>NC_081294.1:2420000-7420000 GCF_030435805.1 Mustela lutreola | reverse complement strand
TTATGGTATATAACTTATACCTCAGTAAAGTTGTTTTAAAAATAAAAGGAATCTGGGACATAATCTCTGCGCTGAGAGCGCCGTGCATGGCCAGCAGCCCAAACAGATCCCGCTGCGAAGTGGAAATTATATTCCGGGTTTCGGTGATATTCACAAAAGCGAGTGCTGGGGCCGTAGGGTGCTCAGGTTCCCTTCCTGGGGGCTGAACTCGGAACTGTGATCTTTTATGAAACTGAGCAAAGTGAGGTTGTTTTGCAAATAAGGCCACGGAGCAGAATGAAATCACTCGATTAAACTAACCAGCCAGCCTAGCTGGTCACTGTTTGGTGCACCTGCGAGACTCCCTTCTGCCAGTTTTGTTAGGTTGCAGGCTCTGGGCGGTCGGCGGGGTGGGGGTGGGGGGATCTTTCAAAACACAGAATCTCCTGGTCTCATCAGAGCTGCAGGGTCTGAACTCTCAGTGTATTGCTGTGCTAGTCAAACAGCGCTGCTTTCCTGTGACCGGGGAAAATCTCACGATGCCTGCTTCTGTGTCCTTGTACATTTTCTTCATAGGGCATTTACTTCCGCGGGTGAGGCGGGTGACGTCCAACAGCCAGACCCAGTGGCAGAACACAGGTTTTTAAATGCACAGGGAGGGCCTGAGTACTTAAAGGAGAGGGTGGTGGTGGTGGTTGTTGTTTTTCTCCTCTTTTGGCAGAAGAGTCATAGAATCACTTTTAGCTCTTTCTGTGCAGCTCTGATGAGTCCAGCAGTTAAAGCAGGACCTGAAATTAGGTGATGCGTAGAGATCCATGTGAATTGTCTGTAATTTCCTTGCTCTTTGAGTGTTGTCTCTGGGTGGAAGTGTGTCTTGAGCTCTCCCTTTTTGTTCATTCCGATTTCCATCTGCCGAGTGCATCGACATCCTCTCTGCCTCCTGCTGTGGGGCGTCCTCAGCTCTCTCTCGGGCACCCTGCCCTCCCCACACCAGTTGGTGTCCACATGGTGACTTTACGCGGGAGTGTTTAGTTTGGCATCGACTGTCCGAGGTCCAGATAGACCCCGTATGGCTTTTGGGAGCTGGCTGGGACTCACCAGCCTCCAGGGCTCGTATGCCTCTGTCTGTGTAGTAATAAAGTATTTTTATCCAGCCCTGTGATGTTTTTGGGCAAGCATTTTCCAACAACGTCTCATTTCTTCAATTCTTGTAGTTGCGTGCTGAAGCTGAAATTGTTGAAAGGTTCGGATCCTAGTGCAAGAGCTTTCTTGACCTCGTACCGATGTAATTTCTGATTGGGGTATTCTGAATCTGCCTCCTCCCAAACTGGCAGCCTATCTTAGACACAAATTAAGAGTAATATTTATAAAATGACTATGTTTTTCTATTACCAGTCCTAATTTATGACTCACCCTTGGTGAGTGACAAGGGATAATTTTTGCAATTGCTTTAGTATTTCCTAATGCTGGTTGGAGGGCAAAGGGGTGGGTGACATTTTTATTTTTATTTTTAGACATTTTTATTTTTGATGTCACTTTTGATGGTTTTCATTGGTCATTAATGTACTGTTAGATGGGTACTTTTTAGCAGTTGTTTTCTGTCATTTTCAATGAGCTAATATTCCCCGGATTTCAAGGACAACTAGTTAAGCATTCTCTTCAACAGATTGACTGTGTACATGATTAGAGCAATTTCCATGTTGCTAGGATATTTAGTTTTGAAACATGAGGGATAAGAAACGATGTGCTGTTCTCCTGTTTTAAGACCTCCCTTAGAATAACTGTTGATTTGTGTTGGATCTGGTAGGTGGGGGAGGGGAAATCATGAGAGTAACACGGAGTGTTATACAGAGAATGGCGTGAAGACATTGCCCTCAATGGGGAAAGTGTATTAGACCTTTGCTTTGGATGCTTTTTTACTTTTTTTCCTAAACCATTTCTTTTTCTGGAAAGCATCCAAATGGTAACATCAAATATTGATTTTGGACACTAAAATCTATAGGATCCTAACTTTACTCAGGCAGCTGGGAGCACAGGGAAAAACCTGGAATGTTCACTCTACAGCCTGGGGCTCTGCAGTCCCTTCTATCTGCTGACTCCTCCTTACCTTACATCCTGTCAGTGCTCTGAGATTTCAAACTGGGGGATCTTTGCTAACCTGTCAGCGAAGGAGAATGCCTTTAAAGTCTGATCTAGGAGGCAAAGATAGGCAGTTCCATTATTTAAGTTTGAGATTTCTGGGCTGTATGTATAAAAGAAAGGCCATGTTTTCAGAGCGGGGGTTCGGTGCCCAGATGCTCAGTGTGGGAAGGAGAGTGTTGAACTCTGGTTTCCTCCCGGTTCCAACAGAGCTGCTCCTCAAATGTCCTTCTATGGCTTTTCCAATTTCTCTGCTAATCCAGCAGGCTTTTAATTATTATGTTTCTCCTTCCCCAGAAAGTTTGGAGCGGAGCTGAGCTCATAACGCCCTCTGATCGACCCTATGGTTTCTAAGAGGACCCAGCTCACTCTCTTTCCCTTCCCTTCCTTTTCTGTGCCCTCCCCCACATGAACATGAAAGCGCTTTACCGGGTTTTGCCCTGGGTCTGGTGCTGTCAGGCATCTCCACTACCTGACTCTTGGCTGAGGGGTTTCAGAGTTACTGTCGATGTCCGCTGACCACGACAGACGTGTTCTCTTCCCCCAGAATCTGGTTCCTGCAGGGTTCCGTATTGGCTTGCAGAGATCGGATCTCATCGAGGTCAGTTATGAGTGTCCCAGGAAGGTTGTTAAGTTACGTCCCATCATTTGCTGCACTTCTCATGGTGCTCTCGAGCTGGGGAAAACTTGCTTCTGCTTATCAGATAACTGTAGAGAGGGAGAAGCATTTGCTCCAAGACAGCAGGAACCTCTCTTTCCTGGGGTCACAGTCAGGATAGAAGGGACCGGAAGCCTTGGGGCTTTGAATCCCTCCCACTCCCTTGGCCACTGGTCAGACCACCAAGGTGGTGCTCAGCAGGTAACCCAAACCCAGGTACTTCGAGTTAAAGTACTTTCTACTCTACCCACCCCCCCCTTTTTTTTTTACAATGCACGTCTTAAATTCGTGTTTTCCTCCAACTTGCTATAAGTAAAAAATACTCCCCTTGGATGTAAATTGTGCAGCGGTCAGGAGGCGGGGCTGGCGGTGGAGACCGGTGGTGGGGGAGGGGAGCCTGTGCAGAGAGCTGTGCAGGCCCAGGCAGTGATTCTTGGCTGTCTGCGCCTTCCAAGCAGACTCCAAAGTTAGGCCTGAAGCCAAATTTACTCTCCGTCTGCCAGCAGGGATGGAATCCCGAGGTCCTATCACCAGCTTGTGAAAAGAAATCATTCAGAAAACTGCAAGCTGATAAGTAGGAATTGCAAAGATCCATTCACTTGAAAGCTTACGCCCGCAAATGTTATTTAACTTGGAACAATTTCTCCAGGCCCACCTGCTGGCTTTCCATCTCCTTGAGGTTTATCTTGGTGCCTAGGAAAGCCTGTGAAGGATTCACAGTGGGAATCTGATGGGACGTGCCCCAGAGGTGATAGCAGCCAAAGGGCCTTCCTCAAGTCCCCCACCTGGCTCATTCCTGACTTGAGAGTCTGTGCACTAAGTTCACTTCTCCAGAAATGCATGGAGTCAATGTAAATGCTTGGACTTCAGTCACTAAGGATACAAACCACAGGACTGTAGAGGGGAAGCCCAGTCTTCATAGTAGTCAGATACCCTGTCAGTTAAAATACCTTGAAGATAATTTTTAAGAGTATCCACTGATGAATTAATTGTTTATTGAGGTAGGCACAAGGAAATCAATACTTGGAACTTGGACCATGGCTAAGGAGTGGAGGGAATTGACAGGAATGGGGAAGGGGCTACACCGAGTCATGTGCCATGGATTTTTAATTGGGAAGAAGTGGTCTATTTCCCAGTATTTACATAATATTTAAAAGGACTTTTTTTTTTTTTTTTCCGGTAGTGCAAATTATAACAAAAAAAAAATATCACACCCTGCAGACTCAAACACAATTTAGAATTGTATTTTATGTATTTCTTTTGGTTGCTAGAGAGGAGTAGTGCAGGCTTTGGGGTGAGTTTGGGATAGAGAAGTTCAGATAAACATTTTTCATTTGATCTTTGTGACCTTGAGTTTCTTGATAATCTTTCAGAAAATCCCAGGTGTTTTATTTCTTTATTTATTTATTTGGGTGGTCAATTACTTTTCTCTTTTCTCTCTTAAGGGACTTAAGACTTCTTAAGCCTGGGATGGTAGATTAGGGAAGCTCAGGATGGTGCCAGCTGGCTTTCATGATGCTACATAGTGTCACCTTCCTGTTTCGGAGCACCCAGCTCCATCGGTGGGTTGGTTTGGGGGTCAACATGAAGGAGGAGCCGAGAAAGGAAACTATCGCCCTGAATAATGGAGACCCCCCCCCCCCCAGCCCCAGAGAATGTTGGTTTCATTTAGTCTTTTTTCCATTTAATAAAGTCTACACTGGCCTTTTCTGTCCTCTTCCTGTGTCCAAGATGACAATCATTTGCAAAAGCCCTGACCCTTCTGGTTGTCAGTGCACTTGTGATTCACAGAATAGCCCTGGAGCACAGAGGTACGGTTTGCATGGGACCACAACGGCCCCCACAGGCTGGAACGCTGGCCAGGCTGCCCCTTGAGTGGGCACTGATGGAGCCCCTAAGTCATGGCTACGAGTTCGCCCCCTGCTGGTGTGTGATCAAGAGTGTAGTGACTGTACGGTCGTGCATGGACCTGGCTGCTGGGTTGGTTTGGCCACTAAGTAGTAAGTGCTTCTCAGTGGGGTTTTAAGTTTTTTTCAATGAAAAGCATACTTTCCCCAAAGAACTGGCCATGGAGCTCAGAATTCCAGCCTTAGGGTTGTGGGAAAGAGTGATAAGCGGGAAGAATAGGACCATGATTACAGGCTTGGCAACATGGTTATCAAGAGGGCTGGACAGAGTGCAGATAGTGGATGGCTCTCTCTGGGGATAGATAGGGGGGCCCTCAGGGCCAAGCGGTCTTCAGGGGTTCTTCTTTAATTGCACTTTTGACTGAGCGCCTGGTTCAGTTAAGCCTGCAGGGGTAAATTTAGGAAAACAAACCAAATGCACCTTTGGGAAGGCTGCTGGTTTCGAAGTGTGTAGGAATGCTTCTGTTTACTTTGTTCCTCTTTAGGTAAGGGCTACTGTGTCTTTTTTAAACCTAGCTCTTGGTGCTGTTGTTGGTTTCTGCCTATTAGCCATTTTGCCAGATAATGTTATATTTTATGGGTAGATGGATGTCACCCATGTGTGACAGCTTGTGTTGGATATTTACAGAAGGGGGCCATCCGTGCCAGCCAGGTCCATGTCGTGCGTGCGTCCGTCCTACATGTGGGAAGAAAAGATTTTGTAGGTGTATTTCTATCAAAGAGTTCGGCATTAGACTTTTAAGGATTGGGAGAAAGCTAAAGGAATTCATATAAAGACATAATTAGAGTATGCAGGGATTGTGTGAAATGTAACATGTTTGAAATGCTTTGCTTTCTGAGCAGTTGGGAGGTTGTTAACTGTTTCCTTTTCTCACATTGGCTTCCAGATGATTAATTGGATTTACTTAATTAAATGCTCCACATTTAAGTGGAGTGGAGGCCCAGGGAGTAGTCTGAAAATAGTATCAATTATTTTCTATTGATCTACAATATACGACATTGTTTGCTTATACTTAGAGCAAAGACATTCAGTTCTATATTAATTATCTTTCTTTTTAAAATTATTTAACTGTGAGTTCTAAAATGAAAAATCTATTTAAAATATCTTATGGATGATCTCAAAAATCTCATATCTTGAAATTCTATTCCTTTACTGCATTCCAGGGGAGTCAACCAGCTTTGAAACTAGAAGCACTTTTCTGTTGCTGCCACAGTATGTTGAAATGTTTGGGGGGGGTGGCTGGGCTATTTTTAGCAAGTTCAAATGTATCCTGTGGTGGCTGATTTCCAATGATCCAAAATTAGTCATGGGATCTTGGACAGCATAGTGTCAAGGGCTCAGACAACCAGCTTGCTCAACATCTTTGCATTGTCAACCTGAATCTGGCAGGAGGATTGATTGCTTTGGTCCAACAATGCATCCTTCTTTGGAGAAAACAAAAGGATAACCCCTCACTGTGAACAAAGGGGTCAGAAGCTGGGCGAAGTGGGTGCTGAATAAAATTGGCCACAGTTCAGGCTGTTGGAAAGATGACAGATTCTTGGTGATGAGGACAGTTCAAAACTTAATGGGGGTATTTTTATTTTATTGGAAGGGGCATAAAGGTCAGCAGCTGAGATGCTCCCCCCCCTTTCTGTTTCGTTTACATGAAAAGCAGGTCAAAGGACGACCTTTAGGGCAGGAAAAGCTTGCTTATTGCAATAGTCTTTCATCTATGGAAAAAAGGAAAGCGACAGTTACCCTCCTGAAAAGATCTCCCAACTCATGTTGCCCCCAATCATGCGAGAGCCCAATGCCCAATTTGTTTTGAAAGAATTATATTTCCATTTCCCATGTCTAGAGAAACACTTCATTATTAAATATATATGCAACGTACTGTTGTCCTTGATCGCTGATGACTGTTTTTCCTTAAGCTTTTGTTGTTTTTATTGTTGTTCGCTTGTAATCTGTAGTTTACAAGAGGATGGGCCAATTTTTAATAGTTTTATTCTGACAAACCTTTTCTGTTTTTTTTTTTTTTTAATTAAGAGGGAGAGTGTAGGTGTTGGTGGGGGACAGCGGGAGGAAGGGTGGGGAAGAGGTAGAGGGAGGGATAGAGATTCTTCAGCAGGCTCCAAGCTTAAATCAAGAGCCCCTCTTTCCTGTGACCTTAATTCCAATTGACATGGGAGATGGAGATTGGTTTGATTCGAAGGAAGGTAGTGCATTTGGTTGAATTACATCCTGTCTGTTGAAGGTTGAGGGCCTCTTGTTTGATGGAACCCTTCCATAGAATTCTAGAATTTGGAAGATAGTGAAGCTGTCCAGTGTTTGCCTCCAGGCAGGGCATTTTCTAAACCCTCATAGAGGGATGGTGACCTATTATCTTCTTAGAGAAGGGTGTGGGCAGGGGCCCCTAATTACAATGTGGGCTATTTATTTTTACTCTAGTGCAGAGGAGCCCAAGGATGAAAGGTAGCATTTGGTCAACTAAAAAGCATTGACCAGAAATTTCCTTAGTGTCAGAGCCCAGGCCCTGCCTTGGGAATACGGTGTGTACAGGGAAGAATTTCTGCCCTCTTGGTGCGCGTTTTCAAGAACTGAACAGACACCCGGGATTGTCTAGAACCCCGCCCCAGGACGGCCGAGATGGCAGGTGCAAGAGTCCGGCGCGGGCTCGGCTGGAGCAGTGCTCTTGTCCCCGTGCCCGGCTCCGCTTCCTCACTTCCCCGGACTCCGGGAGCCTAGAGGCCTGGCAGCTGCATGCCCAGGCGGCCTGGTCCCACGTAGGTCCCCTCTGCCCAGGACGCCCAGCTGCCCTGTCGGAGCATAGGCAGCGGATGCGGGGTGGGCGGTGGGCTGGGGTCTTCTGATGTTCTTTTCTATTAGCAGAAAATCGGAAGCTTTGAGCTAAGTAAGGCTCCAGGTGTTCATGGACTTGTTTTCATGATCTTTGAGAAGTTCATGGTCACCTGGATGCCGAGACTCCTGTTTGACCAGCCAGCCTCTCGCAGGGCGGCAAAGGTGCGGTGCGTTTCCCGATGGTTTACGGGACAAAGTCTCACGATTCACCCGCACCGCAGGACTGCCTTTCCCGGTGTTTAATGCACTTTGCATTCAGGCAGAGAAAATCAGCCTTTCCTGAAATGGAAGAGGCCCGGGATGTGGACGGGAGAGTTGGTGCTGGAACAAGGCTGCAGCCCAGGGGCTCCTGCGGAACATCCGCGCCCCAGCCGCTCCCTGCTGCGCATGCGCACTTCCTAGCCCCAGAGCCCTTGAGCGGCGCCGCCCCCTGGGCTGGGCTGTATCCCACCTTGGGAGGAGCTGCAGCTACTGTCTCTCTAGGGTTCCAAAGGCCGCTGGCCAAGTCCACACTCTACTGAGTCTGTTTGAACTTGACACCCTCCGGGTCTCATGGTGCTTGAGTTCCAGAAAACTACTCTGAAGCCCCCAGTTCCAGATGAGCCAAGGGGGACCAAGAGCAGCGAGAATCTGGGGACCGAAGGAGCAGAAGGAGGTCTTAGCAATACCTCCAGCCGCTGGAAAGAACTCTCTCTCCATCCTCACTTCCCCTTCTTGCTGAAGAGCTTTAAACCGAGTGAATGATAATTGGAGGCTAACTTCGTAGTTGCTTTCAAATACACCCGTGGCATTTGATAAAGGTTGAAATAGGAGGCGGTGGGCAGTGTTTGAAAGCACGTTACTAGTTTATAATTAAAAAAAAAAAAAAAAAAAAGTCTGGCTCCAGTTCAATAGATGGCTTAATGATGCTGGCAGAGGCCTGCGGGTCACTGTCTGAGATATTCCTGGCATAAAGAGCTTGCATGTTTTATTTTGTTTTAATTGAAGTTTATTAGTGGTAATTTCGGTTCAGTAGCTTAGCATGAAAGGAAGGCCACAGCCCTATACCCTGAAGCTGGTGGGAGGAACAGGCAGGGGAGGGGAGGGGGGAGCTCTCAGCTGCCAGGCAGAGGCAGGCTGCCTCGCAGGCCGCCAAGGGGCATCCTGACCTCTCAGAGAGGTGCTGACAGGCCCGGCTGCCCGCGAGAAGGCTGTGGGCACTTTCGTCTGAGTCACGTGGGGTGGAAGCCGCCAGAGCAGGGCTGGCACCTGGAGGCAGGCGCTCTTCTCACCCAAGGCCTGGCTGCCGTCCTTAGGTGGTTCCTTAGCTGACAGCTGCTTTGCGCTTTTAGAACTGAGAGAAGATTTGGATGGGCCAGAGCCTTCTGGAGACTGGACTCCGACAGGCTCAAAACTCAGGCCGCCCTTCTGCTTCTTTCTCGGGATTTCCGGAAGAACGAAGACTTGCAGGTACAATCATCATATGGTGAGAACTGCCTGAGCACAGAGCCCTAGATCTCTAGACCTCTTGATCTGGGTCATCCTGAAATCTGTAGGTGCCTGGCTTCCAGGTGAAATTGTTTTAGTACCTGGGAGTATAGACAGATAATGTAGTTCTTATTTCTAGGGCCCGCGTACCCTTACTCTCCTCTTAAAGGTAAATATAATAAGCCTTTGAACAAGGCTTCAGGGTAGTGATCCCACAGCTGAAATCTGCATATCATTTCTGAGTCTCCGAACTTGACTCAACAGTAATGGCCTACTGTTGACCAGAAGCTTTGCCAATAACATGGATGCTTGTTTAACGCATTTTGTGTGTTGTATGCATTATACGCCATATTCTTACAAGGAAGTAAGCTAGGGGGAAGAAAATGTTGCTAAGAAAGTTGTAAGGAAGAGAAAATACATTTATAGTCCTGTACTGTAGTTATCAACAAAAAATCCGTTCAGACCCATGCATCTGTAAATGCCATGGTTGCCTTTGTTTCCGTGATCTATGGCTGTGCGAAATGTTATCCCATACCTTAGTGGTCAAGGACATTAATCTGTTACTCTCCTCCTCAGTCTTCCGGGGGAGCCGGGCTCAGCCGGGTGGTTCTCCTTGGGTCCCTCATGCCGTGGCTGTTGCATGGCTGGGGCCCTCCTCCTCAGAGGCTTCCAGGGCTGGATGTTCAAGATGGATTCCGTCACACGTCTGGCACCAGAGGGTCCCTCCATGTGGCCTCCCTCCTCTTAGATGAAGACATGGGCTTCAAGAGGCAGGAAACACAAGCTTCCAGGCCATCTAAGGCCGTGCCCAGCACTGGCACTGTATTCTGTTGGTCACAGTGGCCCCCGGGCTTTGCCCAGATTCCTGGGTAGGAGAAATTGAGTGTGTAGGGCTGGGCCAGTGCCAAGGCATGGTGTGGAAAAACATGTGGGAGAGGATAGTGTGTGGAGGCCATCTGTGGAAAAGTACCGTCTGCCACATCATTCCTCATGTTCAGAGTCTAGGAACCAACAAAATAAATGTGTAATCACTCGCTAAGGTCAATCAGACTTGATGCCACTTCTAGAACGACAGGATTTGGAAGACATCACATGGGTACTGCAGACTTGCAAATTACAAAATGAGTGCTCTCTTTTTTTCATTAAAAATGGTTTTTTTTTTAACGCCATGATGAAGATTGGTTGCAGGATATCCTTAACTATCAAAGCCCTGTAGATCTTTTCAATATGCTTAGGAGGCAACATGAATGTACAGGTTACCAGAGTAGATTTGGGATTGGAGAGGCCGGATTTGGAGCTCAGTTCTGTGAGAATTTGAGGAATGTCTTAGTCTCTGTGGTCGCCTCTCTTCAAGTCGGAAAGAGCAGTTCCTGCCTGGTAGGTGACCTGACACGATGCCAGCCTGAATGCGCGTGGATTTCTTGCTCCATCGTGAGCATCCTGTAGTGTTGGCAAGTGTCCGTGTTGTGAATAGAAATTCTCTTGACAAGCCCAGGTGTGGGTTAATGTCTTCTTCTACCCAAAAAGCACGTTGCAGCAGGATGCACTTGGATCAGCTCCACTGGTAGGCCACCTGCACAGGAATGCCCACAGAACCGTCGGAGGGAGGTGGGAAGAAAAAGGAATTTGCCAAAAATAAAAACAGGGCTGGGAATTATTGCTTGACTTTGCAAAAAAGCAAATCTCTCTTGATGTTAGGAAAAAGTAAAACAAACAAAGAAACCCACGGTCGGTCGATTTCTTGTCTGTTTGTGCTAGGTATCTTCTGCTTTCCCCTGTAGATCCTTTCTGGAGCTTTTTCAGGCTTGGGAGGTTCAGCTGTATGAGCAGCATCCTGGGCTTGCTGGCCTTCTGCTTCTGGATGGCTTCCTCCTATGGGAGCCTTGAAGGGGTTGAAAGAGGGCTCGTGCCCTGAGGAGTGTGCATCGCTGGCCCCATGCGTCCTTCCACCACGGCCTCCGTACCTGCCAGGGGGGCCCACTACACGGCCTCCCACAGCTCTCAGAAGTGGAAAATGCTCCCTCCGTCCAGCCCAGGAGGCTTGGAGCTGGTAGCTGAGTGGACTCAGGGCTCCTGATTCCCTCCCCATGATCAATCCTCACTTTGTTCTGATACCCACGTGGAGGGCGGCCTGAGTCCCTCAGAACCCCGCCTACCCCATCCCTTGAATGATGGCCTTGACATCCTTTTTCAGTTGGTTCTGTGACAGCTGCTCCTGCCAGCAAGGGGACAAGTGTGAGCAGTTAAGAACTCCATTATGTTTTCTAATGCCGGCAGAGAGCGTTCGAGATGGATGCCTTGCCTCGTTGCAGTCACGGCCTTCTCTGATCGGTTTTTGTAACGTTATTCGGGGGTCACCTAAGTCATACAGCTCAGCAGGGGTGAAGCAGACCCTGTGGCTGGAAACTTGATCTTGTGCTGAAATTGCACTAGAATCCTGGCCACCGGATTGCTGAGCGTTGACGACCACCAGCGAGGAGGGACCTGGTGGGACTGGGTGACAACTTGCAGCTTAAAGTCGGGCTGCCCCAGGGCTTCCAGACCTTCCATCACTGATGGCTCTCTGGGAAGACATTGCCTCTGGAGCTTGACCAAAGGCTGACAGTATTTCCATTAGCAAATCAGGAGTCTCTAGGCTAGACGTTCCTGGTACGCAAGCTGACGTCTTTACTGGGTAATGGACAGCTGGTTTGCATAATTAAAGACACCTGTATATGTTAGGAATAAGTTTTGAGAAAATCAGTAAACTGTATTATCCTGGGACAGCCCTCCTAAATGGGTTCTGAGATATACTTAATCTCGGATACATAAACACACAAAAATATCTGTTTACCTCTTGATTTATACACCCACATCCCACTTGGCATTCTAGCTTCGCCCTGAACTTAAATGTTTATTATCCTAGTGTTTCGTGTGCTTTTAGTTAATTGATGTGCGTGGGGAAGAGGAGGACCCTCCCGGCTCAGGCAAGCATTTCCCCATCCTTTCAGTATTTACATGAGCTTGGGAAGCATTTGGTGCCAAAAACTTTGCAACTCAGCGTACAATACAAGTTTTATAGCAGGTTGTATTTTGGATGAAATGTGTGGCTTCTAATGAGAAAAGAAATGCTCCTTTTGATGACTTTCCTAGTTATTAATAACCTCAAAGGGGTTCCCAATTCTCCGGAGCTCCCCATAGTTTTTAAAATTACAATTATTGCAATCTTTAGAGTGATTATTTTTCCATAATGTGGCCTTATAAAGGGCCACAAGAACAGATCCTCCAAACAGTACAGTTTTGGCTCCAGATTCACTTATTTCACATCTCTAGAACTTAATCTTCGAGAAACAGTGCCTCTGTCATACCGTTGTCTCACCCCGCTATGGATTCATGCTCATGGGGAAAAGATACTATGTTTCTCAGTCTGCTGTGCAAGGAATTTCAGCCTCTCTGAAAACCTTCCCATACTTTTCTCATTCTTGTTCCACTGCCCTGAGGAGTCTCAGCAGAGACAGTGCCTAGAAGCAAGGTGGTGGGGGGGGCATTTTGGGTTGTCTCAGTGACTGGGGGGGCCCCTGGCATGTGGGGACCGAGGGCCAGCATAGCCATTATTATCTGTTTTCCTTGCTTGAAGAATCCTGGTACCTTCCGGCTCAGAATCCAGCTCCTTCTCGAGTCCCAGCTCCAGCCTGACCTCCCAGGGAACGCACTACGCTGCTCTGGCCTGCTCCTGAAATCCTGGTCCTCTGCTGTCATTGCAGGTTACTGGATGTAAACACTCGGTTTACACGGAGGGTTGACAAGGTTTTCTTAAAAAGGGTCGAATGGCAAGTATTTAGGTTTTGAAGGCTACATGGTCTGACTACTTGGTTGTGGTGTTGTAGTACAAAAGCAGCCACTGGAGCATGCAAAGGAGTGGGTGTGGCTATGTTCCAATAAAACTTTATTTATACAAATAGACAGGGGGCCAGATTTGGCCCACAGGCCATAGTTCCTGACCCTTGGCTTAAAGCATATGACATATCTATTTTTGTAGTTCAAAAATAGTCAATAGTGAACTATTGGAAATTTCATGGGATTCAGTATAATACATACCTTGTCGTGAATCTCCTTATCATCTGAGTGTGTGCCTCATTTCTACTCCAAAGACATCCATATCTCTCTTCTTCTTTCTCTCTGTGTGTTTGGTATTAACTTGTTTATAACCTTCTGTGGTGCCCCAGTCAAACCCTGAAATATTTTGGTCCTGCAGTGAACACATGTTTAGTAAGGGTTTGGAATGCAGAACCCTAAACTCAAACTCCCTTCCCTGAAAGACCCCACGTTGTCTTTGTTCCAGGGTAATCTCGCGGTTACCCTGGAACGTGTTCATGTCTGTATTGATAATTGCGTAGATAGCAGTTGAGATATGCTGGGTCCTTATCCTGTGACCAGGGGCATGTTCATTAAAATTGTGGTGGTTGTTACCATCTGTACCTGTTTCCTAGGGCTGCCATAACACACATTTGGGGGCTTAGAGCAGGCAAGATCTGTCCTGTCACTGTCCTGGAGGCCAGGAGTCTGAAATCAAGGTGTGGGCAAGGTTGCTTCCTTCTGGAGGCCGTGGGGCAGGATCTGTTCCCTGCCTCTTCCCAGTTTCTGGTGGGGGCCCGCAGTCCCTGGGTTCTTGCTTTGTAGATATCTCTCTGGATTTCACTAACGTCGCCCTGTAGCATTATCCCTTGGTCCCTTCTTAGAAGGATAAAGTCGCTTGATTAGGGCCCACTCTGTTCTGGAATGATCTCATCCTAATTTAGCCAGTGACATCTGCAAAAAAACCTTATTTCCAAATACTAGAACGTTCTGAGGTTCCTGGTAGATGTGAGTTTTGGGGGAGGCACCATGTCATTCTGCAGCCCAGGTGTAGCATCTGTAAATGGGTGATGCAGAGTGCCCCAGGAGGAGGTCTGGTGTGGCCTTGATGACTGATCAGTGACTGTCCCCTTGTCTTTTGTCCCTCCTTCTAGCTTTCTCTACATTTGTGTAATAATTTAGATGCTTCACATACATTGTGTTTAACAGTTTTGACTTAAGAGATTTTGTAAACAGTTTTATGTAGTACGGAATGCTGGCAGTTACAGCTGAGATTTGAAAAATACACCATGAAGATTTCTCACTTTATAAATGCTTACCATTCCCTCATTTTTGTGGGATTCGTGAGCATAATTATAAGAGAGCATAATTTTAAGAGAAGTGATAGTACCGGAGCTTACATCTCTAAGGGGACTTTGATAAGCTAAGGCTCTGCAAAAAGAGGCGACATTTAGACATTTAAAATAGGCCCACAGCCGGTGCGTCTCATTTATTTCTTCTACTCAAATCATAATTGTCCTTTGTGGGGACTCAGTGTGGCGATTACACGGCTCCCTTATGCATGTCTCCTTTATCAATTTCGTTTTCCTCTTGAGTGGGAGAGTTAATTCCTGTTTTATCTAAATAAAGAACAGAGTTTTTTCAGCTTATAATAGATTTTAAACAGTCTCATATTATCTATATAAATCAAATCACCTTTATTGCTTACTAATTGCTTTATCTTGTAAAATTGTTTATATCTTTATCTTACTTAAGCTCAAAGTATGCGTGTACACAGTAGTTTGGAGGAAAGAAAATCACCTTCGAGAAGCTGTTTCAATAGCGTTAGGAGCTATGTCGTCCAAACTACGCAGAAGGCTGTGCAAATTCAGTTTCAGTTGAAGACCAACTCCGTCACGAACTGGGTAGAAACTCTACAACAGAAACGTAGCAGGTAGAAGCTGAATTATATTAAGACCTGTTGTTGGGGCCAAATTTAGATTTTAGTTTTCTGAGTAGTATTAATTTCACAGTTAGGATGAACCTCACAGGCATGGTTTAACTTTCCAGGTTAAAGCTGTTCATTTGGGAAGTCGAGGAACGAAAACCCATTTGGGAGAACGAGGCAGCGCTCGCGACCCACCTCCCTTTATTTGCTCCCCGCTTGGGGTCTTTGCTCCATTTTCTCTCTTGTACATGTAACCCGGCTGCTCCAGAGGCTTCAGATCCTTTCTCCTGGTGGCCCCCATCTTGCCTTTTTCCCCGGAAGCTGTCATCACCATTTACAGGTAGCCAAGCACGTCGATGCTGTGTTAGACCGGGAAGGGGAGGAGATGAGGTCTGTTGGGAACCCAGATTCCCTCCCCCTCCCTGCAGATGGGGTCACTTAGCACGGGAGGCTGCCCGAGCCTGTGTTCTGGAAGCCCCAGACAGTCTTGGCCCTCGGGGAACAATGGGTCGATCGCTCTGCGTGCTCTGGACCCCTAGGGAAGGCGAAGGAAGTCCCGGGACGGGTGCAGTAGCAGGGACCTGAGCATCTGCTCAGATGCCTGTGATGCTGCAGGGACATCAAGCAGGCACTCTAACCTGTCACCTCCTCCCTGAAGGATGCCAGGTGCCCTCCTTGGAGAGGGTGATCGTCATGGACCACCAGGGACACACCGACACACGCTGTTGGTGGGGGCAAGTTCAGAGCTCAGCAAAGGCAAGGAAGTACTTGAGTTGAAGATCGTCCATCCACCAAAGAGTGGATGGACTGTTGACAAGGGAGGTTTTTTCTTTGTCACTTGTGGCCCCCAGAGCAGGAAACAAGGATCAGCGAGGGAAAAAAACCTTAATCATGTAGAGTCACAAAGAAATGCAATGGGCTGGGCTTGAGGCCTCAAATGGGATTGATAAACCACTTGGCAGGAATATTCAGAAACGCATTAAATCCTGAATAACGAGCCTCCGGCATTGCTGTGTGTTTACCATTATTTTTGTTTTAGTTTGTATTCCCGAGTCATTATTTCTAGACAGAGGACCTTTGTGTATTTCAAACAAAGTAAATTAAAAAAAAATTTAGGGTTGTTTTTGATTTACAGAAAAGTTGCCAAGCTACTGCAGAGAGTTCCCGTATGCTGCGCTCACAGATCCATCCCTGGTCTTAGGGCAGCGTGGTTCGTGGGCCACAGTGAGAAGCCAGCATGGGTCTGTTGTTATGAACCCAAGTAGGGACTTAGTGTGTACTTCCTCGGGGTCCCCTTCTCCGCATCCTCTCTCTGTTCCAGGGTCCCATCAGGACCCCACATGGTGCCTCGTTGTCTTGCCTAGGTTCCTCCTGCTGCTGTTCACTCTGTCAGTCTCGTCCTTGTCTGGGACGACCTTGACAGTTCTGAGGAGTGCTGACCAGGGATCGTGCAGAATGTCCCTCAGCGTGCGTGTGACGGATGTTTTCCTCACCACTCGGCTGTGGGGGGTGGGCTTGAGGAGGCCACAGGGGACCTGCCATTCCACTGCACCTTACTGGGTGGGTGGCGGCCGCGTCCCACTGCGGATGCTGACTTTCATTCGCCTGGCTGAGGTCCTATAAATGTGGTGTGACAAGTCCTCCAAAGACGGGAGGTGCCCTTGGTCCTACGTGAGCCCTGCCCTGTACGGGCCCCTCCCTGCCTGCTCCACCCTCTCCACCCCTCCCCCTCTGGCTCCCTGTCCCCCATGCTGGCTCCAGAAGCCCCTCCTTCCAGAGATCATCCCCCTGCCTGCTTACCTCCTCCCCACCCCACTCTGGTTGCCCTTCGTCCTGCTCTGTTTTCCCCTTGGGCTCAGCAACACGGGCATCTTGGGCAGGTTTGTCTGTGTGCTGCTGTCCCCTTCCCACGAGGCTGGGGACTGTGCTCGCTCCACTGAATGCTCCCACGAGGCTGGGGACTGTGCTCGCTCCACTGAATGCTCAGCCCTTGCGAAGGTGCCTGGCACTTAGTAAGTGCTCAGAAAACACTGAACGAGAAGCAAACGAATGAGGGATTTGCAGGAAGAAGGGTCATGGCATTTAGACCATGACCCTTGGCATCGGAAGTTATGGTTTTGGGGTGAAGGAAGGTCGGTGCCAGGCCATCGTGACGGGCCTTTCCTAGATGCCCTTCAGGGGCACCCATGGCACTTGGCTCTTTTCTGCCCTCTTTTCTCACAGGATTCTGCTTGGAGAGCTGTGGGGTTTGATGACGCCCCCTTTCCCCGAGCACTTTTCTTCACAAAGGACTGAGCTTGTGTTTTCTGCACGTGTTACTGTATTTGCAGTGGCACATTGTGAGCATTCAAAGGGGTTTCTTTCTTTTTTTTTTTAAATAAAGATTTTATTTATTTATTTGACAGAGAGAGACACAGTGAGAGAGGGAACACAAGCAGGGGGAGTGGCAGAGGGAGAAGCAGGCTTCCCACTGAGCAGGGAGCCCGATGTGGGTCTTGATCCCAGGACACGGATCATGACTGAAGGCAGATACTAGATGACTGAGCCACTCAGGAGCCCCTCAGATGGGTTTCAAGCAGGGAAATGCATCCGAGTGTATCAGAAAGGAAGGGGGTCTCGCAATTGAGGTAATAAACGATGTCTTAGAATGCAACAGTGATTTGATAGAATGCTCTGAAATTTGGTTGGATTTGCAGCTGGATTTACAGGCCTGAAAAGCAGCCCGTGCTCGTCCTAGCTTGGTCTGAGTGTGATCTTAGCACGGTCTCAGCTGTCCCAGCTGTCTTAGCTTGGCCTTAGTGTTAGGAGTGGGTCAGGTCGTCGGGGGCCGGGGTTCCCAACAAGAAAATAAGGAATCAGGATGGTGAAAATAAAACAGCACGACACCCTGCTTTGTAGCTTAGACAGAACGGCACTGACATTCTGGTTTGCAGCCTTTGCAGAAATGCAAAACGTACTAAACTAAGTGAACCACAAAAGCATTTGTCAATATCACGGGCAAGGGCCAGTGAAGACCGAAGGCCCCAGGCGTCAGTCATAAAGGACCTTCTGCATGGGACCATGAACCTAATAGGTCAACAGATACGCGACCAAAGCCCTGATTCGCACGACTTAGCACACCCTGACTGCTTCAGAAAGTTCTGCAAAAGAGCTCATAAAAACCGCTAAACTTAGAAACTCCGGGAGCAGCCCTCTCGGGCCCCTGTCCCTCTCTAGGAGCATTATACTCTGCTCGATCAACCTTGCTTTGCTGCCCACCACTCTCTGTCTGGTCTCCCTTTTCATTCTTCCAAGAGGCGTGACCAAGAACCTGGGCACCAAGGGGACACAAAATCCTGCCACATTAGCATGGTCTTAGCATGATCTCAGCAATCTTAGCCTGGTCTTAGTGTGGTCTTAGCTCTCTCACTATGGCCTTAATGGTCTTAGTGTGGGTCTCAACCCCTGCTTATTTCAGCACTTGGTTATGTGGATTTCGTGCTGGTTTGTAGTGCGGGATTGCTGGTCTTTGGCTTTGGTACATGCCTGCTGTTGGAAACATATCTAAAGACTTTTTCCTTCTTCTTTGACATGGAGTGCTGAGTGGTAAACCCCAAAAAGGCCTCTTTCAGCATTAGTTTTGTGGCTAGAGAAGATAAAAGCAAATTAGAGAATTAGCACCAAATGCGAAAGACCCTAGTTCAGGTTGTTCCTGCAGTTCAGGGATGAGAAGCGTTTTCTCACTTTGCAAACGGTCCAACAATGGAAAGTTCAGGGGCATTGTCCTTTTCTAACGCTGTGCAAAACAGGACCAAACTGAACTTTCTCTGTGGCTAACCCGTCAACAATGTGCTATGCGCCAAGTAGAACGCAAACGTTTAATTTGGAAATGTTTTGGAGTTCTTTTGACACTCCAGTTGAAAGTAGGACAGTTACTTAAAAAAAAAAAAAAAAAAAAAAAAAAAAAAAAAAAAAAAAAAAAAAAAGCTGTGACCACGAGGGGCTGTGCAAACACTGTGGGCTGTTATTTGCACACTCTGTCAGTGCCTAATAACATGGTGATAATTAGCAGCGCCATGTTTTACAGAGAAAGGAGGGAAACCCAACACAGCCACACAAAATGAGGCAAAAACGCCCATAAATATGCGGGCAGAATGGAACTCAACTTTATATTTATGTGTTTATAATATGCCATAGTTATTAATTTAACCCTGAGAGGAGTAATTCAAGTAGCAGCTGCCCCCAAATGAGCCCTCATTTATCAAGCTCGAAACATATTTTCTACTCTCGTGTGGAATGAAAAAAAAATAAGTGAAAGATAAACATGTCATCCTGGGCTATAAAAATATCATTGAGACTCATATTTAAAAAACTTTTTTACCTCCTCTGGTGATTCAGTATCTCTCTGTCTCTCTGTCGTTAGTAGACTGGTCATTTTCTCCTTTTGGGCATCCATTAAGCATTAGGCAGTGTATAAGCTGCTCTGAAAAAAGAGTAAGTAATATCTGATCAGAAAGAAGAGACAGACAGCGTCCGACAGATACATAGATAAATCCATAGAAATCCACGGGGCGGGGGGAGCTGTTCACGGCAGCGAAGCTAGACGGACCACCACTAGGCAGTGGGTGGGTTGAAATCAGTGGTTTAAGCTTTCCTGCCTTATTTTCTTTCTGTAAATACTGTGGAGATGTATATTGATCGTCACATCGGAAATCTACAGAGGACCGGCTTAGTAAACATGTACTAGGCGGGGTCGTTGAGATCATTTGTCTTCCTAAGGTGTAAATTGGATATTTTAGGAGTTTACATGAATTTCTTGCGTCTTAAAAATTGGTGAGAAGCCACTCCACTGACCTTCAGGAGTTGAGGGGGAATGTGCTGTGCTCACCTAGGAATTAGCTGACTCAAGGAGGGGCCATTATGTCTTCAGAATGCATGAAAATCTCGATTGAGTCACATGTAAATAACCCAGCTGTTTTAACATGTAATTTAACAATTCCACAGCAAACCACACGATGGGTGATGGTGCTTGAATGAAACGTTTGTGTCACTGTCTTCTGCTAATTCAGCTATTTCTGGGAATTTGCCTACAGTTAATTTTTTTGTGACTGAAATAGAGTTGCTTTGCCTGTTGTAAATTGCAAGTCATTTTTGAAGTTTTTGTCTGGTTTCCATAGTAACTGCTTATGTTTCTTTTTCATGTGATGATGCAAATCACTGCTTTTCTTGACCTTTCTCACCTGTTGCTGCCATAAACCACGACCAGAAGGGAAAAAACTCCTTTGTGTTAGTTTGCTTGCTTTTTTGGTGTGTGTTCTTGGTCTGCAAATTTGAGTTGCTATGGTTACAGGAAACTCGATTGGAGGGAGTCAGCTTGTTGGTAAGGTGCAGCCCCTAGATTCTTCTGTGGCATTATTGTCTTCATAATGAGCTGGGAAAGTAGACTTTGTAAACTTTATAGGTTTACCGATGCACTAAAAATGACCATTTCACAGATTCATTATATGAAACCCCTTCCCTTAGCGGAAGTCATTGGTGGGCTGGCTTCATTAATTACAGAAATTAATTATAGTCACTAGTTTGCAAAAAGTGAAGTACAAGGGACTCTTTTACTCATGGTTGAGCTCCTGGTGTTTATTCTACTTCTCCTACTTGAAGCTGTGGACATGAAGGCTGTCTGAGGATTCTGTAAAGATGCAGACTGTGATCCATGGTACCAGGGCAAGGCCCAAGAGTCTGCATTTTGGACGAGCTCCCAGGTGATGCTGATGTCAGGGGTCTGGGGGCCCTGCTTGGGGTAGCTAAGTTACGCTTCCCAGAACTCCAGAGCTGTGAAAAATCTTCGAGAAAATCCTTTTTCCCTCCTGCATAGATTTGAGTAAGCAGGCTAGGCAAAATTTCACCAGAATCTCACTGTTGTTGATGTAGGGAAACACATGGCAGTCATCAACAGGTGTCACAGAATTTGTGTTTCTGTTGGTGCTTGGTTACGCTGTGCATGTATGTCCTAAGTGAATAGTGTGTATGAGTGGTTGTGTGTGTGTGTGGTGTATATGTGTGTGGTGTGAGTGGTGTGTGTGGTGTGAGTGTGATGTATGTGTACGTGATGTGTATGAGTTGTGTGTGTGGTGTGAGCATGATACATGTATGTGGTGTGTTTATGTGATGTGTATGAGTGGTGTGTGTAGGTGTGTGATGTGAGTGGTGTGCCTGTGCGGTGTGAGTGTGGTGTGTTTATGTCAGAGGACTGTGTGTGGTGTGAGTGTGGTATGTGTAGGTGTGTATGAGGGGTGTGTGTGGTGTGAGTGTAGTATGCATGTGTTGGACAGGTGTATGGTGTGAGTGTGCTGTGAGTGTGGTATGTGTATGTTGGAGGTGAGTGTGTTGTGAGTGTGGTACATGTATATTCGAAGTGCATGTGTGGTGGGAGTGTGGTTACATGTATGTTGAAGGTGCATGTGTGGTGTGAGTGTGTGGTGTGAGTGTGGTATGTGCATATTGCATGGGTGTGTGGTGTGAGTGTGATATGTGTATGTTGGATAGGTGTGTGGTGTGTGTGGTGTGTGTATGTTGGAAGTGCGTGTTTGGTGTGAGTATGTGGTTTGAGTGTGGTATGTGTATGTTGGACAGGTGTGTGGTGTATGTGGTATGTACATGTTGGACGGGTGTGTGGTGTGATAGTGGTAGGTGTATATTGGACGGGTGTGTGGTGCGAGTGTGGTACATGTCTGTTGGAGGTGAGTGTGGTGTGAGTGTGATGTGAGTGTGGCACGCGTGCGTGGGGCGGGCGCGTGCGGGCTGAGCGCCAGCGCGCCTGCGCACTCCGGAGGCGGGGCCAGGGCGCCTCGCCCGCGCCTGCTGCGCGGTGCCGGAGCGCGCTGAGCCGATGGGTTGGGTTACAGCCCGTGGGATGTGCGAGCGCCGCGTTGACGGGACAGAAGGAGATTGTTCTGTAGCGAGTCCACGGATGTCAAGTAACTGTCGCTCGAGAGGGGCAAGTGGCAGGACAAGAGAAGAGATTTCCCGCCGCAGTTCCTGCGCGGGGCCCCCGGGACCTCATCGGCGGGGGCAGGGAGCGACCCCGGCCCTCCGCACGCGCTGGACTCCTGGGTCCTTTGTGGGGCAGGGGAAGGAATGGAATTCCTGTGCCGGCCCTATTTCCAGACTTTATACTGCGGGTCACGCGCGTCCTTTCCCTTCCGTCTGATGGGCGGCTGCGCTCCGCTGAGCCGGGCGCGCCCCGGACCCCGGACCGAGCAGGGCTGCGGGCGTCCGGTCCGGCGGGTCTCCTGAGCGCCTGGAAGCTCCTCTGGGATCCAGGCTAAGCGGGGACACGGCGTGCTCCCCCGACTTCTCCGCCGAGCCCTGTTGCTGTAACCGTGGCAGGCGGCACTTTCACACTTAGGTCAGGCGCCTCGAGGAAACTTGCACGCGCTCCTACTGTCATGAAAGCTGCTCTATCAACCTTTTCTTCCTTTTGTATAATATTCTTAAAAATTTATTTGAGGGGCACTTGGGTGGCTCAGTGGGTTAAAGCCTCTGCCTTCCGCTCAGGTCATGAACTCAGGGTCCTGGGATCGAGCCCCGCATCGGGCTCTCAGCTCCGTGGGGAACCTGCTTCCTCCTCTCTCTCTGCCTGCCTCTCTGCCTACTTGTGATCTCTCTCTATGTCAAATAAATAAATAAAATCTTTTAAAAAATTTAAATATTTGAGGGAGAGAGAGCCAGTGCTCTTGAGCAGGAGGAGAGGCAGGAGAGGGAGAAGCAGGAATGACCTGGAGGCTGCGGAGGGGGTCACACCAAAGTCGGTTGTTTTGTTTGATCTTTGAGGAAATAACTTAAAATCAAAATGGGAAAATTTTATTTTTGCTGACCTATTCATTAAAAGTGTGTTAATCAGCCCAGCAGTACCTTGAAGATAGCCAAGGGTCTGAGCTCAAA
Organism: Mustela lutreola; assembly: GCF_030435805.1. Lineage (NCBI taxonomy): Eukaryota > Metazoa > Chordata > Mammalia > Carnivora > Mustelidae > Mustela > Mustela lutreola. The sequence continues at coordinate 7,397,327 of NC_081294.1, read as the reverse complement.
TGTCCAATTCCTTATTTTGTACCCCAAATAACCCATGATCACATTCAGATGATTATTTTCCCTCTTATTTCCCATGACTATAATGTCTTTGGGCAGTGGGTTAATCAATTTGACCACACAGGCTGATGTTAATTTAACAAACTTCTAATTTTTTAAACTTGAGATACAGGACCAATTTTGAGTTAGAGTTTGGCTACTGTTAGAAAAATAGGATTTGAGTGTGGGAGGAAGACATTTTGAGGAACCTGATTTAAAACTTTTCAACATCTCCTTTATAAGAATGAAGGGATCACGGGAGCCCATCCTGTAATTTTTCTTCAAGAGTTTCATGATGCACAGGGCTAATGTTCAAGTTCGAGTGGAGTTTACACTAGCCAGGGGCGTCTGGGTGGCTGAGTAGTTTAAGCAGCTGCCTTCGACTCCTGTGGTGAACTCTGGGTCGTGGGATGGAGCCCTGTGTCGGGTTCCCTGCTTAGTGGGGAGCTGGCTTCTCCCTCTCCCCCTGTTCCTTCCATATGCTTGTGCTCTTTCTCACAAACCTCTTTAAAAAAGAGAAAAGAAAGAAAAGAAAAACTAGCCAAAGATTTCAAGACGCTGATCATTATGAGCGATTCTTAGAAAGCACATATCTGTTTGCCAAGGTGATCTGGGAATAGTTTGGAGTGCCTCGAAGCAGATCCCAGCCGAGGGTTGCAAGAACACAGCTCTGGAAGCTGGGAAGGGCAAGGAAAAGGATTCTCTTCTAGAACCTTCAGAGGGAGCATGGCCCTAGGGAGGTGTTGGAGTCATGGCAGAGAAACCATTTTCAAATTTCTGACCTCCGGAAGTGCAAGGGGAAGAAATTGGAGTTGTTTTAAGCCACCAAGTTTATGGTAATTGGTTTCAGCAGTAATTGGTTTCATAGGAAACTGACATGCCACTCCAACAAATTACTAAGCTTTGGGCCCAAGTGCCTTGTGTTTTTCAAAGTAAAATTAATATCCCAAGTATAAGAGACCTTTATGAAACTGTAGTGGCTTTAGTGATTCAAAGAAAGGAAAAGTTAAAATGCAAACAAAATTTAGACTTCGACTCTGGGGTATTGATTGTTTGGAAAAGCTGTGGGAATTGATGGAACTGGTGATTCTTCACTTTCTTGGCATTGTATGACGCCGCTGTGTGCTGTACCATCTGTTTCGTGCGAGGAGCCGCTCCTGCCACGATGTTGTACAAAGCTTGTGGACTTTGCTGAGGACACGAAGTCCTTCCCAGCCTTTCCCTCCTGTGTTCCCTCTCCTCCCAGATGCGGATAGGTGTTCTCTGTGACTGAGGTTTTCTGGAAGACAACTCTGTAGGGTGTGCATATTTTTTTTATTTGATGTAAGATATTCTAGAAAGAAAAGGAATTCATTTTTAAAGAAATCTGATGGAATGTCAAGGATTTGACACCATCTTGGGTGAAAAAGTGTTAGAATTCTCTCTGGCTTATGATTATTATTATTTTTTAACTGTAAAGATAGTGTGGTTCTCTAGCTTAATCATGTTCTAAGAGTGAATCGTTCAAGTCCTTAAATTTCCTAAAACACACCTTTAACCCAGGAGACTGTGATTTTTTTTCCCTTCCTTCCTTCTTTCCTTCTTTCTTTCCGTCCATCCATCCGTCAATCCACCCTTCCTTCCTTCCTTTTTTCTCAAGATGGGAGATTTATTTTCCTAAAAAACTTGAGTGGGAGAAGTCACATTATCACCTTGACAACCTGGACTGCATTAAGCCTCACGTGCATATTTTTCTTTTACATCTTATTTCAATGAAATAAGGCAGACCGCTTTTACTACTTGAACTTGGCTTCATTTTATTCTTTGTTTTCATTAATGCTTTTCTTGCTTTGGCACAGAACACTATTTGATTCACAACACTCTAGGAAAAAATGCTTAATTACCGAAAAACTTTGACTGAGATTCAGGAAGCACATGTAGGGGAACATATTTGTTCAGGTTTCGTTTATATGACTCTCAAAAATAGATTAAAATAATCTGCGACAAAACCAAATTGGTGCTTTCACTGAAAGGACTCGATTGTGAGTGGAACAGAAAGAGATAGTGTCTAAGGATTTCTTTCATTTAAAACGCCTTAAATGGAGAAGCAGGATGGATCGCAGTGCTCCTGCTGGCGAGGGACCAGGGTCTTCTTGAGGTTTTTCCAGAACCCTCTGCACGGTTCGACAGAACTGAACATGAACATCGCCTTTCACATCCATTCCGTGTGCATTGACCCTGCTCAGTTATTATTAGCGACCTAATTTAAAAAAAAAAAAAAAGAAAGAAAGAAAGAAAGAGAGAAAAGAGAAAGAAAAGCAACGGGATTATGAATTGGAAGACCAGGATTTCTGCCTTGTAGCTTCATCAGGATTCATCACTTCCTGCCCATGTGAGTCTAGACAAGTCCCTTCAGTGCTCTGAGTTTCCAGATCTTTATTGACACAGTAGGACTATTTGCCTCGCTTCCACTCAGGATTCTTTGGAGGACTGAAAGATTGGGGATGTGGAAACAGTTCCAAAAGCATAATTTTATATACAAAGAAATGCTTAATTATGGAAGTGTTTTGATTCTGCTAAAGTAAACTTTTTGCATACTTATTTATTTTTTGGGTAGCATGGAGAAGAATCAGTTCTGCTCTTAAGCTGTTAACAAGTGAGATGGAGGGAGGGGAGGCTATGTCAGGTCCTGTTTGTTCCAGGAAACATGGCTCTGACTTCTTCTAACTCTAATGCCTGGAACCTAAGACTGATGGAAACCCCTTAGTCTTCATCCATCTCTGTATGATGAAGAAAGTTTCCAGATTCTTCCAACTTAAATTCCTGCCTAAGAGAGAATAAGGTGTCTGTGCAAAAAAGAACAAATGGGAAGAGAAACCATTTTTTAAAAAATATTTATTTATTTAAGAGAGAGCGACAGCACGAGCAGGGTGAGGGGCCATGGGAGAGGGAGAATCTTAAGCAGACTCAGTGCTGAGTATGGAGCTCTGTTGCGGATCTTGATCCCAGGACCCTGAGATCATGAGCTGAAGCCAAGAGTTGGACACGCAACCAACTGAGCCACCCAGATGCCCTGAGAAACCACACTTTGATGGAAGATAGTATTGTTTGCATTTGTGCTGTGTACTGTGATTTGTCAGAATTGCCCCTCAAACCGTTGGATTCCTGGTTGTTAGCAGGATAATTTAGCTTTGTTTTTAGGTTTTTCCTGGGGCACAGGTACTGGACGAGAATATTTTCAGGTCACAGGGTGGGTGTTCTCGTGCTCTCTCAACAGACTCTTTGTCTCCAGTACATCAGAGAGATTTCTCCTTTGGATTCCAAATAGTGAACAACGATACTGCATAGGTCATTGAAATGTCAGAGAGTTTTCACCCTTGACATTGGCTCCTGAATCAGCCAGACAAAAAAGGTAGTTCTGTTGTCGAAGAACATGTCTCCTTGATTTAGTGTAAACTGAGAAAAGATCTGTTCCAGTTTTGTATCATAATGAGTAACAGAAATGAGCGTAATTAATCATGGTTGCCACATCAGAAGTGTCTTGAATGTGATACGCTTCTGTCCGCAGGAGTACGTTTCACCATAGGAAACCCAACTGTAATGTGCATCATCACCCCAAGAGTTAAAGGCTGTATTACAATTATTTACTGTACGTGAATTTTGTAAGGGTTTAGATGAGTTCATGAATGAAAGAGCCATCAATGGCAACTGAGAGAACTCAGAGTATTTCCAGCTATTAATATTGATATGAGGAAGGGGGCAGTATTTGATATTTGTGGCCATGGAATGTGGAGTGATGTTTGAATGGGTTAAGACAACAGCAGCTTCCAACAATGGGTCTGTTGGAACTGGCATGGTAGACTGAATGGATTATGATTCAGTTTATTTGGCAGTTTTGTGTGTTTGTATCTGATGGTTGTCATCGAAAATATGTTTCAAAGTTGTTTAGCTGGGTTTCTTGTATTGGTACCTGAAATTATATTTTACACCATTTCTCTCTTGTGGGATTGGAAAGATAGACCTAGGTTGAAATTCTAGTTGAGAAGTAGGTGGAAGGTATTCTCATGTATACGAATAGACAGAAAATACTATAAACTTTGCCTTAAGTTGGAAGAAGGGTCTGAATATAAATTTAAGAACATGCACTTTTGTTTATTTTAATCATTAGCTATGAATGGAATAAGGCTAACAAAGACTCCTTCAGAACACCCCATAACTCAGAGATGAGAGTCCTTTGCAACTGAAACTATGAGAATCTTGTCAGGCTGTGTAAATGAGCAGTTACAAAGGACTTGAAAAAGCAAGTTTCTAAAACATGTTCTTTACCTCCCAGTAGTTTGGGCTTACCAATCCACAGTGAAAACATCACGTATGAATCACATGAAATTGCCATTGTGTTGGTCAAAATCTGCCCAGTGTTGGAGAATTTATGTGTTCAGATTCACATAACTCTTCCAAATCAAGCAACAACCAAGAGTTACTTTAATATCATCTGCCACAGCATGTGGCCTCCTGTAAATCCTTAGTAGCCCTTTGTTGAAGGAATCAGTGAGACCATAAGTGAAAGGAAGATTGAATGAGTGAATGAGCTGAGCTGGGCATTGTGCTGGAGGTGATGGGGATTAAAATGGTACAGCTTCTTTTTTTAAAAAATTCAATTTATTTATTTATTTATTTTAAATTTTTAAGTTTTTATTTTTTTAATTGTATTTTTCAGTAATCCCCACAATGAATGTGGGGCTCGAACTCACAACCCCAAGACCAAGTGTTGCAAGCTCCGCCGACTGAGCCAGCCAACTGCCCCTCTTCAGGCTCCTTCTAAGTTCCTTTTAAAGTTCTTTCCAGAGTCCATGGAATTAATTTTCTTTTTAATCAACCTGGTCCCTTGGATGTTGCCTCCCCAGAAGGTCTGTTCCTGGATGTCCTATCGGAAAGACCCCATTGCCATGCCCATGAGAAACCTGCTGCTTCTCCCTCTGCCCTTAGTTTCCTCCTTCCTCTTATCATATTTGAAATAATACGCTTTCTAGTATGTATCTTGTTTGTTTCTGTCTACTCCGGTGAGGTCCGTGATGGAAGCACTTTGTCTTACTCAATAGTGTATTCATTTCTTCAGTGGATGAGTAAATGGATTGTTCGAAAAGAAGCCATCTAGTGAGATCTGCTGATTTGCCTAGAGGCGTACCCAGAAAGTATGTGTTAAGGTGAAATTCTGACTTTTTATAAAATTGAGGATATTAGAATGTTAGGGCCTTGGCCCCATGTGAGTAGACTGTCCCCATAGTGCTGCAGGGATCCTGGGGCTCTAGAACCAATATTCATTCATTCGACAACCATCTGTTGAATGCCTACTAAGCACTAAGCCCTGGATAGTAGTGGATCATGGAAGAAATCTGAAGGTGGACTTCTCAGGTCCCATCCAATTTCTCCTGTCACCAGTTGCCAAAGTCCCTGCTTTTGCAGCTCTAGGGAGTGGTCATGGTGTTCTGCTTACACCTACCTGATACCCTCTGCTTGGCCAGGTTTGGTACATGGTTGCAAGATGACTTGGCTTCTCTCTTCTTGTTGAGGCATTGGTTTCATTGCCACTCCTAAACCTTGGTTCTTCATTGTAATTCACTTTCCATTTGTTACATATCATTAAGCTCTTACTCTGTAATATGTACCAAGAACATGGTGCTGGACAGGACGGATGGGGCTGTGGAATCTCACTGCACATCCATCATGTCAATGAAGATGGGATGTCATAAAAGTAACTGCAGTGAAGTGGGAGGAGGCTCTGGCAAGTCCAGAAGGTTGTAGAGCATATAGCTCGGGGAGGTGGTAGTTGGGGGAGTTCAGGAAAGGCTTTACCAAGGAAGCTTTTATGGGGACACCAGGGAAAGTGAGGTGGGCCAGCGGGAGAGGTTGGGCAGGCAGAGGGAGCTATGTGTTGGAAGGCCAGGGTGCAAGACGGGTTGGAGCAGTGAAGACCAGACGCTCTCTGTCCAGCCAGGATTGACCCCTCTGCCAGTAGTATGCCTCTGTAGGCATTTTACAAACCACTGTTTTCGTAGCTCAGAGAATGGGTCGGGGGAGGGCGAGATTGGAGGCAGAGAGACCAGTTTGGGAGCCTTTTAAGTAGCCCAAGCTTGATATGATGGCAGCTGTTATTAGAGGCAACAGTGAGAGGGAAAGGGGTCCGGTTAACGAGAATTTAGGAGGCTCGGTGTTCAGGACACGGTGAGGGCTGGATGTGGTAAGTGAAGGGAGCTTCATGGTGAAAAGGGTGGTGGCACTGGTTTCTTGCTTTGTCTTTAGAGGAAGCCATGCCCCAACCCCAGGTGAAACACTGGAGAAGGTGTGTTCCTTATTGCTGGTGTTGGGGTGGGGGCATGAATTAAAATCTTTGGATTTTAAGAGGACCCACTCATAATGGCTCCTCTTTTCCTGTTTGTTACTGTGGCCTCCTAATCCTTTTCCAGAAGTGCATCCCCACACTGCCTTTCTCACGTTTCCCTTTGTGCTAGAAGAGCAGCTTTCCATGGTGGACACTTCTGGGATGGAACCCGAGTCCTGCCTGGGTCACCCTGTGGCAGTAACAGGGCCTATTTCCTTCCTTCGTAGGCTGATGGAGACCTTAGGACAGAGTCTTTACAGGTGTTGCATTAAATATGGAAACCAAGGAATGAGGAAAGAGCTCAGGAGTGTATCTGGGAGAAGTGATAAGCATCGGTAACCGTATTGTGTAGAAGGTGTGGAAATCATGTCTGACAGAGGATGTGTTCCCGAAGAAGGTGATGGAGGCACGTTGTAGGCGTAAGAACGAGATTTCATACTGTGCCAGATGGCATTGCTTTCTAAGACTGCGGACGTCTTGAGGAACTGGTTAAATCTTCACCAAGTATTCTGGGATGGTTCTGGTGTGACAGTGACTTGAAGGTAATGGAGACTCTAGGGCAGTGGTGAACGCGCTGTTGCTCGCTAGGCAAACATGTGCTCTCTTACTGTAGTGTTAAAGCATACTTAGATCCAGTTGGGATGGAATGCACCCACCTAACTTGTTAAAACTATTTTATTTCTCATAAAATAACACCTATGCTACCTTACTCCTTTCATTCCATCTCTACCAGGCGTAGGCATTGATCGTTCTATGGAAATTGACACCCATTTCATTATCAGTTGTAGCGAACTTAAACAATAAGATCAGCTCTTAATAAATACTCAGTAATTACTTAATTTTAAAGGTTATCTAGGCACCAGCCCATGCTTCAGAGGAGTTATGGAGAAGGGCTTTCTGTAGGAACCATGGCGATCCTGGGAGGGCACGCAGAGTTGGGGGCATGATGTCAGCATGGCAGGACACTCATGGAGATGGAGGCTGATTGTGTTCCAGGACCTCAGAGCTGGGATGTGCTGTTTCGGAAGCTCACCCGTGGCTTCTGCTGGAAAGACTTGGTTTTGATGGAATTTATCATCTCGACATGTCTGCTTGCCATGTTTGCCCACACTTAGTAAGGCCACAACAAACAATGCAGAGATTTCCCACCCCGGTAGCCTCTGATCCCTTATTTTGAAGCTGCAAGGATGAAGGGTCTTTGCTTTCAACCCTGCCCGATGGGGTGCACTTTGTTGTCCATTAGACCAGGCCTTCTGCTTAAATGGGATGCCTGACAGTTGCCGCTCTAAAAACTGAGCTACGTAATATTGTCTGATGGTAGTTGTTTGTAAGCCCAAAACAAAGTTTTCAAAAAGAGACCCTTTCTATTACTGTTTTATTAAAAAAAAAAAAAAAAAACTTGCTAGAATTTTAAGTCTGTATTAATACATTTTATAGCAGTTAAATGTGGATATGGGCAAATTAAGGAGTCAGGTAATTTTGGCACGTTCTAACCACTGGTTTGAAGTTAAAGCAATAGGTGTCGTCTTCTAAAAGAGGGTCCTCATTACAGCTAATATAAAATTAAACTTTCACAACGAATTGACCTTCGGCTAATGCTAGTCCCATCTTCAGATGATTCTAAAAGAAAGCCTGAATTATCTGGTTCCTTCTATTCTTTCCTCTGTCTGTCGCCATCATGTAAATTATTCTGGTCAGATGGGTTAATTTAATTATACTAGAAATTTTCGCACGAGGTCGAGAACCCCTTCCCTCATCCGTGGTGCCATGTCTCTTGATAGCTCCTTACACTTTTTGGTTTTATTTTTGGCATGCTTCATCTGACTCTGTCCTTGATGAATGTGGAGATGAGCTACTAGCGTGGCAGTTAATCTGCTGGGAGAAATTTCCAGTTGCTCATTTTGAAGCCTTTCTTATTATTGATCACTGAAGTCATGAACTGGGAAGTCAAAGACAATGAAGAAAACCACGCTACCCAGCCAGGAGCACCTTCTTGCAGAGATTAGAGAAGAGACCATTATCCTAGCTTTAGATCTGGTTTTCCTGTTGGGAAGATCTGCCGTCAGAGGCATTTTGGCCCATCTGCTCCCTCTCTGGGGTCCTCTGGGCTCAAGGGTGGGGGCTTTGTGTATGTGTGTGGGCACTGACCCTCCCACTGCTCTGTTTTTCTGAGAAGGGCGATCAAGTAACTCTTCTCCAAGGGCTTCACGGAAGTCAAGGAGGTTTAACAGAGGAGGTTTAACAGCCTCCATGGTGTCCTCAGAAAGGGTTCTGGTCTGTGTGCTTACCCCCAGTAGGAGGCTGTGATCGACCTGGCAGGTTATTTCCTCTTCCCCCAAACAGTAAGGCTGGTTTCAAGTCCTCCCGGTGGTTAGTGAAACAGCTGAAGAAGTGAGGTTGTAATTTGAAAGTTTGTGTCACAGATAAGTGAAAGGTCATTTAAAAAAAAGTTGCGCTAAATGGATTTCTTCATTGGGTGAACCACACTTGGGGAGCTCTCTGTCGAAAGCGAGATCCTTTGATCTTTTGGGAACTAATAAAATGAGTGCAAGATCCAGGAGAGGAGGAGGAAAGTGGGCATCACATCCTTCGTCCCTGCGGTGTGAAACTGCTTAATCGTTGTGGTGATATTAGATGTTTCCAGAAGATATTTCCTCCTATAAGTTATTGCATTTTTCCGCCTACATAGAAGATGAACAGCGAAGCCAACTCAAGACTTTTAATTCTTTAGCTATGAACTTTGTTGCAGTTTTTGTTCACGAGAAGTTAGGAGGTGATGAATTTTGATTGCTGTCAAAAATGCAGTTACGGGAGTGCTGAAGATGGTCGGGCATCATCAGGCCGTTAAACCAAGTAGAGGGGATTAGGAAAACAGGAAAGTCTAAGCCATGGGATGAGGTCATAGGTAGAAAACATGAAGATGAGATAAAAAGGAAACCCAACAAACCCCCCTCACCACTCACTGGGCACCATGACTTATTCCACTGGTGGCCTCAGTAGCAATATGGCGTCTCCACTCAGGACCCACCAATGACCAAGCTTCACATGGCCTCGCTCTTGGACGCGTTGGTCTCCGTTCACCATTTTCTCCTCCAGACACGCTCACCAACATGCTCTTCCTTCAGCTGCTGAGCGACGCCCATGGGTTTTCCTTCCCTTCAGGACGGAGTCTGCTCCAGCATCACCAGCTCAGGAACGTCATTGCTCTGTCTGACGTCACTCCGTCCCCTCGCTGTCCTCTGTTCTTCACGCATATGTTCACCTGCTGTTACATTCCGTATCTGCATTCATGGGTTTATTCTCTGTTCCCTCTGCTGCATCCACCCCCATGAGCACGAGGACTGTGTCCTGCTCCCACTGAGTCCCTGGGACTGGCGGAAGTTTCCTGGAAATGACAGAGGCTCCAGCGCGTGTAAAATGAGTGCTGCGTTTGTAGGAATGAACATCTTTTGTGGAAACTGAATTTGTAAGAAATAAAAATTTGTGCTTCTTCAGTTTAGTCACATTAACACGGAGAAGGTTGCGATTCACAATCCGTGACCCCTGCTTACCCGTAAGAGTCCGCATCGGCTGCCTTTTCTTGAGCATGTTCTCTGTGCCCGGCAGAACTCTGGACCCTTACTGGCTTCGGTGATACCAGGTGTTGGGTTTCGGAGAAATCTGTGGCTTGAAGTTCATCTTTGTCCCACGACAACAAGCAGTTTTATACTAACCCCAGGTGCCTGGGCTTCCGAGTTGGCTATCCTTAGTCCAGTATGACGTCATTTTAGGAGTCAGACCGCTGTGCTGACTTTCCTCCATGACAAGACGTCCAGTGCCCAAGTGTTGTTTATAAACAACACACAACTTTAGCGTACACAACTTTAGGATGTTATTTAACATCCGTGGGGCGGGCCTCACGTGAATGTCAAACCACTCTGCAGTCCACTGGCAGGAGCTTTGCATGGGAACACAGTCCCCGAGGACACCAGCTCTCCCGGGCAGCCCGGGCTCCACCCATCAGCCAGCTCTGTGTCCAAGAAATCACCTGCGTCTGGGCCCCAGGGCTGCTTTTCTGTTCCCTCCTCTGCCGGAGCCCTCCCTTCTGCCTTCGATCTCTCCCCGTGTTCCCATGGAGGAGGTGGCTCTCCCGCAGGTGGCACCAGGCGCTGTGCTGGGGAAGCCTCTTGTGGGGTGGGGATGCCTGGAGCGCCCGCTTGAGGCCACCGAGTGCCCCAGATGGGCGAGAGCATTCAAACCGCTTTGAATACTCTCACTCTTGCTCCCCTTTGTTTAAATCCTGGAGAGGCCAGAGGTGCTGGTCCCTTTCACGGACAATGCTGCCCCAGCGACTCCCGGATCTCCCATGGTCTCCCCAATGGGGCACGTACCGTATGCAAAGTGTAGTGCGAAATGATCCCGGAAATGACTTCTCCGGAGGAAAACTCTGTACCCCTGCTTTTAGTCGGGGCTTAGTGTTCTGGTGTCCCTTTGGGAAAACATTGGAGGAATCCAAGACCCGATGGAGATCTGCTCGTCCTGACGCTCCCCTCTCCTTCCTGCTCTCTGCCCCTGACGGAACCCTCCGGGAAGGGTATTTCAGGACGGAGCGGCCTCTGTGTCCTCAGGCAGTGTGTCTCGGGTGGATTTCCCAGACGTGCCGCGTGCCTTTCCTTGGAATAGGGGACCGCAGGCCAGGGGCCTCCCACCGGGACTGTGCTGGCTGGTTTCTCTGGGACGGTGCCAAGGGACAAGCGCCATGCCCAGGGACAGGCGTGGTGCCCACCCCTTATCTTGGGCCACGCGGTGCCTCTGCAGGTGCCTGTTCCAAGGGGGATGATGTCTCGCACGCGAGGACAGCCGGTCTGTGCTATGGAGAGGTGACAGCTTCTCCTTCTGGGTAAATTTCCGCGTGTCCCTGGACGTGGTTTCTCTCCTGCGTCTTCACTGCCGCGGATCCATAAACTCTGCCCCCAGGAAATATTATCCATGTTGGATGCAGGGAGCTGTTACTTCTCTTTTTCCCTCAACATGGACCCTGCATGTGCTTCCACAGTATTGTCATTCTAGGTTAAAAATTTTTAAAAAGTGGTATTTGGGGGCCGAGAGTGAGAGTTTACTCAGAATGCTCCTGTGAGGTATTCGTCTCCTTTGGTTCTGTGGTGGCTTTGATCATTTTAAATCCTGTCCCTATGCCTGGCAAAAAGATGTAGGTACCTGAATTCCATGACATGTTTAAGTAGTTCCAGTGGAATGATCCAGAAATTGAACAAGTTCCATTTCCTGTCGGCAGATAAATAGGAAGTTTTAAGTCTTCCTTTTGTAAAACTGTCCGGAAAATGTTCAGTTGCCTCCACCCGAAGACTCAATTTATGGCCGAGCAGCCAAGTAAGACCCGGGTCATCGTTGTGCAGCAATCTGTGTGCCCAGGGCTGATGGGGTGCCCTGGGGGGACTTGGCTCCCGGGCTTCTTCTGTCCTTCCCTCTGCCATCTCTGATGTGGGGCTTTTTTCTCTACATCCTGCGTGGCACATGCAGAGTGCAAGAAAGCTGCCCCTCTCTCCTGAGGCTGACAGCCTGGGTCCCAGCAAGAAGATGGGGGGAGGGTGCTGGTGTGAGGGGTGGGCCCTCCAGTTCCTCCTCTGGAAGAAATTCCCCAACTTTCCCTGGTGCCTGCTGTTTACCTCCCACTGGCCAGAAACCATCGCGGGTGACCTGAAGCAAGGGACCAGGAGATGGCCACCAGCTGCCCTAGTGCACGAGGATAGGGTGATGGCTGCGTAGGGGAGGTGGGAAGGGGTACTGGGGTCAGCCTTGGTGTTTGCTCCTGTTTGCAAACTTCTGGTTCCTCATGAGGCTTCTAGATGCTTTCCTTTGCCACTTACTATTCCCTTTTTTAAAATTAAATTAAATTTTATTTTTCAGTGTTCCAAAACTCATTGTTTATGCAGCTATTCCCTTTTTTATTCTGCACATAGAGAAGTACCCAGAAGAGCATGTGGTTATATCTATATAATTTTTAATAGAATTTTTTTAAAGATTTTATTTATTTATTTGACAGAGATCACAATTAGGCAGAGAGGCAGGCAGAGAGAGGAGGAAGCAGGTTCCCCACTGAGCAGAGAGCCCAATGCGGGGCTCGATCCCAGGACCCTGAGATCATGACCTGAGCGGAAGGCAGAGGCTTAACCCACTGAGCCACCCACATGCCTCTATAATACAATATTTTATACACACACTTTCTGTCTCAGACACACATATGTATGTTTTGATATCTGTCTTTGGAGTAAAAGATAATTTATTAGCAATTTAAGTTCTCTTATCTCAGCCGCCTACATTTGAAAATGTAAATACGCATGGATTTTATTTTTCTATGGTATATTAAACTTTTAATGACAGGTTAGAGCTTAAGTTGTGTTTGTAAACCTTTCAACACAGTTCTGTGAAACTGCTGACATATTTTGTGAATCAAATGGGTTTTAGTTGGAGAAAACCAGTCTTACTTAGAAGGTTGCTAATTAATTTTTCCCCTGGTCTTTGTATTATATAATCAGAAATATTAAGAAAATCAGTGTAAGAAATTCTAGCCTCACATAGTGGCCGTTACATCCGTGTCTGGGTTTTTGCATGAAGACAAGGATGGCCAATTCTTTTGCTTAGGGATTTGGTTTCATGTTTGGTGAGCAGTTTAGCTTCTTAAGGTATTGATGAAAGATTCTCACGGGGGTCACCTGGCTGGCTCAGTGGTTTAAAGCCTCTGCCTTCAGCTCAGGTCATGATCTCAGGGTCCTGGGATTGAGCCCCACATCGGGCTCTCTGCTCAGCAGAGAGCCTGCTTCCTCTTCTCTCTCTGCCTGCCTCTCTGCCTACTTGTGATCTCTGTCTGTCAGATAAATAAATAAAATCTTTAAAAAAAAAAAAAAAGATTCTCACGGAGTAAGGATCCAGCTTAGAAGGGATGCATGGGCCGGAGCCAAAAAGGCAGAGAGACCCATGAGGGAGCAAGTGTGCTTGACCCTTGGCTACAAAGGTGTTTCCCTCCTGAAGTAAGTAGCAGGAGGGAGGGGCCAGACGCCGACCACAGCCTGAAGCAGCTCTGTGGATAGGGTTGCCGGAGAGAGTAAACACTGTAGGGTAAGTACGGCCCAGACATTGCAGGGGATACAGTTAAGCTATGACGTTTTTCCTTGGTTATCCGATAAGCAAAAGTAGCTGGGGGTCTTGGATTGTATGTGGCGCCTGCTACCCAGGGCACCTCTGTGTGGGCCGTTGTCCCTGGTCAGCCTGGACCGGCTCCGCGTGGTCCCTGCCAGTGAAATGATGATGTCTGGATCAGTCAAGAGAAAAATGAACCTTCTTGGTTGTAGAACAAGGCGCACACTGGTGAGAAATGTACACATCGAGACCTACCAGGCTGAAACCTTCGGGATGTTTGGTGTTTGGCCAGAGAGCTCTTTCCATGTGTCTTCTGAGCAGAAGCTTCCTTATCATTTGGAAGGAATGTGGCTTCAGAGGCTTCGTGGGGCCGGCCTCTGCCCCCTCGTCATGATCAGTACGCGGCCAATCTGTAAATGATGGAGACTGAGCCATGTGTTGTGTTGAGTAATGTATTATAAGAACACAGATGCAATTGACGATTAATCAAAACTTTATAAACCAGAGCTGAACTGACTTAGTGAGTTGCAATGGGCTCTGTGGTCGGCCTGTTGACAGTCACTTATTTAAAAACTTGCGATTTCTTCTCAATTGCATATGGCGTGCTGTAGGGTGATACAGACGATATTAAAATGTGAGTAACAGACGGCGGCTTGCTAAAGGAGGTTCCCACCCCGTCTCTTTTCTCACTCATTTATGTACCTATCTCCGGAAAACACCACTTCCCTTCTTCCAGACACCACTAGCTTTGGGCTTTTTACTCACTTCGCCTACAGTTTCTCATCTCCGTTTCTCCTTGTTCCCTCACTGTGTGATGGAAGAGTTTGGCACTCTGGAGTCCGTTTGGAGTTTGGTTTTTGTCCTAAGTGGGTGGAAGTTGATGGTACACAACTAGGTCGACTTTTAAGTCCAACCCTTTGACGATAATGACAATATTTGTGTAGTGATGATTTTTTTGTTTCTTGTTTTTTTGTTTTTTGTTATTGATCTGCTATGGCTACAGTTTCAAGTGTCCGTTCTGGACCAGGAGATGAGAGATCGGTTGTCCAACTTCATGTTCCGACATGAGCTCATTTGTAGGGCCTACTGTGCACAAGGCACTGACGGATATTTAGAGATATTAGAGGCGTTTCTCTGATTTCAAATAGCTTGCAGCTTAATGGGGTGGGGGAGAGAAAACGTATCTAGACAACTAGATCAGTGAGGCATTTATCACGTTCTGTACGGAGCAAGGCTGCTTCATGCCACTTTCAGTAGGACGATTTCTGAGATTTTGTAGCGCATTCGAAACCAGATACATCCGTCATTTCTGTTTCTTGCTTTTTCTTTTAATTTCACATTTGATGACTTTTTTTAGTAATGGGTTGACTCAGATGGGGACAGAAAGAGAATATAGAACCGATACTAAAATATTGGATGTTCTCCCTGAAAATAATTGTTCTTCCACTGCCTCATAAAGGTTGGACATTTTAAGAATAGTAACACGTTGGATTCTTGCGAAGTCTCCTGGTGGTGTTGGGGGAGCAGTCCTCTGTGTTTGGGGCCAGCTGGCGTCCCGTCTCCCTTGCTCCCCACCAGGTGGCACCAGCAAAACACAAGCATCCTTCCCTCCCCAGGGAAGGGCTGGGACCTTTCTGTGCTTCTGTTCACGCCCACGGCTTTGCGTTTACTCATTTGATTGTGCCATTATCATCGTGGCAGCCGGCATACCTTTTCACTAGGTTCCTTTTAGCTTGCAGTCACTAATATATCTGTTGATAGAGTGAGTCTGTAATTGTTAATCATACACACGAAGCAGATACACAAATTTCAGAGCAAAACCACCTGCTGTGAACCCAACCCAGCCCAAGCCACGGTCAAAACATTGCCTTTGATGTTCACAGTTCAAGTCCAACTCCAGCATCCAGTCTTGGGTCTTGACGGACCGAGGCCTGACCCTTTTTTTATTGGGTCAGAGTTGTTACTACGGTACTTGTATACTTGTATGACACACCCAGGGGAAATGAGCTGACAGTTTTATGATATGAGGTTCATCTACTGTTCCACGCTGTTTTGCTCCCCGGTGCCATATTGTGGGCCAAGCAGTAGATCTCGTGAACCCCACATCTGCACCATGGCTGTGCCTCCGTGAGGATGCCCACCAGAGTCCGAGAGAGCTGAAGCCCAACAACTCTGTCTTTAAAAAAAAATGCCTTACCTTTTAGAAATTTGTACTAAGGTTTCAAACATTTATTTCTGAGCTGAAATAAAATATGGCAAGGTTTGTATTATTTTCTTAAAAGAGATGGGTGGGTTGTGAGTGATGAAAATCCTGTTCCTTTAGGGCGGCCTTGACGAATTTTTGTCTTCATGTTTGTTGATGGTAATGATGCTCTGAAATGTATGTGATGGTGTTGTTATTCTAGAAACTCTTTGGTGTATAAGTAACAAATACATCCTTTGAGCGTGGGCCCAGAATTTGTGCTCTGCGGGCAATAATCGCATCCAGTTTCAGGAAATGGTTTCTCGATTCTGGATGAGTGGATGAGGTATTTCATCAGGGTTAATTTTGTATTAAGCATCGTAAGCTGTGTTGGTTGAGAGCAGGAAGCTTAGGAACACTTGATTCCTATTTCTGAGCATTTACCATCTGCCAGGATCTGGAAGGAAATAACACAGAGGCCAAGACCAAGGCCAGGTACAGGAACACTTTACTGGGCCTCTGCCCCAGTCCCAACTTAGCGTCTCTCCGCCAGGCCCCATCCCCCGCCACTTCCCTTCCTTCCTCCCCTCCGCTTCGTCTGAAGCAAACGTAGACGCGTGTTGCCGGGTCAGGGACTAGATCCCGAAGCAGGCCCAGCTTGCTTCTTTCTCCATTTCCCTGCAAACCTGTCTGAATCTTGTCCTGACCCCTCCGCTGTGGAGGAAAGGCCAACCCAGGGAAAAAGATCTTCCCAGCCTACATAAAAGAAGCAAAAGGGATGCCGAGCAGGACAGGCCGGCAGCTCCCCAGGGCCCAGGACTTCCCTGGCGTGAGGGCTGACACTTGGCTTCTTGCGCTGTGTGAATCCAGGCAGGCTGCCTGGTGCTCCTCTGGGTTCCAGAGAGGGGGTGAGAGGGCCGTGCGCCCGCCCCTCCCCCAATGGACTCTTGGCCCTGTTCCTCCTTCACCATTCTTTCCTCTGACTTCATGGAAAAGACACAATTTCCTAGGGCACAGTGGGGCATCTGTTTCCTGGAACATATCTCTCCAAACACCATTGACCTTGAGCACTCCCTGACAGATTGGGAAGGAGGGCTGGGCGGAGCTGGGATCGTCCTGAGCTACTGAGCCAGCCTCCCTGGACTTCATCCAGTCTCTGCCCCTTCCTGAGTGAGGAGGTGGGCCCGACGGACCCCTGACAGCCAGTGCACGTGTAGGGCCATCGGGAACCTCCGGGGACAGGAGAATGGTGGGAAGTGGTTCTCTCTAGCTATGCACCTTACGTATTAAGTTCTTCATAGTATCAGTAGAAAAATGTTTGTAGGCAATAGAAACATCAAAGGCACAGGATTATTCAATAATTTAGAATTCAGCTGTTAGCTTTCCTTCGAGGTGACTAAAGGGACAGTTCAGTGAACATTCCTGATGCCTCCCATTGGAGTCGAAGGAACTTAAGTACTTCCAAGGTCAACAGGACCGTCGTCCTAGGCATGTTGTCCCTTGGCCTCTGTGCACTTAACTTCGGATGGCCTCTCGGTGTTCGGTCCTGCTTCCAGCTTTGCCTGCCCTAGTTATCCCCAATAATTAACATCCAGTTTATCAAGTTAGAATACAAGAGAGTGTGTCTGCCTTTGAGCACCAGCCAAGAGTCAAACAGGCCATTACACGTTGAGGAAAGAGGGACCGCGTCAAACACAGACAGTTTTAGGGAGAAACGAAGGAAGGCGAAGCAGCCCAGGGGGGACGAGCGGCAGCAGCTTCCAGGAGAGAAGCTCATGGCCCAGTCATTTCTCCTCACTGATTTGCTGTGTGGCGACAGACGAGACACTGACTTCTCTGGCTCATGCCTGTCTTCTGTAAAATAAGGACAAGGGCGGCACCTCCTTTTGGGCTCTTCTGAGGATGGATCGTCCTCACCGGTAACATGCGTAGATGCCTGTATCCTGAAGTGGCTGGCTGAATGTTCGCGAACACAGCCTTTACCGTGACCCTCCTTCGGCTCTAGCAGAGTGCGCTGTGACACTCAACCCTATGTCACAGATCCCATGAGGTGTGCCCAGTGACTGAGACATTTGAGCTCTGGCTTCCTCCTCCAGCATTGCTGCTCCAGCGGACTTGGTCCGGGAGGGAAGTGTGTCCCAGCGGGGTGGGACCTGTCTTGGAAAATATCAGGGGAGGCAGCAAGCCTCAAGATATGCCAGGCTTTATTATTATTATTATTATTATTTTTTTTTTTAATAAAAAGTACTTGAGCATAATGGTTTTTGAGGCATTGCGAACAATGGTGATGATTTTCTTGGGAAACCACAGCTGTTAACTGTCTCCAGGCCGGTTACCATTAGGACCTCATCATTCTCCGACCGGCGTGGAGGCAGATCGCGTCTCTGTATCATTTTGGCTTCACTGGCTCCAAGTGTTTCGGAGAGAAATATCGTGTCCCTGTAAGTCTCTGATACACTGAGCTAAAGGGGGAAAGAAAAATGGCTCCCTGTGATACTCTCTTTAATAAGCCAGTGCATTTAGAAGACCATACCAGATTAACTGGTCATTTAAAAGACAAATATTGGATTCATATGCAAGGCTATTTTAAGGCCTTTTTATTCATGCATATTAAAACACAAATGAGCAGTGATTATCTCAAATAAGCTGCCTGGAATATTGTCCTTCCTGGTAGCGGGTTACAGGGTGTGTGTGGTTTTATGGGCTTGGAAAACACCCTCGTGAACTAACCTGGAAATCAGGGAAAGGTTCGCCCACCGATAACAAGTGAAGAATGGAAGTTCTGCAGACCTGCCTGCCTCGGGTCACTTACCGAATAGAATACTCGGGGCGGACGATGGTTTCGGCCCGATTACCAGCGGGCAGGCCGCTGTGTCGAGCGGACAGACCGCAGGCTTCAGATTCTAACGACTCTGCATTTCAAATCTGACCCTGTCACTCACTAGCTGGGCTAAATTGGACTTTTTTCCGATGTGAAAAAGGCATATAACATTATTTCTCTTGGCTGTTTTCACTGCAGCTTCTCTGTTAGAGGGAGCTGCTTCGAAAGAGTCATGGCCTTTTGTGGACAACTAGGTGGAAGTTTCTAGAGCTTCCTGATGGGATAAATCGCCATAGTTACAGCATCTTTAAGCTTCCTCTAAAATGCGTTTTATCAAAACATGCAGTTGTACATTCTTCATTGATGGACTTTACTTTTGGCTCAAAAGTTCGTTGAAGAAATATTTAGTGCCCCCTAGTAAGGGCATGCTGGGGATACAACCGCTGATCTTCCTCCTGAGGCTTCCATTCCAGTGTGTGAGTGTGTGTGTGTGAGTGTGTGTGTGTGTGTGTGAGGGAGAGCCCGTCATCAATGAGTAAACAAATAAATACTCAGCATAGCAAGAGAAAAGATTCTGTGAAGAACAGTTAAGGAGGAGGTAAGCCTTCTTAATTCTCTGCTGTCCCTCTGCCAGCACCGAAGCTCTCTGGGAAAACCCTCTTCCTAACTGTCCTCTCACTGAGAGGGAAAAGGCACAGATGCCTTAATTGAAGGAACTGGTGATATTTTTGGTGGAAGAAAGTATTGGCGTTGTGTAGTTCAGAGTAACCATATTTGATGTATAACCTCTGGGGGTTTTATCAGGGCAAGCATTGGGGACTGCTAAGCTAGTCTGGGGGTAAAAGTCTTTCTTTGGCCTTTAAAATTGTTGAAGGACACGACAGCGGAGCTGGTGTGATCTCCCCACATCGTTTTCTTCTAACACAACGATCGATTTGTTCTCATTAGGCAAAGCTATTTTGGGAATAATCTTAGAAGTCTTATTTACATTTTTCTCCCCCAGATTTCCCTCTTCCAAATTTGGGACAGTTTATGGTTTGGGAAAATTTCAATTTTGACCAGATGTGGGTAAGAAGACGCAAGAAGTGATGCGTTTGACACTCTGGCTCAGGCTGGCCTCTCCTGCTTGGGGTCACGCTGTGGGCCCGCTCATCTCTGTCCCTGGAGCCACGGTGCCCTGAGTGGTCTGAAGGGAGCCTGTGCGGGGCGGGAACAGAGCACCTACTCTTCCCTCGTCTTGCTTGTGAAGACACTCCTGTAGGCATGACTTAGAAAACCACATGAATCAGCCCGATTTTTGCTAGGAAAGGAAAGATGACTGACAAAGCCCGAGGACGCCCCCTTGCAGTGCTTCTGCTGAAACCACTTAGCCACTAGAATCTCTTAGAGACCCAGTGTGGGGCACCTGGGTGGCTCAGTGGGTTAAGCCTCTGCCTTTGGCTCAGATCATGATCGCAAGGTCCTGGGATCGAGTCCTGCATCCGACTCTCTGCTTAGCAGGGAGCCTGCTTCCCTCTCTCTCTGCCTGCCTCTCTGCCTACTTGTGATCTCTATCTGTCAAATAAATAAATAAAATCGTAAAAAAAAAGGAAGAAAGCAAGCAAGCCCCAGCTGCTCATGAAGACGTTTGTAAGAAGCAAGTCTCTTAAACGGCCTCTTGGATTTTTACACGCGCTGACTTCCTCCAGACTAGACAGCTTCTTTGGGTATTAAAAAAATGATGCTTTTATAGAAAGACTATACGGCACTTGTGTAGAAAATACACTTAGCGGCGCGTGGCTGGCTCAGGCGGTAGAGCACGTGACCCTTGGTCTTGGGGCTGTGAAGTCGATCCCCATGTTGGCTGTGGAGATTATTTTAAAACAAAAAACTTAAAAAAAAAAAAAGAAAGAGAATACATTTAAAACTAGATTGGCAGCTCTGGCATTTTGGTGTGAAAACCAGGAATGTCTAGTGACATCCACATCCTTTCATTTTTAAGTATCAATGGGAATGTGTTGAGTTCCAAGTGAGCACTGTCCAGAGTGAAACCAGCATTTTTGGCGCCCAGCACTGTCCCATTTGGTCAGCCGTATTTCCCTCTGTAAGGTATTGCTGTGCCCAGAAGAAAGGCATATTATTCTCACCCTCAGCTCCTTCTCTCTTTTAAATAATCTTACATCCCTTGTGCCACGGTCTGAATGTTCGTGGTCCCCCAGAATTCCCATGTCGAAATCCTGTCCCCTTAGTGTGATGACAGTAGGCGAGGGCTGTCGGGCTAGGATCAGGCCATGGGGATGGAACCCGCCGCCCCCTCCCCCCCACAATGGGATTAGTTCTTTTATAAAAGGGATCCCACAAAGCTCCCTGGCCTCTTCCACCGTGTAAGGATCCAGGGAGAAGTCAGCAACCTAGAAGACAGTTCTTATCCTACTGCGCGGCACCCCGATTTTGGGTTTCCAGCTTCCAGAACAGTCAGGAAAATACTCCTGTTGCTCCTAAGCCACCTGGTCTATGGTACTTTGTTATCGGCACCCCAGCAGGCAGAGACGACGTAGCGAACGCTGCATGTCTCAGATCCATCAGAGAGTCTGGTGGCTGGAGAACTGGTGGGTCAGAGGCTGAAACTCTCACCCGCGGGGCCTCCCGTGGGGGTATGAGGCCGCGGTGCTAGTCCCTGGCCTAGTTTCTGTGAACAGAAATTGTTCTGTGAACAGCAACGCAGTCGCTGGCGTCCTGTCAAAAACCGTGAAGGGGTTGAGCCCACCTGTCAGCTAATGGTTATCCTGCCGCATTTCCCTGGAGGCTGCCCCAAGCCGGGAGACTCTGGGCTCAGAGACAGAGGACTTCAGCCCTAGTGGCACAGCAAGCAGCACGAACCTCGTGTTGGCGGTGACTTCTGTGGCTGCCCGCAAACCCCATTTTTTGCACCCTTGTAACTGATTATTCCTAACTTTAAGAATTAACTTTTTTAATGATTTTTAAAATTTATTTATTCATTTGAGAGAGAGAGAGAGAGAGAAATAGCATGAGTTGGGGAGAGGGGCAGCCAGAGAGGGGGAAACAAACTGTCCACTGAGTGGGAAGCTGGATGCAGGGTCCTGCCTCCCAGGACCCTGAGATCATGACCCGAGCTGCAGGCAGACTGCACTTTACACTTGATGTGCATTCTCAGCGAAAACCATAAGTAAATGGTCGGAAGGATCTTTGCAATTTGTATCTATGCTGTAGCTTTTGAATTGGCCTGGTGGAAATTTGTAGTAAGAAGTTTTATATATATATGTATGTACATATATATATATATATAATATAATAAATATATAAAAATGATATAATAATATATATTATAATATATAATATAATAATATAATTATATATATATATAAATTATTATTTGAGAGAGAGCACATGAGAGAGAGTGAGAGTGAGAAACAGACAGACAGACCACGGGAAGGGGGTAGGGGGCAGGGAGAAGCAGACTCCCCGAGGAGCAGTGAGCCCGACAAGGAACTGAATCCCAGGATGCCAGGATCATGACCCGAGCCGAAGGCAGACAACCGACTGAGCCACCCAGGCATCCCAAGAAGTGTTTATTATATTTTAATGATCAAATAATATGTCATGTATCTTCTATACATTAGCTGAAGAGCAGAGAGAGATTCAGAAATACCAACTAAGAAAATTACATTCAGAGTTTATTTCCTAGTTCTTGTAAGTAGAGTTTGGGTAAGAAGTGCAAATTGCTAATCAATCAAATACATTGATTTATTACTTACCTATTACTGACCATTTTTAAATGTAAAAAATATTAGTTTGCTTTGTCAGCTTTACAGATTTATGACTATCCTTTGACTTTCCTAGCTTGTACTGGCCTCACTGGTTCTCTCCTCACCCTCTTAAGGACACATTCTCTTTAGTGTAGATCGTCTTGTGGAAGGAACGTGGATCGCTGGTTACTCAACCGTGTTAACACCCGCACTATGAACTCAGTCTTATTCCCAGCCTTTGCTATAGGCCCAGACATGTAGGGAGGCAACAAATTCATATTTAATGGTGGAACACACCGATTCTGTATCTAGGCATGGTCCTTACTGCAAATGAAAGCCTGAGTCTTCTTGCTTCAGGAGAGCACGATGGTGCAGGCGATAGAGCCTCCCGTAAAAGCCAGCTTCTCTGACCCAGAACATTCCCAGTTTCGGCTCATTTATTTGCTATCCTGCGAGAAGGCTTCCCCTGCAGCTCTTGGATTTGCTCTTTTGTGCTGTTGTTATTAGAGATCCCTGTCCTTGACCGTCCTACCTACTGATGCCTGGAGATGGCCATTTAATCCCTGACTCTGGGTAATTAATCATCTAGGAGGGACTCTGGTGTATTTCAGGTATAACGAAAGGTGTGGCAGCCCCATGGCGGAGAAGGAACACAGATATCTGCTTTACCTAAAATACTGGCAGCCACAAAGGGAATAAAAAGTTGAAGCACTTTGATATAACCTACAGCTACGTTGGTTTTGAGGTGGGTCCCTGCACACATAAGAACAAATACCTTCTTTTTCTGCAGTTCCTAGTTTTGAACTAGGATGAGGATTTTCTTATATATAGTCAGTTAACCAGAATTTCCAAAGTAAAAAACGCCCAAAGGTGCATCTGTTATTTCTTACAAATGTAAACATTCTGACATACTTTTAAAGGATAACTTTTAGTGTTCGCCTCGATGCCCCAATATGTGCTGATCTAAAGGACAAAACCTTGGAAACTTATCTTTGCATAATGTCCCAAGTTAATAATGATATCTAGTATTTACTGGCTGCAAACACGAATATATCTTATAACCCGTATTTTCTTATCTAAAAAGATGGCAATAATGATCACACACACGATGAAAAGTTAGAAAGATCAAAGAAATTTTGCAGACTCAGAAGTTCTATGCAAGTATGAGGTTAGTGGGGGCATGGGAGAAGCAGGAACTGGCGGAAACAGACTCCTTGAAGACCTCATAAATGGAGTCAGGCACAGGAGACCGGGAGCCGAGTGGACCAGAGAGCCTGTCAGGGGAATCCCCGTGGCTCATCAGCCCAGGTGAGCCACCGAGTTGGGGAACCGCCGGCTTAGCCTGTCTGTGTGTCTCCTGCGCAGTCTGTTCTTATTGAGTGTCCAGTCTTTGGAAACTCACTTGGAAAGCATAAAGATTATATTTAGAAGGAGTGGATTTTACTACTTTCATTTCCTACTGGGTCAATTTTAGAATGAATATTGTATTGCCTTTAAGTTCTATTTCTGATCGTCTCGAGTTTGAGAATTAAAAGATGAACTTCTATGTATGCTTTTGTCTTTTCCTCTGCCCCCCGTAAGAATGCACCTTGAGATCAGGGTCTGTATCTTGAATTTCTTTTATTTATTATTATTACGATAACACCTGTCTAATTATGCAAAGGAAAGAGCTCTGTGGATAGTTGCTCACTTATTTTGGTTCTATTAAAAGGGGATAATTAAGCTTCCTGGGGAACATTTGGATATACAGATCCGGATGATAACATGGCCCACTCATTTTTCAAAAATGTATTTTTTTAAAAAAATTTAACTTAAATAGGCACAATATTCAGCACATGCTGGCAGTAGATAGTACTCGTTAAAGATATAATAACCCTACATCTGTGGTGACGAACCCCGGGCACAATGAGAGAGAAAATCAAAGGGATGCTTTGTTGGCTCACTAGAAAACATTCTCTCAAACATTTTCATTTCTGTAAAGGTCCCTTCTGAGCCGCTCCCGGCGCGTGTGTCCCCTCACGAGGTGCTGGTGTCGTGCCAACGTTGTGTCAAAGCTCCCATCCCGTTAGCACGTTGTGTCCTTGCGTCCGGGAGTCAGGGACAGTGTAGCATGGGGAAAGTTCCTCTCAGAGACTCGGCACACGTTTCTAAGAGGAGAAAACACAACAGTACTGACTTTGCTTATTTGTAGTGGGGAGAAATATAACTTTAATCCCATTATCAAGAGCGGTCAGGCCCAAATGAGAGTTTTCTCTCCTTGTTCCCTTGTCCTATGGCTTTTAAAAAGTTAGCTCTGTTTTATAAATAGAAAGACTGTACTGACATTCTCCCCATAGAAATAAAGAAGTTAATAATTAATTGTTAATGCTACCAGGGGCCTCATTCTTCAGGAGTCGCATCAGTCAAATGAGACATGTTTGGCTAGGAAGCCATTTTGGGAAAAAAAAAAAAAAAAGGTGTGTAAGATTCTATAACTTTCTGAATAGACATTGACAGTGGTCATGATGGTATGCTTTTTAATGTTTGTTTGTATATATTTCTTAGATGATAGACTTTTAATTTAAAAAATTATTTATTTATTTGACAGAGAGTGAGAGCACAATCAGGGGAGTGGTGGAGGGAGAGGGAGAAAGAAGCTTCCTGCTGAGCAGGGAGCCCACTCTGGGCCGCCATCCTAGGACCCTGGGATCATGACCTGAGCTGAAGGCAGACGCTTAACTGACTGAGCCACCCAGGCGCCCCCTTTTATTTTTTCAGTTCACAGCCAAATTGTGCACAAAGTGTAGAGTTTTGATATGCCTTTTGGCCCCCTACTGTGTACCCACAGACTCCCCTGCCATCAACGCCCCACACTGGAGGGATACATTCAGTACAACCAATGAACCTCCTTTGACGTAGCATTAACACCAAAAGTCCGAAAAAGTCCATGGTGTACGTTACGGCTCACTGTCAGTGTTGTGCGTTGTCTAGGTTTTGACAAAAGTCTAGTGATGTGTCTTGTCATTGTGGCATCATACGGAATTGTTTCCCTGCCTGACAAAATCCTATTTGTTCTTCCCTACACACTTATCCGCAGCGAGCACTAACCTTCTTATAATAGTTTTTGTCATTTTCATTTGTCATCTCCTGTAGTTAGAATCCTCCAGTTTGCAGCCTTTGAAGACTGGGTTCTTGCCCTTAGTAACATGCGTTTAGGTTTCCTTTGAGTCTCTTTGGCTTGACAGCTTGTTTTCTCTTTGTCTGGTTGGATCACAGTTTATTTACCCACTCACCTGCTGGAGGACATACTCGTTACCCCGACGTTTTGGATGTGATGAATGATAGTATGCCTTTAGAGGATGTCTCTTTTATGCTGTTCTCTATTCTAAATAAAGATTTCTCTAAAAATGAAAACCAAGTGGGATTAGGTTGTTGCAGACACCAAGGAGACGGTGAGAAGAGCTTGAATGTTGGGGAGGTTATGGGCATTGGGTGATCCGGTGTCGTTTCCATATGTTAACTTCTTCCCCGGCTCGCAACGCGGGTAAAGCCCAGTGTCCCCATTCACGCGGTTAATGAGGTCTCCTTCAGGATTGCCTGAGAGTCCGGCAGAGTCAGGATTAGACAGACACTCTCTGATGTTATGCAGATGTGCTTTTGAACCCCCGTGTCAGCCTTTACCATTTGTGTGAAGTCAAGCATGTTTCTTAACCATCCTGAGCCTCAATTTTCTCTTCTAGAAAAGGTGTCCATAATGCTTTACTGGTAATGTGTACGCAAAGCTTTGCATAGAAAAAGTGGTCAGCAGGCGATTACTTTTCTCCGTTTACTTTCCAATTTATTATGACATTTACTTATTATCTTGTTCATTTTTTTTCCTTACAAATATATGAGCTCCATGTGAGAAGATATATTTATCTGACTTGTTACTGATGGGTCTTCAGTTTCTTAAAAAGTGTGTGATACACCTAATAAAAAGCTGTTGAATGAATGGATGAACTTTGCAAATGAACTGTTCGACTTCATAGAAACTGTGCGTGCCCTCTATCTGTATTCCAAGCACACTGGCCACAGATTTGCCAATGAAAAGCATGAATATTAGCCAGTGATGCTTTTCCATGAGTTGAAGACCACTAATAGCAAATCAATGAATTTTACTGGGGTTCCTTCTCTCAATCAATGTATGGAATTAGGATCTCTGCTCATGATTGTGGTGCTGTCAAATTTACCCATAAGAAATCAGGGCACGGTACCCTTCTCTGATGGGTAAATGGTGGTGGGAATAAATTTTTTTTCTACTTTTTTGTTATTTTTGTGTTTATCTTTTTAGTATTTTAACGTTATTTTTGTAGTGGCAATTTAAAGGTGATCTGATTAAAATGAAACATTAAAGTCGATGGTAGAAATCTGAACCTGGGCGTGCCTGGGTGGCTCAGTCCTCAAGCATCCGAATCCTGGTTTCAGCTCAGGTCGTGATCTCAGGACCATGAGCTTGAGCCCTCCACTGGGCTCCTCGCTCAGTGGGGAGAGTCGGCTGGAGATTCTCTCTATCCCTCTCTTTTTGCCTCTCCCCCTCCCTCCTTCCTTCTCCCTCTACAAAAAAGAAAGAAAGAAAGAAGGAAACCCGAACCTGACTTCAATCAGAGAATTTGACAATGCTCATTGTCTGTTCATAAGCTTTTACTTTTTGTAAAAAAAACAATTACCTGCGTTCGCATCTGTTCGCGGCTTGGCATTATATGTACAATCTAGGTAGGTAAATATAAAAGAACTTCAAAAGCCCTGTTGTAGGTAAAGTGACTGCTCGTTTTGGAGCGCTGTGATGGGCTTCTCAGGAAAGGGAAACTGAGGCAAAGGGGTGCGTGATACAGGCACAGCCCCTCTGACTGAAGCTGAACAGGAATGTGTTTTCGAACCAAGTGCTGTTCACTCCTAAGGAGGACAGCCTGTCATTCATCGCTAGTTTGGGACAGAAGACTCCCAAGTTTCTCCCTTGTTGATCTGCCCCTGGGTTCTGACAGCTCTGCGCCCAAGCTGCTCCATAGGCCTTAAAGGAGGGGATGGAGCCTCTGCTGTACTCTCTGTATTTATCTGGAAGGGGACAGAGGGACACACAGACAGAAAGGGCAGCGGGAGCTTCGGGACAGACTGATGGTCTCTTCTCACCGGTTCTGAGAAAGAAGCTGGAAAACGTCTGAGTGAAGGCTTGGGTGACACGGGAGGTGATCATCAAGGACGCTCTCCCCTGGGTGGCCCCCGAAGACCTGTGCAGTGTGTGCAGGTCCTCCCCGGGGAGCAGCAGGCCCTGAGGGGGGGCCGTGGTGGGGTCTGGTGTCAGCATCGGTCCCCGCGGGTGGGTTATTTTGGCAGCCCCGTGTTAGGCTCTAGGCCAGCCCGTGTGAGCACAGGCTGAATCAGGAGCGGAGTTTCTGATGCAGTAGACATCTGTCTGAGTGCATGCTTTCGAGATGAGCTACTGAGATGCAAGGCCCGATTTTACTGTAAAATTACTTTAGCGCAGTATTTCCCCCTCAATTCAGAAATTAATAATGGATCCCACGAAAGAAGAAAATGGTCTACTTTCCTATCTGTCTCGTTTCTAAAAATCTGACATATAGTGTCCAAGAGCCGCACTGTTAAGGATGGTCTCATGCCAGACAAAGCCCGTGTCAGTTTAAGTAAGCTGTGTTCTGCTTGTCTTGTTTCTCTTCTCTGCTGTGGGGGACCTTGAAGGAATTCAAATTGGGCCTTTCTTGATTTCCTGTTTTTTAGCAAATGAACAGAAGACAGTTGACAATCCTATCTGTTAAGGGCCTTTGTTTTGAAGACATGTGCGTGGACGTTTTACGTATGTTGGATTATTCTACTGACCCAGTCTCACCAAGGTGTTGCAATTTGTTTGGAGAGCAAATGAGAACCGTTCCCTTCTTTAATTATAAATTCCTCATCTATCTGTTTCAGAGAGACTGTGCTGAATGGCTCCCTTGTGTAGCTCGTCCATGATCACGGAGCGAGAAGGACAGTACCAGTGACACCCCGGGAAGGTAAGGGGGTGTCAGCTGAAGTTCAACATGACCGAGCTAAAAATGGGATGTCTGGAGTGGTGCTTGAAGGCACTGGATTTCAAGCAAATAATCACTCGGGTAGCCTATTAGATAGACATTTGTGCTTTGAATCATAATAGATAATGTTATAAATATCATAAATGATAATGTTAGAAATGACGTCTCCATCCATCTGAGGGACAGGATTGGAACAGCCCTTCCCTTTGGGAGCTGCTCCTGTCCTCCTTCAGGCTTTTCCTTCAAGGGCTCTTTCTGTTCTTAAGTGTTAAATACCCACTTCACTTTTCTGTTCTGTTTGAATTACTTTCAACATGTTATCTGAAGAGTGGTTTTCCTCAAAATTTCTGATACTCCAGTTGGGTGATGGATCAGACACATTCGCAGTGTAATCTCCAGTACCCAGCACATTCCATCCAGTGGTGGCAAAATGAATTCACCACAGCACCTGCAGCCCCCTGGCTCTCTTCCCCGTGGTGTCTTCTCCACTACCCACCGTCTCACCTGACATTGGGCCTGTCTCAAGGCCTACGAGGGCCAGTGCAGGCATACATTTTGTGAAAGGCTGGGGGTTGAGTTCCTTTTTGCACAGTTTTAATTACAATTAAAGAAACTCTTATATCCTGGACGGAGCCTAGCACCTGCCATTTTGTAAGATGTCTGGGACAAGTTTTATGGAAAAAACTAACATTTTGGGTTTTTTCCCCAACCATATTCCTTTGAACTACAGGAAACCTGTTTTGTGCAGGTCCCAGCCTTTTGATGGTCATGCTGCAATGCTATCAGCATTGCCTGGGGGCACCCACCTGGGCCCCCTGAACTTCCTACAGACATCTCCCCTTTCCGAACCAAGACCGGACTGGCCCTTCTGGTTCTGATCGTGGTTGCAAACTGCCCTTCAGCAACAACCACCAGGAAACTTTGAAAAAAAAATAGAGGTTGATTTCTCACAAGGGGAAATTACACAGCACCCTGGGGCCATGTGGCAAGGTCATGGGTAGACAAAGAGCATGTGGGCCTGGGGGTCCTGCTTTTACTGGGGTTGAGGGTGGACGCCTAAGGTCACAGGGGCTCTCTTTTTATTGGTGGATTTGAAGTTTAAGAGCAGGAATTAAAAATGGGCTAAGAGAAATGAGGAGTGGCCCAAAGTGTGATCAAAATCCACTCAGATCTCTGAAACAAAGGACCCTCTGTGGGGGAGGTGGCCTGAATCTTGATCCACTAGTGTGGCTAGTAGTGTCTTTATTCGAGATAGTTCTCTTGGAGGTGGATAGCTGGACGCTCAGATCTCAATGTCAGGGCTTACCCTGCAAAACCATTGTTGTTCACTTAATTGTGCATGCACATCTAGTGTTTTCTAGTTGGGGTAAAGCTGCTGATGGACAGACAAGTCTTTGGATGTCATGTCTGTATGTGTCACCTGCCTGTCTGGGCCTCAGGAAAGCCCGTAGGAAGATGGTGTGTGAGCCCTGGCTGAGATTTCAGGTTGTTCAAAGTGGGCTGATCACCATGAAAGTGTTAAGTAGTTTCTCACTGGAGCTAAATGAAAAATAAATAACAACCAGAAACACATACACAATGAACATTTCTAAAGATGCTTTTTTAAAAAACTTTACTTTATTTTGTTTTATTTTATTTATTTTCAGCCTAACAGTATTCATTGTTTTTGCACCACACCCAGTGCTCCATGCAATCTGTGCCCTCTCTAATACCCACCACCTGGTTCCCCCAACCTCCCACCCCTGCCCCTTCAGAACTCTCAGATTGTTTTTCAGAGTCCATAGTCTCTCATGGCTCATCTCCCCTTCCAATTTCCCCCAACTCCCTTCTCCTCTCCATCTCCCCTTGTCCTCCATGCTATTTGTTATGCTCCACAAATAAGTGAAACCGTACGATAACTGACTCTCTCTGCTTGACTTATTTTGCTCAGCATAATCTCTTCCAGTCCCGTCCATGTTGCTACAAAAGTTGGGGATTCATCCTTCCTAATGGAGGCATAGTACTCCATAGTGTATGTACATGGACCACATCTTTTTCATTCATTCGTCCGTTGAAGGGCATCTTGGTTCTTTACACAGTTTGGCGACTGTGGCCATTGCTGCTATAAACATTGGGGTACAGATGGCCCTTCTTTTCACTACATCTGTATCTTTGGGGTAAATACCCAGGAGTGCAATTGCAGGGTCATAAGGAAGCTCTATTTCTAATTTCTTGAGGAATCTCCACACTGTTCTCCAAAGTGGCTGCACCAACTTTCATTCCCACTGACAGTGTAAGAGGGTTCCCCTTTCTCCACATTCTCTCCAACACATGTTGTTTCCTGTCTTGCTAATTTTGGCCATTCTAACTGGTGTAAGGTGGTATCTCAATGTAGTTTTAATTTGAATCTCCCTGATGGCTAGTGATGATGAACATTTTTTCATGTGTCTGATAGTCGTTCGTATGTCTTCACTGGAGAAGTGTCTGTTCATATCTTCTGCCCATTTTTTGATATGATTGTCTGTTTTGTGTGTGTTGAGTTTGAGGAGTTCTTTATAGATCCTGGATATCAATCTTTTGTCTGTACTGTCATTTGCAAATATCTTCTCCCATTCCGTGGGTTGCCTCTTTGTTTTGTTGACTATTTCCTTTGCTGTGCAGAAGCTTTTGATTTTGATGAAGTCCCAAAAGTTCATCTTCGCTTTTGTTTCCTTTGCCTTTGGAGACATATCTTGAAGAAGTTGCTGTGGCTGATATCGAAGAGGTTACTGCCTATGTTCTCCTCTAGGATTCTGATGGATTCCTGTCTCACGTTGAGGTCTTTTATCCATTTTGAGTTTATCTTTGTGTACGGTGTAAGAGAATGGTCGAGTTTCATTCTTCTACATATAGCTGTCCAGTTTTCCCAGCACCATTTATTGAAGAGACTGTCCTTTTTTCCCACTGTATATTTTTTCCTGTTTTGTTGAAGATTATTTGCCCATAGAGTTGAGGGTCCATATCTGGGCTCTCTACTCTGTTCTGCTGGTCTATATGTCTGTTTTTATGCCAGTACCATGCTGTCTTAGTGATCACAGCTTTGTAGTAAAGCTTGAAATCAGGTAACGTGATGCCCCCAGTTTTATTTTTCTTTTTCAATATTTCCTTAGTGATTAAGGGTCTTTTCTGATTTCATACAAATTTTTGGATTATTTGCTCCAGCTCTTGAAAAATACCGGTGGAATTTTGATCGGAATGGCATTAAAGTATAGATTGCTCTAGGCAGTATAGACATTTTAACAATGTTTATTCTTCTGATCCAAGAGCATGGAATGGTCTTCCATCTTTTTGTGTCTTCTTCAATTTCTTTCAGGAGTGTTCTATAGTTCCTCAAGTACAGTTCCTTTACCTCTTTGGTTAGGTTTATTCCCAGGTATCTTATGGTTCTTGATGCTATAGTAAATGGAATCAATTCTCTAATTTCCCTTTCTGTATTTTCATTGTTAGTGTATAAGAAAGCCACTGATTTCTGTACATTGACTTGGTATCCTGCCATGTTGCTGAATTGTTGTATGAGTTCTAGCAGTTTGGGGTGGAGTCTTTTGGGTTTTCCATATAAAGAATCATGTCATCTGTGAAGAGAGAGAGTTTGACTTCTTCATTGCCAATTTGGATACCTTTTATTTCTCTTTGTTGTCTGATTGCTGTTGCTAGGACTTTTAATACTATGTTAAACAAGAATGCTGAGAGTGGGCATCCATGTCATGTTCCTGATCTCAACAGGAAGGTTGTGAGCGTTTTCCCATTGAGGATGATATTTGCTGTGGGTCTTTCATAGATAGATTTGATGAAGTTCAGGAATGTTCCCTCTATCCCTATACTTTGAAGCATTTTAATCAGGAACGGATGCTGGATTTTGTCAAATGCTTTTTCTACATCGATTGAGAGGACCATGTGGTTCTTCTCTCTTCTCATATTAATTTGTTCTATCACATTGATTGATTTGTGAATGTTGAACCATCCTTGTAGCCCAGGAATGAATCCCACCTGGTCATGGTAGATAATCTTTTTAATGTGCTGTTGGATCCTGTTGGCTAGGATCTTGTTGAGAATCTTAGCATCCATATTCATCAGTGATATTGGTCTGAAATTCTCCTTTTTGATGTGGGCATCAGGGAAATGCTGGCTTCGTAGAAAGAGTCTGGAAGTTTTCCTTCTGCTTCAATTTTTTGAAACAGCTTCAGGAGAATAGGTGTTATTTCTTCTTTGAAAGTTTGGTAGAATTCCCCATGGAATCCATCCGGTCCTGAGCTCTTGTTTTTTGGGAGGTTTTTGATCACTGCTTCCATCTCGTTACTAGATATCAGTCTATTCGGGTTGTCAATTTCTTCCTGGTTCAATTTTGGGAGTTTATAGTTTTCCAGGAATGCATCCATTTCATTTAGGTTGCTTAGCTTATTTGCATATAACTGTTGATAATAACCTCTGATGACTGTTTCTATTTCCTTGATGTTAGTTGTGATCTCTCCCTTTTCATTTATAATTTCATGAATTTGGGCTTTCTCTCTTTTCTTTTGGATTAGTGTGGCCAGTGGTTTATCGATCTTATTGATTCTTTCAAAAAACCAACTTCTAGTTTCATCAATATGTTCTACTGTATCTCTGGTTTCTACCTCATTGATCTCTGATTATAAATATTATTATATATATGTATATATTATATAATATGTTATAAATAATCTTGATTATTTCCCTTATGTGTGGAGTTAGTTTGATTTGTTATTGATTCTCCAGTTCTTTAAGGTGTAGAGACAGCTGCTGTGTTCTGGATTTTTCTATTTTTTTGAGGGAGGCTTGGATGGCGATGTATTTCCCCCTCAGGACCGCCTTTGCTGTATCCCATAGGTTTTGGACCGAAGTGTCTTCATTCTCATTGGTTTCCATGAATTGTTTCAGTTCTTCTTTGATCTCCTGGTCGATCCAAGCATTCTTAAGCAAGGTGGTCTTTAGCTTCCAGGTGTTTGAGTTCCTTCGGAACTTTTCCTTGTGATTGAGCTCCAGTTTCAAAGCATTGTGATCTGAGAATATGCAGGGAATAATCTCAGTCTTTTGGTATCGGTTGAGTCCTGATTTGTGACCCAGTATGTGGTCTATTCTTGAGAAGGTTCCATGTGCACTTGAGAAGAGTGAGTATTCTGTTGTTTTAGGGTGGAATGTTCTGTATATATCTATGAGGTCCGTCTGGTCCAATGTGTCATTCAATGCTCTTGTTTCTTTATTGATTTTTGCAAACAAGTCTGTGTTGAGTTAAAATGCAAAAGAACACAGGAGGATAGTTCATACTAAAATTTGACTAATTGGGAAGGAATGTCACAGATTTCTAACATTATCTTTTGAACGATTTTTTAAAAAGATATTATTTATTCATTTGATAGACAGATATCACAAGGAGGCAGAGACGCAGGCAGAGAGAGAGTGGAGGATGCAGGCTCCCTGCTGGGGAGAGAGCCCGATGCGGGGCTTGATCCTAAAACCCTGGGACCATGACCTGATCCAAAGGCAGAGGCTTTAACCCACTGAGCTACCCAGGTGCCCATTCTTTTACACATTTTTTTAAACAGATGGTGGATTTCAGATAGACCTAAATATCTTTTTGTTTGCAGAAAAGACCCCCAAGTGGGCAAATTTTAATCCAGGACATAACAAGTAAATATTGGACATAAACACTTGTGATCCGGAGACAACAAGCACCACGGTAGAGAGCAGAAACCGGGACCCTTTAGGAACTGATCTAACTTGACATCAAACGCAGGTGTGTGCATCTGCCCTACATGGATGATGGCATTCGATAGACGCAGGGCTGAGATGAGTCACTGATTTTCCTAACCTGAGGGTGGCGATGAATAATGTTGCAGACAAAGAGCAGAATAAAGTCATAGTACAATATAATGGGCCAAAACGGGCTTTCACAGCATAGTCACCTGTGAAAGGCAGTGCATTTTGCATCTGAGTCATTGTATAAATGTCATTTACATACCATGCAAGATACAAAATTACTGCCATCTGCGAGTGTGGTTGTTCCAATTTCATCTCAGTCCACGTGCAGAAGGAGACACCCATTGCGATAGGACTCGTCTGAGGGAGCACGGGGGATCAGGTGATTCAAGCCACGGTGGGGGTTAGCCAGCCTCCCAGGCGAGCGTTTGGTGGAGCATTTCCGAATTGCTGCGTGAGCAACATGTGGGAGGTAGCTTGTTTCCTCGCCCTGAAGGTGGGAAAAAGACAAGGAGGCTGTCTGACCCAGTGATGTCCCAGTGATATCTGTCCCAGTGATGGACTGGATGTGTTATGCCATGCAGTTGCATGAGAAGGAAGATAAGATATGAAAATACAAAATCAGGGGCAGCTGACTGGCTCAGTGGGTTAAGCCACTGCCTTCGGCTCAGGTCATGATCTCGGGGTCCTAGGATCAAGCCCCACATTGGGCTCCCTGCTCAGCAGGGAGCCTCCTTCCTCCCTCTCTCTCTGCCTACCTCTCTGCTTACTTTTGATATCTCTTTCTGTCAAATAAATAAATAAAATCTTTAAAAAAAAAAAAAAAGAAAAGAAAATACAAAATCTATCCATGTGTTTGGCCCCTAAACACAAGTTAATCATTTCCAAGTATCAGAAGAAATAAGAATTTTGTCAGGTTGTCATGTTACACAATCAATATGCCAGAGTCAACAGTTGTCTGTTTACCAGCAAGAACTGGTTGATAGATGCAATGTAACGATTCTATTCCTGATGGCAGCGAGAATACAAAACCTCGAAGGCTAAATGTAGGAGCCATGTAGCTCTGTGGTGCCTCCTTATCTTGATGTTGGTTTACCTGAGGTTCTTGGTCCTGAGGTTGCCTTAGAGAGGTTGCCGTCTCTCTCTCTCTCTCTCTCTCTCTTTTTAAAGATTTTATTTATGTATTTGGCAGAGAGAGAGAGAGAGAGAGAGCACAAGTAGGCAGAGCAGCAGGCGGGGGGTGGGGGGAAGGGGGAGAAGCAGACTTCCCGACAAGCAGGGAGCCCCATGGGGACTCGATCCCAGGACGCTGGGATCATGATCTGAGCTGAAGGCAGACACTTAACCCACAGAGCTACCCAGGCGTCCAGGTGCCCCAGAGCTATTTAACCCACAGAGCCACCCAGGCATCCAGGTGCCCCAGAGCTATAGTCGCTTACCTGTGGCTGTACTCTGGCTTTTTCGTGGCTGGAGTTCAGTGATTGAAATGGGTGGAGTGGGCACACGCGGGTCCTCTTCTGGTGCCTCCTGGGTGTTAGCAGTCATTTAGGGCTCCCCTGGCTTTTTCTGCCCCCGTCCTTATGTTGATGGTGCCCTCTGGGGAGAAGGTGCTCCGGCTGCTTTACCCAGGGTGGGGGCAGCAAGCAGCCTTGTCTGGTGGTTCTGGACAGGGCTTCCCAGGTAATCCCATGGATTTTACTTTTCTTTCTCATTGCATTGTTGCTTCTGAACTTGGAGCAGCTCTGAAGGCACCGCCGTGTTTCCCAGCAATCTTTTTCGTTTGTATTTGAAGCTGTGGTTTCTTTCCTCTGTGTAGATGAGCGGATTTCCTTCCTGTCTTTCAAGGATTCCTCAGGATTTCTGGTCCACGTGGAAATTTCTCCATGTCTTCCAGAACTTCCTTGAACACTTTCTTTTATATTTTTTTTAAGGATGTTATTTATTTATAAGCAAATAACAATAAGAGAGAGTCAGCTCAAGTTCAAGTGCAGAGGGAGGAGCAGGGGGAGAGGGAGAAGCAGGGTCCCTGCCCAGTAGGGAGCCCTAGCCGGGCAGATCCCAGGGCTCCAGGATCAGGACTTGAGCCCCGGAGGCAGATGCTTTACCAGCTGCGCCATCCAGATGCCTCACCCCTTTCTTTTAAACGCGACCCTCCTTTGTCCTGTTGGCCCGGCAGGTGGGAAGAGGAGCCAGGTCCACGCGCCCCGAGGGCATCTCGGCCCCACCCTTGATCTGGACCCTGGATTATACAAGGGTTCACACAGATTCCTCAGGCTGAGGTTGCCAGATAAAATATGCAGGGCCCATTTGAATTTAAACTTCAGATAAACAGTGCATAATTGTGTCAGGATGAATCTGTCCTGTACTTACCCCGTTGCCCAGAAGTATCCACTGTTTATCTGAAATTTACATTTAACCTTAAGAGCTCTGTGCTGTTTATCTGCAATTCAAATTCAGTTGCACATCCTGTGTTTTTCTTTGCTAAATCTGGCAACCCTACCCCTGGTTTTCTGGTGAGCACAAACCACACTGCCTCTGGAGATGCACGTGTGATGGAGGGTAGGGGGCGGAGGAGATGATGACCCACACTCTAGGGACCCTGCAGCATGGGCTCCCCAGAGCCCTAATACTGCCGATGCATTAGGTAATCAGCCACCTCGGGAGCTGGGTCAAATGAAATGGTAGTTGAACTGAAATGGACATTCCATGGTATCCATCCGATGCTTTCGTCATGCCGACTTCCTAATCGTCCTCATTCTTTCGGGCTGCTGTGACAAAACACCGTGCCGTGCTCACTGGCTTATAGACAACAGAAACTGCTCACAGTTCTAGAGCCTGGGAAGTCCAAGATTAAGGTGCTGGCAGATCTGGTGTCCGGGAGAAGCCTAGTTATGGAACCAGACAGAACCGTGCAGTTCCCGCAAATGGCAGACGGAGGCTGAGCGATCACACAAGAACCTTTTCTATATGGGCTAATCCCACTCCTGAGGGCTCCCGTCCAAAGGCCCTACCTCTCAACACCATCACCCTGGGGGTTAGGCTCCAACAAATGAATTTGATGAGGAGAGGACGCAAACATTTAGGCCAGAGCAATAATTAACTATATGAATGATCCAAAGAACACATAACTGTGAATAAATGAACTTCTAGCAAGAAATATACCAATATATAAAAATCAGTGTGATCATTTTAAATGTGATACCATAAAGTCTACTGATGTGTTTCTAGTCCTTTGCTTAAGATGTTAAATAATTCTCCTGCGGTGTTATTAAAGCGCGACCTTTAATGACAGTTCTTTCAGTGTTTTTGTTTAGTATCATTAACTTCCAAGACAGTGGGTGTTGACTGTGTCCGCCAACCATTTGCTTACAACCTCCTGATGATATGCTTAGAAGCAGTGTGTTATTAACACGGAGATCACGTAAAGAATTTTTTATATTTTCCTGACTGTGGGAGGCCAGTGAAATGATATTAAGGGATAATTATTGTTGACATATTTGCCAAATAATTAGAAAAACCACAAACATGGCTTTCTGTTTTATTGAACAGAGGAGCATGGAGCACATGCTTTGCCTTAATCTTTGGGAGAAAGTTTTTTTATGAAATTGCCTGCATTTGATGGTTTCAAGTTGCAAATCTGTTTCTTTTTTTTTCCAAAAAACTGTGAATAAGCACCGCTTCCTTCCCATTTTCACTTGTTCAATGGAACCCGTTCTTTCTCTCCTTTCCTTATGATTCTCAGGTGCCAGAATATGGGTTCGGTCCTTCCTGGGCCCCCCGCCTTGCAGAGAATGATTTTGTGAATAAATGAATCGGCTCCCAGGGGCTGTCACATGTCAAGTCCTGTTACTTCCTATCTGTTCCTGCTCACACTGGCAGTGCGGTCTGTGTCAACAGAAAGCCATAATTGCCTTTGACATTATCTGTATCTTCGATAGGTTTTTATTCTTTGATTCCTCCACAGCTGCTTTTTTCCCTCCCCCAAGTCTTTGAATGTTTTTTTTTTTTTTTTTTTTTTTAACTGCACTCATTTTGTAACTGAAGCTTTGTAGTCATTGGGTCTGCTTTGCTTTTCTCTTCTGAACCTTTCGATACAGAAGAATGTAATTTAAGGGCTTGGTTAGTGCACGCCAGGGTAAGGGACACCAGGACGTAAAGAGAAATGACACTGCAATTCTTACTGCAGCAATCCGGCTACCTTTATGTGAGTGGTTACTAATTTACTCACCTGTGTAAATTATCATACCCTTTTTGTCCTGGGGGACTTGTTTTGATACATACTATTACGTCTGTAAGGATACTCTATACTTTGGCACTCAGAGCTTGGTTCAGTCTTTTGTTATGGATGGTATTTGGCGGTGATTTCATTCATTTATTTCTTCCTGTTGGCTCTGTCATCTGGCAAGTCACTCCTTTAAATATGCCTGGCAACCAGGGCCCGGGTTTCTAGGTAGTTCATGAAGATAAGAGTTGGGAACTTTGCCTTCCTGAGAAGTTGAGAGAGGAGCCTGAGAGAGATGGAGTGGGGAGGACAAGAAGGGGGAGCCGGGAGCGAGAGCCAACTGGGGAGGGGACAGGAGAGAGAAGGGGAGCATGGAGGGACAGGTGGGGGGAGGCCGAGGAGTCCCGAAGGAGAGGGTGTACTGCCTTTGTCAATCAAGGCCATTCTCTGAAGTGCTTCTGACTCCCAATTAGGGGCATAATAATTTCATGCAATATTTAACCACAATAGGGTCACAACAGGAAAAATGACAAACGGTCCTTTGAAGTTGGGATTTAAATTAATATGTGCTCTTCATGAATTTTTCAATTCCTAAGAATTTTATAAAGGCAGATGTAGACAGATAAAGGAAAGAGGCTCCCTTGAATTTCCTAGAATAAAGGATTATTCGAGACCCCTGTGCTGAAGCCCAGATGAAGCACCTTGCAGAGCAAAACCCCAAACAAGGGAAATGGGTCTCAGGGCCCCACCAGTGTTGTGCACCTCTTCCCACCTCCGTTCAGGGGCATCTTCTTGTAGCACGGAATTAGGCTCTCCGGAAATCTGGTTATGAGACATTGACCAGCATGCACTGGATACCCCATGTGCTTCCAGTGACCCATATCCATGTCGCTTGTGGTTTTTGGTTTTTTTTTTTTTTAAAGATTTTATTTATCAGACAGAGATCACAAGTAGGCAGAGAGGCAGGCAGAGAGAGGAGGAAGCAGGCTCCCTGCAGAGCAGAGAGCCCGATGTGGGACTTGATCCCAGGACCCTGAGATGACGACTTGAGCCGAAGGCAGAGGCCTAACCCCCTGAGCCACCCAGGTGCCCCCATGTTGCTTGTTAATGGATGCCCACGACGGGCCGTTTTTCCTCTCCTCCCTCTCATCCAGAATGCCTCCCTCTGGGGATGCCCACTTCAGGTCGTGTCTTGTGCTCTTGACTGCCCTTCCTTTCCTCAATCACAGTTTACTTGCCCTGAGTTCTGTTCTAGGAAGCCGCTTTTCTGCCTTACTAGGATATTAGAAGGATATTCTTCCCAGGTGCCACATGTGAAAAGATGGCAAGATGGTCTGGACCTTCTGGAGTCGGGGGTCTGTCCATGACCGTGGTGGGGGGAATGTGAAGCTGTGTTCAGCCTCAGGTCAACAGCCCTTGACCTCTCTACCTCCCTGTGTGTGCCGCTGGCCTTGGCGATCACAGCCATAGCACATTCAAGGACCAGAGAAAAATATGTTTGGGTTGACAACGGTAATTTTGAGGGTCAGTGAAATTTCATGAGGAGCAGAGACTGTTTTGTTTACAGAACCATTGGTTCAATTTCGGTGAAACAGAATGGTTTGGAGATGTGATTTCCATTTTGTGCCTTCAAAAGGGCCATTTGATTGACCCTTGTCCCCAGGGAGGCTGAAAAATAGATGTTGTCTATGCATTAGGATCCCGACTGGGGTGTGGGGTGGTGGGGGCTGTGCAGGGCTGTGCTCTGTTTAGATGGGAGGACGAGTCCGTGGAAAAAGTCACCTCCTCATTGGAGCCTTGTCTGTGGCCTTTCGGTGAGCCAGCCCCTGATCTCTGTGGACATCCGGCCTTCTGGAAACTCAGAGCCTGCAGGCACCTCTGTTGTGATTCAGTCTGGTCTCTAAACAAATGAGTGGAACCAAAAGAAAGGTCAGGGAGAGAGAGAAAGGGAAGAAGAAGTGAAATGTGCAGTACAAATGGAAACACTCTGGTTGTAACTGACTTGAAAGAAAAGAAAAGAAAAGAAAAAGTCTCTAACAGTTTAAACAGAAATCTGTGTGCAAAGTGTACACAGGAATCATCTGGCATGTATTATACCAGATGTATATCTCATATGGCATTTTTCAGCCTCTTAGTGGTTAGGATGGTTCATCTCTACACAGTAATGAACTGTGCCTGTGCCCGGGTCAGCGGGTCGAAATTTTCCCCGGTGCGATTCATTCTGTCTTGCCTTGGATTGAGGATGGAAGGCTAGGAAGGTGCGGAGGGCTGACGCACCTGACACCCTTGCCACTGGACTCTCTGTTTCATGGGAGGGGTCGTTACATCATCAGTGTGCCCTGCTTGTGAGCTGGTTTCTCCTCCTCCGAAGGCTGGAGGACCACTTGAGACTCACATCTTGCAACTCAAAGCAATAGGAACAGATTTGCGATGTACAATTTCCCTGATTAATTGAAGAATACACACGGCTTATTCATACTCACAGAAGCAGGGTTGCCACCAAAACCAAATCTAATTGGCTAAATAAATAACCCTAAGGTTTTATTGCCTGCAGCCTTTCCTTTATTGAATTATTAATGCTGGGTCCCCCTCCAGATCAGCAGCAGCTAATGACGGATTTGCCCCAGGCAGTTAATACTCTCCAATCCCTTGTAAATAGCCCTAATGACTTATTTTGCGACCTTATAGCTTATATCATTGGCTCAGCTTTCAAAAAGAGCTTTAGAATAGGGAATATAGTAAAAATTAAGCAATAATCAGCATTGTATTATTATTATTTTTTTAATAAGCAAATATATCTGGTTGTTTTCCCATAGTCCACACCCGGCGTTCTGAAGGGGGGGGGGCGTGGACTCCTTTTGTAATGTCTGATTCAGTTGTGGTTGTCACAGCTTGCTGGGACGGCGTGTGCTCGTGCAGTTCCGTGCTTAGAGGACAGGGGCGCTGCCGAGCAGCATCTCATGCACGCGATGGCCGCTCTGCCCCAGAGAATTCTCAAACTCCAGATGTCTGTAGCGCTATGGTGGGGAACCCATGGTCGAAACAGATTCTAAGAGAGAGGAAAAAAAGAACGATTCTTGAGAGCTTCCTGG
This sequence comes from Mustela lutreola, assembly GCF_030435805.1. Classification (NCBI taxonomy): domain Eukaryota; kingdom Metazoa; phylum Chordata; class Mammalia; order Carnivora; family Mustelidae; genus Mustela; species Mustela lutreola. The sequence continues at coordinate 7,355,962 of NC_081294.1, read as the reverse complement.
TGGCCACATCAGTCACTCCTTTACTCAAGAGGTATTTTGGGAGACCAGCTCTGCGCGGCGCCACGTCAGCCCTCGGGCGGGGCGGGGCGGAGTGAGGCGCATGCGCATTGCCTTGCGTCGGCAGCGCCCTCTTCGCGCCCCTGCGGGTCCCCTGGGTGACGCCGCAAGCGGGGCCCCTCCTGATGAAGAGATTGTCGTCGTGCTTCCCAGTGGGGCCGGAGAGCAGTTACTCCTGTCGTTCGGGGGTCTGCTGTGCAGTGAGGGCTTGAAGAGGGACTGGATGGCTCCCGTGCTGTGGCTTCGTGTTGCGGGTAATAAGCACGTGCGCGCGCCGCGTGGCGCGGAGGTGCGGAGCCCGGTGCCGCGGTTCCCCGATGCCCCGCGTCGCCGCGGGGCGGCTCGAGGCTCAGGAATGGGGGCCCGTGTGCCGCTCTCACCGCGCCCCGCGGCAGAGGCGGCCGCTACCCCTGAGCCTGTCCCGCTCCCTCTGCTCCGTGCCGCCCGCGCCGCCCGCACCTCGCACCGCTCGGAGGAGACGCTGCGTCTTCTCCTGATGCCCGCATTGTTACTTGCTCTGTTAAAGGCTGCGGTGGCGAAGAGCGGAGGGCGATGGCCGCTGAGACGACGGCCGCGCATGACAGAGGAGGAAAGCCCGTGGTGCAGCAGCCTGGGGCTAGGGTTGGGGAGGAGCTGGGCCGGATGGGCCGGAGAGGCGGAGGTCTGGGCGGTCCGGGCTGGGTGTGCCTGGACGCGGGCCCCGGGCGTCCTGCTCGCGGGCCCCGGGCGTCCTGCTCGCGGGCTCGGCGCCTCCCAGCCTCCTGCTCGGGCGCTCAGCGTCGTGCCTGCCCGGATGCTTCCGAGGCTCTTCCTGACTTAGCGAAGAACAGCAGAAGGCAGCTAACGCTGGGAAAAGCCGTTTAGCCTCACTCACGAGGAAGGTAATTTTTTTGAAGATTTACTGATCTGTTTCAGAGAGAGCGAGCGTGAGCGGAGGGGCAGAGGGAGAGAGTCGCAGGCCGACCCCACGCTGAGCGCAGAGCCCCACGCGGGGCTCCGTCTCACGACCCCCAGGAACAGATCTGAGCCAAGTCTATGAGTCAGACACTTAAGGGCTATGCCGCCCAGGTACCCCCACCGTTAACGCAATTTGAACTGTCAGCTGATTTTCACCTGTCACATTGGCAAAGATTTAAAAAAAAAAGATATCCCCAGTGTGTGCAAGGGTTTATGTGAATATAACAGCCATTGGGTGGCTTAAGTTCATCACTGAACCTGGTGGCTCTACTTCTAGGAATCGATCCTGTGTTTATGCCTCCCTAATTGGGCAATCGTAGATGATGTTCATTGCTTTCTTATTTTTAATAGTGGAAAAAACCTAAGTGCCCACAGGAAGGGATGTGGTTAAATAAAATGTGGAGTAGCATATGGCCTTTAGAAATAAGGGAGCAGGGGGCGCCTGGGTGGCTCAGTGGGTTAAAGCCTCTGCCTTCGGCTCAGGTCATGATCTCGGGATCCTGGGATCGAGCCCCGCATCGGGCTCTCTGCTCAGCAGGGAGCCTGCTTCCCCCTCTCTCTGCCTGTCTTTGTGCCTATTTGTGATCTCTCTCTCTGTCAAATAAATAAAATTTTAAAAAATCTTAAAAAAAATTGGAAGTATATCTACATTTGAAGATATATAAACATATCTACAGTATATTGGGTGCACAGAGGGAGTTATGAAGCAGCATCTGTAGTCCCTTGGTGTGTGAGTTTTTGGTAAAAAATGCATAGAAAAAAAAATCAAAGAATATATATCATCTTGTCCTTATCGGCTACCTCTGTAAAATGAATCATTTTAGGGGATGGAAGGAAAGTTTTTTTCACTTCCTATAATCCTATACTTTTAATCACAGCTCTCATGTATTAGTTTCAAATTAAAAAAAAAATTCTAATTGAACACTCGTTAAATGAGGTCCTCTTAATTGCCAGGCGCTTTGCAGGGCACCAATGACATAAATATCAATGAGACCCTTTATCTTGCTATGGAGGATCTTCCAGTCAAACAAAAAACAAAATAAAATAATCCAGTAATTGTCACATTAACCCCATTTTCTATTTTTGGGTTCTTAGTTACTTTTTTGCTCAGGACATGTTAGAATCTGAATAAAATCATTTGATACTGTGCAGGTGAATTATTTCTTGCATACTTCTAAAACAATTTTTGAGTATCATGAAATAGAAAAGAAATGTGGTTTATTTTTTTCAAAGAAATGTTATTTTGAAACCTGCATTTTTCATCAAAATGCATTGTGTGTGTGTGTGTGTCATGGTCTGAGATGTTTTCCTGGAGGACGGGTTCACAGGGAGTCGGCTAGGAGACAGACACTGGGGATGTCTTGATGAGGGAGATGTGTGTGTCCCTTTCTTTTTTAAAGCCTAGTTGGGGAAATGGGAAACAAATAAGGAAATGAAGCTTGAATATATCCTTAACCTTGAGATAAGGGCTGTGGAGCCCATGTGTGTGGGGAAGATGGTGCCGGGGCTGTCCACAAGCTCCCCTCTGAGGAGGTGATGTTTCAAGTAACCGCGGAGAATGAGGAAGCACAAACCACACAAGGAGGAGGGAGCATTCCAGTATGTGAAAGCCCGGAGCAGGGAAAGCCTGGTCATGATTCCAAACCCAGTGGCCTGGGCAGAGCTGGCCAGAATGGAGCACGACGGGAAGGCAGGCCCTTCCGCCCTGAGGGTGCAAACGGCTCTGACTTAGAAGGCTGATCCCAGTGAACTTGGAGGTAGCAGATGACTCATTCCAAAGTGTCTTGCACATGGTGGATATTCCTTTCCTGATTACTTAGTAAGTGGAGAATTCTTTTTTTTTATTTTTTATTTTTTATTATAAACATATATTTTTATCCCCAGGGGTACAGGTCTGTGAATCGCCAGGTTTACACACTTAACAGCACTCACCAAAGCACATACCCTCCCCAATGTCCATAATCCCACCCCCTTCTCCCAACACCCCTCTCCCCAGCAACCCTCAGTTTGTTTTGTGAGGTTAAGAGTCACTTATGGTTTGTCTCCCTCCCAATCCCATCTTGTTTCATTTATTCTTCTCCTACCCACTTAAGCCCCCATGTTGCATCACCACTTCCTCATATCAGGGAGATCATATGATAGTTGTCTTTCCCTGCTTGACTTATTTCGCTAAGCATGATACGCTCTAGTTCCATCTACGTTGTCGCAAATGGCAAGATTTCATTTCTTTTGATGGCTGCATAGAATAGTATTCCATTGTGTATATATACCACCTCTTCTTTATCCATTCATCTGTTGATGGACATCTGGGTTCTTTGCATAGTTTGGCTATTGTGGACATTGCTGCTATAAACATTCGGGTGTACGTGCCCCTTCGGATCACTACGTTTGTATCTTTAGGGTAAATACCCAGTAGTGCAATTGCTGGGTCATAGGGCAGTTCTATTTTCAACATTTTGAGGAACCTCCATGCTGTTTTCCAGAGTGGCTGCACCAGCTTGCATTCCCACCAACAGTGTAGGAGGGTTCCCCTTTCTCCGCATCCTCGCCAGCATCTGTCATTTCCTGACTTGTTGATTTTAGCCATTCTGACTGGTGTGAGGTGATATCTCATTGTGGTTTTGATTTGTATTTCCCTGATGCCGAGTGATATGGAGCACTTTTTCATGTGTCTGTTGGCCATCTGGATGTCTTCTTTGCAGAAATGTCTGTTCATGTCCTCTGCCTATTTCTTGATTGGATTATTTGTTCTTTGGGTGTTGAGTTTGCTAAGTTCTTTATAGATTTTGGACACTAGTCTTTTATCTGATATGTCATTTGCAAATATCTTCTCCCATTCTGTCAGTTGTCTTTTGGTTTTGTTAACTGTTTCCTTTGCTGTGCAAAAGCTTTTGATCTTGATGAAATCCCAATAGTTCATTTTTGCCCTTGCTTCCCTTGCCTTTGGCGATGTTCCTAGGAAGATGTTGCTGCGGCTGAGGTCGAAGAGGTTGCTGCCTGTGTTCTCCTCAAGGATTTTGATGGATTCCTTTCTCACATTGAGGTCCTTCATCCATTTTGAGTCTATTTTTGTGTGTGGTGTAAGAAATGGTCCAATTTCATTTTTCTGCATGTGGCTGTGCAGTTTTCCCAGCACCATTTATTGAAGAGGCTGTCTTTTTTCCATTGGACATTCTTTCCTGCTTCGTCGAAGATTAGTTGGCCATAGTGGAGAATTCTTTTAAACAGAGGCGCTTTCAGATGAAATACCAGAATGTCCTTAAAAAGAAAAAGTTAATGTGCTTCTCGGACTCAGCTAACACTCCCGCGTCTGACTCCTGTTTCCTGGTGGGCAGGTCCGTCCTTGTCTTTGATTCGTGTCTGCCGCAGCCCGTGACCCCGTGGGTCTGGCTCTCGCCCCTGAACTTCTTTATGGGCGGACATTTTGGTTTAACCTTGCCCGTGGGCTCAGCCCTGCTGTTGTGTCACCTTCTAGCTTGGCCTCAGCCTGATGGGCCGGAGTGGCCTAAATCCAGAATCTCCGACTTAGTGCAAAGAAACCTCTGTACACAGCACCTGATCTTCTGGGAGTCAACCTTGAGGAGCCGGAATTCTCACTGGACGGCGTTTCCTTCTCTCAACAATCACAGCTTTTTATTCATACCTGCTTTATCTCTCATGATTTTTCCAGTATTTAAAGGCTTTGGCATATTATTTTTATTTCTCGGGGGGCAGTTGTCAATGGCGTATGTGGTGCCTGCTGCATAACTTAACGGTCGCCGTGTCACGTGGAAGAAGGGTGATGAGTGTGCTTTTCACCAGCTCCTTTGGGTTCTGTGGTGTCACTGATGGGCTTGTCACTCTGTCTTTTGATCACGGATCCCTGACTCTGCTGTTCTAGCTTCCAGCATCTGGACTCCTGCCCTCTACATCTGACCTCCTGCTCTCAGGCCATGAGAACATGTTGCTTCTCTACTCCCTGGCTGTTGAGTCCCTGGGACCGGTGGGCAGATGTTCATGACCTTACCCCATGCCGGCTGGCCAGGCTGGGCTTTCAGTGGGCACCCTGAGCTGGCTGTATGTGCCATGCACACCGTCTCCCTGGCCGGCTTTGTCCGCCCTCTCATGCTCTCCCCACACGTCTCCCGCCTTCCGTCTTCTTCTCTGTTCTCCCTTCTCCCTTAGTTCAAGTTCTGCACCATGGGTTTGGCTAAAATTTCAGGGTCAAATTTTTTTTTTTTTTTTAGAGATTTTATTTATTTATTTGACAGGCAGAGATCACAAATAGGCAGAGAGGCAGTCAGAGAGAGAGGAGGAAGCAGGCTCCCCGCTGAGCAGAGAGCCCGATGCGGGGCTCGATCCCAGGACCCTGAGATCATGACCTGAGCTGAAGGCAGAGGCTTTAACCCGCTGAGCCACCCAGGCACCCCCAGGGTCAAATTTTGATGCCCTGCCTGCTCCCTTTCTTGGCTAACTACTTGATCTTGGGCAGTCTGGTCCACTAGAGTCTGTCCTTGGAGAGTCTGAACCCAGGACATGGCCCTCTTATGTTTTACTGGTTCTCACTGGGTCTACTGGTCCTTTACGAGTCCTCATTCTGATTTTCATATTCAGCCGGTAGGTTGTATTAATGAAAGCTGTGTAACTCACTGGCAAAACTGTTACATATAAATAGTTTGGTTTTTTTTTTTAGGTTCTGTTTATTGTTATTTTAAATCATTCACGACTAGGTGACCTGGTAGTTTTTTCCCTGTTGACTTTTATCTCCTTGTTAATTCTGGAAATAGGAAGAAACGTAAAGAAGTGAACAGCAGCTCAGCAGAAAGGACACGAATGAATGATGCTGTCTACATAACATGAGTATTATGCAGTTGTCAACAATCTTGTGTTTCCCAGATTTCACTGTGTGCATGGACATGTGTCTTATCCAGTAAAAATCAGTTGTATATAAATTTGTGTATTATATATAATATATAATATATATAAACCAGAAAGAAATGCATGAAAGTGATAATGGTGATCATCTCTGGGTGATCAGATTATGAATTTTTTTTTTTTTATTTTTATATGTTTTCTGCAATGAGTATGTGCAGATTACCCAGTGAAGGTAAAAAGACCTGTGAACCATTAAGCACATTCATGTAAGTTACCAAAAATTCTTGTGCATTATTGTGTGTATCATTATCTTTGTTCATTAGTTTGCTTGTTTTGCTGCTTTCCCCCATCCCACCTCCAAGCCTCTCCTCCTCCCTCAGGGATCTGCTGTTTTAGTCATTTCCTTTGGCTTTTGCCCCAGACTGTGCTAGGCATGATTTCTGGGCCTTTCCAGCAATACAGGGAAAAATGCAGTACAGCTGTGATAGAACTCACCTTCTTCCCTGAATGCAGGGCAGGAACTTTTCATTTCATACCTTCTTTGCACAGCGCAGAATTGATTTCCAAAGCCACATAGTGCTATCCGGGGGTGCTGTAGGAGAACATGAATGAAAGCAAGCCTCTTCTGGAGCACTGGAGGTTATCTTTTCTATGCTCAAAAGTGTCAAGAGGCAGATAGAAGAAAAACAAAAAGCAAAAAACACAACCAAATGCTGCCAAGCTTTTAGAGAAAAAGTGGGAGGAAGATTTGCCAAGGGACAGATGCCTTTAGAAAGCATATGACGGGCTGTATGTACTTGGACAGAAAAAAGCAATGAGTTGATAGCTTTTTTATTTTTTTAATTAAACATGTACAGCTCTGTTTTTAATTAATTTCATCATAGGTCTTATACGATCAAGAGCTTCTCATCATTTTACTAAGAGTAGCACGTTGTTACTTTTTTCCAACTTTTCTGCCTTCTTCCTTCAAGCAAAATTGGATGTAAAAATGTATCACAGAGCATTTAATTTTGAGTGAGTGAGTTGCTTGTAACTATATCCCTCAGGTAAGTATTTAATGACTCTTTGCCAAGGCAACAGGTCAGACTAACTGAGAAAATGGTTAATAGCAACAGTTATTGAATATTACACAATGACTAATAAAATTGAGTTATGGTGCATGTTCTAGATATTTACAAAAATCTCTCTCTTGCTTATTATTCTCACCGACCCAAAGACCTGTTACTTTGTCAACCATCTTTTGGAATTTCGCAAAGTCATGGCTAGTTCTCAAGCGTTCCTGTTCTTACTTCGGGACTGAAGCGTTGCCAGGCGTTCTGGTGGTTATGGACTTGGGTAGGGGGCACACTGTTCTCCCCTCCCTCCCTCATTCACTCGCTGATGCAGAGACTTGGGAGGTAGCTGTCCCATGCGGAGCAGGGGAAATTTGTCCCATCTCTGTGCGGCCTCCCCTTGGCCAGCTCTCGCCCCAGGCACCCAGTTGGTCAGTGCCTCCGGAAGACCCATACATGCAGTCTTGTTGGAATCAAGAAATCAGCCTAGTTGCTTTCAGACCGCATCACTGGTCTGTCCGCAAGCACCCACATCACCCTTCCTACGGAGTTAGGGGTGTGAACTGTGGATTTGGTGTAATTGGGTAAAACTAGGTAGAGTGACCCCATATTGACCTAATAGAAATGTATTTGTTTGCGTAAAAATTCACAGGTCAAACATACTTTCAGATGCTCCCAGAAAGCACTTGTATCCACCATGGAGAGATCACTCGTGTCATCTTCGTACCTTTTCGTATTTCCCAAAATGTGTTTCAGTAAATACATCTTGTGAAAAATACTGTAATTTATTTAAAGGAAGATTTAAGGAATCCAAAGGAATGTTTGGTACCCATCGCTGAACTTTCTGGTTGCCATGGAAATCAGTAGACCGGGAGAGACAGGAGGCCTGGGGAAGTTGCCCCAACTCTGGATGAGTTTCCTCCAAATCATAGTCTTGGTTCCGAGAGTGGAAAGGTCAGCCAGCATCTCAAGTCAGACAGTTCTAATTTGACAGAATTACTGTCATTTACTGTTATTAAAGCGACAGCAGAAAACAATGTCCACTCCTTTATTTTAAATAAAATCTAATCACAAGTTTCATTCTGAGTAATGAAAGACTCCTTAGCGGACTCTCCCTACGGTTTTAGTACCAGCATGAGTCAGCGGGGCGAGGGGCAGCCTGCGGCTCCCAATCTGGGCTCGGTGGTTCCAGAGACGTGAGTAACCCTGAGCTTCCCATAGCCCCGAGCAAAGCGTCTTACCTCGCTGCTGTCCATCAGACGGGGCTCACGATGCTTCTTTGCTTACCAGGGTGCTGTTAGGATTAGCTGGACTTTGTTAGCAAAAAGGCTTTGAAGTCTGAGTGTCCTGAATGCTGTTATTACTAATAAACGTGTAAAACCTTCCTCGGCACTGTTCTCCTATTTGTAGCATTTAGTCATTCCCCGCGAGGAACCAGCCCCCCGTGGGCGTGAAGCCAGACCCACGCTGGGCCGATCGGGCTCAGGCCTGCCTGGGCGGCACCGCCCACCTGGGCTGCCACCTCCAGGCACAGAGCCGCCGCTTACCTGCCGTGGCTTGACTCTGGCTTAGAGGCTTCTGGCGCTTGTTTACCAAATTCTGTCGATGGGGAAAGCCACCCATGCTCCCAGCCCTCCACTCTGCACCAGGAGACAAACGTTTCCCCCATGTTCCCACTTTGCTAGCTGTAAATTGTGCAGAAATTGCATGGCCAAACAAAGAGCTGGGGGCATCGCTCGGGCGGGGCCCTAAAGCTCCCACCCGTGGAAGCGGGAAGTACCCCAAGTCAGCCTCTGGGATCAGGTGAATGCTCACGGGGTCTCAAGTCAGCCTCTGGGAACAGGTGAATGCTCACAGGGTCTCACAACAGTTCTTGCCGCTCACTGCCCTGTTCTGGCCTCCAGGGCCTCTTGGATATGTGCCTCGGGAGACGCAAGGTCTGGACCTGTGCATCTGCAGACGAGAGGGATAGGGCCTGTGGCTGATGGGGATGCCTTTGCCCGCTTTCTTGTCTTTGGTGCTCCCTAAGGATGATGAAACTCTCACCGGCACTGTGTCTGCCAAACCTTCTCCTTGGCTCTCGCGTCTGCCCACTCGTGTGATAAAATCCAAGACACACTGATCTGAAAACACAGTCTCCCTCCTGGCAGTGACTTTGAGGAGTATTTTAGAAATGCTTGTTGGGGGTGGATGCCAATTATTTAATGCTGAGTGGGAAGAGGAGGAGCGAGAAGAATCAGCCAGCTCCCCGGGTGAGACCGATCCCAGATCGTTAACTCTGAAATATTTGTGACAAACATTGAAAATAAGCACTTTTGTCGTACCATAAGAGCAGATTGTATTCATTTAATGACTCTTTGGTAATTGGATTTCCTTATCTTTCTCTATAAATACGTTTACCTACTTTCCCGAACTAGAAGGCTCAGAGTCGTTCTAAATGCTGCCCTTTCTTTCATGCCGGTCTCTTGATAGTTGGCTGCCAAATCCTCTCGTAAATGCCCTCAGCCTCCAAATATTCTAGACCTTCTTTTCCATGCTCTTTAACCACATTGATAAGCCTGAGGCCACGTTCCTTCGCTGGCCTCGAGGCTGCTCTCACTCCTACTGGGTTAATCTGTCTCCAAATGATCTCCTGGTAACCAGGTTAAATTTACTCTGTACCCAGCCACTCAGATCCCAAGCTCTCAGACCTCACTTGTTTCCTATTGCCCTTGAGATAAAGTAAGAAACAGACATTTCTTACATGAAAGTGCTTTCGAGAATGTCAAGGGGAAACAGCCCTGGGGAAGGTGAAGAGTTAAGTAAGACTGTAGGGGTCAGGACTGTTGCAGTAGGGGTCAGAAGGGAGACTGAACTCCATTCCACCCAGACAAAAAGTGGGAGTGCTTTGAGGCTCCGGGGTGAGCTCGTGGGAAGGTAGCGAAGGATGTGGGGGGAGGTTGGTCCGTGGGGCTGGGCCAGCTGTGTTTGGGAACTAGCACTTACCAAAGGTAGGCTGCTCCCTTCCACCGCGGCTGGGAGACAGCTGCGCTCTCTTCCTTGACGATTGATTTCACAGCCATGGCTCCCAGGTCCTTGAGAAAACCAGTCCTGGGTTTTAAAACTGGCAAAGGCAGGGAAAAGATTGACAACTTGAAGGGCCGGAGAAGGAGTTTACAATGGTAAGTTTTTCTAAAATAAATGCTCTAAGTAAAGGGCCTAGATCTGGAAGAAGTGGGCCTCCAGTTTAGCCAAGAACTGGGGAGAACTAAGGGCTTCTTGATCAATAGTCTGGTGTCCCTTTGTCCTGTCTCTTCCTCCCTGAATTCCCCTAAGGGCCCCCTGCCTTGAAGCCACACCAAGCTCTCCCTCAAGCTGTCTTCTGTTTGCCTTCCCATTCCACTGTCTTGCACACCTTTCTTTTTTCTTTAAATTTTTATTTTATTTTATTTTTGAATTTATAATGTGTTGTTTGTTTCAGGGTACAGGTGTGTGACTCATCAGTCTTACACGTTTCGCAGCACTCACCATGGCACACACCCTCCCCAGCGTCCCTCACCGGGTCACCCCATCCCTTTCCCCCGACCTCCCAGCAACCCTCAGTTGTTTCCTGAGATTAAGAGTCTCTTATGGTTTGTCTCCTTCTCTGGTTTCATCTCATTTCATTTTTCCCTCCCTTATGATCCTCTCTTGCTTCTCAAATTCCTCATATCAGTGAGATCATATGATAATTGTCTTTCTCTGATTGAGTTATTTTGCTTAGCATAAGACCCTCTAGTTCCAGCCACATCATTGCAAATGGCAAGATTTTGGGTTTGTTTTTTTAATGGCTGCATAGTGGACATCTGGGTTCTTTCCTGAGTTTGGCTGTTGTGGACATTGCTGCTATGAACACTGGGGTGCAGGTGCCCCTTCAGATCAGTACATTTGTATCTTCAGGGTAAATACCCAGTAGTCACACACTCTCCTTGATGCTTCTAGAACCTGTTCACCTTGGCACTCTAGGCAATGGTGAGTGCTTCTGCCAAAGACCCCACGTGGTGTAACGTAATTAAATACATACACGGCAGCAGCCCTGGTCGGTGATGTTCTACAAGAAGTATATCTTGGCACATAGTGGGTGACTGAAACACCCCTTTTGTGACCAGTGAATGTGTCCCAACTGTTTTGAGATTGAACCATGGAGACTTCTGGGAAAATCCTTAGATTTTAGCTCTTGGGAAAGTCACTGTATTTTATATAAGATTCTGACCCCCAAATCAAAGAAATTCACAAATAAACAGAGGTTTCATAGGAAGCTCGTGACTTGTGAAAACCGAGACTCTGAGGCCCCGGCCTAGGGATTCTGATTCAGCGATTCAGCGACGAGCCTGGGACCCCGCATTTTGATGCTTCTTTAGCGATTCTGATGGGGAGCCAGAACCCAGAACCCAATGACCTCATGTCACGAAGCTTCAGAGCGCGGCCGGGTGATGGGTCTGGCGATCCTGAGACTAACAGTGCAATGACAGGTTTCTGGAGACAACGGGAGACACGTGCCGTGTGGCTCCCGGCCCCCTACACACAGACGTGATCTAGCAAACTGGTCGCGGATGAGCGTGGAACCACCGTTAGCACTTGTCGCCGGGATCTGTTCCGAGCTAGGCCTGAGTCTGTTGTGCTAACACTCTGTTTCAAGGCTAAGATGACCCCACAGCAGGCGGTCATTCCTGGGCACTGAGCCCCCCCCCCCCCTTTTCTCCCGAGAGTCACCCAACGTAGGCAGGACCAGGCTTCACGCCAGGCCCGACCCAGGCTGCTGTCAGCCCGACAGCCTGAGTCCTTGTGTCCGGCTCCCCTCCTGTGGCTTTGCGTTCCCGTAGATTGGAGAGTCCCATCGGAACTCCGAAGTGACCGTAGAATAAAACAAAGAAAAGAACCCTCGTTTTTTTTCTTCTTCTTCTTTTTTTTTTTGTTTTTTTTTTGAACACTCATCTAATGCTAGCCTTCTAAAAAGACGAGAAGTTATTAAAATAATTTTGAAAACGGTTGACAAGGAGTCCACGAGTGCAGCAAGCAAGGCAAAACAGTAAAATATAAATAATACCTCTCTTTGGAGGCTGGCACGATACAGTGTCTTGGGTTTCCTTCCAGAGCTTTCTCTAGGTGGTTGGGGACGTGCACGGGTCCGCAGACTCTATAGGAAATGGGGCTTAGGTGTTCTGGCCCCTGCTGCTTTTCCTGGAACTCTTCATCTCACAGGGCACAAAGGGCCTCACGTAGACCCGCCCTGTCCTTTTCAACGCCTGGATAGCGAACGGGACCCCATTGTACGGATCTAGGACAGGGACTCTCAACCAGGGGCACTTTTGCTCCCCGGCAGACATCTGGCAATCTCTAAATTTACTTTTGTTTTCATAAGTTGGGGGGCCGTGCTGGCTGTTCCTGGCTTGCAGACGAGGGACGGGGCTGCTGATCCGCAACAGGAGCAGAAGCAGCTCCCCCAGCAGAGGATTAGCTGGCCCCGGATGTCGGTGCTGCCCGAGTTGATAAAACCTGCTGTAGCATCCCTAATTGTAAAATGCCCGGATGGATTGTCCCTTCAGTGTACAGCTTACCCACTAGTTACAACCACATAAAACAACGTTGCAGAATAAACGCAGGGAGAACCCCCTCGGGGATGAGGGGCCCCGCTTTTCCCAAAGAGAGCTGTGCGGGGCATGCGCCCCGCCTGGCTTTGGCTGTTACACCCCTGGGTCTGGAGCAGCCTTGGTGGGCTCGGCGTCCACTACCTGAATATTAAATGTGCCTCGCCCTTTCGTAAGGCCCAGCTCGGGTGGAGGAGAGCGAGCTGCTTTGGGACAGAGGAAGGCCGCGTTGGCAGCTGAGCCCTTGGCAGCTACGGGCACCTGCTGAACATATAATTTTGCAGGCAAAATGAGAGTATCCGTTTTTAGCCCCAGGGTTTTTATTTATTTATTTTTTAGAATTTATTTATTTTTTTTTTATGGTCTACATTCTGGATGCTTTATTTTTGTAGCGGCTCAGTTTTTTTCTAGAACAATCACAATGGACTAAATTTAGAAAAAGCAAACAGACTGACTTGCTAGGAAAATCGTGCTTTGTTGCTGAAAATATAGCTGACCCCAGCCCTTCTTCCAGAGGGCTGTTGAGAACCTTTACTATTTAGGCAATGCCCTAAGTTTCTGAGTGCTTTGCTTTCCTTTTTTATGTAAATAAAGGAAGTCTTTTGAAAGCAGTTTATCACCAGATCTCCCTCCTTCTCCTTGTTTCAAGGAGCTTTTGGTGTTGGTTTTGTCAGAAGCCTTGCTTCATCTTTGAGATCCTTTCTCTTGTTTTTTATTTTTTTCCAGGCCATGTCTTTCCCAAATAAGACTGTCTTGTTTAGAAAAACTTAAGAGAGTTGCCCACAGTCTGAGCCTTTGTAGGAGCTCAGAGGTTAAGGGGCTTCCTTATTTCTGGGCCGGTTGAGCATCCCTTAGTGGTGAGGCCTGCGATACAGATGCTTCCAGCACTGGAGCAGGGGAGGGAGGGGAGGGAGGAAGGTGAAGTTGGTCTCCGCAGCCCTTACTCTGGAAGCCTGGGTTGTCTGCAGCAGCGGGATCATCCTAGCACTAGAATATGTGAAGGAAGGATAAAAATGTGTGTGTGTGTGTGTGTGTGTTTAACTTTTATGGTGTCACAGTCCCGGTATGTTTTTGGTTTCCTGGTTAGAAAGTCTAATTTGGAGATTATAGGCTGGAGGGGAAGTCATTTTCTAGCCACACAGAGTGGCAAATGGCAAACATTTGGGTACTACATGTGCGCGAGTGTGTGTGTGTGTGTGTGTGTGTAAACACACCAGATTATTTAGACTACACTTAATTTTTTTGTAGATTATAAAAAATCCATTGGGTTGCCTGCCTTCTGCTTGGCAGCCTGTGAGATCTATACCACCAAAATGATACTCTCATTTTGCCTACAGTGGACAGTCGTGCCCTGAGGGGGCTGTACCCATCATGCTTCCTGAAGGTGTGTTTTTCAGGGAAGGGAGGCAGCCTGGCATGATAGGGTGATATTGTGGTGCCATTTCTGGACATTTCTGCAAAAAGCAGATGACTATGGAGGTTTGCTGGGCAAACTGGCCTTCTCCATGCCTTTGTACCGTGGGGTCCACCATTACTTGGCAGCAAGAAAGCACTTTTTAAAATTTTTTAAAGATTATTTATTTATTTATTTGAGAGAAAAAGCAGAGAGAGAACACACGAGTGGGGGCAGGGGGAGGCACAGGGAGAGAGAGAGAAGCAGACTCCCTGTTGAACAGGGAGCCCAATGTGGGGCTTGATCCCACGACCCCGAAATTGTGACCTCAGCCGAAGGCACATGCTTAACCGACTGAGCCACCCAGGTGCCCCAAGAATTACATTTTCAGTTTCCAATTAAGGATCTTGCTTTCCCTGGGCCATTAGTCACAGGGCTAAACTGAGGTTTCCATGTGGCTACTGTTCTAGATGTTCCCAGTGACAGCTAAGTGGGGGCTTGGTCCTTACATTTGCTTTGCTCTAAGTGATACCTTTGTTTCTCTCACACCTCTGGGACACTCCGGAAGATCTAGTGAGCATTCTCTATGTGATTCTGAAGGACAATGATAGTTTGAAACAGTTTCTAGGTTCAACCTTCCCGTCAGTAGTTGAGATCGTCCCACTTTTTCCAAGTAGTTCCATAATCCTTAAATATCATTTCTGTGCTAGGTAATTTCTATGCTAAATGCATGGTATAGATGAGAGAAACCCATGACGAAAGAAATAAGCATTTCCGTGAATGGTGTAAATTACAGTGAGTCTGTCTATTCAGGTTTCTTAGCCATCTTTGGGGTTAGGTCCAAAAAGAAGCCATGTGCTGCTTTTTCAGTGGGTTCAGAGGAATTGAAAACAGTCAATAAAAGGAATCATAGGTAGCTACTCTTTATGAGAATGGCAAAATAGATAGTAAAAAAACAACCATATTTAAGTCTTAAAGCAATAAATAAGCTAAAATGTTTCTGAACACAATTACAAAGCCTTGTCAGTGTCTTATCATTAGGGGAATAGAAGGCTTGAGTGTAGTACAGTTGGCCCTTGAACAGTATGGGTTTGAGCTAAGAGGACTGACTTACATGCAGATTTTTTTTTTTTTTTTACAGAACAGTACTGTAAATGTATTTTCTCTTCCTTGTGGTTTTCCCAGGGACATTTTCTTTTCTCTAGCTTACTTTATGTTAAGACTACAGTATGTAATGCGTACACCACACCAAATGTATTGACTGTTCATGTTATTGATCAGGCTGTCAGTAGTAGGGTATTAGTAGTTAAGTGTTTGGGGGTCAAAAATTATACATGGATTTTCAGGGGTGCTTTTGGGATTGGAGTGGGATCAGCACCCCTAACCCCGTGTTGTTCCAGGCTTAGCTATATTTATTTTCATTTGCTTATATTCAGTGACATGAGAGGAATGAATTTTAGGAAACAAAGAATTCTATAATTTCTAGGAGCTAGAAAATATAAACTGGGAACATTTGGTTCTGTTTCAAATTGATAAACATGTCAAGATGAGGAAAACATTTTCCTCCCCTTCCCCCCAAAATGAAGACGTGATTGAAAACATTCTGCTCTGTATACGTAGCAAAATTTCCCTCCTTGGGTGTTTAGCATAGTGTGTTTTATTACACGCATTTTTAACTGAAGACGGTCATTTATTTAAACATACCAATCATGTTTAAATTAACTCACAATTATGCCTTTAAGAAATAGTTTGATATGTATTGTTATGGATAGTATCTTCCCAAAATTTATATGTTGAAGTCCTACCTCCTGATATGCTGATGTTTGGAGATGGGGCCTCTGGGTGATTAGGGTTAGAGCCCCTCCTGATGGGCTAGTGGCTTTATCAGAAGAGGCCCTAGAGAGCTTGCTTTTCTCCTGCCGTCATGTGGGGACACAGCAAGAAGGTGGCCCTCTGTAAGTCAGGAAGAGCACTCTGACCAGGGGCTTAATCAGCTGACCCTTTGATCTTGGATTTCCAACCTCCAGAATTGTAAGAAAATAAATTCCTGTTGTTTAAGCTCCCCAGTCCTTGGTGCTTTGTTATGCGGGTGCTAATTGACTAGTACATTTACCTCCTGTCTCATGGTCTGGGGTATATTTAATCTGCAGGATATGGTGGTATAGTGAGATGTTTGCTTACACATAATCGGCTTTGTTCTATGTAAAATACAAATGTCTCCACTCATGGTTTTATTAACCTGCATGCATTTGAGTTTGTGGACAGTTATTCTCATCCATGAGCTGCTGACATCATACAATTTAGCAATATGTTGCTCATGCCTGTTCCAAAATCCGCCTGCTTGGGGTGGTTGGGTGGCTCAGTCGGTTAAACATCCGACTCTTGATTTTGATTTTGACCCTGGTCACGATCTCAGGGTGGTGAGGTTGACCCAGAGTCGAGCCTGTTTGGGATTCCCTCTCTCCCTCTCCCTCTGCCTCTCCATGCTCTCTTTCTCTCTCTCTCAAAACAACAGCAACCACAAACTCCCAGGTGTTTCATTTATTCTGTTGCTGGTGTCAAAATCAGAATGTTCTTGGGGTGATTTATATAATCTATCAGAATTTTGAAAATAAGATTAGACAGTATTTAATGGGACACTTCATAATAATTATAGGTCACTTAAAGGCTGAACTATCTGTGGTTCGTAACCAATGATCAAATGAAGTTTTGATCCTGTGTGACCTTCTTTGTCTTACCTGATTAAAGGCTCGCTATCTGGAGAACCCCAGAGTAGTGAACGGAAAATGCAAATGAGCTCTCTGCAATGCTTGATTTGTGTTGTAGTTAAACATAGTCTTATTAAAATTGGGTATTTAAGATATATAATTATAGTTTATAATAGACAAGTTCAATTGAATAAATGATTATATAAACATATCTTAAATTAGTTGAGTCACTCTTTATAAACAGCTTGAGTTTTAATGATCTGTATGATTTATCTATTTTTTTTCAAGATTTTATTTATTTATTTAAGACAGAGAGAATGAGTGCACAAGCAGGGGGGGGTCAGGGGGAGGGTCAGAGGGAGAGTGAGAAGCAGGCTTCCTGTTCAGCAGAGACCCTAATGCTGGGGCTCAATCCCAGGACCCCAAGATCATGACCTGAGCTGAAGGCAGATACTTAGCCAACTGAGTCACCCAAGCACCCTATGACTTATCTATTAATATATTAAGCAACCTAGTGATTTAAAAGAACACAACATTTATGATGTCACTGTTGTTGTGGGTCTGGAGTCTGGACATGACTTAGCTGGATTCTCCAAAATGCTGCAGTCGAGGGCAATTGACTGGGGTTGGGGTTTCATCTGAAGGCTCGACTGGGGAAGTGCTTGGCTCTAGATTCCCTTGGCAGAATTCATTTTTTCTTGTGGATGCAGGACTGAGGGCTTCATTTTCCTGCTAGAGGCTTCCCACAGCTCCTCTCATGCGGACTCCTCCAGCGTGGCTGTTGGCTTTCTCAAAGCCAGCCAGGGAGAAAGAACTGCAGAAGGCGGGTATTGAAGTCTTGTGTGATATAATCATGCAGTCACTCATATCTTGTCACTTTTGCTGTGTTCTATTGGTAGAAGCGAGTCACACGTCCCACTTACTCTCAGGGATCTTGCAAGGACATGAACATGTGGAGGCGGATTTCCTGGGGATGACTTTACATTCTTTCTGAAACAGGGTCCAGTAGTAGCTTTCTGGGAGGTTTCTAAATTTTTTTTTAAAGCTGTAATTTTAGGGGCACCCATGTGGCTCAGTGGGTTAAAGCCTCTGCCTTCAGCTCAGGTCATGATCCCAGGGTCCTGGGATCCAGCCCCGCATGGGGCTCTCTGCTCAGCTGGGAGCCTGCTTCCTCCTCTCTCTGCCTGCCTGCCTCTCTGCCTACTTGTGATATCTCTCTCTGTCAAATAAATAAATAAAATCTTTAAAAAAAAAAAGATGTAATTTTAACTATGTAATTATGGGCAAATTAAAAAATAAGATTGGATTTTAGATATTAATCTTAAGCTCTGTCTTTAGACTATAACAAGCACTATTTATTGCCACTCACATTGATAAAAAGCTTCCTGGTCCACATTTTGTCTTGTGAAAATAGATCAGAGCAAGGGCTGAGCCTTCAAAGGCTGCCTGAACTAGTGTTCATCCAACGTAGCTTATCTTCTCCTAAATGAAGAGGAAAGGAGGCTGTGAGGCTTTGAAGGATGTCGCTACTCACACACCCTTGACAGTGAAACGTATACGTCTCTGGGACTCCCTGCCCCAGCTTCTCAGCCTCTTCTTCCTGCCCTTGAGCTGTCATTGGGTCCTCCAGACCCTGGTGCTCGTGGGTTGCATGTACTTGGCCCTGCCCTCCACGTGGTTCAGGGCTTCCTGTGATGTGGTTCGCAGCAAACTTGGCTTTCAACGTGGGGCCCCAGGCCCTGTTCCGAGACTTTCCCTCACCTGTCCGGAGCTTCAGCTTACGGACTTGTAACACAGGCCCAGACCCGTGGTTTGATGGGCCGCCGAGCGCAAGCCGCCGGAATTTGCATGCTGACCGCACCGGGACGTGCCCGGCCTCTGCATCTCGTTAAAAGGTTTATGCCTGATGTCTTTCCAGCTTTAAAGTTGAGGAACGTGCACCAGTGGCAACTGCTCGTTTAGTTTGAGGCAGTTACTTCAGGCTCATACTTTCTCTGTTATTCTGAGATTTTGAGAAAAACCGCCATTGCGGTCAAGTCAATTTTTAAGATGTAGCTGACTTGAAGATTTCGAACAAAACTACCATCTCTAGGGAAAATAAAAATGGGACCCATCTGTCAACAGCTCTTTGGAGCTTTACGCTGAACAAAACATTCTCAAATAAAAGGAGACATGCTGATTTTTAAAGAATACGTTTTCGTTTCCTTTTGTGCTTTCTATCAAAAACTTGTCCTGTGGCTCTTTAAAAACTTGTTACAGGGGGCATCACATTGATGATTTTTAGTGTTTTGTTGTTGATGTTTGTTTGTTTGTTTTTCTGGCAAAGTTTCTAGAAGGAAAAAAATGTCAGGAGAGGCACAGAATGAGCCTTTGCAGTTGTGAGGTATAGAAGAAACCAAATTCCCAGATAATTCGATTTTCTTTTCTTTTCTTTTCTTTTATTAAAGGTGTAATTTATTTATTTTAGAGAGAGGGAACGCGAGCAGGATGGCCAGAGGGAGAGGGAGGGAGACTCTGAAGCAGACTCCATGCTGAGGACAGAGCCCAATGTGGGGCTTAATCTCACGACCCTGAGATCAGGATCTGAGCAAAAGCCAAGAGTTGGATGCTTAACCAGCTGAGCCCCCCAGGGGCCCTGAGATTTTCTACAGCTGAAATGAGCATTAAAGAAAATACTTGACACGCTAACTTTATTTTATAAATTACGCCACAAGGCCCAGAAGGAATAGATGGCAGGCTCACAGGATAGATGACCTCCAACACCCTCGGCCATCAGGACCCCTTTGTTGGAGGACCCAGTTCATTCGTCACAGCGATAATCAGATTGAGGCCCGGCTGGGGGCCGGGAACTTGACACACATCGTTTTGAAAACTCAGCTTTCTTGTAACCTGGTTGCTGTTATTATCTTGCTTTTCCAACAGAAGAAAGCTCGGGAGAGTTAAAGAAATAAAAAACAGTCCAGGCTACACAGAGAAAGCAGTGACAGGTTTTGAACTCGGGTCATAGGGCCATTTCTCCTCCTGGGAAGCCTTTCTTAGAAGTTGTCATGAAAAAAAGAGAGTGAGTTGTCCGTGTACTCACGCCTAGCTGTCCCAGGTAGATGACGAGTTCTGGGTCTTTTCAGTGACTTGGGAAGTTCTGGGCCAGAGTTTGTTCTGATGGGAATTACACTCCGTAGCTGCAGGTTTTAGCACAGAAGGGAGACTGTTTATTTTCAGAAAGCTCTAGAATAGGTACCCAGCCAGGTCATTTGCTGGGATTGATTTAGAAAATTTAGGAGGAGCGGGAGGAAGACTCTTGAAGCTTCCGTGGCCTGGCCTGGGGGCTTGGAGGCCGGCTGGGGACTGAGGAGGTCTTCCTGGGGAGATACAAGTCCAGCCGAGTCTCTGTTCAAGGGGATGGGTCCTTCTGAGGGTTTCTCTGTTTGATCCCATTCTCTTGCAGCGAGTCAGGCCTCTGTTGTCATTGAAACACCACATCGGAAGGCGGTTTCCAGTTGGCTTTGAAAATGATGTCTGGTGAGGTCCTGTGCTTCTTGCAGTCCTCCCCCCAACCCCAGCCCTGGCGCTGGGTTTTCCCTTGCTTTGAATCACGTTTGTTTTTCGAAGCGTTCGTGGTTGGGCCCTTCAGGATTTGTTATTACAGCTGGATCGGCTGAGACCTTCCTTCTCTCCCCGGTCCTTCTGTGGTTTGGGGTAACGTCCAGCCCCTTTAGGATTGGGCTGGAGGGCCAGGGGCCAGGATCTGGGACACACACGCTTTTTGTAAGCTCCCAGAGTCGCAGGTGTCCCCGGCCTGCTCGCCCACAATGTTCCTCTCTCCCCCCTTGTCCGCTCACTGCTCGCTGTTCTCCTTGAATTCCCTTGAAAGTTAGGGTTTTTCATTTTCTCCCTTCGTTATGTTTTGTTGTCTGCTTCCAATTACTCCTCCCTCTCGCCCAGCCAAATCCTGCTTCTCACCTGCACCCGGAGCCCGACGCTTGCCTCAACAGAAGCAATTATTTGCAGCCAGTTGCAGAAGAGAGATTAACCTTCCAGAAAGGCAGGAGGGCAGCTGGGAACACATACTTCCCTCCCCAGCTGGGCTGGGGACAGGCCAGCCCTTTGTCAAGCTGGGGAGCCAGGCACTCGAGCCCTGCTGAAGGATGAAGTTGGTGAGTGGGAATTCTGCAGGGAACCCAGAAAGATGTACGTTAATTAGAATTTATGCCCCGATGTAAGGCCTGTAACTGTTGGCTTCTGGGAAACAAAGAGCCGACTCCCGCCTAATTGGCAGATGGAGGCTCCTTCTCTGTGAGCACCTTCTCCTCCTTCACCGGGCGCCTTTGATCTTGTCCTTAAGTGCTTTACGCATTTCAGGCTCTCCAGATAATGTGTCTCCTGCTGACCTCTCTCCCTTCCCAGAAGGGTCTGCTGTGAGTTTAGTCAAATACCAACCATTTCCCTGCTTTTTGGTTCAAGATTTGAGTGGCGTGAAGCCCCGTTTTCATGTTGCCACCGGATCTCTTTAAAGCTTCCAGTTAAGTTAGAGACGCACGCGTCCTTATTTTAGCATCTCATATTCTGAGAGATCCGGGAATTTTTAGAGCCAGATCTGGCAGAAAACCCGGATGGAATAGTCATTTCTTTAAAAAAATTCTCACAATTTCTTATTACAGGATTGCTTGATCCCAGTTTGAAACCCCTCTTCCTGTTCTGGCCTGTTCCTGTTGGCACGCGGCCGCCCCGTCTTGGAGCTTTCTCTAGAAATCAGCGACAGTACGCAAACCAACCAGGAAACTCCTGGAGACGCGTGGTTAGGTTGCCGCATTCCCAGCCTCGGGGCGTACGCAAGAGAAAGCCCTGACTGATGCTGGCGGGATAGAAATTTTGGTGCCTGACTCGTATCTCCAACTTGTGGGTTTGGTTTATCGCTCTTACAGACTCTTCTGCTTTTCTTGATGAATGTATTTGTGGAGCCTGCCAACTTATCTTTTTGGATCATGGGAGAAACTCCTCTTCTTCAACTTAGAAAACGGTCTGTTTTATCAGTATTTTTGCTTAGTCTGGAGACACATGCGAACCTTTTCTGTTATTTTTACTCACTTGCTTGTGATGACCGACCATGTCCAGGCCGAAGTGGAGAGAGGTGCTCGGTTTTTATTTTTTATTTTTTATTTTTTTGTTTGTTTTCCATTATAAAAAAAGGTGAGCAATATAAAAGGAAACCAATTCCATTCCAGAAGGTGGTAGTTAGAGTTCCTAAGATTATAATGAAAGGGGAGAAGTCGCTAGCGAAGAACTATGAGGCCATCAGGAAGCCAGAAAGGAAGGGCTTTGGACCTTTTTATTCTCTGGCATTTACGGATTGCATCGCCTGTTTTATTTTTAATGTTAAAGATTTCAGTGTACTCAAAATGACTCTGTTCAATGAAGCCCTGCACTGTTCCGAACGGGTTCTGCTTTTCCTCCTTTTTGTGCTGTGTAGTGAGGACACACTTCCCCAGTGGACACAGGACAGTTGGGAATGTGTCAGAGGAACCACGTGTGACGTGTGCCGGCATTTGGAAGTTCAAGTTAATAGCCTCAGTTGTCAGGAATATATTATCGCAAGTTAATATAATGACACACAATTCTGTAGACTGTAATCACCCCTTAAATCTCTGGGGCCAAGGGTCGTTATCTGATGTAGAAGATGGGGGGATCTGGTTCCCATTATAGAGTGGGAGCTCTAACGAGTCCTGGGAGCCACGGCCAGAGCCTTCACTCGGTAGGTGACTTGGGCCACCGGCTTGTCTTCCCCGATGGCTGGTAATTGTCCAGATTTCTGTTTCTGAGAGGGCTCATTTTCCCTCGACAATGACTTCAGAGAGGTCTCCGCCCACGGTAGTTAAGGGCACACATTCAGGCACCAGCGCTCCTACAGCTTAGGCTCATGCGATGAGCTCTGTGCTCCGCTGGGGCCGGAGGGCAACATTATGCTTTTCGGGAATGATCAGATCGCTTTCAAGTTTCTATTGCCTGGTCCCAGTCTCTGTCCACCAAGTGACACGCTGCTCACGGTGCGCACACAGATCCCACAGGCCACCTGTGTGCCTGCGTGCCAGTCTGCTGCTGACATTCCTGGGTAGAGCTGCGTAGTCTGTTCGGGTGTTTCTGTTCACGTCCTGCATTTACAGTCCGTGCTCCTTACTCGTGGTGCCCTGCTCTAGACATTCATCGTGAACGAGGTTCCGTTCATAGTGAACCACCTCTCCAAGGGGCCATCCGTGGTTAGGTTCCTGTGAGCTTCTGGTCACAATGGCCTCATCAACCCGTCAATAAAGAACCTGGTTTCACGTGTTTCTGTTTAAAGACAGTGTATGTTATATATAGTTCGTTCATTAGCTTTGAGCTCACAGATGATGAACACATTTTGGGCTACAAAAATCAATTTTAGCAGATGGGTAAATTCACA
The DNA here is from genome assembly GCF_030435805.1 of Mustela lutreola. Lineage (NCBI taxonomy): Eukaryota > Metazoa > Chordata > Mammalia > Carnivora > Mustelidae > Mustela > Mustela lutreola. The sequence continues at coordinate 7,332,899 of NC_081294.1, read as the reverse complement.
AAAATGGAATCTAAATCACGAGTATTGACTCTCATTTTTTTTTTTTTTTCTTTCCTTTTGTGAATATCAGTTACCCTAAGAGGGAAGTAACGTCTAGAGTTATCGGACTTCTTTTGTCCTCTGAGTCTCACGGGTTTAGAGATGTTTAGGGTTCTGGTAATGAAGCAGGATTTTCTGCTGCCCTGTGTTCGATGGTGGCAGCGAAACTGCTAGAAGACATCACAGGCTCTGAGGTGGCTCTTAGGACGTTCCTTCTGCCTGGGGATGAATTAAGCCCCTTCGAAGCTCTCCTGCCTGTCTTGCTCTTGGCATCCTCATATCTGGACCCAGTGCTTCTGCATTAAACTGGAAGGGAAGAGGGATTTTGAAGCTTTCGTAATAAATCTCACCTTAAATAACCAGCTGGGTGAGGCGCCAAGATGGTTACCTTCCAGGTTAACTCGTTACTTCCAGTTCTCTTTTTAAGTCTGGTTTCGGAGAGTGTGCTGGAGCCAGCCGAAAGAAAGTTCCGTTTGGTGTGCATTTAGGGAATGTGGCCTGATTCGACTTCTCCTTTGACATGGTCGTGAGACTTCCTTCTGAGACGCAGTGCCAGTCCCCATGCCCTGGGCTCTCTGGGGCGCGGGGGTGGACTGGTCGGGGGTGCGGTGTGTTCTCCTTGCGAGGCGCTGTATCGCCGAGGGCCGGGCCCCGCCGGCTGGGGCTCTACAGCTGTTTCTCCCCAAGCGGCTGACTTCTGTCGACAAGCCAGGGCTGGCTCAGGAATTCCCAGAGCATCTCGCTCAGGGAAGCCTGTGGCTTCTTGACAGACAGCAGTGGTTCTGTCAAAGCAAATTGGCATTGAGGAGAAGGGGGCTCCCTCTGGTGATTTCAGCCACAATGAAGATATCTTCTGAGCCATTTCCAGAGTGACTGTCCTCCAGGGAGGAAAGCTCACGTCCTTGACACTTCTTCGCCTGTCCTCTGTCCGTGGGTTTGTCGTAGCCGAAGGAGCCCATGCCTGCTTGCCGGGCTGACACATGGAAAGGAGCTCAGGGGAGAGGCGCAGAGAGGAGGGGAGAGGCAGATTTCTGGTGACGGGTTATCATTTGAAGGCGGCGGGATTAGGTATAGTGCTAACACCAGTCAGTTATTCAGATTTCCATCATGCTTATTCTTTTCTTCCCTTTTACGGAATGGGTCAGTAGAACCACGTCATTCCTTGCTGCTCAGGGGCAATAGCCTTGTCTGTGAAGGTGAAGTCCTGTCTGCCATCCTTGGCCAAGCCAAGAAAAATATTGGGGAAGTTGGCATCTCCCGAGGTTTACAACAGAGGGAAGTCGTCAGCCTGGGAACCTCCTGACCCTCCCCACTTTGACCCAGGATGGTTATAAGGGACCTGTGTCTTTCTAGCTTCTGTTGAAGGATCCCTGTGCACCACTGAGTAGTAGAATAGAGGAGGCCTAATTTGAAGGAGGTTAGGAGTGGGTCTCTATCGAGAGCGATGGGAACACCAGGCCCTCGCATCGAGTCGTGGTTTGCTGTTCTATCATAGGAGTCTCTGAGAAAAGCAGCCGTCACCGAAATCTCATGCCATTTTTCTGATTTATAGCTCTTTTGCAATCTTTGGAAATGGGGCACGGCCTGTCAGTAGTGACTCGTCGTGCCCTTTCTCCCAGTGCAAGCTGAAGCATGTGAAGAGTAAGTGGCCAACCGGGCAAGATGTTTCGTTCCTTGTACAGTAACAAGTCTTAGCGCCTTCCTCCTCCCCCATGATGCCATCAGCTTTCCATTCGAATGTGGGGTTTGGTTCGTGGTTTCATTTCCCTGGTGTTTGCAATGACTGGGTACCGCCAGGCAGTGGGCGGAAACGTCTCTGGTGGGAGAGAGGAGCTGGGCTGAGATGCCGGAGGTCTGCCGGTCCGGGAGAATGTATGTGGGTGAGAAGCCTAACCTGACAAGAGTGTCTAACCTGCGGTCCAACACTTGAGTCTCTATAGTTTGAAAAAAAAAAAAAATGAATCCCAGAGCCAGGGCAGGTCCGTGTGCAGCTGTCCCTGCACTTTATTCAGTGCAATTATCTCGTCCTCTAGGCTAGAGTTCTACAGTCTTTACTTAAAGCTCTGGATTCGTTGTTAGACTTACTACCCTCACAGAGTAGCATCGCTTCCAGAGGCCTGAAAAGGGGTCATCGGAATCATAAACTAACAAAGTCAAAAACCCTAACGTTGAGATTTTTTTTTTTTAAAGATTTTATTTACTTATTTGACAGAGAGATCACAAGTAGGCAGAGAGGCAGGCAGAGAGAGAGAGGAGGAAGCAGGCTCCCTGCCAAGCAGAGAGCCCAACGCGGGGCTCGATCCCAGGATCCTGGGATCATGACCCGAGCCGAAGGCAGAGGCTTAACCCACTGAGCCACCCAGGCGCCCCCCTAATGTTGAGATTAAGACGCACATTTTGAAGTCAAGCATAAAATGCCCCCAAGAACTAGTGGTTTCCCGGTGCTTCATTACCTACAATGCTTTTAAGTTTTTGATTTGGTCAGTTACATTGTCATTGCGTGTTCCTGTCGGCCAGAGCACTTCGGTGTTTTTTCGGGCCACGTGTGAAGTTGGAAGCTGGACCGTGAAGGAGGGAGCTCCTTGAAGCTCGTCTTTTCTCTGCCGCTGTCCGGGGGAGCAGGGACCCAGGAGTGAGCGGGCAGGGGCGAGGTGGACAGGCCGCCGGCCGAGGCCCAGGTGTTTTCAGGACCCCGCCTGTGCGAAGGTGCCCGAAAGCCCGGTGGGAGAGGGAGAACGGAAGTCCAGCAGACAGAACTGCCGATCTTTCGATCCACGCCTGCAGAACCGGGGCTTGTCCAACCGAACATCATGAATTCACAGACACTTTTCCTTAGTAATTCTCCTAATATCTATGGAAGATGGGCTTACTAAGAGAAGTATCAGTAGAAGCCTGAGATTTGCAGAGATGATGATCATATTACAGAGGAATCACCTGTCTTGACTGTTCATGGGCGCTGCCTTCTGTCCGTGGGGACATCTCTGAGTGCTCAGAGAGGTCCTGGGGGGCCCGGCCAGTAGAAGGATCCCTGGGCCCTTGCTGGGTGCCCCGCGTGCTCTAGACCTGGATGAGGAGCAGGCGGTTTCTGGGTTCCAGCCGGTGTAGCTGCTGGGGTGGTGTTGATGGAGGGGGTGATGTCACATAGAAAGGAGAGAAACAGTTCTCTAGAAGCTGACTTGTGGTCCTGTGCCTGGTCTGTTAGCGTTTACACATGCCCTTGAAGTAAAAAGAAGGAGACCTCCTCAGATGTCTTTCTGAAACATGCTCATTTACGGAGGTCTGGCCGCAGGGATTCAAAGGGGCATGAGGCATGATGACTGCCCTTGACATGGGGAGGCCCCCAGATGACTGGAGAGAGTGATCTGAGGTAGCCTGAGGAGGGCTGAGTGTCCTGTTCACAGAGAAGAGGAAGCCCCGTCACAGGGGGACACCGAGGACACATGCAGGTTTCCGAGAGCAAGCAGGAAGGCACGGACCACTCTGGCTAGGCCAATGGCAGCTGACCAATTAAATATAAAGGGGGAAATACTGAGTTCTCGGTTCAGATCAATTTCATGTGAATCACAAGGAGGGCAGTTAACCTCCCCAGCAGCTTGTGGAGCCGACAAAACAGATCAACACCAGGCGTCCGTTTCATGCTTTTTACTCAGCAGGGGAGGGATTCGTTTTCCTGATGCTTTATGAAGAGGAGACACAAACCCAACCCCGCTGCTGGGACAGGGCAAACCCTCCCAGGCATAGTCCTTCCAGCGTCACCTGTGGTGACACACTTGCTGGTGGGGCTCCTCAGTGGAAAAGGAAATACCATTTTGTAAACTGTGGTCTGCCGTTTTCCACTGGTTCTGTTTACACTCCAGTCGCTTCAGGGCAGTGGGCTTTTATTGAAGGAGGTGGTCAGGGCTTACCTGGGGCTCCTTTCATTATCAGTAAGCTCAGAAACGTCCCTAGATGACTCAGCCCAGCCCTTTCCCAGGTTCGATCCCCGAGCATGTCGCTCAACAAGGACAGGGGCAGTGATGCAGGCGAATGGGGGACTGTAAAGTCAGCCTCCTGGCTTGACAGCTTAAGGGCATATTAGCACAGAAAAATGAAAGAAGCATCCAGACTCCTACAAAGAAGCAGCCGGCTTGCAACCGGACACTCCTGGCCTGCTGGTGGCATTTACTGAGTCCACTTTGATCAGATGATGTCCGTCATGGAGCTGCGGGATGGGGAGGAGGGCTTCATGACTAATCTAAGGCAGCTGACACTGTGTTTTTAAACATTAGGGAAGCTGCGCTGGCTTTTCGTGGGGAGGAAGTTTCAGTACTGTCGGTCCTGAAATGGACAATGTGACTCATTGCCAAATGTAAAAAAAGAAAATCTTTTTTTCCTCCCCCGCACGTGTAAACACTCTAAACACAGCCGTGTTTATAGGAAGGTAAGATACCATCTGGTTCCCTGCGTAGTAGCCTAGTTCTTATTTTTATCCCTAATTTATATTGAGAGGATGACAAATAGAACAGAATTAGATTTTTGGTTATACAACACACCCAAGGATTCTTCCAGTGTTAAGCCTTCTGTTTGTCTTAAAAACATGAAAGAGGCCCTTAAGAGGGATGAATCCCATCTTTCAGCATCCCGACTGATGTTACGATGAGCTGCTGCTTTCTTGGGCAGCCCTGGGTGCCCACCTTTGACCTGGAAGACCCAACAGGTAGTTGGGACTAATTTCAGTTGGTCTTCGGGGAGATGGAAGTTTTGAAATGACTTGGGAGTCCTTGCTGGGTTTAAACCAGAAAACAACACCAGAGTTTGCTTTCCAAGTCAAAACACAATTTGCTGGGCCCAGGGCACCCTATCGCATGTAAAACAGCAGTCTTGGGCTTGCGTAAACTGGTTAAGTCACAGAAGATCCAGAACTGACATTGACCAGCGTGCATGTTGGGTTGGCTAGCCTGGGTCTGTACTGATCTGTCACTCTGACTGAACTGAAGGAGAGTATCTTTTCATTTCCTTCTCCTGAGTTGGAGAGAGAGCCTCCTTTGTGACTAGCAGCTTCTACAACCTGTTGTCTGTTCTTTTCTTTCTTTCTTTCTTTTTTTTTTTAGAAAATATTTTTGTGAGTGATTGATTCCACTTCCGTTTTGCTAACAGTTCTTTGTGAATCCTGTGGTCAGCCCTCGTGGCCGGGATAAGGAACCCTCTTTCTCCAAGCTGGTGCGCACCTTTGTCTGCTCGGTTCAGCTTTGCTCTGGGAAGGCTCTGGTGCCACTAGGGCATTGGATCTGTGGCCGACCTTTCCCTCATCCTAGGAAATGACTGAAGGACTGATCTAAGAACCCAAGCCCTTCCTGTCTACTTTCTTGGCATTAAGTAACACAAGTAATTCAGTAATTCTTTTAAAGTTAAATTTTGATCTAAGAATTACATCTTGAACTGAACTGAGATTTAGAATCGAATCTTGGCCGTCTGTTGTGTGGGCAAACCTCTGCTTCCAAGGTCAGTCTTACTGGATGCGTTGTTCTGAGTGAAGAGGCCTGGGGAGGCCCCATTTTTCCACAAGCCTCAGATGCGCTTCTCTTTCCAAGGGGTGAGAATTTTAGTCTACAGAGGACGGATGAATGTAGCCGTCACAATGAAAGTTGAGAGACCAAGTGCCCATGCAAATCAACCAATTGTGCAAGCCCTCGGAATCACCTAGTGGAAAGCAAGGCTGTTCTTTGAAAATTTGGCCTATCGTGGCAGAAATAAAGTAGTCACTCTTCAGAGATGGTGACGTCCTTAGAGAGCTGATTTCAGAAATGGCTCGTGTTTTAAGCAGCTGTGCAGTTGCCTTTTGCCCGTCTCTTTTTCCTCCCTCTGTTCCTGTGTGTCCCGGCGGCTCAGGCCACATCTCACCGTCCGGTCTGGGAGTTAGGAGGTGGGAGGTGTTTCAGTCCAGCTCTGTTCCCGTCGCTCAGACCATGTCGCCTTCCAGGGTCAGCAGCTCCTACCAGCTTTTAGCATTCTGCACGCGGTGACTCTGCATGGAGACCAAATGGGGGAACAGCTGGGTTGCTTTCTTCCCAGACTGTCGTTAGCACCAGTCAGTGCTTGGAGAAATGGAATCCCATTTTCCACCTTACTTTTTCTATGGGCTTCCGCAGTGTTTCATACTGCCAAACCAGCAGGTTGCACAGTGACCTCCACCTGTCTAAAGGAGGGGGCGGTCATGGCGGATCTGGGTGCAAAAGCTCCAAGTCCAAGCGCGTTTCTCTTTGTCTTTGAATTCAGCTTTCGGAAGCGCCTGTTAATTCTGTTCAGGGAGGTACGATTCGCCTCTGCTGGTCTCGGAGCCGACTAACTGCATCATTAAGTGACCCAAAGGTGAGCCCTGGGTCCCCATGAGAGGACACGCTGTCCACAAAGCCCCATTAGTCCCTGGGGCTGGTCTCCAGGTGTACCTCCTTTGGCCCCAAGACAGCCAGAGATTAGAGGAAGGGAAATTGTGACATCCTGCACTTGGCTTTTGAATGTGCACCTGAGATGACTCTTGGATTCTTTATTAACCGGTATCGATCCGTACGTGGCATTATTTGTACGGAAAACAATTAGCTGGTGACTAAAGAGATCGTGTCTAATTTGGGGAAAGCTATTCTCCAGGGTGAATTCCTGGAGCCCAGAACCCTACCGTGCCCCACTGGCTTTGTGCCTATTGTACTTTGACACATCCTGAGCTCAAGTGTGAGCAGGAAAATGTCTGATTGGCCACTTGTCCTGATGAGGAAGAGAAGGCAAACCGTTTGCTTTTGGGGTGCAGTGTTACCGTATGTTAATAACTTTCTAGCCCCGATTTAAGTGGTTTCTTTTCCTCGCTGCGCATGTGTCGTGTCATGCACGTCGGTGTGAGATCTCTAGCTTTCGAAAGCCCCAGCGGTTTGCCCTGATGCCCGCTTAAGGCAACTCTACTGACTTCGGGCTGTTTGCCGCTGCAGAATTCGGCCTGGGAGCAGCACAGGTACCTACGGGCGATGGAACCTCTTTCAAAAAAGAAAAAAAAGTCCGGAGTTGGGACACTTTCTCATGCTGTTCTCAACATTTTCAGATAGCCACATCTGACAATGTTCCAAGTCGAGGAGGCCATACGGAATCGATCAGAACTACCTTTAAAAAAAAAAAGGAGAAAAAACCCCAGAACTTTCAACGTTTGAGTCCTGAGGCTCTCTTGCATGAAAGCAGTCCGCAGTCTTGTATTTGGGGAGATCCGGATGAGCTGCTCCCCCAGGAGCCCCTGGTGCCAGCCGCTCCGCCGGAGCCAAGAGCAAGGCTGCTCTGCAGACACACCTGGGACGGCGCTAGACCGGCCACCACCGTCACCATAGACCTTCTTCGTCTTACGCTTTCTGTGCATTTGCTTTCCAGCTTCACGGGGTTTTCCTGAAGGCTCGAATTTTTGCTTAGGAATGTGGGCGTGGCCAGGAGCCGAGGTCCCGCCCTCCTCCCTCTTGCCAGGGCCAGAGGCTGCCTGCCGCCACGCCTCTGTCCTTAAAAACCCGCACCTTGTCAGAGCGCCCAGGTCTCTGCCTGCTGCTTCTTGGGTGCTTGTCCCTCCCTTCCTTCCTTCCCAGCTGCTCCCTTCGCCCTCGTCCTGCCCCCGCCCCACTCCTCTCTGCCACGTTTGCCTCCTCAGTTCCTCTTTCTCTGTTCTTGCTACGGGCACCATCTTTAAAAAAATATTTTATTTATTTTTATTATTAAACATTAATAATTATTTATAATAAATATATACAAAACATTTATATATAATAAATGAATAAATAATATATATTTATATATTATATATTATATATTAATAATTGACAATAATCAAATATTTATCAATAAATATTCATTATATATTATATAATATATAATATTTATATATAAATATATAATAAATATTTATTAATAAATATTTTATTTATTCATTTGAGAGAGAGTGTGCAAGTAGGGGGCGAGGCAGAGGGAGAGGGAGAAGCAGACTCCCCCGCGGAGCAGGGAGCCCGACGAGGGACTCAAACCCAGGACTCCAGGATCATGAGCTGAGCCGAAGGCAGACAGACGCTTCACTGACTGAGACACCCAGGCCCCCCCCCTTTCGTTCTCTGCATGGCTGGGGTTCCCCGGCCCCGTGCGCACCCCGCCTCCCAGCCCACAGGAGCCTCCCTGTCCTTCGGCAGCATCTTTCTTTCCCCTAAATGTTGACTTCTCCGAGCACGGTCCGGGGGGGCTCATGTATGTGAGTGACGGACGGAGGTTGTGCAAGGTGACCTCATGCAGGAACAGCAGAGCTACAGACGGTCTCGGAAAGGGGCCGCGTGTGCGGAGTCGGCTGGTCCTTCAGCCCTGTCTGCCTCTGCCTGTAGATTCTCCAGATGGTTCTTCCCGGCCAGAGCAGTGGCCTCCGTATCCCTCCCTGAATCCGAGCGTCCGCTCGCAGCGAGAAAGTTCGCGTTCTCGTTAGCTGCACTATTGTCTTACATCCAGGGACATTTGCTTGTCGAGCCCATGCCCAGTTTCTAGACTCTTTCTGTACATGTAATAGTTTGCAAAAATGGGCTGTGATTTATAGTTGTGTGGGGGTTTGTTTTTTGTTTGCGGGTTTTTTTTTCTTTTTTTTTTTTTTTAGTGTGTTTTTACTTTTTCTTTAGTATTTTCAAATCTCCAGTTCTCAGTAGCAGCTGCTTCTGGCCCTGGTTTCTCCCCGTCTTCTCTGTCTCCCTGCAGAGCTGCCGTGTGTTACTGATCGTCCTCAGTCCCACCCTCGTTCTGCTGCTTCACGAGCCTTCAGTGACCCCCTCCTTTGGATGAAATCCAGGATACCATTCCCTCATCGGCTGCTTTTCTGGTCCGGGAGGTCCGTGGAGTGGCTCCCCTGAGCCTTGCCCCTGCGTGGCCACGCTCGGCAGCAGCCTGTCCCCGACGCCGTCCGTGCCTGCTCCCCAGCCCGGGGCTCCCGCCTGGAGTCCATTCTCCCAATGCTTTCTTGTCTTACCCCACGAGTCCGAGCAGAGGCCGGCTCTCCCGCTCTCCGTGTTGGCCCTCACAGCCCCTCCAGTCCCGCTTCTCCACCTCAGGCGACTTTCTGGGTTCTAGATTTGTCGTCTGACCACCTCCCGAGCATGGCCATGGGGCTGTGTGACAGGTGATTGATGGACTGAGTACAAGATGTCGCTTAGTTGAGCCCCGTGACCACTGGTACAGTTCTTGCAAGTTGGGAAACCCTGGTCTAACAGTTTATAGGTTCTCTGGGCCTGTGCCTGGAGGGGAGGGTTTCTTTCCATGACTCCCTTAAACATCTTTATGATGCCAGGTGGTCTCATCTATTTTCATTGTATTCCTTGTGATTTTACTGTGGTACAGTTTCTAAATTGAGCTTTTAAGACTGACCTGAAATTTTAATTTCTCTCCTGTATCTTTAGGAGAAAGGCCACCGCTCAGCTGACCTTTGGTTTCTAGAAGAATGTTTAAATCTCCATTTTTCCTCATTCTGAGTAGGTCAGGCTGGGGAGGTTGCATATTTTAACAGAAGCCCTTGTGCTGATGGGCACTTCGTAACCGATAATTGATGTTTAAACTTTATTTATGCATTTCGATGAAGAGACAGTTTTAAGAGCCTGTGAAGGTGGCTACGGGGTGCAGCTTCTAGGGAAGGTTTGTTGCTTGTGAATCCCCAAGGGCTGCTGCAGGGATAGCTGGGCACACGCGTGTGCAAGGCAGTGTTTTCTGGAGTGAGGCTCTCCCTGAGAACTCTGATGCACAGGGCTTCAGTTGTTGTTTCTGCTAAAGGGGCTCCTGAGCGAAAAGAGAGGAATAAGGATAATATGGAATCGAATCAAATGGGGACATTTTTGTTTTAATAAAATCTAAACTTTCTTATTCAATGGGTAGTTAAATATCCATTTTAAAATAGTCCGACCCGCAGCCTGAGGCAACCCTCTGGGGCTTTGTAGTTTCTTTACCTTTTGACTTTCTTCTCCGTTTTCTAGAATATGTCAGTGATTTATGGTTTCTGCACCAGGTAATCTGTGACGTCACTGCGGGGGGAGGGGAGCGCTCAGCCTGCAGACCTGGAGGAGGCTTTGTCCCTGACTTTCACTGAGCTCTTATACAAGGTCACTGCCTTGTTGCTGTGGCTTCTACTCCCGAGCCTGTGCTGCTTGGCACGTGTGGGTGTCGTGTGGAGGGTGGCGTATTCAGGTAGAGGGTGGAACGCCATCTTTTCAGATGGTTGACCTTGTGGAGTAGAAGGTCCCAATGCTTTTGCTTGGCCATCAGGCCCCAAGATGTAAAATGTCTTTTTCAGCATTGATGTAAACACAGAGTAAGAACCTTTCAGGGTGTCTTCCTCACAATCCTGCTTTGGGAAGCCGTTTCCAGTTTAAGCTTTGGATTCTGAAGCGAGTCATGGTGTTCTCCAAGTCATGTGAACGCTGTGTTGGACATTCTGCCATTGGAGTGTTGCCTTCCCACAAGGAAGGGGCTCTATTTCGAAGTCAGAAAGTTGGCTCTGGAGCAGCGCCTCCGGGCTGTGGGCTGTCCTTGCCTGGACCGCGCTGGGATGTCCTCTTCTTAGACTAGTTATCTGGTTGAGTCAATGATTCTGATTTCTGAACAACAGTGTCCTTTTTGGCCTCTGGGTCTTTTGGTATTTAAGAAGGTGGCCATCCTCTCCTGACTCTTGGATGTCCTAGTGGGGAGACCATATCCGCTAACTTAGGACTGCACTGAGGGAGAATGGGAGGGCTCAGCCTCCAGGCCTAATTATCAACCCTGTTTTAAATTTAATTCTGACACATGCAAGGCTGTGGAAATTGCCAGGTAATCCTGGCAGCAACGACGCCACTTTGTCACTTGAATTTTAACTACGAAATAAACCAATACAAAGAAATGCTAGTGCTGATTTTAAAATAGATTGTAGGGCTCAAGAGAGGATGCTGGTGTATTCAAACATGCTTTTTTTTAATAAAGAAGTTCCAACCAGCATGTTTGTTGCCACACCCAAAGGAGATATTACTGGTGGTGTGAGAAAGGATTTGGCCGCTCCTAGGAATTTTTCCTGGGCTGAGTATGCCTTCTTACCTTGGGGAGAGCTCCCTTACTTCTCTTTTGGCCTCAAGGATTTGCATCTGCACCTCCTCCTGTCCAAAGGATGATGTCATGGGCTTTCAAAGACTCAGCTGGGACCACACTGGGCTTGGCGATGCTTTACTGTGTGTGCGCACCTGGGCTGTGTGAGCCTTGCTGGGCAATTCTGAATGTGTTGCTTTGGATTGTCCCCTTGCTTCCCATGAACTAACAAAAAGCACCTTGTGGAAGCAGGGATCAGGATGGAGAGACAGCATCGCTTAGCCATTTGCAGGCCTCTGGCCTCTGAACCTCAGGACTTCCAACTGGCTGATGTTGGCCCATCTGAAATTTTACAAACTTCCAGATGCTGTAATTAAGTTTATTTTCTGCAGGCAGATGGCCTTTAGATAATGACTGAAGTGGACAGTGTGGGAATCATTGCAGAGAGGAATAGCCAGAATGTTCCGGAATGTTCGGGGAAGATCTTCTTCCCTTTTTCTCATCATCATTCTAGCTGCTACCCAAGTGTGTATGTCAGGATAGGCAATGTCAGTGTGTTCCAGGCTTATTGGGAGCCAGAAGCTGCAGAGCGTGGGGAGTAGAAAGAAGCTGTGTGAACTAGGACAGCAGAACACGCATGAGCCCTACAAGGCAGGATTTAAAATAATACGCATCCCTCACTACTAATGGACATGTTTCTTTATGAATCAGAAAGGAAAAGTGCTCCATTTCTTCAGTTTCTGGTATTCATGGTGTCTTGTGGTAGTCTTTCTATCACATTAGAGTATCAGGTTTTCAGGATTTTTATCTTAAATTGAAGAGATTGCGGGGCATTTAGCTGGGGGAATGAGATTACTTGATTTTAGTGAAGTGACTACTTTTATGGTTTATGGTTCTTTTCCTAATGAAGTCTCAACATTGTGCACCAAATAAATTAATGTGTAAATAAAAATACAAAGAAATTTTTTGGTATAGTTTATTCTATACGTTCTGCCTTTACTTCTTATTTTTCAAATGCATTACTTAAGGTACAATATACCCCCCAAAAGAGGATGAAAGGGCCATCATAAAATGGGTAAATTCACACAACGAACCTGAATTTGATGTTCAAAATACTTAACGTAATTCAAATGGCTTCGAGATGATGGTCCTTTTGGTTGTTTCATGAGATTTGTTTGCAGACATTAGCAGCATTTAGATTTTTCTTTTTCTTTTTCTGAAGAAGAAAACCCATCAGCGTGTGGGCTATGTTGTTGTCATTTCCAAGCTGTCCTGGGTCCCTTTGCTGCAGGACTCACACGGCTAAAACAGCTCGCTGGTTGTGCTGGGCCTTAATGGGAGTTTCTAGAATTGATAAGCAATGACCAGAGCCTCCTTTAAAATGGATTAATGGGATCTGTTTTTTTCTTTTCTTTTTTCAAGGGCGCCCAGGTGCTGTGGATCCTTAGTGTGATACATGATCCAGGAAGCGCCCCCCCCTTCCCTCCTTGGTAAGTCAGATACCTCAATGGGACAGGAAGAAACCGACAGATTTGTAGATAGTGACACTGATAGCTTATGAGTAACACTTATCTCTGCTGTTACAAATGGCAGTGAATGACCAAGCTTTCAGAAAGGAATGGAGCCACAGGGAGGTGGGGTAATCTCACAGCTTCCCAACAGTCAGAGGCAGAGCTGGGATTTGAACCGTGTTCTTAATCCTAACGTAATACTGCCTCCTAGCATAAGGAATGCTGGCTGAGGATAAGGCAGACACACTTTTTACTTTCTTCCCTACCTGGAAAAGATCCCCTGAAAGAGAAGCTTACAACAAATATTAAGAAATTAGTTTTTTGAACAGCAGTCTAAATCAGGAGACAGCACATATTTTCTGGGAAGGGTGAGGTAGTCAGTATTTTAGGATTTGCTGGCCTTGTAATCTCTGTTGCAACAACTCAACTCTGTGCTGTGGCACTAAAGCAGCCACAGACAGGAGGTAAACGAGCAAATGGGGCTGTGCTGCAGTGAAACTTTATTTAGCAAAACCGGGGGAGCTGAGCTGGACTTGGCCCACAGGCTCTAGAGTTGACTGAGCTCTGATCTACACACTTAGAGCACTCAAAGATCTCGTAGAGTGAGATCTCACAGAATGAGCATGTTTTAGTGGCCAGTAGGTATGAGTCCTTCCACAACATTTGGCTTGGATGCTCAGAATTTAATCGTAAGTGACTTATAATGTTATAATGAAGTCTACCAGAATTGCGAAAACCTACTCTTTCCAGTCAAGTGTGTCTTGTATCCAGTGCTTGACAGAAGTCTCTAGGCCCCCAGTGTATTAGCGTGAGGCAGGCACCTAGACAGCAGCTTTGCTCAACGTAGACTTGATACGCATTGTTCCCTTAGTGTCTTTTGTTAGTCTAGAAAGTATAGCTCTTTTATGAAGTAAGTTCAGATGCCATTTCCTCTTTTGGTCTCTGTAGAGTTTCTAAATGTGACGTTTTTATTTTACACCCTTCAACATAGCTTAAACATACTATTGCTTACACTTATTGGGGCAAACATGCAATTATTATGGGCTGTCTGATAATGGTGTTGCTCAAAAGTGTTCTGGTATCAAATCTTCCTCTTTCGTTACGAGCAAAACCCGAAGTTTATAAGAGTCCAGTTTGGATAAGGTTGATGTACGTAAATCATGGGATAGCATGGTGATTTCCTTTGCCACATAGGTCAAATGAGGTGGTTCTGTGTTTTTTGTACTTAACTTTTTCTTATGAAAAGATACTTCTGGCACTTGAAGGCCTACCTGACTATGCTACTGATCGTCATCTAAAAAGATGGGTGAAGGGGGACCTCCTGGTTGGTCAGTCAGTTCAGCGTCTCTTGGTTTTGGCTCAGGTCATGATCTTGCTTGTAGTCGTGAGATTCAGCCCAGTGTGAAGCCTGCCTGGGACTCTCTCAGTCTCTCTCTCTCTGTCCCTTCCTCCGCTCTCTTGCCAAGGGATGTGCCGCTTACTCTCCTATACCTAGATTTCAGTCCTGCTTTCCAGCTTCTGTAGCTCACACTACGGCCTATATTGTGAAGAGGAGATATTCGGTGCATAAAGTGTATGTTTCTTGAACAATAACAACCACTATTATCAAGCTTTCTTTTAATTGGAGGTTCATTCATTACATCAGAATAACTTCAGTTGACTTACTATTTCAAAACCAAGCATTTTCAATAAGATTGCCAACTGCCTTTGCAAAAGTGTTATAGATATTTATGCTTCACTAATAATATGTTAGAGGGTCTCTTTTAGTAAAACCTCAGTATCATGGAGCATCATTAATTTTTTTGTCTTTTCCTTAATTTTGATATGCTCCATTATTCATTATGTTATTTGGTTAATTTTTTTTTAAACTTTGTGATTTTCTTTTTTTAAAGATTTTATTTCTTTATTTGACAGAGAGAGATCACAAGTAGGCAGGGAGGGAAGCAGGCTCCCCGTGGAGCAGAGAGCCCGATGCGGGGCTCGATCCCAGGGTCCTGGGATCATGACCTGAGCTGAAGGCAAAGGCTTAACCCACTGAGCCACCCAGGCGCTCTCCCCCCCCCCCCTTTTTTTTTAAAGAGGAAGAGAACACATGTGAGCCTGGGGAGAGAAGGAGAGGGAGAGGGAGAGAATCTTAAGCAGGCTGCAGGTTTACGAAGGAGTCCAACCTGGGGCCCCAACTCACAACCCCAAGATCATGACCTGAGCTAAAACCAAGAGGCAGGTGCTCAACTGACTGAGCCATGCAGGTGGCCCTTAATTAAGTGATAATTAACCATTACTTTAAGAAAGGAGAGAGAGAGGGAACATACATATGTAAGAGAATTGTTTGTCTTTATTTTATGCTTATTTAGTCATTGAGATTCAGCACTTCCTTTATAGATTTTAACAGAATTTGTTTTTAACATTTACTCTTTGTTAATATTTTCCCATTTCATGTGCTTGTTGATTTTATCCTTTTAAATCTGAAGAGATTTATTACAATGTTGCCAGATATTTTTTCTTTTCATAATAAAATCGGTGCTTAGGAATTTAATAAAGATTTTTCTCTACTCTTTTTTGATATTATTACAAATTCTCATTTCTAATTCAGAGAACACTTCGGTAATTTATATTTATATATATTTTTTTATTTTTTAAGATTTTATTTATTTATTTGACAAGAGAGAGAGATCACAAGTAGGCAGAGAGGCAGGCAGAGAGAGAGGAGGAAGCAGGCTCCCCGCTGAGCAGAGAGCCTGATGTGGGGCTCAATCCCAGGACCCCAAGATCACGACATGAGCTGAAGGCAGAGGTTTAACCCAATGAGCCACCCAGGCACCCCCCACTTTAGTTATTTAAAAATAGATCCTGTTCTTTGTAACTTGTCTCATAGTCTGCCTTTCTTTTTCCTCACTGACAAAAATCTACCCCCACTTTTACTCTCATGAGAATGTTCAGAGCATTAGGATATTTGTAGGAATGAGGGATCTCAGCTGCACATTGCTTCTTCCTACAAATAGAAATCCAGTTTACGGCCAGATGCCTGGAATTGTTTCATTCTTTGATTAATCCCCTTGGTTAGGGAAAGGTTAGGTTTTGCATTTTGAGATGTTCTACAGCTTTTGCCTATATTTTCACAACTGTTTCAGTACTTTTTATATAATAGAACTTAACCCATTGTGCTGGATCTGATTCAGGGCTCTTCCTCGCATGTCATGTTTGTACCTAACTTCTGGTGTTCGCAATAAATGTTACGTGGTGTGACCGCTAGATCGAGGCTGAGCTGGTGGAACCCGCATGCATCGGTTGACGTCCTCATCTGCTGAGTTTAGAGCACTCACCTAAAATAGTAACTTAAAAAAAAAATAGTAACTTAATTATGAATTATCATGTGTCTGCAACAATGGTTCCTAGCTTACACATTCCAGAAGAGAGACAACTGACTGGATTTCTCTTTTTTGAGATGGAGATCAACCCAGGTTTGGACAGATCCAACCACAACTCTGGTCTCTAGCTTTACTTTACTTGGTTTTCTAGATGTCTTGGCTGTAAAATCAGGAAAGTGAAAGAACATCAGCTGAGAGTGGAAAGAGGCAGTGAGAGGTTTGATCGGGTTTGCTGAGACAGAGACTAAGTAGGAAAACAAACGTGCTCGCCGCGTTGCACTCGACTCGGGGCGCTCAGGTGTTTCCGTGGGTGTCGCTGTGCTGATTGCCATTTTATTCCATGATATTTTTGGTGCATTTCTATGTATATTACTGGCACAGGAGCGTCACTTGCTCAAGCATGCTGAGTGTCTGTATTTTGGATTGAAGATTCAGCCTGTCATTCTTAATAATGTCGGAAACACTAAAGCTGTGGACTCCACTCTTTATTATTCCTATCCTGTTTCCTCGTCAGCCTGATGGAAAATCTCCAGGAGAAGATCTGGGGACGCTTGTATGGGTCTGATTTGCCTGGTCACATGCACTTTACTCCTCATTTCCCAAGTTCCCTGACAGGACAATTGTCTGCCTCCGCTAGCCCCGTTGTAATACATAAGGATTCCCATCATGGAGCTGGGGAAATCTTGCTGTCTCTTCTATATGGGATTTTGGCCCTTTTCCTCATTTTAAGTGAGTGTCTGCCAAGTATGTTTTGTTCTGGCTTTATGACCGCTTTAAATATTTGTGAATCACAGATGTGTGGTCAAGTTCAGAATCCATTTCTTTCCTTTGCTTCGTGTTTGAGTCAGGCTGGGGATGGCGTCCGTGTGCTGTTCATTCTCATGTGCCTGTTCCAGGGGTGGATGTGTGTGTGAGGTTAATTGCTGGGCTTGAAGGTTACATGTGCTTGTAAGGATTTTTGCCCCCTTGATCAAACTGTGCGTAAGATCTTTTTGGCCGAACTTTCCTAAGGGCATAAAAAATGACCCCGTGTTTGGATTTTGGAATTTCATGGGACTTGGGGGCTTTCCTGTGTTGTGGCCTCTAGAAGCCTTGGAGAGGATCCTAGAGCTTCAGGGCTGCAAACCTAATCAGCTCATGTTTTATCCACTGGAGCTTTTCATGTGGTTTTCATGTGCGTTTGTATCTCTTTTAGCCTTCCAGGCCACAAAGGGATCAGAGTCATCTTGCTTCATTTGCTTTTGCTTACGGCTTTGGACAGTAACCATTATTGGTTAAACCAAAGCAGAAAAAGCAAAGGTTGGAAAGATGGTCAGGAGATTCTGGGAAGTAAATACCACCATATTTTCATATAAGGGTATCTAAGAATAGTGAACAGATCTTAGGTTTCCAGCATTCAGAAATATGGCGGGCAAGTCTAAGTTTTTACCAAGCTCAGATTGTTTTTTGGGTGGGTGGGGGGTGACGGCCTTGCTCAGAGCTCAGAGGCCATATGCCTTTTTTTTTTTTTTTTAAGATTTTATTTATTTATTTGACAGATGGAGATCACAAGCAGGCAGAGAGGCAGAGAGAGAGAGGAGGAAGCAGGCTCCCCACTGAGGAGAGAGCCCGATGTGGGACTCGATCCCGAGACCCTGGGATCATGACCTGAGCCGAAGGCAGAGGCTTAACCTACTGAGCCACCTAGGTGCCCCACCCCCATATGCCTTTTGAGAACTATGCCTCCTGCTCCCACAGCAAGCCACCTTCCTGCCACAGGGATGGTTGAAAGGTAAGGCACTTTCTCTGCTGGCCAATCATGAATCCCACCTAGTGGCCACCCAGACTAAGGCTAGTTGAGGCCATGCTTCCAGCTTGGGCACCGAGACCGCATTCCTTCTCTCCTAGTCAAAAATAGTACTGACATTGTTCTTTCCTCTTTCCAGCATCCAGTTTTCATTTTCTGGATCTTTTCTGGATCTTTCCAGTAGGAATGCAAATATCTACCTTCTTAAAAAAATGACCTGTTGATTTTCATTCCCCCTCCGGCTAAAACCCACATCTCTCCTTTCCCCCCCCTTTTTTTAAATGGAAAAACTCCTTAAAAGCACTTGCTTGGATTTCTCGTCCCCAGTTCCCGTGTTTGCCTTTCCTCTTGAACTCACTTTGACCGCCAGTCTTCCATCAGAACTGTGTCTTCCGGTCACCGGTTAACGTCACGTTGCTGACCCGAGGGGTCAAGGCTGCGTCAGCATCGCATTTGGCAGTCTGTCCGTCCGTCACGTGTCAGTGTTCCTACGCTCGTCCCTTCCTGTTCTTTGAAGCAGTTTCTTCATCTGGTTCAGGGCACGTGGCCGTGCTGCGGTTCCTAAATGTTCTTGGCCACTTCCTCTTAAGCCCAATTGCTCATTCCCTTGCCCCCTGGAGGCCCTGGGCGTTCAAGGTCTTGACCTGGCCTCTTTGCCCTCCATCCCCACCATTTGCAAAATCTCTGCCCTCCCCCCCACCCAGTGTAAGCTCCATGAGGGCAGAGATTTTTGCCTGTTTTGATCACCAGTCCATCTCCAGACATATGTGAGAAGAGCCCAAGAAATAAAAAGCTGTCAATAATTATTTGTTGAGTGGATGGATTTATAGAGGTGTGGATGGTTGGGCGGATGGATGGAAGGATGGACTGATCTTTTGGGATTTTCCCAGCTAGGCGAGAAAAACCCTACTTCTAGTTTGGGCACGGGCCTGGCGTTCTGTGAGCTCGCTGCGTGAGGAAGGAATACGATTATTCTCCTTTTAATTCCAGCTATACTTGGTGTGTTTGGTTTAATTTTCCCCATGATATTCGGCGGGTGGGTATTTGCTAGTTCACCTTTTCTGAGCTCACATGTCACCTCTCTGGACCTCGCTCTTCCCTCTCCGTGACCAGATGGATGAGGTCGCCCTTCCTCTGTGTCCCCGCACTTCTGTGCATGTCCCCACAGTGGCAATTTAAAGTTGGATCCATGCAGTCTTCTCTGTTCAGACTGTGAAGCCCTTGGCTTGATTGCATTTCTCTTCCCAGTACTTAACATTCTGGCACACAATAAGCACTCATTACATTTGTGTTATTTAATGAAGTGATTTAGACCGAAATTTTGTAAAACATGACTTACTCTAACGGTCCTTAAGAGTGCAATAAAAATGTGCCTCTCTAGCCTTCTGATTGTGCTGCATTTAAGATGTTTATTTCATGATTTTACAATAATTAAATAATTAGATTTGCTGAAGCCATTATAGCCGGTCACCAGATTGTCCAGCTGGGGCCTGAATAATCCAGTCTCCTGCCTTCTGAGTAGTCTTTGCCATCTCCCAGTATAAGGAAACATTCTTCATAGTGTATCCTAGAGAGGAAAGGGTGTGTGGTCCCTCTGAAGTCTCTTCTTCCCGGATGGTTGTCTGTGAGAAGGGAAGATGGCTGAAAGGGAAGGTGACAGTACTTAATAGCATGGGGACAGAGACCAGGGGTCCCTTCTCTGCATGGTAGGATCAGATGTCAGTTCCTTCTTGGCATTTGCATTTCTTAAATTCAGCATTTGGACCTCTTGTCGGTGTCACAAAGAATTTCATCAGCATCCTCTTCAAGGAGTAGATATTCTTAAACATAAAAATAGCACAACACAGGTGGCTGTCAGGTCATGGAGCTCAGGCAAGCTCAGAACTCTGAAGGCCGATGTCCTGTCAATTTGCTATTGTAATGTACATGTTATTGAAATGAAATGTCAATCAATGTGATAGAACAAATTAATATGAGAAGAGAGAAGAACCACATGGTCCTCTCAATCGATGCAGAAAAAGCATTTGACAAAATCCAGCATCCATTCCTGATTAAAACGCTTCTAAGTATGAGGATAGAGGGAACATTCCTGAACTTCATCAAATCTATCTATGAAAGACTCACAGCAAATATCATCCTCAATGGGAAAAAGCTTGCAGCCTTCCCATTGAGATCAGGAACACGACAAGGATGCCCACTCTCACCACTCTTGTTCAACATAGTATTAGAAGTTCTAGCAACAGCAATCAGACAACAAAGAGAAATAAAAGGTATCCAAATTGGCAATGAAGAAGTCAAACTCTCTCTCTTCGCAGATGACATGATTCTTTATATGGAAAACCCAAAAGATTCCACCCCCAAACTACTAGAACTCATACAGCAATTCAGCAACGTGGCAGGATACAAAGTCAATGTACAGAAATCAGTGGCTTTCTTATACACTAACAATGAAAATACAGAAAGGGAAATTAGAGAATCGATTCCATTTACTATAGCATCAAGAACCATAAGATACTTGGGAATAAACCTAACCAAAGAGGTAAAGGATCTGTACTCGAGGAACTACAGAACACTCCTGAAAGAGATTGAAGAAGACACAAAAAGATGGAAGACCATTCCATGCTCTTGGATCAGAAGCATAAACATTGTTAAAATGTCTATACTGCCTAGATCAATCTGTACTTTTAATGCCATTCCAATCAAAATTCCACCGGTATTCTTCAAAGAGCTGGAGCAAATAATCCAAAAATTTGTTTGGAACCAGAAGAGACCCCGAATCGCTAAGGGAATGTTGAAAAACAAAAATAAAACGGGGGGCATCACGCTACCTGATTTCAAGCTTTACTACAAAGCTGTGATCACCAAGACAGCCTGGTACTGGCATAAAAACAGACACATAGACCAGTGGAACAGAGTAGAGAGCCCAGATATGGACCCTCAACTCTATGGGCAAATAATCTTCAACAAAACAGGAAAAGATATACAGTGGAAAAAAGACAGTCTCTTCAATAAATGGTGCTGGGAAAACTGAAATGTCAATTTGTAATGTACATATTGAAATGTACATATTGAATTGTACAAAACCACAGTGATGTGTCCTTATGGAGTCCCTGCCATGCTGGGGGCACAAATCTGTGTCAGTTGAATGTGTACATATATCTATAGTTGGGTTAATGTAGATAAAGCCATAAATATAGGTAGATATGGGTAGATAGACATAGAAGTATAGATATAGATGGGCGTAGAGAAATATACAGACCTGGATATATAGATGCAGAAACTTACATGGAGATGCACATGTAGACATGTAGGTATATAGAGTCGTAGATACAAATGTAGACAGAGATCATGTTATTAAGACTCATGAAGGCCACTAGGTCAGGATTCCAATTAATGAAACAAATGTCTAAAAACGGTGTGCTGAAGCCCAGGGTTGTGTCTTTGCTTTGGATTTTTGGTAAAGTGATTGTGGGCTGCTACAGTCTCGGCCCAATTGAGGAAAACCACAGCTATTTTAAATAAATGATCTTTTCACGAGCCTGATGCTGTGAACACAATAGAGTCTGTGGATGTGTGTACACACACACACACACACACACACACATTTTTCATCAGACAGTGGACAGTCACCCCCCTTTTTTATCAGCTATTCCAGGGCTGGGAACTGCTGTGTTGCCACTGTGTGCCCAGGTGGGAGCATCAGGTAGGAGGCATCCGTGGGCATGCCCACAGTAGGTGCCAAGCAAGAAAGGACAGCAGCAGTGGAGGACATGACTGACCACACACTTCCTTTTATTAGTGCTTATTGTAAAGTGTCGTCGTTGAATCAAGCATCTTTGTTGACAGGTCTAGCTCTTTTTTCCCAGGTAGCTATGACTTTTCTCTATTTTCTTGGAATGCTCTCCTTCTTAATTTGATACATAGTTATATACTAGCTTTCTCATTCTGTGGCCGTATTTTCTAGGAGCTGATTACATGTCTTTTCATAACTTTCTATTTTATGTACAATGTTATGCTCATCTAAGATTATTTCATAATCTAGGTGTAAAAAAGTTCTGTGCAAAGGTCTTAGGAGTTTCTTCTGGGATGTCACAGTAATTATGAATTATGAGGTAGCTTTGTTTTGTGATTGTAATGTTCAGTGTCTTGTATACCAGCTTTGGCTCTTATTTTCTTTCTTTTTCTTTCCTTTTTTTGAGAGAATGTGTGCGTGCGCATTAATTGGGGGAGTGGGGCAGAGGGAGAGAGAGAATCCCAAGCAGGTTCCATACCCATCATGGAGCCCAAGGTGGAGTTTAACCTCAGAACCTTGAGATCATGACTTGAGCTGAAATCGAGAGTAGGACCCTTTAACCGACTCAGCCCCCCAGGTGCCCCACTGACTCTTGTTTTCCTATTCTCAGTCTGTCTCTATGGCAAATCATTTACAAAGTAATTTTTTTTTTTTTTTTTTTGAGGAAATCCTAAATGGTCAGATATGCCTACAATGAACCTTTCTACCCACAGATGCCTGGTTTGTGGAGATTTGATTCGTTTGGAGTAGCTTTTTCTCCCTAGCCTGAGCCCAGGCCAGTTCCCCAGGACAAATACCCTTAGTTTGCCCCTAGCTACCCGCAGAGCTCACCCTCTTTGGGTCTGAAGGAGGTCTTGGCCCAGTTCACCAGTGGATGTCATTCAACAGTCCTCCCCAGTGTCGTGATGGCGGTACACATTGAATAAAGATTCTCCAGTATTTCATAGTATGAAACTGTGTAGAAGCACTGGTAATGACCTGACAGTAATTCCTGTCACGGCTCACGTGACGTGGGTGCTCGCCACGTTCTAGACACCGTTACAATTGCTTTACTTACTTTCTTTCATCTTCTCGACAAACACGCAGAGCCGGTGCTAGTATTATCCCCAGTCGAGAGGTGAGAAAACTGAGGCTTGGAGAAGTTGAGAAACTCACCAAGGTCATGCAAAGGTGGTCTGGATAGCTGAGCCCAGTGGATACTGTACCTTCTTAATCCAGTTTATGTGTCGCCCCCTTTATTTTGTAAAGGTCGTGGGGAGAGCTCCCGCAGCAGAATATTATGTACAAACACTGTAAAGCAGCAGAACCTGCGTGTTTTAAACGTGGCACACTGAAGAGCTCTAGGTTTCTGCAGATAGTGTCTCGGTTTTTTTTCCTGGAGCTGGCAGACATTTTGAGGGTTAAAGCCACTCTCACATGTAATTTTCTTGCAGGAAACACATAACTGGTGGTGAATCTCAAATAAAGATCCCTCGTGGGTAAATCTGTATAAACAAATGGTGACTTTCCTGTATCCCTTCCTGTGTATGGGGGTCATTGAGGACTAGCTGTCATTGCAATTAATGTCTGATTGGACATTATGTTTCTATTATTATTATTTTTTAAGATTTTATTTATTTATTTGACACAGAGAGAGAGATCACAAGTAGGCAGAGAGGCAGGCAGCGAGAGAGGGAGGAAGCAGACTCCCTGCTGCGCAGAGAGCCGACGCAGGACTTGATCCTAGGACCTTGAGACCATGACCCGAGCCGAAGGCAAGAGGCTTAACCCACTGAGCCACCCAGGCATCCCTATGTTTCTATTATTGATGGAAAACACTAGCCCTTTCCTTGAAAGTTGTAAGGAAACTGGCAAGGTGAAAGAATTTGTGTTGGAGATCTCCACATCTCCAAGCAGACATTATTGAGCACATGCGGTGGGTAGGCCCGTTTCTGGGGTTGGAAACACACTGGTTGGTATACAAGAGAGGCTCTGAGCTATCACGGGGCATATGTTTTAGGTGGAGAGTTCGACCATAACCAATAATTATAGAGCATATATATTATATAATATAATATATCTATGGTAGCTACATGTTACATATATAAATATTTAGTTATATCACAACAAATAAGAAGAGTATGGTATAGCGATCAGTGCAATGTGGAGAGCCCGGACTGGTCGTGTGGTAGAGAGTGCCGAGGTGGCCACTTTGGATTGGCCTGTATGTAATGAGGGAGGGGAGAGTGGTGGGAATTGACCACCAAGATGGGTGAGCATTAGAGCGTGTAGGGCTTCACAGGGCGGGACACCAAATATGGACTGTTCGTTATGGGCGTTGAGAAGCCTCAGTAGAACCTGTAGAGGGACTGGATTTACTGCATTTTTCAGTTGTTGTTCAAAATTGTCAGAGTCAGAATTGGGAAAGTGGGTGGTGGATTAGCCAGAGGGGAAGCCGGAAGACCAGTTCGAAGCCCATCGCAGGTGACCGGGTAGGGCATGATGGTGGTCAAGGGCCACCGCATAGGACATGGTTGGTCAAGATGGAGAAAACTGGGTGGGTTTAGTGTGTTCTCAGAAGGAGAGTCAATGGTGCTCTGGCGTGGGCATTGGTGACGAGAGGAAGAAAAATTAAGAAGGAATTGTAGGTATTAGACTTGAGAATGTCGGTGGGTGATGGACCATTTATGGAGACAGAAGTCCTGGGCTCAGGGGAGACGCAGGATTTGGAGGGGAAAATCAGAATTTTTCGAGGGCCCTGTTAATTTTGGGTTGACAGCTTTCATTTCTGATCCAGTGGAGAGAACAGGCAGGTGACTATGTGAACCCGGACAATCTGGGAAGGATCGGGGCAAGAGGTAGACTGGGGAGCCGCGAACATGGCCACGGTTATTACCGTCCAGGGCTCTCCGCTCCGATACGCCGGAGGGAGGAAAACAGTGCCGTAGACAGAACCATGGGCGCTGCAGCGTTTGGGGAGGGTCCCAGCATCTGCTAGAGAGCTCTTCGTAATAATCCCCCTGGCACTGTAGTGCTTTGATACTTCGGAAGTGATCTTAAAAATGACAAGAAGTCCCAAGGGGAATTCTCCCCTCGAGAGAGATTTCATTCAGCATCTTAGCCAAAAAATTCTCCACGGCTGTAACATTAAATGCCATCCTGGTTCTAGGAAATAAGGTCAGAGTCTCACTTTGAAGTCTGCAGTGGAAGTCCCTGTCTGCATTTATTTTGCTTTTTCTCTTCCAGAGAGCAGTTCAGGCTGTTTTCCGTAAATGCAGGCTCTCCGCAGTTGAGGCTTGGGAGGCGTGGGGCAAGGCGGGACACGGGTTGTAACGATCTGTCCCGTTCTCCTTGGTCCCAAAATGCTGCTGTCTGACATACAGATTTGCCCTACCGTTTTTGCATTCTGCTTTTTAAATTATTGTATTTTTTTTCTAGGAACCTTGAGCTGGCAGCAGGCAGCATACTTGTTGACTAAGTCAGTCTCCATGAGTATTTGCAATGTGCTAGGCAGGAGACTGTGATACGGTGTAGAGAATAATGCAGTGGATAGCGATGCTGGCCAGAGAGCCGCTCTGTGCTTGATTTCTTGCAATGACTTGACTTAACCCCACTAGCATTGTTAACACCTTTTATTAGAGGATCAGCGTGATGAAACTCAGGGTGTCCCCAGAGGTTTGCCAGTGGCTTAGAACTTTGATTTTCCATCAGAGAGAAATGCATTTGGCTTATTCGTGCAAAGGTGAAAGCTCACCTTTCTCGTAGTTAGTGGAAATAAGATTTGACGTTGGCCATTAAGGTTCCCCAGGGCAGCTATGTTCTCTAGCAAACCAGGATGTAGGCCTGTATGTTGAGAACGAATGGGTTTGGGCATCCAGCATCCGCACAGAGACCTTTGTGAAAAGGACATGGTAACTTGTAAGGCACGGGGATCCAGCCGTGGTTAAACAGATAAACTGAACTGAAGAGTAAGTTACTTTTTTCTGGGGGATTGTTCCATGGGAAAAATGCCATTACATATAAATAGTCTAAAAGATCTTGTTTTTTTTTTTTTTTTTTTTTTTTTTTTTAAAGTCACTTTGTTGAGATAAATGACTGACTTATAAAAGCCAATAAAAAGGGGTGCTTGAGTGGCTCAGTGGGTTAAAAGCCTCTGCCTTTGGCTCAGGTCATGATCCCAGGGTCCTGAGATCGAGCCCAGAACTGGGCTCTCTGCTCAGCAGGGAGCCTGCTTCCCTTCTTCTCTCTCTCTCTCTGCCTACTTGTGATCTCTGTCTGCCAAATAAATACATAAAATCTTTTAAAAAAAAGCCAATAAAAAGAGTCTCTTTAAATGTGTATTTACATATATTGATGAGTTTGTGAACCATTGCAAGCATCAGGATCTTAAACATACCCATGACCTCCTCAAATTATTGCTTTTTTTAAAATTTAATTTTTATTTTTAAAAAAGATTGTATTTATTTATTTGTTCGGAGGAGAGAGAGAGAGAGGAGGGAGAGCGAGTGAGCACAAGGAAAGGGAGAGGCAGGCAGAGGGAGAAGCATGCGCCCTCCAGAGCAGGGAGCCCGCCAGGGACTCCGTCATGACCTGAGCCGAAAGCAGACGCTTAAGCACTTAACCAACTGGGCTGTCCAGGGGTCCCAAACTATTGTTTTTTTTAAAGAGTATTTAAGAGTATTTAACCTAAGATCTACCTTCTCAGCAAACATAAATAACATAAATATACAACACCGTATTATTATTTTAGCTATAGGCACTATTGTGTATAATAGATCCGTTTTAAAAAATCTGTGTTATTTTTTAGAGATTGAGAATCACTTCCCAAGGATGCCTTTTAGAACAGCTGAGTTGGGGGTCCGAAGGAAGCTTGTGGCACCTGAACTCATGGTCAGCCTGAATTTTAATGCGATCCGATTTCTGTTCTCTGCCGCACCGTGGTGCTCAGACCTCGGGGGTACAGCTGGCACTGGTGTCTGTTCTCAGATGTAAGGCGAAGCTCACTGAGGGCTGGGAAATGTAAAAGTGGGATTTACCTCAACAGATTAGGCCTTTAATGCTTGCCGGCCCCGCTGTCCGTGAGGGCAGAGCGCGGGTCTCCTGCGGCTATAATGAGATTTTACGGTTGACCCAGGCTTTCAGATGGGGTTTGGTGAGGTGAAATCTTTTTTAAATAAAGATTTTATTTATTTATTTAAATGGCAGAGAAAGAGAGAGAGGAAGAGAGAGGGAACACAAGCAGGGGGAGCGGGAGAGGGAGAAGCAGGCTTCCTGCCGAGTGCAGAGCCGGATGTGGGGCTCCATCCCAGGACCTCAGGATTATGACCTGGGCCGAAGGCAGACGTTTCCTGATGGGGCCACCCAGGCGCCCCTCTGTCGTCCTTTTTAAGACTAATGTTATTCCACCATTTTGAGGATTAGAAACACCATCAAGCATCTTCCTTATTGTTGACAGCCATGACTATCTGACAAAATCCAACAGGATGTACGAAGCCAGCAACACTGAGAAATGCCTGGGAGCGTCAGGCGGAACGAGCCATACATTTCTTTTCCTCTTTGTCACCTAATGGGAAGGCCTATGGCATTATTACTGGCAAAGTTCTGGAAGGTGACAACTGGGAAACAAAAACTCGTAATGACAATGAGAGAAACCGATTCTCTGGTGGACGCATCCTGTTGTTAGCGCTCTTGTTTATCTCTAAAGTGGAGAAAAAGACGTACCATTTTTAACGAAATAGAGAGTCAGCCCTTCCTCGAGATTCACCCTTCCCACACTGTCCCCCTCAGGGTGCCGATTCTCCCCCTTCCGGAGATGGTTGTTGGCAAAGCATATAGGGTCCCTGTGGGTTCTGCTCAGGTTGGCACAGACTAGGATTTGTAGCTGGAAGTTCCCTAGACCAATGGCTTGCCTAGATTTCAGAATGGTTGAGTGGCCCATTAGTGGCATCCAGCACAAGGCGTTGGACCGGCCACGTTACTGACTTTCTGTGCGATTAAGTTCTTGTCAGCCCAGGAAGCGTAGAGACAACTTTTGTGCCAATGGCAAGGAATGCATTTTTGGACATGTAGTTTTATTTATACTGGATTCTGTTCAAGCTTATATTTCAGAGGATTTTTAGTCTTCATTTTAGCAGTTGTAGATCAGGATTTTTCTGCTTATTTCCTCCTCTTTTTTGACAACGTAAGAGTTCAAATGTGATTACAAAAAATGTATGCTAAAAGATGAGGGAAGCAATCTAACAAGTCAGATATAACACAGAGACAGTTTTTACGATGCACGTGATAGACGTAAGGTTCACATCTCTAATCTACAAAGAGGAATCAGTTGGTAAGAAAGATTCAAATAACCCACAAGGGAATAGGCAAAGACATGAATCAGCAATTCACAAATGAGGGAATTCTGAGGTTCAGTAAGTAGATGCAGTGATGGTCCCTCCATAGCTGAAATACCTTCCTTCTGCCAGAACAAAACAGAACCCTGCTGGTAAATATGCAGATGAAGGGGACTCACACCCTGTCCTGATGGAAATGGAAATTGTTTACATTTTTGGAAAAGCACTCTGGCAGTTCCTACTAAAAATATACAAATTCTGGGACCCAGTAGTACCCCTTCTGGGAATATAGATTACAAAACTAAAAACGCAAATGCACGCAGAGAAGAGTATGTGTGTCAGGTATTCTTGCTAGTGTTATTTTCAGTGCCTGCCCCCACCCCCAAAGCCTCCTGAAAACTACCTTGCATGTTGAGGATGTGTCAAGAATTGTAGGTTATGTACCAGTTAGATCATAAGAATGTCTCAGCGTGCATCTGTTTCAAGGTGAGTTTAAATCACACCCGGTTAGCTTAGATTTTTGTAATATTAAGTGAGTAAAGTAGACCTTATTTTTCAGCAGGAAGACCCTTATCTTCCAAGTCCGTATCCATGTGTTTGTACATGATTACGTGAACATGAACAAGATCATGGAAGGATGTCTGATAGACTGTTAACAGGGGTTCTGTCGGTGGGGGCGGGGGCAGGGGTAGGGAGAAGCAGCCTCCAAGCAAAGGCTTGGCATTTGGCATTGAACTTGCAAAAGTAGGAGAGTGTGGGAATTTAGGGGCCAGGAATTCCAACCCTATTGTTCTGGACTTAGGGGAGGTCTGGATAGAAGTAAGATCTTCCCAGAGCCTTTTCATTTCTTTCAAGGACTTAAAGTAACTCCACAAATGGTGTAGACTCTTCCCCACCCCAACCATTGCTTCCTGGTGTGCAGAATCCTTTCTGAAGGTCTTCTGATAATATTCTTCCTCCTTTTCAGCTTCCTTGTCTTAGGAGCTCAACATGCACCAGCAGCGGATTAGACACCCTCTAAGCCTGCCCTTAGCTATTTGATAGAAGATACTTAGTATTTCCCTTTCTCTCCCGCACACCTAACCTTGGACAAGTAAAAAAAAAAAAAATGCTTCTTGGGTCTCCTTTTCCTGTGTTTCTCTGTGTGCAAATCCCCTAACTGCCCCATGTGTTACGGGTAATGGCGAGAATTAGAATTAGGGTGAACGATAATGGTGAACGCCTATCTTTTTCTTCGCAAGGTGTCCTATAAACAGAGGGACTGAATAGCCTGTGACCTCCCGGCACTCCTCTGGGGGGGGGGGGCGCTCTGCTCTTCCTTAGCAGTAGGAAGGCCCACGGGGCGAGAGGGAGCAGAAGTCACGCGCGCACACATGTACACGAGCCGGCGGCGCGTGTGAGGTTTCCAGGGGTTTCAGCGGCCGGTCTGGTCCTGTTGGAAGCGCTCCCGTGCTTTGCACATGGTCCGTGATGGAATGCGCGTGTGCATGCGTACCAGCCAGTGGCACCAAGGCAACAGGCTGTGATGTTGGCCTTGGAATGAGCCCTGTTCTTTTATTCGACCCGCATCTGGAATCCAGGTGGCCGCTGGGGGCCAGGCGGGACGCACCCTGAAGCCAGCCCTTTGGCTGCATATGGACTCCTGTGGCTTTTGGGATGCACATCAAAGGGCCTGCGCTCATCGTCACTTTTCGTGCCCTGCTGCTCCAGACGAGCAAAAGTTGTTCCTAATTTTCTCTTCCGAGAGCTGGATGTATTTTTGCTGGCGCCGCGTAGATCTAGTTGCGCTTTTTCCGTATCTTGTCAGACACTGATTCTTGAGGAAATGAAACGCTCCCTAGATGAATAAACAGAAGTCATTTGGGTGTCATTTCGAGACTTGTAAATCTCCCGCGCACTCGCGCGCACCTGCCTGCGGGCCGGGCAGGAGGATGGCGCCTCCCGTTTTGTCCCCGCTGTCATTGCACTAGCAGGCTGGTCTGTGGGCGGCGGGTGACCCCTGGGGTTTGCGCGGTGACAGATGAGGCTGCACCGTTGTGCTCAGGAAGATGCGGCAGCGAGGTGGCCGGCATCTGAACGCCATCACTTCCTCGGCCCCTCTGATCCGCACTCAGAGGTGCATTGTCTCCGGCCTTTGTGGGAATGTGGGGAGGATTTGGTACCATCCTTCCTCCGCCTCCGTCCCGGCTTCCCGAGTGAGGCGCGGAGTCCGGCCCGGCTTCCCGAGTGAGGCGCGGAGTCCGGCCAGACATCTTGTTTGTCCTTTACTTTGTCCTGAATGGGGAGGATGCTTGTTACCCGTCTGTTACCCGTCTCTTAGTAGCCCTTGTCTCTGGGACTTTCTACCCCGTTACTCGTTCTCATCAGCATCAGGAGTTGTGTTTGCTGCTCGTTTGTTGTTCTCTGTCTTGCACCCCGAAACCAAGAACCGTTGCTTCGGAGGCAAAGAACATGGCAGGGGAAGGCGTGCCCCTGTTTTAGCTCCATCTGGCGTAGAAGAGGCCTTAGGGACTGAGTGATTGTGTCCCTCTAAAGTTCCTACATTGAATTTCTAACCCCCAATGGGATGGTGTTGGGGGGAGAGCCCTTGGGGAGGTGATGATCGAGGCCTGATGAGTGGGATTCATGCCCTTAAAGAAAAGACATGAGTTTTGAGCCCATCCAGGGATGCCAGAAACAAACAAACAAACAAAAGAGCCCCCAAAAACAACAGCGAAAAAGAAAAGACATGAGAGGGACGTCTTCCTCCTTCGCTTCCTCTCTCCCCACTCTGCTCTGTGACGACACAGAGGGAAGACAGCAGGGTCTTACCAGACTCAGCTGTGCTCACACCTTGGTCTTGGACTTGCACGCCGGCCTCCGGGACTGGGACAATAACTGGTTGTCATTTAACCCTTCTTCCCCCCACCGCCCCGGTCTGTGCTGATTTATTACCAAAGCCTCAGCTAAGACAGGAGAAATGTAATACATTTTAAAATGAAATTATCAATCAGAATGGCCAGTTGGCAGGGGGTGTGCAGATCCCAGGATCAGTGGTGATTAAGAAATGGTCTAGAAGTGAAGGAAGATGTCTCAAGACAGGAAGCAGTTATGGAATCAGGAGAATTCAACCTTCACGATCATTTCCACTCCCCTTATGTTTGGAAACAACAAGAGGTGGGAGCCAGTTTCTACTTCGCAAATTACAGGCCGTGCTGGGGAGTGGCTGGAATCGGTGGGGCGATGCCCGAGCTGGATCCCCCCGAAGGCTTAAACAAACACGGACACATGTGAGAAAGTTAAAAAAGTGCTGCAGGAAAGCAGATGCTGTACATCGGTGGAAATGGGAACTAGAGTCTGCCTATACAATCCATAGGATAGCATATTTAATTAGAAGTCACAGCTTATGACGTTAAGAATGTGCTCTTTGAAAAACTTGTCTGTGAACTGTGTCCAACTGTTTTTATTTATTTGAGTGCGGCTTCTTATGGATAAAATGTAAAAGCAGCAGCATCTTAAAATAATACAGCAGAGAGTCGAAACGCTTGCTATAAATTGCCTCTCTTCTTTTGCACACGGCGGAACAGAGAGCGAATCTGTATGGTATATAAGAGGTAATTAGAAAGCTGTCCAGTGACTCTGCCAGGCTTCCTGTTTGGGGAGCTGAGACACGTTTCAGGGGTACGGAGCTTCCCGCTCAGTGTGCCCTCGGTATTTGTGGTCTGTGGAGAGCAGATGTCACATGTGGACGATAAAGGCCATTTCCTATTGCCTGGCAGGAATTTCTACTACGTGGTGGATTTGGACTGGAATCAGGGGTGGGGGCCGATGATTACATCTTTTAATGGGCCTTATGGATTCCTTTCCTCATTACAGTGCTTTCATGCTACTTAATTCCATCTTTTTTTTTTTTTTTTTTTTTTTTTTGAAATTTCACTCTAAAGCAGGAGTTTTTCAGCCTCAGCACTATTGACCTTTCGGGTTGGAAACTTTCTTTTGGGGGCGGGGGGCGTCCCTGTGCTTTACGGGGTACGTACCAGCCCTCCCGGCCTCTGTTCACAGGATGTCAGTAGCAGGTCCCAGTTGTGACGGCCACTCAGAATTGCCACATGTTCCCAGGCAGAGGGAGTAAATTCGCTCTTGGTTTTGAACTATTGGTCTCAATGCACTCAATGCACTCAATTAGAAATAGGACAATGGGAGTCTCGAAGACACTGTGCGTACTTGTGTAACGACATATCTGTGAAGGCCGGGCCTAGGACTTGATGCATTGCTGTTTGCATGTTGTCTTTGACCGTATTCCTGACCTCAGGCCAGTAGCTTCCATCCAGGAGAAAGCCCTGGCTGGCAGCTGGCTTGTGGGACCGGCAGTCACAATGTTTGCTCTCTCTTTCCTGGAGGCTCTACCTAGTTCTAATTGCTGCAAAGCATGCGGCCTGCCTTGGATGACGGAGGGGTTTATCCCATAGTTACCAGTAATCAGAAGTGGGTTCGAGTGGACAGACGCTGCTCCCGGCTAGCCTCCCTCTTTCCTGACCTCCCGCATTTCCAATTCAAGCTTTTCCCCCTCATTTATGTGCTCAAGTGAAACGTGGGAACAGATCCAACCCAATCCCCTCGACCGAAGGCAAGAGAAGAACTTTGAGAATTAATTTATGGTATGATGACCCTCGACCATCGTTGCATTTGTCTTCCTTAGTTTTCCTGACAACTCTCCAAAACAACACAAGGATTAGAGAAAAAGATACGCTCGGAATGACAGTGAACATCTTTTTGCTGTTATCCCCGAAACCCACATTGTTCATTGAGCTGAGTGAGTGCAGGTTCGAGCTGCCCTTGAAAGGATGCTGCTCCCCTTTCTCAGCCGTGATCCAAAGAAGAAAATGTTCAAACAATAGAAGATTTCACAGACGGTATCTCTGAGCTCAATCGGAGATCTGGAGCCATTGCTAGCTCT
This sequence comes from Mustela lutreola, assembly GCF_030435805.1. NCBI lineage: Eukaryota > Metazoa > Chordata > Mammalia > Carnivora > Mustelidae > Mustela > Mustela lutreola. The sequence goes on along the minus strand of NC_081294.1, from coordinate 7,300,085 downwards.
GCAGAACGTTATATGAATTTGAGAAACTCCTTGAAATGGGGTGAGACCATAAGCCAGTGAGTGAATGCTCACGATGCAGACAGTAGGCATTTTGATTTGATAGGTGTTCTGCATGGCCTCGATTGCATATTTCCCCATTTTATTGAAAGGAAAATTCCACCCGGTTTGCTTAGGGCAACCATCTGGAAGTACTTTCTGTTGTCTTTTGACACCTTGCCAACTGGAAAGAAAAAAGATTGAGGACAAAAATACTACAAAAATTCTGAATTTAATGTAGTTCATGTTAAAGAAAATGCTTATTTTTCATCTTCCAACACATGCATTACGTTAAATCAAGTTCCTCTAGGTGTTCTCTGGTGACTGTCCTCTGGGAGTTGTCACAAAGTGCATGGATTCCTTTCCTCCCATCGTTTCACACCTCTGAGGCCCGGCGATTGTTCCGCACGTGTGTGTTCAATGATCATTATCACTTGACTATGTTGAACTCTCCTCTGAAAACGTAGGAGCCCTAGACACTTCGCAGTCACGTTCTAATGGTTGGGACAGCTAGCTCTGTCATGGTTGAAGGTTTTGTTTTGTTTTGTTTTTCATTCTGTGATGAAGTTCTGTTCAAATAAAGCAGTGTTCTAAAAGCAGCATCTTCAAAGTAATCTCTTATAGGAAGATCTCCTTGTATAAACCAGTGTTGGTTTATTTGTCATCGGAAAAATACAAGTCAGGAGTCATTGGGTCCTATATCTATCTGCTGAAAGATCCATTCTGTCTCCGGGTGACCACATCTCCTGTTTGTATCGAGCGGACTGAGCTTTGTGTGGTAAGGAATCAGGCAACACTGAGGCCCACCTGTGAAATGGTGTACTGTTTGTCCAACCGCCATCTATGAGATGGTGTTCTATTTATAGCAGTCTTGCTTTGTGTCAGGCGCTGTACTTGGTTGTTTTCGAATGTGAGGTCAGTCATGATGGAAACCTGCAAGATTTTAGTCCCATTTAATACAGAAAACTGAGACCTGGAAGTCATGTAACTTTCCCAAAGTAGAATCGTGAGGCTAGGATGCATTCCACGATCTGCTAATTCAAAACCCCACGCCCAGACTCTGGGAAAAATTCTTCTCTTGGTTGTCCGTGATACCTGTGGTTGATATGTTTTCCTAATGCGTAAGTCATTGGTTTTGCTGAGGTTTTTGGATGAGTTTCTCATTGCATCTGTGTGAAGATTTCTAGTAAAGAATGCTACCAGTGTTTCTATGTTACAGTTAGTAGACACTAAAAGTATTTATCAAGCCAATGACTTATAAACATTGGAAAATGGACATATTTTGGTCTTAGTATTTAGGCAGGATCCATGATATTTTGAGCACTGAATGAAATCTGTTTTGTGTAATCTACTCAGAGGGACATTTTAAAATCGTGTGCCCATTTAGAGAGAGTATATTGGATGGGCATCAGCAAAAGAGAGAAAAACTATCATCTTAGATGAAAGTAGTTTTTTTTTAACTCGTCGTGAGTTGCTAGATCTTGATTGCAGCTGACTATAATGTTTTCCATATCTTAGGCTTCATTTATTGTAAATAAAATTAATTTTATTTGATGGTATCCTTTAAAGTCTCAAATATTATTACAGCAAAATATGATGATTATAATTATATCTATTTATACATGTAATATGTGTTTTCCAAAAATAATTACATAATAAATTTTCATTTCACTGTGACAGGAGAGTTGGGTATCTTTCCACCTCTCATCTGTTAAAAAAGAAAGATAGTAGATGAGAATTTTGAATCAGATCTTACTAGCTAGAAAAAAAATGGCCAGCAAACATTCTCTCCTAAGTTTTTCAGATGAGTTTTGCTTCCTTTAGAGATTTTTACCTACCTACTTTGGTGTGTACCATGTTTGCATGGAAGGAAATTCATTTATATAGTAGATGTTCTGCCGAAGCGAGCACAAGGAAATTCATTTAAAGGACAATTCGTAAACTTTCTAAATCCGAGGCTGTTGGGGAAACTCCAATTTCTGTAGTCATTTAAAGCATTCATTCTTTTCTTTTTTTACACATTTATTTATTTATTTTTTTATTTGAGAGAGAGCAAGCAAGAGAAGGAGGGGGTATAGGGAGAGAGGAAGAGAGAATCTCTAGCTGTCTCCGAGCCGAGTGCAGAGCCTGAGGCAGGGCGCAATCCCAGGACCCTGAGATCATGACCTGAGCCAAAATCAGGAGTTGGATGCTTAACTGACTGTGCTACCCAGGCGCCCCTTCTGGTCTAACTTCCCTTCTTCTGTCTCCTTTAGCCCCACAGGTCAACATGCTTTATCATTCTTTCCAATTCATACTACCTGAAGGAGTATGCTTCCTTTATTATGAAATCCCAATGAATGTACTGGAAAGTTTTACCCCAGTATATCAACATATACCAGACCATTTTATATGAGCCCTAGTTCCACTTCGCTCAGTACTACGGGCTTGCCATTTAAATCTTGGATATTCTTTGCTTCAACTTCCCAGATCCCGTCCAAGCCTTCAGAAGCTGGTTGAGCTCCTTCCTTCCCTTCTCATAACTTCCTTATATCTAGTTCCATCTGTGTCTAGCATACACTTTTACACTAGCGTATAGATGGTGTGTGTTTAAGTAATACCATTTCTTTTTCTCCAGAGTGCTCCCCTGATGGTTTGGGAAACGTTTTGTGCACTCTTCTGTCTCTGGATAATTGTTTCTCCGTTATCATGGGGACATGCCGATCACTCCTTTGCACTGACTCCTAGGAGTCCAATACCCGACTGCCTAACCTTGTGACAGCTGGCTGGAGATGCAGATTCTGTTTTACCTCCTGCCAGCAATCATTCTACGTATATTTTACATGGTGGGCTGTGTGGGATGGTGGACACGGTTGATGGAACACCAGAGATTGCTGATGGGTGGATGTATATACATGCTGTGATTTGGTCATGAAGTTTTTTAATACAAGTAAATACTAACAATGGGAACTTCTCAGTTTTTCAGTGTAGAAAACAGTAGCAACGTGGTAGAGGAATTATAGTAAAAGTGGTTCACAGTTCTTTGTTTTATATGACATTCTTGATCTGAAAGTCTAAAGCATATTATTAGTCAATTAAGATAGCTCTGCCAAAGAGAAGTCATTTGAGTATAGACCAATCTAGGGAATGGTAGACTCTACTTTCTTTCCAAAGAAATAATTGTCTAGGGCTTAATTAGAACCAGCAGAAGAAGGGATGAGCCAACGGAAGAGCCTCTGGGATCTATGACAGGACTGATTTTCTGCCCATCATTTACTGGGAAAGGACACTGCCTTCTTGAAGGGGGCAGAGTCTTTCATTTCCAACAACACCTTGCATGAGTTTAGCCAAGATCCTCCATGTCTTTCTCAAAGAAAGCTCTAATACTGAACGGAAAAGCAGTATTTGACCTTCCTGAGCCTCTGTTGGTCCTCCTAGAAGTTGTAACTTGTGATATTTCCTAACCATGATCACGTATTTAGTGTCAAAGTTTCCTGTGGGGTGGGCACAAGATTAATTTTATTTCTTTTATTAGTTTTATTAATTTTATTTCTTTGTCCCCTCTTTATGGGTCATTCATCAGCACAGTTTAATTCTTTGGGCTGGGGATGAACTGTCCTTCTAGCAGAGGGTTGGATGTGGTCATGAGGTGACTTGACTCTTAGCCCATGGGTGACATAAGGGACGTGCTCCAGGCTTATTCTATTTGGAGATGGTATGCATGGGACTTAGGTGTGCCTTTAACCGTGTGGCAGCTGGGGACGCAGTATTGCTTGGATATGGAATGGAGATGCAGGACCCCTGATGTGGCTGAATTTGGAGGACACGCATGGAATAGATCAGGCACAGAGTACACATCCAGCACAGAGACCCGGCTTCTATTTGTCTGCTCTAGCCCAAGGCTAAGCTAAGTGTCCAATTAAGAAGATTTATTAAACTCCGGAGCCCCACAAGATAATCAGCAGTGTAACAGAGAACATGCCGGAGACAAGCCATGTTACTTCTTCCTTTGCACTATACAGCTGTCCGACCCGATTCCTCCGGCCTGGGCCAGAACAAGAAGCTTAGCATGCACGAAGGTTGAGAATAATTTCTGGGGTGGTGCTGTAAGCTCTTTTATTTATGGTTACACAGTGTACAGTTTTCAGATTATCACAGGATGAAATGAGAAATGCCTTGATGAAGAAAAGATGTCCAGATGGAAGTTGTCATTTGCTGTGACTCAAGAATAAATATACTGAGTAGGTACAGAACACTCCGTTGTGGAAATGTAGGCAGCTTGTATGTCTTTCTTCTCTCCTCGTAGACCGTTTTATTTACTTATTTATAATCTTTGAAAAGAATAGTCTGGATGCTTTGCAAAATTAAAGACCAATGAAATGGAAATCCCAATCCTGAGGAGATGGATGGCTGACATTTCAGGGAAATCAGACATGAAAACAAGCCTAGGAGAATGGAACAAATGCTCTGGAAACATGAATGAAGAAAAATCCTGGGTTGCTGGGGTGGCTCAGTCTTTCGAAAGGCTCAGCCTTTCGCTCAGGTCATGACCTCAGGGTCCTGGGATCAAGCCCTGCATCGGGCTCCCTGGTCTTCAGGAAGCCTGTTTCTCCCTCTCCCACTCCCCCTGCTTGTGTTCCCTCTCTTGCTGTCTCTGTCTAATAAAAAACAAACAAACAAACAAACAAACAACAACAACAACAAAGAAAAAAGTTCTGCCTCTTTGGAGTGTATGTAATTTCAAAGAAAGTTGATTAGTTGTACATAAAAATATTTTAAATAAGATACTAGTATCTCCCTGGAGTTCCTTATGATTATTATTAATTTTTACTTTCTTAATTGGTAGACCTACAACATCATATGATTTCTTTTGTCCTATTACAGATGTCGCCGCTTTTCCATATTTACACCCTTGTCGGTTTAATAGAAGCAAGTGAGAGATACTGGTAGATAAAACTGCCAGCATTAACTTATTAATTAATGGTTGCTAAAAAAATTCTCATGATGAAGTGAAAGGTGGAAGAGTTTTTTCCTATCAAATTACTATTTTCATAGGAAGATACATAAAAGTTTTTTATTAGGTTACATGATGCCTGGGTGTAGGAAAGGAAAAAAAATAGCCCTACGGAAAGGCTATAGCATCATGCTTAGTCTCAAGATGAAACCAGGGGGTGGTTGGGGGTCTTACTTGTTTGTTAAAAACAGTTTTTCCTCTAGTTTTTCCCTCCGTGGGGACTTTGGTTCAAGAAGCCGCATGAATGGCCAGCAGGAGCCGTCTTGGTAACGACACAGCCCAGTAATGACCCTCTCTCTCGGCTCCCTTGTGAGACACCTTTGCCACACGGCGAGCCCAGGTGCATTTAATAAGTTCTCAACACCTCTACGGGGAGGGAAGTGCGCTTTCCCACAGGGAGGAACTTAGTCATGGAAAGGTTTAAGATGCGAAGGTCTGAAGGTGAACCCGTAAACCGCTTTTGGAGCTGCCACGTCTCCACCTGCAGGTAAGGGCACGGGCTGGGGGGCGCAGCGCCCAGGGCTGGGTGCCTACACTGGCCACAGATGGACAGACGGATAGAGGGTGGTGGGTTTCCGTTCATGCCTGCCCATGAACGCAGATCACCAGTAACTTGCCGGCCCAGCTTTGCTGGAAAAAGGCTTGTGAGTGCTACAGAGGAGAGATGCAGCCCCGAGCCCCAATTCTGTGTAGAGAAGGGAACGTTTCAGTGAGTGATTCTCGCTTGGCTTTCCTGGGGAATTATTTTCATGTGTTTTCAGCCGTGTTTCTAAACTGATAGAAATTCAACCATACTTTTCTCTAGAACACTGGTGTGGGGATTCGTTGGGGTGCCAGGGTCTAACTGAAGAGTGGCAGGCTGGGTATCAAGACCCCTGGGTCCTGGGTGCAGCTCTGCTCTTAGTGGTTCTGGGCCAGACGACTTTTCCTCCTGGGGCCTCCGCTTTTAAATCTGTGACAGGAAGAGGTGGAAGTAAAACGTGGTTTTTAAACTGTTTAAAATGGCTCCAGATTTTCCCTGACGTGGTCTGAGAGGAAAGGGGGGCCGGAGTCAGGGCTTTTGAAAATCATGGTCTGTTATTAGAGAAAGGTTGAAAATCTGCAACCAGATGTTCCTGGAGCTCTCTTTGATGCTGACATTTATTATTATTTTTTTTAAAGTCACTTAAACATAAAGTTTGCCTTGGAACTGTTTCCAGTTTAGAGTGGCTGCAGAGTGGAGAGGTTCAGAGACCCCTGGAGAGACTGCTGCCTGGGTTCGAACCTCAGGTCTGCCACTTACGCCAGGCTATGTATTTGGGCAGTTTTCTTAACCTCCCTGTGCCTCAGTTTCCGCATCTGTGAAAAGAGGGTAATAACGTGGGTAATAATGGTGTGTCAGTATCGGTCCATTGACTGCAGCAGATACACCACTCTGGGAGGGAAGTTGATGATGACTGGGCTGCATCTGCGTGGGGGCAGGTGGTATTGTCGGAAAGCTTTGTCTTTCCCTCCAATTTGCTGTAAGCATGAAGCTGCTCTGAAACATAAAATCTATCAATAAAAAAGGACAATAATAATAACTTTCACTGGGTTGTTATAAGGGCAAGATTGTTAATAATTATAAAATATTTAGAACACATCCTTGGTGCCTATTGTCATGTAAGAGTTAAATATTAAGTGGATGCTTATCCATTGGAAAATTTGTTTTGCAACATGAAGCGATTTCTGTAGCGTGTGAGCAGTTTCAGTGTTTTCTTCGTGTCCAGTGTGTTTCCAGCTTGACTTCATAAGATGCTTAACTCATCTCTTGTGTATACGGTGGATATTTCAGGCCAAGAAAACAACTGAGCAAGTTTTAAGTTCCAGAAGTAGAAAAGTCTAGTGTCATTAAGAATCGTGTGCCAAGAAAGTTGTCCAAGGAGGGGTTAGATTATGCCAGAGCCCAATGTAGGGTTGGGGAATTCCTTGCTATAGTGGTGAGACTTCTGGCTAATGGTGGTGATGATGATGGTGGAAGTGGTGGTGGTGATGGTGGAGGTGGTGGTAGAGTTGGGGGTCTGCTGGTGGAGATAATGATGTTGAGGTGATGATGGAGGTGATAGTGGAAGTGGTGATGATGAAAGCGGTGGTGATGGTGGATGTGATAGTGGTGGTGGTAGAGTTGAGGTGATGATGTTGGAGATGGCGATGGTAGAGGTGATGGTGGAGGTGGAAGTGATGGAGGTGATGGTGGAGATAATGATGGTTGAGGTGATGATGGTAGAGGTGATAGTGGAGATAATGATGGTTGAGGTGATGAGGGTGGAGATGATGGTGGAAGTGGAGGTGATTGTTGTGATGGTTAAGATAATGTTGGTTGAGGTGATGATGGTGGAGGTAACGATGGAGGTGGAGGTGATGGTGGAGGTGGAGGTGTTGGTGCTGATGGAGATAATGATGGTGAGGGCGATGATGGTGGAGGTAATGATGGAAGTGGAGGTGATGGTGGAGATAATGATGTTGAGGTGGTGATGGTGGAGGTGATGGTGGTGATAGTGATGGTAGAAGTGATGGTGGGGTGGTGGTGGTGGTGGTAGAGTTGGAGGTGATGATGGAGGTGATGATGGAGGTGATGGTGGAGGTGGCATCGACGTTGGATGTGGCAATGATGGTGGTGAGGCAGGACAGGAGATTCTTCCCTTTATCCGAGTTGAGTTTTGTGCTGGAGATTCCTTATCCAGAGCTTAAAGGTATCTGGCAGACTGCTTGCTAGTTAAGGAATGGCTCAGTTAACTCTTGGAATTGAAGAGAAGAAAGCTACTTAGTAGCAAGGTGAGAAGAGATACTGAGGAATCCTTCTTTTGCTCGTTCTCCATGACGGTCTCCTGTGAAGGTCAGATAGCCTCCTCCACAGGTGCACCCTTGGTTTGTCATTCCGTTACTTCTCAAAACGAAACAAGAGCAGCCGGATAGCTGAGGGATCAACGCACACTCCACTGGGACATTTTGGGTTCCTGTTCAGGTTTTTGACGGTTTTGCTTACAAATGTTGGCAGCATTCATTTCGTTTTCCAAACTGCGCTGTCCTCGTTACTGTGGTAACTGAAACATACTTAATCTGGTTTCCATTATAGAAGTGATTTGTAAAACTCACGTTTCCTTGTGGTGAAATTGTGTGTTGTAGCGATTTGGGATACAGTTTTGATTTGTACATGTAGCACTCTAGCTACAGGATTTCATCTTGACAACATAAGCCAATGAGAGGCTCGAAGTACGGAGAATGATCGGATGTTCCCTTTTTATACGCAGTCCTTCTCTTATGCCATAGCTCAACGTTTCTTTGAGATTTAACTGTATCAAGTCGTGATTCTCAAGGTGAGGGAGGGTGATTCGCACCTCCCGGCCCCCGCCCTACCGGACATTTGTCAATATCTGGAGACATTTTGATTGTCTAGCATGTTCTCTTGGGTTCCTGGCCTCTTGAAGGTAGACGCCAACACTGTGGCTCAGTCCTGTTTGATGCTAGTGCCACCTCCACAACAGCAAATTAGCCCATGCAAATGCCCGGATTGCTCAGAGTAAGGAACTCTGGGGCACGACGTTCATTCCATGAGAAGTTGTGTAGAATATACATTCCTCATTCTGGAATCTCTTCCTTTCCAGTTCTCACATCCCATGGCAAGGCCATCTCACATTTACTTAAAGACCTGTTTGAAATGCAGAAACTAGGAGAAACTTACTTGGCATCCTGCTGATTTCTTTTTGTATCTTTTCGGTACATTCTCTTGATGCAAACACGTGTAGTTTATCCCTGCAGAAATCCGGGGTTTCGCAGCATGGATTTTTATCACTTCTTACAAGGCAACTTCTGTGTATGTTTCTTCTGCCTAAATGTAGTTTTAAGCTCCTTAATACAGTGTGAAATTTCTTTGAGTTATGTGGGAAATGTAGCTTCGTGCTACCCATGCTTTGCATATCTAGTAAATACTTCATGCTTCAATTTGATATTCGATGCGTCTGTGTAAATCAAAATATTATTTTCTTGATAACCATAATTCCTTTCACTGAAGAGAAAAAAAGAAAACCATGTTTCTTCTTTTATTTTCCCAAAGCAGACCCATATTTAGATCTCACTGGACTTGAATACAGACATCAGAGCAGTTTGTTTCACGTCTGAGAAAGTATGTCTAGCTTTCTCCTTTTCTCAGTTTCACTTACTGTATTTATTTGTTAACAGATTTGAGGTAGAGTCTTTCCAATGCTGTTCTCACTGGCCAGTGTTTTCAAAGCCGGTGTTACGCTCGTTTTTTATGATATTATACATAGATATTTATGACTTTGCGAAACTTAATGGTGAGTAAGCCACTGCCATTAGGGAAATGTTTCCACCTGGACAAACCCTGCCGTGGGGCATGTGGGGGCCTTTGAGACAGCTAATTTGGTGGTGTCATTTTCACTGTGTTCTATTTGCTTGATTTCTATCAGGTTCTTCTGTGTTCATTTCTTTGGCTAGATAAGGCAAGAGACGTGTATTAGCATCATTATGGGGAATTAGAATCCCAGAGATCTTCTCTTCCTGGGAGGTTCCTCATTTTTGGTCATCTGGCTGGCTCACCTCCCGTGGGGGTGCATGAGGTGCAGGCATTGTGCTTACATGGCTGAGTAGGGGTCCTCTCTTGTTTTTTAAATTAAAAAAAAATTTATTTATTTGAGAGAGTGAGTACGATCGGGGGGAGGAGCAGAGGGAGAAGCAGACTCCGCGCTGAGCAGAGAGCTCCACAAGCAGCCCCATCCCGGGACCCTGAGATCATGACCTGAGCCGAAGCCAGGTGCTTAACCAAGTGAGCCCCCCCATGTGCCCTCCCCCCCGCCACCAGACACCACATACAGGGAGAATTTTTATGAGATCATGTAGGACACATCCCGTCGTGGGGTTCCTGGGGAATTTTGGATCTCCAGGGGGGTTGGGTGGATTGGGTCTGGTTTTCCGTGAAGCGGTTTCTTTCTGTGTTACTCAGATTCTCAGAAGGGACAGAAGTACTCTAACAAGCAGTGCATTCTGAACACCCTGTTTTGCTTCCTGACATGTACAAACAGAGTCTCGGAGGACCTTCCCGGAGTTGGCTGCTTGGGCCTGTTGTTTCATGGTGGGATAGAATAATGAATATCTTGCTTAACATTCAGTAACTCTGGAAGTTGCTTCCAAACCGCATCGTTTTTCATTAAACTGGGTGAGAGAATACGCTCAGAGAGCCGGTTACCTCAGAGTCAGCCTCTCTTTGGGCAGTGGGATAATTCGTTTTGGAATCTAGTATCTGTTTGAGAAGAAAGAGACAGCAAAGCAGCTCAGTGCTTGGTGGCTTGTGGTCGTGATTCTAGCGGCCACCTTGTGTGACTTGACCTTTGGAGGTCATCTGAGACAGTCCACCTGGAAGGTCTTTGTGTTTGTTCATTCGTTTGTGGCTGCTTCCTTCCTCCCACCTCAAGGATTAGCTGTGAGAGGTTGGTCCAGTGATGATTTCTCCCCCGATAGGGGGACATTTTATGCCATCAAATCATGTGCCAGTGGGACCCTGGAATGATCCTTTGTAAGAGGAGACGTCTAATCACCCCTCATTGCAAATATGTTTCAAAATAATTTGATTAAATAAGGAATGTAGTGAAATAGCGTTAGAGACTTCAAGCTTATTATCAAGACTTCTAAATGGCTTAGCCTTGGCTTAAAGCTTTATTGCTGATAAGAGATAGTCATGGCACACAAGTAGCAATTTGAGTTTTGTTTTTCTCCTACACACACACACACACCCCATAGTGGAGAGTGTATGTTGAAACGGCTCAAGTCTATGACTTTGATTAGAAACAAATCATTCATGTGTTCTTCTCATGGCAGGCAGCTAATAAAAAGCACGGGTCGCCATCGTGGGGGGAGATACGAGTCCTGGATTTCATAGGCTGCAAAATTCACATAGGAGTCCATGTATGTCTTTTAAAAATGATTCCCGGCAGCCCGCGGAGCCTGGCTTGGAACTGGGTTACAAACACTATGTAGTTTTATGACCATGCTTTTGTTGTGTTTCTGACCAGCTCCCGTGGCAGGGGAGCTATGTGTATGCAGTTTATGTTTCTCTTTTCTTTCATTGCCTTTTAAAATTTTTATAAAGTTGTTTGTTTCTAAGGCTGAAGCCTTTGAGCACTGACAAGGAATACACAGCAAAGCCTGGTTTTCAACAGAGTGTGAGATGGCTTAAAATGGGGCGTTCCAAGTTCCATTACAATGTGACGCAGGTACGTGTTAATCATTGTGCACCAGGCAGAGAGGTGATGCATGCAAAGAATTCAGTATTATAAAATTCACACTTTATAACAGTGACGATCTAAGCTCTCTGTTGTGAAGGAAAGGTATAGTAGCAAGAGTGTCTCTGACCATGGGTTTGTGTTGTATCGAGGGAATTCAATTTATTAGTAAGTATATACCTTTGTAAGTAGAATGATAGAGGGTATATACAACAGGTTTTGAGTACAGGGTTGAAGGAAAAGTTCATTCTCATGATGAGAATGGGTAAATAGCAAAGTGTTGGCAGTTGCATTGAGGTGGCCTTTCACAGGACAGGAGGGGTAGATGGGAAGTTGTAGTTTGCAGAAGGTATGGTGAGGATAAAGATCTAAAGAATGTATTGACACCAAAATGGTGGTGTCTCAAGAATTGCTGAATCATGCCTGGTGCGTATGGGAAGATGAGGTAGGGGTTTGCGATGAGATTGGGTGGCATCTTTTGGGCCATGCTCTGGGACTGTCCACAGGATCCCAGCCAGAGGGTCCAGGCAGAGGCATTTAAGCCATGTCGAAGGTAGATGGAAGAAAAAAAGAAGACAGCCAGGGATGTCCACCTAGGACACTGGTCTGGGCAGGAGAGAAGGCCATTCAATGGGTGCCATTTTGTAGCCACTTAATACATGCCTGTGTTGGGGGCAGTAGAAGGACAGGTAGATGGTAATGGTATTTTAGGGGAGCAGAAAGAGTGGGCAAAGGTTAGTATACTTTTCCAGAGTCACCAAGCTAGAAAGGAGGGCAGAATTCGAACCCATCATCTGCCTGATTCCAGAAATCTCTCCAAGAACCTATGGAACAAACCCTTTTGCATGGTGGAATTGGAGATGAAGCCATAACACCTCTTCTGAAGTTGTGGATGAGAAAAGCCTGGAGAGGAGAGTTGACAGTGGAGACGAGCTGTCAGCATCCTTTTTAGCTCTGTGGTTTTAGATCTACAGTGGAATTAACGAGTCCTTGACCATGAGCAAAATCACCTTATTTATGAATTGTATGAATCTGTGGATATTTTGCTGACCCTTCTTTATGGATTAGGTTAAGAGAAAAGAATGGACTAAGAGAGTAGTGTTTAGACATTCGAGCCCAGTGTGTGTGCGTGGACACATGTGTAATTGTTTTAAGCACGTGACACATGCTTCTAACAAATAAGGACACAGTTCTCCATGCTATAGACCAGTACACGCCACGGTCTAAAGATTCATATGCGGGGTCCGCTTGGACCGCAACAGGCTGATGTTTGATTAATCCAAAGCTGCTGGAGGCGGGGCGCTGGCCTGCTTGAGGACACTGGTCTGGAGGGAATGGTGACAGTTGGGAAAAGAGGCAGCTCTTTGTTATGACTCTATATTGCCCTTGGCTAGCACCCCTGGGCCAGTTCTCATCCTTGACATTTTTTAGTACAACTCCCGTGGGATGAGAATCTTGCCCAGAGAATCTCCATAGGGTGAGAATCTTGCTCTGTGGTCAAGGAATTAAGTTCTGAAGTTATGCTTGCTAAAGATTTATAGGACTGTTATCCAGGAAAAACATAACTATTTCATGATGTGAAATGCTAATGTGACAGCTCACAGCACATTTCGTTCGACCTCTCGCTGTGGGAACTGTGCAGAGAGGGGCGATTCTGAGACTTCAGGAGCTGAGGAGAGGACCATGGGGGACTGCTAACTCGGGGTCATCACACAGGTGTCGTGCAACAGAGGCTTTCTGAAGAGGGGGGCCCTGTGATCCCTGGGATAGTTCTGAGGTTCCAGAAAAGCGTGTTTAATAACAGAGGGCGGATATGGTGGGCAACATTTTTTTTGGCTGACAAATGGTGCTAGGTCCCGAGTCTTCAATGGAACTTATTGCTTTGAGCCAAAAAGTATCAGAGCATTTATGGTTTATATCCATAGTTGATGTCACATGTCCAAGAGCTTGGGAACAGGCAGCTTCTATGGTTACTACCCCTCCACCTTCATGCCCACTGGTTCTTCCATTTTGCTCTTCTTTTGGAGAATGACCAACACTGGGAAAACTTTCCTTTGGCTATCTGATTTAGTTGCTTTAACACTGGAAAAACACAGGGAGGAATGGAAATTTCTATCAGAAGTGTTTAGCTGAGGAAGTGTGTGCAGAGTCTGTAGGGGTTGTTGAAGGGTGTGCATGGAATGAATGTTGGAGGTGGCAGTGAACTTGGGGGCTTGGAGAGACCTCCAGCCCCATAATTCTTAGGTAAGTGTGAGCTATAAAATTATTTTAAAGTGTTAAGTAAAGTGTAAGCACTTAAACGATGAGGTAATTGATGCTGATAAATCATATAAATTGTATAATAATTAATAATTATAAATAGGGTAAGATATCTAAAGCTGTTTTGGAGTGAGAGGCTTCATGGGGATGTGTGTGTCAGCAAGCTCTCTGGGTAACGGGTCCATTTCAGCCTAAAACTACCTTGGGCTCATTTCTGGGTTTTCCATTCTATTCTGTTGATCCATGGGTGTAATTTTGTGTCCGTACCATACCGTTTGGACCATTACAACTTTGTAATAGAACTTGAAGTCTGGAACTCTGATGCCTCCAACTTGGCTTTTTGTTTTCATGGTTGCTCAGCCTATTCAGGGTCTTTCTTTGTTCCAACCACATTTTAGGATGGTTTGTTCTAGTTCTGTGAAAAATGCTTTTGGTATTTTGATAGGGATGGCACTCAATGTGTAGATGGCTTTGGGTAGGACAGACATTTTAAGAATATTTGTTCTTCCAGTCCCTGAGGATGGACCGTCTTTCCAATTGTTTGTCTTCTTATCACTTTCTTTCATCAGTGTTTTCCTGTTTTCAGAGTACAGGTCTTTCAACTTTTTGGTTAAGTTTATTCCTAGGTACTTTATTATTTTTCATGTAATTGTTTAATGGGTTTTTTTTTCTTAATTACTCTTTCTACTGCTGCATAATTAATGTATAGAAATGCAACAGATTTCTGTACGTTGATTATGTATTCCAAGACTTTACTGATTTTTTTTTATCAGTTCTAATAGTCTTTTCATGGAGTCTTTTGGGTTCTCTGTATATTATCATGTCATATGTAAATAGTGAAAGTTTTGCTTCTTGTTTACCAACTTGGATGCCTTTTATTTCTTTTTGTTTTCCAAGTGCTCTAGCTAGGACTATGTTGAATAAAAATGGTGAGAGTGGACATCCTTGTCTTGCTCCTGACCTTAGGTGTAAGCTCTCAGTTTTTTTCCCCATTGAGGATGATGTTTGGGGTGGGTTTTTCACATAACATCTGTATTATGTTCAGTTATGTTCTCTCTAAAACTACTTTGTTGAGGGATTTTTTTTAAAGGTTTTATTTATTCTTTGACAGAGAGACAGAGAGAGAGGGAACACAAGCAGGGAGAGTGGGAGATGGACAAGCAGTCTTCCCCTGAGCAGGGAGCCTGATGTGGGGCTCGATCCCAGGTCCCTGGGATCATGAGCTGAACCAAAGGCAGACGCTTAATCGACTGAGCCACCCAGGTGCCCTTTGTTGAGGGATTTTGTCATGATGGATGTTGGACTTTGACAGATGGTTTTTCTGCATCTATTGACATGATCGTATAGTTTTAATCCTTCCCCTTGTTGATGTGACTGGCAAATACTGAACTCCCCTTACAGTGCAGGAAGAAATCGCACTTGATCATGGTGAGTGGATAAAGAAGATGTAGTGTACCTATACGTGCAGTGGAATAGTATTCAGCCATAAAAACAATGAAGTTTTGCCATTTGCAACCACATGGCTGGAGCTGGAGGACGTAATGCTGGGCAGAATCCGTGAGTCAGGGAAAGACAAGCACCACATGATTTCACTCCGATGTGGAATGTAAGAATCAAAACAAATGAGCAATGGAAAAAAGAGAGAGAGAGAAACCGAGAAACAGACTCTTTCTATTTTAAAGTTTTTTTTTTTTTTTTTTTTAAGATTTTATTTTATTTTTGACAGAGAGAAATTACAAGTACACTGAGAGGCAGGCAGAGAGAGAGAGAGAAGGAAGCAGGCTCCCCGCCGAGCAGAGAGCCCGATGCGGGACTCAATCCCAGGACCCTGAGATCATGACCCGAGCCGAAGGCAGCGGCTTAACCCACTGAGCCACCCAGGCGCCCCTTAAAGATTTTTTTATTTGAGAGGGAGAGAGAGAGCGCACGAGAGCACACAAGTTGGGGGGAGGGGCAGAGGGAGAAAAGAGAGAATCCTCAAGTAGACTCCCGGCTGAGCACAGAGCCCCATGGATCCCAGGATCCCGAGATGACTTTAGCCAAAACCAAGAGTTGGACGCTTAACCGGCTGAGCTCCCCAGGCACCCCTAGACTCTTAACTGAAGAGAACAAACTGACGGTTACCAGGGGGAGGGGGTGGGGGGTGGATGACACGGGCGGCGGGGATGAAGGAGTGCGCTTGCTGTAGGAACAGTGGGTGACGCAAGTGTTGGATCAACTGTGTTGCACACCTGAAACTATTATCACTCTCTTAACTACCCTGGAATTAAAATAAAGACTTAATAACAAATTTGCTTTGGGCTCCAAAGCCGGTGTCAATTTCACACTGGTTTTTCTGTAGCTCTTCTATTTTTTCTGTAGACCAGTAGCTCACCCACCCCCGGTCCCCGTCTATGTCAGGCTAATGGGGACTTGGCCAGTGAAAAACTGGGTACATGAAGAGCCTTCTCCCTACTGGCTTGCCAGCCACCACTGGTCACCTGATGCCACCCCCGAGGCCACTGTTCCTCAAACTGGAAAGACCCACCGAAGCCCCCCCCTCGGAGTGAGACATACTCCTCCTGTCTTTCTTACCTTCTGTTGCTGGAGCTATCGTCCCGAGAACCGGGTAGCCTGAGTTGGAGTTTGGAAGTGACATCTTCTAACAGCTTGATATATATAATTCACATACAATAAATTTCACCCTTTTAAGGCTTAAAAATGTGTTTACTGCACATTTTATATGTTCTTAGCCACTGTTTAATTTTGGAATTTTTTCATCACCCCAGAAAGAAAACCTGTAGCTGTCAGTGAAAAGTCCCCCTACCCACCTCCCCCCTAACCCTGGCAATCACTCGTCTGTATTCTGTCTCTGTGGATTCGCCTCTGTCTGACATTTCATACCAATGGCATCCAACCGTATGTGGCCTTTTGTGACTGGTTTCTTCCCCTCACACAGTGTTTTCAGGGGTCATCCGTGATGAGGTGTATGTCCGCACTTTGTTCCTTTTTCGAGCTGAGTGATGTTACGCTGTGGAAAGATCACATTTCTCTGTCCATTCACCGTTCATTAGTTGATGGACATTTGGATGATTTCTACTTTGTTGGACCACTCATGTACAAGTTTTTGGGTGGACATGAATTTTTATTTTTCTTAGGTATATACCTAGGGGTGAAATTGCTACATCGTTGGAATTTTTACAGAGACAAATACTTTAGTGGCAGCTCACATTTGAGGTGTAACACTCACTTTACAGAGCTTAAAAAATGTGATGCTTTCTCCATTGGTGTTGGCAAACTGTGGTTGCAAAATTGTCAGCAACCTAAAGTCCTGGGGACACAAGATTGTACAGTGGTTTTTGAGTCAGACCCAAGTTAATTCAAGTTCTGGCATTGCTTTCTAGACTGACGGTAACCTTGGACTAGAAGGTTGAGTTCTTTGAATCATAGTTTCTCATCTGGATTAAACCCAGGTCTGTGATTCTCAAGCTGTCATGTTTTTTTTCAAAAGGCTTTCATGTCAT
Organism: Mustela lutreola; assembly: GCF_030435805.1. Classification (NCBI taxonomy): domain Eukaryota; kingdom Metazoa; phylum Chordata; class Mammalia; order Carnivora; family Mustelidae; genus Mustela; species Mustela lutreola. Next base: position 7,283,040 of record NC_081294.1, on the reverse strand, counting down.
TGCATGCAGAAAATGGTAAACATTTTTGTGGATAAAATTGGTAAACGGGGGAGACTTTTCACGTAGAGGTTAAGGGGTTGGTTCATGGCACACCTGAGTCGGAGTTCTTCAGTATTCCTGCCGTGCTGAATTCTTCTCAACCGTAACTCTCATTTCTTAGGAAATTGTTTTTTCAATACGTCTGCATTCAACTTAAAAAAAAAAAAAAAGTTCTTTTAAATTTTTTTTTATTTAGAGAGAGAGAGAATGAGGGAGAGCACAAGCAGGAGGAGGGGCAGAGGGAGAGAGAGGAGCAGACTCCCCGCTGAGCAGGGAGCCCAGTGTGGGGCTTGGTCCCAGGACCCTGGGATCATGACCTGAGCCAAAGGCAGATGCTTAACTGCCTGAGGCACCCAGGTGCCCCGATGTCTCTGGACTCTTGCCTCATCCTGAAACATCTCCTGTTCTGATCTGTGAGAATCACCATTAACTACTAGAGAAAGATGGTGAGCTATAAACTAAGCTTTTGAAGGGTTACGAGCTCATTGTATTCACAATGGCATGCGGAGGAAACATACAAAATTAATGAAGACTCTGGCGAGGCTGCTTTTGAACACTTTAGCTCTGAGTTCCACTTGGAAAGTCGAGGTTGACCCCCTACCAGCGCCTGTCCTTTGATCTGGCATTTGATGCCACACCTTTATCATTTTTTTTTTTTTTTCCTAGGCTTCAGAACATCATACTGTTTTTCTGGATTTTTATTCTGTGCTTGCTGGAGTCAGTAGGTCTTCGGTCAGTGTGGAGTTTAGGTAAAATGTCGAATTTAAATTCTGGATTCCTGCCATGCATAAAATCCTTGGCTGTGTGGGATTCCTCTAGAGAAGCTGGGCACAGTAACTTGTTCTGTTTGATTTTTCTCCGGGGATTATAGCTCCGATCAGCTGTCCCCTTAGAACAGGGCCACCTAGGACGCTGCAGTGTACCTGAGCATGGTGGCCCTCCAGCCCTGATCAGATAAAAGCGTTCTGGTCTTTTTAAAAAGAACTGAAGGTTGTCTTTGACACCATCTCCCCAATCCTTGCTGGTGCTTTCAGGCCTGACCACGTGGACCAAATGTGTCCAGGCTGGACTCAGAAGCTAGAGCTTCTTCTGTCCTGGGGGGATGGAAATGAATCAGCAAGGGGACGTCAGTCCGTTCATCGTGATTCTTCTCTGTAGCATTTTCCTAGCAAATCATACATGTAATTTTTTTTCTCATGATAATAACCACACATTCCCATTTATAGGAAACTTGCAAAAACTATCCTCCCCCCGAAGTATGGAACAGTGATGCACGCCCCCATACCCCAGAACATGCTAACGATTGGTTGTTTTCCTCCAGACGTTAATTGGAACAGTGAAGATCCGTGTTGTTCTGTGTAACGATTACTGCACACTTAGAGTGCGCCTGGCGTTGTTCTAAGTGTTCCGCGTTGGTGAGAACAGTAAATCTTCACAAACCATGTGAGAAACACACGGAGGTTGTCCCAACCTGAAGACGGAAATAGAGGGCCCACAACCACCCAGAGGCAGAGCGGGGATTTGCCTCAAATTTATAGTCAGACGTGGGGACCAGCCTTCTGGTGTTCACTGTGAGAATGTGTGTGTGTGTGTGCAAGCACGTGGACATGCATTGTAGTGGGTGTGTCCTTCCTCTGTGTCTGTGTGTGTATGTTTATATGTGCCACACACAGTTTATTTTCTGCCAGGACACTTACTACTATTACTTCTCATGGCCTTATCATTTCTTTTAAAAATAATCTCCTATCTTCTGATGTAGTTAAAAATAAACTCCTGATAGAGTTAATTGTAAAAAGCCATTTTCTTCTCTCCAGCTAGAAGCTTCCAAATCATGTTTGTAATGCGTAACGCTTAGACTAGGAGGACCATTATTCCCTCTAAGTCTTTGCTGGTATAAAAGATGAATGCCTTTGGAGAATGTTCAGCAAAGTGTATGACTATGTTTAAGGCCCTTCGGGTTTTTCAGGGTCTGTGTGGGTGTGGGTCGGTGTGTTAGATCAGGAAAGCACGTTTAGTTAAACAGCGATAACCACCAACTGCCTTATGGTGGTGTTTTAAAAATGGCCATAAGAGCAGTCCTGGATTCGAGCAGGTAGGGACAAACTTTTTCGGACTTTTCAGGCAAAGTAGCTTTGTTCCACAACTTTCCAATTCACTGTAATCTGAGATGAGTTACTGAACGGGGTAGGTCTGTCTGTGCTTCTCTGTGAGGAGGTGTCCGCAGCTAGCGAGCTCTGTGCCTGGAACCTCCGATTTTTCCAGAATGAGTGTTTGTGCATTAAAGCCCAGCCGCATTCTCTCCAGGCTCATCTCCGTGGTTGTGGTTGTAACCAGAGAGAACTGTAGGAATTTTCCAGAACAGTGAGCTTAAGCATACTGTCTGCCTCTCACATGTGACGTTAGACAGAGTACATCACTTTGTCCTCTATGCTCAACCAGAAACACGATCTAGAGCTTCTCAACAAAACACATGTGTGTTCGCTTTCCTGTAATGAATTCCCAGGGATGTGTTATTGACTGAGGTACAGTGGCCGGTTAGAGCACTGAAACCCAGGACGGCTGCATTGGGATCCGAAAACTTTTCTGAAGGCCTGCCTACCAGAGTTCTCTTCAACATAAACAGAGAGCTTTGCATAATACGGTTTATCAGTGGAGGCTGATAAAGCCAATTTCCTCAGGCAAGAGTGAAGTTTTGCCCCGAGGGAAAGGGAATCTAGAAAGTAAAGAAGTGGGAGGTGTCAGTCAAGAAGCATCTGTCCCTACTCCCAGTTCACACCGGCCTGCCTAACTCTTCCTCCCTGGACTTGAAATGAGAATAGGAACTTCCTGTGGGTATGGAGAACACATAGGGGAAGTTGGCCCCTGCTCTCAGCATCTGTGGCTTCGCCCCTGCAGCTGCTCCCCCCCCCCCCCCCCCGAGTCAGCCTGAATCTCATACTTGTATCAGGGCTCCTGTCTCATGAGTTAATCCATAAAGCTAAGCTCACCTCACTCATTTATTTTAAACTTTAATATTTTTGCTCATTTTGAATTATCTATGAAAAAATAAGTGCCTGTTGAAAATTCGAGTTCCTGGAAGCAGGTGAAATACCTCTACTTCTGGGAGTAGTGTAGGGTTCTTTGAATCTGCAAACATATCAAAAAAATAATTTGGTTTATTTTCGTCGAACGTTCGTTCGTTCTCTCTTATTTATCTTTATATAGAGAAATACATGGAACAGTGATGCACTTAATTATGCTTTTCAGCCAACATCATTATTTTTTTAAAAAGTGAAGTATGGTGAACAGAGGACATGTTATTAGCTGCAGGCATACATTGTAGTGATTCTGGATTTTTATACGTGATGAAAGATCCCCATGATAAGGCTGATCACCTTCTGGTCTCCATACAAAGTTATTTTTTAAAAATCTTATTTTATTTAAATTCATTTAATTAACATGGAGTCTATTATTAGTTTCAGAGGTAGAATTTAGTGGTTCATCAGTTACATAGAACGCCCAGGGCTCATTCCATCACGTGCCCTCCCGAATGCCCATCCCCCCTGTTCCCCCATCCCCCCGCCCCCCCAGCAGCCCTCAGTTTGTTTCCTATGATTAAGAGTCTCTAATGGTCTCTTTCCCTCTGTGATTTCATCTTGCTTATTTTTCCCCCCCTCTCTTCCCCCTATGATCCTCTGTTTTGTTTCTTTTTTTTTTTTTAATATTTTATTTATTTATTTGACAGACAGAGATCACAAGTAGGCAGAGAGGCAGGCAGAGAGAGAGGAAGGGAAGCAGGCTTCTTGCTGAGCAGAGACTCGATCCCAGGACCCCGGAATCATGACCTGAGCCAAAGGCAGAGCTTTAACTCACTGAGCCACCCAGGTGCCGCATCTCTGTTTTGTTTCTTAAATTATACATATCAGAGAGATCATATGAAAATTGTCTTTCTCTGATTGACTGACTTCGCTTAGCATAATACCCTCTCGTTCCATCCATGTCGTTGCAAATGGCAAATTTCATTTTTTTGGTGGGTGAGTAATATTCCTGTGTGTGTGTGTGTGTGTGTGTGTGTGTACACAGCACATCTTCTTTCTCCATTCATCTGTCAATAAACATCTGGGCTCTTTCCGTAGTTTGGCTATTGTGGACATTGCTGCGCTAATCATTGGGGTGCACGTGCCCCTTCAGGTCGGTATGTTTGTGTCCTTTGGGTAAACACCTCGTAGTGCAGCTGCTGGGTTGTGTACGGTAGCTCTATTTTTGACTTTTTGAGGAACCTCCAAAGGTTTTTTTTTGTGTGTGTGTGTTTTTTTTAAATATTTTATTTATTTGAGAGAGAGTACATGTGAGGGAAAGGGCAGAGAGAGAGGGACACGCTTCATTTATTTCATTTATTTATTTATCTGACAGACAGAGATCACAAGTAGGCAGAGAGGCAGGCAGGGAGTAGGGGAAGCAGGCTCCCTGCTGAGCAGAGAGCCCGATGCAGGGCTCAATCCCAGGACCCTGAGATCATGACCTGAGCTGAAGGCAGAGGCTTAACCTACTGAGCCACCCAGACGCCCCCGTATGACCATTTCCCCGTTGAGATAGCAAGGGCAGCTCATCCAAGCCTCCTTCGGATACAATATCCACGGCCCTCAGGTCACTCAGCCAGAGTCTGGCTTCTCTCTGCCTTGTGACATGGCACCCCTGTACGCAAGGACAGAGCCTGTGCCCCCCCCATCACTATGGCCCCTCAAAGACATCACAGTTCTCTGCACATAGAGAGTATCAAACATTCGTTGAGCGAATGCACCAACCAACCATCAACAAACCCTGGGAAGAGGTGGCAGGCTGATACAGAAGGAGGCTGGGCATCACATGAGTTCTGGAAGCACAGGAATCATGGGAATGTCCTGGAAATAAAAAGATCACACTTTTCACGGAGAAATGGAACCATGTCTCAGGGTAGAATTTACAGAGAAGGGGGGTAAGATAGCAAATCCATTTACCTGTTTGAAATGCAAAGACCAAAGTTATTTGTAATGAGATCAGCTAAATTACGGTCCATCCATACTATTAACTATGATGCGGATTGTAAACCCGATGTACTGAAACTCTACTCGCTGGCATAAAAATGTGCACCCCTATGTCCATCGCAGCCTGATCTATAACAACCGAGCTATGAGAGCAACCAAAGTGTCCACAGAAAGTAAAGAAGTGGGAGGTGTCAGATGAGTGGAGAAGGAAGATCTGACACAGAGAGAGAATACCGTCCAGCCATCCAAAGAACGAGATCTTGCCCTTTGCCACAGCACAGATGGACCTAGAGGGTGTTATGCCCAGTGAAATAGGTCAGATGGAGAAAGACAAATCACATATGATTTCACTTGTATGTGGAATCTTAAAAGCAAAACAAATGAATAAACAAAGCAAAACAGAAACAGATTCATGGATACAGCAAACTGACTAGTAGTTACCAGAGTGGGAAGGGGTTGGGGGAGGCTAAAACAGGTAAAGAAGGTTAAGAGATAGAAATTTCCAGTAATAAGATAAGTAAGTCATGGGGCTGGCATGTACAGCACAGGGAATGCAGTCAGTAGCACTGGAATGATTTTGTACGGTGAGGGGGCACATGGGCGGCTCAGTTGGTTAAGCGTCTGCCTTCTGCTCGGGTCATGATCCTGGGATCGAGTCCCGCATCAGGCTCTCTGCTCAGCAGGGAGTCTGCTTCCCTTCCTCTCTCTCTGCCTGCCTCTCTGCCTACTTGTGATCTCTGTCTGTCAAATAAATAAATAAATGAAATCTTAAAAAAAAAAGAAAAGAAATGGTCATACAAATAGGAGCACTGGGGTTTGATCTGGAACTTGGAAGGACTTGAGGTTCTCGTACTAGACCAGGAGGGATGCGTTCGAGGGATGCGGGAGGCGTGGGGCGTAAGCAGAGTTAGTAAGTGTCCGACTTTGATCAGGTGGCTTGATAGGGGAGGTCAACAGGGAGCAGACCTACCAGCCTTTTCAGCATCCATCATTTTCACAGTAGCGCCGCCGTGAGGTTTCTGTGGGCATTCCCTGGCTTTCCCATATAGCTGCCACAACTTCCAAACATTTATTTAATGCTTTTTTAAAATTTGCAGTAAATATGGATTTACTCTATTCTATATTACCCTTGACTTTTTCACCCCCTGGCATTCTGTGTATTCATTTATGCTGTGTGTGACTGGTGTCCATTCCTGCTTCTTGTGATCTGGTATACCACACAAATTTGCATTCTCTCGGTGGACACCTGTGTTGCTTTCAGGGTTTTGCTAGTGTGAAGAGCGCTGACGTGTCTCCCGGGCAGGTGTGGAATTTTGCTGCATCTGGGGTAGCCCACAGTTACGGTGCTTCTGAAATACTGTCCTGCTTTTGTCTTCCCATGCTCATTTGATTTTTAGAGATTTTTATTTCTATAAGATTTCAAGCACACTTTTCTTTTTGTAAATCATTCTCATTTCTATTTATTATGACTTTTTTGGTGCTTCCTAATTGCTAGGGACAGCTCCACATTATATCAAATGAGCTCTTCTAATTTTGAGCCATGGTTTCGAACTCCACGTTACAGATGATGGAACCTGAGGCATGAGGCTCCTGTTGGAGCTGGTGGGTCCCCAGGCGCTCTGGGTCCCAAGTCTGTGCTGGTTGCACACTCCGCCCTCCCCCCTTCCCCGGCCCCACCATAGTGCGCCCCACCATAGTGCTCCTCTCCTGCACCTGCTGGGGGCAGGGCAGGTCCCTGGGACATTCTAGGCAGTTCTTCACTTTTTGCCAGACAGAAGCAGGAGTCAGATCTCCTGCCGCTGTGTTAGAACCCCTTCACTGCTGGGGACGACTTGGCCAAATTGACGCAACCTCACAGTTGTTTGTCTGGACTTACACTTAGGAATTGTTCCTTTTGTGCTTACACGAATGTACCCACCATCTCCTGGTTTTTCATATTTTGAAATACAGGATTTAAAACACTTAGGGAGCATGTTCCAACCATGGAGGCCTTTCTCATGATGTCCTGCAGGATCTTTCCACACCTCCGGCTAACGAACTGAAGAATAAAATCTCCCATGTTCACAGCATCGCACTATGTGCTAATCATTTGACGCTTTTGTGGTAGCGAATCCAAGGTCTTTATTGACTTTTGTCTTGGGAAATCTCACTAATAGGCTGATTTCCTGCCAGTGAACTTGTCGTTTTCCATCAAAATTCTCCTGAAATTTGCCATAAGCTGTACTCAGTGGCGCTGGCAGAAAGTGTGGATCGGCACAAGGGTGTTTTCTATCACTTGGACAAAGACTATCTTGGCTTCTAGCCCCTCTAGGACCTAGTCCTCAGTCAATAGTATTTATTATATGTCCTACTTTCTTCTGGGCCTGGGGGAATAGCAAATGAACAGAACTAAGGCTCAGTTCAAGGCTTCCGTCTGAGTAGGTTAAACAGGCCATAAACAAATCTGTCAGTAGAGTGATTTCAAGTAGTTTGAAGTGACATGAAGAGAAAAATCACAGAATCCAGTGGAGAGTAAGACACGGTGCTCTAGCTGGCCTGGCTGGGGATGCCTTTGAGTAGGTGACATCTGAGTGGAAAGAGAAAGGCGGCAGTTTGAAAGGACCCTGAGAAAAGACTTTGGGACCCACATGCCCACAGGTGCTGTCTGAAAGGTGAAGACTTTGGTGAGTTAAAGGACCAGAGACAAGATCCCAGCATGTGTGCACGCGCAGGCGCGCGCTGCGCGCGCGCGTGTGTGTGTGTGCGCGCGCGCGTGCCCATTTTGTGGTCTGGGCGTGGAACCGGGGGTCCTGGTGTAGGTGCAGCAGTGGGTGGGCCGACTCCATAGCGGTTCTTAGTTGGGGTCAAGGGTTTGCATTTGTGAGAGGTTGTGAAGGGAGGGTATTTCAAAGGCTTTAAACAGGGAAAGCACCTCATCTCATTAAGTCTCGTCCCCTCCCCCCTTTTAATATAGCCTTATTGCGCCTACCAACATTCCTTTAAAAATACACAGATATTTTATTACCGTTGATTTTTCCAGCTTTATTGAGGTGTCATGACAAACAATGTATATTTTTATGATGTACAGTGTGGTGTTTTGATGTATGTATACATTGTGAAGTGATTGTCACAGTCAAGCCAAGTAACACATCCATCACCATACAGAGTTATATGTGTGTGTGTGTGTGTTGAACACGTTAAGATCTACTCTTATAGCAAATTCTAATTTACAGTACAGCATCATTAACCCTAGTCACCGTGCTCTACGTGCAACCTGCAGCGCTGATTCATTCTTCCCAGCTGAAACTCTGTCCCCCCTTGACCAACATCTCCCTGTTTCTCCCACTACCCCGGCCCCTGGCAGCTACCATTTTACTCTCTGCTTCTCTGAGGTAGACTTCTTCGGACTCTGCACAAAGATTAACCCGGTTACAACGTAGAGAATGGACTGTTGAGGGGGCGAGAGGGAAAAGCCCCAAGACTGACTAGCGGGGCTCCCACTCACTGAGTCCAGGTCAGAGATGAAGTGGCCTAGTCTGGGACAGCAGCTTTGGAGACACGAGGAGAGGACAGGGGTGTGATGCCATTGGCACAGTTCACTGGTGGCTTTCCAGTGTCCTGTGGGGAAATCAGGGAGAACAAAGTGCTTCTAGCTGTGACAGGGAATTGAGGCAGGAAGCTGATTTGGGGCAGGGGAGAATCAGCCGTTAGTTTAGTCAGGGACAGTATCTGCAGAACCGTGGGGTGCACGTGGGCTTTTGGGACATAGAAAAAATAAAATAAATTTCCAAAAAAAAAAAAAAAAATGAAGCCAGGGACTTAATGTGGGAAAAGTTGTTTTACTTCTTTCATCTACTTAGGGGGCCTCCTTGAGTGCCCCATCTGTGAAATAGGTAAGAATTCTAATGCTTGTTTTATAGGTTTATCTCAGCAAAGAAAGAGATACAGTCATATACTGCGCGGATGCGGAGAGCCCTCCCTGCAGTTTCTTACATTTTATTATTCTCTGGTGGAATCTTCGATTTTGGTATGATAGGTCTTAGTGGTTTTTAATTTTAGTGATGATTTCTTATTCTTGTTTTTATTTTATTTTATTTTTTTAAAAGAGGGAGGGAAAGAGAGCAAGGGAACGAGAGCGAGCAGGGGTGCAGGGGCAGAGAGAGAGAGGCAGAGAGAGAGGGAGAGAGAATCATAAGCAGGCTCTACACCCAGCATGGAGCCTGATGTGGGGCTCAGTCTCACGACCCAGAGATCATGACCCGAACCGAAATCAAGAGTGGGATGCTTAACTGACCAAGCCACCCAGGTGCCCCATTTATTCTTGTTTTTAATAAACTGACCCCAAAATTACAAATACAGTAGGCCCCCCCTTATCTCTCCCTGTTTCCTGGGGATATGTTCGAAGACCCTCAGCAGATGTCTGAAACCACAAATAGTACCAAACTCTCTATGGCCCATGTTTTTTAGTAATGCGTATCGATGACAATTCAGTTTTTCCATCAGGCCTAGGAAGAGACTGACAACAACAGCTAACCGAGAGAGAGCAGTATAAGAACATATTGTGATCAGAGTTAGGTACCTTATCGTCCTGTATCCGTCCTTCTTCTCGTGTGGTGTGAGGTAACGAAATGCCTGTGTGACGAAGGGAAATGCAGTGAGTGACGCAGGTGCTGTGACGTCCTGTGATGCTACGACTGACCTTCGGGCCCCACGTCAGAAGTAGGCTCAACTGCCTCTGGGCTGTGGTTGACTAAGGGTGGCTGGGACTATGGATAGCAGAGCCACGGACGGATAAGGGGGGATGACAGTAGTTCTCTTGAGGCCTCCTGTTTTATTTTTTATTTTTTTAAGACTGAAGATGGTGACAGATTTGAATAAAGTCAGATGTGTCAACTGTGACATATCTGATCCATTGTGAATAGATATTATTGGATATCAGGCACAAAGGTTGTTCCCAACTGAAATCTGAAAACAATAAACCAGGAGACTTTTCATTAAATAATGCTTGTTTTTTTTCAAGTGTACCAACAGTCCATTTTCCGTAAATAGATCTTACAATATTTCAAGGTATTTGTGTTTTAAAACACCCTAGGATAATGAACTTGATAAATGGATTTCTCCTATAAATTATAATATCCTCCTTTTCCTGTCCTCTGACTTTTCAAGTGGTTCCAAGGGGTTATGGTGTCCCAGAATAGCTTAGGCGAGCTCCTCTGGATTCACACACTTCGGTTATGTCTTCCATGTGCTTTCGTGTTTCGAGGCCCAGGAGACTTCCTCTTCTCAGCCGCTCTGCCTATAATAATGCCTTCATCCCTTTGACCATTAATTGGAAAATTATGACATTTAGAAAGGACATTTTTCAAAACCATGGGAATCTTTGTATTTGGACCAGATGTTAAGAGAATTTTAATGGAGGAATAGAACATCTGTGACAAGGAAGAGCAGAGTCACAGACGACAGCAGGACGTGGACGGCGTATGGATGGGAGCGTAAGCTTTGTGAGGAAGGTGGAGAGGTGGGTGTGGGTTTGCATTATTTTCTCTGCAGGGATTCGTTTCCCCGGTGGTGGTTGTTCGTCTGTCCTATGCCCGTGATGTCCGGAGGCTGGCATTTCCCGCAGCCTGCTTTAGAGCGAGGCAGAAACCCCCAGAATGGTGTTTTCCGGTGATTGAGGCTGTAGCAGAGACGGGCGTTGCTGTTCCGTGGGGCCAGGCGAGCAACGTGAACTCCGACGGAGCTTGGTGATTGGGGGGAGCGGCAGGGAGGCCCGTCAAGGAACCGCGGACCTTGTGCAGGCCAGAAAGAGAGGCCTGTGGTTGGGTGGGGGCGGAGGGCACGCCTGTGGATGGGGGTGCGGAGTCGTGGGGTGTAGCGACCCCGTACCGGGGGCGGGTGGGCTGGGGACGATGAAGGAGGGGGAAGCGGAAGGCGAGTCCCCAGACCACGGGCCGCACCTGAGTCCACGGGGTGGCCAAGGGATGGACAGGCGGAAGGAGACAGTCGGCGGAGGCCGCTGATGGGGTCCCCTGTAGAGGACGAACCTCTGCCTTTTTGTGTGAAGACGTCTATTTTGGTTGATGTATGTGGGTTGTGGGCAGAGGTCTCGCAGAGTGTTCAAGATTTGGAAGGCACCGGGTTTTAGAAAGGATGGAAAGTCGCGTGAGTTGGAGGACACAGGCCACGGAGCGTGCGCACACAGAAGAAATGACAGTCCCGGAGTGCTTGGGGTGCCCCTTCCTTCGAAGGGAGGACGGAGAAGTGGGCGTTCCGGCTGGACAAGCTCACAGGAACGCTGGGGTGTTAGGACCCCGGGGAAGGGGGGCTGGGAGGTGCCCAAGGGACAGTCGGCGAGCAGGAGTGCCGCGCGGACAGCCGGTGCGCGAGCTCTCCGGTCGGGGTCGGCGGCGACCAGGTGACGGGCCACGCTGGTTGGCCGCGGAGACACCAGGGCGCACCCGTCTGTCCTGCTGCCGCTGTGTGCCGGTGCGCGCCGGCCTCCACGGTGCCTCTTCTGGTCCACAAGGAAACTAGCGGCGCCGGGGCCTACTTGGCTGAACTAAACGCCGACGGGAGGGGCGCCTGGGGGGCTCCGTCGTGAAGTGTCTCCCTTTGGCTCCGGTCACGATCCCGGGGTCGTGGGATCGAGTCCTGCCTCGGGCTCCCTGCTCAGCGGGGAGCCTGCTTCTCCCTCTCCCTCTGTGTCTACCCTACCCCTGAGGGTGCTTCCTCTCTCTGTCAAATAAATAAATAAAATCTTAAAACAAACAAACAAACCCAAAAGCAAACCAGGGGGAGCTATGAATACTCATTTATCCACCAGGAGTCACGGATCATTTGATTTCTGATTGTGTCCATGTGAATTTCCTGCCTTGGGGAATGTCTCTGGATAAATCTCCTAGAAGTTGTTGTTATAGTTGTATCGCCTTAGGGGCCATTATTTTTCTTTTCCTTTCCTTTTCCTCCCTCGCTCCCTCCCCCTTCCTTCCTTCCTTCCTTCCTTCCTTCCTCCCCCCTACCTCCCCTCCCCTCCCCTCCCCTCCCCTCCCCTCCCCTCTCCCTCTCCCTCTTTCTCTCTCTTCCTTCCTTCCTTCCGTCTGTCTGTCTGTCCGTTCTTCCTTCCTTTCGGGCCTCTGGTTGCTTCAGGTAGCACAGAAATGGATTGAGTGAACTTTCGCTTCGTTTTAAAACCTGCTGACAGATAAAATTAATATTGCCTTTGTGTAAATAATAATTTTATCTAATGGACTTCATTTACTTTTACGGCTCCTCCAGGCGATCTGGCGCTAAACAAGGGGAACAAGGCAAAATGGTAATAACGGTTCCCTTTGTAGAGAGATACAAACCGAGGTCACTGGAGCCAAACCGTTACTGAAATGCACAGAATCATTTAATGTTTGCTTTTTCCCCATTTATATCATGAGGTCATTTTATATAGTCATAAAATTCCATCTTATCTCGGTTCAGACGGGCTAACAATCTGTGAGTAACAGAGCCAGCTCCTTACCCAGTTACCCGAAGGGGGCAGCAGTGGTGCCCGTCTGTCATGTCAGTCCGTGTTTCCATGAACACATTCCTAAAATTCTCTAATTCATTGATGTTAAATCTTTTTTGGCTGAAACTAGGAAATCAAGGCACATGGGTTAAAATAATATAAAAAGGACTAAGTTTTTACCAAAAAAAATCCATATGTTAACGATCAAAGATGCAATATGTTTGGGGAACACTCTGACTTTTCTCATAGACTCTACGCCATAACAACAAAGCTTTAATTTCACTTTATTTCCCAAAGAATAAGATGTGCAGTTATTGGTTTTGAAAAAGGTTAGGAGAATCCATTTCCTCGAGCACTGTGCATTAACGTGAGCTTAGTGTTTTATTGATTCTTCATTTAATCCCATTTCCTGTGGAGCGCCTAGAATATCTGATCCTGTCGTGAAGAAAGACCCTAGATTCATTCAAGATACGTGCCCTCCAGCCCCGAAGGCAGCCCGTGCTGTGGTCCTCCTGGATCAGCCGCTCGTTCCTCTTTTCCGAGCACTGACTGTGACTGGAACCTGTTCAGAAGGAACGGTTTCTGTCTCCTTTCTCCCGTGTTTCCTGAGACTTTGCTCCGGCTTCTGGCTGACAGTTATCAAAAGATAGACGTTTGCTTGCTCGACCGATCTTGGCTGGACCGTGGCCTCTGCATCTCTGCCCCGCCGTGCTGGAGGGCTGCTCCTCGGGCACAGGTGCCCCCTTCAATGCGGCTGGCCAGAGGCCCCCATGCCCTCACTTGCTCCTACCTTCATTCACCCGCAGGATCCTTGACCTCGCCTGAGCCTCTGACTTCTCTGCTACAAAGTGATCTCACCTCCCTCTCACCTCACATTCCATGGGCTGGTGACTCATTTCCTATCCCGTGTGCCAGGGGACGGCACAGCCACCTCCCAGCGTTGTTTGCTCAGGGCAAGGGATGGGTGAATTGCAAATGCTCAGTCGAGGGGTGGCCCCGTGAGTCCGGATTCAAGCAGACGGCGGCGAGCGTGTGGGAACGCGTCGACCTGCCACCGTAACGGGGTGTTCAGTCTGTTTTGAAATGAGTCCAGCTGGGAGACAGGGCATCGTGTGAGCGTCCGTGCCACCCGTGATGGGGAGGCAGCTACCGTAACTGGTAGCCCTTGGTCCCTGCAAAGGAGCCGCCACGTGGGCTGGAGGGGGACCCGGCCTGAGCCTCGGGGGCGCGGAAAGACTCAGGGACGCCCGTGGCCCCAGCAGACGTACCGATGTGGCTGCAAGCCTTGCTCTGCGGACCCCGGTGAGGCCAGAGAGGCTGATGGAAAGAAAGCCTTTGCCGTGGGAGGAGTGGATGGAGACTCAGCAGATGGAGGTTTGGTGAAGGGGCACGCTGCCTTCTTTGAAAAAGCCTAGAAGGAATCCTGAGGGTTTTGAATAGGGCAGGGCTGTTTACCTGGCAGCAACTGATGATTGTGCAATGGACCCTGGACCCGTATTTGGCCGTGCCAGGGGATGGGTGGGGGGTGGTGGTGGTGGTGGTGGTGGTGGTGGTGGTGCAGGTGCAGTACAAGGGGGCTGGGGGGACAGGAGTGCCTGATAGAGGAATGTTTCTTTCAGTTTGGGCTGGGACTTTAGCCTTTGGGTGAGCTGTTCATCTGATACCTTGGAATAGGGCCAAGAGGTGGAAAGATCGTGACACGTCCACCTAACAGGAGGAGCTGTCTGTCCACCCCCTCCTGCTTGTCCTGCCTTTTGTGTTTCTGATGTTTCCATGGACTGACTTGTCCCCGTGTGCCTCAGCCCTTTGATACAAGGGTGGCTGCTCCGAAGGCAGGTGGGCAGGCGGGTGTGGGGCACGGCTACCTGAGTCCTCCCGGCCAGCGCAGAGACTCCGTTCCCTGCCCGATCTGGCATCTTCTCTCCCATGACAGCCCATCAAGCCAGCAGGTAGGAGCCGGGTCGGAGGGTGTCTGTGGATTCTGAACTGCACCAGTGGGTCTGGCTGTTTCCAAACACACAGTAGGTCTGGAGTTCAGAAGAAACAGCCTCGCCTGCCCAGAAGTATGTTAAGCTCCTTGTAGGTCTCTTTTTTTATTAATAACTGGTTAGACTTTGTTCCCGAAGCAGAACTTTCTGTGTAAACTTTCATTCTTTGGATTTCTTTTTTTATCTGACAACATTTTTTTTTAAACTAAAAGGAACAGTCATTTTTTTTTGTTTGCCCAAGCCTATTCATTTGCAGCGTGGGTGTGAATGGGAAATGTTATTTATTGCACAAACACTCACGTACAGAGTTTTGCTTATGGAGATGGTGCTTATAGAGGGCGCCTCCCACATCAGGAAAGAAAGGAAGGCTTCAGGGATTTTGAAGCAGATGCAGAAAAAAATGTTTTATTTGTCCCCAACCCAGCCTGTTGTGCTACATCTGCCTATTGGCAAACTCTCTTGTTTAGCATTAAATCACCTAATATATTTTGAAAAATTCCAGAGGTGCTAGGATGAACCCAGAATGACTTTTATTGAAATTGATCCCTTGAAATTTCCTTCCTCATGCATCTGCCCAGCATAGCAAGTAGTTGTAATTAACGAGGCTTCCATTTTTATCGGAATTTTGCTGAAATGAGTCCATACAAAGTCAGTTGGGTAATTTATGTATTTTAAAAGAAACGATCAAGTGATCGTTGCTTGTCTGATTTCTAAAGAGGGGAGGGAAGATGATCCTTGGTAATCAGATCTCAACCGGGAGCGATTTGGCAATTGAGGCGATTTTTGTTGGCACGTGTGGGGCGGGGGCCGATGCTGGTGTTGAGTGGGTGGAGACCAGGGATGCTGCTGGGTTCACAGAGTAGCTGCCAGAGAAAAGAATTATCCGGCTCTAGTTGTCAGTAGTGCTGAGATGGGCGCTAAAATCCCTCATATAAATATGCACCCGCAAGAGAGGAGGGCTTTGTTGTATTCAGGGGAAGCTGGAGTTGCCGAGTCCTGGATGGAGGGACCTTAGAGCCCGAGATCTAAGCTGTGTGGACGGAAAGATGATTCAAGGAATCAGCTCGCCGGGTGGCTTCTGAGAAAAGCCCCCTCTCAGCAAAGACTGAATGCCCTTCCCTGGCACCTAACCAGGACGGCTATTTAGAGGGTCTTTATTTAGAGAAAAAAGGTACCCTGTTAGAGCCTGAAAATTACAAACTTCTAGAAACCACCTGTTCTCATGCAATGCGCTTTCCTTAGGTTAACGTGGGCAGTGTGTAATTTTGTCTCCTCGCCATCGAACTCCGTGTCCCATTTTAGCTGCCTTTCCACGGGACTGACAGCGCATGGCCCGCTTCCGTAATTGTCACTTTCTGAAAGTGACAGGGAAGGCACGTTCCAGGCACTTGCGTGGCTTTTCTCTCTCTTTCCTTCTGGAGGCTGCGGTGTCCGGCTGGAGCTGGGAGCGAGGCTGCTGTCAGCGTGGGGCAGGTCCGTGGGCTGTGGGGCTGTCTGACTCGGTTCACAGTTAACGGAAGGGATTGTGTGTTGGCTTGGGTCTGACACATGGAAAAAGTGTGTGCAAGGGAAGAATTTGCTCTTCGCTCCTTAAAAAATTAAAATAAAATGTGTAATATCTGTGCTCCAATCTCCCTGGATTTCTGGGTTGCCCTGTGTCTCTGGTGCTCCATTTCTGTTTTCCTTCTCTTTGTAGGGTCACTTGTGAAATTACAGTTGCCCAGTTGGGGGGAGGGGTTCTTTTTAACCCTTTCTTTTGCTTCCATGCTTTCCCCTGCTGAAGCTAAACCTCACCCAGAATGTCCATCTTCCAGACCTCAAGTGCTGTCTCCGTATTCCTATTTTTCTGAACACCCAACCTGGATTTTGAGCAGCCTGCTGCCTTCCCTTAAATATTCCCTCAGCGTCTTCAGCTGCACACTTGTGAAACCGAAGGCTCACGCTCTCATCTAAACAAAGTTCTTCTGTGGATTCTGACATTTAAATGAGGAACACTGCTGCTCTGGTGGTCACTGATACTCTCTGTCTTGAGTCTGTCTGTGGCTCTTTGCTTTCTTTTCCCCCAAATGTAGCAGATTAGAACAACCCCTGTTTTGTTATATTTCATACTTTGGAGGGTAGGATTGGGGGCAGAGCTCAATTGGGTGATTCTTTTGCTTTTGTGATATTGAAGTTTCTTGGTGGCTTTTGGCTTTGCTCACATATCAGTCAGGTGCTTTGGTGGGGAAGGCTGGGAAGCTGGGCTCAGCGGGAAAGGTCCCCGGGAATCCCTCCAATTGGTCTCGGCAACATGACTGTTTCGGGGTAGTTGGACTTCTGATCTGGTTTCTTAGCACCCCAGGGAAGGTGTTCTAAGAGACAGGAGGTGGAAATTGCCAGGCTCTTAGGACCTGGGCTTGGAAACTAGCGTGCCATCACTTCAGTGAAACTTGAGTGAATAAAACAGTTACTGAGCCAATTCAGAGTCGAGAGAACGGGCATGAACCCGGGTCGAACCTGCGTGGAAGAAGCTGCGGCCAAATTTAATGTGCCAGATTGCTGTCTTGCCTGAATTTCTATTCACAGGGGTAACGCCTCAAGTTCCAGCTTCATTTATTTCTCTTCGAGTAGTTGCTGTAGGTTCAAATTAGCTTCTCTATCTTAATGTTCTTCACTGTCCAGTTTCCCGCATTCGGTATTCGGAGACCAACCCTTTCCGTTTCTTCTGCAGTGACTAGACCATGGTACTTGCTGACTAGAAATGGAGACCTCAGAGCTTGGCGTGGAGCCCCTTCCGGATCTTAACCCCACCCCTGTCTAAGCTGCTTCTCGCTAACTCTCCTTTACATCTGTTGGGGTCTGTCTCAAGTACAGTAAGCCATGCCCCAAACTGTCATTACTGCCTCCTTCCTCAGGAGCTTGTTTTCATCCTCTGCCCTTCGCTTGAAATGCACTTCTAGAACCTCTTTATCCTCAGTATGGATCCCAAATGTGAGCTCCTCACGGGACCTGTCATGGGTTCCTCTCAACAGTGGTGGCGCTCTCCTAAGTCCTAGAACACTCCAGCCCCTATGCACACTTTTCTAATGGCTTAGCTTGTAGTTATTTTTACAAGCCCACCTTATTTTAAAGCTTATTAATCTTCTCAATTATTCGTAATCTTTAAAGCCTTCCAGCTCCCAGCCTAGGAATTTCATATCACCCAGTAGGTGCTCACTATGATTTTTTTTTTTTTTTTTTTATTTTGGACTCACGTCTAATTTCTAGCAAGGAACTTTGCAGGCAGGTCATCTATAAATTTTAAAGGACAAATTCACCAAATATGGGCAGTTTTAATTTAAGAATTGGGTAGCATAATATCAGGTTATTGAGAGAAGACTGTGGTCGTGGCATTGTTAAACAGGGGCTTCGGGTGTCAGAAAGGGAAAGGCAGGGAGCCTCAGGATTTCTACGTGAGCATGAAGGGGGTGAGGAAGACATTTCAAGGGAAAAGTCATCAGCGGTTACAAGTCTGAAGCTGCTTTCTTCATGAGTGATGATTGGGTATGGCTTAAACTTGAACATTTCTCCTTCTTTTATAATAAATGGGTTATTTCCCAAAATTATGGGAGGAAGAGAGGTCTGTACCAAGATGCACATATTTGAAATGCCACCTAGAAAAAGGTAGGTTTGTCCAAGCACCCAAAAGCTCTCATTTTTAAAGAGATCGTGATGAGGCCTCACGAAAAGACCGCCCCGCCCACCAGAACACGTGAACTCACCGTCATCTCATCGTTCTCTTTTGTGTGTTTTAGGCACTTGCCCCACATGACAGAAAGGCGAGCTTCTGGTTAGAAGACACGTGCCCTGAGTCCAAGGCTGTCTGTCCACCATGAAGGGGACCCGCGCCATTGCATGGCTACTCTCCATCGTGGGGTGGTGGAGACTCGCCCAGCTGGAATCAGACGCGTCTCAGTGCCAGCGAGCGGAGCACCCGGTCATCTCCTATAAAGGTGAGGGGCAGGCACCCCCGAACACAAGGGTGCCACTTACATGCACTTTCCATGGTCAGGGATAGAGAATAGCGCTGGTTATTGCCCTGGCATTCTGGGACTCTCGCTTTAGACATTGTTTAAAATACGAGCAAGAATACAAAATCCTGCACTGCAAGAATTTCCTGTCTGGAAACTGATTACTACGATCTTGAGAAGAATTCAAAATCGGAGTCATCGCGGGTAGAGAATCCCATTGTCGAGGTCGCCTTTATTCAAAGGCGCTGCGAGCCTCCTTGGTATTCGAACCAGGGCCTGAAAATGTGATCCACAGAAAGAATAACAACCCCAAGTAACAAAAAATTCCCTTCGGCGTTTCCCAGCAAAGCCTTAGTCTTACCACCAAACTTGGTGCCTTGGTCCCTATCTGACACGGCACGGCAGGTGGAATTGATTTACTGTCTTAAGGACGTCTTGGATCTGTGGGATTAATTACTTAGTATGTATATCTGGTCACCTTTTTCTTTTATTTATCAGAATTCATTTAGGGCTCTCTGTACCGTGGGTACTCTAAGCTTTCAGGATGAAAAATAAATTAGTCTTGGTTCTTGCCCTCAAGGTACTTTCAGTTATATTATCAAGCTAACTATATAACTAATCAGATACTGTATTTTAATAATGTATCTGATAAATAGCTTTATGTTTTGTTATGTTTTAAACTTCATATCATGAAAAATTTCAAATATTTGCAAAAAGAGAAAGAATTGTCTACGGAATGCCCAACCCAACACTCATTCATTCACGGTCCGGCTTTTTCTTTTAAATCCCACCCATGCTTCACCCCACCCCCACCAGATTACTTTAAAGCAAATTCAAAAAATCATGTAACTATATCTGTATTATTTCAGTGCATGACTATGAAAGAAAGGGGATTCCCAGCACCATTATTGCATCAGAACAAAAATGCGAAACAAAACAAAAAACCCCTAAAATCTACCCCAAAACCCCAACCTAATTCCATAAAATCATTTGACATCCAGTGAGTATTGTAAGATCCCTGATGGTCTCATGAATGCGGATGTGTTTTCTTGGTACCGTTGGGTTGACTCAGGATCTAAATGTAGCTCATGCTCTGCAACCGCTGGTCTTCTGCTGTTTCGTTGTGGTGGTTTTGCTCCCTGTGCAAATTAATTACAGAAGAAATCCGAGCTGTTTGTCCTTTTGAGTTTCCCACAGTCTGGATTTTGCCAAGTGCGTCCCCTTGGTGTTCACATGTTCTTCTGTCCTGAGTATTTGTGTAAACTCATAGTGGTATCAGGAGGCGGCTTTGATTCGGGTTCACATCTTTCTGTCTTCCCTGTGGCACGGATGCTGCTGTGTCCTCCGTGGGGAGGCGGTTCTTGTCTAGGTGTGAAATTAGCAGTCAGTGATGGTCACGGCCTAGACCTACTGATTCATCCAATGCTGTAAAGCTGGGATTTCCTAATTTTATTATTCTTTCTTCATTGAATAGCAAGAATACTTCTGTATAAAGTAAGTTTCCCTTATCAACTATTTGAATATTCTGAGGCTTAGAAAAGTAAGAATTAATGCTTTTTTCCTTCCCTAGGTTTTTATTTTTATTTATTTATTTATTTTTTTAAAAGACTAGTTGGTTTTCTAACATTATGTGAAGGGAGCAAGTAAGGTGTTATGTTTACTTTTTGTTTTGTCTTGTTTGCTTATTTTGGTTATTAGAATCGTTGTTACCGTATGGATGTTAACATTTAAAATATTTCAAGCAGCTGCAGTTTTGATGCTTACAGAGGTGAAATCATCTCATTTGAAGCCCAAGGAAGCCTCTTCAAGTGGGCTCCTGAGCTCTTCTGACATCACCCAGGTGCCTGTGCCAGCGGCTTGCTCTCTGGGGCAGCAAGATGCTCCTGACTCCTTCCCTCCCATCACTTCCTCCCGTCGACCTGAGCATCGGCCATTTTGGGCTGATTGAAGCACACATGTCCCCAGTGTTAGGTCTTTTCCGTGCACAGAGGTCAGGAAAAAGTTTTAAAACGGCGCCGTGATTGCTCCGGGTGCTTCCAGCTCTCCTCCGGGATGCTCGGCTTCTCTCAGCCTCCTCTCTCTACCTTCTGTCTGTGTCTTTTTGTCCTGGGCACAGAGTCCTGGGTCTCTGCCGCTACCAGAACATTCCTTTGCCTTTCTCTGCAGCAGACCCTGTGTCATTTCAGAGCGAGAGTCCAGCAACTGTAGTCGTTTTTGACCACTGAAGCCCCTGTGAGGTGGTCGGCTTCTCTTCTTTCAGGCCTCCAGCTGCCCAGGGCCTTGGGAAACGGAAGCAATTACTTCGCTTGAAGTCGTTTCCTTCTGCGCGGCGATGCTATCGACTCGAAACCCGGGTGCGTTTCATTTGTTTAATTTCCCTTTTGATTTTTAGAAATTAAAAAAAAGAATTTACTTTATTTTGTCGTGTTGCAAGGTTTCATTAAGGAAAACAAGGAAAGTTCAGAGAATCTACCCTCACTCGTGCTTCCTCCGCCCGTTCCCTCTCTCTGCACTCAGCTGTTTTACTTCTGTTTTATGGTCCCTGCTTCTCTTCGCCATCTAGCATTTTCTTGACATGGTGGCATATCATGGAGTCCACACCCCAGCGGCGGGCTCCCTGCCACTCCTTTCCAGAGCACAGAGCTCTTCACTGTGTGATGGACCAAACTGTACCAGCAGCTCCCAACGCGGAGACATTGAGGGTGTGTTCTTTCCTCTGTGGTCATGGGTAGAGTTACGATGAGTGATGCCTACTTGAGACATTGCTTAATCCTTTGCAAGGGTACCGCCGGCAGAGATTCCTAGCACTGGGACTGTTGGATCAAAGGGTAAATGCATATGTGGTGTTGCTAGATACCGCCCAGTTCCCTTTCATGAAGGTGGTGCCATTTTGGGTTCTCCTTTGCCCTGGGTGTGAGGATCTCTTTCCCACCAGCCTTTCCGGGGGAGTGTACTATCACTCTTTGGGATTTGGACTAATCCCATAGCTCATCAAGGATCTCCCAGCATAATTTTAACTTGCTTATGTTTAAGTTGGAGCAAATGTTTAGCAAACATTTAATAGGCTTCTGTTCCGTACCATGGTTTGTACTAAATAGTGAGGAGGTAGAGCAAGAAAACAGTCCCCATGTAGGGGGTTAGGATATCTCTGGGACTGTAAACCAAAGGAACATTGGTTTACAGGATCCTAAGAGGTGTGTTGGCTGGGTACCGAGGGAGCCCAGGAAAGGGGGCATCTGGACCTGAGAGCCCGGGTTTTAGGGGGGTCGTTTCAGGCTTCTGGGATGAGGCAAAGACAGCAGAGATGAGCCCTGAATGGTTCTCGAACGTGTTTAGGAGTGTGATGAGTGGAAAGGTGCCTTGGGGAGAGCAGAGAACAAGGGCCAAGGCCCTGGCATGAGGGAGGGGCTCTCACAGGTCCCGGCACGCTTCCTGTGAGGTGAGCCACGAACCCTTCCTTCAGGTTATGGAGAGGAGGTCGGGGAGACGAGGCTCACGTGGCTGCAGCGGTCCCGCATCGTCCCGCATCGGGAGGCCTGTTGAGAAGCGCTGCCCACCTGGATAGTCCCCGTGTTCAGAGTGGCCGAGGCAGCAGGGAGAGCCCGTCCTGAGGTCGCCTTCGTGATCGGAGCGAGCAGGCATGAGGCACTAAGCTCAAGGGGTGGGAGCCGGACTGTTCTTGCTGTCGATTCCGTATGGAGTAGAGAAGGGAATGGAACATGATGATTCTTAGATTGAGAAAGCTGAGTTCCTGCCCGCCATCCGGTGGGCTGTGCCCCCTCATGAGGATCGGGAAGGGAGAGGCCGTCCTCCACGCATCAGATGATGCTGAGTTCGAGGCTGACGTGGCCCAGAGAGCAGAGCGACCGACTCCTTGTGGTTTTGTCCAGGACTTTCGTCGGGGAGGCCCTGGGAGTCCTACGATCTGTATATTACCTTCCTAGGGCTCCGGTAACAGGGTGGCTTGTAACAGCAGAAATATCCTTTCTCACAGTTCTGGAGGCCAGAAGTAGAAAAACAAAACAGCAACAACAACAGACACCCCAGGTGTCAGAAGGGCCCTGCTTTCTGTGACCGCTCTAGGGAAGAATCCTTTGCCTCTTAACTTCTGGGAGTCGTCTGCTGGCCGTGGCCTTCCCAGGCTCCCTGGTTCATCCCTCCAGCCTGAGTCCGGACGCACAGGGCATGCTCTTGGCGTCGCTGTGTCTTTTCGTGGGCTCCTCTTTATAAAGATGCTGGTCACGCTGGAGTAAGGCTCACCCTCACCCAGCATGAGCCCATCGTAACGAATGACATCGGAAAAGACCCTCATTCCAAGTAAGGTCTCATTCACAGACCCCAAGGTTGGGCCTTCCGTGGGTCTTTTTCGGGGAGGTGGAGAGAGGGGACACAGTTAAATCTAAGCCGTGGCATATGTCCGAGCAGTTTCAGGACAGCGCTGGGGGAAGAAACTAGATGGTAACAAGCAGAGAAACAAATGTGCGGTGAAGGGGGGTTAGAAAAGGAGCCGGCGATCGGCTCGGCCGGCAGGGACGGGAGCGCCGGGACAGCCTCGGAGAGCGCGTCACTTAATCATCCTTAAGTGGCGATGGGGAAAGGCCAGGTGGCAGAAGAGGCTGCGGAGAGGAGGCGGTCACTGATTAGGCAGAGTCCCCGGGCCGTAAGGGGGATCGGATACTGGGCGCAGGGGGGAGATTAGCCTACAGGAAGCGGACCCCACCTCCGGTGAGTTGGGGGGAAGGGGGGCCGGGGGGCCCAGGACGCAGGAGAGTTAGCGGTGGGGGTGGCTGCAAGGGGAGGGGGTCCCTGAGGACCTCCATCTCTCCCTCTCGGTGGGGAAGGAGTAGGCAGGCCATGGGCTGAGAGCACAGCGGCTTAGGAAGGAAGGACTTCTCTGAAGACGAGGTGAGGCTGTTCGTCACAACACATACCAGAGACTCCCTGGGGGATGTTAGGGCCCGAGTTCATCCTTGAAAAGGCCCAGGTTACCCCCCAGCAGGAAGTCCCTGGTGTCCTGCATGAAGGCTTCTGTGGAGAGCGTGACGGTACGAGAACGTTGGAGAAGGCCCGAGGGAACGTGGAAAAGTAAAGTCAGGACTGCATCGCCTTGACTTGTAACATCTTGATTTCCGCGTACACGTAAACCTTCATGATTTACTTCTGCCTCGGAGGCGCTCTGCCCGCCGTGGGCCAGCTGCTGCAGTCGGGTCTGCATACGGCGAAGCTCGCTCTGTTGAAGCCTTGCTTCAGTTTCTGGGGGCGGGGGGAGGTGTGTGTGGAAGAGGCTGGCAGGAACCCCCCCCATCCTAGATAAAATATTTGCCCCCAAGGGCTTCTCGTGTGGAGCAGACTTCCTTGCTGGACACACTCTAAGAGCTTGTTGTGTTTGCAGGGTCAGACCCTTGACTGCGTGTTCTGGGACATTTGTCCTTGACCGTGGAGCGGCCGCTGAAACAGCCCGTCCCGTGGCGGACACGCCCGTCCCGTCGCAGACACTCCTGTCCCATCGCAGACATGCCGTTGACATGTCGGTCCTTGTCATTGGCTGAAATGTCTGCTCCAATAAAGAGGGAAAAAATAGTGACCCTTCAAGACAGCCTGTTTCTCAGCATGCTTACTGAGTCTCATAACCATCTCTGCAATGAGTTTTAAACGTTTAATGTCCACTTAAGGCGATGTGCCGTATTCTGCCTTTGTTTGCTTATTGATCACAGTGCACCCAGCGTGCTTGTTATTAGAGTGCTCTCCGCTTAGAGGAGTTGGTTTACAGGGGACAGTTTTGCAGCAGGCACGGAGGAGGACCACCAGTGGGGTAGGTCAAGCCACAATTAGGCTTTATTTGCCTCGGAGGCTGGATATCATGATGAATCTGGAAGCCTGTCTTCGGTGCCTTCTCTGGCAGCGCTTAATATTAATGATTACTAAGATTCCTCCTGCCTGCGGAATCGGCCAGGGAGCGGTTTTTCCACGCTAGGGTCCCTGAGATCTTGACCTCTGACTCCTTGGTGTTCCCGTGGACGGCCTCCCTGCCTGGGGACTCCCCGATGGGTCAGGGACGTGTTTGGGAACTCTGGACAGCGCCGTATAAACGCTGCACGCGGGTTAGCGGCATTTGGCCCACATCTCGGGAGAGACATCTGAGGGGATCAAAACGGGTGTTCCAGTCCAAGCTGGAACCACGGGGGCAGGACTGGGAGTGGCGTGGCCCTTGTGTTTCAACAGCTGTCTTTAATCTCCTCGGGAAGTCTTAGGTCATTGAAGGAACCATGGTGTAAAGTGTGCAATGTAGGGTTTTGAACTTGGGATCTATTTTCATACCATGGTATGGATATTTTTCACAAATTCTGCTCTTTCTTTTGAATCCTATAATTATATTCCATTGGATTTGCGTGTGTGCATGCTGGAAGCATTGGTTTGTTAAATGTTGGCAGCAGTCATGTCTGACGTACTCTGTAACTGTCTACTTCGGGGTCACTTACTGGGACCAAAGTCTCTTCCCACCTCTGACACAGAGGGAGGTCTTCCTTCCAGTCTGTAAGGTGGCTGTGTACACGTGTCCCTGTGTACACAATACCGCCCCACTGGCCACCATTCCCGCCACCGTCCCAACAGTTGTCTCCTTCCGTGGCTGCCTTACCGTCCCTGGGACCACAGGCTTCCTCACTGTGCCACCTGCTTCCCGTGGGGCTGAAGAAGGCATAGCCTGGGCGGCCTCAATTCCCTCCCAACGCCCAAGGATGGGGATGGCAGAAGGGGGCCAAAGGCCTCGTTTCTGTGCCACAGCTCCCCGTGTCCCCTGGCCCCACGCGTGTCCCACAGTTCCGTGGTCTCCCATGGTGCTCCATGGCTCCTCTGGGTTGTGGCGTGCTGGGGTCCGGTGCCCCAGTCAGGCCTGTGATGTCGGCGCTGGCTGGGTGGCCCCCATTCTCTAAGGATGTGGACCTGGGCTCTCATCCCTACAGGAAGGGCTGCCGGAGATGATTTCTGTTTCCCAGAAGATTTTAGAAATTTCACGGTCTTTGGGTGCCTGAGTCTGAACTGAAGTGACTTGGCTTGATTCTCCCCATTCATCTGCCTCAGATCAGCCGTGTGACCTTCACAGTCAATGATGCGTGTGACTGTAGGACAGTGGCCTCCTTTCTCCAAGGGAGGATTAGGAAAAATTATTTTAATTCAAAATATATGGTGGGAAATTCATTTTATTACTTAGTTCTAATGTTTTCATATGACTCCGATTAGCGTGTAGGTATGGCGAGACTCTGCTGACTGTGGAGAACACTCTTGAAGGCAAGGTTCTCCTTTGTACAATGTAAAACCTGCATAAACCAAGTGTGATTTGTTTTGGTTTCATAACAGGATATGAGTTGCCCTCCTGGGAGTTTATCTGGGGAGGAAGAGTGTTTTTATGGAGCCTTACAAGGTCTTGGTTCCATAAATAATTTGACTTTTGTTATCATGCACATGACTGGACGGTTTGTATAACATGCTGTCAGAATCACACGGGCAAAATATTCCAACCTATTTGCAGGCGAAGCCACGAAGGCATAGGAATGCTGCCTGTTTTGTACATTAAAAACTGCATTTGGGAATACATTTTTTATTGTCACGTCTGTTGCTAGTGTGCTCTCTGAAAAATGGAATATTTAAAAAATATACCACTTTTCGGGGTGCCTGGGTGGCTCAGTGGGTTAAACCTCTGCTTTCGGCTCAGGTCATAATCTCAGGGTCCTGGGATTGAGCTCTGCGTTGGGCTCTCTGCTCAGCAGAGAACCTGCTTCCCCCCTCTCTCTGCCTGCCCCTCTGCCTACTTGTGATCTCTTTCTGTCAAATAAATAAATAAAATCTTTCAAAAATGAAATAAAAAATCCACCAGTTTTCAACTCTGTAACGTAGGCATATCGTGATCATTCATGAGTACACATGAAGGTAGAAGAAATGCAGAATAAACCACCATGGGTTACGCACTGGGTGATTTGGTTCCAATACCTGCATTGAACCATTTTTCTTTGTTTGTTTTTTAAGATTTTATTTATTTATTTGAGAGAGAGTGAGAGAGAGCATGAACAGGGAAGAGGCAGAGGGAGAAGCAGAGTCCCCACTGAGGAGTGAGCCTGATGCTCGATCCTAGGACCCTGGGATCATGACCCAAGCTGAAGGCAGACACTTAACCCACTGAGCCACCCACGAGACCTGCAACATTGAACTTTACTGTCGTTATTCGTCTTTGACCGTTGAGAGCTGAGACAGTCCTTATTGTCTGTTCTTTCTTTTTCTTTTTTTAACAAATAACAATTGGGTTCTGATGAAAACGGTGTATTGGGTTTTGAGAATTATTAATGTCTTCAGTATTATTTTTTGTGTTTTAAGGCCACTAATGAAATTATGTATAAGATTGAACATCTATATTGTATCTCGAGATAAAAATTTCAATTTATTTGATTGATTTGTCTAGGTGGGGAAATAGTTTCTATCATTTTAAGGCTACAAATGGAATACCATATAAGTGAAGTATGTGATGGGATTGCATTAAGACTGGGGAATAAGATTTTGTTACGTTATTGTCAGGATTCCGATTTAAAGCAGTCATTTCACTTGTCCTCAGATGATATGTCACTATACTTTATTTATCTGTGCGCATATTCTAGTCTCTCTAAGCATTACGTGGGCCCTTCATCCGTTCTCATGCTGGAGGCAGAAAAAAAGTCTTATCCTTATTTTATATATGAAGTAAGAGATGAAGAGTAAATTTAGAGTGAATGAAGTTTTTTTTTTCTTTTTTTTAAGAGTTTATTTATGTGACCGATTGAGAGAGAGCCAGAGAAGGAACATAAGCAGGGGGAGTGGGAGAGGGAGAAACAGGCTTCCGGCCAAGCAGGGAGCCCGATGCGGGGCTAGAACGCAGGACCCTGGGATCATGACGTGAGCCAAAGGCAGATGCTTAACCGACTGAGCCACCCAAGCACCCCTAGAGTGAGGAAGTTTTATTTTGATGGTATTCTTCTTGGCTTTTGCTTCTCTTGTCTTACTCTAATATCAGGCAGGACACACAGCCACGGTTACACTGGAGAGACCAAGCGTGACGCCAGCTCCAACAGACAGCGGGGCTGACGTTTCTCGGTTACTGATGATCTAGAACATTGATGACGCAGAAAGGAGTCCATCGAGGTTTCTAAATGTAGTTTGTTTCCTAATGTAAACATCGCACTATCACTTTATTTCCTAAAGCTTGCTTTGTGTGGAGTGAGGAAGGTCCAGAAGGTGACTTCAGCCTTATGGGAAGGGCTGTTCCTTAATTTCCCCTTTGCTTTCCATTTCCCTCAGGGGACTCGGGGGTGACCTCAGAGAGCCTCATCAAATGTGTTGCACGGCGTCGCATGCTGTGTCGGGTCGGATACATTCCTCCAGCCCGCCGTGCGACAGGTTGTGGTAAAGCTGTTGGATCATTCCCACCTTGAGAGCCTCCCTGGGCTGCCTGTTAGAGAGCCCACAGACCCTATAAATAAAATCAATAACGCGGGACCCTGATGCCAGGCTAGCAGAGTGCTCGTGGTAGCTCCCAGACGAATGAGTAACGATTGTCGTTCTCCCGTGTATTTTGATTTTTTTATGCCTCTCGATTCCTTGGCTTCAGGCCACAGAGTGTTTTAGCTTCTGCTCTGTTAGAGGATAAAGGGAGGGTCCAGCTCGCTAATAACTTAATTGGTATTTATGGAGCACCTCGGGTGGGCTGGTTCCAGTCACTGGAGTTACCCCAACAAACAAAACAGGTGGCGATCTTGGTGCGCCCTGAGTTTACATTCCGTGAGGGGGAACAGGCAAGAGTAAGACGGTGGGAGACAGAGGGGGTTACACGAGGCTGAGGAGAAGTGGAAAGCAGGGAGTGAGTTTATCAGGTATGGGAGCGGTCTGGCCCTCAGGCACACACTCGCGCCTTTTGGGGGCTCTGTGTGGCCCGCCAGCGAGTCTGAAAGATTTCCCCGGCTCCCTTGCCAGCGGCTCTCCTGTGGGGATGCGTGAATGGGAAGAGGCAGCAGGAGCTGGAGTGGAATACGGAAGGTCACGTTGATGCCTCTGGAAGCTGAGCGCAGCCGAGGAGTGAGGTGGGCCTTTCTGGCAATTTCCACTTGGGTCCGAGCTGCTGGACAAGAGCTCAGCAGCCATAGAGGCTTACGGGCTCTGGCCCAGCTTGTTAGAGCTACTCGTCTCCGTGGGTCATGCTTTCTTCCTTTTGGCTTTCTCAGGAGCAATCCTTCATCCTGTTGCTTTTTGAATTTTCACATTATCTTTGCAATGAATTGTGTATGTTGAGTTTTCTCTGTTCAGCCTATGTAGGGTGGTTTCTGTTTACCTGAATGATTATGATGTATACAGTGGAGGCATTGAGTCTGGACTTAAATTGGTGAGGGGCAAGCCATGGAGATAACTGAGGAAACAGTGTTCCAGGTAGAGGGAAGGGCAGGTGCAAAGGCTCTGGGGTGGGATCATGCTTGGTAGGTTTGAGTAACAGCAGGGAGGCTAGAATGACCACAGTGGGGTGAATCTTGGCGGGGAGAGTGATGGAGATGCGGTGAGAAGGATAGCAGGGACCAGATCCTGTAGGGCCTTCAAGTATTTTGGTTTTTATCTTGAGCGAGATGGGAAGTTTGTGGTAGAGGATTGTTGTCATCTAATGTGACTTAGAAGGATCATGCCGGCTGCTGTGCTGAGGATGGAGTGAGTTGCAGGTGACTGGGTGGGAAGCAGGATTGGGAGACCGGTTTGGGGGCTGGTGAGTAATCGAGACTAGAGGTGGTAGCGGCTTGGATGACGGTGTTAGCAGCAGACGCAGGGAACAGTGGTTGTGTTCTGATATAGCTTACTTTGGAAGTCAAATCCAAAGTATTTCCTTTCAGATTGTGTCCGTGCTGAGAGAGTAAGAGAAGAGCAGGAGGGACTCTGCGGGTTTTCCAGCTGCTCAGAAGCAGCTGGAAGAGCGGACGATGAGGAAGGGTATAGGACGGTCGCATTTGGAAAGAGTATTGGAGCTCCGTTTTGGGAATGTGAAGCTGGAGATGCTTCTTTGGCATCTGGATGGAAATGTCAAATAGTTGCAAACACAAGTCTGGACCTCTGGGGAGCAGTCTTGGCCCGAGGTACACATTTGGGAGTTATTGACATACAGATAGCATTTTAATCTGTAGGCTGGCTGAGCTCTCTAGGGGAAAGAGTGTACATAGAAAGGAGAAGAAGCGTAATGAGTGAGCCCTGGAATAATTCAGTACATAGAGTTGAGAGACATGAAACAGCAGATAAGATGGAGAAGGGATATTCAGAGATGTTCTAGGAGCCAAGTCAAAAAAAAGTTCTGTCCATGGTGGTCTAACTGGCCAAAACCTAGAGACTTGGCCCTGAACATCAGAAAAACAAGAGGCCAACATTAGTATTAGCAGGAGAGGAACATGCATATGCCAAATGGCCTCCAAATCTCTAAGCCTAGTGGTTAAGCCTAGTCCATAAACCAGTAAGCAGTGAATTACTCTGTAGAGGGATAGTCAGGTACTTCAGAGGACTCTGGAACAGGCCACGTAATTTGAATATGAATATCCCTTGAACAATGGCCCAAGAATGAATTGCCCCAGTAACTTGTAAGGAACCATACTGTGTGAGGCTTCTCTGTATAAAAGGAGAAATCTCAGAAGTTGGTCTTACCCCCCCCCCCCACTGCCACTCTCCCTTAATTGAGATCATTACTAGCAGCTGTAGAGTATAAGAGAGCAGTATGGGGGCGCCTGGGTGGCTCAGTGGGTTGAGCCTCTGTGTTTCTGGTCATGATCTCAGAGTCCTGGGATCTAGCCCCGCATCAGGCTCTCTGCTCAGCAGGGACCCTGCTTCTCCCCTCTCTCTGCCTGCCTCTCTGCCTACTTGTGATCTTTGTCTGTTGAATAAATAAATAAAAAATCTTAAAAAAAATAAAAATAAAAGAGCAATATGGCCAGGAGACAAGATTCTGGGTTTGTGTCCTGTAACTTAGTCAATGTGTGAACTTGGGCAAGTTAATAATTCTGTGCCTCGGTTAGCACTTAAAAATATGGGGATGATAGTACCACCTTTTCAAGACTGAGTAGGGGAAGTGAGAGTTTGTGTGTGTTTGTGTGTATAGAGAAGTACAGAGACCTATAGTGCCGGCTGTCATTATAGCTAACGTTAAAGGTAGCTGCCTTTATGCTTAAATGTAGCACTCCTGTAGCACCCCGAGCACTGGGTGTGGTGCAAAAACAATGAATACTGTTATAAATTTAAAAAATTTAAAAAAAAAGTTTTTAAAATTCTGAAGCACAGTAATTTTAGGAATGAGCAGTGATGTACTGAGCAAGAAATCTGAATATTTGGTCTCTGTGACTTTTGTCTGGTTTTTAATGTTAATCACTGGATAATGTCAAGGTGTGTTGAGAAAGTCTCATCTGGGAGTTAAAGGGAGAATTTCAAATCATTACACGAATGGTTCAGGTCAGATTTAAACATTTTCTGAATTTAGTAAGCGCAATTTAGTAAAATTTAAAACTCATTTGCATGCTTCTATTTCTTAGTTCCAAAGGGTCAAGCTTACTTTTAAGAAGCATATCTGTAAAAATAAAGCCCCAGCCTGGAAATCATAAATCCTCCATTTCACAGTGGGGACATAAAAGCTCACGTGATAGATTCATGGATCAAGGTATAAATCTGAGATCCAAATTAATTAGTTTGGGGACTAAAAATGCAAATCAGAGCAAATGTAGGAATGTGTGGCTCCTTCTTTCATGTTATAGAGTCTTTAACCATCATGTCTAATATTAATTTTAGAAATTATATACAGACTTTCAAAGAGCTTCTGTCATATGTATCTATTGTTTGACCGCGATTTGGTAAACAGATTACATTTATTTTTAAGATGGAAAATGATATATTGGACTTTACCAACTAGGCATGATGGAATTATGGGATTTGATTTACCCTCTTGCTTCAAACAAGAAAACCAGACAAAATATTAGGAACTACATTTTCTGACAGTGGATCAGAGGTGGAGAGTTGAGCAGAATTGTAATTAGACAAAGGAAATAAATGAGTCCTGTGATAGCCTTAGGTCCCGGAAGTAGTTTCCAAGGCAGACTACGGTGATGGGGAGTCCAAACAGAGATCGGCATAAATCAAGTCTCAGTCCGTGTAAAAGTGTTGAAGTCATGCCCATGTGATCTATGAGCACATAAGAATCAAACTAAAAATCAATGATATATGGAAAATTATGTTGGACTTTAAGCAATATAATTCTAAGTAACTCATAGGTCAAAGAACAGATTATGAAGGAATTTTTAAAATATTTTGATTTGAGTGATAATAGAAGCACAGATTATCTAAATTTGTGGGATGTGGTTAGAGCAGAACTTAGGGAAGAATTTGTATGTTATTTATTTGTATTAGAGATAGAAGAATATCTATTATCAATGATTTTGGAATCTTAGGGAAGTATTAAAAAAGCAAATTAAATCTGTGGAAAACAGGAAGGAGAAGAAAATAAAGATAAGAGCATAAGTCATTTAAGGGGAAATTATAATGAAGATCAAGTAAACTAAAAGCTAACATTTTAACAAGATCAACAAAATCAATAAGTCTCTAACCAGATTGGTTAGGACCAAGAGAGAAGACATATTTGTCAATATTAGGAACACATGAGGAGACATCTCTACAGAGCCTATAGAAATAAAGAGGCTAATGATAGAATACAATGAGCAAGTTTATGCCAATAAATTTGACAATTTAGATGAAATGGGCACGGGGCGCCTGGGTGGCTCAGTGGTTTAAAGCCTCTGCCTTCGGCTCAGGTCATGATCCCAGGGTCCTGGGATGGAGCCCTACATCCGCATTGGGCTCTCTGCTCAGCAGGGGGCCTGCTTCCTCCTCTCTCTCTGCCTGCCTCTCTGCCTACTTATGATCTGTCTGTCAGATAAATAAATTAAAAAAAAAATCTTTAAGAAAAAAAAAAAAAGAAATTCTGCCTGAGGACTGCACCATCAACTCCTGCATGAGTTTCCAGCCCGTGTGCCAGCCCGGTCATTTAGATGAAATGGGCAAATTCTTTGAACATTCAGTATATTGAAGTTCACTTAAGAGACATATAATCTGGATAATTTAATATCCATTAAAGGAATTCAATTTATAGTTAAAAATCTGACAACAAAGAGAACTTCAGACCCAGATGGCTTCAGGAGTGAATTTGATAAATATTTAAGAAAGGACTAAAAAAAAGACATGCATTCTACTTGAGGTTGGAACTCTTCCAGAGTAGAACATGCTGGAACACTTTTCAGCTTTTGAAAGAAGTCATCATTACTCTCTTACCAAAACCAGAGAAGATATTCCAAAATACAAAACTACAGACCATTATCTCTCATGGACATAAGCACAAAAATCCTTAATAACATCTTAGCAGTTGAATCTGGTAATTTCTAAGAAGGATAATGTATCATGTCCAACTGGGTTTTATCCTATAAATGCAAGATTGTATTGGATTTCTAAGGTTTAACACTTGAAAATCAATCAGTGTAAATCAATGTATTAACTGACAAATATTTTAAAAAATATTTCATCTCAGGGGGCCTGGGTGGTTCCATAAGTTAAGTATCTGACTGTTGGTTTTGGTTCAGGTCATGATCTCAGGGTTGTGACATTGAGCCCCATGTGGGGTCCATGCTCAGGGCATTGTCTACCTGGTGTTCCTCCCCTCTTCCTCTCCCTTCCCCTCTGCCCTTCCCTCCACTCACATGTGCACTCTCTCTCAATAAATAAGTACATAAAACCCTTTAAAGAATTACCTCCATAGATATAGAGAAATCATTTGATAAAGTTCATGATAAAAACAAAAAAATCTAGGAGTAAAATTTATCTATAACCTGACTAAAGGCAGCTTAAAAAAATTGAAATCTAACATGATACTTAAGGTTGAAAGGCTGAATGCTTTCCCCACAAGGATGTTCACTCTTTCCTCTTCTAGTCTAACATTTAGTTAACCACTGCACTAACCACTGTGAAGGGTTCTAACAGATAAATATTATAGTAGAAGTAATACAATAAACAAATGACATACAGATTAGAAAAGAAGAGTTAAAGTTGACTTCTTTTTCTCTTTCTCTTTTTTTGCAAAGAAGATTATAAGGAACATACTAATTAACATTTTAAAGAAAACTATTAGAACAAATAAGTTAGCTCCTGATTTTAAGATACAAAGTGATTATAAAAATATTCAATCACATTGTGATATATTAGCTAAATTAGAAATATCATTTATAGTGGCTCTTAAATATGAAATAAGGATACATTTAGCTAAATATGTACATGAGCCAAACACTGAAAGCTACAAAAGCATTACTGAGAAAATTAAAAAGACCTAAACAAATGGAGATAAATATTCATAAATCAGAAATTCAGTGTTAAGATATCAGTTCAGCTGTAGCATATGTATTGCAATCTATAGGGTCATGCAAATCGAATCAGAATCTTATTGTGCTTTTATTATGTAAATCAAAAAGCTGGTTTTAAAATGTCTATGGAAAGGCAAAGGATTTAGAAAGGCTAAAATAGTATTGAGACAAGATAACGATACTGGAAGGCTGACAATACCGAAATTCGAGACTATGTGATGTTTGCTCGAGGATGAACACGTGTACATCAATGTAACAGAAAGCAGAGACCAGAAACAGATGCGCTCATACGTTGTCAGTTAATTTTCAACAAAGTAGCCATGGTAATTTAATGAGGAAAGGATAGTCCTTTAACAAATGGTGCTGGAAAAAATTGGATATCTCATATGCGAAGATGGACTGAAATGGATCATCGGCCTATAGTTCAGAGCTAAAATTATAAAACTATTAGAAGGAAACCTATGAAAAAAATCTTGAGACCTTGGATTAGGCAAGGATTTATTAGGATTTAAAAAATCCCCAAAAGCACATACATACTTTTGTATAAACTAGAGCATATCAAATTTAAAAATATTTGCTCTTCAAAGATATTATTGAGAATAAGGAAGAGCAAGCCAGAAATAATTACCAGACGTGTATCTATCTACCAAAGGTTTGTGTCCACCATATATAAGGAAATTCCTCCAATGTAATAAGAAAATCATTTAGATTTTAAGAAATGGCCTAGGGCTTTAGGCCATTTGGAAAAATACGGATGGCAGCCACAGTGTCGCACCTCTGCACACGCAGGAGAGCGACTACAAGGACTGATAGTACTGAACAATGGCAAGGATGTGGTGGGACTAGACCTTTCCCGGTGTGCTGCTGATAACGCAAGATGGCGCAGCCACTTTGGAAGACACACGGTTGCTTCAAAAGTTAAACATACACTTACCATACATCCCAGCAAAGCTGCTCGGAGGTGTTTGCCAAAGGTAATGGAATGTTGAACAATGTCTACAGAACAATTTACATGCAGAGGTTCATAACAGCTTCATTCTTCTTAGCCAAGACTTGGAAACAACTCGGAAGTCCATCCGTGGGGATGGACAAATTGGTTACGTGAACTAGATACTCCCGGGCAATAAAAAGAAACAAAATACCGAGAGAGACAACGGAGGAGTTTCAGGAGTATTATCCTAAGTGAAGGATTCCAGATACCAAAGACTATATGTTCTGTGTCATCTCAGTATGTGACAGTCTATAGAAGATAAAACTAAAGTCAGAGAGCATTTATGAATGGTTGCTTGGGCACAGGCAAGGCGAGGCATTCACTGCGGAGGGTCACGAGAGATCTGGTGGGTTGGTACAAGTTATTTCACAGCACAGTTAAGGTGGTGGTGACAGTGTTTATGCATTTGTTGAAAATTGTTGAATTTAGGTGAGTAAATTTATTGTGTCTCAGTTATACCTTAGTGACGCTTTTTAAAAAAAAATATACAAGTTCCAACTCTGAAGGAAAAGCATGGACTTGTGGAGAATGTGGGATCTAGGAATCAAATTGCCTAAGAAGCAACCCGAGTTTTTAAAAACACTGCTACGTTCTTTGGCGCTAAAGCCAAGCATTATGTGAGAACTTTACCATGAGAAAGATAATTATGAATAATGTGTCATGTGTCATAATACTTAATAAAGTGTGTGTGTGTGCGCGCGCACGTGTGTATGCATCAGCAGGGCTACTTAAAATCTAAGATATTCAGGTCTTTAATGAAAAACCTGATACATAAACTGTTTAATCAACAAAGTTTCTAGTCCAAAGTTAAGAGATCAGAACCCTAGAGTTCAGGTTAACTTAGCTGTAAGAGAATTAACTCATATAGCAAGCTGCTCTTTCGAAGACTATTCCACTCCATGGTAATCTTTGGAGAAATATATATATATATTTTTTTTTTCCCCAAAAAAGGTTTATTTATTTATTGATTTATTGATTTGACAGACAGAGATCACAAGTAGGCAGAGAGGCAGGCAGAGAGAGGAAGGGAAGCAGGCCTCTGGCTGAGCAGAGAGCCCGATGTGGGGCTCCATCCCAGGACCCTGGGATCGTGACCTGAGCCAAAGGCAGAGGCTTTAACCCACTGAGCCACCCAGGCACCCCTGGAGGAATATATTTTTGACTCATGTGTACTTTGAAAAGATGTCCCCACATCTGAAAATTGCTGATTTGTAGGTAACTTTTTAACTTAAAAGATAAAACCCTTCTTGGAATGAGCAGATATTAAAACCATGGAGAACAAACCAGAGAAGCATACAGTTAGCACTTGTGGTTGAAATACAGGTGTACAACTCTTCTTTTTCCTTTTCAGAGTTGATTTCCTATATGTGGTTTTTTATTTTTTCCCACCTACAATAGAAAACGGGGCCATAAGAGGCCCCATGTGTATAAGGGAGCTCTGTGAATAGAACTGTCTATGATGAGGAAGATACTTCTGTTCCATGCGGGCAAATACGGCGGCCATTTGCCAGGTGTAACTTTTGAGAACTGAAATGTTACTAGGTTAACTGAAGTAATGAATATTTAATTTTGCTTAGTTTTAGTTGGCTAAAGTTAAAATATAAACAGCCACCTGTGGGTGGTGAGTGCCATAATGGACCATGCATGGATGGACCTTTGGCCTTTACAGAGGACAATATCTACCGATGCAGGTGGTTGTTCCCATGTCTAATGAGAGGCTCTTCTGTCCTGGTGTCCCCTCTGAGTCAATTTTTTGGAAAGCCTCGTGGCTCGTCATTTAAGAAGAAGGGGCTGAGAACAGGAGAACTGTGTGATTGTTATCCTTCTGCTACTAACTACTTCTGATGTAAAAGGAACCTCTTACTGTCTTTTGGTCTCCATTTCTTTAAGTGGAAAATGAGTGTGTTGGGCCTTCTGTCAAAGACTTTACCGCACCATTGATCTTGTTGCCCTTTAAACTAGGATAATAGGGGAGGCCAGTGGACATTTGGGACATTCTTTCTCTCTTCAAGAGAACTCCCTCTCTTAATCCTGAAACCAGAACCCAGTAACGTTCTGTATTGCAAGAGCTAAAGAAATTGAGATTTCTGTTGACACTGTTGACGTTGATAACATTTTTTATCACAAACGTGTAGCAGGAAATGTTAATATATTTTATGTGACAAATGGTTTGACCTTTCATTTTCACAATTAATTACCATCTAAAAAGGTTAGATTCATGTTCCTCTGGATTTAGCAGGTTTTCTTGCTACCTAGAAGCAAACAATTCAGAGATGAAAGGTTAATACACATTTTAGTTATCAGTGCAGGGAAGTTTAGAAACTCTTACTGTGAAAGCTCACTGTTAAGTCCATGGCATCCATTAGAAATATCTTGGCTTGCGAGGAATAGATAACCAACCTAATGGTGCCTTACATTTTAACGCTGTTCATTGGTCCCCAACTAGAATTACGGAGCTACACTGTCGAGGCCAGTTCAGGGGCTGGGCAGTATCAGCAAAGATCCGGGCTCCATCATTTTGCTTAGTCAACCTGCTGCAGTTGGCTTTCACTTTTGTTTATATTTCGTGTTTGGATGGCAGCTGGCAGCATTCAAAGTCAGGGAACGAGGGGGGAAGGCAGGATAACCAACTTCTTTACTCACGTGTTTCATATCGGGAATCAGCATTGAAAACAAGATCGCTCATGGAAGCCAGTGTTCAGTGGCCAGAGCTGGGTCATGGGCCTGCCTCTAGCTCTAAGGGGAAAGGAAATGTCTGGCAAATGACAGTGGGAAAAAAGTCATGGTTTAACCCCTGAGTCCGCTAGGTCTGGTAACAGGGGGAGGTGAGGAACTCACCTTGGATGCAAATTTAAGAGGTAAAAAAACCTCAGTAGTCAAGATAAATACCGTGTGTGTGTGTGTGTGTGTGTGTGTGTGTGTACATTTATATAATGCAATATTTAAAAAGATCAATATTAATGACAAAAGAACCCATGACAAACACACTATCCAGATTTTAAATGAAGACAGGATTACTGTGGTCTCCTCTGAGCCCTACTGGAGCTCCTTTGTCTTCATTTAGAATGTTGCTAGTTTGTTCCTCATGGGGTTTCTTTTGGCATTAATGTAGAATATAAAGAATATTGCCTTAAAATATTAAATCACTGAGGATTTATGGGGGGTACTTTTATTTATTTATTTTTTTTAGTTTTTTAAAAAAATCTTAAATTAAATTTTATTTTTTTAGTGTTCCAAGATTCATTGTTTATGCTGAGATTTTTGGCTAACCTCTTAAGTTTTGCGCCCTATAGGAGACCTCACCTCCCTGACTCTTGTCCCCGACCCCTGCTGTTGAACCCAGTTTGGGTTCTGTGAGCAAGCAAGGACTGCTGGGCCACTTCCCCTCGTCTACACAGCAGTGTCGTTGGTTCTGGTGTGTCTGTCCCGTGGATATTCAAAAATGTATGTTCTTCTATATGCTTCATAGACGAAGTCTCTTTTTATATTTTAAAGCCCTTTTTGATAAACAGTCGATTCTCTATCTCATGCTTCACGCAAGGACTCTTTCTGAATAATGAGGTCTCAATACCTTTTTGACTGAATAACCAACCAGACACTGTATTGATAAGAAACAGAACATTTATCCCAAGCCGACTGTCCCCGAACATATCTGGGATACCTTGAGGAACAGTAAGAATTTCCCATCTTGGTGTTTTCTCATATTTGAAAGGAAGTACTGTTGGATAACTTGAAATTTTAAAAAGATTCACAGAAGGTTGAGAAGACAGAAAGATCTCTTGGTGCTTTTTTGTGTCTCCTGAAATGGAAGTTGGGAATTGGACTCTGAGAATGACGAAGTGTGTTTTCAAGGAACTCATGTCATAAAATTGTGGAAATTATCATCCTGTCGTATGAAAGCTGGTAGAAAAGCAGTCATCCTTTTTATAATTTTAATCTTGCTCTATCTTTGGTTTGATTAACCATGAGTTGATGTTGATCAGCCATTTACTTGAAACCTCTTGCGCCCTTTTTCCTAAGGGGCATTATAAAAATGAGCCATCGCTCACTGGGAAAGCTTTAAAATTCTATCAGGCCATTCGTTGAGAATACAAGTAGTCCTCCTACAGTGAAGATCTCTAATGAAAAAAACTCATCTAGACCTGTGAAGCCTGACTGATAGCGATATGTAGTAGGAATTTCATGCAAGCCTATAAAATAAGTCTGTATTAAGGGCCAAATGTATTTTTCACACCATTTATAAGATATAAATTCTTCAATCTCAAAAGTGTCTACGCAGAATTGTGCAATGTCTTGTCTGATTTAATTCAGCTTTTGAAAGCTCTTGAGAGCAATGTTTGGAATTTAGGGGATAAAAAGGGAAGAACATATGGAAACAATAAATTTACATAGTTGGTTGTTAAAGATGCCTGCTAAGAGAAAGCTTTAAAGTGCATAGCCGTGATAGAAAAAGTAGGAAGGTTAGAGTGAACTTCACATGTGTTTATCATTACTGTTCTTATTTAAGACTTCCCCTTTCCCCCTGAGCCAAGCTGGAGCACCCCAGTTTTTTTAAGAAACTTTTTTTTTTTTTTTT
This sequence comes from Mustela lutreola, assembly GCF_030435805.1. NCBI lineage: Eukaryota > Metazoa > Chordata > Mammalia > Carnivora > Mustelidae > Mustela > Mustela lutreola. The sequence continues at coordinate 7,243,549 of NC_081294.1, read as the reverse complement.
TTTAAAGCAACCAGTGAAATCCAGTTTCTCCTACGCACGTCCTGCCTCACGTCCTAGCTACTTCCATAGTCCATTTTTTCTGACCACTTGAGATGCCTTTTGAGTCTGGGTTATTTTTTGATTCCGCCGTCCCACTGCACGAATGAAAAACTGTTACTTTTGCAACCGAGCAATGCCCCTTTGCCGGTCTGCGTATCTTGGCCAGAACCACGGAACCCCTGCTTGGCCTGCGCGTGGGAAGTGGGGGTCGGATGGTTGGGTAAGATTCCATCCACCGCATGTTTTCTACTTCTCGAATGCTCTGGGTTTCCTCGGCCTCCCTACCTATGTGAAGCTTCAGTTGCTGTTGCCAAGAATTTCACACTCCGAGTAAGAGAAGGATATCTCCCAGAGGATGTGTAATTCTATTATGCAGCAATAGCTCTTTCTGTGACTTCAAGCCAAGCAAAAATATTAGCTAGTGCTAAAGTTACTTCCCCGCCGATCCAACCACGGGACCTTCTAGAACTTCTCTCAGCCCAGCCATTTGCTTTTGACCTTTCCTGCCCTACCATGTAATTGTGACCTCCCTCGTCTGCGGTAGGTGAGGGTAACAGGCCTGTTTTTAAAAAGTGTAGAGGCAGCACCCGACCGCAGCTGCCTGACTTCTCGGTTTGCTTTTATCATCTGAAGTGCATTAACGGACCCGTGTGTGCGGACGGGACAGCAACTGCCTTCCGTCGGGGTGAAACAGAAAAGATGATATCAGCACATTGCGATGATTTCCTGTGCGCTCTGTTTGCTCATGTGTAGATTAGAAGGACTTAGGCCTTTTATAGTCTGAGACCGAACGCCTTTGGCCACATACCCACACAAACACAATGACGTCGGAAGAACCTCATGCAATTATAAGGTCTCATGAAAACATCCTGCTCTCGTGAATGTACTGGTGAGTCCTGGAATCTTTAACTGGTGGGGTTTTCTAGCCATAGTAAAATAAATAGAAGTGCAAAATAAAAACCGAGCCGTGTTCCCAAATACCATGCCTGGATGACCGGGCAGTCACTGAGGAAGCCTGCCGAGCTCACCGCAGGGGCCAGGTGAGGTGAGGAATGGTTTCTGGACGGCTCATCGTTTCTCCTCTAAGCATTCACAGATGCTTGCAAATAAAAATGAAGAGCTGAGCTGAAGAAGAGTTTCTGCTTTAACCTCAGCTCTGAACCACGGAGATGGCCTCACTTTTGGGATTCTGCTAGCTTGGAGGCTTAGGGAAGAGATTAGGTTGCGTGTGGGCTGGATCCCCAAACTATGGGGCATGTAGGCTAACCTTGTGTTCACTTGGGTTTTTATGTTCTTTCCTTTTGGAGAGATTAAATGTGATTTACCTTAGTCATTTAAATTCTGTTGTAAAATGTCAGAGGTTAAACAGAAAGTAGGACTTAAAATTACATACCTCTTCCCTGAAGATATAAAATGTTACTATTTATCAACATGAAAATGTTAGGATGGCATTCAAAGTAATTGTCTCGCTGGGCTCATTGGGGGTAGTAGTCCTAGTTACCGAGAAAGTGACGTGAAAACGTAAAGAAGACAATTATTTCTCCTTTTTTAAAAGAATTTAATTTATATTTTTCAGTGTTCCAAGATTCACTGTTCATGCACCACACGCAGTGCTCCATGCAATCCGTGCCCTCCTTAATACCCACCGCCAGGCTCACCCACCCCCTCCGCCCCCTCCAAAACCCTCAGTCTGTTTCTCAGAGTCCACAGTCTCTCATGGTGTGTCTCCCCCTCTGATTCCCCCAATTCACTTTTCCTTTCCTTCTCCTAATGTGTTAATCCCTTGCTCCACAAATAAGTGAAACCATATGATAACTGACTCTCTCTGCTTGACTTATTTCACTCAGCATAATCTCTTCCAGTCCCGTCCATGTTGCTACAAAAATTGGGTATTCATACTTTCTCATGGAGGCATCATACTCCATAGTGTGTATGGACCACATCTTCCTTATCCATTCGTCCGTGGGAGGTCATCTTGGCTCTTCCCACAGTTCGGTGATCGTGGCCGTTGTTGCTATCAACATTGGGGTACAGATGGCCCTTCTTTTCACGACATCTGTATCTTTGGGGTAAATACCCAGTAGTGCAATTGCAGAGTCCTAGGGTAGTTCTATTTTTAATTTCTTAAGGTAAAGGGTCTGTACTCGAGGAACTACAGAACACTCATGAAAGAAATTGAAAAAGACACAAAAAGATGGAAAAGCATTCCATGCTCATGGATCAGAAGAATAAACATTGCTAAAATGTCTATACTGCCCAGAGCAATCTATACTTTCAATGCCATCCCAATCAAAATTCCACTGGCATTTTTTCAAAGTGCTGGAACAAACAATACTAAAATTTGTATGGAACCAGAAGAGACCCCAAATTCCTAAGGAAATGTTGAAAAAGAAAAAAACTGGGGGCATCACATCACGTTGCTTGATTTCAAGCTTTACTACAAGGCTGCGATCACCAAGACAGCATGGTACTGGCACCAAAACAGATACATAGACCAATGGAACAGAGTAGAGAGCCCAAATACGGACCCGGAACTCTAGGGTCAAATAGTCTTTGACAAAGAAGGTATTTCTTACGAAAGATTTTCAGCAAAACATTGAGTGAGTGGGAGAAATCTCTCGCCATCATATAGTGGTATTAAAAACTACAGAGCTGCCCTAAAAGAAAGAGAGAGAAAGTCCCAAGGGACAAGTATCAAAAAGAGGAGTTCCGTCTGGAATCCAAGTTGAAATGCCGTAGGAACTGTGTTTTCAAGAAATGCTGGAGGCTGGGAAGAGTGAGTTCAGGGTACTGATCGGCAAGGAAAGCAGAAGCTCAGTGACCTTTTTAATGCTGCAGGGGACACTGAGCTGTCCTATTTGTGACATCGAAGTCCAAAAGAAGTACACATCAGCCCCCAGGAAGAGGGAAGAAGGCTGGCCTTGTGGGGAGGAGGGGGGGTCAGACTCTTGAAAGAGAAACACAGAGCCTGTGCTGCAGGCTTCCACAGGGGATCTGAACAGTTACCATTCTTGGAAAGGAGAAGCTCCAGGCAAAGAAATTGATAATCAACTTGTAAACAGCAAACCACAGACTCGCAGAGGAGCCCTCTCTGTTCTCCTGTCCTGTGCTACTGCCATAGTCCCTGGGTCATGGGTTCTTGTGGGAGCTATTCTTGCTGGAGATGAGCTCAGAGTCAAAATACACACCAGTGAGATGACGGGCGGCTCTACGAGTCCGCAGACCGGGTCAACGCAAAATTGAAGCCCCAGACCCATATAACGGACTGACCCCAACAGATTTTAAAGTTTGTAAGAGATCCAGGTGGAATCCATATGGCCAGAGCACGAGGGCATGGTTTGGATGAGAAGAAGAGTAGACAGAGTGAAGAAGAGTAGTCAGAGTGGGAAAAAAAGTCCTGAGAATCCGTGTGAATGTAGTGCAAAGTGAGAAAGAGAGTAATCCATATTTGGATTCAGAGTAAGAAATTCATTTAAGTATTTTTCTAGAACTTAGAATAAGTAAGAAAGAAATGGCTCATCCTGTATCAGAGAAAAAATAGAGGTTACAGTGCTCTGATGTTGATCATTTTCCCTCCTTTCTCTCTTAAAAGAGCCACATGTTTTTTCTTTATTTTTTCAAGGATTAAAGTACATGATCCTGCATGAGTTTGTGTGTTTAGAGGGTGGGCTTTCTGGTTTTTTTTTTCATTGTTGTACCCCAAACTTGAGTTTTATAGATGTTGGTAGAGACAATGTCTTCATATTTAATTCCCAACTTTCAAAGAGCTTACTCTCTTCAATAGGAATGACAAACAGAAAATGAAGCATTCAAATGGTAAGTTATAGGTTAATAGAGAAAATTTTAAAATAAAATTAATAGAGAAAATTTTAAAATAAAATTTAAAAATAAAACATATTCATCATATGTGTTTTTTTTTCTATTCATTGCCTTTTGGCTGTTGGAGTTCTAGTTTTCCTGGGTGAGTCATGTGGATAAAAATATCTCCCTTTCAGGGCTTTTTTAAGGAATCAGGAGCGTATATGTAGAATAACCACCGTGGTGCCCAGTTCAGTACTTAGATTACTGTGTCTCATCAGTCCGTAGCATCATCGGAGTTATCTTTTTCATTGTCGTTTTATTAGATGCTCCGTTGCCTGAAATAAAATTCCTCAAGAGTGTGTGCTAAAGCTTCATTTCTTTGGAAGCTCTACTCTTATTATAGCAAGCATAGTATGGGACATCATAAGCATTTGTTTGTTTGGGGGAATACTATTGAGGGCTCTTTTTTGGGTCTCCTAATCTAACCTCTCTTTATAGTTGCCTTTATCTTAGTAATAGATGTATTTGGAAAAACATCTTTAGTGATTTTTAGACTATTAAAATGTTGTGTCTCTTGAAATATATCCAATCTGGCAAGTTGCTTAAGATCTGGCTTGCTGGACTCTATGGGTGGGGGGAGGGTTGGGACCAGAATCAAAATCCCACCCAGTAGATAGTACCCGATACGTTATCTGCAAGCATCTGTGCCCAGATGGGATGCTAACTTCCGATTAATGTCCAAACTGCAGATGGGATATGATGACCCACGACAAAGGTGAATGGTGGTTCATTTGGTGACTAGTTAGTTCCTTGACCTGCCCAAAGGGCTCAGAGGCCTTTGTGAGACGATGATGTTGCCCTTGAAATTCTTGTTTATCTTGAATTTAAACGCTAAACAAAACTGATCTCCTTCATTATCCTTCTATACAATGAAGGCCACAAAAACCTAAAATCTTCTATCATGACCTCCGGAGACTCACCCAGGAAATGTAATCAATGGAGTCATTTTTAGATCATTACAGTCTTGGATTCTGGACCATTCTGCCTCCCCTGCCCCAGTGGTTCTTATGAAACTGCGTGGGCGTTTTGCCCTCACTGGTAACTTTTTCCATGGTTTTCTTGTTTGCTTTTCTTCCCTTGCCCTCAAGAAAATGGTTTAGTCTTGCTAACACGGGTACTCTGTTGCTGGATAAGCCGACGTGAGGGAGTGACAGGCACGAAGAGAGAAGCTGGGATGAAATTTTGAATTTTTCAAAGGGAGGGATGAAATTGGGTCTAGAGAATAATTCTCGTTGGCATAAAAGCAGCAGCACGTCCTCCATAAGAGGGAGGAATCATTTTAGATTCTGTGGATGTCAACTTGTCATCAATTCAGCTTCCATCTGAACCTTTTGGCAAGTCCTTGCTCTGGCCACTGTGTTTCCAAGGGAATCTACTGGAGGAAAATGATGCTCATCACCATGATAGGGTACGAGAAAAGCAAAATTTAAAAGCAGTCTTGAATTCCAGCCATGCTTCCCAAGCAACATGTTTTTTCATCCCTATAAAAGCTCTATAAAGTGGCTGTGTCTCTACCCTTTTCTGTAGCCCAGGAAATAGACAAAGAGGAGGGAAGTAACTTGTCCATGAGCCCAGCCTGTGTTGCAGAACAGGGAGTAGAATTCTGCCAGGTAAGGCTGCAAAGGCCAGGCTCTCAGGTTTTACAACCCTTAGTGGTGATGGGAGGAGCTTACACCTTGCCCCTCCTACCTCACCGGCGTGTCTTAGTGTGTGTATGTGTGTGTGCATGCCTGAGTAGATTGGGCTGAGGATCTGGGGCCTGATTGAGAAGGGAGGCATGCTCTAGCCTAGTCAACACATTTATACTACCCCCCCCCCCACCTTAGGTTAACAGAAGCTTCCCAGAGCTCTGCTGACATATTGATAAGACAGCTCTGAGCCATTGCTTTGATTCTTGAATCCCAAAGTTGTTAGGCACTGATGTCTTATGGTGTACATCAGTGCCCAAAATAGGAGGTTCCTTTTCTAGGTTCCAGGTGTGTTTATTATACGACAGAGGAGCAGAGCACCCCAGATTTCGTTGAGAGAACTCTAACATCCATAGCTTTGTTGTACATTCTAGTTTTGTTGTGTTCATTATAGAACTGGTGCCTGAGACCGATGTTCATTTATCTGTCTTTGTGTTCAGTGTTTACTCCTTTAGTGGTCCACCCGACCAGGGTCCATTCATTCCTTAAATACATTTTTGTCAAGGCTGTACCTGCTTTGTGTTACGCACTGGGAATATGGGAAACAGTGATGTGCAAATAGGCACATTGGACACGGTGCCACAGGTTCTGGTCTTGGGTGCTCATGCCGGGGTCTTTCGTCTTATCTGTGGAGACTCAGGGAGGCTTTCTGGAGGAGCCGTCACAGCCGGCCTGTGAAGGGTGGGCAGCCGAGTTCCAGGTGGGGAAAGGGAGGAGGTAGGGGGACTTCTGGGTAATCCCTGGCTCAAAGTCTCTGATAAAGTCAGAGCCCAAAATGCGTGTATGTTGGATGGCAGAGAAAGTGATGGGGTTGGTTGGAGATTAGGATCGGCGATACCTGATTTGTATGGTTTGGCTGTGGGTCTTCTAAGGTTACTGATGTGGAGTTGTACACAGGGGACACTGGCCGGCTGAGGCACTGAGGGAGAGAGTGTCGGCTAAGCCAGGTGACCAATGATGAGAGGAGAGATCGTGGTGACCCACACCAAGGTCATGGCACAGCGGACAGAAGGAAGCACATCAGAGAAGTCGTGCCCGGAGGATTCTGTGAGTGGGTGTGTGCGTGCATGTGGGGTTGTCACTGCTTTCTGTTCTGCGATGGTCTGCTCTCTTCAATCCAGTGTGGTTAAACCTGATCATCCCTTCTTTTGTGGTTGAATTTCAGTGCGGGAAAAGGCCTTCTCACAATTCCTGTCCAAATAATGTTAGTTACACAATCTCAGTAAAAGAAGTGAGGTTAGAGATTTATCCTTAAATATCCATCCATGTTATCCTATATGATGTGGAGATAAATAATTTTTGCTTTTTGTATTTTAAGACATGGAAGTTCCAAACGGTCCCCTTGTCTTTACATGGGATCAGATTATTCCTCTGCGTGTGTCCCTTCAGTATCAGCTACAGATGGTCAACAGAGATGTTTCTCCCGAAGATTTTTCTCTTGACGCCACCAACTAGACGTGGGCTTCTTGGGTCCTGGTTCCTTCTACCCTCCCTTGCCCTCTTCCCGGTCCTGTGAACAGACGCTATCTTTGAAAAGAGTTTTATATTTGTTCTAAGCGTTTATAAAGATACTGTCAGGCTCTCCTCTCCCTCTCCTGGGGTGTCTAATATAGTAGTGTTTATGTTTTGGGAAGAACGAAAATAGAAATGTTTATAACTGGTGGGGCAGAAAAAGAATGAACTCAAGCTGGAGTCATCAGCTTGGTTGTCCTGTTTGTGAAAACAGTTCTCGCTAATTGTAGCCCTTCCAGAAGGACACATTATTATACTGACCATATGCAATTAACTTGGCTTTTCTTTCTCTATGTATGAAAATAGAGCACACAGCCATTTTCCCTTCCGTATTCCCGAGCAAGGACTGTACATTCTTTCCTGGACGCAGTCCAGCATCAGTCTTTTCCTGAGGAGTTCTAAAATCTCTGTCTGGCATTAAATTTAATAGGTCTAGTATATCAAAAATAGAATTATAATTATGAAGAGTCAGTTAAAAGGAGGGTGAATGGTAAAATGAAATGAGATTTTTAATGGCTTGCCAACAGTTATAATTAATGAGATGGGGATCTGGCCACGCGTGTGACCTTCAGGTAGGAAACCGACAGAGCCCCTTGTCCGTGGGCCTGGGAAGGAAGATGATTTTTCAGAAGAACAGGTTCTTGCCAGCTACCACTACCTCCTCTTGAGGGCTTCCTGATGTCAAGCTCATTGGTGTGTTCAACGAGGCAGCTTGGGCATATCAGGTGCAGGAGTGCTTCATCGGAAGAGACAATGAGAGCCACAACACGGAACCGTGGAAGGTGTTTTGACAGTTGCTGTACTGTGTCTCCTGTGTTTGATAGGACACTTGTTTCCTTGCTTGTCCTGGGAAGTTGCTTTTCACGACGGGGTTAATTCATGGGTCTCATCTCCTTTACTCTCTGTTTTGCATGGCTCATTTCTTTGGACACTACAGCTGGAAAGAGAGAAGAGTACACACGAATGCTGGCCGCAGAGCCCAATACCACCCAACTGTACAACTTCCTTGTGCATCAAATGGCTTCCTAAGGCTGCAAAAATTGTTTTTGTCTGATTAAACACAGGTCCCTTTGAACTCCGTGGGGGTTCTTTTCTGTGTGCGTTTCCTTGGAACTGTCTGCAAAGTCCTTTTTTTTTTTTTTTTCCTTTTGGGTCTGATTTGGAATCCAAAGAGTCAGCCCACTCCGCCTCCTTCATCCTTGCCCAAGCGTACAGTTGTGTTCGTATCCTGTCACTTACATTCCCTAGCTGGAGGCAGAGACAAGGCAAAGCTGCACTTTCTGCACGCACAGTCACCTCTTCTCCTCCTTCTGTCCCTGAAGTGGGTTGACTGGGAGGCAGAGGCAGATCAGGACGACGCCTTGGAACCAGTTAGCACAGGGTGTGAGTTGCCCATTTAATGACCACCAACAGAGCCTCTGACTTCCCTGGGAGCCCGCCGAGAGGAAGTACATCTTCTGTGAGGCTGGGACTGAACCAGGGCCAGAAGCCATCTCTTCCAGAGAAAGGATTGGGGCAAAGAGGCAGCTTAGAATTTATACTCAGGGATATTTATGGGATCTCGGTCTCAGGGATGGGGCGAAGTCGTCATCGTACGGAGAGGAGTACGGTCCTGACTGTCAGCTCGGATCCTGCAGTGAGCTGTGGGAGGCGCACGGGAATGCAGAAAGTGCGATTTGCTTCTTTATTGTTGCACGTGTTTATTTGTTCCTTTGCTCAACCTTCTCTAGTCTTTTTGCTGACTTCCGTGTAAGGACCATTTTCTTCTTGTTCTAACCTCCTAGTTAGACTTGTAGGCTATACAATCAATGTGCCGATGTCCATCAAACGTTCATCTGGAGTTCAACCCCGGAACTGCCACTACCTACTCCTAACTCCCCTGGGATTTCCGTTGGGGATCTCAGCTTAGGCGTTCATCAAAGAACTATTGGAATGTTCTCCACATGCCAAGCCTACTTCTCCTCCAGTCTCTCCTCTCTCAGAAATGGCCCCGTGGAGTGAGTAGCTCTCGTGGAAAAGCTGGGTGTCATTCTTAATTCCTCACATCTCCTCAGGGCCCCACATAGTTGCAAACACTTAACTACTCTTGCTGCTCTGTGTTTTGGGACTGCTGAGGCGTATTCACTTCCTGCATTTCACATCCTTGGATCCATCCTCTACTCCGTAGCCCTAGAAGCTTTGAAACATGCAGAGTAGCTTATGTTCCCCCCACTCTCCTTCCCCACACCCACCGTGGCTTCTCAGTGCCAGAGAGCGGCGGCTGGTGGCAACGACAGCCTGCCCCCCAGTCTGGCCCACCGCCAGGTACTGGAACCCAGCCACACCCACAAGTTTATATTTGTCCTATAGCAACAGCAGCCGAGCTGAGCAGTTGTGACAGGGACCATATGGCCCGCAAAGCCTAAAATACTCTCTGGCCCTTTGCAGCAATAGCTTTCCACTTGCTTCCATGGCATAGAATCTGTGTTTTTTCACCTGCACCAGCAACACTGGAGCTGAAACGCTCCTGCCTCCCTCTTGGCTCTTCCTTCCCCTCATCTCTCACCCGCACCTGCCTCGTTTCTGTTGCTCAGATTCCCTGCTTCTTCCTCCGATCAGGGCTCTCCCCTAGCATGTGCTTCTCCCGCATCTCTGGGTGACTTTTTGTTGTCACTCAGGTCTCCGTTAAGTGTCACTTCAGCAGAGCGGTCTTCCCTGGAAACTAGAACGTTGCTGCAAGCCACACTCTCCAAAGTCGTCCTGTTTTATTTACCTTGTGACGCTCACGTGCTACTTTGATTACTTATTTTATTGAACCTGTCCTCCTCACGAGAATGTACCTCGAGGAGGGAGGAATCTTCTCTGTGTATTTTCCTGCTGTGTCTTCAGTTCAGAGAACAGGGTCAGACACAGAGTCGATAAGTGTCTGTGCCGTGAAGGCTGTCACGTGCCCGGTGGCAGATGGCCCAGGGAGAAGACGCCATGAGGTCAAGCAGGGGCTTGACGTTGGCTGTGAAAATTGGGCTCAGATCGGGAAGGGTCTCTGAGGTTGCGTGGGATACATCAGGAAATGAGGGTATGAACCTGTCAAGAAAAATCGAAAACAAGGTTAGGAACATGACTGTGACCCTGAATTCACTTCTCCGAGGAATTTATAAATGCGGCTCTTAGCTTGTCCACACAAGGGCTTTGCTGCGGGCTGGGAACCAGCACAGCTGTTAGCCCAGTCACCGTTGGGCTCAGGTGAGTCCCTGGAAGAGAGGACGACCTCGGTTTCCCCACAGCACACCCGTGTGGGCAAAACGAAAGGAAAGCTGGCCAGGATTGCCCCATCTCCTCTGTCTGCCCCTTATGAACCCGTCCTCGTCAAGGTCGGTGACTCAGAGGTGCGGAGGGCAGAGCTCTCTTGCGAAGGCTGGGCTGAGGCGGGAATCCACTTTGCCTAGAAATAGAAACCTTCGGCCATAAATGTCAGCTTTGATTTCATATTTAACACAAGCTTTTTTTTTCTTTCAGTCTAACAACTTGAGTGAGTTGGGGCTGTCGGGACCTAAGTCAGCCTGCGGGGGAGGGCTGCCCATTTTCTGGAACCGTCAGTAACACCAGCTCATAGGGGATGGGCCCTGCTAGGATTTCCAGAAGGTTTGCTTTTTCTCTGGGAGGAGATGGAAGTAGAGTAATTAGCTGAGGTTTCAAAATGATTTTGTGTGACTGTGCGTGGAACACACAACTTTTTTCTATGAGTCAGCTAATGATTTTCTGTATGCCTTTTTCATTTCCGTTGAAAGGCATTAAAGGCTGTATGAAACTAATGGAATAAAATGTCTCGGAAATACTAGTACTTGTTGATGCCTTGGGATACAGGGTGAATCATGTGGGATAAGTGGCCAGGGCGCCTTTCTAGATTAATCTGTACTGATGTGCGGTAGAGTGAACTTCAGCAGGTCCCTTCGCTAGTCCGGATTCCTGACTTCTCTTTGTTGAAATGAGGCATCTGATTACGGGGGTCCTGAGGTTTCTGTTCACTTTGAGATTCTGTACTTTTTTTTTTTTTTCCCCTGTTACTGAAGAATTACACGTAGTATGTTTAATTATCTGTAATACTTACTTATTGAGCTCCCACTCTATCCTCTGGAGCAGGGGTGGGGAAGATGGTAATATTTTAGGTGTTGGAGGTCAGATGGTCTGTATTCAGCTCTGCCAGTGTCGTGCAAAGCAGCCCTAGACTATAGGTAAGCACCTGGGTGAGGCTGTGCTCCATAAAAATTTATTTACAGACAAAAATGTCATGGATCTAATTTGGTCCAGAGGCCACCATTGGCCAATCCCTGTTCCAGAGCCTAGACGCTGACAGTTATCCTGTATAAATATTCAAGTTATCTTTCTTTAATAGAGTCTCCACATTCTTTGGGTGTAAACTCGTTCACCTGTAAAACAGCGAGAGGAACGGTGGGATAGCGTTCATGACTGTGACTTAAGTATAATCAGCACGCGGGCTTTATCATCCAGGCAGGGTCCGGTGGGCCAGAGGGCTCGGGAGCAGCTGCAGCAATGAAGGGAGGTTCAGGTAGCTTCCCGGACTGTGTTGTGCCTTGGAATGTTCAACGTTACGGCCAGCCCGAGTTCACTGGAGTGTCCATAGTAGAACGCAGGTACGCCTGAACTCGCGCCCCTCTCTTGAGTGGCTCCCAGCCTGTTCGTAGTCGTTAGAGAGCAGGCGGGGTCATTTTGAAGGGGTGGAGTCGTGTTAGCAAAGGGGGGAGTGAGAATGAGCTTGGCCAAGAGCCGGTTGGGCGCAGCTGAGGCGTCTGTGTGTTGGGGACAAGCGGAAGGGAAGAGCAGGGAGGTGTGAGGGGCCGACGGCCTGGCCAGGCAGTTTGCTGTGGCCGTGGAAACTGGCAGACAGAGAAAACCTTTGTGCAGGTGTGTCACCTGACTGCAGCGGGCCGAAGGTCCCCCGTCAATCACAGTGCTCCCACAGACTCTGCGGGGTGGCCCCAGGCCCACGGGCAGACACAGGCACTCTTATCTTATCAGCCAGGATATTCCAAGGTCTTAGACATTATCTCTGGGAGTTAGTCCAGGGTCAAACTTTTCTTTGGAATGGGTGGGGTTTGAACTCCCCAGACCTGCTGAGTCTACGGGTTATAGAACAGTCTCTTGCTTGTTGAATGGATTTCTGCTAGTGCTGCCTGGTCAGTTGGTTTGAACAGATAGTTGGTTGTGGCCTTCCTCAACGTTCTAGAGCCTTCCCGCTGTCACGGGTAGAGTGTGATGAACATGAAATTGCACATCCTTCTATTGGAGGCTAGAATTCATGGCAGATAGTCTGCCCGGTACTCAGGATATTGTCACAAGAGGCAGCAGGGCCGTCCTCCCGGTGAACTCGGGGAGCAGACGAAAACCACGCGTTACTGCCTGCAGAGGTGAGGTTGGCGACCCCTGGTTCTGGAGACCCTCCCGTGTCTTAGGGTCTCCGCCAGGTGCTTCGTAGGGATTGGTCTATACATTCTTCTTCTCCCAAACTCTTGTGTTCACATGCTCCCTGTGTTAGTGTAGTTTGTGAAGAAATGACGAGGCACCTGCTTTCGGCCCCACAGTCCCACCCATGAAAGCTCAGAGTCTGAGATGTGAAATGCAAGTCAGCCTCACTCCGAAGCCCGTGTCACTTGCATCAGCAGTTGGGTGACCCGAGGGCGGTTTTGTTGGAATCCGCCCCTGACTCAGTTGCAGACTTAATGACCTTCGGGTCTGAGAAGACCCCTCGTTAATTTGTTTTTCAATAATGTAAGGGAACAGGCCTCTGTATCCGCAAGGAAACCCTGTTCTTCATTCTTTAGCCGCATGCTGTCCGGGAGAGGAGCCACCAGCTGTGTCTGGCTGCTGGGCACTCAGATGTGGCTAGTTCGGATGGAGACGTGCATCAGTGTAAAAACGGACACTGGAGTTCAAAGGCCTAGAATGTACACATGCAATCAAAATATCTCAACAGTTTTTATTTTGCTAACATGGAAATAATATCCTGGATATACTTTATTAAATAAACTATATTGTTGAAAATTAATTTTTCTTGCTTCTTGGCATTTTGCCATTCCCCCCCTCCCAGTATTTCATTCATTTATTTGAGAGAGTGAGAGAGAGCGAGCATGTGCACAAGTAGTGGGGAGGGACAGAGGGAGAAGGAGAAGCGGACTCCCTGCTGAGCAGGACCCTGATATCATGACCTGAGCCAAAGGCATATGCTGACTGAGCCCCCGGGTGCCCTGCTTCTTAGCATTTTTTAATGTAGCAACTGGAAAGTTCCACATTATGTGTGTAGGCCTCGTTATGTTCATTGGCTAGCACTGCCGAGACCACTAACCATCGCACTGTCTGGTACCAGCTAGTGTTTCTCGTCCTCAGTTTCACTCTGTTGTGTGTGTGTCTCACCTTTTCTGCTAAACTATGAATGTCTTCAAGGCAGAGAGTGGTCTTCCATACCTCTGTATCCTCGCCAGTCCTCAAGTGGGTCCTTCCAATAGCAGGGACTCAAGAATTAGTCACGGACTGTGCACATGAATAATTATGTCCATTCTAGATGCATATCACCTGAATGCTTAAACCTGGAGTTTCTGAAAGAGTCTGAGTCCGTCTTGGAACGTGTTCCAGCTCTGGTGAGGGGCAGAATCAGTAGCCTGGCAAAGAGACTGGGGACGTATAGAATGTCTTCGAGCCAGGAGACTTCCTTGCACAAATGGCTGTATTTGTGCCCTTTCGGACTTCTGGTCATCCCTGCTTACACAGCAAGCCCATGGCCACTCCTGGAGTAATCTCAGTGCCCGTTGACTAGAAACAGTTCATTTTTATATTTTTAGTCACATTAACATCATTTGTAATTCTCAAGTTATAAATCTGAAGGAAATTACTTTTTAATGTCCTCTGGCACAACATTAAGATTTTGCAATTAGATTTTATAGCCTCTAGTCATATGCTGCAGGTCACAAGGCAAAATTAAGACCCTTCTGCACCAGCAAAGTTTCCTGTCGGAAAGCCGCACAGAGCTGAGGGGCGGGGCCGCTCTGGGACACACTTCGCAGCCTGGAGGACAAAGCTGGTCACAGTCCAGGGGTTGGAAGGTCTGGCCTAGTTTACATTTGCATTTGCATAATCTTTTAAATTAAAAAAATTCTGTCTTGATGGATGGATGAATAGAAATTGCTTCTTGTGCGAGTTATCTAGCAATAAAAACCTGCTTCTTATCGGCTTGGTTCTGATCCGCAGCCCGCCAGGAATAATTGCTCCAGATGGTTTAATGAACTAGGAGGTTTCTGCGATCTTAGAAGTTATAAACAAAAGGGAAGGCAACGCCAGCCTGCCAGGCAGATTTTTAAACCAGTTTATTGACAACATTCCAGAAACTTCTCTTTACATCTTGCCAGGTGTGTCTCCGGTAACCCTCAGATGACTCAGAATTTCTTGGGGTCCCCAAGAAATTTGGATCCTGAGATCAAATGGCTTTACCTGGTATGGCTGGAAAATCATGCCCACAAATGAAGATTGGGGGAAACAGTAGAAATCACTTGATTAGTAGAAATCACTTGATTCAGAAAGGGCGTCCATTTCAGTTGGTTATGAAGATGGTAGTTGGTTGTGATGAAATTTTGTCTCCTAAGATTTCTCTTAAATACATATATATATATAATGTATTTTTATATATTTATATATTTATTACATAAATACTTCTATATGTATAATATATATGTAATATATATTATATTACATTTTTATAAATATATTTATTTTATATAAATATAATATATTTATATATTATATATTACATATATATTATACATATAAAAGTATATATAATAAATATATAAATATATAATAAATATATAAAAGTATATATATTATATATAATATATATATATAAACATGTATCAGTTCTATGTTATCGTCCTGTAATCTAACTTGTAGAAACAATATATCTGAAAATCACAACAGGAATCTCTTGGAGGGGTGAAACCTGCCTTAGCCTCTCCCAGGCCAGTCTTCAGTCTATCTGCTCCTGCCCGTACTGAAACTGTGTGTGCGTTGCTGCTGCCTATAATTTTAACAGATTCATGGCTATTATTTAATGCTTGCTTACATCGTAAGCTGATACTATACTGGGGATTCTGAGCTTACATTTGTGGCTTTCCAGTCGTGTTTGCGTGAAGCAGACCCAAATCAGGGAACGTCATGAGTAGAAAGTACATGATCACAGATCGCCTGATTCTTAAGAAAATCTACCAGCCACGCTGTCTGGGGCAGGGGAGTGAACTTTACAAGAACCCAGTTTCAGAGCATAGATATTTTGTGAAACTTACAGTTAGCGGAGTTTTCTGATGGTGAACCTGTAAAAAAAGGATTAAAGGTTAAAAGTGTCACTGCGATGGAAACATGAGCGCCCGCCCCCCTTTGAGTGGGTGCATGACTGGACATAGGATGGGAAGGAACACTGTTAGCATTTTAAAATACTGTGTTTTATGGGTCATGTTTACAAATAAAAATGTAAATAAAAGATGCTTTATGCCTTCTTGGCGTACTGGATCCTTTCTACTTTTAATGGTATAAAAATGTTTTACCAAAAAAAAAGAGTTTTACTTTCCCTAATTGATTATTATTGGATATTTTTGCTTTATTTTTAAAAAGTCACGTCAGTTGAATATTTTGATCATTTCCTATAGCAAGCTTTTGAGATTTTTTTCCACCTAATTTAGTGTCTCATATATATATATATATATATATATATATACACACACACATATATATATTTATATCTCTTACGTACATTTATGCAAATACATTTATATACCTGTGTGTATAGATAAGTACATATACACTTATGTATATATATCAATGAACATATTGATGCCTTTAGATATAAATATGTGTAACTGTGTATGTATACATATCTGTATCCAGGGGTAATCTATGTAAATATATTTAATACATATTTACAAACCTGTGTATGTGTATATGTGCGAGTACACACATACATGCATATACATATATACATACCATATATGTGGATGAATATATTGAGATCTAAATCAAGATCTAGGCATTTTGGTCCCTTAAAATACCATAATTTAGAAAGTTTTGTGTGCTCAGAGACCACACAATGGTGTTCCCACTTGGATGGCTGCTCTACTAGTGCCGTGATGGAGAGGATAGATTGGCGAGGGAATCACAGGATTTGGGGTCTTCCACTGGACCTCATCGACATGTAACTTTGGGAAGTCATGCAACTTCTTTGCCCTTAGTTTTATAAACTGTAATAAAGTCAGGGGGAAGGATTGTGGGATAGCCAGTGTCATGTCCTACTGTACCTTCTTTGGTTCTGTGAAGTCCCAGATAGCAGGTACAGTGAAAGTAACTGAGGTCCTTGCATTTGGAGAAAGAAAATTAGCCTGGTATTTTTCAGTCTTTCTAGAAAGCTAAAGTGAGGCAATAGAGTATTGGCATATTTCTGCATTAGCTGATGTAAGCAGGACCTGTCAGGGAAAGAAATGATGGAGATAAATTTTCCACCATTGGGACCTTCTTCCTCCAGGTGCCTTATTGCCTTTGGGGCACCTGGTTTCTTTCTGCTTTTTTCTGGGACCTTCCTTCTTCCAGCTTTGCGCTGCCTAATGGGCGGCTTGGGCTGGAACATTCCTGTCCCCGATCTGAAAACTACCACCTCTTCCTTTCTATCTAATTTTACTCTCCTTTGGTGGGTGGCAACTACCATTTCCGATAGGTTTAATCCATGCTGATATATTACTAGGTGCTAGGGATTAATGTACTTTATACATTCCTGGGAAAATTGATTTTTAATTTGGACCTTATGGAAATACTGCCTTAGTCTTATCCTGGATTTAAATTCCAGCTTAGCCACTTACCACTTACGTTGTATTTGGCAAGATGTTTAACTTGTCAGAAACTCAGGGTTTTTAATTTTGAAAATTTTTATTTCTTTAAGAAAGATTATAGCTGTAGCTTCACAGAATTATAAACATTAAATGAAATTAGACATTGTTAACATGTAAAAGTATTTGACATAGTTTCTGAAGCGAAGTAATCACTGATAATACAGACAGTAACAAAAAAAAAGGTGTTAATAAGAGACAGTGGTTGTTCTGATAATATGTTTTTTTCACAAACATAAATGTTTGTGGACTTGCATGTCTGCAAGTTTTTGCCTCGGTCTGCCACCGGACGAACACATGAAGTTTTAGAACTGAAATCTGTTATAACACCTTAAAGAATTTCAGCAGCACTCCTATAGCTGAAAACCTGCATATATATTTTTTTAAAGTTTTTTAAGGTTTTTATTTATTTCCTTGAGAGAGGGAGAGTGAGAGAGAGCATGAGTTGGGGGTAGATCAGAGGGAGAAGCAGACTCCCTGTGGAGCTGGGAGCCTGATGCGGGACTCGATCCCAGGACTCCAGGATCATGACCGAAGGCAGTTGCTTAACCAACTGAGCCACCCAGGTGCCCAGGCCTGGATATATCTTATTCTGGGGGTGAATCATGGCATGGGGTGCTGGGATTGCTGTCTGAAGTGCTCTTGCCTGGCTCTGATTGGTGCTGGAGGGACATGCCTGGAAAAGCAGATGGGAAAGGAGAAAGGAAGGAATGTATGAGCGGTCCGGTGGGGGTGCAGGAAACGGGCACTGGCCGGTGTGCTCGTCGTCTTTGTGGGGCTTCTTAAAAACCCCACTCCTCTGTTTTCCAGTCATGTTTTAGCTCAGATTGCCTTGCTGGAATGGTTATGTAATGCACCGAAGCTGAAAATGATGCTCGTGGAAGGGAGATGCATGCCGCCTTTAAAGACGATCAGGTATCTTTGACATAGGATGGTTTCTCTCACAGTTCCGGGAGAGGTCAGGTCAGGAGAGCTTCTGGGGTGCTTGGCAGAGAGTGCACTCTGTACCTCTCCTCCTTGCCCGAGGTGCCTCGCTGGCTGGAGTGGCCTTCTGGGGAAGGTGAGGACCCAGCCCTTGTGCTTTCAGGACAATGTCTTGTCCTCACACAGCAGAGCTGAGTGGCCTAGACTCTTGAGACATCGGGCCATTCCACTCTGCTTGTGTCATCTCTGCCTTCTCCTTCTAGAATGTTCTTTGATCTGATAAAGCAGATCAGTACGTGGTTATTGACATTTTCTCCTTCTTTCATTACACCAAGACCCTTGGAGCATAAAATCTAACTAGTGACGATGGGAATGCTCTTTCCTGTAGGTCTTCCCTGACATGTAGATCATTGTTATTCATAATCACAACATCAGAAACAATCAATGCATTATTTATTAAACTGAGTAGGTGGCTGTTTTTATTTAACAGTATACATCAGTGGGAATCGATTCACTTTCAAAATGAAGTGGATGTTGATTTTTCTTTCTTGTTACCTTCTGAATGCGTTGTATAATGTGTTCCTTGGGAAGCTTCCCGTTAGGTTGTTTCGTGTGGGTTTCAAGTCCCCCAAAGAAGTTCCTCAGTCCTACTTGCTGGACTCCTTCATTGACTGACGTTTGGCGAGAAGAATGGTCTCCCCAGAGCCACTCCTGTTTGAGCTGGGAGGTTTCGCTGCTCAGTTTTTGCCCCCCATCAGTACAATCTCTGCGCTCCGCGGAGCCATCAGTCTGGTTTTCTGAGTGGTTGCCGGGCTTGGGGACCAGTGCTGGTCTTCCCCTGTGATTCTTACTTATCAGGCTCTAAAAAGTTGTCTTGGCTTACAGCCATGACTACCTTCAATACCTTTACAGTGTTTGCTTCTTTATTTAATAGTCATGTATATTCTTTAAAAAAAAAAAAAAATTCTGTCTTCTGTGTTGGGGTGGGTGGGGGAGTGACTGACTTGAATCTGTAAGCTCAAGTCCTAGCTTGTATATACCATCATTTTGACCAAATATATTAATACCAACATATGTTCCTAAAAGTTATTTCTTGAAATGGTAACACTGGGTTCTTTAAAAATCAGATCAGTATACTTTTCATTACAGTATTTATAAGACAATCACAGGGGTGCTTACTCAGTGGTAGGAGAGGGCACACGTTTTATCTTTGGGGCTAATTTTGCAATAAAAAGTCATTGCCAGAGGCCATGTTTAAAAAGCCGTATTTATGTAATGAATGGGTGAGCTAGAATGATTACTCTCAAATATTACAAATTATCTACAAAGTATTCAATTTGAAGCTACCAATTTTATATGACTACCTAACTTCCGAACAAGATTGTATTGGCTGCCATATTTAAGTTCCCTTTCATCAAATGGTTTTTTTTTTTTTTTTTTCTATAAAGTTCAGAAGAGAGAGAAGAAGGAAAAACATAAACCCATTATTTGGGAGGAGTGAGCGTGTATTAAGAAAGTTAATGTTACTGGAAATCGTCTCTCTCAACCTGCCACGTGCTGTGTGCCTTCTTCCCCTGCTCTCTTCTCTCGTCCTGACCTTTCTTTGGCGTCTCCTGAGCCTGTTTGCACCATCTGCCCTGTGTTCAGACTCTTTCCTCACTGGCCTTACTTGACACTGTATTCTTCTAGTTTTCTGTATTCATAATGGTTCATTTTTGCAATGTTTTCCAAAGCAGTGCTGGTAATTTCTTCATGCTACTATGGAAATCTGTTATTGTGGTGGCAAATTCTACAGATAGAACTTCTGACATTAAGCTTGTTGATCCCTTCTTGTGTTTTTGGAATAAACCCTATTCCATATGAAATGGTGTGTGTGTGTACGTGTGTGTGTGTATGTGTGTGTGTGTGTGTGATTTGCTAATACACGTCCTTCCTTAGCAATATTTTCAGCTGTGTTCTTAAATGAGGTTAGCCAATGATTTTCCTTTCTCATGATGTCTCTGTGCAGCCTTCCTAGCCAGATCATCAAGAACACAATCACGTCAGAACTGCATTAGGAAGCTTTATAAAGCATTTAGGAAGCTTTATAAAGTTGGGATTACGTGTTCCTTGAGGGGTTGTTGAAATGTCCATATGAAGGTGAGCCTATGGCAGCTTCTTTGACAAAGTGTCCCTGGGAGTTTACCACACATTTTGTCTTGGGCATTTAACACTGTCATAACAAGAGTGTAAGGAACATGTATTTTACAAGGTGTTTTTTTGTTTTGTTTTGTCTTGAAATGAGGGAATATGTATATCCTTCCAGACAGAGGGAAAGGGCCCGGTAACATGGGAGATACTAAAGGAGAAAATAGGTGATTTAGAGAAGGGACGAGAGAGGAGGGAAGAGGTGGGCTGCGCAGAGGGGGACAGCTGGTCTTGCACAGAGGAGAGAACACCAGCCCCCGATCTTGCAAGGAAAGTAGGGGGGAGTGGTGTAGGACAGGTACCTTCTCAGTGAGAAGTGGGTTGTGCAGGACCCTTCTCCTCAAGCTCTCATGGTGTTCGGTCCGACAGAGGTCGTGAGATACGCAGTTGAGATAATCAGACCTGGAGGAATGCCCAGGAAAATCAAAAAAAGAAGAGAATGGGCAGATTACCCAACTCTGGTTGAGTGTTAACCGTACAAATACACTGTTTTCATGGGGCAGGTTTTTGGAAATTTAAACAAGGCAAAGGGAACAATAGTGATCGAACGATAAGCTGTGCACTCGTTTCTCCCTGTCTACGTTCCTCCTGTTATGATTCGAGGACGTCTTGGGAAACAGTATGGCAGTTCTCGTTGCTCAGTGCAGGAACCAGCACTGGCAGCACGTCTCCTCCTCCTCACCACCTTTGGCCACCCCCTTCCCGTTTGTCTAATGGAAAGGAGAGACTCACGCCCGAGAGGCAAGTTCACTGCTGTCTCTCGCAGCCTTCTCTCCCCTGACGTGGCTCACTTGTCCCTCCTCCAGCACAGAGTCCAGCCTGGGACCGTCTGTTCTCGCCTTCTGCCACCTCCTTGTTCTCACCACCTTGAGTCCGACGTGCGTGTCTGGCTGTGGGAGCTGTGGGTTTGGGTGAACAGGAGCCCCCGGGGACTCCAGGCCTGGCAGGGCTCCCTGGTCCTGCGTGTCCTGTCTGTGTGGCGAAGGTCCTGTATTAAAACAGCTCTCCAGGTACCTGCGGGTTTTAGCCATGCTCCGCAAAGGCTCTGGGGCCATTCCCCCCACGTGACCTTCTCCGCTGTTGCACCTGACCTGTCCTCTCTCTCTCGGACCACCCTTCACCCCCTGATGCCCGTGACTCGTCATCACTGTTTTCCTCTTCGTTTAGTCTTGGGCTGTTTTTGTTCTCCTCCAGCTGTTCCGTCAGCCCCCCCATCCCCCTGCCCCGCTCCGTGGTTAGTTATCAGGCCCGTGGGACCCCCCCACCTCCTCCTCCTTCTGCATTCGCGAAGCCGCCACCTACATCACATGTGGGGTGACGCTTTCTAGCATCTGACCTTCCTGCCCCCATCCTGCCTGCCAGCGGCCCATGCCCATTCCTAAGATCGCTGCTTTCGTGGGTTCAAGTCCCTGCCTGGGAACTTTCTAAGCCTCTTTGTCACGGTTGAAGCCGAATCGCAACGTGTGAGCCTGGGAGCGAGTGTGTTCCCGGTTCTGTTTCAGCACGCCCGGCGGTGATCCGTCCCGGGGCTTCCTCGAGTGGCTGTTGCTCTTTTCCGTTCTCGCTTCTCCTTTCCCTCTCGCCGCTCATTCTGCATCTGCCCCCCCGCCGCCCCATTCACCTGCCGGTTGTTGTGGTCCTGTTACCGCATCTTCCGTGCTTGCTTCCCGCATGCGAGCCATGGTGCTGCGGGCTGTAGGCACCCCAGCGAGCTTTCTGGGCATTGGAGCTCCGGTTCCAGCTTCAGAAGCAGAGATCGGGTGGCGCCCGATGGGCAAGAAGGGGAGAAACACCGATCACGGGTGGCTCCCCGGGCACTGTGCCACCCCTCGTTGCTCTGGGCTTCCGGAACACATCTGCATCGTAAATATGCGGGTAGATCCTTCTTTTCTTCTTACCGAGGACCCCATCATCTCTCCCATCTGTGTGAGTGCTTCCTCTGGCCTCACAGATGCCTGTAGAGATCTTATATTCATGGACCCTGTGCTCAAAGAAGGTACTAGCGCTCGTTCCCTAACTGAATTATGAACTTCTGGAACACGCCATTGAGTAACAACTTTCCATAGCTCCAGGGCCTTGTACGCACTTTACTATAATTAAGGGTTTTCTTTTAAATGACTTGGCTCTGAATTGAATAAATTTATATAAACTTCTAAAAAGAGTCAAGAAGCACATTAAAATTTCAAAGCCCAAATACAGGTCTCTATAGACTTCAACCCTGGTTTCCTTTACATGGAGTAGAACTTTTCGTTCATGACCTTTTTAACCGGTGGTAGAGAAATGCTCTACTTCTTATACCGGATCATTCCTGGAAAATAACCTGTCTCGATAATATCAGCAAAGGTGTTTGTGTGGGACATGTTATGGGACGTGGGCCTATTTCCATATAAAATCTGGTTTTGGCATCTGTTTCCATGGAAAGACATGATTTCTTTGCTCTACCAGTGGTTTTGTTGATGTGACATCTTTCGTGTGCCTCTCAGTTGGTGTGATATCACTCAAAATAGTAAATCCAAGAAAAAAATGACAGTCTAGTAACACGGCTAATTGTTAGAAATAATGATAAGGCCAGCCACTACTGGCAGGCGACTCCCAGAGTATTTTTGTGGTGTCAGACGTGTGCTAATACAAGTCACAGAAGCGGCTCGTGAGGTCGCCTCCTGTCCCTCTCCAATGCTGTCATGTTACCACGAATGAATGGGGGCTGGAGGCTGTGTCATAGGAGGTCACAGGCTTGTGAACAGCCTGCCTCTGACAAGTGGCTATTTCCTGGTTCCCCTTAAGAGAAAAAAATGCCAAGAAGGTCTAGAAGGAACTGGATTTCTCATCTAGAAAGCACTGTATGTGTTCAACACGCCTCATAGAATAGAATCGAAACCCAAAGGACAGACAGAGGATGTCCACTCTGAAGGAGGACGGTGGGTGCTCCTGTGCTTATCCCGGATCCCAAGGCTTTGACCTTCTCCAGCCTTCAGCTTTTGCCAGTAAACACAAGCAGGAAAAGGTCCTGTTTGCGCTCCGTAGTCCCTCGGTGAAGCCTGTGAATGCTGCCTGGTTCTCTGTCCAGCCCAGAGGGAAACGCACATCTGCCTTGGAAGTCTTACCCGAGCACAGATGCCTCTCTCGCTCATCCTTGGGTGGCCGCCCTGTAGGTTTTAACACGTCCTCGGTGTGGGTCCTGCGACATTCTGCTGGAAAGCTCCCGTGGCCCCCAAACGTCAGGGGACCGCCGGGTCCTCTCTGAAATGTCATGTTTGCTACCTGTTGTGCACTTTGTGTGGTCCCTCGAAGGAAAAAAAAAAATCATTCATTTTTATCTTTTCGTTTATTTATTTTTTCTGTTTAGAAATTGGCCCCTGGTTACGGGAGTTCAGAGCGAAGAATGCTGTGGATTTCTCGCAGTTAACATTTGACCCAGGACAGAAAGAACTTGTTGTAGGAGCAAGGTGAGAGATCTTATGTTTTGCCCCTGCAGATAATTTTGGATTTTACTTGATGATTCTGCCGCTGCACGTGAGCTTCTCTGCCATAGTTGACAAGTGCTAAGTCATACTCTGAACATGGAATACAGTATAAGGTGGCCCGAAATGTGGCCTCCTAATAACCAGTGATGCCTGCTCTTTTTAGCAAGTGTTCATGGCGTGGGGGGGGGGGGGGTTTCAAGCGCCAGGACCCATTCTCACTAGAACGAATACATTTTTTTCCATGAAAGCT
Source organism: Mustela lutreola (assembly GCF_030435805.1). NCBI lineage: Eukaryota > Metazoa > Chordata > Mammalia > Carnivora > Mustelidae > Mustela > Mustela lutreola. The sequence goes on along the minus strand of NC_081294.1, from coordinate 7,219,710 downwards.
GAGAGGTGAGTATTGTCAGCATCTCTGCCGTAGAGATGAGGACACGGAGGCAGAACATGGTCTGATGTCCAGCAGAAGCTGGGCTCAGGCTTCAGACCCAGGCATTTTGACTCCAGAAACCGTGTTCTCAACTTCTCAGTACATTTTTTACTGAAATTCTGGAGTCAGGAGGTTTTGCCGTCTGTTCCAGTGCCTGCTGTTCTGTTTTCCATTACCTTGATTACGTCATTTACCAGTCAACCGAGAATTCAAGGAAATTGTTACTGTTTACCCCTCTCAGGGTGCCCATGCTCTGGTGTCCAGGTCAACACTTGACCTTCCGTTTGATGGCGAAGCTGCTACACACAGTCAGAACTGATCTTGGGTTGTTTCCCTCCTATTTATCATCCCTTCTTTGGGGGAAAACAGGCATAACCCTTGCATTCAGCTCACCTCTCCTGTCAGTGCATTTTGAGGATGATGTGTAAAAAAATACTTCATACCCATCTCTAAGGAAAAATACTAATTTTGAAGAAGGAGGCCATTTGGCCTCTTCCGGTGTTCAAGGAGAACACGTCGGGCGCCGAGTCCTTATATCTCTTTTGATCGCATTTACGAGATCATAAAACATATGTTTCTTAGCAAGAGAGGATGTGCAGTTTCCATATACAGCTGGGTGAAGCTAAGCATGGCTTATTCCCGGGGCACTCTAGATAAATACTGAATGGTTTCTAGAGTCATTGCTTTGGCTCTCAGACCTCAAGGAGCCCTTGGGTATGCACCCAATCCTTGAAGGCATTGAGGTGCCTGGACCAATGTTAAGTGAATGGACAGAAGTTGACTTAGTTCCTAGCACTGATCACATCCCCTGACTCTCCTGTGGTATTTCTAAGTGAGCAGGGAGTGTAGACGGGTTGAGCTGAATTTGCATATTTTTATTTACTACAGGCCACGGGGAGTACACGGCAGGTGTCGGATGCTGACTTCCATCACATTTCATCACGGGGAGGCTGGACCCGATGCTTCAGGGGCTTTTAGTTGGTCCTCCGGCCTACAGATTTTGTCCACCTATGTACTGGGGCCAACCCCTTCTTTGTAAAATACCTTATACCTCCCCTCTTTGGCAGCTCCCCTTGGATACATGCTGGCATTTCCCTGTTGCCCACCACACCCCCATGGTGCCATGTGGCACCCCGCCCCTCACAAACTCAGCTCATTCTTCCAACGTCCAGGCCTGTGGACTTGCTTCTCTAGACCACCACTGTCACATGTTCTCTCTCTTGCCTCTGGGACTTGGTAACAAACTTCTTGGATTCTCTGGAGCATTAGCTACTCCCTCCCCAAAGTTCTTTACTCAGTGATGTCGCTCAGAGTAAAGAGATCCGGCTCAGGAGTCCTCCCCTGGGACTGAGCTCCTCCTTCCACCGCTCTGCTTGGGCCTGTTAACACGCCTGTCGTGTACCTTCCTTACCACATTACTGCGTGGTTTTTTGGCAGGTGTCACCCACAACGCCCCTCCCCCATTATCAGATAGTGACTTGCCAGATGGTGGACGATGTGCTGTCTTTTCTTTGCTTCTCTAGAAGGTAGCACAGTTTCTCTACTCACAGAAGCTCAGAGATATCTGTTGATTCAGCGAACGTACTTCAAGGATTTGATTTGTACAGGTGCCTCTCTGCATCTGGGGTACCTTTGGGGGAAGATGGGGTTTTATAACAGATATATTGCAAATTCCCACGTTTGGGCAAAGACACCACGGAAGTGGAAGTCTCTACCCCAAAGCTAACCCCTAGGGAAAAGGAGCTCTCACCCTTAGCCAAAGGGGAAGGAGCCACCTGCCAAGGTAGAAGGTACAAATACGACCTGGGTTGGTAGAGCTGTGTCTTCTACGCTTCATTCAACCCTGAAGGACATTGAGAAAGGCTTGCCTGTGAGCTTGAGTTGAAAGACTCCCCACGGGGAGCCTGGGTCGCTCAGTGGGTTTAGGCCTCTGCCTTCAGCTCAGGTCATGGTCTCAGGGTCCTGGGATCGAGTCCCTCATCGGGCTCTCTGCTCAGCGGGGGGCCTGCTTCCCCCTCTCTCTGTGCCTGCCTCTCTGCCTGCTTGGGATCTCTGTCTGTCAAATAAATAAATAAAATATTAAAAAAAGAAAAAGAAAGAAAGACTCCCCACTGTTTCTGGAAGACCGTGGTGCCCCACGGGTAGGACAGCGCCACGCATGCGCGAACACGCCACAGGTGTTTGGCTTTTGGCGAATGACATCGATTCTCTTAGTAGATGTGGAAACCCCCTGAGCAAATTGGCACTTGGAAGAGAGATCTCATGGTCCTGTCCTGGTGGGAGAAACAAGAGAGAGGAAGAGAGAGGTCGACTGAACCAGCTCAGCTGTGTGACCTTGAGCCTGTTTCAAATCTCATTTTCTCTGTAATTATTTCTACCCCTGTCAGCTGTTGGGAGGATCTAATAAAATAATCCATGAAAAGTGATTGTTGCTGTAGCGGGCCCGCGGCGAGCCGGCAGCGGTCGGGCAGCTCTGCGGAGCGTTCTGGGTTTTGGCATCCGTGTGCAGCAGTGGTCATTAGTGAGCGAGGAGAATGGGAATCTCGCTGGGAAACTTGGTGGGGTTACGCTCAGAGGGTTTGAGAGGGAGTGTGAACCAGTTATAAAACTTTAAAAATAACCCAGCCCTCAGCTTCCTGTTGGGGAGGGCTTGACCTAGCAAAGAGGTTCACGCAGCAGGTGCATCTGAAGACATCTGGGAGGGTTTCCGTGTGAGCGGTGGGAAAGTACGGTGATAGGCTTTCTGTTTTCTTACAGGTAGCACTCGGGATCCTAAAGCCATTTGTTGGCTGGTTTTACTTTATGCCCGTGTTATTTTATGTTCTTAGAATTGAACTTAGTTGAAGATTCTGTGCACTCTTCACAAAAAGAAGTTCATGGTGCTGCGAAGGGTGTTTTGTGCTGCTGTCTTTAAGCATTTGTGGTTAGACAGTGCCAGAAGGCGTGGGCCTTTTGAATTCGTGGAACTTCTGGAAAGATCTCTAAGTTTACTACTTCCAAGGTGCACATGATCTTTTATATTATTTTAAAGGCATTGACATTCATATTTTGTTTCACCGAAGGGTTCTTTAAAAATTAAAATAACGTTTGTGTTTTCAATGGCGAGACAAAGGCATTTGCATTTTAGAAAATGTGGAAAATACAATTAGAGCATTAGGAAAAAAAACACAATTTCAATCACAGTTAACCTTTTCAGTTATTTCCTTGTATTATTTGATTTTTTTTTTTGTTACATGATTTTGGGATGATATTTTATGAATGACTTATATATGTCTTTGTCAAAAAACCTACTAAAAACATTTTCTATTTCATTTTATTTTATTTTTTTCATGACATTCATATATAGGAAGAAAAATTCCAAAGTGAAGAAATATGTTATGGTGTAGAGGTTTGATAGGGATAACTATCCAAGTATTGATACTAATACTAGTTCAGGACGTTGATATAAATGCAAGTTTTGCTGCATATAGGACTGTAAAGCTGGATGTGAGAAGGTGATTCTAGTTTTATTCTCCAATGAATCTGTCTGTCTTTAGTGTTCAGGTTCACTATAAGGATGACAAGTGATTCTGTGCTAAATTCAAATGTTATCCCAAGTGGCAACTAACTTGGTTTCACATAGAGAAGTGTTTTTTATTATAATCAAATAATAATCAGGGCATTTAGAGATGAGCCATATTTTTATAAAGCATAAAGCCATATGGTAATAACGAAAAGAGCCTCTCATCAAAGAGAATTTGAGTTTCTTTCCATTCTTTTTGTTGTTTGTTTCTTGGTCTTTCAGTTGATCTCTTTCTTTCTTTTTAAGATTTATTTATCTATTTCACTTATTTTTTTCCAAAGATTTTATTTATTTATTGTCAGAGAGAGAGACAGGCAGAGAGAGAGTACAAGCAGCGGGAGAGGCAGGCTCCCTGCTGAACAAGGAGCCTGATGGTGGGACTCGATCCCAGGACTCTGGGACCATTACCTGATGATCCGAACGCAGACACCTAACCAACTGAGCCACCCAGGTGTCCCTGTTTATTTGTTTTAGAGAATGAGAGAGAGAGAGAGAGTGTGCACATGCGAGTGAGCGTGCACAGGGGGAGGGACAGAGGGGAAGGGAGAGAGAGAATCTCAAGCAGACTCTGAGTTGAGCACAAAGTCCAACGTGAGGCTCGATCTCATAAACCTGAGATCATACCTGAGCCAAAACCAAGAGGCAGGCACTTAACCGACTGTGTCACCTAGGCACCTGTCAGTTGATTTGTGATTATCTTACTCTGCTCTGACCTGCTTCATTGCAACAGAGGTATATAAATTGAAGAGCATCGTCTCACAACCTACGATATTTTAATAAGAACACTCACTCACCTGTGAGCTTTCACACAAGGACCTCTGAGTCCAGGAGGCACAACAATCTGCAGGAGATTAAGGGGGTGGGATTGAAGCCCGTAGACTCAGGACTTGGGTCAGGCAACAATCATAATTGGTGATAAATAGAACAATTCACGACCTTGGAAATTTCATATTTTAATTCTATTAAAATTTAATTCTATTAAATGGGAACACTGTGGAGCTATCAAGAGAAAGAACAAAAGGGGATGCGTGAGTCCCTTTGCACAGCTGACCTGACGTGAGGACCAGCCCCGAGCTTTGTCCCTTGCCCAGAGCCCTTCACTTGCCCAGTCAATGAACTACGCCCAGGGGCGGGAAGATATTTTTGTTCATAGGTCTGTACAACATATAGTATCAGCTTCAAGTGAGCATGTTATGACGAAAATCAGAAACGAAAACCTCAGTGCTTTCAAAACAGGGCTCCATTGTCCTTATAATTGTGACTACCGGACTTGAAAAATTGTAGTGTTTTATTTTCAAGCATTGTTCTGCCCTTGGTTTAAATCTGCAAAGATGAAAATAAAAAAGAAAAGATTAACTTGTTTTTGCTATGCTGGTGTTGAATTTGCTTTAAGTATTGAAAGCGTCACTTCCCATAAAATACCATTGAATGAATGGGCGGGCGCCTGTTTAATTAGTCTAAGTTCCTCCTTTCAGAATGATTTTGTCACTGGATCAAAACAAGGAACTGAATTTTAGAAGCATTAGTCATTTTTTTTTAAATTGACTAATGTAACTCAGTCTTTTAATTTTTTTTTTTTTTTGTGATGCTTATTTTTTTTTTTAAAGATTTTATTTATTTATTTGACAGACAGAGATCACAAGTAGGTAGAGAGGCAGGCAGAGAGAGAGAGAAGAGGAAGCAGGCTTTCTGCGGAGCAGACAGCCCGATGTGGGGCTCCATCCCAGGACACTGCGATTCTGACCCGAGCCGAAGGCAGAGGCTTTAACCCACTGAGCCACACAGGCGCCCCTTGGTGATGCTTATTTTTAATTGCTGTTTTTATTTTAAAGTCATACCTTAGAATTAATCTGTTGCAAGCAGCATACGATTAAAAGGAAGAATGTAGATTTTTAAAAATAAGATCAGCAATTCTGCTTCCAGTAGCCATGAGGTCTTTCTGTTTTCCAGAGGAGACGTTTCAGTCAAGTTCACACAATTAAAGGTGACTCCTGTGGTGTGGAATGAAGTTAGCCATCAGGAGTGAATCCAGAAAGCTGTAGACCCCCGTAGTGCACAGAAATGCAGAGTTGTGATGATGTTTACCTTATATTTATATTAATTATGATTTAGGAAAAACACCTGGTGATGGAAAAAAAAAAAAAAAGGATGGCCTTTTCATTCCTGCTCTTCACCTGGAATTCCCCCTTTAAAAAAAAAAATAAAAAAGATGTATTTATTTATTTATTTATTTTTATTTGAGAGAGACAGAGAAGGAGGGCGGACGGCAGGAGGAGGAGAGAGAGACTCTCAAGCAGACTCTGTGCTGAGCAGGGAGCCTGATGCGGGGCTCAATCCCAGGACCCTGAGATCATGACCTGAGCAGAAATCCAGAGTCTGATGCTTAACTGGCTGAGCCACTTCAGTGGCCCCTGGAAATTTTTTTTTTCCCCGTTTAGTTTATTCCTTGAATATTGTCACTTCTCCATCATTTTCCTTCTCAGTGTTGGACTGGGGTGGAAGATGTGTGCTTCTCTTCGGCTTCTCTTTGCTCGTATCCCTCCTCCTTAAACCTGTTAGTCTCCTTTCTTCCAGGAAGCCTGCTTGGTGCATTAACCTGATCTGCCTTAAAAAGTCCCACGCCTTGTCTGCTGGCTTCGTTCTGTTTTGTCAGATATTTACCAGACATCAGGGTACCTAAGCATCAGCACTGTTCGTTCAAGGTGAAGCTTCCTTGGTCCCTCGCTCCCAGCTCTGCTGACTCGGGATGGATGGGGTCCAGGAGTGCGAGCGTTCGAGAAACAGGTGGTCTGCAGACCCACTTGTGGGATAGATTTCTGCACATCGTGTTCCTTTTGCTGTTGTAAAAAAAGGAGAGAGAGGGAGAGTAATCTCTGCATTTTCTTCCCTCCTGGAACTGGGGAGCAGATAAGTCTGGCAGCAAATTATTTATTTTGTTATAAAGTCCTTTTTTTCCAGAATACATGAATGAGCCAACAAAGCAGTGTAATGAAAGTTCATCTGCCTCTTTCCTTTGAGTGTGTGTGTCTGCTAGTGTTGGGTGTTGAGGGCTTTGCTCCCAGCTAGTCCCACAGAGGGTCCGTCAGAGTATATCAGTTCACTTAGTTACTGTTCCATGACTGTTCATTTATCGAATATTCATTGAACTTCCTTCATGCCAGCAAGGTTCTCAGGCTTGGGGAAACAAAGATGAAGGGTAGTCTCTACCTTTGAAGACTTCATAGCCTAGTGCAAACCTAGTGCAAGGTTGGCAAGCTGAGGCTCCAGAGCTGGTCTTCTGTCTTTGTAAATAAAATTTTACTGGCACGCCGTCGCACCCATTCACTTGTGTATTTCCTGTGGGTGCTTTTGAGTTTTGCCTGCAGAGATGAGTAGTTGCAACTGAGGCCATCCATAAAGGCAAAGCATTTGCTGTCTGGCCCTTAAAGAAAATGCTGACTCTTGGGCATTGGCTATGGCGGGAACACAGGCAATGAGAGTTTCTCAGGAAGGCCTGGGTCAAGGGCCCTGGAAACCCCAAGAACAAAGACACATGATGGTCTTTCGGGTTGAAAAGGGTGCAACAAGAAAGTGCTTTTTCAGGTGGGCCTTCGAATGCAGTAGGAGTCTGGCAGATGGAAGGGCCTTCTTGCCAGAAGGACTGTACCTTGGGGAACATCGGAGATTCTGATGAGGTTGAGAATAACTCAGCTTAACTGGACCTGTTGGTGACAGAGTTGATGTTGTTCCAAAGGAGACAGGAGCTCTAGGAGGTATCAGATTATGGAGGAGCTTGGACTTAAACCTCCAGACCAGTGATTCTAATTTTGGCAGTCATGAGAGGCCTTATAAGAATGCCGATGCCCAAGCCCCTCTTCAGACCATTGCGGTTAGACGTTCTGGAAGTGATGTTGGAATCTTTGGCTTAATTAAGTTTCTGAGGATCTACTGGCCTGGAAGATTTGAGAACCTCTGGTAAAGGCATTAGGAGTTAAGGAGATTTCTAACCCTACGTATTTACATGCTCAGACTTCCATTAGGAAGATACTTCTACCATATTGTGTGCAGAGTGTTTTAGAGTTTGAGGTTGGGACTGTGGATCAGATGACGGACAGAACGTATACTCAGGTTGTGATGGTGGAAATGAGAGAGAGTCAGATTTGAGACCTACTTCAGAGCTGGGTTTGACAGTGATTGATGGCGACTGGAACCGGGTGGCAGAGGGCAAGTTTGGAAGGTGAGATTTGGAGCAAGGTTTGGGAGTGTGGCTTATTGTGATGGCATTAGCTAGCCCTGTGCATGTGGGGAATTAACGGCAGTTCTCTGATTATTTGAAAATACATGAAAACAAATTTCCAGCTTTTGCTAACTCTGAAGATAACCCAGAAAAAGAAGTATATATGGAAATCTCTTGAGGAGTGAACATTCCTAAGAAAGCAGAAGTTAAGGGAATCGTAAGATGGTTCAGTTGGTATTTTTTCCAATGAATTATGATCTCTATTAACTGAAAAATGGGAAAGAATGAATCAGATACCCAGTGGACCCACAAAAGCAGAAGTTGTGAGTTCAGTTTGGGGCAATAAGTCATCATCTGTAATCCTTAAAGCACGGAGGGATTTACAAGTCATATTTAGAGCATAATAAAATTTAAATTATCAGTGTGATTATTAACAATATTGATTCATAACTTTGACCCTAAATATGCTTATGGGAAAAGGTTTTTCTGATTTTGTGTCTCTGCAGTTTGCTAATGGTATTGGTCTTAATTGTTGCTCGTCTCTCGGAATCCGTCTTTGTGCCTTCATTTTGCTTGCTGATAACGAGAAGCTCTCCATCTACTTCTGTGCCTTTTAATCTTGGTGTTTAAATACACAAGAGTGCCGTTAAAATGATTTGTTCTTGGTTTTGATGTATTCTTTGTAACATCCTAATACCCAAGACTTTTAAAAGGTTTGAAATAACCTTTGGGGCATAAAGAATGAAAACATCCAATGCGATGTTGGGGACATGTCATGACACATATGGTCATAACAACAGTAATAAAATCAGAATTATTTAAAAATTTTCATAGCCGACTGTTTTTGAGGAGAGTGGGAACACTTTTGACCGAGGAGGTAGCTTATGCCAGGAGCTGGTTATTCCTAAACTGGGATCTAAATGTGATCCAGCCGAATAGTTAAAAAAATGAATTTGGTCCCCCCAAATCTGTGGGAAAGGCCCATGAAAGATATATATATATATATAGTAGGCAGAGAGGCAAGCAGAGAGGGGGAAGCAGGCTCCCTGCTGAGCAGAGATCCCAATGCGGGGCTCGATCCCCGGACCCTGAGACGATGACCTGAGCCAAAGGCAGAGGTTTAACCCACTGGGCCACCCAGGCGCCCCGAAAGAGATATTTTTGGAATGGTTATAATGCCAGGGAAAATAAAGTCTCCTGGAACTGGTCTGGCGCCATCCAGCATGTTGAACTCTCTGGAACAATGTTATAGGTAGGGTGGTGAGCCGCCCGAGTTGGTTACAGGATGAGATGAAATCTTCAGCTTCTTCAAGGTTATTGAGATGATTGCTGTATTATTTAGGTAATAAAAATAATTTTTATAAAAGACATTTGGTCTTGTTTAAAAGGAGATAGTTCTTTTCCTGAGCTTATAAATCATGAACTTACATTTTAATATTCAAGCCTATCAGTGCAGTTGAAAGTTTGGGTGTCTTGGACAACGTCATGATTTCAAGCTCTGGGCAGTCACGTGCTGACGGCAGGGGGTACGGAATCCCGCCATGGAGAGGAGTCGGGGGGGGGGGTGAGGCTGGCGGGGGTGCACGAGAGCCCGGCCTCCCAGCTGACGTCTGCTCTCAGATTTCCCCAAGTGGTGATGATTTCTCTGCAGTACGTGTATGACTTCAGATGGTTTCACGATCGACCACAAGTCTAAGCATCTATTGAGTGGAAAGAGAAGTCCCTGTCATCGTTGTTTAAAACACATTTGATAGGTTTACCTGCTGTTTTGTCTCTGACTTCTCTTCATGCAAAATGCATATCTGTCTGTCTTAATTACTCAGTCTCCTGCTCCTTGGGTATGAGCAAGCCTTGAACCTACATGTTCAATAAGAACCTGGAGTTTTCTTCTTTGATTTTATAGCTATATTCATCAGAGACCAATTGAGTTATTCTAAGAGAATGTCATTTTAAAACACCTGTGTCTTTCATAATTAATGGAGGTCAGAGTTAAGTTTTATAGTGTCTCTAGATAAAATGAGTCATTTAGTTAATATGCTCATGATGGCTCAACCTTTTCTTTAATGCCGGCTGAATTTTATTACGTTACATGAAGACGCAAATGAACTTCGTCTATTAAGGCCGCACTGCTCCCTCTGAGAATTTATTGTTGTGCTTAGTGATTTGTTGCTAATAGGCCACTGGGGGACAGGATGGGACTCTGGAATGAGTTCTGCAATCCTGCAATCGATAAGAAATGAACTCCAGTCGGGGGGGAAAAGCGCACTCAGATGTCTAGTGGGGAAACTGTCAGTTTGTGTCTGCCAAATTTAATGGCTTTGTGATTTGAATTATTCAGTCTGTTGGATGTTTGTATCCCTCATATATTACGACTCCGAAAAGTAATACAGTTATTACATTTGAATGCACAATGTCAAATTTTATTCCAAGACATGTGAAAAAAAGGAGATCCATACCAAGGGAAGGAACACTCCTACTTTTATTTACTGTTGTCGTAAAACTGAACCCTTACCGTGTGGTTCACTCTTGCTTTGTACTGTAACGAGGAGGGGTGAATGGAAAGGCAGAATAGTTCCCCTTAAACTGTACAGCTAATACTTCTAAAACCTCTAATCTCTTAGCCTCTTGCACCACTGCCTTTGTCCCTGAAGAACAGCAATATTCCTCATTACTACCTATTTACATCTCAGGGTGTTAGGAAGATGAATGAGACCACTTAAATGTTTTGGGTTGCTCAAAGCATTGCCCTACGAGAGAAACTGACCCTATAGGAAACATTTGGTTAGTATTCCCTGTTGGTGGAGAGCCAGAACCATTACTCCATCCCGTTGGAAAGGTTGGTAGCCTTTCTTGTAAACCTCACATACATTGTTTTCCCTCCCCGGTGTGCTCACGATTACAAGATAAAGTAGTTGGCCCTTCTCTAATGCCCTGGAGAACTGCCACTTCCAGGGACCATAGATCTCACTTTAGTGTGTGAGTGGCCCAACATCTGGGAATAGCCACTTTTTATTCCCTTTAGAAGATTTTCTTTCTTTTTGTAATCTTCAACTTCGTAGGTTGTTGACCTCAGCTGTGATGGATCAAGCTGTCTTGGGGGATTTCGGGTCCCTCACATGGCTCGCTGGGTTGGAATGTTTCCAATGGCAAAAATGGACTCTGAGTTGTGCTTGGAACCAAGTAGTTTGAGGAAAGGCATTTGATTGAGCGTGGTAGGGTCTGCGCTGTGTTTTGTCAGGTTCTTAAGTTCCAGGGAGGTGATGAGGGGATTCCACAAATGTTTCGTTTCTATTTCATTTTTTTAAAAAATATCTTTTAAGTCACTGGAAATCATGATAGATAAAGTGAATAGTGAAAGGCTCCATATTACTTATTTCTACTATTGAAAGGTCCAAGGAGGCATTAAACTGCCGGCTTGGATTTTGTGTAGATTATAGTCATGCATTAAACAAATGTTTGAAAGCTCTTACCGACTCTTGGTGTCCCAAATCAAACATGAAATAGTAGCAAAAATGTAACCAAGTGACACAAAGATCAACCTTCAATAGATGCTGAGGCAGTGTAAAGTTAAAGGTGACCTGTTTTGAGTAATTTTAGTCTCAAAATTTTTGAGACTTTTGTTAGCTTAATCCATTGTCTATAATTAACAAATATTATGTGTAAATACTTGCTGAATGAGTTTTTGTTAATAAATAATTATTCCTCCAGAGCACCTGGGTGGCTCAGTCAGTTAAGCAGCCGACTATTCCAGCCCAGGTCACCATCGAAGGGTAGTGAGATCTAGCCCTGTATTGGGCTCTGTGCTGAGTGTGGAGCTTGCTTAAGATGCTCTCTGTCTCCCTACCCACCTCTCCCTCTCTGAAAAAAGAAGACAGCAAGAAAAAAAAAAAAAAAAGAATTATGCTTCCTTTCTTACATTGCTGAAATTTCATTTAAAATTATTTTGAAATTTGGTACTCAACTCCAGAAAATAAAAACACTCAATTTATTCCTCATAATTTATTGATATATGTCAGGATAACTGTCTTTCATCCGTTGGTCACATATTCATGCAACTCTCTTGCCCATTTGCTATCTAAGAAGGGTCATGGTCTTGTAGGAATTTGTGTGACTTAAAGACACTGAGAGATGGTATACTGTAGCTCTCTCAGGCCATAAATGAAGAAACGTTGGCATTCTTAAGGTACGGGCAAGCGGTTTCAGGAAGAATTTGTGGGAAATCAGGAGAGAGAAAGGAAGCGCCATTTAATCAGCTAGACCAGTAGGATTAACATGTTCACTTAATGGGGAGACATATGTCACAGTCAGATCTCAGTCCCAGGGGTGAGAATCAATTACCTGGAATCAAAAGCTTGCCGTTAAGCAGTGTTGAGACTTGGATCATCTCAAAACGGTATGCAAATGCACCTGTGAATTGAAACGAAGACAGGAAATGATTGTGCAGTAACGACTGTTACTGTGTGGTTGTGTGTGGCTGTGGCTATGAGTGTGGGTGCCGGTGAAATTAGCAAGGGGTCATGGGAGGACTGGCTGGTGACGCTGAGTGGCACGTGGGCCGAGGGACAGCAGAGCGTGAGAGGTCTTGAAGCTTATGCTGAGATTTTATCTGATCCTAATAATCTTGAATAAATCCCATCACACATCTTAATTTGCAGACTTTTCCTCATTGGCAGATTGATGGTATTTACCTCCTAATGACGACTCGGCTTTGGAGTTCTTGAATTCTCTGCCTTTTTTGGTTTTGTTCTTAGATGAAAAGAAAAACAACAACAAAAAACTGAGGCTAGTTTAAAAATAATGACCGGTTTGCGTCCTGTAGCCCAGAAAATGCCAAAGGGGACGTCCCAGTCTTTGCTTGTGCTTCTGTCCATGGGGGCACTGGGCACGGCGGTGGCCGCGGCGGCATCGCCTAGTTACTGTGGCTCCTCCTCTGTCCCCTTCCCTTCTGTTCACCTCCTGTGTGTCTCTGCCATGTTGATGTATTGCTGGCCCGGTGGCAGGGAGGGAGCCACAGCTGTGAGGTGTTCAGGGGGTACGAGCAAATGACCGAAAGTCCCCAGTGACCGTGGGGGCAGGGAGGGCTCCTTACAGACTGTCACCTGACGGTCCGCAGAGTGAGTTTTGCTTGGGGACATGTGGACCGAGAATGTGGCATGTTTCTTATCATAAATCAGCGTCTTCCTGTCTTGGTCTCTTGGGGCTGCCAGAACAAAACTTGACAGACTTGGGTGGCTTATAAACAATGGAAATTTATTTCTCACTGTTCTGGAGGCCAGGAGTCCAAGACCAGGGAGCACAGCTGGGTTCTGGGAGGGCCGTCTTCGGGTTCCAGATGGCAGACACCTCACTGTGTCCTCGCATGTAGAAAGGTGAAAAGTGTCCGGACCCTAATGAAGCCATTGATCCCACTGATGAAGCCTCCATCGTCATGACCTAATCACCTCCCGGAAGTCCCGCCTCCTATCACCATCACAGTTGGGCGTTAGGATTTCAACCTGAGAACTTTGGGGAGACACAGACATTCACGCCATAGTCCTTCCCCCATAGACGGTACCTGAAAGCCGGACCCAGGGTTTTCAGAGAGTGATTTCTATACCTCCTCTCACCCACTCCCCAAGTAGAGAGAGGTCTTGGAACTTTGCCCTCAGGTGTCCTGCCCTGAGCCCTACAGAGCACGGGGGCACTATCATCGTCTTCCTTCGGTGCTGTGAGGGAAACTCCGGCTCTTACTTTATGTATGAGAAGTGCCTGCCTTTCTAGAAAGTTCCCAGATATAGATGTGTGTGTGTGCGCACATGTGCATGTGTGTGAACATGGCGGTGGGGGGAGTGTATGACAGGAAGAGAGAGAAAAGGAAGAAGAGAGAGAGGAAAGGAGAGAGAGACCGGGTGGGGGTGGCCTTATAACCTCGTCAGAGCCCTTAGGTCATTAATTGACTAAAAATATGAATAGTTTCTTTTACTGAAAGTATTTACAGAAAAAGGCTTTCTTAAAAGAGCTAGTGAGTTAAGAGTGTAAAGACCGTGTTCCAGGATCGTGACGAGATAAACAGTGCTAGCTTCTGTTCTAGAAAGCCCATGGTGTCGTACCCCCTCTTCCGACAGCAGCGCTGCTCCTGAACACGGAGAGTCACGCTGCCTTATGCCTAAAACCTGAAATGCCCGGAGAGCAGACGTTCTCTCTCCTTCTCTGGATGATGGAGAACATCCTGAGAATTTCAGTGTATCTGGGAATTTCAGTATTTTCCATGACCTTCTAGAAGGGGCTGCGGTTGATGGAGTGCTCGCTGTGGACAGACACCACTGTCCATGTTGTCCTTGGATGTAACCCCCCCCAACAGCTGCAGGGTGTAGGTAGGACTCAGCCCCATTTTACAGATGAGAAGACTGAGGCACGGAGGACTTGCACTTCGTTCCCGAGGTTGTGTACGTGGCACAGCTTTGGTTTTGCGCAGACATTTTTCACCACGAGGTGAGCCCGCCTCCTGGAGTCACGGCCCAGGTGACCGCTGGCAGCGTCCTACAGGCAGAAAGCCAGTTATGGGACCCCCGTGAGGGTGGGGAGCCATGGTGCTTATAACGGCATTGTGTGCGCTCCGGCCCGTCATTGCGCCGGTGCTACTTATAAGCCTGTCCCCGAGAAGATTGATCTGTGTGGGTGTCCCGATGCCCGGTCTCTCTTGGAGGACTCCTGGGCCTCTGTTTCACAGCAGGCGAAGGCTTGGCACATCCCCAGATGCTTGCCGGCCTCCGCTGGTGCCTTCAGCTCAACAATGCTCTTCCACGCCCGCGCCAAGTTCACGTTCCTTCCCCTGCAGGAGGAGGCTTCTGTTGGAAACCTCTCCTCTGCATGGTGCTGGACATAATAAAAACAGACTGTGCGGTCCCGTTCCCTCGTCGGAGGCATCCTTGATCTGGGTCTGCAGCGAGGGCTGCGGGCTGCCTGTCCCAAGAGACTGGGGAAGTTTTCCCCCACTTGGCTTTGTGGCGGAGGTGGTGAGAGTGCCAAGCCATGCTTTTGGGAGCTTCCCCGGCGTTATTTCAGAGCTAAAATTGGAAGTTCGGAAAGAGTGTGGTGACGAGGCTGCTGGAAGGCTTCAGGGGAGGCTGGGCTCACTGAGTGCTGGAGGGCAGTGTCCCCATGCTCGGGGACAAACCTGGAGAAAGCAGAGTGCCCCGGGGGCGGGTCCCTCTGTAAGTGAGTTTGCCCCTTTCTTCCTCCAAGCAGTGCACACACACATACTGCTGGACACTGGCTTCCCTCTTGGCTTTGAGTTCCCATTGCTGCCCACTTGATGAGGCTGTTTCTCAGTCTCCCCAGGGTCATGCCCTTGGCCTGCCTTGGCTGTCACTTGTCATACCCCCCCCCCCCCCCGCCAGGACAGCGTGGCTACTTCTGACATCTACCCACCTCCCCAAATAATGAAAATAATCTGCGTTCATATCTGGCTGCTGTCGGGACGCTTTCCTCTCTCTGCTAGTGCCGTGGACATCGTCCTGGGCAGGCCCACACGTGAAACAGCGCTCCTTGGAGACCCTTCCCACACTCGTGCATTCGTCGCGGCTGGTTTCCGTTCTGTGCCGCTTCTCTGGCACTTACTGTTTGCGCCTGGGCTGACTTTCTCCTCCACAGTGCCCAGAACGTGGCTTCAGCCACATCAGATCATCTTCAGCATGAGGTGAAGGGGGCAGGCAGGATTTGAGTCAGAGGCCAGAGCATCTCCCACGAGGGAGGCCAATTTGTTTCTAGAAGCTACAGCAATAAAGCCCAATGCCTAATGGGGGCTGATACTTGTGTTTTCCCATCTGCGATGCTGATTCTGTGATGCTGATCTCGACTGTACACGTCATTGTTCTTCTGCTTCATTGTTGAAAACAGTTTCCTTTTCTCTGCTTTCTTGCTTCACACCCGGGCAGCCGCAGGGAACCTTTCAAAGCCTTGGTGGCAGACCGACTAGTTTAGGCTTCTAAATGTGCACATACCGAATCCAAGCAAGAGAGGACACTGTGTTGCTCAGGCTACGGTTGAATTCGAAAGCTGGATGTGTTGTACTTGTATATCGTGATGAATGTCCATGATCTTTAAGAATGAAGACTCGTGAAGAGTGGTTTTGTGATTGTCTTACTTAAACTCAGTTTTAGAATCCGTTGCCCATTTCCTTTGGTCCATTCCATAGATCAAGAGAGTCAGTTAATAATTGAGGTTTACCTTTGTCTTTCTCTGTCTCTTTCTCACACACACACGCGCGCGTGCACACACACACACACACACACACACACCCCTTATTCCTTAACTTTCTAGCCAGTCCCAAATGGGCACCTGTTGGCATACAGAATGTCCCTGTGAACTCCGCGGTGTGAGAAGAACTGTGCTAGACACATTCTTAGCAGGAGAAGGCTTAGGAAGCCAAAAGTCATTACTTTGTTGTCCCTTGTTCTCATGATTTTTATGACCTGTAATAGTTTGCATCCATTAAAAATAAAACTCTCTTTTTGTATTTTGTAGAAACTACCTCTTCAGGTTACAGCTCGAGGATTTGTCTCTGATCCAGGTAGGTGCGATTTTCATTTCTCAAGCTCCCCGTTTCACCGCATTAGCTCACGGCTGGCGGGGAGGGAGACATGTCTGCAAAGGGACTGCTCTGGGCAGAGCGGGGACATGTTTCCCCAGCGGGCCGGGCTGCAGGACTCCTGGCTGCCCTCTTTGACGTGACTCCTCCCCTGCTTTCGCTCCCCATTGGCCCTTTCCTCCTACCGCGTGGCCTACCTTCCTCTCAGGGCATCATCCCAAGTCGACTTAGCCTTTGTCAAATGTTGGGCAATTCGAGGACACCTCCGCAGCGCCTGGGAGTGCCCTTCCCCCCAGTGAGTCGCTGGTTATGTAATTGGCTGTAATTTGTCGCTGGTTATGTAATTTGGCCATCAGATTGTTGTAGAAGGCAGTTTTCCTGGAAAAACATGTTTGTTTCCTCTTTATCACCTGTAATGAGATCAGTATGAACAGAGGGATTGAAAACCACATAGAGCAAAGAGTAAGTGTTGAGAGATAGAGATGCTATTTGCCTATTTCCAGTGTTACAGTGTGAGGAAGGAGCCTGACTTCCTTCTGTCTGAATAGAGGATGTATTTTAGTGCCAGATCTGAATCACCAGGGCCCACTTTTGCCCTCCTGGCTTCTTGAAGTATCTGGTACCCAGGGTCTCCTTGGACAGGGGGAGAGTTAGGACATGAATACCTCCCCGGCCGAGCATCTGGAACTCCCCACAGAATGTGCTGGAACTCCTGGGCTTGGTGCAACTTGGGGAAAAATTCTTCAGCCAATTTTAGTATCAGCTTCGTGTCCTAGAGTCTAAGAACCAGTAGGGAGACGTTGAGACTAGTGTCCTCTCTCTGTCATGCTGGAATGTGTGAGCATCCGGGAAACTCCAGATCTAGCAAGGATTTAACAGTAGACCCATCTTGGATTTACCGGGGCCTCAAAATAAGCCAAAGCTGATTTTGGTAAAAAGCAAGGGCTCCGAACGTCTATTGACGTGGGTTTGGGATCTAGCTTCACGTGTCCCTGCAACTGTGTGTTTCCTCCTCTGTGAAATGGCCACAAAGGACTGCCATCCTCACGCTGTCACTGCTCAAGTTAAGGAAGAGAAGGTGTGCGACAGGGAGAAGGCTCGGGAATTTCTCATTAAGTCTTAACTGCCTTTGTTTTTAAAAGTGATGGTGATAAATAATGACTTACTGTTGTGATCATTTCATCCCACCAGGCAGTGAATTAATTGTCTTGCCACTAATTTAGTATATAAGTCTTTAAATGAGTCGGTTTGTTGGTAAAATCCTGAAGGTATTAATAAGAAATCCAAATGATCTGCCGTTTAACCAAAATGTTGTTTTAAAACTCTGATTTTCAGTAATCCTTTTATAAAGGGTATAGAGCTTTCAATAGATGGGAACTATATATTATGCTTATTTTAGTGCTTGCAGTATACTGGATTATCTGCTCCAGTGTGTGTGGGAGAAAGTGGAGTATGTAGACATGTGTACAAACATTTATTTACGTGTATTTACTCATTTCCTTGTCTCCTGGTTGTCCTGGCTGAGAGGGTCTGGAAGCTTTGACATCCTAGTAACAATGTATTTATTATACAGTTTTTGGTTTCTTTTTTTTTTTTTTTTCTTAAGATTTTATTTATTTGGGAGAGAGAGAGAGTGAGCACAAATGGGGGGAGGGGCAATGGGAGAGGGAGAAGCAGACTCCCCACTGAGCAGGGAGCCCTACATGGGCTCGATCCCAGGACCCTGGGATCATGACCCAGGAAGGTACACACTTAACTGACTGAGCCACCCAGATGCCCTTACAGCTCTTTGTTTCTAAATTTAATTCCTCACCAAAAGGAACCAACGTTTCTTGGAGAAGTAGCTGGTTCCAGGGCCTGGGTAGTGAAAGTCCCAGAGAAACCTGGGAGATCTTTTTGTTTCGGGAATTAAGGACATGATGATCAAAGCATGATGAGGGCAGGTCAGGAGGTCCTAGGCATAGCTGGAAGTGGGTTCAGTGGAGAAATCTGGGATAATTTGATTGTTAAATCATCATGGTCTCAGAGTATAACATGTTGAATAAACTTGGAATCAGTGAGGATATACTAACATCACAATAACTGAATGAGCACACAGACGAGGCAGAAGGGACCGTTCTTCCTTCTGTGAAATGCCACATGACAAATACTGAAGGGGTGATTTAATTCCAAAATTGTTACTTGGTAACCTTGTTAATAAAAATTGATTCAGGCACAAATGATCAATGGCTGTGAAGGTGTAGGGGTGAGACTTTGATGATGACTGAGGTATTGATGTGGTCTCAATTTACCTATAACATATTTACTCTTTATAAAAGGAAAATTGTCTTTTGATGGTAAAGAAACCAGCCAGAATCACCGTAACCAAGGAATCAAAGGTCCCTTCACCTGTGATGGGAAAGCGAGCCAGCAGACATGCCCCGGTTGAATGTACAGGGAAGGGCCCAGCAGGATTTCTGTGATATTTGAACTATAGATTATAACCACTTTTATCAGGAGGAACCATCATACGGACCAAAACTGAGGGGTATTCTATAAAACACTGGCCTCTATTTTACACAAATCACCAGGCCATGAAAGGCGTGAAAAGAAAGAAGGGCGAGTCTCCCTCATCAAGGAGACAAAATGGCACGGCAACCAAAGGAAACACTCGCTCCAACTCAGGTCTTGGAACAACAACAACAAAAATGTTTCTCAGCTCTCAGGGACACTATTTTGACAACTGGCAAAATTTTAATGTCTGGGGGCTCCTGGGTGCCTCAGTCAGTTGAGCATCAAACTTTGACTCAGGTCATGATCCCAGGGTCCTGGGATCGAGCCCCTCATCGGGCTCCTTGCTCAGCACGGAGTCTGCTTCTCCCTCTGGCTGCTGATCCCCCGCCTTGTGCTCTCTCTCTCTCTCTGTCAAATGAATAAAAAAATCTTAAAAAAAAAAATTTAATGTCTATAGCTGAAGTAGTAGAAATATATTTATTTTCTGATTTTGATAGCTATGATTTGATTATGTAGGAAACTCATCTTGTTCTTTGGACAAACCTACTGAGATAAGTATGGGTAAAGGGTATGGTTTTTCCAATATATTCTGAAATCATTTAAAAAATACATGCACCCAGAGCGAAAGAATGGTACAGCAAATGTGATTAAATGATAAAGGGGGGAAATTGGAGAATTTAGATGAAGGGTTTATGAGAGCCCATTGTGTTTTTCTTTCAACTTTTCCTTGCAAAATAAAGAGATGCAAAGCATCGGGCCATGCCTTTGCCATGGACGTGTGCAGGCTATTGCTGTGGCCACGGGGAAACCAAATCATTCTTCCCATCATTGCTTCCCACTGTTGTGATTGCCTTTTGGTGGAAATCAAGGTTAGGTCATTGGTGGAGCTGATGACATTGATGGAACCCATCAGCACTACCACCTGGTAAGAGAGAGAGCACAGCCTGCTGACTGAGGACCCAGCAAGAGGACTGTGACTCTCTGAATGGGGGCTTTGATGACAGTGCCTTGGGATAGCTATCAGATGTCGCCATGCCTTTGGTCCCAAACAGTACAATTCTCCTTTTGCACGTTTTGCGGTGTGTGTGTGCTGCTTGGAAGCCTACTGTTTACTCAGTGTGGAGAGAGATTAAACTGTCAGTTCTTCCCAACACACTGTTCTTTTCTGCATGTCTTTGGTAAAGTGGTCTGACTGATTTCTAGCAATACATCATTTTAGTTTAAAGGACGATTTCCAAGGGTGACCAAAAAGAAAGGTGCACTGATAAGGTGAGGGTTGTGCTGGTGTCGTGAGTGGCACTGTCTGCTAGAAACATCACTCAAGCCTCATGGCTGGTTGACTGAAACCTATGGTCACACTGAACTAAGTGCAGAGAAATGGGAATTTTTAAAAAAAATATATTGGTCTTCACTCATTATATTGAAAAGGTTATTTCAATATGAAATCATTATAAGAAAATAATGAGATGTTATGTTTCTTCTTTTTTTTTTTTTTGTCTTAAAGATTTTATTTATTTGACAAACAGAGATCACAAGTAGGCAGAGAGGCAGGCAGAGGAGGGGAGGAAGCAGGCTCCCTGCTGAGCAGAGAGCCCGATGCGGGGCTCGATTCCAGGACCCTGGGATCATGACCCGAGCCAGAGGCAGAGGCTTTAACCCACTGAGCTACCCAGGCGCCCCCCCCCCCTTTTTTTTCTTTGCATGAAATCTATAAAATCTCATGTGGATTGTACACAGAAAGCACACTGGGGTTCAGAGTAGCCTCCGTCCAGGAGCTCAGCATGGCGAGGGTTACCTGGTTGAATGGCGAAATCAGAGTGGAGAACCTTCGACAGCCCTTGTCCCCGCCGGACAAGGCTTCATTGGCTCCTGCCCCTCCTGTGTGTGACAGCCGGGTCCCCTGCCAGTGGCCGTGAGTGCTATTGCGTCTCCCTGTCACGCTGGGCCTCCACCTGGCCGGTCGTCAGGCAGCTTAGAGCTACTCAACCCGGGGCCTCTTCCCCAGCAGCAGACATGTACCCTCGCCGTCCTCTGTGGGGGATGCTTTCACCCCACCCTCTGAATCTTGGAAAAGGCTCCCGATCCTGAGTCCCCCCGAAGCCCCAATGGTGACCGATCCCAAGTCAGCCCCTCTTGGAAACTCGTCCTGAGTCCGCGTGGCCCGGTGACCCTCTGGTGCGTTTCCCTGCCTCAGCTTCTACTTCAGACGAGCCCTTGCTGGCTCTCACGGACATCCACCCCGTTCCCGAGGAACCTTCTCTTTCTTTAGCTGGTGTCTGGTTGGAGCGGATCATTAGGTTACCTGGCAAGTGGTGGACTCAAGACGAATGTCTGTTGATTTCGAGTAATACATTTGCTCTTTAAATTTCTAGGCTTCCCATTGGTGGGATGTAGGTAAGCTTCATAGTCTGTCCCTAAATTTGAGGCAAGGAACACAGCCAAGAGACTAGTGCCATGAGCAGCACTTGCCGGGAGAGGCGTCCAGGAACAGGTGCACGCACCCTCTCACCACAAAGGACGGTTCCAGGACGAAAGGGCCAGCTGCTGGCTCTGATTCATTCCTTTCTGACGCGCCGGTCGTCTGTCTGCTGTGTCTTGTTCTACACTTCTTCTGCCCTGAATTCGTCTCCTGCCTTGACAGTGTTTAGGATCAGAAACAAGAAAGAAGTTGCTCATTACTATTCCTTTTTGTCCTCCTACTGACTGGTAATCACAGAATTATAGAGACTGTCCCCCATCGGTGTCCCCCAAATTCAGCGTGCCCCTTTACCTAGGGTAGCGAGTACAGCTCTTGGCTGGACCAGGCACACAGTGAATGCCTCTGAGTGGATCCTGTCCCCCTGCCCTTCCTCAGGTCCCCATACTGGTGACCCCAGTTTATGCTGTTTGGTCAGAGGAGAAGGGGAGGGGCCAGGTTCAGTCCCCCCAGGGCAGAGAAGGAGGACGGAACGTAAGGTGTGGGCGTTGCCCGTGGGAGTCAGAGCCGTTGTCCATCCAAAGATGGTCCTGCCGTGGGGCTCAGCCCGTGGAACTGGACCAGAACCTGCAGGTGAGAGAAATGAACTTTGGTGAGGTGGCGTCAGAACGGGGACATTCAGACGGCCTGACAAGCCTGATGCCAGAAGCACTCAGGGACCGGAGTCCACAGAGCCCTGAATCCGAGTTCTTTTTCCCTTGGCCTGTCTCGTAAGGGCGAGCCACCACTGGCGGGTCTCTAACGCAGTAATGATTTGAGTCGGCACTGGGTTGCGGCAGAATTCCTCTGTTAAACCCTGAGTGAACATGATCCATTGGAGGAAAATCTTATGGCATCACCCCAAAAATCTGCATATCTAAATCACCATGAAGTAAAATGACTGTACATAGAGTATTTGTTAAACAGGCGTGCCTTTTGTATTAGGGTGAGATTGGGAGTTAATTGCCTTAATTTAAGGACATAAAACCTGTTTTCCATCAGTGTCTGGAGAATCAGAGTATCCGTGTGATATCCTTTCTAAGCCGTCTTTCCACTCAGAGGCTGTGATGTGTTTCCTCGTGGCCTCGAGTGCTGAACTTAGCCGTGGCATCTTGAAAACCCATCAGGCGCGGCGGTGGAGGACGAGGCGCTCCCCGTCACGCGTCTCCTGACTTCTTGTCCTGAAAACAGAGTCGGCTCTTCAACTTCACTTTTCTTCTTGCCTTGATCATGGCAGTTATTTTGCAAGAACAAAGAAGCTTTTTGAAAAATAGAAAAATGCAGCTGGCCTCAAGACTAATTGACAACATTCACCCATCTGGATCGTGCCTCGAATGGCCCGAGGTAGACGCTCCTTGAATGGGGTCCTGAGAACACAGAGGGGCTGAGGCTTATTTAGCCTCCCTGTCTTACTAATATTCTTTTGGGAAATTGCTCAAATCCTTTTTTGTATTGTTTTGTTACTGTGGGAAAGGAATTCACAGCCCATTTCTCACTTACAACTGCCTGGAATAAGCAGATAAAAATTGAAATCTGTTTTCCAATTTGCCACGTGCCTCTCCACGATTTCTGAGTTAAAAACTGTTAAGTCTCTAACAACCTGGTCCATCCTGGTAGAGGTTTCTCTTGGATGTTAGGGTAGATGTTGACTCTGTTTCCCAAACCTTTAGGTCTGGGGAATTGAGTTTCAACTTGAGACAGTTTCTAAACCAGTTTTCCTCAACTAGGGGCTGTTTAACCTGGTGGGAATCTCTCTCCCCCACTGGTGGGGGCCGCTGCACATTCTACTGTGCACAGGGCAGCCTCTCCCTTTTCACAGAGACTATCCTGGCTCATGGTGGAAATAACCCCGAGGTTGAAACCCCACATTAGGTCATTGTTGCCCGACTCTCTGTGATGTTAAGATTACTTGACTGAATCTGTGAGATCTGTGATGTGCTTAAGGAACTTTTCTCTTTTGATTTCTTCATGTATTTAACCACACATGTCTGAAACCTTAGTGGCTATTTCTAAAGAAGCTGCTGGTATTCTTGAGTTTAGATGGCTTCCTTTTGTCAATATGCAGTTAAATTTAAAAATAAATTCAGTCAATTTGTAATGTCAGGACCTCTCTGATGGCCCATGGCAGTATGACGTAACTACCCTTTGATGGAGTTCATTTGTATAATTGAAAGAATGATCTGTTACTTCATCATTTAGAGTAACTATTCAAATGGGAATTTCATATGGACTAATTTTTTAAATCAAGTTTTATATTTTTATTGAATGAGGAGAGACCAGTCTCTACTGTCGTCCTCAGAAATCATAATCCTAAACTTTATTTTTGCCTTTCTTTATCAAACATGTTCCTAAAATCATGATATTGTAGTAGTGGAAGGTATCATAGAGATGATTGTTATTAAAACCTTTTGGGGGGTGCATCTGGGTGGCTCAGTGGGTTAAACCTCTGCCTTCGGCCCAGGTTATGAACTCAGGGTCCTGGGATCGAGCCCCATATCGGGCTCTCTGCTCATCAGGGAGCCTGCTTCCCTCTCTCTCTCTGCCTGCTGCTTGCCTACTTGTGATCTCTTTCTCTGTGTCAAATAAATAAATAAAATCTTAAAAACAAACAAACAAAAAACAAACAAAAACCTTTCAGGGGTCTGCAAACCAGGCCTTGTGGCTCGTAGTTAAAGTTTCTTTGGAACATGGCCATGCCCATTCCTTTGCAAAGCTCCCACCTGGGATTATCGTTCAGGATGTTTCTTGGAGCACAGACACACCTGTGTGTCTCATACAGTGTCTACTTTTGCTGCAGAGCAGGGTTGACCAGTTGTCACAGAGACTGCCTGTCTATAACGTCTGAACTATTTACTAAGTGACCCTTTAAGAAAAGGTTTGTTATGTATCTGGTACATAGCAGTTCTCCGTGAGGGCTTCCTGAGTGAATGCGTGAACACAGTATGAGGCAGTGCAATTTGGTTTATTTTTTTGCTCTGTTTGTTTTAGCTTTTCAGACACTGTTGGGTTGCTGTGTTTGAGTCCATGCACAATGCCTTCGTGGTCCCACGTGACCTTCATCCCCACGTTCTGGACCCTTTGTGGACATTCCCCGTCAAGTGCTCTTTAGCTACCCGTGTATTCAAACGTCTTTCTTTTCCTTTCCTTGGAACTTGCTGAAGGATTTACGATTGTTTATGTGTATTTTATAATGACGACTAGGAGCTTACCGGTGTCAGAGTCTCAGTGAAGGTGAGCTAACTATGTCAGCAGACCATCCTCTTCTCTCCGTGGCTGAACGCACACACACACACACAAAGCCCGTTACTCATTTGCATGACAGTCCAGCACAGAGGCTGCAGTGGCCCCGTGCTCTGCTGCCTTCCAAGAGCCCAGCATCTTCTGCGCTATGGGCCCCCATCTTCAGCCCACCTTGGTAGGGGAAGCATGGAAGGCAGAATGGAAACCACACAGAGGAGGTCATATGGGCCATGCCTGGATGTGGCACATCTCCCTTCTGCCCAAATTCCAATGGCCAACACTCAGTCTCATGGCCTTCATCAACTGCAAGGCGGGAGGAAGTATAGTTTTCAAAACCAGGAGGAAGCAGAAAACTGGGGCATTAGGATGGGGGAAGGCACTAGACTGTTCTCCCAGACAGTGTTAGGAAAAACAAGACTAGCCCGGAGGGATGCCCTTGCTGCTCCCTGCTCTCCATGCCCCCCTCCACCACTGCCATTCTCATTTTCTATGACACACAAATGGACTTACTCATGCTGCCACAAAGTGGAGATATTTTGAATAAACCACTTAGCCTTTTCGGACCTTAGTTTTCTCCATGGCGCACTTTGGAGACAAGAGCAGGGTGAGGACTGGAATGTTCCTGCCATCCCTTTGAGCATTGACATCGCAGTGTCCAGCATCCTTCTACTTTCTCTTCTGTCATTGCTCAGATGACTCTGGTTTCCTCTTCTTCAAGGAAAAGCTTTCCCGTGATTGGAAACATGGCATTATGCTTATTTGAGGCAACTGCAATGACCCAGTTGCCACAGAGTCTTGATGACAGCAAGAGTAGTGGTAGAGGTGGCACGCACTCTACCCTCACTCCGTGCTCGGCTCTTCACATGCATCGTCTGTCTTGACTTCTACCCTCTCAATATCACTAAGGTCGAAGTTATATTATTTTTAATATTTGATAGTGGAGGACTTGATGTGATTTAACTAAAACCCCCCAGCTGGCATATGACCGAGCTAAGATTTGAATCTGGGTGTGTTGGGCTCCAGAGGACAGTCTCTTCGTCACTAACCAATATGCCACTTTCCTGTACTCCTTGGTACGGACTGCTGTACCGTCTGTGGTTGACCGCTGACTAACAGCGAATGTGGTCGTTTATTGATAATGATGAGTTATATCTTGATTTTAGGTGAGGTTTCCTAGAAGCCAGAGACAGGGATTCCATATGCTTCGGCATTACTGAGAGCATGTGCTTAGCAGGTGGGGATGAGCAATATAGCAGAGAGTGGAAGGAGGCGAGGGTTTTCTCGGAGCTGGAGCCTAGTATCAGCATTATCCCAAGGGGAGGCTGGAACCTGGATAGACTTTCAGTTGGTCTCCTTTGAGGCCAGGGGGATGATGATTTGCACTCAACTCCCACTTGTCTTTCATTAGCTACTGATTTTTGTGTTTGGGGGAGGTGTGGTGACATAGTTTCCTAATGAGGTGGTTCTCATCGGCCAAGAGCAATTTTCAGAGAGGGGGGCAGCTGTGAGCCAGTGCAGGCCAGTGCTCCCAGCAGCAGTGGAAGGGCCACTGTTCTATAAGGAGAGCTGGGAAAGGAACCAAGAACACGCACCATGGTGTGTACTACTCAGTAGGTTTGCATATTTTCCTTAGGCTTGTCCTCATCCTCTAGACCTTGCTTGCATAGGCAGCAGCCCCTGCCACCAAAGAGGTGAAAGATTTGCAAGTCTTTGAGAAAAGAAGGTAATACATACTTGATTACTGAATGCATTCTCTTGTGTCATGCATGCCTTCGTCTTTAATGATTTTCCGTATCCATTTCTGATTTTATGCCCCAGAAACTGAACTGAAGATGCATGAATATTTTTCGTAGTTGTGTGTCTCCTTTGGTTTCCTGAAATAAAGTCGGAAGTTTCTGTGAGCCAGCAGCAAATACTGTCTGACAATTGCAGGCTGGTAGATAAACGGAGGGGTCCATTTCATTTATCTAAAATGCGTTTCTACTGCTATATTGCGGAAGCGGCCCCAGCCTGATAGAACTGCTGAATGATGGCCCTGCTTCGATTCTCTGCCCTGCTTTCCGTTTCCATATTTCCGTGCCTCTCCCCAGATGCTGACACAAATAGATAAGCCAACACACCAGAAGCACCCTTTGTTTCTGAGAGAAGTAAAGGATTTCTCATTTGGGTAAGAAATTAGGTATTCAGTGACCTAGGGGCATAGTGAAAATGAATGGCAAGAGAGAAATTAAATGAAAAACACATGGGGCTACCATTCTCGACAGTGATGAGACTGAACCTTGTGATGTGGTGGCTCTTTGGCATAGGGGCTGTTTGTTGTCCTGAATTTATTCAGTGACTGTGATGCACTTGGATAGAGTAAGTGTGCATAGAGCTGTGATGGGCCCTGCCTTTGTTTAATGTATGTGTATCAGACACTCCTTTGGCTGTTCTCTAACAGCTAACCTTTTAGAGGTGACTTGATACTTTCTCATTAGGTCACAATGTTTAATCTGTGTACATCGATTCTTATGGGCCTAGGGGCTTGCCTCTTTCAAATGATAGGATACAATCTCTGCTGTGACCTTATATGGGTTGACTGTACAGTTTGATTCTTGAAGGTCAACCCTGTTTTCAATTTTGGGGGCTACTCAATTATTATTTACATGTTTTCTGGAAGGCACAGAGGCAAGGTGCCCACCCAGATATTCACTATTAGGTGTCGACTTAAAAACAAAAGAGATACCAGTGTGTTTGAGTTGAAGTCCAAAGACCTCGTAAAGTTCTTTGCTGGAAATTTTTAATCATCATTTGGGTAAAGGAGCATTGAAATCAAAAGTAGTCTTCAAAGTATAGACATCAGATTCTGGTTCAGGAAGGTGGAGACACCCACTTACTGCTCTTCCACCCAGAAAAACATGGCACTTAAATGACAATAAAGATATGTAAAAGGAAAAACTCTGTGGACTCTAGGAATGGAATCTTATATGTATCCCCCAAGTGATTTGAGGATATTTTTTGAAGGCACCCTTTATTTGGAAATTTAGATATATCCAAGAACAGAGAATAACACAACCCAGAATGTGGTAGTAAAAGCCAGATGACAACTACAGTTAGTTACTTCACATTAAACAGTCATAGTCCAAGGAACATAATATGACATTAAAAAAAAAATCCAAATATTACATTTAGTGAGATTTAAGAAAATATTATAGTTATTCAGTAATTATGGAAGCTTGAATACTCATGCTTACTTCAGCTCTTTCCTGACACACCATTTTGAAGATATTTAAATGTTACGAGTTCACAAGAACAAGTAGTATGGGAAAGAAGATTAATCTATTTTGGGTTCATCTAAAGATTAAGCCTCCAGTAGTTGCTGCTGAGAATGAGAGAAACCAGTAGACATTTGGCTCTTGCACAGAGTTGTTGCCACAAATTAAAGACTAAGTGGGCCTCAAATGCATGACCAGTCTTCCCCCTGAAGGCCATTGCCAAAATGTGACAGTCCTATGGCCAAAGATCTAAGTTAAAACAGAGTAGAAGGAATTTCCCCTCATGTTAAAGGACCAAAGAGCTAAATACCTAGCAGGTTCCTGACTGACAACTCAGGAAACAACACTCGAGAAACAAAGAAGAAGCAGAAGTCCATTGAATGTCCCCCAACGGCACCTCAGCCCTGACTCAGCTCAGTGTCTGCCCATACCTCCCCATCCCCCTCATCTGCTTAACAGGAAAACAAAGCAATTCTCCCTGAAGGAAGATTCTTTGGTGAAAGTAGCATAATTCAGAGTCGGCAGTTGCCTTGCAGTAAAATAGTCTAGATGTGTGAAAAGGCAAAACTTTATGACAGATAAATTAGGTAAAAATAAGCAGTAGAATTAAACCCACAGATGATTCATTTAGCACAATAAAGTGGGAGATAAGTTGCTAGAAAATACCTAGCCTGAGGAACAGAGAGGAATTAGGGGAGAAATGTTAAAGGTAAGACACATATCATACATTCAAAGTTTTATCTCACATATAATTTGAGCTTAAAAAGGAGAAGAGAAAAAACAAAGCAGTAGTTATATTCTCAGCAATTATTGCTGGGACTTTTCACAAATGATTGAAGACATCACTCACCAGGTTTAGACATTCCACAAACACCAAGAATGATAAAAAATGTAAGATCGCATCTGGAGACGTTATGGTCAAACTGCTAAAAACCATTGGCAAGGAGAAACATCTTAAAAAGAACCAGCGTGGGGAGAAGAAGACTCACAACCCTCAGTGGAGGAGAAATAAGATCGACAGCTGATTCTTCAATAGAAAGCGGAGAAAGCAGGAGACAATGGAAAGAGCAGTTAGCTCTCCAGACCTTCCCTCACTTCGTACAGCAGCACAGGACCTCCTATGTTGCCCTGAAAGAAGATGGAGGCTAGGGCTTAGAACATGACCAACCTGGAGGTACGCTGTACTTGGGGTACCCAGAAATAGCTTAGCTCTACCATATAAAAAATGGAAATTAAATGTAAGTTTGTGCCATCCCAGCTCCTCTCCCCTGTGTGTGGTGTTTGTGCTGATGTACACTTTACGTGGATGTTTAGAATACACATTTGTCAGTATTTAATAGGCTACGAGTTGAACCATAGGGATATTGATATTAGTAGTCATTGCAACCCAGAAAAGTCACTGCCAGCATAATCAGCACTAGTAACTCCTGGTCTACAAAACAATTCATGTACCCAGCTCTATTTTTTTTTTAAGTTCCCATTATGAAAAATGGGTAGTAAAACCAACTGAATGAGAAACTCAGAGGCAATAGAGGCAAGAAGGTACCATTAGTGTTTCCAGAAATCAGAGAAGGTACTGCATCCATGAAACAAGGAAAATAAAATATGTAGTCTATTAAAAAGGCCTTCATGGATTATGTTTAAAATATGATTGGTCAAATGATGTCAGCGGTCAATTGGAAAACAAATTTGGCCAAGTCTCCCAGAAAGCTGGTCAGAGACTGAGAGATGGGAAGGAATATGTGTGATGCGTGTATGATTACTACACCAGGCCTACAATACAGGCTCCCACAGGAGAGAGGGAGACAAATATGATGAGGGCAAAGAGTTTATGGGATGGTTGTGCTGCGGACCAGAAGAGCAGGTTGGAGTAGGTGGAACAGTGTCAGAAGGTCTCCTTCCAGGAACCATATTGGAATCCCTGAGCTGTTAGAATGTATTTGGAGAAGGGGTGCCTGCGTGTCTCAGCTGGTAGAGCAAACAACTCTTGATCTCAGGGTTTTGAGTTCAAGCTCCAAATTGGGCATGGAGCCTACTTAAAAAAGGAGAAGAAGAAGACGATTATATTTGGGGAAAATGCAAACTTAACGTTGGGCATTGGAGCATAAATCAGTTATAAGTACATAGAAAAAGAAACCAGAGTCCAGGTACAGACTGAATGTTTGTGTCCCCCCAACCTTTCATATTCGTATATTAGAACTTAACCCTAGTGGAATAGGGTTTGAACATGAGGTCTTTGGGAGGGGAATAGGTCATGAAGGGAGAGCCCTCATGAATGAGATTAGTACCCTTTTGAAACAGACCCCAAAGACATTTCTTCCACTATATGAAGTTACAGAGAAAAGCACTACCAAGGAGCCAGGAAGTAACCCCCCCGCCCAGACACCACATCTGCCAGCACCTTGATCTTGAACTTTCCAGCCTCCAGAAGAGTGAGAAATAAGTTTCTGTGTGTTATCAACTACCCAGTTTATGGTATTTTGTTATAGCAGCCTGAACAATCTAAGACAGGACCATTATTAACTCCAAGAAAAACAAAACGGTTTGAAGAAACATTTCTTACTCTATGGCACATCTGTGAATAGTATTGACAAGTCATAAATATGTAAATGCTGAATATCCACACAGAATTACAATGTAAGAGTGTTGAGAAAATAGGGACAGGAAGAGGTATATGTATTAAGGGGAGCATTGATAGGATAGGTTGAAAAAGGAGCCAAATAGTGATATTTTCAGCTGAAAAAAAATTATCAAACCCCAGTAAAATTTTATTATTTTGAGATGTGGAGATAAATGTCAAAACAGACCATAAAAGGGTTGGACTTTCTTCCTTTGAGCAGTGTATGGGACCTAACATAGAGGGCTTATTTGAGTCTTTTATTTTCGTTCTTGTAGATTTCTTTATAAATTAAGTGCCTGTTTATTTAGTTAAAAAATTATGTCTGTATGATATTATATTCATAAGGCATGAGAAGGCTTCCATGGAAAAGAAAACAACTGAGGTCAAGAAATAATTCACAGAAATAAAAGTATGAGGTCTCACATATATGACTCATCAGAAATTATGCAAAATGAAATTAGAGGGTTCCATAAGAATGCCTTTAAGAAGAAAGTAGATAGTTTTAATTCAGATCAGAAGGTTAACAACTGCAAAGTGGTTAATTATATGAAGATTATTTTTATCAAAAGGAAAACTAGAAATGCAATTGGAAATTCTATGGGGAAACCAAGATAAATAGTAAGTATACAAGTAAATGGTGCTCCAAATATAAAACAAACTTGGGATGATTTTGAGTATAAAAACGCAAAAGCAATCAATGTGGGTGGAACGTAAGGGCCACAGTTTTTATTTGTGTGTTATTTATGAGGATTTATTTATAGTTCACAATACAATCAATTTTCAGTGGTACTTATTTTATTTTTCCCTAACAAGTTATTTGTCTCATGAATGGGATATTTTGCTGGATTAATGTTCATCTTCTCCCTTCTGGTTTTTTTTTGAGTATCACGGTAAAAACAAGCTTAGATTTCAAAATTTGTTCCTTTTCAAAATATTTTATATAAGCCTTGTTAAAATTGTCAAGGATTCCTTTTATAAGCTTTTATCTAGGCTCCTGTTAGTTAACATACAATGTAATATTGGTTTCAGGTGTGCAATATAGTGAATGGACACTTCCGTGCATCCCCCAGTGCTCACCGGGACACATGCTCCTTCCTCCTTCATCTCCATCACTTATTTCTCCCATCCCCCAACTCACCTCTCCTGTGAGACCTGAAACCATCAAAATCCTAGAGGAGAACACAGGCAGTTACCTCTTTGACATGGGCTGTAGCAATTTTTTTCTAGATCGATCTCCTGAGACAAAGGAAACAGAAGCAAAAATAAACGGTTGGGACCTCATCAAGATAAAAAACTTCTGCACAGCAAAGGAACAGTCTGCAATACTAAAAGGCAGCCTGCAGAATGGGAGAAGATATTTGCAAATGACGTCTCTGATGAAGGGTTCGTATCCACCATCTATAAAGAACTTCCCAAACTCAGCACTCAGAAAATGAATAATCCAATTAAAAAGTGGACAGAAGACATGAATAGACATTTTTTTCAAAGAGAATGTACAGATGGCCAATAAGACACATGGAAAGGATTGTTTTTTGTTTGTTTCTTCTGATTCTTTTTAAATAGCTGAACTAAGTTTTACTACGTGGATGCATGAATGTGTTCTTCATTTTCATTTTTAAAAAAATTTTAATTTAAATTCAGTTTAGTTAGCATATAACGTATTATCAGTTTCAGAGGTAGAATTTAGTGATGTATCAGCTGCGCGTCACACCCAGTGCGCGTCCCATCACGTGCCTCCTTGATGCCTATCCCCAGGGACCCCATCGCCCCACCCACTCCCTCCAGAAACCCTCAGTTTGTTCTCTACAGTTAAGAGTCTCTTATGGTTTCCCTCCTTCTGTTTTCATCTTATTTTATTTTTCCTTCCCTGCCCTTATGTTTATGTTTTGTTTCTTAAATTCCACAGGAGTGAAATCCTCTGCTATTTGTCCTTCTCTGACTGACTTATTTTGCTTATCTTAGTACCCTCTCGTCCATCCACATTGTTGCAAACGGCGAGATTTCATTCTTTTTGAAGGCTGAGTAGTATTCCATTGTGTATATAGACCTCCTCTTTATTTATTTTTTTAAAAGATATTATTTATTCATTTGACAGACAGAGATCACAAGTAGACAGAGAGGCAGGCAGAGAGAGAGGGGGAAGCAGGTCCCTGCTGAGCAGAGAGCTGGATGTGGGACTCGATCCCAGGACCCTGAGATCATGACCTGAGCCGAAGGCAGAGGCTTTAACCCACTGAACTACCCAGGCATTCCCAGACCTCCTCTTTAATCTATATTGCTGACCTCATCCTCTGCATGTTTACAACTTTTTTTTTTAATAGTACATTTTAGGAATGTTTTGAGGTTTGTAAGTTTGTAAAGAAATAGGAAGTTTGGGCATTCCTTCAGTTTGATCTCAATTTCTTATTCTTCTTAATATAGAAATTAAATTTATTTTTTGAGATAAGTAAATTGGCAGTGGTGATCTTCCTGTGGTAGGTGGTTTGGATTTTTTTTTTTTTAATACTTTATCATAATTTTCCAGATTGTCTGTTAGATAGATGCATTTTCCCTTACTGTGGCCAAAAGGTAATCAATTTAAATAGAGTCATGAAGAAAGCAAAAAATAAAAAAGAAAACAAAACTCTCAAAAACAAAATAAACTAATTTAAACCTGGTTTCAAAAGTTCTTTGCATATTGTAATGAACATTTGTTAAGGGTTCCCATTCTGTTCTCTTGACTTGGGCCCCTTGTGAGTCTGGGCAGACGTGCAGAAGGAGTGGCGGTGCCCCTTCTCTTTCGCCTCCACAGTTCCCTGCTATCCTAGCAGGTGCACGTCAGATTTCTGCACTTGACAGCAGCTGGTACTGTCTCAGATTTTGAAGCACTGGGTTTCTCTCTATTGGCTCACATTCGTGTCATGGAACCTTTAACAGCTCTTCGGTGCCGGGGATCGTGCCTTGGTGTTTGTTGCACGTCTCCTCTGAGAACAGCCACGAATGAGTCAGGTTAACAAGCATGAAATGAAGCATACTGTTTTCATCACTGTCTGCCCCGTAGCCTCACTGAGACAGTACAGCACGGATGAGGTTCAGTCTGGCTTCTGTGGTGGTTCAAATGTGTGATGATGTCACTCTACCCGGAGGCCCCCCAGCAGGGTTCATGGAGCAAACCCACGCGTTAGCCTGCAAGGGACATCTGTCACTGCTCACATCTGCCTTTTCCTTCTAGGACTGTGATTCTGGCAGTATTGCTGGTGGCACAGTGCGGTGGGTTAAAAATTGGCTCCCCAAGTGATGTGCATGTTCTAATCCTTAAAACCTGTGAACGTTACCATAGATGGTAAAACTGTAGTTAAGAATCTCGGGATGGGGAAGTCATCTTGGGTGACATGAGCACATCCTGACAGTAGGAGCAATTGTTACTTTAGGAGGGGGCGGAGGGATATTTTTCACCTGCCTACAGAGAAGAAATCCCAGTGAACATGGAGCAGAGAGAGACTCGAAGACGGGAGTGATGTGGCCAGTAGCCAAGGCATGCAGCAGCCACCAGAAGCTGGAAAAGAGAGGGAAGGTTCTCCCCCTGGAGCCTCTGCAGGGAGTGTGGGTCTGTTGATACCTCGATTTTGGTCCAGTGGTACAGATTTCTGACTTCTGACTCCTAGAATTGTGAGAGACTAAAGTTCTGTTGACTGAAGCTACCAGGTTTATAGTCATTCATTAAAACAGCCTTGGGGGCCTAGTGCACATGGCTTCTCATTTCTGCGTCTCCCTCATGGGCTGCTGACCAGGGAAGCCTAGGAACTGTATCCCATGTCCATGCTCTGGGGTTCCGACAATGAACCAAGTGCAGTAACAGTACTGAAAGAAAAGAGGATTATCCTGGAAAGATGATGTCAGCTGGAGGCTACTTCTGACCATCTTGTCGCTGTGGAATAGCGACCCAAGACTAAGACCCAGCAGACCCCTTCCCAACTAGGAATTGACACCCTTGAATTCTTTTTTTTTTTAAATTAAAATGATTTATTTATTTTCAGAAAAACAGTATTCATTATTTTTTCACCACACCCAGTGCTCCATGCAATCTGTGCCCTCTATAATACCTACCACCTGGTACCACAACGTCCCACCCCTGCCACTTCAAACCCCTCAGATTGTTTTTCAGAGTCCATAGTCTCTCATGATTCACCTCCCCTTCCAATTTACCCCAACTCCCTTCTCCTCTCTAACACCCCTTGTCCTCCATGCTATTTGTTATGCTCCAGAAATAAGTGAAACCGTATGATAATTGACTCTCTCTGCTTGACTTATTTCACTCAGCATAATCTCTTCCAGTACCGTTCATGTTGCTACAAAAGTTGGGTATTCATCCTTTCTGATGGAGGCATCATACTCCATAGTGTATATGGACCATATCTTCCTTATCCATTCGTCCGTTGAAGGGCATCTTGGTTCTTTCCATAGTTTGGCGACTGTGGCCATTGCTGCTATAAACATTGGGGTACAGATGGCCCTTCTTTTCACTACATCTGTATCTTTGGGGTAAATACCCAGGAGTGCAATTAAGGGTCATAGGGAAGTTCTCTTTTTAATTTTTTGAGGAATCTCCACACTGTTCTCCAAAGAGGTAAAGGATCTGTACTTGAAGAACTACAGAACACTCATGAAAGAAATTGAAGAAGACACAAAAAGATGGAAGACCATTCTATACTCTTGGATCAGAAGAATAAACATTGTTAAAATGTCTATACTGCCTAGACCAATCTATACTTTTAATGCCATTCCGATCAAAATTCTACCAGTATTCTTCAAAGAGCTGGAGCAAATAATCCAAAAATTTGTATGGAATCAGAAGAGACCCCAAATCGCTAAGGAAATGTTGAAAAACAAAAATAAAACTGGGGGCATCACGTTACCTGATTTCAAGCTTTATTACAAAGCTGTGATCAACAAGACAGCATGGTACTGGCATAAAAACAGACACATAGACCAGTGGAACAGAGTAGAGAGCCCAGATATGGACCCTCAACTCTATGGGCAATTAATCTTCGACAAAATGGGAAAAAATATACAGTGGAAAAAAGACAGTCTCTTCAATAAATGGTGCTGGGAAAGCTGGACAGCTATATGTAGAAGAATGAAACTCGACCATTCTCTTACACCGTACACAAAGATAAACTCGAAATGGATAAAAGACCTCAACATGAGACAGGAATCCATCAGAATCCTAGAGGAGAACATAGGCAGTAACCTCTTCGATATCAGCCACAGCAACTTCTTTCAAGATATGTCTCCAAAGGCAAAAGAAACAAAAGCCAAAATAAACTTTTGGGACTTCATCAAAATCAAAAGCTTCTGCACAGCAAAGGAAACAGTCAACAAAACAAAGAGGCAACCCACAGAATGGGAGAAGATATTTTCAAATAACAGTACAGACAAAAGGTTGATATCCAGGATCTATAATGAACTCCTCAAACTCAACACACATGAAACAGGCAAACATATCAAAAAATGGGCAGAAGATATGAACAGAAACTTCTCCAATGAAGACAAACAAATGGCTATCAGACACATGAAAACATGTTCATCATCACTAGCCCTCAGGGAGATTCAAATTAAAACCACATTGAGATATCACCTTACACCAGTTAGAATGGCCACAATTAGCAAGACAGGAAACAACGTGTGTTGGAGAGGATGTGGAGAAAGGGGAACCCTCTTCCACTGTTGGTGGGAATGCAAGTTGGTGCAGCCTCTTTGGAGAACAGTGTGGAGACACCCTTGAATTCTTACAACCTGCTCTGAATCTTTGGGCCAGTCTGAATCTGGTTTTCATATCTTATACTTTCCCGTTACAAAATATTTGAAAATTTTAGCTCTAAACTGATGGGAGTTGAGTTTTTATCCCTTGTTACAAAGACATTCCAAAGAGCTTGGTTAAAATGATTTTACTTCTGTCTGCTGCTTGCATTAAACCTTCTCCAGATGGATTTGCACGCCCGGGTACACTTACACTGAGACTCCTGTTGCTTATGAACTTGCTGCCTGAAGTGTGTCTGCCCTTTGAAAGAAGAGGCTGTCTTTAGATTGTTGGGTCTGATGCATATGTCAAGTGTGATTTTCTTCTGTTTAAAGTAAACGTTATCATTGGTTGAGGGAGTCCCTTAATTCGTGAGACACATGCTGAGCTTATAAATATAGATCTCCCAAAATTCACTGGAAAGTCACATTTAAACCAGGTATTTCTGTCCATTAGATAGAATACAAGATTCAGAGCAGGTTTTAAGAATTCAAGGGTGTCTCCACACTGTTCTCCAAAGAGGCTGCACCAACTTGCATTCCCACCAACAGTGGAAGAGGGTTCCCCTTTCTCCACATCCTCTCCAACACACGTTGTTTCCTGTCTTGCTAATTGTGGCCATTCTAACTGGTGTAAGGTGATATCTCAATGTGGTTTTAATGTGGCGTAATATTCTTTTAGTAGTGTCTTAGCTTCCTAGGGGTGCTATGACAATTACAAATTTAGTGTCTCAAAAAATAAAACTTTATTCTCTTATAGTTCTGGTGGCCAATGAACTGAAATTGAAGGGCTAGCAGGACCTCACTCTTGCCAAGGATTCTAGGGGAGAGTGCTTCTTTGTCTATTCCAGCTTCTGATGGTTCCAAGAGTTGCTGGCTCATTGTTCCCTCTCTGCTCCATCTTCCTGTGGCCTTCTCTGTGTCAAAGTATCCCTTGCCTTTTTCTTATACGGACGCGTGTCATTGGCTTGAGGACCCACTGGATCATCTAGGAGGATCTTGAGATCTTGAGATACTTGGTTAAATTTGCAAAGATCCTTTCTCCAAAGGTCACGTTCCCAAGTCCCAGGTGGCTATGTCTTTTGGAAGGCTCCCATTCAGCCCAGCGCAGGTGGATGTGGTGACTCTTCCGAAGAACATCCCTCTAGTGTATGCATCACGGTTTTGAAGAGGTTCTCCCTATTCATGGTGTCACGAGGCTTCTCCTTGTGTTATGACTGCAGCATTTTAAAAAACAATTGTTCCTCTTTGCCACTACCATTGGGTTTCTTAACTGTAACACTATGGACATATAGGTCAGATAATTCTTTTTTTAGGGGGTTGTCCTGTGCATTATAGGATGTGGGACAGAGACAGCAGCCCTGACCTCTGTTCACCAGTGCCAACAGTACCTTGCCCCCTAGTTAGGATACTGCAAATGTCTACAGATGTTGCCCAATGCCCTTTGGGCGGCAAAATCACCCCCAGTGTAGAAGCATGGCTCCATCCCCACATCACACAGTGATGGTGATGGATGCTTTCTGAGGAAAAGGCAAAGAGATACATGAACTGGGTCAGGGAAAACAGATTCAAGCATCAACACTGCCTTTCCCAGTCAGAAGTGGGAGGAACGCATTTTCTTTAGCAAAGCAAATGAATGCCGGTGTGTGGAAGGACCTGTCTTCTGCCCATGGGCCCCTTTCTTGAGTGCATGTGACCTTATGAGGGGGCCAGTGCTGTTGGAGGGCACCTTTGTCCTAATGCCATCTCCGTGCTCTCCTGGAGCGCCCCTCCCCGGGGGCCACACAAGGTCCTCGCAGCTCGGTTTGCCTTGTTGTGCCAGTAGGTGCTACACGGTGTCCTCAAATGCCTAAGGTCGGTGAGCACATGATCCTTTGCCAGGGGGGAAGCGAGCAGGTGGGGTTGCAGTTTTCTTTCTGTTCACTTTATGGCTGTCATTTCGAGGTCGTAGCAACGTCCCGAGGTGAGCTCGGCCCCCGGAGAAGGGCTTCCGGAGCTTCCCGCCTGTTGTAATTCCGCGCTGTGAGGACATCCCGGTCCTGCCCCATATGGGGAAAAAGGAAATGGGAAGTGCAGCTCTTGCCTGTTCATAATTGTCATTGCCAGGTTTTTTGTGTGAATATTCTTTGGCTTTTTATAGTTTCTGATAGGAAAGCAGAGAATGGTGTCACATGCTTATGGCCTCCTTCCCCAAACCTGTTCAATAGGTGCTTACAGATGGTGGAGATCTGCCGGAGGCTGTGTCTAAAGGGGTGGTTAAACTTGGCCTCTGAGCCCCCTACCAAGGCGACGGGGGTCACCGCTGGCACTCAGCCTCCCTGCCTCCTGTCCTCCAACCTCACTCCGCCTCCATGCCCAACTGGGGACAGGAAGCTGACACAGACACAAGGCCAGCTCCTGGAGAGTCCCCAGGATATGACGGCCATTAATTTGTCCTTCCCCTACGTGCTTGTGCTCCTGGGGTCCAACACAAACCTCCCACCTGTGTCTCCCTGGCTCTTCCTCCTCCTCTCATCCTTCCCTGCCCGTCTCTGCTCTCCCCCATGTCAGGTGCTGGCACTTGTATCTGAACGGCCCCTGTCGTGCCGCACTGTTTCTTCCACACTCTCCTGCCGCTCTTCGTACCTTGCTGGGTGGACAGATGATCTCCGAGGACCCTCAAGATCTGGACGAGGCTGAGGTTAGCAAGGCCAGTGGCTAGGGAGTCCCTTCTTCTGAACAGTTGGGCTCGTTCCCGGTATTTAATTAATATTGAGAGGGCAGCGAATCTCACTCCCTCCGGGTCTTCAGGGGCCTGGTGACTGTGGGCTTGGCTCCTCCGGCTTCTCCAGATCACTGACTGGTTGATCCCACACTCCTGACAGCTCCGTAAGAGCAGTACTTAGGCTGACGGCCTCCACTCCACAGTGGGCAGCGCTGGAGGCCGGCAGAGTGCATCCCTACAGGGTTCTGGTAATCGTTTGGGAATCAAACAATAACGGGACCATTTTAGCGTGTTTGTGGATCACCTTCCTTCTTTATGAAAGACGTCACTCCGGATATTTAATGTCAGCTCTTCTCCCGGTCTTGAAAAATAACCTCAATGACGGATATTTTCCTTTAAATTCCTTGTTCAACATTCTGTTCCAAACAGAGAACAGATCTCCTATTAGTTTTTTAAAAAAATGGAATCAGGGCAGCGCTAGAAAATTAAACTATGGAAACATTTTTATTATTTATACGTTCGTGTTTATTTAGGAAGGACTGTTCGACAACTCTTCAAGAAAAAGCTTGGGGTGTGGTATTTTTCTTCTAACTGGTCTGATCTGACAGAGTAACCACAATGAAGTGGTTTTCTTGCAACATAAATTTATTATCTCCCAGGTCTGGAGGCCAGAAATCTAAAACTAGGGTGTTTCAGCACCGCACTGTCATGAAGGTGCTAAGAGGGTTGGTCGCCTCTCTTCCAGCTTCAGGTGTTCCAAGCAGTCCTTGATGTTCCCTCGGTGATGATGTCACTCTTGTCACCTGGCTCTCTTCTCTCTGTGTGTCCTCAACACGAGCTTCCCTCTGTGCTCATCTGTCTGAGTTTCCAAAATTTCCTTTTGTATAGGGACACCTGTCCTACGGGGCTGAGGGCCCATCCTAAGGACTTCATTTTGACTCAATGCTGGGGTCTAGGGAGTGTCAACAGATCTCTTTTGGAGAGGACACAATTGAGCTTCTAACACCATCAATATTATTTTTCATCATAGGTGACATTTTGGTTACCTAAGTTTGCAAATATATATTTATCATGTAAGCAAATGTAATTCCTCTCTTTGAAGAACATTGAGAACGAAGTATGTGTTGTGTTCGTTTTTGGTTGAATTTGTCACTTTTCAACATTCAGCTGTTGTTAGATTTTCTTTTTTGTTTTTAAGACTTATTTATTGACGAGAGAGAGGGTGCGGAGGGGTAGCAGTTGAAGGAGAGAGAGAATCCTCAACAGGTACCGTGCCCAGCTCAGAGCCCAACACAGGGCTCAAACTCTTGACCCTGAGATTATGACCAGAGCCAAAATCAAGAGTAGGGTGCTTAACCAGCTGAGCCCCCCCCCCCCCCAGGTGCCCCTGTTGTGAGATTTTCTAGATTTTCTTCCTCCTCTTCTTCTGTGATCTCCTTTTCCCGACACGGAGCTTCAGGAATGCTGGTTGTCTTCTTTGGGCTTTCACTGCACCTTGTTCTTTCCCGTCATGTGTCACTTGGAGCGTCTTGTCCTCCAGAGGGACATCCCGAAGCTTCTGCCATACCTCAATTAATGCTCCCCCAGGAGAGGAGAGTGCTTTTACAGACTTTTGGAGCCCATGCAGTTTGGAGCCTGTCTTACCCATAGAAAATACTGTCTCTCCCTCCCCGCGGCTCTCTTCCTGCCCATATTGTGGTTCTTACGGTCTGTGTCGTTGTTACCGTTGTCACTGTCCAGAACAATCCTGAAATTTAAACATTATCAGATATTACAGAAAATATTATTTCATGAGCTAATCCTTGAGTTGAAAAATCAAAATCCCAAGGTTACTCTCTGTGTTAGGTTTTGCATTTAGATGTGGCCCCAGACTTTCCGAAATGCAGATTTCCTTTTGTAAAAACAAGTAGCTAAATTACCCTTGAGCATAAAGTCTGTAAAATATAAAGTAAAAAGATAGGCATTATGAAGATCTGACCAAGCATGTAATACAATGCCTTTTGGCAGCCAAGTATAACGTGGAAGGTGCACGTAACTGTAAATGTGAACATGTTCCCTGAGTCAAAAAGGAATTGACAGTTTATTTACCTGGGTAAATAGAGATTTTACATTGATGGCTTTTTTTTTAAAAAAAAATTATATTTCCACATACAAATACAAGTATACTTCTAATAATAGGTGATTTTTTTCTCCCCAAGGAAGTCATAATTAAAAGGGGCTTATCATTTTGAGGCATGATTAAAGCAAATACATATATAATCTCAAACTCATTGCTCATGGTCAGGGACACAGGAAGGGTCCATATGAAAAGATGAGTGAACTGGAATAGTGAACTTGAAGAGAGAGTACGTTCTGGAAGCTCTTTGGAAAGGAGGGGGAGGTGATTCAGTGTGAACAAAACCTCTAGCATCCAGGGCACATAGGCAGTAAGTGAATCCTGGGTGAAATTATTTAATATTTTACTGTCACGTTGTTATCTTCCCATAAACTTTAGTTAAATTGTTTTTACTCTTTTTTATTAGGTCCAAAGTCAAATTCCGGACCCACGTTTTTAGCTGGTTTCCATGACATTCAAAGTAGGAGTGCATTTTGGCAGGAAAGGCACATTAATTTTTAAGAAGTACATTTGTGGAAAGTACGGTTTGACAAATAGAACACAGAGATTTTTCTGTTTTCATGCAAAATGCGTATTTTGTAGTTATGGGGTGTGTCACATGATGTACGTGTCCCCTGGTGCTGGGAGAGCTCTGTGTAAGTGTACCACGATTAGGTTTTTGAAAAAGGAAATGATTTTACCAGTTTTTGACAAATTTCACTTTGTCACTGCTCTTTAAATAGATCTAATTTATGTGGAGATGCATAGATCAATCTCGAAGGAATAAAAAGCCTATAAATGGATGTACAGATAGTATATTAACTCTATGTGTTCTACGCTAATAACCTTCTTTTTCCTGACCTTCTCAACTAACTGGTGTTTTTCGACTGTATTCCTTTCTGCACGTGGGGGTCAGCTCTCTCTTTTCTTGCCCCATTACATACCCCTTTTTAAATGAACATGGTAGCATTTGAGGTTTCAAGTTCTTAATTATCCTTCCTCACATTAAAATACCTTCTAGTTGATAAGTAGTCAGTCATCTCTTTGCTGCACTGGTTGATAAGAGTTGGTATTTGGCAAACAGAAATTACATTTTCTGCTCATTCTACCTAGAATCAAAGGAAACTTTGAGTGATACTTGAATGAGTACATTGCTTTCCAGCCAGATGTTTCAGATTCGTGCAGTATCATTCTCTGAAGATACTTAACCATAGAAAGAGGTTACGTTTTCCTGAATCTTAGATGTAACGGTGATCTTAGTCAATATTGCGACATTGTATCCATCTGTATCCATCTGTATGCCTACAGCATCCAGGGCATGGGTCGGCTCTTATCAGAGCTCCTAGCTGATAGGCACCATCTTTATTCTGACTTTGCACATAAGGAGAGCTTGTGGGGGTCACACGGCTTTAACTGTGACAGACTCCAGAATGGACCTCGACCATCTTAGCTGCAGCACCCCTGCTGATGACCTTCTACCATAAATACCTCAGAGAGGTTGGGGGGGACAGCAAGTCTTTCTTCTTCCCTATCGCTCACCTCTCTCCCTTGGAACTTCTACCTCCCTTCTGAATGATTATAAAACTCATTATTATGTCCAAATATTCACCATGAATTATCTGGTCTCTTATTTCTATGTTCACTTAATTCTAAGAACCAGATATCCTTGGAGAGTCTGGGTGGCTTAGTTGGTTAAGCATCTGCCTTTGGCTCAGGTCATGATCCCAGGGTCTTGGGACTGAGTCTTGCAGCAGGCTCCCTGCTCATGCTCTCTCTCTCAAATAAATAAATAGAATCTTAAAAAAAAAAAAAAAAAAAAAGAAAAAGAAAAACATTATTTAAAAAAAAAAAAAGATATCCTTAACTAACAAAGGAAAAGTTATTTCTCTGTACTGCCTTTTCCATTAGAAAGAATATTACCAATGTGAATCAGGTCAAGAAACTTACTGACTTTTTGACACAGTGGTTCTAGAATTTGATAGATCATCAGGTTTGCTTGAATAGACTTTTATAAATGGAAATCCCCAAGTCCCTTCCATCTCTGCTGAATAAGGGGATCTCTGCTCCGAACACCAGCCCTGGGAAATGAGAGCACACCTCCTGCTCTGTGGGGACAGATCCGGACATGCACTGTGAAAACTGTGTCTGATCACAGATCTGCCGAGGGCCACAGGGCGAAGGGGGTTTTGAGTGTAGGTGGGTGGAGGGGATGGAAGACAGGAGGTTCTGTTCTGCTCCGACCCTGGTGACCTCAAGTGATGGTGAGGTATCCAGTTTGCTGTCCAGGGGGTATTTGAAAAGGCAGTTTAACACCTTGTTGGGGTTAGAAGAGGAGGAGAGACGGGACGGAGGCCAACAGAGGAAGCACTAGTGATGGGGTGGCGGAGAGAACGAATGAATGACTGGATGGAGGCACGAGGGAACGTGGGAATGGGGCTGGGCTGTTGGTTCATTAGGAAGCCACTCCTGCATTTCGACCTGTCAATGTCAAGAGCCGGTTGTGTGCTCTGCGGGGAAGTGTTCAGAGTCCAAGGTCCTCGGATGAAGCAGATGTCGAGTGTGGGGCTCGGGGCTCAGAGAGGTAAAGCAGGTGGGCTGGCTGGGGATCTGGAGAGCACTTTTTGTCAGGGTATGTGGAGAGCACCAGGCATTGAGATAGTCCCAGCAGGGAGTTCTGCCCCGATACAGGTACCCTGTGACGGAGGTGTGCTGTCAACTCGCTCCAGGAACGCAGGAGGAATCCAGGAGGGAATGGGAGGAACCGAGTTTGCATCCACTTGCTGGGTCTGGTGGAACTGCGGCTTTTGAGCCCAAGGCGAGGGCCCCCTGCCCCAGTGTTGGGCATATGTGCCAATGTCCAGGGCAAGTGTCTCCTGGGCACGTGCAGCTTTCTGGAGGGAGGCAGCTGCAGCCTTCCACAGGGAGGCAGGACCCATCGCTCTGCGTCCCTCAGGCCATGAGCCTCTGAAGAGCTGTGGTGCTTGTCACTCTCCGGCCCCGGCCGCTGCTGTGGGACGAGCCGGGCAGGGATGCTGTGCCAGAGGGCACCTGCATTGCCGGCGCGTGGCGGGAAGCCCAGGTGCTGTCTGGCCACATTTCAAAGACAAATAGACAAGATTTAGGGATTATCCACTGTTGTCCATGATCTGAGCTTCTGTTGCGCATTTCATTTGCTTGTGTCTCCTCTGCCTTCAGTTATATGATAAATTAAAAGCCAACGTGTCTTCCAACCGTGGATACTTCTGCTGGCCAGGGTACTGCCGGTGATAAGACAGGAGGTGGGAATATGTAGACTGTAGTTGTGATATTGCAAATAAGTAAACAAATGGCTCTTCCTTTCTTTTCTTTTCAGAGAACAGGATAGAGCTAACAGAGTCAATATAGAGCTAACCAGGAGATGCCAGTGGCATTAATCCTTGTATTTACTTCTTTCCTGATTTTTGCAGAAAAATACTAGTATCCCCTCCACCTGCATCTGAATATCAATTACTGATTTGGGTGAACAGTTTCTCAACTCCAAATGCTGGGTGTAATAGGGCTAACCCAGGCATATGGCATTGCTAATTGAGCTTAAGAAACTTAAGTTTTAGAGGAGGAGGAGAAAGAAAAGTGAAAAATTAGTTGAGCAAACAGTCCAGGAGAGGCAGACATGAGAGAAAAATTCCATAAATGTGTACTGTGACAGGGCGCCTGGCTGGCTCAGTGGGTTGGCTCAGGTCATGATCTCAGGGTCCTGGGATCGAGCCCCGCATCAGGCTGCTGGCTCAGCA
The DNA here is from genome assembly GCF_030435805.1 of Mustela lutreola. Taxonomy (NCBI): domain Eukaryota; kingdom Metazoa; phylum Chordata; class Mammalia; order Carnivora; family Mustelidae; genus Mustela; species Mustela lutreola. The sequence goes on along the minus strand of NC_081294.1, from coordinate 7,174,915 downwards.
GGGAGCCTGCTTCTCCCTCTGCCTCTGCCGCTCCCCCTCCTTGTGCTCATTCTCTCTCTCTCTGACAAATTAATAAATAAAATCTTTAAAAAATGCATACTATGACAAACTAAGATCAAGAACAGTGTAGAATTTAATGACATGCTTTAGATTTGCTATTATTACCCGAAACAAAGTTGCAATTACCGAGGGTCCGCGCAGTGAGTATAAAGCCGCTGGGTACTGGCACTGAGTGTTCAACAACTGGAGTTTGTGTTTCTCTTGTGGTAACTTTGTCTTGCATTTAAAACAAGAGGAAGTTTGTTTTTCTTATGCCTCTGGAGGGGAAGGAGCAAGGACAGCATTGTAAACCCTTAAGAAATAAAAAAAAAGACACTGAAAGAAGACGCTGTATCAGAAGGAAGCCATTTCCTGGATTGCTCTGAGTCTTTCATTTCATATTTTCAAGAAATAGCCAATTATATGGTAAATCATATCGACAAATAGATATCAGGTACCATTGGCATTTGCATTCTGCCGGGAAAGAAAGGGACTGAGAACTCACCAGCAGCTTACGTGCTAGTTGACAAGATAAGATTTATGCTTCTGAAAAATTAATCGTGATAGCGGAGTGCTGTCCCAGGCGATCTGTGATTAATGGCTGGTGTGTGACATAAACCAGCGCTGAGGGAGCTCAGAGCGGGGAGGGAAGATGCTCGTCGTGGCCAGGGACCGTCAGAGGAGACGGAGCACGGCTCTGACCACCTGCGACACTGAGGGATCTCACACTGTCCATAGTTTGGGACAGATCATGGTGTTTTGTTTTTGTTTTTGCTTTTGATGGCTGCTATCTGTGCATTGTAAGACTTTCAGTATCGGCCTTGGCTTCTTCCCACTAGATGCCAATGTCCTCGCTCGACAGTTATGACAACAAAGATGTCGCTGCATATTTCCACATGCTCCTTGGAAGGAGGTGGCTGGATGGCCCCTGGCTGACAGCCACTGGTCTACACCAGCAGCAGCTGCTTAGCGTTTTGAATTACTCATATGCTACACTAGGTTGAGTACCTGTTGTATTATTTAAGGATTTCGAAGCAATATTATATGTCATACTCGTTTTTGTTTAATAAAGCACCGGGAATACTGATTGTTTTAAACTTGCCAGGAATTCTAGAATAGTTCCTCTTCCTGTAAACGCAGCAAAGCCAGGTTGTCCAGTGTCCTCTCTGCAGCTTCCATATTAATGACTGGAGGCGGGGAAGAGGAGTTTTGGAAGATGCTCGCCGGTTCCCACTGCCTCAGCTTTCCATGGCCTTGGGCAAGTCTTACTGAAACTCGCTGTGACGCACTTTCCTCCTGGGAATAATCATATCATCTCCCTTCAGGTGTTCGTGAGGAATAAATGAGTTCATGCGCGTTGCACTTGGCGGATATAGCCTGATTATTTTATGGCTATTGTTGTGAACTTTACAGATCTCTTTCTCTCTGTTTCTCCTCTTCCTATATAACTCCTTGACCCTTCACTTGGTATTTTATCCTCCAGGGCCTCTCCTGCTCGTCAGGATAGTTGTACTTTGAGAGGCAGGAGGTTGAGCTGATAGGCCAGTTAGGGCTGAGCCCAGACCTAGCAGGGACAGGGTCCTTCCATCATATTCCAGTGGTCACAATGGTCACAAGCATGCAGGGGTACGGAGCGGTGAACTAGACTCCATCCTGGACTGGGGACGGGCATGTCACCATACCGGAGGAGGGGAGATGCGGTGGGGGCCCTCCGAGCCGCAGAGCAGGCCATGTCCCTGACCTTGCTGGAGCCCTGTGTTCTGTGACCCCAACTCCCAAGGATTCTGACCTCCTTGACCAAGAATCTTCGTTTTCAACAAGCACCCGGGTGTGAGTCTGATGTAGGAAATCTGGAGTCAGAAGCAGTGGTTTCAAAAATGGATGGGGAGAAAATACTAGAATTTCTGTTTCCATTATTTTTATATCAAAGTTGGTATACAATTTGCTAATATTAGTATGCAGATGATGCTGGTGCCCTTGGCTTCTCCATATGTCACGCTCCTGCCACACGGCTACGTTCTGGGAGTCGTGGACAGATGGGGACGGGTTTTGGTTTATAAGTGCCACTACAGGGGAATTTTGCATTATGTTATTTGTGTTTTTAAAGACTTTATTTATTTGTCAGAGAGAGAGAGAGAGAGAGAGAGAACACAAGCAGGGGGACGGGCAGAGGGAGAGGGAGAAGCAGACTCCTGATGGAGCAGAGAGCCTCCTGCGGGGTTCAGTCCCCAGTGTCGGGGATCATGGCCTGAGCTGAAGGCAGCTGCAGCTGCTCAACCACCTGAGCGGCTCACACACCCCAGCATTACATCATCGCAGTATTTCATCCCGCAGGATCTTCACAGTGTCCTGTCATGAAGGGGGAGGGACTGTTACTCCGTGTTCCACAGAGAAGTGCTCTAGGGCTCAGTGTGTTAAGCCTCGGCCTTCAGCTCAGGTCATGATCCCAGTCCTGGGATTGAACCCCACATCTGGTTCTCTGCTCAGCACAGACTCTGCTTCCCCTCCACCCTGCCTGCCTCTGCCTACTTGTGATCTCTGTCTATCAAATCAATAAATAAAAATATTTTTTTAAAAAAGAGTCTCTTCTTTTAAGAGGTGATCCAGGGGCACCTGGGCGGCTCAGTCATTAAGCCTCTGCCTTCGGCTCAGGTCATGATCCCAGAGTCCTGGGATGATGCGTCCCATCGGTCTCCCTGCTCAGCGGGAAGCCTGCTTCTCCCTCTCCTACTCCCCCTGTTTGTGTTCCCTCTCTCCCTGTGTCTCTCTCTCTGTCAAATAAATAAATAAAATCTTTAAAAAGAGAGAGAGAGGAGAGAGAGAGGTGATCCAAATTTCCTGAACTTTCTCTAGTTTTTAGTAGTATGATAAATAGTAGGTAATTTTGGAAAAAAAATAACGTTTTCATTTCAAGAATGAGTAAAACAGAAGCTGTGCTTCAAAAAACATTATGTAGTGGAAGTTATTCTTTCATCAGACACTTCAAAATATTTCTATCCTTACAAGAATTTGCTGCTAGAAATGCCACAAGTGTCACTATAGTGACGCCTGACTTATACTCTAGGTTTGAGAACTTAGAAAATTTCTTTTTCTTTTTTTAATTTTTTTTCGGTGTTCCAAGATTCATTGTTTGTGCACCACGCCCAGTGCCCCATGCAATCTGTGCCCTCCATGACACCCACCACCGGCTCACCCAACCGCCCACCCCCTGTCCCTCTAATACCCTCAGTTTGTTTCTCGGAGTCCACAATCTCTCATGGTTCGTCTTCCCTCGGATTTCCCCCAGTTCATTTCTCCTCTCCTTCTCCTAACGTTCTCTGTGTTATCCCTTATGCTCCACAAGTTCTAAAAAATATTTTAACATACACTTCTAACTTGGTGATAAAACTTCCAACTGGAGGGTTTCCGTGTATTTTGTGTTCATTTTAAAACTTTTATGAGTTTTCAAGCATGAGATTTTGACAGCAGTCAGGATGGAAATGTACTAGGCAAATTTCAACAACAACAAAAAACATCTAATTGGAAGATAGGTTTGAAAACAAATAGCAGATCAAAATTTAGTAAGAACAGTCAGAGATTTATTGGATTTATGTCTCTGTTTTCAACGTCTACTTTAGTTGCAATGCTTCTAAACCAAAAATCAAAATAAACTGAGTGTCAAAACAGACTCCCTAAACAGTTTTAAATCACTTTATCATTATATTATAAATTAGTCAACCAGAATTTTAAAAAAAAAAACACCTTTTTTCAATTAGAATATAAAACAGCATTTATTCTGCAGTATTCTTCATTTTGTCTTTATGCGATTCTTTTAAAATATAATTAAAATATACATACCTACGTGCACAGCTATGTGTGTAGATAACACATAAATGAGGAAGTACACATCGATAGAGAGTAAATGCTGAGTCTTACTGATAAGTAAACCCAAGCAAAGCAGTCTGAGAAATACTAGAAGAGTCATATTAAAGATGACTTCTGAATACCACAGTCCTGGTTTCCAGTCATCTTGAACAATTGAGTGAACTATTACTGGAGCTAAGATTCTCTTTCTAGCAAAAAAAGGTATTTGATTTAAAAATAGTTTTTGGAGAACATAGCCTTTGTTTAGAGAACATGATTAAATGTTTTACTGCTTTTCACTCATTTTATTTGTCTTCTCTACTCTTCTCACTATTGCATGATAAGAATTAGGTGTAGCTTATGGGGCTCTTGGGTGGCTCGGTCGTTAAGCGTCTGCCTTCAGCTCAGGTCATGATCCCAGAGTTCTGGGATTGAGCCCCGAATTGAATCCCTGCTCAGCGGGAGGCCTGCTTCTCCCTCTTCTACTCCCCCTGCTTCTGTTTCCTCTCTTGCTGTCTCTCTCTCTCAGTCAAATAAATAAATAAATAAATAAATAATCTTAAAAAAAATAAAGGAGTTAGATGTAGTTTAAAAACTTACACATTTAGCTACTGCCTTTTGGACTGTTTTCTGATTGAGACGGCTTTTTGATTCTTTTTTTTTTTTTAAGATTTTATTTATTTGATGGAGAGAGATCACAAGTAGGCAGAGAGGCAGGCAGAGAGAGAGGAGGAAGCAGGCTCCCTGCTGAGCAGAGAGCCAGATGCGGGGCTCGATCCCAGGACCCTGGAATCATGACCTGAGTCGAAGGCAAAGGCTTTAACCCACTGAGCCACCCAGGCACCCGGCTACAACTTCATCATTGTAGCCAGTTTTTAGTAAAGTCATTTATTTACTTTAATGTTGGAAAAAAAGTCAGTCTTAACCTTGCTTTCTAGAAAATGAATTTCATTCATGAGACTGCACTTGCTGGAAATACAAACGCTATTGAGAATGGTTTTCACATTTTTGTGCTCCTGTTCCATTCCCCCTTGTGAGCACATGGTCCTGAGCCGGGCACCTGCGCTGTCGTCTCCTCGTGGGCTTTCCCCTTCTCCAGTGGGCTCCGCTGCAGGCGCTGTGTCCGTCCTCCTGTCCCTTTAGGGACACATTTGGCGGGTGCCAATGGAGAAGGCACATGGAAGGGCAGGAGGAGAGAGAATGTTAAGCAGGCGCCATGCCCAGCCTGCGAGGAGCCCGATCTGATTCTGAGACCATGACCTGAGCCAAAATCAAGAGTCAGGCGCTTAACCAACCGAGCCACCCAGGTGCCCTGCATTTTAATTTTTTAAGCTGGAGTTTGAGGAAAGGGATTTTCAAACTGCTTTGCTGTATTCGACTAGAGCAAGTGTCAGCAAATTTGTTTTCTGTAAAGGACTGGATAGTAACTTTTGCAGCTTGGCAGATGTGTGAGTTTTGGTGCCAATGATCAGCTCTGCCATTGGGGATGCAAAACCGGCCACAGACCATAGAGAAATGAATAGACGTGGCTGTGTTTCAATAAAATTATATTTATCATAAAAGGTGGTGGGTCAGATTGGCCTGCTGGTTGTGTAGATGACTAACACAGTGTAAGAAAATTGATATAATTTCTTTTAAACGTGAGGCATTTTTAGAGGTAGATTATAACTCTTTACAATGGATGAAATTATAAAATCTTTGACATTTAAATCATTATTTACATTCTCTTTATTTTTTATTTTTTTACTATGTTCAGTTAGCCAGCATATATTACCTCATTCGTTTTTGATGAGTGTTCAGTGATTCATTAGCTGCATAGAACACCCAGTGAGAAAACGTCTACTTATACTCATCTAAAAATAGTTACAGTGTACAATGAAATACGTGGCTTTAAGAATTACATAAGTATGAGAGAACTAAGCATCTCGTCTTTTTGAATTGACTATATTTAGTTTATTGTGTGACATTTAGTATGTTTGATACTTTTTCTGACATCGAAACCATATAACAGATATTTGATTGACCGTAGTGACTGTTCAAAGAGGTGGTAGTTTCCAGATCATGCCGATGGCTATGCTAAAATAAGAACGAACACCTTTGTGTGTTTTATACACAGGTGCATGCATGTTTGAGCGTGTGTGTGTTTGCTCGTCTTTGTGTGAAGTGGAGATGGGTGAGGGAACAGGATAATGGGTCAGTCCCTCCACAAGTTCCAGGTCGTCGTACAGCCAGCTGGACCCCGTGTGTGCTGTCCCCTCCTTGCGCGGGGCACGTGGAGAGCACAAGCGGAAGGCTGAAACCGGCTGTGACTGTTTTGAATGCCACTGAAAAAGGAGAATGTGTCCAAAGAGGGGGGTGTCCAGTGTCAGTGGGTTCCAGGAGGCGGGAGAGAGAGAGAGACAAACCTGAGACAGACCTGAGGAGATGCCTGTAGAACAGAGAAAGAGACGAAACATGAATATTAAGTAAGTGGTTATATGGGGGCGCCTGGCTGGCTCCGTCGGTGGAGTGTGTGACTCTTGATCTTGGGGTAGTGAGTTTGCATCCCCAGCTGGGTGCAGAGTTTACCTAAAAAAAATCTTAAACGGTAAGAATGGAGGATCCTTTATTTTAAAAAAGAAAAAAAAAAAAAGGTATGAAAACAAGGCATAAGGAATATCTTATTTGGACTGGCATGGGTTAGGTTTCCATCCCGGTCCACCTGGCCATGACCAGGAGGCAGACCACCATAAGACTGCCTTCTGGGGCCGCTCCTTGAGGGGGTGCTTCTCAGGAAGTGGACGGGGTGAGTAAGGAGAGGTTCGCACAGGTCTGCCATGTTGCCCAAGGCAGGAGCTGAGAACTCAGTCTGGCAGCAGAGAAAGATCGCGAAGCCTTATTCGTATAGAGGACTGGAAGTCAGAAAGGTGAGGTGAACACCAGATTCTGTGAGAATATAGCTACCAAAAATGATAGGAAGACCCAGTTTGTATAATGCTTGGACTTTTAAATCCGTACCTTAAGCATTGCAACAATGTGAAAATTTGAGTTTTTGTTGTTGTAGTCGGGGGACGGTGACCCACCTACATGTAACACACAGGTCCATCTTCAATCACAGCCTCAGAAGAAATCTCTTTGTCATTTCTTTTTATCGTAATATTACAGATGGAATCGTAACACCTTAATTTTTCACTTGTATTTGGTCAAGGTGGTAGAACAAAACCCTAGTGTTCCTAGAAGCTTTGCACAAAGGGATCCTTGTTTCTAGTGCAGCTCTGTGGAGGATTTGCCTCAGAGCTGGTGCTTCTCACTCAATTTTTCTGGAAGCATCCATACTTTTTAATTGAGTAATTTATTTTCCTTTTTAAAACGATTTTATTTATTTGTCAGAAAGAGACACAGCAAGAGAAGGAACACAAGCAGGGAGAGTGGGAGAGGGAGAAGCAGGCTCCCCTCAGAGCAGGGAGCCCGATGTGGGGCTCGATCCCAGGACCCTGGGATCATGACCTGAGCTGAAGGCAGATGCTTAATGATTGAGCCACCCGAGCACCCCAGACATCCATACATTTTTTAAAAAGATTTTATTTATTTGAGAGAGGGAGTGTGAGCGAGCATGGGAGAGGGAGGAGAAGCAGAGGGAGAGAGAGACAGACTCCTGCTGAGCAAGGATCCTGATGCGGGGCTCTATCCTGGGTCCAGAATCATGACCTGAGCCAAAGACAGAGGCTTAACCAACCGAGGCACCCTGGAAACATCCACTTTTTGGCGGTATTTTTCGATTCCCCATGAAGCAGCCACCAGCAGAGCACTGGGGTCCAGATTCATGCTACCTCCCCGGGACTGTGCCCTTCTCCTGCGCGCTCAGGAGAAGCTGCGTGGCCGAGACTCTGGTCGGGCGTCCAGATACAGCTCTTGTGGAGACTCGCGAGCTCATGTCGAAGTTTCGCTTAGAGAAGAAGAAGGACCACGTCTGGCTGCTTTTGGGTCTCATGACTCACAGCTTGACCTGGGCAACTACAGTTTGAATCCAAGGATGTATTTAATTTGAATGTTACTATGGTGAGAGACTAAGTCGAGAGTTCCTTGTTAATCCTGTGCCGTTCTGGGGAAGGAAGCGCTCTCGGTGTTTCTGGCCATTCTGGCTGACTCCCAGAGGCACGGTCTTGGCTGCCTCCCACAGCAGAGACTGATGCTCAGAATTCCTCGCAGGCCGGTTCGCGGGATGACACACTGCACCGACGAGTTAGGTCAGTTTCCGGAAGTGCAATCATTTCGTGGGCAGGAGCGCTTTCTAGCAAGACATGTGCCAAATGCTTACAAGGCTAGAAGGTATCCTGGACAGTGGATGGATGGAGAAAGCCCCCGCAGTGATGTGCAGATGCTTCTGGTCGGAAGGAGGCAACCTGAACAGTGTTGGAGGCGTGAGGAATTTTGCACACCCCCCCGATGCTTCTGCCTCACTTCCTCTCCTTTGGTGTTATTATTAGAATGCAAGCTTTCACGAGTTGCCCTCCTGGGCCCGCTGCCCCAGAAGGGCAGGGTTTCTCCGGCTGGCCAAGGGGGTGCCCTCCTCCCTGGGCTATCATCACTTTTCCAGGGGTTGGGACCTTGCTGTGAGGACAGCCCCTTCCCTCCCCCAGGGCTGGAGGGCAGAACCATAATTGAAGCAACATGTGGCAAGTGGGCAACAGAGAGCTATTCAAGTGCATCCGTTTTGTCCTGGCGGGTTTCTCCCAGTTCAGTCCCGTAAGAACAAGTAAGAGGGCTGTCTCTCCCTTTACGCAAAAGCACCCGAGGTGCACACTAGCTCCTGATTTCCATGTGCGATTTTCTCAAAATTCTTACCCTGTGGAAGAGTTCCTGAGTTGGGATTTTGAAAAAAAAAAAAAAAAATCCCATCACTGGTGATTTTTAAAAATAATTGATAAATAGTGTTGAATTTGAATCAGCCCAATCTGTCATAAAAACGGAATGGAAGTAATTATATTCTCGTCTTTCCTTATTCGCTGGCTCATTGTTAACTCCCCCATGGCCGATTTCCCTTCATAATTCATTCAGGATGTGTCTATGTTGATACTTCTCAGGCAAGCAAATCTAGGTTTGAGTTTACATTATGAAAATGAAGGTCTTTTGCTTTCCCCTTGTCACTATTCGTTTCTTTCCGAATGCTATATTAGCTACTGTGTTATAGTCCTCTGAAAATTATTGCATTCCTGGATATTCATTACAATGTGCTTTCATTTGGAATTGGAACATTCAATCAGGAAAACATGGTGGATACAGACAAATTCATTATATACGGATTTTTAGTAAAACCATGGATCATGTGCGTTGAGATGCATAGTAATTAATTCCATGCACCCTGTGTTCTGTGTTAGGTACTGTGATCGTGAAAATGAAGTGACATTTGGGCATTCTTTGAGACAAAGAAGAAGGAGCTAGGAGAACCACTTGGAGGCTATCAGGGACAGAGAGGGACATGTCTGAAGTTACATGTGTTCTACGTAACAATGAGCCTATTCAGGGCAGCGCTAACTGGCCTTTGCTGGGGATTTGGTTCGAGATAGGTTGGCCAGGGCAGGCTGACCAAGTACTCAGTTTTCCCAACCAAGGAGGGCGGGAGACAGAATTCTACCGGGGTTCCCAGGGTTCTGCTTCCTGGTGGACTTGTCCTAGCTCATCCTCTTTTGTTGAGTGTGGGCAGAGCTGGCGATAAGATGGGATTCCCTTCCATAATAGGGAGGCCTTGCATGGGAAAAGTAAAGGGGTTTGCAGATGTAATGAAGAACATTAGCGAACTGAGCATAAGCAATCAAAAAGGAGGTTATCCTAGTGGACCTGACCTAATCATGCGGGTCCTTGGAAGAGACTCGAGCAGAAGCAAATGCTTTGCTGTTGACTTTGAAGAGGCAAATCCCCAAGCTGTGAAGAGAGGGCCGCGCGGCAAGGACTGATAAGCAGCCCTTAGGAGCAGAGCACTTCCACCCTAAAACCGTGAGGAACTGAATTTTGACACAACCAATGAGCTTGGAAGAGGATTCTGAGCCTTAGAAGAGATCTCTATCTTGGCCAACACCTTGACTTCAGGCTGGTGAGATCCTAAAGAGAGGACCCAGCTAAGACATGCCTGGGCTCGTGACCCAAGAGAAGTGTGAGCTGATGACAGGTATTGCTATGAGCCTCTACGTTTATGCGACTTGTTAGAATGCGATAAAAAACCGAAACGGGAATGCATTAGTTTCCCACTGCTGCTGTAACAAGTTACTGTGTGCTTACTGGCTTAAAACAATGTAAATTTATTACCTTCATCTTCTGGATATCAGACGTTCAAAATGGGTCTCACAAAGATAAAATGAAGGTATTGGCAGGGCTGTGCCCCTTTTGGAGGCTCTAGAGGACAAGGTATCTCTTTGTCATTTTTGCTTCCAGAGGCCAACTACTTCGCATGGCTCCTGACCCCCTTCCATCTTCAAAGATAACAATGTCATCACTCATCACTCTGACCTCTGTGCTCCTTATTACTCTCCTGATTTCCTCTTTCACTTATGAGGACCCTTATGATGACATGGGACTCACTGGGTATCCCAGGATAATCTCCCCGTGTGAAGGTGAACTGATGAGCGACCTTAATTCTATCTGTGGTTTAGATTCCCTCTGGCGTGAGATAATGCGGTTATCTGGTCCATGGGTTAGGACAGGGACACCTCTGTTCTGCTTACCGCTAGGAACTCAGGCCTTAGGTTTTGGAGTGGGGAGGCGCACGTGTGGCATGATGGAACGTGTGTCTCAGAAAGACCATTCTGACGGCATGGCCGTGGGCCCGGCTGGAAATCTGCTTCTCCCTCTGGTCAGATACAGTCTTCCAGGAAGCGGGTAATGCCTCTGCCGACCCAGGCACTTGAGATTCTGCTGTTCCTTTTCTTATATTCTAGAACTGAAATTAAATGGATTAAGTGGATTTCACTGTAAATGGTGTTGTATCTTGTTCCTTTCCCCTAGTGTGCACTTCACAGGGAGAGGGAGTGCGTCATTTTGTGCGTGTGTATTACGGTGATTGAGAGTTGTGGGAGCACTGCAGTTCCTGCTTGTCCGGCTCCTGTCTTTGGGGGGTCGCGGGTCCTCTCCCCCCGCATTACTGAAAACATCCAAGACAAGTTTTAGGTTGATGGACGGCTCGCTCACAACTCCCATGGCTTGTATCAGTTCCGGCTCCTTGTTTTTCCAGACTTGACTTCTCTTTGCTTTGTTTTCCTTCCCTTTTCTTTCCCTTTCCTTTCTCTTCCCTTTCCTTTCTCTATTTGTCTGGTCTTCATAGTTTTATTTATAGTCATTATTTTGCTTAAAGATATGTCCGACATTACTCTGTTTGCTCCAGAGAGAGGACCTTGTGTGATCTGAGTTCTGATGATGCTCTTGGGTTAGAGTGGGAAGATAATGGGATCTGAGCAAACCATCCTTCCCTTTGCTCAAGAGACCCCGTGTTCCCAAGATGCGTGGTGGCCCAATACTGTTTCTCGCCTGTCGGGGACAGTAGTATTTCTTGTTCTCTTTCAGGCCAGTTTCAGTGGTTCTCTTTACTCTACCTGCTTGATGATTTGGAAGTTTGCAAGATACTTCTCAGTATCCCTCTGTAACTCTGTCAGTTAGTATATCAATAGGGGAAATCAATAAAACAATATGGGATGGGGTTTACTTTTCCTATAAAATAGGATTGTTCAAGTTTGGTACGGTAGACATTTGGGCTGGATAATTCTTCATGGATGGACTGGTCTCTGCATTTGTTCTAGGATGCTTGGTGGCATCGCTGGCCTGCACGCACCAGATGCCAGAAGCCCCCCACCCCCACTTTGCAGTTTGGAAACAAAAAAATTGTCTGTGGGCATTGCCAAATGTCCGCTGGAGGAGGACATTCATCTCCAGTTGGGGCCACTACTGCAGACATATCTGAGAATAGTAGGGAAATATTTTTTGAACAGGGGCCAGGGATGAATTGAATCCAGTGTTTGAATGAGGTGGAGACTACTTTAATTCTGGTAGAGAAAAATTCTGTGCTGGAGGAAGATGGAAATTTCATTCTTAGAGGAGTTCCTGTGCCGGGGGACCCCTGGCTTTCTCAGTTGGAGTTCCTGTGCCGGGGGACCCCTGGCTTTCTCAGTTGGAGTTCTTGTGCCGGGGGACCCCTGGCTTTCTCAGTTGGAGTTCCTGTGCCGGGGGACCCCTGGCTTTCTCAGTTGGAGGAGTTCGTGACTCTTCATCCCGGGGTCATGAGTTCGAGCCCCATGTTGAGTGTAGAGATGACTTAAAATACAAATCTTTTGAAAAAAGAAGTAAATGTGTATTATCAAAGTATAGTAATTACCGATTTTCTTTGAGTTTTGTTGATCTTACCAGTATTAGAGAGGGCACGGATTGCATGGAGCACTGGGTGTGGTGAAAAAATAATGAATACGGTTATGCTGAAAATAAATAAATTAATTAAAAAAACAAACAAAGAAGTTAAATTTTTGAGAATCCAGCTTTCTTCGGCAGCATTACTATATTGAGTTTCCTCGTCTATAAAACGGGGATGATAATGCATCTGACTCACAGCGTTGTTAGGAGGATCGTGGGAGACCTACAAAGCAGGTTTTGTGGTGCTTGGACACTCTCGGTTCAACCTCGCTAGTAATATCAACAAAGAACTGGCTTGGTTGATGAAGGGATTATTTAAATGAGATAAACAGAGACACGCATGTTTATTTCTTTATCTGTTTAATAACAACTTTGAATTTCCTAGTATCTTCTATCTAACCAGAAGTTGTGGATAAAACAATGTTACCTCACCATGGTTTGGAGAAATCTCTTTTCTATCATATTAGAAGGAGTCCACCCAGATGTTCTCCAGATGTTCACTGAGAGCCCAACCTGGCAGCCCTGGGGCCAACCTGAGCAGGTAGACCTGAAGCACAGACTGTGCATCCGACGAGCCACCGGGTCCTCCTTGCTATTACTTCCTGTCACCCTCTCTTTCCCGGCCAGAATGTCGAGACATGTGATGGCTTCAGACTAGCTTGTGAAACCTGACACAGGTTTCTGGCCATTGATTTCTGAAAACTTTCACTTCCATATACATTTGTAAAATGACTGTGTCAGAGTTGGGGCGGGGAGGTGTCTTCATAACCCCCGGGGTTCCACAGTTCTCCAGAAGGATTCATAACCCTCACAAATGGTTGTGCTCATGGCTGTGGTTTCCTTTCTCTTTGATTTTTTAGGTTTACTTATTTTGACAGAGAGACAGAACGTGCTTGCGGGCACAAGCAGGGAGAGAGGCAGAGGGGGAGGGAGAGAGAAACCTCAAGCAGACTCCCTGCTAAGCACTGAGCCAGGGGCTGGGCTCAATCCCAGGACCCTGAGGTTGTGACCTGAGCCGAAATCAAGAATAAGATGCTTAACAGACTGAGCCACCCAGGCACCCTTCATGGCTGTGGTTTCTTTGGGTGAAGCATGTGAAGCCAAACCCCCAGGAGGAGAAGGCACATGGGGGGAGAGCCAGAGGCAACAGGCACAGATTTCCGAGTCACAGGGGATGAGCATAATTCCTCCGGCAGCACATTCTGACGACACATCAGCCGCGCCAGGGAGCCTCACTGGGCTCGATGCCCATAGATTTTACTGAGGGTTGGTCGCATAGGTATCCCCTGCCTGGGACACGCTGAAATTCCAGAGTCCATGAAGCAAAGCAAATTTCAGTATGAAACACCTTGTTCCGTATGGGCTTTGGTCCCACAAATCATTCTTAATGGAGCAGGGTGGAAACCAGTGTGAGATCCGGGCTCCGAGGTGCCCGCTAAAGCCAGCTCTGTAAGCACGACCTTCTAGGGGTCAGTCTCGGGCCTGTGCTGTGTGGACTGTCTTCTGTGCAGTTGTTCAAGGAGGCTCACTGTTAGATGGGGTTCAATGGCACTGGTTTTCTGGGTCAGAAGGGACCCCTAGAATGAATCCTTATCTTTTAACCCATTATATTTCAGCACTGTATAAATAGAAGTCGGGGTGTAATTGGAGATAACTACACATTTGCAGAAACCTTAAGATTACCCTTTGTCATACAACATCTTGCATTTTATATTTTATGCCCTATTTTTTTGCTCCATTCCACAAATAATTATAATGGAAACATTTCTATTTTAGTGTTAACAAGAGCATTTTCATGGATGTTATCTCTTTGGAACTCTGTATCATCATTTTTTTTGGTAATTAGGGCATTTATTATTTTTTCTATATTGCCAGACGAGCAAATCAACTCAGTTGATTGACTCAGGTTGCATAGCTAATAAAAACAAAGCCAAAACCCGAATAGTGTGCTTGTTTTCCTTCATGAATTTCACAGCCATCTCTAGGGTCTTGTACTGGGATGCTGAGAGTCACAGCTCTAGTAACAGGAGGCGGTGACTAGACTTGGTACCTACTTTTATTGCTTCCATGCCCCGAACAGAGCGTATAAACTCTCCCTCATGCGTTATCTACCTGAGGACCCCCTCTCCTCCATCTGCCACCGTGCTGTCTCTGAGTGAGGGTGGGGATTCTAGTCTAGGGAACTTGTAGCAGGTGGGGACTTCAGGGGGCTCCGTGTGGGGACAAATTAGAGGCACATGGCTCTCAGCTTTCCAACCCACACTTACTCCTTCAGTGTTGTCTTCTCCCGTTACGACTTTGTATGATGATTCCAAGGGATGCACTTCTGGTAGTCCCTTTAGTCTGAAGATCTGATCTTACAAGCTAAAGGGGAAAAAGAAATGTATTTCTGTTTAGTCTCCAAAGATAACTGTCTGATGTGAATGGTGTACTCCTTATAGCCTTAGTTTACACAAAATTGTCATTATCTCTGAAACTCATGGAAATGTACTGATTTCAAAAATAAATTAGTATGTTTAAAACAGAGATAAATATAATTTATCCTCAAATTATTAAGCAATTACAAATCAAACAGTTGGTGCTGATTAATTATCTATATGCAAGGTAGCGTTTTAAAAAATTCATGATAAATTGTGGCAATCTGTTGAAGTGTTGAAGGTGATTATTTATAAAGTGTGATGTAAATGAGATTTGTCACGGTGGAAGGAAAATAAATTCTTTATTAACATCCAATTATCTCTTTCTCTCACTTCTGGATTCAATATGTCCTACCTCTACATCAACTCTTACTGCTGGGGGACAATGATATTTATTAATATGGCATTTTTAATGCCATCATCACTCATGGTTTTCACGTCCAGATCAATGTCATCCCATTACCAACAGATTCCAAACTTGATTACAAAAAATGGTGCAAAAATAAGCTTTGCATTTCCTTCCTTGAGAGCGCCACATCTCATTTTTTGGTTTTTGTTTTGTTTTGTTTTATTTTCTCAATGAACGGATAGTCTTATCTCTGTTTGTCTGGTCATCCTTCCGGACAGAAATGCTAAACATGAACATCCTCCACATACAGGAAATGCTTTGCAAGTTCATTCTCTAGACTTTGAACCTCACCCTGTCTCCGTAATTTTTTTGTCAATGATTCAGATTAGGATTTAATGTCTGTGCTAAAATTATTTGTGCATAGTCCCAAGTGAATAAGTTGATTGGCAGTTTTAGTATCTGTTGCTTCTTTTTTTTTTTAAAGTTTTTATTTATTTATTTATTTTTTAGAGAGAGAGAGAGAGAGAGAGAGAGAACACAAGTCGGCAGAGAGGCAGGCAGAGAAAGGAGCAGGCTCCCCACTGAGAAGGAGCCTGATACGGGACTCAGTCCTAGGACCCTGGGATCAGGACCTGAGCCAAAGGCAGTGGCTTAACCAAATGAGCGACCCAGGCATCCCCTAGCTGTTGCTTCTTTGGATATGAAATCTACCAATATAATATTTTTAAAGGCAAAATAACAAGCTCTCCATTTGGAGCTAAATCCATCACTAATAACACTAACAAGAGCCAACTATGTTAAGAATGAGAGATAGCTGAGTCATTTCAGAAAACAAACAAACAAACAAAAAAAAACAGATTTCAGTGGCTCTAAAAAAAGTAATCATTTTTCATTAATCACTGTACAGTATTATGATTCAGAATGTGATGCCTTAGCTTTTTTCAAACTAATCTTGTCATGTCTGAAGTATGAGGCACGTTTTTAGAAGCTATGCTTCTAAAAAAATTTTATTACGCAAAATTTCAGATCTAGACAAGGGCAAAGAAAATTCTATGAAACTCTGTATTCAGCAGTCAGTTAAAAAACGTATCAGTATTTTTGCAAATCTTGTTTCTGTTCCCTTACCCACTTCCCCTATGGCCACCCCACCCCAGATGATCTTGAAGTGAATCCCAGAAAACAGGTCATATATCGTCTTTCAGGATGTAAGTTGAATTCTGTATTTTTGAGTGATCGGCAATCATAAAGAAGAGAGGAGAGAAGGGCTGGCATCGTTAGAGGAATCAGATGCCATGTTATCTGAGAAACGAGGAAAGGGACTTGAGTGTACTGGTCTACAGAGGAGAAGACCCAGGAGGACAATTTAGGGCTTCATCAACAAGAAAGGAGCAAAAATGTGGATGAAGACAAAGAATTTATCTCGGTGTCTCTGAGGCTTAGAACCAGAACTAATGGGTAAAAGCTGTGGAGTGGTAGATACCAGCTCAGTTTAAGACAGAGCTTCCTAAAGTCAAGCAGGTCACAGACTCAATGGATGGTCACAAGAAGCTGGTGTTTTCAGCCAGGTGGGTTTATCAAGCAGACAGAGCCACAGCTCTGGCACTGAGAGGGGGTTAGGGGAGATTTGATATCACGTGGTTCTCTCCAAAGAGCCCCAGGAGGTGTGGTTGGATTCTCAGCTCATCCTTCCCTTGGCTTATAGGAAATAACAATCTGATCTTTTCTGAGTATGAAAGCCAGACACGATCTTCAGTCTTCTGTAGTGTGGACATGTAGGGCCATGGACAGATCCAACAACCTGGGGATCCACGTGGATTCCGCCACTTTCTAGCTTGGCAGAACACAATGAGGTATTTACCTCCAGCGTGGAGCTGATGCTCCTCTGCTGTGAAATGAGATTTTAAGGAGTTTTTTTGAGAATTACATAAGGGCCCATGATTTAATTCTGTTTCCTTTAACCTGTACTCAGGTGCTTGATATTAAGTGTTTGACTTTACTGTTCAAATGTCCAGAGCCTCCCAAACTTCCACGTTAAGAATGTATTGATGGAGTTGTATTTAAATTAGTTTGTTCAGCAGTCTAGCTGGGAGTACAATGACGAGATGCCCCTGATCTTTCCAGAAGGAGGTTAGAATCTGGTGGGCATTCTAGGCAAGGTCAAGTTCTTTTCATGACTCTGGAGAAATAAAAATATTATTCATTGAACCACGCTTGCTTCCTCCCAGCAAAAGGGAATGGTTGCAGTCATTCCATTTCTATAATCTTCCCACATTCTTCCTCATAGGGGTGGAAAGGAGTTGGTTTGAAGATAACCTGTTTTTTCCTAGTACTGTCTTAAGGGACCTGAAAAAAGTTTTCATTGTACCCAAAATTATACGAAATAATAACAGCGTATTTAACCAAGCACCACATCATTATATTGGTAGAGTCTTTGTAAATCTGCAGTAGTCCTTTATGGGACCATAGTCTTCTAGAGGTTGCCACAGATAACAGGATGCCCCCCAAATCATGTTTCTGTTCCTCCTTTTCATTAATAGTATCTATAAGGGGAGGTTTGCCCATGGGTTCCATGCAGGGGCTACCTAGAAAGTACAGAAACATTCCCGTGCTTTGAAATGTGCCCTTGCTAACTGACACTTCATGGTATCTATCTAAAACATCAAAACAAAACACAGAACCATGGACAAAACTATTCTCTCCTCAGAAACGTCAACCTGTATTCAGAGACTTGGGCCATCGCTGTGATCCTAAAATGCCCCGAGGGCAGACACAGAGCCCGCAGCCTTAGCAGGGCGCCCAGTGTGGATCTGAGCACTGACGCTCTTTGTTCAGGAATAGGTCATTGGGAAATGTGAGATAAATGGATTTTTTTGTGGTGGTGGGAGAAAACGTGGGAGAGGCTTGGAAGGAGAGGATGCCGTGGGGCAAGGAATGTTAAAACTTCGCAATGCCTCTCTGGTCTTCCTCCGCAAAACACTGCCTTTCTCCTGACAGCATTTTTCAGACGCCAGGCCCTTATGCTGAAAACACGGTGGGCCGGCCAAGTGCCTGACATTCCCCACGAGCGTGGGGTATGGAGCCGGCCAGGGCTTGCCGCTCCTGAGTCTGGATCCTAGACCCTCCATGTGGGTAGAAAGCAGTCCTGGGATGGCCTGGAAGGAAGCCGAGGGGGCGGCTGCCTTGAACTCGGTTTAACAGCACCTGGAAGGTGATGACTGTTGTAGTTGTCTTCTGCTCACCTACGTGGTGAGAGAGGAAGTCTTCTGCCTCACGGTTATGGGGACACAGGAAACCCGGCCCTGGACAGATAGGATGACAGCAGTTTCTGAGTCACATATACACAAAGCCTGGACCACATGAGGAGCCAAGTGAAGGATCCACACTGTGGGTAAAAGTTTATGGTGTCAGGAGGTTGGGGTGCCCCTGGTTCCCACAGTAGGAGTAACTGGGCTTGCTTGAAGGATTGCAGGAGGTGACTTGGAGTGAGCAGGAACAATGCCTGGTCCCATGACAAGGAGGGTCTCTTGGCTTAGGGGACCGTAACCATGGTGACGCAGCAGGGAGGGGAATTGACCATGTGAGACCCTCCCAGTTCCTCCATCTGTGGAAGCAAATGGAGTAGTAGCCTGTAATTTCAGCTCTTACAACAACATGACTGGGAAAAAAAGAGAGAGAGAGAGAGAGAAAAGAAAAAATGCAGTCATCGGTAATCCCAGTGGGCCACTGGCTCGTTATTTCAGTCCCTCGGGTCACATTAATACCTTTTCCCTACTGTTCCTTTCCTTTCTTTTCTTTTCTTCTTTTCTTTGCTTTTCTTTTCTCTTTTCTTTTCTTTTTTCTTCTCTCTTTTCTTCTCCTCTCCTCTCCTTTCCTTTCTTTTCAGAGAGAGCATGTGCAATGGGAGGGGATTGTCAGAGGGAGAGAGAGAGAAAATCTTAAGCAGGCTCCGCACTCAGAGCCACCCAGGTGCCCCTTCCCCCGACCTTTCTAGTCCTGAATATTAACGTGCATTACACGACAGCAAAAAATCCCAACAGTAAGATAGAAAGAATTTCAGATCAAAGACAACCTTTATTTACCTGGTAGGAGGCTCAGTTGCTGAGTAGGTAAGTCTACTTGGTTCTTGGCCACAGGACACCTTTCCTTTCTCCACCTCTGGGCACCTAACAGGTCACACATCGCATCCCCATGTGAATGTTCTTTGCTGTCATTGTCATTCAAAAGCTAGCCTCATTATTTTTTTGGCCTCCAGTAGTATATACAATATGATAAAACTAATGATGCATTTCCTTGAATTTAGGTTCTTACAACCTTGGTCTCCTGGGTCCACTGAGGAAACAATTGGACATTACTACTCCCTGGTGAACTCAGAGGGAGTATGAGTCTGAAGGCATCTCCCTCCTGACCAGCCTAGAATCTCAAAGCTGAGAATCAGAGGGCAGGCTCTACTCCGCCGATTCATTTGATATCCAGTTAAATTCATTTTCTTATAAAATGGTTCACTAAATGTGTGGCCATATTTTAATTTCCAGTGCTTGGTGCACGGCTCTGGGATTTGCTTGGAACGTTATTGGAATACAGCCCATGCTTTCCTTGGACGCTGGGTGGTGAAGCTTTCCAACTTCCTTTTCATCACTTCCCCCCTTCTTTCAGTAAACCCATCTCCCCTCCCCTTCCCAGCCTTCGCTCCCCGTCTTCCTTCCCGGCTTCACCGCTCCTGTTAGTTCGGCCTTTGTCTTCCCTTTGCACAGTCTCATCCCTCTGGGCTCATCGACGTGTGTTGGGCAGTAACAAGTGCTCTTCAAGAAGAAATAATAGACATAAACTCAAACTAAAGTGATCTATTTTAATGGTACGGCTTTTTTTTGTTATTGTTTCAGTCCATTCTTACAACATAATTCCCCCAAATAGACTTGAATTTGAGGTTGTTTATATCTTTCTCGAGGAGTCCACGGAGTTTGTTTTTTTCTTAAAAAGAAACTAGGCACAAAGCCACCATTTGAGAGTTTCTAATCCTCCAGTTAGTTTAAAGACAACCACAAAAGTAGATTTACAAGCTAAATTCTTCTTATCAATCTTTGCAGGGGAGGTAGCGAGAGGTGAGGCCAGCCCATGTTTGAGGAAAAATAAATCATCATAAGCCGTTGTGGCTGGTTTCTGCAAGGAGGCATATGGAGAAACACCCAGGTGAAGAGGGGAAAGGTGGGTGTGGACAGATGTGTTGAAGAGCAGCTCGTGTGGGCAACCATCCAGGTGTAATCCATGAGAATAGCTGGATTTTTACAGGTCGTAAGCATTAATGACCATGTTTTCTTTTGTTTTGCAAGAACCTAAATTCAAGGCATAGAAAAAACGTTAATGGCAGTATGCGGGTGTTGTTGAATGAGGTTCTTGTCCCAGGGACTTAAAGAATGAATCTCAAGGACAAAGGTGAGTGAGTAAAGCCATATAGTTTTATTAAACAAGAATACAGGAAGAAAAATCTTTCAGGGGTCCCGACAGGGCTTTTAGGGTTGATCTTTTATTGAAGGCTAACCAGGGAACTTAAATCCTTGTAACTGTCTCTACTGATAGCACCTTGAGGAAGGACTAGTGATAACACCTTTAGTGGCTTACTTCCTTTGTAAGGTCTGTAATTCTTTGTTGGTCACATGTGACTATTAAAATAAGATCCCACTTCTGACACTTAGAGCAGGGTGGTCTGGTTTGTTCCCTTATCTCTGGTTTCCTTAAACCTCTCTGTTTTGGACATTCGTATGAACCTGATCCCATAACCCCCTACCTATCTCTCCCTACCGAGACCTTCCTGTCCCTTACTTAGTAAGAACCTTGAGATGTATATTGGTGGTCATATATACATATGATTGCCAACATGTATTCTGGGGTGGGAATGGGGGGGAGTAGTGGAAGTTACCAAAGGGATTTTTTTCTAAGATTTTATTTATTTATTTAATAAATAAATTCAATTAATTAATTTATTTATTAAAGATTTTATTTATTTATTTATTTGACAGAGAGATAGAGCACAAGTAGGCAGAGTGGCAGGCAGAGGGAGAGGGAGAAGCAGGGAGCCCAATATGGGACTCAATCCCAGGACCCTGGGATCATGACCTGAGCTGAAGGCAGACAGTGATCTGACTGAGCCACCCAGGTGCCCTCCAAAGGGATTTTTATATGTTAAAATAGGCTTACAGGATCCTGAGGATCAGGCTAAGATTGCTTGCTGCCCTTAGCAAAGTGTCAACATCCAGGCACTTGCGTCCCTAGGGGAATGTCACTCTGCCTGTTTCAAGGGACTTTCAGTGGGCTGTAAGTAGTAAGGAAATTTGATAATTTTTCTTCTGCCTTTGTTTCTCATATCATCCTGATAGCTTCGGTGACTCTGGTGGACAGAGTGGAAGAGCAGGGGGTGGTTTTATTCCTTTCATCATTGGATCTGCTTCTACTTACATCATTTCTGATATTAGTGGGTGTTTTCCCCCACACCAACCAATTCAACAACTCCTTGGACACAAACTGGGTGTCCTAAATTTCAATTTAATTCTGACATTAGCTTTCTGGAATTCCTCAGGATTCCTCAGACCCCACAGAGTAAAGCCTCAGTCCCAGAAGAGTAGTCTCTCTGTCAGATGCCCGTCACAAGTCCTAATGTTCACCTAGACTTTTGACCAGCTTACTCTAAATCGGGCTTCTCTCTTCCCCCCCTTCATGTTCGATAATTTGCTAGAAATGGCTCATATAACTCAGGAAAACACTTTACTTCAGTTTGCCAGTTTATTATAAAACATACGGTTCAGGGACAACCAACTTGAAGAGTTGCATGGGACAAAGCAATGGGGGTGGTGATACGTGGTGGACCCACAACCCTCATCTTCTCTACACCTTAGCATGTTCACCCACCAAGAAGCTATTTAAAACTCATCATGTTCCATAATTATGAAGATTTCTTTCCATCAGCATGATTAATTAAATCATGGTTATTGATGAATGAACTCAATTTTCAGCCCTTTCCTCCTTCTGAAAGCCTACGGGAGGGGCTGTAAATTCCAACCCTCTCCTGGAGTGGTTGCTACTCTTGAGAGCCAGCTGCCATCTTGAAGCCCTCCATGGGCCCACCAAGAGTCAGGTCATTAGCATAAACTCAGGAGTTGTTGAAAGGACCTTCTTATGAATAACAACAAACGTTCTTCTCAGGAGTGTGTTCTTAGGATTCCTGAATTCCAAGAGTTTTCAAAGCTCTGTGTTGGGAACTAGGAGGGTAAGGAAACAAAGACGAAGGATATGTTCCTCCTGCTGTCACATACTGATAATAAATTTTCAATAATTCCTTAACACACAGAACTGTTTGTTCCAGCTTTCTCCAAATATTGCAATAATCTATTAACATTCTGAACAGATTTTGTGGGTTTTTTTTTTGGCAGATACTGTCCCTTTTTTTTTTTTTCTGACTGATGATGAAGCTTTTCTGAACATTTGGAATTCCTTAGACATTTACATGAAATTTAATTTTCAAATCTCTCCCTGAGCCAAAAAAAAAAAAAAAAAAATCTCGTCAACACACGTGGAAATATTTGTTACTCTGAACCTTTCAAGAATATTAAAAGCACACTTGCACCCGCTAGCTGTGTGTGTTTCTCCCTTCCATTGTAGCTGTTTCCAAGCTACATGCCGATACCTGGAGGATTAGGATAGGATGAGAAAGGATTTTTAAGAAATAATTGGAATCATGGGGCGCCTGGGTGGAATCAGTGGGTTAAGCCGTTGCCTTCGGCTCAGGTCATGATCTCAGGGTCCTGGGATCGAGTCCCGCATCGGGCTCTCTGCTCAGCAGGGAGTCTGCTTCTCTCTCTCTCTCTCTGCCTGCCTCTCCGTCTACTTGTGATTTCTCTCTGTCAAATAAATAAATAAAATCTTAAAAAAAAAAAAAAAAGAAAGAATTGGAATCATTAAGCAGCTAACAGTTTGCAGGCTTACTGTGTGCAGGATGTATATTCAAGACCATTTCAAAATTCTCCTTCATATTTGCCACAGCCCTTCGAGGATCTTGGTATTTATTATATCCATTAAGCAATGAGGAATGATAAGAATGAGAGAAAGACAAAGATTCTTCTAAATTACGTCGTAGCCAGGATTCAGCCCAGCTCTCCCTGCCCCTAGATAAACCCAAGGGTGGCTGGAGAACAGGACCTTCATGGTTTCACAAAGGAGGAGAGAGGGACCTGTGACTTTGCTTTTAAGTCTCCAAGTGGAGAAGACAGACAGATAGCCAGACCTACCGTGTCCCCGTCTGGATCAGCTGCCTGCCAGCCTGACTCTCCATCTTCATTAGGTCACCGAACAGCGTGCCCGAGACTGAGCAGGTTTGATCGATACATTTTTGACCCAATAGTCAGGGTTTTCATTGCACAGGAGAATTTTGCTTCACTGAGGCTTCTAATTGAAGAACTCAAATAAATCTGTAGAATTATGCCTCAGACTAGCATTTGAGAAGGCAGTTGAAGGAAGAGGGTTAGACTTGGAACTTCTCTGGAGATTCTTTCCAAATCAGCATGAATATTTCTATTTTGTTTTTTCATCATGACATCTGACAGCTGATCTCCCCAGGGCTCCTCCTCAGCCATTTTCCAGTATTCAGTCTAAATGAGCATCCAGTAGGTGCAAACCTCTGGGTTTTGCTCTGGGTGCCCAGGCCGCTGGTCTTTGGGCTCAGTGATTTCACCGCGATCACCCTGACCTTTGGCCTTTGGCTGCACTTCTTCCTGCTTCCTGTGGGCCTCGGCCTCTGTGTGCAGAGCTGTCCAGAGGCCAGCCCGTCTCTGCTCCCTCTTGTATGTATGTAATCCATGCATGAACCCTGCTGACCCATCCCATTTGTGCCCCTTGACCTTGCCCCTGGGAAACATCTGGAAGTCATGACCAACACGGGGATGCCAGGCTGACCTGGCTTGGG
The DNA here is from genome assembly GCF_030435805.1 of Mustela lutreola. NCBI lineage: Eukaryota > Metazoa > Chordata > Mammalia > Carnivora > Mustelidae > Mustela > Mustela lutreola. The sequence continues at coordinate 7,150,947 of NC_081294.1, read as the reverse complement.
TTGGGAATCATGAGAGATACCTTAGGAGTCAAGTGGTGGGAAGGAGGGGCTAGGGGGCCTCATTTATTCTGAACAGTGTTCTCTGGCCTCATCTGCTACAGGGAGAGATGGTAATTAATTTTTTAGGGCCCTGCAGTCTCCATCCATAATATCAACCACATGTTCTGTGATGGGGTGGGGGCATTTTGATGGCTGTTTCCAGATATAATACAGAAGCTGTGATTTCATTTGACTGACTTGCAGTGAAATTTAATTTGGTATGAAAAAGATTGTGTGTGTATGAAATTACACATATATGTATGAAACATGCATATGAAATAGGTAGTTTGTTTGCCAGGTGTGCTAAGCTTTACTTTTCCCCCTTCGAGTAGTCTTGTGGCATTCTCTCCAGTGTGATAGTACATGAGCCATGTGTCCTATGGAAGTAAAGGGTGACCTGATTTTCACCCATGGGGCAGTCTGAAGGTCTTCAGTGTAGGCTCCTGTGCTGAGATGGTGATGAAGGAATTTTCTCTGTGTTTCTTACCTGGGGAGGAGTCATTCTCTGGATTGCTGCCAGATGCAAAACTCGTTGGGGCCGGGTGTTGACTCCTACCACCCAGCTTATTCCTCATATACCCACTGGGTCAGCAAATCCATTAATGGTAAGAAATGAGCTTTCCAGTTCCTGAGGAAGACCAAAGACTCCAAGTGCAACTCTTCCTACTGAGTTACTTTGCCCTAGAACTTACAGAGAGTTTCCACATCTATCTCTTAGTATCTCACAACAGTCTTAGGAAACAGGAAGCGCAAGGATTATTGTTCCCATTGTATGGATGTGAAGATTGAGTTTCAGAAATGCAAAATGATTAACCTAAAAACCTCACTCTTCTTGGACCTCATGGTCTTAAAACCTGTGGTGAAGTTTTGCCTTGAAACTATTGCCCTCTGCTCAGAAAGTTCCTAAAAGAAAGTCATTGTGCCTTTCTGAACTTCTAGATTCATGACTTCTTTCAACACATATTTAATTAAGATGTGCTTTGTGGCGGTCAGACTTCCAAGGGCAGGAAGTAAAATGGTGACCAAAGGAAAGGACTTTCTTCTCTTAGAAGTTTGATTATAGTTGGAAATGAACATTCAAGCAATTAATAGTTAAGGAAAGGGTTAGAATATGATCAGTCTGCTGCCAGGAATACAAATGCAGCAATCCAGTGGACAGTATCATTAGAGCGTCTGTATGTTAGGTGGGCAGCACCAGCCCACCTCTAGGGTGAAAAGGGTGAATTAACATCTGAGTAATGAGACATGGGGTGGAGGTGAGAGGAAGGGACTTCTGGAGCGGGAGACCGGGAAATTCAAAGGTCCAGAAGACGGAACGACCTTGGCAGCCCGAAAGAATATAGAGAAGTTTAGAGTTGCTGGATCACAGTGGTCAAGGGGCAGAGGGATGAGATTGCACATGGTCTGAGAATTGGGGACAAGATCTCATGATATTTATGAGCAAGGCTGAGGACCCTAGATTTTGAGCACAATACCAAGCCTGTGGAAGATATGAGACGCGACCTAATATTCATGTTGGAAAGGTACGTTGGTTGAGGTGTAGAGAAATGGTTGTGGTTGTGATGGAGCAAGACTGCAAGAACACCACCGATTCGGAGATGGTTGCAGTAGTTCAGTCAGGAGATGCCGGTAGAGAAATGGATGGATTGGGGATTTTGTTTGTTTGTTATGGTCAAGAAGGTTTGCTGGTGGATTGCATGTGGGCAGTGAGTAAATGAGGAGAATTGAGGATAGCTTGCCTATTTCTTACCTGAGTGAGTGGTGACAGGAACAGAACCTGGGGGAAAGGCAAGCTGGAGCACACTGAGAGGCATCGTCTGTGGTGATCTGGGTACCATGAGATGCCTTTTTGGCTCTCCTGAGGGATGTGACCAGAAGAGAGAAGGACGAATTGTTGGCAATGGACAGGGAAGGAGCATATGTGGATGGTTTTTACCCTGACAGGACCACGTGATACTCCCCAAGGAGGAAGGGTTGAGAAGAATCACAGGACCCTCAGACAGATGACAGAGGGATCCCACCTTTGGGGATGCAGGGGAGACTGGTAAGGAGACTGACAAGGAGCAGCTAGTGAGTGAAGAAGAAAACCTGGCCTTTGTAGGCTTCAGACCTTGGGAAGAAAGTGGTTCTAGAGGGAAGAAGAAGTCCTTTTGAGGACAAAATGCTTAGTTAAGTCTAGTGGTGTGATGGACATTGCACTCTGTTGTCCCAGAGAAACAGTTACGGATTATTCATGACCTCAGCGTCATGGTGCTCAAGCCATATGTCAGTTTGTTATAGCAAATCATCCCTCTACATGGTAGCATTTCACGAAAGGGTCTTGGGGTGCCCTTCGTCATACTCATCACACGGCCAGCCCCTGGGCTCAAACCCTGAAGCTTAGTCAGCTCTGGGGAAGGCAGGCTGATGACTTAGCTATTGTGACCTCGTGTTCCATTCCCTTCCCCAAAAAGAGCACCACAAAGCCAAGCTAACCTCTGTGAGCCTCACTCATGTCATCACGTGCCCTTTGTTTCCAGACAGAGATGATTCTAAGGGTCAAGAGAAACCAGGCTTTGTGTTTTCCTCCAAGCCAGCTTCTCTCCCAGATGAGAGAATACTTTCTCACACCACCAGTGGCGTTGGAGTGGAGCGTCTCCAACTGACCTCAGAAAACGAACTTTAGACCTTCTGTCCAGAGCGCGCGCAGCCTTCGGGAGAGTGTGTCCCAGCCTGTCCCTGCACCTGTGCCTCCTGCTTGTTTCTACCACTGAGTCTGCCTTATCCGGGCTGCTGGGGTTTGGTGTCCTGGCTTTCTCCTCACTGGGCTTCAGCTAGGTCTCCTTCTTTCGTGAACTGTTTATTTTCTCATTCGTTTAATCCTTTTCCCTCAGGCATTTTTTTTCTCTTTTTTAAGCTGCATATCTGTTTGTGGTTCAATCTTAGATCCTCCATGTGCTGTCTGATCTTGAGCAGTTGTTTATCATGCCTGTGCCTCAGTTTCCCCTGCCAGTAACTATGGTTAATGTCTTAACATGGGAGAGCTACCGTGTTACCTCAAGGCTTAACAGGCTTAAACATAAAAAGTCCCGTTTTCAGACCCCAGCACCTAAGAGGCTTCATGGTCTGTCCTCTCCCTTCCCAGCTCCAAAGTCCGCTAATCCCCGCCCTTCCTCGTGGGCTTCTGCAGACACGTCTCCTGCAGTCCCTGCACGAGGGATGCCTTTTCCCTCCTCACAGATACCTTACACGTGTGGCTACTGTGTCCAGCAGGCACGGGCCCCTTTCGTCTGCCCGGAGGAGCTCTGGTTTCTCCTCCATCCCTGCTCCCATGGAAGCCCGGCTGAGTGTGTGCGTGGCTCGCTGTCTTTGCTACCCAGAGTGTTCGCTTCTCAATGTTCTCACGCTACATGCTTATACGTCCTGAATGGTATTACAGTTACTCCCTTCCTTGTCTCTCACCTCTGTTACGCTGAGAATTTCTAAAGTGCAGGAGGCTTTAGGAAGAATCGTGTAACCCACATTCTTTCACGTAATAGGTGCTCAGTAAATATTAGTTGAATATGTTTACAAGTTAAGACGGACGACATAGAAATCTACCGGATCATTAGCATCCCCTGTTTTGGAGAGTCTTCTCGGCATAGAACCAATTAAAATGATGACCGGGGCGCCCGGATGGCTCAGTCAGTTAAGCATCTGACTTCTGGTCTTGGCTCAGGTCATGTGGGGAGTCTGCCTGAAAATTCCCTCTGCCCTTCTCCACCGTTTGCTTGCATGCTCTCTCTCAGATAAATAAATAAATCTTTAGGGGCACCTGGGTGGCTCAGTTGGTTAAGCACCTGCCTTCAGCTTAGGTCATCATGGTCAAGACCCATGTTGGGCTTCCTGCTCCGCGGAGGAGTCTGCTTCTCCCTCTCCCTCTGCCCCCGCTCGTGAGGTGTCTCTCACTCCCTCTCTCAAATAAATAAGTAAAAACTTTAAAAAAATAAATAGACCTTTAAAAAATGATTGCATAAGTATGGCATAGAGTTTCTGTCCATATGTCACATATGGTGAGTTTGCTAGTATCACACTCAGACCTCGATCACTGTCCTTGTGTTTTTACACACTGGAGGAGAAACTTTACTCTGTCACCCTAGGATTATTATGCAGTTGCATTTTTGTTTGTCATTGATGTAAAGGGAATATAGAAACTATTCCCTAAGCTATGAGTTTCTTTTTCCTGGAACTCATCATTATTCAAAGGAAAAGCAAATATTAGCAGAGAAGGCTTAGGGATGAAATCTTTTGGAAACACTCAGAGTCTGATGCCTACAAAAGGTGGAATTCTGAGATTCTGTAGGTCACTTGTGGACTTGCTGCATCCATTTTTTTAAAAATAGATTCAATTAAAACTGGGTAATTAAACATTATGTGTCAGCCGAATCACCCAGATTATGTGTTAACATGAACACAAATCTAACTAATTACGAGTGACATTTGTCAAAACACCACAGAAGGTAAACCAATCAAAATAGTTATAAATAGACTGATAAGGTCTTTGAGTATGCAACAGAAATGGTGAACACCCTGAGACAGAGATCGTTCTCCAAACGAGGAATCATTTCTCAAATAGAAAGCAATTAAATATTTTATATTTGTTATTTGGATGTATGTGTATGTGGTTTGATTTTCACCACTGCAATAATCCTGAGAAAATAATTAAGAGACCTAATTATCCATCACTGTAATCCATTAAACCAGTTGCCCTGGGGAGCACATCTATAGATGTGTAGGGGGAAACGTTATCTTATTTAGAGAAACAAAGAAGAAAAATCTACTTCTCTTGATATCAGCCTAATCGGAACTATAGGCATTAGGGAGTGAGGAGAACTCAGCATGAGTTGTTTCAGAGATATAAGTGCTCTTAGGGTATGGCTGTTCTAGAAAATACTGCACGGAAAGCACAGTGCTTCTCCACAACCTGTGTGATGGCTTTGGCTTCCCTCTTTAATAACGGTTCTATTGCCAGCCTTGGGACCATTTAGGGAGACTCCAAAAGTCTGTGTCCTCCAGTAAGAGGACAGCAGTGGGAACTGTGAGACTGTTTGGGGTCACGGAATAGAGACTGAGGGAAGAGGTAGGCTAGCTCCCACCGAGGCTAAGAAGCCAGGAGTTCACCAGGTCCCACCACTCCTTGTTCTCGTCTTTCCGGGCCCTGGTGGTGCCAGTGGTCGCACTTCGTCAGAGGTCCCCTGCCCCGTGCCGTGAGAGAAAGGGCTTGATCTCCATGTTACATGTGTGGGGCTAAGGACCCTCCTTTTCACTGGGATGGGAGGGACATGGAACCTTAGACTCTCAGACTGGAAGTTCAAGTGTGTTCCCTTGGCCACGTCTTCGTGATGTGTGGGTCCTTCATGCCGTCTCCAGGACACTGGGCTCTGTAGACCGTGGTGCTCATCAACTCAACTTGCATGTTTCTCTCTGGGATAGTGTTCCTTTATTCTCCCAAATCCAGTACATAAACCGACTTTGGGAATATAACCCAGTGTGAATTATCTCTATGTAGTTCAGTATCTTTACCCCAGTGTGATGTGCTAGAAGATGGGATTGTTACACCCTGATGGCTCATCTATGCTCTTTGTCTTGCCTTTGATAGCATTCCCTCTGGGTTCGGATAATTCCACGGAATTGCGGAGTGATAGGCTACTCTCCATTAAATTCGTTTTTGTGTTTTGAGGGCCTTTTCAGGACGCAGGGTGGGCGGGCTTGCCAGCCGTAATGAGATCATATGGAATCAACATTGAAGCTGTTAATGGTTTTGTCAGAAATCTCTGTAATGACAAGGTGAAGAGGCATCATCTGTTCAAACAAACCATTTTATTTCTCTTTTCCCACCAAGGGCTTTTCCCATTAGCAACATATTTTTATTTCCTCTGACAAGTTCAAAGCAAGCCCAGTCAGTCTTTCAATAGGACCCTGGTGAGGCAGGAAGGAATTAGGAGTCTGGGAGGTCCTGGAGCCCTGCTCACTGAAAGATGGGGCCAAAGCACATGGCTAAGATAATGGAGGCTGAAGCCAGATGACCTGAGTTCAAATCCTGCACCATCACCTAATAGCTCGGGGATGTTGGGTCAGTCTCTCCCCTGCCACCTGCCACGTACGTGAGTCTGATGGTAGTGCCTGTTTCTCACGGCTTTTGGGAGGAGACTGTGTGTAGTGCAGGGCAGAAGTTAGTAGACCTCATCCCTATTAGGAGCTCTGCGATATTTTCCCAGATGTAACTTGCTGGTGCTCTTGTAGGATATTTTATTGTCCTGCCTTGTCTGATTTCCGGTTTCTGCTGTTGCTGTGCTCTTCTGTATACCTGTTATGCTGGAAACATCGTGTCAGCTCCAGACTGAGCCAGAACTGCCGGCAGCAGGGGCTTATCTGTTGGGTCCCCTGGAACTCAGTCAAGACTTGAAAAATCATGGACCCAAAGTGGTCCTGAAAAATAGCATGAAATTTCCTCTGTTGATATTGAGAATTATGAGACCCAAGTCTACCTGAAACTTTAGCATTAAGTCTGAATTTGGCTGGTCTGAAAGCAGAATAAATATTAGCTTTTTAATAGCATACTTCTTTCTGAATTTTCCACATGTGTGAAAAATCGAAGAGAAATCTAAGCCTAACAGATGCAAAAAAACTTAATTTTTCTTCTTTTCTATTTTTCTTGTTTTCTTCCAGTTATAAATTTCGACTCTTTAGTCCTGTATGTTAAAGGTTATGTTTTCCCGAATTTTGCATTTCTGTTCTTTACTTAATCACATGGGCTGGACTCAGGACAGGGAATTCAAGCCAATAAGTCATGATCATTTTACTTTAAAGGTGAAGTTCCTGAGCTAAACTAGCATGAATTTCCCTAGTGTTAGCCATACCTTTCATGTGATTGATATGGTTTGCTTCCTTGTTGGTTGGTTGGTTTGTTTTTGTTTTTGCAGTTAGTTTTGAAAAACCAGAATCTATTACCAATGAACTGAAAGTGTATTTGATCAAAAGTGTAGTGACCCAAATAGCCTATGAATCTGTGTGGGTTTTTTTTTTGTTTGTTTGTTTTTTTGTTTTTTTTTTTCTTTTTGGTCAACTACTTTGCTATTCGGGAAATAGATTTATTATCCTGTTACGTTTTTCTTCAGCCAGCATGGTAAAGGTAGGTTTATTTTTCTAGGACTAAAGTTACTTAGCGGGCTGGAAAGAAGGCAGTCCGGAATCGTGCGTGGCCCCCGGTCCAACCAAGGGAGTGGGAGGGAATGAGTTTCCTATTTCAGATGAGACCGACGTGGGCTACTGATGTCCACCCAGTGGTCAGGTCGGGCGTGTGGCATCCCCCTTACCTCAACATCTACTTTTTCAGCGCCTGGTGCTCTTCCCACGGAAGAGTGGGGTCCCCCTTCTGTCCACGGTCCTCCTGTTGTCCCTGCTTTTCTCAGTCTCTCGCATGCCTGCTGGTGGCCCGCCAGTCAGCCTCGCACCAGTGTCTTGTTGGCTGCCGCCCTCCACCCCGGGCCCTGGCACGCCCGAGAAGTCTTTCTCACTGACTCACCAACCTGTGCTGGCGTCTTACTTCCCAGCTGCCCCACAGCTTTTCTTGGCTCATGAGAAGCTCTGGACTCAGGGGCCCGGTTCGTCCTGTCCTGAGCTGCGTTCCAGCCTGCGAAGACCCTTCTGTCTCCAGGCTCTGCCTTCTTTCCCATGCAAGGGAATATTTGAGGTTCCAGGAAATGGGATGTGGCTAATTTTGGGGGGACCTTATTCTACTGACCACAGTGTCTCACTCTGACATGCACGGATGTGTGTCTCTGGGCCCCACCAGAGCCATCCGGCACAGTTCCTTCATAGGAAGTTGGGGGAATTACAACGTTTGGCAATGAATGGCCAACTCCCGCTGGTCAGATAGCAAAGATGCTACTGAGAATGGACGAAAGGGGGAGGGGGAAGATGAGTGATGTTCACCGGAATTTGTTGTAAAATTAGACCAAAGGATTTCCATTTTCAAACAAAATATCCTAGACGCTACATGTATCAAAAAACCACCTGGTTTTGGCACGTGGGTGGCTTAGGCAGTTAAACACCAGATTCTTGATTTTAGTGCCGGTCATGATCTTAGGATCGTGAGGTCGAGCCCAGCATTAGGCTCTGTGCTCGGTGTAGAATTTGCTGAAGGTTCTCTCTCTTCCTCTGCCTCTTGTACTGCACACACACACACTCTCTCGGTCTCAAATAAATAAATAAAATCTTAAAAAAGAAAACAAAACACGTCTTATTCTCATACTTGAAACACTTCTGGACTTCTTTCCTGGATAGAACTCTTTCTCATCTAAGGTTTTGGTAATAGTTGTGATAATATTTTAGGACTTTCCTCTCATAAGTGAACTGAGTATACTACAGAAGAGAGACAAATGTTTGAGAAAATAAATGGCAAACTCACAAAGTACTGTTTACTGCTAAATTATTTGATTTAATAAGTTCTAGAGGATATTCATGAAATTATGAGAATGTTAAAATATTAACTAGGAAATGAATATATCAATAATGTTCGTTAAGTTCTCATTTAACATTGTGATCATATTATAAATAATGTTTCTTGAACAGAAGTATATCATTCTGTTTCAGAGTTTATTTAAAAGAAGAAGGAAGTGTAACTTCCCAGATGTACATCAGAAAACAAATTTTATTGTTCATTTCTCTCAGCTCCAAACGAAAATTTATGGAAATACTGCTGAATAAGGCTCATAAAAAGGGTTTTCAATATATCCTGAGATTTGGCAAATAGATCGATATGTTCGGAAACTGGGACTAAAGACATTCTTGGTAGTGGTAGCATGCGTCTCAGGAAACAGGCATTTATAATGTGAAAAATAAATAAATTCTGAGTGGTTGGCTCAGCGGATATAAAATAATTCCTCAGTAAGCATCTATAATCTGGCCTTTCTATGCACCCCAGTGAATCAGTGCATACATCTTAACTCTGAACTGCAGAAAAAAGTAATCGGGTATGAGGTGTTGTTTGTTTTCATGAAGCCAATTTCAGAAAAAAAAAAAAAAAAAACAGAAAATATCGCTGGAAAAAACTAAAAACAATACTCATCTAGTTAAATGTGTGTTGCCTCTTAAGCTGACATTTATGTAGAAGGTCTTCATTAGGATTCAGCCAGAATATACAAAAATGAGACCCAAACTGATGACCGCAACGTAGGTGAACTCAGAGTTCTAGCAAGTGAACAGACACACAAAAAGTCACAAGTGGTAGGTGAGGTGTATAAAAATAATCGTGTCTCTGCATCTTCATTTACATTCATGCTACGGTTGCTGGAATCTTCTTCTCCGTCAGTTTCACGTTGTCTCAAAATAGAGACCGTGGTCCTTCTTATTGCTTGTGTGATACGTTCCCTTTGAACCTTGACCCTTCCCAAGTGATATCCTATTCTAGAGCTGGGGCGCTCATTCTTATATTTAGGCCACAATTGTCTCTCCACTTTTCCCAACGGCTCGAGAATGATTGCCTGTTGTCAAGTGCTCTGTGTAGGAATGCGTTGGTCCAAGCCATGCTACAAATTTATCCTTGCAAAGACATTTCCAGGACAGCTTTAATTATACCAAGTTGTCCCTAGAGTTGGTCTGTGTCTTACAAATCATCCCATCATCAATGTCTTGCTCATGCTTTTTTTAAATTTATATTTTGCAAGGCCTCACGTCATTGTCAAATAAGTCTTCAAATAGTGTTATGAATTTCAGGAAGGTCTGATGGTTTTCATGATTTTCTAGAATCAGCTCGTTCCCTTTGGGGCACCTCTCTCCATGTATGGAATAAATTTCAAATTTTAATTTGATCATGCTATTATCTATTTAATTTCTAGCAAGCATTACAATTTCTGTTGAGCGCTACAGATATTTTGGTATTTAAATGGCATCATCTCTATGATGTATGTTTTCAAAAAACATACAGAGAGAAAATATGTTAGAAGCAACAGTTTTCCCACCAAAACTGGAAACTTAAAAAAAGCAAGTCCTTGAGAAGTCAGTTTGCTCCAATGGCAACCCTGACCCCATGCTTGATTGACTTTGAATTGAGTTTCTTATGTACTAATATTTCAGGAAATTTAGGTATAAAAATAGTCCTTCCTCTAGTAATTGGATTTTTTTTCCAATTACTGGTTAGGCTGACAAATTGTACAGGATGCCATTTTTTAAATCAGTCCCACTTGGATCTACAAGTTAGGCTGACAAATTGTACAGGATGCCATTTTTTAAATCAGTCCCACTTGGATCTACCAAAATAATTTTTTTGAAACCCAAAGCAGCTTTCGGTACTAGGTGTACCTTCCAGTCTCATTTTAGTTAATAGCACCATTTTTTTTTCATTTTATTTTATTTATTTTCAGTGTTCCAGAATTCATTGTTTATATACCACACCCATTAATAACACCATTTTTGAAGTTAACAATTGTTTGCTGCCTCAAGGTCTATCATAATTTAAAATATTATACCGTATTTTATAGTATCTTTGGATATTAGGCTCATTCCTAAAGTACATTTTTCCCCCAGATCATCCCAGTGGGGCTCATCCGTGTTCAGGAATAGGCTTATTAGAACTTGTCCTCCATGACTTTGTTTTTCTGCCTCCTCAGGGCCATTCTAAGCATTTAAATTGGATATCAGAGGTGCCTGGGACCTTTAAACCAAATACGTTAAATACACTTCCTGGAACCCCAGGGTTCCAGAGGTGCTCAGGGGTTTTCTACATTACGTATGTTTTCAGTCTACTGTTTAAAAATCATTACACTAATATACATAATATGCAAAATGTTTAGGCACTAGAAACCCTCAGTGAATTAACTTCTATTATAACATTACCTGGATTACTTGGTTTATTGTAGAGCATAGAATAAAGTGACTGTTTTTATTTCAGAATATACTCCACATTAACTGGGCTTCCAAGGTGGCCTTATTTTTTACTGCTTAATTCGTGTAAATCACTATTATTTCAAAAGTAGACAACACAAACAAAATACAGAAATAATTAGATACTGAGTGCTATGACTCAGTGGTCATTTGTTCTTACATTTTACTAATGATTTACTGCTATAATCACTCATTTATAAAGCATGACTTTGGTAAAGGCCACATTTGCTTTCTTTTCTATGAGATTGTGCGTAGGAATTAGAGACATGAGCTTGATCTTAGCAACTCTTACTACACACCTCGCCAGAGGCAAGGGAAACAAAACCAAAAATGAACTGTTGCAACTCCATCAAGATCAAAAGCTTCTACATGGTGAGGAAAGCAGTCGGCAAAACCAAAAGGCAGCCTATAGAATGGGAGAGGATATTTGCAAAGGTCCCATCTGATAAAGGGTTAGTGTCTAAAATCTATAAAGAACTTATCATACTCAATACCCAAAAAAACAACCCAGGTAAGAAATGGGCAGAAGACATGAGCAGACACTTTTCCAAAGAAGACCTCCAGCTGACCAACAGACCCCATGAAAAGATGCTCAGCGTCACACATCATCAGGGAAATGTGACTCAAACCCACCGTGAGATGCCACCTCATACCGGTCCGAATGGCTAAAATTAACACACAAGGGACAGCAGATGCTGGTGAGGATGTGGAGAAAGGGGAACCCTCTTGAATTGCTGCTGGTGTAAACTGTGCAGCTGCTCTGGAAAAGAGCATGGAGATTCCTCGCAACACTAAAAACAGAGCTACCCTATAGCCAGGCAGTCCAATTACTAGGTATTTACCCAAACAGAACAAACACACAGATTCAAAGTTAGTAGTGGCATTTTCAACAATGGCCAAAGTGTGGAGATTGCACAGATATTCACTGACTGATGAATGGGTCAAGAATATTTATCTCTATCTCTATCTCTCTATAATTACGCAGCCATCAAAAGGAATGAAATCTTGCCGTTTGCAATGATGTGGATGGAACTAGAGTGTATTATGCGAAGAGAAATACTCCAGAGAAAGAAGAATACCATGTGATTTCTGTAGGTCAGAAGACAGTGGTTTAGAGCAAAGGCTTCGATCCAAATTCAGATACTGATGTCCCACTTACTCTTTTGGGGCTTTATGGTATGTTATTTAGCCGATGTTCTCTTCCAGAATAATATGGTGATTTATCTCCCATGTAAAATTATAGAGACACTGAACTTAGAAAATGTATACAAAGCATCCAGCTCTGTGGTCCGCACAATGAGAGTTTCGTCAATTGTTTTCAGTATTTTGCCTAAGATTTGGCAGCTGATTTCTAGCAAAGCGGGGACCTCATTTATGTACTGCAGTTGTCAATCTCAGACTCTTACTTTTATGTCACACTGTCTTGTACTGGGGTGAATGGTGTCCTTCCAAAATTCGTGTCCCCCCTCAGATCCTCAGAAGATGACCTTATCTAGAGGTAGGGGACTTGCATATGTAATCAGCTGCAGGAGATTTTCTTAGAGTGGGGTGGACCTTAAACAAAAACCACTGTCCTTGTAGGAAGACAACATTTGGACAAAGAGGCAGAGAGGCTGGAGTGATGCTTCCATAAATCCTGCAACCCTCAGCAGGGCTACTAGCCTCCACCTGGGACTCCTGTCTCTCCTGGGACTCCAGAAGGACCAACCCTGCTGGCACTTTGATTGGAGACTTCTAGCCTTGGGAACTGCAAGGGAATAAGTTTCTATGGTTTAAAGCCCCTCATCTATGCTACTTTGTCATGACAGCCCTAGGAAGCTAATATACTGTCTACTCAATTAAAGAACAACCCTCAGTTTAACAAGATCCAGCGAGAGCTCCTGGGTGGCTCAGTCAGGTAAATGTTTGACTCTTGGTGTCAGGATCTCAGGGTTGTGGGATTGGGCCCCATGTTGGGCTTGGTGCTCAGTGCCGAGGCTGCTTGTCCCTCTCCCTCTGTTCACCCTCCCGGCTCGTGCTCTCTCTTTGAAATAAATAAAATCTTTAAAAGACCCACTGAAAAACAACAGGCCCAGTAAGCATTTAACAGGTTGGGAATTTCACTGTACAGCTATCGAAAATAAATCTGATTTGGAACAAGATCTCGGGTTTTCATATAAGGATTTTAAAAATGGCAGTAACACATTTTTTATGGTGTTTCCAAAGTAAGCTGTATCTGTAATCTTGGATGACGTCAGTGTCATGATAATCAAAAACTAGTCATTGAGTAATAGGACCGCTGCCCCCTTACAGTTCTCTGACTCGGAGGCCACCTGTGAGAGCGGAGAGGACTTACGTGTTTGCTGTGGACACAAAAACAAATGTGCCACAAATTGATGTTGAAAGCAAATATGCAGTAGATGCTAGGAAATAAAAGCAGAGGAATGTGGAATGAATCCTTCCCAAGTGACGAAACTCTCCATCCCTTTCTGTCTTTCGATGCACACCATTCCGTCTCAAATTTGCCGTGTTGTGAACCTGTCATGTGCGGCCACCAACGGTAATTCCTGGACATGTCTCTGCATCAGGGTAACTGGATTAACACCTATTGAAGTTGCATAAAGATCAGGTTATTTCAAGTTCCAACTTATTTGTGTTTTGCCTCTGTTTTGAACAAGGATACCGTCTCCCATTGCCTGGCAATGTGTTTATAGTTGCTCTCACGATTTAACATTCTCCGGCATTTCGCAGAAATACATGACATGAGAGTGTGAATGCAATGTATAAAAAAAATAAGCCCTCAGGTGGTTGTTAATTTTTGGCACTGTGTAATTAAACTAGTTTTTTTTAATGTTATCTTTTGCCAGTATCTAATTAGCAAAGCCATCTGCTGAAAGAGTAGTGGCCCATCTGCCTAGAATGTTGTTCTCTTCATTTTTATGAAAAGTATCTGCCTTTGCTGGTCCCTGTCTAATTAACTTCTCTCACTGCGGAATGTGATAATACACAGCTTTGTTTATATACTTCGGAGAACTGTGGATTTATATGTATGTAACACGTACATAGAAAGAGCCAGTCTTTTTTCTTTCCCACTTTTGATTTGCTCCCGGGATCGGAGCTCCGTTTATCATAACTTGAGCGTATGTGTGTGCGTGATGGGGAGGGGGGGACTGTGCCGTGTTTCCTTCCATCCCAGGGTGCCTGCGGGGATCAAATGATATTCTCTAGACGTACTCCATTTCCTTTTCCGTCTGTCTATAGCACTGTGGCTTCTGGAAAGTTGATGATGTTGTAAGTTCCAGGTTATCTCTGGATCTGAAATGAGCATGGCTGTTGGAACAATGGAAATGACCATGGTGAAGTTCTCAGAGTTAGCAAGATGTCGTCCAGACTGATGGAAGACACTTACTAATGTCTGACGTATGCATATACCACCCATGTCTGTTTCTCCTCCAACAGAATTACCTAACACACAGTGCCTTGCACTTGGTAGGTGGGTGCTTTGTAACCACGTATGACATGAGAGAGAGAATGAATGCAAATGCATAAAGCAAAGCTTCTGTAGGTCCTTGACGAGCACAGATGTTATTGGCCTATATTTACAGACCAAACAAACAAACAAAAAAGATTCTGCAAACGGAAATCTTCCTGTCTTTTAAGATGTAGATGCTCCATACTTTTCACCTACTGTGTATAGCCTAGATATCCAGATAACTGCATGCACTCTCACTGCTGCCTGTCTGCTGCCAAAAAATACAATGAAGATTAAATGCAGAATGGAATAGGGAATTCAGTTTTGTTTTTTTTTTCTTCTCTGAGGGGCTATTGTGCAATAGAAAAAGACAAGAGATGATAAAAATTAGATTTAAAAAAACCCCACAGAGACTCAGAAAATAAGATCACGCATGTTGTACTGAGATCCAGGTTGTAGCGTGTGCATGCCGTTGGATGTGTTTCGACTGTCCTAAAGACAGGTTTGTGTAGATGGAAAAGTGTCTTGAAACAAAGTCAACTGGAAAGGTGGCTTCACAAATCAGAGGTGGGATTTGTTCCAGAATTATGATGCATGAAAGAGTAACAAGGCTCTCCTGTGAGAAAATAGTGAGAAGACTGGGTTAAGAGAAATTTAATTTATTAGAACAATTCTTGTGGAATAAAGAAAGTTATGACCAGGTTAGAACATAATATAATTTCACACGGGATGAGTAAGTTTGAGAAATGAACTCTGGTGCACGAGGACTCTACTGATAGAGTTCTCTCTAACAGAAGTGCTTTTTCCCCCCATCGTTGTGAAATGGTCAAATAGGACGAGTTCAGTTGATGGAGAGAACAGAATGACACTGTCGGATCAACACCTTATTTTAGCCTAATCTGCAGAAGACATGTCTTCCCACTGCGTTCTTTGATAAATTCCGTGACATCCAGTAATATTTGTGGAGCCCTACAATAGGCAGGAACGGACTGCTGTTCCCAATATAAGTCTTGTCTCTCCTGTCCTCTGTTCAAGTAGGAAGTAAATCAGCAGAAAAGCTGAACACTCGTGGTCTTCAATTAATTCTGGATTTGAATACTATTGGAAAGCCAGTTATACTGTAATAAAAATGCCTCAGAAGGAACTTTGTTTCTTTTTAATAACTGTCTTCTGAAAAATCTGTAAGATATGTCCTATTTTCTGTTGGTCTAATAAACTTGTGTGTGCAGGTGCTTTTTCTTACTAAACTGGATAAAGTAATGAAATATTCTTGAAAACTCTCCTTTTTTTTATTACTTTCCCATCCAATCCTCGGCCTTCAATTATCTTGAAAACACACAGGCTATTTGGGCATTAGGCAGACTGGGGAAGCTGTTTGTTTGTGATTTTGGTAGAAGGATTTGAACAATTCTGATGATGTCTGATGAGTTTTCTTGCAACCCTGGAACTAACCATGTTCCTCACAGGTCTTACGTTTACTGAAGAGAGAATTAGTATTTAACTTTTAACAAAATTACTGGATTACCAAGGGCCCCTATGAATGCTCTTTATCTAAAGCTTTTTACTTTGTAGTTGTCCTAGTAATTATATATCAAATCCTCCTGGGGACAGCAAGTCAAAGTTGCAATAGCCTTGACTTTGTAAAAGAATGTATTGTAGTGTGTCATTTCTGTTCTGAGTTTAAGTAAAGGCAAAATTAGGGATATCTCTGTATAAATACAAACAGCACAGTCCATTTTATAAACAGATCTAAGAAAGGAAAGGTCCATCTGGAACAATAGTAATGTACTTATTTAATGTGAGTCCCATGGAGACACGCAGATCTGCCACCACACGTGAAGCTCTTATGTCTTCCTGGGAAGTGACATCCCTTGTCGTGTAAGTATTTCTTATCGTAGCACAGAGTTCAGGTCATTTGTTTGCATCACGTGTTGACTAGCTGGAATTTTATTGTTGCCATTAAACATTATGAACAGGAAGGCATCACAGAAAGAATTAACAAATTCTCTCATCAAATGTTGACACTGACAAAAATCGCTAAGTCGACGCAAGGGAAAGCCGTTAGGATATTGTTTCTGTTTGAAAGACACTGAAGTGGCTCCCTTTAGAACACTTTCTTTTGTGCTCATATTTGGCAAGGAAGATACAGATGCAGAGTTTTGTGTTTTAGTCTCTATTATGTAATGTTTCTTGGAGGACAGTCGATACGAGATTCTGGTACATGATTACTTTGTTGCTCTCCTAGGTTTAGGAGAATTAAAAAATATCTTCTTCCTAGAAGTGAGAGTGAAGCCATTATTTTCCTTAATAATATTTGACAGTAGCTTATCTTTGGCTTAGTTTAGTTTATTATTTAACGTTTGTTCAAATTAGCAAAGACGTGTCCCTTGCTTAAATTGTTTTTTTCTGATAATGGGGCCCCTGTGTGGCTCGGTCGGTTAAGTGTACAACTCCTTTTTTTTTTTTTTTTTTTAAGATTTATTTATTTATTTGACAGAGAGAGCGCACACATGCACAAGCCGGGGGAGTGGGAGAGGGAGAAGCAGACCCACTGCTGAGCTGGGAGCCCAATGTGGGGCTCGATCGTAGGACTCTGGGATCATGACCTGAGCCAAAGGCAGATGCTTAACCGACTGAGTGACCTGGTGTCCCCAGTGCACCCCAGTATACATCTCTTGACTTTGGCTCTGGTCAGAATCTTCGGGTTGTGAGATCATGTCTATATTGGGCCCCGCACTGAACTAGGAACCTGCTTAAGATTCTCTCTCTGCCCCTCCCATCCGTCACCCTGCTCATGCTCGCTCGCTCTCTCGCTCTCCCCCCCTCCGTCTTTCTCAAAAAAACACAAATTAAAAACAAATTTTTTTCTGATAATGATTTAACTGGTCCTTCAGAAATCCTAAAGTCTTTGGAATTCCAGCTCTGGTAGGAAGCTAAAACACAAATCCACATTCCATATAATAATACAAAAGATAAACAGCTCAGATTCTTAAATTTGTTCCAAGAAGGGATTCACAATCTCAGTGTATAGATCGTTAGTGTTTGTAGGCATCATTTCTTCCCATGAAGTCAGCGCTGTGAACTATGTCAGCCAATCACAGTTGCCCTATATGAGACAGCAGCAGATGTGAGGGGATGCACGTGGACTTGATCGCCGTGAGTCAGGTTCGGAACATTTGGGAAACCATATTCGTGAGCTGTGGTCTAACTCTTGAGTCAGAGGTCCTGCGAGTGTGAAAATTACGGTCTTGTGTACAGTACAGATGCGCTCTTTGCATGAGCTCTTTCCTCACCATTTGCATATAGATCTTGGGAGTGAGGTGGTACAAAATCATCCTCGCTCCATTATCTTTGAATATAGATAAATGACCTACGATAAGCAGAAGATACACATGTCTCATTGAGTGCTTACATCATTTTTGGTCCAGGGCTTGTCTTTTCAGCGTGCTGTGGATCTATCCTGTGGTTTCACCAAAGGGATGCTTTCAATAATTAGGACAATAGCCATCAACTCCCTGCATGGGCCTTTCTTACAGGCATCTAAATATCACACTGCTTCTGCTTAAATACACATACTTGGGGGCAAGTCCTTTAAAATGCTTCGATTTCAAAGAAAATTAGAAGCCCCTATGAGTGAATTTCATAAATTTAGTGTAAATTCTATGTTTGTATGAAAACATCGGTTCCACGGGGTGGCCACATTGCCGAATCTGATTACCAGAGCCTTATTATTTGTCTCCTTTGATTCAGTCAGAACTGTAACAGTCGCTGTCATTTTGGTGTTTCCTACAGGCTGTGGAGTGGGAGTGTGATGAAGCCACCAAGAAGGCCTGTTACAGCAAGGGCAAGTCCAAGGTAAGGAGCACGCGGAAATGCATGCTCACCACCGTTTAGAAGGACTATACATGAAGCATTTTAATATGGGTGTGGTGCATAAACAATGAATTCTGGAACACTGAAAAGAAATTAAAAAAAAAAAAAGTCACATGTGGCGTTGAAAAAAAATATGAAGGCTGTTCCTGATGGTACCTTGTAATTCAGAAAATAAAAAAGCAAGTTACAAAATATATGTCAGGTGCCTAGGTGGCTCAGTTGCTTAAGCATCTGCCTTTGGCTCATGTCATGATCCCAGGGCTCTGGGGTCGAGTCCCACGTTAGACTCCCTGCTCAGTGGGGGGTCTCCTTCTCCCTCTACCCTTGCCCCCTGCTAGTAGTCTCTCTCTCCCTCTTGCTCTCTCATGCTCTCTAACCATCTCTCAAATAAATAGAATCTTTAAGGAAACAGACAAAAATATATGTATAGTAAATTCTCAAGGTTTTAACGTTAAACTAAGATTAACCACAGTTTTCAAAAAGGATTCATAATAGAAGAGCAGATCTGATTTGTACCATTAATCACTAGGCTAAGATATGGAATCATTAGGCTGTGATATCATTTGGAAAAATATGAGCTTGAATTTTAAAAATAACATTTTAATTTCCCCTAATTATATCTTCGAGCTAGTTCCATAAAGTGACTATATATGATAAGTAAAATCTTTATATCAAAAATGATACTTCTTTCTAATTCATCTCAGCATCTCTATAAACTCCCCCTCTCTCTCCTGCACCCACCTCCACTCTTTCCATGTGAAAATCCGCATCCCCAAGTTCCCAAGGAAAGCACAGTTTCTAATTCAGATTGGAAATGCGTTTCCTGAGCGACTGTGCCCTTGTCGACTTGCTTCCAGAGGGTGGAGGGCTGAAAAAGAGCAGAATTCTTCCATCCAGGGAAATCTGGCTCCGAGAAAGTTACGCTGGACCTTCTTGAGGACATTTGTTTGCCGCTGGGGCAGAGGTCCATTCTGTCTTGTTCTGAGAGCGATGGCCTTACTTTATAAGCATGAACCTTTCCAGTGTGAATCCCACTTTGGATCACAGAAGAAAGCAGATGCACAAAGGACCCCAAGTAGGGCTCCCTGTGAAAATGTGAGTCCAGAGCCGAGAGCCTGGGGAAGATCGACGAAATGCAGGAAGTGGACACTGGTCAAAGGCCTTCACGCCATCTGTGTGGGTAAAAGATGTATGTGCTTTATTTTACCCAAGTTCACTGCCCGTTTCCCAGTTAACTAAACCGTTTTGAGAGTCAGACACGGAGGCTGGTCTCGGCAAACTCAGCCACTGGGTTTTCCAAAACTGAATAAAGAGCTGGGAAGAAGGAGGGGGAAAGAAGAAAATGCAGAAAGTGCAGTATCCAGGGAAACACCTGGAGATGCAGAAAGAAAGAAAGCAGGCGGAAATTGATGAAGACAATTTACGGAGAAAGCTTTAACCTCAGAAACTGCTTCTGAGATAAATCGTCAGAGACACAAGAAGATGTCAAGACAGCACCAGGTTACAAAAAATCGGAACACTGTCTCCGAAAATGCCCCACAAAATAAAGGATCGGTAACGAATGAGTTCTCTTTACAGAGTTGGGATGAATTATGTGTAAAACCCTGAGAAGGGGCTTTCTCTGTGGTTTGTCTTCTCCTTCCTGGAACGTGTGCATGTCGTGAGGTCCCAGAAGCCTTGTTTCCCGCTCAGCAGCGCCGGGGGAGTTCTTCAGACAAGACCACCTTGTTGCAGTGTGGAGAGAGAGGCAGAATCGGCTGGCGCAGTGAGGGGGAAGACAAAATGTCTTTCCTTCTGGTGGCAGAAAGCACTGACCTTTCTCTCTGAGCTTCTAATGCCCTGGTGGTCCCCTTTGCCTAACAACTTGGCGCCTCCCAGCGTGCCCGTGCCCGTGGACGTGCCTCCTTTTCCCTCCTGGCTTTTCCTCTCCCTTTTCTTTTTGTCTTTATCTTTTCTTTTATTTCTGGTATTTTGGCTCTTCCTTCTCCTCTTTCTTCTGGATCTGTGCACATGCCAATAAGCACAATTTGGTTTTGGGCAACCCAGCAACAAACTTTCTGGATGCCCACCTCAGCGCCCATCTCTGAACAGGGTATAACCCGGCCCCGTGGGGTGGCCAGGCCTTCCGACCTTCCTACCCTACTTTCAAGGGGCCCCTTCTCAAGCGGCCCCCCTGCTTCCGCCTAGTCCACGTTCCTCCTGCCTCCCCCAGTTACCCCCCGGGACTTGTGTCTTTCTCTGCAGGGGTTCCCGGCCCTGCTGCACCTCCGAGTGCACCAGTTACCAACAGCCTTCTGTATTTTCCCTGTCCTGCTGCCTTTTCATTACACCACCCGGGCCCCTGTGCTGGGAGCTGGGCCTGAGGGTTTCCTGTTGAGCCCAGGACCCAGCCCAAGCTGGAAGGGTAACCCCACTCTCCTCCGAGGAGTGACCAGGCACGTGAGCCCCACACCAGGGTGGTGAACCTCACTAATTCAGGGTTTCTCAGCCTCCTCACTCTTGATGTTCGGGATCCGATCTCTCTTAGTTGTGGGGTCTTTGTCCTGTTCACTGGGGATGTGTAGCCGCATCCCCAGGTCCCCAAGAGATGCTGGCAATACCTCTCTCCCAAAAACAACCAAAAATGTTTCCAGACATGGCCAGACACCGACGTGGTGAAGACCCTACTGTATTTCTCCAAACGCAACTCTTACATGGTCCATGTCACGTGGTTCTCATTTCTTCTAGATCACATTCCCTCGTTGCACAGACTTTTTTCAACAATATCTATTTTCCTCCTCTCTCTGGACATGAGGCTCCCGTGTTCCTTATATCATTTAGGAAAACATCTGGTTATTTATGTAATCATAGAACACTTCTCCTGCTGATGGTCTCCGAATCAGTCAGTGGCTTCAAAGAATCAGAGCGGTAGCGTTTTACTCGGAAGTCGTTACTGCCTGGAGAGAGGAGTTGTTTCTGCTGGATCAAAGCTGACCCCTGTTTTGCCTGAAGCGGTGACCATTTGTGACAGTGAACATCAGAAACAAATAGTGAAGAGCATCTTTCATTCCACTGGGTGACGGACACTCGATTGACAGAAGCTGCCCTCCGCTGAGTGTTCTGAGACACAGAAGGAAAACGAGCGAAACAAACACGAGCAAATAAAATGTCCTTCATGTACCACCAGTTTCTGGTTTTAACGGGTTAAAAATGATGGCAAGTCTCAGTCGTTATAGATTGACTGAAACTGCATTTGTAGAGGGAATTTTTTCGCAAACGTAGATTGAGGCAGATGGAGACGGAGTCACACACGGGCGCTGTAAGGAGAGAGCGACGTCCCCCCAAGTGGCATCTGACGCAGTAGCCGTCAGGTGAGGGGCCTGAGCCAGCCTCTGGCACACGGAAGAGAAGGAGACATGGCCATTCCTGTGAAAAGAAGCCGCCAGGCCAAACACCGCCTGCCCCAGGGCCAGTCCCAATTCAGACAACCCAAATTTCTCCGTTCTGACAGTTCAAGGGCCCAAATCGGAAAACATTTGCATAGAGTCAGCCTCACTAGAGCAGTCCCCTTATCCATGGTCTTGCTTCTGGAAGTTTCCACTGCACGCGGTCGGCCACAGTCCCAAGGGAGGTTAGAATGGTTCTGTTTAATTGTTTGTTGTTGTAATCTCTCACTGTGTCTCCTTTACAGATTAAACGTTACCATAGGTCTGGTATGAATAGGAAAAATCATAGCGTATGTAGGGCTTGGTGCTATCCAAGGTGTAGTTCAGGCATCCCCTGGGGTCTTGGAAGGTCCTCACAGGTAGAGGGGGGCGGCTCTAACCTCTGTTTGGGGAGTGCATTTCAGGCTTTTCTTACCAGCCACAAGTTTAGAAATGAGAATTCAGCGATTTCCTATTTTTTGTTTGTGCAGTAGTCTTAGGACAGCTGACACAGAATTACAAAGTTTCCCTTCTCCCTGAAATCAAAAGAATAATGCAAAATGTGACATCTCAAACATGAGAAAAATGCCAGCCATCTTGGCGGAGCTCGTGTTTTTTCCTCTGCGCCGCAGACAGCGGTCCGGGCTGCCGCACACAGTGCGGGGCCTGCCAGCCCGGAATGCCGGGCAGGGCGAGGGGGCTGAGCCTGCGGGCTGGGGCGCCCCGGGCCCACTCGCCACCCTGCGGGGAGCATTCCTCGGCCAGCCGGCTGCAGAGCAGGGGAGGAGACGGATGACACATTTGCTCTTGTTTCCCTGGGGTGCTGGGACCCACACAGGCACCGTTTCACGTGTAGTCCATTAAACGGAGAGTTCAGGGACTCAGGTCAAGAAGATGTCACCAGATCTTTGATTTGGGCCCGTTCAGAGGAGAAAGGAGGTGCGGAGACTGCCAGTTCTCTGTGAGCTTGGAGTTCAGTTTTATTTATAAAATTTTCAGTTCATTTTGGGGAAAGAGGGGGACTCTGCCTACGAAGTCCTCAAACATTTCCTGCGTTAAAGGGGGCAGAACTGCCTGTTTTTAGGTATTCAAAAATTTTTTATAGTAAAATCTGTCGTATTGAGTTCTTTTCAAAATAGCATTACAGAAACCCACTTCAAGAATTATTTAAATGTCTTGTAAACAAATATCATTTTAAACATAAATGGTCGATTCTCCTGCGTGCGAACAACAGTCCCTTGTCTGTCTGGGGTCATTGTGTCTGAGCCTCCGCCCTGCCCGGTGCCCTGTGGGAAAGACACCAGCTCTGGGGGTGGGCGGTGGGAGGATTGGGGGGTGGTGAGGAGCTGCTTTGTGTGCCTTTTGGCGCTTTTGCTTCTTTCTTGGACCTTTCTTGATCATCTCATTTCAGTACTTTTGACGCCAAGTTCCTAGAATTATTTTGCTCTCTCGTGGGACAGTTTTGATCAGAATCCAGGGCTCTGTGTATTGTTCTGCCTGTGGTTCTCCTGGGTTCTGCTTGCCATGTTGTCCAGCTCTGCAAGGAGGGTGGTGAGCTCCAGACGTCGGGGGGGGGGGGGGGGGAAGCCACCATGACTGCGTCCTGCCTGGGAACCTGGTGGCCTGCGGGGGGGTGGGTGGGGCACACAGCTGGACATATTCACCAGAAGTGCCAGTGTTTGGAATTCTTGAGTCAATGCATGCCACACCCTGCAGACCTGGATTTATTTGATGTAATTACTGCAAACATGGAGGATTCTTCAGATGGGACACTAACAACCAATGGAGATTCTGTGCAAGAAGATTCGTTTTTTGTTTTTTTTTTTTAATTGAGGTGTCCCCTACAAGTTTCCCATGGAGTTCAGTTGAAAATAGTGACATTATGTAAATAGATGCATAATAAATATGCGTTATCTATACCCTGTGCACTATATAGCGTACGATCAATTTGATATACATATTGTGTACTTACAGCTATGTATTTTTATATATGTACATTGATATATTTAGATATATATCTAAATATATCTAATATCTAAATATATATAAGATATAAATATATATCCAGATATATAAATACATATTTAGAAATAAATAGGACTATAACAACATGCCTATATATTTATTTAAACTTAGGTAGTCTGGGGGCACCTGGGTGGCTCAGTCAGTTGAGCATCTGTCTCTCGATTTCGGCTCAGGTCATGATTTTGGGTTGTGGCAGCGAGTCCCGAGTGTGGCTTCAAGCTGGGCACGGAGTCTGCTTGAGATTCTCCCCCTCCCTCTGCCTCTGTTTCTCCCCCTGCACATGCTCGTGCACTCTCTCTCTCTCTCAAATAAACTCTTAAAAAAATAAACTTCTGTAATCTGTGCGTACATATATACGTATGTAATACACGTGTCTCTTACCTAGAAGGCTCGTATGTACATACGTCTCACATACATACATTTACATCTGATGGGGCGATGCCGTTTCCCGAGACTCACCTGGTGACCGCGGCTTCCGTGAGTGCACACTCAGCACGAGAGGCGCGGGCCGTCGCCCTGCCTTGCTCCTCGGCGATCGGGGGGCTCGCCGAGGTGATGCGTGACTAAGGGAGACGCTGCTTTCGGTGGGAGCGCTGTGCTGGGCGCAGGCGCCGTCTGGCTGCCAGCCCTCCTTCCCCCCTCTAATGAAGACGGAATGACATTGCTGAGACATCGATCCCGATTCCAGATCGTCTTTCTACACAGTTACAGCCTCTCTTCAAGCAGAACATACCTGTCTTGGGGGGTGGGGTGGAGGATGAAACGCTGTAAGGGGAAAACCAGTGAATTCATTAAGAGAAAGGTCCTTACAGCATGTGCTTTCCATCCGGACTCAGGGCCATGTGTCCTTGAGACCAAGTGGGCCTTGGCCTGCCTCTGTCTCGAAGCTCTTGTAGTGAGTCAGCAAGTCCTCATTCTGCTATCAATCCAAATAAGAAGTGCTTCCAAGTCAAGGACAGGTTGACCCGCCTGTGGGATCGCAGGCACACGCGGGTCGTTTTCATATTCAAGCGGTGTTATCAAAATGTGGATCGATGACTCTCATTATCTACAACAGAAGCCGCGTGGTGGCTGGCTGCTGGCGGCCTTGGAAATGAGCACGGTGACTTCTTGGAAAACCAGAATTCATCAAATTCCCTTAAACCGTTTTCAAGATGCAGAAATGTGATAAAAGAAAATTCTTAGATGAGAAAAGGAAACTCGAAGACACTTAGCTAAGTTGATTTATAGGACAAACCTATACCAGGATCTGCTAAAGGGACGTGGGCATCATGCCTGTATTTTCAAACAAGCCGTCCCAGCCGGTCCTTCTGCACGTTTAAATAACCCGGGAACCGTCATGTTTGTAGCAGTGATCGACAGCACGATCCACCAGATTTTCCACAGGAGAATTTGGGTCGTAGGCTCGTCACCAGCAGGAGACATGATTACAGAGCCTGGCCGTTAGGCCACATCCTTTCATTCTCTCTCTCTCTCTCTTTTTTTTAAGATTTTATTTATTTGACAGATAGAGATCACAAGTAGGCAGAGGGGCAGGCGGTGGGGCGGGGTGGGGGGGAAGCAGGCTCCCCACTGAGCAGAGAGCCTGATGCAGGGCTTGATCCCAGGATCCTGAGATCATGACCTGAGCCTAAAGCAGAGGCTTCAACCCACTGAGCCACCCAGACACCCCAACACATCCTTTCATTCTTAATTTTGACTCTGATTCCTAGATTTATCTGCTGTTCAAAAGCTAAGTATCTCTACTTCCATTCCAATATGGTCTACATTCTGTTTTGTGTGAACTTACCCCAGTTTCTCTTAAAAAACATTATTTTAAATGCATCTGTTTGTTTAGGACTCGCTCCCAGACTGCTTCTAGAATCCGTTGGAGCAGTCTTTGAATTAAACATGAGGAGACTTTGAAGGGAGTGAGAACGGGAAAGCTCTGAGCTGATCGGAGCCAGACTCTGGGCAAAGGAGTTCACCTCTTGTCAAGAAGAAACACACAAGTATACCCACCTCCAAAGGTTCCTCTTACAGGACACGAGGAGCGAGCATGCCTTGTCCTAGCCTCGTTGGTGATAAGCCAACCTCTTCCTGTCCTCCTCTCCGTCCCCAGTGCATCTCAGCCTGCATCCTGGACTCCTCGAAAGCACGACTCTGGTCAGGTCCCATATGTCACAAGCAACTCGGATCGACAGAGCTGGGTCTGCCCTCTGTCCTTGAGAACAAGATGGCATAGGCCTCCCTGTCTGATCATCCTGGTCCCTCCTCTTCGCCCACCCTGCCCTGCAGACTCACTGGAAGAGCTAGGGAAGCCCATTGGTGGTCCCTGGGTACATGACCCTTCTCAGACAATAGAGCTGCCCGGTGTGTTCTCTGCTGGTCCTGAGTACTGAAACAGGCTTGTTCTAGTTCTCTGTTCCAATTGAAATAACAGTGTGCCCTCCCGTATTTACTTTTTTCAAAGACTAAAAAAAAAATATTCAGGTTGGATTTGTCCTGCCTGTCCAGTACAGTTCTGCTTCTTGGTGCCCACCGTCCCTAACTGCACTTCAGTTCTCCATCAAGTTGGTGATGGATCTTCATGAATGTTAAGGGCCTCAGTCAGATTTTCCCTTTGTCTTCTTTTGGGAAATA
Organism: Mustela lutreola; assembly: GCF_030435805.1. Taxonomy (NCBI): domain Eukaryota; kingdom Metazoa; phylum Chordata; class Mammalia; order Carnivora; family Mustelidae; genus Mustela; species Mustela lutreola. The sequence continues at coordinate 7,124,631 of NC_081294.1, read as the reverse complement.
AAGATAAACACATTTTGTTATCTCAATTGTTACCCTTTGCAGACTGATAAGAGGCACTTGCTTTCTCTCCCCAGGTCTATAGACACCATCTTTCGGTGGGATCTTGAACTACCTTACCCTCGACTGTGTCCATAGATATAGGCTTGCTTCCAGCACGTTGTGTCAGTCTTTTGCTTTAAACGACAACAAAAAGTTCTTTTACGTCTTAGACTCCTTCTTAAAAGAGTTTTAAAAGCACAACAGAAAATAAATGATATCCCCTGTCCACAAAATCCCCTCTCTCCCCAACTGTTAATGATTTTAGCATCATTTCTGCGTCTGTTTTACGTTTAGGCACGAAGACTCTCAGCTCCCTCTGTGCTCCAGGATGTCTCCTTGGAGTCTCCCTCAGACATGCTGAGGCCTTAGGCCTTTATGCTGTGTTTGCAGACCCCTGTGCCCCCGTGTTCCCCGACGTGGCCGGGCCACCTCGCCCTTCCTCTGTGTCCTCCTCAAGCAGGGAAAGGGATATAACCGTGTGTCTCTTTGAAGTCTTGTTTTGTTCTTTCTCCTTCGAACTTTCTGCCCTTTCCCAAGTCATAAAAACAAAACGGAGGAGAACCGAACCAGCCTCCGCCCGCGGGTGGGCCTTTCTCAGCTGCCCAGGCGCTGCCTCTGTTGGCCTTCATTTCTCCCTTCTGATACCGCGCTTCCAGCTTCTGTTCCTTTTCTTGTTCTGCTCCTTGCGTGTTCAGATTGGCAGCCAGGGGTCATCTGTTACTATCCTTGCTGGCTCTGGTTTTGGGAGAATTACCGTCCCTGACATCTGACTTCCTATTTAAAAAGCAAATCCCCAAACTTAGCTCTTTTGGTCATCCTCATGGCTAGGCCCCCAAGCAGACTGAATGACGGCAAATCAGCAGGGCATGGAGATCGGGGCTCCGTTGATGGAAGAGAGCGCTGTCATGCGTCAAAGGCGGAGCTCCTTCCACGGGGCAGTGGGCCATGGGGACCACTGGGGGTCGTGTGACATCGGCTCTGTCCACTTGGTCGGCTCCTCACCACGTTCTGTTGGTTCGCTGTGTTCTCGCCATGCCCTACCGCACCCCCTGCCCGGTTTGGGCACTAAAGGACAAGGGACCCAGTGAAGGAAGGGGTTCCCTTGTCTCTCTCCTGACCTGAAATCTCCCTATCTCAAGTTTAGCTTCTACACTGAGCGGCCCTTCAGCGTTGGGTCAGGTCAGACATCACGCAGAGAAACAAATAACGAATCCCTTCACAAACAAGTAGCGAGTCCCTTCACATTCAGAGTAAAGTTCAAATTCACCGGGCACAGCCCGCCCCTGTCTATGCAGGGTATGTGTGACCTCCTCCGCATATGACAAAAGCACCTCATTCTCGAGTCAGATGCCTCGGCACAGCCCACTCCCTCCACCTGGGATGTGTTTTTCCTTTTTAAGTCATGAAATTCTGTAAGTGTCAGAGGGCACTTCCTCCGGGAGCCTCACTAAACTCTATCGTTCCTTTTTTTTTTTTTTTTTCTAAAATTTTATTTATTTAGTTGACAGAGAGAGAGAGGGAGCAGCACAGGGAGAGGGAGAAGCAGACTTCCCGCAGAGCAGGGATGTGGGGCTCGATCCCAGGACACTGAGACCATAACCTGAGCCAAAGGCAGAGGCTTAACCCACTGAGCCACCCAGGCGCCCTCTATCCTTCCTTTAAAACCTGCATTGGATGTCTCCTCCTGGGAAGCCTTCCTCTATCTCTTCCCATCCCCTTCCCTCTGGAGGTAGTAATATTCTCCTCTGCACAACTCCATAGTAGTTGTTATGGCCCCGTATTTTGATTTTCTGCTGAGTGCCTAGATTGTGACTTGTAGCACAATGTCGACCAAAGAATAGTTAACCAGTAAATGCTTACTGAATGAATGAGGAGCTTTCTGGCTCAGAAGTCCACACACGACGATGACAGTGCCCAAATTTTCTATGCATGCTTTGCAAGCACAAAACACATTGAACTCTGGGTTTTCACCCAGCCTGGGGTTTCTCCCACATGTTCTGGACATCCTTTCCTTAGTAGTTACACTTTGATTTCTCCATCAAAAAATAAAAAAAAAAAAGTTTATAGATTCTCACTACCTATAGGAAAGCACTTTGAAAAGTTTGTCTCAAACTTGTTCCAAATTGTTTACAGAGTTTCACATGTGATCCTGGCATTTGGAGAAGCATTTGTAACATTTTTTTTTTTTCAAAGTCCTGGAAAGTTTTCTAAGACAGGTTTTCATGAGGGGCATCCAGTAGTTTCCTTTTATTCATTCTCTTAACACATATCGAAGGTGATTTCAGGTTTGCACCGTTAAAAGGTACAGTTAAAAATGAAACCACACTCATCAAAAAAAGATACATGCTTTGAGGTTTTAATTGAATGTGTATGTTTATCTTCATAAATACCTTCTATTGAACAAGTGTGCAGGTAGAGAAGGTCAGATTATTTAATAGTTTTATTGTTTTGGGGGCGTCAATATCTAAGGCTTTTTGTTTTTGTTTTTAGTGGTCAATTACCATATAATTTATCAGCCAGTCAAAATTGAATCACATTTGCCATTCATTCCTCTTGGGTTCAGGCTGGTTAACATGTTTTGTGTGATATTTTTCCCCCCAGGAGGAATGTCAGAACTACATCCGGGTGCTTTTGGTGGGTGGCGACCGGTTATTTACCTGCGGGACCAACGCCTTCACGCCTGTCTGCACCAACCGCTCGGTAGGTCTTCATCTCAAACCTCGACAGAAGTTAATACCAGGAAAATCCAAACATTCTGTTAAAGCTGTAGTTTTACATGCATTTCCATTCTCGAAGGAGTTGTTTTTTCAATCAAAGAAAACGTCTTTTTTTCCAAATGGAATAAATATTTGAGGTATTGATTTATTACTAATCACCCTGACCAGGCTACAAAGAGCTGGAAGGAACTCGGCTTGTTTCATTCAACTTCAGTGTGTTTCTAAACTGTTTCTGCCAGCTTTTCCCCACCAGTGATCCTCAACAGTAATCCCCAACATACTCTTCCTTTAGCCTGGTTTACTGTAGAGATGCCGACAAGTATTAAATGGCCTTAAAATCATAGTCCAAATGACGAAAATGCACTTGACCTGTTGGGTAAGAGCAATGTCAGAAAAACGAAAGGCAGCCAACACATGAAGCCCGAACCCCGGGCAGAGCTAAGTTCCACCCTGGCCTCTTCCCTTTTCTTCTCACCTGCCCTTTTTGGCGGGGACTTTCTGGCATCTGCACCTTACACCTGTAGATCGTGGGGTCCTCGGAGCTCTCGTGACATCTTCCTGACTCGAGATAGGGATTAGATGTTCCGCGGGGAGCAGGATGAAGAAAGAGTGTGATGTCGATCTCCCGGTGGCATCACTTCTCTCAAAGCTTGACTCGATCATCTGCAATATTTTCCAATAACCGAATTGGCAGTTGTTGGAAATCCAGGGAGGATGAGGAGGAGGATGGGAAGTGCTGCCCACAGAGAGCCCTCGGTGTCACGCCCTGTTCTCAACGCTTCACACCGACTTGACTGGTGGTTCTCTACCCCATGTGGTATTTACCTTTTGGGTCCCTGTTGTTTTCAACAAGAGTTTGAGGTATAAAGCATTGAAGTGGCTGGCCTGGAGCTGACTGAGGGCACAGTGAGCAGTGTGTGGGGAGGCCCTGTGTGGCCTCTGTGCTCTGCTACCACCCAGGTCAGAACAAAGAAGCCCGTGGAACTCTTCTCATTCAAGGATCAGTTGAGAATCCAGCATCTGAGAAGCGGGGTTCACACCAGAAGCCTACAGGACCCCGCGTGGGCTGTCTGAAAACTGACAAAATAAAGTCTCGGAAATTTGGGCTATGCAGTCCGAAGTAGCACGCATCTTTATCTGGGAGCACAGTTTGGGGCTCTTTATAGCATTTTAATTCCCTTACAGTGATAAAATTGCATGTAATCTAATTGTGGTTTCTGTTTCTCTCAATATTGAAGTTTTCTTTATTGATGTGGAAAGTCTGCAGTGCCCATGCATGACCAGTGGGACCCACGTACAATCATCTTATTGCAGTTTCTGGGGGGGTGTAATGATGTGAGTTCTGGCAGCTCGAAGGGAGGCGGGAGGGGTGATTGATTGGTGGCTCCTCCTGTCAAGTACACCGCAGGGTGTTTCCATCAGAGTCAGAGTGCACACCTCTGTCACGGCTTGTCCTAAGCCCCAGAGAGTTCATTACACGTGTGTCATTTGCGAGTCGGGCTCAGCTGATCTCAGGCTTTCATGGGGGGTAATTGGTTTCGTCTCTCCTTTCTTCCCCCGCAGTTGAATAACCTGACCGAGATCCATGATCAGATCAGTGGCATGGCCCGCTGCCCCTACAGTCCCCAGCACAATTCCACGGCTCTTCTGACGGCCGGCGGGGAGCTGTACGCCGCCACAGCCATGGACTTTCCGGGACGGGATCCCGCCATTTACCGGAGCCTGGGCATCTTGCCTCCACTCCGCACGGCGCAGTATAACTCCAAATGGCTCAATGGTGAGTCTGCCGGTCACGGCCGGCCCCCACCTCGTTTGTCTGTAGCTCCTGGTGACTGGTACTCAAAAGCAAGCTGTCGCCACTTCCGAAGAGAAACAATTTCTTCATTCCTCAACAAATCAGAATGTCACTTGTTTTGTACATCAGTGTGGACGGGCGTCTGTAAGGAGCTCTTTCGGAGTAGAAGGGAAGTGACGCTGTCAACGCTGGGGACAGCAACAACAGGGCTAACGTTGACATGACCACGCGTCAGACTTAAGCTGGTTTTTACGCTGTTGTCCGAAGTTCAGGAAATGTGATGTCTTATTGCAGCTATCTGTAGATTGGTGTGCATTCTTCCGTAACTTCTCGTCATAGATCTAAAAGCAGGAAATGACTAGCACTTCATGAAAATTGTCAGACACTGGGTAGCAGACTGTGTTGGGCCACGGGTAGCTCCAAAGAGCTTGATCAGTTTTAAAAAAGTCTCAAGTCACATACCCAGGGCATTGGGGTGCACGTTACTTGGATTTACTTACTTCGATGGCGTGAGCATCCCTGGTCGCTCCGCCGTCCACATTCTGGCAGTGTGGTCCTTGGACTGACCCCGCTGGGAGCGCAGAATCTCTCATGCAGTTTCAGGCACTGTACCCAGGTGTGATGATATCCAGCAACAGAAGCCAGATTCCGTGTGTCTTTTTTTTTCTTTTTTTTTCAAGAAACCCAAAACCCCAAACCCCCAGAAGATGTCCTTTCAGTCTTGGACTGGAAATTGGTCATGTGCTCACTAAGCAGTCAGAATAGGGGCTGACTTTGTACCATGTCCTGAGGGAGGTATGCCAGCTGGAATCGAGCTCTTCGTGTGTGTGTATGTGCCTTTATGAATGTGCCTGCACACACACCCATGTGTGCGCACACGCACATATATGCCCATGTGCACATACCACATGCACAATGTCATAGGTAGATACGTGCGTCACATGTCATCCCTTTGTTTGATAGCTTGCACAAAGATGAAATCTTGCCCTTGCCCTATCCTATTTATTATTTTGAGCTTTCAAGTTTGACAAAGATTTACTGACCTTCTGTCAAGTACAGGCTAATAATGTCGATGAGAATTTCTCAACCTCAGTACTATTGACGTTTTGGAAAAGATAATTCTTCGATGTGTGGGTGGCGCATGATGGTTGGCTATCACAGGATGGTTAGCAGCGTCTCTAGCCGGTCTGTACTCACCAGATGCAATAGCGTCCCCCTCTACCCAGTTGGGACAATAAAAAAATTTCCAGAAATTTCAACGTGTCTCCTGGGGGAGAAGATGCCTCTGGTTGAGAACGACTTGCTTAGGCTTAGTATTTATGTACATTTATTTGTGTGTATATATATATATATATATAAACACGACACAAGCATTTTTCCAAATAATATAGTCAAACCAGCCCCAGGTTGCCTTTAAAAGATTCCCTTGTGGAGAAAACAAGATCCTCATCAACTTTCTCCAGTAATTTAAATGACTCTGCACCCTTGCAAAGGGCACCATGAATTGTTTTCCTAAACTGAAGCTCTAACTAGCTTTTCTTCTTGAACATTATTTCCGTTGAACTGGTTTCAGACCCCTTTGGGCCCTGAAGCTTTCCTCTGTTTAACTTAAAGTTCTTTTTTCTGTTCATTTGTTGATTTTTACTGACCATGCAAAGTTTCCACTTAAAGATCAAAATTACCTGCCCCCAACCAAAGGCATTGTAATTAGACTTTGTCCAAAGCAAAGTAAAAACTAATTAGGAATACCATCTCTCTCTCTATTTTCCCCCCAGAAGTGGCCCCCTGATAATTCAGATTATAGCATGAGTTAAAAACACTGACTGTTTCTTTGCATGTGACTCTGATTCCCACTGGCTGGTCAGATGGTCTGATTCCATTAACCTCTGGGTGGACCCCTTTCTGTCTGCAAGTCGGGATGGGGGAAGGGCGGTGGGAGAGCTAACCCTGCTCACCCCGGTCTCCGTCGGCGTGCTGCCATTATTCGTTCAACAGAATGCATCACATTTTAGCTTCCTAAAGTGTGCTGCTGTTCCTGTAGGTAGAATCCAACAAGTGCAGACATTGCACATAAGTCCACGGTCACCGTGGTAAAGTCAGCACTCAACCACCTTGTCATCGTCATTTCCGTGACAACGACTCGCCCTGTTGCCCTCAGCCCTGCCCACCCCCACTGGCCCACAAAGGAAGGCCCCCACTCCCTGGGCAGAGAGCAGAGAGTTCTCGATGTTGAGCCTTTCTTCCCTCTCCTGTGCCTTGTTAGGTCAGTGCCTTCTACTGAACTCCTGGTTGGCCCTGGTTTTGGCTCCGATGGACCATCCAGGACAGATTCTGGCCTCTGACCCCACTTAGTTCTGCTTCTCACCCACCTGCTGAGCCGGGAAGCAGGGGCCTGTATTCTTCGTGACCTCACTGGAATCCCTACTTTGCATCCCATCTGCTTCGTGACCAGATGCCCTGGTCTCCGTTCCCCACTGTGCTCTGGAGTCGTGTTCTTTCTTTACTTGAAATTATTGCTGTATTTGTTATTCCTTCCCTTTATTTTTTTTTTTTTTTCTCTAGCCTCAGATTTCTTCCTCTCTAGCGACGACTGCCACTTTTTAAATAAAAATGTGCAGATGTCTTTCCCCTTCAATGAGACAAAAACAATAAAGAAACCCAAACAAGCTGAGAATGAAGTTAGTTCTGCAGTATCCAAAAAAGGGTATTACTTCCTGTTGAGATTTTAGAGACCCATTCACGGAGGCGCTTAGAATCTTCTCCACAGAGTGTTCAGCTGGTTGAGAATCAGGACACGGAGTGAGCAAGTAGAGAGCCGAGGTTTGGATTTACTCTTGATAGAGCTGAGCAGGTGCTGAAAACCCGGTGCTGGTGTGTCCAGTTAAGAACGTTCAGGCTCTGATCTGCCGAATGAGGAGGAGACGCGGGCCACCCCCATGGGGTCGGCAGGCGGCTGTCTCCTGGGCACGCGAGCTCCCACTCCGGGGAGGTGGAAAGCCTGGGGCCTGATGATTGAGAAGGTGTTCATGGCACTCGCTCATGGATGCGAACGCCGAGGGTTCATCACTTACTCATCTTGGGCTATCACGGATCGTAACCTGCTCACCCATGATCATGACCAGAACTCACTGCTTTGCTTTGGCCATTTTTGGGGTTTTGCCAACAATCTTGTTTGCTGAAAGAGTTGCCTCCTCAGGAGAGAGGTGTAGAGGACAGGGCCTTCCGACTGTGGTCGGCCTGTTTTTGTCTTCAGTGTGGTGCTTGTGGTGAGTTGTGTATACAGTGATGTGTCTGTACTCACAGGGGGCCCTTCCCATGGTTCAATTAGTTACCTCATACAGGAAAAACGCAGTAGTCTTTGAAGCTTGTACGAGAGGCCCCTTCCTCGCCTCTTGAAGCTCTGGTAGCCCCAGATATTCCTGGCTTGTGGCAAATGCCTACAGTCTTTGCCTCCTTGTGCATGTGGCCTCGTCTCTCTGCTTGTCTGCGTCCTCACGTGGCCATCTTCGTGTAAGAACACTGGTCATCCTGCATTAGGGGCCCGCCATACTCCTCCTCTTCAGTCTGCCATGACCCTATTTCCAACAAGGTCTCGTTTGCAGCAGGTCCTGGGGGGGGGGGGGGTTAAGTCTTCAACATGTGTGGGGGGGATGGCGGGATCCATGATGCGGGGCTGATCACCAAATGCTCAAATGTTGCCACCTCCCAGCGCAGCCCCTGGTTTCCGGCGACGGCCCCACTCTTCTCTCTGGGCTGTGTGTGGGTCGGTCTTCGGCTGTGTGTGGCCCGGCCCGCTCGCTCGCTCTGCCCCGACTCGTGGGCGGTTCCCCGTGTGCGCCATGGGGCAGCCGCAGCGCCGCGCCTTCCTCACCGCGTGGCTGCGCGCGGCCTTCTGCTGTCCTCCCCTCCTTTGGTTTTCCGCCTCCTCCCAAATCCGGCCTCCACCTCCCTTAGCTCCGATTAGAGTTTCAGCTCCCGGGACTCGGCTGGATCGCTCCTCCCTTCTGGGCATTACACAGGAGTGAGCTCGTCGCATGGCACTGGAGCTCTCGGCCATGATAGTGCGGGGAACCCACAGAGTCCGCACTCCACCTGCAGAGAGAGCCGAGGCCCTACCCACGGCCTCCCATTATCCTGTGTCCCGACTCCTTCCCACCCCATGCTCCCTCTGCTTTGGCCTCGTAAATGTTGCACAGGGCCACTGGCTCTTGGCTGCCTTCCAGGGATCAGCCAAGGCCAGAGAGTCAGTCGCTTAAGCTTTGTGGTCCATGGTGTCCCCATCGAAGCTGTTCAGTTCCTCCCTCACAGCGGCCTCCCTCCCGGTGGCTGGTGCTCCTGAAGCCTCATTTACAGCCAGCGGGCGGGATGGGCCTCAGGCTGTTGTTTGCGGGCCCTGTTCTAGCTGAAGAGCTCCCCTGACCTGAACTCCACTTGGCCGACTGGTTTAGCTCCTTCCAGTCTTTGCTCAGACGGCCTTTCAATGAGACGTCCTCCGACCCCTTAGTTGAAGGGGCGCCCTCTCCCATCCAAGCCCTCCTGGTCCCTCTTCCCTTGCTCAGCTTTTATCCTTGACTCCTATGCCCTTCAGTGCTTGTCTCCTTCCTCTCTAGAATGGAGGTTTCCCATGGTGAGCTAATGTGTTTTGTTCACTGATGTGTCCCGCATCAGTGCCGCGCACGTAGTAAGCTCTCATCAGTATTTTTGGAATAAATGAGTTACTAGATGAGGAATTGCTTCTTTGCTTGCCCCATAAGTGTATGAATACTCCAAGGGCAGGGATTGTATGTGAGCCATCTTCATGTGTCTCATTCAGTGTCTGAAACACACAGTCGAAGCTCTGTCAACGTTTATTGAATGAGTAGGAGATAAGCCCATGTTGTAAATCGTAGAAATATGAATGGTGTTGTTAAACGAAGGGAACATGTCATAGGAATTATAAGCCAGAATTTAAAAAAAGAAAGAAAGAAAGAAAGAAAGAAAGAAATAAATAAATTCATGTGTTTGAAATTGATTCAGGTCCAAACATCTGAAAAAACTTCCTTCGTCATCTCCCTTAGACGAGTCACACCTGTGACTCTGTCTCAACCATGATTTAGTCAGTTATCAAACGCAGTGCAATCGATTAGGTGCTTTTCGGGAGGAATTTGGAACATTGAGTTATGTGCTCCACAATGAATGTAAGTTTCAACATCAGATTTATCCCCCTGGGCCAAAATCTCTCTGAAAACAAATTTATGTGTTTAGAGAAATACCTTAACAGCTTTAATGCATTAAAATACTCATCATTAATAACCTTTATTAAATGATTACTGTAAGGCAGGATAATAAATGTTTAATGGCCAGTGCTTAAAATAGAGGAGCTGTAAAACTCGCCTTCAAGAAATTGGCAATCAAATTGGGGAAACAATAAACCCATGAAAAAGGGAAAAATGACATTTCCAAATTAATAGTATGCAAATTCAGTTTGTAGGTTATGAGGGAAATACATACTTTCACAGAGGGGGGAATAAAACCTCTGTAGGAACTTGGAAAAACTAATTCATCAATGGGTCTTAAGAAGTCAGCATGGCAGTCTACATGGACATCATCTTGTTAACCCTAGTTGAACTGCTGGGTTTCCTTCTCTGCGGGGAAGGGTTTGCCTGTCGACAGAGTTGTCCTGATGAGGTCCCCAGCTCCTTCTGTTTCTACAGGTTTCAACCATGACCTCATGTGGAAGCAGACAGACCTGACATCAAAGGCCTTCTCTTTTTAACAATATTATTTCATATGAGCTATTATGGTTTTAACCAGGAGAACTCTTTTCGTAACAATCTCAACTTCTCCTGGTTCGAAATGCTTCGATGATGTTGCCAGTGCCTTAAATAGACTCATTGAGGTCTTTAAAATACAATGAGTAACCTCCTAAGGATTAAAGATAATTTACTTGGAGGGAGAAAATCCCCTCTGTGCTTAACTCAAGCAGAAATTGTTTCTCCTCATCGTGAAGACAGGTGCCTCGTGGAGAGCTCAGCACTTCCCCTGAGAGCAGATGTCACCTCCCAGAGCTGCAGGCACGGCCAGAGTCACTCTTTCGGGCTTGTCCTGGGGACAGTGAGAGTTCACTTTTGACAGTCTACACAGCACATTCCCTCCTGGGCCCCTTTGCTCTCGGGGCTCCCTGGATGGACATTTGCTAGAGCAGGAAATTCATGGATTAGAGGCAGCCCTCACAAAACAAGCCAAGTACAGACAAGTGGTGCCTAGGAACTGAAGTGTGTTTGTGTAGGAAAAGTCAAGTCTTTATCAAGGAAAAGCTCAGGAAACTGGAATTAAAAAAAAAAATCACGAGTGCTTAGTTAGCAGCTAGTTTTCTTTTTTTTTTTTAAGATTTTATTTATTTTTTTGACACAGAGAGAGAGAAGAGACAGAGATCACAGTAGGCAGAGAGGCAGGCAGAGAGAGAGGAAGGGAAGCAGGCTCCCCGCTGAGCAGAGAGCCCGATGTGGGGCTTGATCCCAGGACCCTGAGATCATGACCTGGGCCAAAAGCAGAGGCTTTAACCCACTGAGTCACCCAGGTGCCCCTAGTTTTATATTTTATTAAATGGGCATCTGGGGAGATGCTTAAGAGGGGTGTCACTGTGAACAGTAGGCTCTCTTGGGGACCTCAGCTTTGAGGCTAAGTCTGACCTCTAACGCATGAGGTCTCCGCTCGCTAGGGTGGTGAGTCACATGGGCATAGAGCCTGCGAGCAGTTGGGGGACATGGGACTGAGCACGGAGAACAACCTTTTCTAACTGGTGGGACATCAGGCAGGTTGGCCATCTTGTGTGGGATGCAGGTCTGTTGGAAATTGTGCTGTAAACCCAATCTGAGCATCTTCTTGGGGTCGCAGGGGCTCTTTGGAACTTGTCAGGTCGATGGGAGAGTCCACACATGTGCCATCTGTAATCCTCCACAAGATCCGCCGAGGGAGATGGCACTGTCCCTGTTTTACAGGCGTTCAAGCCGCCATCAGTGGAACTAGCCCCTGCACCAGAGCCCCGAGGCCGCCGGGCACGGGAGCGGCCGTCTGCGACACGCGCAGTCCAGAGCTGGTGGTCGGCGCCCCCGCGGGCTCCCTCGTCCCGAGCTCCACGTTTTTATGCACGAGCTGCCACAGAACAGGGGCGGCGGGGACTCTGGAGAGGGCGAGGAGGGTCTCCTTATTGGTCGAAACTTACAAAAAGCAATGACATGGATGCAGACTACTGGAGTCAAAGTAGAAGAGCCTGTGGCATAATTGAGAACAGTCCTTCACGGGCACAGAGGTTTGTCAAGTGACAGGAAGGAGTCGGTTCTTGTTGCGGTCTCGGCAAGCTGTGCCGTGCACCGGTGGGTCTCTGTGCTGAATGCCTGAACGGGACAGAGCGCAGAGTCCCTTCCGTCTGGTGGTGACAGCTCTGTGCTCGCCAGTCAGTCACTCGGACTTTCAGTTTGCTCCTTTCCGAAGAGAATGGACGAATGAGCCGTTCCTCCCCGACCAAGGTATTGTGTGGCCAAAGGCACCAACTCGATACACTAAGTCATAGACAGATTTGCGTCCAACAAAACAGAAATCCACATGGAGAAGTTACATCCCATTAGAGAGAACATAACAAATTGTACAGAAATTTTCTAGTACTTTCATCACCAGGAAGGAAAATGGTTCAGGGCATTGTCTAGAGATCATGAGCCGTTGCCTTGTGACAGCCCGAGGTCCCTCATGCCACCCTGGCAGTATTATAACATTGCTCCTTGTCCTCCCAAAAGTGCTCCCGTTTGGCCCATAAATCACATTGTCATCCTGTTTACAAGATCCCCAGGTGTGTGCGCTTCAGTAAATTTGTCTCCATTTTGTTCTGTTAAACTCTTTCTATCCCCTCAGTGGCCTCTCACATTTGGTCATGCACTGCTACGTATTGGCTCACTGGCTCTCTTTTGTGCGCTTCTGTCTTGCCCTGGCCCAGGTCAGCTCCGGCGACAGAGATCACGCCGTCATTCAGGTTGACGCGTTCTAAGCGCGTAGTCTTACAGCCCGATCCCTTTTCCAGCGAGCTCTCACATCTTGCCCTCTTCCTCCTCAGAACTACTTTATCAACATTAAAATATTTGTATTCATGTTAATATGCCAGTTTAAAAATAAATAAAGAAAAAGAATGCCCAGCTCTTGATTCACGATTCTGGAGGCTCAATGATTCATCCTTAAAAGAAGTGAACCACTGCGCTGAAAATATAATCAGGGAAATAATGAACATGGTCCATGGAAACTTTCTGTTTGGAAAATGTTCAAAGATACATTTTTGTGAAATTAGTTTGAACAAATTGAGCCGAGGAGCGCGTGATATGGTAGATGCTCCCCGGAGAAGGGAAAGGTTGGGGAAGCTTGGTGCTCGGAGCAGAGCGAGAGAGGACACACAAGGGTGTTTGACACTTTGAGTGGAGCGTGTAGACGACCGCCCGTTAGCGAAGCTCCCCGAGACCCAGGGGGAGAGTCCGAGGAGAGCCTCGGGCCTGCAGGGTGAGTCCTCACATAGGGGAGGGCCGATGTCATTCAGGGAGAGACGGCACGGGTCCCCTTGGTACTGGCTGCTCTGGCTAGAATCAGCAAGTCTATGCAAACACCACATTTTCTTTCTCTTTCTTTTTAAGATTTTATTTATTTGACAGAGGGAGGCACAGCAAGAGAGGGAACAAAAGCAGGGGGAGTGGGAGAGGAAGAAGCAGGCTTCCCGTCCAGCGCGGAGGCTGATGCGGGGCTCCATCCCAAGACCCTGGGATCATGATCTGAGCCAAAGGCAGATGTTTAATGACTGAGCCACCCAGGCGCCCCATAAACACCACATTTTCCTGAGGTCATATTCCTGTGGAAGCAAGAAGGAATCAAGTTGGCTGGTCGCACTTTTCTGGTTGGACGCAATGGCTTTCTCTCTGCTGGGGGCTCCATGAGTGAAGGACTTGGGGATCTGAGTGTCAGCCCTGACCACCCAGGACACGCGTGATGCCCGTCCCCCTCTTCCCTGCTACTGCCATCACCACACCCACAGGAACGTGGGTCATCAGCTTGTCTTTCAGACGCTTCAGTGACCCTCCAGGGGCAGCCGACGTCCTAGCTCCTGTCTGGGTCGCTGTCCTGGCCTTCTCCTTCATTCCGACATGAGCTTCGTTCCATTCCGAGCCACTCTTGGGGTCTCCTCATAGCGGTGGTCTCTCCTGCTCTTGACCTGGTGGTCCCCCCCAGCCTTCCAGCTGCCTTTTCTCTGATCCTTTCCTTCTCCAGTTGTTAAGTTCACCTCTCCGCCGGTGGTCTTCAGTGTTCTTGTCCTCATTGCGATGGCTTGTTGGTCTGTCTGGTCTGTCGGCTTTGTTTTCCTCTCTCGGTCCCCAGGGCATGTGCTCTGTCGGTTGCCCCCGCACACCCCCGCCGTGGGTGGTGGGCGAGAGGAGGGCTCCGGGGCTTTGGGGTTCTGTCTCCGGCACCGCCCCCATATTTGGTGCCACATCTGCTGAGAGCAACAAAGACCCTAATTTAGTATACAGAATGCAACGTTTATGATTTAGCTTGTTAAATAAATACTGATATGTTTACTGATATGCATGTTTTAATAATCTACCTATTTTTGTATATGCGTATATGCTTATTATTTATATCTTAATTTACATAGGTGAATAAATGTGATCTATATTTTGATGGTTAGCAATCGAGTGCTGAGCACTTGTCACTCTTTGCCTTTGATTCTCCCCGTGATATGTGTTGGGTGTTGTTACCCGCACCGCTCAAACAGGACGGCAGAATGTGGGCTGGGAAATAACTTAATGGAGTCCACACAGCCAGTAGGTGGCAGTATTGAGCCATATATACCTACACACGTCTCCGTCTCCCTACGGTGTGTACGTCTGTGACACGCACAGACCCGCATATACACATACACACATACAAACATGTGTTCTCTACCCACCTGTCTGTCTGTCTTTTACTGGAAATCTTGGGGAAAGCTTTAGTATATCAATGGCTTTAAAACCACATTGTACTTAATCTAATTTAATTTTAGTGTAATTATCCATGCTTCCTAAATACCTTGATGAAATTAGTTTACTTTGGAACACTCTGCAGTAGATTTTCATGTAGGGGTAATGAGGGAAAGAATGTGCAGAGAGAGAGAGAGGGTATGAAATCTAGATATTTATACGGAGATGGTTTTGGTAGTGACTGACATCAACAAATTTGGCTCACTGTGTCCTGTCGAAAGACTGTTTTCATTCACTTCTGTCCTGTTTGTGGAGTAGCTTGGACTCAGCAAGTATCGTTCTCAAATTTTGGTCACCCTTAAGCTTAACATTTGCATGTTTGATTATTCACTGTCATTATGTGGAGTCCTACTAGATAGAAATTAATTAAGAGGGAAATCAGGAAGGGCACCTGGGTGGCTCGGTTGGTGAAGCAAATGTCTTTGGCTCAGGTCATGATCCTGGAGTCCTGAGATCAAGTCCCACATCGGGCTCCCTGCTCAGCAGGGAGTCTGCTTCTCCCTCTGACCTCTCCCCTCTCATGCTCCCTCTCTCTCTCATATAAATAAATAAAATATTTTTTAAAAATAGGAGGGAGGGGCGCCTGGGTTTCTCAGTGGTTTGGGCTGCTGCCTTCGGCTCGGGTCATGATCTCAGGGTCCTGGGATCGAGCCCTGCATCGGGCTCTCTGCTCAGCAGGGAGCCTGCTTCCTCCTCTCTCTCTGCCTGACTCTGCCTACTTGTGATCTCTGTCAAATAAATAAATAAAATCTTTAAAAAAAAATAAAATTAAAAAAATAAAAAATAGGAGGGAAATCAAGAGTAGGTCACAAAATAATAATTATAGGCACCATTTATTAGAATCATACTGCGTACCGGTCTCTTTAATCCTTAAGGCAAAATAAGTCTTTTGTGCCCTAAAACATCATACGGGATAAAGGCATATTCAGATGTCCATGCTCCAGCCCAGGGTTTCAAGCTGGGATGGGCAGAGCCACAGCCCACATGGCCTCCATGCCCAGACATCTAGTCGGACTTTGGCCAGTATATTCGAGGTGGCTTTTAACTTAAAAAAGGACTTATGATAGATTCTGATTCTAGTAAGCCTTTTGTAGAGTTGGCAAATTGGGATTCCTTTCTGTCTTCAATACCTGTTGGCATGAATTTGGACAAATATTTCTGAATCAGGAAATTATCGATGATGGGTCAGTCATCAGACTGAACCACCAAACACAAGGTTGCTCCAAACGGATGCAGGGGATGTTACATTAGAAAGAAGGCAGAATGGAAGTTTCCATCTGGATGCTCGCCATCTGGTTTTACCTGGTCAGAATCTTCTCCAAAATGTTGAAGCTGTTCTTCTCATTACTCATGTTTTATCTCATGGATCTCTTCTCTTACTCCTGTCTGCACGGTCGCTAATAAGTAAATGTATAAAATAAAAGTTCCTTTATCATGAAACATTATTTCCTCTTATGGCAGGACCTATTTTGTAAGATGCTGTGTAATGCATGACTTTTTATGTTTTCCAAACATGAGAAAAAAACAGCTTCTCCGTCCATATATTTATAACGAGCTAATAGATACGCATGTCTTCTGTTGTGTTTTGTTTTCCTGAATTGACGGCACACCTTCTCTTCATGTGTAGCTCTAATGACAATAAAGAAGAAAGGACCACTCAGATCTCTCTTCCACGCACTCACGTTCATTGTAGACAAGAAGGCAGCGCCTGATTTATGACTTGTTCAGTTCACTCAGGAGTGACAGATTAGTAGTTTGTGGTGAATTGCATTTTAACAAGAGACAGAGCTTCGATAATGGAAGGGAAACAGTATGCATCTTGTTACACTGCCTGGCAGGATTCAAACGTCCCCCACCTCCAGATTTATATCTATAAATGCGGGAGATATTTGGCTGTCTGTCTAACAATTATTCCGGCTTTTTTATTGTCTTTGGAGAAGGAACAGGATGCTGGCTGAATTTCAGAAGGCTCTGCTTTCCAGGAAATGGAGCTTCCTGGTTTTACGGCTGGTCCCGCCATTGGGGACCCATCATCATCCTGAAGGGCCATCGCGGGGCAGCACGATGGGTTTTCAAGGGTCTGTTAGCTCCCTGACTAAGTGACTTTCACTGTGTGGTGCATTTGAGAACAGCATCTACTACACGCCAAGCACAAGTTCTCCCCCATGCTCTCAGCTGGAGAAAATGTATTTGAGCATTTCTGTCTAAAGTGTGCCTTGTCATCCTACCATAGAACTGTGGGTGTGGGGTGGGGGTTGGAGAGCCATTAGAGGTTCTTGGTGGACAGAGGAAGCTGTGGGCTGCTCCGCACGGTATTAGCCAGTACCCCCCGTCTAGGAGGCATCTGGGTGAGGCCGGTCGATGGAACAGACAGTAAACGTGCTCACAGTTGCTTGCGGGCTCTCTGGGGAGTGGTGGCATCATCCGCCACGTCGTCTCTCGAGCTGGAGATGCTTTGCCAGCAGTACCCTCGCCTAATGACCTCTTGGACTGTGACAATACGAAGTGTGATTCTGGGATGTTGTTAATATAGTCAGTTATTCTCTTGCAGCCACTGTTTTTTGGTTTTTGTTTTTTTCCATCATAGTGTAATGGTCGGAGCCTAGGCTCTGTGGTCGCACTGTCTGGATTCAGGATCTGACCCCCCCACCGCCACGCCCCCCGTTGGCTAGTTGTGCAAATGCGGACAGTTGGCTCATAACTAATAACACAGCACCTACCTCTGTGATTTGTGTGGGTTTCATGAGCCTGTGAAAGCGAAGCTCTGAGTGTAGGGTCCGGCACAGTAGCATTAACCCTCTGCAGATATGTTTTGTAAATTATAGACTCGGCTTTGACCAGAAAAACCACGACAGACTCGTTTATCTTCGCAGCTTCTCGTTTTCTTGCTCTAGACTTGTTAGAGACACACAATCTGGTCTCCAGGCAGTGTGTCCTCAAAGTAGTAGCAGGAATCGGTCTTTGTGAGGGTGTTTGATAAACTGTGGACTCGGCCTGCCTCTCACCCATGTGTGCTGGTGACCGTGACCCCAGGCTGGTCACTTCCAGTCCTGTACCTGCTTTCTTTGTTTTCTCCATCTTAGGTCGGCTCTGTGGCTGCTGTTGTCATGGTGGCCGTGGTCATTTTTGCTGTTTGTGTTTAGTATAATGATCAAACCGCGGTCCGGCTGTGGAGCCTGGGTACAGGCCATATTCTAAAATGATTTAGTCTTCTCTTTAGAATTAGACATAGAAGTGAGTATTTTCTTTAGAAACCAAACATAGTTTTGTAATTGTTCCCTATCTTTGCTTGGAAGGTCTTCTTCAATGAGTCATTCTTTTTTGGAGGCTCACTGAACACAGATTCAAAAATTTCCCCCTCATTTTGCTGAATGTTCCCCCAAAACACAAATCGCCTCCTGTGTCTGTGAGCATCTGTCTCGGGTATGAGAGCAGACTGCACAGAAAATACGTCCAGCTTCCATCTCATACGTTTTAATGCAATCGACTCTGCTTTATACCTACTCCGGGCTAGCGCAACAGTGATCTCGTGGGGTGTTTGACAGCTTATAAACAAGAAACAGTCCTTACTGAAGTCTCTGTTACCTGATGTAATTAAATGACTTAAGAACAATATCATGGACTGAGAAGAAGACGTTGCATGTACAACATACATGACCTAGAGTCATTCTCACGCCTTTGCGATGTAAAGTAGAATGAAAAGGAGAAATTTTGTGATGATATCAAATATATCTGTTCATTGAAAATTGGCAATGGGTTTTTGGATAGAAGAGCAGTAGTTGGGGCGCCTGGGTGGCTCAGTGGGTTAAGCCTCTGCCTTCGGCTCAGGTCATGATCTCAGGGTCCTGGGATCGAGCCCCTCATCGGGCTCTCTGCTCAGCAGGGAGCCTGCTTCCTCCTCTCTCTCTGCCTGCCTCTCTGCCTACTTGTGATCTGTCTGTCAAATATATAAATAGATAATCTTAAAAAAAAAGGAAGAATAGTAGTCAGTGCCACCTCTGTGTCTACATTCAGATTTGAGGCGAGCCTGTTGTCTTACTTTTCACATTAAAGTGTTGTCTTGTAGCCAGACTTTTAGTTGTCCTGCCAGTAACATGTGTATTGGTGTACATGGATCAGATCCGGCCAAGTACAAGGCCAATTGAATTGCCCCCAAAAGCTAATTGTCCCTGAAATGCGTCCTTGTGGATATAGTGGTTGTGTATATCTTTCCATTAATTTTGAACACGAAAGGTTATTGCCATATTACCGTAATGGCGCCATAAAATTCAGACACTTGCTAATTGAATAGAAGGCCCCTAGCAGTAGAGGAAAGAGTGAGAATCAAACCAGGTGATTAGAATTTTTGAAGATAAATGATCAGGCATCTCCGTGTCAATCATCAGTGGGCTCAAGTAAGCAGCTACAAGGTAACACTTTGAAGGGTATATGTGAAATTCAGTGGGGAAACTCTAAATTTCCGAACACCTGAAGAGCTTGGTGATGAAGTACATATTTTGCCATCATTGTGTCATTTTGGAATCCCTATTTTTAAGCTAATTCTGAGACGAGGAAGCCGGAGGGTAATGACCCCATCCCAAACCCCTCCCCTGTTTCTGTGTGGGTTTCCCAGCCACCCTAAAATAAGAAAATAAGAGCTGGTCCTCACAGTTCCATGGTCACCATAGTAACTGGAATTGCTAAAGCGAATTCAGGGCACTAACCTGATAGTTTCAATGTTTATTTCAGTTTTCACAGATGAAAACCATCTTCAAGCTGTCACTGAAAGCACAGAAATGCTGTCAGTCATATTCCTGCATACAAGTATGATGTAAGAGTTCTGTCATCTTCTACACATACAAACATGATACCAGACCCCTCTATTCTGAATCGCATCGTGTGTTTAATCTCGTTTTCTCCCGCGCTCTCGGAGGGGCTCGTGAGAACGTGTAAATGACCAGTGTATGTTGCTTTCAAGGGTGTTGCAGACTTTCGACAGCATTAATGTTCTCTGACTTGAGTGCTGCATTCACTCAGGATGCTTAGGTGTGGAATCGTGCAGGCAGTTTCTCCTCACTTGGAACTTGTGTCTTAACTTCTGCCCTTGGCATAGATCGCTAAGCTGCTCACGGGGCCCCCATTCTTCCCTCAGAACCTGGTGTTGTCTGCACAAACCCACGTCACCTTGGACAAAATACCAAGGAGGTGAGTCTTAAAGAAAACACTGGATGAACATTTACACTTTCCTTCTTTTCTCTGGCCTCCAGAACCAAACTTCGTGTCGTCTTACGACATCGGAAATTTCACCTACTTCTTTTTCCGAGAAAATGCTGTGGAGCACGACTGTGGGAAAACCGTGTTCTCCAGGGCTGCCCGGGTCTGTAAGAACGACATCGGGGGGCGCTTCCTGCTGGAGGACACCTGGACCACGTTCATGAAGGCCCGCCTGAACTGCTCCCGGCCCGGGGAGGTCCCCTTTTACTACAACGAGCTGCAGAGCACGTTCTTCCTGCCCGAGCTGGATTTGATCTACGGCATCTTTACCACCAACGTGTAAGTGACTGGGAAGAAATTTCTGTCCCTGCTCCTCTGTTCATGGTGAATGAGTCTACTGTGCTTTGACCTTTGAGGTTGGAAAGTTGCTTTAAAAGAAATCTTTCTTGTTTTACTGGGCTAATGGCCAAACAAATGTTTGAATATGAATTAAATATTATGCAACGATACTGTGATTTCTGAGACTGGTATTAGGAAAAGAAGGTGAAGCAAAAAAGTTTCAATCTCTCCTTAGGTAATTATCACATCAAATTAATTTGACTATTAATTTCTCATTCCTGATTTGCCAATGTGCTTGGGACACTTTCTGAAATGCTGTTAAATGATCAGAGGCATTTTCTTTTCTACACACAAGTCATGCATTTCTGCATAATGAAGGCGGTGTTGTCTCAAAAGAGTCTGATCTCTGAGATAATGTTACTCAGGCCTGACTCTCTGCTCATATGTGAAATGCACATTCTGTCTTTCCTGGGGCTACGTTTTAAACCATTGTTCCCAGAGGTGGCTAACTTGGGCAGGCATTTCTAAAATGATGATAATACTTTTAAAGTATTCTTGAAAAACTTATAATGTCTTTTTTTTTCTTGAGGGGAGATAGGCTTAGCTCCAGAATTGGCAAACTTTGGATGAGGGAAAGAAAGCATGGAAAGTCTCCTGGTCTTTCTTTCACTCCTCGTCTAGAAGAGTGTGGTGTGACCCACACTTATTTCCTTTCCTTAGTTGCTGTGCCCTGAAAGGATCACAACCCACGCGCAGGGGTGACAGATCACCTTTTCATACGCAGACTCTGGGTTCCCGTTTGCCAGTGGTAGCGAAGGTCCGTAGTGTAAGCTCTGCTTTGGACCATCTTTGAAATCTTTAATCTGGCGACCTAACAGTGTGTAGAACACCCGAATCGGGGGGGTTGTGAGTGCTGATAAGGGGGACAGGGTGAGTGGCCATCCTGGCATGTCCGGCATTGTCCTGGTTTTAGGATGGAGGGCGGCTCCACGTCCTGGGAGACCTCCCAGTCCTGGAAGAGTCCGGGGAGCCTGCAGAAATTGCTGGAACCTCACTTCACTGATCCTCTGATCTTCCTTCCCCATTACTCTTCCCCTTGTTCCCGCGCTGAGTTTAATGTTAGCAGCCGCTTGATAGTAACATTTGCTGCAGAAGAGTCTTCTTTCTGATGTGAGGTTAGAAGAATAAGACAGCAATGGATGGCTCCCCACCCACCCGTACCCCACCGTGACCATCGTATTGTAAGCCCAGTTTTCAACTCTGGAGGTTATTTTCCTTCCCTGATAAGTTTCTTTCAAAAAAATCAATTTACAGTTTCTGTATAGATTTGCTTTCCAAAACCTGGTTTAAGGAATAGTGTTGGCTGCCGAAGTCGGATGATTGGTTGCTGAGCTGACATCAGTTTTATGCACAATGGGAGCCTGGCTTACTTAGCTGTTCATTTCCCTGGCTCTGGGCAAAAACGAACATTTTAAAAAGTCATAGAAGTACCACGTCTCGGCCATTCCAATGGTGAATGGCCAATTCAGATACTCACAAAAATGAGTTTTAGACTGTTCTAGATGATTGTGTCATGTCTGAGATGCCCATCGTGGGGGAAATCCCCCAGTACATAACGTCTACACTAGCAGAGAGAGAATGACTAGACCTTCCTTCCCTTCCTCGCTGGAATACTTCTTATCCCCAGGTCTTGGGAAGAGCTTTCTGCTCTCTCTATTTCTAGTCCGACAGTGGGCACTGCCTCTCCTCTTTCTTGTGTGTCAGCCTTGAGCTTACCCTCTGCACAGAAGACCACGTTCCTTAGAAGATTTGCTCTGATCTGAGAGAAAGTGATGATCACGGGCAGTTACAGCCCCGCTCTGTGTCCCGGCTCATGTCGGTGGCTGTCAGGCTGTGGCTAAGCACCCGAGTGCCTCTGCTCATGGTTCTGGTTTGCCTCTCTGTGCCCGTCATGGTCTCTTAGCCCCGAGGAGTGGGGACAAAGCTCACTGTTGTAGCTCCTTCTGCCCCACGACTGTGGTGGTTGTCTCAGCCCCTTGGTCGTGCGCCGGGCGGGAGGAAGGGCAGTCCTCCTGCACTGCGGGCTCTCAGAAGGTTCTACTAGTCTCGCTCCTGGCTGTCTAAAAACGGCGGCTCCCAGAGCGCAGAAACCAGAGCCGTGCTGGAAAATACAGGTTTACTTAACCAGACAATATTTTGCTGTCGCCACACTTCATAAGAGGGCACTGCGCTCCTGAGAATCTCCCCTTACAGCCCCCTCTGCGGAGCCTGAACTCAGATTTGAGGTTTCAAGATTTCCTATGTCATATTTTTCTCTCTGACCCTTTGAATTGAAAATTCTTTTTAAATTAAAAAAAAAAAAAAAAGATAGGAAGGGTCGTCTCTGACAGGTACTTTTTGCAAAATGCTTTTAGTTGGTTCTTTTTTGAAGGCTTACAAACACAACTATCTGTGGTTTTATTTTTTTATTTTATTTTTAAAGATTGAATGCATTTACTTGACAGAGAGAGACGGAGACAGTGAGAGAGGGAACACAAGCAGGGGGAGTGGGAGAGGGAGAAGTAGCTTCCCCCTGAGCAGAGAGCCCGATGCAGGGCTCTATCCCAGGACCCTGGGATCATGACCTGAGCTGAAGGCAGAGGCTTAACTACTGAGCCCCCCAGGCGCCCCACTATCTGGGGATTAAAAAACAAGCAGCAGCAGCAATAGCAGCGTGCCCCAGTGCCGTCTAGAGGAACCAGAGGAATGGTTGGGTCGAGAGCCACGCTGGACTGGGGACAAGCTCTGGCCCCGGAAAAGGCCTCCCGTGCCCGTCTTCACAGTCCTCTGTCCCTCTCGCTGCGGCTGAGTGAATGTGTCTGTCCAGCAGGATTAGAAGTGTCATAATTGCTAAACAGTCTTGTTTCTACCCCGAAATTCCTGGGCTTCCACAAAGGAATGGCAGAGACACTCCTGTCTCTGTCTCGACATCATCCTTGGGGTGTTGGGAGATGGTGATCTTGAGGTCGTTGCAAGGAGCCTGCGCCGCGCAGCGCCCTCGCGGGGCTGTCCGACCTGACCCCTTCTCTCTTCCCCGGCCCCCCAGGAACAGCATCGCCGCCTCGGCCGTGTGCGTCTTCAACCTGAGCGCCATCTCCCAGGCCTTCAACGGGCCCTTCAAGTACCAGGAGAACTCGCGCTCCGCCTGGCTGCC
This sequence comes from Mustela lutreola, assembly GCF_030435805.1. Taxonomy (NCBI): domain Eukaryota; kingdom Metazoa; phylum Chordata; class Mammalia; order Carnivora; family Mustelidae; genus Mustela; species Mustela lutreola. The sequence goes on along the minus strand of NC_081294.1, from coordinate 7,101,327 downwards.
GTATCCCAACCCCAACCCCAACTTCCAGGTAATTGTAAAGGGGGCAGTGGGGCACTCGCTCCCCTAGAAAGCAGCACCGTGTGTAGACAGGCCCGGCACAGCTGAAAGCCGGGAGCCTGCCCTGCGCGGCTGGAAGCCCCCCAGCCCTCACCGACAGGCCCCCCAGGCTCGGCTCGCGGACGGGGCTGAGGCCTTGTCAGCAGACACGCCCAGGCTGCAAAGGGCCTTTTGCCGGCTGGGATGCCTGAGGCTGAACTGCGAAAGGCCCACGTGGAGTGGCCGGCTAGGCATCCAGTGTCAGTGAGTGGTAATGACGGCGGGCTCTGTGTTCCCACAAGACGTGCTCCCTGACGATCGCCACCGCCGTGGATGGGGCCCAGGCACAGGCACAGAGCAGGGCAGAGGCGCAAACAGAATGAGCGCGCTCCCTGGGGACTGTGGCGAGGTTTCCTCTCGCAGTGAGCGGAGGCCATCGTGCTGCAGCTGGGGTGCAGCGCAGCCCATGGAGGCCATTAGTTTATGAGTCACAGAGTCACGGGGTGTGTGAGCTCAGGGCGCCTCTGTACGTCGCTGACTCCCATGCCCCGATTTTAGGAGCAGCTGAGGCCTAAAGACGTGACATGATTTTCTCAGGTTTGCTTGGTCCGCCGGTGTATGGGCCTGTATAGGAGCCCCAGCAAAATACCACCCACAGGGCTGCGTGAGCAACAGACCTGTGTTTTGTCACAGTCCTGGGGGCTGCGAGTCCGAGGTCAGGGTTCTGGCCAGTTCAGCATCTGGCAAGCGCTCTGTTCCCAGCGTGAACACGGCCCCCGCCTCACCGTGTCCTCATGTGGCCGTTCCTCTGTGAGGGGGAGAGATGCTCATCCTGGGGGTCAGGGCCCCACCCCGGTGGCCCCGTTTAACCTTCATTACTTCCTTCGAGGCCGCATCTCCACTGAGAGAGGCACACCGGGGTTGGGCCTTCAACCTGTGCACTGGAGGGAGAACGAACCTTCAGTCTACGCAGCCTCCCTTCTGACGAGAAGGCTCCTAGCATCACCGTCCTCCCGCTCAGGGCGTACTTTTTAGTGGCACCAAGTTCTGACTCTGCGGTGGTCATGTATGGTAGCAACGGTGCCGGGTTCGGTAACCAGCTCTCCCACAGACAGAGAAGGCCACCGAGCACAGCGCGGATAATTAGGCCGGGGACACTGTCTGGCCGGCAGCTGAGCCGGGATGGCGAACTCGGTCCTCAGATGCGAAACTCCAGCCTCTACTGTCTAAAGGAGCCTCGGTTACCCCAACGCGTGAGTGCTAGAAGCGCCCTCTGGACGCAGGCCCCCAAGTTCAGGTTGGTTGATCAGCACAACACACTGGCTTTTGAGAAAACTGAGAGTGTGGAAAGGCTCCGTGATTTCACATTTTCCTTGGGCCTTGGCAGGAACCCTTCAGCTCTAATCGTTTTACAAAAGGGTTTTTTTAAACTTCACTTTTTCTTTAAGAGCATGGGGTTTGAGGTGGTTTTTACCCGCTCTTTCCTGTTTCCTGCTTTCCTGGAGCGTTCCCTTGGCTCTTCCTTCTCTCATTCCCACCGGTCAGACGAGAGAGGTAGGATACTGAGGCACAGGAGTATTTTAGGGACAGACTTTGATAATCCTGATAAGGTGCCTTGCTGACTGTAGAAGGTATCTGGAGAGGATGACTCTTAGGGCCCATTTACTGGGTGCCCTCCGGGTGGCACACGTTGTGTTAGACGTTGGTCACACGCTTCTTGCCGTCTCCTCTCCCCAGTCCTGTGAGGGGGGGCGTGTCATCCGTACGTTCGAAGTCGGGAAACTGAGGCATGTGCGTATTTTCCCGGCCCTGCTACCGAGAAAGTCTGGTACTAGACAAATTCCTACTACGGGTCAGGGGAGCTAACGGTTCAGCGGGAACCGAAACTAGAGTAGCTCCAGCCCTTAATAATGTCAGTATGAACTCAAGGCGCACCCGTTGCCCCTCTGCTGCATGTCTGCACCCAGATTCCACGCTGTCCCCCAGATGTTGCTGGGGGGCAACATAACTGTTCATGAAGTCCCTTCGTAAAATCCTGAAGGTGAAATCGATCATTCCATTTAAGAAAGTTCTTGGTAAAATCCCAACGGTTAAAAAAAATTAACAAAGATGCTCACTATATTTATAGGGTACTTTTAATGCCTTGATGTTTCTGTTGCAAAAGTCTTCACAATGAATAGTGACTTAATAAGCCCGTGATGCCTTTCCACCTCCGAGCAGCGGATAACTTTTAGGCCCTTTGTCTGGATGTATTTGTAGCCCACAGCAAAATCCCTCCTTTCCAAAGGCCACGGCATCTGGTTTTATAATGCCAGTGTCGCACAGAGGGCTCACTCACATTTATGAGATGGGAGTAGGTGCTTCAACCAAATGAAGCTTGTAGAGATGTGGCCTGCATTCCAGGCAGGAAGCCTGCTGAGCTGGGCTGAACTCCGTTTGAGTAGAATTCAAGATTTCCAGAAAACGAAAGTTACAGATGATGAGGATTCCTTACATAATTTCTGGTACAAGTAAGTCCCAAGGATTTTCTTTCTGTTTACCATATTTGATAACTGTGTTAGCGCAGGCATCCGGACATTCTTGAGACCATCTAGCAGGCACAGGGTGGGAATACACTTCGAGCCGAGGATCCCTCCCCTAGTCATGTATCAACAGCCTTCTGTTTGCGATAACCAGCAGTGAGAAGTGGTTTGATTTTTTTTAATTCTTGTTTGCCTGCTGACATTTGGAATTTTATGCTGCAGTTGTAACTAGAGCCAGCGAATTAGTTAGAGGAGCAGAAGTAGGCTTCAGATTCAGGAGGAAGACTGGGTTACGAGGGACAGTACATCACTTTCCTAGATTTAATACAGAAATCTCACTGTTGAAAACAATAAAACAGTGAAAAATATTTAATATTTGTGTCAGTTGCCATAGAAACCACCGTAGGCAGTGCCAGTCCCCAGAGTCCTCCTGGTCTTGAGTTTCCCAAGGAAGAGCAGTGGTCAGTAACAGGAAACACCATCCAGACCCAGTGGACAGACTCCAGAATTTTCTGTGCAGTTTGATAACCACCAATCAGAAATGATGGAGCCAAAATGGAAAACAAACCCTTAAGAGTGGCCGGGCAGATAAGGAAGCCATTGCTAGAGCTAATGAAGGGGTCAGCTATGTCCTCAGGACCTTCTGATACACAGACCAGGTTCAGATCAGGCACCTAAGCATGAAGCTGGGTGATCGTGGATTTGCATAAGCCGGGTCTATTGTCTTGGAGACAAACAAAAATGCAAATATTATGGCATTAAAGAAATTAGGAGAATGATGACCCGTATTACTTTTGGAAGCATTTACAAGACAGCCATTGTGCTTTGTAACACACTTGAGGACGATGATTCTTTGTATCGTTTCCCTCTTGCACCAAGTCCCCAAGGTGTCACGCAGATACCGCAGGAACCCAGTGCATAAGGCACAGCTAGAGAATTTGCAGCCATGAGAGAGCTAGGTGGGTTACTTACGAGCCAATAAATATATACTATAAATCTAAATAGCTTTCAAAATAGTTGAAGAAGAATCCTTGGGTGAGCTATTTATTATAGGCTGGCAAAGTAAACCAAGACATTATACGATTCAGCTCAGTTCTGACACTGTTTACCAGGATGTTGCATCCGATCTCACAGGGGCAGGGATCAGCCCCATGGGGCTGCCACCTACCTCCTTGCCACTTTAGGTGCTGATCTTAACTACGGCCAGGTCATCACCTGGGCTTCTGACCCATGGCTTATCGATGGAGGCCTCCAATGACCCGTCTGGGTTCAATTAATCTACCAGTGGGGCTCACAGAACTCAGAGAAACATTTTACGTACTCGATGACCGGTTTATTATAAAAGGACCTAACTCTGGAACCACCGGCTGGAAGAGATGCACAGGGCCAGGTCTGGGGAAAGGCACCCAGGACGTAGCACCATCTTGCCGGATCTGCATGTGTTTTCCAGCCTAGAAACCACCTGAACCCTGTCCTTTTGGGGGTCTTATGGAGGCTTCATTACATAGGTGCATTCCAATGGCCAAGGATTAAATCATTGGCCATTGGTGATTGAACTGAACCCCTAGCTGCTCTCCCCTGCCTGGAGATCAGGGGTGAACTGAAAGTTCCTACCCTCTAATCACAGGACTGGAGCTCCTGTCAATAGGCTTCCATCCTTCCATTGGGGCTTACCTGGGGGCGTGGCCTGAGCATCACCTCATTAACATGACAAAAGGCACCTTGACCACTCTCTGCACTTAGAAGATTTCCATGGTTTAGTTTAAGCAGCTCCGTGTCAGAAAGAGGACAGAGATTAAATCCGTATTTCGTACAAATCACAATATTACAGTGGCAGTTCTGGTTGACGGCTTCAGATAAGGGGACCAAGGAACCAAGGACAGAGGCAGATCCCTGGTCGTCCTGCCACCCGGCTCTGGCTCAGCAAGGCCTCCCTGGTCTAGCAGACCTCCGGATTCCTCAAGAGCAGCACAAGGTCCTCCGTTTTGTGCTAGGACTCCCGGTTTTTGTGATGCCGGTTTTTAAAAAAATACTGTGCGTACGACACAAAGCCTGGGTGTAAACCTTCTCCCAGCAAGTAGACAGCTAAGGGCCACCAGGGTTTCAGCGTTGCTGTTGATTTCAGGGAGAGGAAACTGCCAAACCCGAGTCCCTCTCGGAACGAGAGCTCATCGGGGTAGGCCTCACATCAAGTCTGGGAGAGAACTTCCATCTGTCCCAGTTCTGCTGGCGGGCGACGTCCCTGTTCCGTAAGTGATGCCGTTCAATAGGATGGATGGGGCTCTCCCAGCTCAGCCCCTGCCCCACTAGCAGCTGCTGGTGTGTTTACCTGCTGGCTCCGTCCTTTACTTACTCATGCGTTTCCCGTGGCCGCTGCGGCTCCGTGGACCATAGAATTGCTCTCCTGCGACAAGGCGGGTTTGCCACTGGCTGAATCGCTTCTCTGTGCCGGGCGCACTCCTTTTCCTTGGCATTTCCAAGTGCTTTCAGTTAATTTACAAAGGCCTTCCAGTGATGATCTCCCTCGGCCTCACCACTGCCCTGCGGAGGGAGCGGAGCAAGTGTTTGTAGATGGAGACAGGCCGAGAGGCAGTGCCTTGCCTGTGGCCACGTGGCTCCCGGGGGCGCAGAGCTGACCTCTCACCCGACTGCATGGGGTCCTGTCACCGGGCAGACAGGCTGCCCCTGCAGGGCTGTGACACGGGTGATGCTCTGGACCAGGTTTGGGATCTGTGTCCCTCTGCTCATCTCTCATTTTACAACCGGCTTATCACTTTACAGCAGGTAGAGAACTTTGTATCAGGTGCTCCCAAAAGATCATTCTTTTAAAAAGGCCGTTTCCATCCTACAGCTTTGCACCTCTCGCTTGTTAGGAAGCCAAGCATCAGAGAGGACGCGGCATGAACGGGAGTCTTGGCTGGTTCCGGCGGAGAGGGCCTTTCCCATCGACCTTGCTCACGGGAGGTTCTGCCAACAATCAGCCTTCGTGGGCGCCAGGATTTAAGCTTAGAAAAGAAAGGAGAGAGTTTGGGGAGGGTTTTCTGACGGTGCGCTCTGCCCCAGAAGGCTTTTCTCCTCCCCACCTCTCTGTCTGCCTCGTCCTCGCCCAAATCCGTCCTACGCAGGGGCTGCTCGCCTCTGCACACCCCAGCTCCGAGTTCACTTCTCAGCAATCGCCAGGCCTGCTCTCCACCCCCACCCCTGCTCCCCCGCCCTCACCCCCCCCACAGCCCATCTCCCGGACTCCTCTTCAGGACAGTGCCTCCCTCTGAACGTCTCTCTCCTTCCCTCCTTCGTTTACCCTCCCCTTCCGCCAGCTCCCGTCCTCCCTCCCCCTGTCTGCAGCAGGAGCACAAAACAACAAGGCCCGGGGGAAAAAGGCTGGAATCAGATGACAGCATTTATGCGTAAAAATGGCCCAGTTCTATCTCCGTGGAATCCGTATCTTGCTTATAGACTCACCATTCCAGTAGGGAAGGTACTAGATCTGTCGGATATTCCGGACAGCTGGGTCTTCCGTTTGAGGACCTGGTTTATGGGACAGGCAGGATCGTGGGCACGTGGCCAGACAGCTCCCACGTGACTCAACAGGTGATGGGGAGTGCACCTGTGTTCAAGTTAAAGCCAGTACGGACTTCTGCTTTATTTTTAACATCCAATCATTCGTTTAAGCCGGAGCGTATAAAGACTCCCCAAATGCGATGAGTTCAAATGTAGAAGGAGAAGGACCCCAAGGTCGGGGAGTTCGAGGGAAATGGAGAAACGTCTGTGTTTGCACAAGGCAGTGACTCAGCCTCCGTGTCCCCTCCAGCCAGGTGGCAGGGCCAGCCATCGGTGTCCTGTAATGACCTGATTTCCCTTGCAGTGTGGCACGGTGGACCAAGGCCTGTACGTGAACCTGACGGAGAGGAACCTGCAGGATGCTCAGAAGTTCATTCTGATGCACGAGGTGGTGCAGCCGGTGACCTCGGTGCCCGCTTTCATGGAGGACAACAGCCGCTTCTCCCACATGGCCGTGGACGTGGTTCAGGGCAGGGACATGCTGGTCCACATCATCTATCTGGCCACAGGTAGGAGTGGGCGCCTCTCCTGTGTTTTCGACCCTCTCTTGCTTCTGTGTTTTCCATCCTAAACGTGCACATTCAGTGTCAAGCCATGAGTCTGTCCTGCCCTAGCAAGACCCACAGAACAGCCTTGTCCTCGTCACCCTCTGTGCTTCTCATGGGAGGAAACTCCATCTTACTCTCTGTTTTGCATTACTTCGGTCCTAATTTTACTCGCAATGACTATGCCTGATTTCTTCGCTATTATTTCTTTACTACGCACAGGATAAGTCTTTTCTTGGCAAGACTGTTTTCATTGGGATAATTTAAGACAATGGAATTTGTTAGAGGACGTTTGTTGGGTGTGGTATTAGTCTGGGATTGTCACTGGGATTTTCGTGTGGTTCAAAGCAGTGCTCACAAGACATTCCTGTTGCGAGATGTAGATACAAGCATTGGAGGACTATGTTCGGGGGCACAGACAACACATTGTTTTAAAAAAGACACAGGTTACACTGTTGATCAACTTACTGAGCACATCTGAACGTGTCTGCTTTCCGGTGTCACCAGCTGGAGGCAGGTCCTGTCTTGGAGAGCTTGGGGGTTCGAAACCAGCCCCAGGGACCATGTCTCGGTTCCCACACCCATCCAGTTAGTCCCTGTCTTCAGATTCTCCTGCACAAAGCACCCCCACATGGAGCCCGCCCCCACACCTGCATCTTCTGTCCTCACAATTCCCCTTGGGCATAGTATTGTATACCCATCAGTGGGTTGGTTCTATTCATAAGGTTTATGGAACGTTTACTATTTCGTGGTTCATGCGAGCCGTGAAGGGTCAGAGGGGAGCAGACTGGAACGTCCTCCTCTGCTGAGGACAACATGTGATCAGCCAGCTGCGGCGGGTACGACAGGGCAGTATGACAGGCCTATCCTGTGCATGTGAATAGAGCCGTGGGCCAGCGGGAGCCAGAGTGGCTCCTGTCCTTGGCTGGTGAGGGGGGGGCCTCTCCTAAGAGGTAACATGGAAGCTGAGAGCTCGCTAAGGAGGAAGACTTGGCCTTGAAGAAAGAGAGGAACATCGAATGTCCGGGAGTGGTCAGCTTTGGGCAGGGACACCGTGTTGTCAGGTAAGGTAAGGACAAAGACGTGACCTTGAGATCGCCAAAGGGGGCCATTGGTGCCCCCAAGGGTCCGTGTGATGGAGGGGTGGGGAGGCAGTGAGTTGGCACATTCGTGACGAGCAAAGCTTCGAAGAGGACAGATGCAGCATGCGGGACGGGGAGGTGAAGTTGGCTGGTGTTGCGGGAGAAGCAGAGAATCACCGATGCGGTGGGCGTTTTGTTCACTACTGTGTAGGACGGCATCGCGGCTCATTTTCTGCCATTTTTATGCTCCGTGCCCGCAGGTGCCTGGCGTGTGGTAGATTGAAGGATGAGTGAACTGGATCTCCAGAAGTTTCCCTAGTTTTTCTTCATAAATGTTCTGAAGGTTGGAGCCACAGAGAACAGAGTCTCCTTGGGATTCCGGGAAGCTGTTGAGTCTCTCTTATTGGTACCAGGGAGGGGGGGGCACGATGAAGGGGAGATGAGGTGGTCCTGCGCAGCCCTTGGGGGGTCTGGGCAGGGCAGCCTGAGGCTTCAGCTTGAGAATTCTGACCTCCTCCATGGCCAAGGCTGTAGGATGGTGATGTTTGCTTCCTTGGTTTGTAAGATTCGTAGTGAGCTTCCGAGCATCTCTAACGGCCACGGCAGTGTCCCGTACTTCAACTTTGACCATGTCTCAGTCAGTTCAGGCTGCTGTAACAAAACACCACACACCAGGGGGCGAGGGGTGGGGGGAATTACAAATCTGTCACTCACCATTGTGAATGCTGCACGTTCAAGGTCAGGGAGCCGCCAGCTTGTTTCCCCATGAGAGTCCTTCCTCATTCACAGAGGCCGTTTCTTCGCTGTGTCCTCACGTGCTGAAAACAGATCATCTCTGTCCCTTTTATTTTTTTTTTATTTATTTATTCATTTTAGAGTAAGAACATGAGTGGGGGAGGGGCAGAGGGAGAGGAAGAGAGAGAGAGTCCTCAAGCAGACTCCTTGCTATGCAGGGAGCCTGACTCGAGACTTGATCCCAGGACCTTAAGACCATGACTTGAGCCAAAGGTGGACAACGGAGCCCAACTGACTGAGCCACCCAGGAGCCCCTTCATGTATCTCTTACATCACTGATTAATTAACATTTTGAAGGAAATACCTTTTTTCCTAAGTGTTTATTTAGAATAAAATTCATTTTTAAAGGGCATTATTTTAATGGTCCAGCCTAGGGGTTTCCTCTTTATTTCCAGGAATTGAAATGTGGAATGGAATAATGAAAGAATAGTCTGGAACTCCAGTCTCTTCTCCCTAACCCGGCAAGGAGCCGAACAACTTCCCGACCAGCAGGGACCACAAGGGTTAGAGATTCTGACTTAAAACCCTGAAGGCTTATGCCGATGCGGGCTTTTATTTACATCTTCCCAGCAGACTTGCGTCCAGGCAAGCCAGGAACAGCCCTCCCCTTTGTCGGTAAAGCTGATACTGAGCGCACATGGCTGGGGTCCTTCCGGTCCCCCCGCAGCGCCTGCCAGACCTCGTCCAGGGATATGTGAACGCGCCCGGCTGCTGGAGCGTGAGGGTAGCGTTCTGTGCGAGCGCACGTGAAGCTGAGTGCTTCCTCACTTGCTAATGAAATCAATCTGCTATCTTGGGCTTAGGAATTCAGGTCTGGCGATAAGTTTATTCACCCCCCCCCCCCGATTTTACTTGAATTAACAGGACCTGGAGAAAACCTGCCAACGGCCATTTGAAAGTTGGTTTATTTTATTTGTCAGTATTATCTAAAAATTGAAGTGAAATAGACCTTGTTAATAGGGCAGTTCCTGGTGTTTCTTGCAGCTCGAATGGCTTTTCCCTGCTGGCCGCCACCCCACCGAGTCAATGGGCTTTTCCCAGACATGTCCCTGGTCTATTAGCTGCTGTTCCCTTTTCTCTCTTATTGGAAATTCAGCCAGGTTTAGGCTTATTATCTGGGCCACGACTGTGCTGCTGTTTGATGAGCTATTTTCCTTAAGGTCTTCTCAGAGCAAGAGGCAAAATGGCAAATGGTAACACCTTTCGAGTATTTATGCCTGGGGACGCCTGGGTGGCTCAGCTGGTTCAGTATCTGAGTCTTGATTTCCACTCAGGTCATGATCTCGGGGTCCTGGCATGCATCCCTGTGTCAGGCTCTGTGTTCAGCACAGAGCTGGCTTGTCCCTCTCCCTCTGTTCACCACCCCCCACCTCCACTCGTGAATGCATTCTAGCTCTCACTCTAAAACAAAATTAATAATAATAATAATAAATAAAAGACATATATATGCACACTTAGACTTTGTAAGTGACTGAGTCTCACATCGGTACAGCTGCTCAGCTCCCCCTGCAAAGACAAAATTAGAATCATGTGGACCGCTCATGTGTTCCCTAATTCTCCTCCTCGCCTGATTGGCGAACAGCAGCTCCCTGGCCCTCTGCATCTGGGCTGCTCCTTGGCTGGCTCCGTCCTTCCTGCCTGCCTCCTACAGGTGGCCGTGACTCAGGCTCTGCCCATACATAGTCTTGGTGGTTCTATTTCATGCCGCCTCCCTGGAAATATCATTGAGTTTCAGGGTTTCCGCGATCCCTTCCAGGTTGAAGTGTACTACTGTCTTTTTACTTCGTCTCCATTCTGGTGTGTCTCTAACTGACTGTGTGTCTTTACCGCATAGGTCTGCTCCTGCTCCCTAATTCTCCCTTGCTCTTGTTGAGGCGGCAGGTCCTGGAGATTCGATCCCTCTGCCGCCGCTACTAACCATCCATTTTATTTTTCCGTGACTATTGATTCCCTCATTCCCAGCTCTGACTATTCTACGGGACTGTTTTAAGCCAGTGTTTGTTCAGCTCGAGAATGGGTAAGACCTGGATTCTGATATAGTACAGAGAGCTGGGACTTTATACACACACACGCACACACACACCCCACATAGGAATATGTATTTAGAATAAGAGATGAACTAATAACAAATGACAAATTTTATTTTAGTTTTAAAATTCTATTTTATTATTTTTTATTGAAGCATGGTTGATATAGAATGTTACATTAGTTTCAGGTGTACAACATAGTAATTTGAGAGGTTTCTCCATTATGCAGAATGCTGAGATTTCTATCTGGTCCCCGGGTGAACTTGATGCTGGGCATTTCTGCACCATATTCAGGTCGTGCTGTTCTGGATGAAATAATAGTTTTCTTGACCTAGACTCTCTCTATAACAGATGTACCTTACCTTTCTCTTGGTGAGACACCAACAGCGTTGTGGTTGGTTCCTGACTGTTTGTGATGCTGATATGCAATCTGCTATCCAGCCTGAGCCTAATGGATATATTGACTGTTTGTTTCAGTAGCTGCTGGTATGATTTGCTAACTGGTTCACAAAACATCTGGGACTTGATTTGGAAGAAAATGTTTAAGATGCAGCAAGCTAGTACAAAATGATTAAAATAAATCACGTAATGGGGTGCCTGGGTGGCTCAGTCAGTTGGGTGTCTGACTCTTGACTTTGGACTTAGGTCATGATCTCAGGGTCATGAGATCGAGCCTTGCACTGGGCTCGGTGCTGGGCATGGAGCCTGCTTGGGATTCTCTCTCTTCCTTCCTCTCTTTCTGCCTCCGCCCCCTGCTCAAGTGTGTGCACTGTCTCTCTCTAAACACACACACACACACACACACACACACTCACACACATGCAATATGGCAAAAAAAAAAAAATCAGAAATGATCTCTAATAGGACTTGGAGGTCTTGATGGGGGCAGGCAAAGTTACTAGGAATGATTTCTTCAAAATAAAGGAAGATTGAGTCTGAAAATTTCAAGACCCACCATGTTGGAGCAATATTGATTCAGAGTAAATGAACATGGCATGTAGCCAGGTTAAGTTTTAAATTCCAAGGATCAATAAAGCATTGGCATTCAGGAGAAGGAAAAAAGTTAGGAGGCCCCAGAATACGATCCAGCTGCATAAATCTCTGAAACATGGTCTAAAATATTCTGAGAAAAAGAAATGTGAGTCATGAAAATTATGCTCAACCAGGATTAAAGGGGACAGGCAGACACTCCCCTAAATGAGAAGATGTCAGGCATCAGAACACCAGGGGTGTCTTTTACAAGAGCAGTTCCTGCCTCGATTCAGCCAAACAAATGATGGAGAAGCTCTGAGGATGAAAGGAAAACAAAACAAAGCAAAATACAGCAGTGGACATCTCAATACCAGATTTTTAGCAAAGTGACATATATAATAATTGGAGGAAAATGAAGCATGACTCAAGGGTTTTATTCCAGGCTAACCCTCCCTTCAGAAAGAAAGTGCAGGGAGAATTCAGAGATGCGACATCTCTGATTCTTACCTTAAGAACAGAAAACCCTGGGGCACCTGGGTGGCTCAGTTGTTAAGCATCTGCCTTTGGCTCCTGTCATGATCCCAGGGTTCTGGGATCGAGCCCCACCTCAGGCTCTCTGCTCTGCGGGAAGCCTGCTTCTCCCTCTCCCACTCCTCCTGCTTGTGTTTCCTCTCTCGCTCTGTCTGTCAAATAAATAAATCTTTAAAAAAAAATACACACACAAACAAACAAAAACAAAAGAACAGAAAGCCTTGATTTCTAGTCCAAGGAAAGAAAATCAGAACAAAAGCCTCGGGAAGGAATTCATGGAGAGAAGACGGGTGTCGGGAGGAGAATCCATTTTAATTTCCAATGAAGTGAGAGGAAGGTATCCTGTAGGACCTGACGGGCAGCAAGGGCTCTGAGAGGTGGTGTAAGTGGAGTGTGTTTGGAGAGCTCAGAGAAGGCCTGTGCATCGAACAGATCTCCGAGCACGTCCTCCGCGTCTCTCGTCCAAGGCCCTCAGCCGTTTGCTGTGTCTCAGGCCCCAGTTGGCTGGTAGATTTCTGGCAGGACCGCAGGTTCTTCCAACCGATGCCTCCCAGCTGGTGGCCAAGGGCCTCCTGCCACGTCCAGACTGGGATGAGACGGCGCCATCAGCGTGCCGTCTGGGATCTGGCTTCTTGTATGGGGGCAAAGGGGACGGAGAGATGCACCTCAGAGATGCAGGAGACCTACATCCCTGGGAGGTGAGCTTCAACCAGGGAGGTGCAGGGCATGGGAGGAAACAAGATAATCCATTTCCTTTCTCTTTTTCCTCCATTGGGCTGTCCAAGGCAAGCAGCCAAGCAGGAGCATGGTGGCACCTTGCGTGGCATAACCTCCCATTCTTTCCTGCTTCCTTTTTTTTTTTTTTTTTTAATACATTAGTTTCTAGGGTGCAGCATACCCTGCTTCCTTTCCTCCTCCCTCACGCAGCCCTGGGATCGTACCCCTAATAATGTATTAGCTCTTAATCCTGCTTCATGCTCTGTGTGCTTAGCAATCACAGTAAGAGAGAATTTACTCAACCCAGTAGGGCTGCGTGGCTGTAAACACAGGCGGAGGAAGAAGATGTACGCTCATGTTGAGATATTCAGATTCCAATCTACAATCAGTATTAATAGTAGTGGTAATAACAATAACAACAACAGCAACCATAATAATAATAAATGGGTGCCTGGTTGGCTCAGTCAGTTAAATGTTGGACTGTTTATTTGGGTTTCGGTCATGATCTCAAGGTTGTGAGATTGAGCCCCACATTGAGGTCTGCACTAGGCAAGGAGCCTGCTTACGACGGGCTTCCCCCCTCTGCCCCCTCTGCCCCCTCCCCGCTAACGCAGGCACGGTCTCTTTCTCTAAAAGAACAAAACAAACAAAAAACCGATTAAAAATCAGTAAGAAAACTAGAAATTCTAGAATGAAAGACAGTGACATGAAACAATAAATACTTTCGAAGATGACTGCCGCTAATTCCTGGAGAACGGATCGGCGGCAGCCCCAAGGTTGGAGATGGGACAATCTGGGTCTACAGCGTGACTGCGATTTTGCCGTGAGTCTCACTGATTCTGAGAAAGTGGTCAGTACAGGGACACGCCGTTCCACTGCGATGGCTGATGAAGACTGGTCCACGCAGGGCCACTCCGTTCTCAAACAGGGTCCAGGACAGAGGCCATGGGTGCGGTGGACGGGGCTAGCCGGCCCGCGGTGACGGTGTTGGACTAAGGCACGCACTCTCGACTGGGGCGGTATTGCCCCTGGAGAGGCAAACGTGGATTCCTGAGGGACAGATCTTCCGTGTAGGTATAAAGCTCAGCGACGCACGCACTGTGGGAGCAGAGATGTAGTCCTCGCTGTCAAAACTTCAGGTACGGGAGGACAAATACAGGGAAAAAAATATGAAGAGTCTCCTTGCTGAAGAGATAAAGAAAAAAAAAAAAAATGGAGAAACTACTCTTGGGTGTTTCCATGGAGAGACGTCGAGGTTTACCCTGTGCTGTAGGTACGCAGAGCTGAGGAAGTAGGTAAGTCACAGAAGCCTGTGGCCGGTTTGGTTTGGGCCGTTGCATTATTGCTGACGACCTTCTCTGAGAAGGGAGAAGTGGAAATTTGGGGGTCAGATTCCCTGAAGAGGTTTCATCCATGAACACCACAGGCTCCCTGCCCTTAAGGAGCTTCTATTTTAGAGAGAGATAAAAACAACAGAATAAACAGTTACAGGAAACCTCGCTTGGGGAAAAAAAAGAAAGCGTGAAGAAGGAAAGCAGGAGGCTGGGGTTTCCGCGCTAAGAAGCCATTTCTAAGGGGAACGAGTGGGGTCCATTGTGTTCAGCGATTATCAGGCGGTACGAAGTAGAGCCTGTACTTGCGCCGTCAAGGACGCCCGTGTTTTGGAAGGCGCGCTCTTGACTGTTTCAGCAGAGATTAGACCTCGTGAATCTGACGTTTATAAAGTTTCCGGTGACTGAGGGAATCATCTCACTGAGAAGGACCACTGAGCAGGAGAAGGGGTCATTGAATGCCTGACGTTCTGAAGCCTCCCAGAAGTGGGGGTCCCCTAACCCCAGGGAGCAGAAAGGAGACAGCTCCGTGCAGATGGGACGCCAGCACTCGTGCCTTCCCGTGGCTTTCCCGGGAGGACCATGGAGAAAATAGAGCCAACGGCCTTATCCTACCGTCCCGTTCTTTTCTTCCAAATACGTATATATTTTAAAGATTTTATTTATTTATTTTTAGGGAGAGAGAGAGAAAGGGCTTATGAGTGGGGGGGGAGGGACTAAGGGGAAAGAGACAGAGAATCTCTGGTACACTCTGGGCTCAGCCTGGAGCCCAATGTGGGGCTCAACCTCGTGACCCTGAGATCACGACCTGAGTCAGGATCAAGAGTCGGACGCTTAACTGACTGAGCCACCCAGGTGTCCCCCAAATACAGTCTTCATATAGAACGCAGCACATTTATTGTTACGTGCTACCAACCATTATTAAAATTCAGAAATCAGTAATACTTCCCAAATGAGCTAGTAGAAAAACCCAAAAAGAAACAATGTTCTTTACACTCTAGAATTTCTTCTTTAAGAATAACAGTTGATGGGACCGCCTGGGGGGCTCAGTGGGTTAAAGCCTCTCCCTTCAGCTCAGGTCATGATCCCAGGGTCCTGGCACTGAGCCCCACATCGGGGTCTCTGCTCAGCAGGGAACCTGCTTCCTCCCCTTCTCTCTCTGCCTGCTTCACCGCCTACTTGTGATCTCTCCCTCACTCTCTGTTAAATAAATAAACAAAATCTTTAAAAAAAAAAAAATGAGTAACAACTGGCAACTGGCTTAGGGCATGCTGAAATCCCACTCCTGACTTTTTCCCTCTGTGTGTAGTTTCTTCCAGTTCCTTCTCTAGCCCTGCAGAGGGGATATGCAGAGAGGAAGATGAGGCCCTTGACTGCAGGGCGGGTCCCAACAGTCCCTTGGACTGAAATACACAAAACTTGGGAGACTCTGGAGAGATCCCGGGGGCCACCAAACACTGATACACTTGGGTTACCATTGTTAATAGCTGTCTCCCTTAATATTTATAATCGATTTGCAACTACTTAGGTGGAATGAGCAAGCATAATATTGTGCAGATCGTGTCTTGGAAAGGTATTCAGCAGTCACTCCTAATTCCATCCATCTCACTGGACACTGAAAATCCAAACCTAACCAGAACTCGCTCGGTGTGTAAAGGGTTCCTCCTGGAGGCTAGACGGAAGCATGACGTGGTTCATTAGATTCAATGTAATAAATGTTGTGCCTAATGATAAAATCATTTTAGAGAATAATAGCAGTGTGGGAAATCCCAGTGATGTGGCCTTATGGATTAGATTATGTTCCCCCGGAAGACATGTTAAAGTCCCAACCCACCAGTAGCCCAGAATGTGAGCTTATTTGGAACTAGGGTCTCCGAAGATGTGAGTAGTTAAGGTTAAGTCACACTGGAGTAGGGTAGACCCTTAATCCAATAGGCCTGGTGTCCCTTTAAGAGGAGGGCGCGCGCGCGCGCACACACACACACACACAGAGGGACATGTGACAACCTGGGCAGAGGCCAGAATGTGCCGCCGCAAGCCTGGGAAGACCAGTGGTGGACAGCCACCACCAGAAGCTGGGGAGAGGCAAGGGAGGGTTCTGCCCGGAATCTCAAGGGAGCACAGCCCTGCTGATGATACCTTGCTTTCCAACCTCCACCCACCAGCACTGCAAGACAATCCTTCCTGCTGCTTTAAGCCATCCAGAGTGTGGTCTTCTGTGACTGCGGCCCCAGGACGCTAATCCCCCCAGGATGCTTCACCACTTTGCATGTGGTCTCGCCACCAAATTCCAAGCGTAGCCTGGCTTTCTCCTGTTCCCCTGACATTTCTCAGTGACTAGAACTCAATGGACAAAATTGGTATTTTCCTATTAGTTTATGTCAGGCCCAATGAAAATGAAAAGTGTACTGTTGAAAAGGTTTAATATATGCCAAGCCACTTCTAATGGCATAAGAACAACCGATCGGTTGGTTTCACGAAACACAGGAACATTCATGCTTGTGTTGTAATGCGTTTTGTTTTTAAACACGTTTTTGGGATAATTTTAGGAGCTCACGCCTAGCTTCCCAACCACAAGCTAAGAGGGAGTTCTGTGCTACAAGTGAGTGGATGTCCCAGTTTCCTCTGAATGTGGGGCAGGAGGCCCTCATGACCTGGGGTGGCCCGTTTGCCCGCTGTCTGATTCCCGGCCTTCTCCTGTCTGGGACCGTGCCTGCCTTCCTCCTGCTCGTTCACACGGTCGACACTGACTGCAAGTTGCCCCCGGTAGTAAAGCACTGTGGTCTGTGGACGAAGAAACACAAACCGTGTCTCTTTACCACGTCTTTTCATCTAAACCCCAGCCGATGCCTGTGGCTGACGGACCTCGTGAAGATTTCACGGCGATTACTAGAGTTTAAGTACAACAGTCTCCTGTTCCCAGCCCTGCTTCTCCTGTTTCGGCAGCAGGCTGGGGAGGATGCCATCATTGCTGTGGCCAGTGAGGTCATGACTCCGAAGAGATTTTAGTCACGTCCACCCAATGCCCAGATCTCCACTTCTCTGAGGAAGCCTTTCTCTGTGGAAACTGCAAAGTGGTGATGTCAACAGTATGCCATCCCGTCTCTCTGTCTCCTCTATCCTTCCTTCGTACTGGGACCATGACGCATGTTGTTTTCCCGACTTGAGGTCAGGAACGCACACCCCGGCAGGAGAGTCCTCCTGTCACCCTGCAGGTGGCGAGGTGGGCGTGTCTCTCCCCCAGGGGGGCACCACTTCTCCAACATTTGATGGTCCCAGGACCCTTGGGGAGCATTCAAGAGTCCCTCAGGAAGGGACTGTCCACAGCTCCGGGGTTGATGTGGACCTCTGTGAACCCAGAGGACCGGGATGAGGCTTTGTGATTCTTTTGAGGATTCGGGGAACAGAATTCTAGATCTCGGCCACATGTGCCCCTTGCAGGCGGGCATTCGAATAATTGGTGGACTTGTTCTCAATGGGCCCAACTTGGTCATTGCCTGAGCTGTGACATCAGAAAAGTAAATAGTTCTTAGCACCATAAAATCGGGAATAATTTGATTCTTTTATGCTAACAAATGGAATCTATGTGCTAGGAAAATTCACGTTCTACTCAGTTGGCCGCAGTGCTGTGGTCTCCGGGCCCTGGAAAGGAATGTTGCCTTCAGAGTAAATCTTTTGGTGATGATTTCCTCTACCATGACGTTGGCCACAGTAATGGGGGCTTGGAGCGGGGGTGGGTTGCTCGGGCCACAGCGGAGCCCCGTCTGATCAGGCAGCCAGGTCACTCCCCGGAGTGTTCATGCCTTGGTTTTGGATGTCCGCCTTCTTCATTATTGACCTCAGCACCTCCTTGCTAACTTGGAGATGCGACACTGGCCTGGCAGTGGGGACCGGCCACTGCTGAGCAGAGTTAAGCCTTGGCCTCTGGGTAATCCAATTCTAAAGCAGACAGCAGGCATTCAGAAGGAGTGGGAAGGAATAAATACAATCTCCATGGCTAGATAGAAGGTCATTAATAGTGACATCATATATTGGCTTTCATCCAGAAGCAGTTACACTGTAGAGTAACAGGAAGAAAACACACCCCGTTGTTTCTTTGCAAATAAGCCTTCTGGAGAGGAAATGTGGATAGCAAAATCCTCAGTGTAAAAGGGATTCGACAGACCTGGGGGGAAGAGAGTGCCAAGCTTAGGGAGTGGGCGTACCTACTGATACTGTAGTTCCCACCTGGAATGCATTAGAGGAAGTGGGCTCGCCCCAGACCGCTGTGGCCAATTAGCCCCCCACACTTCCTTCCTCCAGGACGCCCGCAGCACACTGTGATTTGGGTAAACAGCTCAGTGCGGTGATGCGAATACTGACAGCGCGCCTGTCTCCAAACAGACCTGTTCTGGGCGGAGGGAAACAGTGCTTGGCATGTGCAGAGAAGTCAATGTAGGAATTTCTTTTCATTTTTGTCTTTTAAAAAATAACCTGGTTTCACAGCCAGATTAAAAGACTGTTGAATCGGGGCGCGTGGGTGGCTCAGTGGGTTAAAGCCTGTACCTTCAGCTCAGGTCATGATCCCAGGGTCCTGGGATCGAGCCCTGCATTGGGCTCTCTGGTCAGCAGGGATCCTGCTTCCTCCTCTCTCTCTGCCTGCTTGTGATCTCTGTCTGTCAAATAAATAAATAAAAGGGACGCCTGGGTGGCTCAGTTGGTTAAGCAGCTGCCTTCGGCTCAGGTCATGATCCCAGCGTCCTGGGATCGAGTCCCGCATCGGGCTCCTTGCTCCGCAGGGAGCCTGCTTCTCCCTCTGACTCTGCCTTCCACTCTGTCTGCCTGTGCTCACTCTCACTCTCTCTCTCTTACAAATAAATGGATAGAATCTTAAAAAAATAAATAAATAAATAAATAAATAAATAAAATCTTAAAAAAAAAAAAAAGAATGTTGAATTACTGGTTGGCTTATAAAATTTCCACCCCTCTTTCCTTTTGAAACAGAGATAGCCTCATTGATGTTCCTTAAATAGGGTGTTTTATGGTCTTTCCATAGAATTGCCCATACAAAAAGATGTGGCAGGGGTTCTTATTCAGGAAGTGTACAATTCTCATGGTGTTAAGAATGGCATGAGTATATTAAAAAAAAAAAAAAAAAAAAAAAAAAAAAAGAATGGCATGAGTTTCCAAGCTAATGTCCTCTGTGGGAAATGCCACCCTGACCTGATTCAAATCTGACTTAATTAGGTATCTGCTTGGAGAAGTTGAGGACATGACTTTTACTGATGAAACCTTCTGTGAAGGATTGAGACAGCCTGCGCCTAACCAACCTCCAAATCAAGAATACCTGAAATTAAAATTCTGTAGGTGCTTACACATGTAGACCAAAGAAAAATCAATGTGAAGTAAAAGTTCCTTCCCTTGTTTTGCATTGGCTGACCTTACGGTATGCTAAGCGATTGCCGAATTTGCAGGCAGATGGAAAGTAGGAAACCTTCTGTCCCTCTGTCCGTCCAGCTATCCTTCTCTTTATCCAAGCCCGCTGTCATTATTTTAACCCCAAATAGGACAGGAAAAAAACTCTGAGCTTTTGGTTCTATCTCACCCTTTAGGAGCCTTCAGTGCAAATTAGTTAATTTTCTGACCAAGGGGATAATTATCATCACGTTTTGGATTTCTGAAGACTGCAGAAACTTAACTCAGTTTGAAATTTAAAACTTAACTCAATTTGAAAATTTTGAAATCTCATTTTGAGATTAAAACACGGTCCAGGAGAGTGACTCTTGTAATCTGTTTTAGTCTAACTCTTGTGTTCCCGCTGGGTATAAAGATACTGATGGCATATGTGATTTATTTTTTTGAGGGATTAGACTTGAGTTGAAAGAAAGGAAGGGAGAATTTGCTCCAGGAAAATGTGTTCCTTTAGCTAGAAAACATGTGAGCAGCTTTGTGACCATGTGAGGCTGCAACACTGAGAGTTCTCAGCGGTCAGCAGACGTCCCTTCAAATGGCCCCGAATGGAGGCACCTGGAGGCACGAACTATTAAGCGACCGACTTGGTTTCCGCCGGGTCATGATCTCAAGGTCGTGGGATCGAGCCCCGAGTGGGGCTCCATGCTCAGCACAGAATCTGCTTGAATTTCTCTCCCTCTCCCGCTGCTCCTCCTGCTGGACCACTCTCTTGCTCTCTGTACCTCAAATAAAAAAGTAAATCTTAAAAAATAAATAAATAAATAACCCCGAGTAGAAGATGGTTTTCACACTCTTAGAACAGAGAAAAGGTTTTAGAGGACATTTTCATAAATGTGTGCCAATAATTAAAAAAAAAATCTAATGATTAATTGTCTAAATACTCAAATACATTTATGGGATTTTGAAATAATAAAAAAATCTACCCTTAGTATTGAAAGTGATCTCTAAGATTAATTATCAGGGTAGAAACTTCATTATGGTCCTCGTTGTTATGATCACTTAATTAATTTTTAAAATCTGACCTTGTCCTTAACAAAAGAACACTGGTTCAATGTGAAAAATAGTGGCCTTGACTTGTCTTTGATAAATTGGGTCTTTAAAGGCAATCCTCATAATGAGTTGCTGCTTTTTGAGTTAAACAATTTTTTTCTTTCATTTAAAAATTTTATTGATTATACAATGGTGGCATTTTTTAAAAATACTTGTGGGCAGCATTAATTATTTCTGAATGGCCTGGCTAAGAGCCAGCTGTCTTGGTCTTTATTGAATTGCTGACCTGTGGTCATTCTCTGGGCAGCTTATCTTCAGGAATCTCTAACTTTCAAAGGAAGGTTCTTAACCTGCACCTGTGGCTTCCTCTGGTTCCATCCTGGCCTTGGGCACAGAGCATGCTGGGAGCAGGAGGGTGCAGGCTCCTTGCCAGTTCAGCACACCCTGGCTGGGCTCTGTCCTCTCGCCTAGTTTTAGTGACAGAGCCTTTGACATCTCTCCTGAGCGAGGTTCCTGTCTTTTCTCCAGTGTCTGAGTTCTGTCCTGCCTCCTCTGATGCATTCCCCTCCCAAGAATCAGGGGACTGCTCGCGTGCCCTGTGGTTGGTCCTGCTCTGTCTCCAGACACCGAGTTGCTCCGCACTCTCGGTTCCCTGTCTCGTGCTGTAGGGTTGGGACCCTCACCATGGCCTTCGTGGCTGGACAATGTATCACTGGTGTCAGGTTTGGGTTGTCCCTCAGATTTTCCGATCCTAGTTACGGAAAAAGAGTGAATTTTGTAAGACTCTTAATTTGCCTTCTGCACGAGTAAGAACTGGCTGGGATGCCACAGTGATCACAAACTAAACCCATGGAAGGTTTAGGGAGGCACGCTGGGAAGTCAGCATGGAAGACAGCATGCTGCAGGGCTCGGGAAGCTGCCTGTCGTCTCGGAAGTGCTCCAGTGGGAGCCTCTTTCCCTGCACAGGGACATTGCCCAGTGGGTCCAGCTGGGGCTGTCCTGCCCCTCAGATCTTTGATTCCTTATTTCAGATCCCGCTGTCATGCCTTTGGATGTCCACAGTTTTCCCTGTAACTTCTGTGAAGAAGTGCCTGGTCTTGGGCTCACAGAGTCCTGTCTGTGCTCAATGTGTTGCTCACGTGTTACCAGCGTATCTTGGAAGATGGGGAGATGGTTGCCTGGTGGGAAAGGACAGGTGGATCTTCCTAAAAGAAGGTACAGAATATGGAAGACTTAGAAAGACAGGGGGTGTTGGCGAGGTGAGAAATTTAAATTCGTTGGAGTTGTGGGTGGAGAGACAGGAAAGACAAAGCTAAGAGGTAGGATGTATCACACTGAAAATTTTATCCTAACAAATGAATTCAGGATTTCAGATGCATGGACAGATTTGAGCTCAAGGGGAGCAGACATAGCCCAATTTCGAATATGCTATATTCCTGTTGTGTGTGGACGCTCTGGTAGTTGGAAATCATTTTTTGAAGCTGAAGAGAAAGGTTTGGGTCAGTAGTAGAGATCTTGGCTCAGCTTTGAAGCCAGAGGAATGGATCACGTCCTGCCTGGGGGAAGCACGTGAATATCGCAGCTATCAAAGAGCTTGGAGCACAAGCCACTTATCCATAATTAAAATGTAGCAGTTCAGAAGAACGACAAAATCATTTTCTTATTCCATTGAGGAGAGAGCTCTTTTTTTTTCCTTTTTTTATTATTATTATTTTTTTTTAGATTTTTATTTATTTGACAGACAGAGATCACAAGTAGGCAGAGAGGCAGGCAGAGAGAGAGAGAGAGAAAGAGGGAAGCAGGCTTCCTGCGGAGCAGAGAGCCCGACGCGGGGCTCGATCCCAGGACCCTGAGATCATGACCCGAGCCGAAGGCAGCAGCCCAAACAACTGAGCCACCCAGGCGCCCCTTTTTTTTCCCTTTTAAATTAACGTTGCAAAAGTATAAAAGTGCTTAGCATGGATTTTTCTCAACCATCCCAACTCACACTAATGGGACCAGACGCGGTGTAAATTTCACCACTGGGGTGTGAGGCTGATTTAGACTCTGTTCCCGCCTGGTGACTGTCAGGGAAGGGCTGCACGCTCTGCCAAGTAGGTGGCTGTTGTGTAATTTAGATACAATAAATCCAAGGCAAGTAATCTCCTTCTAGAAACTTGAATTGCCTCCTTAGCAGAAGGATGAGAGTCAGATGCAAGTGGTATGATCAGATGAGAGCTTCGAGAGGACACCCAGAGGGCTGGACTGATTGCTCTCATTTTAATTGTAATCCTGTTTTTATTCACAGGAAACTCCAGTGATAAACTTCCTAAAAGCATCAGCTTCTGATTTTGCATGCTTAAAGGAGGGTTTGGTTTGGTAGGGTTTTTTGTAAGGCAGTAGAGGGTGTTGGGGACAAAGGTAGTGTCTCCCGTCCAGCTTCGGGTGGGCGAGAGCTGACAGGGGCAGCTGGCCTCACATTTTAGGCAGGACTGGAATAGGGCGGATAGGCCATAAGCTAGAAGTAGCAAGAGAAGAATAACAATGGGTCCTTAGGAGGTGCTCTCTGCGCAGGGCACTGGCCAAGCCCTCTGCTTAGAGGAGCTCATTGTGTGTCCACTAACTTGAGAGCTAGACCCCTGGGTGATGGAGACAGAGGTGTGACCAGCCTGGCCACGTAGCCTATAAGTGTGGGAATTGGGTGTCTAAGCTGGGCCATTGGGCCCCAGAATCCACACTCTGAGCCCTGTGCTCAGCTTGAGCACCTGCTGTATACCAGACACCATTCCAGGTGCCAGTGAGATCACGGTGAACAAGCCACATTACCTCCCCCAAGCCCTGCCTCCCTGGAACTTCTATACCAAGGGCCAGGATGGGATAATATGGTTTAAAATAATACTTTGGGATCAACTGATGTTGTATGTAATTTATGACTAAGACACTTAAACAGATTAACATATTCTTTTTTTTTTTTTTTGAGGGGAGGAGCCATTAGTTGAATCTGATAAACTGAATTGATTAAATGTCCATTTTGAGCATATAGTAACCATGATGACCTGTTTTCCCCTTTTAATTCCCTCTTATTTATGTAAGTGCGATGCTGAGCTCCCAGTGCCAAAGCCAGTTTAATTCATTTACCCAATTAGGAGTTAAAAGAAAGAACTTTCATAACATATTAGCTGTCTGCTACTTTGGGATAATGACCAGCTGAATTGATGAACTTTATATAATGATCTGTTGCCATGGCAACATGCTGCCCAGGGAGTGGAAGAGGGCATTTCATCATTACCTCACTGATAATGCCTGGAACAGTAACAGATGCAAATACAAAACATCTCCTTTTACTCTGCAGTAACTCTGGGTCGAGCAGACAAAACACTAAAAATGCTTCTTGGATACAGTGGCAGAGAATCAAAGAGTCAAATGCACAATTGGAAAGAAAATAATTTAGTCTTCCCGGTTAGTGGTCTTGGTGTCCACAGTGGGTCTCCAGCCTGGTCACAGGAAACCATTGTCAGAATTGCCATGGGTCTCTTTCAGGGGTCTAATTTCTGTACTAGATTCAGCACAGAGTAAACTCAATAATAAATACTCCTAAAATAAAATGAAACATCGAGACATAACAAGAGGAAAAGGAAGTCAAGATTACGTTTAAACATCCAATGCTTTGCAATAATGTCTGCATCTTTGTCCCACATTTTCCTGAACCAGCCCTTTCTTTGCTTCTTATGACTGTTTTTTTCACAAGACACAAAATTGTGTGTGTGTGTGTGTGTGTGTGTGTGTGTGTGTGTGTGTGTATGATATGTGGTCAGTTACAGCTCTACCCTCTTAAGTTTTTTATTGCACCTTAGAGGAAATACATATTTATTGTGTGCTTTGGAAGTGCTTACAGCTCCTGTTCTTTTTTCTAAGAGACAGACTGCCTTCTTCTTCTTTTTTTTTTTTTATGATTTTATTTACTAATTTGACAGAGATCACAAGTAGGCAGAGAGAGAGAGAGAGGAAAGCAGACTCCCTGCTGAGCAGAGAGCCTGATGCGGGACTCGATCCCAGGACCCTGGGATCATGACCTGAGCCAAAGGCAGAGGCTTTAACCCAGTGAGCCTCCCAGGTGCCCCCACAGCTCCTCTTCTTAAGAAGAATCCATTTCTCTGGGTCTCTTTTTATTGTTCAGGGTTCTCAAGTTCATCGAATTAAAGCCACTTCACATATAGAGCATAAGGAATTTTTCTTTAAGTATTGTTTAAGCTTAATTGTTTCATTGTCCAGGCTTTAGCAACAGTAACTATTACATTGAGCTGACCGTGTTTGTTTTTTCCTTCCCTCTCTCCCTCCCTTCTTCCTTCCTGCCTTCTTTCCAAAAAAAAGAAAGAGAGAGAGAGAGAGAGAGATCTGTTTTCATAAACTTCTGAAATTTCGGTGAGACTAAAATTCCAGAATCCCTCCAAAAAGAAATTCGTTCTAATCAGCGACCTTTTCCTCAGATACCTGACAGTTCACTCTTGAGTGCTCACTCGGTTTTCTCCAATGTTTCCCCCAAAGAGCAGCAGAGCCATTAGCATAAAGGTCGCGAGCAACAGCCCCATCTGCATGAATTATTTTATAATGCTTATCCAAATGCATCCATTTTTCACAACGTTGCATGTCGTGTATCATCTCCAGCTGCTTTACTAGCTCAGGAGCATAGATATAGGGGATTAATGAATTCAATGACAGTATTTGAAAATACTAGGCTGTTACTAATATGAATCTTACACTGTGATCATACAAGGTTAAAAAAAAATGAGTCAAATCTATAATTTATAGTGTCTTTGCGTTTGAATTTGAGTCTTGAGATCTTAAGGAAACACGGGGCAGTAATTCATGGTCTCATTTTGAAATTGCTCTAAGCAAATTATCCGGCTGACAAGATCATTGTTTCATATTTCTGGTTCTTGACATGGAGTCCCCTTACACGCCTGCTAGAGCTGCATGACAAAGATCACAAGTCCCACAGATTGGCAGGGTTAAACAACACAACTTATTTTCCACTGATTTCTGGAGGTTGAAGTCCAAGGTCAAGGTGTTAGCAAAGTCCTGTTTTGCTGGGGCCCCTCCCTTTGGTATGCAGATGGCCATCTTCCTGATGTGTCCCCACATGGGGATGCACCTGTCTGTGTCCTAATTTCCTCTTCTTGGAGCCCGTAGGACACCAGTCATATGGATAAGGGACCACCCATAGGACCTTACTTTGTGTCAATTACTTAAGGACCCTAACTCCAAATATACTCATATTCTGAGGTGTTAGGAATTAAGACTTCAACATGAATTCTGAGGGGACACATTTTAACCTGTAATACTCCCTATCTTATTAGAAGGCTTACTTTCATAACAAATGGGAGATTGTTGTACTTGACCATCTCTATCAAGATGCAAAATTGAATCTCCTTAAAACAATTCAGTCCATATTAGTAAACAAAGTGAAAACTGAAAATTAGAAAAATATTAGCTATTCGTCCCCAAAGTTAAAAATATGGCTAATTTTCAGCCAGTAATAACTGAATAATGAACAATAGAGTTCACATTATGTAGAGCTAACATTACATACAGCCAGTAGTGGTTTAAGGGCCTTATTTTTGTTTTTAAGCTTTCTTGCTTTTATTGCTCTTTTGGGGGTACCTGGGTGACTCGGTGGGTTAAGCATCCAACTCTTGATCTTAGCTTCTCAGCTCAGGTCTTGATCTCGGAGTTGTGAGTTCAGGCCCTGTGTTGGGCTCCACATTGAGCTTGGAGCCTACCAAAATATCAATTAATTAATTAATTAATTAATTAAAAGATAAGTTTAAGTCCACTTGTTTTGAAGATTGCACTGAAATAGGCATTTTTGTCATCAGATTATTCTCTTGTTTGCTTCCTGAGCTTTTGGAAATGAGAGTCCCAAGCCTAATAGAGAAGTCAGATCCATTCTGGGCCTGACACCACTTACACATTAGTTATCTGTCTAGTGAATTCTGTGGTAAGCACATGTCCATAAATCATAGCTTCATCTTTGTCTTGATTAAGAACTGTCGCTTCATACACCCCTTATCAGTCCCCCTGACCTTTCAGGAACTCATAAGCTGTAGTGATACTGATGCACTCTTACAGGGATTGCATCTTACCCCTTCCATACTTTTGTTTTTAAGATTTTATTAATTTGTTTGACAAACAGAGATCACAAGTAGGCAGAGAGGCAGGCAGAGAGAGAGAGAGAGAGAGAGAGAGAGGAGGAAGCAGGCTCCCTGCTGAGCAGAGAGCCTGATGGAGGGCTCGATTCCAGGACCCTGAGATTGTGACCTGAGCCGAAGGCAGAGACTTTAACTCACTGAGCCACCCAGGCACCCCGCCCCTTCCATACTTTTAAAACAGAAATAACCAGCACTTGATTGGGAAGAAGAGGATCTAAATTCTGGCCAAGAACTTTGACACTTATTAACCTTTCTGGGCTTTGCTTTCCTTGCTGAAAAATTCAAAATAATGTTGTATGTCCCCTCCTTCTCTAATGTCCTGGGACCGTTTAGAATTTTAATTCAGAGAACATGATAATACAGGTGCCTGGGTGGCTCAGCTGATTAAGCTACTGCCTTCAGCTCAGGTCATGATTTCAGAGTCTCAAGATTGGCTCCCTGCTCCGTGAGGAATCTGCTTTTCCCTCTGACCCTCTCCCATATCATGCTCTCTCTCTCTCTCTCAAATAAATAAAATCTTAAAAAAAAAAAAAAAGAAAACATAATGATGATAGACCATTGACAGTTACAGGTGGCCCTTCTAATGGGGTCTCTCATATTTTCTCTATGGACTTGTCTTGTTAGTTTCAGAAAATGAACTGAATTAGGAAAATGAAGGTGGTCTGTATTTTCCTATTTGTACATCAAGCTGCACACCTGTACTACTCTTTCCTTGTTAGCTTAATTGTGTTTTTTGGTTTTTTTTTCGTTGTTGTTCATGTTAGCTGTGACTGTTGATTGGATGGTAAAATATCAGTCATGTCACCCACAACTTTTCTGTCTGGGAGGTCCCCAGGATCATATGTTTTTTTCAGAAAAGTGATACTTTTCTCAGAAACTACACTCCACCCAAGAGTAGGGACTAGCTTGAGCCCTCGTTAGAATGAAAATTCTACAGAGCAGACAAAGAACTGGAAGGAACCTTCTCTAATGGTTATGATTGCTTTGTGGCAACCCATAAGTTTCTGCAATGATCTGACAATGATTGAATTCTCTCTCACAGGACATCTGTCACTTGCTCGTGGATAGACTGTCAGCAGGCAAAGCCAGGTGGGGAGATGAGGAGTGTGGGGCCAGATTTAGTCCCAGGGCTTTCTTCCCTAGCTAGCTAATTGTGAGCTATTAACCTTTAGAGACCTGGGTTATCTTACCTGCAACAGGAAGCAGTTAGACTAGTACACGGGTGTGGTGTGGAGGGGACCCCTTTATTCAAGGGAACTCATACGGCAGGTTTCAAATGTGTAAGGCCATCCGGTGAAGCTAGTCATGCTATGGGTGAAGTGGACAGTTCATGAAGTTCATGAGGATGAACTTAACGCCTGTTTGGGGGAACAGGTGTCCACCTGGCTGCCTCGGGCAGCACCAAGGACAGCTCCGTGTATCTCCAGCCTGTCCAGTACCACAGCTGTAGCCTTGGGGGCCTCCTGGACGCCTCAAATGTGGCTGGTCTGAAATAAAGCTGGATTTTCAAGTCTTGGCCTAAAATGAGGCAAAATATCTCCATATTATATTAATTACATGCGATAATTTTACATTTTATAATATTTTGGATACAGTGGGTGAAATAAAAATTGATAATAAAAATTAATTCACCCATTTCCCTGTTTGTTTTTCCTTTTTAAATGTAGACACTAGAAAAATTTAGAATTACGTGGATTGTAATACATTTCTCTTGGATGGTGTTGGCAGACAACCTCTCTCAGTCCCCACCTGTAGGCATATGTGCTCTCGAAGTTTTCGTGGATTTTAATCATTGTTGCTGCTTCCCCAGGGGCCATGAGCAAGTTATCTTGGTCCCAGGAAACATGGTAGGAATTTGTTCTGGAAGCTCTTGTTACCACCACACTTTATTCTAAAAATATTTACTTTTCACTGAAGCTAAAATACTTGCTTTTTTACTACTGAAAAACACATTTATCTTTGTTCATTTTTGTTCTCATTTCATTTACTCTTCCCGTGAAGTGCTCAATACCTCACCTGCTGTAGAACATTTTCCTGTAGGGTGGAGGTTTGTTGGGGGGGGCAAGATTTGGGGTTTCATGGATTATTTCTTGGGTCTGTCCTTCTCTGGGGGAATTTCCTTATGTCCTTCTCCAGTAATGCTCCAGTCTTCTGAGAAGTTTTTCATAAATATTTTCCCGCAGCGGCCCCTCATTCATTTCGAAATTAAATAGATGACTCCTTCATGTGAAGATGTTCCACATTTGAAACCATTTTCTTTACAACCTTCGCTTTTTCCTTTGGTCATTTTCCTAAGGCTCGGAGTATTGAGGTTGAAAGGAGTATCTCCGTGATCACAATCCTCCAGTTTTAC
Organism: Mustela lutreola; assembly: GCF_030435805.1. Lineage (NCBI taxonomy): Eukaryota > Metazoa > Chordata > Mammalia > Carnivora > Mustelidae > Mustela > Mustela lutreola. The sequence continues at coordinate 7,072,226 of NC_081294.1, read as the reverse complement.
GTCTTGTGTTTTCTACCTGCTGTCAGAGTCACTTCTGGTCTTCAGTGACATCATCAGTCACCCACAGAAATCAGTATCCAGAACTGTTTGGATGTGCATTCTGATGACTTGGGCCCTGGAGGGTTTTCTTACCACTGGCAGGCATGTTAGTAAAGCCCCGTACTTGTGTGGAGTCAGGTCTGGTGACAGTGCTTGCATGTCCTCGTTTCATGCAGTAGTTGTCGCTCTGATTCCCAGAAATACCATCTTCTGAGTGTCTGTGGCGCTTCTGCTCATCTTCAGGCACGAATATGAATTTGGCCCTTGTGCCTCACTAGACAGATGGTATACAGGCGTAGGCACGTCAGTCACTGTGTTTGCCCTACTGTGCCTACGTCCGCGTGGTCCATAAGAGATGTTAGTGTGGTCTCAGTGACCAGGGGAACACCCCCGAAGCAGGTGCCTCCCGAAGCAGGAACCTCCTGTGCATGTCCTTACTGTGGGCATCCGATGGCAACTCCCATTGGATCAGAATGTTATCCCCAACTGGTTAAGTTTTATGACTTATAGCTGAGTTCATGGAATAAAAGAGAATGCCTCAATCTCCTTAAAGCTTACCTCTTCCTACACAAGACACTGCTTTCTCAACAATGGCTTTGAATTAACATTTACTTTGGAATTCCTGGTTACAGTCTTTGATCCCTGTTCATTAGATGTCTGGATCCCTTACAAGAAAGTGCACCTTATCAGAAAGACTTATCAGTTCTCAGAGTGCCTCGGTGGCTGAGTGGGTTAAAGCCTCTGCCTTCGGCTCAGGTCATGATCCCAGGGTCCTGGGATCGAGCTCCGCATCAGGCTCTCTGCTCAGTGGGGAACCTGCTTCTCCCTCTCTCTGCCTGCCTCTCTGCCTACCTGTGATCTCTGTCAAATAAATAAATAAAATCTTAAAAAAAAAAACAACAACAACCCGTATCAGTTCTACTCTCTGAAACTCAATTTTCTAATCTATGAAGTAAGAATAATCATGAATGGACACTTGACCCTTGGGTAACAGGGAGCTAAGGGCACCCACACCCTGTGCATTTGACAGCCTGCATATGACTCTCGACTTCCCACAAACCTCACTACTTAGAGCCTACCTTGGACTGGAAGTCTTGCCAATGATGACAGTCATTAACACATACTCTGTGTTAGATGTAAGATACATTGTATTCTTACAATAAAGTGGGGCAGAGGAAAGAAAACATTATTAAGAAAATCATAAGGGAGGCACCCCTGTGGCTCAGTTGGTTAAGCATCTGCCTTTGGCTCAGGTCATAATCTCAGGGTCCTGGGATCAAGCCTGACATCAGGCTCTCTGCTCAGCAGGGAGCCTGCCTCCCCCTCCCCCTCTGCTGTTCCCCCTGCTTGTCCTCTCCCTCCCTCCTTCTCTCCACTAAATAAATAAAATCTTTAAAAAATGAACGTCATAAGGAAGAGAAAATACATTTACAGTATCTTACTGTGGTTATTAAAAAAAATCCACATGTAAATGAACCTGCTCAGATCAAACCTGTGCTTATTAAGGGTGAGGTGTGTTCGCTACATCTTAACTAGCTTGCTGGGATGATCAGATGAAATGTGGGTGTAATAAGGTTGCCAGATTTAACAAATAAAACACAGGATATCCAATTAAATTTCCATTTCAGATAAATACAGATACTACTGAGTAGGACATACGACTACCAAAATAATTATTCATGGTTTATCTAAAATTTAAATTTAAGTGGGCAGCCTTTATTTAATCTGGTAAATTCCTTTGATATAAACATACTATTTGTCCTGCTGAAATGAGGCCAGTGTAAGTTACTCAGTACAATAGAGAATGGAATTTCCATGTGATTATGGCTATTCATGTCTTTCAAGTAATAAGAGCCATACCATCAGCTTGGATTGATCTTAAAGATCTCACAGTATCTCTGTCTCTCCCACGATGCACCTGGTTTTCAATTCAGGGAGACAAGCTACCAAAATGACTCTCAAATTTGTGTCTACGACAGACTTCATAGTTGGCACTTTTAAAAAAAAAAAGCAACTGTTATGAGAGTTTGCACCAAAGCGTGGCCATTCCTGTGTCTGTGTTAGCTCCTCGGGAACCTGAGCCACAGTTGACAGAAAGTGCCAAGTTCTTCTTTTCTTGTGAATCATCAGAATTTTAAAGAACAGTGGAGAAAGTTCTAAGCACTTCTTGTGTTAAAAACAAATAAAAAAACGAATCAAGCAAAAAATCCCCCCAAAATAAATGGAAACTAATCTTGAAAAGTCCCTGAGCGGACAAAGCTAGGTTCGTCATACAAACAAAACATAATCTGCTTCTTCTGCGAGGCTAACTTGACCTGGGTCGTTTCTTGCTTATGCCTCTGAAAATCGTAAGAAAAACTTGAGCTGTGTGCCAAGGTAGATATGAGGCAACCCTTAACTAATTGCCTATTATTTAAGAAAATTCTAGCATTATAACCGGTCACTGTGAAGAATAAAGTCTCTGACTTTGTAAAACAGAAACCCCGAGCCGTCTTCCGCGCGATGGTCCAAGTGCTCTGGGCTCCTGCTGCCCTTTGCCGTGTGCACAGTAAACGTTTACGGATTGTTACCTCGAAGAGTCATTGCTTTTACTTCTATTATTTCTGAACTTTTGATACTGGCATATTTTTTTTATCCCACTCTGCAAGTCACTTTGAGTAGAGTATTGAATTTTTGGTTTTGGGGAGGTACATATGCTTTTATTTTTAATGGCAAATTTTCAGAGTTAGTATTTTATCAGATGAAACCAATTAAAATGATTTTCTCTGTTCCTGGTTCGCGTATGACACTTCCGCTGACATCTCTGCGTCCTGGGGAAATAATGTTTCTTGTTTCGCCTTCACGCTGACTGAATATTAACCGGGACTTTTTCTAGCCAACGCACAGATAATAATGACGTTCCCGTTCCTTCTTTCCACACTTTTGTCCGCACTTGTCGGTGAGGTTCTCACCCAGCGTGTTTATTACTCTCCACAGGCCGTAGCAGCGGCCACTCTGCCTACATCAGAGCACGGGAGTGACCTAGTGTCTGCCCCTCATGGTGCTTTGGTCCAGCACAGAAGCCACAAAACAAGTAAACGAGTAATTAAACTCTGATACATGTTATAGGGGGGAAGCAACAACAACAAATTAAGTGCTCTCTGGGAGCGACCAGGGTGCCACTGTTTTTTGAACAAAATCGATGTTTGCCCGTCATCGGTTTTATGGGCCGGGCCAGCCTCTGCCACAGAAAGAGACAAATGCCTCTTCCAGATGCTTGTTCCAGAGCAAGAGCTTCCACGGTGTGTCAAGTGACGAGGAGAGAATATTCCACTGGAACTTGAGGGAGCATGGAAGGTCGGTTGGCCACCTACCGGGCTAGTGGCAGCTGCTGGGAGTTCTAGAGTCTCTGCTGAAAATGCTTAAAAGAGTGATGTCACCTCAGTGTCCTGGGATTCGGGAATGTTGCTCCTTCAACCCGTCCCTTCTCTTTTCTGAAACACAGGATGACCTAAGCTTTCTTTTTCTTTGTTTTGATGTTCTCCAAGGAGAGATAGATCCCTCAGAATTCCAGGAGTAGTTTGCAGTTCAAAATGCATCTGTGTGTAGCAAAATGATGTGACAGGGAGAAGTGTCAGCTGTCAGTGTGCTACAGGGTACTCATATCTCCGGGGATAAATGTGGCAGATCAATATGCGGCAGGCCTTAAACGTACACAGTGTTCCATGACTCAATTTAAAAAAATTTTTTTTTGGACTACAACTATGATACTCAGTCACTCATTTGAAAAATGAAAAGAAGCCTGGGTGGCTCAGTCAGCCAAACATCTGCCTGTGGCTCGGGTCAGGATCTCGGGAGTCGCGCTGGGCTCCCTGATAGCAGGGAGCCTGCTTCTCCCTCTCCCACTGCCCCTCCCCACTCCCTGCTTATGCTCTCTCTCTCTCAAATAAATCAAATCTTTAAAAAAAATTTTTTTAATGTAAAGAAAAGTAAGTGGCCCTGGAGAGAAAAAGAACAAGACCTAACTGTGCCCCCAAGAGAGGGCAGAGAGCAGGAGTAAGAGACAAACAGTGAACGAACGCCCTGACCTGGGCTTCACAGACACCCTGGGAGGAAGCATCTACCTGAGGGTGTGCAGAGGGGCACAGGGAAGCCCCCATAGCTGTCAGAGCAAGGACACAAGGACAGCACTCTGAGGAAGGTGGCCGGGTGGCCCCTCTGGGCAGAGAGCCTGTATGTGCAAGGCTGGGGCCTCTCGGGCTCGTGGAGCTGTGGGTGCCCTTGTGCCCAGCACGCGGAGAGATGGAGGTGGGAGGGAGCTCTCGGGAGACTTGGGACCATGGTAGCATCTCACGTACAAGGTCTGTGGCGTGGTGACTGGCGGGTCCTGACGCTTACTTCAGACACAGGGGAGTAGAGCGAGTCTTCTAGAAGCATCCAGCTGAGGAAGGTGCGCTCCGCCAAGGCAGCAGGGTGTGATCAGAATGAGAACAAAGCAGGGACCGGGGAAAGAAAAACTTCACTGAAACAGAGGTTCCTGCAAGGTCAACTCAGGTCCACGTGGGCTCGTCCCGGCACCAAAGGCAGGGGGAGCTTCAAGAAGCTCCTTGCTTAACAAGACTCTGGATAGAGTGGGGGAGTCCCAGCAGAGGCACAGACGGTGGACAAGCCCATGGATCACACTAAGTTCTGTTGTCTGAGGTGCTCAGCCCCACGGTTGGGTTTGATCCCATCTGCTAGAAAGCGATACACTACGTGCAGAAGTATGCATTGAAATGTTTTGACCAGGGGCACCTGGGTGGCTCAGTGGGTTAAACTGAGGTCAGGTCATGATCCCAGGGTTCTGAGATCAAGCCCCGTGTCAGGTTCCCTGCTCATCAGGGAGTCTGTTTCTCCCTCTTCCTCTGCCTGCCACTCCCCCTGCTTCTGCTCTCTCTCTCTGTCAAATAAATAAATGAAATCTTAAAAAAAAAAAAAAAAAAGAAATGTTTTGACAAGTGATGGCTAATCCTTTAAATCAAGTCCTTAAACATCTCTTAAAATTTGTTTTTCCCTGTGGTTGTCTAATAATTTGAGGTGCTTGTAAGCATGTCGACAGTTGAACTGTTATTCATTTGGGTGGGCCTCTCAGACTAGCAGTCCGTCAGCAGTAAATAACAAACATCGATAAACAATATAAATAATAAACTTCAAGGTCTTTATTCAACTGTTGAAGAGCACTTTGTTCTGGAATCCACATTTCCCATGACTCTTGTGTGTCAGTAGTCCAAAGATGACGACTTTCCTACTGGACTCTATCTGCCCTGTCCCCACCTTGTCCCCACACTCATCCTGGCATCGCTCTAAAATGTCCTTGTTTCGGGATGCCTGGGTGGCTCAGTGGGTTAAGCAGCTGCCTTCAGCTCAGGTCATGATCCCAGGGTCCTGGGATCGAGTCCTACATCAGGCTCCTTGCTTGGCAGGGAGCCTGCTTCTCCCTCTGCTTCTGCCTGCCTTTCTGTCTGCCTGTGCTCGCGCACTCTCTCTCCCTCTGTCTCTGACAAATAAATAAAATCTTTAAAAAAAATTTTTTTAAATGTCCTTGTTTCATTGCAAGGGTCTCTCACTTAAGGGCTCCTATGAGCCTCTCTGCCCACAGGGTGGTGGCAGTCCCTGGTTCCCAGTCCTGTCCCCTGGCTCTGACGATGTCTTCTGTTGTCACAGAGACATCTTGGAAGGGCCTCCCAAAGAGTGGCCAGGGCCTCTGTGCTGACACTTCCGTCCGCTGGGGCAGACCTCCTCTCAGGGTGTTGCAGTTGTGACATCCACCCTGAAGTCACCTTCCCTGAAGCTCCTATCTTGTCCCTGTCATGGCTTGATGCTATGCCCACTTGTGGATGCTTGGCTCTTTGTGCAGAAGGGGACCCCCGATCACTGAAGTTGAATTTCCCACCAGCTGGGAGCTGTGGTCACCAAGTCCAAATTCAGTTGACTTTTGTAGTGAAGACATGCACATTTTCTTGCACACTTCAATCTGTGAGATGTTCATTTGTTAGAATGACTGCTGCCTGCTGTATAGGTGGCCTCTCTGTCTGTCTGTCTGTCTCTCTCTCCCTCTCTCTCTCTCTCACACACACACACACTTTCCTCCAAGACAGCCCCTACATTTCTTGTTTTCCCAGTATATAGCGTCATTCTGTTTATGTCTGAACTATCTCAAAACTAAGACAGTTACCCAGGCAGCTGGAGAGAAAATTAGACAATGCTTTACTAATACCGCACACATTATGATGAAGTCGATTCATAATCAATAAGGATTCCCTGGAGATGTGCTTCCGGTATACTTTGTGAAATAAATTCAGGATAATATACGTCTCCACATGTATTTTTCTCTTGAAATGAAGCATTCTAAGTCTCTGAGGACTTCCATTGGGCGTGGAAAACTGAAACATATTCCTGTCCAAAGTCTTCTTGAGATGTATGGATTGATAGGAAGCCTTGAAGCCAAAGGTTCTTGATTTAATTCTGGTTTTGGAATGACTCCCTGGCCTCATTCTCTGTATGTGCGGGATGAGAATTATAATGGTTTGAAAAATCAGGATTCTGCTGGGTTGATTAGAGGAGCCTGTTGATGGCTTCAGGAGGTGCTCCTAGTGGGTTGGTGTCTTGCCCTGGGCTTATAGGCCAACAGCAAGGGCCTCACCCTAGTGCACGGACAACATTAGTGTGTGCTTTGGGTCTGTGTCTCTGACACATGGCATTGGCCATGCTGTGCCTCTCCCTGGCTGAAAGGACACTTCTCCGTGCTCTTCACAGCCAGTCCAGGGAGATGCCTGGTTCAGAGGCCATACTCAGAGCCATGCTTTTATGAGTAGGTGAGCACGAACACACAGTGAGCAGAAAACCTGGGCAGGGAAGAGACCAGGCTGGGAACAGATGTTCCCTTGTATGGGAGAGAAGAATTTGGGACTTTGAGACAGAGAAGGGCATCCCAAAGAACACACATTCAAGAGAAAGAGGAAAGGGGCTTTCTAGACAGAGGAGGAAGAGAGACAGCAAAGGATGAACTTATAAAGCAAGAAGGAAAAGGTGTGTTCCTTGCTGTCCTGAATATCTGTGATTGCCCATCCATCATGTGGTGTCTGTCCTGGCTGGGTGACAAGGTCAGCACCTCTCTCTGATGCTAGGAATCCAGGATAATCTCCTGCAGAGTCCTCTAATGGGATGGAGCTGTAGCTGGCTACTTGGAGCCTCAGGAAGCTTTCCTGAGCCCCAGGTGTCTGCACTTGGAACTGGGTGAGGCATATGGTGGCTGAGAGGTTCTTGTCACCAGCTGCTTGCTAGCCTTGTACCCGCTGCTGGCACCTGCCCCACCTCCAGCACTGACCACTGAACAGGCCTGGGGTAGGATACGGGTGTTGGCATTTGTAAAAGCCCCTCAGATGATCCTGTGTGCAGCCAGGCTGGAGGAGCACGGCTGCTTAGGGGAGGAGTGACTGGTGAGACCTGCTCACCTTGTTTTGCTTTTTTCCTTCCTCATTGCCCTCCCAGATTACGGCACCATTAAAAAAGTGCGGGCGCCCCTGGCCCCGGCTGCTGGCAGCTGTTTGCTGGAAGAGATCGAGCTCTTTCCCGAGCGGCGGGGACAGCCCATCCGGAGCCTGCAGATCCTTCACAGCCAGAGCGTCCTGTTCGTGGGCCTGCAGGAGCACGTGGCCAAGGTCCCGCTGAAGAGATGCCCGTTCTACCGCACGCGCAGGTAGGGCATCCCCGGCAGTTTATGGCTTCAGGACCTGAACATTCTTGTGAGCCCTGCATCCCAGGGTGCAGAAATGTCGATGCAAACTCATTTACTGGGCTAGGAATAACCCGCCAGTATCTGCAAAGGAGGGGCCATGTTACAACATATGTAAACAGTTGTCAGGGTTAAAATAAACTCTTCTGTGCGTGATAACACTTAGCAATAATGCTCATACTTGGTGTTCCTGCATTAATCTACGAGTTTATTTTTATAGAAATTTATGTAATATACGCAGGATCCCCTCCCTGGGGCAGTTCTCATGGTACTGTCCTCAGCACCAGCTCTCTTGGGACACTGCCTCTCTCCTGAGGCACCTTCCCTTACCCCTACTCAATTCTCATTGGCCATGGGGTGTCCACTGTGGACTGTAGTGGCCTTCAAAGCTCAGTTTGGGTAAGTGCAGGCCCAGGTGGTCCGGAAATGACAAGTACTAAGTACACTATACACCTGACCAGCACTTGAATGTTGGAATATTGCATGAGGGCTCTGACCCCCAACAAAAGATTGCCCTTGGGGAAATAATCATCTAATATGGTCGCAGAGGTCAGTGATCTCAGTAACTCCACCCCCCAGTGCAGTCTGTAAGGGCAGAATAGGTATGGAAATGGACTGTTCGGGTATATCACTCACAGATACCACTCACACAGGTCATACTTTCTCAAACAAGGTTCCCCATAGCCTGGGCTTTGGGACTCACAGACTGGCAGTCACATGACAGACTGCACATGCTATTTCTTGACCTGGTCGGTAAAGTATTTTAGATCTCACTTTTTCATGTAATGTGAAAATTGCTATAGAATCAAATGGGATAATGCATATGGTCTAAAACTTAAAGCACTCTGCAAAGTGGGCGTTCTCTTGTAGAAGTGAGGTTTTTGTGTATAATAGAAACCATTACAATATTCCTTTCTAGATGGTTCTGGGCAATGAAATATATGGTGCCTCCTTTGGTATCAGGGTGTTGAGGGATATTGTAAGGGACTATCTCCCTAACGATGATGGTTAGCAGTAATGCCGGGGAACAATAATAACAGAGCGATAAGTACCAGCAACTATCTTTTATATAACACCTTTTTCTTAAAGTTAACCATTGGGTGCTTGAAATTTTTTCTGGTTTGGGTTCCCTACTGACCTGGTGCAGGAATGATTCTGCCCAGTTGCTGATGATCAGTGGGTGACAAGGAGACTTGGGATCTTGCCAGCAAGCTTGTTGAAAGTTGGAATGCCCCTGGAAAGGCCCCAGTCTTCCAACCACAGCCCAGCGAGCTCTGACTTGTCATGGACTTTGGGTGGGGGGGTGTGGCGTGACACCAAATAACACGCATGAAGACACAGGCCTGTGCTATAGGTGCAGTGGGTCTGGGGCCAGAATGAAAGTTCATGGCTTGCACGCTAAGGCAGCTTATCCTTTCCATGGTACTTCGCCTTGTTGAGTCAGGATTACAATAACCCAGGTCCTTGTGACCGCAACCTGAGAAGCTAACTCCTGCGTCAGGTCTGGGAACCGAGCTGTCACGGCGCCCACCTCATTTCCTGCACTGCCGCACGTGGAGTCCAGTCGGGAAACCACAGGAGCTGGCCACCACCAGGCACAGCAGCCGGGGAACCATTCAAGTTCACCTTTCTCCTACAAGGAGAACAAGGCCACTTGTCTGTCTTCGTCATGTTTTGGGGAGGAGAAGATTAACAGTTATATCCAGAGCTGAATCTCCCTGCTGTTTTCTTGTCTACCCACTTGGAGAAGAGCCTCGGGAAATTAGAACTTTATTGTAAATGGAGAGACTGTGGAGTTCTGTGTCCCCACACTCAGAAAGGGCTAGATTGTGTTTGACCCTCAAATATTCCATTTGAGAAAAGAAAAATGCGAAGACTCAAACCCGAGCATTTTTGTGGATTCTTTCCATTATGTTTCTTTGCCATGCTTTTCTAATAGAAAGACAAGACTACCTCCCCCATTAACACTAGCTGGAGAAAAGTATCCATTTTTCAGAAACTAATATCTATATGACCAGATTTTTTTTTGATGTGTTATGGGGAAAAAAATTTTTTTTTACAAAAGCAATTTTAATTTTCTAAAAATGTGACTAAAGAAGTACACTGAATAGGAATAGGAGAGCAATTAACAACTGAGCAATAATTTCTTTGTTCAATATATATTCCATAGTAGAGTATAAGTAATTTCATTCCTTATTAGAAAAATCGATTTTATAAATGAGTTTTGTAATGCTTAACAAGAAAAACTGAACTTAACTAAAGTACCTGTCTCCTTCCAAATCATATTCACATTTTAGAAAAAAATTTTTTTCAGTATTCATTTTTGAAAGGCCATGCACAATTTGATGTCTCTTAAGATGTTTATAAATGATAATAATTGATAGAGTCCTGTGAGTTTCTTTTACACATCTGGCCCTGTGCTAGCTCTTCCTGTCATTTCCTGTCACCACTCTACCCTGAGGCTCAAGTCACCTGTCGTCTCCATTTTTAGATGAGGAGATGGGGGCTCAGATGTTTGGATCCTGCCAAACGTACCAAAAAGGTCACATACCTCGTTCAATATGAAACCCAGGTTCAGGGCTGGAGCTCTGACCCCAAGGTCCAGGCATTGTCTTATAGTTCACTGTGCTGCCCCTGGGACAATGAGGACATCAGTCCAGCGGTCAGGTGTCAGCAGAGATTAGCTGCTGGACAGGCCTAGAACAGAAACTGGAATTCTGAGCACCACATGCCAGGCCACATTTCATTCAGCCCATCCGACCATGAACCCAAACTGGGGCTTGGTCTCTCCCGGTCTGCGCAGCCTCCAGCATGGTGCCCAGCTCAAGACAGGGCAGTAAACATTTATCAGATTTACAAATGGGTAGTACCTTTCCCCTCTCTGCTATTTTGCTTCATAATCTATAAAGTTAACCTAAATTCTCATGCAACAGTTAAATTGTTAAAGGGAGTTAAACTCCCTTTGCAGAAGAGTGTAGTGATATAAAGCAATAGCTAAAGGATCAAATGCCCCTGGGATTTAAGTGTTTGTTGTTTCATTTTTGCTTAGTTTTAAGAAGTAATTGACGAGAGAAGAAAGCTGAAATCCAGGAGCATCCTTGTCCACATATAAAATAGAAGAGAAGTTTTGCTTTATAAAACTGGAGGGAAAGATGGAACCATTAAGAAAGAGATTGGCTCCATTTGTGAATGGGTGTCTAGCCCTTCTTAATTCATTTAGCTTGTAATAATATCATTTAGTTAAAGAAATTAACACTCATTAAGAAGATTAGTATGGCAGTTAGGTTACTGCAGAACATGTCTTGCTTGAAAGAGCAAAGTTTGAAAACGTGGAGCTATATGTCAGCACCTTTATTAATTAAATATCGTCTACAGACAGTGTCTGTCTTGCAGGAGAAATGCGATGTATAGAGAGAAATTGCAGGATCCCCTAAGGTCTTCCAGCTTCCAGAAAGACAACTTTAGCCATTCAGTAATGAGTCACATAAACACTCGGAAGGAATTTTGACATATACTCAATTTACAAAGTAAATATTCTCCCTTCAAAATGAATTTGATATTTTCCAAATCTCAATGTCTTGAGGTTTTGTTTGCATTGACTTTGGATTAGCTTCTAAAGACTGTGATTTTCCTTTGTTAATTCATTCATAATATATTTATTGACCTTAATACGTGCCAAGCACCAAGTGAGCCCCCGAGTGTAGGATGACGAATGAGGCACCCTTGACCCTGTCTCCATGGGGCTCAGAGTCTAATGAGTAATTCTGGCATAAATAAAATCTCCTGAATATCTATTGTGGATTTGAGCCAGAGGACCTTAGAATTACCTTAGACGTTATCCCAAAATCAATTCATCATTAAAATCTGATCCTATACTGCACCAGGACCTAATCTTCAGGCCTGACATCCTGTCCAATTATTTTTTAAGCTATATTTGAATCACAGCCAGTGTTCCAATCTTAAATTTCTAATAGTAAGAGAATAAATCACTAGTTATCATGTATTTATTGGATGGAGTATTCACTCTGTGGATTTTTCTGAAACCAAAAAATGATGACTATGAAGATATACACATTATGTGATAATAACTGAAAAAAGCAAAAAGCAAAACAGTAGTACATATATGCCATCATTATAACTTTAAAAAAAATAGGAGGAAAAGACATAGTACATTCACCAACATCTAGTTAACACACTGTAAGAGGGGCTTGGCTGAAATGCTATTTTTTTATTGGAATCACAAGTTAATACCTCCAGGTCCTGGGTAGGTCAGAAAATGAACAGTTAAAATGTGGTAGATAGATATGAGCATACATAAGCTTAACTAGTGATTTATGAAGCATAAGTCATACTACTGTTTTTTCTGTAATAGGGAGAGACACAGATTTTGTGGGGTCTGAAGCTTATACAGTTTGGGAAGGGGTCTTGCTAAGGAAAAGAATATCACAATTATGGATGCAAAATGTCAACCAGTCTTAGCTCCTTAACAAATGTGAAGTAAAGAAGGTTAAGCTTCCTTAGCTTCATGGCAGATCCATCTTCGGCAATGATATAAACACATATTTTGATTCAGGTTCACAATAAAAGCAAAGAACATTTGTGAACACCATCTTGTAGAGATGTCATGAGCTGCTTCTACAACAATGGGATTATGAGTATATTTTTTTTCTTTTTCTTGATCAAATCTTTTTTAAAGATGTACTTATTTGAGAGAGAGAGCAAGAGAGGAAGCAGGAGGAGGGACAGTGGGAGACAATCTTTGGGCAGACTCCCTGCCCAGTGCGGAGCCTGATGCAGGGCTTGATCCCACCACCCCGAGATCCTGACCTGAGCCGAAACCAAGAGTCAGACACTTAACCGACTGAGTCACTCAGGCGCCCCTCTTGGTCACATACTTTAATGTAATCATATCATTGTTTCCATGGAGAACACAGTTTCTAAGAACAAGCAAGATCACTAAAAATATTTCATAGGTCAATATTTCATAGGTCAGATCTACTAGGATAGGCTCTCTGCTTTCCTTGGTGATGCGTTAGCCAGCCAACAGTTTTGGATTCAGCTTTCTGTTCAGTTTCCTCACGAGCATGTTTCTGTTTCCTAAATGGCAATGTGTGTTCTAGTCACTTGTATAAAGTCAGATAATTGTTGTCATTACCAACTTTTGTACCTCAGCTGAGTTTGAGAAACATGGCCAGAGAGTTCACAATAAGTAGATGTCTACTCCCCAGCTTCCATCTTTTGCACTCCCCGGTTTAAAGCTGGGTAGAGAACTCTGTGGGTAAGCTTGGGCTGCAGCAGTGTTCTCGACTCCAGATCCTTGCACCTGAGTTATCCTGGTCAGTAGCACCTTGGCTTTTATACACCAAGCTTCCCTTAATCTTTTTATTTGCAGCATAATCCAATGAATTAATGATTCTTAAGGAAATAACCAACCCCATGTGTCTGCTAAAATACTTGTGTATGGAAAGATCATGAGCTTCAGATTCAGGGGGATCCTAGATAAGCTTTTACATGGTGTGTGATTATAAGCAAACCACTCAGTGTGGTACTGGGAGCACAAAGGCAAAGAGCACATAATGGGTCTGGGAGATGGAAAGAATTCAGTCGACGATGGTTCCTGCCCTTCCTTCTTTCCTAGGCTAGTCTGCTCATGGAGGTCCTGCTGAGTTGGCATGGCTAGTGAATGCTATGTCTTCATGCCTTTCATACTCGTTGAAGGGTTAGCTTCAACTTTTCTCTCTGTCCCAAGTAGAATTAAAAATCAGACCTAAGAAAAGAAGGGAGGGAGGGAGGGAGGAAGGAAGGGAAGAAAAGGAAGAAAGGGAGAAGGGGGGAGAGAGAAGAGGCAAGAGAGGAGAGAAAAGGAAAAAAAGTCAAATAGCTCTTGTATATGTGCTTTGCCTTCTTTGTTGAGGTATACTACCCATTGCCTCTGGCCAATCCACCTGGACCTGTCAAGATTTGCTTTTTGCCTTTAAACCACTTCACTTTGAGAGGTACAAGGCTAGTCAGGCCAGACTCTGCTCCTGGTACTACATTATGTCCTTGGCTTTGGTCTGTCTGGCAGTTTGTGAGGCTCTACCCTGTCTTAGCTTCTGTGAGCATGGCTCCATTCAGTTGATAGGAGCCTCTGTCAGGGGATATTCATTAATTCCTTGTCCCAAGTCCCCCATTGTGTCATATATCTATCTACCCAGAGAGGCTAGGATTCAGGCAACTGATGGAGGGAGATTGGACAGGGCCAGGAGTAAGGAGAGCCAAGTGCTTACCCTCCTTGCTGCTGTCACCAGGTTGGGGAAGGCACGGGGAACCCAGAGTAGATGCCACCCTTGACAGAAGTGCTCTGCTGACACAGAGAGAAGTTCTTTCCTTGGACTTGGCTGTGTTCTCACGGGGGATTCTCTGGCATTGGCACTTAAGCCTCATGACTCATTCATGGGCAAACTGTTAAGTTGGGTGAATTATAAGGAGTCAGCGTAATATAAATGTTTTCTCTGGACTTACAGTCTTCTAAAGCTTTGTGTAAGAGTTTAGGTGTATTCCTTGACCCCTTGGGCATCCTTCAAGTGTAAATGACAACTTTTCGTATTCTCCAGTGTCTTCTGATTCTGCCTATGAAACCCTCATCTACTCAGCCACAGCAGGGCTTCTCTCAAAGAAACATGAGATGGGCAAAGAGTAAGCATGTCTTCATTTTTCTCTGATTGGCGGGGGAGGCGAGGACACTGTGGCCCTTTCATTACCTCTGTTCTGTAGAGGAGAGAACATAGAATACCAAAAGTGCAGACTTTTCCCTGAATGAAGTGACCACAGATACTTTTCTTTCCTTCTTGGGCAGTTGGACATAGTGTTTTCTGGTCCTTGTTCCCCCCAGGCGACTTGAACATCCCTGAGCTGCAAAGGGCTCATGTTGGTTCATCAATACTCCATGTGTCCTCTTTGTCCTGGTTTTGGTCCTTGAGCACAGAATTGACCACAGCTGAGCTGCCTTCCCTGGACAGCTTCATCCTGGGGGCACACGTGGCCTCTGCAGAAAGACATTATGTTTGTTAAAAGACAAATTTCATGACAATTGAGATCCACCGGGAGGGTAAGAGAAACAACTCAGGTGCCGTATGTGACAAGTGGGGAAGTGGGATTGACTGTGTCATGTCAGAAACTGAAGCTGATGGCCCAAGTTGATGACAGTTGCTAGACTCCCAGGAGCACTCCTGTTTTGCTTATTTCAAATACTCTTTACTCTTTAACTATTTCTTTCTTAGTCTTGGTTTTCCCAAAATGCTTCATAATATGAGTATCAGTCTTGTTCAGTTTTTAAAACAGATTTTTCAGGAAAATTTGAGTGTTATATCCACCTACCAAGATTTTAATGAAAACCGCTCACTTAGCATTACTGGCAATACATATCAAATATTCTAATTGCATATTAAAAGCAAATTTAAATGTAAAAAATCACTGTATTTAATCAAAATCATGTAATGATAAGCCAATAGTGAATAGTTTTTTAATATTAAAGTTAGTGACTAATTGAAATTCTGGATCATTAATTTCATCTGCAAATCATAATATATAACATGAATTACTATGAAATGTCTTGAGCAAGTGATGCATAATAAGTATAAACAGGTATTTTTTACCAGTAATTATATCTTTGTTTACTCGGCATGTGTCCGAAATTTTAAAATGCCATTACATTGTAGCTGTATCTCAGTTCCTCTTGGGAATTACAAATTAATTTTCTCGTAGATTTCACAACTTGATACATGCTATCCACCCCCGCCAAATTTTTCCTGCCTAAGCAAAACACCAACATTTTATTCACATCAGTATGCTTCCAAGGAATCCTAAGGAAACCTCAGCCCAGCCATGCTGCTCTGCTTCTGATCCTGGTCATGCCACAGACACGCGACTCTCTCGTTCCCTGGGGCCGTCATGACCAGGCATTCTCCTCTCACTCAGCTGAGCTCCATCCAACTCCATTCAGAAGGCAGCCTGCACACGCCATCTTCCTGGAATCCTTCTGCTCTACCTCTCAGCCCTCTCAGTCCTGTCGCACCATTGTCTGAGCTTCTTTCTCACTTAGTAGTTAGCCTACCCCATGCTGTCAGGCAACATTCATGAACATACTCTGCCTTCCTTGCAAGACTGAAAGTTCACTCCTGGTCTTCGTGTCTTCAACACATGGCATCCTGTATGGGAGTCAAAAATATCATTGTGAATCTATCCAAATGTGCAGCTAAAATATTTTGCACCACTTAATAGAAAGCAGTGTGGCGTGTCACATTGCCTGCTCAAATAAAGAGCTCATGGCATTTTCAGATTTAGTATTTTTGGTCTAGAATGTTTTCAAACACCCCAGAACCCAGTATCATATTGTAAGACACAATTATGTTTAGAGATTAATTAGAATAACTATATGTATCCCATCCCCCAAAATGCCTTTTTCTGATTTATTACATGATATAACTTAACCCTCAAAACAGTCCTATCACTCCAGTTTCGTGGGAGCAGAAACTGAAGAAAGTATATGTTTCAGGTGGGTTCACCAACTGAAAGACGTGTGGCTCTCTTCCAATGCATTCCTCAGTGTCCTGTCTCATTAGAATTTTTTCAGTCTTATTTCTAGTAAGACAGTGTTCTTATTGCAACTCTTAAAATAAAAGCAGATTCAGAAGTACAGAGTGACTTTGGTCATTAGGAAGAAGACAACTCCGATCGTATTAGGAATTAGGGCAAAGATCATGCATGAACAGAAATCCGTCTCTCCCACTACTATCATGAGGAGAGTAGAGATATGTTAAGTAAATAGACACGCAGTTTTTGCACAGTATTTTAAAGTTTACAGCACTTACTAGGAAGCCCTAAATCTTGACCGGACCTCCCGGGCTTTCTGCCCATTCCTCTCCTCAAGGTTCAACCGAAGTCTGGCCTCCATTTATCTCACCCTTTAAACTGCCCAAGTTCCCTCCTACCTCAGTGCCTTCCCCATCCCATGTCTGTCTCGCTGCTGACTGTCCTGATTTCCTAAGCCATGTCAAAAGGCTCACTCCTTTTCATCTCACTGATGCCAGCTTAAATGCCACTCCCTGGGGTATTTCCTGACCCCAGACCCATCCATCCAAACAGGGTTTCCCTCTTTGGGTTATTCCTTTTGGAAATGGTTGTTGCCACTTTTCAGTGTTTATTTCCTTTTCCAAAGGGTAAATTCTGTGTCTGCTTTGCTGTCCATGGTACCCCCACTGTTTTCAGGCTGGTTCACGGCAGGTGCTCATAAGTGTGCCCCAAATGAATGAATGTTGGAATCACTTAAAATCTCATGTTTAATGAATGCATTTTCTTAATATGGCAAGAATACTTAAGATCAAAAATAAGCTGATTTAATGAAAATTAGTATAACAGAAACAAGTCAGATAAAGACATTAACACTTAGATAATCTAACACGCGAAAGGATTGTATTCAGGAATTATCTCCAGCTGCCTAGAAATACAGTAGAAGATTTTAATGAATATACCTCTTTTCCCTATTACCCAAATTAGCAAATAGCATAACTGTAAACTTTAAAATTTGAAGGAAGCATTTAGTGAAACATTTAATATCACTGTCCCAGAAAAGGGAAAGTGGTTTATCCTTCTTCTAGAATTAAGGCCTGTGTCTAAATAGACCTTTAGCTCTAAAACATATTCTCAATAAATATGTTTTTAAATTAAACTTTCAGATTCTGACCAACATATTTTCTGAATTCAGATACTTTCAAATACCAAAGCAATATATCAAGTGAGAATAATCTAAGGTTATTAACAAAATGTGGAAGGTTTTTTATTAAAAAGATTCATCATACAAAGAAAAACATTTTCAAACTACAATGAAGAAAAGCTTCTTTCACGATGGCCATATTAATAAGAATTTGTGATTTTCCACGCCGTCTCTTTAAAAGACCCGCCTTCCCACAGCAATGAGTTATGATCATAGGTTTTTCCTAAAGTATACTTTGGAGTAAAGGTAGGGCTCATTTGAATTTTGCTATGGCCTGAAATATTTTGACTGAGGGAAACATACTTATCTATAAATGGAATTTTTAATGAATGGGTATTTATGCCTGGAGAGGAGTGTTAGTAGTTTTAAGGGATAAATGGAATGTTAAGAATGTGCAAAGCCCTCAACATTATGGGAAGAAAGAGATGTTTTTACAAGCAGCTTTTCATTGAAAGCAGCTTCAATATCCTGTGTAACCCTGTGGCATTGTTTCGGTCCTGCAGGCAGATTTGCAAAGAGAAGACAGGGGCAAAGTGAGGGGGTTGGTGGAATTTTCCTGTTTTGGAAATTTTAATTTTTGTCTAATGTTCGTGTTGCTTTAATAAGAAGCATTAAAAGGAATTCAGGCCTTTTGAATCATTCTGTAAGTGTAGCTTTGTCCCGTTTGCTCACCAGTGTGAAGATGGGACCATGTGCAGAGAAGGGTTCCCATGTGTGATACCCACTGTGGAGTCAATCTGGCGGGTGGGCTCCGTAAGACATGGGCACTGTGGGTCAGATCTCACTGTGCCACCAAGGGACTCACAGCAGGAAGCAGAAGAGTTCTTAGTTCTCACTCTGCCCGGATCTGTCTACAGTGGAGGGGTCTTCAGATTTCTAGAAACTTCCCACAAAATAACATCTGCATAGAGTTGATTTGCTGACCCTGAGCTTAGTGACAATATGAGAAATATCTTATTTTGTAGATACGAAAACACACACTTCCCTGTCTTATACATTCACTGGTTTATCTTCCTCTCTCTTATTCCTTTAAAAAAAAATCAAATCAACTGTATGTCTTAAAAATGATGAGTTCTTTAAACTGAGAAATGTGAGATATGCTTTACGTACTATTAAAACAGGAATACAGGTCAAATTCTCCTCTAGGGAACTGATCATTGCAGTGAATTTTTATTTAAAAAACAAGTTATTAAAAATCATATTCCCAAACCTCAAGAACTAGAGAGTTTCAGAAGCTGATGCTCACACTTTGTGTTATAAAGTTGTGTTTTAAAAAGATGTTGTCTGAATTTGGTAGAAAAAGGAAAAAGAAACCATACACAGCTTCCTTGTTACTTAAGTGCCAGGTCTGCTTGTGTGGGTATGAGGATTGGGAAGTTTAGGTTAAAAAATATATATATAGTTGTTTGTTTGTTTGTTTGCTTGCTTGTTTGTTTGTTTTAATTCAACAAACGGAGGGAGGAAAGGAGAGTTGCTAGAAATGCGTTTCACACAGATCACAGACGAGGAGGCTAATGAAATGATACTCTAAAAGGATCAGAAGGAATCCTGAAGAAATGTTTTTATGATTTTTTAAGTGTGGAAGCTCTTTCAAAATATGGCAGAAATTTCAGATGCTGTAAAGGAAAAGATTCATAAACTTCACACCATAAAATTTTGAAACATTTGTAGCTCAAGAAAAAATACTTAGTAACAAGTAGGGAAAGTATTTGAAACATTACTGATAGAGGGTTAATTTTCTAATATGGAAATTTTCACTTGCAATGACTACATAAAAGGAGTGAAGCCAGTTACTCAATCAAAAAGAAACAAAAAGCAGGAATTGGTTACAAGTAGGAAATTTACAAGAAAAGAAATACGGGTAATCCATCAATGTGCACACACACAATAGATTTTAATCTCACAACTGAACAAATAGATCAGAGAGCTAGAAGAGTGTTTTGATCTATCAGAAAGGGCTAAGTTTAAAAAAAAAAAAAAAAAGGCAACATCTAGCATGGAACAGGGAGAGAAGAAAGAGTTCTCCGAACTGTTGATTGGTACAAAATCATTAATACCTATAACTTCTACCTCTTCGATGCCATGTATAGAAATTTATCATGTAGAAAATACATACAAGCGTATACATTACAACCTTGCTTTTAAAGGATTTAAATAAATGTTGATTCTTCTAGGTAATAGAATACTGTACAGCCATATAAGGAATCAGGTAGAGCTGTATATACCGGCAAGAAAAAATGTGACAGTATATTTTTATGTGTAAAAAGCAAAACTGAAGGCTATGGGAACAGTCCCTTTGTGTGTGTTATATCTAACTCTACTCATTAACAAAATAAAAATATATATGTATATAGAGACGTATTCATGCATGAATGCTATTTGTGCAGAGAAAATATCCCCCAAATGAATAAAAGTGTGAATAGTACCTAGAAAGCATGTACTTTGTAGTAATTGTTTTGTCTGATTTTTTCATGTGCATCTACTGTATGCCTGGTAAGGTAATTCAACAAGAGGCCCTTAGACTGGGGTGGCCCCAAAGCCTTGGTAGCTGACCTGGGCAGACTGAAACCAATGTCAGAGTCCCCACACTCGAATCTGGGAAAGTGAAACTTTGGAATGACCAATCCCAGTCAACCAGGCATTCCCAAATAAGGCCCCCATTCAAGTTATAGCCAATCAAATAATTTCCTTGGGTTGCTTCCAAATCTTCTTCATAAAATTCTCTCCCCTACCTTCTGTTAGGGGAGCCTCCTAAGCACTTTTGATTTGGGGCTACCGTATTCAAAATTTTAATGTGCCTCAGTTTACCTTGTATGTGGTTTAATGTGCCTCAGTTTACATGTATGTGGTCACTCACCATCAAGTTCCAACGAGGCTGTGGTGACAGGCAGCTGTCCCACGCCCCTCTCCACCCACCCTAGTCCTGCTGGGAGAAGAGCCAGTAGTAACCATCTCTGTTGGAACCTCTTTGGGTGGTAAATTAATAATAATTCCATAGTGACAATAAATAATAGTTTTTACCACTATTGCTTGATTTATTGCATTTTGCGCCATCTTCCCCTGCCGTGGGACTTCAACTTCGTTTTTCTCTGCTTGGGTTTCTGCATTTTAAAGACTACATTTATGTCACTTAAAATAAATGCAGGAGCTAATCAAAGGATTGTATTTGTAAGGTTCTGTGAGGGTGCAATGAGCTAACGAGACCAGGTTCTTAGAACGGTGCTTGGTATGTGGTGATCATATTTGATATGTTAATTGATTATTTTGTATCATTAATATTAACAATTTAATATTACTTATACTACCTCCTTGGCCCATGTTTGATAGTTAGACTGTGATTTCTAGACCTACTCTTGGTTCACTGGTAATCCGCTAACAGATTCTCCCAGCCTGAAGAGCCCCTTCCCTTTAAGAGGACATTAGCACTTTCGTGCTGCACTAGCCTGCCTTTCCTCTCTCTCATTTCCTGCACATCTGACCTCTTGGCCCCTTCAGAGAGTGAATTCTCAGGTCTTCAATGCCCTGCTTGCCTGTGGGGTCATCGTTTGTATAATCCTGGCTCAGTCACTGTCACACTGTCTGCTCCCCTCCACCCTTGAACACCTCTTGCCTTGATGACATAGGGCCAAATTCTTCATCTAATGATGCCCATGTGCTGCATGAACTCTTTCACAGAGACAAAGCCAAAATAAAGTATCCACCATCTGCAATACTTCTGAAATAACGTATTGAATATATTGCAGTTGGAGCTATAGTAAGTTACTATTAAATTGAAATTTTTCATTTATTTTTAAGCTATGGAACCCAAAAGGAAGAGTTTCCTGTTTTATTAAATTCATACTGACCATGTTGAAGGGTTTGGGGTATATTTGTTTGTCCTTGGGCCAATTTCTTAAATCTTCTGTGCCTCAGTTCTCTTATCAATGAAGTAAAAATACTACCTCCCTCATTAGAGTTAAGTGTCTAAATGATATAATAAATTGATATATTATAGTAGGTGTTCAACAAATAACATCTGTTACTAAGGTAAGGATGATAATAGTGGTGGTGGAAGAAGTGATGGTGGTGATGATGGTGGAGGTAATGGTGGTGGTGATGATGGTGGTGATGGTACAGGTGATGATGATGGTGATGGTGGAGGTGATGGTGGTGATGGTAGTGATGATGGTTATGATGGAGTTGATGATGATGGTGATGATAGTGATGGTGGTGATGATGTTGGTGGTGGTGATGATGGTGGTGATGGTGCTGGTGATGATGATGGCGATGGTGGAAGTGATGGTGGTGATAGTAGTGATGACGGTTATGGTGGAGTTGATGATGGTGATGATAGTGATGGTGGTAGATGTGATGGTGGTGGTGATGATGGTGGTGATGGTGCTGGTGATGGTGGTAGCGATGATGGTGATGATGGAGGTGGTAGTGGTTATGGTGGTGATGGGGGCAATGGAGATAATGGTGATGATGATAAAGTGAAAATAATGCATCTTATAAAAGTTGTATCTGAAAGATATAACAGGTTTTCAGCAAATACTGCCTGTTGCTAAGGGGTTGCAGTTGATGATGATGATGGTGGTGGTGATGACAGTGATGGTGATGGTGGTGGTGATAAGAACATCTAGGATTTTTTAAGCATTGAAAAATTTTAACTAGCTCTATTCATGACACCAAAAGGCTCATGTTGGTACACACAGTCCCTTGGTCGTCTGTCCTGTATCTTAGGAAAAATAGAGGTATTTCAACCAAAGTTAATTGATTTAATTAGATACGTATGGGCATATGCATACATTGTTCTCTAGTGTGCCAACTGAAACTTGGTTTCTCCTAACTAGTTTCCAAGTCAATTCATCAGGGCTAGACTCACCTAAGCTCGCATCTGTTACTGCATGGGTAAGGCTGCTCTTTATTGACCATTGGGTGTGTGTTTGCAGTGCCTGCATTGGGGCCCAGGACCCTTACTGTGGCTGGGACATGGTGATGAAGAAATGCACGAGCCTGGAGGAGAGCCTGAGCATGACGCAGTGGGAGCAGAGCACCTCCACCTGTCCTGTAAGTGTGTGTGTTCTCCAGCCTCAGAAAGCACCGTCCATGGGAACCCAGCTGCCCTGAATCCTAATCCATATCCTGTATGCGCGTCTGGAACCTTCCTTGTAAACCCGGTCTGGGCTCTCTCAACTGGTTCCCCTCTGAGCGTTCGTTAGAGCCACACAAGATGTTGCCATATGCTTTTTGTCTGCTTTGAAGAGACATATCGTAAGAGAAAACTCTGCTGCTTTGCTAGTGGGGTGTAATATCTCTGTTTCATTCTTGGGTTTTCTCTCGAGATTGGTGTGGACTCTTGCCCTTTTTAGCATTAATAAAATAGTGACTCCACACCCACCAATTTCCCATGGAAGCTATATTTCTAGAAACTGAGATAAGTAGAGCTTTTAAAATAATAAAATAAAGGCTGTAATTATTGGACCCCATGTGGGACAGTCTCAGGGTCACAGGAAGGTCTGGGAGAAAGAGCGTGACGGCCATTCCTACTGTGAGCCCCCAGAATGAAGAGCCTCGCTTCCGTTTGGAGCCAGTTCTCGAAATCTAGGAAAAACAGTTTCCTTTGCCAGATTTTTTGCTTAAGGCCCCACATGTAGGACCCGACTTGTTTGTTTTCCTTTGTCTCTAGAACTCTTTGTGCAATAATCTCAAACTCTTTTTCTGGCCTCAGACCATATGACCAATAGCTATTAACCTCCACACGTTTGAAAACCGATTGAGAGTCACTGTGCTGTCACAGAGCTGCTGGTCTCTGTGACTGTCAGAGCTGGCTCACTTCTACAGGGAAGAGCGGGAAAAAGAAGCAGCACATTCCTTTCCTTGAGATCTGGCCTGTTGCTCTTAGCAGAACTGCCCGTGGCAACTGGGTGGTCACCTGCTCTTTTCCTCACCTAACCTAAAAAGGCTTTCCTTCAGTTTGTGAGGGGGAACATCAGGTAGCGTGATATGAGGAAGGCCAGGGTTAGTAAAAACAGCATCATCTCCCAAGGGTGGGCATGAGATCGAAGGCTTTTACTGCAAAGGTGTGAGATCACCACTTCCGGGCTCTGAGCTGAACTTTGCAATGGGGTTTGCTGCTGGTCCGCTGGGTTATGTAGCTCTTTTTCAATGATTCTTGAAATTGATTAGAAATATGCCAGTGTTTGTGCCAGGTTCTTTCTCATTTTTGAAAATTCTTTAAAAGCACAAAGATGTTCACCTTAAATCTCTGCAGCTAGAGATAACATAAACAAGGCTCTACATTATGGGCCCCTACTTTTGAAGGATCAGAGCAATTTTCTCATAGATGTTTGACCTTGCATTTTTAATGGCAAAAAGGGTAGCAGAATATAATAATAGTTCTTCTTAAGCAGTAAGGCCATCTGTGTATGACCTGGGGTTTTGTGGATATCTGAGACAGCTACTTGTAAAGATAGTTTGTAAGATATCTACTTGTAAAAAGATAAACTGAGGCATATTAAAAATTTTAAGAGTTTACCTTAGGAGAAGGGAAAAATGAAGGGGGGAGAAATCAGAGTGGGAGAAGAACCATGAGAGACTATGGACTCCGGGAAATAAACCGAGGGTTTTAGAAGGGAAAGGGTTGGGGGGATGGGTGAGCCTAGGGATGGGTATTAAGGAGATCACAGAGTGCAGGGAACACTGGGCGTTCCATGCAAACAATGAATCTTGGAACACTACATCAAAAACTAATGATGTACTGCATGGTGACTAACATGACCCAATAAAACAAAATTTTAAGGGTTTATTTGAACAAAATGAATTCCAATCAGGCAGCATCCAGTCTAGCAGATGGAAAGGAGCTCTGAGGAGGTACAAAATCAAAGACTTTCATAGGAAAGAGTAAGGAAGTTATAATACTAGGCAAAATGTCAGGTTGGTCATTGCCAAGTTACTTTCCTTAGTGGATGATGGGTCTTCCAGGCAGATAACCTAACTAGTATTAATCAGACATTTCCTGATTGGTTTAAGATTCCTTTTCTAAAAGAACCAAAACTGTAATTAAGTCTCAGTTTGGTGTCATGGGGGCCTAGCATAAGAAACTCCATTATGGGTCTGTAGGGTTTTTTGTTTGTTTCTCTAAGATTTATTTGTTTGAGAGAGAGAGAGAGACAGATAGCACATGCATGAGTGGGGAAAGGGGCAGAAGAGAATCATCAAGCTGCCTCCCCACGGAGCTCTGAGCCTGATGATGCCCCTTGATCTCACATCTCATAAGATCCCGATGTGGACCCAAACGGAGAGTCAGACTTACCAGCTGAGCCACCCAGGCGCCCTTGTAGGGTTGGGTGTTTTGGGGGGTTTTTTGGCTTTTTTTTTTTTTTAAGTAACTATATTAATTGTATATCTCTTTCTAAAAATCTCTCTTAGAAAGAAATGAGCTAGATGAAAATTATTAAGGTATAATTATAGGTATTTTTGAAAGCTATTAAATATAATTTTGCTTCTGTGTTACTTTTTTATTTTGGCTAAAATGGAAGAAAGGTTTTGATTTTATTGGCCAAATCTACTGTACTTCATCGTTTCTGATATGCCACTGTTGTTTTATAAGGAAAACATATGCTGGCATGAATGGCAAGATGGAAACTCATTTCAGAGATGTTTACTATATATAAGTATAAATACACATACACACGTGTATTAAAAAATCTTATAATTGGTTAAATAATTTTCCTTACCTACATTTCTTTATCCAAAGGAAATTAAGCTTTATAAGCTGAGGGATGTTTTTTCCCCAGGCAAAGAACTTAACCTTATTTCAAACTTTATTCCCAGACTTCTTCAACTTAATTAGCTGCAAAGAATGAATCGTGTATAAGCAAAAACTGAGAAGAGCTTCAGTGTCCAAGAAGGGGCTTGGCCTTAAAAATATTACCAATCTAGATTTTATGAGATCCATGAACAAAATTTTATTTTTATTTTTTATTATGTTTTTCACCACACAGTACATCATTAGTTTTTGATGATTCATTGTTTTCGTATAACAAAATTTTAAAAAGCAGCCATGGTATAAAATAGCAGCTCCCAGTAATGGTGACAGTGTTCGCTCCCAGGGATGCCTAAACTTTGGGGTTGTTAAAGTGGATCACTGTTCCTTGGTTTGTGAATATATTCACTTTTTCAATACTAGAGATATTGCTTACCCCTAACTTCTTTAAGGAGAACTGAAGTGTTTTGTCATCGGCGGTAGAAGTTCCAAGGGCGAGAAGTTCCTTGCCCTCCCGTTCTCACTTGTGCTTGCCCTTTGGCGAGTTTCTCCCAGTTCGTGATAGTTTCTTTCATCTTGTTGGAGTAGAGATGGGACCATGCGGGGGCATAGGGTTGGCGCTCAGGGGGTCTTGGTGGAGATCAGGTGTACGTACACGGGAATGCAAGGCGACAGCTAGCGGGGGGCTGGAAGTCAAGTGGAGGGATTTTTAATGAGACCAGAGCATCTCACATCCAGTGTAAAAGCACAAGTTGAATAATGAAAGCAGGGATTTTGCCATGTGGACGGAACTCAGTGGGAGTTAGGCAAACATGGAGTAGGATAAGGGTGGAGCAGAATCTGGGGAAACCTACCAAGTAAACATTCATGAACTTCAGACCAGGGACTTTGCACAACGGAGTCCCCCAAAGTCAGTGCTGCGCTCAGAACCCAGGCAATCCTTTGATGTCTGGAGAGTTCCACTTGGTGACGGGCCCATTGGAAACCCTCCTGGGGATTTGGTGCGGGAGAAGACCTACTTTCCACAACAAGATCCCCATTTTAGAATGTTTATGGATTTCTTTTGTCCAGGAGACAGGACTGTAGTTGGCTTTTATAATTATAATCGAAAACATTCTCAGGTGAAGAGATTTGAAGTGCCCCAGCAGGATCTGAATTTACAGATCTAGAGTGACTTGGGTATTGTTTAAGTCCTGCATAACTCTCAATGCTGCTTAGCAAGGAGAGCGTTGTCTTACAAATCTCCCCGGGCTGTAGTGATGCCCGAATGCCACTCACATGCTTTGTGCGGACACGGTCACCAGCGTACTGTCCCACGCATTAGAACTCTCCCTGTTCCAGCATGCACTGTGCCGTATACTACACGAGCACCTCGATGTCTACAGTGACTGGCTCCTCCCCAGGACAGTGTGTAAGCAGCACTTTTGCAGTGAAAAGATATTTAGCAAGGACTGAGCCCAGAGGCTCCACTGAGAAAGCAACACCGTGGAGCACATCTGAAGGGTTTA
This sequence comes from Mustela lutreola, assembly GCF_030435805.1. Taxonomy (NCBI): domain Eukaryota; kingdom Metazoa; phylum Chordata; class Mammalia; order Carnivora; family Mustelidae; genus Mustela; species Mustela lutreola. Next base: position 7,045,425 of record NC_081294.1, on the reverse strand, counting down.
TAGAAGGTTCTAAAATTGCACTGGGAAAGAAATCAGGATGTGAATCCAGTGCTTCTGACATTCTGCCCACTCTACAAGACAGTGACATTTCCAGCTGCCAGCATCTCCCCAGAGCAGGGTCGGACGTGTACACCCACCCACAGGTGACCCCGTGGTCACCTTGCACATTATGCCCAGTAATTCCAAACTGTGTACTTAAATCTACGGTAAAGGAAGGAAGAGGGAGCTGAGGTTAACTGTGTGTCTACACCATGTGCTGCCTGCTGTGTTAGGCCATTTGAATGGATTACCTCATTTAATGTCAGGATCACCCTGAGGCTAGGCATCAGTGCTTCCATTCTAAAGAATGCCCCTATCCACCCAACCTGTCGTAGCCCGGAACACTCCTGCTCACTCCTCTTCAGAGGTGCTCGCTCTCCCTCATGTACTTCGTTCATGGAGAGACATTTAAGAATGACATTGACATTACGACATGAGCCGGTCCTTTCCATGGAGCACATCCAATATCCTATAGTGTTATAATCACTGACCAAAACGACATGAAACTTTGAAAATAAATGAAGATCTTTTGATGCCTGAAAAAACATACTCTTGGAAGATAGAAGACTTTGATTTAAGTATGAGGATAATAGGTGGAGTGCAGAAGACCTTCATGATACACTCCAGGGACCTCGGCACCTAACGAATGCATCTATGCCCTTGATTACTTGAGAATTAATGAGCATGAGTGACTCAAACGCAGGATTGTGGATTACGCTTGTTAATAGGAACTGAATCTTCCTCGGCTAGCACTTGGGAATCCATTACTTCCCAGGTGAGGGGAACTTTGCCATTATACAGTTAGGGATAAAAGTGTACGGTGCTGGTTTCCATGACACTCTCACCAGGGAAGGATCAATGAATCACATTACAGAATGAAGTGACGGAGATCATAGTCTCTGGATTAGCTTGTTTAGCCCGATTCTTGGGTCTTTCACAACCAGTGAGACTGAATAAACTGAGCCTCGTCTGAACCTCAGTGTGCCTCTCTGTGAAATGGATGTAAGTACCAAGAACATTGTGAACACTGCAGAGTTAAGACGTGGAAATCACTCACCACAGTGCCTGGCATACATTACCACCTATATATGTCTTACTATATAATATTTAGTAAGACGAAGCACACATCTCAAATACAGAGTCACTTGACAGAAATCTGGAGATAGCACAAACAAAGATAAAATATTCTAGTTAGCTTCATTTCTGACTTCTAAGGAAAACTAACAAAATATAAAAATACTCATGCGGGAAAGGGGAGTAGCAGAACCTACCCCATTATTCACAGATCTGTTCCCTAGGAAGATTCTCAAACTAAGATACTCAGCATCAAAAAGGTGAGGGGAGGGTGGGGTTAAGTCTGACCGCCCATGTGCTACCCCACCTCTGGCCAAAACAGAAAGCGCCCCCTTACCTTGCAAATCACAGTCATGATATACTCTTACTGACAAGTGCCCAGCACAGTTCTTTCTCTTTCCAGTGTTTTTATCATAGTAACTGTTCCATCCTTTTCTTTTTCTTTTTTCTTTTTTTAAGGTTTTACTTATTTATTTTCGAGAGAAGAAGAGCACAGAGGGTCAGAGGGAGAAGCAGACTCCCCGCTGAGCAGGGAGCCTGATTCAGGGTCGATCCTGGGATTCTGGGATCATGACCTGAGCTGAAGGCAGAGGCTTCACTGACTGAGCCACGCACGTGCCCCTCTTCTATGTTTTTCTACCTCATTCCACAACATTCTTTCATTTATTGCCACTTATTTCAGGTTATTTTTCTTGTTCCCTGTCTTTATTGGCCCATCTTTTGCTCATCCGGACAGTCGGACAGAGAACATGCATAACATCTCTTGGCCTAGAGACTACTATCTCCTGCCAGCGCCCAGAGGTTGGGGGGAAGGATGTCTAGTGCATAGGGTTCTTTCTTTCCCTGGGCATTTTCCTGAGATGTCACTGACAGCACGGCACGAGATGAAGGCATACAGCATAGTGACGTCGCTTACCTGGACTGTGAAATGATCACCCCAGTAAGTTCCCGTAACACCCATCATCTCATACAGATACCCCCCACCCAGAGGTCTTTCCCCAGAGAATCTCCTCTTAGCAACTTTCCGATATCCCATCCAGCAGTGTGAGTGAACTCGAGCCATCGTGTTGTACCTGACCTCCCCAGGACTTACCGATCTGCAGACTGACCCCCGTCCTCCAGTTCCTCCCCACCCCCGTGTCTGTCTGTCCACTTGCCTGCTTCTCTCTCTCTCTCTCTCTCTCTCTCTCGGTGTTTCTACTTGTATCTGTCCGACACTGACATCTTCTGTGTTAACCACCCTTCTGATAAACTTAGCTCGCACGAAGTTTAGCCGACTGTGAGTCTGGCTTCACGACCGTGCAGTCTGAATGTGTTTCTGTCGTGAACCGTCCTCTTGCAGCAATCTGGATGATTCTGTTTCCTCCTTATTCGTGTGTCATCATCGTGGCGTATGTCTCCTGGCCTCACACATCTTCAGTTTCTCCATGTTCTGTGCTGCCTGGGGTTTCAGATTTCTTCAGAACCTCCCGTAGCTAAAGAGATGCTAACAGTCTCCATGCCCATTTCCTTGCTGTGTTAGAGGGAAGAACCGATGCCAACGGGGTTTGAGAGAGTCTTTCCTGCCCCAGTCCTCGAATCTGTCTCCCGTCTGCCCTTCTAAAGCTTCTGGTGGGGATTTGTAAGCCTTCAGAGGTCACAGTAGCGCCCCCTCCCTCCCTCACGAGCTGGGCGGTCTGCACCCCTCCCCGTCCACTCTCTGCCCCCCCGGGCCTGACCTGCCCTGCTTCCGGCCTGTCCCCGACCCCAGCCAGGCTTCCCTGCTGTCTTGGGGTGAGACAACAGGGGACATGGGTGGGAGCAGAGAAGCTGGGGACTTTCTTCCTTGCCCTCATCCAGCTTGGGCTGTAGCTCTGGTTGGGGTTTCTGTCCCTCTGACCGCCCTGTCAGGCCGCCCTTCCCCAGCGCTGCCCCTCACTCGGCCGCCATTACCTGGTCTCTGTCTCTGAGGGGCCTGCGGTGGTTCCACGTGGGGCTCCGCTGGCGTGAGTTCTGTTCCGTCACAGCGAAGGCGGTGGCTGAGTGTCCCTGCACAGGAGCCGTTTGGACCAGAGACGAGAGTGAGTGCAGGTTGGGTGTGGGAAGCCCCGAGAGCCAAGGCTTTGCTGCTCGAGGGACACTTTTGTGTGAGGACTCCGTGGCCTGACTGTCCGAGCGCTCTCTTCTCCAAGGAAACCCTGAAGGCTCCAGGGCAACGTACGGTCCGAGTAGGAGCAGCGTTTTTATCCCGACTGCATGGGGCTAGAGGGACCTTGGAAACGGGGGTATTTTCCTCTTGGGAAAAATCTGTCTTCGTGTGTGCGCTCCCATTCTGGGTTGGGCCCCGTGAGTCCCCTCGAAGCCAGCTCCAGACCCTCCTCTTGGCTTCTTTCGGAGAGCGCCAGGCATGGCGTGGGTTCTGGATTTTCGTGCCCCCCCCCCCCGGATGTGAGCGGTTACAGCCTGGACAGGAAGGGAGGAGGGAGAGGGTCATCCTGCGGCTGGAGATGACCCACCAGCCCCATCACAGCAAAGGAAGGGGGTTCGCGGAGACTTTTTTCTGCTGTGTTTGGAGACATGATGGGACGGAAGTAAAGCTCACCATGTTTTCACTGGGTGTTGGCACTTCTCTGAAATGGAAAGGACAGGCACAGTTTGTAGCCTCCAAAGAATGAATCACTTTGTCCATGGAGCCTCTTTCGTGAGGATGGTGCGGCTGGCAAAGTGCCCTCCCCGGGACGCCTGGGTGGCTCAGTCCCTTCAGCGTCGGCCTTCGGCTCAGCTCATGATCTCAGGGTCCTGGGATCCAGCCGGCATCAGGCTCCTGCTTCTCCCCTTCCCACTCCCCCTGCTTGTATTCCCTCTCTCACTGTCTCTCCCTCTCTGTCAAATAAATAAGTAAAATCTTCAAAAATAAAGAAAGAAAGAAAATAAGAAATTAAAGAAAAAAAAAAAAAAGGTGCTTTCCTCGATCCCCGTCCCAGACCCGAGCTTGCTGGGCAGCCAGCCCCTCCTCACCTCACCCCCCACCGCCTTGCCCCGCTCAGAACGCAGTCCCTGGGGCTTACACCGCTCCACGCCCAGCCCTTCCTCGCCCGCTGGCAAGGCAAGCCCTCGCGGGGGCGGAGGTGTTACGGACCGTCCGCCTGGGATGCGCCTACTGACTCCTACAGCCCGGGTTGCTTAAATCAGCTATAAATTGAATGTTGACCATTGGCAGTGACATTTGAGCTAGGCCGATCTGAAATGGAACTTTTGAACTTTCTTTTTTTTTTTTTTTTAAGGGATGAAAACAGGCCGCAGAATCGCACATCTGTGATTTTTCACTTTAGTTCTGCTTGTTCTTTGGGTTTCTCACGTTCGTGGACAAATCTGGGGTGAACCTCATTGCCCAGCAATTAGCAGTCCCCTCCCCTCCCCCACCCCTCCGGACCCCCTTCTCCCTCCCCCGCTCCTCCAGCATTGTCTCCACCAGTGACCTCTGCTGTGTTCTTATGAGATACCTCTTTAATGGCAGCATTAAAATATTCCGCATGTGTTCTGACATACAATCTTGAAGTCTGCCTGTTGACAACCTTGACCCCGGCTGACCTCCTCACATGTCTCCTCTTCCTAGACGAGGAATCTCACGGTGGACGGGCACTTCGGCGCGTGGTCTCCGTGGACGCCCTGCACGCACACGGACGGCAGCGCCGTGGGGTCCTGCCTGTGCCGCACCCGCTCCTGCGACAGCCCGGCCCCCCAGTGCGGCGGCTGGCAGTGCGAGGGGCCCCGCATGGAGATCGCCAACTGCTCCAGGTGCGTCCCCGACGCCGCTGCACCCCTACGTGTGCGCACAGACTGTGCACGGGCGGGAAGTCCTTCTTGGTGACCTTCCCTTTTCAAGAGAGGGGGCGAAGGACAGCCGCTCACCACGTAAAAATCACGTGATTTACGGAAGGAGATTGTCAATTATCAATTACATTACAAATCAAAACCCAAGTAATACGTACTTTGCTGGATCAGGAAACATGTTTTTAATGCGCACGATATTGTTGGCTTGTTGGAGGGAAGTGTCCATGTCAATCGAAATCCTCTTCTGGAACATTCAGGCTACTTTAGTCCGTCCTGGGAGGACACACATGTTTGTGGTGAACTGGCCACGCGGGTCAGACGGGGCTCCTCCCACGGGCCTTTCCCTTTGCCAGCATCAGTGTCTAGAAGCAGGTGAGTGCCACCGACCCTCCACCGTGACCTCGCCATGAGGTGGTTCCTGAGAATGAAAGCAATGAAATCAGATTTGGCGACACCTAGTCGATGACACAGCCAGTTCTTGCCAGTAATGGAGTCCCAGCTCCCCGTCCCTGAGGCGTACTGACATGGATGCAGGTGGAGGTTTATGGAAAGCAGATGTGCCGCTTCTGGCCGCACATTAGCCAACCTTCCAGTCGGACCTGGGAAAGGGAGCCTCTGCTATTCAGGCAGACACTTCATGAGCGAAAGTCCCCAGCCTTGTACCCAATCCCTCCACAAAGACGCGTGCATGTGTATCAGGTCACCCAAGCCTAGTGTCACTTAATGCTTCAAAGGAAAATTATTCCGGCAGCCCATGTACTCGTAAGCAGCCCCTCCGGCAGATTGGGGAGGCAGGATGCGCTTTGCCTCTGGAGTGTGAGCAGCAAAGTCATGTAGTTTTGGTGGTCTCAGAAGCTACCCCTGGAGTAGTATTCCCAGAGCTGTAAAGGACAGATCTGGGGTAGCAGCTAGAGCTCACGCGTCCACACATGCTTGTGGTTCATTCACCATGTTTGTATGTAGATGGTGTAAGTGTCCTGGGACCGTCTCCTCACAGCCACCTGCTCTTCTCCCCGCAAAAGAATATTGCCGACCTAGATACCCCTCAAATACTTGCATATTGGCATATAATTTTTTTTATTAAAAGTTTTAATAGTTGCAAAGATATAATTTGTTACATCACTATTTAAATGTGTAGTGGAATCTCCGTGTCTTCGTGATTTCATAGTTACCTGCCCACTTAAAAAATCGATGAGCAGGCTCTCCTTTAATATTTAGAAAATTTATGTTTTTCCTCCTTTCATTCCCCATTTCTATTATCTTTCCCTCATAGAATATTATCCTCATATGTTACATTTATAAGTGGAAGTCTTATATTGGTCGCTATATCCTGCCACCCTGCAACTACCACAGAAACAAATTATATGAATGGAATTTTAAAACCAAATTTTCATTTCTGATAACTGCATGCTTTACATTTTATTTTTTTATTTTTATTTTTTTTAATTTTATTTATTTATTTGTCAGAGAGAGAGAGAGTGCGCACAAGCAGGGAGAATGGCAGGCAGAGGGGGAAGCAGACACCCCGCTGAGCAGGGAGTTCAACACCTGGCTCAATCCCAGGACCCTGGAATTATAACCTGAGCCGAAGGCAGATGCTTAACTGACTGAGCCACCCAGGCACCCCTAGTCTTTACATTTTAAATATATGTTTTGAAAATTAGCATACAAGAAATCTAAAAATCATGAATATTAGATGTTTTGACAATCTTTTAACACTAGAAAGCGAGGTTTTATTGGAAATGCATTCCTTTGGGCAATTTTTTTTAATTCCCAGCTATGTTTCCTTTTCAGGCATGAATGTAACCTCTTGCCTGACTCAGGGAGGGCTTAGCATCAATTCCATTTTGTGGTTTCTATTCTTCTGGTTACAAGCACTGACAGGTGTGACTTCCATACATTGATGGAAATGTAAGATCACAGCATTTTCCCTCACTTCTCTGAATTCTTTCGAAGTCATCTGCCAGAGGCCTGGTAATCTAACACCAGAGATTGTCATTATTGCTCTGTATCAGTTGATAACCTGTTTATGTTGGCATTCAATTTTGTTGGAAGCAAAAAATCGCAACCCACCTAACCTGCAAGCCAACTTTTTCGCTCCTTTGGTACCAACAGGTGCTCCCTCAGTGCCAGCCGAGTGGCACATCAGAGAGCCTTTCAGAAGGCTGATCAGAGGATTCCAAATTAAACCTGTTACTCTTTGTGGACAGACACCTTGTCTAACCGATATACTCAGAAAGTGTTGAGAAATTCCGAATACTGCTAACTCAATACATTTTGTAAATATGTCTTTGAATTTTTTTCAGGATTATTTATTTATTTGCATGGGGGGAGAGATAGAGGGAGAGGGTGGAAAGCAGACTCCCCGCTGAGCACAGAGCCCTTTAGATCCTGAGATCATGACCTGAGCCAAAATCAGGAGTCCGACGCCCCACCGACCGAGACACTCAGGCACCCCCACAAATATATTTTTGATTAAATGCTTTTATCACATCACATCATTTAAATATTTTTTCTCAATATCCTGGAGCAGCAGATTGAAGTCATTCGATGTATGAAATGAAATCCACAATACAAAGTAATTAGCTTAGCCAGACCTTCCAAACAGGACCAAGTCAGACTTACTATCGATCAGAAAAATCTGGCTTTACTTTATAATTAAAATGACTATATGAAAGTGCATCCGCATGACATCACGTCCCTTTTGAATTCTAATTTGTAGGGAAGGAGGGAGGGAGACATGGGGAGAAGCAGGAGAGAGAGAAAAGGAGCTAGCCACAGGGGAAGGGAGGAAGGAGGTCAAGGGGAGGGAGGACTGAGCAGTGCAGTCGGCCTGAAAAGGACTCGGCTGATGCACGATGCACGGGGAGCCCCGTACCTGGGGCAGTCCTTGATGGTGGTTCCTTCCTCAGCCACAGGTCCTAGCCAGGGGCCCTGGAGAAATGAGAGAGTCCGTCCCGCCGGGGGGCGTGGCATCCCGCCGGGGGGCGTGGCATCCCGCCGGGGGGCGTGGCATCCAGCACTAGGTTCTTCCACAGCTGGGGCTAGGAGCAGCCCAGTCCATAACTCAGCTCTGCTCTGTAGCGTATCTGAGTCCAGAACACCCCAGCTGTCCGGGAACTGGAACCAGGAGGACGGTTCCGACGGGGATGCACTGGGTTGATTTCCTGTTTCCTGCTTCTTGTCCTGTGGTTGCTTCATTGTTTAACTGCGCTCAGGGTGCACCTTCTCCCCTGCCCCCGTGTGCCAAGACAGCACAGCATCTTCTAGCTTGAATCAAGCATCAGGAGAGCGGCTCGAATTAGTCTTCAGGCACTCTCCTCACTTGCTTGTTAATTTACCGTATATTTTAAAAGCATTATTTTGTTTCCATGAGCCTGTGTAGAATGCAGAAGCTTCTGGGCAGTCCCTCATGCCACAGATGAGACCGGGCGATCCCGCTGTAAGGAGCCCAGAGAGTCAGGGCGCTGCCTACCCAGGAGGAGAGGCGGGTGGGTACGGAACCGCGGAGTGCGGGGACCCGCTGTGCCCTCTGCTCTCCTTCTCCTCGGGCCAGCCCAGGTCACTTCACCAGGTTGAACGAGCTTCGCATTAGATTTTTATGTGATCACAGGGAACAGCCGGATCGATACCGCATTAGGCATAGCATTCCTTCTGTAAGACTGAGATGGCTCCATCCAGGCATGGGAGAAACTTTACAGAAGTTAGAGGACTGTTGTGTTTGTAGGCGGTGGTCATGAGGAATGTTCCCTGTGATACTGTTTCCGGAAAAAAGGACCGTCAAGTGCAGGAGTGCAGCTTGTTTATTGATACGTCATTGGCTTCGGTTCTAGTTGAAATGTCATCCTCGGAGCAGACCTGCAGTATCATTAGTGGTCATTTTAAGATTAGTAATTGAATAAGTAAACCCCTTTTAGTGATGCTTTAAAGGCAGAAGTGGGTTGTTGTGGACTGATTGAATCCTTGAAATGCTCTATCCACCTCTTGGTGGTACTTCATGGCTACTATGATGTCTGCTGCTGCTCCTTCTTTTTTTTTTTTTTTTAAGATATTATTTATTTATTTGACAGACAAAGATCACAAGTAGGCAGAGAAGCAGGCAGAGAGAGAGAGGGGGGTAGGCAGGCTTCCTACTGAGCAGAGAGCCCTATGGGGGGCTCGATCCCAGGACCCTGAGATCATGACCTGAGCGGAGGGCAGATGCTTAACCCACTGAGCCACCCAGGCGCCCCCCCCCCCAACCATGTCTGCTTTTAAGCAGCATTTGGCAAGACCAAAAACCCAGGGCCATACAACAGACGCACACACAGACAATTGCACTCATGGAATTCTTCGCTTACTGTTTTTCTCTTATTTATAAAGACCTCGATTGGTCTACAACAGTCTCCCTCTCTTGTAAATAGAATATATTACAAGATATCATGTTTGTCAAAAGATTTAAGAAATTAAGAATTAAACAAATGTAAAAATTACACAGTTTTGGAAGGAGAGTTTCCTGTACTATCGAGCTGTTTTGCCAACATATGTAGAACTTTGAAAGTAAAAGGGCCTTTTCGGGCGCCTGGGTGGCTCAGTTGGTTGGGCGGCTGCCTTCGGCTCAGGTCGTGATCCCGGAGTCCCAGGATCGAGTCCCGCATCGGGCTCCCGGCTCCATGGGGAGTCTGCTTGTCCCTCTGACCTTCTCCCCTCTCATGCTTGCTCTCTCTCTCGCTCTCTCTCTCAAATAAATAAATAAAAATCTTTAAAAAAAAAGGGGGGGCCTTTTCATTTATGTTGAAATGACTATTTTTTAGAAAATGAAGTGAATTACTTGGGTAATTTTTTTAATTGCACAGGTAACAAGGTATAAGATACTAGCTAATTATCTTCACGAGAAACTTGGATTTGTCTTACTTTGTGATTACTTGGTTAAATGATCATAAAGCAGTTTTATGATAATATAATACATCAAAGCATCACTATATATTTTATTTATATCATGATGAAGTTTCAGAAAATAGAGAAATATGAAATATACTAAGAATTTTCTCAGAGGAATGTTTATTTGAAATTATTATAGAAATTATAGGTTCACAATATTGCTTACACCTTGAGCTTCAATGGCACAGTTGCAGACCTGCATATTTTTAAAGGAATGTATAAAATAAAAATAAGAATTAATGTCGGTTGATTTTTTTCCAGGGGAAAAGAAAATCCTCTGAGGATAACATAGTATAGAAATGCGTATGTGATCAGTAAAGTGTAAACGGATTCCAGCTGCAGTGGGCTGCTCACGTGGGAGTTTGGATTCCAGATTTATCAGATATTTTGACAGTTAAAATCTTTAAAAATGCTAATGATTTGTTTTTTAATGGCAGGGACTAACTACTAAGGAAAATATTTAAATTATAAACATTCTGAATACAGGCATTTCAAGGGAAAAGTACAATATTAAAAAAAATCCTCCTCTAGCTGTCAGTGGTGGTTCTTGTTATAAACCACTTTTATACAGGCTGTTTATTTTATTTTAATTTTGTTTTGTATGCCTATCATATTATATTTATAATAACATAAATACAGTTATGTGCAATTTGCACTGCTTGTGTATGTTCTATATTTTTGTCAAACTCTAAGAAAATAGCCAAGAATCTGAATTTAAAGTACCCTTCCTTCATTTTTAATAAAGTTTGTTTTAAAGCTTTGGCCATTACAATGCTCGTTGGACATTACGGATGCTATCAAGAGAACTACTGGTTTTCTTTGATATTAGTAGATTTTAAAAGTGAGCATTATAGGTAGTTTTAGATGCTATTTTGTTCAGATGTGCACTTTTTACAGACTCTAAATGATATGTTACAAGTCAAAGCATAAACTCTACAGGTTCAGGGATTTATTTCATATTGCTTTTCAAGGAAATAGACTTATTTTTCATTAGTTAAACTTTTTCATACCTAAAAATTTTTAATAGTTTCTAATACAGAATTTTCTCAGAGAAATTGTCTGAAATTATTATAAAAATTATGTATTCCAATTATTGAAGTTGTGATAGGAATTATATATTCAAATTATTGTGGATAACTTGAACAAATTAATTTATTAATTAATAATAATTATAAAATAATAATAATAAGTAAAAATTAATTAATTTATCGAACAGATTAATATGACACCTTATTTTTAGTGCACTGTAAGCGTTACTGCCCAAGGTCCAACCTAAACTCTAAAATCAGACAACCAGGAGCAGGATCTCCCTGGAGCCCAGGTCCCATGGCATAGCACGTCCAGTCCTGTCCTGTGGCTCCGGTTCCCCTTCCCTTCCCAGCCCACAGTCCCGCAGTCCACGCGTGGGGCACGTGGGACACGGGAAGGTCACTGGAGGTGGCTGCATGCAGCCTGACTGGTGAGCCTGACTTTGTGACTCCGCTGCTTCCTCTCTCCAGGAACGGAGGCTGGACCCCCTGGACCTCCTGGTCTCCCTGCAGCACCACCTGTGGGATCGGCTTCCAGGTGCGCCAGCGGTCCTGCAGCAACCCCACTCCCCGGCACGGGGGCCGGGTGTGCGTGGGACAGAATCGCGAGGAGAGGTAGGCGCCGCCGCTCTGGCCCGACACCGCTGTCCTCTCGCTTCCTGCCATTCCAGTGCAGCCCGGGTTCCCTGGGGGCTTAGTCTGGGACGTCGCTTAGCTTCTCTGTGGCGTCCCTTTCTGTTGAGCCACATTGCTCTGTTCTTTTCCTGACATCCTTTCATTTTGATCGAAGACGCGTGTTAACTGCATCTGAGCTCCGGCGGCAGCAGTGCCCACGAGGCTGGCTAGCTGAGCCCTTCCCGAGGGAGCAGAGATGCAGGGACAGTGGGCACCGTTGGCCTGGCCTCCCTGGGACTCATTAGAATTCAACTAGACCCGGTCTCAAAAGCCGCTGTTCCAAGTAGGACCTAAGGCAGCGCTGGGTCCCCACGGTAGCAGTCAGATGAAGTAGAGTTTTCCATCAGAACTAAATCAAGCAGCTGGAACAAGGTGAGGACACAGTCAGGGTCTGACTGTATGATAAACACTGCTCTATTAACTCCCACCCAGGAGCGCAGCAGAACCCAGGAGAACCCAGATCCCATGCCACCTGTTGCTGTAAGCGGGGAAGGTTCTGTCTAGTCTGGAGTTGCATAGTTTGTTGCTTTCCATCGAATCAGACATTAGGCTCGGCGTCATAAAATCTACAGTTGTGATGGTTGGTTCTTCCTTGCATGTGCAAAGTACATTCGAGTCTGTGGTTGTTGGGAGAAAATCCAAGCAGGTGAATCTCACATCGCTCTGGATTTTTATTCCGCCATCCTAATAGAAACGTACTGTACTGATCCGTGTGAAACAAAATGGCTTTCGGGACCTCTTAATTAAAATGTAGTAAGGATTATATCTGATCATATAGGTTCAGTGAGAGGCTTTTATAAAAATACCATATGCAGTTATTTGCTATGTAATCAATATTTATAGAGACAAAACCAGTAGGTTTATAGTACAGATAGTTCCCTTCTGGGTATTTATTGTGACCTCAGAACAACCTGGGAGAATCATTCCTTTCTTTCTTCACTGTGTTCCTAAATTGCCAATTAAGATTTCATTCCTTTTGTCTCAGAGGAAAATGAAAGATGATTTTTGCAAAGCAAGGTTGGTCGTTTTTGAAGCAGTCTCCTCAGACAGTCTTGTGCAAGTCTATCTTTTCCGATCCAACACCAGTTTTTAAGTGGGAAAGTCGCTTATGGGCGAATTGTCTCCTTGCTATTTCTTAACTTTGCAAGATTTACCAGTTTTAACATTTTCTGCATCGTCACATAATACAGCCCATTCAGGCAAAGTCACCTTCATCAGTGTGAGCCTGCCCTGGAGACCCAGCACCTCTGCAGATCTGACGCCTGTTAGCGGCTTTCCTAGGCTGAACACACAGGAACGTGCTTTTTCAGTCTGTAGCTAATAGATATATGTACATTCTGTGTGCACGTATGGTTCTTTGTAAGGCTGCATGTATGGGGAAAGATCAGGATGGCTAGCATGCTTGGAGGACTTACACTTAAAAGGTTCCCTTTTTACAGAAGAAAAAGGAACATTCTCGTTTGGACAAGATAAACATTTTGCATGTGGAAGAGTATTTGAATGCCCATAACACATGGGTGGATTGTAAGGATAGGAATTTTAAGACTTTTATAAAACTGGAATTTAAGATTTTATAAAACTGAAGCTTCCCCATTGAATAGCTTTTCTAGGGGGTTAGCAGGCTATCAAGAGGTTCATGAAATCTAGAAAAACCAGAACGTGGTATCTGTTTCTCGGTCTTCCTAAGCAGACCGTTCTGAGATTTCTTTGTTGTGTTATGTGGGAGGTGTCTCCACCCACGTAATGTAAGGGAACACTGTCCCTCAGATATATTTAAGACTAAACTCAAGATTCGAGGAGACTCTGGCCTCCCTGCCCTTCGTTTTCCCTTCCTGTGTAAACATAGTTCCGAAAACTTGGTGGCGTAAAGCAACACCCATTTATTATTTCACAGTCTTCATGGAGGAGGAGAGTCAGTGTGACATCCCAGGGTTCTCTGCTCCGCCACAGCTGTGGGATCATCTGGGCTTCGACTGGGGAAAGGGCAGCTTGTGAGATCACGTGGTTGTTGTCAGCATTTAGTCCCTTGTGGACCATCCAACTGAGAACCTCCATTTCTTGCCAAATGAGCTTTCCCAATATGGTCACTTTCTTCCTCAAACTACAAGGAGAAAAGCATCCTCTCAAGATGGGCAGTATGGTTTTATATGGCACAGTTACAACGGGACATGCCATCACCTTGCCATATTCTGTTGGTTAGAAGTCTCAGACCCTGTCGACACTCAAGAGGGGGACATTGTGCAGGGCATAAATACCGGAGGACGAGGATCATTGGGGTCACCTTGGAGTGTCTTCTATAGTCGATTGCATGTCCCTCCAGTCATTCATGTCCCTTCCGTATGCAAAATGTATTTCACCTATTCCCAAGGTCCCCAGAAGTTTTATGGCATTAAATCATCTCCCCAGGTTCCAGAACCTTTCTTTTTAAATCAGGCTCAGATATGAGTGAGGCTTTCTGGGGGTCGATCCTCTCAGTCTGTCAGCCTCTAAAATCAGAGTCGAGGTATCTGCCACCAGTACACCCAACGTATGGTGGTGGGAGAGACAAGAATAAAGCTACAGACATTTCTGTTCTGGGGCTAGGGGCGGATGGAAAGTATAGAGGAATCACTCATCTATAGAAATTCTGAAATCTGGCCAGACAAGTGTTGGGAGTTGCCGGAGTAAGTTTTAAGGTCTGTGTGTAATTCTGCACGGTTCTTGGCTCTGCCTTCTAGGCTCTCATTTCTGCTTCCTGAATCATTTTTTCTTCTTTGCAAAAGTTAGCGTGTGCTTGCGACTGGGTAGTTGTATCAACCTGTTTCTTGCCAGGAGAAATCTGGATTCTAGAAGACTCATTCCATTTGTACTTTCTCCTTATGTTTCAGTGCAAGCTGGTATTTTGGCTGAAATTAACTTGATGGGTCGGCTGTGGATTCCCTGGTGGTTTACGCTAGTAAACAAATCCACACCCACAGATCTTTTCTGAGATAGCCCTTCTCGGGTGGGGGAGCCTCCTGCCGGCTGAGGGACCGCACCCCATGGCTGGCTTGTGATGGAGGCCATCTGTGGCCTCCAGACCCTCGCTCCTGACCTCCTGGGAGCACCCTTTGTGGAACTGAAATTACTCTTGATCCTTTGGTCTTCCTGAGATTTTAACAAAAGGTTGTGTCATCATATTCGGCTTTTTTCCTCTCTGCTAAACAGTCCCCGTGGTGCTCGGAAGCTGTTTATTAATTGTAGGGTATTTGCCATCAGGAGAGACTCAGAACTTCCAAAATTAGTCCACCCTGGTCCCTCCTGTTTGTTACTCCTTCCCACAATTTTTCTTTTCTTTCCCTCATACGTTTTGCCAGAAGCATCAAGAAGACACTGGGCAGCAGCTCCGGCCCTTTGCTAGAAATGTCCCCGGCATTGGCACTTAGCATTGACGTGTCCCGCTTTCCACAGAACCACAGTCACAGCCTCGGAGCTTTCTGCCTCGTGTCACAAGGCTCTTCCTCCCCGCAGTTTGCAATCCTGGGCTCCTCTTTTCTTCTGGATTTGGGTGTTCCATTTCACTGTGAATTTTTCTCTTTGAATTTAGGGGTTCGGCTCAGTGGCAGTAATGACCCTTGTGTCATGTAACTATGACACTATCCATTTCCAACACATCGTCACTCCCATCCTGTAAACAGTGCGCAGTGACTCCCCATCTTCCCCTCCTCCCAGACCCTGGTAGCCTCTAACCTGTGTTCTTTCTGTCTGAATTTGCCTAGTTGAGATATTCCGTATAAATAGAACCATATGCTGTTTGCACCTTTGTGTCTGGCTGGTTTCACATAGCATAATGTTCTCAAGGCTCCTCCATGCCGGACTATGTGTCAGAGCTCCATTCCTCCTTTCGGCTGCATAATACACAACTGTATGGTTACCTCATATTGTATTTACCTCGTTATCCATCAGCCAGCAGGTGGGTCATTTCCACCTTGGAGCTACGGTGAAAAACGCTGCAGTAAACATTAGCATATGAGTGTCCGCTCAAGTCCCCATTTCAATTCTTCTGTGTATAAACCTAGACGTGGACCTGCTGGGTCTGATGGTAATTCTGTGTTTCATTTTTTGAGGAGTTGCCAAAGCATTCTGTACAGTGGCTTCGCAGTTGTACGTTCTCGCAGCAGTGTGTGAGCCTTCCGTGTCGCCAGACCCGGCTAAGCCATCCACCCTTCCTTCTTCCTTCCCCCTTTCTTCTTCTCCCTCCCTCTCTCCGTCTCTCCCTTCTTTCCAGAGGTCTAAAGCAGTTATCTCATTGTGGCTCTGATCGGCATCTCCCGAAGGGCTGTTGATGTTGAGTATCTTCTCCTGTGCTTATTGGCCATTTGTCTACTTTTTTGAAAATGTCTTCTTGCGTCCTTTGCCTGTTTGCTAATTGGGTTGGTTTTGTTGCTGAGTTTTAGTTCTTATCCTAAAACCTCACAGGCAGCATCCTCAAAGTCTCTCTGCCTGATCCACCAAATTCTCCTTGCATCTACCCATTCCCCAGTCCCAAAGCCATGTTCACATTTCTAGGTATTTTCTCCAGGAGCACCGCATGTCAGGGCACCAAAATCTGTTTCAGGAGTCATTACGTAACAGAGTTACCACTGACTCAGGGCCGGAAGCATCTCATGTGTATTGGCTCACAGGGCCTGTGGATTTGTAGCCTGGACATTGTAGCCCTGGGTCCTTTGCTCCAGGATTTTACGAGGCTGCGGCAGGCTGTGGACCATGGTTGTGGTCTCATCTGAGGCTTGACCGGAGAGGATGTGCTTCCCAAATCCTATGGTTGTCGGCAGCATTCAGTTCCTCGGATGCTGCCAGACCGAGTCTATGAGCCGGAGCTCCCTCCGTCCCTCGCTGCCTACACCATTCAGGTCTTACTGCTTCATTCCTCATAGCGCTGGACCTGGAGATGGGGGAGAGCTTTCTTGAAAAAAAGGGGTATTGCAGTCTTATATAGGTTCAATCATGGAAGTGATATCCTGTCATTTTTACTATGTTCTGTTGGTTAGGAGAAGTCACAGGTCCTCCCCAGCCCCCACCCCCAGCCACACACAGTGAATGGGAGGGATCACGCAAGTTGTGACTTCGGGGGGGGGGGGGAAGCACGGGGACCACATCAGAGTCTGCCCCCATTGTATTATTAAAGTTAAGAGTCCCAGGAACCAATGGGGGCTTATTATATGATTTTTATTATTTGATTATTTTTTATCATTTTTAAATTATATTTTCCTCTGTCTCCATAGGGTGTGTTTGCTTAGCAAGGCAACATACTGCTCCCTTGTGAGTCATTCCTCTCCCTTAATGGATTCTCTTAGCTCTCTCCTGGGGTAAAAGTTAATAGTAGGGGGAACTCGGTGTAGGTATAGTTTCTCCAGTACCACAGAGACTTGATTATTCCAGTATGTTCCAGGAAAGGGACAGTCACTTGAGCCGAGCCAGGAGAAGATGGCTCTGACGGGGTCCTGACTGGTTCAGGATTGGCAGGGGCTGCAATGAGAAACTAGCACGGACCAAACCAGAGCAGAACGCAGCTGGTAGCATGAAGAGATAAGACCAGAAACGATGCAATGGCAAGAACCTAGTCCGCATGGGGTTATGAAAGGCAGTTCTTTTCACAGAGATGAGCTTTATGGAAAAATTGATAATTTATGGAGAAATATTGCTGGATTATTAATTCAGTTTTAAATGCAAAATGAGAATGAGCAGTCACGGGCAAAATTAAAATCTTAGTTTTTAATGCATCATGAAATACATCTGACTTGCAGTGCTTTAAGGTCCTAGAGACCCAGGAGAGCCAATAAAGTGTCAGCAGCGTCCGGCTGTTACGTGGCGGATCTGGCTGTGAAGAACCACTGACCAGTCCATTGTGTAGATATTTGATTCATAAATTAGTAAAAATCCTTGAACACACCGAGTTGCCAAGGTAACTAACTTCTGATCCCTCTTGTTATCTATGACCAGGAAAGATGCTGAAGAGCCAATGGTAGTTTAGCAAGAGGCCTGCTGTTGGGAGCGTGTGTTGGTCAGGGTGGCAGAGCAAGGGGGTCGGAGGGACCCTGCTTCCATGAAACTGGGAAACCCAGGGTTGGGGAGTTGTGAGGGCTTTGCCTCTGATCAGACTGTCCTGTGGTGGGGGGTGGGGGGTTGTGAGTGAAAACCCAGGTATGAAGGGGCAGAGCTGGCTAGCCTACAGTTGCTACTGCCCTCCTGACCTGCCTTGCAGAGGGTGACACTGTCACATACCTTGGTGTCACTATTTTCCCAGGACCACTGTAATAAGAGAAGAGAGAAAAATGGAAGGCAAGTGGTGGATAACTTTAAAATGTAGCCAACTATATCATTTATTGACACTGCTTGCAAGTTCTATGCTACACGCGGTTTTCAGGCTCTCCTGCTGCAGATTCAGATGTTCTAACGTGCTAGGTGATTTCAGACCTGGCCCGCCATAGGCAAATCCGAGAAAGTATTTGTGCACCGTGATGTATTTTACTATGGGAAAATAGCTCCCTTGTTGTGTTTTTTATTAAAAGCCAAGTGTTTTTAAGCATATTTAGCAAGATTTTCCTTTGTCCTCCATATTCTTTTATGGCTTGTTTTTGTTTCCTTAAAGTACAATGAGGGTAAGGAGTCCTGGTCCATTTAAATGTCAGTGTATCGGTGTGGAAACGGGTGGTGGCCTTCTACGTCTCAGTCTATCCACAGTGCGACAAGGCACCCGTGGATATTTTGAATCAAATGCTGTGAGCTCTGACGGTCTGAGTTTTCTTTTCTCCCAGACATGTCCTTGAATAACACCTTCCTCTTGGGACGCTCCGATCCTCGGCACATGTGTTCATAGTCACGGGGCAGTCAAGGACATTTTCCTTCTTGCAACTCTGCATGTTTGCCCATGCTTGCTGACCTCCAGTTCTTTTCATCTGTTGTCCCCTCAATGTCGTTTGGGCTCTCCTACCTAGAGGTCCCCCTGTCTTAATAGAAAATACCTTCCCTTTCTCCTCTACACATAAGTATGTCCATGGCCCTGAACTCTGAGTCAGAGCCTTGGGAGGCTGTGTACGTACAACTGTCCAGAAGAGGGAAACCAAATGCTTCTCTTTCTTAAAAATTGAGAAGATGAAAGAGAAAGGATTGTTCAGTCCCATGGACTAGTCTTCCGTGTGACTGTTTAGAGAAACTAAACCATGTGCCTTAGTGGTCCTCGCCTTTGGAGGCATCTCAGCCATGGTCTGTCAGCTCTCTCTTCCCGGAAGGATGCGTGTCTCCCACGTTCCCACAAATGGGAGACTGACATGCGGCTCTGTTGTTCACCTCTTGGTCTTTCCCTGCACTCACAGTTGCCGCGTCTTTGCTCGGCTCCACCAAACCCAAGGCTGTCCCTTTCCCTCCTCCTTCCGCCACCATCATGTCCATCCAGCTTGGAACGCGTCTCCCTTGCATTGTTGTAATCCATTCTCCCCTGGTTGGCATCTGCTCCCTCCGGTCTTCCTTCTGCTGGGCTCGTTGAAGACCAGACACCACACTTAACGCATGGAGAGCTCCAGAGATCTCAGGGAGCTCCAGGCCACCAGTCGGATGAGGCAGAAACCCGGGGAGCCCAGTCTCCACTCTCGAACTCGGCCGGTGCCGCTTTATCTCTCGAGCTCTGTGGGCCTTTGAATTGCTCCCTTGTCGTAAAGGTCAGTGATGCTACTTCCCGTCACCCTCTTCTGTTCTCTTCTCCAGGTCGCCTTTCTCCCTTCACTCTTCCCACTTCTATATTCTGTTCTTTTCCACAGTGGTGGCCTTTGCTCACTTTGCCTCATCAGGTGGACTCCCCTCGGCTTGGCCTGGCCCTGAAGCCTTCACAATCTCTCCAGAGTTTTCCTGGTTTGGTGAAAAAAACACTTGAATCTTATCAGCATTTGCCCTCTGGAAACTGCACTCTCCAAATGACTTCTCCTGGTTTCTGGAAACCAGCTACCATTTGTCCTTACTTTCTACTCATTAAGACAGCATTTTCTGTTCTGGGCTTGTGTCCATTTCCCGATATTCATCTTGGGTTGTACACACCGGTCGTATGGAAATGTGCTTTGTAACGCCCTTTACGTGATGCCCTACAGGATTTAGCACTTATTAAGAACCATGACATTGCAGGTGATGGACTTCACCTCGCAGATGAGAGTCTCTCTGCCTTATGTCTGAATCCAGATGGGGAGAGACAGGTCAGGAAGAGCCTTGCATGCTGCTGTCCTCTAGAAGCTAAATTTCTGTGTAGAAAGTGGATAACTAGATTTAAATAGTCTTTCAAATGGCCAGATATGTCTTGC
This sequence comes from Mustela lutreola, assembly GCF_030435805.1. Taxonomy (NCBI): domain Eukaryota; kingdom Metazoa; phylum Chordata; class Mammalia; order Carnivora; family Mustelidae; genus Mustela; species Mustela lutreola. The sequence continues at coordinate 7,025,570 of NC_081294.1, read as the reverse complement.
TAAGTTTGCTTATGGGCAGAGCAATCTCCTTCTCCCAAGAAGCTATAACCTAAGGAATGCCAGGTTGTTTCCTTCTTGTTTTTTTTGCTTGTTTGTTTGTTCATTTGTTTCTCTCATTTGGCTTCATTTCACTTGAAGTGTGAAAGGCCGAGGAGAAATGTGACTCATCTAAGGCTAACGAAGGCCCTGTGTAGTTGGCTAGTAATTGACAATATGAATGTATAAGTTGAAGTAGAGAGTATAGAATTAGGACCATTGTTTGTAAATAGTTATTCAACTTTTCTGGAATAACTGTTGGTCTTTTAAATTAAGGTTGTTTGATGTCATTTGGAGAGTCTGCAGATAAATCTAAAAATACAATAACCTAAGAAGTATATGGCGTGAGGCTTCCTGCTAAAATCAGGCTTTAACTTTAATTTGTATTAATAGGATTATGTACCTTATTTGATTCAAGAATGAGAAATGAGTTCTAACTACAGTTTTGCTGACTTCATGTCCATAACCTACTTTATCTTTCAGTGTCTGTGTTTAGAAGATAAACGCCCTGCCTAGATGTTCTCTGTGTGTTCCCATTTTTGGGTGCCTATTTGAAGGGTTTTGTCTTGTTTGTTTCTCCTCTAATTGGCTGCACAGGAAGCTCCATCCTGCATTGTGAGTTTAGCATTTTCTTCGTTGTGTCCTGTGCATTCCGTTGTCTGTGCCCTCACAGCATGGCCAGCACCACATCTGCCCCCTTTACCGTGCCACCACTCCGCACACGCAGAGCCCCTCCACGTGGAGCATGCCCATGTGTTCAACATCGGTGCAGGGACAGACCGTGGAAAGGTCTGTGGCTTCATATTGCCCTGAACGGCTTCCTTTTCCTCTTGGTTTCCCCATCACAGATACTGCAACGAACACTTGCTGTGTCCCCCGCACATGTTCTGGACAGGCTGGGGTCCCTGGGAACGGTGCACAGCCCAGTGTGGGGGCGGCATTCAAGCTCGCCGCAGGACCTGCGAGAATGGACCTGACTGCGCAGGCTGTAATGTGGTGAGTACGGACCTTGTCGTTTCCAGCCCATGTCCCGAGCCAGCACACACTGGGTGCTCTGCATACACTTGATATATGGCAAGCATTAGGTGTTCTGCAAACACAAAGTACTCTGGACATACTTGATACACTGCAAGCATTAGGTGTTCTGCAAACACTACATGCTTTTTAAACTGGAGGCTCTGTACATAGTAGATGCTCTACAGATATCACATGCTGTCACGCACCAGATATTCTGCGAACATTGGGTTTTCAACAGGCACTAGGATGCTCTGCAAACATGAAATGCTCTGTAAACATGACATCTCCAGGCTCAAGGTACTCTGCATGTACTATGTGCTGTAAATCATGTAAGTTTCTCCAGTTAAAGAGAATATTTGGAGGAAATAGTGGACGTTCATAGTAGCTTGGAGGCTTTTTGAATAAAATATTTACTTATGGGATAAACGCCCCCTGGAGTTCTTCAATTCTGATTTCTGAGCTGTGACAGAGCTTCAGTCTGCTTACCTCTGCTCACGATACTCAGTTTGGGAAAATGGTATATAAGGTCTCCACAATGAACCATGCTAAGGTATAGAACTGAGACACTCTGAGGTTTGAGAAACTTTGTGGAGCTCTTGTTAGAGCACACTGGGGCCAGTTCAGAGGGAATCGAAGACAACTTACAGTTTTGTTTTTCTTCTGCCTTAGCAGATCATATTTCTTTTAACACTCTAAACCCTTAAATAAAATTCCACTCGTGCAAGCACTTTTCCAAAGGCCCATTGTTCCTCTTCCTGCACCACCTGCAAGAATGACTGAGTGCTGAAGGCCACTGGGCTTCCACCTCGTTCAACTTCCCGTGCACTGGCCCCCCAAGAGGACATGGTGGGTGGGCGTGTGCTGGGGGAGACGTTCCGTGCCAGAAGGGCTGGCTTGGCCTCATTCCTCGCTGATCTTTCCAGTTGTCCTTTGCATTGCATTCATAACCTTGGTCCCTGAGGCTGAGCGATGTGTTAGTGCTTCAGGAAAGCACAGTTACACATTCCAGAGAGACCTAGAGAACTCAGACAGAGGGAGAGGGTAGAGCCATTTTTGTCATATGCCCAACCCGAGGAGATTTCTGTTATTGGGATTCGCAGTTGGATTCCTTCCCCTTCTGTTGCCGTAGCTTTAATAGAAGCTCTTGTTTGTTCTAGAAACACTTCTTTCTGGGTTGGCTTGGCCTTAATTTTGGCCATGAAGAGTGGTCAGTGTGGAATGATAAATGAAGACTCTTAGTGCCAGTTTGGGATGATAAAGGTATTGCTATTTCAGATGCTGAAACTTAAAATTATTTATTAAAATATGCAGAGTAAATCTGTGAACACTCAGTTGCTCTAGGAAAACAGTTCAAATGGAGTAGCTTTATTATTTACTGAAATACATCATTTCCTGCTTCTGGTGGCTCAGCGTTAGAGACGGGGATCCCCACTCATATGTCAAGGTCCGTCTCCTCAGCTGGGCTTCCGCAGGGCTGGATGACCTGGGTCGATCTTGCACTTTAGTTTCTTAAACTTTCCAGTACAGAGAACTCAGAGAAAACATTTCAGGCTATTCGTTTTCTTATTATAAATTGACTTCAATAATTACATTTATTAACAGTTTAATGAAAGAAAGAACTGTATGAAGGAAAGTATAGCAGATCTATGTAGTCACTGGAGAGAGAGAGAGAGAGAAAGAGAGTGTGTGTGTGTGTTTGTGTGTGTGTGTGTGTGTGATACATCTGATTATAAATGTAAAAACTGAATGTCTTCCTGATGTGTTAATGTGTTTATTGCTTTGCATCCAAATTTGTGGAACTATGGTTTATGCAACAAATGTAACATCAGTTTTCAAATCCAGACAAATGTCATGTGTGTCTCTAGTGAGCCTAATGTCAGTTCTTGGGTGTGTTAGTTTGGGGTGGGGGGAGTTGTTTGTTTTTTCTTCCCAGTCATGTACTTCCAAGAAGGTATCACTGTGGCACGATGGGGCAGTCTGCTTTTTTTTTTTTTTTTAAAGACTTTATCTATTTATTTGAAAGAGAGAGAGAGAGAGAACACAGAGGGAGAGGGAAAAGCAGATTCCCCATGGAATGAAGAGCCGGACGTGGGACTCAATTTCAGGGCTCTGGTATCTTGACCTGGGCCAAAGACAGACGTTTAACCGACAGCTGCCCAGGTGTTCAAGCATTCTGCTCTTGTATGATAGAAACACAACATTTATTTTTCTTCTCCTGTGGCTTTTCCCACTTACTGCAGTTCCTTTCTCTTTGAAGGCATTAATGCCAAGTGAGTGACAGAAACAGGAGGAAGGAGAGGCTTGGCTTTGTTGGATGGCTGCAAAAAATGGATCTCATCAGTTCAATCCCTAACTTTATTTTAAAATGATAGTTACTTAAAGTTATATGCTGATTGTCAAATTCTTGCTATAGTTTATAAATTTTGAGCCCTGAAGTAGGATCCTTTTTCATGGAGGTCTTCTAGAAGGTAATAGCTGTTAAGTGTACGTAACATTTTGATTTTTGGGTCATGAAGTTGATGACCCACTTGCCAATGTCTATATGGCTGATAACTCATGTGGCATTTCTAAATCTATCTTATCCTCCAAGAAGGGGACAATGGTCCCTTCCCCCACAGGACAACTATGAGTATCAAAGGTGGTGATGCTTGAGAGACTCTGGCCTTTCCTTCTTACCCTTATTTCTGTTTGTTACTCCTGGACTCCAGCTGCTTCACCAAGTCAAGCTTACCGAAAATGACAGTATGCCAACGCCATGTTTTTTACACAGTAAAAGATACATCTGTGGGAATGATAAGAGCTCGAATTCCTGAGGACTATAGCAGTTTATAGAAAAAGCGTTGATTTCAAGTATGAACAAGATATAAAAGACAAGAATCTTTTCTTGATCCACCATGTTAAAATGGAAATACTATGAAAAGATTTTCCAAGTGTCATCTGTGAAATTCATATGTTCTTGTCTTCAAATAAATCTCCAAGCCTTCAAATAAATCTCAATAAGAAGTTGAGTTCAGACAAGTGAAGGGCCCCCTTTAAAGCTATTATCTTTTTCCTCAAAACCCTACTCTTAAAATTCCAAATGTTGACATTTCTTCAAGATATTGATTTCAGTATAAGGTAGTTCCATTTTTAACTTTTTGAGGACTGCAATACTGTTTTCCCAAGTATCTGCACTATTTTGCATTCCCCCAATAAGGTACCAGGGTTCCAATCCCTCCACATCCAGAAGAACCAAAATCATGATCTTGGGGATATCTGCTCTCCTGTGTTCAGTGCAGCACTATTCATAGGAGCCAAGTATGGCAAGTCTAAATGTCCATTGAGAGATGAGTGGATAAAGAAAATGTGTGTACAAATGATCAAATACTATTCAGCATTTACAAGGAGATTGCACGGTGTGCAAAACACAGATGAACCTTGAGGACATCTTGCTACGAGAACTTGGCAGACACAGAAAGGCAAATACTGCATGGTGACACTTACATGAGGTATCTACAATAATCACATTCATAGACTCAAAAAGGGGAAGGGTGGTGGAATCAAGGAGCCCCAAAGGGACATGGGGAGAGGGAAACAGGGAGTTTCTGATCAATGAGCGCAAAGTTTCAGGGAAACGAGAGGAGCAAGTTCTAGAGGTCCGCTTATACGGCATTGTACCTCAGTGTCATACACAGTTTTGGGGGTAGACTTAATGTTAAATGTTCTTACTGCAGCAAAATAAGATAGAATGAAATAATAAAAAAATAAAGTTGAGGGGTAAAAGTTCTGAAAGTTGAAGGGTTGGTGGCCTGAAGACGCTGAGGCTGTTTGGAAAGCTGATTGACCCAGAGTGGAGGCCTGGATCTTGTGTAGCCAGAAGTGGTGTGAACCTGGGGCCCACCACAGTCCTAATGTCTATCTTCTTCAGTGCAAGTCTGAGGCAAAGCCAGCTAGTGTCCAAGCTCCCAGAGCCCTGACATTGCCGATTCTCTGATCCTGCTATCTCTTCTCTGGACCTTGGGGGCACATGTATCCAGGTGACTCAGTGACCGCTTCCAGCACCTGTCCCTCCCTAGAGCCTGAATCCTCAGCCAAGTTTATAATGAGACTCTTGATGACACACAAGGACATTTAAGGGTCAGACATTTCCTTTCCACTTCCAAGTAAGCATCTCTAAAACCAAACGGCTGGCTGGGCTTCTCTGGACCTCACTGCTCTTCCACGACATGCCAACACGCATATGACCTCACAGGGCAGAGAGGGAGCATGGCGGGGTAGGGAGATGGGGAGCCTCTGAGTCACGAGGCACTGCAGATGCTCTTCCGCCTTCCCCATCCACGTCCCCAACTGAAATATGAGGCATGGACCCCTGCGGTTGTCTTCATTTCTAACCTGTTTTGATATGACCTAGTAACCGTCGTGCTAATTATTATGTCACATCTTACAGATCCTGACTTACTGGGTAATGTCAGATGAATGATTGAAATGAAATTATAATTAAACATACTGGAGTTACTCTTTAGTCATGCTATGATAGACTAAAGTCCAGCATTACCTGATAAAACGCTCCCAGTAACCCTGCATGGTAAAGGAGAGAAATCTGGGGAAATGAAGATATTGAACGCATAGCCACCAAGAGCTGGGTACATTCTCTTTGTCTTTGGTTCAGTGACAATAGCTCTAGGAATGTGACTTTACCAATGTTTTTGGAGGAGGAAAATGAGACAGCCCAGGTAGGTAACGTGTCAGAGGGCACGGAGCCTATCTGCAGAGAAGCAGTGCCTCTGGGAGAAGTTGTCACCATTAGGGATTTCTTCTCCAATCCCCCATTCCTCTCCCCGCTGTGAGGAATCAGGTGAGAGGTGACAGAATCTGTGGGAGTTTTGCCACCTGGCTTTGAGCCTATGTCCCATCAGTGCCCTGACAAGTCAAAGGGATAATTATTTGATTTAAAATAGCTAGATCACTTCAGAATAGCCATTTTGGGGTTAATGATCTTTGGCCTATTTTTGTTTCATTTTTAACCTTTTCTGGATAATACCTAGCAACCATCATGATAATTGTTCAAGCAAGTCCCTATAAATCCTAGCTGAGCACATAGCGTCTGATGAAATACTGAATTGAAATTATAGCAAAGCACACTGGAGTTGTTATTTAGGCATGTTATGAGAGGTCGGCATTCTGTATTATGTAATAGAATATGGAACTTTTATTGAGTACCTATTGTATACTGTAAACTACACTAAGCAATTAAAAGTTGTTATGTTTATTCTCCCTGTATTCCAGCGAGGTAGATTTCATTTGTGCCTCACTTAGAGATGGGAAACTCAACCTGAGAAAGATTAATGAACCTGTCCAGTAGCAAATGGCTGGTGGGAGGCTGGGCCAGCATTTTGAGAACTGGCTCACAGGCACACATTGAACTAAATGATGTAACTCCGTTTGCCTAATTCCTTTGCTGGATGTTCGGTAATAAATGAGAGGACTTTATTTTTCTTTTCCTTCTATTGACTACAAAGTGTATCTTAGAGGAAAGAGGAACTTTCTCTGTCCATTAGCGTCCTTGATTTTCAAAAGCCTGTAGAGATTCTCATGACCATGGAACGTAACTGAAGATGAATGCAGAACACAAGTCTTCTATGTTTTGGCTGAAAATTACAATCCATGAAAAGAAGGAGGACATCACAATGTTATGATCTATAAATGGAATTGCTTCCCAAATTATTGTAACTCAAAGTTCCTCGGAGGTTTCAGCAGATGGGTGAAAGAGTAGAGCTAAAGCAGGGTCAGACACAACAAGGATAATTCAAAGACAGGAATAGACATCGCACCGCTAGCGCTGTATTTATTACGGAAATGTCACACAAAGTGTGAAACAGTTGACCAGACGCTGATATATGCTCTCAACAGGAAGCATACAAGAGGCTCTGTTTCTTAGAAACAAGAGAGGCAGCCTACAGAAGACCCTGACAGGTCAAGAAGAAAGACGTTAAGATCGATACTTCCTGTCAGAGGGATTCTGCGAAGGTGAATCAGAGTTGACAGCACATAGTGAAAATTGTTTGGGTTAAATAATGGCACTATAGATACATTTAGGAGCAAGCAAAACCTGGCAATTGGAAGTTTGTTTATTTTTTTAAAGATTTTATTTACTTATATTGAGAGAGAGAGAAATCATGAGCAGAGGGTAGGAGTAGGGGGGAAGCAGGCTCCCCGTTGAACAAGGAACCCGATGTGGAACTCGATCCTAGGACCCTGGGATCATGACCTGAGTTGAAGGCAGATGCTTAACCGACTGAGCCACCCAGGCCTCCAGGAAGTTTAAATAGGCTGTTACAGATGAAAATAATAGCACTGTCACAAAATACTCCAGGCTCGTGGAACACACTGGAGTTTGCAAACTTTTGAAAAATGTCATCTCACACATTCCTGATTTCCCAAATGGGAAAACCAGCGTCCCAAGAGGATGGTTTTGGCAGCCAGAGCCCTGCTGCTGGCAGAGCAAGAACCAGCCATGGGGCTGCTCAGCACTGAGATGCTCGAAAGGTCCAGATGCTGTGGCCTCCTCAGAAAATACTGAGGCAAGTGCTATGAGATTAACCGGCAGAAGCTAACCTCCCTGCAACCCCCAAAACTGGGTAGATTCAAAGGCACGTAGCAGAAAGGCTCCTTTCCTTCCCTCCTGGATCCATACGGGGATCGCTGGCACCCTGTTTATTTCTCAGTGCCATGCCGTCCGCGGGAGCAGCTCAGCCTCCTCGTAAGAGCACTTGCTTCTCTCCAGCTGGGCAGCGGGCATCTCCTGTACTTGCGGCAGAAGAAACATGAAGTCGGGGCCACGAAAGTGAGCATACACGAGTAGTTGCGGGGTTCTTCTTGTTCTTTGTGGTTGTCTGTTTCCTTTGTGCGCACAGGTGGCATGAACAACGGTTACCCCGAGATGCGCAGTTCTGCTGTGGGAGACAGGGACCCTTTTATGAGCAGGTGCCCTGGAGGTTTTCCCTTTGTTCTGTTATTTTTCTTTCCTTTGTTCCATGCGTGTTGTGTATGCCCTGGCTAGGCTACAGGTAAAAGGGTTACTTCCCTTTGGGCCAAGATCCATTTCCGCGCGTTTAGTTGCTGATGCCAGCTGTGTCCCTCCCTGCGGGCCCATCACAGGCACTGACTCCTCACCGGGGTTCCTGGAGCAGCCTGTTATGGGCGAGTCTGGAAGCTTTACTTACTTTCATGAGCCAGTTGGCCTTCTACAAGGTACAACTAGTTTAGATACAACTAGTGTAGATACAACTAGTTTTGTGCATTGTTTATGAAAATACCAGGTCATACTTCTAAAATGCCCCGATTTTCTTAAACAAAATGTAATCATTGAAATTAGATAAAATCAAGTACTGGATTCTAAATCAGCTGAAAGCATATGGAACTTCTATAGAAAAAATAGTATTTTTCAGCATCAGCATTATAATTTCTGCAGGCCAGGAATTGTTTGAGGAACTTCTTAGGGATTTTATTATGTATCCCTGCCAGTGAACCACAGATGTGGCATTATTATTAAGATAACCATTTTTCAGGTGTGGAAACATGACACAGAGAGACGTGAAGGCCCAGCTCATGCGAGGGGCAGCCAAACTCAAGCCCAGGCATCCATACTGATGGCCTGTGTATGTCCAGCTAAATTCAGTAGCCTTGTCTGATATTTGAAAAATAATTTAGAAAGGTAAAGTTTAAAAGGTTGCTGTTTTCCTGATGTTACCATAAACGCAAATGTGCTTATGGAAATCTGTTTTGCCCAACTATGGTCCACAAGAGATTTGATAAAGTGAATCATTCAAGCTAAAAGCTGAAAAGAAGCAATCAGTTATCACTAAGAACAAAATTTGACCCTTGGGGGCTTCTGAGAGTGCATGCAATTGAAGAGTCAGAGAGACTAGAGGATCCCTGGGGGATACCTAGATATCCAGATGCTTCTGGGAGGAGCACCCACCAGTAACTATCCTCCAAAACCACTTTATACAGTTGTGCAGGTTGTGTACTGCATAAATCTGAGGGGGTGTTGGAGATCATCTAAGTGTGAGTAGGACCCCTGCAGAAGGACAGTGCACAGCCTGTGTGCAATATGCGTGACTGCAGGGCCACCTTAGCCCTGACCGCAACACATGAAAACAGTAGTTCTTCAAAGCCTCAGAAATATATGGAGCAATTTCCCCTGTCATTTTGAACTGCATTCTGCTTCTTGGAGGTGTAGAAGCTGAGACAGGCAAGCCTCGCATCTTAGCTTGAGCTCCATTTAAAACAGAGCTTGATCACATATTTTATCCTGGAGCTGAATCTACAGCAGCAGATGAGACAGATGAGGGGAGCAAAGCAGGGAGGAAGAAAAAGCCCATATTTGGGTTTGTTTCCAAGGCTACTGCTGTGAACAGCAGGGCAGATACCCTCCAGGATGGCTGAGAAGCCTGTGGAACAGCTGTCATAAGCGCCGAGCCTCATGGGCTCCCCTTCACTGAGGGAAGCTCCTGGCTGCCTAGTCCCTGGGGGGCTCAGAGGAGACCCTGATGGGAGTGAGACCTGTGCCCCTGGGAGACGTGGCTGGCACACAATTGCCTACACCATGCCCGCAGCTGGGATTATGGGGTAGGGGCTGCCGTGTGGGGGGCCCCCAAAGCCCTTGCTACACCGGGCCCTGAATCCCAAACCTGAGCACGCTCCAACGGGCTAGTGAGCCCAGGAATTCTGAAGCTGCCATTCTGTAATTGGAGCTCAGCCCTGCTTCCTAGAATCCCGTGGACTCTTGAACTCGCCAGCCATCATCAGGTGGCTGCGATGCTTATTACTGAGCAGATCGCACTTTGTTTTCCATCCGACACTTTATCTAGCTCAGTGGTTCTCCTCCAGTGCCCCAGTTCTTCCCTTGGGAAGAGCTGTTAGGGGGTCCTGGGAAAGGTCTCTGTTTTCCCTCAATGAGAGGTGCGGGAAGGGCGGTCTCCTTTCCTCCTCTGGCTACTGGTGTGTCGACAGGTGAAGCGGGAAGGCTGCTCCCCAGTTGCTGACAGCCTGTGGGGGTGAGTGTCAGGTTGGGGCTGAGGGAAGGAACTAGCATAGCAGAGAGGCAGAGCTGGGGCTCCCCCTTGCTAGGAACTGCCTACCATGTGAGGCCCACGTTCCCCATCACTTCAACTGGTTTGAGTCAAAACCATCCTAACTGCTGTACCGCTCCTGCCCCCCCAGAAGCCCATGGAATCTCAGATCCTCAAGGATGGAAGGGGGGTGGGCACCCCTCCCATTCCACACCCCCACAACCCCCAAGCTTTCTCACTCCTGGCCAGTCTCTGGAAGCTGCCTCTTAAAACCACTTCACAACAGATATTAAAAGGCGTGCTCTCTCTCGATTGTTGTATTTGTGGCAGGCGGTCTAGAATTTTCCTGTGGTTCCCATGAGCTCCGCAAAAGATCCACAAATGATTTTTTTAAAAATATTTTATTTATTTATTTGACACACAGACAGAGAGAGATCACAAGCAGGCGGAGAGGCAGGCAGGGAGAGAGAGAGAGGAAGGGAAGCAGGCTCTCCGCTGAGCAGAGAGCCCGACACGGGGCTCGATCCCGGGACCCTGGGATCATGACTGGAGCCAAAGACAGAGGCCTTAACCCACTGAGCCACCCAGGCGCCCCTCCACAAATGATCTTGACCTTCATGAAGAAGGTCACAGCGTGAACCCTTCTATTGCACCATGCTTGTAAAGCGCATTCACTAGTGTTTCCAGATAGTCTTCCACAGAGAAGTGGTTGATCTCCTGGGCTGTAACTTGATATTACACCTTCATCAGCATGGAATGCCAAAACATTGCTTTCATTTGTTAAGAGCTATCTCCGGGAAGGGCTTGCAAATCTGAAAGAGGGTCAGAGTAAAAATGCCGTATTTTGTTGAGAGAGGTGCGAGCATTTTGAAGGTAGTATCAGTACACAAAATCAACCGGCCTGCCAGGCTGCGTGCCGAAGTGAAAGTTTGCTGAAATGTAGCCTTGAGAGTTCAGGGATAAAATTTAAGAATGGGGCATGACACCGATGGGGAGAAAAGAAAAATGATGGATGATAGGAATTAATCCATCACAAGTCTGCCTCTAGGATGTATAAATTATCATCTACAATCTCTGGAAATGGCAGTTGGTCTGGAGATCCGGAGGATTTCACAAAAATGTTTTATTTATAGTGTTAGATGAGTCGGTTGCACAGATTTCTTCGACTTTATAAAAAAAAAAAAAAAAAAAAAAAAAAAAAACAGGCTTGTTCTTGCCTGTAAGAATTCAAATGCAGTGATGGCAAAGTTAATTGAAAGGAGAAGCTTCCTGAAGAGTGGTTTTTTTCTGTAGAAGTGACTTAGGTGAGATGCACGCAGATTTTTTTTTTCCCCGTTACAGTTTATAAACCAATAAATTCCATGATAAAGACTTTCCAATACTTGACACGAGAACATCTACAATTTACTTAGGGAAACACAGTCACTGAGTAAAGTGTTCACAGTCATAAGAATTTCTACGAAATGGCCATGAGTCTGCAAATCTGCCTAGGTCTGCGTGAATTTGCACAGAAGAAAGTTGACTTTGGAAGGCACAACAGATTCTCAGCTGTAGGAAAACTTAGGTCTCTTGCAAGTGATGCCAGATCTTTAACTGCAGCAAAACCTGTAATTAAATGTGACTTTCTAAATGTTCGCCTTAGTACAAGTTCCTCGAAAACAATCAGCGAGTGTTCTTTTCCAAGCACAGCTCCAGTCTCTGACTGTAGCCCTGCTGACACTTCTGGGCTAATCGTGGATTATCCGGAGAGAAGGCTTCTGGAGTCCCGTAGTCCTTACTACGTGGTCAGTTCTGGGTGTCCTTATGTGTGGTCAGTTTCCATAGCTCGCCTTGTCTGTTTCCGGGCGCATCAGGCACTTGCCCTGCAGCGAAAGAGAATGTTCTCTTGCAGTTAAAAAGCAACTGCATTGTCCACCCACACTGGCCTTCAGATGCTGTGCTGTGAAGCTGTCTCATTTGGAGATGAGGACCTCCCGGCCTGATGCGCTGTTAGAGTCAGGGACAGGCTCTCGCATTCACTGGCTTCTTCAGGTCCTTCCGGCCACCCTCCTCTTCCGACAATGTGTGTGTCATGGAAGACCCCCCTGCGCAGGCTGGGGCTAGGCGAGGAATGCATGCGAAGAACATTCGCACACCCCACCCTCCGGCTCTGAGGCCCGCGGTCTACGCAACCGACTGATAGAAGACCCGGGGGAGGGTGGGGTCATCATGACAATGGTGGGCAAAGCGCCTCCGCGGACTCCTTTCTGAAACTCTCCAGAATCCAGTAAATAGCCAACGAAAACTGGGAGAGAAATGGCTTCAATCAAAGACTTTGTCGTTTCCTGAATTGATGGAACTTCTTGTTGTGTGATCCTCATCTGGTTGACTCAGCTTGGCAGAGCCCTGCGTACGTCACGGTCTTAATGGGGATTTGCCTGAGCACACGCTGATGTGACGAGACTCTGAGCATCTCGATTTTTTATCCGTCCCCCCCACCATGACTGAATGACTGTTAAGCTCCTACCTGTGATGGACTGTGGGGACGTCAGGGGGAATTAGGGACCCACGATCCCTGCTCAAGACTTCAGAATCAGGCTTCCATTATGAAGCTTCCCCCGCAGTGGTTTCTACACTAGTTCGTTCATTGTCTCATTCTTGGTGGGTTCTGCTCATACCCCTGTTCACTCGCAAGGATGGGACCTGCTGTATGAAGAGTTCACACGTGTACAGATGCAGGCGGAGGATTTTCCAATGAGGTTGGATCTCGCTATCCTTGTCGTGTGATTTGGCTCACAGCAGGCTGATCTTCCTCTTAGAGAAGTAACATACATGTTTAATTATATCAACAATATGGTTTAATTTGTGTTTTGCTTAAGATTTGCATTTCCCACTTTTATATTATTTCATCTGAGTGCCCTTAGTGGAATTATTAAATGTGTATAATTTTGGTTGTTAAAACAATTCACATACATAATAATTTTTAAAGCAACTTGTAATTAAGTAAGGAAGGGAAGCAACAGATGTTGGAACAGGAAAAAATGGTTTTCCAACGTTGACTGTTTTTCCCAGATGCCATGGTTTCTTCCTCCACAAGCGCTCCCCAGTCCTAAAGTGTGTAAGAACTAGAGCCCCGTTCAGAACCCTTTTATGCGAATACAAGGAAAACCGTAAGAGGCTCCCGCTACATTTAAATTTTTTTCCCTTTAATAGTTCTAAGCAGAAATACAAGGTGATGTGTGGAAGCCTTTGAAAGTTGTCAGAAAAAAAAAAAAAAAAAGCATAATTGTTTTGCTCTGTCATCTCATGATATGCCGCAAGAACATTCTTCGAACAGTAGTGTCCCCGTTTCTCTCCATGGTGTGGTTTCTCAAGATCCGTTTGACTTACAGTATCTCAGGAGACTCTGGATTGGAGGGAAAGTTGCAGTAAAGACTCTTAAAGATAGAATTGGCTCATAGCAGGCCACATTCTTGCATGATTTTATAAAGCCGTGCTGCGTGAGAAAGTCACATCCCACACACGACCATTTGGCCTCTTGCTTCTGTCATGATGTGAAACATTTCCCACATCTGTTCCAGTCTATCCTGGTCCCATGAAATGGCCCCAGTGTGCGAGCAGTCCTCGAAGGAACTCGAGGGTCATTGTGTGGGAGGAAGGAATGGTGCCAGCGGAGAGAAAGAAGCCGAGGGACCCACCTGATGAAGTTCTCCTGGCTCTGCATCTGTGGAACCAGGAGCACGTGAACTGTAGCCTCTCGAAAGAGGGCGAGACGAAAATAGTAGGGCCAGCAGATGGAATCCAGACATCCAGAGGGGCCTCTGATGTTCACCAGGCAGATTTTGTTAGGAAGCTTATTTAGTTGATTCCTTTCCCTTATCTTCACAACTCCTAATCGCTTTTAGTGATAAGACCTCACCATCTGTGCTGGTGACATGTGTCGTCCTTCATGATTAATTTCTCTAATGGTGTAATCTCCTACGGTATTGTTAATTTCTGAATAGTTTTACACGTGGAAAGAAAGCAAACCCTCAGTGGCTTCAGTCCCTGACTCAGGTCGGTCATCCCATCGCGTGTAGAATTTTCAGAGCTTTTCATCTGTAGACCCGATTGGCCAAAAATGTTGGGAATCTGCTGTGTGTAAAGAAGTGTATTAGGTGCTAGGGAAGGTGTGCAGATATATACAATAAAATTCCTAACCTCAAAGAGCTGAGTTCCCAGCCTAGGAAGGAAAGGACAGATCGCGTGGCTGGAATGTAAGGAGCAAGTGAGGAATGCCAGTGGAACAAGGAAGAGGAACCAAAGAATGCAGAGGACAGGGAGGCTCCCTCTGGCCGGATGGGCCAACGGCCCCACAAGCTGTGGCCAGGACCTGGCCCAGGTGAGATGGAGTGGGAGCTTCTCTGGGAACAGAGCATGCCTGAAGGTTGTGGGTCGGAGGATGTACGGAATTCGCCAGGACCTGAAAGGAAGACACCGATTTGGAAAGCGAGTTGATCTGTTCCAGCGGGGTCAGGAATCCCAGGCTGAAGGTGCTTGTTACTTGGCTCTCGTGGACTTGCTGTTGCAGTTCCAAAATCGTTGAGAGGCTTGACTTGGTGGGGTTAATGTTGACCCAGTACAACCCCACTACTGACTTCAAACATTTAAGCTACGTCACGTTTTCATTGTTTTTCCTTGGCAGTGAAAAAAAGAAGTGTGGGTTTTACAAAAAAGACTCTATCTAATCTGAAATATATGTGTGTCGTGGATGCAGATACGTGAGGGTCTTTGTGTGTGTGGTCCTTATTCTGAAATACGCTACTTTCCCACAAGTATTGGTTCAACCTTAGCAGGCACTTGCTCCCCTACCTAAAAAGCTTAACTTTAAGGTCAGCGTCCAAAAATATGTCATATAAACTTGGGTTTAGTCCTGTTTTGGAGAGGAAAGTCTCATCACCAGTGATGGGATGGACTAATTTGTGTTTAAACTGACTAATAACAACAAAAATGTATTTTAAGATTTTAAAGTCAGGGACAATATCTATTTTACTCATGATTGTGTCCTCAACATCCAGCAGAATGTAGCATAAAGGGGTAAATAAACCTAGTTATTAAATTCATGTGTTAATTTTTTAAAGATGGTGGCAGCTTGGGGAAATATTGTCAGCATCTTTTCCAATGAAGTGATTATTTTCATGGATTCTGTGGCCCTTGTCAGCTCTGTGGTTTCTCCTTGGTCTTGTACGACAAACATACTTTGTGGCGAGTCTTCTCTTCCGTAGAGATTCCCCACACCCCAGTGCATTTGCCTTTACTTCACATTTAATTCTTCTTCCCATGATGTTTGCTTACTAACATTTTATTTCTTGTTCATATTCTTAAGTTATTTCAAATACTTTCTAATTAGCCTTACAAGGCTGCTCCAGATGAGGCGAGCTTAGCACTGAAAACCAGTTTGCCTGCAGTAATTGTGTATGAAGTTCATTAAAATTGGTCTTGATATTAGATTATACTTGGCAGTGACCTTCCAAGACCTTATCAGATCCCCACAGGCAAGACATGAGTACATATAACTAATGCGGAGCACCTCGTTAGGAAAGAAAATCTGAATTTACTATTTTAAAGTGGTGCAGATTTCAATATTTGAGCTCCTTCTGTAAATAAGAATTCCATGTACTAGTGATCCCGAGCTCTTTTTAGACCATCAGCCTGCCTGCTAATCAAACGCTGTCTTATTTCCCTCGGTGCACTCCGTACACACCAACTCACGTCTTGTCCAGATCTGTCCCCGTAACAAACAAGTCTTGAGTAACTGTGAGTTCGAGCCAGCACTTGGGATGTAGGCCGGGCGGAGTAAGACTCTGAGTAGGTTGCTGTCCTCCAGAGCTCTCAGCCTGGGAGGAGAAAAATCCTAAGCCAAACAGCAGTGGCTTCAGGTTAGAAAGTCCCACAGTTGAATCCAGGCTCCAGGTACCTGTCCGGGGAATGGAAGGAGCCAGTAAGCCTCCTGTACATGGGATGGCTTTCTCTGGAAAAGCCGCCATGTCACGATTTTAAGAGGTTATTAAGGTGTTTGTGAGATGTGATTCCATGTGTGTGCCATCATGAAGGGGTTTGACAGGCTTTTACTTGGGTGCCTGTATTTTATATCA
This sequence comes from Mustela lutreola, assembly GCF_030435805.1. Classification (NCBI taxonomy): domain Eukaryota; kingdom Metazoa; phylum Chordata; class Mammalia; order Carnivora; family Mustelidae; genus Mustela; species Mustela lutreola. The sequence goes on along the minus strand of NC_081294.1, from coordinate 7,009,351 downwards.
GCATCTCAGGGCTTCTCATGCTCTCACATCATCTTGTCATCCTTGGCACTCATGGGTCATATTGTTCTTAGATGGGCGCCACAACTCACAGCATGATGAGAGGAGTCTGACCACGGGAACCCCTCTTTCATCCTGGTATGAACCGTTGATTTAAAAATTCTGCCATCTTATTTGTACCTTTTACCTGAATCTTTGAAAAAAAATCTAACTAATGGATAACTTTTTTTCCCCCAGCTGATAATTACTTTATGTTCCTTAGCAGAATTTGTAACCCCCTTTGTTGCTTTTAGGCTACTATTTGCATAGGGAGGCTCCTGACCGAGTGTGGCCGTGAGTTTACTACAAACTTACTGGGTTTGCCTCCTCTCTTTGAAAGGAATCTGAATCAATCTTCACTATAAGTACTCACATTAAAAAGACAGCCTTCCCACAGAAATATTTACAGCAGGAATGGTATTATAAGAAAAAAGTTTTACAGTTCTGGCACTTTGCAGACATTTTATTTTACATCTCCGCAGAAGATAGATATTTTCCTGGCCTGGTTTTTCCTTGGGAATCATGTCTAGGAAGCATTTCAGGATGAAATCACTGGTGAGGCTGAGGGTAGAGAAAGCAGAGTAAGGCTTGTTTGCCTCAGTCTCCCCGCCACATGACATGGGGCTCCGTTGTGGAGAATACTGCGAGATTCCCAGCTTCCAGTTGCAGACGCTCTGTCTCTGTGGCTCTCCACTGCACCCTTAGCCTTCTCAGTGCCCGGCACAAAGTAGCTGCTCAATGAATTCTGCGAAATGCACTGACAGCCTTCAGATCAAGGGAGAACTCTTCTGTTTTTGGACCAGTTAGTAGAGATGAAATGGTGTCTCAAGAAGGCCCTTGTATTTGATGGAGGGCATGGAGAAGAGCCCCTTCTTCAACGATTTTATTTGATTTGTGCCTCTCACCCTCGGTTCAACATCCGGGCGCCGTTTCTCATGGCCACGTGTCTGAATAGAGGAAAGGCATTCGAAGCTACGGAGTTATAGCTCATGGACAGACAGAGAGGCATGGCTGTTTCAAAGCAAGGGCCTGTAGAGCGAGTTCTCTCAGGATAACACGTCTAGTGGTTGAGTTGCTTGGTAAATGGTGTTGGCTGTAAGGATTAGAAATAATTCACAGACCTGTACTCCTGGGGTAAATAATACAATATACAATATATGTTAATTTTAAAAAAAGAAAAGAAATGGTTGAGAGCCGAGAGCCCTATTCACCTGTAAGATGCCTTTTTGTGAATTTGTTATGTGTGCGTGTCTGCGTGTGTGTGCACGCACTGTAAGATTTTGTATCTATTTGTCAGAGAGGGAGGGAGGGAGGAGAGAGAGCACAGGCTGGGGGAGCAGCAGACACAGGGAGAGGGAGAAGCAGGCTCCTCGCTGAGCAGAGAGCCCGATGCAGGACTCGATCCCAGGACCCTGGGATCATGACCTGAGCTGAAGGCAGAGGCTTGACCCACTGAGCCACCCATGCACCCCCAACCCCTTTGTGCGAATTTGAACAAGTTTCCCCTCCCAGGGGTCTCAGCACCACAGGCTTGGGTTTGAGCCAGCAGACTGCATGTTTCTATAGAAAGAATGGTGCCTCTTCCTCGAAGGGCAGACAGCCCCGCACCAAGGCTCATGGCTCAGGAGAAGACGCAGGCTGGATTTCAGCACTCCGACACCCGCCGCTCCCTGGGCCAGAATCTTCCTTTGTGCTATTGGCATAGTGTGCCATCTTGTACGATGTCAACTCCTCAGGCTTTAAGTAGAAATATAAATTATACTCGTATAAATATTTACATTTCACTAGTATTCATAGGTTCATACTCATGATTTGACAGGACAGAGATCAAGTGGAGAAGGTGGTGAATGAGACATTTTATGTTAATGAGATTAACAGAGAAAGAATGTTAAAGCCATTTCTATGGATGCAGAGTAAGTGTTTGATAAAATGCAGCATGCATTCATAAGAGTTAAAATAAAAGTCACCAAGGCGGGGATGAGCGCTTCTTTAACCTTCAAGGAGAGCTGTAACCTGAAGGATACCTCTTAAAACACTATAGCAAACATCAACATGCCACGTGGTAAGAGATTAGAAGCTATTCCATTAAAGTCCAGAAAAAGCTAAGGATTCCTGCCAGCCCTGTTAAGGTTCAGTATTGTGCTGGAGATCACAGCCAATTCAATACACCAAAACAAAAAAAAAAAGAAGAGTTGTGAGGTCAGGGGTAGAAAGAATAAAGCCCAAGGAGTCCTGCCAGCTCTTTTACCTGCGTCTCCAAGATCAGATACTATTAGTTAATGGCTGGTCATTACATGGAGGGTGACATTCGCTCTTTGCCGGGTTTGACCAACGGCATCATGCTGAGTCCTTGCAGATGGCGGGGGCGGGGGGGGGTGCTTGCTGGACGGGCTCCTGGCCCCTGCCCCACTCGAACCATAACCACTTGACTGTTCCCTGTTTGTATATTATTTATTGATCGAGAAGTTACTGAGTATTTCTAAAGATTTTGGATACCAGCGAGCTAAAGTTATTGAAAATAATCCCGGTATGGTCCCGTGTGAAGATGTGTGGAGCCCCTTTGTGCCATGTTTGCCTGAGGAAGTGCTCACAGGTGGGACCCCGGCTGAGTACCTGCTGGGTGACGAATGGCAGGCGTTTAGTCTGGGCGAGGAACGGGAAAACGAGAAACGGTAGCGGCCCTCTGCACCAGTCTCACCATCCCATGCAGACAGATGGGTCCTTGTGGTTCTCTGTCCTTGGTCCTTTATTTTCCAGGATCGGGTAGAGGGGTAGCACCAAGGAGGGAGCAGGATTTGGGAGGAAATTGAGGAAAACAGGCATCTTAGAAGAAAGGCATAGAGGCTTGCAACCATGGTGTTATGTTTGTGGGTCTTTAAGATGGTGCTGCGGGGCTGGGATACAGGGCGTGGGGCGGGGGTTTGGGGACAACACAGTTGGCCTGAGTTTCTGAGTATCTGGAAAACCGAGGACTCTGGCTTTACCCCTGACTAACGTGGAGCCACGGAAATGCAATCAACACTGATCAGCTCCGTGTTGTTCAGCCTGGCCCCTCGGCCCGCCCTCTGGATCTCTTACTCTAGAGCCCCCTTGCATACTAATTTGATTGCCGTTTTGTGGAATTATATATATTTTATATGTAAGTATATATTAGAGATAATAAGGATATATTTAGGTTTCCAGCTGCCAATGTCACTCTTGCCTGTCCACGTGGGTGAACCAACCTGACATCTCCCTCCCCTGCCAGAAATGTTCTATCTGAACACGGATTGGGACACTTCGTGGTGCAATAAAGCCAAAAAACCTTTAACATTCTAAAAGAAGAAAACTAAAATTATTCCTGTCACAGTGTAAGAGAAAACGTAGATGTCTACATTCACCCCAATGTATCACTTATTTTTTTTTATTCTGTATACTTATATTTGTAAGAAAATCCAACAATTTAGAGATGTATTAGTCATATTCTGGAAGGGCAGACATTTTTATTCTGCCAAGCTGTAGAATTTTCTTGCCTAAATGAATAGAAATTGAAGCAGAAAGCAGGCAATACTCTTGCTTAAATTTTGCGATATTTCCTAGAATAGAAAAATGAATTTTAAAGTAATCCACGGTACAGAATTCTAACTATTTTAACTGGGGCATTCTCCCTGGGCCTGGATGATGGCTTTGAATAAGAAACACCCCTTCCTTATTGAAGAAGCAACCTTCTAGAATGACAGCATTGCAACTGCATTTGGTGGCTCAGATAACTTTCAGGTAACTTCTATGTAAGTGATCTCCATCTTGAGTTTTTATATTTTCCTATATAAATGTGTGTCTCTAGCACCATGGAGTGGCTAAAAGCTTAGAATGGGTGTGCACCATGATTCAGGAGAAATGCACACCTGCAGTTTAAAACAGGGATTGGGAAGAAATCTACCCACTTTCTGACTTAATCACCATTTTATATTTTAGGCATTTCCAGCAGAATGATTTCCTAATCATATTTAAGCAGATGAAAACCCACAGTGTTGTCTAGTCTTTAAACATTGATTTGGATGATGATTATTATTATTATTTTTTTTTTTTTTGCTTAATGATAATTCTTTTGTTGTTATTCTTTTTTTTTTTTTCTATTTTAATTTTTTTTTTATAAACATATATTTTTATCCCCAGGGGTACAGGTCTGTGAATCACCAGGTTTACACACTTCACAGCACTCACCAAATCACATACCCTCCCCAATGTCCATAATCCCACCCCCTTCTCCCAAACCCCCTCCCCCCGGCAACCCTCAGTTTGTTTTGTGAGATTAAGAGTCACTTATGGTTTGTCTCCCTCCCAATCCCATCTTGTTTCATTTATTCTTCTTCTATCCACTTAAGCCTCCATGTTGCTTATTTTTTATAGGACACTTCCAGATTAATCAGCTGTTCCATGTCATCACCATATGTTAAGTATATTCGAGTCTAGAAGTGTTGAACTTCTAAGTTTGGTTTCAACATCGTGAATATTTAATGCCTCTGCAGTCCTCCTTTGTGGCCGAGCAGCCACGTTGAAGCACATGGCCAGGAGCCAGGCCCAGTTTAGGAAGCGGGTGAGTTAGAGGGACTTTGCTGTCCAGCCTTGTGCCAAAGACTCCACCGTCTTCACAAAGTCTTACAGTTCTCTTGATACATGCTCAGATCAAAGCCAGGTCATCTGGTCTCCACAGTCTCAGAGAGATAGAAGAAGAGAGAGGCCCATGAGAAGTGGGGCATAGAACATAGCAGAATTGTGGCCTAAAACTTGGTCACAGGTAAGAAAAATAAACAAAATATAAGCCGATGTGAGAAATGTTTCCAGGCTATGGTAAAATAGATGTATATATTCTACTACATCAAAAGTATGTCAGTAATAAGTAAATCTAATATAACCCCAAGAAATCACGACGTCGTTAAATTAAGATCTGAGAGACAAAGTTATAAATCTTAGAAATACATCTGTCAATAGTGGTCTTAGACAAATTATTTTTTATGATGTTGTCCCTTCATTTAGACGGAATAATTCCGTCTAAATAATAATAATTCCGTCTAAATAATAATTCCCTTTTGTGACAATTTAGTTGGGAAGGATCCTACTGAAGCCACTGTATGCTTGTGTTGCTGTGCTAGGACGGTGATTCTAGCAGGAAAGGACAAAGCCTTTATCCTCAGATGGGAAAGGCATCTCTTCTACTGGGAGACTGGGGGGTTTCTAGTGACAGTTGCTCCCAGTTTGGGGAGGAAAGCCAGAGAAGGATGACAGAGGACAGGAAGCCCGCCCAGGCCTTGGATCTTGGAATGAAAGTGACCATAACCTGTGACCACATGTCCTTGGCACACCCTCCTTGTACTTTACTCTTTTCCTTAGAATTATTGCAGGGACCTGTGCATATATTTTAAACATATTTAAAACTGAGGCACAAGAACTTTTAATTGCATTAAGAAAGAAATAAGGATTAAAAACCCAGTGTTTGGACAACTTATATCTTAACTAGTGAGTCTTTTTATTTTCTGTGATCAGGACTTTAAACTTTTCTTAAGGCAGCCAAAATTGTATTTGGTTTTTCATTTTGTTTTGTATTAGCAGTGACATTCTACTATTAGGGCCTGGATAATTTAGCCAGAATTGGTTATTCAAGGCATCTGAAGCGTTGACTGTGTCCCTCCTCTGGTACCATGATTGTGAGTCCAGCACCCCTTGCTATGGAACGGGTCAGCCACACACAGAATCCCAGGCTGAGTGGCCAGTGGAATTGGCTGTAATGCAGTTGGTTACTAGACGTTCTTGTTATTTCCAATTATTTCCCTCTGCGTCTTAATTCCCATAACACGTAGTGGTGTGAGCTTAACTTCTTACGGGTGTTTCCCTTGGACGTCCCCTGTTTGTTTCAGCAGCAACATCTAAAATCTCAAAGCTGTGACTTAGCCATTTTGTACACGGCATAACTGCCCCAACAGTGATTACGGGAAGGTGGACGAACGGGTGAGCGAGAGGGCGGGCGGCGGATGGCGTGAGACTTCCGTTCTCGTAACGACCCTGTTAATTGAAAATGTCATTTGGACAGTATTACTGTGACTCTTAATTACAACATTTATATTTTTTAAATTAAGATATGTAGGTCATTAACCATAAGTTTTCATAGGAAATATTCAGCAGATAATAGGTCTCATTAAACAATCTGAATTATAAACAGAAAGTCATTTAAGGATCTTTATTTGAGGAACTAATTACTTTCCCACAGTAAATTGGCCAAAAGAAGAGCAAAACAATAATAATGATAATAATAATACAACCCCTTGTGATTTAAATTATTAGCCAAAGATGCTGATAAGACATGTTTTCCATTTCCCAGACCCATTAGTAATGGGATCCCAGCTTGGAGAGCCCCAACAACACCCAAGTGTTCTATTTCCACACTGATGAGATGAAATGACAGAAGGACTTTGGCCCTACAAGTGAATGTTTCAAATGTATCGTTCATGATGTAATGATTTTAGATTAGATGAATGTTCTTACCACTATTTTTTAGGGGATGACATCTTAGCTGATTATTTAAGGAAGATGAACTGATAAAAAGCCAACTTTATGTAGACTCAGATAAGAACAAATTTCAAAGACAATTGTCCTCTAGATGATCACATTACAGAGGGAGTGAAATGATGTATATACATGGAAACACAAGACTGCATCGCCGGTCTTTCCAATCCTAGTTAAGTTTGGCAGAGGGGTGACTTCCCTATTTCCAGTTTTGAATCAATGAAGTCAATTATAGAATCAATCATAAATTATGAAATTGCTCTTAACTTTGAGAACTTCTTTGACTCCAGATAGTTTCTACCCCAACCGTGTTTGGTAATATGTGCTCCCCTTAGTTCTGCTTCCCCAAAATGAGCTCTTATCACTGCTGCCTTGTAGAAACTCATTTAACTTTGTTGAACCCATGGCCTCTCTCTTGGTTGGCAGCACACGCTTTTCTCTGTGGCACCATCTGCATCCTACAGAGGCACACTTGGGAAAAAGCTCATTTGCAGAATGCGTAGAACACCATTTTAAATTCTGTTTATGCTCTTAACGCAAAAGGCATTAACCCAATATATTTCTCTCCAGCATAGTGGATTTTCACCGACTCTACAGCTTTAATGGAATTGGTGAAATTGAAGTATAATCTGATTGTCAATACAGGTATATTCTGTCACTATTCCGTAAAGCAGACTTAAAATTAACTCTGGATGGTATCAGGCATCTTTAATAAAACATGAGTTGTAACAACCAACCTCAACTCAGTACATAGCCTTCAGGTCTCTTATTCACACCTTGCCTTTCCTAGGTAATATTAATAAGAAACAATGGTCACTTTTTTAAAAACTTTGAGCCAAAACTTTCTATAGGAAAAAAATTGGAAGAATATCATAGCAGGAAGATAATGAGTTTTCCATGAAGGAATCTAATCCTTCCAATTTCTTGCCCTGGGGAGACCAGATTAAGAAAACTCAACTTCATTTGAATCCTGTATTAAACTGAATCCTTGGAGTATGGGGGGAAAAAGCAGGGTCGTGGAAGAGATTCCTTCTTGTGTACAGATACCAACTAAATAGATGCTTCCATAGGTGTGTATGGGTTTTCTGTTGCTGTGTAACAAATGAACGCAAATTTAGTGGCTTAATATAACACACAATTAATGATTTCACAGTTCCGTGGCCTGGAAGTCCAGGCCCGGTTTAACTGACTCCTCCTCTCAGAGTTTGAGGCTGAAATCAAGGTGTTGGCTGAAACTGCCAACCCTTCCGAGGTGGGGTCCTCATTCAAGTTCTCCAGTTGTTGTAGGACGGCAGGTGAACCTCTCTTTTGTCCACTACAAGGATGTCTTGGTTAAGAGAGGCTCTGCCTTCAGCTCAGGTCATGATCCCAGGGTCCTGGGATCGAGCCCCGGATCGGGCTCTCTGCTCAGCGGGGAACCTGCTTCCCTCTCTCTCTGCCTGCCTCTCTGCCAACTTGTGATCTCTGTCTGTCAAATAAATAAAATCTTAAAAAAAAAAAAAAAAAAAAAAAAAAAGATGAGAGAGACCTCATCAGGAGAGCCGCTATCCCATCAGCTTCAGGAAGCCTGTCCACACTCACGAGGAGGGGATTACACAGGGCATGACATCAGGTGATGGGAATGTTGGGTCCCTCCTGTCACAGTGCTCTTCAGATCATAGCTGTGCCGTGATTGACGTAGTGCAGATGCCTCATGGAAAATGGACCGGGCATTGCCAAGGCCCCAAGTCGGACGACGCTACTCTTGGGATCTGAACACACAATCCCATATGCCGGATGAAATGCACAGAGAGCTGAGTACTCTGGGTCTTTGGGAGGTAGCTTTACAAATTTTGCCACTTGAATAAGCAGATAGAGCAGGCGTTACAACAGCAATGGATGAATGCAGGGGAAGGATGGGCGCCTTTGCTCCGAGTCACCTGTTTCAAGTTCTTGATTTGGGAAGGAAACCTCTTCCCCGATGATAGGTTTTCACTTCTAGCTAAAAGTAGTTTTTGCTCTCATTGCACTGTATTTGCCAAAAAAAGCTGTCTGAATTCTTGATGTTCGCTCTCAGAGACGACGAATTTAAAGGCATTACAGTGAGAGAATGAAATAAGTAAATGGATCTTCTCATTTGAGTTGTAAGTTTATAGCCTGCCCACAAATCACAGCCTCTGTAATAACGATTCCCAACGACACCGCTGATTTTCTTATTCTCTTGGGCTTTCTACAGTGTCACAAAAAAGAATGCCTAAAATAATGTGTAAGGAGAAAAGCCAGCTCCATTTACACACACACACACACACACACACACACTATCTAGTACATGCACAAACACATATCTTTTTTAGTAAGACAGCGCAGGAATATTTGCTTGCTTTTCTGGACTTGAAACAAAACCAACCAAACAAAAACAAGCAGGATGAAGGCTTGTTGGCGGGGCGGGGGGCGGGGGGAGGTTGGGGGAACCAGGTGGTGGGTATTAGAGAGGGCACGGATTGCATGGAGCACTGGGCGTGGTGCAAAAACAAAGAATACTGTTATGCTGAAAATAAAAAAAGAAAAAATAATTTGTAAATTGATAACACATTGAAATGATACAATTTTAGATAGAGCCAGTTAAATAAAATATTAAAATTAAAAAAAAAAATAAGTGAATGCACACACTTGAAAGCCCAACTTGTTCAGCCCAGCCCTCCTCCTCCTCAGAGCCAGAGATAATGCCAGTCACCCAGTGCGGAAGAAAGTTGCATCAACCCCACCCAGACTCTACCCCAGAGAAACTCGCAGGCTGGGGAGACCCCAGGCGAACCACTAGGACGCTGAGGGTTTCTAAGAGAGCTGTAGCTAAATCCGAGGAAACTCACTGAAATGCAAGCAGGTTCTGCCTGGAACAGTGCAATCTCCTACTTTAAAATACACTTCATGTCCCAGTGCTGCTTTCACATTTTAAAACATTCCATTTTTATTTCACTGAACTTTTGATAACTGGGAATAGTAATCGAAGAAATGAGGAATATTCATAAAAACCCCTAAATCATCAGCCTCTCTGAACAGTAGCTAGTGTAGACTGTCAGGTAGCACTGGGGTATCAGATCTTTTTACCTTCTCTAAAACTGATTCAGGTGTATACACTATTATTGGGGGTCGCCGGACTAACACAAAACCAGACTGCGGAGTCCAGAATGTGTGCCGTGTCTTGTGATTACCTTGTATGATCCCTGACTTGGCATTTGTTGGCCTACGTTCTGTAGGCTCAATGTTGGTGCCCCCTCCCAGGATTCATGTGTTGAAAACCTAATGCCTAAGGGGATAGTGTTAGACGGGGAGGCCTTTGGGAGGTGATTAGGTCACGAAGATGGCTCCCTCATGGATGGGATTAGTGTCCTTCTACAAGAGGTCCCAGAGATGTAGCTCACCCCTTCCGTCATGCAAGAATGCAAGAGAAGTCGGTAACCCAGAAGGAGGCCCTCTCCCAACAGTGCTAATAACCCCCTGGTGTTGGACTCAGGCTCCAGCGCTGAGGGGAGCACATACCTGTTGTCCCCACCTGTGATGTTTCCTTGTAGCAGCCCCTACGGACTAGCACACCTCCCAGGTGGCTACAGATTTGCTGTCAGTACAATATGCTTACCATGTGACCTTGGTTAGAGAGTAAAAGCTGGCCTGGGGGCCGGGCTCTTTCACCGTGCCATCCAGTGACTCCACAACTTACCCAAATGCCATGGAAGATGATTTTAACTCCTGCACGTTGAAAATGCACCGCAGCCAAAGAAACTCGTGAGAAGAGAAATAAGACTATAAAAGTTTGCGGTTGATACGCATGTGCCTATGGGTGCTATGAGAGGCACTTGCTACACTGGCTGTGGACAGAAAGTAGCATTTTGTAGGTGGGTATGGTGGCAAGTGCAGTTGGGCTCCATGGTGCCCATTTTGCATTTATGAAGCATTCGTCTACACATACTCGGTGGTCACGTCCGCTCAGTTGCCAGTACTCCAACGTGAATGCTATGAAAAACAGAAATGTTGTTTTAATGTGTGCAAGTAGGCGTACACACAGTTGATTGAAGAGTGCTTCTAATGAGCAAGGTAACCACCGCTTCTGAGAAAGACTGGTTTTCCTGTGGACCTATCACTTTTAATAGTTTTAGTGAGGTATGATCTGCATACAATAAACTGCACATCTAAATATAAAATTTGACACATTTTGACAAGTGTGTATATCCGTGAAGCCATGTCACCATCAAGATAGTGAACATGTCTATCAACCCTGGAGTTTCCTTGTACCTTTTGTAACCGCTCCCTCCTCCACCTCCCCAAGCCCAGGCAACTACTGATCTTTCTGGCTCTACCTTAGTTTCCATTTCCATCATTTTGTGTGAATGGAGTCATTCATTCAGCCGGCTTCTTTCACCGGGCATTATTTTCAGATTCTTCTGTGCTATATACATCAACAGTTCATTTCTTTTTACTGCTGACTGGGATTCCCTTCTGTGGACATAAGATGACTCGTTTAGCCAATCACCTGCTGATAGATAGACATATGGGTGGTTCTATTTTTGGCTATTACCAGTAAAACTTTTAAGAATTTCTGTGTACCAGTATTTGGGTGGACATTCACTTTCTCTGTTTTTTGGGTAAATATCTAGGAAGGAGATGGTAAGGTCATGTGGTAATTGTGTGTTTCACTTATTAAGAAAGTGTCAAATAGTTTCAAAGGGATTGTGCCTTGCTCCACATCTACCAGAAGAGTAGGAGAGGGGTTCCTAGTCCCCGCAAGGTCATCAACATTTGGCGGTGTCAGGTTTGGGTTTTATGTTTAATTTAGCCATTCTGTTAGGTGTGTGGTATTTTCCCTATGGTTTTTGTTTTCTTTTTTCTAACAAATGGTGTTGAAAATTTTTCTATACGCCTTTTTTGCCGTCTGTCTTTTCTTGTGACATGTCTATTGCTGTCCTGGACAATTTATGTATTAAGTTTTTTTATTGTTGAATTTTAATTTTTTAAACATATAACGGACATGAGTCTTTTATCTGATTTGCAAATATTCTTTCTCTGGGTGTGGCTTGCCTCTCTCCCTGCAGGGTGCCTCTCAAAGAACAGAAGTTCCCCATTTTGAATAATTCCAATTGTCTTTGTTTCTCTTATCTGAGTAATGTTTTTGGCATTGTAGCTAGGAAATCTTTGCTAGACTGAAGGTCACAGAGAGATTCTTCTAGGCTTTCCTCTAGAGGTTTTATGGTTTTATGGTCTATGATCCATTTGAGTCTGCTATGAAGCAGGGAGTAAGTTAAGTTATCATTCAAAGGTCTTCTTTGCACAGATGGTTATCCAATGGCTACGGCTCCATTTGCAGAAAAGTCTCTATACTTTCTCTGCTGAATTGCCTTTGCTCCCTCATCAAAACTGAATAAACCATATATGTGCAGGTCGATGTCTGGACTTTCCAGTCCAGAATTCTGTTGCTCAGTCTTTCTATCTTGATGGTGACAGCAAAGAACGCTATTGTAGTTCTAGAATGAGTCTTGAAGTCAGGTTGTGGACATCCTCCAGCTCTGTTCTTTCTTTCCAAAATGTTTTGGATATTCTAGATTTTTTTTTTTTTAATTTCTGCATGAATTTTAGAACCAGCTTGTCAATGTTTACTCCCAAAAAAGGCTTCTAGAATTGTGATTCAGATTGCATTGATTCTGTAGATCATTGAAGGGATTTGGTGTTCTTTTAGTATAAAGTCGAGTACATTTTGTGAGATGTATTGCTAAGTGTTTCATATTTTTGATGCTACTGTAAATGCCATTCTTTTAATATCTGATTGCTCTTTGCTAGCATGTAGAAATGAAATTAACGTGTTCTATTGATCTTGAATTCTGAAGCCTTGATAAATTAACATTATTTCTAGCATCTTTCTGATAGATCCTATAGTATTTTCTACATATACAATCACAATGTTTGTGAATAAAAAGATAATTAGTTTTTACTTGTCATTATAAATGACTTTTAATTCTGTTTCTTTCCTAGCTGTGTGAGATAGAACTGTCAGTAGAGTGTTGACTATAAGCACATATGCTTGCCTTGTTTCTGATCTTAGGATGAAAGCATGCAGGCTTTAGCCATTAAGTAAGATGTTGCTTATATATTTTTAATGCATGTCCAGCAGATCTGGGGAACTTTTTTATTTTCATAGTTGATGAAAAGTTTCTATAAGGAATTAATTTTGAATCTTACCAAATGACATTTTTCATCTATTGAACTTATCATATAGGTTTACTTTCTAGACTGTTAATAAATGGTGAATTGCACTGATCAAATTTCAAAGGTTAATGCAAACCAGCATCCCCAACAGAATCCCCACTTAATCCTTTCCTACAGTTATTAAACTTTTTCTACAGTTTGGAGTTTGACTTATCGAAATATTGTCAAGAATTTTTGTGTCTCTCTCCATGGGACATATTCACATGCAGTTTTCTTTTCTTGTAATGTCTTTGTCCGGCTCTGATTCCGGATTAGAGTGGGCCTCATAGAATGACCTAGATGCGGTCTCTCCTTTCGCTTCTCTGAAGTGTTGTGTGCGGTCGATTTTACTTCTTCCTTATGCCCTCCCTGCCTCTACTTCCGCGTTCCATCTTCCAGCTACTCGGACACATGGAATGCAGTTACCATAACCACTTTAATGTTCTTGACTACAGATTCTGTCATCTCTGTCATTTCTGGGCCAATGTCAGTTGAATTGATTTTTGGCCTCATAAGACCTCGTGATTTTTATCAGCTTCTTTGCATATCTGGTCATTCTAAATTACAGGCAGGGCATTGTGATTTTTTTCCCTGGGGGAGTGTTGGACACACTTTTGTGTTCCTGAAATTAAGTGAGAGCTTTCCTTCGGAACATGATCAAGTTGTGTGAAACCAGAATGAACATTCCGGCTTTTGCTTTAGGCATTGTTAGTTGAGACTGGAATAGAGTTTGGGGTGATTTTTCCCACGGCAGAAGCAAGACCCTTCTTGGTCCTTAACAGATGCCGGTGAATTGTGAGGTCGTTCCCTCTTGCTCTTACGAGCAAACACTGGGCCTGGCCCTGTGTGAGCGATGTGCACTGTTCCCTTTGATCTTTGCAGGTAGGTCTTTCCCTACTCTTGTGGTTTTCCTGCATTTCACTGATTTGTTCCCAACAGAGTAGTTGAGGCCGGATGTCTGCACAGCACTGGTGTCCCTCTGTGCATCTCGCTCCTTCTGAGAACTTCGACTCCTTTGGCTTCCTCCCCTTCTCAGCTCTGTCCCCTCAGTCGCTAGTCTGTAAGCCTGGTTCTCCTTCCCCCCCAGGGCCCGGAACCCTCATCAAGGCTGTAGGCTCGGTCACTTGTGGGGCTCACCTCATGTTTCCCCTCACTTGGCGATCATTGCCCAGTGTCCGATGTTTTAAGAACTGTTGTTCCATACAGTTTTTAAAGCTGTTTTGGAGGAGAAGGCTAAGGCTGTTTCTGTTACTCCATCTTGGTCGGAAGCAGAAGTCTTTCTGTGACCTTAGCGATCTGAACCCACCACGTCTCTTTCACTTCTCTTCCTTACTGGGTACCATGAAGCTCGTTTCCAGGACTTCCTGTCAATTTTTGCTGTTTGTCTCAGGTGTCAGGGGCCACAGGCCTGCTTCTGTGCTCTTGCTGGAGCACTTTGGCCCGTTGCAAACAACAGCATTTCTTCCTTGTTTGTCTTGTGCGGAACGGCTTTCTGTCTCAGCAGGACAACTTTTGATGCTGAAAGAGAACCTGATAAATGCATGCAAAACCCACGAGTATCCCCTGTGAGAGGGCATCGCGTTCCTGTATTCAGCTATTGATGACACGACTGTAAAGGTCATTTTCTTAGTTTGTGCTGAGCACATGCTATCAAAAGTTTGCTTGAATTGTCACCATCTCTTTTATTTTCAACCTGTGAAATATACCTATTTCAGTATTTTTCAAAGGAAAAATAAACCGCAAAAGACAGCACATCTTTACTACCTGAATTTGTTCCCCAAGTTTATGCACATTCCCTCAGAATGCACTTATTTGTGAATTGATCAATATGATTTATACAGTCACAAAAAAAAAAAAATACTAAAGATTGATAATGTAAATTAAATGTGACAAAATTCTTGCCCTTGACAAACTTGCAGTCTGTGGATGAAAGCAGGCTTACAGATAGACAAATTTCAGTGAAATTCATGCTTTGATTCTGTGAACCAGGCCTGAGGTGACAGTGGCCTGAATTAGGAAACGGCAGATGCAGATGGGAAGAAGGACTGGACCCCAGAGTCTATGTCTACAGGTACCTCCCAGCTTCAGGGCAGAGGAAGAGAGAGTCTCAAACAGACTCCACGCTCAGCACAGAACCCGATGTGGGGTTCAGTCTCACGACCCTGAGATCATGACCCGAGCTGAATGCAAAAGACAGACTACTCAATGCACTGAGCCACCCAGGTGTCCCTCTTTCTTTACTTTGTACAGAAAATATCATTTACTCTTTCCACTTATTGCAGGGATTTTTCAGGGACCAAATAAGAGATTTTCATTCTAACTGGTAATGTTGGACCAATCTGCCGAAATAAATTGAAAATAGTACTTGGGTTTTGGGATCAGTTCTTCGCTTCAGGATTTTCTCAGTGACTTGGAGTCACGAAAAGTGAAATGGGACAGAATATCCCGTTGGACGTTGGCCTCCTCATAGAGTAATAACAATGACTTACATTGCTAGAGCTTCTCATGGTTTACAGAGTGTTTGTCTATCAATAATTTCATTTGACCGTTATAACCACCCTGTGATGAACACAGGAAACATTTTTCCTGGGAAGAAGTGGGGACGACCTCCAAGCTTCGGTGCTGTGTTCCTTCGCAGGTTGTGTGGAGTATCACGGCACTGCCCATGTGTGTCTGTAGGAAAATTGGACTTAAGTACAGGATGACTGACAACCTAGTAACTGTGCTCCTCCTTTGTTCTTCAGGAAAGCCAGAGAATGTTCTAGAATGAAAAGTATCCAGAGGAAAATAACTTTTATCACTGGCAGTGAGCCTAGAGGTCCTCATAAGACCCAAATAATGTAACCTGAGCATAAAAGCCTGGATCTGTGGGAAGATTTTCTTCCTTTTCACGGTTGAATGGTGTATATGATAGTATATATTGTGTATTATTAGTATCCGTTGTATGTATATTATATGTCATGTTCACACACAAACCGCATCTTGCCCATCCTTTCGTCTGTGGTTGGACACCCACTTTGCTGCCATTCCTTGGCTGCTGTGAGTAATGCGGCAATGAACACGGGAGTGTAGATATCACTCTAAGATGCTGATTCCAGATTCCTCAGCTATATACCCAGAAGTGGAACTGGTATTAGTAACCATTGTCACCTAGTATTTTCCACCTGAGTATTAGGAATCCTATGTGACAAGTAATAGTTCTTAGCTCCCTGAAATTTCTTTGAAAATGATTTCTATCTTTGGCATTAAATATAATGATCCAAAGTTGGGTAGTTACTCCGGTGGGTCATCAGGATATTGTTGCCTCCAGATTCGGCTGAGCCATAGAATGACTTACCGTTGAATCAAATCACTTCATAATTTGGGTCACTGATAGAAAACTGATTGGTCATACCATTTCTCAGCATTTCGTTATTTGATATTCTATTTATTTATTTTAGATTTTATTTATTTATTTGACACAGACACAGCAAGAGAGGGACAAAAGCAGGGGGTAGTGGAAGAGGGAGAAGCAGACTCCCAGCTGAGCAGGGAACCTGAGGCGAGGCTCGATCCCAGGATCTAGGGATCACGACCCAAGCCTGAGGCAGATGCTTAACCCACTGAGCCTACCCAGGTACCCCTGTAATTTGCTATTTTAAATGATTGCATCACAATAAACCTTAAGAAGCAGATGAAAGGAAAGTTCTGAATCTCAAGGTAGGCTTCATAATGATGGAAAGACAATAAACAGAAGAACAAACGTACCAGAGGCCAGGGCTAATAAGCCCGAATTGATCTTTATCCTTGAGTTGTGCCCGTCTCTGCCACACGGGACATGTCACCAGCCCACAGAGACCAACTCAGCCCCCTGAGCCAGCTTTAAAATATATTTGCTATTCATGTATTTAAAAAATGAAATTTCACCTCCATAGAAAAGGTGACATGTCTCGTGTACGGAAGTGGAAAGTTACTGGGAGCATCTTCTACGTTTGTTTCTTAAGATGGGGGATCTCACTGACGGACTTGTCAATGCTCAAAGACCCGCCATTTTTAAGCAGGAGTCCGTAAACCACATATGTTCCAGGTCAGTTTCAGCCAGGAGCCCTGGCCACCTGTCCCACCAAGCTGAGGTGATGATGGTGGCATCTGGCGTTTTCAGTCTGGGGATGGCGGCGCCGTCACGGTATAAGCCTGGAAGAGCTTATTTCATTCCTATCGTGTGGCCTCCATTTCAAGAAAAGATGAGAGGGCTCATGCGTGTTCTGCCTGGTTTTTCACACGATTGGGTTTATGGCATTCATTGGGGCTATTTTATTTTTCATTTGGGAGGCAGCATCCGAATAATATTATAATAAAAGATGCTGTAAACAAAGGGAAATGGAGTCATCAATCTTCCTGATATTTGTTGGGGTAGAGAGAAGGCACACTGGTGTGGTTGGGGAAGGAATGGTGAGAAGATATGAAATCAGGGAAACAGTTGTGACCACTTTCCATAATTCCTGCTGAAAGCTTGTGATGTCACCAACAGGAGGAACTCTCCTAGGCTTTGCTACTTAGGAATTTATTTTTAATTGGACTACTAGTAGAGAAAAATTGCTATAGTAACTAGATTACTGACAAAAATACATATTTTAATAGGCTTCCAGGTAGGGCTGGCGGTGTGGACACATGGCCACTCTCTCTCCTACTGGAAACCCATGACTGTCACATTAAAGGAGTATTCCTTCCAAGCATAGACCCACAAGGACAGTTTTTACTGTGCCTAAATCCCCGATGGGAGGGGAGATGAATTGGTGATGGATTCACGGAATCTGAACGACCACCCTCAGGAACCCGGGTGTGCGAGGGACCTGGGTAAGATTAGCGAGCCCATCGGTTTATCACATCCCTCAGCTGTGGATGTGGTGCCCCTAGTTATGAGTGCAAACACCAGATTTTGATGTAACCCAAGGGACAAATGTGACTGCATTAAGATGACAGAGATCAGAAGTCCTCATCAATGTCGCAGACACAGGGATGGGGGGGGAGTCAGGGGCCAAACCCTCTCCTTCCACGGGCACAGGTAATGGATCATGCCTGGTCCTGGAAAATTCTGGGTGTTAGAACTAGGGGCTAAATATGCAAATGTTTAACTACAAGATACGGAGAAAGAAAGAATGTTTCTCTTTTTCATAAAAAAGCTTAGAGGGCTATCTAACACTTACTTGGTATTTATGTTTAACATCAATAAAAATCGTTTTTTAAGTATGGTCATAATGGGTGCGTCATATGTCGTGGGTTTCCCTCTAACGAAACCTTTATTGTCCAACGGAAGAACGAACAGTGCGTGCTGTGTCCAAGGCCAAACCTTGTACCCTTCATACGTGGTGCTTTTTTATGGAGATGCCGTGTTTAGAATTCTTGGCAAATAAATCTTTAAGAATCTTAATCCGTTCCACCCCCCCACACCGCACACCATGCCCCATTTGCCAGACCTTCAAACGTATGCTACTCAGTAACCGGGACGCTCCCACCTGTGCTTGAGAGGGAGGAATCTGGTGGCGAGGGGAAGGACGAGAAACTGAGAAATGCTTTCCAGGGACTAACCAGGGAATGTGAAAAGTTACACACTAGAAGTTACTCTGTACTCTCTGTGTTATTTGGAGACTCTTCTACTCTTAACACTTGCAGGCCGTCATCCCAGAGCTTAAAATACTCATTGAATTTAAACTGAGTATTATGTTGTCCAAAATAAAATGTTTGGTTCCGTAACTTTTAGCCTTTTTTAAAAAAACACTTAAGCTTCACATCGAGCACTCAGCAGTTTGGGCTACTCACCAAGGCAGAGGAAGGGGATCTTTATGGGCTCACCATTCTTCTTCGCATCTGGGTACATGTATTGTTTCATTCTCCTTGATGACGCAAGAGAAACTGCAGATTCCTCCTGCAGTTGACCTGAACGCTGAACAGGCTCTTAAAGCCCCAGCTGGACAACACTGTGTTTTTCACTCGATAGAATAACAGATGGGTGTCAGGACGTGAGGTTCAGAGAGCCCCGTCTTCCAGGAAAGGGAGCAAGCACAGGTCTCCACTGATGCTTGCACCATAAGCACATGCCATCTTCTCGCCCAGGAGTACCAGCCTTGCAACACCAACCCTTGCCCGGAGCTGAAGAAGACCACGCCCTGGACGCCCTGGACGCCCGTCAACATCTCGGACAACGGGGGCCACTACGAGCAACGGTTCCGCTATACCTGCAAAGCCCGCCTGCCTGACCCAAACCTGCTGGAAGTGGGAAGGCAGAGAATCGAGATGCGGTACTGTTCCAGCGACGGAACCAGCGGCTGCTCCACGGACGGTGAGCGGCCCCCCAGGACCCACCCCCTTCCCGCAGAGGGGTGCTTGATCCCGTCTCTAAGGTCCGAGGACAGCGAGGGGAGGGGATGTTCTCCTTTGCCTGTTTCTGGCGTCGACATCTTTCTGACAATGACCCCCACTCGTGCAGAACCGGCTTGATAGCCAGTTGATGAGAAAGTCTTCTGTACCGAGGTGGTCCTATGAATTCAGCCCTCACAGTAACACTGTATCCATTAGCCATCCAGGAGAGTTGGTGGGAGATTTGTTTGAGATCAGGAAATATCTTGAGGAAGGCTCAGTGGTCTTCCGTAAATCTTCTGGCCCCCAAAACGTAAGCTGCAAATAAGCTTTTGCTTGGATTCTCCCGAGCTGGACCAACACAAAGTGCGTCTGTCTGTAGAAGGTTCTTTCTGCTAAAAAGTTCACCATGTGAGAATCCTCTCATAGTCTTTGAAATTTCTCTGTCCTTTTCATATCTGTAGTATCATGTGAATAAGGTAGGGACAACTCTAAGGTAGACTAGGAGATGCACCCTCCACCCGGTCCTGCGGCTTAGTGGGCATCTCGCCTCATAACTCACTTGCTCCCCCTGGAGCTCAGCTTCTGTACTGCAGGAAAGGGGGTGAGCCTCCTCGTCGCCCAAAATCTTCGCTTCTGCTTTCTTCTTCATCTCTTCTGTCTCTCTCACTTACTTTAACAAGAGCTGTCCAATTCTAAAAAAGAAGATAGGTGTTCACAGATGGTTCTCGGAGCACGATGTGTTGAGAACAGTGACAGTGCCATCGTGCACTAGACCACCGGGAACATTTCTCGGCACCTTTGCGTTTATGATTCCATCTTATTCTCCCAACGTGAGCATAGGAAGTACAGTCACCGTCAGTGTCGCTTTTAGTGACAGCTCCTTGGACCCAGAGTGGGTGGCCTTATTGAACCACAGAGGTGGCGAGCTACCATGTCGGGCTGCCATGGGTAGGGTAAATTCATGGGGTGTGATCAGTGTCCTCCTGCCTTGCCAGAGGGGAGCTCTTGTGTGGAGCAGTTGCACTCGTGTCACCGATGCCTGCCTCCTCCGGGGAGCTGCTGGACAGCAGGGGCAGCTGGGTCTGCCAGCCTGCGTGCTTGCAGGCCTGGCCATTGCCATCAAGAGCCACTTCTGGTTGTAGGTCCTGACAGTGACCATCTCCGGACCTCAGACCATTCTGATCACTGTAGTTCTGCAACTATACACACGCATGTTCATCACTTTTGGGGGAAAAAAAAAATTCTGCTTAGGGGAAAGTTTTGTGTGAGTATATCTATAATTCCTTTAAAGCAAACACCTATACATGCAGACAATCAAGCAAAATGATCTTCATTCCTACTAATTTTGTAAAATACTGCTTCAGTAAGAAGGAAAGACATAGGCTGGAATACCAAGAGGAAACTGGGGGCCCATGTAAAGATCTACATTCTGCAAGGGACAGTCTTTTCATCTCACATTGGGATTGTGACATAAGATACAAAATTCCCAGTTAAAGATGAATTTCAGATATTTCTCAGATTTTTTTTCTTTCTTTTTTTTTTTTTTTTTTTTAGTATAAGTATGCCCCATGCAATATTTGGGATGTACTTACCCTGAAACATTCCTTGTTGTTTCTGAAATTCTGAAATCTGAAATTCAGATTTAACTGGGCTCCCTCTATTTTATTTCCAAATCCTGGTAACACTGTTTCCAATTCATGCACTTAACTTTCTCATTTCAGAGCGGGTCATGAACTGTCATATTTCTTATAACACCAAAGTGAAAAAGAGACAATGAGTGTCAGTGTTTCCCCACAGAAGACTGTCATTGTCTTTTCTGAACATACGTTTTTTACCCTTTTATTCTCAGAGACATACAAAGCCAAAGCTGATGTTTGTTTTCAATGATAGTCACTTCCCCAGAACTTTGTGGCTTACTTTGAGAGCTGTTTTTTGTTTTTTTAAATAAATGAAGTTGTTTATTTATTGGAGAGGAGGAGAGAGAGAGAGAGAGAGAGAGAGAGAGAGAGAGAGAGCGCACAAACAGAGGGAGCTGTAGACTCCCTGCCAAGGCGAGGAGGCAGATACAGGACTCGATTCCACAACCCTGGGATCATGACCTGAGCCAAAGGCAGATGCTTGAACAACTGAGCCACCCAGGCTTTTCCAAAGTTTCCTTTAAAAACCCGAGTTGCATTGCCACTGTTCGAGAGCATTAGAATGTTTGCTAATATTGCAAGTGAGTAGCCATTTTCATCAAAGCCAATAGGCGTTTTGGCTGTGACTGATTAATTAAATGACTTAGTGAGTGTAGAGTGCTCAGAGCAGATCAGACACACGGGAAGGACCAGAGCGGGTTCCTTCCAAGACAGCTCCCAACTGCTGCTGCTGCTTCTGCAGCCACGCAGGTACCTGGGGCAACCCAGCTGCGAGTAACCAGGCCTCACACTTCACGGGGGCCCAAGCCCCTTGGCCCAGTCATGCAGGGATGTCTTCATTTCCGGGTCATGAGCTTTTGCCCCCTGTGGGGTTCCTGATGGCTCCCCGTCTCTGGGGTCTGATCGGGAAGGGGGGAGCTCCGCGTCTTTCACCAGCCTGAATTCCCTGCGGAAAGGCTCACAGCGAGAGGGACGGGTTGAGGAGACTGTTCGAGCCACGCTTTCCTCTCTACAGCTGGCTGTCCCCCATGGTGAGCCTCACCTCCTGTCCTGTTCTAGAATGCTCTAGAATTCCCGAGGGAAGTGAGGAAGTTGTGTTTCCTTTGTAAGAAGTTTCTCATTAAAACGAGTGACCTACAAACCCAAGACCTATTACTTGCATGAGGATGTGACCACATTCACCAGTCGAGTTCTCGGTTGCATCCCACTATGTAAAAGCAGTTCACCTGCAGTTCTTTTCTTCCGAAGTAGGAAAAATATGCAACCGATATGGGAGGTGTAGGTGCCGAACGAAGCAGGCGCTGAGAGAGAAGGAGGGTTGGTGGGGCCTCCGGTTACTCTCAGAACGTCTAACAGAGCTGCACTCGGCCGTCTTGTTGGCAGGTCTTTCTGGAGATTTCCTGCGTGCTGGGAGATACTCCGCCCACACCGTCAACGGGGCCTGGTCAGCCTGGACGTCGTGGTCACAGTGTAGCCGCGACTGCAGCAGGGGCATTCGGAGCCGGAAGCGTGTTTGCAACAACCCCGAGCCCAAGTACGGGGGAATGCCGTGCCTGGGCCCATCCCTGGAATACCAGGAGTGCAACATTTTGCCCTGCCCAGGTGAGTGGATTGAGCAATCTGGGAAACATCTGGAAATTCAAGGGCCCTCGACGACCTTCTAATTTGGGGAGGCTCGCTCGACTTCCCTGGCTTTGTGCTTGAGCTTAAACATGTGCAAAGTCACAGATTATATTTTCTACCTGCCTTGGTAAAAAGACAGCTATAACCTAGACTGGGTTATATTCATTTATTTTTGCTGATTTTAAAGAAACTAAAACATTCTCGGGAGCCCCCGGGAGGCTCCGGGGCCTTTGGCATCCCACCTGATGGAGCAGTGGGCCCAGCAGTGCAGGCGTGGAGAGCTGGGTTGTGTCCTCGAAGCTGGTGGCTGGCCTCCTCCCAAACTGATGGGCCCAGCCCTGCAGAGACTGCCCTCTCTTCATACCACTGTGTCCTCCTCCAGGGTGACAGGTATCAAGAGTGACCCACTGGTGGCCCTCATGTGCTCAGTCAGCAGGGCTCCATTTTGTCCTGAATTCTGCTCTCTAAACACACGCTCTTTTTCTCTTGGAGGCAGACAGAGGCTGTGCTGTCTGGGTCCTCCTCCAGAGACAGTTCATTCCATGGAGTTCTGAAATGAGCACAGGGCTAGGAAATCAGCTTAAAGAGCGTCCGTCTTCCTGGACAGGACGCTGCGTGCACACGCAGTCCTGAGGCTGGCTGTCGTCCCCAGCACGCTAGCCCTCTCTGTGCTCCTCCTGCCGAGCCCTGGGAGCAGCCCTCACACCTGACTCACTAACGCCTTACCTTCCCATAACCAGAGGCTCCTTCATCGATGCCTCACGGCCACCGGAACGCTGTCTAGGGCTCTGCACTTGCCTCTGACTCTGCCCCGTGAGGGTTCCAGAACAGCAGGGACCTCCGTGACGGTCCCACTCACTGTAGTGCCCCCAGCTCCCTGCACAGGCTGGCACACACGGGACAGCCATCAGCAATGGTTCACTGAAGGACAAGAGAAAGAGAACAAGCATTGGGTTACTCGGTCTTCCTTCCTTCCTTCGTTCAACTTTGTCAGCAAACATTTTTGGCTCGCCCACCAGGCACCATTCACAGGCTGTGTGTGGGCACAGCGATATGGTCCTGGTCAGAAAGGAACCTAGAGTTCATGAGGAGACATCCTGTGAATAATGTCGACCCCGGATGGTCACTGGCTGTTGGGCTGCTGACCAGACATAGTGGCTATACCAGCCAAGGACCCACCGAACTGGAGCCATGGCAGCTACCCCAATCAGGTTGCCCGTGAGCGGGGTTCTGAGGGCCAGGTAGGAGTTGGCCAAATAGAGAAGGGGGGATAATAATCTGGGGTGGGGGTGTCATCCCAAACACCAGGTACAGTGTTTTTAAAGGTACAGAAACCTGTGAGCATAGCATCTTTTCCAGTAGGTACAAATAAGTTTTGGAGCAACTTAAGCAAGGAACTGGCTTGCAGCAGTGCCCAGTGAGTATTTGTTGGATGAGCGAGTGGATGAGGAGACGGATGGACGGGTGGATGGGGGTGAGTGAATTGGTGGATGGGTAGATAGGGGGAAAGACGGGTAGATGATGGATGGATGGATGGGTGGGCGGGTAGACGAGTGGTGATGGTTGGATTGGCGGATGGTAGACGGGTGCATGATGGATGAGTAGTGGATGACTTAGTGGCTGACTAGATAGGTGGGTGGACAGACAGATGGAAGACAGACGGATGGGTGATGGGTGAATGGGTGGGAAGATGACCAGAAGACGGGTGGATGAATGGGTGACGGATGGGTGGGTGGTGGGTGAACTGGTGGGTGGATAGGTAGTTGGATGGAAGTTTGAATAAATGTACATTAAACTGAAAATACTTAGTTTTCAGCTTTGCAGCGGGGAGCCCAATAATACCCCTGCTCCCATGGCTGCTGCGCTCCGCCTAGGCCGACTCTGCCTGAATTTCTCCAGCCTCAGGAGACTCTTGCCTCCGACTACTTGGCTCTCCCGGCCAAGTGATGCAGAGGGGCTGGGAAAGGTCACAGAACCAGCTCTTTCCCACAGCCCCAGCATGGAGAATAGCATTCCTCCCTGGCACTGGGAGAGAGTGTGGTGGTGACATCATTAGATCAGGATCCGTCTTATAAACCGAACGGGGAGGGCGACAAGGGAATGTCAGGATCTCTCCACCCACCCCCGCATCCCCAGGGTCCAGACATGCGACCTCGTCACTGTCAGCAGAACATGCAGACTTCTCCATGCTTGGAGGCCGCTTCGGGTCTTGAGTGCAAGACTCAGACCCTTCTCAGAGACCCCCCTTAACATGACCTGGTGGCTGTTTCTATTTGAGTTGATTTCATGGTCAAGCCAATACTGTGTATACATAACCTTCATGTCTTGACATAGCTCCATTCTCATTTTCTTTCTGAAAGCCAAGATTCCGTAGAGGGTGTGGAAATATTTAGAGTGGCCCCGTCACTTTCCTCTCGGGAATGGGCCAGTTCAGGGAACTGAGTTGGATGAATTCTATCTTCTCTCCCACCTTCTAGAAAATTCCTAAACGCATGATAGGATGTAACTTGGCAAGGAGGGGTTGGAACCGTTCAGGGATGTGGGTGCTGAGCTGCTCTGCCAGTAATCGGGCTATTTTTACCTCATTTAGGACCTTCTCCTCCCTGCGAATTGACTCATTCTTAGTTCTATTGGGTCCATAAAGAACAGTTACAAATGGGCACCGTATCTTATTTAAAAACCAGTTTTCTCCTTATGACTGGATTTGAAAATAAATCTGAAGATGGGTGAACATAAAATCAATCAATGAAAAATTTGATCTCCAATCCCAATTTATATAGTAAACTGCCGTAAGGGTTTGAAGTTGAGATCCTGTTGAAATGATTCTTTTTCCCCTTCCGTGGGTTGATCTGGTCGTAACTTCACCTACATAATTTTCCTCCAACATTGAGAAATAGCTCGGTCTTTCTTCACTCCTTTTTTTCAATCCATGTTTGTCTCATAACTAAGGATTCCAGACCTTGGCCTACAAAGGTGGAGACAAAGGTAGTTCTTTGTTCCTGAGCAATATTCAAGTTCAAGTAAGATCATATATGTATATAGGGGAGTCGTAAGTATGAGGGAGGAGGCAGACTGAGGGACAGTCTAATGGAGGGGCAGACTCCGAATGAAAACGATGAGTCGGGACAGCTGTGCGTTCTGTAGAGAACGTGTTAGACATCCGTGATGAGTCGAGAGGGCGCGTGCCTTTCTCTTCATGAGGTCCTTGAGTTTATGCTCTGTTTTGTAAACCGTAAGTGCCACAAAAGGATCCTAAGACTTAGGTTCTGTCCAGAAGGAGCTGCGAGGCTGCTTGGTGGGGAGGACAGCTGGTGCAGGACACTTCTGAGCCCAGAGCACGGCTGTCCTGCAGTGGAGACCGTGTGGCGAGGCCTCGGGACTCTGGGGAAACACCATCACAGGCACACACGTCCCAGAGGACTGGAAGGGCATGACTTTATGTCTCTGACAGCCCCCAGGATGCCTGACATTCAGACATTAATCATTTCATTAAACCTTCCAAGTTCCTGGTTCCGTCCCGCGCTTCGCAGTCTCCCTGGCAGTGGAGGCAATGCCGTGAGGCTTCTCATACTCCGCGCTTTCTATTTGGGAAATAGTTCAGCCTTCCTCCTTCAGTGTTCAGGATCATTTTTCATCCCGTACAAAGCACCATCCCCCTTGCATTCTGAGTCCGTCTGTGCCCTGGAAGAGGCGGCGGTCGGTGATGGGAGCACAGCATTCGGGGGGCAGGAGGTGAGGAGTGGGGTTGAGCTGGCCTGGGGATGTCGGGCAATTGCAGATCAGGGCCACTACCTGAGAGAGTAAAGTGGCCAGAATTCTCCTCTGAAGTCCTTTGTACTGGAAGCATCTCTTTCCCCAGTTCCGAAAATATCCCTTAGGACAATGAAGTCGCAGTTGAAATTGATACAGGTAGATACTGTATCTTAATGGTTTAAACTGGCAAGTGGGAGTGTTCTAGCAACTGGGTTCTGTTACACATGCGCCCTCAAACTGTTCGCACTTGGAACAAGGACTGCACTCTGATAACTAACTAACAGGACTGTGCCCGGGGAATTTTTCTTGATACCAAGACAACAGTGGTGTGTATGGTGTGGGTAGCATTGATCAGACTAGATGAGGTAATATTTGGAATGTTAGTTGAAATGTGGATAGGAGTAAATGCTATTTGAAATACCACAAGGTAGGTTCTAGATATCAGCTTACTGGCTTCCCAGAACGTGACTATGAGTGCTGCTTTTTTATAAAATGACTATGAATGAGGGGCACCTGTGCGGCTCCCCTGTTAAGCATCTGCCTTTGGCCCAGATCATGATCGGAGGGTTCTAGGATCAAGCCCCATATTGGGCTCCCTGCTTGGCAGGAAGTCTGCTTCTCTCTCTCCTACTCCCCCCCTCGTGCTGTGTCTCTGTCAAATAAATAAATAAAATCTTTAAAAAGTAATAATGAAAAATTAAAAAATGATTATGAATGAAAAAATTCAATCTTTGGTTTGTTGTTAAGTTTTTTTATTGTAAGAATATTGAACATGGGCGCCACCCTATTAAAAATGTATATTTTTTAAATTTATTTATTTACCTGAGAGAGAGAGAGAGCAGGGGAAGGGGCAGAGGGAGAGGGAGACAGAGAATCCCAAGCAGATTCCACGCTGAGTGCAGAGCCCAGCAAGGAGCTGGATCTCACGACCCTAAGATCATAACCTGAGAAAAACCAAGAATCTGGTGCTCGACAGACTGAGCCACCCAAGGGCCTCTGTACATAAATCTTTAAGTGCACAAAACGGGACTGTTCTCTATGGACATGGTATCGAACAGCGCGGATGTGGGTTTTTGTGAACAACCCTGCAACAGACATGGGAGTGCAGATCTTTTTTAAGGTCTTGATTTCAATTCTTTTGAAATTTGCACCAATGCCAGAAGTGGCATTGCTGGATCGTACAGTAATTCTGTTTTTAATATTTTATGGGACCACAGTCATGCTGTCCCTCACGGCCATGCCGGTGTGCATTCGCACCAGCAGTGGGCAAGGGATCCGATTTCTCCAAACCCTCACCCGCATTATGATCTGTTGTTTCTCTTTTTGTAATCTCCGTCCTGGCAGGTGCGAGGTGATGTCCTCCTGTGGTTCTGAACTGCACTGCGTGGATAGTTAGTACTGAGCATCGTTAAACATACCCGTTGGACACTGGTCAGCACGTCTATCATGAGGTGCAAAAGTGAAGAACCCTCAGATCCCGTGGTTGGTTCCAAATCCGGTTCTAGATGAGGCTCTAGAGCCTTCTGATCTCCAGACGGTCTTGTACACATTCAGACACCCACGCTCTTTGACACCTGTTCCTCTCAGGCACTGTGATGTAGAGGTGCCCTTTGGGGGGTACAAGCATATGCGCCAAAGGCCAAGCTTCAGCCCAAGTTACCGGCAGAGAAGCTGGCAGCAGGCGTCCCCCCAGGGAGAATAGATGTAGAAGAGGATTTTTGAAACTTTTACAGTTTTGCCTCCTCTTACTGGTACCACAGCAGGTGGCCGATAACTGACTGGTTCCCTCTTAACTTCCCAATTCACCTTATCGCCTGCTAGGGAAAACATAGAAACTTCTGAATCACAAAGTTCCCAGCTAGGTCAAAACTCACTTTGAAATGGGGTTCACATGTTTCATTTCTGTTTTGTTTTCTACTTTTTTGGCAGATAAGAAT
The DNA here is from genome assembly GCF_030435805.1 of Mustela lutreola. Classification (NCBI taxonomy): domain Eukaryota; kingdom Metazoa; phylum Chordata; class Mammalia; order Carnivora; family Mustelidae; genus Mustela; species Mustela lutreola. The sequence continues at coordinate 6,981,273 of NC_081294.1, read as the reverse complement.
ATCATGAAAATGAAATTCCTGCTCATGTTTTTACCCATGCCTGTATCTAAAGGAAAATATTACTCCACAGAGATGCGTTAAATCATGCTGCATGTATTAAAATACCAATGATGTGATTCTAGCCAAAACAACCTTGAATGACTTTGGCATTGCTTCCCGTGATGGCTTCTGGTTTTTTGTTTGTTTGTTTGTTTCAAAATTTTATTTATTTGTTTGCAAGAAGGAGAGTCGGAGAGCACAAACAGGGGGAGGGGCAGAGGGAGAGGCAGACTCCCCACTGGGAGCGGATCTCATCCCAGGATCCTGAGATCATGACTTGAGTGGAAGGCAGGGCCTTAATCACATGAGTCACCCAGGCACCCCATTCTGTTTTCTTTTTATGTAGGATACGGAGAAAACAAACTATGAAATTATGTACTTATGGTAACAGTGAGCCTCTCATTGGGTTTCGTCGTTGTTCGCTGTGGTGATGGCTCTTTTTGCCCACTGATGAGTCTCTCCTCGAGCTGCCCAAGTCCTACAGCTCTCTCCTGGGACTCTGGAAAAAAATGGGGGTGGCTAGAAGAGGGCGCGTGGTTCAGGACTTCGATAAATAGCAGGTGGATATGACAGCATTGAAGACCGTGGGCAGCGCAGGGGGCCGGCTCAGCAGCATCAGCTAACGCAGGACGAGCATCGAGGTCCCACGTGCAGACGGGCCGCGGGTGCCTGCGCTCAGGGCATCCGTGCGCAGGTGTCAGGGGCCCAGGCGGGGGCAAACGGAACACCTGCTCCGGGTTACTAGCAGTCATGGAACCAGTCATGCCTCGTGTCCACATTGTAAAACTTGCCTCCCTAATCATCCCCACGTCTAGCTGTGGATGTGGGGATTCGTGGCTTTGGTCCCTCCCAGAAACGCACTGCCGAGTCACCGCGGTTCGCGCTGCGTTTGGTGGTTTCGCGCCTGCGTCTCCAGAGCGCCCATCCCAGTTCCTCCCAGAACCCGTTAGATGTTCGCGACCCACCACCCCCCCCCCCCGCCCCGGTCGCGGAGCCCATTATGATCCAAGTAGGAAGGAAGCTCGTGACAGCAGCTGCTCATCCTTGGCTCTGGGTGGATGGTGCGATTAGCAGAGGTGAGAGCGAGCTAGCTGGCCTTCCCATGAATGACCACGGAACGTGGCTCGTGGCTCGTGGTCCTTCCCCGGAAACTGGGACTTTATATTACACCCCTAGCCCTCCTCGGCTGTCTTCATGCGTGCGTGTTACGTGTTTACATCTATTGCCCAGAAGAACAAGCAGGAGGAACTGAGGACGCCGAGCTCAGGGAGAAATCAGCCAAGCTGGTTTCCTCACCAGGAGAGCCCAGACACGAGGGCTCACCCCAGTGCGCGGTGCGCCCCGTGCCGTCCTGCAAGGCACGTTCCGTGCGCGGCCGCATCCGATGGGTCAGCTCAAGATGTCACAAGTGCTGTGACTTTGTGTCCCCTCCCAGTGGACGGCGTCTGGTCTTGCTGGTCTCCCTGGTCAAAGTGCTCGGCGACGTGTGGAGGTGGGCACTACATGAGGACGCGCTCGTGCACAAACCCAGCCCCAGCCTACGGAGGGGACATCTGCCTGGGGCTGCACACGGAGGAGGCGCTGTGCAACACGCAGCCCTGCCCGGGTAAGCACCGATGCGGCCTAGCCCGCCCCTTCCCTCCCTTGATTGACAAGTGATGAAACTGATGAGACCCCACAAGAGCACAGACTGCAAGAAGGGAACCCTGAATCCCGCACTATCATCCTTGAAGTGACGTCACACTACCTTGTCTGACCATAGAATAAATAGTTCTCGCCATAGTGTTACAGCTAGGAACAGACGCAGGTCACCACAGTGCATTTTTTTAATTAATTATTTTTATTGACATATAATGTATTACTTGCCCCAGGGGTACAGGTCTGTGAATCGTCAGGCTTACCCACTTCACAGCACTCACCATAGCGCATACCTCCCCAATGTCCGTCACCCAGCCACCTTTCCCCCACCCACCCCCTGCAATTCTTAGGGTTTTTTGGTGAGATTAAAAGGCTCTTAGGGTTTGTCTCCCTCCCAATCCCATCATGTTTCATTTTTTCCTTCCCAATGCACTTTTAAAAGGTTTAACCTGGTAATGGGATCTGAAAATCAGGTTGAAGAGCAAGGAGAGCCCTTGTGAAGGATTTGGCCTCAGGTCCAGGGAGGGGACTCCAGGGAGGGAGGTGGGGCTCCAGGGAGGGAGGTGGGGAACCCAAGTTCAGAAGCTGGCTCACACAGGTGCCCGGTGGGGACACTGCAGCAGTGTCCTCGTCCAGTAATCTGCTTTGTCCTGACACATGGGGGCTGCTTTGCATGGAAATGTGACACCCTCTGCTGAGTCTAACTTTGATGTTGAAACATCCACACTTTTAATTTTTTAACTTGCTCCTGCAGATCTTTCTGGAAAGTTCCATTTATATTGAAAAGTGCCTAGAAACCAGATTCTCACGGTCATCCCCAAACCTGGTACTTTACACATTTTTAAGAAAAAATGTCACTTCTTTCAGTGGATCCAGGCACATGTTGGATTTCCAGATTTCCCCTATAACACGAAGACGGTACAGAAATTTGAGAAGAACAAAAAAGCAAACTGCGTATAAAATAAACCCTTTTAATTTGTTCAGTATTTCCAAATAATATTGAGAGCACATTTTTTTTTTTTTGACATCCTTACTTAAAATATGAGTGTTGTTTTCTTTTCAAACATCTGTAAGCCTGGGTGAATTTCATGAATCAGAGCGAAATTTCCACTTGAGAGTGAAGTGACCTTAAATCACTTAGCTTTGGGCCTTAACCTCAGACTCATGCACTGATCTTGGGCCCAGAGGCAACAATACACCTGGGATAACAGAACTTCTACCTCATGTACAGCCTGACATTGGTGTATCGATCACAGAATTGTTTTTTGCGACAGAAGGGAAGGTTCTTGTAGGAGCTCGAAACCCCTCTCAGCAACCAGGGCTCTCGGATTCATGCAGCACCATTTCTCTTGCCCGAGCTCGGCGGCCTGTAGGAATTTTGGCAGGAGAGCGTTTGAGGGCCACGCTTCACAGAGGAGCATTGCCCTGTGGGAAACAGGGTCCACACTGAAGATTTCTCTCCCGTGACCACTGACCGTCTCTGCACAGCTGGACCTCATGAAATAGCGTGTCGGGTGTCCAATTACAATGGCTTTAAAACACTAAAATAACATGGATTTTAGAAAAGCACATTATTTTTGATCGAAGGTCTCCAAGTTCTTGTATTCATGCCCATGTGGAATTGACTTACTGGGGTGCTCCGAGGGTACATGTCCATCCTCCTTAGACACAGACCCATTACAAATGTAATGTGAAAATTGAAAGTCATGTGTGTGACCTATGGTGCTTTCAGGTGGGTTGGTCTCAGGGGACATTGTTGTCACATGTCCCCTCTTCCGGTCTTTGCAGAGAGCTGGTCGGAGTGGTCAGACTGGTCTGAGTGCGACGCGTCTGGAGTCCAGGTCCGTGCCCGCCAGTGCATCCTTCTGTTTCCTGTGGGCAGCCAGTGTTCTGGAAACACCACCGAGAGCCGGCCGTGTGGCTTTGATTCCAACTACATCCCAGGTATGGGCAGAGAGGCTTGTCAGTGTGGACCAAATCATTTCCATCATTTAGAGAGGAAATGAGTCTTCGGTGGGAGTTTTATCTATCCTTGGAGGTCATGTTTGAGGAAACAAAGCTGATTCTCTCAACCCTTGTGGTTTCAAGGTAATTAGACTGTAGATTTACAGATAACTGTGAGTTTGGGCTTGCATTTGGGCCATGAGTGTTAACAACTTTTTTTCTAACACAATATCTCCTACAATTTACTGACTATAACACAGTGAGATGATTTTGCTCAAAAAATCAAAATAGATGATCTTGTCATTTTGACATTAGGTTAAGTGCCTTTGCAGTGCTGTGTGCATGTGTTTGTATGAATAAAAAGGCCGATTCTTTATGCAACTTTGGTTTACTTGGGAAGACAGAAACTTCCTGTGGGTCTTGTCTTGGAGAAGAGACGGGCTGGCCCTTGGGCTGTGGACTTTTCCATGTGAAACCAGTGTTCATTTACTGATGATCGCCAGCCATCTGGCATGTGCAGGCGTGGTGTTAGACACTTCCAAGGCATTTTGTGTATGTCCACTGTGGATGTTAGGGCGGTGATGTAGACCGAAGCAGAGACCAACGTCCTAAAAGGTAATAATAGGTAATCACCTTGTTTTCTTCGACTTACAGAAAAAGTAACCATATTTTAGAGAGAATTATTAGCTTTAGTCTTCTTATAAACCACCTCCATCATGTGTAGTATAGAACTACAAGCATTTACTGTGTTGTTTTCCTTTTTGACCGTAGACATATCGCTACTTCTTGTTACCCACCGAAAAAAATCAGTACAAGAGAGAATAACATCTCAGGTTCCCCAAAATGGTGTTTGATCCTTATGGGCTAAACTGGTTCCAGGATCTGTTCTCTTGTTCGCATTTTACTTGGGTATTTAATGTGTGTCATGACAAAAAGCACGAGTGGGTGCTGAATGGGAGATTTATTTATTCTGGCAATTTCCTTGGAGCTCTGGTGGATTGGTCCCCTCTGCAGGGAATCTGACGACACTGGCTTTGCTCAGAGGCAGGAACACCCGGCCAACATAGGGATCTACAACTGGCAAAATATATGGTAACAGAAAATCTGCACATACGCTGACCTTTATTTTGAAACTAGTGCCCTGGTTTCATCCCAAAGGACCATAACCTTTTCTTTCCGTGATAATGAATCTCGCTCCTTCACTCCAGATGACCTTGACCAAATACAGCTCAGGTTGCTTAAAACAAAGAAACATAGGACCATTTTTTTTTAAACAAGCAATCGGGCTTTTGGAACTTGGACTCACATAAAACATGAAATCATTAGAGAATCTGTAAATGAACCAGTGATGTGTTCTTTCTTCCCAACACCCTTTACACACTGTGATTAATTCTTTTTTTTTTTTTTCCCAGAAGTTTCTGTGGCGAGGTCCAGTAGCGTAGAAGAGAAACGATGTGGGGGTAAGCTCCTGTTTTTAACTAATTTTTAATTGATTTCTGATATTTTCCCATCATTTCTCTTCCCATGTGTTTCATATGATGTTTGGCCCAAGAAGAACGGATGGAGAAGCCCTTGATCCAGACACGTTATGCTTTGTAGTATGGTTGTGAGTGGTCAGTGTTTGACATCTGGATCGGTGGTTCCCACGTGTGGTAGCCACCAGCATCAGCAGCAGCACCATGGTGGGCGTGTGTGTGTGGCAGGAATGCACATTCTCGGGCCCTGCCTGCACCTACAGGATCAGAACCTCTCTGTGTGAGGCCCAGGTCTCTGGCTTCCTAAGCTTTTCAGGTGATTTCAGTGGAAGCTAATAAGCTTTACGAACCAGTGATCTTGATATTAGCTGTAGTTAAATCTTTCATGAGTAAAACTCAATTCAAGCATTTTCTGCGTATTTATAGTTCTAATATGTGGCATCCAGCCTTGATAGAGCCTTCAGACTGTTGGAGTAACAACACGGTGAGACATATGGTTAAGAACAACATCTCTAGAGGCGGTTTTTAAACTTTCTGCAAACTTGAATGACACAACTCACATTCTCTGGTTCCAGCTCGTGCTAAATTTGGACTTGACTGTATGTGTTTACCTTGCCTGGGCGGGAGGGGCTGACTGTCCACCGGTCAGTGCTTATCCTCTGTCCGCCTTTGGTAGTCAGAGCCAATATCCACACCAAGACCACGTGTGGCTGCTGACCTGTGAACACCTTTCCTACCATCATCCAGTCCATGGGGGGAGTCGCAGAAGCTCTGGTCTGCATGTTCACATGGAATCCGGAGCTCTGTGAGTGTGTTTTAGGAATGTACTTACTGCTGTTAACTACATGAATTAAGAGCCCACTATCTGTTACATTCTGTCTGTTTAGTTTTAGCTGTTAATCTAACTAACTAATCTTTGTGGTGCACCCATTCCGTGAGCTCTGCGAGGGGCACTGAGATGACCATGGGGACACGAATAGCCCTAGCCCTCCTGGAACCAGCATTCATGTCATAAAAGACTCCAGTGCCTGAGACGTGCTGTGTCTGGTGTCTGACCTACATCGGTTCCGTGAGCTTACAGACTGGCATTCACTGACTTGGGATCCAGCTAGAAGATGAATAGACTCTAGTTCCCATAAAAAATAATCATAGCCATAAGGGTCCTTTAATATTTTTAGATCAGTCACTCCACACCACTGTATCAAATGGCAAGAAGTGTCCTATTTGATCCAACAAAGGATGTTCATGTAGGTTCCACGGCCCACAGTTCTTTAACATAAAACCTTTGGAAATACAGAAGGGTTTTAGAATTCAGCGGTTTTCAGATTTCAGATGGGTCCTAGGGGGTGTGTGATGTCTGTTAGGTAACACTGCAGTGCCCAGGTCCACATTCTGTAACTAGTCTCTTTCATGATGCCTCATGACGTGTGGGCCAAGTGAAGATGCTAACGCTTCTGTAGTTCTCGTTAGCTCTGCAGCAAGAGGGTCAGGTCCGGTCATGCTTTGCTGCCAGGTGAGTAATGAAAAGTCCGTTCCGGAGATTTTGGTTTTGGAAATTGCAGCCCTGCACTGTCATCTGCATTAAGGTCAAGAAGAGTGAGATGAAGCCATTGGCCGAAGTCGGCACAGGTTGTCAGCTGTGGAGCCAGAGTTGGGATCCAGGCAGTGGGATCTGAGTGGAAGCTTTAAGGCCAGAGCACCACAAGAGAAGGCCCCTGGCAATAGGTATCTGGAAGGATTGTGTCTGGAGGGCTGGTGCCACAGCAGCCCTGGTCAGGAGACAGTTTTGGACATCACCCAGGGTCCAGGCATGCCTGCTGCCCTCGGAAGCAGTGTTATGTCCAAAGTGAAGCAGAGTTTTTAAGGGGTGCCCCTGTCCTACGTGAGGTCAAGACAGAACTTGGTCTGCTGATATCCCGGCAGAGTTGACTGGTCCCCCATGCCCACCAGAGATTCAAAAACCACTTTCCCCATCCAACCCCCTCTGGGTTAGGATATAGGAGACTTTCAAGGGCCTTGAGCACCTGGAAGAACATGGTGCAAAATCCATTCCCATCCTAAAATGCTGCTTCTGTGTGTCTGAATCAGATCGGCTCATTGGCTACCCAACCCCAAGTCATGCCTTGACATGATTAAATCATAGGGACGTTCCTCATTCTGTAGTATTCACAACTGATGTTCTTAGATCTCCAGCTGCTAACATCGACATGTCAGGTTAAATAAGATCTGACGTAGGGCTTATGGGTAAGAAGAATCACCTGGCAAAATGTTCTGGGATGTTTAGGAAGACAACACAGATGTCTTTTTTTTTTTTTTTCCATTTGAAGAGAAATCAACCAGATTTTGTGAAGGAAATCCTCAGTGGAGCCAACTGGGTAGCTGGTTTCTAGTCCAGCTTTCCTGACCAAAACAATAGGGAATAAAAGCATGTTCAAAGCAAAGAGCCACACTAAGCAAATTCAAAAGAGATTTAATAGACACTGTTTTTCCCTATGCAGAAAAATGTAGGCCTATTGAAATTTTTCAATTTAGCTATTTTTAGTTTCATGAGACACAGAGTCTATATAACCCTCATAAAGATGTCGGTTGGCCCCAGCCTCCCTGGGCACCTGCACCCATGATTCATAGACGATGACAAAGTATCCGCATATGGCGAGCACCGTACGTCTCCGCACGTTGTAATCAAACGCCATCAGTGCCGCAGAAAGCACTCTTCTCGGTAGGTGGTGTTGACCCTGGGGACTCAAAGTGGCTGCAGTATAAAATGATGACAGCCCATGTGACATCTGCTCTTGCGTGCCTTGAGCACAGTTTCAGGAGACCTCTAGTGGCTGGTGGGCTGCCCCCCGGGGCTTGGTCCAACCCGTCCAGGTCCAGCTCTGGAGGCTTCAGACAAAATCCAGAAAGGTCAGAGAGTCGTGAATTGCTTCCATTTTGTTAGACCAGGGACCAGAGAATCAAGAAGTGAGAAACAGCTGGAGGTGGGGGAGGTGATGCTTGTGGAATATTCTAGTCACGTGCGGCCGGATGATCCAGGGCCTGGAGCTGCCGGCCTGGACACCTGCGGCAGGAATGGGGGGGGAGTGGGCTGCAGCTTCCGGTGCGCCCCGCCTCCGTGCATGCTGGCCGCTCCCCTGGGGACGCCGCTCTGTCTCTCAGGGGTCCCAGGAGCGCGGCGTCCGGGAGTCGTAAAGGGACACGGTGTAGAGGTGTCAAGGTGTGGGGACAGCGCGGGAGCCCCGCCTCTGCTGCAGAGTCAGGCAGGAGCCAGGGTAGTTGTGGCGCAAACACCCTAAGGCCTAGATCCAGGGACAGACTTGCAGGCCTTCTTCCCCTGAGGGCTGGGGACCTCTGTGTGACTCTGTGATTTGCCTGGTGTCCGCAGTGTGCCTTGCAGGCATTTCCAATGGCTCTGAGTGCAGGATGGACAGACAGGTCAGGGAAGAGCATGGGTGACACTCCGCCCCCTGGTGGTGAGTGGAGGGAACAGCATGGGGGGAAAGCCTGTCCTCGGGTTGTGTCCTGTGCAGGGACAGGCCAGTAACCCACAGCCACCTGGTGCCAACAGAGTAGACAAAGTAAGGTCACGTTCTGCTTCACCTGATGTTCACTAGGCCCAGCTTCATGAGCATTGCCCAGATGTTGTCTTTATTCCATGAAAGAAAGGCTTAAAACCTTCCTCGTACGGCGTCCTATCACACATGATGAACATTTATTTTTCTATGTGGTTGTTTCGCAGACATTGCAAGGCCTTTGTTATGTGACCTTGCGTCCCTCAAGCCAGTCCCATATTAGAGACATAAATCCATGTCTGCTCATTTTTTCCAACGTCTTATATCCATAACTCAAGGAAAATAACCCAAAGATCCTATTGAATAGAAAAAAATATGTAAAAGAGGATTGTTTCATAACCACTAAAATATCATATTTTATTCCTTTGGCACAAATCATTTATTTCTTTGGCATAAACCATCTTTTTTTATAAAGTCGCCAAAACGCAGTAATTGTGAACAGGACTTGGAAGCCGTAAATGCGTTCTCACCTTGTTCTCATAGGCTGTAGGCAGGGATGTTCCGCCTGTTAAAGAGCATGGAAAAAATGTTCTCTAGGAACCCCCTAAACCAGAGATCCTACTGCACTTGAAACAGAGAAGCAGGTTTGTACAATCCTTTAAAGAAAAGAGATGCTTCTGCCAGTGTACAAAGGTGATCTCCAAGAGACTGGTTGTCGTTCGGAAGAGGCTTCACTTAAAATACACTGTGCTCCCTGGGCAGGAGTGTGTGGGTGGCCATGACATTTCAAAGGAAGGTCGTGGGCCTTTTATTTTGTCTTGCTCTTTTCATCCACATGCATTGCAACGTCGAGTGGCGCGTTCTTTTCCAACGCACGTCTGTTTTGGTGCTGTCTTCCCAGAGTTCAACATGTTCCACATGATCGCCGTGGGGCTGAGCAGCTCCATCCTGGGCTGCCTCCTTACACTGCTCGTCTACACCTACTGCCAGCGCTACCAGCAGCAGTCCCACGACGCCACCGTCATCCACCCTGTCGCTCCCGCCCCCCTCAACACCAGCATCACCAACCACATCAACAAACTGGACAAGTACGACTCGGTGGAAGCCATCAAGGTAAGGGAGCGGCAGACAGAGGCACAAGGAAGCGGCCTGGGGGATTGGCCAAGCTCAGGGGTGGTGGCTTAGGTGAAAGCCTGGGGAGCAAGGGAACCGGTGTCCTTCATGACAGAGCTGCCATCTTAGCTTTGCTTCGCCTGCAAAGAAGATGGCGCCTTCTGTGGGGAAGTGGATTAAAAATAGGACTTGGAAATGACAGCAGATGAAATTCTGGAAGATACTGGGTCATTAGCCAATGTCCAGCTGTGCCTCCACTGTGCTTTCCATGTCCAAAGAGGGCTCTTGCCGATGGGAAGAGCTCCAGGCTGAGGACCCATACACACAGGACAGTGGTAACGAGAACCAGGGTGGGGTCATCCGATATCCAGGTTCGTGGCAGGAATCACCAGGGTGGCATCCTGAGAAAAATTGTTACATTATTAGAAAAACTATCTTCAAATGAGTTTTACACATAATGAAGCTTCTTCAGCTTCGCACACTGTGTGACTCGTGTGAGACGAAGTTTTCAGCTAAATTTTCTCAATGGGTGATGAATTCCGTGTTCGCCCAGAAACAGAGTCGATGGCCAGTCTCCTCCTTCTGAGGAAGAAGCAGTGGAAAGGGCATCAGCTCTGGACCAGGCAGACCTGAGTCCAGGAGCCACCAGCTGGGTAAACATGAAGCCTCTCACTGACACTCAGTGAGCCTCTGTTTTCTCCTCCTAAATTGGAGATCATGAGAAGCAGATGAAATAGTTACACTAAGTGCCTTGACTAGTGCCTGGCAAAGTCAGTGTGGCTTTTGTCTGAGGCATTGTGCGTCAGGGTGTAGAATACAGGTTAGTTAATTCTTTGAACCTCGATCTCTTCATCTTTAAAATGGGTATAGCAATATGACTGTCAGATCTCTGTTGTGAGGCTTAAAGGGGATAAAATGCAGGAGTCGGGGGTGTAGCCAGAAGCTCATTTGGGCTCTTGTAGACTTCCCGCACCCACGTGAATGAAGGAAGTTCCCATTTTGATATTCCTCTTAAATTGGTGGGACCCCTAAACCTTCCCTAAACCTTCTCAGGGAGTGTTTTTCTGCTCTCTACTATGATGGTTTCCTTTGAAATTCGATTTCCTTCCCACGTGGGAATATGGAATGTCTTCAGCCCTCACGACTTCACGTGCTTGGAAAGTCTATGTGCTGGGGGCCACAGCATCCTCTCATTTCCCTCCTACCATGAGATCCCTTCCCCGACACTGGGACAGCGACAGGGCCAACCCCAGGCCTTGCTGACACCGGGACCCAGAGCCCATCAGCACCTGATGCTAATTTTGTGCTCGGACCAGGGAATGAAGGCGGCCACCACTAAGATGCCCCCATACCCTCTCAGCACTGAGCTCCCGGAGTATGAGGAGCAACACAAGCTCCTTTTATGAGCAAGAACCTTTCAAACAAGCCTTCAGAATCCAGGAGTGGGGCTCCTTGAGATGTGATGCCAACCTATGAACTTGTGTGGTACTTTAAGTGTCCTAAGATAATTGAGCTGGTCTTTGATCTCACTTGAGATCCAGGAACCACCCAGATACTAAGAAATTTCACTACTCTGAGGGCACTGATGGCTGCCTAGTCTCTAATGATCCTTCTGGAACTTTCTTCTGATACCTTGCCCAGACCAGTCCTGGAGAGTTGGCCTCTGCCAACTAATCTACATTTGTCAGTCAGTCCTTTATTTAATAGTCACCCTCAACCTGGCAGAGTCTGCATTTTGAAAGTGTAGGTTGCTTTAATGACTTCATAAGGAAGGGCATCCGTGTCGGAAGTGGCTACAGCAGCCTGTGTTGGGGGCCATAGCTGGGCCCCCCAATAACATGCATATTATGGCCTGATGAATGGGAGCACCCCAGCTCCCCCTTTGGGAAAGGGGAAACCCCAGGCTTGTTTTGGCTGGAGGCACAGTCTCCCTGCACTCACTCAAAGGAAGTCAGGTCCCAGGGTTGTGACTTACCTTTGCTGCAAGCCTGGGGAAGAGGTCCTCCATCCCTGGTCAGCAGTGAGCAGGAGACAGGCACCTGTTGCTTATAAGGTGGCTATAAGGCTCAACTCTTAAGTGGTTATTTTATTTTTTTAATTAATTAATTAATTAATGGGTGCATGAGCCGGGGGGAGGGGAGAGGCAGAGGGAGACGGCGAGAATCTCAGGCAGACTCCCCACTAGTCCAGCTCACAACCCTGAGATCATGACCTGAGCCAAAATCAAAAGTCGATCACTAAAGCGACCGAGCCACCCAAATGGCCCTCTAAGTGTTTGTTTTAAAAGGGGTCCCAGGACAGCTATGCTTAACATCCTGAGGAACCTCCGTCCTGTTTTCCAGAGTGGCTGCACCAGCCGGCATGCCCACCGATCGTGTAAGCGGGTTCCCCTTTCTCCTCATCCTCGCCAGCACTTCTTGTCTCCTGTCTTGTTGATTTTGGCCTTGCTGACTGGTAGCGGGATGGGAGGTGGGTGGGGGATGGGTAAGGGGGGGGATGGGCAGTGAGGAGAGCATGTGATGTGATGAGCCCTGGGCGTTACAGGCACCAGATGAATCACCGAACACTACATCTGAAACTAATAATGTACTGTATGTTGGCTAACTGAATATAAATTAAAAAAAAAAAAAAGTGCCCCAGGAAAAGCAAAACAGGCACTTATAGTGAAACCACTAAGCAGGGTCCTTAGGTACAAGGGCAGATGCTGCTAGGTCTGAGCCCCTGTCCGACTGCAGAGCCCCCAGGTGGCAGCTTGCAGGGGGGCTGCTTCCTCATCACATGCTCACCTGCTGGCATCTGGAGAAAATGGAGAGAAATCAGGGCATTTGAAATTTCATGCATTTACTTAAATAAGCTCCTTGGAAATCTCTTATTAATGTACGTGTCTGTGATCATCAGAAAGCTGCTTAAATCGTACTGTCCCGGAACATTCAGAGGGTGTGTTGGTTCGAAATCACGGGAGTTTTAGGTTTGTTGAAGGTTTCTATTGGTCAAAACTTGCCAACCTCATTCTGGTCGTGAGGCGGGTCGTCGGGAAGTCAAATGAGGTGAGGAATCAAGTAAGTGGGAAATCACGTCTCGAACAACGGAGCCTCAGGAGGGAGTTCAAATTCAATGTCATCATCCCCTTGTTACGTTCTCCTTCTGAAATACTGCTTGTAGAATGTTCTTAAATTTCTCTCTTTTATTATTTTACTTTTTACAGGCATTTAACAAAAACAACTTGATCCTAGAAGAAAGAAACAAGTACTTCAACCCGCATCTCACCGGGAAGACCTATTCTAATGCCTACTTTACAGATCTCAATAACTACGATGAGTACTGATAGCTGTTCTATTGTTGGCTTCTCATAATGCCCCGTTCCTCAAGGCCTGTGCTCCATGACTGCCCATGTTTCTAAGACTTCAGAGATGAAGTCTGGATGCCTTTCAAGTGCATTTCAAGCCACGAGTTTCCCATTGCTGCCAAAAGCAACAAAAATCCCGAAAAGCAACAAAAATCTAGATATGATGTCGTGAAAATCTGGTCTAAATGCTTGATCGTTGTCAAATGAGCCATGGCGTGAAGTTTTGTTTATAGTTTTTTGTTTTTTGTTTTTTTTTATTGCCGTTTGGTCCATTTTTCTAACAAGTCTGTTGTTTTACTTGCGCTTTTTAATAAATGTACCACCCACGTAGGAAGAAGTCTTTAGAAATAGGAATGCCTTCCTGTTCTTGAGCATAAATCTTCATGACGTGTTTATTCAAGAAAATAGACACTTCCGACGAGAGTCCCCCTCCCGCCACAAAGAGTGTTAGGTCCGTGGTATTTGGTAAAATGAGGGCTAGGAATGTGGCTGTAGTTACTCAACATGGATCTCCCATCTTCCCAACCTGGATCATTCTGTGGAAACCTCGGAAGCAACTTGTGTGTTTGGACTTGGAATGGTTCTCACCTGGGCAAGGGCAGGGATTCACCCTGGCTTGTGTCTGCGGAGGTGATGATGGCATGAGGTGTGACACACTCATCCCTCCCTTAGTCTTGATGCACTTCCGGTGTCACCCCTGGTGGAGCTGAGCGTAAAGACCAGAGGCTCATCCATGATGAAGGGTTTAGCCCTCCGCATGACGCTGCAGGGCTAGCCGTCATATTCTCGCTTCTGGACTTCCTGGCATTCCCGGGAGCTGCCTGTCGTGCAGTGGGCCCGGAAGCCCACCTGTCCGGTCCGGTCCTGGAGAGCCATGCGTAGAACCACCACTCACTCACCATCTGGAGAGCCTCCTCATCCTCTCCGTCCCTGCAAGGAAAGATCATGAACACCCATGACACCAATGAGGGAAGGTATTAAAAAATACTTTGAAATAGAATTGAAACCAGCTTTTTTTTTTTTTTTTTTTTAAATTTTCCATGTCATAGAAAGGATCAAAAGAACTGACCTTTAAGGAGAAGCAACTTTGTATTTTCTGTGTGCTGAGAGAACTAGTGTGTGGCCATCAGCCCCCTCCCAGCGCATTGCTGATGAGTGAAGCCGGCTTTCTGCAGCCCATCGATGTTCATATTGACGTAAGCCCCAAGTACCCAGCTGTCATTTGCCGCCTCCGGGTCAGGTGAGGAGGACACATTTGTTCTGGTGCCTTGTGTTTCTCTGTCAGTGCTGCCCTCTCCTCCGCCCCTCCCACTTCTCCCTGCACCGAGGCAATCGCATTTCAAGATGTACCTTGAGAAAGCAGGAGAGTAAGGTTTTCAGTGATCCCTGCAGTTCTGAGCATTGATCATCGCTAAGCATTTCAGAGTGTTGTTATATTACTCATAGAAGTCCCTGGAAAGGCCAAAAAAAAAAAAAAAAAAAAGGCAGGAGAAATTACTCATAAACAACTAATACAGTTGGTTGAATAATTTCCAAAAGACTGGAACTGTTCGTCTGACACCCCCACACCCGCGGATGCGGTGATGACGACCGACGTGGACAGTCCATCAGGTTCTTACTGCACAGTGAACCTTCAGATCCATGGACACCACAGCATAGACACTGAGGTGCACAGGCTTCTTAGCACCCATGCTTTTATCCTATCTAGTTTAAAGACACAATTTCAGAGGGTGTTGGGGAAAATCCCACATTTAGTCATGAGTATTGTTGTATTGAAAATATTCTCCTACAGCCAGAGTTTCACAAGCTATTCTGCTAAAATTCCAATTTAAATGATGGGGGTCTCTGGGAGGTTGGAGAGAGGACACCGGAGTGGTGTTCTGGATCTTTCCAACGGGCGTCCATGTTGTCTGTCCTGTGCGGCTTCTCTGCTGTGTGCAACCGCTCTGCTTGGACACGGAGAGCCGAAGTCCACACCGAGGAGGTGAAATTCCGCCAGATGGCTTCCCCGCTGCCCTTCAGCTAGATTCGCACCGGATGCTCCAACTTGGGCGTCCCTTTCCTTGAAGAAACATGTCCTCACTGCGAAGCACATTGTAGCTGCTTTAGAATCCCTCCCCCAGGTGTTTTCTAAGCGTAAATGTTCATTTTTCTCTCCCCTGGGAAACGGAATACTAATATTTTGAGAAAACATCGCTGGACCTGACTGGAAATGCTAAGTCCACGCTGGGTCCCCGTGCGGCTCCTGCAGTGACCGGGGCGGCGCCCTCTCTCCACGAGTTCTCGTGTTGCGGATTATCCGTCCTGGGACTTGTCACCGCCAAAAACAATGCTCTCGTTTTCGTCCTCTGAAGCTCTGCGCAAAGGAAGACGACTGTGGCTTCGCGCGCGCTCTCCCTCTCTCATTTCACAGAATTTCAGTCGGTTAAGAATAATTTTAACTACATTCTAACTATTTTAAGCAGCTTTGGGGTAGCTTCGGCTTTTCCGTCCCTCCGTGGCCGCTGCTCCCAGCTGCGCGCCTCCCCGCGGTCCCCCGGTTGGTGCCTGAGCCCCAGGTCGGCTGTCACTGGGGAGCCCCCACGCGCACCCGGGTGTCCTCCCTGAAGTCGCCCTCCCGGAGGCTGCCACCTTTGCCTTCCCCGGGGGTCGCACTGTGCGTTTCTGAATGACGGCTGTTTTCTGTCTTTCTCTTCCTTCTCCTTCCTTCCTTCCCTCCTCCTCCTCCTCCCTCCCTAGTACAAGCAGCACAGATCGGGATTACTGCCGCACCCCGCTTTGAACCCAACATCAATGGCACTGACCACAGTTTAATCTCTAGGATTATTTCTGGCTAGGGCTGAAGTTTGCCTGTTTTCATTAGGAAAGTGGCTTTCGTCTCACATTAAAGTCTTTGGAAGGGATTCCCAGGGTCGGGGCTGCTCAGGGTCCTTTCTCTGGCCGGAGGAGTCCCCGCGCTGAATGCGCAGCCGGTGGAGGCCCCGTCCTACGGAGGGAGACCACAGCACAGCTTTCCCCAGGAGCGCTGTGGACCAGCGGCTGGCATGAACATGGGTTCGTCACCCCTGAGCGATGGGACAGCGACTTGGGAGCAGCTCTGCCCCACGGAAGCCCCTCCGCCAGCAGACTCCGTGCTTCTGCGCTCGGTTGCCAGGCCCGCTGGAGGCCCATGTCCGTGATGCTTTGGGGCAGTCTCTGCACCCCACTCCCGCGGGGACGTCCAGCAAGCCCACTCAGGTGTGTCCTGACCGCCAGTGGCGCTTCCCTGTGTGCGCGCCGGGCCGGGCGGGGTACCTCAGGGCCTGTGGAGGAATGGACGGTGCGGGACATGCATCCCTGCCCCGGAGTAGCCCTGTCCCTGGGAAGGGGTCGCCCCCGTGCTCAGGGTGGACCAGGGTCTGGTCCCACGGACTCACGGAGTGATGCCAGAGGGCAGAGAAGCAAAAGTGAGAAAAGGTGACAATGGGGACCCAGTGGCTCCCGAGCTGAGTGTGAGGGCGGGTCCCAGGTGGGGAGCCGGGATGCGCGCACAGTTCTGTGGGTCTGACGCTGGGACTCTTCCAGAACCGACTGTCCTGAGGGCGGGAGTTTCAGCCGAGGATGGCCTTATTTCCTTATTTCTCTGCACAGGGGTGAGAGTCGTGGGACTCAAAGTCCAGGACGGTGAGGGTTTCCACTGGAGGCTTTGGCAGAATCCATGGGTCAGACCGCCTTTCTGAGTTAGGGACACAGTCTCAGCGGAGGAGTCCCGTGTCCCCAGGATACTCCAGGGTCTACTGGAAGTTCGGAGTAGATTTTATGTTACACATCTATCAAGTCTGCACTCAGCTAATCATCTTTGCATAAACACTGCCGTAATACACACTGAAGGTGTAGTGTTGGTAGCATCTGAGTTCACAAATATCCTGCTGCTCCTTTATGACATTTTCCTTGCTTTCAGAATAAATCATGGACTTGACCCCTACAGTGTTAAAACACCTTCAGCAGGTCTTTTACTCTCCATTGGGGTTTTCTGGTTTCTGGTATTTAATGGGCGCTCTCCATGGAATTCAGCATTTTCATCTCAAAAGCTGGCTTGGGGCCCCCACCCAGGGACAACAGGTACCCGTGCGGGGTACAGTGAATGGCTTCTGCCTCAAAACAGCCATTCTCCACAGAGCTGGAAGTCCCTAAGCATAAACCTCCAATAATCAGTGTTCCTGAAGGTGAGAATTACAATGAGAACCGTAACTCCTACGCAAACTCTGAGGTACTTTTAAGATGAGGCAAAAAGGAGTTCTCGATTGTGTTGGCATGCCCAATACATTCACCCCTTCTCCTGTCTCCATTATGTCCTGGCCATTCTTGTCACCTGGTGAGAATAGGAGGACACAGCATTGTAGGCTTGATGACCTATGATAATCTGTTATCAGAAAACAAAGCCATGTTGAGCACATTGCTTCTCTGGACAATGGGTGTGATATGGGAGAAGGTAAAGTAGCAGTCACTTTGACCAGAAGAATGCGCAAAAAGGAATGCCGGGGGCACCTGGGTGGCTCAGTTGGTGAAGCAACTGCCTTCGGCTCAGGTCATGATCCTGGAGTCCCGGGATCAAGTCCCACATCAGGCTGCCTGCTCAGCAAGGAGTCTGCTTCTCCCTCTGACCTCTCCCCTCTCCTGTTCTCTCTCTCTCTCTCAATAAATAAAATCTTCAAAAATGACAATTACTGCTCAGTGCATTACAATGGAAGATCAAAGATTTGGAATTTATTTCTGTTGTTCTCCCTAGTTGAGGTCATGAATAATAAGTGAGAAATACTTTGTAACTCTACAAACACTGACTCAAGGTATTCCTATTTTCTGTTTTTGATAACCCGATAAAATACAGGGAAATAAATTGCCAGAATCCTTGCTTTTCCTTTTGGAAATTGAAAAGTAGTGAACAAGATGCAATGTTGGACTATTGGCAGGGATTTCTAGAATGTCTATTCTGTACCCCCCTTTTTAATGGACATATTAAAGATGTGTTATATGTATTTTGGGGACCTGATGGATCAAGGTTTTTTTGTCTATCATACATCACATTATCAAAAATTTGGTACATGTTACAAAAGCATCAGGAATGGAGATTGTTCTCTCTTGAAAATGTAGCTTACACTGCACAGGGACTTAAAACATCATCAAAACCAACTTCAGAGCCTGATACCAAGTGTACAGTTCCTGATGTACACTGCCTCGCAGTATTTGCAAAAGATCATATTCGTTCTGCAATCCGGAGCAATCAAGCTTCTTACCCTTGACCAGAGTCAGGATCAATTTTTGCTCAAACAGGCTTTTCTGTATTGATATGATGAGGGTAACTAGCCAAGGATATTTTAAATCCTGAAAGGAACAAAGTAGAGAGAGGAGACCACACTGCAGCATTTCTTAAACCAACATTTTGGACAGGTAATGCCATCCATTCCATCTCTTCCCATTTAGGAAGAAATCCGAGGCCAGTGGTGGTAACATGACCCTTTTCTTTTTCAGCTTCGTGGCAGCTTAATGCCACACAGTCCAAATGTGAGGTGAATGGCAGTACAAACAGTGGTTCAGATGGGTTCAAGTGCTCAATAAACACGAGCTGGGAGGAAAATCGGGATTCTGGAAAATCCTAAACTGTCCTCCTCTCCTGTCGCTGAGAAGAAAGCATTGTTAGCCATCCTCCGTAAGCACAGATGGTTTAATTTGCCATGAAAAGTTGCCAGTGCCTTGTTTGAGATGGTGATTTATCATCGTATCTGGGCATTACTGGTTCTAGTTCAAAGCAGAGGGTTGATTGGCTCACCTGGAAGGAAATCATTCTTTTATATCTCTTGGATCTCAGGAATGGAAAATGACCTAAGGAGCACATCCTAGATGTGATGTCTGCCCCCATTAGCAGAGCAGGTGGCACCAGAACAAGGGCAGAGGTGTGTTCCATCACTTTAATTATACATCTTCCACAAAAAACCTTGGACCAATGATAGGGTTGCCGATGAGCTGCCAATGGATGTCATAAGCTTTGTTACTGTCCCTCTTCAGGCAGGTCCACAGACAGAGGAAAATCAGGCTGGTGACAGCTGGCACGGATACACTGAGTGGAATGAGAACCACCTAAAACTTTGTGTGCTTTTTTTTTTTTTTTTTAAGTCAATGTCAACATTGCTTACAAGTACACAAAGTTGTCAACCTTAATTTGGTGTAGGAAAGTTAATGGTGTTTTCTCGACTAAAAGTGGTTTTTCTTATACTGTGACTGTTGGCCAACATCAAACTTGAACTTCTGCCATTTGAAGGAAATCACAGTTTGAGCCTTCAACCCCAGCACCTCCATCCACCACTGAAAGCTCTGTGTCATCTGCAAAGAAAATGCACAAACGTGGTTTATTGTAGCATTCTTCAAAAGTGGGTAACAAAGCTTGTGTGTATGCCCCTTGATATGATTTATGAAGACGTTATGAAATTAAATTCCTCGTTCTATGTTAGTTTGCTTTTGCTGCTTTGTGATGCAAAATAAACTTATTTGGAATTGTTTCATTTTTCCACTGAACCTTCTCCAAAGCCAACTTCAGCCCTTGGGAAACTTGCAGAAAGTTCTCGACTTTAAAATTAATTTTTAAAATACAATATGTATTAATAATCAGAATGGGACTCTTTACATGAGGCAACGTGGCCTTTCTCTTCCTTTAAACGAGGAACTGGAGTTTCAGTTGCCCTGTTGGAAATCTCTTGAAGTGTCAGAACTTTCTTCATAGGGCTGTTGGGTGCACTTTTTTCCCCTGTCCTTACATTCGGTTTTCAAGGTTTCATTTGCACAAAAACCTTGTTGTTAGAAATGTGTAATACAAATTTCCAGTAGTCTTCACTTTTATGTGTTCTGTTCATCAGTACGTTGGTCTTAAATCCTCACTCGAGAGCTGTCCAGGTCTATATCCAAGAATGTTGTTTAATGACACCTGACAGATATATTGCTTTCAAAAATCAGTTTGCGATACCACTTGTGACACCCCAGGCAGGGAGCTCATGTGCTACTCCATTGGATCAGTTATGGAAATTTTGAGAAGAGGCTTGGCTGGTGGGGGGCGGGGCGGGGTTACCCGCCAATCAGCAGAAACCAACCCACACCTACTGTAGGTCCCAACTTTCCAGAAAGCAAACATATAAGATAAAATGATCTGTTATTAAGAAGGGGAAATGTCGTGCTCACTCACTGCTCTTGTGAATTTCCAGTTTCTGTAATCCAAACCAATTTTAACAATTTTTTAACCAATAAATTCATGAAGAATGATCATGAGTGCCACTAAGAGTGCAATCTTCCCTCCATAGCACCCCTCCACATCATCTCTATCTGCCAACGTTTTTCAGACAAAAGAAGAGAATCCTGACTATGTACAGTATAAATTGTATTATATTTTTTGTACTTATGTTTTATGTAAATAGTTTGTCTCATTCAATTGTATGTGAGCATTGAAATAAATCCTACCATTTAGGAAACAATTTAGTGGGATTGTTCTTTGCCTCAGTGTCCCTCTGCCTCCAGAGGTGTTAAGGCGTGACAGCTCCTTGAAGAGGGTTTCATCAGATTGAGACTGGACAGCCCTCTGGGAAACCCCCCCCATCCAATGCGTGTTTGCTCTTCTGACCCCAAGACCTCTTTTGTGGTGGCCAAGATCGGCCCCACTAACTTCATGATGGTTTTGCAATGCAGCTGAGAAGTGTTATAAATATTCCTATGGGCAACAGGAGATACATGACCAGGAAAGCCAACCAGGGCTTTAATTTGCCAGGAGTTGGTATCAGGTACTGTTGATGATTCCTTCCTTAAGTTCTACTCATCTTCTCTCCAGCACACCATATTCCATTATTTCTTGCCTAAAAGGAGGTTTTCTTGAATTAACTGCTGACTATCAGCATGAACACAGAAGATGCCTGACCCAGAAAAACCTCTCTTGAGTGGGAATCACATTTCATAAGGCAGTGTCCATGATGCCCTGGCCTCTTTCTCTTTTTCTCGACTGTTCAATATGCGGGGGTTAGAGGAGCTGACGCCTGCTGTTGAAAAATCCTCATATAACTTTTGACGCCCCCCCCCAGAAAAAAACAAAACAAAACTCTATTAAGTGCTTACTGTTGACCAAAGCCTTACCAGTCACAGAAACAGTTGACTAATACTTCTATTTTTTATGCAGTAAGTGTTGTATATCTTTTCTTATAATAAAGTAAGCTAGAGAAAAGCAAATGTTATTAAGAAGATCACAAGGAAGAGAATATTTACAGTCCTATACTAATAAAAAATAAAAATTCACACATAAATGTACTGCACAACTTAAACCTGTGTTGTTCAAGGACCAGCGCTGTGTGTGTGTGTATGTGTGCGTATTCCCATATTATTATATAAAAATGTGTGTAATTTCATGTGTATATAAAATTTTAAATTGGCTAAAAAGCTGAAAGAGCCCATTTAATATGGAGGCCAAAATTAATATAATAAAATAAAATTGTATAGTGAAGCATGTTAATGATGATTAAACTATTCTTAACCCCAGGAAATGAAATATTAATCTTTAATTTTTAAAAATCTATATTTTGCCCAGATCACACAGGCTGACTACACTGTTTGAAGACCTCTCTCCTATTCGAAGGTTAGAAGGTTGCATATCCTTTAGTGCTGAAAATGTCCCAGAAGAATAATTTCTTTAAGCTTCTTGGGAACAACTCTTCTCTCCCTGCTGAACACAGGTTATTAGCTAAGGTTCCGCATGATCTGAGAGTTGTTTTGTTTTGTTTTTAAATATCACCAAGATCCCATCCTTGACCAATTCAGTTTGGGTTCTGAGTATCTCTAGTTTATGAAATATTAGAATTTGAAAAGACTCCATGAAAAACCTACATTAGGCTGTCTGCTTAGAAAGCGTGTGACATAGTGTTGTACCACAATTTTCTTTCTTGTGATTGTTTCTCAGAATCTGTATTTACAAAGATCTGATTCTGCTCCTTAGACATTCTCACACAATGTGTATGTAACCAATTCCTCTTTTTAGAGTCTACTTCATTCTTTAAAAAATAAAAAGGAAATACCATTTAAAGTACTTTTTCAGACCTATTTGAAATATATAATGTAAATTTCCATTTGAAGTGTCTCCTGGCACCCACTTGTGAAGGGAACAGAAATGACTGAGCGTCTGACTGCACGAATGTAGCTATTTAATGTAAAAGGAAATTGTCTTCAAAATGGTATCTGAAATAGTATTATTTTTCTGGAATTGCATTTGGTTTATCTTTAAAGGAGATCTGATTTGGTTTATACAACAAAACAGAAAATGATGCTGACATGCTATGCTCTCATCAATCAGCTTGGCATACATTTTCCTTGAAAGAGTCTGAAGCTCTCACCCCTGTAATCCCAGTCAGAGCCAGGGCTTAAGCAAGACGGCATTTGATAAATGTGTGTGTGTTCTTGGTGATGCCAGGCGCTTAAGCCTAGCTACCAAAAGTGGAACAGAAGAAATAAGGTCCGAGAGGAACTGCTGTAAAAGGATTCCTCATACAGTACACAGAATTGTAAGGGTTCATCTCTAGTTTGGAAAGCTTCTGCTAATATTTTGAAAATGAGACTCACTGGAGAGCACAGAGAAAACTTTGCTGAATTATGACTTTCCGACAGTCATGGGTGTGGGCTTGATTTCAGATGACCAAAGAGAGTCAACTGTGCATCCCAATGGTGGGTTCAGAAGCCGTCCTTCCTCAGAAAGTCAGGAGGATGGTAACATTCCAGCCAGAAGCCCAACCACAGTTTTCCTCTCTGATTTCCTCCTTTCCTCCTCAGATTGGCTATCATTTCTGGTTTCTTACAAGGTCTTAGTGCCCTCCAGGGTCAGGCACCTCCTGACCTACCCTGACATACCCTCCTTCCCTCAGAGAAGGAGGGTGGTGGCCATATGAAGGCACCAGGAAAATGCTGTCATTGGGCAGCAGGTGGCCAAACAGCCCTTCAGAGAGTGGATGCAAGGCAACACCACAGCTCACAGGGCCCTCTTCACCTAACACCTCCAAACACCATTCTCCTTTGTGACTTTCTCCATATTTTTTTCCTCCTTTCTCTGTTTCCTTCCCTGTTGGAAGTGGCAAGAATCTGTTTTGTTGAAAGAGTGGAATTTTTTTGTACTAAGTTAAGTTTGAGTGATAGTGGTGAAGTCCTCTAAATTTTTAGAGAGGGAAGGGCCCTTGAAGACCCCAGGAGGTATGGCACAGAGTCAGGTTCAAACCCGGCTCAGCACACCCCCACTGAGAATGCTCTTCTCTTCAGCCTCAGGGTCTGCAGGCTTCCCTTCACCTGGAAGAAAAAGCAGAGATCTTCAAACCCTCGCTGAGAGTATCAGTCATCATTAATCACTTTAATGTCTATGAGCTCCTTAGAAAACATTTCATGATAATGCATTTATCTGACTTCCTCTGCTCAAATACTGTCCTGGTTCTGTACTTAGGAGGTTTTCCAACTCTTATTCTAGAATCTAGAGATAACCTAAAAATAAGCAAGACAAAGCAAGGGCATTTGCTTGTTCACACAGAGTTGGGAATCCCACAACATTCCACTATGGTACCCAAAGATGGGGATGAAATGACAGGTGGTGTGGTTCATGCTGAGATCCCTTCCCTCAAGTGCTCTGAGTCTGCTGTGGAGAGAGAAGTTGAAGGGAGTAAATGCATGAGATTGAGTAAATACGTGAGATGAAGGGAGTAAATGCATGGCACCTACACAGTCCCAAAGATCATCATCACCTTGTGTTAAAAAATCATCTGATGGTCCCACATTTGGTTAGAAAATGGAGAAGACAGGAAAGGCACTTATGGGCTTCACTTCCCATCTTGCTTCCCAACTCAGCTTTGTAGATCTTCAACTCTCCTCCAAGAAGAAAGCAATGTTTCCGATTCTTCTCTTTCCAAAGACCAGAATACATTATGAAATCCAGGTTTGGTGGACCTTTCTCAGAAGAAAAGAGGGTGTCCTTTCACAAATCTTGGCAGCTATAATTCAACAACATAATTAATTGAAACAAGTACCATCTCTCTCTCTCTCTCTCTCTCTCTCTCTCTTTAAGTAGAGCCCAATGTGAGGCTTGGACTCATGACCCTATGATCAAGAGTGCTGAGATCCAGGGGTGCCTGGGTGGCTCAGTGGGTTAAAGCCTCTGCCTTTGGCTCAGGTCATGATCCCAGGGTCCTGGGATCAAGCCCCGCATTGGGCTCTCTGCTCAGCAGGGAGTCTGCTTCCCCCCACCCCGCCTGCCTCTCTGCCTACTTATGATCTCTCTCTCTCTGTCTGTCAAATGGATGAATAAAATCTTTAAAAAAAAAAAAAAAGAGCTGAGATCCAGATATGAGCTGAGATCAAGGTTCAGACACAACAAACTGAGCCACCAAGGCATCCTACGTTCCATCTCTTCTAAATTTGAATAAATGCAAATGCAAACTGGTATTTTAAGCCAGTTAATCCCATAAACCCAGGGTAAATGTTCATTCTGCTTGAAGAAAGACAGCCTATTTTTAGCAAGAGTTAGCCTCTTGATGGAGAACAATCCCATCACAACTGAACATTACTGTGCTGAGTAACTAATAAGATTTGTGTAAAAGTTACACAATTTAGGGTTGTCATTCTCCTCTTCCTGTAAGCTGTGCTGTTGCTCATACCTGAAACTAATTAAGGCATAATTCTTTGGAAACATTCATTAAATCCGGCACTCATAAGGATTGAAAAATGACAACAAATTACAAATACTTTGCTAGAACAACTGGTATACTCGGGAAAGAAGTGGCCTGGATAAATGTGAGAATTAGCAAAAGTAGATGTAAAGATTCTAACTGAGGCAGGTTTCCTTTATTCTTTGTGGCAAGGGAGGCAGGTGGGAAACAAACAAAGGACTGAAACTAGCTAAGGATTATTCATCTCATTCAGTGCATGCAGACTTGTAGCTATTCTGTTTTTCTTTCTGAAAAAAATGCAACACCTGATTCTGAGTCCCTTTCAAAAGAACAATAAATTGCTTTGTTTCTCTAATTTATGTTGAAGGTACAAAGAACTTGCTCAGTTATCAAGCCAAACATGGAAATGAGAGATGAGATCGTACCTGTATTTCCAAATAAAGAATTCTACATCATTCTATTAATTTTTCAAGGGTGTTAAAGTGTTATTATACCTCTTTAAAAAAATTATTTTAGAGAGAGAGCATACAAGTGGAGAGAGGGACATAGGGGAGGAATAGAGAGAATCCCAAGCCAACTCCTGACTGAGTGAGGAGCCCAATGCATGTCCTGATCTTACAACTCAGAGATCAGGACTTGAGCTGAAATCAAGAGTCAGAAGCTTAACTGAACCACCCAGGAGTCCTAGTTACTATATCTTAATGATAAAAATAAGTGAGGTTGAGATTATTTAGGTTTGTTTTCCTCAAAATACACAGAGGACCGAAAACAAGATAAAGTAGTACCCAGTCCAGGGTGGCATGATGCATTTCTGTAGGATCTGTAGTTGTTTTGCTCCTAAAGGAGGTTATTGTGTTTGAAGACTTTTAGCACAAATCTCCTGAATCATAAGGATGATATAAACTCTGCTGATTTTCATGCTTATTAAAAAAATCAGAATTCAGAAATTATATAATACTAGGCATTTAGCACTAATTGATTAGATAAGTCCAAAGAACCAGACCCGTATTTCAGAATTTAAATATCTGTCATTTTGATTTCCACTTTGGTAATTGAGTCAAACTATGGAAAACACAGTTCATTATTTTTGTGTAACATTTCAAATACCATCAACTTTTTTTTTAAATTTTTTAATTAAAAAAAAAATTTTTTTAAATGTATTTATTTTCAGCATAACAGTATCATTATTTTTTCACCACACCCAGTGCTCCATGCAATCCGTGCCCTCTCTAATACCCACCACCTGGTACCCCGGCCTCTCATCCCCCCGCCACTTCAAACCCCTCAGATTATTTTTCAGAGTCCATAGTCTCTCATGATTCACCTCCCCTTCCAATTTACCCCGACTCCCTTCTCCTCTCTAACTCCCCATGTCCTCCGTGCTATTTGTTATGCTCCACAAATAAGTGAAACCATATGATAACTGACTCTCTCCGCTTGACTTATCTCACTCAGCATAATCTCTTCCAGCCCCGTCCATGTTGCTACAAAAGTTGGGTATGCATCCTTTCTGATGGAGGCATCATACTCCATAGTGTATATGGACCACATCTTCCTTATCCATTCGTCCGTTGAAGGGCATCTTGGTTCTTTCCACAGTTTGGCGACCGTGGCCATTGCTGCTATAAACATGAAAATTGCTAAAGAAATTTAGTCTGTCAGTTCCAGAAAGATGTGAAAATAGCTGTTTTATTATTTATATAATTATTTATTATTTACTTAAAAAATAATAAATATTTATATTTATATAATTATTTATACACCTTCTACTTTTTTTTTTCTATTGAGGATTATGTTCTTTAGAATTTAAGAAGGCTCGCTGTTTGTCTCCCTTCAGGTCTTGGCTGGATAGGAAAGAAGGACACTGAAGCAGGACGTGCTGATCCTCGTAGGTAGTTGGTGGAAGGGATGCACCAGGATATCTGAGCTGCAGAGGGAAGAAGCTGGCAATAGGCAGAAGCTGATGGGAATAAAAGAAACATTAGATGAATGCCCAGAACTGAAGTTCCCATACAGCACTGTATTCCAGTCCTCAGGATTCCCCAGTAACTCTCTGAGGGTTATGTATGCCTTAGACTTCACAGTCCTCCCACTCTTTACCTTCATCCTTGCTCTCCTCCTCTCCGGCTTCCTTCCTTGCCCTGCCTCCTCACCCCTGCGTTCCCCATGTTGAGATCAACAGATGTGTTTTTAGTAGGTTGCTTCAGTCAGGGAGCTATGTTATGGTCATCAGATCTGGGATAAAAGTGAGGTGGCATCATCTCCTCCAGAAGGTTCTTCTGACTGTCAGGGTCATGAGATACAGTCTAAATTAGACTTGGTCCTCTCTGAGTTGCCCCCTCTCAGAAACCTTCTAGGCAGACCAACGTCCTTCTATCTTTACTTGATGTGTTCTCCTGGTCTGCCCTAAGCTGGGACCATCACGAAGGGCACTCCTGGTGCTGATGGTTTTCTCAGTAAGTTTAGAACCAGAAACACAACCTGGGAAGACGGGAGGAGCAGGCCTGACTGAGGATTCAACTCTACCCCTTAGACCTTGTGAGACCTGTGTCCAAGTGCTGTCGCGTCAGGTGGTGTGGGCAACAGCTCCTTCTAGAGCAGTCCCGCAAGCTATATGTGCCGTCCTAGGTCCTCTCTAGCTTTGCTAGCACAATGTAGGATCCGTCATGGAAGCCAGACATAGACGATGCCCTGAGGGGTTGTCTTCCACCGTTCTCATCCCACACCTTTCAAAAAGGTGTCTGAGGGAGAAGCAGCGTCTGACTGGATGGCCGGCTGCTGGAGCAGAATGTGAACAGTGAGAGGTCACTGGGGTCAGTGTGACAGGTGGTGTCATTATACTCTCTTTGGAGCTGGGACAGGGGACAGGTTTCAGGTGGTCCAACCTGCTGAGGGCACAAAGGTGTTTAGGCCGGAAGGGACCGAGGGGAAGAACAGAACGGCTCCCTGAAACCCGGTAGGTCATGATCCAGGGAACCGACAGGCGATCGCAGAATAGCCATTTGGCCGTGAATGCTCCTGGAATGCGTCCTGGAAGCTGGGTGCCAGGCTGCGGCACTCTCCATCAGCCTCCCGGTAGAAGTTCAGCCTCCCAGCAGAAGCTGGGGGCTTCAGCCTCCCTCAGCTTGGCGCATGGCAGCACCTTGGAATGCTTGTCTGTGTTTGGAGATGGGAAGAGCACTAGGACTGTATTGAGAAAAGAATAATGTAGAAAAAAGTCAA
The DNA here is from genome assembly GCF_030435805.1 of Mustela lutreola. Lineage (NCBI taxonomy): Eukaryota > Metazoa > Chordata > Mammalia > Carnivora > Mustelidae > Mustela > Mustela lutreola. The sequence goes on along the minus strand of NC_081294.1, from coordinate 6,953,285 downwards.
ATACTCAGAGTGAGACCACGCCCATCATGTCCATGTCTGGCTCTGCAGCTGAGTGGTTTTTTGACCGGAATGAAGCTGGGGGAATTGGAAATCCAGCTCTTGCCAGCAAAGTGTGGGGAGCAGTAGGAATGAGGACACATGTACAAATCTCAGTTTGATGTGAAAATAAGACTTTGTGTCTGGTTCTGCTCACTAAGCTGTCATGGACTGAATACTTTCTACCCTTTCTTTGCCCCCCACTGCCCAAATCCATTGATTAAAGCCCTGACCTCCAGTGAGGCTGTATTAGGAGAAGGATCCTGGAAGGAAATAATTGATGAGGTCATAAGTATACGGCTCTGACCCCGTAGAATTAGTGTCCTTATTAGAAGAGATGCCAAAGAGCTCTTCTGCTCTCTCTCTCTCTCTGCACATTCACTGAGGAGACCATGAGAGGACACAGCGGAAAGGAGGCCAGGCACCAGGAAGAGAGTCCTGACCAAAACCTTGATCGTGGACTTCTGGCCTCCAGACTGTCAGAATAATGGATGTCTGTCACCGAAGTCACCCATCTATGGTATTTCTTTATGGCAGCCCCAGCAAGATAATTGGCCACAATGGAAAATGCTGGAAAGCTCCATGCTTGAGGTGTGCCAAGCAAGGAGTAGCAAACCGAGTCCATACAAAGTGCACATTTCTTAACTCAGGAGTAACATTGATGAAACAAAGAGGGATCTATGCTATTCTTGGCCCTCAGAGGTTCACGATGCAGCCAGAGAAGGGCTCCACGCATTAAATATAGCACAACATGGCTGACGTCATACCACCAGGGAAGCTCAGTTCAGGAGTGATGAGGCTACCCGATGCCTATGGTAATTTCCTAAATAGTTTGTTCTTTGACATGAGTTCAGGTCTTTGAAATATTTCCCGTTCCAATAGTTCAGATAATTGAGAGCACATGTTCTGAAGTATTTTTTCCCAAAAGTTTATTTTCGCTTTTGTTTCCTTTGCCTTTAGAGACATATCTTGAAAGAAGTTGCTGTGGCTGATATCGAAGAGGTTACTGCCTATGTTCTCCTCTAGGATTCTGATGGATTCCTGTCTCATGTTGAAGGGATGTGGAGAAAAGGGAACCCTCTTACACTGTTGGTGGGAATGCAAGTTGGTGCAGCCACTTTGGAGAACAGTGATGCCTCAAGAAATTAAAAATAGAGCTTCCCTATGACCCTGCAATTGCACTCCTGGGTATTTACCCCAAAGATACAGATGTCGTGAAAAGAAGGGCCATCTGTACCCCAATGTTTATAGCAGCAATGGCCACAGTCGCCAAACTGTGGAAAGAACCAAGATGTCCTTCAACAGACGAATGGATAAGGAAGATGTGGTCCATATACACTATGGAGTATGATGCCTCCATCAGAAAGGACGAATCCCCAACTTTTGTAGCAACATGGACAGGACTGGAAGAGATGATGCTGAGTGAAATAAGTCAAGCAGAGAGAGTCAATTATCATATGGTTTCACTTACTTGTGGAGCATAACAAATAACATGAAGTATTTTTTCCCCAAACTTTTGTGATACGTATTCATTTCCCCCAAATATTTAGTTTGCCATTCTTTATTTAAATTATTTCAGAAGAAAAAAATGAAAAAATATTTGCATGTCTTTGATAGCACTAAATATAATAATTATAGATGGATAATATGTAGGTGGATGGGTGAATGGATGGATGGATGATAGATAAGATAGATAGACGATAGATTTTTAAACCAGAGTGCATGCTTATCTCTTAAGGAATGGAATCCTCAGAGTAGCCTGGTGGCTCATGGAAGGAGGTGTGATTGTCCCCTTTGTGTGACATTCTTAAGGTCACACAACAAAGTCAGGGTGGTCTATGGGTAGATCAAAGCTTTCCTACAAATGTGTGAGCACCTGAACCCTATACAATCCTGGTATTTAAAAGTATGTAAAGTGCTTTGAAATGTCAGCCTGAGAGGAAGAAAACGGGAAGACATGGAGGGAGGCAGGAGGAAGAGTACAGCGAGAGACAATGAGTTCAGACAGACTGACAGATGGAGAATCAGACAGTCTGGGCTTCAGGAATGAGAAGCTTCCTCCAGAGAAAGAGAGAAAGGCAGTGTGAGAATGGACTGGAACAGAGCGGAAGGGGCAGGTCTTCCCAGCAGGCTCCTCCCTTCAGGACCCTCACGGCTGCCTTAGCTTTCTCTGTGTGACCCTGAGACTCACGTGTCCTCTCCACCGGCAGCCCCGTCAGAGGAGGGCCTCCCCTGCCTTTCTCTCATTTCCACCCAGTGGCCCACTGCACGCTAGCGCTAGGAGGTGTTCAGGAGGTGTGTGCTGGGGGTGGATGGCTGCGGGGGGGACAGGATGAGGAGAGAAGGCTCTCGTGGGTGTGAACACACACTCGCAAGTAAGCACAACAGCTGGCCAGTCTCTGTTCTGAATCTAGAAATTGCTTCTGTTTGTTGAAAGAAACAAGGGGAACACACACTCTTTCATGTAAGCATGGCAGGCAGAAGGACTCCATTCTGAATTTGGAGAAACATCTTTCGTGGATTTGTAGTCATTTTCACTTAACTCAAGGTGAAATACACATTTTTACAGCACCTACCTAGGGACAGATCCCGTTTTTAAAGCATCCAAAGTATCTGTAATTCAGGGGGCCTTTTTGAAAGAAAAGGAAGACAAAATTCCTGGCACAAAATCAAGCATGGAAATAAGTATTTATTTAGATTTAGAAATTCCTGCAAACTTCCAATGTAAAAAAACTGGTAGAAACTACATATCTAATCAAGTCAAGAAAAACGACAATGCACTTGTGTTAATCAACTGCCTCAGACATATCTGGGATAGTTCCTCACACGTCTGGTTGGCACAGTTTGACTCGTCTTGTAACACTTTCACAATATCTTTCTCCATGTGGAGAAGAGAAAACAATCGTTAGTTGAGGTCAATTTATTATCAATGACACCTCGTTACATGGAATCACATATAAAATTTCAACATCTTAAAATTATTTCTAAGATTACTGAAGGGTCCAAATTTCGGAATGTCTCTAACAGATTTCATTTATGGGCAAGCTGAGATAACCAGACGATTACTCACAGAAACCAAATCTTTCTCACTGTCGGACCTCAGGGGCTGTACCTAGTGGGACGGCCCTCCAGCCTCACCCCTCTGTCTGCACGTGGAGGACATGGCAGAGAGAGGTGACATGGAGGTGACTGCCAGCCACATACATTTTCCCCCAAGCCCAGATGACAGGGATCCCCAGCTCAGTCTCCCCATAGGACCCCCCCCAACAATGTCTGCAGCCACTCCAGCACCACTGAAGAGACGTGGAAATGTGATGGAGAGAGAGTGGGGGTCAGAATGGAAAGAGAAAGGAGTCTCGGCTGCAATGGAATGACTGATCTGACCACATTTGAGAAGATGACAGGGCCACATGCCCGTGAGGCCCCTGCCGCGCATGTGCACTGATGCACTGTCTCCACTGTCTCCACTGCCTCCACTCCCCCGCTGCCCCCTCCACCCCCGCCGCCACCCTGCCGCTAGCTGTGAGGTCCCGGCTGGATCCCGAGAAGGCAGAGTCGTCGGGGAAGACAACCGTACATGTCGCTCCCTTCCAAAGGACCAGGACCCCTGATGGCAGGGTGTGATGTTGAGCTGAGTTCTCATATCACCTCTGTCCCCTGCTGGCAGGTGACCTTGGGGCTGTTCACTTCTCTGGGCCTCATTTCTCATCTGTAACCAGGCATAATACATCTATAACATAGGGTTATTTTGGTGATTCATTGAATTAATATGAGGAAAGCGTGTAGCAAAAGGCCCGGACACATACAAATTGTTCAACCAATATGTCATCACTATTATTGCTTTTATTACAAATGGGAAGATAATGTGAATAATACATAAAGAATTTTACTAAACACTCTGTGGCAACTGGGATGTTGTACAGTTAAAAAAAAAAAAAAAAGAAAGAAAGAGAAAGAAAAATCCCATGGCATCGGAAGAGGGGAAATGTGCTTTCAGACTAAGGGTTTGAATATCAGAACAGACATGTGTCCATCATGGGGAAGTAGTGCATCAGTTCAATCAGAGGCATATTTGGGGACTGTTTAAGAGTTCCACAACACATAAATAAGTCATGATTATCCATTGTAGTGGTGCCGATGGGAAGGAAAATGTTTAGAGTCTTGAATGTTCCGTGGAATACAGAATAAGCTGTTGGAACAGAGCTGCTCTCTGTCCTCACATCATGACAGCAGGACTTGTTCAAATGCATACTCTTCTTACAACTCTTAGGGAGGAAGGCTTTCTAAATATCTAAGGTAATATTCTCCTTTAGTATGTATTATTTAAACAAAGAGTGTGTGATGCTTTAACTTGTTCAAGAGTTACAGAAAAGATAGGGTTTCTGTGGTCAGGGTCGGGAGCTAAGGCTGCTGATCGTCATGGGCTGTCAGCTCTTGACATAATCAGAGAAAGAAGGCTTTTTAAAAGATAGGTGGTTTGCTTGCTCTTGTTTCTAATCTCCTTTTGTATTGTCAAGAGAGATGACGATGGAAAGCCCTGAGGTTAGGTTAAAAAAAAAAAAAAAAAAAAAAAAAAAAAAAAAAAAAAAAAAAACCTAAAATCTAGCCTTCAAACTTCCCTTCAGAAAATGGGGACCAAGGTTGTCATCATCCCACCTAACTTCTGGAGAAGATGACAGGAACATTGCCGATGAAAGCATATTTTATGGTCAGGCTGTACGAATTCCCATTTGATCTTTTAGTTTGATTTTTCACTGTTTCCTATTTTCAAAAGTTTTCCTGGACATCAGGATTGGTCAAAGCTACCCAAGTTCAAACATCACAGATCCTGGAATTTACCAGCAGGGTCTTGCTGGGATGGAGGGGCCCCCAGGAAGAGGCGAGGTGGGAAAAGGTAAAGTCAGCAGGAAAGAAAGGGTGCAAGTTTCACCCCCAGCCAGACTGAAACTATTCGGTGGGGTTTTCCTTGCACACCCTAACATTTGTACCAAGTCACGTTTGCCAAATTCTGGTGTTTGAGAGCAGTTGAAAAAGAAAATTGCTTAGAAAACAAAAGTAAGGGCGCCTGGGTGGCTCAGTGGGTTAAGCCGCTGCCTTCGGCTCAGGTCATGATCTCAGGGTCCTGGGATCGAGTCCCGCATCGGGCTCTCTGCTCAGCAGGGAGCCTGCTTCCTCCTCTCTCTCTCTGCCTGCCTCTCCATCTACTTGTGATTTCTCTCTGTCAAATAAATAAATAAAATCTTTAAAAAAAAAAAAAAGTAAACATAAACATGCATTTTTAGTTGTCTTGATTCAGTTTCTAAAGGAGCCGCCAACAAAAGAATCCAAAGTCTGGAAATCTGTGATGGGCCAAGACTGAAGCAGGTGGCGGCTCCGTGCACTGATGCCCTCCCCACTTCCCCCAAGCCCAACCCCCAACCTACTCCCCGGCAAACCCCTCCGCCCACCGGGGACAGAGCCGGGTCCAGAAGCAGCTAGGTGACAGGCAGGAGCACCAGCTTCGGGCAGCAGGCTGGGTGCCCATCAGCCATGGGATCCAGGGGATAAAGTCTTTGACAGTTGGCCAGATCCTGGGAGATGAGATTTCTTTAGAAGGAGGATGAGGGTATCCACTGTCCAGGTTGTGGGATGGAGTATGGGAATGTCTGCAAAACCCCTGGCCCTGTGTCTGGAAAGGCGCTCAGTGATTTCTCTGGAAGGAACATGGAATAGGGATAACACTTTAGACATAACTTGGTTTGCTTTTTTTTTCTGGTTATCCTGTTGTGCTTCCCCACTCTCCCCACCGCCCTTTTTCTTCTTTCTTTACTCATCATCTATGCCCTTTGAACTTAGACACGGTTGTGAGTCCCGTGACCCCAGCCATGTGCAAGCAACAAGAGGCCAGAAGAGGCCAAGTCTTCCCTGTGTCCAGGGTGACAGAGGTCCCCACGCTCTTTCCTGCTGTGGGAAGGGGTGGCGGCCGAGGGCTCTGGGCCTGCCATGGTGAGAAACCAGGTGGCCCCAAGGTGGGACAGGACAAGCAAAGACAGAGGGTCTGAGAGGCCACACAGGTGAGGAGGGCTGCAGGTAGGGGTGGTGACGTAGAAAATGGTACATTGACCTTGAATCATGTCAGTCTCCACAGGATCAGAGACCTTGGCCCCGGACCAACAGAGGGCCTTCTGTGTAAATGTTTTGTGTGGGGTTATACATTTTTAAGGGTTTTAAGGAAAGGATCAGTATGCCTTGGAGTTTGGCTGTGTGGGGGGTGGGCCGGATGGGGGTGTTGGCAAGAGAGGGCGGGAAGCAGGAAGGCCTGACAAAGCAGTGGTCTGCCTTTCCCTCAGTCCTAGAACTGAGGCCCTGTCTGCTGGGGCCCGGCAGGCCCTTGAGGGAGCTCTTCTTCGTGAGAGACCTGTGAGTCTCAGGAAGTTAAACCCAGGTTTGCTATCGTGGTGAGGAATGACATGAGTTGGGGAGAAAGTGCTCTCCACTTCTATGTGGAACCCTGAGCTTTCTGTCCTCTAAGACCTGGGGACTGGGGAGCAAAGGCCGGCACCTTAGTGACACCACTGGCTTTCTCAGATAGGTGTGCGGAGTGGTGTGACTCCACACAGACGTAGTGGCAGAGATTACTGAATTAAGGGAGGGAAGTAGACCCAGGTGAGGAGACCAGGGTCTCCTGCCCATGAACACAGCCCTGGGGCTTCTGATGCCCCAGGTGGCACACGGCAGTCAGGCTGGAGATGCATGGAGCGTCTGGGCAGGTGCTGGGCAGTACCTGTGGGGCAGCACCCTGGAGCACCTGTGGGCTTCGAGGACTGTGGAGCAGTGAGTGGGGTATGACGGGAGCTGCCGGTGTCCATCAGCCTCATGAGCACACCTGATCCATCCCACCTGCTGCCCCCTTGCTCTCCAAGTAACTGGGTCAGAGAACGTCCACCCGGTGGCTAGAGATGGGTGTAACGGTGGGTGAGTGAACTCTGCACTCAAGGGGACAGCTTCGCTTCGCTGCCTGTGGTTGTGGGGTGATCATGGGTGGGTCTGTTCCTAAGCAGAATGACACCATCACTGCGTGTGTGGGGAGGGGGCCTGGAAGCCCTCCATGAAAGTCTGGTGCAGGTGGGAAGTGACAGGTACACGAAGCCAGCACAATAGACCTGCCCGTGAGTTTCCCACTTGCCCGTGGTGAGACAGGGTCCTCATGAGTCAAGGACACCTGAGGGAAGAGCTGTTCCCTTCTCTCGTCCGCTGCTCCATCTTGGCAGCTTCCCGGAATGGAAGCCACTCAGTAAATCAGGCCAACGGACTTCATCCAACTCCCTCATCATGGAGGAGGGACTGGCACGGACTTGGATAAACATAATTCAGCAGAATCCAAACTTTTCCCAGCAGCCATGTGCAAATACAAATCTATTGTTGGGTAGCCTTTCTGAAAATTCAAATCCTTATGTAAAGTTATGTAGAATGAGGACTTTGATACTTGCAAATGACAGTACAGACAAAAGGTTGATATCCAGGATCTACAAAGAACTTCTCAAACTCAATACACACAAAACAGGCAATCATATCAAAAAATGGGCAGAAGATATGAACAGACACTTCTCCAATGAAGACATACAAATGGCTATCAGACACATCAAAAATGTTCATCATCACTAGCCATCAGGAAGATTCCAATTAAAACCACACTGAGATACCACCTTACACCAGTTAGAATGGCCAAAATTAGCAAGACAGGAAACAACGTGTGTTGGAGAGGATGTGGAGAAAGGGGAACCCTCTTCCGCTGTTGGTGGGAATGCAAGTTGGTGCAGCCACTTTGGAGAACAGTGTGGAGATTCCTCAAGAAATTAAAAATACAGTTTCCCTATGACCCTGCAATTGCACTCCTGGGTATTTACCCCAAAGATACAGATGTAGTGAAAAGAAGAGCCATCTATACCCCAACATTTATAGCAGCAATGGCCACAGTTGCTAAACTGTGGAAAGAACCAAGATGCCCTTCAATGGATGAATGCCCTTCAATGATGTGGTCCATATACACTATGGAGTATTATGCCTCCATCAGAAAGGATGAATACCCAACTTTTGCAACAACATGGATGGGACTGGACGAGATTATGAGTTAATAAGTCAAGCAGAGAGAGTCAAGTATCATATGGTTTCACTTATTTGTGGAGCATAAGAAATAGCATGGAGGACATAGGGAGATAGAGAGGAGAAGGGAGTTGGGGGAAAATGGAAGGGGAGTTGAACCATGAGAGACTATGGACTCTGAAAAACAATCTGAGGGTTTTGAAGGGGTGGGGGGTGAGAGGTTGGGGGATCCAGGTGGTGGGTATTAAGGACGGCAAGGATTTCATGGAGCACTGGGTGTGGTGCAAAAAACAATGAATTCTGTTATGCTGAAAAGAAATAAGAAAAAAAAAATAAGAGGGCTTTGTGAGGTTGAAATTCGTTGCTGGCTGGGGACTGGTTACTCGCTGGCAGCGCCACGGGCTGGGTATGCTCAGCCGCAGGACCCGCTGAGGAGGCTGCAGAGCCCAGCTCTGGGGACTACAAGCTGGGGTGGGGTCCTCCTCTGCTCTGTGGGGAGCTGTTGTGCAGGTCAGGGCACAGGGAAGTCCCTGCCATGGAGGTCACTTACCCGAAAAGGCAGGAACGGAGCAGATGAAAGGCAGGGGATAAAAACAGTAGTGCCGCGTTTTTGGCAAAGCAGGAGCCTGGTCAGGGAGGGGCAGTGAAGGTGCTGGAGGGTGGTGCAGGGAGGCTGGGGCGAGGGCGTCTGAGGGCGCAGCGCATGTGTGGGGAGGGGCAAGGAGGCTAAGGGAGTCAGCAGGAGGGGCCCCACAACAGCGGGAGGGGCTTTCTGTACCTTTGTCAAAACACAAAACCAACTCTCAACCTGAGGACAAGTGACTTTGATCTCTTGTAGTTGTCAGTTGTGGGGACCTCTTCTTTTTTTAGGTAAAACAATCATATGAACCACGGATGTGCAAAACACTGAAGGGGGCAGGGATGGCTGAGGCATGGGGAGACCTGCTTTTGCTGAGCGATTACCAAGGCCAAGGGCGCTGGTCCTCGTCTAACCCTCCAGGTCAGCTTGCTGCTCTGGGAGGGCTCTGCTGGGATGGGCTGTGCACCCACAGAGCCAAAGGCTCCCTGGAGGAAAAGGATTTGCAATTCCAGGGAGAGAGGAAGAAGGAGAGAGGAGAGGTCAGGAGAGAGTGGAGGGCCCTGGGCAGGGCTGATGCTTGTGTTGGTGGTTGGCTGTCAGCAGGAGTCCCCACGACCACCTGGAGAGCAGGAGGCAGGGTGAGCTCAGGGCTTAGAAAATGGCCAACTGCTGGTGTTTCTTCAAACTCATCACTGTTAGCTTTCCAATGTAGTCGGCCTATTTTCTGGAAGCTTTTCAGAAAACAAGTTTCAACAATGTAATAAAATTAAATTGGGACCTAGGTAATAATTTTTATTGTTGGGTTGTATAAAAATTTGGGGGGCTTGTGAAGGTCATCCTTTTTGACACAAAGATCAATGTCCTTCGAATGTGTTTCTAGTACGCTGAGGGGTGACAGCTCACCGCCTTGCCAAGTTCAACGTGGCTAATGAACAGAAAAGGATTACATGTTGGGAACAATGGAGAAGAAGGGATTTAGGGGGAAAATCCAGGCATGTCTCACTCCTACATCCGTACTGTCATAACTGGGCATTGTTATTTGCAAAATTTTGACAGACTGAAGCAAATTAACACAGGAAACTCACAAATGGGCTCATTATAGAGAATACAGCCAATATTTGGGTTTTCTTAAAAAGATAATTATCATGTTTCTTACATTACATTGGAAAAGCTGCTCTGCACTGCTGTCATAATACATGAAAAGTAGTGTGACCAGTGTATCCTAAATCCCTATTTTCATGCTGTCCACTCTGGGCATACTCAAAAACTATTTTTTTTTAAAGATTTTATTTATTTATTTGACAGAGAGAGATTACAAGTAGGCAGAGAGGCAGGCAGAGAGAGAGAGGAGGAAGCAGGCTCCCTGCTGAGCAGAGAGCCCGATGCGGGACTCGATCCCAGGACCCTGAGATCATGACCTGAGCCGAAGGCAGTGGCTTAACCCACTGAGCCACCCAGGCGCCCTCAAAAACTATTTCTAAAGAAGTACAATACATTTACAGGAAAAGTTGTCATCCTTAAGACTTTACTATCCAGAAAGTTCTACCAAAGTGTCTAATATCCCCTAAATTAAATATTCTATTAAAACAGAAGATCATGCAGGTTATAACTGGGGTGGTAGATATCCTTGTACTGAAGGAGATGGGTACAGTTGGAACTAGGTAATGCTTCTGAGAGGACTGAATGATTGTGTTGGAAGAAACTGAAACTGAGCCTCTTATATGGGGTTGGGAACTAGGATGACAGTCTTATCCATGACATAAAGAGAAAAAACCTGTGCTCACTACATAGGAACCCCAGGCCTATGTGGGAACTGGTTCCACCCTATGGTTGTAAAACTAGTCCATGGGAAAGAAGAACCTATAGCTATGTGATGTGGAAAAATCTAATACAGAAATAAATGCTGAAAGCTAGTCTATAATGATAAAATCTTCTCTGTACCCTCCCTAACAAAACATAAAAGCAAATCCTGAAGTGATTAAGCCAATCTAAGACCAGAACAGGTCCCAATACTCTAAGAAGTAATAAAATAAAATTCAACATTAAGCAACACAAATAAAATACCAAGCATGCAATGAAGCAAGAAAACATAACTTCTAGCAAGGAGAATAATCAAATTATAAAATAGATAATACAATTAACAGATAAGAAAAGCAAAACAGTGAATATAAATAAGCTTTTAATGCTCAAGAGTAAAAAGGAAAACATGTACCTGATGAGGAAATTCATATAATATGTAGTCATAATTATATGAGAAATATAGAAATGAAACTTCCACCTGGAATAAAAAATACACTTCAGAAGAGAAAGTTAGTGAATTTAAAGACATAGCCATAGCAAACAATCAGAATGAGGAAAAGAGAGAAAAAAGACTAGAAAAATAAGCAAAGTATCAGTGGCTTGTGCATCATATCAAATAGTCTCACACTTACATAATTGTTGTCTGAAAAGAATAGAAGACAAGAAGGGGCAGAAAAATATTTGAAGAAATAATATCCAAAAATGTAGTACCTTTGAGGGAAATTATAAACCCACATAGTCAAGAAGATCAACAAACTTTGTAGTAGAAACCTGAAGAAAATGGTAACGAACATCATAACTGACCTTCTGAATGCCATTAGTAAAGACAACATCTTGAAAGCTTCTAGGGAAAATACAACATTATATAGGGAGAAACTAAGAGAGCACCAGACTTATTGACAGAAACTATGGTAAGGGGGGAAATGGAATGACATGGTTGAACCACTGGTAAGAAATCTTATCTACTTTTAGGAAAATAGGTTTTAAAAGCAAAGACAAAAAAAACCCCCACTTTTTTTCATGCAAACAAGAGATAAGAAAATCCATTGTCAACAAACCTTCACCGCAGGGAACATTCAAGAAAGTTCTTCAACAAAAAGAAAAGATGTTACCAGATAGGGAAAATGGTTTCAAGGGTATGGATATTCGGTGCTGGGAATGATAAATGTATAGGTAACAGAAAATTTATCTCCCTAAAAGATAAGTAAATGGCTGTTTAAAGATAAAGTAGAAACAGTGTATTGTATATGTATCACATGTGTAGTAATAGTGCATAGTAATGGGCAGCTGCATAGTGGAAGGGCAGAGGGGACCGGTAAGTATATTACTGAGGTCCAGAAATAGACCCTAGTTAAGGCCTTTTATGAAACAAATTGTATAGGTCTTTCCAAAAATTCTTCAGGGACAATTGGATTTATATATACTGAAAAATAATTCACAATAATTAATTATACTTTATACAGAAAATTGAAAATGTATCCAATCTAAAGGCAAAAATTACAACAATAGAATTTCTAGACTAAAGTATTTTGTGACCTTGAGTCATGCAAAGATTTCTAGGACACACAAAAGTAGAACCTGTGAAAGAAAACTATAATAAATTATACTTTAATACTTTTAATTTTTTCAAAATTAAAAACTCACTATTTGGGACACTTGGGTGGCTCAGTGGGTTAAAGCCTTTGCCTTCAGCTCAGGTCATGATCTCTGGGTCCTGGGACTGAGCCCCCCCATCGAGCTCTCTACTCAGCAGGGAGCTTGCTTCTCTTTCTCCTGCTCTCCTGCTTATGTTCCCTCTTTCACTGTCTCTCTCTCTCTCTCTCTGTCAATTAAATAAATAAATAAAATCTTTAAAATAAAACAAAATGAAACAACTCACTATTTGAAAGACACTGTTAGTGAAATAAAAGAGGTAAGCCATACTGTGGAAGAAAATATCTGCTAAAAAATTCTGTGAAGTAACTTGTATCCAGAATACTAAAAAAATTTTTGAAGTCAATAACCACAACAAATAAGTCACAAAATTTGAACATGTACTTCACCAAAGAGATGCGGATACAGAGACACATGAACAAATGGTTGACATCCTCGTCACTAGGGACATGCAATTTAAAACCACAGTGAGATACCACTACACACCGACTGCAGTGTCTAAAATTAAAAACACTGACGATATGTATTGGTGAGAATGTGGAGCAAAGAGAACTGTTTCGTAGGTGGTGAAAATACAAAATGGAATAGTCATATCGGAAAATAGTTCGGCAATTTTTTTTATACAGTTAAACATATGTTTATTACAAAATCCAAAAATCCATCCTAGATACTTACTCAAAGAGAAATAAGAACATACATCCATGCAAAGACTTGTATGCAAAATTCCCATCTGATTTGTTGTAGCAAATCAGTGAAAATAGTCCAACATCCAGCAATTAACTAGCAAATGATAAACAAATTGCGGTATACCTATATAATGAAATAGGGCTCAGTAATAAAAAGAAACTATGGATACTTATGACAACATAAATGAACTTCCAGAGCATCGGACTAAGTGCAACAAGGCAGGCACACACAGGGGACATTAGACGATCTACTATTCCATTTACACGAAGTTCTAGAGAAGGCAAAATAATAGTTACAGAAAATAGATATGGGGTTGCCTGGGGCTAGTGATTAAGGTACAGAATGTACTGTTTCCAAGGAAAATTTCTGGGGTAATAGAAATTACTTTTATGGTTATATTAATGCACTTATTTGTCAAAGATTATCAAAGTTTACCCTTAAAATTCATTTTGTATTATTTATATACTTCACTAATGCTGGTGGACAAAAATTTGGTCTGTAACTGGTAAAATATTGTGGACCAGGCAGAGATAGATAAATATAAAACTCTCTCACTGCAAAATCTCACAACTGGAGGCAAAGTGTGTCTCCCCAAAACAGTCCCGCCCCCAAACTGATGTAAGGTAAAGAAAGAATATAAGCACACAGGGAACATCCTTCTAGGAGGGATACAGTCCTCAGCTGGTGAACATTTGTGTTATTTCTAGTTTGCAGCTATTTCAAATCTGCAGTAAAGATTTGAAAATAAGTATAATTAATATGTTTTAAAAGTTAATAGGATAGACTCCATAAGTCAAGAGTAGGGGTTGGTATACAAAGAAAAGGGAAATTCAGAGAAATCATGAAAATTAAAAAAAGATGTGGAAAATATCTCAAAGGGTACAGGGTAAATTAGATGTCAGTGACAGGAAGTCAGTAATGAGAGGACAGAACTGAGGACTCAAGGCAAAAAGAACCACAGAGGTGAAATACACAATGGGAGTTAAGAATCATGACATAAGGACTGAAGATTTAATGTACACCTAAGGCTGAAGATGGGAATAGAGAAAGACAGAGCAAGAAGCACAATCTAAAAAGACTGTCAGATACCAGCTTTTATTGTCTCTTGCCTAGACTGAATGCTGTTGATAAAAATGAAAGCATTAGGCAGTTGGAAAAAAAAGAGAAGAAAAGATCTAGAGGGAAAAAATCCAAGACTTGTCTTAATGTCCTAGGATATTTTAGAAATCAATCAAATAAATGACAAATTCTTGGACCAGTAATTTGTGAAACAGAGCTTACTGTCCATCCAAGACTGCTATTGCCCCATCCATAGGTTGGAGTTCTGTCCAGGCAGTCGCTACTCTGGAAAGGACTTTATTTCCCTATCCTGGTGCCTTTAAGGGGGGCCAGGGAACAAGCCAATGGAATGTGAGCAGTGGAAAATGGTATGTACCACTCCTGGTGTGAGTGTTTCCAAGTCTCTCTCATGTGTTGGTTGGAGTGCTTTGTGTCAACCCAGGGCTTGGACCAGGGACCCTAAGACTCAGCATGATCAGTCTAAGATTCATCTGTGTTGCTGATGTATCAACCATTCCTTTCCCGCCTCACCCCTAACCCCTCATGGACCTGGAAGGGTCCATTCACACACCAAACTTCCATGGTGCTTGAACCATCATGCAATTTGAGGTCTATTTGTTAAATCAGCTTACCCAAAATGTGACCAAAATATCATTTACAATGTTTCTAGGGTCCCCTGGTTGGCTCAGTTGGTTAAGAGTCAGATTCTTGATTTTAGCTCACGTCATGATCTCAGGGTCATGGGAAGGAGCCCTGCCTCAGGTTTTGTGCTCACTGTGGAGTCTGCTCAAAATTCTCTCTCTCCCTCTCTCTCTCTTAAAAAAGTGTTTCTTCTTCTTCTTTTTGTTTTTTAATTTTTATTGTTTTTTAAATTTCTTTTCAGTGTTACAGAATTCATTGTTTATGCATTTCTATAGTTCCATAGAAATATGCTTTCTGTATGGAGAATTTACCTCTTCGAACTTTTTAAAAGATAACTGTAGTATTTTTCAAGACTGTTGTTTGTTTAGTAAGTTCCCTCCACTGTTTCAACAGGGATAAATGAGGTGAAAATGGCTCTTATACATAAGATCTTGAACTTTTGCATTATATGTTCCTCCAACTGTCTGCCCCAAATAATCAAAGTAGATATCTAATAAAGTAGACAAAAATATGTTACTTTCTTGAAGGGATGGAGATTCTATATTACAGTTTTGAAATTCTCAAGGTCACAGAAACCATAAAGAATTCCAGTATCTAGAATGTCAAATGTCTGTGAAAATCACTGTTGGGTTCATGGGAAGGATGCATCGATGAGAAACGGAGTGCAGGAGTTTTTAACATCTACTAAGAAGATACTTTAAGTCCATTCAAGAAATCTTCTGAAGATTGAAGCCATCATTTGAGATTTTAGTAACACCCATCACCAGCTCTCCCAGAAGGTTCTATATCTTGCCACATTTCTGCTTGCCACTGGCTGGTAAACCTCCATGACACCCTTTTGTACATTTCACTGTGTTTCTCCAACTTGGACAAGGTAGAAATGATGCTGAGCCACAGATCTAGGAGATGAGAAGGTACAGATACCTAGATGTGGAAATGTAATAAAATAATAACAAATGTCAGTCATTTGGTGACCTTCATTCAGTAGAGTTATATGAAAATGTTGGGTTAGTATACCTAGGAACGTATTGAAAACTAAATTTAGGAGAGGGTAATTTTGAAGAAAGATCTTTGGACTAGCAGTCAGCAGATCTAGCTCCAGTCCGTCATCAAACATTATGGTACAGGAATGCAGAATGGTACAGCTTCCAGGGAAAACGATTTCTCATTTTCTTATCAATTATGTATGTGTTTTCCATACAACCCAAAGACTGCTCTCTCAGAGAAATGAAAGTATATGATTACACAAGTACCTGTGCACAAATGTGTATAGCACCTGTACGTGAGAGTTTTCTACTCTTCTTAGCAAGTGGTCTTTCCCTTCCTGCAACGCCAACGGCTGCCTCTACTCCAGACAGGAAGAAGGTGGGGGGTTGAGGAGGAGTGACTGGTTCTTCAGGAAAGCCACTGGCAGCCTGCTGAACACTCTCTTGGTCAAACCTCTACGTACAAGAGATTTTGTAAAATGTTCTTTACCTGGTCCATTGTGATTCCAAACAAAGGAAAGATTCTTTTGGGAAGAAGGGCAGAATCAGGAATATGCAGATAAAAAGCAGAGCCTGACATATACACGTCATGCAGAGATGACGGCTAACATCTATGTTCATTTTACTAGGAGTGAGCAAATATTTTTATAAACATGGATTTGAATACTACTTAAACCATTTTTTTCTCTCTTAATATCGGGCATGGATATATTCCACACAGCAAACTCTTTGCTTCTCTGTCATGTTAATTGGCTGTGTAATTCCCCTGCCAGGACTGGATACTGTTTAGGGGAACTTAGGTGGTTTCCAAGTGTCATTAGAAACAAGGTTGTAATGAGTATCTTTGTAAGCATGTCTTAGGGTATTAAGAATAAAGGGTATGGGGGCGCCTGGGTGGCTCAGTGGGTTAAAGCCTCTGCCTTCTGCTCAGGTCATGATCCCAGGGTTCTGGGATCAAGTCCCACATCAGGCTCTCTGCTCATCAGGGAACCTGCTTCCTCCTCTTTCTCTGCCTGCCTCTCTGCCTACTTGTGATCTCTGTCAAATAAATAAATAAAATATTTAAAAAAAAAAAAGAATAAAGGGTATGAAGTTACTGGGTCAGAGGCGTGTTTAGGAGGCTTTAACTTGATTGCTAAATTGCCCTTTAGAAAGGTTATTCTGATTTATATTTCTCTCCTGTTTCCAAGTACCTTCACTGGTGCTGGGAAGGAGGAATCATTTTTTGGAAAAAACAAAACAAAACAAAAAACCCAAAAAAACAAAAATACACTTGGTAAAACTCTTTGAAAATTTTGAGGCATGCTAAAATTGCTAAGAAAAGCAGATACTCAATTGGGAGAAGCTGAGACCCATTTTTATGACTGGTATAAACCACCTCAATTACAAAGTTAGAGGCAGGGCAGTGTAAGTGATGAATTCTTTATGTAGTTGACAGCTGTTGGACTTCAGAGTCCTGGGTGTATCAATGACGGAGCATCACTCCTTTGCTCCAAAGACCCGCCCACTCCTGTAACTTCTGTAAGGTGTTCGAGGACTTCCATGGGTCCCCCCAGATAAATGAGCCTCTCCCTTTGTCCTCCTGTCTTGGCAAACCCTCACTGGCCCCTAGGCTCTTTCTGGAAAACTCCCCTATAAATCTCCACACACAGTTCAACACCTAGAAATGCTCAGTTGCTAGTAGATGTTCTTATTTTTAGGTGATTTTCTACTGAAAAAAAAAATCAGTAAACCTTACGTTTTCTAGCCCCCTTCTCTCCTGGGCCATTTAGCACACGCCTCACACCTTCTCACTCACTTCTCACTTCTCACACCTAAACCCATAAGGTCTCTCTGTTCTTCAAAACCCAACTGGGCAGTCTCCATTTTCTCCCTTTGATAGTTGCCCACAAGCTGCATACAAGCTTGCTCCCTTCCTTCCATATACTACCTTCCTTCTACAGAGGTTGTGGATGGAGCCCCTCTCCTTGGGATGTTCTGGGATATTAGCCCAGAATAAGGGGCCCAGGTACAAACATCTATCAGGTCTTGGCAGATAAATGGGCTGGATATAAAAGGAACAGAACCAGAGCTGAGGAGCAATGGTCAGACGGATGCTCTTCACTTTCTGCGTGTTGTCAGCTTGCAGGAAAATAGGCCAGTATTGCCAAACAACTATCACATGATATTTATTTGCAAAAAAAGAAACACACAAAAAACCCCCTAAGATTCCTGATTTTTCAGTATGAACTGATTTAAAATTTTGGAAAAAAAAAGATAAGGGGTGCCTGGGTGGCTCAGTGGGTTAAAGCCTCTGCCTTCGGTTCAGGTCATGATCCCGGGGTCCTGGGATCGAGCCCCATATCGGGCTCTCTGCTCAGCAGGTAGCCTGTTTCCTCCTCTCTCTCTGCCTGCCTCTCTGTCTACTTGTGACCTCTGTCTGTTAAATAAATAAATAAAAATCCTAAAAAAAATTAAAAGAAATCATGTAAGGAAAGGAGAATGTCTCTACACATATTCAGGATTGAAATGGCTGATAAGCGACCAATTTTTCAATCTTTGGCCCACTTGGATCCACTTCTCTGTCTTGTAATCTAATGTCTTGTGGAGCATACAAAAAATTTGATGCTATCGGGTTTGAAGGCTGAGGTGACAGCTTAAGAAGTATAAGGATGTTGTATTCTATTGGCTCTTTCCTTTTTTTTTTTTTTTATGTAATCTCTACATCCAATGTTTTAGGCTTGAACCCATAATCCAAAGATCAAGGGCTACATGCCTTCTGTTAGTTGTTGTTTTTTGTTCTTTGTTTTGTTTTGATTCCACAATTCAGAGGTCTGTGAGAGTTATTTGTCTACCAAAATTTCTTCACAATGGGTTTGATTTAACATTATATATTGCTTCATACTCTTACAAACCAGGAGATAGAAATTATTCCAGTTTTTAAGATAAGAACTGACAGTTTCAAAGGATAAGAAACCTCAACTATTAGATAAAGAATTAGATGGAAGAATATCATGCATACTAAGTTTTTCTTTTGCAGTTGTGACAAATAACCAAAAGCTTCATGTCTAAAACCATACAATCTCACAGTTGTGGAGATTAAGAATCCAAAATGACCTCCATGGGGCTGAAATCAAGCTGTCAGCAGAGCTGCATTCCTTTTTGGAAGTTGTAGGAGAGAATCCATTTCCAGGTCTTTTCTATCTTCTAGAGGCTACTCACATTCCTTGGCTCATGGCCTCTTCCACCATCTTTAAAGCAAGAACAGATAGCTGAGTCTCACATCACATACTCTATCTG
The DNA here is from genome assembly GCF_030435805.1 of Mustela lutreola. NCBI lineage: Eukaryota > Metazoa > Chordata > Mammalia > Carnivora > Mustelidae > Mustela > Mustela lutreola. The sequence goes on along the minus strand of NC_081294.1, from coordinate 6,934,481 downwards.
ACTCCTCTGCTTCCTTCTTTCTCCCACTTTTGAGGACCCTTGTGGTTATATTGAGCACATCTGGATCACTCAGTATAATCTCATTTCAAAATCCTCATTAACAAACCTTAATTCTATCTGCCACCTTAACTCCACTTCACCATAATCATAACCTATTCATAGGTATTAGGGGTTGTTATGTGTACATATTTGGGGAGTGTAATTATTCTGCCTACCAGTTCTGGATAATACAAACTATCAAATGTAATGTTAAATCAAACCCATTGGGAAGAGATTTTGAATTTTCTTAATTACAATACTATAGTGCTATGTTTAAGGTGATGATTATTTCATCTTTGTAGTATTTGTTCTAAGAGCACCAGGTGCTTGATTAGATACCTCCAGGATAAGTCAGTCTCACAGACCTATGAACAGATAAATGTTTCAGTAGAGATTTTGCTGAAAACTTATAAGCTCATTCATAGCATTAAAATGTACCCTCCTGATCTGTCTTCTACTAGGCTGAAAACTGTTATTTTCAACTTTTTTCCTTTCTGTGAGAAATACAGACACTTAAAATATGAAAGTTTGAGAAACTTTATTACTAGCCTGAAGCTATATCCCTACTTTAGCATTTAACAAATGGAGACAATAAATGTTATATATGTGTTTGGTAAATAAAATTGAATTGGGAATTATAGAGTACCCGGCTATAAGTTGTTTCTCAATATTGGAGATTTATTTATTTATTTTTGAGAGAAAGAAAGAGCATGTATGTGTGCAAGCTGGTGGGTGGAGGCAGGGAGGAGAGGAAGAGAGAATCGAGCAGACTCTTCACTGAGCAAGTTGCCCAGTGTGGGGGTCTGTCTCATAACCCCGATAACAGGACTTGTGCAAAAATCAAGAGTTGGATGCTTAACCGACTGAGCTACCCAGGAGCCCCTGTTTCTCAATATTAACCCACATATGCTAATTCAGTTCTTCCAAGGTGCTTACCGAAGTATGTCCCTTTATTATCTTCACTCACAAATGAGAAAATTGAAACTCCAAAATGTTAAATAGCTTACCTGAAGTAACATGGTTAATAATCCGGCTGGGGGCACCAGGATCACTACCCAAGCAGGTCTGCCCCACAGTCAGTGCTCCTAGCCACGGTGTTCCAATCCTTGAAAATGAGATGTTTTTGTTTATTCCTCAGAATTAATTACGTTCCCTTGCTACCCAGTACAGAGCTGGTTTCCCAACCAGGCAGCTGGTATGTGTCTTGATTAGAACCAACATTCATGACACCCATTCATTCCTCTCGCTGGGCCAAGCCAATGTGTACTGTTGCAATGGAATTCATTGATTATATTGGATTTCTCATCTACAGAATGGGATTAATAATTGCAACTATTGATTAGGGTTTCTAATGAGGATTAAATGAGTTAATTTAAAACAAAAGCTGGCTCTAGATAAATATTAGCTCTTATTTCATCTGCAAGTTAATAGTCGTTGACAATTACAATGGACTGAGTTTCACGCAAAGTCTATTTGGAAGAAATATTTTGATTAAAAAAAGCCACTTCAGGTAGTGAGTGGCACTCTGGAAACATGCTTGGGTAGGAGAATAAAGGACAGAGGGATTTGGCATTATCCGGGAAACACCCAGGAAGGGAATGGAGGAGATACAACAACCCTGACACCAAGGAATACTAGAGCCCAGCTTAGCTGGAAAAACTGCTAGAGCTAAGTGTGTCGGCTATGGACTTGCATCCTTAAATCATTCATCTAAGGAATTTATTTGAAAATTATCGTTTTTAAAGGCGTTTTTACTTATTTATTTGACACAGAGAGAGTGACAACAAGCGAGAAAAACAAGCAGGGAGAGCGGGAGAGGGAGAAGCAGGTTTCCCGCGGAGCAGAGAGCCTGATGTGGGACTTGATCACAGGACCTTGGGATCATGACCTGAGCCGAAGGCAGACACTTAACGATTGAGCCACCCAGGCGCCCCTACTTGAAAATGATCTTAGTTTCATTTTAATTTGAAGATATTGGTCAAAAATGAATTTGGTGACCAGAGAAAGAGTTTGCTCTGTGTTGGGGTTGGGGGAGGGCACATCACCAGACCAGGAACAAAGGACAAATAGGATCGTAGACAGGATTTAGGAGGAAACAGGAATCTTGGAGATTCCTCGTTACAGATAAGCTTCATTCGGATATTGTCTCTGATTGAGGACATGTAATAATAATGGATGGCAGGGAAATGCAATATTCCAAAAGCCCTGGGAAATGGATCTTCAGAAAAAACAGAGATTGTCACCTTAAGCAAACACAGCGCTCATGGTGTTTTCTGGAAGAACAAGGTCTACTATAAGCATTCTTCTCCATTTAATGAGAAATCCTTTTATGACACTAATATTAAAAACTATGATTATATCAATAGATGATACATTTGTTTTGTCAAACATTCACTGTACACACTTTATGCCAGGTGCTGGGGAGATACTGATTAAAGGGATAGAGTCTCTGTTCATGGCCACATCACACTAGGGAGCTCTTCAGGAGAGAAAGAACACTGTGTGGTCACTATCAAGCACTGCAAGAGCAGGGGACCTCTCAGAGAGGATGGCCCCAGTGGAGAGGTGACTTCCTGCTGCCCGCTGAAGAGGAATTCCCCTGTGAGTGAAGGGCAGTGGAGCTAGGGTGCTGGATATCCTCCATATGTATCCCCAGCCCTGGTTTTGTCCTTCTCCACTGTGCTAGGCTTTCTTGGGCTGACATTTATGGATTGTTTTGAAGTCTTCCTCGCCCTCCAGCTTCTAGTTGAATTTGTCCGATGGAGCAGATCATCATCTGGAAGAAAACATTTGAGTATTTACTCCTATAGTTCCCTGCCTGCTGGTCTGTGTGGCGACAGTGACCGTGATCCTTCACCGGAGTTCACTGTTCCTTTCGGGTGTTCCTAATTCTTTGAGTTCTGGAAGCAGCTTTGTCCCCATGTCATATGCCTACATATGGTCATAGGTCCTTGCAGATGCTAAACTCAGGGTACTAAAACACCCCCTTTGGCTTTATCTTAACCTTGCACACATCATTATAAATATCCCATTTCAGTGTGATATCTGATTCCTCTTGAGATGCCAACTGTTACTGCAAGTATCTGTGTCTCTGAAATGTACAACTTACACGTAGTGGTAATTGGTTGATTTCCTCAGAAAGGCGTGTCCTCTGATTACATAAGTCTCAAAGGGGCTATTGCTTGTACTCCATGCCAACCATGACTTGAGGTCTCAAGGGAGGTGAACCTGTAGTAAACTAGGAATATGCAGTATCTTTTTATTTCTATTCAAACAACATATTTCCTACGCTGCCTATAGTTTTGGGGAAAATGTTGCTCTTTTTCTAACTGTACAAACTGTATGATAGAGTTTGAAGGGAAAAATATATTTAACCATATTCTCTAAGCAGTAATGCAATTTAAAAACAAGAATGTTAACCAGGATATTAAAGAAACATTTGAAATTATTAAATGTATTTCCTATCTCTTAAATTATGCCAATATAGAAAACCAGCTCAGTCCCTGTATCACATAATTAGTGATTATGAATCATTTAAAGATCAGGGGAAAGTGGCCATTATTAAAGTTTAAATTACATTTGAATAACATTTCAGGAAATATTTTCTATCTGTGACTGCATTACTTTTACTTTCAAGAAATAGTATATTAATGGATCTTAGTTCATGCATCATATGAATCAATCTCAAGTCTTATCTCCACAATGGAAAGAATTAAGTGTGATATACTTTCTATTACGAGATCATCTCTTCTTTTGCTTTTGATTTTTCAAAATTTATAGAAGCAGGCATAAGTCTGTAAATAACAAATGAATTAAGGTCTAAGAGTATTTAAAGTGATTTAGTGGCTGATCTATTGACTCCTTAATGCCTTTCCTTTAAAAGAAGGCTAAATGCCGTATATTTTTCTGTTCAACAAGAATTTGAACCAGTTACTCATCTATGATTTGTGTGTTGGGAGAATGGAGGGGAAGGCAGGGTATTGTGTATTTTCATCAGCTCTAAAAGGAAGTAGTTATTCTGGAAAAAAATGGACATATGATACCACATAATATATATTCATATAAAATATATATTACATAATAATATATATTATACTGTGCATATTATATTATATACAACCATCTTGCATGTTAAAGTTTTCCATTTGCTTTTCTCTCATATAAACTCGGGCAAAGCTATAAAGGAAGATAGATGAACTCTGAGCTCACAAAGTTTATACAGGTATAAAAAGCAGAGTAAGACAAGACCTCAAAAGGTATTAATGGTCAACAGTGTGTTAACCAGAAATCCCCTGAAGGTAGGACTGTTCTGAGAAATGTCTGCTTTCTTGTTTCTCTTAAGAGAAACCCAGGAAGGTGCTTCTGAATATTCTATAATGAAATTGTTATTTTTTTTATTGTTCCCCCCTTAAATAGACAAAGGCTTTTCCATGATGAAATTGGAAACATTTGATGGATCTAACCACCAGTTTGTAAACCTGTTCTCTACTTTTCTTTGTCTTGCATTGTCTACATATTTAGAAGAAACCAAAAACACAGCATCTTCACTGTAAAAACTAATCAATGAGATCTTTTCATGAGATTGACAAAGAAAGAGGCCAACACTCAACGAAGTTGATCTTTGACATCCTATGTCAGAGAAGAGGCTTGTGGGAGCGATCTCTCCCAGCAGAGCAGGGATTTGATCCACTGTAGGAGTCTGAGAATTGTGTAAGGGTTAGAGATTGGTGGACTTTGAAAGGCGGAGCCTAAATGCATTTCGTTGGTTTTATTACCTGGGTGCTGACAAGCTGGTTTTCACAAGGGTGATTCCTGACGTGTCTGTGCTGCCAACTGGTGGATTTCCAGAAACGGACCATGTCACTGGCTTTAAAAAGTGACGTCATGACGCTGGGTCGCCATTGTTCTGGAAGGTGTGCGGAATACTGGTCCAGTAGCCCCTTGTCATCAGAGTTATCACAGGATTCTCCATGCTTTCCAGAGGGTAAGAGAATGCTTAATCAGAATCTCCCTTTTTGGTTCTCTCCTGTCCAAAGCTGTGCTGAGGGTCCCCAGTATTAAGGCTTCACTTACAGAAGTCTGATGGAGAGTCCGTGGGCTGACATTTCCTCCTGTGTTTGCCTTTGACTCATGACTGGATAAACGTATTTTTACATCTTTCTCTAGTTTTCTATAGGCCTGAACACCTTTTTATATTTCTGTCATTTTATAGCCAAAGACGTGGTTACAAATGTTTGAGTCTTTTGGGTTTTGATTTGTAATATTATCAGAAAAGAAACACCATGAATAACCATCAAAGGATGGTAAGGAACAGATAAAATTGCGGGATCAGGTTGAGTTATGGTTTTTATACAAGTAAGATTATAGCTGCCCTGTCCTGAATATTAATCAGTCTACTGTTTGTTAAGAATAATTAGCAACTTGGGGACACCTGGGTGGCTCAGTTGGTTAAGCCTCTGCCTTCTGCTTGGGTCATGATCTCAGGGTCCTGGATTGAGTCCCGCATCAGGCTTTCTGCTCAGCAGGGAGCCTGCTTTCCCCCATCTCTCTCTGCCTGCCTCTCTGCCTACTTGTGATCTCTGTCTGCCAAATAAATAAATAAAATCTTTTAAAAAAAAAGAATAATTAGCAATTTGAATATGCTTGATAAAAATGTACTTTAACAACCTAACCTGAAATTATAACCATTATTTGAGTTTTTCTAAGAATTGGCAAGGAATAACATGCCTGATAATTCTTCAGAGTGTTTATGTTAGCAATAACTTGTGAAAATTGAATTTCAGAATTAGGGTAGTGATGGTAGGAAAACACAGACTTAGGTAAGTTGCTATTATTTAAGTCAAAAGTGTGTGCCATAAACTCAAGCATATGTCCAGAGGAAGTATGCAGAGGAGATTGTCAGGGTCAGTGGCCCTCAGAATGCAAAAGAATCTGTTCTGCTAGTCTCGGGCAGAAGCTGTTGGTTTTCTTCTGAAAATCCCATGTCATCATTATACTTCCATGGGCCGTCTGCCTCTAGAACTCTTTGGAGCACCTCAGTTTAAGATCTCTAATTTTCCCACTTTTGTCATTTGAGAAGGGTTGATGTTGTTTCAATTGGGAAACACGCCTTTAAAAATGAACTCTTTGCAATTTAATCACTATTAGACTAGGTGTGAGTACAAGGTATGGTGCTTACCAGACAGGTCAGAACATCAACCCATCTACTTTTAGATCATTTAGGGGCATAAGTACGTGATTGGTGAAGGAAAACACCGCGTGTGAGCCCCTGAGGGGACTAGGCATACCAGCATTCTTTTGCAGTATTCTGCTACATCAGCCGCGACATATAGGAGTTGAGGATCCGTGGAGGAATTTTTCAGACACGGGCCTGCCAATGACCAGTTCAGAGAAGGAAAATATATAAATTTTGGAGGGGGAGAAACTTAAGACCATGAAAGCTAAGGGTAGTATTTTAGGCCATGAGATTTCAAAGGAGTCTGAGAGTTTAAATAATTTTAGTTTCAAGAATCTATTTGCTGATTGCACTTTGGAGACACTTGGCTTATAAGGACAGGGGATTATCTGACAAACAGAGGAAGCTTTTGCTAAACCACCAATCAGTTTCCCAGAAACTGATTCCCTCTATCACTCTACTGCAATAATGTAAATTTCAACTCCCTAACCGAGGACACGGCGCATTATCATTTTTAAACCACTATGAGTACTAAGGCTTTTTTTCAAGATTTATTTATTTTCGGGGTGGGGGGGAGAGAGAGAGAGAATAGGGGGTGGGGGCAGAGGGAGCAGGAGAGAGAGAATCCCAAGCTGACTCTGTGCTGAGCACAGAGCCTGAGGAGGGCTCTATCCCACCACTCAGAGATCACAACCTGAGCCGAAATCAAGAGTTGGACATTCAACTGACTGAGATACCCAGGCGTCCCAAGCTTTTTCTTGTTGTTGTTGTTGTTGTTTTAAATGGGATTGTTTCAATCTGTCTAAGAAAATAAATATGACTAGTCTATATCCACAGCCCATAAAGGGAGGCAAGTGAAATCTATTTGGAAGTATTTGTTTAAAAGATCCCTTAAACTGTGATTCTTTTCAGTTTTTCTTTTTTTTTTTTTTAAAGATTTTATTTATTCGACAGAGAAAGATCACAAGTAGGCAGAGAGGCAGGCAGAGAGAGAGGAGGAAGCAGGCTCCCCACCGAGCAGAGAGCCCGATGCGGGGCTCGATCCCAGGACCCTAGGATCATGACCCGAGCCGAAAGCAGAGGCTTTAACCCACTGAGCCACCCAGGCGCCCCTCTTTTCAGTTTTTCCACGAATGTCTTTTCCTGTTCTATAAAAAGTCCTTTAGTCAGAAGAGGATGTTTAGCATGGAGGGCTACTAAATTATTTCCTTCTCTCTCTCTCTTTTTTTGTTTTTGTTTTTGTTTTTGTTCCTCTTGTGGACCTCTACCTTTAGGATGGCACGTTTGGGGGCTATTAACAAACATCAGTGAATTCCTGTATTTTTTAGCCATTTTCACAGGGGTGCCAATGACAGTTAAGCAACCTGTTTCCATAGCATTCTGAAGCCATGAAGTATTCCCAAAGCATAGAGACCATGAATGTGTACATCTACCATTTTTATTTTGAATGACTTAACACGCTCCAGAGAAGGCCGTAGATTCAATCATTTGAGATGATTTGCAATTGGTTAAAGGACAGATTCCAGAAGGGAAGCAGGAGTATTATTGCAGAGTAAGCCTGCCACCTTTCATTTGAAAATGACATATCAACAATATTAAGTTAGAATTTTGTATGGGTATTTTGTATGGAATTTTGTATCTATACCTGTATGTATAGAATTTTGTATGGAAATACCTGATGTATCTGTTAGGGGAGTGGGCACTTCAGATTCTAAAACCATAATCACAACACCATGAGATGGACGTGTTGTCCAGTTCACACCCTAGAGCAGACTGTAATCTTTCATAGGCTGTACAATGAGAATGGTCATTTTTATTTTGGAAAAAATCAGTCTAAGGACTTTTTTTTAAGTCTCTATAACAAAGGGCTCGAAACCACAACCCAGAGATCAAGAGTCATAAACTCAACTGGCTGAACCAGCAAGACACCCCAGGTGTACTAAGGACTTTTCAAAATCATTCTGCCTAGGTCTGGGGAGTCTTTTGCTTATAGGGCTTCTGGGAATACAACTTCTTCTCTGTTTATATTTTGAATCTTACATAAATAGTGAATAGTGTTGTTGTATTGATATCTAGACCAATTATAATTTGACCAGGTGTAGGAGAACTGTTGAACACTTCGAAAATTGGTGCATACGCCACACATGTTATCGGTTGTTCCCTTTGCATGTTAGATCTCTACTCATTCCATTTTATAGAGGTGGTACTTCAGGAAACGTTGTGCTTGATAATGATAGCAGTTATAGCTTGTGTCATGAAGACAGAGCTGTTACAAGTGTCCACTACTTGAGTGATTTCAGAATTCTGAGGGATCTGATTCTAATAATATGTGTTTACTTTTCCATATTATGATGCTTTGATGTCTCTGAGGGCTTTCTGGCTGGAGACATGCTGCCCCTCCAGGAGTTAGTTAATTCCCAGAGACAGTAAATAGTCAGTCCGTAGCCTGACTTTCATATGTGGACCCCCAGTTCCAAGTCCATACCCTCAAACACCTCCTTTGTCTGACTCTCACACACCAAGTCAGAATTACCTCCACCCTGAATGGAACCAGCACCCAATTTATACAACTAAACATCGCCCCTATAACCCCAAGCCAGCTGGAATTATTAAAATCAGCAAATCCTAAACTGTTACTCTTCTCTGCCTTGCCCTTCCCATGGAGACTCCAGTAAAGGTTCTGGTCTATGCCTTCTCCTCTCTCCCCTCTTCCTCCTGATGGCCCCTGGTGCTTCCCACATTGGCTCTGCATGACACGCATGCTACACACTTCTATAGGAACTGTAGCATTAAACTTTTCACTCAATGGCATTGACCTTTACATGTCGTCATTAAGTCATTTTTATAAATTAAGAACTGAGCACAAATCAGGAATGCTCTAAGTCATCCTTGATCAACATAGATGGTAGATATAGAAGCAATCATGCCAATGAAAGTCATGTTATCTTACACTTATGCTTATATATGATTCAACATGATGTTTTGGGAATACAGGCATGGAATCTGGGGGTGCCGATGTTTTCTTTAGCTTAAAATGTTTGGAAAGATTTTGGAAAGTTGTCCTTTATTTCTTAGATGTGTGGGACATGAGTCCTTCCAGTAGTCCTTCTACTCACTATGTCTACAAGTGTCCTTATGCATAGCTTCCTAATTCTTAAAGAGCAGAGGGCCTTCTGATCTTGTTTTTATTTTGGGATCCAGGTTCTTTCTTTATTTTTTTTTTCCTAATATAGGTAGAAGGCTATACATTTGCCTCCCTGCTTGCTTACTGTCTAGGTCTTTTTTATATCTTTGTTTTATCTTTTAAAAAGTCTTTATTTGGGGCGTCTGGGTGGCTCAGTGGATTAAGCTGCTGCCTTTGGCTCAGAACATGATCCCAGGGTCCCGGGATCGAGCCCCACATCAGGCTCTCTGCTCGGCAGGGAGCCTGCTTCCCCCCCTCTCTCTGCCTGCCTCTCTGCCTGCTTGTGATCCCTATCTGTCAAATAAATAAAATCTTTTTTTAAAAAAGTCTTTATTTATTAATTTGAGAGAAAGCAGGAGAGAGAGGGAGTATGAGTGGGAGTGAGTGGCAGAGAGAGAAGCAGACTCCCCACTGAGCAAGGAAAGGGGCTTCCTCCTAACAACCCAAGGTCATGACCTGAGCTGAAGTCAGATGCTTACCTAACTGAGCCACCCGGGCACCCCCTTTTCCTATCTTTAAAAAATTGTGAAAAAATACACATGACTTAAAGTCGATGTGACACAATTCCATGTTAATAAGTACCTTCACAGGATTTTAAGAACAAAGTCAGGGGAGACGCCAATGGTCCGCTGGTAAAGATCACAGTCACGCAGGACATGAAACTCCACGACAGTTTGTAACCATCTTCATGAGTTACAAGAAGAACACAATGTTTGTAATCGCTAGATCTCCAGGAACCTGTAGGTTCAATGTCCTGGAGTTCTAATGCCACTTTCACCTCCACAGGATAGCAAGCCCTGTATAATTAGTCACTCCTCACAACTGCAATGCAGCTCTTCCTGCCCACGGGTCCTGGCCCCACACTGTAATAAAAACATCTTTTTGCACCATATACCATCTCCAGAATTCTTCTTTTTAAAAATATTTTATTTATTTATTTGACAGAGAGAGACATAGTGAGAGAGAGGGAACACTGCCGAGGGAGTGAGAGAGGAAGAAGCAGGCTCCCCACAGAGCAGGGAGCCCGATGTGGGGCTCTATCCCAGGACCCCAGGATCATGACCTGAGCCAAAGGCAGATGTTTAATGACTGAGCCAACCAGGTGACACTAGAATTCTTTCTTGACCATCACACTTGACGACCCTGCATCAGTGGTCACTATTCTACTTTCTGTCTCTACACATGTCACCTTTCTATATACATCATGAAATCAATTCATATAATATCATCCTTTTGTGTCTGGATTATTCTATTTCTCATGATGTTTTCAAGTTTTATCCATTTTGTAGCATGTGTCCTCACTTCATTCCTTTTTGAGATTAAATAATATTCTGTTGTACGGACGGACATTTTGCGTACCCATTCATCTGTTAATGGACCTTTGGATGTTTCCACATTTTAGCTATTGCAGACGATGCTGGTGAGCACTGGTGTAAAATTCTGTTTGAGTCCCTGATTTCAATTGTTCAGGACATACTAGTACAGGAGGAATTGCCAGATCACATGATAATTCTGTTTAATTTTTTTCAAGGAACTGCCATACTGTCTTTCACAAAGGCGGCACAATTTTGTATTCCTACCATCACTCCAGCAGGGTTCCAATTTCCCCATATGCACATCCACATGTATTTCCTATATTTTGGATAATGGCTGTCCTAATAGGTCTGAAGTGATATCTCCCTGAAGTATTGATTTCTATTTCCCTCATGGTTAGTGATGCTGAATATCTTTTCATGTGTTTGTTGGCTATGTGTATGTCTTCTCTGGAGAAATGTCCATTCAAGTCCTTTGTCCATTTTTGACTTGGGTTTTTTTTGTCATATCATAGTGGAGTTTTAGGAGTTCTTACATATTCTGAAAACTAATGTACTATCAGGTAATGATTTGCAAATAATTTCTAAGTCTTTTAGAAAAATATTATCCAACTGTTCAAAATCTTCTAAACAGGCAATCTCAAATTCCATTTTCAAGGCTCATTAATATATGAACACATTTTAAAAGGAACACATCTGTCTTGACTTCAGCTCTTTCCATGCCCCAGAATATTGCTTGAGATATTTCTGAAGTCCATCTTAAAAAGATACTGATCTTTATTTTGTTTATAATTTTGTATCTTTGTCCAATCTGAACCTAAGGGAAAAACTTCAGAACAGACCTTATGTAATATGCTTCTTCCTTAAATGTCATTTTTTGTTTTATGTGCAGCTAGATTAAATCCTCTCCTGGCATTTTCCACTGTGCTACTTCTAACCATCTTCTCCTTTTCAGGGCCTGAGATGAAAGGAACTAGTTGGTGCAGAAGTGGCCGTCTGGGACAACAGTGATCTGACAAAATCCTGAGTTCCGTCACTGAGTTGTCTGTCTTCCTGAAATAGGCAGAAATACTTTTTAAAGTCAACAAAATACTTTTAATACCCTCAACTCCTCTCTTGAGCGGGGTTTGAGTTTACCCTCTATAGATGTAGAAATTTAAGGGGAAATTATTCAGTATGACTTTTTTCCTGCTTCCAAGTAAAAACACAGAGAATTCTGAAGGAAATGTAGACTGGAGATGGTCAGGAGGAGGAGTAGGGGGAGTGGAGGTGCTGTGAGCAGGTGGTGAAGACCTAGCCAGCTATGGAGGGAGGTAGGGGGAATACTTTCAGAGGCCTTGGGTGGCGGTGGACATTTCCTCTTATCTTTTTCTTGTAGAATCTTTGAAGAAGGCTCTCCTGGAATCTTTATTTTTGTTGAGACTTCAGCACCCAATCAGAGAAAACTGACCATTCTATGTTTCACATTTTGTCTTTTTTTCTAGAGTTCCCCTTAAATGTATCCTTTGTGTATCAGAACAAACCCATAAGGACTGTTCTGATTCTAAGTCTTCCTTAGTGAGCTCTTGTTAGTTATCAGGGTGGTCACAAGGATTACTTTGTGAAGTCATATAGGAATCGGGTGTTCTCTTGTGACTTTAATATAGATAAATTCACGAAAACACCAATTGGGTTATGCTCTGTCAAAATTATGATGAATGCTGTCTTAGGTCTTTGAAGAATACAGGTTAGGAAGAAGTCATGTGATGTACAAGTTGTATCCAGGGTGGAAAGTTAGCAAAGTTGTCTTTCATGATTTAATAAGATAAGGAGTGTCCTCATGTATGTTTGGTTGGTGGTGGGGATGGGGACAAAGGAGACCCAAACATTACTGACCTTTGCCCAGGCTGGTTGCCCCTCTTGCAGACCTCCAACCATCGGTCCGTGGAATTCCCTCGAATGGAGGTTTATCTGACCTACACCTAGTCTAGTCATGTGGATCGTTCCCTCATATGCTCAACGGACATAATATAGAACAAAATGGAAACACACAAGACAAGACTTGGTATAGATAGGGGAACAAAAAGTGAAAATGAAGCAAGCAGTAGGGAAATAAGATTAACATTGACAATATTTATCAAATGCAGCACCACCACACTCCCAAAATGTCAAATTCCTTCTTTCAAAGATCTGTTTTTTAAACAAATCTCAGAATAACTAAATACATTCAATGATGCCAGCACGATGAGAAAGTCATATCTGATACCATTGTTTAGGAATCATGAGCAGTTTGAGGCCTGTCAGAGTGTGGGGATCAAGACTGTCCCTTTAGATATCACACTGTTGCAGGGTTCTCAAAATGACAGGAACTGAGGCTTGTCAAAGGATTCTGGTGGAGTCCCTGGTTGTCAGGGGAAGAGATGAAATTAATATCCATACAACATTTAATATATATACTGCATTTCTTATTTGCTTAAGCAAGAAAGGCAAATATGTGTTAAAATCAATTTCTCTGATTGGGATTGGCCAATTTTACCACTGGAGAGGTTAGGACATCTAGATGTCTCTAGACGTACAGATACAAAAGCGGATATATTGTTGAGTTGCTACTTGATCTCAATTGAGTTTCTTACCCTCCTTGTCCTTTAATTCCCAATTCACTCCAACCCCCTTCTGATCAGCTGGGTTATTTCAGGGTGAATATAGGCGATGCCTTGAAGTCAGTCTTCCCAGATCACCCATTTGATTATCACTGGTTCGCTGAAATGTTTCCAGTTACTCTCTTCATGGAATTCATCACTGCAATTCACATGGAATCTTCCAGTGATTCTCTTCATGGAATAAATCTACATGTCCAAGCTTGACCTGGCATTCTAAATCCAACACATGCTGCCTTCCTTTCTGTACTTCTATGCCGCTGTTCCTCCCCACATACTTCATAGACTGGTCATGACTTGCTTATAAGTAACCTAAGTAGCCTTACAAACTTTATCATGTGTGTCCTTTTGTCCATGTTCTTTCCTCCATCTGGAATGTTCAACTCCCTCAAATCAAAAGCTTTCTCTGGTTACTAATTTGATGGAGGCATGTAATAACCGTCCTCACCTCTGAGTTGTAAGTATAGCTCGGTGTCCTGGGAGCAGGTAAAACCCTGCATTTCTTAGTTACTGACTCACCCTTAGGTGGTTTGAGTTTATACCTTCATTGGTAAATTTGGAACAATATCATCCACACTTTTGTTCTTCTACAGATTTTTAGAGAGGACTCATAAAGTTAATGTTTAAGAATGAACCATGTAGACCAAGAAACACCATTATATGTATTCATCTCTCAGTGCATTGTTTTATGGTTAGTTGTAAATGCAATGTCTCTCACAGACTGTAATAACTCAGAAGAAAGACTGAGGTAGCAAGCATCCTCAAACCATCCCATACAGCAGTGTCTTAGACATGTAAGCATCTTGTAACAATCTACTATATCAGTAATTGAATCACAGAAGAATATTACAAAAAATATTGTATACTTATATTTTGCATATGTATACTTATATTTTGCATACTTGTATACTTACATTGTATACTTATATTTTGTATACTTATATTTATACATTGTATAAATATTGTATACTTATATTTTGTATATGATATGTATTAGAGATGTGTATGTTTAAAGGAAGCTGAATTTCACATTATAGGCTACAAAATTTCCATTATCATTGGGAAGGGTGACTTCTACTGCAAAACCAATGTGAACTGTGTCTATGCTTTAGAGTGACCAAACACACAATAAATATATATTGATAATGCTTCTTTGGTTTCTTCCACCTGGTAATTTTTCTCATTAAACCCTTGAGGAAACCGAGGCAGGGGTGGCAAAGTGACTTTCCAGGTAAAAGATCCCACAGGTGCAGAGTTAGGGCTGGGACCCCCATCTTCTCACACCCGGTGTCCTGGGATGGGGTCTCCCGAGTGTGTATTTGTTCTAGCACATGGAGCAGCCTGTGGATGAGGATCCATGTGAGCTGTCTTCTCCCAGTGTCACCCAGTTCCTAAGAAGATCCCCTCTCTGTTCAGTCAGGCAGAGGGCATGAAGTGCCCCAAGCCACATGAAGCCACAGATTCTCATGACCTGTGCTCTGCACTGTCTTTATTTTCATCCTTGTTGCCTATAGTCAAGGCTAATCTTCTGGTTAGGTTAAGGAGATGTATTAATACATCTGTCTCATTGGGGTCATCGCTAGTTCATGGACCTCTGCTGCACCTGATGTGGGTTTGCAGTATTCTAGAGAACCAGGAGTGCGGAAATAAAGAGCATGCCATCAATAAAAGCCAGTAGCCTGGGCAAAGTATGTTTTATCAACAAAACAGAGAGCAGATCTTTACAACACAATTGTGTATGATGACAAATAAAACATTTTTTTCATGTTCTGGAAAAATTTTATTAAATACAAGGGAACTGTTCATGGGCTGCTATTGCCCTGGTGAGGATAGAGATGGGGATTAAAAGCTTCTGTGAGGATCCTGGAACTAATCCTTTCACATTCAAGAAACCACTGTGGGGAGTCAACTGCAGGCAAAGCATTGTTAGGGGGGTTGTTTGGGATCCGAGATGATCATAGACACTGCTCTCGAGGAGCCATAGTTCATTATGTGTTTATATAAGAATGCAAGAGAGACATTGTTAATTTCCAAGAGAATGGTAAAAAGTGATGGCTTAATACAGAGAGGGGCAGCCAGCTTTCCACTTGGGTCATATAGAAGGAAAGAAAGGAGATCCTTTCTTCACATCTTCTGATTTCAACAAATTTTTATCATACCATGACTTTTCCTGAGACTCAAGTAAGGTAGAGAATTCCACCTGAGTATCCCAGTGTCAAACACCAATGCCCATCACAGTGCCAAAAAGTCATTGCTTCCCTTAAATACTCACTCCTCACCTGAAAACGGTGGTCTCAATGGGCATCTTGTAAGAGACTGTGAATTAGAATACTTTGAGGGAAATAAACATTGAATCCTTAAAATTAGGCAGTATATTTGAATAGATTTAAGAGATTAAAATATATTTGTAAGCTTTTATTTATTTATTTGAGAAAGAAAGAGAACAAGTTGGGGGAGGGACAAAGGGAGAAGGAGAAGGACAAGCAGATTCCTCACCTAGTGCGGAGCCTGATGCAGGGCTCAATACCAGGACCCTGGGATCATGACCTGAACTGAAGTCAGATGCTTAACTGACAGAGCCACCCAGCACCCCAGGATTTTTAAAATTTTAAGGCTTTGCATTTTAAGCTGGATTTTAAAACAATGCCTTTGTTTTGGCTTCTTTCATCTTCAACAATAATCCTCTCCCCAAGTTCCTGTGATGATGACCTTTGTCCCATTTCCATTACAGATGGCCCATCACATGAGATACAAGACCAGTATTACTACAAAATTTGGGCAAATGAAACAGTCATCTAAAGAGGGGAGATGATGTAGGGCAGCTTTAGTGTGAGGATTCTTTTCTCTCTAGTTAACACCTACTTTTTGCCTTTTTAGACTCTTTGTATGAAAAGATCTTATCCCACTTTTATTTGCTTCACATCTAATGTGCCTCATATAAGACAAGGCAGGTCTTCTCAAAAAACCAGATTAAATATAAAATAAAGAAGTGAATAAATAAATTAGTAGAATATTCATGGTTTCCACTTTTAATAATGGTCCATTCAATCTGAGATCAGATTATAGACTCCCTGATCACATGCAACTTCAGCTGCATTCAACATGCAGGCAGATCGCTGACTCCAACAGCTCCAACTCTGCTCACCGCAGATGGGCGCCCCTGAGAAGCCAGTGACACCGCGGATAGATGTCCTGCCTTTTTGTAAAGAAGATGGCATAGAGTCGTGATATTTGAAGTCTTCAGATTTTTTTTTAACTCAAAAAAGAAGCAAAATGGCAGCAGAAATTAGGTATGCAAATATAGAAGTTTGGAGAGAAGTTCAACTCTCTTTTCAAGAGTGACCCAGCAATGACAAGGGTCACTTGCTGGGGAAAAATACATGATTTTCCCCCACTGAAGACAACGAGATAACCAGTCACAACAGGAGAGATACTATCAGGCATCCCAGAAAAATGTTTCTCTCTCCAACTGGGGAATTAGGTGTCCAGGCTTCGTTAACACCTAGGGCAAGTTGACTCACTTCATCTTCATCACCCTGATTAGATACACCAGGTGTCCACCAGCTCCTATTTTATATCACTGTTTCTTATAAATTATGATACCACTGAAATAAAATTGGCCTCAGCGGAGCCCATAAGAACCATAATTTCAGCACAGCACTAAAATTTACCCCCTGAAGTCGACTCTGGAAGAGTCTGTGTCTCGTGTTATCATCTGCAGAAATGCATCTTTGACAACTCAGGTGAGGAAATCAACCTGACACGATATTCCAAGTCAGGGAATTAGAGAGAAATCTGAGGCTAATGAAAATATGAAAAAGATACAGCCATGAATAGCAGCTGACAAATAACCAGAGTCACGCAATTTGGACTGCCACTTAGGTGACTACATTGGCTTTGGAATAAAGGGTATTATGATAAAAATGCTAAATGACTCCAAAAATATGAATTTGTCCATGGAAATAAGGCTATCCAAAGAACAGCCTGCGATGTCTTTATTCGACTCTAGAATTTATATAAAAGCCTACCTTTAAGTAAATTAAAAAAAAGATTATATATTCAGATTTGAATTCACTTTCCACATACCTTCTGATTTCTGGTTGATATGGAAATTACTTAGACTCGGTCTTAGAACTCTGCGTCTTTTGAAGACGAGATTTTATGTGTGGATGGAGGCAGAGCAGCAGAGTGTGCGGAGGGCCTACTGCCAAGTGCTCACACAGGCACCAGAGCCCAATTAAACCTCAGACTTGGGGGGGGGCAGGATTTGAAAGCAGGTGTGAGAAAAACATTTTCCCCATCTCACCTGCACCTAATAGATACAATAAATCTTAATGGAGAAATGTTCTGAAAACCTTGGATATAGAAAAATACCTGCAGTTTATTTATGTAAATTTAAAAAGCAAATATGTATTTATCTGCTTACATTATTCCCTAAAGAAAAGAACATGTTGGGAGAAGAGTCGTAAATCATATTCTTGTCCTGAGCTGTGGAGGGCAAAATAATCAACATTACGTATATTATAAAGGGATAAATAGTGAATCGTTACTAAAATTGTGTAACAAATATTCTAAGATTCAGCCGTGTAAAGCAAACATTTATTATGAGGATAGAGTCTGTGGGTCTGGAATTTAAATAGCGATGGACATCAGGGACAACTGGTCTCTGCTGCACAATATCCAGGTCCTCGTATGGAAGACCCAATGGCTAGAGTCTTCTGGTGACGAATTTACTCAAATTGCCTTCAATGGGTCAGGTGTCACATGAATACATGATTACAGGCTCAGCATAAATGAAAGGAGTAATGCCTAGAAGCAAGCCTAGTTACAGCAAAGGTTACATAGGAACCTTTTTTTTTTTTTTTTTGCAACGTTTAGTTTTATTTAACTTCTTTTAGATTAACAGAGGCAGAGGGATAACACGTTAGGAAAACCAACAAATGGAATTCCTTTATGGGAAGTGAAAACTATAATAATGTATTTATCCATTGAATCAATGAGACAACCAGCTTCCAAGTCAGGAGACAGATAACTTCCAAGACAGAAGGGCAAGTATAGATTCAGGAGAGGGACCTCCTCTCTCACGATCACAAATGCACCTCTACCCCCCAGGGCAGTTCGTGGCCCCTAGGAGGCATGTGATAGCATGTGATACGCGTTACATTCAGTATATTAATCAAGTGATGGATCGGTGGAAGGTGACTAAGCCCAAAGAACACGGCGCTGGGAATCGAGACGTGGTGTTCCACACCCAGTGCTGACTCTGTCTGGCTATCTAACCTTGTGAATATACTGAACTTTCTGGGACTAATTCTTACAAGAGGAGGATAAATTAGATGATCTCCAGGGCCCTTTAGCTCTCACAAAGTGAAGTTAATGAGGCAACTAAAAAATACGGCACAGAGGTAGATGGAGCTATGCTCTGTCTTTGACAGGCACACTGTAGCCTCTGCTGCTCCATCCCACAGAGGTTCCGTAAATGAGCCACAGAGTCACCACAGCTCAGAAGCTGACCTCCAGCAGCTCGCATACAGGTCTTGTGTCCTCAAGCCCCAGAAAGGAAAGACAAACTTACCACCTAGAAGAGGTTGCTTTCCATCGTCCTCCCCCTCTGCCTCCGTAGGCAATCCTTGTCCTTCACTCCGCATACAAAGCATGATGTGTGCCTTGATGAGGGTCCAAGTACAGGCCTTGGAACAGAGGCCCTCTGAAAAAGAAAGCAGAATGCTATGGGCACTTGGAGGCAGAGGGCCCTGACTAGCTTGTACCTGCTAGCGATCCCCAGGATTTCAGCTAAGGATTTGCTTCCTTTCGCTTTCTTTGTTGAAATCTGCAGGGAATGAGGTCTTTATGGTTGCCTTTGCTCTAGCATGAGTTTCTCTGTACATCTGCTAATTTTGGATTGTATCCTGGCTATTATGACTGAGACAACATAACAACTATGAATTCTTGTATATTTCTCTCAAAAGTGTTCATTTAGTTTTATGTTTGGACTCAATTCAAATTCCTTACCCCATCTCCCTAGAAGGAGGCAGCAGCTGAAATCTCTGTTCTGTTCTTTGAGCCTCAGCTGAGCCGAGCTCAGTCTACATACAGGGCTCCATGGGAGTAGGTAGGGGAAGGAGGCGGGGGGAACAGCCAGGGCTGTGGGCAGAGTCGATGCACAGAATCTGCCACTCCTCCACTGTGTGTTCTCAGCAGTTCCTTCCTCTCTTTCCAACTGCCATGTTCACTTTAGAGTCTGTCCTCTTGATTCTCAAGCTCATAAGACCTTGTGTTTCTCTCAGAGTTTGAGACACCCAGCATGGCCCTGACTCGAGTTGGCCCTCACCTGCAAGAGGTCAGAAGTGGGAGCTCAACCCATCACCAGTCCCCTTCCTTTTACTGGTACTGAATATCCACTTACTGGTCCTGGGTGTTTCGAGAGCTCAGCCACTCACAAGCAGATGAAAGCTAAGTACAGCAGCAACCGGCTTTCCTACACTTCAACTAAGTGTGCATGGTTTCTATTTTTCTATCTCAGAGATTCAAAACAACTTACCCCTTCATACAAGATGCTGTTCACGTTCTCTCGTCACTCTCCCTGCCCTTCCCTCACACCCCCTTAAGAAGGGGGATGTTTGGAAGTAAAGATTATGGAAGCTGGCTAGATGCAAAGCGTAATACTTTCATCCATACAGGGCACTTTTGAGAGTTAAGGAATGTTACTAAAAACTATACCAAGATAGCCAAAGTCCAATGGCAATGTCTCGGGCAATAGCATTGATGAGATTCATTTGTAGTTCTCCACTGCATTCGTTTTCCAGGGCTGTTGCAAAGTGCCCCACAACTGAAATGTGTTGTCTCACAGTTCTGGAGGGTAGAACTCGGAAATCACGTTGTTGGCAGAGCCATAAACCCTTTGAAAATTGGAAGGAATCCTCCTTTGCTCCTTCCTAGCTGTGGTGGTTTCCTGGTGACCGTAGGCAATCCTTGGTATGTAAATACGTCACTCCAACCCTCCATGTGAACATAGCCTTCTCCTCTGGCTCTGTCCGCACTAGACAACCTCTGGTGCAATTGTACCACTTTTTAAGTCTCCTTTTTCCATCTGCAGTAGAAAATTGATATGAATTCATGCAGTCAGTATGTTTTGCTGATATAAGGTATAGACAACAAAGAAAACAGCTGAAGTCCAAATTTAAAAACTGTTTTCCCTTCCAAAACAGTGATTCTCAAGACCTAGTTACATTGTGAGTGATCATGATGGTCACAATTGGACCCAACTGCCGGTCTGCATATACACTGCACCTTAGTATTGCCCAATGATGATAAATATAATCCCTGGTCATTTTTGACACATCACCAAGATATTATACAATTTAAACAGAGATGAACTGTAGAAGCGAGAAATCTTATTTTCCTTGGTACACGTACCAAGAATAGAGTCAAATGCTCAGAAAGTTTGCATGAATTGGATGTCCTATTTTGGCATTACTAGTTCTCATTTTTAACAATTGAAGGTCATTCTCATCAGGTAAGAATAAAGGGGAACTTTAACCTCTGGAAACTTAGAATTCTGGAGCAGTAACAGCATTAACAAATGCATCTAATTAAAATATTCCTACCCATCTGTATTATGGCTTGGTTTTATTCTTCCATTCCAAGAGATTTCCTTTTCAATCTTGTGAAAGATTATCTATGTACATTGTACCTATTTAGAACATTCAAATGTACCTCAAGGTCTGAATCTTCTTCAGTATCTGTGCTTGGAGCAAAATTTTACCTGAGCAGTTTTACCAATTGATTTTACTGCAGACATCAGATGTAGGGTTACAAGCCTTTTGCCCACAAGAGCAATCTGGGTGGCAGAAAGCTTTTCTTTGATCAGTGTAGTGTGTTTTCATAGTGTATTTGAATGCTTGGCCTGTGTGCGTGTGCGTGCGTGTGTGTGCGTGTGTGCGTGTGTGCGTGTGTGTGTGTGCGCGTGTGTGTGCGTGTGCGTGTGTGCGTGTGTGTGTGTGTGCGTGTGTGCGTGTGTGTGCGTGTGTGTGCGTGCGTGTGCGTGTGTGTGTGTGCGCGCGCGTGTGTGTGTGTGCGTGTGTGTGTGTGTGTGTGTCCTCATTCTTGTATCTCCTTACAGTCAGGGAACTCGCACCTGCAGGTTACCTGCTTGGTCTTATGGACATTTACCTTAAACCCATGCTATGAATGTTGATTTAAACATCTTGAGAGAAAAACACTCAGAGCAAAGATTTTCTACAATTTATACAAGTCCAATACCCAAAGAGGTAGAATTAAAGAACTCACTTTCAAGATGCTTCTCAATATTTGAATCCCAGGTAATAAGCAGTGGAAATTTGGGAGGCAGGGACATATAAGTGCACAAAACTTAGATCTGGGCTCAGACACCTGACTCAAATCTTTGCCATCACCTACCATGTTTATTTTGGACACTTTGCAGGAATTAATGCAGCCTTGGATCCTTCATCTGTAAAATCAGAAATTGTGACAACCTCAGTACTGTGAGTAAGTTGTGTGTGAAATGGTGGATAGCAATATTCCTTCAATATTATTGGTAATAATAAAAATAAGAAAGTTACTGAATTGACTAAAATGCAAGATGAATGAAGATAACTAAGTCATTAAGACTCAGAAGATGTCTCCATAGAGTTGTGTTAACACAATTTATGTTTTTTTATTTTCGCTGATTTCATGGCAGACATTATCAAGAAACTCTTCTTAAATTAGTCTTATTTCAACAAATGTTGATTTTACTGGTAAATAGTTGATGGGAATTATACCAGGTTTACATTCCCAACTTACTGGCTTGCAGTCTCTGTTAAATTTACAGTAGGTCTGTGTTTCCTTTCTAAGTTCTTAAGGGTCAAACTTTCTAACTTCTGTTGGACAGGGAGCCATAGGAGGGAGCCAACACTTCCCTCAGAGCCTGGGTCCTATCTGCTGTTTCCCCAGGACAGTCTTTCCCAGATGTGTCCAATGTGCAGAGTGAATTGGTTTGGGCTTCTTGGATACAATCCTCACGAAGCTCCATGGATTTCTGACCTGAGTCCCCTTTGATAATGAAAGTACCTATAAATTGATTCTTTGACAATTCATTCTAGTGTTTTTATGTGTGAATTTGTCTGTTTATGCATAGACTTTTTGAAGATTTTCCTTTCAGCCATCTTTTTGTTTGTTTCATAAAACTGTATTTTTTTCCTACATGCTTTTCCAAAGATAATTGTTGGAGACCCCACAACTGTCTTTATAGCCACATTCTTGGCAGACTCATGAATAAAAGCTCACTAGGGGCTCACAGATTTCTCAAGTGTCATGCAAATGAAGTCTTAATACACGCATTCCAGATGATTTCTCAAGAGGGAACTTTTCTACTCTACATATGGCTGGTTTCACCTATATCAAAATAATGCCCCAGCTCAGCAACAATCTGCATGACCTCTGACTAGCCATATGATGTCCACACCATGGGAAAAAAGATCAAAGAACAATTAGATTATCATTTAAGCTCACACACAAACATTTTCTACCTCATGAAGCCCCAATGAAAACAAGACAAGTCATTGAATGTGGCTTTAATACTTGGCTCTAATAGTGTCAATTTAAGGTTGCTAGTTTTCAACAGTAATTTAGTTAAGTGGTTCTTAAAATCTGGTGCAGAACTAGTTAGAAGTGGAAACCATATGGCCTGCAAATCAGCTGTTACTTTTGGATTTGAGGGATGCCAAACGCCAGCAGAGAGGGGGTCTGGTGTGAGGGGATACTGACCTGGTCAGAAATAAATGCTCTAAGAGGTGGTGGCACATTTGAAACGATGAACAGAAATTTAAGCTTGCCCTGCTAGATACAGGTGTGTGGAAGGAGGACCCAGGAAGCGGATCTTATCAGAATTAAAGTCCTAGGACAGAAGGAAAATAATTCTGGAAAAATTATTCAAGGAGGAAAAGAACTCAACATTTATTTCAAGATGTGTGAATTTGCTTGTCCTCGATTTATGCTACTAAATTACTTTTTGGCAATTTGTGTATGGAATATGGAATATATATACATCATATAATCAGGCGCTTTTCTTGTCATCGTGAAACACGGCCAATGAATTCCAAAGATCATAAAAGTTTTTTTAAAAGGATGTTTTAAACATAGAATGAATTGGTTGTATTTTAAGGTGCAAAGCCATAGGGAGAAAGCGGAGTTCATTCTCGTGGTGGCACAGAAAAGAGGGAGAAGCCTTCCCAGTGAGCCACATGGGAAAGAAGTGTTACTTTTTTTCAAGATGTCATCTCCACCGTTGTAGTGGGTTAGACTACGGCGGCCATATGACCCGATCCTATCAGGACTGCCATATAAAACAAAGATCCCGTGTGTTACACCAGATTGAGGTCCAGCTTATTTTCCTGATGCAAGATGAGTTAATGTGACCTGAAAATATCAACTCTTCTAAGAATCTGAATTTGTTTTACATTGACAAAAAACACCAAGATAAACAGATACAACAAAGGGAAAGTGAGCACATTTTCCAGATAAAAAGAGTATCAATCCATTTTCCAAAGCATGACTTCAAGATGAACTATGCAGACCTCTGCAAGGACAGTCCTCTGATGGCTGGGAACTGCGTGTTAGTGAATTTATGTGCGTTTTATTTTTTGTAATAGTTGCACTTGGACTGTTCTTTTTTCTCTTAAACTGGAGATGACCCATGTAGGCTGAAAGAAGGATCCCTCAAAGGGAGATGTGGACAACCGGTTATCCATTTGGCAACTGGCAAAGAAGAAGTACCTGCTAAACAGAGTTTAAACTAGCTTACTATAAAATTAGAGTTTAATGCCTCCGAGAGCAGAAATAGCATCAGGCATCACTAAATCAGGGGTTCTGACATTGTCATTGGGTACCTCTGTCTCCCCATCTCTCCCTTCCCTGCTTTCTGGGTGCATATATACACACATATTCTGTACATCTCCCTCCTCCACATTGCACTTTGCAAGCCTCTTCTTTGTCAACTCACCCCTGCCATCTTCCTGCCCGCCCCACCACTTACTCTTGCACCACGGTAGCCAGTGAACGCAGAGAGAGGATGGAGATCTTTACCAGGGTGCACCACTGACCCTATGAGCACTTCCACACCCTAGTCAGCCTCCCTTTGAGGACTCCCTTCCAGATCACAGCTCCCTCTTCTCAATACCATAAGTATTATACATCTTAGCTATAACTATGAAGTTAGTTAGTTATGAATTTTTAATTCATGTCAGTGTCAATTATTAAGTAAAAATGAACACATAAGTATATTCTAACCACAAAGGAAACTGTGAAAGATACTATGATTGGTTTACCCAATATTTATCACCCCTCTTCTTCCAGTTCTAAGGAATCTTCTATATTACTTGAGGAGACATGTGTTCAGCTAACAATCTCAATTTTCCAGACTCCCTTCCACCTAGTGGTGACCTTATGACATAATTCTGTCCAATAAGAAGTAATCAGACGTTTTGGGGGGAGAGGGTGGAGAGGACTTCTGGGAAAGCCACTATTTTCTCTGATAAGAAGGGTCAGGCTTAGCTGGCACACTCTTTTGGCTTTTTCTCCCTTTCCTTCTTGCTGCCTGGAATATGGATGTGATGCTTAGAGGCACTGCAGCCATTCTATGAGCATGAGAATGAACGCCATACATTAAGGATCACAGATCAGAAAGGTGGAAGGAACATGTTTCCCTAGTTCAGTTTGGGGGTGATACTCTTCTCATCCAGGATGTATATCTCTTCCCTTGGTATTGCCTGTGGAGAAAATGTATTTGGTTGAATCACTTCATTCCATTGTATTACCTGCAGCTGAACAAAACCCTGATACGGTATACTAAATAATCCAAGGAAAAGTGGAATTCCAGACATCTTAATTGTCATGAAAGACAGCAGCCAAATATATGCACAGACAGCTTCTTAGAAGATAAATCAAGAAGGAACTATAGAGCTAGATAGAAGATATGAACAGACACTTCTCCAATGAAGACATACAAATGACTATCAGACACATGAAAAAATGTTCATCATCACTAGCCCTCAAGGAGATTCAAATGAAAACCACATTGAGATATCACCTTACACCAGTTAGAATGGCCAAAATTAGCAAGACAGGAAACAACATGTGTTGGAGAAGATGTGGAGAAAGGGGAACCCTCTTACACTGTTGGTAGGAATGCAAGTTGGTGCAGCCTCTTTGGAGAACAGTGTGGAGATTCTTCAAGAAATTAAAAATAGAGCGTCCCTATGACCCTGCAATTGCACTACTGGGTATTTACCCCAAAGATACAGATGTCGTGAAAAGAAGGGCCATCTGTACCCCAATGTTTATAGCAGCAATGGCCACGGTCGCCAAACTGTGGAAAGAACCAAGATGCCCTTCAACGGATGAATGGATAAGGAAGATGTGGTCCATATACACTATGGAGTATGATGCCTCCATCAGAAAGGATGAACACCCAACTTTTGTAGCAACATGGATGGGACTGGAAGAGATTATGCTGAGTGAAATCAGTCAAGCAGAGAGAGTCAATTATCATATGGTTTCACTTATTTGTGGAGCATAACAAATAGCGTGGAGGACAAGGGGTGTTAGAGAGGAGAAGGGAGTTGGGGTAAATTGGAAGGGGAGATGAATCATGAGAGACTATGGACTCTGAAAAACAATCTGAGGGGTTTGAAGGGGCAGGGGAGTGGGAGGTTGGGGTATCAGGTGGTGGGTATTATAGAGGGCACGGATTGCATGGAGCACTGGGTGTGGTGAAAAAATAATGATACTGTTATGCTGAAAATAAATAAAAAATAAATTAAAAAAAAGATGTAAGGTAATCACTATCTACTCAACTTTTCTTTAAACTCACCCTGATTGCTTTTAACCTTTTGTATTTCACACACACACACACACACACACACACATTTAGCTTTTTAAATTTTTTAAAATTAAATTATCCAAGGTATAGTACATCCTTGGTTTTTTATATATAATGTTCAATGATTCATCAGTTCAATATAACACCCACTGCTCTGATATTCTTCTTATTTTCTTTTCTTTAAGAGTTTTTTTGTTTTTTTTTTGTTTGTTTGTTTTTTGTTTTTTTTTAATATTATTTATTTATTTATTCGACAGACAGAGATCACAAGTAGGCAGAGAGGCAGGTAGAGAGAGAGAGATGAGGAAGCAGGCTTCCTGCTGAGCAGAGAGCCCGACACAGGGCTCGATCCCAGGACTCTGGGATCATGATCTGAGCCAAAAGCAGAGGCTTTAAATCACTGAGCCATGCAGGCGCCCCTCTTCTTATTTTCTATTGATAGAATAGTCTCAACTTATTTCACTGGTCACTATAATTACAAGTTTGGTGAAAAAAAATGTTAGAAGAAAACAGTCAGCCTTTACCCCATTCTCTTTCAGAAAAATCAAAGAAGAAATGACATGCCCAAATCAGAAGGAATGAGAATTCTCAGCAGTTATCATTATTGTTACATGACTGGGCTGCATAATTTTCCATCTCATCTTCTTAACACAAATTGTAGAGATCAGTGAACATTGGTAATCGAGGCATGAAATGGAAGCCATTTTTACCTGAATTATCCATTTTGGCAAATTACCATCCTTGACAGTAACTGCATGATTACAAAATTTCTTTCTCAATTTGATCTAGATAATCAGACTTCATAAGAAGTCAATGTGAATTGATCTGAATGAATGTAAACTGTTATAAATGTTTAATATCTTAACTCATAAACCAAATATTTTATCAGTGTTTTGTGTGTTATAATCATATAAGAACTAATCAGAGGAGCTTCTGTACTCGAATGAGGTAAGACATTTTTTCCATTCTCAAAACAATG
The DNA here is from genome assembly GCF_030435805.1 of Mustela lutreola. Lineage (NCBI taxonomy): Eukaryota > Metazoa > Chordata > Mammalia > Carnivora > Mustelidae > Mustela > Mustela lutreola. The sequence goes on along the minus strand of NC_081294.1, from coordinate 6,907,275 downwards.
TGAATCAGACGTCGAAGAACTTTTTGCCATCCGGCCTTTTGTTTTTTTCTCACATGTTTCCTCTTTTGTAAGAATGATGTATGTGGGATGAGGAGGTAGGATACGGAGCAGCAAAGTAGGGATTTTGTTTCTCTCCTTTTTGTCTTGGGATCCCAGACTCACACCTGTTCATGAGAAATACATGCAAAACAAGAACCTCAAGAGCTGAAGAAGACAAATAGTTAATGAACAACAAAAATGAAACCTGTCATGTCTTACTCCAGAAATGCTGCCTTTGTGAAGTGTCTAAAAATAGTATCATGCCTTATGTTTCAGTTGATTACTGTGGAGCTGTAGGTTGGCCTAATTATCTGACTCTGGCACAAAGAAAACAAACAATGCAACAGTAGTCCTGTTTGTCATATAGTGTCACAGGCAATATAAAATTTTATGACAGCATGAGTTCCATTTTTGTTAACTTGGTTGTGGAAAGTAAGCCCATGGGGACAATCTCTGCTTTGCCTACCCTGCATTCATTATTCCCTTCTTTCTTATTAACAAGTCTGTTATCTGGAGGGAGGGATGTATGTGACATGTTCCCAGCTAAAATACTCATGGATCCTTCCTGTGTGAGCCAGAAACACACATCCGAACAGGCAGGCAGTCATGCCTCATGCATCAATGCTCATCGGGAGAAAACTATCCCTTTCTGTTTTTCCTTGCCCATAATGTGAACCAGCTTCTGTCCTGTCACCTGAGGCAGGAAGCCACATGCTTGAATGGGATGTCAGAAGGACCCTGGGTTTCTGAGCAAATGGACTACGCTGCTGGACTTCATATCATTTGAGGAAAGTAAACCCTACTGTGTTCACACCAGTCTTAGGGGTATTTGGAACTAATAGCAGTGACAGGTTGCTTTTGCACACCCTTCCTCAAGAAGGCAGGCAGTGCTGACCTCACTAAAACAAGCCGTCTTAAGTGGATCAAAATTCAAAATAAAAGATTGGATTTCCCAGTCATGTTTTCTAATTGTTTTGTATTGTATTGTATTGTATTGTATTGTCAGGTATAGGAGGGCATCTCAGAGAAGGAAGCTCCCATGACTTCTGCTTTTTCAAGCTACTGCCTTCTTCCACACACAGGAGGTGCTCAGTGAAGGCAAGCGAGCCCACCAAACCCCTCTTCTCTAGAAGTCTCAGAAATCCCAAGGGTGGGGCCCCTGCCTCAGGGGGTGATCTGGATAAAGTCTGCATTTACTCATCACCTAAAGAGTTGTGATCTCCACGGTTAGGTCACAGCCATATATGGCTGAGCAGGGACCGAGCCACAGACAGGATGGGAAGATGGAACCTAGGGACCCAGAAGGGATGTGAGGGAATCCAGGTGGGAGGTGGTCGGCCGCAGCTCCAGGTGGGACAAGGAGGCAACCATGAAACCTGTTGTCTGTGAGGCGGAGGGATAGGTTTGAGGACCTAGTTTTGGATCTCTGACCACTGTCCAGATCTGGAATGCCCAGGAACAAAGGAATGGAGGTGGCCTGCTGAGAGCTGCCCTTCTGGCAACTAGTGAATAAAACACAGACAAGTGTCTAGTCACACATAGAGAGTGGACATTGTTAGATTCTGATCCAGGGTCTGGGATCACAGCTACTCTGGGCATGCAAGGTCCTCAGGGATAATGGGGCTGGAGGAGAAACAGAGTTAGGGCATGGGAAGCAGAACACACAGGGTTCTCACAGCATGGGGCATGGAGTCCCAGTGAGGAGCCAGGACACTGGGAAATGCTGAAGGCAGAGCTGAGTTCAGCACTTGAGGGGTCGTTGGTGGTGGGGATAGGGACTCACGTCTGTGAAAGGGAGGCAAAGATATGTCTGGAGACGGAAGGTCCTTGAAGGGGGTGCTAAGGTGCTTCAGCCTCCTGGGTAAAAGAGAGGGTTCATGGGAATACGATCTTTATAAGTTTGGAAAAGGAACTAATACTTTCTTTGTAGAATAACCACAGTCTGAATCTACCCTTCTTATTCTTTAGGGTATGTCGAGTGATAGAGCCAAAGTCAGGGTTTAGGAAGACTTCCAAGATGACTTTGTAAAAGGCCGGGAGGGAGCGTGGAGGCAGGACGGCGGGGAGGTCAGCCACATCTTTTAGGCAGGGGTGTAGGGAGCTGGGGTGAGGGCAGGTGTCTACAAGAACTGAAAGCAACTCCTTGTTTAGTCCAGATTTCTGCATATCATTGCTTTTTATCACTTAGATTACATAGTTGTAAAGAAAGAGTAAATGTTAGGTGGTCATGGGCATTGGAGGCTGATGGGACAGCCCTGCTGTTCATTTCTGCTCCCTGCCTCCCACCATCCAATAATGTCCTCACCTGAGAACCACAGGAGGGACATATGGACACTCGTCGATGTGACTGGTCCACCCACATCGGAGGGACTGCAGGCACCTCACAGTTCACTGTAAAGTAAGACCCTTGACTTGGGGACGGACAAAAATCAGTAACTCACTTCACTGAGAAGCAATAGAATGTCTGTGCTGGAATGAACCCATAAAACATTTAGTCTGAGTTAGAGTGGAATTCAGGGCCCTACTACTGTCTGCCTAGTCCAAAAGCTGGGGACCATAATGATGCTGATATTTTTTTTAGTGACAATACTGTGATTTTTAACTATACACTGAACTAACTTTATTTATCTTATATATACATATATTGACTTAAAACTGTATATTTCGCTGGTAAAAAAAATTCAAAAGCTTCATATCCATCTTTAGAGTGTTTACAAAACAATAAGAAGTTGACATAATAATAAGGACATGAATGAAGTGTGAAAATGCAAACACCCAGATATCTGAGGGATTAATAGCTATGTGGAAAAAGAATTGAGTCTTACAGGGATTTAAAAAAAAAAAAAAAAGAAAAAGAGAAGACCATTTCTCACACACCATGTTGGTCAAGACAAAAGAGACTGAAAATATCCTGACACCAGCTTTAGCCCTTTTGTACCGTTGCAGAATTATAAACGATTCCAACATTGTCAGAGATAATTGGCAAACTATTTTAAAAGCCTGAAAACTGTGCTTGGCATTTACTCCATCTCTGAAGCACAGCAGAATTCCGAGAGGAGTAGGCAGTGAAACAGGAAGCTGAGACTGACTCCCACCTCAGGGGCGCTCCTTGCTAGTTTCTGGCTCGAACAGCTGCGAAGCACATGGTGCCGCTGGGAAAGTAGGATCGCGTGTGGGCTGGGAGGCAATGTGACACCTTCACTGGGTACAGCTACATTGACTCAGCAGGGTCTTTCTTACATATGGTAGTTAGTGCACGGTGTGTTGGAAGAAAAGAGAAATATAGTGGTTTGGGGAGTAGTGGTAAGAAACAGAAGGAACAAATGTGGGCAAGTTTTTGGTGGGAAATGGAAGAAGGAATGGGAGGAGTATAGAAAGCCAAGGGCATGTTTTTAAGGATAGGAGACTCTTGAACATTTTACCTGCTGATGGATAGACAAAGATGGTGCAGTTGAATCTCGAGCTGAAAGAAGACACTTGCTGGATGAGGGCTGCTGAGGACAGAAGAGGTGGTTCAGAGGAGTCAGCGGGATGGGTGCCTGGGGAGGAACTTAGCTGGAGCCGGGAGCACCTGCTCCCAAGGGACAGGGCAGTAGAAAGAAATGGTGAATAAAAAGAAAGCAACTCTGTATTGAATGGGTCATATCTGACATACATCCAATAATGGCTAAATGCCCAGTGAGTATAGAAAGAAAAGTTTCTGCAGAGATAGAGGTAGAGTTTTAGGAGAAGGGGAAATACTCAAAACAATCCAGAGAATGGAAAAGTGAGTTTGTTATAGGATAGAGACTCAAATAACCTGGGAGGGAATAAAATTTCATTTTATTCTGGAATACTTATTTTATTTTACTTATTTAGAGAGGGGGGAAGAGCAGAGGAAACGGGAGAGAGAATCTTAAGTGGGCTCCACTCCTAGCCTGATGTGGGGCTTGATCTGAGGACCCTGAGATCATGAGCTGAAATCAAGAGTCATATGCTAATCACCCAGGTGCCCCAATGTTTATTATTTATTTATTGGTTTTTAGTACTTTTTATTTGTTTTTTATTTTTTATTATGTTCAGCTAGCCAATATATAGTAGTACATCATTAGTTTTTATGTCGATTTTAATCTAAAGATATCTTCTAAAGATTTGCCTTCTTTATTGAAAAATACATGATTTATTTAAATTCACAATTTTAGCAATGATTTTTATAGTGAGTATAAAAAGGAACTGTCCTCGGAATATAACTTAACCTCTGTATCTACCACATACTGTTCTTGTAAGAATGTAGTAGAGTTAGATTTCTATCCTGACTTATAAAGCTCAGGGGTTTCATAAGATAAACCCGTGAGTTTTTTAATAGTAAAAAACGAGCAAAAGAACAAATTCATGATGATATAATTCAATCTCTACTTTTGATTTGGAGGAAAGGCTTTCAGTCATTTCTATTTCACATCATTCCATATTTATAAAGTGCAGAGAGAAAGATGTTTAAAAGAATAAGGAAAAAAGCTAACTTTATAAAAGCATTACTCACACTTTTAGGAGTATGTGTTCTCTATTTTATCTTACTAGAAATAGCCTCAATGGTTAATTTCTGATCTTTTAATTCAGTTGCTAATGAGTTGGAGACTCATTTCACCTGAGTCTTATACTGTGACTATTGTTCCCGGGGGAGTAAATTTATAAGTAAATGATGCCACTATTGTTATAAATAGGAATCATGCTATTTAAAAAAAAAAAAAAAGATGAATTCTGAAGCATTTTGCTTAGCATATACCAAAATACTCTAACCTGACTGCCTTATAAGCCCAGTGCTATACCGATCACGTGGAGGTCTCCACTCTAGGGCTCACTACTCAAGACAATCTCATGCAGGTGGTTTGGCTCCCCATTCACCCTCTCCCTTCTTCCTCAGCACCACAGGAAAGATTAAATATCAGTATGGGGAAACCAAGCAAACTGGCTAGCCGGAGTTTAGCAAAAGCAGAGATTTGGGTGCAGTAGGGTTTCCAGATTGGTACAAATACCCTGGATTTTGGAAAAGTGTACCAGGTATTGCTCTGGGAACCAGGGGCCTCAAATTTTCATTACTTGCTCATTATCAAAGACATCTTTCTTTCTTTTTTTTTAAACTGGAGTATACCATATATGCATAAAAGGAAAGAAATTATAGGTATTTAGTTTAATCAATTGTCCTAAATTGAACGCAGCCGTGTAAACATCACCCAAAACCAGAAATAGAGTATCGCCCTCTGCCCTCCTTAGCAGTAAGCCTTTTCTCTTCCCGGACTTGGAAAACACTACCTTCACTTCCCATACTGTAGCTAAGTTTTGATGATTTTTGGAATTTTTATAAGGAAAGTATAGAGGGATGTGTTCTGCAATGCTTATTTGTTAATGAGACACATTCATGTTCCTTTGTGTCCATTTTCATCGCTATATAGTTTTCCAACCCTATGAGTGAAATGGATTATACTTTGTTTAGACATTCTACTGTTGATGACCATGTGGGTACGTGGGTTTTTTTCAGTTTTTTTTTTCTTCCTTCTACCAATAATGTTGCTAAAACAGTCTTATTATATATGCGTCTCTTGGTGCACCTATGCACACATGACTTCTGGGTATAAATCTAAGTTGTAAATCTGCCAGGTGATGGTACATGTTTATCATCAGGTTTTCTTGAATCACTCTTTAGTGGGTACCCTAGAGAGAGCAGACTTCTCAGCCTCAGCATGATTAACATTTTGGGCTTAAATGTTTTTGGTTGTTCTAGGGGACTGTTAGTTGCAATGTAAAATGTGTAGCAGAATCCTTGGACTATACCCAGTAGATACCAGAAGCAACTACCCTCCTTCCAACAGTGTCAACCACAGAAGTCTACAGAAATTTCTATTTTGAGGGCAAAAATCATCCCTGGCTGAGAAGTACTGCTCTAGAGTTGACAACATGAATCTGTGATTTCAACTTCTACTACATCAAGGAACATTTTCCTTCCATTTCCTTTCTGTTTCTATTTCGTGCTATTGTTGCTGCATATTTTAAAATTCTAGATATTTAAAACTCAATAAAACATTTTTTTTTTAATTTTTAATTTTTTATAAACATATATTTTTATCCCCAGGGGTACAGGTCTGTGAATCACCAGGTTTACACACTTCACAGCACTCACCAAATCACATACCCTCCCCAATGTCCATAATCCCACCCCCTTCTCTCAAACCCCCTCCCCCCGGCAACCCTCAGTTTGTTTCGTGAGATTAAGAGTCACTTATGGTTTGTCTCCCTCCCAATCCCATCTTGTTTCATTTATTCTTCTTCTACCCACTTAAGCCTCCATGTTGCATCACCACTTCCTCATATCAGGGAGATCATATGATAGTTGTCTTTCTCTGCTTGACTAATAAAACATTTTTATAGTTAATATTGATTTAGAATTTTCCCCACGCATTTATTTTTTCTGTGACTCTATTCTTACTGGTATCTTTGTGATATATAGATTTTCGGGATAATTTTATTTAGTATGTGGCTTCAAATTCTACCAGTTTTTGTCTAAAAATTTCTTTATTTTGCCTTTTAAAATCTAGCAAATATAGAAAGAAACTAGAAAGAAAAAAAAAAACTAATGAATATCCATCTTTTAGATGGATACAGAATTCATTTCATTTCAGTGAGTGGAAGATTTTATCCAGTCCGGTTTGCATGGTTTCAGTTGAGAAATCTTCTGTGAAAATTTTTGTCCTCATTGAAGGCTTTATGTATTTTTTTTCCACTGGCAACTCTTGCAATTTTCCATTTGTCTTAAGTTTTAAAATCTTTCATGCTGGTGTGTATGTTTCTCTGTACAATTGTTTCCTTTGTATGTATTTTATATTGTGAAACTGTGGACTGACAATGCTCATCAGATTTTGAAAGTTCTTGTCATTTTCGTCTTTCTGTTATTGCTTTTCCCCCATTATCTTTCTTTGTTACTTTCTCAGACTCCAATTAAATATGTGTTAGGGGCTTTAAAATTTTTTATTTATTTATATTAAGACTTTATTTATTTATTTATTTATTTATTTATTTATTATGACACACATTGAGAGAGAGAGACAGAGAGAGCACAAGCAGGGAGAACAGGAGGCAGAGGGAGAAGCAGACTCCCCACATAGCAGGGAGTTGGATGTGGGACTCTATCCCAGGACCACGGGATCATGACCTGAGTCAAAGGCAGACTCTTAAGCAACTGAGCTACCCAGGTGCTCCAGGATTTTTTTTTAAATAAGGTACTGTATATCTCTTATACTCTTAACATTGTTCGCCTCATTTTAAAAATTATTTTTTGACCTGTCTTACAACTTAGTAACTCTTTTCAGCCCTCAATATCCTGCTGTCAAATCAATCTATTATGTTCTTTTTTTTTAAGTATAATTTTTTATTTTTTATAAACATATATTTTTATCCCCAGGGGTACAGGTCTGTGAATCACCAGGTTTACACACTTCACAGCACTCACCAAAGCACATACCCTCCCCAATGTCCATAATCCCACCCTCTTCTCCCAAACATTATGTTCTTAATTAAATTTATAGCACTTTTAATTTTCAATTTTCTATTTGATTCATTTTAATGGTTTCAGTGACTCTTGATAGTCTCCATTTTGTCATTCGATTTCTTGATCATATTAGTATGTGTATGTATGTAATTTAAAGTTTGTGTCTGATAACTTACTTTATTTTTTTAAAAGATTTTATTTATTTCTTTGACAGAGATCACAAGTAAGCAGAGAGGCAGGCAGAGAGAGAGGAAGGGAAGCAGGCTCCTTGCCAAGCAGAGAGCCCAATGTGGGGCTGGATCCAAGCTTGATCCCCTGGGATCATGACCTGAGCCAAAGGCAGAGGCTTTAACCCACTGAGCCACCCAGGTGCCCCTGATGACTTACTTTAATATCAGTATTTGGATTTCCCTTGAGTCTCTGTGTTTTTTTTCTCCCCTTTTTTTTTCTGTCATTTGATCTTATATCCTAGTATGCTAAGTAATTTTTAATTTAATGCCAGACATATTTTAAAACATTATAAAAATAATTTGCTATCATCCTTAGAAAGGATCTATTTTTCTTTCTTTCTTTCTTTTTTTTTTTTTAAGGTTTTCTTTATTTGACAGATAAAGAGAGCACAAGCAGGGAGGAGTGGCAGGTAGAGGGAGAAGCAGACTCTATGCTGATAAGGAAGCCTGATGTGGGATTTGATCCCAGGACCCTGGGATCAAGACCTGAGCTTAAGGCAGATGCTTAACTGACTGAGACACCCAGGCACTTCTATTTCTATTTCTGATAGGAAGACTCATCATTAAGCACCAATTTCCCCTAGATGCATTTGTGAATTAAAGTTTGGGCCTTGTGACTCAGAAGCTAATCATAAATTAAATCTGACCAGGAATTGACTGATTAGAGGTTGGGCTTTATTATCTGGTATTTGGTCCATTTCTGCTTGTTCCTACTCCATGTATGAAGCCCTTCAGGATTTCCACTGAATGCCTGGGTTAATTTCCAGGCATTCTCTTTTATGCTGGGACCTGACCTCCATTCTTAGTCTCCGAATGCAATGAGACTTCTGGAAACTCGGCTCAGCTTCTTCACCTCTCACCTTCAGTTACCTGACGGCTTCACAAGCAGTGTAAGCTCAGCTTCTAATTCACAAATGACTGATGAGGACAATAGCACTTCATGGTGAATTTAATTCTCCGTACTTTGTCTCTGGGATCTCAGCTTATATTGTCTTGGAAGTTTGGCAAAGCCTTCAAAGAGGCATTTCCCTACCTTTTGTCCTTGTCTCTAGTTGTCCTTGGTGGGAGGATTGGATTGCAACAGTCTGATCTACAATTATCACAAGAGTTAAAATCCGCTGATGACTGTTGGAAATGTAGCCATACCAACACCAACTAATAGAATAGAAAATAGGCACTAATTTCATTTATAAAAATACTATTATTTTTAAAAGATTTTATTTATTTATTTGAGAGAGAGAGAGAATGAGAGATAGAGAGCATGAGAGGAGACAGGTCAGCTGGAGAGAAGCAGACTCCCTGCCGAGCAGGGATTCCCCATGTGGGACTCGATCCCGGGACTCCAGGATTATGACCTGGGCCGAAGGCAGTCACTTAACCAACTGAGCCACCCAGGCGCCCCAGCACTAATATCATTTAAATAAATTTGTGATTGTCACGTACTTTTATCCTTTAATCCTGTAACAAATCCTCTGCCCCAAAGTACTGTGAGCCAACGGGGACCAAGGGCTGGTGAAGAGGTTCACGTTATTGGGGAAAGAGAGCAGAAGTGGGAGTCAGACATCGAGGCTTGAATCTGTCTCCACCTCTCCCAAGCTTCTAAGACCTTGAGGAGATCACACAACTTTTCTGTCTCTTTATCATCTGTGAACCAGAGCCAATAACTGCTCTACCTCCTTCACAGTGTTGCTGGGTGGACAAAGTAAAAATGAGAGATTGATGAGGTCTATACCACCTTTCTAGAATTATGGATGGGTAATTTTATTTATTTTTATTTTATTTTATCATGTTATGTTACTATGGGTAACTTTAATTTGTCCCTTTAGTAGAAAACAAACTACATACAATATGTCCTTATAATTATGCTGGTCAACACAGAGAATAAAACCATGAGAAGAAACAAAATCAGATTTATTGGGGGGTGCAATTTCATATTGTCTGTAGAGACAAGGCTTTTCAACATGTTGTGTTTTATCCCCAGGAGTTAAAATTATCTGAATTTAAAGCACCCAGAGGGAAGATGAATACATTTGACATCATTGATCCTAATCAGAGTGGCTTAAGGTTTGCTTGTTTCTGACCAATCTGAAAACATGTAAGAGAAGCTGAGATAATTCATTCTCTGGTTCTTCCTTTCTCAAGTGTGCCTCTCAGGGTGGGCTAAGGGTCCCAACAAAGTCAGTCTTGGGAATTTGGGAGTCTTACTCCTTGTGCCTTAGTGGGGGTTCATGAAACTCCTGGTAAGGAGGAAAGCCATGAATCTCCATGGATTTGACTGATTCTTAATCATTTGCTATTTCAACCACAATCCAAGATCTTAAGGCAGATTAAACTATCATGAGATTTGATTCAGGCTGCTGCTAGTATCACTGCATTGCATATGAACTGGCTGGTGGGAGCCATCTTTAGTGGTAGCACGTAGCCGTAGCAATTCTCCTATTATAGATGCCATAGAGCAAACTACAAGTTATTTTTATGTGTGTCTGGGTGAATGAAACATACATTACTGAAAGAATCAAGCACAGGATGAGTTGAGAAGGAAGGAGTATATGGAAACATTTATTGGGAGAAGATCACCAAGAGGACAAGGAATTATACGTGGCTTAAGCACCTCCTGTAAGAAAATACACATCCTTCCACCCTGTCCAGCTCCCCAGAAGGGAGTACCATGAACACAGATAAAGCTGGAGGAGGGATAATTGGGTTTCTGTTAATAATGCAGAGGAGATAACAAGCTTAAATGTGGTGATGACTAAAACCTGAAGACATTTATCACAGGCACTGCTAGCTGGCCAATTGACTTTTAAATCTTGCATGATTTATGCATATAATTTATGCATTTATAGAGGAAAGTTCTCTTTCCTCACTTCCTTCCTTCGCAAACTAGTCATAATGCTATTATTAGTGTATCAAGATTACATAGAAATATCATCCTATAAACCCCTATTTTAAAAATGGTTATGAAAATTTGTCATTTCTTGTAATGTTTTTCCCCTAAAAGCAAATAATAAACAAAAGAAAATAAGATAAAAATACAAATAGAGGGGTGGGTAATATACCTATGGGATATTTAACATTTTGGAAGACAACATATAACTACTTCCACAAAATAGATGTAGGAAAACTAGAAAAGCAGAAGCGGCAAATGAAAAATGTATGATAATCCTGCTGAAGTATAATCACAAAACCTTATAAACTAAAAATTATTCTGATAGAGTTATGATGACAGTAATTCATGTTTGAATGAATGAAATGATACTATTGAGTGCAGTAATTACCAATAACTTCTCTTTGCATCACCCAATATTTTGCTTGTATTTGTTTTTGAAAAATTGCCAGAATTCTGTTATTTTTTTTTCCCCTTGAGGAAAATGGAGAGTTATCTAATCATTTCAAAACGTATTTGCAAACCATTGTCAAAGGTATTAGTCCAGTGGAATCTTTCTTTGCAAGGACTCATGTTATTTCCTCTGGCTTACCCCTTTTTTGTTTGTTTGTTTTTTCCTCTCCATATAGGAAGGTGACCCCTGTTGCCTGACTGTTCCTTGAGCAAACCAACCTGGCCATTCTACCTGGAAATAAATCTGTACTCCACTTGCTTCCTTCCCTTCCTCTGGGTCCAGCCTTCTCTCCCCTCACACCTCTGTGGCCGGATGTTGTCCTCCCTCCTCCCCTCCCAGCAGTGAGAGGCTGTCTTCCCTGTCTCACACTCCTACCAGGAAGCCGTCCTCACCCATCTGGCTTCACCCACCTGCTCTGCTCTTTTGTGCTCTACGAGAGCAGCCAGAGTGACCTTGCCATTGTGTGACTGGATCCTGCCTTTCCTCTATTGGGAGCTCTTCGTGGATTCCCACTGCAAGTGTTCTAAAATAAATAATCCCTCATGTGCCCATCAAGGTCATGTGTGACTCCACTCAGACCTCCCAATGCCCCCAAACCCTCCAGACTCCCTCTTCTGCTGTTCCCCTAGGTAGGGGATATTGCCTCTGCCTAACCGCACCGGCTTCTCTTCCATCCATCCTGCCCATCATGTAAACGTCATCCTGGCTGAGACTTCCTGACCCCAGTCTAAATCGGAGCCCTCCACCTGCTCTTCCTTTTCATAATTCCTAGCGTTTCCATTTATAAGACTTATCTCAATGTATAGCTAAAAATTTGCTTCTTGTCTTGTCTGGTCAATGACTGAGGGCTCCTGAAGGCAGAGTAATGTGCGCTTTGTTCCTACGGGTGGCTGTCCTGCTTGTCACCTGCTGAGCCCTGTGCAGAGTCTGCTGAATTGTTGGTTGACATGCAGCAAGGCGTGGAGGCTCAACGGTGATGTTCCCGAGTCCTCAGGAGAACCCCTGGAAGCTTGTGAAAAGTCGGAGTATTTTTACAGTTCGTTCCCTGTTTTTCACTTACATTATAATTTCTCTTTGATTCTCAGAGTAAATCAGTATCTTTCATGTGCATACACGTGTGCTTTTAAAAGTGCTTTTATTCATTGCATCTTACAAGCGCCTGTGGGAAAGGAAGTGGACAATTATGCCCATTTCGTGGATGTCTCAAATGCAGGGTTTTATGTCCATGTACAGAAAGTTTCTTTATAGCAAGGACATGCCAGCCAGTAAATACTGTTCATTGTTTAATTCATTCTTTGCCTCCAGCGTCAATGCCATATTATCCATGCCTTAATACAGGAGGAAGTGGGATCACCCATGCAGCCTCTACAATGTCTGAGATCCTAGATATCTATGACATTCAAAGAACAGAAAAAAAGGAAAGAAAAAGAATGAGTGCTCTGCTGGGCACTCTGAATACTGTATTGCCTTTAGCTCCCTCAGCAATGCAAAGACATAAACATCTCCTCCTCCTTCAGAGAGGACAAAAACCAAGTCAGAGAAATGATTGAAATTGCCTGTAGCCATACATGTTACGGTTAGAATAGGAAGACAGGTGTCCATGACTTAGTCCAAAGCCAATACTTATTCCTTAAACAAACAAACAAACAGACTGTATTTTATTTATTTGTTTGTTTGTTTATTTATTATTAATACATTGAAAATATTATTTCAACATGCAATCAATATAAAAAATTGTATGAGCTGTTTTACACTCTTTTTTCACATTTGGTCGTTACATCTCATGTGTATCTTATGCTTATGTGCCCATTTCCGTTAGAACTAGGACATTTCAAGTTTCAAGTGGTAACTTCCTTAAAGGACACTGTGGGTCTGTTGTGCTAGAGAATTCATAGAAACTTCCAAATTGTTATAAGTAGCATGATGTCAGGCTTATGATAATAAGCTTTCATGCATGTAAATCACTCAGTTGAACCAAATGCATTTACAGTGAATCAAAGAATGATCACATAAAACACTTGATTTCCACATGTCTCATAGCTATGCCCCTAGATTTTCAAGCAGTGCTTACTGGTTTATCTACATATTAATGGAGATAACTTATATTCTTCTTGAGAGAGAATGATCAGTTTTGATGTGAAGTAAAACCAGTTTGAATAAGGCAATCAGATCACATCTTCATTTGACTTGTTTTTATCTTTTTATACATGCAAAATCTGGCCTTCAAAGTACTACTGATCTTACAGGGACTGGACATAATGGAATAATTTGGTAAGTTAACAAAATTCAGAAAATGGCTTCTGAAAATCTATATAAATATGATTGCTTATTGAATGTTTTAAGTGTATATTTGTTACCGGTTTCTTCTGTCATTATTTTGAACTTACATCAAAAGAGTGAAATGACTCTTTACTCCAATTTTTTCCCATATTAATCAAGAAAGAAATATCGTTTGTTGCAATGTTTTATCATTTGATATGGCCCCTTTATATATCAATGACATGGCTATCAGAAGACCATTGGATAATATACCACTTTATTGAGAAAATGTTCTCACTTCAGTGCAGGAATAGTTCTGTGTGTCAAGGACCAGCTGGGCATATTCATTTATAACAAAGGCGCACTTTATAACAATTCTGTAACAAAGGAATCACAGAGGGCAATGATGGGGCACTCATTCGAGCTGTCAGTGAGGCTCCCGATGAAGGAACACAGCTGCTCTATTTTAGCTGGAGAGGGAAAGGGCATGGGCTGTGGAGGGGGAACAACCATACAGAGGATTTACCAAGTCTGTTCAGATGTGGGGTGGTGGGAGCTAAGGGCGGAAAAGAGTGGGGCACCAGATTACGGGGAGCCCCGAGTGTCCTGGGGAGGGTACCAAAACATTCAAGTTTGAAAGCCGCAACTGTAAGGAAGATGGCTTCTGCTTTCATCCACTCTGGCCACAAAATGCTGCTGACAGAGAGCGTGGGGTGCCCTTATCTCTTCCAGGTGCTCTTGTCAGAACATTGCATTTCATTGTCCCCCACCCCCGTGAATTAAGTAATGATATAGATTATCCTGATATGAAGGAGGAAAAATGGCAGTTGGTACAACTTGTCTAAGTCACCGAAGGGTTAATGTCAGAGCCAGGACGCCTGTGTAAGGACCTCTTTTCCCAACATTCATGCTTCCGTCTGCCAGGACACCCTGGTCAGTGTGGTTCTCTCAGATGGACTGAGCCCGCAGCACTTGGTGAGAACCAGCTTCCCTCAGGCAAAGTTTACACAGCACGGGGTCCATCATATCCATGTTAAAATGGCTCCATATAAAAAAAGAAACTGTTGGTTATGCTATGGTTTCTAGCCCCTCCTCACTATGGCGCTGGTGAGAACCCTTAGCCAAACTGAATTAAGAAATAGTCTCTATTCTGATGGTCCGGCTGGGGTTTGGTTTCCACGGACCCTCTTCTGTTTCCCTGTGAGAGTATATTACCCAAATTTTCCAATGTTTGGGTTTCAAGACCACGTCATACTCCCAAAAAGTTAATGAATCCTCCCAATCAGCTTTTGTTAATGAGCGTGATATTTACTGCCAGTTGCCAGGTTATGAACATAGCACAAATAATCACGTTTGTTAATATAACTATCAATCTCCTAAGAACATTTTTTAAACATTGGGAATTGATCAAGCTCACGATGGCAGACACAAAGTTTTCCAAAATTCTAATTTTCACTTGAAAGTTCACATTCTATCTTGGAAACAAATATTGTCAGCTGTTTCCTTTGGAGCAAATGTCTCATTTTATTCATCTTAAAGAAAATATCTGCCAAATATCTATGTTTGAATAACCATAGTTAGTCTGTCAGTTACTTCTTCAAATAGAAAAGGTGTTCTGTGGAAAAAATAGCTACTATATAACTTAGTTTGTAATTCAAATAATAACACAAGTGATTTTTCTTGAGATAACCATTACATTTCTGATATCATTACAACATCTAAAAAAATTTTTTAAGAGGATATATATATATATATATATATATATATATATATATACTAAAAGGTTAAGGTTTGGTAATAGTAATGATTTTGACTTCTTCATTTAGGACATTCTTGAGTATAACCTTCTGTTTTCAGTGGGAACACTCGGCGGGAAGAAATACACTATCCGTTAACCAGGTGTCTTTCTCTGCTCTTACAGGTGGGCACCTCTACAGCCTCAGGGAAAATCCCAACATATTTTTTTCTGAGATAACCAAGATTAAAAAAGTCAATTCAATACTTCGAATATCTTAGCACCATGTAAGTTTCATGTTGAGAATTTGCCTAGTAGAGAATCCCGTGGTAGAGAGTTTCCTTTGAGTTTCCCTACGCACACATGCAAAGAACTATATTCCGTTTCACTGTCTCCCCAGACAACCCCCACGTTCCGTGTATGGAAATGTCCCATGATCCGAACTCCTCAGCTTCTGCTTCAATGAATCATGGGCCCAACTGAACATGGAATGCCACTGGGCCAAGATAGAATCACGTGTTTGATCTAAACCTGACATCTGCTGGGGTGCCGTGGAGGGAGGCCTCATAAAACTTAGTTTTATGATCTCATTTTATTCAATTCTCTCTCCTTCTGAGTGCATTTGCTGCTTGTTCATTATGCCGCACTAATACGCAGGTTGCTCAGAATAACTAAAACTCTTTGGTGCATACATATATGTATGTAAAATATGGTCCACTGAGAAACTCTCACTTTACTTCCTGGATGGCACGGAGTCATTTCTGATACCACTTCATTAAGCCAAGTCTCAGGTCCCCTACTCCTCCTGTTGCTGACTTCTGCTATTGTCTCATTGAGGAATCCTGAAGATGAAGTGCGACATCCATGCACAATCCTTAGTGCCATGCCTGGTGTATGCTCAGCGTGCAATTTTTTATGCCTCTTTTTGATGAAAATATAAAGATTGCTGCTCTCAGTTCTCTATGGAGTCAGCACAGCTTCTCTGTGACTTCTGCAGGAGGGGTCTCGTGCTTTGTGTGTTCTAGCTTTGCAGCCCTGGACATGTGTGTGGCTGGTCTACCATACTGGTATCATGCAACTTAGATTAATATTTAAGTATATAAACCCCAGTGCCATACATCTTACTTTATTGTATTCAGAATTTATATTAAGCTATAAATGTCACCTCTGCAAAATCACAGTGTTCCAAAAATCTATTAAAACATTTATGCCATAATATTCAAATTGTCTAGTGTTTTTCTCCATTTATGAGAAGTGTTCTTCAGTGCATGCAACGAAAAGGCATTTAAATCAAGAATTCAATTATAAATGTTTAATAGTAATAATATATGGATAAGACAATTGCTTGTCAGTTTGATTTGTAAACCATTCTGAGGCAGAGTTTCTAACCACATCGAGACTTTGATTGCATCTCACGAAACCAGGACTTTTGAATTTGGCTAAGTTACAAATCATTATATTCTTGGTTTGAAAGGCTTTCATTGCTGCCAACAAATGTATTCTATATAGAAGGTAATTTCAACTAGAAAATAAATTTTCTTCTAATAGTGTCCTCTTGCAACATCCAGAATAAATTTAGTTGTTCTATGATAAGTGTTGAAGTAGATTTTATTAAATTGGCCAATTTTCTGTCCCATTTTCTGTAGTTTCAAATTCACTAAACGAATATTTCTTTCATTCCTTTCCAACAATGAGAATCTCTCATGTAAAGGCGTACACTTGTGCTGGCCAAGAAATGTTCTGGCAGAGACCAAGATCTGACATATGGTGAAGAAGGAGGCATTTTACCAGGTGAGTGGTTTGACTGAGAAGCATTTCATCACAACCCTTTCCTCGGATGGGCCACCTGTCAATTCATTCTGAGCTGCAGGGGCTGGGCATCCTTCTGTTAGCTCCAACCTACTGAGAAGAATGATAAAGACCTTGACAAGAAGAAAGGAAGGTATCTTTGGCCTTTCCCAATGAAGAAGACACTCTCCTACTTCTACGCTCTGTGGCTCTGCAGAGGAGCTACCCCTCGCCTGCCTTCCTCTCACCCAGGTGACTGGGTGCTTGCAGGTAGGCTGGTCCCCTCTTTAGCCAGGTTCTTCCAAAAGATCTAGTCTGAACCCAGCCAACCAGGAGTGTGTACACTCTTTGTGTGATGGGGAAAATCTCTTCTGTCTTCCACTGTCTTCTTTCCATAGCCACTAAGAGTGGCTGTTGGGGAGGTTTCATGGGAGAAGTGTTTGGGGTTTACAATTCTATCCTTTCCCCTCCTTCGTCCCTCTCATACTCTCTACCTCCCCTTGTGGGGGAAGATGGAACTGTTCCCCAGTCTGTTTCACTCTGTACAAACCTCAGGAAGGCCCTTCTGCCTGCTGCTCTGTATGCTTTGTGATGCTTAAAAGACAGAAGCCCTCACGGAGAACACAGATACAGACAGCACATTTTTTCATGACAGACATGTCCTCTGGCACCTCCTGTCCCGTTACCCTCATCCTGTCTAGTCCAGGTGCCAGCAGTCAGCAGTGACCATCTAGGGAGGCACTGAGGAAAGAGAATCCACACACTGGATTTCCAGGACGCTGTGACTTCTCATTTCATCTTTATGGCCGTGCTGTGAAGGGTGATCCCATCATGCTCATGTCATAAAGGAAGCAGCAGGGGTCAGGATCCTAAACAGTGACTCCCCTCTGCTTCTGCCAATACGGACAGCATGTGAGCAGCACAGAGTAAACCAACACTGCTTCTCTGTGGGTTCTTGTCATCTCCTGTCTCCACAGCAGGTACAGAAGACCGAACCACACTGCCACATCACTTGCTTTTCTGCTGTGCCATGAAGGGAAATCCTTCTGGGAACAGGAAACTGGAAACAGCAAGAAGAGCTGAAGATCCAGAATCATGTACATTCTCTTTCCATTTAAATAATAGCTGGATTCCTGTTTTCTAGCAGAAACATGTATCTTTTCTTTTTCATGGATTTTCCAAAGAGTGGTGATACGTACATATATGGCTGTGTGTCTTATTTCTACACAAAAAAAACACAAATCAAAAGTGATTCATTAATATTTAGCTTACGGAGATTTGAAAAGAAAAAGCCACTTTTCATCCTAGTGTCTGGTTTGATTTAAATGTGAATTCAAAAAAGCCAGCATCAGACTGAAGTCATAACCCTTTGCTCTGTTTAAACTTTGAGTGGTTGACCCAGTAAAAATCTATCACCAGGAACATTTTAATTTAAACACATTGCTGTAAATTCCACTTCCTGATAGACCTTTGTGCTTCTCTTGTATTTCAAAGTTCTCACACATCTTTCATGTAAATTATTTCAGTCCAAACTCTCAATAAACATGTGAGGTAGTGAGGGCAGCTGTTTAATTTGTGTGGTGTTCAATAAAGACAATGAGCCTCCTGAAGAAAAATTACTTTTTTTTTCAATTTTTAATTTTTAATTTTTTATAAACATATATTTTTATCCCCAGGGGTACAGGTCTGTGAATCACCAGGTTTACACACTTCACAGCACTCACCAAAGCACATACCCTCCCCAATGTCCATAATCCCACCCCCTTCTCCCAAACCCCCTCCCCCCCGCAACCCTCAGTTTGTTTTGTGAGATTAAGAGTCACTTATGGTTTGTCTCCCTCCAAATCCCATCTTGTTTCATTTATTCTTCTCCTACCCACTTAAGCCCCCATGTTGCATCACCATTTCCTCATATCAGGGAGATCATATGATAGTTGTCTTTCTCTGCTTGACTTATTTCGCTAAGCATGATACGCTCTAGTTCCATCCATGTTGTCGCAAATGGCAAGATTTCATTTCTTTTGATGGCTGCATAGTATTCCATTGTATATATATACCACATCTTCTTGATCCATTCATCTGTTGATGGACATCTAGGTTGTTTATAGCAGCAATGTCCACAATAGCCAAACTATGGAAAAATTACTTTTTTAAGGTCACGAGGCCAGTCGTTTTTCCAGTGGGATTTAGAGTCCAGGTTAATATTTTCCTACTAAACTATGCTGTATAGACCAGGTAATGTAATTAACAGTGAAAGTAAGCAGTTTACTTTTAATTAATTAACTAATTTAATTAATTAATTAACATAAGTTTCTGAGTCTTCTGGAGGAATAATGTTGCTAATTAAAAATGTAAGCTGGGGGCGCCTGGGTGGCTCAGTGGTTTAAGCCTCTGCCTTCGGCTCAGGTCATGATCTCAGGGTCCTGGGATTGAACCCCACATCGGGCTCTCTGCTCAGCAGGGAGCCTGCTTCCCCCTCTCTCTCTGCCTGCCTCTCTGCCTACTTGTGATCTCTCTCTATCAAATAAAAAAAAAGTAAGCTGATTTTTCTAGATTCCGCATGAAAGTGAAACCTTATGCTATTTGTCTTTCTGTGACTTTACACTTACCCTCTCAGTCTATCCATGTTGTAAACAGAACAAACAGAAAATGGAAACAGACCCATAAATACAGCAAACAAACTGATGGTTGCAGGGGGCAATGGGAAAATGGGGGGAGGGGGAGGGAGGTACAGGCTTCCAGTTATGAGAAAAATAAGTCATGTGGGTGACAGGTATGGCATAGGCCATTTAGTCAACAGTATTATGTGATAATTGTATGGTGACAGAAGGTCACTGCACTTGTAGTGGACAGAGTGTGATGTACAGAGTTGTCCAGTCACTATGCTGTCCACCTGAAAGTAATGTGACATTATGTGTCATCTATATGTCAACCAAAAAATGAAATAAACGAAATGAAGTAAAACATAAACAGAATGAAATCGAGTCACATCACATGGAGTATAGAAAATGCAATGTATTATCTTCAGTCTCCATTGTTTCGGAAGCCTATTTGCTGTCAATGGTGGACTGCTGTGGTATTTTGCTTATACCAGGAGGTGGCCACTCCAGATCTTTCCATCCTGTTTCCCTGTTTGACAACCTTGGGGTAGGTCATCTGTTACCTGCCTTCCCCCCAGTGGAGGATCCATGTCATTGCACAGCACAGGGCAGTGATAGCAGGGAGCACCTGCCACCTGCTGGGCTGGGTTCTAAGTATTCCAGGTGGGTTCTCTCATTTGATTCTTGGCCACAAAAACCCTAGAAGGTACATAATATAATCACCACCTTTTAGAGATAGGGGTATGAGACTCATCAACATTAATTAAAGAACTTGCCCAAGTCACTCAATTAGTAAGAGCTTAGTTTTAAAGCAGACACTTTAGATCCCCAGTTGGCCCCACTTACCCTGGTGCTATCTAGCCTTGCCATCACACTAAAATGGTGATGCCCACGAAATGCCAGGAGTCACCAAAAATTCAGTTTCTCTTCATCATTTTGAAAATAGCTTCTGAATATGTTCTGAAGCCAGTGATCAATTTTGATCTTAGAATTTCATTTTGTGGTTCATAAAATACAGAGGTCCAAATCAAGTATTGTCTTCTTCAATTCTGTCATGTTTAATAAAGAATGTCATGCTCAATTACTGAAGCAGAGAGAGAAAGAGACAAAGAGAAAGAGTAAAAGAGAGAGAGAATGAATTAATTTATCTCGTCTCTGAGAATAGGTGAGGAATGAAAACATTAATGACTAGATACACCCTAAGTTCCTGTGGAAATAGTATGAGAGAGAATATTGTATTGTTCTTCCTGCTCTCAAGAAACCTAGTGTGTAATCATCAAGAAAACAGACCCGTGAAGTTAAGCACGGTGTGGAACCACAGGAGGGAGCCCAGACAGCCAAGGAGGAAGGGCAGAACTCACAGACAAGTCTCAGCTTTGCAAGCAAACCCAAGGGACAGCTGCTGGAGGTGGGAGAGATTTCCAGAAGGAGCAGGGTGGAAACTGGGTTGTCAGGGTCCCTGAGCCAGACAAGAGGAAAAGCCTGTCTGAGAGGGAGAGCCATGAGAGCAGAAGCATGGCTAGAGGTGCTAACTTGCAGTGTATGGAAAATGGAATCCAGAGATGGTTCTGGAGAGAGCGGCGGACTTAGTAGGAGAGGAGTTGAAGGCAAATATGAAGGTTAAACTGGAGTGAAGTTGAGGACCAAATCTGTGACTACAGGAGCAAGGGGCTATTAGTCTTGGAAGTTTGTGAGCGGAAAAGAAGGTGAACACAAGTAGCAACTGCACACCTACTGTGAGACGTCTACTCATGGTACCATGATTAAAACTATGATCTTATTTAACTCCCATAAATCTTGCAAAGGATAAATTTCCCCCATTATATAAAAAAAGTAACTAAGGCTAAATGATAATCATTAGCTTATCCTTTGTTCTTGCCAACCAGGAAGAGCTATGTCTTTTGAGCTGCATTGTTACATGACTTTTTTTTATCTGCAGGAAGTTGAGAGGTTTCATTCATGAAATTGGGAAGATGTGTGTTGGTTCAATATGTTTGTTAGAAACATGACCAGACAAGGACAGACTGGGAAGCCAAAGTTTAAACACATTTTTAAAAAGCAATTTTGCTGATATACAATGTGAAAGAGGCCTATGAAAATGCCAAGTTATTTCATTTCCTCTTACTTCTGTCGGGGAGCTCCTCTAGCTGGCTTCCAAATGGAATGTATTTTCATCATAGCCACTGGCTGACAGTTAATAGTGCTTTAAGGGAGGGAACTGGAAACCAAAATTCTATTCTAGAATTAATTCAAAGTTGTGTGAAAACTTACTTTCCATAATGAATCAGACCAAGCATGATAAAGTTAATTATAATTGACTTTGTGTGAGTATTGACACTCATTTGCATGTTCACCAAGTCCCATGGAATTCTTCCTACCTATGAATGTTAACACTGAGGAAGGGTCAAAGCACAGACAGGGGAAATAATGAATTTGCCTGTAATGAAAAGTCAAGCCTGTCTCTGGGAGCTGGTCTCCTATTCAGAACAAACTTCCCCGATTTGGTCCATTGGGCCCTTCTGTTTATCAATGTACATTGTCCGTTTAATTAGAACAAGCTGATTCTCTCAGCTTGGTGGGCTGTGAAACACGTGGGGGTGTGCCAGCCCTTAGAAAGCTAAAGCCACCACTAACTGCTTAGCAAGGAGTTTAGGAAGCCCCCAGGCTCACTCCTAGGGAGGGCAAAGAGCTGCTGGCCTTGGTGCTGATGGGCCCCTGGTTCAGAAAAGTTACAGGGCACCCAGTCCTTCTGTCTCTCCAGTCCCTGGACCCCATCCTGCTCCTGCCAGGGTCAGTTCCCAAGGGTGGAATTACTAGAACCTGAAGCTCCAGAGATCCTCTTTCACACCTGCAGATGGAAAGGGCTGCTCCTGGGCATTCCCCAAAAGAGCAAGAGGAACTGCCTCTGAAGCCAGCAGCAAACCTGTCCTTATACTTCACTAGTCCAGGAGTGCCATGTTTCCTCTCCAGATCCCAATGGTGGCAATGGGAATGGGCTGAACCTGACTGGCTTGGATTGGTCAGGGGGCTGGTCTGCAAAGGGGGATGAGTTACGGAACTAATGTTTTTTTGAATCAATGGCTGATGGTTAGAATAAGCTTCTGATAAATAACCTGAATATAATGACTGCCTGAAAAAAATTAAAGTTCTTGTAAAGAGGACAAACTGAAGAAATAGACATCAGGTATAAAGTATATTAAATGCATTTACATGTACCCATCTCTATGTGCATAGTTATCTCTATGGGCAGAGTTATCAAATAGAACACTTACTAGTGCTATTTATTTAATCATTGGTGGTGGTGGTAGTGGGGGAACTGGGGCTTCACTAGGGAATAAAAAAGCAGAACCATCCCTGACTCCTGTGTTATGGTTTAAAGGCTTCCCTTTGGGTCCTTAAGGTCTGAAGTTTGGAGAGTAGGCAGTGGGAGAATAGCTTCAGTTCTTCTGGTCCATCCTGGATTTTTCTAGAAGGAAGAGGCGTGCTTAGCTTTGAGGCAGCAGAAGTAACCCTGATTCAGGAAGGGAAATGTGGTCATCCTAAACTTGGGTCATGAACTCAGCACGCTGAGATGTACTGATGTGACAGGTGCTGTGATGTGTGGGAGGAGTTCACACACTCAGAGCCTGCACTCTGAAGGCTGTGAGGAAAGCCCATGCTTGGGGCAGAGTGAAGCCATTGATTGTGATGGAGCAAACAGATTCTGTGTCCATATCTTCTAGAAAGCATCATGGACTTATGAACTGTCAGCAAGCCTGGTTTATGGCAACATAAACCAGGGATTCTGTAGAACCCGTACAGTGAGGGATCAGGGCAAAGTACACTCATAGTCACTACAAGTGACATGGTTGACTTTCCAATAACCATCAGATGAAGGGCCGAGCAGATTTCACTTAAGTGAAAACAGAGGAATGTGACTCATTCTTTGTTTTCAAGGTAGAATGCACATGGGATCAGTTTTATTCTTGGTCTAACAGACCAACACCCAGGCACCCCTCCTTCATTTCTTTAGACACAGTTTCCTTAAGTCCTTTAGGAATATGGACGATGGCTGCTTTAGGTGTTTGTTGAGTAAGATAGGGTCTGGTCCTGCTCAGGGGTGGTTTCTCTTGGCTGCTGTTCTTTCTGTATGTGGGCAGTACCCTCTTATTTTTGTCCATGCCATTTTTGCTTAAACTAGGATGTTTCAGATAATATAATCTAGCAATTCTGGAAATCAGTTTCTCACTCCTTTCAAGGATTGTGGTCATCTTTTATTGTGGTCTTGTTTGTTTATTGACTTTCAAATCTATCTCTGTAAAGTCACATCTTTCTTCAAGTCTTCCTTCCATTAGCTCAGTGCTCCACTAAGGACTGTAGAGAGATTTCCATAATTGCCTGGAACCTCTGGTTTTTCAAATGAAACACCACTAAGATCAGATAATGATGCCCAAATTCAAATGGAAATTCTCAAATGGAAGATTTCCAGTCCTGTTCTGCTCCTTGTGGTAACTGGGAGGTTGGGCCGTTATCTTCCCAGGCTATCATGGAGCTGGACAGCAGCGGGTGGATGGGAATGATAAGTTGAAAATGTCACAAAGTTCATTATTCTTCCTGAAATTTAGCTGTTTTTCTGGGGTAAATGTTCACTGGATTGCTGCAAGCTATTAGTTTAATTGAAGAGTCATAAAAAAGTTGATTTTGACAATTTTTGCCAAGTTTTTCATTGTTTTGATAGAGAGGCAAACTTTTGGAAGTCCTTACTCTGGCATTTTTGCTGACATAACCCTCACACTGCTTTTATTCCTCCATATCTTTGACATGTTGTTCTCTCATATCCATCCACAAGGAATGGTGAAATTGTATTAACATCCCAAAGGGGCAAAGAGAACTTTAAGGCATATAAGAATGAGAGATGTAATTGCAAACATGAACTCTAGGGCTGAGGGAAATAACCTAAGGAAAGAGGTAACTTGAAAGAATTTAGGCACCCAACCCCCAATGCTGAGACTTGAACTTTGAAGAGTGTATCTGTGGCCCATTTTTTCCTCTCTCAAAATAACAACTGAAGAGAGTAAAATTACCCCCAACAACTGCTCTATAAGAATAAAAGTGGAAAGTGGAGATAAAGAGAAAATATTTAACATTCCTAATAATTCTCATTTTAAAATTGATCACAAGGCTGTAGTTTATATCTCTGGCTTTTTTCTTCCACTGATAATGTCATACTTCTCTTGCCCTCAGTTACAACATAAGCTGATCAGGGTTCCCCGTCTATGGAGTGGCCCAAACTTTCATCCCTGTATCAATACTGAAAAGCTCTATTATGTTGATAGCTGTCACTTTCCATTCAGTTTTACTGTAGGGCATTATAGTATGAAGCATTAGTCCAGAGAATACCTATGGGTTCTAGACACAGTCTTCCCTGCCTGCCATTGTGTAGCAGCAATAAAATTTCCCCCTTGACAATGGAATCAATTATTTCACCTGGTAGAGTAACTCCTTTTATCTCTGTTGGTTTGATGGCATACAAAGACCAAAATGTCCAGATGGCAGGCTCATTTTCCAATTCAATGAACCATTGTCATTTCTCCTGGTGTCACCATTACCCTTTGGGAAATAAGACATCAAACTGGAAGAACTCAATGTCTCTGAGACAGAAAGTAAAACTTTTGTGAGTTGGTTGTTAGGAATCATATTGGCAGGAGACACACCTACGTCCGCCCCTTTCTTCCCAGACTCATGTGTTCCAATCATGGGGGAGAAAGTACCATACAATGATCTCTTATTCAAAGAAAATACTGCATCATATAAGACAAACATAGTTATCTTAGGGTAATGTGTTCAAACAGCTGCCATAACAGAGGCCCCAGTTAACCTCTGTGCCATCCAATTAGTCCACCTGCTTCGAGGTGGTGGGTTATATGGTGAGATCAATTCATTTCATGAACATGGCCCATTGCTGGACTTACTGCAGGGAAGTGAGGTCCTGTTCAGATATGTCATTGTGCCCAACACCATCATGATAGATTAGGATTCTCTGAGTCTCTACATGGTGGTGTTGACAAGGCAAATCCATATTCATAATGTGTCTGTTCCAGTGAGGAATGTGTATATTTTTGGATGTATATACATATTTTTATAAATATGGAGCTCTTTAACCTGTTCTTCAGCTCTTAACATTGTACATGAAAATGCTCAGGAAGCCTGGTGGCTCAGTCAGTTGAGTGTCTGACTCTTGATTTTGGCTCCGGTCATGATCTCAGGGTCATGGGATTAAGCACCGTGTCAGGCTCTGCACTGAGTTGAGAGTCTGCTTGAGATTCTTTCTTCTTCCCTCTTCCTCTCCCCCTCCACAATAAATAAAATAAACAAATAAATAAATAAATAAAATCTTAAAAAGAAAAAAAGAGAAAAGAAAAGAAAAAAGAATGTTTCATGCAACAAGCTGTTAGGCGTTCTTCCATCATGTCAAGTAGCTTCATGGTTTCCATGTCAAATCCTTGTGAAATCCTTGCTTATGGGAAGTTAGGTGGTTTCCAAGTGTCACTACTACAAACAAGGTCGAGATTAATAGCTCCACAAGTACGTCTTCAGACATTTCCTTTAAATGCAGTTATTGGGTCAAACCTAGGCAATATTTGAGGCTTTTTATTTGATTGCTAAATTGCTCTTTGGAAAGGCTATCCCAGTTTAAATTTCCACCCTTTTTCCAAGGGAAGAGACAGTGAAGCCTGTCTGTATGAAATGGCACAAACCAGCTCAACTGTCATCACAGGAATACTCGTGGAACAGTGACAGACTGTGTGAAATAATGACATGGTGACTATCTGTAACCCTAATAAATTCCTTCTGTGTTAGTGATGGAACAGCAATCCTTCCTCCTAAATACCCCCCAGTTATTTTTGGAAGTTCTTAAGGGATGTCCCATGTGTCCCAACAAAGGCACAAGACTACCCCTTTGTCTTTCTTTCTGGGGGAGCTTCCACTGGCTGGAACCCTGCATGCAAAGCCCCATGAAGACTCTCTTGCTGCCCTGCCTCATGGAGAAAGAGTGCAGGTCTCAGAACTCTTGGATGTCTAGGTAGGTTGTGTTGGGCACAGGTGAGGTGGGCAGGCCTCCTCACCTCAGCAACACTTAGAGGTGATCTTTAAGGGCAGTGGTAAAAGGAATTCTCCAAGTGGGACTATAATACTACTGCAGGTGTGATTTTCAGGTGTTACTAGTTACAATACTGTGCAGGTCCCCTTGTAAACAAGATTTGAGTCTTCACACTATCAGTCAACTGGTCATAAGGAATTCCCCAAGAAGCTGTAGGAATGAATTGAGGGAAAGAAAGCAAGTCAACAGAGTCAGTAATGAAAGATTCTGAGCCACCTGCTCACAAGACAGAAATACTGTAAAAATTTGTTATGGAAAATCACAGGAGTTCATTGATGAAAATGATGCAGATTAATTACTCTGCTGTCTTAAAAAGGAACAAATGAAGAATCTTCAGGTCAATGAGAAAGTGAATTAAGATAGCCTATAGAAAACCAGCTCTTCTCTTCAAAAGCTAATTACCCCAAAAATTCAATTACCGAGGTGAAAAATATCATACTTCTTCATGGAAGAAAAGAAATGCACACCTTTTCTGTTACGCAGATCTGGTGCTTTCCTTCTGTGCTGTGTCCCTGGTGCTGTCAACACTGTGAATGGGGAACATTTGGAGAAAGGGCTAATTCTTCTTCAGGAAGAAGCAAAGGACTGTTACAGAGGAAAGATATAATCATGGTGTCATTTCATGGATTTCCCGAACAGGCTATGCCCTTTAGCATCAGGTCACAGGAAGTAGAAATGGTTCATATGAATGGTTGATCTAAATTAGAGAATCAAGAGGAACAACACCAACAACAGAATAATATTTATCCCGATAGATAACCATATCCAAGCACTGGATTAGGAAGAAAATGTGATTTAGTTGAAATGGTAGTGGTAAAAAACAATATACAGGGAAATAAAAGAAAAGTTACAGTTGCTCAGTATGAAGAATCATTCTCTTCTCAGAGTAGTATATTTTTGTTAAAGAACCAAGGTGATATGCTCAAGCTTTATCCTTCATAATACAGACTACCCAGAAGCTGAAAGTTTGGTATATCCAATTCAAGACTTTAATTCTTGGCAAAATTCTCATTTTAAGTGTTCTGATGGTTTCCATGCAAGGAGCAGTTACATCCTCCTTGAATACTTTTTCAAGGACTTGTGATGCATTCTGGTGTTCTGTTCTCCCTCTGGTTGATGTAGAAACTGCATCAATATTCTCCTATGGTGAGGTCTCTGGTTTTGTAGACTGCCCGGGGTGTAGCCAACTACTGCATGTTCCTTGTATATATTACATTATCTCCTTCATTCTAGGCAAGAATACCAGCTGGTTTTCACATGAACCTGATTTAATTGACCATCAGTGTTTTTGTTCTTTTTAATTGCCATTTTATCTTCACTGGATTTCATTGTATTTGTCATGGGTTTCCCCTATCTTCATGAAGTTGCTATCTAAGAACTTAATTTAAAGTACACAAAATTATATTTAGGACTGCCATTACACATGCCATTGTTTATCTACAGATTAAGCCACTGCTTATTTCAAGCAATTCACTTGGCTTGAATTTTCAACTTCAAATGTAGTATGTGTTCTATTGATATGTCAATCATCTTGTTTCGGGGTAGAAAGTACTTTAATAGACTAAAATCTCATTCAGAATCCATTAGCTCAGAGTTCACCGTAGTCAGGCATCCTGTGCTGAATGTTACCTTATGGCCTTCATGAGGAAAGGAGACCCTGAAAAAAATAATAATGCAAATAAAGAACATTTTCTCCAAGTCAATAATGACATCATGAGAGTTTTCTTGGCGTTGCTTTAGAAGTATCTTAAACTCCAACACAGAAGTGTATGGCAAGATAGGATTAAGTGCCTAAGAAGAACAAACTCAAACATCTACAAAGAGCTTGTAATGTTCTGGGTGCTATTCTAAGCACTGGGGATAACATGGTATCCTTAGTTTTGAAGAGATCGTATTTTAGAAGGTAGAGCAGACATGTATCTATGTCATTACATGCAGTAAGGGTATAATAAAGTGTTACAGTTCTACAAAGAAATGATGGATGAAAAGGCATCACAGATGATATCTGAATTGTGTCTTTCAAAATAGCTTGAGATTTAAAAGGAGCACCAGAGAGATTTTTTGGTTTTTTAGAGAGAATAATATATGAAGATGTGCATGGTGTGCTCAGATGAAGGTAAAATACTGTGAGGGCCCCTGGGATAAGACACAGTGGGTAAGAAGAGTAAGGAAGCATTCAAATATAAGGCCCAAATACTGGTATTATTACTTAGTTACGTATCCAAGAACCACTCTAAGATTCCCCGTATTTACTCTCCACTCAAAGGGAGCCACCAGAGTATTATAAGCAGAATGGTGACGTCCTCAGCTACATATCACAAAGATGTTTCTGGCAACCATTTGGGAGTTGAAAGGAAGCAAAGGTAATAGTCTGGAAGACAGGTGATCTGGACAGAAACTCACATGATGAGGAATGGAGACAGAGATAGGGATAAAAGAGAGATTTAGGGATAGAGGAATTTGGGGGAGGGGAGGAAGAGGGACCCAAGACTTCAAAAGCTGAGTGGAAGGTGAAGAGGGACATCAGCTGGTAGACAAAGTGGGTTTTGTGTGGATATGATGAGTTTAGGCACCTGAGCACGTGCAGATGGTTGCTGGATTCCAGAGAAGAGCTGGGAGGTCTTGATGACCAGGGTGCTGTGTGATGCCGTGGGGAGTTGCACGTGGACGTCCAGGCAAAGGGCGCTGACCAGACACCTAAAGGATCATGGCAGGGCTTGCACGAAAGCCTTTGCTGGGGACCAGTCACAGAAGTGAAGCTGTTGCAAGAGTCCCAAACACACAGAAAGGGCCCAGTCAATGCAGCAGGGATTGAGCTCAAGGTAGCATTCGAGTGTTCCATGACATGGATGAAGGAGATGTGGTATGGTGAAGACTACAGGCATTAAAAAAAATTATATCAGGAAATAAAAGGCAATATTCAAGCATGAAAGAGACATGGAAGCCAGGTTGCTGTAAACTGAGTTGTTAACGAAGGAATATGGAACTTCACATTTGGAACGGTGGCTTCACTAGTGTTGGTGTGAATCCAAGGGGAGTTGAAGTGAAAGGGGACTCCAGAATCAGAAATGCCTGGAAAAGTGGGTGTGGTAAGGAAAAGTGTATGGAGACAGCCCGAGAGAAAGAAAGACAGAGAGGGAGGGAAAGAGAGAGAGAGATGCTTTTAAAATAAGTGACTCTTAATCTCACAAAACAAACTGAGGGTTGCCGGGGGGAGGGGGTTTGGGAGAAGGGGGTGGGATTATGGACATTGGGGAGGGTATGTGATTTGGTGTGTGCTGTGAAGTGTGTAAACCTGGTGATTCACAGACCTGTACCCCTGGGGATAAAAATATATGTTTATAAAAAATAAAAATTAAAAAAAAAATAAAATAAGAAGCAGATGATTTTAATAATCTTCTCTCCCTTTTAAGGAAAGGAGATCATGGTAGTGGGTAGTTCTGAGTAGATTATCCAGAAGTTCATAAAATGGTGCCCCGCATGCCAGGCAGAGAACACAGGGTAAGGGAGGCCTCAAGGCAATACACATCCTGTGGTGGCAGAGGAAGCCCATTGGCACCAGCGAGTCACAGGATGGGTTTGGTGGTTAGGTGTGGGGGAAGGTGAGTGAAAAATGTCAAGAGATGAGCTTGGAGAGTTATCATTGATCATAAAAGCCCTATATATTTGACTTTTTAAAAATTTTTAATTTTTTATAAACATATATTTTTATCCCCAGGGGTACAGGTCTGTGAATCACCAGGTTTACACACTTCACAGCACTCACCAAAGCACATACCCTCCCCAATGTCCATAATCCCCCCCCTTCTCCCAAACCCCCTCCCCCCTGCAACCCTCAGTTTGTTTTGTGAGATTAAGAGTCACTTATGGTTTGTCTCCCTCCCAATCCCATCTTGTTTCATTTATTCTTCTCCTACCCACTTAAGCCCCCATGTTGCATCACCACTTCCTCATATCAGGGAGATCATATGATAGTTGTCTTTCTCTGCTTGACTTATTTCGCTAAGCATGATACGCTCTAGTTCCATCCATGTTGTCGCAAATGGCAAGATTTCATTTCTTTTGATGGCTGCATAGTATTCCATTGTGTATATATACCACATCTTCTTGATCCATGATGGCAGAGAAGTAGCAGGCTGAGACTACTTCAGCTAGCCAGAGATCAGCTAGATAGCTTATCTAAAGATTGCAAACACCTGACTTTTTTTTTTTTAATTAAAGACCATTGAAGGATGTTGAAGTTTATAATGATTTTTGTGATTTATATTATAGCAGGAATATTCTGATGGACATGTGATGGTTAATTTTATATGTCCAGTGACTGGGCAAAGAGCTGGTAAAACATTATTTGTGGGTGTGACTGTGAGTGTGTTTCAGGAAGAGATTAGCCTTTGAATCTGTAGACTGAGTAAGGAAGATCTGCCCTCACCATTGTGGGTGGGTCTCATCCAATCTGTTGTGAGCATGAAGAGACTAAAATGGCTGAAAAGGGAAAACACCTTCTTGAGCTGGGACATCCATCTCCCCCTGCCCTCAGAATCAGGGATCCTGGATCTTAGACCTTCGACTCTGCATCTTACACCAGCGACCTCCTCCCCTTGCCTTCAATCTCAGATTAAATTAATACCACTGGCTTTCCCAATTCTCCAGCTTGCAGGAGGCATATTTGCACATATCTCTATAATCACATAAGCCAATTCTCATAATAAATACCCTCTTATGTATCTATATACAGTTGGTCCTGTTTCTCTGGAGAACCCTGGCTGACATACAGTGAGCAATCAGAAAGCAGACATACTAAGAATGTTCTGGTGAGAGATGCTAAGTAGGCAATGATGAGGAATGAGAGAAGGCGGTGGGCACAAGAGATACTTGGGGCAAATAGTCCACAAAAATGGTGAGTGGTATTACTCTGGGAGTCTGATGGTTCCAGGCCAGCGTTTGGGTGTGTGAGTGGATTGTATACAGATGAAGAAACTGAAATAGATTGAGATGGAGAATAAGGAGCAGGCTTAATTCTGGGCCACCTAGCCTGAGGAGCCTTTGAACCTATAGGGGAGATGGCCACGGGCAACTGGCTCTGTGTGCCTGCAGCAGGTGCACTAACTCATTAAGGTGACTCTAGCTGTACTCACAAATGAAAACAAACAGAGCTCAAACCGGAATTAATTTTTTCAAGATTTATTTATTTATTTGAGGAGAGACCAGAGGGAGAGGAAGAGAGAGTGTTAAGCAGACTCCATGCTGAGCTTGGAGCCCAACACAGGGCTTGATCTCATGACCCTGAGACCATGACCTTGAGCTGAAACCAAGAGTCAGACACTTAACTGACTGTACCACCCAGGTGCCCCTCAAGCGTGAATTAATAAGCTAGTTCTCACTATCTAAATCTCATAACTGGCATTCATGATTGACAGAAGGCTCTTCTCTTTCAAAGGTGGCTCAGGAGCCTAACCTCCTTCCTTCTTGTGTTTCTGTTATCTCGAATATGTGATTTCCAAGGTCCATATACTGGGTGATGGGGGGAAGAACATGAAGGATCAAATGAGAGTGGTACCTATGGGCCATTTCTATGTCTCAGCCGTCAGACACACATACCGTTGGCTGATACCCAGGTATATGATAACACCTAATTGCAGAGCATGCTGGGAAATGCAGCAGGTAGAGCCTAGGGAGCCATTAACTTTACCTGGCACTGTGATCTGTGTAGGGCTGAGAAGGCGTGGGCTCGGAGGGGGCCACTGGTCCTGTTCTTTATCTTGACCTGGGTGTTGATTTCATACGATGTTCATTTTATGAAAATTCACGGAGGTGCACACTTATGATTTGTGCAGTTTTTGTATTACATTTCAATAAAACAGCCACTTGGCAATAAACTTTGTACCTATTTAAACATTTCTGCTCAAAATATCCTAATAAAGAAATTAGTTAATCACATCCTAATTAAGAACTCTCCACAATTAGGAAATATTGGCATCTGCTCCTCTTTTGCTCTCTTGATTCACGTCCTATTAAATTTTGTTTATTGCTCTTCCCTAAAAGTGGAAATTATTTTATCCTCAAAAGAAGTCTTTGTAAAATATTACTTTCTGTAATCCAATCTAATAATTCTTGATATTTTGACATTGAAGGCAAGCATTTTCTGGCTTGGACCTTAACTGCTTTAATAGTCTTGAACATAATTTCAAAGAGTACTTCAAGGTCTAGGGTTGAGACTGCTCGCTGGCCACCGAAGACTCAGGCACGTCTTCCATAATGCAGCTATTTCTGCTGGCCCTTTTTTAAAATTTCAGTGGGGCCCACTGACTTCTAGCAAGCTGAATGCAGACAGATGTAATTTATGCTTCTTCCGGTCCTGACTCTTAAGAACTTTTAGACAGACTGTCCACTCTTTCTCTTTCTCCATAAGCCAGGGGGTCGCCAATGCAGCGACTTCGGGATGATCGCACATGACTGAGCTGGCCGTGGCATGGACGTCTGAATGACAGCATGAAGATGAACGCATCCATTGTACTTTCCGGGCGCAAGAAAGAAGTGTCTGTTATGCGGAGTCAGTGCGAGGTCAGTTTCATCTATGCTTCCTCTAAATATTTTGCTTGTCTGGAACGAGTTAGGAATCGCTCACTCAGGATATTCAACCACGTCTCCTTGCAGGAACATTGGTTCCCAGAACCCAGGATCTCCATCCTCTATACTGGCCACGTGGGTGGTCTCTCCCTGAGGAGGACTTGATAATCTGCCGTAAATTTCCGATCTGCCCAGTTCATGGGAAGTCCTATATTGATTTTCTTTGCAAGGTGAACAAACAGACCTATCTGTGTGGAGAACAGCCTCATGGTCGTTTAGATTTTGGTCTTCCTTAATTTGCTGCCGCTTTGAATATTTCTTTTCTTTTCTTTTCTTTTTTTTGTTTTAAAGTGCCTATGTCTTTTTTTTTTTTTTTTAAGATTTTATTTATTTATTTGTCAGAGAGAGAGAGAGAGAGATAGCTCGAGCGACAGGCAGACAGAGCGGCAGGCAGAGGCAGAGGGAGAAGCAGGCTTCCTGCCAAGCCAGGAGCCTGATGTGATCCCAGGACACTGGTATCATGACCTGAACCGAAGGCAGCTGCTTAACCAACTGAGCCACCCAGGTGTCCTTGAATATTTCTTTTGAATGCAGCATCAGTTAAAGGTGAAAGACTGATTCTCAGAGACAGAACTGGCGTCCAAGGGGTTCCATGATCCACAGCGACCCCAGTGATTAAAAATCGGCCAGTGCGTATGCCTGCAAGTGGGATGCCTGTGTTGAGTGCTGTCTTCTGCCATCCGAGAGTGTGTAGCTGTGATAAATAAAGACGGCCCGAGCTCCTGGGCGCATGGCCCATGGACTCAGCAGGTGTCCCCTACACCTTTCTGCAGAGCTCCAGGCCTGGGCTGCGGGGCCTCTCATTGATGAGGAATGACTTGATTTCTCTTCTCCTTGAACTGGATCCCACAAGACCACCGAACTGTGAGGAGGCAAAGCCTGCCTCCTCCTTAGCGTGTTTCAGATCAATTTGAAAGAAGAAAGATGCTTACAGGCAAAGAAAATATTTCCAAATTTAATTTTGTGTTTTCTCTCACCCAGCATATCTGGCCAGAGAAATGTTCCTAGACTTTTTCTTTTGCTCTTTTATCAGGGAAAGTAGGCATTGAATGAGGTGAACTAAGGGGCTCAATTCGCTGGACATCTTTACTCAGACTTGTTACCTGAGAACGTGAAGCCTCCCCAGTGCCCTTTCCTGCTCAGCAGCTCGAAGGCAACTTCTATTTTGACTTCTATCCCTGCAGATTCAGTCCAAACTGGTCTCTAAATATTCATGGCACATTTCTCTCACATTTGCCTGTATCTCCACTCATGGCTTTAGAAAAATATTACTGAGTTTGTTCTTATTATGCAGTAACCAAATCCTACTCTCTTCCTTTATGTCTTTTTTTTTTTTTTTTTTTTTTTTTTTGGTTTTCTATGCATAAAACATGCCCTGCAATTTTAAAGGAAACTATTTTGAATTCAGAAAATTTTGAAAAGTCTCCCAAGGGCAGGTAGAAGAGATCAGCAAAGTGAGGCTAGAGGAGGTTTAGCTCTCTGGAAGCACAGGGGAGTTCAGGCTTCCTGGGCCTCTGCAGGGGGATGGGCCTCCAGCCCCGCCCCCACCGTCTGGTGGCAGCCCAGAGCCCAGGTGAGCCACAGCCATAGTGGCAATCTCTGATGATTCCCAGTGTGTCACCGGCTGATCCTCATTTCTGGAATCTTGATTTCAAAAGTTCATCATTTCTGCAGCCTTATGGCTAAAATGCAGCTTCATCTGGTTCATGCACTTGACTCCCAATCACTAGTCAATGCCTTAAAAACAAAACAAAACAAAACAAAACAAAAGCCAACAAAACAAAACAAAACAAAACCACAACTCTATCATAAGTCTTTTTTAAAACTTAAATGCAATTAGCCAACATATAGAACATTGTTAGTTTCAGAGGTAGAGCTCCGTAAGTCATCAGTTGCATAGAACACCCAGCGCTCATCACATCCCCAGCCCTCCGCAATGCCCATCACCCGGTTACCCCATCCCCCCACGCACCTCCCCTCCAGCAGCCCTCAGTTTGTTTCTAGGGTTAAGAGTCTCTCATGGTTTGTCTCCCTCTCTGATTTCTCCCCATTCAGTTTTTCTCTCCCTTCCCCTATAACCCTCTGCGCTGTTTCTTATGTTCCACATATGACTGAAACCAGATGATGTCTTTCTCTGCTTGGCTTATGCCCCTCCAGTTCCATCCGCGTCAGTGCAAAAGGTCGGCTTTCTTTCCTCAGCCGAGGAATATTCCACCGCATGCGTTTATTTACCACATCTTCCTTCAGAAGTCTTGAAACAAAGTAGCGTCAGTTGCCCAGTTGGGTAGTCCTTTCTAAAAACTGTTTGGGCAATTGTAATTTATATGCATTTCCACATAGGTATTAGGAATAGTTTATCAAATATGCAGTCTCCTTAGATACCTGCTAGAATTTGATTTGGAATTACCTCGCGTCCATAGATCACTTCGTGGGGCGTCGACATTTTGGCGGTATTGGGCTTTGCAATTCAGTGACAAAATATTATCTTTTCATTTATATGGTCTTTAATTTCTCTCACCAATGATTTATAGTGTTCAGCATATAGGTCCTTAATATTTTCATTATATTTGTCTTTGTTTCATGTTTTGCATGTAATTCTGAATGATTTAATTTCTTTTTTTCCCCCAAGTAGTCGCTTGTTTATCTCTCTATATGATGCGTTTTTGTATACAATGTATTTATTTTGTGCGTTGATTTTGGATCCTGCAACTGTGCTAACATGCTGTATTGATTCTGCTGGCTTTTAAGTGAATTCTTTAGACTATTCTAGGCGATGAGTTCATGTCAGCTCTGAATCAGGACAATTTTATTTCCTCTTTTGCAATTTATATTTTAAAAATGTCTTTTCCCTGCATTATTCCAATGGATGAGCTCTTCAATATAATGTCTAATAAAGCTGGAGAGAGCAGATCTGCCTGACTATTGACAAACTTAGAGAGGAAGTATTTATTCTTCCATAATTCTGTATTATATAAGGTATAAAGTGGGAGATTTTTTGTTTGTTTGCTTTCTGTTTTTTGTAAATGATCTTTCTTAAGGTGAGATAGTTCACCTCTAATTGCACTTTTCAGAGGTTTTTTGTTTTTGTTTTTGCTTTTAATTGCAAGTGGGTATTGGATCCTGGCAATTTTTTTCTTCCTCTACAGTTTTTCTTCTATATTCTCTTCACATAGATAACTTAAATAATTGGCTTTCAACTGGTAAAACATTTTCACATTCCTAGGGAAAACTTTATTTGGCCATGATGTATTTATGATTATGTATTTCTGTATTTGTTTCATTAAACAATATTTTGTAAAGGGATTTTGCATATACGTTCTTAAGAATTAGAGATTTATTTATATATATTTTTCTATTTTATTTATATTACCTGGCTTGAAGTCATAGGTCTTATGAAAGGATTTATAAAATGTTTTGTTCTTTTATTTTTTTAAATATTGAGTAATATTGGTATTATTTTTGTTAAATATTTGATAGAATTCACCAGTAAGTCCATCTGGGGCCAGAGTGTCTTTGTAAAACCTTTGTGAAAGGCTTTTAGTGACAAGTTCAAATTCTTTAACCCATACAGTGTATTCAAATATTCTTCTCTTTTGTCAATCTTATTTTTATCTTTTTGAGAAACCAATCCACCAATTTAGGCTGCCTATTTTTTGGTATCAGTTTGTTGGTATTATTATCTCATACTCTCCTACTATCTGTGGGATCTCAGATACCATCTTTTATTGCTGATGGTGATTGCTTTGGACTGAATTGTGCTTCCCTAAAATTCCTATGTTGAAGCCATACCCTCAATGTGACTATAGCTGGACCCAGGGCCTATCTGTATATAATAAAAGTTAAAGCCATGAGGGCAGGGCCCAGATCCCATAGAGTCGGTGTCCTTATAGGGGCGGAAGAGAGCCCAGAGGTGTTGCTCTCTGCACATGCCCAGAGGCAAGTCCAGGAGCATGCATGATGAAGAGGGGTGGCTGCCTGCAGGTCAAGAAGAGAGGGTCACTGGACACCAAGCCTGCAGGCACCTTGACCCCACACTTCCAGCATCCAGAACTAATAGAGAATAGATTTTTGTTGTTCCAGTGCCCCTGCCCATGGTATTTTGTGTTGGTAGCCTGAGCAAGACGAGACAGTGCTAATTCATGTGCTTTCTCGGTTTTCTTCCTTCTTTGGTATAGAGTTTCATAAATTAGATTCATGTGTTCTAAGATCCACATTTTCGTGTCATTATTTTTCTCTACTGTTTCTATTTCACTGTTTCGACTTGTTATGTGCTTCAGTGCACTTTTTTTGGTTAAACTTGTTCTTTTTTTTTCTAGCTTCTCAGGTGGAGGCTCATGTCAGTGACTGTGAACCGTTTACATTTAATAGACTTTCTGATGCTGTCAAGCTTAGGTGTGTCTTACTGCACATTTTCCCTGTGTGCTGCATGTTCATGGTTCCTTCTTCCTTTTTAAAAAAGAAATTTAGATTCAGTTAGCTGACACATAGTACATCATTAGTTTCAGATGTAGAGCTCAACAATGCATCAGTTGCGTACAACACCCAGTGCTCATCACATCCCGTGCCCTCCGCAATGCCCATCCCCCAGTCACCCCATTCCCCCACCACCTCCCTTTCCACAACCTCCAGTTTGTTTCCCAGAGTTAAGGGTCTCTCATGGTTTTTCTCTTTCTCTGATTTCTTTCTGCTCACTTCTCCCTCCCTTCTCCTATGATCCTCTGCACTATTCCTTATGCTCCACAGATGAGGGAAACCATGTGATAATCGTCTTTCTCTGGTTCACTTACATTGCTCAGTATAATCGCTTCCTGTCCACCTCCATGTTGCTACAAAAGTTGGGTGTTCGTCCTTTCTGATGGAGGCATCATACTCCATCGTGTATATGGACCACATCTTCCTTATCCATTCGTCCGTTGAAGGGCATCTTGGCTCTTCCCACAGTTTGTCGACCATGGACATCGCTGCGGTGAACTCTGGGGTGCAGGGACCCCTTTGTTTCATTACTTCTGTACCCTTGGGGTAAATCTCTAGTAGTGCGATTGCTGGGTCATGGGGTATCTCTATTTTTAACTTCTTGAGGAAACTCCACACTTTCCCAGAACGGCTGCACCTTGAACGTGCCTGATCTCATCCTTTTTCCTGTTTATCCCGTCTTCTCTGAGAATAAGTGAATCATTTTTAATATTCTTCTTTACCTCAATTTTCAGACTGTTTGCTAAATCTGTTTCATATATTTATTTTTATTAATGGTCCTGGGGTTTACAGGTTTTATATTTTCAATGTCATGGGCTACTTCCAAATTATATTTTTCCATCTCAAATACACTGTGAGAGCCAGTGGATGTGCCCGCACCCTCGCATGCTTAACTTTTATGTATTTTCCAAACTTCATGCGGTTGTTACAAGTATTCATTTCAAAGAGTGGTTCACAAAGTACAGCCTGAGGTCCCCTATGGTCCACAAGGTCCTCTCAGGATATCCATGAGATTAAAACTATTTTCATAATTATAAACCAATGCTTGCCCTTTTCACTCTCATTTTTTCATAAGCAGAATTTTCCAGAAACTGCAGTCTGTGTCATTTTGCAACAGAATGAAAGTGAAAGCAGTTCTAATACTTTAGCTGCCTTTTATTAAGTTAGGCATTGAAAAGATCTGTGAAAATATAAAACGATGTGACCCTGCTCATTTTTTTGCCTTTTCTTTTGGAAAATGTACTTAATTTTCTTAAAAAAGTTATTATTTCTCTTAAATTAGCATGGGTTTATATTTAATACTTTAAAACAAGTTAATAAATAAACATTTTCATTAATGTGTATTTAATAAGTCAGTTTTGATTTCCAATATGGAAAATGTGGATACCTATCCACATTAACAAAGCTCCCCGAGGGTCTCAATAATTTTTGAGACTATAAAGATGTCCTGAGACAAAATTACTTCAGAATTGTTTTTTAACTGTTAAAGGTATTTTAAATACATTAAAGAAATCTCTTATTGTTCCCACGTGCCCTGTTTCTGAGTTTCTCCATTCCTTTATGTAGATACAACTTTCCATGTAACATTTTTTTCCCCTTCAACCTGAAGGGATGCCTTTAATGTATCTTGTAGAGAAGGTATGCTTGCAAAAAATTGTCTGCTCTTGTTTGACTAAACATGTCTTCTTTTTGCCTTCTGAATGGACAGTTATCTGGGTATGGGTGGTTGGGTTGGCGCCCCCACCCCCACACCCCAGTTTGTAGGTCCACTGGTCCTCTCCAGGCTGCTGGAACAGTTATTTGAGAAGGTCAATGAGAACCGTGTGTCAAGAACAGAAGGCGACTGGAAAGGGAGGAGAGATAATAAGCATTAACTCCACATTTAATTTAATGTGAAAACTGCCCTTTTTACCAATTCCGTGTTCCATCAGCAGAAGCTAGGGCATTTCAAGTTGAGTTGCATTATTAGGTTTATAAATTTCACCCAACCTCAAATCTTTGAAACCTTTGTTCAACGGTCCAAAGGACTTTTTATTTAAATTAAAAATTCTACCTTAAGTCAGTGGTATTATGTGTTTTGGGGAAGAATATATAAAGAAACAGTTGGGTGACCTTTCTCATCCCCCCCACCCCTCAGAATTTATTCTGCCGAACGTGATATTAGTAAGCCTTCCTAGAAAATGACAATCCTTTATAGAATGTCACATTATTATTATAGTGTTGACATTTGAACACAGGTGTTTTCTTAGAAAAATTGAAGAGGCACAGTCTTTCCTTCTTTGAGGCTGACAACTTTGAACCCATTTTGTGCAAATTCAAGAACTTTCAGAAGAACAAAGGTGCACCCATGTGCTGGAAGAGGGGGGTGACACCCATCCATTACCATCAAATACCAACCCAAAATTAGGAGGAACCTTTAGGAAAATGTGTCGTTTTAAAAAAAATCAATGAATGCTGAACCACATTTCTATGTGTATGTAGGCTCATGACTTCCCCCTTTGGAGGAAGCCCTGCATTTAAAGAGAGCTGGAAAGCCACTGCGAAGAGAAAAAAAAAAAAATCTAAAGGGTCTTTGGTCCCCTTTGGCTCTGTGTTCTAGGATTTCCCAGCGACAGCTCAACTGATATACATTTTGCCCTGCGATCCTTTGGCTTCCTGGGCAGATACGACCCTCTGAGAGCACATACCTCTGAACCTGGCGGGGCTCTTGCCATTCAAGCAAACCACACTCTTCCCCAACCCCTGTCTTGGCCCCAGAGGCCTCATCTTTGATCTGTCCAAATCCTGCTGGGTCTCGAGGCCACACTCAGTGACCACGCCCTCTGTGAAACTGTCCTTATAGGGAGGAGGGACTTAGTCCTCTTCTCCCAGCAGCACTGCAGAATTCGGCTTTTAGACAGTTTAACACTCCTGGGGTGAGTTGTGGACTAGTCTGCATAGCTCCTAGGTGGTACAAAGGGGTCACTTTCATGAGCTGGTGCTGCAGGTGGAATGTGGGGTCTCCGGGGGAGAACTTAGGTGCTCCAGAGAACACACACACCTGATTTGTCACGCCCCACCCTGGTGTCCCCCATGACCAGCATGTTAGCCTACAGTGTTCCTGTTCCTCTGATGCTTTACACATTTGTAGGGAGGGGGGATCACTTCTGTAACTAGTACCAGTGCACGCTCCCTGCTTGGACAAGCTGCCTTGTCAGGAAGGGTGAGTGTGGTTGACCTCAGCCTGTTCTGTGGAAATAAGGCTGTCCAGCTCTGTTGTCCCCATGCTGAGTTCCTGAAGAAAGGGGAACAGAAGCTGCAAGGGCCACCCAGATTTGTCTCTCTGGGGGGAGAAAAAAAAAAAAAAAGCCTTGACCTTGTTTATTTTTATATCCTCAGTAGAATTCTAGCACACAGGCACTCAGTAAATACCCATGATGAACTGAGTGAAGGCTGCCCTCCAAAGTGTCCTTGACCTTCTGCTGCCATGGACAAAAGCTCTGCATGCTAGACAGCACATGAGGTCATGTTTGAGGTGTCTAAAAAAAAAAAATCCTTGACAAAATGTTTCCACAAATTCCTGTTTGAAGAACATTCTTGTTTGAAGGGGCTGAGTGGCATCAGGCCGTCCCATAAAGGTGTGAGACCCCATAATCAGCTGTCCTTGGGCTGAGTATTATTCCCGATGCTTCTGCCTTCTGTATCTGAACAGTATCCCCTTATTGGCTCTGTTAGCCTCTCTGTATTGTATACTTTGGCCTAGATTAGAACAGTCCCAGTGATTGTCACTTTTTTACTATTTGTGTTGTACTTATTCTTGAAAGATCTCTGGGGCTATTAAAAATAGATGATTATTTTTTCTTCTATTTTATCATGTACTTCTACAACACAAGTCCACCCCATTGAGTGTGTCGAAACAGAAAGATGTACTTCCAATGACCAGACAAGTTATAGGCTCCGCTCCGATGCTGGCAGAGAACGGTATTTTAGTCTCTTCAACACGAGACAGAATAGTTTTGTTTAATGTGTTTGCTGCTGTCACTGCTGTTATTCTGAAGTCTGAGCACCATTTGGTATTTCAGTGCCCTATTTTGAAATGCATGAACCAAGAAGAGAGGCGCAAGGAAATGAATTTTAAAATGACGGGAATACTGCGCCAAGTACTCCCGCAAATTCAAATTCAAGCTAGACCGGGATGGAATCAGCCTGGGGAGCCTCGATTCCCCCTTCCAACCATTGAACTTTTCATGCAGTATCTGATGTACAGCAAATGCCTCACTAATGTTTAATTGGGAATAATTTCTTCTGTCTCTGTCTCATCTCTCCTGGATTTTCAGAGCCTCAGGTGGAAGTTCCTGTTAGAGAATAAACTTCCTCATTAGCCGTGTGTCTTCATTAGCAAGCAGCTGTGCTAAATGAACCTTGATATTTCAATTTTTCATGTAATTCTGTGCATATGATCTTTGCTGAATGCCATCACCTAGTTCATTGCGACGAGTATAAGCTAATAGCAAATCTCAGGTATGGAATTAAGTTAAATTCAATAAGTTTAAATCTCAAATGGAGAAATTAACTTCCTCTGAAGCTTCTCACATGGGGTCTGTGGTCTGTGATGTCCACTACGCTGAACACTACGTTGTAGAAGGAGCTCTCTCTACCTCCTTGGCAGCTGTCACTTGGAGTCAAAATCCTTAAAGAACACGATTCTAAATTTGGCTTCAGAATCAGAAATCTCTGGATCACATTGGCCTCTACAAAGTCACACTGGCCCAATCCCAGAAATTGCCAAACGACGTCCTAAACATGTTTTATAGTTGTCATGCATGAAAAATAATCTCCTTTTTTGTAAGTCAAACAGGCTGTTGTATCAGAATCAGGATGATATCACATACTTGATTAAATCATTCTCAGTAGATCACAACGCATTTATAACGCCCTCCTGGAGGTTTTGGAGGTTAGGATACATTGTTTCAGTCAGAAAGCTAAGTGATAGAGTAACAAACAAGATGCAGTAACAACTCCAAAACTTGGGAGGTTTCTAACAGTTAAGGTTGGTTTCTGGCTTATACAATGTGAATTGTGGAGGACCCATCACCAGGCTCCACTTAACAAAAGCCTCCCCTCCTCTCCCAACAGATTGCCACAGCAGCACAGCAGGTGAGCCAGAGTGTGTTAAATTTCATACCCATTCTTAAAGCTTCTACCCTGCAAGTCCTATATTTCACTGGCCAGATCAAGTCACAAGCCAGTCCCCTTACAGGAAGTTCAGCCCTGACAGGTGTGGGAAGAAGGTGGACAAGACACTTACAAATATCTGGGGTAATGGACACCGTTAAGCTGTTGGAAGAAATGCAGACTGAGAAGAAACTTCACAGTAGTGTAGTTTTACTGTTTTTAAAATCAGTCTTTAGGTGTCCGAAGAGAAAGAAGAGCCTTTGAAACAAGTGCCAGAGACTCAACCTACCATGCCCAGTCATCAGGGGTAGATAATCCTGACTAAGCTTTTCTCATCCCTGTGTCCAGGGTGGACACAGAACAAGTAAACCAGCATCTCTGGGGGGAGGGCCGAGATGTGGGAATACTGTATCCCAGGAAGGATTTTAGCTGTGTAAACTGCTGCAGACGAATTTTCTGTGATGTCTACCCAAGGACCAAAAGTATAATAGCAACAGTTAATCTTAATTGTCACAGGTGCACCATGGGAGGGAGGTGGGTGATCTCCATGGTAACGGAGCCTCCAGTCCTGGGACTTCCCAAGGTTCATGCATTAGTGTTCTTGGCTCTTGTGTGTTCCAGCCCAGCTCAGAATGGGCTCAGTTGACAAACTAATAAGAAAGCATTGCTTTTCAAAAACATGTTTTTCCCGGAATGTAATTTAGCCTTTGGTAAACAATAGGCTTTGACTATTCAAATAGGTATGAAACCTCTCAAAGAAGGTTTCTGCGGATTTTGATGGCTTTCGACCATCACATAGAAAACAGAACTCCGAAAGCAAGATAAAAATGTTGGAGAATTTTGTTCAAACTGACCAGACACGGCTGTGGCTAGAGGCTAAAATCTACATGAAAAAATGTAGGTTAGAGGGCGCCTGGGTGGCTCAGTGGGTTAAGCCGCTGCCTTCAGCTCAGGTCATGATCTCAGGTTCCTGGGATCAAGTCC
The DNA here is from genome assembly GCF_030435805.1 of Mustela lutreola. Classification (NCBI taxonomy): domain Eukaryota; kingdom Metazoa; phylum Chordata; class Mammalia; order Carnivora; family Mustelidae; genus Mustela; species Mustela lutreola. The sequence goes on along the minus strand of NC_081294.1, from coordinate 6,863,385 downwards.
CGCATCGAGCTCTCTGCTCAGCAAGAAGCTTGCTTCCCTTCCTCTCTCTTTGCCTGCCTCTCTGCCTACTTGTGATCTCTCTTTTTCAAATAAATAAATAAAATCTTAAAAAAAAATAATGTAGGTTAGAAGCACTGGCCAGGTATGTCAGAAGAAGCAAGGCTTTCTGACCTCTATTCTTGTCTGGCTGTGCCATTATCTCTAACAAATGAGCAGGGGCCGGGTCCAGACAGAGCAGCTGCCGCCACGCCACCATTTGTTTTCACATCTGTCACCAGGAATATCAGGCCCAGCTGTCGCTAGAAATATCACGAAGGATGAGCACCTGGACACCAGTGTCTCGGAGATGGGAGTAAAGATCACAGCCATTGCCTGGACTAGAACCAGTGGCTTTCAGGCAGCAGGGGAGGTTGCAGAGGAGCTGGGGTCTGGAGCCAATGTCCGTGCAGGAACGAACCTGCACACACAGATGTCTGTGCCTCACAGCAAGCTGGGGCCGTGCTTGTGTAACACAACACCCCAACACCAACACCTGTAACTGCAGTGAGCCTTTCCAACCTCAGGGGGCCACCTGGTCCTCAAGCTAGTTCTGCTGTGCTGTTACGGCTGCCTAAATATTTCATCCCAGACGCCTTCCCCGCAGCCCCGGCCGCACACGATGCAATTGGCAAGTTCTTCTCTTTGATACCAATTTGATAGCATCGCTTCCCTGATTGGAAGCCCATGTTGGTTCTCCAGTTCTTGTCACAAAAAAGACAGAAGTGCTGCTCCCTGGCAGAGGCCAAGGATACATGAGTGTTGGCAAGAAGATAGGCATCCCTGGCCTGTGGTCATCTCGAAGCTCCAACCAGGTTTCCTGCAAGTGAGAGAGAGACCCAGAGGGAATAAATTGGTCCACAGAAACCCTACTTCTTCTTCTTCTTCTTCTTCTTTTTTTTTTTATTTGACAGATCACAAGTAGGCAGAGCAGAGAGAGAGAGAGAGAGAGAGAGAGAGGAGGAAGCGGGCTCCCTGCTGAGCAGAGAGCCCAATGTAAGACTCGATCCCAGGACCCTGGGGTCATGACCTGAGCCAAAGGCAGAGGCTTTAACCCACTGAGCCACCCAGGTGCCCCCACCCTACTTCTAATCCCCGGCCACATAGAAAGGCACAATGTGATAGCATAGAATGAAGAAAAAAAAAATTATAACTTACTCAATAATTGGAAAAACTATCCACTGTCAAAGACATAGCCATGAAGATTATAGAAGTGAGAGAACAATTTCTGTTACCTTTGAAAATTAGTTTTGACAGGTGTTTGTGTGCTCGTGTGTGTGTGTGTGTGTGTGTGTGTGTGTGTGTGATGTAAGTCATCTCTTACCCTCTGAGCACTCAGAAGCATCAAGGGCCCAAGCTCACACTGTGTTGGGAGAAGAAATAAGGGGCTATGGCCCCTGAAAAGGGTGAACATGATTATCCCTGGCAGCTTCGCAGTCTTTTGTTGTAGTTGAAGCAATAAAACTCTTCCTGGAGCATTCTTAGGCCCTGGGGTCCTAAAGACCATTCTGGAGTCAGACTTTGACGTTAATTCTGGGAGTGGGCATGGATTATTGGCCAAATCCACCCTGTGAATTTTTACTTCCCCGTCTGGAAAGGTGGGTAGAAACCATGCATCACAGACTCCCGGTGGTACCCATTCTCCAAGAGTCATGGGCCTGTGACGAGGAGGAAATGCAGTGTGACCCACCTGGGGAGCCGTGTGGAGGTCCTGATACTGGCCTTAAAGGAAGAAAAAGCAAAGCAGGTGGGGCCTCCCCACTATCACGCATGCAGAGGAATAGCCTCCCGCACAGGCTCCATCGCTGTGGGGAAGTCATGGTTGGATGAGGGAGGGGAAGGGTAGGGAGGGACGGGCAGGGGTGGGGAAGTCAGTGGAGGGGGGATGAGATCAGGGAGGGAACAGTGAAGAGCATGGGAAGGGGCGGGGAAGGGGCCTGGCAGGGGAGAGAATGGGTGGGGAATGGCGAGGCAGGAGACAGGAAGGGGAGCGACAGGCTGGGAGGGCTGGGAGAGAGCAAGTGGGCCTGGAAGCAGGTCCAGAGCCCAAAACTGGTGGGCTGCGGAATGAATTCTGCCCTCTTTCCATTTATGACCTGGAAAGATGGACTTCTGGGCAAAGGGGAGGAGGGCACGTAGGCCATGGGTCTATTAAACGACGTGGTTTTCCTAGGAAGGCTGTTAAGGTCATTTACAGCCTGCGTCCAATGGATGTATTTACCCCGACGACTCTGCTACACATACCCGATTCTAGCTGAGTTAAAAACTGGTGATTCATATTAGGATGATGAAAATCCGAAACGCAGACACCACCAAACGCTATGGAGGATGTGGAGCAGCAGGAGCGCTCGTCCATTGGCAGTGGGCAGGCCAATGGTACGGCCACTTGGAAGGATGGCTTGGTGGTTTCTGGTAACACTACACACATTTTCACCTTATGATGCACAATGTCATCCTTGGTTTTACCCAAATGAGTCGTAGCCCCACATTCATACAATAACCCACCAGACAGAGAAATTGCTCTCTTGCTGGAACTGACTAGACGCAGGGCAAGTGCTTATTTTTCTGAACAGGTGGGATGGGGGCTGAGTTTTGGGGTTACTCTGAGTTTCTGGGTGATGCTGCAGCCACTCCACCTCATTAACTGCCACCCGTGTTCTCCTGGGAACAGGGAAATATGCAAGACTCACCGCGTCCTAAAGTGATCGCGCAGAAGTGCCATGGAGGGAAAGACTTCATTTCTACAAATCCTCAAAGACATGAAGGACTACTTCCGGAAGCGTGATGTTTTAGGGTTCAAGATGTCTCCTTATGGCTGATCCGCTCTAATGACAATCCTGCTGCTGGGAAACAGGTGTTCAAAGAAGAAGTCTTCAGTAATGATGACAGCTTGGAAAGTTTGAGTATTAAATCTATTGATTCTGCTCAGAATGAAGCTGAGATGTCTCAAATGATACCATAGCTAAAACCAGAAAACAGGAGACCAGTGGTTCACTTCTAGCAGTGTCTGCAACAAAATGCCCAGATAAGCTACAAATTCACCTGGGACGGAAGAAAACTTGACTCTCCTGAGCATTGCTCCTCTTATCTGTCCTTCTGGGGAAATGTACTAGGAGGAGACAGGAGGTCCAAAAGTTTGGCCAACCTTCTCACAGCTGCTTTTTGCAATGTTCCAGCCTGAGTGTACTGGTTTCCTCTATCCCTTGGCCCTAGTCCAAAGCTCACTCGTGAGGTCCTTAAGACCTCTGTGTTGCCATTCCAGCTGGTAAGAGGACATCTCTCTCCCAAGAAGGGATTCTGGCAGGGGGTGTTAGAAGGTGGTGGGTTTACACCCTAGCTTTGAATTGTCTTCAGTCCCTGAATTCTTTTTTTTTTTCCTTTAAATCTATAACATTCTGCCTGATTCTCTGACCCATCAGGAAGCTGGCTACCATAAGAATGTGGCTGCTTAAGGAAAAGAGCAAATAGGCATTGATTTCTCTCTCTTTAGGACCCAGGATCACTTTGCTCCATCCCTGACCCAACCCTGGATGAAGTGAATATGGACTCCACCTTGAACATAGCACTTTGCTAAGAAGGATGCAATGGTCTCCAAGGCCCATGGTGATTTGGGCTGCAGATTCAGAAGCATACGGAATGAAGGTATGGTCCCCCAGGAGTCTGGTGGCAGCTACATGTGGGAGGGGAAGGTGGACTTCGCAAAAAGGTTTTCCTCCACTCTGCCCAGGGCCAGGAAGCATGATATATGTAGGAAAAACCAGACTCAGGAGTGACAGTGTTGTCTTCATCCCTCCTCCCCACAGCAACCCTGTGCCTTCCTTACAGCTGTGGGGAAGCAGGGACCAAGCGTGACCTGGGGCCTCAGCCCATGGGAGAAGAGCAGAGTGGGAAGTTGTCAATCCCTCTCCTCTCCTTCCAGGTGGCTGGTGACCTATGGAGACATCTGTTCATCAAAGGCGTTTGCACGAAGGAGTGGGGAGTTGTTAGCTGGGGATGGGGGCGGGCTTTGCTTCCAAAGCTGATAGGTCTGAACCCAGTAAGACTGTGTTTCCAGGATTCCCGACTAGGGGACAAGTCCATCCTACATAGGAAGAGGAAGTGAGGGGACCAGAAGGGAGATCACTGAGCTCTGAGTAGACTGAGTAGCTTGTCAGTGTATTGTGTTCAGCTAGCTGCTTATAAATAGGATTAATTTTTAGGACATTCAAATCTTTCACGAGAAATGCTGGAGAAGGGCCATAAGAGCCGTGGTTTTGGGGTCAATGAAGGCAGGAAAGGACATTATACATGCGGTTGGGGATGGGGAGTTTGATACAGAATGGAGGGCTCCTTTTCCTAAGGCTTACTGCATGGGGGAATAAATCTACTTTAACATTTCATTATAACATGAAAAAATGACAACACCTAAAATTTTTATAAAGCTTTATAATTCAAACAGCAATTCCCTGTGGTGTAAGCAAAACAGAAAATATATCGTCCTGCTAAGGTAAAGATAAGGAAAGGATACAAGTGAGCAGGAACCAAGAATCATAATGAGCAGAAAGCAGGCTGTAAGGCACTGGGTGACAGCCCCTTAGAGATGCTGGGACACAGTGGGCGACAGGACCCGGGGAGGACATCTTCAGTCCAGAGGCGGGAGACCTGGGAGGGCTATCTGGAGAACCACTGCAGGATCTGCACAGTGAGATCTTGAGAGAAGAGCATTAAACATTAGCTTCTCTTATTTTAACTTTTCTATTCTTTATGTATATGTATGTAATATAAATTATATGGCTTAGAGAAATATTTATGTTTTAGTTTCAGAAATAGGCTAAGAATTGAATTAAAAGTTTATATAAAATAATACTAATGAGAATGGTGTATCAAAATATAGAATAAGTCAAAAATGTGATTTAATAAGAGCATTATAATCATTTTGCTATTAAATTGGCTAAGCCCTATGCTAAGGGATTTACATTACTATCTCATTTAATGTTTAAAACATTATTTTCTCAGAATTTGTCACTATATTTTACAGACAGGGATATTTTAAAAGGTGGAAAATAAAGTTTGAAAAATAAGCTTGAATTGCAAATAAGATTAGAAGAGATTAATATTTTAAAACAATTCACTGGTTAATTTAAAATGGAGAATTAAAACATGAATTAAATTTATAGCAAGATGGTATTAGAATAAACAGCTATGTACATTTCTATGCTAATAGAATTAAGAGATTCAATGAATGAATGGCATTATGAATATATGATTCTTTGATAAAAATATTACATATTTAGCTCAAAAAGTAGAAAACCTTAAAATACTGGCAGTCATGAGAGAATTCTTGAAAATTGCCAAAGAATTCATTCAAAAACATCCCAAGAACTTTCTCTTCTAAATGGTATGTCGTAAACAGTGACTAACTACCGCCCCCTACCGCATAAACCGGAGAAAAGGTGGACTCGTTAAAATCAAATTTTTGTCAAGATGAGAGAGAGGGTCAGAGAGGACTAGTTAATAAGCTAACATTCTCTATGGAGAGGAACCCCCCCCCCCCCAGCGGGCTGAGATACTGGACATTAACTTCCTGGTGTCATCTGACAATTTTTGGAGGGAATAATCATGGGTCTTGGCTCAGAGCCCTGGTCTCCCCACAGGGAAGAAACCTGCAGAGTGCACCTGCCTGTGCCAGCCGCAGGGATAAATGTGTGTGTTGGGGGGGGGACCTCGAGGGCGAAGAGGGTGCTTTTCCCCACAAGCATTTGCTGAGCCTTGGGCTGGCAATGGAAGGTAGGGAGCCAGGCTGCACTGTGTAGGTCTCACTCCAGGAGACCAAGTCCCCCTAGGGGGGAGGGGCTGCAGCAAATGTAAGCCCGGAGCACAGGCACGGACAGTAGAAACCAGATGAGGATTGAATCTAACTCAAGTTGCTCCTGCCTGGGACATCTCCAGACTGAGCTGAGCTCTCCCCTCATCACAGCTGCCTGAGGGAGAGGAATAATCTTCTCTGGGAGAAAGCAAAACAAATAAAACATAAGTCCGAGAGTCTACGGTCTCTTTATACAGAACCAGAGACACATAGGGAAGTCACCAAACCTCCGATGTTGTTATTAATTATCACTGATTCTTCTCTAATAGATTCATGGATTCAAAATCACAGGCATTTGTTGATGTTGCTGTTTTTATTTTGGTTGTTGAAACCCTCAAGTCCATTCTAAATGTTCTGTGGAAATGCAAAGGACCTGGCATACAAAACCACCTTGAGTAAGAACCATCAGATGGTGGGGCGCCTGGGTGGCTCAGTCGGTTAAGCACATGCCTTAGGTTCAGGTCATGATTTTAGGGTCATGGGGTCAAGCCCCTTGTCCGGGCTCCTTGATCAGATTCTCCCTCTCCCTCTGCACACCCTCGCCACGACCACCATTCATGCTCTCACTCTCAAATAAATAAATGAAATCTTAAAAAAAAAGAGAACCACCAGATTCCAAGTCTTACAATATAGATATAAAAAGGTTTGATAAAATTCGTCATTCATGGCTTTCAAAAATTTAATGAATGAAGTAGAAATAAAAATGAAATTCTGTTACCTGGTAAAAGTCAGGTATTAGAGGCCTATAGCATGAGTAATACTTTTGGGGAGATATTTTAACAGCTTCCATTAAGCAGAGACACAAATCAGAGACGCCAGCTTGTCCCATTATTATCCAACAACGTTCGGTGCATATGCAATAATACATGGGGGGTTCTTTTCAGTGGAAGGAGACGGAAAGAAAAAGTACAAGTGTTATGGGGGCTGCCAAAAGGAAACAAATTTTTACTGTAGGTATGATAGTCTACATAGAAAACCCACTGAGAAGGTACTGCATGCATCCACCAAATTGGAATAAATTATGCTGAAGAATGTCCAGATCTTGGAGAATTATTTAGCCCAATTAAAAATAAACAAAATAAAATCAAAAGAGAAGATGCATTTGTTCTGTGACCTCAACAAATCCATTTGTATGTAGAAACCAAAGATAAAATAAATCATATTTTATATTTTATTAACATGTATAGGCATGTTAATTGCAGCCTTATTTGAAATAATTTTTAATCTAAACTGCTGATGGAGGGAAACAAAAAAATGAAAAAAATATTACACAACATTAAGGAAGTATTCTAATTTTTTAATAGTATTAATTGCATTGCATCCTTATCAGTTAGAGAGTCCATGGTGGAGAATTTATGAGTGAAATATTAAGATGTTTGGGGCTTGCATTAAAATACTCCAATGGATTAGAGAGTCTGGAGAGTTAGAGGGTACAAATAAAACAAGACTGACTAATTATTGCTAACTCAGAGATAGTAAAAAACTGTAAATGTATGCATACATATGTGTATGTGAATATATATATATATATATGAGTGCATGTCTATGTAGTTTACTGTTTTGGTTAGATATATAAGTGTTTGTGTGTGTACATATGCATATACACTTGCATTTTTATATACTTTTTATTTGTGGGTGTGTCTTCCCCAGTACTCACAATAGATACACTTTATCAACCATCTGAATGTTTTGCTGAAGAAAAGATAACATTTAATAATACTAAGATTACAATAAGTTGCCAATACAGATATATTGCTAGTGGGAGAGTAAATTCATGTAATTTTTCTAAGATATTATTTGACAGTAATCAGGAGTTTAAAGATCATTATTATCTTTAATTTCATCATCCTACTCTATGTATTTGTGATGTGGGATTAATTAAGTCATGTCAAATATTTATGCAAATATTTCATTACGCTACTATTAATAGATTAAAGATAAAATAATAAGTTACTCTTCATTAGAACAAGTTTGGCATTAATTAGGCTATAACAGATGCTAAAATACCTCTTTGGTGCAGTAAGAGAAGATTTACATAAATGGAAAGGCACTTTACGCTCTTGGAGAGGACGATTCAATAATCTAAATATGCCTATTACTCTGAACGATTTCATATGATTAATACAATTCCTCCCCAATCTAATGGAATATGATTAAGACTGGTTAATTATTCTAATGTTGTAATACATACACACCACATACATATATTGTCTGTGACATCAGTCAGGGTAAACTGACTTTGCTGCAGGAACGAGTGAGACTCATATCTCACTGATTAAAGCACCAAATGTCTATTTTTGCTCTGATCATTATAGTTCTTTGCTTTGTAAGGTTGTCATTTTCATGCTAAACTCAGCGGGATGAGACTTTAGCTTTCTGGAACACTGCTGGCCATGCTGGCGGAGAGAACGGAGAATGTGATGAAGGATGCCTGGGCTCTTACAGCTATACCCGGAAATGTCACACGTCCCTTTCACTGGCCAAAGAAAGTCAGATGGTTGTGTGTGAGTTTGGGAAATTGAGGAACTATAATTCTACTGAGGATTCAATCTTCCAGAAGATAGAGGAACTTAGTCTCTGAGATATTAAAATAGAGATTAATTTATGATATTTAGAGCAAAAATAGTATCCCAGAAATATGTGCATCCATATGGTTACCCAACAAAATCAGTATTTATATAGTATAAATATAAATAACCACATATACCAAATATTAAATATATAACATATAGATATTAAGTATTTATTTATAAAATATTTTGTATAACATGTCAATAATATAAATATATTATGCATAATACATAATAAATATTTTAGATATTATTATAAAATGTAATATGTGGTATATATTTATTTTAATTTATATTTATATGTGATATATTACACATTGTATATATATAAATATGTATTTATATACTTGCATATTTTAAGAATAATTGAACATATAAATATATAATATATTATTTATATATTTAATATAAGATATTTATTATGTGCTCTCTCTATATATGTACACTACAGTTGGCGCTTACATAATACAGGGATTAAGGGTGCCCACCCCTGTACAGCAGAAAGTCTATGTGTGACTAGTTTTTGGCTACACCAAAACTTACCTGCTAACAGCCTGTTGTTGACTGGAGGCTTCACCGATAATGTAAATACTCCATTAACCCAAATTTTGTATGTTATACATGTTACATCCTGTGTGCTTACAATAAAGTAGACTAGAAAAAAAGATTAAGGAGATCATAAAGAAGAAAAAATATATCTACAGTACCTCACTGTGTTTATTATAAAAAATAAAAAGTGGTCCTATGCAGTTAAAACCTGTGTTGCTGAAGGGTCAACAGTATATGTATGTATAAACAATGTATATAAAATAATATGTATATACTATATATACTTGTACATGTTGAATATTTGTTATATCTACTATACTGAAATATATAAAATGTTAGATATATAATATTACAATGTAAATGTAAATATAGAAATTTTCCGGTCTGAAGAATTGGGAGAACGAGACTGAAAAATAATGACCAGGTCTTCAGGAAGTTGTAGGTCATATCAAATGTTCCAGCATCCGCGGACTTGTCCCTCATGAGGAGGGCATAACATTGGAACAAATACTTGAAAGAAATAATAGTTAAAACCTTTCACTGACAAGAAAACTCACGTGTGCAAGCTTCTCAGCAAGACTCAAGCGAAAGAAACATGAGAAGAACCAGACCTCCATGCGCCATAATCAAAATGCTTGAAACCAACGTTAAGGGAAAAGGGAAAAGAGCCCTTGGGAGCAGCCAGGGAAGAAGAACCGCGTTAGGGACGGGCGTGTGGGAGTAAAAATGACCAATGATTTCACAGGAGGTCACAGACATACATTCTGGGAAGTGCTAGAAGTTAAATAATAAGTTTACTCACCAAAAATACTCTCGAAACCTGAGGAGGAAATCCAGATCTCTTCATGGGAAGGACGGGGCGCTGCTTTGCCGCCGGCAGCCCGCAGCCCGGGGATGCTCATGGAGGCCCCGTCTGGGCGTCAGGACCACGGCCAGCGGGCGGCTGCGAGCTGGAGGAGGGGAGAAGCACCAGACAGGGTCAATGGATGATAAACTGTCAAAGACCGTGTGCTCTTTCTTCTTGTATTTCATTTCAAGAAAACTGACTTTGAAAAGAAGAAACAATACAGTGAAGTAGGTTTTCCTACTTCCTTATCTCTAAGTTGCAGAAGAGACAGTGGGGACCGCACCACGGGGTCAATGGCTTACCAAGACTCCCGGAGCAGGTGGAGTGAGGACCGGAGTCTGACCGCTCACCCGGCTCTGTTCCTCCCTGGTTATCGCCACTCTCTGTAGGTAACAATGTGCAGCAACTGTCTAATTACATCCTCACAATTATGTTCGTGTGGCACCCATGAAACTGTCAAAATATTAGATGTCATTAAAGGTTTTTGGTATCATATTCGGTTATAGTTCATATAGCATTACCCAAGGGAAGGAGTGATATTTTTCTTCTGTTTCACTAACCATTTCCAATCCTTCGGAATCCTTCAAAACTCACTCAGATTTTGCTATAATATCTATTCCAACTTGAATTTCATCCTCAGAAACCACTCAGGCACAGAACATTCTACAAACCATGGAAGACTTTGATGTGAAATACTTATTTACTTTTGTAAATCGTATGCAGTGACTTCTCACAATAATAACTCATTGGACCAAAGGAGTAGTAAAGGGAACATTTGCTCTCTTATAAATATGTGACCAGCACTTTCATGGCAGTAGGTGACCAATTTATATTATAATAAAATAGAAAATGATCCTTCAATTTATAATTATATCCAAAGAAGAACTTAAATGTATTGCATAAATCCAAGTCCTCAGACACTTTTTTTTTCTCTCTCTCTCTTTTTTTCTTTTCCCTAAATATGCTTTTGAAATGGAACCTTTATAGATCTAAGGAACGATGTGGGAGGTTGTACGTAGAGCTCCTCTGTGCCTCACCCCATTTCTCTTATTATTAACATCTTACATTAGCATGGTTACAATTAGGAACGGATGTGAACAGAGATAAAGTGTCATGTTCATCACATTGTATCCAAGGCATATACTATTAACATGACTAATCACTATTGACTTTAATTTTGATCAGCTGGCTGAAACAATGCTTGTCAGCTCTCTTCACTGTGCAATTACTTTTTTTTTCCTTTGTCAGAATCATATCCTTTAGAAGACAGATGCTATATGCAGCCCACACTCAAGGCATGGGAAGTTACACTCCACCTCCTTGAAGGGGGAGAATGAATCTTTTTGGATCTTAAGCATTTCTGGAGACTGGGGAATATGCCAGGCAAAATCAAACAAGTCTAAATAAATTAATTAATTAATGTGTGAGTGTATACACATTTATCTTTCCATATGTGTATAAGAGGATAAAAGTTACCTCATTCAATGGAAGAACTTCTGGTTTTTGAATGGTTATATTAAAAGAATGAAAACGGACACTGCATATGGGAAGAAAGGATTTGCAAGACACATGTCTGGTCCTGTGCTTATATTCAGAATAGATGAAGAACTCTCAAAACTCAATAATGAGGAAAAAATCCTAACCACGAAATGGGCAAAAGATTTCCAAAGACACTTCTTCACCAAGGAAGATAGATGGCTGGCCAATATGCCCTTGGAAAATTCTCAACCTCATTAGTGATTAGGGAAATGAAGATTGCAGCCATAATGAGATATACTACATACCAATTTGAATGGCTAAAAGTAAAAAGGCGCCCTATCAAAATGTGGTTGATGAGGCAGTCACTGGGGCTCTCACGCACCCTTGAGGAGCATGGAAAATGGTACAACCACTTCAGAGAACAGTTTGGCGATGACTTATCTGCTAAACATTGACCTGTTATACAACTTAGCCATTCCACTCCTAGGTGTTTAGAAAACCTAAGTGAAAGCTTACGTCCATGTGGAGACTTTGATGCCTGCTCATAGTAACTTTTTTTTTTTTTTTAAATTTTTAGCCTGCTCATAGTAACTTTATTCTCAATAACCCCAAACTGGAAACAATCCAGACATTTATGAACAGGTGAATGGATAAACAAACATTAGTGTAACCATATCATGAAATATTTGGAATACTGGTCAGCAATCATAAAGAATGAACTTCTTTTGACACACACATATTGACACACACATATTGACACACACACAACACTGAGAAATCACAAAATATTCTGAGTGAAAGAATTGCTTTCTCTGTGTGTCTATCTGTCTATCTATCTATCTATCTATCTACCTATCTATATTAACATCTATCTAAACATATGTAGTTTCATAAAATTCATAAAGTAGGTCAATGTTTGCTTGAGACTCCCAGTGCAGAAGGAGGAAGGAATTAGAGAAGGCATGAGGACACTGATGCAATTGGTGTGTATGTTCACTACCTTGACTGTGGTGAGAGTTTCGTGTTTATGCACCTGTTTCACAGTTTCAATACATGTGGTCAATTGTATGTCAATTATGCCTCAATAATATTTAAAAAATGCGTATTTCAAAATGCAAAAATTAGTCTTCTTTCTTTAATTTCTTTTCTATGATTTAACTTTCATCTCTCAAAATCTCTCTGATGGATTCCTAATGAAGCCCTTAGCTGAAGCATCAATGATTGCTTGAGGTGCTTGAAAATATTCCTGTTTTCTCCTTTATTTCTCATGTTTAGCCTTTAATTAGGCTTAATTTATAATAGATAACTAATTGTTCGAAGTTGTACCCCTGCCGAGTAGAGCATGTTGTTTAATCTAGTGGAGGCTGCAGATGTTACGTTTTGCTTTGTCATCAGTCTGGATAATTGAATATTGTTAGTGGTTATTTATTAAAGAACATGCCTTTATCTAGAGACTTTGGTTATAACAGTTTATTTAGTATAGTGACTAAAAGCTTAAATTCCCACACTATTTAGGAAAGAAATCCAAATCAGCAGGCGTAATCCCATAAAACAACCTGCCCATTTGGTAATATTCCATACATGTTATAATTAAGATTTCTACCCCCAGTCTTAACATTAGTCATGTACAATGGAAAACCTATTAGAGGAAAATGATTTGGGGGTTGAAACTGTGATAATGACTGATTCTTAACACTTTCTTAAATATGTTGATGACTATTGTGAGTTAACTGTTTTAGCATGAGTGAATCTTGCTTTATTTTTGTTTCCCAATTCACACATTTAGATTTGAATGTAATACAGTATCTCTGATCTAGTATTCCTCTGACAGTGTTCTGACCTGAATATCCCCTGGGAAAGAGTAAAAAATGAACACATACTTTCAATCATTTGCAATTTTTAATGAGCATTAGTTTTTTAAATGAACACTTAATTTTACAATAGTTTCAGATCTCCAAAAATTTTGCATTGTTAGTTTGGAGAATTCTTGTACACTTGACACTTTTTCCCTTACTGTGAATGTGTCACATTCTGTGGAATATTTGTCACAACTAAGGAACCAAAATTGATGCACTTATTATTAACGTAACTTCATACTTTATTTCGATTTTCTTAGTTTTTTCCTAATGTCCTTTCTGTTTCAGAATCTCATCTAGGATAAAATACCCAATTGATTCATCTTTTTATTGTCACTGTTGTTTTTGGAAAGCAAGCTCTTTCTAGTGTTGAAAGAAAACCTTCCTCCCTGAATTCCAAACACCATCCTGGTTTCCAAGAACCTCCTAGTTGGGAGATTTGCAATGCAAATGCCTGGCTACTTTATTATCTTAGTATAATAATTATAGTTGAGCTGACTCATAAAATTTTAGGGACATTTCAGATCAGAAATCATCCAGTCTAATATTCATCCCAAATCGTACATTTTAAATATGTTAATATAGTCAGAGTTAAAAGGTATTTTTTTTCTCCATCTACATTCAAGGCCCAGTGCTTGTAGTTTAGAGCATCACAAAACAGACCATCCTGCTCTTTCAACAACAGAGTCTTTTAAATCTGTGATGTAGCCTATAAAACTTGTTTCGATCTCTGCTATGAATGGCCCATCTCCTGTTGTAACTGGTTTACTCTACTGAGACTTCCAGACCAAGCCACCGCCAGGTGATGTCTTGCCCACCCTCCCCAGGAATTGTAGTTGCTCATGATCCTTTTCTATACGGCAGACTTATCTTCTAGGCACATTTGGATTTTAGCTCCTAGCTCTCATGTCCATAAGAGCTTAGCCCAAATGGCACAGACCACGGGAGCGAATCTCTTGCAACACGTTTATGGGTTTCTTGGCTGCATTGAAGTTTAGAGTTAAGACTCTGACAAGCAGTTTCAGACCCTGACTCAGAAGTGGCTTATTGAAGCTCCAATGATTAATCTGGTTTTAGGAGCCCAAGAGGGTTGTTCAGCACCGTAATGCTCTATGTGGCCAATGAACAGCACGTGGAATGTCACTTGTATTTTGGCAGAGGCTCCAAGGCAGGAGAGGAGTGGGAAATTTTATAGGGGGTAAAAGAGATGGTGTCAGATGTGCTCTGAATGGAGGCTGGAGCTGTGCTAACCGGATGCAGGTGACCTATGTGGTGAGTTAAGGTGCATCTTTGTTTTTTCCTGCTGGTTAGAAGCGGGGGAAAAAATTAGGGAAGTGGTTAGTTACGAATCAACTTCTGGCCCCTTTTGGCCAATTATTACAGGGGTTTTAGATTGGCTCTTGGGATCGGCCACGACAGACAGTGGTCTGATGTCTTACAGGTCTGACCCAACAGAGAGCAGGCTGGATTCCTGGCCTGGGAGCATGGACAATGCGCTGGTTTGCTGGCTGGTCGCCACACATTGTGGGTCAGAGTTCCATTTTCATACCTGCTCTGGAACTGTGCCTGTGTATCTTCAGTCTTTCATGTAATTGATTTCTAAAAATGTGTGTCGTGTCTCTTTTAAATTCTTCTCAGAGCTGCGGATCATGGCGATTTGCTGGCTTTCCAGTGACACTGCAGATGCTTTGGGGATCCACGTGACATCACTCGCAATCTGTGATTTGTTAAGGTTTGCTTTATGCTGTAACATTTCACGAAAGATGTGGGTTCCAGCTTAGATGGCGATTGGCTTTTAAATTCAATGAGGTTTTGTTTTTGGTGGTACACGGTGAAGTCTATGGAGTATCAAATTTAAATGTATTTCTGCTTTGGGAAATACTCCGTGAATTGGAAAAAAAAGAAACACAGAATGCAATCAGTTTTAAAATAGGTCTTGCTGTATTTCTGCTCTGGTACTTGTAGCTGAGTACACATTTATCTCCTGTGTGAGAAATCAAATTAACATAAAAACACAGATGACAGTCCCCCAGTAGCTGAGAGAAGGCAAAGCTTGCAGGACCAGGCATCAGACAAGCTTAAGAAAGTCAAACAGAAGATGAATAAAACAGATGTGCAGTAAGAGGAAACTCACAGGAGATAATAAGTATTTATTCAAAAATCACATTTCTGAGTTTTTAATGAGAAATGACCGCAGGGTCCTTCCCTGCTTGGCTGGCGCAGATAGATACCGGCTGTGGAACCTGGTCTAGTCTCCACTGATTATGTGTTTACCGTCTTCCGCAATTTAATCTGAGCTGTTGGGAAACAGAAGCCAGTTTTGTAGTGGTGGTTGCCTTCTGTCCCTGTCCACCCCCCTCTAATTTCTCCTCTTAGAAAAGAAAGGGGAATTTCTGATTCATGGAAGGTGCTAGTATATATTTGTTAAACAAATGGGCACGTGCAGAAATGAATGGATAAACGATTTTATTGCCTTTCTCTGGTTCAGTCAAAGCATTAATAAGACATTTTGCATTCTAGAGCTATTTAACCCTTGACACACCCTTGTTTAGAATTGATTATGTACTTAATACCTTGGATATCCTTCTAATGTTAAATTCAGTGATCTTGCTGAATACGATTTCCAAACTGAAACACTACTGTATATTTCTCATTAAGGCTCCCTGGGGATGTTTGGCCACATGTAATTTACCAGTGAGTCTAATAAACAACAACAACAACAAAACCATTTTATGTGTTTAAAACCTACTATTTATTTATTTATTTATTTACTTGTGTCATGTACAGTACATCATTAGTGTTTGATGCAGTGTTCCAAGATTCATTGTTCAAGATTCATTGTTCATTCATTGTTCAAGATTCATTGTTTGCCTATAACACCCAGTGCCCCATGCAATATGTGCCCTCCTTAATACCCATCATTGGGCTCACCCGTCCACCTACTGCCTCCCTTCAAAACCTCAGTTTGTTTCTCAGAATCCATAGTCTCTTATGATTTGTCTCCCGTTCTGATTTCCCACCCCCTTCATTTTTCCCTTCTTCCTCCCAACATCCTCCATGCTTTTCCTTATGCTCCACAAATAAGTGAAACCATATGATGATTGACTTTCTCTGCTTATTTCACTCAGCATAATCTCCTCCAGTTCCATCCATGTTGATGCAAAAGTTGGATACTCATCCTTTCTGATGGAGGCATAATACTCCAGAGTGTATATGGATCACATCTTCTTTATCCATTCGTCCATTGAAGGGCATCACAGCTCCTTCCACAGTTTGGTGATTGTGGCCATTGCTGCTATGAACATTGGGATGCAGATGGCCTGTCTTTTTACTGCATCTGTATCTTTGGCATAAATACCCAGTAGTGCAATTGCAGGGTCATAGGGAAGCTCTATTTTTAATTTCTAAAGGAATATCTACACTGTTTTCCAAAGTGGCTGCACCAACTTGCATTCCCACCAACAGTGTAAGAGGTTTCCCCTTTCTCCACACCTCTCCAACATTTGTTGCTTCTTGCCTTGTCAATTTTTGGCATTCTAACTGATGTTAGGTGGTATCTCGATGTGGTTTTGATTTGAATCTCTCTGATGACTAATGATGATGAACATTTTTTCATGTGTCTGTTAGCCATTTGTATGTCTTCTTTGGAGAAGTGTCTGATCATGTCTTCTGCCCATTTCTTTACTTGATTATTTGTTTTTTGGGTGTTCAGTTTCAGAAGGTCTTTATAAATCTTAGATATCAGCCCTTTATCTATAGTGTCATTTACAAATATCTTCTCCCTCCGTGGATTGCCTCTTTGTTTTTTTGACTGTTTCTTTTGCTGTGCAGAAGCTTTTGATCTTGATGAAGTTGCAAAAGTTTATTTTCACATTTGTTTCCCTTGCCTTTGGAGATGTGTCTTTGAAAGAAGGTGCTGTAGCCCACATTGAGAATCCAAACAAATTTGTAAAGTCATTCAGAGATGAACCACATGGAATACTACCTTCCCACAACCTGGAGGCTCAAAGACAGGATTGGGGTCCCCCAGAGGCAGGGATAAGCACAGAATTCTATCTCTATACAGAGATGAGATGGAGCTACAGACAAAGAAGCCATCAAAGATGGAGGAAGGGGAAGCAATGCCCTGGTTTCTCCCAACCCTTCACATTCCAGTTTTCTTTTGGAGCCTCCTCTTGGCAAGATCCTGCCAGAACAAAGCTGTCATGGGCTAATGGGAGATACAGCTTTCAGGGATGCACCCTCTGATGGAGAGTAGGAGACAGAAGGATGAAGAATGTGTGGGAACCAACTTGTCCAGAAGAAGTCCGGTGTGAAGGAGGGGGAAAGGTTCATCGTGAGTATCCCTGAGTGAAATGTGACTCAGATAGCTGATTGTGATCAAGTCATTAATGCAGAAGAGGAAACTCACTGCTTTTTAAAAAAAATTTATTTGACAGAGAGAGACACAGCGAGAGAGGGAACACAAGCAGGAGGAGTGGGAGGGAGAAGCTGGCTTCCTGCTGAGCAGAGAGTCTGATATGGGGCTTGATCCCATGACCCTTCAATCATGACTTGAGCCAAAGGCAGAAGCTTAATGACTGAACCACCCAGGCACCCTGGAAATTCACTATTAAAGAGGTTTTCTCCACCTCCTAATCAGAGAAAAAAAAAAAAAAAGTTGTTTCCAACCCTCTCTCCACCAAATGTGGAATTCTGAAAGCACCTCCTAGAACTCTCCTAACTTTCATTAGGGTCTACACTTCCTTGTCTTCGCTGTTATATATTATCTATTACCTCTATGAATTCAGTTGTCTTTTGTACTTTAAGATGGGCCTCATATGACCTTGGTATCATTTCAGACCCAAGAAATAATCTCTTCTACCTTATTCAGACATCTAAGGCTATTGTTAAATGTGGGTAGAAGATTCTTTACTGGAGTGGGCTCACATTGCCCATTGCACTAGCTGGAACTTATGATAACCTGTGCCTTCTGTCAGCTACCCAGACACTTATAGTCTTTTACTAACCTTTCTTTACCAGTCCAGACCCAAATGTATTGTTCTACTTGTTCTTTTCTCTTCTTCTCCACTCTAGTATGAACTCCTTACTCTCTTTCTCGGGGATAGAACCAAGACACTTGCAATTCTTGTTTATGTCAAGCATTTAACTCACTTCAGCTTTCATTGATAAACTAAGCTTCACATCCACTTAAAGTGTTTTATAGATCAATAACAACTCCTCTGTTATGGGATCGTCTCTATAGAAAAATGGTAGTGGTTTTAAATAATTAATAAGCCATTATTAACCAAACCATCTTGGTTCCATAAAGGATATAGGATGAGTGTGTTTAGATAATGAGATCAGGTTTTAGAAGTTTAAATTTCAATTGCCTTAAGACGTTTTCATGATATTGTTCTGTATCTAGCTTGGAAATGTGGAATTAAACTTCAGAAAAATGTCAAAGCATTGAATGTTATTTAGAAGTTGTATGTGGTAGCTAAAGACATGAGAATGAATAGTATTGTCTGCAGATGATAGGGAGACTGAGAAGAAACTGGGCCTTCTGTCAGACTTTTGAGTAACAGCAGATAATAAGAAAAAGTGGGGATGGAGGGGTGGATGTAGAAGGCCACGAGCTGAACTGTGAAGAATCACTGTTCAGGAAAAGGTATGAGGGACCCTGTGAGGCTTGTGAAAGGGTAAGGACCCTCCTAAATGTACTTTAACAGCTGACTTTGAAAATGTTCCTTGAGGGGGGATTGGGTGGCTGAGATGGTTCATTGTTTGCTTTCAGCTCAGGTAGTGAACTTGGGGTCCGGGGATTGAGCCCCATGTCAGGCTCCCTGCTCAGCAGGAAGTCTGCTTCTACTCCTTGCTCTGCCCTTCCCCACTGTTCATGCTCTTGCTCTCTCTCAAAGAAATGAATAAAATCTTAAAAAAAAAAAAAAAGGAAAGAGAATATCTCTTGAAAGGGTTTCATTGGATGTGGCAAATTACAGGCCAATGTTGACCTTGGCAAATGCAATTTCCAGAAAATAATGAAGAAGTCAATTTGATGACTTTGCAACTTCATTAGTGAATGAGAGATAAGGAATTAGATTTAGTGGCTCTAGATGGCTCTTTGTAGGAGTCTTGGAAGTAAAGGGAAGAACAGGGATAAGTAAACTGCTTGAGAGGGAGAATTGGTGGGAAGAGTTGGAGAGATTTCTTTCAGAGATGATGATGGATTGAGCCTGCATTTTTCTGAGGGAAAAAGGAAAATAGGAGAAAGGAGACACAAGAGCTAGAAGTCATGCTTATTGGTGTAAGGTAAGATAAAGTCACGGGCACTAGGGAGGGATTAACCTTCATCAGGAGGCAATTCTCTTCTTGTTGTCTACCTAGAACTATATGGAGAAATGAGTGGGATGCAGGATCCATAAAACCTCCACTAGTTGTCTGCCTCCCCTTTGACAAGGATCTGGAGGAGAGCAGCAGAAGATTGAACACGTATTTGATTATTGTATAACTTTCATCTTTGGTGAAAGAGCCCAGCATAGAAGACTTGCACCTAATGGGCCAGTCTGGACTGGAAGTTAGAAGAAGGACAAATTTCTCATAGAGTAAGATGCTGGTTTTCTCAAGTCCTATTTGAGGTGGTCAAAACCTTTATTTTTTTCTCCATTTTCTTCTCTGGCTTCTGTCTGTCCATTCTGGAGCTCCCGATACTGGTTTTGTGCAGCTGTATCCAGCTTTAACTGGGAACTGACTATATAAAGGCCAAAAGGATGTTGGGGTTAGCCAGGCTGAAAAGAAAGGGATGAGTATGACATGCAGAAGGAGTGAGTACAAACACAGGGTCTAAAAGAAGAGAAATCAAAGGGGAAGAACGTTAAGAAAAAAGATTGTTTAAGGAACTCCTAGAGTGGACTCTACAACTTTTTATCTTTGCCCCGAGAATCTACTGATTGCACAATTGTGTCACATGGTGACCTCAACTTTGAGTTTTTATATTGGTCATTGCAGACAAAGAAGTGAGGGCCACTAATTAAAGTAGGGGTTGTGGAATATACTGGATTGTAGTGGTTCATCTGTGATATGGGAAAGGCAGAGATTGGGACAATAGGGATACTGAATGGGGGAAGAGGAGCTTCACTGAAGTAACCCATCTCATCTCACTCATTCACTCGTTCATTTCTGAGTCAACTGGAGAAATGTTAATTCAAGACACAGTATGTGCCTTGGGCCGGTTAGTGAGAATACTCATGAAATAATTTTCTCTGAGTTCTGGAGAAGTATCTGCTCTTGTGAGAGAGGCAACTAAAAACCAAGTTATGATATAATGTGAAATATGAAATATGACTAAGTTGCCGAGTGAAGCAAAGCCAATATTTTGTCTTAAGGCAAAAGGAAGCCCTTGAACTGATGTATATTTTTAAGAGATGGCTCTCGATTAGCTGAGGTGGGAATGAAAGGAAGTAGATCAGTGAGCAGGAGCTTGTGTGAGAGGACAGGTAAGAAGTGTGTGCACTAAGCTTGTATGTGAGAAAATAGAAAAAGGTAAACAAATTTGAGCCTATTAAGAAGGCAAAATTGACAGACAGATTTTTTTTTTTTTTAATCTGGTTTCTAAGTCTACGTAGGCTGCTACAACGAAGATACCATAGACGGGGTAGCTCATAACAACAGAAATTGATTTCTCCCAAGGCTGGGCATCCAAGATGAAGACACTGGAGAATTCTGTGCCCTTTGAGGCTGCTTCCTGATTTAGAGACTGTCTTCTCACTGTGTCCTCAGATGCTGGAAGGCGTGAGGGAGCTCCCTGAAGCCTCATTCATGGTGGAATTAATCCCATTCAGGAGGCCGCGCCCTCGTGACCAAATCGCCTCCCAAACACCCCACCTCCTAATACCATTACATTACGGATCTGGCATCAATAGAGGAATTTTGAGGAAGTGCAGCATTTGGTCTGTAGAATCTGGGTATAACCTGGTTTCACCTTGCTCACATTTGATTGAAGATATTCCATTATTTCTGTTCAGGACGTTTTGTTTTCTCTTAGAATAGCTACAGACAGATGGAGTGGACTGGCAGGGTGCTGTACCTGTAACCAGTCACATGTTAACATATGAATAACTGTCAATTAAACATGACTGTCCAAGCCGCATTCCCCTCAGAAAGACAATGTTTATGTCAGCTTCCATTACTTTAGCACCTGCCAGGTATCTTACAGATTGATCTCATCTTACTAAATGCACATATTTAACTGCATCTGCATTTATCTATGAGGAACATCATCTCAAGAGAATCAGGAGGCTTGCCTACCATATGGGCTGGTAAGTCTTAGGTCCAGGGTCAAGGCCAGTGGTGCCCCGCCCTAAAGCCCTTGTGCTGGGGGCAACACCTTGACCTACCCCAAATCTTATATCCCAGCAAAAATGCTCCCTCAGTGTGATCTCTGACTTCTCTCTACTCACCTCACTGCACCCAGGAAGAGAATGAGTGGAGCTCAACCTCAGTGACATCCTGTCCTCTGTCCCCTTTGGGGGCACCTTCCTGCCCCAGCATGTCTGTCCCACAGGTCTTGCCTTTGGCCTGGGCCAGGGAAGGGAGAGTTGCTAGTCTTGGTTTACCAAGCCTCCTTCTCCAGGAGCTGGTGTCCCCCACTCAGCCTTCATCAGGAATGTGTGTGAGAACCGGATCAGGCATTTGCCCGTTACTCCCCACCTGATGCATGACCAGGTGGGGGAACAGGTGCGTTGTAGGGGGGCCCTATGATACCCAACACTTGGGTCTCCCCACCTCCCTATTGTCTGTCATGATGAGAGAGAACAGTGTATACAATGACCATACTGTTTTGTGTGCCCTTGGTCCTGGGAGTGAGGTTGGAGCCAAAGGCCTGTCCTCACCTTGGGTGACATCACTTGCTGGGGGCTGCAGTTTGCCGACATTATGACCTTATGTGAACACAGAGGAGGACCCAGGGTGGGGCAGAGAATCAGGATCTGAGGCCATGTTGCCAATTCTGGTGCCTGCGCCAAGTGCCATAGCTTCCATTGGCGGGTACTGCCAACTTTGCCTGAGTCTATTGAATTAGTTTGAAAATATTAAAGGCAACTTGTAGAACATTTTTACAAATCATACTACAATGCTAATCAAGCTATCAATGTACAATATTTGCTCAGAGCAAGTTTTCTCATGTTAATACTTCCTTTCTGCCATTTTCCTTTCATAGTTCCTTTTCATGTAACATTTTTGCACTGCAATTTTCTCTTTGCAAGTTTTCGTCTTCACTAAGCCATGCTTTAGAAGAAATGAAATAAATGTATCTTGTCCTAAATTTATCTTACACTAGAAACCTTCAGTGACAAATGAGTTAAAGTCAGCATTTTATTTTAAAAAGAAATTGTGAGCTGTTATTTAAAAATGAGTTTACTTTGTATAAAAGAAGGAAGGAATGTAATCAGTATTGGTGATATGGTGACCTGATTTCCCTGCTTTGTTTAGAAATGAGGACTGACAAGAGCAAAGTTTTCTTCTCTCTGATGTTAACTGTGACAAATTATTAGGGCAATGAAAATCACTTCGGCTTTTGAGAATTTTGATCTATTTTCTCTGTTGCCTGAGAAAAGCTAGAAGACTTTGTACATGTCCAGGTGTCCTGGGTGTTTTGTTTCTCTCTTAGTCATTGATCTGGACTGAAGACTTCTGAACCATTGTGGATAAGCACTTGGTCCTGGTTTTGCAACCATCCATCCTCTGAGGGACCATATTGGAATATGCTTTTTTAGAAATCAACCCCATTTTCAAATTGCAAATTGGAAGCTAAATATTTGATTCTAGTAAACATGAATGCAAAAGTTAATGCCCATAAAAAGGAAGAGACTTGTAAGAATAAAAAAAAATGCAAGCCATAATCATTTTAGTTTCCTCTATTAACTTAAATTTCTCCTATTAATAATTGTAGTATTTGGGTTGAGGGGTAAGACATTACATTGTGGAAGAGTGCTAAAAGAGTTCACTAGATTATAGGGGAAACTATATAGAGTAAGAGAGCCGGATCTGCTATATATTTATTGAGCAGTAGTTTTTCCCCCAGTGAAATGGTCTTTAAATTTTTACTAATGTGGGGGGCATCTGAGTGGTTCTGTCAGTTAAGCATCAGATTCTTGGCTTCAGCTTAGGTCATGATCTCAGGGTCCTGGGATCAAGGCCTACAAGGGGCTCTGTATTCAGTGGAGCATCTGCTTGAGATTCTCTTTCCCTGTCTTTCTGCCCCTTCTGCTGCTCATGCTCCCACACCTGGTCTCTCAAATAGATAAATGAAATCTTTTACAATTTTTTTTCTAATGATTTAGATAATAATTATTAATCATTAAAACAAAAAACAACAAACATCAGAGAGCAGTAAAAAAAAAAGAAAGTAGAGGTGCCTGGGTGGCTCATTGGGTTAAGCATTTGCTTTTGTTTGGTTCAGGTCATGATCTCAGGGTCCTGGGATTGAGCCCCACATTGGGTTCCCTGATCAGCAGAGTCTGCTTCTTCCTTGCCTACCCCTGGTTTGTGTATTCTCTCTCTCTCTCACTCAAATAAATAAATAAAATCTTTAAAAAAGAAAGAAAGGAAAAAAAAGGAAGAAAGGAAGAAAGAAAAAGAGAAAGAAAGAAAGAAATGACCAGAATTGAAACAATCAACACTAATATGAGAAATGCAGTAACCTTCCTTTCACACCTTTAATATATATACATTAACTTATCCAAATACTGTACATATGATATTTTATCTGGAATGCAAATATACAAAATATACAAATGCATGAAGGAAAAAGTATAAGCAAATGGAATATGAGACATATATTCTTATCAAAGCATTTAAACACTATAATCCAGAATCATTTGAGTCCAAATAACTAAAAATTCTAATATTCAATTCCCAAATGGTAGATACTTATATTAGTACAATTGTTAAACCTTCTGTATTATTTGAAAACTTTCTGAAATAGAAGGAATATCAACACCACAAAGATGTCCATGTCTCTGAGACCTGTGAGTTTGTTACATTACATCTTGTTTGGATGACTCAGGATTATATTTCTTTTGCTTACCCTGTCCTCTTAGGCTCTATAATATCTCTGTAATTATGGAACAAGAATAGTGTTGCACTGTAATCTATTATAAAGAACTATAGTTTTTTTTTTTTTTTAAGTATCATGATCACAAAGGCACAATATAGTCACATCTTACGGATTGTAAGAAACAAAGCTTATATTAAATTTAGTGAATACAAACCATTTTCTTATTCTTGGTTCATTTGTTTTTTGAAAAGTCTAGCATATCCAGTGGTTTCAGGGATTTCATTTTAACTTAAAAAAATTCTGATCTACTTAACGGGTAACTTTCAGACCAATACGGAGTTTTAGAAAACTGTAAGAAATGCTTTGTTAATGTGTGTAGTTCTATGTAAAACACAGAGCTTATCCTACGTATTTTTTTAAAAAGAAACAATGCATATATTTCAAAGGGGTTTACCAGATGTACTTAAATCTATGGGCCTTGAGAAGGTGTGGTCATCCTGGACCATTCAATGGGCCCAATCAGATCACATAAGCCCTGAAAACCAGAGAACTTTCTCTACCCGAGGCAGACAGGAATGTCAAAAAGTTCAAGCTCAGAAGAAGCTTGACTTTGGCTCTGAAGATGAAGGCAGGAAAGAACCAGGGAAGTCAGGTATCCTCGAGAAGCTTAAGATGGATCTCTGGCCAGAAGCTGGCAAGGAAATGGGGATCTCAAGGCCACATCCACCCAGAACTGGATTCTGCCATCAATCATCATGAGTCTAGAAGTGGGTTCTTCACAGCCTCCAGCAGGAACAGCTCTGCCACTGTCTTGACTACAGACTTGTGAGGACAGACGCAAAAAAATCAGCCAAACCATGTGGAGCCCCATGCAGGACTTAACTTACAGCCCTGAGTTCAAGACCTGAGCTGCGATCAACAGTCTGACCTTAACCTACTTAGCCACCCAGGCACCTCCCATGTGAATTCCTGACCAGAAATTTCTGATCAGAATTGGGAGATAATAAATGGGCTGTTTCAAGCCTCTAAATTTGTGGTAATTTGTCATGGCAGCCAACAGTAAAATGAATACAGTACTCATATTGCTTTTATTTTTCATTTCTCCTACAACAAATGGAATATCTCTGCAGTGTGGCCCATCTTCCCCTAAGCAATCTTGTATTGGCTAAAAAATGCAGCAATATCAAGGAGTGTTTAAGAGTAGAAAATTTGCTTTAGTGGCAATAATTTTCAGTCCAGCTACTTGTTTCAGAATACAGAGAGCCAGCAGCAAGTCCTCTAAAATCATATGAAGACACAGGGTAAAAAACTAAATGGTTGCAGTAAATTCAGAATAATAATAATAATAAATGTTCTTTTCTCTTAGAACACAACTTTCAACTAACATTATTTTTTAAAATTTTTAAATTTAAATTCAATTAGCCAATGTATAGTTCATCAGTAGTTTTGATATAATGTTCAGTGATTCATTAATTGTCCATATCATCTGAGCTCATCCCATCACGTGCCCTTCTTAATGACCATCACCCAGCTACCCCATCCCCCCCACCCACCTCCCTTTCCATAAACTCCGGAAACATTCTTATTTTTTGTTCTACTTAAAAAAAAAATGTGCTTTTGTTAAGATGGGTGTTTAATTTATGGCTAATTGATGGGTAGCTTGCTTTGTTTCCCTTCATGTGTCTTCTCGTTAATGTCTAAACTGATAAATCAGAATGTGATCTTTCTCTTCTCCTTCATTTTTCTGGCCCCTGTGTTAGTAAGGTAACATAATACTGTGCTTACGTTTTCCATATACCTCCCCCCACCATAAAACCTTTTCAATCAAGTCAGAAAGCACACTTTTAAATTTGGACCTACTTTTCACTAAAAGCCCCCCACTTCCTCTAAGTTCTGTGACTCCCAAACACACCATTTTGGAAGTCTAACTTTTTTTTTTTTAATTTAAACTGGACATTGATTGATTTCAGCATTTTCTCAGAACTGGCAACGTGGTTTCTCTTCACTGAGTAATAAATCAAAGCAGCTTAAACTGAAACCTGTACACTTAGCCTCATGGAAGGAGAGGCATTTCTCATTGAGCACAAAGCCTGGTCATCATGAAGCAATGCAGGAAGTTTCATCATCTGACTCTGTTGACCTAATAATTAAAAATGCTCTAATGCTTTCTCTGGAATCTTGCTTTTGTCTTCCTTCTGTCCTTCTCAATTCTGTGTAGCACACGCTGAACAGATGAGAATGTTGGGTTGCTTCTCTGAGCTGGAGGAAGACCAGGGCCCGTCCATTGGTGTTGCCGTAGAAAGATTAAGACAAGCCCTCCATGGTAACCCAGATAATTTTCCGGAGGTGTCATTAGTATGTAGAACTGCACTCTCCCTCCTCCGCTTTAATCAAGAGGTTGTAAAGTCCTGCCAGGTCTCTGGTTCAAGTCAGTGGGAAACGCTCACAGCCAAGTCTCTCTGCTTCAGGTGTTCAGGGAAATGGAAGTCCCCTCGCTTCCTGAGATGTTAGAAAGGACAGCGCAGTGTCTTTTACGGTGTTTCCAGGTATTTCCTGCTGGCTTTGGGTTTACTTACAAGACCATGTAGGTCACATGAGTGAAAACCCAAACAAGAAACAAACCAGAAGGACGATTCTTCTGGTTGCTCAATCATATCAATAAGCAGGATGCTTGTGCTGATATGAATAAAGGACAGGCATTACATGCATTTCTCAGGAAAAGAAAAGCAGCGAGGACCTGTGATAACTATGGGGGGCTCAAAACCTCTGGGAGAGATGAGACCCCTGATTTAGTTCTGTCTCTTCTCTTTGTAGGTCACCCCTGACACTGCAGCAGTGGGGTCACTGCTGAGAGCTGCACAACCGACCAGAGACAACGTCCCCTTCCCCATTTGCCTGGGGCCTCAGCTCAGCATCAGCATCACTGGATCTCATCACCTTGAGGTGCCACCATGGACAGCTCTTAGTTAGGGTCTCAAGTCAATAGTAAATGAGCTTCCTAATGGGATCACTGATGCTCACAGAATAAGATGAGTTTTCTCAAATTAACCACGGAATGCATCTATATGGGATGTCAAGATTTTTTAACATGAGCATATAGAGATGGGTCTTGTCTTCCCGCCCCAGGTTCTCATCCATGGAATGTTCCAACTGTCTGTCCTCGCTCCCTGTTACGGCATCTTTGGCTTCTAAGGGAATGTTTCCTTCTCCTGGACTGAAAGAAGCTGATCTGGGACATGTGAGCTCACAGCACTCATTTTCTCAGAGAGATCCGGCGGAACAGGGCTGTGAGCTCTCCTTTCCCCACCCCCACCCCCAGGGCAGCTCTTCCAAGCCTCCTGTGCGAGGCAGACCTTTCCCTGTGCAGGACGAATGTTCTTCCTGCCAGGGAAGATGCTGCAGCCACGCTGCTTCATTAGGACTTTTCAAACATGCTCTCGGTCCCCCGTGATGGGAACTCCTTCAGGGCAAAACACAAACAGCAAATTCGGAAATCCTCTGTGCTCTTCTGCTGATTTCGTTATTTAAGTTGCTGTACCAGGTGTGCGGAAGCAGATCTAAAATTAGCAAACAGACTTTTTCCAAATCATTTCTCTTGGAAAGTTATTGACCCGAAGTGATCAGCTGCATATGTTCCGAACGTCTGAGGGGACTAAAGGTCCGGCGGAAAAAAGAAGTAACGGGGAGAGGAGATCTATCTGCACGGCGGTTTCTGGACGATTCTCTCTCCCCTGATACAGCAAACCCACCGGAGAGAGCAGAGCTACCGCTGGGACAAGGGCACTGAAGGTCACGTGCAAGAGTAAACAGTGATGCTGCACTCACAGGGGGTCTTAGTTTCCGTCCTGACGGGCTGCCATGTCATTGTTCCAGCTCCTGGGGCGCTGTGACGTGTCAGCAAGACACGCGTGTGCAGGGAGGACAAGTGCCCGTGTCCCTGTTTTCCCGGGAAAGTGCTTCAGACTCTCCACGTCCCTCTTCTCACCGGTCCCCAATCTCCCCACACAGGGACACAACCATCGGTCCTCACGCGCTCTCACCTGACACTCCCACTCCTATGCGCTCACAGGACACACACGTGTGTTCACACGCATATGATCACAACACACCTGCAGACGTGAATTTACAGTCACAGTCACACCACACCCACAAATGGGCATGTACACCCACACACTCTCACACACATTCACAAGCTGTCCCTCTCCTCTCACACTTGCACACACACACACGCACACTCACACTTGTCCTGCTCTGCTGACTCAGTGGCCTTGGGACCCAGCACAGCCTGTAGACCTGCCGTGTCACCTGCCATGGAACCAAGGGCCACAGTCCCTGGTGCTGAGCATCCTGGGCGGAGGGTCGGAGAGAACGTGTGTCAGCTGCTTCTGCTCGGCTCTCATGTCAGGCACTTGAGATGAGCATTTGCTGGCACACTTGAGCATTAAGTGGCTTGTGCCGTTTGTCTCGGGTCAGCGTTTGGTTTTCGGTTCCAAGCGGTCCTGCCCTTGCAGGAACTCCGTGGTACGAAGTGGCGAAGGGCTTTTCTCAAGGACGTCTGAGAAGCTCGAGGACACTTTCATGGATAATGTTGTTATTTGGACCATGGAGGGGGTGGAAGAGCCAGGCACTGGGTCCCCAGGAGGTCAAGAGGAGCCATGCATCAGGGCCCAGCTGCCCCCACCAGCGGGTGGTCGCCAGCACGTCCCCAGCCCTTCCCCGCTGGTCTCTCCCCTCGTGTGTGAATCATGGGGGCTGCAGAGAAAACCCCGAGCTCCCTCCTCCCTGGTCACCGCAAGTCTGCGGTTCTTAGATCTGACGTCCTAAGGACACCTGCGATTGCCCTTGACGCTGGGGTCTCTCGCTGGTGGTCGGATAAACCGAGAGCGGCGCTCTCTGCGCAGTGCGGTCTCTCTCCAGACCTTTGCCGTGGGACGAACGACAGTCACCAGCGCTCACTCTGCGGAGAGCTGGCGCGTCGTGGAGCAGAGCGAGCGCCCGTGAGGCCGGCGCCGCGCGGGTCCAACGGGGAGTGAGGCGGCGGCAGCGCGAGGTGGAGGCCCCGAGGACTGGGACGTCGGGACGAGACCCGCCCCGGTGGCCGCCTCGAGGGACTCGGCTGACATTGTCACAAGCAGCCGCTCTGCCGAGACTCACTGGGAGTGGGACCGACGCCCACGGCCAACACAGTGCGCCCCCGAGTCACTCCCTTCCCGAGTAGAGCCCAGGAGCGGCGGGCAGCCTTCGTGTGGACAAACAGGACAACCGCAGGACATTCGCGGACACCAGTTAGCCGCGGGGAAAACTTCAGAATGAAGGTCATGGCCCTGAAGGCACGTGGGGACTCGGCACATCCTCCCTGGGAGGTGACACAAAGCACCCCTTGGTCCATACCAAGAGGACTTTAGGGAAAAGAGCCGTGCGCCCCGGGCCAGCCGCTGGCAGCTGTCCGCGCCCCACAGGTGCACAAGGACCTGCCCTCATGATCCGGTTAGAAACGCGCCGGGAGGACACGGCTCTCCTCGGACGTCCAGACCATCATGGTTCCATTTCCTCGTCTGTGTTTCCGAATCCGCCCGGAGCCCTTCCCTGAAACCAGGTCATCGGGAGGGCACCCGGGTGGATTTACCTTCTGTGAAGGTTCCTAACCCTCCCCTGGTCCTGTGCTTGTCACGCACCCCTGGGTCTCAGGGGAGCAGGGGGCACACGCATCCCCTTCACAGCCCTGCACTGGCAGGGAGTTCCGGGGTCCACACTGAGCTCTAACCCTGCTTCTCTGGGGGCCTCAGGGCTCCTGGTTCTTCCCCAGAATTTGATGCTGTCCCCACTGCCACGCAGATTCTCCTTCCTGTCATTCCGTCTCAAGGGACATTTTCCTTCCTGGTTTACACTCTCCCCTGGGGGTTCTTTCCGTTAGTCAGCGGCTCCCGCCTTCCCTGAAAGTGTGGCTTTGTTTCTGCTGGACACCAACTGATTTGTCGTGCAGCCAAGTTAAACAAGGAGCTGCTTTTAGACACTTTCAGAATGGCTCTTTTTCTTTTGGCATTCGGTTCCATAATCTGAACTTTAGATACCCTTGGGGTTTAGCGCAAGGCCACAGGGCTCTTGAGGTTTCTGGAGTGATTCCAGTGTCCAGTGATATCAAAGAACAAGGTCAAAGGGGAGAAACAGATCTGTTCATTGTAGATAATTTACACCAGGCAGCACGTTTTATAGTATCTCAGATAGACACCTTTCTTATCTGTGGTGGAGGCAAAGTGACATTTCTGTTTCCAAATAAATCATCAGTAGTTTCCCTGGTTTCTGGGACTATCCAGGGGTCTGATAGGGTCTAAGCACTCATCTGGTCCCTCATTTCCTGACAATAAATCACAGTTCCTGAAATTTCTACCTAGTAAATTTAACCTGCTGACTCAGAGAGATAGTTCAGTAATTGAGTTTTTTTCTGGGAGCAGGAAATAACAATGCTCAGTGCCCAAGGAGCTCTCTGCCCTGCTGTCTCCCCAACTGTCAGCAAAAGAAATAATAATGTGTGAATTCTATCTTTAATTAAGCTGGCTTTCCATGTAGTGTCTGTTCAACAAGCTATCACAGCAATGATCTGCTGTGTAACATACAGACCTCTTATTCAAAGAAATTGGGCTGAAAACCCATACCCCCTTATTGTCACACACTCTTCTCTCCATTATGTCCCTAATATGTGAATGTAACCTCCTAGTAACTAGTTTCTCAGATGGTTCCATGAACACTGTCTCCTGCTATGCATGGTTTTAGGTCCTCCGCCCCACAATGAATCAGGCTTGCCTGTGTAACCAGGAAAATGTGGTCTTAGTGATGTTGTGTGATTTTTTTCCTTAAGATATATTTATTTATTTGAGAAAGATAGCACATGAGTGGAGGGAGGGTCAGAGGAAGAGGGAGAGAATCTTCAGGCAGACTCCATGCTGAATGCAGAGCCCAACATGGGACTTGATCCCAGGACCCTGAGAACATGACCTGAGCCAAAACCAAAAGTCTGGATGCTTAACCAATGGAGCCACCCAGGCACCTCATGCTGTGTGATTTTGTCTGAGATGTAGTTATAAGAAGCCTAAATGACAGTATGGAACTTTGACAATTATTTCTAAGTCCACTTGCCTTAGGGAAATCCAGGTGTCTGGTAAGAAGTCTGTTTACTTTGAGACTACTATGCTGTAAGGGTTCCAAGATGCTTCGCCACATTGAGAAAGGGGCCTGGGCTACCCGAGATTTTCCAGCTATCCCAGGTCCAGATCCAATGTCAGGCATATGACTAAAAAGGGCATCAAGTGTCTCCATGACTCAGCCCTGACCTGCCTGAACTGATGGGGACCCCAAGAAGGAGATGACCAAATGACCCATCAGGTGCCAGAACCACAAGTGACACTAATCCATTGTTTTAATTCAGTAAGTTTGGGAATGGTTTGTTACACAGCAATGGAGAACCAGAACACCACTTTGCAATTAGCTGAATGAGGGGAATGGGCTTCAGAGGATTAAAAAGTTGTCCTGAGTTTGGTCCATGAAAATGTTAACCTCTGTTTATCCACTCAACTCCTATCCTTTTAGTAAATGACCTTTCTTGAAATTCTTAGTTTTGGCATATGACCTATATTGATACCTGGTCATGAATTTCCAACAGTGACCTACAATGCAGTATGATCTTTGCCGTGGTCCCATATAATTTATGGAAATCCTGTCATTCTGAAAGGCATTCAATACAGAATATAAGTATCCTGTTAGATGCAGAATTTGTTGAATATAACCTGTTTGAATTTCTTGTTGGTCTTTTAGAATTTCTGATGTCTTATATACTCAAAACTGTTCTATATTTCTTTGGAAAACTTCATATCATTCTTTGAAGGGTTTTTACAGAATGTAGTTTTTGGTCAACTTCATGAGACTCATATAGAAAAAGAAACATTGAGATGCTCATGTTAGAATCATGACATTTAATGTCAAAGAGAGACATGGAAATAGTCTAATCCAACACTGCAAGCATTCCTGGGCTCTATTTTCTACATTCTATGAGGAATAGTATTTTAGATTTCAGAGTAAATCTAATCATGGTTTTCCTCTAATAAATTTTTTTAGTAATTTTTTAAAGTGCTTATAGGATAAAAAGAGCAAATTCTCTAATATACACATTATGAGGGTCTCATAGTAAATCCATAACTCAACAAAAACATTGGATCACATATTTCAATGGAAAAAATCTACCTAATATCATACAAAAATAATTATGCATAAATTAAAAATCCAAATATATTCTCCCATCTCTTACATTTTGTCTATTGTGTTAACTTTCTGTTTTCCAGAGAATAGTTTCAGAATAAAAATATGGGCTTTTATTGATGGACTGTATTGTCCCAAGGGGGCTGACACAAGTTTTGTTATATGTAGAACTTTGCTTCTGTTATATCCTAAATATGTTTAACTAGATGCCTTTTGTGTGAAGTTGTGTGATTTCTTTTTTTACAGAAAAGACTGAGAAATAGATGTGTAAGTCAATAGCATTCCCCACCATTGTCCATGAGCTGGTAGCTCACATTCATGGGAAGCTGGTCACTGCTCTGATATTACAGGTTTGCTCACCTGGATTTGGACCAGGATCCACAGGGGCATCATTGCAGAAAAGGGGAGCTCTTATCGCATCACCTGGAAACAAATGAAAGCAAGGCCTGAATTGCTCTAAAAATGACTGTGACCATGATTGAGTTGGCCTCCCTGCTGTGAGTCTCATGAAGCTAGACGTTGGAGACTTGTAGACTCATGTTGATCATAGACTTTGATGAAGGAGCAGCATTGTAACCATACAGGTACAACAGCACCCTGCTTATTTTATTGGACACTTTTAATCATCCTTCACTCTTTGTCAATGTCCATTTCAATTTCAAACACCCCAGGGGCTCCCTGCTGATGTCTTTCTCAGGTGAATCTCTGGACTGGGGTACCTTACACTTCCCACCATCACTGCATAGTCTTCAAGGCAAAGACTTGCTTGAACCCACAAGCAATGTGGGGGCCAGACTGGAGCCCCAAGCTTTTGCTCCCCACTTTACAGATCCTGCTGCAAAGTGCAGGGCTGGCTTATGTTCCACACCTTCACAGAGGGGAATGAGCAAATGCACCACAAAAGAATTGAGAGTTAAGTATTCGGGTAACAAGATTGAGTTATTATGGGAGATGCCATCAGTACTGACCTCCATGAAAAAGTCCGTGTTTTAAAATCCATCACAACACATAGCATTTTGTTTCAAAATCCATCATCTCTCTTTGCCGGCATTGCTTCTAAACCGTTGCATTGGTATCTAGCTTTTTCTTAGAGGGTGAGTGTCTCCTAGTTGGGGCTTTTTATGTGCACTGGACAGCCAGGAGAGGCCACTGCAGACGGTTCCCTCCACATGTGTGTTCATTTGGTGTTCTCAGCGGCACAGGTAAAATTTTTCACTCGAATAACCATAGCACAGAGATGTAATAGTTTTTAGCTTAGACTTCATCTTCTAAAATTTCTCCTGATGCTAACTGCTCAAATGATTTTACTCAGCTTCTATTGTCCCTCTGTGAACTAGGACTGTAATCTGAGCTTATAATGTGATTAAGAATGTCTTTTTTCTAATTCAGCAGGAAAACAGGGTAGACATGGAACCCAAATAAATCTACATGGATTTTATGGAAGTAGTGAGTGGTTCTTTAATTTACACTATCTATTCCTCTCTTGAAGGGGGTCTGTATGTGCTCTTGTATTACTGTAACATTTAACTTGGGTTTCTTCTCTTCTCACCCCTCCAGCTTTCCCTGTGGCTTCCCAACATGGGAAATGTTGGGAAGCATCTGGTGCTGGTGTCAGGTGGGGCTGTTATAATCCACCTGAGCCAAGGTTATGTTTCTGTCTTCATGTGTTTTGAGGACACCTCTTTTCCAAAGAACTTTCTTCCCCCTGGCTCATGGGTGCTGGTTAGTCAATTCCAGATTGGCATAATATCTGTAAACTATCATCTGATATGAGGGGCTTTCCAGGCCACTTGTTACTAGTTAGAATCATCTAATAATATCCCTTTGTCTGTCATGCACCACAGTGGATTGAGTTGGATTCTTAGACTTTGATGCTTCCTCACTCAAATTCTGATGTCCTCTCCTGAGTGGATAGTAAGGATTGTGTGGAAGTCTGCATGTGCCCTGATGGTAGTAGCAGAGAGCAGGAAAAGCTGGAGTTCAGTTGATTGAAATCTTCTCCAAACATCCATTGGAGATCCATTTTGCCCCAGGATAAGTGTTCTGTATCAGGGAGATGAAAATGGAAGGCTCAGGCCCTGTGCTCTAGGAGTTTACTGCTCAGAGGCATAAAAAAACAAGATAATGAAGACACACTGACAATGGCCACCACAGTGGTTTGAGTGGGGTCTCACGCGGGAGGATCTCCAACCCTCTCCAGTGAGAGTTGGTGAAGTTGTCTTGGAGGGAGTGTACCTGGACTTGATGTTGGGACACAGATGGGAATGAACCAAACCAACCAAACAAAAAGGAATGAGCCACATTGGGCTGAGGAACCAGGAGCAAACCAACAAGAAAGTGTATACATGGGTGTCAGATAACATCTTAACAAGGCCTGGGATGCAAAGAGGTACTGTGCCCTGGAAGTGATGGCATTTAATGTTTGAGCTTTGGGTATCTGGGGTAAGAGATACATTTTCATTCAAGCCCCACTTAACTCAGGAGTCCTACTCGGGAAGGCCAGCTGTACACACGCTCACTCACTTCCTCCTGTCCTCAGCTTCTAGGTACCCAAGGAGTCAACTCTTACTTCCTTGGAAGCAAAAGGAAAACTTTGACTTCTAGAGGGCATTCTGATGCATCTCTTAATCCCCACTGTGGAGCTATTTGCCGGTTTTATTTACAACGCTCTTGGTGAGTGGTCAGAATGAGAACGAGACCATCCAATTCCAACTATTTTCTTGATGTAATTGTCTTTGTGTGTGTTCTGGTGTTTGAGAAAGAGAGCAGGGGGAGGGGTATTGGGGGAGGGAGAGAGAGAGAATTCCCAGCGCACTCTATGCTGAGCAAGGAGCCTGATCCCATCTCAGGACCCTGAGATGACCTGAGCCCAAATCAGCAAGAGTCAGAAGCTTAACCGACTGAGCCACCCACTGTTCCTTGAGAGATTTTTTTTTTAAAGCCTTTCTTAATATGAAGAGTTCAAAGACCTGTTGAACCCAATGGATGATGACAGAATCCTGTCCTGTGACATTTATAAACTTGTCACAAGTCGGTATGCTGAGGAGGACAATAGTTTTGATGGTAAATAACTGAGATGATCTTTCTTTATCTAGGCTGAGATTTATAAGACCTTTATAGACAAGTTAGTGCCTCTTTACAATGTGGAAGAGTTGATAATAAGTAATTCGTCCTGCTTTGCATCATGGGTGAAAAACTAGAAATTAAAAAATGAGTTATTGGTGAGAAAAATAAGCAAAAATATCCCTTTAGAATGTACAGCCTGGTCTATTCTCTTGACTTTCCTTGATGATTTTCAAATAAATTTGCCACTTGGATTCTGAAAGAAGAGTCTACAGAGAGAGGTCACATTGCTCTGGAAAGTGCATTGACCCACCCCCGAGTTCCATTTTTGATTCTAGCCAGGACCTGCTGCTAACTCACCGAGGGCATTCTGTACAAAACAAATAGTTTTCTCCCTGGTTCAGAAATAAGGAGCTTGGATCAGATAGTATCCAAGTTTCTTTCTGTCTTGAAGTTGTGCTCTTCTAAATCAATGTTTTTTAATTGGCTGCTTATGCTTTTCCTCCAGATTTTTCCCTTTGAGCTAAAGGTCAGGAGCTGTGACCACCATGAGAAAACTGTAATAACAACACTAGCTTACTGATTCTAACTGGTTCTAACAATAGGCCCTGCTATTGTTCTAGTATTATTCTAACATTAACTTATTTAATTCTCATGCTAAACACAGAAGGTAGATACTTCTTATTATGCCAAGCATAGCGATGAAAAAGCTAAGGCACAGAGAGGCTCAGTAAATTGCCCAAGGTCACACTCAGAGGTGAAAGCAGAGATGCAAGCCTGTCTATCTCCAGAGCCTGCATGGCTGCCGCTCCAGCTTCTGCAGCATGAGGGGAATGACAGGACAGTGGCCTGGCTGATAAATCAGGTTAGCGGGGTTGTACATCATCTCACTTTCCCCTGGCAGTTTTAGACTTCAGACATTGTTCCCACACTTTCCAGGGTCCCTGGGAGCTACCAGCTCATGGAAAATAAACTGGCTCTTGACTCTTTCTGAGTGAGGGAAGGAGGGTTTGTGCCAAGAGGTAAAGGTTTTTCAAGATGTAACCAAATCTTCCACAGATTCTCCAGAGGAGCCTGTCCTGGGCTTCTGGTTTTCTCCCACAAAGTGTGAAGTTGGCTCTGAGGTTCGTCATGTACCTATCAGGACTCTTCCTAGTTGTCGCCCTTACCAGAATTTGGCCTCAGGGACCAAATCACACTGTCCCTGTCACCTCCATACCCAGATGACAATGGCTATCCACCTTAGTTAGCATCTTTGATATTGAGGTCCCTCAAAGTCCATTTTGTAGTAATTTGTAAAACTTCGTATTTTTTGGCTGCCTCAAGGTCCCCACACACAGACTGAATACTCCTCCCAGGTGACCCATGTGCTGTGTGGTAGGGGTGTGGCCCCTGCCACTAGTTCTCCTTTTACTTTCCCTGGTGACCTGGTGACATTCACATGCACCAGGAAACTGCCTCGAGCCTTGGACGCTTTACCTGATCCCAGTAAAGGTACTTGCCCAACAGGTCTCACTCTGGGTTCCCCACCAGTTGGGCTGAATCTGTTCCCTTTGCATATGGTTCCTCATGGTGTGTGGTGACTCTGTCCCTCCAGGATCTGTGAGTGGAAAAAACTGTCCTGCATCTCTCCTGTGTCCCTTCTTTTGGTCATACCTGACTGACCATCTCATGAAAAAATACAAAACACCCTCTCCCTATCTTCAATGCCAGCAACACTGTGTCTTTACGACTTGTTTTCCGTGGTCACATATTTCTCTGACCACAGGCATGAAAGCTTCTCTAGGCTTTCAAGGACACTTTTAATTAGATTGAATCCAGTTGGGAAATCCCAGATCATATCCCCATCTCAAGGTCCTTAACATAATCCCATCAGCTCCGAGCCTGGTTTGCTGTGGAAGGCGACATTCTCAGCATCCAGGCATTAGGACATGGACATCTTTGAAAGCCTTTATTCTGACTATAAGACAAATTCATAGTAAAAATAAAGCAACTCCCATTGGTAGGGTTAGTGTATGTCAAACATAAAATTTGAGGACAGGTTGTCAGGAACAGTGGAATCGATGTCCTGGATCACCTGTGAGTGGAAGTCGGGTGGCTCATCCTCACTTAACAATAATGTACTGTCATCAATAGTGCAATGTCCCTGGAATGGCCACAGACTGTGCCGGATTGTGATCCTGGCTTTGGTAGTGACAGCGCTCTTTGGACTGACTCCTTTCCCAATTGGGTATGTTAAACTCTTGTGTCACTGACAGGGGGATCTTGGGCTGATGTCTTTGCCAGCACATCGCCAGTGTTAGGTGAGTTTATGATTGGGGTTCCCAGGAGCACTTGATTAGAAAAGACTTAAAACATAGACTGTGTCCTGGGTCAAATCCAATGATTTCTTCCAGAATAGAGACCAGTGGAGTGTAGGAGCATGTGTGCAAGTGAGAAGTGCATTGTAAACATGCAAGCAAAGAAAAGGGGAGGCGAACAGAATATTCCTATTTACTCATTCTTACTGCACTATATTTCAGGCTTCCTAGCCACAGTGTTAGCAAAGGAATCAGAGGCTGCCAGCCCAGAATCATGGTTAGAATTCACCTTTCTTTCCTAAACCCATGAGGTCCCTTCTCAGTTGAGGAATGCCCTGCTCAGCCTAGAGCCCACTCTACAAGGTGTGTGTGAGGCTCACTCCACACCACGGCTCCTACCCTTCTTGTATTCTCAGTCTTTTATGACACACAGCACAGTTTCTAATTATGTCCCTATTTATCTACTTACTTCCTTGTTTAGACTTTCTCCCCCAGTAGACGCGGAGTTTCATGAGTACCTACATTGAGTTAGGTCCTGTTGGGTTTTATGTCTCTGGGGCCCGCCCTCCTCTAGCACATTCTGAGTGCTTGGTGAATAACCATTGATTGGAAGTCTGCAAGGACGAAAGAGAAGAACAGAATGCAGGGTCAACACAAAGATTTAAGAAGTTTTCCAGGGCTCACTCATGTCCACAGTCTTGAGAAAGAGAAACGAAAACCATCGATTTGTCAATATGGACAATTTGTATCCTGTGAAAATTTTCAATATGTCTCTTTTGAGACCTGGCATAAAACTACACATTTATGAAGCAGGTAAATTTGCTGAAGGAACATAGATGTTTATCAAAAAATTGTGAATAGAATTTCACTGATTATGCTTTTAAACGCTGTTCACATCAAGTTGAATACAGCCATAAGTGACCTTGGAGTAGGCTCCATTTGAATAGCTCCAGGAGAGTAAAGGCAGTAGTGGGCTTGCCCGGGCTGTGCGCTTCCTCCTGCACTGCTGCGGTGCTTATGGGCACTTATCTTAGGTGGCCATCCTGTGCTAGGCCCACAGCAGGGGATGTTTTAGAATTTCAGTTGGCGTTTCCCAACCTCCGACAATAGTAGCATCACAAATGCCATTTTTTTTTGTTTGTTTGTTTTCTGTGTAAGCTTGTGATTAGGAGGACAGCATCTTCACTTTGAAAAGCAACCCAAGTCTACAAAGAGTTATCATAAAAGAATGGTTAAGAGGTCTCCTGTAAAGCATCTGCCAAATGCAAAACTGCTCAAAGTCTGTCCAGACCCACAAGTGGTCAGAATTTCCACAGTTGAAATTCTAGAACATTGAGCACTATGTAGCTGGATAAGATTGGATTCTCCTCAGTAGTCCTCTTTTTTTTTTTTCCCTTAAAGAATAAGAGTATTTGACTAACACTCTGACATACAAAGAAACTCATAAGAACATGCAAGTGGAAGAAGAGCCCACCCTCCTGATCCAGTTGAGTTTTAATCATATTAATGTAAACTTTCTTGAAGCCTTTCTGAAGGTAGATATTGCATGAGTCAACCAATGAATCAATGAATCAATCTATCAATCAAGTAAGCTGTAAACAATGAGGAGCTCAGTGTGTCTTGTCTGAATTTGGATTTTTTTTGTGATATGAGCTATTTAAATGAATGACTGAAGTGTAAATATTGTTAAGCTACCCTTGAGGAAAAATATGTGAGTAGGAAATATTCCAATTGCATCAGCATTTAGCTCTGTAATTAATTAGTGAGGAAAAAAAGTCACTCAGGAGGAATTTTCAGAATGTGTTTCCCTATTATAAATGAACTTACCAAGAAGCCCACATCATGAGCCTAAAGAAATATTTGGTTTAATAATATATGATCTTCTGCAAAAACTTTTCTTAATGACAAAATGCTTTTATTCTAACAATTATTATTTTATGGTGTGTTTCTTTTTAAGTGATATTGCAACTGAGTTTATAGTCTTAAACCAAATAAAAATATAACTAAATGCAAAAAACAGTCTTAGAGAAAAATGTTTATATGTGTAAGTGAACTAATATTCTATTTTTTGTTTTGTATATTAAATTGCATTTACATATTTTATGGTATATTCATCAAAGGGTACCATCAACCAGAGACATAATTTTGTCCTTTATATGTTTTAGTAAAATATTATTGTGAGATAAAATTTTGCAATTTTAATAATAGGGAATTTCTCCCTGAACTTTCTGTATATTTTATGTAGAATGATAATATAACTACTCTTCCTCCCAAGCTTAATTCTAGACAGTTTTAGCCCAATTTATTGTCAGATTTTTAAATATTTTTATATTAAAAATTTTAAAAATTTAAAACATCTTAATTTATTTGAATGATGCAAACATGAATATCTTAAAAATCACATTTCACATGTATTCACCATGTGAGGGATCAAATTAAAGACTTCAAGTGGAGATCAATGCATTGCATTTATCTTGTACAGCCAAGAATATAGTAACACAATAGAATTAAATCAGATTATTAAATAAATTTAATTAAATTTAACAATATAATTAGAAGTGTGTATTTTTATCTAAATAATTCAATAATCACCATATAAACTTTATCAATCTCTTTTGCTTTACCACTTCTGAACAATTACTAAAATATTCCAAAGGGGATGAATTTTGATTACATTTTCTAGTTTGTGTGTGTGTGAGTGTGTGTGTGTGTGTGTGAGAAAGAGAGAGAGAGAGAAAGAGAGAAAGAATCAAGAAAAAGAGAGAGCAATGTGAGGCGGTTGAAGGTTGAGGGCATCAGTTTGGATCTTATCTTTTAAGTACAAAGATGTTTTGGGGGAAATCATAATGATGTGCCCGGTTATGGCCATCAATTTCAGAATACTCTAAATAAATTAATTCTCTGATTTATTTACATATTGCACCAAAGTTTTCTTTTTAATTTTTTAAACAATTTTTTGGGATACATTATTTCAACTCAAGTTGTGGTTAAATGAGACAAAAACTTCTAAAGAGGTAGTATAATTGGGAACTGCCTTTTTGGAGACGTTCCCTTGACTTGAATTAAATCCATAGCTAAGAGTGGCCTGGTAGGGGAAATTCTTTTTCCTTGGACATAGGGCTCTCTCTCTATATATATCTATATAGATGTATATAAAGATATCATAGTTTCCCATTATAGGGAATGGCCTCCTTTCCTAAATTTATTTCTAAAATTAGCATAGTTATTCAATAATATTTCTGATTATTAATTTGATGCTTGATTTAAATAAAAGCTGCCTCATAAAGAGAATCAAGTTTCAAAAGGGATCCAGATTTTATATCCTCTATTTCTGCTATAGTAGAACTCTGGGTGTATAAAGACTCTAAAAAAGATAACTACATTTTATATATATTTTATAATATGATGCTGGATGTAGTCCTATAAGTTACTCTTCAATGTTGGCTATAAGCACAATATAGTGCTCAGTGGAACACATATTCAATACCAAGACTAATAAATACTAAATTGCATAGTTTTTTTTTCAAATCATACATATTATATTGCAAAATAAAATAAAAACAACCAAGAAAACTTACATGTATTTCACAGCTCTTCTATAATAATATTTAAAAACACTGAGAGTCCTTATCTTAATATTGCATTCCTTTACTTGTGTTAAAGTTCATCAACGAAGTAGCATAAAAATCAAAACTGAATCAGACTTTTGGTTTTTAGCCTAGTAGGTAAGGAACATGGAAGTCAATACTCTTTAACAAATCATGAGAAGTTGAACAATTTGAAAAATGGACAGGTCTTCTCAGATGCTTTCAGAGAAGTGAGGACCCTGGGCAAACTTCTGCCCTCACAATCAGAGACACAGATAGGTAGACACAGAGCTCTCCAGAAGGCAATCTGATATCTGCTGGGGGAGTTCAACGGGGAAGTGGGAACTCAAGTTTCACCTCAAGTGTTAAGTATGCAGAAGGCCTTCCCAGGTTATCTTTCCCAAAGCCCTCCTGCATCTTCATGAGTCTCCGGCACAATTTCCATTTTATTTCCATTATGCTCACTAATCTTGTCAGTTACACTTTATTTGCTGGTGTTTTATCTCTCCCAGCTGGGATGTGAGCCCCTGGTAGGATCTATGTTTAAAGATCTTATACTCATGCTCTGGAATGGTGCCAGCCACAGAGTAGAGGTGTGAAACCCTGTGGAAGAAGAGACTGAAAAGACAGTTAAGTAGCAGGAGAGGCATGTGAGCTAGAGTTAATGATTTTGGAAAAAATTGATATATAGATGGCAATTTCAGACCTTGAAAAACATGAGATCCTCTGAGTGATATGAGAGTAAGATCCATGCAGCATCTATCCTGAGAATATCATCCTCTAAGCTATGGGCAGAGGAAGTAGATCTTCCTCAGGAGGTGGAGAAATAGCAACAAAGAACCTGAGGAGAGAACAAGAAGATTCCTCTATTGTCATCTTGGTCTGAGTTTTCCCAAGAGATGAGCCTGAATCAAGAATTTGGTTCATGTAGGGGCGCCTGGGTGGCTCAGTGGATTAAGCCTCTGCTTTCAGCTCAGGTCATGGTCTTAGGGTCCTGGGATCGAGGCCCGCATCGGGCTCTCTGCTCAGCGGGGCCCTGCTTCCTCCTCTCTCTGCCTGCCTCTTTGCCTACTGGTGATCTCTGCCCCTCTGTCAAATGAATAAATAAAATCTTAAAAAAAAAAAAAAAAGAATTTGGTTCACGTAATTTATGTGAAAGTGATCCCAGGGAACACAAAGAAGGAATAAGGAAAGCGTACAGGAAGGGGAGGATAACCACTAAGTGGTGCTTTAATGAATGGCTGACTACTGCTGGCCACAGGGTAGAGAGATGCCACTGGGAGAGCATATAAAGCACAACTCAGAACCATCCTACTGAGGAGCAAGGACACTGAGATCCTTATCCACTCTTCTCCATCACTGCATGTAGGGGATTGCTTTATGGAACATTAGCTCCCTGTCACTTCTTACCCACCTCTTATGCACGTCCAGATGCTTCTGTACCCATGGACTGCCCTTAAGCAGAAGACGTGGTTTCTTGAAGGATGACACCATAGTAGGTGTATTTGGAAACTATTTTGCACTGTGGTAGGTAAGCTCTGAGTGGGTTGAGGTAACATGGGCAGGGACCTGAAGCATCTGCCACATTCATGTTGGCCAAGAGTAGTAAGTGTTTCAACGAACTCTTGGTGAACTATGTGTACATGTTAAAGAGGTAAAGGTTATCATATAGGAATGAAAAGAACCATGAATTCTGGGACACTCCTTGGGAAAAAAAAGTAAAACCTTTTTCTCTTTGTTACCTTGATAAGTAGTAATAGAGAACAACTCAGGAGTTATGAGACTCAGAGGCAGCAGAGGTATCTTTGGAATGGATGTTCCAGGAGGATTATTTTTCACTGGAAAAAGTTGCTATACATATAGAAAAATATAGATGTAAGCGGAGGAGCAGGGATTCTGAAGCCAGATTGTCTGAGTTCATTTTTAGTTCTTTCTTATCCTGTGGGCTTGGGCAAGTTACTTTGCTCCTTGGGGTCTTGGTTTTCTCACCTGTGCAATGGAAGTAATAATGCCACTCACTTCATAGTGTTATTGGAAGGATTCAGTGAGATTATATATATTCTCTTGTATGTCTGTGCCTCCAAGCATTCTAGTTTTACTCTATTATTTCATATTAAATCTTGAATTTCAAATGTTATTTTGTTATATTTCATCAAACAAATAAATATCAAAGACAGGATTTCCAGGATGAGTGGGATTAAATTTCTGATTAATAATTGCTATGCATGTTGGATGAAGATTATCAGAAAAACAATTTAACAATCAAGATATAATAAGCATCTCTATTTAGTGAAATTTGTCAGCGATTATCAATCTTGTATGCACATTGGTGACAAAAAATGTAAGAATATTGATGTCTGAGCCCCATTTTCTATAGATCTTATTTGAGACCATGAGGGAACTGGCAGGCTGAGAAGCACTGATTTACCTAAGAGTCAAAATTTTGCAGGGTCTTAGAAACAACCTTGTGAGTATCAATTGCCATGACTTATTTTCTGATATATCTTAAAGAGAATTTTATATAAGTAGAAATTTACTACAATATACTACATATTTTATTTCTCCAAGATAAAATGTATGCATTAATTATGTTTTTATATTTTGGAAATTCAAAAGAATTTGTCATCCTCCCCAAATAAATGGTAAATTTTCTACTTTATAAATATAAAATATTTTCAAGTATTAATTGAATAGGAGGAATCTGGAAGTTACTACATTTAAATTCCAATGACTAAACTTAAAACTTATGTCACAGGAGAAAAGAATAATCATTGTTATATCAAGGCAGACACACTTTGACAATGTACAGGCATATTTCTAATAACTGCCTTAGGAGGATTAGGAAGAGTGTATATAATTTCTGGATAGTGCAAAAAAAACCCACACCTATTTTCATCTTATGCATAGTAATGATAGTTATAACCATGAATTTTATTATCATAAAGCACTTTAGGAATTAGTGAAGAACAAAATAATTAGAAATATTTCAAAATTTTAATCATGTATTAAATTAATTTTCTATGTGACTGCTTATGCAAAATGAG
Organism: Mustela lutreola; assembly: GCF_030435805.1. Classification (NCBI taxonomy): domain Eukaryota; kingdom Metazoa; phylum Chordata; class Mammalia; order Carnivora; family Mustelidae; genus Mustela; species Mustela lutreola. The sequence continues at coordinate 6,818,924 of NC_081294.1, read as the reverse complement.
AAATTCAATGGAGGGCTGTAATAAATAAAATTGTTTTCTTTAATTCTCCTTTCTTTAATTTATTGAACTTACCTTCATTCCTAATCCATTTACCATATCTCTCCCAACCAATAGCCCCTCACTCTATAAACTTTTAAGAAGTACAGACTTATTTTCCAACCTTTCCAGAACAAAATAACAAAAAACAAAAAACAAAAAAACACATTAGGAATATTCATGAGTTATGTTTTACAGAAGTAAATTTAGATAAACAAAAGTCAATTCTGTTTGCAAAATTATCATTGCACTGTCCTGCTACATTATGTGCCATTAGGAAATCATCAATTTGTTCTTCCTTTACTATCTCTCCTGAAACAAATCCTTTTTATTACACTTGGCAGTAGAATATTCTTCCCTAAAAAGTAAAACATTATAAAGACTTCTGTCTCAGATAATAGCAGAGTAGCTCATATTGGACTAACTGACCCTCACACAGGAGTGATAAACTCTTGGGGAAAAAATGAAAAAAATCCAAAGGAAGAGAAATCTAAAGCCAGTAGCCAGGAAGTTGACATTTGAAAGAAAATAATAACACTGGGTAAGTTTCCAAGTTTCTGCCTTAATGCCTGAGGGCAGACTAGAGTTGTTCCCATGTGGAATGCTAAAGGCCTGGCAAAAGCTTACAGTTTTATTGGTTGAGAAGTCAGAGCACAAAGTAAGAGGAGACTACACCAGTTGGAAAGTGAGAGGATAAATTCTATTCAGCAGTTAGCCAGAGAGGGGGATAAAAACAAATTCTAATTTCTGGCCAAATCATTGGTTGTCCCCTTAACTAAGTGTGTAAGAAATAGATTCCAGGTAACCCAGAAAATGTTAAACATAGCAGATATTAGTTTCTGACATTTGTAGGGGATAGAGAATTCAGAGTTCGAGTCAAGCTGAAGTAAAAACTTGTTATGAAGGAGGGAGGGAAATTAAAAAAAAAAAAAAAAAGAACACCCTTTGGAGGAATGTAATAGAATCCAATCTCTACAAGCTGTCATTCATGATATCTGGGGTCTGATCCAACGTTAATGGACAGAAAATAAAAGAAAAAAATGTTATTCATAGGAAGAGAAAAACCAGTCAAGGGAGAATAAATGAGAAATGTCTCAGATGTTGGGATTCACGAATACAAATGTGAAGACATCTATTTTAACTATGCTCCAGGACATAAGGAAAATATACTGTAATGAGTGAACATACAGGAAATCAAATGGAGACACAAAAATTTTATTATGGCTATTTTAAATTTGTTCAAATAATTAATGGAAAATATTCAAAGAATTGAAGAAAAATATGGTCTCAACAAGGAAACAAATTGAAAATTTTAGTAGAAAAAGATAAAGCAAAAAAAAAAAAAAACCCACCATAAAACCTAATGAAATTTGAGAAGCAAATGATATAAAAAAACTGAAGTGGGTAGAAGAATAAATGAAACAAGATGGGATTGGGAGGGAGACAAACCATAAGTGACTCTTAATCTCACAAAACAAACTGAGGGTTGCTGGGGGGAGGGGGTTGGGGAGAAGGGGGTGGGATTATGGACATTGGGGAGGGTATGTGATTTGGTGAGTGCTGTGAAGTGTGTAAACCTGGTGATTCACAGACCTGGGAATAAAAATATATGTATATAAAAAATATATGTTTATAAAAAATAAAAAATTAAAAAAAAATAAATAAAAATAAAAATAAAAATAAAAAAACAAAACAAAAAAAAAAAAAAGAGTGGGCATCTTTTGAATGGATCAAGAAGATGTGGTATATATACACAATGGAATACTATGCAGCCATCAAAAGAAATGAAATCTTGCCATTTGCGACAACATGGATGGAACTAGAGCGTATCATGCTTAGCGAAATAAGTCAAGCAGAGAAAGACAACTATCATATGATCTCCCTGATATGAGGAAGTGGTGATGCAACATGGGGCCTTAAGTGGGTAGGAAAAGAATAAATGAAACAAGATGGGATTGGGAGGGAGACAAACCATAAGTGACTCTTAATCTCACAAAACAAACTGAGGGTTGCTGGGGGGAGGGGGTTTGGGAGAAGGGGGTGGGATTATGGACATTGGGGAGGGTATGTGGTTTGGTGAGTGCTGTGAAGTGTGTAAACCTGGTGATTCACAGACCTGTACCCCTGGGGATAAAAATATATGTTTATAAAAAATAAAAAATTAAAATTCTAAAAAAAAAAAAAAAAAAAAAAAAAAAAAAAACTGAAGTAAAGTCACTAGATGGCTTAACACCAGACTGAAGAAGAATTTAAAAAAAGAGTCTGGAAAGAAGTGAGTTGGGGGGAATAGGAGGAGGAGACAAACCATGAGAGACTGTGGACTCTAAAAAACAAACAGGGTTTTGGAGGGGAGAGGGTGGGAGGTTGGGTGAGTCTGGTGGTGGGTATTATGGAGGGCGCGTAGTGCATGGAGCATTGGGTGTGGTGCATATACAATGAATTCTAGAACACTGAAAAGAAAAAAAAGAGTCAGGAAATTATAAGATAGATCAAAAGAAATTATTCAACTTGAAGATGGAAGGTTGATAAAAAACTTAAAAGAAAATAAATAAAGCTTCACTGATCTATGTAACAATATCAAGTTGTTCAACATATATAACATTGCAGGTCCAGAAGGAGAAGAAAAACTGGAGAAGAAAATGATATTGGAGAAATAATAACTTATTTTTGTGAAATATATAGTTTATATGACACTAAGTAATCTGCAGGTAGAATAGATAAAAAAGAATCTAATTGCCTTGGGAGCAAAATAGTTAAATTGATGAAAACCAAAGTGAACTATAGAAAATAGACAGAAAAAGAAGTATGTATACCATGCAAAGGAATAAATATATGAAAAAGAGCTTATATTTTATTCAAAATATTGAAAAATTTGTCAACGGGGGAACTACATTCTAAGAATTGTTAATATGAAGTTAGGCTGAAGAAAAACAAAGTTAGATAAAAAGTTGCATTTTCCAGAAAACATGAATAACACTGAAAATGGGAAAATATGATACATAAAAATTTTCTATTGTTTCTCTTTACCTCTTTAAAACACATGACTAAAAGCAAAAGCAATGACATTGTGTTTGATGTTCATGTGATATAAACATGTCATAGGTAAATACCCAGTAGTGCTATTGGTCATAGACATCCCACCTCACACCAGTCAGAATGACTAAAATTAACATCTGCCAAACCGCAGATGTTGGCAAGGATGTGGAGAAGGGGGAACCCTACTGTAATGTTAGTGGAAATGGAAGATGCTACAGCCATTCTGGAAAACGGTATGGAGTTTCCTCAGAAAGGTAAAATTAGAGATACCCTATGACCTAGCAATTGCACAACTGGGTATTTAGCCCCAAAGATACAAATATAGTGATCCAAAGGGGCACCTGCACCCCAGTGTTTCTAGCAGCAATGTCTATAATAATCAAACTATGGAAAGAGCCTAGATGTCCTTCAACAGATGAATGGATAAAGAAGATGTGAGATACACACACACACACACACACACACACACACACACAGGATATTATGCAATTATTAAAAAAAAAAGAAATCTTGCCATTTGCAACAACGTGGATGGAACCAGAGGGTATTATGCTAAGTGAAACAAGTCAATCAGAGGAGGACAATTATATAATCTCCCTGATATGTAGATTTAAGAAACAAGGCAGAGGATCAGAGGGAAGAGAGGAAAAATTGAAACAAGTTGAAACTAGAGAGGGAGACAAAATCATAGGAAACAAACTGAGGGTTGCTGGAGGGGAGATGGGTTGGGGGATGGGGTACATGGTCAAGTGCATTAAGGAGGACACGGGATGTAACAAGCACTGGGTGTTGTATAAGATTCATGAATCACTAGCCTCTGCCTCTGAAACTAATAATACATTATATGTTAACTGAATTTATATTAAAAAATCACTGCAAAATATAATGCAAAGCAGGATGGTTAAAAAAAGTTAATGGATAGTCATGCTTTATGCTACATAAAAATGAACTAACAATACTGGGATGTATTTCTGATAAGTTATCTTGAAGTATAAATTATAGTACATTTACAGTTGATGAATTTCACAACACCTCTTCTAAAAAGATTTAGCTCTTCATATACTTGAGCTTCCTGTCCGAATTTAACTTTAAAGGTTATGCAGTGATAATTTAATGTAAGCTATAACATTTTCTGTAATTTGTGGTCATGCAAGAAACCAAAAGTGCCTTCAAGAAATAGTGCAAAACACCTATTTATGTATTGTCTCTCTGTATGTTCAATTAAAAGGAAACATTAATTTTCCAAAAAAAAAAAAAAAAAAAAAAAAAATGAACTAAAATTGGATCAGGGACTACAATGTAAAACTTAAAATTATAAACTTTATTTAAAAAATAGAATAGAATCTTGATGACTTCGGGTTAAAGATTTCTTATCAAGAACATAATATAGATCAGCCATAGAAGAAACAAAATTGTATTAATCAATTAAACATTTCTGGTCATTGAATTTTATGAAAATAAAAACTGATAAGAGCCACAGACTGGGAGAAAATATTTCCAAAATATATGCTTGATAAACAACTAGTAACAGAATTTGGAAATAACTCTCAATTTAGAGCAAAAAAACCCAGATAAAACAATAAAAACAAAAATGAAAACTAAACAGTGGTATAAGTGACAAATTTAACATTGTTCGTCTTTAGAAAAAAGCAAGTTAAAAGCACAATGAAATAATCCTCAATGCTCATAAGAATAATCTTGTACCTCTCAAAACAAAGAGAAAATCCACTGTAGGCAAAGCTGACTCAACTGGGGCTCAGTCTTTGCTGATTCTCTGAGGTCCGTTCACATCTCCTGTCACCCACAGTAATGCTACTCAGGAAAGACGCACACTGGGAGAATAATGTTGGAATTGGACCAGTGTGCTTACCGTCCATATTTTAATTCATCCAGTTGAGAATGCATTTCAAAAAGTAATTTTACATTTTGTGTCATATACATTGAGATAAAATATATTTTAAATTAAAATGACAACAGTCAACAATCAGTTGACTTTTGGTTTTGGCTCAGGTTGTGACCTCATGAGTTGCGAGATCAAGCCCCATAGTTGGGGGAAGGTGTGCTCAGCGGGGAGACTGCTTGAGATTCTCTCCCCACTCTGCCTCTGCCCCTCCCCCTACAGGGGTGTGCACTCTCTAAAATTAATAAATAAATCTCAAAAAAAATTAAAATATCAATGTTACTGTGCTTTTCCTACATAACTACGTATTCCCTTTTTATTCTTGGAACATATTAGCTATTACTTTATATTTCATTTGTATATGATTGATATATTCACATAATTTCAAATCCACAAATGGATGTACAATGAAATGTGATTTTGTTACCTTTAGTATTATGTATATAATCTGTTTACTTAAGCAGTACCACTGACAATATTTGGTTGGCCCCCACATTTTGCTATCCCAAGCAATGCTTCATTGAGAATCTTTTTAAATATATTGTCTTACATGTATGCAAGTGTATTAAGAGAATGCTCTATAGAATTATTAGATCAAAGGGCATATGCACTTGCACTTGTGACACATATATTTCCAAATTACCCTTCAAGGAAGTTGTACCAATTCATATTATCAGCAATCCACTAGAAGCTTGCTTAATTTTGAAAAAAAAAAAAAAAAAAAAAAGTTCTGATTCTCCATAGCAAGACTTTCTGTTATTCTTTGCTTCCAGCAGATCACAGCAAACTCAGGCCAGTTAGGACAGTTAGGACAACTTCCAGCTCCTTTGATACATATAGATTTGCTGCAAGGCTACAAGGTGCCAACTCCTATGTGAGTTTTAAAATTCTTGAGTATGGCACTATGAGGCATGATATTGGGGAGTTTCCCTGGCCTGTTACCATCTCAGGTATGAGTTGAAATCCAAACCTTTTTCTTTCTTTCTTTCTTTCTTTTTTCTTTTCTTTTTTTTTTTTTTTTTTTGCAGGAGATCCATGTGCGTTAAAATATGAGTGGGAGAGAAGGAAAATGAGGTTAAAAGAGATTGCTCTAGGACAGGAGTCTCAGTTGATAACATCTGCAGGCAGTGTTATTGGGCACAACTCTAGAGGGAGTATGCTACTAGCATCACGGCAGGGGGGGGCGAAGATGTTGTTAAACATCCTACGGGACAGTAGTCCAAGAGAAGAATGATCTAGTGCCAAATGTTAAGAACATGAGGTTCAGAAATCCTGATATTTATGTATTTATATGTTTATACATACACACTACACACATGTACACACATGCCTCACACAGAAATTGATAAAAGTGGTTTGTTTGTTTGTTTGTTTGTTTTTAGAGAAGGGACTAGAGTCACTAGTGGTGTTTGGAAATTATGACTAAGGAGAGTGAATGTGGACTTTTCCTTGTTTAGAGTCTAGACACTCGTATCTTTCAAAAAAGTAATAGATGGCATATTGGCATCTTACTTTTGTAAGTAAAAAGAACCAGACCCAAACCCATACACTGTTTTTGACTTCAGTAAAAATATTTTATTGGTTCATACTATATTTATGAGCATTTATTTTTGCAGCATTAACTATTAAATCCTTAAATAGTTTAGTTTTTAATGCAGTAAGTTGCCCAACTGTTTTTATTTCTTTGGCCACTGGCTTGGCATTTACCTTTATTTTCTTTGTGCACTTCAGGATTTACCTCCCTGGTCCAGTAGGTAAAGATGCTGTCCTCCTTAGTTTTCAATTATCATCAAATTTGTGGACTGAGTTGCTATGGCAATGACGTAAAACTCCAGAAGGAGAAAGGTGAAGATAAAATCAGTCTTGCTTTGTTTTCCAAACACTGACAGCTGAATTAACCTTGGAAAATAAGGCAGCTCTTCCCCAGGTCATTCATTCTGGGTTTGCTTTACCTATTTATACAAACAGGGTATAAAGAATGATTGACAATATCCTTCCCGTGTTGTAAGATGCTTTCCAGAATAGGGCTTCCCACACCTCAAAGGAGAGATAGTGACCTCAGAGAGCAAGGGGACCCCAGGGTTTCAGAGGCCACTCTTGCCAGAGGTCCCCAGGGTCAAGGGCATTCCCCACTGGCATTGTCTCCACCACCCCAGGACCTAAGACAACTCTCCACCTTTATGCCAGTCCTCACCTTTGCTCTGATCCCCAGTCTGTGGGCTCCATTGGGTTTCACCTGCAACAGGCAGAGGCAGGTCTTGTTTGGCTCTACTGGCCAGTGCTTCCCAACATGGCCCATCAATTCAGAGTTATTCCAATCAAACCCCCAGCAATATTATTTTGTGAGTGCTGACAAATTTATTCTGGAGTTTATGGAGAGGCAAAAGACCCAGAATGCCTGAGTTTATGGAGAGGCAAAAAACCCAGAATGCAATACTAAGAGAGGAACAAATTTGGAAGACTGATGATACCTGACTTCAAGACTTACTATAAACCTACAGTCATCAAGATAGGGTGATCCTGGCAAAAGGATAGACAATGCAATTGAATAGAGAGCCTGGAAATAGACCCTCATAAATAGAGTCATCTGAGCTTTGACAAAGGAGGAGAAACAACATAATGGACAATAAATGGGGCTGGGACAACTGAGACATCCAAATGCAAAAAATGAATATAGACCCAGGCCTTAGACCTTTCACAAAAACTAACTCAAAATAAATCATAGACTAAATGTGAAATGCAAATCTGTAAAACTAGAAGATAACATAGAAAAAATTTGATGACCTCGGGTAGGGTGATAATCTTTAAAATACAATACCAATAGCATCTCATTTCACCAAATGAAATAAATAATTGATAAGCCGGACCTCATTAAAATGGAAGACTTCTGATCTGTGAAAGACAATGTCAAGACAATGAGAAGACAGGTCATAGACTGGGAAAAAATATTTACAAAAAAGACATCTGATAAGGGACTATAATCCAAAATATATAAAACTCTTAAAACCCAACTGTAAGTAAGCAAAGAACACAATTAAAAAGTGGGCCAAAGGGACCCCTGGGTGGCTCAGTGGGTTAAAGCCTCTGCCTTCGGCTCAGGTCATGATCCCAGAGTCCTGGCTTCAAGCCCCACATTGGGCTTTCTGCTCAGCAGGGAGCCTGCTTCCCCCTCTCTCTCTCTGTCTGCCTCTCTGCCTACTTGTGATCTATCTGTCAAATAAATAAATAAATACAATCTTAAAAAAAAAAAAAGTGGGCCAAAGGTCTTAAGAGACATCTCATCAAATAGATACAGAGATAGCAAATAAGTGTAAGAAAAGATGTTGCACGTCATAGTTCATTTGGAAAATGCATATTAAAGCAATAAGATACCACTACAGGGCTATTGCAATGGTCAAAATGCAGAACATAGACAACACCAAATGGTGACAAGGATGTGGAGGAAGAGGAACACTCATTCATTGCTGATGGAAATGCAAAATGGTACAACCACGGGGAAGACAGTTTGGTGGTTTCTTAAACTAAACACACTGTTACCATACAATACAGAAACTGTACTTCTTGGTAACTACCCAAGTTTGTTGAAAATTTATGTCCACACAGAAACTTCTACACCAATGTTTATAGCAGCTTTCTTCAATTGCAAAAACTTGGAAGCTACCAAGATGTCACTCAGGAAGTGCATGGTTAAAATGCGCATAGAATCTGGACCATAGAATATTATTTCGCACTAAAAAGAGATGAGTTATCAAGCCGTGAAAGGAGATGGAGGAATCTTAAAGACATTTAGTAATAAACCATTCTGAACATGCTACATAGGGTATGATTCCATTTATATAAGATTGTGAAAAAGTCAAATCTATGGAGACAGTAGAAAAATAAGTTTTTGCTAGTGGTTAGAGGTTGGGGATAAGGGATGAATACTCAGAAGGCAGAGGATTTTTAGGGCAGTAAGAATACTATGTATGAGGTTATAATGGTGGATAATTCATTCTACATTTATCTCTACCCATAGAATGCAAAACACTGAGAGTGAACTGTAATGTCAAATATGGTCTTTTGTGTCAACAAAGGTTAATCCATTATAACAAATATACCATTCTGGTGGGGGATATTATTAGTGGGGGAGGCTATGTATGTGTGAGGGCAAGGTGCATAAGGGAAATTTCTGTACTTTCAGTTTTGTTTTGAATTTTATACTGTTCTAAAAGAATAAATTCTTTTTTCTTAAATATTTTATTTATTTATTATTTGAGAGAGAGAGAGCACAGAAGGAGAGCCTGATGTGGGACTTGATCCCAGAACCCTGAGATCATGACCTAAGTCAAGGTAGACACTTAACCAACTGAGCTACCCAGGTGCCCTAAAAGAATAAAGTCTTAATGAAAAAATACATCATAATCTAATTGAGTCAAATCAAGACTTTTTATAAAGAGATTAAGGAATGGTGAAAATCAATGGATAAAGAAAAACAGAGAAAGAAAATGGTGGCTAACTTAGGTGGTGGGTATGTTAATTAGGTGATGGGTATTTAATTAGCTTGATTGTGTCCATCACTTCACAATATATACATATATCAACACATCAACTTGTATATCTTGAATACATGCAATTCCTATGGGTCAATTATACCTTAATAAAGCTGAAAATTTATTTTAAAAAGTCCTTTAATTAATTACTTAATTAGCTTCAATTTTAATTTTATTTAAAGTCAGGTTAGTTAACATATAGTGTATTATTAGTTTCAAGGGTAGAATTTAGTGATTCATCAGTTGTGTATAACAACCTGTGCTCATTCCATCAAACCTGCTCCGTAATGCCCACCACCCAGTTACCCCAACACCCCACCCGCCTCCCCTCCAGCAACCCTTAATTTATTTCCTAGAGTTATGTCTCTAATGGTTTGCCTCCCTCTCTGTTTTTATCTTATTTTATTTTTCCTTCCCTTTCCCTAGGTCATCTGTTTTATTTCTTAAATTCCATAGAATTGAAAGCATATGGTGTTTGTCTTTCTCTGACTGACTTATTTCGCTTAGCATAATACCCTCTGGTTCCACCCACATCATTGTAAATGGCAAGATTTCATTCGTTTTGATGGCTGAGTAATATTCCATTATATATATAGGTAGATAGCTACAGACCTATAGAGAAATATATCTATACATCTGTAGATACATCTATCTATCTCTACCTATCTGTCTATCTATCACCTCTTTACCCACCCATGCATGCATGCATGCATCCATCCATCTGTCGATGGACATCTGGACTCTTTCCATATTTTGGCTATTGTGGACATTGCTGCTATAAATCTTTGGGTACATGTTCCCCTTCGAATCACTATTTCCGTATCCTTTCAACTAATACCTAAAAGTGCAATTGCTGGGTCTGAAGGTAGTCTTGTTTTGAACTTTTTGAGGAACCTCCATACTATTGTCCAGAGGGGCTGCAGCAGTTTGCATTCCCACATAGAGTGTAAGAGGGCTCCCCTTTCTCTGCATTCTTGCTAACATCTGTTGTTTCCTGAGTTAATTAACAACAACAACAACAACAAAAATCCTTTAAAATTCTTTAGGGACCCCTGGGTGGCTCAGTCAGTTAAGCATCTGACTCTTGGTTTTGGGTGAGGTTATGATTTCAGAGTCCTGGCATCAAGCCTTGCTTTGGGCTCTGTGCTCAGCATGGAGTCTTTTTGTCCCTCTCCCTCTGCTTCTCCCCCTGCTTGTGCATTCTTTCTTTCATAAATAAATAAATATTTTAAAAAATAAATTAAATAATAAAATTCTTTAGCAAGTTTGACATGGTAAATTTTTTCACTGTTTAATAATCTGAAATACATTTCACCTTCATTAATAAAATGCAGTATTGCTGCATAGACAGTTCCAGGATGAGATATATCTTCTCTCAGCACTTTGATGGCACAGTTCTCTGCTTTTTGGCTCCTGTTTCTGTGCCCAAGGAGCCATTCTTTGCATTGTCTCATTAGGTGATTCTTCTATTCTCCTTTAATCCTAAGATTTCTCTCCATTGTTTCTTTTGTTTGTATCTTTACATTTTCTTTAAAAAAATCCTTGTTGATATAGGTCATGATTCTTGTATTGGTAGATTTACCTATTCCATCTTTGAGAAAGATTCTCAGCTTTTTCTTTTCTTTTCTCTTTCTTTCTTCCTTCCTTCCTTTCTTTCTTTCTTTCTTTTTTTTTTTTTTAATTGCTTCTCTGCCATTGTCTTCTCCTTTTCTGGGATTCTGGTTGTTTATATGTTTGACTTTTCCAATGTCTCCCATGGATTTTAACCTCTTGAGACAGAGCATGTTTCCTAAAGATGGCATACATGCTCTTGTACAATGTGACCTTGACATTCATCCTATCCAGTGGTGGGTTGTATGCATGCTTTCTGCCTTTTAAATTGGGTGGATCTTTGCAGTTGTCTCAACCATAAGATTATAGCAGTCACGGTGCTGCTAGCTGACTTCCAAGACGAGGTCATAACAATGACACACACCTTTAGAAAACTTACTTTTGGAGCCTCCACAACACAGGGGACCCCAAATATGTTCTCACATTTGGGTGTACAGATAGAACCCCATGTGTAGGGGCCATATGTAATTGTTTTTGCCGAAAGCCCAGTTTGGGTACAAGCTGATAACCATTATTACCCATCAGCCATGTGAGTGAGATGCCCCAGATAATTTCAGCCACCGGCTAAAGTCACCCCCCTTTATGAATCTTCCTGACGGAGGTCCCTAGCCTCACAGGTCAGAGATAAACCGCCTCTGAACAAACTACTGACCTTCAGAATTTATGAGTATAATAAAATAGTTGTTTCAAGCCACTAAGTTTTGGGATGGGCTATTAACGCTACAACAGAATCTGAAATACTTCTGTGACATCTGTTACTATGCCTTGCCTCACTCTATTCTGCATAATATCTTCAATTCTATCTCCAAAGACACCAACTGCTCCTTCAGCCTAGCCTAATTGACATTAAATGCATCCGTTGAAGTTTTATTACTAGTGATTACATTTTTCATCCTCATACAGTTAATTTTGTTATTTTTCAAAACTGCTTTGCCATTTCTAAGAGTAAACTGTTGCTTAATATTTGATGTCATATTCTATTTTTTTAGATATTTTATACATAGCCTTTTACACTGGGGTTATAATTTTGATATCTGAAGCCTTCTGAGAGAGTTTATTTACTTCGGATTGTTTCTACTGACTATAGTTCCCTGGAGGCTTGTTTTTTTCTGCAACTGGTAGTATAAAAGCTTCCCCTTGTTGATTAAACTTAGTCACAGAAGTGCTGAGGGGCCATGTGTGTCACTGTGAGTAAGGGACAGGCAGGGGTAGGTAGGGAGAGATAGAGGGCTCTGTGATCAGGCTCACAAAATTCAAAAGTGCTGGGGATGAAAGAAAACCAGAGAAAAGGAAACAAACCAGACCATCCTGTCCCAGGTGTCAAAGGTGTGGTCTTGTTATAACAGCTGCCTGTGACCAACAAAATCACCAGACCCTGAAAAAGAAGTAAGACCTTAAAGATGTTATCACTCATCCTTGCTCAGTGGTGATATAACAGAGATGTTAAAAGGATTTGAGTTCCCTAGTTAGTTTTCTATAAAAGACCAATCCTAAAGGCCTTGAGTGGCAACCCTGTTGGGAACCCTCTCCCTCCCATGAACTTTTTCTGTATCCTCACTTAATAAAACTCTATCAATTTACTCACTCTCCTTTGTCCATGAGATTCATTCTTCGCCTTTGTGAGACAAGAAACTAGCTCTCCCACTTCAACTGTATCTTAGAGAAAGAGTGTCAGATGTAGGCTTTGACATTTCACAGGTCCTGGCTTAATTTCTAAGACCCGACATAGAGCTGGCCTTTTTCCAGGGCAAATCCAGGCTTTATATTTTACATATTATAAAATTATATAATATATATCCTGAAATTTTATTTTTTTTTTCCTCATTAGACATTGACATTACATCCAGGAGCTCCAGAATACATTTGAAGTGTATTTATTTCAATGTATTCAAGACCTGATTGTGTCATGGTTAGTCTGCCATGTTGCCAAGAAGTAGAAGTCCAAGGAAATCATCCAGTACAGATGCAGATATAAGACACAAGCACAGGTTAGTTACAGGGAGATACATTTAATGTAGAACCTTTCCCAGTGAGTGTTATTTACATGGCTCACATCTGTGCATCAGCATGGAGCACACAGAAGGATTTGCAGATGCATTTAGCAATGACAAATAAGAACTCAATGGCTTGGGTGCCTGGGTGGCTCAGTGGGTTAAGCCGCTGCCTTTGGCTCAGGTCATGATCTCAGGGTCCTGGGATTGAGTCCCGCATCAGGCACTCTGCTCAGCAGGGAGCCTGCTTCCCTATCTCTCTCTCTCTCTCTCTCTGGCTGCCTCTCCGTCTACTTGTGATTGCTCTCTGTCAAATTAATAAATAAAAGCTTTTAAAAAAATAAAAATAAAATAAAAAAAGAACTCAATGGCTTGTTCACATGGATTAGTTAAGAATACAACTTTTGGGGGCGCCTGGGTGGCTCAGTGGGTTGAGCCGCTGCCTTCAGCTCAGGTCATGATCTCAGGGTCCTGGGATCGAGCCCCGCATCGGGCTTTGCTCAACAAGGAGCCTGCTTCCCTCTCTCTCTGCCTACCTCTCCGTCTACTTGTGATTTCTCTCTGTCAAATAATAAATAAATAAAATCTTGAAAAAAAAATTAAAAAAAAAAAGAATACAACTTTTGATCAATAAAAAGGGCAGAAGGCTAAAAGTTTGAAAGTCTGTAAGTTAGAAATTTGATATTGGCTTTATTCTTTAATGATTCCTGATTCTTTTCTCCTAATTTTCTAATTGTACTTTTAGGAGAATTTGAATTGGATAAAAAAAAAATGGATTATAAAACTCACTTCAGATGTTCCTTTAGTTTTAAGTATATGAGAGCTGGGAAGTTACCAATAGTTATTCGCCTTACACACAGGCATTAAATAATCCTTTTAGTTTATAGTTTTATTTTACAGGTTAGCTTAACTATTCATCTTACTATGTAAAAGATTTAATGATTTTTTTAAATTTATTTTTTATTTATTTTCAGCATAACAGTATCATTATTTTTGCACCACACCCAGTGCTCCATGCAATCTGTGCCCTCTATAATACCCATCACCTGGTTCCCCAACCTCCCAGCCCCCCGCCATTTCAAACCCCTCATATTGTTTTAATTCAACCTTTTCAATGACCCGGGCACTTAGTTGCATTAGCACTGCTGCTTTGGGACAGGTTTTGTTTGTTATTACATAAAATATTGTTCTATCCGTTATGTATAGTTCTGTAGAGTTTAGTCTGCTTTCTCTCTAAAATTATAAGGAATAAACTGTGGCAGCCATGGTTGGATTTTCTTTGCCCATATCGACCTTCCGGAGGCACTTGAAAGGAGAATGACTTCACACTCACATTAAAGATTATACTCAGCTTCTCAGATAAACCGGAAGATGGAATTCGAGCTGTTAGAACTTGCTGCCTGCTGGTCTCAGTCTGTCAACAACCGTGGTTGTGGCTGGACCAGCTCCTGCGGGCCTTCAATTGCAAGATGTCCTCAGCAACAACCATCAGGAAATGCTGGGGGACCTCACTCACAGGGCCTGAAACTGACAAGACAGCCCTGAGGCCACACAGTGAAGTTGACCATAGAGAGAGAGAGTGCAGTCCTGGGGTTTTGCTTGTATCAGTGTGGAAGGTGGAGGCAGATTTTCACAGACCCATGCTTTGTTGGTGAATTTATTTATTAATTTATTAAAAAAATAAAATAAATAAAAAATCAATAAAATAAAATAAAATAAAAATATTTTATTTTATTTAGATTCAATTAATTAACATACAGTGTATTATTAGTTTCAGAGGTAGAGCTCAGTGACTCACCAGTTGCCTATAACACGCAGTGCTCATCACATCCCATTCCCTCCTTAATGCCCATCCCCCAGTTAGGCCTCCCCCCACACACCTCCCCTCCAGCAATGGTCAGTTTGTTTCCTAGAATTGGATGTCTTTTATGGTTTGTCCCCATCTTAGACTCCTTCTTATTTTATTTTTCCCTCCCTTCCCCTATAACCCTCTGTTTTGTTTCTTAAATTTTATACATGAGTGAAATCGTATGATAACTGGCTTGAAAAAATGAGAGAAAATTAAAGCTTGAGGAAGAGAAAAAAGAAGTGGTCCAAAAGGTCAGTTAGGGAAATCCACCAAGACTTCTAAAACAAAGGAGGCTGGGGGTCCAGGTGGTGGGGGAGGAGCCTGGCTCTTTGTGTGTAGCTTAAAGTGTGTTTATTCAGAGGTAGCCCTCTTTGACTTGGGTGCCTGGCAATCCAAGCTTACTGAAGTCCGGCAATTACATTTCAAAAAGGAAAAACCCTACTGTCTGGGTTTACACTCCAGAATTAAATCAGTTTCTCCCAGACATCACTACTAGACTAGTTTTCGAAAGACACAAAACACAAATATGGTGACCCTAAGAGAAGTGACAACAGCAAGGGGGTCAGGGGAACTGGAGGAAGACGGTCATAGTTGAACGACCTGGGGCCTCTGAGGCCTGCAGACCGCAGAACTGAAGGAGCCTCTGTGGTAAGAAGGCAGGAGGAGCTGGGCGTCCTGGCTGACCCACTCCCAGCGGTAAGCGCTTCCCAGGATTTACCTGCACCACCCAATACATCAGAACATGGGGCCCTGGGAGCTCAAAGGAGGAAAATTTCTGATACATTGTCAGTAGCCTATAAAAACTGACCTGTGGGGCGCCTGGGTGGTTCAGCGGGTTAAAGCCTCTGCCTTCCGCTCAGGTCATGATCCCAGGATCCTGGGATCAAGCCCCACATCGGGTTCTCTGCTCAGCAGGGAGCCTGCTTCCCCCGCCCCCTCTGCCTGCCGCTCTGCGGGCTTGTGATCTCTGTCAAATAGATAAATAAAATCTTAAAAAAAAAAAAAAACAAAAACTGACCCGTGCGTGGGCCACCAACTTCAAGATGTAAAGTGAATACAGCTGGGCTTGACTCTGAAAAACAATCTGAGGGTTTTGAAGAGGCGGGGGGTGGGAGGTTGGGGTACCAGGTGGTGGGTATTATAGAGGGCACGGATTGCATGGAGCACTGGGTGTGGTGCAAAAATAATGAATACTGTTACGCTGAAAAAAAAAAAAAAAGAGCAGCTGAGGGGGGGTAGGTGGGGAAGGGGGAGGGCCAGAGAGGAGACAGGAGAGACGGTAGGGAGAGAACATTGGCTTGCTGTCATCATTAAAAACCAAGAAATGCCTTTTCGTAAGGAAAGACTCACATCATGGTCTGGCTCCACTGAGAGACTGATGAGGGAACAGAAGGCTGACTGATGACAAAGCAAAAGCTGACACCCTCCAACCTTCCCCCACCCCACTCCTGGGTGGACATATGTGACATTCTTTAGGAATCCCCCAACTCTCTTAATGTTAACACCTTACTAGAGGGAAAAAACTTTGACAATGGCAAGGCCTCAAGGCCTCTAACATCTTGTAGGTCCTCTTTAGCATATGAAAGTTCTTTTGAAACCTTCCTTTTTCCTTACCTCCCCCAACCCCATCCATATAGCCTGCCACCCCTCCAACCCTGGGGCAGCAGTTTTTTCTGCCCATGGGTCCTGTCCCTGGTGCTTTAATAAACCACTACTTTGCACCAAAGATGTCTCAAGAATTCTTCCTTGGTCGTTGGCTCCAGACTCCACCCCACTGGATCTCACCTATATTCTCAAACTTCATCAAGACTGTGAGGACCCAGTGCTCACATCCATTTGATGTGTATATGCAAAGGCACTAGGAGGCTATGCAAGGCCCCCATTCACTTTGACAAACCTGGATGCAAGTATGACTAGAGAGGATGTTGAAAGTAGTCAGACAGCAACTGTGCCAACTTGAGGGCAACTCAGTGGGAACATTTTCAGACTAGCCATAAACAAAAGTGTTTAAATGTTTTCTCTCTTGCTCTCTCGCTGCATTAAGAACCACATTGCTTTAAATATTAATAACTGAAAGGAGTGAGTATTTTTTCCCCTCCAGCTTTTCAAATAAAATTCACTGTTGGCTTGAAAACAGATATAGAAATTTTAGGCCAAAGGCTATTTCTTTTTTCAAGAAGTTATCCATGGCTAAGAACAAGAATTTAGTATAAAGTCAGTCCTCAAACACAGCTAATTGTAGTTCACAGGCTTTTTATGCACTTGAACAAAAGAATGCAGCCAGAAAATTAAACTACAAAGCATTCTAAGGGAGGAAATGGAGAATTTTTTATTATGGCTTTTCTCATTCAAACCTAGAAGGTGAATTTATTTTAGATACATCAAGATCGACTACCTTTATGCTCCAGAAATCACATATTTAAGTAATTTTGTAAATCATGTAAATTTAATTATAACATTTCTGTATATTTCTGATGCTAAATAATAAAATTCTAATCAACACAGAGAACGTAACTGTCTCTCATAAGCAATGTTCCCAGGCATTCAGCCTCCCTCTCTGTTCATGGTCTCCAATAAGAAGATTGTTCTCTTCATGCTGTCACTGCATAGGGATCTAGGAGGACCCTAGCATTACATTTCTTTGCATAGATGTACTATATATCTTTTTGGTTTGGGAGAGGGCAGAGTGAGAGGGAGAGAATGTAAAGCAGACTGCACACTGAGCATAGAGCCTGATGCTGGGCTCGATCTCACCATCTTGAGATCATGACCTGAGCTGAAATCAAGAGTTGGTTCCTCCTTAGACCACCCAGGTGCCCCTGTACAAAATATAATTTATCAGTTTCTTATGGGAAGACATTTAAGTTGTTTCCAATTTTTCTCTGATGGAATATATTGCAGTGAAATCATTTTGGAGCTCTTTTGAGTACTTTATCTATTAAGTGATGAGAAGGACATTTTTTGAGTCAAAGGGCAAATGGGTTTTTGATTGGATTAGTACTCATCTTGCAGTTTCTTCCCATCTGCTGCCTCGACCTTACCAAAACTCCTTAGGAAACATCATTATAGTGACCTCAGGGGGCTCAGATGAAAGGACAAGAGGGGAGTCCCTCAGAGACCCCAGAACTCTGTCTCTAAAATGTCCTCTGTTTTGAGAACTGGGGCAATTTCCGGCCAGGAGGAGGTCAGGGAAAGCCGGGGAAGCTACGGCTGGGGCACAGCTGGGGCGAGGCTGGGAAAGGCCACAGGGACAGGCCCATCCGCGCTCTTCCAGGCCCCATCACAGTGCTGGGCTTGACTACGGGGCACTTTGCAGGATTCTGGATGCCAGCGATGCAATCATATGTGTACTTTATACACATCACCGTGGCAACGGTGTGGCCCAGCATCTGGGGGGAGAGAGGAGGAATGGTATAGTGAGGTGGTTGGAAGGAATCTATTGCCATGAGAATTTCTGAGGGATCTGAGTCTCCCAGAGGGGCTGGGAAAGGAGAAGTGAGCAACCCAAGAAATTTCGAGTGGATCACTGCTTATCAGCACCAGATCACACTGTTTCGAGGAGAAGACTGCCCTATGATGCTGAATGTCAACTGAGGGAGTTTTAAAGCTCCAAGTTTGGTTACCCCACTGCACAGATGTGATTCCTGAAATAGTGCCCAGGGTGTTACTGTCTCAGGTGTCCCCTTCTGTTGTCATGGAGAGCAGAGTACGAGTGATAACAGTCCCACCAGCAACTATGGAAGGGGAAGAAATGCATTCCCCTGTGGATCCGACCACTGCCGTCAAAGATGGAGGAAGGAGATGCTGGGAGCACACAACCCTTCAGCCCCCAGGTGGAGAGAGGGAAACAGAAGGCTGAAGCTCAGGTTTCACACCACACCAGCTTTTAGGAGGTAGAAACCAAGAAAACACTACAGAAAAGACAAAACATACACTGGCTGAGCTCAGAGAACAGAGACCCTGAAAGAGAAAGAGAAAATTTTAGCTCCTTGAATTGCGTGTAGCACTATATCCTGATTGTATCCCTCATCTGGGACTCATTTCCTTATCTATTAATCCACAATAACAATTTATTATAGCGAGACATGAGAATGTGGGGATGAGACTCATACCTGAGCATGGCAGGAATTTTGCGTGTCCTTTCAGTAGATTGGTGGACTGAGTTGAATCAAAACTTGCTTTCTAAAGACAGAGGTGTCTGTAAAGACTAAAAACATAGATAAATAGAGAAACCTCCTCTAGGACATCTTCCCTATGAAAAATTTATCTGTATTTCCAGACTTTATGGATACCCTGAGATGTGCTAAATAAACCATAACAGAAATGACCTTAATAAATAGCTTAGCTTAAAAGCAAGGGAAACACTGTGGCCAAGAAGTGTTAGGGAACTTAAACAAAGTGATATGGGAACTGGATATAGGGCCACAAAGGATAAGATTCTAAATCCTGGGGAGACAGGTTTTTTGGGCTCGATTCTACCCAAGAAGGGGAAATAGAGCTGACTCCCTCGCATACAATTGGGATCTTTCTGTGCTACCCATCTAATCATGTAAGGAGACCCATCACCCCAAAATAGCTTGTTCTCTTCCTGTGCTCCATGATAAGAGGCCCATTCACCTCTGGAAATTTAAGCATCCTGAGATCAGGGTTGTTGACTTTGGTTCACTGCTGTGTCCAGCTTAAAGCAGTGTCTCACACATTGTAAGTGCTCAGCACATAGTTGTTGAATTCTGGAAAACTCTCTATTGAGTCCTTGCCATACAGAGGTGTGGAGTCTGAATTTGCATCACCTGCATGGATCAGGAATCCCAACCTGAGGCAGTACCATAAAAAGCAGCCCTGGATCAATGAAAGCAGTAAATCTAGTAGCATCAAGGTTAAACCCCTCTTACTTGTTCATTTCCATGGAGTACGCCTTAGTAAAAAATATCACTGCTAAATCCATATAAAGAATGTGATGATAAGAAGGAAGTCTGATTTGGGACAAAAGACCTAAACCCACAGGGGGAACATTGTTTGGGTTTTGTATTATTTACCTGGTTTAAAAGCCAGTAAGTAGGAAGTGAGGGACAGTGGAAGGTAAAGATACAGTAGATATTTGGATGAGGAAATGTGGTCATTGAAAGTAAGGTAGGCAGGAAATTTACATCATATGGGGGCAGGAACAGGCTGCAATAGAAGAGAAAGGAGAAGAAACTTGAATTACTGGTCATCAGGGAGCTCACAGTGTGGTGAAGGAGCAGGTCTTGAAGGCTAGTGGAATAATCGAGGTTCAGAAGCTTGAAACACAAGAGGTAGGCACCTTACATGGTTTCAGTATGGGAAGATTTCCTTGAAGGAGTGTTTATGAGTAGGTCATGGGAGAGTCACTTGGGATTTGCCAAGATAGGAAAGAAAGCACAGCTTGGAGGTGTGTGTGTGTGTGTGTGTGTGTGTGTGTGTTGAGGTTTGGGGTGGAGGCAGTTGGAAGGTGTGACCTTATTTATCATAGGGCTACTCAAATCTTTCTGCTGAAATCCCTGACAGTGGTGGGAACTGAAAGACAGTGGAGACACCCCACAGAGGTTCCGAGGCTATAACCTAAGCAGTCCCTATTCTGACAGGATGAAGGGATCTCTCTTTACAGTTCTGTCTTTTATCACATAAATTCATGTGCAGATGCATTCTGCTTCCTAACATCCCTGGTATTCTTTTAATTTAAAAAAAAGATGGTCTTAATACTTGTACGTTTAACTGCCTAACATTTTATCAAAAATTTTGAGATAGTTCAGTGCTCTAGTATAACAAACCATGTTTATTCTGTGGCTGCTGGCCACCTAATTACACTCTTGGAATCAGAGGTCCCAGTTGGGTGGTGATGTTTTCAGTCCTATCTGTTTTCTTTCTCCTCCATCATCCCCCAAACTTTGGCAACACATTTAAGTCAGTCTAATTGTCTGGGGGATCAATTGTGGGTATGAGTGCAATGGAATCAATTTGATAAATGGCCAGTTTAGCAAGAACAGATTCTGTTATTCAGACCAAACTAACATTTTGCTTTTCTTGGGGAAGTAAAGGAATGTTATCTACTTAGTTTGCACATTTATTCTGAGATAAATGAATATTGTGGCCCATCTACAAATATGCTGCTATCTTTTTAATGAGACTCCATCTTTTAGCATGAAATGTTCCCCAGCAGAGAAGGAAATGCCTCCAGTTGAAGAGAAGTCTAAGCTGCTTTTGATGATGTCAGGTGCACTAATCTCCATCCCGAGGCAAACGGGACAAATGATTTCAATTCATGGGGGATGATACACTTAGTGACTATTTTTTAACAATATATGACAAAATAGGTTTGAAGTTCCTGAGATAATACTTCTCAATTCAAAACTTAAGGAAAACTTTAGGTGTGTCAGAGCACTGGCAGACAGTTGTCACAGAGGTATTTTGATTGAAAGATTAAGAACTTTAGTTATTACTTCCCACTTAAGAGATACAGCAAAGAGAAATGAGCTACTTGAGTGACTCTTGAGTGTCACTGATTACCAGAAAACCCGAATCTTCAAAACCTTCACTGAACATCTGCTTTACTCCGAATTTAATGGCAAGATATTGTGAAATAACAATTCATTCATTCAAATGCGATGTGAGTTTCTAGGTGTCAGATACTGTCCAACTCAATCAAAGAAAACAGAGCCATTTTTCATTCATTCATTATTTCGTTCATTATTTTAATTACACTTGGGAGAGGCAGCTCGTAAGTAACAAACTATCAATAACCGTGCCAGTGATGATAACCACAATGAGAATTTCAACAGGGCTAAAGATGCAGTGGCCATTTTACAGTGTGTGGACAGAGAAAATTTCTCCGAAGAATAACATTTAAGTTGTGATTCGAGTGACAGGAGGAGACCAGCTATGTAGAGATCAGGCAGAGACAATGTGTATTTCTAAGGTCCTAAGAATGGGCTCTGGGAGGAGGCTGAAGGGAAAAGAAGGCTGACACGCAGGGTGGCGGCGGGAGAGGAGCGTGGGATGGCCGGAGGATGGAGGAGTGGCGGGACCAGGCGTCCAGGGCCTGGGTGAGGCCACGGTGTGGCACTTACCCCGAGTCTGATGAGTAGTCGGTGGAGGGTTTTAAGCAGCGGGATGATAGAATCTGATCAGCATTTTCAGAAGATCATACTGCTGCATGAGAAATGGAATGTGGAATAGGAGAGCAAGAGTCGATGCTCAGATAAAGATGATGGCTCCGTGGCAAGTGGCTACCGAACTGGGGGAACGTGAAAGGATCCGGAAGAGTATCAGAGGTAGTGCCCATCAAACTGCCTCATGGGTGAGTGGGCTGGTGAGGAGTGAGGGGAGCTTCCTGCTCATCCTCACTTTCCTAGAGCACTTCGCCTTTCCCTTCCCACCATCCTCCACCCGACCCTACACCCAAGCAAGCCTGCTCCCCGCAGAGCTTTCCCCATCTCCGCAGTGAACACCAAAAATCCAGTTGTTCTGGCTCAACACCCCAGCCTTCCTTGGGTTTCTCTTTCCTGCATCCCATCAGGTCTGCTTTGGCAGCACATCTCCTTGGCTCTACCTTTGAAATGTCCATCATCCACCCACTTCTCGCGTTGCAAATGCTAATTACATGGTGCAGACCAGCATCCTGTGGTGCTTGGAACCCTTTCAGCATCCTGGCATCTCTGTGCTCCTCCATTCCTGCCTCCCTAGGCAGCCAGCAACCCAGCAACCCAGGAAGAAGCATTACCTTCCGAAACTGTAAAGGGAAAATGACCCACTGCTATGATCTCACGCTGCCAGGTTGAACAGAGAGCAGACATCTTTGCGTGGTCTGACAGGGCTCATACAGGCTTGCCTCTGTCTCCCTTCCTGATCCTTCAGATGTCATTCTCCTGCCTGCTACTACCTGCCCGGGATGCTGACTTCCTTTCTGCCTCATCCGCACCAAGTTCCTTCCTGCTTAAAGGCTTTTGCCTTCTCCATTCCTTCCAATGAGGTGTTCCATCTCCAAATATTCCCAGTGCCGTCTCCTTTCGTGATTCATTTCTCTTGTGCCCTACTCTCTAATGCATTTTCCTGAATCATCCTGTAGAAGTATTTCTCTGCGCTTCTACGTATTTTCGTTGCTGAAGTGAGTGTGTCTTTGGGACTCTTACTCTTTGCTCTATCGAGGAGCTGCCTCAAAGACTGGACTCCAACGTCTTTCCCACGATAACTTTAAAGAATTGCAAAACACGGATAGTAGCTCTTAAATGATTATAAGGGATTTTATCAAAATCATCCAGGATGCTTCTAATGCATAGCTTATCTCTTCTTCTTGAGTTATAATCCAAGAAAAGATACTTGGAAAGATAAGTAGTTCAGAGCAATCAAATTAAAGGCTTGGGGCCTAACTCGCAAAATAATAGTTTTCTCATTTTCTTTAACCCCAGGCTGATAAACCAAGTACTTTACTGTGGGTTCTGTCCCTCCACAGACATTGCAGAACCTCCCTTCCTGGTTGAGTTCTGTTTTCTTTTTTCTTGGTAATAGGACTATCTCATGTGTTGGGTGGGAAAGGAGTGAGTGAGGTTCTGCAGGTTGAGAAAGTCCGCTTCTAGAAAAATGGGGAAAAGACTCAGGGGAGACCAGACCTTCACTAAGGTTTTTCTGAGAGAGACAACCAGGCAATAGAGGAGCTTGGACTCTGGGGTCAGGCGCATCTTGATTTGGGTCCTGCCCGTGGTGGTCTCTCAGCTGAATGCCGTGGGACAAGCCACGGTCTTACAGAATCTCCTTTCCTTTGTGGTCAGAGGCAGACTCACTTCTCAGGACGGCCGTGAGAGGCAGAGGCAGAATCACACCCCAGTGTCTTTCCCTTTCTGGAACACGGTAGGAACTAACGTCATACTAGCTCTCTTTTCTTTCCCTGTGGGGCAAACCCATCCCGGGGTCGTGGGGAGCGGGACTGCCCCAGACTTGCTGACACCCCTCCTATTCCCGGTGCAGCTGTCACAACTGCAGGGCGACAGGCCAGGGTCCCTCCTTTGGAAGGCGGCCCCTGACACCCATGGGGATCCTGGAGGTGGTGCCGCCACCAGGGCCAGGTCGGCTGGGACACGGCATCCGCGCCCTTGCCTGACCCTCGGGTGGATCTCCGCGGCGGAGGCTGATCTCACCTCCTGTGAGACCAGACCGGTGTCAGGGTGTGACGCAGTGGCCTCTGTGCGGGTCAGGGCGCGGGCGCAAGCGCAAAGCTCGGACTCAGGCTGCCGCTGCCCTGTGCGTCCAGGACGCTGCTGGGATCTCAGGGCCCTTGTGGTCTCCGTTATTCTCCGCAGCTGGAAGCCTCGAAGCCTTTAACTTCCTCGCTGGGACTCTCCAGGGACTGGAGACGCGCCAAGCCTGGAGCCCGCGGCGTCTGCGGCCTCAGTAACCCCGTGCTCGGGGCTCCCCGACGCGCGCCCCCCGCCAGCCCCCGCCGGCCTCGGAGATGAAACCCAGTTTGCCCTCCTGCCGCCTGCACCTCCTCTGCGTCTCTAAGATTCCTGATTTCGACTGTGCTATGACAGTCGTCCACTTTTTAAAAATACAGAATTTTAGGGGCGCCTGGGTGGCTCAGTGGATTAAAGCTTCTGCCTTCGGCTCAGGTCATGATTCCAGGGTGCTGGGATCGAGCCCCACATCGGGCTCTCTGCTCAGCGGGGAGCCTGCTTCCTCCTCTCTCTCTCTGCCTGCCTCTCTGCCTACTTGTGATCTCCGTCTGTCAAATAAATAAATAAAAATTCTAAAAAAAATGCAGAATTTTAGCTCAAACTCTCAAAGGATCGATCCCCTTTTTTGGTTATTATCTTTTGATGACTCCTGGCGGTTGGGAGATAGCAGTTTGCGGAGTGATGACTTGGATGTTTGTAATAGGTTTTCATCACGTATGGCTTATTTTTCATGCTGTTGTGGAACCTCTGTTTATTAAACTTCGTCAGATTAACCCAGATAGCCCACCAGCCCCATAGAAAGAAAAACTGTGGACTTAATTATCAGTCACAATAATGGCTAATTAACTCCCTGTTAATGTTCTTCACAGAAGTTGTGAAATGGTGTCTTAGGAGACTCAGCAAACGGTTTTGCTTTATGGCATTATCACTTTGCATTTTTTTCTTTGTATTTTTAAGTGTTGGGCTCATAGTAGCTCAGGCAGCTCTTGCTAACAAAAGAAAAATGCCCAGGGTTTTGCTGGGGCTGGTCTATAGGCCCTTGCTGTTGTCCCTCTGGGGAAGCTCTAGGGGTACACATTGGGACCAACAATCTCCTGAACAGATGTTCAGTGTCAGAGAACAATGGCGGTGAAAATCAATGATAAATTAGGGAGAGGAACTCATGCTTCATATCCCCCCGATTTTAATGTTTTGCACAGAAATTCTGTAGCATGCAGCATCTCCAAATCAAGCAAAGGGAAGCCTTCCTTCCACAAATAAACGCAACACATTTTCTGGGGTGGCATTTGTTCTCTAGGTGGTTTCTGACGGAAGTCCACAGGACACGCCAACATCATTTCGTGGAAAAAGGAAACTATCTTAAAGCCATGTCTTTCTCCTCCACCTAAAACTTGACACTAACAAACTGTAACGTATCTTTATTCTTTCTCCTTAAGTGAGCATGTTTCCTTAACATTGCTTCGCATACCAGATTGTTGTAACAGAAAACAAAAATCACTTTGAGGCTTTCCCTGTATTTAATATTTCTCAAGTACTAGCAACATGGGTATTAATTTTACAAGGAAAACGGAATATGATTGTGGGAAAGGAATCTATAGAAAACGCATGACAAAGACTTTTGGAACCTTTCATGCAATACCATGAAAGTGATTTAATAGCAATACAGATTAAGTCATAAGGTCAATAATTTTATTTCTGATTGTTGCAAAGGATCTTCAACTGAGGGGTTTATAATCAAAGCAAGAGCCCCCTCCCACCCCACTTCCACTTAATCAAAAACAGAACTTCTTTGCCTACAGACCAGGAAAAAAATAGGATGTTCACAACCCACTCACAGCAAACCTTTTCCAGAAATAATTTATTCAAATCTAAGATAATTTAATATATTAGATACAGAAGGGGAGTGACTTCTGATTCAATTTAATGTTCAGAAGCAAAACTTTGGCTGATCTCTGTGGCAGCCTTATGGGTCACTTTCTGCTGCCGCCAACCCATATTTCACCCTCCAGGAAAATCAAGGGCCAGTCATAGTCTGAATGATGGCATGGAGAACACATGAACTTCAAAGTCATTGAGGATGAGAGCTGGAAGTCTTCATTGCCTCCCACATCTTCAAACTTCTCATTCCAGCCCTAGAACCTGTTGAGGTCCTCATGGTACATCTCTCTTTAGGTGAGTCACATCAGACCAGACCTCATACAAAGGACACGTTGGAGAGAAGACTCCTATTCCCACATAGTGTTTTGTTTTCTTATTTCCAATGGGCAGCTATAATGGTGGATTTCAGTGTAGATTTAAGTCATAGAAAGTGATATTTCCACAGCGCATTGGGAGAATACTGTGCTTAACAAAGGAGTAGGCTCTTACTGGTTTCTAAAAATGTTATGACATTTATCCAGCATCAAGTGAGTTTCAGAATCGATTGAAATGGGGTCCAGGAAAGCAGAGACAGGGGTGACAGACAATCTGCATCTTGTTGAGAGGGTGAGTTTTGAGATGCCTAAATAGGGGTTCAAATCTCACTCCTGTCCATTCATAGGTTAAATACTCATGCACAGAATAAATTAATTGCATTCCTCTGTAAAAAAGATGAAAATAGTATAGTATTCAGATCTCAAGGTTCTTATGAAGATTAAGAGTAACAACACATAGGAGGTATTTTTCATGGTGCCTGGTAAGTACCAAGACTTGTTAACAAAACACTTTTAGAATTTCTTTTTACAGTGATTCTTGGAAGCAAAGAACATTGCCAAGTGTTACTCTGGGTCGAGTAAAGATACTGTAGGTCTACAAACTCCTAGGGAAGATAGTTTTTTTGGTTTTTGTTTTGTATTGTTTTGTTTTGTTTGTTTGTTTGTTTTTGGAAAGATATATCAACTCAGTAAGGGATCTCATTCTTTTAAAAGCCAATTTCATGACTACTTGGGATTTGAAACTCTTAGCCCAAGAAAAATCTAGTGTAGACATGTCCCAATATTAATAAGATCTATGCAAGTTGGGATCATACCAAGGGCAAGTCCTCAAAGGCATTCTCCGTTAAAAAGTGGAACAAATTTCTGGGACGTGAAAATCTTCCTTCAATTAAAGATGATTAGAACAGGAAGAAATTTTAGAAGTTTGCTTTTAAACATCCCATGTGTTAACTAACATGTAGTAAAATTTGCTTTTTTCATACATTTCTGACAAATGCATAGAGCTGTACAAGCACTACCGGGGTAATCCCTGATAGCGAATTGTCTTGCCACACTTTGGTTTAATTTTAATGCTGAGAAGGATTTCCAGCTCATCAACAGATACATATTAATTCAATCACCTTCCTAATGGCTTTGTTCTGCTTTAGTCATATTCTCTTTTCTCTGTTCATACTGATGAATATGGAAAGTGAATATCAGAAATATTATTTTTCTTTTCATTAAAGCATAAAGATTGATACTTTCCCAATACCAGTTAGATTTTTTGGTTAAATTTTAGTTTTAGCGTGTTATTGTTAAATTTGAAGAAGTGTTCATTTTAGTATTTAAGAGTATGGCCAAACAAAAGACTGTTTGGTTGAAATCCTAGGAATAAGCTTGTTAGCTTTGCTAAACAAGCTGCTCAGTATTACTGAGTTATATGTCAAAGTTCTGGGAACCAGGGGTGACATCGATGTGTATGGAGCAGAATTCCCCAAACTTGAGGAATGATTCCTTTAAAGATAAAATAAAATGACAAGGATGTACAATCCTCCCTTGCAAGAGGCTAACTGAATGATCCAAGAGCCTCTTTTACAAAAAGATCCTTCAACATACATTAGCAATTTAAAAAGAATGGCTTTAATTAAACTATAGGGGAAAAAAGACTCTCAGAGGGATAAAAACACAACTAGATAAAGAAGGATTTTATATGATCCTGGTACCTGAGAAGATGCCATGCACCAACAGAAACATATAAGCCATGGTGATTTTGTCATTTACAATAAGAAATGTGCATTTGGTCTTCATCTCTATTCCTGGCACAAAGCTCCTAAAACCCTTGGATTTTATATTCATAAGAAATGCCTTTCGACCACACCTGGGTTTATGTTAATGAGACGACTTTTAGAAAGCACCTAGGGATGGGGTCTAGAGGCTAGGAGAACCAGCTATGGGATTGGAGAACCAACTGAACAGTCTGACCCACTAACCTCTGGGGAGTGAAGAAGGACTGGAGACTGAGCTCAATCACCAGTGGTCAAAGATTTAATCAAGCATGCCTATGTAACAAAGCCTCCAAAAACCCCCAAAAGACCTGGGTTCAGAAAGCTTTTAGGTTGATGAACATGAGATTTGGAGATAGGGCATGATCGTGGAGCATGGAGGCTCCATGGTCTTTCACCATCTTGTGTTCTATACCTTCCTTCCATAATAAGCCAGTAATCTAGTAAGTATGGTTTTTCTCTGAGTTCTGTGAGCCACTCTAGCAAATTAATGGAACCCAACAAGGGGGGCATTGGAACGTCTGATCTATAGTTGATAGGTCAGAACACAGGTGACAGCCTGGACTTGGGGCTGACATCTAAAATGGAGGGAGACGCAAAGGACATGCGAAATCTGATGCTAGCTCCAGGCAGATATGTCAGAATTGAGTTCAACTGCAGGACACACAGGTATCCCAGGAATTTCTTGGTGTCTGGAAAAATTCCACACTTCAGAACTGTGTCCAGAATTGTAGCCACATTTGGAGAAGGTCTAGAAAAAAGGAGTTCAAAAACATTTTTTTTTTTTAAATTTTGATGGACTATAAGGTAACCCTGACCACACCTAAAACTGGTCTAAAACTGGTTTGTGTAACCTTCAACAGGCAGATTGCCACTTTAGTGCAGTCAAAAACTGTGATAGAAAAAAGGTTGCGGATAGCACCGCGAAGTTTCAGTGCCTCTGTCTCACATTGTTGTATTCTGACTGTGGCCACTTGTGTTTGCACAAGTCTCGATCTGAATTTTTGGTTTTTTATTTTCTTATGCCATTTAAAAATAAGCACCAAAGAACTAACAAAAAGGAAAGCCTACTGCCAACTAGATCTTTTTGTTGCTAAAGACTATATGATGGGTAGATGATTAAAGCTTTTAGAATTTTGAAAATATCTTTCCTATTATAATAGCAAATAACTCACATTCTAGGCAAAACGCTAGTTACCTGGAGGTGTTTTGTTTTAAAATATCTGAACTTCAGTTCCTTAATTTTTGCTTCCCAGCAACAGTTGGCAAAGCTTCTGATCAGTGCTTTTTACGGAGTGAAAGTGTGATTTGCCAAGTTGCACACAGCAAGGGCAGGAATAGATGCTGCCTGAATTAGGGTCTCCAGAAGCCTCCCTCCTCACCGCTCCCAACCCTAGACCTGCCCAATAGTGTCAATTCAACCGTTCAACAGTCTGGATGTTCTCAAGAGTATCATACATGGAGTTAGGGAAATGAATGATCCATTTATACCTCTTAGCCTCTGTATTCTGAGTTCAGAAAGAAAACCTGCTGTGATCCACTTACCCTTGGGAATGATTGTTCCTCCCACCCCTGGCCTGGTTGTCATGGTAAGCAGGGCTCACAGAAGCATTCAGACATGCAATATTCTGCTCTGTTGTCCCCAACTGCTTCACTTCGGACAAAGTAATAGCTTATTTCCTGACTGACACCTGAAAACCTATTTATGATTTATTCTCCCACAAGTCATCTTCTGAAAGAGCTCAGCATTATTGACAGGATGGTATTTGCCTTACATTCTTCAAATAACTAACTCTGCCAGCACCCTCCCAGGGGGCCCCGCCGGGGCCCAGGTTATTACCTGCTGTTTTTCTTTGAGGGCCTTTTAACCCCCACTATATTGGAAATGTAAATAATCCTCTTGAGGACTCTGACATCTCCCTTTGAGAGCTTCCTCTCAATTCAGGAAGTAGTGTGTGGAGGAATCATCAGGCAAAAAGAAAATATTACCTGTGGAATTGATTTTTAGTCCAATGTCTCAGTCCACA
Source organism: Mustela lutreola (assembly GCF_030435805.1). Classification (NCBI taxonomy): domain Eukaryota; kingdom Metazoa; phylum Chordata; class Mammalia; order Carnivora; family Mustelidae; genus Mustela; species Mustela lutreola. The sequence goes on along the minus strand of NC_081294.1, from coordinate 6,788,805 downwards.
GGTTCTGTCCATTCAGCATTTAGTGAGTGTCTACCATATGAATAAAACAAATAGAAAGGTCTGTAATCACTCAGAATCTTTCACGAGTCATTAAATGTTGGATATTCTATATTTACATGAGGTCTGCTGGCATTTTCCTCAAGAAAAATGTATATATTAACAGACATTTTGGATCATTTGGGAGAGAACACTATATTTTATGCATTTTAAACAAAGTAAATTATTTTATTTGATTTATTTTTTAATCATTGAGTTAGTTATATTTAAAAAGAAATACAACTATTGTACTAAAGATTTTTTCCATTTCCCCTAGATAACTAACTGGTAGCACAAATTTCTGAAGGGTTGACTAGTCCCAAGACCAAGGAATCCAACACCCTCCCCCACTCCTGTTAGCCCTCTTTTCTATATCTCTTCTCACTAATAATTTGTGCATTCTTTTTCTATAATGAAACAGTACATGATTCAACAAACTCCTTGAATACTCATTAGGAGGTAACCTTTCTTGGGAGGAGTTTAGAAGTTTCATTTATTACATAGATTATGGCAACTCCTAACATCCTTCAGCACATTTTCAGAAGATTTCAACCCAGGCTCTTGTTTGGATAAAGAATTGCTGGCTTATGTGGTGAGCTTATCTCAATAATTTCGGCATTGATTCTGCTAGGTGATGTTAAGACCATCTTTCATCCTGTCCTCTCAAGACAGGGGAGCATAACTATAAAGATAATGCCCTGGCATTACCAATGAAGAATGAGTTGAGTTCAGTCACAGCCACAAATAGGAAGGTGATTTTCAATATATTTGGCACAACCAGATATGAACACTAGTTTTATGAGAGTAAAGTGTTATAGTTTTGAATTTATAAAAATAATTTGTGACATTATTCATATTATCAATAACTTTCTGAGAGAGAATTACTTTACAATAGTGAGCCCCACAATGCAATTATATATGTAATTGTGATTATAACCAACTTCCAAATATGTGGAAGCATGGATTTTACATGATTCTGTTCATTGTTCTTAAAAATCTGTTCTTTACAAAATGACTCTACCACCCAAAACAATCTACATATTTAATGCAATTCCTATCAAAATACCAACAGCATTTTTCACAGAACTAAAACAAACAGCTCTAAAATTTGTATGGAACTGCAAAAGACCTCAAATGGGCAAAGCAATCTTGAAAAAGAAAAGCAAAGCTGGAAGCACCACAATTCCAGACATTAAGTTATATTACAAAGCTGTAGTAATCAAAATAGTATGGCACTGGCACAAATACAGACACATAGGGCGCCTGGGTGGCTCAGTGGGTTAAGCCGCTGCCTTCAGCTCAGGTCATGATCTCAGGGTCCTGGGATCGAGTCCCGCATCGGGCTCTCTGCTCAGCAAGGAGCCTGCTTCCCTCTCTCTCTCTGCCTGCCTCTCTGCCTACTTGTAATCTCTCTGTCAAATAAATAAATAAAATCTTTAAAAAAAAAAAAAAAACCAAATACAGACACATAGATCAATGGAGCAGAATAGAAAATTCCGAATTAAACCCACTACTATATGGAGAATCAATCTTGGCAAAGCAGGAAAGAATATGCAAAGGGAAACGGACAGCTTCGTCAACAAATGGGCTGGGAAAACTGGACAGGAGCACGCAAAGAAAAAAATTGGGACTGCTTTATTATACGATAAAAATCTACTTAAAATGGATTAAAGACTTAAATGTGAGACCTGAAACCATAAAAATCCTAGAAGAGAAAATAAGCAGCAATTTCTTTGACATTGGCCATAGCAACTATTTTTCTAGATATGTTTCCCAAGGGAAACAAAAACAAAAATAAACTATTGGGATTACATCAAAATAAAAAGCTTCTGCACAGTGAAGGAAATAAGTAAGAGAACTAAAAGGTAACCTACAGAATAGGAAAAGATGTTTGCAAATATCCAATTAGTATCCAATATTGCAAGTATCCAATAAAGACTTAGTATCCAAAATAAAGAACTTCTAAAACCCAATACCCCAAAATTACATAACCCAATTTAAAAATGGGCAGAGGATATTTACAGACATTTCTGTAAAAAATACATATAGATGGCCAGTAGATACATGGGAATATGTTCATCATCACCTTCCATGAGGTTAATGCAAATCAAAACTAGAATGAGTTCACTTCACACCTGTTAGAATGACTAAAATCAACAACATAAGAAACAACAGATGTTGGCCAGGATGTGGAGAGAAAGGCAATCTCTTGCATTGTTGGTGGGAATGCAAGCTGGTGCAGCCACCACAGAAAACCGTATGGAGGTTCCTCAAAAAATTAAAAATAGAGCTACCCTATAATCAGCAATTGCACTACTGGGTATTTACCCCAAAAATACAAGAACACTAATTTAAAGGGATACGTGCACCCCTGTATTTATAGCAGCATTATTTACAATAGCCAAGATATGGAAGCAGCCCAAGTGTCCATCGATTTATGAATGGATAAAGAAGATGTGGTTTATATTAATCAGCCATAAAAAGAATGAAATCTTGCCATTTGCATGATGGATAGAGCTAGAGAGAGTACTACTAAGCAAATTCAGTCAGAGAAAGACAAATATCACTTGATTTCACTTGTATGTGGAATTCAAGACACTAAACAAAGGAGAAAGGTGTGGGGATAAAGAGAGGCAAACCAAGAGACAGACTTTTAATTATAGAGAAAAAACTGATGGTTACCAGAGGGGAAGCCGGTGGGGATGGAGGAGTGTATTGTCCTGATGAACACGAGTGGTGTATGGCAGCGTCGAATCACCATATTGTACTGATATGCTGTACTGAAACTAGTGTAATACTGTATATTAGCTAACTGGAATTAAAACAAAAACTTAAAAAGTCACTTCTTTAATATCTGATTCTTTTTATACCACGTATGATGCTTACTCTTCTCCCTGACCGCCTGCAACTTACTAAACATGGAAATGTTGTTGAGCAAGTGAAGTCTGTGTCGGATTTCTTCTCATTCACAGGTATACACCGCATCCTGCTTTCTTCACTAAATCATCACTCTACCTGCCATGTTGTAAGTCCACCTTTTTGGTGAACCAGTCCTCAGTCTTCTAGAGCTGAGCTGCACCACCACCAGCTAGACTGAAAAACTTTGGAAGACAGAAAACAACAACAACAAAAAATGATAATATATGAGCCAATACAATGCCAGCAAGTCAGTTGTGCCAATTATCAATTTATTGCCCCTCTTCCCTAAATATACCCTCATTGTCCTGCTCCTTGATCAAAGAATGAGCCCCACTAATTGTTTCTCCTCTCTGACTGGGAGAATGTTAAAGTAGGTCAGGAGAGAGAGTGCTGGAAGGACAGTGCATGAGAAGAAGGCTTGGTTTTTATTTCAGAGTGCTTCCCTTCCTGCTTCCTTCAAGGCTGCCAAAGAGACATCTGTAATAATCTGTAATACATACAGATGTAAGACATCTGTAATACATACAATGGTGCTCACCTTCTCGGAAGTTTGTTGCAACTCTAGGAATTCCGGCCGTCAGTCCCTCCCCACCCCCTTCCCAAGCCTGTCAACTACAGACCAGCTCTCGCAGGGGCTGGCAGCCAGTGGGCCGAGCCCTTGCTCCAACAGGGTCCAAATGGGGAGTGGGGAGGGAGAAGAGGAGAGAGAAAGAGAGAAGCTGAGAGGTGTTCAGGTAGGACATTGGTGGTCAAGGAGGTTGGTCTAGGAGCTGGTTTGGTCATGAACTTGCAAGTTCGGAATTAGGTGTGTTTTAGTAATGTGATAGGAAGATCTTTCAGAGTCCTACTGTAAATAATGCTGCAATAAATGTAGGAGTTCAGATATCTCTTTTGTGATCCTGATTTGGATTCTTTATTATTATTATTGTTATGATTATTTAAGATTTTATTTATTTATTTGACAAAGAGAGAGAGCAATCACAAGTAGACAGAGATGCAGGCAGAGAGAGAGGGGGAAGCAGACTCCCCACCGAGCAGAGAGCCTGATGCAGGACTCAATCTCAGGACCCTGAGATCATGACCTGCCCTGAAGGCAGAGGCTTTAACACACTGAACCACCCAGGCACCCCTGATTTGGATTCTATTAGATATAGACCTGGAAGTGGGATTGCTGGATCATGGTGGTAGTTCTAATTTTTTGAGGAACCTCCATGCTATTTTTCATACTGACTATGCCATTTTGCATTCACACCAACAGCTTACAATGGCTTCAATTTCTCTACATCTTCACCAACACTTAACTTTTTGCCAGGTTTGGGGGGAGGGTGGTGATAGCCGTTCTAGCAAATATGAGGCAATATCTCATTGTGGTTTTGATTTCCATTTCCCTGGTAATTAGTAATGGTGAGTACCTTTTCATACACCTGTAGGTCATTTGCATGTCTTTGGAGAAATGTCTGTTCAAGTCCTTTACCCATTTTTTGATTGGGTTAGTGTTTTTGTTTTTGTTTTTTTTACTTTTGAGTTGTTGTACTTCCTTGTATATTTTGAATATTACTCCTTTATCAGACAGACAGTTTGCAAATATTTTCTCCCATCCCATCGACTGCCTTTTCAATCTCTTGATTGTTTCCTTTGCTAGGAGGAAGCTTTTTAGTTTGGTGTAGTCCCATTTGTTTGTTTTGCTTTTGTCACCTATGCCTTTGGTGTCATGTTCGAGAAATCAGTCTAAATGGATATCAGTGGATTAAGAGATGAAGGAAATGTGGCATAGACACACAACATATTCAGCCTTTAAGAAAGGAAGTGTTGTCATATATGACAACAGGGATGATACCAGAAGACATTACGCCAAGTGAACTAAGCCAGCCACAGATAAATACTGCATCATCGCACTCAGGTGAGATGCCTACTGTAGCCAAATTCACAGAAGCAGACAGTAGAATGGTGGTTGCTAGGGAATGGGCAGAGGGAGAAATGGGGAACTGTTACCCATGAGGGTAAAGTTTCTGTTACATAAGAAATAAAGTCTAGAGGGCGCCTGGGTGGCTCAGTGGGTTAAGCCGCTGCCTTCAGCTCAGGTCATGATCTCAGGGTCCTGGGATCGAGTCCCGCGTCGGGCTCTCTGCTCAGCAGGGAGCCTGCTTCCTCCTCTCTCTCTCTCTGCCTGCCTCTCTACCTACTTGTGATCTCTCTCTGTCAAATAAATAAATAAAATCTTTAAAAAAAAAAGAAATAAAGTCTAGAGATCTGTTGTACCATATTGTGCCTATAGTTAACAACACTGTACCATGCACTTAAGATTTTGTTAAGAGAGTAGATCCCACATTAATTGTCCCTACCACCAAAAAAAAAAAAAAAAAAAAAAGTGGAAAGAAACACAAAAGAGCGGGAGGAAAGTTTTGGAGGTGATGGTTGTATTTATTGCCCGGTTATGGTTGAATCTGCAGGTATGTACGTATGTTGGGTTAACTGGGTTGTATACTTGAAATATGTGCAGTTTCTTGTATCTCGATTATACCTCAACAAAGCTAATTATGAAAAAATGGCCTCCCAGAATCATTCCCTTTGTTCCAGTTTAAAATACTAAAATAAAATATTGACCTCTAAAATGATTTAATGTTTAACATTACCCTAAACCTTAAACTTTGAGTTTAAGTTCAAAATTCCATGAGATATTTTAAACATTACTACTTCCAATAAGGGGTCCTACTTTAACAAATTAAATTTAATTCTATTGGCCTGGAGGACTTTCAGTCCAAATCATTTTTAACTTTACAGTCAAGATGTTACCTGAACAAATTCTCATATTAAATAGCCTGTAGCATTTTCTAAGTGATTATTACACATTTTTTTCTCCAATATTTTTATACATCTAGGGAAATGGACAAGACATAGCACATTACTGGTCACACTAGCAGTGCAGATCACTAGATTAGAGAGTGTTATTGTTTCTGTTATTTCAATAAATTGTAGAATATATTAAATTATCATACGGACTCATTTAATGCTGTCTTATGTCAGGACCCAGGAAATGCTAGGTCGACAACTGAAGGGAGTCAGAGAATTAGACAAAATTCATTTGATATTGGCCGATAATTAGAGTCAATCTCAATTTTTCTCTCTCTCTCTCTCTCTCTCTCACACACACACACACACACACAAGAATCTGCCTCATTTAGGGTTGGAAAGACAGCCCCAGGTCTTGTCTGTCAGTGAGCACGTGGCGAGCTGCCCCGAGTGGGCCAGCAGAAGGTACGCGCATCCCGTGACACCTGGTCTCTAAGGGGGGTAGGGGTTATGCTTCCTGTCCACCTCTGCCAGTGTACCCAGATCAGCTGGAGGACATTATCTTCTTGTTCTGACAGTGTTAATGAAGGAATGATTCACAGCTCTGCAGTGTGGAGACAGCTGTCCATCATTGCCATACACTCCCAGAACTTCAGTTCAGGATCAAGGTCACACACTGATAGATACAAAGGAATGAACCAAAAATACACCTCCCTTGCAACCAGTAGGAAACAACAGCAAAAACAGAAAACAAAAACAAAAACCAAACCAACCAACCAAACAACAAACCCCAACCCCAAACGAACAAATTGCTCCAGCGTCTGTTCTCTTTTGAAAACATCTCCACAAACGCAAATTTCCTATCTTTATGAAGTTTTAGTTTCATTTCTCTTTTCCTGCCTCTCTCCCTAACCCCTTGATTTGATGATTTTGGGGGGTGTTGCTTAGAGGCTCTTTTCTTTCTACATAAACAATTAGCAACTTCATGAAGTTTAGTGAATTAAAGTTTCATATCTATTACAGAAATTTCGCTCTCCGATAGCTTAAGACGGAGTCTCCTCTGAAGTCACACGTGCAGCTGACCCATTCATCTCCTTGTCACCCGCTCTGCCTCAAGGCCCTGATCGCATCAAAATAAAGCAGCTCAAGTAATACCCATAGATAGGAGAGCGTCTCTCAACATATGGTGGCCTTCTCTTGATCATCTAAGGATGTTTCCTCATTCGGAGCACAGGTTCGTCTTCCTGTTTTCTGTGCAGATAAACTACATGGTACAACTCTCCCCCAAAGTAAAACACCTATCACCCCAGTAATATTTCCAAGTAACATGAGGTGTTGTCCCTAATGTTTTTCATTTGCAACTAGTGTCGACGTATCATACAGCATGAATAAATACTCTCATTTCAGAGTGTGGCCTTTTTAGCAACATTATTTGCTCATCGCTTCTCAGAGTTTGTTACTGAGGCCTGATCATGGCTACCCACGCAGACCTACACCTCCGTACTCAACATCACAGGTGCAACCCACGTGGCAGGGGCCCCACAGGGGGTTATGGACTCTTCTGGGGACAAATCCCCATTACTCTGGCACACCTTTACAGGTACTCTAGTAGAAACTCCTGGAAAAAATAGAGGATATATCAACAGCTATAAAACACACAGAACATTACTTCAGAAGGCAAATACTCAACAATGTGAGGAAAACACCAAGGAAAGGTCAAGACAATCACATGCACTTTCAATATTAAAATAAACTATTTTATTTTATGTTGACTTTAGAACAGCAGTTCTCCACAAAAGCACTGACTCAGACTCAGGAAATGCCCTAAGTTTTCCATGACTTAATTTTTTTCAATGATATAAGCCTGTAGCTGCATCGTGACATCTGCTGTCCTCTCCTGGGCAACAGGCCACACTAGCCTCACGTGCCTCTCTCCTTCTCTGTTTCCTGTTTGCTCTGCTCTAGGGTCTTCACACTCCCAGTGCAAGTTATCCCTCCTCGCTGGGTCTCCTTCCTTATTTATAAAATGGGAATTACCCAGTGCTCCTCTTCACAACATGAATCCTCCTTAATACTCATCCCCGGGCACTGGGTGTTAGAAACAACTAATGAATCACTGAACACTATATCAACAAGTAATGATGTACTATATGTTGGTTAACTGAACATAATAAAAATTAAAAATAAAAAAAATTAGAATAACAATATCAAACTAAAGGGGTTCTGGTGAGAACTTAGCAAGACAATATATTGAAAATATATATGGTAGGTGAGTAATCACAAAGCCATTGACTGAGTTCCTCTTTCTCTTTCTTTGCCGTCTTGCTTATCTTCTTCCTCTCTCTGTCCCACTCCGTAAACCTTACCCTTCATTCCTTCAAGCCCCTGCTCCATTCTCCTCCTGCCCTGAAGCTTTCGCTCCCTCCCTGCTTCTTCCCTTCCTTCTAATGAGACACTACCAGCCATTTAAATTTGCATATGGCTGGATTATTTGCTGCCAAATTTGAATTTCTTGACCCCAGATCTCAAGATCATCATCCCAAGTGCCGGAGTAGAAAGCAGGAAGCTGTGTGTTTAACAAACCTCTCTAGAGATGCTGATATAATTGGTCAGCTATTTGCATTTCGAGGGGGGAAACACAGCTAATATCTGTAATATAAAACATTCCACAGAATGTTCCCTACCTTGGTTGAACATGGAAATTATTGGGTAGTGTTTAAAAATCCTCTTGACCAGCAACAGACCAGAATAAATAAATCAGGATCTCTCAGTGTGGGGTCCAGGTATAGGTAGGGAAGGTCAACAGATGCCCAGGTTGCCACTTTTTATAAGAATCTAATAGACTTGTGTTGTGATGAGCACTGGGTATTACATGCAAATGATGAATTATTGAACACTACATCTGAAACTAATGATGTACTATAACTTGGCTAATTGAATTTAAATAAAAAAGAATCTAATAGGCTTCAATGATTCTCATCCAGATTTAAAGAGACAAGTTATGTAACATTCTCAGTAAATAACAGGGGGATTTAATACACTCAAATATTAATAATAAACAATAAAACCAAATAAACTGTTGGTTTTTATAATAAACTTTTTAATTTTTAAGATGGTTTTAGACTAACAGAAAGTGGCAAAGATAGTACAGGGGGATTTTGTATACCCCACCCAGTTTTGTGTAGTGTAACGTCTTCTATTAATTCATCACTGCTAATGAACCAGCATGAATAGGTTATTCTTTTTTTTTTTTAAGATTTTATTTATTTATTTTTCAGAGAGAGAGTGTGTGCACAAACAGGCAGAGTGGCAGGGAGAGGCAGAGAGAGAAGCAGGCTCCCCACCAAGCAAGGAGCCGGATGCAGGACTCGATCCCAGGACCCTGGGATCATAACTTGAGCCAAAGGCAGCAGCTTAACCCACTGAGCCACCCAGGCATCCCTTGAATAGGTTATTATTAACTGAAGTTATTTCATGCAGATGTTCCAAGTTTTTAAATTTTCCTTATTTTTTATCCCATGTCTTTTTCTCTCTCAAGATTCCATCTAGAATTCCATCGTTAGCTACGGCTCCTCAGGCTTCTTTTGGCTTGTGATAGTTTCTCAGACTGTGTTTGCTTTCTGATGACCTTGACAATTTTGAGGAATATTGGTCAGCTAATTTGTAGAATATTCCTCAGTTTGGGTTTGTCTGTTACTTTCCTCACGGTTAGACAGCAGTTATGTATTATTAGGACAAAGACCACAGAGATAAAGTGCCCTCCACATCCCATCTCATCAAAGATACAAAATAGCCACATTATTTATGGCTGTTGACATTGATGTTATTCAGCTGATAGAGCTTGTTAGATTGGTCTGTTGTAAAGTTACTCTTGTATCTCCTCGTTCTGGACTGTTCTCTTCGGAAGTCCATCACAATAGAAACCCCCCATCTGAGGAGTGAGGAGTTATGTTCCACCTCCAAGAGAATAGAGGATCAACACAATTTATTTTAAATTTTACTACATGGGAGACTTGTCTCTTTTCTCCCATTTGCTTACTTATTCAATCATTTATTTAAATTCATGTGTACTTGTGGATATGTATTTTATATTTTGGGTTATAATCCATTGTTTGCTTATTCTGTTGCCCAAATTGTTCTAGCTTTGGCTGTTAGGAGCTCCTTTGGTTGGTTCCTATGCTCCTTTGACAATGAGTTTGTTTTTCTTTTGAGCATGTCCTTACTTTCAGGGACAATAAGATGTTTCCAGACCTCTTCTAATAGGCTAGATTTAACTGACTTTCTCCCTGTACTTTTAGCTTGGTCATACAGCTTTCCAGAACAGAACTGATACACCACTGACTAAGTATCTTAATAGACACATATGCTTGACACCAGGAAATGTCAGTGGGGAAAAGGAGGGAAAAAACTATAAAGAATAAATGTAGTAACTCAAAGAGCCTGGGATCAAGAAATCATGAGACTGGTTTTGTATTGTAGAAACCATTCAATGTTTGATGTTTATCTTCATATCCCTGAGCCTTCCAAGGCTAAAATGTTTGACCAGTTCTACTAAGAATATATTCACATATATAATCATTTACCAAAACAAAACAAAACAAAACAAAAAAACTACTAAAATTTTTTGAAAGGTACCCATTAGAAATTTTAAATGAAAAAATAACTTGTTTTTCTTAAGAATCATATTCTTTATATTTCAACAGCTTATTGAATCCAAAGAAGACATACAGATGGCCAACAGACACATGAAAAGATGTTCAACATCACTAGTTGCCAGAGAAATGCAAATTAAAACCACAGTGAGATATCACTTACATGTCAGAATGGCTAAAATAAAAAAGACAATGAATAACAAGAAGGAAGCCACCTGCACTGTTGGTGGGAATGCAAATTGATGTAGCCACTGTGGAAAACAAAATGGAGGTTCCTCAAAAAAATTAGAAGTAGAATTACATATGATCTAGTAATTCCACCACTGGGTATTTACCTAAAGAAAATGAAAACACAAATTCAAAAATATGCACCTGTAGGTTTATTGCTGCATTATTTACAATAGCCAAGATGTGGGAGCAACCTAATTGGCCACAGATAGAGGCGTAGATAAAGAATATGTAATATACACAATGGAATATTATTCAACCCCCAAAAAGAATGAAGTCTTGCCATCTGCAACAACATGGATGGAGTGAGAAGGTATAACACAAAACAAATGAACAAACAAAGGAAAAAAGAGACAAGCAAGAAAGCAGACTTTTTAAAAAAATTAACATATAACGTATTATTTGCTTCAGAGGTACAGATGTGTGAATCGTCAGGCTTACACAATTCACAGCACTCACCACAGCACATATCCCTCCCCAATGTCTATAATCCAGCCACCCATCCCTCCACTCTCTTCCCTCCAGCCACCCTGTTTGTTTCATGAGATCTGTCTCCCTCTCTGGAAGAAAGCAGACTCTTAAGTACAGAGAACAAACTGGTGGTTGCCAGAGGAGATGGGGCGCAGGGAGGGGGTGAAATCGATGAAGGGAAATAAGAGTACACTTACCGTGATGAACACTGATAAACGGAGAGAATTGCTGAATCACTACACTGTACACCTGATGCTAATAGAACACTGTATGTTAATATGTTTATACTTGAATAAAAGCAAAACAAAACAAATCAATCAGTAAAAGCACTGGGTGTTACATGCGACTGATGGGTCGTTGAATACTACATCTGGCTAATGATATACTATGCGTTGGCTAATTGAATTGAAATAAAAAAAATAGACTTCATAGTCAAAACAAATAAATAAGTAAAAAATAAAAGTCAAACAGCTTATTGACTATGAAAGCCAGAGTTAAAAATTCTTACCAAAGAAGACAAAAATGCCCGGAGGCTGGGACATTTTGCACATAATCCTTGTTGTTGGGTAGAACTATGTCCCATGTTCCAGTGTCCACTTACATTTCATCTTAATATATTTATTTTTAAATAAAGCATTAACGGATGATGAAAACAGATACCCAATGTACCCAAGCCAAGCTCAATGTCCTTGAAGACTGAACACAGCTCACCATTGTCATGGTCTCTCTGTATGAATGAAACAGACTGAGGGGTGCCTGGGCAGCTCAGTTGGTTAAGCGACTGCTTTTGGTTCAGATCATGATCTTGGGGTCCTAAAATCGAGCCCCGCATCAGTCTCCCTGACCCTGCCTCTCCCTCCTCAACTCTCCCTGCTTCTTCTCTCTCTCTCCATCAAAACCAAAACAGAACAAAACAAAACAACAACAACAAAACCAAACTGCACTGCATAAAGCAAAGTCCTGGAATGATGGGAGAAACTTAAGTAGGAACTAAATAATGCATTTTAAATATATCAATCACAACCCATAATATGTATTCTGTAATCTAGAAAACTATTATGTGCTTATGCAAATTTGCCACATATCCTTATTTTTTAAAATGTTCAATATCAAACACATAAACACGTATTTGTGAACTCACTCTACTTTACTTTGTGCATATGATACAAGACTCTTATACTATGATCGCCAAGGTTATTAGGTTAATAATGTGACTAATGCATAACAATCAAGAAATAGTATGGCAAAAATAAACATTTTTATATTAATAAAGAAAATACTGTTTTTGATTTCTCTTGTTCTTGAATAAACTAAGTCATTTTCTTTTTCTATATTTTAACCTTGGGTAGTTAAAAAGTTGTGCTTTATCTTTTGTGGATCTTGTCACCTGAAGACAGAGTGAGGTGACAACTTTTGGTTCTAACCTGGGTGTAGCCTTGTGTCTGCTGTTCTGCATAGAGATAAGGAGCTGCCACATCTCTGTAGGCTGATGGGCACGGCTTCCTCTTTTCTGTGTTAAATTACTTAACTTGCTCTCTTCTCTGGGGCATCAGAGAAACTTCTGTCTTCTGTTCTTTGGGATGGATTTATTCCCTTATTCCTAGCCCGGGGATACTTAATGTCTAGGAGCACAGTGTTATGGTTAGCTCAATGGAAAAGCATTTGGAAGGTCAGAATAAGTAAAGAAAGAGGCAAGAGAGAGGGGTGGAGAAACACAGTCGCAGAGACGGAGGGAGAAAGAGGAGTAGCATTCGATTTATCTGACATATATTCTTAATAATGAAGCAAAGAGATCAATGCACTTGTGAATAAGGAAACACAGATTTCCCAGTGAAAAACACCCTAAGTTTTTACAAAAATTGATGTCTCAAGGCATACAAAATACAAACTACACCCTTAGTAACAATCATTACAACTAGAAATCATGACAAGACTCATTAATGAAACAAATTGTTTCTATTATTAGCATCACAAGTGAATTCTCCTTTGTAAAACTGTTTTCCAGGCACAGAAATAAGATTTGCCAATTTTTAGTATTTCTATTCATGTGGTCCTCTCCCCTGATCACTCTCATTCTGAGAAACCAAAGGGCAAAGCATCTGCAAATCAGGAATATAATTTGAATCTTGTTTCTAAGAGAAGGGTGATAAAAAGAAACATTGTGTCCTGAGAAGGCTGGGCCATAAATCTGCAGAAGAGATTAAATACACTGTGAACTGGGGGAGAATGTGGCTACTGAGCAGAAATGACAGAAGTGACAGCAGAGGCTGTCACAGCATTTACCTTCCAGTAAATTCTCCAACATGGCAGATGCTGCTGAGGGACCCAAGTTGACCTGTGAAAAGATAGTATTTGCCATTTAACTGGACTATAAACAGTTATTAGAAAAATGAAAACTGATAGAAATATTTGATGAAGAAGTAGAAAATAGCATATGGGAAATGGTGGAAAAGAACATATGCCCAGATGTACATGGAAAAACATGCTGTCAGGTTTGTGTAAATCTGCACATGGATGTCCACATACACGTCTAGAATTATGCTGTGTCATCAGATAGAGAACACGTCATGATTGTATGATACTTCTTGAGTGGGCAATTGAGGTCGGCATTTTTCCTTTCCTTTTTCCTCATTCATTCATTCATTCATTCACTCACCCATTCATTCACTCCTTCGTTCATAATTCCAGATGTATAGATGATAGCATCATCCAAATATGAACTGGGAACATGACGGATTATTTAAGGGTGGAGCTGAAATGAGAAATGGGCATCCTTTCACATCAAGGATGATTACTTCTCTTTGATTATGAACTATGTGTGGGTGAAGATGATCTCTGCTATTTGGCTTTATGATGTAATGGTAATCACGGCAAAGCTAAAATTAAACTGGGATGAAACGATAATATATTCAATCAGAGAAAAAGCACATTACGGGGTAAGTTCTTTGACTTTGAGAAGGTAGAGTAGCGATACACTATGGACAACAAAGTGTTTTTCAGGGTAGGTTTCGGGGTAGGCAGAGGATGCCAAATCATCTGCCCAAATGCACAACAGTGACTGGCACCTTTTGGTGAGAGTGTTTGTTTTTTGGTGTTTATTTTTTGGTCAGTTAAATGTTGAAGTAGAAACATCTCACACACATGGCAAGTCAAATTGTTTCTTCCACTTAAGAAAACCGACTTTGGGATCCAAACTTTCATAATGAAATTACAGTCAATTTTTAAATAAATCCATTTTAGAAAAATTCAGACAATTACAGGGCTCACTGTTGTAAAATTAATTTAACCTCCCACTTAGGGTCTCATGTTAAAAAAGAAAAAATCACCTGAATCGATTTTGGCTGCAAAATGACAGAACTAGAACAACAAACACTCATTCTCTAGTGTGACAAATTGGTAGTAAGCAGGTTAAATTTTCATATGTCTGAAACGGATCATAATAACTCTTAAAATCTTACTTCTAGGTGCTGCACAAGGTAACAATCACAGATAATTATCGGTACCTGCCTCTTACACAAGTTTATGAGGATAACTTCAAGTTTATGTGAAAACCTTATGCGGTTCTTCCTGGTTTTCCTCCTAATATTTCACATATGCTCAGATCTAAATTACAGATAAATTACAGTCTAATACACTCCAAACACATACTATTACAGTAAAATATAACAGGGAGTACAAGAGCTTTTTTTTTTTTTTTTTTTTGGTTAACCTAATGTAATCTTCATATTTCTGGAATCTATGCACATTGATGAGAACACAAGGTTTGGATGAACTTAAATTTCTGTCTTCACTCCAAACATATGGTTATGAACCAGTTCTTCATCCTCTGTAACCATTTCTTTATCTGCACAAAGGGTGTAAAAAGAGTCTTCACACCATCAGTAACCAAGACAGTTTGTGACAAAAATGAAACTGCTCAATACATAAGAAATGGTGTTGTTACTCTGGGGCAGTTTACTCTCGTGCTTTAATTATTTTGGGGAGTTGGAAAAGTTCAAATATTCCCAGAAAGGAGGGCTTCACTTATTAGGGTGTCTGTCCTCCCAAACACGGGTGTACCCTGTTAAATCAATTTGTGAAAATAGAGATATATAAATGAAAAACTCAACTATTGTGAGTTGGAGGGTACAGAAATTCAAACCGTGTAGAGAAGAGAGGAGACCAAGAAGAAAATATGTTTCCACCAGGATTTTACAAGTTTACAGGAGATTATGAGTAAGGGTAATACACAATGCATTATACTGATTTATCCACAAAAGTACTAGTGGAGTTGTTATTCAAATGACTTGGAAACATGAGTTGGGAGTACATTTGCTGAGGAACAAATGGATGCCCTTTCAGACTTGTCACCAAAATATGTGCATTAGTCCACGTATAAACTCTATTAAGCAAAAATAACCTCCCCCAATTTATAGGCCAGAGCCCAGGACAAGAGAGCTACTCAGCAGGTGTCCGACTGCCTCAAGAGATGAGGTTGAAGGGGAGCCCGATCTCTGACTGACATCAAAGGGCACACCTTCCTTTTTGTTATACTGGGGATAGAACCTTAGCCCCTTGATGGAATGTATGACCGACTTGTCATCTTATTTCTTATTTTACTCCATTTCATCACCTGCTTCTCTCCCAGCAATCATTGCATGGTATCACCTGGCTGAGCGTCTACACTGGCAAAGGCACAAGCATTACCTCTTGTGATGCTTGTAGGAGGTGAGTCTCTGTGGAATGATTGTGTCATGAGGATGGAGAGCCCAGGATGAGATTAGCACCCTTTTCAGAAAAGACATGAGAGTTTGCTCTCTTCCTCTGCTCTCCTTAACCATGGCAAGACAGACCAAGAAGACAGCTGTCTACCAACCAGGAGGGGCACTCTCACCAGAACCATGCCAGAACCCCAGTCTTGGATACCCAGTCTCCAGAACTGGGAGAAGAAAATGCTTGTTGTTTAAGCCACCCAGTCTACGGTGTTCTGTTAGAGTAGGCTGAACTAAGACACTATTCCATGACAGTAAATGCTACCTCTGTGTGGGCATCAAATACCAGCTCCATATTGCTGACTTCTAAATGAAAATCTCCAGCCTTGACTTCTTCTGTGAGCACAGGGCTGCAGCATCAAGCTGTCCCCTGATGTCTTCACTATGATGTCTTATGGACAACTAGAATGGCCGTAGGCATCAGTCTCATGAGATCAGAATGAAACAAACATACAGAGAAGATTGATGATATCATCTTACATCGGTAAAGTCATGCCAGGTGAATGATTTGAGAAACAAAGCCACGTAACTCGAGGATTCAGTTTGGGCATGGGGAGGTTGAGAATATGGACTGAATTTGCTCAGGAGCAGAGGAAAATACAGGCTAATCAGAACTGGGGCATATTTGAAAAGCCTACAGCTCTCAGGACATCACAAAACCTGAAAGTTCAGGGCAACGCCCTCAAGTCATTAAGGAAGGGGTGAATTATGTTTGCTCTATTTAATTTAAGCAATTAACCTGGCAATGCTTTCAACACTGGTAATGCAAAGAAGATATGTTTTCACTATATTTAAGATGATCTAGGACAACTTTGTAAGTAAAAGTCATCTTTCACTAACAGTGAAAGATGAATGGGCTGCTCCTCCTCTCTCTCTGGATGTCCATGTCCCTGGCTTGTCCTTCGATGCCGACCTGTTACCATAGCAAGGGCGACCATCCCTTTGATTACAGTGCCTAAGATGTTTCACATTTGGAGAGAAGGAGGCTTGTGTCTAGCCCGGGGATTTCAGGCAGTGACATAATTCTATAAATCAGATTGTAAAATGACATTCATTTTACTGTATTTGATTAATAAAATAGGATATTTATCAGAAGTATAAGCAAAGTAAAGAACTGACACATTTCTCAATATTTTCTTATTAAAGATTGATATTTTTATGCTCCTAACACAACTCTATGTAGGGATGCTCCAAACAGCCCCAGAAAATCATTTTATCTTACAATAGCTCATATTGGGGAACCTGCGTATCTCAGTCAGTTGAGCCTCTGCCTTTGGCTCAGGCCATGATCCCAGGATCCTGGGATTGAGCCCCACATCAGTCTCCCTGCTCAGTGGGGAATCTCCCTCTGCAGCTGCCCCTGCGTATGTTGTCTCTCTCTCTCTTTCAAATGGATGAATAAAATCTTTAAAAATAAAGTTCACATTAATTTGAGTATGCTGGATAATTTTTATGGAATACAGACAATGTAAGTAAATGAACATTCATCAGGAAAAGTTCCTAACCTCAGTGAATTGTCATTGGGACAGCAGTTACGTTGGATGTCTGAAAATGCATATATCACCAAACAGTACGTTCAAATAGCAACTCTACAGTCTTTAACAATGGTAGAGCAGCTTTTTTTTTTTTTAAAGATTTTATTTATTTATTTGACAGATCACAAGTAGGCAGAGAAGCAGGCAGAGAGAGAGAGAGAGGAGGAAGCAGGCTCCCCGCTGAGCAGAGAGCCCGATGCGGGACTCGATCCCAGGACCCTGAGATCATGACCCTAGCCGAAGGCAGCGGCTCAACCCACTGAGCCACCCAGGCACCCGGTAGAGCAGCTTTTTAGCTCCTAGTACTTTGAACATAAGTATCTTCAAAATATATGTTAACATGTATACATATATGTATGTGTGTGTATATATATATATATATATTTTTTTTTTTTTTTCCTGACAGAGTGAGAGCCAGTGACCACCATGTACAAGGAGGAGAGGGGCACAGTTTCCCAGCTACTGAGTCAAATATTTGAAATTAATCCTTGAAATATCTTGGTGTTTAGCATTGTTTATCTATCTTACTTATCAAGTGCTTCACAGAGAGAGAGAGAATGAGAGAGAAAGAGGGAAAGAGAAGGAGAGAAACACCATCAAAACGTGAAGGACAAAAAAAAAAAACAAAACACAAAACAAAACGTGAAGGACATCACAGAGGAACAAAAAGAAGCATCCTTTTCACTGAAGATATTTTTCAGAATCTTTTTCAGAAAAGATTTCTCTTTCAGTGAAGAAAAAAAATTTTATATTTATCTCATGCAATCATCACCGAAAGATCTTTTAAATTCTAACACAGATAAAATAATGACATTTTCTTTAGATCATTTACACATGGATAATATCGGGGTTGAAAAGTAATCTGTTCCTTGAGCACTTGCCCTCGATAGACCTTCAAAGGGGCTATGAGCCCCTTTGATATTTGTGTTACATAACTGAGAAGGTGAAGCAGTGACAGGGAAAACATCAAAAAGCCAAATAATAGGTAATTTGCATGTGGATTTTTATATCCATTTTCATAACCACCAATGTATTTTGTATTTTGTATACAAAATTTCCTTTTTGTTTCTTTTTTTTGTTTTTGTTTTGAACAATATCCTTTCCTGAAAAGACCTAAGGAACCTCTGGTGTATTGTGAAATGGGTCAGAATTCTTTATGTCTCTCTATACCCATGAACAGTCCACTGTGACTCTCCATACCCTTCTTCAGGAGGTGGACTATACTTCTTTACCCCTTAAGTCTGCTCTGGTCTTATGACATAATTTGACAAATGCAATTTGGAAGAATGAAGGAGAGCCAGCTCCAAACCCAGGCCTCAAGAGCTCTTGTACACCTACTCATTCTCTTGGAAGACACCACTTCCATATAAGCAGCCTCTGAGTCACTGTTGGATGATAACACATGCTCCAGTCGCCCCTTCTCGGCCAACCAACAGCCAACTGTCAAGTGTACAAGTGAGATCACCTGGCTCAGCCAACACCGAGCCACCTTTGTAGCTGAACACAGACGTGTGCGAGCCAGCCCAGCAGAGAGTGGCACAACCACTGGAATGACCCATATCTAACTTGCTCACTAACAGAATCATGAGGCAAATTGATGACTGTTCTTGTTTCAAGGGGTTCTTATTACATATATGAATGTGTGTGTATGTATGTGTGTGTGTTACACACAGACAGCTAATCGATTGATAAATTTACAAAGATACATGGAGTGCAATGAGATGAAATACTGTAAAAATAAGTAATAAAAATATATGTTTAAGAAAATTAGTATATAGAATCTGTATCAGAAAGGCTTGGGTCAGTTTTTAATGAGGAGCGGTTATCAGAATTACTTTAACATGTGACCCAATATACAGTAACCAAGACTTCTCATCACCTGAATCACATATGAACAAATCTTGCCTCTTATTACTAGGTTTACTTTTTGTGGTTGTACAGGGACAGTGAATCTGAAGTTATTCTGTGTATTTTGTAGAATTGAGCAAGTGAGTAAATGTGATAATGTTGTTACAAGTCAGACTTCTCACTGTGGAAATAGGGAAAAATCGTTAAGCATACAGTGGAAACAACAGATAAGAGCTCAACCAGATGATCAAAATTCAGATTACCGATGTGAGTGTGGACACGACTTTGTAGACAATGGGGATCATGTCTGATCCAGATGGTCATGCACAAACCAAAGCAGGTCACAAGGACCTATCAAACAAACACAAACAGAAAAATTTTATATAATACCCAGCCTGCATTCCAAATATCAGTCAAGAGAAAAAAAATCTGAAAAAGTAGAGAAGTCAAAAGAGAGATGACAAAAGCAATTTATAATCATAGATCAGATCTGTAACAGAGAAGAACAGAATATTAAAAATGATATTTTAGGGGCAAATGAAAGTATTATGACATGGAATATAAATTTGATGAAATTAAGTCAATATGACCTTGTTTTGAAGTTGAAAACTCTACTGTGGCTATGTTTGAGAACATGTGGTTCTTATAAAACACAACTGAAGTAGTCAGAGGGAAGGACATGATCTTAAAGATATATTTCCAAATGGTTCATAAAAGTGAAACACATATAGTAGTATAAATAAATTAATAAAAGATGAGGCGACACCAAAAATGAATGAGACGTAGTCTTTATAGATCCGTTCCAGTTATCTATCACTACCGATGCCCTGAGACTTCATACTAAAAATTAAACAAATTTTATATAGTAAGATATGTATATTGTGCATAACCGAGGTTAATAAAAGAAAATGTTATCTGTTCACATAAAATTAACAAATTTCAGTCATTTGAACAGCTATGCTCAGCTTCTCAGAGAATACATTAATATTCTTGGTAACATTTTTTAATACTACAATATACAGACATCTTTGACTTTCTTTCTTTCTTTTTTAAAATATATTTATTGTTTATTTATTTTCAGCCTAAGAGTATTCATTATTTTCCACCACACCCAGTGCACCATGCAATCCGTGCCCTTTATAATACCCACCACCTGGTACCCCAACCTCCCACTCCCGCACCACTTTAAACCCCTCAGATTGTTTTTCAGAGTCCATAGTCTCTCATGGTTCACCTCCTCTTCCCATTTCCCCCAACTCCCTTCTCCTCTCTATTTCCCCATGTCCTCCATGCTATTTGTTATGCTCCACAAATAAGTGAAACCATATAATAATTGAATCTCTCTGCTTGACTTATTTCACTCAGCATAATCTCTTCCAGTCCCGTCCATGTTGCTACAAAAGCTGGGTATTCATCCTTTCTGATGGAGCCATAATACTCCATAGTGTATATGGACCACATATATCCGTTCATCCATTGAAGGGCAGCTTGGTTCTTTCCACAGTTCAGTGACCGTGGCCATTGCTGCTATAAACATTGGGGTACAGATGGCCCTTCTTTTCACTACATCTGTATCTTTGGGGTAAATACCCAGGAGTGCAATGGCAGGGTCATAGGGGAGTTCTATTTTTAATTTCTTGAGGAATCTCCACACTGTTCTCCAAAGAGGCTGCACCAACTTGCATTCCCACCAACAGTGTAAGAGGATTCCCCTTTCTCCACATCCCCTACAACACATATTGTTTCCTGTCTTGTTAATTTTGGCCATTCTAACTGGTGTAAGGTGATATCTCAATGTGGGTTTAATTTGAATTTCCCTGAGGGCTAGTGATGATGAACATTTTTTCATGTGTCTGATAGCCATTTGTATGTCTTGATTGGAGAAGTGTCTGTCCATATCTTCTGCCCATTTTTTGATATGATTGTCTGTTTTGCATGTGTTGAGTTTGAGGAGTTCATTATAGATCCTGGATATCAACCTTTTGTCTGTACTGTCATTTGAAATATCATCTCCCATTCCGTGGGTTGCCTCTTTGTTTTGTTTTTGTTTTTTTTTTGACTGTTTCTTTTGTTGTGCAGAAGCTTTTGATTTTGATGAAATCCCCAAAATTTATTTTCGCTTTTGTTTCCTTTGCCTTTGGAGACATATCTTGAAAGAAGTTGCTGTGGCTGATATCGAAGAGATTACTGCCTATGTTCTCCTCTAGGATTCTGATGGATTCCTGTCTCACGTTGAGGTCCTTTATCCATTTCGAGTTTATGTTTGTGTACAGTGTAAGAGATGGTAGAGCTTCATTCTTCTAGATATAGCTGTCCAGTTTTCCCAGCACCATTTATTGAAGAGACTGTCTTTTTTCCACTGTATATTTTTCCTGTTTTGTCGAAAATTATTTGACCATAGAGTTGAGGGTCCATATCTGGGCTCTCTACTCTGTTTCTACTCTGTCTATGTGTCTGCTTTTATGCCAGTACCATGCTGTCTTGGTGATCACAGCTTTGTAATAAAGCTTGAAATCAGGTAATGTGATGCCCCCCATTTTATTTTTGTTTTTCAACATTTCCTTAGCGATTCGGGGTCTCTTCTGATTCCATACAAATTTTTGGATTATTTGCTCCAGCTCTTTGAATAATACTGGTGGAATTTTGATCAGAATGGCATTAAAAGTATAGATTGCTCTAGGCAGTATAGACATTTTAACAATGTTTGTTCTTCCGATCCAAGAGCCTGGAAAGGTCTCCCATCTTTTTGTGTCTTCTTCAATTTCTTTCATGAGTGTTCTGTAGTTCCTTGAGTACAGTTCCTTTACTTCTTTGGTTAGGTTTATTCCCAGGTATCTTATGTTTCTTGGTGCTATAGTAAATGGAATTGATTCTCTAATTTCCCCTTCTGTATTTTCATTGTAAGTGTATAAGAAAGCCACTGATTTCTGTACATTGACTTTGTATCCTGCCACGTTACTGAATTGCTATATGAGTTCTAGTAGTTTGGGGGTGGAGTCTTTTGGTTTTCCATATAAAGAATAATGTCATCTGTGAAGAGAGAGAATTTGACTTTTTCATTGCCAATTTGGATGCCTTTTGTTCCTCTTTGTTGTCTGATTGCTGTTGCTAGGACTTCTAATACTATGTTGAACAAGAGTGGTGAAAGTGGGCATCCTTGTCTTGTTCCTGATCTCAACTGGAGGGCTGCAAGCTTTTTCCCATTGAGGATGATATTTGCTGTGGGTCTTTGACTTCTTTCTATTCTGTATACCCTCTACTGCTCATAGCTTTGCATTTAAGAAGTTCAAAAGATATTTTCGCTAAAGGTACACCATTTTACTTTTTAACTCTTGTGGTAAAATACTTTCCAGTGATAATCAAATTTTACCTGGTTTAGTAAAGGAGTAAACAATAACCAAATCATGGAGGCAGAAACCATCAACCTCCAATATCGCTGAGTTAATCTGCAAGGGGATATTTCAGAAGGATTGCCATTATTTGACCTTATTCTGCAAAATGCCTATATTTTGGAAGACACTTTATTCCTTGCAATATAAAGTTGTTGAGAATTTTTAAGTTTTAATCTAATAAAAAATGAAGTCGAGGCCCTTTAAAATCATGACTATCACAGGAATATTAAATGCTATAATTTAAAAGTTTTAAGGGATGACACTTTGATTAATAGTTTCCTCCAAACCATGGGCTCCATGCTCTGTAAAACGTATGCTTGGAGAGAACATGTGTTAGGATGAGCCTGAAGCATTGTAGACACATTTAATTCTTCAGGTGAACAGGATGAGGCTTTTGGTAAAAGGAGACTCTTTACTGAGAGATGTAAGTGAAAAAGTTGTAAATAGTTCTTCAGACCAGGGGACTCCACTGTTAGAAGCACCTGTGGTCTCAGTCCTTGTGTTCCTACTTTACAGATCTTGGTAGTACAAGGGCATCCATCATGAAAAGGCCAGTTTCTAAGCCTTAGTTTTAGTATTATAAAAATAACAGTTCCTTCTGTTTTGAATACTAGCTGCATGAGCAAGAAAAGTTCTGAAACTGAAAAAAATATAACAAAGTACATCCAATAAGATATTGAGCTCATGAATTGCAGAACTTTCTTTAATCAGTGTTGACCTGTGGTGAGTGGTCCAGGCTTCTTCATGCCTGGGAGGTACCGGTCAAGTGTTTTGACCAAGAGAAGAGGAACCTATTTGTTCCTCACCAACGATATTTTAGAAAAAAACAAATCTGGTGTTGTAGTTTAAGTTAAAGATTTTTTGGATGTTGCTGAGTCCGCAAACTTCAAAGAAAGATTCATTCAACATGTTTTCATTAAGTGCCCACAATCCATCAGGTGCCATTACATGTAAACAGTAAAGGGTAGAGTCCCATACCTCAAATCACTTCTGAGTCTGTTAAAATGCATAAAGTATCATGTATGGCTTGATGGAAAAATATACACAAATTGGGAGAGGGAAAGATAAAGACTTATCTCTTCTCATAGTTGAGTGAAATTATAAATTCTTTGTAACATTAGCCTTTGATATGCTGTCTAATGCTAAATTTATAATCATCTCTTTATGATGCTTCAAATTCACCAAGGAAGAGCCATTAGTTTATTTTCTCTTATTAAGATAAAAAGGAGTCTCTGCCACCACAATTCCCCTCTTACTTATGGAAGAATTTTCTTATAGATAAAACCACTCCTTCAATTTTGTTCATCTTCATTTATTGTCTATATCGATGTAAGAGACTCTAGTAAATAATCACTTTACAAGTAGGCCTACTTTATGCCATACATTCTTTTAAGAGAGTGAATTGATTCAATCTTTGGGAAAGATAATTCAGCAGCAGATGTCAAAAGTTTCATTAATGGTGAGACTTTTTACTTAACAATTGCTTTTCTAGGATCTTATGCCAAAGGCATAATTGGAACCAAAATGGTTAACAATTCATGTTTGAGAGAACAAAATCCTGGAGAAAAAAAGTGCTGAGGAGTAATTTGACACTTTGCTGTATGCCCCCCCAAGCATTTGTAAAATTCTCGATCAAGGTAGACAAAGGCCAAACGTGATGGTGTAGCTTTCAGTAGGTTTCCAGCATGCGGGAGGGAGATAGGAATCGAAGCTGAGCACCTGAGATGGGTTCGTCGCTCTGGAACCACCACAGCCTCTGAATTTGGTCCTTGGGGGGCTATGCTGGAGAAGCAGGGGAGAATCAGGGTTGACAGAGGTTTCAGAATTTCAACCTGAGTTTGAGTCAGCTCAGACCTAGTGGAATGAAATGACATGTTTCACTACAACGGTCTATCACAAAATAGGTTGAAACTTCCCCACAACCAGAGGATATCTAGAGCTTCCAAACTGGGACTGAGCCAAAAGGTCTGACTTCCATATACTTAGGATCCCAGAAGAGAAGGAGAGACTGAGACAGAAGTGTGATCATTAACCCAAACCCAAATCAATAAGGAAATCACTCTATGGATTTAAGAAGCTGAGTGAATCGAAGCAGCTTAAATACAAAATGAGTCATAGTAAAAATGCTATGACTGCTCCTACAGCCACTAGTGCTCTGCTGCTATCACCACTGATGCTGTTTCTATACTCCTACTAGTATGACCATCACTATTACTACTGCTACAACTGCTTCTACTCCTGCTTCTATTACCCTATAATTAATTATTATAATTACCACTGCTGTCCTATTACTAACTGTTACTGTTAGGAGTCCTGCTTCCACTGGTAATCATGCTACTACGTTCCCCAGTATTGATAATACTACAGCTACTGTTGCTGATTCTATGGCTGCTACTATTTCTACTGGTACAGGTACTACTGCTTCTACTATCCCTGTGAGTGGTGTTACTACAAGTATTACTGTTGTCATTGCTGCTATAATATATATTATTACTCCTGAATATGGCCATTGCTACTATCTCAACCCCTTCCACCATCACTATTGTTACTACTAATCAGTATAGTAATTATAAAAAGAGACAGGTTTTATATGTTTTATATGTCTGACCCTATTTGCTTTACTCATATTAACTTGTTTCATCCTCACAGAAATCCTAGGAAGTAGAAGCCATAAAGTATTATAAATCTTCTAGGACACACCAAATATAGGAATATGTTAAATGTTCCCTTGGCTGATCAGAATGCAATTCTGCACTGAGGCACATGCAGTGCAGACATGCTCAGCCACATGTCTCCTTTTAGCCAAAAAGCTATAACACATGAAATTTGGATGCATTGGCTTGCATGGCCCCAGCCATGGTAAGATCTCCACACTCTCTTTCTGCCTCAGTGATAGCAAAGATCTCATGTTCCAGACGATGTGGCCAGAAAAGGGTGAAGATGAGTGATTCTTTGGGTTAAAGTCCCTGAGCCCCCTGTCTCAATAGCTTTACATCTGTACCTTCAGCTAAAAACTGACCCTTCTAGGGTGCCTGGGTAGCACAGTCCGTTAAGTGTCTGACACTTAGTTTCAGTTCACGTCACAATCTCAGGTTCATGGGCTGAGTTCAGAGTCTGCTTCAGATTCTTTCTCCCTTTCCCTCTGCCCCTCCTGCTCATGTTCTCTCTTTCTATAAAATAAAATAAAATAAAATAAAATAAAATAAAATAAAATAAAATAAAAAGTCAGTGCTTCTTGGTTAAGCTACTGACACTGGGGATTCACTCCTTACTTCAACATAGTCTAGCTCCTCCAGACTAACGTGAGCTAGCACTGAAATCTGAATTTATATTCTAGGAGGGAAAGCTATAGAGCAGTTTAGGAATATAAATACAAGAATCCTTAAAAACCTTTAAAATGGAGTCCATAACACATTACAAGGGCATACTGACAAAGTAATGCTAATTCCGGAAGCAAACATGGTCCAGTGTTAATAACGCTGTTAGTGTGGGGATGGGGAGAGAAGGAACAGGGGTGGGGCGTAGTTCATGGTGTAAATTGAAAAGCATTTCCAAGGACTCCATAGCCATTCTTAGAATCAACACACAGTAACAAACAAACAAACAAACAAATAAATAAACCCCTCTTTCTAAACCAAGAGTTTAAAGGAAGCAAGAATGCCACACTAAAATCTATCCAGCCTGCATTTCCCCCCCCCCCCGGGTTCTTTTTTTTTTTTTTTTTTTTGATTAGTGTAAATTATTATTTTTTTTAATTTTTAATTTTTTATATTTTATAAACATATATTTTTATCCCCAGGGGTACAGGTCTGTGAATCACCGGTTTACACACTTCACAGCACTCACCAAAGCATATACCCTCCCCAGTGTCCATAACCCACCCCCCTTCTCCCAACCCTCGTTCCCCCCAGGAACCCTCAGTTTGTTTTGTGAGATTAAAAGTCACTTATGGTTTGTCTCCCTCCCAATCCCATCTTGTTTCATTGATTCTTCTCCTACCCACTTAAGCCCCCATGTTGCATCACCACTTCTCATATCAGCGAGATCATATGATAGTTGTCTTTCTCTGCTTGACTTATTTCGCTAAGCATGATACGCTCTAGTTCCATCCATGTTGTCGCAAATGGCAAGATTTCATTTCTTTTGATGGCTGCATAGTATTCCATTGTATATATATACCACATCTTCTTTATCCATTCATGTGTTGATGGACATCTAGGTTCTTTCCATAGTTTGGCTATTGTGGACATTGTTGCTATAAACATTCGGGTGCAGGTGCCCCTTTAAATCACTACGTTTGTATCTTTAGGGTAAATACCCAGTAGTGCAATTGCTGGGTCATAGGGAAGTTCTATTTTCAACATTTTGAGGAACCTTCATGCTGTTTTCCAGAGTGGTTGTACCAGCTTGCATTCCCACCAACAGTGTAGGAGGGTTCCCCTTTCTCCCCATTCTCACCAGCATCTGTCATTTCCTGACATGTTAATTTTAGCCATTCTGGCTGGTGTGAGGTGATATCTCACTGTGGTTTTGATTTGTATTTCCCTGATGCCGAGTGATATGAAGCACTTTTTCATGTGTCTGTTGGCCATCTGGATGTCTTCTTTGCAGAAATGTCTGTTCATGTCCTCTGCCCATTTCTTGATTGGATTATTTGTTCTTTGGGTGTTGAGTTTGCTAAGTTCTTTATAGATTTTGGACACTAGCCCTTTATCTGATATGTAGTTTGCAAATATCTTCTCCCATTCTGTCAGTTGTCTTTTGATTTTGTTAACTGTTTCCTTTGCTGTGCAAAAGCTTTTGATCTTGATAAAATCCCAATAGTTCATTTTTGCCCTTGCTTCCCTTGCCTTTGGCATTGTTCCCAGGAAGATGTTGCTGCGGCTATGGTCGAAGAGGTTGCTTCCTGTGTTCTCCTCAAGGATTTTGATGGATTCCTTTCGCACATTGAGGTCCTTCATCCATTTTGAGTCTATTTTAGTGTGTGGTATAAGGAAATGGTCTAATTTCATTTTTCTGCATGTGGCTGTCCAATTTTCCCAACACCATTTATTGAAGAGGCTGTCTTTTTTCCATTGGACATTCTTTCCTGCTTTGTCAAAGATTAGTTGACCATAGAGTTGAGGGTCTTTTTCTGGGCTCTCTATTCTATTCCATTGATCTATGTGTCTGTTTTTGTGCCAGTACCATGCTGTCTTGATGATGACAGCTTTGTAATAGAGCTTGAAGTCCGGAATTGTGATGCCACCAACTTTGGCTTTCTTTTTCAATATCCCTTTGGCTATTCAAGGTCTTTTCTGGTTCCATATAAATTTTAGCATTATTCGTTCCATTTCTTTGAAAAAGAT
The DNA here is from genome assembly GCF_030435805.1 of Mustela lutreola. NCBI lineage: Eukaryota > Metazoa > Chordata > Mammalia > Carnivora > Mustelidae > Mustela > Mustela lutreola. The sequence goes on along the minus strand of NC_081294.1, from coordinate 6,760,835 downwards.
GGATGGTACTTTGATAGGAATTTCATTAAATGTGTAGATTGCTTTAGGTAGCATAGACATTTTCACAATATTTATTCTTCCACTCCAGGAGCATGGAACATTTTTCCATTTCTTTGTGTCTTCTCAATTTCTTTCATGAGTACTTTATAGTTTTCTGAGTATAGATTCTGTGCCTCTTTGGTTAGGTTTATTCCTAGGTATCTTATGGTTTGGGGTGCAACTGAAAATGGGATTGACTCCTTAATTTCTCTTTCTTCTGTCTTGTTGGTGTAGAGAAATGCAACTGATTTCTGTGCATTGATTTTATATCCTGACACTTTACTGAATTCCTGTACAAGTTCTAGCAGTTTTGGAGTGGAGTCTTTTGGGTTTTCCACATATAGTATCATATCATCTGTGAAGAGTGATAATTTGACTTCTTCTTTGCCGATTTGGATGCCTTTAATTTCCTTTTGTTGTCTGATTGCTGAGGCTAGGACCTCTAGTACTATGTTGAATAGCAGTGGTGATAATGGACATCCCTGCCGTGTTCCTGACCTTAGTGGAAAATCTCTCAGTTTTTCTCCATTGAGAATGATATTTGTGGTGGATTTTTCATAGATGGCTTTGATGATATTGAGGTATGTGCCCTCTATCCCTACACTTTGAAGAGTTTTGGTCAGGAAGGGATGCTGTACTTTGTCAAATGCTTTTTAAGCATCTGTTGATAGTATCATATGGTTCTTGTTCTTTCTTTTATTGATGTGTTGTATCACATTGACTGATTTGTGGATGTTGAACCAACCTTGCAGCCCTGGAATAAATCCCACTTGGTCATGGTGAATAATCCTTTTAATGTACTGTTGAATCCTATTGGCTAGTATTTTGGTGAGAATTTTTGCATCTGTGTTCATCAAGGATATTGGTCTATAGCTCTCTTTTTTGATGGGATCCTTGTCTCGTTTGGGGATCAAGGTGATGCTGGCCTCATAAAATGAGTTTGGAAGTTTTTCTTCCATTTATATTTTTTGGAACAGTTTCAGGAGAATAGGAATTAGTTCTTCTTTAAATGTTTGGTAGAATTCCTCCGGGAAGCCGTCTGGCCTGGGCTTTTGTTTGTTTGGAGATTTTTAATGACTATTTCAATCTCCTTACTGGTTATGGGTCTATTCAGGCTTTCTATTTCTTCCTGGTTCAGTTGTGGTAGTTTATATGTTTCTAGGAATGCATCCATTTCTTCCATATTGTCAAATTTGTTGGCGTAGAGTTGCTCATAGTATGTTCTTATAATAGTTTATATTTCTTTGGTGTTAGTTGTGATCTCTCCTCTTTCATTAATGATTTTATTTATTTGGGTCCTTTCTCTTTTCTTTTTGATGAGTCTGGCCAGGGGCTTATCAATCTTATTAATTCTCTCAAAGAACCAGCTCCTAGTTTCTTTGACTTGCTCTATTGTTTTTTTGGTTTCTATTTCATTGATTTCTGCTCTGATCTTTATGATTTCTCTTCTCCTGCTGGGCTTAGGGTTTCTTTCTTGTTCTTTCTCCAGCTCCTTTAGGTGTAGCGTTAGGTTGTGTACCTGAGACCTTTCTTGTTTCTTGAGAAAGGCTTGTACCGCTATATATTTTCCTCTCAGGACTGCCTTTGTTGTGTCCCACAGATTTTGAACCATTGTATTTTCACTGTCATTTGTTTCCATGATTTTTTTCAATTCTTCTTTAATTTCCCGGTTGACCCATTCATTCTTTAGAAGGATGCTGTTTAGTCTCCATGTATTTGGGTTCTTTCCAAATTTCCTCTTGTGGTTGAGTTCTAGCTTCAGAGCATTGTGGTCTAAAAATATGCAGGGAATGATCCCAATCTTTTGATACCGGTTGAGTCCTGATTTAGGACCGAGGATGTGATCTATTCTGGAGAATGTTCCATGTGCACTAGAGAAGAATGTGTATTCTGTTGCTTTGGGTTGAAATGTTCTGAATGTATCTTTGATGTCCATTTGGTCCAGTGTGTCGTTTATTTCCTTGTTGATCTTTTGCTTGGATGATCTGTCCATTTCAGTGAGGGGAGTGTTAAAGTCCCCTACTATTATTGTATTATTGTTGATGTGTTTCTTTGATTTTGTTATTAATTGGTTTATATAGTTGGCTGCTCCCACGTTGGGGGCATAGATATTTAAAATTGTTAGATCTTCTTGTTTACAGACCCTTTGAGTATGGTATAGTGTCCTTCCTTATCTCTTATTATAGTCTTTGGCTTAAAATCTAATTGATCTGATATAAGGATTGCCACTCCTGCTTTCTTCTGATGTCCATTAGCATGGTAAATTCTTTTCCACCCCCTCACTTTAAATCTGGAGGTGTCTTCAGGCTTAAAATGAGTTTTGTGGAGGCAACATATAGATGGGTTTTGTTTTTTTATCCATTCTGATACCCTGTGTCTTTTGACAGGGGCATTTAGCCCATTAACATTCAGGGTAACTATTGAGAGATATGAATTTAGTGCCATTGTATTGCCTGTAAGGTGCCTGTTACTGTATATTGTCTCTGTTCCTTACTGATCTACCACTTGTAGGCTCTCTCTTTGCTTAGAGGACCCCTTTCAATATTTCCTGTAGAGCTGGTTTGGTGTTTGCAAATTCTTTCAGTTTTTGTTTGTCCTGGAAGCTTTTAATCTCTCCTTCTATTTTCAATGATAGCCTAGCTGGATATAGTATTCTTGGCTACATGTTTTTCTCGTTTAGTGCTCTGAAAATATCATGCCAGCTCTTTCTGGCTTGCCAGGTCTCTGTGGATAAGTCAGCTGCCAATCTAATATTTTTTACCATTGTACGTTACAGACTTCTTTTCTCAGGCTGCTTTCAGGATTTTCTCTTTGTCACAGAGACTTGTAAATTTTACTATTAGGTGACGGGGTGTGGGCCTATTCTTATTGATTTTGAGGGGCGTTCTCTGAACCTCCTGAATTTTGATGCTCATTCCCTTTTCCATATTGGGGAAATTCTCCCCAATAATTCTCTCCAGTATACCTTCCGCTCCCCTCTCTCTTTCTTCTTCTTCTGTAATCCCAATTATTCTAATGTTGTTTCATCTTATGGTGTCACTTATCTCTCGAATTCTCCCCTCGTGGTCCAGTAGCTGTTTGTCCCTCTTTTGCTCAGCTTCTTTATTCTCTGTCATTTGGTCTTCTATATCACTAATTCTTTCTTCTGCCTCATTTATCCTAGCAGTGAGAGCCTCCATTTTTGATTGCACCTCATTAATAGCTTTTTTTATTTCAACTTGGTTAAATTTTAGTTCTTTTATTTCTCCTGAAAGGGCTTTTATATCTCCAGAGAGGGTTTCTCTAATATCTTCCATGCCTTTTTCGAGCCCGGCTAGAACCTTGAGAATTGTCATTCTGAACTCTAGATCTGACATATTACCAATGTCTGTATTGATTAGGTCCCTAGCCTTCGGTACTGCCTCTTGTTCTTTTTTTTTGTTGTTGTGAGTTTTTCTGCCTTGTCATTTTGTCCAGATAAGAGTTATGAAGGAGCAAGTAAAATACTAAAAGGGTGGCAACAACCCCAGGAAAATATGCTTTAACCAAATCAGAAGAGATTCCAAATCGTGAGGGGGGATAAAGGGAATAAAAAGAGGTTCAAAAAGAAAGAAAGAAAAAAAAAAGAAAGGAAACGAATTTAAAAAAAAGAAAAAGAAGAAAGAAAAATATAAAAAAGAAAAATATATATATATTAGATAAACTAGTTAAAAAAGAAAAGGGTAAAAGTTAAAAAAATTTTAGCAGAAGAAGAGAAAAAAATGAATAAGAAAAAAAATTAAATTAACTGCAAGACTAAAAAAAATCACAGGGAGAAAGCCATGAGTTCCGTGATTTGCTTTCTCCTGATTTGCTTTCTCCTCCTCTGGAATTCTGTTGCTCTCCTTGGTATTGAAACCGCACTCCTTGTTAGGTGAACTTGGTCTTGGCTGGGTTTCTTGTTGATCTTCTGGGGGAGGGGCCTGGTGTAGTGATTCTCAAGTGTCTTTGCCCCAGGTGGAATTGCACCGCCCTTACCAGGGGCTGAGTAATCCGCTCGGGTTTGCTTTCAGGAGCTTTTGTTCCCTGAGCGCTTTCCGTAGAGTTCCGGAGGACGGGAATACAAATGGCGGCCTCCTGGCCTCCGGCCTGGAGGAGCTGAGAGCCCGGGGCCCCACTCCTCAGTGCACCCTCAGAGAATAGCGCCCAGTAACTCCCGTCTGCCTGACCTCGGGCCGTGCTCCAAGCTCACCGAGCCTACGACCGGTTCAAGGTAACCCCGAGCTGTGAGCTTACTGTCAGCTCTGTCTCTGTAGCCGGCTTTCCCGTTCTAATACCCGCAAGCTCTGCGACACTCAGACACCTCGATCCTTCTGTGACCCTGTGGGACCTGAGGCCACGCTGACCCCATGTGGGCTTTGCCCCGGATTAGCCTCTGGAGCGATGTCCCTCAGCGGAACAGACTTTTAAAAGTCCCGATTTTGTGCTCCGTTGCTCCACCGCTTGCAGGGAGTCGGCCCCTCCCCCCAAGGTCTATCTTCCCATCGCTTTGGATTCACGTCTCTGCCAGTCCTACCTTTCAGAAAGTGGTTGTTTTTCTGTTTCCAGAATTGCTGTTCTTCTTCTCTTCGATCTGCCAATGGATTTGCAGGTGTTTGTAATCTTTAGATAAGCTATCTAGCTGATCTCCTGCTAGCTGAAGTAGTCTCAGCCTGCTACTTCTCCGCCATCTTGACTCCTGATCGATTTTCTCCCTGCATTTGTTTTTTGAAGACCTTCAGACAGAGAATGGCAGAGTTGCACATAAGCAGAAACTGGAAGTTTCTATTTTCAGCTACTGGATGAATTGAGCTGCACACCAGAAAGAAAAATAAGAGCACAAATGTGCATTGATCCTAAATGAATAAGGTATAGCAATTTACCTAAACTAAACTAGAAACGACAATGAACACATCAGTTAAAATCAGGCATCTACATGTACTTTGTAAGAGTGAATATATTTGTTTGTTACCTATGCGTGGATCATTTTTTATATACCAAATATTATACTAAATTCTGGAGAGGTCAATAAGAATATGTAATAATCCCTCAAAAGAAAATAACACAATAGCCTTCGTTAGGGGATAGATGCCAAACCACATAATCACAGCAGGACACCCCACTGGAGGTTGGGGGGTGGTCTGTTGAGGTTCTGGCGAAAGCACACAAGGATCTGTAAGCTCTGCTGGAGGAGAATGTGAAAAACAGCTTGAAGAAAATATGCTATTTCATTTCTGCTTTTTCCTGTGAAATAAGAGATATCTTTCAGCATCCTTGTACTGAAATGACAATGAGGCCCCTTTGAACAATCGCCCAAAGGAGCTCAAACTTGAATTGACAGCACTGGAAAGATGAGCTGTTCTCTTGGATTTTCTCAGTGCCATTTCATCCTTTGAAGGGCTTGTCTTTTTCCAGAAAGAGTAGTTACAGATCACAAAAGTGTAATTAATGTCAAGTTTCTTCGTTCAATATGACAAGTGCCAAAGACAAAGTTGGGTAAGAAGTCAGGGAAGATGGCAAGTTATTGTCCAGCACTTAAAATCTATTTTCTCCTCCCTTCACATGAGAGTATATTGGTCTTGTCAGAAGACTTTTGGCTTTTGGAGAGAAGAAATATCTAGAGCACAGACACAGAAAGCATTGGTTTCCATGTAATGTTAGGTTATATGAAGACTCAGAATGCCATGAATTAAGGAATATAATCTATTTTATGAACTATTTGGAAAATTTTCAGAACTTCGAGCTTTACATATGAATTTGTATCCTTATACTAGGAAACATAATCTAGAGTTGGCTAAACTTATTGCAGGGTAATTTAAGACCCATTTGGTATGCTGGCTGTTTCTGGACTCATAGGTTGTGAGGAATGGAGATGTTTGGATGAGCCATGGAGGAATTTGCTCTAGAGGTGTGTGTCAAGTCATTGGGGTGTAAAGGTTTAAATCAGCCTGGATGTGGGACTTATCACAACTCAGACTGATACTGAAGAGTCCACAAGACAGTGAGCCATCAGCTGAAGACGCCATTTAGATGTGAAAGTTGTGGCTTCCATGCGACTGATGTCAAGACTTGGTTACTGACTGACTGAATGATGCAACTCAGATTAAAAGCACTTGAGGGGCGCCTGGGTGGCTCAGTGGGTTAAGCCGCTGCCTTCGGCTCAGGTCATGATCTCAGGGTCCTGGGATCGAGTCCCACATCGGGCTCTCTGCTCAGCAGGGAGCCTGTTTCCTCCTCTCTCTCTCTGCCTGCCTCTCTGCCTACTTGTGATCTCTCTCTGTCAAATAAATAAATAAAATCTTAAAAAAAAATAAAAAAATAAAAGCACTTGAAATTGCCTATAAACCAGACAATCCAAGATCAGAATTCTTTGTTAATTTGACAGCTTCCCTAAGATACATTTTCAAAACACTAAAATCTCAGACTAGATCAAGAAGGTAATTCCCAGATTGCTTTTTTCCCCCCAGTCAACTTATGAAGAAAATATTGAGAAGAGTTATGGATTTGGAAGGGCTCAAGGAAGTCGCAGGCAGCTCAAAATTTTCAGAGAACCCAAGACTAACATAATAAACAAGACACAGATTTAGTATCATGCAATTTTTACTGTAATACACAAAACACCATTTTGGGCATGGGTCCCATGAGTTTCAGAGTGCTAATTTAACTTTACTCTTGGTACAAAATACTCAATGGGATTGATAACAGGAGTGGGTATTACTGTTTTGGGTGATTTAGTTACTTTCTTTTAATAGCAGGTTTAATGCATTAATAATGTATTTGTGGCAGAAGCATGAGGGGGAGAAACATGCTTGTATATCTCACGTAATTTACAATGTTGCTGCTGAGAACATTATTACCTCCACTACAAAAATATCCATTTTAAGTGCTTCATATTTTACTAAGATGCTGAAGTGTATCATAAGCCTTTATTGGGAGATCAACGGCCATTAAAGAAAATTAATTTCTATGAGTTGTTGACAGTTTATAACTATTTAATAGTCCAACCACTATAAACTTTATACCCTGCATATAGATAGGTATAAATATTTTAATAAATCTTATGAATAAATATGCAACTTTAGAAATAAATCAATTTGCTTAGATTGTAGACATGTAGCACTATTCATGGTCCATATGTATTATAAATCATTGGTGATTTACTTTCTTACTGTTGACTATAATCAATAGATTGTTAAGAAAAGAGTGTGCAAGTCACAGTCATGGATGCTATAGATCATCCTTACTTCTTTACCAATTGTGGCATCACTGATATTTGAGGGTTGGTGTTTCTAAAGAAAGGATGTGGGGGGGGGGTGGTTAAAAATACCAAGGGAATGATTGGTTAAACTGCTCTATTCTATACAGGTTTACAAACTGAAATCTGGAAACCTATCTGCCTCTAATAAAGTAAATTTATTTTTCAGGAAATTTAACATTCTTCAGGTCTATCTTTAATTACTCTTTGAAGAACGTTAGCAAATAAAATCTGTTTTCCCCATTGTGTCCATTTTTACCATAAATATTTGTCTTGATCTCATTGACTGTGGTGTCCACATGGAGGAATATGCTACGGGGAATGTTGATGTGAGGGCAGGAGGGCTGCTGTTCTAGCCGCCACCCTGTTATGTGAGGCATTCTGACGGCCGGAGGCTTCAGCCAGAGGTGAAGGTACAGACGGAAGATGCAAGTAGGTTGGAGCCCTGTCAGCCTTATGGAGCTCTTCTTGAGGCCCCAGACAGCTGACTTCGTGGCATTTTAGTATGAGGGAGGGAGTCCTACTGAGTCCAGACCTCTGAAGTCAGGCTTTGTTACTAGGAGCTGAAACAAAATCCTGATGTAGAAAGGTCAGAACACCATATATAGAATTCACATAAACTATGATCATAACTGAGAGGAATTAAAGATATTTTTAGCTAGGGAAAAGAGAAAAATTGGAACCTGACCGAAGAAGTTTGCAAGTCACTGAAATCAAGATAAAATATTACCTTGTTGAACATAAAACATCATAACAATAAGATCTTAAATATGTATTCCTAAAAATCATCTCTACTCTGAATTTATAGTGTAAAGTTTGTATCACGCATTTGGTAGTTAGATGGTTTCCTTACATTATTTTAGAAAACTATAAAATATCTGTTCAAAAAAGCATCACTTTAAGAATAGTCTAATGAGGGGCACTGCGGTGGCTCAGTGGGTTAGAGCTTCTGCCTTCAGCTCGGGTCGTGATCCCGGGGTCCTGGGATTGAGCCCAGCCCCGTGTCGGGCTTTCTGCTCAGCGGGGAGACTGTCCCCCCCCCCCCCCGCCACCTGCCTCTTTGCCTACTTGTGATCTCTGTTTGTCAAACAAATAAATAAAATTAAAAAAAAAAAGAATAGTCTAATTGCTACTCCTGTAAAGACCCTCCAGCTTTGAACAGCATTCAAGTGTGGGAATTGTCTCCACATGTACCTGGAAAAACAAATGAATAAGACAAACGGTGTTCTGACATTGTCCCAGATTTCAAAAGTATGTAGACTGAAGGTTTTCCTTTCAAGTCCTAGAAGGACGAATTATTTATGTCCATTCTTTTTTTTTTTTTTTTGAGATATATCTATCTATCTATCTATCTATCTATATAGTTTGATATCACAACCCTGAGATCATGACCTCAGCTAAAATCAAGAGTCAGATATTTAACCAACTGGGACACCCAGGGGCCCCAAGATTTTTATTTTTAGCAAATATCTACACCCAATGTGGGGTTTGAACACACAGCCCTGAGATCAAGAGTCACATACTCCACTGACTGAGCCAGCTAGGTACCCCTATTTATGTCCATTCTTAAACGTCTCTCATTCTGCCACTAAGGCCATGTAGGGAAAGTGGAGAGGGAGGGGGTTCAAGGAAAGAGCGAACTTTTGTGACAGCACACAGAGCAGGAATCATCATGAGGGACTGTCAGGTTACAACCCATGACTCCACTTGAGTATGGAAAGCTAACGTACAAATTATCACCAACGAGACAATAATTGAAAAATTCATAATCCAACCATTTATTCCAAGTTCAGTCATTTTTTTACATTTATAGCATTTTTACTTAAGTAATTCGCAGCAGTTTATAGCAAACTGTCCCCAAATAATAACATTCATGGAGATTTTTTTTAAAAAGCTGATTAACAAAATGAGGGAAGGACAAACTTAAGAAAGTTTTACAAAAGGAAACATCTTCATCTGAATATAGATCCCAGATCAGTCATGAGGAAAGTAAGAAATTTAGGATTTTTAAATTTTTCTTGACTGATTCTTCTACATCAATTACTTGCTGCAATCAACTTTCAATAATTCTTACATAACATAGCTAATTTAAGAAGAAAATGCTGAAAAATCTGTGATTCCAAAAACGCATGAAACATGTTGAATATTTCAATATATTTGTTGGTAAGGAAAACAAACAAATGGTTTAAATCACCATTGTGTTTGGGTGTCATTTTAAACATCTTCATGGTTTAGTAAATACATTATTTGTATTCAGTAAATACATTGTTTTGCTTATTACAATGGCAAGGATCTCTGAAAAGATGATTTTGAAATAGAACTAAATTTTAGTTATCTTGGGAAATAATATGGAATAGGAATCCCTTCAGATAAGAGCCATTTGAGAGAAATTATTTCAAATATCTCTCATAGGCAAAACTTGTCACATAAAAATAGCACATTCTAGAATTGGAATAATGATCTAATTGGGTATTACCGGAAAACAGTTAACTTTTGGAAAAACAAACAAACCCAACCCTGTCATTTACTACAGGAGTTGGGAGAAAAAAACCCACATTACTTGTTGTTTTCAAAATGAACAACATTTTGCCAAGATTATACCCACTAACACAGGTCATGGGCTTGCTTGAGCAGAAGGAATCAGGTGTGTTCCATCAGAACAAGGAGAGTGTTCTCCAGAAGGGATGGCTTATATTCCTACTTATTACAAACCAAGACGTAGTGCCCCCACATCTCTTCCTGGCTTCTTACATTTCTATGTTCTCTGTCTTTCCTTCTCTTACCTCCCACCCTATCCCCACTTTGCACCCACCCCCGTCTTTGGCTTTACCAGCAGTATACTAATAAAAGTGACTCTCAATTCAAAGTCATCATGGGTCCCTCCTTTGCATAAAGTAATATAAATTCTGACATACACCAGTCCATGATTTTGTTACTAACTAAAACCTATCAAATTCATACACAAAAGGCAAATATTTGAAATACAAAGAAACAAAAATAGTGTTTTAAAAAGTTAATTCTTATCACTATCAATAAAAATTTTAACGTTAAGCAAAATTTGCATGTGGTCTGACAACGGTCTGCATTATTAGAATAATCTACAGCATTTGGAATCTCCAGTGTTCCTGCAAGTTGAACTCATACTGACAGGTAATAACACTGCTCAGTATTTTTTAAGATAATGTCCCTAAGGAGTTTTACGTTCATTTATTTCATGAAAAAAAAAATTGTTCTTATGTAAATACACTAACGAACTAACAAAAACATCTATCAGAAAATACAGTGCGTGCATAAGGAGGTACTAAACACTCAAGAGCTCATCCATTTGGATATTAGCTTTTCTCAGTTTCGTTTTATAATGATTTCATGCAGATCAGAGATTATACCGGTACTGATTCTGCTAGAATACTTAAAATCTGAGTTGCACATTCTTTCCAGATTTTTCTGTTGACTTTCCATCATTTGAATTGATTGTTTTGAAGTAAGACATTTTATTGGTTTGCTTTATTGCCATAGGAAATATGGAACTATAATAAATGCTAAGCTATTATTTCATTAATCAAAAAGCCTACCAAAGAGCAGAAAGCTGGCATACTATTCTTTGTATAACAGCATGAAACATAACTATCAGTGATGTTTTAAATATCATGAAAAATGTAGATAAAAAGCAGATCAACAATTTAGGGTACAAAAAGATCAATTATCACGTGTTCATCAAGACCACAATATTGTTTTCTCTATGATGTTACAGGGTTGCATGAAGCAAGCTATTTCCTTGGTGAACAAATGTCAATTTCCCCAAGTCTGATTAAAAGGTGTAACAATCTATTGTAATGTTCCTTTTAATAATATCTGTAGTTATTCATAGGCAATTGAGTTCTCAGAATGTTTCGTCATCTATGAGATAAAGTGACCAGACTTACTTACCACTGCCTACCTTACATAACAACTTAGTTCTCCATAGTTAATTAGAGAAAAAGCACAGATGTCACTTAGGGTAGGAAATTTACCTTCCTATCATCATGGGAGCCAGTGCCAATTAACGTAGGTGCCAGTGAGGAAATGTTATCAGTTAGATGTTAGATTAAAAAAAAAAAACATTAATTCCACTCAATTATATATTTTTATTTACTTAATATGTCATACTCATTTTAAGATGCAAAATTTGTTCCATGACCCAAATGAACACTGCTGTAATTAACACGCGAGAGCGGATTAGGACCAATTATCGTCCTGGCGAGGTTGCTGCCACGGATCCCCAGAAACCCCCTCTGCACGTGTGAGTGACAACGGAGAGTGTCCATGTTACTTCCAGCACCGTTTTGAGAAGCCTGAAGGTGCACCTGCTCTCAAGGTTTATACACAGCACACAGCTCGTGGTGCTTTTTGAAGAACTCTACTCCATTTCGATTCTTTTCTTTCATTCTAGGTCTCCCTTATAAAAACAAAGTGGTAAGTGTTTGGGGCTTCTCCATTTCCTATCAGCCACGGCTGTCCCTGACACGACCGTTCACAGGTCCCGTCTGTGCAGCTCCCACTGGGCATCGTGATGGGCACGACACAGTCCCATGCTTGAAAAACCCACGTATGGAACACTACTTTGCACAAATTAAGAGACTACTCTGATCCTTCAACTACACAGAAATGTGCTTTTTATTATCTTGTGGCTTGATGCAGTTTTAAATTCAGTTTGCCTAAAATTTTTAGATGCTGCATCTAAAAGGTGAGACCTTTGCATTAAGCTTGTTTTGGAACAAGAAAACCGAAAATACACGTTCTGTAATAGATCGCTGCCAGAGCTATAAGTATTGCATACCATAGTGCAGTGAGTCTGTTAATTGTTCTCAAATTTTAAACAAATTGCAGCTAACCCCTGAAGAAGCTGTAATTCAGACAGCGACTAGTGGTTCAGTCTATTTGGACCTGGAGATACAGAATAAAGCTCTTCATATGCTTTTAACACAGTGATGCCCCTTTGGGGAAACAGCGTATCTATCTTCATAGACCTTCTTTTTCTGTAGTAAAAATTCATGTGACATTGCCAGCTGAAGAGAGTAGGGGACGGGGTTATATAAATGGTGTGAACTTCATTAGAGCTTCAGCAGCATAAGGGGGCTGTGGCATAAGGGAAGAGCATTGCTGTGATGTGAACACACAATTAAGAAACTTCTGTGCAGAGAATTAGCATTTTCATTTCAGAAGAAAAGGGCTGATCAGGCACATCTGACAGTGATTTCCATTTTTACTCATTCACAAAAATTAATGTGGCAGATATTGTTAGGTGCAGGCAATAAACATAGCTGATTTTAAGAGCCCCGTATAGAGACAGAGAAGTAAACACACTACATAAATAATTCACTTCATTCGTTCATTTGGAGACTACTCAATGAGCTTTATTTGGATGAATAAAATATGTAGCGTTCTCCTAGCTTATGTGATTCTTCAAATCACCCTCTAGACTGAACTTCATAGAAGGTGCTTCAGAAAACGTAAATGTGTTCATTTCCTTGTTGCTTACTATGAGTTTCCCATAGAAATTCAGGTAACCTCTAATTTTTTTCATGGTAATGAGTTCAAGCAAAGACTCAATTTTTTTTTTTTTTTACAAAACAAGGTTATAAAATGCGTGTATTTGCAACATAAATTTGCTATGTATAATTGAGTAAAACTCAAAAGGGTCCATTCTATGTTCATATAAAAATTGCTTTCCCAGAAAACTCACTGCATTCAGTAGATGTAGATTTTCTGCAAATTCCCAGTAATGTGATCATTCACTTCAGGATGAGGACCAGTGTGACTGACAGAAAAGCAAAGTTAATATATTAGTTCAAAGCTCTCACACAATAAAATTAGGGATCATTTTACCATTAATATTCATATCCTAGGAAAAACCCTAGCACACTTCAAAGGTATCGAAAGTAATCATTCAGTAAATAAGAATAGAATCTAACAGGTCAACAGTATACTTTATATTGATAAACTAAGATCTCATCCCAGACCCAGCATTCATTGTTTTCAACTGTAAACGTTGAATCTTTTCTGTAAATAGTTCATTGTGAAATTGACTTTCCATCCATATCAATGTTCCTCTTTCCATCATATGGGCAGCCACTGAGAGACAGCTCCTCTTACAGCCGGGGGGGCCATGTGACCTGCCCCGTCAATGGGAAGTGAATGTGGAGGGACGGGAAATACCATCCCCATCCTCCCAACTACAAGACCTCACCACACTCACCAGCATAGTTCACAGTCCTTTGCACAGTTAGGTGAGCATGCAGCCTTCTCTGCTGCCTGCCGCTCATTTGTGCATTTCTAAAGTAGAAAATGCCCTTCCTTGTCTCATCCCCTGGTCTTGCCACCAGGAGAATATGTGCATCATTTCGTACTTGGGCAGAGGAGAAGCCGTGATGTCCAGAGCTGGCTGCAGGCAGACTCCAGCAGATGCAGGGTTCATCCAGACTCCCTGAGAGCTCCTGGGGAGCCCCTCCTCGCTGCCACTGACTGTGACAGTGGACAGGAGCTCTTCAGAGATTCTTGAGAACTTCTGTAGCTCCGAGGTGAGTCTGAGAAACACCCCCTTCATTTCATCCAACACACTGAGATGTCTACAGCAGCTTCCCCGATCATGGGTGGCAGCTTTCTGAGCTCCAGAAATCATGTAAGATGCTCTTTCCTTTAGCAAGTCTCTTCTACCTAAAATGCTTACTGTAGCTTCTGTTCTCCTGGTTGATTCCTAAATGCATGAATACATTTTAATGGTAGGCTGCTAATATTTTAGGTGTATTGGTTATCCCTTGGAGCATTAAGCTAATTAAAAGACAACACAATGTTTTTAGAAAATTTCAAAGAAGTTTTAGAAGTAAAAAAAAAAAATCACTCTCATACTATTCAGCATATCTGCTTTCTTTTAATAGTGTCCTTTTTCAATACTCCACATTAGCTGATACATATTTGAATTTGAATAATTCTCTAAGCAATGTACTTCAACAACTTCTCCTAATTTAAATGATTCCTATTAAGCTGGAATCTATAATTCAGAGACACATAGTTTAAATTCTTAGCACACACGAGACCACTTACCATTCTTATGTTACCATCTCTTATTTTTGAATGTTTATGAGATAAAGCGCTATGCTATGTCTTAATACTTAAGTGAAATCTCCCTCTTGAACATTCTCAATTATTTTAAGAGAATTATCCTATAAACTCGTGTAACACTTCTTTGAGGTAGAGAAGAAAGCAGAAAAGACCTCAAAAGAAGGCACCAGGGGAGTCAGGTGCATGCCTGACACCTACTCCAACAAATGAAAACTACCTCATATCATTTGGCTTTGTCTAGGGACATTCCTGAATGAAGCTAACTCAGATTTTGGACTCTGGGAAGAATAAAATCAGGAGTAAGGTTAGAAGCCATCTTTGTAGAAGTTCAAGGAAATGAGAGTCCATTGGGAGTTGAGATTTCAAAGAAAGACTACAAAGAAGGAATGAAGGTATACAGTTGAAACATGAGGGTATTAAGGATGTCCAGAAAAGACAGGAGCAAAACCTTGTGGGTATGCTCATGGGGAGGGGTCTGGGGAGTGCTTGATGGGAGCCAACAACATAGGAGTATAAGGAAGTTCATCGCGTGCAGTGACTCACCTCATCTTCTCACCAGCCTCAGGAGACCAGAACTGTCGTCTCCTTCAGAGTTTGGTTAAACACTTTGTCCACCGCCACATTAAGAGTGACTGATCCAGACCCTACACCTGTAAGAAAAAGTAGCCCATGATCATCACACCAGCAATTTTCAAGGTTGGGCAAAGGTGGGAGAGTGGTGGTAATGAGGACCGCAGGAGAGCACAGGTGGGAGAGCCTGGAGGGATGAAACAGAAGCCCCACATCACTACCGATGAGGCCAGAGGCCAGAGTTGGAAGAAGCACGACCAAAAATGAATGCTGAACTATAAGATCCCACAGCAATTTGATGAGTGGCCTGTTCTTAATGCCATACTCACTGATGGCGTGTTTCATCCATACACATGGTGAGGGCTTGGGGGCACACACGACAGTGACAGTTGTGGAAATGTTGAGAAGATAAAAGAAAAAAGGGCATACATAGGATGCATGACTGGGACAGGTAATTATTAGTGGGGTGGTAAAACTGGGGTAATATGCGTGGTGGACTCCCTTCCTCTTAGCTACTTCCAGAAAATTTATAGTATCAAGAAGAGCTGAGCAGTCCTTTAAGTCTGCTTTTTTACTAGAAAATTCCTCCCAACATTGAAACAGAATCACCGGTGAGAAATGTTTATAACCATTACACTGCTTACCTAGTTTATTTATTTACCCCAACTGACTATTTTGGGGTACCGCTCCAAATTAATAGAGCATTTGAAGTACAGTGTTCCTAGCAAAGTTAGAAGTATAAGAATGATGTTATGCACTTAGCATCATCCGAAGTTTGATTAAGAAGTCATGCTCCCGGTTTCTCGTAGACCATTGCTTCCTAGATCGAGATGAACATACTAAGGGTAAGTCACATAATTTGATTTGACTCAGTGGGTTCATGTTTGACTGGAATTCAGTCGTACGATGTGAAAGGGGGTGAGCGTTCAGTATGTCATTTTTCATCCTTCTTTGTACTGTGTCCCATATTTATTTGCTTTCCAAGATCATACCTGATAGGAAAGTGACATTTCTGCATCTACAGAGTCAAACTGTAGACTTGCCAATACAAGAGCTTGGGAGGAATAGTCAGAAGAGTTCATTTCATTGGGAAGGGTCACTAATGGATGATTAGAATCATTTCCTGCCTGACTCGGCGTCATCATCAGAGCGGTCAGGGAAACGCCCGGCTCAGAGGAGGTGAAGACGGAAAGGTGTGCAGTGAGCAGCTCAGCCACCGTAGGCCCACCCAGCCCTGGAAAATGCACCCTCCACATTTCCAGTTCTGAGGGGATGGCCCTGTGTGATATTTTGTGCTGTAGCATGACCTCTGTGGGTCTGCACCTCTCCACATCTTCTTTAACTGCCATGAAGAGAAGAGGCTAGGGTTCAGGAGTTGAAGCTCTCCTTGACCGTCTGTCTCCTGCATTTCTCATTCCCACCAAGAGCATTTACTTGCTCGAGCAGGTGCAGCAGGACAAAGATGAATTTCCATGTCCCCCGACTTGGGTACACTTTCTAAGATCAAGTTGCCTGAAACTCCTACAGGGTGATCAGGGAGCTCCCACAAATCCATACGGATAGAGTCAACATTCTTATTTCCATTATCAGTTCTGAAAACTCCCCATCGCCTGGGTCCTTTACTGTCCAGAGGCCCAGGTTATGACTTCGTTTTGTTTCTACTATGAAATTGAAGGCTTTCATTTTATTAGAATGAAAGGCAGGGATGTGAACAAATAAAACGCTGAGTAAAGTTCCTAAAGATTATCCAAAGTAAAACTGAAACTCAACATTTTGGCAAGTTTGTTTGAAAACAGAGTTTGAACGAACTATTCACTCTTTTTCATAGAAAACTAGTGAAATCGGAAAGCTGATAGCTTATCAGAAATTTTAGGCCCCTTTTATCTTCAGTGTGATGTTCATATGTTTCTTATCTTTTCAGAGTTGCTTTTAATATGTTATAGAAGAATATCTGATAAGGAAAGTTTAAATTTAGAAGATGGCACCAGAAAGACCGCAGTGAACCTGACTTATTTTAACCTTGCCGAGAGTCTCCAGGCAGTTTCCCATTTGTGAGACACAATTCAAAAGTTTAAAATTACTCATTGAATTCCTTTTTAATCTTTTATTATAGTAGCTGTAAGAGAGTCAGCTATGAGAAATGGCAGTGTAGGGCAGCATTATTACTATCTCTAGGGGACTTAGCTAAAGGTATCCATGCTTAGATATAACTAATTATCTGAATAACCTAAATGTAAAGAAAATTTCATTTTCTTCATTTGAGCATGGGAAAAAAAGCTGATTAATTTGGATCATCTTTGGGGTGCCTGGGTGACTCAGTCAGTTAAGCAACTGCCTTCGGCTCAGGTCATGATCCAAGGGTCCTGGCATGGAGCTCTGCTCAGCAGGAAGCCTGCTTCTCCCTCTCCCACTCCCCATTCTTGTCTTCTGTCTCTCACTGTCTCTCACTCTATCAAATAAATAAATAAATAAAATCTTATTTTTTAACATCATCTTTGATTCAGTCGCATAGCTTGCACTGACCTTCACTTCACTGCTGTGGTTTCGTATGTAGCAATCCTCTGTGTGTGTTGGGGAGGGGTGTACCTTTTTGTAAGTGATAGATAGCTGATGTAATTTACTTTTAGTTACTTCAATAATGAGTAAAAAATAGCTAAGTTATAAAGTATCTGTTATAAAGACAAATATTTGTCTTTAGTAATCTATCACTTCTACAAATAACTTTACCCGTACACAGATTTACAGCTTAAAATAGGTACAAGTAAAAGAGATTAATTTGAATCAACTTGAATCTCTCCTCAGTTCCAGAAGTTACTATTGGCTGTGGATGCTGATTCTACTTCAAAAGAATACCGGGATATTTGTATATAAAACAGTTCAGTGGAGTGTTTTGGCATTTTCCTTCCTTTTGTAGGAGATTTATGAGAAATATCAAAGATAGTGTACTATTAAATGATTAAGATAATTCCAAGATGTTCATGAATCATGTAAAATAGTTTGAAGGGAAAGAGTAAGTTGTTTAAAAGTCTCTGATTATTTACTGCTTCATGACTGTACTGATCAAACACAAAACAAACAAACAAAAAGGGAATAGAAATCGAGGCAAAGGAGCATCACTTTTTTTTTTCCCATAAAACAAGACTTAGAAATGGCCACTACCAATGAAAGGAAAGAGAGGAAGAGAATTTTGAATATATAAAAATAAATTATAATAATATTTGAAATATTAAAAAATAACAATAGAGATACAAAAACAGATGAGCACTGATACTACTTATAGTGTACTTCTGCATATATCAACCTTCTATGTAAGATAATATTTCAACATGTAGTGAAAGAGAAGTATAAAAGAAGTAAGTGAGTTGGTATAGTCTTTGATTCCAGAAACCTGATGTGGCTTCAGACAATTATTACATACGTCTAACTGTAAACATCATAGCACACTTTGGCATCGAATTGAACTGCTATGTAACATTTCAGCTTTGACACACAGTTAAAAGGAAATTATGAAATTTTGAACTCACAGGGCCATCTGACTTGGGGAACATTTCATAGTCCTTGCAGAAGTTAGTGAGCAATGGCTTCTCCTTTTATTTTATTCTTGGTGTATCAACTCATTAGTCTTTCCAGTCTCAGATCCTACTGTGCTTCTGTCAAATTGGCCTTGTTGATGAGAAGTCATGCTGGATCTTTCTACTTCTTTGCATTGTTATCAATGCAAGAGCCCAGAGAGACATTAGTCTTGTTTATAGTCCACTGGCTCTTCATCCGCCTTACCCTTAGCTCAAAAAATATTTGTATAAACAAGTGAGGCTTCTTACCGAGAATAGCTATACTTTCTCCAATTCCTATTAAACCCTAGCAATTCCTCCAGGGCAGCCATTAATAACACTATTTTTTTTTTTTTAAAGAAACCTTCAGAAATCATCCTAATAGAGATCTTACCTGCTTCTGTTTTATCACATTTTGGCTGCAGAATATACTATTACCCACATATCATCAAATTTTGTGTTATTGCCTTAGATTAGGGGTAGGAAAACTATGACCCACGGGACAAATTTAGCCACACTCCTGGGTTACACATTGTCTAAAAATGTGGATGTTAAGCATCTCAGCTACCCAGGTCCCCCAGCTTGGATTGGATTTTTAAGAATTCAACTTCTCACAGATTACAAGTGATATATTTAGTAAAATAATGCATGAAGTTAGAAGATAGGGGAATTTAAAAAGATATATTTGTTATTTATAAATAAGGTGGAGGTATTTTGATAAAATTCTATAGCATTTAATGTTGAATAAATGGATATATTAAAATTTAATATTGATATACAGCATAAGACAAGATCATTGTATTAAAAAATAAAAGTAAAAAGTAATTTTCCAGAAAAAAAGATAAAAGATAAGATTTAAAATTTTTTTTTGGAAAGATTAGATTTTTTAAAAATTTATTTATTTTTTTCAGCGTAACAGTATTCATTGTTTTTGCACCACACCCAGTGCTCAATGCAATCTGTGCTCTCTCTAATACCCACCACCTGGTTCCCCCAACCTCCCACCCCCCACCCCTTCTAAACCCTCAGATTGTTTTTCAGAGTCCATAATCTCTCATGGTTCACCTCCCCTTTCAATTTCCCTCAACTCCCTTCTCCTCTCCATCTCCCCTTGTCCTCCATGCTATTTGTTATGCTCCACAAATCAGTGAAACCATATGATAATTCTCTGCTTGACTTATTTCACTCAGCATAATCTCTTCCAGTCCCATCCATGTTGCTACAAAAGCTGGGGTATTCATCCTTTCTGATGGAGGCATAATATTCCATAGTGTATATGGACCACGTCTTCCTTATCCATTCATCCGTTGAAGGGCATCTTGGTTCTTTCCACAGTTTGGCGACCGTGGCCATTGCTGTGATCACCATGACAGCATGGTACTGGCATAAAAACAGACACATAGGCCAGTGGAACAGAGTAGAGAGCCCAGATATGGACCCTCTACTCTATGGTCAAATTATCTTTGACAAAACAGGAAAAAAATATACAGTAGAAAAAAAGACACTCTCTTCAATAAATGGTGCTGGGAAAACTGGACAGCTATATGTAGAAGAATGAAACTCGACCATTCTCTTACACCGTACACAAAGATAAACTCAAAGTGGATAAAGGACCTCAACGTGAGACAGGAATCCATCAGAACCCTAGAGGAGAATATAGGCAGTAACTTCTTTGATATCAGACCCAGCAACTTCTTTCAAAATATGTCTCCAAAGGCAAAGGAAACAAAA
This sequence comes from Mustela lutreola, assembly GCF_030435805.1. Taxonomy (NCBI): domain Eukaryota; kingdom Metazoa; phylum Chordata; class Mammalia; order Carnivora; family Mustelidae; genus Mustela; species Mustela lutreola. Next base: position 6,740,594 of record NC_081294.1, on the reverse strand, counting down.
GTGAAGATGAACTTTTGGGACTTCATCAAGATCAAAAGCTTCTGCACAGCAAAGAAACAGTCAAAAAAACAAAGAGGCAACCCACGGAATGGGAGAAGATATTTGCAAATGACAGTACAGACAAAAGGTTGATATCCAGGATCTATAAAGAACTCCTCAAACTCAACACACACAAAACAGACAATCATACAAAAAAAAAAAATGGGCAGAAGATATGAACAGACACTTCTCCAATGAAGACATACAAATGGCTATCAGACACATGAAAAAATGTTCATCATCACTAGCCATCAGGGAGATTCAAATTAAAACCACACTGAGATACCACCTTACACCAGTTAGAATGGCCAAAATTATAAAGACAGGAAACAACATGTGTTGGAGAGGATGTGGAGAAAGGGGAACCCTCCTACACTGTTGGTGGGAATGCAAGTTGGTGCAGCCTCTTTGGAGAACAGTGTGGAGATTCCTCAAGAAATTAAAAATAGAACTTCCCTATGACCCAGCAACTGCACTCCTGGATATTTACCCCAAAGATACAGATGCAGTGAAAGATTAGATTTTTAAAAACATATATGTAATTTGGTTTTGGGGGCATGAGGGATTTTGAGGGAGAAATTTATTTTGCCACAAAATGAAATACTTGGCATGATATATTAAAATTTGCAGGGGCAACTGGGTGTCCTAGATGGTTAAGCCTCTGCCCTTGGCTCAGGTCATGATCCCAGGGTCCTGGGATCGAGCCCCACCTCGGGCTCCCTGCTCAGCTGGGAGTCTGCTTCTCTCTCTCCCCCTCTGACTGCCGCACCTCCGTTTGTGCTATCTCAAAAATAAATAAAGAAAATTTTTTTAAAAAGGCTTTAATAAATAAAATAAAATAAAATAAAATAAAATAAAATAAAATAAAATTTGCAAAGACCTCTCCTTTCCTCTTATGTGCATCCTGGTTCCACCGAAAAGAGTTTATTGCCTGGGTCTGGAAGAAGAGTTTTGTCGGGTTGCCTCTCACAAAAAAGTTTTACATCACTTAATCATTCATCACAGTCTTAGTGTTGAGTTTTCTGCCTCTAATGGTTTCTGACCAATTCATCATTTTACTTAATGACCACTGCAATTTGTTTCACTCTAATTACCATACCCATGGCTGTAATACTTTGGGAAAAGTAATTTATTATATGTATGTTACAAAGCACACAAGAAAATCTGAGAAAGACATTTAAATCTGAAGAAAGAAAAGCTAGTTGCGAAGGTCTTAGGTAGACCTTGTCTTAGTTCTCCTATGGAAACGAGAGCAATGTAGGTACAGGCCCAAACAAATCAGCTGTTCAAGTTCCACCATATATATGTTAATTTCCCCTTCTATCTATGAAAACTTAAAATATATTTGAAAAGCCTGAAATGAATATAAGCTATCAAAGGATACCACATGTTCCTACTGCCTTTGGACATTTCTTTCAGTAATTCCTTTTTATTTCTCATTGCTGAGTTTTTTTCTCTACCTGAATAAAAACCATATGTCATTTTGTTTTTGTTTAACAAAGCAAAATTTCTAGTTGCCAACTGCACATTCCATATTTCCAATCTCCTTGAATTGCTTGTGGAGACAGATGTCTACTCATACCTTCTTCTGGTTTTAATTTTGATTTTACAATGTTAATAGGAATCCGAGCTTTTTTTGATGTACTTCTTAAATACTGTCAGAGTCATTTGACAAAATCTTGGGAGTGTTATTCATATGTGAAAGCGACTGTGGCTTTTCTTCCGAGATCTTGAAATAATGGAATATTCCATTTTGCTAACAAGTAGAATTAGCGTGTAAGGCATGTTTGATCTGTGCTAAGTTTCAGTAGGAAAGAATGGATGACCCAAGTAAACCGCAACTCTGCAAAAGGCACTGATCTTGTCACTTTCATAGATTGAAAGCTACGTCATCCTTAAATTGGTCACCCTCTAGTAAAATCTCTCTGAGCCCATGTGTTGGCTGTCTGAGATGCTCAGAGGAAAACCATGGTTTTTCATCTAGTTACTGGCGAGCCTGGGCTATGTTGTCTTTGCCTCATAAGGACAGAGCAACGGAGTGCTCGTTACAGACACCTTACTTCTGCTGAGGCACTTTGATCAACAGGAACATCATCAACAAAGGTCTACGTGGTAGAATGAGAAGACCCAGGAACATTGCATACCCCATGTGAGGAGTCGGGTTTCTGGCACCTCTACGGAGACCTCCTTCAGGGGAGAATGAGGAGGAAACCTAGAGGAAACATCATAGTGTCATTCTGACTCAGTACCTAGTACTGTTCCACTCCAACCCCTTCCCTGCCTTATGCCCAGGAAGCTGCTGGAGCCTTTTGTTTGGGGCTTTTACAAAAGTAAAATGACCCTCACATCTCAGGGACCCACCTGAATCCAGACTGATGTGCCTTTCCATGGGGGAGATGAAACATGGGAAGTGAGCGCTTTCTCCAGTTTAAGGCACTTGCTTTACCATGCTAGAAAGTGACGAAAGGCTCACCTCATTAATTTTGGGCTTCCTGCTGGAGTCAGCTACACTCACACCTGACAGCTTGGTTCTCTTTGTACCAGCTCAGCTGAACTACTGTTACTACACTTGCATCCCACTCTCTTCCCCCTTGCGTTGCTTTCCTCTCCCTTCCTGCCATATATTTTAAGTTCATTATATATATATAATGTGCTCATCATTTATCCTTCTATGGACACTTGTTTCCACATATGAACCTGGAGGACATTCAGCTAAGTGAAATAAGCCAGACACAGAAAGACAAATACTGCACAATTCCACTTATAGGTGAAATATAAAAAAAGTGTAATTCATAAAACTCAAAATAAAATGATGGCTGCTAAGGGTTCAGGGTGGGAAAAATGGGGAGATGTTGGACAAAGGGTAAAAAGGTTTGGTTATGTGGGATGAACAAGTTATAGAAATTATATGTGCTATACATGACTACAGTTGATCTGTGTTGTATACTTGAAATTTGCGAAGAGTTTAGATCTTCATGGTCTCACCACAATATATGTATTTATACCACATGTATTTCTTAGAGCTTAATTATATGGGTGCCCTTTGTGGTGGGTGGAGCCTGGTTGTCATACATGGTAGAGCTACCACTGCAACAAGGAAATTTTTCATTGTCACAGAGAAAGGAAGCAAATGAAAATAAAAGATATTCACTTTATTTAAAACAGGGATGGGGCGAGCATGGGTAGCTCAGCCCATTAAGCATCCGACTCTTGATTGCAGCTCATTCATGATCTCAGGGTCCTGAGATTGAGTCCTGACTTGGGCTCTGTGCTCAGCAAGGAGTCTGCTTGAGAGTGTCTCTCTCCCACCCCCTTTAGCCCTCCCCTGCTCATGCGTGCTCTCTTTTTTCTCAGGTAAATACATAAAATCTTAAAAAATAAAATAAAATAAGGATGAGGAGCCTCATTCTTTTTGGTTACAAAAATCTGAGAAAGAAAAAGTGGTAGATGGGAGGAAAAGACAAAAGGTAAAGGGGCAATTGAGAACTGCAAGCCCATAACTGATTAAAACTTCCTGGCGTCTAGAATAAAACAGGAGAAAATTGACTTAATCTCAGAAGAAGCAAGGATTTCTTAGCTGTTGTACCGTAAGCATGGTCCATAAAATAATACTGATAATTGGGCTCCATCAAGTTAAGAGCAAATATTTTCAAATCATTTATCTGATAAAGAATTCATGAGCAGGATATACAAAGCACTGTTGCAATTCAATAATTTAAAAAATAGTCACATTATAAAATGAGTAAATGATTTCAAAAAATTTTTGCCAAAGTAGAGATGAGGATAACTCATAAGCAGATGAAAATATGTTCATCATCATTAGTCACTTGGGAAATACAAATTAAAATCACAGTGAGAGGGGCACCTGGGTGGCTCAGTGGGTTAAAGTTTCTGCCTTCGGCTCGGGTCATGATCCCAGGGTCCTGGAATTGAGACCCGCATCGGGATCTCTGCTCAGTGGGGAGCCTGCTTCCTCCTCTCTCTCTGCCTACTTATGATCTCCATCTGTCAAATAAATAAATCAAATCTTTAAAAAAAAATCACAGTGAAATACCACTATGTCCACACTAGAGAGTTTGTAATAAAAAAGATAGAATATACCAAGTGCTAATAAGGTCTTACAATAACTAGATCTATCATTGATTGCTGGTAAGAAGGTAAAACGGCACTCTGGAAAACAGTTTGGCAGTTTTTCAAAGGAAAAAACTTACATTTATTAGATGACCCAATACTCCCATCCTAGGTATTACTCAAAATAAATGAAAACCTGTGTTCACACAATGATGTGTAGGTGAAAGTTGATAGAGGCATTATTCATGACAGCCAAAAACATGTTCATGCTCAGTGAATGGAGAAACGATATGAGAAGTACCCAGGATGGAAACAGTGCCCACTAATAAATTGGATATACTGATAGATGCGACAATGTGGAGAAGCCTCAGGAAAATGATGCTAAGGAAAAGAAGCCACACTCAAAGCCTACCTACTGTCTGATTCTATTAATATGGAATTTCTAGAAACAGCCCAGTGATGGAGACTGTCACTAGATTCACGGTTATCTGGGGGTTAAGTTTAGCAGTAGCGAGTACCTGAAAAACAGACACAAGAAGTCCTCTAAAATTAAGTTGTGCTAAAGATTGTGGGACTCTGAATTTTCTAAAAATCATTGAATGATACATTTTCAGGGGGTAGAATTTTAGCATGTCAATTACAACTCATGAAAGTGATTTAAACAATAGTGTAGACAGTGTGACTCAGGAAAATCAATGACATGTAGCAGGGATCCTGTTATCACCACCTTTGAGTCCTCACAGCACTGTCCTCTTGGGTAAATGGCCAGTGTTGGCATTACTACTAAGCTTGTGCTCAAACTACTTCATTTATACAGTGATTCACTCAACTGTTAAGGATACATTCATTTGTTCATTCATTCATTAACTTATTTGTTTGTAAATCCCAAATAACAAAATATTCCTCTTCCTCTTACTCTGTATTTCCTTCCCGTAAATATGTGGAGAATTATGAATTGTAAAAATAACATCCTGAGAGAAGCATGATATTAAAAACATGTTGCCTGAGGATTTGGGTAGCATTTCTAGGTGTGGCTGGCACTCTGCTCTCCTGTAGAAAGCATTCCAGTGCTGTGCAGACAAAGGACAGTTGGGCAGTTGGGAGATGGACTTTCACCCCAAGTTGTCTTTGGTCCAGCCCAGGCTATACCCCAGGACCACTGAGTGCTACAGGGATGGGGCATGAGGGAGGTCACCAGGCATGTAGAGGGCGAGAACATCTACCATCCACCAAGAACTGTCAACTCGGGTGTCTTTGACCCGGAAGGTGTGGGGATGGGATGAGTGGCTTCTGGTGGGTTTCTGAGGACTGGAGAACTTTGGAGTATGACTATCAATCCAGAACTGAGTTAGATTTTCCTAATAATTGACCCTCAGAGGGCAATGAGAGTTTATCATATACTTCAGCTGGACAATAGTGCACGCCATCCTAACCATGAAGTCCAATTCTTACCCGGCACTATTAAATGACCTTCACGGCACATGGACGGTCAAGAAGGGAAACATTCACAACCATGGTAAAATCCATAAAGAAGGAAATTCTCATGCAAGGAAACACTCCAGCAGTCTCTGCTCTCCTGGAGTCAGAGGTGGTTGGCTTCCTGCTCTTGATTGCAAGGAACATGGGAAGGAGTTGACTTGCCCCCAATCCTGTGGCTTTCCTCAGGTCAGAGCAAGTTCCTTGTGGGCTGTGTTTTACTGTCTTTTCTTTTGAGGTCTTTGTGAGGATATGTACTAGCAGACGAATTTCTTTTTCTTCTTATCTCACAAAAATACAATCTGCATTTTTACATGATTGAATTTGCTGGGCCTCACTTAATGACTGATGACAGATGCTTTTACTTGATCACTAGGGTAGGGATATGATCCTGTAACTCAGACTATCCTTAATGAGTTTAAGAATGATGAAGTAAGTCATTCATGCATTTGAATATTATAATTAGTGGGTAGATATAAACTCCATGTCCCTGAACTTCCATCCTGTAAATACTTCATTACAAAGACATTTCTCAGTTACAAAGTTTCTGCACTGGGGCACCTGGGTGGCTCCATGGGTTAAGCCTCTGCCTTTGACTCAGGTCATGATCTCAGGGTCCTGGGATCAAGACCCACATTGGGCTCTCTACTCAGTGGGGGACCCTGCTTCCTCTTTTCTCTCTGCCTGCCTCTCTGCCTATTTGTGATCTCTGTCTCTGTCAAATAAATAAATAAAATCTTTTAAAAAAATAAAAATCATAATGCTGGGTTGATGCCTTAGGGCAATGATCATTTTCTCCCCAGAACAATAAACCAAGTCCTGACTATGCCTTTTGCTTATATTTACCAAGGACATGGAGCCATTTTCCAAATGCTTAAATTTTTTGAATGCTTTAGAAAGCTAAAGTATCAATGAACTGCCTTTATTATTACATTATAATATATATTTATAATTTATTATATATATAATTCATAATATAATAATATATCATATTATTATATTATTAACTACTCCACTATGTAGTGTGGCGATATGGCCAGTTGAGAAGGTACTACATGAACTTCTTTTGTCAGGAGTTTGCTCATTATATGAACAAACATTTACTGAACATTGACTTTGTGCAGTGACTAGCTCTGAGTGTTTTTGCCCGTGTATGGTATTCTATAGCTAGTCTTATGAGCAACCTCATCAAGAGACACCATGGTTGTCTCAGTCTTCCAGACAAAGAACCAATGCTCAGAGAAGTGAAATCCTGGGCCTAAGGGCATATAACAAAGTTGTATTATAACAGACATGAAGCCAGTGTCTTAACCATTCCTAAAAACCAGTTCTCAGTAGTTAACACATTTTTGTCTACCCAATTTTTAAACCTCAGTTATAACTCTCAAATTCAGGAAAGTTTTATTGTCCAGAACTAACGATGAATCCAAACATTGAATGGGGCATGGGTTTTGAAGTACAGAGTTTTCCAAGATTCCTCTAAAATGAGTTTTCAGTAGCTCTTACTTTCTTTTACTCTTGATTCTGAGGATATCCCATCTTGGGGGTCATTTCATGGCTGGCAACACACACATCCCCATTTTCTCATGGCTGTGCCTCCATGGATTGCACTGAATGATTCCAGGACTCTATAGCTAGGTGAAAGCTACCGACTTTAGAAAAGAGCCCATCTGTTCCTCAGAAAATTCCCATTTAAAGCAGATAGCGTACTTTAATTCATACTCAGTGTGCTCTAAATTGCTGGTTTTCATTTTAATTATCTTCCAACATTTCTCGGTATATATTATTCATGCTGAAGGAAATTTGGGTGATTGCAAATGATTTTTTTAAATCTGTGTGACAGATTGTTAAAGTCTGGGCATATGGAAAGCTGTAAACAAAACTTAAACCATGTAAGCAAAGGCTCCATGGGCTTCCTTCAGCTAAATGTAAATTTTGTTCAAATGACCCTATGACTCATTATAGACATATGTGTGGAAACTCTACTGTAATAAATATATAAACCTAGATATTGTGGTTCTCAAAACTATAACCAGAAAACATCTGACCATAGACAAATGGTAAATTATTCAGAGTTACCAATGTTATGCTTTATCCATTGGGATTTCCCATAGAAAGTGTAGGAAGCAGTACATTTTTGCAGGGTTTTTAATTTAAATTAAAAAAATAATCAATTACTTTCTATTGTACCCACTTCTGAAGAAGGCAAATCTCGTGTATTTAATGATTACAAATCCTTTCCTTTGCTGAGATTTTGCCTTCCAGCTAGGACAGATGAGGATGCCGCCAGCTCTAAATTTCATGGTTTGAGAAAGTCCAAAGCTTTCTAAATTCCCCTAAACTCTTCAGGTACCCTCATTGTGATGGCCAACACTGACCATGTTCCTGCATTATGGCCATCTCTGAGCCTCACCATAGTGACTCAAACTTGAAACTTGCAACTCTTTTAAACTGAGAAAAAAGATGCTATTTGAACAGTGAGCATTAGTATAAAAGCAGACTTTAATGTAGATCTGATGGGGCAACTAATGGGAAATATACCATATAGCCACAGAAAACACCAGTTCCATCTTAGACATCTGAGCTCTAAAAGGTACCATTTTGGCCATCCTGGTGCTGGACAACCTTTTGGGCCCCACTCTCAGGAGAGCCCTCCCTAGTATGTTAACTCTACTACCTACCCTCAGGGCTTCCTCCAGGAACTCCAAATGGTTGTCTCTCTTTCATCCTTTAAATCACCAATTTGTTTATATGAACTCAAGGTCTTCAACAGAAAACAACAAAACAAAACAAAACAAAAAAAACCCTAAAAAAACAAAACTCTTTTAAAATATGCTCAACTTCAAGGACAATTGAGATAATAGATTTCTGTTCACTTTCTGATTATCTTCAGATGTCTAATCAACAAGATGACAAAATAATTTATGCATCCATGCATCCAGTTACAGAGCCGTGGAAAGGACAGACACATCCACAATTATAGCTGAAGACTTCAACATCCATCCCCCCAAAATTGACCAGGTAGACAGAACATTAGCAAGGACAGAGAATACAGAAAGTAAATCTCTCAACAAATGATCTGATTGACATTTCTAGAAGATTACATACGATATTAGAATACACAGTCTCAGTGAGCACAGAATACTTCCCAATATAAATCATGTTGTAAGACAATATCAAGTGTCAATAAATTTGTAAGGATTTCAGTGATACACAATGATATACATACTTTATGACTCAAATGAAATTAAATTGTAAAGTACTAATAGGAAGATATCTTTAAAACATTCTCAAACATTTGGAAACTAAATAGCACATTTCTGAATAACCCACCAGATAAAAAAGGAATCAAAGGGGAAATTAAAAATTGTTTTGTATTGAAAGTAAATGAAAACACAATATGCAGTATTTGTGAAATACAACTAAAGCAGTATATAGAGGGAATTTTATACTAATAAACTCTTTATTGAAAAAGAGAAAGGCCTATAATCTACAATCTCAGCTTTTACCTTAAGAAAGTGGAAAAATATCAAATCAAAGAAATCAAACTTAAGGAAGCAGAAACAAATAATAAAGATAAAAAGCAGAAATGATGAAATAGATAACAGAAAAAAGAAATTTGCTATGAAATAAAAATCTGAGCCTTTAAGAATATCATTAAAATTAATAAACTTTTAGCTAGAGAGTTTAGGGGGAAAAAGAAGATAAAAATGATCAAAACACTTATTCAAAAAAGGGATATCACTACAAAATCTTTAAGTATTAAAAGAATAATAAGGGGATAGTGTGATTAATTTTGTGTCAATAAATTTGTCAGCTTAGGGGCCCCAGGGTGGCTCAGAGGTAAGCCTCTGCCTCAGGTCAGGATCCCAGGCTCCCTGTTCAGCAGGGAGTCTGCTTCTTCCTCTCCCTCTGCCCCTTCCCCCAGCTCATGTTCCCTCTCTCTCTCTCTCTCCTTTCTCTCACAAATAAATAAATAAAAGATTTTTAAAAAGTTTATTAGCCTAGATGAAATTGAACATTTACTTAAAATAAATAAATAGCCAAATATATTCAAGAAGAAATAAAAAAAAAATAGTAGAATTTATCTATCAGAGGAGTTGAATTGGTAGCCAAAATCCTTCCCATAAAGTAAACCCAGGACCAGATGGCTTCAGTGAAAATTCTATGAAGCATCTAATGAAGATGTAATACTAAATCTATGCAAACTATTCTAGAAAACTGAAAAGAAGGGAATACTTCTCAACTCATTCTATAATGTCAAACACTCTGATATCAAAACCATAAAAAGAAATCACATGAAAAGAAAGCTATTGGCCAATATCCCTTATAAACAGAGGCAATATTTTTTAAAGATTTAGTAAGTCGGGGCGCCTGGGTGGCTCAGTGGGTTAAAGCCTCTGCCTTTGGCTCAGGTCATGATCCCAGGGTCCTGGGATCAAGCCCAGCTATCAAGTTCTCTGCTCAGCAGGGAGCCTGCTTCCTCCTCTTTCTCTCTGCCTGTTTCTCTGCCTACTTGTGATCTCCATCTGTCAAATAAATAAATACAATCTTAAAAAAATTAGTAAGTCAAACATATAAAATGTAAGTGTATGTATCTTTAGATATGTGTGTGTATGTGTGTGTGTATACTTCTAAAATATCTAATTAATCCCTGACATTCTATGGATAAAGAAGCTGAACGTTGAAGAGTTGAGTAAACTGCAGATTATAATGACCCATTAGTTGGAAAGCCAATGGCTTTTCCAATGGTGCCACTTTCTGATGGCAGGTAGACCTTGTCTATCCTGGCCCCTGTAGACGGATTGGCTACCTTTGCACACACAGGTCATAGTCCTTCTCAAATAACAGCCACTAGTGTTGTTCCAGTGTTTTTATATCTTGCCTTTATTAGACTATGTGGGTTCATTGGGACTCCTGAATTTCTGCTATTACCTCATCCTTTTACATGAGCTCATTTCTTGGCAGTTTTCTACATCTTATCTTTGTTTTATTCCTCATATATGGTGTAGGGGGGAGAGGAGTATAGATAAATGCTGATAACTATAGTTCTACTCCCACAAAGTACCACGAATTTTTGTATGGGCTAGACCATGGGCTAGATCTTTAGAAAACTCCTGTCCACCATGCAGAATAATATTAAGAAATAAAATGTAATAATAATAAAGTTCACCAGAAGCAAAAGTTACTAAAGTGATTTATTTTGTGCTTGAAAAATAATGACTATCCAGATAAAAAAATAATTTTTCAGATACTAATGTCCAAATGCTATTTGGCAGAGGTGGGAGATAATTTTTTTAAATTTATTTTTTATTTAAAAAAATTAATTTTATCTATTTGACAGAGAGGGAGAGAGGACAAGTAGGGATGGGGCTGGCAGAGGGAGAAGCAGGCTCCCCACTGAGCAGAGAGCTTGTCTTGGGGCTTGATCCCAGGACCCCAGGATCATGACCTGAGTCTAAGGCAGACCTTAACCAACTGAGCCACCCAGGCACCCTGAGGTAGGGGATAATTTGTATGGCACAATGCAAATTGATAAAATTGATTATTTCCAAACTAGAGTCTCATAAATGGATACAGTCTCAAGTGTGTTTTCATGATTTGGCTTTTATGTTGGGGTTAGAACTTTTAATCAACTCACATAATAATTTTACACGTAACAAAGACAGTTAAAAGATGTATTGTACCTCATATATTCCATAATATTTTTGAGATGAGAAAAATTCATTTGGAAAATAAATACTGCAGGAATTTGTGTATACAGTGGAAACAGCTTTGAAAGGTCATTGTATTATTGTACTTTTTCACTCCACACAGACATTCTTGGAATGTTAAACTAACCCATTAGCTTTACTTGTCAAAAAATTGAATGTAAGTGAATATGTTGCATTTATATTTTATTTTTATTCATAGATTTGTGGACATACACAGAATATACATTATGTAACTATAAAATGGATGATCTAAATCGAATGATCTTTACATATGCCTTGACAAAAAGGAAAATGTTACTGCATTAAGAAGATGTATCTATTCGCATCATGTCAGAGAAATATGAGGCATTGTCAAGAAGGTAAGACTGTATTCTTGGGATAGAGGGCGTTGAATTCATTAAAAGTATGAAAATATCCTTTTGATTCTTTTAGTAGGAGAAAAGAAAGAGGCCCTCTGATAGACATCTCTTCTGGAAGGCCTGAAAGGCCTGGTGAGCTATGGAGGATGTCCTTCCTTCATATTTGTAGTTCTTTTATCTTCCATCAGAAGAGAGGGAGGTTCCAATGTTTTCCCATCCCTTCACTAAAATTCCCATTCTTTAGTATCCTAGTGCAAGTCTTTTGATTTGGAAAACTTTATCTAGATTACCCTTAATTTCATTTCATTTTGTCAAGTCTTTAAGATTCTTTTTTTTTTTTTTTTTGACAAATTAAGTTTAATACTCTAGTTAGCATTTAATAATATTTAGTCTCATTTCCTATTATAATGAAAAGGATGCTCTTTTTTTGTCTCTAAACCAATCCTTCTTTGTGAGCTCAGCAGGAAGCACACTCTCCCTTAGTCAGAGACCTGGATCTCTTTTCTACATTTACTAAGTCCCATATTGTCAACTTGTCTCCAGAGTCCTTCAGTAAAGAATGCAAGCATGCTGAAGCATATGCCATCTTTAAAAAAAACTAAATGAAAAATCAACACCTTCTTTTGATTTCATGTTTGTTTGAAACTGTGGTTTTACTTCTCATCTTCAGAGCTAAAATCTTGACTTAGCTATGCTCACTGTCTTTATTTTTTTCTATTTTACTAATCCTTAAACCCATTGGTTCTCTTGAAATTCCATTTAAGGGTGCCTCACCAAGGCTAACATCAGCCTTCTCAAAATGGCCTGCAGTTTCTCTCATCCCGTATCATTGTAAACATCCAACAGCACTTGAAGCTCGTTGATGAACATTTGCCTGTCTGGCTAATGAGTGAAAGATAAACTTAGAATGAAGGAGGATCCAGGATTTGCATACAAAATTTTTCTCAGATGATCCTTATGGGCTTTATCTCAGCTTAGTCATTACTGAAAAAGGAAAAAGACATACTTATTTTAAAAATGTATACAAAAGTTGTATTATATTGGGATTAAACATGGCCAAAACACAGAAAAAAATAGTAACTTCACATTTCGCTTCTAAAATGGAAGTTATATTGGTGTTCTCCTATGAACTTTAATACTCCATTATTGATTAGAAATTGATTTAAGATATGCGAGAAGGAGTGGGCAAAGGGATCTGTGGTGTAATTAGGTTTTTAAAATATAAATATTTTTATTTGTCTATCCGAGGGAAGGAGAGAGACCCTGAGATAGTGATGACCTGATAAGAAATCAAGAGTCTGATGTTCAACCGACTGAGCCAACCAGGTGCCCCTGGATTAATTAGGTTCTTAAGAATGTATTTTAAAGGATTTTGGTTACCATGAGTGCAAAACAAATGAACACTTACTGGTTTATAGTCATCATCTTTTTTTTTTTTTTTTTGGTAGTTCACATTTTTTAAATTAATTAATTTTGTTTTCAGTGTAACAGTATTCATTGTTTTTGCACCACACACAGTGCTTCATGCAATACGTACCCTCTCTAATACCCACCACCTGGTTCCCACAACCTCCCACACCCCGCCCCTTCAAAACCCTCAGATTGTTCCTCAGAGTCCATAGTCTCTCATGGTTCACCTCCCCTTCCAATTTCCCTCAACTGCCTTTTCCTCTCCATCTCCCCTTGTCCTCCATGCTCTTCATTATGCTCCACAAATAAGTGAAACCATATAATAATTGACTCTCTCTGCTTGACTTATTTCACTCAGCATAATCTCTTCCAGTCCCGTCCATGTTGCTACAAAAGTTGGGGATTCATCCTTTCTGATGGAGGCATAATACTCCATAGTGTATATGGACCACATCTTCCTTATCCATTCATCCGTTGAAGGGCATCTTGGTTCTTTCCACAGTTTGGCGGCCATGGCCATTGCTGCTATAAACATTGGGGTACAGATGGCCCTTCTTTTCACTACATCTGTATCTTTGGGGTCAATACCCAGTAGTGCAATTGCAGGGTCATAGGGAAGCTCTCTTTTTAACTTCTTGAAGAATCTCCACACTGTTCTCCATAGTGGCTGCACCAACTTGCATTCCAACCAACAGTGTAAGAGGGTTCCACTTTCTCCAAATCCTCTCCAACACATGTTGCTTTCTGTCTTGCTAATTTTGGCCATTCTAACTGGTGTAAGGTGGTATCTCAATGTGGTTTTAATTTGAATCTCGTGTGTGTGTGTGTGTGTGTGTGTGTGTGTGTATGTGTGTGGAAGAGTTTTGTCCAGTGAAACCTGGCACAGGCAGCTATCCATGTGTGAGGGTGTGGCTTCCATGGCAGTCATCCTTGCCAGACACATCCCTGCTCAGATGCTAATTGGGACAGTGGATGCCAGAGATCAGTGGGGCTGTAACCACCCACCCCTTATAGTCCTGAGCTTCAGGCAAGCCCTGGAAGCAATTATCTCTGGAACTCAGGGGTGTAGGAGGTGAGTGTTCAATAGGAATGGACATCAGAGAGGGACCCCAATGTGATAAGGAGTGCTCAGGAACATTGTGTGCACACTCGTCAATCATAGTCCAGGACACGAAATGGCAGGAATATAGGAAACTCATTTTATGTTAAAAATGTGAACTACACCATACACAAAGATAAACTCGAAATGGATAAGAGACCTCAATGTGAGACAGGAATCCATCAGAACCCTAGGGGAGAATATAGGCAGTAACCTCTTCAATATCAGCCACAGCAACTTCTTTCAAGACATGTCTCCAAAGGCAAAGGAAACAAAAGCGAAGATGAACTTTTGGGACTTCATCAAAATCAAAAGCTTCTGCACAGCAAAGGAAACAGTCAACAAAACAAAGAGGCAACCCACGGAATGGGAGAAGATATTCGCAAATGATAGTACAGACAAAAGGTTGATACCCAGGATCTATAAAGAACTTCTTAAACTCAACACACACAAAGCAGATGATCATACAAAAAAAATGGGCAGAAGATATGAACAGACACTTCTCCAATGAAGACTTACAAATGGCTATCAGACACATGAAAACATGTTCATCATCACTATAGCCATCATCTTTTATGCTCACAGACTCTGTGGATCAGGAATTTGGACAGGGCAGAGAGGATAGGGTCACCTCTGCTAAATTTGCAGTAATTATGGCCTTGACTTTTGAGGCTGGAAGGAGCTGCAGGGGATTGCTGCTCAGACAGCCATCTGGGCACTGCTGAACCTGGGGTTCCCATGTGTCTTCCTGATGGGGCCTCTCAGGCATGGCAGCTTTAGGGCAGGCAGAGCTCTTCCCTGTAGGCTTAGGCATGTATCTGAAGGGGAAGAGAGAACTATGCAGAAGCAGTATCATTTTTTTTTCTATGAAGCCTCAGAAAAAATGCAACTTTATTTTCTGCTTCATTTTTTTCATTACCAGTGTCCACAATCAAGCGAAGAGAAATTGGACTCTGCCATTTGTAGAAGGAATTGCAGGGTCTCTACAGCCTTGGGTAAAGCTATTGCAGTAAAAAAACCGCAGACATCTAAGACAGCTCCTCCTCCCAGGAGGAAGAACAATGAGCAGAGTGACCAGGAAGGAAACAGCAGATGTCAGGTGCTCAGACCATTTTTGTTCAGGAAGACCAAACTGGATCATAAGGACATTCTCCAGGAGAATCTCACGATGGTGATGATAATGGGAGTGGGGCAATGACCTAGCATTACCAGATTTCCTCTCTTCCTGTAGTTCAAAACTGACGCATCAGTTCCAGATAGAGTTTTTTCAGATACAATTGATGGTTGCCATAAAATTTCATAATTTTCTGAATATATTGGTATGTACCAAAGCATTTAATTCTAACAAAGCAAGAAGCTTTCTCCTAGGCTTTTGTTAAATGTCAGAAAAATACATTTTTACTTTACTTATGAGCATGGATATAGACTAAAGCACTAATTAAAGGAACTCAGCAATAGCTTTGAATTTAGCACCCTTCCCTCTGAGCTGTCATCATGAAAAGATCATTTTTTTTCTAATACCAAAAAGCCTCCCAAATTCCAAAAAAATTAAAAATAAAAACTATTAACTCATGTGATGAAAAATAATATCTATGGTTTATCCAGTGATCATAGATCTTAATGGCACAATGATCTGGAAAAATTGTAATGAAAACCATAACCACAACCATAGAACAACAACCACCAAGCCTAACACCATAAAAAAAAAGGTGATATGTCATTCATGTCTATAAGTAATGGTTTTCTTAACTATAAGAATAAACACCATCCAGACATAAATAATATGAATGTAAAAGCAGTCAATTCATAGCTGTTAATATTGTGAATATTGACTTGATAGACCAACAGTAAAAGAGAATCCAATGTTCAGATAATGCATAAAAATTAAACTATTTTAAATAATGGTGAAAAATCATGAAACAAATATATATATATAAAAAATTAATTATATACTGAATTAATTCCAACAGGCTTCTTTCTTCTTATGTGTTTTTTTGGGGGAGGGGGGACAAAAAGTCCAATAATGGTAAGCCAGCAAAATAAAATCAGTTCTAGAAAATAAAGTCATATAAGTAACTAAACATCCAGGAAAGTAAAAAATGGTATTTATGACTTTAATTGAAAACATGATGTTATTTCAGCAATTTTTTATGAATGCTAGACTAAAAAGTACATTAGTAGCATGTACAGTGAATTATACATACTTGCACATTTCCAGAAGGAAGTGAGGATTAATGAAATGAATAAATATTTAAAAAAATCATAGGAAACAACATTGTCAGAGCTGTGTCTCAAGTATATAGGAGCACATTGGTTTATTTCCTACAGAAGATTTGCTCAAATATATGGATCATATTATTCTGTAAAAAGGATTTAGTAAAATTCTTTTCCAAGTGATAGGAGATGCCACTAACTGGACCAAACAGGCAATTGCAAATGTGTAGAGCCAAATTTTGCTTAGCTGGTTTGTAGGTTGTTGTTAGGACTTAATGTTGTGTAGGCTCTTCTTGTCTCTTAATGCCCCTTTGTGAATCCAGCTCTTTAATTTAAATATTTTTTATTTAAATATTGAAATACAATGTGTTTCCATAAATCCATAGCCTCTGATCATGGCCAACTACAAAACATCTAACCTTACAATTTCTCGTTTGGAAAGAGAGTGGCCATACTTCTTGACTAATAACTTCCCTTTCACTTATGAGACTGCAGATAAATTCATAAATAGATTTCTAAGTAAAATCAAGAATAGAAAAATCCATAAGGGGTTTCCATGGGAAGACATACTGTTGAAATTTTATTTATGGATTAGAAAAGGAAAACATCACGATCTCTGCTTAAGGGCAAAAACAGGAACCAAGCCTTTTAATAATACACATTAGACTCTGAACACCCCTTGCTAAAATTGTCATCCCCAGAGAACGTTCTACCGGCCATTTGCCTAGAAACTGTTACGCCAAAGAACTCAGGGGTTGAGCCAGGTAACACCTTGTTCTGCCCACCAGTTTCATTCCTGCCTTTAATTCTTCCAAAGTTCTGTACCTTTGAGAATTCAGCAATAGAGCCTGTAACTTGTATATATTTCTAGTTTCACGGGCTTATCAAGGGAAAATGTCCATACTACTGATTATCAGGGAAATGCAACTCAAAACCACAGAGATAACCTCTCACACCTGTATTTTGTGCTACTCTCAGCCTATTGGCAAGTCCATGCAGTCAAGGGACTGTCCCTTGTGGTTCTTAGGAACCAAGATATCCTCAGCAATAACCGACAAGAAACTTTGGGGAAAATAAGTCATACACCCTAGTTTCCAGGGTGTAGAAACACACAACACGTCTTGGTCCACACAGGGAGAGGGAGCACAGACCTGGGGTTTTGCTTTCCCTGGGGTCAAATGTAGGGGCCTAGGGTTTTGCAGGGTCTCTCTTTATTGGTGAATTTAAAACATAGGAGGAGGAATTAAAACACAGGAAGAGAAAAAGCAAACAACACAAGTGGTCACTTACCAAAATCAACCAAGAGCTCTGAAACAAAGGAGCTTCAGAGCGGGGAGGCAACCGACTTCATATAGTCTGTGGCTGGAAAGGTTTAGTCAAGCTAGTCCTCTTTGAAGTGGGTGCCTCAGTGATCAGAGTGTAAATCAGGCACTTGTTTTCCAAAACAGAGCATCCAACTTTTGGACAGGGAGCATACTACAACCTGTTAGGAATGGCGACTATAAAAAGAAAATAAAAGTGGTGGTGAGAACGTGGAGACATGGGAGCCCTTATACCTGTCAGTGGGGATGTAAAATGGTGCAGGCGCTCTAGAAGAGCTATCCAGATTCCTTAAGAAACTAAAAAATAAGAGTTACTGCATGATCCAGCAGTCCCACTTTTGAGTATTTATCTGCAAAGGGGAATTGAAAGATAGAGCACAATTTAGAATGCGATCAATCCCTTTTTTGAGAATCTATTCTGAAGATAAACTGGCAGAAAATTAAAGATGTTTACATAAAGCGGTTTATTGCAGCACTACTCATGATAGCAAACGCTGTGAAAAGGAGATCCATGTGGGGCATAAACAATGATGTATTCTCTCAGTGAAGAACTCCAAAAGCATGAAAATGATGGAGAAAACAACACTCCATCTTGCTGAGCGATCAAGTGTGAAAAGCAAGGTGAACACAATGTCTGCAGGGTGGCACCACATATCTAATAGGAAAGTTTGAATAGAGTAGATCCGTCTTAAGTTTTGTCTCAGCTTTATTAACGAAAGGTAAGGGCTGCATCATTCTGAAAGCCTGGAAGCACTGTGACTGGATCAGGCAATTGTCATTGGACTTTGAA
The DNA here is from genome assembly GCF_030435805.1 of Mustela lutreola. Taxonomy (NCBI): domain Eukaryota; kingdom Metazoa; phylum Chordata; class Mammalia; order Carnivora; family Mustelidae; genus Mustela; species Mustela lutreola. Next base: position 6,722,100 of record NC_081294.1, on the reverse strand, counting down.
TATAATCCGAGGTTAAGAAATGCCCCAATCGTGGCTTTTAATGAGTTATCTAATGGGATAATGTGAATTAACTTAATAAGGTAAATTTTACCAGAAAAATAAACTTTTAGAAAACTGATAGCAATTTTTAAAACATTTTTTATTGTGTTCAGTTAGTCAACATGTAGTACCTCATTAGTTTTTGATGTAGTGTTCAATGATTCATTAGTTGCATATAACACCCAGTGCTCAATGTCTAACAAACACATGAAAAAATGCCACATCACTAGCCATCAGGGAAATACAAACCAAAACCACAATGGGATAATACCTTACACCAGTTAGAATGACAAAAATTAACAAGATGAGAATAACTGATGTTGGCGAGGTGTGGAGAAAGGGGAACCCTCTTACACTGTTGGTGGGAATGCAAGCTGGTGCAGCCATTCTGGAAGACAGTATGGAGGTTCCTCAAGACATTAAAAATAGAGCTACCCTATGACCTAGTAATTGCACTACTGGGTATTTATTCTAACGATACAGATTCTAAAGTGCACGTGGACCCCAATGTTCATAGCAGCAATGGCCACAATATCCAAACTGATTTTGGATGCAGTTTTTGTAGTAGATTCAGAAATGAAGTAACGTGTTCTTTCATTGATTCAACCAAATAATATATTTGAGTGAATGTTCCTGTTGATAGAAAAGTGTTAACCATAGGGATAAATACTGGGAATGGAAAGATATTCACAGAATCAACCCTATTCTCAGTGAATGATCAAGAGCGTTAGTGCACTTATGAACTATAAGAACACAGGATGGCGTATGGTACACACAGTAATAAAATATCGAGAAAGAGAGATAAGAGCAAGTGAGTTTTGACTTTACTTTACTCAGTCTGAAAGAAACAGTACTGTGCCAGCGTTTTATTTGGCTAATTTGCAAACTCGTTCTGAAAAGATGGATGTTCTTTAGACAATGTAGATGCCCACATGAACTTTAATCTCTAATAAAGATGTCATGACCAAAAGTAATAAATTTTCCTGCTTAAAAAAGATTTTAGGGGCGCCTGGGTGGCTCAGTGGGTTAAGCCGCTGCCTTCGGCTCAGGTCATGATCTCAGAGTCCTGGGATCGAGTCCCGCATCGGGCTCTCTGCTCAGCAGAGAGCCTGCTTCCCTCTCTCTCTCTGCCTGCCTCTCTGCCTACTTGTGATTTCTCTCTGTCAAATAAATAAATAAAATCTTTAAAAAAAAAAAGATTTTATTACTTTCAGGGAGGCTTAGATGTTACCCATGTAACAGTTTAGTTTTTTCTTTTATCTTTTACTTATTAGCACTTACATTTTAATAAGTCAATTGCAGGTACAATCCTACTGCTTTATTCAGTAACCTAGAGGACAATTTAGTCTCAACAAATATATTTTAGTTATCTATTTTATCATCTAAATCATATTTTGGTAATCCAGTGAATTATGTGTGTATATTAATTTGATCTACAGAAATTTCCCAAAAGGGGAAGGGAGTTTCATTTGGAAATAAGTATACAGCATGGTAGAATTCTGTATATTCCTGTATAACCAATATATATTACATATTTTTAAAATTCTGAGTAGTACACTAAAAAGTCAAGCTAAGCAAAGGAATTGCTCTCAACAGTCATTCCCTATACTCAAATTCTTCATGCATGTGGACGTGGGACCTGGTAAATGTGTGTTGTAACAGGCTGTTGAACATTTTTCTTATAATAGATCTTTCTGATATAGCTCCAGTTCAGAGCATAAAGAAAAATTACAAAATTACAAAATATCATGTTTGCCCTGTTTCATCTTAATAATATAATTATATATATGTCACTAGGTACATGTATATGTGTATATGTACATATATCTCAAATTTGCCATGTTCCGTCTTAATAATGTAGTTACGTATGTATGTCTCCAATGTATATAAACACATATGAGTATTATAATACTTTATTATAAGTATTATATATGTACTAAAATAAGTATTATTTTATATATATATATATTTATATTCATTTCATTTAAAAGCTATGTCACCACTTTTTGCCTGGGACTAAGATCATTGACCCTGAATTGCATCTCCAGTGCTGTGATTTTTCCATAAATGAATTTATGCTGTTAACCTGCTCAAGAGTAGGGTTACATAGTATAACTAAATACGGATTGTCTTATAAATAACTCAGAAGCTATTCCAAATGTAAGCCAATTTCCGGGTAGCTGCCTCAGAGGGCTCACAGCAGAGTCTAGCATATTTGCGCCGTATTCATAGGCATGGTGTAATATGTAGTGTTTGGGTGTGTTGTGTGTATGTGGGACTGCACACACTGGGAGATGGAAGTAGATAGTAATAATTTTCAGATGTCTCTGATTGCATTTTCCAAGTGGCTTCAGCATTACTGCTCTTCCCACATCCTCTTGTCCCAGGTGACCTTGTCACTCCTCATAGCGAGAGGTCAGTTATGTCTCCTTCCCTTGCATCTGAGTGGGCTTCTGTCTCCTGGAACCGTCAGAGTACAATGGATGGAATCAACACTGTGAATTCTGAGGCTAGGTCAGAAAAAGTCATGGGAACTCTACTTGGTGTCATTGGGAAGCTCGTTCCTGAGTCCCCACCTCAACATGCTCTTTCTCAGAGTCCAGTTACTATGTTGGGAGAAGCCCAAGCCATGGGAAGAGGCTGCATTTGTATGTGTGTGTGTGTGTGTGTTTAATATAATTTTTTAATTTTTTTATAAACATATAATATATTTTTATCCCCAGGGGTACAGGTCTGTGAATCACCAAATTTACACACTTCACAGCACTCACCATAGCACATACCCTCCCCAATGTCCATAACCCCACCTCCCTTCTCCCAACACCCCTCCAGCAACCCTCAGTTTGTTTTGTGAGATTAAGAGTCACTTATGGTTTGTCTCCCTCCCAATCCCATCTAGTTTCCTTTATTCTTCTCCTACCCACTTAAGCCCCCATGTTGCATCACCACTTCCTCATATCAGGGAGATCATATGATAGTTGTCTTTCTCTGCTTGACTTAGTTCGCTAAGGATGATACCCTCTAGTTCCATCCATGTTGTTGCAAATGGCAAGATTTCATTTCTTTTGATGGCTGCATAGTATTCCATTGTATATATATATACCACATTTTCTTTATCCATTCATGTGTTGATGGACATCTAGGTTCTTTCCATAGTTTGGCTATTGTAGACATTGCTGCTATAAACATTCAGGTGCACGTGCCCCTTTAAATCACTACGTTTGTATCTTTAGGGTAAATACCCAATAGTGCTATTGCTGGGTCATAGGGTAGTTCTATTTTCAACATTTTGAGGAAACTCCATGCTGTTTTCCAGAGTGGTTGTACCAGCTTGCATTCCCACCAACAGTGTAGGAGGGTTCCCCTTTCTCCGCATTCTCGCCAGCATCTGTCATTTCCTGACTTGTTTATTTTAGCCATTCTGACTGGTGTGAGGTGATATCTCACTGTGGTTTTGATTTGTATTTCCCTGATGCCGAGTGATATGGAGCACTTTTTCATGTGTCTGTTGGTCATCTGGATGTCTTCTTTGCAGAAATGTCTGTTCATGTCCTCTGCCCATTTCTTGATTGGATTATTTGTTCTTTGGGTGTTGAGTTTGCTAAGTTCTTTATAGATTTTGGACACTAGTCCTTTATCTGATATGTCGTTTGCAAATATCTTCTCCCATTCTGTCAGTTGTCTTTTGATTTTGTTAACGGTTTCCTTTGCTGTGCAAAAGCTTTTGATCTTGATGGTATCCCAATAGTTCATTTTTGCCCTTGCTTCCCTTGCCTTTGGCGATGTTCCTAGGAAGATGTTGTTGTGGCTGAGGTCGAAGAGGTTGCTGCCTGTGTTCTCAAGGATTTTGATGGATTCCTTTCTCACATTGAGGTCCTTCATCCATTTTGAGTCTATTTTCATGTGTGGTATAAGGAAATGGACAATTTCATTTTTCTGCATGTGGCTGTCCAATTTTCCCAGAACCATTTGTTGAAGAGGCTGTCTTTTTTCCATTGGACATTCTTTCCTGCTTTGTCGAAGATTAGTTGACCATAGAGTTGAGGGTCTATTTCTGGGCTCTCAATTCTGTTCCATTGATCTATGTGTCTTTTTTTGTGCCAGTACCATGCTGTCTTGATGATGACAGCTTTGTAATAGAGCTTGAAGTCCGGAATTGTGATGCCACCAACTTTGGCTTTCTTTTTCAATATTCCTTTGGCTATTCGAGGTCTTTTCTGGTTCCATATAAATTTTAGGATTATTTGTTCCATTTCTTTGAAAAAGATGGATGGTACTTTGATAGGAATTGCATTAAATGTGTAGATTGCTTTAGGTAGCATAGACATTTTCACATTTTCACATTTTCACAATATTTATTCTTCCAATCCAGGAGCATGGAACATTTTTCCATTTCTTTGTGTCTTACTCAATTTCTTTCATGAGTACTTTATAGTTTTCTGAATATAGATTCTTTGCCTCTTTGGCTATATTTATTCCTAGGTATCTTATGGTTTTGGGTGCAATTGAAAATGGGATTGACTCCTCAATTTCTCTTTCTTCTGTCTTGTTGTTGGTGTAGAGAAATGCAACTGATTTCTGTGCATTGATTTTATATCCTGACACTTTCCTGAATTCCTGTACAAGTTCTAGCAGTTTTGGAGTGGAGTCTTTCGAGTTTTCCACATATAGTATCATATCATCTGCGAAGAGTGATAGTTTGACTTCTTCTTTGCCAATTTGGATGCCTTTAATTTCCTTTTGTTGTCTGATTGCTGAGGCTAGGACTTCTAGTACTATGTTGAATAGCAGTGGTGATAATGGACATCCCTGTCGTGTTCCTGATGTTAGCAGAAAAGCTTTCAGTTTTTCTCCATTGAGAATGATATTTGCGGTGGGTTTTTCATAGATGGCTTTGATGATATTGAGGTATGTGCCCTCTATCCCTACACTTTGAAGAGTTTTGATCAGGAAGGGATGCTGTACTTTGTCAAATGCTTTTTCAGCATCTATTGAGAGTATGATATGGTTCTTGTTCTTTCTTTTATTGATGTGTTGTATCACATTGATTGATTTGTGGATGTTGAACCAACCTTGCAGCCCTGGAATAAATCCCACTTGGTCGTGGTGAATGATCCTTTTAATGTACTGTTGAATCTTATTGGCTAGTATTTTGGTGAGAATTTTTGCATCTGTTTTCATCAAGGATATTGGTCTGTGTGTGTGTGTTTGTTTTTAAACAAACTCTGCCTCTAATGTGGGCCTTGAGCTCACAACCCAGAGATCAGGAGTCACATGCTCTACTGACTGAGCCAGTCAGATGTTCTGGAGAGGCACTGGTACCCTCAGAGAAACATCCTCAGTTCTATCAGCCTTCAGGTCCTGCTACTGCAAGATGTCAGAATCGTGGGTAGAGAAGCCATCTTGGAAGTGGATTTTCTCCCCAGGTTTTCCATCTACCAGCCATGAGAGCCTTCTCAGCTGTGCCCTGAGCCCATAGACATCTAAGACAGAGATTGTCTTCCCTACTGTGGACTTACTGAATCTCTGAGCCATGGAATCTCAAGAATAGCAAAATGGTCTTTCTGTGCAACAAAGTTTAGAGAAGCTTGTCATACAGGAAAGATAATGAGGAGAACAAGTAAACCTAATCTGACCTAATTTTTATTATAATAAATTACTATGAAAAAATAAGCTAGAAGTATGTTATCACACCAGGGTAATGCAGACATGTTTGTTTATTATTTATTTTTGGTAGACATGAGGGCTCACATTGAACTATGTGATTGCAAGCAGTACATATCATTTTGTTTTATTTTCACTTATGTGGTCTTAGCCTGAATTTATGAAGATTAAGTCTTCGACTTTAGCTTCTTGAGCATCATGCATAGAGTACTGGTCATGTTTAGTCTTCACTTCAGATACTCATACTCAAGGGAATCAGAGCCCCTGAGTTAAAAGTTACAAACCAGGGAACTGAGAGTAACCAAGAAACAAGGGGGCCTTTTTTTTTCGAAGCAAAAGATAAGAGAGAAACGGGCAGCAACAACAGCAACCACAAAACAAATCTGAAACTCTTTTTAAAAAAGTCAAAGTCCATGATGATCTTCAAGTTTACTCATGATTTAGAAAGTATATTTTTCAAGTGAAAATTAAAAATAATTCAAAATTTCATATAATAGGACATTGATATAAATGTGAAGACTGTTTTCCTGTTTTAAGTGTATTGAATTTTAATGATAATTAAGTTTTAATTATAGCTTCATTATGTTCATTGTCTCTGGATATAATGTACCAATTAAACATTCAGTCTCAAATTTAAAATCACTAGACAGAAATTTGAACCAAGTGGCACCTAAACAGTTTCAAACTCCTGTTGGCTTATCCATAATGATCTTGCCCAAAGCATCTCATTTTACTACAAAATTGTGTCACACAGTGAAAAATTGTACACACTACAGACAAATGATCAGATGTCCAGGACACTTGGGTAGAAATAATTGCTATCGTTATATTCTAAAACTTGTTGATTTGGCAACAGCAACAATAAAAAAATAGAATGAATATTCTTACTCTAGACAGTAGATTGAAAAGAATGATTCATAAGTTGAAAAATAAAAGTGGCATTATACATAATAGAAAAACATTCTTCAGTATTTGGGAAAGAATGATAAATGAGCATATGCTTATTCAATGAAAATTAGCATAAAAGAGTATTCAAGAGTATTTCTGACCAAGAAAGTAGTAGGATGTTTTTCCAAGTGCATTATCTCTGGCCAAGAGCTGAGAGGTTGGCCCTAAAGCAGCAATCTGTGGTCATCATAGACCACAGTGCAGAACGCCAACTGAAAATTAAGTATTGAAAGTCAACTTATAGGCAAAAGATTATTATAGAATGGTTGTAGAGCTATCTGATTATCAACAGAACAAAAAGGCAATCTCACTTCTGGAACACAGAGGCTTTATGTCCAGATAACAATGTGGCTTAACCCCTCCTAGCTATGCTTCTTACCCCTAGAAACAGTAATTTTAAAACAATATCAAAAGAATCCAGTGAGCATCAGATGTAACAACTACTACCACTAATGTTTGTGAAAAAAAAAAAAATTGGCAATAAGAATGGGAGCCATGGGCATCCCTTTGTCTCTAGCTGTGGATTAAAGGGAATCTAGTTATCAGCCATGCATCAGTGACAAATCCAAGGTGCATTCCTTTTTTGTTTGTTTAAAATATTTTATTTCTTATTTATTTGACAGAGATCACAAGTAGGCAGAGAGGCAGGCAGAGAGAGAGGAGAAAGCAAGCTCCCTGCTGGGCAGAGAGCCCAATGTGGGGCTCAATCCCAGGACCCTCAGATCATGACCTGAGCCAAAGGCAGAGGCTTAACCCACTGAGCCACCAAGGCGCCCCTTTAAGGTGCATTCTGATAATACCTATCAAGGTTGGTCAAGGTACAGTTACCTTGTTTTCAGATAACTGAGGAAAAGAGAAAAAAACAATTTTCTCAGAAAGGAAAGACAAACAAATAGATAAAAATCTCTATGAGGAAGTGGTGATGCAACATGGAGGCTTAAGTGGGTAGAAGAAGAATAAATGAAACAAGATGGGATTGGGAGGGAGACAAACCATAAGTGACTCTTAATCTCACAAAACAAACTGAGGGTTGCCGGGGGGAGGGGGTTTGGGAGAAGGGGTTGGGATTATGGACATTGGGGAGGGCATGTGATTTGGTGAGTGCTGTGAAGTGTGTAAACCTGGTGATTCACAGACCTGTACCCCTGGGGATAAAAATATATGTTTATAAAAAATAAAAAAATTTAAAAAAAAATCTCTGAAAATAAACTCTCAGAGAGGACAGACTCTTTCCTAGAGCTGCTTGGCATCTCTACACAAACATATGGCCCTCTGCAAAGACCAGAAGACTGAAGGGAAATAAGTAAAACAAGAGATGAAATTTAAAATATAATACTAAGCTAAGACAGTATAATTATATTCTTTCCACACATCATAACATCTTCTAACTTCTTGCCATTCTCCTGCTTAGCTCTATGCTTTGTTGGCAACTTTCTGCCTTCTCTGCTCTGCAAGGCACCCATACAATTGATCAGGGCTGGATAAACATGCAAGAGCCCCCTGGCTGGTGTTCTCTCTACGTCATGATCATCAGCATCATCTGGGACCTCAGTGCTATCCGCTGATCACACTACACATCCTTTTCTACTTACTTTCCCACACACCCATGTGACCATTTCATACCTTATGTCTTCTTCTCGAACATCCCACTTCTCCTTCCCCACACTGACTCAGCAGATGACTGTGACTCTTGACAGTTAAAAAAAGAACTTTCATCGACACCCACCAGCATTTGCACCCATCAACCATCATCTCTACTCACATGTTCTAAACTCCCTCTGCAAATATAAACCTGCAGCCTCTCTATAGGAGAGACCTTCACGGGCACCTTTTCCTTATCCTCTCCCACGCATGCCAGGGAAGAAGTTGATCAGCCTCCCCTTTCCCCTTTCTGATATCAAAATTTTTCTTTCTACTGGACCATTCAGATTATTACATAAACATGGTGTTCTGTCTCCCAACTCAAAAAATGTTCTCTTCGCTCTGCTTCGCCACCAACAATTGCCCCTTTCCTTGCTCCCCATTATAACAAAATTTCTCCAAAGAATTTCCCATACATGCTATCTTGGATTCTTCGGCTCTTACTGTCTTTTAAACACCCTGCCAGCAAGATTTGTCTGACCACTCCACCAATACTCTTCTCCAGAATCAGCAATAAGCTCTATCTCTGAAAGCCAAGGACTAAATCTCAGTCTTCACACAATTTGGCAACTTTGAATATAGTTGATCATCTCTTCATCTTTAATGCGCTTTGCTTTGAGGATATCACACCCTTAGTTTCCTTGTTCAGTATCTCTTGATACCTTCTCCTTTTCTCTTTGATGTTTAATTTGGAACAACTCCAGGCTCCAAGCCTTTAGTTCTTTTTGCTTTTCCATCAATAGAACCTCCCTGGATTTCCTCTATTCTCCTGACTTTAAATACCATCTTTTACTAGATCACACCCCCCTCAAACTCCCAGGGTCATATTATTGGGTCCCTGCTCAACATCTCCCCTGGAACATCTTATATACATTTTAACCTTAATGTGTACAAAACAGAACTCAGTTATAACCCCTATCTTCTCTGACTTCCCAACTTCTGTTGGTAGTAACTCCATCTCTCCACTTGCTGAAGAAAAAAAAAAAAGTCTTTTATTCATCTTTGAACACTCTCTTTCTCTAGCACTATATCTGATTTTTCAGGATATATTCTTTGGCAGATCGGTCTTCAAAATACATCCATGATACAACTATTTTTCAGAACCTTCCCTATCATTCAAGGTCAAGCCACCGTTACTTCAAACATGAGTTATTGAAATAGTTCATAGGACAATAATACCAGTGTTTGTTTCCAACAGCTAGAATGTACTGTCCACTTAACAGCCAGAGTGATCCTCCAAGGACTTGAATGACATCATATAAGTCTTCTGATCAAAGCCCTCCTAATGTCTTTGAGTTTTGCTTAAATCAAAAGCAAAATTCCTGGCTATAAGATACTGTTTAGTTGGCTTGTCATCAGTACTCTCTCACCTAATTTTTTTTCTAATCTTTGAAATCTATACATATTTACTCCCTTTAAAAAATGATAGTGATTCTGAATATTACCAAAGAATTGTCATGTGATGGTATCACTTTAAATTTCTGTTAAATAGATTACTCTTATAGGTCAGAATATCAAGGGAAGAAAATTAAACCCAATTTACACTTTTTTTTCCTGGATTTTTATAGAGTGAGTTGTTTTGTTTTGTTTTTTAGGTAGTCTTTGAAACATATGGCAATCTAAGATACTGAGATCAAAATGCTCAGGTTGTCCTGGTCAAAACTGTATGGTAAAGTTATAAGTTGGCAGGCTATACTCCCTTGTTCAGTAAGCTCCAGTTTCTTTAGTGGTTATGAGAGGTCTTAGAAAAATCCCTCTCACTATAAGATTTTTTTTAAGATTTTGTTTTTAAGTAATCTTTACCTCCAATGTGGGGCTCGAATTCCCAACTCCGAGATCAAGAGTTGCATGCCCTATCAACTGAGCCAGTTAGGTGCCCCTGTAAGTTTTGAATTTTCAAAAATATTTTATTTATCATTCTACAGATATTTGCCATTCAAATCCTTGTTTCCTACACTATATTTGATATTGTGTGATCTCATACATGTTTCATATGGCAATTTTTTAAAAAAAGGTAAAACTTTGGACAAATAAATTAAAATATACCAGAAACAACCCAGAGCATAGACAGCAAATACTGAGTTCTTAGCAGTTTTCAGCCCCTCACACATCCTAACTTCTAAGTGTTAAGCAAATCCCACTCTTATCCTGAATGCAACAGCAGAACCCTACTCAAACACATTCAAGACACCCCCAGCCAACCCGTTGGATCAAGGATGTTCTGGAGAATCTAGTTGGTAAGCCTCAGTCTAGTGCTTTAGCTGAAAGGTCCATAACATACATAACACAATTACTCTGTTTATATTAAAGAAGATTGGGTGGGTCCTATGAATAGTACTATTTTTTGAACATTGTAACATTTCTGAACATCAACAACTGTCAGATTTTACTCTATTTTCAAAATGTGAAAGCTTCTTTCAAATGCTTACTTTATGAACTCAATTTTTTTAAGCCCTTCGTGTTTACCCACATTTACCTGTATTTAACTCAGTGAGGAGAACTCACATGCTGCCTAATCACGTACATTAAGTTCAATTTTACCAACCCACACAGTTTTCTTTTGCCACGAAATTGAATAAAAGTTTTAAGTTTACTTAACAAAATTGCAAATTTTTAAATTCTTTTCTTTCATTTTTCATATCTATGTGGCTGAAAATGCCACATTTTCTTTGTCTTTTCTGGTACATTTTTATTTACTGGTCCAAAATTGTACCTTCTTGTTCTTTTTAAATAAAAAAATATATTACTTTACCTTATGAAATGTGTATGAGATCACATAAGGGAAAACATCAGCTCATATGTGCCCTTATTTTTTTATTGCTTATGATATATTGTAGATTTATTCCAATTCAACCACAGAAATAAATTATTCTATAAATTTTGGCATCCAGCTCTGAACAATGAAAAATATAGAAACATTGTAGATGGCTTCATCAGAAGCAAATACAGACCATTTACCTTGTTTATCTGACCATTGACGATAACCTCACAATATTTGCCTGGGTATGTCTGTATCAAAAAAAGAATGAAAGCAGTATCTTGTCTACATTACATCCATTTTGTTTCACAGATTTATTTTTGTTTTTAATTTATGCTGAAAGTCAATGACATATTTCTCTTTCCTGGGTATTAATGAATATTTACAGTAAAGAGGGTAAGCATAATTATTCAGTCTTCAGTAATGACTATGTGCCTAATCCAGGACAGTAACGAGGCTACGTGAGTGGCTCAAGATGCACAAGATGTGGGTCACCTGGTCTACCTAAGAGAAAGGTTCTATGTGCGTGTGCTTGTGGATGCAACACACACGCGGGTCTTACAAGAAGGACACCATGCTAGCAGTGGATACATGACACACAGAAAATGGTCAATTTTTCCTGAGTCTAGAGAAACACTAGGAAGTCTCCATAGAGGGGGAAGCTCTTAGAGTTTTGGTATTTCAGTGGCTGTTGTGCAGAAAAGATACTCCAGTGAAAGAGAGGGCTTTTCACAGAGACCTGAAACAATTCCACTGTCTGGCATGTCCAGGGAACAAGGAGCAGTTTGACATGACTAATACGTACAGGTGGGTTGTAAGGATGAGCTCAGACTCCATGAGCAATAAAGTTAGAGACATGGGCCTCCTGAGACCTGTCAGAAGACTGTCATTCAGGGAGTCTTGGGAGGGCCCCACGGGGGGAATGCCATGATTATATTGGTGCCATCCAAAGAGCATTTTAGAAACAATGTGAAAAACTGATTATGTGCAAGACTAGAGCCAGATGGTGGCAGATGGAGGTTCCTACAACCACACGGGGGAGAACATTAAGACCAAGCTGAGATAATAGGAAGGCAGTAGTAAAGAGAGAAATGAGCTTCGTTTAAGAATTAGAGTCATCTATAGAGTTATTCTGAAGACGGAAAGACAAGAGTTAGGGAGGCAAGCAACGATGGTCTCCAAAAAGAAACATAGGGGGTAAAATTTCTTTTTTTTTCAAACTCATGTTACTTTCCTACGATAGCTACTTAAGCTAAACATGACGACAAAGAAAGAGAAAAATAGAATAATATGAAGTTGGTTTTCCTTTCAGTCCTTCCTTATTTATCAATAAACCCAGAGCAGAGAATGGTGGTAAAATGTACACATGAGAAGTGAGAATAAAAATACAGAGCAGGTGACGTCGTGTTGCGCAGTGTTTCTACTCTTCTGGGAAGAACTAAACACATGTGTGTATATGAGCTGTATAGTGTGCATTATATAAAGTTGGTGATTTTACAAACAAATCAAATGTTTTTCTATTTGCATTTGGCACTGATATTACCTAATATAAAAATGAATGGTAAGATTCCTACTAACAATTTATAGTTTTTATCTTCATTACTTAGAATGACATTAAATACAAAAACCAGGGGTGCCTGGGTGACAATCTGTTAAGCGTCTGCCTTTTGGCTGAAGTGTGAAGTCTTGGATCTAGCTCAGCGTCAGGCTCTGTGCTCAGCGGGGAGTCCGCTTCTCCCTCTGCTTTTGCCCCTCCTCCTCCCTTGTACAGATGCTCTCTCTCTCAAATGAATAAATAAAATCTTTAAAAAATGTTTTTAAAATAAATAAATAATTACAAAATGCACCATAACAAAGATGAAGAAAAAAGCCTATATTTTAATACTTGACATATTTTTTCTGTGATTTTTGAACCAGAAGCCTGCATTTTTTCTTGTACTTGGTCTACTGATGACATAGCCAGCTAGATACGTATTTTATATTCTTTCTCCAAATTTCCAGAACTCAGAGAGTAGGTATTGCTTGTAATACATATCTTAAATCAAAATGAGACCTAATTTCACTACTGCACATTCTTTATTCTAATACATAATTTTTAAAAAATTTTTTAAAATTTTTTTATAAACATGTATTTTTATCCCCAGGGGTACAGGTCTGTGAATTGCCAGGTTTACACACTTCACAGCACTCACCATAGCACATACCCTCCCCAATGTTCATAACCCCACCCCCCCCTTTTTCCAAACCCCCTCCCCCCAGCAACCCTCAGTTTGTTTTGTAAGATTAAGAGTCACTTATGGTTTGTCTCCCTCCCAATCCCATCTTGTTTCATTGTCTAATACATAATTTCTAAAAGCACTCAATATTTTTTAAATATCAGACTAGTACCTTATAATAGATATATTATTTATAGCATATTTCTCCCAACAAAGGGTTGATTAAATTAATGACAGATCCTAAAGCTTCAAAACACTTTTCCCTAATGACCAACATAAGCAACTCAAAATTGGGATATAAGGTGGCCAAATCTTGTTTCAGGAATCATTTAACCTCCTATCTGTTATCAGTTACACCTTCATTGCTAGGAAAAACACACAAGTCACGAAATTATTTGGCTTTATGCCCATCCCTGTGCCCAGTCATGAATACTTGTTGTTAAAGAGGGATTACTTTGTTTAAACGTAAAAACAGGCTGTGCAGAATGAGCAGAGAATATTGTTAAATATCTGAAAATGATCCAGAGGAAACCATACAACAGCAACCAGACAGAAAATCATCTAACACCAACGCATGATTTTGAAGTGTGGTAACTTATGAGTTTCTAGGTCAGAAACAGTAATAATTATTTAAAAAACATTTTATATGAAAAGAACACACAAAGAATTAATTCTGCTCAATGTGATACAAGCTGCAATGACCCAAGTTTCTTCTGAGCCTAACCATGGAAGACCTGCTGAGTGACGCTCAGTCTTCCTTCAAAGCCATGGGTTGAAGTAAGCAGCAGTACAAGATGGAGAACGCCTGGATCATTGGGTCAACAAACGCCCTGGGATGTTGTTCTGACCAGTGATGAGACTTTCTTGTGCTAAGCCCTGAGGTTCTGGATTCATTATCACAGAAAAGTCTGTTCAGATTTGTCATTGGCACCTCCTCCCTCAGAGAGTCCCCGCTTGTCACTTCCTGCCATCCCCTCTGCTACCCTGGCCCCTCACACTGCTTTCTGGTGAGTCACATGAGACCCTGTTTGGGTTTTTGAGAAGACGGTGTCCCTCTGGTTCCTTAGTTCCCTTCCACAAGTCTCAGATGGTATCGCTACAGAAATGTGAACACTATTTCCCACTTGACCAGTATGTGTTTTTTTTTCTAAGCATAAGCCCTTCACCCAAAATTGTGCCTATTAATGCAAGAGAATGCAAAGGAAGGGTTAATAAAAGCTACCTTTTAGTAAAAGAGGAGAATGGGGTCAGTGACTTTCCTACCCCCCAAAACCAGCCTTGCCATTCAGCTGACTACAGGAATACTTGTATTTTGGGAACAAACACAGAGACCTGGATTGGTTAAATCACCTAGATGGTAGGAAAAATATAAGAATGGATATGTCCCATTTGACTAAGAGAGAATCTGGAGGAAAAATGTGCTTTGACTGACATAATTAATATGCTTTAGGAGGCTTGTATACATTGTATCACTTTGCTTAATTTCAGAAAAAAAAATCTGGGATCATATATATATACATGTAATATATGTATTATGTCTTATATGTTATACATAGAAACATCTTGCCTCCGTGATTCAACTACTTAAATATGAGTAGATTATTGTTTTGAATATCAAGAACTTCTAACACAAGGAATAAAAAATTCCTTATATTCAATTTTATGGGGAAATGAGATCCTACTGTTGCCTGTCAATTAGAAGCAATTATTATGGGTTGTAGAGCCATGAACTGACTCTGTCCAGTGACATTGGGGTGACAGAAAAAGTCTCCTTATTCATATGTAAACTTTCACAATACTGATGCTGACATCTCATGCAAAAAATGCATTAAAAAAAACAGAAATGCAAAAAGAATTGGACTGAGGAATTTTCCTAATAATTAGACAACAAATGCATCACCTTACCTATTAATTATTCACAATTAGTTTTCCCACACGTTATCATTAAATACTCTCACTTCTCTCAAACTTGGCCAACCAATGTATCAAAACAAAAGGTCATAGACACTTCAGGAGAAAAATGAAGAACAGAAAGGGCCAGTTTCTGGAAAATAAAAATAAGTTACCGGACAATATGGCGTCTCTGAAGGCTCAGAAGGAATGTATGGCCTCCAGGCTATGGTGCTTTACGGAAGGTTCTTTAACATCAGTTGAAGAAATTTTCTATCCCAAGAGAAAGCAGTGAACTCACACTGAAGAAGAGGAGTACTTTGTGACCTGACTGCCATGAGAGGGTGCCTGCATGTGAGCCTGACAGGTGGTGCTCCAGGTGACTGAAATGCCAAACACAGACATGCCGACGCCTTCGGGCTAATGGACCCTCATGTAGATGCACCAACACACACACACAATAATCGAACCACAAGAGGACCCTCACATTCCCTGGGCTCATTTAATACCACAGCTTTGTGACAAATGATGAAGGCATACATTTGAGAGAGAAAGAGCAAAATCTTCCTGAAAAAGAAAAGGGCTTGAAAAACAAAATATATAATCTGATGGCATTTAATTACATCAAGTGATTGCTTTAGGACCTGCGGTAAATAAAGAATTAGATATAGGTTTGTCAATTCTAAGATGAAAATTCTCTGTAAGTTATCCTTACAGAAGAAATCACAGATCATTTGAAATTATTTTTTTTTCAAAAGTATAGTATAAATTGTGGTCATAAAGTAATCTGTAAAACTCTTCAACTACTTTTCCTTGGAAACACTAATTTCCTGGATAATTCCTTGAGAGGACAAATACAATATTTATAACCTTCCGTCTTGTAAGTAAGTATTGAAAATACTCAAATAGTAGTTTCAAATTATAAAATTGTTTTATTTCTATTTATAACTCATTTTTACTGTTTCCTCAAATGTAAGTTTTGTTTTTGTTTTTGTTTTTTTGCTAGTGTAATACTGAAATCAGTAACTAAATATCAGAAGATCCCAAAGACATTACCTAGCTCTGGAACAATCTTTTAAATAACTTTATTTGCATGGGGTGCCTGGGCGGCTCAGTCAGTTGAGCGTCTGACTCTTGTTTTGGGCTCAGGCCACGATCTCAGGGTCCTGTGATCAAGCCCGCACTGGGCTCTGCGCTCAGTGGAGAGTCTGCTTGAGATTCTCTCTGCCTCTGCCCCTCCCTCCCATTCTCTCTCTAAAATAAATAAATCTTTCAAAAAATGACTTTATTTGCAATAGTTTAAGACACACAAGTTTGCAGAAAGAGTACGGAGAGCTCCTGCACACCTGTACTCTGCCACAGCGTCTCTTACATAACCACAGTGCATTGTTAAAAACCACAACAATGAGCTGGGTATTTCACAACTAAAATGTGTGCGGAACTTACTGAGATTTCACCAGTTTGTTTGTTTTTTTTTAACATGCTCTTGGGTTTTTTTGGGGGGGTGTGGTGGGTGGGGTGGGGAAGGAATGGGCAGGATATATAGCTCTAAGATTGTAGCGCATGCATGTATTTGAGTAATGGTCACTAAAATCGAGAGAGAGAGAGAAAGACTTAGTGCATCACCTCAAAGAAACTTCCCGGTCTTATCCCTTAACAACCACAAGCTTCCTACAGCTCTAACCCCTGGAAGCCACTGCCCTGTCATCCATCTTTGTAATTTTGTCACTTTTTAAAAGTGACACATGAAGGGAATCATACAGCGTAGGAACCCATGATAATGGCTTTTCCCCAGTCTTGGCGCAACTACCTTGATATCCATCCAAGTAGCGGTATCACTTATTTATGTGGTTCAGCATTCCTATTTGTCCAGAAAGTTGACATTTGTTTTCAAGCCATCGTAAAATGACAACTAGAAAGAACCAGGTCTTGATTCCCTAGAAGGGAATTATACTCACAAGATGATATGGATTTAAGGAAGTCAGTGCTTGCTTGGAGAGCGAGCAGAGAGAGAGAGAGAGAGAGAGAGAGAATGGTTGAGAATCACACAACACCCTCCAGTCAGGTCAAAGGTCTGGGTCTTTACCCTCAGGTAGGTGGAAACAGTCTAAGCAGGTGAGCATTATCATCATGTTTTGCAGGTTAGAATCTCTGACACTTTGGGGAGAGCAGTTTGAGGGGAAATCAGGAATGAGAGATAAGCTACCGTTGACGGGTAGGTCGCTTGCCTCCTCTCTGACAGAGCTCACTGAGCATCCTTCTGGTCTTGGAAGACTGTGTGGTTAGTAATGCTTGCCATGTGTTCACACATTTACCATCTGCTTGTCGTTCCTGAACAAGAAAACCCGTCCTCTCTGATTGCCACGGTTTCAACAGAGTTCTGGCCGATCAATGTTGATAAGATGAAGGAATAAATATGTGAAGATCTCCTGTCCTTGAGTTCTTGAGGACATGAAGAATATGAAATTCTTTAGTTATGCTTTATGGCAATTAGGAATAATTTCTTTTTTAAAAAAAGATTGTATTTGTTTATTTTTGCAAGAGAGAGAGAGAGAACAAGAGTGCGAGAGCTGGGGGGAGCGGCGGGGGAGGAACAGACTCCCCACTGAGCAGGGAGCCAGGGGTTGGACTCGATCCCAGGACCCCGGGATCAAGATCCGAGCCAAAGGCAGAGGCTCAACTGACTGAGCCACTCAGGTGCCCAGAACAATTTCTATTAAATAGCAGGAACATCTTATATGAATAGAAAAGCACTTTAGAATAAGTTTATTGTCTAAGCTCTTACTATTAAGCTCAGTTGCCACCTGTGTTTTGTTGTTTTCAATTTTCATGTTGGACCCTTTTGAGAATTTGATCTGAACCAATGGCTGTCTTCAGGGGAAAATGCTTACACACCCATGGCTTTGTGTGGAACTGAGCTTAGACCCCTTGATGTCCATTCATGAACGCTCTGCTGTTTTCCATGGACTCAAAATTGAGAATCTCCGTATTATATAGTTGGAACTTTTCTAAGGAGTTTTTTAGACTGACTTGCTCATTATCTATACCTTGCATTTTTTTCTTCTTTTCTCACAAGATACTTTTAATTCTCAGAATCTTTACAGAATAAGTTTGTACATTGAGAGAAATGGGGGTTGATGAGCCCATCTAGATTTTCTCAATGTACAATATGGAAAGAATGGGGAAGATTATAATAGAAAAATCCAAGTAGCAAAAATCGCCATGAAGATGAGGAAGTTGATTCTCCACGAAGGGGCCCATTTCATAACAGAAGTCCCACAAAGAAAGATAGCACCATTTGGGAAGATGCTTAACATATACAAATTTATTTCTAAGTCTACTTTGTAAAGAGTTTTAAATAAAGTTGTTAATAAAAATGTGCTTTAGATATTATAAGTATGTTTAAATTTCAGTGTTTGCATTTTATAACCGTTTTTTGTTACATAAGCTCAAATAGCTAAATAATGTGTTTGAGCTAAAATAATGTGTTCATTGTTTAGAACTAACTAGGGCTTATGGACAGGAAGAGAGAAGTATAAAGAGAAAATTACTTAAGCCTAAGCTAAGTGAATCTCTTTGTTTTCAACATGACACAGTGCGGTCATGCTCACAGGGTGCAGGAAGCAGGAGGATATGACCTTCCAGGGAATCTTTAATGATGTCAGGAGACACTTCAGGTGGTCACACTGGAGAGAAAGGGATACCACGACCATCTACTGGGCAGAAGCCAGGAGTGGTGAACCATAGACAGTGCGGTCCCCTTACAAAAATATATTTGATTCCAAATGCCAATAGTGCCCAAACCGCAACCTAGGATGACATAACATATCCCTCTAGCCTCATTTAGGATTTAGATTATCTAAATGATCAACACTTACACCACTCTGTTTAAGCTCTCGTAACAAAATACCAAGGACCAGGTAGCTTTAACAACAGATACTTATGCTCTCAGTTCTGGGAGCCAGAAACCCCATATCAGTGTGCCAGCAAGGTTGGTTTCTGGTGACATCTCTCTTCCAGATGGTGCCTTCTAGGTGTGTCTTCAGAGAGGAAGAGCAAGCTTCTTGTGTCTCTTGCTATATAGGAGCACTAAGCTTACGGTGGGGTCCTAACCTATTGACCTCATCTAAATGTCACTACTTCTTAAAAGCCTGATCTCCAGATACCATTACAAAATTAAATATAAGGATTGGGAGTAATGGGGGTAGACTGTTCAGTCCACAGCAGTTATTAAAATATATATATTTAAATCAGTGATAGGAGCACCTGGGCAGCTCAGTCAGTTAAAGTGTCTGCCTTCAGCTCAGGTCATGATCCAGAGATCCTGGGATCAAACCCCACATCAGGCACCCTGCTCCGTGGGGAGCCAGCTTCTTCCTCTCCCTCTACTCTTCTTTGTCCTTGTACTCTGGCTCACTCTCTGTCTTTCTCAAAAACAGAACGAAACTTTAAATCAATAATAATAATACAATCAAGCAAATCTAGAATACTTTGAAAATAATAAGTTAATAGCGAATACCTAATATGTGCACCTTAATACAAGCATAAATATGATAAATAACCCTTGGTAAGTCTACATCAGCTTTCCAGACCATGACTAGTTAAGACAGCAGAAAGGTTAATTTATCTGTGAAGAATGTCTTACATGTTTGTTAAAACAAAGATCCTGAAAAATACAGTTTATCAATCCCAGACTTTCTATATTATCTATGAGACTTTAAAGTGAGCCAAAAACTTGAAAAATTTTAAAGACATTTATAAATATTTCCTATAGGGACTCTGGCTGCCAGGCTATGGTTGTATAGCAGAGAAACATTCTTTTATGTATCCAGCCACTGCTGGATTCAACCTCAAGATTTCTATAACTAATTTGGTATAGGATTGATATTCCTTTCCTACCATGTGTATGTATCCCTATTTGATTTTCCTGTACCACTAACATTAAAATTTTATAAGCCACCGAACAGGTAAATTGAAAAGGGAAAGAGAACTTTCTCTAGAAAGTGATGAAATAGTAATTGGGGGGAAGATAAAAATTTTCAAGATGTTTCACGAAAAATTTCTTCTCCAAATATCTTTCTGTATCAGTTCTTACCCTTTTTGATTTGAGCTAGCTCAAGTGAAACAGAAATGAGTAGCGTGTGGGCTAACATGCTATTATTGCACAGAATAGGATGTATCGGCCTCGACAGGAAGCTAATTGCTTCAATTTTGCTTGCTTAAGCTCCTAAAAAAATACTAATCTTGTGTTGCAGTTTTAGAATCTCCCTTTACTCTTAACTTTCCCTCTGCTACTGTCCTACTCCTCCCCCATATCCTGAACAAAACTACATGGAAGACTTCTGTCCACTACCTTCAAGTCATTACAGCTTGGATTCTGCCCCTCTTCCCAGGGAAACCATTCTAATTAAGCCACTTGTGTCACTCTACCTCCTGGAGACTTTCTCAGTTACTCGGCCCCTTCTTCCCTCTCTTCCATGGACGCTGTGTCACTAGCCTTCCGAGGTCTCTTGGGATACAGTCTCTACCTCTTCATCCTGGGCTTCTCTCTTAGCAGTAAATGTTACAACCCCACAGGTTCTTCAGTCCCTCCACACTCTAGAATCTCAGGAAACCCTCTTTCTCTCATCATCACCCGAACGCAGAGATTTCTCAAACATACCTCACACACATGACTAACATCCATCTCTATTCAGACATAAACTGCTTAGCATTTGACTCATCATTTCCCTCATGACTGCTACCACTTCCCACCAACTAATCATAAACCCTGATTTTCCTCCTACCTGACAATAAATGGCACCTGTATTTATTTGTACAGGATAGAGACCAAGACATTCTTTGATCATGGGGCTTTTAGGTTCTACCATATCGCACAGCTTCATCAAGAGCCTTTCTTGTAGAGATGATGACAATGAAACCTCCAAGTTTCTCAGTGCACAACCTGAACAGCTGTATGAGCTATGCAGGTATTCTCTCTCATTATCAGAGCTCAAACAATCACCAAAAATGGTTAGCTCTACTGCTGGAATATCTCTTGCATCTACCCATTTTTCCCATCCCGTTCCTAGTAGGACCTATAATCCTCTTTTTCCTGGACTATGGGTCTAGCTCTGACTTACCATGTGCTTCCAGTTCTGCCTCTCTAAAATCTGCAGTCACGGGGAATTTATGGGTGTAATTATAGTACTTAAGCTCTTTAATGGCCTCTCATCACTGCAGCTTATGTACAAACCACCTGGCTCTCAAGCTTTCCAGATCTGGCCCCTCCTTCTTCCTAGTCACCACTCTGACCTCTAAGGGTTGAACTTGCTGGCCTCCTTCAGTTATCCCATAGGCACCATGTTCTCTTTCACCTTTAGCTTGGTCCCCCATCTGGAACAGTCTTTCCCACTTGCATCCTTCACCCTCGTTTCAGGGCTCAGCTTAAATATCCCTTTATTAGGGTACTTTCCTCTGACCCCAGAAGGGCTGAGTCAGCTCTCCTTATGTCCCTCAGTTCTCCCTGCTTCTTCCATTAGGACAGGATTGTTCCTTACAGTGACTGCAGATTTCAGTGTCCGTCACCCAAGAACATGGGAGGGACTGTTCGCTAGCATCTAACCTAGCACTTGGCACATAATAGCCACTTAACAAATGACTGCTGCTGAGTGAGTATGTTTTATCATTTCCTTAGAATCTCAAATGTAGGTGCAAAATGCAGAAATAAAAAAAAAAACTTGAAAGATTTTAGGATTTTGTCATTTCTAAAATATTTTAGAAAACTTAGGGTGGTTTTCCCCAGGAAAATTCTAGAATAACACTTAAAAACTAAAAAGAGTTCATTTTTAAAAAGTCAATATTTCCTACCTGCAAACTCAAGTCTGCACTAATATAAGTGTTTTTGCTCATGTAGAGAATCCAGTGACAGCTTTTCTGAGAAAGATAAAGTGGTGTCTTTTTTTATTTCAAAATATGTTCCCTATTGATATCTGTAAGATTAAATTTCCCCAAGGGAGAAAAATCTAGATTAATAAATGAAAAGTTGCATCATTTACAAACGTTGTGAATTCTGCTATTTTTACAGTAGGCTGTAGACACCTGACATTATGATGACGCATATGGCATATTACCTCGGGGTTGTTTTGTTTGGTTTTCCTGTCCGGGGGGAATTGTTCATATTTTCTGACACTTTCTCTTTCTTTCTTCATAAACCATGCTCAGAATCTATAAATGAACAAATATAAAATTGCATGCTTGCTGAATACTGGATTTTAAAAGGGACATAATGCACTTGCTTCAAAAACGTAGTAAGACCTTTCTCAAATGAGAATGCTTTCTTTCTTCAAAACTCCCGGGTAATTATTTTGAACCCCTAGTTTGTGAACAAGGGCTACATCCAATCCCATGTTATGCTAAGAAAAATGTATATATATTTGGATGCCTTGTTTGGGTTCTCACATTTTATTTCCCAAATTTTGATGAGAAAGTTTTTAGATTCTCAGCTAGGTGGAAGCTTTTAGCTTGGATTCCTACTGTCTGTCGTAGTGTGTACTAAAGATCAGCTAGAGGGCCTTGGCTGTTGTGTTCACAGCTGCAGGGACCCAGGAGGCACAGGACCCTCACCCTTCCCTCTCCCAGATGCGTTCTAGCCACTAAGACAGATGACCCACTGGAAACAGCGGAAAATGGAAAGTATCATGTACCATGGAACTAGGTTGTGCTGGGTGATTAAGTGCTCTAGAAATTCATAAAAGGGAGGGAATGCCCATGGGAAGGAAAAAAAAAAAAAAAAAAACCTTTGAAAGGGGGAGAATATTCAGTGTTTAAAGTTGGCTTTAACTTGTCAAGAAAGTTGGAAGCCCATTTTTGGGTGACTGGTTTTGTGCACAATGGTGGCGGCAGCTAAGGCTGAGAAGAACTCAGCTTGGAAAGTGGACACAGGGTCTCTGGAGAGAACCAGGTGTAAGGCAGGAGGACAAGAGAATAAAGTTGCATAATATCATTGCCTATTACATTCACCCCAAACAATCTGGGTGTAGATCTATGGAGCACTCCCGGTAATATCTGAAGGTAGGCAATTGTGTAAAAGTTCTTTTGCATTGGTAGGAAGCAAAATTCCTTAACGTGTATGAATTCATTTTCCAGAGTGAATTTCACAAGGGAAAACAAAACACTGTTTTTTATATCAGAAAACAAATGCACTTTTATAAAATATTTAGACGTAAATAGATCCAACATAATTTAAACATTTATTTATTTGGGGGGGGCAGCCTTCCATGCACAGGACGGAGATGATGTTTTCAGAGCAAGATGGTAGCACTTGAAGGAGGACAGTTTAACTAATGGCCTTTCAAAATTAAAAAAAAAAAATTCAAATTAGGGAAAAATAAAACAAGATGGGACTGGGGAGGAAATAAAACCACAAGAGACTCGTAATCTCAGGAAACAAACTGAAAGTTGCTGGAGGAGAGGTGGGTAGGAGAGATGGGCTGGCTGGGTGATGGACATTGGGGAGGGTATGTGCTATGGTGAGTGCTGTGAATTGTGTAAGCCTGATGATTCACACATCTGTACCCCTGAAACAAATAATACATTAGATGTTAATTAAAAAATTGTTTTGAGCCACCCTGTTGAGATACCCAAATTTTAAAATAAGTTCAGTATTTCAACAGGTCTACAAGCGGGTTGCTATCAATAAAATAGTGAACTTACATCAATATGTAGGTGATGCACAGGAAGTATCAGCCTACTATAGGCTTTTAGAAGCATTGTTCTTTCTCTTACTCATCCACCATGGGGGATCCTAATAGTAGCAAAACTTGCCTATAGGGTACAGTCATTTTAGAAGGTTCAGGGCCGTGTAGTTATTCTCATATCTCTGGCAGCATTGGAACAATCCTGGCAAGAAGTGCAAGAGAACCCAATAGAAACCATGTAACGACTTGGGATACAAGGCTCACTCTCCAACCAATCAGGCAAATGTAACTGGCTGGTTGCAAAGTTGATAAAAAGTAGCTTTCACCTCTATACTCTGTATGGATACATACCATTAACATTTGCATGAGAAAGCCTATATTTCAGGTCATTTATTCCCTTAACATAGCAATTTGTGTTTTCTAATTTCTGTGAAATTTTTATAATTGTCATTATATATATATGTGTGTGTGTGTGTAATTGTTATTATATAGTTACATATATAACTATATATATTAGTTATTATATTATATGTAGTTACACATAACTGTGTAACAAAATGTAATAACTAAATAATATTATATTATATTATATTATATTATATTATATGTAGTTATGTGTAACTACATATAATATAATATAATATTATTTAGTTATTACATTTTTTTTACAATTTACATATTATTACATTTAGTTATGTGTAACTACATATAATATAATAACTATATAATAATTATATATTATATAGTTATGTGTAACTATATATAATATATATATACATCAATTTTATAAATCTAACTATTAAAACTAATTAATTCTATATTTCTATTTTAGAGATTAAATATAGAGCATAAAGATTTACATTCCGAACACCTAGAATAGTTTTGTCATACTGGCTTCCATTTTTCTTTGTTTAACATAATCAATTATTGAAGTGTTCTGTGATCATTATAGAACATTCACATTCCAAGCCTGTAATATCTCTAGCTTTGTAAATGTTCTGTAATTTAGTGTTAATGTTAACTTTATTTTCTATGAGTTTTAAGATATCATGTGAATATACTCCAAATGCCATTCTGAAATGAATTTATTATTCAACTTTTTATGATTTCTCCATCTCTAAAACATTTATTGTGATTTATCCCCAAGTGAAAGAATTTCATTGTCAAGTCAGTTTTGTTTTCCCAAGAGTTTCTAGAGTAATGTTCCCTGAGCCATTTCAGACTTGGCTGCACAGAGTACCCTCGAGTCACACATATTCAAAACTTACAAATATTGCCCCTAGACCAATATTTAAATCTAGACCATAAGTCCAGCCTAATGGTCTTCCTCGACGCATCCAGAACTTTTTCCTTGAACTTCAATCACTTAAGTCGTATATGTACTAGTGTTCAGCATTTTATTTTAATTTTTAAAGATTTTATTTATTTATTTGAGAGAAAGAGAGAGAAAGAGCATGAGGGGGTAACAGAGGGAAAAGGAGAAGCAGGGCTCCCCCTGAGCAGGGAGCCTGACAAGGGCTCAGTCCTAGGACTTTAGGATCATGACCGGAGCTGAAGGCAGACACTTTTTTTTTTTTTTTTTTTTTTGAAGGCAGACACTTAACTGACTGAGCCCCTCTAGACATCCCTGTGTTTTATTTTTTTTAAGATTTTATTTATTTATTTGAGATAGAGATAGAGAAAGCATGAGAGAGAGAGCACAAGAGTGGTGCAACAGAGAGAGAGGGAGAAGTACGTTCCCCACTGAGCAAGGAGCCTGACAAGGCCTCCATCCCACGACCCCAGGATCATGAACTGAGCTGAAGGCAGATGTTTAACAGACTGAGTCATCCAGGTGCCCTGCCTTTAGCATTTTATATCAAAATATCATGGAATATTATATTATTAACTATAGTACTATAATCAGTACTTCAGAATATCTAGAGAGAATTAACATATCTTCAAGTACAGGTCTGTTTCATCTGCTGACATTCATAATTTAGGAATAATAATCACCTGAGGTCGTCCATATTTATTCACACTCTGAGTTTGTTTTCATATATTTTATTATCTTAAATCTTTCCTCTAGCTTATTAATTTTATATTTCATAAGACTGTTCTGTTCCTTAATCTCATTCATTATTTGGCCTACCATCATGGTGTTTGAAATCTAATTTTATTTTTCTCATTGGAAATCTCCCTTTGCATTTCATTTTCCTATGATCCTATCTAAACTTACTTTAATATAAATATTTTTGAGTTTCATATTTGGAAATAATTATGTACATTTTTCTTCCTTTCTGAGTTAAGCTTTCTTTTTCTTCTTCTTCTTTTTTTTTTTTTTCTGAGTTAAGTTTTCTTCTAAGTGGTTACCTCCTGTCCTCTATGATTCCCGTTGTTGGTATCCTATGTTTGCAAATTCAACATTCTATCTTGTTCATGATGATCAAAACTGGGCAGACTAGATCCCATTGGTTCTCTCGAGGTAGTATGCTGACTTCTTGACGCTTCCCATCCTGTTGGGTGGTGGTTTGTTTTCTCTCCAGAATTTTAGGGCACTTGTGTGCACCCTGGGAAAGCTACTGGGATGCTGGAAATGAGGGAGTCCTACTGTGGCAGTCTCATCTTCACGTAGGTCTCTTGGCCTCGGTCTTGAGTTTGCTATATGTCCTAGATTCATGTTAGCACCACAGATGGTGCTGTGTTTGTGAGTGAATGTGTGTGTGCCTTTGGGTGATACCCTAATTTTTCAGATCATCTCTCGAATCACAATGGAGTGATGGAGTCTCAAATCAGACGGAGAAGAGCAGTCTCATCCACTCTCCTTATTTTTACGCCTTTTCTCCCCGGAAGAGGAAAAGGTTAATTTTGAACCTCCAATTTGATTATTTCCAAGTCTGAGTATTAGTGAGCATTGCAAGGATTAATAAACTCTCAGTACAGTTCCATGGCACAAATGGGACACGCCCATATTGTGTTATCTGCTCTTCTCCAGAATGTTTTTCTTTCCTTAGCCATACTTGAAAAAGTTATTATCATCAACATGAGGTTATGTCCCTTCTCTGGTTCAGCTGCTGGAGGTGATTTTTTTTTTCTCATTAACCTTATCTCACTTCAGAGACATCCTTCATAAATAGCCCAACACAGAGAAGGAACCACAAACCCCGTCTTAAGGATTAATAATACATAGTCTGAAATAAGGCAAGGCTCAGTAAAAGCAAACGAGTGTGCAGAGATAGATTTATGCCTAATAAAATCCCTTTTTGTACAATCATGAAAGCTCGTTGAAGAAAGCTTTCAAACTTCAATATTCCCAATATTATTTAAGATGAAAATTGCTATTTCAGTAAAGGTGAGGTCTAATGCCTCAATCTCAAATAGGTTTTGTAAACTCTGAGTGTCTGACCACGATGATAGATGTTATTAACTGGTGGCTACAAAGAATGGAAACTTCAGCCAAAATAAGCAGCCCTACAGGGGTTTCATTACAGTTCAGTTGTTAGCAGGAATGCCATTCTGTCTGACTTCCTCATCATTATGCATACAAGAAAGCCAAGTCAGGAGGCAGAGCAGAATCTGCACAGGTGATCCATACAGTGTACGCTTTAATATGCACAGCATGAACTACAAGGAACAAGTTTATATTCATGGACCCACCTACTGGAATTGCTAATCACAACTAATAACAATGGAAGGTGTGTTACTTGGGATAATGGTAAGCATAAACTCACTCCCATTTTGGGTACTGAACTGATCTCCCAAATGGAAGAGGAATAGGTTCCATCCTGGTTTACCACCCAACCAAGGCACTGCAGCTTTGAAGACTATTCCTCAAGAGACAACATAATTACATGTAAGGACAATGTTCCTGACAACATTCCCAAAACACCTAGTGTTTAGGCAGAGGGATCTCAAGGCTCTGGGATCTTGGCTGATAAGTTCAGAGGCAGTGGGTAGAAACCCACTGTGCTCAACATTTCCAGTTTTTCATGAGAAGAGTAGGGTACACAGTACTTCATCAAAGGATTTTGTAGTTTGAGCTGTTAGTGGAATATTTACCATTCCCAACTCCAGTGGTTGAGGACTCTCCAACATTTCACATAAGGATACTCAGTAATCTGAGCTGAGTCTTCAAGTAAGAACATAATACAATAATGTAAGTTTTCTACTTGTTCTTTCATTCAACGTAGGTCATCGCACCTAAAAACAGTAGTAAGATGGGAAACAACAAATGTTGGCGAGGTTGCAGAGAACAGGGAACCCTCTTAACACTGTTGGTGGGAATGCAAACTGGGGCAGCCACTCTGGAGAGCAGCATAGAGGGTCCTCAAAGAATTGAAAACAGAGTTACCCTACGACCCAGCAATTGCACTACTGGGTTTTTATCCCAGGTGCAGATGCAGTGAGAAGAAGGGGCACCTGCACCCCAATGTTTAGAGAAGTAATGTCCACAATAGCCAGACTGTGGAAGGAGCCAAAAGTCCTTCAACAGATGAATGGATAAAAAATGATATGACCCATATATACAAGGGAATATTACTCAGGCATCAGAAGAGATGAATACCCACCATTTGTATCAACATGGATGGAACTGGAGGGGATGATGCTGAATGAAGTAAGTCAAATGGAGAAAGACAATGATCATATGGTTTCACTCATATGTGGAACATAAGGAATAGCACAGCGGACAGAATGGGAAGAAATCAGAGAGGGAGAAAGACCATGAGAGACTCTCAACTCTGGGAAACAAACTGAAGGTTTCAGAGCAGAGAGAGGGTGGGGTGGGGTCATTAGGTGTTGGGTATTAAGGAGGGCACGTGTTGTGATGCGCACTGGGTGTTACAGACAACTAAGGAATCATTGAGCAATACATCAAAAACAAATGACCTACTGTACGTTGTATAATTGAACATAATAAAACCAAACAGAACAAAACCACCAACAAAAGCCAAACAGTAACAATGTACCACAAAGACTGTAGGATCTGGAGGCTAAAGTATTCGGTTCAAATTCTAGCCCTGTTTGCTATTAGCCATGCCCTATCCTCAGCACGCCCGTGGCTATGTCTGCACTGAGCTCCCTGCTCTGTAGATGATTTTTTTTTCAATATGCAAAAATCATTTGTATTTTATTTATTTTTTTAAAATTTATTTATTTTCAGCATAACAGTATTATTATTTTTTCACCACACCCAGTGCTCCATGCAATCCATGCCCTCTATAATACCCACCACCTGGTACCCCAACCTCCCACACCCCCGCCACTTCAATCCTCTCAGATTGTTTTTCAGAGTCCATAGTCTCTCATGATTCACCTCCCCTTCCAATTTACCCCAACCCCCTTCTCTCTAACTCCCCATGTCCTCCATGCTTTTTGTTATGATCCACAAATAAGTGAAACCATATGATAATTGACTCTCTCTGGTTGACTTATTTCACTCAGCATAATCTCTTCCAGTCCCGTCCATGTTGCTACAAAAGTTGGGTATTTGTCCTTTCTGATGGAGGCATAATACTCTATAGTGTATATGGACCACATCTTCCTTATCCATTCGTCCATTGAAGGGCATCTTGGTTCTTTCCACCGTTTGGCGATCGTGGCCATTGCTGCTATAAACATTGGGGTACAGATGGCCCTTCATTTCACGACATCTGTATCTTTGGGGTAAATACCCAGGAGTTCAATTGCAGGGTCATAAGGAATTTCTATTTTTAATTTCTTGAGGAATCTCCACACTGTTCCCCAAAGAGGCTGCACCAACTTGCATTCCCACCAACAGTGTAAGAACGTTCCCCTTTCTCCACATCCTCTCCAACACATGTTGTTTCCTGTCTTGCTAATTTTGGCCATTCTATCTCAATGTGGTTGTAATTTGAATCTCCCTGATGGCTAGTGATGATGAACATTTTTTCATGTGTCTGATAGCAAATAATCCTAAAATTTGTATGGAATCAGAAGAGACCCCGAATCGCTAAGGAAATTTTGAAAAACAAAAATAAAACGGGGGGCATCACATTACCTGATTTCAAGATTTACTACAAAGTTGTGATCACCAAGACAGCATGGTACTGGCATAAAAACAGACACATAGACCAGTGGAACAGAGTAGAGAGCCCAGATATGGACCCTCAACTCTATGGTCAAATAATCTTCAACAAAACAGGAAAAAATATACAGTGGAAAAAAGACAGTCTCTTCAATAAGTGGTGCTGGGAAAACTGGGCAGCTATATGTAGAAGAATGAAACTCGACCATTCTCTTACACTGTACACAAAGATAAACTCAAAATGGATAAAAGACATCAACGTGAGACAGGAATCCATCAGAATCCTAGAGGAGAACATAGGCAGTGATCTCTTTGATATCAGCCACAGCAACTTCTTTCAAGATATGTCTCCAAAGGCAAAGGAAACAAAAGTGAAGATGAACTTTTGGGACTTCATCAAAATCAAAAGCTTCTGCACAGCAAAGGAAACTGTCAAGAAAACAAAGAGGCAACCCACGGAATGGGAGAAGGTATTTGCAAATGACAGTACAGACAAAAGGTTGATATCCAGGATCTATAATGAACTCCTCAAACTCAACACACACAAAACAGACAATCATATCAAAAAATGGGCAGAAGATATGGACAGACACTCTCCAATAAAGACATACAAATGGCTAGATGATTTTTTTTAAGATTTTATTTATTTGTTTGACAAACAGAGATTACAAGTAGGCAGAGAGGTAGGTAGAGAGATAGAGGAGGAAGCAGGCTCCCTGCAGAGCAGAGAGCCCAATGTGGGGCTTGATCCCAGGACCCTGGGACCATGACCCAAGCCAAAGGCAGAGAAACCCACTGAGCCACCCAGGTGCCCCTGTAGATGATTTAATGTAACACCCAGAGCCATGTCTCATTCATACTAAACACTCAGATAAATCTTTTCTGTGTGCGATGTGATAGAACCCATTCTAGGCAACAGGATTATTATTAAAAAAAAGATAGTTCTAGCCCTCATGAAATACAATTCTAGTGGATTAGAGAGAGCACAAATAACTTAAAAAGTAAAAAATGATTATGTTTGTAAAAAAAGAAAAGGAAACAAAAAAATCCAGGCAATGTGACAGCCACTTGAATGTGGAAAAGGGGGTATGGGGGTCCTGCCTTTGACTGGATTCTTTAGAAGAAGTCCAGGGTCCCCTGGGTAGAACCGCAAGGGGGAACTAGAGCAGCCGAGCCCCACAGTAGGGCACTAACCTGCGTTGTGCGCCTGGTACAGAACATCAGCAGAGGCAAAGTGAACAAAGGTGGGCACGCCATGCAGTGGCCCACTGACACGGACCCGTGAGTTTCCTCAGAGGGAGTTTGTAGTCCATTCTGAATATGATCGGAAACCCCAGGTGGCTTGAAAACTGGCAAATGATCTACTCTGATGCTCATTTTTTAAGGGTCATTCTGAGTACTGCAGGAAGGGGAGACTGCTGGGGAAGGGGAAAACCATTCCCAGTCAGGGGTTCTAGGGAACCGACCAGAGCCACAACAGTGAGAATGATGGGTAATTCATGACCTAATGGATGGGACAGGCTGCCTAGGGGTTAGTTAGAAGTAGGTAAGTCAGGAAAGATGAATCTAGTTTGGAATCTGAGCAGCTCCACTGATTTGAGTACTTAAGATGGGCAAAGCACGAGCTATATATGCGAAATGTTAACTGTGACACTCTTCTCTGACGCGCAAGGAGAGACAGCAGGTTTGCAGTGGTATGTGCAAGACCAGGGCTCTAGAGCAAGTGAGGGCTGTAGATACAGATGTCGTGAGTCACCCGCATCGGATGGATTTAAACCTCGGCGCAGAGAAAGCAAACGCATGGAGAAGAGAAGAAAGAAGAGAGAACAGAGGCCACACGCGGGTCTGGAAGAAGGGAAGAAGCCAGCAAGCAAAACGGGAAAGACACACGGAGAGAGGTTGGAGCACACACACTCCAGAAGGGTGTTACCTGGCAGAATGCAGCAGAATTAAGTATTTTGGTGATCCGCTGCGTCGATGAAGACAGGGAAGTAACCATTGAATGGGAATATATGGGAGTCATTTGAAATGCTGGTAAGAGTTGTCCGGACTCAAGACAGCAGGTGCCTCTGCTCATCGCGGGAGTGAAGATGTTATTTTAGCATCGAGGAGTCACGTGACACATCGCAGGCTTAAATTGCAGTTCTTGTTTTAACTGCTTGTAATCTTCACCAAGTTATGTGTTGCTACAGATGCCACAAGTATGACCGGGTTTGTCCTCATTGAAATGCCCCCCCCCAAAAAAAGAATTAAAAAAAAAAAGGACCCAAATCTTGCACGTGTGCTAGCCTACAAGTGGTATTACTTCCACCATTTAACATCTAAAGCAACCTTGTTTCTACTTAGAGCACAGTTTCATTTATGTTCTCATAAACTCAGCTTGCTAGATTATCCTTACCCTCCATGCACATTCTTACACTTGATCTACCTCTCACACTGTTAGATTGTTTAAATTCGTATATTGTAACCTGCTTGTCCTCACTGGCATATATTTGAATTTATACCATCAACGATGAGTCTCTGTATAGGGTCTCCTGCCGTCTCTCAGCCCATCTGCACACAGCCTTATTTTTTGTCCTTCCTTCTGTATCTTTTATTTTTCTTTCTATAGGGACAGCAGCTTGAACATACTTAATCCTAACATACTTCACATATCTATATACTTATACATAAACAAGCAGTGTTCCTATAAAAAGCTTATATAATAACTCTTCATAAAAGAAAATGAAATGAATATAAATCTAATTTATTACCTCTATGCACTGAATTTTTGTTCCCTGGCCTAAATCCCTTTCTAACCCTAACTTTCAATCTGATCATTGGTTTTCATTAAGTAATTAATGTGACATGAGGTCATAATGGTGGGATCCTAACCCAACAAGGTAGGTGGCCTTATAGGAAGAGAAACAGAGATCTTTCCTTCCTTGCCCTCATCCATGGAAGAAGGGCCGTGTGAGCACACAGCGAGGTGGCTACCATGCCGAAGCCAGGAAGAGAGCTCCCGTCAGAACCGGACCCCACGGCAACCTTGATCTCAGACTTCTAACCTGAACAGTGAAAAAATAAATGTCTGTCTTTTAGAACTGCCCAGTCAATGGTATTTTGTTCAGTCAACCCAAACAGACTAAGATACGGTACCCATGTAACCAGTGAGCAAACTATGTTGTTTTAGCTGTGTATTATATAGATGTATAATTGCATACATTTTTTTCATTCTAAAGTCTCTTCTGAGATAGATTTATATTGATATGTAGATAGCATGCTACTTTGGACCGTTCCATGGTATCTCAAGATATTTATATACCAGAATCTTTATCTTTATGTTCATTATTTTGGTACACCTAAACTTTTCCACTTTTCACTTATTATAGACAGTGATGAAATTAACATTCTTTAGAAGTCCTTTTGAACTTCTACGACATTTCCATGGGGAAGGGGACCAGACAGGCACCCAGCTTCCTGTGGAGGAGTCATGCTGCTGTAGAGCAGATATTACTTATCACTCCCTTTCATTCCATTATGCACATGAATTATTTACTGAGAGCTCCTTCTGAATATGTACTTCGGTGATGGAAACCTCGGGTTCTGAGTTAAACATATAACCCAGTTTATTACATGCTTGAATTTTTCTTCAAGAGTGCTACATTGTTTCAGGCCCCCACCAAAAGTTTTTTTCTTTTTTTCATATTCCCCAAAATTTTATATCTAACTTTTTAAAACTTAAGCCATTGGGAGACATAAAGGGGCATTTTAATTTTCAATATAATATTTTGCTACTAAGAAGCATATAAAAGGTGCTTACACTTATCAAGTAAACCAGAGTTTTAAAAACCATGCTTTGTTTTTTCAGGTTCATTGACGATTTATCTACTGGATCATATGGCTTTATACATGTTGATTTTAAGAGTTTCTAGGACATTTTGGGGTGCCTGGGTGGCTCAGCGGGTTAAAGCCTCTGCCTTCAGCTCAGGTCATGATCCCAGGGTCCTGGGATTGAGCCTCACATTGGGCTCTCTCCTAAGTGGGGAGCCTGCTTCCCCCTTTCTCTCTCTGTCTGCCTCTCTCCCGACTTCTGATCTCTGTCAAATAAATAAATAAAAATCTTGAAAAAAAAAAAGAGTTACTAGGACATTTTATATAATATTTCTTGGTCAATTATATAACAAATATAAATCCTTGGTTGATCACTTGCTTCTTTTTTTCTTCAATTATAGTGTCATTTTTCAATTATAATGTAGCTGAATCTATAAAGATTTCCATTTTAGATACTTCTACTGAATACCATTATTGAGTAACATATGACACAAAGATGAGATGAAAAAAGGCAAATATTGTCATTATCTGCAGAGGATACTTAAATATACATATAAACTCAGAAGAATCAATGGCAAGGTTAATGAAAAAAATGTGAGTACAAAGTGACTATGAAGATCAAAAATCTAAGGAGATAAAGAAAACGTAGTTAAGAAATACAAAAAAAGACACTGTTTGCACAAACATTACATTGTCACAGAGTCAAGAATTACCTTGGTAGGGTGCCTGGGTGGCTCAGTGGGTTAAGCCACTGCCTTCGGCTCAGGTCATGATCTCAGGGTCCTGGGATCGAGTCCCGCATCGGGCTCTCTGCTCAGCAGGGAGCCTGCTTCCTCCTCTCTCTCTCTCTGCCTACTTGTGATCTCTCTCTGTCAAATAAATAAATAATCTTTAAAAAAAAAAAAGAATTACCTTGGTATATTGGCTCCTCAGAGAGTTAAGTTTTGAGTCAACAAGTGAAACAAGAGTCAACAAAAGGAAGAGAGGCAAACATCAAGACACCCATCCTTCCCCAGTCAAACAAGGAAATTTAATGTGCCTCTGGGTGAGAGGATGGGTGATTGAGCAGTTTTCAAAATTTATGACAGTACATTTCTCTCAATATTTATAAACAATTCTGAAAAAGAAAAAGAAGATGTATCCTTCTATATGAAAATATTATGAAACCAGCACCTGGCACTCCCAAAGTTGTGGGTAAACAGGCCAAGAGGAGAAGCCTAGATTATGGACCACAGCCTGCTAGAGCCTAGACACCACAAATCAAGATCACCATCCTGGGAAAACTCGGCTCATCGTATGAAGAAAATAAAATTAGATTAGTTCTTCAATTTAAAACTGTTAAAAAAAATCAGATAGAATATGTTGTATGAACATAAAAGGCAAAGCTGTGGAACACTTGTGAAAAAATACAGGATGATATTTTCAGGAAACCTTCCCCATCTGAAAATCATAAACAAGTTGCAAATCTCAGAACATAGGGAAATTGGCTAATAGTAAAAATATTATTTATCTTGTCACTTCAGTGAGAATACGGCTTTGAAGTTATCATATTTCCTACCAGATTAAGTAAAAAAAAAAAATTAGCCTATTTCTACCAAATGAACTAGTGTACTAACATCAAAACAAACCATCAAGTCTACTCTGTTCCCCTTGACGTGGCATGGGGTCGGTCCACAGTAACCACCAGACACCTGTGCTCCCCCAGCACTTACCACATCTCATAGACCTTAAAGAGGTCTCTCTCCTACTGGATGGTGCTTCTCAACCACCATTTGACTTCCCAGTGGACATGTGCCAGACTCTAAAGGCATGTTTCTTAGTCGCAACTGTGAGAGAGGATTCTACTGGCATCTTCTGTGTGTTGGCCAGGGATGATGTTGAACTTCCTACAGTGCACAGGACACACTCCACCACCGTAGAGAATTATGTGGTCCCAAATATGACCAGTAGTGAGTTTGAATAATGCTGTACTGACTGAACTAAGAACTCCTCCTGGGCATAGGTGGTGGCCTCCATATTTTTATACCCAGCAGTGAACACATCACACTTGAAACCCGGCCGAAAGTACTAAATTAATTGGTTGACTACTGACAATGAAGCTAGTATTTTCCCCTGATCCTTTTACTTCCTTCACAGACCTGCTATTATGATCATTTATGTAAACTTCATCAGATGGATTGCACTGAAGTTTATTTCTACCTCTTAATTGTCAAGTCCTATTGAAACTATCACACTATGAAGCTATTAATATGATCATTCTAACAAAGGACAAGGGAGGTAATCTGAAATCAGGGTAATTGAAGGACGCAACTTTGAGACAATAATTCCATAATCAAACAACACTTTAACAATGTTAAAGACACCTTGCACAATAGCTGAAATCAAGACATCCTTAAGGGAAGAGCTTTTAGCTCTCCCTCAGATTTACTGATGCACAAAATCTCTCTAATAATTCCCTTATCAAAAATGATTTTTCAGAACTCACCCACCTTCAATAAAAGAGATACAGAAGTAATATTAAGAGTTACTTTTCTACTTTAGATAACTTATACAACAAAGTATCTATCCTTGTATAAAGATGATTTGTTTTAAGATATATACCTTTGAAACAGAAAATGCGAAGTAGAAGTACATTTTTACATCGAGAATCTCCAGTAATGTTTGTAAATGGAAGTGTTTTTCCTACAAGCTTTGGCCTTACTGTACAGTAAAAGGGAACAACTTTTTCAATGACCTGAAACCAGCCTTTGAGGCTCAATTACATCGTGATCGGTTTCACTGGGATAATGATGAGAACTTAAAGACTGCTGATTAGTCATCAACTCTTATCATTTTCAAGTGCATAGACTCTTTCCAGCTCTAGCTCATTTAAAGACCAACCAGCCTTTTATACTCTTATGAACCTTTGAGCACTTAATTTCGCCACTATAACAGACACCAGTCTCCTGTCTACGAAACAAAGGTGATAGATCACAAGTTAGTTTTATTGGTGGGGATGGGGATGAGAAACACAACTGTGCATCTAATTCCCTTGAAATACCAATTGCCTCTAGAAGTTCTCTTTCTCACTCATTTTTCAAGGTTGGTGTTAGAGATTCCAAGAAAGTTTGTTCAGGCCATTTAACATGGATGATCTATAGGGCCGGGTTGATGGATGAGAAGGTCATTCTAGCAAATTTAGCTTCTGGGGACTCTACTCAGCACACTATGCTAGAAGTTCAGCTGTCTCACACAAAGAAGATTAATAGTGCAGGTAGGAAGGGGTGAAGAGGATCTCTGGGCAGACAAGAAAAGACTTATAGAGCACATAGGGTGGGGATGGGGTGGAAAGTTCTTCAGAGACAACATCTGCAAGCACACAGCCTGGGGTCCATCACAGAACACAAACTATCCTGGTTCTACTTGTGCATTAGACAAAGCCCTGCATGTCACTGAACAGGGATCAGATTTTAGGCTGTTTTATGGAGGAAAATATGTGTTTCTACACCCTATTTCTCTGAAAATTTTAGTCATAGTATTAGCTAAGATAATGATGGACACATCTTACAGTGAATTTTTTTTTTTTTTAATTGGAGGCTTGAGTGGAAGTGAATCTTTTGCACGGAATTGTGGAGAACTGAAAAACAGAACAAGAGCGTTCATCTCAGCACTGGAGAATTAGAAGGCTAGTGTTGTCTACTAGTGAAGTCTCAAGTCTTGTGTAAACCATTAAGGGGGACTGTATGCCCAACATCAGAGACAGAGCAAGCCAGCTTCCCCTAGGGATCTAGGCATTTGCGCATGTACAATCAGCCTGAAATCCCAGTCATTGCACATACTGTGTAGCATCAGGAGTGAAACCTGTCTACAGAGCCTGAGAGGAGACCATTACTCAGTTTGAGGACTGTGAACAAAGGAAAATCAAGTATCTTTCAGGTTACTATCTCTCTACCAAGTAACTCCCCTACTCAAAAGGTCATTCTAAAATAAGTAAGCCACTGGACAATTAGAATGAGGTTAGTCTCACCCATATTACTCCACTGCCTCCCATGTGGGCAGTGCACTTAAGTTGCACCTGGGGCAGATCAAGACCCAGTCCTTGGAGAAAGCCACGGGCCCTCTTGTCTTGTCTGTCTTTCCTCTCACTTGCTGGTCATTCAATGTTTAGAACCACTTCCTTATTTTTGTTTGTTTGTTGCAAGTTTTTATGCAAATTCTAGTTAGTTAACATGTAGTGTAATATTGGCTTCAGGAATAGAATTTAGTGATTCATCACTTACATATAACACTCACTCCTCATCACAGCAAGTGTCTTCCTTAATACTCATCAGCCACTTAGCCCATCCCCTGCCTACCTCCCCACTAGCAGTCCTCAGTTTGTTCTCTATAGTTAAGAGTCTCTTATGGTTTGCTTCCTTCTCTTTTTGTTTCCTTCCTTTATGTTCATCTGTTTTGTTTCTTAAATTCCACATATGTGTGAAATTATATGGTATTTGTCTTTCTCTGACTAATTTATTTGGCTTAACATAATACACTCTAGCTCCATCCACATAATTGCTAATGTCAAGACTTCATTCTTTTTTTATGGCTGAGTAATATTCCATTGTGTATATGCAGCTCCCATATCCTTCATCCATTCATCAGTCTTTGGACTATGACCACTTCTTTAAAACCCAAAATGTGTGAGCTGTTTCAGGTGTGAGTCTACACAATGTGGTTGGCAAAGTTAGCCTTGTAGATGGTAGAATCCTTCATATGAGCTAGTTCAATCTTCACGGGTGAAACCAAATTTAAGAACATAAAAAGAAAAGAATCCACATATTTATTTCTTTTTCTCTATGACCACCTTAATGCAGGAGAGACAGAG
Organism: Mustela lutreola; assembly: GCF_030435805.1. Lineage (NCBI taxonomy): Eukaryota > Metazoa > Chordata > Mammalia > Carnivora > Mustelidae > Mustela > Mustela lutreola. The sequence goes on along the minus strand of NC_081294.1, from coordinate 6,683,582 downwards.
ACAGCTGCTGACCCCCAGTTAAGGAGTGAAATCAGTGAAAGTTAGTGTCTGCACACACGGGTGGGGACAAAAGGACTTCAGAGGGCATCCAGACAGACAGAATGCAATTTCTCCTGCCTGAAAGGAACTGTGGATTTACAGAGAAACAGAGAAATCTGGAGAAGATAGGTCAGTTCTAAATGAACTGTGGAACTGGACAGTTCCAGCCATCAGGAAGACACTATAGAACCTGTTTTAGAGTGGTAGAGAACCCATGATATACATTTCAATGAGGGATCCATGGAAGAAGACAAGGATCACATGAGTTCTCTTGGAACTACAGAGGAGCAAAAACAGCTCCTAAAATTCCCAGGGGTCTGAGAAGGGCTAGCACGTTAGAAGAAAAAGAAACAGAATGTACCTGACTCTCACCACTGGGATGAGAAGTGACATTTGAAGGATGCTGTTTGGAAGGAAGGTGCTTATAGCTTGATGAACTGTAATCTGTGGAGCCTGGCAGGTGCTACGACAGTACCTGAGAAAGCAACAATGGAATGAGTCACTAAGCAAGAGGCTAGCTGAAGCCAAAGCAGTCATGACCAGCATGGGCTCCCAACATCCCCCTCTGCACAATCTCAGCTCCAACCACCCCTCCCAGCTCAACTTCCCTTAAGAGACGACAGTGAGAACACCAGGGCTGTTACTATGAGTCCACTGCAACCCCAGTAGTGTCCAAACCTTAATGTGAACAGGGGTCACCCATGGACCTCATGCAATTCAGAGTCTGACCCCATCATCAGAGAACTCATAAAAATAATATTGTTTCTATAAATTACAATGCAAAGCCACCATCAGGGTACCCATAGGCTAGGAATAAAAAACATTAACATATGTGCCCAAAATGAAATGGATCACCCATGGTCTCACTATAGCAAAACAATTTTGGCTGAAAAAGAAGCCAAGCATCATGGTGGCCAAACTCCTTCTCTATTTTGAGCCCACACTTCCATAGAAGGCAGAAGGTCATCCACACCCTTCTGCCACCACACTTTACACTTATCTGAAGCAAATCTAACCACCAGATCACTTCCAGATGTGGCAGTTCTGAAGAGATGAATCCTCTCCTTGTGAAACTCATCCCACTCGAGATGTGATGGAACTTAATGAGGCGCCCTTTCTACCACCACACGACTCACCTGCATACCTAAGCAGCATCTTTTACTAATGGGAAAATCCACAGAAAATGTTCAAGACCTGATCCCCGTCTAAGAAAGAACGAGCTCATGGCGGTCATGAAACTCTGAGCCTAGAAGCTTCATTTCAACACCACGCTAGCTAGTTTCTTTATTCCCTGAACCATATGCTCACTTCCAAGCTGAAATATCCTGTGAGTGGTTGTCAAGAAGTAGGATTTGCTAAATGTGTGTATTTTTGCTTTTCTCCTAGCTCAAGATTAGAAACATATGTTCATCACCTCTGCCTATGAATAGTTCAGCATGAACTATTTTCCTCATTTTATTCAGAGTAAATCAGTCAGTTATCACTTCAAAGTTGACCTGCCAAAAAATGAGACATGCACAACTTATTTTATTAATTGTGTTTCTTTGCAAACTAGCAAATGAACTCAATTAAGTGAAATATGGCCATTTGTCTTAGTGCCTTAATTAGCGCTGCCTTCAGGTAGGAGATGCTAATGGCGTCATTAAGCTGCAGAAGCCGCATGAAGAACGTTCATGACCCAGAGTTCATGTTTGAAGTAGGGACTGATAATGGGATCTGGGACTTTTCATCTCTAGAGCTCTGCCTTTAATGGGGCCATGGCTGCAGCCGAGAATAATTGCCATCCGAAGACAGCTCCCTGCGTGGTTCCGGGAGGGCTGGCGGAGCTGATGCAAAAATCACTCCTGGGTCTGAGCAGTGGGCATTGAGCACTGGGCATTGAGTGTCGGATGGAAGCAGGTGCTTCTCCGCAGGGGTAGGAATCCTGAGCAGGGAAGGTTATCAGAAGCTCACACGTCATTCAAGAGCATTTAGGAAGGCAGATAGCCACATCTTGGCCCAAAAGTGATGCTATGCAGACAGTAGTCTTTACAAAAGCTGGAACTCAGCTGTCAAAAGAGTTAGACAGTAGTTCAGGAGTTGAGAAGAAAATAAAGGAGATAGTTCAAATTTATCCATCTTAAACCAAGATCAATCATCACACTCTCTCTGTCTGCCATGTGAGGTCACTGTGAGAAGATGGCCCTTTGTGAACCAGGAGAGAGAGCCTTCACCAGATACTAGACCTGCCAGCACCTTGGCATTGCCCCTCAGAGTCCACACTGTGAGAAAACATTGTTTATTGTCTAAGTCTCCCATTCCCTGATATTTCGTTACAGCAGCTTGAACTAAGCATATGAATCTACAATGACCTCAATAGTTGAAGGAAAGGAGAGGTGTCTTTTTTCTGGTTTAGGTTCAATACGCTCCCCTTCCCCCAACACACCCCCACCTACGGGAGTCCCCAGGTGATGGAGGAAACAGAAGCAAGAGAAATGTGGCTTAAATTTAATCTCCTTCAGCTTGCAGCCCACTGTAGATCCCCGAGACATGCAGAGTGTGACCTTGCTCAAGGTACTCATGGCTGTTTAAATGCCTTAATGGTTACCTTTTAAGAAACACTAAAATTAACCTTATCTTAGCAGCAGCCTCCTGGTCCTAGATGCCTTGCTTCCAAATTCCTTTCAGACTTACGCTATCCCTAAGCCCCTCAAACTAAAAAGTCTAGAATCAGTCACTCCTCACAATCTCAGTGCAGCTCTTCTAGCCCACAGTTCCTGTCCCCATGCTATAATCATAAAGGTACCTTTTTGCACCAAAAATGTCTCAAGAATTCTTAGTTGTTTGCTTTCAAATCCCAAACTTTCCAATTTCATCACCAGACACTCTGGTGGATCCCTAGATTCATGCACAGGTTAAGATCCAATCCCCGCCCTTCACGAGCCATGATTGCACACCTCACACCAGAACATCGATGTCAGCACCGTGAGATGTCAATTTAGGAATATTTTATAGGATCTAATTAATATTAGTATCATCATAATATGTAAACTTCTTTACTATAAGATCATTTTGTCTAAAGATCCTACAAAGTGAGACTATTAATTCCTCCTTTACAGTTGAGAGAATGATACTAGAAGAGTCACAGCCCTGCCCAGAGGGGCTCTGTGGGAGATGGAGATCTGGGATTCCCTGGGCCTCTCGTCTCTTGCTTCCCTGCTCCGTCCACCAGCAGAGAGGCCCATCGCACAGCCGTATGTGACTCTAAGTGTTGTGCTGTGCGGATATTCTCAACCAAGAGCTCTGCATGCAAGAAGGTGCTCCGGTGAAGTTGTCCAGGTCAGGAACTGGCACGGAAAAACACCTGGAATCCTTTGATTTCCTGGAGCTTCTGCCATTGAGACGTCACGATTACTTACTTTATCTCTTCACTTTGACATTGTCTTGCTTTATCCTCTATTCAAAAGGTTGTTTCTTTCTTTAAAAACAAAACAAAAAAAACCAACTTTATTTTATTTTTTCAGTGTTCCATAATTCATTGTTTATGCACCACACCCAGTGCTCCATGCAATCTGTGCCCTCCTTAATACCCACCACCAGGCTCACCTAACCACCCCCCCACCCCTCCAAAACCCTCAGTTTGTTTCTCAGAGTCCACAGTCTCTCATGATTCATCTTCCTCTCCGAGTTCCCCCAACTCACTTCTCTTCTCCTTCTTCCAATGTCCTCTGTGATCAGAAGCTTGTTTCTTAGGAAAATCTATAAACCCAATGACAAAACTCTTTACAGTGCTCATAGGTTGTTTAAATTATTTTCTCTCCTCCTTGGAATTCGTAAAGCACTGTTCCTACTCCTTCTGGTCACTCGGGAGTATTGGAAACAGCAGGACTTCAAGTCTGACTGCTTTTCTGTGGTCCTAACTGAAAGAATCCCAAATATACTAATTAAAAAATAAACATAATTGAAGGGTGCTTGGGTGGCTCAGTCAGTTAAGCAACCAACTCTTGGTCTCAGCTCAGGGCATCATCTCAGGTTTGTGGAATCGAACCCTGCGTCAGGCTCTGTGCTGGGCATGGAGTCTGCTTCAGAGTCTCCCTCTCCCTCTGCCCCTCCTCATTGTGCTCTCTCTCTCAAATCAATGCTCTTTTTAAAAATTAAAAAATAAATAAATAAAAATAAAAAATAAGCTAATTAAAAATCACATATAAAGCACGTTGGCAAAGCATGGGGAAAAAAGTAACATTACCAGTGCCGGAAGGAGTGTCCATTAAAAAGTGTTTCCCCTACCATTTTATTTCATATGTTATGCCTTGATTATCAATGTTTATCACATGGTTAAATAATGAATGGATTAAAATAAGTAAATGATTGTGTCTCCTTTTTGGCTTCAAGTTTGTAGAAAATCTTCACTAAAATAACTTTTTGTTATTTACAGACATAAAGCAAAAATTCCAGTGGAAAATTTGCAATTAAACATACATGCATGTGAAGGTAAGCATCGGGTCCATTTCCCCTCTTTTCGGGTTAACCTGGGGTAAATTAATTAAGCCAGAGTCCTGCTGGGCAAAGTCCTTCCCTCATTATTCTATTTTTGCTCTCTCTTCTTCCTATTGTCACAGAAAGACCTCAGGACCAAAAATAGATACTAATTATTTTTCACCTTTACCCCCACAGTTCAAAGCAGTGTGTGATGTTTTGACTGTGACATTAACACAGAGCTCATTAAAGTCACACAGAATGAATGAATTCACAAGAGCAAAGACTTTGCGCTCAGGGTTAAAGCTGCATACATAACCTTATCTCCACAAAGTAAGAATTCCAGAGTCAACACCAGTATTAGTATTAATATCAATATTGGTATAGTCTAAGGACAAGTTATAATACCAGTACTATAGCACAAATAAGCGACATGAGCAAACAAACATATCGAAGAGTAAATGAACATAAGCCTCTGTTATATCATGAAAAAAATACAAAAATGTAACTGTTAAAATATTACCACTAATAGGAGGAAGAACAGTGTTAGGAAAGAAAGCTACAGATCACTCTCCTTCTTGAATGTGATTAAAAAAATTTTAAGGACAATATTAACAAACGAAGTCAGCAAGTGGAAATGAACAAAAAGTAAAAAGCACATGACCAATTATGGTTTATCTTGGGAATTCAAGTTTGGTTTATCAATTTCGATGTAGTCCACGCAACATGAACACCCATGTGGGCGTGCCCCCATGTGTACAAAGACAAGCACACTCATACACCAATACACCCAGCATCATTCTCCTGCAGGCAGTTCGTCTCCTCATGGTCCATTAGTTGTTTTTAAACCAAGATTAATACAAATAAGAAAAAATGGTATATGTTATTTTGGGACTATCTCCACAACCTATTGAAACTAAAAAATACAAATTATAAAACAATACAGTTAACAGGGGCCCCTAGGTGGGTCAGTGAGTTAAGCATCTGCTTGTGGCTCAGGTCATGATCCCAGGGTCTTGGGATAGAGCCCTGCATCAGGCTCCTGGCTAAATGGGGAGTCTGCTTCTCCCTCTCCCTCTCTTCCTCCCCCACCAGCACCCCTGTGCTCTCTCTCTCTCAAGTAAATAAATAAATTTTTAAAAAACAGCAAAATATCTTGTGTTTAGAGAAATATGTACAAAGCAAAATTATTATATATATAACCATTTGTATATATTAGTGTTTACATGTATATACTTATGCACACACATATGAAATTGTATATATGCATGTGGATGTATAATTTCCAAACAAAGGGGCTCCTGAGTGGCTCAGTGGGTTAAGCCTCTGCCTTTGACTCAGGTCATGATCCCAGGAGCCTGGGATAGAGCCCCACATCGGGCTCTCTGCTCAGCGGCGAGCCTGCTTTCCCCCTCTCTCTGCCTGCCTCTCTGCCTACTTGTGATCTCTGTCTGTCAAATAAATAAATAAAATCTTAAAAAAAAATAATTTCCAAGCAAAAAACTGGAAAAGTTCAATTACAGAAATCACACTTTAGCAGGGTTACCGTTGAGGAGCCGGGCACCAAGAAGTGCTAGTGGAATTTGATATAAAACAACAAATTTTGGAACACATGACCATATTATTACTAACATCACTGATGTATCTTGAAAGAAATGTCATGCCTTAATACAGTTGTGGCTTCCATGGCAATGTCCATTAATGTTTAAGAGGCAGCTTGAACATATTTTTATTTTCACAACTTTAATGTGAACGACCACTCTGACCACGTCCTGCAGAAAACATTCTTTATTTTTGCCCAAACATATATATTAAAATAAGAAAATTCCCAAGGGCTTGTTCTGGCTTTGGAATTGCGTGAAGTGTTTTTATAAAGACGATACCTGCTTGCATACATCTGCCTGCGACACTAAAATGAGCCAAGACGACACAAGACGGCACTAAAATGAGCCAAACGAACGTACAGTGGAATCGTGTGATTCTACAGCCCGTCATCCTTTGATCCTGGTCGAGCACGAACAGCTTTGTATTCTTCTCTGAAGGGTCAAGACAATGACATCGTCCTGCTCTCCTCATATCATTGTTATCACAAAACATTTAAACAAACCATTTAAAATGATTTTTTCCCTTGTGTATGTTCCTTCATTCGTGTTGGGTCAATTTATTGTGAGAACCAAAAGTGCATTTTGGCTTTTAATTTCTGGCGACAGGTGCTATTTCCTTGATCTTACCGGCATCTCAGCCCTATCTACTTGGTTTCCGCTTCCTTGGCTGGTTCTTTTCACTCGGGAGCCCTTCAGCTTCTCAACCCCATCTCTCGTCTCCTCTCACTCTGTTTTCTGGTCTTACCTACAAGCTGAAGACCCCATATTTCTATTTTCTGTGCTCAACAGTCCTGGGATCAAGAAAACCCAACTTACCCACAGGCATTGGGAGAGGAATGGGGATAATAGACCTTCTAGCACCGCGGACTGAACTAAATCCTTAACCCCTGCCATGTCATGGTTTCACACACAGGATTATGGTCATTCTTGTTTCATTAGCTCTTGAATATCAGCATCCCTAGTTCCCATGAATGTTTGTGTTCATACTTGAACAAAGACAATTTTTAAAACGAGGGCGGCATATCATTACACGGTTTCTGGGAGGTAACAATGGGTTTGAAAGTCAGGAGGTTGCAGTGGGTGGGGCAGGGGCCCGCCTATGCTCACAGTGAATGTACTGTTTGCAGCTTACTTAGCAAAGAATATGGACTATTGTCAGAAGTGACCTCTTGCAGGACGAGCAGACCCCACATTTCAGGGTCGATTTCCTTGCCATAGAGGTCCTGATGGGGGTGGACTCAGCAGTGACATGGTGGGAGCTGGCAGGGTTTGAGAACCTCTGGGGAGTCCCGTTGTTGCCACAGCATAGGTGCCTTTATTAAGGGCTTCCATCCCCACTGGAGAACTCACACAAAACACCCATGCATGTCGTTTACGAGGTTTGCAAACACTGGGGTCTCCTGGAACTACAAAAGGGTATCTTCATTTGGTGGCAAAAGCAGAGTCAGTATCCAGGTGTCTTTAAGCACAGCTGCAGAAAATCTTGGTATTGTCTTCCTAGTTTACTTTTTAACTTAAAATAGAACCAAATTATTTTAACTCTTTCTAAATTTTTTTAAATTTAAATTCAACTTCATTAACATAGAGTATATTATTAGTTTCAGAGGCAGAATTTAGTGATTCATCAGTCTTATGTCACACCCGGTGCTCATCACATCACACGCCCATCACCCGGCTGCCCCATCACCCTCCAACCTCCCCTCCAGCAACCCTCAGTTTGTTTCCTAGTGTTCAGCGTCTCTTAGGGTTTGCCTCCCTCTCTGCTTTTGTCTCGTTTTATTTTTTCTTCTCTTCCCCTATGATCCTCTGTTTTGTTTCTTAAATTCCACATATGAGTTAAATCATGTGGTATTTGTCTTTCAACTCTTTTGTATGCCTTTGCCAGCCAAAAATTTAACTAGTTCTGAGAGTTGAAAGATTATCATCAGCCTCAAAAACATCCATTCTAAGGACAGAATGGGAGTCAAGAGGATGACTTTCTAAATAAGGAAAATGTATCCTTGCCTTAACAAACACGAGTGACAAAAACACTGATGTTTACCGAAAGAGATTATTTCCACATCTGAGAAAATTACAGAAATGTGAACAATAGAAAAATGTATGTGGATAAAAGCTGAAACTAGAGCTACTGTTGTGATTTAAAAAAAAAAAAAAAAAAACTGAGAAACGAATTCATTCTCTAAAAAATAAAGATAAGTAAGAAAGGAACTGAGTTGTAAAGTGAGTCGGTTGGATGATTGTGGCCGCTCAAAAGAGAGGTCTGTGCCCTAATACCCAACCTGGACCATATAAATACAGACTTATTGGTTAAAGGGGCCTTTGAGGATATAATTAAGTTAAGGGTTTTGAGATTATCCAGGATTATCCATGCAGGCTCTAAATTCAATCCCAAGTGTCCTTGTAACTCATAGAAGACAGAGCACAAAGCCCTGTAGAGACTGGGACAGAGTTGGAGTGAGGCTTCCAGGAGACGCAGGAGCACCTAGAGCTCCCAGATGCTGGAAGACACGAGGAAAGCATCTCCCCTAGAGCCTCTGCAGGGAGTGGATCCTGGCCAACGACGTGACTTCGACCTTCTGGTCTCCAGAACAGGGAGAGAATAAGTATCTGTGGTTTTAAGCCACCTCATTTGCAGTTATTTATTGCAGAGCAATCAGAGGAAGCTAATACACAGAGGTTAATAAGTACATTTTTTTTTTTTTTAGCTTAAGTATATCCTAAGCATTATGCCAAGTGATTTTTTTCTTTTCATAACACTTAGAGATAGGTAGCTGTGATGACCTCTGTATAATGGTGGAGAGAAGTGAAGTACAGGTTCTCCAGAGAAACTGGAGAGAGAGAGAGAAAGAGAGGAAGAGGAAGAAGAAAAGGAAGGAGGAGGGAGTGGAGGGGGCGGAGAAGAGGAAGGGGAGAAGAGAAAGATTTTAAGGAATTGCTCCCATGATTGTGGGGACTAACAAGTCTGGTTTTTGTAGGACAGCTGGCAGGCTGCAGGGAGCGGGGAAACTCAGGCAGGGTTTCTATGTTGCCGTGTTGAGGTAGAATCCCCCCTTCCTCAGGAAACCTCAGCCTTTGGTATCGAGGACTTCAACTGATTAGATGAGGCCCACCCACAGTAGGGAGGGTCATCTGCACTATTCATTCTAGTGATTCAAATGTCGATCACATCCAAAAATCACCTTCACAACAATATCTAGACTGATGCCTAACCAAACAACTTGGCATCATAGTCTCGCCAAGGTGAGGCATAAAATTAACCATCGGTTACAGAGACATGAAGTAACTTTCTCCAGGTTGCACAGCCAGGAAGTTCAGAGCCATATCTTGAAGCCAGTCAGCGCAGCTGCACTGAACCAGTCCATGTTGTGTTATGTATGAGCAGGTTGCCCTGTTTTCTGTCTTAGGGAAATCACATTTCAAACACCAGAGAGAAAATCTAAAAAGAAACACTCCCAAACATGAAACGTCAGCTAATCATGGACATACCCAAGGTTAGAAGAAGCCCAAACAATTGGAAAGCGGTGACTGACAGCTCCCAGCCACTAATGAGCAACAGGTATCCAGAGTGTCAATTTCTTTCAATTAGGGAGCGATACGGTGGCAGAAGCCACACAGTGTCACAGGGGAGTGACAGATGGGCAGCTCGCATGCCGGGAAGGCTGTGGATAACATCTACTGTCTCCCTGCAGAGGATTCATAAGGGATTTAATTACTGGGGTCTTCTCTCCTCCTTTCTACATTTCATGCATTAGACATTGACTTTTAGCAACCATTCTCAAATCTCCAACGATTCTCTGGCTAGAAAATCAGCTAAGAAAATAGATGTATTTATCATAAAAATAAATCTAGAGAACACTCAAGTCACCTCGTGGCTTATGTAAGGTAAACATTTAGGTATCTTTTAGCGGCACTGTGTGTTTTAAATAAAGGTGGTGTGATTATGTTCTAAATCTTCCCAGAGAGCCACAAACTCACATAATGAGGCCTGGAGAGACGGAAGGTAGTAGGTCTCTTAGTAACAAAAATTCCATCTAATAACTGAAAAGCAGAAGCCTCGGGAGTGTCTATTGGTTCATGAATATCATAGAAAACGGAAGTGCTGGTTCAATCAGGAAAATAGCTTAAAGAAATGTTCTCGGCTATGGTGGGCAGCACACACACACACACACACACACACACAAAGCGGATTCAGAACTAGTCATCTTGGATCTAAATTGCGTCTTCCTCTCACTGAGGGACTTTGTCATTTTATGGTGGACAGCGAGACCCTGACAGAGCTGGAATCAGGGAAACGGGAGACCAGAAAGTGAGAGAGAGAGAGAGAGAGATGTTTTCTGTTTGTTTTGTTTGTTTATCTGGAGTTGCACGGCGGGTTGTTCCAAGAGCTTCATAGGCTCTATGTGCGCAGAATTTGTCAGGGGCCCCAGGACCCAGAAAAGGCCCCGGCAGTGCGCACGAGGCCGCTGCCCTCCCGGGAAGTTGTCTGGTACTTGAGAGCCCAGGACTTGTGGTCTGGGGTCAAAGCGCCTCCTCCTTCTCGGAGCACCTGCCCCCAAGTCCCCAGGCAGCCCCTGAGAGGAGGGAGTCCGCGAGCAAACCCTCCATGGAGGGCTTTCGGGGAGGAATGGGGGTCCTGTCGGGGACTTGTGGACCAAGGTGGATGAGGGGAGGACTCAGAGGTCCTGTCGGTGCGGGGAGCACTGCGACAGGGGCCCTGGTGACATGCGGCAGCCAAGGAAGGGGGCAGCATCAGGTTGCTTCAGAGGGACCCAGGCCCAGTAGAATCAGCAGTTTCCGGCGTGCAGCCCCCCTCCCTGGCCTCAGATGAACTGCAGGTGTCCTGGGACTCAGGTGCCTGATGCGCCCCTTCTCCCTAGGAAGGGGGCAGCTCCAGGGGGCGTCCATGGGCAGGGAGGCTCCCTCCTGGCCTGGCACTCCGGGGCCTGGGCCCAGCAAGGCCGGAGGGCCTGGGGCCTGCACAGGCTCTGCCCCAGCTGCGTGCAGGCCGGGCATGTGCGGTGCAGGAGAAGCAGCCGCTCAGGTAAGGTCAGCTGGTCCTGCACCTGCACACCCGGAGGGACCATCCTGGGAGGCTTCCCGGCTGTCCCGAGAAGGACTCCTGAGGCCAGGTCCTGGTCTTGGAAGGGGCCAACACAATTGATTCAGTAATTGAAAGAGTCCGGACTCGGGCGATAGCCATCTGGGACCATGCGCAGGTGGGAGGCAAGAGGAGGGGTGCGGGGCGCGTCCTTCTCTAACTGCCCCAAGGCCAGGTGTCCACCATCCCCTCCCCTTCGAAGGGTGTCCTCACCCTCTACTCTGTCTTCTCCAAATAAGAAGAAATCATGAAGGAGAACTAGAGAAAGTTTCCCAATGTCACAAGCAGCTTCGGGGTTCCCTGTCTCAAACCTCGAGAGAGGGAAAGATTCCCTCCTCATCAATACCTCTCTCTATCTCTCTCTTTCTCTCTCTCAATCACACACACACACACACACACACACACACACACACACACACACACACCTCAGTACTTTATGACATTATTTAGAGCCTACAATAGAGTTTTTGGAGTTTGGGAGTTTTAAAAATGCAATTTATAATTATGAGTTTTATTCTGTTTGTTTTTAAGTAGCATTTCAACACATGTTGGTGGCAGGTAACATGTCACAGCATCCAAGCCCTCCCAGCCCATCCTAGCATCTGTTGTACACACCACAACACTAAGTTTTGGGACAGGAAAACCCCATTTCACACCATTTCAATAAAGTCTGATGATGCAATATTTCTCAAGCTTTTTTATATTCCCTTAAAGAAATCCCATACCCATTTGTAGTCAGTCTCCATTTGCCCCTCCAGCAGCACCTCCAACCTGCTTCTATCTTTGCAGTTTTACGTTTTCTGGACATTCCATATAACCGGAACCGCAGAGTATATAACTTACTGGACCTAGCTTCTTTCCATTAGCACGATGTCTTCAAGGTTCACTCACATCATAGCATGTGTATCCCATAGATTTTTGTGGTTGAATATTTCATTCTTCGTATAAATCACCTTTTATTTACTCAGTTAATCATGGGCATTTGGGCTGTTCCTGTTTTAGGCTATAATGCATACAGCTGCTGTGAACATCTCTGCATCTGTGGGGACCTGGGTTTTCAACTATCTTTCATGTGTAACCAAGAGTGGCATTGGTCTATTAGAACATGCATACAGCCCCCGTGTATGTAGAGATTTGCTCAGGGCTCTGGTGGCTGTTGGCCTTCACTGGCTTGTGTCCATACCACTCCTGCCCCTGTCTTCAATGACCTTCTCTTCATCTGTGTGTCTCTCCCTTATTAAGATATTGGTAGTAGAACTTGAGATTCCTACAGATGATTAAGGATAATCTTATTGTCTTAAAACTGTTACCATAATAACATCTGCATAAACTTTGCTGGGTAAGTTAGCACTTCACAGGTGGTGGGGATGAAACTTTAGAAACATCTCTGGGCTTTCTCCTCAGGACACCATAGTGTCTGTCAAGGAATGTGTCCATTCTCCCAGCTTATGAAATTTGTTGGAACGCACTTGTTCAAAGAACTTCCTTACAATCTTTTTAAAATTATTGAATGGTCAGTAGCAATGTCTCATTATTCCTGAATTTACAAATTTGAGTCTTTTTTTCTTCACCAGTTGGTGAAAGCTTTGTCCATTTTGTTGATCCTTCCTAAAATGAGTTTTTGTTCTTATTGATTTTTTTCTATTTCCCATACTCTAGTTCATTCCCTTCTATTTTTATCCCTATAAGCAACATTATTGCATTATTCATGTTTGCTTCAATTTACTTTGTTGAGTTTTAGTTTCTGGACTTTCGACTCTGGAATTCCATTTGGTTCTTCAACTGCCACCCCTCCCCCCAACTTCTCATATTTCGCTGATGCTCTGTTTGGGAAGACTTTGCTCCTACCTTCTTTCTGTTCCTTATATGTAGCTTCATCTAGTTCTCTGAAGACAAAAATAGCTGATTAAAAGTCTTTGTCTAGTAAGTGCAACATCGGGGCTTCCTCAGGGACAATTTCTAGTTTCTTTTTTATATTTCATAATTTATTGTTGAAAGCTGGACATTTCACTCATTCATTCATTCATTTACTTATCTGAGGGAGTAAGAGTGTGAGTGGAGGGAAAGGGGAAAGCCTGACCCAGGGCTCGATCTTACAACCGGAAGATCATGACCCAAGCTGAAATGAAGAGTCGGATGCTTAACCTACTGAGCCACCTACTAGCCCCTGAAAACTGGACATTTTAAATAATACAATGTGGCAAATGTGAGGATCCGATCCCTCCCCTTCCCAGGGGTTTGTTGGTATTTTGGGTATTGATTTTTGTTTGTTGACTGACTTTCCCAAACAATAGGAAAGTCCAGATCCTTTGTTGTAACAACTAAAGTTTCTGCCTGGTAAGCTCGGTGGCCACCTAATTATCCAACAGAAATTTCGCTATATGCCTTGAACCAGTGAGTCTCCTAACCTTTGCCGAAAAGCTCTGTGCACCCGTTGGGGCATGCTGCTTTATCTCCTCCAGCAGACGATTTACAGCTCTGTCTTGTCTTTAATTCCTGCTTGAGCAGAGCCCCAGGGCAGCCACAGGTAGGAGGTCATGGCTTTCTCGGTTCCTTCATGTGTATGTAGACAGCTCCTCCCATATATGCGGACTTCTTGTTCCCCAGTAATAGGTGAGAGCTTTTCAAAGACCCCACAGGCATCTCATTCCACAATTTTTCTTTTTAAATGTTGGGTCAATGTCTTGTTTATTCCATCTGGATCATCTCAGGCAGCTGCAGTGTTTAACAACTATTGCTGATTGTTGTCAAAACAAAACAAAACAACACAAACAAACAAAAAAGATTTCAGGGGAAAAGCTGTTCATACTGACAGAACTCTTGGTCAGGAGTAGGTCTATGAGATGGGGGGTTCCAGGGAAGTGACAGACGGATAATAACAATTCTATGGGATCGGGTTTGGGGCCGGGGGGGCCTCCCAGCCTGATCTGTCCTTTTCACTGGCTTCCAGAAGACTGTTTTTCCTTGCAACCGTGCCTGCCAGGCTGTTGGTTTTCAAGGCTGTCATGAAGTTTCATGAAGCTGACAAGAGGGTGGTAGGGACGCAGCAAGCTAAGTCGTTAGGAATATTGCTGCTGCTACGGATACTCTGCTCTTTTCCAGAAGAAGAGCTCCTTGAATTTTTTTTCTAGAGTTTGCTTAATGTCTAGCATTTTGAAAGTGTTGGTTTCGGCCATTATCGCCAGTGTTTGTTGTTTATAGGGAGGAGCAGATTTTGGAGAGGCATTGATTGCCATTACAGAAGTGGATTTTACAATTGGTTTTTAAAATGCAGGATGCATTAAATTGTTAGAATACTGCCTTCCTGATGGATCTCCAGCCATAGACGAAGAGTAAAGAAGAAGAATCATTTGTACGTAATGTTTACCTTCTGAGCGGCAGCAGGTGAAATGTCTTTGGCCTGTATTAGCAGAGGTGCTATCGCCTTTGAAAAGCCTTGAAAATTTGCAAAAACATATGGCTCAATATTTTTCATCAGTCCTCACTGTCAGAATAAAAGTTTCTGTAATTTCATTTTCTCCAATGCCTGTTTTCTTTTTTCCTTATCTGTGAAAAGAATTTTGTCAAAAGCATTGTGAAATGTCTGAATTCTGGAGAAAGGAAGCTGACTTGTAATATTTTTATAAAATTTACAGAAAGTAGAAGGAGCCTTTGTATCTACAGAGACACAGCTGCATTCTCATAGGGGAAATTTTTAAATTACACGAGCCATTATTCCTTTTAAGTTCAGCAGTTAGATACTGAAGTGATATGCTTTTTGAGCTACAAAATATAGGTTTTGTTTAGAAAGCTTTATATATTTGTTTTTGATCAAAATGATAGGCATTTATTTTTTTCCTTACATGTAATGCATGATAATCCTTTGTGAGTAAAGCTCTTTCTGAAATAAATTATTATAGGCCTGTCAGAAAGATCAACACTAAAGCCAACTTAGGAAAAATTTGGCTAATTTCAGAATTGAATCTAAAATTAAAACTTGGTTTTACCTCACTCCATTTACTGATTGGCCCAAAAGATGTGCCTGCGACGGCAGGAGAGCTTTGAGGGTAGAAGTTCACCTGCTCTGAATGCCATACCTTGATTTGGTCAACAAAGGGCAGGGCAGACACATTTCCCAGCAGAGAAGTAACCCTTGCAACATCTCTCGTGCTGAAAGCTTGTCAGGTCACATCATCTCAACAGTCATTTGCCCTGATGCTGGTCATAACCATGTCCCAAACTGTTATGTTTTGACACTTAATGTGTAACAAAATGCCAGTGTTGCGTCTTTGTTAGTCCCGCTGGGAGAAGTTCTAATGCACACAGAGCTGAGTCCTGTTTTTGCTGTAGTCATCTTAACTTGGAACCACTGTGTACTCTGCATGATTTATGAGAGGGGGTCACTCAGCTCTGAGTGTGAAGATGATAGTTGCCTCTTCCATGACCGTGCTAGATCTCAGAGAGGCTAGTGGTTGGTAAAATAGGAAAGAATATTCCAGAAGGAATGGTTATATTGGCAGGAGAGGGAAGGGGATATCTGACAATATAGATGTCTTGATGAAGAGAAAGGACATTGTGCTCAATGTCATTTACCTTATCTTTTACTCAAATTAAGGAGTCTCCTGCCTTCTTCTTCAGTCAAGGTCTCATAAAATAACACTTTCCTGTACGCATAAAATAACACTTTCCTGTACGCAGAATTAAAGTGCATACAAAGGCACATTCTCTCCTTTGCCTGAGGCACCTCTCTGTGGCTTCTGAGCTGTGTCTCCCCTGCTGCCTGCCCCTGACGCAGCTCTGACTGCCCACCTGGCCCCAACCAGCCTGCGTCTTTGTCCTAAGTCACAGCCGTCTCTGATCCGGTCTGCCACACTATGACAGAGGCGACAAATCCATGTCTTTAGGAAGAACAAACTTTACTAAGACAGAAGGACAGGTCTGTGAACAGGTCTCCTAGGGAAAGTGCGGGTTATAAAGAAGGGGTTGTATTGGTGACAAAGATAGAAAATTCTCCAGTACACATATTTTCTTGTCTTTGGAAGAACAGTAATTCAGCCCTATAAGAAAAAAAAAAAAAAAGACTTCAGAAAGACTGTTTTAAATACAAAGGGAATTATTGGTACTTAACAGATGCTCTTTTACAGTCTTGGGATGAAATGGAAAAAGAACTCTCTAGAAGGAAAGAAGATGCAATGACAGTTGGGGTCCTCCCATGATCCTATACTAACAGACAGAAGCGTCTGCTCTGTCTTCACCAGGTGTCCTGTTGTTCTCAGCCCGGCTCAGACTAACCAAAACGTAATTTGTATTTACCTTTTTAAAAGGTACTGGTGACCCTGATATGCATACAGTTAGGGAAGATGAACAAAAGACAGGCTGTGTGTCCAGTGACCTGTCACAACTGAGAGGCCCCCAGTGAAGGTGAAAACACCACAGAGGTGCCATTCTGCCTCATGAATCCCCTGGGGAACCCTCCAGGGGAACACTTGAGGAGCTCCTGTCCCCTCCTGGTGACAACATGTCAGCAGTGTTTACAAATTTCAGGATGTTCCCACGTCCCTGCTGCTGATGTCCCCAAAGTAGAGAAAACCAGGGATGACCTTCACGTGTCCCCGGTTTCCAGCAGGAATTCAAACCCCAACTTAGCAAACCTTTCATTCATGATAATATCTTCTTTAATGAAACAAAAGCTTTGCTGGTTCTTTATCTTAGTACAGAAAAACTCCACTTTCAAAAGATTCTTGCTACATAGACAAACTATGTTCTTAAGTGTTTCCCCACCTCAGACCATAAAAGGACACCTTGAAATCCAGTCGAAGTGGTGCTTGCAGTATCAGTGACACCTAGCCGAGCTCCACCAAGCAGATATTCCATTTTAACTCCCACTTTTATTACTAAAATCAGCAGGAGACATGACTGAGACTTGAGTAACCACATACAGAAATGTCTTTTCATAAAGACCTACAATATTGTTTAGGCAATTTTGATCTTGATTTTTCCGAACCAAGAGTTATACAGCTGTCCGATTCCTGAGAGAAATATCCTGGCTTGAATGAAAATGTGGCCAGGATAATAGAAATAGCCACCATGGAGAGCAATTTTTAAAACGAACATGTCCCAAAGTGATTGAACACTATTGTTTCCCCGGAAGCCAATATGAAACTGTACTGTGCGGAGTTTATATTTATGGAGTCATTAAAACATATACTGGCCCTTAAACATTGAGCTTAGGTCCAATTTACGGCCCAAACAAGATAACACATTCTATGCTGTGGTTGATCCTGGAAGCTCTTTAACCCTGTAGTTCAGGGTTAGGGTTATAGGCTACCAACAGGATTTGGGATGCAATGGACTCTGAGTTGTGGCTAATGGTAATTTATAGGTTCTTCCTATAAAAGAATTTTCAACTCTTGTGATTAGAGAATGTAACTGGTATCTAAAGATGCAAGTGCTTTTCCAACCAGAAGTTCTTGGGCAGACAGTGGCAACTTCAGGGCAGCTTGAGTCCGCAGGGCAACCCTGGCCACCATGGTTTTCTCTTGGGTGGTGTCCTTCCAACAATCCTTCCCTACAGCCCTGCATCTGATTGCCATGCTTCCTCCAGAACCATGCCTCCCTGGGCAGGGAGCCCTGTCTTCAGAATTCCTCAATCCACATCAGCCACAAGGAGATGACAAATTCTCCTACGTGTTATATCATGAGGAAACAAAACAAAACAAAACAAAAGAAAACAAAAAACAGGATAATTCAGGGGCTTCTCTTTGTGAGCCCCCAGATTCTCCCCTGGACCATCAAGTCTCATGTTTGCCCCCATGACTCAGCACCCACTCTCTGGACCAATTTCAGCTTTCACAGTGGAAATGTCTGCCTTTTTAACAGCCCTCTGACCTCTTCCTGACTCACGGGTCTCCTTTCTCTGCCAGAAATGTATGTAGCCCTTCAAGAGTTGTAGATATTTCAGACAGAAATACCAAGATACTTGGTTAAAAACAATTTTCAGCTTTTCAGTAGTTTTTAATTTCAATTGTTCTAAAACAACACACTAGAAACAAAAAGAGGGAATATTGGGTGGAAAATTCAACACCTATTCTGATAATTTTTTTTCCTAACACCTTCCTCAAAGAGTTGGTGCTGACCCCTGCTCTTGGATATAAGGCCATAAAATAGTCCAATAGCTTTCACAGCACCTCTCAGACTTCATAGTAGAATCAAAAACTTCCATATAAATTTTAAATTTCTGTAGTTTACCTGAAATTTACTATCTAATGAAAGAATGAACACAGTAGGCTCTGGCTGTGTAAACCTGGGCAGGATGCCTAGCCTTTCTGTGCTGTTTCCTCATCTGTAGGCTGAGGGCAGCAAGAGTATTTATCATTGGACATGGAGGGAGCTGGGGAGACAAGGCAACCCACACGACTTATTTAGTCTTGTCAAGATAAGCCCATCCCAGAACTCTGGGCTCCTATTCATGTCTCCTGATTGACCTCTGACTCACAAAACTGTGATGATTTATTCACCTTCCTGTCTCCTTTTTGTGACTCAGTTTCAAGAGAGCAGGAACTATGGCTTTCTCCCCTTTTGTTCCAATTTATGTTGCTGGAGACATGTTCAGCAAATGGTCCTCAAATAAGAAATGAATGGATAGATGGAAAAGTGTCTCCTAATAAAAACTCTCAGTCTTCCATAACTGACAACAAACTCAGGGACTTAGCAAGTAAAATCTTCCCCAATCTGTCTTGCAGCTCCCTCAAAGGCCAGCTTCCTCTAGCAATACCTAGTAGTCCTTAGTCTTGAGCCCAGCTGAACGGCTCTGGGCTCCCCAAACATGCCTTGAGTACTTCTGCTTTTGATTATTCTTTTCTTGTCCATGATCACACAGCTTCGTCTAAAGCAGTCACTTAGATTTAGTAAAATACACCTGGACATTTCCCTTAGGAGTGATTAACTATATTTTCAAGATTAAAGAAAAGTCTAGATGCAATTTTTAAGATGTTGATTGTTTTCTTTGCTGTGCAGAAGCTTTTTAATTTGACCTAGTCCCAGTTGTCTATTTTTGCTTTTGTTGCCTGTGTTTTGGTGTCATATCCATGAGATCATTACTGAGACCAATGTCATGAATGCTTTCCCTTATGTTTTCTTTAGGATCTTTATAATCTTCAACAACCAAGGTCTTGAACAACCAACATCACAGAAGATATCACCTCATAAATTTAGGATGGCTATTATCAAAAAAACAGAAAACACTGCTGTTGACAAGGATGTGGAGAATTTGGAACCTTATACACTGTTGGTGGGAAGGCAAATGTCACAACCACTTTGCTAGATACTGTGGCTATTCCTCCAAAAATTAGAAAGAGAACTACAACACGACCCTGCAATCCTATGTCAAAGTACTTAACCAAAAAAACATTAAAATCAGGATTCGTTAGAGCAGCACTCATAATAGCCAAGAAAGGGAAACACCTAAATGTCCTTAAACAGATGAATGGATAAAGAAAATGCAGTTCATGCATATGTGAGATAAGAGAAAATACATATATTGGTCTCTGCCCCCAGTTCTTGGTACAGAACTCCTAAAACCCCTCTGAATTCTTGTTTGTTTTTTTTTTTTTCCAAAGAGTTATTTATTTATTTGAGGGAGACAGAGAGAGAAAGAGAGAGACAGAGAAAGAGAGAGAGGGAGCAGAGGAGAGACAGAGGGAGAAAGAAAGAGAGGAATCCCAAATAGACCCCTCACGGAGTGCAGAGCACAATGTGGGGTTCCAACCCCTGACCCTGAGATCATGACCTGAGCTGAAATCAAGAGTCAAATGCTCAACTGACTGAGCCACCCAGGTGTCCCAAACCCTTGTGAATTTTTAAGTGATCATAATAGTAAAAGCATCTTTTGGTTTAATGGGGTGACTCTAGATAGGCTTCTGAATGCCTCCCAGATTGGGGTAGGTCACAAGAAAGATCAAGTCATGATCAGAAGTTGAGCATTTTCAGTCCCACCCCTACTTCCCTAAAGAGGACAGAATGGCTAGAGATGGAGGTCACAACTGATCATGCTTACATATGGAATCCTCCATAAAATCTCAATTGTAGGGGATTTGGAGAGCTTCTAGACTGGTGAACACATCCACACTGGGACAGTAATACACCCCAGTTCCATGGGGACAGAAGTTCCCACAACTGGTACCCTCCCAGACTCCCCCTGTGTATTTCTTCCTCTGCTGTTCATCTGTAACCTTTCTCATATCCTTTAATAAACTGGCAGGAGTAAGGAAGTGAATTCCCTGAATTCTGTGAGTGGCCCTAACTAATTCATTAAACCTGAAGAAGAAGTCATGGGACCCTCCTACTTGTAGCCAAATTCTACCGAATCTGCGTGCAACCTGGGGACGTGCTGCTTGCACGTTTGAAGGAGGGTGAGAGCCATCTCTAGGGATCAAGCCCTTCACCTGTGGATCTGACACTGTCTTGACAGAGACAGTGACATGAATGAGTTAAATTGTATGATACTTAGCTGGTATCCCAGAGAATTGCCTGTTGTGGGGAAAGCCTCTATACCTTTGGTGACCAGAAGTGATGTATCTTGGGTGAGAGTAAAAGACACACAGAAGGAAAAGACAGGAGGAAAGAACTGGGTTTTTCCAACTCAGATGGAAAGAAGATAGTTTTTTTTGTTTGTTTTTTGTTTTCTGTTTTTTAATAATACAACATACAATGGAATATTATTCAGCCTTTACAAAAGGAGATTCTGCATGATGTGCTAACACAGATGAACCTTGAGGACATTACACGAAGTGGAATAAGCCAGTTTTAGAAAGGAAATACTGCATGATTCCACTTACATAAAGTACTAACATAGTCAAATGCATAGAATCAAGGACGGGAATGACAGTTGGTAAAGACGGCAGGAGAGGGAAAGGGGCAGTTAGTAATTCACAGGCGTAAAATTTCAGTTAAGTGAGATGAATACACTGTAGAGCTCTGTCTTACAGCATTGTGTTTATAGTCAACAATACTATAGTATACACTTGGAAATTTGTTAAGAGAATGGACCGTAAGTTATGGGTACTCACCATAATAAAACAAAATAAAATGTGATTTTCAAAAAGTGTTTTGGAAGTCCACACTGAATGTGAAGATGTTTTAAGAATGTCTTTATCAGGGGCGCCTGGGTGGCTCAGTGGGTTAAGCCGCTGCCTTCGGCTCAGGTCATGATCTCGGGGTCCTGGGATCGGGTCCCGCATCGGGCTCTCTGCTCAGCAGAGCCTGCTTCCTCCTCTCTCTCTGCCTGCCTCTCTGCCTACTTGTGTTCTCTCTCTGTCAAATAAATGAATAAAATCTTTAAAAAAAAAAAAAAAAGAATGTCTTTATCAATTTACTTTACTTCAATTATATTTTCCTTTTTAATTAACTGGTAAGAATAATGTATGACAAAAATCAATCTATCAAATGTGTTCTTTTATATATTTTATTTTATTTTTTAAAATATTTGTTTGTTTATTTTGGAGGGGGAGGGGCAGAGGGAGAGAGAATCTCCAGCAGAGTCCCTCCTGAGCTGGGGCTCAATCTCATGACCCTGAAATCATGAACTGAGCCAAAATCAAGAGTCAGTCTCTCAACAGAGTAAGCTACCCAGGTGTCCCTAATGTGTTCTTTTAATAAAATAAAGATTTAAGAAAAAACAAACAAACAAAGTTGTGATCAAATTCTTTTTTTTTAGTGCCTTTTTAAAAAAGATATTATTTATTTATTAGACAGAGATCATAAGTAGGCAGAGAGAGAGAGGAGAAAGCAGGCACTCCGCTGAGCAGAGAGCCTGATGTGCGACTTGATCCCAGGAGCCTCGGATCACGACCCAAGCCGAAGGCAGAGGCTTTAACCCACTGTTGAGCCACCCAGGTGCCCCTGGAATCAAATGTTTTATGAGATTTCTTGAATGGGTTCCTGAACGGGACCCTGTATTTAAGGGCAGGCACTGAGGACTCCACCTTGGTTGTTCCACTGCTATGCCAGGTATGACGAGAAATGGCAATGGAGGAGAAAAAATAAACTTCAGAAATTAAATAATATCTTTAAACACAGAACACATCTCTATTTCCATTCCCCTTTTTCTGTCCAGCTCTTCCTAATCTAATTACTTACCTTCCTGTTTGGAAATAAAATCTGTTTCTCGAATGCTCTTGTCTGGTTGTTATTGTTCAGTCCCGAGGAGTTCACATACATTTGGATCTAAAAAAGTCTGTTTCATGCCCTAAGTCTTTATGGGATCCTGAAAAAACAAAACTTCCCATTTGTGCACTGACTGAGACACTTTGCCATATCCTTATGGAATTAGAGTCCTTCCTGTAATCTGAGATATTAATCTATAATCAACCCCAGAGCTATTCCATGACTGTATCAAAAGTAAAACAGAGACAAATTGGCCAGGATATCAGTGAATCCATTAGGACCATTTAGGAATCTAATAAGTTTATACTGCTTATCCGATATTCTCTTTATTTCCAATAGTTTCCATTGGGAACTGGTATATTTTAAGTAAACTATTAGAACTTAGTAGACATCCTGCTTTATAGTGGGCACTCAAAACAAATTCTTGAATGAATGAATACAAGTCAAGAGAAAAATTATCATTCAAAATTCCAAAAGACAACTTTTAAAGACAAATATAGAACTCTCCAAACATCCTACATCACTCTTTAGAGTTATATTCATAGAACTTCTTTTTGTTTGTTGAATGAATTATTGGGATTTCATCAAGATCAAAAGCTTTTGCACAGCAAAGGAAACAGTTAACAAAATCAAAAGACAACTGACAGAATGGGAGAAGATATTTGCAAACGACATATCAGATAAAGGACTAGTGTCCAGAATCTATAAAGGACTGAGCAAACTCAACACCCAAAGAACAAATAATCCAATCAAGAAATGGGCAGAGGACATGAACAGACATTTCTGCAAAGAAGACATCCAGATGGCCAACAGACACATGAGAAAGTGCTCCATATCACTCGGCATCAGGGAAATACAAATCAAAACCACAATGAGATATCACCTCACACCAGTCAGAATGGCTAAAATCAACAAGTCAGGAAATGACAGATGCTGGCGAGGATGCGGAGAAAGGGGAACCCTCCTACACTGTTGGTGGGAATGCAAGCTGGTGCAGCCACTCTGGAAATAGCATGGAGGTTCCTCAAAATGTTGAAAATAGAATTGCCCTATGACCCAGCAATTGCAGTATTGGGTATTTACCCTAAAGATACAAACGTAGTGATCCGAAGGGGCACGTGCACCCGAATGTTTATAGCAGCAATGTCCACAATAGCCAAACTATGGAAAGAACCTAGATGTCCATCAACAGATGAATGGATCAAGAAGAGGTGGTATATATACACAATGGAATACTATGCAGCCATCAAAAGAAATGTAATCTTGCCATTTGCGACAACATGGATGGAACTAGAGCGTATCATGCTTAGTGAAATAAGTCAAGCAGGGAAAGACAACTATCATATGATCTCCCTGATATGAGGAAGTGGTGATGCAACATGGGGGTTTAAGTGGGTAGGAGAAGAATAAATGAAACAAGATGGGATTGGGAGGGAGACAAACCATAAGTGACTCTTAATCTCACGAAACAAACTGAGGGTTGCCGGGGGGAGGGGGTTTGGGAGAAGGGGGTGGGATTATGGACATTGGGGAGGGTATGTGCTTTGGTGAGTGCTGTGAAGTGTGTAAACCTGGTGATTCACAGACCTGTACCCTGGGGATAAAAATATATGTTTATAAAAAATAAAAAATTAAAAAAAACTAAAAATAAATAAAATCCTTTATTTCACTTCAAATATTCACATATAAACTGATGAATTTCATCAGAATTTCCCACTGTCCCAATACCAGAGCCTGTGGTAACAGAAGCTCTTCATAACATCAAAGAAAGTACAGAATTAATTATTGCTTATCAAAAAAAAAAAAAAAAAGACAGCTATTGGGAAAGAAAGGACATGTAGCAGCCTTCCCAGTTTAGAAACTCCTGGAACCACTTTAAAGGGAAAACAACTCACGCTCACAAGCTTGATGAACAAACTAGAGTCACATTTTCTTTTAACAGTTCGTTTATCCGGAGGTCAGGTTAAAATGGTTAATTGACTCTGAACAATGAAGTTATCATACACAAGATACCCAGGAGTTTTAAAAATTCTAAGTATTTATTGGTTACAAATTACTCCAAAGGTCAGAAAGAGAGTATAATTCAGATGTGATTAAATTTAAAAACCTGAAGAAAGGAATCTATAGCACATGAATCACTTCCTACTTTTCTTTCCATGGCCCAAACAAGAAAACCACCAACTAGTTACAACCCAACAGTCAGTGAGGCGGTTTTCAATGTTTGTAGCCTGTGTTGTTTAAAATTCAGTTTGGCTTCTACTTAATTTATGTTATTTTATCCCAAACATCTGTATGATTTAAAAATTGGTTGTTTTTGAGACAATGAACAACTGTTGAGAGAATCTTTCTTAATGTGCAAAAACAGCCATATGATCAAAATGTTGTGGGAATTTGAGAAAGAATGAAAAAATAAAAGATGCTGGGCTGCCACTCCTCCCACCTGCCGTACGGAAGCAGCCCTGAGCATTATTGCCCATCACTGCTTTGTTTTGAAGTGCACATGCCCAAGTCACTCTCCTGCACGCTACTTTTGTTATTTTCCAGTTTATTCCTTTCCCTCCTTAACTTTCCAGTGATTTCTTGCTTTCTGTGGCGAATCTTAATTTTCTATATTTAGGAAATGTAGAAAACATAGTTGACAGAAAAAAAATAGGTATGGAAACTCATCTCATCTCTGTTATTTTTTTTTTAATTTTAAAAAAGATTTTATTTATTTATTTATTTATTTAGAGAGCATGTGTGTGTGAGCAGGGGAGGGACAGAGGGAGGGGGAGAGAGAGAATCGCAACCAGACTCCCTGCTGAGCACAGAACCTGACCTGAGGCTCGATCTCACAGCCCTGGGGTCATGACCTGAGCCAAAACTGAGAGTCAGAACTCAACTGACTTAGGCCCCCAGGCTGTCCATCATCTCTGTTACCTGAAATGAAAACTCCATAGACAAGCATAAAACAATTGCAAAGGTAGAGCTGATTGTGATTCTCATTTCTCCAGCTTATTCTTACTCAAGCATTTCTGAACTCCAAAAGTTGGACAAAAGTGTAAACTTGAAATCCAGAACATAAAAAGGAGATCAACCCGATTAGGAAAATGTAAAGAAGTATCAGAGGAATACGATGGTAAGCGACATTCATATCAAATGTGTCCATCTTTAAGTTCTAATTTGTTCTGAATGTATTTCAAGGTTATATTGATCAAATATGAACAGATCAGTTAAACATTCTAAAAGTGTTTTGTGTCAGACGATTTAATATGCAGGTTGTAAAATCATTGTCCATGTTGCCGATTTTCTTAGCAAATGACTTAGAAGAAATGGTGGTTATCGAGATGACAAATTCCATTCTCTGCTTCGTGTTGAGAAACTGAGTGGCTGATTTTGAGAGCAGATCTAGTGAACCGGTCTCCTAGACCAAAGACTGAGAGCCTTGGACAACGGAGTTGTGCTTTCTCAGAACACAGAGGCTGGAAGTCTGAAATGGAGCTGTCACTGGTTTGTTTCTTCTGAGACCTCTCTAGGGGGCATGGAGATGGCCATCTTCTCCCTCAGCTTCATGTCACCTTCCCTCTGTGCCTGTCTGGGTCCTAATATCTTCTTGTAAGAGCACCTGTCGTACAGGATTAGGACCCACCCTCATGGCCTCATCTAACCTAATTACCTCTTTAAAGCCCCTAATTCCAAATCCAGTCTGAGATACTAAGGACTTAGGACTTCACCATGTGGAGTGGGGGTGGGGACACAATTCAGCCCATAACATCTAGTAGCATAAGAAAGTCTAAAATTCTCAATACAATTATTTCCTTTATTTATGTCACTGGTTGCATGGGTATCTGAAAAATTCATCCACTCATTTGTATGATACAAATAAAACTCAACCTTTCAGTAAAGTATTACTAAAAGAATATATCCACACAGAAGCACAATCTCTGTGAAGGGGTGATGCCATGTTTCCCACGAATTTTCATAAGAATATTGGCACATGTTCAAGGATGGAATTTGTTTCTGGAAACGTCAGAAAATTGGTGACAGCAATCATGCTGTCTTTTGATTACTATTTTTAAGAGCAGGATCATATGACTTACTGACACCTTCTTAATTCAGTGAGGGAGACAGGGTAGGAAAGAGCAGCATATCCATCTCACTGGACTCACTAGAAACACCACAAACACGAGGCCAGTGTTTCCCAAACATGGAACGTGTATGAAGCGCTTCAAGAACTGCTATTTTAACCAAACATAAAGAAAGGCTAAATTTCTGTGAAAACATAAACAGAGTACATTATGGAAGGAAATATTTCCCACTGGTTTAATTCAGCATAATAATTGAAAAGTCAGGGCAATACCACACACTCCCTATAATCATATGCATGCCTGAAGAAGCAGCTGATTTATCCCATATTTTATGTTACACAGATGATTACGTTTATTTGGTAAATTTCTTCAGGCTTTATATTTAAATATATATATTGTTTTCATAAAGAGGGAAACACAGACTAGGAGCCTGTGGTTGTATCTGTAGTTCTGTGTGTGGTTAGAAAGGAAAAAAAAAAAAAATCCTTTCCTCAAAGCTAAGAAGAAAGTAGAAGAAAGTACTGGAGATTTCGTTGTCCATATTTGCTCTAGAAATCAACCGCGAGTCCGTGCGATAATCCTTTCTGAGATCGACGGTCTGGCTCTCTGAAGAGGGCACTGCTCAGAAATGCCCAAACAGGGTACCCTGGAGCCTCTCCACACTGAGTTTTTAGGCTCCTGGGTTATTATAAACATACATGAAAGCCAACACAAAATTTCAGAACCCACACATGCACACACAGATAGAATTATTATGTATCCTTTGAAGGAAGATCAGGTTAATGTTCAGGTTTTTGCACCCGTGTTCCCATGACAAACAGCCTCTGGAGTGTGCCCCCCCCCGTGACCCCATGGGCTCAGTACTCTTGCTGCCTGCTCCCCATCCCCACCCCCAGGGACAGACTCACTCACCGCAACAGTACCAGCCCATTACTGGAGAGCTCTGGTTTAATCATGATGGGCACCGTCTCCATGTGCTTTTACCTCTTTCTTTGGATTACTTCCCTTATGGCTGCTATAATGAATGAACACAAACTTGGGAGTGGAAAACAAGATAAATGTATTTTCTCATGATTCTGGAGGCCAAAGGTCTGCAGTGGGTCTCACTGAACTAACATCAAGGTGTCTGCTGGGCTGGATTCTCCTTGCAGGTTCTAAGGAAGGACCCACTTCCTCTCTCTTCTGGGTGGTCGAGGCTGCCCACAGTCCATGTCTTGTAGCCCCTTCCTCCACTTCCAAGGCCTGAGCTAGTGTGTCATGTCCCCTTCACTGTCCCCCTCTTGCCCTCTAACTCCCGATCTGCCTTCCTCTTCAGCTTTCAAAGGCCTGAGTTTACTAAAATAATCCGGGACAATTTTATTTTAATCTATTTTAAGGTTTAAGCCTATTAGCAACCTTATTTTGATTGAAACCATAATTTTCTTTTGCTATGTAATATATCATATTCACCAATTCTGGGCATTGTGACATGGAGTTTTGTTTTGTTTTGTTTTTTAAGATTTTGTTATTTACTTGGGGGAGACAGAGCAAGAGCGCAGGAGAAGGGGAGGCCCAAAGGGAGAAGCAGGATTCCCGCTGAACAGAGAGCCAGGTACGGGGCTTGATCCCAGGACCCTAAGATCATGACCTGAGCTGAAAGAAGATCTTTAACAACTGAGCCACCGAGGTGCCCAATGACATGGAGATCTTTAAGACGAAGGGCATTGTTCTACCTACATCACTAATTTTTTTTTTCATTGAAAATAAATCCATTTGCCAATGACTATCATAAATGCTAATTAATATATTCAATAAAAAAATAAGGTCTGGGAAAAATAGATCCTGTGAAGTAACTGAACTTTGGTGCACTGAGTGGGGTGGCTCCCAATCCAGGGAGAAGGGAATAGTATTGATACCTAGAGAAGTGGAAAAGTGGACCTGTGAGGTACAGAGCTGTTCCCACTCTCTCTCTCTCTCTGTGAGATCGGGGAGTGCCCTTCAGGCACAGGAAGAAGTATCCACTTTTAGTGGCAAATAGTGTTTTACAGGAAAAACAAAATGCATAGAGATGATGACTAAGCAGAACAGGAACAGATGAAGCAGGAAAATTTCCCACAAATAGAGTCAAAATGAGTTCTACTGAGTTCTTCAAATCTTCTTTGATATAACAAGAAAATTAGGACTCCAAGATATTACAGCAAAAACCAAAGTGTATGTGTTGTGATTGATTACCAAATAAATGTAGAAGCAGTGTTACTTATTTCCATAGAAAAAGAAAACACAAGAAAGTTGGAAGTGGTGGTTTGGCTTCCTCTGACTTTCTTACATGACAAACCTCCAGTGATGTCCTTATGAAAATGCTACAGTGAAAAGCAAAAGGAAGTTTCTCAATGAAACACAAGGGTGTGAATTCGTTGTGAATAAATGCAGGGCTTTCCTTGAAACCAAATCTTCCCGAGTCACTGGCCCTTCTGCCCAGGACCCCGAGGGTTGATGCTGAGGCTCCTGGTGTGAACAAACCGTGACAGCAACCCCTGCTCCAGGTTCTCCGGAGAAAGGAAAAAATTAGCTTGTTGCAGCCTGGGCTGGTCACAGGAGTGGGAGAAGGAACTCTTCCCAAGCCTGTGAAGGAGGTTTTGACAAGTGAAGTCAGAGGTCCTGAGTTTCCACAGACAGCCTCCCAACTTCTCAGATCTTGTTCCTCCCCTAAATATTGGGGTGATAATAAGATCTGTTCTGTTTCTGCCTGTCCCTGGACTCAAATGAGAACAGGTAAGTCAGAAAAAGTGAGAGACACTGTGTTAAGGTTTCTACAGAAACAAGACCCATTAGATAGATAGATAGATACACAGACAGATGGAGGAAGAGATTGATTATAGGAACTGGTTAACATGGTTATGGAAGCTGTGATGTCCCACGATCTACTGCCTGGAGGCTGGAGAACCAGGATAGGTAGTGTCATTCAGTTCAAGTCCAAAAGCCTAAGCACAAGGGGAACCCATAATAGTACAGTCCCCGTGGAGCCCATTGGCCTGAGAATCAGAGGCTGGATGGTGTAAGTCCTGGTCAGAGTCTGAAGACTGAAGACCCAAGAGCACTGATGTCAGGGGGCAGGAGAAGATGAACATTCTCGCTCAACAGAGAGAGTAAATTCACTGTTCCTCCCACCATGTTTTCTGTCAGGCTCTCAACGAATTGGATGACACCCCCCCCTACACCCACCCAGCGTCAGGGTGATCTTCTTTACTCAGTCTCCTGGTTCAGATGCTCACCTCCTCCTGAATCCCCCTCACAGATGCACCCAGAAACCATGTTTCACCAGTGCTCTGGAGCATCCCTATGCCCAATCGAACTGACACATAATTAACTACCACAGATGCAAAGTGTGCATACAGATGTTGCTCTTGATTTAGAAATGATGCACATCTTCTGGTAGGTAAGATGATTCTGTAGGAATGTCAAGGTGAACTTGCACCTCATCGCTAGCATCCTGTTTGTGTGGAACACCAGACACATTTCTTAATGCATCAGGACTTTAGATGAGAAAGATTTTCTGTGTGAGGAAAGGACCTTTCCCACCCTCCAGGGTCAAACTCCCCGCATGTACATGCGAGTGGCATGCACTGTTCCCTAATTACCAGAAAACCAACTTTACGTGCCCTGGCCTGTGGTAGCAGACCCGAAGAACAATAAGGGGAGATGAATTTTTATCAGCAAGGAGAGCAGGGGCTCAGGATCCATTACAGCATCATTACATATATTTTCTCTAAACGTTACATATTTTACAGGTAATTAGTAGCTGTGAAAATGTGAAAAATGTCAGCACACACCATACAATACTAAAAAGAGAGTGTGTACGCACATAAAATCATGATTTCCAGTACCTAGCACTAGCTTAAGGAAATAAATATGAGAAAGTAGTCATAATTGTAAATCCAGGAATGCCTTATATCCTCAAACTTCCTAAACCATAAAAATGTGATTAATTATTCATTTTCCTTGCTGCCTAAAACCTTTAAAAATCTAGCCTTGTTTTCCAGAAGATGGATGTCTTGGGCGGTGAACTTGGTTCAGGTAAACGAATCCCTTATGACTCCTCTTCATATTTCATTTACATCTCGGTTGCCACAGACACTTGCCCCTTTCAATAACCCATGAAAATTAATTATTGGGTCCCCAAAATCACAGGCTTGAGTTTATAGTCTGGGCCTAGACTAATACTCTCCAGTGATGCCTATTGTCCTTTGAATTCTCACTGTGCCCAAAGACAAGTGATTTCTCTTTGGTCGTCCTCCCATTTCACCGACAAGAAATGCCTTCATAAATTAATTCAAACTCCCCTTCACAGTCCACCACCAAAATGCCAAAAAAAAAAAAAAAAGTCCTTTTGGGCTCCCCAGTCAATGGTTTGGGAATTAAAATAAAACCAAACAATATAAAATATATCTAGGAGGAAATTCATCAAGTCTGGGACTACTTCTGTATTTGGTATTGAATTTCCTTTGTTCAGGTTGTCGTAGAATATTGTTTGAATCTCACTGTGCTCTGATATGAGCCTTGTTAAATTTCTGATTCCTTTTTCAACCATGACTTATCACTGGTGTCTCCTTGGTGGGGAGTAGAGAATGAGGGGTATGGGGGGCCCTTGAAGTGGTGTTTCCCAGAGTGGGACTCATTGAGTGCCTGTTGAATTCAAGTGTTGGGAGTGCAGGGGATCAGATGGGCAGAGGACAATGAAGTCATCGGAACATGGAGAGGTATATAAGCCTCCTAAAGGAATGAAACTTTGGGTCCATCTTCACAAGTAAAGTTGGCCTTGTGTTTTTGTTTCCCCAGCCACTATGGTCCATATCTATGCTGGCACACAGGTGTATTACAATTAAGGGAACTTTCCAGCTGATTTATGATCTGAGAGTCATTTTGCCATAATTCAGTGGTCATTGACAAGAACGCTAGTGCCTTGTCTGTCATTGGCTTGTTTGTTCTTAGACATTATTCACAATCTTAGCAAACATGCATTTTAGGTCAAAATTGTGAAAGGGCTGTAATGACTCCAAATGTAATACATGACTACAACACAGTTCATGACACGAACCCACAGAGGCTAGCTAGCCGCCATGCTGATCCATGAGTCAAAGCTAATAGCAGAGACAGTGGCTTGGATCTCACAGGTACAATTCATCTTTCTCTGTCAGAGAGAATGCAGCTAGCCCTCCCTCAAGAGAATAAGTCATTTACCCAAAGCATTAGTGTAAAGAGCTGCTGGTAAAGTTGTTATAGATAGATGAAGTAAGGGGTTCAGTTTAAAACTGAGCTCCATTTGACAAATTCATGTTTCTGTCTTAGTGTGGTCTCTTCACAATGAGAAGCTTGGTTGAGGTTTGAGGTATACATTGGAATTATGAGTCAACACCTATGAAGAGAATGGAGAAGTAGCAGGGTTGGCTGGAAGGAGAGGTGGAATGTCCTGGACGATCAATGAAGCCTCAGTCAGTCTGGTGAGGAACTCTGGTGTAAGTAGCGCTTATTAGGCCAAAATGGCAGGCCATCATACACCTGCCTTGTTCAGTTTCCAGGGCTGCACACAAAGGCAGACACAGATTGAAGTTGCTCTCTGTAACTGAGGCATATCCTGAAGGAGCTGACTCCAAGTCACTCTATACACAGTCTTTGCAGTGAAGCAGTGAGCCCTTCCTTGAAGGAGATCCAGGGAGTTACAGTAGTCAGTGTTCTCCTCAAAAACAAAAGCAATAGGATACATATTTATGCTAAGACACACACACACACAATCTTAAGTGTGAGTTGGCAGACTGGAGACCCAGGAGAACCCACGGTGCAGATAAAGTCTGGAGATGTTTGTTTTTTATGTTCTATTCAGGCCCTCAACTGAGTGAGTGAAACCTGAGATTATTACATTATGGAGAACAATTTGCTTTCCCCAAAGTTCACCTATTTATATGTTTATCTCCTCCAAAAACACTCCAAATGGACACAAAAAATTATCAAAGAGATGCATCTCTCTGTTGATGACGAGGCCAACCCAGATCTGAGATGGGCTTTTTATGTTATCTGTAAAGACACTGCCTTCTCCTTGCAATCCCAAGCATTATTTTGTCCCTGACTCCAGCAGATCAGCAGCTGGGGCCACCAGGCACTTTCCCTTGAGTGCAATAAATGGCCTGAGAAAACAGTAAGAAATGATAAGCCAAAGAACTCCTTAATGTTAGAAAAGGGAGATGAAAAGCATAACTTGATCTCACTCCATTCCAAGTGGCAGATAAATAAAGAATTAACGTATTCTATTACATATAATAGTCAACTTCAGTTTTACATTGAGATGACTTAGGTTTGTTTGTCATCTGAATGTGTCTGTATGGGGAAGTGATGAATCTGAGAAGCCAATCATAAATAAAGAGAGATCCTGAACAAATGTTTTAAAGCAATGACCAATGGGTCATTGAAGGAGATCTATTCTTGAGTAACTCTGATGTAGGAAACAGTGGAAATAATAGTGAGGCAGAAGTATAGAAAAGTAGGTCAAAAAATAGTGTCCTCACATGGATCCACACTTGGTTTGATGATAGTTTGTTAACAAAGGTTTTAAAGTATTCAATGAGGAAAAGTAAGTTTTTTTTTTTAATTAGTAGCAAAAAAAAAAAAAAAAAGTTGTCTCAGTATTTCCAGCTTGTTCAAGGCTATGCTTTCTGCTGTTTCCATTACCTATAGTCAACCTTTCTCCCCACACCTGGCGGGGGCGAAGGGGACTGATTGATGATATTCCTGCTGATGTA
Organism: Mustela lutreola; assembly: GCF_030435805.1. Lineage (NCBI taxonomy): Eukaryota > Metazoa > Chordata > Mammalia > Carnivora > Mustelidae > Mustela > Mustela lutreola. The sequence goes on along the minus strand of NC_081294.1, from coordinate 6,650,407 downwards.
GTGTCAGAGGGTCAATAGTAGCCTCACACCACATCGCAGTGCCTACGTTATTCACCTCACATCACCTCATCACAGAGGCATCTTATCATCTCATGTCATCACCACAAGAAGAATGTACAGTACGGCAAGATATTTTCAGAGAGAGACCACATTCACAAAACTTTTAAGGCAGTATATTGTTATCATTGTTCTATTTTATTATTAGATATTGCTGAATCTCTTACTGTGCCTAATTTATAAATTAACTTTTATCATAGGTATTTATATATAAGAAAAATATGTGGTATATATAAGGTTCAGTACTATCCATGGTTTCAGGCACTCATTGGGGGTCCTGAAACATATCCCCCACAAATAAAGGGGACACTACTATACCTATATGGACAAACTTTACCTCACATGATATATATGAGAATTAACTCAAGCTGGATCAGATACCTAAAGGGAAGTGCTAGAAGTTAAAAGCTTTCTGAAGAGAACATAAAAGAATGTTTTTGCAACAGAGGACTAGACAAAAGTTTCTTGGAAAGTCTGCAAAAAGCACTAGTTGTGAGCTTTTTTTAAAAAGACAAATCGGTGGTCATCAAAACTTAATACTGGCCATTGCTCATTTTGCGAGCTGTCTGGTCCCTCCGTGTTCATGGGTCCGGCTCCATGCAATTCTCCTCCATGAGTTTTCTCCTGTTGCTTCACCTTTCTCTGTCACTTCTCAGACCTGGTCCCTTGCCAAGCTATTGAATGGATTAATGTTCTGATCAAGGAAAAGTCTTTGGAAAGAGACTGACAATCAGTGTACAAATCACAACATGTGAACTTCCACTTTATATCGAAGGGCAATTTGACTTTAGATTGTCGCCCAGAAGAAGATACCAATACATCTCATTTAGCCACCTCACAAAATACGGAGACACTTCCCATAGGTCTCAGAAAATACAAATCATATACCTTTTTTTTTTAAAGATTTTATTTATTTATTTGGCACAGAGAGAAATCACAAGTAGGCACAGAGGCGGGCAGAGAGAGAGGGGGAAGCAGGCTCCCCGCTGAGCAGAGAGCCCGATCTGGGGCTCAATCCCAGGATCCTGAGATCATGACCTGAGCTGAAGGCAGAGGCTTATCCCGCTAGCCACCCAGGCATCCCTAACAAATTGCGCATCTTGACATGTGGATATTACAACTTACAAACACTCTGTCCTAGAAAGGACAGCATTGTAGGCTCCAGATCATCACGTAGTTGAGTCAAAATTGTGAAAATTATTCATGAACTGGCATGTGGTGTCTAATAGGCGTCTGGAATGCATGCTGCCAGCACATTGGTTTTGATCATACTCCAAAGGCAGGATCCCATCGCAGGGAGGTCAATGTCAGGTCACTGCCAGCTCTCCCTGCACGGGCTCACAAATTGTCGGCCTGCCTCAGTGCCGTCTGCCCAGGTGGAGCTCCCAGGAACCCAGACAAAACAAGCCAGTAATGAGCGCCATCAAGACTGAGGTCAAACATTTGGTCAAAATGTCAAACTTGTGAACTTCAGCATATTGGTGGACATAGACAAAGCACTTTGGTTGGTAGGACAGGCAGCAAAATGCAATGACAAAGAGCCATGAACTGCTATTTGCATAGGCAAGAGGAAAAGCCATTTAATTAGTTGAGTAATGGGATTAAACATTCAGGTAATCTGAATGGAAGTGTCAATGGGAACTCACAAACCAACTTTATTTCACTTTGCGGAAATGAATGAAGTCTGCTCTTCATTCACAAAAGCTGATATTTTGTTGTCATTGTGAACTAAAACATTGTCAGTAAAATCATCCAAGGAAAGAGAATTTTTGTCTGCCCTCTTTTCCATCTGTCAGTAGGTTCAGCATTTGAAGAAATGATCTCTCCTCAGAGAAACACCTACCTCTGCAGGACAATGTTTTCAGACTAAAGGGAAAGAAGTTCTAGGATCTCAGCTTATCAGTTGAGACCCAAACATTGCTTGGAGCATCCACGGCAAATGGGAGGCAAAGTGAAGACAACTGCCGGGTCTGACATACGTGCCAGATCCCAATCCTGTGCCTATGGAGGTTCCACTGTCCTCGCACTGAGAGACTGAATGAATACACAGCCAGACAACAGCCAGAACATACATAAAGATGGAACTCTGAGCCACAATCGGCTGCCATGAGCCCAGGAAACCAGCCCATGATCTGTGTAACCAGCCCAGGAAGCCACCTTGCTCTCTGTAAGTCAGACATGTAGGAAGTCAGACCACTATCTCTAGTAATAATCCAGGAAAACAAACAGTAACTCCCATAACAATAGGCTCCAGGAAAACAAACAATAACTCGCATAACAATAGGCCCCACGTGGCCAGGATTTGATTAGTAGCTGACAGTTTCACTAATTTTTGTCCCTACTTCCAACTTAAGAAAAACCAGAGGAAGCCAGAGGAAACCTCACCTGTTATGTGGGATGCCCCAGTTCTAGTTAGTTAACCCTTCTCCAGCTTCAGCTTCCAGTCAGGTACCACCTGCAGCCTGGCCTGCTGAGCACTATAAAACATTCTGTCAGACACATGTGATGGTGATGGACCCCCTTGTTGTAGCAAGCTCTGAATAACCAGCCCTGTGTGTTCTCACTGGGTGGTCTTTGTTCCCACAGCTCTGATCCTGGCTGCCCAGAACTCCTTGTTTCATTCAGGAGAACCCAACAAAGGCCAGTCCTTTTGTAACGTCCTAATACCTCAGGCCACACACATGTCTGATCCACTTAAGTTTGCCTGTCCTCGTGTCCTGCTTCTTGGCACTTGAATGGGAACCAGATAGACCCATTGACGGTGAATATGAGGTAGTATCTCTCTAGAGAAATTGTAAAGGCCCAGTACCACAAACTAGCATTCAGATAGCTGATAGTAGTGTTGGCCCCAATATGGATGGGGTAATGGAGAGGGCATGAGAACAGGTGCCCCAGATCAGCCCCTTCTCCTGCATCGCTCAGTCTCCACATCCTTGGTCTAAGCTCCAGAGCAATGAAGGTGTATTAGCTGTGCTTCCACTAATGACTCATTTTGTTTTTTTTTTAATTTTTTCTCACCGCAGAGAAAGCACAGTGTTTTCAGGATCGAATTAAATTCCTCTAAGTAATACAGTTATTATGAAATGTCTAAGAAAATAATCAACTTCTGAAAATTAAAATAATAGCTTTACTTATAAACAGAAAATATTAAATTATTAGTAATAGTGAAGTAAAAAGAAATGCATATATATATATATATATATATATATACACATAGCTACAAAAATGTTTAATGTAATTGGGAGACATGTTTAATTGCCTAATATTTTTTCACACTTTTTGGTCCAGGAGTTTCATTCGTGAAGCTAAATCTAAGAATCTATATTAGAAAAATTTAAAATATTTATACACAAAGAAATTAACAGAAGGTAATATGTCACAGTGATGGGGACATGCATATGGTATGTTATTGGTAAGTGAAAATTAGCGTGCAGAGCAATTTATATAACAATCACACCTACACACAGATATATGCACGTAGTGCATGCACACACTCTTTGATCAGTAGCAGTGCTAATCAGTACTGCTGGGGCACACGGGCTCATTCACCCCTCCAAGTTACCCAATGAGGTAGGTATGATTTCATCCCTGTTTTACATACTGATAGAAGTTAGGTAACTTCCTGGAGAGTATGCTTTAGCATGTGTTCCTTAATACTGTCTGCATTCATACCTGCTGATCTGTTTAAGACTATAGCTTGAATCAAAGTTACCATTAATAAATCAAAATCTCCTTAAAAATATTTCCCTCAGCTATAGTTGTAATGACTTCAGGCTGATTTTAGCCAGGATCAATTACGTAGTTATTTAATTTCATAATGAACACTACCTTTTTTCCTAGCAAAAGTTTTTAAGAAATTGTATTGCATGGAGCACTGGGTGTGGTGCATAAACATTGAATCTTGGAACACTGAAAAAATAAAATAAAATAAAATAAATTGCATTTATAAAAGAAATCTTCCAAAGTTGTTATTGACCTTTATATTATTTTGGTAAACTAGCAAACATATTAATTACTTACTGGCTGCTCTGATATTTATTTCCAATGACTAGGTAAGTACACTATATATTTTTTATGAAGTTAAATGCTTTTGTTTTGACTAAGATCCCAATTTTTCTTCCTTGTCTTCTTTTCACATCTTGCCTGTATCTAATTTAATTCAGAGACTTATCAAATGGATAAAGTAACTCGAAGCAAAGCAAATCATGACTTCAAAATATTTATATGCTTTATGTACGTCAGTGCTATTTATTAGCAATAAAATATTTTATTAGCAAAAATTTTTTTAGCAAAAAATATTTATTAGCAAAAAATACTATACACAAGTTAAATGTTGCTGCAACCTTTTAAATTGATTTTGTCATTACTCCAAAGGAGCATGAAATATCCAGTACCGATGCAGGGGTCATGCTGAATGGTGAGACCCAAAGTCTAAGGGTTATGGCCCCACCTCTGTGTGTCTGCAAGTGTAAACTTATTTTAAGCTCAGAAAGTTATGTTCATGGTTGGGGACAAATAAATTAAACCTTGGGAGTTGTGTATAGGCTCTGATGGCAACTGGTAACAAATAGATATTGTGCTCTACACAGAGGTTGCAAAATGAGAATCTAAATGACTCCCATGACATCATCACTGGAAAGGGCCGCCATCATCCAATGCACAGGTGAACCGCCAGAATTTAACTGGACCAGCCCATGTGCTTGGTGGAGGGTGTTTGGCAATGGAGTTATGTGGGCTGGATGTCACTGTGTTTGGTAAGCATATGTAGCTTGACAGCTTCCCCGTGCCCACCGTGGGGAGGGGGTAGGGGCTGGGTCGGCATCCTGCAGCCATCATAAATTCTCTAGGTTTTGAGGGAAAAGTTGGCTTGGTGCTTAGAAGATTAATGATCCCGCCGATCTGACACTGTCTGGTCAACATTAAATACAGTTTGCTTTTTTAAAACTATAGCTTTCACTATAGACATACAAATATTCACTTAACCACAATTCAGTTTCCTCACAGAGTTCTCAGAATAAACTTTCTTCTATTATTGGTCTCTAGGAAACGACATGTCACATTCTCAAATTTCAGCATCCTTCGTATTCTGGGTTAACCCAAAGAAACACCAGATTGTATTTAAAAATGACACTCTCTGTTTAAATATATATACTATTTCTAGAATCATAAAAAGTCCCTGTGCTCTGGGCTTATGATTTCTCTTTTGCAATGGAAGGAGCATAAGAAGATGACAGCTGAGTCCTTCCTTAAGGTTACCCAGACCTGGCCGTGAGAGAGAAGGAAGAGGGGGTGGAGAGAGGACAGAGGGAGGACGGAAGGACGGACGGACGGAAGGACGGACGGACGGACGGAAGGACGGAAGTTAGTTCAGCACCCAGTACTTACAGAATATTCCTAATTTTTAAATTTTGATATGCTCAATAAAAGACATAGAAGTTGATTCCATATGCTTCCCAATTTTTTTTTTCAGAGTTCTTAACTAATGCATTTGCATAAAATGAGGGGAGAAATGCTAGCTAAAGTCTCTTATTCCTGCAGGAAACTTCATGGTTTACAGGACCCCAGGGCAGATGGTAATATTAAATAATGGGAGCATATGGTGGAAAGACTGATTGATTGTGATCTACTTGTCATAACATCACTGTGAAGTTTAAAAAAAAAAAAATCCATGCAATAATTTAAAGCAATACTCCTAATAGTGCCAGATTCTCTTAAGCCTTACACTGTTTGATTTATCCTCAAATTCTCTTTCCAATTAAACATACTGATAGTTGGAATTTTAAAAGCCTCAGAGAATAGGAGATGCTCTTGTCTTTAACATAATTTTAAATGCAGACATCCCTGATTTACCGGTTACCACTAATGCTCTCCCAAGATCAAACGCATCGCACTTTTGATTGAAAGAGAAGTAATTTCACGAAGCTGCTGTGAAAAACTCAAGAACAATTACCACCAAGAAATATAGACTTGAGACCAGACAGCCATAAAGTACAACGAAGATTTCTCTCTTTTCCAGACCTGTAGGAGATTTCAGAGTAGCAGAGCCAGAAGCTATGATTTAGGATTCCCACCTTTCATCTTCCTGCCTCCGGAAATCTTTCCTTAATAAACACAGGAGCTAAAACTACAGTTTGCATAATGGTCTGTTGTTAGGCTTTATCATTATAAATCTACATCTTTTTGAAATATCCTACAGTCTGGGAAGAGGCTTACAATACAGTCATTAATTTCCAGTGTCTACCACCGCAGGAAATCAAGACTGCCTTTGAAGGATTCCATCTGCTATCATATCATTTCGCCATGCCAAGACACCCACTTAGTTATTGTACACGCTCTTCTTCAAGAAACCTGCCACATTGTGTTTCCATTTGCAGCCCCAGGAATAAACCCAGTGTCTACTATGAAGCTAGTGATCTCTGCATAATGGCAGGTTTTGAAGAGGAGCTGTATGCATTTCCTTGGGCTTCCAGAACAAAGTACCAGATGCTGGATGCCCTAAGTGACAGAAGGTTACTGTCTTACAGTTCCTAAAGCTAGATATCCCAAATCAAGGTGTCAGCAGGGCTAAACTCCTTCTGAAACCTGTAGGGAAGAATAACTTCCTTGACTCTTTTGCATCTGCTGGTAGCAACTGTCAGTCCTTGAATTTCCTTAGCTGGTGACTCTGTGAAGAGTCTACTCCTGTCTTCACAGTCTCTGTGTGCTTGCGTGTGAATTTCCCTCTCATAAGCACAGCAGTCGGACTGTATTAGGGCCACCCTACTGACCTCATCTTAGCCTGATTACATCTCAAAAGATCCTATTTCCAAATAAGGACACAATGGAAGGTTCTGGGACTCAGTCCTTCAATATCTTTTTAGGGGACACAGCTCCTCCTGTAATACAAAGCACTGTGTCCTACATGTTAGTTGTAACTCCTTTGTACTAAGTAATAGACTGAACACCTACCTGCCTTACAGAAATCTGCTGGGTGATTGCTGGTCCCATACACTCTTATTACGCTACAAATGTTTGTTCACTAAAATGCAAAGAAAACAGAGTATGTCCTTCATGCTCCAGCTCATCACCAAGCCTGGGCTTACCATTTGCATGTTCAGGCAGAGGGACGGCTGTAGCTCCTGCCTCAGTTTCTTAGAAGACATGTAGAGAAGATCGTCATCTTCCCCCAAACAAAAACTGGGACAATGTATGGGGAAAAAAAAAAAATGTAGTGCCATTTCCATTGTAAGAGAGCATTCATGGAGTGCGCTTCGAATGCTAAATATTTGGAGTGTCTGGTTAATTTTGCTGATGCAGGAAATAATACAATTTGGAACACCCCCTACAAATTTGGAATGTGCTTGTCTTTAGGAATGAAATACGTAAATATTATCATAAAATGATCTCTTTTACAACAACTAGGAAACATTTGGACTAGGCTGTTTCACACACATACACAAAAATCAAAACTTGAAGGAAAAATGAATAAATTCTCTCAAGCTTAAAAGGAATAGCTAAGGATGTTTCAGTTTTTATATTCCAAAATTTTCTCTGAGTAAAACATAACTTAACGGACGTAGTTGGAACTAGAGAGTAGTATGCTAAGTGAAACAAGTCAGAGAAAGACAAATACCATATGATTTCACTTATATGTGGAATTTAAGAAACAAAACAGATGAACATAGTGGAACGGTTGGGAGGGAAAGAGGGAGATAAACCATGAGAGACTCTTGACTACAGGGGAACACATTGAGGGCTGCTGGAGGGAAGGTGGTGGGGGATGGGTAGATGGGGGATGGGCTTGAGGAGGGCACTTGGGTGTTGTATGGGGTATCGAATGGAAGTGATAAATCGCTAAATTCTGCCCCAGAAACCAGTATTACACTGTATGTTAACTAACTGGAATTTAAATACAAACTTGAAAAAGAAAAAGAAAAAAAGGAAGCGTTTAAAAATGGGCTCATTATGACGATGTTCAGGTATTAAGGCCTCCCCAGTGTGAATACTGCAGTTGTACATCTTACAATATAAATTTTGAATGCAATAGGAGATAGACACAATGAATCTTGGAGTTATGTACCATTCAACACTGATCATCTGTTTGTCCTAAAATTTAATCATTGTGTAGAAATTACACTTAATTCTGCAACACATGTATGGAACAGTCCATATTCACAGACTGCACTGAGAAGAGTTTTATAAAACTCTCAGGAGAGGCGGCAGATTTTCAATGACCTGTGGAAGCGTCTTCCTCTGGACTCCTGGAGACACATGACAGGGAGGTTTGCAGCAGGTGGGAGGTAGTGACTCTGGCCCTGGAACTCAGGTTAGCCGATCCCAAGAGAAATTGCTCCCATAATGGGCCCCCTCAACTACATGTCGCTCAAAGGTGTGGTCTAGACCTTGGTCGTGTGTGCAACCATAGAGGATTTTCTGGGCCCGTTGTTAAGTAAAAACTCAATTAGAACTTGTGTAGTAAAGACTCAATTAGAACTTGTGTAGCCTGAATTCATTTGTCAACATGGGACTTGTGTGTACTATCTTCCAAAACTCAGATTTGGGTGGACATTGGCTTTGAAATATTATATATATATATATGTGTATATATATATATATATATACACATATATATATATGTGTGTGTGTGTGTGTGTGTGTGTGTGTGTGTGTGTATCACAATGAGAGATCCAAGGTGAGAGACAATAACAGTGTATGACATTCCTGCCTAATTAATGTAGTCAACATAGGACTTGTATGTACTATCTTCCAAACTCATGATTTGGGAGGACATTGACTTTGAAATTTAAAAAAAATATCATAATGAGGCAAGAAGCAATGACAGTATGTGACATTCCTGCCTAATTAAGGATTCCTCATCCTTTAAAAGGACTCCAGGGGTCTTAGACAAGGACAGAAAACTAAATCCACATGTCAGAGCTCTCGTGCTTTGCCATATTTCCCACTCTGGTGGCCCAGTGGAATGTAGAGAATCATTTACCACAACTAGAATCAACTAAAATCAAAAAAGGACTGATAGAGCGCCCGTGTGGCTAGTTGGTTAAGCATGTGACTCTTGATTTTTGGCTCAGGTCATAATCTCATGTGAGATCGAGCCCCACATTGAGTTACACAAAGAGCGTGGAGCCTGGCTAAGATTCTGTCTCCTCTTCTGCCCCCACCGTCCATGCTCACACGTGTACTTTCCTTCAAAAAGGGCTGATGTCAGTACCTAGCATTTTCGGTAAAAATTGATACTTAAACTTTTTCTGTCATGGTATTTACTACTTTAGGGCTGGGCCACCTTCGCCCTGCCTTCAGTAATTATGCCTCACTTTCCCTAAACCCTCCTTAGGGTGAACCACCGTCTCCACTTTTCATGAAACTGGAGATGGTGGTTCACCCTAAGGAGGGCTTAGGGAAGGGAGGGGCTCTAAGGATGTAGGACTTTCAGTAATAAAATGAGATAATTTCTAGATAAATCAGGAAGGATTGATAACACCATTTCCCCGGACCATATACAGTGAGATTATCTATCAGATTGCCTTCATCCTAATCTCTGGCCCCATTAAAGGCGTTAGATGTGACCCAAACCAGGCCAATCAGAAACTCTCTTTTTTGGAACTTGAATCTTGACTGGGAGAGAGAATCAAGGAGAGAATATTTGACTCTCTGCTCCTTTAAGCTATTGTCCATCGTGTCTTGTGCCCCAGGCCCCCTGCGTTTGCTGCTCTGGACCTACTGAAAACTGACAGTTCAGCCACCCTGAGTCAGGTCAGCAATTTCCCTTGTGCTTGAGTTAGCCAGAGAAGGGTTGGTCAGTCACACAGGTGCGGAGAGTGGGCCCTGGAGTCGAGGCAGGACAAGTGGGAGATGCTCTCTGTGGGGTCCGCGGGGGCAACATCGGTAGAGGAGGCAAGAGTTTTTCTCTTTCTCTGCTTATCCCAAGGATGGAACGGGAAATCCTGCTGCAAACGGCATTTTGTTAAAGTGCTTCTGTGGGGTCCTGTGACTCACACCCACACCAGTGGTGGATGAACCTCAAAGGACTTGACAGAAGAACGTTAAGGCCTTGGAAAGAAATCAGTGAAGGAAGAAGGAGCGTTCTCCCTAAGGCCAGTCCTCCCGATGACCCTCGGGACCACAGTATTTAATGTTGGAAAAGCCTAGCTCCCCACCCCCAAGTTGGCAATGGCTACCGACAGAGGCCTAGGGACCAGAAGTAGAGCCCAGGAGCAGAAAGGGACCTGGGCCAGGCCTGATTCTCCCAGAACCCGCCCCTGTCGGTTGAATGTGGTATCGCACGTGGCCTCCCCTGGGACTCCTCCTCGCGTGGCCTCCCCTGGGACTCCTCCTCAGGCAGAAGTGCAGGCTTTGTTTTGACTTGCCTGAAGGTGGAGAGCAGGATACCTACTACAGGGAACCCTGTGGAGCTGCACCCGCACTCCGGTCTGTTCTAAGAGGCAGGCTGTCCCAGAGTGGACCTCAGTCCAGAAACAATATCTCAACGTTCGTCCCTATTTAATTGACGTGTTCAAATGCAAATCAGATAGGAAGCGCACTGCCCCTTCCCAGGAGCTGTGTTCCCAGAGACACCGGGGCTCCCCTGCAAACAAGGAACTGGAGTTGTTTAGCCCCTGTGGTGACCCCGAGGTCCCACACTTAGGGGAAGCTGCTCTAAATCTTCTAAGTGGTGCTGCTCAAAAGGGGAAAGCCTCCCACTGCACCTCTCTGAAGCGTCCTTGGAGACAAAGGATGAAATGCCAGGGGACCGAGGTCCCACCTCCCACCCCTCCTCTGCCAGTCCTGGTCTTCTGACGCAGGATGTGAGCAATGCTCAGGACCCATCACTGGCACCTGGGTCTGCCGGCTGCCTCCCTTTCTCAGTGACACCAGAAACAGTATCTGGGTTCCTGAGGGCTGCTGCCCCTGGAAAGGGTAGGAGGAGGAAACTGGGCAAGGGTCTAAAGAACTGGACTAAATGTAGACTTGCTTCTGTCTTCAAGAAGCGGTGAACTGACAAGGTGGAACCAGGAACCTGCCTGAATTAGGCTCCTCCCCTCCCACAGAGCCTGGGAGCCAGAGGCAGAGTCCATTTCAAGGAGGAGGTTCCCAGGTCCCAGAGAAAAGCATCCCTCCAATGCAAAACTGGCAGGAGACTTTTTAAAATGCTTACTTTTCTCACAGAGTCAGAGAAATCATTTGCAAGTCTTTGAATGTAAATGCTTTAGGAAAGGGGAGGTCAGAACAGGAATCAGGGAAAAGCCTATCTAACTTGAGTCAAGCTGAAAGAAAAGTTAAGGCCATCTTGGTCACCAGTGTTGATAAAGAAAAAAAAAAATCACACACACACACACACACACACACACACACACACACACACACACCCCTCCAAGCTGGAGCCACTTACCCCTCACAACGAAGCAAGACTTCATTACAGTACCAGCCTATTCCAGAAATGTGGCTGGACCTGAAACAATCCTTTCTTTTCTTTTGCTAAGAGCTTCTTCCTTGTCCCATATCACCATTAACCCAGGAAATTTCTGAACAACAAGAAAATTCTGAACAGGAATTTCAATAAGGAAATTCCAGACTCTTCTCCTGATCCTGCTCTAGGGTGACCAAGGCAAGATGATGAGGTTGGTGATGGTTTGTTTATAAACTTGTCCCGGTCAAATATGGTAATAGTCTTCTAGACTTTTAAGCTTCTGGAAAGACTTTTGTCATGGTTTCAGTGATAAGGCTCAGACAGAAATCAATTAGCAAATAATGCAGATCAATTTTAAAATAATACAAGATAAGCCACTGCAATTTTGTGGATATTAGCAAAGGCCAAAGGATTTTAGAATAATCAAGAGCCAGGGTACATGAGAACATTTGCAAGGCCCCACATATCAAGCAAAGTCATGAATTTCATTAGTATGAAGAATTTAAGATGTGTAAATGCATGAACTACCAGGGTGGTCTGTAGCATCAGCATTGCCATGAAAATAGGAAGCATTTATTGACTTACATTGTTGGACAGCCTCAGCTCCTGGGTCTTGTGTCTACATGGCCATGGTTTTCTTTCAGTAAAAGAGTTGCTCCTCTTACATGTAGACAGAATGGTAGAACAGTCTGTCCAAGTGTCGGGCTCATTGTGCCCTGGGAAGGGGGGCGGTCTGTCTGCAGGGTTCACCCTCCCATCCTTGAGCCTGCTCTTAAGGAGACTCAGCCACATCTTTCACCGTCAGTTCAGAACACATGAATAAAACACTAAGGCCCACCGAGTACACTGTGTACTGAATTTTCCATAAGAAGTCTAGGCTGATACCCACTGGGTTAGTCTAAGACAGGGGCCATGATAGCACCTACCAGATTCCCCGGACTGGGGGAAGGAGGATGCAATCCCAGGCTACATGTTTATTAGGCAGACAGACTCTCGGGGCCTCAGCAAGGTCTCCTATAAAAAGGAACTGCAATACCCATTGAATATGGTTGTCTTACTAACACTTAGTTGGATTATCTTCAAATCCTTGTGTTATCATGTTGATGTAGAAACTGGGGCTCCAAAGAATGAAGGGATTAGCAGAAGGTCTTGGAAACTTAGGAGCAGGCCTGGGGCCAGAGGCAGGTAGTTCCCTCCCTGCAGATGGTTGACCAGAGGCCCCCAGTGTCATAGGGTGGTTCAGTCGATGGGACAGCACGTTGTTAAGCAGGATACAACGTTTATAGAACACTCGTGTGACTCAAATACAACATAAAATTTGTAGATCTACACTGAGAGCTTCTCTGAGCTAGGTGAGGGAATAAAATTCACAAGTATTTGTAGTTAAGAGCAAGTTTTAACCCCATTCAGACTTCTGTGGCTGGCTTCTCTTTACTCCTGCAGGTTTGATCTATGTTCAAGGGTTTTACTTGCTTTCAAATGGCTGTAGTAAATTTATTGAAATGTTTGAGCTAAAAATCTCTTTGAAGAAGACCATTTATGTCTAGAAAAAGAAACTTAGGAATACTGTATAACCCCAGAAAGCCATTGCAAGAATCCTAAAGATCAAAATTCTCAAAATCCAGCAGAACAGAAATTGTTCTCTTGGGCTGACTTCTGGGCAAACCTCCTAGGTGTTGAGTTCCCCAAATAGTGTATGGTAGATTTGATATGTCTTTCTTAATTCAGAACAACATAAAGAGGAAGGAAGAACCACCCTAACTCCATTTCCAGTAGATACACTCTACTAATATTTTCCTAGGTACATTCACACATATTTGTTTAAGTAGGACTACATTAAACATGCTTGTTCTTTCCATCCATCTTGTATCTGACCCCAATGAATATAAAAGTGGATTTCTGTTTCATTACTTCAATGCATTCATAGTTATTCCTAGTGCTAAACTGATTGAATAATATGTAGAATGTCTCTGTATATAAATGAACACCCTTCGCACTGAAATAAACAATTAATTATAGGCACAGACAGTAGGATGCAAAGAATTAGTAGCTACTGACAAATAAAATCAGGTTTGGGTATGATATATACTATACATATGTTATATATACATAATGGATATATTTAAAGATTTATTTATTTATTTATTTATTTTAGAGAAGGAGAGAGCATGGCGGAGGGATGGAGAGAAAGGGAGAGAGAGAATCGCAAGCAGACTCCCCACTGAGCCTGGAGCTGACATGGGACTTGACCCCACAACCCTGAGATCGTGACCTGAGCTGAAATCAAGAGCCAGATGCTCAACCAGCTGAGCCACTCAGGCCCTCCTTGTGTGTGATACATTTTGAATCACATAAGGGAAAGCAGTAACACAGAATGAGGACCCACATAGTAGACCCAGGACTGTGACTGTACCCACGTGATGTATTTCAGTGAGTGGGCAATGCACGTCAGACATACAAGTAGCACACAGTAGAAGCCCTGTGGCTGTTGTCGGAGCACCTGTTTGAGATCCTGGCAGGTTCAGATTTTACACTTCATCCTGGAAAAGCAGGAGTTCAAACCACTTTCCCTAGACATTGACATGGAATGAGTGAAACATAAATTAACAATGGACGTAAAACACACAAAACATTTTGCACAAATAAGACACTCAATAGAAGGCAGATGAAACCATCGCTATGGCTAGAGATTTCTGTCAAACAACACTGCAGAGATGGAAGAAACAGATACCAACCATAAAATGAGGGATCTTTGATAGAAATTCTGTTTGATGGCCATAGCCATGAGTAGCCTCAGTACAGACCCTAATATTATAAGTGGAAAGACAGAATATGAAATATGGTTTTTTCAAACATATTAAGAATGGAAGAGACTACATGGAAACAATTTCTGTGATTCCATTTAGCTTTACTCTTATTGACAAAGAATTTTATCAAGGCTCTCAGTGTCTTTTATTTATTAACAATTTTTTTTAAGATTTTATTTATTTATTTGACAGAGATCACACGTAGGCAGAGAGGCAGGCAGAGAGAGAGAGGAGGAAGCAGGCGTCCCGCTGAGCAGAGAGTCCAATGCGGGGCTTGATCCCAGAACCCTGGGATCATGTCCTGAGCTGAAGGCAGAGGCTTTAACCCACTGAGCCACCCAGGCGCCCCTAACAATTTACTTTTTTAGATCAGTTTAAGTTTTACAGAAAAACTGGGGAGAATATGTACAAATTTCCTATACACGCTTCTTCTCACACATGCACACATTTAACTCCCTCGTTAAAAACATTCCCCACAGGAGAGGTGCCCAGGTGGCTCAGTTGGTTGACTGTGGGACTTTTGATTTTTGCTTGGGTGGTGATCTCTATGTCATAGGATCATGCCCTGTGTAGGGTCCATGCTGGGTGTGGAGCCTGCTTGGGATTCTCTCTCTCTCTCTCCCTCTGCCCCTCCTCCTTTCGCTCCCACCTCCCCACTCCCAGCTCCTAAGAATATGCTCTCTCTCAAAAAAAAAAAAAAAAAAAAAAGCAAAACAAAACAAAAAACCACCCTGCCAGAATGGTGCATTTGTTGTAATTGATGAACCTACACTGAGACATTATAATTAATCCAAGTCCATAGTTTACATTACGGTTCACTCTTGATGTTGTATATTCCATGAGTCTGGTCAAATATGGCATGTATCTGTCATAATTGTATCAGACAGAGTCTTTTCTCTGCCCTAAAAATCCTCTGTATTCTTCTCATTCATCCTTTCCCTCTCTCCAACCTCTGGCAACCACCGATATTTTTCCTGTCTGCTTAGTTTTAACCTTTCCAGAGTGCTACCGAGTTGGAATCATATAGTATGTAGCATTTTCAGATTGACATCTCTCACATAAAGATATGCACTTAAGGTTTCCTTATGTCTTTTCATGGCTTCACGCCTCATTCCTTTTTAGAGCTGAATAGTATTTCACTATCTGGTTGCACCGCAGTGTATTTATCCACTCACCTACTGGAGGACATCATGGTTGCTGCCATGTCCTGGCAATTAGGAATAAAGCTACTATAAACATCAAAGTATAGGTATTATACGGAAACAAGTTTTCAACTCCTTTGGGTAAATACTAAGAAGTGTGATTTCTGAATCATACGATAAGACTATGTTGAGTTTTGTAAGAAACTGTCAAAATGTTTCCCAAAGTTATGGCACCATTTTGCTTTCCTACCAGTAATGAAAGAGAGTTCTGGTTGTTCCATATCCTCACCAGCATTTGGTGACATCAGTGTTCTAGATTTTGGCCATTCTAATAGGTGTGTGGTTGCATGTTATCTAGTTCTACTTTTCATTTCACTGATGACATACAATGCGGAACTTTTTTTCAAATGTTTATTTACCATCTCCATCTTCTTTGGTGAGGTGTCTGTTGAGGTCTTTGGTCCACTTTTTTAACTGAGTTGTTTTTATTGTTGAGTTTTTAGGAACTCTCTGTATATCTTGGATAATGGTCCTTTGTCTTTTGCAAATATTTTTCCCAGCCTGTGGCTTGTCTTCTCATTCTCTTGGCATTGTTTTTAATTTTAATGAAGTTCAGATTATCAGTTATGTCTTCCATGGCTCTTGCCTTTGGTGTTGTGTCTGTAAAGTCCTCACAGTACTCACGGTCACCTATGCTGTCCCCTATGTTCTCTTCCAGGGGTTTTATTGTTTTGCATTTTACAGTTAAGGCTGCGATCTATTTTGAATTAATTTTTGCGATGGGTGTGAGGTCTGTGTGTAGGTTGATTTTTGTGTACATGGATGTCTTTTCTTCCAGCACTATTTATTGAAAAGATCATCTTTGCTCATTGTTTTGCTTTGATCTTTTGTCAAAGGTAAGTTGATTAAATTTATATAAATCTAGTTCTGAGTTCTCTGTTCTGTCCCAGCGATCTATTTTTCTACTCTTCCACCAATATCACATGTCTTGCTTACTGTAGCTCTATAGTAAGTCTTGAAGTTGGGTAGTGTCAATTCTCCAGTTTTGTTCTTCTCCTTCAATATTATATTATCCATTCTGAATCTTTTGCCTCTCCACATAAATTTTAGAATCCATTTGCTGATATCTCTCTGCTGCTGATATTTTGTTTGTGATTGCATTGAATCTATAGATCGAATTGGGAAGAACTGATATCCTGACAATATTGAGTGTGAGTATGAGTTCTATCCATGAACATGTCTTTATTTAATTCTCTTTTGATTTCTTGGACCAGAGTTTTGTAATCTTTTGCATATAGATCTTATACATATTTTGTTAGATTTATACCAAGGTATATCATTTGGGGGGATTATAACAACATAATTCAGAAAAAAATTGGAAGTGCCAGCTCAAAGTTAAAAGCTTCCTAATTTGCTAGATGTGATCATTTATAGAACGATCACAACAGACTCCACATTTTTTTATGAACTTGGTAAATATTACAAAATGCTCTTTTAAATCACAACCCATACAAATGTAATTTTATGAAATGAAGTTCTTTCTGTAGAAAATAGTGTTGATGTATTAGTTTTTGAGGGCTGCTGCAATAGATACTACAAATTGGGAGGCTTAACACAAATTTCTTATCGTTCTGGAGACTAGAGGTCTAAACTAAGATGTGGGCAGAACTGAGGACTGTGAGTGAAGGATTTATTCAAGCCCTCTCTTGCAGATGTCCATCCTAATGTTCACATGGGTTTGTCCCTGTATTAAATCTGCCCTTCTTAGAAAGAACAAGTCCTAGATTATGACCTGTTCTAATGACGTCATTCTAACTCATTTCTGTAAAAACTCTCTACCAAATAAGATCACATTCTTTTTTTTTTTTTTAATTTTTTATTTTTTATAAACATATATTTTTTATATACATATATTTTTATCCCCAGGTCTGTGAATCACCAGGTTTACACACTTCACAGCACTCACCAAATCACATACCCTCCCCAATGTCCATAATCCCACCCCCTTCTCCCCAACCCCCTCCCCCCAGCAACCCTCAGTTTGTTTTGTGAGATTAAGAGTCACTTATGGTTTGTCTCCCTCCCAATCCCATCTTGTTTCATTTATTCTTCTACCCACTTAAGCCTCCATGTTGCATCACCACTTCCTCATATCAGGGAGATCATATGATAGTTGTCTTTCTCTGCTTGACTTATTTCGCTAAGCATGATACGCTCTAGTTCCATCCACGTTGTTGCAAATGGCAAGATTTCATTTCTTTTGATGGCTGCATAGTATTCCATTGTGTATATATACCACATCTTCTTGATCCATTCATCTGTTGATGGACATCTAGGTTCTTTCCATAGTTTGGCTATTGTGGACATTGCTGCTATAAACATTCGGGTGCATGTGTCCCTTTGGATCACTACATTTGTATCTTTAGGGTAAATACCCAATAGTGCAATTGCTGGGTCATAGGGCAGTTCTATTTTCAACATTTTGAGGAACCTCCATGCTGTTTTCCAGAGTGGCTGCACCAGCTTGCATTCCCACCAACAGTGTAGGAGGGTTCCCCTTTCTCCGCATCCTCGCCAGCATCTGTCATTTCCTGACTTGTTGATTTTAGCCATTCTGACTGGTGTGAGGTGATATCTCATTGTGGTTTTGATTTGTATTTCCCTGATGCCGAGTGATATGGAGCACTTTTTCATGTGTCTGTTCGCCATCTGGATGTCTTCTTTGCAGAAATGTCTGTTCATGTCTTCTGCCCATTTCTTGATTGGATTATTTGTTCTTTGGGTGTTGAGTTTGCTAAGTTCTTTATAGATTCTGGACACTAGTCCTTTATCTGATATGTCGTTTGCAAATATCTTCTCCCATTCTGTCAGTTGTCTTTTGATTTTGTTAACTGTTTCCTTTGCTGTGCAAAAGCTTTTGATCTTGATGAAATCCCAGTAGTTCATGTTTTCCCTTGCTTCCCTTGCCTTTTGCGTTGTTCCTAGGAAGATGTTGCTGCGGCAGAGGTCGAAGAGGTTGCTGCCCGTGTTCTCCTCAAGGATTTTGATGGATTCCTTTCGTACATTGAGGTCCTTCATCCATTTTGAGTCTATTTTTGTGTGTGGTGTAAGGAAATGGTCCAATTTCATTTTTCTGCATGTGGCTGTCCAATTTTCCCAGCACCATTTATTGAAAAGGCTGTCTTTTTTCCATTGGACATTCTTTCCTGCTTTGTCGAAGATTAGTTGACCATAGAGTTGAGGGTCTATTTCTGGGCTCTCTATTCTGTTCCATTGATCTATGTGTCTGTTTTTGTGCCAGTACCATGCTGTCTTGATGATGACAGCTTTGTAATAGAGCTTGAAGTCCGGAATTGTGATGCCACCAACGTTGGCTTTCTTTTTCAATATCCCTTTGGCTATTCGAGGTCTTTTCTGGTTCCATATAAATTTTAGAATTATTTGTTCCATTTCTTTGAAAAAGATGGATGGTACTTTGATAGGAATTGCATTAAATGTGTAGATTGCTTTAGGTAGCATAGACATTTTCACAATATTTATTCTTCCAATCCAGGAGCATGGAACATTTTTCCATTTCTTTGTGTCTTCCTCAATTTCTTTCATGAGTACTTTATAGTTTTCTGAGTATAGATTCTGTGTCTCTTTGGTTAGGTTTATTCCTAGGTATCTTATGGTTTTGGATGCAATTGTAAATGGGATTGACTCCTTAATATCTCTTTCTTCTGTCTTGCTGTTGGTGTAGAGAAATGCAACTGATTTCTGTGCATTGATTTTATATCCTGACACTTTACTGAATTCCTGTATAAGTTCTAGCAGTTTTGGAGTGGAGTCTTTTGGGTTTTCCACACATAGTATCATAACATCTGCGAAGAGTGATAATTTGACTTCTTCTTTGCCGATTTGGATGCCTTTAATTTCCTTTTGTTGTCTGATTGCTGAGGCTAGGACCTCTAGTACGATGTTGAATAGCAGTGCTGATAATGGACATCCCTGCCGTGTTCCTGACCTTAGCGGAAAAGCTTTCAGTTTTTCTCCATTGAGAATGATATTTGCGGTGGGTTTTTCATAGATGGCTTTGATGATATTGAGGTATGTGCCCTCTATCCCTACACTTTGAAGAGTTTTGATCAGGAAGGGATGTTGTACTTTGTCAAATGCTTTTTCAGCATCTATTGAGAGTATCATATGGTTCTTGTTCTTACTTTTATTGATGTGTTGTATCACATTGACTGATTTGCGGATGTTGAACCAACCTTGCAGCCCTGGAATAAATCCCACTTGGTCGTGGTGAATAATCTTTTTAATGTACTGTTGAATCCGATTGGCTAGTATTTTGTTGAGTATTTTCGCATCTGTGTCATCAAGGATATCGGTCTATAGCTCTCTTTTTTGGTGGGATCCTTGTCTGGTTTTGGGATCAAGGTGATGCTGGCCTCATAAAATGAGTTTGGAAATTTTCCTTCCATTTCTATTTTTTGGAACAGTTTCAGGAGAATTGGAATTAGTTCTTCTTTAAATGTTTGGTAGAATTCCCCCGGGAAGCCGTCTGGCCCTGGGCTTTTGTTTGTTTGGAGATTTTTAATGACTGTTTCAATCTCCTTACTGGTTATGGGTCTGTTCAGGCTTTCTATTTCTTCATGGTTCAGTTGTGGTAGTTTATATGTTTCTAGGAATGCATCCATTTCTTCCAGATTGTCAAATTTATTGCCGTAGAGTTGCTCATAGTATGTTCTTATAATAGTTTGTATTTCCTTGGTGTTAGTTGTGATCTCTCCTCTTTCATTCATGATTTTATTTATTTGGGTCCTTTCTCTTTTCTTTTTGATAAGTCGGGCCAGGGGTTTATCAATTTTATTAATTCTTTCAAAGAACCAGCTCCTAGTTTCGTTGATTTGTTCTATTGTTTTTTTGGTTTCTATTTCATTGATTTCTGCTCTGATCTTTATGATTTCTCTTCTCCTGCTGGGCTTAGGGTTTCTTTCTTGTTCTTTCTCCAGCTCCTTTAGGTGTAGGGTTAGGTTGTGTACCTGAGACCTTTCTTGTTTCTTGAGAAAGGCTTGTACCGCTATATATTTTCCTCTCAGGACTGCCTTTGTTGTGTCCCACAGATTTTGAACCGTTGTATTTTCATTATCATTTGTTTCCATGATTTTTTTCAATTCTTCTTTAATTTCCCGTTTGACCCATTCATTCTTTAGAAGAATACTGTTTAGTCTCCATGTATTTGGGTTCTTTCCAAACTTCCTTTTGTGGTTGAGTTCTAGCTTTAGAGCATTGTGGTCTGAAAATATGCAGGGAATGATCCCAATCTTTTGATACCGGTTGAGTCCTGATTTAGGACCGAGGATGTGATCTATTCTGGAGAATGTTCCATGTGCACTAGAGAAGAATGTGTATTCTGTTGCTTTGGGATGAAATATTCTGAATATATCTGTGATGTCCATCTGGTCCAGTGTGTCATTTAAGGCCTTTATTTCCTTGCTGATCTTTTGCTTGGATGACCTGTCCATTTCAGTGAGGGGAGTGTTAAAGTCCCCTACTATTATTGTATTGTTGTTGATGTGTTTCTTTGATTTTGTTATTAATTGGTTTATATAGTTGGCTGCTCCCACGTTGGGGGCATAGATATTTAAAATTGTTAAATCTTCTTGTTGGACAGACCCTTTGAGTATGATATAGTGTCCTTCCTCATCTCTTATTACAGTCTTTGGCTTAAAATCTAATTGATCTGATATAAGGATTGCCACTCCTGCTTTCTTCTGATGTCCATTAGCATGGTAAATTCTTTTCCACCCCCTCACTTTAAATCTGGAGGTGTCTTCGGGCTTAAAATGTGTTTCTTGGAGGCAACATATAGATGGGTTTTGTTTTTTTATCCATTCTGATACCCTGTGTCTTTTGACAGGGGCATTTAGCCCATTCACATTCAGGGTAAGTATTGAGAGATATGAATTTAGTGCCATTGTATTGCCTGTAAGGTGACTGTTACTGTATATGGTCTCTGTTCCTTTCTGATCTACCACTTGTAGGCTCTCTCTTTGCTTAGAGGACCCCTTTCAATATTTCCTGTAGAGCTGGTTTGGTATTTGCAAATTCTTTCAGTTGTTGTTTGTCCTGGAAGCTTTTAATCTCTCCTTCTATTTTCAATGATAGCCTAGCTGGATATAGTATTCTTGGCTGCATGTTTTTCTCGTTTAGTGCTCTGAAAATATCATGCCAGCTCTTTCTGGCCTGCCAGGTCTCTGTGGATAAGTCAGCTGCCAATCTAATATTTTTACCATTGTATGTTACAGACTTCTTTTCCCGGGCTGCTTTCAGGATTTTCTCTTTGTCATTGAGACTTGTAAATTTTACTATTAGGTGACGGGGTGTGGGCCTATTCTTATTGATTTTGAGGGGCATTCTCTGAACCTCCTGAATTTTGATGCTCGTTCCCTTTGCCATATTGGGGAAATTCTCCCCAATAATTCTCTCCAGTATACCTTCTGCTCCCCTCTCACTTTCTTCTTCTTCTGGAATCCCAATTATTCTAATGTTGTTTCGTCTTATGGTGTCACTTATTTCTCGAATTCTCCCCTCGTGGTCCAGTAGCTGTTTGTCCCTCTTTTGATCAGCTTCTTTATTCTCTGTCATTTGGTCTTCTATATCACTAATTCTTTCTTCTGCCTCATTTATCCTAGCAGTGAGAGCCTCCATTTTTGATTGCACCTCATTAATAGCTTTTTTGATTTCAACTTGGTTAGATTTTAGTTCTTTTATTTCTCCAGAAAGGGCTTTTATATCTCTCGAGAGGGTTTCTCTAATATCTTCCATGCCTTTTTCGAGCCCGGCTAGAACCTTGAGAATTGTCATTCTGAACTCTAGATCTGACATATTACCGATGTCTGTATTGATTAGGTCCCTAGCCTTCGGTACTGCCTCTTGTTCTTTTTTTTGTGGTGAATTTTTACGTCTTGTCATTTTGTCCAGATAAGAGTAAATGAAGGGGCAAGTAAAATACTAAAAGGGTGGCAACAACCCCAGGAAAATATGCTTTAGCCAAATTAGAAGAGATCCAAAATCGTGAGTGGGGAGAAAGGGGATAAAAAGAGGTTCAAAAAGGAAGAAAGAAAAAAGAAAAAAAAAAAAAAGAAAAGAAAAGAAAAGAATTTTTTTTAAAAAAAGAAAACACCTAAGAAAAATGTAAAAAAATATATATATATATATATATTAGATAAACTAGTAAAAAATCGTTAAAAAAGAAAAAGGTAACAGTTAAAAAAAAATTTTACCCGAAGGCGAGAAAAAAAAAATGAAAAAGAAAAAATTAAATTAACTGCAAGACTAAAAAAAATCACAGGAAAAAAGCCATGAGTTCCGTGCTTGGCTTTCTCCTCCTCTGGAATTCTGCTGCTCTCCTTGGTATTGAAACCGCACTCCTTGGTAGGTGAACTTGGTCTCGGCTGGATTTCTTGTTGATCTTCTGGGGGAGGGGCCTGTTGTAGTGATTCTCAAGTGTCTTTGCCCCAGGCGGAATTACACCGCCCTTACCCGGGGCCGGGGTGAGTAATCCGCTCGGGTTTGCTTTCAGGAGCTTTTGTTCCCTGAGCGCTTTCCGTAGAGTTCCGGAGGACGGGAATACAAATGGCGGCCTCCTGGTCTCCGGCCCCGGAGGAGCCGAGAGCCCAGGGCCGCACTCCTCAGTGCGCCCTCAGAGAACAGCGCCCAGTCACTCCCGTCTGCCTGACCTCCGGCCGCGCTCCGAGCTCACCCAGCCTGCGACCGGTTCAAGGTCACCCCAAGCTGCGAGCTTACTGTCAGTTCTGTCTCTGTAGCCGGCTTTCCCGTTCCAATACCCGCAAGCTCTGCGACACTCAGACACCCCCGATCCTTCTGTGACCCTGCGGGACCTGAGGCCACGCTGACCCCGCATGGGCTTCGCCCCGGCTTAGCCTCTGGAGCGATGTCCCTCAGCGGAACAGACTTTTAAAAGTCCTGATTTTGTGCGCGGTTGCTCCGCCGCTTGCCGGGAGCCGGCCCCTCCCCCCGGGGTCTATCTTCCCGTCGCTTTGGATTCACTTCTCCGCCGGTCCTACCTTTCAGAAAGTGGTTGTTTTTCTGTTTCCAGAATTGCTGTTCTTCTTCTCTTCGATCTGCCGATGGATTTTCAGGTGTTTGCAATCTTTAGATAAGCTATCTAGCTGATCTCCGGCTAGCTGAAGCAGTCTCAGCTTGCTACTTCTCCGCCATCTTCAAGCCTGTCCCAAGATCACATTCTGAGGTACTAGAGTTTAGGACTTCAAAATATGAACTTAGGGGGAAACAATTCAACCTATAACAACTAGCACATTTAATTCAGTTGTTAAAAAAACAGTTGTTTAAATGAATCAAATCCTATGAAAATTCTACAACTAAAATTCACAATGTGAATTTTAGTTGTAGAGAGAGAGATCACAAGTAGGCAGAGAGGCAGGCAGAGAGAGAGAGAGGAGGAAGCAGGCTCCCTGCTAAGCAGAGAGCCCGACGTGGGACTCGATCCCAGCACCCTGAGATCATGACCTGAGCCAAAGGCAGCGGCTTAACCCACTGAGCCACCCAGGCGCCCCCACAATGTTTTAATTAAGAACAATTATTGTAGAGAATCATGTTTGTTATCAGTGCTAGGAAAATTGTTCTGAATATAAGGTAGATATTTCTGAGACTATTTCCACACAGTTCACTCTGCTTGGTGGGGACCTCAGCCTTCACCCAGAAAGACACTCAAATCTATCAAAGCCTTCCCTTCCCTCTACTCCATCATTCTCAATGAACCTGCTATAGAGAGACAGGATGATAATTCGTGTAGTATTTTTTCATTGCAAAGTGGTTTTTTTTTCTCAATGAGGTTTTGATTTGAATTTCTCTCACTTACTTGTGAAGCATAAGGAATAACACGGAGGACATTGGGAAATGGAGAGATGGGAGTTGGGGGAAATCAGAGGGGGAGACGAAGCATGACAGACTATGAATGCTGAGAAACAAACTGAGGGTTTTGGTGGGGAGTTGGGTGAGCCTGATGGTGGGTATTAAGGAGGGCAGGTATTGCATGGAGCACTGGGTGTGCTGCATAAACAATGAATCTTGGAACACTGAAAAAATTAAAAATAAATAAAGTGGTGGATTTTTTGTGTTCTTTTCCCCCAAATCTCTTTTTTTACAGGTGTTTTGAGGTATATAATTGATATACAAGTAACCCTGCACATAATTAATGTATATATTTTGAGGAGTTCGGAGACATGCATATACCCATGATACATTTACTACTACTACTACTACTACTACTACTACTACTTTACTACATTTACTACATTCACTACTACTACTACTACATGATACATTTACTACTATTACGACTATTACTACTACTACTACCTTATCATGATTCCATGACACATTTACTACCTTGATTGTGGTGATGGTGCATGTGTGTGTCCAAACTTACCACATGGTAGACATTAGCTAGTTTTGTGACTGGTTGTCTATCCGACATCTGCTTTCTCATCCTGAACTCTTCTAAATTTGCCATTCTAAAGCCACAACTCTTGCTGTATTGACAGTTTCCATCTTCATTCTGCTCATTTACCTGTTCAGTGGCTCCAAAGCCCCAGGGCAGCTGCTATGCTCAGCCATGAAAACTCCTGTCATTTTGTCTGCCAAAAGCATTTTAAAAGGTTTATTTTGATTTATTTTAATGCCCTTTGTGGGACTCCTTTGTGATTTAGCTTACCTCTGGTAGCTTCTGCTTCTCTCTCTCAAAGCTCTCAGGGGACATTCATTGGTTAGCATCTGAACTGGTAGGGTGAGAAAGGTAGACCTTCTAAGTTCAGGTGTGACTCAAGAGCTAACGTCTTCTTCTCTGAAGCTGGTAACAAAGAATCAGAAGCCATTCCCACAAGAAAATTAGTAGAAATGCCTGGGAAAATATTGATAAAATAATATCACTGCTGCAATACCTATAAAAATATACTGTTTGATATTTGGCACCAAAGATAATTGTCACTGACTACTTAGAAAGATAATGAAAAAATTATGGTCCTTCAAATTAAGAATATCAGAAACATCATCTTTTATTCATGGGGAAAGGTCAAGAAGAACCAGGGAGTTCATTGACATTTTAGCACTGATAATTATTTTTAAAAAACAATCTCTGTGTGTACCAAGTGCAGACTTGGATTTTACTTTACTCCCTTGAGATACACCCAATGCCTATAATATATCTGAAGAGGCTTTTATTCTGGTATTCAGCAGGTGTTTATTAACATGCACTAGGAGCTAGATGCTGTCCAAAGAGCTCTGCTATCGGAGAAGCTTCCTCTCCTGATGTTTACAGCCTATGAAGGGAGGGAAGAAGAAAATTAACAAGTACGTAAGCATGAAGGTATTAGATCAGCGCTCTAGAAGACCTAGGGTTCACAGTGCACTTTGCAGATAATCTAAAAAGCTAGTTAGTTATTTTTGAAAATGAGATTTTTGAAAAATATAAATGCCTATTAATAAGCTGATTGAGAGTGGAGAAATAATTCTCTCTTCTTAATTAGAAAGCTGGTGATCAAAATGTACTCCAAAACAAGCAGTTTATAAATTTAAGGCAATAAATAGACTTCTCCATGATAATGGTTTCTTCAAAATTGCTTCAAAATATTGATGTTACAAGTCAGCATTTCTAGTCATCAGAGCAGTTTTTAGATATACTTAAATTAAACATACAGGGGGGCACCTTGGTCACTCAGTTGGTTAAGCATCCAACTCTTGATTTTGGTTCAGGTCATGATCTCAGAGCCGTGAGATCCAGCCTGTGTCAGGATATGTGCAGTGTGTGGAGCCCGCTGAAAATTCTCTCTCACCTGGACTATTATTCAGCTATACAAATAATGAAATTTTCCATTTATGACAACATGGATAGATCTTAAGGAAATTATGCTATGTGAGATATAACAGAGAAAGGTAACTATCATATGATCTGAACCTAAAATCAAATCTAAAAAAAAAAAAACAAAAAAAACAAAAAAAACCCTAAAAAAAAATCATAGATACAGAGAACAGATTGGAGGTTTCAACAAAAAAGAGGGTAAAGAGGTGGGTGAAATAGGTTAAGGTGGTCGAAAGGTACAAACTTCCTGTCATAATATAAATAAGTCATGGCAATATAAATTACAGTATGGTGACTATAGTTAATAATACTGTATTGTATATTTGAAAGTAGCTAAGTAACTTGTAGATCTTACAAGTTCTCATCACAAGAAAAAAAAATGTTAATCATGTGTGTGACAGATGTGAACTAGACTCACTGCAATGATCACTTTGCAGTATGCACAAATAATTAATCATGCCCTGTGCCTGAAACTAGTATAATGTTATATGTCAATGATACCTCAATTTAAAAGAAAATACAATTTTAACCCAAAAAGTCTATAATAAGGGTAAATAAAGTGTATATTATAAAAATAACAAAGGTGAAGGTATACAAAGTATATAATATAAAAACAGGACTTGGGTTTGGTTTTTTGTTTCTAAATAAAATAAGTTTTACAAAATTAACAACAGCAACAAAAAAAACAAGATATAGAGAAACTAGGAATTGAATGTATTTTGTTATGAGAACTGTTAGCCTCTGTATGTCCTTATCTAGCTGTATAAATTTAATGGTTAACTCAGCATTTTGTATTCTAAAAGCTCTTTTATTGGTTTCTCTTTATGTGCAATGTTTCCTAAATTTAAAAAAAATTATATAAATTACATATGCAAATAATACAATAACACAACACAGACTTACATACCATCTGCCCAACCCAATCAATGGAATTCTCCCACCCCAGAAGCCCTCTGTGAACCTCCCCAGTCTTATCCCACTTGCTGCCTCTGGAGGGAGCCACCATCCTGAATTTTATTTATTTATTTTTTTGTAGGTGTCTGTTATTCAACTATCAGGACCTGGTAAGTCATATATTATATGTACCTGTGTAGGTTTATGTAGATAAATAATATTTGAAGGTTTTAGAATTTTACACAGATAATCTTTTGGGATTTGCTTTATTCATTTTGTATTATATTTGTGTGTGTTGATGTGTATAGCTATAATACTCTTGTGTAGAATTTCTTTCATGAAGAAATAAACAATATTTGTTTTGTTTTGTTTTCCTATTTTACTGGTAATTTAGATCATTTGCCATTTTTGTGTGTTTTTGCCTCCCCAATGTGCATGTGAACTTGTGCAGGGGTCCCTGTGCGGGAGTACAAAGTTGGCCAGGGTATCTACCCAGGACGGTGGCTGGGTCGTAGGCTTTGCTCACCTTCAACCTGACGGGATAACGCCAAACCCTTTGACAAGTGGTTGTATCACTAACACCTGCATTTGTGCACAACCCACCCTGGGGCTCTCCACCTCCCTTCCATCACTTGCAGTTACTTTGTTTGTTTCTCTTTATTGATAATGAGGTGGCATTTTGTTACAAAGTAGTTTTAATGAATACTTAAAGGGTTAGCACTTAGTCAAATATATTAGTTCATTCTATTTCTTAAAACTGAATCTCGATAGCTTCCATGCCTAGTTTCTCTCAAGATTTTTTAAAAAATTAACTGCTATCTCTTTCCAGTTTCAACAAGAATCTTAACCAAAGTTGGATAAAAAAAAAATACTGAGGTCTTATCATTTGTTTCTGGGCCACTAAGAACAATGAAGCAAATGGGGTGCTGTGGAGAGAACTGCACATACATTATGTGGGGGCTCGCCTCTCTGAAGAGGTCACCTTCACTTGAGAACCACATTAGGAACAGCTGACCTTGAGATTTCTGAGGGGCATCCGTGAAAAACACTCAGAGCAAAACCCCAAGGCGGCAGTAATCTTGGGGATTGGAGGTTCTCCATGGAGGCCACTGGGGTAGGGTTTCATGAGTAAAAACTTAGAAAAGTGGCTGGAGTTTGCGAAACTTGCGCCTAACGCAGGGCTTTCTCCATTATTCTTTCTTTCTTCACTTTGACTGTTTCCTTCAGAAACTTCCAACTCCTGCAATTATATCATTTGTCATTTACTGACTCACTTATGATTTGCTGCCTTCAGTCCAGACTGTGACGTCAGGGACTGTGTCTGTCGCCTTGATCACAGTGTCTCTCTCTTGAGCCAATGTCAGTCCTTGCACACAGCAGTTGCTCAATAATTATTCCCGAAAAGGAGGAATATTATGGGAGCTTGTGGTGCCTGTCTCCCTCATTTGTTTGGTTGTGAAGAGTTTTGGGTGAATGCCCTCAAGGAGACTTGGGTTTCCAAAGATGATGTGGTTCTGCAGGTGTCAGCAGGGAGCTCAGCAACACAGTCCTGTGAGTTTCCCATAGGGACTGTCACTGGGAAGGGTGGCAGTCTGGCAAGAACAGGAGGCCTGGGACCAGCTCCAGGTGAGAAGACCACAAAAGGAGCTTTGCCTGGGGCATCCTACAGAAGGTTAGCCCCAAGCCCTTGTTGCTGAGAAGCATCCTTGGGACCTCTGGTCACTGTACTCTCTGCTGAGAGAGGTCCTCCCTAAGATAGGCAGCCTTGAGCGGGAGGGTCTTTACTGGTTATCCATTTGTCAGGGACAATAATGAAGGACGGATAAAATGTGCTCGTCAAGGAGGCCATAACCACGAGGCCTCGAGAAAGGAATTTATACTAACTGTTCAATGCTACTGTTTCTACACACGAGGGACTCATTGGCCAATTCTTGGTCTTCATATTTTCTGGGATATAGGACAGTGGACAGATTTTGCGAAAGTCTCTTTCCACTTGAGCCTTCTGGAACAGAAGGGACGTGGTCTGAATGGAACTTTGGTATGCTGAAAAGCTGACGTTCCTGCTTTTAGTTACTGGTAAAGCATTTGGGTTTCAATGGCCTCTAGGATGTTGGTGCTCATACAAAATGGAGAGGTAAGAGAAGGGAGACACAAAAGTTGGTCCTATATGACAGAGAAAAGGAGCTTCACGATCTGTTTTATTAGTTTTCATGCTAAAGATTTGTGGACAAATGGAGGACACATACCAGGATCTAACCAATACGAGGGGGTGAATCTGATTTAAAAAAAAAAAAAAAAAGCACTTTTCTTCTGTTCCTCGAGATAAAGAAAGCATTATGTGGTAGAGATTTGACACATTTTGATAGTGAAAAGTCAGCTGCTCCTGACCAGGAAGATTATTTTCTGTATATTTAATGTGATCTTACATTCTCAGATAATGAATTTAAATTACATAATACACTTTGCTGAGAAAGGAAATCTATTTGCCTGTCAGTGATATACATTCTTGGTGTTTGCCAGACAGATTCTTGCGGACAAATGATAACGGATTCAGACAGGCAAAATCGCATTAAATGATTCCACCACTTAATTGCAATGAATTTATAGTAGATTTGAATCAAGGAGCACATTAGCAGGAACATTAAATTATGATGCAAAGCTCCGTTTTACTTCATACTCGTATTTTTAAGAACCTTCAGTTTTAGAGATCTTAAAATAACATCAACTTAGCCGGCTTGAGGATAAACAGAAATAATGAATGTGCCTGTTCTTAATTTCTCTACTCAAATGTATATTAGATTAAATTTCCATTTGACCCACTCTATCAATAGACGCATAAATCTAGAGATATTTCCCATGAGAAGTCATTAAGTTGGATTATTTTCTAATGTGAAATGTAGATTTGCAGTGAAGGGGACAGGAAGGGAAAAGACATGTTTATGTTTTGTCCTCAAAGGGGCCAATAGACAAAGTGAGAGCTTCCAAGATGAACCTGGGCTCACCAAGTTCATGTCCACTGGTGTTAAAGCCAGGGTAGAGAGGTCACTCCAGACTTCATTTTAGCCTGTTTTGTTGTTGTTGTTATTGTCATAATTGTGGATTACTGTTAGTATTCTTTCTTGTTTCTCATAGTAACTTTAGTTTGGTGATCCTTCACAGTGTAAGAGCGTGGAGTTTATGCATGTGAAGACACGTGTAAGTACTCAGCTGAGAGATGGTGTGCTGGGGATAGGGGGATGTGCCTGGAATTATGTACACAAGTCCATATGTGTGTCGCTAGGCGTGTTTACCATTTATTTGGAATATTTAGATCTTCCATCATAAAATCCACGCAATTGTGTAAATTTTTATTTTTAACCATAAAGTGGACCTTCAAACCTCTTGGTCTTTGCAGAAAATATACAACTTTAAAAAGCAGATGGGACTCGACCTTTGGCACCCCTTAGGCTGGTCCTGCTTGGATACCATTCATCTGTAAATGCTCATAGTTAGCAGATTACAAACTGAGTTTTGTTCAAATGCCTTTATTAAAAATCATAATCAGTCTTGTTCATTGTGTAACAATAATTTAGTTCCAGATAAGCAACCCAGTTAAAGACATAGCCATAGGAGCTGTAGAGAAGCCACAGGGAATCCTTCGTAAGATGGAAAACCAATACTGATATATCTGAGTTTCGAAAATATTCCCACAAAATGTTTTTTTTATCATCATTGATCATTCTGTACCAGCAAAACCAGACAATTATAATTAATCTCCAAGGCTAGTTTTGAGTAATGCAGGCGTGTGTGTTTTGCCTCATTGACTTTGAAGGATTAGTAATTCTCTTACAGTCTACTCGGCATCAAGAGAGGGACCGTGTCCTGCAAAGTTAGAGTTCAGTAAGCCAGATGGAAAGACCCTCAGAAACCTTCATGACAAATACATGTCAGAGCAGAAGGATAAAAGCAACGTTTCCAGGTTTGTCACTGACTAGTTCTAGGTGTTGAGCTAAGTCTTTCCCTCAGTTTTATCGTCTATTAAATGGAGATAGTTATGTCAATTTTTCTAGAATTTGCATTAATCAGATGAATGTCAAGTATTTGTAGGCCTGCATGAGTGTGTGCATGGTTGAGGGGGAGACTACAGTCTGGGCAGACTGGACCCCAGAGGAACAAGTGTATAGACAGGACAACAGGCGGCAAGCCAAGGAAGATGGATAGCGATAGGTTGAATGAGGAAAGCTCTGGGGGAGAAGAGTTATATAGGTAAGGCACCTCCCACCCCACCACACCCCAGCCACCACACACTCTTGCTATAAGTAATGGTACAGGTTGTCACACACATCTGTTGGGGCAGGAACATAATGGCCAAGCAGTTGCAAATTTCCATCAATTTGCAACCAATTACACTGTAACAAAATGAGACTACTTAATGGTAAGTTTTACTTGTAGATATTAAGAAAATTTCCAGTGGCAGACTGGGGCGCCTGGGTCGCTTAGTTGGTTTGGGCTCAGCCTGAGAGCTGGAGCCCCACGTTGGGCTCCGGGCTCGGCAGGGCGTCTGCTTGAGATTCTCTCTCCCTCTCCCTCTGCCCCTCCCCAATTCATGCACATGCTCTCTCTCTCTCTCTCTAAAATAAATAAGTAAAATCTTTTTAAAAAAGTGACAGAATCACTTGAATTAAGCGTATATAACTGATATAATTGTTAAGACAAATTAAGATGAATCTCACGTAGACCACAATTTCTTCTCTCACAAGAAGCTTGGAACTGTTTGATATTTGTTCCTCCCCAGCTGCAGAGCCGGGCAGGGCTCCTCTAACCTGCACTGTGGTTCTCCTGCTCTTTCCTGATGCAGTGGCCATTGCTCTCACTTCTTTAGCAAGGCTGGGGCTCATGGGTGCCCCTGGGACTCCCTCAGTTTTTGCTTGTTTCCCAGTGGGAGCAGCTCCTTTCTTACCATGTTTTTATCCTCTTGTTTTTTTTAGACGGCTCTTCATTGATGAAACATTTAACGAGGGTCTGCGACCTGCAGACACAGAGTAAGGCTGGGCATATTTAAAGGCAAGTAAAATGGGGTTTCTGCCTCAGGGTACTCACAGTCAATCAGCTCTGGCAGACAAACGGGTAAACCAGTTTTCAGACCACGTGGCGACGGATGGATGAGGGGGAGCTGCAGTGAACTAGAAGGTGGCCCCGCCTCGGGCTGGGGCGGACAGGCCGGGAGGTGTGGGACCGTTGAGCTGCCTGCCTGAAGACGAGAAGACGTGTCTGGGTGAGGGGAGGAGGGTGACCAGGCAGAAGCAGCGGCCCGGACGCCTCCTGTCCTAGACACTGGAGGTTCCGTGCTCTCTCTCTCTCTCTCTCTCTGTCTCTCTCCCTCTTACACACACGCACACACACACGAAAGTCTATCCCTTTGGTGGAAAGAACCAGCATAACCCTCACACTCAGTGGCTGGCCAAGTGCCCTTCAAGGAAAACAGCAACGACAATAACAGCCACACAGATTTGTGAATTTTCGGTCTCTGTGGTGTAAACCCCTCCCGCCACGGCCGATTTCAAGCTACCGATGACATCACAGCTGATTGGCCAACTTCTGTCTGTATCAATCAGTGCGGAGCTGTTATTGGTCGGCCCAGGTCACTGCTGCCCCCAAGCCAATAGCCTCTCACTCGGGGAGAGAAGCCCCTCCTCTGGAGCATGTTGTGGCATCTTCTCTTCGAAGTATCTCTCAGTGGTCTCTGCATGTTGTTCCTTCAGTCTTTGAGTTTCCAGCTGGCAGGTGACTGGGTGCCACGGAGGCTGCTGGGAAGCTCGGCAGAGCTGGCAAAGACAGAGGGCTCGCAGCTGTGACACTGGGACACACACACACTGAGAAACACTCTCCCCTGCTTGACCAGAGGGATGGCTATGCTAACCAAGGGAAAGGGGAGGATTCCAAGAAGTGTAGACACAGGACAGCAGGGCATGGGGGAGGGGAGAGCAAACAGAGCAGGAAGTGGACCTCGCCGTCTGGGCATGGATTCTCTCCCAAGTGTGCAGGAACTAGAGGGGTGGGCCTGGGAAACAGCGGGAGAAACCCTTCCCAGAGAAGACGTGTGCAGGAGAGTTTGCAAATAAACACAAGGCTAGCTTCCAAGAAACTATACCCGGGGAAGGCCAGATTATCAGTTTGATTAATTAGTCCCTAAGAACATAATTACTGTAAATCTTATCCTTGGGAACAAGGTATCTGGTCTGAGCTTTGTGTCTGCAAAGAAACCAGTATTCAGTGGAAGTTTTCTGAGATAATTAGGATCTAAAGCTTTGGGAAAAAGTAAGTGGAGGTTCCATGTCTATGCCTGAAATCCTCACTCCCTCAAGTGCTGAAACACTGACTGTAGGGAAGGTTTAGATGGGAAGAATGAACCAGTTCCAGCGTATCAATGGGGTTTGGCTGAGAAGAGGAGGAAATAGAACTTGGTTGAACACAGAGCATGGAACTGGCATTGTACATGGTTTCCATGTAGAGACAGGAGTGTCAGAGACCTTATGGCCTTGACCACGGACATGCTGCAGAAACTGGTGAGGACACCATTCACGCACCATGACTATCTGGGAACAGCGTCATGGGGGAGAGGAGCTTGAGGACCCAATAAGGGATTGTGAAGAGGGATGTACTTGGTAGTTGATAGTTTTAACCCCCAAACAAGCAGGACATGAGCAACTTCAAATGACTCATAGTGAATACATAGCTCGTTTAAAACGGGCCTAAGTTAATAGCCAACTGGAACCAACTGAACTGCATGTGCCCCCAAACCAGGGGTACCCTCTGGGGAGTGTGGTAGATAAAGAACGTAGTTTCCAGGTGGCTGAAGTGGAGAGGGAATCGGAGGAGAATGAGACAAGCTAGAGATGAGCAGGTGTGATGAAAAACAGCAGGGAGAAGCAGGTTCCTAGGCAGGAACAAGAAATGTAGGGCCTGGTCTCCACAGCTCCCCAGGGAAAGGACATTTCCTGGTCTCAGAGAGAAAGAGGGAGAGAGAGAGAGAGACAAAGAGAGGCAGTAAGGGGCCCAGAAATATTGACGGAGGTAGAGATAGGACAAAGAATGAAGAAAACACAGCATATATGTGTATTAGTAAGGATTTCCCAGAGAAATAGGTTAAACAGGTAGGTAGGTAGGTACGTAGGCACATAGATACATAGACAGATAGGAAGATAGATTAAAGAATTGACTCACTCTTTTGTGGAAAGTCTAACATATGACTGGGGGAGCCTGCAGGTTTGGGACTCAGAAAAAAGTTTCAAGTGAAGTCCAAGGACCTTCACCTGACAGATTTTCTTCTTGCTTGGGAAAGTCATTCTTCATTCTATTAAGGTCTTCACCTTATTAGACAAGACCCACCACAATGTGGAGAGTAATTTAATCAAAGTCCACTGATTCAAATGTTAATCTCACCAAAGAAAAAGTAAGAAAGAAAGAAAGAAGGAAATAAAGAAAAAACACCTTCACAGAAACATCCAGAATATTGTTGGACCAAAAATCTGACATTGCGGCCCAGCCACATAGACACATTAACCATCACAATATGGCTCTCATTCAGGCCTTTCATAAGAGGCAGAAGAAGCAGAAGGTAAAGGCAACTTGAGACCTGGGAAATGTGAGAGATAAAATAAAAGGGAAGGAAGTCATTTCAAGGTAATAGGGATGGATAATTCAGATCCCAGAAAATGTGTAAGAGTAAAACATAGAGTAATTACTAAGTATGAATGCAAGATGGCAGAAAACTAGAGAAAAGACTTGAGGTTGAAAGAAAGATTTTAAAATATTTTTTTTTTATTTTTTTTATTTTTTTTAAAGATTTTATTTATTTATTTATTTGACAGACAGAGATCACAAGGAGGCAGAGAGGCAGGCAGAGAGAGAGGAGGGAAGCAGGCTCCCTGCTGAGCAGAGAGCCCGATACGGGGCTCGATCCCAGAACCCTGGGATCATGACCTGAGCCGAAGGCAGAGGCTTTAACCCACTGAGCCACCCAGGCGCCCCTAAAATATTTTTTAAAGATTCAATTATTTACTTAAGAAAGAGAGACAGAGTGAAGACAAGTAGGGGGAGGGGCAGAGGGCAAGGGAGAGAGAGAATCTGAAATGGACTCTGCTGAGCTTGGAGTCCTCGGTCCCACAACGGTGAGATGGTGAACTGAGCCAAAAATCAAGAGCCAGCTGCTCAACCGACTGAGCATCCCCAAAAGACAGATTTTTAAAAATGTTTATAATAAAGAAGTGGAAAGAAATTGAATATATGAGTTTGTCAGTTTGGAAAGATTTGGTAGATTTGGGAGAAAGTTCACTACAAAATGATTCTAAAAGGTGGTTAATTTTTAAGGTATGTTAAGGAGGCCAAGGGCAGGTGCCTTTCCTCCCCTTCTGAGCTTGGCACGAGCTGAAGACCTCGTCGTGCATGCATACTATACCAGGAACTGTAGAACATTCTCTTGGGAAAGTTGTGTCCACTGTTGAGACACCAGGTTGATCCACTGCTGCCTTCTCTCCAAGGGCTCGTGCTAGAGAAAGCTGAATGTGGAATATGGATCACGCAAATGCACTTTGGAGAATCCAGGAGCTTGCTTTGGTGTTGCTGTGTCCTAGAAAGCCCAGAATTCATTTTTTGGCACACTTGTGTTTTACTCTGAGTCACAGTTCAGAGCCCATCCCTTTAATTCTTTACTAGCCACTGTAAAGTTGACTTGACCACATACTGTAAGAAATATTCATGGAAATCCAGAATAGATAATTTGATTCATTTTGTGCCTGTTTATTAAGAACACCTTTCATGATCATCATTTAAATACATTTAAATACATTTTGTGGACCCTTATCTATGGAAATATAGTCATTTATATCTGCACATAGTTCCTTTTCTTAGTATCTAAGTTTAGAAATGATAGCTAGTGCCGTCTGATAAAAATCTTTGCAATTTGATCATTTTACTCACCTTTGATTTTCATGAAAATGTATGACCCAATTATGTTTGGATTAAAAGCAGTAATTATAGATTTTACCCACAAAGATAAATTTGGAGGAAGAGAAGATTTCAAATCCAAAATAATAAGAAATAAAAATAGCTGTAGGAATTTTTTAAATGAAATTAAGAAAAGGTCAACGTGAGAAAAAATTTGACTGAGAAAATTTGCCCTGACAAAAAAATTGTCCTGAGAAAAAATTTGACTTACTCTCATTGCTCCTTCCTTCATTCCTGCCTCTCTCTCTCTCTTCTTTCTTCTTTCTTTCTTTCTTTCTTTCTTTCTTTCTTTCTTTCTTTCTTTCTTTCCTTCCTTCCTTCCTTCCTTCCTTCCTTCTTTCCTTCTTTCCAGATTTTATTTATTTATTTGACAGAGAGAGACAGCACAAGAGGGAACACAAGCAGGGGCAGATGCTTAACCACTGAGCCACCCGGGCGGCCCTGCCTCTTTATTTCTGTTAGAATCATGCACTCTAATGCGCTCTGTATCTTGCAAACTGTGGTAGTGCGTTTTCATAGTTAAGTAAAGAATAACAATGCTGTTTGATTATGGTTGAAATGGCCATTAGGCCACAGGCATGAAAATGATAAGGTGACCAGTGTGTCTTTTGCTTAGTGACTTTTTCACTTGCATGATATATTTCAAAGTTGATCCAAGCCATAAGGTCTATAGGACTTCCTTTCTTTTTACCAGAAAGATAATCTTTCTAGGAATATACCACATTGAATTTTTCCACTTATCCCTTGATGGACATTTGGTTTCTTCTACTTTTTGGCCTTTATGAATAATCCTGCAGTTAACTTATCTGTACAATTTTTTTCATCGACATGTATTTTATTTCTCCTGGGTGTATACTTAGACGGGAAAGTTCCAGGTCATGTGGTAACTGTTTACATGTTTGAGGGCCTTCCTGACTACGTTCCCAAGTAGCTTCAACATTTTGCATTTCCACCATCCCTGTGGGAGGGGCCCAGGGTTTCCACATCCTCACCAATACTTGTCATTAACTGTGTTTTTGTTTTGTTTTGTTTGGGGTTTTCTTTCCTTCTTTCTTCCTTTTTCTTTCTTGGCATCCAA
Organism: Mustela lutreola; assembly: GCF_030435805.1. Classification (NCBI taxonomy): domain Eukaryota; kingdom Metazoa; phylum Chordata; class Mammalia; order Carnivora; family Mustelidae; genus Mustela; species Mustela lutreola. The sequence continues at coordinate 6,613,152 of NC_081294.1, read as the reverse complement.
CAGGGAGTGATGTAACAATTGTGATTTTCTTCACATTTCCCTGATGACTAATAATATCGAGGATTTTTTTCACATGTTTACTGGCCATTTGTATATCTTCCTTGAAAAAATATGCAGATCCCTTACGTATTTTCCCGTGTGTTATTTGCCTCTTTTGTTGAGTTCTGAGAGTTCTTTCTATATTCGGGATACAAGTCGTTACCAGATAAATGTTTTGCAAAATTTTCTACCATTCTTTGTAGTGTTTATTCACTTTCTTAAAATGGTATCATTTGTAGCACAAAGTTTTTAATGTCGGTGAAGTCTAATTTAGCCACTTTTTTCCTTCTGTTCCTTGTGGGTTTCATGTTATATCTAAGACTGACAGATGTACGATCACAATTATTTACTCCTATATTTTTTCTAGGAGTTTATAGTTTTAGATTTTACATTTTGGTCTTTGATTCATTATGGTGAAATCTAATGTGTGGTGTAAGACGATGATCTCTTTCCTGCGTATAACTCGTATTCCCCTCAACTGCTGCTCTTGGTTTTCGAATATATCAAGCCTGAAACAAAATACCACGCAAAATATTAGACAAGAGAAAAACCATGATAAGATGACAAAAGAAACTTTTTTGTTTGTTTGTTTTGTTTTGTTTTTTTTTAAGTTTAGGGTTGCCAGTAGAAGTGATAAAATAACAGTACAACTCAGCACAGCATTGGGAGGCCCAAAACACATCTCTCAATAAATCTTTTCTTGTCGCTGCTGGAGGGTTTAACTTGTTTGACATGACAGTAACGGTGTGCGACTGCTGCCTTTGAGGGCTTTCCCATAGACATCATGCCATTTTTCACCTTCATCTCTGCCAGTGGAATGATGGTGCAAATTTGAGAAAGAAAACAAATATGCAAAAAAAAAAAAATGCTTATCTTTCTTTGTCCATAACTTCCCTTTTTGTCCTGGTAAACTCCACGCCCAAATGCCTTAATCTGTGCCCAAATGGCTTAAATCTTCATCTTATCAACTGCTTACTTAGTTCATTAATGACTTCAGATAGAAAGTGCTCGTCTCTCTGAGGGCTGCCCCTCTCTCTTTGTCAGTCTTGCAGAAGCCCAGGATCTAGGACAGGATATTTGATTCCCACGTTGTGTAGTGTTGGAAGAGGAACTCCTTTGCTTGGCCTTTTAAGGTGTGGGAGAACTGATGCCCCATCCAACCTCTCCTTTCCACAACTCCTTGACCAGAGAAAGATAGACTTATTTTTTATTTCCACTCTCAGAAATGGGAGGAGGGTTATATTTTTGAACTAGAGGAAGTTCTATAGATTGGATCATCCAAGTTCATGCCTTAAATTTCAAAAGAGGAGTTTCACAGAAATATGGAAAATTCTGTTCTTAAACAACATTGCTTAAACATAATATTGCTGTCCAAGCACATTGGACGTTCAAAAACTGAATTTTAATTCGTCATTTTTTTCTTTCTTGTATTTTGTATCAGATCATTCCACAGAGATCCCCTCCCCCCCCCCCCAGGAGAATCAGTACTCAGACTTGCAATGGAGAAAAACAGTTTACTAAGTTTCCGAATCTTACCTTGTTACTCTAATGCCTCTGTCTCCACGTGGGAAGCATCCCCGGCCTCCCTCCCAGTTCCCCTGGAGTTTGGGCTGAGTTAGAGTAACAATCTGGACCCGCTGTTGTGTTTGTACACATGCCAGGTGCCAGGGTGAGATAATCACATTCATCCTCACAACCTTCCTGGGATAGAGGGATTGTTAATTTCACCTTACAGAGGAGGGGGCTGAGCACAGATACTAAGTGAGGTAGAAATAATGAATGATAGAGCAGAGATTTAAATCTAGGTGCATTAGACCCAAACCTATTATCACAGTACCCAGCTAACTTGTTTCCCCTCTGAGTGGTGCTTGCCTATTAGCATGCAGTTTGCCATTACTATATTGTGAGAGCTCTGAGCCCGGGGGTCTGCTGTATTTAGTCCATCACTCCACTGCCCAGAAGGGTGACTATCCCACAACAAATGCCTAATAAATGTATGCTGAGCTAATGAAGCAGCATTAATCGGTGATGGTGAGGGGTGCCATCCATACATACTGCCCAGCCGTGGATGGAAACAGGACAGTCTGAGGCCACCCAGTGATGCAGAAAAGCTCATGTGTGGTTCTACAGAAGCTATAAAAACACAGGGGCATGACTGAAAAGTCCCATGAATGGGGCAGACAATAATTAGAGCTTAGAAGAAGAGAACAGTGGAGAGATGGAGCATCAGGGCTACTCAAGATGAAGAAACCTTTGAAGTGTGAATGAGATTAAGTTAAAAAATATAAAGAGGAGAAAGATACCAAACACTAGAGAACAGAATGAACAAAAAAGCACGTGGCATCTTTTAAGGACCACAAATTAATCAGTGAGCCTGGAGCAGAGATTCGGTGGAAGGAAGAGTCAGGAAAGAAAGACAAACATGAGAGCTGGCGCCGTGTTGTGAAGGGCCCTAAATCCCTTGACACTGAACCTGCTGATCGGAATGGATCAAGTGGACGCTAGCAGGTTGGACAGACTGAATTGAGGAGAGGAGGAAGAACTGTGGTGGGCGGGGGATGGGAGAGCTGGAGGGTGGGGGCCGGGACCGAAGTTACAGAAGGGAAAGAGAGCATGAAGAATTCTCTGGATGTGGAGACCAGATGTGCAGGGAAGTGCTGAATCAAAATTTAGCTCCCATGAAGGCAAACCCTGGTCATGTGCCAAATCCTGACACCCAGAGAGGAAATTGACGATGCAGTGGCAGATGGGGGCTGGTAGGAGCTGCTGGGTTTGGTCTCCAACACATGACGTGAGGGGGGGGTGAGGGTCTGGCCATTCACCCTGCGGGACTGAGCTGGACCCCGCTGGGGTCAGGAATGTGCCGGAACCCATGATTTTCTGCACATGCATAAACTGCCCCAGGGGGAGAAACAGAAATAGGAGGGCGTCTTGTCTCTACCACAGAGATGTGCAACTATGCAAGGCAGGGGTTCAAAAAATATTTATAGAATGATTACATACATGCAATTATATCTAAATTTAAAGTCTTTCAATGTATTAGGTTTGAATAAACAGCATCAATTGAGACTAGATGAGTTGAGACTAGATCAATTGAGAGCCCCTTTTATACATTTGTGGTCATAAACACCATAAGAACCAGTCATATCACTTGTAATTTCTAGTTTGCACCATGGTCATTCCTCTGGAACTTTCCATGCCATGCAAGGCAGCTTTCCAAAAGGTAGGAGGGAAAAAACAACCAGAGACCAGGGGGAGAAAAAATTTAAAAAAAAATTTAAAAAGTTCTATTTTAAAAACTTGAGCTGCTGTGGAATTTGACAATTGAACTTTTTAGAAAAACAATGAGTCAACTTTATCTGGTAAAGTTATTACCTGTAAAGGTTGATTCGGCCACAGTCCTTTATCAAAATGGCAGTTGGTAAGGTTGCAATATTGAAAATAAATTAGGTGAAGTGCATGCTCTTTGAAAGGACACAGCAGAGACAGAGCCTGGGAGCCCCAGGTGTGGCTAGGCCTGGCCCAGATTTTGACCTTTCCCAGATCTTCTGCAGAGGGGTCGCCCCTCTAGGGAGGGAACCCCCCTGTAGGCTGGAGGGGCAGGGCCTGCAGGCTGAGAGGAGGGCTGGGGACGCAGTAGGCTGAGGGCACAGGTGGCCAGGGACCCCGTCGGCTGCGGGCATCTCAGGGTTCAGAAGAGAGGGCTCAGAGGGATGCAGGGACTGAATGAAACACTGGAATCAAGACACACATCGGTCCCTGTGCAACTTTCTCTGTGCAACTAAAATGCATAAAAGGGACCTGGCAGCCATTCCCACCACTGAGAGGCCTACAAATCCCCTCTCTGTCCAGTTTTGGGGACCCAGTCTCCAGTCTCCCGGTGACGTGCTGCAGCTACAGCTGAGTTAGAAAGAGCAGTCTCTTTCTAACTCTTCTGCCAAGGCCGTACCTGGCCTAGGGAGAGAAGCAGCTGTTGAGATGATGGGATCTGAATGTCAATGCTGGAGGTGTGTACACGTGCTAAAAATCATGCTATCTATGAAGGTTTAAGTCCCCCAACTATATTTCTGCTTTCCTATTTGGCCAGCCAAGGCCCAGTATATTTCAAACCAATAAAGAATCTTCAGGTTTGTACTCAGAGCTGGAGGTCTGTGTCTACACCTGCCAGTAGGGGGTCCAGAGCTGAGCATCCGCTGATTTCAGCCAAGTGCAATACCCAGTGTTCCCCAAAGGGGGCACAGTCCTCCGGAGCGGCACTATGGTGCTGTGCAGGACATCCTGATGAGTTTTCTCCATGGACTTAGGTAAATCTTAGTCACCAGTTCATTTCTTTGATTCTATTAAAAAAAAAAAAAAAAAAAAGGATAGAAAGAAAGAAAAAGTTTTGTTGAGTGACTACTACATTCACAGAAATCGAATAGAGATTTATAATTCAGCCAATAAGATGAGTCATATGAGGGTTGACAAGAAAATAATCAGAGGTGGACTGACCACACATATGAAGTCCGTACTGTTACTACTATTGACTTGTTCATTCATGAGACAAGTAGAGGTTTGGTATCCATTAACTTGTAAGAGCAGGTATTGGTCAGGATGGGGGCAATTATATGCATATGAGGGAAACCTGAGAAGAGTAAAATTTCAGCCCTGTTCTATATTAACATATTGATAAGATAATAGAATTAAAACACTAAGCACAATTCCTGAAATATAATTAGCACAGAATAATTGCTAATGTTTTGCTTGTAATCTGCTTCAACCTCCTATCACTACCAATGTAGAAATTTAGGAAAATGTTCCAGGAGAGGGGATAGATTATAAGAGACAATGACAAAACAGAAAATTCAGTAAAGGTCACTATGCCCTTGGAAAAAAAGTTAACCCCTTAGTAAAATGTTACAAATTTTAAACAATAAAGCATCAGTTCCTTCTTATTTAGTAGGCAACTTTTTAAATTGCAGCATGCCTAATGAATTAGGAAACATACAGGGACACGGGCACACTCACGGGCCAGTGTGAGGCTAACCGTCTAAATTACCTGTGGGCCATCATGGGCTTATTGCCCATGGATACAAGTCCTTTGTGAAAATAAAACAATTTAGAGGATTTTTATTCATTTCTGCAAACTGACAAAACGAGAGGTGCTATTTGCAATGTATTTTTATTGAATGGTGGCTCATCACACCAAGGCTTTCCGCCTGTGCACTGAAGGAGGAGAAGCCTGGAGCGGGCTGGGGGTTCCCTCTCATTCATGCTCTTGTGAGAACCTTATGAGGAGCAGCAGGTTAACAAGCTTATATTTTCCCGTTGGTCTCAGATCACCTGAGTTGTCCAGAGATTGGCTGGAAAGGCAGTAACAGGAGATGAAGAAAATTGCATGTGTATGTCTAAGCAAGTGTAAGTCATGGGCATGTTCAGTTCCAAGGGTCAGAGCCTGGGACTAATGAGGCCCTGAAATCTGGATCCCATACGGATCAGTTAATTTCTCAGAATGCTCAGTAGTCCAAGTGCTCACAGAGAAAGGGGCTCCTCCAAGGTTGGGCTCCTCCCAAGGGCCACTGGGAAAAGAATGGAAAAACCAAGCACAGGCTTGTAGAGAAAGGTAGAGGAGCCCCAAGACATGAGCCCTCTAAGGTGGTAAAGGACTAGACCATGGGGAGTCACGGAGCATGGGAGCCATCTGCCACATTACATGCAGCCTCTCCTGTATCTAGCTTAGAACAAAGCTGTGAGAGATCCCAGGTGGATGCCACAGTCCTGCTGGAAATCAGAACTAGTGGCAAAGAGACAGCTGGGCGCCATGGTTGTCCAACTCAGAGATATGTTCCGCTGTGAGCAATCCAGGAGAATTCCAACAGAAGAAAAATATCATGTTACTAATATATCATTTCAAGATATTATACCTCTGGTTCTTATTAAGGTAGTGTGAAGGACCAGCCTTCTCTAACTCAGAGGCTCTGAGGAGGCATTTCTGGGAAGGACAGCTTGCATCCGCACTGCCTTCTGGAGACAGGCCCCAGAATGTGTGTCTCTGAGAAGCTCATCGATCCGTACGAGGTTCCGATTTCAGAGCCCTGTTAGTGCCAGGCTCTGACCCACGATGCTACGACATGACTAATGTGCTCAGAACTGTGCTTGGAGTGTATTTCTCTATCTCATTCAATTTTATTTCCTGTCAGCCCCTGCGCAATTCAGGGATCTGAGACCAGTAAAAAATACAAGCTTGTTCATCTGCTGCTGGACATAATGTTCCTACATGAGCACAAATGAGATTGAATCCTATAGCCTGATTTCCAGTGTGAGCCCGTCTTACTGCACAAGCAGAAAGGCCTTGGCATGAGGGGTATTACGGGCCGAAATGTGCCTCCCACTCGCCCCCCGCCCAATTTAGAGGTGGAAGCCTAACCTCTCTTATTTGGGAATAGAGTCATTAGAGATGTGATTAAGGCTACATAAGGACATGAGGGTGAAGCCAGTAGGACTAGGGTCATTACGAGAAGAGGAACAGATACCAGGAGTAAGGGCCACATGAGGGCACAGCAAGCAAAGTGGCCATCGACAAGAGAAGAGGAGAGGCCTTGAACCTTGGACCTGGATTTCCAGCCTCCAAACCTATGAGAAAATAAATGTCTATTGTTTAAGCCACCTGTGTGTGGGATTCTGTTATGGTTACCCCGAGCAGAGTAAGACCCGGTGCCATGATTGTATGGGACATACACGAACCTCATTTTCTCTCTTTGTTAATTCACATAAATGAGGAATAACTCTGATTTTTTTCAGTTTCAAAAAGGATTTGTATGCCTCTGAAATGAGCTATCCTGGCCTAGCACTTTCTTTTCTTAAAGGGATTTGGATAAGAGGCTGCCTACACGTAACCCTGGGATGGCTCACCCACCCTGAGTCACGGGAAGCTTGCTCTTTGTGAAGACTGAAAGTTCCCTGCATTCATTTTTTTTTTTTTTCCTCAAGGCCATGGTGAAAGAATGCATCATCTGGAGAATGGTGAGAAGATGCAGTCTTATTTCAGTAGAACACTCTCATGATCTCAAAACACCAATGGCTCTACACCCTCAGGGTCATGGTCCAGGCACAGAACCTAGAAGTCTCCACGGACCACTTGGGGTCTATCTCTCTGTGCTCTGGGGGGATGATACCTTTCAGAGCTGGGCTCTGGGGGGCTGGCTATAGTCAACAGGAGGTTTGAGGTTCAGAACGGCCCCACATGGTGATTACTAGACTGGGTTCCCATCCTTGGTGGGATTCCAGAGGATTCGCCTAGAAGAAAAACTGGGAAATGTTACAGTGACTTTTCAAAAATGATTCTTCTGAAGATTATGAAGATTAAAAAGCAGACCACTATGTTTTGTTTCACAATGACTACACTGTAATAACTGTCTATATTGACAGGCTGAGGTATGATTATTGAGGTCAATAGAGTATGAATATTGATTGATTTATTGATTGACTTTTAATCAGCTATACACCCAACATGGGGCTTGAACTCACAGCCCTGAGAACAAGAGCCGCATGATCTTCGACTGAACCAGACAGGTGCCCCTACGGATATTTACATTGCTTTGCTAATGTGGCCAAGAGGATATGGGTGAGTGGGAACTTGGTGACAATTTATTGAAAGGATCCCATATCTCAGGTCCAAAGCCAGCTTAGTCACACACAAATCCATATCCCTGTAGCACCCCCGACCAAACCAGTTGTCCGGCAGCATGACTGCCTTCCAGAAAGTGCTGTGACCTGCTACCCAGTGGGACACCAGAGCTCTTCTTTCTTCTTAACTGTATCACAGGTAAGATTTGATAGTACTATATCAAAACTTGCTAGCTTCAAACAATTCAGGGAAACAAAACCCTTTATTAACAAATTCCATTGTTCTCTTCAAATGTGATTTTGTTCTTCTGTACCTGCTGTGTAAAGAAGCAAATGAAGCAGCATAATCTCATGAAGTCTTATTTTAACTTAGGTTGTAACTCTCTTTTATGTCTCATGTCAGATGTCTATAGTCTTTGAAATCACTTTTATAGGGAAACAATTTAATATGAAACCATTGGCATTCTCTGTCCAACCTCTCCCACTTTCCTACATAATGACATTAGTTGAATTACCTCCTCCGTGAAGCTGTAACGTTCCCCAGAACATTTCTAGCAGTTTCACCAGCCCTCGAAACGCAAGTGTTCTGGGGTACATTTCAGGTACATGTCATTGAATGACACAGTATACACAGTTGTTTGCGTGGATTAGAGAATGTGAATCTATAACAAGCAAAGAAACTGATGGGGATTTGAGATCACATCGCAGCTTTGCAAATTTCCCCACCAGAGAGAACTCTTGCAGGGATGGGGACTGTGCCTTATTACTTTATGAACTAACAGTAATCGCGGCTTACTCCTGGACAAGGTGGGATGGGGAGATATTGCAGAGTACATCCTTGATGGGAAAGGAAAATGAGCTTCCTAATACTTATCTGAATGGGGTAGAATTTCCCACCAGTCATGAGCAGAACTGAACCTCCTTATGGTTGTGGGTAGCAAGAGAAGGGTAGAAGGGCCTGTCCCTTAAGCATTTCAATAGAGCCACCTTGTCTTAGGTGCACCTGCTGACCAAGCCCTCTGGGGCCCACCAGGGTCTATTCAGGTTCCCTGTGGGCCAATGCTTTTGCTCTTGTAGTTCACAGTTAGGCAAAAACTTGCATTTCCATGTTGCTTATAGCCTCTATCAAGATATACCCTGGAACACTTTCAAAAAAAAAAAAAAAAAAAAAAGATATACCCTAGGGCCATTTTGGTTTTACTGAGAATAAGTGATCTGTGCTTGCTCCCACACCTTTGCTGCAACCTGTGAACCATGGTTCTGATCCAAATACATTGATCCAGAGCCTGTAAGGATCCTTTGAAATAAAATATGTAGTCTATGGCTTTGGAGGTCTTTCTCAGAGGTTCTAAGCCAAAATGGTCAAAAGATCTACATGGGCTGGCCCCACCAAGAGTCTTAATCCCAAGCATGGTTAATATTGGTCCTCTCTGCACACCTGGAAATGTGCAGATATTTTGGTTGTCATAATGCCTGAGTGGGACACAATGTACTATTATAGAAAGGAGGGTAGGCTTACCAAAAGACTTAACAACATGAGGGACAGTATCTACAATGAAGAATGTACCTCCCAAAGTGCCAATAGCACTCTCCCAGATTCCCACGATATCCTAACAGGCCTACAAATTGAAATCCCCCCTCTCCTGAACAAGTTACAGTTAGAACTAATACCGTCTCCCTCTGAGTATCATCTAAGGGTAGCCTTTCCTAGAAGGTGACATAAGGCAACTATCAAGAAATATTAGCGCTTCAGCATGGAGAATAAGGACCACTCAAGGCTGAGCATCTCCAATATGCCTGCAGTGTGCTATATTCTCCCAAAGGAGAAAATAACCAAACTGATTCCCTGCCCCCATTCTCTCGGTGGCTTTATAAAACCACCTACTCTAAATTAAATACTATGGCAACAGAACCAATATTGCTTCACACTGAAATGGAAGGGTTATCAAAACAGCTAGGAAAGTTCAAAATAAAATTAAGTTTTTAAAAACTGCCAAATAAAATCAGGAGATCAGGGCTAGATAATAAACCTTGTGATCTGATGGTGTCCAAGATTGACCACGGGTCTTTTTTTATTTCCTTCCTTCCCTCCTTCCTTCCTTCCTTCCCTTTTTAAAAATTCTACAGTTTGGGACAGGTCTCTTACCTATTAAAATCTCGTACTTAATTCAGTGTTTGTTCCCTTTGGATTAGTGGCATTTGGCACAGACCATAACTACTATCGGTGCTCTGCTTGTTCTATCTTAATTTTCCATTTGTTCCATCTTAATGTCTGTCAACTCTGACCAAAGATGGTTTGTAATTACTCTACCAAATTTGATCATTAAGAATTTTATCAAGTATTAGTCTTAGCTGCATCAGAGGACAATACGTTCAAATGAGGCCATTACCCAATTGCTTCAAAATCCAAATTAGCCAAAAAACTCCTCCTCTTCCTTCTGACTCACAGTGCTGTTGGCAGCTGCGGGGCTTTCTTCAGACAACACCCAGGACCACCTGAATAACACATCAGTCAGTCCCAAATGGCTGATGGCTTCATCAAAGGAATGTGTGACCAGAAGGATCTGCCAAGTAGGCACTGGTGACCATATGCATGGTCCCACTTCCACAAGTGTAAGACTGAGAAGGAGGCCCAGCTCCTTCCTGAATCCTATTTGAATATGGCCTTTTGGACTTTAATTTATGAGCTGATTTCATCTGTTTTTCCTCATAAAGTTCTAGAAAGGATCTAGAACTAGCTTTTAGATAGATGTTCAAGCAGGAAAAATCGTGTCCTCGTACTTCCTGTGTCCATTCTTTCTTCCCTGGCCTCCACCTCGGACATATTCAGTGAAGGGTCTGGCTGTTCTCCAGCACTGTTCTTATTTATTAAAAATGCCATCTCAGAGGGATAGGAATTACCCAACCAGAGTAAAATTTGCTAAAATGTCCTGGGTCCTACCCTAAACTTTGTAAATAATCCACATCAAAATGGCCTTTTGTAAATTACAAGATTACATCACTAGACAGTAAGGATTCAGGGAATGGAGAAAGGAGAGATTGGGAAGAGGGTGGCACAGCCTTCCAGGGCTGCGATCATACCCACGAGATGGCTATTGGGCACAAGGCCAGCCCTGACATGGAAGTGTCACATTCACAGAAGCATAGACCCTAAATTCATCACCTTCACATCTGAAACAGCTATGAGGCCAAGCAGGAAATGAATTCCATGTGCTCACATCCAGATTGTGTGAGGGCTTTCTTCCTGACATTTTCTTTGCTCCAAGATGGTGTTGGCTGGCAGGGGTCCAATTCTTGGCAACCACCTTTTATGTGGGTAACAGCAATCCTGAGTTTCTGCAAAATATATCACAGCAGTTCAAGAAGACAAAGAAGAAGAAGAAGAAAAAGAAGAAGAAGAAGGAGATGAAACATGTGAACCTGTAGGATATTTAAATTTGAATTTGAATTTAATTTTGAATTTGCATGTTTCAATTCTCTAGACCTAGATTTGTAATATTTTTATTTTCATCAAGCAGGAAGGCTTCAGGATTTGTGGAACCTAGCCCTCAATGTCTCAGGACAGTGATGATGCATGTTTAGTTCCATGTGAAATTCCCAGTTTGAGAGAAATTATTAGAGTCAATCTTAACTGTATTTCACAATTTATTTGGTGTGTGCATTCAAATACACTGGGGGGATGTTTGAGATGCTCTAAATTTTACACATACTTTGTACCTCTCTCTCTTCCTCATCTAATATGAGAAATTGTTTACATTAGAGGTAGGGAATGTGATACATACATATATATGTACATATATATGTAAGAATCAACTTACATATATATGTGTATACATATATACACACGTATATGTATATGTGTGTATATATGTATATATGTGATACATACATATACACACATATATATGTAATAATATATAAATACAAGAGCATAAAGCATCCATTGTTTTATGATGATTAAAGTTATAAAGACAGTCATTTCAGGAGTCAGTACAGCAGATGCTGTTTAAAGTGGTCACCAGTTCAGAGCATGATGAGGGCCGATGGGATCAGGATGAATCTCCAGACAGTTAAACACACAAAATTACTTTTTTTAAAAAAAGATTTTATCCTACCAAAAAGGAGAATTTCAGACCAATATCACTGGTGAATATGGATGCTAAGATTCTCAACAAGATCCTAGCAAACAGGATCCAACAGCACATTAAAAAGATTATCCACCATGACCAGGTGGGATTCATCCCTGGGCTACAAGGATGGTTCAACATTCACAAATAAATCAGTGTGATAGAACAAATTAATATAAGAAGAGAGAAGAACTACATGGTCCTCTCAATCAATGCAGAAAAAGCATTTGACAAAATCCAGCATCCATTCCTGATTAAAACGCTTCAAAGTATAGGGATAGAGGGAACATTCCTGAACATCATAAAATCTATCTATGAAAGACCCACAGCAAATATCATCCTCAATGGGAAAAAGCTTGCAGCCTTCCCATTGAGATCAGGAACACGACAAGGATGCCCACTCTCACCACTCTTGTTCAACATAGTATTAGAAGTCCTAGCAACAGCAATCAGACAACAAAGAGAAATAAAAGGTATCCAAGTTGGCAATGAAGAAGTCAAACTCTCTCTCTTCGCAGATGACATGATTCTTTATATGGAAAACCCAAAAGACTCCATCCCCAAACTACTAGAACTCATACAGCAATTTAGCAACGTGGCAGGATACAAAGTTAATGTACAGAAATCAGTGGCTTTCTTATACACTAATGATGAAAGTACAGAAAGGGAAATTAGAGAATTGATTCCATTTACTATAGCACCAAGAACCATAAGATACCTGGGAATAAACCTAACCAAAGAGGTAAAGGATCTGTACTCAAGGAACTACAGAACACTCATGAAAGAAATTGAAGAAGACACAAAAAGATGGAAGACCATTCCATGCTCTTGGATCGGAAGAATAAACATTGTTAAAATGTCTATACTGCCTAGAGCAATATATACTTTTAATGCCATTCTGATCAAAATTCCACCAGTATTCTTCAAAGAGCTGAGCAAATAATCCAAAAATTTGTATGGAATCAGAAGAGACCCCGAATTGCTAAGGAAATGTTGAAAAACAAAAATAAAACTGGGGGCATCACGTTACCTGATTTCAAGCTTTACTACAAAACTGTGATCACCAAGACAGCATGGTACTGGCATAAAAGCAGACATATAGACCAGTGGAACAGAGTAGAGAGCCCAGATATGGATCCTCAACACTATGGGCAAATAATCTTTGACAAAACAGGAAAAAATATACAGTGGAAAAAAGACAGTCTCTTCAATAAATGGTGCTGGGAAAACTGGACAGCTATATGTAGAAGAATGAAACTCGACCATTCTCTTACACCATAGACAAAGATAAACTCAAAATGGATAAAAGACCTCAACGTGAGACAGGAATCCATCAGAATCCTAGAGGAGAACATAGGCAGTAATCTCTTCGATATCAGTCACAGCAACTTCTTTCAAGATATGTCTCCAAAGGCAAAGGAAACAAAAGTAAAAATAAACTTTTGGGACTTCATCAAAATCAAAAGCTTCTGCACAACAAAGGAAACAGTCAACAAAACAAAGAGGCAATCCACGGAATGGGAGAAGATATTTGCAAATGACAGTACAGACAAAAGGTTGATATCCAGGATCTATAAAAAATCTCCTCAAACTCAACACACACAAAACAGACAATCATATCAAAAAATGGGCAGAAGATATGAATAGACACTTCTCCAGTGAAGACATACAAATGGCTATCAGACACATGAAAAAATGTTCATCATCACTAGCCCTCAGGGAGATTCAAATTAAACCCACATTGAGATATCACCTTACACCAGTTAGAATGGCCAAAATTAACAAGACAGGAAACATGTGTTGGAGGGGATGTGGAGAAAGGGGAACCCTCTTACACTGTTGGTGCAGCCTCTTTGGAGAACAGTGTGGAGATTCCTCAAGAAATTAAAAATAGAACTCCCCTATGACCCTGCCATTGCACTCCTGGGTATTTACCCCAAAGATACAGATGTAGTGAAAAGAAGGGCCATCTGTACCCCAATGTTTATAGCAGCAATGGCCACGGTCGCCAAACTGTGGAAAGAACCAAGATGCCCTTCAACGGACGAATGGATAAGAAAGATGTGGTCCACATACACTATGGAGTATTATGCCTCCATCAGAAAGGACGAATACCCAACTTTTGTAGCAACATGGACGGGACTGGAAGAGATTATGCTGAGTGAAATAAGTTAAGCGGAGAGAGTCAATTATCATATGGCTTCACTTATTTGTGGAGCATAAGAAATAGCATGGAGGACATGGGGAGTTAGAGAGGAGAAAAGAGTTGGGGTAAATTGGAAGGGGAGGTGAACCATGAGAGACTATGGACTCTGAAAAACAATCTGAGGGTTTTGAAGGGGCGGGGGGTGGGAGGTCGGGGTACCAGGTGGTGGGTATTATAGAGGGCATGATTGCATGGAGCACTGGGTGTGGTGCAAAAATAATGAATACTGTTATGCTGAAAATATATAAAAAATAAATTTAAGAAAAAGGAAAGAAAAAAGAGGGCAAGTAAAAAAAAAATAAATGATTTTATCTATGTATTTGTCAGAGAGAGAGAGAGAGCACAAGTAGGCAGAGAGGCAGGCAGAGGCAGAGAGAGAAGCAGGCTCCCCGCTGAGCAAGGAGCCAGATATGGGACTCGATCCTAGGACCCTGGGATTTTGACTTGGGCTGAAGGAAGTGGCTTAACCGACTGAGTCACCCATACATCACCAAAATTACTTTTTAATTAAGATTCTGAGTTATGGTTTGAATTTCAATGTATTAAGTGTATGTTTTAAACATTGGTTTGCTTTTTAGAAAGCTGTAACTTCTTGTGGACCTGTTTTTGCAACTGCTGGTTTTGACGGTCTCTGAGCCATGTCAGTCTGAAATGAGTCAAAGTTTCTCTTACTTAAATTACTGGTCATCTTATGATTACTAACATCAGATGACTGCTTGGGTTTTCAGATCAGTATCCTAACGTCAGGATTTCCCAGTTTCATGAGTCTCTCTGCATGCATTGATTATCTGGGAAATGATCTTGCTGGCCATACCTTCCTGTCCTTTTAGAACATTATAGTTTACCAGAGCACCTGGGAGGCTCATTCACTGGAAATTCTGACTCCTGATTTCAGCTCAGGTAATGATCTCAGGCTCTTGAGTTTGAGCCCTGCCTACGGCTCTGCTCTCACTCCGAGTCTGCTTAAGTTTCTCCCTCTCTCTCCTTCTGTCTCTCCTCCTGCTTTCATGCCCCCTCCTCTAAAACAAATAAAAAATTAAATTATTAAATTTATTTAAAAATAAATTTAAAAAAGAATATTACCACTTACAAGATAAATTGCACTCTTAAGCAAACCACCTAACACTTGGTCTAGAAATTTTATTCAAAAAACAGAATTCTTTCATCTCTTATGAAATTCATCAGACCTTAAGCCTGAGGCTTCTTCTGGAAAACGCTCAGTGCTTTGCATTTATTATTTCTTTAAAAACAGACCCTCAGGCCTGCGCCAAGCACGGTACCACTTGCTAGGGAGCATGGTTTTTGCTGTCCCCCAGCTATCTGTGCAAGCCCTGTTTTTTTTGCATTAAATGTCTTACCTAACCTACATTTACCTTGTTCAGTTAAGTATTTCCTGCTGCTTTCATCTAGGGTGATAGCTCATTTTATAGATGTAAAGGGAATCCACTCTACCTGGTTTTCTGCCTTTGAGACAGAGGTACCATATTATCTTTCACTGTTTGGACTCAAGCACACAGCAGAAAGGAGAATTTAAGCATAGAGGAAACCATGGGCTCCTATTCTTCCTGCAAGCTAGCTATGTTTATAAGAGGAAGGGGCTGAATCTAGAAGAAAATAAGGCTTTTAAAGTCTATTGGGTGCAGATGCCAATGCAATGCAGGTAAAGGGACAAATCTTCCCCCAGTGAACCTGACCCTGAACCACATCTGCTGGCTATGTTGGCTAGTTGAGGATGCTGTTCCAGACCCTAGCCCTCTCCCCTACACTATTGCTCACTAATGAGCTTCTGGCTATAAGGCATTCATCTGGTTGGGATGGGCCCCGTCAGTCACTTGAGGCCTGGGCATCCATGCTTTCCCAAGGAAGTCCCACTGAACCCTAACATGGGGGTTCTATATACCCTCAGAGAGGCCTTTCCTTTACCTTTCAACAGGAAATCATTGTCCAAGATGCACCCTAAAGAAAAGGATCTTGGGTCCAGAGACTCTGAGTAACTATGAATATTGTGTCCTGCCCCTCGGAAGTTGATTCAGTTTTCAGACTAAAATTATAACAAATATTTTAATAATTTCCCAAATATGTTTAATATTTGGGGGGCATACTATGCCTATGAACGTCCTGGTAAAGTAGGATTTTATAGAATTAATGTGGGGAAATAGCTTGTAAATGGTAATTCCTGACCAAAGAGATTTATAAAACCAGTCTATTTGGTAAAATAATTTCAATATAATCTAAGGTTCTAGATATGGAGGAAATTTTACATATTCTTTAACCTAGAGAATATGACAGGTTACATTGTAGGGAGCAACTCTACATTTACTAGCATCTGATGTATTTTAGAACTCAGTGAAGTGGTCATTCTTTTACATTTTCCTCTGATGTAACCATTCTAGAACACATCTTTGCTCAAGGTTATGAGAACAGGGTTGGATAATTGATACGTGTTTTGGCAATTATTCAAAATCTATTGGTGATTTTTCACTATCCATGGTTTGTTGATAGTTTAAATTGGGTGAGTCCTTACAACATGAGAATCAAGTTATTAGTAGCTACTTCGACAGAAGGTCAGATAGGACCCGTTACCATCTCACCCCACCCCCCAAACATGATTATACTAGTGTATCCAGACACATAGAAGCCACATCAGAAATAGACCATAGAGAATTAAACTGAAAAGATAAAATCCAATACACTGTGAAGGGTAAAATTACTGTGGAATTTTTGATGTCTTGAAGAAGCCAGGCACAGTATGCATTCTGAAGGAGCCCTGCCTAGCTGATGAAGAGAGAACATGGTTGACATGAGGTTGGTGCTTATAGTTACAGAAGTCCAGATTCCTGCTCACTACCCACTGATCAGAGTAGTCATTCAGAATGCAACTTACAGTCATACTCCAGTGTGGCCGATCAGATTACTTGTCTCTATTCACTACTGTCTCATTATAGTAGGATTATTTGTACAAGTAACAGTGCATGTCTTTCCCTGGGGTAGAGGGTACTTCTCTACCCAGTGGGTAGTGGAGTTGGCCATGTGGCTTACATTAGCCAAGAAACAGTTAGTGGATTTGACTGAATGAGGCTTTAAACATACCCGCAAAGTTTGGCTTGGCTCTTGTGCACCTATTTCCATTCTAGCATCCCCTGCCCCAGAACCAGTGCTCCAGAACGAAGACAGGGAAATCATACCTGAACATTTCTGGAAGTTTGGAGCACATGAAACAGCCAAACTCAGCTCAGACTAGTTTAACCACAGCTTACCTGCAGATCCATGAACCTTATAAACTATTGATGTTTTGAGGGTGTTTCTTACGTGGAAAAAAAAAATAGAAGAAGAAGAAGAAGAAGACTACTACAATGATTAATTTATTTTTGAAGCTTAAGAAAACCCTGAAATTTAATAGCACCACAAGGAGCAAGATGAGTAGGAATGACTGTTGATTTCCAACAGGATGATGGGTCTCTGAGATTCGGGATGCTTGTACATATCCATGTCTGTCCACCGTGAGAATAGGCACCCATCTTGCCTGGAGTTCCTCAATTTCCAAAGAAGATGTCCAAGCCATTTCAAGCTCAGGTAACTGTAAAGACAGTTAAACAACATAGGGTATCTGCCCTTCATTAGGTGCCAGAGAGCATGACCTTGAACTCATTCCCACTTGATAGTCTACAAAATCAAGATATCCCTCATCATCATTACTTTCAAGACCCTCCCTGCCAGTAGCTCGCTAACAAGAGCTGCTATAGATTAGTACAAAACAAAACACACGTGTGATTCAAAATTGTTAAACACCATGCAATGTACCCATTGTTCTCAACAGATGAGGGAACTGAGACTCAGAAATATGCAGGGGTCTGGACAATTTATCCAAGGGGGTGGCATAGCTGACATCTGCGATCCAAGAGCAAATGTTGGTTCTAGGAGGCCACCAGAGCTGTGAGTCTCTGACGCATTGTCTAGGCCCCTTTTTGGTACTGTTGATATGGAAATGCCCTTTGCCTTGACCCTGGAAGAAAGGAATTGTGTCAGGTACTTGTAGTGTAAACACTGACAAGTCAAGGGATTGACTTAATAAGCTTTGATTGTCAAGGCATCCCCTTCAGAGAAGGAGATCTCCAGTAAATATTGCCAGTCACAGGACTGGCTATAGAGTCAGGCCACCCTCTTCCCCGCCATTAGGCTTCAATGTTTTAGAGATCTTGGTTGATGTATATAAATGACCATTTGGGCTATGTATCTTTCTCTTTGCCCCACTTTAACCACCCCCTTTTATTTTGTTTTATTTTATTTTGTTTTTTAAGTAGGCCCCATGCCCAGCATGGAGCCCAACTCTGGGTTTGAACTCATGACCCTGAGATTAAGACCTGAGCTGAGATCAAGAATCAGATGTGTAACCAATTGAGCCACCCAGGCACCCTGCATTGCTCCTCTTATGTTTTAAATTCACCAATAGAGAGCAAGTCCATGAAACCTTAGGCCCCCACCCTCAACCCCCCAAAAAACAGAGGCCTTCTCCCTTCCAACCCCCATGATCTCTCTGTGTGGCCCCAGGTGTGCCAGGCAATTTCTAGGACTTGAAAGTAATAAACATTTGTTATCTTGCAATCCTAAGAACCATAAGGGCCAGTCCAGTGCTACAGTGGTTATGGACAGGTTGAAACTGACACTCAACAGGATTACTGTGGAGATATCATTGAGCACTTTATTCACGACCTTGAACGCTTGAGAGAAAAGAGTCTCAGAATTAAGTACCTGAAATAGACATGTTTCTATCACACAAATTATCTTTTTTTTTTTTTTAGGACCATTATAAAATGGGTCTCATTTCCCTTTCTTTTTTTTTTTTTAAATTTTTTTTTTTATAAACATATATTTTTATCCCCAGGAGTACAGGTCTGTGAATCACCAGGTTTATACACTTCACAGCACTCACCAAAGCACATACCCTCCCCAATGTCCATAATCCCACCCCCTTCTCTCAAACCCCCTCCCCCCAGCAACCCTCAGTTTGTTTTGTGAGATTAAGAGTCACTTATGGTTTGTCTCCCTCCCAATCCCATCTTGTTTCATTTATTCTTCTCCTACCCACTTAAGCCCCCATGCTGCATCACCACTTCATTTCCCTTTCTAGTTAAGTTGCTAAGAAGCTCAGAATACTCTTCTCAACCCACTTTTAATGAACTATGTTTGTGTCATTCTTTAACATATGGAAAACCTGGAAACTTCCCTTTGTCTTTACCTCTTCCATCACCAAAGTCATCCTCGGTTGCTCCTCACAATCCCAGTGCAACCCTTTCTGCCCAGGGTCCTGCCACCGTGCTGTAAAAAGAACACCCTTTTTGCACTGAAGGCATCTCAAGAATTCTTTCTTGACCATTTGCTCCCAAACCCCAACATTTCCACATCAACGTGACTGTGAATCACCCCATGTCTCTTCAGATTTGACCACACTCCCCAGAACAACAGCCCGCATGTGCAGGTTTGTTCCCACCATATGCTCTTTCCTGGGCCATGCAGAACTCTTCTGAACTTCTAAAAGCACAATGGGCAATGGTAGAAAATCTCCTATGTTCTTCACTCTTATGATGCAGTCCTCATGTATTCCTGTAGTCCAGGCTCACCCTAAATCAGAGCCAGCCCCAGGTGATTAGTAAGCTTCCTGGAAGCAGAGGGGAGGCCACAAGAGGCAGGGAAACCTATTACATTGTTTGCTGTCTTAGAGCAATTGCCCTGGGGTAAATCAGATCCTGTTCTATAAGGGCACTCACACAGTCCCCTGAGAGGCTTCTGTGGAGAGCAATGGAGGTCCCTGGCCAGTAGCCAGCAGCTGTTGTACAGCAGGGTCAAGGTGACATCTCTGAAGAGGATTCTCTGGGTCCAGCCACACCTTCAGAGAACTTCACCCCCAGCCAGCAACTGGTTGGAGCCTCACAGAAGCCTCCAAGTCACAAGTTTGCTACCACACTGTTTCTGAATTCTTGACCAACAGAGACCATGAGGTAACAAATGATACACATTTGTGGTGGTTTGTTACAAAAAAAATATTTTGTTACACAAAAATAGGTAACAGATTTTGGTACAAACAAATGAAGTGATATGATGAGAAAAATTCCAGAACAAGTGGAATTGGCAGTGGGACCAGTAGAGAGTGGAAGCTGAGAGTACATTGGGAAGAGTGTTCATGAAATCCAAAACCACTTTGAAGAGCCTGTTAACAGAATCTGATTGCCCTCAAGAAGTCTGCCAGCAGGTGTTTCACATACTTTGAGGAAAATATGTAATTTTTCTATACATTAAAATAAGTCAATTGCATAGTGCACAAGGGAGTTCATGTCAAGAGTATATTATTTTTTAACATGGATTTGGTTATACACCCATAATATCATTAGGTTTTCCTCCTTTCTTGAATTATGGCAATGATTTTCTAGCACTGTATTTTCTGTTAACAAACTTGAATCCATGAGACAATACGAATAAAATCGGTCACTCTAGCTTATCCAATTTGAATCTACTTAGCATACAGTTAAGTGATGGTATTCTATCAATTCTAGAAGAATTGTGTGCCTACAGAAATGTGGGGAAGCAGAAGGTCTATCTTCAGCCACGTTTTTGTGTGTGTGTGTGTTTTTTTTTTTTCAATGTATTTGAAACAAGTCATCTTAGTAGTTTGATGTTTTACTATACATATCACATCCTAGGAAAGATCTAGTGAGGCTTCTGAGTGTGTGGTTTACATTGTTCTTTGGCTGGTTTTCCATTATAAAGCAACCCACTCACAGAGCAACCCTGGGCAGGACACTCAAACTCTCCAGCAATGAATGGTCCTGATAATGAATGCAACTTTATCATGAGCATGATGAGAACTATGTTTAATTGAATTAGAATTTTGTAGACACTTTCCATAAATAATATGTCATTGAGTCAATAAGGTAGCTGGATGATGATCAATATTACATCATAAGAAAGTAATTGCTCAACATTTCAATATCATTTTGAAAAAATCTGAAATGGATTACAATATTTTATTTTCCTAAGGAGCTAAGTCAGCATTTCATTGAAGAGATGAAGTCATATTTGGAAATGCTTACTGCTTCACTCAGTACCATACAGAAAATTAGTAGCAAAACTGGGACTACAATCCTTATTTTTTGGAATGTAGTTAGGTTTTCAGTCAACAGATTCACAATTTTCCAGTTTAAATTCCAGGGTCTATGAGCTTCTGGGAGAGGGTGGTGGCTGACAAAATGCCTATCAGAAAATGATGAAATCACCAGGAAAGAAGAAGGCTCCCCATTATTTTGACTAGCCAGCATTTCTAACATCACTTGAAAAACAGAGTTTCCTTTCCCAGATAACACCCTTGAGAATGCAATCTAGTCCAGGTCTTTTCAAGTATCAGTCAACATCGCTGCCATGGCCTCTCCTCTCACTTCCTATTGTGCTGCAGTAGAACTTATGGTCTAAAAGCAAAATATATGAGGGGCGCCTGGGTGGGTCAGTGGGTTAAAGCCTCTGCCTTCGGCTCAGGTCAGGATCCCAGAGTCCTGGGATCGAGCCCCGCATCAGGCTCTCTGCTCAGCGGGAAGCCTGCCTCCTCCTCTCTCTCCACCTGCCTCTCTGCCTACTTGTGATCTCTGTCTGTCAAATAAATAAATAAAAATAAAAACAAAATAAAAGCAAAACATATGAAACACTTAGTCACACAAGATTTTAATTAATATCATAGCAAATTTTGTGAAGTAAAACTAGAAAATTTTTATCCGAATCAATGATGGCCTCAGAAAATTTATAAGTGGGAAAATGAGGAAAGGGAACTTTAGTTGACAAAGGGATGATAAGTAGGAGGTAACTGGGTGGAGCTCCTCAGAGAACAGTCTTCTTGGGGACAGGTATGAAGTCACTGGCACAGGAGAGGCCATGTTGGATCTTCAGGAAATAGTAGATCCATGTGGAGTGTAGTGAGCAAATAACTGAGTGGTGGGAGGTGAAGCAGTAGATAAATGTCATTAACAAGGCCAATTAGACAATGTAAGTGATTTTGGGTTTTAATTCCTGAAGAAGCTACTTCATAGAGATAAGAGGAACTGATCCATTTGATTATTTGTTTGCTGTTGTCAACATCAAGAACACTTAATAATAATATTTGGAGAGAAAGAGTTTTATCAACATAATCATATTAGTTTTAATTATCCAAATTGAAAATTGGAAATTGCAATTCCAAATTGTGGTTAATAAATTCAAAATTGTTGACAACTTTAATTGACTCTTTCTGTAGATCATAATGCTTAAATTGAGAATATATGATTTCTCTAAGTGTTTTCATATCTGCTTACCTGAAAGCAAAGTCCATTAAATGGAAAATATTTTCAACATGAAAATATTTTAAAGTGAAATGTGTAAATACTTTCCATGTACTGATAGCATCTTCAGGTCTCCAGAGTCCTAGTTTTAGTCTTTATGATTCTTCTGAAAATTTTGTCAAATCTCGATGCTGAAAATTCAAAGGTATTTTTATAAAGTGTTATTGTGACACAAAGAATAAATATATCAAATTAAATATGGGAGTACCACCAAAAGTTTCTTCCCATAAGACGATGTATTCCAAAGTACAATCAAGAACTTAAACAGTAGGCTATCTATATTTAAATTGTTATGGTGTGTTTTAGTTTCTCTCTTATTTTTGTAGGGATAAATGTTTTCTGCATGCAAGGTTTTTTGTTTTTGTTTTTGTTTTTTTGTGTGTTTTGTTTTATCACTAGCTGGAACTCACTCCTTTTTTCAAAAGATCAGAGGGGGAAAAATAACAGAGGTACACCAAGAAATAGGCTCTTAACTATAGCAAACAAACTGATGGTTACCAGAGGGGAGGTAGGTGGAGGAAAGGCTAAATAGGTGATGGGGATTAAGGACTGCACTTGTGATGAGTACCATGTGTTGTACAGAAGCATTGAATCACTAGATTGTATACCTGAAACTAATATTACACTGTATGTTAAGAAACTGTAATTAAAATAAAAACTTAAAATAAAATTTTTAAAAGTTTATGTTTTTAATACACCAGTTAATTTAATAGTTGATTAAATATTTCTAATTAGTTTTTTTTTAAGATTTTATTTATTTATTTATTTGACAGAAAGAGATCACAAGTTGGCAGAGAGGCAGGCAGAGCGCAAGAGGGAAGCAGGCTCCCTGCTGAGCAGAGAGCCTGATGCGGGGCTCTATCCCAGGACCCTGAAACCATGACCTGAGTCGAAGGCAGAGGCTTAACCCACTGAGCCACCCAGGCGCCCCTCTAATTAGGTTTTAACAAAAACATGCAAGACTTACAGGATTTGTGCCTAAGAAAAATGTCTAGTATTAATTATAGGACATATAGGTTTATTTACATGGTCAGATTATGGCCAAAGGAAGAGCTGATGAACAATGTGGAAATCTGGTTCAAACATCTCAACTTATTTCCACACAATGATTATTTTCTGAAAAATGAAAAACTCAAGGCAAATCCAAAATTGGACAAGTTGTTTGGAAATTAGGCAAAATGAGCCTGTACTGGGTAAATCAGGATGGAAGGCCACTCTGTTTTGACTTGATAAGAAGATGTGACCTACATGTTCACTGTTGCCTCTCAGGTATGAAGTAGTCTAACTTCTTGGCTAAGCAGTTATCCCCACTTCCTTCTTCTCATGCCAAACTACAGAACGTGGATTAGACTAATTTTCATTAAGTTTTCCCTGAAACTAACATATTCCTAAAACCCATGGAGTAACATAAAGTTGCTTTACTCCTTCCAATGATCTCAAATCCTTCAGATAATGGGAATCAAGAGTGACCCTTATACATTATGTATCTTCTATCACTGAAAACAAGTCTAATATATCCCATCAAAGATTTCTAGTAAAGTACCTCAGACAAGTGTTTCTGGCTTTGGAATTGGTGAAGTAATACCAATTCTGCACAATTTCTTCCAAAAAATAGAAGCAGACAGACACTTTCTAACTCACTAAGTAGAGCATTACTCTAATAAAAAAAAAAAAAAAACTGGATAAAGACATTATAAAAAAAGAAAACTACAAAATAATATCTCTCATGAATAGAGACAATATGTTTCTCAAAAATATTAGCAAACATTATTCAATAACATGTAAAAATATTATATATATTATGAGCAATGAGATTTTTTTCCAAGTGTGCAAGGCCTCTTCAACATATAAAATCAGTCATTGTAATCGACCACATATAAAAACAAAAATCATATGACTTTGCCAACTGATGCAGAAAAAGCATATAATGAAGTCCAGACCCAGTCACTGTAACAACTCTCAGCAAACATGGACTAAAGAGGAATTTCTTTAACTCAAAAAGAAGAACTACAAAAAAAAAAAAAAAAAAAAAAGATATCATCATACTTAATGAGAGAAACTGAATATGAACCCTTAAGTTTGGGAATGAAACAATGTCCTCTATCACTACCCCTATTCACCATTGTACTGGGAGTCTCATTAAAGAAATTAGACTAGTAAAAGAAGTAAAGGTATATAGACTAGAAAGGAAGAAATGACTGTCTTGATTCACAGATGACATAATTATGTATGTATTAAATCTGAAAAAAAAAAAAAAAACCTGAAACTAAAACATGAATGTAGCAAGGTCATGGGACACAAAACTAATATACAAAAGTCAATTAAATTCCAGCAGGTAATAATTAGAATTTGAAAATTTTAAAAAAGCTATACTATTTATAAGCTTGCAAGAAAAGAAATACTTAGACATAATTCTAACAAAATATGTAGAGAATCTGTACATTACAATCTAGAAAAAACTGATAAAAGAAATGAAAGATTTAAATAAATGGAGATATGTACATAGGTGAAATATTTGATATTGTGACGATGGCAATTCTTTCTAACTTGAACTATAGATTCAATGTAATTCCAAACAAATGCTCAGAAAGCTATTTTGTAGATACTGACCAACTAATTTTAAAATTTTATATGGAAGGGTTAAAGACCTAGAATAACCAAAAGGAAATGGAAGAAGAAATATTGGAGGCCACATACTATCCAATTTTAAGATTTACTATAAACCCACAATAGTCAGGATAACAAAGGAGTATAAAGAATAGACATAGATTAAAGGAATAAATTAAGGCCTTAGAAATACATGCCATAAATACAGTCAACTGTTTTTCAACAAAGGCGTTAAAACAATTTAATGGAGAAAAGATAATTTTTTCAACTAACACATGCAAAAACAAACAAAAAAACACACACAAGAAAACAGACCTAGATATAGATCTTACACCTTACAAAAAATTAACTCATGATGGATCAAAGAACAAAAAGTAAAATAAGGTTTTTGGTGATGAGGTTTTAGATATAAGACTAAAACACCAATAATGAAAGATAAATTTGATACATTGAAAGTACTAGAGTTAGAAAGTTCTCTCAAGGAAAATCACTGTTAGGAATAAAATAGCAATCCAGAGACCTTGAAAAAAAATTTATAAACTTCATACTTGAGAAAAAGATCTGCACCTCAAACATGTAAGGAACTCTTAAAATTGAATAAGAAAACAGCTAACCCAACTAAACACAGCAGAAATAAGAAAAGACACCTTACTAAACAAGGTGTACTGATGCTAATTAATCTTATGAAAAAATGCTCAACATCAATTGTCATTACGCAAGTGACAGTTAAAACAATAGTAAGATAGTGCTACCTATCTATTATAATGGCTGAGGTGGAAAAAAAAAAAAAAAGCCGGGGCACCTGGTTGGCTCAGTGGGTTGAGCTTCGGTGTTCGGTTCGGGTAATGGTCTCAGGGTCCTGGGATGGAGCCCTGCATTGGGTTCTCTGCTCAGCAGGGAGTCTGCTTCCCCCTCTCTCTCTGCTTGCCTCTCTGCCTGTTTGTGATCTCTCTCTGAAAAATAAATAAATAAAATCTTTAAAAAAATACAATACCAATTGTTGGCAAGAATAAAGACAAATGGGAAATCTCTTTGATTGCTGGTTAGAATGGAACATGGCACTGCCACTTTGGAAGACGTTGTGCTAGTATTTTACAAAATTAAGCAGAGTCATGCCACAGTTATTACGGCTCCAGCAGTTATCATGGCAGTTATTTACCCACTTATTTTGGAATTTATGTCCTCCTAAAACAAGGACATCAATATTTACAGTAACCTTATTCATAATTACCTCAATTGGAAGAAACCAAGATGTCCTTCATGAGCTAAGTGGATTAACGGAATGTGGTATGAAAAAACAAAAGAATACTACCCACGATTGACGAGACTGAGCTTCCAATCCATGCAATGATATAGGTGTATCTTCATGCATATTGCATACAAAAAATAGCTAATTTTAAATAGCTGCATACATAACAATTCATTATGTGACATTCTAGAAAAGGGAACACTATAGATATGGTAAATGGATCAATGGTTGTCAGGAGTTTGGGGCTGGGGAAGTGTTGATTAGATGAAGCTAAGGGACTTAATCCTGTGAAGAATTTTCATGGTATGTTTTAATGATGGATACATGACACTATGTGGTTGTTAAAACCCATAGAACATTATAGCACAGAGTAAACCTTAATTTATATTCATTTTTAAAAATTCCTTTAGGAGGTCAGGAGCCCAGGATGGAATGTAGACAGTGACAAAAGAATCTATTGTGTACAAATGTGTGACACAAGTTCACTGATAGATGGGAGCAAACAGTGCTCACCTTCATAATATTGGGTGTTAGTTGAGGCTGTAAGACTAAATAAGGGCTGAGCAAACTACATATTGTAAGGGCCTACTTAGCCAGAGCGAGCCATTTTGTTGTTTATGCAGTAAACTTAGATTGACCCTCCCTCCCCACCCAGAGGAACTTACTTAGAAACAAGTCTGGGAAACCAGTAAAATATGACTGACCAGCCCCTGATAATAAAGCCAATATACCAGAACGTGTCAGGTCAGGGGGAAGAAACAGAGCCCAGGATACAAGGATGAGTCAAGTCAGGTGGAGACATCCAATCAGGAAAACACCTCCCTAACCACCCAAGAATGTGGGCCCTGCATTTTGGGCACCAATTCTGACTAGAGTGATAGGTTAGTTCAAATAGCTACTATAGGGTGAATTATAATTCAATTGGCCACCTGTGTGTAGCCAGGCTCAACCACATGGCCTTTACTCTATAAAAGTTAGTCTGTGAGGCTGGGAGGGGTCACCTCTTTGCAAGAGATGGCCCTGGCTGGTCAGTTTGATTTTCAATGCTTGGTGTGAAATAAAGCTGTGCTTGACCTTCACTTTGTATCAGTCTCTCTCCTTTGACCATGGACCCAACACATATGAGTACTGTACTCTAGCTGATAATGTTGCTCCCTACAGGTGAAACCATCACCATATTTACTGGAATTAACAATGAGTAAAAAACACTTAATTAAATAGATGATAAAAAGTGACAGCCATTTTTTTTTAAGTGGGAACCTAAAATTTTATTTAAATAATTTAAGATCTATGTTTTTTTTTTAAATTTTTCAATTTATTTATTTTCAGAAAACAATATTCATTATTTTTTCACCACACCCAGTGCTCCATGCAATCCGTGCCCTCTATAACACCCACCACCTGGTACCCCAACCTCCCACTCCCCCGCCACTTCAAACTCCTCAGATTGTTTTTCAGAGTCCATAGTCTCTCATGATTCACCTCCCCTTCCAATTTACCCCGACTCCCTTCTCTTCTCTAACACCCCTTGTCCTCCATGATATTTGTTATGCTCTACAAATAAGTGAAACCATATGATAATTGACTCTCTCTGCTTGACTTATTTCACTCAGCATCATCTCTTCCAGTCCCGTCCATGTTGCTATAAAAGTTGGGTATTCATCCTTTCTGATGGAGGCATAATACTCCATAGTGTATATGGACCACATCTTCCTTATCCATTCGTCCGTTGAAGGGCATCTTGGTTCTTTCCATAGTTTAGTGACCGTGGCCATTGCTGCTATAAACTTTGGGGTACAGATGGCCCTTCATTTCATGACATCTGTATCTTTGGGGTAAATACCCAGGAGTGCAATTGCAGGGTCATAAGGAAGTTCTATTTTTAATTTCTTGAGGAATCTCCACACTGTTCTCCAAAGAGGCTGCACCAACTTGCATTCCCACCAACAGTGTAAGAGGGTTCCCCTTTCTCCACATCCTCTCCAACACATGCTGTTTCCTGTTTTGTTAATTTTGGCCATTCTAACTGATATAAGGTGATATCTCAATGTGGTTTTAATACACTAACAATGAAAATACAGAAAGGAAAATTAGAGAATCAATTCCATTTACTATAGCACCAAGAACCATAAGATACCTGGGAATAAACCTAACCAAAGAGGTAAAGGATCTGTACTCGAGGAACTACAGAACACTCATGAAAGAAATTGAAGAAGACACAAAAAGATGGAAGACCATTCCATGCTCTTGGATCGGAAGAATAAACATTGTTAAAATGTCTATACTGCCTAGAGCAATCTATACTTTTAATGCCATTCTGATCAAAATTCCACTGGTATTCTTCAAAGAGCTGGAGCAAATAATCCTAAAATTTGTATGGAATCAGAGGAGACCCCAAATCGCTAAGGAAATGTTGAAAAACAAAAATAAAGCTGGGGGCATCACGTTACCTGATTTCAAGCTTTATTACAAAGCTGTGATCACCAAGACAGCATGGTACTGGCATAAAAACAGATACATAGACCAGTGGAACAGAGTAGAGAGCCCAGATATGGACCCTCAACTCTATGGTCAATTAATCTTCGACAAAACAGGAAAAAATATACAGTGGAAAAAAAGACAGTCTCTTCAATAAATGGTGCTGGGAAAACTGGACAGCTATATGTAGAAGAATGAAACTCGACCATTCTCTTACACCGTACACAAAGGTAAACTCAAAATGGATAAAAGACCTCAACGTGAGACAGGAATCCATCAGAATCCTAGAGGAGAACATAGGCAGTAATCTCTTCGATATCAGCCACAGAAACTTCTTTCAAGATATGTCTCCAAAGGCAAAGGAAACAAAAGTAAAAATAAACTTTTGGGACTTCATCAAAATCAAAATCTTCTGCACCGCAAAGGAAACAGTCAAAAAAACCAAGAGGCAACCCACGGAATGGGAGAAGATATTTGCAAATGACAGTACAGACAAAAGGTTGATATCCAAGATCTATAATGAACTCCTCAAACTCAATACATACGAAACAGGCAAACATATCAAAAAATGGGCAGAAGATATGAACAGACACTTCTCCAATGAAGACATACAAATGGCTATCAGACACATGAAAAAATGTTCATCATCATTAGCCCTCAGGGAGATTCAAATTAAAACCACATTAAGAAAGCCAGTTTTCTAACTGTTAGAGTGAAAGATCACAGACAATCATAGAGACGGGCCGATTGATTCATATAGTCCTGGATGTGAGCTGGAGACCTTGGTATGAACTCGTGTCCTATTGTGTGTGCGTGTGTGTGTGCATGTACAGATGGACACATACAGAGATGCTTATGGACATGTGCATATATGCATGTCAATCTGCATACATATATTTCCCTGTTCCTAGCTGAGAAGGCCGAGAAGCAATGACATCCCAGTAGCAACAATCATACCCATCAACCAGATCTTGATTTCTATAACCATTCTCCACTGAAGAGAACCAAGGATACTTAAAAAATTTGCAGATTTGAGACAATCCAGGAACATGTTATAGTGCCAGAAAGGAGCTCTTGAAAAAGCCCACAATGAAGAGACATATCAAGAAGACCCAGTAGGTAGCTGACAGAATTCCCAACTGATACGAATGGAATAATTTAAGCAGCACAATTAATAAAGAAGTGTTCTAGTCTAACCCAAAGTATAAACTAATTTCCCCGAGTCCATACTGATACAAATTAATGGTTCTATAAGAAAAAAATATTTAGAGGTGCCTGGGTGGATCAGTCATTAAACATCTGCCTTAGGCTCAGGTCATGGTCCCAGGGTCCTGGGATTGAGCCCAGCATCGGGCTGGGCTCTCTGCTCAGCAAGGAGCCTGCTTCTCCCTCTGCCTCTCCCTCTGTCCCTGCTTGTGTTCCTCTCTGGCTGTCTCTCTCTGTCAAATAAATAAATAAAATCTTTTAAAAAAAGAAAAAGAAGACATATATTTGGATAATAAATTTTCTTATAGAAGAATTTCAAACAATATGTGTAGATACTTAACTTCAAGGAGGTGGAGCCTAACTCACCACTCCCTAAGTGCCCATTGTGTATAGTGACCTCCTTCCAAGGCATACAGTGTGGAGATGGGAGGGGGTTAACTTTACCATAAAGAACCCAACAAATGCAACCTCAGGCAGGTGATCAGAGTTAACAGCCACAGTGAGAGTAAGAGGTGATGGTGACAGGATGCACTCTAGGTATGACATGATGAAAATGACTAAGGTATTGCCACAGTCAAGAAAAGTCCAGAGAGAAGGGTCAACTCAATGGTATATGGCATCCTGGACTAGAAAAAGGACATTAGGTGCACATGGACTTCAGCCAATATAAAATGATCAATATGGATTGATTTTGATAATTGAACATTATTAATATAAGATATTAATAGGATGCAAAAACAATAAGGTATTAATAGGAGAAACTGGGTATGGGGTACATGGGAACTCTACTATCTCCACAAATTCCCTGTAGATACCTATCTATTTTAATATAAAAATTTATTTTAAAAGATAGGCTTAGAATTTGATTATTTCTATCAAGCAATTCAAATTGATGATTTTAATAAAACAAAGAAACATAAAAAAGAAACCCATTGGGCAAAAATTTTGGACAGTTTCCATGTTGCACATAATTATACCTTTTAATCTTTGGCCTACTCTTATTTTAATCTTCCTTTGGATCTTACTCATTTCCAAATCACATTGCTTAATGAGATAAAAACTAAAGCTTGTTTTCCTTTCGCTAACATTGTGAAGAGGACATTCACTTTCATAGGAATTCCTGGACCACCTGCTCTTGGTTTCTGGAACCAACCACCTTTGCACATGTCACCTTATAAACATTTCTGGTCACAAGCTGATGAATACATATAGTTCATCTTAAAACTGCAGAATCTCTGCATTGTAAGGGATTTTATTGCATTCCCATTTTATAAACTTTGACAACCAGTGCAATGTCTTGATGTATTTCTTACAAGAACAAATATAATTATGTATTACCTGTTTCCTTTTATAAGAAATAGAATTATCATCCATAGTAATTTACGCCTTAAAGATTTCATGTGCTTTTTCCTTTCTCCAGTTGCTCTTAAACCCCATGTGGACAGGAAGGCAGCACACATTTATAGAAGCACAAGGAATACAGCTCAACTGGTTGGACGAGGCTAGAGCTCTGTGGCATTTCTGGAACAGCCCATAGAGGGAGGGAAAGGGGATTCATTCATTCTTGTAAGAATTTCCAGCAAGCTCTGGGTCTGCTTCTCAGATTCCAGGTTCTTCTTGAGGTGTAGGTTTAACTTGTATAATTGGGGACCTCACCTCCCATGAGAGAACAGATTACTCTTGTGAAGTCATATTGTGTGGGGAACTTTATTTATCAGTTTATGGTCTTATTATCTTCCTCATTTGTCTGCTCCAGCATGTAGTCTCCTAGATAGAAATTTCCGTCGGTTATATAGCAGTATCCCAGTAGTGATGGGAAGTGAGAAATCTTAAATTTTCCATCATGCATATATAATGTCTTGCCTGGTTATGTCACCTGGTTAATTTACATTAATAACTCTCTTAAACTTTTGCTTATTAAATTAAAATATATGGAAAGAAAGCTGAGACAGTAATTTATTCCAACTAAATTGCAATAAGCTGAAACAGTAATGTATTCTAAGAGTTGTAGTTCAGAAAATAAGATTTTTGGCAACAGTAGACTGCAAGACTTGGGAGGCAGGAGATGTGTTTTACGTTCATGTTTTCTGGCCTCCTATGTAGTACATGTTTAACAGGCATGTGTTGAATTGAGTAGTTCACTAGGGTCATGCACGATTTTCCACTTTAATGTTATAAAGGTACAAAGCATCTTTGAGGCTGGTCTCATTTTATAAAATAGAAATGAGGTCCCAAAGAATAGGTGATGTGCAACAGAGGTATTCAGACCTGCTGGTTTCCAGGACACAGTGAGAGGCCAGTTTTTTAATAGTTTGACTGTTGATCTAAACCTAGAGTCAGCAATATTCTTCTAGGCATCCTTTTGACCACTCTTTGTGATTTTGCACTGCTCGGCTTCAAAGCATCATCCTAATATCTATGTGTAATAAGATTCTGGGCTAATGGCTGCTGGTGGCAAAATCTGCCAGAACTCAGAAAAATCCAAAATCATCTATGAAAGTAGAACTTGTATACATTTTTCAATCCTATCAATTGTAATACTTCCTTTCTTTATGGGTTTTCTTTACTTGATTCTGAAAATTTTAGGTTCTTCATAGAAGAAAACTAAGCCACAAAAGTTCTCCATCCCCAAGTTCACAGTTGAGAATGACATGGCATTGTCATTACTGACCTCACTAAGAAGTTTGTTTCCTCCATGAGGCAGGGTTGGTAACTGAGTGTGGCGTGGGGGGCTTTCTATTTTCTTTTCTCTTTCTCTTAAAGATTTTATTTATTTATTTGAGGGAGCGAGCGAGTGAGCGAGAGAAAGAGTGCATGCACAGGAGAGTGAGGAAGCACAAGCATGGGGAGAGGCAGAGGGACAGGGAGAAGCAGACTCCCTGCTGACCAGGGAGCCAGATGCCAGGCTCCATCCCAGGACCCCGAGATCCTGACCTGAGCTGAAGGCACATGCTGAAGCAACTGAGTTACCCAGGCACCCCAAGGGGCTTCCTATTTTCAACGGAATTTGTACAGAGTATTCCAATGGCTGTTACCATTTTTTTTCAAAGTGACAAAATATTCTAACCCATCAGTTAAAGGGTTCTGCAGGATTTAATCATTATTTATAAAAGCTGTCATTAAAAAGTTGGTAGTAAAAGATTTTGCAATAATGCAATCTTGTAAATTTTCACCATTATGACATCAAGCTAAAGTTTGTTCCTCCCGGGAACTGAAAGCCCAATTACTCCCTGAATTTAACTCTATTCAAGTGGCACCTAGCGCCTGACTAAATGAGAAAGAAATTTGATTGAGAACAGTGTGGGTCAGCAAGCACCAAAGCTTTCCGTCCCAGAACCTTTAACAAAGATCCAAAGTTTTGTTTACAATGCCTGTCACTTTCACCCTGAAGATACAAGGAGAAAGGGATACCAGGATACCAAAATCTTATTTGACTATTTCCTAGAAGGCAATGCTAATCATTTCCAATCTGAAAAGACCCCTGTGTGAATCAAAATATACAGTTCGCTTGGGTCCCTAGGACTCTTTAAAAGTCTTAGTTCTTTTTCATGTTTTAACTGTGTGTGTAGGACATGTTATTTGCCAAGAACTCCTAAGGGTGAATAATATTAAATTCATTGACTATAAACAACACCACCCAAAGCAAAACTCTTCAACACTAGAAATTCCTCTGAATATAGTGAAATTGGAACAGAATGCAAGGCTGACTGCCTAGTATGACTGATCTTACCGAAGCTGGTGGAA
Source organism: Mustela lutreola (assembly GCF_030435805.1). Classification (NCBI taxonomy): domain Eukaryota; kingdom Metazoa; phylum Chordata; class Mammalia; order Carnivora; family Mustelidae; genus Mustela; species Mustela lutreola. Next base: position 6,579,534 of record NC_081294.1, on the reverse strand, counting down.
TTATTTTAGACATAATTATTTCCAGGAAAATGAATTAAGAAACTACCCAAGGACTTTTATTTTGAAGATTGAATTTGAAAGCAATTAGCCAAAATGAATTTTTCCAATTTTCTAAAAAACTGCTGAAAGTAATCCTGCTTAATGTCTGTTCCTCCCGGAAAGGGTGCCCTCAGAAAGTCTTTCTCTTGATGAGGGGGAGAAGAAATCCTAAACAGGGACTAAGGGAGGTTGTATCTTCATTTTTTGCTTGTTTGTTTGTTTAATCATTAACTCCAAAAAGTGAAAGTGTTAAGATGAGGAAAAAATGCATAATCACAGAGATAAAAATTGGCCATTCTTATCCAGTTCAGTGGAAAGCAGTTTATCTAGTAGATACTAAGTAACCTATGTTCACTACCAAGACCATATCTAGGTAAAGGTTCTCTAATTTTCAGGTCCCAAGGATAAATTAATTTCATCTGAGCCTGAAAAAAATAAATGAACCAGTCAATTCAAATTTATCCTTCCATTCTGGTTCTGACTCACCAAATTTTCTTCTTGTTATCAGATAATCCCACTTGCTTAATAACTCAAACCAACATCTGTCGATAATATCATCATATTAATTAATATAATAGCAATGAATTCTTGTTCATACATTATGCATGTGAAGATTTAGGTAATTTCACTCTGAGTCTTGCTTTTCTTATTTTTAGGAAAAGGCTAAGTATTACCTTGCAGTATCCTCGAGGAGAATTTCCAGTAATTTGTGTGAAACATCTAGAAGAGCTCCTAGCACATAGAAGGAAAGTAATAAAGAGAGGCGGCTGTTATTATACAATCTCTGGGATTATTTTTGCAATCATCATTATCTATGTCTTTTCAATACATTTTACATTTCCTTTGGAGTCATTAGCATAGTAGGAATGTAATTGACATTTAATAATGGTAGCCCAATACATATTTGTTACTGGATTAACTACTTGCCAGGAACAGAGGCTGAAGAATAAAAATCACCAGGAGCTTCTGGCAGAGGCTGTATTCTTTGTTCCATCTAATAAATTCTTCTGTTCTGGGCTGACATTCACCCTTCCTTGAATATGGCACATTACTTGGTCAATGGTGGACTTCTCTGCAATCACAGAATCATTTGTGCCAGAGAAAGCTTGAACTACGAGACTCCAAAACATAAAATAGAACCTGAATTCAGATGATTACTTAAGAGATATGCGGCATTTCAGTTCTCATGCTTAGTGAGCTGAGAGTAGATTAAAATTATACTTAAACACAATCTATTTTGGGGACTAGTGACCTAGGATCAGTGTTCCAAGAGAGAGTGCTGAATGAGTTTGTGCACAGTGAGAGTGCTGAATGGTGTTTCCCAGGAAGTCTCCTGCCCTTGTGCCAATGATTTTTTTCTGTGAAGCATCTGGAAGTAAGTATTCTGGAAGTGATTATTCTAGAAGTGAATATTTTAATGCAAGCAGTCCCTGAAACTGGCTCTTCCATTTATTTCATGAAATTTTCATTCAACTGCAATGGACTGCAGAGGGAGAATGTCCAAGTTCTTTGTGAGGGATGGACTAAGACATGTTCTCACGTAATTTAATAAAATAAGAAAATCAGATTTTCCGGTTGTCACCTGTGCCAACTTTCCCCTTTGACCTTCGAACAGTTCTCTCGACTAGAATCCGTGCATTATTAAGGCAGCTGTTTTGTCATACTGAGATTTTAGTTTTACCTCAAAACTCATAATCCTTGCTTGGTAGAAATTCTTTCCTGGTATTTTGATTTTGACTGTTTACCTCATCTAGTCTTAGAATAACAAAACTTATTTTGTCATTGTAAATGAACTCAGATGTTAAGAATCACATCCATTCGGATAGACATGCCTTGTCCATATGCCATACTAGAGAATGTCTGATCTCTAATATGAAGTCTTAGCAACATAGGTGAAGTACAAAGTCAGTGAACACATTCATAATGCTCTTCAAGTCTTTAAAAAAAAAAAGTCAGTCTTTCTTTCTTTCTTTCTTTCTAAGATTTTGTTTATTTATTTGACAGACAGAGATCACAAGGAGGCAAAGAGGCAGGCAGAGAGAGAGAGGAGGAAGCAAGCTCTCCGCTGAGCGGAGAGCCTGATGTGGGACTTGATCCCAGGACCCTGAGATCATGACCTGAGCAGAAGGCAGAGGCTTAACCCACTGAGCCACCCAGGCACCCCCCAAAAAAGCTTCTGTTTAGAAGAATCCTGTTTAGCGTCTGTTCCTCCTGCAACGGGTACACTCGGAAGTATCTCTCTTGATGAGGAAATCCTAAATAGAGACTAGGGAAGAAGACATTTCTCATCAACACAAGTGAAATTTAATTAGCATGATTAAAAGGAGAAGATGGGAGGGAAGAACGGTGACAGAAATTTCATCAGCAGGCTGAAGCACATGGGTTGGAGAAGGTGAGGTCCCATCTGATATGCCTGGCAGGCCTGATTTCCAGAACTTCCCCCACTCTGAGGATGGGAGATGGACCTGGAAAGCACGTAGTTTATTGCTGATGAAGTCGCTTAGGTTGGGCTCTCAGAGGCTAATGTGAAAATGCATTAAAATGATTTGCATTTCTAGCTCAGAAATCTAAGGCCAGAGAAAGTGTGGGTAGGTGGGGAGTGTTGAGGCAGAAACTGAGATTTCTGGGAGATGGAGAGGAGAAGGGAGTTGAGGGAAATTGGAAGGGGAGGTGAACCACGAGAGACTGTGGACTCTGAAAAACAATCTGAGGGTTTTGAAGGGGCAGAGGGTGGGAGGTTGGGGGAACCAGGTGGTGGGCATTGGAGAGGGGACGAATTGTGTGGTGCACTGGGTGTGGTGCAAAAATAATGAATACTGTTATGCTGAAACACACATACACACACACATACAAACACACACACGAAAATGGAGCCAAGGTCTTGCTAGTCAGCTAGTTCTCTATGAATGTTGTGGAGACTGAACTCTATTCCTTTACAACTGAAATTGTTATGAATTTCATAGGAGGGTCTCCTATGTGTAGACTCAGCATGGGGCAAGAGGAAGAACATTTGGAGCATTTCCAAATCTGACAAATGAAGACTACCATGACTCCTGAGGTAACAACTCTGCAGGGATAAGGGAGAGCATCCTTGTTCTTAGAGAAGCTACAGGAGCAGGACAGAGGAAGACACTCCACTTGCATCTTAACAATATGTAGTTCTAAAGCCAGGTTCATTCACTTTCTCCTCCTGCGAGTATGTCTGCCTTTATGTCAATTGATCTTAGTTCTCAAAGCCTAGAAACAATTCTATGTTGGGAGATGTTTCCATTGCTAAGAGGCCATGTTGACAGAGGATTACCCTAACAGAAGAATATGGGTTCAGAATCTGTGTGGACAGAAAAACACGAAGGTCATGTTATAGCCTGAGGGAGGTTCTGGGGATGGAGTGATGCTGAAAAGGTCACCTTGTTGGCCACGTCAGGTGGAGCCATGCAACACCCATACTTTATACAGTTCCCATGGAAAAAATGTTGACTCATCCCAGCGGACCAAGCAAGCAGGGAGTATCTCAACTCAACAAAATTGCAAGATGGAGAGAAACCAGTGCCAGTTTAGTCATTTACAACAGGATTAGCATTGATGGTATTGCTAGGTTTCTCAGAAAACCTTCTTGTGATGGTATATATATTCAGGAGACCAAAATATACATTTCAAGGTTATTTGGTGAGCAGAAAGAGGTCAGAAGGAAGTGACTTTATTAAGGGATATGTCCACTAACCCAGGAAAACTTAAGCAGTATTTATTCGTCCAGATAATCAGTAAGAATTTCTTGGAGTCAAATCTCAATTTCTCTGGGATGGACTGGATAAATCTGAGAAGATCATGAACATTTTTTCTAAAATATATCCAATTCACAGAAAATATGATAAACTATTAAGAATTGTGGCTGACAGGGGCACTTGGGTGGCTCAGTGGGTTAAAGCCTCTGCCTTCGGCTCAGGTCATGGTCCCAAGGTCCTGGGTTTGAGCCCCGCATCAGGCTCCCTGCTCAGTGGGAAGCCTGCTTTCCCCCTCTCTTTGCCTGCCTCTCTGCCTACTTATGATATTGCTCTCTGTCAAATAAATAAATAAAATATTTAAAAAAAAAAAAAGAATTGTGGCTGACATATCCTATGGTGGCTCTCAAGGATGCATGCCCTTGGATAATTATCTTCCCCTGAATGTGGTGGAAACTGAGACTTGGTTTTGACCAATACAGTATGACAGTATGATGGATGTCCCTGCTTTTATTAATTTATGTTATTTGGCAAAGTAAACAGATTTAACCCCCTTCATTAAGTTACATTTTATGGCAAAAGTGATGGGGTTTTGCAGATAATTAAGATCACAGATTAGCTGATTTTTTTGAGTTAAGAAAAAAAGATGTTATCTTGAGTGGTTTTGATTTAATCAGGTGAAGAAAGTCCTTAAAAGAGAACTGGAGATCTTATGAGGAAGCAGAAACTTTCTTTCGTACGTGGAAGAACTAAGCTGCCATGTCATAGCTTCCTGTACAAAGGACCATGTGGCAAAGAAACTGGGTGCAGCCTCCCTTTCGTACCCAGTAGGTAGCCAGAGTCCTTAGTAAGACAGTCCAAAGATATGCATCCTTCCAACCTGAATGAGACTGACGGGAATTCTTCCCTAGTCAAGCCTCCAGATGAGAACACAGGCAAGCACATGTCATCACTGTAGTCTGGAGACACCCTGGACAGAGGATCCAGGTAAGACATGATAACTTTGTGGCAATGAGTGACATATCATTAGAGAATTAATATAAGAATGCCGTACATTTTAATAACCATTTCATGCTCCTGATTGAATTACAAGACACTCTAGTTCCATCAGCAGAAGTGAAAATCACCTCTGGAAAATTTCTTTTACTGTTGGCTGAGCTCCTTCAAAGTGTAGAATTCTTGTTTCCATTCCAAAGGGGAGTTTCTCTATACCCAAGAGCCCCTAGAATCTAAGAGCACCTTTTGAATGCTCCATCTATGCTAGGTTTAAGATACATTTCACTGAAAATCAACTACATTTTCAGAGTGACAACAGTGTAACAGGGCAGCAACAAGTGATTCGTTAATCATGACATTATTGCTAAGACTGCCAATTCATCAAAAGCCCATCTTCATAACCCATCCTTTCTTAGGGTCACCATTGGGTTTTTTTTCTTCTTAGCTTCCTGCTCATTTGCAGTACTACCACTTGTTCTGCATTTAGATGAGGAATGGATTAATTCTGAAATACTGGGATGAACAAAATGTAATAATGACAATCTCAGAGTAGCAGAGCACCTCCCTGTAAAGATGATGTATGGGTCACCACACACACTTGAACCCAGCAATTACCAGTCCACAAATAGCTGTCTTCCTTGTAAATTTCTGCCAGAAACCCTGAAAGCAAGAAAAATCCAGAGGCAACACAGCCCACAGGCACATGTTCTTCATAATTGAATTGTCCAGAAAGAATCATTATTGGGTGTTTCATCTTCAAGCATTAACTAACCTTAGAAGTATCTGTAGGGGTTTCTTGAGATGTATGTGAATTATATTCCCCATGTAAACAATTCCAAGGAACACCAAGCAGATGGAGGTCAAATTACTCTTGACTCAGTAGAGACAGTTGTAGCATCAGCGGCAGATGGGTTGTGAGGTCTGATTGACTGTATTAACCAAAAAACATTCATTGTTCTATCTGCACACCCCCAGATAGCATCTCTCTACATACCTCCTCCATGTGAACAGGTTGAGAATTAAAAAAAAAAAAAAATCAACGTTGTGTTAAATTATAACTTGTATTATCTATCAGTGGGAGCTAAACTGGAGGATGTAGCTTATACGGGAAGTTGCAGAATTCCATAATTACACACACATTGCCATCCAGTCCCAACAGCGGGCTAGGGTGGGCCCAGCTGGTCTGTTCCCAAGGCAAAGAAGGACAGAGATCAGCTGAGCATGTGCAGTTACTCTCCCAAACTGACTGATAAGAGGCATTCCTCCTTCACCCAGTGGCAGGATGCTGAAGAGGTGGTTTTAGGCTCATGGCACACATTCTTGATGGGAAGAAAATGGCTCCCCCAGAAATTCCCATTTGTTTAAATCACATTTAATAAACTTTCTCTTAAGAAGCCCAGACTTAAAGTTATTAGTAGATGGGGAGACTCTGTTATCAGCTTAGAGAGCTGAGTAAAAGATATTGTCTTACATCTTATGTCATAAATCAAAGCTAAGCAAGATAATAAGAGATGATAGGAGAGATTTGTTACAAATAAATTATGCATGGTGTGTAGTCAAGGAAAGGCATTGGCACTTCTTAGCTAAAAATCTGAAGTTAATCATCCAGTGCAGAGAAGAGTGGCAGTTATGCCTTTGGAAAATACAGGAATTTGTGAGCAGACTGCCAAATCATGTCTGGGAGGAAGACCAGCCTCGTGCTGAGTAAACACTGTCTGATCGTGTTGAGAGCTCTGTCTTGGTTGGGTTGCCAAAGAGGTACCAGGTTCTTCCGTGGGACCTGGCCTCAGAACCTCCCACATCACAGAATGTCAAGGACCTACGCTTCTAAAGAATAGCCCCATCTGCCTCCACCCCTCCCACCAGTCCCCTTCCCCAAGATAGGTTCTAGAATTTCTGTATAGGAGGGGCCTAGGACAGTAGTCTGGATGGAAGGGGGGGGGCATTCTCTGCTTTTTATTTTCTTATATCACAGGTCTCTTTGGCAGGACTGGGGTTGGGAATAAGCATGAGTCATGGAAGGACTCAGTTGCCTCAAGCCACTCTTTGCACCATCTCTCTTCTTCCCCCAACAGTACAGTTAGATTCAGAGATTGCTACCCATTCAAGAAGGTTCTACACCAGATAGCAATGCATATCTCCTCTCCTCTTAAAATAATAACAATAGTAATTTGTCAGAATTTATATTAACTCACACTCTGAAAGGTGGGCTGTGGAATCCTACTCATACAGTTTCTCCATGCTTCCCCAGAACTGCCCGGTCGCTCAATCAGCCTGTGGCAGGTTCTCTCACAATTCATAGGGACAATGGTGTTTTCTAAGGATGATGGAGGCCTGTTGTGAATTAGAAGGTCCATAACTGGCATCTTCTGCAGGTCAGGGGACAGCTAAAATCAAAGTGGTACTCAGAGAGGGTCTCCTTCTTGGCCCACAGACTTCAGAGAAGAACTCATTTAGGGTGCCCAAGAACCAGTCCTGGGGATGGACCAGAGCTACCCTTCTCCGCAAATTCATTTATAAACTGGGAATTAGGCCACACTCACCTCAGGGTGATAGGGTTGGAGCCGCTCTATGCACTGTAAGGGAGAGATACTCACAAACATGAACAAATAAATTAAATGACGCCAGTTTCCATTAGAGACAATAAAGCACATAGAAGGCTGGAGGAAGTTTCCAAATCATGAAACTTGTTTACTCTACAAGCTTATGCAATCAATTCAGAGTAATTAATCTGAAAGAGAATATTAGTTAGAATATATTAGTTATGTGAAGAAAGCCAAGCAGCTTAAAATAACCTCCTAAGGGAAAAGAAAATAGATTTGATATAAACAAATACATACATTCTATGGTCTTGATACACTTAAAAACACAAGCAGTTGCATAACTTGTGGAGCTGATGCAAAAATGAAAATGTGAGCCACTATTCAAGAGACAGGGAAAAGTGAAGTTCAAAGTACTAAGAAACAGACCCTTCTTATTTAGAAATGTTTCATTATTAATGAGCTATTATAAGAGTAATTTTATGCATAAGTAACAATGCACATTTATAAACTACAAAAATTATTCCATTGCAATAATTTTATATAATAAATAAGTGAATAATAATAGTGTTTCATGAATATGAGGTCTTGATTGAGCGTAGAAGATTTCTATGGCTCTTTTTTCTGAAAAGTCATATCCTAAGTCATTGAAATGTGAACCCACAGCAACCACATCTTCTCTTCATATGATCAAAATCAACATCACTGGCTCTTGGCAAATGTAATATCACAAGTAATATTTGATAAATTTTAATTCTTGGTAGAATCTTTCTACTTTCTAAGATTGTATAGTACAGATCGAACAGTATTGTATATATTATGACAACATTGGGATACATTTCTACTCAATTATGTTGAAGTATAAGTTTTACTACATCTAAAGGTAATGATTCTTATAGAATAATTTTTTCTAAAAATATTTAACTCCTCATGCAAATGAAGAATTGTGTCTGAATTTGTTTTGATACATTTTTAAATAGACATTATATACTATAGCAATTACAGATTCACAGCAGAATTGAACAGAATGTTCCCATATACCCAGGCCCCCTGAACATGCAGTTTCCCCTACCACTAACATTACCCCCAGAGTGGTGGGTTTATTACCATCAGTGAACCTGCACTAACACCTCATAGTGTGTTAAGTGTGGACCCAAAGTCCACACTTAACAATAGGGCTCACTATTGTATTTTCTATGGATTTGGACAAATGTATAATGACGTGTTTCCACCATTATAGTATCACACAGAATTGCTTCGTTGCCTCCAACATTTTCTATGCTCCACCTCTGTATCTGTTTCTTCCATTGACCCTTGGAAACCACTGAGTTTTTTAATACATCTATGGTTTTCCTTTTTCCAGAATGTCATAAAGTTGAAATCTTATGGTGTGTAGCCTTTTCATATTGGCTTCTTCCACTTAATGAAATGTATTTAATGTTCCTCCATGTCTTTCGATGATTGATAACTCATTTCTTTTTAGGGTCTACATTCCACTGTCTAGATGGACCACAGTTCATTTATTCATTCTCCTACTGAAGGACATCTTGGTTGCTTCTAAGTCTTGGCAGTTATGAATAGAACTGCTATAGGGGCTCCTGGGTGGCTCAGTGGGTTAAGCCGCTGCCTTCGGCTCGGGTCATGATCTCAGGGTTCTGGGATCGAGTCCCACATCGGGCTCTCTGCTCAGCGGGGAGCCTGCTTCCCTCTCTCTCTGTCTGCCTCTCCATCTACTTGTGATTTCTCTCTGTTAAATAAATAAATAAAATCTCAAAAAAAAAAAAAAAAAGAACTGCTATAAACATCCATGTAGAAGTTCTTGTGGGGACTGATTGAGTTTTAAAAGTAAATGTTCATGATCCTTTTTTAATATGTCCCCTGGCATTTCCTACAACTTGTGGATATAATACAAGAACTCAAGAGTGGATTCATGATTTGCATACAATTTAAAACTACTACTTTGGTAGTCCATCACTTTATCTTTGATAAGTTGGCCATTAATTTTAAAAATTCTTCCTCAGGAATAATAGATTCATCCAAAGCTTCATGTGAACATAATGTTCTTTACCATCAAACGGGATGATCTTCAAATTTAATTTCTATTTGTAAGCTTGTGGGTATTCTCTTTGAAGATTTGTAAGAAATCCCTGATATGCTTAACACGATATCCATACAAATGCCTATATTTCGTAATAATTTACTGGCAATCCCTCCTGCTTGAGCTCCGCCAGTTTCTGTCTCTAGCTGGAGACTGTAGATGCTTGTAAGCTGATGCTTGAGGCAGCAGCTGCCCTGCAATCCCAGCCCTGCCCACCCCCTCCCCCCATGAGGACCTGGGATCTCCTGAAGCTGTCACCTCTGCCCTCAAAGCTACTGCTTCTGCTGGCCCCTCATAGGCACCTGCAGTATCTTGTCTGCTCTCATCTTTTTGCTCAGCCATGTGTCACTCTCTCCTCTCTCTTCCTTTTCCAGGCAGTGTGGATTTTGGGGAACTGTCTCTGTTTGCCTCTGTCCAAGGGCCCCCAAAGTGAAAGGTGGATTCTCAGACTCTCAGAGGGGAAATTAGACATCACTCTCTTTGCTGCCTTTATCTGCATAGGAAGCTCAGTTCATCAGCCCATTTCCTTGTGGCCCCTCTGAAATCCTAGAGATCTGTGCACTAGCTCTGCCCAGTGAAGACTGTCAGGTGTGTGAAGCCCATTCTCCACGCCTGCCCCTGCCCAGTGTATGCACCCGATGCTTCCAGCACATAAATCAGCTAATCGGAGGTATGTAAACTTTGAAAGAGGACAGCGAAGGAAAAGAGAGAGACGTGCTTATGTTTGTGTGCACATGTAAATCAACCAGATTGGCTCAAAAAAGTAATAAAAATTGTTTTCTAGGTCCTCTTTCTTCTTATTTCTTTTTAATTTAACAACAGGAGGGGCGGAGAAGTGAAAACACCAGATCACCAGTTTTATGAAGGGGCAGAGATTGGTTACAAAGAAGAAGTAAAAACTACAGAGTAAGAAAAATATTGTTGTGTGTATCCTGCATGTTTACCATTTCCAAACCCTCAACCCATTATAGGTGGTCTTTCCTAAGATATACAAGAAACATTGAGTTTTTTCATTTTTACATTATTCCATGTTGCCACAAGCTCACGGTGATTTGTGGAGAATATTTAAAGGAGTTCAGCCATTGGCAGACACTAATTCTCTTTACCAAGTAAAATGAGGAGAAATTGATGATGCTGGTAATTATCTTAGGAATATACTTGAGCTTTTGGAAGTTTAGAAGCCTGGGGAAAATTGGGGCCAATTTGCAAGGCTTTTTTAATTGACTAACAATCTCTCTGGCTTTTTCTCTCTCTCCTTCTCTCTCACACATACTTTTTGGTGGTTGGCATCTTTCCTGCTTGAGAGGTGGGGGACAGGTGCTCAGGAACTCGGTGGGGGCAGGACGCGTGCTCCTCATCATCAGAGGCTTAACCTCCTTGATTAATGCACATGATGCTAAGTAACTCTTGTCCTCTCAGGAACTCTGACACCCCTTCTCTCCCACCCCCTTTTCTGACTTAGAATTCAATAGAGCAGTTACATAATATAAAGATATAACCTTTCCTGATTAGAAAAGTATCTGAGGCATGAAGCAGCAAAGGACAATATTGTTGGCTTTCAGCAAAAGCTAATAAAAAGAAAGTGTGGTAAAAGGATGAGGGGAGGAACACCTGGGTGGTGCGGGTTGTTAAGTGTCTGACTCTAGGTTTCAGCTCAGGTCATGAGCTCCAGGTCGTGAGATCAAGCCCCACACTAGCTCCACGCTCAACAGGGAATCTGCTTGGGTTTCTCTCTCCTTTTTCCTCTGCCCTTAGCCCCTCTCCCCCTCTTTCTCTAAAATAAATAAATCATTTTTTAAAAAGGATGAGAGAAGGCATAAACCCCACTACTGAGACATCTAAGTTACTATGAGTTACCAATTAAGGTAAAACAAAGATGCTTCTATGTCTCCTTTTAAAAGTGGAGACACATTGTTGATGAGGCCAGCAGGTGGTGTGTTTGAGAAGAGAGGTGGGAAGAAGGCTTATGTGCATTTAGAAAATTATGGCTGCAGAATAATTGTTGGTGTCCTGGCTTTGCTGGCTTTTCTGCAACTCTGTCTCCTGTTAGTCCAGAAACACATGAAGAGCAGGGCAGGGTGGTGCATATTAAAACCTGACTTCCCCCATGTGGCTATTGATGTTCACAGAGGGGCCACAAAGACATCTCTCATATGTCTTTTTGAAACAGTTTCTTGTCTCTCCCAAACCCCATAAAAAGGTGAGATTTAATTCCATTTTCTAGAGAATTGGACCTGCCCTCGAGTGCTCTCAATAGCAGAGTGGGGCAGAAGTGATGTTCTGGGACTTTCGAGTGTAGGCATTAAGAATATCGGGCAACTTTCACTCATGCCCTGGAATAAGCCAGCTACCAGGCAAGATGTCTGGTTTCCTCAAGAGAGCCATGCTATGTTCAACAGGGAGAGGCACACGGAGGAAAACCAAGGCTCCACGAATATCAGAAGCCAAAATCAGAACTAACTTGGTAGCCATGTAAATAAGGCCATCTTGGAAGTAAATACTAAAGACCAGTCAAACCAGTCAGATGGCACCACATAGAGCCGAGAACGGTTTCCCCCTCTAAGACCAATCCATGCTGCAAAATCATCTGTAAGTAAATAGTGTTTTAAACCATTAAGATATTGTTTTGTTTATTTTGTTTTTTCTTATTTTTTGAGGGACAGAGGAGGAGCAGAGTTAGAGGAAGAAAGAATCTTAAGGAAGCTCCACGCCCAGGGCAGACCTCCGCAAGGAGCTTGATCTCACAACACTGGAACATGACCTGAGCTGAAATCAAGAGTTGGACCCTTAACCTACTGAGCCACACAGGTGTTCCTTAAGTGATTAAGTTTAATTTTCTAAAAGCAATAGATAATCAAATCCTGATCTCTTATACCTTGAGGTTCCCTACATTTGTCATACTGTCTGTACAGATGGAGGCACATTCCTAGTAAGTACCAAAATTCCACCAGCTCTGACCACCCCTTGATTACTGTACCAGTCAGAACCCTAGCAGCTGAATATAAACCACTCTGGTTATTCTAAATTTAGCCAGTTTAGTGGAAAGATTTGTTGCTTAAGTGATGGAAGGGTCCGTAGGCATAGAGTTTAGTGTGGCCATTTAACTGCATGAAGGCACTACCATCGCAACCATGGGAAGGGGTAGTGTTTGTAGTAACCAAAAGCAAGGGGCAATTTGATGAGTTAGAACTGTAGTGGGACAGCCCAGCAGAATGTGAAGTCATGATGCTAAGGGCTTTCAGCAGGAGCTAGGGCAATAAAGGAGATGCAGCCAGGGTTGAAAACATTGTCTAAGGCAGAAAGGGGTTGGGGGAGGACAGAAATACTCTGATGTCTCCATTCCTTCTCCTTTTCCATCTCCTGACAGTTCCTTCAGTTGGAAAAACTGAAACAGAAACCAGATGACAACAGAACCCTGTAAACAGAAATGTTGTTACAAAGGAGCAAGAGAAGGAGCAAGGGGAGAGGACATCTGAAAGCAAACATCTCTGCAACCAGTGTAGTCCCTCAGGCATTTGTCTGCATTCGTGGGGAAGCATAACATCCTCATAACACAGGCAAGTTTGCTTCCCCATCGCTGTACCATTCATCAGAGAGATACATTCTTGTCTCAAAAGCTTCACAATATTTTGAGAAATAGGACTTTGTTATGGGCTGATCAGTATCCTTCCAAAGTTCAGATATTGAAGTCTTGACCCCCAGGACCTCAGAATGCAACTGCATTTGGAGATTGTATCTTTAAAGAGGTGATTATGTTACACTGAGGTGATCAGCGTGGGACCTATGCCACTTATGGATTGGTGATTTTATAAGGAGAGAGGATGTGGACACAGGCGTGCACCGAGGGGAGATTGTGAACACGCCAGGAGAAGACAGCTATCAACAACCCAAGGACAGAGGTTTCAGAAAAAACCAACCCTGCCGACACCTTGATCTTGGCCTTCTAGTCTCAGAAGTGTAGACAAATAAATTCCTGTGGCTTAAATTACCCAGTTGTTAATACTTTGTTGTAGCAACAGGGGCAAAATAAGAGACTTTTTTTGAAATTGTTTTAAATTGATTTTGTTTTCCTTATCCCCACATTGCTGTTTGGGGGACTGAGACAGCTCTGCAATGATTGTTATATGGACAGACACACCCATGGGCCCAATGTCACACTGCGCAGCGTCACCCTTCCCAGAGCTAAGCCAAAGCTAGGCCTCTTGGTGTCTGTGCAAATGACGGCCTCCGGAAGTGCCCCAAACATCCAAAATGCAGATTAAGTCGGCTAACCCTGTCAGGCTAGAGTGTCTGTGGGAGCCAGGGTAAGGTGATCCTGAGAAGGAGGCCCTATGACTAGATTCCTCCTTGAGGATATTTGAGCCGCGCCAATTCCTGGGTGGAGCTTCCTTCCTATCGTTCCTCATGCCTCATTTCTTTGCTGCCACAGGTCCTCCCCAACTCTCCTTTTTAAACTTCCTACCTCCACTCAACTTCAAAGGATATTCCTTAAAAGCTGCCTTTTCTGTCCAGTGTGTACAACTTTTTCATGTTGATTCCCAGGGCATGGATATATGTCCATGCTGGGAAGACAGCAGATGGAGGAGAAAGATGGTGTAACTCGACCCCAGGAGTAATTTCACAGCACCCAGGGAGGACAGTAGCCTCTTTGCTACATTCAGGGTTGAAGGATCTCAGCCAAGACCCTACAGTGAATGAGGAACGTGCCAGGAGAAGATCCTATAAACCTTGGTTCCCCTAACTGCAGTTCCTAAAATGGGCCTCCCTGCGGTAGATTACTGATGTTTGTATGCCTTGCCCCCATATATACATCACATGTAAATAAAGGTCAGTCAATGAGAAGAGCCTTCCAATTAAGTCCGCTGGTCTGACGTTGGTTGGGATATCAGAGTCTTCTGGGGCACATATTTCATTGTTGGCTTGTGGCAGTAAGGACAAAGAGGAAAAGTTATGAATATAAAATATAGAAATACAAAATGACAAACAATGGTTTCGGTGACCTTATTAAGATAGAGTGAGTTGATTTAAAGCAACTTCTGCCTCAGCCTATTTTCTGTTTCAGTGGGAAAGTGGCATCGTGTCAAGAATTGTAAGTTTTTCAAGATCTTGTTATGAAATTTTTCAAAAACACAGAAACCTGAAAGACATTTATGATGAATACCCAAATATCACACCACCTGGATTTTATCATCCTATTATTACCTCTGCTTTATCACGCATCCATACACTCATCTATCTGCACATTCATTCCTTAATCTGCTTTCTGAAGCACCTCAAAGTAAATTGTAAACATCAGCATACAACCTTTTAAATGCTTAGGTATGCAGCCATTAATTAGATTTACATATTTGTTTACAAGTGCCATGTAAGATGTACACACAGTGAAAGACACAAATAGTAAGCGGACCACTGATGTTTTTCCCAATGGATACGCTGTAACCCAAACCGCTATCAAAATAGGAAGTGTTAACCTTACCACGGGAAGTTCCCCAACCCGACCCCAGTCTATACTCACTTCTTCACCCAAACTGGCAACTGTTGTGTGGATTTGTTTCCCAAGGTCAGCTCTGCTTGTGTTTAATTTCATGTAAATGGAATGAAACCATATATTCTATTGTATGCACACCTCTTTGCCCAGCATGTTTTGTGATTCATCCCTGTTCTGGCGCGTTTCCCACATTTGTTCCTGTTTATTATAGTGTTTCGCTATAGGAACACACCCAAGTTTGTTTACCCATTCGTCTATTCAACGATACCAGGGATGTTTTCTGGTTTATAACCATTAGAAATAAAGCTGCTAGGGGCATTCTCGGGCCAGTCTTTTTGTGAACATGTTTTTCTTTATCTTGAATAAATAGGATCAGAATTCTGTGTCATAGAAAAGATACGTGTTTGACGTTCTAAGAAACTGTTAGAATGTCTTCCATGCCCAAACATTACAAAGTGATCATATCACGTTGCATTCCAATGGATATTGCATGAGAATTCCAGCTGTCCCATTCCTCATCAACATTTGGTACTGGAAGTCTTTTAAAATGTAGCCATCTTGATGGTGATTTTTGGGTGTGAGATTTTTATCAAATTATGGGTTTATTTTAGATTTCCCTGATGACAAAAGAGGCCGATAATTTTTAATGTGTTTATTGAACATTCATATGGATTGCTTTGTGAAATGTCTATTCAAATCTTTGATCCATTTTTTATTTATTGTGTAATAAAAGTAAGAGCTGTATCTGGTCTTACCCCTGACCAGAGTGAGAAATCATAGAATATTTGATTATTAAATGTAATTAATTGAAAGTTTTTTTATATATGCCTTTTATCAAGTTGAGAAAGTTCTCTTCTATTCCAATTTTGCTGAGATTT
Organism: Mustela lutreola; assembly: GCF_030435805.1. Lineage (NCBI taxonomy): Eukaryota > Metazoa > Chordata > Mammalia > Carnivora > Mustelidae > Mustela > Mustela lutreola. Next base: position 6,563,776 of record NC_081294.1, on the reverse strand, counting down.
TATGGTAAATGGTGATGGATTTTGTCTAATTATTTTAAGCATACAGTATGAGATTTTTTTAATTCTTATAAAATGCATTGATTGATTTTTAAGTCAGCTTTAGTTTTTAGGACACTTTTAGATTTACAGAAATTTGAGAAGGGGTTAGAGGTCATATTCCCTGTAGCCAGTTTCTCCTATTATTAATACCTTATGTAAGTATGGTTTGTTAAAGTTAATGAATCCATATTAATATTTTATTTTTAGTTAAAGCCTATATTTGATTTAGGTTTTTTGTTTTTGTTTTTATTTTTAGTTTTTAGTTTTTAAAGTGATGCCTTTCTTTCTTTTCTTTTCTTTTTTTTTTTTTTTTCTGTTCTAGAATTTCATCCAGAACAGCACAATGCATCAATGCATTCAACTGCCATTTCTCCTTAGGCTCCTCTTGGCTGTAGAATTTCTCAGATTTCCCTTGATTTTTTTTTTTTTTTTTTTTTTTGGTTTTCATGTGGTGGATTTTATTGGATTTTGGGTTTGTTTGTTTTTTCTTTGTTTTAATTTATTTTTTATTTTCAGCATAACAGTATTCATTATTCTTGCACCACACCCAGTGCTCCATGCAATCCGTGCCCTCTATGATACCCACCACCTGGTACCCCGACCTCCCACCCCCCGCCCCTTCAAAACCCTCAGATTGTTTTTCAGAGTCCATAGTCTCTCCTTCCAATTTCCCCCAACTCTCTTCTCCTCTCCATCTCCCCTTGTCCTCCGTGTTATTCCTTATGCTCCACAAATAAGTGAAACCATATGATAATTGACTGTCTCTGCTTGACTTATTTCACTCAGCATAATCTCTTCCAGTCTGTCCATGTTGCTACAAAAGTTGGATTTCCCTTGATTTTGATGAATTTGACCATTTCAAAGAGTACTGGTGAGGTATTTTATGGAATGTCCTTGTATTTGAACTTTCTGGTATTCTTCTAATGATTAAACTGGGGTTATGGATGTGGGAGAGGAAAACTACAGAGGCTAAGAGTCATTTTTATGACATCATATCAACATAGGCACATGTCACCAACATGACTTATTACTGTTGATGTTGACCGTGATCACTGGTGGAGGTCGTGTTTGTCAGGTTTCTCCTCAGTAGAGTAGCTCTACTCTCCACTTTCCATAATGTACTCTTTGGCAGGAAGTCACTGTGCACAGTCCATGTGTAAGGAAGGAAGGTCATGTTCCTCATGGAGAGTCTATATAAATTAATCAGCATTCTTCTGCGTGTAGAATTGCCCCTTTTCCCTCATTTATTTGTTTGGTTATTTATTTATATTACTATGGACTCATGAATGTTTATTTCAATTGTGAGGTTACAGTGTAATTTTTATTTATTTATTTACTTATGCTGTAAGCCAGATCGGTCCAGTATTGGCCATCCAGCGCTTTTTTACTTGGCACACGCCCCCTTCAACAGCTATGTGATATAAGCTGCAGGTTTTTTGTGGGTGCTCTTTATCAGGGGAACAAATTCTTTCACTTCTAGGCTGTTGCTGAGATTTTTTTTTTTAAGTCATGAATATATACTATATTTTCCAAATGCTTTTTCTGCATCAATTGACAGGGTCATGTGGTATTTCTTTTTGAGACTATTAATTTGGTAAGTTATACTGATTGATTTTTTTTTTTAAATAGTGGACTAGACTTTTGACTCAGGAATAAACCTCCACTTGATGCTAGTGAGTTTTAGATGATAGATACATGGATAGATAGATAGATAGATTTAGATTTAATTTGCTAATACTTTGTTGAAGATTTTTGTGTTTATGTTCTTGAGGAATACTGATCTCTAATTTCACTTCTTTTTAATAAAGTAATGTCTTTTGTAAAGTAATGTCTTTGGTATCAAGGTTTATTGTGTTCAAAAATAATTTCAGAAGTATTTTTTTTCTTTCTCTCCTCTCTTTTTTTAGGAAAAAATTACATACAGTTATTATTTCTTCCCTAAAATTTGGTAGGCGCTACCAGAGAAACCATCTAAAGCTGATAATTTGCTTTTTTTAAGAAGGTTTTCAACCACTAATTCAATTTTTGTGATATTAATAGAGGACTATTCAGATACTTTTCTCTTTCTGGGCAAACTTTGCTAGTTTGTGCTATTCACAGAATTGGTCTTTTTATGTTCATTGTCTAGTTGATGTGCATAGAACTGTTTGTAGTATTACCTTGGTATCTTTTTAAGGTCCACTGTGATCACTGGTGGAGGTCGTGTTTGTCAGGTTCTCCTCAGTAGAATAGCTCTCCTCTCCACTTTCCATGATGTACTCTTTGACAGGAAGTCACTGTGCACAGTCCATGTAATAGTCCCTCTTCATTCCAAGTGTTTGCAACTTGGGTGCTCTCTCTCTCTTCCTTGTCAGTTTTGCTAGATGTGGATCATTGTTACTGATCCTTTCAAAAGGCTGGTTCCAGTACACTGATTTCTCTCTACTTCTCTTTGTTCATTTTCATTGATTTCTGCTCTTACTTTTTATTTACTTCCATCTTTGTTTTGGGTTATTTTGGTTTTGATCTTTTTTTCCTAGTAGGGTAGGTCAGTCCTTGCCTTCAGATTCCTCTCCATTTCTATGAGCTTTAACTTTCCCTTCCAGCACAACTTAATTTACTTTCCACATATTTTGATGTGCTGTATTTTCATCTTCCTTCCATTCAATATGCTTTTCAAATTTCCTTTGAGACTTCCCCTTTGGCACACAGATTATTAGTTGTATGTTGTTTATTTTTTGAGCATTTGCTGGTTTTCCTTTCATCTTTCTGGTACTGATATCTGATCAAATCACATTATGATTAGAGAATGTATTTTTATGATTTCTAGTAATTTATAACCTGTTTAGGTTTATGATGACCCAGAATGAAGTGTATCTTGGTGACTATCACTTGGGCACTTGGAAGAAATGTATATTTTTATTTTATTTATTTTATAATTTTACTTTATTTATTTAACAAAGTGGAGAGTTCTATAAATGTCAGTTTGATTCCTTTTGTCAACGCTGGTGTTGTTCTTCTGTATACTTTCTGATAGTCAGTCTAATAGTTACATCAGCTATGGGGGGCTTATTAATGTGCCCAAATAAAATTGTGAATTCATCTACGTCTCCTTTCAGTTCTGTTGGTTTTTCCTTAATGTATTTTAAATTTTCATTTTTTGATGTATGACCTTTAAGGATGGTTACATCTTCTTAATGAAAAGCACTTTCATTGTCATTTTTTAAACTTTATTTTTAATTTATTTTCAGCATAACAGTATTCATTATTTTCACCATACCCAGTGCTCCATGCAATCTGTGCCCTCTATAATACCCACCACCTGGTACCCCAACCTCCCACCCCCTGCCCCTTCAAAACCCTCAGATTGCTTTTCAGAGTCCGTAGTCTCTCATGTTTCATTGTCATTTAATGTTCTTTCTTTCTTAGAACATTTTTTTTTCCTCAAAAGCCTAATTGGTCTGAACCTCAGCTTTTGTTTGATTTCTTTTTGTATGGCATATAAAAATTATTTTCTCTTTCTCTTACATATGTCTTTATATTTGAAATGAGTTTCTTATAGATTGCATACAGTTGAGTCATTTGTTTAAATAATTCTGACAATTTCTATGTGCCTAAACAACTTAGTTTTAATGTACTTATCAGTATGCTAGCATTTAGGTCTGTCATTTTATTATTTGTTTGGATCATTAGTGTGTGGTTAGTTTTTGCCTGTATATCTAGATCCTATATTAATAGAATTAATGGATAATATCTTCTTCCATGGATCTTAAAATACATATTTTAGTAACATGACAAGTGCTTACAGTAATGAGTACATTTGGCATAAAATAATAAGAGAACCTGTTAGACTGTTGATGAATACAGAGCTTCTTTGGGTTGGTGAAAATATTCTAAAGTTTTGGGATGCCTGGGTGGGTGGCTCAGTTGATTAAGTGTTTGTCTTCAGCTCAAATCACGATCCTAGGGTCCAGGGATGGAGTCCCACATCAGGCTCCTTGTTCAGCAGGAGCCTGCTTCTCCCTCTGCTTGCTGCTCCCCTTGCTTGTGTGCTCTCTCTCTCTCTGACAAATAAGCAAGTAAAATCTTTAAAAAAAAAGATAGAAATATTCCAAAATTTGATATTAGTGATGGCTGCACAACACTGTGAATATATTAAAAACCATGTAATTGTGTATTTAAAATGAGTAAATTGTATAATATATGTAAATTATATCCTCATTATACTATTAAAATCCACAGGTAAAAACAAACAGAAAAGCTTTGGTAGATCATTTTGGTGGTCCTGTTTTATTAGTTTTATTACTGAAAATTGACCCATGCCCCCAACACACACACAAAGTCTCACCCTATATTTGAAAACAGATATGAAAGAACTTTAATAAAAGGGCAAGTTCCCTTTCAACTTCCACAAATTAATTTCACAAAAATAGTTTCAGACGGCATTCAACCTCAATAAAGTCTGCTTACTGGATCTTTAGTTTTGGGGTATTTTGAAAACACCTCCACTTGAATTACTCCTCTGTGTAGATAAAAGTGAGAGAACAGAGAGAATTTGATAATACAGAGAAATTAAGATATAAGAAATACGGAAACTACAACAGAGCTGAATCATATTGGATTCTCCACTGAAATGTTCTGCAGGTCGCTTAGACTGGGTATGTTCAAAGTACACTCCAGAGCAATGGCCACTTCTACAACAACTCCACCCTTCACCTGATAGAGGCACCCACTTGCTCAAGTCTAAAGCTTGCATCATCCCTGAATCTTCCTTCTTTCACCCCAAGAGGTGGACTGCATTTTTGAATCACCTCTTGGCCATAATCCAAGTTCATGACGACTCCATTTATCCCTAACTACTCACCACTCTCTAGTTTGCAAAACCTTAGTCCTTCATGCTGAGATCCACTCACACTACCACTTCTGCACCTCAAGCCACGCCACACACTCCCTTGATCACATCATGCATTTTCTGCGAACAGAATTTTCTTCTTGCCACATGTGTTTCTATCATCCTTACAAATTGTATTCACCTTCTCTATGAAGCTTTAGCTGACCTGCTTGGCTCACCCAGCTCTTTGCCACTTAACATGTTTAATGTTATATTGCAATGAACCCAGCTTCCTTTCCTTTCCTTTCCTTTTCTTTCCATTCCTTTCTTTCCTTTTTCTTTTCTTTTTTTTGTCTTTTCTTTTCTTTTTGCATTTTCTTTCCTTTTTTCTATTCTTTTTTCTCCCTCCTCCTCCTCTTTTCCTCCCTCTTCTCCTTCCATCTCCTCCTCCTTCTTCTACATCCTCCTCCTCTTCTTCTCCTTCTTCTTCTTCTAATTTCCCATCTCTTCCACTAAATGGTGAGGTCCTTGAGGCATACTTCATGGCTTGTCCGCCTCTGAATCCCTGCTCAGTCCAATTTCCAGTAACTATTGTCCTTAGTAAATGTGTTAAATGTGATTTAATTTGTTTTATTATCCATATGTCCTTCTTGGCCATAGAATCCTTGAGTCAGGAACTTTTCTTAAACCCTGTGTACCTTCAGGACTGGTAGGCACTGCCTGATAGGCAACAGTTTCCTAAAGAAAAGTTTAATGTAAATTAATACATAAATTGATTAATAAACACCGAAAAAGTATCTAAGTCAGTAGAGGAGCACTAAAATGAAAGGAGACACCTGAATTCAAGGACCATAACTGTGACATAAGTTTTTAACAAGCCACTTTTCCTTTTAGGTAGTCTAATGCATGTTAGGTGCCTAGATTCCAGAATCCAAATGTCTGGGTTTAAATCTGTGTCTTAACAGACATGTGATCTTAGAAAGTAACTTAGTGTAGTAGACATTATTACAGTTTGATGATTTCCAGTGTTCTCTATTTGAGCACATAAAAACCACAATCTTTAGCCTCATTCAACTAGTTGGGGACTTGAGATAAGTTCTACTCAATGGACTGCATATAGATGTTTGTCTGTTTTGGTCCCAAACATTTAAGAATCGGTGCATGACATTTAGCTCTCTTTTTTTCCCACAGTGATAAGAAAGACAGGAAGGAAAAAAAATAGAGAAATTTACACAAATTATAAATGTTCAAGTTTCTGATTTATCACAGAATAGACACAACTGTATAACCATGAAGCAGATCAAGAAATAGAATATCACGAGCATCTGAAAAAATTTCTCACATAAATCTGCAGTCTTACCCCCTTTCTCCACTCTGAGTTAATTATTATCCCAGCTTCTAGCACTGCGGATTCACGTTGCCTACTCACCTCAACAGTCCATGTGTGCCCTTCCATATCTGGCTTTTTTCACTGGGCATCACATTTGTGAAATGCACCCCTGTTGCTTTACATGGCAGTCACTTGCTCATTTCCATTGATGTGGGGTGTGCCATTGTATAGAACACCAACATTTTTATATCTGTTCAACTGTTGGTGGACATTTAAATATTTCTAATTTGAGAGATGTGGTTATCCTTCAAAATTATTGCTCTCTTCAGGCTGCTGATGTGTATAGACCAGAGGTTACTCTGTTCCTCCTCAGGCTGTCTTCTCCATCAGCGTGAGCATGATGGAGCAGCTTGACAGAGAGTGCCAGCGAGACAGAAGTCACAGTCTTTTATAACCTAAGTTTGGAAGTGACATCCTCTGGCTTTTGCAGTGCCCTGGGTACTCAGTCTGGCCCACACTTGAGAAGACTGGATTGCCTGGTGCATGGCTGCCAGAAGGTGGGGATCCCTGGGAGCCATGCCAAAAGGAGCTTACCACATTATCTACAGACTATAAGTCAAAGAATTTAAGAAACCGCTAAGCTGAGATGTGCTGCTATTTTATGTACCACTAAGAAAGCAAAACTGCCAACAACCGTCTTCTAAGATACAATTGGTTGGACGATCACCTTAATTTTGGAATTTCAAATGTGAGAAAGTAGACATTTTAGAGTTACTAAACTATGACACTGGGGATTTTCAAGGATAACCTTGGAAGCTCAGTATGCAACAGATGTTTAACTTCCTTACACCTTCAATGTGGCACCTTGATCATGAGTTAGAAGGATCAGGATGAAATCCCTATGATGCGGTGTGAGTTCAAAGAATTTTTTATTAAGTTCTACCTCATACAACTGCACGTCAGTGGTAATATTGTTTTTTTAAAAAATCACTGTGCAAGGAAACTAATTTAGATTAACATTTTCCCGATTGATCATAAAATTGGCCAAATAAAGCATCCAAAAGGTTTTGAACTTCCTGTGACACCCAACTTGATCCCTTCAACTAGGATATTAATCCTTCAACCAAAGGAGATGGAAAATGTGTGTCCATGTGTGTGTGTGTGTGTGTGTCTGCATGTGTGCATGTACGTGTCATCTTTGAGAAATGAACATAAAATTATTGTAATAATGTGAGAATGGAAAATAAGGATGGTATCCAGAGAATATCATAGAAAAAAGTAGGAATGAAAACATATTCCAGATGAGGCACTCACGAGGGACTTCTAGTATTACTGGCATTTTTTCAACAAAAAATTAGAATGTGATTTTTGTCCTGTTTTTACATTTCTGAAAGTGGTGATCCAAATATGAGAAATGTGTATAGAAAAGTGAGGAACTGTTTAACTAAATTGTCCTATAGCCACATAATAGAACGCTATGCAGTCATTTAAATTACTGTTGCAAAATAATGTCTGATGGTGTAGAAAAAAATGTTCATCATGTTAAATCGACTGGAAAAATTTGGCAAAATAGTCTGCACAAATATTCACATTTAAAGTATAAGATATTTATATGTACCTAAAGAGAAATGAAAATATCTATAAAATATTAATACTGATTTCCTAGTTTGGGAGATTATTTTTAATTTTTCTTTTTTACTTTGAATATAGAAAAATTTTAATATACATTTTATGTTTATAACTTCAGAAGATGAAGTAGCTTACTAATAAGACTCATTAGCAATATCCCATGAATGATGAAGACATAACCAATGAGATTAAGATATAAAAAGTAAATCAAATGTTATGACTCACTTGTTGTTTTTCATTTTAAAAAAGAAAAATATTCTCTCTTTGAAATAATGAAATGACATGGAAATTATTATGAATACATCTTACTTAAATATATCACTTGAATTCAGATATTTCCTATTAAATTCAAAATGCCATTATGCACAAATCACATGTTTCTTATACAGTTCAGATTTTTCCTTTTGGTTTTATTTTCATAATTTGAGGTAGGCATTTTGTCATATCCAGAAATTCAATTTCACTGAGAATTCCTGGGAAAATGGATAGATAATTTATCGATGTGAAACTTTCATGTCTAATTAATAGATATGACGATCTCGAACTTTAATGGGCATTGAAGACTTTCAAATTCAGTTGAGAAACAATTTCTCACCCAACATTTTGGCAGCATTTTAGAGGTCTGACAATATCAGGCATTGACAAGGTGTTAGGAAATGCAAGTAGGAGTGTAAGTCAGTGTTGCCAAAGAGGCAAACAGTCATGATGTCTAATTTACATGTGTTTTCTGTGCCCCAGCTGTGGTCTACAGTACAGAAGCTTGGCACATGGGCCCAAATGCCCATGCATAAAGATATTCTTTCTAGTATTGCTTGCAAAAACTCAAAAGAGAAACAGCCTGAATGTTTATTAACATTAAATTAAGACATATGTGTGCAGTTCTGTTATACTGTGTTAAGATACATTGACCAGTTCTTTTTTTTAAATTAATTTATTTATTTTCAGAAAAACAGTATTCATTATTTTTTCACCACACCCAGTGCTCCATGCAATCCGTGCCCTCTCTAATGCCCACCACCTGGCACCCCAACCTCCCACCCCCCGCCACTTCAAACCCCTCAGATTGTTTTTCAGAGTCCATAGTCTCTCATGATTCACCTCCCCTTCCAATTTACCCCAACTCCCTTCTCCTCTCTAACACCCCTTGTCCTCCATGATATTTGTTATGCTCCACAAATAAGTGAAACCATATGATAATTGACTCTCTCTGCTTGACTTATTTCACTCAGCATCATCTCTTCCAGTCCCATCCATGTTGCTGCAAAAGTTGGGTATTTGTCCTTTCTGATGAAGGCATAATACTCCATAGTGTATATGGACCACATCTTCTTTATCCATTCGTCCGTTGAAGGGCATCTTGGTTCTTTCCACAGTTTGGCGACCGTGGCCATTGCTGCTATAAACATTGGGGTACAGATGGCCCTTCTTTTCACGACATCTGTATCTTTGGGGTAAATACCCAATAGTGCAATTGCAGTGTCATAGGGAAGTTCTATTTTTAATTTCTTGAGGAATCTCCACACTGTTCTCCAAAGAGGCTGCACCAACTTGCATTCCCACCAACAGTGTAAGAGAGTTCCCTTTTCTCCACATCCCCTCCAACACATGTTGTTTCCTGTCTTGCTAATTTTGGCCATTCTAACTGGTATAAGGTGATATCTCAATGTGGTTTTAATTTGAATCTCCCTGAGGGCTAGTGATTATGAACATTTTTTCATGTGTCTGATAGCCATTTGTATGTCTTCATTGGAGAAGTGTCTGTTCATATCTTCTGCCCATTTTTTGATATGTTTGCCTGTTTCGTGTGTGTTGAGTTTGAGGAGTTCATGATAGATCCTGGATATCAACCTTTTGTCTGTACTGTCATTTGCAAATATCTTCTCCCATTCCGTGGGTTGTCTTTTTTTTTTTTTTTTTTGACTGTTTCCTTTGCTGTGCAGAAGCTTTTGATTTTGATGAAGATCATCGAAGCAGAAAATCAATAAAGAAACATTGACCAGCTCTAAAGGTAGCTCCAAAGTAGATCTCAAAAATATTATTAGGAATGAAAGGGAACTGTGGATTTTCAATTAAAGGTGGCTGAATGAACAGAAAAAAAAAGGAGAAAATCAGTAGAAAGATGCTTTTAAAAAATTGTTTAGACTTGAAAGATAAAAGTCTCCAAATTTAAATGCACCACTACTTGCTGAGCACAATGGCTGAAAATAAAACCATATCAGGGATAACACTGTAAATTTTCAGAACACTGAGTGTAAAAAGAGAATTTCAACAAGCTTCCCTGGAGGAAAACAGCATTTTTTTAAAATAAAGAATTAAACAAAAAACTAAAAGATATGAAAAGAATGCTTTTTAGGTTGTGAGGAAAAGTTATTTGCATCTTAGAGTTTTTATGTGAAGTTGGCTCTGTACCCAGCATGGAGCCCAACACAGGGCTTGAGCTCACGACCTTGAGATCAAGACCAGAGCTGAGACAAAGAGTGGGTTGCTTAATCAACTGAGCCACCCAGATACCCCACATCTTAGAACTCTGCAGCAAGTCATGTTGTGTAATAAGTGCAAAGGTAGAGTAAAGACACTTTAGATAGGCAAGTTCTCAAAGATATTATGTCCTTTGAACCTTGTACTAGGAAGATACTAGTAAACCAGGGCTACAAAATTGAGGCAGTAACCAAAGAAAATAGAAGAATGGACAAGGAAATTCAGGAGATGGAGTGTCCACTATTAAGGGGAGGTGAAGGGGGTCCCAGGATGGGTTCCTGGATAGCACAACTGGAGAGAAAGCAGGCTAGATGGGCTGCAACCCATCAGAAGCCTGGAAGAATGGCTCTGATAGTGGCTCAGAACAAACTGACAGCACATTTCTTCAATGGGAGATGAGTCTGGGGTTGAAATAGTGATTAATGTGTAAGGAAGAAAGGAAAAGTAAATCATATGCAAGAAAGAAAACTAATTGTAATGTACTGCACAAACACCTCTGAAAAGCAGGCATGTAATGTGATGGAAATATTGAATTTTGATCTAAGCAAAATCATGACAGAAGCACATTTGGAGGGTTAAAGCAAGAATACATGTATGCAGGAACAGAGAGGTCGGTGTGAGGACATGTGCAGGACAGTCCAGCTCATCCATCATGGTGGGCATCAACAGATTGTGACAAAAGCCAAAGACTAAAGAGCAGCGATTGCAGCATAATTCTTAGTGACACGGAAACCAATGCCAGAAGAACCAATTCAAAGTGCTGAATGTACCTGTCTCTGGGGAAGTGGGTCTGGAGTGTCCATTGTGATGGAGAGCTCCCAATGTTTACAATCAACTTTATAAGAATTATTGGACTCTTTAAGTCCAATAATTTAAATGTTGAATTGAAAATATTTAAATATTTTATATTTATTTAAATATAAATATATAAATATAAAAATATTAAATTTAAATATAAATATGACTAAATATTTAAATATTTATAAAATATTTAAAATATAAATATTGCAAATAATTTAAATGTATTTTAAATACTAATTTTTAATGATTAAAATACATTGCAATATTTTAATACTAAATATTTTAGTATTTTAAGTATTAAAATCTATTTAAGATAAATATAAGTAAAAATAGAAGTAAAGGTTTTATGTGTCATTTTTAATTATTTTAATAATTATTTATTATTTATTATTATTAAAATTATAATTTTATTAAAATTATCTAATAATTTTAATTATTTATAATAAATTATTAATATAACTCTGCATGCAAGTGAGCACTCAAACATGGTGTACCATGAAGGAAAGACATAACACAAAAAGCAAGGTGCACACCGGCTCTAGGAGAGTGGCTGGCTCTGTGGGGGAAAAGTCCTGGGATAGGGAAGAAGGACACATGGTAGTTCTTTTCCAGAGGAGCTGGTTTTTAAAACAGTTTTGTACCTCATGCCCTTGGTCAGAGAGTGGATGAATCATGATGGTGTGGAAGCCATGGCCGAGTGGCCTGTGCCTGCCCATGTGAACATAATGGTTAAAGAGGATCTACAGCTATGTCTAGAACAGAAATCTCCTCATACCCAAGCTAGCATGTTCACAGACACCTGTTCATTGGAGTTACATCATTTCCATAGAGTCCTTTGAGTCCTGTCTAGGAGAAATCTGTAGTCACTGGGGAAAGTTAAGAGTCTCCATCTTTAGCAGTAGTGACCTGTGCTAGACCTTTGGCCCTCCCTCTAACCTCAGGAATGCCAGGGTACAGACATAGCTCAGAGGATGTTTATTTTCTATCTACCACTGCCTCTCTGAAATAGGCAAAGGCCCCTTTTTCTAACCAGGGTCTTCATCCAAACTTTAACATGAAAATGTCTGAAAAATGTCCACAAACTGAATGCCTGTGAATAATTATCTTATAAATAAAAAATGTAGGTTGTGTAGCCAAAATATCAAGTAACCCCTTCTATGCTTAGTGGAGCCACACACTTCCAGAAGGTCCATCCTTTCTTGAGAAGTATCCTAGAATGGCCCCTGGCCCCTTGCACAGACACTGCAGGGATGAGAATGCCAGCTTCGACAGACTGAAGTTCTTGGAATTGTTCACATTTCTGTTCCCTTCAGAATAGTTTCATTTGCCGGCCAGTTCCAGTCACTAGCCTTCCTCATACCACAGGTTCTGGACTATTTACTGGGGATGTCAGCATCGGCGGCTATGGCTGAATCATTCACCTCCAAGATCATGGTGATAAAATTATCCTTTTAGGAAAACAAAACAAAACAAAACAAAACAAAAAACAAAACAAATAGGACAGGTTTAGGCTAGATGCTTTTTAATATCCACCAACAAATGGGATCTTATAAGAAAAATTCACCCTAAATCTCTGACTCAATTTCGGAAGTTTTCTGATGGTTCTCAAGCCCCACCTTCTTGCTTTCCCTCTTGCTCCGAATCTGGATAAGCCAATAAGAAGCCCATGACCCTCGTGCTGATGGAGACTTAGCTGCCCTGTCCTCAGCCCATAGCCACCGTTCATTCCAAGGCTACTATCTCTCCTGCTTTGTCAACCTATTTTAGGCCTACCTGAGGGTCTGTCCTGCTTTCCCCAGAAAATACCATTACTGTGGGTAGTAAGTCTTTGCATCTCCTCTTAGTGAATGTATAGAATCATCCATCTTGACCTCTTAACCAAATTTTCTTGCAGGGGTGTGGTGCTGGTTAGTCCCTATACAGGTGAAGACAAAGCCATCTCCTTCACTGGACTCGCTCTCCGGCAGGGCAGGATTGATGCTCTTCATCTCTGCAGAGCCGGGACATGGGCCAAGGACGGAGGAGGCATGTCTCCACCTGGCCAGGTGAGGAGGCCCTGGGAAGGCATATCCTCCACCTGAAAGCCAGACCTGGGGATATGGGTTCCCAGGAATCTGGAGTCTGTTTGAGTCTGACCTTTGGGAATAAGGGGACATACAGGCACTGGCAACATTTAGAGGAGGGATCTCTACTCCTCTGAGCACATCTGGAGTCCCTCATTTTCTGACCACAAACAGCCATCAGGCAGCAGGTGCTCTGAGAAACTCCCACCCCAGACAGAATCAAATGCAGGCTTGCGGAGGTGGAAAACACAGCCCTTCTGGCCAAAGGACTGCTTGGCACCACTCCTTTGCTTAGTCTTAAAGCACAGATTCACATTCAAATGGGGCATATTGCAGTTTTGCTGAATATAAGCAAGGGACATTCACTTTGGGGACACTAGTTACCTTGGTATTTTTATAAGGCTTTTGAATTTCCAGTTCAGGTTAGAAAGACTGGAACAATATTCACAACAAGCACCTTACCTCCACTACTAAATATAAAGAAAGGCAAATCTATAAATAAACCTACATGAGAAAGTGTATTCCCTAAACTCAAAGAATTTTATCTTTATGTGCACACATGTACACACACACACACACACACACACACACACACACACACACCATCATACCAACAACAAAAAAAAGTTCTGAAAAAATTCTGAAAAGTAGAAACACCCTGACTGATTCCATTGCTTATTCGGAGAATATACTGACTAGTGTAAAACTCAGGAAAGACTTAACTGCTTCTGTTCTGGGTGGAGGTTATGTCTAAGGATAGGAGTCAGCTTTTCTGATCTGTATTATTAGTATTATTTTTTTTAGAAAGCATCCTTTTTTTTTTTTAACTTTCAGAGGTAGAATTTAGCGATTCATTAGTTACATACAACACCCAGTGCTCATTACTACAAGTGCCCTCCTTAATGACCACTCCCACCTATTCCCCCAAATTCTTATCTTTCAATAATTACTTTGAGTGTAAATGGACTAAATGCTCCAATCAAAAGACATAGAGTATCAGACTGGATAGAAGAAATAAGACTTATCAATATACTGTCTATGAGAGACTCATTTTAGACCCAAAGACACTTCCAGATTGAAAGTGAGAGGGTGGAGAACCATTTATCATGCAAAAGAAAACTGCACTAGCAATCGTTTTTTCAGACAAACTAGAATTTATTTATTTTTTAGAGATTTTATTTATTTATTTGACAGACAGAAATCACAAGTAGGCAGAGAGAGAGGGGGAAGCAGTCTCCTTGCTGAGTAGAGAGCCCGATGTGGGACTTGATCCCAGGACCCTGAGATCATGACCTGAGCTGAAGGCAGAGGCTTAACCCACTGAGCCACCCAGGTGCCCCAGATAAACTAGATTTTAAACCAAAGACTATAATAAAAAATAAAGAAGGACATTATTATCATAATGCAAGAGTCTATCCAACTAGAAGATCTAACAATTGTAAATACTTATGCCCCTAACTTGGGAACAGCGAAGTATGTAAACCAATTAATAACAAAATTAAAGAAACACAATGATAATAGTACAGTAATAGTAGGGGACTTTAACACTCCACTGGCAGCAATGATCAGATCATTTCAGCAGAAGATCAACAACGGAACAAGAGCTTTGAATGACACTGGACCCGATGGACTTCACTGATGTAGTCAGAAGCATTTCATCCCAGAGCAGCAGAATACACATTCTTCTCGAGCACACATGGAACATTCTCCAGAATAGATCACATACTGGGTCACAAATCAGGTCTCAACTGATACAAAAAGACTGAGATTATACCATGCATATTTTCAGACCACAGTGCTTTACAACTTGAACTCAGTCACAAGGTTTTCTAAATTATAAGAATGGCTTCATAGTCTTGGCTTTACCCACTGGAGGTCAGGATCAACCAAAGACCATGTGATTACAGTCCCTCCTCACCTAGATGTCTAGAATAGTGATACATTTTGCCTTCAATTGAAATTATACTCTCCTATTTTGCTAATACAAAATTTCCCTACTGATATCAATAGATTAAGATTTCCACTGATCATAAAACAATATGAGAGTATTTAAAATATAACAAGAATGAAAAACAACACAAATAGTTTTTGACAATTAACAAAAAATGCATATTAAAAAGACAATGGAGCTCAACAAATGAAAAAAAAAAAAAGTTAAAAAAACCCCGCCCATGCTGCAGTTGATATGAATGGAATTATATGATTTACCAAGCCAGGGAAGTTTAATTAAATAAAAGATAAAAGTGACGAGATGCTGCATGCCTTTTAAATTCTATTTTTATTGCAGCTTATTAAAGAAACATATGGACAATCCAAATGTAGAATATGAATTTTTAAAATTTCATAATAAGGTTGCAAATCAAAATGATGTATTTAATAAAATTTCCCATTAAATTTTCAGTTTTCCAAAGAACTCCTTTCTTTTGTAATACCGTTACTGTCAGTTCAATTAATTACACTTCAGCAGAACATCCAAAATAACTTTTTTAGGATTAGTGTTGAAATGGCATGACTCCCCCACAGTATGTCGCACAGGGACTCAACCTATTTTGGTGCCCAACACGGGCATGCCCCTGGCTGGTTCGACCCTGAGTCTGACATGAGGGGGTATATCTGATGGTCAATATATTCCTGAATTTCTCAAGTGCACACAAGCTTTTATACAGGCATTCAGTGGAGTAGCTGAGATTAATTTGTCAGTAGTGGTATACTGCAAAGAGGTTTTGTTCTTTCCTCAAATTTCATGGATTTTAAAACTTAAGAAATAAATCAGAGTGAAAGCCCCTGACATAGTAAATTCAAAATGGCCCCAAATGGCACAAAATATTACAGAATAACTTACTTTACAATGGTAATAGAACACACCTTCACTCTGAGACTGGCCTTGTGGAAAAAACACTTGGTTTCCATACAAAATGGGAGACCCAAGACATCATGATTTTGGACAACTTTTAAATCTATTAAAATTATATATATTCTAACATATAAAAATATTTGTATAAATTTGTAATAAAATCTTAAAATAAGAATTATACATATTTAAGGTGTACAGCATGATAGTTTTATATACACAATGATATTATGATGTAGTAAGTGAAATAGTGGCTACAGTGAAGCTCATTAACATAGCCACCTACCAGCAGAGTTACCGTGTGTGTGTGTGTGTGTGTGTGTGTGTGTGTGTGTGGTGAGAACACCCAACCAATGTCTACTCTTTATTTTTTTAAGATTTTATTTATTTATTTGACAGAGAGAGAGGGAGAGAGAGCAAGAGAGAGCACAAACAGGGGGACTGGTAGGCAGAGGGAGAGGGAGAAGCAGGTTCTCCACTGAGCAAGGAACCTGATATGGGGCTTGATCCCAGGACCCTGGAATCATGACCTGAAGTGAAGGCAAACGCTTAACTGTCTGAGCCCCCCAGGCATCCTCAAATTCTACTCTTAACAGTGTATTAAGACCAGGGTCCCTTTGAGGATGTATAGCACATCCTACATGATTGAACAACACAGTGTTTGGTTGTCTTGGGTTTTTCTCTTGCATGTTAGTCTGTCCTTCCAAAATCTTAGTTTTCCTAATGTCATTTAGCAAGCTTTATTGACTACATCCATTAGCGATGGTTCCTGCAATCATCCTACAGATATAAGCTATTTTGCACAGATCAGGGAAGAATGTTCACCCTTTTGTGTTGCCTTCATCTGATCATCCAACTCTCTGCTTCATAACTACATTCATTCTGTGTCATAGGACTGGGTTCGTCACTCAAATGGAAAA
Organism: Mustela lutreola; assembly: GCF_030435805.1. NCBI lineage: Eukaryota > Metazoa > Chordata > Mammalia > Carnivora > Mustelidae > Mustela > Mustela lutreola. Next base: position 6,546,855 of record NC_081294.1, on the reverse strand, counting down.
CAAGTAAATTGTACCTTATTATACCATGGGGATCCTCACATATCCAGACTAAATAAGACCTGTATTCAAACTCCAAAGTGTTCTTCTAGTAGCTTAGCTGTAGAAAAAGTTCTCATAAAAGCAAATCTAGTGGTAGAACATATGAGAACCTGTCACTGTTAGTACCTACCAGAGTCAGAGCTCAGAGATGGCTAGAGCACAAGACTAAGCCTAAATACAGCACGTGGGCTTCAGTGCTGACTGAAGATTCTAGACTTTATGGTGGACTCCAAAAACTGGAGTGAATATCGGGTAATAATCAATGTCTGGAAGAAGGTGGGTAGTTTGGGATCTCTCTATCTTTACTCTTGTTTCTGTGAAGCTGAGAAGATTGGAGTTTCTTTAACTCTTTGAAACTATACCAAAAGAAGACTCAGAAATGATGTGGAACAGGTTATGTCACCGTACCGAACTTTCTGCATTCATGTACTGCAGGGATTAAGAAGCAAAGTATGTCTTGATGATTCACTAGGTGATGCTCTTATGGATTTCAGATTTACTCCTTCCCATGAGTTGACAGCCCAGGTGCTGTCAGAATGGACCCGGATTCAGTCCACTCCACTCCATGTTTTGTAGGAATGAATGACAGAAAAACAACTGTGTTCCCCAGTTCTGTAACTGCATAGATGGTGGTGAACTTGGCCAGGTTTGTGAGTGGAATAAAACCCACCCAACTGTACACTACAGGAGGGCAATTTTGTGATATATGAACTAGACTTCAGCTCTAAAAGGATATTAAATTGCTCTCACAATTGTGCAAAAAAACCTTTTTTGAAATTTTTAAATAAACTGAGATATATTAGAACATGATGGGGGTGAGGGAGAAAAGAGGAAAACTTCCAGAAATATCAAACCCTTAACAGATAGGAAATGAGGGGCAGGAATCATTAAACGTCATAAATAAGGGAGCCTAGTGAGTATATATACTGTCACCATGACAAACAGTCCACGAGCTCCCTTCCAATCCCAGTCTTGCCAACCAGAGGGCTAAAATCGTTGAATTCATGTCCTCTTAGTCTGTGTCTGATTAAAATGATCTCTCTCCTGTCCCACTCCTCAGTGGAGAGGTGATCCCCAGAGTAAAGTCTGCAAAATCATGGTGTTTTTTGAACAATGTGATGTTTTTCAATGGATTACTCCCTCTTGTTCTTTATACCTATTTTCTTTATGCCTTGAAATGTCTCCCAGAGCATCACTGTGCAGATACTAATATTCTTGTCATGAAGAAGGTGTCGGTATGGCCTTGGGCTTTATAGTAACAGACAAATTAGAAAAGCAAGAAGCCCTTAGAAGTGTGAATTATAAATCCATCAGGTCTGGTTCTATGATATTTTCCTTCTCACATAAGTGGCTTGAAAATGGAAAGGCTTGAAAATGGAATATGGACAGGAGGCAGAGCCATGCTGCTGCAGAGAGAGCAGGTGTCAGCAACACCTGGGGGCTTGTTAACACAGATCACTGACAGAATCTCCTGAGCATCTCATCCAAATGGCCTGGGGCAGAGGCACAGAGTTCGCATTTCGAATACGTTCCCAAGTGATGTTGTTCTGGGGATTGCACACCAGAAACTCTAATTTAGTGAATGAAGGCATAAAATCATATGCTGTTCCTTTCAAGAGACATGCTTAAAAGAGATATGTTGTCCCTTTCAAGAGGGTGTCTGGGTGGGTCAATTGGTTAAGCAACCGCCTTCAGCTCAGTTCATGATCCTGGAGTCCTGGGATTGAGTCCTGCATTGGGCTTCCTGCTCAGTGGGGACTCTCCTTCTCCCTTTGACCATTCCTCTTCTCATGCTCTCTCTCTCTCAAATAAATAAATAAAATCATTTAAAAAAGAGAGACGTGGAGAAAGAGAATTGCTTTTTATTAAAGGACAGTATCATGCTTTGCTCTGTAGATTTGTTTCATTAGTTCATGATTTACAGAGATGATGAAAGAAAACCTCATGACAAGGGTACCATTTGCTTGCTAGTCTGGACAACAGCTAGGAAGAAGTAGCACTTAGCGAACGCTGCCTCACTTCTCTTGGAATTGCTTCATCTTTATCTTTCAGTAAAACCACGAAATCGCCATTTGGAGGTTGCATTATTCTTATTCTATTACTATTACAGAAGAGGGAAAAATCAATGTCTTGTTATTTTTTTTCTTTCCTTTTTATTATTATTGTTTTCCCTGTGGGCATCTGCTGTGTGCTGGCCTCAGCCTATCGATTACCAGTTTTGTGGTTGGGCCAGCCCCTGTGGTTCCTATTATGACTGCAAGATTCCCCCGGAACAAGCACCAGGAAACTTTGACAAAATAGACGTATATTACTTACAAGACCTGGAAATTATCTGGCATGCTTGGGGCCACACAGTGAGTCACAGGGGAAGACAGGAGGCATGGGCCTGGGATTCTGCATTTATTGGGGGCTACAGTGGGAGACTGAGGGTCTCACTCTTTACTGGTGAATTTAAAACAGAAAAGCAGAGAAGGAATGCCCTGGAAGAGAAAAAAGCCAGTAGTCCGAATGGTCAGTTATTAAAATCAACCAAGATCTCTCAAACAAAGGGGCCTCAGTAGCAGGAGGCTGTGCTTGTTGGGGTCGGTGGGGGACAGCCCTGTTTAGAATAGTCGCCTTGGCCTCAAAGCTTAAGTCAGTCACAGGCATTACAAAAAGCAAATACAGCACAACGCAGCACAGAACAAACAAAACAAAAGTCAGGACTGAAACTACACCATCTAAGTGTTCTATGAAGAGAGCGCTGCAGCCCACCTAAAATCCCCCCTCCGTCTGGTCCAGCCGAGCAGCACCTAGTTTCCTTCGCAAGCGCTCCGTTTGGGAGGCGCTCTCCCTGCAGAGCCGCACTCCACCCCCTCCAATGCTGTTTGCTTTGAGTCGCTTTATCCAACCCCCCAGGCCGTCTCCACAGGCAGAAAGGAGTCTTTATGGAGTCCCAGAGCGTAGGAGGGAACACGTTCAAAGTCAGCTGTGGAAACGAACGCCCGCGGGTTATCTGGTCTTCCGAGGAGGCCGCTCCCGGCGCTCGGGAAGATGACAGCATCTTGTAAACGGGCGTACAGTCGCCACTTCAGCAGAAACCACAGATGACTGCCTGCACACACACAGCCATCCCCATTTGTGTCAGGCCAAGAATAGGTGGATGCCAGTGAAAAATCGCTGAGAAACATAATGGACGATTGGGGTCATTTCGGGTCTGAGAAGGCTCTGTGAACCTGAAGACGGAGACGGAGTCGAGGCGGAAGTCTGCCCCCTGCTGGGCGGCCGCGGACACGCACCCATGAGGAGCGCCCCTGTACACCCTATTGAGGCTGGACGTTGGACAACTGTCTTCCTCCCTGGTCTTTTAACTCACAGCTCTTCTCCTTTTTTTCCTCTTGATTTTGTCTTTGCTCTCTCTGCTTCCATGTTCCTTTTATTTCCTTCTCCGCACTGCTATCAGCGCATATTCTCTTGAACTCATTATAGTCAAATATTTTCTGAGAATATCAAAAAAGGGAAAATGACAACGTTCAGATGGAAAAATCCCAGGAAAGCAATTATAAAACTCTAAAAGAAACAACTACTTTTCCTCACCAGAATCCCATTCCGATGCACCCTCTGGTTGTCTTTTCAAAAATCATTTCTAGGCTCAGGGTTGCTCTCAATGTCCTCCTGTGATCAGCCCTTACTTGGTTGGGGAGTAGAATCTAATTTGACAATATAAGTATAATTTTCTAGTCATACAGATGGAACAAAGAACACATTCTTTTTTGTATTTCTCTCCCTCCCCCCACCCCCCGACTGTGCCTTTGTACTCAGTAAACAAGCTCAGTGTTTCTGTGGAAAATCAGGTAAGCTCTAGCCTCACCTCCCAGCTACCCCCACACCCTACAGTTACTTCATCAACTTGTGACTCTTGCCCTGTACTTTCTCCAAACCCACAAACCCAGGAAATATATTCTACTCACCTGTTAATGGGATCACAATTAAAGAAGGAATGTCAGCTTACAAATCCTCTGCCTGGGAATAAGAAGATGTCCAGACAACATGGTGGCCTGGGTGGCTCACCTCCTATCTACCTTCTTTATCTTAGGGCACTGGCGTGGTACCTCATTTTACCCCCATGTCCTCAATGTTCCTTATTCCCCACCTTTTGATGCTCCCTTTGCTGTTGGAAGAACTTTGTAAATAGTTCTCATCAGTAGAATATACCCTGTCCAGGCTGATATGTTTAAAAGCAGCCTATTCTCATATGGTTTCACTCATATGTGGAATATAAGAAACAACACAGAAGATCATAGGGAAAGGGAGGGAAAACTGGATGGGAAATCATCAGAAAGGGAGAAAAACCATGAGAGAGACTCTTAACTCTAGAAACAAACTGAGGGTTACTGGAGGGGAGGTGAGTGGGGAAAAAGGGTAACCGAGTGATGGGCATTAAGGAGGCACGTGATGAGATAGGCACTGGGTGTTCTACATAACTGATAAATTATTGAGCACTATATCTGAAACAAATGATGTACTATAAGTTGGCTAATTGAATTTAAATTAAAATTCTTTTTAGTTAAAAAAAAAAAAAAAGCAGGTTATTCTCTCATGCTCTCTATCCCCAGCTAGGATGACAGTGCCCAGTGGGGCCTTAGAAACCACATATTAAAGAGGCAGAGTCTCCAACAGCCCACATGCCTAAACCCCATCTCCTTCCCCCAAAACCATTTATCATTCTATGGCTGAAATGTGGGGACTATCTGTTACCACAGCCAGCATTACCTTACCTAACACAGATTTCAGTTCAAGTCCTAATTAATTGAGACATGCATCCTTGAATGCTCTATTCAGCGACTTTAGGACTCACTGAGTAGACAAAAGAGGAGTTACAGGAGAGAGAACAATAAAGGAGAGAGAAGGTCCGTCCAATGCTTCTGGACTTACCCAGATCCTTCCCACAGGAAACGTGGTGCTTAATAGATGTTTTTGGGGCTTCCATTTTTTATCTTTATCAGGAAATGGTGGTCTTGTTATTCAATTGACTCTCTCTTTCCTTTTCCTCCTATCAAGATGCATCTTGGAGGATGGAAGTAGGGGGGCCGTTTGATGGAGAAGTTTAGAAGTAGAAGTCTGGGATTTGTCAGTCTCTTCCTGAGGAATGGATTGTGCCAACGGAGGCATACTTTGCCTTTCCCACACTACATCTGCCTCAAAGAAATGTATTTCCATCCTGAAGGCACATAAAATAGATTGTGTGAATGTATCATGGTACAGAAGCAAAACCTGATTCCCTCCAAGGCTATCCAGGAAGATGTAATCTGTCTCTCACACATGGCATATTTCTTTCTAACTTGCTACACCCTCTTTACTGATGTCTATATCATCATTCATGCCAGACTTTTCATAAACTCATGGAAAATACAGTCTCAATCACCTGCACCATGTTCTGAGGACTCTCAAGGTCATATATCCCCAGAAATCTCTCCCCTTAGCCCCAGATTTGCAAATAGAATCACCTGCTTGACTCTCCTCCTGGGTGGCTGAGACAGGAAAAGTTCTCACTGTGGCTCTCAATCTTCCTCAGCAAACCTCCCCTGCTCCAGTCCTCCTGTGTCTATCTATGAAGGACTGTTCCACTCTTCCAGCTCTTCAGCCATCACAAATACTTGGTGTCATCCTAAAACTCGGATTTTTCTCAGATTGGACATCCCAATTGTTACCCAATCCTGCCAGGACTATCTTCCAAACACATCCCGAACTTCACCCTTTCTCACTGCCTCCACTACTGCCACACTGGTCCAAGCCACCAGCATCTCTCACTGGGTTATAACCACACCTTTTCAGGATGACTGGCATCTCTGCTTCCATGCTTCCACCCCCAAGTCCATCCCCGACAAAACTAAGACTCACCCACTGTTTCCACCTCAATCTGAATAAAACAGGCCTGATAATAGCCTCAGAGGACTCCTTCACTCTAGAGTTATACTACTCTCCCTCTTTCTCTGCTGAGCTAGGCGCACTCCTGATTCATGGCCCTGGTCCTGGCTGCTCCCTCCATCTGAAATATTCTTCCTCCGGACATCCACACATCACTCCTCTTCCTCCTTCAAGTCTTTGTTCCAATGCTGACTTCACAAATCATACTTTCTGACCGCCTTCTGTGGGTCTCATCTTCCTACCCAAACACACACAGTCCCAACCCCTGCCTCACTTCATCTTCGTCCTTATAGCTATCATCCAATGTACAATATATTTCATGTTTCTATCTTTCTTTTCTTTTACCTTTTGCACACTATCTGGCAATGCAAGTTGTGTGGTGACAGGAATTTTTATCTGTGTGGTTACTGATGTATCTCTAGGGCTGGAAATGATGCCTGGAACAAAATATATGCTCAGTAACTAACTGAATAAGCATGACTTTACTCACAAAAGAGATGTTAGCGGTATCAGTCTTAAGTTAGGAACATTTCAAATTAATAGTAGTGATAGAAGAGTCAGCTTTGTATACTTTATATTTAAAATATCGCTCTCTAGTTCCCTTAGACCAAAGGATAAGCCGCTTTTTTTTCTTTTGTTTTTTTTTTAAATATAATTTTTTATTTTTTATAAACATATATTTTTATCCCCAGGGGTACAGGTCTGTGAATCACCAGCTTTACATACTTCACAGCACTCACCAAAGCACATACCCTCCCCAATGTCCATAATCCCACCCCCTTCTCCCAAACCCCCTCCCCCCAGCAACCCTCAGTTTGTTTTGTGAGATTAAGAGTCACTTATGGTTTGTCTCCCTCCCAATCCCATCCTGTTTCATTTATTCTTCTCCTACCCACTTAAACCCCCATGTTGCATCACCACTTCCTCATATCAGGGAGATCATATGATAGTTGTCTTTCTCTGCTTGACTTATTTCGCTAAGCATGATACGCTCTAGTTCCATCCATGTTGTCGCAAATGGCAAGATTTCATTCCTTTTGATGGCTGCATAGTATTCCATTGTGTATATATACCACATCTTCTTGATCCATTCATCTGTTGATGGACATCTAGGTTCTTTCCATAGTTTGGCTATTGTGGACATTGCTGCTATAAACATTCAGGTGCACGTGCCCCTTCGGATCACTACATTTGTATCTTTAGGGTAAATACCCAACAGTGCAATTGCTGGGTCATAGGGCAGTTCTATTTTCAACATTTTGAGGAACCTCCATGCTGTTTTCCAGAGTGGCTGCACCAGCTTGCATTCCCACCAACAGTGTAGGAGGGTTCCCCTTTCTCTGCATCTTCGCCAGCATCTGTCATTTCCTGACTTGTTGATTTTAGCCATTCTGACTGGTGTGAGGTGATATCGCATTGTGGTTTTGATTTGTATTTCCCTGATGCTGAGTGATATGGAGCACTTTTTCATGTGTCTGTTGGCCATCTGGATGTCTTCTTTGCAGAAATGTCTGTTCATGTCCTCTGCCCATTTCTTGATTGGATTATTTGTTCTTTGGGTGTTGAGTTTGCTAAGTTCTTTATAGATTCTGGACACTAGTCCTTTATCTGATATGTCATTTGCAAATCTTTTGTTTTTTGATGAAGACACCGAGTCTGGGCAAGGTTGGGTTTGCTCTAAGGTTTCATTGAAAACTGATGGCTGCTGTCACCAATTAACATGGTTTACTGTGCTGCTCTCTTTTCTGAAGAAGTCTGAAAGCTTGGAAAACACATATTTTGAAGTCCTATCATTTCTCCTGTTTCTCTTCTTGGGTTTGTTTGGTTCTGTCCTCTCAGTCAGTGGATTTGTTGGTCATCTTTCCACATCAGCCACTGTGCAGAACCCAGATGGAATTAAGAGTAGACACCACGGCTGACATGATCCCTGGACTCAGTGAAATTCTGATTGGAGAAAATACCTTGTAGATATGTCCCAGGAAGGTCAGGGGCAGAAAGCAAATAGATCCTTCTCTGAGAATACTGATCAACACATAGCTCTCCATACATTAGTCAGCAAAACTCGGTCATGAGGTAGTGGCAGGCATGGGATGAAATTTCATTTCTGTCAACAAGTCAGTGACTCTCAAGTCAAGAACTAGGTAGATGATAAAGGGAAAATCCATTCCAGGATCCCCCACCTGAATGTGCAATCACTGGTATCGATTTAATAAATAGATTAATTTTTTACCAGATTATTCAGGAAATAACTGTCTTCTCATGGGATGAAAACCTAAGACACATGTTAGCTTTTATTTATTTATTTTTAAAAAACAAAAACAAAACAGGTGGCAAATCCTGGAGGGCAGAGGATTCCTAGACCCGCTTTCTAAGTCTGAGGAAGCAGAGAAGGAACAATTTGTTCAGAGACTAAGGTAACTGTAAAAGTAACTTATCCATGTGCTCCCACCCGGGGAATTTTCACTTCCACCTCTGAATGTAACTTTTAGAAAGTAGAAAGCTCATCTCTCCACCAGCATAGGGACTAATTTACAATTGTCCTCAGGTGTAATTCTAACATCTTGGGGTTTTTCAGCTTTATTGGGGAATAATTGACAGATAAAATTGCAAGATAGGTAAAGTGTCTGACATGACGATGTGATGTATGTATTCACTGTGAAAGAATCCCGCCCAAGTCAATGAACACGCTCATCACCTTGCCTGTTTAGCATTTCATATGTGAGAACATTTAGAAAATTTCAGTTGTATAATACAGTGGTATCAACTATCATACCAAGTTTTACATTAGATTCTTGAATTCATTCCATTTCACCAGCCTCTCCCTAACTCCACCTCCCTTGTCCTGCAACCACTTTATGCTCTCCGTTTCCATGAGTCTGACTTTGTCTTGGACATAGCAGTGGTACCCGGCAGAATTTGTCTTTTTCTGTCTGGCTTACTTCATTTCATATAACACCCTCCAGGTCTAACCACATCACCACAAACAGCAGCATTTTCCTCATTTTTAGGGATCACCAATATTTCATTACATGTATCCCACATCATCTTTGATGGACACTTCAGTTGTTTTCATGTCTTGGCCATCCCGATTGGGGCTGCTATGTTTGCCCTGAGGCAGGAGGGGTCAGTTGTGAAAAGTCAAACCGAATCTGTTGATTGGTCATTGTGCGGCAGTGAAGTCAAAGACATGGCTTCCACCTCTCCTCCAACTCTGGCCCTCCCCAGGAAGCAAACACGGAGGGGCCTCCTCCATGTGGCAGCTCAGCTGAGGTTGCTGCCCACCTAGGGCATGAATACAATGTGCCCTCACCAAGGATATGAAGCAGGACAAGAACGTATATATGATATTTACTAAGTGTCTCATGCATGTGAGAGTCTGTTAATGTACTCAGAGCAATCAAAGAAAAATAGTACTGGCATCATGTAACTATAAAAAGTAAAGACCTCTGTTTCTATTTTTTTTCCAATTTTGAGTCATGGAATACTTAAAACCATCTTAACAAAGAGGAGTAATGTGGAAGGAATCAGCCTGCCTGATTTTGAGACTAAACTTATAGATCTATAGCAGTCAACAGCATGGTATCAGTGGAAGGAAGGCATGTAGATCAAGGAACAGAATAGAGAACACAAGAACAGAACCCCACAGGTGTGCTAACTGATCGTCGAATTTTTTTAAATCATAGTTAAAAAAAAACAACATAACATAAATTTATCATCTTAACCATTTCTTTTTTTTAAAGATTTATTTATTTGAGAGAGAGAGAGAGAGAGCAGGGGGAGGGGCAGAAGGAGAGAGAGAAACTCAAGCAGACTCCCCACTGCATGTGGAGCCTGATGCAGCGCTGGATCTCATGACCCTGAGATCATGACCCTCGCTGAAGTCAAAAATCAGATGCTCAACTTGCTGAGCCACCCAGGTGCTACTTTCTTAGTCATTTGCAAGTGTACAGGTGGATAATGTTAAGGATGCTCACGTTCTTGTGCAACCAACCTCCAGAAATTTTTCATCTTGCAGACCTGAAACCCCACACCCCTTAAACAAGAACTGCCTATTTCCCCGTCCTCAGCTTCCGGCAACCACTGTGTTACGTCCTCTTTCTATGGAGCTGACTACAGAGTAGATTCCTCATCTCAGTGTAGTCCTACAGCCTTTGTCTTTCTCTGACAGGCGTCTTTCACTTAACATGCTGCCCTCAAGGTTCCATTTTTGAAATGGTAGAATTCTAGGTAGAGAGAGATCAGTGACTGTCACAGATTAGGGACAGTGGTGTGGGGATTTTTAGAGGCAACCCTAGAGCTCCTCAGGATGGTGGAATTGTTTAGAATCTTGCCTGCAGTACTAACTATGCACAGGATTAAATTGTATAGAAATAAACATGCATATGCACACTTGTACACACACAAGTACATATAAAATTGAGAAAATCAGAATAAGATCAGTGACTTATATCAGTGTTAATATGTGATATGCCTGGATTTATTTTGTGAATCACATACATCTCTTTGTATCTCTTTCTCAGGGTTACTGGTACATACTATGATACTCACTGACACTTTGTCTTTAGAGGACAATAGAGCTTTACTCATATTTAAAAGATTTATTGATTAATTATAGAGAGAGAATGAGCAAGGGGGAGTGACAAAGAGAGAGGGAGAGACTTTCAAGAAGACTCTGTGCTGAGCAGGGAGCCTAACACAGGGTTCGATCCCTTGACCCTGAGATCATGGCCTGAGCTGATATCAAGAGTTGAGCACTTAACCAACTGAGCCACCCAGGTGCCCCACATATTTCTAAAGTAGGTTCCACACCCAGCATGGAGCCCAGTGCAGGGCTCGAAGTCACGACCTTGAGATCAAGGCCTGAACTGCGATTAAGAGTCTGATGCTTAATAGACTGAGCCACCCAGACATTCCAAGCCCTACTCATTTTTAATTCAGAAAGTATTGTTGTTACTCAGGTTTCGATCATTTTTGGCTACTCTGTATGGTAAATAGAAACACACAGGTTTCTGCTGAAGACGAAAGTGAATGGACAGATTAAAAATTAGAAACAACAGAGCTCTAATCTTTTTTAAATCCCCTGTAGCTTATTCACTGGGTTTCCAGATTGACTTTGTTCATGTGGAGCTCTAAAGATTGCCTCTGGGGCATAAGCATCACAAAGAATACAGTAGGCCCCACACGTGGGCCCTTTGCAATTCAGTGTAGTCGTCTGGAGGACATCTACCGCAGTGGTCTGAACCATTTGTTTCCTCCCTGGAAGGCAAACCTTACATTCATTGGTATTGATTTCTCTGTCGAGAAAGGGCAGCCACTAATTTTAATCACTGCTTGACATGTAGCTTTTTGCAACTCACAGCTGCCTTTCTCTGGGTCCACTGTCCTGCGAATGTCATTACCATTAGGCATCAGCACACCCTGACATACATTACTTTCCTTTGTATGGAAAGCAGTGCTCCTTAATTTGACGTTGATCCTGGCTTACTTGCCTGATTTGCTATGATTTTAGGTTCTGCTGGTCTAGAGGTCTTATGTCCAAAGGGGAAAACGATTGCAACAGGGGCACAAAAAGCAAGCCTGTTGGACTGGAGGTTGAGACTGTCTCCTGGGTATTTTGAGCTCTCCTCTTGCCGCTGAATCAAGTGGCAAAGAAGGGAGTCGTGCGGCGCTGGCTGGGGTGATGTCCTGACTGGGGGGTTATTAATATGTGAGGCAGGGAGGGAGGAGAAGTTCTGCGATGCTGATCATACAGGGTATGATCAGTAGTCTCGAGCGCTGCATACAAAATCCACAGAAAACTGTGACCATCTGTTCAAGTGGGGCTGTTGGATGGCCCGAACCCTTCTGGAATCAGGCTTGGGGGACTCTGCCAGGCAGGCAATCACGACGAGCTCAGGAAGGGAATGTAGAGTGTCCCGAAATCACTCCCAAATGGTTCCAAAAGATATATAAATATACATATATATATATACACACATATATATATCTTATATATACATATATAAATCTTATATATATAAGAATTATATCTTATATATATAAGAATTATATATAATCTTATATATATAAGATTTATATATGTACATGTATATATGTATATGTATATATATGATACACAAGATATATAATATAGATGTATATGTGTGTGTTTATATATATATATATATAATACATATGAGAGAGAGATTGAGGAGGAGGAAAGCAAATGGGGAACAGCAGACAATTCCCGAATTCGAACCGAAGTTCCTTGCATGAATCTTGAAAATTTTCCATAAATTCGAAATCATAGAAGAATAAAAAGTTACACAAATAAAATGATAAAATCAGGGGCTTGAAATGGGTTTGAAGAGCTTTTCAGACTCCTCGAAACAACGTTGTTTTCTGTGGGAAATTACTTGATACTGCTTTTAGTAGCTATAAATGTGTGACCATAAAAGCTAACTATGACTGTGCACACGCAGGTTTTTATTAAATCTAGCCTTCCCAGGATGCGATGGCTGTTACAGCCTTTCCCTCCTGATTACCGCACAACTATTATTTCTGATCACATCTTTCTCGTCATGGTTTACACTTCAGAGATCTACCCAGATGGCAGTCACAGGCAGCGGCTGTGGGGGGCGGTGACAAGTTTCCTTTCCTCCCGTTAGTTGAACGTACAATCCCCTCCATGGTCCTGCTCTAGAATCAGCAGCATGAGCATCAACCCACTCCTTCATCAGTGGTTCTCACCTTAATTCTGTTTTCTTTTCTACTCTGGTTGTGTCTGTCCTGTCAGATTACACTGGTTCAGGTTCATGGAAGAGAAAACCTCATTGGTAACTCTAGAGGAGAGGTGTGCTAGGCGTAAAATGGGGAATAGTGAGAACTCGAGGAAAAGAGAGTTTTTAGCAGGAGTCACCAGGATCTCTGAGGAGGAGGTCCAGGAAACAGGATGGAGAGTGTGGGGCTCCCACCTGACTAGGGAAGCAGCTTCCAGACAGAAAAAGGCCAAGTGCAGCCCCCCATCCCCTGTTCTCTCTGCCACATGTCCTAACCCTCTCCTTTGATTTAAGAAATCCAAAGACCCAGTCGGTTGCAACCCTAAGAACTTTTTGCATTCTCTTTTTCTATCCCTTACATGGTTTAAATGTAAAATAGACATATTTTTGAAAAAAAATTACAGTCTTTTGATGAATAATGTTTTGTTATCTCTGAAGTTTAATTGCAAGAGTTTAGCATTTGCATTTTCTCGTAATTTCTACTAACTGTTCTGTGACTATACCTGCCTGGGCCCGTCTTATTTTCATAATTTACAACATGGCTGTGTGATTTCAGCACAACAGCACTCCCAACAAAATATGCTGTCAGAGAGACATCAGTCCTGGGCTGTGTCTAGCACGCATACTCTGCCTGACCCTCTTCTCTATTTTCAATCCCTGTTGTTCAGGCAGTGATGACCCCAAACTTCTATCCCATTAGTACTTCTCAGCTGCATCATTATCAGGAGACAAATGGTTTTTCTTTGTCCCACTTTAGTAATACAACAATTAATGAGCATACTTCGGCGCTGTCTGGTAAGTCCACTACATAGACAACCAGCAGCGGCTCATCAAACACTGTAAGCCGCTACTGATGGTGATTAGGTGCTTACTGTTGTTTTAGCAGGAGTTTTGAAATGGTGGCCAGCAGCCTCTACCATACCTCCTGCCCTCACGCAGCCCAGTCTCTTGGGTATCAGCAAGGAAAGTCTTCTGATGAGCATTTCTTATTCCAACTGATACTAATTTTAAGTTTCTGAAGGTTCAATTTGTGACTCTGATGACATTCAACTGTCTACTCTAAAATGTTCAAATTCTATTCAGTGAAAAATTGTGGAAAAGAAACATCTGGGAAGAGGGACCTACATTAAGTTTCAATCACGTTATAGGATAAATCATTTGCTGTTGTGCATAGTTTTGTTTTGAAAACTAACATGAAAAAATAGTTGTCCAGATCCTGTTAGAAATGCATGACTGGAAAATTATTATGATCCAGGACCCTTGAGCTAGTCAATAACTACATTTAATTGGGCTCACCATTTTAAAAACTAGCGTGCACATAATGTCAGACATCTGTCAGGTTTGACTCTCTTTACCTCCTTTGCTTTTCAGGGGAATAAGGTGAAAATTCCAGGAATAACAAATACCTTAGACATATCTTGGAAGGCTGATTGTGGCTATCTTGACATTATAAGCTAAAAACAAAAAAACAACCAAAACGAAAAACTGGAGGTTCCAGGAGACATGAAGTCAATGAACTAGAGCTTTTATGCCATTGGCATTTATTATCTGTATGTTGGTGCTGTCTTCACAATATCTAGTCAATGTTTAGCTGATATGATACGATTGGATTATCAGAAGTTCTAGAGTTAACTGCTTTGGATCTACATGGTATTTCCTTAGAAGTTACCAAAGCCATCTATTTACACCACTCTCTCTTCAGTGAAGAGTATTACACTATTGAGTATACCATGAACAAGAATCTCATTATTACATTTTAATATGGTACTACTGAGAGCAGTATAGACGACTAGACACACAAAGGACATGATATGACCTCACTCACAAACCACAGGTCATTTGAGATTTTCTTCTGTTTGCAACCTTTGACAAAGATAATCCTTTCTTTGCCAAAAAGGTTTTTTTTTTTTTTTTTGAGTTAATTTGTATATTCTTCATTATTGAAAATCTTTAGAATTTCTATTTCAAAACCTGTATTTGTTAAGAAGTATTACTATTAGAAGTCCCGCAGAAACACAGAAGCAAAATTCTAGAATCAGCTTCACTAAATATTATGGCAATCCTCTAGTTAAAGGCCAGCTTAATGTTTGAAAGTAGGAAACAGAAATAATATTTTAGAACAGCCTACAAAAACATTATAGTATTATGTATTTTATAAATGTGTTTCCAGCTAGGTGGGATATCACCGAGTGCTGGAAAATGGGAAGGAAGCAACGACTCAGTGGAAGCTTCTGGGGTATCTTCCTCATAAGACAGCATGTGCAGACCTATTTCCCTCCTATAATCTCTTTCCACCTCCCGGCTTCTATGAAAGCTGATGTATAACTACTGAGCCTTTAATGACCACCATGAACCATGCAATCCAGGGCAAATTCCTTGGGGATACCAGAGCATAACAACAGAAGAAATCTGGGACTCTGATAGAGTCATGAAAGTGTAAGAACATCCGTCTTCCAACAACCCAATAAAATTTTCTGCTGTGTATTTAAGCCACTGTGAAACTTAGGTGCATGCACTTAAACCTAACCTCTATTAACTTGCAGATAGAGACCAGGAAGTAAAACAACTTTTCCTACCTTTTAGTGTAGCAGCACGAGAACCTGATCCCAAGAGAGGTGGCAGTCATTTTGTAGCCATGAAGAGTCACACCTGAAATGGCAGTATCCTCACTGAAAGAGGTAAAGAGGACATAGCCCATGAAAGAGTTACATAGCCAAGAGCAGCAAATGTCAGTTATCCCAGGCACTCCTGAGAAACATTTTTACGCCATCTGTTGTAGTCTCAGAAACAGTATCTATGTATCTAACATAGTGCTGTCTCTGAGGTCAGGAGTTATTTAAAGGACATTTCTAACTTTCAGCCCTCCTTGCTATGGTCTTGGAACTAGCAATGACCATTGCAATTTGAACAGGTGTGTCATGCTTCCTGATTACATACCGAGGAGCCTGTGCTGTGCTCCACTCTCTCCTGCCATCAGGATGAGAGGGCCACGTGGTCGGAGGGCAGTCCCTCCATGGTGAGGCCCAAGACCTCCTGCCAATCCACAAGGAATATTGTCTGTGAAGAAAGTGAAATATACTTTTACACTATGACATCCTTGAGAAGTAAGGGCTGTATCAGCATAATGAACACCTGATGGATATATTAAGTAGCTATACTGCTGTTAGTAAAAATGTTACCCATGCTAATAATCACAATTCCAAATAGTTCAAAAAACTGTAGTTTATAAATAAAGCCCCATGTTAAATCTCTTCATACAGTTAACCACTGCCAGGTTTCTAATGTCTTCCCCCAAAAAAATAGTTCATGGAAAATCAAATATATATATATATTTTTTTTCCAAAGCAGTTACAAAAGTAGAATTAAACTCCTCACACTTTTGCATTTTTCTCCTGCATGGTCCAATCCACACTTCAGAGCACAGCCAGATACCTGCCAGGGGATCCAGCCCTAAAATGATTGTCTCTAAAGGCTTTTGAATCAATTATTTTAAATTATTTTTCTTAGCTCCTGGCAAATGTTTAAACAGGTTCTTGTATTAATCTTTAGCATTAAAAATTAATCACTATAATTGAAGGACTCATTACTAGAACTGAACTAGACTATTTTGTCAGGAATCAGACAATCTGAGATGATTGTACAGAATTGTAAGTGTCAAGGCAAGAACATGGGGTTTCTTTGGGAGGTGCCCATTCTCTGCACCATATTTAAATGTAGGGACATGGAGATGATATGTTACTGCTTTGCATATTATGATCTGAACCTGCAGAAAATATTCTTTGGTTCAGACTTCCTTTCCTAGACCAATGACATCATCTAGACAGAATATGCTTCCTCCCAAGTTAATATAAATAGGTCATAACTAGAAACCAGAGCAGACAGGAGCTCTCCCTCAAGGCCGGTGCTGAAAAGGGAATACGTCTTGACCAAGACGCAACAGCCACGTGGGTATGCTATAAGAAGCAAACTGAAAATAACTTCTAGTCCCAGGTACAAGTTCCAAGGCAAGCACATCTATCCCAAACGATACATGAGCCTTAGGGGTGCATGAGCATTTTCAGAGGATGCGTCTGCAGAATGTGAGAGACTCTACCGAGCATCCCAGAGAGATGCCCAAAGCCACATTCACAGACAGATGAATGAGGATGGAGAGCCGATGCTTCCTCTCCCCTCGAATATGAAAGGGACAACTTTTTACCCAGAAGCCAAGAGAAAGGAGAGACAAAGGGGTTGACTAGAGGAGATGAGAAACTGAGTCAGAGCAGAAGAAGCATGGGAAGGAATCCTAAATAAGCAGAGAAGGAGACACCAGCACTTTTCAGAAGTGCTGTCCCGATTGTCCTGAGCTCTTGTCCTGATTTCTCTCTAAAGTCTGTGTATCCATTGACTCCCTTCTGTGTCTGCAGAGTCACCTGATCATGGAACATTTTATTTATTTATTTTAAGTAGTCCAGGAGCTCACTACATCCCAAGTGAGCTAAGCCTGTGAGCAGGAGGAACAGAGACCAAGGAACAAAGAGCCCAGTGAGGGAGCGGTACTGATCCAGTGGGTATGTGCTAAATGTCTTGTCAGTTACCACTGTGGGTCACATGTTTTCCACCTAACAAAATACCATGGGACAGCTGAAGTTCCAGAAATCGTCCCCATTAGTCACAGATCTTTCCAGGGGAGATGTCACTGTCTCAGCTAGCAAGCCCATTCTGGAGAGTCTTCTGTCTGAGTGTCACCCTTCCAGATGATGCCACCCAAGAGAGGTGGAAATCCAGAGAAAGCAAGATTTGAGTTCTGGAGGGAAAGCCACTGAGAAACTCAAAGTTTCCAGCAAAGTCAGAGCGGGGAAAGAAATAATTAGGACTAACTCTAAGCTTCAGGCGGTTGCTTGGGCCTGGACTCCAGGCAGAACCAGTTACAGAATCTGTGAGGTCCAGGGCAAAATGAAAATGCAGAATCCCTTCTCTAAAAATTGTTTAGACTCAAGCCAGCTATGGCAGAACGTTAAACCAGCTCGGGGTCCTTCTGCGTTTGAAGAAACATAGAAACAAAAGAAGAGAAGGCCTCATGAGTAGCTTTAATGTTTTACCTAGATCGAGCAGAGGCTGTTCTCCACCAGCAGCCCTGCATTTCCTACCCTAAAGTGAAAGCTGATGGAGGACATTAATGCCAAGGAGGAGAGTGAATTGCTTCTTACAATACCAGTAATCTCTAAGGGCAGAGTATCTCATTAACCTGGTTGCTTAAGGATGCTAAACTAGAGACACCCTTAAGAAAAGGGGCAAAGAAATTAAGTAATTAAATAACTACACCTAATAGCATTTGGACCTTAGTAAGCCATAGGGACATGGCCCTTTTATAGGCTACATACACAGGTGGGAAGGAGTTCTAAACAAGCTCTCAACATACCAAAGAGCAGATGTGATCTCCTACAGAATATTTAAAGCAAAAGGTACAAAAGTGTAACAAAGACATAATTTCTGAATGAGGAGAGTCTGATTTTATCACTGCAAATGGTATAATTATGTCATTTTAGTCATTTAGGCTTCTCCGGTATAACTGTATAAACAACCCTCCATCCTGTGGGTTCCTCCAGGGTTCTTGCAGCAAGTGACTTACGCAGAGATACCTTGTATCTAATTCACCTGCTTGTATACAACAGAACTCAGAAAAATAAATCCCTGAATAACAATTGGGTTGATTTCATAGTCTTTCACATCTAAAAGGAAAGTTATTATCATCTCTTGGCATTATTCTCTTTAGCCTTACAAATCTTTTGTATTTTCCAATAACATTGGCCAAGGTGGTTGATAGAAACATACCTTCTCCATTAGAAGATCAACAAAATGGCAGCAAGCAAGCTTAAATGTGAATCTTGAACTAATGGCACTCAATTTTACATTGTAAAGTTAGCATTGCTCTTTGTTACAGAGACACACAACACTGGCTTTCAGAGGCTGCTGGTGGTGGTATTTCCCCAGAAGGTCCATGGAGTAGGATCTGGAAGTGGAGGAAGAAGAAGAGGACACTGTTTTGTCTCCTGATGAATCCTCAGCTGGCACAATGGGCCACCCTTCAGCATCATGGGACTCTTAGGAAGAGGATCCTTTTCTTTGCCATGGTCAGTTCTCACACTGCATCTGAGTTTGTCCATAGAAAATATGTCTGTTTTACCACCAATGACCCTTTGGACACTGGGCTCCAAATGGGCCATGCCTACTACTCTCGTGGGCAAGAAGAGCTCCGTGGGGTCTGGTGTGTGCCAATCTGGAATGTCCAGGAGCTTCAGTATCCAATTTCAAGGGACCACATCACACAAGGAAGATTGAGATTTGAAGATTGCATGACCTGTTATGAAGATGGTGGCCCACAGCCTTTCAAAGAGGGTTGGGGCCAGTCATGGAACAAATACTTGAAGTACTGCAGACAACTGGATGGCTTGAAAGCAGATGGGAGACAGCCTCCTCTCCCAAATGCCACAGCAAGTTTTAAGTCAAGATGGGAAGGCAGGTCCCTTGGAATAAAGGAGACAGAGCAGCCAAGTGTGTGGTATGGAGTTGAGAAAATCAGAGTAAAGCAGTGCAGGACAGAAGAGTAAATGGATTTTGACTCATTCCATGAGGCAGGTGACTGTTAAAGGCCATCTTCTCGGTAGAGGTGTTAAGGGAATTGAATACTCATATACTCATTCATTCTTCAATATGGCTTTAGCTTCTCTAGGTCCCAGAGCTCCTACCATATATGGGGACACAGTGGTGAAAAGGTCACTGAATGATGGGGCCCAAGTCTAGTGGAAAGAAGGTTCATTAAACATGTAGCTATGTGTGATTCAGTCATGGAGGCACAATACCCACTGGCTCCTCAGCTCCTCAGCTCCCCGTCCTCAGTTAGACCCATGTGTGGGGAAGCACAGTGACTCAGAGTGAGCCTTTGCCAATTATTTCACCTGTCTCTTTCTGTAAAATGGATCCACGCATACTTACTTCACTGAACTCTGGTGAACATAAAACATATGGAAAGTGCCCAGAACACTGTCTGACACAGGGTCCGCATTGAAAAAGTTTCCGCTGATAGTATCCACAGCACTTTGGTTTCATTCTGTTATTTTACCCACCATGTCTGCCAAGCTGACCAGACCTGCTTCTCCTGAGGGACATGAAGAGATAATGAGAAGAGAGGGATCAGATAACAGACATATTTGCTTAAGTCATTTACCAGTAAGATTTCCTACCAGCCAAGTCTGGAGGGGGGCACTGTCTCTCCTTCAGGAAGAACTTAAGAGCTCGCCTATTTTTTGTGTGTCTCTATCATCAGAAGAATGGGTATTAATTATACTGCATGACCGCAAATAGAAACCTGAAGCGATTCAGGCCTAGAAAGCATTTAAAGATGTTTCCAGAATCAGAACCCTCGTTCAGATCTGGCTCCTGGTGCCTCCTATCCTACTGTCTGTGCTGCAGGAAAGAAATGTGTATCCCTGGCCATGCTGCCTGCATCAGGAGCTGCTCACGGACCTGAATGCCTGTTTAGTAGAACTGTCCCCAACCTCTTTATTTGGAGAAATCGTGCCTAAGGAATCATGGCTTTACATCCTTCCTTACGAACTCATAAAATGAGCAAAGGATGACACATGAGCCACAAATCAAGAACTGAGTAAAAATCCAGGAGTTTGGCCTGATAATTTATGAAGAGGTGACACTCCACAGGGAACAGATGGTATTTTCTTTCCCAATAAGGTGGTCTCTTTTTCTTCCCAATCTCCTTCTTAACACTCACATACTTCAGTATACACTGAAATTTTTAAAATATATCAACTTGGGGCGCCTGGGTGGCTCAGTGGGTTAAAGCCTCTGCCTTTGGCTCAGGTCAAGGGTTCTAGGATCAAGCCCCGCATTGGGCTCTCTGCTCAGCGGGGAGCCTGCTTCCTGCTCTCTCTCTCTCTCTGCCTGCATCTCTGCCTACTTGTGATCTCTGTCTGACAAATAAATAAATAAAATCTTTGAAAAAAAATATATCCACTTAGGTTTAAAGAGTGCTTTGAATTTTGTATGCTTTTGTAAACTGTAGATTCTTCTAGAAGTGTTAGCAAAAACATCACCTGCCTAAACCCCCAGGAAACAATTATAAGAAAAATTGCAGAAAACTTAAAATCAGTTTCATATGGTTATATGTATATTTTAAAATATTCATTTAAAAGGGGATCTTAAAAATTTATTTCATATGGATGATACGATTTTGAGCAATGCCTCTTTTACTCTTGTTCCATCATGAGCATTGTCAATTTTTATTATTTTCTAAATACACAAAGAAGCACAGAAAAGCATTTTATACTTACTGAACATCAAGCTCATATAGACCCACAGGCTGTGGGAATTTTACCTGTAGGCTGAGCCCAAAACAAATGTGCATCAACCCTGACCAAGGTTCTGGAAATCCTTGGGTGCCTGAACCAAGGGCACTTGACATGACGCTGGAAAGATCCTTGCATCCCAGTGGCCACAGAACTGTGCTTTCCTTCTCCATTGGTCAGTTTGCAAGGTCCTTGGGAGTTTCCTGAATGAAATCTGAAACTGGGCTAGAGACTTCAGACAGAGGACAGGTCAGTCCAGGTTGGAAAATGGCAGTTTTAATAAGCAAAGGGAACTGCCCTACAAGGCTTGTCTTGGGCAATAGAAAGAAGGTGGACCCCTACACCCACCCACCAAACCCTAAAAGTTTACGAGGAAGTCTTAACTGGATTCAGTCACATATACAGTGTAGGTGTTTTCAACACCACTTCAGTCTCTTCAGGCTCTGTCCTTGGAGCCACCTCTGGGAGCAGGAAAAGCAAGCAGAACCCACATTCCAAGGATGGGGTAAGGGGGAAGTAGAGCCTCCAAGGGACTTGGTCCTACTTACCAGTCAATCTGAAGTTGTGTCTTTTCAATGACCTTCCTCAGACTGCCTCTAAGGTGTTTCCCAATTCAACCAGTGGAGCTACTGGGTTTTGACTGATTTTCTCTGCTGAGCACACAATGGCCTTGTGTTAGTCAGCTAGATGCCTTGGTCTGGCTGGGCTGCTTTACCAAAATGCCATTAACTTGTGGCTTATAAACAACAGAAAATTATTTCTCACATTTCTGAAGGATGGACATCCAAGTTCAAAAGATGCCAGCAGATTTGGTGTCTGGTGATGAATGGATTGATTCCTGGTTTAGGAACAGCTATTTTTTCACCATGTTAAGACATGTTAACATGGCAACAGGCAAGGGGGCTCACTGGGGTCTGCTTTATAAAGGCATTAATTCTATTCATGGTGTAATCACCTCCCAAATGCCTCACCTCCAAATAACTGTGCATTGGGTACTGGGCTTCAACATACGAAGTTTGGGAAAAGACAAAAATGTTCAGTCTACAAGCTCTAGGGCTGCCAATGCAGTGTATCAGAGATGGGATTGCTTAAACAATAGTCATTTACATCCTCACCATTCTGGAGGCTGGAAGTCTGCGATCAGGGTGTTGACAAGGTTGGTTTTTTCTGAGGCCTCTCAACTTGGCTTAGCTATGTCCTCAACATGGTCTTTTTATGTGTGTGTATGTGTTCTAATCTTCTCTTACAAGGACACCAGTCAGATTGAGTTTTGGTCTACTCTAGTGACCTCATTTTACCCTAATAGCCTCTTTGAGGGCTTTACCTCCAAATAGAGTCATATTTTCAGGGTATTCAACCTATGAGTTTGAAGGGAATACAATTCAGCTATGGCAGCCCCCACAGTGAACAAAGGAATCTGGCCAAATCCAGTCCCTCATCCCTACACAGCCAAACCCTCACCAGCTCTTCCCTAGTGCCTACAGTGGAGGCATCAACCACACAGTTAACTGCCCTTTCTCCTTTACCTCTCTTAGTTAATAGATCTCTAATTCTGTGTTTCTACCTCAGAAATCACTTGGCTCTGGACTGTGTCGCTCTCCACACGAATGCTGTGGGGGCCCCAGCACTTGTGCTTGTGCTTCCTCAGACAGACAACCAACGTGACAGATCCTCTTCTGAAGTGGCCCAAAGTCGTCTTACCTGAAAAATCTAATAGAGCTCTGATTCTGAGCCAATCATGAAAACATTTTTGATTACCCATTAACATGAAAACTCTTCCAGATGAAACACCAAAACCCAAAACCCACCACCACCACCAACAAAAAACACCTCACACTTAGTTCCAGTTCCCCTCATCACCCACCCACCTATTCCATGCTATGCTCAATGACAATTAGGATTGGGCTCCTCTGCCAGGAAGATAGACCCAAACTAAATGGCTTTTAAAAGACACCAATTTTTCTCACATATAAATCCCCCAAAGCAGGTGATCCTGGGATGGTGGAACAACTCTGCCCCATAAAGTTTTCAGGTTCCTTCACATCTGATGCCCTGCAGCCCAAAGGTTGGATTCTAAGCCTCATGATCCAAGATGGCGGCAACAGCCTGAGCCTTGATGTTTGCCTTCCGCAAAGTGGGGTGGTTGGGAAGCCATTATTTTGGAGAGAAGGCGTTGTCTTCCTGACAGTTACATCAGAACCACTTTTCAGGAGATGACTGGGCACAGACGTGGAGCTAGGCAAAAGGATGAGAAAATAAATGACAGACTCTCTGTTCATAAGAGATCTCAGCTGGTTGACACAGAATTTGATCATTTGCAGAACAGCAGGACAAGCACTGAAGATTCATCAGAAAAGAAGTGACTCACACGGAAGCAATGTGGCATGCTGGCTCTATGATCTCAGGCCCCTTACTTAAGTTCTTTGTGCCTGAGCTTTGACAACTATAAAATGATGACAATGACAGCACTCACTTTACGGACAAGATGCGGCCATGATACCAATCTCTTGTCAGAAGAATGCAAGTAGAAGAGTGTGTGGCAGCTTCTAGTAGTGTGCTTTGGGTTTTTGTCTGCTTTTCCCTGGATCTCAGACCCCTTATCCTCCTGTGCATGCCATCCCTCTGGCCCTAGTCCTCCACATGGGGCAGCAGAATGTTGGTCCCCAAAATAACCAGGTCCTACCCTCAGAGCCAGTGACTATGACTTCACATATTAAATGGAGCAGGTGTGATTTAGTGAAGGATCTTGAGATACAGAGATCCATTTAGATTCCCCAGATGGGCCCAATATAATCGTAAGGCTCCTTTTCAAGGGGAGACAAGTAGGTCAGAAAAGAGACTTGGTGACTGAACAAGAGGTTGGAGGGAGGTGAAGAAGAGCGCATAGGACAGTACAGCCACCTGAGCTGAGGAGTCTGGCAAATGGATTTCCCCTAGAGCCTGCAGAAGAAACCAGCCCTCCGGACACACTGACTTCAGCCCACTGCAGCGGGCCTCTGACTTCTGGCCTCTGCACAGCAACATGTGTTGTTTTAAGCCACTAAGTTCTGGTAATTGACTCCAACAGCCATGGACATACCGATAGGCACACTTCGTCAAGGCATGGAGCATTCGGGAGGTAATACGCTTGTGAGGAAGTATATCAAAACACAAGAGTCTTGGCAGAAGCTATCATTCATCCTTCTGCTACTGATGGTGGTGACCAGGTGCAGCAGGTCACAAGTGATGGGGATGTAGTTTCTTACTGGTCTGGCTTTGCCCACTTCTGACTGACCACCAGCCTCGTTCAGGCCCCATTCCCTCAAAGGAGGCCTCCTTGCTATTTGCCGAAGGCGGCAAGTTCCTTCTCTGTGGAATGCCTTGCTCCTTCCTTTCCGCTTCTGCTTCCCTCTGCTTGACAAGTGGTCTTTGTCCTCATTACCTGTTTTTTCTCCCTGACCCTGTGCAGCTTCTCCTACGTACCTTTCCTTGGGGTCCTCACACTACTAAAGCTTCTCTGTGCTTCCAGTGATCAAGGTCATCGGTCCATACACCATCTCTTTGTCCTCACCTCTGGACGAGTACCGGACACGTGACCCACGTTCCTAGCTGACTTGTGGAGTGGACAAATGAATTCACCGCTATTGATGAACGGGCATGTTGTTCTCCAAATATAACGAGGTTTCCGTCACACCAGCCCTGGTCCTTGGAAGAAAAAGAGACAGGGCTATCCGATCAGAAGGATGTTCTCCCATCTTTTCATTAGGACGGAACACAACCGAGACCCCGGCAACAAAACTCAGTGTGAACTCGTTATTACAGGGTCTAAATGAAACCTCATCATTTTATCAGAAATAATCCCCAATACATTTGTCCTAAAGGGAAATCACAGCACTAAAATAGGGCTTCAGTAAGGACAGATTTGTATGCAACATTGCTGAGAAATTAACTTTGAGCTGGGACAGGCATGTGACCATTTTCCTATTATGTATAAAGCACTGAAGCCCTTAATAACATCTCTCAGAAGTCTGAGTGCAGATTCACTCAGATTTCATAAAGGATTCAGACATTTTCAGTTGAGGTTCTATGGGAAAATCAGAACCAGATGATTCTGTAAAGGTAGGAGAGTTCCAAACAGCCTTCTTCTTCTAACAGTATGTCCACTAGGATTTATTATGACCTTGGTGTTTTGAAAGCCAAATGACAGATAATTGGATTCTCTGGCTAAAGTATTTCTTCCTCATTGACTACACATTTCAGAACAACCCTCATCTGTGAATTGATGATATGTGAAACTTAAACCAAGGAGAAACAGATGATTTTTATCTAGTATTTTAATAGAGCACATTAGTGACTAGTGCCAGACATTGTTCCAGAAATTTCCATCTCTGGAAGAATGGGGCTCACCATGGGGTGAGTAGTTTTTCTTTAAGTAGTTTCCATCTGACAGTCTCAGAGTGGTCAGCATCTGCTTTAATGATTGAGTCTGACTTAAAATGTTTCCAAGCAGACACGGATTCTTTAAAATTGGATACAAAAGAGGAGCTATCAAATTATTGACTTCTGTGAGAAGAAACAGAAAGAAAACAAATCTATTTGGTACAGAATAAAGGAAAATAGTCTCTCACTGGGGTTAATGCCTGTACTTGCTTTTCCAAGACTTCCTAAAATAATGACTTGTAAGATTTTTCTCCCTTGCACTCTTGGTGAGACAAACCCCTGGCTGACACAGCTTAATACACCCAGATTATCTGGTGGGGGATATCATCATTTCCCCCAAGATCAGGAATTGCCCTTATCCTGAAGGTGCACACGGAACACTTCTGTTGGGATTTCCCACAGAACAGAAGAGGGGATACATTTGCAAAAATAATTTTTGAAGATAAAAAAAAAAAACAAAAACAAAAAACTTGGGCTTCTCTGTTTTGTCTTTTTTAGTATTATTACTGTCATTGAGGACAAATGGGAATATTGTGTTACATGGAAGAAAAAGGTTAAAAAATTAAAAAAAAAAAACAGGTAGATAAAATCACATGAATTTAACTCATTCTTTGTGGTTCTGGTAACTGCACTCCATTTCAGTGTTCCAGAAATGGAGAGAAGGAGCGAATCTTGCCACCAGTGTCCGGGAGAGATCAGGATAAGTCAAGGCCGCATGTGTGTATTTTCCAGGTGGGATACACACTTTTCCTTACTGCACTGTCTTTATCCCTGTCATATGGGCATGAGGGAACATAAAGGTCACCCCTCCAGGATTATAGGGACCCAGTACTAGAGCTCCTGCCTTCCTTATGCCCCAGGTTTGTTGCGGGCTATTTCTTTCGTTCCTCCTTTCCTCCTTCCTTCCTACAGTCCCGCCCCTCCCTCCTTTCTTTCTTTCTTTCTTAAAAAATATTTATTTATTTTAGAAATAGAGAGAGAGAGAGAGAGAGAGAGAAAGCAGGGGAGGGACAGAGGGAAAGACAGTCTGAAGCAGACTCCCTGATGAGCATAGAGCCCTCCACAGAGCTTGATCTTAGAACCCTGAGATCAGGACCCGAGCTGAAACCAAGAGTCAGATACTTAACCAACTACAGCACCCAGGTGTCCCTGTGGCAGGCTGTTTCTGTGGGGAATGTGTAATCGTATGTGAGGGGGAGGGGGAGAGTCATGGGGTGAGTATTATTGTTAATGTCAGGAGAACATAAGGAAACACAAGATCTCCTCCCAACCCATGTAAGTACCCACTCCAGAAAGGTCGTAGAATCAAAAGTTCTATTATTGAATTAGCATTAAACCAGAATGTGGTGTACTTCACAGGCAATCCATTAAGAGACTGTAAATAAAGAATCTCATCCATTTATGTCGCTAAGCAGATACAACCCATTACACATTTGTTCTCAACATAAAGAGTAACTAGTCCTCAGATGGACAGTACTATTTGTCACATAAAATTCATCCTAAATACACTTGGTAATAGGGGTGACCATCTATTTTAGTTTATTGGCTTTATCTAGAGGTAAAATAAATTTCTCATTTCTTTAGGATAGGAGGCAATTTTGTAACTTGCGGTCAGGTGTCCACCAGTTAGGGTCCTACCCTAGTGCAGAAAACTGGGAGGTAGACACCTACCTTCTAGATGATTGCATCCAAGAGATGGCTCCCAAATCCTTGAAAAAGACAGTCCAGGGTTGGAACACTGCTTAAGAAACTTACTCTGTTTTTAAAAAGATATACATACATTTCAAAGAGACAGAGAAAGGACTAGCAGTTCCATGTTTTCTTAAGTAAATGATCTAAGAAAAGAGGGGATACATCTCTTTCCTTATTTCCAACAAGGAGAATTCAACTTCTTAATTTTCATTTCTATCATCCTTACACTGAGGATGGGGGAGGGACAACACTTCAACAGAGATATTTCAAAAATGTTTGAAAGTTAAATTAGAAAATTAAAATTTTTTATACATGTAACCTATTTAACATACAAAGTTTGCTCTTACAGAAGTTTCAAAAATAAATAGCCTATAATTTACTTGTTTCCAGGGTCTAAAACTAATGACAATGGGTAGTACCAGAGTAATGTAGCACTTAAATCTCATGCCATTTGTGTTGGGGCCATTTTAGGAACCAGCCATTTCTACATCACCGATAAAATATTATACTATAAAAAGCATTTAAAAGAACACTTAAACCATTCTTCTTTTAAGCAGATAAAGCTCACTAGAATTCAAGCTCAAAACTATGAAGCAGAATTCAGTTAGGGTTAGGGTTAGGGTCAGTGTTAGATAAACTTCCAAGTTTAGGTGATCCGTGAAAGTGTTTAAATAAGAGAGAACTCAGTAAGTTCCATGCCTACTCTTGAGTTTCTATTGTGAATACTTATTCCCTCTTGGCCTTTTGCAATGAACCACTGGAAAGTCTGATTAATTATTCAGAATGCCAGAAATGCCCTTTGCCTGTTATCTGGCTGAAATGCAGATTACAGATTCGGAAAAAGTAAATGAGGGCTCAAAACAACGTACAGAACAATGGTTACTGCTAAGGGAAATGCGTTAAAAGTCAGGACATCCGGGAAGAATAGGGCTGGGGAGGACTTTTGCTTTTAAAATTAAACTTTCTCACTGCTAAGCCCCTGATAGAACTTTTTCCCCCTTCATTTAAAGGAATAATTTCTTAATCAATAGTACTTGCATGAAAGCAGCTTTGAGCTTTCCAAAGAGAACAGAACTGTCTCAAAGCAGGGCCTGCTGCTCCGAAATACAATATTGCCTCATTAAAATGAGAATCTCCAGCTGGGCAGGGGCGGTAGCCAAGGTCAAAAAGAAGAGTGAGCGTTCATTAGGATTTTCTCACTAAATACCCACTTTCAAATCATTCTCTTAAAAATCTTATCTAAATTGGAGAGCTATGATTATCCACTCTTGAAAAGCCAAAAGTCCACTTCACCTTGTCTGAGTGTGAAGAGAATGGCAAAACAGTTTTTTTCTTCCAAAGGTGGGGTGGGTGAGGGCTTTCAGAAATCCGTAGGAGGTCTTCTGAGGTTGCGGAGGGTCTGGGTGGAAACGTATGGAGTTTAATTGATAGGTCATAACAAAGGGTTTTTTTTTTTTTTTTTTTGGTTTTGTTTTCTGAATTTCAAATCTCAAGTGTAGATAATTAAGAACATTTCATGGAATAGAATGCATGTATTGTACCTTTTGTACTAGTTATATTTACATTAACATTGTTTAGCAGCATCTAACAAAGATATCCCCCCCCCCAATTAAACTTGCACTTTAAAATGTGATTCTTATGTATTCACTTCCATGCATATCAGCACAGATTAATTAGCCTTAACAAAACAAAATGTTTCCACGCTTATGAGCCAGAATAAGTAACAAGCAGAACAGATACTAAGCACTGTATACTACCATCTGTTAATTCCACTGAACGGTGTGCAAAAACCACTCTCCTCAAAAATGTTTTGAAAATATTCATGATTTTTTTGGTCAAAAATATACAAAATGCTTAAAACTTTTGTATATTTTTTGTCAAAAATATAAAAAATGCTTAAAACCGTCTATTCACTCAAAACAATAACAAAAGTTAGTGTTGAATTGGGTGTTTCCCAAGAACTGAAGACAAGTTCTCTCATTTTCTTCCTTAAATCTTTGTAAAAATAAACCAATGTTTTAAAATGCCTTTCCACCAGAGGGTAGAACAGTGCCTGGCACGTAGTAACACCTCTGTTAACGGACTGTAACACCCAACAAAGCGAAAATTTTACGGAACATCTTCGCTATCTGCGTGCAGATAATGTGAGCATCTCAAGGCATATAGCATGTTTCAGAGTATATAGTATGTATCAGCGTATATAGTATATATCAGAGTATACAACATGTATCAGTGTATATAGTATATATCAGAGTATATAGTATATATCTGAGTATATGCCTTCGAAAGTCTCTGTAATTGTAAATATCATCAGTACTACAAAGCTCATAGCACAGAGCACCACTGTGAGGCCCTGCCCTGCCTTAAGGTCTTGACAAGGCTCACTCTGACTCTAACCTTTGCTCAAAGGGCATCTGTTCAGAGAAGTCTTTCCTGACAATGCTACTTAAAATAAACTCCATGTGGTAACTGGATGATGGACATTAAGGAGGGCGTGAGATGTAATGAGCGCTGGGTATTATATAAGACTGATGAATCACAGACCTGTATGCATGAAACCAATAATACATTACATGTTAATTAAAAAAAATGTAAACCAGTTAAAAATTTAAAAAAAAATTAAAAAATAATATAAACTCCAAATTCATCATCCCCAGACTTTCTTTCTCTCATCTGTTTTTATTATATACACACAAGTTGTTTACTTGCTAACACGTTTTTCTGACTAAAATGTAAATTTGCAGGAATATGGGACTTTGTGTTTTTATTCCCCCCTGAGCTGCATAATATGTGGCAGACAACATCTTCAGGGGCATGCCTTTTGCTTGAGTAAATGAATGAATGGATATAGCAAAGAGGAAAAAAAAAAAAGAGTTATAGAGCAAGTCCCTGAAATTAACCTAAGTTTATATCCTGTCTCTGCCACTTACTCCTATATAACCCAGGGCACTGGGATAAGATTAATGCCCGTTTCAAAGAGTTGATTTGGAGAGGAGGTTAATCCATGAAATGTCTTTAAGAGAGTGCAGTACATGATAAATGTTCGGCCAATGAGAGTTACTATGGCATAGGCAAGAACTGGGTCAAGCATCCATTTCTAAATCAGTCTCTCATTGGGGTAGTTGAATTGCTACAACTGACCTGTGCTAATCACAACTCACTCTGTCATGAGAATCTGGTCTTTTGAGGCATGTAGGGTGATTGTCATTAAGACCAAAGATGGCACCCAACACCTGGTCAGCCTGCACTGGTTGAGGGTCAATACCAGAAACATACTGCATCCAGTTATTAACCTGTTCTGTGTTACTTGCAGTTTTATGTGTGTATAATTATGTAAATTATTAATAAGCAGTTTATTATATCATTTGATGTGCAGGTTAAGGCCTTTCCAGCTTGTTATTTTAATGAAGGGCCATGCCTCATTGCAGGAAGCAGGATCGAGTAATAGAAAGTGTTTTTTTCCTGTTTCTAGCAGATACTCTGAACTCTCCTTCCTTGCTAAAATAATCTACACCCTAGATAAAATATATTTTTAGTGATCTACTGGGTTTATTAGCCAGATATGTGCACAACTGCAGTATTTTTTTAAATTTTTTTTTTTTTTTTACTTATTTGTCACACAGAGAGAGAGAGAGAGAGACAGCACAGGCAGACAGAGTGGCAGAGAGAGAAGCAGTCTCCCTGCAGAGCAAGGAGCCTGATGCAAGACTCGATCCCAGGACGCTGGGATCATGACCCGAGCTGAAGGCAGCCGCCCAACCAACTGAGCCACCCAGGCGTCCCACAACTGCAATATTTAACAAACCATCCCAGTTTCAATGGCTGGATAGAATTCTTTTTTCTCATGTTCATGGACCCATGAATTGGTTACTCCTTGGCCAGGGAAGACTGGACTCCAGGTTCTGGGTCCTAAGATCCAAGCAGAGGTACAGGCCAACTTTACTGCACTTATTACTTACCTTCCTAGGACCAGCTTCTGCTCACAGCATCTGATC
Source organism: Mustela lutreola (assembly GCF_030435805.1). Lineage (NCBI taxonomy): Eukaryota > Metazoa > Chordata > Mammalia > Carnivora > Mustelidae > Mustela > Mustela lutreola. The sequence goes on along the minus strand of NC_081294.1, from coordinate 6,515,703 downwards.
TAAGACATGACTCTCACAGAAGGGATAATGGCTGCCAAGGGTGTGTACTCTTCTCATGGAGGATCATCAGAGCTCAAGGGGGTCAGTGTGACCACACAAGCAACAACTAACCTCTACCGTATGAGAGCTACTACCATCCCATTGACATGGCCAAGCCCAAAGTCAAGGAGAGTGGAAATGTACCCTGTCTATTGTGAGGATATTCTCCAGAACAAAGAATTGGGACCCAAAATTCAATCTCCCACACTAATTGGTGAAAGGAAAAAGGAAAAGTGAGCCTAAACTTCAGAAGAGTATGTATATGAGGGGGTGACAGAAGGGAGGTAATTCAGTGTTTCCCTGAGGGCCAATCCAGTGCCACGATCGTCTTGGGAGATAAAGTTCTGGGTGCAGACAAACTACAGAGATTAAAAAAAAAAAAATTCACTATTACAATGGGAAATAAACATGTATTTTAATCACTTATAGATTAAGTAGTCCAAAAATTAGACAAATTACATATTTCATAAATGTAATATTTGATTTAATGGGTATATACAGAACTGTCCCCTGACTAATGAAGAATATTCATAAAAACACTTGAAACGTGAAAAAAGATTGACAATAAAATAGATTACAGAAAATTTTAGAGAACTAGTATTATATACATTATATTCTCTAAAATTTTTGTAAATCAAATTAGAGGTTATAACATAAAATATACAAAAAAAACCCTCATATATATAGACACTAGAACATATACTTCCAAATATTTGCTGGGTCCTAGAAAAAAGAGTAATGCAAACTTTAATAACTCAACAATAATAATACCACAAATCAAACTGGTGGAAAACATTAAAAGAAACACCAAGAAGCAAATGTATAGTTTAAAATCATCATGTTATCATAAGACACTTGGGAATAAACCTAACCAAAGAGGTAAAGGATCTGTACTCGAGGAACTACAGAACACTCATGAAAGAAATTGAAGACACAAAAAGATGGAAGACCATTCCATGCTCTTGGATTGGAAGAATAAACATTGTTAAAATGTTTATACTGCTTAGAGCAATCTATACTCTTAATGTTATTCTGATCAAAATTCCACCAGTATTCTTCAAAGAGCTGGAGCAAATAATCCAAAAATTTGTATTGAATCAGAAGAGACCCCAAATTGCTAAGGAAATGTTGAAAAACAAAAATAAAACTGGGGGCATCATGTTACCTGATTTCAAGCTTTACTACAAAGCTGTGATCACCAAGACAGCATGGTACTGGCATAAAAACAGACACATAGACCAGTGGAACAGAGTAGAGAGCCCAGATATGGACCCTCAACTCTATGGTCAAATAATCTTCGACAAAACAGGAAAAAATATACAGTGGAAAAAAGACAGTCTCTTCAATAAATGGTGCTGGGAAAACTGGACAGCTATATGTAGAAGAATGAAACTCATCCATCTCTTACACCATACACAAAGATAAACTCAAAATGGATAAAAGACCTCAATGTGAACCCTAACCCTAACTCTTCAATATCAGCAACAGCAACTTCTTTCAAGATATGTCTCCAAAGGCAAAGGAGGAAACAAAAGCAAAGATGAACTTTTGGGACTTCATCAAAATCAAAAGCTTCTGCACAGCCAAGGAAACAGTCAAGAAAACAAAGAGGCAACCCATGGAATGGGAGAAGATATTTGCAAATGACAGTACAGACAAAAGGTTGATATCCAGGATCTATAATGAACTTCTCAAACTCAACACACACAAAACAGACAATCATATCAAAAAATGGGCAGAAGATATGGACAGACACTTCTCCAATAAAGACATACAAATGACTATCAGACACATGAAAAAATGTTCATCATCACTAGCCGTCAGGGAGATTCAAATTAAAACTACATTGAGATACCACCTTATACCAGTTAGAATGGCCAAAATTAGCAAGACAGGAAACAACATGTGTTGGAGGGGATGTGGAGAAAGGGGAACCCTCTTCCACTGTTGGTGGGAATGCAAGTTGGTGCAGCCTCTTTGGAGAACAGTGTGGAGATTCCTCAAGAAATTAAAAATAGAGCTTCCCTATGACCCTGCCATTGCACTCCTGGGTATTTACCCTAAAGATACAGATGTGAAAAGAAGGGCCATCTGTACCCCAATGTTTATAGCAGCAGTGGCCACAGTCGCCAAACTGTGGAAAGAACCAAGATGCCCTTCAACGGACGAATGGATAAGGAAGATGTGTTCCATATACACTATGGAGTATTATGCCTCCATCAGAAAGGACAAATACCCAACTTTTGTAGCAACATGGATGGGACTGGAAGAGATTATGCTGAGTGAGTGAAATAAGTGAAGCAGAGAGAGTCAATTATCATATGGTTTCACTTATTTGTGGAGCATAACAAATAGCATGGAGGACATGGGGAGTTAGAGAGGAGAAGGGAGTTGGGGGAAATTGGAAGGGGAGGTGAACCATGAGAGACTATGGACTCTGAAAAACACTCTGAGGGTTTTGAAGGGGCGGGGGGGTGAGAGGTCAGGGTACCAGGTGGTGGGTATTATAGAGGGCATGATTGCATGGAGCACTGGGTGTGGTGAAAAAATAATGAATACTGTTTTTCTGAGAATAAATTAATTAATTAAAAAAAAAGAAATAGGAAAAAAATCCTCATGTTAGAAAAGTCTGACAATTAATGAGTTGAGCTTAAGTCTTTAAGCTAGATAAACAAACAAACAACAATAACAACAAAAACAGAAGAATTAGGCCAAAGAAAAGGGAAGAAAATGGAAAATATGAGCAAAGAACAATGAAACAGGAGACAAAGACACCATAACAAGGACAAAAGAAATCCAAAGAAGTTTCTTTAAAGAAACTGAAGAAATGATCAAGCTGCTGTAGGCTAATTAAGGAACAAAACAAAACAAAACAAGTCCAAATCAATAACTTCAAATAAAAACAATTAATGTTTTTAATAAATCATTAAAAAATTTAATACAAAAGAACAATATTTTTATATAAGGAGGAATTTAAAAGATCACATATTAGAGAGCTATGAACACTCACACAGCAGTAAATGGGAAACTGTAGATTAAATGGAAAGGTTTCTAGGAAGATATTACTGTTCTGGGGACCCCAAGACCCCCCTCCAGGTTGACGGTTTGCTAGAAGGACTCACAGGCCTCAGCATACAGCTATACTCCTGGATAGGATTTATTTCAGCAAAATCAGCAGAAAGAAGAGGCCTGTGCGGTGAAGTCAGGAGTCAGGCAGACGCAGGCTCCTAAGAGTCCTCTCCCAGAAGAGCCACACAGGCCACGGTTCTAGGAATGAGCTGTGACAACAAGGGTGGAGTGTTGCCCACCAGACCAGCTCAGGAGAGACCCTGCACCCAAGGTTTGCAATGGTGCTTGTCACATTAGCACTCTGCCTAGCATGTCCCCAAATTCCAGACTCCCCAAGGAGGGCAGGGGTGCAACAGAAACCACAGTTTCTACAAACAGCTTAGCCACAATGAGCCACTCTGAGCAGTTTGTGGAATCATGGAAACCCTCCCCAAATCCGTGTTTCAGATGCTAGTCAAAGATCAGTCTTGCAGGCAAGCCTTTCTTTGTTAGAATAACAATCTCAGATCTGTGGTGGTAAATCTTCCACATAATTAAATGCCAAAACTAACTCAAAAAGAAACAGAAAGCCCGAATGGCTATGTAACCATTAAAAACAACAACAAAAAAAGCAAAATACAACTAGATCTGTGGTTTCAAGTATTTCCATAAGTAAAATAATTCCAGACAGAAATAGTTTCATGGTGAGTCCTAGCAAAATTTCAAAGAATAGATCATCCAAATAGCATGCAAACTCTTCCAAAAATTTAAATAACAGATTGCACTCCCCGAATCAGCCCATATACTAGGCAATAAACTTGATACTAGAAAAGAACAGTATGAGAAAAAAAAATACAGGTCAATCTCATTTTTTTAATAAAGATATAAATATTCAATGCAAAACTTATCAAAATAAGTCCTAGAATCTTACCGAAAAATATAAGAACTAAACTGATTTTTTAAACTTGGAATAACTAGAAATATCTATAAGTGTCATTTCCACATGAACTGATTTAAAGGGAAAAAAAAACAAGATTATTTCAACAGATTGAAAAACAGCAATTTATACCCGTTCATGACTTGCTAACATATATAATTCTAGAAGTCCAGGAATCGATTAGAATTACTTACTTGATAAAATCGATTAGAATTTATTGAAAACATCATTCTTGATAGTATAACATTAGAAACATTTCAAATCAGAAATAAGATAAACATACCCACCATTACCAGTTACATCCATTGTTACTAGAGCTATACACAATGCTGTAACATTACAAAAAATTAGAGAAATGTAATGTATATGAATATTGTTAAGCAAGAAATATATCTCGTATTTACGTACAATATTTTTCTATGGATTAAGCCTAAATAATCTATAGTTGAAGTTTTAGAAATGATGAGCAAATTTGCTACATATACAAGATTAATTCAGAAAAGTCAATCATGTTTGTATATACCCATAATTATGGTTTAGAAGATGTGACTTTTCAAAAGACACAATTTTAAAAGATTTATTTATTTATTTGAGAGTGAGCCCATGAGCATGAGGAGGGGCAGAGGGAGAGGGAGAGAGAGAGAAAGAAGCATATTTCCTGCTAAGTGTGAAGCCTGCATGAGGGCTTGATCTCACACCCTGAGACCAGGACCTGAGCTGAAATCAAGAGCTGGATACTTAACTGACTGACACACCCAGGTACCCCTTAAAAGATAAAACTTAAAAAGGGGGGGGGGATTTTAAATCTAAAATAACAATGAAACATGTGAACAACCCATATGAAAAAAAAAATAGAAAATTTTACTGGGAGACACTAAATCCCTATATAAATGGAGAGTTATAACCTGTTGAAGGACAGAAATATACAAGATGATAAAGATTCCATTCCCCCAAAATTGATTCATTGATTCAATATAATAACAATCAAAATCCCAAAAGTGTTTCTTGAGACACTTGACAAGAGAGTTCAAGATAAAATTATATTGAATTCAAAGACCCAAGAATAGCTGAGATACTTTTAAAAAACAAAAATAAGATTTTCCCATCATAATATTGAAGAGATGCTTACAAATGGACATATTGCCACCTTGGAATACACACGGCAGTACAAATTAACTGAATAACTCTTACAGCCAAAGGGATAGAAGAATATTGAGTAGAGGAAGATGAACTTGCAGGGAAGCCTGGGTGAGGAGCCCTTGCTTGGAAAGCATCCATGCCTGCTGCAGGAAGATGGAGCCCAAGTAGGGTGAGAAGAGTGTCCTTGACAAGAAGCTTGGTTCAGTGTATCAAAGCTCTAGGTGGGTAGAGAGATGTCCTCTCAGGGAAGTGTCAACCTGATGAGAAGTGTCAAGGGTTGAGTAGACAGGAATATGCTCAAGGGCATGATGACATGGTGTAGGATGCCAGAACCCAAGGAAGAAGTGGGCATAGATGGGTTTGGGATGTCAAAACCTGAACATCATGAGGAGGGATAGTCTGTATGCCCAGCTCTGTTCATTATAATCATCTTGGAGCAGTGATAGCCCAATAATAGATCCCGGTTTAGAATGTCATTCTCTGCTAAAAGAAACTGGGGTTCCCTAGAGAAATGGCTAGTATTTAGACTGGGGTGGGGAATCAATACAAGATGAGTTTGGAACATCCTGGGCCCCAAAGCAAAGAAGGGCCAAAACAATAATGGTAATGCATGCACAGTTTCAGAGAACTTCACTACAAAACATTTCCTCATTACCAAGGAAAACAAATAACTTTACAGTGGAGAAGCCTGATCACTTGCCCTCAAGGGATCTCTTGAGATCCCTTGCTCTAAAGAACTTGAAATTAATCTCCAGGGAACCTCCAACTGAACTTGAACAAAGGTCCACAAAATAACTGTTCTGCCATCTTCAAAATCATCCTCATGAAAGTCAAGGAAAGATCATGGAAATAGTCTAGACCAAAGGAGACTAAAGAGCCATGACAACCAAGGGCAATGTAAGATTCTGAACTGGTTCCTTTCACTATTAAGGGCATTACTGGAACAATTTATAAATATTGAATGGAGATTGAAGATGAGAAGGTAGTACGGTGCCAACATTAATTTCATGACTTTGATGGTTGTATGGCAGTTAGGCAGGAGAGTGTTCTTGTTCAGAGGAAATACACATTGTCGGTGACATTCTCAAATGACTCAGAAGAAAGTTTTTTGTGTCATGCCTGCAACTTTTCCATAAACCTTGAAAGCCTTCAAAATAAAGAAAAAAAGAAAAGAGGGAAGGTAATGATAAACATAATACTCAGGTTACTGGTTTCCTGTGGGGTGAAGGAGGGATATGGGGTAAGAAAAAGCCTCAAAATAGCCACAGTGATAGATCTAATGGTCCTCCCTGTTCTGAAGCTGGGTCGTGACCTCATGGGTGCTCATTTTATTATGTGCCATAAGGCACAAATAGATAGCATTTCATATTTTGCATTAAAAAATATTATAATAATTTTAAAATATTATGTTTTAAAGACTGTAGGATTAGGAGCAAAGAAGATCTAATTTTGAAGCCTGGCTATGTTGTTTACTATCCACACAAACTTGATCAAGATACTTAAGCTTTCTGAGCTGAAGATTCCTTATCTGGAGAATGAAAATCATAACTAAACACAGAACTGCTGTAAAGATTCAGTAGATAATGTGTTGTGATGAGCACTGTGTGTTGTACGCACTAATGAATCATTGAACACTACATCAAAAACTAATGATGTACTACTATATGTTGGCTAATGGAATATAATAAAAAAGATTCAGTAGATAATATACACTGTCAATATCCTTTAGCCAAAGCCCACCAGAAATACACTTGTATGTTAACAGTTTGAATTTGTTACTCCAGGTAATGAAGCAGAAAACACATCACAGGGAGTTATGGGAATCTCCCAGTAAGAGGGTGTAAGAAGGAACTTACTAGAGGACTGGAACTTTGGTTGGGACATTTAGGGGAACATCTAGGGAAGTGGGGTTTGCCCTAAATTGGATGGTGTCACAAAGCTTTGGTGTCACAAAGCTGTAACTGGGTATCTCACCAAATCTTACCTATAGGGAGGATACATTCGTGGGAGGAAAAGCTATAAGTGGCAGAGTCCTTGGCACCCTTTCAGGAAGTGAAAGCAGTGTTTGGTGGCTTGTTTCACACAGTGACCTAGTTGATACTCTCTGTGGTCGTCCACGTCCAAGGCAAGACACCACAGTTAAGACTTGGGCATCAGACTAGCTTGTAACAACACTGAGGTCTAATTATGAAATTCAGATCAGTTCCTGACATCAGGGGCTGTTTCGGTTAGTTTTCAACATAAACATTTGGTATAGTGTTTTAGCTCCCTTGATCGGGGGCATGATGAACTGCATAGACCAGGCACACTTCAGCAGCTGTACCCACTTCCGGAATCTGACCTGGGTCTTTTCCTCTCTGGCTTTGCCACTGATCATACTAATGAGATCTCACTGTTGCAATGCTAAAGATAGATTGGTCAGACAAAAATTCATCTACTTCAACATTGTCTTGCTCTGACAAATTCTTTTAAAATATTTCCAATCCCAAGAAAACCCATCAAATCCTCTCGCCATGAAAGTCTATAGGATGTCCAGGACAGTATTTGGATAATGCTAACATTAAATAAACGTGGCTACAAACCTGGAATTGATGTAGCACCCACCTATACTTGCAATTGGACTTTTATAAGCATTTGTGTGAATGTTCCTATTTGAGTGGGCACTTTACCATATGAGTCGAAGTATTTTAAGCTCATTTTCATCATTTGTTTTTAGGGTTCTGAGGTAATAAGCTACTTTGGTGTGTATGTTCACATGCCCCGGAGCCTATGGTTTTAATCATCATGCATTGCTGCCCCTCCCAGGAGCTGTGGTTCCTAAGTCTTCTGACTCCGGAGCACAGAACCTTTCCTGTGTATCATGAAGATGTAGAGATGGAGCCAATAAGCCATATCAAGCAACGCATATTATTCTAGATACTAAAAAAAAAAAAAAAAAATTCTTGTATCTATAGTGACATCCCCCTTTTTGATTATGCTTATCACTCCTCTTTTTCTTCATGGTCTTCATCAATCATTTCAAAGAACACAGATTCTTTGAATTATCTATTAACCACAAATTTTGTTTTCTACTCTCATTGCCTATTTTTCCTCATTATTTCCTTCCTTCTACTTGCTGTATTTCATTATTCTTTTATCAAGCTCTGTTTCTTAACACTCAGGGTCTTGAACTTGACTTCCTGCACTCAAGCCTATAGGAGTGAAATAGAGCACTGAGGGACCCCCATTCTCCCAGCGCATCCCTTTTGAAACCTCTCCAGTCCAGCTCTGTGCCCGCCCCTCCACAGAAACTGCTCCGCATCCCCTGTGACCCACAGATTGTTAAGTCCCACAGATACCCTCCCTATGTGCCTCCTACTTTACCTATCAACAGTGATGGACCCATCACTGAGAACACTACATCGTTCTCAATACTGCGTCATGTTCTTCAATCTGTCTGTCCATCTGAGACTCACTTGTAGCTCCCTCCTTCTGCAAACCCCTTAACCAAAAATATCTCAGATTTGGTGCCCAGAGCATGTCATTTAACACCTCTTTCAATATACAACAAGAGTATAAAATTATGTAATAATTGGTAATAATCATTATTTTGATTCATTCATCAGAATTTAAAATAACAAAAAGGAAAAAGTTTCCATTTCAAGTCTTTATTCAAATTCAGAAAAAATATTTTTTTTAAACAAACATTTCAAGGGGTGAATGAAAATTTGTACTTTCCAATCAAAAATTTACAACTTGTAGTTCATGCTGTCTTCAAACTTAAACAAAAATGTTGTCACATAGAAAGACAGAAAAAAGCCCTTGCTGTCGGCTTTCTTTGTTCATGGCTGCTGGGCTCCCAACACGTGCACCGTTCAGTCTGGGAGCTTCATCCCTCTCAAGACCAGTGAACTTTAGACCATGGCCACCTGCAAAATCTTCCAGTAGGATGCTATTGAGATGGCCACGGGAAGGTATAAAAATATAAGTGCTCAGCTATCATTTAATATTCTTTCCTTGGGCATTGTCAACTTCAAATGAGGCTGACTTTGCCTTCAGCTCCGTTCCCTCCATCATGCTATACATAAATCTCTTATCCTGAAAGTCCTGGTAGAAGGGACTAGAGAAAACTTCCACTTAGAGGTGGGCCAATGAGAGGAGGGGTGGGGGAAGGAACACCTGGAACCGCTCTTAAGCAGAAAAAGAAATCCCATCTTCACATCTCTGCAGGAAGCTCCCTTGGAGTCCTCAGAGGTCAGTGTCTGGCCAGAGGACAGTCCTGTGCCAATTCTCACACATGTTGCTACAGACGTGCCACAAACTCAAGGATGTAATACCTGTGTCCATCATCTTAAAACATACAGAGCCAGTTTTCAAAAGTATAAGCTCACGCCAAATGAGATTTGTCCACACACAGATAAAACTCGATGCAGTATTTCCTTGTTTCTATTAAATTGCAAAGAAGAGTGGTCGCTGTATTCTTGCAATGCTGATTTTGGCCCAGCCAAGAGCTCTGAGCTACAGGTGTCATGTGTGGTTATGGGGGTGGGGGAGGTGATGCAGGAAGACTGGGGAACAAGTGTCAGGTGGTGATGAGCACAATGGGCACAAATGAGCAGCAGGGAAGGGGACAGACAGGTATGGGGCATGGCAGGGCACTCACTCACACACAACTGTGTGCCGACTGGGGTTGGGCATGTGGTGTGGACAATGAACTCCCAAAGCTCAGTGTCTTAGCAGGACAGAAGTTTCTTTCTTATTCACACTATCTGTCCACTACAGGTCAGCTGTGGTGGGACAGTGGGACCTCCACTCCATGGAGGCATCCAGGGACACAAATAATTGAGGCCATACCCTCTGGGGTGGGATATCTCCATGGTCTCTCCACAGCTGCTATGGTGGGGGACACCAAGTGGAGGTTCACATGTGACCCTTAAGGGTTCATGTCCAACTGGCCAGGCTAGTGTCAAGGTCCCTCCTGCCACAAAAGGCCTGAGGACCTGAGGGGCATGGGTGTTCCATGAGCCATCAACATCTCCATCACTGGTGTTCACGGGTATCTTCTCTGACACGGTGACATTGAACAGAAATTTAATAAGGAAAGAAGCCATACGGATATTTGGAGATGGTATTTATGATTCTAACAAAATATCTTCCTGCCTGCTATTTGTGTCTAGCAAGCAGCTACATCAATTTATTTACCATCCCTCCCACCAAAAGATTGAGTTTTTTGTTTTGTTTTATGTGGGGTTCTTTTTTTTTATTCGTTAAGTAGGCTCCATGCCCATGTGGTGTGTGAACTCCACATTTTTAATTAGATAGTCTGATAGGAATAACTAATTATCTCCAAAGTCTGTCCTTTCCTCCTACTGTCTTCCAACCCCCTGGTTCAAGGAGTAACTAACATCTTTTCTTGGTTAACAGCCCTACAGATCATGTAACCTCACTATTCTTACTTGACACCCTTCAGTAACATGTTGGCATCAGAATGACAATTTAGTATTCACCCCTTAGAATTAGAATAAAATAATTCAAAAGGCTGACGAGAGCACATTGCTGATTGACACTAACCCACATCCCCAGCCTCCTCATCACCGCTTTTTTATTTATTCCCCCCCCACGTGGACTCTACCGCTCTCTTATTTCCTATTTAATATTTAAGCATCAAAAGATAATGTATAGGGCTCTGAACACAACTTCAGGGATTCCTGGGAAAAAAGTTAACAAGTAGAGTGAAACAATGAAAAAGAGTTCATTTGAAAAATTAATGTTTACAAAAGAGCTCTTTGAAATAAAGCCTATAAACATTTTACAAACATTATTATTTCTTACACTTATTGGTATATTAGATACTATGTATAATTGTTTCGATTTCAAGGAGAAATGAAGTGAGTGTACTTTGAGTACCAGTTGGCTTGGAGACCATTCATAATCCTTACCCCTTAAGCAGGAGGAACTCCCAGTAACCTGGCCCCACAGGCTGCAAGGCCAATAGAATGGGACTAAACCCAAACTTGTGTTTCCACTTCTTCCATAACCAGCACTCAGAGAAGTTGCTTCATTTTTCAATGCATTTGTTTCTTTGCTGGGATACACACACAAGACTTCCCAGTAAAGGGTGTTTTAAGTAATCAATATGAGAAAATCTATTTATTACCAAGAATATGTGCATTGTTTCATACCTGCCCTAAAATAGTAGGAAAAGTGAAATTTGACAATGCCCTTTTCATCAACCAAAATCAATGTTATAAGTGACTATTAAAAAAAACACAATGAAATTTCAAAATATACTTTACATGTCCAGCCTCATAGAACATGAACTTAGTTAGCCCTTTAAAATATTATCAGAGGGTGGCTGTGTGGCTCAGTCGGTTAAGCATCTGACTTCCACTTAGGTCATGATCCCAGGGTCCCGGGATGGAGGCCAGCATTGAGCTCCCGGCTGTGCTGAGAGCCTGCTTCTCCCTCTGCCTGCTGCTCCCCTGGCTTGTGCTCCATCTCTCTGTGCCAAATAAGCACATAAAATCTTATAAATAAATCAATAAAAATATTACCAGAAACATAGCTTTGATAATAATTGTTTGAAAAAGTTGTATTAAAATATAGTCTGCTATGCTGCACATGTGCATTTAAATGCAGTAATCCAAAAATTCAATATATTATGTGTTGGGTCCGTTATCAAAGGAACAAGACTGAGACAAAGTTACTCAAAGCCTTATTCTATGCCAAGCATTAGAAATTAGACTGACCGGTCATGGGAATGAGGCTGAGACAAAGTGAAACTTATGTAAAGCTTTATTCTATGCCAAGATTTAGAAGTCAGACTGACCGGCCAGGGCCACCTCCGAAGAGAGCAACACCCCTTGGTCTTACAGGCTAGTTTTTATAGGGCACAATCACAGACATGTACATATGTGGCTTTGGCTGATTGGATGTCTTCTACCTGTGTGTTTTAGTAATGGTTACCTGCTGAGGCATTTATTAAACAACAAAATGGCTATCTAGGCAACATGGAGTCACTCTGGCTAAGCAGGCCCAGGCAGGCCCTAGGGGTTTAACAGGTTTTAATGTGGAATCAGCCCCAACATTCTTCCCTTTTCTTTGGAGATTAGTCAATTCTTTGACTTTTTAAAGAATCAGTAAGTGCTGGAATTAGGATGGGAAGTGCAGGCTCTGTCATTTTATTGCTGCAGTAAGATGTTGGAATTTCTCAGGTCCTCTATAGGATGACAGTAAGTGGTCCTTCCCAAAGGTGGCCGTTACGTGTTGCCCGGGCCACCAAAAGGGAACTGATCTGGTTTCAAAAGAAAACCAAGTAGCAGATCAAACAGCAAAGCAAGCAGCCAGGAAAATGGTTCAAGAACTGGTTACACTCCCGGCTCCAGCCCTACCAAAAACACCCAGATTATTCAGAAAAAGATTTAAAATATTTAAATATTTTTTTTCTATCCTAGAAAAACTTCAAGTTTTTCACTCAGTAGCGGCGAATCCAAACCAAGTCTTTGGGTTGGTAAGGCTGTGGTTTTACCTCCGTCTCCATCTCAGTGTAGGCAGTCTGGATCCCTGCATGGGCTCTTTTTCAGACAGACTGTAGCACCTGCAGTGACTGGAATACAGACTGATCGGTCATTTTTGTTAGGGTAACCTTTTGTAGCCATGGGCAGAGTGGAGGAGGGTCTCCTGAACATTATTTGAAATGCGGTAACCTTGTTTAAGTAGGGTGTACATCGTGCCCTAAGGAGGGCGAAGGGAAGGAGATCCACCCACCCACCGCCAGTCTCCAGAATTCACTTTGTCAAGGTTCCTGTAAGAGTCCGGTTCATTTCCTCTACTTGTCTGGAACTCTGGGGCCAGTAGGCACAGTGTAGTTTTTAATTAGTCCAAACCTAGTAATTATTTTTTTAGTAGTTTTGGCTACTATTCCTGTCATTTTATATTTGGCAGAAAAAGTTTTTACTCAGTCTTAAAAGTATCTACAAAAACTAACATTTTTTATTTTATTTTGTAAAATCCACTTCCCAATAAACTCCTGGTTTTTCACCTTTTTTTTTTTCTATCCTAGTTTTCCCGCTTCTGCTGCCTGACATTGAGCACATCTATCAACTATATCCTGAGCCATACGCCCTAATTTAGATACCTGAAATTGCTTGTCCATGAGTTCCTTAAGTTTGTGTGTCCCTAAATGAGTGCCCTGATGTATTTGGTTTACTAATTTTTTATTATTATTATTATTATTTTTAGTCTTTGAGGAAGAATTAACTTTTTTATTCTGGTCTTAGCCCAATCCCCTTTATACTCTAATTTAGTCCATTTTTGTAAATATTTTAAATCTTTTTCTGAATAATCTGGGTTTTTTTGGTAGGTCTGGAGCCGGGAGTGTAACCAGTTCTTGAGCTGTTTTCCTGGCTGCTTGCTTTGTTGTTTGATCTGCTACTTGGTTTCCTTTTGAAACCAGATCAGTCCCCTTTTGGTGGCCTGGGTAACGCATAACTGCCACCTCTTTTGGGTCCCACATAGTCTGGAGGAGAGCCAGTATTTTTTCTTTATTTTTAATTTTTTTTTCTGCTGTTAATAGGCCCCTTTCTTTATAAATAGCCCCATGTATATGGAGAGTAGCAAAGACATACCTGCTGTTCCTAGAGATGTGTGGCAGGGCCGCCTTTCAGAGTTCCTGCTTGGGAGAAACCATCGCAGCCCCTGCATATCTCTTCATTCGCCAGGTAGCTACCCCCGTCTGTGAACAGAGTTATCTCCACATCCGGGAGGGAAGTGTCTCTGAGATCTGGCCTTATTCCTGTGACCTGGGTTAGGACCTCCCCGCAGTTGTGTGGATGGGGCAGGGGTATGGGTTGGTTACCTGTTTCCTGGACTCAGACAGTGAACGCACTCCTTCTTGGAGATCAAAGCCTAAATAAGTGGCTTGTCCCCCGCAAGCATGACTCATAGTCCTCAGCGGCTATTAGCAAGTGCTGTGGCCAGTCCGCTCCTCTGGCAGGAACGTGGCTGGATTTAGCACCGCCGGGGACCGGAAAGTCACTTTCAGTTCGTTGAGGAGGAGGGCCTGATACCCCATCACTCGGGCGTTGTTCTTGTCCAGGTGAGCTGACCTTGGAACACTTTCTGTGGGTTGGACCACTCGAGAGCAAAGAGGGGCTGAGACTCGCTTGTATCCTTGAGGTCTAAGACAGTATACATGGTTCTCTTGGGGCCCAGGGGGGGAGAGTAGGGTAGAGGGGTCAGGCACCATCGGGTGGACATCTTCAACTCATTCGTTAACTTCCCACAAGTCCTGACCGGGTCGGTACACCCCAGTTTGGGCCTTTTGATGGGAAGCAAAGGTGTGTTCTCTGGAGATCCCTTCCTTTGCTTCCCAGGGCAGGGAGCACTGCCGGACGCGAACAGACCCAGGCCACATTTAAAGTCCTTTCTGTTGTTTGTTTACATCTTTTTGTGCCATTGGCCCCTTGTACCCAGACCTCCTCTTCAGAGAGTTTTCCCACAGGCTCTAGTAATGATGAAAATGGGGATCCCGTGTCCATCAAAAAGTCAGTTCATTTCCCCTCCACCTCAGCTCTTACCCGAGGTTCAGGGAGGGGCTCTGAACCATGCCCTTTCAGTCTCTGGTGGCCGGCATGGCCATCTTCTTTTTGGGGCACTCCTTGGCCCAGTGTCCTCTTTCCTTGCAGTAAGCACACTGACCTGAAGCTAAGGCTTCCCACCAGCTTTCTCTGTACTTAGGCTTTTCTTTCCATTGACCGTCTTCTACCTGCTTTGTTCCTTTCCGTTAACCTCTTTTCCTATGTTTCCTCCCCACCTCATGTAACTAGTCTGTTTTTCATCTTCTTGTGTATCTCTGTTGTTAAACACATTTTCTGCTATTCCCACTCACTCAGTCAAATTCTTCCCTTCAAATCCCTCAATTTTCTGAAGTTTTCTCCTTATATCTGGGGCTGACTGACTAGCAAAGGCAAGATTTATTGCCCTCTGATTTTCGGGCGCCTCAGAGTTGATCGGGCTCTACATTTGATAGGCTTCCATAAGCCTTTCATCCTTATCTTGAGTCACTGCACTAATTTTAGATAAATTTATGGGTCTCCTTGCAATCGCATGGAGTCCTCCGAGCAGAGCCTGGCGGTAGAAATATAGACTCTCCATACCTTTCGGTTTGGGTTCCAGTCAGGGGGTTCCTTTGGGCAGTAGTTCTTCATTCGCCAGGGATTGAGGTCCCATTTTACTAATTCTGGTTTAGTTTGAATGTAGTTTTAGTTATTTCTGGAAACTTTTATTCATTTCAGTTTCAGGATTTCAACATATCAAAGACCTGTATTTGTCCTGGAAGTCTCCCATATGAATTTTCTTTAAGGCAAAATTTATTTTATAAGAGAATTAAAATAGTTATAAATGACAAAAATTCAGAATAGTTACGGTTTTACAGTTTAACTGGCAAGAAAATCAGATTACTTCTGTGACATATAACATTTTAATAATTACAATATCAAGTGATGACCTTATCAAAGGGTTAAAACTTTAGGAAATGCATAGAATTTCTATAATAGTTATAGCATTTACCCATATGTAACCAAAGTTTTATCATTGGTTTAGCAGTACTTTTTGAGTAATTAGTATACCAAGGAAAAGTCTTATGAGTCAAAGAGATCTCATTTACAATTTAAATCTTGTTGACAATTGTTAAAACCTAAGTTCTAAAGCACATAACTAAATAGGATTACAGATGAAACAAAACATAAAAACTGGTTTCTCTGGGCAGGCAAAGAGAAAACCATTTATATATTCTTCTTAACAGCAGATCAATTAATCTAAGAAAACTTTGTTTTTTTGAACAGAGAGAAAGCAGATTTTTTTTTTTTAAATACCAGTGTTTTTTAGTTTACATAATGGTTAACATTTACGTGAGTGGATCACCAATATAGATTTGCCATGACACAGGGCTTTAGTCTTTTTTTTTTTTTTTTTTTTAATACTATGCCTCATTTGAAAAGAAACATTTTACAGGAAAATATTTATTAGTTTTTTTTCCCTTCTCGTGAATACATCCATCAAAACTGATCTAATATGATTAAATTTCCAACATATTTTATTGTTCTCTTTCAAGCCTATAAACCAAGGCAAATAAAGGTCACTTTCCTCAAGCCTTCTATGATTTACTAAATATCCTCAAGTTTAGTTTTTATTTCTTTTCATGTTCTGATGCAACCAGATATTTTTATTTTAACACAAAACTACTTACTTCTTAGGCCTTCTTTTTTGTGTGTGTAGTTTTTCTAAACTTACTATCAGTCATCAGTCAACTGCCCTTCCTCTGTTTTTAGACAACATTAAAACTTTTAATAAAAACCTTAACGGTGTTTTGTTTTGTTTTGGTAGTCTAGAATACATGGAGTCATTTTGTGCACTTTATTATTTTGATGTGCTACATTTTAAAATTCATTTTAATTTTAGTCTGTCCTGACCATACCTAAAATTTCTTTTTTGAAGATTTTTCTTCACAAACCTTTTACAACTTTTTTTGCATTAAGGTTTTGTCCCAAGCCATTTTTTTTTTTCCAAATAATTATCTCATTTAGGACAAAATTACCTCTTATCTTTAATGAAATGTTTTTTTATTCCCTTTTATTTTTTAATGTATCTCCTACTTTTTACATATAGAGTATTTTTCTTACTTTCATCAGTCATAGTTACAGTTAGTAGAATTTTTTTATTCTTAGAAGCACTTTAGTCTCTAGTGATGGCTAAGTATTAACCAATTGTGAACAGTTACAACAGAATCCTGTAGATGACAAATTTATGAATCAATTAAGCACAAAACATGTTTACCAACAGATTTAAATATTTTTAGTTTCTTTGCAGTAAGAAGTCAAAAGCACAAACCTGGTTTCAGTAATTAATGCGTTAGCATTTTATCCCATTTGGTTAAGACCTAGATGTCCAACAAATTTAATTCCATTTGTCATCCAAGTAAAACTTTAAAGTTTCAGGTTACTAAAGACTTTGAAAGCTATTTTAACAATTACCTATTAAAACTCTGAGGCAGACAATTAATCATCAGTTCAGTCATTTCTTTGCTAACAGATCTTAACAAATAACATGAGCTTATTTGACCTTCAGTAAACTTTGATTGAAGTTTCACATTTACTGCTGTAACTTTAAAGATATGTCTATCTTAATTAAACCAACAAATTTAACTTAGTTTAAATTCTGATTTACGTTTCACCTGGACCCACTCCACTTTTAATGTTTACCTGAGACACGGGTGGGAAGATCTGGAGTGGGGGGTGTTAGATCCAGGGGCTGCTCTTTTTGTTCCTTGACAGTGAAGAGAGAAGGAGCCATGGTGCAGGGAGCACCGAGGATGGTCTAAAGGCCAGTTATGCAGGCTGCACCCTACCTGGTGCAGAAACAGAAGGGAGAGACAGAAGAACAAAGTGCTGCTAGAAGGCCCCGCCAGCAAGGGGGAAGGGCTAGGCAGTCCAGGTCGGGCCAGAGAAGGCAAGGAACTTCCCCCAAACAAAGGGAGTTTTGGCAGCTGCCTGGGAATATTCCTTTAAGTCTCTGTGTCAAGTTAGACTAACCACTGTTGGCTCCAGTTATAGACTTTAATATAAGAAATGGGCAAGGGAGAAGTCCCACGTCTATTAGGAGGAACAGAGAGATAAAAGTCAGAGTCCCCTTACTCTCTGTCTGCCCCATTTTTTCAAACACAACAAACAACACAACAGACAACAAAAAGACAAGACACAGACAACCACAGATCTAGTGGCCCTTATCCAGAACCTGCCGCTGGTGGGGATTTTCTTGGTCCCTTACAAACATTTGCCAGTGGGGATTTTCTTAGTCCCCTAGAAAAGAGTAACACAACAGACAACAAAAAGACAAGACAAAGACACATAGACCCAGCGGCCCTTACCCACTGGTGGGGGTTTTCCCGGCCCTCTACAGACCCAGATAACTGCCTGGGGGGGCCTTGGACCCTCAAATGATCTACCAGAAGAGGGATGGGGCATCCCTGCATCCTCTCCAGCCCTGGGGAGCACGGCTGCATCCAGCTTCTCCCCAGTGGGCCATGCCCTGGAGCTCCACAACCAGACAGACTGGAACTTACAGACTATGGAGATCTTACCTCCGGAGGCTTTTCCCAGAAATTCTGATGCTGGCTCAGTTCTTGTCGTTTGATCCCGGACAAGCCCCCATATGTTGGGTCTGTTATCAGAGGAACAAGACTGAGACAAAGTTAGGCAAAGCCTTATTCTATGTCAAGCATTAGACGTTAGACTGGTTGGCCAGGGGAATGAGGCTGAGACAAAGTGAAAGTTATGTAAAGCTTTATTCTATGCCAAGCATTAGAAGTCAGACTGACCGGCCAGGGCCGCCTCTGAAGAGAGCAATGCCCGCTGGTCTTACAGGCTAGTTTTTATAGGGCACAATCACAGACATCTACATATGTGGCTTTGGCTGATTGGATGTCTTATACCTGTGTGTTTTAGTAACGGTTACCTGGAACCAATACTAGTAACTGCTGAGGCAATTATTAAACAACAAAATGGCTATCTAGGCAACATGGAGTCATTCTAGCTAAGCAGGCCCAGGCAGGGCCTAGGAGTTTAAACAGCTTTTAACGTGAAATCAGCCCCAACATTATGAAGGAGACTCCTCCTAAAAATTCTAAATTATTTTTAAATTACTAAAATAATTTTGGTAGCGTAAGTTCACAAGAGTTCAGTACTACCTGTAAGGACTTATTTAGCCAGAGCAATTCCATCTGGTTAAACAGTGATTTTGTTGTTTATGCAGTAAAACTGAAACTGACCCTCCTCCCCCCCACCAGGGGAGCTTACTTAAAAGCAAGTCTGGGAAACCAGTGAAATATGGTTGACCAGTTCCTGATAACAGAGCCCAGATACAGGGTAAGGTCAGGTGGAGATAACAAAGCCCGAATGCAGGGATGAGTGGGGCCAGGTGGAGACATCCAATCAGTGGGGCGTGCCTACTATTCCCTAGCTACCAAGGAGTGTGGGCCCTGCCTTTTGGGCACCTTTTGGGTGCCAATTCTGACCAAGGTGATAGGCTAGTTCTAATAGCTACTATGGGGTAACTGTAATTCAATTGGCCATCCATGTGTGACCTAGCATGACTGTGCAGCTTTCTCTGTGTGTAACAATCTCGTTGGTCACCTGTGTGTGGACAGGCTCAACCACATGGCCTTTGCTCTATAAAAGTTAGTCTATAAGGCAGGGAGGGGTCGCCTCTTTGTAAGAGACAGCCCCAACCTGTCAGTTTGATTCTTGATGCTTGGCATGAAATAAAGCTTTGCTTGACCTTCACTTTGTATCAGTCTCACTCCTTTGATCGCGGATCTATCATTGGGGGACCTTTCACTACCCAGGCAATGCTGGTAACTATGTTATATCAGGAAGCCTTTACATGTCCAGATATGGGTATGGATTCCCTGTGAATTGGTCAAGTCCTCCAGGATGTACACACAGCCCCAGGCAGGTGCTAAGAGTACTGAGAGTGGTCTCTTAGCTCCAGGGCCTTATAAACAATGGGGAAGTTGGGGATGGGGTTGGGGGGGGATAAGGTGGGGGGGCGGGGCTGGTTCAGTGGCACAAGCAAGGACATGCAGACAGAGATCACGTCATGTCAGATCAGGGTTTCTTTTTTGTCATTCAGTGTTGACCAACCCTGTCTCCAGACAAATACATGTAAGACAAAGTCTTAGATTCAGAAAAATGGGGTTTCAGAGTTTTGAGCCAAAAATCCCTCTTTTCTTCCTTTAATTTTTAGTTGAAGATTAGGCCCGATTCCCTTTGCTTTAAGAAGTCAGCATTTTCCACGCCCCCAGCTTCCCAGCTTCGACTCCCATCATTTAAATCCCAGGCTATTTATCATCTCTAGAGAAGAAAAGGAATATTTGGGGATGCGAGGATTTTTACAACAAATCTGTTACCAAATCCTCCTTAATTCACTAGACTCTCTCTCTGGCTGACTCTAAGCTCACCACTTGAGCTCTCTCCAGACCTTCTTTGGGAAATGCAGCATTTCCTATCTGCTCTCTCCATTTCTCCTCCCCCATACCCCTGGGCCTGCAGAGAAGATTCTCAAATGCCAATCTGACCAAGTCCTGCCCATACTTAAAGTCTTTCACAAACTTCTTACTTACTGGCCCTGGGATGAAGCCTCATTTCTGTAATAGGAGCCCAAGGACTCCAGGCCTGGGTAGTATTAATCTGTCAGGTCCTCTCTGGCTCCCCTTCCCTTCTCTCGACCCTCAAGGCACACTGGGGACTTATTCATCTTCAAGGCATCAAGCCTTTTTACACCTTTCATGCTTTTTCACTCTTGCCCGGCTTTAGCTCTCTGCTTGTGATGGGGTATGGAAAAGCCATCCCTCATTACATTTGCACACAGCACAGGCTCTGGTGCAGGGGAACGGGAGGCTGTGCTGCTCAGCGTTGCTGCACAAACCGAAAGCAGACTGCACAGATGTCAGTACTGGCTTGGCCACTTAAAAGCCCTGAGACCCTGGGTGCCATAGTCTCTATGCCTCAGTTTCTTCATCTGTAAATGGGAGTAGTAATCCTAGTTGCCAGTGCTAAGAATGAATGAGTTGTGTTATGTTTAATACAGTAAATGTGCTCTGTAAATGCTGTCATTTCATTACTCTTAATACACACACTGGGGACTTACTATGCGCCTCTTCCCTCCACTCTGTTTTTTTTTTTTTTTTTTTAAGAGACAGAGAGAGTGTGAGTGTTGGGAGGCAGACAGTGGGAAAGGAAGAGAATCTCAAGCAGACTCCGTGCTGAGCGTGGAACCCAACATGGGGCTTGATCCCATGACCCTGAGATCGTAACCTGAGTGGAAATCAAGAGTCAGATGCTTCATTGAGCCAACCAAGTGCCCCAATGTGTGGCTGTTTTCTTAGTGGTTTTACATGTCTTCACCCTATTTAACTGACAAGACAGGGTGACAGGGCCCCTACTATGTGCTCCAGAAGCCCCTTAAAAACCCTGTTGCGTTTTTGTGACCTTTTTCCCCGGGAATAGGACACATATCATGTGTATCCTTGTATCCCACAACATCCTAACAGTGTTGGGCATTTTATATGCAATGAAGAAACTGATTTGATTTTAACCTGGCACCTCTTAGCAAAGTGCTCTGAAAAGTTTTTTGTATGATTCACCTTCTCCCCAGGCCCCTCACATTTATGCCTCCTCCACTAAAACTGGCCTTCCCAAGGTCACCAGTGTCTTCAAGTTGCCAAATCTAAAATCTTGGCTGCATCCAACCCAGCTGGCCACTGTCCCCCACTTAGCCCATGTACAGGTTTACTACTGCCCTCTCTGCCCTTCGGGGTATTTTCCCGCTAGCTCCTTTGGTAATAAACTTATCCATTCATAAGCAATCTTTGGTCCCACTCCAGTGATCTCTCCTGAGCCAAATAGCTTGTTAATAATTACTTTACATGACTTGCAAAATTAAGCATGGATTCAAAGTCACACACAAAAAAAGAGAAAGAGCATGAGGCAAATTCCCTGCACAAATTACACCACTGGTCCTCAAACCCAAATCCTTACCAAAATCATGCAAGCGGCTTGGGTCCCTCAGTAAAGGTACTTATTGAGTCAGACTCTCTAGGAAGGTAAGGTTTAGACATGTATAACCTAAAAGGGTCCCATGAAGATTTTGGTGAGTTGCCCTCATTAAGAGAAGTCCTCAGATGAAGGCGTTTGTGTGCACACATATCCAGATTTTACCGTGAGCTAGGTGAGGTGTTCCAAAGACTGGAGAAACAAAAATACATAAACAGAAGGCCACCAGGGGCCATTCCTTAAAGAAAATTTTTAAAAAATTGTCATAGCATGTCAGGAGACTGCATGCTAGAAGCTACATAGCAATGAAAAAAATTTTAAAGCTTTTGAAAAAAAATGACTACACAAAAACAGACTTGTAAGACATCAAGTCCATCAAATCTTTAAGACTGCAGCAAGATCCACACGAAAATGCAAATAAAAATTGTTTCAGTAATAAAAACACTAGATCCTTTCTCTGAGATGCTTCTGGCCCCCCCAAGATGATACAGTGCATCCATGTGTTAAACTGGAAAATGTCCCTTAGCTTACAAAAGCAGAAAGGTAAGACATACTCCAGCACAAAAGTTCTAGAAAGGGTGCCTGTCCCTGCTCTGCTGGGGATACACTGAATGAGCCTTCCGACTGGAGTTACGGTGTTAACTCTGAATGTACTTAAAATATAGAGAGAACATTAACCATTAAACAGGGCTAATAGGGGAATTAATCCCTAATCCGGAAATAGTGCTACTCAAAGCCAGGATCTAGAGTCGGACTCTGGGTTTGAATCCCAGAAGTGCCGTTAGCCAGACGTTTAACTGAGCACGCTACCAAACGGGCCCGGTTTCCGACGCCTCATCTTTACCGTGCGTGTACCAGGATCGCTCTGATGAACGCATTTGGACAGTAACTGAAACCCGGTACTCACAAAGTGGGCTTTTTGTTGTTGCTCTTTTTGAGAAAGAAAAAAAAAAAAAAGAAATTCAATTAAAATGTGTAGGTTTCTTGAGGGAGCTTCCATTCTAAAGCGGAGCAACGGAAGCATAACACTCGGGGAACTCGCCGGTACTCTTGGAGAGAGTCCGTGCCCGCGGAAGGCCACCTCAAGCGCCCTGATCGTTCTGCTTTTCCGTAGGTCATCAAGAGCAAAATAAAACTCATAAATCATCCCAGTGTCTATTTCCAGGGAAACTGTCGGGAAACGGGTTTAAGAAGGACTTACACTGAAACTCAAAACGTAATTGAGGCTTTCGGGTTGAGTTAAAGCTAAGTTTATGCTCCTCCGGACAATCACGCCTGACTGAAAGCAAAATAAGGCTTAAAGTAATTGGTGAAACAATCATGTTAACACATTAAAAAACAAACAGAAAAAAAAATCCCTAAATACACGTGATTC
Organism: Mustela lutreola; assembly: GCF_030435805.1. Classification (NCBI taxonomy): domain Eukaryota; kingdom Metazoa; phylum Chordata; class Mammalia; order Carnivora; family Mustelidae; genus Mustela; species Mustela lutreola. Next base: position 6,492,575 of record NC_081294.1, on the reverse strand, counting down.
GGTTGTTCCCAGGCCCCAGAGCCGCCCCTGGAGCACAGCCCCAGACAGGATTTGCTAAATGAGGCGACACTTCCCCGCTCAGACGGTAACACGGAAAGGGCAGGACACGGTACGACCCGCCACTGCGCACCTCCGGGGCCGGAAACCTCCGCAGCTGAGGACTAGCACCACCTCCCGCGCTCCCGGGGAGGAGGAACCCCTCAGGCCCACCACCACCTCACCGAGGTCTGTGACCCCGTTTCTCCGCGGCGGATCCCCGGCACCCGCCCGGCTCCCGCAAGCGGAGAAGCGGGGAGCAGCACCCCGCGTGACCCCCGCCGCCGCACCCCTTTCCGACGCCCCCTTGGGTCCCCTCGACCCCAGTGTAGGGAAGTGTTCGGGACACAGACGCCCACGGAGGCGCCCACAGGGACCGGCGGGGCCGGCGCCGCCCGTGCAGACGCCGCCGCGGGGCCCGACCCGCTCCCTGCGGGCGACGGGAGGCCCAAGACGCAGCCCACCCGCGCGCCTGGGGGAGGGACGCGGGGCGGCGCGGAGGCCGGTGTTCTCGCCCAGCCTGCGCCGCCGCCGAGCGGACCGGGCCGCACGCCCGAACAACCGCGACGACCGGTCCCCACCTGCGGCCGCTCCGCCCGAGACCCGCCCCCGGCAAGCGTGGGGACCGACGGACCCCGCTGTCGCGTCTGCGCACACTCTCGCGGGACGCCCGCTGGGCGCCTGGGACCAATAAGAGCCCGGGCCCGTTATCCGGCGGGGAGCTGGAGCCAATCACAGCGCGCTCCGCGTGTGGGCGGTGCCTGGGCGGCCGCGGGGCCCGCAGACTTCCGGGGAGGGCGGCTGTCGGACTTCGGGGCTCGGGCGCTGGCTGCGGCCTCCGGTGCGGCGACGCCTCCGCGGGCCCCGGGGCGCGAGCTCAGGGGCACTTGGGGGCCGGGCTGTGCAGTGGGAGGTGCCCCCTTCCCGTGGAACTCTCGCCTTTTCCTCCTCGCCCCGGGTCGGGAGCTTCGGGCGGGAAGGGCTCCGGCGTCTTCCTCCGGCGCGGTCCCCCTGTCCGGTCTCTCTTCCTGGTCGCGGAGGCCGACCTTCCTCGGGGCAGCTGATTCCGAGAGCGCCTCAGAGCGCTTCCCCGGCCCTGACCTGCCCCGAATCTGACCGTGCTACCCATGGGGTGGCCAGACCTCGTCCCCTCGTGCTCCGGTTGTCCCGTGGAACGGGACACCCCCGGGGGCGCAGGTCGGCCGTGCGTGCGCCGCGCTGACCTGTGCATGGCGCCTGGGGCGTGTTCAAAAGTTGGCATCATTTTTAGGTGCCAGTCGTCTTCTAGGTTTCGGGATGTCGGTCTCGAAGTCCCTGGTGACCTTCCTGGAGCCCAGAATCTAGTGCCGACTCTGCTGATTTTTTGGATACAGACCCTTATTTCGTCAACACGGATAATTTTTGTTGAGTGACGCATGTTCTCAAATTAGAGTCTTTTCCAGTATTTAACCGTATTGTATTCTTTTCTTCCCCAGGTACTGTTCAAGGGAAAATGAGAACAGCATGATTTTGTAACGCTGTCCAGGAATCTGTTCGGTTGATCTGCTGCTGCCACATGCCGACCTCTTTCTACTCTGAAAAATCAACTTATGAATCATGTTCGCAGAAATCGGCTGGTTCTTTTCTCTACACCCGACAGCTTTCAGGCTCACATTTTTCATTCCTGCTGTTTACAGTTCGAGGGCAGAAAATGGAATTGAGCTCATCGAGGTGGTGTGCTACTGTTTTTGCAAGTACACTACTGGGATAGAGGGAACCAGAGAATGAACACGTAGATGAATCCGTGTTTTACAGTAGACTTTAAAAAAATGATTTTTTCAGAGGAACTGCCTGATATTCCGCAGCTGAAGTTTTGCTATAAATTTTGGAAATGGCAGAAAAAGGCATTCTAGAGAATAACATCTTACATGTTTATAATCTCATTTTGAATCCTAAAAACTTGAATACTGCTCTGGTGACCGCTTTGTAAGCCCTGACTCTGTTGCTTGTGGATCCCTAAAGTGAATTGTCAGGAAGCCTGATGCAAGAATGCTGAAACTGACTTAAAAGAATTCATGGAGAAAGTATGATTCAACTCCCAACGTCTAATAGTGCAGCAGTGGGAATGCAAGAATGAGAAATTGGGGATGAAAATAACTGGAAGAGTTTATCACAAAGGGTCTTATGTCATTTTATAGGCCTTTCTGGGATTAAAAAGTAGATATACAGTCCATTTGTTAGAAATAAGATGAGCAACATCTCTTGGTTGATAGTTTCTGAGTCCTACGTTTACCAGGCCACAGTGAGTGTCTGGTGCTTCTTGATCAGACACTGCCTCTGATTATAAATGTGTGTAAAGGTGCTATAAAATGCGTCCTTTATATTTTCTAATGAAAATCTAGATAAAGTTTCTGAGATGTTCAGATACTTGGGCACAATCACATTTGCTTAAAGAAGGCTTAGGGCAACCTATTGCTATACTTTGTGTCTATCAGTAGAAAATGGAGTCCCTCAAAGCCCATTTTGGATGCGATAGCATAAAGTTATTTCTCCTACTTGCCACACAAAAACTTTCACCCAGCCAGGTTTCTGAGTGATCAGTACAGTTAGAAATAATTTAACTTGCTACTTGCTTAAATTACTTGCTATCGAGACCCATACTTTTTTAGAAAACTAGAAAATACCCTATTCCCTCATTTTGATTGTTTTCTGCCCAGAATACTATTGAAATTCCTGAACTCATGTTTGCTGATCCAATATCATCTATTTGTCTTTATGGTATACATATTGTTTTCTTCATTAGTTTCAAGGTCAGCTGGTTTTAACTTCAAAGAGCAGAGAAACATATGGAATTTTGATGTTTTAGAGCCTAGGAAGCCTTTCCAAGAGCAGTTGTTTTGCCTCTTTTCCCTAATGATCTGAAGCAGAGCTCACAAAGAGGCAGAGAACTTGGACGGTAGGACAGTGGTTAAGAAAGCTAAACCGTTTGATGGAAATGGGAAGCTCACATTTTGGGAAGCCCAGGCTCTTTCGTGACTTGGCTGAAGAGTTGCAGTGTTCTTTTAGGGATGAGGGTTTGATAGTAACCATAGTAACAGATGTTAGGATCTCTGATGATAGAGACAATGTGCTTTGTTGTCTTTGTGAGGATTCCTTTATTTTTTCATATCAATTCAAGAACACCTACATAAGTCCGGTGGCGGGATCTCAGTTAAAGGGAGTGTATGGTGAGAAATAAAAATAGACTATAATAATTTGAGATTTTATATAAATATAAATTTATTGGGGGCACCTTAATGGCTCAGTGGGTTAAGCATCTGCCTTTGGCTCAGGTCATGATCCTAGGGTCCGAAGATTGATCCCTGTGTCGGCCTCCCTGCGTTGGCAGGGGGCGTGCTTCTCCCTCTTCCCACTTATGCTCTCTCTCTCTCTCTTGCTCTCAAAAAAAAAAAAGAATCTTCAAAATAAATAAATATAAATTCATTAAAATATATGAATTAATATTACCATTGAAATGAGCAGAAAATTATTTTAACTAGTATTAAAAGAATTTTTCTAATAATTTGAAGTTCGGATAAAAATTACAAAGATGTAAAAATGAACTTAGTTCATGTGGGATGGACTCAAGGGAAGCTTCTGATTTTTAATTAAAAAACAAAACCCAGAGTTACTTGCATTTAGTCAACTATAAATGTTGTATCGTCTAGTGCTGGTCAGGTTGAGGGATGGGAGGAGTAGGCGGACGGCAAGAGTGAGAGTTTGTGGCTACGGAAGCCTCTGGAGTTGGGAAAATGGAGGTCTAGGCCCCCTGCCATCAAATTGTTCTGTTGAGAAAGAACAAGGAAGGCGGTAGGGGACCCTGTTATTGATTATGCACTTACCTCCTATTTATGTCAGCCTCTATCAAGAACTTCGATTACATGCCAACCATGGGACTGAGGACAAGTTAATTTCCCTCTCAAGCCTTAGTTTCCTTGGAGGTGGTGGTATGGTTGTGCCAGAATTAAATGATTTAGTATAGATAAGATACTCAGAAAAGAAGTGGCACAAAGAAAGTAAGTACCGTGTAAAAATTAGTTATTTTTATTTTTATGTCTGATTTTCTGTTATGTCATAATTGTACTTCACCTTGTCTTTTGGGTTTGATTTTTCATCACTAAAACCTGGGGCAAGGGAAGTTATGTTAGATGATCTCTAAGATCATTTACAAAATTTTTATAGTTCTTTATTTAGATAGCAGGGCAGAGAGAACAAAAGACACTGGATAGGAAACAGACAAAAGAGATTCTGATCTGTTTAGGTACCCAGTTAATTGTACTTTTTACTTGGGCTAGGCCCCAAAGGATTTTAACTTCCTTTTGAAGTCTTGTATAGTTGGTTTCTAGTTGTTAATGGATATGTATTATTTAAAAGATTTTCTTGACCTTGAGTCAAAGAGGTTTGTAGAAAACAGTTAAATTAGAAGGTTCATGAGCTTCTAGAAATCATACAGTATCGACTGTGTGTATGTGTGTGTGTGTGTGTGTGTGTGTGTGTGTTTCTGGATAGAAGTTCTATGTAACTTTAAGTTTTTAGAAGCATCTGTGACTGGGGCACCTGGGTGGCTCAGTGGGTTGCGCCTCTGCCTTCGGCTCAGGTCATGGTCTCAGGGTCCTGGGATCGAGCCCCACATTGGGCTCTCTGCTCGGCAGGGAGCCTGCTTCCTCCCCTCTCTGCCTACTTGTAATCTCTCTGTTAAAAAAATAAAATCTTAAAAAAAAAAAAAAAGCATCTGTGACTATTTCCCAAAGCCTAAAAAGATATGAACTTTTTTCTCCTCTATCCTATTCTCCTCTATTTCTTTCTAGTATTTACAGTTGGACGAAAATGTCTCTGTGCTGTGACCATTCAGAGAAATCTAGCCACACATCTCTTCCGGAGGCCTCTTTGTCACCCGTTTCCCAATTCCGTTCCTTTGAAGTTCATGATCAGCCAGCCAACCTGTTAGCTATAGCTTATGAGTCAGTGTGGATGTATACTTCTGATAACCTCTCCCCATTCAGAGAAAATAAATGCTCGGGGCATTGTTGGACGGTCTGCCCACTGAAAGGGTTTCCCTTGGTCACACTACTTACTGGCTCTGAAAGTGGGGTTGTGAAAGGTTTCCCCAGAGTGGGGATGTCACGCTGTAGCTGTCCATGTTCAGGGGATGCCAGCATACTGTGCAGAGCTATCTATAAACTAGCCTTGAGTTTTTTCTTCCTTCATCAGCAAGTCACAATGAAGTCCCCGTGTGGGCACATGTGGTTTGTTGAAAGAGGAGACAGTGCTGTAGGAGGAGTCAAGCGAGTCCCTTTTCTCTCTTTACCTTCAGGTCCTGTTGAGCCAAATCTCATATCTAAAACTTGAGCTTGATGGTAGCATGCTGCCTCACCAGCTTTCTTCCCTGGTGCCTCCGGCATCTCCAGGTCTTGAAGGGCAGAGCAGGTGGGACAGTTACAGGTAGGTACGTGGTCAGACTGTGTCCCTGCTGGAGTCTAGCCAGAGCTCAGATGAGGACACATCTGCAGAGGATGAGAAAGCTTTGCCGCAAAACCCTAAACTTCCGCAATGTGATTCTGCAGAGACTCGCCAGAGGCTCTGCATAACGTTTTTAATCTGTCTTAAACACTCCAGGCACTTTTGGATCTACTGGGACATAAAGCCCCAGTGGCAGATCAGTTTATACGGCAGCCCAGACCTATTGCAGAATAATATTCTGATCTGGTCCTCATTCAAAACTGATAACCTTTATGTTTCTTTTTTAAAAAGTCAGAGTCACACACTACAAATCCAAAAGGCCTTCACTTTGGAAGAGATAATTTCAACTTACCCACAGAGCATCAAATCTCCAGATGTTTTACCAAAGGGGTAGGGCCTTATGTTTTGAGGTGTCCATTTCTCATTTCTGGCATATGTGTGTTTAGACAAAGTATCTAGAACATTTGCTACTCTTTACTCACTGGTTCAGGTCAGCATGATATCATCAATGTAGAGAGTCCACATAAATGTGTTGTGGGATATAGAGCCTATCAAGATCCCTGTGAACTAGATTATTACATAGGGATGGAGAGTTGATACAGTTTTGTTGATCTTGCCAGCTGAAAACAAACTGCTTTTAATACCCTTTATTCCAAGATATATCACCAGAGCTACTCACATAACAGGACTCTGGGATATGCACAAGCTTAGCCAAGTCGAAACAGCACAACCCAACAAACGGTAGATAACTGAACATTGGGTTACAGTTTAATGCTATGTGCACACTTGTCCTGAGGTTTATGCAAAACATTATGGTAGTAAGAAGAATTTAGGACACGGGGGGACTCAGAAACTCAGAAAACAGCTAATGAGTGATTTGTGATCTGAATTTTGGAAGGAGGAGAAATGCTGGGTGTGAGAGGAAAACGGGTCAGGCCACATTCAGCGGGACTCGTTGGGTAACAAGAATGGTTTGCCGTGGCTGGAGCATGTGATTCAACACGTGCAGGCTCGTTCCAGGACATGAGGCTGGATGTGATCTCTTCCTTCCTGGTACTAAAGCAATATTTAGTCTAGAAGTTGTGCACCTGTTTTATAAAGATAATTTAGGCTTGTAAATAAATTAGGCTGATAACTATTAACCTGCATTTATCAAAATTGGAGACAGACATTGAGAATTAATTGGAACTTAAGTATTGTCTCCATGTTGTCCATTGGTCAAATTTAATGGAAGCACTTTACTAGAGATACAGTGACAGATCAGTGAACAGTTACTTTTTCCCCCAAGCTACAATATGACATTATTTAATGGTCAAATACTATCATATTAATAAATTTTAATTTATTAATTAATAAATGAATACATTTATTAACTAATTTCCTTTGTTTCTTCTGATTACACACTGTTATATCCTGTTTTTGTCTTGGGAGAAGAATATCAAAACTAGATATGGACGTTTTTGGTGGTTGGTGATCATTTATTAACCTGTGAAACCAACCTTTTACTCCTGTCCTTATGAACCACACAGTATATCTTTATCTTGGGTCATAACAGAACTTAACACAGGACTATGACAGTTGACTTTTTGTGTTAACATGGCTAGGTCATTGTAACAACTTTTTGGTCAAACACTAGCCTAGATATCATTGTGAAAGTATTTTTTAGATGACAATAAGATTTAAATTAATAGAGTTTAAATAAAATATTAACAATCACAAGTGGTGGGCCTTATTCAATCTGTTGAAGGTCTTAAGAGAGAAAGATTGAGGTCCCCAAGGAAAAGGGAATTCTGCCTTTGAACTTAAGATGGCAACATCAACACTTCTGTGAGTCTGCAGAATGCTAGTCTGCTGGGCAGATTTCGTGTTTGCCAGCCCCTACAATTGTGGAAATGAATTCTTTAAAAATATATCCCATTATGTACACATTCTATTGGTTCTATTTCTTTGCAGAACATTGACATATTCAAGGATAAACCAAAAATCAGTTGAAAAAAATCACATTTACAATGTATCTGTGCACAAAAGTGTTGCTGCTTAATTTAAGAAATGCTTGTCAACTTGAATAAATATTTCATAATTTATAATTAATGCTGGATATTAATAATCTTCTGAACAACATTGGCATGAATAATTATGTTTAGGCCTGATTTTCAAATTCAGTTTTTACTAGCAATTTTCAATCTGTTTACTAAAGAATCAATTGGCCCTAAAGTGGGCTGATTTTCTCCTATTTTACTTACTTGGTAAGTAAGGTACGAATAAGTATGAATGTAGCAAACAGCCAACTTCAAAAGAAAAAAAATGTTTTCAAATTGGATAAGCTGCCTATGAATAACAAATAAATTAACATGAGGGTACACATATTGGAAAAATAAGTTACTATAGTTATCATAGCAAAAACGGAATTGTACAAAATCCTAGTTGTTACAGTTTAAATTGTGTCCTGTCAAAATCTGTATGTTGAAGTCCTAACCCAGAGCACCTCAGAATATGACCTAACTTGGAGATTAGTCCCTCATAAAGGTGGGAACTTGGAGACAGACACGCATTCAGGGGAACTTCATGCTAAGACGAAGGCAGAGATCAGGGGTGCCTGCGTGGCTCAGCTAGTAAAGGAACCAACTCTTGATTTCAGCTCGGGTTGTGAGCTCCAGGTCCTGAGATTGAGCGTGGAGCCTTCTTGAGATTCTCTCTCTCCCTCTGCCCTGCTCATGCTCTCTCTCTGGAAAAAAAAAAAAAAAAAAAAAAAAAAAAAAAAAAAAAAAAGAAAGAAAAGAAAAGAAAAGAAAGGAAAAAAAAAAAGGCTGAAGGCAGAAATCAGAATGATGCTTCCATAAGCCAAGGAATACCACAGATTGTTGATAAACCACCAGAAGCCAGGAGAAAATAGGGGAACAGACTCTTCCTCACAGATCTCAGAAGAAACCAACCCTTGCCACCACTTGATCTGGGAATCCCAGCTTCCAGAACTATGAGACAATAAATTTCATCTGTTTAAGCCACTCAGTTTGTGGTACTTTGTTATAGCAGCTTTAGAAAAGTAACTTAATAGTAATAATTAATTTTAAAAATGAACATAATAAAGAAATATTGTAAAATTCCTGGTTATTCAACTAATCTCAACTATTAGTTATTAACTACTATTTTCTGTTCATTATTTTCAAGTTAATATTTCATTATTAGAAATAAGTACTTATGCTAATAGCTAACTCTCATGGGACATTCATTATTTTCCAAGCACAGTTGTAAATGCGTTAAGTGTATTGCCTCACAGATAATTCCATTAGCCCGTTTTACAAAAGAAACACAGAAGCACAGGGAAGTAAGTTGTTTCAGTAACACAGGCCATAGTGGTAGATTCAAGGCCTGGACTCAAAAGAGTTTTTTTCCAGGGGCGCCTGGGTGGCTCAGTGGGTTGAAGCCTCTGCCTTCGGCTCAGGTCATGATCCCAGGATCCTGGGATCCTGGGATCCCGGGATCCCGGGATCCTGGGATCCTGGGATCCTGGGATTGAGCCCCGCATCGGGCTCTCTGCTCAGCGGGGAGCCTGCTTCCTCCTCTCTCTCTCTCTCTGCCTGCCTCTCTGCCTACTTGTGACCTCTGTCTCTTGAATGAATAAATAAAATCTTTAAAAAGAAAAAAAAAAGTTTTTTTCTGAAGTTTTCAGTTCTAACCACAATGCCATATTACCTACTGGTGATGGAAGTAGTAAAGATCCCCCCCCCCCGCCCCGCCCCCAAAAAGAGCTTTTCAAGCTCAAAGACAGGTTGCATTTGAGATGCTGAATTCACAACAAATATCTAGATGATACCAGAATGTCTGCCTGAACTATTTATGCCCCTGGTACTAAATATCCCATATACTTTCACATAACACGTCATTTGGGGCTATTTGCTGTATTTGAGATCTAAAAGAAGACAATCTATACCAATCCTTTATTTTGGTCTTAACTTTTTTTAATATTTAAAGATTTTATTTTTATTATTATTTATTTGTCAAGGGGTGAGGTGGGCACACGCGGGAGAGCAGCCAGCAGAGGGAGAAGAAGGCTCCCTGCTGAGCAGGGAGCCCGATGCGGGACTCGCTTCCAGGACCCTCGGATCATGACTTGAGCCAAAGGCAGATGCTTAACTGATGGAGCCACCAGCTGTCCCAATTTCTGTTAATTTTTAATTCAGCTTATTTAAGAAGAAAAACCTATACTGATCATTTATGCATTTGTAATAAAAATATATAATAATATTATTCACATAGATGGTATTGACTTCATATTTTGTAAATGCTGTATGGCTTAATGGTGTGGCTTCCAGTGATGGCAAAAAGACACACACACACACGCACGCACACGCACGTGCGCGCTTGCTCATTGGGGCTCGTTGTTTATCCAGGACTATACACTGTTACTGCTGCCAAAGTCAGAGTATAAGATGTCTTTCACTTATTTCATGATCTGTGGAGAGCTTGTTGCAAATATTTAAACTAAGATGCTCGTGCCTGTAAACCATCAGCATCATTAAAGGGGTTTCCAAGGAGAACTAACTTTGGGTCTCTCCCTCTATTCTGCAGTTGAGTAACCTGAGATGCCCCTATGGGCCATGGCTCTCCTCCTGTTGAGCAGGGAGCTCCATGCTTTGCAGGCATTCCTGGGGACAGGCTCCCACTCTTTCCTGAAGTCTGGATACCTTCTCTCCCTTCTGCGCTGTGCATTGCTGCTCCCAGTGGCTCGATGGTAAGGCATTTCCAGTTACCCATCTTAGTTTTCTCTGATGTACGTTCCTTAGTGTTTAGAGGCAAATTTTCAAATATCCTTTTTTAAAATTAATTATTTAATTAATTTTTTAATAAGATTTTCAAATTTCTAAAGAAAAAAAACTTCAGAAATTAAAATGTTACATATTTAATATGGAGACGTTACATATGTAAAAGTACCAAGTGGCTCTTTTGCATAAGGAATACAAACTCTATTTCCAACATCACAGAAGACATGGGAAATTATAGGGGATTAAACCTTAAATGTTAATCAATCATCGATTTAAGTGCTGATTTTTCTAGACAGGTTTCATGCTTTAATCTCTTATATACTACATGCATACTACATATACTCTTGTATACCCATGTGTACTACTTATAATGCTTTGATGTATGATATTTGATGCTGTGTCAAGGATTTCTAGCATCTGTTTATGTCCCTCTTTTGTTCTTTATTGGATCTCAGGGAAGTAAAATAAGCAACACTTTGAATGAAATTTGCAGCTACTGTCATATCAGTTAAAATCCTTTCGGTGTAAAAATAATGCTTTTGGTGTAAAATGGCTTAAACAATAAGAGCATAATTATTACTTCACATACCTGAAAGTTTACAATGGCCCTTCATTTCCTACCTCAAGAGGAAACAACCCCACGTGCTTCCCAGTTTCCATCCCGCCATCTTCAGCTCGGTCCTTGGACTAAATACCCAAATGGACACAACATGGTTATGCAAAATCGGGTATCATATCTGTAAAATTCAGAGGAGGTTCCCCAGCACCCCTGCCCAACAGACCATACAGTACATCTCCTTGGCCAGAAGCACCACAAGCCGATCCTTGAGAAAAGGAAGGGAATCTTCATCATTCACTTAAACCTGAATTTCCCCCAAAGCCATGTGATGGAGGGGGAGATATCTGACAAATCAGGGCTTGATCAGCCCCACAAGAAAAACAGGATAGGCATTTTGGATAGGCCATGGAGGATCGTGGCTTCCAGGCTCTGCTGTATAAAGACTTGTTACCTGCATGGGGAAGCATAGAGAAGTTATGAAAGTTAGGGTAGGAATTAAATCCCTCTCTTCTATCCTCAGCCTCTTTCATTTCCAGCTGCTCTAGCTGGCCCACACGCCTCCACTGCTCCCACAAGCCTCTTCTTCCCATAATTATGTGCATCTCCTATAATTCTATAATCTGTCCCACAATTCTTGGTATTCCTTGCCTTAGAGACCTTTAGACCCTCCAGGTTCCTGCTAGCCAACAGAAACACCTGCCTTCCTCTGTGGGCTGGGTGTTTTTCCTCCCAGGGCAGATGAGGAAATGCCCTTGGTCCCCGGTGGATCTTTTCTCTGTGTCTTCTTCTCCTCAGGCACCGTGTTGCTCTGGTCAGCTCTGGCTCCTGCAGCTGGAATGACTTCCTCTCTAATAGCTGCTTCCTACCAATTCATTTAAAAATGTGCTCAGATCCATTTTTCCTTAAGTGATGCAACAAAGAGAAACAAGCTGACAGCAACTCACCTGTGTCCTTGCTTTGGTGAAGCCAGTAAATAAAAACTCATTCTCTTCATGAATTTTCACCCAGTTCTGACCAAGATTCAGACCAATTTCAGCCAAGACACGAGAGTCTGACTGAGGAAGATCAAATATGTATTGCTCGTTGCGCTGCTGCTTAGAGACAGATGGTTCATGGAGCGGTGTGAGAAATGGTGGGACCTTCAGATTTTTCCCTGTGTTCCCTCCTGGTGAGAGAATAAATATTTTCTCTTTTCTGTAAAAACCTCGGGAGAGGGGAATGAGTACTTTCCTCCATCACTCATCTACTGTTCACAACTAAGTTTCTTGAGTGCAATTAATCTTAATTTATTATTTTTAACAAATTAGTAATGTCTCTGCTGCTGCCCATCCACTTTTCTAAGTTCTGACCCCCTCCCTGGACTGAAGCAATCCTCCCTATACCAGTGGGGTCAAATGGCTAAACTCAAGGAATGACTTTTCAGCCCTTATTGTAATTGGCTTCTTGGAAGGTTTTGACATCATTGACTGCTTTTTTTGCCTTGAAGTTAGTTTCTTTCTTTCCTTATTTTATTTTTTTTTTGAGATTTTATTTATTTACTTGAGGGAGAGAGAGACAAGGCATGAGGAGGGGGGAGGAAGCAGACGGAGAGGGAGGAACAGGCTCCCCACAGAGCACGGAGCCCAACATGGGATCAATCCGAACACCTTGGGATCATGACCTGAGCCGAAGGCAGATATAATTCACTAAGCCATCCAGGCACCCCTAGAAATACTATTTTTTCTTTAATGAATGAATGAACAACAGTTTTACAAACTCTAGGTTCATGGTAACATCCTACTCATTTGAGAGCCCAACATCTTACTCATAGCCTAAAACATAGTCCAGACTTAATCAATAACTTGTGGATGGATAAGAGAAAAACAAACCATCTTGAGATTTAGCAGAAATATTAAAAATGTTAAACAAGAAGGGGAAAATTTTCCATTACTTATTACCAAGAAGAAAACAATAGGTTTATTTATTTTAAGCAAATCAGGGGGCAAGAGGACAAGAATGGACAGATCTTACTTTTTCCATCTCTCGTACCCGTATTTTCAGCTGCTTTCAAATCATCTATTTGGGCAGTGGAATCATCTAGATATATCAGTAAGGGAAACGTGAACACAAGTGATGTGTTTGGTGATAAATCTGAGTCTCCAAATCAGATCTGTTATTTTTGCCAAAGTTGCTTTTAAAATTGAATGTATGATGGGTCTTAAGGAGGGCACGTGATGTGATGAGCACCAGGTGTTAAATACAACTGATGAATTACTGAACTCCGCCTCTGAAACTAATGATGTACTATATGTTGGTTAATTGAATCTAAATAAAATAAGATTTTAAAAAAAAAGAAAAAAATCAAATGTGTATGCTAAAGGACATACCTAAACTAATCCAATGTCTTACAATCTGAATCAGCTAATAACCCTTTTTACATGATTCTGTAAGGCAGGATTACTAAAAAGAAGCAAATGCTTAATGAATCATGCCCAAAGCAGAGATACCTCCAAGTACACAGAAGCAAGAATGGCTCTTCCAAATAAGAATTCAGAATTGAGCTCCTGAGATCCCAGTGAGCTCCTGGCCTGTCCGGGGGTTGAAATGTCAGTGGGAACTTAGAAAATCTGTCTCACACTCTTCACCATTCACCGTCTCAACATGGATCTCAGTTTGGCCTATGCTAAATGATTCCTCATTTTTCTTCCATTTGTGGAAAGATCATGATTATTCTGTCCACAGTAGTCACAGTGAACTCCACTGTTTCCTTCTTTCTTAGGACCAGGACCTCATATTCAATGAGGTCCTTATATGAAATTCACTTACTTATTACTTATCTACAGCCCTTCTTAGTTTAACAAAGTCATTTTACAAGCTATTATTTGTAATAAAGAAGACTCTTAAGTATACTTAATTGTCCCTGTTTGAAATGTTTTGAAGATGTGAGCTAAGCATGAAATAGACTCTCTCTGGTTTAAAAATAACAATCATTAAGTTTCTAGTAATTAAAGGTAATTTAGTTGGAAGGAGAAAATCCCATCTGTGCTTAACTCAAGAAATTGGTTCTGATTATTGTGGAGAGTGCTTGCTGGAGTCTGGGGCCCCTCCTCGGGAGCCGACACACCACTCAGCCATCCAGCGAGCCATCGTGGGCAAGCTAGGGTGGCTCTGGGGGGCTCTGTCCCTGGGGCCAGGGAGAGTCCCTTTGGCAGAGTCCACACAACTCAGGACCTGAAGGTATTAACTGTCTGTCCTAGGCTCCTCCTGGACCAGTGACATTTACCTTCCCTGGAAATTTATAGGTGGAAAGGGAAGATGAGGAACAAGCAAAGATAAATGGGGTTCGGGAATGAAGGATTTTGTGAAGGAAAGTCAGAATTCAGCACAGACAAGAGGAAGGACGGGGAATCAGAAGGCTGGGCATTATTCTGTCACCTCACCGGCCATCTGTGCCTGATTCTACAGGCTGGTAGGCTTGTCCTCCATTGACAAATGAGCAGGCTCAGGTCCGGGACAGGACACATCGACCTGTCTGTGCCTCACGGCACTCTAGGCTTTCCACGCAGACAGAGCTGCAGAGCTTCTCCAATTCTTTCCTCTTCACTTGCTCTGGCCTCCTCTTACGTTTAGCAGACACTGACATGGCAGACCTCCCTGTCTCTCTCCCCGTATGCCCGGTGAGGGTCACAAGGCTGACCCACGCCAGATATTGCCACTGATACGTGGAAACTGGAAAAGTTCAGTCTTAATCTTTGATTGCTAAAGGCTTGCCCAAAAGATGAATGAACCAGGATGGTTAAGCCCAAAACAGAAGACCTTGGGGCAGTTTAATAAAGTTCTTTATGTGGACATACGTGTGATAAAGGACACACCGGGATCCATTTCTTTGGTGGTTTAAAAATACTGTCATAGTCTGTCTCTTTTGCTCATTCATCAAGCACTAAGTGCCTGAATGTTGAGGAACCATGAAATCCTTCCCAGACTGTAGATGAAAGCTCTGTACTTGTGAGGGGAAGTCACTCAAGACACTTGAATTTAAACTTGCACAATCAAGTTGGAATGATTTAATGAACCCTTCCTGTATACCAGCTGCCTTACTTTGGTCAGCAAAATCTGGTGAGGGCCAAGGGGCAGCCTCGGGCACGTTGAGTCACAGGAAACTCTAGCATGAAACATGAAATCCACACAAATAATCACAAAATAAGATAGGCCTCATTATACAAAACTTCAGCATCTTTCATGGAAATGTGCTATCATATCAGCTCAGCAAGATGGTTGAATGTTGATGGTCTGAAGAGAAATTCTGAGAAGAGTAAGTCCTTGTTTTCACATCTCATTCTTCTGGCATAATGATGGCGTCCTGTCTCCCGCTCAGAGTTGTTCTGGTTTCAGTCATCAATTATATTTTCACTCTATTTACAAAATGTTCAGGCCTGGGTTTTAGTAGATTTTCTCTAAATTGTTACAATGTGTTTTTTTTTGTTGTTGTTTTTTGTTGTTTTTTTCTAGCAAACACTATAGAACAATCAGTAAACACTGCATTTTGGGAAATTATCTCTGGGGCTCCTGCCTTTCTCTCTATCTCTGTCAACATCAACCCCTTCGTTTCTCAAAACCAGTTTTCCTGGTTGTCAAAGCCCAAGCAAGGAAATGGATTATTCTCTAGTTGAATGCTGGAGATGGCATTTGAGAGAAATCAAAAAATGTCGCTGCCTGATTTTTTTTTTTTCAGGTAAACTTCAGTTTTCCAAAAACTTTAGACCTTTTAACCTTATCGATGTGCATAAAAATACTTACAGAATCTTTGAATTCAGGTTAATGTTTTAAAAATTATTTTTTCTTAATCTTTCACTTTTAAATGTTTCCTACACGTCTGAGAGCTGCTGTTCCTGATCCTGCAGGTTAAATTACAAACAGGGACAACAGCACTGGCTTGTAATTTTGAAAATAAAATCAGGAAACACAGGTCATACTAACTAGAATGTTTTTGTAAAATATTCACAGAAGCATGTTGTGAAGAAACTTCCATATGTAACCAGAAGCCATGCTGGAGTCTCTCCTGCTCTTTTTGTGGTTATTAATTTTTCTCAGTGCCAAGTGTTTCTGTCAATTGTGGATCTTTTCAGAGTAATCTCAGGGACCTATTCTTACAGGACCATTTTGGAAGCAAAGTTGTAAAAACGAAATCCTTAAATTAGGTGCAATTTCTGGGGCGCCTGGGTGGCTCAGTGGGTTAAACCTCTGCCTTCAACTCAGGTCATGATCCCAGGGTCCCAGGATCGAGCCCTGCATCAGGCTATCTGCTCAGCGGGAAGCCTGCTTCCAACCCCCTTGCCTACTTTTGTGATCTCTCTCTGTCAAATAAATAAATAAAATCTTTTTTTTTTTTTTAATTAGGTGTCATTCCTTTTCTGTACAGGAAGGTTTATAGGAAACCGTGGACTTCCTAAGTATCTATACTACCCAGGCTCCTGGGACAAAAGCTGCATCCCCGCACGATCATCCCGGCACACACAGCACGGGAAGTCGTGGTGGAAACTGTCTCGTGCCTATGCCCAGCCTTGCTCCGTTAGCACATCTATTCACGTGCGGCATGAGAACCCCTACAAAGTCCTTTCAGTCTCGTTCCCTTCCATTCATCATCAATTAGGGGATGCCTGCTTTATGATCTCTGATTAAGTCAGAAGGGACACAAATTAGATTTGTGGCAAATTGCGTTTGAACCAGAAACAGACTTTAAATATTTAAGGAAAGGAGGGAAAACAATTTGCATCCTCTCATCCTTTGTGGTGAGATTTAAGGCCCCTGGAGTCTGTCTCCAACCAGACTGCCTCTCTAAAGGCAGGCCAGCGCAGACAGTTTCCATCGGAAGCCTCTGCGATGCCGTGGTGGGCTTCAACACGAGTCCCTTTCTTTGGTGTCTTTGAAAAAGGAGAAGGGGCTGCTGGCTTCGTTTCAGGAAGCTCTGCTTTCTGAGAAATGGAGCTTTTCCACTGCAGCAGGAGGACACCCCAAGGCCAGTCCATGTCCGAAGAAGGCCATACTATGGGACAGCACAGCTGTTCCCAAACATCATTTGGCCCCAAGATTAAAGTGGCCTTTATGGACTAGAAGTAGGTTAGTAGGACACAGGAGCATTTCTATCAATAACACGATTTTCTTTTACAACATCATCAAAGGACTCTGTGGAAGTAGGCAAGTTGAGGGAGTTCTGGAGCCATCGACGGAGGCCTTTATGGTGCAGGACAAACCTCTGTGAGAACTCGGAGCGGGAGGTGGGTCCTTATGGTGAACAAAAGACACGTGACAGGGACAGAGTGCGCATCACCCTGAGGGCACGTGGGCACGGCTCGAAATGGCACAGCCAGACCCAGGTCCCATGCTCCCCAACAACATTCCTGTTTAACCAGCTCTCAGTTCTTGCCTCTTCCTGGCCCCTTGCTTTTTCTGTGCTTTCCTGAGAGCCCTCGGAGCCGTGAGATTCAGTTCCACATGCACGTTTTTCTCCCGCAGCCATTCGTCCTTCCGTTCCTCGACCAGTCCCTGTAAGTACATGGTCGCCGCACCATTGCCACGCAGGAATGATTATCTGAGAAACTGCCGCTGTAGAGAAATCCAGACTCTGCTAGAATATGGTTAGCACAATTGTGTCCTCTGTCTGCGCCTATCACGCTTTTTTTCTTTCCTTCCTTCCTTCCTTCTTCCCTCCCTCTCTCTCTCTTTCTTTCTTTCCTTCTTTCTTATTTTAGATTTGGGAGCTGCAGGTTAGATGGTGTGGTTTCTCACAATGGTGAATCCCATTCTGTGTTCAGGCTTCAGGAGAGCGCTCGTAACTAATAACTCGAACATGACCAGCTTTTTTTGCTATCTGATGTGTTTTAATCGCTCTATTAATTATATGTCAATTGGTACAATCCACTTTAACTTACCAGAGCGTACGACCAGTTCAATTGCCCCAGCAGACACTTAATTATCCCTGAAAATGTGCTCTAGTAGATACAGTGGTTATCTGTACCTTTCCAGTCAGCCTGAATACTAAAGGTTGTTTTGCTATAATTATCCTAACTGCACTGTAAAATTCAGTCACTTGCTTATTAGTCGGAATGTCTTAGAAATAGAAAAAAAAAAGTTGTAAGAATCAAATCCAGTTGTTAGAATTAAAAAAAAATAAATCTAGGAGACAACTGTGCTTCTAAAGGCATGGATGGGGTCACTGCATATATCATCTAACAGAATGTTTTGCAAATAACAATTGAGGAAAGGAGAGAGGAGAGAGAGAGAGAGAGCTGACCAGGTGCTCACACCTAGGCCACGTTATTCTTCTATTGTACTATATTGTACATAAACAATCTCATATAAAACTGGTTGACTCTGAGGCTATGGGAAAATGAGACAAAACAAAGCTGTTTATAATTTTGTCTAAGCACAGACAAAAACAAAGTCACTGTATGGACTGAACATTTGTGTCTCCCCCAACTTCATGTGCCGAAATCCTAGCCCCCAGTGTGATGGTTCAAGGGCATGGGTCTTTGGGAGGCGATGAGGCTGTGCGACTGGGGTCCTCGTGGATGGGTTTCATGCCCTGCAAAAGACCCCTAGGACTTCACGCAGTCTCTTTCCACCATGTGAGGACACACAGATGTGAGCAGCCTTCCCAGATCCTGGTCATCCTGGCCTTCCAACCGTGATCTTGGCCTTCCCAGCTCCAGAACTGAAGAAATAAATTTCTATTGTTTATAAGCCATCCAGTCTGTGGTTTTGTTCTGTTAGAGCAGCCTGAAGTGGCTGAGACAGTCATCAGGCCACCCACAAAATGTCACAAAATACCTTCCTTGCGGAATGAGTGACTCTAACTTCTTTATCTAACGATAGAACCACTCCAGCTTCCCAAGAGCAGCCAGCCTAGAGCAGCCTCAGATCTCACCCCGAATTACCTAATTAAAATTCAAATACTATAATAACGTCAGGTTTTTTTTTTTTTATGATTTTAAAAATTTACTAGCCAGAGTGAAAGAGAGATAGACAGAGACAGAGCACAGGCAAGGGGAGCGGCAGGCAGGCAGGCAGAGGGAGAAGCAGACTCCCTGCTGAGCGGGGAGCCCTACATGGGGCTCGATCTCAGGACCCTGGGATGCTGAAGGCAGTTGCATAACCAACTGAGGCGCCCAGGCCCCTATAATTTCAATCGTTCTCCCCGAGAAACTCAGCACTCTTCTTGGGAAGTTCTCATCCTTGCTGTGACCAGTAACAGATCCAACTACACCGGCGTGCTTCTGGCGCTCCTCGGCTCTTTTTCAATGTTAAAAATAAAATTTAACTGGAAGTGTATATAATTCCCAAATTTCCTTTGAGTTTGCTCAAAGCTTTGCACAATTTTGTCAGCTCTTTCTCCCTCCTTGGGGAGAAGCTTCCAGCTGCTTTCAAGAGCTTTCCTTCGTCTTTGGTTTTCAGGTAACTCTGATATGTCTTGGTGGAGATTTCTTTGAATTTTTCCTGCTTGGAATATCTCAACTTCTTGAATCTGTAATTGTATGTCTTTTGCCATATTTGGAAAGTTTTCAGTCATTACTTTTTTAAATACTCTTTTAGTCTTACCCTCTTTCCCCTCTCCTTCCAGGTTCTGAGAATAAATATTCCAAGACTTTGGTTATTTTCCCACAAGTCCCTGAGGCTCTGCTTCTGTTGGCTTATTTTTTCAGTCTGTTTTCTCTCTGTTGTTCAAATTAGGTGAATTCTATCGATCTGGCCTCAAGTTCTTCCTCTCTTATCTCCATTTTACTATTGACCCCTCCAGTGATTTTTAAAAATTTTTTCCATTATTGCATTTTTCAGTTCTATAATTTCCAATTTTATGACTTTTATTTTATTGATGAGATTTGCTATCTTTTTCTTTGTTTCCAGAGGGCATGTAATGGACTGTGGAAAAATTGGTATGATGGCTGCTTTATGATGCTTGTTGGATAAATCCAACATGTGACTTATCTTAGTGTTATTGTCAGCTGATTGATTTTTTTTTTCACTTCTAGTTGTGATTTTCTTGATTCTGGTAGGATAGGTGAATTTTGATTGTATCTTAGACATTTTGCCTATTATGTTAGGAGATTCTCATACTATATAGATTTAAAAAAAATTTTTTTAAGTAGACTTCACACTCAGCACGGAGCCCAACCCAGGGCTTGAACTCAAGACCCTGATCTCAAGACTTGAGCTAAGATCAAGAGTCAGACGTTTCACAGACTGAGTCCCCCAGGTGCCCCTATCTAGATTTTGAATTTCAATATCTAGTCACTCCATTCAGGTTTAGCATGCAGGTCCTGCACTATCTTGAGGGCTGAGGTTCCAATCATAGTTGGGTTTTTATTGCAATAATGGTGTCACTTTGATCTGTTTGGTGCATGTGATGCCACCTGAGCCCCTCACTCCCACCCCAAGCCCTGCTGGTGCAGTCTGATAGAGCAAAAAGTATGTCCCCAGACCAGATCTCCCTGCTGGGGAGAGGGGTCTCAGACCTGCAGGACCAAAAGATCTCCCTGGGTGGATACCTGCTATAGAAAGATTCCCCACCCCCACCCTCACCTCTGGGAATTGGAGGGGTTTCTCAAGTTAGGTAGTTACTGTTGTAAGATGCCCTTACGGGTGCACTGTGGCTGTCCTAGTGTCTCTGGGTGGGGGAGTGGGGTCTCAGCTCCGTAGAGTCAGTCTTTCCTCACCAGGCAGCTTACTGTGGCCAGGTCCTTCTCGCTATTTCTGAATGCCCACCTCAGTATTTCTCAGCAGAGGAGAGACATCTCACTTGCAGGAAAAGAGAGCTTCCCCTGGTTGCTTACTGTTGGTGAGGATCCTTATGATCCCTTTGCAGTGACGCTCAGCTCACCTGATGTTGTCAGGGCAACTCCTATTCAACTGGAGGAGGAGCCAACCTTCTGTTGCTGGGGCAAGGTCAGCAAATGTCAGGCCTGAGTTGCCTTCTTCTGTTGGATGCAAGGTTGTTAGACATCCTGGTACCCCAAGTCAGTTCATCCTTGTGCCCCCTTGCAGAGTTCTCCTCTGGAGGTCTCTTGCATTCTCCCAGGGTCTATAGTTGTTTTCGGTGAGGAGCAGGGAGAAATGGATCTATCCCAGCTTGTTCAGATGAAAAGCCCCGATTTGCCCAACTGAGTTTTGACAAAGATATCACAGCAATTCAATAGACAAAAGATACACTTTTCAACAAATGCTGCCCAAGTGACTTTCTGTGCATAGACAAAATCAACAAAACAAACAAACAAACAAACAAAAAAAAACCTTCTCATCTTCAACTATAAGACTTCCGGTTAAAAAAAAATAATGTAAGAGAAAAATTTCATGATCAAAGGCTAGGCAAAAAGTTCTTAGACTTGACATTAAAAACAATTCCTAAAAGGAAAAATCAACAAATTTGTACATCATCAAAATTAAAAACATCTACTCTCAAAATAATAAAGAGAGAATGTTAAGAAAATGGAAAATAAGACTGACCCACATCCTGATAGAAAATAGTTATAAACCATGCATCTAACTAAGAACTAGTATTTAGACTATACAAGGAAATTTAAATATGAATCAGTGAAGAGAAAGAACACGAAAACAACAACAACAACAACAACAAAACAGTTAAATTCACAAATGTCCAATAGACACAAAGGGATATCTTGCCATAGAGGCTATTCCAATGGCAAAGAAGCACATGAAGAGATGTCCATCCAATACCTTTCGCTATTAGGGAAGTGTTACCATGAGATGACACTGCACACCTACCAGAATGGCTAAAACAAAAAAAAAGCGACAATATCAAAGTCAACAGGAGGGGCCCATTTGGTGATGCAACCATTCTGGATATGCATGGATTGAGATCAACGTTCTGGTTGTGATATTGTACCCTCACTGGGCAAGATGTTACACTGGGTGAAGGGTACTTGGAATCTCCCTGTATCATTTCTCAGAACTCCATATACTACAATGATCTCAAAATAAATTTTAGATTAAAAGATCCAGGCCACATTATCACATCCATTACTGGTAGAGACAGATTGGTTATGATCTGCAGCTTGACCACCAGCCAGATCCAGGGGCCAGGCAGTGCCCTTTACTGAGTTCATGAAGCCTCTTCATAGGACTGGTGCCTGCTCTAGGAAGGTTTGGTCATTGAACCAGGTATTGGACCTGGAATTTAAAATTCCTTTAGCTTGAACCCTCAACTCTATGGTCAATTAATCTTCGACAAAACAGGAAAAAATATACAGTGGTGTTGGGAAAACTGGACAGCTATATGTAGAAGAATGAAACTCAACCCTTCTCTTACACCATACACAAAGATAAACTCACAATGGATAAAAGACCTCAATGTGAGACAGGAATCCATAAGAATCCTGGAAGAAAACACTGGCAGTAATCTCTTCGATATCAGCCACAGCAACTTCTTTCAAGATATGTCTCCAAAGGCAAAGGAAACAAAAGCGAAAATAAACTTTTGGGACTTCATCAAAATCAAAAGCTTCTGCACAGCCAAGGAAACAGTCAAGAAAACAAAGAGGCAACCCACAGAATGGGAGAAGATATTTGCAAATGACAGTACAAACAAAAGGTAATATCCAGGATCTATAAAGAACTCTTCAAACTCAACACGCAAAAAACAGATTATCATATCAAAAAATGGGCAGAAGATATAAACAGACATTTCTCCAATCAAGACATACAAATGGCTATCAGACACATGAAAAAATGTTCATCATCACTAGCCATCAGGGAGATTCAAATTAAAACCACATTGAGATATCACCTTATACCAGTTAGAATGGCCAAAATTAACAAAACAGGAAACAACATGTGTTGGAGGGATGTGGATAAAGGGGAACCCTCTCACACTGTTGATGGGAATACAAGTTGGCGCAGCATCTTTGGAGAACAGTGTGGAGATTCCTCAAGAAATTAAAAACAGAACTTCCCTATAACCCTGCCATTACACTCCTGGGTATTTACCCGAAAGATACAGATGTCGTGAAAAGAAGGGCCATCTGTACCCCAATGTTTATAGCAGCAATGGCCACGGTCGCCAAACTATGGAAAGAACCAAGATGCCCTTCAATGGACGAATGGAAAAGGAAGATGTGGTCCATATACACTATGGAGTATTATGCCTCCATCAGAAAGGACGAATACCTAACTTTTGTAGCAACGTGGATGGGACTGGAAGATTATGCTGAGTAAAATAAGTCAAGCAGAGAGAGTCAATTGTCATATAGTTTCACTTATTTGTGGAGCATAACAAATAGCATGGAGGACAAGGGGAGTTAGAGAGGAGAAGGGAGTTGGGGTAAATTGGAAGGGGAGGTGAATCATGAGAGACTATGGACTCTGAAAAATATTCTGAGGGGTTTGAAGTAGCAGGGGGGTGGGAGGTTGGGGTACCAGGTGGTGGGTATTATAGAGGGCAAAGATTGCATGGAGCACTAGGTGTGGTGAAAAAATAATACTGCTTTTCTGAAAATAAATAAATCAATTTAGTAAAAAAAATAAAAATAAAAAATAAAATTCATTTAGCTCCAACATTCTAGAATTCTTCTTTTTCCTCTTATTTTGTAGCATGTAGACCATTGTATCATTTACTTCACATGCATTTCTGCTTTAAAACACATGGGAGGATTTGGACCTCTCATCCATTATTAAAAGCAAGGATTAGAACAGCATGTTATAAATGATAGTTTCATATTGTTATAGACAAGTAAATCCTATCAAGTCAACCTATGTGAAATTCTGATGAGTTGCAGACATTATTTTACAGGATTTAGAGTTTATAAATGAGTTTTTACAGGCTTATGGTTTCCTGGCTCCTCTGCTTCAGGAAAGTTTCACCTTCTTTCCTATACTTTTTTAGTTCCCTCTTGCTAGAATTCATCACATGTGATACATTCTCAGCCTTTCTGCAACACAGTTCAGAATTACATTCCCAGCAATTTTGAGATCTTTCTGTCCCTTCTAGATTCCACTTCCCTACTCATGTTTTTCCTCTCCTTAAAAGTCTCTCTCTTTCTTCACCCTTTCTTCTCCTTCCTTTCCTTTCCTTCTGTCCCCTGCCCCCTTTCTTCCCACTTTGCAAAATTTGGCACATTTCTTAGATTTCTAGAAGTTTATTATTTCTTATAATATGGAATAACAATATAAAACAATAAGGGAAGTATGGATTTTTTTATAGTGCCTATGAATGATGTTGCCACTTTACATCCTCTCCAGATGAAACTAGCATAATTCTCTCTTCATGGCCTTATAGGCCCATTGCTCCAATAGGGAAAGTAATAAGTCTAAATGATGTTCTTGATTGCTGCATTTTCAATTTGGGCACCTGATTTATCAGGCAGATATAATAATATGCATTTAGACAGACAGCTCCCAAGGGACTTAAAATATGCTGACGAGTTTTTATGCATATGCTCTTCAAATTAAAGTCAGCAATAACTTCCACTCTACATCTTTTTCACTTCTGGTCATGTCTTTTTATAATGGAGTCGAGAGACTCCCCAAATGTGATGAGTTCAAATCTAGAAGGGGAGGGATCCAAGGATGGGGTGTTCAGGGGAAATGGAGAAACACCCATGTTTGCACAAGACAGTGATACAGTCTCTGAGTCCCCTCCAGCCCGGTGGCCAGGATCAGCCATGAATGGCCATAATGGCCTGATTTCCCTTGCAGTGTGGCATGGTGGACCAAGGCCTGTACATGAACCTGACGGAGAGAAACCTGAAGGACGCTCAGAAGTTCATTTTGATGCACAAGGTGATACAGCCGGTGACCTCGGTGCCCGCTTTCATGGAGGACAACAGCCGCTTTTCCCACGTGGCTGTGGACGTGGTACAGGGCAGGGACATGCTGGTCCACATCATCTATCTGGCCACAGGTAGGAGCTCGCTCCTCTCTGAGGAGTTTCCTACCTCTTCTGATTCCATGCTTTGCTTTTGAAACATGCAGTTTCAATGTCAAGCTTTTGGTCTTTCATCCTCACATAGGCAAGTCTACACATCTCCCTTATCGTTGTCATCCTCTCCGCTTCCTATGGGAAACTTTAATTTCCCTCTGTCTCTTTCATCCTTTGTTCACTGTAATTAGAAAGACAATACTTAGTTTCTCACTATTGCTTCTTCACTTTTCATAAGGTAAGTCATTTCTTGACAAAACTGTTTGAGTTTGGGTCATGGAAGATAATTGAGCATTGTGTCAGATGGTATTTTTAAGTGAAGTATAAGCCTGTGTCTATCATGGTCATTTCCTATTGGCTAAAAGATAATATAGCAAACAACTTTGTCATAGGATGGATGTAGAAGCTTTTGGAACCGTTCTCTTGGGACCAGAGACAGAGCATCTTATGAAAGATGTAAGGGCAAATCCTCATTAGGTATGAGAAATAGAATGTCCCGTGTCCGAAGTACTGTAGCGCAGCAGTGCACAAGGAAAAGCAGGAATGTCCCATCTTTGTGTTAGTTGTGCATAGTGTGGGGCACTGAAGGCCAGCTTCAGGGACCTCCTCTCAGTTCAGCAAGTTTGTCTGGCATTTCCCTGCATTTGGTCCTCCCACACTAATTTCCCTTGACCTGGAGCTACACACACTCCCTCCCCACTTCTACTAATTCTCTATTCAGTGAATGATTTTTTTCACTCTTCGGGTTCAGTAAAATTTGCATATCTTATTTTGTAATCATTCATTTATTTGTTTATTTTATTTACCAACTCAGTAAAATTTATGAATTTTTTACTATTTTCTGGTTCAGCTGAGCTCTGATGAGTAAGATGGTGAACTGACTGGTGGTGTCCTTCTCTCTGGCATCTTTCATTCTATTGGGGGTGGCAGATAACAAACCAACCACTTCACTTTCCCCAACACCGGCCCTTTGAAGGTGATGTTTACTTCCATTGTGTTTTTAAGGACAGGGCTTTGGAAGCTTCTGGTCACTACTTCTTCTTCTTCTTCTTCTTCTTCTTCTTCTTCTTCTTCTTCTTCTTCTTCTTCTTTTCCAATAATAGTTGCAGACTTTATTACTTCATTTTCTTTCTTTTTTAAAAAATTTTAAATTTTTTTATTTTCAGCATAACAGTATTCCTTGTTTTTGCACCACACCCAGTGCTCCATGCAATCCATGCCCTCTCTAATACCCAACACCTGGTTCCCCCAACCTCCCAGTCACCTGCCCCTTCAAAACCCTCAGATTGTTTTTCAGAGTCCATAGTCTCTCCTGAATTCGCCTCCCCTTCCAATTTACCCCAACTCCCTTCTCCTCTCTAACACTCCTTGTCCTCCATGGTATTTGTTATGCTCCACAAATAAGTGAAACCATATGATAATTGACTCTCTTTGCTTGACTTATTTCACTCAGCATAATCTCTTCCAGTCCCATCCATGTTGCTACAAAATTTGGGTATTCATCCTTTCTGATGGAGGCATAATACTCTATAGTGTATATGGACCACATCTTCCTTATCCATTCATCCATTGAAGGGCATCTTGGTTCTTTCCATAGTTTGGCAACTGTGCCCATTGCTGCTATAAACATTGGGGTACAGATGGCCCTTCTTTTCACAACATCTGTATATTTGGGGTAAATACCTAGGAGTGCAATGGTCAAGCAGAAAAGCAGCGTCATAGGGAAGCTCTATTTTTAATTTCTTGAGGAATCTCCACACTGTTCTCCAAAGAGGCTGCACCAACTTGCATTCCCACCAACAGTGGAAGAGGGTTCCCCTTTCTCCACATCCCTCCAACACATGTTGTTTCCTGTCTTGCTAATTTTGGCCATTCTAATTTTGGCCATTCTAACACCATTCTATGGTGTAAGGTGATATCTCAATGTGGTTTTAATTTGAATCTCCCTGATGGCTAGTGATGATGAACATTTTTTCATGTGTCTGATAGCCATTTGTATGTCTTGATTGGAGAAGTGTCTGTTCATATCTTCTGCCCATTTTTGATATGATTATCTGTTTTGTGTGTGTTGAGTTTGAAAAGTTCTTTATAGATCCTGGATATTACCTTTGTCTGTACTGTCATTTGCAAATATTTTCTCCTATTCCGTGGGTTGCCTCTTTGTTTTCTTGACTGTTTCCTTGGCTGTGCAGAAGCTTTTGATTTTGATGAAGTCCCAAAAGTTTATTTTCGCTTTTGTTTCCTTTGCCTTTGGAGACATATCTTGAAAGAAGTTGCTGTGGCTGATATCGAAGAGATTACTGCTGGTGTTCTCCTCTAGGATTCTAATGGATTTCTGTCTCACATTGAGGTCTTTTATCCATTGTGAGTTTATCTTTGTGTATGGTGTAAGAGAAGGGTTGAGTTTCATTCTTCTACATATAGCTGTCCAGTTTTCCCAGCACCATTTATTGAAGAGACTCTCTTTTTTCCACTGTATATTTTTCCTGTTTTGTTGAAATGATTGAACAAGCCAACTCTTAAGCACAAACCCAGTTTCATTAGGTCACTTCTAATGAACCTGGGTTTGTGCTTAAGAGTTGGCTTGTTTGGGTGCCTGGGTGGCTCAGTGGGTTAAGTCGCTGCATTCGGCTCAGGTCATGATCTCAGGGTCCTGGGATCGAGTCCCACATCGGGCTGTCTGCTCAGCAGGGAGCCTGCTTTCTCCTCTCTCTCTGCCTGCCTCTCTGCCTACTTGTGATCTCTGTCTGTCAAATAAATAAATAAAAATATTTAAAAATTAAAAATTAAAAAAAAAGAGTTGGCTTGTTCAATCACTATTTAAAACATGCCCACAAGAAAGATAAGACATATATGAAGATTTTTATTCTAGATAATACATTTCAACAGAATCATAATCTGGCCAAACGGCAAAACTTACCTAAATTACAGACTCTTAAATGAAATGACCATGAACATTGGCTGCTTTTCATCTAGAAATCTGAATGCTGAATCTGCTTAGAACGCTCTCATGCCTAGACCTC
The DNA here is from genome assembly GCF_030435805.1 of Mustela lutreola. Classification (NCBI taxonomy): domain Eukaryota; kingdom Metazoa; phylum Chordata; class Mammalia; order Carnivora; family Mustelidae; genus Mustela; species Mustela lutreola. Next base: position 6,464,810 of record NC_081294.1, on the reverse strand, counting down.
CTTCCGGACACCATCGTGAGGGCATTTCAGGACTCAGCCACAGTGAGATCTCAGGCTGCAGTGGACTCTGCCACAGGCTTGTTGGTATTTAATTCACAGCTATTTATAGATTGAAATTATGTAGCTACATAATTAAAATGTTGCTAATTCAAATCAGAGGTTAGGATTTTCCCTGAAGCTGCTCATATATACACAGAACTTTTCTGCTCTATTTCTCACTAGCAAGGTTCTTAAATTCAAAGAGAAGAACCATTTACAGTGAGACAAGGCACCTTCCAACTGGACAAAACTTGTGGATACACAGTGTCCTAAGGCGAGATCCCTGTTCCAAAGCACATTCAGTGACACAAGACAGTTTAGTTTAGCCTGACAATTCTTCATTACCTCTAGAAATTAACTTCATCACCCCTTAAATCATAAGTTTTATGTCTTAGCTAATTTATGGATCTTTTGGTTTGAAAAATGGCAGCATATTTCATGTATTTTTTAAGAAATGTTATGTTTTGCAAGAATCTGAAGTCTTGGGTTTGGACTCTAGAAAAGGAATCTCCATGTTTGGAGATAAATTATTTTCTCACACTTTCATTTTACTTGACCAGACACACATTGGAGAAAATTTGCCAATGGGCATTTAAAAAGCTCGTTTGTAGCAACAATGTTCCACAATAGCCAAACTGTGGAAGAGCTGAGATGTTCATCAACAGATGAATGGATAAAGAAGATGCAGTTCATATACACAATGGAATATTCCTCAACCATCAGAAAGGATGAATACTTACAATTTACATCAACATGGATAGAACTGGAGGGTGTTATGTTGAGTGAAAAAATACCAAACTATGACCCTGCAATTGCACTCCTGGGTATTTACCCTAAAGATACAGATGTCGTGAAAAGAAGGGCCATCTGTACCCCAATGTTTATAGCAGCAATGGCCACAGTCACCAAACTATGGAAAGAACCAAGATGTCCTTCAATGGACGAATGGATAAGGAAAATGTGGTCCATATACACTATGGAGTATTATGCCTCCATCAGAAAGGACGAATACCCAACTTTTATAGCAACATGGATGGGCCTGGAAGAGATTATGCTGAGTGAAATAAGTCAAGCAAAGAGAGTCAATTATCATATGGTTTCACTTATTCATGGAGCATAACAAATATCATGGAGGACAAGGGGAGTTAGAGAGGAGAAGGGAGTTGGGGTAATTGGAAGGGGAGGTGAATCATGAGAGACTATGGACTCTGAAAAACAATCTGAGGGGTTTGAAGTGGTGGGTGTGTGGGAGGTTGGGGTATCAGGTGGTCGGTATTATAGAGGGCACAGACTGCATGGAGCACTAGGTGTGGTGCAAAAATAATGAATACTGTTATGCTGAAAATAAATAAATTAATAAAAAAAAAGAATAACCACAATATGAAAAATTCCAAAAAAAAAAAAAAAAACCAAACAGAGAAAGACAATTATCATATGGTTTTACTCATATGTGCAATATAGGAATCAGCACAGAGGTCATGGGGGAAGAAAGGGAAAACTGAATGGGGAAGAAATCAGAGAGGGAGACAAACCATGAGAGACTCTAAAATCTAGGAAAGAAACTGAGGGTTGCTGGAGAGGAGGTGGGGGAATGGGATAACTGTGTGGTGGACATTAAGGATGACATGTAACGTGATGAGAACTGGGTGCTATATGCAACTGATGAATTGTTGAATTCTACATCTGAGACCAAATAAAATAAAACAAAGTTTTGTTTGTTTTATTTGTCAGTGTTATATAGCAATGGACATGAACTAAACCCCACCTTAGTGTCCTTCCCAGGGTGCCATGCATTTCACGTGGCATTTCTCTGCTGCCCAGCACTGAACTGAGTCAAACAGGCTTCTGCAGACACATCTGGGCCCATTTCTAGCTGCACTCATGTCTCTCTGCTGTTGGAAATCCAGCCAGGTTTAGGTGCACTATCCAGGCCCTACCTGTGTAGATAGTTTTGCAACTTCTTTAAAAGTGTTCTCAGCGCAGGAGGCAAAATAATAAATGTAATGTTAGGATGTTGACAAATAGAGTTCTAGAGATGACTAAGTCCTGTCCAGACGCAGCTCAGTCTCTCTCCACACACATAATATCACAGGTGGGTGACAATCTGTGTATCCACCGAATTGTTTTCTTACTCCATTTGCAGAATGCCATCCTTCTGCTCTCCTCCCAGCTCTGGGATTACGCTTTTGCTGGTCCCACCTCATCTGTCTGCCTGTCCTTCACCTGTGGCCATTTCTCAGGGCCCCGCCTGTGGCCACAGACAGGTTTTCATGAGTCACAGGGAGGGCATGAGGTCAGTGAAGAAGAACAAGTCTGGAATCCAGGAACACCACCTGTGCTTTGTGGGCCAATCAGATAGTGGTGACTGAGAGAGACTCAAGTTGCCTTTTGCTCCCACGCACCATTTGTTGTCATTTTGTCATCTATTGACATCTATTAAGATGTAACTGTGATTACGTGATTGCCCTGGGATTGATGGTTTCAAAAACAGAGACAGACATTTTTATTTGAACTCATTACACTCAATCCAAAAGGATATGAATTATGGTAGAATTTGCCTCATGCAAATTGGACACATGAAGTTCTGCACCTTGAAATATAATTAATAAAGCTCCTTGGTTTCCCCATTCTGTGCTTTGCCTGCTGAGGACACTTTGCTCTAATATTATTTACTCTGCAGTAGAGTTTAGCCCGAGATGTAGTTGCCTTGAATTCCAGACAGGGAGTTTATTAATTAATAAAGTGAAAAAGGTCACAGTTATGCACTGACTCTGAATACATATCCCTGCATTGTGTAGCATACTTTACACATTCAATAAATATTTAAAACAAAATTGTGTTGTACTCTGAGCTCTGGATATCCCTTAAGCTTAAAGGTTTTGTGTTGGCCATCAGGAGATGGGCTGCCTGATGTTATTTTAAAATAATATGGTGCAGAGGGTTAATTATACTATATGTGAAACAAAACAAAACAAATAAAAAAGGGCCACGAAGTGGAGAGTGGGGGTAACCTCCACTCAGTTTCAATAAAATGCCTTGGTGGGACTGTGCACTGATCCATGACAGCCAAGTCCTGACTCTGAAAGGGTCTTAGAAATAAGAACAGTTTTTCCTTATCATTTCACATTTCACCACTCTGACGTCAGAACCTTGTGGTGCTTAGATTAAATGGGATTGAGGAATTCCCAGATGCTGCCAAATTGGGGAAATCTATGGAAAAAACTCGGGGAAATGAATGTACTGACTCTTGAGATCAAATTGGATCCTTTTCTTTGTAATGAAATGACCATGTCTTTGGCTGGTATGTTACTAAATTTGGTGTTTGAAGGTGTCAAACAAAGTCAGATAATATTGATAAAAATATATACACAATTTTTTTTACAGATTTAAAATCATAGGGAGCCACTTTTGTTTTCCGAAGATATGCAGACAGCTGACACAACTTGGAATAGAAACAACCTAAGAAATGTATAATTGGTGACCCAAAGCATATGCAGACAGATTGACAGGAGTCATATCACAGTAAATACAAAAATGAAAACTTTTGAAACTCAAGGGAATAAAAAAGCACAATATACTTACATTGACCTTCATAGTTTTCAAAGTGTGAATTCATCTGATTTTAGTGATATCCCTCAGTTCCATGGGACTGAATTTTACTGGCACAGATATTAAAATACATGTAACACACAACACTAGTACCTTACAGTGCAGCTTAGAGTAGTTTCCTGCCTGCTGACCCTCCCGACTCCCCATGAACTTGTAGCATATTAACTAGATGTTACCTCTGTATTTTGTTATGCTCTTTGCTCATACCGCAGTTCTCCTAATGAATATTAAAACTAACCTAAATGCAAATTAAAATAATAATAATTGTAATAACAAATAAATAAGTAAAATGCAGCTGTATTTCCTTAAATTAAAACATATGATCTTAAGCAATAAATATTTCAGAGCCATAGAACATTTTAGTCTTATGCTTTTACTTACATAGAAAAATTGTTTTAAATATCACTTGGAATCTAGAAATAATTACTTCTTTTTTTTTTTTAAAGATCAACTCTCAGGGCACTTGGGTGGTTCAGATGGTAGAAGTTCTGCCTTCAGCTCAGGCTGTGATCTCTGGGTCCTAGAATCAAGACCCACCTCAGGCTCCCAGCTCAGTGGGGAGTCTGCTTTTCCCTCACCCCCTGCTCATGCTCTTTCTCTCACTCTGTCTCAAATGAAGAAATTTTAAAAATTAATAAAAAATAAAATTAAATAAATAAAAAATAAAGATCTACTCTCCTAGCAAATAGGCAATGCAATGTTATTAACTATAGTTTGAGGATTACTTCTTTTTTTAAAAAGATTATTTATTTATTTGTCAGAGAGAGGCAGAGAGAGAGCACAAGAATGGGAACCTCCAGGCTCCCTGGAGCCTGGGAACCAGGCTCCTGGCTGAGCAAGGAGCCCAATGTGGAACTCGATCCCAGGATCCTGGGATCATGATTGAGGATTACTTCTTAAAATAAATGAATAATAGAGGGAAAACTATATTTAGAATAAAAATGCGATCAAGTCTGTGATGAGCACAGTACATAGCCGTCAAGCATGCTAAGAACTATTGGAATTTTGTGCCTGGTTTCCTCCAGATCTCTTCTCATGTCTTTTCCCTTTGTTGATTGTCCTTTGTATCCTCTGCTGTAATACATCTTAGTTATGAGTACAAGTGCATGCTGAGTCATGTGAGTTCCTTTGGCAAATCACTGAATCTGAAGATGTTCTTGGAGACCCCAGACACAGACACCAGAATGGAATCTCTTTTCTTAAAGTAAAAATACTGACTCACACATATCTGATGAATAATTTTGCGAATTCCCACCTTATTTATTTATTTTTTTATAGATTGTTCACATATATCACTTATCACATCAAGGGAAGCGTTAACATATCACTGAGACAGAGTCAAAGACATGTAGGAAATAGGCTAACTGTGAGGTCCTTGGTTACTAAGAAAAATTCTGTGCATGAGGTGGGCAGTATAATTGGCAGTTTGCATAATATTTTTAAAATGATGATTGTACTTTGTATTTTATTATTTTAAGATTTTATTTATTTATTTGATGGAGAGAGAAAGAGAGGGAACACAAGCAGGGAGAGTCAGAGAGGGAGAAGCAGACTCCCCACTGAGCAGGGCGCCTGATGTGGGACTCGATTCCAGGACCCTGGGACCGTGACCTGGTTGAAGGCAGACGTTCGACGACTGGGCCACCCAGATGCCCCTGTACTTTGAATTTTTTTTTTCAGTGTAACAGTATTCATTGTTTTTGCACCACACCCAGTACTCCATGCAATCCGTGCCCTCTCCAATACCCACCACCTGGATCCCCCAACCTCCCACCCCCACACCCCTTCAAAACCCTCAGATTGTTTTTCAGAGTCCATAGTCTCTCATGGCTCACCTCCCTTCCAATTTCCCCCAACTCCCTTCTCCTCTCTAACTCCCCTTGTCCTCCATGCTATTTGTTATGCTCCACAAATAAGTGAAACCGTATGATAATTGACTCTCTCTGCTTGACTTATTTCACTCAGCATAATCTCTTCCAGTCCCATCCATGTTGCTACAAAAGTTGGGTATTCATCCTTTCTGATGGAGGCATAATACTCCATAGTGTATATGGAACACATCTTCCTTATCCATTCGTCCATTGAAGGGCATCTTGGTTCTTTCCATAGTTTGGCGACTGTGGCTGTGCTGCTATAAACATTGGGGTACAGATGGCCCTTCTTTTCACTGCATCTGTATCTTTGGGGTAAATACCCAGGAGTGCAATGGCAGGGTCATAGGGAAGCTCTATTTTTAATTTCTTGAGGAATCTCCACACTGTTCTCCAAAGAGGCTGCACCAACTTGCATTCCCACCAACAGTGGAAGAGGGTTCCCCTTTCTCCACATCCTCTCCAACACATGTTGTTTCCTGTCTTGCTAATTTTTGCCATTCTAACTGGTGTAAGGTGGTATCTCAATATGGTTTTAATTTGAATCTCCCTGATGGCTAGTGATGATGAACATTTTTTCATGTGCCTGGATTTTAAAACAACTCAAGGATATGGTTGATAAGTGTGACAAAAAGAACAATTAAATGTTGGTTGACCTTTTGAGTGATTTGTGATGTTGAGTGATTGTAATGTGTTAAGAGCTACACAGGCACTGTCTCTTTTCAACAATTTCCAAGTTATGCACTATTATTATCTCCAGGTTACAGGTGAGGATGCCAGGAAAGCATTAAGTGATCTGCAAATATCAGTCCGCTCATTGGGGGCAGAACCAAGCTCCCACCCAGGGTGGTGGGACGGTGCAGCTCCAGCATCCAGCCACTGTGATTCATTCCCACCTTCTGGGCTGGCCATGGAAGCCAGCAGAGATGCCGGTGCTGCAGACAGCCTTGTGTGATGGATGCCTGTTATTGGTAGCTAGAAGTGCCCAGCTTCCATTGCCAGTGTCCAAGGACTGTGTCTCCTACCTCGTGGGTTCACAATGCCTGTCTGTTACCATGGACAGTAAATGGAGGGAGGCTATCTGAACTTTAGAAGATTGGGGCGATGTGGGAATGGGCAGAGGTCCTTTCGTTACCTTTAATTTCATGATCTCCAATGCAGGAGTGTGTAAATTTCCAAGTTCCTATCACCTTCTTCACAGTTCTCTCTCTCCTCTCTTCCAACCTCAGAAATGGCTGATGAGGGTAACTTGGTGGGAGAAAGAACTGCTGCTAATCCTTATCTCCTGAATCCTGTTGAATCATTTTCTGTTATTTTCCATACAAAGTATCTGTGATATCTAAGAAAGAAGTTTAACTTTTTTTCCCCCCTAAACTCCTTAGGTTTCTTTTTCCCAAAGTGTCTTCTGTTTGGTCTTGGAAAATATGACCTCAACATTATTCTTAGGATCTAGAAGACACCTTCAAGGTGCTTCTGATGATGTAAAAATTGTCCATGAATGGTGTAACATTTGATACAAAAATTTGCCTGACCATTGTATGACTTTCATTAGACAACATTTCTTTTCACATTTGTCTTTTTTTCAGATGTTGTAAGTAATTTCACCCCAACTTTACTAAATAATTAATATAATTGTACATATTCAAGGTGTACATATTACGCTTTGGGGCTCTGAAGCATATTTTCCCAGAAGGACAATAGGACAAGAACAGGTCAAGGAATGATACATGTGGGAGTCCGAGTCTCTGTGTTTTGCCAGTGACTATGCCAGCTCCTCATCACTGCTTTCTTCCCTAGAAATCACTCACATCTCCCAAAGCATTTTCATGGCCAATGCTACTCAAGGTCTGGACAGCATTGTAGAGCACATGTGTCCTTTGTTCTGTGGTCTCTGTGTCTATGCACCTGACCAAATGGTGGTTAACATATCAACACACACATTAGTGGGGCAAATCAGCTGCTCCCTAGTTAAAACTAGTAAGTGAAAGAAAAATAAAATGAGTTATTTAGGTTTCCAAAAAAAAAAAAAAAAGAAAGAAAGAAAAAAAAACTCTTGCTGCTCTTTTTAGCTTTATAGATTAAATTTTTAAAATTTATAGGCACAGAAATGAAAGCAACTCAATCTAAGCAACTCAGCTAGTGTGGAGTGAAGTCTTGTCCATGAAATGGTCCATGTAAGCATGGACCTCACTGTGATAGTCATTACTGCCTGTAGCCTGGTTCCAGGTCCCTGAGCAGCAAAGAGTTGCCCGGGAATGCATTAAAAAATAATGGTCTCAGTGCTTGGAATTAGAGAGAGCCTATCCTTATAGATTGTTCCTCAGATGTTGAAAGGAATGGAGAAAGAGCAGGGTCAGCAACTTCAAAAAGAGATACAGCAAGGAAATTACTACTACTACTACTACTATTATATCTCTAGATTGAGCACATCGGTAAAAGCCTACCACCTTAACACACCAGATACTCAGTTCTTAGCCTTTACAGCCACTTTGTAAAACAGTGTGGAGATTCCTTAAGAAATTAAAAATGAGCTTCCTTAGGACCCTGCAATTACACTCCTGGGAATTTACCCCAAAGATACAGATGTAGTGAAAAGAAGGGCCATCTGTACCCCAGTGTTCATAGCAGCAATGGCCAGTCACCAAACTGTGGAAGGAACCAAGATGCCCTTCAACAGATGAATGGAGGAAGATGTGGTCCATATGCACTATGGAGTATTATGCCTCCATCAGAAAGGATGAATACCCAACTTTTGTAGCAACATGGACAGAACTAGAGGAGATTATGCTGAGTGAAATATGTCAAGCAGAGAGAGTCAATTATCCTATGGTTTTGCTTATTTGTGGAGCATAAGGAATAACATGGAAGACATGGGGAGATGGAGAGGAGAAGGGAGTTGAGGGAAATTGGAAGGGGAGGTGAACCATGAGAGACTATGGACTCTGAAAAACAATCTGAGGGTTTTGAAGGGGTGGGGGGTGGAAGGGTGGGTGAGCCTGGTGGTGGGTATTATGGAGGGCACGGATTGCATGGAGCACTGGGTGTGGTGCATAAACAACAAATTCTGGAACACTGAAAATAAATTTTAAAAAAATAATAAAATTTCAAAAAAAATTGCAAGGCCTGTACTCAGTCTTTGCCCTGCCTCTTACTAGATCTTTATCTTGGACAAGTTATAAAGTCCCCCTGACTCGGTTTTCTCATCTGTAAAATGGAGGTTAACAATAACAGTATCTACATCTACAACATAGAGGCAGTTTGAGAATTTTGAGTTAATATAAGTACTAGTAAACAAGTGGGATTACATCAAACTAAAAAACTTCTGATTGGCAAAGAATACCATCCATAAATTGACAAGTCAACACTACTGATTGGGAGAAAAATATTTGCCAATCATATATCTGATAAGGAATTAATATCCAAAATATATAAAGAATTCAAACAACTCAATAGCAAAGAAAACAAAACAAAAACCATAAAAATGGGCAGAAGTTCTGAATAGATGTTATTTCCAAAGAAGACATACAGAAGGCCAACAGGTGTATGAAAAGATGCCCAATATCATTAATCATCAGAGAAACACAATTCAAGACCACAAGAAGATATCACCTCACCTGTGTTAAAATGGTTATTATCAAAAGGACAGGGAATGACGAGGGCTGGTGAGGATGTGGAGATAAGAGAAAAAAAATGTTTATAACTGTGTCTGATACACACACACACACATACTGCTACTAAATTATTATTAATAGTGGCTGATTTTAAAAGCTTGAATTTAAGCATAATTGTTGAACCAAACCATTGTCCTGTTGCCAAACAACATACTTGAGGTATTTGACAGTTATCATCACTAGCAATGGTTGATTTAAAGGCCAGCATGGTAATATGTCTTCATTTCTTCTAGAGTAATAATTATTGTCCACTTTGGTGACTCTCATGTGCTAAAATACTTTAAACAGAGAAAAACAACTACATTAAGTATGGGCTTTCTTCTAGAAGATGGTACACATCAGAAATCAGTGAAGAAAGAAAAATCCTATCATTTTTAAAAGTCACTTTGTCAAAATATATTCATATAAAATAGCATTCTTCCATTGAAAGTGTACCATTTGATTTTTTAAAATTTACAGTAATATTAAAAATTACTTATGCAACCATCAAGGTGATCAATTTCAGAACATTTAATGACCTTAGAAAGAAACCCCATAGCTTTTAGCAAATCCCTGAAGTTTTTCCCTGCCACTCCTTCCTAGCCCTAGGCTATTGTTAACCTACATTATGTCTTTATGGATTTACCCATTGTAGACATTTCTCATAAAGGAAATCAAACAAATCCTTTATCAGATATATTATTTGCAAATATTTTCTTCCACTTGCGGGGTGTCTTTTCACTTTCTTCATGGTGCCCTTTGAAAAGCAAATATTTTAATATTGATGACAGCCAATATACAGGCTTCCCCTGCTATCTGAATGTAGTGCGCTCCTAGGAAAACTTTTGTAAGCTGAAATGACCCAAAGCTAAGAAGCAATCACCATTTTGTAAATGCAATTTTGGATTTTTGTTTTATTTGTTTTGTTAGCCAAAACAGGTACTAATGTAGACCTTTTATAAAAGACGAACAGCACAAATTGAACTTTTGGATGGGGGATCTCGTATGTATTTTTGTTTTGGTTGCCTGTGCATGCGGGGATAGCTGAAAAACCATTGCCTAATCCAAAGTCATGAAAACTGATACCTGTTTTCTTCTAAGGGTGTTGTAGTTTCCCCTCTTACATTTAGGTGGGTGATCCATTTTGAGCTAATTATTGAAAATGATGTGCAGTAGTGATCTGAGGGCATTCTTTTGCATGTGGATGTTCAGTAGTCCCAGTACCATTTGTTGGAAGGCTTATGCTTTCCTTCTTGACTTGTCTTGGCACCTTTATTGAAAATCAATTGACTGAGGCACTTGGGTGGTGCAGTCTGTTGATTCTCTGACTCTTGGTTTTGGCTCAGGTGGTAACCTCAGGGTCATGAGATCAAGCCAGTGGCAGGCTCCATGCTCAGCTGGGAGTCTTCTTGAGATTCTCTCTCTCCCTGTGCCCCTCCTCCCCAATCCCCCCACTGTGCTCTCTTTCTCTAAAATGAATAAATCTTTAAAAAATAAAAGAAAATCAATGGACTATAAGTGTGAGTTTATTTCTACTCTCTCAATTCTATTGATCCATGTGTCTGTTCGTATACGACATTGTCTTGATAGCTGTAGCTTTATAATAAGTTTTTAAAATGGAAAGCATGAGTCTTCCCACTTTATTTTCCTTTTCAAAGTTGTTTGGTTATTTAGTCAAGGTCATTTGCATTTCTGTATGAATTTAAAGATCAGTTTGTGATTTTCTGCAAAAATGCCAGTATGAATTTTGGTAAGGATTGCATTGAATCAGTAGATCAATTTGGGTAGTACTACCATCTTAACACTAAGTTTTCTGATTCATGAGCATGAAATATCATTTAATTTATTGACGTTTTCTTTGTTTTTTTTTTTTCAGAAATATTTTTTTGTTTGGAAAGTATAAGCTTTGCATCTGTAATTTTGTTTCTGAGTATTTTATCCTGCTTGATGCTATCACAAATGGAATTTTTTTTAATTTTTTAATTTTTTATGAACATATATTTTTATCCCCAGGGGTACAGGTCTGTGAATCACCAGGTTTACACACTTCACAGCACTCACCAAATCACATGCCCTCCCCAATGTCCATAATCCCACCCCCTTCTCCCAAACCCCCTCCCCCCGGCAACCCTCACTTTGTTTTGTGAGATTAAGAGTCACTTATGGTTTGTCTCCCTCCCGATCCCATCTTGTTTCATTTATTCTTCTTCTACCCACTTAAGCCTCCATGTTGCATCACCACTTCCTCATATCAGGGAGATCATATGATAGTTGTCTTTCTCTGCTTGACTTATTTCGCTAAGCATGATACGCTCTAGTTCCATCCATGTTGTTGCAAATGGCAAGATTTCATTTCTTTTGATGACTGCATAGTATTCCATTGTGTATATATACCACATCTTCTTGATCCATTCATCTGTTGATGGACATCTAGGTTCTTTCCATAGTTTGGCTATTGTGGACATTGCTGCTATAAACATTCGGGTGCATGTGCCCCTTTGGATCACTACGTTTGTATCTTTAGGGTAAATACCCAATAGTGCAATTGCTGGGTCATAGGGCAGTTCTATTTTCAACATTTTGAGGAACCTCCATGCTGTTTTCCAGAGTGGCTGCACCAGCTTGCATTCCCACCAACAGTGTAGGAGGGTTCCCCTTTCTCCGCATCCTCGCCAGCATCTGTCATTTCCTGACTTGTTGATTTTAGCCATTCTGACTGGTGTGAGGTGATATCTCATTGTGGTTTTGATTTGTATTTCCCTGATGCCGAGTGATATGGAGCACTTTCTCATGTGTCTGTTGGCCATCTGGATGTCTTCTTTGCAGAAATGTCTGTTCATGTCCTCTGCCCATTTCTTGATTGGATTATTTGTTCTTTGGGTGTTGAGTTTGCTCAGTTCTTTATAGATTCTGGACACTAGTCCTTTATCTGATATGTCGTTTGCAAATATCTTCTCCCATTCTGTCAGTTGTCTTTTGATTTTGTTAACTGTTTCCTTTGCTGTGCAAAAGCTTTTGATCTTGATGAAATCCCAGTAGTTCATTTTTTCCCTTGCTTCCCTTGCCTTTTGCGTTGTTCCTAGGAAGATGTTGCTGCGGCAGAGGTCAAAGAGGTTGCTGCCCGTGTTCTCCTCAAGGATTTTGATGGATTCCTTTCTCACATTGAGGTCCTTCATCCATTTTGAGTCTATTTTTGTGTGTGGTGTAAGGAAATGGTCCAATTTCATTTTTCTGCATGTGGCTGTCCAATTTTCCCAGCACCATTTATTGAAAAGGCTGTCTTTTTTCCATTGGACATTCTTTCCTGCTTTGTCGAAGATTAGTTGACCATAGATTTGAGGGTCTATTTCTGGGCTCTCTATTCTGTTCCATTGATCTATGTGTCTGTTTTTGTGCCAGTACCATGCTGTCTTGATGACAGCTTTGTAATAGAGCTTGAAGTCCGGAATTGTGATGCCACCAACGTTGGCTTTCTTTTTCAATATCCCTTTGGCTATTCGAGGTCTTTTCTGGTTCCATATAAATTTTAGCATTATTTGTTCCATTTCTTTGAAAAAGATGGATGGTACTTTGATAGAAATTGCATTAAATGTGTAGATTGCTTTAGGTAGCATAGACATTTTCACAATATTTATTCTTCCAATCCAGGAGCATGGAACATTTTTCCATTTCTTTGTGTCTTCCTCAATTTCTTTCATGAGCACTTTATAGTTTTCTGAGTATAGATTCTGTGTCTCTTTGGTTAGGTTTATTCCTAGGTATCTTATGGTTTTGGATGCAATTGTAAATGGGATTGACTCCTTAATATCTCTTTCTTCTGTCTTGCTGTTGGTGTAGAGAAATGCAACTGATTTCTGTGCATTGATTTTATATCCTGACACTTTACTGAATTCCTGTATAAGTTCTAGCAGTTTTGGAGTGGAGTCTTTTGGGTTTTCCACATATAGTATCATATCATCTGCGAAGAGTGATAATTTGACTTCTTCTTTGCTGATTTGGATGCCTTTAATTTCCTTTTGTTGTCTGATTGCTGAGGCTAGGACCTCTAGTACGATGTTGAATAGCAGTGGTGATAATGGACATCCCTGCCGTGTTCCTGACCTTAGCGGAAAAGCTTTCAATTTTTCTCCATTGAGAATGATATTTGCGGTGGGTTTTTCATAGATGGCTTTGATGATATTGAGGTATGTGCCCTCTATCCCTACACTTTGAAGAGTTTTGATCAGGAAGGGATGTTGTACTTTGTCAAATGCTTTTTCAGCATCTATTGAGAGTATCATATGGTTCTTGTTCTTTCTTTTATTGATGTGTTGTATCACATTGACTGATTTGCGGATGTTGAACCAACCTTGCAGCCCTGGAATAAATCCCACTTGGTCGTGGTGAATAATCTTTTTAATGTACTGTTGAATCCTATTGGCTAGTATTTTGTTGAGTATTTTTGCATCTGTGTTCATCAAGGATATCGGTCTATAGCTCTCTTTTTTGGTGGGATCCTTGTCTGGTTTTGGGATCAAGGTGATGCTGGCTTCATAAAATGAGTTCGGAAGTTTTCCTTCCATTTCTATTTTTTGGAACAGTTTCAGGAGAATAGGAATTAGTTCTTCTTTAAATGTTTGGTAGAATTCCCCTGGGAAGCCGTCTGGCCCTGGGCTTTTGTTTGTTTGGAGATTTTTAATGACTGTTTCAATCTCCTTACTGGTTATGGGTCTGTTCAGGCTTCCTATTTCTTCCTGGTTCAATTGTGGTAGTTTATATGTTTCTAGGAATGCATCCATTTCTTCCAGATTGTCAAATTTATTGCCGTAGAGTTGCTCATAGTATGTTCTTATAATAGTTTGTATTTCTTTGGTGTTAGTTGTGATCTCTCCTCTTTCATTCATGATTTTATTTATTTGGGTCCTTTCTCTTTTCTTTTTGATAAGTCGGGCCAGGGGTTTATCAATTTTATTAATTCTTTCAAAGAACCAGCTCCTAGTTTCGTTGATTTGTTCTATTGTTTTTTTGGTTTCTATTTCATTGATTTCTGCTCTGATCTTTATGATTTCTCTTCTCCTGCTGGGCTTAGGGTTTCAAACAGCTACTGGACCACGAGGGGAGAATTCGAGAGATAAGTGACACCATAAGACGAAACAACATTAGAATAATTGGGATTCCAGAAGAAGAAGAAAGTGAGAGGGGAGCAGAAGGTATACTGGAGAGAATTATTGGGGAGAATTTCCCCAATATGGCAAAGGGAACGAGCATCAAAATTCAGGAGGTTCAGAGAACGCCCCTCAAAATCAATAAGAATAGGCCCACACCCCGTCACCTAATAGTAAAATTTACAAGTCTCAATGACAAAGAGAAAATCCTGAAAGCAGCCCGGGAAAAGAAGTCTGTAACATACAATGGTAAAAATATTAGATTGGCAGCTGACTTATCCACAGAGACCTGGCAGACCAGAAAGAGCTGGCATGATATTTTCAGAGCACTAAACGAGAAAAACATGCAGCCAAGAATACTATATCCAGCTAGGCTATCATTGAAAATAGAAGGAGAGATTAAAAGCTTCCAGAACAAACAACAACTGAAAGAATTTGCAAATACCAAACCAGCTCTACAGGAAATATTGAAAGGGGTCCTCTAAGCAAAGAGAGAGCCTATAAGTGGTAGATCAGAAAGGAACAGAGACCATATACAGTAACAGTCACCTTACAGGCAATACAATGGCACTAAATTCATATCTCTCAATAGTTACCCTGAATGTGAATGGGCTAAATGCCCCTGTCAAAATACACAGGGTATCAGAATGGATAAAAAAACAAAACCCATTTATATGTTGCCTCCAAGAAACACATTTTAAGCCCGAAGACACCTCCAGATTTAAAGTGAGGGGGTGGAAAAGAATTTACCATGCTAATGGACATCAGAAGAAAGCAGGAGTGGCAATCCTTATATCAGATCAATTAGATTTTAAGCCAAAGACTGTAATAAGAGATGAGGAAGGACACTATATCATACTCAAAGGGTCTGTCCAACAAGAAGATTTAACAATTTTAAATATATATGCCCCCAATGTGGGAGCAGCCAACTATATAAACCAATTAATAACAAAATCAAAGAAACACATCAACAATAATACAATAATAGTAGGGGACTTTAACACTCCCCTCACTGAAATGGACAGGTCATCCAAGCAAAAGATCAGCAAGGAAATAAAGGCCTTAAACGACACACTGGACCAGATGGACATCACAGATATATTCAGAATATTTCATCCCAAAGCAACAGAATACACATTCTTCTCTAGTGCACATGGAACATTCTCCAGAATAGATCACATCCTCGGTCCTAAATCAGGACTCAACCGGTATCAAAAGATTGGGATCATTCCCTGCATATTTTCAGACCACAATGCTCTAAAGCTAGAACTCAACCACAAAAGGAAGTTTGGAAAGAACCCAAATACATGGAGACTAAACAGTATTCTTCTAAAGAATGAATGGGTCAACCGGGAAATTAAAGAAGAATTGAAAAAAATCATGGAAACAAATGATAATGAAAATACAACGGTTCAAAATCTGTGGGACACAACAAAGGCAGTCCTGAGAGGAAAATATATAGTGGTACAAGCCTTTCTCAAGAAACAAGAAAGGTCTCAGGTACACAACCAACCCTACACCTAAAGGAGCTGGAGAAAGAACAAGAAACAAATGGAATTTTTTCCTCAATTTTATTTTCAGATTATTCCTTGCAAGTACATAGAAATGCAATTTGCAGCTTCTGTCCCCCAACCAAGTTGAACTCTTGTTAGTTTTTTAAAATTTTTGAGTAAATTCCTTAGAGTTTTCCATATACAAGATCCTATACATGGAAATACAGGTGGCTTTTTTTTTTTTCTTTTTGATTTGGATAACTTTTTTTTCCTTTCCTATTCTTTTTTTTTTCTTTTTCTTTCTTTCTTTATTTTTTATTTATTTTCAGCATAACAGTATTCATTATTTTTTCACCATTCCCAGTGCTCCATGCAATCCGTGCCCTCTATAATACCTACCACCTGGTACCCCAACCTTCCCCCCCCACCACTTCAAACCCCTCAGATTATTTTTCAGAGTCCATAGTCTCTCATGGTTCACCTCCCCTTTCAATTTCCCCCAACTCCTTTCTCTAATTTTCTTGTCCAATTTCCCTGCTAGATCTCTCAACAGAGTGCTGAATAGAAGTGATGAGTGTGGACGTCCTTGTCTAATTCCTGATCACAGAGGGATCACATCAGTCTTTCAGAAGTAAGTCTTATATCAATCTGTTTTTTCATAGATCCTTTTTATCATATTGAGAAGGTTCCCCTTTTTTTTTTAGTTTGTTGAGTGTTTTTATCATGAAAGGCTATGAATTATTTAAAGTAATTTTTGGCATGAATTGCTATGATCATGTTTCGTTCATCCTTAATTCTGTTGGATGTAGATACTACATTAATTTATCTTTACATGTTATACCTACCTTGCATTCCTCAAGTAAATTACATTTGGTCATGGCATGTAATCCATTTTATATGATGTTGTATCTGGTTTGCTAGCATTTTGTTGAGGATTTTTGTGTCTATATTCATAAGAGTTATTTTTCTGTAGTTTTCTTCAGATGTCTTTGTCTGGTTTGGGTATGAGCCATCTCTTCTGTTTTTCTTTTTTTTTTTTTTTTAAGATTTATTTATCTATTTTGAGAGAGAGAGCAAGAGATGAGATGGGGGAGGGACAGAGAGAGAGGGAGAAAGAAAATCTCAAGCAGACTCGCGTCTAAACACGTAGCCCCATTTAGGGCTCCATCTTACAATCCTGAAATCATGACCTGAGTCAAAATCAAGAGCTGGATGCTTAACAACTGAGCCACCCAGGTGCCTCAAAGCCATCTCTTCTTTTTAAATAAACCTTTACCAAGGAAATTTTGAGTTGGAGAGTCCCTTGATAATGAAAGAGAGAGATTCGACAGACCTTGGAATAAAAGAGTGACATGTAATTCTTAATATGATTTTCCCCACTTGGAACCCATTAGAGTACATGGGCTTTCTCCAGATCAGCATGGGTTACTTAGCACATCTGCAGCATCCTTTCCTCCAGAGTGCCCGCACTGAGTTGTGACTTGGAAAACAGCTTTACAGCGGTGCCGTGATTAACAGTGGCCAACTGTAAAAATAAGCTTTTCCTGGGATGCGGAAAACAGTATTTTTCACCTGAAGACTCATCACTTTTCTTCTCTTTTTCTCCTTCTTTCCCTTCTTCTTCCCTCCCCCTCTCTGTTTCCACCCCCCCTTGTCAGTGTTAGAGAACAATTCCAATTCATCAATTAACTAAATAAAATTTTCTTTCTTCACTCTCTTTCACTTTCTTTCTTCTTGATTAGTTCAAAATGTAGCTGAAGAATTATCCCACAGTAACCATTTTTGTGTTGGTTTGTAATATTTTCATTCATTTTTTTTGGAAACATGACTATTGACCAAAATATATTTTATAAATTTATATATTGTCATTTTTAAATGGAGTTTTCCTTACGAGTGGACATTGCTGAGGATCATACACATTAATAATAGATTATCATGCTTAGGGTGGATAGAAATTATGTTCCTGAGAGAGACTGAGCAATGAGACACATTGTTTTTATGTGATTCTCTCAGATTTATCTTAGATTTAGTAACTACCTCCTCAGAGAAGCCGAGAGCATGAACTTTGCTAGTCAGACATTTATGAGCAATCAATGCAGGCTTTACTTAACCAACCTAAAGACAAGAATACCTGAAATTATAATTATAAAGGAACTGATCCTTGGAGACCAAATAAAAGTCCATATGAAGAAAGGAGTATTTTACAATTCCCTATGTTGGCCAACACTTATTAGTGCTGAATAATTGGCTGATGGTCAAGATGGAGAGAAAGCAGCTAGCTGTTAATCAGTCTACCATCCATTATTCTCATCCTCACTGGCATTATTGTAACGTGTCCAAACTATTAAAAAAATATTTAAGTGCATTCAGTGTACACTTAACTTGAAAAACCTAAAATATGTTTAACATTGGGAACAATTTTGAGATTAAAATGATATTGATTATAGTTCTAACTGCCTAATTTTAGTCCAAATTCTGAGCCATAGAAGAATATAATAAAACCAATGAAATATTCAACCATTTAAGAATTAAAATTGAGTGAAGAGAGAGGTAAAGAAAATTTGGGTAAGAAAGATGGTTTCTTTCTTGAGCTAGTAAATATGTGTATTACTACATTGTGAGGATAAAATATTGGGCATTGCTTACAATTAATAAGACATACTTAAAGTAATACTGGCTTGAGTCTAGTAGAAGTTGGCTTAAATTGTCACAAATTAGTTTAAAGGCTTTTATGGACAACATTTTTCATGTAATTTTGTCAATGTGTAAACTTTTACTAGTTATTTATGTGAATGTCTAAATATCTTTCGGAATTTTGGAGAAAAACTCTGACCCTAAGTATTCTAAGTGTTCTCTAATCTTAATTACTGGTATTTAAAACTTCATTTTAAGACTCCTTGATATAAACAATTAATTTTTAAAACACGACCTCGACTATTGATAAAGAACACTGGCTCAGCGTGAGAAATAGTGTCAACCACAGCAGCCTTCACTTGTCTTTGGTAAGCTGGGTCTTTAAAGGCAATCTTCACAATGAGATGCTGCAGTTTCAGTTAAATTATATATATTTTTTTCTTTCAGGGCACCTGGTTGGCTCAGTCAGTGAAAGGTATGGCTTCAGCTCAGGTCATGGTCTTTGGTAGTTGGGTCTTTAAAGGCAATCTTCACAATGAGCTGCTGCAGTTTCAGTTAAATTATATATTTTTTTTCCTTCAGGGCACCTGGTTGGCTTGGTCAGTTAAAGGTAAGGCTTCAGCTCAGGTCATGGTCCTGGGGCCCTGGGATCAAGTCCCACATAGGGATCTCTGGTTGGGAGAGAATCTTTTCCTCCCTCTCTCTCTTCCTCTCTGTACACCCCAAATAAACAAATAAAACATTATTTTTTTTCTTTTATTTTTAGAAATTGTATTGATTACACAATGTTGGCATTTTAAAAAAATACTTGTGGGCAGCATTAATTATTTCTGAATGGCCTGGCTAAGAGCCAGCTGTCTTGGTCTTTATTGAATTGCAGACCTGTGGTCATTCTCCGGGCAGCTTATCTTCAGGAATCTCTAACTTTCAAAGGCAGGTTCTTAACCTGCACCTGTGGCTTCCTCTGGTTCCATCCTGGCCTTGGGCACAGAGCGCTGTGTGCAGGAGGGTGCAGGCTCCTTGCTAGCTCAGTACACCCTGGCTGGGCTCTGTCCTCTCACCTAGTTTTAGTGACAGAGCCTTTGACATCTCTCTTGAGCGAAGTTCCTGTCTTTTCTCCAGTGTCTGAGTTCTGTCCTGTCTCCTCTGATGCATTCCCCTCCCAAGAATCAGGGGACTGCTCGCGTGCCCTGTGGTTGGTCCTGCTCCGTCTCCAGACACCGACCTGTTGCTCCACACTCCCAGTTCTCTGTCTCCTTCTGTGAGGTTGGGACCCTCACTATGGCCTTTGTGGTTGGATGATGTATCATTGGTGTCAGGTTTGGGTTGTCCCTCAGATGTTCAGATCCTAGTTATGGAAAAAGAGTGAATTTTGTTAAGACTCCTAATTTGCCTTCTGCACGAGTAAGAACTGGCCGGGATGCGACAATGATCACAAACTAAACCCATGGAAGGTTTAGGGAGGCACGCTGGGAAGTCAGCATGGAAGCCAGAGTGCTGCAGGGCTCAGGAAGCTTCCCGTTGCTGTGGGGCCCATCATCTCAGAAGTGTTCCAGTGGGAGCCTTTTCCCTGCACAGGGACATTGCCCGGTGGGTCCAGGTGGGGCTGTCCTGGCCCTCAGACCTTTGGTTCCTTATTTCAGATCCCACTGTCATGCTTTGGACGTCCACAGTTTTCCCCATAACTTCTATTGCGGACTCTCTGATCTTACACTCATAGATTCCTATCCATGCTCAGATGGAATGTGTTTCTCTTCTGGTCAAACAAGTACAAACTCAGTCCCTTGATTCATTTCTATATTTAAAAGTCAATTCTGGGAAGCATCATGTGAGTTCGGAAGCTGTTGTGGACAGTCCAGGGTGACAGCTTCCTGCTGTCTGTGGGTTTCTTCTCTCTCCCACCCACTCTTCTCTCACTCCTCTTGTTCCTTATACCAGGAAAGCACTGAACTCCTCCTCTAGCTCATGCAGAGTCTCTTCTCTCCTCTGCCCCTTGATCCAACCAACATTCAAACTCTGCTTGGAGGAGTCCCACGTCAAATATAGTACAAGGTGTCCTGCAAGAAAGCCAGAGCACCTCTACAGAGCTCTGTTGTGAATCAGTGTTTCTGCTCCATCATGCACCTCTGTCCCTCAACACACACACTCTTACTGGAATATATTTCTTTCTAAAACTAGCTTCTTATTTTGTAGCCTTGTGTGTGTATATGTGAGTTCCTGCATGTGTGTAGGACATGGCCCCAGTGATGCAGGTCCCAGCTACATTATAATGTAATTTGGCAAGGATCAAGACTTTCCATTTTTAAAAAGAGTTATTTATTTGAGAGAGAGAGAAAGTGCAGAGAGGAGTAGAGGGAGAGGAGGAAAAACTCAAGCAGACTCCCCACTGAGTTTGGAGCCCAATGTGGGGCTCGATCCCACAACCCGTGAGATGATGACCTGAGCCAAAACCAAGAGTTGGATGCTTAACCAACACAGGCACCCCTATATCTTTCCATTTTTAAGGTAGTTATCTGTATTAAATATTGTGCACATAATAAATATTGAGTACATGTAATTGTTGGCTGAAAGTGATAACAATAAACTGAAAACACCACCTCACCCCACCACTAAGCTTCAACACTAGGCCCTCACCCAGACCCTCCATGTCTGCTTTGAACCCTCTTCCAACCCACCGGTCCCTGCTCCTAGGAACAAGTCTCCCAGGATGTTTGGTATTCCCAAGCTTTTTTTTTATCATTTTGCCACAGAAATCTTTGGCTATGGCAACTCTTAGTTCCATGTGGTTTGATTTAGACGTAAGTGGGAGGCCATGACATTGTTCTATGACCAGCTTTTGTTCATTCACATTAGTTCTGAGAAGTCTAGCATGTGTGTGTAGGTAATTAAGATTTCTCTTTATTTTCACCTTCACACTACACAATATTCCTTTGCATTCCTGAATTTCATGCTATTGCACTGACTGGCATTTATTTTATTTTATTTTATTGATTACTTGATTGTGATTAAAAGCAATGCTGCTATGACCATCTCTGTCCACATCTCCTGGGGCAGAGGTTTTTTCTGATTTGGGCTTCCCAATTATGACAACCATAGAAACTGGCATCTGTATGAGCCAGGGGAAAAAATAAAGCCACGTATGATGGTCTCAAGAACAGAGACCTTGTGCAAGAGTGGAACAGATCAACATCCTGGTGTACTCAATGCCTCCTCTGGGCCTGAGGGTTGAGGATCTACACTCTGGGTGTGGAGCTGCTGGTACATCAGCTACAACTGGCCTACAGTACTCGAAATTATTGTTCAGAGTCTTTTGGCAAACCTCATAATTTTCATTACACTTGACCCAATTAGTTATATCGTGAAAACACACATAACATGGGATGTTTCTGTGATGCTGAAAAGCCAGGAAGGGACAGACAGGATGATTCCCTAGTGCCAACTCCATGCACCTCCCTTCTAAGTCACATGGAACCCTACATGTCCACAAGACAAGGCCCCAGCCTTCCATATTTTGGTCAGGACTCCCTCCCTCTCATTTCCTTATTTCCTTTCTCTGCCTGGCAGATGCCTCTTCATTCTTCATGGTCCAGTTTAAAAGTGTAGGCGTTCCCTTCTCCATTCTCTCCCTGAAGACTGGTTATGCATTTCCAGGCCCCAGAATCACTATCTGCACTCCACTTTCCTAACTGTGCCCTTTATGCTGTGTGACCCTTCCCTTCTTCCTCCTAGGCCGGGGCCAGGGTGGGGGTGACAGGAGGAGGGCAGGACATGGAACCAGCTAGAACTCCTTGGAGAGCCAGACTCTGTTCATACTTAGACTAGAAAGCACAGTAACTGAACTTCCTGACTTGCGTCAGTCACTGCAGCTCACATGTCCAGGTGAAAAGAAGTTCCCCCCAATAACTCACTCCTGCAATCAGAGGAAACTGGTGGACACTGTGCCCAAATCCAAATATTTGAGAAGCTTTAAGTTGGACATATTAGTAGAAAAAGCAGCTAAATTAAAACATGACCTAAAGTAAGATCTCAACAAATACTCCCTAAATGAATAAACTGACAACTAATTAGTATTTGTGTCTGAGGACAAATGGTTGACATTTCTGAGTTAAGAGTTAGTGGAAGGACAGTATCTCCTGGGCAGTCTATCTGCATACTGAGCAGCCTGTGGCCCCCTGTTGTCACAGCACAGCCATGCCCATTGTATGTGAGGAAACTAGAACGTCTCTAGTCCTGACCAGAGGCCATGCCAGAGCTCCTTGGCTGCATTGCAGAGACTTCTGCTGCCAGGCTGGCAGTGGGGAGGTTGGGAGAACATCTGACATGCAGGGGTTTCATTTGTGGAGCGACAGATGAGAAATGACAGGAGAATGATGACAGTGAGCAAGCCTGACCAGTGCTGTGTGAAGTTGCAGTCACATGAACATTACACAGTGTGGCTTCTGCAGGGAGAGTCCTGCTAACAGATGCTAAGCTGTCAGATGCCACCCAGCATACTCCACGTGTTTACATGTCTTGGATGTCACCCAGTTTCCTGAATATGGGAACTGGATGACATATGTGTTACTTACATGGTTAATAAACAAGCATGGAGAGAGGACACATATTGACTATGCTAAGTCCAGGATATACTAGAAACCTAGAACGTGGTTCCTACCTTTAAGACATTTGAAGTTATGGTATTGGGGGTGATTATATCTGGCCATAGGAAGTCATTTCAGAATGGTGCAAATTTGTGTTAAATATAAGTCTTCAGGGCGCCTGGGTGGCTCAGTGGGTTAAGCCGCTGCCTTCGGCTCAGGTCATGATCTCAGGGTCTTGGGATCGAGTCCCGTATTGAGCTCTCTGCTCAGCAGGGAGCCTGCTTCTCTCTCTCTCTCTCTGCCTGCCTCTCCGTCTACTTGTGATTTCTCTCTGTCAAGTAAATAAATAAAATCTTTAAAAAAAAATATATAAGTCTTCATTTTTTTAAAATTAAGATATAATGTATTATTTGTTTCAGGGGCACAGGTCTTATATAATACCCAGTGCTCATTGTAACACATACCCTCCCCAATGTCCATCACCCAGTTATCCCCCCTCCCAGGCCCTCCCCACCAACAACCCTCAGTTTGTTTTCTAATATTAAGAGTCTCTTATGGTTTGTCTCCCTCTCTAGTTTTATCTTGTTTCATTTTTTTCCTCGCTTCCCCCACGATCCTCTTCCGTGTTTCTTAAATCCCACATATCAGTGAGATCATATGATAATTGTCTTTCTCTGATTGACTTATTTCATTTAACATAATATGCTCTAGTTCCATCTACATTGTTGCAAATGGAAGATATAATTTGTTGATAGCTGTGTAACATTCCATTATACCACATCTTCTTTCTCCGGATCATCTGTCAGTGGACACCTGAGCTCTTTCCATAGTCTGGCTACTGTGTACATTGCTGCTATGAACACTGGGGTGCAGATACCCCCTTCAGATCAATAAATTTGTATCCTTGGGATAAATACCTAGTAGTGCAGTTGTTGGGTTGTAGAGTAGTTCTATTTTCAACTTTTTGAGGAGCCTCTATACTGTTTTTCAGACTGGCTGCACCAGTTTGCATTCCCACCAACAGTGTAGGAGGGTTTCCTTTTCTCTATATCCTCACCAACATCTGTTGTTTCTTGACTTATTAATTTTAACCATTCTGACTGGTGTTAGCTGGTATCTCATTGTGGTTTTGATTTGTATTTCCCTGATGCCAAGTGATGTGGAGCACTTTTTCATGTGTCTGTTGGCTATTTGGATGTCTTTTTGGAGAAATGTCTGTTCATGTATTCTGCCCATCTCCTGATTGGGATATTTGTTCTTCAGGTGTTGAGTTTGATTATTTCTTTCTAGATTCTGGATACTAGTCTTTTATCTGATATGACATTTGCAAATATCTTTTCCCATTCTTTAAGTTGTCTTTTGGTTTTTTTTACTGTTTCCTTTGCTGTGCAAAAGCTTTTGATCTTGATGAAATCCCAGTACTTCATTTTTGCCCTTGCTTCCCTTGCCTTTGGTGATGTTCCTAGGAAGAAGTTGCTGTGGCTGAGGTCAAAGAGGTTGCTGCCTGTGTTCTCCTCAAGGATTTTGATGGATTCCTTTCTCACATTGAGGTCCTTCATCCATTTGGAGTCTATTTTTGTGTATTGTTTAAAGAAATGGTCCAGTTTCATTCTTCTGCATGAAGTACATAACACTTCAACTCTTTCTTACGAAACAAGAAATGTCTCAAATACACAACCTAACCCTACACCTAATGGAGCTGGAGAGATAATAGCAAATATAGCCTACCCCCAGCAGGAGAAAATAAATAATAAAGATTGGAGCAGTTATCAATGAAATATAAGCTAAAAAAAAAAAAACAGTAAAACAGATCAATGAAACTAGGAGTTTGTTCTTTCGAAGAATTAATACTAATAAACCATTGTTCAGCCTTATTAAATAGAAAAAAGAAAGAACCCAAATAAGCAAAATCATAAGTGAAAGAGGAGAGATCACAACCAACACCAAAGAAATGCAATTATAGGAACATATTATGAGCAACTATATACTGATGAATTAGACAATCTGGAAGAAATGAATACATTCCTAGAGATGTATAAACTACCAAAACTGAACCAGGAAGAAATAGAAAACCAGGAAGGAAATTGAAGCAGTAATCAACAATCCTTCAACAAACAAGAGCCGAGGGCCAGATGGCTTCCCAGCAGAATTCTACCAAACATCTAAGGAAGAATTAATACCTATTCTTCTGAAGCTGTTTCAATAAATCAAAATAGAAGAAAAACGTCTAAACTCTTTTTATGAGGCCAACACTATCTTGATCCCAAACCAGAGAAAGACCCTACCAAAAAGGAGAATTTACAGACCATATTCATGATGAATGTGGATGCAAAAATTCTCACCAACATACCAGCCAATAGGAAACAACAACATATTAAAAGTATTATTTACTATGACCAAATGGAATTTATTCCTGGGCTGCGGATTCCTCATCCACAAATTAATCAATTTTATACACTACATAAATAAAAGAAAGGACAAGAACCATATGATCATCTCAATAGATGCAGAAAAAAATTTTTTGGTAAATTATAACATCCTTTCTTGATTAAAACTCTTCACAATGTAAGGATAGAAAGTACATACCTCAATATCATAAAATCCATCTATGAAAAACCCACAGCAAATATTATTCTCAATGGGGAAATACTGAAAGCTTTTCCTCTAAGGTCAGGAAAATGACAGGGATGTCCACTATCAACACTGCCATTCAACATAGTGCTAGAAGTCCTAGCCTCAGCAATCAGACGAAAGAAAGAAAGAAAGAAAGAAAGAAAGAAAGAAAGAAAGAAAGAAAAGGCATCTGAATTGGCAAAGAATAAGTCAAACTCTCACTCTCTCAGATGGCATGATACTCTATGTGGAAAACCCAAAAGAGTCCACTCAAAATTGCTAAAACTCATACAGGAATACAGTAAAGTGGTAGGATATAAAATCAATGCACAGAAATCAGTTGAATTTCTATATACCAACAATGAGACAGAAGAAAGAGAAATTAAGTTATACCCCAAACCATAAGATACCTAGGAATAAACCTAACCAAAGAGGCAAAGGATCTGTACTCAGATTGAGGAAGACCAAAAGAAATGGAAAAACATTACATGGTCATGGATTGGAAGAACAAATGTTGTTAAAATGTCTACACTACTTAAAATAAGCTACACATTCAATGCAATTCCTATCAAAATACCATCAACTTTTTCCACAGAACAAGAACAAATAATCCTAAAATTTGTATGGAAAAAGAAAAGACCCCGAATAGCCAAAAGAATGTTGAAAAAGAAAACCAAAGCTGGTGGCATCACAGTCCGGGACTTCAAGCTCTATTACAAAGCTGTAATCATCAAGACATTTTGTGATGCTGTCACAAAAACAGACATGTAGATCAAAAAAACAGAATGGAGAATCCAGGAATGGACCCTCAACTCTATGGTCAACAAATCTCTGAAAAAGCAGGGAAGAATATCCAATGAAAAAAAGACAGTCTCTTCAACAAGTGGTGTTGGTAAATATGTCTTTAGATGATAATTAGTGCACTAGGAGTTCAGAACAGAACGAACTTGTTATGAGATGGAGGAACTGGAAAAAGTTTCAGGTGCTGGAGAAAATCTAAGTTTTAGTTTCAGAAAAATTTGAGGTCTTATCCTTCCTCCACTTATTATGTACTATGTGACATTAGTAAGTTTCTAGATCTTAGTAAGTCTCAGTTTCAGTATCTGTCAAATATTAATAAAAAAAAAACTATTCCACAACATTTTAACTGAGAATAAATTGGAGATACATATAGGATGCTTGTTACCTACCAGTTTAAATTCAAACACAACTCATCACTTACTTATTGGCTTTGTCTGGATTTTTATGTGTATGGGCATTGCTACCACATTGTTTTGGCTCTGCTCAGACTGCAATTTGGGTTCTCTCAAATTTAGACATTAACATGGACCTGGGGCACCAGAAGTTTTGAGTAACACCTATGGAAAGAAATAGGTAGGAAGCAGGATTGGGCAAGGGGAACCATTGGACCATGGCACAGACTTGTCAGAAGTCTCCTCTGGCATAGTGGATCTTCAAGCAAATTTTTCTGTTAGAGAAATCGAGCAGAAATGGCGAGGACCTTAACCCACTGCCTCGCCCAGCCATTGGATGTGGGAATCCCTGAAAAGAACATGCCCTTGGCCACTGCCATCTTCCTCAGGCCAAGGACTTCCCTGAGAAACCTTTGACCTCATTTGAAAGGTGAGGCAGTCCCTGAAGGAGTTAATAGCTGGAGGCTGTCAGCCGACCAGAGTCCTTGAGGCTGGGCCATGAGCAGGAGTCCTGTCTAATACACCTCCATGTCTGTCCCCAGAATTATAGAACCTATAGAATATCCCAAACATACTGTATAGGACTTTGAATCTTCTAAAGTATATGGCTTACTACTTGGGACCAAATTAGATAATGAAGAAAATTGGATTAACTATTTAACTATTAATTGTATATCACTCATAATTCTCTTCATGTTCTCCTGTGCTGTAGACATCAGTTATTCTCAACTGTGGGTCCACGTGACATTCACCTTGACAAGTTTTAGAAAATACCAATACTTGGACCAATTAAATCAGGTCTCTGCAGATGAAGGCAAAATCCAGGCTTGTACAATGTTTTATAACCCCGTAAGTGAGTCTACTGTGTAGCCTCGTCAAAGGTCCATGATATCTATCTACATATGACATATTAGGAGCTACTTTTTAATGTGGTGAATGAAGAGCTTCTGGAGTAGAAGGAGGACCTCTGGCCATGGCCTCCTCTTCCTCCTCACCAGCATCATGACAATGACTCAAGCAGTTGGTGCTCCCTGTGGTCCAGACACTGTGCTAAATAAACACTTACCATGTAGTAGCCAATAGGGCTTAGGGAAGTTAACTGATAGTCCCCATATCTCAAGGCTTGTCTATAACTGACTATTACCGTTAGCTCTTCAATGGTATGGACTAGAATCAATAGCTCCTAATTGTTGGTCAAACAATCCTCCTAAGTTGCTCATGTTAGATTCACCTAGAATTCTTTTTAATGCTCTTAGTCCTCAAGCCCCATGGCAAACCTCTTGAGCCCCCTCTCAGGGGCTAGACCTGGAATTTCTACCTCAGCAATCCTGCTGAGTAGCCTTTATAGTCATTGAAATTTGAGAACCAGTCTGCTACGCCTATAGATCTCTTCTCATGTCTGCCTTTTCAAATTTCTGCCCCTGTCCCCACCTCACTTCTGATTCTCACCTCTCAAGTAACTTCTAGTTGAGTTGACAGTAAGAGGGATGCATAAAAATTTAGGGGCAATCTTTGTACGTTGGAACTTTAAGTTGTCAAAATAAGTGATAGAAATTTTAGTACGACTATTCTTCTGCTATTCTTCATAATAATCGGGAATATTAAAAGATAAAAGTTCAACCCTTAGCTTAATGATGGGCCTCTGAGGCACATCCTCAGTTGAAATCTTTATATAATCATTCAATCAGGCTTCACCTACAGCCTACCAAGTGCTGGGAAAATAAAAGTATCATGGACGAGAATAAGACTCAGCACTTGACCTCAAGGACAGCTCACATCATACAAGAAAAGACAGACACTGCCCCTACAGTTTGACTCAATGCACTATTTTAATTGAAGTAAGAATCCTTCTAATGAGCACAGAGATTTGGGAACATGGACCTGGGACAGGAGAGCCAGAAACATTTTGCCTCTCAGAGAAGCATGAAAGTTGGCTCTTGGAAGATAAAGAGATGGTTGTCTGGTGGAGAAAGTCTGGAAGGGTCTTCCTGGGGGAAGGCACAGACTCTGCAAAACACATAGGCATAGCAAGGCATGGGATGATCTGGAAAGGGAGGGAAATTTAAGTCACTGCAGTTGTGGGTGGAGAGATGGGAGATGAAGCTAAAAGGTAGGACAGGTCAGATTAAAATTTTTATCCTAACCAGTGAATTCAGGATTTCAGGTGCGTGGGCAGATTTGGTCCAGTAAGGAGGAAACACAGCTGTTTAGAACATGCTGAGTCCAGTTGTATGTGGTTAGTCTGACGACGAGGTGAAAATTTTTCTTTGAAGCTAAAGAGAAAGGTTTGGGTCAGTAGTAAAGACCTCAGATCAGCTTTGAAGCCACAGGAATGGTTAAGATCCTGCCTGAAGAAAGCATTTGGAAACTCTACCAGATAGCTTGGAGTGCTCATAATTAGCATAATGTAACAATTCAGAAAAATGACACTTTGATTTTCTTATTCTATAGAGTAGAGAGCTCCCCCCCCCCTTTTTCTTTTAAATTAATGTACTGTGAAAGTGCTAAGCATGGATTTTTCTCAACCATCCCAACTCACACTAATGGGACCAGACGCAGTGTAAATTTCACCACTGGGGTGTGAGGCTGATTTAGACTCTGTTCCCGCCCGGTGACTGTCAGGGAAGGGCTGCACACTCTGCCAAGTGAGTGGCTGTTGTGCAATTTAGATACAATAAATCCAAGGCAAGTAATCCCCTTTCAGAACCTTGAATTGCCTCCTTAGCGGAATCATTTTCAGTCTAGTTGGAGTTACATTTAAGCTCAGAACTGGATGAGAGCTTAGAAAGGACACCCAGAGGACTCGATTAACTGTGCTCTTGTTTTAAATATAATTTGGTTTCCATTCACAGAAAATGTAGTGGCAAATTTCTTTTAAGCTGTCAGCCTCTGATTTTGCATGCTTAAAGGAGTGTTTCGTTTGGTTTGTTTTTTTGTAAGGCAGTAGAGGGTGTTGGGACAGAGATAGCGTCTCCCTTCCAGCTTCGGGTGGGCGAGGGTTGATAGAGGCAGCAGCCTGCTCTCTTCAGGCAGAACTGGAAAAGGACTTATAATCTATAAACTGGAAGTAGTGAGAAAATAATAACAGCGGGTCCTTATGAGCTGCCCCCTATGCCGAGCCCTCTGCAAAGAAGAGCTCACTGTGTGGCCACCAACCTGGGAGCTGGACCCCTAGGCGAAGGAGACCCAGAGATGTGACCGGACTGCTCTTGGCCGTGTGGCCTATAAACATGGGAACAAGGAGACTAAGCTGGGTCATTGGGCCCCAGAGTCCACACTCTGAACCCTGTGCTTTGCTTGAGCACCTACTGTGTACCAGACCCCATTCCAGATGCCAGCAACATCACGGTGAACAAAGTAGGCTACTTCTTCCAAGACCTGCCTCCCTGAAACTTCTATATCAAGGTCAAAGGTGGGGGAATATGGTTTAAAATAGTACTTCGGGATCAAAGAGTGTTGCATGTAATTTATGACTAAGATGCTTAAACAGACTAACATACTCCTTTTGGGAAGAAATTAGCCATGAGCTGAATCTGATAAACTTAGTTAATTAAAATTTCCTGTTCAGGTATACACTTGCCAAGACCTGTTTTCTTCTTTTAATTCCCCTTTACTATATAAATATAATGCTGCGTTCCCAGTGCAAGGCCAATGTAATTCACTGGTTCGATCGCAACTTAAGAGCGAGAACTTTCATAATATGTTAGTGGTCTGCTACTTCGGGATAATGTCCAGCAGAATAGATGAACTTTATAGAATGCTCTGTTGCTATAGCAACATGCTGCCCAGTGAGTGGAAGAAGGCATTTCATCATTACCTCATTGATAATGCTTGAAACAGTAACAGATGCAAACACAAAAGGTTTCCTTTTACACTGCAATAACTCTAGGTCAATGAGACAAACACTAAAAATATCTCTCTGATACAGCAATGAGGAATCAAATGTAAACACACATAATGCCTATCTAGACCTCACACAATTCGAAATAAGTAATTTAGCATTCTGGGTTAGCAGTCTTGACATCTGCAGTGAATCTCTGTGCCTTGCCAGAAATGACCACAGCTCGTGGGGTGTTTACTTCATAGACAGGTATAATTTCTTCACAATCTTCAGTGCACAGAAAGCATAAATTTTCCCTTAAACTACAACCAGAGTCAGAGGAGAAATAAAAAGAAAAAAAAGTAAAAAAAAAAATGTTGATTTCTCATACATCGGTGGTGAGAATCTAAAATGATACAGACACTATGGAAACTAAGTTGGCAGTTTCTGGCAAAACTGAACATCCATTGGCCATACCAGGCAGCTATTTCACTCCTCAGCACATATTCCAAAGAAATGACAGCTTCTGTCTGCATCAAACATGCACGTGACTGTTCATGGCAGCCTCATCTGTACAGCCCAAAGCTACAAACAATGAAAATGAATGTCCGTACATAGGCGAATGAGCAAGCCATCGCACCTCCATACCACGGAACACTACTCAGTAATACTCAGTGATGAAAAAGCTAATCTCATGGAGCACTGGGTGTGGTGCAAAAATAATGAATACTGTTACACTGAAAAAAATTTTTAAAAGTTTCTATACCATGTGATTCCATTTATGCAACATTTTCAAAGTGACAACATTATAATGATGGGAACTGGATTCATGGTCATCATTAGTTGGGGATGATGGTAGAGTGGAAGGTAACACGAAAGAGATCTTTCTGGTGATAAAGCGTCTGTATGCTCATGATTACACAAAACTACACAAACAATGGTAATTACATGGAACTGTGCACATGTGTAACAATGTCAATATCCTGGTCTTTGCAGTGTACTGTCATTAGGTAACATGTGACCATTGGGGTGAAGCTAGGTGAAGGGTACTGGAGACCTCCCTACATTCTCTTTGCAATTTTCTATAAATCTGTAATTATTTCAAAGTAAAAAAGTTCCAAAATTAGCAAAAGCAAGTAAGCCTCACTCTTCTGTAAGAAGACTATCAAGACCTTTTTGCATTTCAGAACAAGAGAGACAGAAGCTGTATTTCCAAAAGAAAAGTAATGCCTAGATTGACCTCTGGTTAAGATAAAACTCTACAAAGCAAACAAAAGTCAGTGGAAACCTTCCCTAATGTTCTGATTGCTTTGCGGCAACCCATAAGCTTCTGAAACAATCAGACAATGATCGCATTCTCTCTCACAGGACATTCGTCACCAGCTTGTGGGCACATTCTCAACAGTTGGTGCCCAGTGGCCACATGAGGAGCTGGGAGCCAGCTTCAGACCCAGCCTTGCACTCACTGGCTGAATAACCATGAGCTATTACTTAAGCTTTGGGGACCTGGATTATTTTACCTGCAATATAAAGTCTAGCGTGGGGATTTTCAAACATTTGTAGAGATGGAATCTTTCTGTTCCAAGGACAGGCTTCAATATGTGAAGTGCAATCAAGTGAAGCTTGTGTGGTAGTGAATCCTTCAGCTCTGGTTGGGAGTACCTGCTTCCCTAGCATGGTATGGAGACATCCCTGTACATCCCCGAGATCTGGCTCTCTGTGGACATAAGCCATGGCCACTGGCCACAGGCCATTGGTACTGGGAATGTGGTTAGTCTGAACTGAGGTGCTCTGTTCAATACAAAGTATGTCAGATTTCAAACACAGCCTGAAAAAATGAATGCAAATGGTGTCATTCATCAATCTTTTACATATAATGGTTATATGTGTTAAGTCCTAATGTTCTGTATAGATTGGTTCACATAAAACATGATTAAAATTAATTTCACCTACTTCTTTTTTACTTTTCTAAATGTGGCTGCTGGACAACTCAGAACCACTTATGAGGGTTGTGATGTATCTTGGCTGGACAGTGCTGGTCTAGGGAAACTCAGTGCCCACCTCCAACCATCAGTGCTCACAGGTTGTGTGGGGATTTTAATCATTTTTGCTGCTTCCCCAAGTCCCACATGCAAGTCACCTTGTTCCCGTGAAATGCTTTAGGAATTTGTCCTGGCAGCTTTATTTACTACCTCACTCTGCTCCAAGAATATCATTTCATTTAAACCCAATACTTTTTTATTTTCTGCTGAGAACACATTTTTTCCCCCAGTCACTCTTCCCATAGTGTGTTTCATAACTCATGCACACATTTTCCTGTGGGGTGGAGGTTGGGGAAGCAAGCCTCAGTGTGTCACACATCATTGCTGTGGCTGGAATTCTTTGGGGA
The DNA here is from genome assembly GCF_030435805.1 of Mustela lutreola. NCBI lineage: Eukaryota > Metazoa > Chordata > Mammalia > Carnivora > Mustelidae > Mustela > Mustela lutreola. The sequence goes on along the minus strand of NC_081294.1, from coordinate 6,431,775 downwards.
AACCGTCTTCATGTCCTTTCCAAGTTACACTACGTTTTTTGATAAGTCTTGTGGAAATATTTCTTCTCTAGCAGTCACTTTTAAAATTGAATTTATTACTGTTTCATGTGATGATGGGCAAGCTGTACCTCTGTAAGTCATTTTTATTCATGACTTTTGTCTTTTTCTTTGATCATGCTCATCATGTCTCGGATTACTGAGGTTGAAATGACTGTCTCTTTAATTACGGTAACCCAATCTACCTCCACCTTTCCTATCCACTGTCTAACTTACTCCTGATCTTTTGGGACTTCATTAGTCACCTGCAAAAATCAATATTATGAATTGTTTAGACCCGCAATCTGATGATTATTACCCAGGAGAGTTCTTTTACCACAACTAAACATGCCATGAAGCCCTTTAGTGGGTCCAGGGATGGTGCTCTTATTTCTTGGGACAATCATCTCTTCCTCTGATTTCTAGAAATATTATTTTATTTGTGATTTTTGTTTTGTTTACTTCTGGGCAGTTTGCCATATTTCTTGATTTAAAAAATAGGTATGATGTTTTAAAAAAACACGAGAGATTGATTAATTTATTGAATGATGATAAAAATAGAAGTATAGATCATTAAGAAAAAGTTTTGAAGATAATTTGGTGGTTTCTTATAAAACTAATCACACTTTTACCATGCAGTCCAGCAACTGACCTTCTTGGCATTTATCCAGACAGCTTATTTACACACACACGCACTCACACACACACTCACACATGCAACACACACACACACGCAACACACACACACAAAAAACCTGCTCACAGATGTTTATAAAAGCTTACTCATAGTTACCAAAACTTGGAAGCAACTAAGATGTCCTTCACTAGGTGAATGGATAAATGAACTGCGGTCCCTCCAGACAACGGAATATGTTTCAGTACTAGAAAGAAATGAGCTATCAAGCCATAAAAAGACATGAAGGAAACCTAAATGCATAACTCAGCAAAATAAGCCAATCTGAAAAGGCTACATATTGTATGATTCTTCTTTATGACATTTTGGAAAGGGCAAAGTGGTGGAGAGAGGAAAAAGATCCAGGGCTGTTGGGGTTTGGGGAGTGGAGATAAATAGGGGGAACACGGGATTTTCAGGGCAGTGAAAAGCCACGTGTCTGTACACTACAGCCATGAATACCTCGCACATGCATTTGTCCAAACACATAGAATGTACAACATCATGAGTGCAACTTAAGGTACACTGTGGACTGTGAGTGATTTTGATGTGTTACATTTGAGTGCTGTGTTACAGTTACAGCAAATGCATCTCTCTGGTAGGGATGTTGATGGGGGAGACTCTGCCTGGGGGAGGGGCAGGACACGTATGGGAAATCTCTGTACTTTCTTAGACTGCTCTAAAAAATTTGTCTTTAAAGTGAAAAATAACATTTGAAACAAACAAACAAAGAGGTAAGCTAGTATTCCCAGGTACATAAATGAGGATCCCTACCCATTTTATTAAGACATGTTTAAATAATGTAGTACCTTCTACATTTAATCATCATAATTTTTTAAATTCAAGTTTTTGCCTCAACCACATGTACTTGGGTAGAAACAATGATTTACAAGACTGGGTATAATGTTTAATATTCTTTTTAAAATTTTAAACTTTCTATCATAAAATAGAAGAGATACAGAAACCACATTAAACAGACATATAACTTAGTGAACTATTATGAATTAAATATCCTTACTTCTTAACTTTTCATCATAGGTTTGTTAGGTAACTATGTACCTCTAAACAGTGCAGGGTTTTTTGTTGTTGTTGTTTTTTTAAATATTTCCAGGGTATTTTTAAAAATAGTTTTAGTGGGTTGTAACAGCCATTGCAGTAAATTGCATATATTTAACTTGGACAATTTGGTATGTCTTGACACAGGTAAGCACTATGAAACCACCAATACAATCATGACAGGGAGCATAGTTATTGCTCTACGAGTTTCCTTGTTTGAAATCCTCAATTACAGTTATTTCCCCCTTCCCTTCCCCCATTACTCACCCCTTCAGCTCTGTGCCGAGGCAATCACTGATCGGCTTTCGGATGCTTTAGATCAGTTTGCATTTAATGTAAACGGAATCTCATAATATGTACTCTCTTTTTTGGCTTCTTTCACTCCGACGTTATTTTGATATCTGTGTACATTCTTCACATTACTAACAGTTCGTTCTTTTTACTGCTGAATAATGTTTGATGGCATGCCCATACTGTAATCTACTTGTCCATTCACCTGCTGATAGACATTTGGGCCATTTCCATTTTTGCCCTATAACAAAGAAACCTGTTGTAAACATTTACGTAGAAGCTTTTCTACGGACATATGTTTCCATTTATCTTGGGTAAGTACCTAGATGTGTACCATGTGCATCATATAGTAGAGAAAACTTTAAATGTTCAGAAACTGCCATACCGTTTTCCAAAGTGACTGCAGCATTTTTTTTGTTTTAATTCCCACCGGGAGGGCGCGAGAGTTCCACATGCTCCTCATCCTGGCCAACGCATGCCATGATCAGAGGTTTGCGGAGAAATGTGCTGATTTCCCTATATCTGTCGATTTTCCGCACTCCTGTTACTGATTTTTTTTTTTAATTCCCTGTATTCAGAGAACACACTGTTTATGTTTGAATTTTTTTTTAATTGATGTTATTTTTCCTTTTTTTTTTTTTTTTGGCCTAAGTTACAGTCTATACTGTTAAAGACTTCATATGCATGTGAAAAGAATATGATTCTGCAGTTGTAGGACTGAGGATTTCAGAACTCAGTTACATAAATAAGGTTGACCCCATGCTTTGAGTCCATCAGTATCCTTATTGATGTCTTGTTACATATTTCTACAAGTGTTCTATTCATTGTTGAGAGAGCAGTGTGAAAACATCCAACTATAATTGTGAATGTGTCTGTCTCTTTGTAGTTGTATAAGTTTTTGTTCATGAACTTTAAAGTTCTATAACTAGTTGCGTACCTGTTTAGCTCTATTGTGTCCCATTAATAAAATGGTTCTTTCAACCCATGGCAATGTCCTTGCCTTGAAATGTACTTTGGTATTAATTAAGCCACTTAGTGATCTTCTGATTAGTGTTAGCTTGGTGGATCTTTTTCCATCAATTTATTTTAACGTAATTGTGCCTTTATATTTAAAGTGAGAGAATTTGTTGTTGTTGTTGATTTTCTTATAAGCAGCTTATATTTGGGTACTGCTTTTTAAATCTAACCTAGCAATCTATGCCTTTTAATGGATATATTTAAACCATTTATTTTAATGGTTTAACATGATTGCTGGCCTAATTGTTTTTAACCCACCACATTACATTTTGTTTTCTCTTTGTTATTATATCTATCTACTGTTCCCTGTTTACTCATGGTCTATCTTTTTCAGATTATTTGAGTATTTTTTAACATGATATTCGTAAGTGTGGACTACGTGGTCAGATATCAAACTCTGTCCTTCACTAGCCTTGCTAACTCAGGACTTCCTGGACTTTATGTGAGTATGGTTAAGCTCCTGCATTACCTGAGCCTCCATTTTATCTTGTTTTCTACCTCACACTGCTGGTATTGCATAAAATGGCCTAAGGGGCTCTATAAGCCTGTAGCCAATGGTAGCTTCTCAACACCTTGGTTTGGTCATGTATGAAACTGGGATGAATACTTACCTCACAGAGCCGCATAAGGATGGAGTAATTTATGTAAGCATAACACTCAAATCATCACCTAACCACTGGCATTGGTCCGTGATTCTTGGCTCTCACTAATAAATACCAGTACCTTCTTTGAAAATGAGTCTCTGATTTCATTCTCTGCCACACACAGAGAATGAAATGGCAGATGCTGCTGTGCACACACCTATTGAATCGCTACAGATCGCTTCGGGACACCTCAACCGCCTCTGTTCCCTGCAACACCCATGGAGAACGTGCTCCCTGAGCCTCACCCTCTGCTGAGCATCAACAAGACGACAAGAGGTAATAATGCAAATATCCTGTACTCCTTCAGAAAGTAACGCTCTGGTTTGGGAGACCACATGGTCTGGTTCAGGAAAAGTTAGGTAAATAATCAAAGTATAAAATTGTGTCTGTAAATGCCTCAGAAGAAATATTCATGAAAGTAACCAGTTTTATGGAGGAATTACCAGAGACAATACCCAGTAACTGAGACAGAAAAATCCCTTGCTGAGGAAGACATGGGGTGGGATGGTGAAGGTTGGGGATTATTGCAGATAAAGGGTACAGTACTTGGGAGAAGTGAGGAACTTGGGTCCTCTGAGGCCTTTGAAGATGGTGAGTGTGGGCAAACAGAGAGAAGGGAGGGAAGATGAGAGATGAGGGTAAAGGGGGCAAGGGTCTAAAGTTAGGAGCATATTAGGGAAGCTTTAGTCTTGTCATGACAGCAGTGGGAAGCCAGCCATGCAAGTGTTCTAGTTGAAGGGGGCATGGTGGCTTGATTCCAGTGGAGAAGAGCTATGTGTTCTCCTTTTCCATGAGTGGTTGAGCACCAAGAGAAAACTATTTATTTCCAAGACAAGCAGAACTCAGGTCTACTGACAAATAGTTGGTATTCCCTTCCATTAGCATCTTTATTATGCTTTGCCAGAAGGAATGGACCATTTTCATTTTGTTCTGTATCTCAATCCAGGCAGGAGATTTTTTTACCCCTTTGATCATTTTTAGATGGGCTTGCATTTTTCAAATATTTTAAACATGATCCTGCAGTCCTAGAACAGGATGACTGAACTTGTATACACCTCCATCCTTCATGGTTCAGGGGTGTGGTTTCAGGAAGGGAGGGAAGCTAGCAAGTCTCAAAAAGAAGACACAGAATCAAGTGGCCAAGAGTAGCCACGGTATGAACACTCTTGGAGTATCATGAGGTGCTCCATGGATGAAAAACAGACCCTGGCAGAGAGCCCTCAGTGTTCTTATTTCCCTTCATCAGGAAGAAAAGCAGAATCTCAGAACTTGAATAATCATCTCTATAAGACAAGATGTTATTTTCTCCTAAAAAAATTATTGAAGGCTTCCAGTATAGGGCTCATTTCCTCTCTTCAACTATAAGAAAGGGAAAGCTTGGGGTCAAGGTAGTAGGAGTCCTTTTCTAGTTTATAAATCATTTTAGATGTGTGATTTGTATTAACTAGCCTATAATTGTATTTTAGTGGATAATTATTATATATACTAATTTATAAAATGAGCTACTACATTTACTAATTTGGTTATTAACTATTACATTATACACACTAATACTTCCTCCACAACATAGTATTTTATAGCTTTCAAATACTTACACATATATATATTCTTCTGTTTTCTCACTATAATGTATAAAATGAGATTAACAGGTCAGATTTTAGGGTCAATCTCTAACAGATAAATAATCTGAATCAGCGAACATAAGCAACTTGTCCAAGTAACCATTAGTTGAGTCAAAGTAAAAATCACACCAGCTAGTGTTAAACAGGCAAGTGGATTTTATTTAAGGCTATTGCAATAAGAGAAAGAGGCAAGAACTGAGTGTGGACTCAATAATGCTAAACAAAGATGGTAGAGTTTTGTAACTGCTTGGGTGAGCTAACGAAAAACAACTTTCTGGATTTGTTGATCAGTGGAATATGTCCAACACATTGAGTTATTACTGAGTTTGCAGTGTTGGTCTCTGTTGAATAGGCCATCTGTATTTGCTGGTAGGTGCCCACTGAAGGGAGACTCCCATCCCCACAGAGACTGGGAGATAAGGGCCCTATCTTCCTTGGTGATTACATTCCCAGGGACGTCTCCCAGGTCCTCGAGAAAGACAACGCTGCTGTTAAACTGGCAAAGACCTTAAACAGATTTTCTTCTCAAAGGGGCAGAGAAATAATTTCCATTTTTCAAAAAATTGAAAGTTCTTGAAGTAAGTGCTCTAAGAAAATGGAGGTCAGGGTCATAGTCATAAAGAAGCCAGTCCGAAGTATGGCCAAGGGCGTGGGGATGGAGTAAAGGGGTGACGGGCGTTGATGAGGGCGCGCCATGTGATGAGCAGTGGGTGTTCTACACAACTGATGAATTATCGACCTCTACCTCTGAAACTAATGATGTACCACATGTTAATTAATTGATTTAAATAAAATTAATTAAAAAAAAAAAACGAAGTATGGCCAGGCTGAGGGGAACTTTAAGGTCTCTGAGTCAGTTGTAAAGCAACTAACTAGAATTCTGAGTTCTTCCTGTCCCTTCCTGTCCCTTCCTATCACTCCTGTCCTGAGCTTTGTTCAGCTCAGGGGAATTCTGAGCTCCCCAAGGTGGAGGCTTGTTTGTTCCCAGCTTCCATGCAGCCTCCAGCCCGCTGCCCAGTACAAGAGAGGCTCACTAATACTTGTGGAATAAACAAATGAACCCTTGGCCCCTCCCCTCACTGTTAGTTTATTACATACCTGGAAAGAGTGTCCAAATCCTTTTGAGATGGTGAAAGTCTCTGCTTCCTGAAAAGTGTGGTGATTTAAGACAGCATCCGATTCAAAATCCTTAGACCTTAGGTACTTGTTTTGTTTTGTTTTGTTTTGTTTTCATTCTATTAACAAACTGGGAAGACAAGGAATGTAGGGAATGGGAAGAACCTGAACCCCTACAGAAATGGAGGAGCCAGGAAATCAAAATCTTCCTTTATAAATCTGGTATGGAAAAAAATGGTGCCATTAAACAAATTATTTTTGCTGCATTCATGTAAGCTGGTGTCCGGACACTATTAATCCAGTTAGCCTCTGGTAGTGTCACTTAGACCACAAAATTAACACCTCATTAAGAAAATTAGTATGGAAATTAGGTAGCTGCAGAGTAATTATTGCTTGAAAGGGTGAAGTTTCAAAAGGTGGAGTTAAGAGGTTGGCACTTCTATTAATTAAATATTCTTTAAATACCGCATCTGCCTGATGGGAGAAACATACGATGTTTCCATGTTTGGAGAGAAATTACAGGATTTCTTCACCACCCCAGCCACACGTCTTTCGTCATTCAGTGTGAAGCACAGAAAGATCCAGAAGGGTGTTTTGGCATGCACCCAGGTTACAAAATACACCTTCTCCCTTCAAAATGAATTTCATGTTTTCCAAATCTCAGTGTTGAGCTTTTGTTTGCATTGGCTTCGGGTTAGCCCCTACAGACTGTGGCTGTTCTTTAGTTAATTCATTCGTGACATATTTATTAAACTGAATATGTGCCAAGTACTGAGCCCAGTTCTGGGTATGTGGTGATGAAAGAGATAGCTCTGGCCCGACTTTTGTGGGGCTGAAAGTTTCATGTGCAATTATAGCATAAATAAATTTCCTTGATCTTTATTGTGTGTATGAGCTAAAAGGGCTTGGCACTAACTGAGAGTTCACTTTACCTTAAAATACATTTATCATTAAAGTCAGACTCTGGAGTAAACTCAAAACCAATCTATTGGCCTCATATGCGTGTCCAATTTGTTTTTGAATCCGTGGCTGAGGCTTAACCAGTGTTCCCAACTTGAGTTTTCAATAATAAGGGGATTATTAATAAAATTATGGCCCAGCCACACAATGGATTATTTTGATGCCACTGAGTGATGATTATGAAGAAATACTCATAACACTCATTGAGAAAAATAAGCTAGAATTATATGTATGCCATCATTACCACTATTTAAAAATAGAACAGGTAAAAGCCAAGATTAAATATATCAAAGGACTAATCACTATTCTAGTAGCACGTTATTAGAGGGACACTGAGTGAGAAGGGTCTGTGTCCACAGGATAATAAGGGAACTATCTAAAGTTTGGGGAGTTAGGGTGTGCGGCTCAGGAGTCATTTGAAATTCAGTAAGATATAGAATGCTGCAATGGATTAAATCATCTAGGAAAGTATGAAACATACATTTTATTAGTATCGGTCCTATAGTAATCAGGGAAAGATCTAGGACTTTATGAGGACTAAACTTATAATTTATAAGCTTATGCAACTGACTTTTTTAAAAAAGTAGATTTCTTGTTTTAGAGCAGCAAAGCTGAGGCCAGAGAGTCCCCATATGGCTCCTTTCCACACAAAAGCACAACCTCCCTCACCAGCAACATCCCTCCCAAAAGGGATACATGTGTTATAACTCATGAATCTACACTGACATGCCACTCAAAGTCCATCCATTTTATTAGGGGTCACTCTTGGAATGCTGTACATTCTTTGGGTTCCGTCAAACATACAGTGGCCTTTAACATTTATAGTATCATACAGAATGGTTTCCCTGCCCCGAAATGCCTCAGTGCTCTGCCTGCTCATCTAGCCCTCCCCCAGCTCCTGGCAACCACTGGTCTTTTTATGGTCTCCATAGTTTTACCTTTCTTTCCTTTTTAATTAATTTTTTTTATTCAAGTGTAATTAACACACAGCGTTCTATCAGCGTCAGGTGCACAACATCCTGAATCAACCATGGTGCGCACTTCTCAGGGCCCATGGAGAAAAGTGGACTTTTGATCCCCTTTGCTATTTCACCCTCCCCCGACCCCCTCCCCTCTGGCGACCACCAGCTTGTTCTCCATTTTTAAGAGTCTGGTTTTGGTCTCTTTTCCCCTTTCTTTGTTCATTTGTTTTATTTCTTAAATTCCACATATAAGTGAAATCATATGGTATTTGTCTTTCTCTGACTTGTTTCACTTAGCATGACACCCTGTTGGTCCATCTATGTTGTTACAAATGACAACATGGTTTTGCCACTCCTGAAGCGTTGGAATCATAAGCAGGTAGCGTTCTCGTAGTGGCTTCTTTCACTAAGTAATATGCACTTGAGTTTCCTGTATGTCTTTTCATGGCTTGACAGCTCATTGCTTTTTGTGCTAAATGGTATTCCGTCTTATGGCTATGCCACGGTTTGCTTATCCATTCACCTACTGAAGGATTTCTTGTTTGCTTCCTAGCTGAGGAATTACGAACAAAGCCGCTGAACTATCTGTGTGCAGGTTTTTGTGTGGACATAAGTTTTCAGCTCATTTGGGGAAATACTAAGGAATGTGAAAGGATGTTTAGACTCGTTAGAAATGGCCAAACTGCAAAACACATTGCAAGTGCCTGTACCATTTTGCATTCCCACCAGCAATGAACGAGAGTCCCTATGACGGTACAACCTCGCCAGGATGCGGTAGTGTTAGGTAGTGTTCTAGACTTCAGTAATTCTTATGAATGTGTGTAGTGGTGTCCCATTGTTAGAATTTGCAAGTTCCTAATGACATACAACTTGGAGCATCTGGTAATGGGCTCATCAGCCATCTACTCATCTTCTTTGGTGAGGTGTCTTTGGTTCAGATGTTTCCCCCATTTTTCAAATTGGATTTTTTGTTTTCTCATTGTTGAAATTTAAGAGTTTTTTGTATATTTTAGACAAAAGTCCTTTTTCTGGTGTCTTTTGCAAATATTTTTCTCTTTTCCTTATCTTTATTGATGTATAATTGACTAATAAAATTATATATATTGAATGTGTATAACTTGGCATTTTTATATATGTGTACATGATGAATAATTGCCACAGCTGGCAAGGGGGGTTATTCATACCTCCTTATCTCTGAAAAACAGGGTTCAATCCTGTGAATTCTATACTTCAGAGATATCTAAATCAGAAATTATCAACCAGGGAGTTGAGGTCTATGATCAACCATTAATTTAATAAGTTGGAAAATGTTAAAAAAATATGAGGGAATATGACATACTAGAATAAAACAGAAGAGAATAACTAGAATGGGATGGAAAACACGACAGTAAATTGCATGTGTAGAAGGTAACAGCTGTCCTTGAGACTTGTGTGTGTGCTGCTTGCCATGTGAGATGCAATTTTTCATTAAGTATAAAAACCAAAAACCCAGATGGAAAGCCATTTCCCATCTTCTCTAGAACAGACATAAAAGCCCGTCATGCTTGAACACTGGAATACACACGGAGATGTGCCAGTTGGCGGAGGGTTCTGTAGTTGTCACTTTCTTTTGGCCTTTAGAGTTTGATAGCACCTCGTTGACATATTTATATTTATATTTGAAGGCACAGCAGACTTTGTGCAAAACTTAAGATGTATTTTTGACCCCTTGTGCATTTTTCAAGTGTAACTAACAGCTCTTCAGACTGTCCTGTGTCTTCTGATTCTGTCCATTAAACCCTTGTTCACAGCAGGGTTTCCCTCTAGGAAACACAAGGCGGGTCAAGAGTAATCACATCTCCATTTTGATCTCCGGTGGGGTCGGCGAGGAGACGGTGGCCCTTTCACTACCTCTGTTTTGTAGAGGAGAGAACACAGAATACCAGCTGTGCAGGCTTTTCCCTGAATGAAGTGACCACAGATTCTTTTCATTCTTTCTTGGGCACTTGGACACAGGGTTTTCTGGTCCTTGTTCCCCCCAATGACTTCAACATCCCTGAGCTAAGAAGGGCTCATATTGGGCTACTGATACTCCCTGTGTCCTCGTTGTCCTGGTTTTGGTCCTTGAGCACAGACCTGACCACAGCTGAGCCTGCCTTCCCTGGACACCTTCATCCTGGGGGCACACTTGACTTTTGCAGAAAGATTTTCTGTTTATTCTACAGAAAATGTCACAAGAGGACCGTGATTAGGACTGAGAAGATTGAGACCCACGGGGAGGTCCAGATGAACAGCTCAGGGTTTGGGTGGTGGCAGGTGAAGAGTAAGCGCAGTGGACAGTCTGCATCATATCAGAAAGAGAAGCTGTCACTTCATTATAATTACTAGATAAAACGATCCGTTATTTCAAGTGCCCTCTATTCCTCCCGCTGCCTTTATCTTACTCTTTTTTTCCTTGAAGATATTACTGTAAAATTTATATCACAGTCAATCATTTTAAAAACAGATCTTTCAGGAAAACTGGGATTTCTATAACTGCCTATTAATATTTTAATTAAAAATTATTTGGCTGACATGACTAGTATTATACACCAACTAATGAAATTTATTATTAAAAACAAACCAGAACATGAAAAACTATCATTTACTTTTTTTAATATATGTTTAAATTCAAATATAGTTGACATTCAGTATTGTCTTAGTTTCAGGGGTACAAGACAACAGTTAGACAATTCTATACATATTCAGTGCATTTTCTCTAAAAGATTTATTTATTTTGGAGAGAGTCTGTGAGCAGGGGGAGGGGCCAAGAAGAGAGGGCGAGAGAGAGGCAGACTCCACGCTGAGCATGGACCCTGACACAGGGCTGGATCCTGAGATCATGACCTGAGCTGAAATCAAGAATGTCAGATGCCCAACCCAGCCACCCAGGTGCCCCTATTCAGTGCATTTTATACTCAGTATATAATGCATCAGTAATGAATAATTTTTAATATGTCAAAAGCAAGTCATTATTTAAACACTATGAATTAACATACTGTACACATATTAGCATGTAATAGGAATTACTGGGTGTCACTAGCAAGATATACACAATGAATATAAACAGGTATTTTAGAGTTAACATAACTTAGTTATCATTATAGTCAAGCCATTTATCATCCGTATTTATTAGAGTCATGCATTAATATTCTAATAGCTTCACTACCTTTCACGTCATATACACAAGAGCCAATGTTGTTCTTCTTAAGATCCACTCCCTCAACATTATTTCCCACATCATGATGTCTTTTTCTACCTCCCAGTCCTGGAGATGTCCTTCCCACTCAGCTGAACTGATACCTTCCACTTCCCTGGACCCTCTTTCTATGCTCTGGTCTCCTTTGAACTTCCCTCAACTCCTGTACCAGCTTCGTCCTGAGCTTCTGGCTCAGTATTCTCCCTGCTGTGCTGTGCTGTTCTACAACATCCATCAAAGTGTTCTTTCCTGTCACCAGGCGGCAAGTTCCCTTGTGTTCTTGTTCATGTCTTCAGTGTGTGCTACTGGGCCTCAGACATAGGAGTGGTTGAAAAACCTTTATTGATTGATTCAGAAACATAGCTGAATTGTTTCACACCACTTAATGGAAAGCATTGTGACATCTCACATGCTTTACTAGATAACAGACCTTTTTGCACATTTAACATTTTCTTAAAAAAAAAAGATTTTTATTTATTTATTTGACACAGAGAGAGAACATACACAAGCAGGGGGAGAGCAGAGGGAGAGAGAGAAACAGACTCCATGCTGAGCAGGGAGCCCAACGAGAGGCTCAGTCTGTAGATGCTGGGATCATGACCTGATCATGATCATTGTGCTTAAAACTGATTGATTTAATTGGTTTCCAAGTTCCTTCCTGTGAGGACTGGCTACTTTGCTTTCCTCTTTGGGTCTAGAATTTGGTCTTTCATCCACAGACAGTACCAGAAATGGTATAGGTCCATGAAGAGGGTGTGGACAATTCACCTTCATGAATGTATGTGGTCATGGATCATGAGAGCCAGAAAGAAGCTCACGCCTTGAACATTTAGATCATTTTTTGGAGGGCACCTGGGTGGCTCATTTCATTAAGCATCTGAATCCTGATCTTAGGTCTTGATCTCAGGGTCGTGAGTTTGAGCCCCATCTTGGGCTCTGCACTGGGCTTGGAGCCTCCTTAAAAACAAATGAATAAAATCATCCTACTTTTGGAGTTTTTCCTAAGAAATTGACTCAACTGAATCAAATGACCATTTGTATGAAAGTACATATTACTTTATCTAAGACAGGAAATAAATGGAGGTAGGTACAATATCCAAAAGGATGGAAATGCTTAGAAAATTCCATAACTAATTTTAAGGACTGGAAACATGAAGACAGATATGAAGTGTATGCATAAACATTAAAAATGTGTTTTTAATTGATGTCTTTTCTCAGTTTGCAAGAACATAGATATGGCCATGCATTTGTATGTGTGTGTTCACATATACGCACACACACAAACACACAATAATATACAGGTGTTTTTGCTATAAAACCATATGTGATTCTTGAAAATTTTTATTCTGAAAAACCTCACACTAAAATTAGCATGACTCATCGGGACAATGAGCTGCTCGAAACCTTTGCGACCCTGAAAGTAGACTGCCAGGAGAACCAGTCATTAGTCCTTGGAGAGATGAGGGGAGAGCTAGAGGTTTACTTGGGACCTGGGGAAAGTGCACAGGAAAGGCACAAGGGGCGGCTGACCCACAGACCCTGAGCCACACAGCCAGAAGTACAGATCCGGGCAGACAGGCTGCCATCAGAGTGGGCGCTGGTGGAAGGGCAACCTGCTGCGATCTGAAGATCATCCCAGATGACCTGGGGGTTTGATGATGAATTTTGACATACAGCAGGAGTGCTGTGATCCGCAGATGAGAGAATTCATGAGCCAGATTTCATTAAAATTAAACACTTCTGCTCTGTGCAAGACATTGTCAATGAAATGCAAGGCACATGCATTGCCAAGAAGCCTGGCAAAATGCAGAAAGGAAATATTTGCAAAAGACATGTCTGGTAACAGACTGTTGCCCAAGAACTCTAACCATGCAGAAAACACACAGCTTGATGAAAAGTGGGTTAGGGTTTCATCACCACAACTGCATAAATTCTGATAGTGGTCCACATCAACCTGGGAGACAGCCATGGTGTAGGAAGTCCTGATGTCTGCACATTTGTGAGATCAACTGAGGTGTTTTCTAGGGGGCGATACTCTTATCTGTGTGGAATTGCATTCTTTTATCCTTAGTTTATTGTTTTCCTTGCATAGGTTTAGCTAGCATCTTTTCTGCTTCACATTTCTTCTTGGAATGTCCAACTGTGGATTCAATGCATGCCAGTTTTGCCACATGGCCAAAAGCCGTATTTTCAAAAGCTCTGTGGCATTGTAAATAAATGGTAAAATCGGGATCATCAGCATTATTTTATAAAGCCCGTGTTTCCTCATGTGGGGCATTATTGACATTTGGGTCAGACAGTTCTTGGTTCTAGAAGCCATCCTGTGCATTATAAAATGTTTAACAACAATGCTTTGCTCTACCCACCAATTACCAGCAGTGTAGAACAAACATTTTTGAAAAAAAAAAAAAAAAAAAGAAAAGTCAATTGGTACTTAGATAATCTAATAGTTAAGGGGATCATAAAATTCCCAAGGGTTTAGTGGAAATTTGCTACTTTTTTTTTAACTGATATCACCATTTTTCTTATGCATTCACATTGATAAAGCATAACTAAGCATCTTTATTTTTAAAAAAGATTTTATTTATTTCTTTGAGAGAGAAAAAGCACATAAGTAGGGGGAGGGGCAGATGGAGAGGGAGAAGCAGTCTCCCTGCTGAGACGGAGCCTGATACGGGGCTCAATTCTAGGACCCCCAGATCATAACCTGAGACAAAATCAGACACTTAACCAACTGAGCCACCAGGTGTCCTGGATATTTTAAAATGTAAAGGTAAAGCCCAAAGAAAAATGAATATCACTGTTTAGTTATCACTGTTTAGTTTTAAAATACACAGGAGGTGCACCTGGGTAGCTCATTCAGTTAGCCGTCTGCCATCCGCTGGGGTCATGATTCTGGGGTCCTGCGATCAAACCCCTAATCAGGTCCCTGCTGGGTGGGGAGTCTGGTTCTCCCTCTCCCACTGCCCTCACTTGTGTTCTCTCTCTTGTTGTCTCTCTCTCTCTCTCTGCCAAATAAATAAAGTAAAAAAAAAAAAATGGGAAAGTAGAAATATATCCTTCTTCTTGTAGCAAGACCCACCCTTAAATACACATTTAATTCTAAAGCATAATCTTGGTACTTGTTTTCAATTTTAAAGCTTAGGATTCCAACCAAAGATCATCTCTAATTTGTGAAAGTTTCAAAACCAGGACAATATATAAAATGATAACAGCCCAAGTTCTCCAACTTAAAATAACAAGCAAAGAAATTCATTAACCATTTTCATCACAAACGGAGACACATAGTGGAATAAAGAAAAGCTGTGGCCTTGACTGCGTGATCCCTATTGTAATAGAGTGTCTATGAATTTCTCTATAAGTTACTCTAAGAAAGCCATCTTCCCAAAATAACAATTTTTGTCGGACATGGAAGTAATTGACCACTTTTTCCTAATGTATAATTTAGAATAAAGGTTAAGGCGTTCAAAATTTTGCCCACAGCATAAAATATTCTGCACAAGCAGAAAACATAATATTATATTCTTTTTATAGAATTGACTTTTGTATTTGGTTAGAGAAAAATCCACTGATCTTTAGGCTTTCAGCAAAATTTTAAGAACATGAACAACTATTGACATTATCAAGAGAAAGAAATATTACTTCCAGCAGCTTTTCATCTGAAACCTCTTACACTTTTTCCATGGAACATTGTCCTGTTTTTTGGGTCTGCAGACAGGCTTTCAGAGAGAAGTCTGGCAAGAAAAAATATAAATGAATAAGTAAAGGGAATTCTGTATTATGTATCTACCAGAAAGTGCAAAGTTAAAAAATATGCCAACATTAACATTAGAGAAATTATCAGTTGGCATTGCCATGTTGCAGATTCATACAAGATTAATAATAACACCTTGCATTAGCCAGGATTCTTGAGGGAAACAAAACCAATAACGCAGATACGGAAGCCTAGGAGTCCCACAGTCGGCCATCAGCAAGCTGGAGACTCAGGAAACGAGTGTTGTACTTCAGTCGGAGTCCAAAGGCCGGAGATGCGTGGATGCTGACGGGTGTGATTCCAGTCCCGGTTGAAGGCCGGAGCATCAGGGGCGCGGAGGGCAGAAGATCAGTGTCCCAGCTCCAGCAATCTTCTTGCTCTGTTCAGTCCTCCGTGACTGAATGATGTTCACCAGTCACATCGGGTGGGGGTGGGCAGGAGGCACTCAAATTTACTGAGTCCACCACTCAAATGCTAACTTCATCTGGAAACACCCTCATAGACACACTCAAAAATAATGTTTAGCCAAACATCTCAGCATCCGCGATCTTGCCAAGCTGACTCCTAAATGAACCATCACAAAATCCTACTGTTTAGCTCTGAATCCCACTTGTCCTACTGTAACTTACACAAAGGGGCATTCATTGGAACCTCAGTTTTAACAACAAAAACTTGAAAGTGACCTACACTTCCTCCAACAGGAAATCATCCGGATGAACTTAGGCTCATTCTTGTAATGGCATATTCTGCAGCACTTAAAGAGCCATGGAAGATTCTATACTGAGTGATATGAAATGTGTCATGTGAGGACAACAGGCAGAAGTGAAGCCGTGTGGAGTGAGGCCGTTCTTGAACCTCCCCCATATTAGTTTCCCAGTTCCGGTGGATGTCGTCTGCTTGTGTCAGAGGTCAACATGAGAGGGGACTGGTGCCGCACAGACAGGAGCCTGCACTCCCTCCGCGGCTCTTCCACAAATCTAAAATTATTCTAGAGTAGAAATTCCAGTATACATAGTTGAGTACAGAAAGAGTACATGATTACTCTGCCGTGCATAATATTCTGTGTAATTGATTATTACCGTGGAACAGGATTGCCGAAATAAATGAAATTATGGGAGGAGAGCGTGAAGATTGGTGAGCACGCACCCCACATGAAGTCACGCGAGGCTGGTGTAAAGGCAGATACTCAGATCGCCCGATCCCTCAGCGCACACAGCAGCGACTGCAGGAGACAGAGGACGGGGAAGGTTGCAATCTCAAGCCGCAGGGCCTTTCATGCTTTAACCGATTCAGGCAAGTGGTTTGTGGTCTGAATTCGCCCATCATTCTGGATTCAGTGCTTAAGAAAACACTGAGGTCTCTGGGGAGAGAGGAGGAGGCATACTTTCCCCTCACCAGACAGGAGGTTACAGAATCTATGGAAATTGATCTTTTGGGGTAAAAAGTCCTTTTGTAAGTTCATCTGCCCAGTAAGGCTCCACTTTGCCTTGCTCCAGGAGATGATGACGTTCTGTTCTCTCCCTTCTGCCAGTGTCTCACAGAAAGAGCCAGGCATAGTAGGGAATTCCCAGCTTCCCCAGCCCCTGTGGATAGAAAATGCTAGAAGATCAGTGAGAAAGGAGAAAGGAGAGATGCATAAATGCGGTAACCGGACCAGGGGTAGGACCAACCAACCACGTCAGAAAAAAAATGTCCCTGTTGAAAGTTTCTCTATTTCCTGTTGCTTTGGAGATAATGGAGCAAAAAAAAAAAAAAAAAAAAAAAAGGTCTGTTTTATTTTCATAAACAAAATGGGGTCAGCATTATGTTGAAATGGTGCAGTACGGGTATCATCCGTACCCTAGAAAGAAGAACGTGCCCCACCCCTGGAGCTGTCTCTCATGACGGTGCATCGTTTCAAGTGTGATGAGAGTTGAGGGCAAGAATCTTAGGCCAAGATGGTGGGGTGCAGCGGGTGTCAGAGGGCAGAATGAAAGCACCCATTACTTTTTTTTTTTTTTTTTAAGATTTTGCTTATTTATTTGAGAGAAAAAGAGCACAAGCAGGGGGAACGGGAGGCTGGGGGAGAAGGGAAAGGAGACTCCCCACTGAGCAGGGAGACCGACCAGATGCGGTCTCCATCCCAAGACCCTGAGAGCATGACCTGAGCCAAAGGCAGAGGCTTAATCCACTGAGCCACCCAGGTGACCCATTACTTTTAACCATGCCCTCATTTGTCAAAGTGAAGGAAGGAGTAAAATGCCAACTACCGTCTGCTCATTATTTCCGTGGGCCAGCATGCTTCACGCCACCAAGTCGAAGGGCTCATTGCAGAGCCATTCAGATCCCTCAAGATGAGAGCATCGTGTGTTACTACCTGATACAGCCATGAGAGATATGTACCAACTTGTTAAGCTGTCTCGTATTATTTCTGTAAATTAGATGTTTTCTACTGATACCTGTTAGAGCCAATACATGCTGCTGAGTATTATTTAAAGACCACAGCAAGGAAATCACGTGTCCTAGTACATCTCTTGATGGAAGAAAGGACCATGGAGGATGGTGCTGGGACTTATTTATTAGTATATTTTTGTCTCTTGTTTTAGTTGAAATTCCTTTCTCTAATAAGGAATATTGTATGGGGTGGTGTTATAAGATGAAAAATTAACTTGGCACAATAGTTGTACTAATCCTTAAGATACACCAGTGAAGTACTTCGGACTGGATTTGTGATAGAAATTACCCATTTGCTGCTGTCTGTTTAAGTGGGCTCCTTCCCTGGTGGCCTTCAACTATGCTGCCTCTGAGCAGCAGTTAAAAGTATGTAAACCCTGGGACGCCTGGGTGGCTCAGTGGGTTAAAGCCTCTGCCTTCGGCTCAGGTCATGATCCCAGGGTCCTGGGATCAAGTCCCGCATCGGGCTCTCTGCTCAGCAGGGAGCCTGCTTCCTCCTCTCTCTGCCTGCCTCTCTGCTTCCTTGTGATTTCTGTCTATCAAATAAATAAATAAATCTTTAAAAAAAAAAAAAGTATGTAAACCCAGGGATACGTAATAAACACGCCCATTTAAGACCATGTATGTCGAAATTACTTGTTACATATAATACAATAACACATAACCCACATGACATAAATGATAGTACGTATGCACGATAACATATAACAGTATATGATAATATATCACAGATACATATAGATTTTATAAACCTGTCATTCTCTATGCTTACCTCATACATAATAAGCAAAATATTTTGTGAATTGGCATGTTAAAAATGTTAGTTGAAGGACACCTGGGTGGCTCAATGGGTTAAGTATCTGTGTTTGGCTCAGATCAGATCTCAGGGTCCTGGGATGGAGTCCTGCATCGGGTTCCCTGCTCGGCGGGGAGCCTGCTTCGCCCTCTGCCTGCTGCTCCCCTTGCTTGTGCACGCTCTCTCTGTGTCACTCTCTGATAAATAAATTAATAAAATCTTTAAAAAAAAGTTACGCTTATTAAATACTCCACTCTCATTTGGAATTAGCTGGGAAAAGCTCCATCATCCTCTTACATTAGGATCTTGGTCATACTTAAACACTGAAAAAAATAAATAAAACACTGTTTTATTTATGTTGAAAATGGTTCTTGTTTTTTTCATGTTTTAATCAGTGAATTACATAACTTCGATAATAATCAATAGAGTGGAAGAAGCTAGTTAATTTAATTCATGGGAAATTTGGAATTATCTAGATACTTTGTGATTTTTTTTTAAGATTTTATTTATTTGACAGATAGAGATCACAGGTAGGCAGAGAGCCAGGCAGAGAGAGAGGGAGAAGCAGACTCCCCACTGAGCAGAGACCCATATGGCGCTCAATCCCAGGACCCTGGGATCATGACCCAAGCCGAAGGCAGAGACTTTAACCCACTGAGCCATCCAGGCACCCCACTTTGTAATTTTTTAAGCTTAAATTATAAGATAGCTAGATTTTATCATATTATTATACAACATGATCACAATATTTTGTCACTGCCACCTTCCAGAATCTATATCTATTTAGAAATACCTCAGAAAGAATTTTCATATGAAATTCTTTTAGTAATTGCATATTTAATTTATTGTTTACACTGGGAGTCTTAACTGTACAGGTATCAGCTCGCACTATTCTGAAGAAATATATAAAAGTGAAAGTGGAAATTAATGTCAGTTGATTTATTTTACCAGTAAAGATCTGAAGGTTATAGGTAAGAAAAGAACTGCATATATGATCCAGAGGTAGAAAATAATTTCTTCTTGCATTAAATGAACTGCAGGAAGGTTTGGACACTATTTAATAGACCTTTCAATGCTTAAAATTCTTAAAAATCATCCATGTGTTTTTAGATATAAGGAAAACCACTGAGGTTTTCCTGAGTTGTACAGTCCATTAAGTGGCCATCTCATGGTTTCAGCTCAGGTCATGATCTCTGGGTCATGAGATCAAGCCTCAAGTGTGGAGTCTCACTCAGGCTCAGTGCGGAATCTGCTTGAGATTCTCTCTCCCTGCACTCTGCCCCTCCCCACCACACACACACTCTCTCTCTCTCTCTCTCAAATAAATAAATAAATCTTTAAAAATACGTATAAGGACAAACAGATTTCAATAAAGCTATTCAATTGAAAGGAAGATTTTAAGTCCCGAAATAGTCTAGATATAAATACTGAAAAAAAAAGAAATATAGTATAAATCAGATTGCCCTAGCTACCACTGATGAGTTATTTTATAACAATATATACTATATATATTACAAGACTATTTATATTATGATATTTATCTGTCTATATGCAATTTGAATTCCTTAATTCTGTTACTTGAATTGTCATTGTTAATTGTTGGTTTGAAAGGAAATCATTTTAATTTAAATAGTCCCTACCTTTTAAATAAAGTTTTATTTAGTCTTGAGTATCACACTATCTATATGAAAGTGCTCAAGAGAATTGCTGATTCATACTAATATTCAAAATTTTTAGACTATGATTAATGTTGTTTGGATATCTTCTTTGTTCAAATGTGATTTTGCGTCACATTATATAAAAAGTATAGTGTAATTGGGGCAGAATTAGTACAATTTCTGGTGTTTGGGAAAATAAACTCTAAATATATTTTAATTAAAACAAAGGACCCTCAACTCTATGGGCAAATAATCTTTGTCAAAACAGGAAAAAATATACAGTGGAAAAAAGACAGTTTCTTCAATAAATGGTGCTGGGAAAACTGGACAGCTATATGTAGAAGAATGAAACTCGACCATTCTCTTACACCATACACAAAGATAAACTCACAATGGATAAAACACCTCAATGTGAGACAGGAATCTATCAGAATCCTAGAGGAGAACATAGGCAGTAATCTCTTCGATATCAGCCACAGCAACTTCTTTCAAGATATGTCTCCAAAGGCAAAGGAAACAAAAGCGAAAATAAACTTTGGGGACTTCATCAAAATCAAAAGCTTCTTCACAGCAAAGGAAACAGTCAACAAAACAAAGAGGCAACCCACGGAATGGGAGAAGATATTTACAAATGACAGTACAGATAAAAGGTTGATATCCAGGATCTATAATGAACTCCTCAAACTCAACACACACAAAACAGACAATCATATCAAAAAATGGGCAGAAGATATGAACAGACACTTCTCCAATCAAGACATACAAATGGCTATCAGACACATGAAAAAATGTTCATCATCACTAGCCATCAGGGAGATTCAAATTAAACCCACATTGAGATATCACCTTACACCAGTTAGAATGGCCAAAATTAGCAAGACAGGAAACAACATGTGTTGGCGGGGATGTGGAGAAAGGGGAACCCTCTTACACTGTTGGTGGGAATGCAAGTTGGTGCAGCCTCTTTGGGGAACAGTTTGGAGATTCCTCAAGAAATTAAAAATAGAACTTCCCTATGACCCTGGGTATTTACCCCAAAGATACAGATGTCATGAAATAAAGGGCCATCTGTACCCCAATGTTTATAGCAGCAATGGCCATGGTCGCCAAACTGTGGAAAGAACCAAGATGCCCTTCAACAGATGAATGGATAAGGAAGATGTGGTCCATATATATGATGGAGTATTATGCCTCCATCAGAAAGGATGAATACCCAACTTTTATAGCAACATGGATGGGACTGGAAGAGATTATGCTGAGTGAAATAAGTCAAGCAGAGAGAGTCAATTATCATATGGTTTCACTTATTTGTGGAGCATAACAAATAGCATGGAGGGCAAGGGGAGTTAGAGAGGAGAAGGGAGTTGGGAGAAATTGGAAGGGGAGGTGAACCATGAGACTCTGGACTCTGAAAAACAATCTGAGGGTTTTAAAGGGGTGGGGGGTGGGAGGTCAGGGTACCAGGTGGTGGGTATTATAGAGGGCACGGATTGCATGGAGCACTGGGTGTGGTGCAAAAATAATGAATACTGTTATGCTGAAAATAAATAAAAAATAAATTAAAAAAAAAAACAAAGTGATTTGCATCTTGAACTTTTTTTTTCACAATTCAATTTCTTAATAGTTTCTAGTGTAACTCATTTGAATTATTAATGCTGAATTTTGATATATCTTTCCCAGTTTTCCCTCTTGACTCTAAAACCATATACTTCAAATAATCACAAATAAACAACTGAGCTGACATGATCTGTTTGTTGGCTGGCTTCTCTCGGAGCCCCAGCATGAGACAAGCAGGAACACATGTACTTGGGGCAGACAGGGGACAGACTGTGGGTCAGTCTTGACCCAGTGATCTCATTGCTTCCCCCTCCTGCATAAAGGAGGCTGGACCCCAGACCTTGTGATCTCCCTGCTGTTCCAAGGGTGGGACCGGCTTTCAAAGGAGCCAGGTGTGTGGGTGAAAGAACCCCCGGGAAAAGTCCCTACCTCCTCTGCTCCCAGCATCGCCACCCTCACATTCCAGTATAGACTGGTCAACCAGTAGTTTGAGATTTGAATCTAGCTGAGGCTGCCTGCTGCATCCCTTTCTATTGAACCGAACAGCCCTCTCCTTTTCTGCCATCCCAGTCCTCCAGCCTGGAGCGGACGGCATCTGTGGGCCTCAGAAGTACCTTCTGCTTCCTGGACTGAGCTCGTCCTCATCAGTCCAAGGCCTCTCTGTCTGCCCCGCACCCCCGGACACTCCAGCAGTGAGTCTGTTGGAGAGAGGAGTACGCTCCTTAGAATTCAACTATCATTCCGAGTGGGGCCCAAAGGGACCCAGGGTTATGGTATTGTCAGCTGAATAAAGTAACATGAAATAAGCAGTTATACCACATCTGGGATCATTTTCAGGGTTTTTGGTTATGTTTTGTAACTGCCTACCAGACCCACTGGAAACACGCTCAGCAAAGCTGCAGTATAAACAAACCTGAGAGATCATTTTCCATGTGTTTCTCAGTTCATCATGGTGACAGTCCTGGATTTAACTGTTGGTTCCTTTGCATGGATTTTGGGGTTGACTCTAACCTCACAAAATTGTGGATTTGACCTCTAATGCTCTCTTGCACGTATAAAGTACATTCTGGCTTACAGTTAGTATTAATCCATGCAGGGAAACTTCACATCATGTTTAAGATTCCTATTCTGCTCTACTGGAATGCCTTTTGTTTTCATTAATGAAAAAGGACATGGTTTATAATCATAGGGGCCTACTTATCCAGAGTGACTCCATCTTGGTGGTTAAACAACCAGTTTGTTGTTTGTGCAGTAAAACTTAAGCTGACCCTGCCTTCCCCCCCAGAGGAACTTACTTAAAAGCAAGTCTGGGAAACCAGTAAAATATGGTCGACCGGTCCCTGATAACAGAGCCCAAAAACAAGGACGGGTCAGGTCAGGTGGAGATAACAGAGTCCAGAATACAAGGACGAGTCAGGCCAGGTGGAGACATCCAATCAGCAAAGCGCACATACTATCTCCCTGACTACCAAAGAATATGGGCCCCACCTTTTGGGCGCCAAACTTGGGTGCCAATTCTGACCAAGGTGATAGGCTAGTTCAAATAGCTACTATAGGGTGAATTATAATTCAGTTGGCCACCCGTGTGTAACCTAGCATGACTATGCAACTCTCTCTCTGTGTTACAATCTCATTGGCCACCTGTGTGTGGCCAGGCTCAACCACATGGCCTTTGCTCTATGAAAGTTAGTCTGTGAGGCTGGGAGGGGTCACTCTTTCCATAAGAGATGGCGCCCACAGGTCGGTTTGATTCTCGGTGTGATTCTGGTGTGAAATAAAGCTTTGCTTAACCTTCGCTTTGTATCAGTCTCGCTCCTTTGATCACAGACTCATCACAATGATCTTTTAATTAAGTTGTATTAACACTATTTCAGGTGATACCATCTCACAGTGCACTTTTACTGAGGGAGATTCTTCCCAAAATATCTTACCCAGATATTTGATATTTGATTAATATTCCAAAGTACAACTATTCAAGTATAAGTTCAAGATTCAAAGAGACTTTACCAGAATAATATAACCCAAAAATCAACCATCAGCCCTTTCTTTCTTAACCATGTTCCTCAGACACCAATGAAGATGGTGTGTTCATTGTTCTTTTTTCGGTAGACAGTAGAAA
Source organism: Mustela lutreola (assembly GCF_030435805.1). Classification (NCBI taxonomy): domain Eukaryota; kingdom Metazoa; phylum Chordata; class Mammalia; order Carnivora; family Mustelidae; genus Mustela; species Mustela lutreola. The sequence goes on along the minus strand of NC_081294.1, from coordinate 6,407,864 downwards.
GGAAGGATGATGTAGACGAAGCAGGGTGTCCTATTTGTGAAGCGACCCCAGGATGGTCCTGTGCCAGACCTGTCACTGTGTTGACCCCATCCCCCACTCCTACTCCCATCCCCTACTCCCGTTGGTAAGGGGAAAGCCCTTCCCAGGTTGAGCTGTCTCCTTGTTCTTTCAGAACTTTGTACACATTAAGATTGGCTAAAAGTTCTAAAACCTTCTAAAGCAGCAGACGAGCTGCCGGGCTCCCTCAAGAAACGCAGCCATCTCCCCGCCATCAGCTAACCCCTGCCATGAACTTTCTCAGGCTGAGCATTTGGACATGCTGTGAGGACCGAGTACCTTTCCTCCAGTTACGTGTGTTCACTGGGTGTCCCTGTGCAACTCCGTCTAAACCAAGTCTTCAGGGAAAACTGGGGTGGCAAGGTTGGTTGGGGAACTTATATTTAAATGTTATTTAAATAGTTTAATAAATATTATTTAAATATCACTTTAAAATGTTATTTGGTTTATGGAAGTAATATTCATTGTTCATTTTATTAATGGAAGAAAAATAGAAATCTAGTTAATAAATGAGGTGGACGATAAGGAAGAAGAATTTATAGCATAAAGAAGTATGAAACCAAATGTGGTGTAGTGTCGATAATTTAGTTCTCATGGGATTTGGAAAGGAATTTCTTCAGCAGAGACCAAGTTGATAAAAAATGGATAATTTATGGAGAAACAATAATTGCTTTAAAATGTAAAATAAGAATATGTCATTGCATAGCAAAATTAAGATTTTAATTTTTAATGCGTTCTGAAATGCATCTGTGACTTTCAATGCCTTAAGATGCTAGCAGCCCAAAAGATTCAGAAATTAAAAAAAAAAAAAGAAAAAAAAACTTGCTAGTTATTTGGTCAAAGTCAATAGTATGCAGAAGACTGTAGAAATGAAATCCCAAGAACTTATCCAATGTGTAGATATTTGCCCATCAGAATGAACAAACCAAAAAAAACCTTAAAACAAGCAGAGTCAGAGTCCCCCAAGTAACTCACTTCCTGTCCCCACTGCTGTTTGTGATTAGCAATAACATGAGGCCATTCTCTCAGGAGCACAAGCTATCTGTGGTGGGGGGCGGGAGGTTTCAGAGGAACCGCTTCCCCACAATTACCTGGAATCCAGAGTTAAGGACTGGCAGGGGCTTTGACTCTCAGCAAGCAGTCTCTCTAGGTCAAGTTCCTCAGTGGCAAGGACAGAACTAATCTAGCTGCTTCTGTTTCCCTTCTGACCTCCCTGTCAGAGATTCGGCACTTTCAGAGGATGACATTTTAACAGCTCTTTCTGTGGCTTGTTTCCTAGGACTACAGTGAAAGGATGGCTTGCAGGGAAAAGGGACTTAAAGGAGAAAGATCAAAAAAAAAAAAAAAAAAAAGGAAGAAAAATTTTTAATAACTTTAAAATGCAGCCCAATTGATGTAATAAAACTGTTTGAAAACCCCATGCTACCTGACCTTTCAGAGTCACTCTGCAATTTTTGCTTTTTTTCTTTGTTTTTTGTTTTTGTTTTTTTAATTTTTTTAATTTATTTATTTCCAGCATAACAATATCATTATTTTTTCATCACACCCAGTGCTCCATGCAATCTGTGCCCTCTATAATACCCATCACCTGGTATGAAAATACAGAAAAGGAAATTAGAGAATTGGTTCCATTTACTATAGCACTAAGAACCATAAGATACCTGGGAATAAACCTAACCAAAGAGGTAAAGGATCTGTACTCGAGGAACTACAGAACACTCATGAAAGAAATTGAAGAAGAGACAAAAGGATGGAAGACCATTCCATGCTCTTGGATCGGAAGAATAAACATTGTTAAAATGTCTATACTGCCTAGAGCAATCTATACTTTTAATGCCATTCTGATCAAAATTCCACTGGTATTCTTCAAAGAGCTGGAGCAAATAATCCTAAAATTTGTATGGAATCAGAAGAGACCCTGAATCACTAAGGAAATGTTGAAAAACAAAAATAAAATGGGGGGCATCACGTTACCTGATTTCAAGCTTTACTACAAAGCTGTGATCACCAAGACAGTACCATGTACTGGCATAAAAACAGACACATAGACCAGTGGAACAGAGTAGAGAGCCCAGATATGGACCCTCAACTCTATGGGCAAATAATCTTCGACAAAACAGGAAAAAATATACAGTGGAAAAAAGACAGTCTCTTCAATAAATGGTGCTGGGAAAACTGGGCAGCTATATGTAGAAGAATGAAACTGGACCATTCTCTTACACCATACACAAAGATAAACTCAAAATGGATAAAAGGCCTCAATGTGAGACAGGAATCCATCAGAATCCTAGAGGAGAACATAGGCAGTAATCTCTTCAATATCAGCCACAGCAACTTCTTTCAAGATATGTCTCCAAAGGCAAAGGAAACAAAAGCGAAGATGAACTTTTGGGACTTCATCAAAATCAAAAGCTTCTGTTTTTGTTTTTGTTTTTGTTTTTTTAACAATAAAACTGTGTCTGGTATTTCAGATTTGTCCTGCTGTGGACAGTGAGAAGGAGCTTGTGCACCGTGGTTTGTTTCTGTGGGGAAAATGATAGCTCAGTTGTCCTATTTTTATTAATAGTCAGGGTTTTGATGCGGATTTTAAAGCCAGGTTTCTCTTTGCCTTGCCTACCCCTTCTTTTATTGGAACCGAAATTAGTGTCATGGAGTCTGGGCATCCTGTATTTTTAAGTGGTGGCGAGCCAGCTGTTTTCCACTTCCTGCTGCACAGTGAGAGAAGCTACACGGGGCTGTGTGGAATTAAATGCTGAGCATTCTGATGGTAAACAGCTTTTCTGACTTGTTTCAAACATATTCTTGAAATAAATCCCAATTTCCTCCCGGAGATCTCCATGCATCAACACATATGTTAATGTTAATGTTTACTGACTAGTTGGTGACTTACTTTTCATAACTCTGCAGGCGTATTTGCATAGGCTTCCTAAGGTCACAGTCTTTCAACCAATGGTATCTTCCGTTTTCTTTTCCCTCTTTTATAGCCTGGCTTCAAAACGTCTATCTGGAAACTGCTGTCTTTTAATTAGAAGACAACTTCCCTTTCCATAGTACTTGAGGGTAGATGGAAAGATAAGAATGTCTAAGGTCTGAAGCTCAGAGAGTTGGGGCCATGGGCAAAACGTGGTGATCCTGGGAGGGAAGTCTAACATTCCTTTTTTATCTTAAAAATAAAACTTAGGGACACCTGGGTGGCTCAATCAGTTAAGCATCTGCTTTTGGCTCAGGTCGTGATCCCAGGGTCCTAGGAGAGAGTCCCACATTGGGCTCTTTGCTCAACAGAGCAGCTGCTTCTGCCTCTGCCTGCTGTTCTCCCTGCTTGTGCTTGCTCTCTTGATCTCTCTTTCTCTCTCTCTGAAAAATAAATAAAATCTTAAAAAAAATTAAAAAAAAAAGGTAGAGGAAAAGAAATGCTAGTGAGGCAGCATACAGAGATGATACCTCTCAGTGCTCAGAGAAAAGTACTCTCATTATCTGATGACTATTTGCTTGATTAATTTCCTGGTTCTCCAGATATTCCACCATGAAATATTAAACAATCTTTCTCTGAAACGAGAAATGACTCCCTTCTTCAAGAGGAGACCTTGATTTTCAACATTAATGTTTTTTGTTGATTTGTTTTACTCAGTATATTCACATGAGTGACAAATCTTTTTTTTTTTTTTTTGACAAATGTTATTTCTGTTTTTACCAAACCCCATGCACATGCTCTACCTCTCTATATATGGCCACCATCACATTTACGCAGCTCTGTATTCTCTCACCTTCGATTGGGGTAATAATGTCTTCTCTTCATGGACATATAAGTCTCAGCAGACACACCTCCCTGCCAGTGCCTCTCATACTTACTGCTGAGCAGGAACCCCCTAGGTTCTTGAATGTCACATTCTTGATCTCCATTTGTTGGGTCACCCTGGCTCCAGCTTCTACTCATTCCTGACGATGGTCATGTCACCACACACTTCACAGCAATCTTGTTATTTGGAATTTAGCATTTGCATCTGTTTTCCTGACTGGGTCCAAATGTTTCATATCAAAGACTGGCTTATTTTCCTCCAGAAACTTTTCTAGCCTGTGTCCTCACCTGCCCAAGGGCTCAGACACCACACAGAAATACGGTCAGCTCCCGGAAACTCAGAACGCTTGGCCACCAGAAGATGACCCACCAACCCCCAGTGACAAGCCTTCACTGTTTAACTCTGACGGTGGATTTTGTCCCTGGAGCTTTGTGGAAGTCTTGATCACTTAAAAATGAAGTTCAAGCTCATCCTCACCAGACCATGAAAGCAGGTTATTTCAGCCCTTTATCATTTCCTTCATTTCCCTTGTCTCCTAAATAAAGTTTTTTTTTACCTCACTCTTACTATTTGTACTCGCTGTTTTTCTCCAAAACACTATAAGATACTCAAGATGCCTCACTTTGTTGATAATCTTCAACTTGACATTACATTCTGCCTTTTGTCAGGAGCTTTTCTGATTTGAAGGAAAAGTTGTTGTCACCTCCCTGGGTTGATGTCAGAAAACCAAACTCCCCCAAATACTTTTTTTATAGTTACTAGCTACCATTTCCCCTTATTCTACTCTCAAGATGCATTTCCTTACGTATATGTAAGATGTAGTGTTAACACTGAATTAACATAGTGTTTTCTTTCCTGCACACCCTGGGCTTTTGTCCTTTTCTTTGTGTTTGTTTTGGGTTGTGAATATCTGTGGTCAGGAAGAGATCTTTGCAATTCACTCTACAATGTGTCCTGTAAGCAATGAGGGCCTTAAAGGAGACCCACTTATTACCTTCTTATTTCTAAAGAAAGAGAATCTGGGAAGGAAAAGGAACAAAGGAATTCTACCACACCCTAGAAGTCTCCCCCTAGTAGGTGTAGTGCACACACTATTACACTTAAATGACCTTTTAGATCACGAAGTATGATTCTTACATATTCAGACAGCCCTAGGCCACCTGAGAGGCAGTGAACTGGAGAATCACTTTCCCTTTTTCTTCTTGCATGTTACAACTGTTCACATGGAAATTTTAGTTTGAAATGCATTTTACACTTGTGATACCAACAAGTACAGAGAATAAAACTGATTAGAAGAGAAACAGGGATTTGGATATAAGACTGTGCCGTGGGAATGGAGGAGAGTACGTGGAAGTACATTCCACAACTGAAAAGTGGGATGATTATCAAAGATAGGAATTTAGTTCTTTATTGGATCATTGTTAGGCTTTTTTCAAAAGTTGCTTGAGAGAGTTTCAAGAAGTTTATAAATTTAAAACTAAATATAAAAAATAAATCTAAATAATACACAGAATGGGACTTTTCCAAAAAATTATGGTTTCCTGTTAAATTATAGAAATACATAATATGGATTATAAAATGTGTGTGTGTGTGTGCACGCGCGCGCGTGTGTGTGTGTACCGTACAGATAGATCTTATTTTCTTCGTTGGCTTAACATTTTAAATCCACTTTAGTCTTTAACAGTCATGCCCGGAAGCCCACGTTCAGTGCGCACGCTGTTTCAATAGGCTTCAACCTCAGTCTGTTTGCTCTTCCTCTTTTGCTGAAAAGCATCCAATGAATTTGCCAAGGCTAGCAAAACCTGAACAAGCTAAATTTTTTTAAAAAGTCTAAGCAGGGGTGCCTGAGTGTCTCAATAAAGCATCAAACTTGTGATTTCGGCTCAGGTGATGGTCTCAGGGCCATGACTTGGAGCCCCGTGTGGGGACTTCGCACTGGGCGTGAAGCCTGCTTAAGATTCTCATTCTTCCTCCTCCACCCCACATGCCCCGGCATATATTCTCTTGCCAGCACTTTCTATCTCTAAAAAAAATAAAAATAAAATAGCTTAAGTAGTAGAATAAAAACTTGTTGATATTAACAGTCTTCTTTTCTTCTTCTTTTTGGTCATAAGCTGTAAACAACTGCATCTTGCTCTTTTTGGAAATTCAGATTCCCAAATTAACTTCAGGTCTCCCCAACAATCACTTATTTTTCTTTATCTATCTGGAAACATGAAGCACAAAGATATCTTCCTTAAGTTGAAGATAATGTAAATACTGAAACCCAACTTCTACTGTTGACAGCATTTCTATAGCTATGTTCTTTAAGGGCATAGAGAGAAATAGAGCTTATTATTTTAAGATATTTTCAAGGTTATTTTAGCAGATTCAAATGAAACAACAACAACAACAAAGCCTTTCCCCAGGACATTCCAGCGTGTAGAGTATTTAACATGAAATGCATTGACTGTGTGGTGCTGTCACAGGGCATCTGGAGGAGACCATTCATGGTGTGCAGGCCTCTGATGACATCCCACAGAAGAAATGAGAAAGCCATGGGAAGCAGGATGGGTCAGGAAGGGTGCCTTTGGGCTCATTTTAAAATGTCTTCAAGGTTTTATGAACTTTGTGCAAGTCATTTCGTAATCCATTTTAATTGATTCTTTCAGTTACACAAGATAGCAACTTACCATCATGTTTGTAGGTCTCCAATGTCCTCCAGCATTATTTAAGCAATACTAAACAGAATACTGTGTGAGAAATACATTTTAAGTCATGTAGTATATTACAAACACCATATAGCTAGCTAACAGTTACTTACCTCCCCATTTATCACTTCCCTTGTTACAACTTATCAATCTGTTATTTAGATCTCAACATTTTATGCTCTTATGTTCATGTATGATTATTAACTCAAAATCCCTATGATACTGAATGTTTTTCTCTGAAGGCACTGACCAAACTTAGGCTTAGAGAGTTGCCCAGTTTTGTGACTTTGTGCATGTTGCTTGATGTCTCTGTGATATTAATTTTTCATCTGGAAACTGCAATTATCCTCTGGGTTTTTGTTAGTATTATAAAAATGTATGAAGAACTTAGCATTATGGTTTACGAAGCATAATAAATGCTCAAGATTAAAACCACATCTCGTTTTAAGTGCTATACTTAAGACCATGAAGAAGCACAGAAATTTAAAATACTTTGTTAGATCTCCAGTGGAGTTCACAGGTGTTCAAAATGATTTGGTAGCTATCTAGCTGAATTCCTGGGACCAGACAAAACTGAGGTCTCCTACTCCTCCACCATCTTAGAAAGTCCTCAATCAAGAATCAGAAATTTAAAAAAAAAAAAAAAAAAGCATCAGAAATTTTAAATACTTTGGAATGACCAGATAGCTGAATAATTTCTCTAGTTCTTTCTCTTATTCAAAGAGCTTATAGCTGGGGTGCCTGGGTAGCTCAGTCGGTTAGGTGTCTGCCCTTGGTTCAGGTCATGATCCCAGGATCCTGGGATCAAGTCCCACTTGGGGCTCCCTGATCAGGGGGACCTGTTCTCCCTGCCCCTGTGGTGCTCCCCTTGCTTGTGCTTTCTCTCTCTGTGTCAAATAAATAAAATCGAAAACAAAACAAAAAAACAACAACAACAAAAACTAATTTACAGCTGAGGTAGTAGCTGATGTTGGTTCAGAAGTTTTCCACACTCTCTCCCCGCTCCCAACATACAGTCTACTGTTGTATCTGGCGCAGAACAGGATTCACTACATGCTGTGATTAATTTAATTTCATTCAATCATTCAGTCATGGATTCAGTAACACACAGGTGTCCCCAATTCATTCTGTGAGCCCATCTCATACTTGAAAAATAATCAAATGTAGTTTTGCTAATGTCAACATAAACAACAACTTGCTTGCAGAAATCTGTTTGACTACAGTTGAATACGATCCACACAAATTTGATAAAGTAAATAACCCAAACCACGGACTGAGAGGCAGAGCTGAGCCCGTCTGCCTGGGAGCCTCCCTTCCTCAGATGGCTGGATGTGTGAGATCAAAAATTCACTGGGAGGGGTGCCTGGGTGGCTCAGTGGGGTAAGCCTCTGCCTTCAGCTCAGGTCATGATCTCAGGGTCCTGGGATAGAGCCCCGCATCGGGCTCTCTGCTCAGCAGGGAGCCTGCTTCTCCCTCTCTCTATCTGCCTGCCTCTCTGTCTACTTGTGATCTCTCTCTGTCAAATAAATAAATAAAATCTTAAAAAAAAAATCACTAGGTCTTAATCCAGTTTGAGCCAAAATTATCCTAACCACTGTGCCTGGTCCCTCCCCCATACCACTTACCTCACAGGAAGCCCCTCAAATCCCACATCCTCAAGACTAGAAAGGGCTTTCCAGCTTTCTCTTTCCTTTCCTGTCTATTATGAAGTTTGTAGCTTGGGAAGACTTACAAGCTGAGTAGCAGGAATGTACTTAATGATTGTTTATATTCTTCTATGATATCTGGTGGAAATAATCTCAGGATTTTTATGAGATTAAGGTTATGCCTAAAGCAAAATGATATTGGCCTTCTGCCAAAAGGTCACAAAACAAACACTGTCATTGAACAGTTGTTATTAAATGCATTCACATAAATTTCCAAATATCCCTCTACAAAGGACGACCCCTGATTATCCCAGATGAAACATGATAATCCATCTTCATAAGAATGGAAATGAGAGGAGAGGAGTCAAGATGGCGGAGAAGTAGCAGGCTGAGATGACATCAGGTAGTGGGAGATCAGCTAGATAGCTTATCAAACCATTGTGAACACCTACAAATCCAACAGGAGATTGAAAAGAAGAGCAACAATTCTAGAAACAGAACATTGACCACTTTCTGAAAGGTAGGACTGGTGGAGAAGTGAATCCAAAGTGACGGGAAGATAGGCCACGGTGGAGTGGGAGGGGCCAGATCCCGGCAAGTGTTGGAACAATGGAGCACAAAATCAGGACTTTTAAAAGTCTGCTTCACTGAGGTACATCGTTCCAGAAGCTAAACAGGGGTGAAGCCCACGTCGGGTAAGCATGGCCCAAGTTCCAACGGGGTCACAGAAGGATGGGGGTGTCTGAGTGTCACAGAGCTCACAGGTATTAGAGCAGGGAAACCAGCTACAGAGACAGAGCCGAGGAGTGAACTCTCAACTTGGGGTTACCTTGAACTGTAATCCGTGGCACAGGCCACTGCTCTGTGAGTGGGGTCCCCATAAGACCGGGGGAGACTCCCCCTGGAAGAGCTCAGGGATCTGCAGGGTTCAGAACTCCAGGCGGAGCTGTGTGCCAGAGATAGCAATGCTTGGTCACAGGCTGGGTGAGCTCGGAAGGCACCCAGAAGCCAGGGAGATGGGAGTGATTGAGCACTTTTCTCTGAGGAAGCACTGAGATTGGGAACCCAAGCTTTTGGCTCCTCTGGGCTGGAGATTGGGAGGCGGCCATTTTCATTCCTGTCCTCCAGAACTCTACAGAAAGTGTTCAGGGAAAAAAGGCTCCCAAAAGTGAACCTGAGCAGATTACTTACCTTGCCTCTGGTAAGGGCGGTACAATTCCACCTCAGGCAAAGACACTGAGAATCACTACAACAGGCCCTTCCCACAGAAGATCAAGAAAAAATTCAGCTAAGACCAAGTTCACTTACCAAGGAGAAAGTGGAATTCCAGAAGAGGAGAAAGCAAAGCATGTAATTCATGGCTTTCTCCCCATGATTCTTTAGTCTTACGTTAATTAATTAATTTTATTTTATTTTTTTCTCTTCTGCTAAATTTTTTTAACTTTTACCCTTTCCTCTTCTAACGTTTTTTAACTAGCTTATCTTAATAATACATTTCATAAAAAAATAATAATAATCTTTTTTGAACCTTCATTATTATAGTAATATTTTATCCTTCACTGTATCTAACTTTATTTTTTGTGTACACATAGGGTTTTTTCTTCTAAAAATTTGGGGTACAACTTCTTCTAATAGATCAAAATATACCCTAAATCTAGCTCCAGGCTTGTTCTAGTCTCCAGCCTGAGCAAATTCTCTCCACTTTCTTTTTCTTTATTTTCCCAACAAACTTACTTTATCAACTCTTTTTTTAGAAATTAAAATTTTTTTTTCATCTTTATAGGCATATTCCATCCCTTCATTGTGTTTATCCTTATATATGTTTTTCACTCCTTAAAATTTTGGGAAGTAGTTTCTTCTAAAAGACCAAAATATCCCCCAAATTAAGTGGGTGACCCTGTTCTAGTCACCAGTCTAATATATATATATATATATATATATATATATATATATATATATATTCTTTTTTTATATTTCTTTATTTGCTTTCTTTTTCTAATAATTTTTTTTTTTCTGAACATCTTTTTACCCTCTTTCTCCCCCACCCCATGATTTGGGGTCTCTTCTGATTTGGTTAAAGTACATTTTCCTGGGGTCTTTGCCACCCTTTCAGTATTTTATTTGTTCCTTCATATATTCTTATCTGGACAAAATGACAAGGTAGAAAAACTCACAACAACAACAACAACAAAAATAAATAAAAGAACAAGAGGCAGTACCAAAGGCCAGGGACCTAATCAATACAGACATTGGAAATATGTCAGATCTAGAGTTCAGAATGATGATTCTCAAGGTTCTAGCTGGGCTAAAAAAAAGGCATGGAAGATATTAGAGAAACCCTCTCTGGAGAAATAAAAGCTCTTTATGGAGAAATAAAAAAACTAAAATCTAACCAAGTTGAAATCAAAAAAGCTATTGATGAGATGCAATAAACACTGGAGGCTCTTACTCTTAGGATAAATGAGGCAGAAGAAAGAATTAGTGATACAGAAGACCAAATGACAGAGAATAAAGATGCTGAGCAAAAGAGAGACAAACAAATACTGGATCACGAGGGGAGAATTTGAAAGATAAGTGACACCATAAGATGAAACAACATTAGAATAATTGGGATTCCAGAAGAAGAAGAAAGAGAGAGGGGAGCAGAAGGTATATTGGAGAGAATTATTGTAGAGAATTTCGCTAATGTGGCAAAGGTAACAAGCATCAAAATCCAGGAGGTGCAGAGAACCTTCCTCAAAATCAATAAGAATAGGTCCCCACCCCTCACTTAATAGTAAAATTTACAAGTCTTAGAGACAAAGAGAAAATTCTGAAAACAGCCGGGAATAGAAGTCTATAAGATACAATGGTAAAAATATTAGCTTGGCAGCAGACTTATCCACAGAGGCCTGGCAGGCCAGAAAGAACTGGCAAGATATATTCAGAGCACTAAACTAAAAAAATATATAGCCAAGAATACGATATCCAGCTAGGTTATCATTGAAAATAGAAGGAGAGATAAAAAGCTTCCAGGACAAACAAAAATTGAAAGAATTTGCAAACACCAAACCAGCTCTACAGGAAATATTGAAAGGGGTCCTCTAAACAAAGAGAGACCCTAAAAGTAGTAGATCAGAAAGGAACAGAGACAATATACAATAACAGTCACCTTACAGGCAATACAATGGCACTAAATTCATATCTCTCAATAGTTACCATGAATGTAAATGGGCTAAATGCCCCAATCCAAAGACACAGGGTATCAGAATGTATAAAAAAACAAAGCCCATCTATATGTTGCCTAAAAGAAACTCATTTTAGACCTGAAGACACCTCCAGATTTAAAGTGAGGGGGTGGAAAACAATTTACCATGCTAATGGGCATCAGAAGAAAGCAGGAGTGGCAATCCTTATATCAGATCAATTAGATTTTAAGCCAAAGACTATAATAAGAGATGAGGAAGGACACTATATCATACTCAAAGGGTCTGTCCAACAAGAAGCTCTAACAATTTTAAGTATCTATGCCCCTAACATGGGAGCAGCCAACTATATAAACCAATTAATAACAAAATCAAAGAAACACATCAACAATAATGCAATAATAGTAGGGGACTTTAACACCCCCCTCACTGAAATGGACAGGTCATCCAAGCAAAAGATCAACAAGGAAATAAAGGCATTAAATGACACACTGGACTACATGAACATCACAGATATATTCAGAATATTTCATCCCAAAGCAACAGAATACACATTCTTCTCTAGTGCTCATGGAACATTCTCCAGTATAGATCACATCCTCGGTCCTAAATCAGGTCTCAACTGGTATCAAAGGATTGGGATTATTCCCTGAATATTTTTGGACCACAATGCTCTGAAACTAGAACTCAATCACAAGAGGAAATTTGGAAAGAACCCAAATACATGGAGACTAAACAGCATCCTTCTAAAGATTGAATGGGTCAACCAGGAAATTAAAGAAGAATTGAAAAAGTTCATGGAAACAAATGATAATGAAAACACAATGGTTCAAAATCTGTGGACACAGCAAAGGCAGTCCTGAGAGGAAAATATATAGCAGTACAAGCCTTTTTCAAGAAACAAGAAAGGTCTCATGTACACAACCTAACCCTACACTGAAAGGAGCTGGAGAAAGAATAAGAAAGAACCCTAAAGCCAGCAGGAGAAGTGAAATCATAAAGATCAGAGCAGAAATCAATGAAATAGAAGCCAAAAAAACCCATAGAACAATGAAACTAGGAGATGGTTCTTTGGAAGAATTAATAAGATTGATAAACCCCAGGCCAGACTTATCAAAAAGAAAAGAGAAAGAACCCAAATAAATGAAATCATGAATGAGAGAGGAGAAATCACAACCAACACCAGAGAAACAATTATAAACAAACAATTATAAGAACATACTATGAGCAACTCTATGCAAACAAATTTGACAATCTGATAGAAATGGATACATTTCTAGAGACATATAAACTACCACAACTGAACCAGGAAGAAATAGAACACCTGAACAGACCCATAACCAGTAAGAAGATTGAAACAGTTATCAAAAATCTCCAAACAAACAAGAGCCCAGGGCCAGATGGCTTCCCAGGGGAATTCTATGAAACATTTAAAGAAGAATTAATTCTTATTCTCCTGAAACTGTTCCAAAAAATAGAAATGGAAGGAAAACTTCCAAACTCATTTTATGAGGCCAGCATCACCTTGATCCCCAAACCAGACAAGGATCCCATCAAAAAAGAGAATTATAGACCAACATCCTTGATGAACACAGATGCAAAAATTCTCACCAAAATACTAGCCAATAGGATCCAACAGTACAATAAAAGGATTATTCACCATGACCAAGTGAGATTTATTCCAGGGCTGCAGGTTGGTTCAACATCTGCAAATCAATCAATGTGATACAATACATTAATAAGAGAAAGAACAAGAACCATATAATACTCTCAATAGATGCTCAAAAAGCATTTGACAAAGTACAGTATCCCTTCCTGATCAAAACTCTTCAAAGTGTAAGAATAGAGGGCACATACCTCAATATCATCAAAGCCATCTATGAAAAACCCACCGCAAATATCATTCTCAATGGAGAAAAACAGAGATTTTCCACTAAGGTCAGGAACACGGCAGGGATGTCCATTATCACCACTGCTATTCAACATAGTACTAGAAATCCTAGCCTCAGCAATCAGACAACAAAAAGAAGTTAAAGACATCCAAATTGGCAAAGAAGAAGTCAAACTATCACTCTTTGCAAATAATATGATACTATATGTGGAAAACCCTAAAGGCTCCACCCCAAAACTGCTAGAACTTGTACAAGAATTCAGTAAAGTGTCAGGATATAAAATCAATGCACAGAAATCAGTTGCATTTCTCTACACCAACAACAAGACAGAAGAAAGAGAAATTAAGGAGTCAATCCCATTTACAATTGCACCCAAAACCATAAGATACCTAGGAATAAACCTAACCAAAGAGGCAAAGAATCTATACTCAGAAAACTATAAAGTACTCGTGAAAAAAATCAAGGAAGACACAAAGAAATGGAAAAATGTTCCATGCTCCTGGATTGGAAGAACAAATATTGTGAAAATGTCTATGCTACCTAAAGCAATCTATACATTTAATGCAATCCCTATCAAAATCCCATCCATTTTTTTCAAAGAAATGGAACAAAAATCCTCAAATTTTTATGGAAGCAGAAAAGACCTCAAATAGTCAAAGGAATATTAAAAAAGAAAGCCAAAATGGGTGGCATCAAAATTCTGGACTTCAAGCTCTATTACAAAGCTGTCATCAACAAGACAGCATGGTACTGGCACAAAAAAAGACACATAGATCAATGGAACAGAATAAAGAGCCCAGAAATAGACCCTCAACTCTATGGTCAACTAATCTTCGACAAAGCAGGAATGAATGTCCAATGGAAAAAAGACAGCCTCTTCAACAAATGGTGTTGGGAAAATTGGACAGCCACATGCAGAAAAATGAAATTGGACCATTTCCTTATACCACACACGAAAATAGACTCAAAATGGATAAAGGACCTCAATGTGAGAAAGGAATCCATCAAAATCCTTGAGGAGAACACAGGCAGCAACCTCTTTGACCTCAGCCACAGCAACTTCTTCCTAGGAACATCACCAAAGGCAAGGGAAGCAAGGGCAAAAATGAACTATTGGGATTTCATCAAGATTAAAAGCTTTTGCACAGCAAAGGAAACAGTAAACAAAACCAAAAGACAACTGACAGAATGGGAGAAGATACTTACAAACGACATATCAGATAAAGGGCTAGTATCCAAAATCTATAAAGAGCTTAGCAACCTCAACACCCAAAGAATAATCCAATCAAGAAATGGGCAGAAGACATGAAAAGACATTTCTGCAAAGAAGACATCCAGATGGCCAACAGACACATAAAAAAATGCTCCACATCACTAGGCATCAGGAAAATACAAATCAATACCACCTCACACCAGTCAGAATGGCTAAAATTAACAAGTCAGGAAATGACAGATGCTGGCGAGGATGCGGAGAAAGGGGAACCCTCCTACACTGTTGGTGGGAATGCAAACTGGTGCAGCCACTCTGGAAAACAGCTTGGAGGTTCCTCAAAAAAGTTGAAAATAGAGCAACCGTATGACCCAGCAATTGTACTACCGGGTGTTTACCCTAAAGATACAAACGTAGTGATCCGAAGGGGCACATGCACCCAAATGTTTATAGCAGCAATGTCCACAATAGCCAAACTATGAAAAGAACCTAGATGTCCGTCAACAGATGAATGGATAAAGAAGCACAGTACACATTGTATGTGTACACATACACATTGTATGTGTATATACACATACAATGGAATATATATATATATATATATATATATATATATATATTATGCAGCCATCAAAAGAAATGAATCCTTGCCATTTGCGACGATGTGGATGGAACTAGAGGGTATTATGCTGAGCAAAATAAGTCAGTCAGAGAAAGACAACTATCATATGGTCTCCCTGATATGGGGAAGTGGAGATGCAACGTGGGGGGTTTGTGGGGTAGGAAAAGATTAAATTAAACAAGATGGATTGGGAGAGGGACAAACCATAAGAGACTCTTAATCTTGCAGAACAAACTGAGGGTTGCTGGGGGCAGTGGGGTCAGGAGAGGGTGGTGGGGTCATGGACATTGGGGTGTGTGTGTGCTGTGGTGAGTTCTATGAAGTGTGTAAACCTGGCAATTCACAGACCTGTACCCATTTGGGTAAAATTACATTATGTTTATAAAAAAATATTAAAAAATTTTAAAAAGAATGGAAATGAGAAATTTACTTTCCATTTTTTGAAACATCTTGGTGAAACGCTTATCAATTTGAAGGACTGTCATCATGAAAATATCAAATTTTGTTAAAACAAATTGGAGTGTCTTGAGAAAAAGGAACACCAGTGCATGTGATCATGTGGTATAGCAGATGGCCATAAAACTATACATTTTCTAAAATTTAGCTTCTCAGAAGTTTGGCAATCAAGTGTAAAAAGATGCAGGACACAAACAGGGAGAAAAGAAAAATGATGGATTATAGGAATTAATCTAGCAAAAGTCTGCCTTCAGGACATATAAATAATCATCAGCAATCCCTAAAAATTACAATTGGAAACTGAGGACTAGAGAATTTCACACGCAAAAAAGAAAAATGCTTATAACATTGGGACACTTGAGGTATAAGTTGTATTTGCTTTACAGAAGGAGGATCTATTCTGTTATCTTTAAATTTCTGCCTAGAATAATTCAAGTACAGCGATTGCAAAGTTAATTGCAAAGACTTTCTAACATAGCAGAGGTTTGCTGTCGTAAAAGTGAAGTGCATGTGTACCTTTTTAATAAACTCTATAGTAAAACATTCACCGCTGACAACCACCAAAAATCCCCCAAATTTACTTAAGGAAATACACAAGTTTTATCTTCAATCATGTTCTTCAGCTAAAGGACCGTAAATTTGCATTTCTGCTCAGTTTATATGCTGATGTGAGATTAAGCGGCATGCATAACAAACAGTCCCTGTTTTCAAAGATCCCAGGTTTGTAACCGTTATGAGTAATTAAATTCACTTTCCTAAAATTAAAGCCTTGATTGAAATTAAATGAATCAGAGAATGCTCTTTCCCATCTCCCCTTCCCCGTCCACTCCAGAACTTCACTGTAACACTTCTGCGAGTCTGAGCTAATCATGGATTCCCCGGGGGACATTCCTCATGCCACTTTGCTGATTTCACATCCCCTCCAAATCGGGCACTTCTTTTGGGACAATTTCTGGAGCTCGCTTTGTTCACATTTGAATCAATCAGGCACTTGTAGCTGCTCTGATTAGAAGAGAAAATTCTCCTGGAGTAGTGTTGCTGGTCCATATGTTTTGAAAAGCATTGATTGATTTATTCTGCCTTTGTTATTGCCCTTGCTTTTGTATTAATTCAATTTTCCCTTCTTCACCCTTTAAGCAGGAAATCTTAAATTATCCACTTGGGAACTTTCTTCTTTCCAAATATAAGAATGTTATGCAATGAATTTCACTCTGCTTTAGCTATGTTACACACATTTTGAAGTGTTGTGATTTCATCTTTGTCTCAATGAATATCGATAAGCATTCTGTTTAATGTCCAAATATGTGGACATTTGTCCAAATAGGTTTTTTTGGGGGTCTAGATATCTTATTGATTTCTATTTTTATTGCTTAATTTAAAATAATCAACATTTTAGTTGATAGGATGAATTGTTTTAATTAATTTGACCAAATATATGACCTTGTACAGTTTTTATCCTCTTAAAATTGCCCAGACCTGCTTTACCGCCCAGAATATGGTCGATTGCATTTGAAAAAATTATGTATCCTGCTACTGTTGGTTGGAATTTTCTATAAATGTCATTGAGATTGAGTTGATGATATTGTCACAACCTTTATGTCCTTTGAGATTTTCTTCTTGTTCTGTCAATTACTGAGGAGTGCAGGACTCTCCAGCTGCAACTGTGGGCGTGTCTTTCTCCTCTCATCTCAATCTGTGTTTGCTTCTCCTACTTCCGTCTTTGTTATGAAGGAAGGACACATTTATCACTCTTACCGTACCCCCTTATTCAATTGTCTCCTCTAGCCCAGATGTGTCTTCTCATCCTCACTAATGGAATTCTTGTTCTAAAAGATACATTGATACTAATATAGCCTCTCATGCTCTGATACTCTATTCCTTTTTCTTTCATCTTATTTTTCTCTCTGTGCTTCCTTTTGGTTGATTTCTATAGCAATGTCCTTGAACTCACTAATTTTTTTCCTATAACATCTAATTTGTTATTAATTTTATCCTTTGCTTTCTACTTGAGATACTGTATTTTTAAACTCTGAAAGTTCCTTTTGAATCTTATGTATATTTTCCAGTTCCTTCTTCTTTGTTTTCATGTCTTTCTCTATTGTCTTAAAGACACAGAGGACACTGATGATGGCTCTTCTAATAACCTCCATCTTCTCCATCATTTCTGTGGGGTTTTCCTATAAATTGATTTTTTTTCTTGGTTATTCATCTCAGTTCCTTCTTCTTTGCATATAAGGACAATTATGTTGGATACTTGTCACTGTGAATTCTATGTTTTTTGGGTGCTATATCTTTGTGCATGTGTTCCATTAAATATTACTGAATTTTATTCTGAAGGTGATGGAAAGTCAGTTTATAGTACCCAGGGAACAGTGGTTTATTAGCTGAAGTAAGATGCCTTTTATAATTGATAATAAAGTGTAGACATAATACTAATAAATAGCAATATATAATACTTTGTACCTCCCCCATGTGCCAGCTACTCTATTTGGATTTTATTTTGATAGTTAATCTTTATTATGGCCTAAATATTTATGACCCT
Organism: Mustela lutreola; assembly: GCF_030435805.1. Lineage (NCBI taxonomy): Eukaryota > Metazoa > Chordata > Mammalia > Carnivora > Mustelidae > Mustela > Mustela lutreola. The sequence goes on along the minus strand of NC_081294.1, from coordinate 6,389,767 downwards.
CCTCCCCACCACTCCTGAATTCAGGTATTGAAATCCTAACCCTTCAGGCAACAGCATTTGGAGGTGGGACCTTTGGTAGGTGACTAGTAGGTCATGAGTGCAGGGCCCTCCTGAATGAGATTAGCTCTCTGTTCTCTACCACAGGAGGGCATGAGAAGTCAGCCACCCACAAGCTACCAGACTCTGAATCTGCTAGTGCCTTGATCTTGGACTGCCCAGACTCCAGAAATATAAGATACAGATGTCTGCTGTTCAAGCCCCTCAGTCTATGATGGCTTTGCTCCAGCAGCCCCAGCAGACCAAGATCTCACAGACACAGGTAGACCCATTTTGGCAGAGGAGGAAACAGAGGCTAAGTAAGCAAGAACTTCCCACCATCACACCGCTTCTTAATCTGTTCGGGCTGCTCTTCTAGAATACCACAGACGGGGTGGGTTATGAGGAACAGAAACTTCTCAGTTGGAGGCTGAAAGCCTGAGATCTGGGTGCCAGCAGGGCTGGGTGATAGTGAGAGCCTTCTTCCAGATCATGTATCTCCAAGGTAAAGAACAGAGAGGGGGAGCAGGCTCTCTTGGGGTCCTTCAAAAGGCATGAATCCCATCATAGGGCTCCATCTTTTTGACCGCATGTAATTGTAGTCACCTCCCCAAGTCCCCACCTTCAAATACCATCACACTGAGGGGAAGGGTTTCAACATGCGACATTTGGGAGTGGGGGACACAAACATTCCATCCATAGCACACAGATGGTGAGCGAAACTGGGGGATTGTTCTCCATGGCCTTTCCACTCCCTAACCTCCCCGCCCACTCAACCTTAGGCTACAGGAAGTGGCTACAGGAAGTATGCATATTTCAGGCTTTTGAAAACTGGAGAGAAGAAGGACACAGCAGTAAGGTCTGTGAGGTTCCTGCCCTGTGATGCTCCGCGAGCCTGGCAGGGGAGCACTGTCTCCTTTCATCTGTCCCAGAAGATAGCCTGGCAACACCCGTCCTTCAGGCAGAGTCAACACTCGGAGGACCTTGGATGTAGAGAGGAATATCGCCAATACCCAAGGGACACGAGGATTAGTTGTCCGGTTGATGTAAGCCAGAGGTGACAAACTTGCTCTTCAGATTCCAAAAGAGATTTTTCCCCACTTTTTTAAAAGCAGCAATTCAAGTCCAAGTCCTAAGTGGGCTTTTCTTTTCTCCAAGCATTTCCATCTTTTCATAGGCACTGAAAGACACTTTATAACAATTACTGCTCCTGCTTTAATAATGCATCAAACAAATCCCGCTTCGGTGAAATGAGACAGAGTAGCTCTCAGGAGCCTGTCCTGTGTTTTTCTGGCAACAACTCAGCTCCTTCTATCACTGCCTGGTGACGGGCACCGCATTAAAGGGTGAGCGCTAGCTCGGTGAGAATGCTCAGCCGGGGCCCCAGGCTGGAACCATGAGAGGGATTTTGTGCTTCCAACAGGCTGTGAGTGTCAGAGATGCCTCATGACTCCTAGTCCAGGTTGGGCATTGTGTAAGCAACATCCAAAAAATCAATTATTTCTTACTATAAATTATGAATAAATGATCTAGCTTTGATAGCAGAGTAATCGTAAATAATAGATCTGCGGTTCAGAGAATTCTGAGTCCACTGTGGTTGCTGTTCACTTACAAATCGCTATGCCTTTTCTTTTTTCTGAACTGCCTCCACATCCAGTATTTTAAATCAATTTTGAGTTGAATCATCATGAGTGTTGTATCACATGCAAATTAATTAGAACCAAATAATGAGCTTGGTTTCAGTAACCTCCATTAGCATTCTTCTCTTACTGCCTCTGAGAGACATAGAAGCAAGACACTGTTGGTCTTAAAAATTCAGGCATAGAAAGAGACAAAGGAAGTAAAACTGTGCATTGAAGACCTTTTTTTTTTTCTTCTTCTTTTGGGGGGGTCACAGCTTTGTGAGGGCAGATAAGTAGTAGCAAATTCAAAAGATCATTTAGTAAATGTTACTTGAAGCTCTTCAATGTATTAGTTCTGGCTGTTAGAATTAACTTAATTTCCCCAAAACTGACACAAATTTCTTTTTTAATTTATGTTCTGGTTATGCTAAGGCTGAAAAGAAACTTCTAAAAGCCCAGTAGCAAAAACCTTCATGTCTTGACCTATAAGACTTAGGATTGATGGAATTCAAATTCCCATTCTAGCTGCACACCCACATCTTCCTTCACAAGTTTCTTCCATCCCAATGCCTTGTTTAACATTTTGTAGTGGTTTAATCCCATTAGAGGCCACCTGCTCATGGTGTGGCCTGAAACAATTCAAAAGAACACAGCAACATAGAGATTTGTAGAAAAAAAAAAAAAACAGCTTTTTTCAAAACTTAGTTGTAATTACTATATCTAATTGCTTAACATCAGAACATCATTGTCAGGCCAGCTCCAAGTGACTTTATTTTAGGAATAAAGACAAGAAGCAAAAATGAGAAGGGCATACCAATTTCTGAAGCAGATCGCTTGTCATACATTAGGAGACCGAAAACTTATCAACTGATAAGTACCTTGTCATTGAAATGTATATCATCAAGAAGTTTGTGTTTGTTTTATTAAAAAAGAGATAGCATGTACGATTTAGAAACTAGGGAGAGAGACTGAATACTTTTGATTGAGATATTGAAATAATCACTTGTTATTATAATTATTAATCAGCTCTATAAATGGGCCTCTTTTTTCCAAGAGGTAATGGAGCAGAAAGACACGGTCAATACTGCTCCCTCACTGCCTGGGTTTAGGGTGCTCAGACAGAGGTAGGACTAGGTACCCTGAGGCGAGCAGTGTGTGTTTTACACCCTTCGGATGGGACTGTATCCATTTGGAAGACATTCATCTCCAGGAAATAGAAAGCCCAGCCAGCAGTGTTTTTTGTTTTTTTTTTTTTTTTAAGATTTTATTTATTTATTTGAAAGAGAGAGATTACAAGTAGGCAGAGAGGCAGACAGAGAGAGAGGAGGAAGCAGGCTCCCTGCTGAGCAGAGAGCCCGATGCGGGACTCGATCCCAGGATCCTGAGATCATGACCTGAGCCGAAGGCAGTGGTTTAACCCACTGAGCCATCCAGCGCCCCCAGCAGTGTTTTAAACCATAGAAACATACTTTGTTTATTTAACAAGAAGGCAAAGGGTTCAAAGTGAAATCATTCGTACCATGGTGGGAACTTAGTCAGTTTCTGGGGTTATCCTGGGTTTCTCTTAGGGTTGCAAAGTAGCTTCCACAATTCCAGGTGTCACATTCTCAGGTAATGACATCCCAAGGCAGAACGGAGGGCTGCCAGGGTGGTAGAGAGCTTTTCTATTTTATTAAAAAAGGAAGCATCTTTCCCACCAGCCCTCAGCAGCCTGCCCTTCACCTTCCAAGTGCCTGAGCCCTGGGGCCATCCCTAGCTGCAAGGCCAGGGGACAGCAAGTGTCCGGCTCTCCGGCCCCTTGGGCTGGAAGCAGGTACCAGAGAAAGGGATTGCTCTGGCTGGCATTCAACCATTTCCACAGCGATGTGGTCATACCACAGGGACTTCTAAGAGGAAATAATTTCTTGAGAGGAGCAAGGCACGCCACTATGCTTGGATGCAAATGGTGGCCAGGGTTCCTGAACTGTTAAATTAAATATGCATAACTGCTTTCCTCTGTCTGCTGCTGCTTGACCTCTGACGATCCATCTCTCCTCCTGACTGTAGCTCGAGATCCATCATCCTCAGAGTGTAAAATCCTTATTATTTTATTTGTCCCTTGTTTGCGGGTCCCTCCTTGCTGTCTCCAATATTTTGTGTTTCCATTCCTTGCTGTGCCGGGACTTTGTGATTTATCCCATGGCTGGAGGTCTGTGTGAGAAAGCAGGGGATATTTATGCACCTGCATATTTCAGAGGCTCTGGGCAGGGCCGCCGCGTCCCACGACTTCGGGAGAGCCATTCGTCACCGAGCGCCGTGCCCAGCCCGCCCCACCGGCCGCCGAGCCACCGATTTCAGCCGCAGAGGAGTGGCTTCCTAGAAAGACAATTTTAAGTGCCTCTTTCGAAAAGAAATTTATTTTCAGCATCACCTCCCGTGGCCGCCACCTTGTCTTCCGTCTTTGCTGCCTCTCCCCCGACACTGCGGCGGCCTCCTGCCCGACGCGCCTGTCGCGCGTCCTTCCTCCCTGCAAAGGTGCTTCAAGAGAGCCGGGACCGCGGCTCATCGCGGACGTTAGCGACTTCCCAGCGCAAACAGAACGACATCGAAGCTTATTCGTGGGGCGCAGGGGTGTTTTCTGGGGCACTGGCACAATGACTACCCCGGCCCCACAGCCTCCGGGCTCCAGCCAGGCTGCTCGGCCCTCCGCTCCGCTCCTGTCACCTCCGACTTCGCTCCGGCCGTCGGGACTCCCCCGCGCCCGCGGCTGGAGGAGCGTCATGTCCGCTCGTCGGTGGACTTTCTCCCCGACTCCGGCGGGTGGAGGACGCGCCCCCGGCCAGCAGACGCTCGGAGGCTCCGGGAAGACGCACCCGCCTTTGCTGCGGGCGGCTCCGAAGCTCCCGCGGCACGAGGCCGGGGCGGCCCCGTGAGCTGTTTCCTGGCCCAGGCTGCGAGCCCAGCGCGGCAGACCTGCCGGCCAGTGTCCTCCCACCGAGAGATTCAGCCACCGACGCTAGTCGCCCGTAGAGCCATGGTGCCAGGCGGTGTCCCCACTGGGCGCCGCTCATCGTCCTGTGCTCCAGGCTGAGCACTCAGCCGGCGCAGGGCTGCCGCGTGTTTCAGGGACACGCTACTTCCCCCACCCCCGTCTGGACTGACCCCCGTCTGGACTGACCCCCGTCTAGACTGACTAGTTTCTTCCCAGACTCTCCTTTCGCCTTGTGTGTCCGGTGGCCAGAATGGCATTTTGTTGATTGCGATGGGAAGCCCTGAGTAAGACCTCATGGCAGAACCCGGTCTGTGACAACCCCTAAGGACAGCTGTCCTTCCCAGCTGTCCCCTCCATATGGCCTGTTGCTCTTGATTGTTTTCATGGGCCTCTCCCAGCTTGGCGGTGACCCTACTCACTCCTGGGTCCCAGCACCTAGCACGGTAGACCAGCTGTGGGTAACAGGACTCTCACACCCGGCTCCCCGCTCCCGCTCAAGGCGAGGACCCGTCGCTCTGACCCAGGACGACTGGCTCCGTTGGGAATTCCTCCCACATCTCCCCGGGCTGCCCATCACCCTCCCGCACTCATCCTCACACCCTCTCCTGGTCTCCACTCTGCTCTGGAGCCATCATCCTGTCTTATCACTGGCTCTCCAGGTAGGACAGTCGCTTACAGTCCCTCAGGAAATCATTTCCCTGGGATGTGTGTAAGCCCCAAGCTGGGCACTGGACACACAGATACAGACAGCAGGGCCGCGCGCAGCAAGACAGAGGGCCAGTGGCCCCCACGTGACGTGCAAGGCAGGAGCTCACATGCCATCGCAGAGTTCCGGAAGCGCGGCCATGTGCTGGAGCAGCAGCGAGGACCCGGCGGCAACTAGCAGACAAGTGGGGTGGGGGTGGGGTGAGCCGTGACTCTGTGTTACTGGCTCAGCGACACTGCACGTTGTTTGGAACCTCATCACGGTTCTACTGCGTCACCTGTCAGAGGGGCTGATGACGGAACCTACTTTTCTGAGCAAACTGACAGTGAAGTAACACACTGGCCCTTCTTAGAACCGTGGCTGGTGTGCAGTAGGTGCCAACTAAAGAGAAGAAATAGGAAAAGAGACATTAGGAAGGATGAATTGACATTTCATTTTTCAGGCCAAGAAAGAGAAGAACATTCTTTGTTATGACAAAGATGGGGTGCACAAAGGGACTGGTGTTTTGGGGGGTGATAATTAGTGATTGAAGGTTCACTGGTGTGGCAAGAACTGCTTGCTGTCCCCCTTATTCCACAGTAACAGAAAGCCCAAAACAAAGTCTAGAACTCCCAGCCTCCCTTTCTGATGAGGCTCCGACTGCATTCTTAACATGGGGTTTAAGTGGAAATGTTGTGAACTGATTTCTGGAAACTTTCTTAAAAGACAGCGGGCCTGGGTCCTTTACCCCTTCTTTGGCCCTGCCTCCATCCTTCTGCCTGGAATGCAGATGTAAAGGCTGGAGTTGTAGCCATCATCTCGGACCATGAGGCCTCACAGAGCAGTGATCTAGAAGGAGCCTGGGTCTCTAAGCATTTCGTGGAGCAGAGCCCTGGATTATTGTCTGTAGATTTTCTTACAAGACAAAAATAAGCTTCTTCATTTGAGCCACTGTTATTGTGGATTGTTTTTCTAATGACTGAAGTGATGGGACGGGGCAGTAGGCCACGAAGCAGACTGGAAGCAACCGTGAGAAAAAGGGATTTGTGGACCAACAAAGGCGTTTGGGTCTCAATGGACCAGCGACTGAAGTTCTCCAGCAGAGGACCACAGTGGGATTTGGAAGGAAGGGGGTTTTCTCATGTGAAGGGAGAAGGCCTGGTGGGGAGAGACTGGTGGCAGTAGACTACAGAGGCCACACAGGGGAGAGGTGAGACGTGGAGTGAGCCCCCGAGGTGCTCACAGGGCTTTCTGGAAGTGAGGAGAGAAGGAGTGAAGTACAGAAGCGACCTCCCCTTGGAGGCCCCGTCGAGACACTTACCAGCTATGGAAGAAGCAGGGGAAGGTCCCAGGGAGGGCGGGCGTGGCGAGCCTCCTCTGATGTTTCTCCCTCCAGCCCCAGCTGCCTCTGCAAAGGTGCAGCCCATCAAAGGCAGTAACGACTTCCACCCTCCACCCGGCTCCCCATGAAGGCACAGCTGCCCTGACTCTCTCAGGGGCCTTTTGAGCTCCTTGTTTTTACTGACTGAGTCCTGTGCCCTGACCTGCGTGGGCTTCCCCTGAGGATGCAGGGACCCGGGAGCAGGAGCTGGCAGAGCTGGAGGATCTGGAAGGAGATTCTGCTGGGCCAATAGGTGTGTGATGAGAAAAGGCAGGGATGAAATCAACCAGCTGCAGAGCATCCACAAGGAGACTTGCAGAGGCCACCCAGCAGCAGACTGCCCCAGGGAGGGATGGGTTCAGGGATCTGGATCTGAGGCCTGGGGGCAGGACCACCAAGAGCTGAGCAGGACAGCGAGTGGGTGCCTGTCAGCAAGGGCTCCTGCCCCTCCTGGGGGCAAAAGGGCTCATCAGAAAACCACAGCACAAGCTTCCTGGCCAAGAGGGTGAGCCAGGCAGAGATGGGGGGTACAGCTCAGCGGCCCGATGGGGACACAGCACTCTCTTCGGGACCACTCCGAGTCCCATATGTAGGGTAGCGCGGAGACTTCTAGAGCCCTCCCGATATGCACAGTAGAGCAGCTGGGGTCCTGCCAGACCTGGCCAGGCTGACTCGAGAACCGGCCACACCCCAGCCCATCGGTCAGTTTCCAGTTTCGTGGGTCTCAAGAAAGGTGGGGGCTGAAGACTAGGAAGTCGTAGAAGAACTTGATTTGTCTGCTTTGGGGGATATTTGGGGAACATTTGATAATGTGCCATTGTTCTTGGCACGATGTTCAGAAAAAAAAAAAAAAAAAACACAGTATGGACAGCATGTAATGAATTTTGAGATAAAGACGCATGCACATGGATATACGAAGCTCTTTGGAAGGACTTCACCAAGTTTCCGCCAAGTGTAGCTGAGGCTCACTTGGAACTCTCACTGCCTTTCCACACCAGTCCGCCACAGTAACCACTGGGTTTGAGGGTTACAAAGGGACTTTAACAGATGATATTTTTTAAAAGCTTAGCATGGTAGCTATGAAGGTGTTAAGAAGGAAGCATTGCATAGCAACAGACAAGCCACATCAATAGGGAAAAAAATAGAATTTTCTATGTTCTAACTCTTACCTCTTCCCAGCTTCCTTAAAGTGAGACCTGACTCGTGGACTTTTTCTCATCAGTTTTTTTTTTTTTAATTTGTGTCCCATATATCATCCTTTGTTCCTTTCATGAGTTCATAAGCAAGCGTATAAAACCATGCTTCCTTAGGCACAATTTCCTCCAACAAGGTGGTTGGGGACAGTTTTAATAAAACATTCATTCAGGTCAGTGAGCTGCTCCTGGCGCAGTCAGCACATCCAGGAATTGATGCTAAAGACCTTAAGTAAGGTCTTACACTTTGTGTTGGAATCTGGAAAATTCCTTAAAGACTTGTCAGGCTCAGTTCTAAAATCACTCAGGAACATAAATACCATTTTTCTTTTACCAATGTTAACCAACAGGAAATAACTGGCGTGTCCCAATACTCAAGAAGTCCTTCCTGAAATAACACGTTAATTGAAGCTCAAAGCCTCTTACCTGGGCCAGACTTCAATGTTGACTGAAAGGGTGTGAGAGATAGTCCCCAGATCTGACCCCATTTTTGTCCTCCGCTGCCCTGCCTCTGTCAGCAAAGGCTCCCCGGATACTGACGTGATGGGGAAGGATTGCTCTAAGTTAGCAATTTATTGAGTCACTAACCTATTTCAGGAACATGCAGGCCGATTCCCACCAACTTACTGTCACAATGGTTCTGCAAAGTAGATATAGTGAGAATCACATTTAAGAATAGGAACCAGAGGTTGAGAAGTTAACTTGCCAAAGAGCCAGCCAATACTGGCTGAGTGGGGCTTCCTGGAAAGTTCTCTTGGCCCCTTCTCTTGGGTCCCCACTATGTGACCCCATCCACAAACTGTGTGCTCTGGAGGAAAAGAAGGAGGTATTGGGTCAGAAGTTGGTGGATTTTCATGAGAACATATTGTATCCTTGTAATTTTTGAATCATTAATAGTTAAATATTTTATCAACACCCCCCCTTGGTTGGTTTCATGAAAGTAGGGATTGTGTGTGACTTCTACCATCACATCCCCGATGTATGGCAGAGTATTTGGCATATAATAGCTGCTCAATAAATGTACGTAACTGTTTTGAATGTAATCTCTCTCAAAGAAAACACCTGCTCGGGTGGCTTTTCTGTCCAGCACGGGCTTATCCTTACGTCCCACAATCTACCATGCACAGATAGTCCCGCTGGGTTCTCTGCTCCAAAGCCCTTCCCTCCCATCTCTGCCTAAATCGTGTTCATCTCATTGTGAGGCATTTCCCTTTTCCCTTGAAGGACCCCCTCCTCCTCCACCCATGCTCTCTGTCTCCCAGCTGCTCTCAAACTTTTCACTTTTGTCTCTTTAGTTGTCTATTCTGAATCCCATCCAAACTCTCCTGAGAGCCACCGGCTTCTCCATGAGGCAGGAGGAGGTAGAGAGGCAGTCAGCAGTGGTAAACCGGCTCCAGAAATAAAGAAAAAAAAGAGAGGCAGAGGCAAACAGGGGTGATGTTCAGAGTTTGCCTATTTCCGTGTGTACATACTCCAGTGTACTCAGTCACAAGCTGACAGTGATGTCGCGAAACCCAGAGCTGCACACAAAGGCAGGCACACGGTCAGCCCCCAGGCACTCAGTGGGACTCCTGCATCGCACCACTGTGTGCAACCCACGGACCACATCGACTTCATTATAATCCTGAGCTTTCTGAAATAGCTCCCTGGGAGGAGGTGGCCCTGGATCCAGCTACACTATCTAGGGTGGGTCAGCTTGATCTCATGGGGAACAGAGGGTTAGAGTGTCAGAAATGAAGGAAGAAATTAAAGTCTATTTGCTGAAGATTCTTCCTCCGTAACATCTCCCAGAGGGCCCCTGCTGTGAACTGCACGGCCCCTCACTGTGCACCTCTACTCTTTCTGTTCCAGGATTTGGCATGGTATTTTTCAAGCTTCTCAGAGGCGACTCCCACAACTTCCAGGAGAAGGCACCTGCTCCCCCATGCTCTCCCCGGATGCCAGCTCTTCATCAGAGGGGCTCGCTTGTCTGGAATAACAGCATACAGGCTACAACACCCTGTAGTCCCAGGAGAACACACACCAGGCTCCACTGAGCTCTCCCAGACCACGGAAGGGCAGACACACCTCTCTGTTCTGTGTCCAGAGGTCATTGTTGGGTAGGACGTACAGGGGATCTGTGGGCAGACTCTGAAGTCCTGCGAGAAAGCCAACCATGCCAGGGGAGAGGTGCACCCCTCTGGTTCGCCAAATGGGTTGCACAACCCCGGAAGACAAGAAAAGGATTCATCAGGAAAAGAAGACAAGGTCTTCTCTGATACCTTCTCCAATGTCAGGTCTCAGCCCTTGCTTCTCTCAAGAAAACACCACATCCAGCAGACTCTGAAAACCTGTGTCTTCATCTGTCTGTTACCAAACAGCATCAACGTCAAGGTGTCAAATGGAGGTGATGTCAATTCAGGATTGAGATTTAAGCTGCTTGCTGCAATTCTACTTATTATCTTAAAAATTATGTTTCTGTCAATAATCTTTGTCAATATTACCAGAAAATATGAAGCAACCCTCTAGAAGGGAGTAAGTCTTGCAAAAATGGGATGAAATTTTTTATTGTATTCTCCAAAGCAGCCTGTAAGGATGATTCAGTTGCTCATTGTAGATTCTTTTGTCTAAGGGGTATTGTCATTTGTAAGCAAATACATTGTACCCTTTTTCAAAGAATTGGTCTGCAAATGACTCCACATTTAAGAGCAGGTGGTTTGGACAGTTGGTAATGCAGTTACATTGGGAGAAGTCCTCCGTGCTTTCATTACATAATTTAAAAATTTCAGTAGTGATTTGACTCTGTTTTTATAGGAAAATAATTTATTTGCTTCCATTTTACCTCTTTCTCTTCAGTAAGTTTCTCAGTTAAATTTTTTCTTTAAAAGTTGGGCTTCCTTAGAATTCCTCACCTTCCCTAAAATGGAGCTTATAAAGGAGATGATGTATCCCTTGTGGCATCTTCAGGTTACAAGTGCTAATAGTTATTGTTATTTAATTTCTTAATTATGTGCCCTTATGTGCCCCTTTCCTTAAATGCTCTGTGGTTTACTCCTCTTAATTAGCAGGTTAATGAGCTACTATGACCTTGGAGCTCACCCTCATTGTTAAGAAGCAATTCTCTCACCTTGGAAGGGTTAACCTCAGTCAGCTGTCCCCTTGGAGCCCTCTCTGGGGGAGGCTCAGTGACGTCCTCTGCTAGAGGACACCTAGGGCACACGGCAGTCGTACGGGAGCAGCTGGCTCAGTGTTCTCCCTCAGAGCTGGTCCCTCCGCTTGTACTCTGGTCAAGCATCCCAGTCCTCACAATCACGGCCGAGGCAATGGTTGGAATTCGGCTTGGAGTGGGTCCTGATCATCCCTTCCGCTCTAATTTCCGCAGCAGTCCCTGAGGTCCCCGTGGACTTCCTCATGGAAATTGACATCTTACCCCTTTGACAGCACTGAGCCTGTAAGGGCCTATTATCCAGAGCGATTCCATCCAGTTAAACAGTGATTTTGTTGTTTATACAGTAAAACTTAAAGTGACCCTGCCCCCTCTTCCCCCCGGGGACTTACTTAAAAACAAGTCCCGGAAACCAGTCCCAGGTAACAAAGTCCAAAAACAAGGGTGGGTCAGGCCAGGTGAAGGTATCCAATCAGTGGGGGCACATACTGTCTCCGTAGCTAGCAAGGAGATGGGCCCTGCCCTTTGGGTGTCTTTTGGGTGCCAATTCTGATCAAGGTGATAGGCTGGTTCAAATATCTACTCTAGGAAAATTGTAATTCAATGGTCACTTATGTGTGACCTAGCAGGACTGTGCAGCTTTCTCTGTGTGTTACAATCTCATTGGCCACCTGTGCGTGGCCAGGCCCAACCACATGGCCTTTGCCCTCAAAAGCTAGTCTGTAAGGCAGAGAGAGGTTGCCTCTTTGTAAGAGACGGCCCTGGCCGGTCAGTTTGATTCTCGATGCTTGGCGCAAAATAAAGCTTTGCTGGACCTTTGCTTTGTATCAGTCTCGTTCCTTCGACCATGGACCCAACAAGCCAAGACAGCTTAAAACAGTCATCACAGGGAATGAGCTCATTGGTTAATGTGTTATCCAAATGACTCCACAAATCGTTGACTATAAAATATGAAAAACTTTGAGACTTCAGGTATCGGGTAAACTGGGAGGTTTTTCCTTTTTTACAAAGAAAAACATTGACAACCTTCCTGCTGGCAGCCCAGCAGCACCACATGCAGATTCCAACCAGCTCATGTAAGGCTCTCTGTCCTCTCTCCCCTGCCCTCTGCAGATCCTTCTCCCCACGCCCCACTCCCAGTCTTCAGCCCCAAACCAGCACGTGTTTGGGGAGTATTTGGGGCACTGGGTTATGCAAAGAACACTAAAGCCCCAGAGCCTGGGTTTGCACGTTCAGAGTGGACAGCGAGCTCCGAGCAGCTCTTCCTTGACAACTTGCTCTATCCTGGGCACAGATCTGTTCTCTTCCTCACCTCTCCCTGCTTGCTTTCTTTCCTTCCCCATCTCTATCATCACTATCATTTTCCAGGCTGCCTCTCCGTGGCTGCCCTTGGGCAGGAAGCGCTCTCTCTCTCTCTCTCATATTCCACGGGAGGAGAAAGAAACCTCATTTCCATCTTCATCTATTAGCAAAATGTCTCCCTCCCTTTCCTGGGGGCCTTTATCTTCTGCTTTTGGGACATTGTTTCAAAGGTGCCTCATAAAATACGTAGGTGGCTGTGACATCTTGGCCAAGAAATGGTTCCATTTTAGCACAAGTGTTGAGATATTTCTTACATTCTAGCTGAGCTGTGGGATTAACCATGCATTTATGTTAACAGTGGAGAAAATAGCCTCTAATCCAGATTGTGATGTGGTTTATTAAGAGATTTTTGAATCAGATAATCTGCATTTTTGCAGTTTCTCATGAAAATGATCCCCCTATATTCCCACAATCTAAAATAAAGTTTTAAAAAATGTGATTCTACAAGAGACTTCATGCTCTTTTCTTGAAATTTGTAAACTGTTTAAAGTCATCTAAAAACATTCCCTGTCTGGTAAAAGAGCTAGCCTCAGTTTCAGGAATGAGTCCTTTAGTTGTTCTGCTTTCCTTTTCTATTGTGTAAAATATCAACATAAATTCGATAGCTCAGAATAACACCAATTTACCAGCTCTCGGTTCTATAGATCAGAAGGCCAGCATGGAGGATCTAATGAAAATAAAAATGGAAAGCATGGTGTGATGGAAGAACTGTAATCTTCCACTGTAAATTGATCCTGAACTTAACGGACATTTCAGGTCACATAAGAGTTGCCTGTAGTTGGAGGCCCTGGTTCTTGTGTTTATTTTTCAGTGTCACTGGCTTCACACCATGGGACTCTGAATCATTTACTTACCAAGCGAAAAGGTGAAATACCAACTACCTCCACTATGTTAGAACTCAACGAGGTAGATAAAAATTGACATGAAATATATCAAATAGTAAACATTTTTGATATCAGACCCTTCGGTCTAGCCTGCTTTCAACATGGTACACCCTCTCCGGTGTTGGGGTGAAATTCCCAAATTCCAAGACCCCCCAAAGATGACCACCAGAGTCCAGAGTCAAAGCCAAACATCCAGGGTCGTTTATTACGAGTTCAAACCCGGACCTCTACGCACTTGTTGTCGGTGATGCTAAGAGGTCCCGAGCTCAGGATCACAACACCTTTAATACACTATTTCTGGGGAGGCAGGGACTTAGCATACATCATAGTATCTTATAACAAATTGCCACGTACCGCGGGAAAATAAAAAAGCAACTCTATAATATGACTGGCGCGCTACAGAACGGGAAAAGGCTGGGAACAGATTATTGGTTAGGCCAAAGGGCTGTCGTTCTTCAGACTGCTTGGTTGGCACCGCTAGGGTATGTGTCACCTCAGGTTTGGCCAGGGTCTCCCTGTCAAGCCGCGGGGCGCCAGATGGTTATTATCTCTTGCACACAGAGCTGGGTGGGTCACATCCAGTTCTGGGTGAGGGTTTCTCTGACACCAGATGGCTGTTATCTCTCGGCCCAGAGCCGGGTGGGGGGTCCGGGAGCGGCCATTCTGTCAGGTTCAATTCTGGGCGGGGGATGTGTGGTTACAGAGTGTCTATAGAAAGTCTGCTGGTATTTTTCCATCTCCTCATGGGTTAACAAGCGAAGGTACAGAAGCAGAAATAGCGATAATGGTCATAATTTTATTCCCCTAAGCATCTCAGTGGCTGAAGTTCCCTCTCTTCCTGTGGGCAAAAACTGTGGCAATCAGGGCGTGGCCCTGGGACCAGTCACTCAGCCTCCCCTGGAACTTGTGGGAAACGCCAATTCTCCAGTGCCATCTGTGATTCAGAAATCTTGGCATGGGAACTAGAACCCCTGGTTTGACCAGCCCCACGGATAGTGCTGATGGTCACTCAGGTTTGGGGACGACTGATCTAGAACCACAGTTCATTGTGTGCAGGGACTCTTGGTCCTTCTAGAACTAATCCCTTGCATGAAATTTAGCTTTATGTATTATGAATAACGTCAATAATTAACCCTAGCCACGTGCATGAAATAGGACGCCTTGCTCAAGTCAGGGTGCGGATGTTGAATATAACGTTCATGGTGTACACAGATGTTCTCCGGGTAGGCAGATCTGATGTCATGTTTGATCTGATGTCAAACAATCCTGACTACTAAGATGATGGAAAGCACGACATCTCTCTTCCTACAAACTTCCTGTGAACAGGTAGCCATAGGCTGATTGCTCTCATGGTACTTGCTCTTTGTTTTGTTTTTATGATTATGTATATTTCTCTCCTCGGCTTTGATCCTGCTAACCAAAACCATCTCCCTGTCCTGTAGATAAGAGAGCTCTAATTTTGTGAGCCAAGGTTGGCCTCATGCTGCCACATTCTAGCTATTTGTGCTTCCTGGGGACTCACATTTCTGAAATGCCCTGGCCCTCCCAATTCAAATGCTTATCTGCTTCATTCCCACTTGGCTCTAATTAACCTCTTATCTTTCCCTTCCTGGCATTCTTCTTGGGTGAGGCTGTTCAAGGACTCCCCTTAGGAGCTTTAAAATCCAGTCCTCTCACCTTCCATGGGGCTAAGCTTAAAGCCAGGAAACTGGAATGTGCTTGTGGAGAAATAACCTACCCTAAGGTTCCCTCCTTCAGTTACTCCAGGTTTGACAGCCACACATACCCAAATGGGTCTCTAACTTCTCTGCAGAGAGTAGACAGACAACCCCTGATAGAGCTTGGTATGATACAGCATCTTTGCCAGTCAGTCCTGCAGTTTCAGTCACATCTTCTGTTTCTAACACTGCAAAAAATTTGAACAAGGCAGAATGAAATAATTTTAAAACTTCCTGACCTCCATACGGTTGAATGGACTTGATTGCATCAACAGAGATGAAGCACCCAGGAAACACGTTAGAGAGGAGAGGGGCAAATGTACAAAAGTCTTACCTAAATGAAGAGCAATATCCACTATATTCTAGAATGCCTGATCTGTCATGATTACCTAATCTGCTCAAATTTCATATTTTTATTAAATATTAATTTGATGCTTTTTATAAAAATTAACACAGACAGTGACAAAATCCCTGAAAAAATTACTTCTTACAAATAAGAAAAATAAATGTAAGACAAAGAAGCAAACAAACAAATAAAGCAAGTCCTGAACAGGTGAAGCGTCTTGGCCGGTATGGTCCCATGCTGAGCTTCCAGCTAAGAGATCCTCAGGATCATTGGAGGTATTAGTAATGGGAAACTTTCATCCAGTTATTTCCTTCCTATGGTTGTGGAAACTTACGGTTATAAAGATCATCTTAAATAAGAAGGATGCAAATTGGAGAGGGAAAATGATAGTGGAGGTGCTTATACTAAGAAATAATGGGCAATCAAGGAATCTTGATCTTATGGTTTGAATTCATGGAAACCAAAACACAATTACATAAGCAGTCTTTCTAAAACACAAGGACAGACCTAGAGACAGGGCTTGCTATTATGGGAACAATGGTTGCAAATCTCAGACCCCCCCTACACCTTCCTAACTCTACTAAAGACTCCTGATTCTATTTAGAATAAAATTCAGTTCCTCACTGGGACCAACAAAGGCCTGCATGATTGGTGACCTCCAGCCAATCTCAATGACTCAATCCTCTACTTGTCCTACTGACCCCCTTCTTCTGTTCTTCAAACACACTTACTGTTCCATCTGCCTGGAACATACTTCTTCCAGATTCTCTCTGTCTGACCTCATATTAAGGTATAACTTATAGATCACCTCCGCAGAGAGGTCTTTCTGACCACAGTTGCCCTGTCCCTAGGTCACTCACTATCCCGTTTCCCATTGAATATAATAACCTGGAGGGCACATTCTCAGCAGTCCTGTTCACCACTGTCTCTAGTACCTGGTACATAGTAGATGTTCTTCTAATCCTTTCTAAGAACTGGAAGGTCAGATGGGATGCAACGTACCTCCAGAGATAGAAAGTTTCTTCTCACTGGTTTTGTCATTCAAGATCTCTTTAATCTCTATATGCTTTACACCATCAGAAAGTCCAATAGTAGACTCCATATATCTTCATTGGAAATCACTTCTGAACTAATTCTCGTCAAGGTTGGGTGGAGGATACATCTTTACAGAATCCTTGAAGATCTGACGGCAAAAAGTGATTCAGGATACTACATTTTATTTTTAGAGTTCTAATCAAATATTTATTTATTTATTTATTTATTTGGCTCTCAGATTGTTGTGGCTTTGGTCATTAAAAGCTCTTTCAGGCGCATCCCATGTCCCTTTGGCATACCCTCATCCTGTGGGTGGGTATTCATTTACTTATGTGTATTTGAACCCTTTCATACTTTCTGGTCTTACAAGGTGCTCCAGGCTCATCTTGTGTATTTCCTACCCCAGTTCTAGAATCATCCATTTTGCCAAGGAGTCATGGTTCCCTTTCCTGGAGAGTGGTGTTAGAAACAAAGATCTGGTTGTGTGTTTCACTACTGGGATGATTTTGCTTTTGGGCTCCCAGAGCTGGCAGGGCACAGGAATATATGTGTGTATACCAACTGGCATATATACATAGCAAGAAGAAGCTAAACATGTGTTCATACTGACGTCTTCATCTCTAATCCTTACCATATGGATTATTCTACCCTTCTCCCTTTTCTTATATATAAACTCCCTCCTCTAGTAGTGAAAATCCTGGCTCTCACTATCTACCATCTATTTATTTGTTAATTTCTGTTGACACATACACTGGCCTCGGAAGTGTTAACTTAATATGCCTTGGGGGAAAACAGAGTCTTTCAACTACAGTACAGGGCTTATGTATTTTCCCTTTGCCTTCCGTCTTACAGACTCCATTTATTTTCAGTTACTTAGGTCAGTACCCTTTCTCAAAACCTTATTACTAAACCCAAGGACATAGAGATTTTCGTCTTATGTTTTCTTCTAGAAATTTTTCAGTTTTATGTTCTACATTTTAGATAAATGTTTCATTTTGAGGTAATTTTTTTAAAGGTTTTATTTATCTATTTGTCAGAGAGGGAACACAAGCAGGGGGAGCAGCAGAGGCAGAAGGAGAAGCAGGATCCCCACCAAAGGTAGACGCTTAACCAAATGAGGCACCCAGGCGTCCCTGGGGTGATTTTTATAAAAGGTCTGAGTTTAGTAGGGGGTTACTTTTGTTCCTTTGCCTACGGGAAAGTTGTTCCAGCACTATTTGTTGAAAAGTTCCCCATGAACTGTCCTTCGTGTCAATGTCAAAGACCAGTGGACTGTATTTGTTACCCAGACTCTCAATGCCATTCCATTGATTTTTGGGCCTATTCTTTCATGATACCACACGGACATGATTACTGTAATTCCTGGTGAGGCTTCAAATCAGGTAGTGAAAGTCTTTCAGCTTAGTTCTTTTTTGGTATTGTGTTGGCTAGTCTAGATCTTTGGGTTTTTAATACAAGCTTTAGGATCAGTTTGTTGATATCTACAAAATAGGATATTAGTGTTACCTTGGATCTGTAGATCAAGTTGGGAAGAACTGACATCTTAACAGTATTCAGTGTTCCAATCCATAAACAGGGACTATTTCTCCATTTGTTTAGACCTTCTTGGATTTCTTCATATTTTGTAGTTTCTCCCTGCAGATCCTATACAAATCCTACAGATCCCTTGCAAATTTGCCTAAGTATCTCACTTTTTCATGCTATTTTTAATAAAATTGCTTAATACTGGTATTTAGGAATGCAGCTGAAACTTTTTATTTATTAATTTATTTTTTTGAGAGAGAAAGAGAGCATGCACACATGCAAGTGGGGGAAGGGGCAGAGGAAGAGAATCTTCAAGCAGACCCTCCACTGATGGCAGAGCCAGGCACAGGGCTGGATCTCACAACCCTGGGATCATAACCAGCTCCGAAACCAAGAGTTGGATGCTTAACTGACTGAGCCACCCAGATGCACCAGAACTGACTTTTTAATATTAATCTTTTATTCTGCAACCTTTCTATCTCATATATAGCTCCAGAAGCCTTTTTTGTTGTTGTGCTCTGTGCTTGGCAGTTTATTTGGGTTTTACACATTAACTATTATGTCATCTGTGTATAAAGATGCTTTTATTTCCTGTCAATTTTTGTATATGTGATTTATTTTACTTGTGTTATTGATCCACACAGGATGTCCAGTATTATGTTGAATAGGAGTGGTCAGATGGGACATCATTTCTTGGTTCCCTCTGCTAGCTGAAAATTATCTAGTTTCTCACCATTAAGTAAGATATTAGTTTTATATATGTTGTTTATCAAGTTGAGAAAGTTTCTAACTATTCTTTGTTTCCTAAGAGTTTCTATTATGACTGGATGTTGTATTTTGTTAAAGATTTTTCTGCATCAATTTGTATGATCAGATGATTTTTATTCTTTATCCTGTTGGTGTGGTGGATTACGCTGATTGATTTTTGAATGTTGAGCCAGTCTTTCAGACCTGGAATAAATCCCAGTGGGTCATGGTGTACAATTTACTTTAGAAATTGTTGGTTTCAAATTAGCAATATTGTGCTGAGGAGTTTTGCATCTGTGTTCATAAAAGATATTGGACTCTAGTTTCCTTTCTCTCATGTCTTTATCTGTTTTTAGTATTGGGGTAATATATAAGAAATTGTGGAGAATTGGTATCATTTTTTCTTTACATATTTGGTATCATCCACCAGTATCTAAAGACTCCATCTGAGCCTTCAGAATGTTATTAATTATTGATTCAATTTCTTTCAGAAATATGGGCTACTCAGGCTATCTATTTTTTGTTGTTTGTGTTTTTTGTCAATTTATACCTTTCAAGAATTTAATTCATTTAGTCTGAAATATCAAATTTGTTGCCATGCAGTTATTCATAGGACTCATATTCTTTTAATCCATGAGATCAGGGTTAATGACCTCTCATTTCTGAAACTGGTTATTTTTTTCTTTCTTTGTTTTACTATTTGGCTAGAGGTTTATGAGTTTAGTAGGCCTTTTCAAAAAATAACTTCTTGGTTTCCTTGGTTTCTTCACAAAAGGATTGGACAGCCACTCCTGGGAGATTTTGGATATTCTTGATAAATATGTGGCCTCCCTCAGTCAGAGACTGGCAAAGTCTATCCATCTTCTTCCACATGACCTTGATATGGGGAGTGACAGCAGGTGATGAACTGAGTTGTGCTACATGTAGGAATATGTATAGGATGTTTATTTTTGTAAGCATGTCTGGAGCAGTCACATATCCTGTTACGTCAGCTTAGGAAACACCCAGGTCTCTGTAGGTTTAGGTCCGCCTCCATACCTTGCACGAATTCCTCTCTTGGGGTAAACGAGACATCTTAGAGGCAGATCTAGTTATATGTATAATGAGCTTAAAGCACCTAGTTTTCTCTAAGTTAGAGGGTGAACACAGGGTGATATCAGAGTCAGCTCTGGGTGACTTTCTGAAGGAAAGGGGGTGAAGGGTTCATAGGACTCTTATATCCTGATCTTGCAAGATAGTGATTGTGTCTCTGAAATAACAAGCCAATCGCTGTATCTCTAACACCACTAATTCTTCCAAAGAAAAGCCATTTCAACCTTTTCAGCACTGACAAATATACCTGGTATAGCCCAGAGAAACAAGTAGCTGAAGTGCTTGCAGTCACAGTAATGGAGGTTAGTCTTTTGATCAAATATCAGTTAACAAACCCACGGTCATTTTCATTCTTTTTGTTCTCCTTCCAAAGTTGGTTAACATAAATAAATATTCATGATTTAGTTATTGCTTAATCATAGACCACATACAGTTTAAGATTCTGATTTTTCCAGATACTCTTGTTTCCTTCACCTGTGTCTTCTCTTTCCCCATTTTTAAAATATCTTCTCTTCATATTCTACTCTGGGGAATTATCTACTTTGTGATAGAATTAGTCGTACACTAAGAAAACAGAAACTTAGTGAGTCATCCATCCTAGACTTACACCCACAGATGTAGTCATGAATAATCATTGTGACAGATAACCTGTGTGTGTCCCATCTGTGTGTGGGCATGACATGTATGTATGTGCCCATGTGAGTGTGTGTGTTTGCCTGTGTGCGCACACCTTGGGTTTGAGTACCACTTATGGGAGAGGGTACCATATATGAATTTTGTTTGCTGGCTGCATAGGCAAAAAATAAAAACCAAATATTTACTCTCATGTAAAAAAAAAAAAATTAAAAAGTAGAAAGTCCAGGACTTCTATCTTCTAGACAAAAAGAAGCCCAAGCTCCTTCCATCTTTCTGTTTCACATTCTAAGCCAGAGACTGACATTCTCAAGTTTACCTCACAGTCCAATGTAGCTGCTGGAGCACTAGCCATCTCCCTGTGTTCCAAGCAAAGAGGAAGGAAGGAAGTACCTAAAGACTATAAAGAGATTTATGTGCCCATTTTTAGTATATTCATATCTCACCAAAATAAATCACCAGCTAGAAAATTAGTATCAAGGAAGGGAAGATATTTTGCAGTCTTTTAGCTGAGTATACCACTGTTCTAAACAAATCCAGGGCCTTGTGACCATGAGGGGAATATAGAAAGACACTGGACAGCCAGCTCACTGTTTCTGCTGTAGTGACCTTCCCAGATCCTTCAAATCAACCAGGGGCAAGGCTGGCCTTATCTCTAGGTGTCTTGTCCAGCTTGAGGTCCTATGTGGTTTTAAGGTGAGAAGAGCAGTCTGCTGTTTATCATCTCTGACCACTTGCAAGGAAGGGGGCAAGGGGCATGGGTATCCTTCTTTATTCTGTTCTTGTATAATTACTAACCTTAGAACTGGCTAGTATAACTTGTGTCCTGGAAAGCTGAGATTTGCTGTACGTTTCTGAGGCCCTGACTGCTCTCTTCTGGGGCAGAACCAGTCCTTCTGATGTGTTAAGATCCTAAGCAGGGTGTGTTTTGCGCCTGGAAAATTGCCAGAGCTAAAAGTCTCTTGAGCAGGAGCCTGGGGAATAAACCAGACCAATAGGCTGTGAGGAAGGAGCGCTTCTTAACGATGAAAGGGAAAATGGCATGTGAGGCCATCTCTGCTGATGTTGACAGTGATGAAGTTCTCAGAGCCCGGGACCCAGAGATAGGCAGATCTGAATTGCAAAACGCCACCTGTCAAACCCTGATTAAAATGAGTGGCTGCCTTTTGTAGCAGAGAAACCAGTACCAGCGACTGTAAGACTTTCCTTCCAGGGATAACAACACTCCGGACGCTGCAGTGGGCATCCTCCAGAGAAGCGGGTATAAGTGTGCGGGTCCTGCCGCTTCCCCACAGAGCTTGTGTCCCAGTGGGAAATTACTGGGAATTAGGTCAAACTGTCTGGATCCCCTGAATAAGTGTCAAGGGGGGAAAACATACAGAGCTGAATACTAGTGGTTCATGTTTCTGTTCATTTTCAGTTGTAACATAGATGGGTACCTCTCTACTAGAGTAACCGAATGATACTGTAACAACATTCTTTTCTGAAAAAAAAAAAAAACTTTTTTTGCTCTTTATGAAAAAATAATTAAAAAATTAGGTATTAGGAAGTATGTTAGCACATTCATTGAGCCATAAGAGAGGAGCAACAAATTGTACATTTTAGTTAAAAACCCCAGTCTTTAGGTATTTTATATTACATTTAAAAAAAAAATTTTAAGTTAAAAACCCTATTTTTATTTTACTGGGGGGAAGTGTCCAATCTCTATATCCAGAGCTCAGAGGCCACCCATACATTTTTCGAAGTCAATAACAATAGGAATTCCTCTATTTTTAGGGTGAATATTCACAGGGCTCGAACATATTAGAACTGCTTCTCAAGTGTTTCCCTTTGGGGCTGTTTGGAAATGGTGACCTTGAGATGCAGATCTTTACTCCTGCTCATAGAATGCGGACAACATTCCGTGCCTGTCCCTCTCACTCGTCTCAGCCACTGAGCAGAACGCCCCCTGCGTGTGGGGACACGTGTGCCCAGGGACATCGTGTGTGGCCTGCTCAGTGTCGGTGTGTTGCCCACACACTACACGGGCAGTCATCCCTGCTGCCACCGTGAGCAGGAGCCTCGCGGGTGCTTCCCCGGAGCATGAGGCTGGAAACTCTGACGTCTGCCTGGGTTTCCATACAGGACCAGTGGGTCGAGTGGTTTTGATTTTTCTCTCTGGCTTGTGCAAACAGCAGTGGAATAACCATGGAGAATCATAAATCAGGACCGTCCGGGGCTGAGGCTTTCTACTTTCTGAAAGCAACGTTGAGAGCGAGCCGGAAAAATTTCCTGGGGTGTTGCTCTTGGATGAAGCAACCTTTACTTCCTCTATGGGCTTCCCTCTCAGTTTCAAGGGGGGACAGCGCCCCCCTCTGCTCTGCTCTTCTGGGTTGGGAGGCTCCGCTCATTGGCGTCTGGTCTTGGATTTCTGTCTCTCTCTCTCTCTCTCTCCCTGTTTCTCTCTTACCTTCTCTTTCAATCCATTGGGCCCAAAGTATTTCATAAAGATCCTGATAAATAATTCATGGCAATGTACGAACGGCATGTACATTTGAAACGAGAGGCTCCTGGACCAAGCTGGGCTCTGACCACCCAACACTGCAACCATCTGATGTTGCGAGGAAAAACCATTTAATCCTCTACCTCATGACCCACCTGTCATGGAAAGCTCACTAGGAAATGGGGAGGAATATTTCCTCCTAGAGAATTCTACCAGGAAAAAAATAATCACGCGCTCTGTGTGTGCCTCCCCCTTCCTAGGGAGGCTGCCAAACCGTCTTCCCTGATCAGAAGGTTATTGATCACAGACAACGCAGCCTTTGTGGGTGAAGCAGGCCGGGAGTCTCGCCCCCAGCATGCTGCTGGCCCTGACATCCCCCATCGTCTCAGCTTCGTGTGGCCCCGCAGGGCCTGCTGCATAGCGAATGGCCGATGAATGTCACCCAGGGGCTGACTCGATTCAATTCAATTCAAGGTAAAGCGAAACAAAACCACACGGTGACGGAAAAAACCCAACAGCCCCCAAATATCACACCTGATGTTTCAAACGTCATGAAATTTTCCAGAAGCCTCACTTGAGCCGACCACACAAAAGCATGTGGTGTTTCGCAGCCCCTGAGAGGGGCTGAGCTCCCTCTTGTAGCCTCTCCTCACCTCCCTGTGCAACAGAACCACCGAGAACTGAACCGAACAGAAATGCGCAGTGTTTCTGTACAGAATACTCCTGCTGCCTTGGCCGCGTCGCGCAGGGACGGACAGCGGGTCCCCTCGCGGGTGGAGCCGGCGGTCCTGGACAGCCCGACGCAGCTCCTGTCCTGGGCCAGGCGCTGGGCCCGGCCGAGGGCGCAGGGAACCACATTCCGCAGCCGTACGTGCCACCCAAGGGACAATGAGGAAAACCTTCAATACGGAGCCCGTGATGTGTGGGGCAGGTCCGAGGGGCAGGTAGAGCGGAGCGCGTGGACGGAGAGCGCCCCCGGGCTGCTGGGCTGTGCGGCCGAGTAGGGAAAGAGCGTGGTGGCGGCCAGGCCAGGGCTCCCGGCTGGGGGTCTAGAGAGTTCTGGGGCCCGCAGAGGTCAGTGGATGAGCAGGAGGAAGAGCAGGGCGAGGAGAGATCCCACAGACCCGGGGGCCCCCATAGGATGGGGCTTTCGGGGCCATTGGAAGGATATTCGTCTTTACCCTACATGGGACAGAAACCAGTACAGGAGTTTGGTCAGAGAAGAACCATTTCCTTCCACTTCATTGTTCCCGGTTTTGTTGAGAATCAAATCTAGGAAGGCCCGAGGCACAGACAGCAGCGGATCCGAAACGGCTCTTCAGGTAAGCCGGGTGAGCGGCGCTGGCGCCCGGGGCCCGAGGAGTTGTGGTGGGGAGCACCGGGGTCAGCCGGGCGATACTGGGAAGGTGCTGGGGCGGGGCTGGCCAGCAGACCCGGTGCAAGCCTGGGAAGATCCTGGTGTGCAGATGGCTGCAGGGTTCTCAGAGGGCCGGACCGGGAGATGGAGCTGGCATTTCTGGAGACCGGGAGGCGCCCGGCCTCTAACTGAAGCGCCCACAATAACCAGAGACGGGCAAAGGGCTGCTCTTTGATCTCGTGTGAGTTTGGGCTAACGAAGGGCATCACATGTAAGGGCAGGTCCCAACGCCCCGAATCTAGAAGCTGAAATGGGACGGACGGAGAAGGAAGCGAGGCGTGGGGGTGCGAGACGTGGCCACGTCGTGTAACGTCGCATTCCACCTAATTGAGCTGATCTCCCACGGTAGCAGCTGGACCCTTTGCAATTGGCTGGCAGTCCCCCACCCCCACCCCACCCCACCCCACCCCCCAATCCTCTGGGGCAGTTGTGCGGCCCACAGACGGCAGGAAACCCACTTTACCATCAAGTCCCGAAGCTGCTGGGAACCCTGCACCTAGCTGGCCCCCACCCCAGACCTGCCCAGCCCCTTCCCCTCCCCCACCTCTGCCATCTGCACCTGGGAGGGGGGAGGGGGGCTCCTCCTGAGCAAGAGCACATGCCTGCTGGGTAGGAAGGAGGCCAAACAGTGATGCTTCTCTAGGAATACGGTCTGGCCCGCGGGTGTCATTTAATTAAAGAGAATTACCTGCATAAATGAATCATAATAAGAGACGGAAATCATAAAAGCTTGATGCTTTAATTTATTCCTGGAAGAACTCCAGAAAAACAGGTATGTCTCAGAAATACTATTTTTTATTTTATTTTTATGTCTTCAGAAACTGTACTATGTTACATCCACACGAACAATCCATGTGCATCCTTGATGCAAATATGTTTCCTCGATGCAGATGTATCCTATGAAATGGAAACTGTGCATCTCCCTATCATTTTGGCCACAATTTGTTTCCTGTTAATAGTGAATTTATGAGTCCCAGCTTTCTGCCTCTAAACCTCACCTTCAGATCCCCCTGTATTACTCAGAATGCCACAGGATAAAGGAAGAAAATGGAGTTTTGATTACAGAAATCCCACTGCTTCTTGATGGTGACCAAAAGAGAGATCGAAAAACATGGTTGGAGCTTCAAGTTTCCAGCAGGCTAGCTGTAATTCCAGAAACTCTGGATGACCTCCCACCTGGATTCTCAGCCTCTCCCCTGGGAATCTTCTTGTATCTGCTCTGAGGGGCTTCAAGTCACTTTGGTAGCGTGTACACAGCACAGTTGGGATCTGAGTGCAAACATCTGTTACATAAGATTCTCTTAGTACCGTAATAGATAACCCCCAAATTCCAGGAGTTTAACACAATAAAAGTACAGTTTAGCTCCTGTAATGGTCAATATTAGCTCCTGGAATAGTCAAAAGATACTTTTTTTTTTTTTTTTTTTTAATTTCATTTCCAGGGAGTTAACATACAGTGTGGCCCTGGTTTCAGGAGCAGAAGCCAGTGATTCCTCACCCACACACAACACTCGGTGCTCGTCACACCGACTGCCCTCCTGAATGCCCATCCCCCGTCTAGCCCATCCCCCCGCCCACCTCCCTCCATCAACACTCAGTGTGTTGTCTGTGGTTAAGAGTGTCCTTGGTTTGCCTCCCTCTCTGTTTTTATTTTATTTCCTTCCATTCCCCTGTGTTCATCTGTTTTGCTTCTTAAGTTCCACATATGAGTGAAATCATATGGTATTTGTCTTTGTCTGACTTAGCATAATACCCTCTACTTCCATCCATTTTGTTGTCAAGAGTAAACTTTCCTTAATTTTGAAGGTTGAGTAATAGTCCATCCCATACATATATATGTGTATGTATATATACACACACGTATAGACACACATATGTATAGCTGTTTGTCCGCTCGTCTCTATCCTCTTCTTCACCCATTCATCTGTTGAGGAACCTCTGGGCTCTTTCCATAATTTGGCTATTGTTGATAGTGCTGCTACAAACACTGGGGGCATGTGCCCCTTCAAATCAGCATTTTTGTATCCTTTGGCTAAATACTTAATAGTACAATTGCTGGATCAGAGGGTAGTTGTATTTGTAACTTTTTGAGGAACCTCCACACTGTTTCCCAGAGTGGCTGTACCAGCTTGCATTCCCACCAACAATGCAGGAGGGTTTCCCTTTCTCCACGTCCTCGTCAAAATCTGTTGTTTCCTGACTGGTTAATTTTAGCCATTCTGACTGGTGTGAGGTGATACCTCATTGTGATTTTGATGTGTAGTTCCCTGATGATGAGTGACATTGAGCATCTTTTCTTGTATTTGTTGGCCAGCTGGAGGTCTTCTTTGGAAAAATGTCTATTCATTCTTCTGTCCATTTCTTAACTGGATTATTTGTTTTTTGGATGTTGTGTTTGGTAAGTTCTCTATAGATTTTGGATTCTAGTCCTTTATCTGATATGTCATTTGTGAATATCTTCCTCCACTCTGCCAGCTGCCTTTTAGTTTTGTGTTTGAAGAGGATGTGCTGGTAAGTGAGGACACATCCAGGCTTTCTAAATTCATTCTCGGCTGCTGGAACTTTCCCTTCTTTACTGACTTTCTCCTTGAGTAACTACCCATCTGCCAGTACTGCGGGTCCACAGCAACTACACGGCTGTGTTCGAGGATATATGGCATTTTCTTCGTGTGTTTTTCATAGCTTTTCTCCCCTCTGTCTTTGTAGCCCTTTTATCGCAGCTGCAGACCAATCCATCATGAATGATCAGACTGTGTCTTCTGTCCACTGGTCCAGCAATGTGCACATAGGTGCTGGAGTTGGTCTGTGTAAAGTGCTGGAGAGAGAACGAGGCACCTGTGGCCTTTCATTGTTGGGGTTACAGGTCCTGTATGATCCCTTATAGCCCACAGGTCTTAGTGTATCACCTGTTTATATTCTAGCCCTGGCACTATGCATTGTAAACACAAGATATCAAATGCCATCAGGCCACTTGGAAGGGTGCCTTTACCTACTACCTCTCCAGTTTTGCTGAGAACTTTTAGGTAATGAAAAACAAACATAAGAATTTGTGCGAGGTATAGAAATTCCTTCTTACAGGGTCTCAGTGGGCTGAGCGTTGGACTCTTGAGTTTTGGCTCAGGTTGTGATCTCTGGGTCATGGGATGGAGCCCTGTGTCAGGCTCCATGCTCAGAAGGGAGCAGCTTGAGGATTCTGTCCCTCTGCCCATCCCCACACTTGCCCTCATGCTCCCTCAAACAAACAAACAAACAAACAAATAAATAAATAAATAAAGTCTTTGGGCAGGGAGAGAAATTCCTTCTTACCATCTAAAACCCCAGGTAATATAAACTTCTGTTTGGTCTGTGGAGAATGCATTAGTTTTGTACCCCATGGAAAGGGTTAAATTTGAAAGTTCACTGTTAACCCCAAAACACCACTTTTAAACATGCCATTTTAAATAGCAGCAACTCAAAAAATCCTGTACATTCAATTCATGGTTTTTAAGAGCAGTCTGTACGGAATATGTTTCCATGTTAGCTCTGGGACTCATCACGTACAAAGTCATCAAGTCTTACTTAATTGTGTGAGTCTTGGTCCCTGTATCAGTGGGTCCAGTGTGTGCTTATGCATCCTGAAGTCTGGTTTTTCCTTCTGCAGGTTTCCATCTCTGCCATTTCCATTGGGCTCTGAGCAGCAATGGTTTCCCTAATTTACCTTCTATTTCCTTCCAGCCACCGTGACCCTGTGTTTCACAGAATCAGGAGGATTCGGGTCAGAGCAGAATTAGAGCCCAAGGTTAATGAACAGCATTCCTGATTTTATGGCAGATTTTAATGATTTTTGATTGACAAGGTAGAGGTCTTTTTTTTTTTTGGCATTTTTTTTCTTTTTTGAGTTCCAGTTATATATACAGTTTTACCATAAGCCCTAACACTGTGTGATGACTAATTTATTTAATGGTGAAATTCTTGAAGTTCAGTAACTCAAATTCTATTTACATACTCTAAATTCTTATGGGAAAGTGATATGTCTGGACTAATAAGAGAAACCCAAATACCAATTTACACAATATGAAGCAAAAATATTATTCTCTTAAGTGGCAGACAAAGGAAACAGCTTGTTGTGTAGTTATCATTCATTGATTGGTAGAGCACCTTTGGCACTATGGGCGGGTCCTTGATTTTAAAATTTCAGTGTAAAGAAATTAACAATTCCCAGCTCATGTCTATGCAGCAAATAGGTGGATGAAGAGTAGGTGGGCCTGGCTCCAGAGCCCCTCCACCCCCCGTGCCTACTGCATTCCAACAGCAGTGTCACTGATCAAGCCACAGGCATCTGAATGACTCTACAAGAGAGTGAGGAGGGATTTCTGGCTAACCTGGGGTTGCCCTCAGTTCTGGAACTATACAAACAGTACAGTATATACATAAGTGAGACCCTTAGCAACTGTACAGTGACTCTACATTACAATAATAGCACTGATCCTTTTTTTTTTAATTTTTAAATATTTTTATTTTTTTTTATTTTCAGCATAACAGTATTCCTTGTTTTTGCACCACACCCAGTGCTCCATGCAATCCGTGCCCTCTCCAATACCCACTACCTGGTTCCCCCAACCTCCCACCCCTCGCCCCTTCAAAACCCTCAGATTGTTTTTCAGAGTCCATAGTCTCTCATGGTTCACCTGCCCTTCCAATTTCCCTCAACTCCCTTCTCCTCTCTAACTCCCCTTGTCCTCCATGTTATTTGTTATGCTCCACAAATAAGTGAAACCATATGATAATTGACTCTCTCTGCTTGACTTATTTCACTCAGCATAATTTCTTCCAGTCCCGTCCATGTTGCTACAAAAGTTGGGTATTTGTCCTTTCTGATGGAGGCATAATACTCCATAGTGTATATGGACCACATCTTCTTTATCCATTCGTCCATTGAATGGCATCTTGGTTCTTTCCACAGTTTGGTGACCGTGGCCATTGCTGCTATAAACATTGGGGTACAGATGGCCCTTCTTTTCACGACATCTGTATCTTTGGGGTAAATACCAAGGAGTGCAATTGCAGGGTCATAGGGAAGCTCTATTTTTAATTTCTTGAGGAATCTCCACACTGTTCTCCAAAGTGGCTGCACTAACTTGCATTCCCACCAACAGTGTAAGAGGGTTTCCCTTTCTCCACATCCCCTCCAACACATGTTGTTTCCTGTCTTGCTATTTTGGACATTCTAACTGGTGTAAGGTGGTATCTCGATGTGGTTTTAATTTGAATCTCTCTGACGGCTAGTGATGATGAACATTTTTTCATGTGTCTGATAGCCATTTGTATGTCTTCATTGGAGAAGTGTCTGTTCATATCTTCTGCCCATTTTTTGATATGATTATCTGTTTTGTGTGTGTTGAGTTTGAGGAGTTCTTTATAGATCCTGCGGGCATCACGTTACCTGATTTCAAGCTTTACTACAAAGCTGTGATCATCAAGACAGCATGGTACTGGCATAAAAACAGACACATAAACCAGTGGAACAGAGTAGAGAGAGCCCAGATATGGACCCTCAACTCTATGGGCAAATAATCTTTGTCAAAACAGGAAAAAATATACAGTGGAAAAAAGACAGTCTCTTCAATAAATGGTGCTGGGAAAACTGGACAGCTATATGTAGAAGAATGAAACTCGACCATTCTCTTACACCATACACAAACTCAAAATGGATAAAAGACCTCAATGTGAGACAGGAATCCATCAGAATCCTAGAGGAGAACATAGGCAGTAATCTCTTCGATATCAGCCACAGCAACTTCTTTGAAGGTATGTCTCCAAAGGCAAAGGAAACAAAAGCGAAAATAAACTTTTGGGACTTCATCAAAATCAAAAGCTTCTGCACAGCAAAGGAAACAGTCAACAAAACAAAAAGGCAACCCACGGAATGGGAGAAGATATTTTCAAATGACAGTACAGACAAAAGACTGATATCCAGGATCTATAAAGAACTCCTCAAACTCAAAACAGACAAAACAGATAATCATATCAAAAAATGGGCAGAAGTTATGAACAGACACTTCTCCAGTGAAGACATACAAATGGCTATCAGACACATGAAAAAATGTTCACTAGCACTGATCCTTTTAAACAAAATTCTTATGAAGTCAGTTTCAAAGAGAAAAAAAAAACATCGGTATAAATTAGAATTCTGGCTATAGAGGAAACTGTCTTCAGTACATCCTGATATGGAAGCCAACATTTCTTCTAGACAAAGGTTTTAACAACTGGTTTTCTGAATGTAGAAATCCTCAGATGGACCCAGAAACTCATGAGATAGTATAAGAAGTTTCTTGAACAAATCAGAATTTAAAACCATATCTCTAGGAGGGATACGGAGTAAGAGGGTCCTTTTAAGCCTATGTCTCCAGCCAGTGTCCACCAGAATGTGGACAGGAGTGGTTTCTATGTCCCAGTTATAATACACACAGCATGACCTTCAGGCTTTCAGCCCACTGCCTTACAGAAACATGAAGTCAAGGGGTGTAACACTCTTGCAAGTTTGATTACTTCTATCGTATTTCCTTTTGTACAGTATCTCTGTTTTGCCAGCAGACAAGACTTATTTGATTATGCTAGGGAATTGGCTAAAGAGGTTACTTAAATATTTAGAAGGGAAATGTTGATTCCTGTTTTTAAAGCACATTAACAATGAGCAGAAACACTAAGATAATATCTCTTAGGTAATGCCAAATTAATAATTGATGGTGATGCACCTTCAAAAAAGTATAGAACAAAGTGAGCAGAGAATCTGGGGTGGATTAAACTATTTCCCAGAAAATTCAGACATTGTAAGGACGAGTGAATTCAGGCCAATGGGAAGTACTTGTGCTTTATCTCAGAGCATGACTGTTCTCAAAGAATTCTACCACAGTTTTAAGTTAATGGATTCACAGAAAATCTTCACTGGAGAAGGAATGACATTGCTCGTGTAAAGGAAGTAATAGTATTCCATAAAACAATCTACCTTTATGGCCAATGTGGATGAATTTTATATTATAAAGATCTAAACCCATTTCATTGCAATATTCTGACCTAACAGGTGAAGCTACAGAAAATGTCAGCTAGAGAAGAATTAAATATTTTCATATAATTATTTTAAATGAGCTGTTTCCCTAGAAAAATAGAGACAAATGATACAATACCACGAACTCCACTCCAGACCTATTCTAATAATGACCTTTGTCCTACTGATGTCCCTTTTCTTGTCTGGGAGACTCTCTAGGTTCTACATTGCATTTCAGTGACATGTCTTCCTAGTCTTCTGCAATCTGAGATAGATTCTCCATCCCTGGACACATTGAAAGAGCAATATGGTTTTATGTCTCTTAGGAGATGCTGGATTAAGAACTCAGGTCTGTCACATCAGGAAATCTTGGATTTTGGTCACAGCCCTCTCACTCTAGGATATTCTATAAAGCCATTTTATCTGTATGAAACCAAGTTTATATCACTTATTAATATGGAGTTGGACAATATTAAGGGTTTTTCCAGCTTTTTGCCACCAAGAATTTTTTTTAATTATTCATATATTCCATTTTTTTTTATTTGTCTCATGAAAAGATTTGGTCTGTTATCCAAACTGGATTACTTTGATCATTTCTGGCAATCAAAATGTAATAATTCTTATGAGGTAAGTATGTTCTTTCTCAGACATGCAAATAATAAATGGGCATTGGATAGATAGTGTATGTATTCAGGGAAAGAGAAATTAATAACCAAATGGAAAATGCCAGTTTCATAAATTTCTATAATATGGAGTCAAAGCTTAGTAAAGAATCCAGCTTGGTTATCTGTTGCTGGAGAGTTTTGAGGGAAAAAAAGAAGTGAATCTCTGTTCCTGACTGTTGCCTATAGAATTATGCAACCAACATATGTTGAAATACATGCAATTAAAAATACATCAAGATTATATGGTAGTATCACATTTTTCTTCTGCTCTGAGTGGATTTCTATGCCTAATGTGTTCATAAGAACATGGATTTAAAAATTAAGAACAAAAATCCTACTTTTACAGTATCCTGTGTAAGATGCATTAAAGGTTATGTTACATTTTATCTTAAAAGCTTCATTTTTATGGTGTAACATATACATTCAGATAACGTCAAATTTCCTTGCTTTTCAAAAACTGTATAACTGTAACAGAGAAACCATGATGACTCTTACTGATATAGTCAGCCTTGAGTATATCCAATCAAACTGAAAATACCTACAAATGTTAAATTAAATTTGTTAAATTAAATTAAATTAAATTCGTTAGCGTCCAGGAAGCCTCTGGTTAGGTTCCATGAATAGTAGGCTTGAAGCATTTACAGTACATGTGAATTCAATTAAAATCTAGGTTGACGTTATTTTTCCTTAGGTAGATTTTTTTAGTCTTAGAAAGAAATATATTAAAACTGAAAATTAATAATTTTTAATATACAATTCCTGGGAATGAGGATAACTTCAATATAACTTAAGTGGCTTTTAAATTTATAACATATTATTGTGTAACCCAGAGCTATTGTAAATTATACCATTTCTATTTATATAACTCATCATATTTGTTAGTAACCATTTTGAATCTTACATAATAGACCCTTAAGACATTGTGAGTTCCTACCCAGTCACCTCATCACATGTGTATTTTTCTTTTTTTTTTTTTTTCATGAAAACAACATTCTTTATCACACAGAAACCTTATTTCAAAAGGGAACTGGTTCCAGAATGAGGAGATCCACACAATTGTGCCTCCTGAATTATCTGGGTCAAGTTGATTTCTTTTCTTTTTTTTTTTTTTTTAAATAATTTTTTATTTTTTATAAACATATATTTTTATCCCCAGGGGTACAGGTCTGTGAATCACCAGGTTTACACACTTCACAGCACTCACCAAAGCACATACACTCCCCAATGTCCATAATACCACCCCCTTCTCCCAAACCCCCTCCCCCCAGCAACCCTCAGTTTGTTTTGTGAGATTAAGAGTCACTTATGGTTTGTCTCCCTCCCAATCCCATCTTGTTTCATTTATTCTTCTTCTACCCACTTAAGCCTCCATGTTGCATCACCACTTCCTCATATCAGGGAGATCATATGATAGTTGTCTTTCTCTGCTTGACTTATTTCGCTAAGCATGATACGCTCTAGTTCCATCCATGTTGTTGCAAATGGCAAGATTTCATTTCTTTTGATGGCTGCATAGTATTCCATTGTGTATATATACCACATCTTCTTGATCCATTCATCTGTTGATGGACATCTAGGTTCTTTCCATAGTTTGGCTATTGTGGACATTGCTGCTATAAACATTCGGGTGCATGTGTCCCTTTGGATCACTACATTTGTATCTTTAGGGTAAATACCCAATAGTGCAATTGCTGGGTCATAGGGCAGTTCTATTTTCAACATTTTGAGGAACCTCCATGCTGTTTTCCAGAGTGGCTGCACCAGCTTGCATTCCCACCAACAGTGTAGGAGGGTTCCCCTTTCTCCGCATCCTCGCCAGCATCTGTCATTTCCTGACTTGTTGATTTTAGCCATTCTGACTGGTGTGAGGTGATATCTCATTGTGGTTTTGATTTGTATTTCCCTGATGCCGAGTGATATGGAGCACTTTTTCATGTGTCTGTTCGCCATCTGGATGTCTTCTTTGCAGAAATGTCTGTTCATGTCTTCTGCCCATTTCTTGATTGGATTATTTGTTCTTTGGGTGTTGAGTTTGCTAAGTTCTTTATAGATTCTGGACACTAGTCCTTTATCTGATATGTCGTTTGCAAATATCTTCTCCCATTCTGTCAGTTGTCTTTTGATTTTGTTAACTGTTTCCTTTGCTGTGCAAAAGCTTTTGATCTTGATGAAATCCCAATAGTTCATTTTTTCCCTTGCTTCCCTTGCCTTTGGCGTTGTTCCTAGGAAGATGTTGCTGCGGCAGAGGTCGAAGAGGTTGCTGCCTGTGTTCTCCTCAAGGATTTTGATGGACTCCTTTCGCACATTGAGGTCCTTCATCCATTTTGAGTCTATTTTCGTGTGTGGTGTAAGGAAATGGTCCAATTTCATTTTTCTGCATGTGGCTGTCCAATTTTCCCAGCACCATTTATTGAAGAGGCTGTCTTTTTTCCATTGGACATTCTTTCCTGCTTTGTCGAAGATTAGTTGACCATAGAGTTGAGAGTCTATTTCTGGGCTCTCTATTCTGATCCATTGATCTATGGGTCTGTTTTTGTGCCAGTACCATGCTGTCTTGATGATGACAGCTTTGTAATAGAGCTTGAAGTCCGGGATTGTGATGCCACCAACGTTGGCTTTCTTTTTCAATATCCCTTTGGCTATTCGAGGTCTTTTCTGGTTCCATATAAATTTTAGAATTATTTGTTCCATTTCTTTGAAAAAGATGGATGGTACTTTGATAGGAATTGCATTAAATGTGTAGATTGCTTTAGGTAGCATAGACATTTTCACAATATTTATTCTTCCAATCCAGGAGCACGGAACATTTTTCCATTTCTTTGTGTCTTCCTCAATTTCTTTCATGAGTTCTTTATAGTTTTCTGAGTATAGATTCTGTGTCTCTTTGGTTAGGTTTATTCCTAGGTATCTTATGGTTTTGGGTGCAATTGTAAATGGGATTGACTCCTTAATTTCCCTTTCTTCTGTCTTGCTGTTGGTGTAGAGAAATGCAACTGATTTCTGTGCATTGATTTTATATCCTGACACTTTACTGAATTCCTGTATAAGTTCTAGCAGTTTTGGAGTGGAGTCTTTTGGGTTTTCCACATATAGTATCATATCATCTGCGAAGAGTGATAATTTGACTTCTTCTTTGCCGATTTGAATGCCTTTAATTTCCTTTTGTTGTCTGATTGCTGAGGCTAGGACCTCTAGTACTATGTTGAATAGCAGTGGTGATAATGGACATCCCTGCCGTGTTCCTGACCTTAGCGGAAAAGCTTTCAATTTTTCTCCATTGAGAATGATATTTGCGGTGGGTTTTTCATAGATGGCTTTGATGATATTGAGGTATGTGCCCTCTATCCCTACACTTTGAAGAGTTTTGATCAGGAAGGGATGCTGTACTTTGTCAAATGCTTTTTCAGCATCTATTGAGAGTATCATATGGTTCTTGTTCTTACTTTTATTGATGTGTTGTATCACATTGACTGATTTGCGGATTTTTCAAGCAGGTATCTGAGGTCCAGAGAAATGCAGTGAGGGGCTAAGACATGTCAAAATTGGCATCACGCCACAACTGTTCTGCTGTCCCAAGTGGCATTGGCTCTTCTGCACCACACCTAACACCACCTCTTTACAAGAATGAGCCACACCTACCAACAAGAATGAGCACCACACCTCACACTGCCTTCTTTTCAAGAATGAGCCAGTGGGCATGTTTCTCCTTATTTCCTTAAACAAACACAGTGGACAGAATGTACTCATAAGGTGAACACTTACAGAAAGAACTGAAAATCACACCCAGGAAAGTGATGGAAAAGTGTTTTCTGGAAGCCAGACTGGTCTCTGGAGGAAAAAAGAGACAACACAACACAGAAGCCAATTACAGGGAAAGAATGAAGGAAGGAAGGAAAGGTAAGTCCTTGAGTTTTCTCTTTCTCTGGGAATATATGTCCGGAGTAGCATAAACTTCACATGGCGATTTAGCACCAGCTAAAAAATCAAGCAGTTCTAAAACAGAAATGGGAGGGAGATACCTACATACTATCATCTTACTAGCTGGAATCCAGAATAAGGAAGAAAATGGTTAGCAAGAGAATGACAACCTCTCTTTAGGGTTGGTTTCATAACTTCTCTAAACTCTTAACTAATCTTGTAACTCAAGAAAAAAGTTCTGAAGACAGAAGCATAATACAGCTCCTTATACACTAAAGAGAATAGTGCCTTATTTTGTGTTAATAGGAATAGATTTACTTTAATACCTGTTACTCCCTAAATCAGTGGTTGCAGTGTGTGGACTGCAGACCTCCAGACCAGAAGCACTACCATCACATGAGAACTTGTTAGAATTCTCTCCCCTCCCATCCCCCAGTTGCTGGGGACAGTCACAGCAACCCAAGTTTAACAAGCCCTCTAGGCAACTAGTGCCTGCTCAAGTTTGAGAATTACCACCCTAAATCATGCCCATATGTCCATTTAAGCTTTCCCGAAGGGTGTACAAGATGAAAATCATATCACGCAACTGGATTTCATGCATTTAGAATCCACAAGGCAATGGTTTTCTGCTTTCCTAATGTATGTGCAACTATAAAGAGAAAGTCATGCGCATACCTCCCTTATCATGAGGATGGTGACATTTTAGCAATGATTCCCTGAGAAAATGTTCAGTGAATAAAGAAAATTAGTGTAGGACACCAGAGGGGTCATACTATTGGAAATGGTTCCATTGTCAAGGATCAGGAATGTCTTCTAGGACTTTTCTGTGAATGTCATCATTTTCATTAGGAAGCGGTATGTAAGGGAGACTGTTTCAATCCAGTACAGGCTAAGGTGACTTGAATTTGGAGATGATTGTAGCACTATTGGTAAAAGGCCTAGAATTTATGTGAATAGAGGAAATAGCTTATGTACTAATGTGTGTCGTGCTACCCTATAGTTTGAGTCACCTACTTCTTTTTTAGGGTTTTAATAATTTTCTACTTAATCTCCAATTGGGAGTCCAAGGTGCTTGGTAATTTCCTCTCCTTCATTCTTGGGAAGCCCATTTCTTTGCCTTGGCTTCCTTGTGAAGGAACTATGGAATGCTGAGCAATTCTGTTTCATCTTGATGGGACTTCATGTAGACACTCACAGGATGGAGTGAATCAGCCTGAAAGGGGAAATCTCAAGCAGAAAAATCAGGTATAATTTGTCTCCTGATTAAGGGTATATGAAGATACAAATCCCAATCCACTTGCACAAAAATCTGCCAGAATACTTGTCTTTCTCAGTATAGATTCTCTAAAATTTAGGAAAAAGGACAGGATAGATCGTTGCTATCCTTGACATAACTAAGACAGAAGCAACACAACGACACCCAAACTGCCCTTTTCCCTTCAAATATTAGATATCTAACTCCCCAGGGAAAACTAATGGATTATGAGCCCAGGTAACCAAGGTTATGGAATAAACTTAAAGGAAAAAACAACAACAAAACTCAAAATATATGTCAGCACCTACTAATCCTGGCAGTAGGAATGGCGAAGGTAGAGAATGCGCTAGAGTTACTACCACAGCAAATGTCATAATAAGAGCCACTGGCTATCAGGTAGGAAGGCCACCAAGAAGCCAGAGCACTTGGAAGAAGAACTGCCTGGAGGCACAGAGTTGAGTCTGTAGGACAAGGAAGCAAAACCAGCTTTCTCTCTCTCTTGTCCCTGCTCCCTGTATACCCACATCCTTTTGGAAAGCTGCTCTATGATTATAGACTTGCATTTCTTTGGCCTCAGATCTGTGATTCCCAACCCCACCCTTACCCCAAAGGCTCATGCAACCAAATTACTGAGAGTGTTGTCTTCTGCACAAGTAACTTGGAACCTAAAAAAAAGCCACTTCTGTGAATTCAGGTGGGTTGAATGACTGGGAGGAATCCTGGAAATACAGTATATCAGTGTAAGCTCTCCAGAGACACAGTACCAAGAGGATATGATAAACAGACGAGAGATGGATAAATAGAGAGTTGACAGATAGATGATAGGTAGATAATGTAATTGATTCTAAGGAATTGGTATACATGATTATGGAGGCTGGCTGGTCCATAATCCATTTCCAGGCAGGCTGGAAAGTAGGGTCAGAGCTGATGTTGCAGTCTTGAGTCTGAAATCTACATGGCAGGCCAGAACACTGGCCTGTTACAGCCTCAAATCATAATCCTCCTTCTATAGAAAACCTCAAGTTTTGCTCTTAAGGCCTTCAACTGGTTGGTGAGGACCACTAGAAAAGTTGACACATGGAACTGACCGTCACACACAGTCAGATCTTCCAGTACTTTACCCATCCTTCTAGAAGCCATGCTGCAGGATACAAATATGTCCCCCAGGGTGGCTTCCATAAAGAGGAACCCCACTGTGATAAACACAGAGGAAGGATTTGCATTCATATTTATTGTACACAGAGAACAAGGCCTTCATATCATCCATTTGAAGAACAAGTAATCAATTAATTAGTTCGAGAATTTCTTACACTTCAGCGGTTGCTTAAAAATGATTCTATATTTATTTCATATGGTTGTGTGCCTTCAGTTTGACATATTTTGTTTTTACTGAAGTGACTGGTTAACATCATTTTTTTTTTCTATCTTTTGATAGAAAAGAAAATCATTCTCAGGAAATCCCCTATATCTTTCAGTTTCTTGTATTTTTAATGCCCTCTTTGGAATTATTTCCATTTTCTTTGTAAATTTGTATTGTAAGTGGGACTAGTTTATTCGCGTTGGAAATTCAGGTTTCCTGAAGACATTTTATGTTTTCCTATTGTTTGTAACTGTCTTTTTCTCTTATGATATTTGTCTTTACCATAAGCATTTCAACATTTTAAGGGAACCATCTTTTCTGTTGAGCGCCCCTCCTCCCCTCAGCTTCTTGCCTTCATTCTCTGGAGAGGTAAAAAATGGGCTCTAATCTGGTTGGTTACTTTCTAGGCTGACTGATCTTCTTTTATATTGCAAATTTCCTGCATTTTCCTTTTTATCTAATCCATCATTTCCTGATTCTCCTTTCTTTTTCTTTCAGGGATTACTCCCTTCTTTTGTTGAAGTCTGTCCTTACACAGCTTTATCAGAAAAGAAATCCTGAGTTATTACATATTTTAAAATGTTTCCACTCTTGCCTTGTATGATAATTTGCCTAAATTTAACATTTTCAGATGAAAAACTTTGCCCCTCAGAACTTTGAGGGTGTTGATGATCACTTGTTGTCTTTTAACAATCGGTGTTCTTAGAAGGAAATATGGTGAACATATTTTAAAGGTAGTTTTAATAAGCATAGAATTTTCAAGGAATGTATCAATCTTGAAATCCAGGGAAGATGCATTTATTCTGCTTGAATTTTTATCATTTTGAAAAATTCCAAAATCAAAAGCAAATTTATTTCAGTATGTACATAGCAAAAACAATACACCTATTGGAATGCTGTGCTTGTAGGTAATGAATTCACACTATTTTATACAGATTCCAGCCTTGGATAGCTTCCCAGTATTTAAGTGTTGTTCTACCTGAGAATTTCCAAATTGAGTTCCTTAAGTGATCATGAGTTACTTGGTATCTCTCCTTCCAGCTATAGTTAAGACATTATACTAATTTTTAACAATTGCCTATGCATAGTTTACATTTTTATACTTTTTTTTAGTACAATTAAGGGAATGTCATAAAATATTTGTCATGATAAGAAATTGTTAGGTCTTAGAGGGTTGTAAGTTATTTGTTTGATGTGGGCATACAGTATGCCCTTTCCTCTGTTTTTCTGCATCTTTCAATGATCTTGGCATTTTTCCAGTTCTTTTGTCTGCCCCAGTCTCCATTCCAGAACGCTTTATTATTTGGGATTTTTGAGACATTCCTTTACTACCACTTTATTTTTTTTATTTAAATTCAATTCGCCAAGATATAGTACATCATTAGTTTCAAATATAGAGTTCAATAATTCATCAGTTGCATATAAGACTTAGTGCTCATCACATCATGTGCCTTCCTTGATGCCTATCACCCAGTTACTATGACTTTAATGGAAGCTTAAGAAGAAGGACAGGCAGGTGTGCCCTATCTCACGTTTTGGACAAGAAGAAATATGTTGCCGTTGTTTATTTCTCCAGTAACTGCTTCCCCAAAATACTGCATATATGGCATATATTTATTTTATTGTTTCTAGCCATTTAAATTATTTGAATTTTAGTTATTTTTAGACTCTTACCAGTAATTGAATGGGGAGTTAGTAAAGAATCAGGAAAGTCAGCTTGTGAGTCAATAGTTTGAAGGTACAATTGTTTTTGATTTTGAAATGTTCACTTCCGTAAAGCATTAAGTCCCTAAGCATAATAATGGGATTAACTTGGCTGTTAGTGTGACGAGTACAAGGGAAAGTAGCCCCTTTTCCCTTGTTGTGGGGATGCTGTCAGTTATTCTTCTTGTTTCCTTGGAAAGCCCTGTCATGGAAATGGATTTCTAGGAGGTTTGGCTGATCTTTCAAGGCACAGGAATCTGTGTACAGATTTCCCCAAGAACCTAAGGATACCAAGTCAAAGTCAGTGTTCACATGAGATGTACTAGCAGGAAAGACATTTATTTGACACTAAGGTTTTCCATATAGAAAATGCAAAGCATGAAGATAGCTGCAATATAGCAAGAATACTTTAAATATCATAAAAATATCACAAAAGCCTCAGAATGGTACTCCCTGGGCACATGCAGATTCCCAGAATTTAGTTTCTGCTTATGTGACCCCTCCAGTCAAAAGAAAATTGTCTTTGGTCATTAGAGGATTAATTAAAATTGTGACTCTGGACACAAGTATGTAAATCAACTACATGTCAGACAAAACTCGAGATCTGTGCAGAGGGAATGGGGATTGGCTCAGCACAAGTCAGTGTGAGACCAGGGGCATATGTTATAAAACTCTGGGTGGGGTGTCCTGGGCTACAGTGAGCTTTTGCGGGATGGGACATGCACTGGTTTTGATGTGGTGGTGGTGGCGGTAGATTTACTTCTCTTTCCTGAAAATCTAACATTTACATTATCCCAGGATACATGGTTGCTTCAGTGAGTATTGCAATGTATAAAGCAGGTTTTCTGCACTTCCCAGTTCTAGAAGATTCAGAGAAACAACAGCATAATAAACACAGAGAATCCACAAGTGCAGTCCACTTGTCTTCTTGGAGAGAATCCCTCACAGTTTGATCCTCATTGTTTAGTTTTGAGTTTTAGTTACTCTTCTGGGTAGACATAGTTATGAAAATCCCATGATACCACAGCAACTAAAGAAAATCAGAAATAGAGGGGCCTTAATGGGATCCCACAGATGACATTAAAAAGGAAGGATTCTAAGTTGCTTGTGGAAAAGCAGGATAACTCAGATCTTACTACAAGCATTATATCAGCATTCCACAATTAATTTGTTTTTCATGGGCATGAAAACCAGAAATGGTAATGTCACCATCCTAACACATGGTGGATAATTTTAGGGGAGAATTTGCATGAGATAATAGTGTAGTATCACATCAAATACTGAGGGGATTCTTAAATTGGTTTAATCTACCAATCTACCAAATCTTTGTTACAAGATTTCCTGGCTCCCATTGGGCTTATCTGAAATCTCTTATGGTCCCTTGAATTCAGAGTCTACTGTGTAACATAAAAACATACGCTGGCCTTTCCTTCTACTCTTGAAGCCAATAATTACATCAACACAACGATACACACACACACACACACACAGTTGCCTCCTCTTCGGAGCTCCTGTCTACTTCCTCTTTGTACCTGATGCCTGGACCTTGAAGTCAAATCTGACATGACTGTAGGCACTCACCTACTAGGAGCAAAATGTAGGCCAAATAATTGTTTGCCTAAAATATTTTAAAACGCAAAAGAAATCGAAATCACTTTCCTCTTACTCAAACCCAATTTCCTTCCTCTTTGTATGCATGTTTTTCTCCATTGTCATCACATTTTGATGATGATTCTTACAAATTTAATGCAAGAACATTTAGAACTGGTTTGGCAGGGCTCTATCTATAAGGCGCAATTCTCGGGACCGCCCTATGCACAAGAGCCCTTGCGCCGGAAGTCCTGTCCCGCTACTTCCGACATATTTGCGTCCCAACTTTTTTGTGTAGACGTTGAGCGTTATTTCAGCCATTTCATGGGCTCAAGTGGCTTTTGCATGTTGACCTGGGAACAAACTTTCGTTTAAGACATTTCTGTTATTGAGAAGGACCTCCTGTATATCAAACAGTGACTGACAAGTTCCTTTGGGAGTCTAACTTGCCTCAATACTGAAGAAAATCTGCATAATTCAGTCCTGCAAGACATCCCTTATTTAAGACCCATAGATTCAAGGAGAATCCTACAATCCTCCTGAGGCACATCCCTCTCTTGCCCAAAGGCAAGGGGCACTCCAAACCAGAAAGCTGGCTTTAGTATGGCCTGGGCATTTCAAACTTGTTCAGGGAATATTGTATTTTCTTTCTTTCCCATGTTGACCCTGTCTTATCAACATTTACGGCTCCATAAATCTACTCATCCATTAAATCAGGCATTCGTCCACAATTTGAGTACTTGTGGAGTTACTGTTAAAGACAGTTATACTGAGAATTCCCAAATCTATTATTTTATTCTTAAACACTCTACATATATCAAAACCTGTGTTTGTGCAGCCTGTTCAGGCTCCCTCTTCTGAGGTGTCAGCTATCTGACCACTGTGGTCAGAGCTGATGGTGCCTTGCCAGCCTGCCCTGCTCCTGTCTAGGTGGAGACTTTCTGGGACATGACCAAACCAGGAACTTCAGAGCCCACCAGCCACATCCCAGCCTGTCAGTTAAGCTTGTCATTTTAGTCGTCTTTTCCCTGCTTTCCTCTCCCCGTTGTGTCCCCCTCCCCTGCTTCTTCTGTTCCTCCTTTCCTCCTCTTCTCCAGTCTTTATCCAGTGCCCAGATATCTCTGTTACTTTGGAGCTTAGTTCAATCACAGATCCGATGATGTGCCTTCTTTGTAACAGTCAGAAGCTCTGTGGAGAAAGATAACTCCTACAGACAAGGGACTGTTCCTGATGCCTGCACCTTTAGCGTCTGCTTCCCCCACCCAGGCCACATGTCACAGGTCTTGTGCTCCTGTCATCCCCTTCCATGATCGTATTCTTCATTTGGGGTCACACCAACCATCTGGATATCTTTTTGTGTCCCAGGGCTTTTCAGTATTAATACTCCCAGGATACTCTCAGTGTACCAAGGACTAGCTGCCTGATATGGTTAGAGAATGGCATGAATGAACTATTAGGGCCTAATAGAAGGGTGTTGTCCATTTTGTACTTGTTATGATGTCAGGCATGAATAGCTTGGCTCCTTCTCGAAGCAACGCCTGTGAATGCTGTTGGGGCTTCTAAAGAACACACACTGATAATTCTTTCTGTGGGTCTGAAGGTTCTGACTCTTCCAAAATATTTCCACTGTATACTTATCATGAAACTTTCCTGTTCTGTCTCTTCTTG
Organism: Mustela lutreola; assembly: GCF_030435805.1. Lineage (NCBI taxonomy): Eukaryota > Metazoa > Chordata > Mammalia > Carnivora > Mustelidae > Mustela > Mustela lutreola. The sequence continues at coordinate 6,346,310 of NC_081294.1, read as the reverse complement.
CCTTAATTGTCCTCCTCATTCTTCCCCCTCCCCCCCAGTATCTTCTTTATGGTAGAACCACGGACCTCTACAGGTGAGGAAAGAAGAAAAGCAAATCATAGTTCTCCACAAAATGTTCTCCTTTATTCATTCACTTAACAAGTGTGTGGGGGATAGAGGGGGGCACTGGGTGGCTCAGTCATTAAGTGTCTGCCTTTGGCTCAGGTCATGATCTCAGGGTCCCGGGACTGAGCCCTGCATCAGGCTCCCTGCTCAGCGGGAAGTCTGCTTCTCCCCCTCCCACTTCCCCAGCTTGTGTTCCCTCTCTCACTGTCTTTATCTCTGTCAAATAAATAAATAAATCTTAAACAAACAAGTGTGCGTGTTTTGAATACCTACCACATGCCATTTCTGAGATCTGCGCTGGGAGAGAAAGAAAGTGATCATGGGTAAACACGGTCCTGACCCTCACTGTGCAAATTCTGCAGCCAGGCACAGAGGTGTTCTTGGGGGCAGTCCACAGACACGAGTTAAATGACAGTGATGCAAAGTGAGGTGAACAGCTGGTATGTGATGGCTTCAGAAATTACTGTTTGAAGGTTCATACGGCCAGGGCTCTGCAAAGCCTTTTCAAGGATCCACCATTAGTAACAAATAGGGTTTAAGTGGCCATATGGGAAAAGAAAAGCATTTTCATTTAGAAGGAACAGTATGTGCAAAGGCCCTGCCCCAGAACACAGAGACACTCAGAGTGCAGGATGGAAGGAGCTGGAGAAAGACATCGGGGCAATGTCCTGGGACCTTTAGGGATTTTTGTCTTTATTCCAAGAACAACAGGGAGTAACAGAAGTGTTTCACGCAAGGTGTTTAGAGAATATAGCAGAGAATCGAGAGCAAACGGTCCGTGGGCACACCTGGGCCTGTATCTGACCAGGTATGACTTGCGGTGAGTCATCCTCCCATCCCCGGCCTCAGTTTCCCCATTTAGTTGTGTCATGACACCAGGAGCACCTGGTCACCCGGTCGGTTGTTAGTGAATTGGTTTGTGAGATGGTCTAAAATAACACCCGTCACCTAACAAATGCTGGATGAACGCTACTCAAGTGATCATTTCCAGAAGAAGGAGCATCTCTACATACAGTGCTCACAGGGCATGGGCAGAAGGCTGCTTTCTGCAGACCCCAAAATAGCTAAGAATCATCACAAATCAAGTAGCTGATGTAGACATAGTTGATGGAAGACCCAAAGCACTACACATATTCTTCCCTTTAGATCAGAATTAAAATAGGTTTAGGGCACCGGCGTGGCTCAGTGGGTTAAGCCTCTGCCTTCGGCTCAGGTCATGATCCCAGAGTCCTGGGATCAAGCCCCACATTGGGCTCTCTGCTCAGCGGAGAGGCTGCTTCCTCCTTTCTCTCGGCCTGCCTCTCTGCCTACTTGTGATCTGTCTGTCAAATAAATAAATAAAATCTTAAAAAAAATAGGTTTGTTGTATTGTGGTCAGTAACCAACCTTCTCCCCTTGGCTCACTGTAGCCAGCCAGCTTCAAATCTTCAGGCCAAAATCGAAACAGATGCCAAGCAAAACCCCTTGTCCTGGATGAGCTGCAGGAACTCGAAGCAAATATGTCAAGGTCAGCCTTGGAAGGTCAGCGGTGCCTGAGAAAAGGCCCGTTGCAGCCCGTGAACCATGAGTTCTATAATTGGCAAAGACAGGCTGGTGCTTTTTTTCCCCATTTTATCAGTTGAAAATCAATGTAATATTTTGGGTAAATAGATATTTTATTCATTGGGAGCTATATACTAATAAATTTGTTTTCCTTATCTATACATTTTTATTAGCCTGCTTTGGGTGACTCAGAGGAAAATTTTAATTTGAATAAAATTACTGAAGTTTTTTTGTTTTGTTTTTTTTTTTATTTGGCAGAGAGAGAGAGAGATCACAAGTAGGCAGAGAGGCAGGAATAGAGAGAGGGAGAAGCAGGCTCCCCGCTAAGCAGAGAGCCCGATGTGGGGCTCGATCCCAGGACCCAGAGGCTTTAACCCACTGAGCCACCCAAGTGCCCAATTACTGAAGTATTTTTAAACTAGTAGCACGAGTCACTCTAATTCCAACTTCTATCTTGAGTAAAAACAAAGGAGAACTCAATAATTCACGATTAATAACATATATATTGAGTAGAAGTTTTCGCTTTTTAAATATCACTGAAAATGCACCCACTTTTAAGGAGCTCTTTTATCTCTACTCCACACTCTCCCTGTGAATCCTGACTTGTTAACACTTTTAGGCCTCTCTCCCCTGGAATGAGTTATAAAAAAATGTGTGTATAGTCTATTTTTGTCTGCCATAGTTTTTTTTTCTTTTAAATGACAAATATAAAACAACAACAACAACTTTTTGTCCTGAGGTTTATTTGCAAAACAATCCTGAGAATAACCTCCTTGTATGTTAAGTAGAGTGTCGTCTTTGCCTTAAGTCTTTTCTTTGACTCTTTATGGGATTCTGTTAGAATTACCCGTAGGCAAAGGTATCCCTAGACTTATTCTGGAGGCGTCTGTCTTGGGCTCGCTTGTGTGAAAAAGTTGCTCTTTTCACACAAGCCACATTCTCTAATTCTGGCAAAGTCAGAAATGGCTTTAGTTGAGGGCAAGCAGTCTGCTTGACTTAGGAAAGAACCAAAAATTTGAGTCTGGTATAGTTATCATTTTAATCCCATCCAATAGCAACTCTGAGTGAGACAGAAGCTACTTTTATTTTCTAAGTCTCATTCAGGCAGATCGTTATGGGAAGTCGCTGCCGTCTTGGCTCGGGGCATGAGCCCAGGGCTGTGCACCTGGCAGAAGCCCGTCCCGCTGAGGACGGAGCCGGACGGAAGGACAGGGCAGGGTGACGGAGGTGGAGACAGCACCGGAGCGGGGCTGCCAGGAGAGCGTGCCGTGGTCCCCAGGCAGAGCTGCGTGCGGGGGTTTTCAGCAGGCCCCTCCGTTACTCATTCTTTCATCCCTGATGGTGCCATCGGTCCATTCTTCAAGCACACGAAGGACGCGGTTCTGTGTCCGGGAGACTGTGCTCAGGTTGGGGCAACAGAGCGGCTGTGCAAGGACCCCAGCCCTTGCGTCGGAAACTCACCGGCTCAGGGATGTTGCAGGCGTTCCGCGAATTACCCGGATGTGCCCGCCCACGCCTGTGCTGAGATCTGGAGGCTGAGCAGCTCTGAGCCCCGGGCGGTGGGCTGGGGCGGCCGCTCTTCTTGGCCCTGGTGCCCCAGCCTGACGCCATTCACCTTCAGATGCTACTGAAAAAAAATTTATGGAAACTTCCCCACACCCCACAGCTTCATTTCTTGTTTTCCCCAGTGTGGTTATGAACACACACACACACACACACACACACACACACACTCCTCCTCATTTCAGTGGGGTTTTGTGGGGGGGGACAATGATCCACATTTTCCATCTACTAGCTTTGAACTAGAAGAAAACTATTGATTTTGCCAGGTGTTTGAAGCCATATATCTTAATTCACTTCTTGTCTGCAATACCTTACGTTAAAGTCTTGCTTCTTCTAGATGATCAAAATATCATGTGCACACACGGATAGTTTCACTTCACTCCTTCCCAAATAATACTCATAACTCGTTTCATATCTCATCCTATGGGCTAATATTTCCACAATAACATAATGGCGCTGTTGGTTTGAGAAGTTTAAAATCAGAATAAGGAGATCTCACTCTATTTTTGTTTTACTTGAAAACAGCAACAACAACAAAATAATAAACCAGAGATGGATGTCAAATCTTTTCAAGTGTTTTTTGTTGATGAGTTCTTAGATTTTCTCCTTTTGCCTGATAATAAAATGCTATAATATGTCTACAATAAATAATAGTTAGATGTTGCACATTAGCGTTTACTGTATTTTATAAATTCACTTCACTTGTATTTTATTTAACATTTTTGTATCCATTAATACTCAAAACTGTTGGTGTTTCTATTATTTCCTGTTATTTTTCAAAATCTTGATTGCATTTACTTGAGTTGAAAGAGTTAACTTATGTTACCGTTTCTGACATTATGCCAGATGCCTCCTCACAGATGAAAACCCGGTGATGCCGCAGGCTCGGTCTGGGGATCCAGAGGGAAGGGGTCCCTCGAGATTAGCTGAGGGTCCATGGCTCCTCCCAGGATGGAAATCAGACACAGGCCAAAGAACGTGAAAGCAGTGTATTGAATAGTGTGTGACAGACAGGAGACAGCGGATGGAGTGTTTAGGAAACTCAGAAACGAAAGAATGAGTCTCATCATTGTTTGGGGCTTGTGCTGGAAAGGAGTCCAGGGGATGCTTCTCTTCAGAAGTCCAGGGTAGGGTCCAATCAAAGGCGAATGTTCAATGAAGAATTGGTATTATTCCATAAATCACCGGCAGTCAGAGGTATTGATGCCAGTGTCAGCAGAGATTGGTCCAAAGCTACTGTCCAGGAAATGTTTGGAATCTGGGTCTTCTTAAATGCTGTCAGGTGTTTGGGGCCTGAGACAAAACTCAGAGAATGATTAACTTTTTGCTTTCCCCTTGAAGTGCGAACATGGCTTCTGTAGCTTACTCAGAAGTGAGGCCTTGCGGAAAACCAGCAGAGAGCTGTTCACAAGGGGAGTCTCCTTGGCTTCCTGGTCTGGCCCAGAAGGATGGAGAGAAAACCCACTTGTAAGAGTCTCAGTGAATTCCCCCATGGAGCCAACACCATGAACAGGTTTATCAAACTTCTCAGCTGCAGTCACACACTTTTTGTGAAGAGAGAAGGATTATTCGGGAAGCAGAACCAGGAACATAAAAGGTATTAAGAATCACAGGGAATTAGTCACAGGCCTTGAAACCTGAAAGAGACCCAGTATTTGCCTGGCTGGATTTCAGAATCGCTATGGGCTAGTGGTTCCCTTCTACCAAGTCCCCTCGATGGGTGGTCCTACCTCAACAGGGCAAGCCTGTTAGTCTACCCCCATCCCGCCCACTCATCATCTCTCTGGTTTCATGGGTCCCAGGAAGGAGTTTTGCCCCAGGAGCTATAGTCAACAAATCCTGTGTTAATGTATATTCATCTGTGGAGGTCCCAGGAGCCTCACCCACACCCTGACTGCATTTAGATGCTGAGGTCTTGGACTCTAGTTGATGCCTGCATTTTGTACGTGGGAGAGACGGGAATCACGGGGGGACCTCATGCAGGTGGTGGCCATGCAGAGAATAAAGCCATCCTATTGAATCCCCGCTCTGGGGTTCAGACATTGTAAACCCCGCCCCTGCGGTGTGGGTGGAACCCGGTATTTGCTTCTAGACCACAGAGGATGTCAAAGTGAAGGCAGGGAGGAACCCACCTAAAAAGTAGCACACGTCCACATCGATTTTAAAATTTTAACATATTCCCTGAAACAACTTTTTTTTTTTCCCCTGAAACAACTTTGAAGTTCAAGTAAGCCCTTACACTTTGAAGGACATTCTCTTTCTTTATGTTGTGAGTGGGTGTGTCCTTAGGTATGTGTGTATGTATGTGCAAAGAGGAAATTCTTTGAGTTTAGGGAATACAACTTACTTCTGTAGGGATATATAGAGATTTGTCCTTCTTTAAATTTGGAAGCTGAAGTTGAGGTAAGGTGCCTGTTGTAAATACTCTTCTAGTTTTCCTTAACCTGAACTGGAAATTCATAAACTTAAAATACCAAGGTAACTAGTGTCCCCAAAGTGAATGTCCTTTGCTTAGATTTTAGCAAAACTGCAATATGCCCCCTTCAAAGTTGAATTTGTGCTTTAAGAAAAAGCAAAGCTGTGGTGCCAAGGAATCCTATGCAGCCCCAGAGGCTAGTGAGAGGCGGTGTTAGAAAACAAAATTCAACCAAGAATATTCGTAGATGTAATTGGCTTTATGAAACGATTCACAAATGGGGACACGCCCCATCCTGAGAGCCGAGGGGAGCTCTGCGGAGTTGCAGGAGGTGGAAGGTTTTTAGAGGAAGGAGAGCACAGCGTGAAAGTTATCAACATGGGGCAGGGGTGCCTGGCTGGCTCAGTGGGTTAAGCCTCTGCCTTCTGCTCAGGTCATGATCCCAGAGTCCTGGGACCAAGCCCTGCATTGGGCTCCCCGCTCAGTGGGGAGTCTGCTTCTCCCTCTCCCTCTGCTCCTCCCCTGCTGGGGCTCGTTCTCTGTCTCTTGGCGGTTCTCTGTCTCTCAAATAAATACAAATAAAATCTTTTAAAAAGAAAGTTATCAGCAAAAGAAAAGAAAAGATTGGTTCTGTCAAGGTTAGCTCACCTTGTCGGGGAAGCCCAGGAGGTCTTATTAGCTGAATTGTCTCATCTTCCCTTTAGGAATGGACAGGTCCCGGGGGCAGATTACCTCACGGGGGCTGAGAGAATTCCTGACTGACAGATTAAGACACATTGGAGGAGGAGGAGGCTGAAACTACAATTAGGTTAAATGGTTTGGTGCCATTTGGGGCCTATTGGGTTTTTCGTTTTGGTTTGGTTTTGCTTGTTTGTTTGTTTGTTTGCCATTGGTTCTTTTTTTGACAAATGTTAATTCCACCTCCACAAGTTGTCAGTCTGTTTCAGTCCAAGGTAGCCATTTCTCAGAACATCTGCTGCCTGATGGCTGTTTCGTGGTCAGAAAATGAGGAACTCCAGTTGTGCTTAGCAGAGTAGCTATCTAGCATGTAAAATTCCCCCAGTACTTTTTGTCCCTTTATTCCCAAAGGTCAGGCTCAAACGGACTGTGGATCCCTGAGAACCCGTCTTCCCAGGTCTGGCTTCTCGGGTGGGGGATATGCCTGCCCAGGGCCTCCTCACATGACCAGATGGAGATGTGCCTCACACTCCTCCATGTCCCTGCTCTGCTCTGTGCAGGTGAAGAGCATCATTACTGCTGAGCCGGCGAGTGGGTGCCTGGGGGTCTGGGAAATAAATCTCTGCTTTTATCCTACTCCTTAACGCCAATCTCATCCAGTGAGTGAGGTTTACAGGTTTCTTTGTTTGTTTGTTTACTCTCAGAAGCTCAGTTGTAGACAGATGTAAAATGCACTACTCTAAACTGTCATTTTTATAAAGAGAAGGCAGATTTTCTCACTGTGATGTGTACAACTAAAATACATAAGAGGCAAATGATTTAGCCTGAGTCGCTCATGCGCGTGCATCTAAGAAGTGGTCTCAGAAGCTTGAATACAAAAGAATGAGGCCAATGTGGGCGGTTTGGCTTTTAGAAATACCAGTGCATGCAGAAACACTGTCATAAATTCTACAAGTGTCTCTCTGTAAATATTCCTATCCCTGTAATCAGGAGTGGGTAGCTTAGTGATGCTTTGTAAAACATCACTGGGAAAGGATTATGCTTTGGGATAGTTATGCCATTTAACCAAATATATTTAATACTATTTTGATTTTGGGGGGCTGCACATATTCCGTGCCCGTAATAAAAATATTTAGGCGGCACTTCATAGGCATTTGCCTATCTGTGGGGACATTTTCCTATATTTAGTTTTCAAGGGTCAGCCTTTAGCAGACATTCTTTGCAAAATCAGTAGGGCAGCAGCCCACGGAAAGCAAAGGTCCATTCAGGTCAAGACTGTGCACAGGCATCCCTAAAAAGACCTTGACTAAAAGTCCAGATCAGGCCCTCATGGTTGAATTCTAAATTTGCCTGAGGATGCTGAGTTTCCCACAGAAAGAACCCAACACACACTATAAAGATGTGGCTTCTATGGAAAGGCCCACTGGTAAGAAAATTCTCAGAAAGGGTAGGAAAGAGATATTTCACATTTGGGGGTAGAGACGCCAAGGAGGTACGGAGCCTTATAAAGGAAAGTGCAGCCCACTTTCTATCTTAGCTCTATTCCCAGCCCCACCGAAAGAGATAGGGGGCCACAGATTCCACTCACTGTGGACGGCGGCATGGGGTCCATTGTGTTACTTTTCGGTTTGCCCTACTGTTGGCTTACGATTTGATTGTCTTAGGTCTGCTGAATGAGTTAATGAACACTGAAGGTTACCTGACCCTCCTGTCACAATGCAGGGGCAGGTTTTAAAGCCCCTTGGTTCAGTGGGCTCTCAGAGCACATCAGACGAGAAATAGTAACTATGAGAGTGAACTAGGTTTGGGGGCCTGGAGCTCATTCTGTTTTAGAGCATCTCCTTAAGAAAAAGAAAAACAAAATTCGGTAATTAGGTATGGGTACCAGCCCTCTGAGCCTCGATAATTTTAACTGCCTCAAATGACCATTTTCTTGGAATTAGCTCACTACTATATGAACACCTTGAAGTGAAGAGGTAAGTTCCCAATATATGTGGGTTTTGGGAGGAGAATATAATACTGGATTTCTTTAATACTAACACACACACACACACGCTTATTACCCAAAGGGAGTTTTCACAATATTCATTTATAACTTGAAGCCTCATTACCCACAATTTAATCTTAGTTGCTGAAATATATTAGGATAATTCAAACATTGATAAAGCAACAACTTCACTCATCTTTGGGGTCTTCTGGCTTCCACGAAGAGGCATAGAATCTGCTGGAAGTTCAATGCATTTGGATTCTGCAGCTCATTGCTGAGGGCAGGAGTCAGAGCCCAAGACATCAGAGCTCCATCTCTTCTGCGAGAACATTTCTCACCCGCTGTGCAATTAGTTGGAGCTTTTAAAGAAAGAAACTTCCTGGTTTTATCCAGACTAGTATTCTCTTCCCTTATGGGACAATTTAAGGTAAAGTCGGGAATGATTAAAATACTAGCACAGTGTGGAAACAAACAAAAGCTGCAGGGACATTAAAGCCTTCAACGCAAAGACACATTCCATGACATTTCAGACTTATTAGGGTTCAAGGAGCCGTCTGGAAAGATCTCCCTGCCCCGTGCTGTTCCTCAGTCATGCAGCTTGAATATATCACACAGAGATGAAGGACCAACCTTTCTATTAAAACCTACTTTTCCTCCAGCCACATATGGTCATTCCGTTTGCTAAGAGAATACCATAATGTCATCATAATGAAACCTCAAAAGGTGAACATTTGAATTGCAAATCTTCAAAGCAAAAAGTATAGATTTTGTATGAATCTTCAAACATTTTCATGAGAGCCCAATTTTAACCACCAAATAATTCTGAAAGGTGTTCAAGAGTAATTTGGGAGGAGAAAAAAACTAAGGTTCCATTTTCTTATTATTATTATTTTTTTTAAGTAGGCTCCATGCCCACTGTGGAGTCCAAGATGGGGCTTGAACTTACGACTGTGAGCCCAAGACCTGAGCCAAGGTCAAGAGTCAGACATATAAGTGACTGAGCCATTCAGTTGTCCCATTTTATTAATTTTTTAAAGGTGTCCATTTTAAAGTCAGATCACTATGTGCTCAAGAGACTCATGGAAAAAATTTTAAATTTTGCTTTAAGACAAGTGCTTTTAGCTACAAAAAAATAAAGGTGAGCAATGTGAATGAACTTGTCCGTTCACTTTACCTTGGACAATTAGCAATGAGTAGTCAATTTCTGTCAGTTGTTCATTGCTGGGCTAACTTGTGGCTTACATTTACTTGACATTTATATTGTATAAATGTGACATGTATTCATATTTACATCATGTATTATACCATCATAGGTGACTAAAATCCTACATTAATTCCTGCTCCCCGAGACTCCCAGCAAGTGAGCACAATGGGGTTACTCTGTCCAGGCTCCTGCTTCCTGATGTGGAACTCCTCTTGGGTAATCCCCCCCAATTTTTATTGTAATAAAATACACATAACATAAGATTTATATATTATGTATATAATTTTCAAATTTATATATAAATTTTATATTGGTATAAATGTATAAAACTCAAAATAGAGTCTCAAATTGCAGATTCTCATAATTGAAGTTGTAGCAGAGCTTCAAGACCAAGTTTCCTGAAATAGAGGTTAAAAAGGGGATGGGAGATGAGTTAAATTATCCTCATTATGGACAAAAAATCATAATTCCATGAGAAGATGGGAATCACAGTTTTCCTAGACCTGAGTTGTTAATAGTCTCCCCCGTGATGTTTCATCGTGGGCGGAGGTGGACGTCTCTACTGTGGACCAGTGTTCCAAATTCCCCTCCTTCTGGAAACAGTTTCTCTCCCGTTTGAGATGAGGATGCCTGTGACTTGTTTTGGTTAATAAAATGAGAGCAAAAGTGACCACGTGTGTGTGCGAGTGCTTGGTCGTCAGATTCGTCCCAGGCTGAGGCTCTCTGTCAGCTGTAGGGAGCCGGGACAGCCCCGTACAGAACCCTCATGAAGCCCACATTGGTCCACCCTGAACAACAGGTAAACTGCTATTGTTTGCAGGGACCCAAACGTGGGCATCCTGCGATACTGCAGTTCAACCAGGTCTTTCTTGACTGTATGTTTAGGGAGCCCAAACACAGTCCAGAACAATCCTTCCTGAGCTAACATTTTTTTGAGAATAACTCAGTCAGCAAGGACACTGGTCCAAAATGACTCTTTCTATGCTAAGATATTTACTACAAATGTTCTAATAAATTCATATGCTGTTTCTAAATAGCATCCGTTGATAATAGCTTTGGGTGTAACTTTGCTATATTACTTAAGGAAAGAGACTTTTTAAGAAGATAAGGTAATTTAATTCAAGTCCATTTGACTCTGGTGTTTGTCTTGATTAACTAGCATAAAGCCAGTATTTAAAGCAATTAGATAGAATGCATATCCTGTTTTCATAAAAATTACTTAGCCAGGGTTTAGACATGTATGTAACAATGCGTTGATCAAGATTGTCATAGACAATCCTCGTTTTTTGTTTTAACCATCTGAGGAAAGTATCTGATATGATTTATTTTTGTGTATACTCATACTTGTTTCTTAAATTGATGATATTCAGAGATGGGGAGAACCAGGAAAATGTCCTACTATCCCTAAATTAACACTTGTTTTTGTGGTGCTTGTCCAATAAACACTTTGTAGCTTACATTTTGAATGGGATACTTTATCAAACAAAAGAAAGGACTAAAGAGAATGTCTGCAAAGCAAACCATTAATAAGGTTTTTGACACTCACGGGGAATCAGGAAAGCAACCAATGCTAATTCTTACCTCTGACTCTGAAATCATGGGGGGCAGTGAATGCAAGGACTTGCTCACCAGTCACAGAAGCTGAGCACCTTTTAGTCAGTCTGGTGGAGTCCAGATTTATTCCCGAGGTTTAGAATTCCTCCCCAGGCTTGACCTTGCTCGCATTAGTAGAGATTCCCAGGTGAAGGGAAGGGAAGGATCTGAGTTCTAAACCTTTTCCTTGCTGTTCATGTTACTTCTGTATTTAACTTCATTCAATTTGTATCCAAATCACCATGTCAGGCTTTGAAAAAGTGGCTCCTGTTTCTATCAGCATTATAAGCAAACCTATTATGTGACATTTATTAACAAAACAAACACATTCTTTGAGTAAAGCATTTGAGATGTGAGACAACAGGATTCCTGCTTGGTGACTTTTTTTGTTTCATGGTACTTCTAATCTTCTTTGTTTTTTCATTTAATGTGTGTCCATCAAGTATTTCCTATGTATATTTATAGAATAGTTTTTTTTTAAAAAAAGTAATCTTGTTCAAACTACTGCCAAGGAGACCTGGCTCATTTTCCATAATTTTCAGCACATTAAGGGATCTATTCATAGCCAGAGTACTCGTGTGGGTTGATGTTATTGCATTTTTCCACATGGTACTTTTCAGTTGATGGAATCACTTTAGGAAATTTTCCCAGATTTGCCATGCTGTGAGTTTGCCGAAAGTCTACACTGCTACGCTCTGCAGATCTTACCATCTACATGTTACATAAGACCTCATAAACCTCTGCTAAACACTAAGGGGAGATGAAGGATGGATCCTGAAAATGTATATAAATGTGTGTGACACATTGGAGATTCTTGGAAGAAAAGCACTCCATAAATCCACTTTTTAAACTCTGATATATGCATCCTTTAGTGGTTCGAGGATGTTATTTCAAGCATTTTTAAGAAATTAAATAAGTAAAAATGCAAACCTATTTGAAATAGAGGCTGTATTATGTAACTAGTACACTTTTCTAATAGGCTTGAAAACCCCAAGCCTAGTATGCTTTTAAAATTGCCAAATCATAGAGTCTATTATTTTCTTGGAAAACAAGGCAAATAGATAAAACAAAGCTTTAGAAATGGAAACAAATATTGTATTGTGCCCTGTACTATGAGCTGGTGAAGAAAATGTTTTCCAAGCTGCTTGCAATTATATGTGGGCGAGCTTATCAAAATTTATGGCACACACACTCCATGCATGAAGTATATCACTCTTCCAGGGATATGATTAAAATCAGTCTCCCGGATCATTGGGAAGGTGAGGGCATGAATCTTTCAGTAGCATATAAGCGGGCGATCCTTTGTTTCCTGAATTCTTATTCCTCTTTCAGTTAAAATTTGGCACAAGAGCCATAGGGGTTGTCTCTCTTTTACATATTTACTTCTGGCCCAAAACAAAGCTGTGCACTTAAATTATCACAAATAACATTCAGCTTTGGATAAGTCAGTAGTTTAATGTGCAAACTTAGAGAGCTATTAAAGTCTGATTTTTCATTTCTTCTTTTTTTCTTTTTAGGCTTATTTATTTGACAGAGAGAGAGCATGAGCACAAGCAGAGGGAATGGCAGGTAGAGGGAGAAGCAGGCTCCCCACTGAGGAGGAAGCCTGACTGGGGGCTCTATCCCAGGACTCTGGGATCATGACCAGAGCCAAAGGCAGACACTTAACCTACTGAGCCACACAGGTGCCCCTGACTTTTCACTTTGAACTTTTTTTTTTTTTAACTAAATTAGCAGACCTATAAGGATGTATCTGTACCGTAACATGAACTCCGGAGTGGTGACACCCAGACATCATTACAGTTTGGATGTGACTGTCTGAGGCCCCAGTGCACCCACCCCCAGCAGTTCCAGCAGATGGAAAGAGCAACACACATGCTAAGGAAAGGATACATTTTCAGACATTTTAAAGATCTAAACTCTTCTCATTTAGAGAAAAAGGGTCCCTAAATTTATTTTCACACTTACATATGGATGCTTTTTTATGAGCACAATCATATTTTAGTACAATACATATATTTCTTTCTCTCTCTTTTTGAGAAATGCCATTTTAACAAAAAATAAACCATCAAACCCAGAAAAACAGTCCAGACCTTGAAACTAGTTTTTCAGTGAAACTGCTAATCCTACCACAGCTGATACCCAAATGAATGGAAAGCAAAGGGGAGCTCAGAGTTACTCCCTTCGGGTGTCAGGCTCTGCCTGTTGAACACCTTGGGTTATTTTTCAGAAGTGTTACTTTACTTTAGAATACTGACAAATATCAGAAAAACCATGGTCCAGTCGTTTTTTAATAAGGATTACCTTTTCATCTGCTTTTTTGGCAATGATTATTGCCAAACTTGAAATGAACACATCTTGCACTTCTTTTACATTTGGCAAATGTATCTGCTCTGGGATTTTCTATAAGTCCCTTGAAACTGGACTTGTCACAAGCTATTTTTGGAACTCACTCATGAAAACTCAAATTTTTCCCAATTTTAAAGCATAGGGACTTTTGCACTGATCAGTAACATCGTAACTTCTACTGTTTTGTCTATCTATTCCAGCGATTGGTGGGTCACTAACAGAAAAAGAAAACATATCTTTTAGACCAAGACATCCATTATCGACATTATTGAAAATAAAATAAGATCCAATCAAACAGTTGCATTTGATATGAGAAAGCTGAAATCAGAGATGAGACACACACAAAATATGACTTGTCTTCCAACGTAGCAATATTTGTATTCTAATGCCAAGAAGAATATAATCATCTATCCACTCCAAGTTGGTATTTACTTGACCCTTTGAAGTTTTTTACATTAGAAGTATTCCAATAAGCGATGATGTGTTCCTTTGGGAGATCAATGACTGGCTCTTTGGTCTTTCCTTTTTTTCTGCTTCTGTTCTTGTGTCTGCTGTTTGTTTATTCCTTTTTCCCAGTGGGCGCAGGGAGTGGTGAGCAATGCCGGACTTCCACATCCCGTCCGACTGCACATCTGCGCTTTCCCTGGAGTTCCCTCCTGGGACTGCCCAGCTACACAAAGAGCAGCGCCGAGAGGCTGGCTTCAGGGGACCCCAAATTGAAGTACGGTCCTCTTGGCAGCTTATGCAGGCCACCTGTCCTTTAGGGCTCAGATCTGTACCTGTGAGAGGTGTATGATGACGATGCTCTGGAAAGTAGTTTTGTACAAGTTGAAACTCTACACGAAGATTTTAATCCAGCGTCTGATGCAGACTAAGTCCTAGTAAATGGTGGCTCTTATTTCTTTTTCCCTCTTTCTTTCCCTCTTTCTTTCTTTCTTTCTTTCTTTCTTTCTTTTTGTGGCTCTTATTTCTATGGTTGGTGCCACATAACTCAATCCTGTGACCCCAGTGAGAACCCCCACCTAGACAAATGGAGACAAGGCCTCAGTTATCTCTGGAGCAACTAGTTAGACAACAATTGCCATGACTTAAAAGACTTAAAAGACTTTGCAAGTATCTTGCGTTTGTGGAAAATGTACATTCATCCTAAAAAGATTTGTTTTTCTCCCTTCTGTGTTTTGTTTAAGATTTTATTGCTTTCTTTTTAAAGAGAACATGAGCAGGGGAGGGGCAGAGGCAAAGGGAGAGAACCTCAAGCAGACTCTGCACTGAAGTGAAACCTGAGATGGGGCTCAATCCCATGACCCTGAAATCATGATCTGAGCCAAAATCAAGAGTAAGACACTTAACTGACTGAGCCACCCAACTGTCCACCCTTCTGTATTTTTTAACTTATTTTGAAATTTACATGATTTCAAGCTTTAAGGAAGAAAAAGAACAAAAAAAGCAAAGATGTTTGCTTTGAGAATGAAGAGAAACCATCTGATATATGGATGAAGACCGACCAAGGCTAACTGCTTGGGTGAGCTATCAAACTGTGGAATTCGTATCATAACCATCATTAATGATGTGAAATGGCATACTCTTTTTACTGAGTCAGAGAAAACCATGCATGCCCAAACTGCATTGGAACCACCACTGCCCAGCGTCCTTCTACCCAGATCCTCTGCCATGCAATCACATCATTCATATTTGAGAGTACAGAGATCTTTCGGTAGATGGGAGAAGGGGTAGCCATGGACAGTAGAGTGCTCTGCAGCATTTCTTCTCAGTGAGCAAGTGCCCATTTCTTTTCAAGGCCAACAGAGGTAGGGAGTGTCAAACTTCTCTTCTGTCATTCCATCCTCAGTCATACTAAGGATACACTAAGGAAGGAGGGAAACCAAGGGAAGAGACTATGATCATCTTCTTTGTGATTCAAACAGGCCTTTGCTGCTGTGCTTGATCATGATGCTCAGCCTCTCACAAGGTCAATAGTCCCTACATACTCAGAAATAAAAGAGACTGAAGTGGGATGGAAAGTGTCATTGTAGGGCTGAGGAAATGATGCATGTCTTTCATTCAGTGGAAAATGGGGTCTGCCACAATAAGAGGTTCTTCAATAATATGCATGGGCCCAATACTCATGGGCCAGAGGCATCTCCTTCTACTCATGACTTGTGTGACACACTGAGCTGAGCTCTCCATCCCTTTCCTCCTCTTGACTGTCCTGGTCTCCATAAAACGGTGCACAGCATGGGTGCTTACAGAGACCAAGACAAATTTTAATTATGAACTATATGTGGAAGTGGCTTTACTTAAAAATAAAAAAGGGAGAATACTTTTCTACAAAATTTTCTATAATATTTTTTGATCTGAAGAGAGTTTGTCTTAAAATCAGTTCTTTACCAGAATATAAAACTAGGATAATGCAGAAGTTGCTTTAAATGAATCACGTATGTCTTAATAACACAACTCTTTTCATTGACATTTTTCAATTTTCATTTTTTTTATTCATGACTTTTCTGTTTCTTTTTACCACTGTAGTCCAATAATGAAATTGTTCATGTGTTCTTAAAGATTCTGGTATCCCAAAAGACATCAGATATTTAATTGTTTGAAAAGACTCTTCTTATTGACTAACTTATATTTTTTGTGTTAAGTGATTACTACACATGAAGAATGGCACATAAAGATATCAATAGCCCAACCATGAGGCACATTTTAATGACTACAATTAGGGAGCAAGGGGTTTACAAGGTTGCTCACAGCATGTTCCTAATTTATTCTGGGTCCTTGGCTAAGATTTTAAATCTCTTATTTCTGGTTATCTACGTGTCACCACCCACCCAGTTTGGAGAAATAAAAAGGCTAATTTCTCATCAGGTGTTGTGATGTTAATCATGTAAATTTGCTACGCCATCTCTTCTCCTGGCATGCGCTTAGCGTGCCCACCCTATAAATCATAATCCAGAAAACATCTATCACTTGCAGTTTAGTTGAATGAAGAAAAGCATAAGAAGAGGACAATCCAAGAAGACCCGAAGTTTCTAGGAGGATTTCAGAGGAATGAGCTCGCGAGGAAACGTTGAGAAAATTAAGAATAAATGACTATCATTCCGTTTTCTCAACTGTGTTGTTCTAGTGTGGGGCTACCACTTGTGAGAGTACCTCCACTCCCAACCCCACCAAGTCTCCCTGGCTTGCTGAGGTCAGCATGTTGAAGACATGTGCTTGAGGAGTGTGCCCTGCCATTCAGTCCACCAGCAGTGAATCTGTACGTAGACTGAGCTTCAGAGGCAGAGAAAGTCTAATGTGTCATAATGAACCTGTGTCAGAACTTCTCTTGTCTCAGGAATGGGGAACTCTGCATGAGTGGCAACATGACGTGTGCCTCTCATATCTGCCCTTCAACTCAGCAATTGGTCACTGCTGTCATGCATTAGTCTAGTGAAAATGGGGATTTAGAGAAAGAAGGGGAGGGAGGTAAGAAAGCTTCTTCCTGTGGTTCCTGTGCCTGCTGGTCAGCCTCACCCTCCATGGTCCTGACTTCCATAAGGTCATCTCCATAAGACTGTTCTAGCTGCTGGGCTTTGGAAATGCTCCTTATTCCCCTATGTCTGTATATGTGGAGTGTTGAGGCTAGAAAACCTCAAATTACACTCTGTGAAACTTAATGGCTGAAAACATGAATATACTCAAAATTTTGTAATTTAGCCAGGTCTCAAGAATTAGGGACAATTCAACTCTGTTCCACGTGACATCAACTGGGTGTTCTAACTAGGGTTAGAAGTCCTGTTTTCAAA
Source organism: Mustela lutreola (assembly GCF_030435805.1). Taxonomy (NCBI): domain Eukaryota; kingdom Metazoa; phylum Chordata; class Mammalia; order Carnivora; family Mustelidae; genus Mustela; species Mustela lutreola. Next base: position 6,329,088 of record NC_081294.1, on the reverse strand, counting down.
ATGGCCTCACTTCTATGGCTTATTCCTGGCTCTTGGCTGGGTGCTGAACTAGGGTTGAGGGTCTGGGCTTCTGCTCTACCCCACCTGGTGTCTTCACAGAACTATGTTGGTCTCCTCACAGTATAGCCGTCTTGGATTAGCCAAATCCTTACACAATCCAGGTTTCCCTAGTGTACAAAAGCAGAAGGTTCTAGGTCTATTTAGTGTCTGAGTTCAAAAGTCCCAGAATCTTATTTACATCACCTCATACTATTCAAATTAACCACAGATTGACCAGGTTCAAGGGGAGGGGAATTTGCCTTTATCTCTGCATGAGTGATAAGATAATGTTACAAAAGGGCACTTGGAAATGGAGGTGAGTTTCTGCCATCTTTGGAAACATGATTTATCACAGCTGGTTAGTTGGATTTCATGCATTTATTTGTCTTATTCCTTACCAGTTTCCATTGCATCACACTCACCTTAGCAAGGATACAGAAACTTACTCTCCAATTATATTCAGCTTCTTTCTAATGCTTCCTTCACTGATGCATGTGAATCTTTTCCTAACATGCTTATCTTAAATTCTCTCTTTTAATCCACCACTTGTGTTGAGCTACCATTGTCTTTTCTAACTTCAATTAACTGTCCTCTTTTTTTTAACTTAACATGAATCTATAATATTACTTCGCCCCTCTGAGTTGTAGGGTCTTTTCTCTTTTCCCATTCTGCTTGATACCTTCTTTCCACTGTCTTTTCCCTAAAGTCAACATTATTTCTCTTTTGCTAATTCATGCCTCAGTGGTTTCCCTTTCAAAGACGTTTTCTTCTGTATACCACACAAATACCTTATTGAATCCCAAGCCAAATATTAAGTGTGTATTATGGGTGTAGGGGAGGTTATGGGCCAAGTTCTCTATAATATGTATGCATTATTTAGTGAAAATAAAAGAGATTGTCCATTTCAGTAGTTTTGCAAATACCATCAAAATGTTCTCAGGTTCAATCATAATTCCAAGTTTGGTCAACTCATCTTCATATGCATTGGTAAAAAGAATAATATTATCTGCTTCCATCCAAACTCCCTAAAATATTTCCCATGAAAGCAATTGTGTTCAGTATTTTAAACCAACCATAATTTGAAAGAAAATCTGTACACACAATGATTACTTACTCTATCTTAGCAATAACCATATCTGCTGGCTCTGGGACAAAGGTTCATGGTACATGTAGCACCTTGGCTACTTGTTCATTGGGACTCTTAGGCCCAAAAGAAATGCCTTCAATTCAGTTAATTTTCTGGTTAAATCTCAACAACTTTGTAAGCTTTTGCATCCTAAGCAGTGCACCTATTGGGCACTGAACAAATTCTCAGTCCTTGGGATTGTATTGGATACTGCCATTCTAATGACCTGTTGCACATTGATTTTTACTCAGTGCTTGACTTTTACTCTAGCTATTTCCTACATCCAGATTCACAAATGTGGGGATGTCACCAAGAATAATATAATAACTTAATGTTAAAATTGTGAAATGCCTCAGAGTACCAGGTCCCATGGTGTCAGACAAACATCACTGTGTTTTGCTAGATAATTAAAGATATGCCTTGGCACCCCTGAGATCCCAAGGAACCTCAGCACAGAGTTTGTTCGTGTTCTAGAGCAGCAGTTCTTAATCAGGGGACACTTGAGCCCCAGGGGACACATGGGTGTCACAACCTAAGTGTTACTGGCATCTACAGGGTAGTGACCAGTGATGCAGCCAAATATCCTGTAATGCACCGGACAGCCCAACAGAGACTGATCCAGCCCAAATGTCAATAGTGCCAAAGTCAAGAAACCCTCTTCTAGATGTTTGGAAATGGCATAGGTTACGGAAAGGAGATTTTTATTTCTCTATTTTCTAGTTTTTGTAACCAATCTCTATTCACCAAAACTTGGGATCTGGTATACCTTTTTCTTTTATAAAAGTGAGGCTTGGGCGCCTGGGTGGCTCAGTGGGTTAAGCCGCTGCCTTCGGCTCAGGTCATGGTCTCAGGGTCCTGGGATCGAGTCCCGCATCGGGCTCTCTGCTCAGCAGGGAGCCTGCTTCCTTCTCTCTCTCTCTGCCTGCCTCTCAGTGTACTTGTAATTTCTCTCTGTCAAATAAATAAATAAAATCTTTAAAAAAAAAAAAAAAAGTGAGGCTTAAAGAAAGAAAGGACAGGGTCACTGAAGACGGAAGTTCAGTGGAACATTTTTTACCTGTTCTGTCTCATGAGGCTTCTGTCTCATCCAAAATTACTTTTGATAAGAAACAAATTCTGTGAGCTAACTCCCTAGAATGGATAGAAACCTCCTTTCAATCTTTGAATATATTTTTATACCTGGTTGGTGGGCTCAGCTTCGGATTGGTAAGTCTCTTATTTTCTGATTCTCTTCGAAAATACTTTAGTTGAATATGAAAGTTTGCTTGAAATCTGAGGAGAAATGATAAATACCTTGAAAACAAAATGAAAGAGATTAACAACTGTTGAAATTTTGGAGTGGCAGATAGAGAGATGCTTAACAAGTTATGATGAGAAAAGGTAGAAGGAAAATATGCAAAAAAAATATTTGCTATAGATGGCCATGAGGAGAACATATTTTACGTAAAATATTGAACACTATGTGTCTTCCCACAGCCATGTAGTTTGTATACAGTTTAGTACAGATAGGTGTGTGAGTAAAATAATCATGGTTAATGTGGTCTGTGTCTCATGGAGCCATTAGTGGTGCCATGAGAAAAAAGATGAGGAATCTAGAGCCTTGGAGAAGATTTCAGAGAACAGGTGGAATTAGACTTGGTTCCACCAGAGTTATTAGGGCATTGAGAGAAGCAATAGCTAAGAGTCCCTGGACTGCTGAAACAGAGAGTGCAGAGCAAAGGAGCACCAAGAGCATTGCCTTGTTAAAAAGTGGTAGATAGGGGCACCTGGGTGGCTCAGTGGGTTAAAGCCTCTGCCTTCAGCTCAGGTCATGATCCCAGGGTCTTGGGATCAAGCCCTGCATCAGGCTCCCTGTTCAGCAGGGAGGCTGCTTCCCTTCCTCTCTCTCTCTGCCTACTTGTGATCTCTGTCTGTCAAATATAAATATAAAAATATTAAAAAAAAGAGGTGGTAGACATCATGTGTGCTAGGAGCATGGGGCACATGCACTGGAGAGGCAAGAAAGGAGAGTAGGACCTGCACACCTGACAATCTTGAGTAGGCAGGACCCTTGGCCACCCTGGGAAAGAGAAATATGATAGCAACAAGGGTTAGGCCAGGGATCAATTACCAACAGTCAAGCTTGTATTGAAATTGGAGGACAATACATTGAGGGGCAGAGTCATGAATAGTCCCAGGTTCCAACAGGTGAAGCACCGGGAATGCCCAGAGATGAGACATTAGGGTCAGACTTCTCTGACGTTTCACTCAGAGACAAGTGGATACTTCAGGCACCTACCAGTGGCACAAAAGCAATGCCAAGAAAACTGTCCCAAATCCATGTCTGGGGAGAGCCAGGGCTGGGGAGACTCAGAGAAAAACAGAGTAAGAGACATGGAGGCATATGCTTGGGCTTTCAAGATACCATGGTCCATGGTACGTGCTCATTTCAAATATAATTTTTCTCTTTTGGGAAAAGATTTTAAGTTGAACATCATAAATAAATTCTAACTAATTTTCCTTTTCAGATCAATTACTGTGAATTAATTGCAGATTTTTATAAGGTAAACAAATCTAACGATTTTTAAACGTCCTCCAGCCTGCCACGCACTGTGCAGCTTCTTGAAGCTGTCACTATTTTATTTACTTGTGCTAGCAAACATTTTTCCTCGCAGAGAATGAAGCAATCAATCTGTGAGTCTGAGCTGAGTGGAGCCTCATTTCGAATGTAGAGCTGAACTTTGCAGAAAGGGCCCAATGGTTCTCCATGTCCCCTCTAGAGCTGGTTCACTGGTACTTGAAATGGATAAGTATCCCCCCCTTTGTGAGAAAAGATACTGAGAACACTCCCTTAAACACCGCTTTCTCCCTAAATCCCTCCTCCCTAACATCATGACTCCAGGTGTCTGGTACCATTGGTTGTTCGACTATAAAGAACTTCGCTGATGGTTGAGCAGCAAAAGGGATGCTCTGGGAGAGCCCAGGAAACCATGCCTGGAGATGGCTCCATGGGCACCTTCCAGTGTATGAATTAATGCCAGTTCTAGTCTTCTTTTTCTTCTCTGTCTCCCCCTCCCTTCCTTTTTCTATTATTGGTATTGTTGCGTTGTTCTTATTTGAGGGAGATGAAAAGAATCCTGTGTGATATGGTAGATAAGTTGTTTAGAAACCAAAGAGTAGAGTTCTTCTGGGTGGTTTGGGGACACTTTTGTCCCCCCATAATCTGTATAAACCTGAGCTACCAAAAAGTATCTTGGAGCTGGTGTGTTTTCATCAGTGAAGCCAGAAGGCTCTCCTATTGAGCATATGTGATTTCACAAAATGCTGGCACCAGACAAGGTGTGTGACCGTGATGCATCAAAAAGAAAACCAGACTCTTCTGCAGTCATGTCTGAGTGTGCGCACACACACACACACATGCACTCACACATGATAAACAAGAACACAGCCCAAACCACAGGAAATGACACAACATTACCCTCTCCCAACTAACCCGAGTGACAGCTGGCTGCTTCCTCCCACCTCCTAGGTAAGATTCATTGAGAGACCCAGTCACAGACTCTCTTAAGACTCCACTCATCCAGAACAAGATAACGGCTCCTTAATTATATCTCCTGAGTAACATAAGCAAACCCAAAGCCTTCCACAAGCCTTCTTACTGAGAAGGTCCAACATCCTCCAAAAGTTGCTGTTTTCCTGTTGCAACAAACCAGTACATTTAACTTTGATCAGAAAACATATTTCTTGGGCGCCTGGGTGGCTCAGTGGGTTAAGCCGCTGCCTTCGGCTCAGGTCGTGATCTCAGGGTCCTGGGATCGAGTCCCGTATCGGGCTCTCTGCTCAGCAGGGAGCCTGCTTCCCTCTCTCTCTCTCTCTCTCTGCCTGCCTCTCTGTCTACTTGTGATCTCTCTCTGTCAAATAAATAAATAAAATATTTAAAAAAAAAAAAAAAAAGAAAACGTATTTCTTGTGGTATTTAGTGGGATGAAGAAGCTACCTCCCAGTCAAGACATGCCAAACTGAATAAACCTAAAATGGGGTGTAGGGGTGGGCACCAAAACCATTTCAGGATGAGCGCCCCGAACCACCTCTTTGTGTCCAGACTGTTGCCTCTAAGCCCCTCCATATAGAAGGTCCAACATCACCTGGGGCCAGTGATGACAGGACGGACAATGGATATGGGTGGGGTTTTCCCCAGAGAAGCAGAGCTCCCCATTTGTCAGTGTGGAAAGGAGATGTTTTGGGTACAGGGAAAACCAACTGCTGCCATCAAGGCAAGCTAGGACCCTTGAGGGACTCCAGCTCCCCACTGGGGCCAGCCTGTTCCCTCAAAGACAGGTCCCATTGAGTTGTTTTCAGGAATGTGTTTTTCTCCTGTCATGCCTGCCCAGGTTCTCCCCCGAGTGATCCTGAGGTTGGTGCCTGCCTTCAATATGCTTGGCAGTCCCTTCGTGTGCTTTCTGTAGACAAAACTGTCACTCTGTTCTTTGCCCCAGATGATTTGTTTTCAATTTTAACTAGGAAATACCATGCCCTCTTTTGACCACTCTCAATCCATAATTTATCGAAGCAAAGTATTTCACATCATTTCCTCATCATTTTGGCCTTCATTTTGCCATGTGACATACGGCCACACCTCCCCTTATTTTCCTGATACAGTTGGAATCTCACTATGTGATGGCATGTTAAAGCTCAGGTGTCTGAAAGAATATTGATTGGATGGTGTCTCCGTGGACATAGATGGTTAGGGACAAGCTGTTTCCATCTCCTGGGGATGGAACCCAGTGAGTGGACTTGGGATCTGCCTTTTCTAGAGGTGAGTGGCGCTGGTTTGAGGTACACCAGGTATACTGGCCTTGGCTCTGTCTTTTTCTACCTGGGGAATGGGAAAGGTCACCTCAGCTCTTCCATGCTACAAATCTTATGGTGCCAGGCCCCCAGTGAGGCCACTCTATCTAGTACTAACAGAGCCTGGGTGGGAAAATTGGTCTAATTATGGAATTTAGCGAATGTTCTCCTTTGGCTCTAGACTAAATGGCACCTCTAATTTAGCCTTTATTTGTAGTGGGGATGATACAGAGCACTGTTATTGTCTTCTAGAGCAAGGTGATTTTGAGCTCCAAGTGCTTACTTTTTTCCCAAGGTCAAGGGTGTGGGAAATATATATATCTCCCAGAAATGCTCCTTGGGCTTATTTTAAGGCTCTCATTCATGTTTAGAATGAAACATAGGGTAGCAATTCTTTCTAGAAGAATCAATTCTGAAAAGTAGGTACATCTCTGTCATGATGTCTGAGTCATTCCTGCTTTCAGGGTTTCTTACAGAGGTACTCCAAGGGCCAACTCAATTGATTGGTGATTGATGGGTTCACGTGTGGTGTGAACCCCATAGGCCCACCCCAATAAGGATCTTGTCAACCTCTGGGTGATAGTAGACTGCATTCTGTTCACTCTAGTATTTCAGAATTAATCCCTGCCTCATTTAAATGCAAAACAGGTGATAGCACCACAAGTGGGCAGAAAGCAAAAAGGGACAATATTAATGATCCTAAGAAAGGTGAGTCACAGTATAACCTTTTGATGAAGTGAAGAATCAGTGCTGGTCATGAAGGCACACTGATGGTTTACTTGTTAATGCACTGTGACACCGTTATAAATGGAAAAATACAGTTTCATGAAGCAATTCAAGTAGCTGGGTCTTTCAAAGATGCATCTGGAGTATGCAAACTTCTAGGTGAGGTATAAAGCTGAAACAAGTAGAAACCTACATGTGGTGAAGGCAGTCAATGGCGGTAGAAGACATTTTCCCCAAGAGGTGGTTTTCAGCTGGGCTGCTGATAGGGCTGGAGCATCTGTAATGAGAAAGACAAGATGATTAAAACAACAAAACAAAACAACTGCAACATTTTTCATGGCACAACACATTGGAATAATTATTTTGTTGTAAAAAAAAAAATGAGAATGAGAGAAAAAAAAAAAAAATAGATTCCGGGGCGTAAAAAAGACAGTGTGGAAGAATTTGTGTGTTTACCCAGTTTTGTCCCAGGGAAAGGGTGCTTTGATTCTAGGGCATTGCTCCTGGCTATCTGGACAAATGCCGGTCTTTCATGCTCTATGTGTTGGCAGCAATACCCCTTCATAAAACGTTCAGAGTCCTCCTTTCTAGCCACCTTAGTCCCCATCGTGAGTGACTGAATTGTCACGCTGGTTTCTCTCCACACCTTGAGAAGGTATTAGGTGCTTTCCCTAGGCCTGATCGCTTTGAGGCAAGCTAGTGGAACTGCCATTTTCCATAGAGAACCCACCAAGTTCTCTGCCTCGGGGCAGTTCTGCCTGCCTTGGCCAGCAGGCTTTCTTCTTTGGTACCTCTCTGCCTACAGACTCTTCTTGTGTATCTTCTTGGGTTTTCCTATTAGCTTCATATGCCTTTGTCATGATAGTGGTCTTTCAATGTGGTTTTGGTGATGGAGACTTGTCCCAACAGAGCAGTTTGCCTGGAGGCAGCCACATGGGAAGAAGAAAGCAAGTGTGTCTGCCTTGGGCAGGAAGGGCAAGCCAACACTAACAGACACATCAGTAGGAGTGTTTTCCTGCCCAGCAGTTGCAATCCTTATAAGAGCAGGAGAGAACCAGCCACCCACCCACACACAAGAACCACCTGACCCACAAGCTTTGGTGATGCAGCCATTTTCCCTCTCATGCCTTTGTGGCTAAAGCACCTGGGGGCTGGGTCCCTATCTGGGATTCACTTATACACCGGCTTCCAATGCATGGAGCCTTGGCTTATGATCCTCTGTGATACTCCAAGGCCCATCTGTGTTCATGTGTCAAGTCTTGATTCCAGTTTTGATCAGAAGTTTGGGGCTCTGCCCCACCCCTCTCCACCTTTGGTTTTTGGTCTTGTATTTTCCAGTTAGGAAAGCAAATTATTTCAATGCAAATTTACTGGCTGCATTTAGCTTAGGCTGCTTCCACTTAGGCACTTCCTGGTGGCTGCAAAATTTCACATCCCCTCTGTTCCCATAAGTCCATTTCCCAATTATATGCTCAGGGTGGACAAGCTCTGAAGACTGGCCAGGTGAGCTCAAGGGGCCAGCTCTCTGCTTTCTGTGTCCTCCAGGCTGAGTGTTGACTCTGCCACCTGCCAGCACTCTCATCAATGTTCATGCTAGTTAAATGCTATGCCTCCCATAACATTGTCCCATAAAGAGAAACATGACTGAGAGTCCTCAGCCAGGAGGGAAAATCTTAAAGTATTACCTTTTTCTGAGAAAGTTTTCATGTCTAACTGTTTGAAATATCAGGAAGTTTCAGACTTTGTGTATGTTCTCTGGATATGAAATTAAAAGACCAAATGTCCTCCCAGTTAGCATATTTGGGACATAACCACTCTCTCAATATACATAAATGTTTATATTTTTCTAATTATAATAAAAGTTAATTTTTTTCTTATGACAAGATGAAGAAACTATCAAAGCAATAATTTCTATAATACATTGCCTGCCTTTCTGAGACTTGAAAGGTAAAATGAAAACCTTATCAAACAAAACATCCAATAATGCAATATGTATTTCAATAAAAATAACTATGTAGGGGTCATGGAGGGAAAGCAGGTTTGAGAATATTTTAAAAAGAGACAGCCAGAAAAGATTATTTTCTTATTTTATTAAATCACATGGTTTATCACTCCTTAACAGGAACTTGGGAAGTTCTCCATCTGCATTCAGTTGCTTTTAAATGGAAACTGCATGAAACATAAATGGAAGAGAGCTAATTTCAACCACCAGCTCCCCTAGAATACTCACCTCTGGACCTGCCCCCACAAAATGTGGCAAAGTACAGGTCGTTTCTTGGAGGATGCCATTCTTTACCCCTAGTATGCATGAACTCTCCCTGAGTGTCTTACGAAACACTAATTCTGGGTCTGTAGACCCCCCACTAGGTTGAGTGTGGGTATAGTTTTACCGTGGTCTCCTGTTGTTTTGTGTGATAATGGAAACACATATTTTTGAGGTTTTCCCATGTCTTTGGGGTCTGAGAGCTGAAGCAAGCTCAGGGGTGCAAGATCCCGTGATTGCTTTTGGACAGCTCTCGGGCAGGGAAATTCCTAATCAATCATGTGCTAAGGAACTAGGACGGTCACCCTGGGATGGACAGCAGTTTAGCAGATGGATTAGAAAGTACAGCTTCTACCAGAAGCTCTGCTAGTGATTTTTCTTTTCTGCCTCCATTCCTTGACAATTAATTAATCAACTAACATGCATTTATTAAGCTCCATTATTAAATATCGATTATATTTCTCTCTGTGTGTAAAGTTCCATAGAGAACAGAAGATATATTGATGGGAGATACAATGATGATTACAAAATAATCACCAGGGTACTGTGATAAAGGCTGCCTCTGTTTATTAATTACTGCCCATGTGCTGGGAAGAATCCTGGTGCTTCACACATATCATCTGTAGCTCTTTTGGAGGCACTAAAAGATGACTGTACCGGCCCCATTTTAAACAGAAAGAAATCAAGGCTCATAGTAGTTGCACTTTCCCCAAGACTTTACATAGGAAATGAGTAAGATAATATCACCATATACTAATTCTGAAGATGACATTGGTTATCATTCAGTAAGTACAAAGGGCTTAATGTGTGCAAGGCAGTCCTTGTGCCACTAAGAGCCTAGGAAAAATACAGAAGAGGAAGATTCAGTCTTTGTCTTCTATGAAACCCAACTATCATCAGTTGGTTACAAAACATACATATCCATAGGCCTACCCTTGATTTAATAATGATCCCAATAATCTTTGCCCCAATGTGAGAAGCACATGTAAGGATACAGGAATGACCTTAAAAGGGTAACTATTTGGACAGTCACATGAAACAGCTAGAAGAGTTCTGCCCAAGCACAGCGGCCTCTGTTCCAGATTCTGTTCCTGAATCTGGAGCAGAATATGGTGCTTATGTAAGTTCTTTCACCTCTGTGAGCCTCAGTCTCCCTGTCTATACATGGGGTTGTGCAGGCTCCACCTGCCTCCCACCCCTGAAAGACTCAGTCATGTGAGACATGTTCTAACTCATGTTCTAGCAATGTTATTACTATTGTACATACTCTACAGGGTAATCTCAGAAGACTTAGTGTTCAAATATGTCACTTGAAGGAAAGCCAGTTCAGTTCAGTTGGGCTGAACTTCCACTTTATAAGCTGTCTTTCATTGGTACCCAAGGACCTCAGGCTGAGGGACTAACTCAAGCCCACTGAGCAAACACATCCTCAGTGGACAGCAGAATGTTTATTCATGTCTTTACAGCATCATAGCCCTTGTACAGACTGGAAGTTGTCAGGTCTTTGTAATCTCTCAGCAGTTTCTCTCTCTCATTAGGAAAACAAAATCCTACTCATTGATAAAAATACAGAGTTCAAATACTTAAAGTTCATTAGATTTTTTAAAAAAAATCCCTCATGTGGGTCCATATCTGGGCTCTCTACTCTGCTCCACTGGTATATGTGTCTGTTTTTGTGCCAGTACTATGCTGTCTTGGTGATCACAGCTTTGTAGTAAATCTTGAAATCAGGCAAGGTGATGCTCCCAGTTTTGTTTTTCTTTTTCAACATTTCCTTAGCAATTCAGGGTCTCTTCTGATTCTATACAAATTTTAGGATTATTTGCTCCAGCTCTTTGAAAAATGCTGGTGGAATTTTTATCGGAATGGCATTGAAAGTATAGACTGCTCTAGGCAGTATAGACATTTTAATAATGTTTATTCTTCCAATCCATGAGCATGGAATGCTCTTCCATCTTTTCATGTCTTCTTCAATTTCTTTCATGAGTTTTCTGTAGTTCCTTGAGTACAGATCCTTTACCTCTTTGGTTAGGTTTATTCCCAGGTATTTGTAGAAGAATGAAACTCAATAATTCCCTTACACCATACACAAAGATAAACTTGCAATGGATAAAAGACCTCAACGTGAGGCATGAATCTATCAGAATCCTAGAGGAGAACCTAGGCAGTAACCTCTTTGACATCAACCACAGCAACTTCTTTCAAGATCTGTCTCCAAATACAAAGGAAACAAAAGTGAAAATGAACTTTTGGGACTTCATCAAGATCAAAAGCTTCTGCACAGAAAAGGAAACAGTCAACAAAACAAAGAGGCAAGCAATGGAATGGGAGAAGATATTAGCAAATGACAGTACAGACAAAGGGATGATAACCAAGATCTATAAACGACTCCTCAAACTCAACACACACAAAACAGATAATCATGTCAAAAAATGGGCAGAAGACATGAACAGACACTTCTCTAATGAAGACATACAAATGGCTAACAGACACATGAAGAAATGTTCATCATCATTAGCCATCAGGGAGATTCAAATCAAAACCACATTGAGATACCACCTTACACCAGTTAGAAAGGCCAAAATTAGCAAGACAGTTAACAGCAAGTGTTGGAGAGGATGTGGAGAAAGGGAAACCCTCTTACACTGTTGGTGGGAATGCAAGTTGGTGCAGCCACTTTGGAAAACAGTGTGGAGATTCCTTAAGAAATTAAAAATAGAGCTTCCCTAGAACCCTGTAATTGCACTAATGGGTATTTACTCCAAGATATAGATGTAGTGAAAAGAAGGGCCATCCACACCCCAATGTTCATAGCAGCAATGACCACGGTCGCCAAATTGTGGAAAGAACCAAGATGCCCTTCAACGGATGAATGGATAAGGAAGATGTGGTCCATATATACTATGATGTATTATGCCTCCATCAGAAAGGATGAATACCCAATTTCTGTATCAACATGAACAGGACTGGAGGAAATTATGCTGAGTGAAATAAGTCAAGGAGAGATAATTAATAATCATATGGTTTCACTTATTTGTAGCACATAAGGAATAACACGGAGGACATGGGGAGATGGAGAAGAGAAGGGAATTAGGGGAAATTGGAGGGGGAGAGGAACCATGAGAACATGTGGACTCTGAGGAACTGAGGGTTTTGGAGGGGAGGAGCGTGGGAGGTAGGGTGAGCCTGGTGCTGGGTACGTATTGCATGGAGCAGTGGGTATGGTGCATAAAGAATGAATTCTGGAACACTGAAAAGAAATTTAAAAAATAAATAAAATTTTAAGAAAAAATCCCTTCTGTGGGCAGGCATATATGAAAATAAGAAATGTGTCTATTGAGTTGAAATAAGAATAAGGAGGCTTAATCACCTTGGATTGTTTCATTCTCTCAGGCCAAAATGGAATGGCTGTACCTTTCGGACTAAAAATGAAATTTTTATTTCATTCCCATATCCTCATTACATGAGGAATGGCCTTGGTAATGACACTGGATCCCCAAAAGTCTGTGTCTGTTTTTTCTACTAAAACTGAATTCAATTGTTCAATTATTGGCTCTAGTATTCTACCTTTTATTCCTGTGCTATTATGACAATTCCACGTTTTGGAGTTACCGATTTCAAAACAAAAAATAGATAGGACCAAGGACAGCACTGTCTTGTAGGCCATCTACCAAAAGTATAAACTCAGGCAATGTACTTTCCCTCTTAAAGCTCAATTTCCCCACAGTAGAAAGGGGAAAACAATATCTAATTTATATTACTGTTGTGAAAATAAGCAAGATAATATATGCAAATTATTCAGAACCACTTTGAAACATGGAAAATACAGTAATTAGTAGATATTGGCATTGAGTTGAAAAATGAGTTCTTGGTTAATTGCTACCAAATGCACCTTTGACAATAAGGGAAAGTTTCTGAATTCTTTCTCTTGTAGAGAGTTGTCTTCACCTTAAGTCCACCAATTTCAAGAAGACTAACTGCATCACAGTTATTTTTTTTTTCATCCTAATCAACATTTAGTGAGTCCAAACTTTAGAAAGTTTCTGAGCTATAAACTATTAGTGGTTGTGAAGATATTTTTAGATTAACTAAAGGCATATTATGCACTCTTGGGAGTTTGGAGCAAATAAGTATGCCACGGCACACATAGCTCAAACATGAAAAAGAACATGAGACTTTTCATGAGGCTTAAGTCCTCAAGAGGAAGAAAAATTAAATTGTGCTCTATGTTTGACCTCACATGGGTTCTTTTCATATTGGAAGTAGTTATCAATCTCTTTAGGGGAAAAAATTGAATGAAGTCTTTGAATTCTAGCATCTCTTTCTACATCTACCTTGAGGATAAATTGACAAAGACTTGAGTCAAAACTTTGCATTTTAACTTTAGTTCAGGTATAGAAAATGTGAACATAACACTGAAGCAACCTTCAGTCAGCCCCCTGCCCACATGGGTACTTGGGCACAAGGACCCCCGTGAACAGAATTGAATTCAGAGAGTAACTGGACCTCCAGTGCTCTTTGAGGATCAGACACAGCCAGATGGGCCTGATCATACTGATGCAAAACCTTTCACAAATGACTTTTCAATGACATCTTTTATTGTCTAAAATTTCTATGTACTCCAGAGTAATTCTCTCGAGCTATGTGACTGGGTTGTCATGTTGAAAATTGTGTTTAATGTCATTGAAATATTCAAGGCAGGGAGTGCCTTCCTTTCAGTCATTACCCTGTCCCACCTGAGACAAGAGTCCCTTGTTGTTGGTAGTGGCATCACTGTTCCATTCTGAAAGGGGAACATCAGCAGGGATGTGTTTTTGCTATTTGTTATCCATAGTAAAGAATACTAACTAACTAATGATAAATAAATAAATGTGTGTCAGCTTCAGTCTGTGCCCTCCAGAGCCTCAAACCATTCTGCAGTGATTATAAAATACTTCTCTTCTCCAGTCCCATCCTGGTTCTGAAAGGGGGAAAGTAGATGGTTTGGATTGGCTAGAGAAGAGCTGCCTGAGCTGACTTTCTATTTAGTGAGCCCTTGGCTTCTTCGTGTATAGTGCTCAAGGATCCCAGACTCTGAGAAACTGACTCAACTTCACTAAATATATTCAAAAGGTAACGGACAGTCATCTTAACAGTCCCTCTACAATGGATTTAGGGTTTACTTATTTATTTTTATTCTTTGATAACACCCTTCTTCTATTTTGCAACAAACTCTTCTGTTATTAAAGCCTTAAAAGTTAAAAATGCATATTCCTGTCGATCTTCAACATTGAATTTCCGTAAGGAATTTAAGGAAAATGGATCATGACCATGTAACTTGCACAAAACATTTTCCCATCCATCGTGGGAGCTTGTGGTGACATTCCTGACCACATGAAACAGAGAAGACGCAGACCTGCTCCTCAAGTGTCTGTAAGTGTTTTAAGAAGGCTGTGTCCAAAATCATGTATTTGGAGTTGTGATGGCTAGGTTGACACACCACTCGTTATGTTACAACCTTGTATTTAGGTCACATGACAGGATCTCTAAATTAGTTCATTCAGTTTTGACTTCAGGTTTTCTTTTACAGGAAGAAACAGTGAACCTGTTGTTCATGCTTTGGCTCCAAAAGCAGGGAAGCATCCCCAAGTACTGATGATGCCAGTTTAGTATCAGTGTCATCAGAGGTTTCAGACAAAAAGTCATGAGATTCTAGTAATAAGAAGTGGTTTTCATCTAATCCCTAGATGCAAAGTAAACTGTGCCAGACTCAATCACCTACTTGAACACAATGTAGTTCCTGACTCTATGAATCCACTCTCCCAAACAGGCCCTCCTCAAGCCCATCAGTGAGTGGTTAGATGGGGCACAGGTTTCTTTAAGAGTACTTGTTACAGAACTCTAAAAATCCTTTCAAATTCTCTATTATTTCTCTAATGCAGCTGGGAGATACAGTGGAAACAGATCATAATGGTTTAGTTATATGGTGACATTCTCTGTTTATTTAGAGAATGAAAGAGTAATCGAATCTCATGAGGGTGGACGAAGGAAGACTTGAGAAGGGGTTGTTTTTAGTTAGTTTTCATAGCTCTCTCAGATAATCACTGAGGCAATGCTGATGGAAGACCTCAGGATATAGAATTGGTAGGTATCAGGAGAAATGGAGAATGACACGCATTTTCCTGAGATGGAAATATATAATTCTAATATAACTGAGACATATATTTTTCTTTTTTAAAAATCAAGACACAATTGACATATAACAGTGTTATTAGTTTTAGGCATACAGTATAATGATTCTGTGTTTGTATATGTTGCAAAATGGTAGTTAACATTAGTCATCATACATAGTTATAATTTTTTTTCTTATAAGAACTTTCGAGATCTCTCTTAGTGACTTCCAGTGTGCCATGTGCCATTATTAACTGTAGTCACCATGCTGTACATGGCATCCCCGTGACTTATTTGTTTTATAACTGGAAGTTTGTATCTTTTGGTCTTCCATTATCCATTTTACCTACCCCCGACCCCCAATCTGTTGCATCCACCAACCTGTTTCCGGGATCCAATAGCATGGTGCCCTTGAGGTCTTTCCAAGTTGTCACAAATAGCAAGATCTCATTATTTTTTATGGCTGAATAATATTTCAGAAAGAGAGAGACAGAGCAAGAGAGAGAAACATTTGCCACATTTTCTTTGTCCATCTATGAATACTTAAGTGTTTTCATATCCTGACTATCACAAATAATCTTGCAACAAATGTCAGGAGGCATGTATCTTTTTAAGCTACTGCTTTCATTTTCTTTAGATAAATAGCCAGGACTGGAATCACTGCATCATACGGTATTTCTATTTTATTCATTTTTTAAGAAAACCACATACTCTTTTCCACAGTGGCTGCACCAGTTTACATTCCTACCAACAGGGCACAGGGTTCCCTTTTCTCCACATCCTCGCCAACACTTGTTATTTCTTGTCTTTTAATGCTAATAGGTCTGAGGTAAGATCTTATTGCAATTTGTTTTGACTTTCCATTCCCTGACAATGAGTGATGTTGAGCACCTTTTCATACATCTGTTGGTCGTCTGTATGTCTTCTTTAGAAAAATGTCTGTTTAGTGGCACCTGGGTGGCTCAGTCAGTTAAGTAGCTGCCTTTGGCTCAAGTTGTGATCCCAGGGTCCTAAGATCAAGCCCTGCGTCAGGCTCCCTGCTCAGCAAGGAGTCTGCTTGTCCCTCTTCCTCTGTCCCTCACCTCATACACACACTCATGCTCCCTCTCAAATAAATAAATAAAATCTCAAAAAAAGGAAAAATGTCTGTTTAGATATTCTGCCCTTATTCTAATTGAATTGTCTGATTGGTTTTGTTTGTTTATTTGGTTTTGCTGTTGAGGTGTGTGAGTTCTTTATATATGTTGGAAATTAACTCCTTATCAGACATATGATTTGCAAATATTCTCCCCCACTCAGGAGTTAACCTTTTCATTTTGTTAATGTCTATTTTTTGCCATACAACTTTTCTGTATCTTTTTTATTTATTTTCAAGTTATGCTAATATGGCAAGCATACACAAAAATGCAAAAATTCCCCTTTCCCTGGTGCCCACAAATCCTTTTCTTCCAGGCAAGCTCTGGTTTTAAGCTTGATGAGTTCTTTCCAGATCTGTGTCTATGCAGATCTTATACATGCATGCATATATAGATATATAAATATATATATACACACACAAATATATAGTTGGCTTGCTCATGACATTAATAGATTCACGATGTGCATTTTTTCTTGCCATGCATTTATTACTGAAAATATCTCAGGATTATTTTAATATCAAAACAAATGGATTTATTTATTTTTTCTTTCTAACCACTGCCACTATTCATCTAAATAGTTCCTCATTGATGAGCAGTTAGGTTGTTTGCAATTATTCTGCTGTGACAAGTGAAGCTTCCTTGCCTGTCCTTGCACACGTCCTTTTTGTACACATATGGATATTTTCCTGGAATGTGAATTTATATTTAATAGATACTGACAGGTTACTTTGTGAAAAAATCTATACCAACTTGGAATTCCACAAGTGCAACACAGGATTTCCATGTGTACCACACCCTCAACAACACACTGCATACTAGCAATTTCTGCCAATCTGAAAGGAAAATCACATGCTATTTGTTGAATTTACATTTTCCTGATTTTGTATATTAACCATTACATATACTTTGTATATTTTACTGCTGTTATCTTTTCTTAGTCAGTCATAAGAACTTTTTGTATATTGTAATTCACTATATATGTGTATGTATACATACATATATATGTACATATATGTATATATGTACATATATATATATATATCCACTGTTAATTTATTTGGAATTTTAGGATTTATGTTTTAATAAAATAATTCTAACTTTGAGTAGAAAGTGAACTTCTATATTCTCTTTCTGTGCATTCGTTATTTTTTTAATGATTTTATTTTATTTTTTTGACAGAGAGAGAGATCACAAATAGGCAGAGAGGCAGGCAGGGTTGGGGAGAAAGCAGGCTCCCTGCTGAGCAGAGAGCCCAATGTGGGGCTTGATCCTATGACCCTGAGATCATGACCTGAGCTGAAGGCAGAGGCTCAACCCACTGAGCCACCCAGGGGCCCCTGCATTTGTTATTTTTATTTATATTATTAATTCACATAAATTTATTTTGATTCTTGATATAGCAGGGATATACCTTTTTGTTTATCAGATTAGTAGGTTTATCCTAACAACAGTCATAGTTTCACTACCAGTATGAAAAGCTGTCTCTTTATGTAATTGTAAACATATTTTATGTGGCTCTGTGGCTGAATTCTCTTCTGTTTCATTTCACTCCTTTGTTCCTGAATTACTATAATTTTAGACTATGTTTTAATATTTTGTAAGATATAGTCACTCTTTGTTCTCTTTCAAAATAGAAACAAAATTCTTGGCAAGTCTCAAGCGTTCTCTCTTACCCACATTCGTTTAAAATAGCTCTGTCTTCTTTAATTAAGGAAGCTGGTTAATTCTCATATCTCTCGCTCCTACAAGGAAGTTTAAGGACTCAGTTATCCAGGAGGAGAGGACATCTGCCACCTAAGCTTTCAGAATGCTCAACACTCATGAATGGAGAGATGATCGATGGTATCCTGGCTGATGGCTTCACAACTTTGCCAAGAATGTATCCCTCTCTCATTATAGGTGTATTGTAATTGATAGCCTGAAGTCATTTCTATTTGTGTATTGAAATTTACTTATTCTCTTCTATTTATGTGAATATAAACTTCAGATGAAAGAGAAGCAGGCTGCTCCAGAACAACTACTCTGGTGAATGTGGGGGCTCATAACCAAATATCAGGTAAGGGCTTTGTACTGCTGATGGGGGCTAGGGGACAGTAAGCTATCCTGTCCATAGCTTATCCAGTAAGCTATGTTATTAGCTCCCTTCTGGGCTTCCACCATACTTTAAAATCAGAAAGCCAAGTCAGAGATGAAGAGAGGACCATTGAGAGAGAGGCCAGGTCAGACATCCATCTTGCACAGCCCCATGTGACCATGATGGTGCAGTAGTTTAGCTTCTCCTGCTCCAGAACTGGAATCAATCATCAGTAGAGGGAAGACCCCCACTGTTGCCCCACCTAGATGCAGGTAGACACACGAGTGGATGCCATCCCCAGGTCTCATTGTGCAACAAGCAGTAGGAGAGGGTAACCGTCTTAAAATGTCATAAAATATTCAACCAAGATAAAGATAAGATTTAATAACTGGACCAATGTGCAATAAAGTGGATGCTTATGAATAAGTACCCAGACCCTGTTACACTGTCAATTGAGAATTTTCTTCTCTCTGATGCCTAAAATGAGTGGCGAAATAAGAATCAGATTTCAGAAGGGAAAAGTTGGTAGTGGTTATTTGAACAAAACCTGTTCTGTGTTTGTACCTCACTAAGTCTCCACAATCACATGTTTACAAAGATTAATGGAACCACCATTCATATGGTGTCTAATACCAGAAAATCCAGAATTGCTCGCTATAGCTTCACCTTCTTCCTCTCCTCACAAATCCCATTAATCAAGTCCTATTGATTTTACTTCTTGTATATTTTTTAGATGTGCTGAACCCTCTCAAACTGCCATCGGCTGATCAAACCACTATCACCTGGATTCACGTCATTGTCCCCTAAGTGTTCTCCACACTCCTTCCTTGTTCCACTCCATATAGTCTATGCAGTAACCAAAATCACATCAAGAAGCAAGCAAAGCAAGCAGAACATCTAACCAATCTCCCTCTTGAGAGGCAGAAAGCTTGGGGTCTAACCTTCCCCACTAACCTGGTTATAGATATGTCAACTTCATCTCTCACTGCTCACGCCTTGCTCACGAATCTCTTTGCCTTTCTTACTCTGCTTCTTAAAGCTCCACCATGTGCTCCCAGCACCTAGTTCCTTCACAACTGCCTTTTACCTGCATCTTTCCACACTTCCCCTGCCTAACACCTGCTCATTGTTCCTGCCTCAACCAAACGGCAATCCCTTGACTGACCCACAATTTAATGACCCCATGATTTTATGGAGCCCATGACACCTCATAATTTTGCTTTGTAAAATCTGGAATTATGTGTTTGTCTGCCTTCCCTTCTAGAATGTAGGCTTTAGCCTTGGTTCTTATGATTATTGTCTGGAAATGTCAGTCTTTCTGAGTGATGACTGGTAACTTGGCTAGACATAATCTTAGTTTCCTTTTCGTCTGGTGTTTTATTATTTCCTGTGTCATTGGTTCTCAAGGATTAACATGTATCACAAACACCAGGAAGGTCTGTTAAGACATCACTCTGGAGGACCCCAACTCCAGAGTTTCCTGGTCAGTAGGTCTAACGGAGAGGCTCCTGAATTAGCATTTCTAATAAGTTCTCCAGGCACCCCATTTGAGAACCATTGTTACAGTTTTCTGCTTCCCCACAGCCTGACCTAAGCTGATGGAGTCAGTAGTAATGAATGCTCTGGGGACCAAGTACAGAAGTACACTCCAGGAGACAAGAACTATATTCCCAATTTTGTCATTTTTTCCTTTGTGTCCTCAGTAAATCACCAAACATTTAAGAAAACAACTTCGTCTTTTAGGAAAATGCTGACCCAAGTGCTTTGGGAAATAAAATATTACAATCCATTTTGGATTTTCAAAATCATATTGAGGTACTCAGCAATTACTGCCTTATGATGTAATATTGATTACAACCCAGCTCACTTATTGACCCAACAGCATATTAATTATTGATGGAAATGGTCTGCCTGAGAGTCTAATTCAATTGAACATAGTTGTCATCACACTCATGGTAAAGTTGCATTCATCATCAGGAGTGTTCCCTGCTGGACCATTAGAACGCCCTGACCAGTGTGACTCTGTGAGTGGTTGCTTCATACCTAAACAAGCCAAAGAATGATAAATATGGTGTTTTTTTAGGACCTGAATTATATCTCTCCTACTTCGCTGGCTTTGTCCTATTGACTCTAAGTTCCAGCTCCCAGAGTGGGAGAGACAACTAAATGTTTTATCTATTAGTGACTTTTCTCAATTACAGCAAGAAAAATCCTTTCAGTGAACATAGATCTTCCTTTCATAGCATTGCTATGGACACATATTACTTCTGCCTGAAAGAATTATCTTTTAATAAACTGAACTGTAGTTTCCAACTGGGTGACAGGACCGCCTGATTGCATTTGTCCCCAACAGTGTTACAGAAACAAGTGTCATGATACCATTAACTATAAGAAACCAAGAAATCCTGGAGATTTTTGAGAACACAAAAACATTCATATGTAAAGAAATCTTGGAACACTGAAAAAATAAAATAAAATAAAATTCTCCTATGTGCCCTCACATACAGAGTAAAACTATCTGTCCCTGCATATATTTAAAAAAAAAAAAAAGCAAAAACATACATCTACTACTACATTCTCTTTCTAGAAAATTTGACATGGCTGGCTAGTGGATTTAGGCTAGTGAGGAAAGGTAGACCACTGGCAGAAGTGATGATTAAAAGACATGCTCATCCTTATTAGACAGCTACTGCTTCTCCTGATGGGTTCCTGTTTTGGGAGATGGGCCAGGATTCCATGTGGACCATGAGAGCAGAAGCGATACCTTATAAGGAGTTGCTTCTTATAGATCCAGAACATAATATCATCGAAGGGCTTCTGTTTACTCCAATAGGTCTTGGTCCTTGATGGCCTCTTGAACTTGGTTCACCTGAGAACTTCATGCTGCTTAGATCCCCCCTAGGATCTAATGTGTGCACCAATGATGCTTTGTCTTATGATTATGAACATTTTCCCTGGTAAACTGGCAGTCAGGGGTACACTTGAAAGAGAAAGCCCAAGTGAGTTTCTTATAATGTCCTTGTGAAATCAAGGTTCACAGGAAGTGTACACAAAGTCACCGAAGAGATTAATTTGACCAAATGTTATACAAATAAAGAATATGCCTTCATCCAAGAAGTACAGTAGGAGACCATTGCTTTCAGAACTCCATGTTCCTTTTGGACTCTAAAAGTAGCACCACCCATGGTATTCCCATGCCTCTATCCTGAACTTTTAGCGTCAGCTTGGCCTCTTCACAGATCCCAAGGTGTTTAGTGTGTGATGTGTCATGTGTGTTGTATGTTATGGGGAGGCTGCTACCTATCAGGGACACATCAGAGACATATTATATCAAGACAAATATTTGGGGACTGAGTCATTGCACAGGTATGTCTTAAATAATAAGCTTGAAAACCAGAGAAAAAAAGTGAGAAGTCCACATGCAGATGTCCAGATATTTAAGTTTTGTTTTAAGTCCTTGCCAGTGTCCTGGCAATGGGATTCTCAGTTGTTAATTCATATTAAGATTTCCTTGTCTTAACCTACCTCTCCTCAAACCTTTACTCCCAGGATTAAAACAGAATAGATAAGTTATGATATTAAATCATATGTGTGTTTAATCATATGTATATTTAGTGGACACTAAATCATATTTTAAATCATATGTATATTTAGTGGACACTAAATATAAATATACATAAACAAGTACCTCTATTCTCACACACATCCAAACACAAGCCCATGCATACATAAAGTACGTGGTATATTGTGCTTATGGTTCTGAAGGACTCAAGCTTCCTTTCCTCCTCAGTACTCACTCATTTCTGATCTTGGAGTCATCGGACAGGTTCATATCACCATATGGTCCTTGGCCTGATCTTTCATGTCATGGCTTAGAATAAACATTTTCCTGGGTCCTTTTATACACAGCAACGCCTAATGATAACTTTACTATACATAGACGCAACAAGACTTATGTACACACATCTCAACACAGCCAGACTAGATGCAATCCCTTCCTCACTCAAGCCCCCAAGAGCTGATTCCATAAATGTCTACAACAAACAGGCATGCAGTGAAGTGTGGTAGAAAGAAGACAAGGGGAAAGCAACTGGTGTTTTAACCAATTGCAGTAGCCGTATTGTCACTTACGGAACTTATTTAACTTATCACTGCATGAACATGTTGCTAGGGCTCAGGGGTGGCCATGCACGTGAAGGAGCCTGAAGCTAAAGCTTCTTGACAGAACTCTGTCGGCTGGCTGTGTGGAGGCAGGAGCTAGAACAAGCAAGTCATTAGTGCTTCATCTCTCTGCCTCTGAGGCCATGGAGATTCTTGCTTCTGCTTATCCATAAGCTCCCACTCCCCAGCGCTTTCCCTGATCATCCTTTGCCTACAGTGGTGGTGACAACCCTACATAAACTTTCAGCCTTGGCACCTGTCACTGACTGGCTGGATCTGGGTTTCTTAGTCAGTCTTGGGAAGGGAAGGTGATTAAGGTTCAGCTAATAGTCCATGAACTGGTCTGTGCCTGGGGAGGTGAGGGTTATGTCACCTGCTGCCCACCCTTTAGGATTGTGGACAGAGTTGAATTCTTACCGCTGCATTGGAATTCACTAAAACATATCCAGGGGATTTTTTAACTCCATTTTTTTAACCACTCTTTTAAAATATTTCTGGCTTCCCCACTGCCTTTCTCCACCAATTTATGTCTAAATGTATTGAAATGCCCAAGACCCTGTCCTCCTTTCTTTCTTCAGTTTCCTCCTATCTTTTCTTGTCCCCCTCATCCCTCTACATCACACACAATTTACCACATCAGCCACTCTTGGTTACTACCTAAACTCCCTGATATCTGTGGATTTTCAGTGCCATCCCCACCCTGCCAACAGGAAACCCACTCTGACTATCCAATCTTTTCAGATCCTCCCCCTGGAGCCCAAGCTCCATGGGTATCATTGGAGAGTATGACATGTACTTGAAGATTAGGACCCCTAAACATCATGGTCTCCAACCTCACACCCCTAATAATCCTGCTCTCTCCTGGGTCTGTCTCTAGGATTTCTCATTAAAAATGGTTCCACCAGATAAGTCCCTAGCTCGAAGTCTTGAGAACAGCACATACACAGTCAATTAATTTAGATGTGGGGATGGAAATAGGTGAATATCAACTGAGAAGTGCTAACAGATTGTAACTTCAAACACAAGTGGGTACATTTTTGCAGAACTTCTACAAGGTGGTACCTATCAAAGCAAGTGAATTTCTGGAGGGAAACTCTGTATGACTTGAATCTCTCCCTAAGTAAACAATGAAGAAATACCATGAGAATGCCAAAAAATGTGGTATTTCTAGATCAGGAAAAAAAAAATGGTTCCAAAGTTGTATCTTGTGATTCCTTACTATTATACTGTAACTCACATCTGTTCCAGAAAGTTCCCTCACCTACAATTTCATAAAGGAAATAGAGGGATTAGTAAGATCTTCCCAGATCCTGGCTTCCCTCTCCCTTCCCCACCCCCATCAATTTCACACTCACCAGCACCTGCTCTGCTCATTCCGTTCCTCTTGCTCAGCAGAGGAGCCTCTCCTCCAGCCAAGGACTGACCTCCAACTTGTGTTTTGGTTTCCTCTCCTTCCAGCCCTTCAGGAACTGTCCCAAATCTCCACAGATCTCCAACCTCTCCTCTCTACTTACTGGTCTACTTCGACCTATTCCTAGGTCCTAATGAATCACCATCTCAAAAACTTTCCCTTCATCCTGCTTCTCAATCCTGCCTATTGCCCAAGGCATTTGTTTCAGTTTTTAGGTGTGTTGCAGTCTACAGGTGCCTCAGCCTCCTCATCCCTCATACGGGGCCTCCAGGAGATCTGTTCCTTCTCAGATCCTGAGTGACCTCTGGGTTCCAGAGTCTATGACCTGTGTACACACAGGCCCACAACAAGATATGACCATAATGACCTACCTCTCCTCAAGTAAATTAGTTCTTTGACACCTCTTTTTCTCGGTCTTCCTTCTGTTCTTCTGAGCTCTCTTACCAATCCCTCTATTTTAATACTGAGGTTCCCAGGTATTCCAACCTGCATCCCTTTCTCTTCTCACTCTTCATACTTTTAATGCCTACTCTCATAGATCCTCCTTCAGACTTCCACCCACTTGGCTCCAGATTGAAGTATCTTCCAGATTATTTCACAGTTTCTACATGAATATCTCACAGTAGGTTGACATAAGATATGTCTAAAACTAAACTCAGACCCCCTACCCTGCCTCTTTTTTTAGCCCCTTGCCCCTATACTACATCTGTATAATGACTACATTCCATCTTCACCACCCACATGTGATGGCCCCTGTCTCTGCATTGCCCCCATCTTGGTATATGACACCACCAGGTTACCCAGTCCAGAGACCCTCCTGTTACCCCTGACCCCCAGACTTCTTTCACATCCCAAATCAGATCAGTCTCTAACTGCTGCTAATTTTACCATCTACCTGCTACTCAAAATGACCTATTCCTCCCTATTTTCACCATTACAGCTTTGCTTCCATCCATTCCCAGTTCTTCTGCTGGCCAGTGGCTCTTATGAGGCTTGCACTCCCTCTTGTTGTGACCTGAGTAACATAACTGTCTTGTTTTTTTGATGGTGTAAATAAGATCATGCTTTTATGACTATTAATATAGCACAACTCCCATCTCGCCCCATTCGACTTATTCAACCCTCATTCCCAGTTACATCAGAGTTGGAAGCTTCCCCACATCTCCAAACTTGCTCTTTTCTGCAGCCCTGACACACACTGGCCTTCTGCTCGGGAAGGGTGTCCTTTGCCTACCTTCATCTTAATCCCTATGTTTGATGCTTTTTCAAAGCATCTCAGGTATTAACCCCCAAAGGAAGCCTCTCCTAGCTGAGTCAGAGCTTCTGTGGATTGCAATTGTGGGTTTACCTGGTCAGGAAGAGATGGATGCCACCACCCCCAGCCCATCCCGGGATGCAGCTCAGCTCCCAGCACAACCGGGCACTCAGCGTGTAGACCGTCCGTACTCACACAGCACAGCAAGACCATGGTCAAAGCCAAATGACATTCTGAGTTTGTTTTCTATTTTAACCACCTCACCCCCACTCCATTTGCCTTTACAAAGACGTTTCTCATGACCTGACTTCTAGTTGACAGTTTCCTTTCATTATCCCCAAGTATAATTTACCGGCTCACTTTTCTTCCTTCCAGTTTATTTTTATAGTATTTCTATTCATTTCTGGAGTAACAACTAGTCTTAAAAGCTTATTCTTTTTGAGAAAACAAGCATGAAAACTAGTGGAAGGTATCATAAAGAGAATCCTTTGTGTCCTACCCACACATCATCGGAACTGGCTAACAGCAGTTTCTATAGATATAGATATAGATATAGATATCTTCTGAAGATACATAAGGGCTCGTGTTTGAATAGTTTTCATGTTTTTCCCTTTTTCACTATCTCCTTATAGAAAATTCTCATCATGTTCTCTAGGTTATTGCAAATTCTGCCAGTATCATTAAAACTATGTTCAAACCATCTATTTTTTTCATACATAATTACTTATTTCAGAGATTGTAGCATTCACAGAACTGAATTTTTCCCTGTTTTCTGAATAATTTTGTTAATCTAGGAAGGAATTTAAAGCTACTGACTCATCACATTGCATTTTCACTCAGAGTTGCCTTAATGAGATCCTCACCAATAGTTGACAAAGATGTTACATTTCTTAACTATCAAGGTAGGGAACAAAGGTCTAAAGTCATTCTTCATAACAGAAAGAAGAGAAAGAGAAAAATAAGTATTGAGATGGCACCATAGGGAGTCTTAGTATATTTACCTTGCTTATTTAAATTAATTCAACTGGAAATATTGTTTAAAGAAGAATTTTTCACACTACCTTATACATCTAAAACTGAAACAGATGCATTTGTTTTAAAATATGACCATTTGAATGCCTTTTTTTCCACACAATTCCATGTTTTGTCTCATCTTCCTCTTGTGGGGAACTGACTCATTAATTAATTTATGCTAATTTTGAGGGATATGTTCACAAAATACACCCATATACACACAGACATACCTTTAGAAGGAAAAAGTCTTTCTTATAGTTCATGATATTTCATTGCATGTGAAGTTGACTTCCCTAAATCCTTTGTTAATGAACATTTATGTTGTTTCAAACATTTTTGGCATTGCAGGTAACACTGTATGGGTAATAATGCACATATGCCATGTCACATGTACATAAGAATATCTGCAGAATACTCTCAGAATGGAAATGATCTGATCAAAGGCTATGTGCATTTGTAATTTTGGTATCTATTTCCAGATTACTATCCATCAAAGTAGAACTGTATGTCTATGTCTCTACCTATCTGTCATCTATCTATCCATATCACCATCAGCAACATAAGACTGATTGGCCTTTCTAAAGGCTTTTGATCTTTTGAGGCAAGAGGAATGGTTGAAAATCCCTCCCTTCCTGGGGCTTCTGTCAGTTTCTGACAGAAGTAATTCAGAGAAAGGAGTACGTGCAATCCTCTGTGCAGAAGTAAGATTTAGCAAAATTCAAAACATTGCTAATTGCATAAGAGTGCTCCTGACTCTATTGAACTTGATTGTATGCTGAATTTGGTCTGTACATTACAAACCCCATGTACTAAAATAATCCTGAATATGTTTCCACAGTATTTTATTGTTAATTCAACTTTTAATTTTAAAATAATTTTAGGTTCACAGGAAAGTTGCAGTTTCACAAATTGCACAGATGGCACAATTCTCATATACTCCCACCCAGTTCTCCTATTATCAACATCTTACATTAGTATGTGTGATTGTTAAAATTATTGAACCAATATTGATACATTATAAATAACTAAAGCCCATCCATATTACAGACTTCTTTAGTTTTTACATTTTGGGTGTTTTGGGTTTTTTTTTTTTTTTAATTCTGTCTTCCAGACTCTCCATCCGAGGTACCACATTCCTGTCCACCTTGATACTACTTGACATAACTTGTCAACCTCCTGGCTCCTCACTCATTGCCCATTGATGACCCACTTCTCAAATGGGGAATTCTGTGGGCTGTAGTTTGTGTCACCGAATTCATACATTGACAAGACCAAGGTGACAGTATAGGGATGTAAGACATTTGGGAGGTGACAAGATCATTAGGGCATTGGTCATAAGGTCATTAGCACCCTTACAAAAGTGGTCTTGGAGAGCTAGCCCCTCCTGCCATGTGAAGGTACAACCTGAAGTCTATGACTCAGCAGAGAGCCTCCCCTGATGGTGCTGTACCAAGCTTGATCTTGGCTCCCCAGCCTTCAGAACTGTGAAAAATAATTTATGTTGTTTATAAGCTACCTAGCCTGTGGTAGTTTGTTATAGCAGAGTGACAGACTAAGACAGAGGATTGTTTTTCCCTCACACCCACCAAACCGGAGGGCCAGAATAAGGCATTAGGCTCCCCTTTGCTTCCCCGTGCTGCCTCCAGACCATCACTCATCTTCAGCTTTCATAAGCTCTGCTCCCAATGAGAGTAACACCATTAATCAGTCCTACCTCCTCCTCATTGCTGCCTGCACCGTCATCCTGGTCACTTCCTTCATTTGCTGAACATTTTACCTTCTGGATCACTGGCTTCTTCTCTATTCCTACATCTAATCATACCTTCTACTTACATCCCTGCATGATCCTTGGATGTCATCACCCACACAGACGTACCCCCCATGATCCACATGGATGGCTGTTCACACCTTGACCTTGAAGCTCTGTCTCTTCATCTTCCATGACTTCTCCCACTATGCAGTTTGGCCACTCTATCTTGGGTCCTACATCAGAAAATGATCAGTTCTGACGTTTCACTCCTCAAGTGGCTAACCACCAACACATTTGGCCAAGAATATTCCACTGAGAAATTTCTGAGTCTTAATGTAATTTTTAGCTCACTTAAACTTTTCATTTTCTCACCATCTCTTTGGCTTTCAATTCCTTCATTATATAGCCTAACCTCATCATTAAAATCCTTCTTCTGTCAACTCCCTTCTTTCTCTTTTCCTGCCTGATACTTGAATGGCAACCCTCCAACCTGAATGGACACTTCCATCTGATATCTGAAGCCTTCACCAGAGTGGCTGAACACTGCTAGAGGAAAAGGCACAGCCTATCCTCAATATATCCTTCCCATGTCTTCATTTCAGATTTCATGTGGGAATGATTACATCTATTCCCCTTGGTTTCCCCCTCTCCTAGGTGGCCATCTCATAAATTTTCCTTCCTCATAGCCCCAGTGGAAAACCTTGCCTCATAATTCACAGAATGAATAGAGGTCACCAGATGGGAGACCTCTATTGTTCCCTCCCAACTCATTAATCTGTCCACATTGCAGCTCAGTTCTTCTCTCTTCCCATAATAACTGATCAACTATTCCTCCTTTTATCAGAATCCAGTCCTTCCAGATGTCCTGTGGGTCTCATCTCTCTCATTTTTTTTCCTTCAGAGAGGGCAAGAGACAGAGGGCAGGGGAGGGGCAGAGGGGCAGAGGGAGAGGAAAAGAGAGAATCTTAAGCAGACTCCATGCCCAGCACAGATCCTGATGCACAGCTTGATCTCACAACCCTGAGATCATAACCTGAGCCAAAATTAAGAGTCGGGAGCTTAACCAACTGAGCCACCCATGTGTCCCAGGTCCCCTCTCTTCTTCACATTGTATTGCTCCTTCTGCCATCCTCTCTTTCCTATATCATCAATCCCCATGCTTTTCCAGATTATTACTGACAGCTTGTAAACATGTTCTAGTATTGTCCTCTAAAAACAAAATGAAACAAAGCCCCACATCTCCCTTGGCCATCAATTCCTTTGCAGACCCATCTGTTCTACCCCCTCATGGCCAAGTTTCTCTAAATAGTTGCCTCCAAGTGTTTCCTGCACCTCTTCATCTTCCATTTGCTCCTCAATGGACCACAGTCTGGTTTCTGGCCTTCCTACATCTTGAAAACAACTCTTTTCAAGACAGTCTCCATGTTGTTCTACAATGGTTACTTTTGGTTTTTATTTCACTGTAGTTGCCCCTGCTAATGATCTTTTTCTCCTGGCTTCTGTGACATCACTCCCTCTTGGCTCTAGGACCTTTTTAGGGGTGTGCTCCCACTTACCCTTTAGGCTCCTCTTCATTTTTAAATGGTGAGCCTGAAGGACCCAATCTTGGATCATTTACTCTTCTCCTTTGGAATTCTATTTCGAGAGGACAGCCTCCATTTTCAAGGGCTCAGATCATATCTCAATGACTCTGAGTGCATTTTACCCTTACTGAAGTTTGTTTTTGTTTTTGTTTTCCCAATAAACCTCTTACAAGTCTAATCCCATACTAGAGTCTGCTTCTTGGAGAACTTGAACTAACCCAAGAAATGGGAGGACAAATTTTTCTTCAACAAAGATATAATTACTCACACCTTAAGGAAACACCATTGGAACCTCAGCAAAAGGATAAATTTTAGGGAGCTTTGTGACTTCCCATGGTGGGGGTTGGGAGGGCAGGCTGCTTGACCGAAATGACAGGAGAGAGGTCAGTCATATCACATTCACTTGGTCTTTCATGAGGAACCACAACACACATTGGTTAGCCAGGAAGATTTCAGTAAGCAGGTCCAACTGAGGCAAGAATGCACTTAGAAGGAAGAAATAATTTTTCCGCATACTGGATTTTAAGAAATCATTCGGAAGAACAACATATGTGCCTTTGAAAGCATAAAGCCACTAAAGTCTAAGACAGAACACAGATCATTAGTGAGGTGGCAGGGAAATGGAAATAAATGTTCTTCATGGAAAAGTCACACCTCAAGTAAGACCTTTTGCTGCCACCACAGCAAATTCCTAAACTTTCACAAAGGCAGCAAAATGCCTAGATATTAGATTGAGGAAAATAAAAAAAAATTAGAATTTAAACCTTCGGACTTCGAACCTGCAAGAGCAAAATGCTTGAAATTACACCTAAAGAAATTTATTTCTAAGGGGGTTTAATTCTTTAGCTTTAATATCTCCTTGAAACTCATAATAATGAGAAGGGCTTAATATCAAAAGTTAGAATTTCATCATGGAAAGGGTTTTCATGTTTTGTTGTTGTGTTTTCTTGATATGGTAAGTGGATATCTTGGCAGAACAACTGATGGACTATTTTGAACATGACATTTGGAATAGGAAGTAGAATCAGAAGTGATTCTTAGTTTTGAGTCAGGATAACCCTAAAGTCATTTTAGTTATTGTATTCTTCAGTCCCACCTTGGGGAGTCAGGAGGGTCAAATCTATGCTGCCCCCCCCCATGTTTCCAATGGAATATTTAAAGGTATTCTGAATCAGAGTTGGTGTTAGGTGGGCACACTTGTGAGATGGGAGTAAGGTTGCTTTGTTTGCATTCACACAGGATGAAGAGCCACACCTGAGTCACCACAGGCTTCTATACTAACTTCAGACCTGTTGGTGAGGGGGTTAGGTGGGCATGTATGGAAGAGGGTGACTACTTATTATCCACCCCTGCCATTTACTTTCACAGGAAGGGAAAGTTCAATGTAAATAACACTCCTGATTTCTCTCCGTCACCTTCATATTCTCCTTTGCAGGGGAGTACAAGTAACTTCTGAAATGTGAGAAGACAACCCAATCAGATCCACTTCTTCCGTTTCTCTTGTCATCTGCCTTCCCACAGAGAGCAGCTGTTCTCCTCCGCTGCCCATCCAGAAATGACTGTGTTGCCTTGGTTCTATCTGTTCCAGGATGGGAGTTTCTGGAGCCCACTGAGCAATCATGCTACATTACATTTCACATCTCAGATACCTCACCAGCACCTCGCTTCCTTGTGGGGAGCTGCCTCCAGACCATGTGTGTTCACAGGATTCTTGCTCCATGTGATAATGGGGCACAGTCCGGCCCTCCCTGGTGCGAGTGCTGGAGAATGGCAGCCCCAGCAGTTTGTTTGGTCATTAGAGATGCATGCTCCCTAACTCCTAAATTGCATACATCACAGAGGACAATTAATTTTAAAGGAGGCTGTCATGCACCTGGACTTTGAGAGCTGGTAGAATTACTAGCAATACTGAGAGAATTATTCTAAGGAGCTTTATGGCTTCATGGAAGAGGGATTTAAAACTGTTGTCATTGCATAAGAAAGAGTTCAGATAAATATGGCAATGTTTTCTTATTACATTTTATCTAAATGACAGTGATTTGCAAGACCTTGCTTAGCATCTGACATGAGAAGTGGAAGGGATTTACAGCACTGGTTTAAAACAAGGTTTTGTGTTGTTTTATTTATTTCCTTAAACAATGTACCAGAAAGGACTGGATCACGTTTTTGTGGGAGAATGTCTGTGGAATTTGTAATAAGGAGGTTTTGCTTCACTGAATTGCTAGAAGGTATTCTCAGATAGTTTTTTGCTATTGTATTATCCAAAGTCACCTGTGATCCCAGGGGTAGAAGGAAGATCTCTGGAGCCCAGTGTGACAGTAGTTCAAGATGGTCAAACCACAGAACAATTGCTTTGGTTTAAGGAGTTATAGGGGCACAGAGGAGTATGTAGCCTCAGATTGCCTCAGAATGTAGAGATGAGATTATTTCAATAAATCATCGCCAACTGCCTGCCCACTTGTCTTTAGTTTCTTGACCATATTAGCGATAGCAATAGAACATTCTTACTCTCTTGGCTTTGAAAATCAACCGGTACGTAGCAACTACTCCACCTGTTGGTGTTTGTGGTTATAATTTAAGAGTAGCAACTTTGATATAGAATTCATAATGCCACCAATATCATTTCTAATCTCCAGAAGGACTGAAATAATTTCAGATAAAGCCAGGGTAAAATTTCCCAACTTCGCTCCTAAATAGACCTTCTGGAATCCCACCAGGGATGAGAAGCCTTCTTTATCAAGCTCTGCACAAGACAACTCTGGGATATTTGGAAGAGTCTTGAACATCTCAGTAATTGAGACACCCCCCTCCCCAAATAGCAGAGGCACAGAGAGAGTGACCCCATGTGGTACCCAAGTTCCATGACAATAGCTGTGCTCTGAGGGTGGCCAGGGGCCCTAGGAGTTTAATGCCAGTGACATTTTTAGATCACAAGAGTGTTTCCTTGAAATGAAGACTGCTTCTCCCCATCATTCTCCTGACAGGGCGTTCTTTAACCCATGCCTTGGGCTAAGCTAGATGTCTTCATCTGCAAGAGCCACACACTTTGTATGAATAAGGATGGGTTTGACATCCCAGAGGTTATAATTTATGCCTCCTGCTTATGAAAAATATCTTTAAAGAAGGAAGATGTTAAGCAGAATTGCAAGTTTCCCACATGTACTTTCATTAGAGAAGAAACGGCACAGATTTTATTTTCTTCCACTTAAAAACAATATGTAATTTAAAGAAGGGAAATTTCAGAGGATTTTGTATTTGCTTTTGCAAGTTAACAAAAGGAAAGGAGCCATTTTAATGCATGTCCCATTTAGCGCTATCCCCTCACAGCTTGGCTCCCCCATCCCAGGTGCTGTATTCTGTGTTCACTGTGGAAATCAGGCTCAGGTTGAGTCATGCTATAGGAGTCACATGTGTACGCTCACACAGAAATGTGCCTATGGGGCTTGGCCATGTCCGTTAGTTTCAGATCAACTTGGACTAGTGCGGGGACTGACTGGAAACCCAACAAAATAGGTAAGAAGACAAGGGCAAGCACCTTCCACAGCAGGCATCCACCCATGGCATCTCTGGGTCGGTCAGTTACCCCCTGGGTTAGTGTAGAGTAAGGAGGTTCTGAGACCCGGATCCCACAGCGTGCAGAGAGCTTCTCACAGATGCCCATGCTGGTGTCTGCCCCAGAAAGCAGGGCAGCTGCAGGGGGTCCTTCCCAGAAATGCCTTCTCAGAGCAGCCTAGTTGAAGAGAGTGTGCCCATCACATTCCCTTCATAGGAGGCCTCTTCAGAGAAGATCTGGGAAAAGTCCAGAGCTCGGTCAGGCCCAGACACACCCCAGGTTCTCAAGGGAGTGTTCTGCTGTGTGGTTTCTGTGGAGGCCAAGAGAAACAAGGCTGTACCCACCTCGAGTCTAGCCCTGACATAAGTACAGCCATCTTGACAAAGCAAAAGCTGGCACCTCGCACCCCCTCTCCACCCTCTCCCCTGGTAATATGTGTGACATTCCTCAGCCACCCCTGACTGTCCTAAAAGAAAAACAAGTAGTTAACTTGCAGAAATCACAATCCTGAAAGACAGGAGTCTCCCTCAGTTTACAAATGTCCCAGTGCTAAATCTCACTAATGGGGACGCTTGATGGGAGGAATGTGACATTCCACCAGGAAACTCCCAACTGTCTTCATGTTAGTGCCTCATTAGAGGAAAAAACAGCCTTGGCTTGATAATAACCAGGCCTCCAATATCCTGACAGTCTCTTTACCCTGATAGCCCTTCTGAATATCCCCTTTGTCCTCACCCACCACCGAGTCCACCCCTACCTCTGCCTTTAAAAACTCTGACTGTAATCTGGTTAGGGGTCCAAGTCCCTACTCCGCTATGTCAGGTATACTTGGGCGTAAGCTTAAGCTTGTCAAATAAACCCTCGTGTGATTGCATCAGTGTTGGCTCCTTGGTGGCCTCTCGGACGCAAAAACTCGGACATAACAGTTTCAGTCAAAGAACAGGTTCTTCAGCTAATTCATTCTTAATATGGCGGCCCTCCCTGCTGCCATTTTGGTGAAGCACTGAGGTCAAGTCAACCTTTGCAGGTAATAACCTCAACCGGGTAATGTCGACTCATGGTTTTCCTCTTTTTGTTTTAAGATTTTATTTAGTTATTTGCCAGAGAGAGAGAGCGAGCACAAGCAAGGTTTGCAGCTGGCAGAGGGAGAAGCAGGCTAACCGCTGAGCAAGGGTCCCAATACAGGATTCAATCCTACGACCCTGGGGTCATGACTGAGCTGAAGGCAGATGTTCAACTGAGTGAACCACCCAGGTGTCCCTCATTGTTTTTCTATAGGGTTCAATGTCAAATTCCACAGCAGCTCCAGTATTCCCTGGCCGCAGGTG
Organism: Mustela lutreola; assembly: GCF_030435805.1. Taxonomy (NCBI): domain Eukaryota; kingdom Metazoa; phylum Chordata; class Mammalia; order Carnivora; family Mustelidae; genus Mustela; species Mustela lutreola. The sequence continues at coordinate 6,294,689 of NC_081294.1, read as the reverse complement.
TCCACAGGCAGCACCTGTGCTCTGGGGACAAGCGCCAAGGCCATCACCCTAAATGCACATCCCGAGCTTGTGGGGCTTTGAGGCAGGCAGGACCAAAATGGGTTTGCTGTGAAGTGTGTCCTCTCTCTTCTCCTATGATTGTTTTCTTAATTACCTCAAAAATTTGGGCTGTGAGCACAGTACATGCTCAGAGATTTCTAATTCGGTGTGCATGTGAGTGTGCATGTGTGCGTGCGCGTGTGAAAAACTGAGTCTACATGACATACTCTGACAACCTAAATCTGCAATTTAAATAGATCAGGCAATATTCAGGTTTCATGCTCTATGCAAAAGCACGATAAACCCATCCGCATAAAGTAAACATCTTTGTCTTTGAGGAGGGTCTCATCATGTAGGAACAAAAGTTCAATGGATTAAAGAATGACGTTACCGTTGCCTGTGTGTCTGAGCCCTCGTGGAGTTGTGATTACACTATGCAAATTTTAATATCGATCTTCCGTGTGGTGAAAATCAGAACTGTCCTTTTTCATACATTTTCAGTGTTAAGTGATGACTGTGTCAAGCATGTAAATAAGCAGACAACAGAAAGCAGTGGTATATAGACTGGGAACACAGGGGTTTCCAGTTTCTCCAGAAAATTTGAATTTAATTTAGAAATTTCTATATAAAATACTTTAACAATTTTTGAACAATCTACAATGTGAAAGCATCAAGAAATACCTGGTCCTATATTGTGTACAAAGGCAGGATAGGTTCCTCAGCCTAAATAAAACATCTTTATCTTCCAGGAGTTTTTCAATGTTTCAGGAACAAGAGTTCACCCTATTTAAACAGTACTGCTAGCTGACGTCTGTTTCCGAGCCTATGTGATTTTTTATTATCATACTTTTTGGGGAATATCCGTCATCGATGTAGTGAAAATCACACTTGTCCTGTCCCATGTTTTTAACACTGATGATAACTGACTAAAGCATTTAGAGATAAGCAATCAGAATTTTACAAAGTAGCAATTCTTTGTTTTGTGCTGCTGATTCTGTTAGGTCCGCTATATACCATGGATGAAAACGCTTTTCTCTGAAGGCTGTTGTGATTCATTAAAAACGCAGCGCACACCCAGGCACCCTGCTCGTGCTGGACCCTGATCGGCTCTGTGTTCCTTCCTACATTTTGCCCTTTCTTTGTTTTCCTTCTCTGTTTCTTTCCTTTTCTGTAAAATAGTAGATACTGAAATAGCTCCCGGTGCCCATCCCCTGATGTTCCCTGAAGGAACACAATCGCACCCCCCAGGCTCTGCTCTCCTCCGAGATCCTTCCTCCACTCCTCTGTGCTGGGGGTTTCGCATCTACTCTGCCCCCGACGGCTTCCCATTTCCCTGGTCAGTGCACCGCTTCCTTTTGGATCTACACTTAGATTGTAGGTATTTTTCTAGCTGAGGCCTCATGAAAACCCAAATATCAAAATAAGCTGAACCAGAACCAAGATTTTTAAAATATGAGGAGGTATTTCAAGTATTTCAATCACACTAAAAATATCGGTATGCTTGTAATCACTTATAAGGATATAATCATGTTTTTGATGAGAGGGGTACTTAGAATAAATATAAAGTAACTTTAAGGAAAAAAAAAAAAAAAACACAGGGATGGAGGAGGTTCAGGGAGAGAGAGGGAGAGAGACCTAGGAATGGAAGGATTTCTGGTCTTTTTCCTTTGTTTACAGCGGCTGTGCCCTCTCCCTGGTCACTCTCCTACCAGCACTTGGACAAGTTCTCCTCAGCCTTAAGATACATCAAGATAGGACTCAGAGAGGTGTTTCTGACCACGGCCAACTTACTAGGGGTCCCTCCCCGCATGTTTTTCCACAGCATCGTCTGCCTACAGCTGTCTCGCCACATGGCCCCAGGGATGGCAAAACCCAGTGACTGTCTCTCTCAGGAACCGTGACCACCCTCCCAGAGGAAACCTTGTTATATTTACCTCTGAAACCACATGGCGTCACGCCGGGTCTGACAAATCCCAAGCCCTCATTGGATGTTCGATCAGTGAATCGGTGAGGATCAAGCGGGGAAAAAAGATAGCAATTAGGAAATAAGGAACAGGCGTGATGATCAAAGGAGCTTCCAGACTAGGGAATGTGAAGTAAAGCCCGACAGCTGAGAACATTCCAGAGGGAATCTTCTTCTCCCTTCCTCTCTGGTAGCAATAACTGTCCCTTCACGCAGAAACCACAGGGTGGGGCAGAAGAACCCACCCGCCCCCGGGATGAGCGGCTTCACAGGCTGGTCAAGGTGAGGAAACTCTGGCCGCCTCCCTCCAGGACAAAGATTTTCTGATCTGACTGAAATCCATCTTGGTCGGTCTTAGCCAGTTCTCTTACAGGGAGCCACACGGGTTTAGTTTAAATGATGAAGTTCATGAAAGGCCTGCGTGCAGTAAGTTGCCATTTAACGGTTTATTTTGTTATAATGGAATTCATTGCAGATGATTGACCTGGGAGTGGTTGTTCCCTGAACCCAGCTGGCTGAGACATTTCCGCCCATTCAAGGAGAGGTTACTCCTTGTCGCCTCCACCTGCTTCTCACCCTCGGTGCCGGGATTGTGGTGGCCAGGGACTGAGAGGGAGGGGCGGGCAGAGAGCAGCTAACTTCTTCATACACATCATTCTGTTTCTGTTCCAGGCATTTCTTGGCTCCTGCCTGCCTCCTACCGGTGTCCAGCCTCCTCCACCTCTGGTCATGTCTGTTCAGCTGGCTGCCCTAGGACCCTGTCCACTGTCTCCCAACCTCACCTTCCTTAGCCTGGCTCTCCCTTTCACATGTTCACCCACGGCTGAAATTCGTCCGATAATTGCTAATTCTAAGAAAGTGGGAAAATGGACATACACTCTCCCTTTTAGCGATGGGAAGACTGAGACAGAGCACCTTGGAGTGGCTCTCCTAAGATCACACAGCTCCTTAGTGACAGCACTGAAAACTATTTTTATCTTTCTGTAGCTCTTCTCCAGAGAAACCAGAGGGTCTGTCCAGCCATCAGTGAACTCAAAGCCTGCCCTAATTCTTCAAAGTCCGTGAAGCACAGTACATTGTCTCGTGTCATCCAGAACTGACCTTGTAAATAACAAAATACTGACCTGCTGGTATGGAATGACCAATGCCTAGCCAGAGATAACAGAGGGATATTAGACGGCATCAAGTATCTTCACAGTGGGTGTCTGATAAACCGATTCCCCATTCTAGCTCCTTCCCAGCTTCTTTGTCTATATCTTTAAAACCCACTGAATCTAATGTTTACAGTCTACTGAATCCAAATATCAGTACTTTACTTATTCAGTAATGAATTTGCTATCAAGTTTTGATGAAGGCCAGCTTAAACAGCTGCTGGGTTGAGCCAGGTGAGGACTAATAATGTGGACAGTACCCAAGATTGTATTCACTGCAAAGATCAAGGAATTGGGGAGTAGAACTTAAAATTTATCTGATATCCTAGTAAGATTTTTCTTCTTTGGCCTTAACACTGGATAACATGGCACACGGCCTTGGCTGGCCAGTGTCCCACTGGGAACCTCTTTCTCTGCTGTGCCTCTAGCCCCTTGGAGGAATAGTCATGGTTCTTCTCTCTGTCCCTTCTTGCCTTCTGTACTTGGCTGCTACACACACTTTACATTAGAACTAATCTAACCTATTGGCTGCCCACGGGAAATATCTTTAGATTTATTCATTTATTGATAAAGCAGGTCAACTGGAAACTTAATCTAATATATATTTAAATGAAAATAAGAAGAATAGACCTTCATTTCTATATATCACTGGAGTTGTACCCCAGCCAAGCTCATTTATTTGGAGATCTCAGCCACTGCACATTTTAAAAAGGGAGTATTAAGTAAAATTGAATCGGCATACTAACAATATTTTTGCTCACGTATTTCTTTATTCTAATCGACTATATACCCTTCCAATCACGCAGTGGGATTATATGATACAATTCGGATTTCCCAGATCTGTTTCCGTTTGCCCCCAAAAGGCTATCTGACAAATACCAGGTACGTATTTCTGGAGAACAAATAGACTCCATTTCTCAGCGAAGGGCATTCTGTCGTTTGAATTCGTTACCAGGGAATGCAAGATCACACTAAATACACAGAAACCCATCTTCCAGTTGAGAAGCAGCTGAACTGCCATGACCAAGATATGTAAAATCCCTACCATATAGCAGGTTTTCGTTTTACTATAGAACGCAGACAGACATTAATATTTTTACTAAATCTCATTCTCGTGTTTATTAGATTCTAATATTGGTCCCAATCTTGCCCAAATAAGTTCAACTTTAAAACTACTAAAGAGACCCTGTCGTTCCCTCCTTCCCTTCCTTGGGGCTAGTCAGCCCTCCCTGTTCTCCTGGGCACCAACAGTCAGGAAACCATGTTAGACGCAGACTTAAAACAGCTGATTTTCCAGCCTGCTCTAGGTCCATTTATGACCTAGTCTTTAAGAGTCTCTCATTCTGCATTGGAAAGAGACCTGTGAAATCCACCTATGTTTGCCAGAAAAAGCCAAAACTAAAGGTAGCAAATAAACTGCCCACATGCAGAAATATAATAGCTTTGAATGTTGAGCATAAATTCTTTCCTCAAGTTTCTTCTTTATGGCTGTTCCCTCTGTTAAGCAAGTAACCAGTACAGACCTTTCTACCTGAGGGCTGCCTACCTTGGGGAGGACCTCTGTGATCCCAGAGCACGGCGATCAGAGGCACCAGTGGTGTGTCTCAGCAGCCAGAGCTTGGGACTGACCTTCTGCATGATGCCCAGACCCAGCTCATTCTGTGGTCTTCCCACCTGGAGCCGGTCCCATGCCTCCTATCCTTGGTGGCTTGTCACCCTTCCCGTGACACATTGAGTGGGAAACTCACAGGAGTGTCTTGTTGAGCCCTCTGCAGACACCTGCAGAACCATCTTTGGAAAACCAAGTCTCCTGGAAGGAACTTTTCCAAAACATGACCTTCAAAGTTTTGGAAAGGTCCTTCAAGGCCCTGGTGCATTCAGGAATAATTCAGTGATAATTATCAACATAAAATTCAGGAAGTTAATTATCAACGTTGAAAAATCCGAAAGTATAAGAAGAGCCCTGATCTTGGAATCATACAGTGTGTTCTCTCCTGGGCTCTGTCACCGAAGCTTGGTGACACTGAGGACACTGAGGATGGTCCTTGGCCTTGCCAGGCCTTGATGAACAATGGAGGGGTTGCCCTTTGATCACTAAGATCGGCTCCTGAGCTAACACTCTGGGCTGGTGGAGCCTTCCAGGAGACCCAGCTTTATGAGTTCAGTGCACAGGGGCTCCCCATGGGATGGATCAGAATAACTTATCCCCTGAAGCCAATCTACACAGTCTTGGTACACTTTCCCCCAGGGAAACAAGCTTCTGTTTCCCCCTCTCCCTGTTTTTAGAAACACACACCCGGGAAGCCTGGCCAAGGTAGACAAGGATGCCATTAACCTGCCTGGCTCCCCAGGACCCTAGGATGTACTTTCCCTGCTGAAACTGCTTTCCCACCATCCACCTCACCTGCAAAACGCTTTGACCTCATGTGAAACCTTAGAATATCCTTTGCTCTAAACAAATACATTTTGTGCTAACATGAATCAATGCCCGTACGCGATGGCTGCCATTAGAGCACATCATTGTCAGCCGCCCCGTTATCATTCTCTTCTGCTCCCACAACTACTTGTGGAAACTAGTTTCAATATCTTAGAGCTGCATGTGAAGGTTTTTTACATCAATGACACCAGCCTGAAAAATTGTGTCGTCTCTGAAAAGCTACCATTAGCAAGATCAAGACCTCTTGGCTTCTCAGACCACCATGCCCAACATGATTGGGAGCACAGTTTCATAACAGCCAAGTGATGAAGGTATTTATTCCAGTTTACTTTTTATATATGTATATATCCAATTTGATGTGTTTTTGAACTGTTGGCTTCCCAGCGCATTACTGGTTAAGAAAGGACTTAATATCAATTTATTCCCAAAATAGTGACAATAAGCTTTATTTTCCTTTTTTTTTTTTTTTTAAATTAAGACTTCACTTTTTAAAAGGAGTTTTGGCTTCATAGCAAAATTGAGGGCAAGGTATAAAGATGTCCCATATACTCCTGCCTCCTCATGAGCATAGCCTACCCCTCCAGCCCCTTATCACCATCCCCCACCAGAGTAGTCCATTCGTTACGGTGGTTCATTTGCTGCAGTCGACGAACCTACATTGACACCTTCTGATCCATAGTTTATACTGGACATATTTGATGAATCATGGCAATCCACAGTTTATATTACAGTTCACTCTGGAGTGGTACAGTCTATGGGCTTGGATAAATGTGTCATGACATGTATCTCTAATTTTTGTATCCTACAGAGTATGTTTACTTCCTTAGGAATCCCTGTGCCCTGCCTATTCCTCCCACCCCAGTGTCCAAACTTCTGGCAACTGCTGATCTTTTTATTGTCTCTGTAATTTTGTCTCTTCCAGAACGTCCTAGAGTTGGAACCATACATGATGTAGCCTTCTCAGATTGGCTTCTTCCATGAAATAATAGGCATGTAAGGTCTTTCCATGCATTTTCATGGCTTGCTAGCTCATTGCTTTTTAGTGCTGACTAGTGTTCCACTGTCTGGATGGACCGCAGTTTGTTTAACCACCCACGTCCCTTGAAGGGCATCATGGTTGCTCCCAAAGGTTTCATTTTAATAACTTAGTTTACAGCTACCAGCCAAGATTCTCCACTGTAGAATCATACACTTCCCTTTGAAGGTAATCCCTGGGTAGACACTTGGGTGTGTAAAAAGACACTGTCTGTCATCAAACTTCACTTTTTAGTTCTAGCATCCACTGAGGAATGGGTGACTCCTTCACCCTTTCCGTACTTATTACTTAGCATCCCACTGCAAATGAGAGCTTGATCTCCCTATTGGTATGTTTATTTATGTCAGGGTCAACTCGCATATTTTTATTTTATCGAGTAGGTTATTGTCTATTGCATTAAATATTTATTTTGATGCGCAGATTTTGACAGATTGGGTGAAGGCAGCTCTTGTAACTCCTGACTCCCTTCGACACGGTCCTGGGACTCCTTAGGGACCTGTTTACTTTCTGGTGCATTAAAGTGTTCCAGTCTCCTCTTGTGCTTTTCCTGGCTCAGCTCTGGAATTAGCTATCTTCCCAAGGAGTCCTGGTTCTTCTTAGCAGAAAATGTTATTTAGAAGTCAAAATCTCGATGCTAGGCTATATGTGTATTGCATTCTTCTCTAACTTCATAGAATAAACCAGGAGCTTACTCTAATCACTCTTTGAAGACATCCAGGATGGCGAGGAGAGAGGAAATTGAAACCTGGCATTTTATAACACCTGGATTGTGATATTGTACTCATATTATGCCTCCCTACAGATTCCTATGCAGAGTGAACTGGTTTGCCTTTTGTTTTTAAAATTGCTTGATTTTAATGCCAATGACTGATATTTCTGCACCATTTGTTCTAAACATAGGTGTGAGGAGGACAGAGTAAATTGGCTAAAGAAGTACGTGGGCACCATAGAAAAACAATGCTCTGTATTACGTCATGAAATATCTTCTGTCAGCTTTGTTTAAAGTTACATATAGCTCATTTCCCGTAATTACATTTTATTGTCTATTGCTATGACAATTATAAGAAAATTATTTCTATAGGAACTGTATTTTTATTCTTTGATTAACCTTTCTATTAGATTGAAAATATGTCTAGTGGCTTGCTGAATTCACTGTCAAAAAATAGTAAAACATTAAATAGAATCATCTTAATTATTCCCAAGTAAAGTTCTCAGGTCTTACTATACTTGAAAATGTAGCTAACACGGGTCATATTTCCTCCTCTTCAGCCGCAATGTCATTTTCAGTCCTGAAGTCTGTTGTCAGTGGTCATTATGATTTCTAGTAAAAATCCCTTATTTTATTGTAGGCATTTGTTCCCTTGAGTCCTTACAATATTGGCTGAAAGAACATTTCATACAACCTCTACTATTAATTTTGGTTATAACTACCACCCGTTAAGTGTCTTGTCTACACAGTTTATCTTCATGACTACGTTATGTTTTACTCATTCCAACGTCTGGGGAAAGCAGCTGGAGATCCACTGTCTCAGGGCTGAGTTTAGAACTGCATCTCCAGAATCTCATGCAGTTCCTCCACGCCCAGAGCCCACATTGGGTTCATTGTCAAGCACTGTTTAGTATTCATGCTAGGGAAACGTTACCCTTTTCACTGAACTAGAGAATGCACCCAAAGCACAAACGATGTGCCTGCACGTGAATTCCAATTTTATGTGGATCTCTTTCTTCATGGTGATAAGTGTGTTTCGAAATACGCCATGGATCAGCCAAATTTTTAGTTGTCAGTGTATCTTCTCTCTGACGCTGTATCTATCAAATAGTTAATTATTTTTCAGCCAAAACATATATTTCTCCAGAGAGTTCATGCACTGAAAGGCATATTCCACAAGTTACTTAGTCCATTCACCACTGGGAAGGAGCCTCCCTGCGCTGAGGTGATTAAGCACAGATGTGGGTCTCCACTCATCGACACAGACCGGGTCTAATGATTGGCTGAAAAGTACAAGCAGAGTCGTGTTGTCCCCCTCGAAACACTGAGCATGACAGTCTAGGAACAAGAGTAGGATAGAAACAAGAGTAGGATTGTTTGTGCCTAGGAGATGGAATTAGGGTTAGTCTTACTTTTCTCTTTATGACATTCTGAAATGACGAAAACATGTCAACTCGACTCTTTGGATTTAGACCACCAGAGTTCTAATTGTCAAAGGACACTCAAGTGTAGCCTGGAAAATAGTCTGTGAGCATCTCAGAACTGAGAATGTGAGCAAACACACACCCAGACAAGAGTTAGTAACAAAATAAGCATACTAGCTCTCTGTAAATTGGGTATTAATACAGTCTTGTACATATCAACTGTACTTTTAAAGAAATCTGGGGGGAGCTATTAATTAGATGACTGATATTAATGAACTTTTCCAATTGTGAAATATCTCTGCCTCACAAACGTGCAATTTCCATTTTTTTATTATACTCTTAAAGTAGATCTGCCAGTATTGTATTTAACAGTTGATGATCTATAGTGTAAATGATACTGAAAACCTTTTTAATTACTTCCATGTCTATTAAGAAGTCATATTTTCATGCATTTGAATGAGTATATGTGTAGTTACAGTTGTGTATGTATATGTAATTTAATATATACTTATATCCTTGTGAAATGCATTTCTTAGAGATTTTCCAATTCATTATAAAAAGTGTTATATTTTATTCTTTTGAACTTTGTTGTTATTCTACTGTTCTTATAATTCTTTTTTTAAAGATTTTACTTATTTATTTGACACGGACAGAGAGAACACAAGCAGGCAGAGAGGCAGACAGAGAGAGAGGGGGAAGCAGGTCCCCGATGAGCAGAGAGCCCGATGTGGGACTCGATCCCAGGACCCCAAGATCATGACCCGAGCTGAAGGCAGAGGCTTAACCCACTGAGCCACCCAGGTGCCCCTATAATTCTTTTTTAAAAGTATTTTGTTTATTTATCTGACAGAGAGAGAGAGAGAGCACACATGCATGAAAGGGGGTGAAGGGGCAGAGGCAGAGGGAGAAGCAGGCTCCCCGCTGAGAAGCCAGAGATGGTGGTGGATCCCAGGACTCTGAGATCATGACCTGAGCCTAAGGCAGATGCTTAACCAATTGAGCCACCCAGACGCCCCTTTTGCTCTTGTAATTCTTTTTTTTTTTTTTTTAAGATTTTGTTTATTTATTTGACAGAGAGAGCGAGAGAGGGAACACAAGCAGGGGGAGTGGGAGAGGGAGAAGCAGGCTCCCCACTGAGCAGGTATCCCTATGCAGGGCTCCATCCCAGGACCCTAGGACCATGACCTGAACCAAAGGCAGACGCTTAACGACTAAACCACCCAGGTGCCCCATTCTTGTCATTCTTCATAGTATTCTTTTCTGTCTTTTTCAGTGGCCATTTGGCTCAGGGAAGTCTATGTAATCCCTCCTAGTCTCAGCATGGTCCTTTGTAGAATGGAATCGGAAACACCTTCCCCATAAGGTGGTTAGATTCAATGAGGATAAAATGCTAACACAGCAGCCTACCCATGGCAAACTGGCTGTAGTTGCCAAGCCAGCCATGCATCCCCCTGGTCTCTGAGACGCGTCTCTGTGTAGCATCTTTCCTTGACCAGGGCAGAGTCGTTGGTGTGTTGGCAGAGACGGATGCACAGAGGGCCCTCACCTTCCCCTCTCTCTTCCATGGAACAGGCTCTCGGACAATCTCTCACATCATGGTCATTCCTGTCTTCAAGAACCACCACCAGGGTCTTCTGGTTTGAGTCTGGGTGGTTTGACGCCGCAAAGCAGGTGATGCGAGGCAGTTTCCTCCCACCGGGCTCCCCACAAGCGGAGCAGTTTGTCCTCAAAGAGTCACTGCAGTTGCTACATGAGGCCCCTGCTCAAGGAGCTGGTCTTCTCCTCTGATACGAATCAATAATAGATCTTCCCATTTTTGCTCCTTCCAGCTGTCTCAGGGCTCTGGAAATGCATTTTCAAATCTTTTAGACGCTTCATTCTACTTGAGTGGTTCCTGGCCACCCGATCCGTAGGGCCGTGCCTGCCGCTGCAGTGAGATCCTCGCCGGCTCTGCCTCCTCTGGCTGTTGCTGTCGTCGGCAGGACTCCGCAGGGGCTTATCTTGTAGTATTTTAGGGTTGATTTGCATAGTTTGTGAATTGATTTCTGTCTGAGTCTTATCACAAAAACCACACCAAAAATCTCTCCGGAAGCTTAAAGAGAGTGAGGGGAAATCGCCAACTTCACTGAGGAAAAAGATAAGAAGGAAATGACCATCGACCTTGTCACCTTGACAGGTCACCCTGGAAAAAACAAGAGAGGATGCGACTAGCAAGAGTGGTTTGTTCTTTGTTTTGTTTTGTTTTTAATTCCTGTCCAGGAATCCTTGGATGAATGGTGTTTTTCTTATATAGATAGATAGACAGATAGAGATATATATTTATATAAATATAAATATAAATAAACCTGTTATGAATTATAAATGAGACTTGCTTTTTTATGAATGGGAGAGACAACTAAAGCCCGTAACTGGGAGGTTGCTTCAAACAGAAAGGATGGATTACAAACAGCGAAGAATTACAACCTACAGCTGCTTACCAATAGGAGTAACAGTGTTTTAATTGATCTAATGTCCAAAATAATTTTTTAATATAGAATGCGCAGGGCACAATACCCTCTCCATCCCCATGCATCCACCACAGATACTAAACAGACATGGACATTTTGTCTATGAGCCCTGGAACCTTTCCCAGCTTCCCCTCACTTGGACCTTCTCAGAGGCAACAGGTACCCCTAGCTGCTGTGTAGTTGCAGTGTCACTGAGAAGAAAGACATGAAGCCCGCAGACCCAGGTGCCAGTGATGGGTCCTGAGCAATGTCCACATCCTGCTGCGTCAGAAGACCAGGACTCATGGCGCTGGCAGAGAAGGGGTGGAAGGCACGACCTCTGTCCCCCAGCATCCCCTCCTTTGTCTCCAAGGACCCTTCAGAGAGGTGCAGTGGGAGCCTGTCCCCTTTGGAGCAGCACCACCTAGAAACCTGCTTCCCCTAAGTGTGGGACCTCGGGCTAAGCAACCCCAGTTCCTTGTTTGCAAGGGAGCCCGGTGTCTCTGGGAACACAGCTCCTGGGAAGGGGCAGTGGGCTTCCTGTCTGATTTGCATTTGGACAAGTCAATTAAATAGGGACCGAGGTCAAGATATTGTTCCTGGACTAAGGTCCAGTCTGGGACAGCCTGCCTCTTAGAACAGACCCGAGTGTGGGTGCAGCTCTACAGGGTTCCCTGTAGTAGGTATCCTGCTCTCCACCTTCAGGCAAGTCAAAACAAAGCCTGCACTTCTGCCTGAGGAGGAGTCCCAGGGGAGGCCACGTGCGATACCACATTCTACCGTCAGGGGCGGGTTCTGGGAGAATCAGGCCCGGCCCAGGTCCCCTTCTGCTCCTGGGCTCTACTTCTGGTCCCTAGGCCTCTGTCGGTAGCCATTGCTAACTTGGGGGTGGGGAGCTGGGCTTTTCCAACATTAAATACTGTGATCCCGAGGGTCATCGGGAGGACTGGCCTTAGGGAGAACGCTCCTTCCTCCTTCACTGATTTCTTTCCAAGGCCTTAACGTTCTTCTGTCAAGTCCTTTGAGGTTCATCCACCACTGGCATGGGTGTGAGTCACAGGACCCCACAGAAGCACTTTAACAAAATGCCGTTTGCAGCAGGATTTCCCGTTCCATCCTTGGGATAAGCAGAGAAAGAGAAAAACTCTTGCCTCCTCCACCGATGTTGCCCCCGCGGACCCCACAGAGAGCATCTCCCACTTGTCCCGCCTCGACTCCAGGGACCACTCTCCGCACCTGTGAGAGGTTTCTGGTGTGACTGACCAACCCTTCTCTGGCTAACTCAAGCACAGGGGAAATTGCTGACCTGACTCAGGGTGGCTGAACAGTCAGTTTTCAGAAGGCCCAGAGCAGCGGAGAGTCAAATATTCTATCCTTGATTCTCTCTCCCAGTCAAGATTCAAGTTCCAGAAGAGAGAGATTCTGATTGGCCTGGTTTGGGTCACCCGCTGCCCTCTGAACCTGAAGGAAGGGACCATCTGATGAATATTCTTGGCGGCACGACCTCAGAGAAGTAGGCTTACCGATTCTTCCTGACTTGCCTGAGGCTTCCTAGTTTAATCACTGAAAGTCCTGCATCCTGGGCCCATGAAAAGTGGGAGAATAGTCACTTACCCTAGAAAGGGCTTGTTTGCTTCTCCTTTGAAGACTGAGGCATTACTACCAGCCAAAGACAGAAAGAAAATTGAACTGAGCAGAACAATAAATACCATGACATCACCCTCTTACGATTCAGGGGGCATATGATTTTCTGAGTGTCCACCATATGGACTTGGTTTGCCTCCTTGTCTGGGAAGCCCTAGAGTTCTGTATGTGAACGGGAATGATAAGCCACCCAGGAATGTCACCACACTGCCCTTTTCTCTTCGTTGTAAAGAAATGCATCTCCACTGTCGTAACAGACACGGTGACTCTTTTCACTGTGATCTTTCCTTGGGTCCTCCACTCTGGTTTTCTAATTTCTAAGCTAATGTCCTTCCAAAACATTGGGCTTTGAGGAAAGTACATATGTGTCCTGTGTTGACCACATTATATTGCTAACAAATTCAAGCTGTACAAGTTTAACTGAACATTTATTCAATACCAGGCCCAGAAAATCCTCTGCAGTTGCAAACATGATCAAGACCTAGAGGGGCCTCTAGTCAAGGGGTCCCAGTCATGGGAGCAATTTCTCTTGGGATCAGTGAATTTGGCTGAGTTCCAAGGCCACAGCCACCGCCCCACCACCTCTAGGAAACCTCCCCTGACTGAGTCTCCAGAACCCAGAGGAAGGAGTTCCCACTTCTTCTGTGAAGTTGCTGGCCCTTCTCATTCTCGTTAGAAGTCTGTGAGTGTGGAGTGTTCCATCCATACACTGACTGCGTAATTAAATGGGATTTATGCACCATGATTAAAATTAACAGGTGACTACTACTTAATAGTGTATCAACTTCATATTTTGTCAGAATTCTTTCTAATTTCTAGTTCCTATTTTATTAGAAAACTATGTTGGGAGATGGAGAGGAGAAGTGAGTTGGGGGAAATCGTAGGGGAAGACGAACCATCAGAGACTGTGGACTCTGAGAAACAGACTGAGGGGAGGGGTGAGGGATGGGGTGAGCCGGGTGGTGGGTATTCAGGAGGACACGGATTGCATGGAGCACTGGGTGTGGTGCATAAACCATGAATTCTGGAACATTGAAAAGAAATAAAATTTAAAAAAAAAAAGGAAGAAAGAAAACTCATGTTTAATTATATACGGCCATAGTAGTCACAATGTGGGCTTCTGGAAACTCCAACTCTCCAAAGCCAAACCTGATTTCTGTCCAATGAATGTTAATGTGTTAATGACATCACAGAAAAATGAACAAGCCTCCCTCGAAGTTAACTTATACTCCTTCTACTGTGAGGAGGTACTTCGGAAATAGATGAGGTAGAACTTCTTATTTTAGGCTTAAGAGTAGTTACTTACCTTTGCTCTTAAGTCTAGATGGTTTTTTGGTTTGGTTTTGTTTTTAATTGGATTCTTTTGGTTAATTTGTTTTGTTGTTGTTGTTTGTTTGTTGTTTTTTTTTTTTTTTTTTTTTTGGTTTGACTTAATCCTGATGCTTCAGAATTTTTTTTTTAAGATTTTATTTATTTATTTGACAGAGAGAAATCACAAGTAGATGGAGAGGCAGGCAGAGAGAGAGAGGGAAGCAGGCTCCCCGCTGAGCAGAGAGCCTGATGCGGGACTCGATCCCAGGGCTCTGAGATCATGACCCGAGCCGAAGGCAGCGGCTTAACTCACTGAGCCACCCAGGCACCCCTGCTTCAGAATTCTTGCAAATAGATCTTTTTATTTTATGGTAACATTATATTCTGGATCCTAAGTTTTGGGAGATGTTCCAGTTTACAATATTCTTTCATTTATTTCCTGCATCAACAAAATTAATCAGATACAACAATGATCAGCATCCAAAACACGTCTCATGGACATCCTCTTGCACCTGGACATGGCACAATGTTGAGTTGTTGTATGTTGTCCCCAGTTTTGTTGCAGGAAATGTGATAATGCTTTCCATAGGTCACTCCTAGGAAACCAAGGCAGGAGCTCCAGATTTCTTGGCACCTGAACACCCAGACGGAGAGGACTTGATGAGCAGCTAGAACATGGATGACAAATGCCATGTTTTCTTTGCATGGCAACGTGCAAAAATCATAATTTGAGAAAAGTGTGCAGGGAGAGCAATTAGCCATCACGTTTCCTGTGAATCAAAGAGATGTTTAGCATGTGACTTAACTTATACTTATAACTTATACTTATACTTAACTTATACTCCTTCTACTGTGAGGAGGTGCTTTGGAAATAGATGAGGTAGAACTTTTTATTTTAGGCTTAAGAGTAGTTACTTACCTTTGCTCTTAAGTCTAGATGGTTTTTTTGGTTTTGTATTCACATATTCAGATACAAAGGAGATACCACCAAAGTGTGGGACCCCATGGCTTTATCTTCAAGGACCACTGTCACGGAGATGCATGGATCTCCCACCAGCTCTGGGCCAGGCACTAGCTTATCTCTGGGGATGTGAACGCAAAGAAAATGTGGCTCCTCTTCTGGAGATACTTCTACACATTTGGATGTTTTGGCAAAACTAGACTTGAGAGTAGACAGAGCCCCTAAAATGCACAGTCTTGCTAGCCTGCCAGAATGGTATGAGGCAAAATAATGTATGAATTGTAAATAAACCTCTTCTGAGAGTCGAGGAATATTTCGTAATGATGTAGATTTATACTGATAAAAGCTAGTAAGAGACTGTTAGGCAAACTGAAATTTTCAGCTCTTAGAGTCATCCAAGAACTGTGTCTGGAGGCGGGAAGATGAAGGGCGGGAATCCTAAATCATTGCTTCTGCGTCTGCTGCTCTGAAATCTCCTGCAGGTCTCCAAAGAGAGATCTTCTGTGTGCTCACTGCTTCCAGGCTCACATCTATATTTCTTGGTGGTAATCATTCTTTTCGTGTGTGTGGTGAAATCCTCGAGATCCAGATCCAGTCCCCTCCAAGTATATAATGCCACACGATTAACTATCGTCCTCACGTTGTGCGCTAGATCCTCTGAACATACTCTTTCTTTCACTGACGATGTGTAGGCTTTGACCTCTGCCTCACCTATTGTCCCCCTCCCCCAGCCCCTGACAACCCCCATCCTATTCTCTGTTTCTGTGAAATTTTCCTTTCTCTTTCTTAAAATTTCACATGTAAGTGAATCTACGTAATAATTGTTTTTGCCTTATGTGAGCTTGATGCCATCCAAATCTATCCACGTTGTTATAACTGACAGGATTCTTTTTATGACTTAACAACAGTCCAGTGTGTGTGTGTGTGGGGTGTGTGTGTGTGTGTGTGTGTGTCATATCACATTTTCTTTATCGCTTCTGAAGGACTTTTAGGTTGTTTCCATGCCTGGCTACTGTGAATAATGCCACTATAAACATGGGACTGAAGATATTTCTTTGAGATCTTGATTTTAATTCTTTTTGGTATATATCCAGAAGTAGAATTGTGGATCATATGCTAGTCCTATTGGTAGATTTTTGAGGAACTATCATATGGTTTTTCACATGGGCTCTACCAATGTACATTTCCACCAACAGCTTATAAGGGTTCCCTTTTCTCTACATCTCGCCAGCACATTTTATCTCTTATCTTTTTGATAATAGCTTGATGTTAATTGTCCTTGAGTCTTGCATAGGAGTTTCATGGAATTATGTGCCTCCTGCCTGCCTGCCTGCCTGCCTGCCTTTCTTCTGATGCAGTGTTCAATGATTCATGAGCTGTGTATAAAACCCAGTGCTGATTCTCTTTCTGAAGAAAGAGGAGATATATATGAGGATTTGATTTTAGGAAAACTTCATTTGCCACTGGCAAATGTGAGGTGTCTGCATTTTAAATTATGTTAAGAGGAAAAGTACTGCCTACCCCCTGAGGTTTTATTTAATTCCAAGTATCAGTGTGTTTAATTGGAAAGAGATTTTAAAGATAAATCAAATAGTGTAAGGCTTAAGAGACTCTAGCATTGTTAAGGATTATTTTAAAACTACTGCATGAATTTTTTTTATTGTTTTTCACAAGAGGGTTAGGACCAGCAGACCACAAATGAATCAGTCTTTCTACCGTATGCTTTCATTATCTGTTCTTAACATCTGCCTTGGGGTCTTTTAGAATAATCAAAAACTGCCTTAAGTTATAGTACAAGTAAAGGGAGATGAGCCAGGTTTCCCACCTCATTTTATGCAAATATATTAAATTACAAGCTCTGAAAAAAATTAGCAAGGACATGGTATCAACTAGCATTTCTTTCTTTGAACATGGTAAAGTGTAATGAGTAGAGATGTTTTATAACCATAGGTATTAAATGCCCTTCCTCTTTTTCACTTTTCC
Organism: Mustela lutreola; assembly: GCF_030435805.1. Classification (NCBI taxonomy): domain Eukaryota; kingdom Metazoa; phylum Chordata; class Mammalia; order Carnivora; family Mustelidae; genus Mustela; species Mustela lutreola. The sequence goes on along the minus strand of NC_081294.1, from coordinate 6,277,545 downwards.
TTTTAATAGACCCAAGGCTGTAAAACCTAAATAAAATCTTAAAGGTTGTCTTGTCCAACAGCTTTGATTAGAAGAAAGCCAGGTCCAGAAGAATTAAGTCACTTTCTTGTAATGGCAGAACCTGTGTGTGTGTTTGTACCATATGCATATAGATAAAGATATATGTACGTACACTCCATGTAGATGTATGTGGGTAAACCAACGGTATCATTCCTTCCTAAATAATCCTACATTTATTTAGTGTGATACATGGAATCTGGAAAGATATATATAGTTTTTGAGAACTAATAGGAGAACAGTTATCTTAATACTTCTATGATAAAAAGTATTTTCACATCTCTAATGAAAAGCAAGCTTTAAAAAAGTGAATAATGTTTGATTTAAGAAAACAGGGTCAAATCTGATGCCATTATTCTCCTAAAATAAAGCCAACCTTTGCACCAGTTTCTAGCGGGTTTGTAGACAGCCGATCAATATGGAGTTCCAATATGGGCGCTGAGGAAGGTGTCCAGTTGCGTGTGCCGAACAGGGTGATCAGAGCACCCTACTTCCACTGCCAAACGCCATCTGCCTCGAGCACACAGACTGTCACATTCTGACTTGTGCCCTGTGTCATTCGATGACTGTGGGACTCTGTCAGGGGCCTTGGAGGAGCCATTTAAATTCTCACTCCTTCAAATGATGATGAAGTCACAGCAGTGATCTATCAACAGATGCCTTGAGAATGAATATGCAGCGCTCAGTGTGTTTTGTTTGTCTGATTCCAACAACCAAGAGTCACTAAAATACTGCAGTTCACCCATTTCCATGAAATTCATGCATGACCCAGAAAGGCATGACAATCTTGTGGGGTTAAGGAGTTTTGTTAAAGTTCTGGTAGGAAAAGGGAGGGCGATGGGGCCTCTATTTGAAACTTCAAGCAACAAAGTGTCCAGCATTTCATCTGCCTGAATGTCTTTGAGTTCTGTCCTACCAATGGAAGAACAGAAAATCCCATGTAATGCATTACAGTCATAAAACAGTTATGTTGATTCGAGGGATTGATGTCCTCTTTCTCCAAGTTTCCTTGTAAGCAGGACAAGAATTTTTAAGGTGCAGACACTTACACATAAATGTTACTCCATACCTATTGGTTGATTAATTTAAAAATCACTGGGCTGAACGCATAGCCAAGTTACCAAGAAAATGTCAGCTGTGTTTTATTTTGATTTTTGTTTGTGGAGTTATCAGACCATGATGTAGAGAACCCAATGCTATTCCACCGAAAATTACCTCTGGGAACTTGGCATATCATACATAATAATTTACAACAGGAAGTCCTACTCCAGGTAACAGACTCACAAGCTTCCCTGGCAAGCCTTTACTGGGCGCCTGCTGCATGCAGACCAGGCAATATGTGAGTTGCAGAGTAGAGACAGAGGCAGCGATTGTCTGAGACCAAGGAGATAAGCGCCATTAAAACGGGGCTCAAGTCCAGCAAGTGGAACCATCTTGGAGTAAAGAAGTCAGTGACACAACATCTAAGTGACCACCTCCCAGTGACTGCGCTGCCCTCAAGGGTAGCAGCTCTCAGGGGAGCAGTAAACTTTTCTATAGGCACAAGGTCAAAGTTAATATACTGAGTGCACTAGAAACCCAATATCATATAAAATAAAAGGTCTACTGGCTGAGTGTCTTTCCTAGTAGATGAGCTTGTCTTCTTGCACGTGAGAAGTAAGGCTGGCAGTAACTTCCCAGTGTTACGAGAAACCTGACATTTTCTCAAAAGCAACTGTGACCAAAACACTTGCATATATTTGCAATCCCATAGACTTTGTTAAACTTAAATACAATGACTTTTTGACTAAGCATTTATCTCAAAGGCTACACTTGACAACATCTTTTCAAACCCCCAGGAATCTCTGTAAGACCAGGTTTCTAGCAGGGTAACCCCAGGCCTGGGCTGGGCTTCAGGAATCCAGCCCTCTTCGCTCCATTATGAAGTGAGTCCACAGCTCCTCACCGCTCTTGCAGCTGTGGGGCGAAACCGGAGAATGCAGCCCCAGAGGTCAGCACCATTCCTGGAAGGGCCACTGAAGGTCCTTATCAGATGTGTGCTTGGTACATGGAACGTGGCTATGAATTCTCTGCAGAAATGCGTCTGAGGGGGGCTCCAAAACTTAAGACATCTGTCGATTAGGCTCTCAGCACACTGTATGGATAACAGCAAATGTATTCCCTCATCAAGAGAAGGATGGCATGTCCCCATCCAAGATCAAAGGGAATCTTCCTTTGTTCTGCCAAACCTCTCTGTGTGTTCAGACCAGCAAGGTTGTGATGAAAAGGTGAGGAGGGATGAACTCTTCAGGGAATCTGCTTGACTGGGGAGGGGGAAGAATGTGGGATTCCCAGGCCACCTGAGAGACAAGCAACATTCCCTCTAGTTGAGACGAGATTGCATCATAACCTGCGGACACATGCGGGGAAAGTCTCCCGAACCAGGAGGTGCTGTCAGAAGGCAGAGACCCCACTTTGATCTTGCGGTTTCTTTGACTCACTGCCCCGGAAGCATCGGCTCTTTCTTCCCTGTCTCCCCCGCTGCACCTGTGCCCCACCCTGAACAGAGCGTCCATATTCACAAAGGGGCGATTGAGATGGACATTCTGTCCCTTGCGCTGTTTGTTTGGTGGAAATTAAATAGTCTCAGGGTTGAAACTGAGGAACTGAACTTCACGTCCCGGAGAAGAGATGGATGAAACGGGTGCAGATAAGTCGGGCTGTGAGGGGCAATGTTGAGGAGGCCGACAGCCTCATCAGCCAGCAAGCCACTTTGGGCCAGTGCTTGACCTCACATTCCGGTGAGTGCAAGTTAGCAAAATTCCAGCGCAGTCACTTGCTCCACACCCGCAGTGTCCATCAGAGGGATGCACAGAATGGGAACAGCCCACCTGGGCGAGAAAACCAGACACTGTGACTCAGCCGCACATCGATCTAGAAACAGAATTTCTGTCACATACAACACAGTTTGGAATTCATCTCAGCTGAGATGTGGTTGAACGCCATTTGGATGCAGATGAAGAGCATTAGATTCAGAAAACAGACTCAAATTCTCCAAAACACACCCACGTCAATGTGTGTGTCAACCCCGCCTTTGGGAGGATGTCCCTGAGAGTCAGTCCTCCAGGCCAGCTTGACAGCGGGGTAGGGGGTCCTGAACCGTGAATGGTCCAGAACAGAGAATGGTCTCTCTGAAGCTGGTGACAGGTAGTGAGAGCCCACGGGACTGGTGCCACCTATCACACTTGTCCCCAGCAAGACATCAGGGACAACCTAAAGGACCTCTCCTGTAGCTTTTCCATGTACAGCTTTTTCACACGCGGCTTTCTGTGTTTCTGCTTTACTCCAAGGGGCAGGGCTTTCTCTAGAGCTCCTGCCAGGAGAGAAGAGAGAAGAGTTTAGCATCAAAAGTTGGACTTTGTCCTCTGCCCAACTTGCTTCCTGCCTTCTTTCTCCTGGTTGCTGATCTCCAGGAAGTATCTCCTATCCAAACTTCAACTCAGCATCTGCTTCCTGAGGATACAATCTGTGAGAAAATAAATGTGTGTCTTGGGGATTTTCCGTGGAATAGACAGCACAGTGTCCCATGCTATTTGCCCTCTTGCTCTTTGCCTGGGTGGCTCCGTTAGTTAAGCATCTGGGCTCTGACATCTTCAAAGAGTCTGCTTTTCTCCCTCTCCCTATGCCCTTCCCCCCCAACTGTACTCTCTCTCACTCTCTAAAATAAATATCTTCCAAAAATAAATAAAATAAAATCCTGGCTCCTATAAGATTGCCACGCATTTCTGCCAAAACAAAATATGAGTTGTCCTGTCAATGACTGGTTTTCCCTGGGGGGCAAAATGTCTCTTAAGTGATTACTGGTGGGAAGCTGCCTCATCCGTCACGCGTCAGCTTAGATGTGTACCATAGAAGACGGTGAATAATAACCATGAGTAAGGTCAGCCTTGGCTTGTGAAGATGGACCGAAGTTCTCCCTCTCCTTATGGAGACGCACAACTCTTCACGTTCTGATGGCTCCATCTGCATGTGCCCACATGACCCCCTGCACTGCCCATACTGGAGCTCATCAGACTCTCCGTGAGGTCCTCTCTGTGGAAAAGCCATTTCCGATGCCCTGGAGAATGCTGGTAGTGGACACTCCAGGCATCAATGTGGTGGTTTGTGCCTGCAGCATCTCAGCATCAAAAGGCAAAGAATCCTAACACATGGCCCCGAGTCAAAGGCTGAGACAGGAACTTACTGCTCTGGGGACCTGGACCAAGAAAAGGCAACTCTAGCCAGAGAACTGTGATAACCAGGAGCTGTTGGGGCCAACCTAGGTTTTTGTTTTGTGTTATTTTATTTTCATTCCCAAATCACTGACAAGGCGTTCCTGGACACCTGCACTATTTGACATTTTGGCACTGGGATCTTAAAGTAAAGTTTAGATTAATTTCTGGAGGCATTTCCTGCAGGGGGATATGGAAAAAGGGTAAAAATAAATCACTTGCCTTTGGGCACAGTGGGAGCTCCCAGGTTGAAGGGAATCTTTGGAAAGATTTTGCTCTCAGCTCAGAATTTAAACCCAAACCTGCGATTTCGGGGACTCCATAGTTAATTTCCAGTGGTTATTGAAGGGGCCAGGTGTCAGTGGCTAGACGGGTGGAAATGAAACATAAACAGGAGATGCAAGGGGCTCATTTTCCTGATCCAAATCCACTGCCCAAGACAGCCATCTTCTGAAAAACAACAAAGATTAAATTTTAAAATGTTTTTAGGCAGCAAGAAAAATGAAAAATAGATCACATTTTAGTGGTTTAGGGAGTTCAAAGGGCAAAGACATTTCCATAGCGGTATAATTATGAATTTATTTTGACACTGTTTTTTAAATTAGTATTGCATAGTGAAAAAATCATAATTTTTTGTATTCTTTTTAGCACTGTGCAGTATAAATATTGACATTTTAAACATTTTCACAAAGTATAAAATACCCACACAATATTTAATGCTTTAAGGGAGAAGATATTTAATGATGCTCTTTTGCATAGTTAACCTCTGCCCTTTGCATTCATAAATATTCATTTCCTCTCAGTCTTCTGCAGGTTTGCCATCCCAGGGCTAACGTTTATAAAATCGGTGTTCGGTAATTAGGGGACAGATGATGTGCTGGTGGGTGCTATGTGGGGAGGACAGGCAACCGAAGATGGGAAACGGTGCCTCTCCTCTGAGCAAATCCCACTCATCAGAAGTCAGGATGGCTTAGGAAAGCGGGGTGTGTTTCACCCGGATCAGAAGGGGGCACCAAAGTCCCTAAGCACCCGTGTGACCCATCAGGTGTACATGTTTTTCAAGCATCAGTCATGTTTGTATAACAACGCACAACCTCTCCCCATCTGCTCAGGCTGCCATGACCAACCATCCCAGACGGGGCGGCTTAACCACAGAGCTTCATTGGTTCGCAGCCCCAGAGGCTGGAAGTCCAAGATCACAGTGTTTGCAGGTGTGGTTTCTCCTGGGTGAGCACACGCCCCTCCCGTTGGCTCCTCACACGGTCTTCCCTCTGCCCGTGCGTGTCCGGAGGCTCTTGTGTGGACAGACAAGGACTTCTTACAAGGACACCCACTGGACTGGACAGTGGCCCACCCTACGAGCCTCCTTTTAACAGAAGCACCTCCTCAAGGCTCTGTCTCCAAATACGACATGGGGGCAAGGGCTTCAACAAATGACATTGGACACAGTGCAGCCTGCAACACACCTCACAAAAAAAAAATTTTTTCCCCAAAGTTACGTGGAGTCATTTAACTCCAGGGGCAGACACTGAACAGATCTTATTATCCCGACTTTCAGATGAGGAAACAGATCAGAGAGATGCTGGCGGGTCTGAGGGAACTCCAGAGCTCTGACTTCACATGTCAATACCCCTAGTCAGCAGCCCTGTGGAAGGTTCCGTCTGCTGTGAGGGCTGGGCCACAGGGTCTGTGCACACCAGGAGGAGCTCCAGCACTGGCCCTCGCCGGCCCACCCCTCACCCCCAGAAGAAGGCATTATGGCTCTGAGATATTTGATTTTAAGGAAAATGCTGCATTTATTCATGATGAAGTCATGCCCCTGCTTTTCATTAAGAAATTTTCCTTTTGCTTCTTGCCCTTTCCGTTTCTAAATTAGTTGGAAGAATCAGGTAAAAAGGATGTAACAGAAAAATGGTGAAGGAAAGAGAGCCACTAGAAGCTGCCGAATCTCTCTCTCCTCAGTGGGATAAATTGTGCTCACTGACGCTGGCTATGTTTTATGTTGCCAATAGATAGAACAAATGAGCTTTGCTTTTTGTAACTGTTTGATACTCCTATTTGTTTAGCTATGGCAAGGAGGATTTTTTTTTTTTTATTAAATAGATCTAATTTTTTAAATTCTTTATCTCCAACATTTTTTTCTGCCTCATCTGTGCCTGCCCTGCCATTAGTCATCGTCTATATACACTTTATTTTTCCAACAAGATGCTATATATCACTTGGCCCCAGCAAACTTCTTTCTGTGCTTGAAGGGAAAAGAAATTGAATGTGTGTGTGAGGAATTGGGGTGGGCCAGGGAGAGGGGGAGGGGAGAGAGGATGGAGAACAAAGGTGGGAGGGACGGAGGGAGGAGGGAGGAGAGAGTTCTAGAATCCATACCCTCGTTGCAAAAACCAGCGCACCCAGTCACAATATGTAAGGTCAGTATCTGTTTGAGTAACTCTAAGTAGAAGCCCTCTGTGACAGAGGGTCAGATCGTTGGCTTCAAGGGACACGCGAGCAGTCAACAGTTTAAAATTTGTTCTCGCTTCTGAATGTTTCTATGAATTGGTCAAGTTTCCATTCCACACAGCGAACTTCTTCCACTCGCATAATTCCTCACTAAGCAGATGCAGAATCAAAATATGCTAAACAAGATTGTCTTTATTTAGAGGACACATTTCCATACATATTTACCCAGACTGCAGACTTCATGAAGGTTCCGGTAATAAGAGCCAAGTTCCACAGCTCTGCATGGGCTACGCAGAGGTGGGTGAGTCGTGACTGACACCAGGGCACTAAGCTGCGTTTGTGAGCGTCACTCTGGCTGGGGTCTGTAAGCCCAGCTATTTCAAGAAATCCTTTGGTAATAATGTAGCGATCAGGCTTTGAACCTGAGTTGGGGAAATAGTTGGGAACATATTTAATGAATATTGAAGATTAAGAAGCCTTTGCTAGTGATGTCTGTACTAAGAGAAAGAAGCAACAAAATGTTTGTTTTACTAAATGGAAAGCTATTGTAGACACACACTGCAAACACACACCAGAAACGTACCACACACACACAGCATAGATACACACTACATACACACATGCCACACACACATACATAAAACACATACACCCACACTCAACATATACATACAACACGTACCTAAAACACACAGATACCACACACATAACCATACCCATGAAACAAAAACAAAAACATACACAAAAAACAAAAACATACACACATATGCACACACCACAAAGTACACAAACACGTAACTCATATACATCACACCACACACACACACACACACACACACACACACACATTCTTTGGAAAGGTACAGGAAGTGAAAGAAATGAGCAAAGACTCGGTTTTAAACTTTCATCCAAAAGTGAAAGTCGCCAAGCTCCCTCAAAGTTGACCATTGAGAGTTGAACTGTTCCACAGCCCACAATGCTTTGTTTCAGAAAAGAATTTTATTCACCAGTAATTACCACAAATTATACAGAAGAAAAAGAAATGACTGTAATTTTGATCAAAAACATATCTTATCCTTTTTAAACAAAACATACATTCTGTGGTACAGAACAAGATGAAATCTAGGCAGGCTCTTTCCCTCTGCTGACTTTAAAAGATAAATGGCTTTTGTGATGGTAAATTTTTCCGTATGAGAGCATAGCAGTGTCTCAGTGTACATAAATGCTACTTCTGCTTTCTGTACGTCTTGTAGAAAATACTACGAGACACTCTCCTTTCTTCAGGAACTCAGATGTTCCCATGCTTTGCCCCAGGTGGGGACAAAAGCAAGCTTTGGAGAAGTTACCACAGAGACATTTATCCTAACAGGGAGAGCTGAGGAGACAATTGGGCTGCGCATTCAAATGCTCCAAGGTTTTCAAAGATGATGGCACCTCTGCAAAAGTGGACCACAGACCTGTCCCCTGTCGTCCTCCAGAAGCTGAACAGCGCACATTAGAAATGATCACGCGAAGAGAAGATGCCCTTCTTCATGCTTGCGCTGGTATAAGCCTCACCAGAGGACCGTGCGGGAGGCTGTGGGGAAGCAATCAGACGCATTCCAGCTTCAAACCAGCAGCTGGGTGGGTGGTGACGTGGGTGTCACCAATGCGTCTGTGTCGTTCAGGTCTGCGGAAAAGATTGTTCTACAGCTCACTCAAGGTCAAGGCCTCTATCTCCTCCTGAGCAGAAGCAGCCCCAGACCATGAGGTGAAATGATCATTATCACTCCTCATTCAGACATAGGGCATGGGGGGACTTGAGCTGCCCCCAGGTCTACTGCGTGGTGCCCACGGCAGTGGTGCAGGGAATGGCAGGTGAGGGCGGGGCGCCCTGCCACGGACATTTGTTAGAATTCTTCACCAGTCCCTCAGTCAGTCAGAAATGTCCACAAACTGTATTTGCTGAGCTCTCGGATATACATGAAAATTCCATCCTACTCTTGGAAAAGTCTCCCAAGCTTACGTGTGTGTGTGTGTGTGTGTGTGTGTGTGTGTGTGACGATGGGATAGGGGGAGGGTGTTGGGGTTGTCTATGGGGATGGAGATCCCAAGTATTACCAGAATTGCTAGGAGGATTTCAGTATGGGCACCCCAAACTAGATCAGGTTTGAGGGAGGAGAAACTCTCAGACTATTATTCTTCTTTTTGCTCCAGGAAGGGCTGGCTGAGATGCTAACAAGGGACAGCATGTATGGGACAACATGAACTCCCCTCTCCTGCCACCAGGACCTTTGGCTTGTCCTCACCCTCTTCAATGTATCCCCCACTCAGCACAAAACCTTTTAAATCTCTTGAATGGATGAATGGATGGATGAATTAGGTAGCTAGGACAGATAGGTAGACAAGATGATGACAGATAGATAATGGATGATGATGATGATAGACAGACACATAGACATCCTGGGTCCTGCTTACCTCCCGTTTCACTGACCTAAACTCAACCCCTGCCTGGCTCTCCACTGTAAAACCAAAAAGTCCTTTATCCCTTAGAGGAAGGTCTATTATGTGTAAGATGACAATCAGATCTGAGAATCTACCTTTTTAGTGAGTTTCTCACTAGCTAAGGACATTTCTTTATGCTCTTTTCCTGAAGAATAAAAACAGTTCCATCTCTGGAACATTAATTAACCCACAAAACTAACTCCCTGGCCTTTATTATCTTAAGTTATTAGATGCAGATAAGACAGAGTTTTAGTTACTAAGATACGGGCTACCTCGTCTCTCTGCTGGCCTCATTACGCAGGGCGCAGCTCTCCAGGAAGATTTAGAAGGTAATTATACCGCCTCTATTTAAAACGTGAGCTACCTTTAAACAGTATCTAACCTTTGTCACAAATAAGCCATTAGTTACCCCCAAATGTTTTCTAGGATCTGTACCAACAGAAGAAGCTAATTAGCCCTTTATTCTGTTTCATGTATGCTCTTAAATATTCATATACAGCATGTACGGTTGGATGTGGGCTTATGTGTGTGCCTGGGAAGGAAATGGAGACTGAGAGACGAGGACAGACAGACCAAGACAGGGAGACAGACAGAGCTCCTGCCTAGACGGTTCTGGGTGTTCTGGATGGGACTGGGGGCCTCTCTCCTTCCAAATGCATCCTCTACTTGGTTTCCACCCTGTGGCTCACCCGGCAGGAGGTGCTGTGCTGTTAGCAGTGGGAGGAGGGAAGAGGGAATGCCTTTTTATTTTACTTTATTTTATTTTATTTATTTTGTCTTGGTTTTATTTTACTGAAATTCCAGAAGTGAAATGAAAAGCATGAAGACACAGAGAACTGATAACCCGTCACTGCTTCATGTCTCAGAGCTCTTTGAACAGGAATGAAGTTCAAACGACTTAGCAGCTCCTTAAAAGGACGATACCAGCCCCCAGGACGAGGGTCCTCCCAACAGAGGTTGTGGATTCTGGACGTGAGCCACGGACTCCCAGCGTGTCACAGTTCTTCATGGGGATGCCCGCTGCTTCCACGCCACTTGCTCCCTCCTCGTCCTCCAGCTGACCCAGCCCTTCCGGGGACACACACAGACAATTTTGCTACTTGGGTCCATGAGGATTGTTCCCTTAGAAGTGGGGTGAACAGTGCGACCAATAACATCCCTATGGCATATAAAATTATGAGTTTCACTGGGTTTTTCTTAAAACAGACCTTAGCATATGCGAAAATACAACTCAGAGGTCCGTCTGCGGGCATATAAAATAATCCCCACACATATTTGGCTCTGCCCAACGGTGGGATTTGACCAAAGGTCACGTAAGTGCACTGCAAATGGGTCACAGTCTCTGTCTTTATTTCCAAGACCAAAGTCTGAGCCCTGGATTTGAAGTTAAACCGCAAGAATAGGCCAGGCTGGTTTGCCTGTGATTAGCCCTTCTGACAGCTGTGCCATGGTATCCCGAGGGGGGTTAACCTGCATTTCCCCATGGCTAAGGAGGTGGAGTATCTTTGTTTTGTCAACCATGTGACTTCCTTTGGAGCTCGATCTGTTCGCTTGCTGCTCCCACTGCCTAATTAGGTTGCTTGATTTCTTCTTGTTAACCCTTCTGAGTTCTGTACACGTTCTGGACAGAAGTCCTTTGTCAGACATGTGATTTCCAAATATGTTTCCCCTGTTCGTGGCTTGTATTTTCTTTCTCTTAAACACCTTAAATTATTTTAAATTTTTTAAATGGAAGTGTCACACAAACACAGAAAATGACCTAATTCATAATTGTGCAGTTCATAATTATGCATTCTTTTCAATTCCCATCAAGAAAGGGGATCAAAATTGGTTGTCATTTAAGACGGACAGCTCCAGCCAAGCATAATCACTCACCGCCCCAGGCTAGGTTAGCAGTATCATTTTTTCAGCCATCTTCTCTGCATGACCTTGATGTCATGACCTTGCATGGAAAGTCACGCTGAGTCACTGCACTGATGAAAGCATGCGGGCCAGACAGGGGAACAGGATGCCCCCTGTCCCACCATGGGCTTCAACCAGAAGCTCAACAGGCCGTTTCAAGCAAATGCACGTTCAACTTGTGCTCACAGCCACTCATCTCAGGTGTGCACTCCTCATGCCTCCATTCCCACTCTGGGTCTTCCTCTGATGACAGGCTGTCTGGGGGGCCGCTCACGCATGTGGTTCAGAAGGCCAGGGGACAGAAAACACCTACAGGTGAACGTCAGCCAATGCTCAGTGGAGCCTGATGAAAACCACTTTGACCTGCCATCCTTCAGACAGGCAATTATGAAGGAGTCTCTGCTTCTCAGGAGCTTCTAGGAGAAGTGAATCCCTCAGCAGCTATAGGAAAGAAAACTAACATGTTCTCAGAAAGTCAGGGCTTTTGTTCGGTTTTGTTTTGTATGGTTTTGTTTTGTGTTTTCCTCGCAATGCATGCTTTTTATAGGATTCATGTAATACACAGGGAAATGGGTCACTCATAAACGTAGAAGAACCGTCCGATTTGTGACGCTTCTCAGGTATCAAGTCTTTGGCACAGGAGATGTAACAACGCAGAGAACAAACAAAAGCTCTATTTTCAGCTAGCAAAATAGTATACGAAATGTTTCAGAAATTGAGCTTTTGGCTCAAGATCTTAACACAGAAAACATATTTTCACTGATGACAGGTACATTCATTAAGGCAGGGAGTGGCCCATCTCATATTCCTCAGCTTTCCAATGGCAATACAAGATACAAAATCGATTCCAAAAGGACTATGTCTGTGATGCAGGTGGCGTGCAACCTTCAAGCACCTTCTCAAAACACTTCAAGGGCAAGTGAGTGGGGAAAATAGCATATTTACCATTGTTGCAACTTTGTGTGTTTCATAATTTTGGGCTTTTTCCTTTGAAGTTACCAAAAAGGGGAACATTTTTCTGAACACTGTGAAGTATAATGGCTTTTCCATTTTAAAAACCACTTATATTCTGTATCTTTGGGGTAAATACCTAGTAGTGCAATTGTCGGATGGAACTAGAGCGTATTATTCTGAGTGAAAAAAGTCCATCAGAGAAAGAGAGTTATCGCGTGGTTTCACTGCTGCGTGGAACGTAAGAAACAGCACAGAGGATCGTAGGGGATGAAGGGAATACTGAATGGGAAGTCAGAGAGGGAGAAAAACCATGAGGTAGTCTTAACTCTAGGAAACAAAGTGAGGGTTGCTGGAGGGGAAATGGGTGGGACGATGGGGTAACGGGGTGATGGGTTTAAGGAGGGCACGTGATGGGATGAACACTGGGTGTTCTATGCAACTGATGGATTATGGAACACTACATCTGAAACTAATGATACACTATATGCTGGCTAATGGAATTTAAATGCAAAAAAACTATAGTCTGAAACGGTATGACCATAGGGTAGTGGAGAGAAAATATTCCTCACTTGCCTGTGTTTAACAACCAAAAATAGTGACAACAAGGGTCTTACTTGCTTTATTTTTTCTCTTCTCGCTCCACCTCAAAGATGGATTTCTAGATACTGAATTTTTGTTTAATATTTAGCATGCATGGCAATGGGAATTGATGGCCAAATTACTCCCAGATTTGCTTTTTACCTACTGATCCTTCCACAAGTAATACATAAGTTTTCTTTTTTCCACATGTCCTTACTAAAAGTTATAGCATCTTTTAACTAAATCTTCTCATCCATGAAAATGGTATATGTTTCCATTAATTTATTCTAGACTTCTAATACTTTACAAAACTTTATAATTTTTATATATAAAGGTCTTATACATGTTTATATTTTGCTTCCTTCTGAAGAATTTGGTAATAATTCTGAGTGCGTTTGTTAAATTATTTTCAATTTCCTAATTTCAGATGATTAGGAATGGTATTTCCTTTTCTGTATTAATCATACAGCCAAAATTCACGGCTTTAAATGCTTATTTACCCTAATAGTCTGTTTATATTCTAAAATTTTTCTATGTTTAGCCAAATATATTTTCTGTAATTAACCAAGCTTATATCTCTTTCTTTTTCTAATCTTATGGTATAGGTTAAGAACTCCAGACACATTATTGAAGAATAGAGATGTTTCCAATTTTAAAATTAATGAGAATCACTTTGATGGTTTAATGCTATGAATACCATTTATTTTAATGTTTGGTGGTCATAGAATTATAATTTAAGAAGTTCTTTAATATTCCTAGTTGTTAAAAAGTTGAGCAATCCTTTTTTGTACTTTTTAAAATAGATTATTTATTTATTTGAAAGAGAGAGAGTGAGCATGAGCAGTGGGAGAGGCAGAGGGAAAGGAAGAAGTAGGCTACTTGCTGAGCAGGACCCCCTCCCCCATGTGGGGTTTGATCCCAGGACCCTGAGATCACGATCTGAGCTGAAAACAGATACTTAACCAACTGAGCAACCCAGGCACCCCCAAAAGTTGAGCTATCTTGAATGGTTGCTGAATCTTATATTTCTACATATTCTCAGGTGATCTTTTAAGTTTACTCATTTAATTAGTTAATATGAGAAAATGAACTTTTTAAAATATTCTAAGATTTTATTTATTTATGTGAGAGAGAGAGGGTGAGAGAGAGAAAGCATGAGAGGGGGGAGGGTCAGAAGTGGAAGCAGACTCCCCACTGGTCCAGAAGCCAGATGCAGGACTGGATTCTAGGACTCTGGAATCAGGACCTGAGCCAAAGGGAAATGCTCAACTGACTGAGCCACCCAGGCACCCAACATTAAACTTTTAAATGTTAAAACATTCTACAATTCCTGGAAAAAGTCTGAGCTAATCATAATGTTTAATTTTATCTGCATTTCTAGATTCCATTTACCAATATTTGAAAATTTCTGCTTCTGGATTTATACATGGAAGTGACCCATAGTTTTTTGTTTGTTTGTTTTATTTTGTTTTTATTCTTGCTATCAATATGATAACAATACCTCAGGAGTTTGTTAACAGTCCTTGTTTTTCCTGTATACTGTTTATATAAGGATTATACATTTTCTGAGTTACATAAACTTCTGTGACACATTTGTTTTTACTCGCACTTGGCAAAGGCTTTCATTATGACACAAATGGAATTTTACAAGATGCTAATTCTTCATCTAGTGAGATATTCATATTTTTCCTTTAATCTCTTATTACTAATTATATTTTTCGTTTTTTGATCATTAAGCCAAACTTGAATTCCTGCTGTAAACTTAAATTGGCTTTATGCTTTTTCTTTTTAACTTGTTGACCTTGGTTTGCTAATACTTCCTTTAAGATTTTTGTATTTATGTACAGAAAGAAGCTAGCCTGTAATTTTCTTTCCAGCAGTCTCATTTGGTTTAACGTCAGTATATAAAAACCCTTCTCTTTGTACTTTCTGCACAATAGAGCTTTTACATTGCTTTTTTGTAATATGTGGCTGGTTTTGGCCCTGTGACCCTTATTTTGTGGAGCACCTTGCAGATTTCAGGAGCACACTCTTTGCTGACACTGGTCCAGAAGAACGGCTGTCCCAGTGAGGTGTCCATACTTCCGCAATTGATGCAATGGCTTGGGCAGGCAGAGGTATTACAAACCATTTTATGTTTCTAGTCCCTCGATCCCCATGTGCTGTGTGCTGCACCTGCTGTGCCTGAGTACCATGTGGTCGGCTGTTGCTTCTCTCTCCCCTCCCCTTTCATTCCTGTGCTGTCCCCACCCTACAGAGCAAGGCAGCCATCCCCCTCATCCCTTCTTCCTCCTTTGAGGGCAAAGCTCTGGGCACCCATCTCAGATGTCACCTAGAATTTCCACTACTAAGGATGCACTTCACAGGAGAGCAAAGAAGGTAAACTTCTCAGAAAGACTGGGGTGTCAAACCTTATATGGCCCGGCCAAAAAAAAAAAAATCACACGAACCTCTGTGTGTCTACTATCTTCCTATCTATCTATCTGTTGTCTATCATTTGTCTATCATCTATGAATCATCTGTCTTCACAGAATTCAGAGGTGACAAAGCTATCTTGTAATTATTACCATGTTTATTAGAAATAAAGCATGAACTGAGGTTATTTTCTGAAATGATGTAAGTCTGATTTAGCAAACACAAAAAAGACTTCTTGTCAGTATAACTGATACTTGCATTTTCCTTTAAAGAATGATGTAAACTTGCACTTCCAATAGTTTGGTGAAAATAGATTTAATCTCCATACACAACACATAATAAAATAAATATATATATTCTCGGCAAATACTTAAAAGTATTTAACAAATGTTAAATGTTTATATGCTAGTGTTTTGAGTGGACAATTGTTTTTCAAAATTCATTTAGAGCTAATGAAAATGAAAGTATTGAAAAACGCTGGTCTCAGAGATTATTCTCTTTCTTTATAAATGACAGAAACCATACAGTACGTTATATACAATTCTTCTCTGTACATTAAAAACCAGAAATATGTGCATTTAACTTTGTTCACCCTAGTGTTTGGCCTTGTAAAATCCCAAACAAGGTAATTTTAATGCTAATTATAAATAAAAATGTTGCTAATTCAGAGAAAATAACTGTATTAAAGTTCTCTAGAAAAGAAACATATATATGTATATATACCTACATGGCAGGGGAGAGCGACAGAGACAGAGACAGAGAGAGAAACCCCTTCACTCAGTCTACCAACTTAAATGTTAATCTCATACAAAACACACTATCACAGAAAAACCTGCAATAAAGTTAAAAAGTTAACAGTCAAGTTAACACATAAAGTCAAACATCACACTGACCACAGTTAACCTTGGAACAACACGGTGTTTAACAGCACAGGTTCACTTATATGCAACTTCTTTTTTTCCAACAAATACAGTAGAGATCTATAAATGTATTTCCTTTTCCTTACAATTTTCTTAATAACATTTTCTTCTTTCTTATTTATTTTATTCTAAGAATACAGCATATACCACATATATCAAATATGTTAATCAACTATTTCTGTTATCGTTAAGGCTCCAGGTAACAGTAGGCTATTAAGTTTGGGGGAAGTCAAAAATTAGACACAGAGTTTTGGCTGTGCTGGGGGGTTGCAAACCTAACCCCTTGTTGTTTAAGGACTAAGTGTGTATTATCAGCCAGTGACTTTATGTAATTAACTGAAGTTTCTGTGCCTTGATTTCTTCTTCTGTAACAGGACTAAACATTTGTCTGTCTTTCTTCCTTCCTTTCTTTCTTTGTTCCTTTCTTTGCAACAGAGAGCATAAGCCAGGGAGAAAGGCAGAGGGAGAAACAGATTCCCCCCAGAGCAGGGAGCCTGACATGGAGCTCAATCCAGGACCCTGAGATCATGACCTGAGTCATGGGCAGATACTTCACCAAATGAGCCCTCCAGGTGCCCCAAACACTTGTCTTTTTTATCTCATTTATATAGACATCTGTTGTAAATCCAAAATTGTTTTGTAAATTCTACTATAAAAATAATGATAGGTTGATCATTCAGGACATCCGCTAATGAATTCACAGTCTGCACATTAAAACCACCCAGAAAAAATAGTTTTGTTCTATTTTCACACCACAAAAGAGTCCCTGTTGCAAGCCACTCAGCCGATTTCCATTTTTACATGTTGTTGGTGATTAGTTTGTTTTTTCTCATTTTCTCTCTTTCTTTTTCAAGATGAGGAGTATCTATTTCCTTGGGAACTAATTTTTCACTCAGGGGGTAAACTTCTCAATGTAGAGGCAGATGGCTGTTCTTGGGTACAGTTTGGATAGCAAATGGTTCTGGAATCTCAAATCTTCAAAACGTTCCACCAACACAGGTGCCGGATGAAGCTAGCCTATTTTTTACTCAAGTTCTTTATTAACTTTAGTTTCCTTTGGGACTGGGCATGGGAGCCAAGAGCGGAGCAATGGCTAGTGGCACTATTTCAGAAATTTGTGTCCCCTTAGTGCCTGCATTCTTAGTCTCAACACTTAGAAGGATGAAGAGGTAGACCAGATGGACAGTGGTGGGCAGCAAAGCAGCGTTTATTGAACAAGACTATTAACATTCCTGGAGAGGAACAGGGCCCGAGAGAGTTGCTCCTGGAGTTCCTAAGCTTAGGGGGTTCTATGAGCTCTTCTGAAGAACATTCTTAAGCAATCAGGGTGTGCTGAGTCATGCCAATCAGGGCTTTGGTCACATATCTATCTACTATTAGGTTCATGTCCACGTCTGATGGTCTTTTGTGACTGACATTTGGGGCCTTACATCTAAACTGCCCCTTGCCTGTGATATTGACAAATGCTTTGTGGTTCATTGTCTTATTTTAAGACATTTTGCTTAAATCATTTCTGTAAATTCTGCAAAGCAGAATGTCCGTTTGGTCCTGTCTAAGCTGCAAACAGGATATCAGTGCTGTTTGATCTTAGCTGTCCTGACTCCATATTTTCTTGTGGGGGACCCCGGCCCCTGACTACCTGATGGTCTAACTCACTCCTAACAGTGCTGACTACAAAAAGGCAGCAAAGGATGTGTGTGCCTGTAACCACCGGAACAGGTGTCACGCTCTGCATGGCACTCATCAGCATTGTTTTTTTCCTCTTCCATAATTAAAATGGAGTGGGTAACATTTTCCATGTAATTATTTGTTTTCTTGTTTGCGCTTGATGCTATTTATATCTTTAACTCAATAAAGTCTTTGCTCTTGTGAGTTCATTCATTCTGTGTGGCTTTAATGAGCTCCGTGGTAATGTCACAGTCAAAACATCCTGCACTGCTTTGAACAGTGGGGGTAACGGTGGAAAATAATTAGTAGCTATTTTCGGTCCTGAGGTCTTTCTGTGACAATAGGAAAAGAGGGGAGCAGAGAGAATAATCAGGAAAGGACTTTGCCCAGCAGGATACAGACTTAATTAATTTACCCCAAGCTAATCTGAAAAGAGAGGAAAATGGACTCAAGAATAAAAGACTATGCTAAGCTTATTTTCTCAGAAGTTTTGTTTTACCACTTTATGCAACTGACATAGTTTATTTTAATGTAGATAACATATAACCTCAAAGCCCCCAAAGAGCTAGTCATTTACTCACATATAGTCATTTACTCACATGCAATGAATTCCTTTATTCACTTAATCAAATATTACATGTTGATGGGAAAAGTTGAAATTACAATAAAATCAAAGAGAGTGACGTGTGAGTTAAAAATGATGATGTGAGAACATCAATTTCCTCCCTCTTGCTTTGCTGAGAAACCCCAAATGTGACTTTCAGCAAGTGTATTTTTTTTTTAATTTTTTATTTTTTATAAACATATATTTTTATCCCCAGGGGTACAGGTCTGTGAATCACCAGGTTTACACACTTCACGGCACTCACCAAATCACATAACCTCCCCAATGTCCATAATCCCACCCCCTTCTCCCAAACCCCCTCCCCCCGGCAACCCTCAGTTTGTTTTGTGAGATTAAGAGTCACTTATGGTTTGTCTCCCTCCCAATCCCATCTTGTTTCATTTATTCTTCTTCTACCCACTTAAGCCTCCATGTTGTATCACCACTTCGTCATATCAGGGAGATCATATGATAGTTGTCTTTCTCTGCTTGACTTATTTCGCTAAGCATGATACGCTCTAGTTCCATCCATGTTGTTGCAAATGGCAAGATTTCATTTCTTTTGATGGCTGCATAGTATTCCATTGTGTATATATACCACATCTTCTTGATCCATTCATCTGTTGATGGACATCTAGGTTCTTTCCATAGTTTGGCTATTGTGGACATTGCTGCTATAAACATTCGGGTGCATGTGCCCCTTTGGATCACTACATTTGTATCTTTAGGGTAAATACCCAATAGTGCAATTGCTGGGTCATAGGGCAGTTCTATTTTCAACATTTTGAGGAACCTCCATGCTGTTTTCCAGAGTGGCTGCACCAGCTTGCATTCCCACCAACAGTGTAGGAGGGTTCCCCTTTCTCCGCATCCTCGCCAGCATCTGTCATTTCCTGACTTGTTGATTTCAGCAAGTGTATTTTTTAATGAGCCATTTTTTTTGACTCCTTAAAGTAAGAAGATTTTCAATCAGAGCCATAGACTAGTACTTAGATGGAAAGTCCTGAGGATGCTTCGAATGTCCCTAAGCCATCGGGAGAAATAAAAATGGTGCTCTATTGATTCCAAAGAAGAAAAAAATAATGTAAGCACCCTCTAAGCCTTACGTAGAGATTTGCAGGTATAATGCAGGTTTTTCTGAGGCACCTACCCTGTGAATAGGCCATGACTCAATTCAGTGTCAAAGTGAAGAGAGAAAATCGTTGATCAGGATGTCTCAGTGGTGAAGGCTCTGTGAAATTCAAAAACTTCTCCACGTCTTTCATCCCAGTTGCTGAGCCTTCAGGAAAAGAAGCCCTCACCACAGTCCCTGCTTGTGTGTAGATATTTCCTAAGAATATGCTGGCATGACACACATGCTCAGTGGTCAGCAATGCCCAGGACACTAGTCCGTGCAGCACAGAGTTGGTGATGGTGTCATCTGAGCCAAGTGGAAGGAGGCTCTGGTGACATGCTGACTCCTCCTTGAGCAGCAGCCTGGCAGCTCTCCTGGACCACCTCTGCATGCATTTGTGTGGATGACTCACCCTGAGCAGAGCCTAGTCTGAGTGCGGCTAGCACAGAAGTGTGATTGCCTTTTAGTGTTTGCTGATCTAACGGGGACTAACGGGCAGCACTGGTGAACCCATAACTGCTAAATTATGCATTGTTGACACAACATAAATGTTTGGCATTATGGATATAAATAGTTGATAGTTTGTATACACAGTCCCTGAAAACAAATTTCTGTTTGCCCACAGAATTAGATTTCAATGACAGACCAAGTTTCTTACCATGATTTTGACATTCATCATAATGCGCCCTATGGGAAAGACACACTCTGGGAAGTTTCCTCTCCCTGGAGCACATGGATGCATTTACTCTTAACATAGTTAAGATGCTGGACTCTATTTTTAGTAGTTTTAATAGGTTATATTTCAGGGACATTATCAGGTAAGATTAAAAAGTCTCAAATCAAAGAGACCATCTTAACTTTCAAACATTAATTCTTTGACCCCTGATAAACCATTTGGGATTTCCATGTGCTACTTTCCTCAGCTGTAGAATAATGATAATACTACATACCTATATGGTTATTTTGTAGCTCAAAAGGAAACATGAGATTAAGAATTTCAGCCTGACAACAGATCCATCATCGATATTCAAATAGTAACTATCATTAATCTCAGTTAATTATTCCTTTATTCACTGATTGTTCCATTAATTTTGAAACTTTACATGTAAAAATGTTTTTGCCTTAAAAATAACAATAAAAAATAAAATTAGGATATTACTTATTCATGTTACTGCTTATTAATAATACGACCACATTGGAATGTAGGGTTTTCTAGGGGAGGAACTGTATCATGTATGTGTGTTTACTGCACATATTAAAGGACTCCTTGTTCTGTTAAAAAAAAAAATCATTAGAAGCAAATTCTCCTAGTTCTGGTAAAATCTTTTTTTAAAAAGTTGTTTACTTAAATAAAAATGAAAAGGGGGCTCTGGAGTCATGAAAAAAATGTTTTTTGCTCCCCACTTGTTTTCATCTCCTTGGGGGCAATGTCACCCAGGTTGACATGGTCAGCCTTTTTCTGAGACAGAAAAACCTTGACTGATCCATGTCTGAAAAGAGAGCTGGGCCACCAGTGAGCACACAGATCTCTATGTGTCTCTTAATTAAAAGTTTAGGGATAAGGTGCACTCCCCCAGCTTTCATAGAAGGGGGAGATGTAGGTAGCAAGCACTTTGCATGGCCCACTTATTCTGCCTGAGAAGGATGGAGCTTTGTAATCAGACAACGTTCCAAAAATGTCTAATGACTAAAGGGAACATGGAGGAAGTTACGGCAGTGTGCTCTGTGGATTTAGGTTGAATCAGTCAGGAGAATAAAGATTGCTGAGACGGTTTTTGAAATAACATATGTGCGAGAGAATAATGATCTAACTGACAAGAGTGGTGTCAACAGAATGGAGGAAAAAAGAGAATTACCAAAATTGCCTAATTTGGCTGGAGAGAGACCGAACGATGACTCAGTTGTTGGAATCTAGATCTGGACATCTGAGAAAAGTATGTGTCATATACATGCTAAAGAATGTCAGAAAGGATACCTGGTTTAAGAAAGAGGTTTCTAGGGGTGCCTGGGTGGTTCAGTGGGTTAAAGCCTCTGCCTTTGGCTCAGGCCATGACCCCAGGGTCCTAGGATCGAGCCCCGCATTGGGCTTTCTGCTTGGCCTGCTTTCTTCTCTCTCTGCCTGCCTCTCTGCCCACTTGTGATTTCTGTCTGTCAAATAAATAAATTAAAATTAAAAAAAAAAAAAAGAAAGAAGTTTCTACATTTTAGATTTACTTATTTGAACTTAACTGCTTTACATGTTGAAAGTATTTGCATGTTTTTCTCCTATGTAGACTTATTTCACCCACACGTATTAAAATGAATATATTTAAATTATGTTTTAACTAATGAGGCTGAAAATATTAGCGATAGTATTAGCTATTTGCCAAAAATAACTTATCCTATAAAAATAACTATGCAACTGACATTTGAAATATGACATTTTGGCATATATGTCATAATAGAGGTGATCTCTGAGATGTTTTTGGAATTATATTTGTAGAATCATCCTAATGACTAATGTTAGTTAGATTTGTGATTATCATCATGATATCGAAGCTCTTAGTAAACAAGATATCTACAAAAAAAAATTTTTTTTTATGAGAATTTCTCTGGGTGCAAATTGGCAGGATTTTTGCAAAGTCTATTTCTGAACACAGGAAGTTCATGTCCACATATGATAATAATCTCAGAGACCCTAGAGGAACAAAAAAATCTCTATCCCACAACTGTGCATTCAATAAAAATTATGTTCTATGAAAATCAGCTACAGAAAAAGAAAAATTCCAAGGCAAAAGATGTAAACATCATGGACTCAGTAGACACATAAAAAGTTCAAATCCAGAAATGGATCTTTATTCCCGCAGAGTTTTGCAATGTGTATTCTGGATTTATTCTGTTATCATTAAAAACCTGAATAACAGTTAAGTTGCCAAGCTGCTGTTGATCTCATTATACTGGGTTTCTTTGCTATATTCATAGTTTTTCTTCACTGTGGATCGATTCAATTGTATTTATTCAAGTGAAAATTTGGATTCAGTTTAATGGAAGTGTATCTACAGGGAGATGAGCTCCTTAGGTGAAGTTGTAGCAATTCTGTATCAGAGCCAGAGCTGAAAAACCCTGACACATGATGCATGGATTAAAGGAGAAAAGTAACATACACACATCTTAGTTCAGCAGACACATCTGCTAGGGATCCATTCAATAATCATACAGACTCAGAATCCAATCCATTATGGTGTCACAGATCCACATGCATTCTTTGGGTTCCTAACTGCCAAGTGAACTGAAGGATGTTGGCATGAGAATTGATTGTATTTTCAAGATAGCTTTTGTGTTACACCCATCAGCAGGCACAGACCAGACTCTGCACTGTAGGTTTCACTCATAGAGTAACACCAACGTGTTCATTCTAGCAGAGATATTCTCACATCAGGCACAAACTTAATCAAACTCAAGGGAACGGAGAAACTATGGCTCCTCCTGATTCTTAGCCCCCAACTTGTTCTGGGAACCAAGACTTGCCCTACCTCTGACCTTTGTGAAGGAATTTTTATGGGCAGTATTTTCAAACGAGTTGGAAAAGATAAAAATCTATCCCTAGATGAGATTACCGTATCCTACTTAAAATCCATATTATTTTTATTTGTATTCAGATAGGAGCCTCGTATGAATTTATGAATATTTTTACTCTGTTTCTATATGTATCAAGACAATGAAAAAAGCAAGCATTTTTTTCCTCATTAAAGCTTCCACATCTAAATATTAACCATTGATAGTGACATAGACATTGAATGATAGCATCAGATAATGATGACTATTGCTACTAGAAAAAGTACTATGATAGGGTCTGTCATTTTGCAGTTAGTGCTAAGGATGATATTTACCTTTTTTAGGATGATATTTACATTTTAAAGAGTTGTCAAAATACATATACACATGCAACAGAGATCTATGTGGTCCACAAAACTGATAATATTTACTCTTACTCTATATAGAAAAAGTTCCCTGATTCCTGATGTAAAGGATTAGGTTTCCTGCTTTGTTACTTAATCTGGCTCCCACCCCTTCCCACAGTGTGTGCTAGTTAACTTTTCATCTTTGTGATGATTCTTTTTTTTTAAATTTTATTTATTTATTTGACAGAGAGAGATCACAAGTAGGCAGAGAGGCAGGCAGAGAGAGAGGGGGAAGCAGGGTCCCCGTTGAACAGGGAGCCCGATGTGGGGCTCAATCCCAGGACCCTGAGATCATGACCTGAGCTGAAGGCAGAGGCTTAACCCACTGAGCCACCCAGGCACCCCAGCAGGCACTATTATTAATCATTTCTTCGGTATTCCATCTTCCTAATGAGTCCCTGCCTCTCCAAGGTCAAGGAAAATTCTGATTGCAAAGTAATTGATTAACAGCCATCCTTGACTTTTTTATAGTGTATGTTCTTCAGTGGATCGTGTCTATTGAGTAGCCCAGACAGCATTTCCTTCTCCCTCACACTTTTTTTCTGCCATCCATCTTCTTGCTAGTCCTGCCCCTTCAAGGTCCGGATCAGCAAGGGTCAGAAGCAAGAATTTATTTACATGGATTCCTGCCTTTTCCAGGGCAGGAGCATAGCAGTTCCATCACCTCCTATCCTTAGATGGAAATGCTGAAATTAGGATGAGAAACCTGGGGCAGAAATGATGGGAGCCAACTCTTCTGGTGAGGTGTGGGGATGTGGTAGAAGAACACAGGCCCTGGGTGGTCAGAGGGCAGTTTGGTCCGCACAACGTATTGAGAGCCTAACCTGAGCAGGCACTACTCTAGATTGTGGAAACAAGGCAGATGATGACAACTGAATAAGAAAGAAGGATATGTAGACTGATAGATAGATGATAGATAGATTAGATAGATAGGTAGATAGTTGATAGATAGATAGTTGATAGATAGATAGATAGATAGATAGTTTATAGACTAGATAGATAGGAAATAGTTGATAGGTAGATAGTTGATAGAGTTAATTCTCATTGTGCACTTACTTAATGTCTGTGGAATCTTGCACAAACTAAAATAACAATCTAAGCCTTGGTTTTTTTGTAAAGTTGTTACTTAAATGCTCATCTCGTAATCACATGTATATAAACTTATACACACACACGTGTCTGTGGATATACACAAACATATATTTGTATATTCTATATATAAAATCTGTGAGTGTGTGTATATGCAGATATATGTATATATCCATACCTATCCAGGGAGAGAGAACATGAACTTGGATCATGATAGCTCCTGGATTACAGTGCAGGGGTACCTGCTGCTTACCTGTTTTGTCATCTGATCCCAGCTTTCCTTATAGACCCCTGTCAACCTCCAGCATCATTTTTGGGCCAGGATGTGACCATTTGCCTTCCTAAGTGGCCCTAAATGATGTCTGAGCTTTCTAATAATATTCCCTGTTCCTGATAGACCACCATCCCAGGAAAACACCGATGGGGTACAGGTGGGCTGACCCAGGAGTGATTTTTGCGTCAGCACCTCCAGCCCTCCTGGAACCACGCGGGGAGCTGTCTTCAGATGGCAATTATTCTCGGCTGCAGCCATGGCCCCATTAAAGACAGAGCTCTAGAGATGAAAAGTCCCAGATCCCATTATCAGTCCCTACTTCAAACATGAACTCTGGGTCTCGAAGTCTCTTCATGTGGCTTCCGCAGCTTAATGACGCCATTAGCATCTCCTACCTGAAGGCAGCGCTAATTAAGGCACTAAGACGCAGGGCCATATTTCAGTTAATTGAGTTCATTTGCTAGTTTGCAAAGAAACACAATTAATAAAGTAAGCTGTGTGTGTCGCATTTTTTTGCAGATCGACTTTGAAGTGATAACTATTTGATCTGCTTTGAATAAAATGAGGAAAATAGTTCATGCTGAACTATTTGTAGGCGGAGGTAGTGAACATATGTTTCTAATTTGAGTTAAGAGAAAAGCAAAAATATACAAATTTAGCAAATCTTAGTTCTTGACAACCACTCACAGGATATTTCAGCTAAGAAGTGAGCATATGGTTCAGGGAATAAATGAACTAGCTAGTGTGGTGTAGAAATGATGTTTCTAGTCTCAGAGTTTCATGGCGGCTACAGCTCATTCTTTCTGAGATGGGGGTCAGGTCTTGAACATTTCCTGTGGATTTTCCCTTCAGTAAACTATGCTGCTTATGTATTCAGGTGAGTCATGCGGGGGTAGAATGGGCACCTCATTATCGTAAAGCCCACTTTGGGTGGGGTGAGTTTCACAAAGAGAAGATTAGGTCTCTTCAGAGCTCCTGCATCTGGAAGTGACCAGGTGGTTAGGTTTGCTTCAGGTAGTGTGAAGTGTGATGGCAGAGAGGTGTGGATTGTCTCTGCCCTTACAACACAATGTAGAAAAGGGATTTGGCCACTGCGATGCTTGGCTTTGAGGGGGAACAGGATATGCTACCTCAGAATGTGCCACTTTGGCATGTGGATTATTTCAAGCTGAAGACAATCAGGGTTCAGCAGACTCAGATAGAGGATTTCACCTTCCTTTTAACTGCCTAAAAGAATTTAGGTAAGGGGCCTGTGCCAGGAAGAGAGCTATTACCAGAAATAATGCTCATGAAAGAAACTGAAAAGGACACAAAAAGATGGAAGACCATTCCATGCTCTTGGATTGGAAGAATAAACATTGTTAAAATGTCTATACTGCCTAGAGCAATCTATACTTTTAATGCCATTCCAATCAAAATTTCACCAGTATTTTTCAAAGAGCTGGAGCAAATAATCCAAAAATTTGTATGGAACCAGAAATAACTCTCTATACCCAAAACACTTACCTGCACAGCATGGAAACATTTGTTACCAAGTGTCTGCTCTTCCAAGCCTCCCGTGAATTCTCTTCCTCCACTTTGAGACCCCTTGTCCCTAACTCAGGATGGAATGTAAACTTTAATTATCTGAGGGCTGGGAGGTCTCATATTTGAATGGGGATTCCAAACATATGAAATTTGTTTTCTTCCTGTTAATCTGTCTTATGTCAGTTTGACTAGGAGACCAACCAAAGAACCTAGAAGAGGAAAGGAGAAAGTTTCCACCCCTACAGCTTTTCAATCACAATCATTTTATTATAGTCAGACTATGGACAAATTATTTCATTTCTTGGTGCATCTGTTTGTTTTTAAATTCCTAAGCCTATTTACACAATACTTACTGCTTTGCAAGCATAAAGTTTACCCTTGCACTGTAATTTATAGAACTGATATTATTTTCAAGTTTTCTCTGATGATAAAATATTTCAAGTTTTCTCAGACATGTTTCCAAATTCAAAGAAAAGCACCATGTTTGATGCCCAAGACTGTGTGTGATGGGGGACTAAGTCAGTGGACCAGAAGCCCCACCCCAAGCATTGTGATCCTGAACGCAACTTGTGAATCAGGAAAAAGTCCCTTAGTCTGGAGGCCTGGAGGCCTCCATTTCCCCATATTTGGAATGGAGGATCCTCAGGATTTATACCAGCTCACAAGTCCTGGAGATTGATGATAAGAGGGTAGACTGTCTGTAATTTATGGACACAATCTTATGGATTCTTCAGCAGGCTAAGGAAACTTGATTCAATGGGGAGGCCACATTCCTAGGGAGAGTACCCAAGCCATCTGACAACAGAGAACACAACCCTTGGGCTTCCTTGACTTTAAGGGTAGGATTTCCACTGCCTGCCATGTTAGCTGCCTAGGTTAACAAGTTTAGGCACAATATGGGTCCTCCAGCTCCTTGCCTTCTCCCAGCCCAGGGGACAACTTGTCATTTCTCTGAAGCAGATGTATTGGCAAAGCTGCAAAGTCAGTAATTGGACATCCTTGAATCCAACATGAGGAAGAATTTTCTCTGTCAGAGTTGCCCAGGATGAGCTGCCTCAGGAAGCCTCCCACTGTGGGTTCTAGCACAGGCCAGGAAAAGGGAAGGACCTTTCAGACACAAGGGGTACAGTCCCATGGTGCTCACCACGTGTTCCCTGGATCAGTGGTGTCGCTCTGAGATACTAAATGGGATCAACCTCACCCCACCCATTAGTGAATTATTCTGGATATTAGTTCTCAAGTTTTTATTAACTATGATTTACTTTTTTTATGATTTACTTTTTAACCACAGCTTCACTTTCCACTGTAACAAAAATAATGTCAATAGAATTTCTGAAAACAAATTACTCCTGAGATTTTAAAAGAACTAAAAATCTTAACAGTCTCAGGAGAGAGCCCCTACAGAGGTGGAGACAAGCCTACAGGCCGCACACTAAGAATTATTTGATTATTGAATGAATATGAGTTGGAATTTTGAGGGAAATTTTCAGCTAATGAAGTCATTCTAATGTGAGACTGCTGGGCAAACCAGAAGGCAATTCAGGTACAGAAAATTAATTTTTTTTTTTTTTTTTTAAATCTGAGAGCATGAGGAGAGGGTGACTTGTGGGAGATGGGGAGACAGAACGAGAGAGATTACCACTTGAGGGTGACCACTTGTGTGGTTACCAGTGATGTCTGGACCTTTCCCAGCCATGAAGGAGAGGCACCACATCCAGCATCAGAGCCAGTACACATCCCGCCTCTACCAGGCACTTCCATGTCCGCCCGCACAGTCAGCCTGAACTCCCAGACGGCATAGGTGCTGTTCAGTGCCAGGAGTGAGGCCTGTCTACAGGCCTGAGAGGAGACCACCATTCCCATCGAGGACTATGAACAATGGAAAATTAAATATCGGGTTTTTTTAAGATTTTATTTATTTATTTGAGAAAGACAACACGTGCACAAGCAGGGGGAGCTGCAGGCAGAGAGAGAGGGAGAAGCAGGCTTCCCACTGAGCAGGGAGCCTGATGCTAGAGTTCTGACAAAAAGCACAACACACAGTTTGACCTTTGATATTTAGTAGTGCATCATTTGTATTACTTTTAATCCCACTCACTGGTGGAATTGGCAATAATTTCAGTTTTGCAATAGTACTCCAGGGTGTTCCTTCTGAGGAAATTCTGCATGAGCTCCATGAGTCTCTTGCCTCACTGGGTCCCCTTACTGTATTCTGCCCCATTTGCTGGAGGTTTCCACAAGCTCCCCTATGGGGTCCAGCTGGATTACTGGTCACTATAGACTGAGAAATGATCTTCTCACTATAGGCTAAAATGATCTTCCATCCCATGAGCCCAGCTCTGCAGTCCATCCCCATGAAAGGGTTGGGGACAAGCTTGGGAAAACACTGAAGCAATCCTCAAGATTAACTTCTTGGATATCTCAGAAAGAAAGGAAAACTTCTTAGGAAACTGGCATGAAAAGGGAATTAGAAGCTTAATTATGTTTTTCATCTCATCCCCACTAAAACTGACTTATGTGATGTGTCACTTTGCTTTTGCACAAACATTAGTAGATCTTGCAAGGTTGGAATAAACGTGTTCTGAAACCCCCTGAGCCAGTGGACTTTTAACTCCCAGATCCTCTGAATGAGCCACTGCTGGAAGAAAACCAATGCTCTGAAAACACAAGTTTAGGATAACTCCTAAACTTTTGGGCTTTTCTCATGACCTGGTAAAACCAATCACTCCATCTTAGAGCCACAGTAAATGTCTCAAGACCATCACAGGAGCCTGACCCTGTGGCTACGGTAAAGCTAGTTCAGCCTCCCTGAGCTGGAAATCAAGTTTGTGTTTGTAAGAACTGATGGGAGATTCTAAAAGGCAACTAACTCCTCCCTCTCATTTTGTACTCCATATACATTCGGATTTTGCTATGAGTTTTATCTAAAGTATAAAAAGGACCAGGAATAGCTACTTTGCACACCTTTGTTTCAAAGGTACGTCAGACTGAAAAATCATCTCTGATTAAAATAATGAGTGTGGGATTGAGGTACAGCATTTGAGATAAATAAAGCAATGTGATCGATCGATCTTCAGGAGAACAAAAATTAAAATGTTTTCTGCGAGGATGTGTCACCAGTTTAGCTCTTTTGTAAGATTTTTAATGACACTAATACACTATGTGGTCTGTTTGATTTTAGAGGTACTGCTTTCTCTACATTATTAAATTGCATTTATGTCAAGATGTTTCACTTGTCGTTTTAGGGTGAGGCTCTTAATAGTCTCTGAAAATTCAGAAACAGAAATGAGCTTTTGCTTAATATGTCTGAGTCTGTGGTTATGTAACTGATTGTTGTTCATCCTAGGCAGCCTTGTGATTGAGGAATAATGATTATATGCCAATAGTAGAGACTGATCGATGCATTCAATCAATCACGAGTCTGGCTGCTCTGTGGTAGGCTCCTGGCTCAGTGCTGGGGGGGAAATGCTTACCTCAAGACAGAGTCTTCACTCTGAGTTCTTCCTCTAGTAGCAAAGGACTTCAAAAGAAAGTTAATTGGGCGTTGTAAGTGCAGTGATGGCTCAGTGTGTGTAAAATACACAAGGAACAGAGCAGCTGACTCCATCCCCAGGGCCAAGAGAGGCAGAGAAAATGGAAGTATTTTGAAAACATGACTATATTTCATCAGTGAGAAATGACCAGAAATTTTAAACTTTATCTGGTAGAAACTGAGATACCTCAGATGGGTTTTAGCCAAGAAGCAACCACATAAATATTGAAAATTTTATTATCAAATATTCCTACGAGGCTTGTTCTGATTTCATATTAGGAAGAATTTCAAAAGAATATTCTCTGTGTTTTTCTACAATGGTGTCATATTTCTGCCATTTGTGTTCACAACTTTAATCCATCTGGAGACATTTTTAAACTTAATCTGAGTAGTGATATAATTTTATTTCCTGTATAAGGTGAGACAGATCTTCCATTATGTGTTTGTGATATGGTCCATTTTTCTATTCCTTTATGGCAGGATCTCTCAAGCTCAGTACGACTGACATTTCTGGGCTGGGTAGTTCTTTGTTGTGGGGACTGCACTGTATGTTGTAGAGTATATAGCAACATGCCTAGTCTCTACACTCTATATGCCAGTAGCTCACCCCCCTCCCCAGGTGTGACACCAAAAATGTCCTCAAATTCCCAAATGTTCCCTGAAGGACAAAATCACCTCTAGTTCAGAACTACTGCCTTAAAACTATCACTCTGACCCCATTGATATAACTACAGAATAGTCCTTTCTATAAGCTTGGATGAGTCTTATTTCTTTATTTTCACATATATTTTTGAAAGATGTTGTCCAGTATCTCCCTAATATCACCCGCTATTAATTGATTATGTTAAAGTTTTTGTTAATTTGGGGGCTATGGATATATTTAAAATGTTATGTTTCTCCCTTTATTCAGTCTTTTGTGTAATTTAATTGACTTTTATCATTTATACATAAATAGTTCTATCCCTAATTAATCTAGGTAGGTTATAGATTAATATTAATGCAAATAGTATCTGAGTTTCTGTTACATTTTCCATTACTTTTTGTGGAAATGTTTGTGTTGATCTTCTCAGTCACTTTGTGCTCACTTTGAGACCAAACACTGCTGCTTTCCTCAGTAAGTACGAATAAATCCACATACATTCTACAAATTAGTTTAAATTTTGTTGGACATATTTATACTTCAGACTTACACGCAGACACACAGAAAACAAACAACATTAATTTGATTTCTATAAAAGTGATTGCTTGATTTCCTATCACTGTGGGGAACAACTATAAATTAAGGACTTGAAGAATTTCATAGGTGTGTTTTGTTTTGTTTTGTTTTGTTTTACTTCCCCCTAATTTAAAATAAACTTGCACAAAACTTTCTATTTCAAAACATTATTACAAGTACAATGTTGCAAGAGTCACATGCAAAATTTATTCTAAAGCTAGAGTAGTTAAGACAGGGCATTGTATAAGATATACAAGACATGTCAGTGGAGTGCAGTAGAGACAAGACATAGACCCACACGCATACAGTCAACTGGTTTTTGAGAAGATGCATAAACAAATCAATTGAGAAAAAAAAAATAGTCTTTTCACAAATGGTACAGGGAAAACTGGATGTTCATATGCCAAGAAGAAGAAGAAGAATCATCTTGACAAAGATCTTGACGAAGATAACTTTCACAGAAATTAACTCAAAATGAACATAGATCCAAATGTAAAACACAACTTCTAGAAGGAAACGTAGGAGAAAAAACTCCATGATGCTGGATTACTTGAGCAATTCTTAAGTAGAAGGCCAAAGCAAAATTAATGAAACAATAACAACAACAGAATAGTAAGCCAGACTTCATTAAAATTAAAAACTTCTACCTGCAAAGACACTGATAAGAAAATGAAAAGACAAGCCCAAGACTGAGATAAAAGATTTGCAAAACACATATTCTGATAATGATCAATATACAAAATATACCAAGAACACTTAAGACTCAAAAATAAGAAAACAAACAACCCAATTTAAAAATGAGCAAAAGATCTGAACATACATCTCAACAATGAAGATATACAGATGGCAAGTAAGCACATGAAAATATGCTCAGTATCATTTCTCAACAGTAAAATGAAAATTAAAATAATAAGGTGCTATTGCACACTTATTAGAGTGGCTAAAATCCAAAACAAATGACAATGAATATTGCTAACATTGATGTACCTTGTGGTAAAGCAAAAAGATATTGCCATTTGGGGAGACTTTAGTTGTTTCTGACAAAGTTAAACAGAGTCTTACCATACAGCCCAGCCATTGGTTTAAATTGAAAACTTATATGTACACACAAAGTCTGTGCATGAATGCTAACAGCAAGTGTTATAATCACCAAAAACTGGAAGCGATCAAGACCCTTTAACAGATAAATGAATAAACAAACAATGAAGTAATTATACAATAAAATACTCTCCACGAATAAATGCATATGGGCTATCAAGCCATGTAAAAAACATGGCTCTACCTTAAGTGCATATTGCTAAATGAAAGAAACCAGTCTGAAATACTATCTATGTACTAATGACGTTCTGGAAATGCAAACAAATAAAGATAGCAAGCAGGTCAGTTGCTGTCAAAAGCTTGGAGTCAAGGATTGAATATGTGAAGTGCCGATGATTTTAGGACAATAAGCTATTTTGTATGATATGGTAATGGTAGGCAAATGACAAAATGTGTTTGTCAAAACCCATAGAACTTTACCACCCAAAGAAGCTTAATATCTGCAAATTTGTGGAAATCATTTAGAAGGACAGAGAATGCCAGGTTAGAATGCACAGTGTGGCAGAAGAATCTAAATATATAACCCGCACAAAATAGCCTCCCGACAAAGAGTGTGAGGGAAAAGTGCCAACCCAGATAACGTAGAAAATTAATGAACTGTTCAAGACGAAAGGCAGAAGGACGTGTACGTAAACACTGTACTCTACTTGATAAAGTTACTTCCCGTGAAGGTTCAGATGAACAATTGTAAAACCACCCTAGGGGGCACCTAACTGACTCAGATGGTACAGTCTTGATCTTGGGGTTATAAGTTCGAGCCCCACATTGGGTGTAGAGATTACTTAAAAACAAAGTCTTTAAAAATGAACAAATAAATAAATAAATAAATAAGCAAACAAACAAATATTTAAAAATAAATAAATAAGGACCTTCCAAGGACCTGTTGTTTTGAGAAACTCAGTGAATGGATGACAGGCGTTAGAAACCAGGTTTCTCACTATTGATGGGGGAGGTTGCAGCTGAGGAAGAGGAAGAGGTTAGAATAATCCTCGTGGCAACTGACTGGAGTTGGACATCAGTAGGAACTCATGAGTAACTCAACATCGATATAGATTGATACACATAGAAACGTTTATAGATGTGTATCTACACGTGCATCAGTATATACACATATAATTCCTTGCTTCTGCATCTAAGGAAGTCTAGAAGCAACAACATCCCAGAGCAATAAGTACACTGGTATGCAGATATTGCCTTCTAATACCCTTCTCCAACAAAAGGAACCAGACTCTTTTTTCTTTAAGATTTATTTGTTTATTTATTTGAGAGAGAGAAAGAGAGAGAACACAAGCAGAGAGCAGAGGCAGAGGCAGAGGGAGAAGCAGGCTCCCCGTGGAGCAAGGAGCCTAATGCAGGACTCAATCCCAGGACCCTGGGATCATGACCTGCACCAAAGGCAGATGCTTAACCAAATGAGCCACCCGGACATCCCAGAGGGCATGGCTGATCTGGGGAACAGGGCAGGAAATACACAAGAAGAATCTGGAGCATCTTGCAGTGCCAGAAAGCAAGACAGACAGTGCTCCAAAAACCCACAATGATGAGGTTATGTCAAAAGGACAGAAGCCAAATGAAAGCTCCCAGTGACCAAAACTGGAACAATTTCAGCAACAAAATGAATAAGTAATATTTGATTTAACTAAAACTATAAAAGAAATATCCATGAGTCCATGCTGAAATAAATATGTAATTGAATCAATAAATTGGTGTGTGTGTAGGGGGGGAATTTACAACTCTTCCATGTAGAGTAACTCTAAATAATTTGTGTAGATACTTCTCTCTCAAGGAGTGAAGAATCACTGCCCACTTCATAAATGCAGGCTGCACGTGATGACTTCCAAAGAGTACCAAATGGAAAAGGGAGGAGATAGGGTAGCTTTACAGTGGAGACTCTAACAAAACTACCTCAGCCAGTTGATAAAGTTAACACTAAACATGGTAACTCGTGTTTCTAGTAGGTGTCAGTCATGGTGATGTGATGAGAATGGCACTTTACACTGAGGTCTTCCCCCCAAACACCCAGAGCCCCTGTCTGATGAGGAAAACATCAGACAACTCTTTTTTTTTTTTTTAATTTTTTATTTTTTATAAACATATATTTTTATCCCCAGGGGTACAGGTCTGTGAATCACCAGGTTTACACACTTCACAGCACTCACCAAATCACATAACCTCCCCAATGTCCATAATCCCACCCCCTTCTCCCAAACCCCCTCCCCCCGGCAACCCTCAGTTTGTTTTGTGAGATTAAGAGTCACTTATGGTTTGTCTCCCTCCCAATCCCATCTTGTTTCATTTATTCTTCTTCTACCCACTTAAGCCTCCATGTTGCATCACCACTTCCTCATATCAGGGAGATCATATGATAGTTGTCTTTCTCTGCTTGACTTATTTCGCTAAGCATGATACGCTCTAGTTCCATCCATGTTGTCGCAAATGGCAAGATTTCATTTCTTTTGATGGCTGCATAGTATTCCATTGTGTATATATACCACATCTTCTTGATCCATTCATCTGTTGATGGACATCTAGGTTCTTTCCATAGTTTGGCTATTGTGGACATTGCTGCTATAAACATTCGGGTGCATGTGTCCCTTTGGATCACTACATTTGTATCTTTAGGGTAAATACCCAATAGTGCAATTGCTGGGTCATAGGGCAGTTCTATTTTCAACATTTTGAGGAACCTCCATGCTGTTTTCCAGAGTGGCTGCACCAGCTTGCATTCCCACCAACAGTGTAGGAGGGTTCCCCTTTCTCCGCATCCTCGCCAGCATCTGTCATTTCCTGACTTGTTGATTTTAGCCATTCTGACTGGTGTGAGGTGATATCTCATTGTGGTTTTGATTTGTATTTCCCTGATGCCGAGTGATATGGAGCACTTTTTCATGTGTCTGTTCGCCATCTGGATGTCTTCTTTGCAGAAATGTCTGTTCATGTCTTCTGCCCATTTCTTGATTGGATTATTTGTTCTTTGGGTGTTGAGTTTGCTAAGTTCTTTATAGATTCTGGACACTAGTCCTTTATCTGATATGTCGTTTGCAAATATCTTCTCCCATTCTGTCAGTTGTCTTTTGATTTTGTTAACTGTTTCCTTTGCTGTGCAAAAGCTTTTGATCTTGATGAAATCCCAATAGTTCATTTTTTCCCTTGCTTCCCTTGCCTTTGGCGTTGTTCCTAGGAAGATGTTGCTGCGGCAGAGGTCGAAGAGGTTGCTGCCTGTGTTCTCCTCAAGGATTTTGATGGACTCCTTTCGCACATTGAGGTCCTTCATCCATTTTGAGTCTATTTTTGTGTGTGGTGTAAGGAAATGGTCCAATTTCATTTTTCTGCATGTGGCTGTCCAATTTTCCCAGCACCATTTATTGAAAAGGCTGTCTTTTTTCCATTGGACATTCTTTCCTGCTTTGTCGAAGATTAGTTGACCATAGATTTGAGGGTCTATTTCTGGGCTCTCTATTCTGTTCCATTGATCTATGTGTCTGTTTTTGTGCCAGTACCATGCTGTCTTGATGATGACAGCTTTGTAATAGAGCTTGAAGTCCGGAATTGTGATGCCACCAACGTTGGCTTTCTTTTTCAATATCCCTTTGGCTATTCGAGGTCTTTTCTGGTTCCATATAAATTTTAGAATTATTTGTTCCATTTCTTTGAAAAAGATGGATGGTACTTTGATAGGAATTGCATTAAATGTGTAGATTGCTTTAGGTAGCATAGACATTTTCACAATATTTATTCTTCCAATCCAGGAGCATGGAACATTTTTCCATTTCTTTGTGTCTTCCTCAATTTCTTTCATGAGTACTTTATAGTTTTCTGAGTATAGATTCTGTGTCTCTTTGGTTAGGTTTATTCCTAGGTATCTTATGGTTTTGGATGCAATTGTAAATGGGATTGACTCCTTAATATCTCTTTCTTCTGTCTTACTGTTGGTGTAGAGAAATGCAACTGATTTCTGTGCATTGATTTTATATCCTGACACTTTACTGAATTCCTGTATAAGTTCTAGCAGTTTTGGAGTGGAGTCTTTAGGGTTTTCCACATATAGTATCATATCATCTGCGAAGAGTGATAATTTGACTTCTTCTTTGCCAATTTGGATGCCTTTAATTTCCTTTTGTTGTCTGATTGCTGAGGCTAGGACCTCTAGTACGATGTTGAATAGCAGTGGTGATAATGGTCATCCCTGCCGTGTTCCTGACCTTAGCGGAAAAGCTTTCAGTTTTTCTCCATTGAGAATGATATTTGCGGTGGGTTTTTCATAGATGGCTTTGATGATATTGAGGTATGTGCCCTCTATCCCTACACTTTGAAGAGTTTTGATCAGGAAGGGATGTTGTACTTTGTCAAATGCTTTTTCAGCATCTATTGAGAGTATCATATGGTTCTTGTTCTTTCTTTTATTGATGTGTTGTATCACATTGACTGATTTGCGGATGTTGAACCAACCTTGCAGCCCTGGAATAAATCCCACTTGGTCGTGGTGAATAATCTTTTTAATGTACCGTTGAATCCTATTGGCTAGTATTTTGTTGAGTATTTTCGCATCTGTGTTCATCAAGGATATCGGTCTATAGCTCTCTTTTTTGGTGGGATCCTTGTCTGGTTTTGGGATCAAGGTGATGCTGGCCTCATAAAATGAGTTTGGAAGTTTTCCTTCCATTTCTATTTTTTGGAACAGTTTCAGGAGAATAGGAATTAGTTCTTCTTTAAATGTTTGGTAGAATTCCCCTGGGAAGCCGTCTGGCCCTGGGCTTTTGTTTGTTTGGAGATTTTTAATGACTGTTTCAATCTCCTTACTGGTTATGGGTCTGTTCAGGCTTTCTATTTCTTCCTGGTTCAGTTGTGGTAGTTTATGTTTCTAGGAATGCATCCATTTCTTCCAGATTGTCAAATTTATTGCCGTAGAGTTGCTCATAGTATGTTCTTATAATAGTTTGTATTTCTTTGGTGTTAGTTGTGATCTCTCCTCTTTCATTCATGATTTTATTTATTTGGGTCCTTTCTCTTTTCTTTTTGATAAGTCGGGCCAGGGGTTTATCAATTTTATTAATTCTTTCAAAGAACCAGCTCCTAGTTTCGTTGATTTGTTCTATTGTTTTTTTGGTTTCTATTTCATTGATTTCTGCTCTGATCTTTATGATTTCTCTTCTCCTGCTGGGCTTAGGGTTTCTTTCTTGTTTTTCTCCAGCTCCTTTAGGTGTAGGGTTAGGTTGTGTACCTGAGACCTTTCTTGTTTCTTGAGAAAGGCTTGTACCGCTATATATTTTCCTCTCAGGACTGCCTTTGTTGTGTCCCACAGATTTTGAACCGTTGTATTTTCATTATCATTTGTTTCCATGATTTTTTTCAATTCTTCTTTAATTTCCCGGTTGACCCATTCATTCTTTAGAAGGATACTGTTTAGTCTCCATGTATTTGGGTTCTTTCCAAACTTCCTTTTGTGGTTGAGTTCTAGCTTTAGAGCATTGTGGTCTGAAAATATGCAGGGAATGATCCCAATCTTTTGATACCGGTTGAGTCCTGATTTAGGACCGAGGATGTGATCTATTCTGGAGAATGTTCCATGTGCACTAGAGAAGAATGTGTATTCTGTTGCTTTGGGATGAAATATTCTGAATATATCTGTGATGTCCATCTGGTCCAGTGTGTCATTTAAGGCCTTTATTTCCTTGCTGATCTTTTGCTTGGATGACCTGTCCATTTCAGTCAGGGGAGTGTTAAAGTCCCCTACTATTATTGTATTATTGTTGATGTGTTTCTTTGATTTTGTTATTAATTGGTTTATATAGTTGGCTGCTCCCACATTGGGGGCATAGATATTTAAAATTGTTAAATCTT
Source organism: Mustela lutreola (assembly GCF_030435805.1). Lineage (NCBI taxonomy): Eukaryota > Metazoa > Chordata > Mammalia > Carnivora > Mustelidae > Mustela > Mustela lutreola. The sequence goes on along the minus strand of NC_081294.1, from coordinate 6,239,629 downwards.
CTTGTTGGACAGACCCTTTGAGTATGATATAGTGTCCTTCCTCATCTCTTATTATAGTCTTTGGCTTAAAATCTAATTGATCTGATATAAGGATTGCCACTCCTGCTTTCTTCTGATGTCCATTAGCATGGTAAATTCTTTTCCACCCCCTCACTTTAAATCTGGAGGTGTCTTCGGGCTTAAAATGTGTTTCTTGGAGGCAACATATAGATGGGTTTTGTTTTTTTATCCATTCTGATACCCTGTGTCTTTTGACAGGGGCATTTAGCCCATTCACATTCAGGGTAACTATTGAGAGATATGAATTTAGTGCCATTGTATTGCCTGTAAGGTGACTGTTACTGTATATGGTCTCTGTTCCTTTCTGATCTACCACTTGTAGGCTCTCTCTTTGCTTAGAGGACCCCTTTCAATATTTCCTGTAGAGCTGGTTTGGTATTTGCAAATTCTTTCAGTTGTTGTATGTCCTGGAAGCTTTTAATCTCTCCTTCTATTTTCAATGATAGCCTAGCTGGATATAGTATTCTTGGCTGCATGTTTTTCTCGTTTAGTGCTCTGAAAATATCATGCCAGCTCTTTCTGGCCTGCCAGGTCTCTGTGGATAAGTCAGCTGCCAATCTAATATTTTTACCATTGTATGTTACAGACTTCTTTTCCCGGGCTGCTTTCAGGATTTTCTCTTTGTCATTGAGACTTGTAAATTTTACTATTAGGTGACGGGGTGTGGGCCTATTCTTATTGATTTTGAGGGGCATTCTCTGAACCTCCTGAATTTTGATGCTCGTTCCCTTTGCCATATTGGGGAAATTCTCCCCAATAATTCTCTCCAGTATACCTTCTGCTCCCCTCTCACTTTCTTCTTCTTCTGGAATCCCAATTATTCTAATGTTGTTTCGTCTTATGGTGTCACTTATCTCTCGAATTCTCCCCTCGTGGTCCAGTAGCTGTTTGTCCCTCTTTTGCTCAGCTTCTTTATTCTCTGTCATTTGGTCTTCTATATCACTAATTCTTTCTTCTGCCTCATTTATCCTAGCAGTTAGAGCCTCCATTTTTGATTGCACCTCATTAATAGCTTTTTTGATTTCACCTTGGTTAGATTTTAGTTCTTTTATTTCTCCAGAAAGGGCTTTTATATCTCTCGAGAGGGTTTCTCTAATATCTTCCATGCCTTTTTCGAGCCCGGCTAGAACCTTGAGAATTGTCATTCTGAACTCTAGATCTGACATATTACCGATGTCTGTATTGATTAGGTCCCTAGCCTTCGGTACTGCCTCTTGTTCTTTTTTTTGTGTTGAATTTTTACGTCTTGTCATTTTGTCCAGATAAGAGTAAATGAAGGGGCAAGTAAAATACTAAAAGGGTGGCAACAACCCCAGGAAAATATGCTTTAACCAAATTAGAAGAGATCCAAAATCGTGAGTGGGGAGAAAGGGGATAAAAAGAGGTTCAAAAAGGAAGAAAGAAAAAAGAAAAAAAAAAAAAGAAAAGAATATTTTTAAAAAAAGAAAACACCTAAGAAAAATGTAAATATATATATATATATATATATATATATATATATATATTAGATAAACTAGTAAAAAATCGTTAAAAAAGAAAAAGGTAACAGTTAAAAAAAAAATTTTACCCGAAGGCGAGAAAAAAAAAAAAAATGAAAAAGAAAAAATTAAATTAACTGCAAGACTAAAAAAAATCACAGGAAAAAAGCCATGAGTTCCGTGCTTGGCTTTCTCCTCCTCTGGAATTCTGCTGCTCTCCTTGGTATTGAAACCGCACTCCTTGGTAGGTGAACTTGGTCTCGGCTGGATTTCTTGTTGATCTTCTGGGGGAGGGGCCTGTTGTAGTGATTCTCAAGTGTCTTTGCCCCAGGCGGAATTACACCGCCCTTACCCGGGGCCGGGGTGAGTAATCCGCTCGGGTTTGCTTTCAGGAGCTTTTGTTCCCTGAGCGCTTTCCGTAGAGTTCCGGAGGACGGGAATACAAATGGCGGCCTCCTGGTCTCCGGCCCCGGAGGAGCCGAGAGCCCAGGGCCGCACTCCTCAGTGCGCCCTCAGAGAACAGCGCCCAGTCACTCCCGTCTGCCTGACCTCCGGCCGCGCTCCGAGCTCACCCAGCCTGCGACCGGTTCAAGGTCACCCCAAGCTGCGAGCTTACTGTCAGTTCTGTCTCTGTAGCCGGCTTTCCCGTTCCAATACCCGCAAGCTCTGCGACACTCAGACACCCCCGATCCTTCTGTGACCCTGCGGGACCTGAGGCCACGCTGACCCCGCGTGGGCTTCGCCCCGGCTTAGCCTCTGGAGCGATGTCCCTCAGCGGAACAGACTTTTAAAAGTCCTGATTTTGTGCGCGGTTGCTCCGCCGCTTGCCGGGAGCCGGCCCCTCCCCCCGGGGTCTATCTTCCCGTCGCTTTGGATTCACTTCTCCGCCGGTCCTACCTTTCAGAAAGTGGTTGTTTTTCTGTTCCCAGAATTGCTGTTCTTCTTCTCTTCGATCTGCCGATGGATTTGCAGGTGTTTGCAATCTTTAGATAAGCTATCTAGCTGATCTCCAGCTAGCTGAAGCAGTCTCAGCTTGCTACTTCTCCGCCATCTTGACTCCTCCCCCCCATCAGACAACTCTTAACTGAGGAATGGTCTACCAAACACCTGCCCAGTACTCCTCAAATTCAAGGTCATCCAAACAAGGAAATTCTAAAACACTATCTCAACCAAGAGAAGCCTAAGAATACATGACCATTAAATGTCATGCTGTCTCTGGGATGGAATCTTGGTACAGAAGATGACATGAAGTAAAAACTAAGGAAATCTGAATACAGTGCAGACTTTAATTAATAGTTTATTAATTATAAATATTATTTATAACTTATTTAATTACAGTATAATTTACTTATGTTTAATTATAAGATTAATATATTATCAGTAATTGATATTTTAATTATTTAATGTCTTATCTTATTGATATTTAATAATATTTATTAATACTGATATTTTATTTTATAATTTTGACAAATAGTAGATGTAAGATGTTGAGAATAGGGAAACTGTGAGGTAAAGTGTGTATGGGTAATACCTTTGCAACTTTTTATCAACATAAACTATTCTAATATAAAAAAGTTTTTAAAAAACAGTATTGCAGGTGTCCAGTAGACATGAATGAAAAATAAATTCATTCCAGAAGATTTAAAATAGTATATGTGGCTTGCATCATATTTGCACTATACAGTGTTGTTCTAAAGCATACCTTCATCCACATGCATTACAGCTCTAATAACAATGTTCAGGTTTTCACTTGCTTTCTAGCTGTGCCATGTATGTCTTCCCTGTTGGAGTTGAGAGATCACTTGCAGGAAATGGAGGAAGACTCTAGGATGCCTCTTAGACATCTACACTCTGTACTCCCAGCACACATCTGGAGACTGTCCCTACCTTCCAAGGACCTGTTGTCTTCACTGGAGATTCTATTACAATGATGATTCTGATCCAAAGGCTCAACAGTGAGCACTGAGTTTTGTATGTAAGTGATGAGTCACTAAATCCTACTCCTAAAAGTAATATTATAGTATATGTTAACTAACTAGAATTTAATAAAAACCTGAAACATTAAAAAAGAATAAAGGCTTCTTACAGCCTAAAAATCTGAGAAACTCTCATTAAAATCTAAGAGATACAATAATGTCAGAAGCCAAACAAAGCACCCACACATTTTCACCTATTTAGATCTCTCAGGTAGCAATTTATAGGTTCCAATGTTGGTTTAAACAATTACATGTCAAAATAAATATCCAAGAGTTTCTAATAATGTCTTTTCATCTGAGAGGTGTTTCATTACATTTGAAGGTAGGAATATATTTCCCTTTTGGAACCCATATTCAGCAAGGATGCAGTTTTATGTTTGGTCATTTATAGATCTTAGGCATAATTTATGAAGGAAAGTAAGACAAAGAAATGATAGGAAAATATAAACTATTCCCTTGGGACAGTGAAACAAAACTAAACAATACAGCCATAGGAAAATATGCCATATGTCTTCCCACAATGTTCAGTCTTTGGACTATTTCTGCTACATTCACACAGTTAGTAAATGATGAATCTTTTGGCTTATTAATATAGTTCCCAGTTGCCCCACATGGAAATTAAATCTTAAGGATTTCAATGAGAAGAATGTTGAATAAAAAGGGAAAGTACTTCATCTTCCTCAGAAAAAGCTGTCACGCCATTCTCTGCATGAGCAAAAACACTTATTTTTAGTGCAGATTTGAGTTTGGTGGTCACTAGATGTAACTTTTAAAACTCTGAGGCTTTTTATTTTTATTGCTTATCAGAAACTTTTTTTTTTTTCAAGATCATGTTGAAAAAAAACAATTTCAGCATCTAACTGGTCTTAAAAATCATAGACTTTCAAAAGGTAAGAGTTTTAAGTTCTTGTTTTTTTTTATCATGTGTATTTGAGATTCTAAGGGAAAAATAGAAGTTATCCAATTAGTAGCAATTTTTTCAAGTGTTTATTGGATACCAGGGATATGTTCGTGAACCAGACCTCCTGCTTCCTGGGAGACAGACAATCAAACACATAATCACCATAGTGTTCAATCATGTTATAATGGAGGAAGCACAGGTAATTGAGGAACACAAGCAGGGCTGACTCACCCGGTCTGGGGCCAGAAGAGGGATTCCATATAAAGGAATATTTAAGCTGAGACCCGAACCACGGATGAAGGATGAGGGCGGGAAGATTGTTCCAGGTGGAGTATGGGGCAAAGGCAAAGGCCAACATGACTCCTTTGGGACCAATGAAGTTGGCCACCAAGTCTGGACCCTGGAGAAAGAGTGGTGGCAGAGAGGGAAGAGGGGCTGAATCCAGAGGACTTCAGAGCCAGGTTGTTTGTTTTGTTATCTACAGGGCCATGGGAGGCCATTAAAGAGTTTAAGTCCCATAATTTATAAATGTCCCTCTAGCTACAGTGACTAGAGAGGTAGCATGGAAGCAGAAGACATGCCAGAGAACAAGATCCATAGTCCAGGATAAAAATACAGACTCTACCTAGAATTGGAAGGGGAAAATGGAGAGGTGCAACAGATATTTCAGAAGCAGAGCTAAACACATTTGGTGATTGTCTGAGTGTTGGTAATGAGGGAGCAGTAGGGCAGCATACCTCCGATAGCTGTGCAGGTTGTGCACTGAGCAATGGCAGGATGCCATTGCCATCACATTTACATGAAAGTCCCTTGAAGAAATTGAGCACTATGGTCAAAAGTGAGAGCTCAATGATGAAAGAGCATGTATGCTTCTATCCTGGATGAATGGGTGATTGTTAGTGGAAGGTAGAAAGAGAATCAAGATCCATGATGGAGTGGCTTGGATTTTGCAGCAGTAATGAGGGGATATAAGGATTTGAGTACCAAACAGCCTGAGTTTGAATGGAGATGTGCAAAAGGAAAGTGAATATGTGTCTTCCAATCAGGATATAGGACAATCAAGAAACCTTGGCTTTCTTGGAGTAATTGAAGCTAGGGTGCTGCCCAAGGTTAGACAAAGAAAGCCTGTAGGGACAGAAGAATATATAATATTAATATATAATTATATTAATATGTAATATTAATATTAATATCAATACCTTTGTAATGACAACATCTGTTGAGGGGGATATGGGAAGAATCCTATGAAAAGACAGGGAATGGAGTGTAAAACCAGGAAAGCGTGGTGGCACAGGATCCGCAGAAGAGAATGAAAGGGCCAAGTTGCTGAGGTTGCAAAAGGGAAAGTGCCCATAGGGTTTAAGGATATGGGGGCCATACGTGGCCTTGATTAGAACAGTCCACTGGGAGGAGGGACAGGAGCCAGAGTGCAATGAATTGAGGAGGGAGGAAGAAAGTGCATGATGGAAGCAGAAGGTATAGACAGTTCACACTGCTTAGTTGTGCGCATTAGCACAAGCTGGCCAAGGAGGAATTAAGGTCAGGAAAGGTACTGAAGATGCAAAGAGAATGGTGCCTTACTATTGCTGACGTGGTTTAGGGGGACGAGCCACACAGACCAGGCAACTGGCTTCCTGGAGGAGGCAGCACAGCCCTTACACTGTAACAGCGGGCTATGTTCTCCCACAAATTTGCAATATTTTTTCACTTGAGTTTGCTCAGAATTCAAAAAGGATGTAAGCTGATAAAGCCCAATGTTCAGAGAAGTTTTTTAGATCCATCCTGAAAATTCACATGTTCCCTAACACAACGATTGTTTCATCAATTTTTGGAGACGTTCCTTTTCCCTTTTCAATTTACCTGTTCGGTGGCTTATAAAACTTTCATGCTAATAGCTCAGGAAATTCAAAGAGCGACAGAGATGTAGAAGAAAAAGAACATCAATCTTCACCTGACTAATCTATGCAAATCTGTGATGCTGAAGTTGGACACAATGGCTGGATTCTTGAAAGAAAGCCCTCTGCTAAATATCTGCATCCCGGCTGCCTGTAGGACTGCTGTAAATGTTGTGGGTGCACAGGGAATTGTGATTCAAGCTGGTTCTGGTTTGCGTCAAATCTGATGTCTGGCACAACCACCACTCCCCCAGCTATGTAGATAGAGTTCCACTCTACTTCTCGGGAAGGTTACCAGTGTCTTGGTATATTGCCCCATCCCTGGGGTGAGTTTGAGCAAAAGCTCGGATTTTATTCCTGATGGTCCATGAACTGACCTCACACTGGCTTCTGTTGAGAAGGAGCTCTTCAGATGCCATGAAATCCAAGTTGTGCATCCCTGTGTCCCGGAGATGACACAATCCTCGGCTAAGCTGGGGAGGGAGAGCAGAAGACCTGCTTTTGTTGAAAGTAGTCCCCTCTGTGTTGTTGTTTCCTAACTCAGTCCCTGGTCCCAGGTCCCCAGTATCCATCACCTTATCACACCTTCCATCTCACACCTCCCAGTCTCCAGTTTGTTAAGTAGTTTTCTGCTCTTGTCTGGTGTTTTCTCCCATAATTTGGGTCTATTCCAGCAGTTTTCCACATCTCTCAGGCTGTAAGATATTGAAAATCAGTATCAGAAAAGATTCTCTTTAACTTCATTTTCTGTTGTCATGTCTCTCACATAGATAGCAAGTTTATGAGGGCAAGGAAGAAAGGGACTATGGAGAACGAATAAAGCACAATAAAGCAACATGTCCCATTCCAGTAGCAAGCTCTTAGAATGTTCAGACTGGCAGGGAGGGTGTGAGCTTGGAGACCATGTTCCTCTCTGTTTTCAAGCAAGTCCAGTCATGAAGATCCTCTAAACTAAGTTTCCATGAAAGGAAGGAGGGTTCTGCTCTCTGCACAGGATGTGTCAAAACATGCACACTTGGGCTGGGGCAATGGCTGGCAGGACAGAGTCCTTACAGCCCTGATCATGACCTTTCTGAGGGGCACTGATGCCTGCGGCTCCCCAGGGAGAAAAGGGTGAACCTCACAAGGCTGTGGACTTTGGCCTCTGACTCTCATCTTACAAAGGATTTGGGGGAACCCATTGCCTCCAGGGACTGCCATTAGCATGTGGAGGGCAGGGAATGCTAGGAAACACCAACTTTGTTTCCACAGAGCTTCAGGGCCACAAGGAATTGTCAGTGGTAAATGAATAAACAGACAATTTTAAACAAAATGAAATATGACTTGTTACAACTTGTTTTTGAAGCGAAAATTTGTTGTTCTACTATAATTAGAATATTCTAAACTATGGATACAATATGGGACCTAAAAAGAAACATAGAGGTTTAATTCTTGCTTGCTGAACAGTCTAAAGTTGTTCCAACCACTCGGCCATTCGGTGTGGTTTCTGAGGGTCTGTGAGCTCGACACACCAGTCGTCCGGAAGGAGGATACGTAACTAGGGAACGGAGTCCTGTTCTGTGCTCAAGAAGGGAGAGTGGATTTGAACAGTGTATTCAGTAGCATTTAGGATGCTTACCTTTGGAAACTACTCTTCCATCATTTCTCATCCCTCTCTGGGCTTTCCCATCTTAAGGACCAATTCTTCTACTCTGGTCTTGAAGGGGTTTTGAACTTTTGATTCCTGAATGATACTTTGCCTCATAAGAAAACAAAGTAAGAGCTAAGGGAGCTATAGTGGGCAACACCAATATACTCCATCAAGGGGCACCTTCATTTTTCCACTAAATTCTAGGTATTCAAAATTTTTGCTTATTTAACCAAAACAGTATACCCTAGCCAAAAACAATTAATTAAAATTCAACTCCCCTGTTCTCTATTTTCTAGTCTTAACACTACAATCCCCAAATGCCATAAATGTGAATACAAAAGTCTTATCATTAAAAAAATGTCTCATCATAATACTCTACATAAAAACCATTCATTAGGGGCACGTTGGTGGCTCCACTGGTTAAGTATCTGACTCTTGATCTGAGCTCAAACCATGATCTCAGGGCCATGGGCTCAAGACCTGCACTGGGCTCTGTGCTCAGCATGGAGTCTGCTTGAGGTTTTTCCTCTCTCCCTCTCCCTCTGCACTGGCCTTGCTCATGCTCTCTAAAAAACAAAGAAATCAAAAACAAACAAACAAATGAAACAACAAAAACCTTCGTTAAAAGAGTCCCAAGGTTCTCTTTACTCCTCCAGGAACTCATCAAACAAGTGCAATTTTTAGTATAATGATTATTTGGCAGGAAAAAAAAAATACAAACCTTAAAAGCATTAAACTACTATTAATAACCACTTCTAACTCTCCCTGCTAAAATAATTTCTTATCCCTCGCATCAAATCAGTCAATACTCTGTGTAAAATCCTTATAATGTTAATGTTCTGAGACAGATACAAACTCTCCATGATTATATTCAACATAGAGTTTTGTGTCTTAATCTGGAAAAATACTGCTCTCTCTCTCTCTTTTTATATTTTTTAACTTGGATGGAGTCTCAGTAAAAGCAGGATGCCATCCTAATTAAGGGTAAGTGTATGTGTAAATGGGCCTGTGCAGTTTCCTCTCAGGCTTAGGTACTTGTACTTGTTGAGCCTGGACTTTAGACTGAGTGGGTATGATAGAAATCCAGAGACAAAGCAGTCCATCTTTAGAGCTTCCCCTCCCTTCACTGCATTTAAAAATGACAAATTGGGGTGGGGGTGGGAGGTGGGGGCCGGTGGCTAACTTGGTTAAGCGTGCGACTCTTAGTTTCAGGTCAGGTCATGATTTCAGGGTGGTGGGATCAAGCCCTACATCTGGCTCTATGCTCAGTGGGCGTAAGCTTGCGATTCTCTCTCTCCCTCTGCCCCTCCTCTAGCTCATGCTCAGTCTCTCTTTCTAAAATAAATACTCAAATTTTTTAAAAAACTAACAGATTAGAATTTAACTCTTTCTTTATGGAGATGTGAGAAATTCCTACTGATGAGGTCAAGAAGTATATTCAATATGGTTTTGCTGGGCAGTAAAAGATAAGCAGTGAAATGCACAGGTATTGTTGTTGGGTAAAGGGGGATTTTTGTGAAATGTGAAAGGCACTGGAAACACATAAAACTACTTTACCTTGAAAAATAAAATCTCCAGAGCATGGTCATTTCACTGAAACTTTACAACCAGTATCTACAGATGTTGGTGTTATTGTAGCAAAAACTTTTTTCCTTATGATACCAGTGGAAAGGACAGATATGGGTATTACTTAAAAATCAAACAAATGTTTTCATTGGAAATAAAAAGTTTAGTATTTAAGAGCATTATAAAAAAATAGCGAGTGCAAACATTGCGTGTTTATCTTCTCAATAAATAAGTCAGGAGACAATAGCTTCCAGGGAAAGATAGTTTAAGAAGGTTTACTGGCTGCTTTATGGAAGCAATGCTTGCAAAACTTTTTAAAATAATTATTTTAAATAACCAGTAGTTATTTTAAATAACCAAGTCATCATTTTTGTTATCATGCTACAATCAGTTTTTATAGTGGAATCCAAGAATCGTTATTCAACTCATTACCTGACAAAGATTCTGAAGCAAGACTCTGTATAAGTAAATGTTACTATGACATAGGTGTGGTTTTTTGAGTCATTTTCTTCCTTTTGAGGATGTGGCAACAGTTCTTTCTATGTCAAGTGGAAGGCACTGGGCAGCCAGCCAGGCCCAGCACTGTGCAACCATCCTCCACAGCTTCTCCTCCAAGTCCATACCCCCAGCTTCTATAGACTGAAACTTTCAGCTGCAAAATGAGTAAATTCCAAGGATCTAATATAAGACATGATGATTATAGTTAACAACACTGTACTGTATGATTGGAATTTGTGAAGACAGTAGAATTTAGATGTTCTCCCCACCAAGAAAAAAAATCACTATGTCAGGTGACAGATGTGTTAATGAAGTAGGTGGTAGGAACCATTTTACAATGTATCAGCATATAAGATTATAAAATGTATACTTTAAATGTCTGACAATTTTGTCAGCTAATGCCTCAATTAAAAAAAAAAAAAACTAAAATGTGAAAATATGTGCATGAGAAACTGAGTGAACAAAGAAGCAGGAAAATAAACTCCAATCTCAGACAACAACGAGATGATTTAGTTATCTGATGGTCTAGGTGGTGGGAGGCTTGCTCATACTTTTTCACAGCACTTACATTAATTCCTCCAGGAGACATTCCCACGCTTCTTCTGTATGTCTTCAGTTTTTGGCTTTGCTTTATCTTTCCTCATCGTTTCCTGATTATCTCATGCTCAGGGATGCTGATAAGACACACTCTTAATTTTCCCAGGATGACATTTAAAATGATTTCATGATGAGTCTCCCAAGACCTTTCTGCAAATCTCAACTGTGATTCATGGCTCCAAACTTTAGTGCTAAGAACAAAGATGATAACGCAGAGCACTTTGTTTGTTCGAGCCTGAAAAAAAAAAAAAAATTAACTTTGACCTCCTTTCCACAAACCTCTTGGTGTTGCTGAAATTGTGTGTGTTTATAAGTTTTGAGTTGAAAACTGTGGGAACGTTGTATGAGCTGTTCCTCTCAGCTACAAAAAGGGCAAACTATCTCTGTTGAAAATTGCCAGCATCATTTTTCCTAATAAGGTGATACTGTTCTTCTTACCAAGGCATTAGACTTGTTTTATATATCTAAAATACGGAATCAAAAAGAGCATGTAATTCAAAATATACCACTAGTGGCAGCTAATTGAGTTTTAACACTCTCGAATGCAGAATCTCAGCATGAGGACACTCCGACAAAAGTTAAACTATGCTTTTTATAAATCAAGTCTAGATGGTAAAATGGGTTCAAATATGCATTAAAAAGGGAAGCAGAATCCTAAAGAAGGCGCGTTGGTGCACAGGGGTGAAATGTGGAACGCAGCCTCATCGGATCTTGGTCACCTTCATCCAGTTGTGCCTGGGTGGATGCAGCCCCTTCATCTAGAACAGATGCTGGAAAGAGAAACTAGAAGCTGCTTGGCTCAAAATCAAACTATTCTCTGCACTGTCCAGGAGGAAAGTGGAAACTGGTCATTTGGTTGTTTATTCATTTATTTTTAATACTTACCGATGCCATATTTCTCAGATGAGCTATTGAACTTGGACTCGATTACCGCGTTTATAACAAACTGCTTCTATTAGAGCCATGCCCGAGAAAATAATTTTTTCAAGAAGGACCATGATGAAGTCTTTTTGCTCTGATTTGATAACAAATGGAGACCATTTGGACTTTTTTTTTTCCTTTAAAGATTTTATTTGTTTATATGAGAAGGAGACAGTGAGGGAGAGAGGAGAGGAGAAGGTCAGAGGGAGAAGCAGACTCCCCATGGAGCTGGGAGCCTGATGTGGAACTTGAAGCCAGGACTCCATCTGGGACTCGATCCCGGGACTCCAGGATCGTGACCTGAGCCTAAGGCAGTTGCTTATCCAACTGAGCCACCCAGGCACCCCCATTTGGACTTTTTAAAAAAGGAAGTTTATGTTCTTTGATATCTATTTATGTTCTTATATGAAAAAATCCTGGAATTCTTATTGCTGCCAGTTCTAGAAGTATCTGTAGCTGTATTTAAGCTATATGAACAATGTTTAAGGTAACTATTTATTGAGGAGGAATTATATTAGGCATTTCTGTAGTGCTGCTTTAATTAGAGATACTTGTAAAATTAAGGAGAAGGCCTCAAAAAGAAATCACCTGTATTGCATAATACAGCTAACAGAGTCCTTTAACACTGTTGGCATCCTGAGAGCTGGTTTTTGGTGTTTTGTGGGTTTTTTTTTTTTTTAATCTTTTGGAATGATGTCAATATATATTGCCTATATGCAGATAGCGGTTTTATTGTGTCAGTATTATAATTATGATTTATGAATTCAGGTTAGCCAGAATTGTTGACTTTCTTTAAAGCTTTATGTCTCATTAAGCTGAGTTTTAAAAATACTTGTACTAGCTAAACATATTGAGTAATCAATAGATAAATCAAATTAACAACCTTATCTTTTCCATATGGAATTCTAGTTAGTTTTAAAAATCCATTAAATTTCTTATTCTAATAAAAAAAGAGCTGAAAAATATGCACACCGTTAGGTTGCTATTTGAATTACTGGATTTGGGGCGTATTTTCCTCACATATTGATTCTAGCTTTTCCTGCCAGCTCCTCTGTATGTCTTTAAGCAATTACTTATGACTTAATATGCACTGATGCACTCATAAGAAATTATAGCATCTCATTATCCTATTGGAAAAAAATAATGTTTTCCCAGATGTAGGCATTTGTCAAAATTGAGCAAATATACACTTATGATTTATACATTTCATTTCATGTAAATGTTATAAAAAGCTGTGAACAAATGTTGAAATTTAACTAACGATATGCATGCAGAGTATTTAGGAAGATGTATTTACAGCAACTTACTTCAAAATGCATAAAATGGTTCAACAGAAAGAGAGAAGGGTCGGCGCATGTACGGGAATTTGATGAACAAGGGGAGTAAAATGTTAATGGCAGAAAATAGTTAGGCTCTGAGGGGCTTCATTAGAAAAGTATTTCAACTTTGCTTAAACTTCCAAAATAAAATGCAATTGGGGGGGGCAGGGGGCAGTCTCTAATGCTTGTGCTGTGTTCAGTAGCCTTGTTTTCACTGATATCCAGTGCTTAGTCAGCCCTGTCCACTATTCCTATAATGTACTGACCGAATCTGGCCACTTCTCCTCATCTCCCCCCATTCATTCTGCCACCAGCTACCCTCATTATTCACAGGATGACCCTCAACTGGTCTCCTTACCTCTGCTCTTACCTGCCCAGATTCTCTCCCTGCAGAACAGCTAGAGAGAACTTTGAGGAACATTAATCATATTGTATCTGTACAATTGCAAATAGTATCTCCTTTAAGTCAACAGATGACTAGGAGCTCTCACGTACAACTTCCATCAAAACACATCTGGAAGAGCTGTTGGGTTGTTAGCCAGTGATCACCCCCAGAGACTCTTCCTCGTTGTGGGGTTTGATTAGCTTGTATGATCTTAAGATGAAAAGTGAAACCAAAGAGTTGTTTTTCCAATGATACAACTGCATTGAAATATGTTTTGTAACTGATGTACAGGAGAGCTCTGTACATGTTGGGTACCAGTTCTTTGTAGCTTACGTGTAGCACAAAGCTCTTCTCCAGCCTCAACTTGCTGTTTCACACTCTTAATGGTGTATTTTTAATAATAAACTTTCTTAATTCGAATATTATCCAACATTATACTTCATGGTAACTAATTGTCATGCCTTGTTTAAGGAATCTTAGCCCAAAATCATGAGAATATTCTCCGCTATATTCTAGAAGACTCCATGTTTTACCTTTTCACTTTCAGATCTGTAATTCACTAGGAACTGATTTTGACTGTGGTATGGGATAAAAGCCAAGATTCTTTTTTAATATATATGGATATATAATTGACATGGACCCATGTATTGAAAAAAATCATCCTTCATCCTTTGCTCTCATGAGGCACCTTTGGCATTTATGTGTGTGTGTGTGATATCTTGGATCCTATTCTTTTGAATCAGTCTGTTTGTCTGCATGAAACTCACATCATTTTATTTATACTCACCCTTTACTAAGTCTTGTTATTTATTAAGTCTTATTATTTTGTTTTTATGTGCAGACATCTTAGCTCTCCCAGGTCCATTACCTTTTCACATAATTTAAAATCGATTTCTGTTTTTTAAAAGTTGCCTCTTTTCTTTTGTTGTTTTTAGTGTTATGTTCTGTGTTTTTACATAGTTATCTCAGTTCCTTTTCCTTTTTGTTTTTTAGTGAGTGTATTTGTAATTATAAATGTCCCACTGCATTTTGCTCTGACAACATTCTGAAGATTTTGAGTAGTTTTCTCATTTTTGTTCATTTATCAGTCATTTTTAACTTATTTGAATTTCTTTTGAAAAAAGAGATATTTTGAAATGTATGTTTATAAATTTCAGAATATTATATTCGTACATTTTATTATAATCAAACTTTATTGCATATGACCCATAAAATTTTCTGCTCTTTTGGATTGCAAGGAAGATGTCTGATCATTTTTCAACAATCCATGTGTATGTGAGTAAACTTTGTTCATACATTACCGAATATAATAGATGGGCTATTTGCTTACTCAGGTAGAATTGTTTTTCAAATCTTCAGTATTCTCAATATGTTCGCATAATTTATTAACCTGAGTTTCCAAGATAGGTATGTTGTGCTTTTGTTAAATTTTCCTTGTAGTTCCTTAAATTTTGTCTTCAATATTTGAATCCTATGTTACTAATTGAATAAAATTAATGAGTGATACATTTTTGGAATATTTTTATTTTAATAAATATAACATATTATGCTTTTTCTTTTAGATATTGAATTGGGGTTCATGTGAGAGTAATATTGCCAGATTTGTTTTCTTTTGCTTTCTATGTATTTTTTATTGATCCTTTGTTTTTATCTTTTGTTTACATTGCAGTTGTAGAATTTTGTCACTCTGTAATCTTCATTAATCATAAAAAAGTAAACATAAGTTAGCAATTGCCGACATAAACCAACATTTTTAAAAAGGAAAGCTATGAAACAATACAGAGACAACGTAATCAAGATTTTGTTTTCCTTCATTTGTTGAAATGGAAGTATCTTATGCAATCGTTATCATGACAATGCTTTTATATTACTTTCATTGTTCAAAGCAAGGTGCCTGAAACCTGTGTTAATTCAGATGCATGGTCAGATAGATCTATAATATATGACTATTAAGTGATAAAAAAGATGTGAATTGGGGATGCCTGGGTGGCTGAGTTGATTAAATGTCTGCCTTTGGGTCAGGTAGTGATCTCAGAGTCCTGGGATCAAGTCCTACATCGGGCTCGTTGCTCAGCTGGGAGTCCGCTTCTCCCCCTGTCTGCCCTTCTCCCTGCTCGCACTCTCTCTCTCTGACAAATAAATAAGATCTTTAAAAAAATATGTGAATTGTTAGCATTTTTAATTGTGTCTAATTGATATCATGCATGTTTCATAAAATCAAATACTATTTTTCCACTGAAAAAGAGGAAGAAATTACCATTTTTGAAAAACAGAGTGGATGTGATAAGGAGACCATTTTCATTCATTTAGAAATGAGAAACAAGAGTAATGAGAGAGAAAGTACAAACATTATGAATTTGGTTCAATAGACATAAGGCTTTTCAGCGACTTTCCAGGAAAAGAACAGACGGGTGAGTGAGTGGTACAAGGTAAATGTGCTACAGGTGCCCCGGCCCTGTGGGCACTCCTCCGGTGAGCTAAATGCAGGTAAATGCAGGTACTGAATGGCTTTGAGTCAATGAGTTCATAAGGTAAGTTTTTGAATGAAGGTCACATCATTTGACATAGAGGACAATCTGACAGCTGTTGAGGTTTTAGAAATGATACGGTAACCGTAAATACATGAAAAGTTAGAATACTCTTTTTAAGACCTACTTAGCTTCTTCATGATCCTGAACACACAAATGCACCCACAGACTTTCTTTTATGACTTCTGGGACTGTTTCTTTGAACTTATGGTTATGGTTAATGCTGACAAGCCACCTCACTTCCCAAGAGGCCTCTCTGCATATTGCACTAGAACAGCAAGTTTCTTCTAGAACATTTTTCATCTGATCTTTTGGTAGTGATACTATGTTAAGCGGGATTCTGAAGCTCTGAAGCTTCAGAATCCCGCTTAACAACTGACGACTGATATCGTTGTTATCAGTTAGCAGTTAAGATGAGGTTGGTTGTTGCTGGAAGCTGCTAAGCAACCTTGTAGATGTTATCTCTCATCTCAGATATACACCATTTAAGGACAGAGACCTCGGTCTGCTTTAAATATATAGATAGATAGATGATAGATAGATTGATTGATTGATTGATTTTTGGGAGAGAGAAGCAGAGGGAGAGGGAGAGAATCTCTGGCACACTTATTGCTGAGCACAGAGGCCATGTGGGCCTGGATCCCACAACCTCAAGATCATGACCTGAGCTGAAATCAGGAGTCAGATTCAACTGACTGAGCTGCTCAGGTGCCTCTTCAATCTGCTTTTTATCTCCAGCATATGAAACTAAGGCTTTGAATAATAAATATTTGTGAAATGAAGAAAAAAATCAAAATTAATTTTATAATGAGAGGGATTTCTGGTATTGTGGAGGATAAAATCAGTAGTATTTTATGTGGTCGGCCATAACACAGTACCACAGGCTGGGTGGTATCTTAACCAGCAAAAATTATTGTGCCTCAGTTCTAGGAGCCATAAGTCCAAGATCAAGGGATGGGCATGGTTGGTTTCTGGTGGGAGAGCTCATCCTGCCCTGTAGACTGCCCCCTCCGTGTGTCTTCACAAGGCCTTTCCTCTGTGTGCCCACTTTTAAGAGCACTAATCTTACTGAATTTGGGCTCTATCCCTACAATCTCATTAACCTTATGTATCTCCCTAAGTAACTACCAAAGAAGGCTGAGATTCATGGACAATGAATTGCAGACAGATCATAATTCTGCTATAAGGCTTTTACCAGGACAGTCTGAGAAGTTTGATCTCAATACCTGAAACTTCCATATAGCTCAGTGAGCATACAAAAAAAATAAGTATCACTCATCTCAGAGCCATAAAGTCGAGTGTACACAGGTTAAATTTTATTATTCAATTGAGAAATATTTTAACCTAATAGAGTTATTTCATATTTAAAGGATATTGAGAATAAAACTGTTATATAAGGAAGAAATTATTATGTAATATGCATAATTAATATGTAGATATGCCAAACATGTATAATTTGCAAAACTTCATCATTTTCTTTTCCAAGTGAGATACATACGTACAGATTTGCAAGAACAATTTTTATCTCAAAGAAATCTCAACGACACAGTGCCAGGTTTTTTTATGATGTATAAAATTTTAATCATTTGACATTTTCCAAATACCTCAATGCTGAAGTATTTACACATGAACATCCAGTCATCCACTTATTCAACAAGATTTATTGAGCACTTACTGTGTTCTCAAGCAGCCCTGCTGAGACCCAGTGGGAGAGAGGCAAGTGAGAAGTGAGCCACATTTTCACCAGTGGTCTAGTGGGAAAGTAGATGTGTAATGTCTTTGTTTGTGTTCACATCTAATTCATGTCCTTTAAGAGATTTTAGAGTTTCAAATTTAACTTTATGTCTAGCTATTTTACTTTCCTATATATTATATTAATTTGTAATATTGTCTATGGATCTACTATGCTTTCTATTTGTTTCATATATATGGATATATCTATAGCTGCTCATTATTATAAACAGGTTATTGATTGTTTAACATGCTTTTTTGCTAAATTATCTCATTTTTTAAAAAATATTATTTATTTGAGAGAAAGAGAGAGATAGATTGTACATGGTAGAAGGGGTGAGGGAGAGACTCTTCAAGGAGACTCCCACGGAGCCAGAACCTGACATGGAGCTCAGTCTCACAATCCATGAAATCATGGCCTGAGCCAAAACCGAAGTCAGATGCATTTAATTGACTGAGCCACCCAGGTGCCCCATAAATTATCTTATAATTTGTAGCAATTTTCCTTTAATTTTTGTGAAATTTAAACTATAAAATCATATTACCTGCAAATGTATATAGTTTTATCTATTTTATTCTAAATCCTGTTCCTTTAATTACTTTCTTCTGTGTAATTTTATATATGTTTGTGACATATACATGTGCATATATATGTACATATACATGCCAATACATGTACCGATTCCTAGTTTACTGAGTGTTTTAATATGAATGTGTTATGAGTTAGAAACCATCAAACACATTTTCTACATCTATGTAGATGATCATAGAGTTTTCCTTTAATTTCTATGAATCTGATGGATCATGTTAATAGGTTTAACATATTGACCCATTCTCACTCCTGGAATTTATCCCGGTTAACTGTGATACATTATTTTCTCCAATGGATTATTTGACATACCTTTGCCCAAGTCATATTGAGGAAGAAAAATATTCCTCTGTTTACATGTTTGTATAGAGGAACCTGGCTTTCACCCAACAATCCAGTAATGGCAATAATGGAATGGATGCTACATCTAGTTTACTTTCTGCACTTTATTATTAGTTTCCTCAAATAAAAAGAAGGATCTGTTGACTGCATTGCATTTGTTCCCAGGTGGTGCAGACATGGTGTCTCAAAGCAAGAAAGCAGACAAGTTCTCTCTTTTTCTACTTGTTTTCAGATTGGAGGGAAGATGGGGGAGGGGGATTCAACACTTGTGATGAGCAGGGGTTGTTGTACCAACATAAAGAATTACTAAACTCTACCCTTGAAGCCAATATTATACTATATGCTAACGAACTAGAATATACATTAAAAAACTTGGAACTTTGGTGAGTGCTGTGAAGTGTGTAAACCTGGTGATTCACAGACCTGTACCCCTGGAGATAAAAATATAAGTTTATAAAAAATAAAAAATTAATAAAAAAAAATCAATAAAAAAAAAAAACTTGAAACAAACAAAAAAGAATGGAGGAATAATACTGTGTTTCCCTTTCTAGGCACATTTCCCTCATGTTTGTGTGAGAGTTCAGTAGGTCGACCATACTAGGGAGCAAACATTGTTACATTAAGGTACTCTGTCCGTTTTACGCTCTTCCCTGCCCACTAAGCCTCAAAAGGAGACTACCCCATTTCTTTGTATCATCTTGAATTTTTCCATCAGGGTTTTATCGTTTTCAGAACACAGTCTTTAACCTCTTTGGTTAGGTTTATTCCTAGGTATTTGTGGGGGGGGGGGCAATTGTAAATGGGATTGTTTACTTAATTTCTCTTTCTGCCACTTCATTATTGGTGTATAGAAATGCAACAGATTTCTGTACATTGGTTTTGTATCCTGCAACTTTACTGAATTTGTGTATCAGTTCTACTAGTTTTGTGGTGGAGTTTTTAGGGTTTTCTATAAATAGTCAAACAGTGAAAGTTGCCCTTTTCCCTTACCAATTTGGATGTCTTTTATTTCTCTTTGTTGTCTGATTGCTGTCGCTCGGACTTCTAGCACTATGTTGGATAACAGTGGTGAGAGTGGACATCCCTGTCTCCTTCCTGACGTTAGGGGAAAATCTCTGTTTTTGATTTGAGTATGATGTTAGCTGTGGATGTGTCATATTTTTTATTATGTTGACGTATTATGTGCCCTTTAAACCTACTTTGTTGGGGGGTTTTAGCATAAATGGATATTAAACTTTGTCAAATATTTTTTCTGCATCTATCGTTTCTCAGATTTATGTGATATATCACGTTGATTGATTTGCTTATATTGAATGACCTTGGCAAACACAGGCATAAATCCAATTTGATTGTGGTCAATAATTTTTTTAATGTATTGTTGAATTTGGTTTGCCAGTATTTTATTGAGGATTTTTGCATCTCTGTTAATTAGGGGTATTGGCCTATAGTTCTCTGTTTTTCTGGTGTCCTTATCAGGTGTAGCCCCTGTAGAAAACAGTATGTACGTTCCTCAAGGAGTTAAAAACAGAACTACCTAATGATCCAACACCACACTACTAGGTATTTAACCAAAAAGAAATGGAAGAACTCTAATTCAAAGTGATACATGCATCCCAATGTTTACAATAGCATTATTTACCATAACCAAGATAAAGAAGATGTGAGATAATATCATGTATTAGTATGCAGCCATAAAAAAGAATGAAATCTTGTCATTTGCAACAAAGTTGACTGAGCTAAAGAAGATATTGTAAGGGACATAAGCCAGTCCAAGAAAGACAAATACCATATGATTTCACTCATATGTGAAATTTAAGAAACAAAACAAACAAGCAAAGGGGAAAAAATAAGAGAGAGATAAAGACAAAGCAGAAAACAGACTCTCAATTATGCAGAACAATATGATAGTCCCCAGAGGGGAGGTGGGTCGAAGACGGGCGAAGTAGGTGATGGGCATTAAGGAGGGTACTTGTCATGATGGCACATGAGGGCACAGGTCATGCACGGAAGTGCTGACTCACTATACTATGCACCTGAAACTAATATAATCCCGTATGTAAACTAACCGGAATTAAAATAAAAACTTTAAAAAAGAGGGGGGGGGGCTCCTGGATGGCTCAGTGGGTTAAAGCCTCTGCCTTCAGCTCAGGTCATAATCCCAGGGTCCTGGGATTGAGCCCTACATTGGGCTCTCTGCTCGGCAGGGAGCCTGCTTCCTCCTCTCTCTCTCTCTCTCTCTCTGCCTGCCTCTCTGCCTACTTGTAATCTCTGTCTGTCAAATAAAATAAATAAAACCTTAAAAAAAAAAAAAACTTTAAAAAAAGGAGACTAACCCCAGCTTTGATCCCAGCCCTCCCAAAGAATATCCAAGACATCAGGTTGAAACAATATTAATATTGCTCTTAAAGACATAATTCTGGGACAAAATTAAGGGTGCGTATGTTTTGATTTTTTGCTTTTCCTTTGTAATAGGACTTCATTAGACCCTTTCGTACTCAGTATTTGAAAACCTACAGAGAAGGGTCAACCTACAATATGATAACCTTCCTTGACATTGTGATGAGAAAAATAGGGAAGGTAGACTCCAAGACCTTTTCGGCAATAGTGACTTATAAACCTAACTGGAATATAGCCCCAGAATGGTTCTGGAGAAGCAGTTCTATGAAGTGTTTTATGGGTGGACTTCTAGTGTTCAGTGTAGGAAACTGACATCTCCATGCACAAAGTTCAAGTGTGGGGCTCTGATAATGTGGGCTGTTGCATGTGGTAAAACCACATGATTGCTTGAGCCCTACTTAGTATTTTTAGGTGCTGATTAAAAAAAAAAAAAAACAAAAAAAACAAAAAAAAACTCATAACTGTACGAATTGAGAAGTATGAGATCACTGATAAGGAGATATTTAAAGCTGTGTGTTAATTTTATTGTAATGGCTCATGTTTTGGGTGGAATCAGACTCCTAATTTTGGGGAATTAGGAAGCAAAGCAGATTTCTTACATCTTCTTCTGATATGTAGTGAAAATCCATTGAAACAGTTTTGCTTCTACCTAGTTTTTCCTCCGGTTATCCAAAACATTCTATTGTTCCTAGAATTAATGTGCTTTATTTTCTGATACCATTAGCACTTACTTACCTGGTTCTTGCAACCGACAGTGTGACTACGCTATCTATGTGAGCTTTTCCTTTATAAGCCATCTCTTGTAAAGTATGTATGTCATACCTGATAAGAGACAATGTGGATTCATCTGATCTCTGCAGCGAGCACGATGTTTAGTGTTCTCTCACACTTAAACTAGAATCCTGAATTGATTCACACCTAGAGACTCACGAGAGAAGGATCTCTCAGAGTCTGCCTCTGAAGAACTTTATGAAAATTACAATAGTTTAAATTAAAGGATATTTTAATGTAGTAGGGAAGTTCACCACATAAAAGAAGTCAAAGTCAAAAACCCTTCTTACCATGAAGAACTGGCTGTCTTTTAACTACCTTTGTTATTTGTTTTCCGGGATGGACCAAGTTTAGAGGAAGTAAATTTTCCTAGACTCTTAGTCTCTGACTAAGTTTTGGAATGTACCAAAAAAAAAAAAAAAAAAGAAGAAGAAGAAGAAGAAGAAAGAAAGAAAAAACACAAAAACTTAAATTCAGTGTGGGATATTAAATAAAGGTAATTAATGTGTCCCTGTCTTGTGCCAAGAGACGTGTGTCCATTTGGAAATGCATTCATGCAAAGCTTTGTAACAACTTGTACAAGAAGAATTTAGAAGGATCTCATTCTGTGATGCTCAAGGAGTCCTGACAGCCTGAACGTCAAGAAGCTCCCGGTTCTGGGCTTCCCCGAGCTCATGTCCCTCCACACTTGGGCCCTCACTGCTGACTGTAGGCAGCTCGCTCCCTCCACCTGGAGAAAGTTTCCTGCCTGTGCCCTGTCCTCTCCTTCATTCCCTCACCAACCTCACCTGCGCCTTCCAATCATAATCCCCAATAGGAAAAAGTGATTGGGTATCCGTCGCTAGGCATCTAAATTGATTTGCCTATAAATTATGGACAGACGCTACTCTTGTATGAACACTATGAACCGAGTACAAAGAATGACCCTGACAAGGATGGGTTGAGAATAAATGTACAGAAAAATTGGGAAATGATCCCCATCTTCATGGACTGGCCCGTACACCTCAATTCCCCTGCCCTCCCTCCCGCCTGCCTTTTCTCCCGCTCTCCAAGCTCTGGCTGGCAGATCTGGGGCGTCGCTTTGATGTCAGCCCTTCCCCCCACCAAATATTTAATGATTTCCCCCAGACCTACACATTGATTTCAGATTCCTAAGCTTGGAATTCAACAACTTCTGAAATGAGGCTCTGTGTTCATTCCCACCTTACCCACACGGACCCCAGGGGGTGGGCAGGTGGCACAGGCTACTCAGTTCCCTGTTTCCTGGGCCCCCCAGTGCACTTCACCCCCACAGTCTGCCCAGCACAGACCCCATGCCAGGGGCTCCCCAGTGCACCTCACAGCGCACTGGTTCCTACCCTTACTTCTCTGCTGAACTTGCACTGTGCCTGCATAAAAAATTGGCTTTCATAATATATGAAATATATGGTGTCTTGTACCTGTTTGCTGCCTCTAATCCTGGAGGGAATTTTGTTTTGTGCTAATTTTACAGTTTCTTAGACACTGTTATGAGCTAGCTGGTTAAAGACAAACAAAAAGTCAATTAAGTGTGGATATGTGCTTTTCTTTTTGTTAATTCATGTTCAAACTCGTACTTGCCCTTAGATTTCTAACGTGAATAAAGTATACAATCCAGAGAAATTTTTTTGCGTGGAATTGGGTTTCTACAGAAATATGTTGCTCAGACACTGGAATCACACAGAATTTCCATTTTATTGCATTTGCTAAAAGAGAATATTTATTTAAAAGAAAATTGAAAGCCAAAACACATACAGTATCTAAGGTAGATTATTTAAAAATTATACATATTTTAATAAAGTAGACATTTTATATGAAATTCATAGTCCCAAAAAGGCCTATTTTTAGAGAAATAATATTTTATTGAGACAACTATATTTATGAGCTCTTTATTATTTCTTTCCATATCTTTCTTTAAACTTCTCTAGAGTAATATAAAAAGCAATAAAGCCACAGTTGGACAGTCTGCATTAGTGACAGATTTCTGAAACACATGACATTTGTTTGTCATATTAAAAGGCGTAAGTTTGGAAGGCATGATAAAGGACAGAACAGAACAGCTTTTGACTGTATCAGCATCAGAGTTTCCAGGTTAAATGGTGACGTTGGCATCAGATAATGGAGACCACAGAGCTGCAAAAGCAAAACCCCAAACCATGGGGCAATGAGTTTGCGGGGGCGGGGCAGGTCTCTGGGTATCTGATGAAATGGGGAACGCTTTGGACTTCTCATGGAATTTGAGATCGGAAGTACTCCTTTATCTCCTGGAAAGCTGATAAAACATCAGCATCACAGTACCTACCCCATGTTCACTACATCAGTATCTCCTGACGTATGATGAGCAATGCTAGCCTCACCTTCTCCAGAAACAAGCACAGTGCCAAGAAATCCCAACATAGAGGCTAGGGAAAATCTATTGTCCCCCACCACAGAGAGGACCAAGGATGAGCTAGACCATTCATAACTCTTACATATTTTCTATCTGTTGTCAGGTATTATTGTTAAGCTTTTAAGAGCCACAGTATAAAAGTTATGTTTATGGAAATCAGAGATACTATTCTTGTCTTGACAGGAAGGCATGGAATCACTTGAATGAAAACTATTTGAGTTGAGGGAACTCGAGGGTTTCTCAAAAACGGTGTGGCTTGTGTTTTGCTATATCATTCCATATGGTAGAATTTTGACAATCTGTCATGCACCTAGAAAATCTTTTTGCAATCACCCAAATTCCCTAAAATGTAAAGAACACGTCTTCCCTGTAATGTTGGAAGACAACTAATCAAAGTGAAAATGAACAATGAGGAAGGGTATTAAGTATGAATTAAACTATGCTGTCTGCTCTCACTTTGATTTCTGAAGAGCTTTGAGGACCCCTTACTTGTAAGTCTCAGCGGCATGGCACTGAACCACAGGCTCATCTGTGACATTCAGCACAACATAAGGTATGAGAACATGGGAAAGTGGGAATGAGAATTTATAGAATGCCCTCATATAGAAAGACGAACAGCCTCTGGATAATTTTTTTTTAAGTGTGAGATATGTGTTTAAATGCATGCCTTCTTTCCATGTTACATGAGTCCCAGGCACAATGTAATAGATCATGCTCATATATTTTCAATCATGAGTTTCACTGTATCAGGATAACTGCACATACTTTTCTCTGACAAGGTTCTATTTCCACCCGACAATAGGAAAACAAAATGCTATTGAATAATAAACTAAAACCAATCCACTAACTTTTCTGGGCACTCTGACTTCAATAGCGTCCTACAGGAATATCTATCATCACATCTAAACTTCTTTAACTCAGGTCTGGGTTGACATTTGCACTCTGAAGTCCCCCGGGGCCCCAGCCAGCTGGCCCATCTGCAAAGAGAGTCTGTCCTTGGCTTTGGCATGTCTGGGTCCCACCTGGGCCAGGATCGTGCTTGGTCATGGCTCTTGCCTGTGGTGGCCTGCATGACCTCCCAGATGCTCCATTGTATGGGCTCCAGGTGTTCCCAGAGTTACAAGTCAGGTACTATACACTAATGTATTTGCTGCATTACTCCTAAGGAATGATAAAAATGAGATGGGTTATAATTAACTACCATAAATCCATGGTAACTATGTTTTTATTAGTGCCATGGTGTTAACCAATATTCCCTGTTCTCCAGTGGTTGAAATTAATTTAAATCCAAATTCTCATAAAGAGTTTGACAGTATAAACTCTCACCCATAGAAAAGATGGAAAAGAACATCACAAAAATATATAATCTATATACGCACAATATAAAGATACTATATTGCTGTTTTTCTTCAATTGCAACATTTTTATCTCAAGATTTCTACTCATTTCAAAATCACAAATAAAAGATATGAAAAGGAATATCTTGGGCTTGTTTTTGAGGTTTATACTTTCCTCAGTTCTTAAAAAAATGATCTTTTTATAAAATTAAATGCAATAAAAGACAACAAAAGAGGTTTAAAATAATAAAAAAACAATTTAAAAGAGAAAAAAAATAGAGCAATTTAAGATACCTAATACATTGATGTAGTGAAACACTGAATTTAGGGAAATATATTCAAACATAGAATTCTACAGCAGGCAAATATCTAGCTCTGCATGAGAGGGACACAGCCCCTGGACCACTGAGGAGGAGAAAGAAGCTCCAGTGTCTGCTCAGCCCAACCAACCCCACATCCCTCGGCAAATCAGCCTCACCTGGGAAACATGGACCCAGGAAATAGGACCGGGATCAGAAGACTGGATTTTGATCAAAGCATTTACCATCTAAACGTTATTTGTCCAACTCTGTAATGGATTTAGTAATGCCTTTTATCAGCTTTTGAAGGATTAAATCAGATATAATAATCGAATGTCACTGGAAGGTGGCAAGATAGGTAAAATCTAAACCATATATGCTGACCAGGAAAGGTGAGCTTTACCTGAAATACAAATCCTAGAAGGGCCACTAACTGGTTCTGGTAACAAATTAATGTTCACTGATGTGGTATGGTCCCAGAAGACCATGATCTTCCTCAGACCTAACGGAGCCTAGATGGGCTGTGTATGTGGTTCTCACACACTGACACACACTGGAGAGAGGCGAGGCCGTTGTGTGTTGGCTTGCGGATTGAAGGAAAAAGGGATGGAATGAGAATTTCTGTTTTTAGACAGACTGCTGTCAGCCAGGCGCCTGCCTCTCTCCTTAGTAGGAGATAGTACCTTTTGTAATTTCATCTTGTTTACAAATTTGTGAGCAAGATTTTATCCCACTTCACAGCTGAAAACAATAGAGATTAAATTACTTGCCGCAGGTCAAACTGTTCGTGACCCAGTCGTTATCATAAAATCACATGCTTGCTCTAGTGCAATCTGCACTATACATATATGTATGTCTCTGTGTGTACATAGGTAAATGTGTTATATATAGGATACATATGTATGTGTGTTTATATGTATACATGTGTTAATACATGGGTGTCTATGTGTATGTGTGTGTGGATATGTATATATATTGAGGCTATACGTCTCCCCCCTGACTCTGCAGATTGCTCTGGCCTTTCTCCCACTCACCTGTCTCCCTTTATTACAAAGGTATCTTCTCTTTTACTTCTCTTGTTCTCACTTGAAGACCAATCCAAATCAGGTCAAATTACTACTTTGAAGTTACTTAGAAGAGCTTCTCCCTATGATTATGTTACCATTCAACACATAGTTATGTCCATTGTCTTCATTTTCATGTTGCTTTCAATTGCTGATTGCTACTTGTTTGGGTTTTGTTTTATAATTGTGTTAAATATTCATTTGGTTTCACAATTAAATACACAAAATGAGTTCTATCTTGGTCTCTGTCCCCTCTACCCTGTATCTTCCGTAGTGATAACAATTCTCTTTTAAATTTTACCATATATACTTCCTTTGTTTTTTTCTAACATATAAAACATGAATGTCCGTGTCTAAATCTATATTTGTGCATGTAGGTGTGTATCATTTGTACAGTGTGTGAATACATACAAAATATATTTGTGTGTGCAGGTGGGGGGTATATGTGCTTGTAGATAGATAGGTATGTTTTCTTGGAAGAACAGAGGCAAACTGTATACTCATTTATCATTCAACCTGGAAATTATTCCACAGTATTACATAAATGTTATTCCTTATCTATTTCTCTGGTAACATAGTACTTTCTTCTGTGGATGAACCATATTTTAGTCCACCAGTTCCCTATTACTGAAGTTCAAGTGGCTTCAAATATTTCGTGATTATTTTTGTATGCTTTTAATAGAAATCACCAGAGTTACACTTAAGAGTATATTTTCCTTGGGGGCACCTGGATGTCTCAGTCAGTTAAGTGTCAGCCTTTAGCTTGGGTCATGATACTGGGGTCCTGGGATCGAGCCCCACAGCAGACTCCCTGCTCAGTGGAGAGTCTGCTTCTCCCTCTCACTCTTCCTTTGTGCTTTCTTTTTCTCTCTCTCACATAAATAAATAAAATATTAAAAAAAAAAAAGAAGAGTGTATTTCTTTGGAAAAAGATGCATGTTTTCTTAGTTTGATCTAATACAGGAAGGAGTGAAAAGAAGAGCACTTTTTCCCATAAAAAATTAATGAGTAAAATCGTTGTGCATTGAACCAGTGCCAAATCTGAGGGTCCACTAACTTTGGCTTTCAGATTAGTCATTTGTGAAAACATTCAGCCCAGCTCATCTGTTGGAAGGTGAGCCACAAGCTCAGAAACAAGTTTCACAAAATGATCAGAATGATCTATTTTCATCATTCCTGGTAGACACACGCGACTGCACTTGAAAAGCTTGGGAAATCATCACCCTCTCAGGGTGGATACTACAGACCATAAGGTTGGACAATCCTGGGCCTCTCAACTAGTGTGACAGCTTTCCAGGTTTCAGTGTGGAAATAACTTCACCACAAGAGTTAAAGTGAGAATTCAATGCGACAATGTTTGTACATCATGAGTCCTAGGGCTTGGAGTAAAATAGTTACCCAGGAAATGCCAAATTATTTTTACCATCATCTACATGAACAAAATATTGTTCTCCAGCCACCCCCATGAAACCTTGGTTTTGAAAACTTGGGTAGGTATTCTAAATTAAACCTTTTGGTCTAATTTCTTTAGCTGACTTTAATTACTTGGGCAAACTATAGCCATTGGTATTTAAACACTTTAACTTATGCAACTTTTCCAAAACATCTCAAGAACATAGACTCCAGTGAGAATAATTATCAGACCAGTATGAAAAGGGCTAGAACAAAATTTTCAGAAGTGATTATCCTGTCTGTATCTACACCTTGGAACAAGCCACTGAACCCACAGTGTTCATCTCACTCAATGCACCCATTGAGTTTTGAAGAATTTCTTCACATTAGGTAGTAAGGGGAAATTTACTGTATGTTGAACAACATTTATTTATATAGGACACACTCCACAAAATTGATTAGAATGATTTATTTATTAGAATGATTTAATTTTCATCATTCCTGTTAGAGATGTGAGAATTTACTTGGAAAGCTTAGAAAATCACACTCTGGTCTTTTGGAAGTTGTGGTTTAAAAAGTAGCTGGTGAGAACAAGTCTTTGGGGAAGGTAGGGTAAGGGTAAGTTTTCCTGTTCTACTTGGGTGAGAATTTTCATTAAATTAGAATTCTCAGGTTTTATAATTTAAATTGAATATTACTGCAGTATTATATGAGGTATATCTCATTTTCTGAGATTTTCCTAGGTTCAATCCAATATATTTTAGTTATTTTCACTAAAAAAAAAAAAAAAAAAATCATGACCTATGCAATTAGAGTAAGTCTACCAAGTACTATATTTCAATATTAATTTTCTGTATGGAAACAGAGCTGAATAACAGAGCCTCATATAGAATCCTGAAAATATTTCCAATTCAGAGATGCTCACAGACTCAACTAACTTAATGCTCAAATTGAGCTCCTAAAACTTTATATTTAGTGAAAATTGACAAAAATTTTTCATGTTATGCTTAAAATTTAACTGTATTAAAGTGTGTTTTTTATATTAAATGAGATCTTATAGTTAACAAAACATCTAACCTGTAATGGTAAACTCACGATCTTAGTGATCTTTATTTAAAGCTGAAATATTGGGGGGGCGCCTGGGTGGCTCAATCATTAAGCATTGGCCTTTGGCTCAGATCATGATCCCAGTGTCCTGGGATCGGCTGCATCTGGCTCCTTGCTTGGTAGGAACCCTGCTTCTCCCTCTCCCACTCCCCCTGCTTGTGTTCCCTTTCTCACTGTGTCTCTCTGTCAAATAAATAAAATAAAATACCATTTAACCTGAAATATTTCTCTGATGTTACTAAGATCTAAGATCAAACATCATTTACTGTTTCCCCTGACAACACCACGTGAAGTTGATATATAACTTTGAAAACAAGGACAAAGGATTTATTAGATAAATGGAATTGGTGCTTCCTTAAGTTAAAAAGGTAAACATGACCCTAATCCAAAATTGGTTGTTACTAAACAAGAAAAACCGGCTATTTGCTTGACTAACCTGGATGGTCTGCAAACCAGCCAAGTCCAAGAGTGAAAGACAAAAACTATCAAAATATATCTAGAAAATCTGTTTGCTGTCCACATTCTTTGATTTATGTACCTTATTTCCCATCATTGCAAACGTCATTGATGTTGATTTAATGGCTCAATATTTCTTTAAAATCACAATTAATATTTAAATACATATTAGAGGGACTTGAATACTACTCAGCTTGATAATCAGTTGGCTTTCAGCCAGAACATAAAGATATTTGAATAGAAAGAGTAATTCCTATCAACCTTTTATATTGCTTCATAAAATTCTCAAATCTTTTCCTTTTCTAGCAGTAACGTATCCTTTCATCTTGTCTCCTGATGGAGAGCTTGATCATAAACATTCTTTTTATTTTTAATTCCCTCAATTTCTTTTATTTCCATTTTGAAAGTGGTTCAAGTATTTAAGATAATACTACCTTTAACAAAGTAGCTCTACATTCTCAATAGAGTGTCTCTAATAAGAGTATGATATCCTTAAATTAACATTTGGTTGACCTTAAAATATAAGCTTCATCTCTCATGCAAACAAATTCCATATAAGAGATCATATTATCTTTTTAGGGATATGAAAGAAATTTAGAATGTCACTCAAATTTCCCACTAATGTTTCTTCGGTTGTGTTCAACAACTCTGTACAATAATTTTTCTTTACATCCTTTGTTATCCTTTTTAGTATGTTTCATAAAATTCAAATGTGCTGCTGTTAAAACTGGCTCTATTAGGGCCATTACTGCACAGGTAAAGGGAAGAATGCTAAGAAATTAACAGATTGAAGTGAGAGGACTCACCCCAATGTCAGAGGACATTATATGCTCAGTTGGGGCTGTAGAGTCAGCAGTAGCAAAATGCAGCAGGCTATTTCAAGGTTTAATTGCTGCACTTAAGGCCATTTATCACAGGACAGCTCAGCAACCTGTTCACAATTTAAAGAAAAAATATCACATTCACAAGCTATTGCAAAAATGAAATCCCCATAAAAAGTAAGAAAAATATTCATTAGTGTCACTGCTAGAGCCTCAGGAAATATGGTAGAAAAGAAGGATATATTTCAGAAATGTAAAACAAGGAAAAAGGAAGGAAGGCAGGAAAAAAGGAAAGAAGCGAGGGAAGGAGGAAGGAAGGGGTAGGGAAGAGAGAGGGCAACTAAAATATTGTGATATTAATATAGTACTGAAAAAGTGGTAAAGGTCTTAGAGCACTTTATTTTAAATTAATTCCTATGTATTCACTCTGGAAACCAGTCATGCAAAGTCCTAGAATTTTTCTTTGTCTGAGTTTTGTATTATTGACTTTTCAGTGCCATATTGTCCTTAGAACACAGACATAATTTGGAAATATGAAGTCCATCTGTATCTCAACTTTATGGTCCATTTCCCAGGACTAGGACAATTCACCAAGGTTTGAAGAGATATTTCATAATCATTATAGTCTGTCTCTACATTACCAAGGCCCTAGAGGACAAAAGTTCTTTACTGAATAAGTGAATGGATATGTATAATAAATGTCTACCTTCGTCATAGGATAAGAGAATGAGAGCATGTTTAAAACCACTTTACTGAAGTATGATTGACAGGTGTAAAGCTGGACGCACTTCCGTTCTTCCTTCCTCCCCCACCCCCGACTCCTCCCTTCCTGTCTGCTCTCTCTCCTCCCTTTCTTCCTCAGTGAGCTCAGGACATGTGTACGCCTGTGAAACTCTCACCGCCAAGCCATAGACATATCCAACAGAGAGAGTATTTTTCAATCTTTTAACAGATTCAATGAATTTTTTGAAATTATAGATCTATGTTGCTATTCGTTATGTATCTTTTCTTAAGTTAATAGATACAAATCTTAAAGTAACCAAACAATACAGTGAGGACTACAGCAGACAGAGAGTGTCCCATAACGTATTTTCTCCCCTTAGGAAACAAATCCCAACAGCTTAGTTTTTATTCTTATTCATCAGAATTGTTTCTATGTGTACAGTAGTTATGCATGATTGATTATGGTTGTGTCATAGATAATATTTTTATAAAAATGGATGGCATATCATCTCATGCTTGCATTTTTATCCTAATATATTATCTATAACCCAATTAAATCAATGCCAAGATTTTTGCTGAGATACAATTTCTTTTTCTTTAATTTATTTAATTTATTTTCAGTGTAACAGTATTCATTGTTTTTGCACCATACCCAGTGCTCCATGTAATACGTACCCTCTCTAATACCCACCACCTGGTTCCCCCAACCTCCCACCCCCCACCCCTTGAGACCCCTCAGATTGTTTTTCAGAGTCCATAGTCTCTCATGGTTCACCTCCCCTTCCAATTTCCCTCAACTCCCTTCTTCTCTCTATCTCCCCTTGTCCTCTATGCTATTTGTTATGCTCCACAAATAAGTGAAACCATATGATAATTGACTTTCTCTGCTTGACTTATTTCACTCAGCATCATCTCTTCCAGTCCTGTCCATGTTGCTACAAAAGTTGGGTATTCATCCTTTCTGATGGAGGCATCATACTCCATAGTGTATATGGACCACATCTTCCTTATCCATTCTTCTGTGAAAGGACATCTTGGTTCTTTCCACCATTTGGCAACCATGGCCATTGTTGCTATAAACATTGGGGTACAGATGGCCCTTCTTTTCACGACATCTGTATCTTTGGGGTAAATACCCAGTAGTGCAATTGCAGGGTCATAGGGAAGCTCCATTTTTAATTTCTTGAGGAATCTCCACACTGTTCTCTAAAGTGGCTGCACCAACTTGCATTCCCACCAAGAGTGTAAGAGGGTTCAGTGGGAGTCGTTACTGAGCTTTGAAGGCAATACAGCCAGGACCCATACACTTTGGTCTCTTTGGAGCGTAAAGAAAACAAGAAACCCCTGGGAACATCAACTTGCCCATTGACCAACGAGGATTTGGTACATTTCCATCAGTCGGGTGTGGGGCAGGTGATGAAGAATCTTCTAGCCCATCGCTGAGGTTAAGCCAAATTTCTGAATTGGGTTCTTTGCTGCCCCGTTATTAATTAAATGATACTGTCATTGTCCATTGGCCCTTCTGTGTAGACTTTGTCTCGATGCAGGTGAAGAGTGGAGAGTGAAAATGCCTGACAGGGCAGGATGAGGAAGCATATCAGCACCAAATTCTGAAATACTTGACCCTTGCAAGTTACCAAGAGCAGCCCAGAAGGATGCCGACCAGGAAGTTTGCAACAGGCCATGCATCCTCTTAGAGAACTCCTTTCTAATGGACACATTTTGTATTTAGATACCTTGGTACTTTCGGTCAGTGATGTCAGAGCCTTCTCTACTAGTTACTCCTGCAGGATGGTTACCTCTGCAAGATGATTTTGCAAATCTTTGCTTTCACCCCCTTTGCAAATCTTTCTTCTAACCTTTTCATGGTTTCACCCACAGACCATTTTTGCCATCTTGCCAGTTTTGGGAAACAACTCATTGTAGTCCTCAAATGCAGACAGAAAGAGAGTTTCATTAAACCTTTCTGACAGTATTTTAAGTTGTGTGCAAAAATAAAGAACGATGTTTAATAATATTACATGATGATAAAAATAGTAAAAAGAATGTGCATATAGACCTTGGTCTGCATCGATGAGATTTAATTCATTTTATTTTAATGAGAAAGGAAAATTTTAAGGCTATGACCGTGAACAATTGCTCATTAGAATTCTTGTTTATTTCAAAGGAAAAGACAAGACATATGGTTTTCACTCTCCATCTTTTCAGGTAAAGCAAAACCTGATGAAGAGAAACGGAGAAGAAACAAGGACAGGAAAGAATGAGAGGCAGGTGAAGCGTGTAGGATTACTTTGATGGCCTACTTGCATTTTCCGGTTTTATTTGTCAACACAGAAAATGGCCGGTACGTGGCAAAACAAGGTGTAGGATTAATTCAAAACCACACATTAATTTTCTATATCAGCCTCCAGAGATTGAAGACAATGTCTGTGTGAGATAGTTTAAAATTGACATTCATCTAAACCTGGAATTTATTCTTTGTTTTGTCACATGTCAGTGAATGGTGTCCTTATTAGAAATGGATGGCCATAGGTATGGCAACTAGAATAAAACAAATCACGAGGGCACTGATGAAATGGTACCTCGGCTGGAAACATTCCCAGCTGCAATGGTAGAAGTAATGCATTGTGGTCACTTCCTGAGATTTTGTTCAAATCAGTTGGAAATTTGAATTTTTGCTATATCATTTAGACCTCTCTGAACTTGGAGATTTGACATTCAGTGACAGATTATGTGGTTATAGAGCCAGGAAATAATGTAGAAGTTAAAAACTGTGTAGCCATCCTGACTCACTGTTCCCCGTCTTCCCCTAAAATCTCAAAATGAGAGAATCCAGAGGATAATGTAGGTCTGACAGCAGCAGCTCCAAGGATAAATGTGCTGCCTCCCCCAGGGAGGCCCCCTGCTCACCCGCACTGGACTGGAACAGAAGCATTATTCCATTATTTCTTTTCACCCAGTTACACTCTGCTTTTACCAGGCATTTCCTTAACCATATCTCCCACTGGACCTCTTTCACAGGTAAATTACTAAAAGGTCTAGTTATCTTTGGGCTTTCCTACTTTTAAGAAAACTATCATTTTCTTCTCTTTTCTTTTCTTTTTTAAATGATTTTATTTATTTATTTGACAGAGAGAGACACAGCGAGGGAGGGAACACAAGCAGGGGGAGTGGGAGAGCGAGAGGCAGGCTTCCTCTACAGGGAACCAGAAGGGGGGCTGGACCCCAGGACCCAGGATCCTGACCTGAGCCAAAGGCAGACGCTCAACAACAGAGCCACCCAGGCACCCAAACTGTCACTTTGCATTATTAAGGTCGGATGAGGTAAGCCTTGTGTTTGCTTTTATTGTGACTGTTATGGGTCTTCATTAATACTCATAATTAGCAGCAGTTCAATTAAAATCAAAGACCAGTGCAAAATCAGAGAGTTCACTTCAGTTATTCACGTATTCCAGAGTCAAAATGAATTTAAAAATCACTGGATATTAAGATTTCTAAGGATAGCAAAGATTTCTGAATGATTTCTCAAGAAAATCAGGTCAGAGCCAGCCTGGGAGGACCACAATAAATTACACAGACTTTGGAGAGCCAGTAGCTATTCTTTTAGGGGAAAAAAAAAAAATACCCTCATTTGCTGATGTAATGTATATTTCCTGATCCTGCTTTAGGCTGAACAACGTGTGAGTCCGAGAGCATGGACTTAAACTGAAACTTCCCTTGGTGACACAGGGAAGCTGAAGCGAGCAAATTTAAAGAGGTGGGTGTATGTGAACTGGGGTCTTGGAATCCATGTATATTCCAGTGCGGCTGAGACTGTCAACAAACACTGTTGGCACTAAAAGCAGAGAGAAATCATAAAAGAGGAAGCATGGCCAAAGTAAGGAGTGAACTGAGTATTGTACGTTATTCTCACAAATTTGTATAAAATAATTTAATTCACATAGCATTATTGTTCATGTAGTCCATGCAAGTTCTGAGAACATTCCTCAGAACGGATGACCACATCTGAGTGTGAAGGTGAATTTGATGTGTCTGTTCGACTAACCTAAGGGGTGAAGGAGTGCCCAGAAAACTGGTAAGACATTATTTCTGGCTGTGCCTGGGAAGGTATTTCCAGAATAAATTAACATTTGAATTTGTAGAGTGAATAAAGGAGATTGTCCTTGCCAGTGTGGGCAGGCATCTTCCAAACCTTTGGGGGACTAAGAGAACAAAAAGATGGAGGAAGGTTTGAGTAGAGGGGGCCATCTTCTCTTGCCCTCAGACACCCCAGCTTCTGGTTCCAGAGCCTTCAGACTCAAACTACAGCTTACCTTGATCCCCCTGCTTCCCAAGCCTTCAGACGTGGACTGGAATGAAACCACTGGCTTTCCTGGGTCTCCACCTTGCTAATACCGGATCATAGGACTTCTTAACACTCCGTAATCATGTGAGGCGACCCTTCATAATAACTGTCTTCGTGGATAGCTATCTACATCCTATCCACTCCTAATACACTGAGTCTTCAAGTATTTGAGGAGCTGACTCTGTAAGTCCCGTTCATGTGTAAGCCACTCCTCCACGTCATACTTAGTTATTAACACATGAGATTGATTACTAAATGCTGGGCCTTAAGCAGTGTCAGATGTAAATAATATTTTAGAAGAATTTGACAAACTCCTCCTTTCGCTTTGAAACGCCTCTCAACAATGAGAAAGGATGGGCGCCTGGGTGGCTCAGTGGGTTAAGCTGCTGCCTTCGGCTCAGGTCATGATCTCAGGGTCCTGGGATCGAGTCCCACATCGGGCTCTCTGCTCAGCAGGGAGCCTGCTTCCTCTCTCTCTCTCTCTCTCTCTCTCTCTCTGCCTGCCTCTCCATCTACTTGTGATTTCTGTCAAGTAAATAAATAAAATCTTTAAAAAAAAAAAAAAAAAAAAAAAAAAAAAAACAATGAGAAAGGATATTATGCTGGCTTATCGTCAGAGCACGGCTTACCTTTTTCTTTCCCAGGCACCATTTGGTACAAATGAAAGGATTTCCTAGAAGCTGTATTCATCTAATTAGTCTTTAAGAAAGGGATGTTGGACAGGCTTCATTTTCTTTTTTTCCTTCAAGACTATTTCAGTGGCCATTTCCATTTTCCAACCCTGCAAATAGCATGCTCTCCATACTCCCTCTCAGTTCACTTGCACACCAGCGAGCCTCTTTGTGAGGTCATCTCTTTCTTGTGGGACTTCATTACCTGGACTAATGACAGCCAGCACACACAGTTTTGAAAGTACTTCATCTAGACCCCACGATTGCCAGAGAAAAGAGAGGATGCCCAGTTAAATTTCATAGAAACAACCAATTTTCTTTTGGTATTAGTATGTCCTTAATACTTTATAGGACATACCTATACTAAAAAGTTATTGTTTATCTGAAATTGAAATTTAACAGAGTATTCTGTGTTTTTATTTGCTAAACCTGGCAATGCTACAAGAGTTTCAGCTTCCATAGATACATATATAGCTTCCCAGTCCACCAAATATTTCACAGGTCAGGGTCATAAGATTTATAGCTATGTCTGGTACATGGTATTGCGGGCAGCCAAGATCACAAACAAAAGTCCAAGCAAATAGGACGACATCCTTAGAACTTTTGGTCGGATATGGAATAAGTCACAATCACCCACATTAGCACTTCTAGTTATAAAATATATTATATTTAAGTTGTTTATCCTAACTGCCATTAAAAGTATTTATTACTTTACTGTATAAATGTTTTATATTATTTTGATTTTTTATTCTTTTTATCAATGTCAGGTTTGGATCTTCTAAACCCGATGCACAAATCTTGGTAAGTACAATCTTAATCAAATTTGGAAGTAGACTTGAGAATTTTTTTTAAGAGTACATTGATGTCCAATAAAAAAGTTTCAGTAAGCTGAAGTTATTTTATTTTGTTTTTTTTTTAAAGATTTTTATTTATTTATTTGACAGAGAGAGAGAGATCACAAGTAGGCAGAGAGGCAGGCAGAGAGGGGGAAGCAGGCTCCCTGCTGAACAGAACCTGATGTGGGGCTCAATCCTAGGACCCTAAGACCATGACCAGAGCTGAAGACCATAACCCAATGAGCCACCCAGGCGCCGCAAGCTGAAGTTATTTTAAATTCATTCAAGTTCATTATCTATTCAAGAGATACTGTCAAATGTAACCAATTCTTCCGATCAAAAGGGAGATAAGCAAAAATAAATTTTAAAAATATTATTGATGAGTTTGCTCTCATTAAAGCTAGGAATATAAGGTTGTAATAAATTAGCTATGAGTATAGTGAAATATGTAAACTTAAACATAATTTTATGAGTTTTAATATATCTAGTTTTTATTCTTTCAAAGATCTTTCCATGGCAGTACAAAAAATATAGGCTATCATAATTTATTTAATATTTATTTTTATTTTGTCCATTAATAATATGTAGCTGACTCATTTTTATATTCATTTATATCTTATAATTTGCTACCTACCAACTGTTAAAGTTTTATAGAAGTATATTCTACTTAAATTCTTTCTCTTATAGTCACCTAATGATATAAACATATTTGTGGATTTGGGGCTTCTGGGTGGCTCAGTCGGTTAAGTGTCTGCCTTTGGCTCAGGTCATGATCCCAGGGTCCTGGGATCAAGTTCCACATCAGGCTCCCTGCTTAGCAAGGAATCTGCTTCTTCTGACCCTTCCCTCTGCTCATGTTCTCTCTCTCACAAAAATAAATAAATAAAGTCTTTTTAAAAATAAAATAAAAATATAAGTATTTGTGCATTTAAAATTACTTGTTTAGTTAAAATTATCTTTAGAACATCAGATTGCTAGTGATTTACATTTACTTAATAAGATCATATATTATATACTAATTATAGCTATAGATATACTAAATCATTATTATATATAGAATTTTCTTAAAATTATAAACATACATTATAATAACAATATCATATATGCATTATATATTATATACATTATATATATATATTCTACCTACAATTATAAGTAAAAATTAAATTAGCCAGTAATGTAATCAT
This sequence comes from Mustela lutreola, assembly GCF_030435805.1. Lineage (NCBI taxonomy): Eukaryota > Metazoa > Chordata > Mammalia > Carnivora > Mustelidae > Mustela > Mustela lutreola. The sequence goes on along the minus strand of NC_081294.1, from coordinate 6,201,400 downwards.
TATAAAGGTTTTTCTTAGTTAAAGGGAAATTTACCCGAGAAAGCATTTCCTCTGTGCATGAGTAAAGCCGTATCAATTCAGTGACTATCAGCTCAGTTCTGGTGATTGAGCTAAAAAGGATCAAAGTAAATGAGCCTTTCTAAAATAATAATGTGGACCTAATTTCACTTCATTTCTCTTGCTGAGATTTTTCTATTGAGCTTAATATATCAAGAGCAGGAAATTATTTTCACATTTATGTTATTCACATAATTAATTAAATCTGAATTCAGATGCATTTTAGAGAAGTACCCCAGGGATATTAAAAATGTCAAGATCCAACATCGTTTCTCAAACTTGCTATATTAGACCTGTTGTAACAAATAGAAAGAAAAGCAATGCAAGCAGAGCAATTTCTGAACTCGTGGATTATAACCGATAAATATGATACCGGCCACTCCAGGCAAGGTTTGAAGCAGGTCAGCTTAATGTAACCTGTACTATGAAGGCTTAGCTTTCCTGGTGTCAACTATTAAATTTAAACTTTCCATTTCTGAATTTATTCTGTAATATATTAAGAGCGCTGCTGAAAAGATCAGAAAAATCTGATCATCACAAAGACATAAAAAGGGCAGAAAGAGCAATGTATTTTTGACATAATATCAGATTTCACTTTTACTTCTTTTCTATGAAAAAGAATAAATCCCAAATCCATTCAAACAAAGTTAATAGAACATAGAATTTCAGCCTCACGTCTCTGGAAGATTCTAAGGAACATTGTTTGGCTTTCTGTTCATTTTCTTCTTTTGGATTCTACTTAGATGAAGTGGAGACTTGAGATAGTGCAGAGAAAAATAAAACCAAAACAGACACATAAACCTGATCTCTTGGGCCTTTTAAAAATTAATGGTCGGGAAGATTTAATTTGTTCAAAGTGTATTATAGACTTTGTAAAGGCATGATTGCTGAGAATATCCTTAGAAATTTGTTTTAACCTTGTGATCATACCGTAGGATTTTTAGGCTCCTTGACCCCAGAAGCAGTTTTGAGGTGTCGAGGTGGGGGACACCTGAGTTCACCTTTGTCCAGGTCCACTTCCTATGTGAGCGAATGCTCTGTGGGTGGAGCAGAGAAGCACAGGATGCTGAGGTCGGAGGGATGGGACACTGTTGTCTTCTCTCTATGGTAAGTGGAAGAAGATCCAGATTTGTAGGTCAAGACAGATCTGGTGAGGAGGCACGAGTTAGACCATTAAGGCAAACTGCCAAGCGCCAGTTCCATGCTCTGAGAAACCGGACTGGACCATTCACCCAGGCACAAGTTGGTGTGGGCAGAGGGAGCTGCCTCCCCAACCCTTTCCCTTTAGCCTGGCCACCAGTCAATCATTCAGGGCAGAGACTAATCTCCATCCCACAAGATGGAATCTCAAGAAGGAGTCAAATGATGCCTATATACCCATGACCCAGTGCAAAGTTCTGGCCCTGAGCACTACCCCCATTTCAGGGCAGGGAGAGCACAGAAGAGGGAAAGTGGTGAAAACCCAAGTGCCCTTCACCAGCAACCACTTTGTCTACCAGCCTCTCATGAATCCAGCTGCCATGAGCCCCTAGGTCTAACCACCGCAGGAAACTGGGGCTCAGGATTTCCGAGTTGGGATTCCTCTTGGAATGCCTTTTCTGATTTTATTCACTCAGGACTCTGTGAATGGGGACACTACCTTTTATCCCACTGCAGGCTCAGGAAGGTCCCATTCCTATTGGGAACAATCTTGAAAAGCAAATAAATAAATATGGAGACGCTAGAAGGAAAACAGAGCTCTAAATGCCACCTCTCTTTACACTGGAAGACCAAATTCCAATAAATATAACTGCAGACAGCTGTATGCCCCACTGAGCGGAATCCCGTTAGCTGATTTACCGTTAGCAGGATAATCTTGACCTAGGGAACATTTATAGATAAGTAACTGAGAGCATCAATCCTTAATCAAACACAGAATGAGGCCAAATGTGTAAAATCTCCTTTGTACTTTTGACTTTCTAAAAGAATGATGTTTAAAATGCCCTATTAATTTGGAGCTCTACCAAAGATAAAGCCATCTGGGGTAAATAAATAAACTTCGTAAGCAGAATAAAGTCAAGAATGCTTCTCACTGGTGACTTTTTCCCTGCTGGGATTAATGTCTTCTAATACTCAATTGAGTTAATGTAGAATATTTAGCTGGGATTCTCGGTTCATCTTGATGATATTAATTCTCTTGAATGCTCGGAGAGGAGGGAGTCCACTGAGGCATATGCCCCCATTTAATGCGTCACTGGCTCACAACTGTCTGTCTCAGCCCCACAGGCTGCTCACTCATCCAGTTGCTCTGTCTTCTGAAAAGCTTCCTGGATGACATTGTTATGTGTGCTATTGAGTATCATTTTGGGCAGAGTGGAATGGGCAACATTGTAGGATGGCATTACGAATCACTAGCTCAACAACACTGTGATAGGGCTCTCAAATTTATCATCCAGTTTGGGCCATTCCTCTTCCAACTCTCTGTCCTCTGGCCTCCCCACGGTTGATGAAGAGCTTCTGTTTCAGGCACACAGGGCTCTTTCAGCTGGACACTGGAAGGCACCTCATGACCACCACTCCCATGACTTCACCCAACCTTGGAAACTGGGGAGGGTGTTGGTGGGACCATGTGCTACTCCTTATAGATGCAGAGTCTGGCCCTGGACACCAGCAGTGTGTCCTTGGACAAGGGGGTTAACCAAACTCGGTTGCCAAGAATACTGTTTGATGGTTACTAAATAAGCCAAAAGTAGCTTAGATTTTATTTTTTTTATTTATTTTATTTTTTATTTTCAGCATAACAGTATTCATTATTTTTGCACCACACCCAGTGCTCCATGCAATCCGTGCCCTCTATAATACCCACCACCTGATACTCTGACCTCCCACCCCCTCCGCCCCTTCAAAACCCTCAAATTGTTTTTCAGAGTCCATAGTCTCTCATGGTTCACCTCCCCTCCCAATTTCCCCCAACTCCCTTCTCATCTCTATCTCTCCATGTCCTCCATGCTATTTGTTATGCTCCACAAATAAGTGATACCATATGATAATTGACTCTCTCTGCTTTACTTATTTCACTCAGCATAATCTCTTCCAGTCCCGTCCATGTTGCTACAAAAGTTGGGTATTCGTCCTTTCTGATGGAGGCATAATACTCCATAGTGTATAAGGACCACATCTTCCTTATCCATTCGTCCGTTGAAGGGCATCTTGGTTCTTTCCACAGTTTGGCGACCTGGTGGCCATTGCTGCTATAAACATTGGGGTACAGATGGCCCTTCTTTTCACTACATCTGTATCATTGGGGTAAATACCCAGGAGTGCAATGGCAGGGTCATAGGGAAGTTCTATTTTTAATTTCTTGAGGAATCTCCACACTGTTCTCCAAAGAGGCTGCACCAACTTGCATTCCCACCAACAGTGGAAGAGGGTTCCCCTTTCTCCACATCCTCTCCAACACATGTTGTTTCCTGTCTTGCTAATTTTGGCCATTCTAACTGGTGTAAGGTGATATCTCAATGTAGTTTTAATTTGAATCTTCCTGATGGCTAGTGATGATGAACATTTTTTCATGTGTCTGATAGCCATTTGTATGTCTTCATTGGAGAAGTGTCTTTCCATATATTCTGCCCATTTTTTGATATGATTGTCTGTTTTGTGTGTGTTGAGTTTGAGGAGTTCATTATAGATCCTGGATCTGTACTCGAGGAACTACAGAACACTCATGAAAGAAATTGAAGAAGAGACAAAAAGATGGAAGACCATTCCATGCTCTTGGATCGGAAGAATAAACATTGTTAAAATGTCTATACTGCCTAGAGCAATCTATACTTTAATGCTATTCCGGCAAAATTCCACTGGTATTCTTCAAAGAGCTGGAGCAAATAATCCAAAAATTAGTATGGTATCAGAAGAGACCCCGAATCGCTAAGGAAATGTTGAAAAACAAAAATAAAACGGGGGACATCACGTTACCTGATTTCAAGCTTTACTACAAAGCTGTGATCACCAAAACAGCATGGTACTGGCATAAAAACAGACACATAGACCAGTTGGAACAGAGTAGAGAGCCCAGATATGAACCCTTAACTCTATGGTCAAATAATCTTTGACAAAACAGGAAAAAATATACAGTGGTAAAAAGACAGTCTTCAATAAATGGTGCTGGGAAAACTGGGCAGCTATATGTAGAAGAATGTAACTCGACCATTCTCTTCTTCTCGACCATTTCTCTTCTCGACCATAAAGATTTTATTTTATTTTTTTAAAGATTTTATTTTCTGTCAGAAAGAAAGAAAACACAAGCAGAGGGAGTGGCAGGTAGAGGGAGAAGCAGACTCCCCACTGAGCAGGGAGCGCAATGCGGGGCTCGATCCCAACACCCTGGGATCATGACCCGAGTCAAAGGAGATGCTTAACCGACTGAGCCACCCAGGTGTCCCAGTTTTTAATTTTTTTTGTCCCGGCAGAGAGATTGTGTCCAGATATAGGCAGTTTCTAAAAGCCTAATGATAGTTAAGTGTCCAACTTTTTTGGATGATGTTTCTGTCGTGGCTTCACCTACATTACCCCATGCAATGTTTATCACACTCTAGCAATTAGGAGTGTCCGCACCACTACCTAAGGTAGGGAAAGGCAGTGCCTAGCCTGAGGCCATGGGCAAAGTGGCTGATAGTTGGTGACAGATACTTCCCAGTAGATCAGAGAAGGTCACTAGAAGAAAGGAGTCATTGAACCATTTTCAGATCTCATATGGAAGTTCTATTTTTAATTTCTTGAGGAATCTCCACACTGTTCTCCAAAGTGGCTGCACCAACTTGCACTCCCACCAACAGTGTAAGAGGGTTCCCCTTTCTCCACATCTTCTCCAACACATGTTGTTTCCTGTCTTGCTAATTTTGGCCATTCTAACTGGTGTAAGGTGATATCTCAATGTGGTTTTAATTTGAATCTCCCTGAGGACTAGTGATGATGAACATTTTTTCATGTGTCTGATAGTCATTTGTATGTCTTCATTGGAGAAGTCTCTGTTCATATCTTCTGCCCATTTTTTTTATATGATTGCCTGTCTTGTGTGTGAGGAGTTCATTATAGATCCTGGATATCAACCTTTTGTCTGTACTGTCATTTGCAAATATCTTCTCCCATTCCGTGGGTTGCCTCTTTGTTTTGTTGACTGTTTCCTTTGCTGTGAAGAAGCTTTTGATTTTTAAAATCATATCATATACATCTCTGCTTGCATGTAGCATATGCATTAAAATCAGTTTTCCAATTTTCCAAAAGTAATAAAATAAATCTTACAAAAGCCTTGCCATATTTTAGAAAATAAAAATATCTGATTTTAGTATTATCTCTTATTATAAGACCAGGAAAGTTTCAGTTAAAGATTTTTTTTTTAAATGTATACCTAAGTGTCTTACATAATAAATTTTATTTCTGGCGTATCTTCTCCTGTGCGTACATACATGCACATACTTTGTCTAATTGTAAGAAAGTGAACCAGAACTGCTCCTCATGGTTCAGTCATTATTATGCCACAGATTTTTCTAAATTCTTACATTATCTTCTCTATCAGTGCGTGCATACTACAACGATTCATTAGGATTTAACCATTTCCCATTGGTTGGATTAAAATTCTGCTTACAAACATAGGAATTTCTCTAGAATGTTCTCACCTTTCCATTCAGAACTGACACATTTGATTATTTCCGTATATGCGTTAGGATTAACCTCATTGGCACCAGGGTTAACGTATGGGAATTCATCCGAATATGATTTGTCTCTGGAATTTAGCTGGTGCATTTCTTGTATGGGTCAGAGCTAGTGGTCTTGGTTACCGATTTCCAACTCGCTCCCCCACATAATGGCTCCAAAGTTTTGTAATAGAGGAAGGGGAAATCAATCCATGTGATAGGAAAGCCATTCCTATCCAGACACCATCCCTGCTCATTAGGAAGCTTGGACTATCTTACAGCTCTGGGCAGATGGATGCCTCTGTTCCATCATGCTTTTCTTAGATTAAAATTCAGTCATTATTAACCCAGGACATTGGCATTCAGCACAACTACGAGCACTTTAGTTGTTATAGACTGATAAAGAATGGTATACTGCTGGTGTAGTACTTCTATTATGCATTAGACAGGTAAAATCCTGGCAGGGCTATATTTTTAATAACTAGGGCAATATTTTTAATAATCATTTTCAATGATTATTCCAAAATTATACCATTATCCCTTGGAACTGAGTGTCAGAAATTTCTGGGCTTCCTGCAGCGCTGAAATCCTTTAGTCTCTAGCATTCCATCGGTTTGCTCACATGGACCAAGGGCACTAGAAGACCCTCCTGCTGAAAGGAGAAATGTAGCCTTATCTGGGGATAATGCTGTTGCCTTGAGATGTTCTGCTTAGCTTGGTTCTTGAAGGGAGAACAGTTGGCTTTCCACATGCAATCCTGTTTTGAACATCGACCTTTTAAATGCACTCGTGAATGCAGCTGAGTCAGACTTTATCACACTTTATGGAACAAACTAAGAAAGTGATTTTGCAGACAGTATGACAAAGGGGTGTTGTTCCTTCACAGTGACTATCAGAGGGAAAGAAACTCCCCACTTGACTTGTTACACATAAAGTCAACAGACATTAAGACCTGAAAATGGGGGAAACAAAACTACACCCAAACAAAAACCAGAAACCTGGAAACTGCCTGCCTCCAGAGGCAAAGTCTCCCCGACATCTTAATCAGTAACAGACGTTGACAAAGAGCCAGGGACAGCAGTGGGGAGACTCCCACCAGTTAGCACATCCTGAAGAGTGTTCTGTGCCCCAGGATAAAGTGCCAAGCAGGCCCCCAAGCCCCGGACACGCTGGCCTGCGTGCTTGGACTTCCGGTTGCCTGTCCACACCCCAGACAGGTGCATAGGAAATGAACATGTCCCAGTGCTCCGTGGTCCCACTCTGTGCGGAAAATTCTTCCCTGAAGAACATTCTTTAACGCTGATCATTCCTGGAAATCTTCAACTCTCTTCTGCTGTAGGCCCCTTTCCCAGCACACCTGCCTCCTGCCTTTGGTCTCACCTGAGTTAGCCACACTCCTTCTCACCGTGGGGCCCTGTGGGATCCTGACTCCAGGAAGCTGAGGTCTGAAACTGCCATTCTCGACCCTAGATTCTTGGTTCTTGAAGGCTTTCCTTCATTTTCTTCATTCCTATTCTTATTCCAGTGAATGAATGGAGACAGCACCACCCACAGCTGACCATTCATAGTATACCTACTTCTCCCTTTGCTCGTCTCCCCCGCAACTGTTTTTCTGTTACTGTGTTCTTGTTTATTGCATAGATTTTTTAATAGAGTGAACCCACCTGTGTTATTACTTAAGACTTCTGATCAGTGATTAGCAAGGCCTTCCCCTTTTCAAAATTATTGTTTAACTATGTTATGCTTGTGGTTTTAATTTTTTCAGTTGATTGTTTTATATAACTGGAATTTATTTTTGTGTAAGGGATGAGGTAGCAATACAATTGGCATTTCCAAGTTATTAAAGAGTTGTTTTAATCACATTTATTTAAGAATCCATATTTCTCTGCCGACTTAAAAGGACAATTCCCTTTTGGTTGTTATTTTGTTTGTTTGTTTTGGCTTAATACCTATATATTTTTTTAAGATTTTATTTATTTATTTGACAGAGCGAGATCATAAGTAGGCATAAGTAGGCAGAGAGGCAGGCAAAGAGAGAGAGGAGGAAGCAGGCTCCCTGCCAAACAGAGAGCCCGATGCAAGACTCGATCCCAGGACCCTGAGATCATGACCTGAGCCTTTGGTCTCACCTGAGTTAAGGCAGAGGCTTAATCCACTGGGCCACCCAGGCGCCCCCTATATGTTTTTTTAGTTTATTTCCAGATTCAAAATTATGTTCTACTGATTATACACACTCTTTGTGCATGATTATCACACTATTTGAATTAACGCTGCTTTCTGTTAGTTTCTCATTAAGACATAATTGACGTACAAGATTGTGTAACTTTAAGGTATGAAACCGTTGATTTGACACATGATATATTCCAATAAGGTTATCACTGTTAACACCTCTATCAAGTCAATAATTATCATTTCTTTTTTGTGATAAGAAAATTTGAAATCTAGTTTCTTAGCAACTTTAAAATATATAATATAATATTGTTGATTATAATCATTACATTTTTAGTATTTGATGGAATTAGTTCACCTTGATTATTCTTCCTTTTCAAAGCGACATCCATTTTCTTGTACACTTATTTCCCCAAAGAACTTAAGAATTAGTTAATGTATGTGCAAAACAATGTTGTCTATGCATTTATTAGTGTCCACGGAATACTCTGCATAGGCTAGTTTATAAAGCTGGCTTCTTAACAATAACATTTTCCTTTTCCAGCCCAGGAGTGATACACACATTTCTATTTATCTTCTGTTGTATCCCTCAGTACCATCGTAAAGAGTCATTCTTCCAAAAATACATAAATAACTAATATAAAATAAAAGAGATTTACTCTACATGGTGTGCCTGCTTTTAAAGTTTACATCAAGTATTATTCTAATAAGTGGGATATTTCATTCCAATACATTTACTGTTGTTTGTGTTCAGTTAAGCTATTGATTTTTATGTTAATTTTGTACTCAACATCTTACTGAATCCTGTAATTGATTTTAAAGTGTTTTTACTTGATTCCCTTAGATTGACTTTCCACACGGTCCTGCCTCCCCCAGATCCTCAGACCTGAAACTCATCATTTATTATGTTTTTCTAATATGCATGCAACACAAATTTTTTGGCTTTCTGTCAACTAATACTTTTATAGATATATTAGCTTGTGGGGCTCCTGCTTGTTTTCTGGCATGTAAATTAGAAAGCTGGAATTTGAGAGAAATTCACGGACAAACCCATTATCTTCTCCCCTTGTTCTTGCCTACCTTGAAGAAGCGTTGTCCGGATTAAACAGATAAATCCTCTAAATTAGTTCTGAGAGCACTTTATCTCATCAATATTCAAAGATGGGAAGAGATTGTAGACTAAGAACGTCAAGCCGGCTTGTGTGTTTCCAGAACTGATACGGCATCTACAGAACGGAGATGGACATTTCCCACAGACAGAGTTGAGTCATACAGCAAGTGCAAGAATGTGGCCGAGAGAAAAATTGCAGAAACATGTATTAGTATCAACGCGGGCCGTTGCATGGAGCACGGGGTGTGATACATAAACAATGAATTCTGGTACACTGAAAATAAATTTAAAAAATAAAAAATGTTTGAAAAAAGAAAGAATAAAATAAATGAAGGCCGTGTTTTAAAAAAGAGAGAACATAGCCTAAAGATAGGTTGAGTATTGTGAGAGTGAGCATTTGCCAATAAATCCAAATTCCGACAGCCTGACACCCAGAAACTTCTTCCGTAAGGCTAACAGGAGTCCTGCGAAGAAGCATTTTGGGTGTAAAGAGTTTCATCGAGGTTAAGTCTGTATGATTCCCAGTGATCAGGTACATCCACAAAGTCAAGGAAGCTGCCCCTGGTGTCTTGGCCCGAAGCTCTGAGGTGAGTGGCCGTCCGGCTGCCACTGGAGAGAGCCTCAGTCCCACACATTCGCTAGGGATCTCCCTCCACCTGCTGGGGTCTGTGGACGTGTCGGGGATGGTTTCCAAGAGCCCACCAGGAAGCATCAGGAAACCTGTGTCGGCCCACGTGTCTGGTTGTCATGAAATTCCTCTTTCTGGCAAATTCTAGCTTAGAGACATACAGGAAGGGACCCCTGCGCTGTACTTCCTTGGCCTTGGTAGCAACAAGGAGGAACTCTTAGGAAGGGCGGTGGTGATGCCCAGTTGACAAAGCACCAGGCTGCGAACCCACTGAGCAGGGCAACGTGAGCGTCCTGCAGGGAGCACAGCTCACCGAGCAACGTTCGGGCTGCGGTTCCTTAGTCTGCAGCCTTTGGCGTCTCCGTGGGGCCTGTGCCCTCTGCACCCATTCCACAGCTGAGGGAAAGAGGGGAAGCCGCCTTGGCTTACGAGTGATCTGTATCACCTCCATCCGTCCCAATAGCCAGGGACAGACTCATGTCCCCACTCATCCTCAAGAGGGGCATAGAGGTGTCGTCCCGAATGGGAAGCTACTTCCCAATGACCATTCATATTTTGGGAAGGGGGCAGTGATAATGGCGAACAGCACTTAGGAAATAAATTATTAAAAAATAAAAGTTTGGGGTGCCTGGGTGGCTCAGTGGGTTAAAGCCTCTGCCTTCGGCTCAGGTCATGATCTCAGGGTCCCAGGATCGAGCCCGGAGTCGGTGGGGTGGTGGGGGGGTCCTCTGCTCGGTGGGGAGCCTGCTTCCCCCCTCTCTCTGCCTGCCTCTCTGTGTACTTGTGATCTCTCTCTGTCAAATACATAAATAAAATATTTTTAAAAAACAAATAAATAAAAGTTCAAATCCACTTTGGTGTTTGATTTTAAAAAATCAGTCTGGCGATCTATATGCAACAGGCACTGACACTTTCTCAGCACAATATTAAGCTTGACCCTTTAGATTTTTCTTTGTCTTTAGAACATTATATTCTACAACTTCGAATCCACTAGAGTTCTGGTCAGGACAAAATGTTCTCTGAAAAACTCTGAGTTTCATTGCATTTTTTGGTATTGAACCAATATATCATCATTTGGCTTCTGTCATTCACACTGGCCATTAGCCTGCAAGGAATGGATTTATTTTCTGGAATTTGGGGGAAATCTGTCCTCTTAAAAATCGATGAAAAAGGCTGAAATCCTTGATGAAACAGACTTATATCAGAAAGACAGAGTGGACACTTTTACATTTCCTTACACCACACACAGCAATATTTATTTAAATTTCCACAAATATGTGTACCTTCTACCCCTGTTTTGGGCTAAAAATCCCCCCCCCCCAAAAAAAAGTCTGGGCTTGCACTATTCGAAACAGTTTGTCATCAAGGAGAAAATAAACAAATGCTTGTCTGAACCCACTTGTATTTCGCTCAGTTGGACTGGAAAACGTGAGGAGTCAAATGAAAGGCAGGAAAGTGATGCAACTTTTATCACCAAAGGCAGTCTAACAGAATAGTCAATGAACTAATGTTTACTTCCCTCCTGCCTTTGGTCTAGGATTTCCAAAGCCAGAAATTTTTATCCCTTGCACTTAACAATGTTTGTTGCATTTATTTCAATGAAAAAATAAAAAAGCAATGGGTGTGTTTGCAATAAGAACTGGCAGCCTGTGTACCTGATTAAAGGGATCCTAAATATACCTTTCCATCATAGTTCAGGGCATTATTATTTTTCCTGAAATTCTAACCAGAGTCACCCCAGTAACATGACCTTGCCTACAAAATGGGTTCTAATTTATTAAGTTTGAAGATCCCCTGCATTTTTAGGGCAGAAAGGAAACTGATACAGAGATTCACACACTGTGTTTTCCCTAAGTGTCTTTTCTGGTTAAAGGTTAATTCGTTTTATTATATATCTCTGTTTTCATTGGCTGTTGCACTCTGTGTGGATGCCTGTGTTATCTGTTTTCTGGTAACTGCCTCAATGTGTTTTAAGTCTAAGAATCCTTCACCAGAGTTATAGGACTGTGGTGAGGCAGTAGTTATGCCTATGACAAATTTATTTTATAGAGCATATATTTTCACACAGCTTTTCCATTCTAAAATAAGCTCGGTGCCAAAGGGCTCACGATGTGGACAGCATTACCATAGCGTTTCAGACACAGTGTATTTAAAAGTTTGTAACACCAGATGACGATAAGAACAGCACATCGGCAGATAATTAGAGATTTACGATGATGTTATAATTTAATTTCCACAAGGCAACCTTCATACATGGGTTTTTCAAGCGTGTAATTATGAAATTCACTTCAAAATGCCAAACGGAAGCTTTGCAAATAGAATTCCTAAATCCTTATGTGATGCACAAGCAGAGAATATAGGAAGTCGGGAAAATAGTGAACCAAAATGGCACTGGGCACTTGGTGTTTCTCTGAAGGAAGCCTGGAATGATAAAAAGGAATCCGAGAATGTATGAAAACTCCCCCAAGGGCCAGTGGCCCTCCCTCAGGAACGTGCTGCTGGGGAGGGTCGACGTCCCAGTCACAACCGAGGGCTATGACAGACACGGAGGCAACTGTTGAGAATACGAATGTGCAGCTTCATTAATATCTGTTACGGGCTAAGTCCGTCCGCCCACGGTTCATGTCCAAGCCCTTCTCCCCAGGCCCTCAGAAGGAAACTGATTCAGAAATAGGATCTTTGTGGATGTAACGAAGTTAAAACAAAGCCATGAGCCCCTAATCTGTTATGTCTGGCTTTCTTAAAAATAGGGGAAATTTGGAGACAGATGTGAACACAAAGGCAGAAGTCCGGGAGATGCTTGTCTAAGCCAAGGAAGGCCGGCCGTGGCCAGCCACCCCCAGAAGGCAGGACAGGGGCGTGGAGCTCCGCGCTCTCAGAGCCGGGGAAGGAACCTGCCCTGCCCACATCTGGATCTCACACTCCCAGCCTCCAGAAGCAGGACACGATGCCCCTCTGCTGTTTCAGGGGGTTAGTGTGTACTTGGTTACAACAGCTCTAGAAAACCAGCGCAGTAGCATTACTGTGGGACTCACAGTTTAAAAGGAGTGTGCTTACTGAGGAAATAAAAATGTGCTTCAGTAGAATGAGACGGTGTCTGCTGTAATCTAAAGTCGACCTGATAAGGCATTCTGTCCGTGGTCCACGCGTTTTAATTAGACACGGAACCCTCGTGAATACAGAGTAGGTAAAATTTCATAACTCTCTGAGATATCTGCTTTTTCATAATAAATTACAGATAAATAAATAATTATGCATAATGAGCAGTAATAGCAAAGCCCTGTCCTCTTAATTCCTAGATAGCAAAGTTCCTTGAAGACTCAATTATGGAATATGAACGAAAGCAAATGTGGTTATAAGAGAATCATACGAGATTTTTAAATCTATTAATTTATCATGGAAAATGAGAGTTTATTCACTAGAGAATGTCTCTTACACATAGACTATTCTACTAGAAAATGGAATGAGTCTGCATAAATTGTGAAGAAAAATTATCTGTTTTACTTGAAACTTGCTGAAAATTTATTTATTTATATTTTTTTAAAGATTGTTATTTATTTGACAGAGAGATAGAGAGTACAAGTGTGCAGAGCAGCAGGCAGAGGGAGAGGGAGAAGCAGACTCCCCGCCCAGCAGGAAGCCCGATGTGGGACTGGATCCCAGGACCCTGGAATCATGACCTGAGCTGGAGGCAGATGCTTAACCCACTGAGGAACCCAGGAGCCCCTGAAAATGTTTTTGTCTCCTTTGGCATCTAGCCAAAATTTGGAAGTCTTTGTCTATGTACTGAAAGACACTAAGTTGTTGTTGTGAGTGAAATCTCCTTGATATGGGTGGGCATTTTAGATGAAAATGTAAAAACTACGTAGAATCACATATTATCATATAAAAGAAAATGATATCATCTTAAAGTCTAAGTGAAAATTGACATTTATACTACAAAGTATGAACTGATATTTTACCTATATTTGAAGATATTTGAAACAGCTAGAAAACTTCTGCTTCATTCTTTTATGATGTTTTGAGGCAGTGTACTTAGTTTTATTTCTCAGAAGGTTTTTATATGAAGAATATTACAGTTTCAAAGCAATCAGTTTAAACAGTTGAAAGTCCACAGAAATATATAGATGGTACAACTTGGTGTTTACATAATACATTAGAATCATTACCAATAAAATGCCTCTTCTGCATTGTTATTAAAAACTAAAATTGTGTATAGAGATAGAAAATAGTTTCGTGGCTGCCTGGCCTGGGGATGAGAAAGGGAACAACTACAATTGGGCACAAGGTGTCTACCAAGGGTAATACGGTGACCTGAAATGGCTCCCCACCAAGACATATCCACTTAATCCTCACAGCCGGTGGAAGTTAATGTGTATGGCAGAAATACATCTAAGAATTTCCAAATACAAATCAAACTACAAAATATCATCTCATACCTATTAGGATGTCACTCATCAAAAAGACAACGGACACCAAATGTTGACAAGGACGTGGGAAAAGGGGAACCCTTGTGCACTGTTGGTGGGAAGAGAAATTGGTGCAGCCACTGTGGAAAACAGTGTGGAGGTCCCTCAAAGAATTAAAAATAGAACTATCCTATGATCTAGCAATCCATCATCTAGACATAGATCCAAAGGAAATGAGCTCTGTACCTCAGAGAGATATCTGCGCTCCCACATTTAGTACAGCATTGTTCCCAACAGACAAGATATAGAAACAATCCAAGTGTTAGCTGACCAATGAATAGATAAAGAAAAAGGAAAAATGGAATATATGTACACACACACACACACACACACACACACACACACACGCAGCTTGATGGGGCAGTTAAGAGTTTTTAAAGGAAAGCAAATAGAAATCATTTTTCATTGATGATTGCACTTGACATAAGACAGATTGGAGAGGAAATAGTCTAATATGAAGATCTTTAGAAAAGAACCGTCCAGATGTCAAAGAACCTTGCTTGATCTTAAAAGCTGCCCCACTGAAACTCGGCGCCTCTTAGGCTGTTCATGACAGCGGGGACTACCCCATTCCCCCTGGGTTTTCCCCACCCTTTTCCCAGTGTCATGGTGTCAGACCACAGGTCATCTCTTCCAGAACTAAAGGCAGTCAACCCTTCCGCTCTGGGCTATGCGCCTGTGTTCGCGGAGCACCTCCTCATATAAGAAGCAGTGCATGTGGGACCCTGCTTGGCTTAGCATGTTAAAGCCTCTGCCTTTGGCTCAGGTCATGACCCCAGGGTCTTGGGATCGAGCCCCGCATCGAATTCTCTGCTCAGCGGGGAGCCTGCTCCCCCCACCCACTGTCTGCCTCTCTGCCTACTTGTGATCTATGCCTGTCAAATAAATAAATAAAATCTTTAAAAAAAGAAAAAAGGAAGCATGTACTGAAAAGGCTGAACTAATCTGTAAGGTTTTCCCCAATCTTAATATTTTGTATTTAAAGGAAGGTTTTTAGATCTTGTGAATTGTTTCTGTTACGGAGAGAGACTGTGTGGCTGCTATGGTAGGATTCTAAAGTCCCACGATACATCATCCTCATTTTGGGCTTCAAAGAGTTTCAAGCCCTCATAAGCCAGAGTTTAGCTTTTGAAGGCACGGAATTCCTTACTACAGTTAAAATACCTCTCCCGGATCAACTGTAGGAATTCTACAGGACCTGAGCGGCGTTCATCTCTCCCCTATGAGGTTTACTGTTGCCCTCTCCTCCCAGAACTGGGCCAGTAGAGGAAAGCATCAAGTTCACAGCATTGCTTGAATTGGGCGTCTACCAGGTATTGCGTGGAGTGTTTCCCATGTGTCACTCCATTTAACTATCGGACAGCCCTGAATTGCTGTTTCCTTTTATCTTTCGACAGAGGAATAGGCTCTGCTAATTCATGCAAGACCCCTTAACTCTCTAATGGACAGGACTGGGGTTGGAGGCTGGGGCCGGGCGTCTCAGGAGCCCACCTGTGTGAGAATGTACAGTCTGTCGAGTGAGCCTCAGCCTCTCCGAGCTCTCAGTTGATTCTGACACTGCCTCGGTGTTGGGGGATTTCCGTCGCCTTCACGGAAGCCATTCAAGCTCACTCAGGCTTCAGCACAGTATCTTACTTATGGGGTGGGAAATGCCACTTCCTATGACTTTAACTTTCCCATCGCAGCTGCCCATTTGAAGAGGGAGAGCAAAGCACTGATTGGGATTACGCATTCTCCCGGCAGGCGGGCTGTGCGAGGGCTGCTCTCTCTGCAGTTCTCCTCAAGGATACATGCTGTGAGGACACCGTTGGCCCTAGGGCTGAAAGGAGTTGGAGGAGAAGAAAGGCTACAGAGAGTATGATTCTCACCCTCCAAGGCCACATGTGTCTGATGCCATCATCCCGACAGTGGCTGCCTCTTGTTACCCTTGAGGGGCAGAATGTGGATTTGGGACAGCAGGAGGGGGCACATTAAGAGGCCATGCAGTTTGGCCTGAGTTTTACTTCTGCCCATTAAATTGGATCAGAAGTCACGCTCCTTCTGCACCCGTCATACTAAGCTGCCTTGGACTTACTTGAGTAAGTCATTACTGGAAGGGGCTGTGGTACAAGGGTTGGAAATTTCAGGTTTTTCTGGCCTATAGGCAAAAAAAAAAAAAAAAAAAAAAAAAAAAAAAGTTTTGTTTGAGATTCAATAGGGGAGCTTTTTATTTTTCTGTGGCTCCTCCAAACAGTGATTCTGTGCGATGATAGGAAATGAAATTACTGACCTTGGGAATTAATCTCTGTTGCTATTAAATCACTTTCATGCTATCGCTTTAGGGAGGTTTCAAAAGTCCTTTCCTGCATTTTTGAGAGATCCCTTTCCCACAATCATAACATATTTTCCTTTAAAATTATTGCCTATGTTACTAGTGCTTGGAAAATATTAACTTCGAGTAAAAGCTTCCATATTACCCACTGCTAACTTTTCTTCCTGTTTTAATGGTCTGGTCTGGTAAGCCACAAAAAGTTGATGTGCTCCCTTGAGAAAAAAGAATAATAAAGTTACCCTCATGTACTCTATTTGCTGGCGGCGAGGTTTAGGGGAAGGGAGAGAAAACTTGTTCACAGTAGCCTTAAGACGGTCCCCTTCCTCCATAGTAATGTTTGCATGCCTTGCGGACTTTGCTCAGAAACTTGTCTAAAGACAAGATGCCAGCCCAGAAAGAGTGTTGCATGTGTTTCTGGGAGGCAGGTTTCCCTTCATTTAACTTGGAAATGCTGCGTGCTACAGAGCTCCCATACAGAACATTAAAATCGGAGGACTGTGAAGTGTGAGTTTCTCTCCCTAATTTATCATCGATTTTCACCACCATCGTTCTCTGACAGGAACATCTGTTCAGGAGATCTTTGGTGCCAATGTGTACCCCAAGAGCTTCCCCAGCAGGATAGCACCAAGCTGTGTCTAGGCTGGCCCCAAGAGAGCCTTGGGTATTTTCCTTTTCTCAGTGGGTGCTGTCTGAGCTACCATGTGTTGGAGGTCCCGTGCTAGTATGGAATTAAGTCACCGTCATGGTGCACCTGGCATACGAGCTCCCATTCTGGGGAAGTGGAACCCATGAGGTCCTTCTGATTGAAGGTGCAGTTTCAACGGATCCACACAAAGTACTCACAAGGTTCATTACTTAAAGTCCCAGAATGGGCGTCGGGGGTGGGAAGGGTGAAATGAGGTGGGGAAAAAGCCATCCTCTGTGCCAGGTCAGAACTAGCAGGAGACAGAATGCCCAGTGGCAGGCACCTGTTACAAGGTGATGGGGCAGAGGTCATCAAATTTTCTTGGCCTTAATTCTTCATGGTTACTTTAAAAGGCGTTAGGGGAAAAGCAAAACGGGAGCTTAAGGAGGGCATCCTTAACTCACATCTTGATCTACACGTCCAGAGTCTGGGTGCCAGCAGGGTTCTCATACCATAAAATGCCCAGGCAGCAACTCGGAAAAACAAAAGTTGGTTTTCTCAAAAGTTCTTTCTCGCAAACTGTAAAGTTAGTCTGATAACTTAGAAAGAAAGAGAAAAAAGACAAAGTGAAAATGCCTCAAAACAAAACTGCTTGTGGGGTCTCCTAAGACTGATCATTTCACAGCTTCTGTTGAGCACGTAAATGGGGAGTTAATTAGCCATTGTTGTGACTGATACGGAAGCCCACGGTTTCGGGCTGTCTCGCACAGGGTTTAGTAACCAGAGGGTTCACAACAGCGTGAAAAATAATTCACACATGACGAAAAACATTAAAAACATCCAAATAACCAGTCTGTAAACTGCCACTCCTCATCATTAAAAGTCGTGAAAAATAACAACACACAAAAAAACTTCGAGTTCAGCTCAAGTCCCACTTTCTACTCTTAATAAAAGGACGACTGTCGTAGCACAGTCGGAATCAGGAATCTTAGAGACGCAGAGGAGGTGCAGGCGGCAGGAGGGCAAACTGGGTTTCATCTCCGAGGCCGCGGGGGCTGGCGGGGGGCGCGCGTCGGGGAGCCCCGAGCACGCGGTTACTGAGGCCGCAGACGCCGCGGGCTCCAGGCTTGGCGCGTGTCCCGAAGAAGCCGGCCAGCCACCTGCCCAGTCCCTGGAGAGTCCCAGCGAGGAAGTTAAAGGCTTCGAGGCTTCCAGCTGCGGAGAATAACGGAGACCACAAGGGCCCTGAGATCCCAGCAGCGTCCGGGACGCACAGGGCAGCGGCAGCCTGAGTCCGAGCTTTGCGCTTGCGCCCGCGCCCTGACCCGCACAGAAGCCACTGCGTCACACCCTGACACCGGTCTGGTCTCACAGGAGGTGAGATCAGCCTCCGCCGCGGGGATCCACCCGAGGGTCAGGCAAGGGCGCGGATGCCGTGTCCCAGCCGACCTGGCCCTGGTGGCGGTACCACCTCCAGGATCCCCATGGGTGTCAGGGGCCGCCTTCCAAAGGAGGGACCCTGGCCTGTCGTCCTGCAGTTGTGACAGCTGCACCGGGAATAGGAGGGGTGTCAGCAAGTCTGGGGCAGTCCCGCCCCCCACGACCCCGGGATGGGTTTGCCCCACAGGGAAAGAAAAGAGGGCTAGTATGACGTTAGTTCCTACCGTGTTCCAGAAAGGGAAGGACACTGGGGTGTGATTCTGCCTCTGCCTCTCACGGCCGTCCTGAGAAGTGAGTCCGCCTCTGACCACAATGGAAAGGAGATTTTGTGATACCGTAGCTTGTCCCATGTCATTCAGCTGAGAGACCACCACGGGCAGGACCCGAATCAAGATGCGTCTGACCCCAGAGTCCGAGCTCCTCTACTGCCTCCTGTCTCTCTTAGTGAAGGTCTGGTCTCCCCTGAGTCTTTTCCCCATTTCTCTAGAAGCGGACTTTCTCCACCTGCAGAATCTCACTCAATCCAACACCCAGGGTAGTCAAGTTACCAAAAAATAAAATAAAATAAAATATAGAATAAAATAATTAATTAATTAATTAATATAATAAAATAGAACTTAGCCAGGGAAGGAGGTGACTGCAATGTCAATGGAGGGACAGAACCTACGTTAAGGAATTTAGTTTATTGGTCCAGGGTTGACCTTGGAAAATTGCAAATAAGGCACCAGACCTTTAGTATGACTACTCTGAATCACTCATCTCTTCAAATATCTTTTCCTGGATGTGATGGTGAATTTTGTATGTCAACTTGACTAGGTTATGGTGCCCAGTTCTGAAAAACTCTAGTCTAGATGTTACTGTAAAGATATTTATACTCGTGATTCACATCAGTTGACTTTGAGTAAAGCAGATACCTTCAAAATGTGGGTGGGCCTCATCCAATCAGTTGAAGGCCATAATTGCATATTGCAAAACTAAGGTTTCCTAGAGAAGAAGGAATTCTACTCAAGACTGTAACACAGAACTCCTGCCTGAGTCTTCAGCCTGCTCCATGTTGCTCATGGAGCTCGCCAATTCGAACCTTCCTTGGGACCCATGTGCTTGCACCTCTCTCACTGCTATTTCCTTGTGTCTCGATCTGTCTCACCATCATTCCTCAGCACAAATATTTCTTCCTAGGAGAAGGCTTACCTGACCACTTTGATTAATTTAGCATGATGAAGCACTATTAGATATCTCGCTCATTCCCTCTATCCATCCCCTGTAGTGAAAGCTCCTTAAGATTTGATGGGTTCTCTATCGCTCACTCCCCCACACTTAGAATGATCCTTACCAGACAGTAGGAAGCCAGATCCTACTCTGAACAAATAAGCGTATGAATGAGTGTTAGGTCTGGTTTTTAGTTGGGCAAGTGAGAGGAGACACAGGTTTCTGGAGTTCCATCTAAGAGTGAACTTCCTGATTTACTTTTCTGTTCATTTAGTCAAACTTTTATTAAATTATCAAGTGCATGACTTGCAAAATTCCTAAATACTAGGTATAGAACGTGATGTATTTTTCCTAGCAAACACGTTTGCAACCTGCCACTAGATGGAGAAACGGAATATGGTCCCAGCCCCCTGCAGCTGATGCCCCTGACTCCAAAGGGCAGCCTGTAGCCTGACTTCTGACTCCACAGATTCATTGGCCTGTTTGGGGCTATTGTGTTCTTTTCACAGTTACAAAATGGAATCCGGGTGTCTACTAATTTTTGCTTGACTTCTTCCACTCAACACTTAGTTTCTGAGATTGGCGTCTGATACCGTGTGTGTAGCTTTAGTTTGTCCCGTACCATTGCTGTATACTATTCAGTTGCAGGAATGTACTGCAGTTCGCAGGTGCGTTGACTGCAGGCAGACGCCTCAGCTCTCCCCTCAGTCGGCTTTTAAGAATGGGGCCGCTAAGGCCTTCTAGTACATCATTTGGTGAACACATTTATTCATTTTTTTTTTCCTTTGAGAGAGAGAGAGTGAGCATGCATGAGCGGGGGTGGAGGGAGAGGGAGAGAGAAACTTTTTGTTTTTTTTTAATTTAATTTCTTTTCGGTGTAACAGTATTCATTGTTTATGCACCACACCCAGTGCTCCACGCAATCCGTGCCCTCCATAATACCCACCACCAGGCGCCCCCAGCCCCCACCCCCGCCCCTTCAAAACCCTCAGTTTGTTTCTCAGAGTCCACAGTCTCTCATGGTTCATCTCCCCCTCCCATTCCCCCCAACTCCCTTCTCCTCTCCATCTCCCCATGTCCTCCATGTTATTCCTTATGCTCCACAAATAAGTGAAACCATATGATAATTGACTCTCTCTGCTTGACTTATTTCACTCAGCATCATCTCCTCCAGTCCCGTCCATGTTGCTACAAAAGTTGGGTATTCATCCTTTCTGATGGAGGCATCATACTCCATAGTGTATATGGACCACATCTTCCTTATCCATTCGTCCATTGAAGGGCATCTTGGTTCTTTCCACAGTTTGGCAACGGTGGCCATTGTTGCTATAAACATTGGGGTACAGATGGCCCTTCTTTTCACTACATCTGTATCTTTGGGGTAAATACCCAGGAGTGCAATGGCAGGGTCATAGGGAAGTTCTATTTTTAATTTCTTGAGCAATCTCCACACTGTTCTCCAAAGAGGCTGCACCAACTTGCATTCCCACCAACAGTGGAAGAGGGTTCCCCTTTCTCCACATCCTCTCCAACACATGTTATTTCCTGTCTTGCTAATTTTGGCCATTCTAACTGTTGCAACGTGGTATCTCAATGTGATTTTAATTTGAATCAGGGAGAAATAATCTTAAGAAGCCTCCATATTCACCATGGAGCCTAATGTGGAGCTCAATCTCACTACTCTGAGATCATAACCTGAGCAAAAATCAAGAGTGAGACACTCAACTGACTGAGCCACCCTGGTCTCCTGGAACATAAAATTCCTAGGAGTGGAGTTGTTGCATCATAGGGAGTGCTGTGCATTTGACCAGCTTTTGCAGATACTACCAGTTTTCCAAAAATTTCAATGTTATCATTACCACTTTATACTTCCATTAACAATATATAAGATTTCCACTTGCTCTGCACCTAGTCAGCATTAGATGTTGTCTGTTTATCGTGTTAAGCATTCTGGCAGGTGTGTCTTCTTTTTGTTTCTCCTGATGAACATATTTTCATATGTTTATTGCCCTTTGGATATTCTCTTTTGTAAAGTATCTGTTCAAGTAAGTCTTTTGCCTATTTTTTATGGGATCTTCTGCTATCTATTCTTTGAGTTGTAAAATAATATATACGAGCCCTTTTTCAAACATACACATTGAAAATACCTATTCCTGGTTGTTGGGTCTTGCACTCTAAATGATGTCCTTTGATGAAGGTAAGTTTGTAATTCTAACACAATCAAATTTATCCTTTTCCTATAGGGTTAGTATTTTCATTCATGTGTGTTCTAAGAAATTTTTTATACCACAGTGTCTTGAAGATCATTTTCATTGTTTTCTTCCAAAAACTTTATTGTTTTATTGCAATAAGATTTTATATCTGAAATTGATTTTTTGTATCTAGTCTTAGAGGATCTACCCTCTTTATATTCACAGGGACAGCCAATTATCTCAAATCTATATTTTTCAAAATATCTTCCTTTCCTAACTTCAAAGCAATGTCATAAATCTCATGACTTTCTCTGGGTGGATTGTTTCTGGGCTTCTTAGTGGATTCTATTGGTCTCTTTGCCTTAATTACTGTAACTTCATAATAAATCATCAGATCTGTTAAGAGAATTCTTTTGTTTTTGTTGTTTCTCTTCAATATTGATTCTCCTATTCCTGTGATGAATTATGTCTAAATAGGACAATTTGGCTGCTGGGTTGAAAGCAGAATTTGGAGTAAACGATATAAGGAGGAAGGATATCAGTGAGGAGGCTTTTGCATTAAGCCAGACGGAAATATTGAAAAGTAGTTGGATTATGAAAATATTTGGAATATCAGTAGCAGAGATGACTTATAGCCTGGATGTGGACAAGTAAGGTCACTCCAGAGATTTGGGGCCCAACAAAACAAGGACAGAACCATCATTCACTGAGATATTGGAGACTCAGAAAAGAAAACATTAGGGGAGGAAATGAAGAATGTCCATTTTGAACTTCTTAAATTTGAGTAAGAGGACGAGTAAGAAGGTGAATATAGATGACTTCCCTTTCTTTCGGCTCTGGCTACCCAACAGAATTTTGAGTCTTGTCATCCTCACGGGCAAAATGTCTTCAACAGGGCCAGAGATCCACAAACGTTTTCTTGAAAGGGCCAGATAGTAAATATGTCAAATTTTGCAGGCCATGCATGGTCTCTGTTGCGTGGTCTTCTCTTTTTACAATCCTTCAAAAAGAGAAAAATAATTCTATTTTTTTTAAGATTTTAATTATTTATTTGAGATAGAGCATGATAGAGAGATAGAAAACACAAGCAGGGGTGGGGGACGTGGGGGAAGCAAACACCCCACTAAGTAGCGAGGCCACTGCATGAGGAATCTGGGATCATGACCCAAGCCAAAGACAGACTGGGCCACCCAGGCACCCCTGTAAAACTCATTCTTACGTTTCTGGCCCTCCAGAAACTTCAGGGCTGTAGTTTGCCAAGCCCTGGTCTATAAAGTTATTGACGCTCCCCATGCTTCAGTTAGTTCTGTCTGATCTCTTCATCGACATCCTTAGTCTTCCATGTCTCCTTCACAGAGGAGTAAGAATTATGGGTTTTGGGTTTTGGTTTTTGTTCCTGTGTTTGTCGCTTAATCAAGGTCAGATGATGACACTTGCATGGCTTCACACTGAAGGCACAATGAGGCAAAACTTTCCATACAGCCTACCAGGCTGTGCATGCCCTGGCTGCTCTTGAGGAAAGCGGATCCAGCTACAGCCTGTGTTTACAAATACAGTTTTGCTGCGACACAGCCATGAGCATTTGTTTGCGTGTTGTCTAGGGCCGCTTTCACACCATAACGGCAGAGCTCAGGAGTTGTGACAAGACCACATGGCCCACAAAGCCTGAAATATTTACTGTCGGGACCATTGCAGAAAAAGTTCCCTGACCCCTATTCTAAAGCATCAGCATTATTCATGTGCAAGGCTTTTACATGACCTCTCTATAGTGCTCTTGCTTCCAACCTTGTGTCATGGACTTCAAGTTCAACATTTAGTTGATTATTCTCTTCAGTTCACGACAGCCATCATTGGCTTGTGTGAATCGGCACTGTGTCCTTGTCTTGTCTTGTGTGGCATTGTTCTGGGTTTCCACCCCCATCAATCCCCACCCATGTTCTCATTTCATTCCTAATATGGCCTGGTTGGATCAGGTCAGAAAATACATTCTCTGAGAAATCATGTCTCTGAAGTTTTTGTGATTTAACTATGGCCCAAGAGGTGGTCAATTTTCATATAAATTCCATGTGTTATAGAAAACAATGTGTAGATGTATACAACAGGTGAATCACTAAATTCTATCTCTGAAACTAATAATACAGCATATGTTAATTAAATTGAATTTAAATAAAAATTTTTAAAGAGAAAACAATGTGTAGATGTTGAGTATAACGTGCTGTATATTTCCATTCAGACCATTTTGTTAATAATGTTAACCCAATCTTTTGTATCTTGACATTTTATCTGCTTGTTGTGTTCCTTTCTGAGAAATGTTAATATATTTGCCTTTAACGATGAGATTATTGGTTTCTCTGTGTAGTTTGTCAAATTTTTACCTTAGAGCACGATTAGATACGTAAAAATTAATAATTGTCATATATTTCTGATAAATTGAATCTTTCATCATTTGAAGTATCCCTTATCTCTTGCCTAACTAAATCTATGTCTTCTGATAATATACAAATATATAGATAGTAGATATTTAATATAGCTACTAGAGGATATTTTTTGTTAGTGTTTTATTCTATATATTTTCTTTTTCTTTATATCTTCCTGCTTCTTTGTATTATAGCTATATCTCTGATAAAGAGTGAATTGTTGTCTTCTTATCCACACCAATAAACTCTCTCTTTCAACAAAAACATTCAGCTTACTTACCCTGAGTGTACTACTGATGCATTTATGTTTTAGTATCTATTATTTTCCTTTCTATTTGAACCTTCTGTTCTTTTTAACACATTTATTTCCACTTTTCATTTATAATCCCCTTTAATGTCAAAGTAATCCTTTATTTGTTAAGGATTCTGTTTATATATTTTAATAACTTTTCATGATAACATGACTTATGAGATTATACCCACATTATTTATAATATTGTTCTTTTACCATCCTTCCAGATAATGCATATTCTCAGGATTTTAACTCCATTTAGCTCTCTCTAATTGAAGACCACTGTTGTCATATAATAGCCAAGACACAACACTCTGGGGTCTCCCTCCCAGCCCCCAGCTGCCATGCTGTGACAGCAGAAGCATAAGGGAAATCCGTACTGAGATGTGCTCCTCTGGCTCCAGCTGGGTTCCCGGCCAATGACCTTAATACCCTCCAGTCACATGAGTCAGCTGGTGGACCTTCTAGCAATATCAAGCCCCCAGATGACCAGAGCCTCAGGACATGGTGAAGAGAGTTGCTGAGCTGAGTCCCGGCACTAAGAGAAATAGTAAAACGGTGGTGGCTGTTTGCTATACAACGTGCTAAACGATATGGGTTTTTGTGTGATTTTAAAAATAAATTCTCCCTTCAAATTAGATCCTTTGCTCGGTTTCTCTTTATTTTGCTCTGGAATTCTAGTTAAATGTGTATTAGATGGCACACTCCCTTCCACATAATCTCCATGTAGTCCTTACGATTGCATGCATACAATGCTGCATTCTTGATATGCTCTGATCTTAGTTGGTTTACCATTTGTCTGTTTAACTGGGCTTAATCTGCCATTGAATCTGATTATTTATTCAGCCTTTAATTTTTACTGTCTCATGCCAAGAAATATGAAGGGTCTGAGAATTTGCCTTACTTGCAATCTAACAAATTAGCTGAGACTGTTCCCTGAATAGAAAAGAGGAGACGTCTAGGTAAGAGACAGAGAACTTTACGGCTCACCACACAGCAAGAGATGCATGAGCTTCATGTGGACATTGGTCCTCAGTTCCAAAGGGGATGACAGGTAGGGGTCTAGGCAGAAGCTCTGCATGCCGGGGTTTGGGACCTGGAGAATCTTGTATTTAGAGTGCCCAAATCTTTTAGAATGAGAAATAAGCAAATCAACCTGATATTTTCCCCTGAAGGAGATACTATCTTTACTATACAGGATAGTAAGCAAACCTACACTCTGTTCATATGAAACCTCTCTCTTCATCTTTCAAGGCTACTATAGATACAAACATACTTGAAATGACAGCCCAGAATAAAGGCAATTAGTTTCTCTTTTAACAAAATACGCAGAAATATAAAAGACCCATGGACAATTGTCTCCCAACCTTTGCTTTTTCAAATCTAAGATTGTTTTTTATATCAGGTATGTAATGCGATGTGCTCAATGTTCTCCTGAAAAAAAAAGCGAACAAACAAATAAATAAATAAATTTTATGGGAAAACTGGGAACCCAAATAAGTCCAGAGTTGTTTTCTTAAATTTGACGCGTGTGCCATGCTTCTGCAAAGTGAGAGCATTGAGGAAATGGGTGAGGAGCATGGAGGAACAAATGTAGAATCTTTGCAACTTTTCTGCAAATCTAAAATTATTTTGAGTGAAAAGTTTATTAAAATACTCTGCTTAGTTTTGCAAATCAGTTCTGTTTAAATTTACTATTTTCATAGGAGCAAATACTATAGAGGTGACTATGACTTCGAGTACCTGAGTATTGGGCTTGCCTGGCTAGACTCCAGTGGTCTCGCTGCTGGCTTCATGAATCCTAGTGGTCCTCTTAGCATTTCAGAAATTATGAAGAGATCTGTTTTAGGTTTCAAGCATACTTTCAACTCACACAGCAGAAGAATTTCCCAAGTTCCTAATTCACTGTTATCAGATGCACTGAACCTCCCCCACCACAGGAACCCACTCTCTTATCTTCAGTCAGTAGCCTTTGAATTCATCCTCTGCCTCTATGCTTACATGCTGTGTTTCCTTTAAAGTGGATAGTATGGCGTGTGTGTGTGTGTGTGTGTGTGTGTGTGTGTGTGTGTGTTTAAGATTTTATTCATTTATTTGACAGAGAGAGAGATCACAAGTAGGCAGAGGCAGGCTGAGCAGAGAGCCCGATGCGGGGCTCAATCCCAGGACCCTGAGATCATGACCTGAGCTGAAGGCAGAGGCTTTAACCTATTGAGCCACCCATGTGTGTGTTTTTAACTTAGATCAATGACTCAATTCTCATACTTCCTATTTATTCATCACTTCATTTTCATATGTTTCTGTATGTAACTCCGCTACACTTTTTAAATGCTGCATAATGGTCCACCCAATGCCTATGTCACAGGGATCTATTTCATTCCTGTAAAGTCTGACCCAGACATTGAGTTTAACTCCTTGTTTCTATAAGCACCAGCTATGCTTCAACAATTATCCCAATACACCTCCTCAGGAATATGAATACAGAAAACATGGTGGTTGTTGTGTATACATGTAATTTTACTAAATACTGCCGCCTTATTTTTCATAATGCCCGAAGCAGTGACATCACAGTCCTAGCAACTGTGTTTCAGGCTTGAGGCTCCCTACTCTTACAGTCATTTGACGAGCACTGACCATTTGTGCCAGCTACTAGAGTATTTTCTCAAAGTTTTGTTGATTTTCACCTCCTTAATTGTTGGTGTGACGGAGACTCCCAACGTGTACATATTAGTGATTTATTAGGATTCCCTTTCTGTGAATGGTCTATTTAGAGATTTTGCCCTATGTTTTCTTGCAGAAATATCTGCTGTCTGCTCCAAATGAATCTGTTATCAGCTTAGCTATTGAAAATACTGTTGCAATGTCTACTACACATCTGTTACCTTTGTTAATACTATTTCAGTTTTAAAAAGAAATTTTAATTACTAAACTACACTAAGGAGACGATTCAATTTCCCCAAATTAATGCCAGCATGACTGTGGTCTCAATGAAAAAAAAAAAAATGGTCTCAATAAACTAATTCAAAAACATATGGAAGGGCAAAAGACCAAGAGCAGCCAACGCAAAATTGAAGAACCAGGACAACACGGAGGAACTGGCAAGACTCACTGAAGGGCTGTAGTGATCAAGACGGAAAGATGGGTGAAAATTGGCAAAAGAATACTGGTGAAAGAACAGACAAGTAGGTTGATGACCCAGAGTAGAGAGCCTAGAAACGAACCCACATGAATGCAGTGGCCCTTCCTTTTCCAGAGTTTTGCTCCTTGCCGTTTCAGGCACCGAGGTCAACTGCATCTGGGAACAGATTATCCCCCGCCCCCATGGATAGGTCAAGTGGTAGCCTAGTGTTACATCATGGGGCTTACATCACTCACCTCATTTCATCCCATCACTAGATATTTTGTCTTCTCTCATCATCCTAAGAGGAAGGGTGAGGACAATGTATTAAGATATGTTCAGAGAGAGAGAGAGAGAGACCACATTCCCATAAAGCTTGTTACAGAATATTGTTATAATTGTTTTATTTTACTATTAGTTATTGTTAATCTCTTATTTTGCCTAATTTATACATTACATTTTATCATAAGTGTGTTTGTACAGGAAAAAAAAAACGTAGAATATACAGGGTCAGTGTAATATGCAGTTTCAATCATCTATTGGGGATCTTGGAAGTATGGACACCTTGTGGATCAGAGGGACAACCGTGTTGTCAACTCATCTTTGAAAAAAGATCGAAGGTAGTTAAATAGAAAAGGGATATTTTTTTCAACAAATGGTGCTGGAACAATAAGACATCCACATCAAAAACATGAATCTAGACTAAGATCTTATACTTGTCACAGCCATTAACTCAGAATGGCTAACAGACCCAATTATTTAAAAAAAAAAAAAAAAAAAAAAGGTTTTTATGGAAACTCCTAGAAGATAACGCAGGAGAAAATTCAGGTTTCCTTGGATTTGGTTATAAATTTTAGATATGGCACCAAAAACAGGATCCATGAAATAATTAAATTTCATTAACATTTAAAACTTTTCTTTGTGGAAGACTGCTAAGAGATTGACGAGACGGGCCACAGACCGGGAGAAAATATTTGTAAAGGATGTATGTGATAAGGGGCTTTTATCCAAAAAATACAAAGAACACTGAAAACTCAACAGTAAGAAAACAGTGTGATTCAAAAAATGGGCAAAGATCTGAACAGACAGCTTACCAAAGAAGATATAGAGTCAGCAAACAAGCCTCTGAAAAGATGCTCAACATCTTACATCATTAGGAAATTTCAAATTAAACAAAGATTAAGTACCACTGCACCCACTAGAACGGCCAAAACCCCCAACAGCAACACCACCGAATGCTGGTGGAACACGTGCGGCGACAGGAGCCCTCGTTCACCCCTGGCAGGAACGTGCAACGGCCCGAGCACTCTGAAGACAGGTCAGCGTTTCCCATAAAACTGAACATGCGTTTCCCATAAGATCCAGCAACGGAAGTCCTTGGTATTTACTCAAACTGAAAACTTGGGTCCACACAAGAACCTGCCCATGGATGATGATAGCACCGTCAATCGTAACTATCAGAACTTGGCAGCAAGGTGGCCTTCAACAGGCAAGTGGATAAGCGAACGGTGGTATGTCCACGCAATGGGGTGTCATCCAGTGCTAAAGAGAAATGAATTACAAGTCCCGAAATAAGGGGAGGAACCTAAAAGTCACATGACCCAGTGAGAGGAGTCCATCCGAAATGTGACACACTGTCTGATTCTGATTACACAACATTCTGGGAAAATCCAAACTATGGTGACAGTGTAAGAATCAGTGGTTTCCAGGGCTTGCAGGCAGGGACAGCAAGATGAACAGGCAGAGCACAAGAGACTTTTAGGGTAGTGGAAATGTTCTGTATGATATGGTCATGGGACACACATACCACGTGTCAAACCCATAGAACCAGACAGCACAAGGGAACACGAACATAGACTGTGAGACTCTTAGTTAATAATAATGTATCGACACTCACTGCTCGTAACACACGCACAACACTAATGCAAGACATCAGTGACGGGGATAGAAGAAGAGGAGGGAGTATGACGAGGAAGCACGTGTGAGTTTTCTGTTAACTTTCTGTGAAACTTGAACTTTCTATAAACCTAAAACTGCTCTAAGAAATAAAGCTTATTAATTAAAAAAAAAAGTTAACTATACTGTCACAAAGTTCGGTAAGTATAACATATGGAAAAGGTGATAAAATAAATCCCGCTATACCAGAGGTTGTAGGAAACAATTTATTCATCATCATTGTGGGCAGAACAACTCCCACATTGGATTTTTTAAAAGATCCAGGAAAATATTTCTTGAAGAGAAAGACTTGCCTTGGGCTCTACACTTAGAGCAGGTCTCCCTCCATAGGCCCACGATCAATTTTTGTATAATCTGCAAGCTAAATTTTTTTTTCACATTTGAAATGTGGTTTTTTTTATTCTAAAGGTGAATCATAGGGTAGCCCTATTTTTAATATTTGAGGAACCTCCCTACTATTTTCCAGAGTGGAAAACTCTTAAACCAACAGTGTAAGAGGGCTCCCTTCTCTATGATTCAGCAATTGCACTACTCGGTATTTACCCAAAGAACACAAAAATACTAATTCAAAGGGACACATGCACCCTGATGTTTAGAGCAGCATTATCTCCAATAGCCAAATTATGGAAGCAGCCCAAGTGTCCATCAATTGATAAATGGATAAAGAAGTGATATATATATATTTATAGATATCTCAGAAATTACAATTAAATATCCCATTGCATGGATGTACCATAGTTTGTTTATCCACTCGCCTGTTGAAGGCCACCTTGGTTGCTGCCAAGTTTTGACAGTTATGATTGACGGTGCTTTACAATTTATAAAGAAATGACAAATAAATAAAAAGACAAATTGTCACCCATGCTAAATCCTTCCTCTTTTTCCATATATACACACACACACACACACACACATATATATATATATAATGGACTATTACTCAGCCATAAAAAAGAATGACATCTTTCCTTTTACAACAGTGTGGGTGGAGCTAGAGAGTATAATGCTAAGTGAAATAAGTCAGAGAAATACAAATACCATATCATTTCACTCGAGCATGGAATTTAAGAAACAAATCAGATGAACAAAGGGGAAAGGAAAAAAGAGAGAGGCAAACCATAAGGACACTCTTAACTGTAGACTACACCCGGAGAGTTGCTGGAGGGCAGACGGGTGGGAAGATGGAATAACTGGGGACGGGCATGAAGGGGGCACTTGTGAGGAGCACTGGGCGGTTATGTGAGGGAGGAGTCACGAAATTCCACTCCTGAAACTAGTATTACGCTACATGTCAACTAGTATTTAAATAAAAACTGGAAACACTAAATAAATAAAGAAAGAAGAAAACTATTTTATGACTCGTGAAAATTTTAGGAATTTCAAAGCTCATCAGTGTCATTTTATTGAAAAACAATTAAGTCAAGCTGGGCACGTTGAGGGTGGTCTGGCAGTGGACAAGCCCTGTACACTCAGGGACACTCAACATAGTATTACTAAAGTAGTACAGATGCGTGAAGCAGTTTTACAAAATAGAATGGCATTAGTTGTTTTAGCTGTTGCACAAGGTAGAACCTGCGCTATCATAAAAACAGAATGCTGTGTATACATTGCAGATCACCACAAAAATATTTCTGGGTTTATAACCAACATCAATACTCAAACTGGTACTTCAGATGATCTCTCTTTCCATTAACAATTGGTTTAGTTCCTGGCTTAGAGGAAGATTCTGGTCAACTGTCAAGGGTCACTTTATTGGACTTCTCATGTTCACAGCCTTACTAACCTTCGTGGGTTGCCTTTTTCCATTTCTCTCCCCTTGGCGCCAAAACTCCATCCGTGCAAGGACTTCAGGGCAGCAGACGATCCTTCCCACCAACAAAGGTAGGTACCTCCGTTACTATAAACCTAAACTGCATTGGATTCAGCTGCCTCTACCTTTTCTAACTACCCTACATGACAGGGTTTTGGGGTATAGGTGAGGTTCAGTGGAGTGAAGTCCAGAGCTGATGACCAAGAAAGAATTCTTGGGACATATTTGGTGCAAAATGGTGTCTTTTTTGTTGTTGTTTTTTGGTTTTTTTTTTTTTTTTTTTTTTTTTTTTTTTAACTATTTGACAGACAGAGATCACAAGTAGGCAGAGAGGCAAGCAGAGAGAGAGAGAGAGGGAAGCAGACTCCCTGCTGAGCAGAGACCCTGGGATGATGACCTGAGCCTGAGCCGAAGGCAGAGGCTTAACCCACTGAGCCACCCAGGTGCCCCAAAATGGTGGTTTATTAAAGTGCAGGGACAGGACCCATGGGCAGAAGAGCTGCTGGCGCGTGGTTGGGAGAGGTGGCTGATTGTCTACTATGGGGTTGGGGAGGTAAGGAAAAGGGAGGTCTCAAAAGGAGTTGCACATGCTAGAGAAGACTCCCAGACACTGGGGCCTTGACCTGGGCAAGTTAAGGTGGTTTTTCCCTCTAGCAAGACAGTAACATGAAGATAATGGGGAGCTTCCTGGAGGAACATTGCTCTCTGCCCACCTCAATTATCTGTTAATGGGCTGCAGGTTATAAGGACATTTAAATGTATCTACATTCCCTTCTGGAAGCTAGGTTGTTGATAGAAATGCTTTTTCCTTGTAGATTGCTAACAAATTTGTAAACTGAGGGAGACTCCAGTCTTATAAGATTGTGACTTCATAATTTAACTATTTGTTTTTCCTTTCCTTGGCTTTAGGGCGGCCCAGGAGTGCCTGGGGGATGCCACATATATCATATATCTCAGCTTCTGCTTTGTCCTCAGCTAGCCTTCTCTTCCCGCACCATACACATTCCCCGACTGACCTGTGCTGACCCCTAGGTAGGGACATCTCTACTCCCCTACTGAGCAGGAGGGAGTTACAGAAGAGGAGACCCTTCCACCTTCAACAACCTTCAAGATTTAAGGGTCAAAATAGTCCAGGGGAGAAAGCAGGAGGGAGCAGAAGGCTAACTGAAGACAAAGCAGAAAACCACACGCGGCAACCTCCCCCACCACCACCCCTGTGTGGGACCATCAGGACCTGCTTCCAGGAATCCCAACTGTTTTCATGTTAATGCCTTGCTAGAGGGAAAACAACCTTAACTTGCTGCTGGCAAGGCTTTAGTTACCTCTTAGCATATGAAAGTTCTTTCGAAACCTCCCTTTCTGCTTAACCTCCCCCAACCCCACAGAAGATAATCAGTTCTACCCCTGCGTTTTAATAAACCACTGCATGGCACCAAAAACAAAACAAAACAAAAAACACAATTAAGTACTCGTAAAACATCCTCAGTCTTGTCTGTTGGCTCACAAAATCGGAAATATTTGCTGTCTGGCCCTTTACAGAAATAGCCTGCTGGCCCTATTTTAGAGGGTCCGCTACATTATAAAAACAGAAAGTGTTGAAGAACACCTGGACATCTGCTTCACTCGTATTTATTGCTGCTTCAGCAAAACCAAAACGCAAAGCACCTGTTTTTGTGACTAACCCCCAAGGGGCTCCAGAGAAATACTTTTCCACAGAGCTGGCTATTTCCTTGAAAGAAAGGGACCTCCGTCTGAAGTCCCTGGAGTTTGGAGGTTGGTGCCGCTGGCCGGGCTGAGATGGACTCAGTAGTGGAGCATGGTGTGGATTTGAACAGTAGCAGCACTTGGGTAAAAAATAAATTACAAAAAATAAAAAGATAAATCGACACACATGCTAAATCCTTCCTCTTACCTATCAGAAGCTCAAGATACCCAACAGGGTTTCCTCCCAAGCATTGTGGTTTACAGACTCCCCTTCCTTTACTTTGGCTCCAAATGCACGTTCTGGGAGAACTCAATTAGCAAGGAATTGAAACTTGCATATGCAGCCTGAGGAACATCCTGCAATTTAAAAATACTTACCCGTTCTTAGATTTGTAGAGTCTATACACTCTCAAATACGTTTCGTCTAAGTACCAGGCCTGAAGTACCCTGTGATTCTTCACACTGGAAACCACAAGTGGAAAAAGTGTGATTGGGACAGCAGGAGGTAAAAAATATTAATCCAGGATAAAAATGCACTTGCCTTAATAGTAGCATGCCCAAAGAGGCATATGCAATTATTTCATTGCCACGCTTCATAGCAAAAATGGGAAACATCTTAAAGGGCCTTCCATCAAAGACTGAGGACAGTTTTGCATGTGGACATGGTAATGTCTAGTGCTAGGCAGCCATGGCCTCCAGGCGCCAGTGTTAAGTGAAAATGCACCTAAGAAGGGGCTGGGGGCTGAGTATGTGGGAATGCTGCTTGCCGAGGACCGCAGCTTTTTCTGGGTTATTTAGAACATTTGCCAGGAATGCATATCTTTTAAAAGTACGTTTCAATCCTAGGGGTGGAGGAGAGGTTTATGTGAGCTTAGACGGATCAGTAAATAAATCTGAAATACTGAGTTCAAATGAGACAGTCAGGTTGTACTAAAAATGGCCCATTTTCTCCCCTGGGCGGTTCTCTAGTATAATTTTCTGTTTGCATTTCTGAATTGCATGAAGGATTGCTAGAATACCATTAGTTATGGTTGAAGAATTACTTTCAAGCTAAACTCTTGTTCTTAAGACGCTTTAATTTCTTGTAAAAAAAAAAATGTAGCTTCAAATTTTACTCGCTATTTTCAAGCCAAATAGAACTTTTGTTTGAAAAGTTTAGAAGAAAAAGATTCCCTTTGTTCTTGTTAAGTTATGCATAAATCAAAGGTGTTTTTTTAACGCATTGAAAAAAAAAGAAAATTATTCTGAATAATTTTAATGGGTAACTGAACGGGTTTGCACCACATACCCTTTATCTTGTCTTGGTTGCAGGTAAGCGCCACAGAATAGTTCAGTCACGGAAACATCACTGCCTTTCTGGATTCTCAGGACACATGCAGCTATGGTGTAAGTCTTTTCTCATGCAAATTCCATTCTCTAGTGTTTGGTTTTAATTACAGCAGCTGGACAATATGGCATTTCTCCTATTTTTACATTATGTTCTCTCTCTGTTTTCTGTTGTCTTTTGTTTCGACAAGGTGATGCACCAGCCTGACTCAAAATTTCAATAAAATAACACAGCAAATAAAGAAAACTCAGTCCCCTCCAGGACCCACCCTTCAGGTCAGCGTTCCCAGAGTCACATGATCGGAACAAGCTCCTGGCGGATCCTCCCAGATGCGTTCTATGTTTACAAGCACGTGCGCACACACCGGACACTTCCTCCTCCGCAGGGGGACGGGGTATATTCCACATTGCAATCCTGAGAACTCAGAGCTTTTGCCAAGATGTTTGTTCAAAGAGAGTGACTCTGTGCGTGTAACCATTCTGGCTAGAGACGGGTTTACGGTTTCATCCATCAGCCCCAGCCAGGCATGGCCAGCATGAGTCTTCTCAGTAAAAGAAACGACTTGGCTGGCTTTCCCCACACCTACCCACTCCCTCTGGACAGAAACGAAGCTGGGGATCCTGAGAGGGCATGGACTCTGCCCTCAGATTTTCACTCTTTGCAGAATCTGGATGAGCTCTGGTCTCAGCTTGTACCAGCCAGTAGCCCGAGATCTTCCTTTATCTTCACTCCGGACATCTCCCTTCCGGACTCCAAGTTAACTCACCTGCACACCCCATGTAAGGGCCAGAACATGCACCTGCTCCCACCAAGAGGGTAAGGATGGCCAGTCGAGGTTTTCCAGAGAGGCAGCAGAGCCCAGGACCAGCAGACACAAGGTGGCACCCCGGCGATAAAATGAGGGTGAACCCCACATTCCCTCTCCACTGCTCCCCGTCGCCCCGAGCCAGAGAAGTTGGGCTCTGCACAGACGAAGGGAAGAAGATGTCCCGGGACTGGGCCTCGGTGCCTTCCTCCACTCACCAAGCCTGGAGTGGGAAGGAGAGGGAGTGAATGAAGACCAGACCCTCGCCCACTTCAGGTCCCGGAGCTGCCACCCTGACTATCCGCGATAGAGAGAGCACCTTTGGGCTGGGCACCAGATTGGAGCTCGGAGCTGGAGAGATTTTGTAAAGCTGGCAGATAGGGTCAAGAGGACATTAGAGAAACTGCTACTGAACAGTCAAGGAAGGTTTGACCCAGCACAACTAGTCGCCTTGGCTGCTAAGAAAATCAAAGCCCTCCCTCCAAGTGCAGACTGTTTGCTGAATGTTTCTATAAACCACAGCTTATGAGTTAGGGACAGGTAGATAGGTAGATAGTTGTTAAAGTGTTCTTAGCAGTTGATTTTCACCATTTCTCAAACTTACTCATGAAGAGGCTTTGATTTACAGACCCAGGTGTATTTTACAATATTTTAGCCTTTGAATATCTGTCGCTCAGAAACACAGGCCTTCTCCACCTGTCTTCTCTTTCTATGTCTGCCACAGAAATGAAAAACACATGCACCCCCACCCGTAGACAGGAAATACAGGTGCACACAGCAGCGGGAAACATGCGCGCACAGGTGTGGGTGGGACCGAAGTAGCCTAGGCGGGGAGCGGGGGCCTGTCAGACACACGGGGCCAGCTGGGGACCAGCAGGATGCAGGGGGACTGAGCTCTAGGAGGGAACAAGGCAGCAACAGTCAGGTCTTTGGTGGGGTAGCCTGTGAGCACCTGTGAAGGCTTTTCTCTCCATGTTACAGACCTATGCGAATTTATAGCCAAAGGTTACAGCCAGAGTGTTTCTGAGACACAGGTGAAGAGTTCCAGGTAGCCAGACTTTCCTCAGAAGTTCAGTCATTGTCATCACTGCTTCTCGAGGGGTAAAAATAAGGGTGGCTGCGTACATAAAGCCTTGAAAAGACACCATTTTTAACAGAAAGACTTTAATTTCTGAAGTGCAAAGGAAGTTATACTATTTTTATATTGATTAATTACAGATTAATATCTGGATGAGAGACTTTTCAAATGCTTGCTTTAAACCTTTGAGCAGGTGCATTAAAAAACAAAAACAAAAACCTGAACTAAAACAGAACTTATGAAAGGCAGCAGTAAACTCAAACCAAAACCCATGCTGGAACCACACGGAAACCCAGCGAGAGCATTAGCCCTGGGCTCCCGCAGCCTGACCGTAAGACTGGTTGGATCATAGGCTGTTTCCTTGCAAACACACATCCTGAACCTCAGCTCCCTGGTCACCTCTCCCATGTAACCACGAGAATAAGTACAGAGATCAGAACGGAGCTCTGCATTCCATCGGCGGGGGGGTTCTAGACACAGGCAAGGAGCTTTCAGTGGAACCACAAGCCACACATGTGTGCTGCTGCCCTGGTTGTGGCTCCTATGTCGGCTTCTTCCACGTGGACAGCTCCTGGGTGCACCTGATGCCAGGTGCCCGCCACTGGCCACCATCAAGCCTCCCAGCTCTGATCTCCTGCTCTTACCTCCCTGTGACTGCTAGCCTACCTCACCCCGAGTCAACTTTGCCCTCCTTTAAGTGGCTTGAGATAATCAACTTTAGCTTAAGCTATTGTCTTAACTTTGTGTTCTGGTAGTACACTGCTTTCTGCTTTGGACGTTAGAGAGCTTTGCACAGTGATGACTCTTTTCGCCAAGATCCTCTGACCCTGGCTCACCTCTGGCCCATCTGCTAGCCACCCTCCTCCTACTTCTCTACCTTTTCTTCCACTGCAGTCCCTCCAGCAAGTCCCTGTCATGGTCCCTGCCTGGCATGGACTCCCCTTCCTGTGCTCTTGAATCCTGGGGCTGCATAATAATGAGCCAGAGAGAGACATGTGTTGGGAGAATAAAAAGGGAGCCTCGGGGGACTGATTATGGAAAATACAGTGAGAACCTGTCAGCTCTGGAAAAGGTGGACGAGAAACCCAGACGTGCAAGCAAACTGCAAGTCAGGTGCCCAGCTCACCCAGTGGAGCCAGAGATGGGGCTCTCGGGCCTCTCCTGGTGCAGGTGGAGCCCAGGGCGCCGGTGGGATCGCTCCAGGCGACCTTGGGAACACTGTCCTCTGTGGAGTACACACACTGGGGACCGGAGCAAGGTGGACACTGCCTTAGATGGGCGGGGTGGGTGTTGGAGCCAAGGTGGAGACAACGCCAACAGGGAGCGTCCTTGAC
This sequence comes from Mustela lutreola, assembly GCF_030435805.1. NCBI lineage: Eukaryota > Metazoa > Chordata > Mammalia > Carnivora > Mustelidae > Mustela > Mustela lutreola. The sequence goes on along the minus strand of NC_081294.1, from coordinate 6,163,676 downwards.
CCTGATGTATTTTCTGGGCTGTGGCAGGTGGGGCCCCTGGAACCGCTCTGAGCTCAGCATGCGCCGGGTTGGGGCTTTTGTCCTCCCTATGTCGGGGCTTCCTTGTGAAGTGAAAAGTCCCCGTGCGAGACACCCAGATGGATTCAGGGTCTGTGATTCAATGTGTGTCCCGGGACTCAGAGCCCAGTGGGCACGCAGTGGGGGGGCGGAAGGGTGGTCCCGACCAGGGCCTGTGAATAAACAGATAGATGAGTAAAAGACGAGTGAGGAAGGTTCATCACCCAGTAGGGCTGGGCGGAGCTGCGGGGCGGTTCACAGGTGCTCGGACTAAGATGCTGAGCAAGCGTGGTCTGAGCCAAGACTGTGAAACCACAGCAGGTGCCTGGGTTGTGCTGACCTTGGGAAACAGACGTGGGAGAGGAGCTTACAAAACTTGCTAAAGGTCCGAGATCTCTGCTTTGAGAAACACCATTCTGGGAGACGTCTTCCGATAAAAAGAAAGGACGTTATCAATCATTCTTTACACCCTGCTGGTGTAAATATGTAAAACAGACCCAGAACGAATCACCTGTTGAAGAGCCGCTTTAATTTCAGAGGTTAATTCAGCTCCCAGTATATCAGAAACAAAACAGAATCAAGGCCAACTCATTTTCCCCTGTTGGAGTCCTTATCTTGTTACTATGACAACTCACTTCACAAATTTGTTGCCAGACACAGGATAAAAATATGGGAGAGTGCTGTATCTGGTAGAATTGAAAATAAATCCCTGAAAGTGCAAGGCAAATAATAATCCAGTAGCCAAAAGAATTAAAAATGTCCCTGAATAAGTTGTTTTCGCAGTGATATAGATTTTAAAGTTCCTAAAATTGTGAAAACTTTCACAAATTAATATTGAAAATATATTTTCTTAAAATCTGCAAAACCAAATGGTAGCAGAACCATTTTAACCTGCTCAATAAATATGTTATTAGGGGCACCTGAGTGGCTCAGTGGGTTAAAGCCTCTGCCTTCAGCTCAGGTCATGATCCCTGGGTCCTGGGATCGAGCCTCACATCAGGCTCTCTGCTCAGTATGGAGCCTGCTTCCTCCTCTCTCTGCCTACTTGTGATCTCTGTCAAATAAATAAATAAAATCTTTTATAAAAAATAAATATGTTATTAGTTTTGGACAATATTTATGTTTTACTGCACTTGCAGAGGTCATGCATGACATCATGCTATGTGTAAAACAACAGAACCTTCAGAACTAAAGTAAACACAGAAATTCCTCCTTTACTCTCCGTGCTTCATACAGTCAGGGACTTTTCATCTCTTCCCCAAAAGGAGTCACTCTTAACAATTTGTATCTTTCCATAGTAACGAATAGTATGGATAGAGAGAGAAATTTCTTCTCTATACCTTCTTTTTTGATAGCATAGTGCAAGGACTCGCCGTCTTTTATAATAACACGTTCCGCTCTAACTCACTGCCTTCAACGACTCCATCATGCATGGCATAATGAGGATTTACTAGAGTTTTCAGCCATCCCTTCATGGACTGACATTCAGGTTGCTTCCGCTTTGTCATTACCGCAAACAAGGTTACAGAGGACCTGTTGTAACCGTGCCTTAAGGCACATGGTTTATTCCTTCAGTGTGGCAGATGCCAAAAGGGGAAGCAAGAGATAGTCGCAGGAGAAGGGTACTTAATATTTGAGAGGTACTACCAAATTGTTCTTTAAGTGGTCTGTGAAAAGCTGTCTATTAAAAGATGCAAGTGCCCATTTCCGCACTCCTTCAGATAAACCATATTCATATAATCAATTCGCTTATTTGTACCAGTGCAATAGGCAAATATGTATGTATATGAGCCACATACATACAATATCTTTGATTTTATAACTTCCTCAGTAACCATGAAATAATGTGTGATTTCATAGGTGTGTTAGCATTTCAACTTTTTCTTCTGCTGATGTCTTTATTTGTATTCTATACCCGTTTCTTTGTGGCCATTTGTCTACAGAGAAGAAAGGGTTCATTCATCTTACGTTATAGATATAACTCCATTGCACTGGTGAATCCTGCGGGTGTCTATGAGATGAAAATGTTCATCGTATTTACAACTTTGGGGGTTTTTTTCAAATTAATTTTTTTTTCTTTTCAGCGTAACAGAATTCATTGTTTATGCACCACACCCTGTGCTCCATGCAATATGTGCCCTTCTTAGTACCCACCACCAGGCTCACCCAACCTCCCACCCCCTCTCCTTCAAAACCCTCGGATTGTTTTTCAGAGTCCACCGTCTCTCATGGTTCATCTCCCCTTCCAATTTCCCTCAACTCCCTTCTCCTCTCCATCTCCCCTTGTCCTCCATGCTATTTGTTATGCTCCACAAATCAGTGAAACCATATGAGAATTGACTCTCTCTGCTTGACTTATTTTACTCAGCATCATCTCTTCCAGTTCCGTCCATGTTGCTACAAAAGTTGGGTATTCATCCTTTCTGATGGAGGCATCATACTCCATAGTGTATACGGACCACATCTTCCTTATCCATTCGTCTGTTGAACGGCATCTTGGTTCTTTCCACAGTTTGGCTACCGTGGCCAATATTTATAGTTGCTGCTATAAATATTGGGGTAGAGATGGCCCTTCTTTTCACTACATTTCTATCTTTGGGGTAAATACCCAGTAGTGCAATTTCAGGGTCCTAGGGTACCTCTATTTTTAATTTCTTGAGGAATCTCCACACTGTTCTCCAAAGTGGCTGCACCAACTTGCATTCCCACCAACAGTGTAAGAGGGTTCCCCTTTCTCCACATCCTCTCCAACACATGTTGTTTCTTGTCTTGCTAATTTTGGCCATTCTAACTGGTGTAAGGTGGTATCTCAATGTGGTTTTAGTTTGAATCTCCCTGAGGGCTAGTGATGATGAACATTTTTTCATAGCCATTTGTATGTCTTTATTGGAGAAGTGTCTGTTCATATCTTCTCCCCATTTTTTGACATGATTATCTGTTTTGTGTCTGTTGAGTTTGAGAAGTTCTTTATAGATCCTGGGTATCAACCTTTTGTCTGTACTGTCATTTGCGAATATCTTCTCCCATTCCGTGGGCTGCCTCTTTATTCTGTTGACTGTTTCCTTTGCTGTGCAGAAGCTTTTGATCTTGATGAAGTCCCAGAAGTTCAAATTAACTTTTTGAAAAACAAATTCTGAAAACAAGGCATTATAATATTCAAATATATTCAAATTGGATTATTAATTTCTTCCTGTGTGTCTTTTAGTTTTTGTTTTGCCTACTTGGAGACACTGTTATCGAAGGTGTTATCTGCGGTCTTCGTGGCATATAATTTTTCTCTCTGTTTGTCCCATTTAATGATTTTCGGCTGGATTTCTGATTTTATACCTGCCAGGCTTCTTATCTTTTTAGTAACCTATTCTTGATATATCTTTCTTGTACCATGCATTTACTTTTCACTTTTATACAGCATAGCTGTTAAAAGCATAGCCTCTAGAGTCAACCCTTGGGTCAGTAATTGCGCTTAGTTCATAATGTCATTTTGAGGATTAAATGAGCTGATCCTTGCAAAAAGATTGGTCTAGTGCTTCCAACATAGTCAGCAGACCGTGTGTCTTTGTTTTATTTTTGGTATGTGTCCTTGTAAACGTCTTTTAGCTGAATTCTTATTTTGTCCCCATCAGGCAATAAATATATCCCGTTCAAATTTATTGTGAAAACTAATACATATTTTTTTATATTCTTCTATTTGACTCCATTTAGTGTTTAGCAAAAACGTTTAAACATACTTTTTATTTAACTGATACCAAAACCCTGTTTAAGTTCCCCTGATGTGAACACGATAATCAGTCACATACTCAAATCCATCAAACTCTTCTTATTGCCCATGCATTTAAAAATTATGTAAAATTTTAACTCTAAGTTATTAATTTTTTTTAATATTGTGCTTTGGGATTTCTTGGAATTGTTTCTTCACAGTTGGGGTTTACAAGCGGCTACATTTTCCACAGTTGTGGAGGTATAAATCAGCTTATATATTTTTTTAATTCATCACCAGTTTTGAATATTGTGTTTGTTCCTAAATTCTAATTTTCCATCTTTCTACTATCTAGGTCTTAATTGCTCTTTTTCTAGCTTTTCAAGGTGGAAACTTGAGTCATTGTTATGAAACCTTACAGTTAAAGTGATAAATCTGTCTCCAAGCCTTGCATATTTTAAGCTCTACAGGGCAAGAGGAAAAAACCAAGAATATTCTCTAAATGTTTCTATAACAAGAGAAAAAAAAATTTTCACAAATTGCTATCGATGACATTAGAACAGTATAATAACAATTGAGTAATACTGTGATACAGGTGTAACTGATGAAAATAACAGGATTCTGATTTAGGGGGCAACATTTCACTTAACGTGGGTTTCCATACAGCATGTCATTAAAAATGAGAGTAAAAACATGGTATTAGCTTCATTTGTTGGGAGGCAAAAAGAAGCTAATTGGAAACTGCAGAGATTGTGGCTAAAGATCAGGGTGGCATGGAGAAAGAAAGAAAGCAAGTTCATGAGTGCCTCAGAGCCCAGATGTTTCCCTAGTGAGGTCATTCATTCATGCAACAAATACTCAGTGAGGAGCTACCACATCCCCAGCACTATTCTAGGCAGCTGGGATACATCAGTGAACAAAACAGCAGAGATGATTGCCCACATAGAACTCGCTCCACAGGGTGAGATAAGAAAATTCCTAAGTCGGGCATGTGGGTGGCTCAGTTGGTTAAGCGTCTCCCTTCAGCTCAGGTCAGGATTCCAGGGTCTTAGGATCGAGTACAGCATGGGACTCCCTGCTCAACAAGGAATTACTTCTCCCTCTGCCCCTCACCCCCACTCTTGCACACACGTGCTCGCTCTCTCTCTCTCTCTCACAAAAATAAATAAATAAATTTAAAATAATTCATAAGCCAAGACCTAATATTTATTCAGTGTACCTGTGTTGTAGCTCACTTATAATGGTCTGAAGATTTAAAAATATTTTAAAAAAATGTAAATAAGTGAAAGCTGGGAATGTGCATGTAATTTATATGGTCTGTATAAAGACATCTGAAATTACATACTAAGATTCACCCTTAAGCATGTCTTATGTGTAATTGAACAGAAGTTTCAGGAAAGCTTATTGGGTGATCATCAAGATATTTTGATATATTCGACTTCTAATATAAAATCTTAACTATTTTTGTTAGAATAGGACAGGCTACAGAGCATAACAAAAATGTATTGGTTTTGACTCAAAGTCCTTAATTTAATTCTTCATTTAAAGAATAGATGAAATGCAAACTTTCAAATTGTTTTGGCTTGCATTAACTAATATGCAAAATAACCTATTTTACATTAAAATAAAAAATATGAAATTAAATCAACTTGATAGTTTTTTTTTTTGAAATTGACAATGAGGTTAAAGGATTTTTTTTTTTTTTTTAGAAAAATTTTTTAAAGCTCTTGTTTATTTCCTTGAGAGAGAAAGAGAGCACAAACAGGGCAAGCAGCAGAGAGAGAGGGAGGAAGAGACTCGCCACTGAGCAGGGCACCCATGCAGAGCTGGATCCCAGGACCCTGAGAAATGACCTGAGCCAAAGGCAGAGGCTTAACCCACTGAGCCACCGGGGTGCCCCTGAGGATTATTATTTATTCACCCTATGGAAAAAGTGAACATGGAAAATCCTTGGCATTCTTAAATTAAGATCACAAATATGCCATAATCTAAGACACAAGGGAGTTTTTATTCTGCTGTGTAATATTCTTTGGGGACTATACCACAAAAATTAATCCACAATTCTGACCTGAACAAGCATATTAGGTTACTAAAATTCATCAGTATCTTTATAGAGTTTTTTCCCACATAGCCATGTTTTTCCATATTACCATATTTTTATTTATTGAAGCTAATGTCTGTAGTAACAATATTATTTAAAGGAAGTAGATCATAAAATAGAAATGTTTGATAACCTTAAAAACTCCTTAAAAACCTTTGCATAAAATCTTATACTACTGCACAGAAAAGGTCTGCTGAGGCTTATGACATGAATATCTTCATGGATTCTAATTTGAAGCAGAAGTAAACTAGAACATTCTGCACCAGGGCACTGCATACACTCTCCCCAAAAAGAAATCCCATGGGTGCTTCCTCAGAAGTTAGCTGGTGGCTGAAGACAACATCTTGATTTGATCTATTTGGCAACATTCAAAATTAAACCCAGTGTAATTACAGTTAAAATTGTTTTCAAAAAAGATAGTTTTATTTCTCACATTTCACATGCTTTTTAACTGCATAGCTTTGTACTCCCTCTGAACCATGAAACAAAGGGGAAATTTTCAGAAGATAGAATACGTGTCATTGTCATATCAGCTCTTACCCTTCTCTTTCCCAGCGGTACGAGGCCGTTTCTTATTTGTTATTTGTTCATCTGTCTTATTCTTACTTGTCATCTAGTCGGTCATGAACAGGTATCTTTACCAGGTTCCTATGGGGAGCCCAGGTTAGATCCTGAGACACAGCGAGACCTACAGGGTGTACAGATATTCCCCAGTTGTGCTGTGTGCTGGAAAGGCAGCACATTATTCCAAGGTAGAGGATGAGAGGAACACATGCTTCACATGATCACAGATGTCCCGCACAGCAGAGGGGGAAGCCAGTGGAGAAGGCTCCCCATCAAGGGTTTAGAATTAAAAGAGATTTCAGCTCTCGATCTTTGGTAAACAGCCTCTTTAACCTCAGTTTTTTCCAACATTTTTTACATATACGAAGCCTGGAAATTTACGTGGTAACTTTAATAAATATTATTTGTCTGTTTAATTCTTGTTTTCTTTTCCCTTTTAACTTCTGAACTCACTTTATCTCACCTCTACTCACATTATGTAACCTCTGGTTTGGGACCAATGGGTGAAGCATCACCAGCCAGGCTTCCACTTTCTAAATTCTTCTGTAAGAAGCCAAGTCATAGCTCAGAGCCTCAGGGAGTGGATAGCAAATGCTGGCCTACACCCCATGGAAACTATGCCTCAAGCCTCTTGCTCTGGATTTAACCCCCAAAATGGTTCAGAAACACTGTATTGTCTTCACAACCCAGAGGTAGAACACACTGAACTGTAAGAGACAGACCAGAGAGAAAACCAGCCACCATTCAGACTTGGACTGTGTCAATGGAGGGACTTCATGGTTAACTGAAAATCAGCGTCTCCAAGAGAATCCAAGTCAGTACATCTCCTACGACACTGACACCTCACTTCTTTCAAAATCAAAATGTAGAAATTATTTAAAGACTGACTAGAAAATGTCAGCAGAACAGACCAGGTTTACTTCGTATTTTCTGACTGGATAGTTTCAGTTGCTTCTCTCTCCTGTGACTCAGTTTTTAATTTCTAGTACAATGAGAGACAGGAGAAAGCAGTCATTATCACCTATGCCCATTTTGAAAAGATGCTGAATTTTCTATAAATGTCTTCTGAACTTTCACCTTCACCTTCCAGAGACTCTCTTCCCTCTTTATTATCAGAGTTGTAACTCTGCAGCGTACCACGTTGTGACAAGTCTGGAGGGGAATAGCACCAGAATGAAGTTCCTCTTATTGTCCGTTGGGTTCAACAGGCCTGAACTCTCTAGATAATAAACTTAAAAATCTCTCAAACCCCTAAGTGCGCACAAAGATAATCACTCCAAGAAAATATTTTAGGTCAGACGGCTTTGTCCACAGTCTGAAAGCTAAATAAGAACATGCTGGTATCTGCACCATGGGAATGGAGAAGTACCCCCAAATCACCCCTAGTGATTGGAAGGACCTGGGATCTTTGAGTCAGTCTTCCTTTGCTCCTGAGGAGATTTTTGTATTTGGTGGATCCCAAATGTTAGAATTAAAGGATACCATTTGTGAGGGAAGTTGTCTATGGCTGGCCATCTTGGGTGAGGATTCCTGGGTGAAGTCCACCAGGAGAGCTCCCTGACCAGTTCACAAGGGGACCTTGTCCCCAGTGTCCAGGAGTCTGAAATGAAGGTCCTTCCAGACACAGGTGGAGAAGCCATGGATGAAGGACAGAGTGGGAAATGTTTCTATCAGGAGAGAGCTCCTCATTCTAGGTGATTATCTGAAGGGGTGAAGGTAGCCTTGAGTTGGAGATTCAACGAGAGGCAGGAAAGACGTTGTCCACTGTAGGTGAGCACTAATCCACAGATGTCTGGCTAACATTGCCTTGCAGGAGTCCTGAGAGCTGCGGGATGCTCTCTGCAGGAGGAGGCACGTGATGAGTGGGCTGCCAGCACTGTAGTGGGCAGAGTCCAACAGAAGTCAACACTCGAGAAAGAAGCCACAGAAACACAGAGTTCACCACATGTTTTGCCTACAGCAGACCCTGGAGTCACTTCGACTTCTGAGAACATACATGTGATGGAAGGACCAGAGGCCAAGGACTCTGGAAATATCCTTCTTGATGTACTCTTTCACAGACAACTAGGTCTTCAGGCCCATTCCTTGTGTGCACTCCGTTTCCAACATCCTTAACACAGTGGTCTTTCCACAGCAGCCTTAGACAACTCCAGACCACAGATGATCTGTTCTATTTCTATAGAATCTTTAAATGTTAAAAAGGTCTGCAAACTTCTGGTCCCATTCCAGGAGTATCAGCCCATGAATCTGCAGTTTTCTCAGAATCATATTTAGCAACAGTTTTTCCATAATTTTATACAACATTAAAATGTCCAATCAATATTAGATTTTTCTTTTTTATCAGTCAATAAACAGGCGTTTATTGATCACCTACTGTGGGGATTTCAGAGTAAATATACAAGGAGCCTACACATCATGGTTAAATATGAATTCTGTGTGCAGGTGAAAATAGCTTTAACTAAAAAAAGAATTTATACTATTTCTTCTCTCCTTCCATGTGTGTCTCTCTGTTTATTTTTATATCAGTTTTTAAATTGCATATTAGTTTATAGGCTATATATTCTAACCAGTGATTTGGTGGGTGCTCAGACCCTCTCCTTAAACATTTCCATTTGTGTTTGGAGGAAGGACATCTCTAGACAAGTCTCTCTACCCACCTCCATCACACCAGATCATGCCCTTGGCCTAGATTTAGGGAAAGGCCTCCGTGTTCTTTGTTGTTCATTACTGCTTCCAGATCATGTCCCTCCCTCTTTCCTGGCTCCCCCAACTTTGAATCTTATATATCAGAATATACTACCTCACCCCCCCACCCTGTTAACAATCTCCTACCAAACCCTGTACTGACCCTTAATTCCAAGAAGATTTTAGCCCTGCTCAACATCACGTACCTGCTCTCCCCAACACTACCACCGTCGTAACTCTTCACTCTTTATGAAGATGACTTTTCACTTCTTTGGCCTCTGTCCTTTATAAACTCTGCTGCAAACAAATTCTGTGCCTCCCTTTTATGGTCGAATTCCTGATCTCATTGTTTCCAACGCTGCAATACCTATACAATCTCAATCCCAAAGAACTCTGGTCTCCAACAACCATCCTCCAAGATTTCTAACTTACTCCTTCTGCAACCCCACGCCACAAGTCCTGTGACCTCTCAGGACCTCAAATTTGTCCCCCCATATCTTCACTAACCCACAATGGTCCTGTGCCCTATTCATCGTGAATTCTGTGGTCCGACACTGAATCAAGGCATTGTGCATATGCCCCAGCTCACTTTGGTCTTGTTTCCTCAAAAGAGAAAGAACAACAATATAATCTGAAAAACACAACCCCCGACCTGAGCCAGCTCGGCATCAGCAAAACTGAGTGAGGCTGGACAAAAGCACAGAAACACTTTGGATTCATGATTTCTAATATCAAGCAGGTGGTAGTGCTTCCTGGCGGTCTTATTTTCTCTCGTCCAGTCACTCACTCCATCTCTTCTCTCCTCTCCCTTCAGTCTCTGAGACTTCCTCCCCTACTGCCCACCCAGGCTTCCCCATTCACTGACCGACTCGTGCAGCTCTGCCACTCCACCCTTCCTGCTGATACTGTGATGACTGGTCCTAAAGCAGGTCCTCTGCCTGCGAGCTAGAGCCCAGCCTTGTGTCCCAACTAAGGAACACACTGCAGCAATTCTCCCCCTCTTCCTACTTCACCCATATTTCTCCACTGGATCATCTCCATTAGGACACAACCTCTGGCTTCACACATCTTTAAAAACAAAAAACAAAAAGCCATAGCTGTCTCTTGAGTCCACATTCTGTTCTAGACACCATGTGATTCCTCTATTCCCCTCAGAGCAAGCTCTTCCATCAATGCCTCCAGAACCTTCTTCCCTCTCTTCCATGAATCTACCTGCATGCCTCCCAGCACACTTGCTCTATCCTGGGCCGCCAGTGAGCTCTCTACTTCTGTACTCATGTATCCAATCTCAAACCTCTCTTTCATTATATGTGAAAAGTTATCACTCATTAATCCTCAGAAATGCTTCTTTCGTTGTCCTGCACATGCTCACCTGCCTTTCCTCTGCGGCATCTCATTGGAAAATTCTACTTTGCTTGTTTCATTTCATCCCTCTCAACTTCTAACCCCTAGAATCCCTGGAGGCTCAGTCTGTGACCCTCTTATTGTTTCCGTCTATCCTCACTTGGGGATCTCATTCTCACCTGTGTCTTTAACTACAGACAACTAATAAATTTATATCAAGCCTGAATCTCACCATGGAACACCAGATTCTAAAATCTCATTCTCTTCTGAGCTTTTGCACTTAAAGTTCTAATGAGCACCTTGAACATAACATGTTCCAAAGCCCTTGAATGACCACACCCACACCCACACACACACACACACACACACACACACACACATGGTTTCTGTAGAACTCTTCCCCATGTCAGTAAAGACAGCTCCATTTCCCAGTTGGGTAAACCAAAAACCTTGAGATAACTCTTGACTCTTTCCTTTTATATCCATAGGCAATTCATCAGCAAATCCCACTGGCTTTAGATCATGAATAAGTCCAAGATCGCCACTGTCCACACAGAGTTCCCACTTCCTTTCCTCCAAACCATGGCAGTGGCCTCCAAACTGGTCTTCTACACATTGGACCCTTACATGCTATCCCTAACCAACTGGAGTGATCATCTCAGGGAGCAAGTAAAATCATGATAGCATTCCTCCCAATACGCTCTGAGGCTCCACATCTCATTCAGAGTAAAAATCGAAGTCTGCACAATGACTTCAGGGGCTCCACATAACCTGGATCCCTGTTACCTCTCTTATTCTACCTACTGTCTTCCTCCCCTAAGATCTCCTGCCCTAGGCACCGTGGTCCCCTTGCACTTACTGAAAATGACAAGCATGCTCCAACCTCAGGGCATTTGCACTCTCTATGCCCACTGCCAGGACACAGATAGATATACCTGCTTTCCTCATCCCCCCATCACCCATATACTACTTTATTTCTTTCCATGACACATATCATGAATATTCTATTTAATGCAATAAAATATAATATCATCTATGATGTACTAGTCTTTTCAACCATGATGCATTTTTCTCCACTAGACTGTGGTCTTCAAGATGGATTTTAATCTATTTTGTGCACTACTGAATCCCCAGCACAGAATATGGTATCTCATATGCATAAAGCACTTACTAGATACTTGCTTAATTAATCAATGAGTCACTTCACACCACATTGGCATCCAGCTTATGCATAAACCCTCCATGAAGACATTCACTAACTCCTTACATAACCTCTTCCATTCTTAGAGAATTCTGCTGTAAAATCATTACAAAAAGTCCGTCACATTTACATCTGACCAATTGCTCATAGGCCCATTTGTTGCAGTCATACAGGGTAAGTCCAATCCCTCTTCCTTCTGACCTTTGGGGAAAGCCTGGTGACTACCTTCAGTAAGGCTGTACAAGAATTGTGAGAAGGAGACACAGAATAAGAAGCAATCTGAACAATAAAACACCTGGCATGTGCCAAAGTCTCTCTTACTGGGATATCATCCTCTTCCTCGTCGATAGCCACTGTGTATTTTTGATCAAGAAAGCACATTAATGTTCTCAAAATGCTTTTTGAGTTAGTTCATCGTCAATTCTCTTGCCTCACTGAAGGTTTCTGCTAGATATTGTCTAAAACAATCCTCCAAGCAAATTAAAATGCAAAGGAAGTAAATCTGAAGCCAATGTCTGGAAATGAAACTTTCATAAAATAAACCGATAGCAGGGAAAGAAGGAAAAAATAGTGAAAAATAATGGCAAAGGATTTCCAATATTCGGGCCTCCATAAATATTTATAAAACCATGTTCAGTCCTAAAAGGCAGCACGGGATAGTAACCAAAGCATGGATCTAGTACTAGTTCTCAGTATTTAAATTCTGTCTATGCAAGCTGCCCCCCAAAACCATGATCCAGTTGGACTCCAGAATTACTGTGGACCAATGTTGTGTGTGTCTCCCAGTTTACCCCTTTTTGAGTAAGACAGTCTGTAGCAGCTATCCCATACTTATCCTACCTTTGTATGTTGGGTACCTGTGGGGGCAGGGGTGAAAGATAACTCTTCATAGGTCTGCAGATCAAGACATACTCTACTCTAGGACTGTAGTCCAGGAATCATACCTGAAGAGCCTCAACCACACTTAATTTGATTCACACAAGATCCTGGATTTTGAGCTGATGTTATAAAGGACTGAGACCCGGGGGTATTGGAAGAGGTGATTATGTTTTACATATGGAGAGACATGAGTCATTGGTGCAAAGAGTGGCATGTGTGAGCGAACTCCAAGATGGCCACCGAGAATCATCATCTTGTGGGACTTCTGTGTAGCTCCCTCGCACATGGAATCAGGACTAACGGCACGGAGAATAGTAAGAGTATATGATTTCTGAGCCTAGGTCATAAAGGCATTGCTGCTTCCACCTTGGGCCTTTTAATTGCTTACTCTAGAGGAAAGAAGCCACCATGATATGAGGTCACTACCAGCGTGTGACAAGTCCTAAGAGGAGAGGAACTGAGGTGTCAACTCACCAGCAAGGTGACTGAGTATCCAAGGAAGCAAATTCTCCACTCAGACAAGCTCTCCCATGACTGCAACCTGGCTAGCTATTACTCCACAATGATGCAAAAAATTTAACCTACAAGCAGATATGCACAGACTAAAAGTATAATGACAGATGCAGTGTTGTTAAAATAAAAAATAAAAATAGTCCAACAAACATTAAGCATCAATTTGTGGCAGATGATACGATACATTAGAATGTGTTCCCCACAGTCAGAATCCTATGACCCTGCCAGAAAGACAGATGTAATCACAGGAGGTCATTAAATGTAGTCCAATAGAGGCTTTCAGAGAACACAATAGAGTAGGGGAGAAGTCTATGTCCAGGGTTTAGAAGAACTCCCTGGGTAGCTTATGGTCAGTTTGGGCCTGTCGAGTGACTCAGCCCCAAAAGTAGATGGCCTCCTGCATACTGACTAGGCTAACTTTTTGCTCAGGTTGCCATGGGAACAGCCTAGAAAGAGGCCACAAACTTCATCCAACAAAGTTGTGGCTTAGAGACTCTGTAAGAAGGGTAGTAGTTACACTTAACCTTAAATAACAGGACACTGGACTAACAGAAAGAGAGGGAAAGAGGAAAGGAGGAACAGCAGACAGAGAGCTCCAAGCTGGGAAAGTAGAGGTGCTTGAGAGAAAGAAGACTGGCCAGCGCCTGGAGTACAGGGTTTATAAGCCGGGGAAGGGGTAGAGAGAGCCTCGCTGAGGGTCAGAGGGAGTCCTGCAGCAGCACGTCCTTGGCACATGATGGAACTTGCACATTTTTCTGTAGGTCTGAAGAGCGACTTGAAAATGCTTAAGTAAACATTTCGTGGTCACATAAGAGTTTAAGAAAGATCAGTTTGGTCCTTGAGTATAAGACGGATTAGAGGAGAAGGGCTCCAGAGTGGCTCAGGCAGAGGAGCTTCCAGCCCTCGGATTCAGCTGAGGTCATGATGTCAAAGTCATGGGAGGGAGGCCCACTTAGGGCTCCACACTCAGGACAGAGACAGCTTGAGATTCTCTCCCTCTGCCCCTCCCTACCTCCCACCCCCGCTCTCTCACTCTTTCTTAAATAAACAAACAAATAAATAAATAAATATCTTTTTCTTCTTTTTTCAAAGATGAATTAGAGGAGAGAGGGCAGGGGGCCAGAGAAATTAGATCAAATCTTGCTCTAATGACCCCGTCCCTGGAAGTGAGGTCAGGGCGTGGGGACGGAGGGAGCAGGGATTGCCACTGCAGTGGAGGTTGGAGAGAGAGAAGAGCAGAGAGGTGCCCGAGGCAGCAATAATCTGACCCTGCCCTGGGAGGGACGCAGCAGGCCCTGGTCTTCCACAATGATGACCAGTTTAATATTTTCATCTTGTAATTATCCACTAGCATATGTCCCTCCATTTTGGTCTACGTGATAGACCAGATCTCTAGAAATCTTAGAAATCTTAAGTTGTTCAATGAGAATTCAATGAGGTTCAATGAGAAAATTGTTGGGTTTTTTTCTTTTAAAGATTTATTTATTTATTTATTTATTTTAGAGAGGCAAGAGGGGCAGAGGGAGCAGGAGAGAGAATCTCCCAACAGATTCCCCACTGAGCATAGAGCCTGACTCAGCGCTCGATCCCATGACCCCGAGATCATGACCTGAGCTGAAACAGAGTCCCTCGGTTAACTGACTGAGCCACCCAGGCATCCCCTAAAGAGAAAGTTTTAAATGGACTCACAAATTTAACCCATATTTTGGACTGCTTAAGGTCAGTGAGAATAGTTGTAATATGAACCTCTTTTTCTTCTTTTCTTTGCCCTGAGCTTGCAACTGTACATCTTTAAGAAGAACAATCTGGGTTGAGGTATTTAGTTCCCAGCATTTCTCATCCCTTTCACTTTTTAATGTTCTGTGCAAGGCTGTCTTTCCCCGTAGAAACTCACAGAGCAGAAAGAGCTGTATCTGCTTGGACTGTGCAGAGTGAAGGCCAGAGACAGGTAAGACAAAGCCCAAATAGATTCCGACTTCTAAGTGTTTACAGCAGAAACCACAGCCCTGGTTTCTCAACTGTCACTGGTAAATGAGTATCCAGAAAAAAACAATGGAATAATATGTAACCATTAATTGTCAAGGCCTTCCACACACACAACCTCTTGGGAGTTGCTTCTATATGTGGACAAAGAAAAAAAAAATGTATTTGACTTTGAGCCAGGAAACCTGATATTAAAGTTAAACTAGATGAGTGGAATTTTGAAGAATCAAAGATAATCACTTAAGCAGAAAAAAAAACAAAATTTTAAAAGATAAGTGGTATTGGTTTATTGGTAATGGCTACAAACACAGGTAGGCAAAAAAGAAAAAGTGCAAACATTATGTGTCTATACTTAAGTATCTGAAACCCAGTTCCCTCCTTGTGTCAAAAAAGTTAGTACAGGTAGCTCCAGCTGAAACTAATCATTCCCTTCAAAATCCCCTCTCTGGGGATGTGCCTTCACCTCCTCATCAGGGCAGGATAGACACACTGGGACCCTCAAGGAACCAGGCTTAGGATCGGGGTGGACTTGGGTATCATGAGCCACACTGCATCACTTGCCCTGTGTTCTGGTGGTTACAACAGCATCTTCTTCAACATGGCAGGAGACCCCCATTGTGACCAGCTGGTGACATGGTTTGGGGGGCCATCTGGAAAAGCAGCTAGGAGGAAGTTCGTAGGCACTTGCTGAACCGTGGTGAACACACACATAAAGAAGTGGTGTATAGACCGGGACTTCGGTTGAGGTCTTGGTTCCTTTGAGCAAAAGGGAGGCTTGTTATCAGCACAGCCAAGCACTGGATACTACAATAACCGACCCTCACTGAGGGAATGCCACATGGGAAGCCAGTGTAATTTAAAGAAAGAATTCTCCTATTTTTTGTAACATTTGCTAGTACTGTATTAGAGAAGGAGTTATTATTCTAAATTCCTCCCCAATAAAGGACAAAATAGCTAAAATATTTCTCTGGCTGTACAGATGGAAGTTAACACCAGATGGAAATATCAGGGACAACTGTGCTGTCACCAGAAAGTGAGGGCCCAGACCCGCACCCGACATTAATGAGATCTGCAAGTGGTCCCAGAGATCACTTGAGCGAATGACTGGCTTATTAGGAAAACAGAAATGTCATTCTGTCTCTATTACAGACCAGGAAGGCATCTACTGGAGATATCCTAAAACACGCTGCTCACTATAAATTATCCACAATAAACAGATCAATTTCTCCCCATTTTCTTCATCCTTCCGTGGTAATTGGACCCAGGAATCACTCTAGAAACCTCAAAAGCCTCGTGGCCTTCTGTTAAAGTCAGCAGTTATCTAAATTTTCACAATTACAGTCTGAATGCCGAGAGAAAAAGAGTAATTCTGAAAGGGTCTAAAAGCAGCTCCTTGTTTAACTTGGCTGCACGACAAATCAGTTGGTGTCCAGCAGAAACAAAGCCACACTTTCAGGGAAAGCGGGAGCCGCTGACTAACCGAAAGCACCCCCAGGGGAGAGTGTAAACCAGGAAGGAAAATGTCTCTTGAGACGGAATGACAGGAAGGAGAATCTCCATGGCAGCAGGAACAGCATCAAATTCTGGGGAAGAGCCAGAGCCTTGAGGCCCCCAGAGGAGCAGGGTTAGAGCTCAGTGTGGACCCCGGAACCCCTGCCAGTGCAGGGCTGTGGAGAAGATGCGTGTGTCCCCTGCTCCCCTGAGACCCAGGGGTGCGTGACAAGCACAGGACCAGGGGAGGGTTAGGAACCTTCACAGAAGGTAAATCCACCCGGGTGCCCTCCCGATGACCTGGTTTCAGGGAAGGGCTCCGGGCGGATTCGGAAACACAGACGAGGAAATGGAACCATGATGGTCTGGACGTCCGAGGAGAGCCGTGTCCTCCCGGCGCGTTTCTAACCGGATCATGAGGGCAGGTCCTTGTGCACCTGTGGGGCGCGGACAGCTGCCAGCGGCTGGCCCGGGGCGCACGGCTCTTTTCCCTAAAGTCCTCTTGGTATGGACCAAGGGGTGCTTTGTGTCACCTCCCAGGGAGGATGTGCCGAGTCCCCACGTGCCTTCAGGGCCATGACCTTCATTCTGAAGTTTTCCCCGCGGCTAACTGGTGTCCGCGAATGTCCTGCGGTTGTCCTGTTTGTCCACACGAAGGCTGCCCGCCGCTCCTGGGCTCTACTCGGGAAGGGAGTGACTCGGGGGCGCACTGTGTTGGCCGTGGGCGTCGGTCCCACTCCCAGTGAGTCTCGGCAGAGCGGCTGCTTGTGACAATGTCAGCCGAGTCCCTCGAGGCGGCCACCGGGGCGGGTCTCGTCCCGACGTCCCAGTCCTCGGGGCCTCCACCTCGCGCTGCCGCCGCCTCACTCCCCGTTGGACCCGCGCGGCGCCGGCCTCACGGGCGCTCGCTCTGCTCCACGACGCGCCAGCTCTCCGCAGAGTGAGCGCTGGTGACTGTCGTTCGTCCCACGGCAAAGGTCTGGAGAGAGACCGCACTGCGCAGAGAGCGCCGCTCTCGGTTTATCCGACCACCAGCGAGAGACCCCAGCGTCAAGGGCAATCGCAGGTGTCCTTAGGACGTCAGATCTAAGAACCGCAGACTTGCGGTGACCAGGGAGGAGGGAGCTCGGGGTTTTCTCTGCAGCCCCCATGATTCACACACGAGGGGAGAGACCAGCGGGGAAGGGCTGGGGACGTGCTGGCGACCACCCGCTGGTGGGGGCAGCTGGGCCCTGATGCATGGCTCCTCTTGACCTCCTGGGGACCCAGTGCCTGGCTCTTCCACCCCCTCCATGGTCCAAATAACAACATTATCCATGAAAGTGTCCTCGAGCTTCTCAGACGTCCTTGAGAAAAGCCCTTCGCCACTTCGTACCACGGAGTTCCTGCAAGGGCAGGACCGCTTGGAACCGAAAACCAAACGCTGACCCGAGACAAACGGCACAAGCCACTTAATGCTCAAGTGTGCCAGCAAATGCTCATCTCAAGTGCCTGACGTGAGAGCCGAGCAGAAGCAGCTGACACACGTTCTCTCCGACCCTCCGCCCAGGATGCTCAGCACCAGGGACTGTGGCCCTCGGTTCCATGGCAGGTGACACGGCAGGTCTACAGGCTGTGCTGGGTCCCGAGGCCACTGAGTCAGCAGAGCAGGGCAAGTGTGAGTGTGCGTGTGTGTGTGTGCAAGTGTGAGAGGAGAGGGACAGCTTGTGAATGTGTGTGAGAGTGTGTGGGTGTACATGCCCATTTGTGGGTGTGGTGTGACTGTGACTGTAAATTCACGTCTGCAGGTGTGTTGTGATCATATGCGTGTGAACACACGTGTGTGTCCTGTGAGCGCATAGGAGTGGGAGTGTCAGGTGAGAGCGCGTGAGGACCGATGGTTGTGTCCCTGTGTGGGGAGATTGGGGACCGGTGAGAAGAGGGACGTGGAGAGTCTGAAGCACTTTCCCGGGAAAACAGGGACACGGGCACTTGTCCTCCCTGCACACGCGTGTCTTGCTGACACGTCACAGCGCCCCAGGAGCTGGAACAATGACATGGCAGCCCGTCAGGACGGAAACTAAGACCCCCTGTGAGTGCAGCATCACTGTTTACTCTTGCACGTGACCTTCAGTGCCCTTGTCCCAGCGGTAGCTCTGCTCTCTCCGGTGGGTTTGCTGTATCAGGGGAGAGAGAATCGGCCAGAAACCGCCGTGCAGATAGATCTCCTCTCCCCGTTACTTCTTTTTTCCGCCGGTCCTTTAGTCCCCTCAGATGTTCGGAACATTTGCAGCTGATCACTTCGGGTCAATAACTTTCCAAGAGAAATGATTTGGAAAAAGTCCGTTTGCTAATTTTAGATCTGCTTCTGCACACCTGGTACAGCAACTTAAATAACGAAATCAGCAGAAGAGCACAGAGGATTTCCGAATTTGCTGTTTGTGTTTTGCCCTGAAGGAGTTCCCATCACGGGGGACCGAGAGCATGTTTGAAAAGTCCTAACCGGTCTATGTGTCTGTTTTGATGCCAGTCAGTACCATGCTGTCTTGGTGATCACAGCTTTGTAGTAAAGCTTGAAATCAGGTAACCTGATGTCACCCGTTTTATTTTTGTTTCTCAACATTTCCTTAGCAATTTGGGGTCTCTTCTGATTCCATACAAATTTTAGGATTATTTGCTCTAACTCTTTGAAAAATACTGGTGGAATTTTGATCAGAATGGCATTAAAAGTATAGATTGCTCTAGGCAGTATAGACATTTTAACAATGCTTATTCTTCCAATCCAAGAGCATGGAATGATCGATCTTCCATCTTTTTGTGTCTTCTTCAATTTCTTTCATGAGTGTTCTGTAGTTCCTCGAGTACAGATCCTTTACCTCTTTGGTTAGGTTTAGTCCCAGGTATCTTATGGTTCTTGGTGCTATAGTAAATGGAATCGATTCTCTAATTTCCCTTTCTGTTCTTTCATTGTTAGTGTATAAGAAAGCCACTGATTTCTGTACATTGACTTTGTGTCCTACCACGTTACTGAATTGCTGTATGAGTTCTAGTAGTTTGGGGGTGGAGTCTTTTGGGTTATCCATATAAAGAATCATATCATCTGCGAAGAGAGAGAGTTTGACTTCTTCATTGCTAATTTGGATACCTTTTATTTCTCTTTGTTGTCTGATTGTTGTTGCTAGGACTTTTAATACTATGTTGAACAAGAATGGTGAGAGTGGGCATCCATGTCGTGTTCCTGATCTCAACGGGAAGGCTGCAAGCTTTTTCCCATTGAGGATGATATTTGAATATGAATATCATATGAATCTATCTATCTATATGAATCTATCTATTCATAGATATATTTTATGAAGTTAAGGAGTGTTCCCTCTATCCCTATACTTTGAAGTGTTTTAATCAGGAACGGATGCTGGATTTTGTCAAATGCTTTTTCTGCATCAATCGAGAGGACCATGTGGTTCTTCTCTCTTCTCTTATTGATTTGTTCTATCATATTGATTGATTTGAGAATGTTGAACCATCCTTGGAACCCAGGGATGAATCCTACCTGGTCGTGGTAGATAATCTTTTTAATGTGCTATTGGATCCTGTTTATTAGAATCTTGTTGAGAATCTTAGCATCCATATTCATCAGTGATATTGGTTTGAAATTCTCCTTTTTGGTGTGGTCTTTGCCTGGTTTGGGGATCAGGTAAAACAGACACATAGACCAGTGGAACAGAGTAGAGAGCCCAGATATGGACCCTCAACTCTATGGTCAAATAATCTTCGACAAAGCAGGAAAAAATATCCAGTGGGAAAAAAAACACTCTCTTCAATAAATGGTGCTGGGAAAATTGGACAGCTATGTGTAGAAGAATGAAACTCGACCATTCTCTTACACCGTACACAAAGTTAGACTTGAAGAAAAAAAAAAAAAAAGACCTCAATGTGAGACAGGAATCCATCAGAATCCTAGGGGAGAACATAGGCAGTAAACTCTTTGTTATCAGCTACAGCAACTTCTTTCAAGATATGTTTCCAAAGGAAAAGGAAAGGAAAACGAAAATGAACTTTTGGGACTTCATCAAGATCAAAACCTTCTGCACAGCAAAGGAAACAGTCAACAAAACAAAGAGGCAACCCACAGAATGGGAGAAGATATTTGCAAATGACAGTACAGACAAAAGGCTGATATCCAGGATCTATAAAGATCTTCTCAAATTCGACACACACAAAACAGATAATCATGTCAAAAAATGGGCAGAAGATATGAACAGACACTTCTCCAATGAAGACATACAAATGGCTATCAGACACATGAAAAAATGTTCATCATCACTAGCCATCAGAGAGATTCAAATTAAAACCACATTGAGATACCACCTTACACCAGTTAGAATGGCCAAAATTAGGAAGACAGGAAACAACATGTGTTGGAGAGGATGTGGAGAAAGGCAAACCGTCTTCCACTGTTGGTGGGAATGCAAGTTGGTGCAGCCTCTTTGGAGAACACTGTAGAGATTCCTTAAGAAATTAAAACTAGAGCTTCCCTATGACCCTGCCATTGCACTCCTGGGTATTTACCCCAAAGATACAGATGTAGTGAAAAGAAGGGCCATCTGTACCCCAATGTTTATAGCAGCAACGGCCACGGTCGCCAAACGGTGGAAAGAACCAAGATGCCCTTCAATGTACGAATGGATAAGGAAGATGTGGTCCATATACACTATGGAGTATGATGCCTCCATCAGAAAGGATGAATACCCAACTTTTGTAGCAACATGGGCGGGACTGGAAGAGATGATGCTGAGTAAAATAAGTCAAGCAGAGAGTGTCAATTATCATATGGTTTCTTTTATTTGTGGAGCATAACAAATAACATGGAGGACACAGAGAGATGGAGAGGAGAAGGGAGTTGAGGGAAATTGGAAGGGGAGGTGAACCATGAGAGACTATGGACTCTGGAAAACAACCTGAGGGTTTTGAAGGGGTGGGGGGTGGAGGTTGGGGGAGCCAGGTGGTGGGTATTAAGGAGGGCATGGATTGCATGACACACTGGATATGGTGCAAAAACAATGAATACTGTTACACTGAAAAGAAATTAAGAAAAAAAAAAGAAAGAAAGAAAAGAAAAGTCCTAACTGAGCAGCATGGCTGCAGCATCTTCCCTGGCAGGAAGAACATTCGTCCTGCACAGGGAAAGGTCTGCCTCGCACAGGAGGCTTGGAAGAGCTGCCCTGGGGGTGGGGGTGGGGAAAGGAGAGCTCACAGCCCTGTTCCGCCGGATCTCTCTGAGAAAATGAGTGCTGTGAGCTCACATGTCCCAGATCAGCTTCTTTCAGTCCAGGAGAAGGAAACATTCCCTTAGAAGCCAAAGATGCCGTAACAGGGAGCGAGGACAGACAGTTGGAACATTCCATGGATGAGAACCTGGGGCGAGAAGACAAGACCCAAATCTTGGTCTTCAGGCTTTCATCTCTATATGGTCACATTAAGAAATCTTGACATCTTATATAGATGCATCCCATGATTAATTTGAGAAAATTCATCTTATTCCATGAGCATCAATGATCCCATTAGGAAGCTCATTTACTATGGATTTGAGACCCTAACTCAAAGGTGTCCATGGTGGCACCTCAACGTGATGAGATCCAGTGACACTGATGCTGAGCTGAGGTCCTAGGCAAATGGGGAAGGAGACGTTGTCTCTGGGGTCGGTTGTACAGCTCTGAGCAGTGACCCTGCTGCTGCTCTCTTGGGTATGAACTTTATGGAGAAGGGACAATCAGAGCAAAGTCAGGGGGCCTTGTCTCTCCTACTGTGACCTCACTCTGATAATACAT
Organism: Mustela lutreola; assembly: GCF_030435805.1. Classification (NCBI taxonomy): domain Eukaryota; kingdom Metazoa; phylum Chordata; class Mammalia; order Carnivora; family Mustelidae; genus Mustela; species Mustela lutreola. The sequence continues at coordinate 6,141,354 of NC_081294.1, read as the reverse complement.
GGTAATAACTGATTTTTTTCTCTTCTGAAAAATGTAAAATACCTGTCCTTCACTTATTAATGCCAATATATATGCAATAAGATATCACAATGAAGGAGCAAATTGAAAGAAAATCACCTACGATATATTCCTTTGTGGATTTTCATTTTTTGTGATCTTCCAGTTTTAAGATTAAACCCATAGCCAAAGGGAAATACCTGGAAACACCGTAAAAGACACTGTGCTGTCCTTTCTTTTTCTTTCTTTCTTTCTTTCTTTCTTTTTAATGTGCTGTCCTTTCTAACATCACAGGAAGCCAGGGGACGTCCATTTCCCAGAACACCTGCGGCAGAGACTCTTGGCTGTGAGCGTTTCCTACTGACTTGAACCAGAGACCTGGCAGGACTTTACAACCTCTTGATTAAAGCAGACAAGGGAGAGTGCAGTTCTACATACTAATGACACCTCCGGAAAATTATCTGGGTCACCGTGGAGGGCCTGTCTTAATCTTTCTACAGCAACACCGATGGATGGGCCCTGGTTTTCTTCCAGCTCAGAGAAGCAACCCAACATTCTCATCTGTTCGGCGTGTGCTACACAGAATTGAGAAGGACAGAAGGAAGACAAAAGCAAGTTTCCACAGGGAGCATTAGAGCATTTTTCATTATTAAGTCAATAGAGTCAGACAATGAAAATTCCTGCATTGCTTTATGACGACTAGGCTTTGTGCCCAATGAGAAATGAATCTCCTTCCATAGACCCTAAGAGTAAGTATCTCTACTTAAGCTGGTTTTGATTCATTATTTGCTGAAAAGAAATTAGGTTGGGGCACCTGGCTGGCTCAGTAGAGCATGTGACTCTTGATCTTGGGGTTGTGAGTTTGAGCCCCATGTTGTGTGTACAATTTATGAAGAAAAAAAAAAAAACTACAAATGTTTGAAAAGAAATGAGCTTGTTGGGTCTCCATAAATGTTAATAAATCAATACATGTCATATGTAGAGAAAAAAATAGGTGAACTTTCCAAAATTCTGGACTTGTAGAAATAAATGATGTGCTCTTGGTGGCACACTTCACAAGGTCACAGAGATGTCGTTTCTGGATGGAGATTTCAGCACACAGGCTAGGAAAGAAAGAAGAATCAATTTCAGATACACCAACTTTAACATTAAGTAAGTTGACATAAAAATGGAAAGCAAGCATCCTAATTACCCATTAATGAACACTAAATTAATTTCCATTAAAAACAGACACAACTATTTAATTAGAGATTAAAATAAAATTTCTTATATTGTCCAAAACATATTATACTCATCTTCGTTTCTATTCACAGCTAGTGACTCCACAGTCTCTTGAACAAGTTGATATCAGCCCTGTTTATGTTGAAGCAAACAGCGGCCTTTGAAGCTTGTGGAAAAAGCTTGCATCCTGGCCTACGCTGAGAAAAGCCACTGACCCCGAGAAGAATGAGCTACTCCTAAAACGTGCCTTCTTCCCACTGCAGGTTTGCTTTGTGGAGGGTGACCTGGGCCACATGATATAGATCTTCCAAGTAACTGCTCTAGAAGAGATAGAAGAAAAAAATATTTGAAAAAAAAGAATAAAATATTTGTAGGTGGTAATTTCAAAGAATACAAAAGATTTAACCTTTTATTTTTCTATTAAAAGTGTCTTCATTTGGAAAAAAATGGAATTAGTGTTTAGATGGTTGGGTAAGAATTAGGTAATACTGAATTCCTTTTTTATTTAATTTTTTTTAAATTTTTTTTAAGAATTTATTTATTTATTTGACAGACAGAGATCACAAGTAGGCAGAGAGGCAGGCAGAGAGAGAGGAGGAAACAGGCTCTCCGCTGAGCAGAGACCCTGATCCCAGGACTCTGGGATCATGACCTGAGCCGAAGGCAGTGGCCCAACCCACTGAGCCACCCAGGCGCCCCTGAATTCCTTTTTTAAATACATCAGAAAGGCAGGGGCACTTGGGGGGGCTCAGTCAATTAAGCGTCTGCCTTCGGCTCAGGCCATGATCACAGGATCCTAGGATCGAGCCCGGAATCAGGCTCCCTGCTCGGCTGGGTGTCTTCTTCTCCCTCTCCTTCTGTCCCTTCCCCTGCTTGTACACACACTCTCTTTCTAATAAATACATAAGAATCTTTTAAAAATGCATAAATAATAAATACACATTGGGAAGGCTATAGTTCCCATTTTGAGCCCATTTACTTAGATTTCTCTGTTTCTCAACCCATGCGTTTGCATGTTTTTACGTGTGTGTGTTTACACACAATATTAGATGCACATTTGATGGGTATTTATAGACAGTGCATACACATGCAGTGTCCGGGTGCATCTGTGTAAATGTCTAAAAGAACAGTCACTAAACGTGCCTGTGACCTTGCCTGAACACTGACATTTCTAGTGATTTCTTCCTTTTTTATTGTTCTGATTTCCGACATTTATGTAATACAATAAGTGTGTCTTATCTACGTCATTGCATAAAATGTAAGATATTTTACTGGTAATTTTATTGGAAAAAATGTAACTGCTTCATATATATGAAGAGATCAGGTTGGTTTTTTTCCTACACACCTTTTCCTATAATATAATGGACTGTATTAGGGCTTTTAAAGAAATGAATGCCTTTCTTCTCACTTCCAGATACCACCTCCATTTTAAGTCAATAGGGGAAAACTAAAATGGTTATAGTCTACATTTTATTTATCTTTATAGGGAGCCGCTTTATTTTTTTAAATGCACAAACCATTTGTATTCATATTTGGGTGAAATCAAATATTTATCATGCGCTATGATCATTCCTGCAAACCAGGCTGATTTCTAAGAAAAAATTCTGATCTGGTCCTCAAACGTAAGACCCCATGCAGTTCTAGTTTAGTCAGATTATTTGTTGTAGCCAACACCACAAAGGGGAGGAGACTGCATCTCCTCGTTTCGAGACAAGGTATTGACATTGGGGGCACAGCTTTCCCAATACTGGCTATGTTGCTTTTGTCTTAATTTTTTTTTCTTAGTAAATTATTTTTTTCACAACTGTTTATAATTTTTATTCAGAATAAAATGCTGATTTTTACTCATTTATTACAGAAAATTTCTAAGGTAGTATAACTTCAGAGTAAAATAAACTGAATTCTATTTTTTCTAAAGCATGGTTTAGTGAAGGCAAAAACTTCTGCAAAGAGAAATTGGCGGCACTAAGGGTTACGTGAAAAGGAATTATGAACGGAAGACGACAGAGAGCAGGTATCAAACCTGAGAAAACCAGCCTTGAGCAAATACTGTAGATTGATGTCTTGATTTTATAGCATTTCAGTATCATTTGTAAAAATGTTCTACAAATCGCTTTTAATATTTTCAAAGGAATTCACTAGACTCGGGCAAAATTAAGAGGACTACCCACCAGCGGAAGCCACGGTATTTGGCCCTGGCACCAGAATTGGCATCACGGCCTCAGGTCTCGATTCTCTGCTCCGCTATGGGTCCTCCTCTGCGGTCACACAAGGTCACACAAGGGTATGATGTCAGCAGGCTGCCACCACCAGAGAGTGATGTCACCCAGGTTAGGGTGAGGGCAGGTCTTGGGCTCCAGCCTCACTCCAGAACTGAGGGCACACAAAACAGTGTGGTCGTGGTACACACTGCTCTGTCTCACCATGACAGGCATGAGCCCCAGGTGTCGGCTGTGAGAGGGGCCTCTGAACAATGCTCCTGTCCCCCCACCCATGTTCTGCATCAGCTGGGGAGGAATGGGCAGATGCTGGATGTGACTGCTACACCCATTCCTGATTAAGGCCGAGTGGGGCACATCAGCTGCTGGGAAAGGAGGCTGGGTGAACCAAGGACCAGGGACTCTCCCGTCTCTGATCCAGGCCAAGTGAAGGACCTGTGGGACAGACATGCTGAGAGAGGCAGCTGCCCCCAGAGGAGACAGGGAACAGGACTGCGCTGAACTTGAGCTGAGCTCATTCTTCCAGAGTTCAGACAGAGCTTTTTTCTGGGCACAGTGAGGAGAGAGGAAAGAGGCAGAGATCACGCTGAGGGAGCGCCTTTCCCATAATGGAAGGTTGAGGGTTGGCCACGGTTTTGTCCCCAGCACAAGAGCTTCAGTGTGGGGCTCCCTTGGCCTTGACTTTGGACCCAAGAGTTACCTGCCCTTCGAGTGAGCAAGACACCTGGTCCTCGTGCAGCTGTTCCTCATACAGAAACGCAGATGCAGTTCAATATGTGCTTTCAGTGAGTTGAGATCGATCTATAAAATAACTGGCGGATGCTCAAGTAAATATTGTCACTCTGAGCCCAATGTATACTTAGTCAGTTGTGGCAGGTTTTTTTGTTTGTTTGTTTGTTTAAGATTTTATTTATTTATTTGTCAGAGAGAGGGAAAGAGCAAGTGAGCACAAGCAGGGAGAGCAGGAGGCAGAGGAAGAAGCAGACTCCCCGTGGAGCTGGGAGCCCAATGCAGGACTCGACCCCAGGACCCTGGGATCATGATCTGAGTTGGAGGCAGACGCTTTGCCGACTGAGCCACCCAGGCACCCTGAACTGTGATAGTTGTGACAGTTATTCATGTATTTATTAGCCAGTCAGATATTAATACATGTTACAGCACACAGCCAGCCCACCCCATCTCTCTGCAGTTATTCAGAGAGAAGTCAAAACATCCTGGACGGGGATAATGGAGTATCTTCAACCAAGCGACAGCAGATGAGACTAGGCTATAACAAGATTTTCCTGAAAGTCCCTCTGTCGACTCTCCCTTCTTAATATGGCTCAAATCTGTTCACCGTCCTCCAGATACAACCTTGGTACAAGCACCTCTCACCTGTCCTCCTAAATATCCTCCTGAGCCCTGGTTTGTTTCCTCCAGTCTCTACCCCAGAAAATCCAGAGAGTTTCCTGTAAAGATGGAAACCATCTCAAGGACTCCCCAAATCTAGGCTCTGCTTCATGCTGCATCCTTGTCAGAGATAGTGGTTTCCTGGGCTCCTGACTCCAAATTGTGCTTGTCTTCAGACTGGGTCAGCCTCTCAAGAGCATCCTGTCCCTGAGGCTTCGTGCTTTCTGATCTATACCCTGTTCTCCTCTCCTGCACTGGAAGACTGTCACCATTTTTTTTTTCACATAAATGGGAATCTTAGTAACTCAGATGAGACATGACCTTTTCAGGAAAGCTTTCTTTGGCCTCTCCAGGCTGGAACAAGCACTTATATTCAAGGCATCATGTCACACTTCACACGACACGTAACTTGAGTTTTAGCTGTATCTCCCCCCAGACTGTGCTCCTCAAGAGCACGGAGGGAATCATTTCATGCGTATTCTCACTGGCACGTCCAACCACAGGCACATTTGTGTGTTGCGTACACCTTTCTCCAGCTCTTCCGGAGTGAGTGAATGAATGAACAAATGAATGAAATGCAGATATGTGGTGTTACTTCAGGGACAATCCTCTGCCCCTATCCAGTATTCCTACTGTCCCAATCCCTGCTTTTCCCATTCCACAGATAAGCCACTACAATCCTATATATTCCACAACCCCTACTTTAATTAGTGGCACTCATTTCTCTATCTGGAATGACCAGGATAAAACTCAAAGTCAAGGTCACCATGTGACATGATGGTACAATCTGCAGATTATCAGAGTAAAGATTAAAACTTGTAGAATCCACTTGGGACGTTCCTTTGAGGATCTTTTTCTCTTAGGGTTTCTTCCTTTCTACTTTCTCTTCTTTGGGATTATATTTGTATACCTCCTTCTGCTCATCATACCCACCCCTCCCTTTTTGGTTTAATGAACATCTCACTAATATTTTAGCTTAGATATCTTCCTTTATCAGTTATTTTTGGTCATTAAAAACATATCCAATGCCTGGAAAGCCCCCCCGCCTTTTGGAATGTTACCAGTATCCAGGCAGAATCCAGAGGAAGAGAGGAAAGGAATGTGTGATTTCAGCAAGCTGTTCAAGAAGATTTCTGTCCCCTGAGATATTTTTTTCTCTGGTGTTTCTCATATGGTATCCCTCCACTCAACAGTGGAAGTACAGCAGAGCAATAAAGGCAAAAAGAGTCAGGAACTTTGGAGGCAAAGTAGGAGCACCTCAGGAAACAGAGGCAGGAAACAGGTTGCTGCATTCAGGGTGCTTTGGTCTTCCTGCACCATTCAGAACCAAGTTTGGGCATCTTATACTTGGTCCAGAATAGTCCATCAGGTTCAACATTCCCTCATGGGGCTGTTAACCCACACTGAAAGCAGTAAGCTAAATGTGCCCTGGAGAATGTTCCTGTCACCTTCAGGGCCTTACAGCTAGTGGAGATCGCAAAGATCCTGGACGTCAGCCATTCATCAGTGTCTTTGCGTCATTGAGAACAAAAGCATCTGCCCTCAGGAGGAAGGCTCTTCCCTCAGATAGTGGGTCTGACTCTGTTTTATCTTACCTTGTACCACCAGATATGACATCTACGGCTTGTGTCTTCTATTTCTCCCTTTCTATTGTTTCCTTCCTTGAACATAAAAATATACTCAGCCTCTTACCATACTTAAAATACTTGTTTCCTAAACCTTATTCTCCTTTCTCCTTATACACCTGACCTATTTCTCCCTGTCCTTCCTGTCAGATTTCTAAGGTCATCTGTAATCAGTCTCTACTTCCTTCCCTTCTGTCCATTGACCAAACTGCAATGCTGTAATTCCTGTCTGCCTCTTGAAATCACCTTCAAGTTAAGGTCATCAGGGTCCTAATAATTACTACCCACTTTGGATTTTTTTCATTCAGGAGATATCTACTAAACCAGTTATTACATAAATGATCCAGTTGGTGGGATCTGTGTGACCTTTGACAATGACCTGCTATGATCTTCTTCTAGAACTTTTATTCACCTGACAACATTTTCTCCTGCTCCACCCACCCATCTGTGTCTCATACTTGCTCTTTCCCTTCTATGCTTTTATATTTATGGAGCATATATTTATTTATGCTTTTATATTTATTACAAATAATGATTTTGTTAAATAATTAGCTGTCAACTTTCTGCTAAGAAGTTCCTATAATAGCAAAGTCCTTGTTAATCTGATAAACACAGTGTTATCTGTGGGTGAGTATGGAGCTGAGCTTGGCAATAATACTTGGGATGAGTTGAATATTTCACATAATTAAGTGAGAATTTTGAATGCTTGGGTACTGGGCAGGAGAAAGAAAAGAGAGAAGAAAAGAGAAAACTAGGCAAAAGAGTGAGAAACAGGTAAAAATCAAGATGAAGGAATAATGAGAAACTATCAGGGTCAAGGTAGCTAGAAAGAAAAATAAGTCCTTGTGAGTTGAGGTTCATGCAGTGTGCGAGGTAAGCCCTCCCTGTGACCTCCAGCTGTTCAGTAAACAATCTTCGACTTTAATGAAGGAATTGCTCTTGATGGAGGAAATGAAGAAGCTAAGTCTCAGGTCTGGACCGATGTCAGGGAAACAACATAAAGACCACCTTCCTAGAGTTAGTACACTGAAGCCAGAGGAAAGAAGAAAATGTGGATCCTGATGAAAACGTGAAAACACCTGAAGATGTTTCAAACTTCCACCATTATTAGCATGAGAGTTTAAATCAATCGTTCCTGCATCACAGGGTAATAGGTAATGTCTGAAAACAAATGTTTCCACATCAAGTAATACCTTTGTCATGATCTGCTCCTTAAGTCAAGCCAGTGCACAAAAATTCATGTGACCCTCTTCTGTCTTTCATCCTGAGCTGCTCTTCAACCTGTTGGTCTTCAGTTCAATCCCATTCTTCACTGTTTGCCCATTCTATTCTCTATCATGGGGTCCATCCTTGCAAGCTGATTTGTTCTGGCAGGATCCCACGAATAGGAGGCTCAAAAAAAAAAAAAAAAAAAAAAAAAAAAAAAAAAAAAAAGAGAGAGAGAGAGAGAGAAGATGAAGGAAAAGGAAAGCTTGGTGCATTTCTTTCCCTCCCTCTACAGTTGATGGAGTCATTGCCAATGGCTGAGTGTCCCCTGTATATCCAGATGGAATTCTGTTCTTGCTTCTGGCCCTGAGTGACCTCAGCCTTGGGTTCTGATAAGTATCTCTTCCGTATACAGCTGGGGAAAATGAGAATAGTAGCATTACCTGTGGCTGGCCCATATCTGAGATGTCCCTATGGATTCCTATAAAAATTTCTCAATTTTTCCATCATTTTTGTAAACATCTCCTTGTATTAAACTCTCCTTGTTTGTTCTAACCAAAGTCTCAATGGGAAATAAATACTACCATCTTCTCCCTTCTTCCATATGCCCATGTGGTCTTTTATTCCCTCCCTCTCTCTCCCCTAAATATTCCCCAGAGATTATATTAAATCAAAACAATCCTAGAACTTAATGTTATTAATAAATACACTTGAAGCTCGAGGGACAACCAATATTCTAAAGATATTGGAATAGAAAAGGCTACACAATATACATAATATTATTAACACCTCGGACACGCATGGCAAAGTCAATAAAACTGTCAAAGCATCCAATTACTTACAGTCATTTATTAGAACCTACCCTGGGTCAGTAACTCTCCTTTGTTTCTCAAGGGGAGGGTTGGGGAGAAATTGTAGATGGAAAAATCAGAGTACTGAAATAACCTGCTTTAAGCTGAAGAGAAGCAAATGGTGGACTGCAGAGCCAAAGGGTAAACAAATAATTACTGTAACTTCTAAGCAGGCTCTACACCCCCCAGAGCAATGCCAGCCAGGGAGGGGCAGGCAGCCAGAGAATGCAGCTTAATATCCTCAAAAGCTCCCTCCACTAAGGCTAGTGGTTTCAAAAATATTTATTATCTTCTTGTGTTTATTCTGACTGCAATTCATTTGTATGTATCTTTTGTTTGGCTTTCCAAAACCAGTTAGATAATCAAGCAGCCAAACCTGCAAACCCTGTGTTCTCACAGCTGTCAAGGACTGTGAGTCCATGTTTTTGTATTAATTTGCAATTATCATACAGAAAAGAAATGTGTACAGTGCCAAAAGTATCAGAATATCTCTATAGCAAGACCTATTTTAAAATTCATTGCACCGTGGGTTTCTTTTCCAATTCACTGAATATATCCCATAGCAGAAATAAATTTAAATGTGATATTTCTTAGAATTATCTATACACCACCAAAGCACCCTATTTCATTTAATTTAAAATTGACTGCTCTTTAAGCCATAAGCACATCTTTTATGAAATGCTACAACATGAAGCAAACCTTAAAGAATCACAGATTGCGAGTGATATCTTGTCGATCATCTCAGCATCTGGGCTGACGCTGGAGCCAAACAAATCCTCATAATCTGCATCTGCAGCTCTGAACACAGAAATCAACATAAGTTTAAAAAAAAATAAGATTTTTTAGAAATCGATTTTTATTTATCTTCTTTCCCTTTTTACATGCATTTAGTCTGTTAGGTAAAATGTTCCTAGAACACAACTTAATTATGGGAATAAAAATATTGAGGTAGAAGATGCACTCAGGTTTACAAAAACAGATGAATATTTAGAGCTTTCAATAAGCCGCCTCCAAGAGAGATTGTGAAACCATTTGCCTATGTCTTAGCTCTAAACTTGGGGCTTCTAATAAGACCAAAAGCATGAGAACACTCCTGGGGTATGAGAGCCATTGGTGAGGAAGGCACACGAGGAAAAGCCATCAGGGACAACCAGGAGGTGTCAGGGGCTCCTCCTAGAGAATGAGTTTGCAGCAGGACAGGTCAGCCACAGAAGGCACCAAAGGAAAGCCTCATACCTACCTCACCAAGCTGAAGGACTCCACTGAAATCATGAGGTACAGTTTGTTTTGCTTTAAACTACAAACAAATCTAATTCTGATGAAGTAAAATTCATTTAAATAAATACACATTTCTAAAATATTTCAATGTCGTGTTTTACATAGGCATCAAGCTACATTATTTCTAGGCTCACAAGGTCCCTAATATCTTATGATTTTGTCTAACTGTGATTATGGAGGGAGAAAATAAAACTGCCAGATATTTCAGAGGAAAAGACTATAAACCTGATATGCTATAACAAGAAGTTGGCAGAAGTTTTTGGTAACTTTTATATTGACAGTAAATATTTAAGGATTTGTAAGCCATATCCTCTCTGTTGCAACTTTTCACTGTACAGTTAGAGCATGAAAGCAGCCACAGCCGATACATAAATAAATAAATATGATTGAATTCCAATAAAACTTTATTTACAAAAATTATCGTGGGTCAGATTTGAATTCAGGCTGTAGTTTACCAAAGCCGTTTTGCAATATAGAGCTGTGTTCTAAACTGTACGTGACTCTCAGAAGAATCCAAATCCTTCAGCTGTCTGGGGACACTCACTCACCTCCACATGTGGATGTGGCCTCTGTGCCAGCTCAGGACTCATGTCAAATGGGCGGCAGCAACTTCCCACTGTGCTTAGCGCCACAGAGAACATGGTCAAAACCTCGAATTCTGTTCCTGGGCCCTCCTTGCACAGGGACAAGGCCACACTGAGCAGTATTCACAGCTAAGTGACCTGGATAGACACACATAGCTTTGCCATGTGAGGAAAGATTGGAGGAGGTCAGCATGTTTAGCCCCAGTATCAGAGAACATCAAGGAGATCTTTCACTGAGTGCCTGTCTCTGGTAAATTGTCAATTAAAATGACAGTATTAGGTAGGGCACAGATTGCATGGAGCACTGGGTGTGGTGCAAAAAACAGTGAATACTGTTACGCTGAAAAAAAAATAGGAAAGACAATAAAAATTATAAGGGTTTGTTATAAGGGTTAGGAAACATACAAATTTCTGACATTTAGGAGGGACTAAATAAATGGTAATTGTGATTAAAAAATAAAAATAAAATAAATAAAAATAAAAAATAAAAATAAAATGACAGTCTTTATATTATGTATTTGTAGTACTGAGGTGCAAAACATGATAGCTATAGGAAATTTCAGTAAGGCACATTTTTTTTTCTCAATATAAGGAAGAACTACAAAATTAGAGCTTGCTGAAAATGCATCTGGCCACCTTTGGAAAATTTTCCTACACTTGGGTATTGAGGCGGAGCCCAAATTAGCATCCCTAAATTAAACTGACTAGATGGCTTTGTGCTTTGCTTTTTCCTACCGATGTTTTTCTCTAGACTTTTAAACTGAGACATAACATACATCAGATACTTCAGATTTCCTTTCCAAATAACATGGAGAATTTAAATATTGTGGTCCTATGCTAAGTGAGCTGTCACAATCAAAAGCCTTTGAATAAAGGCATGTTCTTTAAAGAAAACCCAGTAGAAACATTCAGTTATCTGGGGTAATGCATTGCAGGCTCCATCTGATTAATAACATTCTCTTCTCCATGGGACTCTGCACTTAACCCTTGGTTACCCATCACTATGAAGCCTAATTAAAGGGTGAATGCAAAAGAGAAAGGAAAAGCTAACAAAAATAGATGATGTAAACAATTCAAGGATCTCCGATTCTCCAAACTATAATTTCATTAGGCATCTGACATCTAAGAGATTTGGGTACCAAAGAATTAAATCATAGAAAGATATCACTGAATATAGACACCCTGCCTTTCTGTTTAAGGATATCTATACATCTAGTATCTAGCCTACCAGAGCCTAAAAATTAAAGTAATGGGCAAAGTAGTGATATCACCTTGGAAAAGCAAAGAAAGGACAACCCGTACTCCAAAAATATGTATGTTAACAATAGGGGGTCCAGTGCTAAACTCCCCCCTGCTGAAGATGTGCTGGGTGTCTTTTGGGCCCAAATACTCCACGTTGTAGACAAATAGGTTCCCACCAGTCTTCCAGGGCCGCTGTGACAAAGTACCACAGACTGAGTGACTTAAAGAACAGAAATACACCGTTTCACATGTTTGGAGGCCAGAAATCTGAAATCAAAGAGTTGGCAGAATGGTTCCTTCTGAGGCCATGAGGGAGAATCTACTCTGGGGCTATTTCCTTGGTTTTATAGAAAACCATCTTCTTCCTGTGTCTTCACATCATTTTTCCCTCTATGAATGTCTGTCTCTGTGCCTAAATGTCCCATTTTTATAAGAACATCAGTCACACTGGACTTCCTTCACCCCACCCTGTGACCACATTTTAATTGAGTTTCTTCTGTCAAGTCCTTATCTCCAAGTAAGGTCACATTCTGAACATATCTTTTTTTGGTGAAGGCACGGTTCAACTCATAACACCTTCCCCGGAGCATGAACATCTTAACTCACCCTTAAGGGTTGTTATCAACAAAATAGGTCTTTACTTTTGTTCTAGGCAACACACTGTTCCTGGCACATAATTAGGCTAAACAATGCAAGACTGTCCTCCGAGGCATCAAGGGCATTTTCGTCGTGCTCCCTGGCATTTGTGATCAGTCCGTCCGAAAAGTAATACAAAATCTTCAAATAGTTACAAACACCTCACTAAATCAAGACCCACTGGGAAAGGCAGGTCTTCCCAACATCCTACAGTTACAGAGTTAATGCTAATATTCCTTGAAACCCAGTGCATTCTTGTCACACAACCTGGCTGCTCCCAGTCACTATAAAATCCAACTAAATGCAGGCTGCACAGCACCCGTGGCCTGGGAGCTCAGTAATAACACTGCTGGATATTTCTGAGCTCCACATGGATAGCTGACAGCAACTTCCCTGAACAGAATGTGCAACTGAGAAGCAATATGGGTCTCCTTAAGTGATCAGACTTATTAGGTATTGTCTATGCTCATTACTGTTCATGTCAAAATGAGCAGGAACAGATCCACACAAATTGTTCACAGGCCAGAGTGAGCCCTAGCTAACATGTGGATTCGCAGATCAGGGGGGACTATAATTCTGCTGTTGGCCCTGTTACCACTCATCAAACACAATCTGCTTTACACCAGTACTTCCATTTGTTAGACACCAGAATATTGCTGAGGGAGATGATGTCATGTTTTCACTACAATATTGCCTCTTCAGGGAAATTTTTACAGAAAATACATGTATCGTAATCATACCAGAGCTCATTTTCTTTCTAGTTCTAAATGAGGCGCTGTTACGGGGTGATTATGTCCCCCAAAAAAGATGTGTTTCAGTCTTAACCCCTGGTACCGAGGAATGTGATTTTATCTAAAATAAGGTCTTTGCAGATGTTATCAAGTTAACATGAGGTGATACTGGATTAACGTGGACCCTATACCAATGCCTGGTATTGAGAAGATAAGGAAGGAAATTGGACACAGACACACATGGAGAGAAGAATGTCACGTGAAGGCAAAGACAGACAGAGGGGAGATCATCACATAACAGTAGAGACAGTGATTTTGTGATGATTTCAAAAGGCAAAGAACCCCAAGAATTGCCAGGAAACAGCAGAAACTAAGAAGATATAGGAAAACATGCTCCCCAGAACCTTAGCTTCCCCAACATCTTAATTTCAGACTTCTAACCTTCCCAGAACTGTGAGAAAATAAATTTCTCTCATAGCCATTCATTTCTGTAATTTGCTATGGCATCTCTAGGAAAACATTACAGGTACTAGACTAATTCAAATAATTCCATGTGTTTCTGTGCTATGCTAAGTATGTGGAAGATAGCATGGTACATCACGGTGAGTTTATAATTTGGTTAGGAAAATAATGCATAAATACTTAGCATGCAGACAGAAAGTTGCAATGCCTTTTAAGTGCATATCATTATAATTTTATCTCTTACCCAAGAGCTCTCACTATTAAGACTCAAAAAGGAATGAGTTCCAAGCCTTCTCCCCCCATGTCTGAGATTGAGGACCTGTGGCACATGTATGTTGGGGAGTATGTATGCATGCAAGAAGGGGCTAGTATGCCGGAAGAACAGATTAGACACTGTCCCTGCTTCTCTCTGCCTTTTTAATCTGCTGGGAGAACTCCAGGGTTTCCACTGGAAGCATGCTTCTCTGGAGAAGCACACAGCCCCAAAATAAAACAAAGAACAGACTTGTCAAAGAATAGGAGTTCTGTTTCCACCAGTCTGCATGCCCTCCCACTGCATTCACTTTCTCTTTTTCTTAACTAAGATATAATTGAAATACAACATAATTTTAATTTCAGGACTACAACATAATGACTCAATATTTGTATGTAGTGTGAAATACTCACCATGATAAGTCTCATTAACATCCATTACCATACATTTTTGCAAAAATTTTCATCTGGTAATGAAAACTTTTAAGATCTACTCTCTTAGAAGCTTCCAAATAGGTAAAATGGTATTATTAAGTACAATCACCATGCTGTACCTGACATCCGCATGATTTACTCATTTTATAACGAAGTTTGCTCTTTTTGACGCCCTTCACCCATCTCAACACCCCCTGCACCGTGAATCCATTCTCTATCTACAAGTCCATTCTCTTTATCTCTCTGTCTTTTAGGTTCCACATATAAATGAGATCACATAGTATTGTCTTTCTCCTTCTGATTTATTTCACTTAGCATAATGCCCTCCAGGTTCATTCATGAAGATGTCCTTCTTGTTTAGGGCTGGGTAATACATCCCATTAGGGAATTTTCCCCAACAGCAGGAGGGCTCGTGGTGGGAGCCCTTTAGTCACTATGACCTGTCCCAAACAGAAGAAGAGGGAAATGCCACAATGATAGTGGTAGGACTGAGAAATGACGCAAAAGATATATTTGGGTGTTGCCTGAGATTACAATATGGAATTTGGGGGCAAGCACATGCTTCTTCCCTGAAAAGATAAGAGGTCTGGAATATTAGTTGCTCGTTTGCCCTCTGTGTAGAGAAAGCGTATCTGCAGGAAGAAGCTGTGTAGAAACAACCTGAACAAAAAGGAAGATTCAGAATCCTTCTGATCTTATTGGAGTACCTGGATCCAGCCGTACAGAAACCTGATCCATCCCTGGACTTCTTAGTAACATGGGACAATATATTCCTTCCTCTCAGTATGTTTCCTATGCCAGAATGAGCTTATCTTCTGCATTCCTCTGATACAAAAATAAATCCCATTGGTCATTACATATATCACCACGTCTACACTATCCACAGATTCCTTTTCCAGAAATGCAACACTCCAAACCTTGGCAAAAATCTTGTGCACATAGTAATTTATCTTACTTATAGAGAGATGGATAGATAGATGATAGATAATAGATGAAATGGATGACAGATGATAGATAGATAGATAGATAGATAGATGATAGATATTCTAACTATCCTAAGTTTGGTTTAACATTGAAATGTCAGTCAGCAAAGTTTATTAAATAGACTAAATAATTTCACTAACAAAGGAGAAAACGATAGTATCATGTTAATAGTTTAAAAATACATAATTGCTAAAGTTCAACACCTATTCATGATAAAAAGAAACCTCAATAAAATCAGAATATAGGTGAACTTCCTTAATCAGATAAAAATGCTTCTATAAAAAACTTATACTTAGCCATATGCCTAATGATAAAATACTGCTTTCATATACCTAACAGCAGAATCAAAGATCAAGGTATCTTCTTTCTCCACATTTATTATGTTGTTCTTTTGGAAGTCCTAGTCATTTCAATAATTCAAGAGTTGTAAATGAGATAAATGCCATACAGATTGGAAAGTATGTAGGAAGCTTGTAAGATGGCCCCCACTTCCTGGCATTTACCATTACATAATCTCTAACCCTTGAGTGTGGACTGGACTTATTGATCTGCCTCTAACAAACAGAATGTGGCAGATGTAATAGGATGTCACTCTCACTATGAAATTCTAAGAAGACTATGGCTTCCCCTGGGCATTCTCTGGATCCTTCTCTGTTAGATCACCAAGAGCCATGATATGAGTTCACCTTGGAAACCTATGACAAATTCCAAATGAGAAGGAACCAGGACCTGCCAACAGCCATGGAGTAAGCTTGGAAGTAGATCTCCTCACCTCAGATGAGCCCCCATATGAAACCACGTCCCAAGCCAACAGCATAATTGTTCCCAGAGGAATGCCATGAGAGACTTTAAGCCAGAGGAACCTAACCAAGTAAGTCACATCCAGATCTCCGATCCACAGAAACCATGACGTAATGAATGTTTGTCCTTTCATGCAACTAATTTTGAGGTAATTTATTATGCAGAACTAGATAAATCAGATAAGAAGAAATAAAACTATCTTTATTGCAGAAGGTATGTTATCTGCCAAAAAAAAAACCCAAAAACAAAAACAAAATATCTATGAAAAGCCTCTTTCTTCTTCAAGGTCATAGGATGCAATATCAATTCTATTTTATATGCTGGCAACAGAAAATTGAAATAAAAAATGAACGTTTAAAATAGCATCATGGGGCACCTGAGTGGCTCAGTGGGTTTAGCACGTGACTCTTGATTTCGGCTCTGGTCATGATGTCAGGGTTGAGAGATCCAGCTCTACATTGAGCCCAGCATGGAGCCTGATTAAGTTTCTCTCTCTCCCTCTCCAGCCTGCCCTTTTGTCTCCCCTCCACCCCCAACATAAAATAACATAATAAAACACAAAATACTTAGGGATAAATTGAACAAGCTATGTACAAAAGCTGTAAACTGAGAACTATAAAACATTGAAAAAGAAATTAAAGAATAGCTAAATAAACTGGGAAATATACCATGTTCATACATCAAAAAATAAATCGTGCTATGATATAAATTCTCTCCAAATTATTTATAAATTCAATAAACTTTTTGTCAAAATAGAAGCAGACATTCTTGTAAAACTTGAAAAGCTGACTCTAACATTTGTATTAGAATTCAGTGACTTAAAATTTGCAAAGTGTTTTTTAATTTAAAAAAGGATTAAATGGAATATTTATGTTTCACTAAAGATAAAATTTCCTCTCACTCAAAATACTATGTAGAAGTTTGTTTTAAACTTTGTTTTAAACAATCTAACATTGTTTCATCATAGTGAAAATTATAATTCATTAATAAGATTGGAACGACTTATATTTTGACAATCTACTACAATTTCATATTTGCAATTATTCCATGAAAATAAACTTTTAAAATGTGCACATTGGATCATTTGTTACTTTATATATGCTATAAGTCGAAGCATCAGTTACACATTTCTGTAACAAATTTTAAGAAGAAAAAGATATTTCAAAATCAGAAATGTTCCAATAAAGGAAGTTCTTAATTGTTCTTGGCTGCCATATCTAACCATAAGCATCTTTCAGTGGCTCACCTTTAGTGACTTCTTGCGAGCTGAAGATGCTCTCTTCAAGGCACCCCCCCCATATTCCCAGGGTGTCTCCTCTGAAGGGCCCTATTCCTAATTCTCTGCAACTGCTTGTCTATCTGTTATATGTTTGCTTTTATCCATGACTTTTATCACTTTTATGTGAGCAAGAGAACATGTTTCCTGGTTTTGCTTATGTGATATGACAGCATTACTTGAATAATATTTTCTTTTAAAACACTTAAGTATTGTGTTTTTCTATTGTAAAAGACAATGTTCAGAGTCATTCATTTTCTTTCACATTTTAGGCCATAGGAAATAGAATTCTGCCTCCTTGGTTGAACCGCTACCCTCAAAACATATTATCATCTCCTTCCCTAGCTTCATTAACTCTGAATTAGTTCATTTTGTCACACCCTTCATCCGTTCCTCTCTGGAAGAGGAAATTTCCTGTGCCTCTGTGATCATATGAGTCTGTTGCTAAGCTGCTCACTGAATAATCATGCTATTGGGTTACTAAAGCCTCTCAGAGATTTGCAGCGTGTTTTCTTCCCCTTCACTCCCTTCTGTGTGGGGGGGATGTAGTTTTCTCTCATGGTGGTATCTTGTATCCCATTAAGCCACGGATCAGCGCCAGGAATCCCACGTCCTCTGGACAGGTATCTCAGCAGGTGGAGGAGCTTCCTGGTGCTTCTGATTTCCACTCATTCCCCACAGGGCATCAAATATGTAATCTCTACTTGTTCAGCTTTTCTCTTTCCCCAACAGTAGCCAAGTAAAAAGGCTGCGGTGGAGACAGAAATAATGATGAAAAACAGCAATCAAAGGTAGCCAAACCAAGTGTTCGATTTCAGCTTCTTCGAGCCCAGTTCTTCCAGCAGTTTCCATGTTTCCCAGCACTGAGGCAGAGGGGGTGTGGACTAGTCCATGACACCCTCCCCTCCCCAAAGCAGATGCCCAGGCTCCTGGGGGCTGTTGACCTCTGCCCTTCTCTGCAGACCTCTGAATCTGCAACAGAAAGTGGCCATATGGGCTACTGGGCTGAGTCTATCCTACATCATTAGTAACCTGTCATATTCAAGGACAACACTGTAATCACCTCTTTCGGGGAGTCATGAGAAACCATGCTGAGCACTGCTGGGTCGTGAGCAGAGAGAAACCCATGCTTTCTTCTGTCTCCTCTCTAGGCAATAATGATCTCATGATAGCCAGCCTCCTGATTCCTGGACCAGAGCATCAGGTACAATTTTAAGGTTTTGTTTTTTTTTTTTAATCAGAGGCTAAATGCATTTAAAGAGTGTTGTGCTAAGCCATTACCTTGCAGGAACTTGCTGCCCCAATCCTACCTGAAGAGCATGATGCCCTCTCTACAGCTAGAAGCATAGCACAGATGCTTGGGAGCCAATAAGTAGGGGTGAAAGAGGGAGCAAACCAACATACTCTAAGTTTCAACATTGCAAAATGCAGCCATGTGACGGTTGGCATCCACACTTCAGATCCTCTGTTCTTCTATGAGTATCCTTTTCACCAGCAGGATCAGCTTCATAATTTTCAGGGTCAGATGCAAAATCAAATGCTGATTCTCTTGTCCAAAAATTATTTAAAATTTCAAGGTAATGACAGCAGAGCACTGAGTCAAACATAGGGGCCCTTCTGGATGTGGGTGCCTGTGGACCACACCCATCACAGCCATGACACTGGTCCTGCCACCAGCTAACATAAGAGGAGGAGTTGGTGAGAATGCAGCATAGCTTCCTGTGGACCCATGTTGCCTATTTGCTGCAGATACTCCCTAGAAGAAACCACCGATTGTTCCAATTTCCCCTCAGCTTTTACCTACTACCTGTTGTCTAACATGTCTCATTCCCCATTTGGGCAAAGAAACAACAGATGCCCACCTTGTAACACCACAGACTCTCCAAGATGCTGCTGTTAACCAAGGATTTTCCTGTAAGCACCTTGTTCCCTGCAGTAGAATTATAATTAGAGTGTATCAGCCACAAGTCATCTTGAACCCTAAAATGTAGAGCTTCTGGAGAGCTGCCTTGCTTATCTTTGAAGGTATGGAGGGAGCCTCTCCCTCCTTGGCACTGCCACAGCATGGTTATTTCAGGGAGGGTGACAATTGCTTAATTTTGTCTTCCCTCTGCATGTACCGCTGACAGTTGACAATGCCATGTGGCTACAGCCTCTGCTCCCTTCCCCCTGTTAATAAACACTTCTCCTGTTTCCAGTGAGTCTCATCAAGAGAGCCATTTCTCTGTCTTACAGCAATGTTCAAATTCTTTCCCCGTAACTACTCTTTCAGGGCAAAGGAGAGAGGAATGGCACCACTGAGATATGGCAGTGGAAGTGTAACTTCAGAAAAACTGAAATGGATACGTGAACCCTCATATTTCACCTGTAAACGTCATATGAATATTTACAGTTCTAAATGCTGTAAAACTTCTTTTATAAAAATAATATTTTTAAGGAACCAGGAAACTTCTCTTATATCATTTTTAAGGGAAATTGATGAAGTTTTATCATCTTTATTCTACGGCTCCCTGTACTTTCGGACAAGTGGGTCTTCCTTTTAAAAATAAGGAAATTGTTTCTTGGTTTCCATTCTTAGAAAAATACTTGCTGAGCGATGAGTCAGGGATCCATTTATGAGTCAATTACACTTTAGTCTGAATAAGCTTATTCAAACTTCTCCTCGGGGTGCTTGGGCGGCTCAGTCAGTTAAGCGTCTGACTGTTCATTTCAGCTCAGGTCATGAACTCATTGTGAGATCAAGTTCTGCATCAGCATTCACCGGGGGCAGGTAGCCTGCTTAAGATTCTCTCTCTGCCTCAACCCTCTGCTCCACCCTCCCCCCTAAAAAAGAAAAAAAAAGAACTTTTTCTAAGCAAGGGTGAGGGTGAAGGGAGAAGGGGGTGTCGTGCAATTACACGGTGACCTACCTACAAGGGGAAAAGGGGATCCCACTGAGTGAAAACAACGGCACGGAGCTGGGCGCAGACTCCTCTGTATCAAACTCTCTCATATTTCCTCTTCTTGCAAGATCTTGCCCTTTGTTAAAATAATCTGAATATTCATTTCAAACCATTTCCACTAGAAAGAACCATTAAAGTCCCATTAACCTGCCCCCACATTTCCATTGCCTTCACTGTGGGCTGCTGATGTGCCCACTGCAAAGCAGGAGAAATGAGGATAGCCCATTCTGATTCACAGTCTGGAAATAGTAACCATGAATCCTTCATTAATTTTTATTAATATTAATTAATATTAATTAATATTTATTGAATATTAACTATTATTAAGTATGTATTAAATAATTACTTTTGAAGTTTTCTGTTATAGTAAGGTCTTTAAATTTTGGGGGTGGGGAAGCACATGCCACATATAGCAAGAAGAAATAGGTAAAATTTAGGTCAGAATGAATGCAAATCTGTTTGAATATTAGAAGTGCTCATGGAAAATTCAAAGTTGGAAGTGGGTATTTGATAGGAGGTGTGTGGCATGTCAATGGACTTGCTCTGTTCTTTTCCCACAGGTTCAGTGTTTGTCACAGAATGTGTTATGTAACTGTGGGTCCTCATTCACCCTATCAACTGGCGGTGTGTTTCTCCAAGTCTATCACAAAAAGCCTTGAGGATTAATGAGAACCTGTTCTCCAGCTTCATGCTCCTCAGAAAAGATGACCTTGAAATAGAAGACTCGTTGCCTTGTATCCTGAGAGGAAAATATGCAGAAATAAAAAATCGCCTCCTCGAGGAAATAGACAGTTCTATGCTCATTGGGCAGAAGGTTAATTAATATCCTCTGACCGAATAACTTTTGTGTTTCAGAAGAAGCATTTCTTATTTTCATTTCATATCAAAGTTTTTACCTGTTCATATCAAAGTTTTTTCATATCAAAGATTTTTGTATCAAAATTTTTACCTGTTCTTCCCTGGTCACTTGGAAGTAAGCATTATTTAAATTCCCCATCAATGCTGGAAACTCTAGAAATCATGCTGAACATTAAACACACATATTTTTATATCTGAAAATTGATTGTTCTCACATAGTTTTATTTTAAGTTTGAAAAACTTTACAGGCAATGCTAAAGTGAACCCAAGTTCACCGATTCAAGCTCTCTTTGTTATACAGGTATTCCCCACTGTCCAAAAGTTCACATTACACCATTCCACCTTTGTGGAAGACCTATATTTGTACCTGTTTTCACTAAACAGAAGTGATCCAGAGAGGATGTTTGCTTTACCAAAAAAAAAAAAAAAAAAAATCTGTGGCCATATTAATGTACTTTTCACTTCACATCATTTTGGCTTAAGAAAGGTTTCATAGGAACACTCCACTTCTGGATAGTGGAGAAAACCTGTATTGTGATGCCTGTTACCTAATATCTATCACGTAATATGGACTGAAACTTTTCATACAAATTTTTTTTATTTTTTTCTTGTCTCTCTGTCTGAATTGTTCTATTACTTAATTGGCCATTTTTTCCATATGCTTTGAACCTGATTAAAATATGCTTCAACTAGAAAAGCATTTCAAATAACTTGTGTATTTCATGGCTTTTCACTAATACAGAAGAATTTGGCGTAAATTGATGTTATAGAATCTTGCCAACAGAATCAGACATTAGCAAATGGAGACCAAACTAAACTAACTCTCATAGCTAAAACATGTTTTTGCTACTGGTTCATTTGCTTAATGCAAGTGCATTAAGTGAGTAATTTTAGATTAGACCTGCTGCCTTTACTCAAATCATCACGCCTTCTCTCTCTGCTCTGAAGTCTTATTAATGACATGGCTTGCCATTACCAAGCTCACAAGTAAGGATACTCTATCCACTCAAATACCTCCTATTTTTTCCAAAAAGACACAGGCTCAGCATGAGTTTAGGAAGCATGTGAAACACAGTAAGAAAAGAGCTTAAAATATCAAATATGATTAAAACTTGAACAGTGCCTATATTAGTGAAAATTTTCTTGTAAATTGATCTATACACTATTTCAGAATTGTGCCACGGAAAAAATGGTGGAATGGACAGGTAAGGTACTCTTACAGAAACAGCAATAACTGACTAAGAAGTATCTAATGTGGGGCGTCTGGGTGGTTCAGTCAGTTAAGCAGCCAAGTCTCGATTTGGCTCAAGTCATGATCTTGGGGTCCTGGGGTCAAGCTCTGTGTTTAGAGGGAAGTCTGCTTGAAGAGTCTCTCACTCTTCCTCTGCCCCTCCCCATGCTCTCTCTCTCTCTCTCTCTCAAAATAAATAAATATATATATATTTTTTAAGTGGCTGGGGTACGTAGAATGATATGAGACATCAGTTTACTTATATATGCAGCATATTCCAAGTGGTCACTTTCATTATAGGAGATCAAGTGAATTTATTTGAAGAAACTTGTATTTCCCAATGATTATAACATGGGTCAGGAAGAGTAGAAGCAACTCAATGGGGGGTCCAAATTTTGGGGTTCTCAATACCAGCTACATGTTAGAACCATGGGGTTGTTAAAGAATACAGATGGAGCCTAGACCACTGGCTGGGATGCAGTAGTGTTAAGGATGACTGGGACATATTATCTTTAGAAATCTCCCCAGGTGACTTTAACACACAGCAAGAATTGAAGTTTATATTTAGTTACAATCAATAACATTGAAAGGTCACACTCTTTAGTCTATATTTTCTTGTTCTAAAACCAAAAGTCAAATGGATCTGCCATTTGTGACTTGCATTCTGGCAGGGGTCTTCTGTGACTACCTGGTTGAGAGTAATTCCCTAGACCAGCGTGGCTAACATTTGCACTGGCATAGGAATAATCTGGAGATGTTCTGTTTCAGGAGGTCTTGGGCAGGGTCCACAATTCATCATTGCTAACAAGCTCCCAGGGGATGCTGAGACCAAGGAGGCTGATGGCTCAGAAACCACATTTTGAGAACTGGAATCTAGAATTTATTTGCTTAATAAACACCATTCCTTCCAAACACCATTAAAAAATGTAATACATTTATATTAGTCGGGAGAAGAGACTGATTCAATAACCTGTCAATGGATAACTATCTATACCAATTACTATAATATGCATGTCTTGATTTCTTATTACTTATATGCAATATAAATATAACAACCATTTCAATGAAATTCCATTACTTTGTAAATAAATATAACAGAGCATTTTCCTACCTGGGAATTCTGACACTATTAACTCCTTAGGTCCAATGGTGCCCCACACCTGTTATAAATCTCTGTCCACAGACTTGTATGTGTGAGACCTGCACCTGGATTCTATGTAACTCTACCTAGCATTGAATCTGAATTACCAATTACCTAGCTGGGTGAGAAACAGTGCAGGTCTTTGGGATGCAGCTTTCAAAGCTCTGACTTCACAGCTCACGGCCTTTCTCATGCCAAGCACCATATGAGGATGGGACAACAAGGTGTCTCTCACTAATCCACAAAATAACATGCCCATAGTAGCAGGAGCTATAGGTACAAGACAGAGGGCCAACTACACACCCAGGATGCTTTGATGGACTGGTTGACAGATATATGGCTCACTGTGGGATACATTCACCTCAGTGATTCATTCAACCAATGTTCTTATTTATGGAAAGATAAGATCATTCCCTATAGCTTAATTGGTTATCATGATGGCCATCATATTCATCTCAAAGCCCTTGGCCAATTTCTCTAGGTGAGATGTGCAAAGACAAAGGGATTTAATGAGAGATCTAAAAGTTTCTGTTGACTAAAACTTCACTGAGGAACATCAAGTTGCCAGTTCTACCACTGCTGCCAATGCTGATACCACTTTCTTTTAATAAATTTCTCCAATCTGATAAATTAATATCATCATTTAAATTTCCACTTTTAAATATTTCTTACATATCTGATTTATCCTTTTTTCTAACGTTTTTATCTTTTCATTTGAAAGAGTTCTTAATGTCACATTGCAGATATTTGTTTTGATTTGGGATGGATTTGAAATTGGATTTGCCCCGTACTCCATCCTCTTCCCCAAAAGTGTGTGTATGAGCCTCTCTAGAATGTCCTTCAGCATTCCAGGTCCCAAGAATGTTCCAGGAACTGTTTTCTTCCTTCAATTAATGCAAAAGAGCCTAGAGCTTCCAAGGACAATCCCTGGCCCACTCCTTCAGTGGTCATAGCCTTTTCTCTGTCCCCAGCCAAGTGTGAGTTATAGGAGATGAGTCTTGCATACTCTTGAGATAATGTATGATTAATTAGATTAATTGTGCACACACACACACACACACACACACACACCAACAGACACCCTTGTCAAAACAATTTTGTAGAATGTAGTAGAATCTAAATGTAGTAGAATCTAAAAATAAATTGTTCTACTTCCAGGGAAGATGGTGAAGTAGAAGGATCTTAAGCTTACCTCATCCCATGGGTACACCTAGATAACACTCTTATCAGTATAAATAACCCAGAACATGAGCCAAAGACTATCAGAACAGATTCTCCACAGCTTAAAGTAGATATGAGTCCACATTGAAGAGGGTAGGAAGGGTGGATACATTGTTTGGAGCCAAATGGACCTGTGGGACTGTCCATAAGTGGGAAGGACATGAAAAGAGGACAGAGGGGAGAGAAGCAGACCCCACACCAGGCACCACAGGCTTAGGGGACCTACACTGATAAGACAAATCCTCATATCATTCAGGTTTGAAAACCAGAGAGGTCTAACTTCATAAGTTCTTATAATCAGGGGGCTTAACACCTGAAACTTTAAATATCAGTAGTCTCAGTCTTGGAAGAACTAGGAGGACAATAGGAAACTGAGTCCCTAGCCTTAAAAAGACAGAGTACGAAAGAGCCCACTGAGATACAGGACAGAAAAAGCAGTTTGAAAAACACTAGGTGTATACAGGATGAAGATTAGTTGCTAATCTCAGAGTGTGTGCCGGAGGAGCAGGGATCTTTGGGAGACCTCTCTAAGAACAGTGGATGCCATTTCCCTCCTCATATCCCAGCCTAGAGACACAGACATCTGCAGGAACTAGTGCAACAACAACACTCTCTACCTAGCTTCCTGTGGACATGCCTCTCCAACCCAGCACCAACAGGAGTTTTTCAGGATGGTTTCAGGTGCCATCTTGCAGCAGACTTGCAGAGACCTTACTGGCACATTGCACCCCACCCCCACACTCTCCTGCAGACCTGCCTCCTCCAACATTACCCTGGCAGGAGTCCATTCAATGCAGTGCCACAAGAGCAGCAGTATGCAAGCAGCCATGTCAGGAACCAACACCACCCCAAAATGACTCCTACAATGGGGCTGGGGGAGAAAACCACACACACACACCAGTTTGGCGGTGGCCACAAAGTGAGCTGGGGCAGACATCTGGTCTGACTACAGGTTTTGCCCATCAATGAAAGCTTCTCAGGGGATAACATAAAAAGAGTGCCCTGCAGTTCTTTTTATAGCTCTGGTCTGACTCAGCTCAACCCAAGGTGACCCCAGATGGCTCACTAACAACACAGGGACCAAACCCTGCTCACAGCAGGCAAAGAGGGTAATTGCAGATGACTGGACTGAAGACAAAAACAGCTCACTGCAACAGTAGGGCACATGCAACACTCATATGAGACACCCTGAAGTATCAGGTTCTGGTGAACATGGTACACTGCACTACAGCACCCCTTCTTCATAAAGCTACTACTTTTAAGAGTAGAAGATGTAGCTGACTTTTCTAGCACAGAGAAACTGACAGAGAGTTAAATAAAATGAGGAGACAGAGGACCATGTCCTAAATGAAAGAATAGGACAAAATCACAACAAAAGAGCTAAAGGGCACAGAGATGAGTAATATGCTTGATAAAAAATTTAAAGTAACAGTCATAAAGATACTCACTGAACTTGAGAAAAGAGTGGAGGACCTCAGTAAGACCCTCAATGAAGATAGAAAACATAAGAGAACCTATCAGAGATATAGAACTCAATAACTGAAATTAAAAACACACTAGAGGGAATAAGTAGAAGACTAAAGGAAACAGACAAATGGATCAGCAACCTGGAGGATAGATTAATGGAAAGCAATCAAACTGAACAGGAGAGAGAAAAATATAATAAAAAAAACAATGAAATAGATTAAGGGAATGCAACAACACTATCAAGGGTAATAATGTTCACATAGTAAGGATGCTAGAAGGAGAGGAAGAGAGAAAAGGGAGCAAATAATTATTTGAAGAAACAATAGCTGAAAACTTCTTGAATCTGGGAAAGAAACAGAAATGCAGCTCCAGGTGGCACAGAGAGACCCAAAAAAATTAACCCAAGAAGGTCCACTTGAAGACACATAGTAATTAAAGTGGAAAAAAGTAGTGATAGAGAATTTTAACACCAACAAAAGACAAAAACAAAACAAAACAAAAAACAAGTTACATAAAAGGGAAACCCCATAAGGCAATCACCCGATTTCTGAGCACAAAGGGTGGAAGAGAGTGGCATGAAATGTTCAAAATGCTGAAAGAAGAAAACCTGCATCTAAGAATACACTATCCAGGAAGGTTGTCATTCAGAATAAAAAACAGAAGTTAACAAACAAACAAAATTTAAAGGAATGCATCACCACTAACATAACCTTACAAGAAATGTTAAGGGGGACTCTGAGCAGAAATGGAAGACCACAAGTAGAAGTAAGAAAGTAGGAAGCACAAAAACAGTAAGATTAAGTATATCTATAAAAATCAATCAAGGGGTTCATAAAATAAAGGAATGTAAATATGACACCATATGCTGGTGGAGGAATAGAAATTCAGTGATTTTAGGGATTTGTGGACAGCTCTGTCAGTTAAGCATCTGTCTTCAGTTCTGCTCATGATCACAGAATTCTTTGATTGAGTACAGCATCAGGCTCCTTTCTTGGTGAGGAACCTGCTTCTCCCTCGACCTGCCACACCCCCTGCTTATGTGCATTTTTTCTCTCCCCCTTTGATAAATAAAGAAAGAAAGAAATGTTGTTTTAAAAGAAATTTAGTAATTTTAGAAATGTTTCAAATTTAAGCAACCATCAACTTAATATAGACCACTACAGCATAAGATGTTATATATAAACCTAAAGGTAACCACAAATCAAAAACCAATAATAGATATGCAAAAATTAAAGAGAAAGGAACTCAAGGATATCACTAAATAAAGCTAGTAAACCAAGAAAAAAGAGAGCAAAAGAAGAGAGGAACACAGAAAAACAACCAAAAAACCCATAAAACAAGTAACATAATGTCAGTAAGTACACACCTATCAATAATTACTATGAATGTAAATGGACCAAACACTCCAATCAAAAGACATAGGGTGACAGAGTGGCTAAAACCCCCATCCCTGGGTGCCTGGGCGGCTCAGTGGGTTAAGCCACTGCCTTCGGCTTGGGTCATGATCTCAGGGTCCTGGGATCGAGTCCCACATCAGGCTCTCTGCTCAGCAGGGAGCCTGCTTCCCTCTCTCTCTCTGCCTGCCTCTCAGTCTACTTGTGATCTCTCTCTGTAAAATAAATAAATAAAATCTGTAAAAAAAAAAAAAAAATAGAATATATCCACATAATCAGTCTTTAAAAAAAAAAAAAAACCCATCCCCAAAATGTCAAACCAAAACCAAAGCAAAACAAAACAAAAACAAGACCTATATATATATGCTTCTTATAAGACTCATTTCAGACCTAAAGATATCAGCAGATTGAAAATGAGTGATGGAGAAACATTTATCATATAAATGGAAGTCAAAAGAAAGAAAGGGCAGCAATATTATATTAGATAAAATAGACTTTAAAACAAAGAGTGTAAAGAGAGACAAAGAAAGACACTATATAATAATAAAGGGGACAATCCAACTAGAAGATATAACAAGATCTGCACCCAACATCAGCACACTCAAATACATAAAACATTTAATAATAAACAAAGGAACTAGTCAATAGTAATACAATAATATCAGGGGACTTTAACACTTCATTTGTACTGATGGACATGTCATCCACTCAGAAAATAGGAAGGAAATGGAGACTTTGAATAACACTTTGGACAATGGGTCTAACATAAATATTCAGAATATCCCATCCTAAAACAGTGGAATATACATTATTTTCAAGAACACACTTTCTCCACAATAGTTCACATTAGACAACAAAATAAATTTCAACAAATACAAAAGATTGAAGTCATACTATCCATCTTTCCAACCACAATGTTATGAAACTAGAAATCAACCACAAAAAAAAAAAAAAAAAAAAAAAAAATTGGAAAAAACAAAAATCCATGGAGGTTAAATAACATGCTACTAAACAATCAATGGTCAAACAAGAAATCAAAGAGAAAATTAAAAGATACATGGAGACAAATGAAAATTAAACACAATGGCCTAAAATATTTGGGATATAGTGAAAACTATTTTAAGAGGGAAGTTCCTAGCAATACAGACATACATCAAGAAGTAAGAAAAATCTCAATAAAAAACTGAACCTTACACCTAAAGGAGCAGAAAAAGAACAAATAAAACTCCAAACCAATAGAAGGAAGGAAGTAATAAAGACTAGAGCAGAAATAAACAAAATTGAAACAAACAAACAAACAAACAAACAAAAACTATAGAACAGATTAATGAAGCCAGGGACTGGTTCTTTGAAAAGATCAATAAAGTTGATAAACTTTTGCAGAACTCATTAAAAAAAGAAGAAGAAGAAGAGGCTGGAAATCAAATAAAATAAAAGAAGTAAAAATCCACAACAAATATAAACAAAGGATTATAAGAAAATATTATGAAAATTTATATGCCAACAAATTGGACAACCTAGAAGAAACTGATCAATTCTTAGAAACACAATCTCCCAAAACTGAATCAGAAAGATATAGAAGAATTGAAGAAATCAATTAACAGCAATGAAATTGAATCAATAATCAAAAACTCACAAATAGACAAAAGTCCAGGATCAGGTGGCTTCACAGGTGAACTCTATCAAACATTTAAGGAAAAGCCAATACTTATTCTTCTCAAACTACTCCAGAAAATAGAAAAGGAAAGAAAGCTTCCAAACTCATTCTAAGAAGCCAGCATTACCCTGATATGAAAACCAGATAAAGAGACTACAAAACAATAGAACTATAGGCCAATATCTCTGATAAACATAGATGCAAAAATCCTCAAGAAAATGTTAGCAAATCAAATCCAACAACACATTTAAAAAGTCTTTCTCCACCATCAGGTGGGATTTATTCCTGGAATGCAAGAATAGTTCAATATTTGCAAATAAATCAACATGATACATCACATCAGTGAGAGAAAGGATAAAAACAATATGGTCATGAATAGATGCAGAAAAACATTTGACAAAGTACAACATCCATTCATGATAAAAATCCTCAACAAAGTAGGTTTAGAGGAAACATACTGCAACATAATAAAGGCCATATATGAAAAACCCACAGTTAACATCATACTCAATGTTGAAGAACAGAGCTTTTTCCTTAATATGAGAGCAAGACAAGGATGTCAACTCTCAATACTGTTATTCAATATTGTAATGGTAGTACCAGCCATAGCAATCAAATAAGAAAAAGAAAGAAAAGGAATCCAATTTATAAGAAAGAAGTAAAACTTCTACTATTTGCAGATGACATGATGTTATATATAGAAAATCTTAAGGATTCCACCCAAAAAAAACTCTTAGAACTAATAAATGAATTCAATATGGTTGCAGGATACAAAATCAATATACAGAATTTTGTTGCATTTCTATACATTAATAATGAAGTAGCAGTAAGAGAATTTAAGAAAATGGTCCCATTTACAATTGCATCAAAAATAGTAGATTACCTAAGAATAAAGTTAACCAAGGAGGTGAAAGACTTGTACTCTGAAAACTATAAAACACTGATGAAAGAAATTGAAGATGACACAAATGGAAAGATATGCCATGCTTATGGATTTGTAGAACAAATACTGCTAGGATGTCTATACTACTCAAAACAATCTACAGATTTAATGCCCTCACTATCAAAACCCTAACAGCACTTTTCATAGAACTAGAACAAATAATCCTAAAATTTGCATAGAACCACAGAAGACCCCAAAGAGCCAAAGCAATCTTGAAAAAGAACAATAAAACTAGAGGTATCACAATCCCAGATTTCAAGAGATACTACCAAACTGTAGTAATCAAGAGTATGGTACTGGCATAAAAATAGACACACAGATCAATGAAATAGAACAGAAAACCCAGAAATAAACCCACAAGTATTTGGCCAATAAATCTTCGACAGAGCAGAAAAGAATATCTAAAAGGAAAAATATCTTTTCAACAAATGGTGTTGGGAAAGCCAGACAGATACATGCAAAAGAATGAAACTGGACCCCTTCCTTACACTATACACAAAAACAACTCAAAATCGGGGTGCCTGGACGGCTTAGTGGGTTAAACCTCTGCTTTCGGCTCAGGTCATGATCCCAGAGTCCTGGGATTGAGCCCTGCATTGGGCTCTCTGCTCAGCAGGGAGCCTGCTTCCTCCTCTCTCTCTGCTTGCCTCTCTGCCTACTTGTGATCTCTGTCAAATAAATGAATAAAATCTTTAAAAATAAATAAATAAACTCAAAATAGATTAAAGGCCTACATGTGAGACCTGAAACCATAAAAATCCTAGAAGAGAGCGCAGGCAGTAATTTCTCTGATATAAGCTGTAGCAACAATTCTAGATCTGTGCTCATGAGGCAAGGGGGAAAAAAAGCAAAAATAAACCATTGGGACTACAGGAAGATAAACAGCTCCTGCACAATGAAGGAAATAAATCAACAAAACTAAAAGACAACCTACTTAAGAGATTTTTGAAGAAGGGTCAGTATTCAAAACATACAAAGAACTTATAAAACTCAATCCCCCAAAAAACAAATAATTCAGTTAAAAAATTAGAAGACTTAAATAGACATATCTCCAAAGAAGACATACAAATAGCCAATTGACACCAGGAAAGATTCCCATCATCACTCATCACCAGGGAAATGCAAATCAAAACTACAATGAGATATCACCTCTCACCTGTCAAAATAGATAAAATCAAAAACTGAAGAAACAACAAGTGTTGGCAAAGATGTGGAGAAAAGGGAACTCCCTTGTACTGTTAGCAGGAATGCAAACTGGAGAAGCCACTGTGGAAAACAGTATGAAGTTTCCTCGGAAAGTTAAAAATATAACTACCCTATGATCCAGTAATCGCACTCCTGGTTATTTACCCCCAAAATACAAGAACACTAATTCAAAGGAATACGTGCACCCCTATGTTTATTGCAACATTATTTACAATAGCCAAGATTTGCAAGCAGCCCAAATGTCCGTTGATAGGTTAATGGATGAAGAAGAGTTCATATATATATACACATATACACAATGAAATACTATTCACCCATAAAAAGAATGAAATCTTGCCATTTGCAACAACATGGGTGGATCTAGAGGATATAATGCTAACTGAAATAAGTCAGTCAAAGGAAGACAAATACCATATGATTTCATTCATATGTAGTAATTAAGAAACAATACAAACAAAGAAAAAAGATAAAATTGAACAAGTAGACCCTTTTTTCAACAGATTTTATTTACCTGACAGAGAGAAAGAGAGTGGGTACAAGCAGGGGGACCAGCAGAGCCAGAGGGAGAAGCAGACCCCCCGCTGAGCAGGAAACCGGACACAGGACTCAATCCCAGGACGTGGGATCATGACCTGAGCCAAAGGCAGACGCTAAACTGACTGAGCGGCCCAGGCGAAAGCCTATTTTTCACCCCCCAAAAATAGACTCTTAACTATAGCGAACAACCCGGTGGTTATCAGAGAGGAGGAGGTAAGGGGCTGCGTGGAAGAAGAGAAGAGAAGTGAGTACACATATGATGAGGAACACTGAGCAGTACGTAGAATTGCTGAATCATTATATTGCAAACCTGAAACTAATATAACACTGTGCATTTATTAGACTGGAATTAAAATTTTTTTAAATGTCTAAGATACAATTGTACACATATAAAATTTTGCAAGTATTTAGAATCTCATAAAAATAAATAGAAAATAAAAATTAGTTTTCTAACTTCTACAATCTTTATGGCTGTGTCTATAATAGTGGACTATTTTTCTCAAATACAGTAAATGTGAAGTTTTTGTTTTCTTCATCCCATGCTATCAAACCACGCCCTTCATTCTGGGCAGGAATAAGAAGCAGGACCACCACAGCCCTGTGTATGCATGGGGGTCCTCAGCCTCCCCTGCAGGAAACCTGGATCAGACTTCAAATACACATGTGCAAGGCTAACCATGTCTTCTCAAAGGGGAAACCTGTCCTCAGGGTCTGTTTGGGAGAAAGAAGCTGAACTTGCCCTGGGCAGAAGGGAGCCAGTGCAGCTTTCTGATCAAGGAAAAGGCATTATCAAATTGATGTCAAATAGAACATCCCACAGCAACGTGCATGACGGGTTGTAGGGAGCGAAGTTTGGAAGTTCTTTGGGAGAATATAACAGAGCAGCAGAATCAGGATGAGGAGTAGGTGGGAGACAGGTCATAGTTACAGAGGCTGATGCTAGGGCACTGTGTTACAAGGACCTCTGAGCTCACCGTTAGGCACAGGGACCAGAGACCGATGCATGGAGATTCATCCATACATAGACATTGGCTGTAGACCCCAGCTCATGTGTGGCTTTACCTTCAAGCTTACACCCTTCATCCTTCTGCTCCTGCCTCAGGTTTGATTCCAGGGACATCATCACTTCCTGGTATTTCTGGATACCGTTATTTCTCTTGATAATTATACTAACAAACGCCAATGTCTGCTTCTGCCTTATCTGGATCTGGGCACCTGCTCTTTTGTTGAAGATAGGACATAGACAGTAATTGAGGTCAGTAAGCCTCACTTCTCCTGTCACGCCTGGATAGTGGCTCTGACCTACATTTTTCTTTCTTTCTTTTTTTTTTTTTAACACTCATGTGTGCTTAGAAGAAGAGGACATAACAATAGCATGAGATCAATTTGAAAAATCCTGAAATTCTCTGATTTTGCTTTTGAGCATATATTTTAAATGTAGGCTTTGGTAACCGAGGACACACTCAGAGACCTTCTGTGAGAGGAACCTCATTTGTTTGTCTAGTTTTAGCCCTTTGTTTGCAAGAGTCTAAACGTTCTAGGAGAAAAAATTGCCGAAGGAATGTTTTCTTATTAACTTCAGGAAGATAGCTAGCATTTTGTCATGGGAAGAAGTACATTAAGAGCAAGAAGCCCTAATTTGAACTACACTTGAATTTGCTGAGCCCGGTTACCATGGAGATCACCCTCCTTCTCACCTGGTGCACCTGTGGCAATTAAGATGAACCTTTGGTATTGTACTTTGTACGTTGGTCCCTGTGTAGACACCACAGAGAATCTGTGTTCTTGAATTTATACAGAAAATTCACCCTGGAATGAAGTTCTCCTGTACTGGGCCACACCCCAAGATTTTAGTCTCCTCGTTTTGTGGTCAGCTCTAGATGTCAGAGTATTTATTTTAAGTTTCCCAGATTACAATGTAGTTCAGACAGAATAACAAATCCCTGATTTAGTTAGATTAAATTTTAATCAGTCCCAAAACTTATTTCAAAAACTGCAGGAGGAAATCTCCCCATTGGGGAAGTTGGAGGATCCTTACAGATAAGCATCACGTCCTCCAATGTCCATGTCCCATGCATAGCTGTGGGTTAGAAGCTTTAAAAGCCAATGGATGTTTTGTCACATTCCCTTTGACCTACTAGGGCAACTGAAAATTCACCGAGGAGAGTGTTCAATCATCTAATCCTTAGATAATTATGAGGAGCAGAATATCCCTGCCCACCCACACTGGAAAAGACATGCAACTGAGAAATAAAACTCGTTATCTTTAGCCACTGAGATTTTGGGATTATCTGTTACTTCAGCAAAACATGACCGATTCTGATTGATACTCTATAACACAACTTCCGGAAATTTAAAATGTTTCGTGCTTCACTGAGATTAAGATACCATGTGACAAAGAGAAGGGTGATTCTGATAGTGTAAATGCATTTACCTATGAAAAAGATATGTTCTTTTTATTGTGTGATGGATATAAATGTATTTATTACCTCACATGGGTTTAGGTAAAGGTGACTTGTAGATTTCAATTTGTTCCCAAGTTTTCTGATGCTGAGGCTAAAAATATTGGGTTATTTTGAAAAGATGGCTGTAAAGGGATAGCAGATGAAGGTGCCGCAAGAGCTAATTTTGCAATTTAGTGGTCAGCAAGTGAGATTTCAAGAGAATTTACAGAGAATGCTCATAGAAATATGATAGAGCCAATTTCACCTTGGGGATTATTTTATTCAGTTTAGCATTCTGTACTTCAGATTTGTTATTAGCTAATGCTTACAGCAATGAACTAGGAAAATGACATGCAATTGGGATCATATGCATAAAATTACATGAAAAATTAAAATACCAAGGTTGTTTAGCACAGCTGCCTGCTAATGAGATACATTTCCAATACAGATGATTATCATATAACAGGGAGATCCATTTAAGACTCTAAAGTCCACAGGTATAATATAGTCATCAAAGAAATAGGTAAACAAAGACAGAAAAAGGGAAGATTATTTTCAATCAAATAGTTCCTAAAGCCATAGAAATCTACATTACTGAGCATCAAGAATGAGAAAGAAATGTTCACTCTTTGTGAACAGAGAACCAAAGCTCTTCGAAGACAGTCTCCTAGCTGCCATCATCCCGGACTGATTTGAATTGGAAATCACAAGTGACCTCTGTCTAGATGAGTCTTTCAAAGCTCTCCCTATGCTCCCGTCTTTTCTCATACAATTTCTTATATTTTTGCCGCTGCTTCATGCATTATAAATAGAGCAATGAAATACCCATCAGTCCTCAGCTGCACTCAGAGTAACAGCGGAGACAATGGCAAACACATCCTGCTTGTGTTCTCCTTCTTGTGCTGAAGGTACTAAAATACCGCTAGCTACCAGACTCAAAGCAGTGCCTATAACTTGTCTGGTAGCTGGAACTGCATTTTTTATTAGTCTTAAGTGTGTTTACTTGCATTGGAGAATTACATGGTAAAACAGATGGGAAGAAAAAAAAAACCTTTCTCTTTTTTTATATTCTCAGGAAAGCACTCTGGAACAACAACAAAATAAGAGTTGCTCAGGACATGAAGTTTGAAGCAAGAGTGGAAGCAAGAGGGGTCGTCGCATGAGCACAATGAGGGGATGCCGGCAGGATCCTGAAGGCTGAAGTGCAAAGAGAGCTTCTCGCCATGAGGACAGCTGCTTATGGAGTCTCAGCTCTTTGGTGACAGGCTGAAATAATACCTCCTGCGTTATGGTTTGATCATTGATAACTTGGTGGAAACCCAAAAGCAATGTCTGTGTAATATTCTTTTTTTTTTAATATTTTATTTATTTATTTGAAAGCACAAGCAGGGGGAACAGCAGGCAGAGGAGGAGGGAGAAGAGAATCAGACTCCCCGCTGAGCAGGGAGTCCCATGTGGGGTGCGATCCCAGGACCACGACCTGAGCCGAGGGCAGATGCTTCACTGACTGAGCCACCCAGGCGTCCCATCTGTGGAATAGTCTGAGGAAGGTTGTACTTCACACACTTGTTGCAGACTTCCAGCTGTGTCTTGGTTTGAGAATGTCGTTATTCTGTCCATATCAGCGATGTGTTAATAACACTTTGGATCCTGGTGCTCATCCAGGCCATCTGCACGCGAGGACTCAGGGAAGAAAAGTCAGCAGGACGTGCCCTTCTTTACAACTTCCTACTAAGAAACAAAACGGACCTGAAAAGCACCTTCCACGGCTCTTTTGATAGCTTAGCCGAGGGATGGCTCAGCATGGCAGGATCTGCTCAACAGAGGAACGAGCTGGCACCAACCACGGTTCCCATTACCTGACAGCCCAACTGGCAATCCGGAGAGCATCCCCTGGTAATGGTCACACAGGTGTTCCCTGACCCTGGGCACCAGAGGAACAGGGACACAGGTTCACTGGGGGTGTGGAGACTAAGGTGTGGGATAGTAAGAGTTCATGGGTTGTTATAGACCAAGTGTTTGTGTCCCCTCACATCCATATGTAGAAATCCTAACCCCTCGTGTGTTGGAGATGGGGTCTCAGGGAAGCCATTAGGTCTTGAAAGTGGAAGCTTCATGCATGGGATCAGTGCCCTTAGCACGGCGCTCCCACAAAGCTCCTTGGTCTGTTCTTGCCGTGTGAGGACACAAAGAAGAGGGCCGTCTGTGAACCACGAAGTGGGTCTTTGCTAGACACCGAATCTTTCCAGTGCCCTAGTCCTGGATATCCAAGTCTCCAGAACTCTGAGAAATAAATGTCTTGTTTATAAGTCCCGAGTCTGTGATGAGTTATCAAAGGCGCCCAGACCCACTGAGACAAGTGTGTGCTCTAGTACTCCGGAGCTCCTAAGTTCTCCTCGGGGGACCCCACATGCCACCTGCAGCGCCGGCTCCTGCTGTCTGAAAGTGACCCCTTTGCACCGCCTAGGAGCTATGCAGACCAGTCCACAGCCCACCGCAGGAGTGTTAAACCGTCTAAAAGCCGCATTCTGCAGTGCTGCTGGGAGAAGAGGACTAAGTCCCTCCTCCCTGGAAGGGCAGTTTCACGGGGGACGTGGTCATTGGGTAGGACCCTGGAAGTCCAGCAGGATTTGGACAGATCAGGGATGAGGCCTCCAGGGCCCAGACAGGGGTTAGGGAAGAATGTGGAGTGCTTAGGTGGCATGTGCCCCGTCGGGTTCGGGGATATGTGCTCTCAGTGGGTCGTATCTGCCCAAACAGCAAAGGGCTCGCAGAATAAAATCTGCCTGTGTTGGCGCCCCGCCCTCCTAGGCACACCACGTCTATAGGACACTTGTCACTAGGAAATCCCAGAACACAGCTGAACAGGACCGAAGACCCATTAAAATATATATATATATATATTTTTTTTTCTCTTCACTGTGGTTTTCCAGCTCTCCTTAAATGCACGGCTTCCTCAAAAGAGGGGAGTTTTGAGCCCACCACCCATTCTGGAAAACATATATTTATTTTAAAATAACACATTTTTTCTAAATATTTATCACCATTTTGTTTGGTTCTATTGGATAGATCCCACCTTTTCTCTTCCAATAATTGTTTTTGTGTTTTTTCTTCGGTAAGATCTGGGCTTTGCATATGTTGCTAAAACAGATCTAAGGTCAGTTTCAAAGGAGTAATGACTAGTTCCCTTTAAAATTCTAATAAAACACCTGTTTTCAAACACCAAGTAAAACATATTGTTCTATGACATTCTATAAAGAATTATAATTTTCTAAGGCTTATTGTCGTCACTGCTAGCAACATAAATACTAAGAGGAAAAAAAATTGCTAAAGGTCACTCAACTTCTTTCTGTCTTTTCCCCAAAATGTATAATACCCTGAACATAAGTTGGGATTTTAAGTTTAACCAAAAATTCCATTAGTCAGGTGTTCACAGACATAGGTTTCTGAGAACAAAGGTTTTTCAAGATTTGAGGTCAGGGCAAAAATATAAAATTTATAGGACAACTCGACTCAAAATATTCCGGTTTCTGCCAATGGAGCATGAATTGATAAAAAGGGCAGGTTTACCCCATTAAATTAAAGATGTATGGAATGCACTTTTTCACTCCTCATTCCAACTCCTTACTTCCTTAATATACATCTAACTTTGACCTTCTCACATATCCATCCCCAGCAGTGGGGCAGCTAGTCTTTCTGAACAGGGAATGTTAAGAAGAGCATTACCATGTTCACCATAAATTACTATAAAAGAACAGTTCTCAACCTAGAATTCCGTATGCAGCTTTTTAAACATGGAGGTGAAATAAAGACATTTTTAGGCAAACACAGGAATGACAATCCAGTGCAGCAACTTGTATAAAAAATATTAAAGAAAATTCTTCAGTTTGAAGGAAGATGACAGTGTATAAAATTTGTATCTACATGAAAGACAGTAAGACAGTGAAAGTAATAGTTATTAAGTAAATATGACAGAGTTTTAAATTTCATCTTTTTTTTTTTTTTAAGATTTTATTTGTCTGAGGTCTGGGGCCTCTTCAGCCTATGTGATCCACCGACCTCTCCAGACCCCCAGCCCTATGGGCCCACTTGCCCCCACTCCCAGGACCTCTAGAACACTCTTGCTCCAAATGACTCATCAGGCCTCTGTCTGAAGAGTAAGAAGATCCTGAGAGCATGTTTATTTTCATCAAACATGGAGACACCATCGATTTGTGTGATGAAACAGGGACAATGAAGTTGCTTTTTCTGACGAAGACCCCTGGAGACTATGCCGGCAAATTCCTTACTGCTCGCAACACCTACTGCATTTGTAAGCTGGAGCGTGGAGCACCAGGAACCCGACTGGAGAATGCCTACAGAGCTTTTGTGCCTCTCCTCAAGAATCCAGAACCTGAGCTAATTGATGCCTTGCGCACACAATGAGACATCCTGGAGAAGAGCCGAGTGAAATTGCTTAGAAGCCAAGAAGCCAAGAAAGTTGTTCCTATTGAATCTTCCATGAACCTCCCAACCAAATCAACCGGAAGATCAGATGAAGAGGGGCCCACTCGCAGGGGTCCAACCTTTAGGACCAGAGCGGACTTTTTCAGTAGGAGGGATAAACATCGCTAACTAAATAAAGTGACCAATTGAGAGCAGTTAAAAAAAAAAAAAAAAAAGATTTTATTTGTCTGAGGGAGAGCAAAGGAGCACAAACAGGGGGAGGGGCAGAAGCAGGCTTCCTACTGAGCAGGGAGCCCAGGGCTGCAGGGCTCCATTCCAGGACGCAGAATCATGACCTGAACCAGAGGCAGCCACTTAACTGACTGAGCCACCCAAGCTCCCCTTAAATTTCATTTTAAAGTTTAAAGAATCAATACTCAAACTTTTGGGTCTCAAAGCCCATTTACATTAAAAAAAAAAAAAAATGAGGCTACCAAAGAGCTTTTATTTATGTGAATTATAGCTACTAATATGCTTAACAATTAGAAACTGGAACTAAGAAATAATATATGTGTGTATATATACATTCTTGTGTGTATATATATATATATGTATATATAAAATAAATATATGCATAAAATGAATATATAATATATATAGTACAATAGCACAGTAAGTATATATTCTCTCTCTATATATATAAATTTACTTAAAAATAAGAAGAATCCCATAAATCTTGACAAAAATAACGTATTTTCAAAGAAATATAACTTTTTAAAACAAAGCTATTAGCAAGAAGAATGGAACTGTTTTATATTTTCTGCAAATTTGTCTAATGTGTGAATTAAGAAAAGATGGCTAGATTCTCCTATCTGCTTTGTAGTCAATCTGTTACATACCATATGTTATTTAGCCTCTGAAAATGCAAACACATCCTCATGAAAGAATGAGACTGAAAAGGTAAAGGCTTTAGAAGTATTCTGAAAATAGTTCCAAACTCAAGAACAATGTGAAAAAATTTCAGGGTTTCTGGGCCACAATTTGAGAAAATTTGATTAAAGGCAAAGATAATAACAATATATTTTGGAGTTTGTAACAGATAGAGAAGAACAAAAATAGCACATAGGATAAGAAGCAGGATATAGAACTCTACTTCTGCAAGGTTCTCACATTCTGCCACTGTTAATAATCAATATGAAGGTAAACAATAAATCAAAATTGTATATTAAACCCAAGAACAGCACTGGGCAGTTTGGGAGAATGAAAAGGAGAGAGTTAATAAGCCAAAAACAGAATAGAGCATTAATCACTGGATCCCCAAAAAGACAGTAAAGAGTGAAAAAGGACTAATAAACTGATGACATAAATAATAAATAAACGGAGAGAAGGAAAATTAAACATCCAAATGGCAGAAATTACATTAAATTAAAGTTATCTAGTCTAGTTTACTTTTAAAAATCTAAATTATGTAAAACAAATTAAAAAATTAAAGACCTAAACAGTCTAGTTCAGGATGTTTTTTAAAAAAACAGGTTAGTAACTCTGTATGCCGAGTACAGGGGCATACATTAAATATAAAAACATAGTGAACATACAGAAAAAATATATGCCATTGTGAATATGAATTATAACAAGCTTCAAAAGATATTTTAAAGTTGGATGAAGCAGTTTTCAAGACAATAAAAAAAAAGAGCATCAAATAATGATAAGAGTGAATAAATCAAGAAGGCTTAAAAGTTCTCTGAGTACATACCTATTATAGACCTTCTGCATACATAAAGAAAGAATTCACACAAGATTTTTAAAAAAACCGTCTACAATCATAGTGGGGACTTTTGAATGATGGAATGGCACTATCAACCAACTTGACCTAATTGACATTGATAAAACACTCCATCTCAACAGAGCAGAGTGTACATCCTTTTCAAGTGAACAATGAACATTCACCAATATCATAATACATAAACTTAACCATCACACTCCTTTTAAGAAATTTAAAGAATTAAAATTATACAGTGTATGATCTCTGACTGCAACAGAAATAAACTGAGAAATCAATAAAACTAATTGAAGGTTTTCCCCAGATATTTGGTAATTAAACAACACGATTCCAAATAACACATAGATCAAAGAAAAAATTACAAGAAATATTAAAAATAGTTTATTTTTTAAAGATTTATTTAATTATTTGACAGAATGAGAGACAACGAGAGAGGGAACTTAAGCAGGGGGAGTCGGAGAGGGAAAAGCAGGCCTACTGCAAAGCAAGGAGCCCAATGCAGGGCTCGATTCCAGGACCCCAGGATCGTGACCTGAGCTGAAGGCAGACATTTAATGACTGAGCCACCCAGGTGCCCCTAAAAATAGTTTATTAAGTGATGAGTTAAAACTACATATTAGGAACACCTCAGTGACTTAGTTAAATGTCTGCCTTTGGCTCAGGTCATGATCTTGGGGTCCTGGAATCCAGCCCCGCATCAGGATCCCTGCTCAGCCAGAAGTCTGCAACTTTCTCTCTCTCTGCCCCTCCTCACTGCTGTGCTCTCTCTCTCCCAAATAAATAAAAAATATATATTTTAAACTACATATTAAATATGAGATGCAACTAAACACCCCTGATAAGACACGTATAGCTTCGCATGTTTATATTAGAAAAAACAAAAAGCTCAAATCAGTGACCTAGGCCTAAGCTTTCACCATAAGAATCTAGAGAAAGAAGAACAATTTAAATGCAAAGTAGAAGGAAAGAAATAAGAAATATGAGAACAAAATGACCAAAAATAGAAAATAAATAGTAATGAAACCCAGTCTACCAGGTAAGTAGCACGGAAGCCATTGTTCCATCCAAACAAAAAAAAAAAAAAAAAAGAACTGAAAAATCAACAGCTCCTCTTAGATCCCTCAAAGAAGGAGGACCCTCAACCAGGGCCCTCAAATTTTAGAGACATGCCAGCAGATACAGAGAAACATAATTTCCTGAAGCAAAAGTCTATGGGCAGAGACTTCCAAGAGAAATAGGGTGTGGTTAGGAAAGCCTGAAATGTAACTGATGAATTGCTGAAGGCATCTACAGGGGGACACAGACACAATGGGGAAGTGACAGGGGTGGTGGGTGCATACCAATCAAGAGCTTTACCTCCAGCAGCTTGATCAGGTGTCTCAGTGACAATCAGAGAAAAGTCTCCTGTGCTCCTGATGGGAGGAGGGGAAAAGAGACCATTTCTTGATACACCAGAGCATTCTGTCCTACTTAACAAGGCCAGCTCTGGAGAGAAACTATTTTACTAGAACCTAACTTAACAGAGTTTTCTCAAAGCCTAACCAACCTGGGGTAAAGGAAATAAATACCCAAATACAAGCCCATCTACCTTCCAAGTAGAGGAAGGGAATACTCCCTCCAGCCCCCTCTAGCCATCTCATACCACATTTAGGGCTGAAAAAAATTGAGAAACATTTCTGAAGGTTATAGTCCAGGGCGCTAGGATCATTAAAAGGCTGAGACCTAATCCTTGGACATAGAGAGTCCTCCCCCTACACCCCACCACGACCTTACTGAAGACCAATTTATCATGGTCCTTCTGCCCAGTACATGATATCTGCCCTTACACAAAGAATTACAAGGCATACTAAAGGGCAAAAACAAACAAACAAACATAGTGTGAAAGACAAAACAAGTGTCTGAACCAGACCCAAATATGGCAATGATGTCAGAATTATTGACCATGAATTTACAACAACTGTGATTAAAATGCTGAGAGTTTTTACTGTATTTCTATATATAAGCAACGAACAACTGGGAAATAAAATTAAAACAACACATTTACAATGGCAAAAAACATCACAAAATACTTAAAAACAAAATTAACAAAAATAGTCAAGACTTGTACATTAAAAACAAAACAACTGCTGAGAGAAGTTAGGGGCCTATGCAAACAAATAGATGTATTATGTAAATGAGCTGGAAGATGGGAGTCTAAGAATGTCAATTCTCCCCAAATTGATCTATATATTTAATACAATTCCAATCAAAATCCCAGCAGGTTGTTGTAGCGGTAGACAATCTAGTTCTAAAATTTACATGAAAAAGACTTAGATTTGTCAAAGAAACTTAGTAAAAGAATAACAAATTGGCAAGTTTAAATTACCTGTTTTCAAAGACTGATGGTAAAGTTAACTAGTCATGAGTGTGGAATGTTGGCATAAAGATAGGTATATGGACCAATGGTACAGGCCAGACACCCTAGAAATATTAGAACACATACATGTGCAGTAAGTTTTCAACAAAGGTAACAAAATACTTTACTGGGGAGAGGAGAGTCTTCTCAGCAAATGATATTGGAACCATAAGATATCCTTATGGAAGAAAACAAACTTTAATGCATCTCATGATGTTGCCAGAAACCAACTCAATATAAAACTATCACATAAATTTAAAATAATCTTCTAATGTGTTTAAGCAATTATGCATTTAGGGGACGATGTGTTGGAGCTGTTCAGAAAGCCAGACAAACTGGCACCAGAGATCACACCTTTACCTCTTAGGCCACACTCTCTACAATATGATGTGGTGAACCTAACAGGTCAGAGAAAGTTAAATACAGTAATGAAGTGTCCTACATTTTAATTACTGATTAAATGGCATGCATCTTTTCTCTGTGAGTGAAGCAATGTAGCCACAGAATGTCTGCTCATCAGACAAGAAGAGACATGTAGGGAGCAGAGATGGGTTTGTTAGAGCTTCATTCTTGCCATAGGACCATGGAAATCAGTGTTTCCTTTCATGAGCCCAGAAGGCAGGATTTAGTTCAAGAATAGGTTGAGAATCATAAGGCATTGCCTGTATTTCCTGAGACCTAGCATTCTTGGTCTATATGCCTAGAATTCTTGTGTATGTTTAAATGGTAGATAGTGAGCGTTCCAAGCCAAAAGGTTTAACCAAGATCTTACTATATTCCAGGCTCTTCACTAGTTGATAGACAGACTATAAAAATAAGATATCTCTTTTCTGATAGTGAGAAAACTGTGAGTTAGGGGGTTGTGAGAAAGTACAGGAAGTCCTAACACAAAATAGAATGTAAGTGTCCACGAGGGCTGAAAACGCAAAAGTTCCAGGCTGTTCAGAGACGCAAATATCAGATGGGGCGTCTCGGAGGGTTAGGTATTGGAGATAGCTTTAAAAATAAATATGGAAACTTATGAAATGCCATTAATGCCTGGGAGAAACATGCCAGGTTTTTTGCGTTATTATTTTTCAGGGCCCACGGTCCCCACGGAGTTTGTAAATTTAAAGCTCTAACTGGAGGACGAAACTTGATCTTAGCCAAAAGGCAGAGAACTGATGGCTCTGACTAGAGAGGATTCTGAGTTAATAAATTCTGGATGAAGTTTTAGTACATTAGGTACTTTCTTTAGGACAAGATGATGGAAAGATTAATTGTACACATTCAGTATTGAGGTGAAGACTCAGAACAAGTA
This sequence comes from Mustela lutreola, assembly GCF_030435805.1. Classification (NCBI taxonomy): domain Eukaryota; kingdom Metazoa; phylum Chordata; class Mammalia; order Carnivora; family Mustelidae; genus Mustela; species Mustela lutreola. The sequence goes on along the minus strand of NC_081294.1, from coordinate 6,097,224 downwards.
AATTGCTTTAAATACTCAGTAATGTAAACTACAGAAAAGCTGGTGATAACAATCATAAATAGAATCGTGCATACTTTATATCAAGTGCATAGATATTAGTTTGACCCAAGGTGGGGGGAATTCATGATACATACCATAATAATGAAGATTACCACAAGAGGAATATAAGAGAACAAAAACAAAAAGAGCCTGAATGAGAAATCTTGAGATAATGAGATGAATTTCAGTAAAAATCAATAGCTGAATGCATGCTAAGTCACTCTCCCCAAAAAACCACAAAACCTAAACTCTGAACCTTAGAAACATTTAAAACCGTTTCCTGCCAACTCCTGTAGACAGATATAGGAGGAAGATCCTACAGACACACAGTGAAATCAAAATGAATCAGAAGCCCTGGTCCTTGCAGAAGGCTCCCCGAGTACGTTAACTTTCCTTATCCAGAAATCATTAGCATTTAACTCTGATTCATGGTCATGTTAAACTGAAATTCTGCAAGTGACAGCTTTAGACTTCACAAACCAGACATGTCAAGAATATTCCATCTTTGGGTAGCCTGTGTTAGAAGAGTCATTGATTTTACCTTCTCATGTCTCCAGCAAAATTATGATCCCAAAAAAGAAGAAAAAGTCTCCCTTGTTGGGCATCTGTCTGTCCATTCCCTTTACCTTTTCTCTCTTCCTGTTTCCCCTACTCCCCTTCAGCTGGAGGACCATTTGCTTCTTAATCCAGAGTTAACATTTCTACTATCCATTTTGATTTTTACCCTATTGATTTCCTACCTTAGGGAAACAGGGTGGCCATCTCTTCTTCTAGTGCCCCAATGCCAACGGTCCATCTTAACCTGGAAATCTGTGAAGAAGATGGGACTGATATCCTTAATGGCTCTACAAACACCCCTTTAATCCCTACACCTTTCCTGGGGCAGGATTTTCCCCTGTTCCTTGCCTAGAAAACATTCATATCTAGTGAACTCAGTACCAGTAGAACATCAGGAAAGAAAAACAAATATATCTACACATTAGATGAGGTTCATTTTTTCTTTCTTCCCTTGGAGGTTTTTCCCAACTTCATGGGTTGGTTTAACCACTAATGATAAATTTTTAACTTAATGAGATTATTAGTTTTCTATTGCTGCATTAAATTTTACTACAAAATTAATGGCTAACCTACACCTGTTGACAATCTCCTATTTCTACAGTTGGAGTCCAGGTAGCTTTGCAGGATCACCAGGGTCATGGGGCCAAAATCCAGGTGTCAGACAATCTGGCCTCTTACCTGGATCCTCTGAGATAGAACCCACTTTCACACTTATTCAAGCTGTCCACCACATTCACTTCTTTGTAGGTATAGAACTGAGGCCCCCATTCTCTTGCTGCTATGGGCTGCAAGGTCATTTTCTAGGTTTTAGAGACTGCCCCCCTTTCCTTGGCTTATGGTTCTGTCCATATTCAAAACCTGTGGCATCTGTCAGACTCTCCTTGCACCTTGTAGCTCTGACATTCTAACCCATCCAGCTAATTCAGGATAACCTCCCTATTTGAAGGCCAACTAATTAGAAAATCTCATTACATTTGCAAAATCCCATATAATTGCCATATAACATATTTATAAGCAAGATATCTCATCATGTCCAGACTCCAGAGATTAGCTCACAAAATCTTGAGGCAAGGAATGGAAGGGGTTGGATTTCTAGTATTCTGCCATAACATGATGCTCCTAGTCAAATACATATAGCTTTATTTTTAGTTTATTGCACATAGTAATGTCATCATAGGGGTTTTTTTTAATTTTTTATTTTTTATAAACACATATTTTTATCCCCAGGGCTACAGGTCTGTGAATCACCAGGTTTACACACTTCACAGCACTCACCAAAGCATATACCCTCCCCAGTCCATAATCCCACCCCTTCTCCCAAACCCCCTCCCCCCAGCAACCCTCAGTTTGTTTTGTGAGATTAAGAGTCACTTATGGTTTGTCTCCCTCCCAATCCCATCTTGTTTCATTTATTCTTCTCCTACCCACTTAAACCCCCATGTTGCATCACCACTTCTTCATATCAGGGAGATCATATGATAGTTGTCTTTCTCTGCTTGACTTATTTTGCTAAGCATGATATGCTCTAGTTCCATCCATGTTGTCACAAATGGCAAGATTTCATTTCTTTTGATGGCTGCATAGTATTCCATTGTGTATATATACCACATCTTCTTGATCCATTCATCTGTTGATGGACATCTAGGTTCTTTCCATTTGGCTATTGTGGACATTGCTGCTATAAACATTCGGGTGCACGTGCCCCTTTGGATCACTACGTTTGTATCTTTAGGGTAAATACCCAATAGTGCAATTTCTGGGTCATAGGGCAGTTCTATTTTCAACATTTTGAGGAATCTCCATGCTGTTTTCCAGAGTGGCTGCACCAGCTTGCATTCCCACCAACAGTGTAGGAGGGTTCCCCTTTCTCCACATCCTGGCCAGCATCTGTCATTTCCCGACTTGTTTATTTTAGCCATTCTGACTGGTGTGAGGTGATATCTCATTGTGGTTTTGATTTGTATTTCCCTGATGCCGAGTGATATGGAGCACTTTTTCATGTGTCTGTTGGCCATCTGGATGTCTTCTTTGCAGAAATGTCTGTTCATGTCCTCTGCCCATTTCTTGATTGGATTATTTTTTCTTTGGGTGTTGAGTTTGCTAAGTTCTTTATAGATTCTGGACACTAGTCCTTTATCTGATATGTCGTTTACAAATATCTTCTCCCATTCTGTCAGTTGTCTTTTGATTTTGTTAACTGTTTCCTTTGCTGTGCAAAAGCTTTTGATCTTGATGAAATCCCAATAGTTCATTTTTGCCCTTGCTTCTGTTGCCTTTGGCGTTGTTCCTAGGAAGATGTTGCTGCGGCTGAGGTCGAAGAGGTTGCTGCCTGTGTTCTCCTCAAGGATTTTGATAGATTCCTTTCGCACATTGAGGTCCTTCATCCATTTTGAGTCTATTTTTGTGTGTGGTGTAAGGAAATGGTCCAGTTTCATTTTTCTGCATGTGGCTGTCCAATTTTCCCAGCACCATTTATTGAAGAGGCTGTCTTTTTTCCATTGGACATTCTTTCCTGCTTTGTCAAAGATTAGAGTTGAGGGTCTATTTCTGGGCTCTCTATTCTGTTCCATTGATCTATGTGTCTGTTTTTGTGCCAGTACCATGCTGTCTTGATGATGACAGCTTTGTAATAGAGCTTGAAGTCCGGAATTGTGATGCCACCAACGTTGGCTTTCTTTTTCAATATCCCTTTGGCTATTCGAGGTCTTTTCTAGTTCCATATAAATTTTAGAATTATTTGTTCCATTTCTTTGAAAAAGATGGATGGTACTTTGATAGGAATTGCATTAAATGTATAGATTGCTTTAGGTAGCATAGACATTTTCACAATATTTATTCTTCCAATCCAGGAGCATGGAACATTTTTCCATTTCTTTGTGTCTTCCTCAATTTCTTTCAGGAGTACTTTATAGTTTTCTGAGTATAGATTCTGTGCCTCTTTGGTTAGGTTTATTCCTAGGTATCTTATGGTTTTGGGTGCAATTGTAAATGGGATTGACTCCTTAATTTCTCTTTCTTCTGTCTTGCTTTTGGTGTAGAGAAATGCAACTGATTTCTGTGCATTGATTTTATATCCTGACACTTTACTGAATTCCTGTATAAGTTCTAGCAGTTTTGGAGTGGAGTCTTTTGGGTTTTCCACATATAGTATCATATCATCTGCGAAGAGTGATAATTTGACTTCTTCTTTGCCGATTTGGATGCCTTTAATTTCCTTTTGTTGTCTGATTGCTGAGGCTAGGACCTCTAGTACTATGTTGAATAGCAGTGGTGATAATGGACATCCCTGCCGTGTTCCTGACCTTAGCGGAAAAGCTTTCAGTTTTTCTCCATTGAGAATGATATTTGCGGTGGGTTTTTCATAGATGGCTTTGATGATATTGAGGTATGTGCCCTCTATTCCTACACCTTGAAGAGTTTTGATCAGGAAGGGATGCTGTACTTTGTCAAATGCTTTTTCAGCATCTATTGAGAGTATCATATGGTTCTTGTTCTTTCTTTTATTGATGTGTTTTATCACATTGACTGATTTGCGGATGTTGAACCAACATCATAGGGTTTTTTAATATTAAATACTGGGCTTATTTTAGACGCTAGTTTTCAAAAAGAATTGTTTTATAATACCTCTTATTTGTTCAAGTAATATGGATATTTTGTTTTGTTTTGTTTCTCTTTTAAATCTAAAGACTAGTGTACATCATTTTTATCGATTACTTACAATGATTGCCGTTACAAATTTTTAAAGTAATCTTGTTCTCAAATTTAACACTACAAATGTTCTTTTTACTTGTATTTTAATTTTTTATTTAATTTAAAAGTTATATAGATTTGATCATGTTATTATTCTCTATTGAAAATCTTTCCAGTTGTCTTCCTGACATTAGATAAATCCCAATGGCCACTAAATAACACACATGACCATTTATGACACAGCCCCACTCCACAGAGATCATTTCATTTCTCTCCCCATTCTTGCCCTATCCTTGCTATGCTATGGTCACAGAATTCTAAAAACAAGTGTCGATAACTTTAAAAGTTATCGACTTTAAAAGTTTGCTGAAATCATGCAGAGTATATTGTATCACAATAACAAATCCAAGTAGAAACTAGACTGACACCTGAAAAATATCCCAAATATCTAAAAATGCAGTAACACATTCTGAAATAATCCATGGATCCGAGAAGAAGTCACAAAGGAAATTAGAATGAAAGGGAAAATACAGCATACTATATATTTGGTATATAACGGAAGCAATGGATATAGGAATTGCTATAGCATTAAAAAATCTATAGTAGAAATGGAGCAGCATGTAAAATTAATTATCCCCCACAAGAATCTGGAAATAAAAGAGCAAATCAACTGCCAAGAATGTAGAAGCTAAGAAAAAAAAAATAATAAACACATAAATAATTAAAATACAAAAGGGACAACTAAGAAAAAAAATAATGAAACTAAAGTTAGTTCCTTGAAAAGATTGATAAAATTGATAAAACTCTGATAAGAACGAGCAAGAAAATAGAGAGGACTAATTGCCAGTCTCAGAGATGAAGGATAGGGCCCTCGTCACATATTCTACACATTAAGAAAATAATAGGGAATAATGTTAAGTTTTATGTCAATAAATCTGGAAGTCTAGATGAAATGGACAAATTCCTTGATACAAAGCTAACACAAGAAAAAATGGAAAACCTGAAGAGGCCCTCGTCAGCCAAAGGAGGCTGCTCCAGGGCTCCCCTCTGGGGGTCTGTGCTGCTGCCTCCACTCTAGTGACTAATCTCAGTTTCGGAAAATGCAAAACTGGGCTCCTTAATGGGACTGAAGCAGACTCCTGCCACCTCTTCACCATCCTCCTGAAAGACAGCACTTTAAAATTTTAGAAATAGGAAGAGGTGGGATGCCTGGGGGGTGGGGGGGAGGTGCTCAGTCAGTTAAGCTTTGCCTTAGGCCCAGGTCATGATGTCAGGGTGCTAGGATTGAGTCCTGCCCCCCATTGTGCTCTCTTTCTGACAAATAAACAAATAATATTTTTTAAAGGAAGGAAAGGAAGGAAGGAAAGAGGAAAGAAACAGAAAGAGGACTTCAGTTCTCACATAGAAGTTGGGGATAATGATGCTTCATTCTTTCCTTATAAAACTCCCACACCACAAAACAAAAAACAAAACAACAACAACAAAAAAAAAACACAAGAAACAAACAAACAAACAAAAAAACCTATAATGAATACCTGGTATTTTTTCACACACATATAAAGATAGAAATGTATCTATCTATTTATCTATCAATCTATAGATAGAGATATCTTTAAATTTTTATTGGACATAATGCTCCCCAAGCAGCCCAAGTGGTTTATGAGCAGCTGACTTCACTCCTTCCTTCTGTCCTTCCTTCCTTTTTTCCTTCCTCCTCTCCTTTTTTATATCTTTCCTGAATTCATCTGCTCATTTAGTATGCTCCAGAGAGCAATATGCTTTAAAATATTATTTTGACTATTAACTCAAAACATTCTTAATTGAAGAGACTGTCTTTTTTCCACTGTATATTTTTTCCTGTTTTGTCGAAGATTATTTGACCATAGAGTTGAGGGTTCATATCTGGGCTCTCTACTCTGTTCCACTGGTCTATGTGTCTGTTTTTATGCCAGTACCATGCTGTCTTGGTGACACAGTAGGAAAAAATATACAGTGGAAAAAAGACAGTCTCTTCAATAAATGGTGCTGGGGAAACTGGGCAGCTATATGTAGAAGAATGAAACTCAATCATTCTCTTACACCGTACACAAAGATAAACTCAAAATGGATAAAAGACCTCAACGTGAGACAGGAATCCATCAGAATCCTAGAGGAGAACATAGGCAGTAATCTCTTCGATATCAGCCACAGCAACTTCTTTCAAGATATGTCTCCAAAGGCAAAGGAAACAAAAGCAAAAATGAACTTTGGGGACTTCATCAAATCAAAAGCTTCTTCACAGCAAAGGAAACAGTCAACAAAACAAAGAGGCAACCCACGGAATGGGAGACGATATTTGCAAATGACAGTACAGACAAAAGGTTGATATCTAGTATCTATAATGAACTCATCAAACTCAACACACACAAAACAGACAATCATATCAAAAAATGGGCAGAAGATATGGACAGACACTTCTCCAATGAAGACATACAAATGGCTGTCAGACACATGAAAAAATGTTCATCATCCCTAGCCGTCAGGAAGATTCAAATTAAAACCACATTAAGATATCACCTTACACCATTTAGAATGGCCAAAATTAACAAGACAGGAAACAACATGTGTTGGCGGGGATGTGGAGAAAGGGGAACCCTCTTACACTGTTGGTGGGAATGCAAGTTGGCGCGGCCTCTTTGGAGAACACTGTGGAGATTCCTCAAGAAATTAAAAATAGAACTTCCCTATGACTCTGTCATTGCACTCCAGGGTATTTACCCCAAAGATACAGATGGAATGAAAAGAAGGGCCATCTGTACCCCAATGATTTATAGCAGTAATGGCCACGGTCGCCAAACTGTGGAAAGAACCAAGATGTCCTTCAACAGATGAATGGATAAGGAAGATGTGGTCCATATACACTATGGAGTATTATGCCTCCATCAGAAAGGATGAATACCCAACTTTTGTAGCAACATGGACAGGACTGGAAGAAATTCTGCTGAGTGAAATAAGTCAAGCAAAGAGAGTCAATTATCATATGGTTTCACTTATTTGTGGAGCATAACAAATAGCATGGAGGATGTGGGGAGATAGAGAGGAGAAGGAAGCTGGGGCAAATTGGAAGGGGAGGTGAACCATGAGAGACTATGGACTCTGAAAAACAATCTGAGGGTTTTGAAGGGGCGTGGGGTGGGAGGTCGGGGTACCAGGTGGTGGGTATTATAGAGGGCACAGATTGCATGGAGCACTGGGTGTGGTGCAAAAATAATGAATACTGTTATGCTGAAAATAAAAAATAAATTAAAAAAAACATTCTTAATTGCAAAGATGACCCCTAATTATTTAAGCAAATCATAGTCAGACTATCTCTGTTTTTTGTGATTGTTCCAGAATGGTTCCAATTTGGGCCAATGTGGTATACAGAGGGGTTTATCTCTGGCTCCAGAGGAAATTCCTTCTCATCTTCCTAGGAAAATGCACTGGACTGTTCTCTCTATCCCAGGTGTGAATGCGGAGTCCCAAATCCCCAGACCCTCTCAGGCTCAGGGAACCAGCCTTGTGGGGAGACACAAAGCCTGGATCCTCCATGACCCATGTGACCAATGGAACCCATCAACTCTGAAGCCAATGGCACCTTGGATCTCCAGGCCATGAGTCCTGGGGGTGTCTTTACTGTTGCAGATATGGGGTTGAAAATACCCCAAATGTTTCATAGGAAAGAGAATAAAATTATTTTTAATTAAGTGGATAATATACATTGATAAAGAAAAGAATTTTTGTAGACTAAGTCCGGAACGTTTATCTGAGTAGGAGACCTGGTCCCAGAAACCAGCTGGCTTTTAATTATAGACAAACTTGTTATTTCCCTTTTTTGGTCTGTGCTTTCTGTGCCTCCTCGTTTGTAATATTCATGCAAATTAGAAAAATTATTCCATGGGACTCAGTAAATATGTAAATTAATGGGAATACTCCCACAAAATTAATTATAATTAAATCTGTCATGATTCCAGTTTGGTCTGATTCATTATGAGAAAGTAAGTTCTCAGATGATTTTGAATTAATGCTAGACTACACCTTACTATAATCCAGACACCATTTACTCCAGAATATTATTTTAAATATTAACTCAATAACACACCCTTAATGGCAGGTGTGCTCCCTGAATAAACCAACTGAAAGCAGCCCATCCCCACTGCCACTGTTGGGATCTGGAGTGAAAACGTGCACCCCAGGACCAGTGAAGTATAAGGATAGGTTTGCTGCTGGCTTCAGAGGCAGTTCCTGTTCCTCTCTCACGGAATGGACAGGAGCAGCCCTTTCCATCTGCAGGTGTGAAAGAGGATCCCTGGAGCTTCAGGTTCTAGTGATTCCATCTTCAGGGAACCAATCCTGGTAGGATCTGGGTGTGGCCCAAGGACAGGAGAGGCAGAAGGACTGGGTGCCTTGGAACGCCTCCTAGCCAGAGGTCCATCAGCACCAAGGCCAGCAGCTTTTTGCCCCACCTAGGAGTGAGCCTGGGGGCTTCCCGACTTCTTTGCTGAGTATATTTAGGGTTGAACCTCTCCGTATAACTTCTGGAATGGCCACCACATACATCCTCCTGGATGTTCAGACATCCTCCAAGCTGAGAGACGCAGGTGGTTCTAACTAAGCAGAAAATGTACAGTGATCGGAGCACCTGGGTGGCTCAGCAGGTTAAGCCTCTGCCTTCGGTTCAGGTCATGATCCCAGGATCCTGGGAGCAAGCCCCGTATCAGGCTCTCTGCTCAGCAGGGAGCCTGCTTCCTCCTCTCTCTCTGCCTGCTTCTCTGCCTACTTGTGATCTCTGTCAAATAAATAAATAAAATTCTAAAAAAATTAAAAAAAAAAAAAAGAAAATGTACAGTGATCAAAAAAAAGGAGATGGAGATAAGAAAGGAGTTGGGGGAAATGGGAGGGGGAGATGAACCATGAGAGACTGTGGACTCTGAAAAACAATCTGAGGGTTTTGGAGGGGCTGAGGGTGGGAGGTTGGGTGAGCCTGGTGGTGGGTATTATGGAAGGCGTGTATTGCATGGAGCACTGGGTTTGATGCATAAGCAATGCGTTCTGGAACACTGAAAAGAAATTTAAAAAATAAATAAAAATTTTAAAAAAGAGAGAGAGAGAGCCCAGTGGACTGAGTCTGGGAAGTTTGCTCTATGTAGGAGATCTGGTTCCAGGGACCAGCTTACCTTTTAATTATGGGCAAATTTGTTTATTTCCCCTGTATGTGCTGGCAATTCTTCAGTTTTAACATTCAATCCGGTAAGAAAAATTACTCTCCAAGACTCAATGAATGTGTAAGTGACTGACAATACCCATACAAAGTCAATTATAATTAAATTTATCATGCTCCCAGCACGGTCTGATTCATCATGAGGAGGCAAGTTTTCAGATGACTTTGAATTAATCTAGAATAGCATATCAGTCTTCAGTAACTTCCCTCAAAGCACTATTAATAGTCAGCTAGTGGCTGTGACTTCAAATGTATTCCATTTGGAAGCCAGCCATATTAAGTCCCTACAGAAGTATGTGCATAGCCCTCTTCTAATCTGCATGCCACTAAAATTTGTAGATAAATAATTTATGATCAGACTTCAAATATGTTGATTCTGGTCTGGTCATTGTTCTAAAGAATTTATTCTACTTGTTACACATCTTCCAGAAGTCACCAATGAAATCTCTTCACCTATGGAAGGAACACTGTGTCATGGACATGTTTTTGTGAACCTGTTTGAAGTGATTGGCAGGTGCATCAAATGAAATGTTCTCACCCTGAGCTTTATTAACAAATGACTTCAAGAGATGGGGCCAGTTGGCAATTCTATCATGCCCAGGAGCAGTGATGATAGTGTAACAGACTCTTCCCCCGGCATGACCTCTGGTCTGCTCACTGATGCCCAGCCCACTGTCTGCCCAGTTCCCAAGCCCTGTCTTCCAGCTTTTTCTCTGAGCTCATGAGAGGGTTCCAGTAAGTGTCATCCTTGGTTAAGATGACCAGAATTGTTTCCCCTGCTGGTAACTGGAACTGTGATTCCACCATCACCCAGGATTCCCACCTTCCTCACACATTCAGAGAATCATTCTCATGCTGGTAAGTTTCTGCTACATTCCTCTGAGCTAGGAAGGGAGTGGGAGAAGTGGAAGGCGAGTTTGTTGCTGTGTCTGAAGAGAATCAGGTCAAGGTGAGGTAGATCCGAATACTAGCTAGGTCAGATAATGTCTTCAGTCCCCACCATTTCCAGTGTGCACCTGCTCCTGAGACAGCTCACTTGGACAGTTCAATAGGATGCAAGGAAGGGAACCAAACCTAACGGCTTTGCAGCCAGGCAGGACCAAATTCGCATTTCATGCTTTGCCTTGATGGTTTTATTGTTCTGGCAAGTTTCTTAATCTCTTTGACTCTTAATTTCTTAAAATGCATATTATTTCACTTAACTTATACATTACTGAAAAGATGAGAGATATTGGCAGTAGTCACTGACTCAGGTGTGTACCATAAGTGATAGTGTTTATTATTATTAATATTCATATCATCATGTCACTTCTCTATAGGACAATGCAATTGCAGAAGCTCACATTTTGGAGTTGGAGGATCTGCTTTGAAATCTGGACCTGCCGACTTCCAGCAGTGTAAAAATTCAGGCATAAACACAATTCAAAATGTTGGCTACAACCAACAGGCAAACACTTCACCATGTTTGAGCCTTGTTTCTTTTCCTGTAAAAAGGAAATAAAATTATGCTGATCAAGATTTGTGGGAGGTCAACTGGATAGTATTTTTAACACCCAGAACTGTAGTGGCTCACAGTAGGAGTGTGATCTCCATCATTTTCCTCCTATTTTTCTCTGCCTTTTCTTCTCTTTTTTCTTCCTCACAATCCTTCAAAAACTAACACCTGCTCAGTTTAGTCCTCAAGATCCTGCTCAGTTTGGCTTCAGTTTAACCTTTGGGTGTTACCTTCAACTTCTCTGCTAACAAATTCTCCACTGTGTCAGTGTGCAGCCTGCTCCCCCAGCTGTGCCTCCCTGCTCCTGTGCCCACAGGGTGACTTAACCACAGATGCTTGTTTCCCCACTGACCAGACATAAGGTCTCTTGAGGACAGGGAGGCACAGTATAATGCTTTCTCTCACAGCTGCCACAGAAATGTCGGGCCTCTCTCTCTGCCGCTGATTTTTCATTCCTCGTCTATTCCCCAGCAAAGGGATTAACTAGTCCATTCATTTTCTCTCTTTTCTTTGACAGTGTAACAGGACCGTCTTTATTAAACATAGCAGAATAGAAGGAGACACACTTTTCTGAGTATAGGAGTATATATTGCTGAGCCATAAAATGAAATTCTCATATCAAAGTAGTTCACCCTTGTCCCTTCTGTCATTTTTGTTAAAACAAATCATTTTGTAAATGAACCAGAGAAGTTGGATTTTCTTGGCTTCTTCTCGTGATTTTGTGCATGGTTTGCCACCTCGTCACAGCTGGAGAGGTTGTTGGCCCCATGGCTGAGCACATGGCCAACTCCAGTCCTGCCTCTTGTTGGCCACAGGGTCCCAGCCAGGGAGGACACCACCACTCCTGGGTTTTTCTGGTGAGCACTACGTAGGAGGCCAGAAGAGAGACGGGTAAGAGAGTACTTGGGCTTCCGATGATAAAGCCTGTGCATGGAGCCAGGACTCTGCTCCTTTTCTTTTTTTTTATTTAGGTGAGAAAGACTGAGGAAGGGGATTTCTCTATAGTCCTTTTAGGTGTTCATGTTTTTTCTTTGAAGTCACTTCCAGCCACTAGATGAATCTGAACCAGCTCCTGTCAGTTTAACAATAGTTCAGTAATGTTTGGACCATGGCCTGTGGTGGATTTGGTGAGAAATGGTCACATTCCGGGTATATTTTGGTGGTAGAACAAGAATAAAAAAAGGCGCTGATGAACTAGCCGTGGGATGTGTGAAAGAATAGGAGGGGGCTGGTGTGGACCTCACAGGGGCATCTTGAAGAAGAAATGGGGTCCTGCAAGCCGTCTGAGCCTCCTCCGCATGCTTTGCCAAAACACTGTTGGCCGGCATGAGTGCGTGTCTTTATCGCAGAGATTCATTTTCAGTGTTGGCAAGGAACAAAAGAAATGGTCATTTGATGAATTTAAAACCATAGGAAAATGGAAGCAAAATGGCTCCATTTGAAGATATTTACTTCCACATTTATCACAGAATGACTAAATTTATTCTGAGTGTTGCAAGAGTAGATAATTATGGAAAAATTCATTGTTTTGCTTAAATTATCATTCATGTAGTATGCATTTGTTGGCAGAAAAGTCTGTAAATTCATGAATATAATGATTTGTAAGAACCGAATTGAAAAGTCTTAGTTTAGCAAAATGCCATCAAAGTCTGGATTGTTGTTAGTTACGATGCCTGAAAAACTATTACAAATCAAACTTGACAAGCAACTCCATTTGTATGTTGTTATTATCAAATATTTATAATTAAATTCTTGATTTAAATGCATTTCATTTCAGACATTGAAGGACACTTCTCATAACTGAGGAAAAATAAAAACTACACAATTAGATATAATGGCACAAATATTTCAATAGATTTTTGAAATACTATAGTTTTTCAGAGGTGGCATTTATGGCTTATCATAAATTCTGAATGCAATATTCTAAGATGTGTGACATTGAGAACATATATTTAATTATTACTTTAAGAGGCATGATATTAGGTTACAGGAAGAGCATGTAAAGGTATATAGACTATGGCACTGAGAACATGAACTCCCTTCCCTGGTAGTCTTGAAGAAATCTTGCTGACTATTGGGAAAAAAAGAACAGTAACCCTTACAATTTAATACCAAGGAGGCAGCAACAGCAGAATTGAGTACTTAGTATGTAGCAGGAACAGTTTTAAAGATTTTATATGTGTTAAAGGTAGAATAGTGGACTCCCCAAAAAATAACTATGGCCTATTCCCTGAAACTTGTCATTATGTAAAATGGTAAAAAGAACTTGGCAAATGTGATTAAGATAAAGATCTTGCTATAGAGAAATTATCCTGGATTATTTGGGTGATCCCAATGTAATCACGAGTTGACCTCAGTGTAAGAGGGAAACAAGAGAGTCAGGGTCAGAGAGATTTGATAACACAAGCAAAAGTTGGCGTGAAGCCCTTTGAAGTTGGAGGAAGGGGCCAGAAGCCCAGGACACAGGCGACCTCCGGATGGTGGCAAACTCCGGGAACGGATTCTGCCCTGGAGCCTCCAGAGATGAACGGCCCAGTTGACACCTCAAATGCAGTGTGGTGTAACTGATTTTGAACTTCTGCCCTCCAGAACTGAAAGGTAATGACTCATGTTGTCATAACCACTAAGTTTGTGGGAATTTGTTGCAGCAGCCAGAGGAAACTCACATAGCTTACACAATCCCATTTTAGCTTCGAGACGCCACTGTGAGGTCCACACCAACCTCCTCCTATCTCGTCCCTCTCGTCTGAGAGCCATTATTTTCTTTCACACATCCCACATTTAGTTCATCGGTGCATTTTTTTTCTGTTCTGTCACCAAAATATACCCAGAATGTAACTATTTCTCACCAAATGCACCTCAGGCCATGGTCCAAACATTCTTGCACTATTGTGTCTGGCATGGGATCAGAGAAGATAGCCTCCTATCTCCTACCCTCTTTATCTTCAGTCCCCTACACCGCCCCGTACCATATTGGTTTGACCGACCTCTGCCTCTCAGCCCTTGTCCCCCTCTGTCCTCCCACACTTTCCTTGGCCCTAGGGTGCAAGGATCACTTGGTTCCAGAACTTACTTGGCAGTTTCTAGCTTTAGTGCCTGTTATGGGCTGGATTTTATACCCACCCCCCAAAATTTACAGGTTGAAATCCTAATCTCTAGTCCCTCAGAAGTGACTGTATTTGGAGTTACAGAGGTAAAGAATAGAAATGAGATCATTAGAGTAGACTCCAACCCAGTATGACAGGTGTCCCTATACGAAGAGGAGATTAGGACGCTGGCATGCACTTAGGGAAGGCTGTGTAAGAACACAGAGAGAAGACAGCCAACTACAAGTCAAGGAGAGAGGCCTCAGAAGAGAGCAACACTGCCAACACTCTACTCTTGAACTTCTAAGCTCCAGAACTGTGAGAAAGTACATTCCTGGAATTTAATTTAAGCTCCCCAGTCTCTGGTGCTTTGTCATAGCAGCCCTAGGAGACTAGAGTAGTGCTTTGGTCCCCGTGTCTCTCAAGTCTTTGCTCAAAAAATCAGCTTCCCAGTGTTGCCATTCTTGGACAAATTTTCACCCTGTTTGCTCCTGAATTTTCATACCTGTTTCCCTGATTTATGTGCCCTTGACCCACAGGCACTACTTGGAGCTAGCTGCAGAGTGGAGAGCACTACCTCTGCCATTATGAACAACTTAGATGGTATCCATGACTGATCTATCACTTTCTGGAAGCCAGGTTTTGTACCCATGATTTACTTAAATTACAACCCTTAACCTGCACAGTATCCCTAGGAGGTAGAAAACCTGTCTATCCCACTTACAGATGAGGAGACTGAGGGTCATGAAGGTTAAATGTTGCTCATATTGGTGCAAGATAGTACGATAAAATGGTTAAACGTAAAGGTTAAACAGGACTGACAGTTAATCCCAGAGTCCACCCTATCATGAGTAATGGGAAACTGGGCAGGACCTGGGCTTGGAGCCACCCGCCCAGGAAGACCGAGGGCTTACACAGCAGAGTACTGCACTCCCTGCCGGTAAGCTCACTCCCACCACAAGGATCGGGAGCAGCTTAGCCAACAGACATTTTTCTTACTCACCAACTTAGTAACATGATAAATCCTCAGGCAGAGAGAGAAAACGGGACAGAGACGAGAGGCTTACACACATCGGGCTCTGCCCAGAGAAGGAAACGGCAGGAGAGGGAGAGAACTGTTTCAGCCTAACACGGTCTTTCAAGGACAAACCCAATCACTCCTCCTTCTGAAAGATAATGGACTCTTCAGGCAAAATTAATCTTTCCTTCGCTTGACTCTTTTCCAGTATGGACTCTGTAATGGAACCTGCTTTCTCCTAGATCATGGACAGTTCTGTCAATATCCAATATCCCTGAGGAGATTGGAGGCTCATGAGGAAAGTCTTCCTATCTTAGCATTTTGTCTTACTCTCAATAGTCAGCATCTTCCCTCACAAAGAGTAAAATCTCCATGACGAGTGACTAAACAATTGAAATTTGGAGATACATACTAAGCAAGACAGATTAGTGTGTATTTACAACAAATGGTGGGACCCCCTTTTCCTTGTGCCATGGCGAACTTCACACTCAGTGTACTGAGTGTTACACAAGAGGAAGTCCTGGTTTAAATTCTCCTCATGCAGGAGGACATGAAACCAGGTTAGAATCTAACAACGCATGTTAATTGCAGAGACTGAATACATAGCCTTAGCATTTCAGTTTAGCTCCTGGATTTCTAAAACAATGAACCAATTATTCAACAGTTAACAAACCAAATAGTGTGAATTGGTCACAATTTTTGTAAGTAAATTTGAATATTTTCTGCTCTTGACTATCTCATTTTATCCAATGTTTAAAACAATGAATTATTAATGTGCCTGAAAATTTTCCATTGGAAAGCAGAGCTTTCTAAAGGCTTTCAATAACAGAAGTAAATTATAGAGTTGGCATTCGTAAATTCCAACTTGAGAAATATCACTCATTTTTGTTAGGATGAGAACGTTTTGAGTTAAAGGATTAAAAATAATATTGTCTTTTCCAATTAGGGAAAGTCAGTTATTGGAATCATAAATTACCAGACATCATTTTAGAATAAAGTGATATAAGAATGTAAACTAATTGAAATTCAAGGCTTTGTGATTCCCTTTTGAAACATGATTTTGAAAAGAAAATACACTATTATTGATGGTAACAATTCTTTGTTTTAGTAACTGTATTGTAACTATGCACTTTTTTTTGCCAGGAAAGACTCCTATGGCCCTCCCTTGGGCTCTCTTTGGGGCTCTCCCAACACCCTCCGCATGTCTCTAGAATTTGCTTATCATATCAACTCCACCAGTCTGGCTATCTCCCACATTGAAGAGTAAGACCGTCAAGGGAAGGATGGTCATATTCAGCCATCATGAATTCTGGACAATGATGGGTATTTCAGGACTGACATTCCTTGTACTAAATGATGGCTTCTCATGGTCTTCATACTTCTCAGACCACCTTTCCAAGCCCTTCACAAATTGTCCCTCGGTCCTTTTCCAGGCTTAAAGCTCCCAGCACTCTGTGAACCCGAGACAGCAGAAAACTCCCTGGCCCACTTGTTACCATGCCTGGGCTCATGCCCTTCCATTCCACAGCTCCCACTAGCCCAAGAGATCATCCATGTGTTCAGTCAGCCAACTTTATGAATCACGAAGAAGCCTCACTCATAGTGAGAACGAACATTCCCATCTGCCCATCGATTATCGTCCTCCGTGATTCCTCTGACAGCCTTATCTATTACAATGTGTTTTGTGGTTGGAGGTGACCATGCCTTGTTATTCAGACTCAACTGTAGGCTGTGTAAGGGCGAGGACCAGAGTCCCTGGCAGTACAGCACAGTGTGTGACTTGTGTGGCGACATTCTAGAATTGCTTCTTGAATTAAGACAATTTCTTCAGTGAGGTAGTATATTTACTGATAATATAGGAACAAGAATTATCTTCCTAAAACTGGTGTCCTCTACCCTTAGAAGCTCCATGCCAAAAACAGTTTATCTATCACCACAGAACTACTTTTTTTTTTTTTTTTAATTGATGTGGGGAAAATACTTGCATAATCATCTCACTTTTTTAGTGCAAATTCAAAATAATGCCAGAAGTTAACTGTGACAAATTAGTTTGAAAAAAATGAATTTTTATTAAAAGAGCCTTGGGAGGGACGCCTGGGTGGCTCAGTTGGTTAAGCAGCTGCCTTCGGCTCAGGTCATGATCCCAGCGTCCTGGGATCGAGTCCCACATCGGGCTCCTTGCTCCGCAGGGAGCCTGCTTCTCCCTCTGACTCTGCCTTCCACTCTGTCTGCCTGTGCTCACTCTCACTCTCTCTCTCTTACAAATAAATAAATAAAATCTTTAAAAAAAAAAAAAAAGAGCCTTGGGATGCCTGGGTGGTTCAGTCAGTTAAACGTCCAACTCTTGATTTTGGCTCAGGTCATGATCTCAGGTTTGTGAGATCCAGCCCAGCATCCAGCTTTGCACTGGGTGTGGAGCCTCCTTAAGAGTCTTTCTCAGGGGTGACTCAGTGACCCAGTTGTTAAGAGTCTGCCTTCAGCTCAGGTCAAGAACCCAGGGTCCTGGGTACAAGCCTCACACTGGGATCCCGGCTTGGGGCAACGGGGAAAGACCTGCTTTTCCCTCTCCCACTCCCCTGCTTGTGTTCCCTCTCTCACTGTGTCTTGCCCTGTCAAATAAATAAAATAAAAAAGACTCTCTCTCCCTTCCTGCTCAATTTCTCTCTTTCTCAAGAAAATGGAAAAGAAAGAGAAAGAAAGAAAGAAAAGAAAGAAAGAAAGAAAGAAAGAAAGAAAGAAAGAAAGAAACAATGTCCAAATTTAAGAATCTAATTTAAAGAATTTATTAACTAATTTAGTTATTTATTCGAGGGGTGGCTGAGGAGTAGAAGGAGAAGGACAAGCAGACTCCCCACTGCGGGTGAGCCTGACATAGGGCTCAATCCCACAACCCTGAGATCATGACTGAAACTGAAATCAAGAGTCAGGTGCTTCACCAACTGAGCCACCCAAGCGCCCCTCAAGAATCTAACTCAAGAAGAAAAATGTGCATTCTATTTTCCTTGAATGGAATGTTTTATGTATATTTCCTAGAACCACGTATTCTGATATATGATTTAAATAAAAAATATTCTTGTTGAAAAAAGAAAAAAAAAAGAATCTAACTCAAACATTTTATATAAGTTTAATTTTAATTACTAGTTATTACAGTTGAAGATAGGAAAAAAAAAATCCTTAAAAATCCTGGAATGTGGGCGCCTGGGTGGCTCAGTTGGTTAAGTGCCTGCCTTCAGCTCAGATCATGATCCCGGGGTCTTTGGATTGAGTCTCACATGGGAATCCCTGCTCAGAGGGACAATCTGCTTTTCCTTCTCCGTTTGTCTGCTGTTAGCCTCACTTGTGCTTGCGCTCTCTCTGACAAATAAATAAATTTTAAAAATCTTTTTAAAAAAATCCTGGAATGTATCCAAAATGAAATCAACCCTCGGGACGCCTGGGTGGCTCAGTTGGTTGGATGACTGCCTTCAGCTCAGGTCATGATCCTGGAGTCCCGGGATCGAGTCCCGCATCGGACTCCCAGCTCCATGGGGAGTCTGCTTCTTGACCTTCTCCTCATTCATGCTCTCTCTCACTGTCTCTCTCTCAAGTAAATAAATAAAATCTTTAAAAAAAAAAATCAACCCTTAAAGATGTCATTTAATCAGATTTGCAAATGCAAATGTGATGACACCGACATTGAGGAGCCCCAGTGCTGAGGTAAACACAGCACTTGTAAGTGCTAAGTAAACACAGTTTACTTAGGTAAACTTCACCTAAAATGATGGCATACGAAGAATTTTTAAGGTTCAAAGCATGGTCCACTTTAAAGTCACCAAAGCTCAGCTACATTTATGTAAACTCTCAGAAAGCACCCCTTTCGCCTCTGTTATCCTAAACACAGACAGTCCCTAGTGATGTCAGCAGTCCTCCAAAAGATAGTTGTTGCACCAACAGAAAGTCCAAAACAGGAAGACTGCCAGCAAACCAGAGTGCCTTTATCATGGACTGCATTGAATTTCCACAAAATTCATACGTTAAATGCTTCACGCAATGTTTGATAAGGACGTTAGGGAAGAAATAAAGTTACAGGAGGGTCGTAAAGGTGGGGTCCTAAGCCAACATTCCTAGTGTCCTTATACTAAGAAGAAAACACCCCAGAAAGCTCCCTCTCTGTCTCCCTCTCCTCCCCAACTCTCACACAGAGAAGGAACCATCTACAAGCCAAAGAGAGGGGCCTCACCAGAAACCAACCCGGAAGGCACATTGATCTCGGGCTTCCGGCCTCCTGAACTGTGAGAAAATTAACTTCTGTGGCTTAAGCCCCCAGTCTGTGGTGTTCTGTTATGGCAGCCAAAACTAACTAATATAGCCTGTCTGTTTCCTTTAATTCAAGTCTGTTTCCCATCTCACCAACATTCACGATCATCTTTTGGGATAAAAAAAAGAATTACAGGCAGTTAAAGGCCTACAAATTAGTAGGTATTACTAAGGGGGATTGTGCATATAGATATGCATGTGACAGGAAAATTCTTTGTGAGGCTGTCAATGTATTTTTTTTTTTATTGGTGAGTTTGGGGTCACAAAGTGTTCCTCACTGAGATCTAATAGTATTCTGTTCATGGAGGAAAGTATGGCACTGGAGTAAGTCACGAATATCTGACTTCAAATCCAAGCATTATATTTATTAGTTATGTGACCACAGGCAATTTCTGTAACTTCTTTGTCAGTTTTTCTCATTTCTAGAGGGAGAGGATCCCACCTCTCTTCATTGCTGAGAAATATGATACTGTATGCAAAGTGTCTGGTGGAGAATCAAAACTATTTTTTTTGTTTTGTTTTCTTAAGGATTTCATAGGCTTCCAGGTTACCAGAATTTGCAGAGCTACTTAGGAAGCAAATATCACAATGGGAAATCTTACTTGTCTATGTGCTATGGTGTTCAGAACATTCTTCTGGTGGTAGGACCAAAAGACGGTGTAAACTTTGAGTATTTACTCAACTATGGGTCACTGCTGCAAAGATTACTGGACTTGACCACAAAAGAACTGGGCTTGAGACCAGGGTCTGCCACTCTCTATGGAACTTAAGACAAGGTCTTTAATCTCTGACCTCAGGTTCCTCATCTATGAAATGGGAATAACTCTCTCTACTTTAACCTCACAGATGTTTGTGGGATTCGAAGACAATATGCAAAGTATTTTGCAAGTCATCGAAAAAGAAATTAGATTCTAATAGAAAAGAATTATTGGATTTGTGTGGGAATTCAGACTATAGTGGCTGAGGACTCTGGGTCATGTATTCATTCAACTAGTATTCAGAGAAATGATCCTGGACCCTGTGGTGGGCACAAAGTCTACCTTGATGAATGAGAGGAATTTGGTTCCTCACTTTAAAGAACCATCCATCAAGCAAGGGAGGCAGATAGTAAACACACAAGAAAACCAATACTTGTATTATTTTAAGCTATGGTGAGTTCAGGGTGCTTGGGTGGCTCAGTCGGTTGGGTATCTGCCTTTGGCTTGGGTCATGATCCCGGGGTCCTGGAATCGAGCTCCACATCGGGCTCCCTGCTTGGCAAAGAACCCACTGCTCCCTCTCCCTCTGCCTGCTGCTCCTCCTGCTCTCCCTCTCTCTGTCAAATAATTAAAAATAAAATATTTAAATAAGGAAATAAATAAACCATGATGAGTTCTGCAAACAGAAAGAATAAACAGTCACGAAAAAGCATTTATAAGATGGTGTGGGGGACTGAGAGTCAAGGTCAGCGTTTTACTGCTGGGAGGAGAGAGGGAAGGAGAGCATCCTGGCCACTGGGATGTGGGGAGGAAAGATTGGACCCGAGGGAAGGAAGGAAATATATATTGGAGTCAGATATATTTTGCAGGTACAATGTCCAGGCAGGTTTGTTCAAATAAGCAAAGGCAGCATCGTCACCTCCCTATGTGGGGAAGGAAATAGCATGAGTCTTTATGAAAAAAAGTTTTTGCTAGATGAATAACTTTTGAAAATTACTGGCAAGTCTGAATTGAAATGTTTTGATAATTCTTCCTTTTCCTTCCAGGAAAAGTAATGTCACTCCACCAATTTCACAGCAAGAAATGAAGGCAAAGCAATTGCTTGGGGTTGGGAGAGAAAACTCAATAGTAAAAAGTCAATGCAGCTTAACTTTTATTTCTCTCATACTAATTGAGTGTAATAAGACTTTGTGATTATACTTCAGCTTCAATATTGTAAGTTGTTATTTGCCTCTGAAACTTTTCTAAAGTTTCCCTATGTCTGCTTTTCACAAAAGTGCTTTTATTTTCTTCCTTCGATTTAAGTTGCCATAATTATTTTAATTATCTCTCTCCTATTTTATATCCTATTTTTTTTTCTTTTTCTTTCATTTGCCTGTATAGGAAGTATCTTATCAGTTTATAAGAAATGGCAGGCTTTCATAACTTTAACTTCAACACAATAAAAAAACATTTTGACCATTTTTCCAAGGACAGAAGTTATGAAAGGAACTTTAGACTGTTAGAGATATCGATAAAATCAGATCGACTTTTCCAATAAAATACCAGCCAGCAGAAATTTGAAGTTACAATACTTTCAGGTTTAGAGCAACACCACATTTCAATCTGTCATCTGCTTTTCATTATTAGCACCCTCTAAAATATTTCTCTTTCGTTTTATCTGCTCTCGTAATACTCTGTTCTGAGGAGCTGGCGGGAAGGGAGGCAGCCTCTTCTCTCACAAGAAGCCCATAAGCTGTATGTAATTCCTCACCCTCCTAGTGATTTTCTCACAGCCAATGTTTCCATAAATTCCTTTCTTTTCAACTTCTGAAATGACTGATTTGTTTTGTAATGCATCTTTCATTCACCCATGTGCATATAAAAATAAGTTATAGTTTACAGTATTGCATCGATACAGTAATGTCACTCTCTGTTGCTAGTATTAAAGATCCTATTTATGCCGAATCCATGTGAAATAGACTAATAGTGATAACACCAGTAATGTCATATTTTCACATTAAGTCTCTTTTCTAAGCCTTGAAATGTGGCTAAATTAATAAGTAATTAAAAATCAACTTTTTCTAGAGAGAAAAGTGATTTTCTACTCTCCAATAATCTAATGAATCGCCCTAAGTTTCAAAGGGAGGTGATTCTAACTTCTCAAGAGCCTCATCAATGACCTGGATGGTACCCAGATTCCTCCCTAAGGGTCTCTCCAGCAAGGAGAGATAGACCTGGAGTATAGATATTCGTGGCCTCTTTTGTGTTTTCAGACTGGTCAGAGCCCACCAAGCACCAACCTACTCTGCTTAGGGTCAATGATGACAAACTAGCTTATCTTCTCTCTGGGCTTCTAGAATTCAGGTAACCTTACGGACTGGGAACATGGCCATTTTAAGTAACTTTGGTTCTATAGATAACATAAAATTATCCAAGGATATATTTGATTTTGTTTTCTCATATGGATATCTCTGCAGCCTAGGCAGAATAACGCAATTGTAAGGAGAAAAACCATAGCTATAAATCCCCTTTCTATAACACCTGAAGGTTTATATAAGGTTCTGATCAGTTTCTCATTTTTATTTTGATCCACACATCAATGCCATGGGGAAGGAAGACTAGTTACTGGCCCTATTTCACAGGTAAGGAAAATAAGAAAACATGGTGGTGATTTTGCCCAAGTCCCAAAGCTCACACTTTAGTGAGCTAAATACAGTGATTCAGCACCTCCATACATCACATGGTGCTCATCACAAGTGCAATCCTTCTTCCCCATCAACTAGTTCCCCCACCCACCCCACCTCCTCTCTGGGGACCATCAGTGTGTTTTCTATATTTGAGAGTCTATTCTTGGTTTTCCTCTACCTCTCTCTTCCCCCAGCTTTGCTCATTTATTTTTATGTCTTAAATTCCACATATGACTGAAATCACATGGTATTTGTCTTTCTCTGAGTTATTTTGCTTAGCATTATACTCTCTAGCTCCAAGCATGTTGTTGCAAATGGCAAGATTTCAATTTTTTATGGCTGAGTAATATTCCATTGTGTGTGTGGGGGGGGTGCCACATCTTCTTTATCTATTCATCAGTTGATGGACACTTGAGCTATTTCCATAGTTAAGTTGTTGTAGACAATGCTGCCATTAATATCATGGTGTATGTATCCCTTTGAATTACTATTTTTGCATTCTTTGTAAGGATATTTGTGTGTATGTGTATATACTTTTTCTCTTTAGGAATAGGTTAACTTTTCCTAAATGGAAGACAGAAAACATTGACTATAAAAGATACTGATAAATTCAAATACGTGAAAATTATAAAGTTCCTTTGAGTATTTCAAAGTGAAAAGCCAGAGCAGAAAATGTGGTTTTTCATACATAGATTCAACATAAATTTTGTATCAAGAATTCCTTTAAAGTCTGACAAATTAGTAAGTGAAAGACTGGTGCCCCACAGAGAAAGTCTTGGAAACATGAGTTCATGTAAGTCTCCTTGGCACCTGAAACAAATCATCATAAATCAACAATTATGTTTATCTGTAGTAAAATAAAAAGTAGAAGTTATATGGATTCTCTAATACTTCTTAGCGGTGTATAAGCATTTACATTCTTATCCAGGCATTCAGCAATGTCATTTTCTTTGTTACTTTGAACTGTCTTTCCACTCACTGTTTTTTGACATTGAATTACACAGATCAAACATGACTTTTCCAGTCATTTTTCTTTCCAAGCAAAAGTAATGGGGTTGAATTGTAATATTACTGGTTTTTCCATTTGTTCAATTTTTTTAGTATATTATATATTTGCTTATGAAACCTATGGGCTTTCTATCCAATTCTACTTGCTTCTTAAAGAAACGAGAAGTGGAAAAGCAATAACCAGTAGAGAGTCACATCACATCGTATTCAGACAAGAGTTCCTTTATATTTCCATTCATAAACATTACAAAACTTTGTGAATAAAAAAGATGGTAGGGTTTTACACTAAACATAGAAATGTTCAAGAGAAAAATTTCTTTAGATTAAAACAAACCAGAATGGAAGGAGACTTCAGTCTCTTAAAATTCATTAGTCTATAAACTAGAACCAACAACCATTTTCTGTGACGATGCTTCCAAGTATACCCCCTGGTCCACTCAGTCTTCAATAGTTCTTGCTTCCAGCCTTCCATGAGATTAGCCACTGACCTATCTCAGATTAGTGCCGGCAAGCAGATATCCTGACTTGCATTTTCATTCATCATTTCCTTCTTCCTCCTTGTTAACCAGAAGCAAGTGACCCATCCTTTTTCTCTAACTTACCCCCCTGATTCTCCGGGACTCATCCACGGTACCTCTCACGGTACCCACGGGCACCCTGTCCTATCGGTTATCTTCTCTCTAGTGTATTTTCAACCTCATCTTCTTTGTCTACTCATCCCCATTAAGATTGTTCATGAATATTCTAAGAAAATAAAGCTCTGGACACTACATGTTCTTCTCTTTTCCTCACAGGGCTCTTTTCCTCCACCATAAACGTCCTTAAAATCCTACTACTTTTGCTTTCTCGCTTCCTCATCACCACCCCACTCTCTCCTCAATCTCTTCATCTCCCTCTACCCCAACACGCAGCTGAAACCTGTCTACAAAACACCCGTGATCAACCCATTGCTACATCCAGGGCACGTTTTCAGATCCGCCCCTGAAGGTGGATCCTGCCCATTCATTCACAAAGTCAGTGAGTAAATGACGTCATGTTCCACCCAGTTTTTCATGCCAGAAGCTGAACAAGGGAAGGCGTTGGCCTGGATCCCGTAAGACAGTAGCTTTTCCAGTTTGCCACCTGCTCCCTATGGAATTCTGTTGTATACACTGAGAAGGATGATGTAAGTTAAACACCAAGCAAAATTCCAAAAATATACCTCGAAATGTGTAAATTTGTATTTCTATTAAAAGGGAGCTTGTTTCCATACATTTACTATCACCAGGACATTACCTTTCTCTCCGGGTCAACGTGTAAGGAAGATATGGAGTTTTGCATTCTGAATCCCGATGATGCTGAACCTTTGTCTGGATTTTTGTACTTTCTGAATTCAAATTTCATCCTTTGCCTATTTTTCTATTATCTTGTCATCATCTTTTTGGCTTGTAAACTCTTTAAAAGAGATATAAAACTGTGAAAAGAGTTTTGTTGTGTTAACCAATGGAATGTACCCAGATTATGTATTATCCTTAGTCTGTATCTTGCTATTGAGTTATACCTTCAAAACACAATCAAGTGAAAATAACTGAAGGTACAACTGAAAAATAAAATATCATCATTGATAAAATGTCAGCATCATCATAGACCCAGCTTTCAGACTGTGTAGACATTAGTAGGGACATAAATTACTCAGACTAAGTGTGTTACAGGTTCATTGTAGGCCAGACACTTTATCATTTTGCAGTGAAGCTCAGAGTTCCTGACTTTAATCCGTCCTCAAGTCAAGGAGGCTGTGGTCTTACTTTACAGTGAACTATGAGGTACTTCTCTGACGTGGGTAGACCTCTCACATTGATGAGTGTCCATATGTTCCTCCTGTTGGCCGCAGGTGGGGATGGTATTGGATGGTGGGGGCAGGGGGCAGAAATGAACAATAGGGCTGTCTCACCAGTCCCCAATGCCCATGACCACCTAACATTTACTCATTCTTTATGATTACATAATCTAACTGCTAAAAAGCAATGCTATGTAGAAATCTGGACCAAGCAAGGGATTGCTTTTAGCTCTTTTCAGACAGCTGCCGTCACCCTAGCTCTTTCCACCCCTGCCTTGAAGATGTAGCTGACCTCCTAGCCTCCTGGCTTCCAGAGTCCCTACTAGCCTCTTACAAAGTCATCTGGGAAGTCTTCCCAAACCCTGACTTCAGTGTTATCATTCTCTAAATGCTCTAAAAGATGAGAGTAGATAGTGTCAGAAATGAGTTCAACTATAAGACACCCCATTGGCGTGGGACAATTACTTGGTGGTGGCATGAGAAAAACCCTCCCCATCCCCCAACACTAGAATCATTTGGTGCGGAATGTTTAGATGTTATAGG
Source organism: Mustela lutreola (assembly GCF_030435805.1). NCBI lineage: Eukaryota > Metazoa > Chordata > Mammalia > Carnivora > Mustelidae > Mustela > Mustela lutreola. The sequence continues at coordinate 6,071,069 of NC_081294.1, read as the reverse complement.
AAATGAAATTGTTTTCTTGATTTCCTTTACAGATTTTTCATTGTTAGTATGTAGAAATATAAGTGATTTGGGGTGTTGATTTTGTATACTGCAACTTTGCTGAATTTATTATTTTTAACTTTGTGTGTGGGGGGGTAGATCTTTAGGGCAAACTTGCTTTTAAATTATTTGTTAACATCAGGCAATGGGAATTCACACTGTTGAAAATGTTAACATTGCATGTATCAGTTCCATGGGCATAAAGATGTACCCCTCTGATCTGCCTTCAAGGAAAGCTGTTGCCCAGAGACAGATTTTGTTCAGCAGACACCTGCTGCAGCTCAGTCCTCTGGGGGTCCGCCTCAGGTGCGGGGAGCTGCCTCATCCACAGCCATGTCCTTCTCCAGGCACCTACATCTGGGAAGGCAGTGAACACGTGGCCCCTTCAGCCTGGTGCATGACGACTAGACCTGTTCACCCCACTCCTGGGCTCCCTGCAGGGGCAGAGGCTCAGTCAGGTGGCATCACATGTCACCCTCCCCTCTGCCCAATGCTGGGTCCTTCCTTTCGCCTTCACACGTGGTCACTCAGATGAGCGTTTTTCGTCTCAGCTTCATCTCAGCGTCTGCTTCAGGAAACGCACCCTGAGACAGTCGCTAGTTTAGAGATGACTGCTGTTGCATTATTTGTCATTTTTAATTTTCCAGATATTTGACAAAAGCTCACTTAGACAATGGTAATAATTTAAAAGCCTACAATTGCTTTTTTAGAAAGTTTGTACAAAAAAAATTCCAAAGTCACAACTATTTGCTTTCATTCTTTCATCCTTGTTTTCAGAGGAATCAATAAAGATGACCTTGGGGTCCTGTTTACTTTTCCTTCTGAGTTGACGTCAACCAGATGCAATCTTTCAAACACCAGCTCCTTGCTGCTTTACTGAAAGGCTTAAACTCTTCCAACTCTTGAAATGCTTTTTTAAATAAATCTGTTATTTAAGAGTCCCCCCCCAAAGTTGCATGATTTAAAGTTTTCTCTCAGGTGTTTTCTGTGCTTAAAAATCTGTGTTGTTGCTGTTTATTAACGGTCCACCTTCAGCCCTTCAGCTTTTATTGTGTGTGTTTCCCTTTTCCCTTGGCCTGTGACACCAAGGGAAGAGGCAGGACACAGAATGCCCCACTCAGGTGTGGTGTGTTCTACCTCCGCAGCCTAGAAAAGGGGCCATGAGTGTCCAGGAAGAGAAGACCAATATGGCGCCTGTGCGTGCCGCACTGTTTCCAGTAAGAGCCTCATGGGTCCCTGGTAATCGTGAACCACCATGTGGTTCTCACCTGGTGGCAGCACAATCAGCCATGACACATAGTTTGTGCTGCTGATTTAACATTAAACACATAGAAAGCAAACTATGCATACAGACAACTCATTTATTTCTCATGAATTCTGACAGCCGGTGCCAACAGCAGCAGAGGACTGCCAGTTGTGCCTTTATCAACTCCAGCAGCGATTTGCCCAAACTTACAAATCAGGTAAAACTGGCCTCCATTTCATGCTTCGATTATCAATGTTCACGGATCCTCATAATTCTACAATAACGGGGCAACATAGGAAGTCATTTGATCCAGCCATAAGACAATAAGGAAAACCACCAAGGTGTTAGTTCTAATTTAGGCATTTACACAAATTTTCTGGGAAAATTTTAACACTGTCTTTTCTCTGTTTTTCCTAAAAAATAGTTGGTTTCTGTCTGGGGAAGAATTCTTTCAACTACATTAAATGTGGATTTCTCTCTCTATGATACCCTCGTGGACAACACACTGTTCCTTTGAGGACTCCTCTTTGCGGCATACACATATCCCACAAGCCAGCCCCAGTGTGGGGAAAACAAGTCAAGTGCAGTTACAACAAAAAATAAAGTAAAATGTGCACAAGTCTAGTAACACACAGCTTCCGACCATCGGAGCACTTTCCCTGCTGGCTTGGAAGTTGTGATGTAGAAAAATGAATGTGTAGTCTTTTTAGAGTCTTTCTCTTCGTGGCATTTTCTTCAGCTTTTTATTCTGTGTCCACGCTGGACAAATTTGGGTTTTTAAAGAAGTGCCCTAGGTCATCACATTATTGCCCACCCGGAAAATAAAACGTGTTTCCAGTCTCTGACGATGTATATACTCTTTCTTCCGCACGGCGTTCCTGATACGAGCCGGGGGGATGGCACCCATATTCCATTCTGCAAACGACTGTAGAGAAGACATCCCAGAACAAACGTACTTCCTCCCGGCAGAGCAGCGGATTCTTGCTTCTACTTCACGGACACTCGCTCCCTCTTTTCGGTCCCACTCGGAGCACGATCTCCACTTTCCCCCTGTGCCCTGGCATGCAGGCCCTTAATAAACCAATTTATTCTCTCGTTCAAATATTTAGAAGCACTGATAACTTCTGGAACACTTTGACCAGGCCTGTTTTCATGGTGACAAGCAATTTTCTGGTTTTTAAGTACAGCCTGTAAGCCTGTATTCCATCTACGAGTGACAGCAGGTCTTAGGTCTTTGGATGGTAATTCAGGGAGGGGAGGTAAGGCTAAGTGGTTTACATGGGTGCTAAGTTCCTTTCTCCCATAACTACTTTCCCACTATTGTTTCCCTCGTGTTGCAGAACCTTAACACCAATGAAATGAGCCTCATGTCCTCTCTTTTCCTTACCTGTATTTGTGATCATATGAAAAGACACGCATAGCTGTAGTTCTCTTTAAGTATCTCGAACACATCACTACCTTTTGTGGTTCCTGAAAACATGCCTTCTCTCTCCCCACTGACCAGGACTCCCTCTGCTGGAACTTAGAGCTGAAATTAAGGCTGAAATTAAGAGCAAAATTACAGGCTACAATATTTCCACTTCTAACAAACCTTGTGCCAGACCACCCATTGTTAAGAACAACAGTTTAACTAAATTACTGCTGTAAACTATTCCCATTTAATTGACACTATGGAAACCACATTCAGAGACTTGGGATTTTTTTCCTCCTGTTTTGCCCCTGGGTTTAGAGGTGGAAGAGGCTGGTGTCACAGACTGCATAATAACCTCATTGTTCTTTGATCATCTTTTCTGCTGGGGATTATACATTACAGTTGGTCAGAGGTCAGAGATCTGGTCATCCGGATTCTGGCTGTTTCTGAGCAAGGAGGTTGCAGAAGAGAAAAGGCCAGATGTGGTGTGTCTTTTGGAATGTGGGTATCTGTGTTTTACCTGCTTAATGTTTCTGAAAAGTCTTGGCCAGGCCCAGGTGAACGTTTAGGCGTAGGATAACCAAGGGCCTCTAAGAATTGACCGTACAAATGTAATTATTGGGTTTTCAGCAGTTATTATAAGAGCAGATAGGATCCAAGGGATTAATAAAGCAGAGAAAAGCAGTGCATTTTCTTCACATAAGAGGAAAAAATTCAGAAAGGAAATCAGAAATCTAGACATGAATAGCTCAAATTCAATACCCATTAAAAATACCGGAATGAATCATCAAAGAATCAATTTGTACACAAGTCTGCAACCGCAGGGGGACTAAGCCAAGAAATCCATGGGGCTTTGTGAAGAATACGTTCAACAGCCCAAGGCAATTTCCTCCTGAGCATTGTCACAAGCCTGAAAGATCAACAGAAGCCAGAGACAGGACCTGGTCTGCTGTGAAAGCCACTGTCCCCTCCTGCGTGTGGCTCTCTCTCCAACAGCGAGTTAGAATTTTTGGCCCTTGTGATCTTAGAATAGGATTGCAAATCACTGTAAAGTTAACCAGCGCTGCACGCCACACGCTGGGGAGGCAAACCTGGCATAAGGTCCATCAATAATTTACTAGGAAAATCAAGCTTAGGCAAAGTAAAATGAATTTAAGAAGAGATTATCAATAAAGATTCCATTAAAATTAAGAAAGATTAAGTCTGAGTCCTCTGGAGATATTTTACTTGATGATTTATTGATTTCATGTTTAATTGAACAATTATTCTCTTGTTATTATGATTCACTATACCTACTGAATGATACCGAGGAAAGACAGGAAGACCAAACAAAGAGGACAGGCACAGGCTATTTATACAGAGTTTGCTTTATGGCCAGGGAGTCGGCCTGCGTTCTGTGTGTTTGGCAGAGGCTCAAAGGCAGGCCCAGGAGTGGCAAGGTTTATGGAGGGAGAGGAATAGCTAGGGGGTGCCTCGTTTGCAGCTGTTGGTGTGGGCAAGCTGGAGGCGAGCTAACTAGAAGCAGGCATCCTGTGTGATTGGTTAGAGTTTATTTTTGGCTTTCTTTGGCTGGCCCTAAATTGGAACAGGGCAAAAATTGGGGAAACTGCCCATTCAGAACCGACTTTTACAGGACTTATTTTTCTGACCCCCTAGAACATTCACTAGACAACGGCAGTCTGACTTCTGGTAAGTCTGACGTACAGGGAGCCGGCTGGCATCCTGGGCTGGTTACACAGATGATGGTTAGTTTCCTGAACCAACTGTGCAGACTGTGGCTCAGAGTTCTATTGAATACGTAGTGCGGCCCCTGTCCACTTGGACGTTCAGTCTGTCACTACTCCGTCACTGACATGTAATAGTCATTCCTTGATTGAGTCACATTTAATTCCGACAGGATGCTGCAAGGAGTCCTTTGTTAAGGAATAAGATACCGAGTCTTCTTCACATGATGTGTGTCCAGCTATGGAGTAAATGATGTAGTTAGTGATTAGATTTGGGTCGTTTGGCCCTGAAGCATGAGCTCCGGACAGCCCCATGCTCCTGCCTCCCAGATTCTCACTGATGACATCGGTGTTAACTGCGAGATTTGCAAGGTGAGAGGTAGCTTGATACAGACCAGCTAGTCTGCCTGGCTCTTGTGTCCATTTCTATCAGAGAATTTGCTCAAATAGTTTTAGAAAATCCTTCATCTCAGTGTGTCTGTCTCTTCAGAATCTTAAATGAATTTCTACAGCAGAAGGTTAAGCGAAAGGTCCACAGAACCAAACAAATAACCTGAAGGTGTGCATCCCCGGACATAAGGCATGGTGGGGAGGGACTCACATCTGGCAGAGAATAAGTGTCCCTTCTGTACTTGCGCGTTTTCGCCAGGTCACCAGCTGTGCGCTGGACAAGCCAAACCTTCCGGGCAGGAGCTTGTAGCCCTCATCCTAATGTCTGCAGTAGAATCAAGTGGGAAAGGTTCTCGGTTAAAAGTTCAGTCCAAAGAACACCTGCTTAAGAAGATTTTAAAGACTCCTCAGCCCTCAGATGCTGCTGGTTGATGTGCTGCTTTAGCTTCGCCCAATAATCCTTGCAGCTTTCTTCTATTGGATGCGCAACAGTCATTATAACGAACGTCAGATATGGCATGATATTTCAAGGAAGTTTAACTTGAACAATTACAATTTCATCCAGACTCCAGACCCTCTGTTGTCAAGAAGAGTTGAAATGCCAGTTGAGGAAGGAGGAGTCAAGATGGCGGAGAAGTAGCAAGCTGAGACTGCTTCAGCTAGCCGGAGATCAGCTAGATAGCTTATCTAAAGATTGCAAACACCTGAAAATCCATCGGCAGATCGAAGAGAAGAAGAACAGCAATTCTGGAAACAGAAAAACAACCACTTTCTGAAAGGTAGGACCGGCGGAGAAGTGAATCCAAAGCGACGGGAAGATAGACCCCGGGGGGAGGGGCCGGCTCCCGGCAAGCAGCGGAGCAACCGTGCACAAAATCAGGACTTTTAAAAGTCTGTTCCGCTGAGGGACATCGCTCCAGAGGCTAAACCGGGGCGAAGCCCACGCGGGGTCAGCGTGGCCTCAGGTCCCGCAGGGTCACAGAAGGATCGGGGGTGTCTGAGTGTCGCAGAGCTTGCGGGTATTGGAACGGGAAAGCCGGCTACAGAGACAGAGCCGACAGTAAGCTCACAGCTCCGTGTTACCTTGAACCGGTCGCAGGCTCGATGAGCTCGGAGCGCGGCCGGAGGTCAGGCAGACGGGAGTAACTGGGCGCTGTTCTCTGAAGGCGCACTGAGGAGTGGGGCCCTGGGCTCTCGGCTCCTCCGGGCCGGAGACCAGGAGGCCGCCATTTGCATTCCCGTCCTCCGGAACTCTACGGAAAGGGCTCAGGGAACAAAAGCTCCTGAAAGCAAACCCGAGCGGATTACTCACCCCGGCCCCGGGTAAGGGCGGTGTAATTCCGCCTGGGGCAAAGACACTTGAGAATCACTACACCAGGCCCCTCCCCAAGAAGATCAACAAGAAATCCAGCCGAGACCAAGTTCACCTACCAAGGAGTGCGGTTTCAATACCAAGGAGAGCAGCAGAATTCCCGAGGAGGAGAAAGCCAAACACGGAACTCATGGCTTTTTTCCTGTGATTTTTTTTAGTCTTGCAGTTAATTTAATTTTTTCTTTTTCATTTTTTTTTTTTCTCGCCTTCGGGTAAAATTTTTTTTTTTAACTGTTACCTTTTTCTTTTTTAACGATTTTTTACTAGTTTATCTAATATATATATTTTTTCTTTTTTATATTTTTCTTAGGTGTTTTCTTTTTTAAAAAATTCTTTTCTTTTCTTTTCTTTTTTTCTTTTATTTTTGGTTTTTTTTTTTCTTTCTTCCTTTTTGAACCTCTTTTTATCCCCTTTCTCCCCACTCACGATTTTGGATCTCTTCTAATTTGGTTAAAGCATATTTTCCTGGGGTTGTTGCCACCCTTTTAGTATTTTACTTGCCCCTTCATTTACTCTTATCTGGACAAAATGACAAGACATAAAAATTCAACACAAAAAAAAGAACAAGAGGCAGTACCGAAGGCTAGGGACCTAATCAATACAGACATCGGTAATATGTCAGATCTAGAGTTCAGAATGACAATTCTCAAGGTTCTAGCCGGGCTCGAAAAAGGCATGGAAGATATTAGAGAAACCCTCTCGAGAGATATAAAAGCCCTTTCTGGAGAAATAAAAGAACTAAAATCTAACCAAGGTGAAATCAAAAAAGCTATTAATGAGGTGCAATCAAAAATGGAGGCTCTAACTGCTAGGATAAATGAGGCAGAAGAAAGAATTAGTGATATAGAAGACCAAATGACAGAGAATAAAGAAGCTGAGCAAAAGAGGGACAAACAGCTACTGGACCACGAGGGGAGAATTCGAGAGATAAGTGACACCATAAGACGAAACAACATTAGAATAATTGGGATTCCAGAAGAAGAAGAAAATGAGAGGGGAGCAGAAGGTATACTGGAGAGAATTATTGGGGAGAATTTCCCCAATATGGCAAAGGGAACGAGCATCAAAATTCAGGAGGTTCAGAGAACGCCCCTCAAAATCAATAAGAATAGGCCCACACCCCGTCACCTAATAGTAAAATTTACAAGTCTCAATGACAAAGAGAAAATCCTGAAAGCAGCCCGGGAAAAGAAGTCTGTAACATACAATGGCAAAAATATTAGATTGGCAGCTGACTTATCCACAGAGACCTGGCAGGCCAGAAAGAGCTGGCATGATATTTTCAGAGCACTAAACGAGAAAAACATGCAGCCAAGAATACTATATCCAGCTAGGCTATCATTGAAAATAGAAGGAGAGATTAAAAGCTTCCAGGACATACAACAACTGAAAGAATTTGCAAATACCAAACCAGCTCTACAGGAAATATTGAAAGGGGTCCTCTAAGCAAAGAGAGAGCCTACAAGTGGTAGATCAGAAAGGAACAGAGACCATATACAGTAACAGTCACCTTACAGGCAATACAATGGCACTAAATTCATATCTCTCAATACTTACCCTGAATGTGAATGGGCTAAATGCCCCTGTCAAAAGACACAGGGTATCAGAATGGATAAAAAAACAAAACCCATCTATATGTTGCCTCCAAGAAACACATTTTAAGCCCGAAGACACCTCCAGATTTAAAGTGAGGGGGTGGAAAAGAATTTACCATGCTAATGGACATCAGAAGAAAGCAGGAGTGGCAATCCTTATATCAGATCAATTAGATTTTAAGCCAAAGACTGTAATAAGAGATGAGGAAGGACACTATATCATACTCAAAGGGTCTGTCCAACAAGAAGATTTAACAATTTTAAATATCTATGCCCCCAATGTGGGAGCAGTCAACTATATAAACCAATTAATAACAAAATCAAAGAAACACATCAACAATAATACAATAATAGTAGGGGACTTTAACACTCCCCTCACTGAAATAGACAGGTCATCCAAGCAAAAGATCAGCAAGGAAATAAAGGCCTTAAACGACACACTGGACCAGATGGACATCACAGATATATTCAGAGCATTTCATCCCAAAGCAACAGAATACACATTCTTCTCTAGTGCACATGGAACATTCTCCAGAATAGATCACATCCTCGGTCCTAAATCAGGACTCAACCGGTATCAAAAGATTGGGATCATTCCCTGCATATTTTCAGACCACAATGCTCTAAAGCTAGAACTCAACCACAAAAGGAAGTTTGGAAAGAACCCAAATACATGGAGACTAAACAGTATCCTTCTAAAGAATGAATGGGTCAACCGGGAAATTAAAGAAGAATTGAAAAAAATCATGGAAACAAATGATAATGAAAATACAATGGTTCAAAATCTGTGGGACACAACAAAGGCAGTCCTGAGAGGAAAATATATAGCGGTACAAGCCTTTCTCAAGAAACAAGAAAGGTCTCAGGTACACAACCTAACCCTACACCTAAAGGAGCTGGAGAAAGAACAAGAAAGAAACCCTAAGCCCAGCAGGAGAAGAGAAATCATAAAGATCAGAGCAGAAATCAATGAAATAGAAACCAAAAAAACAATAGAACAAATCAACGAAACTAGGAGCTGGTTCTTTGAAAGAATTAATAAAATTGATAAACCCCTGGCCCGACTTATCAAAAAGAAAAGAGAAAGGACCCAAATAAATAAAATCATGAATGAAAGAGGAGAGATCACAACTAACACCAAAGAAATACAAACTATTATAAGAACATACTATGAGCAACTCTATGGCAATAAATTTGACAATCTGGAAGAAATGGATGCATTCCTAGAAACATATAAACTACCACAACTGAACCAGGAAGAAATAGAAAGCCTGAACAGACCCATAACCAGTAAGGAGATTGAAACAGTCATTAAAAATCTCCAAACAAACAAAAGCCCAGGGCCAGACGGCTTCCCGGGGGAATTCTACCAAACTTTTAAAGAAGAACTAATTCCTATTCTCCTGAAACTGTTCCAAAAAATAGAAATGGAAGGAAAACTTCCAAACTCATTTTATGAAGCCAGCATCACCTTGATCCCAAAACCAGACAAGGATCCCACCAAAAAAGAGAGCTATAGACCGATATCCTTGATGAACACAGATGCGAAAATACTCAACAAAATACTAGCCAATAGGATTCAACAGTACATTAAAAAGATTATTCACCACGACCAAGTGGGATTTATTCCAGGGCTGCAAGGTTGGTTCAACATCCGCAAGTCAGTCAATGTGATACAACACATCAATAAAAGAAAGAACAAGAACCATATGATACTCTCAATAGATGCTGAAAAAGCATTTGACAAAGTACAACATCCCTTCCTGATCAAAACTCTTCAAAGTGTAGGGATAGAGGGCACATACCCCAATATCATCAAAGCCATCTATGAAAAACCCACCGCAAATATCATTCTCAATGGAGAAAAACTGAAAGCTTTTCCGCTAAGGTCAGGAACACGGCAGGGATGTCCATTATCACCACTGCTATTCAACATCGTACTAGAGGTCCTAGCCTCAGCAATCAGACAACAAAAGGAAATTAAAGGCATCCAAATCGGCAAAGAAGAAGTCAAATTATCACTCTTCGCAGATGATATGATACTATATGTGGAAAACCCAAAAGACTCCACTCCAAAACTGCTAGAACTTATACAGGAATTCAGTAAAGTGTCAGGATATAAAATCAATGCACAGAAATCAGTTGCATTTCTCTACACCAACAGCAAGACAGAAGAAAGAGATATTAAGGAGTCAATCCCATTTACAATTGCATCCAAAACCATAAGATACCTAGGAATAAACCTAACCAAAGAGACACAGAATCTATACTCAGAAAACTATAAAGTACTCATGAAAGAAATTGAGGAAGACACAAAGAAATGGAAAAATGTTCCATGCTCCTGGATTGGAAGAATAAATATTGTGAAAATGTCTATGCTACCTAAAGCAATCTACACATTTAATGCAATTCCTATCAAAGTACCATCCATATTTTTCAAAGAAATGGAACAAATAATGCTAAAATTTATATGGAACCAGAAAAGACCTCGAATAGCCAAAGGGATATTGAAAAAGAAAGCCAACGTTGGTGGGCATCACAATTCCGGACTTCAAGCTCTATTACAAAGCTGTCATCATCAAGACAGCATGGTACTGGCACAAAAACAGACACATAGATCAATGGAACAGAATAGAGAGCTCAGAAATAGACCCTCAAATCTATGGTCAACTAATCTTCGACAAAGCAGGAAAGAATGTCCAATGGAAAAAAGACAGCCTTTTCAATAAATGGTGCTGGGAAAATTGGACAGCCACATGCAGAAAAATGAAATTGGACCATTTCCTTACACCACACACAAAAATAGACTCAAAATGGATGAAGGACCTCAATGTACGAAAGGAATCCATCAAAATCCTTGAGGAGAACACGGGCAGCAACCTCTTCGACCTCTGCCGCAGCAACATCTTCCTAGGAACAACGCAAAAGGCAAGGGAAGCAAGGGAAAACATGAACTACTGGGATTTCATCAAGATCAAAAGCTTTTGCACAGCAAAGGAAACAGTTAACAAAATCAAAAGACAACTGACAGAATGGGAGAAGATATTTGCAAACGACATATCAGATAAAGGACTAGTGTCCAGAATCTATAAAGAACTTAGCAAACTCAACACCCAAAGAACAAATAATCCAATCAAGAAATGGGCAGAAGACATGAACAGACATTTCTGCAAAGAAGACATCCAGATGGCGAACAGACACATGAAAAAGTGCTCCATATCACTCGGCATCAGGGAAATACAAATCAAAACCACAATGAGATATCACCTCACACCAGTCAGAATGGCTAAAATCAACAAGTCAGGAAATGACAGATGCTGGCGAGGATGCGGAGAAAGGGGAACCCTCCTACACTGTTGGTGGGAATGCAAGCTGGTGCAGCCACTCTGGAAAACAGCATGGAGGTTCCTCAAAATGTTGAAAATAGAACTGCCCTATGACCCAGCAATTGCACTATTGGGTATTTACCCTAACGATACAAATGTAGTGATCCAAAGGGGCACATGCACCCGAATGTTTATAGCAGCAATGTCCACAATAGCCAAACTATGGAAAGAACCTAGATGTCCATCAACAGATGAATGGATCAAGAAGATGTGGTATATATACACAATGGAATACTATGCAGCCATCAAAAGAAATGAAATCTTGCCATTTGCAACAACATGGATGGAACTAGAGCGTATCATGCTTAGCGAAATAAGTCAAGCAGAGAAAGACAACTATCATATGATCTCCCTGATATGAGGAAGTGGTGATGCAACATGGAGGCTTAAGTGGGTAGAAGAAGAATAAATGAAACAAGATGGGATTGGGAGGGAGACAAACCATAAGTGACTCTTAATCTCACAAAACAAACTGAGGGTTGCCGGGGGGAGGGGGTTTGGGAGAAGGGGTTGGGATTATGGACATTGGGGAGGGCATGTGATTTGGTGAGTGCTGTGAAGTGTGTAAACCTGGTGATTCACAGACCTGTACCCCTGGGGATAAAAATATATGTTTATAAAAAATAAAAAAATTTAAAAAAAAAAAAAAAGAAATGCCAGTTGAAAGCATTCAGAAAAAAAAAAAAAAAGAAGAAGAAGATTTTAAAGACTTGTTAATGCCCCTTCTGAATAAATAGGTTTTAAACTGATCTGTGAAAATTCAAAAGTAAAATAATTTGAGAGAAGCAGTATAATTAAGAGGTCTGTACAGAACAGGGGTGGAGTAAGAATCGGTTGGCATGAATATTCTAATTGGACGCATTTTTAAATTTTGTTACTGTGAAAGGATTTTACATTTTCAAAGGTTGTGCTCCTTTCTGTTGTGCTGGGTCTGTAGCCACCACAGAATGAAAATTTAAAAAGCCAAGATTAAATTAAGAATGTATGCAAACAACTACAACACTGGATTCCATTTTGCAATGTGTTTACAGGATAAAATTACAGAATAATTTTTTCTTTGCTTAAATTGTAAGATATTCTGGCCTGTATAAGGATGACTGAGGACTCTATTTAATTGTCCTGGAGAATATTAGGATGTGGTGGAAGTGTAGATCCAGAATTGGGAAACTCAGTGGTCCCCGGCTGCTCACATAACTACTCCATGGGAATCCTAGAGATGATAGATTTAATTTCACTTCTGTTTTCTGTGCCTTAGGTTCATGTTTTTTCACATTATGACAAAGACATGAGTATGTGCCATTGTCCCTAGCAAATGATTAGGGGCGAAGTTTTTAAAAGGTAGGATTGCATTAGACTCAAGTGTTCAGTCTTCTTGATCCTAGAAATGAGTAACTGCTGCATTCCGGGGGAAAATTCTTGTTAGCCTTGCAGAGAGAAAAATCACAGGAAGAAGGCCAGGACATCTGTGCAGACGTCAGGTTCACCGAAGGCCAGGACATGGCCAAGATAAGCGAATGACGGTCTCCGCACCTCTGCAGAGGCAGGGCCACCAACCAGCGCTCTTCCCGGGAAGAGCTAAACACACTGAGTTGAGGGGCCCAGCCTGCTTCCGTGGAGGATGAGAGAAGAGAAACCAACATAAACCAAATCAGTGGGGTCACATGACATTCTCACTGTATATCAGTTGTCCTGGGGTAATTATTATTAGTGCCAAAAATGTCCTGTTCAGCCTAAAAGTTATATGGCTGATAACTAGAGGCTCATTCTATGCTTCCCATCTGGCCAACCTGAGCTCATCTGTGGGCCCCTGTGACTCCGTGAGAAGCAGAGGGAGGGATTGACTCCCTAATACAAAGTGGGGTTTAATGTTTTGATTTTTTGGTGTTTTTGTTTTTGTTTTTACTCGGAGAGAGAAAAAGAAAATGTAGACAATCATTGCTTACTAGAAGTCTCAAAACCAGGAACGCCTGGGTGGCTCAGTAGATAAAGAGGCTGCCTTCGGCTCAGGTCATGATCCCTGGGTCCTGGGATCGAGCCTGCATCAGGCTCCCTGCTCAGTAGAGGGACTGCTTCTCCCTCTCCCTCTGCCTGCTGCTCTGCCTACTTATGCTCTCTCTCTAGCTCTCTCAAATAAATTAAAAAAAAAAAAAAAAACTTAAAAAAACAAAAGAAGTCTCAAAACCAGTTGCTTTGATTCTAAGCACAATTAGGGAAGCCCATGAAAAGGTGACTTTAAAAAAAAAAAAAAAAAAAGGTGACTTTTCGGGCGCCTGGGTGGCTCAGTTGGTTAAGCGACTGCCTTCAGCTCAGGTCATGATCCCGGAGTCCCGGAATCGAGTCCCGCATTGGGCTCCCAGCTCCATGGGGAGTCTGCTTCTCCCTCTGACCTTCTCCCCTCTCATGCTCTCTCTCTCTCACTCTCTCTCTCAAATAAATAAATAAATAATCTTTTAAAAAAAAAAAAAGTGACTTTTCAGATGACCCTTGTAGGTCTGTACACCTGGGAGGCACAAGGGGTAACACCACGCAGGCTACATCAAGAGATGAATCTTCCACTTTTTCTTGCTTTGGGTAGCTGCACCACTTCCGTGAGCTCATTTGTATAAAGCTTCCAGACCCGGATGGAACTCCCCAGGGAATTTCTGCCCCAGGGACCACAGAATTCGGGTCCCCATGGCAGTTTCTTCTTCTTGGTCTTACTTTCTATTGATAACAGGACAAAACCCCACTAACAGGAGGCTTGATCTGAGCAGTACGAATACACAAAACATAGGCCCATCTCCATTTGGAGAGGGAAAAGAAGCTTTTCCTGCTACTTCTACAGATGTGTACTTCATTTGGATGCTGAAATAATTATTCCTGATTTGCCTCAACAGTTTCTCTTCTGGTAATGACCAAATACCTCAACTGGACCAACCTTCTTGAAGATTTCTACACAAACTCTGCACAAAATATAAAAATAACACCTTAAGAAAACTAGAGACTGGCCAAAAGGAGGCAAATGCTAGAGGGCTGGGCATGTGGAAAAAGAGAATAGTGTTTTACGGAGTGCAAGTTTCCCCTTTTTTGTAGCTTTTCACCAGAGGGCGTCAAACAGCAGCCCATCAAGGGGCTGAAACCCTCATCAACACCTGCTGTATTATGGGCTTGGGGAAACAGGACTGAGTTTGGAGCAACTACAGGAACTAAAAGTTATGAGGAAAAATGACCAAAAGGAGGGTTGCAGATGGGGACCCGAGTTTTGGGATACAAACTACACAAAGTTCTTGCTGGTCCAGAACCACTTGAGTGCAGGCAGACCACAGGCAGCACAGCTAAAGTTACAGATCTCAGCACAGATTTTGGTTTGCTGCCCACTGTGAGGGAGGCAGGGTTTGGAGTTTTAAGTCCAACTGCCTCCAAAAACAACAACAACAATAAAAACTCAACACCTCTCAGAGGAGAACATAACAGGAGAGTGGCTATGTCCTATTAGTAACAATGACCAAGAAATGATCTAAAATTACTAGATACACAAAGAAATAGGAAAATGTGACCCATATTCAAGGGGAAATGTGGCTAACAAAGACTTCATGCCTTGCAGATTTAGGGACAAATGAAGACACAAACACACTTAGCTAGAGCCATGGGATTTTCTTACACAGATCCTCTGGACACAGCCCTCTACCCAGACTGCTCACATCACCCACTTTTTTTTTCATTAACATCTAATGTATGATTTGTTTCAAGGGTACAGGTCTGTCATTCATCAGTCTTACACAGTTCACAGCACTCACCATAGCACACAACCTCCCTAGTGTCCATCATCCAGCTACTCCATCCCTCGAACACTTCTCCCCTCCATCAACCCTCAGTTTGTTTCCTGAGATTGAGTCTCTTATGGTTTGTCTCACTCTCTCTCTCTGGTTTCATCTTGTTTTCTTTTTTCCTCCCTCCCCAATGACCCTCTGTCTTGTTTCTCAAATTCCTCATATCAGTGAGATCATATGATAACTGTCTTTCTCTGATTGACTAATTTCACTTAGTGTAATATCCTCTAGTTCCATCCACATAACTGCTAATGACAAGACTTCACAGATGTTTTGATGTCTGTGTAGTATTCCAGTGTGTGTGTGTGTGTGTATACCAAATCCTCTTTATCCATTCCTCTGTTGATGGACATCTAGGTTCCTTCCATAGTTTGGCTATTGTGGATATTGCTGGTATAAACATTTGGGTACATGTATCCATTCAGATCAGTACACTTATATCTTTGGGGTAAATACCCAGTAATGCTTGGTCATAGGGTAACTCTGTTTTTAACTTTTTGAGAAAGCTCTACACTGTTTCTGAGTGGCTGCACCAGCTTGCATTTCCACCAACAGTGGAGGAGGGTTCCCCTTTCTCCACATCCTCACCAACACCTGTCATTTCCTGTCTTGTTAATTTAAGCATTCTGACTGGTTTGAGGTGGTTTCTTATTGAGGTTTTGATTTGTATTTCCCTGATGCCGAGTGATGCTGAGCATTTGTTCATTTGTCTGTTGGCCATTGGGATGTCTTCTTTGCAGAAATGTCTGTTCATGTCTTCTGTCCGTTTCCTGATTGGATTACTTGTTCTTCCGGTATTGAGTTTGATAAGTTCTTTACAGATTTTGGATACTAGCCCTTTATCTGATACACCATTTGCAAATACCTTCTGCCATTCTGTCAGTTGTCTTTTGGTTTTGCTGACTGTTTCCTTTGCTGTACAAAGCTTGTATCTTGATGAAGTCCCAATAGTTCATTTTTGCCCTTGCTTCCCTTGCCTCTAGTGCACATCACCCACTTTTAACTTACAAAGGTCTCCTGTTGAAGGGTCCTTGATTCAAACTCTCATATATTAACATATTACTCTTTACTACCAACAGTGGAAGGCAGGAAATTGGGACCATGTGGATGGAGAAGGGGAGAGAAGGTTTTATGTTCTCCTGGCTTTTAAAGCTTGCTTTGAACTTATCAGGGCCTGAGGGCATGTGTATTTAGGAGAACTGCTGAAGAACTCCTGAAGTACAATGATTCTTCTGTTTATTTACTAAACTTCTCTGAAAAAGACTTGGGAAGTGATCTAACTCAACTTCTTTGTCTAACAACTAGTCTTGGAATTGTTCAAGGTTGCAATGGTCATAGAGCTAGTTTTAAGAAATGGGACCAGAATATCACCCTAACACTTTGGATGTGTTGGATGTGTTGGATCCCTAACACTTTATGGTGCGGGGGTCTGCCATTGATTATTTTATTCATTTTTCAGTGCATTTTTTTTTTTTTTGTATGCTTACAATGTGGCAACTCTTCTGGCATCTGGGTGTTAAAATAAACAAGGAAGATGAGATTCCGGCATTCAATCCTCTCTTAATATTCTGCCTCCAAAGCTGCTCTTCTCTGATTTTAAATATTAACATGGACTATTAGACTTTTATCTTTTAAGATTCTTTCCACTCTAATACTCTTTTTTTTTTTTTACAGGAGAATGCACTTTATTTTTTTCACTGAAGTATAGTAAAGTGAGACTCATTTCTTATGACGGCTTCCTATTAATTTTCCTTATATGTTATTACCTCCCCCAGATTAAGCCATAAGATTCTAAATAAAACCAGACATTTCAATAGACAAAATAGCTGCCACTGGGTCCTTTCCTATAACTTATTTGTTGCCAGGCGTCCTTCCCTTTTCTTTATGACTCTTAAAGCTGTTCTTGGTCTACATGCTATCTATCTCATTGAAGCCAATTTGAATAAATATCACAAGGTACAGTAGTTTAAACGTTCTTTATCTCAGAGCCATAAAAATGTGCAATGTCTCTTACCTATCATTTTCTTGTTGCTTTCAGGGCAGAATAAATAACTACATTGTTGAACAGAATGTAATTTCTTTTTAAAATGTCTTTTGATACTAAAATTCATGATGATTTCATGAAAAGTTACTTTCCAAAGTAAAAACGTGTGACTCTGAATTGTTTTCATGATTATTCTTTTTTCTTTTGCAACCTGACCATTTACTGTAAAGAAATGGATTTTTGCCACCCACCATCCATCACCCCCTTTTGTAACAGCTTTTTCAGGAACTCGCTCCTTCTTGGATGCATGGGAACCAAACCAGATCCATCACCCCCTTACGTTGGAATGGTGAACTGGAGCAGAAGGATGCTTAAAGTCAGCACATCCCAGGGAGGTCTCTGAAGATACTACATCTGCCAATTCAGTTTCCTCTTTCATTTCATTGTCTAAATCATAGCTTTATTTAAAAAAAAGAAGAAGAAGAAGAAGAAAAAAGAAAAGAAAAAAGAAAAACTCCTCTGTCCTTCCTTTAGCCAGAGTTGATTTCTATTTCTTAAAACTGAAAAATTATAACTTAGTCATTCAAAACCCCGTTTCCTCTCTCAAATATGGTTACTTAAAGCCAATGTTAATATTATAGAAGTGTAAATTTGAATGAAATGGAATGGAGAAATTTAATATAGTTTAGTTTTTGCTTTTGCATCTTGGTAGGTTATAGGGGGAAAGCCTTTTTGCAATTCTGCTATATGAAAATGATAACTTCTTCACTGACAAAATAGTACACAAATGCTTACTGATTCCCCAGTTAAAGTAAAACTTCAGAAGGATTAAGCAGCAAACTTTAAAGTGGTGGAATTGCTCCAAATATCTATCCAGTGGCAACTATTCCACTGGTGCCGGAGCTGCTGGCCCTGGATAAGCCGATTTACTCTGCTGCTATCTCCCATGCCCTTCATGTTACTCTAAACGCTCAGAGGGTGCAGAAGCTCAGGCTTAGCCCATAAGCTCAAGAACTTTCACTGAGTAAAGGGGGAAACATAGCATAAAACCAAGTGCATGTTAATTTTTCTTTTCATTTGGAAAGAACATTTTGTAAATGTAAAGTAAAAATGTAGACTGGCTGGTGTATGTTGAGTACAGTCAAGATAGTTGGAAGAGAAAGTGTTCAGCACAGCAGCAGCTACAGAGGAAGAAATTGAGGTTTCATGATTCTCACCCCACGCGGTTGTTACATTGTGTATTTTCCAGCAAGCATGCATACAGACTGACTACTTCCAGGTGGCATAAGTAAGAAACTCGTAGTTTCATTAGCATGAGAAGGTGCAAATAATGAAGGATTTGTTCTACTGCTTTCGGTCACACAGCTAAGTAAAAATAGGGGGTGTCTGCGTGACTTAGTGGGGTAAGTGTCTGATTCTTGATCCCAGCTCAGGTCTCGATCTCCGAGTCCTGAGTTTGAGCCTTGCCTTGAGCCCTGTGTTGGGCTCCGTGCTGGCCACGAAGCCAACTTAAAAGAAAAAAATACATGTACATAGATCACACAGCTAGGCAAAAGTAGAAATGAAATGACCACATAAACTTCCTGGTTAAATGCTATCCTCTTGGGGCTCCTGCATAGCTCTGTCAGTTAAGCATCTGCCTAAGGCTCTCAAGCCTTCACTTCCTAAGTTACCTGTGGGAGCCCGGCTGCCGTGTCCCACTGACATGCACACTGTCTCCCCTCCAGAAAAGAATAGATACATCTCTTCTAGACCCAGTCCCAGGTCTTCAGTGTTGACTAGAAATCAGGAGTTATTTTTGAAATTTCACTCTTATCTGCCCCCCATTTAATTTTTTTTTTAATATTTTATTTATTTATTTATTTGACAGAGAGAGATCACAAGTAGATGGAGAGGCAGGCAGAGAGAGAGAGAGAGAGAAGCAGGCTCCCTGCTGAGCAGAGAGCCCGATGCGGGACTGGATCCCAGGACCTGAGCCGAAGGCAGCGGCTTAACCCACTGAGCCACCCAGGCGCCCCCCCCATTTAATTTATTTGAAGTTACTATTGTATACATATTATACAGTTGTATGAATTTTTATATCCATTTCCTAATGCTGTTATACAACAAATTTCCACAACCTTAGTGGCCAGAAACAATACCAATTTGTTATCTTACAGTTCTAGAGGTCACAAGTCCAGAATGGGCCTCTGAATTGAATCGAGGTGTCAACAGAACAGACTGCCTTCTAGAGATTTGAGGGGAGAATCTGTCTCTGGCCTCTTCCAGATTCCAGAGGCTGTCTGTATTCCTTGGCTTGAGGACCCTTCCTCCACCATTAAAGCCAGCAGAATAGCATTTTCGAATCTCTCTCTGACCCTGACCTCCCCTTCTGTGTCCATCTTCCACATTTGAGGATGCTTGTGATTTCACTGGACTCCCCCCAAGGAATCCAGGATCCCTTTATTTTAAGGTCATGTGATTAGCAAACTTAAGTCCAGCTTCCACCCTAGGTCCCCTCTGCCATGGATCATAACATATTCATGCACCCACATTACAGATTACAATGTGGATGTCTTTGAAAAAGGGGACATCTTCCTGCCCACGGCCATCTTAGCATCTTCCCCTTGGTTTATCCTATTTCTGTGAATAAATGAATGTTATGGGAGTCAGTGTGCAATTTTGTCATTACGCTCTTTTGCCTGCAACCAAAGTTGCCAAATAAAGGATACTAATTGATGAGATTATCACAAATTACTATTATGTGGCTACGCCTAAGCTGCTTTTCCTGGCTACATCTTTGTAATGTTCCCATTAGACGCAGATTTCTCTCTAATCCGCTGACTTCATGAATCATGAAGATTTGATGGCCTCACTTGAGCTGAGCTGTCAAGTATGCATTTTCACAGATGAATGAGACATGGACCCTTTCCAAGTAGACTTCAGGGGGTAAGTTTTAGGTCTGTGCTGAAATTAGGGTTCTCATGGGTTCTGGGATGCCAATTTAATTTTACTGTATCATCATTTGCTAGAAACAGTGATATAAAATAAGACCTGGCTGAACACCTAGGGTGTCTAATCAGGGCGATGAAGATGGAGTGAGAACCAACGTGCCCTTGGTGTTAACGAAGCCTGAACATTTAATTCCTGAAATGTGTACTGAAAAGTTCTCCCCAGTACCTAAGAGTGTCCTTCCTATTGTGAATGATTGTATGCTGTTGTGTGTGCAGAGAAACACCCATTCTTCGCAAGCAATCCCATCAGAGATATGTGCTTTGACGTGACCTAGTCCTTCCTTCCTTGACACACGAATTCAGTTTTTCCGTGCCTCTAAATTTTCACACAGACTTTCTGTTACCCGTTGCCTTTTCCTTCAATTAAACAAAAGTCACTAGATTTCAAATATCATAACTATTTACAAAAGTCTGGACATGGCCCCCTTCCAGTGCCATCAAGGTCAATCAGTCCTGTTCGTGCAATATGCAGTTGTCACAAAACATCAACCTGTATTTGGTGCATATTCAAGTACTATGGGGTTAGGAATGTTTGTAATATGATTGAATGGTTCATTATTAAAAGTGGAAATGATACACATTCTCCCATTTATTCCATTCATTTATTCACTTTTAATCTATGCATGTCATAAACCATGGTAGATATGATGGATACAAGATTGGGTAAGATAAAGTACTTCCTGTCACAAAAACGGGGTTTGAAAGAGAAAAATACATATATATTAAACAGAAAGAAAAAGTAATCTATGGGCTAAGGCAGTCTTATGCCACCTCTTCAGAGAGCTCTCAGATTTTTCTCACCCCTGCACGAATATCAGTCCTTAGACCTAACATGGTGGCATTCCCAATGAAAACAGGGTAAAAATCAACAAAGAAGCTTGGGAAAGGTTGACCTGGGGGGACCTATGAAAGTACAAAGACTGAGATCAAAGGTGCTGCTTAAGACCCAACCTCAGATAACATCACTTTAAAACTTTCATAAGCTTTGAAAATTCCTTAGATCAACTAAAGTATGGTCACACACAACCTGCAATATAAGAAGAATCCGAATGGAGCGAAGCAATAGCTTTCTGGAAGGGAGACGAGCATCCGTGTTCGACACTGGAATGCTCCGGGGAAGGCTCTTCCCGATAGGAGTCTCAGGTGTATTTAATCATTCTGATGCTCTGCTCATGCCACTTCGCTGAAATCAAAAAACATGAAAAAAGGGTCTTTCCTCTTGCCTTCTTCACACCCAATGCAAAGCTGGCTGCTCCTTCCTCTGGATTCAGTTTCCACTTTTACTGCTCTTTTGGAACTTGTCAAAGTCTCTCGCACATTCTTACATAAACTTACCTAATGAATTAGGAGCTCCTGGAGGGCAGAGTCTGTGATCACCTCGGGTCCCAAACATCCCCCATGACCATGCTTTGCTTATGGAAGACTCTCCATGGTGGCTTCTCAAATGTAAAATAATTAGTTCCAGGATCCTCACAGATGCTTTTAATCTCTATCCCTATGCTCACCAGGGTAATAGCAGACTATGAACACTTCCCTTGTAGTTAAAAAATAAAATTTTCCAGAACATGGGGGGGAAAAAAGCTATTTTTATTTTCTATAGTACACAATTGTGCGCTATAAATCTGCTCTCTGCTTTGTTGAAAAAATATACTTTGCCCACTCTACTGGCTTTTACTGATGGCATGCTCTGTATTTCAGCACTCCAGTGGGCTCTCTAGAATACTCCAAACCCACATCAGGTGCCGCAGAGTCCCATGAACTAGTGATGACCCCAAGGAGGTGTATTGATACATCTCCTTAAACCAAACAGAAAATCGGCCTTGTCAATAGGCAACAAGGATGAGAATCAAGACAGCGCAGAGCACAGGTCATGAGTATCTGTGGCTTCATGTGGCTTGGGGTACTTCATGCCCTCTGCCCGACTGAACAGAGAGGGGGTCTTCTTAGAACCTGGGTGACACTGAGAGAAGACAGCTCACATGGATCCTCATCCACAGGCTGCTCCATGTGCTAGAACAAATACACACTCAGGAGACCCCATCCCAGGACACTGAGGATGAGAAGATGGGGGTCCCAGCCCTGACTCAGCCCAGTGAGATCTGTGACTGGGAAAGTCACTTTGCCACTCTTGCCTTGGCATCCTTCTCAAGGGTGGAATGAGAGGACTATGCCTAGATTCGCCCAAAAGGCAATGCCAACTTCAATACTGTGTTCATTTCATTCAAGCATTAGGGACAAACACAAGTCATCTGGAGTCCTATCAGATGCCCAAGAGTTTTATAGCTCTCGGTAAAGACGTAACGAATGTGCTCTGTCTAGTAGGAGAAAAGGAGATGTTTGCAGCTGCAGCCAGAAGTTTCCTGTGATTGAGGAGATCATAGATGATATAAATAATTGTGTGGCCAAGAAAATACACCCCAAGGCCTCTATTTTTCTCCAAAGAGTGGGGAATCCAAACACCACAGATTTTATTTTTTTGTTAAAGGTTGTATTTATTTCTTTTATTTGACACAGAGAGAGAGAGAGAGAGAGAACAAGAGAGAGCAACAAGCAGGGGGAGCAGCAGGCAGAGAGAGAAGCAGACTCTCTGCTGAGCAGGGAATCCCACACAGGACTCAATCCCAGGACCCTGAGATTATGACCTGAGCTGAAGGCAGATACTTAACCAACTGAGACACCCAGGCACCCCCATGATTTTATTCCTGAAAGCGAAAGAAGAGAGGAGTATGCCCCAATGCAGCACAGTCTGAAATACAAAGCAGTTATCAGAATAGAGTTATGAATATAATATAGCAATGAGTTATGAATAGGGTTATGAATATAATTTTTGTCCTTTTATCATTTTATGAAGAAAAATAGTCTTAGTTCATGCCAGTTGCACTACCTTGAATGCAGGAGGAAAAAAATAAGGTGACAGAAATCAAAGAAACAGTATCAAAACATGTTTTGATACGGTTACTTTAAAGCATACAAACGTTTTACATTGATTTTGCTAAAGATACCATTTTCCTTAAGATTATGAAAGTTCTATAAACTCTCATCGGAATTGAAGCTTATCTAGTGATTCCAATTCCTTAAATCTATACTGTATAATGCTGTTGGAATAGCTATCTTTTAATCATGTTTTTCTATGATTAGTTTATTGAAGCAGAAGAGTGTATTAAAGCCCTTCTGTGTCCAAGACGCCACTGTGCAAAGCACGTTAATGACGTATCCACCTCAGTCTGTCCTTGGAGGAGCTACAACCTATAAGAAATAATGCACACACAACCCCAAAACGACCCAGTGACAGAAGAGTCTTACTAGAACTTTGTCCCAGTCTCCATGGGTTGTTCTTACACATTAACTCTTGCTGAGTTTCTCAACAAGTCTGCGGAATAGAAGAGGCTGGCGATATTTCTCACTCTTAACCAGTGGGGGCGCAAATGCAAGTCAGGGATCAAGAAACGTAGATTTTACTTCCTTCTAATACATCAAGGTATTTCTGCAGCTGATGGTAGATCTATGTCAAGATCAGTAACCCAAAGAAGCTTATGAGAAATTTGGCTTTTGCTTTGAGTCTGGAAGAACAGGTGTGAGTTCTCTTAAGGGAGTTGAGGCTGCTGAGCATTCCAGTGAATGGGGCAGGAGCACGGACAGGACCGAGTGTACGGGAGGCTCTGGTGTCTGACGAGCAGCACCCTCCGTCCCGGCAGAGCCTCGGGGACAGATGAGCAGCAGCAGGGGTGGGGCAGTGTCCATTAGAGCTTAGACTTAGCAATGCATTCGGCAAGAGCTTTCAGTCATTGGAAATACTTAAGTGAATAAGGATAGATGAAATTGGTAATTTCTAGAGTCAGGTAGGAGATTCTTATAGACTTCTGGTCTCTAGACTTAAAAATACTGGTGAGGGCTGGAGGGAGATGGAAATTAATGCCCATATGAGAATAAGAAACCCAGTTATGACGTTTAAACACAAAAGAGAGTATATCTCACATGCACACACACAAACACACACACACACACACACAGAGTCCTAATGTTGTACAGATTTCTAAGTCCAGATACTAAAACTACATCATCCAAAATCTGCCCCCTCCCTCCGTCTCTTGATTCTGCTTTTCTCTGTGTTGTTTTCTCTCTTAGGCACTTCCTTCAAGTGATATGCAAGAAGATGTTGGAACTCTAAATCTCCATGGTATTTTCCTCCTGGGAGCTCAGAAAGGAAGAGAATGGACACAGATTGGTCCCTCTGGGGGCCCAGGTCTCAGTGAGCTCTGAGGGAGAAGGGGAATCAGATTAGTCAGTTTACGCCCCTGTGATGAGGAGGGTCAGGGCCCTTGACGGGCAGTCTGCCATGAAGAAACTTCTGTCACTTCCTTTCACATTTCACTGGTCAAAGCAGGTCAGGAAGTCAACACTCACGTTCAAAGAGGGAGAAATGGCAATCGTATCGTGTTTCAAAGAGAAGCCAAGAAATTGTGTGGGAAAAGCACTAGCGAACCCCACACGGCCCCCCAGAATCCCAGGAGGTTCAGAAGCAGAATCCTGAGGGGAAAGAACTCTGGTGCTTCTGAGTCAAGCACTGGGCTAGCAACGCCACGTGAAAGTCACTTCAAAGGAATAATGACTGTGGCCTGGTGAGAAATGAGATATGGAGAAAGAAACCATAGTGAACACCCAGGGCTTTTGGTTTCATTGTTATTTTTTTTGCCTTTTACTTATTCATTTTTGTCCTGGTGCCTCAGGGGACTGAGGTATTAGAAACAGAAACAGAAAAATCAGGAAGAAAGAGTTGGTAAAGGCTGATCATAGGTCTCAAAACGTCCAGAAGATAAATGTGACTTTAGAGTCACCTACAAAGGCAATGTCAGGAAACTCTCTACAGTGATCTTAGGAGTTGAACTGTGACCCCACAAAATTTGTGCGCTGAAGCTAAGGACCTCAGACGGTGACTGTACTCACAGACAACATCGTCAAGGAGGTAGTTAGGGTGTCATGGGGTCATTAGAATGGGCCCCGATGCAACATGACTGGGAAAAGTCATTCTAACTACGTAATGTGATCAAACAATACTAATTTAAACACAGAAAGCAAAGTGTTCTTCTCAACAGCAGCTCAATACAATCTGCCTTACTTCTAATTAGTAAAATCTTCTGTTTTAACAAATACTTAAGTTTAAGAGACTTCAGGCATTTTTTTTTCCCACACACAACATTTTGGATGGTAAGGCATTAAGTATCAGAACTTTTTCTGAAAAAAAATTTTTTTAATTTTCTTAAAGCTGTTCTGTGCGCATTAGGAGAGTGAGCTGTGGGGAATGGAAGCCTTAGTTCTGGGATATGCCGGCCACAGCGCTCTGAGTGACATAAAAGCAGAGCACACCAACATCCCCAGAGGAAATAGCTTCTCTCTTCACAACCATCCCATCACAAAGAAGAAAATCCCAGGTAATTTAGCAGACACGATGATCTTCCTCCCAAGAGAGGCAAAACTTGTCACCTTCTTTCTAGTGCATCCCTTTTAGAGTTGGACATATTAACTTGGTTTTCCAACTCAGGCTGTTAAAATGCCATAAACATCGATGTCCAATCCTGTTGGGATGAATGTAAGATTGAGACATGTCGGAATTTTTGCCCTTAATCCCTTTCTGTGCATTGTTTCCAAACACAGAATCTTTACAGGGATGGAATTCAAGCTGGGCACAGTGGGTAGAATGCCGTCTCTACCTGGGTGGATAAGAAGTCGTTGTTGGTTCCAAATGACCTTGGCGTTCCCTCCCAAAGGGTGACCTTCACAAGCTCCGAGACGTCATCTGCAGTCGGACACCAGGATTTGCCGTTACCCAGATCCCATTTTAATTTTATTGCAGAGTTGAAACTTGTTTTCTGAAAAGCTTCCAGAAAATAGGCCGACTACACTGGAAAGCTAACAGTGATGGGTTTGAAGATACACAAGACAGTTGGCGATGCTCTAAGCCCTGAGCTCACCCTGCCTCCTGCTCTCCGGGTGGTCGTGGGGACAGGTGCTGACGGCCAACCACCAGCGCAAGCATCAGCGCTGCCCAGGGCCCTCCGCTCTCTCCTGACCTCTGCTCTCTCCTTCTTCCTCTCTCCTGGAACTGCAAATCCTTTTCCTCCGGGGAGCCTCCGGCTCTGTGGGTGCACAGCCCGTCCCAGCAGAGCCCTCCCAGAGCAGCAAGCTGACCTGGAGGGTTAGACGAGGACCAGCGCCCTTGGCCCTGGTAATCGCTCAGCAAAAACGGGTCTCCCCATGCCTCAGCCATCCCTGCCCCCTTCGGTGTTCTGCACGTCCGGGGTTCATATGACTGTTTGACCTAAAAAAAGAAGAGGTCCCCACAACTGGCAACAAGAGATCACCTGTCCTCAGGTTGCCAGTTGCTTCTGTGCTTTGACAAAGGTACAGAAGGCGCGCCCACCCCCGGTTGTGGGGCCCCTCCTGCTGACTCCCTCAACCTCCTGGCCGGTCCCGTCCCGCACAGCGCCGCGCCCTCGACGCCCTCGGCCCAGCCTCCCGGCCGCAGCCTCCCGCACCCTCACCGCCTCTCCCTGCCCCGGCTCCTGCTTGGCCAAAACCGCGGCACTTCGGTTTTCCTCCCTGGCCTTTCATCTGCTCCGTTCCTGCCGTTTCGGGTAAGTGACCTCCATCGCAGCGACCTCCCTGTGCCCTGACCCGCACAGCGGCTCCCCACAGAGCAGAGGGCCCCCCCCCCCCCGCCCCAGGCCGCGGTCCCCAGAGCTGGGCTCCGCCGCGTCCTCAGCCGGTCCCGCGGCTGAGCACACCCAGCCCCTGGCGCTGCCAGCGAGTGACTGTCCCCAACCAGCAACGAATTCCAACCTCCCGAAGCCCTTTCTAGGTATTTTAGATAAAGATCTGGATTTTCAGAAAGCCACCTTCCTATGCAATTACTCCTGCCCAAGAGCAGATTCATATGTAGACTTGGCGGCCGGGAAATCGGGGTCTGACTAAATCAGTTTATCCGAGCAGGTGCAAGTCCCTCCCCCGGGGTCAGGAAGAGGCACGCAGGCGGCGAGGCTGAGAGCGCATGCGCAGCCGCTCCCGCCCTCCGGCCCGGCTGCCGAGGGCCCCTGCGGCGTCGGGAACCCCAGGGCTGTGGTCAAGGGCACGAGCCCCAGATTTTTTCCCTTTTAATTGTGCAAGTTCCCAGCTATCATGAGGACATTTTGATACAGTATTACATCTTGAAATGTTATTTACATTTGAGCTCACTCTAATAATAGCACAAACAACCCCTCACATTTGTTGAAATTATCCTGTTGAAAAAATCTCTGTCCAGCCAGGGATTTTTCTAAGTGCTTTATGTGAATTAACTCAATGAATTATTAACACGTCCCTATGAGATCAGTGCAGAATCCCCACTTTGCAGGCGGAAAACTGAGACAATGAGAAGTTAATTAATACCCCCAGGGTCCCAGTTAAGGCCAGAGAGCTGAGTCCAGGCAGTACCCACTGTGCCCACCTCCTTACCTGAACCAGCTTCATTCATAAGAGTGGGCAATCACGGTTCCCTCACAACTTGCCAGATTATTTTGAGCATTTGGTGGGGGGGGGGGGGGGGCGGGGAGCGCAGGGGTGAAGAGGGGCGGGGGAGAGAACCTCAGGCAGACTCCTCGCCTAGTAGGGCTCTTATGACCTGAGTTCAGGCCTGAGCCAAAACCAAGAGTCAGACAGTTAACCAACTAAGCCCTGAGTCTTCCATTTTTTAAGAGGCAAGGATGCACTTCGGGAGATTTAAAGCCAATAAGCAAACACAATATATTACTCATATATTTAGTACTATCCAAGGTTTTTAAAACTTTTTTATTTTCAAATGTTGAATGGTAAGTTATAAGTTAAATGATTTTGAAAAAACACTGAATATAACAAAAGTTTGGGGAAATATTTCAGAACGCGTGATCATGATCTTCCCAAACTGTTAAAATGTGAAACACTCCGTATCCCCGTATTCACCTCAAAGATTAAACAGCTTCGGACTGGAGCTCCCAGTTCCTCCCCCCCCCCCCCCTTCAGGTCTTCCTTGGTGCATGCGCGGTTCACGCTAGCCCTGTATGACTGACCACACGGGGGCCGTGAACTCCTGGGGTCGGCTTTCTCTAGTTGTCTTGTGATCTTCCTGAGAGCAAGGAATCAGGATCCTTCACTTTTGTACATCAGCTCTGCAACCAGAATTAATAACGATTCATGGATTTGAATCGTGTGCCATTCCTTGGCACACCCCAAGCCAGTAATACCTTGGCAGCGTCTAGACGCACAGCTAAGTCTGCAGAGTCCGACACCACGTCCTGTTCTCACATCAAGCAGAGACATATGTGTGTCCTTCTTTCCACGGCTCCCCGCACTTTGCTGGTACAAACTGGCTTTTCAATTCCCCCAGGTTCATTCAGGGTCAAGACGCCACTCAGCAGCCCAGCCAGGCATGGACCTTACACCTGGTGGCGTGGTCTTGCTCTGCCTACTCGATGTTTTTCGACATTATTCTTCTCGCAGTACAGCCCCAGTCCTCTTCTCCTCTCTGACCACAGACACATATTCCCAGGTGCTGCCGTATGCCAAGCTCAGGGAGGCTGAAGCCCCCAGCTTCTCGCGGGAGGCTGAACGGATGGAGAGCGCCCTAGCCTGGCACACAGCTTACAGGAAGCCTTCCAGGATTGTTAATACCCAAAAGGCTATTCTGCGATCGCCTGTCAGTTCCCTGGATTATGACCTACTGGGTTTCAGGGAGCCTTTCTGTTCCTCCCCTTGGTCCCTTCCGGCCTAAACACCTTTGTGCCTTCAGCAGGTTGGACCACCTGAAACCTGTCCCCTGTCCCAGCTCCTCAGAGAAGGTAATAACACCACCTGTCACGCTGAAACCAGTGACCTCTCACTGTCAACTTTCTGCTCTAGCAACTGGCCACCCACCCAGACGCTGCTTCCCCCTCACAGACATTTTTAAAACAAACAGTTTTCTTGCCTGTCACTCTGTGGATGGCATCTTTCTTAGTCTCTTGAGGGGGAGTTAGCAAAAGCCTTTCAAATCTAGAAATGCCGCACGTCTGAACACATTCTGTCTCCTGAGCTTTCTTCAGTTACCACTATGTCAACTTCAAAAGTTCTATGATATATCAATTTTATAAAAATCAGCATTCTCCATTTTATTCTGCTTTTATTAAATATTTACTGGTTAAGGATTTACTTTGTTTACTTCCTTTGTTCCTGTCTCGTTTCTGCTGACAGGAGAGGTGAAGGCTAACTGTGTCCACTGCACTCAAACTCATGTTAGACTCTTTTTCCTTTTTTGAGCATTTGATTTCTCTCTGAATTTGTAGTTTTCATTCAAAACCAGTGGGCCGCGTCTTTGGCTGCCCTTTGTCAGAGTCTGTAGAGAAATCTCCAGAATTGAACTTTAGAGTTTATTCATAAAAAGCACCCGCACGCGACATGGACATCTGGTCACCCAGCACACAGAGCTGACACCTCACACCCTTCCCTTAAAGCCTGATCACATCTCCAGGATCCTTCCTGGAGTGAAATTAAAGAAGCCCCGTTCAATTTCTTATCTGAAGACATGAAGTTCACATTTCACTAGCACTGAGAGCTACTATATTAGAAAATATCCATCAAAGTTCAAATTACCTTCTCTCTGAACTGTGTTATACAGACATGTCCAGCGGCAGTAACTCCCATGTGGGGCTGCCTTAGGACAAGTGTGGGATAGGGCTCGAGAAATATCATCCCTCACGGCAGTGTCCATCCTTCACAGGGATGGATTCCGTAATGCCTGCCATGCTGTGCCGTTCCAGCTGGGGAAGACCTAAAACGGCACCAATAACATGCTAGACTACTCTGAAAGGAGCCACTGTCTGTGATTGAAGGTTCAGGATGAGAAAACTCGGGTTTGTATGCTTATCAGTGTGGACTGTGATAGTCCCGTTGGAGAAGGCTGCCCATGCCTGATGGCACTTGGACACAATTCTCATGAGTCTCATGACCGAATGGCTTGAGTAAATACTCTGTTAGGCGAGTTCCTTCCCTCCTCCAAAGTCAGATTTCTGCAACTGGCCTTCAGGAAGTGCATCAACATGGTGAGAGCCCATAGTGTTCATCTCAGCTTAGGGATGACGAAGAGAGCAAATCAAAAGACAGAAGGAAGCTATTCTGCCTAGAAGGTTTATGGGAGAGGGCATCCCAGAGAGGACCAGGTCTAACTTAGATGGCATTGCATGAGCTCAACAGTCCTGACAGCCTTTGGGAAGAGGTGATATCATGCCACTTTCATCCCAGATCTGATGACCACAAGACAGCTTCCCAACTGAACTGACCTACCGCAAATGTATTTGTTCATTTCAACATGGGTAATCCAAAGGTAAGGGGGCAGAACAATGAGAGGAAGCAAGAAGAGAGGACGACAAGGATGGGGAGCAAGGAGTGGGAACAACTGTGAGTTATAAGGAGTAGACAATCCCTAAATGGTCACCAGCGGGGAGCTCGGGAACCAAAGGTACCTGGAGATACCGGAAAGCCCTTGGTTCTGGGAACTCACTGGATGTCTCTATCTTATCCTCATCAGCTCCCACCGACTGTTAGCTCAGAATCCCAGACCATCCCTTCCACTCACTACCAGGATCAGCACCATCTTGCCTTAATGCCCTTCCCTTCCATCTGGTCAAACCCTAGAGGCAGACCACTTAACATCAAACATTCATAAATTCTATATAAGACAAATTGCAAGTTAGAAAGAAAAGGAAGATGAAAAGAAGAAAGAAATCAGGGAGGGAGCAAGGGAAGAAAGATTATAAACACTTTAGAATTACTATTTATATAATAGGAAAATGCCAACATCTGTTTTGACATATCTCTAGAACTGGCAGACTAATTTGCTTAGCAGTTTTCTCCCAGGAGTTGATGATATTTGAAGCGTTAGATGAAAACAATGAAGCTGTGTTTTCCATAGCTTGACTCACTCACTAGACTGGAAAATGGAGAGATATTTAAATTCTTATGTATGGGCTTAGTTCATTTGACATATTTAACTGATAGTGCTAAGTATGCAACAGCTTTTAATTTCTGAGTTGAGATTTTTTAATTATATAAATAATCAGGTTCTATAACGTGTTGTGGCTTAAAATGTTTATGATAAAGTCTTAAAATACAGTCACTTCATTTAATTGCAAAAGTAACAGGACCCCTGCATGGCTCAGTCAGTTAAGTGTCTGACTCTTCAGCTCAGGTTATGATCCCAGGGTCTTGGGGTTGAGCCTTACATTGGGCTCCGCACTCGAAGGGGAATCTGCTTGAGATTTTCTTTTTCTCTCTCCCTGCCCTTCCCAGCCCTGTACTCTCATTCTCTGTCTCTCTAAAATAAATAAATAAATAACTTCAAAAGTAACTACAAACCTTTAGAAATGTCTCCTAATGCCACCGTAGACCTGCACAGTATTTTACTTTGAGTTAAATATGGAAAAAATCCAAACCCTTTATGTGCTCTGATATATAAATTGGGCCTAAATCTCTCAGATTATTTTTTGGTACTTTGGTTGATTGGCTTAATATTTGAAACTTTTTATAAAAGTTTTAGGTAAATCTTTCTTTGGGAATACAGGTACAATCTACCATGCCCAGCGGCATATTTTCATGTGTTATCTTATATCTGGGAAGAATGTGGATCATCACCATAAGTTAGAAAAACAAAACACCGTATTGGTTTCTTGAGAAGAGTTCAAAAATAGGTAGTGACTTTTTAAGGGGGGGAAACAAACAAACAAAAACCAGAAGAGCTAAAAGCACCTGTACAGTGAATGAAAGAATGACCCTTGAGTTCACTTCCATCCTTTTGTGTTTGTTCCCAACCTGCCTCCCTCAGGATGAAGAACAAAAGAAGTCTGCTTCCGTTGAGATCCTTACAGCCACACTTTCCAACTCTCTCCCATCCAGGCTGCTTCCTTCTCTGAGAATCACCTATCTCCTTTGGTCCACCACTATATTTTCTAGAAAACTCTCATCCTCCAGAGATCACTCCCTCAGCCACTGTGCGTCTATAGAAGCCCCAAGCTGAGCGGGGACTAATTTCTCAAGTGCCCTCTTCCCCCATGTGGGAAGAAGAAGAAAAATCTCCCTCCTCCTGGCTCCTGGAGAGCAGTGCTGCAGTGCTGCACCATCTTCTCTCCTCCTTCTCCCTTGGGCATCCCGTGCTCCCATGGTGATACTTCTATTTCTGGAGCGTCGCTGTAGGTCACTTCTCAACTCACTACCCCTCTCTTCTTGAGCACCCTGCCCTGGTTCAGTGTTCTGCCTCCACTTCATCCTCTGCCAAGACCAGAGTCATTAGAGCCTCTGTATTTATGTGTCATCGATGACATGATAGCAACTCCAGTGACACCTGCCTCCGGATAGTTGTTGTCTTCAAATGGCCTGGCCACACCCCCATGGTGTCATGTCTGGTATGGTCTCACCGTAAAAGGTCCAGTTCTGAACTTCTGGGCTCTGACAACAGGCCCTTCCCTGTCCCTGTCCCCATAGTTGACCGTCAGCTCACTGCAGTGGATTCCTTACATTCTCCCTGAGCTGCACTCCTTCCATGAACCACCTGCTCTCAGCTGGCATCTTCGAGTTCCTCTCATGAAAGATTTATAAATCACCCCTCCCACCTCCATAGAATTTCTGTCACCTCTTTTGTACATCCACCACTGAGGCCTGCTCAGGCCAAGTTCCCATTCCTGCAATGCTGAATTATGTTGGCGAGAAGTCAACTGCTTGAGAACCTTTCCAGACTCAGGTGCTCCTTTCATCTCTACTTTCAGGGCAGTTCCAGGGTCTCCTCTCCCACCCTTGGTTAGTGCACTTTTTAATTCCTCATATTGGTACTGCTTTTCTCCAAGTGTTCATACCTCTATCGCCCAAACCTTTTTAGTGCAGATGTTCTCCCTGTAATTCATTAAAAGCAAGAAGCCATCAGCCTCGAACCGCTTCAGTGCTGGTACACTTTTCGTCAAACCCTTCCTTGCTTCCCCTTTCTCCCTCTCTCTTTTCTCCAGTTTTAGAGGAAAGAATCTTCCGACTTGTTTCTGGGCCTTACCCCATCCCATTAGAAGCCTCAGATTTAGGAAAACTTGTGAATCCCAAATACTAAAAATACAAAGACCACCACACCAAGGCACATCCTAGAAAAACTGCTGAAAGCAAAAGAGAAAAGCATTTATGAAGCTTCAGAATAATCAAAGCTTTAAGGTGAAAAACAGTGTAGGAAGTTGTGCTCACTTACTTGAAGTTCCCTTGTCAGAAGAACTGTGGACTGCAAACACCTGGGTTTTGTTTTTTTTTTTCTTTTTGTTTTGTTTCACTTTGCTTTTTTACTGTCCTTATGTCCAAATATGATTCTCTGACCCTTTGAGGCTTATAATAGCTCAGAGCTGCTGCTGCTTTTTGCCCAAGTTCCTTGCAACTTCTGAAACAGCAAATGTCATAAAGATAAGGGCAGAAAGAATGTTGGACCCTCTTTGTCGTTTCTTCCTTCAGCCATCAGAGATCATTTGTTTCAAAGTGATCTGGGCCCCAGAAAGTTTGACAAAAAGCAGCTTATTGAAATTTTCTGTGAAGTATAAATTGGCAATAAAAACAATTTGATAGAAAGTGTAAAGTATATGTTCATTGATTTTCAAACATATAATAAATCATATTGTAATTTTGTCATCTTAAAGTGGCAACATTTCTATAGAACTTTTCACTTTCACCTTACAAATTAATTTTAGTCAGTTATTCTTGTCCTATACCCTGTTAGAGGAAATGTATGGGAATACCTAAAATCCAGAAATGTAAGAAAAACTCATAGTAAAACCAATATCAAGCAATTGGTATATTTAATTAAAAGATCAGATTAGATTTTCAAGCTTTTATAATAAAACTTTTCTTAGGATGAAACAAAGTGTGTCTGTGTATACATAGGGTGTGGGCGGATACTTAGTGCTTAAAAATCGTGGGCTCTACTACCCAACTGTTAGGGTCAGAGCCCAGTTTAGCATGGACTGAGTGGGATCTCTAAATAAGTTTCTATTTAATTTCCTTGTATAATTTCTATGTTTGTTCGCGTTCTCTATGTGATGAGACACTGTTCTCCGACCTTCCTTCAACTACTCTGACAGGTTTCTTCTGCCTTTTCAACATCTGATTCAGTCTCTGTCCAGTAAATCCAACATCTGGGCTTGCTCTGGGACAATTTCTGTTGATGGTTTTTTTCTTTCCTACATATTAACTACCCATGATTTCACATTTCTTTGAATGTCTCAGAACTTTTTGTTGAAAACAAGATATTTCTAATTCTATAATGTGGCGACTCTAGAAATCAGATCCACACTCCCTGGAAGACTGTGGTCGTTACCATTGGTTGTCACATGCGTGTTTTGTTGGTGCTATTTGTTTAGTGACTTCACTGGACAGGTTCTGCTCATTCTGTACTCCCTGTCATCTGGCCACTGAAGCTTCTGCTAACTTAGCTTAATGGACAGCCAATGATTGGACAGACATGGCCTTAAATGCCATGAATCCTAAGTATCTCACTAAGTTTTGCAAAGGGGCTCTGGGTGTGTTTAGGCTCACCTTCAATGCTCAGCAGGTTATAACTGGTTCAGCTTTTCCTTCCTGCTCATGCAAAGTTTCAGATGAGCTACAGGCAAGAGATTGGGGTTTTGTAGGTCTTTGCTGAGCGTGGGCAGTGCTGCACACGTGCTTGTGGTTTCTAGATTCTCAGAAATATATCAGAGCCCTTCAAAGACCTCATAAACGTCTAATTTTCTAGATTTTAATTTTTTATCAGCTTATTGCTTATTCTGGCTAATAATACTGCCTCAGGAAGCTACAATATTAAACAATTGCTGCTGGTTATTTTTGACAAACAACATGGTGTTAGGGATGTTCATACCGAGCAAGCTCTGAGTCGGTTGAGTAGAGAAAGGGCTGAGAATACAGCTTTTCAGGGAGCTTACAGACAGGTTAAATAAACAAATTCTGTAAGGATGTGGGTTTTTTGTTTTGGTTTGGTTTGGGATTTTTTTATTTTTTTTTAAATTCTAAACCCATCCTGCCCCTTCCAGTAGCTGCTAGAATGCAAGTTTTCACAGTTACCATGGTTGCAAGGTTATGGGTTTTCATGGTTATGTTAGACCTGAAGAGAGAGAGAGAGGGGAATAGAACAAGTAAAAATACCCCAAAACTCATGCTTTCTACCGTGATTCATTTACTTTTCCCCAGATTATTGGAAGCCTTTGTTTTTTTCCAGCATGTGAAAAGTTGCTTTTTAACAATTTCTGACAGTGTTCTGATTGCTTTTCTGGAGAAATAAGCTTTTGGAGGTCTTCTTTCAATTACTCCAGAATTGGCATTTTTTCATATTTTTGTGTGCACAACTTTTTCCATCTGCTAAATGGGGAAAATAAAAGCACTTACTTCATAAGATTATCATAAAGATAAAATTATCTGGCACCTGTAAAAGCATGTAGAGTAGTCTGGGGCACATAAGCACTCACTGAACATGAGCTACTATGGTTATGGACAGAATCAAAGACGGAAGGATACACACATAGTGGCAATAATAATTATCTTTGGGTAGGTAGGATTGTGGATATAAATTTGTAGTATTTTTACCTTTCTAAGTTTTCTGGGTATTCCATTAACAAATATGCAATGCATTTATAATAAAAAAGGGAAAATATAAATATATAACAGAGGTTCTGTCATTTTTTAAATTTATATATATATATTTTTTAATTTTATTTTATTTTTTCGGTGTTCTAAGGTTCATTGTTTGTGCACCACACCCAGTGCTCCATGCAATCCGTGCCCTCCTTAATACCCACCACCAGGCGCACTCATGCCCCCACCCCCTTCCCTTCCAAAACCCTATTTTTAATATATTTTTTAAAATATTGAAAGCAAATGATGACTCCTCTGCCTATACAGCAATAATTTTATATGCGAGGAATAAAAGCTCACCTTCAATGATTTAAAATTCTTTGTTAATCACATTTCCTTTCCTGCACTTATTAAAAGATATTTAGATAGGGATCAAGGACTTGCGGCTGGATTCCCATGAGAGGCAGAGGGTCACGCATTACTTTATGGTGGTATCCTAGGGAAGGAACCAGCCTCAGGCTATGACTACGTAAGTTCCTTAAGAGAAATGACTCTGTCCATGGGACCCTAACTGCGCCATCGACCTTACACTCTCAACACAGCTTGAAACACTGACTGTTTAATGACAATGGAGTACCCACGGTATCTTCCTCCTCTAACCCCTATATGGATGTGTCTTCTTCAGACCATGGAAGTTCTACACTATTGTGAGAAGAAAGAAGGGGTGAGAGAGATCCCCAGAATTATCAACATTGAAGATTATGTCTTTTATATCAAAGATATAAAAGTGAGCTATTTCTTGCACATCTGAGTTAATGGAATCAGTTGTGAAAGTTGTGGAGTCTTATATTATTTTCCTTCTTAACTGTACATTTAGGTTAATCTCATGAAAATTATCAAAAATGTATAATATATGCAGTTATAATGACTAGAACTAGGGAAAAAAATTAACTGTGACTGAGGGGAGATTCATTTTTGACCCCGTCATTGCTTGGATCAAATTGTCACATCAAGCAACTTGCTGCCAATCCATCAGATTCAAATTAAAATGTATCAAAGTAAATCGGGGGCCACCTGTCTCTCTTACGTCTCCACTCTTCCCAACGTGTTTTTTCACCATTTTTTGCCTCCATCTATTTCATGACCTCTTGATTTTCTATTTGCTACCCATCTATTTCTCACAGAAAAATGTAAAACATTGTTATATGCAACTGATGAATCACTAAATTCTATTTCTGAAACTGATTAAAAAAAAGAAATTCTTCAGAAGTTCAACACTTCATTACTTGGAGTTTGGGGGTGTTTTGGCATGTACACACACACATACACATACATATGTACATATACACATGTGGCATTTTGGCATATATATACATATACACACACATATATATACACATACACAGAGATATATCCTTAATGAAGTCATGAATACTGAAATATGACTTTCACTAATAGAGTGGTTTTCCCGGGCCAGGCCTCTTCCAGATGTGTTCTGTTGACTGATAGCAGTTTATTCAAGAAAGCTGTCTTTGGTGAATATGTTTACTACTTTGATTGTAGTGACAGTTCCCAAGTATATGCGTATGTCCAAAGACACCCAACTGGATACATTAAAAATGTATAGTTTTTTGTATATCAATTATACCTCAACAAAACTATTTATAAAGCAAAACAAAAACCCTTTTTCATGCAAGGAACAGTGGGATATGGTGTGCTGAAGGGAGGGTGAGTATAATACAATTTAGTAAATCAATCAATAACCAGACCAGGTATTAACTCCTTGTAAATTAAAAACCTAATAGGCTTTCCTTGTCTGCCAATGGAAATGCTTTTTTTTTTTTTTTAATTGTTGAGGACATCACAGAGTCAGCCTGCTGCTGGTTGGCCCTCTCCAGGCACCTAGGCAAGAGGCCACAGGGATCTGAAGGTCACACAGGAGCATGTCATGGGGTTTGACCAGGAGGTCTTCTCCAGTCTCACTTCTTAACAGGAACCTTCAAGGAACCATGGCGCCTTGGCACATCTGGAGACTCAACTCTCTTTGAGGCTATGCAAAAAAGGTGCACCATCAAATTGTTCTCTAAATGGAAGGATTTATTTTCATGCTCACAGACAATTGCATGAAACAGACTATTTACATAAAACATAAGTACAAACAATATAATACAACTTATAATGCACATAATTAGGATTCTCTTATTTTTGCTCAGAACAATATTGGCAGAGACAGCAGGACCGTTGCTAAAGGAAGAATCTGAGAATTGTTAGCAATACTCTGAATCATTTCTCATGCCTTTTTTTTTTTTAAGAAGAATCAGTTTGGGTTATAGAAATTGGAAATTCACTAACAGCATGAGTGAGCACACTTTCACTTCTGTGATAATGACTAATTTTATCTTATAAACGTGTTGTTTTCCTCAGAGCTGGGGCTTGGAATGGGTGTGAGCAGTTTCTTCTGACTGTTTAGGTAAATTCCCACTCCTCAGAACTTTCATAATTGATCCAATGCCCCAGGCAATGAGTGCCCAGCCCTGGCTGCCACAACTCGTGTCTTAAACTGACTTTTAAAAACAATGTCTCTGACAGATGTCATTAAACAACATTTTTTACAGGTAGAACTGGACAGCTCTCAAAGGAGCATTTGACATCAGTGAATTAAAGGGGAAATTTATATTGTTCACATCTAACAACAAGATTTCAAATGACTGTCATAATTAAGATCTTAAGACTGCAAAAATGTATGGTGCCTCCAATGACCCATAGAGGAAATATCCAGCAAAACATGAGCATCGCAACAGAACAACCAAAATTACCCTCTCTCATCCCAATGAAGGAAGAAATGCCATCTCATCGTATAAAAGCTCCATTGTAATTCGAGGTTTCTGAGAGAAGCAAGGTTGGTAATTTCCTATACTTTTGCCAAGGTTTGAAGTTGACTTTCAAGAATGTCCAAAGACAAAATAAAATAATTCCAAATAGGTTTGATTTTATACCACAAAACATGCAACATGATCAAATAAAAATTAGGAATTTAACATTTCATGTTTTTAGAAGTGTCTTCAAATGGTAGAGCACTAGTTCATTGTCAGGCACTTTATAAGAATCCTACATTGGACCGAGTGTATGCATGTTTTCTGCGGATGATGTCATTTCGTTGGTGATTCTGGATGCTCAGACTGGAGGTTCATATTGTACTTCCCTTCAAAGTGCAGAAGTTCGAGTCTGGTGGTGGTTACGAGTCATGGTATAGGCCAAAATAATCAACTTTAACAGGATAAACATTAGCTTTCTTAGTCAAAGCTAAGGAGGACACTGTTGCACACTCGCGAAGCAGTTTGACACTTACCTTTAAAAAAATCAGGTGGTGTTCTAGGTGCTTCTCATATGGCCAGTCACCATGTCTGCGGCAGGCAAGAGCCAGTGTCTGACTTCCCTGTAGCTATGGTTTTCCTGAGGAAGAAGAGTAACAAGTCCTCTGATTTCCCAGGTATCACATTCCCATTCTACTACAGAACAAACACTACAGTGGTATGAGATTGGTTGGCTTGTTTGTCTGTTTCTGGAAAATGTAAAAATTAGAATGGAGTCAGGCTCTGGAGGCTGAGGCTGGGTTGGCCTAAATTTTAAATTGATTTTTTTCCAGTACCACCTCCCCAGCAGAGTCGGATGGGCGTTGTGTCAGTGGTTTTCTATTCCCGGGTTCAAAGAGAGTCATGAGTAATTTCCTTAAAGTATATCCAGTCAATCATCTGCTTCTAACTAGAACCAACAGTATCTATGAGTAATGATTAATCATCTTAAACAGGGTGCTGGCAACTTTTCATAGGATATTAAACTATCTACAGTAGGTATGCTAATATCAGAGAGGACAGTTTGATGTTCCAGAATCCAGATCTCCTCCTTAGCTTATGAGTCTATAACGTTGAGTCATTTCAAGTTTTTCTTGTTGTGGAGGATTAAATTAGCAGGAGTCGAGAAAGGAAGAAAGCACGTTTGAATGCCTGGTTTCTGATCTCTGATTAAATTAGGAGAAGTGGAGCACAGTTTCTTGGCCAACCTACATCTGAGTTAAGACATTTTCAACTGCTAGCAATGTGTAGTGAATATTCTACCACTTTTCTTCTCTCTGGTCTGAAAATGTGCTGGCTAACTCTATCTTGTCAACACAATAAAATAGGTTTATCTGAATTAGATCTGATATCAACTTTTATCATGGGTAATAAGCCTTATTTTTTTCCAATGGCAGAGCTAATATGATCTTTAGAAAAGACTATATGAAGTGACTTTTGCTAGAAACTGTACAATTGGTATCATACTCTGATTAGGTTTTTATGATGCTGTAAGTCACTTTGCAGTGTGAACTAGATTTTCAAAAGAGAGCAGGTCTCCATTCCTGATGTTTTAATGCCAAATTTCTGATCATAGACTATATTAAAGTTGAATAAAATTTTAACCCATCTGCTAAAAGAAATGTATAATTCATATTTAATATAAGTCCATTTTAAAAAGAGTAGGAATACCATCATTTTAAAAATCACTATCAGAACTTGAGCATTGCAGAGAGGCAATCAGACATGAATAATGCATCTCATTTATTGTTTTTCAATATTCAAAAGAGAAAGGAAGCAAAGATTAGAGCAATATATTTTCTTTGGTTTTGTAGTTTTGAAACAAATACCCTGAAAGCTTTGGTCCAGTATTTATTGAGTTACAAAACATCATTAACTCGATTATAAATCAATTACGAGTAGTGTTCTCAACGAGAAAAAACAGCAAAATAACATCAAAAATGGTACCCAGCCTGCAAATATTTTACCCAAATGGGAATGCATTGTGCAATATTTGGTTTACCTTTGGTGCACTTCTTAGGTGCAAATAAATATTATTTTATGTTATCTCACTTCACGAGGACTGATTGGTATGGTCTTCTGGTATCTGCCATAGATAATTCACAGAAGAATAATCAAATATTGGCCATGCCATGTCAGTAGAAATTGCCAAGCACACTATGAATGAATGGATGTACTGGGCGTGACCAAAGCAATCATCTTAAAAAAGAGTAGCAAAGAGTTTGCAAATGAGTTCGTTTAACAGTGTCATTTGAATACCTATGTAGAAATTGGTTACTGTAGCAATGAGACTACAGCATGAGCCCTCCACATGGAGAGCAGCCACTTTGAGGCAAAGAGAGTTCACTGTATCCATCCATGACACCTGTTATTTGCCCCAGAGCTATCTTTTGAGATAAAAATGCTCAATTCTTACATAATAGAGATACTTAAAAAAAACGTATGTATAAAAAAAAGAACCCTTATGGAGTATACAAGGCATCCTGGGGCTGAAGAAAGTCTATGGCCGTCAGCAAAGTCTATCCTGAAGGTGTTTTCACAGTGCTGAAGACAGGTTCACGATTTATTCTGAAAGCAAGGAAAATGTCATAAAGAAGCAGCAGGGTATTTGTGAACTCAGACGCTACCAACACTACACCTTCAGTGTGCATTACGGCAGTGTTCATGCAAAATGATTAGCTGAGTGCAGACTTGCTACATGTTTAACATAAAATCTCCTCTGATCTTCCAGTAGACCCTGGTGTATCCTGGGGACACGGGACTCCCCCGCTGAGACTGTGTCCCTAAGTCGGAAGGCGGTCTGACCCATGGATTCTGCCAAAGCTCCAGTGGAAACCCTCACCGTCCTGGACTTTGAGTCCCACGACTCTCACCCCTGTGCAGAGAAATAAGGAAATAAGGCCATCCTCGGCTGAAACTCCCGCCCTCAGGACAGTCGGTTCTGGAAGAGTCCCAGCGTCAGACCCACAGAACTGTGCGCGCATCCCGGCTCCCCACCTGGGACCCGCCCTCACACTCAGCTCGGGAGCCACTGGGTCCCCATTGTCACCTTTTCTCACTTTTGCTTCTCTGCCCTCTGGCATCACTCCGTGAGTCCGTGGGACCAGACCCTGGTCCACCCTGAGCACGGGGGCGACCCCTTCCCAGGGACAGGGCTACTCCGGGGCAGGGATGCATGTCCCGCACCGTCCATTCCTCCGCAGGCCCTGAGGTACCCCGCCCGGCCCGGCGCGCACACAGGGAAGCGCCACTGGCGGTCAGGACACACCTGAGTGGGCTTGCTGGACGTCCCCGCGGGAGTGGGGTGCAGAGACCGCCCCAAAGCATCACGGACATGGGCCTCCAGCGAGCCTGGCAACAGAGCGCAGAAGCACGGAGTCTGCTGGCGGAGGGGCTTCCGTGGGGCAGAGCTGCTCCCAAGTCGCTGTCCCATCGCTCAGGGGTGACGAACCCATGTTCATGCCAGCCGCTGGTCCACAGCGCTCCCTGAGAAAACTGTGCTGAGGTCTCCCTCCGAAGGATGGTGGCCTCCACAGTCTATTTTCTCAAAACAGAGACTTGTCCCCTCTGGAGAAAAGACCCTGAGCCCTGCCTCTGGGAATCGCTTCCAAAGAATTTAATGTGAGCCCCAGGAAAGCCAGTTTCCTAATGAAAAGCAAAAAAACTTCAACTGTATCCAGAAATAACCCTAGAGATTAAACTGTGATAGTGTCATTTGATATTAATGGCATTTGATTTTTCCTTTAGCAGGATTAAATTGGTTGGTGCAGCTTGAAAGTATTACTCTCCAATTGTGTTTCACATAGTAAAAAGAAAAAAGGATGATAACAGGTGTTGGCGAGGACGCAGAGAAAGAAGAACCCTCTCACACTGGTGGTGGGAATGCAAGCTGGTGCAGCCACTCTGGAAAAAAGTATGGAGGCTCCTTAAAAAGTTAGAAATAGAACTACTCTAAGACCAAGAATTTGCACTACTTGGTATTTACTGAAAGAATACAAAAATACTGATTCAAAGTCTATAATCACCCCAATGTCTATAGCAGCACTTTCCACCATAGCCAAACTATGGAAAGACCCCAAGTGTTCATCAGCTGATGAATGGATAAAGAAGACACATATAAAATAGAATATTATGCAGCCATCAAAAATGAAATGTTGACACTTGCAACAAGATAGAGAGAACTAGAGAGTATTATGCTCTGCGAAATAAGTCAGAGAAAGATAAATACCATATGATGTCACTCATATGTAGAATTTGAGAAACAAAACAAATGGGCAAAAGGAAAAAAAAGAGAGACGAACTAAGAAACAGACTCTTAACCACAGAGAACACATGGATGGTTACTCTAGGGGAGGGGGGCTGGCAGAAATACATGAAGATTAAGGTGCACAGTTGTCATGTTGGGAAAAAAAAATTAATTACAAAGGAAAAGAGAAAAGAATGAAAAAGTCGCAAAGAAATTAAAAATATGACAAGCATCCCAGAAGTTCTCGGCAGGAATCCCAAACATTCCAAGCCAAAGAAGAGCTGCTTTGTGAAGGGGTGGGTGGAAGTGGCGGATGTGCTGAAAGCCCACTTGGGGCTCAAGGAATCACCAAGGGTGGGGAGACCAGGGCAGACTCGTGAGCAGCCGCTGTACAGGGATGGGAAAACAGAGATACTCCCCAGGAGTGAAAATGCCTTGATTATAGCTAAAAATTTTTTTAATGTTTTTTAAAGATTTTATTTATTTATTTGACAGGGAGAGAGAGATCACAAGCAGGCAGAGCTGCAGGCAGAGAGAGAGGGGGAAGCAGGCTCCCCACTGAGCAGAGAGTCCCATGCGGGGCTCGATCCCAGGACCCTGAGATCATGACCTGAGCCAAAGGCAGAGGCTTAACCCACTGAACCACCCAGGCACCCCTAGCTAAAATTCTTCTAAACCAATCATTCTTGTGTTAAGGAATCCTTTTGTTTATTATTTTTTTAAAGATTTATTTATTTATTTATGTGAGAGAGAAAGAGAGAGAGCATGTGCGGGGAGGGACGGGGGAGAAGGAGGGAGAGCATCTCAAGCAGACTCCACGCTCAGTGCGGAGCCTGATGCGGGGCTCGATCTCCTGACCTCGCAATCATGATCAGAGCCAAAATCAAGAGTCAGCAGCCCATCTGACTGAGGCTCCCCAAGGCATTCTTTCAAAAGATTACAACAGGGACATACCCCCACATACCCAGTAAGAAAACTAAACTACAAGTAATGGCCGCAGCATTACTGGCAGGGATGTGGAGTGACGGGGACCCTCATGCATTGCTGGCAGGAACGAGGTCCTGCTGCCGCTTTGGAAGACGGGGAGCAGCGCTGTACCAAGCTCCAAGCAGCCTTATCTCATCATCCAGCAGTGTTCCTCCTGGGTTTTTCGTAACTGATTCTAAAACTTAGGGCCACACAAAAACTGGCACTCAGAAGTTTATAGCAGCTTTTTTTCCCTCATAATTAGGGAAAGCTAGAGGCAGTCAAGGTGTCCTGCAGTAGGTGTACAGATAAACAAATCAAGGTACATCCATACAATGGGGCATTTATTATTGAGCAGTAAAAAGAAATGCTAAGAAGCCTCACAAAGATGTAGATGAGATTTTAATGTAAATTGCGTTAAGATTTCCCATTAACTCTGAAGGTTCCTGTGCCCTGAGTGAACCCCAAGGACCAGTGAATCACTTGTCCAAATGCCCAACGTAATGGGGA
Source organism: Mustela lutreola (assembly GCF_030435805.1). Classification (NCBI taxonomy): domain Eukaryota; kingdom Metazoa; phylum Chordata; class Mammalia; order Carnivora; family Mustelidae; genus Mustela; species Mustela lutreola. The sequence continues at coordinate 6,026,922 of NC_081294.1, read as the reverse complement.
TCTGGGACCCTTTTGCTGGAATCCCATTTAGACAAATCCCATTTTTTTTTTTTAATCATTCTGGAAATTCATTTGGAAAGTTCTGGAGAACTCCACAGTATCTGTTAGGTGTTGGTGTGAGTGCCTCCCCGCCCCCACGAGGTGAGTTCCTTCCTCTTCCTCATGCTGCGGGGGGCTCTGTGAGAAGCATGTTACTCCTAGGAGGCGCCCATGGCTTCTGGATCCTGCTTTCCTCAGAGGCCCCGCGGGGAAACACAAACGGATTGGAAGGGACAGAAATGATACTGGTGGAACAGAGAGGCCATCCAAACACTCCTTCAGTATTTTTTGAATCATCAAATGAAATAGAACATCAATATTTAGTTTACTCCATTCTGGAAAATTCCCCTCCCTCCTGTATGTGGCAGTGGAGGTTGGACATCCTTGATGCCTTTCCAAGGACATTTATCACCACTTGTGCACACTTGGTAGCAAGGCTGGACCCTCCTTGCTGGCCACGGGGCTTTATGCACTGAACCCATTTAAACCTTACTGCAATATGGAAGTCATTGTCCTAAGCGGTGGTGCACCTCTTAGACATGTAGAAACCAAGATACAAAGAAGCCAAATAAGTTTCCCAGCACCACAATAGAAATGACCACTGGGGGAGAAAAAAGAAAAAAAAAAGAAATGACAGTAGACAGTCTTGCTCCAAGCCTTGTGCTCTGAACCACCACTCAAATCCCGAAACCCCGGTTTAACGAGCATTCATGCACCATACGCCGGTCGAGGAATTTTATAGAGAATTTCTCATTCGATGCTTGCAGCCGTCCTGGAAGCGGGGCCCTATTATCTCCAATTTATAGACAGAGCAATGGAGGCTTGGAAGGTCCAAGCTGCTTTCTCAAGGTTATGCAGGTCAGTCAAGTCCAAAGTTAATGTTCCCTCCCCCACCTCTTCCTGGGAACTAGGAGACTGGCCGTCTACACAATTGTTTGGTTTAAAAACTCACGGTTTAATTGCCCACTGGGAAAAGAAATAGCAATATGCACCACTTCACACCAGAAACGGGAAGCATCTCCTTACAGTGTGCAAAGAACCTTCCCTGCACTTGGAAAGAGGTTGATGCCGGTGAAAATACTGCAAACGTTGTCTCAGGGCGCCATCTAGGGGACAGTCCTTGAAGTGACACCCTTTTCCTCGTTGCTCTCAACTGCCAGGCAGGCCTGCGGGCCTCTGGCCAGCGCAGCACAACTTCCTGCCCAGAAGCACCTGAGTCTGGGGTTTAGACACATCTGGACGTCGGACAACTGTCCAACACGGAGGAAGTCTTCATTTCTTGTGTTTCGCTTGTTCTTCTACATGTGCGCAACTAATGTGGCCTACCACGGTGTGGGGAGCAAAGCAGAACTAAAAAGGGAGTGGGTCAGGGGCGGGGCGGGGGCATCACCGTTGCCAGCCTGACACCTGCGCCACTGGGTTCTGCCAGCAGCCACCAGGGTCCACTGCCTCCCTTGCACACCTGGCTGCAGGCGTCGCTGCCCATCCCTGACCTTGGTGGCCTCTTGCTCCGTCGTTCCCTTACGTGCACCCTTCCCTCGGAACCTGGACGATTCCGTCCACAGGAGCAGAACCAGGCAGGCGTGTGCAGGTGCCCCAGACACAGGCCCCAGGGCTCTGCCGAGTCCCTCCTGAGCCCGGAGGGGCTCGAGGCCCATGGGGAGCGCCACGGCCTCACTGGATCCACAGCAGGAGTGGGCTACCTTCCACACCCTGACGTCCCCCTATGCCGTGTCCCTTTACGACTCCCGGACGCCGCGCTCCTGGGACCCCTGAGAGACAGAGCGGCGTCCCCAGGGGAGCGGCCAGCATGCACGGAGGCGGGGCGCACCGGAAGCTGCAGCCCACTCCCCCCCCATTCCTGCCGCAGGTGTCCAGGCCGGCAGCTCCAGGCCCTGGATCATCCGGCCGCACGTGACTAGAATATTCCACAAGCATCACCTCCCCCACCTCCAGCTGTTTCTCACTTCTTGATTCTCTGGTCCCTGGTCTAACAAAATGGAAGCAATTCACGAAACTCTGACCTTTCCGGATTTTGTCTGAAGCCTCCAGAGCTGGACCTGGATGGGTTGGACCAAACCCCGGGGGGCAGCCCACCAGCCACTAGAGGTGTCCACGAGAACACTGAAACTGTGCTCAAGGCACGCGAGAACGGATGTCATATGGGCTGTCATCACTTTATACTGCAGCCACTTTGAGTCCCCAGGGTCAACGCCACCTACCGAGAAGAGTGCTTTCTGCGGCACTGATGGCGTTTGATTATAACGTGCGGAGACGGAGAGGAACGGTGCTCGCCATATGCGGATACTTTGTCATCGTGGATGAATCATGGGTGCAGGTGCGGGGGTGGGGGCTGGGGCCAACCGACATCTTTATGAGGATTACATAGTCTATGCAACTAAAAATAGCCAAGCTGGAAATTTTCACTAGAGCCTACACTTTTCTGGATAAGGGGAAAATAGTGCCAAGTAAATCTCTTTTGAATTTGCTTAGTGAGGCTCTTTCCTTTAAATATGCTTTTTTGCTGTTATTGGTCAGTAAGCTGACCTAGAACCACCCCCTGCCCGCACTGGTAGGTGTGTAGGGAACCGATTTTCTGAGCAAAGTCTGATTTATTTCTCAATGAAAAAAAGGAAGAAGTGTATATTGTCTTCCTAAGCCTTCTCAACCATCACTGTTGAATAATTGCTTATTTTCACGCATCGGGCTGACAGTGAGATGCACTGACCTCCCGCCAGCCTCTGTGGATGTGTTAACGTGGGCAGCCTCAGCGGTCACGCCGCCTTTCCGGCGACTGTGAAGTTCTTGTCGCTTCAGGCAGCATCGCGGCGAGGCATGCTTCCGGGCCGTACCCGTATTTGCTGCAGAAGCAGCATTTGCGGACAGGAGTGGGCTCTGCAGCATGTCCTCCTGGTGGGCGAGGCCCTTGCTGGACTCCGCTGTCCTACCGCCGAGCGAGCCAGTGCGGATGGTCTGGGGCTCGATCAGCCCTCCTACCCGGCACGCGTGAGAGACACACAAGTGCTCAGGTGCCCTCCGGACGGCACAGTCTGAAACGTCCCAAGTCACAGTGGACTTGAACCCGAGTGTGCTGTTTGCCCTCCGGGGCGATGGAAAGTTAACGGTAAGTTAACTTATTACTGCACATCAGGCCCTGTTCTACTTCTCACGCCAAACTGGAGACTTCGGTGGATTCCCGCAGATCTTCCAGGTATGTGTCCCTGAACACTCCGGTGCCGTCTCACTCCCGGGCGCTCTCTAGAGGCCAAGCACTTGCACCGGCATGTGTACAATTATATACGGGGTTTGGGGGGTCCATGGGGCATCTTCATTCTGTCAGTCCTGGTCCCTAGCAGAAGGAACAAAAGGTAGGGGGTGGGGAATGGTCATAAAGTGTCAGAAGGTGGGTTCACCTTTGAGGGAAAAACTTGCCTCTAAGCCTCTTCTCTTCTACTCACAGACTTTGCCACAGATCCTTCTGGAAGAACAAAGTCATGGAAGGATGATGACTTTCACACTTTAAGAATACCTGTTTTGGGGGTCACTTGGGTGGTCTGTTGGTTAAGCATCCAACGGTTGATTTCAGCTCCTGTCATGGTCCCAGGGATGTGAGGTCGAGCCCCGTGTCGGGCTCCGTGCTCAGTGTGGAGTCTGCTTGAGATTTTCTCTCTCCCTCTGTCCTTCCCAGTCGAGGAAACAAAGTCTATCTCCCTCTTAAAAATATATATGTGTAAAAGAATACCTATTTTTTACATGACTTGAAGTTCTAGAGGCTTGTTTTATGATAAAAATTACAATCTGTAGGTGGCGATTCTTTTTTCTACTTTGTGTTTTATATTTGTGTGTTTCTGTGGCTGATTTTGGTCAGAAATGCCCTGAGGAAAGAGAAGGAGGATGTGGCCATTTGCTGCCTTTGGAGCTGAAACCATGGCCCCGGAGTCAGATCCCCCATGCTGGATTTCTGGTGGAATCTCACTGCCAGCTGTCAATCCTGGATGGTGCTCCCTGCCCCAGCTCTTTGGTTCATCAGAGCCCTGCTGCCCCACTGCCCACAGAGGGGAACCGACCGGGAGATCTCAAGATGCCCCTGTAAATCAGCGGACCATCACTACTCATCAGGCAAATGCAAATTACAAGCACAGTGAGAAAATGCAACTAGACACAGATCTCAAGCCCTTCGCACAATCAGCTCAGAACGGATCACGGTCCTCAATGTAAAACACAGGACTGAAACTCCCAGCAGATCACAGGAGGAAACCCAGGTGCCCTGGGGCATGCAGTGGCTTCTTACATACAACACCAGTGACGTGACCCATGAAAGAAGTCGCTGATAAGCTGGACTGCATGAAAAACACACACTCCTACTCCACAAAAGATTGTATCAAGAGAATTAAAGACAAACCGCAGGCTAGGGGAAAAAAAAAATTGTAAAAGACACATCTGATTAAGGACTGTTCTCCCAAATATACAAAGAACTCCTAAAACTCAACAGTAAGAGAACAAACAGCCTGATTAAAAAATGGGCCAAAAACATTAAGAGACACCTCACCAAAGATACACAAGTGGCAGGTTAGTCCATGAAAAGATGCTCCACCTGGTGTGATCAGAGGAGTGCAAACAAGGCCAGGCCACTACGCGGTGACTGCCTCACCCGGATCCGGAGATCTGACACCACCAAATGCTGGCAGGGATGTGGAGGAATGGGAACTCTCATGCATTCCTGGAGAACACAGAATGCTACAACTACTTTGGAAGACTGTCTCGCAGTTTCTTATAACACTAAACAGACCTTTACCCTACAATCAGGCGATCAGGCTCCTTGGCATTTACCCAAAGGAGCTTAAAACATGTCCACACAGAATCCTGTACACACGGTTTGGAGCAGCTTTATTCATAATCACCCAAACTTGGAAGCAGCAAAAATGTCTTTTAGTGGGTGAATGGATTAGAAGTATATCCAGACGATAGAATATTATTCAGCACTAAAAAGAAACGAGCTATCAAGTCGTGAAAAGACATGGAAGAAACTGAAGTGCATACTACTCAGTGAGAGAAGTCCATCTGAACAGGCTCATAAGGTACAATACCGACTAACGCATTCTGGAAAAGGCAGAAGTACGGGGACAGTAAAACGATCAGAGGTTATGGGAGGAGGAAGATGGGCGGAGGGAAATAGGCAGAGCACTGAGGATTTTTAGGGCTGTGAAAATATTCTGCACCCTATTATAATAATGGACAAACACCGTTATGCATTCGTCCTAATCCAAGAGTGAATCTTTACGTCAACCATGGACTTTGGTGAGAGTGTTGTGTCAGTGAAGGTTCATCCTAGGCTAAGACAAAGGATCCATTCTGCTGAGGGATGTTGACGATGGTGGGGAGGGCCGGGGCGGTAAGAAATCTCTATACCTGCCTCTCAGTTTCATTGTAAATTGAGAACTGCTGTAAAAACAGTCTTTAAAAAACTGGGGAATGGAGATCTCATGCCGCCAAAGGGACATAAGACAGTATAATCTCTTTGGAAAGCAGTTTGGCAGAGTTAAACACACATCCTCGTATAACCCAGTTATTTGATACCTAGGCATTTGCTGAAGAGTAGAAAAGCACATGGCCACACAGTTCTTGTATGCCAATGTCATAGCAGCTTTATTCAGAAGAGCCAACAGCTGGAAAGATGTGACTGGTTATCAACAGGTAAATGAATCCACAAATCATGGCATGTCCATACAGTGGAATATTACTCTGCAAGGAAAAGGAATAAACTATTGATTGCATGCAATGATATGAATAAATTTCAAAATAATTATGGTCACCAAAAGAATCTAAAAGAAAAGAGAGTATATGGTGTATGATTCCATTTACAGGAAGTTCTAGAAAATGCAAAGTAATGTATAATGACATCCAGCAGCTCAGTGGTTGAGGTAGGGTTATTGGTGTGAAAGGAGGCATGTATCTATCTCAAAGGGACACAACAAAATTTTTGGAGTTCATTATCTTGATGTTTTGATAGTTTCACAGGTGTACATGTATGTCAAAGGTCATCGAATTGTGCACATAAGGTATGTGTGCTTCATTTGATGTGTGTTATCCTTCAATAAAACTAAAAGGGGGGGGTGCCTGGATGGCTCTGTCAGTTAAGTGTCCAACTCTTGATTTTGGCTCAAATCATGATCTCAGGGTCCTGAGATCAAACCCCACATTGGGTTCTGCACTGGGCTGGAGCCTGTTTGAGGTCATCTCTCCCCCTCTCCCACTTTACAAAATTATCTTTCTCTCTCTGTCTCTCAAAAAAAAAAAAAGGTAATTTGTTTCCTAAGTAAAAGGTCTATTATTCAATAACTATTATGGGCTAAGTAATGTCTCCCCAATATTCCTGTGTTGAAGTCCTAACACCCATGACCCCAGAATGTGCTATTTTAAGCCCCTAGTGGAATTGTGTTAAGGCAGCCTTGGGAGACTATTGCAATAATTTGCATAAACTTGCAGAATTTGACGTTTCCCTTTCTAATGCCTACTCGACTTTTTATTATCTAACAATATATGTAAGAAAATAAGGAGGAATCAAACATTTGACAAAAGTTGTATCAGTAGTAAGAATACAAGCGTTTGCCTAGAATTTTGTAATTTTCAAAAACAATCCCACAAAATTTTCTATCTCAACAGATTTTCTGGTATCTTTTCTCCCCTCTGACTATAATATTAGTCCAAGCTTGAATCACCCACATGCTAAGGAGCAGGAAAACCATTGCCGCTATTACGGGAAGGAAATCCCAGGGGTCAAAAAATTTGGCTGCCTGAGTATACAAGTGTACAAAGGACCAGGGTCTCAGAGGGATTTATTGACTTACGGAGAGAGTAGAAGAGTCCACTTTGGAACCAGCCCTGTAGTTGGGGGTTCCTTGGCTTCTAAATCCCATGACGTCTCTAGAGATAAAAGCGTAAGTGTATGCGTTCACGATCTTTCTACAATCAGGAGATCTTGCGCAAGACAAATGACGCATCCAGTCACCCCTGTGACGCTCCCAACAGTGCTTATCCCGGTCCGTTTTGCAAGGAATTCTGACACCAGCTTGTAAGTGATCTGACCGAACACATCGCCTGCCCGGTCTTGCAGCCCGGAATCCATTCCCCGTGCAAAGCGGCTTCCCGGGGCTGCGGAGCGTAGGGCTGTGTGAAATGTGAGCCGAAGGAGGGAGCCCTGGAGGTTTATGTGACATTTGTAACACAATCCAGGTCCTAAATCATTCCCACATGTGAAATTCAAAGTCAACACGACGCTACCCAGCTATCATCTTCAATTGCACTGCCCTTGGGGCTAAATCCAAGAAGCTAGGGAGATGGCTGTTTCCAGTGCTCAGGTAATCGTGGAGGTTGGAGAGCCCCGTCAGTTTTATGCTTGTTCCCCTTGCTTTGTGCTCCTTTGCACTTGTTTCCCAGTCCATCTATTAGCAATTATTTCCAGTTGTCTGGACGTTGCCTTGCAGCCGACGGGGATTCCGTCAGCGGGAAGAGCGTCTGTCTTCCTGGACAGGACGCTGCGTGCACATGCAGTCCTGAGGCTGGCTGTCCTGGTCAGTGCGTTAGCCCTCTCTGTGCTCCTCCTGCCGAGTCCTGGGAGCAGCCCTCACACCTGACTCACTGCACCTGATCTTCCCCGTAACCCAAGACCCCTTCATCGACGCCTCACGGCCACCCGAGCGCTGTCTAGGGCTCTGCATGTTGCCTCTGACTGTGCCCCATGACCGTTCCGGAACAGCAGGAACTTCCATGACGGTCCCGCTCACTGCGGCACCCCCAGCTCCCTGCACAGGCTGGCACACACGGGACAACCATCAGTCATCCTTCGCTGGGGCCTGAGGGAGAGGCAGGAGTTGGCCACATAGAGGAAGGGAATGGGGAGTGAGGGAGGGGTCATTCCAAACCTCAGATGCAGAGAAACATGTGAGCATAACCTCTTTTTCGGTGGGTACAAGCAATTTAGTCGCGCTGGAGAAGGAGACGAGATTGGAGCAGGGATTGTAGGAGTCATGGAGCAGATGGGCAGAGGCGTGTGTTTCCTTTTTCTTCTCTTTTCTTTCTTTTTTGTTTTTTTTTTAGGGACACATATTTTCGATCCTTCCGGTACTTAGTAGTATACTGTGCTTTGATTTATGTAGTACTTGTGAATTGATTATCACATTATTTATCAATTCATATAACTGTTCCCACTCAAGAGTGAGCCTTTCCCGAGGGTCAGCTAGCACCTCGCAGGTTTGTAACAGCGGCTCAGTGAGCCTCTGTTGGGCAGACGGGTGCGTGAGTGGAGAGGAGCAGGAGCGTGGGGACAGATGGATGGACGGCGGACGGGCGGACGGCTTGGGGGACGGACAGACAAATGGACGGATGAATGAGTATGAAAGTTAAATGGAAAACGCAGAGTTCCCAGGGCAGGGGGGACTATTTTGAGTTTTAGTTACTAAAATTTCATTTAGCCAGCAAGCAGAACTGCAGATCTGCCGATCTGATAGTCTAGAAAGAAGGTAGACCAGAAGTATCTTCCTCCATTTTCCCTTTGACTTTTTGGATTTAATAGTCAATGACTTTGTCTCATGGAATTGTACAACCAGTGCTGGACACCTGGTCCAGAATTATTGAAGTACTTCCATGCATCACTAAGGGACCCACAAGGCTGCTTGAATAGCATTGTGTTCCCAAATTATTGGATGTGGGGGATTATCGGATTATATTACCATAAAACAAGTCAGATTCATGGTCTGGAATCTTCTAGTCCAACTCCAAGTTGACCCTTACCAGCCCATCCCTTTTGACCATCAGTAAGACAAAAAGATGCAGGTCCGTAGCAAGCTGCCCCACTCTAGCGTATGTATCTGTGGTTGCTGTCAAACCAGGGTGTACTTGAGGAAACAATTTTTCCATGTGGAAAAGTCCCAGAGCTATAGCAGGTCTTGTGATACAGAGTTCACATATATTACTTAGAAACTTCTTACAAAGAAAATACAAGTATCTCACCTCCCCCTTGAAAATCTGGAAGAAAAAAATCTTAACAACCTCCAGATATGTTCTGAAATAAAAGCAAGATTTAACTGCTCTTATACACAATGGAGTCACGCTCTTGTGTTGAAGTCATCCATCCGGAAAAATGGAAACATGATTTAGACCTTTTCTGAACCTGTTCCTTTGCCTGTTAACCTTTGGAAAGTGAATTAAAGCTGGCGGAAGGTGCTGAGTTAACTGCTATTGAATCAAGGGCCACGGAGACGGATGTCTGCTCCGGAGCCATGCGGTGGGCTGGACACACGCCAGGGAACGGAAAACATACCAGAGTGACCTTGCCATACGTCAAACGCTCCTCTGAAATTCGGAGCACACCCATCCCCAGAATGTCCCTCCGGGAACAACTGCAGCAGCGACAGTAATCCTCGTAGGAGTAGCAACAGTAGCGATAAAGCAGAGTAACACTGTTTTGTTTTAGTTTTTTTAAGATTGCTTTATTTTTTAGAGAGAGTACGTGGGGGGGGGGGGGCAGAGGGATAGAATCTCAAGCCGGGTCCCTGCTGAGTGTGGAGCCCAACTCGGGGCCCAATCCCAGGACCCTGGGGTCATGACCTGAGCGGAAATCGAGAGCGGAAACCTTAACCAACTGAGCCCCCCAGGCGCCCCCATACAAACACCGTTTTAAATGCTTACTTTCTGGGGCCATCATCAAAACTCTTGCTCACTTAGGTTTGAACACCTACCCGGTTGCCAAGATCAATACGGGTGTAAAAATGTTCTTGTAAGGTAGACAATGTGACCCAGACTCTCGCCCAGTCTGCCAATCAGAGGCCTCAGTCGTGAGAAGCAGACCAAGAGGCAAATACATCATTAACCACTGAAGAAATACCGAGCAATTAAGTCTTATCTTGGGTGGTCAGAGTCAAGGAGTGTCTTGGGTTTGTTTTTTGTTTTTGTTTTTGTTTTTGGTGTGTGGCTGATTGGTTTGTTGTTTGTTTTCAGAAAACCCATACCCAAAGTGTGGGTACTGTGGTGAGCAGAACTCGAAGCCATAAACCACACGAACTCGCCTGGCCTTTTGAAGCCATGTTCCTCACACCCCGTTGGAAAATGAGTATTTGTGTGCTTGGCTTCTGGTCTGATATTTACAACAAAGATCAGCTTTGGTTAAAGTATCTGAAAACAGAAGTTTAAAAAGGTTCCAAAATCAGAGTGTCATTTAATACACACAGAAGTAATGGTGCATTTTCTCTTCACTTGGATGACTTAAAAGATACTGGGTTGTCTGCTTTGCTATCAGAGGACAGAGGACGGGAGTGGAGACCACCCGGTCACCACTCGGTATACCGGACCTCGGTATTTTGCGTTCCCCCAAGCAGGCCATGCCATGGCAGGATCTCGGGAAAGCACGTGTGTGACCGTGCGCAGTCCTATGTCCCCACCTTGGTGTTCATGGCAGGCAGCTGGCTCACTGGAGCTGGTGTGGAGCTGGTGACCCCTTTGACATGGCCACGTGACACGTCAAAGGAATGAAGGATTCCCGACCAAATCCCCTTCCCGCGTGGGGCTCACAGACGCCAGCGGACCTCAGCCCCTCACACTCGCCGTCTGTCATTCTTCAGGTAGTGTCAGATGCTGAACAATGAAAAAAGTGCGATTTCTGTCCGTGAAAAAGGCGAAATAAGTAGCAGTCACGTGTTAGATGATCTGTATTCAATTTCTGTATTTTAACACAGTCATGAAATAAAGCATGGTAGCCTTTTTACATGCTTCATCTTTCTTTCTGTTTTCTTTTTTTTTTTAAAGAAAATTCTCCCTCCCACGTGATAGAAACCTCTTGCCTCAGAACGCTGTGTTTTTTATTCTTATGACCCCAGGCCGCACCCTCTTTCTGAAACCACGCTTTGGGCCAGCAGTGACCTACCTAGCATGTTTCACACCCGGAGCAGATCCCACCTCCTCTGTGCAAATTATTTCCAGCAGTAATTACGTTAATGAAACACATAATAATAATAGCAGGCAAGAAACACAGAGAAAATTCCCTTTTATTGAATTTGATATGTGTATATAATTGTGCCAATTAAAAAGAAGGTAAAATAAATATTATAATACAAAATACACTAAGACGCTAATATTTTTTTTTGAAAAACAAGAGAGACTTGTAGCTACATATTGGTCTAACACCTGAATGAACTACACCGCCATGTCTAGTTTCAATCCTTAAGTTCTATGTATTTGTCAAAATTAACGTTTTAGCACATTCATGTTCAACGGACATAAAATAAGATTTGTCCTGCCTCTTCACCCATAGCTAACGAAAAATACTTTCTAAATTCTAATTTTGAAAAAAATCTTTTTTCACATGAGGGAACAGACATGTGAATTGTTAGGACAAGTCTCCAGTACAAGCGTGAGTTTGTCAGAGATTTATACAAATCACGCTTCACAATAATTTCCAGAAGCGGCAATAGTATTGGTATCTCTGTTTCTTTGGGGTTGATTCTAACAGCCTTCCGATGTCTCTGCCATTGAAGCATTTCCCCGAAGATACCTGCCCCAGAAACCTCACCATCGATTTCTTTTTTTCTTTTTCTTTTTTTTTTTTTTTAAGATTTTACTTATTTGACAAATATCACTATCACAAGTAGGCAGAGCAGCAGGCAGAGAGGGAGGAAGCAGGCTCCCTGCTGCGCAGAGAGCCTGACACGGGGCTCAATCCCAGGACCCTGGGATCATGACCTGAGCCGAAGGCAGAGGCTTTAACCCACTGAGCCAGCCAGGCGCCCCCTCACCATCGATTTCTATTAAGGGAAAACATCCAAAAGAACCTGAGAATACGGCTGAAGGTTGACAGACACTGAGAATATTGAAGCTGTCACTTTAGGAGAAGTGGCCTGTTCTTGGGGACATTAATAAAGCTATTCAAATAAGCCCCACCGTTCCTTCTGCCATCGCGAGGCCAACACCTTCTCTCCTTTCCCCCGACATTCTGCCTTGAAATCTGATTCTTTTCTTTCTGTGTAAATTTCCATCTGCTTCTGGTTTTGGTTGCAGAGTTAATGGGTTTCTCTGGCGGGACTGTGCGCTGATCTTCGAGGAACGATTTCAAAGCTTGTGTTTCGCTCTGATTTTTAGGGTCAGTTCTGGATATTTGTAAATATTTTTTATCTGACTTACTTGATTTAAAATTTCACATCAGAAAAAAAAGATGGCTCGGAGAAAACACGGCGTAGAGCAGAGAACAAAATCGAAGGGGCACCTCTCCCGGCCTCTCCATGTTCAGGTCGCGGCGCCCTTGCAAGGTGCAGGCCGACTTCAACCTTGGCCTTTGCTCTGTGGGGAGCCTCGTAATGAGCACATGTTTCCGGCAGGGGGAGCCTTTTCATGATTCTACCTCTATCTGAGAGCATTTGCCACTTACATAAAGAGGTGGAAAGGAATAAATGATTGTTTTCCAAAGGTTAAAAAGAGCCACCAGGAAGGGAAACTTCAAATGGTCATAGAGACAAACAGCACTGAAGGAACCCAAGTTCTGCTTCTTTGTGTTTCTAGTGACTATTGCTGCCACGTCAAGTTTTGCATTCCCTGCTTAAATGCAGCAATCCGTCACTGTGCGGCTGGGGGCCTGGAGGGCACCCACAGCGAGATCTAACAGCGCTGAGCTCCGACCAGTCTGCTCTCAGAATAAATGCAGGAGCGTTCGCTCCTTGCTGGTGGGAATGCAAAATGAGACAGCCGCGTTGGAAGACAGCTCTGCAGTTTCCTACGATTGTGTTTCTAAAAAAGGAAAATAAAATGAAAACTGAATATTTGACCCAGAAATCCCACTCCTGTGTGTTTCTGCAAGTGAACTAAAGTCTTGTGTTTACACAGAAGATTCCCTTCAGTCGGCAAATGAGTGAGCAGTCATGCATTCCCACAACAGAATGCTGCTTGGTGATAAAGTGGGACTCAATACTGATTCACGGAGCCACATGGAGGCACCTTAAAGCCGTTTCGTTAGATGAAAGGCAACTTACCCAAAAAGCCACATGTTGTATAATTCTAATCATATCACAGTCTGGAAAAAGGCAAAATGAGAAGTATTGAAAAGAGATCAGTGGTCGTCAGGGTTCTCTAATAAAAGGAATTGGGGCTCTTTGGGGAAATGGTCTGTAATGCCTCGGGGTTAAGAAATGAAAATCGAAAGACAGCCAATCACAGGCAGCCAGGCTATCCCAAATAATGCAGCGCCTGAAGCCATAGCCAACCCAATAATGTCCTCGCTTTGCTTCCCTGTCTTTTCTGGAAAAGCATAGCTCCATCCTGGGGAGCACTCCTAACGACTTCTGTTTTGGTGCTGTCCGATTTGAACTGATTTTTGTTCAAATAAAATCTTGGAACTTTCACTATGCCTCGGTTTATCTTTACCAAATCTATACAAGGGAATATTATTCAGCCACGAGAAAGAAGGAAATCCTGCCTTTTGTGACATGAATATACACAGAGGACATGCAGCTAAGTGAAGTAAGCCTGAAGTAAGCAAGGAAAGACACGTGTCACTCATATGTGGAATCTAACGTAACCCAGAAGGTCAAAATCATAGAAATAGAGAGTGGGATGGGGATTGTCGGGGAGGAGCTGGAGAGTGAGGAAATGGGGAGACGCTGGTCAAAGATTCAAAGTCTCCAGTTAGAAGACGAATAGGGTCTGGGGACTCTCACACGTTGTGTGGTGACTGTCAAGAATGTGGCAGCGTACCCTTGAAGGTGCTAAAAGAATGAAGTGTTCTCATCTCACTCACACACAGTGGTAAGCATGTGAGGAGAAAAGCGCGTTCCCCTTCGTAACCTTGGTACCCTTTGTAAATGTGATCGCTTCGCACAGTACATCACACTGTACACTTAAATACATACAAATTTATTTGTTAATTATACCTCAGTAAAGCTGGGGAAATCCTGAACAATTTACTTTGGCTTTCTGATTATTTTTCTATTGTGCACTTTTTTCCTATTCCGTTCTTCTCTCACCTTCGAAATATCCTTCCATATTCTTGGTGTTTCATTTCCTGATCATGTTCTAACTTCCCAATATATGAGTTTAAATCATTGACTTTTAAGGTTTTTGGGGTTTTTTAAAGATTTTATTTATTTATTTGTCAGAGAGACAGAGAGAGTGAGCACAAGGCAGACAGAGTGGCAGAGGGTGAAGCAGGCTCCCTGCAGAGCAAGGAGCCTGATGCGGGACTCAATCCCAGGACGCTGGGATCATGACCTGAGCCAAAGGCAGTCGCTTAACCAACTGAGCCACTCAGGCGTCCCTAAGATTTTTTTTTTTTTTAAGATTTTATTTATTTACTTGACAGACAGAGATCACAAGTAGGCAGAGAGAGATAGGAGGAGGAGGCAGGCTCCCTGCTGAGCAGAGAGCCCGATGCGGGGCTCGATCCCAGGACCCTGGGATCATGACCTAGGCTGAAGGCAGAGGCTTTAACCCACTGAGCCACCCAGGCGCTCCAGCCTAAGATTTTTTTTAATAAGAATTCAGATCCACCCATGGAGACCCAGAGCACTGATCAAGCCACAAACTACAAATTTGGTATGTCCCTTTTTCTTCTTCAAAATAATTTCTAAATCCCTTTGTGATTTTTTTTTTTTGACTTGGGAGTGGTGTGTTACTTATTTTTTAATGGTTGGGGAGTTTTCTAGTTTCATTTTGATACTGACTTTCGATTCTTAGAAAGTCCACTGTATGGTCTCCATCTTTCTGGAAGTTGGTCAACTCTGGCAGAGACTCAGTGTAAAGTAGAACAGAAGTTCGGAAGGGGTCGGTGTCAGAATGCTCTCTATGTCTACCAGTCCCATTGGTTTTGTTGCTAAAAATCTAAATGTTTACTGCTTTGTCTGCTTGTGCTTTCCGCTACTAAGAATGGTGTATTGCATTTCCCAATTGGGATTTTAGATTTGGCTTTTCTTCCTCTTAGCTTTTCTGACAAATGTATGTATTTTGGAGTTTTGTTATTAATGCATACTTGGGATTTTTCCTGTCTTCCTTATTAACTCTAATCACCATGAAAATATCTCTACTAGCATTTCTTGCTTTAAGTTTCCTGTTTATATTAAGTGCATCTGCTTTCTTGTGTGCGTGGCATGTCCCATTCCAAGCTTTTAAACATAAAGTAGAGCTTGTCTCTTCTAAACAGCATATGGATGGGTTTGCTTAACATTCTTTCTTTTCCTTGGAATTGTTTCATACTCTTAATGCAATTACTAAATACTTTGTGCAGGGTGTACTCAGGGTGTCCAGCACGCACACTATAAGTAAACCTAGGATGGAAAATTTATGAGGCTTGGCTTTCCAGAAAGTGTTACATTCACTGTGTGATTTTTCTCATGTAAAATGAAGACATTTCATGACCTAAATAACTCCTTTTGTATGAGGGATGCCCCCTCTGTGATTTATGGATATGTTTACTCTCAGCCAGGACCTAAGGACCTGAGAGGGAAGAAGGGAGCAGTGGAGGGGGTCCTAGATTTCTCCACCCTTCACCTGTGTCCTGAAATTACCTGCACACACCTGGCGTTAGTAAAGGTACAATCGATCTCGTGAGTCTGATTCGAGGATCTGACCCCTTGTTTGCATCATGTCAGCTTGCCAAGAGGTTTTGCTGCTCTGATCCTTGGCTTCCCCAGGACAGCCAGAGGAAGCGCTCCAGGGTGGAAGCTAGATCCTATTACTCCTTCCATCAAGTGGCTCTCTGGACGCTTCGGGTAGACGCCTTAATCTGCAATGACCTCCAGGCATGCACCATCAGACCTCCCCTTCTCTGCTCCTCCCGTGATCAGACACTGTCCTCAGGGCCTTTGTCTTTTCCCCTCAGCCTGAAGAAATCCACAGTGGCTGGCTCTAATGTAGGAGAGACGTTAAGGTTTGAAACCAATGGCCAGAAAAGCACTATTTATTTGGTGCAAAAAGGTGGTGGGGGTT
The DNA here is from genome assembly GCF_030435805.1 of Mustela lutreola. Taxonomy (NCBI): domain Eukaryota; kingdom Metazoa; phylum Chordata; class Mammalia; order Carnivora; family Mustelidae; genus Mustela; species Mustela lutreola. Next base: position 6,010,923 of record NC_081294.1, on the reverse strand, counting down.
AAAGCACAGGGACAGCACCGATTGGCAGAAAGAGCTGCACTGGGGTCTTTCAAGTTGGGAGGGGGTTAGGGATAGACTTAGGGTTTAGAGATAGACTTCCCAAGTTTAAGGAATTTTGGAAGCAAGTTTTCCAGGACCAGAGGGGGCTAGATATTGTTGAGGAAAGGTCATTTATTACCACCTGATAAAACCCTAAGTCATGAGACCTTTCAGATGTATATCGGTGGGTCATATGGTTGGGGGGTGATTGCCAACATGTATCTTGCGGGGGGGGGGGGGGCAGTGGTCAGGCTAGGATTGCCTTTTGCCCATAGCAAAGGGTCAACATCAACGAAGTTGAGTCCCTAGAGGAATGTCACTCTGCCTGCTTCAAGGACTTGTCAATGGGCTGTAGGTAGTGAGGACATTTAAGTTTTTCTTCTGCCTTTGTTTCCCAGATCACGGAGACCCTTCAGATGTCTATCGATGGGTCATATGCTTCGGGGGTGACTGCCAATATGTATCTTGGGGGTAGAGATAATGGAAGTTCCCAAAGGAATTTTTATATAGTAAAGTAGACTCACGGGATCCTGGAGAGTCTGGCCAAGATCGCCTTTTGCCCTTAGCAAGGTATTAACCTTGAGGAGCTGAGCTCCTGGAGGAACATCACTCTGCGTGTTTCAAGGACCTGTCAATGGGCTGTAAGTAGTAAGAACATTTTTTTTTTTTTTTTTTTTTTTTGCCTGTTTCCCACATCAGCTCTCTTGTTCAAGTTTTCCCTTTTCCAGTGAGACTGTCCCCGACTCCCCCGAGGTTGCCTGGCCCCTGGAATACTCCTTCCCACCGCACCCTGGACCACCTCCTCAGACGCATGTAACCAGGCCATCGCTTACTCACCGACAGGTCTCTTCTCCACTTGCGAACGTGAGCTTCCTGAGAACAGAGGCTTAGTTTCGACCACGGCTGTACCCGGAGTACTGAGCAGTACTTGACAAAGCACTCTCGACCACCTGTGGCATGCAGGAACGCCCCCTCTGCATACTGTTTTGGCTGTACCCCACACTCATTTAGTAGTCTAAATCAGTCCCAAATACCCTGTGATCTGGTATTTCCTCCTACGCCATGAGTCAATGGCCTGTATTCTTATGTGCTTTGTGGATTGCTTTCTACAGCTTAGTGTTAACTCCACTAGGGTCAGAGAACTTGCCTTATTTTATGCACCTGTTTTCCCCATGGCCTAGCTCATAATCCATTTCCAATCACGTGTCTTGGAAAGCAGTGAGGGAACTCTTTTTCCAGATGTGGCATATACTAGTTTTTTAACTGTGAAATTGGAATCCTGTTTTATCTGACTCAGTATAGGATACTTCGGCCCAGATACGCAGAGTAAAGAACGCTTGGGTGTAGTTAGCACTCTAGTAAAAAAAACCCACATTGCAGACAGCTGGCTGCCGCCCAGCTCCTCGGTGATCAGCATTGGTACTGAAAACCACGGGTCCACAGCAGCTTGATGGAATGACTGAGTTTGGAAAGGATGTCTTGTTGGTGGAACCAGTGGTGTTCAAGATCTGATGGGAGTTTGGGTAGGCGGGGCGCTCCCCACCCCTACACACAGCTCAGATTACCTGGCGAGGCCCCCGGGGAGTGCCTGAGGCTTGGCCCTACAGCAGCACTGTGTCCAGCCCACGGTGGTAAGAGGGACATAATCCTGACCCTGGAAAGTCGAAACCACCTTGAAAGACAGGCCGTGGACCTTCTAGAGACCTAACGCCGCTAAGCACACCTAAGCACGCTGGGCGTCTACCGCTGCCTAAGGAAGTAAGGGGGTTGCCGGAGGGAGACGAGACGGCTAAGGGCAGGTGCCAGCACCCACTGGGAAGGCGTATTTGTCAGTTTCTCTTTCCAGGTCAGCTTTGGGGCCACGTTCATAGACAACACGGCAGGTGAACACAAGTTCTTGTTCCACTTTGTGACACTTACCAGTGAAGAACATTGTCCTTTTGAATGTTCTCATCTCATCTGCTTTGGCTGATGTACACAGCATATGCATAGAATTAGGTCTGTAACCAGATCTGCTTGACATGTTCTACTTTGTAGGTCTGTTTCCATTACAAGATGTAAGACATATGACTAGACATTAAACAGCCATAAAGCTTTATCAAATCTTAACACTGTTATTTTTTCAAAATGACCAGAAACCTTTGACAGGTAGATGTTTTTGAAATGCCAATCTATTGAATAAAAAACCAATATACACCAGAGCCTAGAAAAATTAATCATACCCTTTTACACTGTCTTCTGTTCTGACAAATTTTAAGAGAATCTGTCACTAGGAATTGTCATAGTCCATTTGGGCGGCTTGTAATAAAACACCAGCCAGTGGCGGCTCATAAATAAAGATTTCTTTCTCTCTGTCCTGGAGGCTGGAAGTCCAGGAGTGGGCTGTGGGTGGGGTGGGCAGAAGGAGCCCGAGCGCTGGGGGGCCTCCCATCAGGGCCCTGATCCCAGGCCGGAGGGCTCCCCGCTCATGACCTTAGCACCTCCCAGGGGCCCCACCTCTTGAGGTCATCGTAATGGAGGTTAGGACTGGAACGTAGGAATTTGGAGGGACATAAATATTCAGAATGGTAGAACTTTTAAAAATGCAAAGATACTAATTTAAGCAGGCATTTTAAGCCCAGGATACAATTTTATATCATGGGATTAATGTAGAAAAACTAAAAAAATATACCAAAAAGAGCACAGAGGAAGAGTAGGAGGGATTGTAGTTTTACTAAAATATGTACTGCCTTGCACCTATACACAGGGTACAAATTTCCTAAATTCTAAAACTGTGATATTATCAATTGTGATAAAAATCATATTTCACATTTCTAAAGTCATTTTAAAAATATCTCTAAGCGTTACCTTAATATTTTATCAGAAATATAGCTTTGGTAATAAATAACCATTTGATAAGGTTATACAGATCTTCCTTAACTTATAGTGAAGTTACATCCCAATAAATCCATGGTAAGTTGAAAATCTCGTTAGGTCAAAAGGCACTTAAGGCACCGAACACTACAGCTGGGCCTGTCCTTCCTCACACGTGCTCAGAGCCTTACGGAGCCCGCAGTCACGTAAGGGGAAGGATCCCATGTTACTGACTGAACGCCGCAGGACGGGACAGAACGGTTGCGTGGGCGCCGACGGCTGCTGGCCCTGGAGACCGGCGCCACTGCCCAGCGCCAGGAGAGCGGAGGTGATCAGTCGCCAGCAGCCCAGGACTCGAACTGGAGCTCGAACGCGGGCGGTCTCTGCTGACCGAGTACGGCTTTACACCGTTGTCCCTCGCACGTCCGGCGCTGTCCAGGTGAACAAGTAATCAGATACGCTGTACCGAGTTCATTTCAATACATTAATAGGCATTCTTTATGGGAGAGTTCATTAAAAAATAAATTATTTTGTCCTTATTTTAAAAACTGGCAACAGAAGTTGAGAGGCTGTAACCATCTATGCGATGGGCACGCGTGCCCATATCCACACCAGGAAGCCTCATCACACGCAGACAGACGCTCTCCTGTGACCCGGAGGCAGCACCTGTGATGTTCTCTAGGACACGGTGGCCACCCCTCAGCTCAGGCGGCCTCCAGGCTGAAGCCAGCGCTGCAGGAAAACCCGAACGGGAGGCTGCTGCCACGGGAAGGTGGCTGCTCCACTCTACCTCCTCCAAAAATTTTCATTTTTAATTTTAAAAATGTTAAGTCTGTTTCAGCCAGTCTTTTACTTTTTTTCTTTTACGTTCAGCCAAAAAAAGCATCGTACTCTTCCTTTATTTTTTGATTTTATGACCAAATGTCCTGAAGATACCGTTTTTCTTCTTTCAAAGTAGCCAACATTTTCAGTGCTTCTAGCTTTTCAACTCCAGCCTGTTTGCTGATTATCTCCACAAGGGTGTCACTGACGTCTTTGGCCATATTCTTAGCATCTCTAGAAAAAAGAACCGCATCTGTGTTTGTTCAGAAAACAAGAATTTTACCAAAGCCTCCATAATTCACAAATCTAACTCCCACTGACTCCCCCACCCTCCAGCCTGGCCTCCAGTTCTCTGGGAAGTGTCTCAACAGGTGTCCCAGCCGGTCACCCGTCAGGCCTCTCCCCAGGGACCAACCCAATCCACAAAGCCGACCCTGTCATTCACAGCTGAAAGCCCCTCACAGGCGTCCTGTCCCAGGAGCAGCTGAGTCTTCGGTTAGTGTGGAGGGACCTCACAGACCTGGCTCCTCGCGTCACTGTCATCCCCGCCCGTCATCCCCCGGGCACACGCGGAACCTGCATTCCCAAGGGCAACAGGCTTTTAGGCCTACAAGCCTTCATGTACACACTGTGCGCACACACACGCGTCCAATCACCAACAGACGCGATCTCCACCACCCCAGCTGTGGGCCCGGCTCTCAGGGCTGACGGGTTTCAGCGCACTCGTTCACAGGACTGGGGAGGGGCCCCCGAGTCCCCCTGCGGCCCCGCCATGGCGCCTACTTTCCCGCCAGAGAGCGGGCGGCCTGCCGGCGGGGGCGGGCCTCGCTGCACCTTGCATCTCTCAACACCTGAGCCGGGCCACAGCACTCGGGAGGCACCGAATGCTGTGGAATGACGAAAACTGGACAGGACACTAATATGTCAGCAAGAGAGCTTGTCCTGTCCTTACAGTGACATTTCCTGAAAAGGGGGTCTCCAGGGGCCACTGCAACTTCCTCCATCACGCTTCCACTCAAGCACGACGAAGCAGCCAGTCCCATGGCTGCTCCCCGGGCACCAGCAGCCGCCAGCAGCCAAACCTACCAGCCCCTCTGTCTTCCTTTTTTTTTTTTTTTTTTTAAAGATATTATTTATTTATTTATTTATTTGAGAGAGATATCGCAATAGGTAGAGAGGCAGGCAGAGAGAGAGAAGGAAGCAGGCTCCACACTGAGCAGAGAGCCCGAAGTGGGGCTCAATCTCAGGACCCTGAGACCAGGACCTGAGCTGAAGGCAGAGGCTTTAACCCACTGAGCCACCCAGGCCCCCCCCTCCCCGTTTTCTTACTGGACTATCAGAGCATAAGGTTCCCCTGCTTGGGAGTGTCCCCTGGACTCAGGGACAAATTCACTCCTTCCAAGGGGCTGGTCCGCGTTAGGGGGCCATGGGGCCTCCCTCCGAGCCCACACCACTGACCACCATGAACACTATCAACTCCACTGTACAGACAGAAGAATGAAAGCACCAGGGATTGTAAAGCAATTTCTGGGCTAATGTGTTGGGACATTTGACATGTTCCCAAGCTGTCATTTACCAGTTATTCATGTATTTGTACAACTGACTGTGCCTCTATTAGTTAGACGCACATCTAAAACTCCAGCCTGGGGGTGCCTGGGGGGCTCAGTCGGTTATACGTCTGCCTTCGGCTCAGGTCTCGATCCCAGAGTCCTGGTATCGATTCCTGCATCAGGCTCCCTGTTCAGATGGGGGTCTGCTTCTCCCTCTGCCTCTGTCACTCCCCCCACTTGTGCTCATGCTCTTGCTCTCAAATAAATAAATAAATCTTTAAAACTCGGCCTGTTCTTCAACACTGACAGCTCTATCCTCTACAAAGTGAAGGTCAGACACTTCTTTAAAAGCTAAATGAAAATGTAAACCAGCACAACGTCCAGAATCTATACCCTTTATCAACCTAAAGTAGGGTTTCTCAACTGAGAGTCAAAAATCCATGAACAGGTCATAAAGTCAACTTAGAAGGCAAAATCAGTGTTTAAAAAACAATGAAACAAAAATTATCATACTATGTCATGAGAAGTAAACAGAAAAAGTTCTGTTTTATAAAACCTGTTTCTATTATATTTATATCTATTCTAGGTCATATACCAGTATTTCTTCTTTGTATCACAGTTAAAAACAAAACAAGGGGCACCTGGGTGGCTCAGTGGTTAAGCCTCTGCCTTCAACTCAGGTTGCGATCTTAGGGTCCTGGGATCAAGTTCCGCATCGGGGTCTCTGCCCAGCGAGGAGACTGCTTCCCCCTCTCTCTCTGCCTGCTGCTCTGCCTACTTGTGATCTCTCTCTCTGTCAAATAAATAAAATCTTAAAAAAAAAAAAAAAAGAGAGAAAGAAAAAAAAACCCCACACCTAATTTGGTGATGTATATAAGTTTCTAAATGCCTGGGATGTGTCAGAATTAAAAAGAGCTATTTCTTACTCAAAAGACCTTTTTAATTAACACAGTATTTTTGAATTCCATTAAAACAAGTTGGTAAGTTTCTAAAACTTTCATTTTTCACGGCAATTTTGAGTTTCCGTAACAGATCTTGCCTCAGAAAGTATATAAAACTTAACATAAAAATGATTCCTCGCTTACTGCCAATTTTGACAATACAAATTATGCCTTAAAAAAAAATCTTGAGATCTCCATTCTCAGAGTCAAAGCCACGGTTTTCTTAGCCAGGTCAAATGCACAAATCACGTATTCTTGCATACAACAAATCAATCTTGAGACTTCAAGTTAAAGTAGCATCTTCACACCAAACAGAACTTCTGGAGGCTAAAACATGTATCCATACAGCACCATGTACTCTGAAATGCAAGAGCCGATTTCACTTCTATTTACATGATAATGATAACATCTCGGCTATGAAATGTATATTAAAGTCATTTCAGAACTTGTATTTCTATTCCAGTCCTTAAGAATCAAACCTCTCGTCCCTGTCTGGATTAATGGTCCCGGTCCATTCAGTAAACACCATCAGCTGCCCTCGTCTGCCCGGCCTCGGGGTGACGGCCACGTACCCACACACGTAAATGCAGCCGCGCTCATGAAGAAGGAGCCTCGCCACCTGCTCGCTGTGAAGCCGGATGTTGTCCTGCACGTACTTCACCGGGGCTTCCTCCTCCCCAACAGGAGCATCTCTTGAGAAGGAAACCTTCAAGTGAGTTAGGACTCCACGCTGGTGGAAACGTCTGAGCTCTTCCCTGAAACACAGCATGTAACGGGACACTGAAAGGTTTGTCACTGACGGTTACAAGGTCCGAAACGAGAACTGTAGGCCCGCTGCTGAGTCCTCCAGTACCAGAATCACACAGTACCTGAATAAATAATCCCTATCTTTGTGTCGGCAGCCAAAAAACAACCACATTGCTCCAAAGTGCCCATCTGGATGTTGTTCTTGGAGTTTCTCTCTACGTGGAAAAGAAAGCAGAGATAGGATAGAAAGAATATGTAAAACCCATCTACTTGGTCAGAAACATCACCAACCAATCCAGACAGGATTCACCGTCACTGTTGAGTTTAGCCACTGAGGTACCGTCGTCCTGTCCACAGGGACCCAAGCGCCCCAGCAGACACCTGGACAAGCACGTGCATCTGTTGGTTACGGACACCTACAAGCTCTGTACGACATCTATGAGGATAATTCAAAATATCCCAGTGTGAAACCTACACTAATTTCTACATTAAAAATTAACAGAAACTTTCTGAATAAAATTAACTCTCAATCAATGTAAGAGAAAGTGGCCCAGGGTTTTAAACGGTAGAACTATTTGCCGTGAACGGTTTCAGGAATGACCCAGCAAGGAGACTTGCTGAGTATGTCTGCCATTATTCTCTGCTTCCTTAAAGGAAAAAACCAAGGATAAAAACAACAAAAAGACCTTGTCCAAAGGATATTACACCATTAAATGTGGACCGGCACATGAAGAATTGTTCATTATCTCACAAGCAGGGAGAGAAGCACGATTTCTTTTATGTCATATAGTTCTAGAATAGCAATCGGCTGAAAACTACTGATGTTTGGGTTTAAGTTGGAAACTTCTGGTGTAATTGTATCTCTGTTAGTAGCAAATTTATCTAGTTAAGGAACAGCCTGTACATCATCACAGCATAAAGATGTGTCTGAAATTTGTCCCCAGCTACATACGTTATAAACTATAGTGCAGCTGGGGGAAAAGAAAGTGCTATAGTAGAAAGGGAAGTTCTAATACAAAACAAAACCTCTGGAAGACATCACGCTTACTTTTCCCATGGTGACAAATTATGCTATTCTATCACACATTTGACAGTAATTTTTTTAAATAAAAACTTCACAACTGAAGTCTGATATCTAAAAGAAAATCTCTAAAGAGACAAAAAGGCTACCATATTTCCACTGAGAATTACAAGGGATACATTTTCTCAGCAGTCAAAGAAAGCTCATACCTGTGTTGCAGGAAACCAATGAAGGGCGCTATGCCAGTTCCCGGACCCACCATTATGACGGGGGCAGAGGAGTCACTCGGTAAGTGGAAAAAATTGGTTGTTCGAGGAGAGATGGATATCTGGAATGTTAAACCAATGCTCATAAGTCTGAAAGAAAACCTAGGCAAAAGCATATAACCAAGATGATCTTTGCTAAAGAAAACAGCAGCATTAAATCTTACTGAAACCATGAACACATCTGTCATTACAGAGAAAAACAAAATCTATCTTCTAAATTTTTCTTTTCTTTCTTTTTTTTTTTCTTTAAAGATTTATTTAGTTTATTTATTTAGTTAGTTAGTTAGTTAGTTGACAGACAGAGATCACAAGGAGGCAGAGAGGCAGGCAGAGAGAGAGGAGGAAGCAGGCTCCCCGCTGAGCAGAGAGCCCAACATGGGGCTCGATTCCAGGACACTGAGATCATGACCTGAGCCGATGGCAGAGGCTTAACCCCCTGAGCCACCCAGGTACCCCGCAAATTTTTCTTTTCCATCAAAATCAAAGGTGCTTTAAAAATCACAAGCGTATTTCCAAGGGAGAACACTGGTACAAGTCCTTTTCCTAGGCCCATGAGAAGCACACACCTCCTAGCAGGCAGCCTCCATGTGCTCCATGGAGAAGTGCGGGCAAACCGCAGCTGGGATTCTGTGTTTGCACATAAGGGGGCAACAAAGACCAGCATCCAGATGGAGTGAGCGCTTCAAGGGCAAACTGGCACCTGAAGGAAAACTGAGGGGGTCGCTCCAAAGATGCTGAAGGACTGTGTCATGTTTGTTAATCTAAGTTCAATGTTACGTGTTTGTGCAAAACCAGAGGAATAAGCAGCACGCACAGATAAAGACAATCTTTTTGCTAAAATTTCAAAAGATTTTTCTCCTAAACCATGTGCTAGGGATACGTGCGAGGAATCCATCTAAAAATATTTCAGTTCCCGTGTCACTTCGCCATGAGTGAGTTACACCAAGTCACAGCAATCTGTTCTGGGTGTAATGGTGCACATTTTAACCTTTAACATAAAGAAAACCTTTCGAATTTTGACAGGATGGACAGGAAAGAACAGGCAGAGCGATGGGAGAGGAGTGCTGGCCTTCTGCAATGAGACTGTCACTCGTCTCACACGAGTCTCACTGACCCACCACTTACCAGTCCCACGGACGGTACTCAGTATGACACGCACCACAGATACAGAAATGAACAGAAACCCTGTCCTCGTGGGCCTACATTCTACTGGGAGGAAGAGACAATAATCAAACATTTATCTGTAAAATGACTGGGAATAAGATCCATGAAGCAAACCAGAGCAGGAGACCCTGGGTCGGACCAGAGCGGGTAGCGAGAGCACACCGCCTGCGTTCTAGGGACTGTACGGAGACCCGGACTGGCCCTCTCTCGCCGCAGTCACCTCAAATGCTGACAACAGCAAACACTTCTTTCTGCCTGGTCGCCGTAATGGCCACAGGCGGGCTACAGCTCTGCAGCCCAGGTACCTCCTACTGGCAGCCAAGACCCAGGGGCGTCCCTGACCCGCATCCGCCCAGCCTCCTGTCAAAGAGGAGAAACAAGCCCCACCAGCAGGCGTGCGGCGCTCCCGCTCAGAGGGGACGCAGCCAGACCGCACACCATGGGGGAGCGCCCTAAGCCTCCCACGGACGGGGTATCTCAACATCCGCCAGCTGGAGGAGAGTGTGGGTGGGTCATGTGAATGTGAACATTCTCCACACTTCCTATAACTTATGCACGGCAGTAAGCGCCAATTTAAATTGTATCCTTATTCCCAGACCTCCAGTGCCTGAAGAGTAGGCAGTCTGTGATGAAGATCTGTTAAAAGGGAGAAAAGAGAAAAGGCAGCAGGAAGGAAAGAATGAATGCGGGGACGGCGCCCATGCCGGGTGTCTGCAATAGGTCGTGGGTAGATCTATTTCTTGAACTTTCTGGAGAGCATCCATTTTTACAGGATCATAAAATGACATAATACTTTTCTGTCCATACCATAATGTTTCTTTTCAAAAAAGGAACAGTGTCTCAAGTTCTTAATATTTTGTTGATGCATTATGGGAAAATACCACGGAAAAGGGCAATTTCAAGCAGCAGCTTCCCATGAGCCCTCTCAGGCATATACTGAAGTCTCACTTTCCCCTTAGGGCATGAACTTTTCAACTCCAATAACTTACAGCAACCAAACCAGTCCTAAGATAATGCTACAGACGACACGTTCATTTTTTCAATACCACAGAAAAAGACGACTTCATGATAACACCTGAAAGGTTTTGTTTTATTTCAACCATCCTTATGGGCAGGAAGGGACTTTAAATTGTTCCTTACGCTGTGGTCCCGAGTGAGATTTGCCAAGTGCTGTATCAAAGCATGAAGGATGGCACTAAGTCTGCATGTAAATGTGTCCACGGTTTGGTCACTCACTCACTCGAGAATTATCAAGGAATACGCTTCTCCTACGTGTTTCAAAAGTGCTTCCCCCTCATTACGCCTTCACACGAAGAGCGCTAATTTGGATTCTACACCACACTAAGACAAAAAGGGAAGAAACGGCAAAAATCCTACTACCCTAAACTGAAGGACAAAGTTACTCTTTGGTTGTGAACGGACTGCCAAGTAAGGATTCACCTGGGACATGGTATGGTCTACACAGAAGACGAGGTTGTCTCTCAACACCAGCCTTCAGACTTTACTTCAGTCTTTACTTGGCTCTTTTCCTGTGCTCAGTCTTCCAAGAGTATTAGCCAAAGACTGTCTTTTCTATGAATATGATGAGGAAGGAGAAAAGAGTATTATGGAAAATTCACACTTTATATATTCGAGAAACACACAGATTTTAATAGTGAATGAACGGGGCGCTGGGGTGGCTCAGTGGGTTAAGCCTCTGCCTCTCAGCGTCCAGGGATCGAGCCCTGAACCGGGCTCTCTGCTCAGCAGGGAGCCTGCTTCCCCTCTCTCTGCCTGCCTCTCTGCCTGCTTGTGATCTCTGTCTCCCTCTGTCAAATAAATAAATAAAACCTTTAAAAGAATTAAAAATTTAAAAAAATAGTAAATGAAAAAAGTAATGTTTTCCTGACTTTCCAACAGAGATTCTAAAATTCAAGTAGGACAAACATTTTCCTTTGAATAATCTTGATGGTAACGGGCAACACAGGGGAGACCACATCGTTCTTCCTAACTAGGCGAACAGCGTCATTCTAGTAACGCCCAAACCGTGCACTCCCAGTACCTCTGGAGCCGGGGCTTTCCCGCCTTCAGCACGGGACACTCGCATGTCTGGACGAAGAACGGGTGCGACCACCGCGGCCAGCCAGCCTGTGCACACGCCCTTCCGCAGAACCTCCTTTGTGGTGTGAGACAGAAACTCCACAATGTTGAAAATGAAACGAAGCTTCCCTGGGTGCGACAGGTTTGAGCTGCAGAGACACACAGGTCAGTTTTAAACTCTGCATCAGGACTAATGCATACAGGCCAGATGCAGACTTTTTCCTAAACTGAAGGATTTTTCCTGTGGGCTGTCCTCTACCTCTACTTTTCAGGGGAAAGACTTCTGTTGCTACTTAAAAGCTCCTCCTCTCCTGCCCCCGTTTTGTGATATTCAGAAAAGTTTCCAACGACCTGTTTGCTTTAAGACTCCGTAAGATTGACACAACTTTTCATCTCCCCGCTGCCCGCCTCTGGTGCCCAGTGGAGATGGCCTGGCACGGCCGTAAAGGCAGCAGGTAGAGGCGCGAGGCACTCGCAGCCCGACCTGGGGAAACGTGGCTGTGGACCACAATGTGGTTGTGCTGCTGGAGACTCTACATTCTCTGCACGCCCACAGGACGGGAGTCCCAACACCCGCCTCCTCCATTCCTTACCATGCCGGCTATTGTCCACAAATCAGGTATATTTTCCCTGGGTAATAAGGATGTGGAAGCCAGAGATTCACATTTTGGGAGAAAGATACTCTATGTTTTGGCTTTTTTTTTTTTTTTTTTAAAGATGTTGTACGCTAATAAACATCAGTACCTCGCGCATGAATATGGTCTGGGCTGGAGCTTAGGAAGGTGTTCTGGGGAAAAAAAAAAAAAAACACACAAGCAATTAATTCACTGCTACTGAGAATTATATGAAAGGGTTTGTAAAAATTCAAGACTGAGTTGGATTTTTCTTATTTAGAACACCCAAAATAACATTTTAATTTAAATCATATTTTAGAGCAAGTGTAAATTCACTGTACCTAAGTAAGTCTCTACTGACTATTTTTTTCCAATTCCTCACGTTAAAAACCAGACATATTGAATTTCTTTACCTGGAATCAGTGTCATTCTAAAGGCTGGTTTCTTAAACCGAAGGATAATAAAAGCATTCATGAATGGGTTTCAGAATCAAGAAACCCATGAAATTTTCTGTGTGTACACAATTTTCTGCAGAAGTGTCCAGAGTTTTCATATTTGAAATAAGATGATGACCCCCCAGAAGGTTAAAGATCACTATTTTAAGGATTATGGGAAATGGGAAATACCTAAGCTTAAAATATCTTTCCTTCTTAATAAAAAAAGGAAATATTTTTCCTTCTTATATTTCTATAAAAACAAAATGAGAGCATCATGATAAAACCTTTAAGTTACCCAGGCCCCAGTGGTTTCTCATACATTGGGGCTCTTTTTAAAGCAGGACAAAGGGGCGCCTGGGTGGCAGTTGGTTAAGCACCTGCCTTCGGCTCGGTCATGAACCCACGGTCGGGGGATCGAGCCCCACATCATCGGTCTCCCTGCTCAGCAGGAAGCCTGCTTCTCCCTCTCCTGCTTCCCCTACTTGTGCTCCCTCTCTCACTGTCTCTCTATCAAATACATAAATAAAATCTTTTAATAAATAAATAAGTAAAAGCAGGTCAAAGAATCGATCTTTGAATACTTAACTGACCACACACAAACTCTGAATTTTTTTTCTGTTCAAGGTTATATTTTCAATAGTTATCTGGCAAAGATTCAGAAAGACCTTTCTAAAATTTAATAAATAAAAGAATAAGCTTAATAGAGAGCTCAACATAATACTAAGCTCTAGATATGTTTACTTAAAGAAGTGGAAAATAAATTTCTTTAAGTCTCAATGCTTTTATCAGTTTTTTATAGAACTACATAATAAATGTTATATACAAGCTTAAAAAAAAAACAACACAGCAAATCCACACAAAGAACTGAAACACTGTCATACGCAGGACAGCTTTACAAGAATTCTAACAACTTCCCCACATCTGTTCTGATTATTCTCCCGACCCCTGCGTTCATTCTAAACGGAGGAGAGGAGTGTGTGTTTGAATACAGGCAAGTGGGAAGAGCCACATCATTTAGTAACGTCACCATTTCGAGGGGGAAAAGGAATAATAAAAGGGAGAGAAAGCAGGATCTGACTTAATAAAGGAGAGTACCCCGAACTGTACTGGACATCAGGGGATCCTGGAGCCTTAAAGTGAAAAGCACAACACACATTTTCCTATCACCGAAGACAAATGCAAATTTTGGAAACTTTATTACTTGTCCCCACAGGGAAGGAGAGAGGAGAGGAGAAAATTGCCAGCGCAGGAAGTACTCAAGGTTTAAGAATCCTGTCCAGTTCCCACAGTCGCTGCCCCTCATAAATGCCCCCGATCCCTAGCGAGGTCACCACCAAAACCCCCTCTGCTGACCCCAGTTCCTCAGGCAGATCTTCTCTCTTCTGTGGGCATGAAGACCCCAGGGGCCAGTGAGGACAAAAACCAGAATCGCCTTATATTTGAGCATTTGGCGACAGGTCATGTCCCGGCTTCAAGCCTGGAGCACTCTGAACAAGGCCACTTGCCCTGGCATGGCCGGCGGTGGGGGGTTCCCCCCACTGCCCTCACCGATCCCGGAGATGAGCTTGGCCAGATGCAGCCTTTCTGTCTTCCGCACAGACAGCACACTGCATTAACCTCTGTCAATTACATCTAATGTTCCTCAGCTTTGAAAAAGAAGAAAAAAAAATGTCTTTTCTTTTCGTTGGGAAACTCATTTTTAGGTAACACTGGACTGAAAAAACAACAACAACAACAACAACAAAGCTTTCTGAAAACCCGCTGAGTAGACAGGATGCTGCATACTGACCCCCGGAAAGAGAATTAGGGCTGGCTATGGTGAGGGAGCAAGGGCTGGTGAGGATGGTGAGGAAGCAGCAGGAGCCAGTCCACCTCGGCAGAGGGATTCCTTCCCACTCGCAGGAGGCCCTGAACACACTCGGATGTTTCCCCAGTGAGACGTGTCCCCACGTGCCAGACAGCCTCTGGCGGGAGGCTGACAAGCAGAGGGCTGTGCGCCAGAAGGCCCGCTGGCGCAGGGGCCGGCGGAGCGGCACTCACCGAGCAGGAGACGGAGCGGCGGCCGGCAGGACGGGAAAGCGAGGAGGAGGTCCAGCAGGCCGGCGCGCTCGTCCCGCACGAAACGGTTGTAATCGGCCGCGCCCTCCCGGCTGCACAGCTCCTGCAGCCTTCGCTTCTCCTGCCCGTCGCTGGTGTGGTCCACGAGGGCTCGTAGCAACGCCTGCAGCCAAGGCAAAGGGAGCAGACTGAAAGTACCTCGTGCGGTCAGGCTGCTAGAATCTGGTTAGGATCGAACTGGGGATGTGCGCAGTGACCCAAGAAAAAGTGACAGCGCCCTTCGGAGTTCGATCAAGAAAAGAGAATTTAACTTATTTGCTTTAATGTCAGCCTGTTAAAAAAAATCACCTTCCATGTTCTCCTTTTAGCCACCTTTCCTGTTTCCTAAACCAACCTCATCAGTCCCAAGTATGATCTCAAATTACGTGTCCGATATATCTGAGTAACAATGCCCAGCGATCTCCTAACGCATTGCTTTAACTCAAGACGAAATGCTTGTTCTTCTCTCAGTGGATGATTCCACGCCAGACTTCTGCGTCCATCTGACAACTGCTAGTGCTCTTTATACAACAGGCAGTGGGCATGACAGCTCTATGCTGACAAGGGCTCACCGGCGAGGGACAGCGTGCAAGAGGCCAACTACCCCAACAGGGGCACACAGGGGCACACCCAGGAGGTCAGGGGCTTCTGAAGCCTAAGGTGCGCCAGAACGCAAGCGTGGGCTGAGGGCTGCCCACAGGAAGAAAGTGTGAAGCAGGGCTAAGCCGATGGCCCCGCTGCAGGAAGGCACAGGAGGCAGGCAAAGGCTCGCTCCTGGGGCTACACGCAGTTTCATGTGGGCCCCAGGCATGCAGACACGGGACGAAGGCTGAAAAGACCAGCTGGGCCTCCTGCACACGGACTCTTAGTCATCTCAGACTCACTGGAGAAAGAGGAGGAGAATATAAACGAAGAAAGCAAAGCAACAACATCCGGAATCCCAAGTGCCAAAGACAGAGCCAAGTCCAAACTCTTGGACAAAAGACCAAACGTGCCAATAACGACTTTTGGTTTCAACATATTCCAAATAGCTCTGACTACTCAAGGATTAAGAATAAAGCAATTAAGCACACAAACTACATCAAATGCTAAGTGAAATGCTAACAGGGACTTTTTATTCCATGGCTCGAGCACCTTTGTGTCCTGAACTCCCTCAGCAGGGATCACTCCTCGTCAGGGCCACAGGTCCCCACGGCCCTGCTCAGAAGCCCTGCCGAAACTACCCTGAGACCAGCACATCACATGCCTTCTTCAAAACGCCAGCTCAGAACCAAACGCGGAACTATCTTGGGAAACTGCGTGGGATGAATGTGCACCCGTGTCTCTGCGCGGACCTCTGGTAAGAGACCTTCTCCGTGCTGGGGTATACAAACTCCCGAGTTCTATTTGGGTAAAGAAGACATGACAGAACAGCATACATACTAGAAGATCTCGTTTTTTTCTTAGCAAAACAAAATTCAAGCATTAAGCCTGAGGATTTGATTATAAAGGACTTCTGTTTCCCAAGTTACTTAATTCTGTGTCCAGAATTTTTATGAGT
The DNA here is from genome assembly GCF_030435805.1 of Mustela lutreola. NCBI lineage: Eukaryota > Metazoa > Chordata > Mammalia > Carnivora > Mustelidae > Mustela > Mustela lutreola. The sequence continues at coordinate 5,994,753 of NC_081294.1, read as the reverse complement.
GCGTTACTTTTATAGTAAGGAAAAACGTGTTTACCTATACGTGCTTTATGACCTGTAGAGCTGAACTAAAATTGTGAAACTGACTGTATTTATTCAAGAAGTTCTCATCACAGTGACTACCACATTTATTCAAATCATATCTAGGTCTGAGCCTCTCTCTAAAGGAGTTTGCTTCCCAAAGACTGCATGCAACAAGCACATTAATAAGATAGAGCATAAAAAAGGCCTTGTGGAGGGCAGCCTGATAACAGCACTATTTACGGGCACTGGCGATACGAATGTGGCAAAGCACAGCTGGGAGGTGTCCCCATTCATACCCATGGGAGGGACAGGCCCAGAGAGGAGCACATTTTAAAAGACAGCTCCCGGAACCCTGCTGACATCTAGTGCCTCATTCTCTCCACGTTCATGCAAACATCAATCGAATCTCCCAGAACCTTTCACGTTTCCTGATGAATTCTGACTTAACAATAAAGAATTATGTACTTTCACAAAGAAGAGATCTCAACATTAAACAGGTGACAAGTTGGGGAAAGCCTGAACTCTCCTAAGCTTCCTGTCATCAGTCACAGAAAGGGTCAAGGTGAAGGGCAGCTGGGTGACACAAGGTCATGTGGGGTCACCTGAATCACTGATTAATGTAGCACATCAAGTGGATATCCAGTAAAAATAAGAAAAAGCGCTACTTTAAAAACCTTATTTCAATACAAAACAAAATTTCAATACAAGCGTAACACAAAAATATCTATGACAACTGCAAAAATACAATGTACCTTTAGGATCCATTTCTGAAAACATGGGTACGAAAGCCCTATTTTCGAAGCCTTCAAAGGGCAAATATCAGATTTAATAAATCCTACACAGCGCTAGTACACTTTTAAATAGTTACCCAAAGAAAAGTACCTTTTTAGGAACTGCTCGTATTTCAAGGCACCAAGTCAGAATGAACTGGAGAGAACGTCCGTCAGGTATGTGCGGGGGTAAGGCTGCTCCTTTTCAGACAGACAGGAAGAGAGTCCGTGACACAGAAAGTAAAGAACAAAACATCTCTGCTTTCTTAAAAAAACAATTAACTGTACACATTACAGTGCTAGCAATGTAAACATGATTTGTGGCCATGTTTGCGGAGTCAAAAAAATTTTCAAAATGGATGCAGGGGGGAGAAATACCTTACAAAAAATAAATAAATAAAAGAATCATAAATTCAATAGCATTATTAGCCACATTTTAAATCTACCAAAGATAAATCTTTGGTGTGTTTCATAAAGATACCAAATCAAAGTATGCCAAACAAGAGGGTAATTATCCAAAGCCAAGGAACAAAAACCCAAAAGATGGCACTTGTCCATTAACACTGCGTATTATTCTCAAAAAGGATTTCAAACTGATGGAACTTCAGTTCAAGATTCTAAGCAAATAACTTAAAAAAAAAACCAAAATTTTCCTTTAATCATGAAAAACTGTTTTACATATTAAATCAGCAATAATATACTATGAGAAATACACATGATTAAAAAAAACTTTAAAAAGGTTCATATAATAAACTTTTACTTTAGGACTACTCTTGTATAACTCAGAAACAAAATAATGCTAACTCAAAAAGCAAACTAACAAATCAGCTCAACTAATCCACCGGCTTCTCCAAGACTACAGCTACATTCTGGATGCAGAGTTTCCAGCATTCTTACTGGACATTTTTTCTGTCCAGTAGTGTCCAAATAAGCATAAAATCCACCATCCTCTCATTCAGTGTACCTGAAGTTAAAAAACCCACAAACCAGAGAGAGTATTGGGATTCTGTCCACCAACCCGTGGCCAACCTCAGACCACCTGTGCAGCCATCACAAAAGGGCTGGGGAGGGGGTCCTTAGACTTGTCACCATTAGCCCAATGACATCCTAAGAAGAGATCAGGGGTGTACCTTTCTTTTTTGTGTCTTCCTTAATTTTCAAGTGGACACAGTGTTCTCTTCTGTCCGTGAGCTGCAGTCTTTGGAGAAGGTTTTGTACCTCAGAATCACTGTTGGGACAGATCACATTGAAGGCATCTCCAGGCTGATAGGAAAAATCTGTTTTCTAGAAACAACCAACATGAAAGAGAAAAAAAAAAGTCCAAGAGTTAAAGAGTTTTAGTTATGGGGTAACAAAAGCATGTTTTTTACTATATGATCCTTTAAAAATATGAATTAGAAACAAAATGATTCTAACTGCAAAAAACAAATGAGCCCAACCGAACAATCTTTTTTTTTTAAAGATTTTATTTACTTGACAGCGACACAGTGAGAGAGGGAACACAAGCAGGGGGAGTGGGAGAAGGAGAAGCAGGCTTCCCACCAAACAGGGAGCCTGATGTGGGGCTCAATCCCAGGACTCTGGGATCGTGACCCAAGCTGAAGGCAGACACCCAACAACTGAGCCACCCAGGTGGCCCTGAATCTTTCATTATAAATTATCTTTTTTTTTTTTAATTTTAAGTAATTTCTATACACACTACGGGCCTCAAACTCATAACCACAAGATCAAGAGTCACATGCTAGCCAGGCACCCAAAGAGTCACTTTAAAGAAGAAAAACTCAGTTATCCAGTGTTTTGCTTTAAATCATTTCAGTATTTTTTACCATATTAGTTAAAACTATTCTCATTTAAGGTGTCTCAGTAAGTAATGTTTTACCAATGTAAAAACCCCTCTTATGAAAACATCCATGATGAGGGAGAGAAACCATTTAGGGCTGCCCACATTGGTTCTCAATTTCCTTTCTGTAGGGGAAGACGACGGGTCGGAGAGGACACTAGTTTTCCCGACTGAGCACAGGCCACCGCAGCACCTGGCTGGGCACTGTGCGTGAACGAGGGCTGGGTGAGCCGCCCCCCACCGCACGGCTGTTTATGGAGGGCTGCAGCGCGAGGGCAGCATCCGGAGACAGCCTCTGACCACACGTGCTCCCGGCCCTGGCCTGAGACGGGCACAGCCTGACCCCACCTACTGGCCAACCCTCACCACTTTATGACAAGAGTATAGAACAGAATAAAAAAACAAATGCTTTGGTGGACAAAGAGTATTTAACAATATGGATATTAAAATGTGGAATGTGGAACATCCAACAGTATGTAAGCAAACCACCTGGTCTTGATGCCTGCCATCCGTTCCCCAGGAGGGGTTCACTGAAATCTACACGCACAGCCCTGACACACCCTTTCCTGCAAGCACAACCCTCCTCCCAGCACCTCCATCGAAACACAGAGCAGAGTGACTCCGAAGACGTAAGTCAAGCTTTACTGAGGTTACGGGATTAGCGGGTGGCTTCTTAACCGAGGCCAGTGGTTTGGGGCAGGGGTGGGCTTGTGGACGTGGACGGAGGTGAGAGGCAGCACGGGAGCCTCCGAAGCTACATGAAAAATGTTTCTATGTAAGTATTTTCCTGCGGGGTGGGGAGCGGGCTGTGACTTCTTCCAGAGTCTCAAAGGAATGAGACCATCACTGTAAAAAATGAAGCACTGTAGGCCCGTCCGGCCTGAGCTCGACTTCCAACTACTGGCTGACCTCGGGTGAGCAGGGGCCTTTCTCAGGACTCCTCTCACACCGAAAAGGCTGCTCTAACTCCATTACTCTTCCGCGGCTTCCTGGGTAAGGGAGCAACGCTGGTCTTTCAAACTGAGTCACCTGTGGGGTCACTCCTCATGTTAAGCTCCTTCCTGAAGTGACAAGAACGGGTGTGAGGTGGGGAGGAAGAACGAGGGGTCAAGAGTAGAGAGGCCAGAGCTCCTGTAGAGGCGCTCCTCCCTCCCGAACGTGTGGACTACGACAGCACGCAGGTCTCCGCGCTTCCTGACAACAACGCTGAGAGAGATAAATTCTGTAACTTACCGAAATGTCCAATTCCACCAGAAGAGTGGTTTTTACGGCATCATTTGTAGTCAGTTGAACTGCCTTTGAAATTGGAACTTGAAAAATTGGATCCACTGAAGTCACAGATGCTTGGCTTTCCTCCTTGAGAAACAAATGTGATAAAATATTACTAAATGCAATTTTCTATCTTATTCGCCATTGCTTCACTTAGTGACCAGGTAAGATCAATAGGATTTTATAAAACGTCCTAGATATTGAAGTATTCTTATCTAAGACAGATGGCTACACACATAGGCCTCTCAATCTTTCAGAAGAGAGAGCTCATCCGTATCTTAAACTCCTTGACTATCATTTGACTTAAACTCCTTGATTAAATTTCTGGGATGTATATATTGAAAATAACAGATACCAGCATTTTCCTGTGAAGGTCTAAGAGTATTCCAAAATAAACCATGCAAAAGGAGACCATATGCATGCACAGTTTCAGGAAGGAGATTCTAAAAGGAAGGACATTTAGGGCTGGAAGACGCCTGAAGAAAGGTTCACAAGAATCTGCAGAGTGGCGGGCCCTGGCGTGGGAATGTTCCACACCTACGTCAGTCAGTACAGGAGCCACTAGCCAGATGTGCCTAAACCCCTGAATTCTTAGTTTTATTTTCATTTATTTGAATTTGAGTGGTCACACATGACTAGCAGCTTTTATATTAGATAGCATAGGTCTTGGGAAACTGCAAAGAAACCCAATTCATTGCACTACGTCTGCTTCTTTTCTAACTCGATATTTCTAAGTTCTGTTGAAGACAGAAACTTACAAAATGCTCATCAGTTAATAGTGGATAAATGGCTATGTGGAAAAACTAGAAAAAGGATCAAACTCAGAGCCTGACAGTCATGACATATGGGACACTGGGAGATGCCGCCCAAGACCGACCTCGGCAAGGCTGCTGGTAAGGTTGTCAGCAGATGGCCCTCAGCTAGCTCAGAGTCATCTCAGTGACCTCAGCATTCCCAGGTCATACCCCTTTTCAGAGGCAGCCCACATCCAACGGTTCATCGAGGACTATAAAGGCCCAGCCCTTTGCCCCAACTCAGGACAATGTTGAAGGGCCATCCTAGCTCTGGAGAACCCTGTTGAGGCTAGCCGGGGCCTTTGCTGGGACACATCACAGTGCACTTCTCACTGTGCCCACTCCTGCTTCTGTCCTCTGCATTCCCCAAGGTGAGGATCCCAAGGGGATAACCTAAGAAATAATCACACAGTTCTATTCAAAGGAAGCCAGTTGGTGACAGCTGGCGCTAGCCCGGTTTCAAGGAAGATGCTACATGGGCGTCTGGAGCTGCATAGCCCACCTGGCTGACAATGAGCACACAACACTGGTGACAGTTGGGAGAGAGGGAGCACAAGGTGATGACAGTGCACGAGCTAAGTGTGATGATACACCATAAGAGGGAAGGCATTAGTGTGTACGCAGTAGCTGGTGCTTGAGATCTATGGGGAAATGGCACTGATAAGGCCTGCAGAATTGTGGGTATTGCCAGCCTTCCATGATAACTCTGGAAAAAATGCAAAAAAACTGAGAACAATTAATGAACAATTAAGCACTAAGTGTGAAAGCCAGAGGACAGCTCTGCAGCACACGAAGAAGCTGCTCATCTCCTGCTGCTAGAATGCTAAGACCTGACTCGGGGAGGCAAAGAATGGCCTGCTGGCAGCTGGGAGAGGGGCATGTGGGTCAAAAATCTCGACTCCCTAGATGTCCTTGAACCTGCTGAGCCTGCACAAGTGACTACTTCTTCCTAAGAAGAGCAAGAATGTCCTCCTCGCATTCAGACCTCCGTCCGGCAAGACAGGCCCATATCCCCGCTCCTGAGTCCCATCTCCTCTCCTGGCTGCTGGGCCAGTGAGGCTCAAGTCAGACACACTAGGCCTCAGATGGGCTGGGCCAGCTAAGGCAGGAGAGGGACTATGCTCTGAAGAGTGTGCAGGACACAGCAACCGCACCAGCAAAAACCAGCAGCGTGTGCACAAGACGGAACGTTGAGGTCCCGGGCCAACAAGGGTAGAATGTCAACTTGGACAGAGAAGTTTTGCTCACTGGGAGCACTATCTCAGGATACTGGCTTTAGCACCTTGGCAACAGCCTCTAGAGATGGTTATGAGGCCAAGGAGGAAGCTAAAGTCCACACTAAATGAGGAAGAACTGCTGACAGTTCCATGGCCAGCACCAGATGACAGGAGTAAAAGGCAAAGAGAAGTGGACAGAGTAAAACGGATGACACTATGAAGAGCCAAAACCTATGGGATGCTGCTGCTCCCTGGAGGGCCCAGAGCACACTCCATTGCCAAGGCCGACAGGACAGTGCTGGTGAGGGGCACCGACATCATGGAGGAGTTCAGGGCTGGCCGCTCTGCCGGCCCGAGCTAACGGACCGGGCCAAGAATAAGGGCGGACCACTGAAGACCAGAGGGACGTGGGAGCGCTTAGTCAGCAAAGTCCTGTGGGGTGTTGGAGGGAGGCCTAAGTATCCCAGCAGGAAGGCTGGAGGGGTGGCTGAACGGAGTCTCCCATGGGTAGGGGAGGTGGTGGGGGAGACTCAGCAGCATCGCAGAGATCATACTCGGTCAAGTTCTTTCAGGCAGAAAACATACACTGGGCCAAGGGGAATACCCAGATACTCCAGGAACTGCTAGAAGAGGGTCCAGCTATGCTGTTACCCAGGAACTCAAAGTGTCATCATGGGCCACATACTAGAGTGCGACCTACAGGGCCAGGCTGTAAACGGGAATCCTGGGCCAGGGCTGGTTCCATGGGTCCACTCAGTTCTTGGCCTGTGGCTAAGGGCTGTACAGGGGGGAGGCCAAGAGGAAGCCTCTAAATCTGACGCTGTCCTCTCCCCTCACCCAAATAGAAAGTGAAAAATACTCCATCCTGAGGAATGGCAGGTATCGATACTGTTATCAATACAACCCCTAAAAACGTACAGGACCAGGGATGGTCTCCATCTAACTCACCAACCCAGTCCCTGCATGCAACCAGGCGGATGCTGGGGGAGAACAATGAAGCGCAAGGAACACCAGCAGTAGCCCCAGTGACGGCCTCCACGATGGATGGTTTCCTTTGCTAGGGTGGATTAAAATGGCCTCAGGCACAGGGCATGTGGACAGAGTGAGCCGCTGGGCTCTTTTCCATCTCTACCCCTAAAGTGGGGCACACTTTCACTTGGAACAATTTCCATTTACCATTTTGACACCAGATTGTGATAATGCTCCTGCCAGCTGCTTCAGGACAGCCTGAATCGACGCAGAACATCTGGACCTCCCGCAGAACGTCACGTCAGCCCATGACATTAGGAACATTATGCTACCCACTACCCACTACCCACTACCGACTCACACGCAATGTGCAAAGTGGCCAGTGTGTAGGAGTTTCTGGAAAGGCCAGACCCTGTGCAGACTGAGAGGCCAGTTTCCAGGAGTCCAGCAGCCTGAGGCACGTCAGGACGCCCCCTCCAGTACAGGACACGCTAGTGCATCTTGTACCTCGTGTCTCCTGGAGAGCGGGAGAAGAGCTGGCATGCCTTTCAGGTCCTGCAAGCACCAGCACTTGCCACACCTGGGATGACAGTGCTGACCCAAGCACCAGGGGACACAATGGGCAGCGGCTGTGAGAGGGGGCCCAAGCAGGAAAGGGCTGTGCAGCAGTTCTGAGCAATGGTGTGGACGAGAGCCCCTGCAGCCTGCACCACAAGACCCGGAGACACCACAGGATCTGAGACACAGCGCTGGGGAACTGACGCTGTGTGGAGCGGGCCTGGCCGAGAGGACATTGAGGCTCAGCTGCCCACTCTGCCCAGTGCTGCTTCCTCCTCCCCTTCTCAGTTCCCTAATGTGAGGATCCCAAGAGGATGCCCCCCCAAATCTTTTTCCAACCCCTTGTAGTCTAAGCATACCCCTTGAGTAAATGTACACGAATATGCGTTAACTGGGTGAGATCTTAAATATTTCTCCACCACATGACCAGAAACTGAAGCCTCTTTAACGACCTGTGCCATACCCCAAGCCTTCTCAGACCCTCCTCCTCAGGAACGTTCACGTTCCTGTGCCTCTGCCACACGCACTGTCCTTGCGGCCTGCAACGGGGGCGCTCACCCTGCCCGCGCACCCCCACCCGCTGTCCAGCCAGAGGCTCACTGCTCACTCCCCTCTACTCCCAAGCCTGAAAAAATACTTACCCTAAGTACCTCACTTAACTAAGCAATTTGCACAATAAGGGAGCGTGAGTGGAAAGCAACACCTGACAGCTGTTTCTATAAACACATTTGCCTGAATGCTCTAGGAAAACACCATAAGCAGATGTTAGAAAAACATTATCCTATCAGGTGCTGGCCAACAGTTCTAAGGGCTAGAAAGCTGTATTTAAATTGCTTCTAAGTTGTACTTAAATTGCTTCTAAAATGCTGGCCTTGCTTCATTAAAATAAATCAAGAAACAAGAAATATAGCTGAGGTCATTTCCTGAGTGCCTACAACACCTGACATCACCTGACCCACATAGAAATTAAGAAACAAATGAATTCTCCAAAATGACAGAGAAACTGAGCTCTTAGCTATTCTTGCTTCAAAGACAGAAATGACGTTATGCAAGCGCTTCTGCCCAGGCACCTTCTCTGGAAGGGGCCAGACAGTAACCATCTCAGGCGCGCCCGCCTCCAGGCACCCCTCTGCCACCCCCCCGAACCCCGCCGCTGCGGCACAGAAGAAGCAACGGGCCACACGGGGATGGACGCGCAGGCCTGGGTCCCGATAAGCCTTACTTTCCGAGGCACGAGGCAGGCCGCATGGGCCCACCAGGCCGGCTTGCAGACCCCTGCCGCAATGCAGTAAGGCCGACGAAGCGGCTGCTCTGGGAAGCGGAGGTTCTGCAGCCGGCGGCCGGAGGGGGAAAGCACTTACCTGGCCCGGACACTCCTGCAGGCGCACGTGCAGGTACTCGGGCGGCGCGGCAGGGATGCTCAGGGCCGCCTGTGAGAGCAGCGGTTCTGAGCGGGTGAGCGAGGAGGACTTGGACTCCGACTCCACCACTGGGGCACCTGACCGACCTCCGTCCACTGCATTCTGTCCCCGCGCCTCAGAATCCCTTCTCCGCGGATCACCTAATCTCAGAAGTTCAACTTGTGATTCAATGTGTAGTAATTCTGGTTTCAGAGGATCCATCCTTTGGGAAGCATCCAATGCCACCCTGAGAGCGCCGATTCTCTCTGCTTTTCCTCGACTGGACGTGAAGTGCTTCGTGAGGGCAGCCCAGAGTCCATCAACCCATGGCTCCACCACAAGTTCTAAACTGGGTTGTTGCAATAAAAAAAGGAAAAAAAATGCCTAAGTTCTCCATTTAAATACAAAATCATGGGATAGTGGCAGTCTACTTGGCAGAACGCTATGCAAATGTCAAAAACACTAAATATAATAATTATTCGGAATACAAAACATACCTATGCTTAAGTTAAAAGCATTACAGTGTGTTTGTTAGAACTTCAGCTGTAAAAAAATTGAGCATAAAGGTCAGAACAGAAATGAAGCCATTTCAATAATAGGTAGCATGAATGGGATTGCTCTTAACTTCCTAAAATATAGTTGGTACTATTTTAAGAAGTTATAATTGTAAGTAGGCCTGCGAAATTCTGATGAGGATAACAGAACTTATCCCAAATCCAAGCCTACTCTAGGATCACGTGATAATTACATATGTCAAATGCAACATCATTTCTTCCCCCTAATTTAGTGAATTTTTTTCCCCTACAAATTAAAATATCACCAAGAAATCCCTCTGGATTAATGCTAGGTATTCTAAGAGTTCAAACCTTTAACGGGTTCTGAAAATTTCTGATGAAATTTTCAGGGCGTCTGAACACAAGAGAAAGAAAACCTAATATTCCTGTAGGAAAGCTGAATGAATCATAGAGAAGTTTTAGAGTGTGGCAGTGTGTTCACTAACAGACAAAGTAGGGCAAGCCAACAATAATATTCCCTACGTTCCCCGAATGGAGAAACTTTAACTGAACAAGTAAGAAACCACGCATCAGAATCTTGGAAATCACAGCCTTTTCATTTTTAATCACAACTCAAAGGAGGTGTCAAGTAAATCCTAATTCATAAAGTTAAGTGACAGAAAAAGGCACATTTCAGACTTCTGTCTTACTAGGACTCTGGCTATAATCTCGTTAGTACAAATCCATCCTTCAGAGCCTTTGGGAAAGCAAGGACATAAAACTCTGGGCTCAGCAACGACAGCTAAGTTTAAAAGCCATCTTCGCAGCTCAAAAACATGAAGTGGCTAACATGTCCACTAGGAGAGCTAATGTTCACGGCACACTTACAGCAGGGCAAGTATTACTCTAAGACGACAACCTGCATCAAGTCATTTGTTCCTCCCCCAAATCTTCCACGACACACACTATTATCCCCTCTCAGAGAGGGAGAACGTGGAGCACACAAGTAAGTAATACGACCAAGGTTTCAGTGCTCCGTGAAGGCGGTTGGCTATCAAGGATCTGCAGGCAGGCGACTGGACCCCACTCTGCATCCTTGTCCCCATCAGTGTGGGGGCTACGACACTACGCCAGGGTATCTCCTTGAAAATAATTTTAGAAGAGGGCAAACTCAAGCGAGGTAGTTAGGCTGAAAATTGAAGAGCTACAGGTTGATGAAAACACCTTCAGGAATTTTAACGCTGGATCCCGTAAACGAACAGGGCAACTGAAAGACTGAAGAGAAGGAAAATGTGGATTCAGTGACAGGCCACGTGGGTTCTGTAAGAAGTTAGCAAGCACATGGCTCATACAAGACAATAAATAAAGGCAACATGACTCCGGCAAAAAACAAGAAACACAAAAACACACACAAAGAAATCAACATAATGGGAGACCAGACTAGAAGGTGAACACGCGAGGCAATATGGCAGAGCTTCGTCACGATCAAGAACATACGCACTGCGCCGTGCGAAAAGACCAGCGCGTCGCCCTCACAGACGGAGCATGAGGGAGCGGAGGGCCGGCTAAGCAGTAACAGAAGTGTTTCCGGCATACCCAAGCAAGGGTGCTATGCAGAAAAGCACAGCATGTGCTGAATTTGTCGTCATTCATAAGCAAAGATCAAGCGGTGAGAATATGCACACCAAGTAGGAAAAAAAAAAAGAGGTGGTCAGCTGTCATCTGCTGAAATAGCCAGAGGCTGAACGGTAACTTAGCTGTAGGACAACATCCATTCGATCTCTGAATAAACACATCAAGAGGAGTTCAAAGGTGGCCCAGAGGGTGAAATGCTGAGGTGTAAAACCACCAGTGAACTAATGCAAACAGGAATTAGATTTCTGGCTGGCATGAGGGCAAGCAGCCATTAAGACGGTAAAGAGAGAGCCAGGGCCCATAGCGTGCCGGCGCGTGAACGCTTCTGGCCTGCGCTCACTGCCAGGGATGCCAGGCGGGATGGGCAGCCTCCGCGCGAGGACCCGCATCCAGTCTCTGTGTGTGCAGGGCAGAAAGCAAACATGCAGGCGATCGAAGTTCCTAAAGAAAATGCGGACTTCTACAAATGCCTCCAGGGCATCTTTACAGATTTCTTCTTTCAGCAGAATCTGGAGGCACTTCAAGTGAACAGAATATAGAAATCAAGCCCTTGCTGATCTTTGGTCCTAGGGCTAAAAAAAGCTAAAAAAGGAAAATAACTTTTAAAATAAAAGCTTCAGTGCTAAATCAAAAGTCATCATATTTCATAAACTCACAAGCTTTCATGTAGTAGAAAGAGGGGCTGACTGGAAATGTGGAGGGGAAGCACACTGCTCTTACCCCACACAGTCATCCGCATGGCCCGTGTCATAGAAATGTCTGGCACCCAGCTCCTGAAGTCGCTTGTCAATGATCTTCCCGCCGTTGCAGAAGTACGTGTACTCCGAATCACCCAGCCCTAGGGAGCCCAAACGGGTTATCAGTGCACACACGGTAAGGTTTAAATTTAAAGAAGCTATACAGAACAAATATTTAAAACAATACCATTCCATGCTCTGATTAATAATGCACACCTTCATGTCTCCTGAGGTTTGCCCTGGGTATATACTAAGTATGCAAATATTTGCCTTCTATTTTACAATATTACAGTAACAGACCCATCAAAATAGAAACACTTCTTGGCCACTGTTAACAAATATTTTCACATTTTTGTTTCCATGAATCTGTGAAAAAATATGGAAATCTTAAAAGAAAAATTAGATAGGTTTAAAAAAAAAAACAGTTATCTGTATTTGCAGACTTCTGATCTTGCGCAAACTACATCCTGTGGGCCAAATACAACTCCTGGACTGAGCCACCCAGGTACCCCCTAAGGACTGTCCTTATAAAGTCGTGCTGGAACACAGCCAAGCCCATTTGTTCACATAGTTTACGGCAGCTCTCCAGATACAACAACAGAGTTAAGTAGTTGTTACAAAGAACACATGGTCTGCAAAGCCTAAGACAGTTACCTTCTGGCCCTTTATAGATTTTACTGACCCCTAATTGAGAGCATAGACAGGTACGTCTGCAGTATAATTTCCTGTATTTCTGTGTTAGGTGAAATAGGAACTCCTATGTTTCCTGGCAAGAAAATGGACTAACATTTTCATACTTGGTTAAAAATTTAGGGTTAAAAGTGTTAATTTCTCAGTTGTTTAATCATCTCCACATACTTTCACAAAAAGAACAGGGTAAGCAGGGCACCTGGGTGGCTCAGTGGGTTAAAGCCTCTGCCTTCAGCTCAGGTCATGATCTCAGGGTCCTGGGATCAAGTCCCACATCGGGCTCTCTGCTCAGCGGGGAGCCTGCTTCCTCCTCGCTCTTTCTCTGCTTGCCTCTCTGCCCACTTGTGATCTCTGCCAAATAAATAAAATCTTTAAAAAAAAAAAAAAAAAAAAAAAAGAACAGGGTAAGCAATCACAGTGGGCACGGGAAGGTCCATAAATGGCCTAACAGTGACTAGAATGGTTGATACCTTTTTTGAGGAATTTTTTAAAGCAACACATACATGTTCATTCTTGAAAACAGAAATTAGAAAAAACTTGAATTAAAAAAATGTAAATGGGGTGCCTGGGTGGCTCAGTCATCGAGCATCTGCCTTCCCCTCAGGTCATGATCGCAGGGTCCTGGGATCGAGCCCCGCATCGGGCTCCCTGCTCAGCAGGAGGCCTGCTTCCCTCTCTCCGCTCCCCCTGCTTGTGTTCCCTCTTACACTGTCAAATAAATACAAATCTTTTTTTTTTTTTAAAGATTTTATTTATTTATTTGTAAGAGAGAGAGAGAGTGAGAGTGAGCACAGGCAGACAGAGTGGAAGGCAGAGTCAGAGGGAGAAGCAGGCTCCCTGCAGAGCAAGGAGCCCGATGTGGGACTGGATCCCAGGACGCTGGGATCATGACCTGAGCCGAAGGCCGCTGCTTAACCAACTGAGCCACCCAGGCGTCCCGACAAATAAATACAAATCTTAAAAAAAAAAAAAAAAAAATGCTATTCCAGGGGCTCCACAGAGGAGCTGCTATGAAGTGAAGACAAGGGAGGCATTCACAGAACACAGGACACCATAGAAATAGAAAACATGTAACCGTAAACAGAAAACCAACAACAAAATCTACACAACTCTATATCATGGTTTTGAAGGATACATTCAGATACCAGAATTAAACCAGGAATAACCGAGGACCGGCAGAGCGCAAACACGGTCCATACCCAGTAATCCGTAGCGCAGGTGAGCAAGGAAGTCTCCCGGCAGGGCCTTGTCCTGTATTGCTTTCAGGAACTTGCGCGCGGTGTCGGGCGGGTCTCCAGTGCCCGTGGTGGAAACCACCACCACGAGAGGCGCTGTTTCAGTTTTCAGATCATACTACAAAACGAGGACCATGCGTCAGGGATCTACAGCTGTACATAGTTCTGACTTGACACATCAGCAAGGCAACCAGCTAGATCTCCTCTATCAAGAACCAGGCATGTGTGCTGCCCGAGGCCTCACGGCAGAGGATGAGGAGGGGGAGTGCAAGCGTTACTCCTCAGGTAACATGGAACCTGGCCCACTCCTCACCCCCTCCGGATCCTGGGAGCTGGGAATACGGAGGCGGGGAATGGAAACCATCGGCAGAAAAGTCGGCAACTTACAGATAAGTTTCTTCACTCTAAGCCTCACCTAATTTAAATATTCCAAAGAGAACACTTCACCCTCTCTATTCCTAATGACTCCATGATCTCTACTGCTCATGTGTATCATCGAATCTGACTGAGGGATTCACTTCTTCTTCATGCTGATACAAGGATTTGAGCTAACAGATTACTAGGTGATTCAATGCTTACAGGAGACAGCACACCCTGTATAGTGAACTTTTACAGTTCATGTAACTTTGTCTTAAAAAGGACTACCATGACCTAGCAAGTAGACAGCTATCTGTTTAAACGTGGATCAAGAACCAGAGAAACCAATGAGCTGGGGAGAGCAAACAGGACCGCTAACATGACTGGCAGCATTCACCTAAGGTTCAAATAGCTGCTGGCCTAGGTGGTGAGGTGAGCCCAAAGGGCCAAACAGGGCTAGTTATATGGTGCTGACAACTTGTTGTTTACAGTAACAGATTCAGATTATATTCTAGCGTGTGGCACCCTCCACACCAACACCGAAGTTGCTGTAGGATTACAGGAACTGCTGACTGGCGGAATCCTCCAGGATGCTCCCTGCGGGGTGAGTGGCTACATCTGGAGTCATCTTGACCCTGACACATACAGATACATGAAGGTTCTCCCATGAGTGGAGTTTATAATTCACTTGTGCTGCTGACAGTCTAGTCCTTTGAACTACAGATGTGGAAAAGACCAGAGGAGACTATGAACTTGAGTATACCGGCTACACTGAGGTTAATTTTTAAAGTACTGAGGGATATTTTTAAAGTGTTAGTGGCTGGCACATCAACTTGTCCTTATATAAAAAGCTCCTGCTAGTTGCTACAGACTGACTTGTAGAAGACAGTAAAATCCAGAAAACTCCATCACACTTACTGAAAGAAGAATACAGATCTGTTACAATCTTCCATGACCTAAGGGAGGAATTTCTGCAGAGACTGAGCCTAAAAATAAGCATTCCCTGCCATAAAGAAGCTGAATCTTCTCTAGAACTTCCACTCCTGCTTTAAATTGTAGTCCACAAAGGAACTGCCTAGTCCTTCACTTGGAGGAACTCTGACATGAATGGCAAAGTCTTTATTTTGAGGAAATGCAAACGGGGCACTTGGGATTCGTGAGTTGAAAAACACACAAGTGCAAGCAAACACTCATCTGTTTAGTTCTCACAGCCAACGAGAGAGAAAGGAAGCACTACGACTACCCCTCACAGTTGAGTAGTTACTTGTTTTTGCTTTTGAAACTGTTGGGTCAAATTCAAATGTACACTTGTATGTTAAAAAAATGACAAATCTTAACAAGAGCTGATAAAATAAATTTCTAAGTGTTGAAAGAAAAGGAAGCATGGAGACATTTAGCAGCTTACTTTGCTGTTTAACATCACCTCCCAACCAACATACTCTGAGCATAAAACACAGTAAAATCCATGAGCAGCCGCTCACCTTATCTGACTCACTAATACAGTGAAGATCTGCGGAAAATCCATGTGCGAATGCTTTTTCACATATTTCTTCCGCTATGGCCTTCGCTTGTCCTTTCTGTGTAGCATAGAGTAACAAAAACCTCCTCATCGCCTCACGGCATGTGCTACAGCTTCAACACACTGTGGAACAGAAGAGACAGGGATTTCTCTTTGTTCCTAACTGAGGCATACACCACAGGTGTTCTCCCTCAGTCTTTCTAAAAGCCTCCGACAATATCCACACGTAACATGAAACAGGCTTCTCTGAGTACGTGAGCGTCATACTCAGCGAGTCTAAAAAAAGAGAATTCATCCAACCAGGGAGAATACAGAAGAAAAGCTCTACATCCACGGTTCAGAAATCGGACGCTGGGGTCCGACTACTCGCACTCAAATCTGGCGCCCATCATGCACGACGGCAGAACTGCGGGCAAGCTTTTCCACTGGTCTGTGCCTCAGCTCCTCGCCCTTGAAATGGGGTAACAGCACCCCGCCCCGACAAAGATGTGCCAGCTGTGGAGATCTGAACCGCAGCTGAGACAGCAGTGCTCAGTACATCTGATGTTTTTATGTTAACAAATGCAATGGGGCGCCTGGGCGGCTCAGTCCATTAAGCACCTGCCTTCCGCTCAGGTCATAAACTCCAAGCCCTGGGATGGAGCCCTGAGGCAGTCTCCCTGCGCGGTGGAGAGTCTGCTTCTCCTCTTCCTCAACTTGTACGCATGCTCTCGCTCTCAGATGAATACATGCTTTTCTTTTAAAAAAGTGTAAAAATTCCATTGGAAGTATACGATTCTGTTCCTACCTGTTCCGAATGCCAAATAAGCTAATCACAGCAGTGACGTGCACGAAGCTACGTACTCCGCTCTGCTTCAGTATCAGACACGGACACACGCGAGTGCACACGTATACACGCACGGAGAGAGAGGAAATATTTCCAATCCACTCAAGCTGAAGATGTGTTTCCTGAAGAGAAAACCAGGAGTAAAACACGGGCCTCTCACAGACTTGTCTCCCTAAACTCATCCAGGATCTAAAGCTGGGGCACTGGAGGGCGCCTGGCTGGCTCAGTCCAGAGTGTGACACCCTTGACCCCCAGGGGGTGAACTTCCAGCACCCGCAGCGGGTGTAGACATTACTCAGTAAATTACACTTAAAAAAATGATGACAAAACCGGGGGACTGACTGCCAACTTGTAGGGGCAGATTTCAATAAATCCGTATCAAATCCTGGCGTTTCGGAATGGGCCATCAGAAGTTTCATATCCACTGGCCAGGTACGTCTAGGGATAAATTAAGCCGCGAAGAAATTAAAAGGATTGTGTCGGGTAACACCGCGCGCACGGAACGCCCTTACGGAACGGCACGCCGGCTGGCTCCGAGCAGGCGGTCAGAGAGTCACCCGAATCAACGAAGCGACACACATTTTGGGCTCAGCGGCAACTGTGGAAATGCAGAGATGGAAATGTCACCGCTTACTGTCCCCACAGCTAAGGACCTCGAGCTCTTCGGGGCGCCAGGCACAGCCCCGGGCGCTCCCGGGGAGGAGGAACCCCTCAGGCCCACCACCACCTCACAGAGGTCTGTGACCCCGTTTCTCCGCGGCGGATCCGCGGCACCCGCCCGGCTCCCGCAGGCGGAGAAGCGGGGAGCAGCACCCCGCGTGACCCCCGCCGCCGCACCCCTTTCCGACGCCCCCTTGGGTCCCCTCGACCCCAGTGTAGGGAAGTGTTCGGGACACAGACGCCCACGGAGGCGCCCACAGGGACCGGCGGGGCCGGCGCCGCCCGTGCAGACGCCGCCGCGGGGCCCGACCCGCTCCCGGGAGGCGACGGGAGACCCAGGCCCCAGGCTCCGGCGCAGTCCGCTCTCCTTCCAACCGGGCCCGGCCCCTGACCCGCCCGTGAGGGCCCAGCCCCGGCCGCGGGAGGGACGTGCGGGCGCAGAGGCCGGTGCCTTCCCCCAGCCGTACGGCCTCCCCGCGGGCTCCAGCTGGGCGGACCGACAGCCCGGGAACTGCAGCCAGCGCTCTCACCGGACCTGCCCAGCCCGAAGCGCCCGGGGCAAGAGTAGGAACGCGAGGCGGCTCCCGCGCGGCGCGCTCCGTCACGGCGCGCACCTTCCCAGCGCCCAAGACCAATAAGGAGCTCGGGAAGGAACGGAGCCAATCACAGAGCTCCCGGCGCGGGCGTGGCCTTCTCTCTGCGCATGCGCCTAGCTGCTGGGGGGGGGGGGGGCATCTGCCCGTACGGAAGCCCACGAGGTTCCGGTGGCTCGGCGCCGCTCGGAGCTCCCGCGGTCTGAGCGCGGTAGGTGTCCCGGCCCCGCGTACGTGAGCCCGCGGCGCCGCCGAAGTGTCCGCGTCGCCATGGCCCGCCCACTCCTCTCCGGCCGCCGCCCCTGCACTCCCCGGGCTGGAGCGCAGGTTCCCGGGTCGCCGGGTTTACAGGCGCCCGGCGCGTGGGGTCCTTTCCCTCCGAAGACGCGGGTCCTGGGGCGCGTCCCCCTGGCCTGCCCACTCGTGTCCCCAGGTCCCACGCGAGCGCTTAGGTGGACCCGGAGCTCTCCCCTCCCCTCCGTGCGCTGCGTCGTGTCACTTCTTTCACATCTGCCTTTTCCCCCAAACTCGAGCCCGCTCTCGCTCAGCCCTGGCCGGATCCGAACTGCGCGAGGAGGGCGACGCCTCGGGCGTTTCCCCGCGTTGGAGCCTGGCTCTGCGTGGACCGCTACGGACTGGGGCCGTTTTACCGTGGCCCCCTTTGGGTGTGTTTTCCCAAACGCAGTGCGGCCAGCCGCCGCGCAGGAGGCGTGTTCGGGGTGCGGACCGCGCGAGGGGAGTCCCCGCTCTGCCGCGGATGAGCCGCGCAAACCTCTTTGGGCTCAGTTTTCTCATCTGTAGAATGAGCAGAAGTACTTGATGCCTTGTGTGGTGAGGGTTAGCTCTGCCGGTAAAGCAGGGGGAGGCGGGAGGATGCCAGGTAGCGGTGAGTATGACTCTTCGATGCCGGCCGCCTTTCCAAGCTGCCGCTGCGGAGACTGGTGTTGGGTACTTGGGCTTATGAGTCACTTGTCTCCAGTACCCCTGCTCGGTTTCTTGAGCAATCATGTGGTTGGATTATGCACTGTATGTATTTGACCTTTTTTTTTTTTTTTTAATTTCCTTTAGTGGTAAATCAAGAAGTGTGGAGAATCCGATGGCATGGCCTTAATTACCTTGTGGAGGAACCTTTGCCATTTATCTGATTTTCGGATCCACCGAGCTCTGGCTGCTCTGAAAAACCATCCTGTGATTCATGTTCACAAGGTAGCCGAGGAGCGTCTGTGTCCGTGGTTCTGTTCACCGCAGGCTCAGCCTCTGGGGGTCAGGTTCCATCACGGCTGTTGTAAAAACTTCCATTCAGAAAACAGAAATGACCTTCATCCGGCTGATGAGGCAGTGTTCTCTCAAGCACACGACTGGGACAGGCCCGAACAAAGTCTTACAAGTGTGGATGAGCAGACGTTTTACAGGAGACTAAACAGCTTCACGTCCTCAGAAGAAGTGTTGAGTTTTATAAGCTGCAAACTGCAAACTTTGCCTGATACTCTAGCAGCAGGCGCCTTACAGCGGATTTGTGAAGTGGAGAGAAAAGATGGTGATGAAAAGCTGCCAAAAGAAATACTAAAGAACCGTGTCTTTCAGGCGCTGTGCATTCAGTGTGAACAGGAACCCTCAGGTCTGCCAGACACGGTGTTGGTGACCACTTTGCAAGCTCTGACTCTGTTGCATGTGGATCCCCACAGTAGCTTGGTTCTGAGCCTGGTGGCAGAATGCCAGCGTCGCCTCAAAGCGGGTGGCCTAGAAGTCCACAGTCTTTGTATTCTTGGGGAAAGTCTGATCAAACTGCAGGGGCCGGGCTGCACGACGCTAGAACTGGTGATATGTCAGCTGAAAAGGGAAAAGTTGGAAGAATTTACCCCTGAGGGTATCGTGGCTCTTTATAGAATCCTGCAGGCTTGTACTGAAAAAGTGGGCCAACACCAAGCATTTCTTAATAAGCTAAACAACTTTGTTCTGTCCGTAGTTTACAGCTTGAGTCCGACATCGATGAGCCAAATCCTCAGTGCCCTGGTGGTTCTTGATCAAACCCAGGCACTTCCTCTGGTTATAAAATTGGGAAAATACGTTGTGAGGCATATCCCTCGTTTTACTAATGAAGAGCTCAGAAAAGTCTTAGAGGCTTTCATATACTTTGGGCACAACGACAGATTTTTTACAAAAGCCCTCGAGCAGCATGTAGCCTCAGTGTGTCTCACTTTGGATCCTGAGGTTGTCAGCAAGGTCACGGAGTACTGCAGTAGGAAGCGGATTCTTTCAAAACCCATCCTCGATGCAGTGGCAGAAACCTTTGTTTGCCAATCAGAAAAATTCTCACCTCATCAGATCTCTGAGTTAATCGAACCATTTGGAAAACTCAATTACTTGCCCCCGAATGCCTCTGCTTTCTTTAGAAAGCTAGAAAACACGTTGCTCACTCATTTCAATTATTTTCCACCCAAAACACTACTGAAAATTCTCCATACGTGTTCACTAATTGAATGCCATCCGGTCAACTTCATGGCAAAAATATTCAGCCCTTATTTTCTTCAAAAGCTGCAAGGTGGGTTGGTTATAAGTTCAAGTGGGGAAATTAACCCTGGAACGTGTGAGGTTTTTGAGGCGCCTGTCTGCCCATACACTTGCCTCTTTTGTAATAACCTTAATAAGAGGGTCAGGTGCGAATCAAAACAGAGTTCCAGGGTGATGGAATACACACAGGGAAAAGAGTTTCGGCTCAACAGACTGCCGGCCCGAGTCTTGTGGGATGACGTGGCCCCGGTCATAGTCACAACACGTCAGAAGCTGTGAGGGCAACTGGAGACTTCCCGGTTTTGAAAGGCTGGCGTCCGTCAGCTCAGTGGATGGCCACCCAGACATGTCGGGTGTCCATGTCTCCAGTTCAAGGGACTCCGTACTGATTTTAACATACCTGTTTCTTTTAATTATATTTTGTCATTTGGAGCTTGAGTTCCTTGGAAGTTAAAATGAGATCGCACGGATGGCAAGCATACTTAACTCTGACACGTTCTTCTGCCAGGTTCGTTTAAAAGTACGTTACTTCCGGGGCGGTTAATATACATTGTACATTCGTGGATGTTCCTTTCTGTCATCACACAGAACAAAATCTAAATGTAACCACAACCGGAACGCTTTTTTATTTCAGGTGAAGAATCACATTTGGACAGACTGAGCCTCGCACAGCTGACCCAACTGTTCTTAAGCGCAGTCCTAGAATGCCCTTTCTATAAGGTAAGAGCGGGAGCCCTGCTGCCTGATTCCGCCATGACGGCAGCTTGCTTTGTGTCCCCGCCCCGAGTCTTTGAAGCTTGTCCTCTTTTTATCTCAGTAACCACATCAGAAAGCGGAACATTCCTGCACTTGGAGTTACTTGCCACCAGGTAACATTTTCTTTGAGAAATTACCCCATTGCTGCCGACTTGGGACCGTTTCCTGCGACAGGGTGTCTTGGAATATTTCATCAAGTGCCGCAGTCAGAGCGCCCCTAGATTCCCTCAGGGCTGTGAAGGGCTTTAGCGCTCCCCACAGCTGTTGGATACAAACCTGCGAATCTCTGGACTGAACAAATCTTAAATGATTACAAGCACATGTTTAAGCCAGACCAGAAATTTCCCTCTTCTCTGTTTAGTTGAGGTGAAGGTTGTGCTTCCCATCTAGGCCTCTAGAGAGTAACTGTCCTGACTTAATCAGGCCCCGTGTGTGGGGTCCCAGATGGCATCTCCAGACTTGCTTGTTTTGCCTGGTCCTCCGGGTCACATTGGATCGCCTTTAAGAGTAGCTCATTTCAGGGGCTCCTGGGTGGCTCAGTGGGTTAAAGCCTTTGCCTTCGGCTCAGGTCATGATCCCAGGGTCCTGGGATCGAGCCCCGCATTGGGCTCTCTGTTTGTCGGGGAGCCTGCTTCCTCCTCTCTCTCTCTGCCTGCCTCTCTGCCTACTTGTGATCTTTGTCTGTCAAATAAATAAATAAATAAATAAAAAGAGTAGCTCCTTTCAGAGTAAGGTGTAAAAATGGAGATACCACTATTTTCTTCTTCTTCTTCTTTTTTTTTTTTTTTTTTTTAAGATTTTACTTACGTATTTGACAGTGGGGGGAGGGAGCGCACAAGCAGCGGGAGCAGCAGCAGGAGCGGGGGAAGCAGGCTCCCCGCTGAGCAGGGAGCCTGGTGCGGGGCCCCATCCCAAGACCCCAGGATCATGACCAGAGTCGAAGGCAGATGCTTAACCAACTGGGCTACCCCCACCCCATCCCCCCCCGCCCACCACCGCCAGCTATTTTGTTTAAAGCAGCTTCAACAGTGCTAAGGCAGCTTAAGAGCAGTGACTTAGCCCAGCCTCCTTCCGTCCCTGAGGGAGCAGTGTTGACCGCAGTTTTTATGTCCAAATGGACACAAAGGCACGAACACTGTCCTGGTTTCTCTCTTGCCTTGGAATGGGGCTACTGCCAGGACAGGGTGCTTTTATGTATACACAGTACATCATGGACATTCCTTGGAGACAGTACACAAAGGTGACATGTGCTCTTTTTAGGAATGGCACGCCATTTCCAGATACTTATTCTGTTCCATCATTGTTGGACTCGCAGGTTTTTCCCCAGCGTTTCTCTCCATCAGCGGGCTGTAGTGAACCTTCTTACGTGTCCTTCCCTACTGGAGCCTTTTTGTTTTTCAATCTAGAGACTAGATTCCTGAAAGTGAGATGACTGAGTTACCTACAAACTTGTTGGCGCTGATGGCTGTAGATGTCCCTTCCCCGGCCATGGCCCTGCCCCTCTGTCGCCGTGTGTTATCAGTCCTTTACTTGTTACCATTCGGCTCCCTGAGGAACACGACTGTGTCACATGTTTAAATTGCATTTTCATGAGCAATAACGAGTTGAACGTACTTCCACAGTGCTTCATGGTCATTTAAGTTGCTACGAATCCTCTTCGAATCCGTGTCTTTACTCACGCTCCTGTTCGGTTGCTCATCCTTTTGCTCTTTGTCTCATCCTAGAACACATTGTGAGATGGAGATACTAGTTCCTGTATATCTGTGTATGGTGTACATATTTTCTCCTGGTTTGTAGTTCTTCTTTTTTTTTAAGATCTTACTTATTTGACACAGAGAGAGAGATCACAAGCAGGCAGAGAGGCAGGCAGAGAGGGGGTGGGGGAAGCAGGTTTCCCGCTGAGCAGAGAGCCCGATGCAGGCTCGATTCCAGGTCGCTGAGGTCATGACCTGGGCTGAAGGCAGAGGCTTAACGCACTGAGCCACCCAGGTGCCCTCCTGGTTTGTAGTTCTTAAATTTTTTTTTTTTTTTTGAGAGGTTGTGTGTGTGTGTGTGTGCATGGCGCAGGGGAGGAGCAGATGCAGATGCAGAGGGAGAGGGAGAAACTTCAGCAGACCCACATTGAACACAGCCTGCGGCGGCGGGCTTCGTCTCAGGACCCTGAGATCCTAAGCTGAAAATCAAGAGTTGGATGCTTAATTGACTGAGCTACCCAAGTGCCCCTATAGTTCTTACTTTTTAATTTTAATTTAATATTGTTTATGGTATCTTTCTATTATATAAAAAATTTTAAGTTTTCTGTAGTAAAATCTATCCATCTTTTAAGGTTTCTTCTCTCACTGAGAATACCTTACCTGTCCTAAGGTAGTATAAATATCTTTCTAAGTTTTCAAAAGTATCATTTCCCTTTCTTTATCTAGCTCTTTATCTCACCTGGAATTTATGATAGTCCACAGTGCTCGCTGGAACTCTCACTTAGCTCGTTCCCAGGTGGACTACCAGTTGCAGCATTTACTATATAGCTATCCTTTTTTCCCTGATTTGAAATGTCACCTTTTTCATACTGTCCTCTATTGAAAACATGAGTGTCCTCAAGGCCCTTAAAGTAATTCTAAGAGTTCCAAAGATGTTTCTGGAGCTGTAATAGCATTATTGTTCTACCCCTCCCTTTCTTTCTGTGACCACTGACTACTTTTTTTTTTTTTTATTTATTTGACAGAGAGAGAGAGAGATCACAAGTACACAGAGAGGCAGGCAGAGAGAGAGGGGGAAGCAGGCTCCCTGCTGAGCAGAGAGCCCGATGCGGGGCTCGATCCCAGGACCCTGAGATCATGACCTGAGCCAAAGGCAGAGGCTTTAAACCACTGAGCCACCCAGGGGCCCCCACTGACTACTTTTAAAACATATTTATAAGATACATTGAACTATTGGATTTATTTTCTTGTTTTGTATCGTTTCTTCCTTTCTCATGTTTAAACATCCAATTTTTAGGGTCAGAAACTTCTTCCTAAATACCGAGTGAGATCATTTCTTACTCCATGTTCTTCCCTGGAGACGCCTGTGGATTTCCAGCTTTACAAATTTGTGAAGATTGGACTGGTTGACCTTTTGGGAGCAAGATTGTATTTTGCTCCGAAAGTGTTAACGCCGTATTGTTACACAATAGGTAAGTAGTAGGGGGTTTGCTGTGCCTGACCAGCCTCGGCATGCTGTCCTCTTTGGGAATCTGTGGGATTTAGTCGCCCCTGCAAGGTCTAGAAATGTAGCAGGGGTGGCCCTTCCCTGAAGGCACATTGGGGGGTGGGGGTGCAGTCCAGACAGTCGGGGGAGTCCCATGTGGTAGCGGAATGTCTTTGGGCAGAGTAACCTTTCTCTGCTTGCTGCTTTTCTGTAAAATGAATGTAAGAAGCACAGTGACCCAGAATTGCATAAGGACCAAGGAAAAGTGTAGAGTGGTACCGGGACTGTAGTACGTGCTGCGTCCCTGCTAGCTGCTGTCGTCATCCAGGGCAGCGCTGGCCAGTGCAGCGGCCAGTAGTACCCGTGGCTACTTAAGTTTCCATCAGCTTCGATTGAAAACCCATCCACAGTTCAGTCCTTCGTTGCATGAGCCACACATCAAGCACTTAAACACCCAGGAGGCTGGCGGATGCTGTGGTGGACAGCAAAGGTGAAAACACCTGCTTCGCGACAGAAAGTTCTGTTGCACAGCACTGACCAGAGAGTTCACATTCTTATGCCCGTCACGTTTTTTTTTCTTAATTAATGAGTAAAAGAAAATCAGCTCAAAGGTGACAGTGCCTTATCGGCTTCAGGTGATCATAGCCCACCTTCTTCACACAGGCTCTTTCTACAGAAGGAATGGCAGGACGTCAGAGGGAAGGAAGCGGTGGTCCGCTGTGCCCGGCGACCGCACATCAGGGTGCAGGAGGCGTTGCTCGGGGGAGGCTCTGGGAGCCGCAGTGATGAAAGTTCTGACTTGCGGAGGTTATACTCGTGCTTCGCTTAAAGGGCTTCCTTCACTCTCTGGGTTGAAGGATTCCCGCCACTTTCTACAGAAGGAGAAGAAGAAAGGCGAGGTTCTTGTCCTGCCCGGTATCTAGAGGGCGCCACTCCTGGTTTTCTCATGGCGGAGCCTCCTTAACTTAAGGCTGACTTGGGTGATTGTAGAGCTGGTTAAAGTGAAATTCTCACCATGGTCTGGTGTGGTCATTGCTTCGCAGACTTCAGCGCGGCTGGCCCATCGCAGTGTGGAAGAAATCAGAACAGGAGGAGGAGGAGGGCAGGCGTGTAGTGTTTGTGAGGGTATCACACGGAGAATGTTTCCTTTCTTCTCTCACCAGATGTTGAAATTAAATTAGACGAAGAAGGATTAGTACTGCCATTTACAGTCAATGAAGATGTGCATAAGAGGTAAAGAAAACTGGTGTGGTTTGATGTGGCGAGACTTGGCAGGCTTGGTAACCGATGCTGTTTTCCCAGGGTGGGAGAGGAGACGAGGTTCTAGAAGTGAAGGCACTGGCATGCAGCATCCCGATTGTGGAAATTCCGTGTAACATAGACATTAATGTTAATAAACTTGAGTGCCATTTCAACACAGGAAAGGATAGCACACCTGTGAGCTACTGGAAATCATGCTGACACATAGGAATAACCGAATCCCAAGCGAATCTGTGCCACTAAGAATATATAAGTATTTTGGATTGTCTTAAAAATTAAATTTCTCCCTCTTATCAGATAAAGGGCTAGTATCCAAAACCTGTAAAGAACTTCTCAGACTCAATACCCAAAAATCAAATAAACCAGTCAAGAAATGGGCAGAAGACATGAGCAGACATTTCTCCAAAGAAGACACACAAATGGCCAACAAACCCATGAAAAGATGTTCAACATCAATCAGGATCAGGGAAATACAAATCAAAACCAACTGAGATACCACCTCACACCAGTCAGAATGGCTAAAATTAACAGAACAGGAAATGACAGATGCTGGCGAGGATGCGGAGAAAGGGGAACCCTCCTACACTGTTGGTGGGAATGCAAGCTGGTGCAGCCACTCTGGAAAACAGGAGGTTCCTTAAGACAATAAACATAGAGCGACCTATGACCTAGTAACCGCACTATTAGGTATTTACCCCAAGGATGCAAACGTAGTGATCCAAAGGGGCACGTGCCCCCCAGTGTTCATAGCAGCGATGTCCACATAAGCCAAACTGTGGAAAAGCCCAGATGCCCACTGGCAGATGAGTGGATAAGGGCGATGTGGTGTGTACATACACGGTGCAGTATTACTCAGCCGTCAGAAAGGATGACCATTCGCAACGTGGCTGGAGCTGGAGCGTATTATGTTAAGCAAAATAAGTCAGCCAGAGAAAGACAAATGCTACTGTATGATTTCACTCATGTGGAATCGAACACATGAACAGATGAACATAGGGGAGGCAGGGGAAAGAGGGAGGAAACCGTAAGAGGTTCTTAACTGGAGACAAACCGGGTTGCTGTGAGGGGAGGCAGGGAGGTAGGGGACAGGGTAACTGGGTGATGGGCATTGAGGGGGCGCTCGGTGTAGTGAGCACTGGGAGCGCTGATGCACGCAACTGGGGAGTCCCCGGCCTCTACCTCTGAAACTAACAATACACTGTTAACGAAACTGAATTTAAATAAAGAATTTTTAAAAATAGTAAAAAATTAAGTTTCTCCCTTCAATCTTTCAGGGTAGCGCTGTGCATCGATGATCCAAACAGGTTTTCTCTGAATACCAAACACTTACTGGGAAAGGAAGCCACGAAACAGAGACACCTGCGCCTGCTGGGTTTCCACGTGGTGCAGGTACGGCTTCTCCGGGTGCCTTTGCTGCGAGAGCAGTTGCTGCTTGTGATTGGCTTTGTCCACGGTGCTGGTCCCAGTGGACACCCAGAATCTTAACATCTAGTTTAAAGGCCAACTCTGTTCATTAGGCTTAATCTCTGTATGTATATTGGAAATATAGAACATTCACACCTTCTGTCCCTGTATTCTCCATAAGCTATGCTAACCTCTGCTTCTAGAATTTCTAAATTAGTAGAATACCTGTTTTGCTTTCGGTTCCCCCGATTCAACGGCTGGGAGTAGGCCGGAGGACCCGTTAAATCCAGGATCCCCCCCCCCTTGTGCCTCGGCCCTCATTCGTGGTTGCGTCAGCAGCGGCCCACCAGGGGCTCCTGCGAGGAATGTGCCTGGAGCTGCCCGGTGTCTGCTGTCCTGTCTGGTCCCTTCCCCACCGCATGTTTCAGCTGCGTCCCCAGACGGATGTTCTCAAGCCCCACCCCACTGCGTGTCCAAAGCCTTTATTTTGCATTCACTGCTCACAGGTGAAAGCGAGAAGCCCTCTGCACCTGAGCGTTCAGGACCCTCCACAGCCACGCCGAGCTCTGTGGCCCCTTTCCTGCTCCCAGTGCCCCCACGGGCTCTCCTTCTGCCCTGGCTGCCTCCCCCATCAGACTGGACCCTGCTGCTCTGAGTATCCATGCTCCGGCTCCGGCTGCGCTCCTGCCGGCCCTAGAGCACCACTGTTCCCGCGTGTTCTGGCTCCCAGAGCCCCGACTATGTGCCAACTGTGTGCCAGCCACTGTCGGAGGCCCTGGGGCCACACAACGAAGGGCTGTGCGCCTCGCCCCCCGGGAGCCTGCACTCTGCCACGGGGGTTCAGGAAACCAGGACACCAAGGTGACTTCACAGTGTGGATCCATTATGATGTCTTTTATTTCCCTCCCTTTACAGATCCCCTATTATGAGATTGAGTTGCTAAAATCAAGAGTGGAATTGGTGGAGTATTTACAAAGAAAACTATTTCCTCAAAAGGTGGGCGTTCATTGGTAACAGGAAGGAAGACTGGCTTTAGGACTCAAAAAAACTGGTGTTTTCGTGGGATTCAGGACAAAACCAGAATGAAGATTGTGAATTAGCCGTTTGTGTGTGGACTGCGGTGATCTGGAAATGGTCTAGTTTTCCTTATACTGTGTATACACTTACCAGTGGTAAATTTAAAATAAATTTTTATTTTTATTTAATACTTTTAGAGGGACTTTTATACATGAAGCAACTGGTCGAGTACAATAAAGGAACGTAATGACTGTCCTTACTTTTAAATCCTTGTTTTATGGTAGTTATTTGCTGACTGAAAGTATTTGCTTTTGAGACCTTTGCTTCCTCTTGTCACAAGCACACGGAAGAAGTCTTGTCTGTTTCCCTCTCTCTGCTTCGTTAGAGGCAGTCGTACGCGGTCAGGAGGAAGAACAGTGGAGAAGAGACTACGACTAAGCATGGAAATGGAAAGTTACAGAATTATGCAGAAGTGACTCTTTACTTAATAGGAAAATGTTCTCCATTGGAAATGGAGCTACTTACACATCCTCCTTCTAAGGTGTAGAGATGTAAAAGTTAACTTGTTTAGCTGGGGCTTGGGGCCGGGCTTTCGGTTGAGAGAGAGAAGCTTCCGAGTCTTGAATCCTGAATCAGACCGTCTCCCGGACCAGATGCGCCCTCGCCCCTTTGAGGTCAGGTCAAAGTTTCAGGGAAGAGGAGCAGGAGGCGGGCTGGTGGGGTGGGCGAGCTCTGGAGTGGGGCGCTCAGGCCCTTCCGCCGGCGAGTCCGTGCCCCGTCAGGGAGCTCCGCTCCTCAGCACGCTCTGCCCACGCCGAGCCCCTGCTGAGCTCCGCAGCTGAGCTCCTGCGAGTCCCCCGCCTTCGGATCTGGGTTTTGTTCCCACTTTGCAGGGTCATGGGCCAGCTCTGCGAGCTTGAGTGTCCTGCCCGTTTCATCCATCACGAGAGATGAAAGAAGGTTCCAGTCTAGTCTTGAGGCTCAGTAGAGCGCAGTGGCTGAGACTCCAGCCTGGGCTCCAGCTTCCCACCTGCTGACAGATGACCTTGGGCCTCTGTGGCCCCAGGGTTGATCATACATCATAACAGGGTTGCAAATAGCTTTCGGGGACGGCCACCACAAAGTACCACAAATGGGGCAGCTTGAAACGGCAGAAACTTACTTGTGGCTCTGGGGCTAGAAGGCGGCCGTCGGTGTCAGCAGGACGACGCTCCCTCTGCAGACTCTAGGGGAGGATGTGTTCTTGCTGCGTTCAGCTTCCAGCCGCCCCAACGCTCTTGGTGTGTGGCTGTGTCCCTCCGGTCTCTATGTTCACATGGCTGCTCTCCCTGTGTGTTTTACTGGCCCAGACTCTGCTGTTTTTATAAGGACTCAAGCCATATGGGATCAGAACCCACCCTAATGACCTCCTCTTAACTTGATCTGCAGAGACCCTCTGTCCAACTAAGGGCATAGTCTCCAGTACTAGGGACCAGCTTTGGGGTGGGGGGCACAGTTCAACGGTCGACATGAGAATTAGTCCAAATACATTCAACACTTGGAAGAGTACCCACAGCCGAGTGAGGCCCCAGTCTGTGAGCTCGAGAAGGGCTTGCCTCCGACTGCCGAGAAAGAAGAACAGCAGGCAGAGGGAGGTGGGGCGAGGAGCGGTCCCTGAGGCTGTCCTGTCCTGTGCCCACACGACCTCGCTGTCCCCTTCCCGGCCTTGCACGTGGGGTCCCATCCCCTGGTGTGCTCGCCTCCTCGGCTCTCCCCTCCCCCTCGCTTGATCGCCAGGTCTTTATTAAGGCGCTCAGACAAGGCTGGGCCCCCCGAATGCTGCAGAGGCAGAGGCAGCAGAAAAGAGCTCAGGATTGAGGGGCGAGGGGTCGAGTGAGGGGAGTCGGTGCGCCAGGTGTATCAGGGACAAAGGAGCTGGCCCCTGAAGAGAGTGTGAGACTCGGAACAGAAAACAATCCAGCCTGCCCAGGGAGGGAGGGAAGGCTTCCAGAGAGCCTGGTGAGCCAAGTTTAGATGGAAAGGAGCTGAGTCTGGGCAATGCAGAGCGTTTCAGGCCTGGCCTGGCCGCAAAGCCCCCCGCACAAAGACAGGGCAGTCTGACCTAAGGAGGCCAGACAGACTGACCCTTGTTTTAAAGTCAATTTTAATCCTGAAAATGGACATGCATGTCCCAAAAATAATTTAGGCTAGTGAATAGACACAAGGTGTCTGGTTCCTCCAGCTGGAAGTGAATTTAACGAACTCCGTAAAATGATAAAGTTGAGTTCTCATCAACTTCATCCTCAGGGCTCTTGAGCTGAAATGTTTACCCATACAAGCATGGTATTGTTGGAATGACATGTCCAGTCCATAGCTCTTGCTACCACACAGCGATGACATCGTTCAATATCTTGCTGTAGCTTTTCAAAAGTAAAAGCAAACCAAATTTTAAAAAATGAAAAATTGTTCTGCACGCAAGCATAACCCTAGAAGCACCAGGTGATATTCTTTAGGCAGACCTCTAGGGGGCAGCAAAGCTCCAGACCCTCCCTGGGTTGCCGCAGTTCAGAAAGGAAGCTTTCGGGGCAGTTGATCCTCCGCAGGCGGGTGAAGTCAGGGCAGGGAGTAGGAGCCCTGGCAGCACGCGGTGACCATAGCCAGCATAAAGCAGGCAGCTTTCCTTACCTGCCTCTAAGGAAGGAATGCGCTTGGCCTGAACAAGTCCTACCCAGACATGGAGGGTGAAGGACCCCTGCTAGGGGTGCCCACTGGGGGGCGGAGTTCCTCGGAGACCAGGACCCTATCTGCCCATCCTTGCGTGGCCAGGTGTGTATGGAGAGAAGGAGAAATAGGAAGGAGAACTCAGTGTGCTTGATGAGATTCTGGGAGGGCAGAAGGCCTCCCTCCCCTCTAAAAGTGCTGTGCCCACTCGAGGACCTCGTGTTCGAGGGCAGTGAAGGCACCTGGGATTGGTGGTGGTGTTGAGCTCGGGGAATTAGCCTCCAAAAGCTGAGATTTCCCCAAACGGGAACATGCCCAGACACCTCGGAGTCTAAAGGCTTCACACAGGATAGTGAAAATGGGGCACACCTTGTCACGTGTTTGGCCAGTCCGGGGAAAGTGGTAAACCCTGGGAAAGGCTTGTGGGCTCTTGTCATTGGTGCATGAGTTATGTTGCGCTCAGTTCAAGGTCACTGTTACTAGGGGCAGGGGTGCATGTGGGGAATGCTCTCGAGGAGGAGCAGGGCTGGCAGGTGAATCCTGGGGATACCACCGTGAACTTGGCAGCGGTTCTTGTTAACATCAAGGACACTGTGCTGAGAGTCCCTCCCACCGTAAAATCTCCGCCATCTGAATCCGTGTCATTAAGAATGGAACATCCCTTTATTGCCTGCAAGATCGGAGCCAGAGGGTGGGGGGGGGGCGGTCTCTGACACAAAGAAGTAGCCTCCGTTTCCAACTACATGCAGAGCTTCAGTGTTTTGGGGGGGGGTGCCTTGGACACAACATCCCACATTAATCTTACTTTTGGGGACTCTGAGTCAGCTTCCCCAGCGGGCCCAATGTTAAGCCCTTTTACATGCACATCTGCTCTGCAGAGAGTATCTCTACCCCAGCTCCATTCAATTTTGCCCCAACCCATCATTTTCCATGTCCTCTGATCATCCCGCTGCCCCTCCATTTGGTTCTCCTGAGGTGCTGTCTCCCTTGCTCAAAAGTCAGTCGGCCTGACTTCACGTGGGTGCTCTTTGCTGCTGGACTCCTTCCTAGGACATTTTACCTTAATACACGCACAATCCCCTCTCAGAAGACGAGCATCTGTCTCCCCACCCGTCCCAAAGTCCCTGGCATCGAGTACACACTCCGTGATATTTTGGGTTCTGATGACTGCAAGAAACAGTATCTCTTAATCATTCTGTTTTTTACTTTGATTATGGAAAATTTTGCAGACAGAAAGTTTAGAGACAGAACAGCATAATGAATTCATGGGAGTCCTTTTATTCAGCAGGAAAAATTAGAACAATTTTCTGATCACTGTTTCATCTGTTCATTCCCCTTATTTCTTTTCCTTTTCTCTTATTGGGAAGTTTGTAGAGAAATCCAAACCATCACACACTTTTACCCTAATACTTCAGTATACATCCACCACTACAAACACAATCCACCAATCACCAGCCACACTTTTTTTTTACTAATCGAACTGGTATTCATCATTACAACTAACAAAACTAGTAATTATTATCTACGGTCACTTAATGCCTGCTCTCTATTCTAAATTACCTTGGCTGTCTCAAAAATAATTAACTGTTGGCTTGTTTGAGTCCGGCTCCACAAAGGTTACATCCTACTTCTACATGTTCTATCACAAAGCCCGACGTCTCCCTCCCGCACCTGCGACCTCCCTCACCTGGTGCGTCGCTCACTCTGTGCGGGGCAGAATCCAGCCGCACGGGGCCTGCGGTCTTCAGGGCATCTCCATGGCTGACGTCTTTAGGGCCCGGTCTCCACGCAATGCCAGGCAGCTACCTCAGACATCCAGTGTGACAGAGTCGATTTTCATTCTGGTGTTTTCCGTCGGCCTCCATGACAGCTCCGCCATGGGCTGGGCAGCTCCTGGGTTTTCCCTGAGCCACCAGCTGGGCCCTCTGGCCCTGGACCAGCGGCCCCACCATGAACGTCCCCTTGGTGGCCAGGTACTCCCCCCGCACTGCTCCCCGAAGCCCCTGAGGTCCCTGTTCCCTGTGGTCTGGCTGGTTCCAGATCCCGGGGACATGACCAGACGCCATCTGGCTTCCTTCCCTGAGCCCAAGGCAGCCAAGGTGTGTGCGCAGCGTCGATGGGGTCCTGGCGTGGGGCACTGGTTCCTCGCGCTGCCCCCCCCCCCCACGGGATGCGTGCCCAGCCCCGTGCGCGCGACCTCTCTGCTCAAGTGTCTGCTCAGAGCTTGTGTCCCCTGTGCACTGCATGGGGCTCTCGGTCCCTGAGTTGCGTGTCCTCCATCTGCCTTCGGTGCAGGAACAGAAACACGCCCCCCACCAGCCCGCGGCGCTCCTCCGCGCTCTCAACGGTGGCTCTGCAGAGCGCGCGCTTCTGACTGAAATAAACTCCGGTTTACCCAGGAGTCCTCTCTCGCCTGTCTTCCCTCTGCCGACCAGCCTCCTCCTCCAAGCCTGCGGCCTGACCGTCCTTGGCGCGCTGGTTTTCTGATGCCTATAATGCGCTCCCGCCCCCGGTGAGGCTGGTAAGGGCTGCACACGGAGTCCCTCCTGGGGATGCAGCTGGGCCCGAGTCCACAGAGAGAACAGGCCGCTTTCGAGGATGGCAGCAGACCGACCCAGAAGCCGCAGCATTCGCCATGAGAGCCTAGAGAAAGCTCCTGATCCCGTGTGCAGGTGAGCGCCAGGCCGGGCCTGCCTCTCACATCGGGGCCTTCTTTGCGAGGTGCGTGGTGCAGCAGTGGTCATGGGGTGATGGATATGGGGGTGTGCCCGGAGGCCGCAGGGCTGCTGGACGCTGGCTCACCCTGGACCAGCCATCATAGGTCAGCTGTGACCCGGCCACAGTCTGAGGGCCAAGGCTGTCGCAACAGCCCCTAGGTTTGGAGGTGCTAGGGCGACGGCCCTGGGTGGAGGAACATCAGTGTCTCTTCCCGAGTCAGGTCTGGGACAGCCCCATGGGGAGGCCCAGTCCACGGCTGTCCGGCGGCTCCTCCAGGTCAGCCTCCCCGGGCCCATGGGCTCTGAGGCACACAGCCAGCCGCCCAGCTCTCACACACCGAGCTGCCTCTCCTGCAGCGATCGGCCTGCACCCCGCCCTCCTGGGCTCCCACTGCATTCCGTCCGTCCTGCTGGCATCCTGTGCCGCCGGGGGCCCCACCCGCACCAGGGGAATCAACACCAGACCTGGGCTTCTGATGAGAACGGGCCGTCCAGAGAGCCCTAA
Organism: Mustela lutreola; assembly: GCF_030435805.1. Taxonomy (NCBI): domain Eukaryota; kingdom Metazoa; phylum Chordata; class Mammalia; order Carnivora; family Mustelidae; genus Mustela; species Mustela lutreola. The sequence goes on along the minus strand of NC_081294.1, from coordinate 5,961,119 downwards.
GGAGGCCGGGGAGGCAGGAACACGGCCCGCACACCAAGAGTCGCACTGAATCCTTGCAGGCTGGAGCTGGTGTGGGGGGCACGCGCCCACCGGGGTCCCCGTTCTCTAAGATGCTGCAGAGATTTCAACAGATGAAATAGACCCGAGGTCTGGGGTTTTCTGGGACACACTTGCTGCTGGGGACGCGTGTGGTGAGCACCGGACCCGAGGCCGCACCGGGACGGCATTAGGGAGCTCACTCACCTATTTCTCTGTACAAACAGAGGAAAGGGTCCAAAACGCAACAACACTCAGAACTATAGGAAAACACCAAGAGTGCTGTCCCTTCGATCCGTGAGGCCCTCATTCGGTCCGCGGGTCGCAGACCCCGGGGTGCTGGGAGGGGGCACCTGGGTGGTCCTGAGCGTGTTTACCGCTCAGCTGGATGCGGTTTGCTGCCATCATCCCGCGCCCCCAGCCCCCAACCCCCGAGGCCTTCTTGCAGGCGGCTTTCCCCTGTGAGGGACAGTTTCCCCGGGGCGGCACCCAGGAAGTCAGACTGCCCGGCATCTGAGGACCACGGGGTGCCCCGTGTGCCTGTGGGCGCTCGCACACGTGTGCGCTAGAGCGCGTGAACCACGTAAACCGTCCGGGTTTGTCTTTCTGGGTCTCACTGATTTCACTTCGCGCGATGCCCCCGAGGCCCAGGCACGTCGCTGCCAACAGCGGGATTTCACTCGTGCTCGTGGCTGAGGAATATTCCGGGGTGTGTCCACACTCGTCCTCTCTGTGTGTTCCTCCATCGCCAGACACGGGGGTTGTTCCCCGCGGAGTAAGGGTGGAGGGCGGACGTCTTTTCACATTTATCTTTTCGCTTTTCTCAGATAAACTCCCCGAAGCACAGTTGCTGATTCACAAGGTAATTCTGTTCAGTGAGGGTTTTGTTGTTGTTGTTGTTCTTCTAATTTTTAATTTTTCAAGGAACCTCCCTGCTGTTCCCCACAGGGGCTGCACCAACTTTCATTCCCAAAAACTGTGCCCCAGGGATCCTTTTTCTCCACATCCTCGCCCACACTACACTTGGTGTTTCTTGTCTTTCCGATGCCAGCCCTTCTGACGGGGGTGAGGCGGTCACTCCCGTGGCTTAGATCTGCGTTCCCTGACGACCGGGGATGTTGAGCATCTTTTCATGTTCCCGTTGGCCACCTGTAGGGCTTGTTGTGAGAAAGTCTGTTGGGACCTTCTGCCTATTTTTAATGTTTTTATTTTTGCTATTGTGTAATATGAGTTCTATATGTTTATGAATATGAACCTTATCACATGTGTGATTTGCAAGTATTTGCTCCCAGTCAGTAGATTTCCTTTTCGTTTGGTTGACAGCATCAGTGGCTGAGCAGACACTCTCTCGTTTGGGGGAGTCAAACTAGTTCAGTTTTGCTTCTGTTGCCTTCGCTTCTGCTGTCTAGTGCAGTCAAGCTCAGGGCCCAGGCTGGTACTCAGTCCTGCAGGACAGGCCCCGGGGCAGGGGAAGGTGAGGGGCCTTGGGCTAACCATCCGGAGTCGCCTCCCCACCCAGGGCGGCAGAGCACAGTCTCTGACACAGACAGCACGGGCACGTGGGGCCCAGGTGCCCAGTCCCGGCTTCAGAGGCAGGGGACAGAAGGAGGTTTCTGCACGACACGCTCATGTGGCAGCTAACAGCACTTCCTGCTTAAAAAGGGCAGTTGGTGGCAGTTAGGATTCTGTTTGCAGTTGCCGGCTCCACCTCCCCCATTCTGCCCACAGGCAAGGACGGGGCAGGACCCGCTCTTCTCCGGGGACATGAAGCAGATCAGTATGGACTAAAACCAGACCTTCTCAACCACATCGTGCTCTGGGATTGCTATGGCGTTGGGTGAGGTCACCGGGCAAGCAGGGCGCTGGGGTCCACAGGCGACACTCTGGGGATGTGCCCCCCACATCAGCTCCAGCCTGCAAGGATTCAGTGCGACTCCTTGGTGTGTGGGCTGTGTTCCTGCCTCCCCAGTCCCCTTAGGGTTCTCTGGACGGTCTGTCCTTACCGGAATCCCGGGTTTGGTGCTGATTCTCTGGGTGTGAGTGAAGACCCAGATGATATGGGGACTAGCGAGACGGGAAAGCGGGGTGAGCCCACACAGGGTACGTGCAGGTGAATAGGGGCGGGAGGCAGAGCTGTGTCTGTGTGGAGAGCGGAGAGCTCTGTAGCTCGACCAGGTGCTTTAAAACCTGGGTCCGGGAGGGGGGCTGACTTGGAGGGCCACCGAAGTAATAGCGGAGGAGCCACGGGGCGTCCGTGGACCGGGTCTTCCCAGGGACAGTCAGAGACCTGTCGCATGAGGGGGGGTGCCTTGTACCTACAAACCCGGATGGCCCCTGTGACATTCTTGGTCCTTAAAGTGAGGCCAGGTCACAGCAGACCTGAGGTGCCTGGTCCAGGAACTGTAAATCAGTGTAATGTTTTTTACACGTGAGGGCCATGAATCCTCCAGGAAATCCTCGAGTCCTGAACAGAAAACTTATTCCCCTTTCCAGTCTCCTTCCCAAGAGGGTGGGGAAAGAGATCATTCCAGTCTGGGTACCTGGTGGCCATTGTGAGTAGCTAATCCTAAGTTAGTTACTTCCAAAGGCACAGATTACAGGAGTCACAGCTCTTTCTCAGAAATGTGTCTCTCTGGGCCTACCGAGGGCTTGGAGTAGAATCCCAAGCACAGGTTGTATTCTGTATCTCAAAAAGAGGAAGGCGGTCCCAACTCCTGAGATGGTGAGCAGACGCTTAGGCCAACGCCCTGCTGAGAACCAGGGCAAGCCCCGGGTCAGGGTAAAATACACACACCTGTTAGACCGCTACCGAGACGGGGAGGAACCTCGAGGGTAAAGCCCGGAAGGCTCAGTCCAGGAGACGGGCCTGCTGATTCTGAGGACAACAGCCAGGAGGCTGACCAGAACCTTCCCCAGCATCCCAGTGATGTGAGACAAGAATGGACTTCAGGATCTATGCGGAGGAAGGTGGGCGCTGGAGGTGTGGGGGAGATGCCCTGACCATCCAGCTCATCCGGACCAACTTTGTGGATGAGTGTGACCCAGCCACGGACGGGAGTGGTGCTGCTGCCCCTGGCCGTGAATCCTGACGTGGGCTTGTCTGCTATGTGCTCCGTAGGAGGCTGTCCCCTCCTTGTGGGACCTGGGGATGGAGCAGGAGAGGTCCCCGGGAGGGGCACGTCTCCCCATCCCAGGAGAGGAGGGCGGGAGTGGGCTCCTGAAGTCCTGTCCTCTGGCAGGAAGAAGCAAGTGGTTATGGATGGTGAGACGAGCCTGCTGGACATTCTGGACGCGTGGGCCAGGAGGCGTCTAGCTCCACGGGAGACCAGTACATGCCCACTGGAGGAGACCTCCTGTGTGTGTTTACCATCAACAACATCAAGTCCTTCCAGGACATCCAGTACAGGTGAGCTGCTGGCTGGCCCTCGGGGGTCTCCCTGTCCCTGTTTCTCCTCATGTTTTTCTGTCAAGGTCCTGGGTACGCCCGTGCCTGCAGCATGACAACCGGTTCCCACCTTCTTCCTTGCAGGGAGCAGATGGGACCGCAGGGAGTGACGGATTCCGGGGGAGCCCGGGCTCCGGCGCCAGGACTCTCGGGGACGCCCTGGGGCCCCTGCGACCCAGCAGTCCCTAGTGCTGTAAGTGTCCCTGGATGGCAGGGCCAAAGGAGGGAGGCTGGGTCCAGGGTCCGGGCTGACACAGCTCCAGGGAGAGTCAGAGGTCCCTGCTGCCAGGGTGGTCCTTGTTGGCTCTGTCCCCTTCGTGCGTTGTTGGGGACAAGGTTGGTCGGTCAGCTAGGACTGGGACAGGGGATGTTCAAGCTGGGAGCCAGACCAAGGACCGGCCCCGTGGGGGAGGTCCCGAGGAACGAGTTGCCTGATAGGGATCACCGTGGGGCTGCGGATGAGCCGAACCCATTCGGGGTAGAGAGAAGGTGGGGAAGGACTGGGTCGCTCAGTCCCCTTCCCCCTGCGAGGCCACTAGTCCCCTTCCCCCTGCGAGGCCACTAGGCCAATTCCTACTCTGAAGAGGCCCCTTCTTCCTAGGACGTGAGGACGCCTTCTAGATGCTGGTGCGCGAGAGCCAGGGGCGCAGGTTGGGGAAACGGAGCTCACCCAAGGACGGTGGCCCAGGCTGCATGAGCTGCAAGTCCCCACCCTCCTGACGTCCCTTTCAGGCCATCCTGGCATCCCCGAAGGCCCTCTTGTGCCCCCGAAGCACAGGCAAGGGCAGGGAGGTGCTGGATGCCAGAAGTGGGGGGACAGAGGAAGGAGCAGGAGAAGGAAGAAGGACCCCGGCCGCCCCAGACGCCCTGGACAGAGTCACTGTAGACTGGCTGGACAGAGGGGCAGTAGACCTCCCAGGATGCTGGCACAGATGTGGTGACCTGAGGCCCCAGCACCCCAGCTGTCACTCTCCTCCTAGCCCCGTCCTGGCCCTGTGGCCACAGGCTGAGTCCCAGTCAGTTATTGGATGGTCTTGACCTTGGCGTCTGGCCAAGATGGGAAGGCACTTGGGACCCTCAGCTTTGTGTCTGTCTGCCTGGAAGCCCCTCTCGGGGATGCCTGCAGGGGCTGGTGAGGCAGCCTGGGCAGAGCCACCCTCTTCTCTCTGGGTGTCTGTCTGGTGCTTCTGGCACAGAGCTGTGGCGCTGCGGGAACAGGCCGGCTTCGCATTCTCACACGACAACACTTTATTGAACTCTCAACAGTCAGCGGAGTCTCAGAACCAAGGGAGGGAGCCTTCTCCTGGGGATGGAGACCCGCCTTTCCTTCAGGAGAATGTTGAAATCCCAAGGGGGCACGGGAGCTAGTGTGCCCCACCTTGGAGGTGTGCTGACTCCATGCAGTGACCCCTTAAAGCCAGGTGCTGAGGACAGTGGATCCGAGTCAGAGGGAAGTGTTGGGGTTCCGGGACAGGGTCCTGGCATGTCTGCATGACCTCTTCCTCTGCCCCATGGCTGCCATGAGACTGCTGGTGACCCAGCCTCTGGTGGCACCTGTCTCCTACTGTGGGGGTCAGTGGGCGGGGCCCACCTGCTAGCCCCTGCTCTGCCCTAACCGGGGTGAGATGTGGTCCCCAGTGCTGCCCTAGGTCGGAGATGTGGATCCATGGGGCGTGCCCAGGTCCCAGCTAGCCACACAGAGCCCTGAGAGAACTTAAACAGATTTGGGACAGACCCCAAGGCTGGCCAGGGCCATGGGGCCTATGTCCCATCAGTATTCCTTCTGGTCCTAGGGGGACTTGTGTCGTCTCTGACCCCCAGGACCTGGGACCACTCAGTGAGATCGTTCTGGGTTAGGAACTTGTGCCTCCTAAGGTGGGTGCTGTCCTCTAGGAAGGCCAGTGTGACAAGGCAGGGCATGGTGTTGGCTGCCCAGAGCCTCAGGGTCCGCACGCTCAGCATCGTGCTCTACTCCAGAGGCCAGGAAGCATCTAGTTTCCCTGTATAGGTGGAATCCAAGGGTCCTGGGAAGGTGTGGGCCTTGGGGTTGGTGGCTCAGCGCTGGCCCAGATGTGTCTCAGCTGTGCCAGTCACTCCCCAGAGAGGGTCATGAGCTGCAGAGGCCACAGGGCAGGAAGGGTGTCCTGGGCCCTACAGCTTCATCTGTAGTGGGCTGGGGAGACCCTGTCCCAGGATTCCCAGGGGCATTCTGGGGCCTGGTCTGTGGTGTGACCGCTGGGGTGGCCCAGGCAGGGGCTGAGGGAAAAGGACCCAGTGTTTCGGCTTCATGTCTGGGACTCCCCTTCCTGCATTCTCCTGGTGCGCTGGGAGGCTGCGGGGGTGGGAATTCCATCACTGTGGGAGCAGGCGGGCCAGGCAGGGGTCCTGGGCTGAGGGCAGCTGGGCCAGAACCTGACGCCGGGCCTCCCGGCCACAGGTGGGCAGCCTCGGACTCCGTGGACTTTCCCACCTGCAGTGGCTCCTTGGCCTTGAGCATGGCCTGGCCGGGGGTGGGAGGCTCCTGGCTGCTCAGGGTGTGCGCCGGGCCTGGGGGTGCCACCCCTTCACTCTGGGGAGCATCTCAACGCCGCGAGAAGCGAAAAGAGGCCTGGGCATTGGGGACGTTGCTCCAGACCCAGGGGCATTGGGAACTCTTCAGGGCCCACTGCAAAGAGGCAGACTGGGTTAGCATCTCCAGCAGGCGTCTGTCCCCAGCTGGCTGGGCCCGCAGGGTATACTCATGGCTCCCTGCGTGTCCACCCTGGCCTGCCCCGACAACCACCCTCCAGGCTGCTGATGCCCAACCCCTGCAGGGAACTGGCATATGTCCCGCCCTGGCCTGGGGTCCCCGAGGTTGGAGCCAGGAGTATAGAGGGACAGAGATGACGAAGGCTCTGGGGCGTTGTCCACTGTGTGCTGCCCAGGAGGGAGAATCCGGAGGGATGGGAGCCCTGAGCCTACCTGGGGGTGGGGCAGGTCACACTTCATCCTTCAGAGCGAAGCCATGGAGGCCTGACGGTGTCCTGACACTTCATCCTCCAGGGCCAGGGGCTGGGCTAACGTGTCCTGCAGGAAGTCCCGAAGACCTTTCAGAGGCAGCTTCAGGAGGGGTTCTGGGCAATGTGTGTGAGTCCGAGCCAGCAGGGCCCCACCCTGCCACCCCAGTCTGCCTCCCAGGGGCAGCTGCTGAGGTCCAGCTGTGCCCAGGAGCGAGGCAGGCAGAGCCGGGGCAGGGGGAGGCCTCCTGCCCGCTGCTCCTCTGCAGGGAGTCCTGCCCAAGCCACCTCCCTGGCCTCCGTCCCTCCACCAAGGCTTGAAAGTTCCTCAGCACAGTGGCCCAACGCCCCTGACCCCACCCTCGTGCACGCCTGGGCTCCCGTGGGCTCACTTACTGCGGTGCACCTTGAGGATGGTGTGTGCCATGGTTGTGAGCTTGCACTCCCCATCTAGCATGTGGACATCCCACAGCTTCAGGGTGAGAGAAAAGGGGTCTGGGAGAGCGGGACCATGGGGGGTCCCCGCCACCCCCTGCCTCCATCGGAGAAGGCCCCGCAACCCCTCCTGTGGGTGCCCTCCTCCCGGGGAAGATGGGGTTCCGGACGGCTCCAGGGAAGGGCCTGGCCAGCAGGACATGCGAACCTGGGAGGCCACAGACTCTGCCCCACCCTCGGGGGCCACCCGTCCCGAGAGGCTCGGGGCTGGCCGCAGAATGGGCTGAGGGCCTGTCGCTCTGCAGGCTCCCCTGGCCTTCCTTGGGGAGCTACAAAGGACACAGCTGGTCCCCTGGCACCTCCTCAGGGGTCCTCTTGGGTTCTCCGGGGTTGTTCTGGGCCATGAACCTCGGCCTTAGGGCTGCTGATTCGGGGCCGGCTGGTCTGGGGGGTGAGGCTGAGCTCGGGCCTCCCTGGGGGCCAGGGCCAGGGAGCACGTGGGACTGGGTCTGCCTGGGGGCCTTGCCCAGCCGATGAAGCACTGCAGAAGCCATTTGGGGTGTAAAGCCTCATCTCTTCCTTGTCCTGGTGGAAGGACAGGAGGTGCTCGGGACCCACCCACCGGCGGCAAACCTCCCTGGGCCCGGGCCCTAGAGTTAGGTGGACACGCTCCCCTGGGCCCAGCAGGAGAAGGAACAGGACACTAGGCTCTGGGCAGCATGCGCAGGGTTCTCTGGGACCCCCCATGCCTGCCCCGGGCTGTGGGGACGGAGCCTCTGGGGAGTTTCTACTCGCGAGGTGTTTCTTGAGGTGTTTTAGTTCTTTTGCCATGATGAGCTCGTGATGGGCCTGGAATTGTGCCAGTTTTGGAAACCCTGGAATGAAGAAGCCTGAGAAGGCCTCAGGCGCCACCCCCACCCTACCCTACCCCCCACCAATCAGGGCCTTGTCCCCCACCAGGTGGGGAGCGAGTCCTGGCAGGTGCCTCCTCTTCCATGCCCTGTCTCCAGGGTGTGCCCACAGCCCTCCCGAACCCCGGCTGGTCCCGCTCTTCCCAGACAGCAAGACTGCTGTCCGGGCCTGGATGGGGCGGGGGGTGGAGGGCAGCTGCTGGGGCACAGGACCCTCCTCCTCACAGAGACCCAGCTGGGTGGGTGAGGACCAGGCCTGTCTCACCCAACAACTCTTTACTGCAGGGGTTGCTGCAGGGGCAAGGGAGTTCCCAGCACCCAGGGTCAGGGCACGCGGCCCACAGGGAGGGTGATGGGGGTGTGCAGGGCCAACTCCTGGGCTTGGGATTCAGTCTGGGGACCCATGCGAGTGGCAGATGCTGCTACCTGACTTTGGCCGGCCGTGGGCTGGCGGGGGGGGGGTCTGGGGGGGCAAGCCGGCAGCCAGATAGGAGGCTGAAGGACCCGTGGGAATCTGAGAATGGTCTGCCAATGGTAGGGCCAGTGACCATGGCTACAGAGCCCTGAAAGCTCCCTGGGGAGGCAATGCCCTTTGCTAGTAGGGAGGCGGCCTGGTGCAGTTTCTGGCCTGCCCTGCTGCTGGAGCCGCCCTGCGGGGAGGGCGTCCTGAGCTCCCAGTCCTGTCCAGCCGCCCTGCCGACTCCCTACCCTGTACGGCTTGTCTCTCCAGTGAAACCCACGGAGTTAGCTCCCAAAAAGCCGCCTCCTCGGACAGGAACCTGAGCAGGACTCCCACTATCTGACTCCTGTCCTTTCAGTCGCCTACCTCCTGCAAGAGGTGGCACGTTCCCATGGAATGAGACCACCTCAACGGGCTGGAGATCAGGGTCTTGGGAACCGTTCTGCCCACCCCGTTCTGATTCCTAGTTCGGTCTCTTTAGGACCCAGACCTGAGTTTTAAGGCAATGGTGATACCCACTAGAGCACCAGGCAGCTCCAGAGCTCAGGGACAGGGGCGCTGAGGTCTGCACCCTGTCCTGGCCTCAGTCCTACAGTCCAGAGCCCCATCCTTGCGTCTCTGGGACAATGGGAGCTGGAGTCCCAGCTCTGCATTCTGGCCCCACCGTGAACGTCCCCTTGGTGGCCATCCGCTCCCCGACCCCACACCGCTCCCCGCAGCCCCTGAGGTCCCTCTTCCCCGTGGTCTGGCTTGTCCCAGATCCCGCGGATGCCACTAGACACCATCTGGCTTCCTTCCCTGAGCCCAAGGCAGCCAAGGTGTGTGCACAGAGTCAAGCCCGTCCGTGGTGCAGTCCATGGGGCGCTGGTGCCTCGCGCTGTTCCCCCCCCCCCCCATGGGATGCGTGCCCAGCCCCGTGCGCGCGTCTTCTTTGCTCAAGTGTCTGCTCAGAGCTGTGTCTGCTGTGCGGGGCTCCGGGCGCTCGGTCCCTGAGCTGCGTGTCCTCCATGTGCAAGGGCCCTGTCTTCGGTGCAGGAATGGAAATATGTAACCCCCACGCGCCCCGCCCCTTAGCTTTCCTCCGTGCTCTGAACGGTGGCTCTGCAGAGCGCGCGCTTCTGACTGAAATAAACTCCGGTTTACCCAGGAGTCCTCTCTCGCCTGTCTTCCCTCTGCCGACCAGCCTCCTCCTCCAAGCCTGCGGCCTGACCCTCCTTGTCACGCTGGTTTTCTGATGCCTACAATGCGCTCCCACCCCCGGTGAGGCCAGTAAGGGCTGCACACGGAGTCCCTCCTGGGGATGCAGCTGGGCCTGAGTCCACGGAGAGAACAGGCCGCTTTCGAGGATGGCAGCAGACCGACCCAGAAGCCGCAGCATTCGCCATGAGAGCCTAGAGAAAGCTCTTGATCCCGTGTGCAGGTGAGCCCTGGGCCGGGCCTGCCTCTCACATCGGGGCCCTCTCTGCGAGGTGCATGGTGCAGCAGCAGTCATGGGGTGGTGGATGTGGGGAGGGTGCCCGGGGGCCGCAGGGCTGCTGGAGCCTGGCTCACCCTAGACCAGCGATCAAGGTCAGCCGTGACCCGGCCACACTCTGTGGACACGGCTGACACAGGGCACCCCGGTTCTGTGGTACAAGGTAGCCATCCGCGGTGGAGAAGCATCGACATCTTGTCATGAGGCCTCTTGTCCAGGCCCATCTAGTTGGTCTTCACTGCCCTTGAGGTCAGCGTCTTGGGGGACCCAGGCTTCGGGGCACACTGCTGGCTGCTGGGCTCTCTACACAGCACACCGGCTCCCAGCCCTAGTCACCGGGCACCCCAGCCGGTCGGGGCTCACACTGCGTCTCCCGCTAGGCGCCGCATCAGCAGGGTCTCCAACCACAGAGGGGAACCCAACCTTCGGAAGCTATGTCGGTCCTGGCCTAGGGGTGTCCTGAGGAGCACCCGTCGCCCCTCGCCCCTCGTCCCGGACCGGACTGGACCGCCGTGCAATAGCACAGACACCACCGTCCCAGAACCTTCACCCTCTGGAGCCCCTGCTGAATGGAGGACTCAGTCTGAATGCAGGGGAGGCAGACAAGGGGCCCTCCTTGAAGCAGGCATGGAGTCCCCCATCACTCCTCGGAGTGGCCAGGGGCCTGGCCCAAGGCCCAGCTCCATTCCTGCCTGCTTCCCGGGTTTGCCTCCTGGGTGTCTCTCTCAGCTCCAGCCCAGCCCAGACTCTGCACCTCAGAGGCTCTGGGGATCAAGGCCCTGAGCTGGAGAGATGAGTCCTGCCCCGAGGGAGGCGTTCCTGTAAATGCAGTCCATCCCCGGGATGGATGAAGGAAGAAGGCCCAGAGGACTCAGTACAGAAAGCCATAGTGGTCCGTGAGCCTGCACAGTGTGAGCTCAGCATCTTCCTGGCCGTCCCATGGAGACGCTGCTACATGTGCCTGAAACAGAGGGGGTCCGTGGTGGGGGTCCCGTCCGAACCAGGGGTATGGGGGAAAGGAGGGAGCAGAATGGCTCCTCTCTGCCCTGCATCCTCAGGGAGCCCAGGACCCTCGGAAAAGGGCCCAGCATGAGAGGCAGGCCGTGCTGGCTCCGTGGGAGCAACCTACAGCCTCGCTGGTGTCCACCAGCCACGATCCCCGCCGGGCTTCCCCCGGTCCTACTGCCTCCAATACCCACTGGGTCTCAGCTGCTGGACTCCGGCTCTGATACGCGCCTGGGACATATGTGCTCTTGCTGCCGAAGATTCCCTTTGGGCCAGACCTGCTCCTACATGCCCGTGATCTCCGCCTGGGCCTCCCCTGCTCCTGCTGCCTATGATCCCCGCCTGGGCCTCATCGGCTGTTGACTGTGATCCCGATGGCCCCTCACGGGCTACTCATGCCTGATACCCGCCCCTGGTTCTCATTTGTTCCCAATGACTCTGGTCCCTGTCTGGGCTGAACTGGCCCATCCTTGGCTCTGCCTCCCCCGGCCCCCCCGCAGGCCTTCCCTCTGCCTGCAGGCTCTAGTCCCCACCCCTGCAGGGGGTGCTCCTAGTGTGGATGGTCCCTCTCTGGGCCTCAGCTGAGTTAACTGGCTATGATGCTGGCCCGGTCCAAGACCAGAAGGTTCTCCATGTTCTCTTTCATGGTGCTGTAACCAGAAACCTCCAAATAGGACCCTGCGTGAAAATCTTCAGAGAACAAAGGGGTCTGCTCCCTGTAGGCAAATCCCCAATCCGTCTGAGCCGAGAGCGGAGATACCGTCTAGTTCCGGGCGGCAGGAGGGGGGCCGCTGGGCTGGCGGATCCCACGTGAGCATCCCGCTCCGTGGCACTGCCATCCCTCAGGCTCCTCTTCCAGCCACTGTCCCAGGACACACTGTCACACTTAAATGACAGAGTCTCTTCACCCCAGTGCCAGGAGGCTCTGGGGAACGCTGACCAGATGCTTGATGCGGAGGCCATCTGCCTGGGACCAGCAGCAGGAGGCTGGTTGGAACGGTGGGCCAGCCAGGGTTCCTGCAGCTTGGGGGGAATCAAAGGTGTCTCTGAGATCCCACAAGCACAGGTGACAAAGGGAAAATGCAATGAACTGGACTTCATCAACAGGAAAATCTTAGGCCAGCGAGAGTCTGAACCAAGTCCCCACTCTGGATGCAAGGATTGGGGAATTGCAAGAGGACGAGTGAAGGGGAGACCGGGAGGGCTTCATGTTCCCCGTTCGGGAGGCGTGTGCTGGCTCCTGGCCCAGGAGGCTGAGACCCGGCAGCAGGGGACAGGCCTCACCCCATGGAGCTGTGGAAGGGCTGCCCACGCCAGCTCACGGTCAGTGCTCGGGGGTCAGGGTGTTCTTGGCTACAGCCCGGGAGGCCAGCACCATCCAGCCAGAGCCACAGGCCCCACAGCAGCCTGAAGGGAAGAGGGAGTCGCTCCCACTCACCTGTGACCCGTGGCTGCGTGAGCTGCACTTCCTGTCTACACGGGGGTCCTGGGGCAAGTGGGGCAGTGGGAGTGTGCCTGAGCCGGGGACAGAGCGCGCAAGCACATCCAACAGCCTGTGGACACAGAGCAGAGTGCCCACGAGGCAGCAGTGGGACGCTGGGGCGCCACCGTTCCATCCACAGCGGGGCCCGTGTCATCAGTGCGGGTCAGCGGGTTCCCGTCAGCACTGAACCCTTCACCCTGAAGGTCACACTCCCCAGAAAGGGTCCCGGCACCACGCACGGTGGGAAGGGGAGGCTTGGCTCCCACCATCCTTAGCTCTCACGCTCAGGCCCTCCCGGCACCCTGCCCTTCTAGGTTGACAGGGTGACACACGTCCTCCCACCAGCAAAGGTTCACAGCATGCATTTTGCGCTTAAGAACATTTGCGGGCCTCCTGGGTGGCTCAGTTGGTTGAGGGTCCGACTCTTGATTTTGGCTCAGGTCATGATCTCAGGTCGACAGAATGACTCTGTGTTGGGCCCGGGACTCAGCTTGAGAGTCTCTCTCTCTTCACCTCTCTGTCTGCTTGAGCTCCCTCTCTCTCTCTCTCTCAAATAACTAAAGAAATTAAAAAAAAAAATTAACATTGAAGAACGTCTGAGAAACCTTCATCATCTCTGCAGAGCCGCCTTCATTTTTGGAACGGTTGTACAATCGTCTTAATGGGTCCACTGAGATTTCTACTAGAAGCCCCTATTCTTTAATCTTTATTGAAATACAGTAAACACAGGATGTTACGTTAGTTTTAGGAGTACAGCTTAGTGATTCGACAATTCTGTAGACCTGCACTCTGAAAACTAGAGAACACTCATGAGAGAAATTGAGGAAGATACAGAGAAATGGAAAAACATTTCATGCTCATGGAGTGGAAGAAAAAATATTGTTAAAATGTTTATGCTACCCAGAGCAACCTACATATTCAATGCAATCCTTATCAACATTTTTTGCAGAACTGGAACAAACAATCCTAAAGTTTGTACAGAACCAGAAAAACCCCCAAATACCTAAAGGAATGTTTAAAATGAAAACCATTGTGGCATCACAATGCTTGACTTTAAGCTCTGTTATGAAGTTATAACCATCAAGACAGTATGGTACTGGCACAAAAACAGACACATAGATCAATGGAACAGAATAGAGAGCCCAGAAATAGACCCTCAACTCTATGGTCAACTAATCTTCAACAAAGCAGGAAAGAATGTCCAATGGAAAAAAGATAGCCTCTTCAATAAATGGTGTTGGGAAAATTGGACAGCCACATGCAGAAAAATGAAATTGGACCATTTCCTTATACCACACACAAAAATAGACTCCAAATGGCTAAAGGACCTAAATGTGAGACAGGAATCCATCAAAGTCCTAGAGGAGAACACAGGCAGCAACTCTGTGACCTTGGCAGCAGCAACTTCTTGCAAGACACGTCTTCAAAGGAAAAACTATTGGGACTCCATCAACAAAAAAAGCTTCTGAACAGCAAAGGAAACAGCAGACAAAGCCAAAGACAACCTCCTGAATGGGAGAACATATATGCAAATGTCTTGTCAGATAAAGGGCTAGTATCCAAATTCTATAAAGAACTTTCCAAACTCAACATCCAAAACAAAAAAATACAGTCAAGAAATAGGCAGAAGACATGAACAGATATTTCTCCAAAGAAGACATACAAATAACTAATAGATATATGAAAGAAATGCTCAATATCACTCATCATCAGGGAAATACAAATCAAAACCAGATGAGACAGCCCCTCAAAGCGGTCAGAACAGCCAAAATGAACACCACAAGAAATAACAGGTGCTGGTGAGGACATGGAGAAAGGGGAAGCCTCTGGCACTGTTTGTGGGAATGAGAACTGGAGCAGCCACTCTGGAAAACAGTAAGGAGGTTCCTTTAAAAAGTTAAAAATAGAGCTCCCCTATGACCCAGCAATCGCACTGGGTATTTACCCAAAGGATACAAAAATATTCATTCAAAGGGACACAGGCACCCCACTGTTTATAGCAACATTGTCTACGACAATCAAATTATTTATAAAGTCCAAATGTCTGTGGACTGATGAATGGATAAAGAAGATGGATATATATACAAATGTATGTATGTACACACACACACACACACACACACACACACACACACACTGGAATATTACTCAGCCATCAAAAATGAAATCTTTTCATTTGCAATGATGTGGATGGAGCTGGAGTTTTTTCTACTAAGTGAAACACATCAGAGAGAGACATATGATTTCACTCACACATAGAATTAAAAAAAAAAAAAAGACCTAAACAAATGAACATGGGACGGGGGAGAGAGAGAGAGGCAAACCATAAGTCAGACTTGTAACTACAGAGAACACACAGAGCATTGATGGAGGGAGGTGTTCAGGAACAGACTAGATGCGGGACGAGTAGTAAGGAGGGCCTTGTTGGGATAAGTACTGGGTGTCATGTGTAAGCGGCGAAGCCTTAAATTCTACTCTGGAAACCTTTATTACACGGTATGTTAACTAACTGGGATTTAAATAAAAGCTTAAAACAAAAAGACACAAGGTGAACAAACGAAAATTAAATTTACATTTATATGTTGATTTGTAAGTCTGATGTTTAAAGGAACTAACCACAGGGAGCCCCATCAATGTAATGAGCCAGGCTACAGGAAAACCCTGAGGACAGCGAGCTCCCTAAATCCACTGGCAGTGATACTGGCATTTCCCCAGGAAAGAGGTACCCAGGAAGGTGCAGTCCCGTCCGGTCCTGCGGCAGACCCCTGGCATGCCCACGATCTGGTTACGATGGTTGGGAGGACAGCAGGGCCGGCCCCGTTCCCCGCCCAGAGTCACACTGCTGCTGGCCCCCGCAGAGAGCGCCGGCGGGGGCTTGGAAACCAGTGCAGGCAGGATACCAGGGCTTGAAGGAAAATCCTTTCATTCCCCTGTGTTCAGAATGTCCTTTTTAAAGTCTCCAAAGGCACAGCCCTCCTCCGATCTGGTTGCAAGCTTGGATGTCTTTATGTCCATCCGTTTTACTCTCAGCCTTCATCAGGCCCGCCAAATGTGGAGAAACACTCAACCCACGTCGTTTTTCAGATGTTTTAAAGCCTGCGAATTAAAACCCAACTAATGTTGAGCCACTTAAGTGAGTTTACGCTGACACTTAAAAACAAAATAATTTTAAAAGCTTTTAAATGTGAAATGGAGGTATTAAGATTGTTATATTTTACTTATATTTTTTATTATTATTATTATTACTATTATTATTAAACCTTGTTTTTGAAAGCCTCCGCTGTATGCCTCAGCCTCCGCTGAGGCTTCGTGCTTAGGTAGGGCCTGGCTGCGACTGGGAATGGTTTGGAAGCCCCACGGAGTCCACCCTGCCATCAGACAGATCCCTTCACTCCCAGGTGTTCCCCAGCCTTCCCGCTGGACCCCCCACAGGCCATGTCACCTGCACGGTACTGCACTCCGCCAGGTCTCGGCTCTCTCGTCAGCACAAGGAAGGAGAGGCCCCTTTCTGGCCTGCAACACGAGCAGGTTTAGGAGAGCTTCTGCTAAGCATCCGCTGCCCCGCGAGCCAGCGCTGCATATTATGGGACACGCTAAGGCAACACGACGACTTCTTCGTGGCTTTCTCCTTCCCTGCCTGACAATGACAAAGTTCTTCCCACGGGGCTCCCCGGGCTCACCTCTGCCCACATGTCAGGAGAAACGGCCAAGGCTTCCAGCTGCAGTTTAGACTGAGGACCTCCCACACTCCTGAGAACAGTATTTGCCCCCGGTTCCCCGCGGGCTGTGCAGGTAGCAGAGGGCCTGGTGGGTGAGCAGCGCAGGCTGCGAAGACTAGCAGGAGGGCGCTCGCCGCCAGCCTGAGCCAGAGCAGGGCGACAGGACCCACCCAAAGAGGGCAGCGATCCCTGGATGCTGCGGTGGCACCAGGAGGCGGAATATGGCGCAAGGCGGAGGTGGTCGCGTGCAGCACGGAGCCGAGCCCATCCCCTGCGCAGTTACCCAGCAGCCGGCGTGCTTGCCCGAATCATTCGCTTCCTTGGAGAGTAACTGCTCATTCTTGTCCCTTTCCCTTCTGGACAGAACCTTGCAAGGACAAGTTACAGACATGAGGGACACACATTAGATTCTTTGATGTTGGATTCCACTCATGCCGAGAATACATAATAGGATCATATAGGAAAAAGGTTTTTAAAAGGAACTAAGACCTCTAGATCATGGAAACTGGCAAAGTCTGTCTTATCAAGTCCTTCCTCCTGCCTTTAGGTTGCTGCCCGGTGGCCTTCCTCAGGGCTACCACTCTCCTCCTGAAATAGCCTCATACCTCAGTAGATGCCCCACGCCTTCTGCTGTGAACCCCAGGGCTCCTCTGACTCCAAGATGCCTGCAGGGAGGCTGCACAAAACTGGGCCGGGGTCACACACAGTCAGGAGTCAAAGATCCAAGGGCAAGCCTCAAACCAAGAGGACCACAGACAAGGGATAAAAGGTGCCTCCAGGTCTATCTGGCAGGCAATTCTGGGAGCTCGCTCCATTCTGCTCAAAAAGTTCTGAGGCAGTGCTCCGGCTGCCGTCTGCCGTGACCTTGATAATTCCTCCTTACACCGACTTTGCCACTCCTGTCACTCATGCGGTCCTTCATTCACGCACAGTGGGATTATTTCCCAAATAAGGCAAGAGTCAAACACTTGTCATAATTGTACCTTTAGAGGGAACCAAGTTATGGCAATTGTATCCCATTATTTAGTCACCAAATACTTGTTGAGGACCTACTGTGTGTCAACTATTTGTTGAGGACCTCCCCGAGCCATTAGAGGAAAAAGATGTGTCGCCTCGCCCTACAGAGCTCTAAGTCTAGTGGGTCATTAAATGTCGTCTGCTGAAACAAGATTCACATCCCTGGGCTGTGGAAAAGGATTTTATGATCAAATTATTTCATTGTCAGTGTTAGCTGCCTTCTCAAGCTAATTGGTGTCAGCTACTTCTTCCACTTTCCGCATAATGATACAGGATTACCTGTGCAAGGTTTGCAAAGTCTCATGACCCGGTGATCAACTCTCTTATGTCTTTAAAAGAGGTTGGAGAGGCTACGAAAGGTAATAGAGTATAAGCACTTTTTCTTTTCTCTTTGCTGGTGTTTTTAATGCGGACTTCTCCCATGGGGGGAGGGGGGGGGACATTTTCCTTCACTTCACACGCAGCAGAGGTGGTGGTGCTCTGGCTCCAAGCTCTGAGGACAGAACAACCTCTCATGAGACGCTCCCTGGAGCTTGAGGACAGCGTAGACTGGTGTCTAACCCTTGTCTGATTTGTGCCCAACTCATCTGACCTGCCCGTGGAGCCAAGAGGTGCGAATTAGGGCAAAAAAAGGCCCATGGGGTTCTCAGACCTCCTGGGGGTCCATGAGACAGGGTGGTGACTCATAGTCCTGCCCAGGACCTCTAGGGGACACCAGGTGCCATCTTGTCCCTTGGACTGAGAGGTCCCTAGCCCCCAGCCTGCATCAAGGAATTACAGAGACTCCTAGTAAGAGGGGGTGATGAGAAGGTAGAAGGCTGTCCAAAGACTTTCAGTCTGGTTCTCGGCCTACCTGTGCACCTTGCCTGGCTCCCAGTCCCCTCCTCCTCCTCATGAAGCTCCACCCCCCCTCTTTTCATTGCTGCCCTTGGAACACATCTAGACCGGTCTGCCTCAGGGGCCCCGCAGGCGCTCTTCCCACCGCTTGGAAGGGACTTTCTGGCAGCCTGCGGCAAGCTGGGCTCCTCATTACAGTCTGCTGCACTATGACCTCCTCACAGAGGCTGGCTTCTGCCAAGCACCCTGATTAAAGTATTTCCTCAGTCTTGGTCATCTTGTTGCCCCCAACCCCTCTTATGAATCCGGAGTTTCTGCTCCACGAACTTTCAGCCAAAGGAACAGGCCTAGGGAGCCAGCATTCGGATCTAGAGACCTATAAGTGGCAGAGGGGCGCTAAGGGTAAGGCCCCAGCAGGAGCCACCGAGCACTGATTTAATTCCTGGAGTTCCACACCTCCCCTGGCCATACCGTAACCACCAGCCGCAGCAGGCCGGCACCCTGCCCTGGAACTGTGGCTTAGTAACATGTTACAATGATCATGTTTTGGACAAACTGAGTAAAATAAATATAGCGTTACAACGTATTTCACCTGTCTTTTTGCCTTTTCGGCGTGGTTACGGGAAAGTTTCAAGTTACGTGCGTGGCCCCATCGTGTTCTGTGGGGCAGCGCCACTCTAGACCCTCTTTAGGCTGTGCTGCCCTTCTGCCGGCGGACTGGAAGCCCCGCGGGCGCACCTGCGGCGCGGGTCAAGGATGCGCCTCCCAGGCGGGCGCGGGACGGGGCGCGGTCGGGACCTGCCCCGCCAGACGGTGGCTCTGGCGTGAACGAGCCGGCGCGGCGTGGAGGAGGGTCAGCAGGTTGGGAGGCGCTGATCCGGGGGGGCTCCACCACGCAGCAGGAGGGTCAGCTGATCCGGGGGGGCTCCACCACGCAGCCGCCTCTGCAGCTGGGGCTCGAGGACGCACCCCCGAGGAAACACCGGAGAGTGCGCGAGGTGCGGGGCGGAGGGGCGAGGCGTGGGGGGGCGGGGACGGGGGGGCTCTTCCTTCCCCCCACTCCCGGCCCCGCCCCGCCCCGCCCCGCCCCTCCGCGGGGCCCAGCCCGACCCGCGCGGCCTCGGTTTCCAGGCGACGCCGAACGCGGGCGCCGGGCTGCCTGCAGCCGGCGGGATGGGCCCGACCTCGGCGGGCGCGCGGCCGCTGGACCGGGGTGGCCCGGAGGACGACGAAGAGGAGATCACCGCCGCCACGCTGCGGGGCAAGCCCCGGCTGCCGCCCCTCTCGGCGCTGTCCGCCTTCAGCCACGTCCCGCCGCGGCGCCTGGACCCCCCGGAGCACAGCTACTTCTACCGCCAGAGCCGGGTGAGCCGCACCGGGCAGGGGCTGCGCGCGCGGGCGCGGCGGGGCGGGCGGGAGGGGCAGCCGAGCGGGGCCGAGGCCGGTGGACTGCGGGGTGGGGGCGGGGCTTCACCGCCCGGGAGGGGGCCGGGGCGGGGCAAGGAAGAGCGGAGGGAGGCTGGAGGAGCGGAGGCATAGGGGCGGGGCTTCGCAGCCAGGGAGGGGCGGGGCGGAGAGGTAGGCGGGGACTGCAGAGCGGGGGAGGGGGACTGCGGGGAGGCGGGATGGGGGCGAGGCGGTCCAGGGCGCAGTGGGGCTGGGGTGGAGCTGTACTGGCGGAGACCCGGCTGGGGCCTCACCGCGGGAACCAAGACTGGGGAGAAGGCCGGGGGATGGGGGAGGGCGCGGCGCTGCAGGCCTGGACTACACTTTGGGACAGTCCGAGGGTCCGGGCGGCAACTCTGGCGTGGGGCTCTGGGGGCCAGCCTGCTAGGGGCTTGGGAGGTGGAGGGTGGGGGCTGGTGCAGCTCTGCACAGCCTCTGAGGACAGGTTAAAGGGGCATCAGGGTCACAGGGGGAAGGAAGCTGGGAGAGCAGCCTTCCTCGGGGGCACCTGGACCCCAAAGATTACAGCAAGAGTAAGGTGGACCTCCCCCGACCTAAAGGATGGGCTGGGGCTGAGCTGTGTGTGTGTGTGTGTGTGTGTGTGTGTGTGTGCGCGCGCGCGCACGCGCGTGTTGGGGGATGGGTATGCTCAGCTGGAACGAGGTGCTGGGGTTTGGGCATACAGGGCAGGGTGGGGTATGAGAATGCTCAGCCTGGTATCCTGAGCTGTTTGGGGGTGCGTTAGGTCAAGTGTTTTCAGGGGAAGGGTTGGGGGGCCCCTGGGCTTCCAGGACCACTAGCAGGAGCAGCAAGGTGACCCCTCTGTCCTGGATCTAGAGGAGGGTCTTGGGAGCACCTGGGCTGCACAGAGGTGGGAGACAGGACTCCTTCTGGGGTCAGCGTGACAGCGACCGTACCCCAAAAGTCACAGGTACAGACAGCGATGGAAAGCCCTCCTGCAAACCGAAGATGACCAGGAGGCAGAACTGGACAGCTGCCTGCAGGGACAGCAGGGCATCGAGCCCTCATTAGACTCTGGCCACGCTCCAGCAGGCCCGCCGGCCTCCTGGGGAAAGCCTGCTGGTCTGGGAAGGCCATTTTGCAGCGGAGGCAGGAAGAGAAGCAAATTCAGAACTTGTCAGGAGTCCTCTACTCCTTTGTGAAGCCATTTTCCCTGTCTCCAGTGTGTCTTGGGGTTCAGGGTGCAGGAGCATCATTATTCCAAGGACGCTCAGCCCGCAGACACAGTGAGTGGCTCAGGGAGGGTGTGGGGGAGCCAAGTGCCTGGGAGGAGAAGAGCTCTTTCCCTCATGCTGTGTCGGATGCTTCCTTTCTTCCCTCTCCTCCCCACCCACGAGTCCTAGAGCCCAGGTGAATCCCCGCTCAGGTCAGTCAGCACACTCGGAGGACTGGCCACCCGTGCAGTGTAAGAGAATGTCACGGGGCTTAGCCTTACAGACACCAGCAGAGCTTTCTAAACCATCGTCCCGGGTTGAATTGTGTCCTCCTCGGTGTCTCATGTTAGATGCCCATCCCGGGCACCTCAGAGTGTGACCTTATCTGGAGCCGGGGTCTCTATGGAGGTGATCCAACTAAATGAGGTCGTGGGGAGCCCTCATTCAGCATGACTCGTATCCTTCTGAAAAGGGGAAATTTGGACCCAGAGACAGACCCCCACAGATGGAAGATGGTGGGGAACAGACAGGAAGAAGATGGCCTTCCACAAGCCAAGGAGAGAGGCTGGCAACAGCCCCAGTTGCCGTGTTCCTAATCCAGAGTATCCGGAAGGTAAACACTGGGGAGATTTGGAGTGATGCTGCCCTACCTCAGTGCCACGATGGGCCTCATATTTTCTCCTCCCCTTAGCTTATTTTTGAAAGAACTTTTATCTGTGAATAATTTCATTGGTTAAATGAATTTTACAATTTAAGCAGGCAAAACCTGTATCACTGCCAACTTGTGATTCATGAAGAGCTTTCCGCACAGCATGAGAAAACCAGCCAAAAGGCCAGGAATCTCGATGTTTAAAGTTGGTCCATGCTGGTTTATTGAGAGAACATAAGTTTTGTCTGAAAAAAAAGTCACAAATACATCATTTTATGTGTACCTTTGAGGAGTCCTGTTATGTACCACTTTGAGACTATAGAGAAATAAAAGACTAAAACAGATGGGGGTCAAGATATGGATCTGTCAGAGCTAAAAGCCAGGTTGCAGGTTACTTCTAAGGACTCTGGGTAAAAACTGACCCCGGACACTGAAGCTCTGAGCCAGGTAGATTTACCGATCCGGCCACTGTTGCTGTGGGCCCCAGAAAAAGCAGAGCTGAACTCCCAGCCCCTGGGGGCCAGCTGCTGCCAACAGAAAAAGAGCAGAGTCAGGCATGGAAGGTCTTCATCCTTCCTAAATTCACCAATCTGATACGTGGCTCTACCTTTCTGGGGCCAAGATGCAGAAAGATGCCTGAGCAGTGAGGTCCCCACAGCTCTGTACTTGGAAGGAAATCAGGAGTAAGTAAGAGCTATGCCCCTGTAATTCAGGGGTCCTCACACAAAGGCCCTTGGGCCAAATATGGCCCACTGCCGGTTTTAATAAAGTTTTATTACAACACAGTCCCATGCTCATCATTTAGTATTGTCTGTGGCTACCACCAGACTCGAGTAGTTGCCACAGGAAACCATGTGACCTGAAAGTGACTGTCTCTTTACACAAAACATTCGCCGCCCCCTGCTCTGATACGTTACTGACCCTGGAAGACAGGGATGGGCTTTGGAATGAATGAATGCAAAGCAGACATTATGAAAAACCAGTTCGGTACAGTTTGGATAACTGGGGTCACAGGCAAATTCAAATCCTGAAGTCTTTAGTGTCACACAGAAGAAAATGATGTAGTAGAAATATTAACACCTGCATAAAAGAACCTTAAAAGCAGCAAGAAAAACAAAAGGCATTTCAGAGTACCTTTGCAGGACAGCCACGGATGGTAAGAACGCGCTCCTGGGGATTACGTGAGCCGGTATTTAATCCGCTGGGGGGAATAACGTGCTCCTGGGGATTATGTGATTAATCAGCTGGGGGACTGCTGGAGCTGATTCTCTACCAGGAGATCGTATGGGCTGAAGAAGATGAGCTTCATATCACAAATTTGCTGAGAACTCAGCTGCACTGCAGTGAACTGTAAACCCAGGCCACACTCAAAGCTGAGAAGAAACGTGGCAGAATTAGCTCTTAAGTCATTTACTGTGGAACACACTTAGTAATTCGTTAGGTAGTAGCACAGGCCAAGGAACCTTTGGTTAAAAATACTGGCTCCATGAGAGCAGCTGTGCAGACTGCCCAAGTCACAGCCCCCATGTCTCTCTGCCCACCTATAAATGGGCAGTACTCATGGTACTGCATCAAGGGAGCAATTATGAGAGTTAATTTAATTCGCGGGCATAAAGTGGCACGTGATCAGCCCCATGCAAGTAGCGCTATGATTATTACTATTTGTTTTTGTTAGTGATCATGTGAGTTTCCTTCCACGGAAGGTTAGTTTCCGGCTGGTGTCTTAGACCCCTCACCCTTGTTTGATGTCAGAGATTTCCAGGTGAGGCGGTGTCATTCTGGGGGCTTCTAATCTAAGGGTCTTCCCTGGCAGAGCCCAACGTTAAGGGTCTCAAGACAAATTTGTCACCTAAAGCTGCCTGCTATAATGTGATCAATTCCCGTACTGTCCCCTAGGGGGCACTAGCAGCCTGGGCTTTTCCTATAAAATACTGTTGCCGGGGCAGCAAGGTGAATTCAGTTCAATGATGATTTAAAATTACTTTTTTTCCTTCTTCTGCCTTGTGCAACATTTCTGCCACTGAAATGGAAAAGCTAAGTCAAAGGACAATGCCCTTTTATGAAGGATTTTATTAAATTTCTCCAAGTCTAAGAGCTACATTAAAAAAAAAAAAAAATCTTAGGTGGTTTTAGAATAGGCTTTCCCTCTTGGTAAGCCGGGCTGTGGAGAGCTCTGCCTCCAGGGAAGCTTGGCTCGGAAAGCCTCACCCTGGCTTTCATGAGATTAGCCCACTTTCCTTCTCGGTGCGTGGTGGAGGCAGGGAAGCCAGGGGGCTGCTTCTTGGCTCTCCTGATGGGGGAATTCTTCACCGAATGCAGCCACTTTGTAGAGAAAACGATGCATATTGGCTGTCCAGAGATGTAAAGGGGAATGTCGGGCGGCCCTGTGCTCGCATCCAGTGTGTAGGAGGTGCTCAGTAGCCCGGCACCCCCAGACCCTGATGGAGCCTCCTCATCCCTGGGCATCGAGCACACCTGCCGTGCGCACTCAGCCGCTCCTAGGGGCTCTGTAAGAGGGGTAAGCTCCACTCTGGTGCCCCTTTACTTCTTAAAATCTAGCCAGACCCTTGCACCCACATGCCTTGCAATAAAAATGAGTTCCAGGGGCACCTGGGTGGCTAGTGGGTTAAGCCTCTGCCTTCGGCTCGGGTCATGATCTCGGGGTCCTGGAATCGAGTCCCACATCAGGCTCTCTGCTCGGCGGGGATCCTGCTTCCCCCTCTCTCTCTGCCTGCCTCTCTGCCTACTTGTGATCTCTCTCTCTCTCTGTCAGATAAATTAAAAAAAAAAAAATGAGTTCCAGCGGGGACACCTGGGTGGTTCCATCAGTCAAGCATCTACCTTCGGCTCAGGTAATGGGCCCAGGCGCCTGGGATCTGGCCCCACATCGGGCTCTTTGCTCAGCTTAGACCCTGCTTCTCCCTCTGTCCCTCTCCCTGCTCTTGCTCTCTCTCTCTCTAATAAATAAAACCTTAAAAAAAAAAAAAGAGTTCCAGCTGAATGAAATGATCCCCCCCAGACGTCCCCCCCCCGCCCTTTTTTCCTCTAGTGCACGCTTTAGTACCAACCGACTGAACGCTTTACTTAGTAATCTTGCTGCTTGTTTCACCCGCTGAAGTCTGAGCTCGTGAGGCCAGGGATGATTGCTGTCACCGCTCTGTCCCCTGCACTTGATATACACAGGCTGCCCGAAGGGAGGGGGCGTGCAGGGCCGGGACGCAGCGTTCGTTTAAACCAGGAGAAGTCGCGGACTTACAAGATTAGCCTCTTAGACTACATAGA
The DNA here is from genome assembly GCF_030435805.1 of Mustela lutreola. Taxonomy (NCBI): domain Eukaryota; kingdom Metazoa; phylum Chordata; class Mammalia; order Carnivora; family Mustelidae; genus Mustela; species Mustela lutreola. Next base: position 5,936,749 of record NC_081294.1, on the reverse strand, counting down.
GGGTCCATGTGGCATAATCCGCTGCCTGGGTTTCCCTGGACCTTGCTCTGCTGCTCAGGGATCAACACCGGGAGCGGACAGGTCGCTTCTCCTGAAGGTGGCTCGCTGCATCTTCTCCGTCTGGTGACCTGCCCTGGAAAACTGGAGGCCTGTGGGGGCCAGAGGAGGGGCTGAGTGTCTTCTTCCAGGGCAGGTAGAGCTCAAAAAGGGGCAGGTCACCCTGAGGGAGGGAGGAAGGGGTGAGGGGAGAGGCTGTACAGGCGTCCTTCCAGCAGAAGTCCTGTGCGCGTATGAATGCAGCGGTGTGTGGCCAACTGTGTTGACAAGAACACGTTCACTCGCACATCACACAGCTGTGTGTATGTCTGTGCAGCTTGCACTTTTCACGTAACATCGTATCTTAGGCATTTATTTCAAATCCATCCCCTTGGGAGCGGCACAGTGACACAGGAAAAGGAACAGCCTTATCCCCCATATATCTGGTCAAGTTTCAGCCCCCGTGGCTCGCCCTTTCTTCTGTGAGGGGCTGGGGGCACGCTGGGGGCTGGCATCAGTGGAAGCGGGAACAAGCGCTCTGAGCCTCCTCTTGGCGACAAGGTGTGCAGAAGCCCTGACGCAGACGCCGTGTGTGTAGGAACACGGGATTAAAGGGCGGTGTTCCTTCACTCTGACGCAGGAGTGAAGGCGGCGGGTTCCAGGGCTCTGGATTTGGGCAGTACTGCCAGCAAGAGAGCCCCTAAAAGTAGTGAAGAAAACACCTCAACAAGGCTGCTTCTGTTAGGATTCTTAATATACTGATAAAATTTTCAGATTATTGGAAAAGTTACGACCATTTCCAAAACTTGTGATCTTAATGCACCAGGAAAGGAAACAGAATCTTTGCCAGAGGAAACCAAAGAGAAGAGCCGAATGTTGTCCTTTTAAGAGCTAACACTGTGTCCTTGATAATACAGTCCTTCTGAGAGTGGAATTTTGAATGGTGTTAATATTAATGAAGATGTCCTCATTAAGCTTCACATACCGCTGGGCCCTGCTGGGGAGAAGCACCAGACTGATCAGAAGTAAAAGTGAGGTCCCCGTGAATCAAAGGAAACCCTTCTGGATCACCTTGAGATGGCAAACAGTCCCCGAGAGCCTTCGTGCGCCCACGAAGAGAGGAAGTGAAAGCAGCCCGACCATAGCCTGATCCCGTTTCAGTCCAGGTGGGCGGGGATGTGCTCTGGAAATAAACAGACCCTGAATCCTGACGGTCTTTACGGTGGTTGGTGTCGGAGCCTGCTTGTACATTTTAGCATTTCGCCTGAACTCTGCATTCAGTTGGAGGCCCGACATCAGGCACAGTGAGAGTATTTCCACTGTGGAAATTAGCAAATGCTACAGGTGAGGTCTTTTTTGTCAGGAGAGCTTTTTTAGGACAGTAACTTGGGAAACCAGGCTTCTCTCTTTTAATGGTTCCAGATGTGCGGATCTTTGGGAACTTGCAGTCCTCTGTTGGAGCCTCTGAACTTGCTGGCCACAGAGCAAGGGAAGTGCATGGAGGACACGTGAGAGTTCTTATGGACCTGGAAGGTGATGCCTGCTGGCTTCCCCTGTAGTTCCTTGCCGGAGCTTGGCACCTGGCCCCAGCCTAATTGTGATGGCACCTGGTGACTGCAGTCTTCTGTTTATTCCAGAAGAGAGAGTGTGTTCAGTGAGCACATTACTCCTGCCCCAGTACCATGAGAGAAATGTATCGACTTCCTTTTTGTTAGTGCCTTGTCTGGATGGACAACGGACAGCACATTTGTATCTAAACGATCGGAAAGAGAGGAGAAGATAAAGGACTCGGGTTCGGTTCGCTGGAGATCTGCCTCTTCTTACTGCTGTGAGAGTGTGTGTGACCTCTTTGGGGGCGGAGCTGCAGGTCGTGCACATCTACTGGGCCCAGTGCCCCAGCAGGAAGCTGCTGACACCTCGCAGGAAGCTTCACAGGTGCTCACAGGATGAGTCTCATGTCACCCCCACTCAGAGGTCATTGCTGAGAACTGGTCACTTGGCTTCCCTCGCCCAAGGGAGCAGTGGAGAGTGACCCTCTGGGGAGTCAGGAGCAGAGCAGAACTGAATATTGGTGATGTCGACCCACCGTCCGATTGGGTTGAACGTTCTACTGACTCAGTTTACCTGGGGCGGAATGCGTTAGCTCCATTCTTATTTTCCGTTGTTCAAAAGATGGCTCCTGCTCGCTATCAAGGGGGTGTGTTAGAGCTGCCATAACGAAGTACCCCAGACCAGGGGCTTAAATGATGGAAATTCACTGTCTCCTCGTGCTGGAGGCCAAGTCAAGGTGTTGGCAGGGTCGGCTCCTTTGGAAGCCGTGAGGGAGAGTCCGCTCCAGGCCGCTGGCCTCTGTGTCTCTCTGGGTCTCCTCACATCACCTCTCTCTGCGTGTCCCTGTCGGTTTCTGAACTTATTAAATAAGGAGACCGGTGCTATTGGAGGAGGGCCCACCCTGCCCCCGTATGACCTCACCTTAACTCGTTACGTCCTCAGCGTCCTTATTTCTAAATCACCTTCTGAGGTCCTGGGGGTTAGGATGTCAACGGATGAATTTTTTGGAGGGTGGAATTCAACACGTAACATGCAGGGAGGGGGCTTCTCTGGGGCTCTGTCCGTACCGGTACGGTACCCGCGACTGCGCCACACAGGCTTCCTGCCTGAGCCCAGCAGATGCTGAATTTTCCTCTCTGGTGCCACCGTACTTTGTGCATACTTCCGTTGCTCCACGGGTATTCCCTTCAACTGTTTAATTAATGACCTTATTTCCATCCTCAGCCTGTGGTCTCCTCTAAGAAGGGGATGCCCTGTTCCTTGCCTCTAGTCCTGCCCTGGCTGGGTGCCTTGTCCGATGGTCAGAGCAATGTGCTTTGGAGGTTGAAAAGTGAAGGTCTCCACTCTACCCACGGCGTCGGCCCAGGGCGACAGAGGGGTTATTTGGCCATGTTAGGAGGAAGGGTCACCGGGGGGAACTGAAGGCAAGGTGCCAGGCCCCAAGCCCAGGGCGAGACCGTGCTACATTTTAACAAGACTCAAAATGCAAAGGGACAAAGGGAGGTCACCGGAGAGACAATAAATGGGGTCATTTTACTTTGTTTTTCAAAAACAATGATACGTGTGCGAGAGGACATTTCTTGAGAGATTTTAATCGCAAAACAGCAGTGAGCGCAGAAGCCCCGGTTTGTGGCGGCTTCTAAGTCCGGGTTAGTTTTTATTAATGCGGTTTTGTTTCAGACGGGGAAGGAACGAAAGACAAACAGAAAGAAGAGAGATTAATAATTAACATTCAGGAGAAGACAGATTTCTGGTCTGATGAGGTGCAGGAAGTAGACATTCACATTGCTAAGCGAGGCTGCCTGCCTGTGGCCCCCCCCACCTCGGCCCCCACGCTTGTTTTTCAGTGACGGAAAAATCCGTTTTTACTCTGGAAAGTGGTGGATGTGCAAAACCCCTGCACAGCGGAGACTGTTCATACCTCGTGGGTGCAGGAGGTCCCTCATAAGGGTTGCTCTAGTGTACGAGAGAGGTAGGCTTTGCAGGAGCCCAACGCCGGGCTGGAACCCATGACCCTGAGATTGTGACCTGAGCCTAAGTCAAGAGTCAGCTGCTTAAGCAACGGAGCCACCCAGGCGCCCCATAGTGCTGCTTCTAAGGAGTGTTGTAGGGGACCTGATGAGGATGGGGAGGGCAGTCGTCTGTGACGCTGCACATCACAGTGGGCTGCTCCCCCGGAGGGGGCAAGGGAAGGAACCTTGCCTCCCTCGTTCAGGTCACAGCGATTGCTTTCTCATTCTGTGCCGGAGTCTGTCTCCAGGACAAGCCCAGGAACCCCCAAAGGGGCTGACTCAGTTCAGGACGGTCAAGCCGGGATGGAAACACCTGCACAGGAGGACAGCACAAGCCAGCAGCTTCCCTGTGCTCGGTCCCCCCACCTCCAGTCCCCCCATCTCCGGCCCCCACAGGGTTGTCCATCAGAACCCCGCTCCGCCGGCCATCCCCACGGCTCCCTGCAGGGACTGGGGCTCACCACAGGTCCCCTCATCTGTGGCCTAGCGTTCTCAGGGCGCAGGTGCCCCCAGGGGCTCAGTCCTGGGGAGCAGGTCTTTCTGCTGCAGACTGCAGCTGCTGTCCCTGAAACACACCCACTTCACAGGGTCAGCCGGGCCAGGAGGGATTCTGGTGACAATGGGACATCTAGATTGTGACCACAACTCCAGCTCAAATTCCTGCGTGTAAGGGAATGGTGTGGGTGTGATGGGCTATTTAGTTGCTGTCTGGGTCGGCCTCCTGGGTTCAGGTGGCCAGTCCAGTAGCTTTGCTCTGAACCCCAAAGGGAAGGGTCTGAAACCTGGCACCTCGCCTCGCAGAGACCAGCATTCGCTCCTTTGGGACATTTATGTCCTACCATCCTGGCAGAGTGGGGGTGTGCTGTACTTGAGTCTACCTTGTGTCACTGCAGGGCCCTCTGGCCTGGTGGCTTCCCCCAAAAGGCTTGCTGCAACCTGTGCTTAACCTCTCCAGGCTGGAAGCAAGCAGCCAGCCAAAGCCCCTAGCTTCTGCGGACACCCTACAATCCCACACACGGTATGTTCAAGACGCCGAGATTTTTCCATCCGTCCTACAGGTTTTTGAAAAAGTCCTAATTTTATTTGATTATCAGATGTCTGATTTTTACATAACCGAAGTGATTGATGTTTTCTTTGTGACATTTTCCCCATTGCTTGTATGCGTAGGAGGTCCCTTATGGATTTTCTTTTCACTTGTTTTTCTAATCCATCCAGAATTGACTTTTGATGATAATGGACTGTGAAGACCCAAGTTTATTGTTTTTCGCAAATAGCTAGCTGATTTTTACAGTACCCAGAACGGAATCAGGTATCACCACCTCGTGGATTTGGGCTTTTTGTTTTTATGAGCTAACTGTAGGTGTCCTTCAGGACAAGTGAAGGCCAGGGCCAGCCAACCCAGGGCATGAACAGACCCAGGAGCCCAGTAGGTGACAGAGGACAGTGCCAACAAGAAGCTACAAAGTGGCCTCATTAAATGGCCATCAGGGTGACAGCTCCTGCCTAAGTCACTTGGAGTGATTCTGAACTGAGGCAAAACCCGTGAATAAATGCTACAGGCGTGTTGCCATTGGAATTCTTAGGAAACTAAAATAATGCTACAAGTTTCACCTTGTTTTGCTTACTAGCTGCTTAATTGTACCAGGACGGTGGCCTGGGGTCTGAGCCATCTTCACGACTCCCCATGCAGGAGTAGCATGTCCGGCACAGGACAGATGACCCGTGAGGGATTTGCCCAGGTGGGGTTGAAGCCACATCACGCTGTGGCATTTCCATTGCTCCCAGCCCTGCGGAGTCCCGCCGTCGGCGAGAATGGGCGGTCTACGTTTTCCAGCCGGCCGAGCCCATGCCATGTGTCCTGTTCACTGTCTGCCTTCTACCTCCGCATCCTGGAGCGAGAGGGAATTGTTGTAGGATTACTACTGGGGAAAACAAGCAGGCAAGCAAGCGCAGGCGAGATACCCTGTGCCCCCAAATGCCAGCGAGACGGAATGCCTGGGTTTGCTGCGGGAGGATCCGGGGCCGCTGGCCCCTGGCTGGAGGGACGTACAGGACAGACCTGACTTACCCGTGAAGATTAAAGAAGAGCTAACACCTGGATTTCTTTTTCTTTTATTAGGTATCAGATAAGGCAGATTAATTTTTGTATCAAGAGAAATTTGAGATAGAAAAATGGAGATATTTCAGATGAAAGCTGTTAGCGGGGTAATTTTCTAATACATCAAAGCTTTGCGTGTGCACGTATTTTTATATCTGTCTGACGTATGTGCGTATATTAGAAATGCATATGTATTATAGATCAGATATATATATATATATATATCTCCATGCATTATGAATGACATTCATTAGAGCCACCACATTTGATTACAGGAAATATTTCTGTGGAGAGAGGTTTGTACTAGGTGCCCCGCCGTTGGCTAGCAACTTACAGATACTTCTGTTTGGTTATATTGTCCCAGTGTTCAATTATGTTTAATTTTTAAAGCAGTACAAGCTTATCGCAGAAAACTTGAAAAATATGAGAAAGGTGGAAATGAAGGAGAAAAACACATCACTTAAGTGGATTGCTGTTATTTTCAGGTTGTGCACGAGTGGTAGAGTCAGAGAGCAGGAGGGTCAAGGGCCTGGGTCACGGAGGGGTGTAGAGGAGGAGCAAGGAACGCGCCACGGAGACGTCCTCGCCTCACGGGGCCTCGCGGGGACCTGCTCTGGTCGTCCAGGGTCTGCTCTGGGGTGAGCTTCCTGAGCACATACTCCGTGTAGACAGGAAACCGCACATCTCCACGGTCCACCGGGGAGAAGCCTGGCGTCCAAGCTCTACAAGGATCGCCGTGGCCCGGCCGTCCAGTGAACCCAGGCCTGTCTTTCTCTTCTTCTCCCCAGACAGGCATCATCTCCCTGTACGACTGTGTCTTTAACAAGAGCCCAGGCTACAATCAGAAACTGCACCGAGATGACAGAGAACACGCAAAAAGCCTGGGACTTCATGTGAATGAGGAGGTGATGTGAAGCCAGGCCGTGGGCAAGGCGTGAACAGATCAGCTATGAGTGCACATCTCTACTCAACAGTGCGCTCTGGCTTCCGTGGGCAGGCCCCCTCCTCCCTCGCCGCCCCCCGGGGCTGAGACCCTGCTGCTCCCAGCTCCCTCTCTTCGGTTTCTGTGTATTTGTTTTTAGGACTGTGTTGTCTAGTTAACGACTTAATGAAGGCGAAACTAAGAAGTTCTTTTCAACAGATAAAGCAGGTTTTTGCTTAACTTCCGAGTCCTGGCTGTCACAGTCCTCCCACGGACCCCAGGAGAGTGACAGGAATAACCTCTCTAGTTCAGGCACCAGCCTTCAACCCCCACATACAGGGCAGCTCCTCCTTTAGGAGGGCTTGGCCTGAGGTCAGGTGCCCGGGTGTGCGAGCAGCAGCAGGAGCAAACTCCCGGTTCCCAGGGAGAGGAGGTCGGTGTCGCAGCAGGTGCTGGGTGCAAGAGGCTGTGCGTCTCCTAGTGGGGAGACCCTCCTGGTACCCTCAGCACTTGGGACTTTGCATCCTCGGAGTCTGATCCGAGGACAGCATGTTTATTAAGAGCCAGATGCCGAGTCGATATCATCATTTCTACAATGCGCAGAATTCGTAATGTGAGAGCCTCTGCTGGGATTTCTTTCTCGGTCAGAGGGTTTTTGCTTGTGGCTGCTCTTGATAAGAATGCTGCCAGGTCACTTCCAACGGACCTTTATTTCGATGGGAAATTCAATGAGGAACTTAAGTCCCAGACATTAAGTGCTTTCCTATTGTTTTTGTATATGGGACTTCATTCCAAGTCGGCTAATGCTTCCCTGTCATAAGAATACCAGCATCGACCCCAGATCCTGAGTGCCCCCATGTGCCCTGAAAAGTCCCTGTCCGCTTAGAGCTGATATTCCTACGGGGAAATAGCACAATAATTGTCATACACATAGGAAACTGAATTCCAGGTTGTGGTAAGTGGTTCGCAGAGAAATAAAGTCTTTTCAGGGGGCAGGGGAAGGGAGAGGAGACTGGGGGGCTGGGAAGGTGGGGGTTTGTGGAGATGAGGGGGTCCGGGGGTGCTCAGGGGACATAGGGGTGCCGGGAATGACAACGTGAATAGTGAAAAGATGTGTTTTGGGGGGAGAGAGGAGGCAGGAAGGGAGAGGGGCAAGTGGGGCTGGAGAGGGCCAGGCAGGAGGCCGGGGGGAGGGAAGGAGGGAGGAACACAGCCGGCAGTGAGGAGGGTGAGACGGTGCCCAGCGCAAGGTCTTTGCCGTTCCTCGGAATGACGTGAAGGACTTGGGGACAATAAGGGGCTCTGAGCACAAGGGACAGGGTCTGCACAGTAGGGGGTCGCCGGCATTAAGAACCCAGCTGGAGAGGGTTGCAGGTGTGTGGGTGAGCCAGGCGGAGATGGCTTCCAGGACGCAAGGTGGGTCCTGTGACCAGGGAGGTGTGAGCTGACCCCGTGTTCTGGTGCCCCTGGACAGGAGCGCCAGCGGCCTGTGGGAGTGCTGATGTCCTCAGTCTATGGGAGGCGCATACACCAGCCCGTGGAGCCTCTGATCCGGGACCACGGCCGTGTCAACCACGTGAAGGCTGACTTCTACAGGAAGAATGACATCCCCAGCATCAAGACGCCTGGCTTTGGGCACATTTCTCCTGCCTGACGCCCCATTTGGGGCCTGGACCGCTGGGTGGCACAGTCAGGCATCAGAGGGTCAGGGAGCTGGCCTGAAGCGGCTTGCACCTGGACAGTGGGGGGATGGGCCCGGGAGCCCCTTTTCCTCGTGTGGCCATGGTGAAGACCCTGGCCAGGGGCCTTTAATGTGATGAAATCTCGTGGGACCGTGTCCGCGGAAATGAAGCCAGAGACCGATCCCTTGTGAGCACCGGAATAAAAGGGAAGTGCTCCCACCTGACAGTGGTCTGCTGACTCTTCACGGTTTCTCTGGTTCCTCAGACCCCAGGGGGCGCTCCGCGAGGGGCGTGCACACCCTTGCTCACCAGCTATGGAAACCACGGCTGCCTGGGTTTACCGTCCTCCAGGAGGCGATATGATATTTCTTTTTACAATAAGTGATCTCTAGATACCACAACATCCCCCTGGCCCAGAGGCCTGAGCCGTTAGTAACAGGTCCGTGCAGTTGAGGACAGAACCCTGGTAGGTCTGGGTGGCCTCTGTCGCCAGCAGTGCCGCCGTCCCCCCTCGCCACAGGTCATGGAGGAGACTGGGCTTTGGTGGTTGACAGCCTTGGGTAAAATTCTCGCTCCTGCCTCTGCCAGCGGCACGGGGACAGAGCCCATCAGGCCATCGACTGGAGCCCAGATTTCCTCCTCTTCCCAGCAGGAATTCCCAACCGTGAGGAGTGTGTGTGGGAATCAGTGGTCCGAAGGCAGGCACCTGAGAGGCTCGGGCTGTTCGTGTGGACGGTTTTCATTTTGGAAACACCTGCTTCTAACCCAAGTTGGAAATGTTTATTTTGGAGATAATTTGAAACTTATTCAAGTATTAAGGTATGCGCTATATTTTTAGTGCACGGCTGTCTTTGAAAGAAATCACCCCGCACCCATCCAATTGAACTTCCCATGGCTTAGTGGTTAATGAGCAGGTGATGTAATTCGTTTTACTGCTGATTCCCCTATGGCTGGTTTTATTGCTCTGATTCTCTAAGGACATATGGCACTGAATTGTTAACAATTTCAAGGCCGAGTGGCTCCTGTGTATTTCTTTATTCTTTTGGAAACGTGTTTTGTTTCCACCTGTAGGTATCTTTTATTACTTTTCCTCCCGAATGCATAGCACTAGTGTATTTGGGATTGCCTTGGGTAGCTTAAGCTCTATTTATAATAATATAATAGAAAATCCATCAACTTTGGATTATGAAAATTTTTATAAATTACTTTCTTCATGACTACTAAGAAAGACGAGGCATCACTAAGAAATGCCTTCATCTGAAATTGACTACAATAAATCTGTGTCAGACTAAGTCATTTTCAGTTATTTAAAGTCAGATTCTACTCCCTTAACCTTCTACTTTTAAAAAGCAGGGCCTGAACTGGACAAGGTTTCAAAAGGTCTTGCGTTCCTTAGGTATCAGGGAAAAATTAAATATATTTCTGTTGGCATCTGGACTTCAACAACTTAAAGCCAGTGAGTGCCCAGTCACCTTCTGAAAGGGAAACATAATAAAAGAATTTGTTTCGATGTATCCAGTCTCCATGGTTAGTCCGTCTTTCTTGGAAGGCAGAGAGGTTGCACTCAGGAAAGCACAACACACTGAGGACAAGGAGCATCGTGGAGGATTTGGGACAACGCAGACATTTCTAAACAGATGTAGGCAACACTGCAGGTTTAATGGGGGCCACATGCAAGCCATTTTCCTGAGAGAGAGCTTTCTGCAAGACTGGACGGTTAAGGAAAGCGTTGAGGAGAGAAGCTTGCTTGCTACCAAGGTCACTGGGCTGCCGGCCATCTGCAGGGTTTGCTCACAGGAATGTTTGTCGCTTCGGAGCTTATTATGAAGACTTGATGCTTTCAGATTTAAGGAGCTGGCCGGTCTGCAGTCTAGGCTTGTCTTGGCCACTGGTCGCTGGGAAGACTGAACAAGGCCCTGGGCCTCTCCACACCCATTTTGTCAGTTGGAAAGCACAGGGCGGCTCAGACTGGGGACCAGAGCCTCCTGGAGAATGTGTTATCTAAACAGTCCCCACGGCCGGGACTCCTGACTCGGCGGGTCTGGGTTGGGGTCAGGAAATGTGCGGGTGCCCGGGAGGCTCCGCCCCCACTGGTCGGGGACCACACTTCAATGATCCGTGTGTGCAGACCTTTGCAAGATGGACTCTGATAATGACTTCGATTGCTTTAGAGCTCAAAAACAGTTTAGTTTGGTAAGCCTGGCAGTTCAGTTTTGGGGAAAAACAAGTCTCCTTTTGAGGTCTTTTCATCAAATTCAGCACATCTTTGGTGGGGGCAGAGAGCCATGCTTAAGTGCACTTGGCCAGTCACTCAATGGTGGGTGCCCGCTAAGAGGAGGTGACCTAACGCGGCCTGGGATGGGTGCTGAAGACTCCAAGGGAGTAAGGACCCCCGGGATATGGCTGCCGACCACGGTTACGAGTGACACAGAAGGCCAGTCTCATGTCACGGAAACCCCAGGGCTCCCTAGTTCCGATCGCTGTTAGAGCAAAGACAGGGGCCCTGACATGCGTTTTTTTCCTTCCGTCACCTTTATGAGAATTCGGTGTATGAAGGCCAGTGCTGACATATAATTATAGGATCAAAAAAATCCCTCACCGAGGCAGGTAACGGACCAAGTCATGCTGCATTCCCACTTGGAGGCCTGTTCCTAGTTTCGAGAAGTGCTTTTATCTGAGTCGGAGTTAAAATCCTGGCTCTGGCGGTGGCTCTGGTGGTAGCTGCCAGGCTCTCTCTCAGTCATTAGCTCTTTGACTCAGACCCGAAGCTATCCAAGAGGAAATACCCCTAAAGAGAAAAGGAGAGATACCCTCCCAGCCACACAGCCCGTAAGCGGCCAGTCAGGAATTAAAACAGGGCTTGTGCTCTGGGTCTGAGTTCCCAAGAACAAGCTGTCCCTGACTGCTCGGGGGTCCTCTGTGCCTCACAGACGCCTGCCCTGAGCCGGGAGGAGAAGCCGGCGTGCCCAGCTGGGTAGGCACCTGTAGCTCTGCTTTCTAACATCGCGTTCTGCACGATCGCTCTCTCGGTCACCCTTTGGCAAAGTACGGTTTCCTTATGTGAAGGAAAAGCCCTCAAACTCTAGAGTTGGATTTACATGAACAAATTTCCCCAAGTCTTCTTTCTTCAAAAATGCGGAACATTGGCTCTGTGCCCTCTTAAGCCTCCTCAGACATAAAAAGTTATCTTCTGGGGCCTGGCAGCTTCTCCCGGTGAGTTCAAACTACTGTGGTGGGCTTCTGAGGTACACAGTCAGTGCCAACTTATTCTCCCACAGCCCGCGGTGAGGGCTGCAGACCAGAGCACGTGGCCAGAGAGAGAGGGCATTGCTGCTGGTAGAGAATTCTTTCACTATTACCGTAACTTCCCAGAAAGTGTTCTCCAGAGATGCCAAGTGAAAACCAGACTGTGGGACCCACAGAGCATTTCCAGAGAGTGGCAGAATCAGGAATCTGCCTCACGGACTTCATCCTGATCTGAATCACTCAAGGATATGTTAACCTTTGCTTCCAGGGAGCTCTTTCTGTCACAACCGTCAGAGGAGCAGGGAAAGCAAATCCCGGTTCTGGAGTGAACCCGGAGGAGAGGGCAGAACGGGGGGTGGGGGGTGGGGGAAGATACAGATTCTAAACCAAAGTACATAAAACTTTTAATGAATCAACTTTACAAAAGACAATGGCATCAAAACATCAGACGCGTTTGGTACAAAACTGGTTCTAGATTGTGAGAACTAATCCTGGAGACGGATGGCACGAGACGCGACAGAGCAAGGCAACAGGACCACGGGTCCCGCTGGGGCCCACGGACAGCCACTGGCGATGAGACACGTGGGTGAACACAGTCAACTCCCATGTGGGGTGACAGAAATCAACTTATTCACAAATACTGTGTGTTTAATATCAGACTAGCAGATGCGGTTGGCGAGCTACCATATTTTCCAGAAAAGAACATGCACCGGAAGATAATATACACCCCCTAGTTTTATTGCCTTAAGAATTTTTGTTTATTTCACGTCCGCCGTCTTTGTGAGTCCGTCGAACGCGTTTCTCCTGTAACACACACTCCTTTTCCTTCTGCTTCGGAGTAAGCACAGTGCAAGTGGCAGAGCGATCTGGGCACACGTCACACACCAAACGAAATGCCACCAGGGTCATAGGAACGAGTCTGAAAAGGCTCCATAGGACAGAACAGAGCACGCACATCAAAAACGAGGGACAAAAGTTTGCGGTCAGAAAGTGCGTTGTACCTTCCCCCAAAATACAGTCTTCTTGCCCCAGTGAAGGCAACTCTTCAGGATGCCAGGTTGCTCTGGGAAAGGGACCGTGACATTTCTGTGTTTACAAAGTACGTCTTCAGCTCGCCCTTGCCTTTCACGTTGATTATTCCTCTGCAGGTGCACGTGTACCCCAGGGTCTGGAGGACGAGGCTTGTCTCCTCGGTGACCTAGAAGCACACGGACAGATGAAGAAGTGGTCAGTGTCTGTGCCGCACCGCCTCTGGGAGGTCCCTTCACCGCAAAGATCAAGAGCCAAAGCCACTCCTGTTCTTTGACTCATTCATTCCACTCCTGAGAAATTAGGAGAGAGAATAACTCAGAAGAAGGAGACCTTTTTAAGGATAATGTATGGTTTTGAGCTGCGACAGTGACAGACTATAAACCACCTAAAAGTCAAGTGATCTCTGGGGGGAGACGAACCGTGACGCCACCGTGATCCGTATCGTGGATGAGACTGTGAAATAAGCAGATCTGCTTCACCCCAAAGGCAGCATGAAGCTTAGACCCACACTATGATCTCTCCTATGTGAGGATGGCGTATTCACATAGAAGAGACCTGGGGAAAAGACAGGAGCTCAGGGTGTGCTGGAGTGGCGGGATTCTGGATAATCTTTGCAAATGGTCATGAATGTCATCTCACGATGTCATAAATCTGAGTAACAGACTTTAATAGGTGGGGGAGGGCATCCTGAGAAGTCTGTGGGTTCCTGCAGACCGCCCCCGGCTTCTGGCTGAATGCTCGAGAGTCAGACCGGAAGGACACTAGGAGTCCACACTAGCCTTCGTTGGGCAAGACCCGGGTCAGGTCCTGAAGGTTCCCTCCCTTCACCGAGTTGGCTGTGAGAGGCTAACAGGGCTGGGGCCTCCTTTGCAGCCCGACGATGACAGGTGATTCCTGCCGCTGCCCCGGGGGCTGGCAGCCTAACCGCAGAGTTGCAGTCAGGTCCTGCTGGGGGCCGCGGGGCAGGGAAGCTCCGGGCCGGCCGGCTCTCCTGTCTGAGCCCGACACCATCTTATTAGCCTGAATGTGTGCTCTGGGCTCTGCTCGGGGCCCACGTCTGGGGAGGGCCGCCCAGGCCTGCCGGGGTCTGTCTGCTCGAATGCTGGGAAGCCTCCTGCTAATGGCGCTTTCTCAAGCAGAGAACAGGTGAGGCGAGAAGAGATGTGGCTCAGGACAGGCCTCGGCCCTGGAGGCGGGAGAAGACCGTCCCATCAGGAACACGGCCCCCAGGTGGGCCCCCCCAGAGGTATCTGGGTCTTGAACAGAGAGTGGGGAGCTGTTTTTCCCGAACTGTCTAGTCAGGCCACTCTGGAAGGGTGTGAGAGAGCAGAGGAGGAAGGATTTCCTCCTGCGTCATCGGAGAAAATGGATGTGGCACCAGCGTGGGGGAGAGGGCAGTCCCCTCAAGTGTGTGAGTGACACATGCGAGCTGGACGGGCTTGTGGACGGCACAGCAAGGCTATCTAACGTACAATTCTGCTTTTGGATCAGGCACTATTGGAGGACCCTGTGGTGAAACAGCCTCCGTGGGCTTGGTGGCTGAGAGGGGTCCAGGGCAGACATTGTCAGGGCACGGAGCAGGAGCACAGCAAAACCACAGGAGAACCCAGGAAGGTATCCAAGGGCCCCCAGAAATAAGGATGAATTGTGTGGTATAAAGGTCTCAAGGGCAGGTTGATGGAACAAGCTAGAAAAATCACTCTCTTCCCGTGGCCAGCCCCTAGCCCAGGGGTCGGTGTGGGTCTTTGGGACCCTTATGACCAGAGCAAGAGAAGGGGGACGCAGGTGCCAGATGCTCACATCCTCCCCTCCTCTAGGGCTGGCTCCAAGTCCTGGGGGAGGACAGGCGAAGCCCCAGCCCAGGCGGACTTTCCATCCCAGATTGGAACCGGAAGACCCTGGACATAGCCGAGAAACTCCGCCTACAGATACGTCCTCGTGATCAGAGTTCTCAGGGCCTGTCAGAACTAGAGGATCCTACAGGCATCTGACTTTGGACCTTCCACAGAGAACACACACATCTTTTGGAGCCTCGGGGGTTCACGGAGCGGCTGACGTGTTTGCGGGCGGGGAGCGGCGGCCCGGGCGTCCGTGAGCTAGCTGCCGGAGTGCGGGACGCCAGCCCTCGATCCTGGGATGGAGCAGCAGGGAGCTGTCTCTGGCAGGAGCCCTGGCTAGTGTCCAAGTGCAAGGGAAGCCCGGCTGCGTGAGCCGTGGGCTTCCTCTGCTGCTGTCTGGGCTTCCAGGCGAGCAGGCTCGGGGGAGTGGGAGGCTCCCTGATCCAAACGGCCTGGTCCGCAGGCCCGGGAGGGGCTCTGTAGTGACCTCAGCACCGCTCACCACTTTTCGTGCACATAAGAGGAAACGCAAAGCTACTGGAGGTGGAGGGAACACGTGCGTTCAGGAGAAGGAGCTCGTGGACACCAGCCTCTGCCGTGCTGCGTGAGCACACACACCTGCCAGCGAGCTGCTCTCCCGCCGAGAAACCCGCCTCGTCTCCTCTGGGCTCCAAGCGAGCAGAGACCCTCCCGGGGCTGCTCAGCCCCCAAACACCCGGAGATTTACGAGGGCCAACATCCTCCTGGAGACACACGGGAGCTCAGGCTCATTTGAAGCCTTGATCTGGGGGGCTTTACGGGCTCCAGGAGGGAGCGCTCTCCCTGACCAGCCGCTCTTAAATTGTTTTTGATTCTTATCCCAAGTACTTGAAAACCACCTGGAGCGTCCTGCAGCTTGTTAAGGTCACCAATCCATCTTCTGAATGTTGCAGGCGTGGGCAGGGGGCCTGGGTCGGCCTACATGTGGGAACGTGTGTCTTTGACAGGAGCACCCTCTCCCACACCAAATGGAAGACGTCTTGTTGGCCAGGATTGCTGGAACATTCCTGCGCAGGGGGAACAGGTGACCCAGGGGCAGGAAGGCCCAGAGGCCGTGGTGGCCTCAGCACACGGTGCAGCTGGACTGTCAACACGGCGGCCGGTGCCCCTCGTGGGGGGAAGCGGGTCGTCTCCTCAGACAGTGACCACTGCTCAGCCCCACTTCTGTGACAGCTCCGTCTGGATTGGCTCTCGTGAGCACAGCCAACCGGCTCTCTTCCCTGGCAACAATGGTTTGGCCGGGAAGCCCCGGCTGCTCCTCCCCATGTCAGCTGTCCTCTCCGCCTTCTCGCTGTCGCTCGGTCGCTCACTTTCAGCGACAGTTGACTAATCATCTGGCTGGAAGAAGATGAACACTGAGAAGTGATGTTGGGCCCGTTCCACATAAAAATTAGGGATATGCTCTAGGAAGCTCACAGGAATGGAATCCTCTTGAATGAATGGGGTGGGGAGCGTGAAGGGCAGGTGAGTGGAGGTTGAATGAAGACCCGCTCTTGACGACGTGGGAGCGCGTCTCCTGCTAAAGTCAGTAGAGAACTCGGAGTCTCTGCCACAATGTTAGAGGCACGGTTATACCTGAGGGCCCTAGCCCAGCCGAGGCACACAGAACAGGGACTTACGGACTTCGTGAAGGACCAACACAAGAAAAAGTGTATGTCCAATGGTTTTCGTACAAACTTGCCATGTGGCAGGAGTTTATCTTCCAGAATATAAGGAGTTGGAGTGACATGTGGAACCACTGCTTTTTGGAGGTGAGGCAAACTGAAAGTTCTGCAGAAACACGCACACACATTCTTCTCATTAGAAGTC
The DNA here is from genome assembly GCF_030435805.1 of Mustela lutreola. Taxonomy (NCBI): domain Eukaryota; kingdom Metazoa; phylum Chordata; class Mammalia; order Carnivora; family Mustelidae; genus Mustela; species Mustela lutreola. The sequence goes on along the minus strand of NC_081294.1, from coordinate 5,920,484 downwards.
AGTCTCTCCTTCTAGATGTCTGGTACCATGTTCAAGCATCCTACCTTGGGTGGATTCCAGCACTTTCCCATCACTCTAGAGAACCAAACCCCATGCTGGTCCGATTTGGCACTGCTATTACCTATCACCCAGAATCCTACCCCCCGCCTTTCCCCAGTGGGCTCTATTCCACTACCCTCTAATTCAGCCACCGGGACAGGAAGTCTGGGGGTTATGTCTGGTATTGGTTATACTATCCCTCTCCCAGGCAAAGCAACTTCTGAGGTGCTGGGCCATGAGACGGAAGAGGAGGAACATGTCCTGCCCTGACTTCATGCTCAAGTATCTGACCGCCAAGTTGATTTTCACGATTGTTGACTTTCACCAAGGCGATAATCTTTATATTATTACATTCCTAAATTATTGCTAAGAGTGAGTACAGAAATGAATTAACCTTTCCCCAATAAAAATGGACTTCTTTTCATGTCGATGTGTTTTGAGGTTTCCTCAAGATTTAAGTAAGTTTCAAGACTCTCTGTTTCAGTATGTTATTAACATTATTACACTTATTTGTGGTTTCAAGAGGACAGAACCGATCGATGCTTACAGAGCACACTGAATTACCTGTATTTTGTCCAACACGCCCGTGCTGTCCATCCTGCTGGCCACATTTACCGTGTTGCCCCAGATATCATACTGCGGCTTCTGAGCTCCAATGACACCCGCTATCACAGGTCCGTGGTTAATACCTGTAGCACAGCAGAGCCAGGTAGATTCACGTCACAGCCACCGTCTTAAACAGAAAAGCTTCGCAAGGATATTCCCGAATCATTGTTGCTGAACAAACATTAGTTCAACCCATGGGGTTCTAAAGCAAAGAAAAACATTCTTTTCCCTTCTTAACCTTGATTCTTGATTATGTCCCCATATATCATTATGATTCCATTGTTATGTTTTTAAAAAACCCAACATAATAGTTTCCTATGTTGCTACATAATCTTAGGCAAGTGACGATCACTGTATTTCCCAATAGTTGTGGAGTTAGTGTTAATTTTGAAATACACGTCTTTCTGCTTGAAATAGCGACCCTGAGAGCAGTGAGTGGCAGTTCTGCTGCTGCTGGACTTCGGGGTCCGTGCCGCCATCTCGCTGAACGCCCCTCACCAGACACCAGAGATGTGTCCTCACCTGCCGTGCGCTGTTCCACGCGCTTTATATGTAAAAACCCCTGTGCTTCTCACAACAGCCTGATAGGGTGGCTACTGTCCTCCTCACTTCCAGCTTCGGGCATGGAGGCAGAGGACGGCCGTCAGACAGGCAGCAGACGGCAGAGACAGGTGGCTCCATGGCCCCTGCTTGCCACACGTGTCCCATGCCCAAGGCTTCTTCCCACCTTGAGGGCTGTTGCCTTGGATAATGTCCCAATGGCAAGTTTACTGAATTCCAGAGGAACATGTTTGTGCTGGGCTAAACCACCTTCCAAAGGACTCCCTGAACATGCACTGCGCTGCTGAGGCCGCCTACCCACGTTGGCGTCAAAACAACAACAGATCTTAGTAGGGGCAATACGGACTCAGATGTGAGGGAATTCTGCCATAAGAGGCTGCAGCCGATAAGCCAAGGGAGGGTCCCCGGAGGCTCGAGTTTGCAGGGATCTTTGGGTAGACAGGCCCCTGGTGGGCAGGTACGTGGGTTCTTGCCCCCTGGAAGCTGGGCTCTTTATAGCTTTGCCTCCATTAGACTGAGGACACCCCTACCTCTGGCATATGTCTCCTTACCAACCGTGATTCCCCAGGGAGACCCCCCAGAAGTTTGCCGGAGAAGCTCCGGAGTCACTACTTTCCAGCCTAGATGGCCAAGACCCCACTGATTGGACGGATTTCTTGCTATCCCAGCTGGCCCATGTGACTTCCCAGATAATCAGGCACCCAAGACCACTGTCGACATTGGTGACGGTGGCCGTGACTGCCCCTTCAGTTCGGAACCGTGATTATAAGCCCATGGTTATTACATGCAGACACCTGAGCTCCGGGTGCATTGAAGCCCTGGAAGTCTGATCAGCTTCTCTAATCAGAGAGGCCGGGCCCCTCCCCCACCCAGTGCTCCAGGCTGGATGAGTCCTTGCCCAGCATCTCAGTCCAAACAGGCAGACCCACATGTCTCACGGGAGTGGTGTGGAGAAAGGCCCCAGAAATAGAAACAGAAATACAGACATGGGTCGATTGTGCCCCTACATTTTCTGCTGGCTCTGAGACCCCTGCCTCACTGCGGGGTCACCTTGCATCCGTTAAGGAGGGTGTTTCTGAGCGATCCCATATCCCACTCCTGAACTGCTTAGCGTGCTACCCTTGGTTACAGACCTAAGCCCAAGCTTCCTCTTTGCAACGGACAGGTGGGCAGGAAGCAGAGTAGAACACCGTTCTGTGAACACGATTCCACAGAATCTTTGAAGGTATGCGAGAAGTGAGCAAGAAATTCTGCTTTTGCCGAGTACACAATAAAGCTTACACTCTGCTTTAGACACCCCAAATAATTTATTCTAGCTGCTGGCTGGTGCTCTCGAACCCCTCTGCCGTCAGCTTTTCTGCTGGCTGCTGAGTCCTGCTTGGTCAGCGCCTGGCGGGGGCGGAGGGTGGGGGGAAGCTTGGGTTGATTCCTGGCACCGGGTCAGTCTACTTAGTGCAGGGATGTGCTCGAACCTTGGCCCCGCTAACCGACTGATTCTGTAGCTTTCCCTGCAGAAAAGGACCTGAGGAGTGAATTCATCTCTTCTTACTTGTATCATTTTTTGGGGAAATATTACTCTCCCGAGTTCCTACCGCGAATGGCCACTGGATGGCGCCACGCAGCCAAGTGCAGCCAAGAGCAGCCAAACCGCCCCCAGAGTGAGGCCCAGGGCTGGGGAGAGGCAGCCCCGAGGCCTGTGAAACACAGAGCTTAGGCTTCCTAGGAAATCCCCAAGAGCTGGTGCGAGGAGTGAGTGTGCAGATACTATTTGTTACTCGATAAGCAGAGTAAATAAACACTCAACAAATTCCTGCCGAAGAGCGTTGATTCCATTCCTTAATTTGGAAAATGCGGTTATGGTCTAGACCAAGGAAACTGCTTTTTTGGGATGTAACGCAGGTGACCAGTGAACAGCTGTCCGCATCTCACCCTGCAGGGAAGGGTGGTGCTGTTTTGTCTGTAAATGCTTCTCTACACACCCGTCATGCCCCCAGGTAACAGATTTTTTTTTTAATTTTTCTTTTTATGAGAGCGCTTGATGTTTGAAGAGCTCATTCTCTCAGCTGCCAAAACAATCAGGAGGCTCTAGGGTCAAGGGGGCGCCTCCGAATCCGACATGGTCAGCAGGCCGTGGGGCAGCCCCCGCCTGCCCAGCCCTGCTCACCGCCGGGGAACGCAGCGCCTCCCCGAGCCCAGCTGGGCCCACAGGCGAGGAAGTCGGAAGGAAAAGGCGTCCAGGCGAGGACACTTAACAGCACAGACGAGCACCTTCAGCTACAGACCCGTAAAATACGCCCGGGTTTTAAAATTCAGCACATATGCACAGCAAAGGAAGAAAATCACTCTAAATATTGGGATTTTTTTTTAAGTGAAAATCTGTATGCAAATGAAATGAAAAGCCATTCCAATGGAATTTATTATGAGACCTACTCGTATGTGGACTGGCTTTCAGAAGAAGCAAAATGTGTGGCCAAGAGGAACATAAAAGGGTCGAAGAACCCGCACCCGCCATGAATGGCCACGACTGTACCCCGGCCAGACGGCGGTGCGCTGCGCTGAGGGCTCAAAGCACACTTTTTATGTGTATAGACGTTTGAAAAACGCAAGTAAGCGTGAAACATGCTCATGAGTCAACTTAAAGTAAGGGAAGAACTTACTAGCAAACGTTAGAAATTTAGAAAGAATTTAAGTGTTTTAAAGAATTTTAAAGAAATACTTTTAGACAAAGTTGGCTTGAATATGCAATCAGAAAAGCTGTGGGTATTTCAGAACCTGGGACACATGTTTAGGGTTCTTGGAGGTTGTGACCCCCAGGGGTGTGTGACTATTTCAACAATTCTAAGATGCCTTTAAAAAAAAAAATATATATATATATATATATTTACATCACAATAAAATTATAATTTACATTACAATTACATTATAAAATATATAAATATATATTAAAATACATATTTATATATAACTATATTGAACTATATTAAATGTTATTAAATATATTTAGATATTTAAATATAAATAATAAAAGTTTTGGATCTCCAAGCCTGGATGCATCTCCCAGCCCATGGCAGGTGCTGATTTCATTGGCAGGGGTCCCTAAACTCATGGGGTGGCTTACAGTCGATGCTGTGCCGCCGGCCTAAGGCCGCACGCAGGGCTTGCAGAGGGACCCTGGCCGCAGGGGTGAGGCAGCGCGGCTGGAATGCAGCGGGAGGACCTGTCAGCGCTCACAGCCGGGCTCCTACCAAAGGCCGTTTTGTCTTCTAATTTGTACAAAAGCGTCTCAGGGGCTCCTCACTTCCCTGAGCCTCCCCGCCCCCCATCCGGCCCTCCTGCCCCTCAGACGCAGGGCTTGGCTCTCCCCGGACCCTCCCCAGCCGGACCCTCCCCAGCCGGTCCCCCGCCGAGCCGCGGCCACAGCTGCGGGATGGTCCCAGCACGTACCGACGCGCAGCTTGAAGTCGTTGAAGGAGTGCTTGTTGATGGCGTCCAGCTTGGCCACCAGCGCAAAGGCGAACTCCACCATGGTGCCAATGTGCATGTACTGCCGCTCGGGCTCCTGGACGGATACAAATATTTAAATATTTATATTTAAATATCTAAATATGTATATGTGGTCCGTATACACTATGGACGGAAGCAGCACGGGGTGGGGGTTAGAGCTCAAGGGGCAGGATGACAGTCCCTGGGTCGCAAGGCGGGCTCCCGTCAGGAAGAATGCCCCAGTCCTGTGGGGTTTACCCCCCGCACGAGGAGGCCTTGTGCCCCCATTCATTTCTGTGGCCGTGGGAGACCTGAGACCTAGGAGACACGGAGCACCCAGACAGACACCCAGACAGACACCCAGACAGAAGACTGCCAGGAGAGCTGGCTCTTGGATCCCCGCTGCCTCCCACACCCATCTCCCCGCCTTCTCCACCGGGCTGGGGCCTCCTGTGGGACTGACCAACGCGAGGGGCCAGGGAGGGTCCGGGGGTGCAGGGGAGAGGGCTGGGTCCATTCCTCCTCTTCCCCACTCCACACCCGCCACAGCTCCCTCCGGTTCTGGAAACACCACATCTTCCTTTTGCCCTGATAGGAGAGGGGTGCTCTGTGTCCACCCAAATTCATAACCTCCAATACCTCAAAATTTGTATTTGGAGATTTTTACCTCCGTCATTAAAGAGGGGATTAAGAACAACTTCCCTATGACCCTGCCTTTGCACTCCTGAGTATTTACCCCAAAGATACAGATGGAGTGAAAAGAAGGGCCCTCTGTACCCCAGTGTTTATAGCAGCAATGGCCACGGTCGCCAAACTGTGGAAAGAACCAAGATGCCCTTCAACGGACAAATGGATAAGGAAGATGTGGTCCATATACACTATGCAGTATGATGCCTCCATCAGAAAGGACGAATACCCAACTTTTGTAGCAACATGGACGGGACTGGAAGAGATTCTGCTGAGTGAGATAAGTCAAGCAGAGAGAGTCGATTATCATATGGTTTCACTTATTCGTGGAGCATAACAAATAGCATGGAGGACATGGGGAGTTAGAGAGGAGAAGGGAGTTGGGGGAAAATGGAAGGGGAGGTGAATCATGAGAGACTATGGACTCTGAAAAACAATCTGAGGGGTTTGAAGTGGTGGGGGGGGTGGGAGGTCGGGGTACCAGGTGGTGGGTATTAGAGAGGGCACGGGCTGCATGGAGCACTGGGTGTGGTGCAAAAACAATGAATACTGTTACGCTGAAAATAAATAAAAAATAAATTTAAAAATAAAAAAAAGAGGGGATTAAGATTAAATTGGGTCATTGGTATGACTTATCCAGTATGACACGTGTGCTTCGAAAAAGGAGACTGAGACACAGACACATGAGAGGACCCTGCAAAGACACGGGGGGAAGAGGGTGTCTACACAGCGAGGATAGAGGCCTCCAAAGAAACCAACCCCATCAGTGCCTCGGCCTCTGACCTGCAGGCTGGAGAACTGGGAGACAACAGATTTCTGTTGCTTAAGCCTCCAGTCGGTGGTGCTCTGTGACGGCAGAACCCTAGCCGACCAACACAGGGTGACGACTCCCTGCCTTCCCGGCCCCAGGCGATTTCTCATCTCTTGAGGAACAGTCATCACACATCACACAGAGAGCCGAAGGAAAGGACAAGTTCAAGGTTTCCAATGAAGGTAAGTGGGAATGTCTATTCCTATTTGCTATTAACTTATATTTGTGACTATTAACTCATATTTGTTAATTTATATTCACAATGAATTTCTAACACCTAATTATGTTTGTAATTCCTTTTGGAGATCATCTTTCTAATATTTCTATTTTTGGTTATATTTTAAACACTGACTCTCTATTAGCATACATATATAATTCATAAAATGTATTCCATGTCCTGAAGTTTCCCGCTGCCCCAATACTGATTAGGGGCATCAGAATGTGGGGTGACATGTAGACCCAGGCCTGTCCACTGGATCTGCCCAGCATCTGGGGCTCGTGGTTCTCCGGTGTCCGTCTCAGCACGAGAATCAGCGCGGTCTTTCATGTCCGTCACTAGCCTGTGAGCTCCCCAAGAGCAGACTGTCTTCTGTTACTCGGTGTCTCCCCAGCATGGCAGTGTGTGGTCCAGGAGCAGCACCCGATGCCTGGTCATCGAGGGACTGCGCTTACACTGCCTGGCGTGGAGCCAAGAGGAAATGTCTGGGAGGAACCGAGAGCATCGTCAAGCTTTGGGGGGAGGTCGAGGCCAAGGGATGCTCACTGGGGTGGGGGGTCCTATGTCCAGGAGCGGCCATTCATACATCCCTGAAGTGGGAGAGGGCTCTGAGGGAAGAAGAACACATGGGATATTCAAGCAGGGATGGGGGGTGGGCCTCACTCGGCTGGGGACACAGGAGGAAACCAGTAAGGACACTGGGAATCCCTGCGATAAAAGCAGGAGAGGTGGGCCTTTGTGGAGCTCAGGTGGCGACTTCCGGGACACGTGCTGGATCCTCTGGACCCCAGGGGAGCTCCGTCAGAGACAGAGAGAGCTCTCCAGAAGGTCAAAGGGGAGGTCCCTGGTGAACGGGGAGGGGAGAGCCCCCCCCCCACAGGGCGGAGATAAAAACCAGCTCTGAGGCTCTCCGTAGGGATGATGGGGCAGGACAGTGGAGGCAGTGGACGTAGCATATTCGAGGTGACAGGGAAGTGGGGAAAACCAAGGCCAAAGGAGAAAGGAAAATGGCAGCAGAGTCACTCCATGAGTCCACGTGTTTCAGGGACCGGAGTCGGGAAGGCTAGCACTGGGCAGGTCCGTTGCCGTGGGCCCTGCTGACACCTGGGCCGGGTCATTCCTTGTCCTGGGGGACTCTGTCCACAGAGGCCAGCAGTGACAGGACGGCTGCCTTCCAGGAATGACAGCCCAAAAGATGTTGCCTGATGTCCCTTCGGGGGCAAACCTCCCCCCCTGACCCAAGACCACTGTGCTCGATCATCTGAACGTGAGCAGGAAAGAGGGTCCATTCCTGGTTCAGAAGAACATCTTCCACTCATGAATTCTGTCCTTCTAGAGAAAGACCAATAAAACCTTACATGAATTCTGTCCTTCTAGAGAAAGACGAATAAAACCTTACATGAATTCTGTCCTTCTAGAGAAAGACCAATAAAACCTTACATGAATGCTGTCCTTCTAGAGAAAGACCAATAAAACCTTACATGAATTCTGTCCTTCTAGAGAAGGACCAATAAAACCTTACATGAATTCTGTCCTTCTAGAGAAAGACCAATAAAACCTTACATGAATTCTGTCCTTCTAGAGAAAGACCAATAAAACCTTACTGGCACCGTAAATCCTTAACTTGGAACGTGCGAGGAAATGCAAACAGCTTCAACAGCCGGAACCGGGGGACGGACGGTCAGTGGATGTCGGCGAGGTCGGCGAGGACGCGGTCATTCCTTCAGACAGTGCGGCGCTTCCGTCCGTGCTCCAATGCCTCCTGTCTCATGACCCCCAGGGAAGGCGTGATTTGGAGGTTCACGCAGTCCCCCGGAGACATCATGCCCTGAACAGGGAGCACGAACTCAACAGGGAGCTCGAAATCAATAGGCAGAATCCCGTGTCACTGACATCACCACTGTCCCAGCAAGGAGCACAGATTTGCAGGGGCGGGGCCGGGGGGGTGACATGGTTTGCTGCCACCGAACGGTGGCGCAGCAAACCCCTCGCCGAGGAATTATCACCCGATCTGTTTTCACGCGGTGGGCTTAAGCTGGAGGTTTCCATGACCTCGGTGATGAATGGAGAGACCAAGTCTGGGGAGTGGGTTTAAATCCAATGTCGATAACTCATTTGGGCTTAGTAAGTCCTTGAAAAAAATGACGCTCAATCTTTATGCTCAGAGCTCAGTTCATTTCAAAAAATCCTTAAACTGAGCTTTTGATAAATATTTGATGACAGTATAAAGCAGCTCTTTCTCTCTCCCACATCAAAATGATTTCTCTCAGATGTCTCCAAGTATTTAAGCGACTTCCAGTGACACGGCAAGGAGGTGCATTCCGTACCCCAGAACCCATCTTGGAAGCTGTTTGCTTTGGAAATTCCACCAGCCAGGAACGCCGCTTAAAGCACATGTATGTTTATCGTGGTCATTATATGACCCACGTGACCGTACACCCCGGGCTCATGCTTTAGGCTGAAATTCACACACGCCTCCTCTCGAGACCACTCTTTTCTCCTCGCCGTCTCCCACCCGTCACATACTCACGGAGCACCTGCTGTGGGGGCATCTGTCTGCTGCTGAAGGGTCAGAACGACCGTCTAGGAGCTTTCTCCCCTGCGAGATTTTTTTTTTTTTAAACATTTTATTTATTTATTTGACAGAGATCACAAGCAGGCAGAGGCAGGCAGAGAGAGAGAGAGGAGGAAGCAGGCTCCCCGCTGAGCAGAGAGCCCGATGCGGGGCTCGATCCCAGGACCCTGAGATCATGACCTGAGCTGAAGGCAGAGGCTTTAACCCACTGAGCCACCCAGGCGCCCCTCCCCTGGGAGATCTGGATGAGACCTTGCATTCTCGAAAGGGAAGGTCTGCTCCGTCCCACGTGGGCTGATCATCACAGGCTGGGGATGGGCTCTCATGTGGTGGCTCTGACCACCCGAGTGTCCAGTACCTGTCGGACCTGTCAGGTACCTGGGACTCCCAGCTTCCCAGTGTTAACCAGAACTCCAAGGCGTAAACACACATTTGGGGAAAGCGGCCTGACTGCTAGGCCATCCGAATCTCCGGAACTTGGATTCAGGTGGGCTCTCACTCTTTTCCACCAGTCTCACTTTCCAGGGAACACAGTTTATTGAAATGCACATTACACAATGTTCTGGAAGCACCCCCCACCCCACCCTCCCGTTTTAAACCATTTCCTAAGAGGAAGTTAGTTACCAAGCACAGCGCTCACCGTGGAGCCACTGTCATGGTTATGAGAGCGTGTACCCCAGGCCTGGTTTTCAGATACATTAATGAATGAGGGACACGATTGTCCCTATGAGCACTGGGACACATAGGTACTGTCCTGGCTGCTGGAGATGTCTGAATAATTGTGAGCAACATCAACATCGTTGCTTGTGTATTTAATCCTCACAGGGAGTCCCATGAAGGACTTCCTGTCTTTATCCCCGTTATGCAGACGGGGAAAGAGAGACCCTGGATGGGTAAAAACTGGCACAGGCGGCAGACCGGGCGTCCGACTCCAGGCCTCATCTTAGCTGCCACGTGGCCGCCCTCCTCGCGCGCATCGAGACTGTGGCGGGACCTTGGCTGTTTGCATTTTGTGTCCCATCTTCATATTTGTGTTGCATCTTTGACTTTCCTTCCAGTTTAGCTTATTAATTTTAAAACTTTCGCATCACATTCATTTTTGTGAGCTTCCTCAGGGACAGGTTTACGTGAAATCTGCACAAACAGGTCGACAAACAGGTAAGCGGTCTTCCGTGATCGTCTTGCTGGTCAATGGTGGCGGGAGGGTTGGATGAGGAGTCCGAGAGGCACTCAGCTGGTGGGGAGCTGGCCCCAGGAACGGCTGGTTAACGGCTCTGGAACTAGCCATGCGGGTGGCTGGAGCTGTACTTGGCGACCCTAGTGCACACCCAAACGGTGTGTCCAAAACTAATACGATTATTTCATCTCCCCAAGGATAGCTCTCACTCTTGACTCTCCTGCTCTGCTAATGGCGTCATCAATCGCAGATCGCTGTATCAGAAGCCGGAGGTGCTGGCAGCTTGGCCTTCTGTGCGGCCGCCCCTCTCCCCGCCCAGCCCCCAGTTCCTACGTCTGCCTCCCCTGGGCTCCCTCCTGCCACTCACGTCTTCCTTTATTTCCCCGGGACCAGCATTAACACTCTGACCGTCCACTGCCTGTCTGAAAGCAGGACGTTCCCCCAAATGACTGCCGATACCTTTGGTCCGGCAACCTTGGGTTCAGCCCCAGGTCCTGTTACCATCAGCTGTGTGGCCTTGGCTGAGTCACTTAACTTCTCTGGGTGTCGGTTTCCTCATCTGTGATGGGACAGTAACTGCCTGTCTCCTAGGGTTGTGGGCAGGGTGAAATGAAGTGGTTAAGTGAATTCAGGCTGTATCCCCGGGGCTCAGGATTTATTTCCTTTCTTTTATGATGGTTTAGAGAAGCATGTCGCTCTGCTTGACGAGAAAATCATCTAGGAGGAAAATGTCGGTCAGAAACTGTCTTATGCCCCAGTGTAGAACTTTCTCCCTTTGCACACACGGAGCATCCTACAGAGATGTATGCCTTTGGCAATGACCGAGCATCTGACATCTCCCGAGTCTTTGAGATTCCCAGTCTATTCCATGAAGATCAATGGTCTGGTTTCTTTCAGTCTTCAGTTTCCTGTCAGTAGCATGAAAGTGGGAAGACATTTCTCTCTGCTTACAACACATCATGGGAGCTGATGTTTGTACAAAAATACACAGCAGAGACCCGAACTATTTTCTCCTTTTCCAGTAAAGGAGACGATGGTTATTGGTTTCGACAGGTGCTTGAGCTACAGTGACACTGCGGCAGAAAGTCTCAGAGTGACCCCTCACTTCTTCCTCAGTCAATTTTTTTTAAAGATTTTATTTATTTATTTGACAGGCAGAGATCACAGGCAGGCAGAGAGGCAGGCAGAGAGAGAGGAAGGGAAGCAGGCTCCCTGCTGAGCAGAGAGCCCTATGTGGGGTTCGATCCATCCCAGGACTCTGGGATCATGACCTGAGCCGAAGGCAGAGGCTTTAACCCACTGAGCCACCCAGGTGCTCCCTTCCCCAGTCAATTTTGCAAAGCCCCTCCGCTATGGACTGAATGTGTCCCCTCAAAATTCCTGTGTTGAAGCCTGAGCGCTGGTGTGATGGATTAGGAGGGGGGGCCTCTGGGCGGTGGCTAGGTCACATGGTGGGGGGGGGGGCTTATGATGGGATTAGTGCCCTCACGCGCAGGGGCTGGGTACAGCTTGCTTCCTCTCCCTGTCTTCCACCATGTGACACACAGCCAGAAGACAGCCATCAGCAAACCGGCAGGAGGGTCCCCACCAGACACCTGATCTGCCGCTGCCTTGGTCTTGGCTATACCAGCTTCCAGAATTGCGATAAATAAATGTTGTCACCCAGCCTCTGGCCGTTTGTTAGGGCGGCCTGGGCTGGCGGAGGTGGCCTCCAGTATTGCACGGCACCCAGCACTGAGACTGGTTGCACATGTGCCATTCCTGGGCTGTAAACTCCGGAGGGCGGTTCCAGAGGAGTCGGCCATCAGCAAGGAGCTGTCACCCGCGCCAGTGAGGAAAGGAAGCATCCGCTGGATGTCCCACCGGCTAAATCTAGACCCACCCAGCCAGAGACGGAGCCATTAACCCGAGTCCGTGAAGGCGGAAGGAAAACGTTTCTTGCTCATGGCTTTGCGGGCAGCTCAGTGTCCCTACCACACTGCGTGAGCCGGTACAGGAGTCTCCCGGATGGATCCCCAGGAGCCTGGGATCTGATCTGGGGGACGGGGGGAGCCGAAAATTGGAGAAACGTTTGTGCTTGCCGACAGCGGTGTCTCTATAGGGCGAACTTGGCAAGACCCAGATGTGGCAAAAGGCGGTGTTAGTAACTGTCCTCAAGCTGCAACCCTGGGTCGGCCGGTGCATTTGTGTGGATACAACAAATAAACGACTACCTTTACTTTTACAAGTTTTTAAAATCAGGTTAATTTTTATAGAAATAAATAATTCAATAGATTAATTTTAAAAATTCTCTCTGCTTGACTTATTTTACTCAGCATCATCTCTTCCAGTCCCATCCATGTTGCTACAAAAGTTGGGGATTCATCCTTTCTGATGGAGGCATCATACTCCATAGTGTATATGGACCACATCTTCCTTATCCATTCGTCCGTTGAAGGGCATCTTGGTTCTTTCCACAGTTTGGTGACCGTGGACATTGCTGCTATAAACATTGGGGTACAGATGGCCCTTCTTTTCACTACATTTGTATCGTTGGGGTAAATACCCAGTAGTGCAATTGCAGGGTCCTAGGGAAGCTCTATTTTTAATTTCTTAAGGAATCTCCACACTGTTCTCCAAAGTGGCTGCACCAACTTGCATTCCCACCAACAGTGTAGGAGGGTTCCCCTTTCTCCACATCCTCTCCAACACATGTGGTTTAATGTCTTGTTAATTTTGGTGGTTTTGATTATCATATGGTTTTACTTACTTGTGGAGCATAAGGAATAACATGGAGGACATCAGGAGAAGGACAGGAGAAGTGAATTGGGAGAAACTGGAGGGGGAGACGAAGTGTGAGAGACCATGGAGTCTGAGAAACAGACTGAGGGTTTTGGAGGGGAGGGGGAAGGGGTATAGGTGAACCTGGTGGTGGGTATTCAGGAGGGCACGGATTGCATGGACCACTGGGTGTGGTGCATAAACAATGAATCTTGGAACACTGAAGAAATAGAATGAAGTTAAAAAATTAAACAAAAAGAATAATTAAAAAGAGAGTGAGAGGACAAATGCTTTATAAAATGGTAGTCCCCCTACTGCGGAAGAGCGTAAGAGCTTCCAGGCACCCCTCTCTGCTTCTCCCCTGCCTATGTTTTCTAGTACTACAAATTGATTCTTTTCAAAGCACTGCTGGGCACGGGTCTCAATCTACTTGAGACCGAGAAGGAGAGCTGGAGGTCTGGCTTACTACAGCAGTAATATAATCAAAGCAAGAATTTGAATGAAAGTTCATTCCTGTATTTAGGGTTCAACATATCTAAGTTCTTTTTTTTTATTTTTTAAGGTTTTATTTATTTATTTGACACAGAGAGAGAAAGAGCACAAGCAGGGGGAGCGGCAGGCAGAGGGAGAGGGAGAAGCAGGCTCGCTGCCGAGCAAGGAGCCCGATGTGGGACTCGATCCCAGGGCCTTGGGATCATGACCTGAGCTGAAGGCAGATGTTTAACTGAATGAGCCACCCAGGTGCCCCTCAACTTATCTAAGTTCTTAATAATATTTGTTTGAAAAAGATCCGAACGATATACACCATGGCTAAGACCAAAGAAAGCCCAATCCTTGACTAGGGCGTGCAGGATGGACTTCCTCTGGGATCCAGGCCCTCGCCTCGGACGCGGAGCGGTGCGGGCCCAGGAGGCAGCGGAGGGAAGGAGGTCACACGGCGTGGCGTGGCGGTGCGGAGAGCACACGGGGCCTCCGGGAAGCAGCTGCTCCCGTGTCCCAGTTGCCGACTATGGTCTTCAGAGATGAGGATCGGGTAGATAAGCTCCCAAGTGTCGGGAGAATTGGAAGTGATTTTTTTTTTTAAGTAAAATGTCCTTTTTCTAAGAACAATACCCTGTAAGTCAAGAAGAGCATACTTGTACCCACGATGTACTCTCAGGGCTTCCGGGGTGAAGGCCATGGCAGGAGCCAGTGGGAGGCTTTGCAGCTGTGCAGCCTGGAAGCAGATTGGGGGGGGGGGGGGCTCCTGGCAGTGAAGGGAAGGGTCCCCGGCTTCCCTCACAGCCCATGTGTTTCTCAGGCGCACGTCCGTGGGGGGCTGAGTGCGGTTAGGACGCCGGCCCATTCTCAGTCTAACGCTTCACTTTCTGACAAGCCCCTGCTTCCTTCGAGAACAACAGTCAGCGGTCATGCATAAGGCAACCAACTACTCAGTCTCGTCGTCTTCAAGCTTCAACAGAGAATGCACTGTTTCATTTAAAAATACGAATGAAGCAAAACAAAGGCAGACACAAGAGCCGTGCTCTGACCAGGTGCGGACAGGCTGCTGGGTCTGTGCAGGTCCCTGTGTGGCCGCCATGGGGAGGAAACAAGAGGGAACCGAGGAACACCAGCTCAATTTCACGCGGCTCTTCTCCAGGTAACTTTGCCTCTTCTCGGATTTAAGAAAAGCACCTTAATCCTTGATCAACCTGATACATTTTGCAAATTGAATGTCTTTTGTTGTCAAACTAAATATTTGGCTAAAGAATGAAGAGAAAGGGTTTTTTTCTTGACTTAGAACTAGAAAGACAAGTAGATAGGTTACAGGCAGGTTACAAAAGGCATAAGAGAATGTTCATTTCTTGGAAAAATAAAATATCCACATTGATACGTATCACATGTGATACGCCCCTCACCCCAATCAAAGGTCATGCACTTTCCTTGCAGAAGACCTGAGCTGCAGTTCAAAGTGTTTCTAGGATGACCTTACTGAGTTCTAATTCAGTGCCCTGCATAAACACAGCTCACACGGAGTAAACGGCCGCGTGGACCTGACGGCATATCCTACTGCATTTATGTCCCAAACCCTTCTAACCGTTCTGCGGAGGCAGCAATGGCCCTGTGCAGAGCCGAGCGCGAGTCACAACTGGGTCATTACGGCTGTCAGCCGTGCCACCTGCTCTGGCCACGCAGTATTCTGTGGATGAAACGGGCTGCTCCCCATTTTACGTGAGGAAACGGGGGGGGGGGCAGATAGCTCAGCTATTGTAGGACGTCACGAGCGGTCTCACGGGACAGTCACGCTCTTTCCGCACCACCATGCGGGCCATCGACACTTAGGACAGAGTGGGGCCTGGGAAGAAGTCAGGAAGCAGCTCACGGGGAGCTGAGAAGGCCGGTTTAGGGCCAGGGGTGGATGAGGGCAGGAGGGATGGGGCCTGCGGGACAGGGAAGGGGTGTCAAGGTCAGGCAGGGGCCGCAGAGACCGAGGGGTTCAGACTGGACCTCGGCGTGCGGCTGTGAACGTGGTGCGGGCGGGGGGGATGGTGAGGAGAAGGAGCCGAGGGACCCAGGGCCCCGGAGCAGCGGGTGAGCCCTGCCCGGAGCGGACGGCCCTGCTCTGTCGCCACTTGTTCTCTCTGTGCCCTTGGGCCAGTTACTGCTCTGCTGTGCCTCCGTTTCTCCTCCTCCATCTAGGACGTGGGTGGTTGCGGGGGGATCTGTTAGGCTTGTTTAAAGCAGACCCAGGAGGTATTTCAGTAAGTTCACAAACGTCACGGGGAGAAAGCAGTGGGTTTCCACCAGCAGGAGCAGGTCCCTGAAACAGGGAAGGAAGCCAAGTGCCGTCCTGAGCAGGAAGGTGGGCACGTGCTCCACCCTCCAGGGAACAAAGCCAGGTCAACGCTGGGCACAGCGCCCCCTGCTGGGGATCTCGGCGGCGGTGGGGGGGGGATACCACCTCCCAAGATGAGGCTGTGGGACACTGGCCCTCCACAGGGACCTGGAAACGCAGGCCTGGCCCATGTCCGGATGGCGATGATGAGGCTGGCGGGGGCGGACTCTGCAGGGGGATGGATCACGGATCAATTATGGGGGAGGCCCTTGACAGAGACGCGGTGTCGGGGTCTGCGAGAGAGAGACCCCAGGCAGCAGGCAGCCCAGCGACGGACCAGAGGCTAAGGAGGAAGGGCTTCTAGGTGGAGGTGACCACCGGCTCGATCAGAGGCCGCAGACAGGACTCTGAGAGTAAGTGTGCAGGGCACACGACCCGACTTGGGTTCTGGAATGTGGAAGTGCTTCCTGGTGTTCAAGAGCAGGATTTACGGTGTCGGGGCTCAAGAGGGTGAGGGAGGAGAGGACGGGCAGAGTAAGGACTCTCGGCCGCAGAGTGCGCCTGAGGGCAGGGAGAGACCCTGGCGAGCCCGCGTCCGGGGAGGCAGAGCACGACACGTCCGGCTTTAGGGGGTGATGGGGGGCGCGTCCACCCTACAGCCCCAGCGCTGAATGGGTTCTCACGCAGCAGCATCTCTGAGAATCTCCACTCTGAGCCTCCGCCAAAGGGGACCTAAGGTCTGTTGGTGACCTAAGGTCTGGAGTGGGTGCAGTCAGGTCACGGACCCTGAAAGGCTCACCAGGGCAGATTGGCCTGCGAGGCCTCAGGAACAGGGTTGGGATGAGGTGACGTGAATGGGGGACCCCCTTTTAGGCACAGAATTTTCAGGAGGTGGCAAAAAGCTCAACAATCAGGATAAATGACATCCTCGTGCGATAGTTTGAAAATAAAAATGAATGCAGAAAAATCCAGAATGAACTAAAATATCAAAACTTGAAATAAAGGTAAATATGTGGAACGAATTGTTTCCTGCCAAAATTCCTATCTTGAAGCCTTAAAACCCTCTCCCCAAGATCTCTTTCTCTCTGTCTCTGCCCTGCGAGGACACAGTCAGAAGGGGGCCGTTACCAGCAGGAAGAGGGCGTTCGCCAGCCCCGTATCCTGCAGGATCGCGACATTGGGCTTGCAGACTCCAGAGCCACGAGGCAGGCCACATCTGCTCTTTGAGCCCCTCCAACGGTGGTGGTCTCTTACCGCGGCCCTCGCGGACTAAGACAGTAAGTGCCCAACACCTCACAGCCTCAGGCAAGAGGAGAAGGTCCCTTCCTGTAGGTAAGATTTTATGTTACATTTTAATGCTTAACTTTTCCCATAACATCAAAGGTGCTCAAAAAGTATAAGTTTGCTTCCATTATAGCCAGGAAAATAAAATGATCATCAGTTCTGTTTTTGGTAATAATTAAGGTAATTCAAGATAATGTCTGGGCGTCTGGATGGCTCAGTCAGTTCAGCGTCTGCTTTCGGCTCAGATCATGATCCCAGGGTTCTGGGATCGAGCCCCGTTCAGGGCTCCCTGCTCAGCTTCTCCTCCCCCGCCTGCTGGTCTGCCTGCTTATGCTCTCTCCCTCTCAAATAAATAAAATATTTAAAAAAGTTATACATTTTCATACCTCTATCTTATAATTTTCCAATACTGTAATGTTCTGTCAATAAAAATCTAATTATTAAAAATACACAATCCCATGTATGTGGGGCTACACATTTCTTCTTTTGCCTCTGACACCAAGATGGCTTGGGAAGGCACTACTCAGAACCCAAGGTAAGAGTCTTCTAAGGTTTCATTTATTGCTCATATATTTTACTTTTTAATATTTTATATTATTTTACATATTATATTATATTATTATATACGATATATATTAATATGTTACTTTATATTTTATGTTATTTATATTTTATATTATTTTTTCTATTTTACTTTTTAAATTTTACTTTTCCTTATTACTAAAGTAACGCTTACCTATTAAAAAAATAATAATCTGGAAGCAAACACCCAAGGAGAAGAGCAAATGGAGTGAGTTGGGAGACTGTTAGCATCACCAGTCAGTCAGAGGGTTCACGCTCCAGCCTCTGCCCATGAATATTGAGGGAAAGGAGCAGAGGGAGCTCTGTTCAGCATGCTGCTGTTTCTCTGTCCCTCTCTGGCCCCATCCAGTCTGTGGGAGGGGGTTGTGGGGGAGGGAGAGAGCAGATGGGCTCAGCCCTGGTTTCTTGGGAGGACTCGGCCTGCCTCCAGCAAGCTGTGCTCTGCTAAGTTCTGTTCCTCTGAGTTGCACCCACCACCTCTGTCTCCACAGCAAACCTGTCCTGGAGCCATCAGGGAGCCCACTGTCCTAAAAGGGAGGGGGTTCTTGTTTACCGAACCACAAGCAACACAGCATATCTACACACACACACACACACACACACACACACACACACACACAGAAACAAAACACAACATAACAGAAAACCCCCTCAAAACTACAGTTACTCAATTTTGCCCCAACCACCTTCTCAACCAAATTTCTCAGTGGTCAGAGTGGTTTTTGGACCACATCAGTTTTAATCAAAAGACCAGGAGCCAACTCTAATGAGTCATCCTAAAATAAACAGCTCTAATCTTCTACCCTTTGTTGTATATTTATCTGGTATCAAGCAGCTGCCAGACGGGTTGTTTTTTCCTACCCCTGCTGACCAGAGAAAGGAATTCTGTGAACAGACCCTGAGAAGCCTCTGGAATCTCTTTTTCTCATTGGGTCTTGATCACTGAGGTTTAGGTTGTACGCACAGTACAGTTTCTGAGTCAGCACATGGCCGTTTGGGCCCCAGGGAGGGTCTATGGGTGGAGCTGAGGCTCCATGTGCTGTTGGGGGGCCGATATGTCTGTACCTGGGCGTGCTCCTGGCTAGGCACGGCGCTCAGACCCGTCGCTGCCATGTATGTGCTGCCAATGGTCTTGATCTTTTCAACTCCACTGAATTTCGGCTTGGACAGCAGCTGGAAAGCAGAGACATGCATTCAGTGACTTAACTGGGTGCACTTTCTAAAGACAGTCTCAAACTCTAGTTCACGATTTTAGAAATACAACTTATTTCAACCACTGCTTACTCACACTTTGACCTTGGGCTTGGATGAGAAAGAACACTTTATATGCTCCATAAAGACAGTGTCCTTGGATGGAAATGCAGTATAATGTTTTACTTCCAATTAACATGAATTAGCTTTTAAAATCTGCCAGTGAAGAAACTAGGATAAATTACAGAGCATGGCCTCAAATAAATTTCCCACGCTGGGTTTGAAAGGCTTAGCACAAACATGATTCAGTGGGGGAGGTCTTCTGTGCATGGGGAGGGTGATTTATGACCAATTATAATGCTGAGAACTGGCTTTTTCCTCTGAGCTCTAGATGTAAGGGGAAGAATGATCTAGAATGTCTCCTCTCATTAGCTCTGACCTGAATATTTCTTGTTCAAGTTTCTGATATCAGTTACCAGCTTCCTACTGGCCTCCTCCCCATCCAAGTACATTAGGACTTGTGGTGGGTTGGAGAATAGGTAAAAATAGGAGCAGAAGCTGTAGGAAAGAGAAGGGTAGAGAGGGGAAGGAAAGAAAACGCTGAAAGATGCTGTCTGCCTCTGCTCAGGAGGACAATGGGACCAACTGAGGGCTGGGAACATCTTGACCCTTTTTTGGCAGTCTGGCTTTTGGGCATACCAGTGGGAATCTCTACTTGCCATGACTTCACCATAAGTCTTGAGTCAACCTCATAGACACAATGGTGGGTACAGAAAAATGTACAGGTCACACAGGACATTTAGAAGGTTGGCCTGAAACCATCATATCACATCAGTAATTTCATCACTGTATTTCAAAGTTCCATAGATCCTGATGAACCTAAGTTCATGTACGTCAATTTTGCTATATTTAGCTTGATATCTGTAAGAATGATGTAGCAACATCCTTAAAACCACAAGTGTGTTTGTTCTTACCAGAAAACAAAACACATTATTCTCTATGTAGGCAGAATACTGGAAATTGAAAAATGACAACTATTTCAAATTCTGAAGCATATACTTTGTCCCTTCTAAGATATGTTATCCCTCATACAGACTGCTTTTTCAGTAACAAAGCATATCATCCCTGCACAATTCAAGTTGATATCTGACCTTGGAGTATGCTGAGATAGATATGCCAATAATCTACTATGATAAATACATTCATCATCTCTTTTTATATCAAGAGATAAGCAAGCATTTTCCTTGGAGCTCAAGCCTTTTGAGAGAATTCATGAGCACACTGGAAAGACATTTTATTGATACTAATTTTGGTACTTGTACCTGGGGATCATCCTATCTCACAAAAAAACTGTATCTCTCTCTCCAAAATTAGTCAAGGACCGTAAGAGAGCAAAAGTCTTTCATTCTTAGCCAGCCACCAAAAATTACACCCAAAGACATATTTCAAGATATGCCACAAGACTGGACTAACTTCCCCCGCAGTGGTCACAAGAATGCTACAGTGTGGGGCGGGGGCTACCCCACCGGGCAAGGGTAATTCTCAAGTACATACATCATCAAAGTCAGCGATGATCTCATTCAGGAGCCGAAGGCATTCCAAGCCCTCCTTGTTCACATCTGATTCCGTGTAGAATTCTTTGAAATCCGGAATAGAGGCAAACATGACGCAGACACAGTCATAGGACTGGTGGTATAAGTCCTGCCCAGGAGAAAGGGAGGCGCTGAGCACTAGGAAACCTTTTCAACAAACACACTCTGCAGGCAAGGGTTTCTCTATGTTAGAACTGGTGAAGAAATCGCCCAGTATCCCACTCCACCTCCCCCACACCAGCCCCGAGCACATTCCAGACCGTGGCTGTTGGTGCCTGGTGAAGGGTTCTAAGGAGCAGGAGGCGGGGTCCGAGTCCTCTGTTCCCACTGCTCTATCAGCTCATCGGAGGAGTCCTTCCGGTAGAATCCCTTCTGCCACCCCGACCTCGGACCATGGCAAGACATCACAGACTTCTGACTTAGTCAAAGAGGTATCCTTTAAGCAACCGAAGGCAAACAAAACCATCTCCCAAACCAGTCTATTGGCCTACAGTGACTTGTGATGCCTAAAATGACACCCTTTGCATTGAGGTCTTTAAGCATTTTATTCTTTACTGTCCCCTGAAAGGAGCAGATGGAACCCATCAAGGTAATTCTCAATGACACCAGAAAGATCCAGTGAAACTCCCCAGGTTCCTTACTCACACAGAATCAAACACCAACACTATTACTCAACATAGCCCTTTGTTTTTAAGTAGAAAGAGATTCATGTTTCTTTATCCATACACATGAATAAAATTACAATGTCTTGTCAATATAATTTTAAGGTGTTTCCATAATGTTTTCAACATACAGCCTTCAAGTTCAGTGACATGTTCAGAAAGGGAGGGTTGTTTTGTAGGCACAGAGGCTGATCCTCGGTGAGGAGCTGTCCTCCCACTGGCGCTCGCTCATCAGGGCCCACAGGTGACATGACACTGGCAGGAAGGCCAGGTGCCATGGCGGGCGCAATGCAGCATGGGAAATACCCCTCCACCAGGGACCATGAGGAATGTTCTGTTAAACAAGATGACTGACCTCAAAGTGGAGAAAGAATGCAGGTGGCCAGGACTTCCTGTGTGCCTGTCAGGGGGAGGGAACGGACTCCGCATGGCTGTTTTGACGAGCTCTGCTCTCTGGGGCACCCAGGGAGACCGCAACTTCAACAGCCCTTGTAAAGGGCTCTCAGAAGAGCCTCTCAGAAGAACCGTTCTTCTCCCACTGAGGTCTCTTAACAAACACATCAGGACAATGGCGACCCACGAAGGTCACCACAACGACTTCCTGAAAAAGCTGAAAAAAAATCCGTTGGCTTCCTGTTCTCAGGGCCAACCGCCCTGCAATGCCTTCTGCTCCTGCCTCATAATCTTCACAAAATACATGGACAATGGAATCAAGGTTTTTCTCTTCTACTCGGCTCTCAACATGGTTGTGTTGGCTCATTGTGCGGACGGTACTTTGTCGGCGGAGCTCTTTGTGAGCATCCGTGCGCTGGGAAGGCAACGCGGGGCCCGTGCGACAGGCGAGCTTAGATTCTAGTGAGTCTGATGAAGCCGGGGAGTCAGCGTACTGGGGAGCGAGAACCCGCTAGAAGCCTGTTCTAGTTAAAAATGCCAGTTTTATCAAAGAAATACACATTTCACTGACCTCCCTACTCCTCAGGAAAAGGAGTACATCTGCAAGACAAAGGGTGTTTTCTGTCCCTGCGTGTCCCCACTGTCTGCTGACGCTGGCCAGAGCGACAGTCTGGGGAGCGAGGATGACAGAGGAGGAAGGCCGGAAATGGTCAGCACTGACCCCAGCGCCTGCTGCTAGAACACTCCACAGGCTTCATTACCTTGCCCCTGGCCACCGTCCTACGAGGCTGTGCTATTATTCTCAATGTACAGAAGGGGAGACTGAGGTCGAGGGCGGTTACATTACTTTCCCAAGGTCACAGTTACCAAGTCTGATGCACACTTGACCCTCACAGACGCTACACTTTACACGTGAACCCGCATGTCCCGATGACCACGGATCGTGCGGCTGATTCAGGGGCAGTGCGGGCCTCCCACCACGTGTGCATCATGTGACCTTTTCTCCTTCCCCCGCGGTCTTGAAGGGCAGGCAGAAATGGGAGACAAGGAAACACAGCACTGAACGCGGCAGCATGGGTGAGGGTGCATATCAGACTCCGCACTGGTTTGGAGTCTGATAAAACACGTTTTATCTGTTGGAGGGAGTCTCGCATGCTATCTCATTCCGCTGTCCTCAAATAGGAATGCATGGGAGAGTCACCAACGGGTTTCTGCCCCTGACCAATGGTGTGTTTGTTTTGGGAAAGGTCCATAGGTTTTTCTGCTGTGCAGCCTTGATTATGAACTACAGACTGAATGAGGAAATGGAAGGTCAGGGGAGTGGGGTGACCCAGCAAGGCTCCCGCTGGCCTTGGGGCCAGGACTACTCTCTAGAGCCCTGTTCTGGCACTCTGCAGGTGGTGAGTACTGCTGGGGGCTTGGGCTGCAAACCTCTCAGCCACTCTCTCTACAGAGCAGGCACTGGGAACCTCTGGGGAAACACCAAGGGTGGGCATGGGTCTCTGGCCCCATGGTCCCCAATTCGAGGCTCAAGGACTCTTCTTGAGAGCCAGGGATGCATCACCAATGGAAAGCTGCATAAATTCTCTGGAGCCAGTGACTTGTGTGGAGCTTAGAACCATACCCTAAACTCATGAGAGGTCCCCTCAGGTATCTGGGTTGGGCTCGGGGCCAGAGAGGACCACGAGCTGATTGGTTGATGGCCTGTGCTTGTCTCATATTTCCAGAGGATCTGGGCATGGAGGCAGGGCAAGTGGGCAGCCTTTGAGGAGATTCTGGAATTCAGGATCTAGAATGGGTGACTCTGGTTGGGCACATGGCTGCCAAGAGGCATCACTGAGCTTTGGAGTTAGAAATGAACCTGGGCGTCATTTCAACCCTCGCTCACATAGAACCACTCTGCCCAACAAGCTCAAGTAATTAAGACGTAAGAATGAACAACTGCGTCTCTGTGCCCACTGCCCCTTGCAGTTTGCTGAGTGACACCTGTTCTTCTCCTACCCAAGCCAACCCTGGACGAAGACTTGGGACAATGCTGTGACTCTTCCTGTCACTCTTGGGTGATTCAAGTCCCCCTGTCAATAATCAAAGTGCCCAGCCCAAGGAGAGGTCAAAACTCGGAACCTGCACGTGAGGCTCTCCTTTAGCAGCACAAGCCTGCTGCAGCGGGGGGAGCCTGGGGAGCAAGGGCCCCAACTGGCCTCTACACTCTCTCTTACATGTGTCGACTTCGACCCTCCCCAGCGTGCTTAGTCAGGCTTTGCAGATCTCCAGGGCGCAGGCCGGGGAGGGAAGGAAGCGTCTGGCGGAGCGGGAAAGCAGTCCCTTGGCTCCATCCTGCTCCGGGGCTCTCGCGCCTGCCCACGTTGCCACGGGTCACTTAGGGACTCCCCATCGCTTCCTCCATCACTGAGCATCCCGCCCGAGCTTCCCTTGCCATGGACGATACACTCCCTCCTGCTTGGGATCACTCTCTGCACCAGGCTCTCCTGCTCTCACAGCTTCTCTGCTGGGGCCTGTTCCCCCTCCAGGTGGCTCTGTAGAACAGCATCCCAGAGAACCCTATGCCAACTGTCTTTCTCTTGCTCTGTCCCCGAGCAACGTTCAGCCTCCTTTGCCCTCCCAAGCCCCGACAGTTGTGTCCCCACCTGCAGCCCCAGCTCTCTCGGCCCAGACACTTTGATCAGCCCCTGCCCTCTGCATTTCCCACTTGTCTGGGACCTGCCTGTCACCTGTGTCCCCCAGAGGTAGGTGTTTTCCCAGGATGCCACTCAGTGGTCCCAGCATAGGGTACACATGGCAGGTCCTGGCGCACGCACAAGGCTGGAGGTGAATGAAGATCCCCGGAGGCCTGACCTCTCACTACATCCTGTCCAGCAGGATGTCTAGCCTCCTGCCCGTTCGGATGCTTCCTGCGAGGGAAGGGCTGAGAATCATGCAACCAGTGTTCAGGACGAGCAAAGGGTAAATGAGCAAAGGGTTCGGTGCCCTCTCTGGAACATGGGAGCTCCTGCTGCGGGTCACAGACAGAAACTCACGCTAGCACCTGGCCTGTGTGTGTGCGCGCGCGTGCGTGCGTGTGTGTGTGTGCACGCGTGCCCACTCTCTCACATCCTCCCCCCGGGGCCGGCTGTACGCTGGGCTTCACACCACGTGTTCGGACCCACAGATGAGCAACACAAGCCCTGCCCTAAGGGGCTCAGGGTCTAGCTGGAGAGCGCGCCCGCAGAAAGAACATGAGAGCAAAGCCTGACTGGGGCTGCATCCAGGCGTGGACATGTCTGCTTGGAAGCCTAGAAAATGTTCAGAACTGACACCAGCACTCAGTTTCTGAACTCCCACATCAGTGCTCTCTCCCCCTGATTCATTCCATGGCCAGGAGGACCTCCTATCCCCTACCTACCCCTGCTCCCAGTTGACCTATGTGCTAACCATGTAGCAGCTGGGTCTCCAA
This sequence comes from Mustela lutreola, assembly GCF_030435805.1. Classification (NCBI taxonomy): domain Eukaryota; kingdom Metazoa; phylum Chordata; class Mammalia; order Carnivora; family Mustelidae; genus Mustela; species Mustela lutreola. The sequence continues at coordinate 5,895,595 of NC_081294.1, read as the reverse complement.
CTGTCACCTAATGCCCTAATTTATTCTGAGGTGTCAAGTACTTAGCACAAAGACCCCTCTAGCAAGCGCGGCGTCATTCTAGCCTAACTTTACAAAGAACATGGTTAGGGGGTCTGGCTGGACGACGGGGTGGCGGCGTGGGCCCATGGCTGGGAAGGACAGTGCTGTCTGCGCACCTGGTGAGTCCCCGCAGGGACATCTGGGTCCTGTTCTGATCGGGCCTCCGCTCTCCCGCAATGAGGCTGCCTGGTTCAGAATCACAAGGCTCCTTACCACCTGCAGACTTGGCAAAGGGTCCACTCAGTGACAAAACGTAGTCTTTTCAATGAGCGGTGAAAGCTAGCTTTGATGTCCGCTCAAGAGGCCTTTCGCAACGTTCCTGCGACACAAGGGCAGTTTAAGGGCTCGGGCCGGCACACAGGGCTCTCTCCCTGAGCCTGGATGGTCTATTGCCCGGACCTGGCCAAGACCCTGGCAGCCGAGGGACAGGGAGGCGTGCAGAAGCACTAAGCAAAACAAATACCCCGCGGGAAGGAAGAGGTGCCTGTAGACACAAGCCGTCCTCTGCCCACACGCAGGGAGCACAGGCGGAGGGAACAGGTTTTCGTCAAAATCAAAACTTTAGGGGATCGTTATTGCGATTAAACCATTCTCGACTTCTGAAGGGAAATTCATTTCCTCTGAACATCCATGTGGTGGGCTGGAGAATCAGAAAGAGCTGGAAGGCTCCTTGCTAACATCGGTCCTGGCCAAGGTCATATGTCATGTTCCCAATTAATGTTCCAGAAAACCAAGCCTTGGTAATTAATGCTTATGGTGAACTGAAAGGCATGCACCTGTCTCCCTTCCTACCACCCCTGCCTCCACAGCTGTGAAAGTAAAGCCCTGGGTCTCTGCATCCAGCAGGCGCGGGAGCTCAGCCCACCCCCCAGAGGAGGAGCTGCGGGAATCAGAATGGAGGACAAAGAGGTTACATCGGGGTTTGCTCTCCATCCTCCTTGGGCCATGTAATGGCTGGGGAAGAAGACTTCCTTAAAACGATTAATAAATTCCAGTGGGCAGTGATTTTTAAATTTTGCATAAATCTGGGGTATTTACTTACAAGATAACTAAAATTGAGTGTGGACTGCATGCCAGGCACCACTCCAAGAGCTCTGCAGGAATTACTGCTTTAAAAATCAGTCCTGGACTCGGAGAGGAAGGAGGCCTGGGTCCCACAGCTCGGAAGTGCCAGGGCAGGGACCAGACCTGTGCTCTCAGCCATGAAGCGGGGCCCAGCCCGAGGAGGAAAGCCGGCACGGGTGCAGGCGGGCCAGGCCTCTCTTCCCTTCGAGCAGCCTTGCTCCTGGGTGCAGGCCCCTCCCACGGTCCCTGTTGGTGGCTCTCTGCCATGCCTGGTCTAGAATCCACTGGAAAAGATCCCTCTCCAGGGACCGCACCATTCCACAACAGCCGGACCTCCCCCTCAGAAAGCCTTAGGGAGAGCGAGCGCTCACGCTGGGGGCATCTACTCGGCCCTGACACCTGATGGCCTTGACGGGATCCGCGCCATCAGACCGCACACAGGCCATCATCGCATGGCTGCCAAAGGCCCAGCAACAGCAGCCTGGCAGCCTGGGGTTCCGAGGCCAGGATTCCCCATCAGTGGGGTGGGGAATGGTTTCTTTTGTTCAGGGACAGTCAGGTGAGGACAAAAGGTCTGATGGGGACAGGAGAAGGCGGGCGGCCAACCTGTCAGGAAGTCAGAAGGACGAGGCAGGAGTTTGCTCTGGTTTATGCCCTTAAATGAGTCTCCTTAGAGTAACCTCGTCAGGAGTTCTGGGGGAAAAAACCTGAAAAACATGATCCCCCCCCACTGAGACTCCCAGTGGGGTGCTCAGGACTGTTAGAAGGTGGGAGGGGTAGCGATTTTCTCTCCTGTTCCCCTGCACATGGAGCTCTGTTTTGCATTCAGGATGTTCCCCAGGAGGCTCCTCACCTGGAGAATCTCCTGCACCGAGCGTTTGGTCTTCGGCAGCCGCAGAGCACAAGCCGCCCTGGCCACTGCGCTGCCTTTGAGCACACGGGGCGGACCGTCCTGCCCTGTGAGGCCCGACAGGGGTCCCTGGAAGTTTTTAATCCTCTCGACTTAACAGCGGCAGCTTGGGTAGCTCCCCCCGCACCCCCCCCCCCCCCCATCATTTAACCTAACGGACAAAACCTGGAGGTGCGGTACGGGAAGTCACATCTGAGGACAATCGTGTGTCCTTTGCCCCCCGACAGAGCCCCTTGCCACCCACGGCCGTGCAGCATGTCGCCAGCGGGTCAGGGACCGTCTTGCTGGCCCGAAGCTCCCAGCGTAAGATTCTGCGTGTGTCGCTCTACTGTCCTGAGCAAACTGGGCCGCCACGGCAAACACAGCGATGACGTGCGGGGATCGCGGCACCCGGAGCGAAAACCAAAGACCCCTGCTGTGGGTCTGTGGCTCCGGGGCCTGGAGCAGCCCATGGCAGTGAGTCTGGAAGGTTCTGAAACGGAGCGAGTGCCTCCTTCCCAACAGAGCTGCAGGCGGCCTGGGTCCAGGCTCTGGCTCCTGTTGGTGAGGACCAGCTGTCCTCGGGAGCCACCGGTGAGCTGGGGATTCCCTGGGGTCCAAGACAGGTTCCAAGTACACACAGGAGTGAAGGGGCCATGCATGAAGCCCCCCAAGGAATCCACTTTCCTTATCTGACAAATACGGAAACACGGCATAGGGCTGATGTCGTGACATGATTCCCACTTCGTCCCTGAAGAGTTCCCGAAATGCCCACGTGGAGAGGTAGCCTCCTGAGCCAGAATATTCTCCCTCCCTCCCTCCCCACCTCCATCCCCCCAGCCAGTTTCTAGAACTTTCTTTTCAGTTTCAGAAGCTGCTGCCTCATAGTGGTGGCCTTTCCGGACTCACACATTCATGCCAGTCTGCTTGCACACAGGAGGACGCTGTCGCCTCCAGGTGATGGGGCGGCCTCTGTCTCATCCATCTGTGTCTGGGCCCAGCACCAGCCTGGCCACAGGGCAGGGGCGACATTCAGCACACATTGGATTTATGAGCTGAACTGAGAGCTAGGCAGACAGACAAACATGCTCTTTGTTGCTACTGAAAGCAGGTGGCTCCTTCTAACAGAAGCAGGGATGTCGTTATCTGCCAGCAGCCGGCCGACAGGTGCCGGCCGAGCGACCACCTGCGAGAGCAGCGGGAGAAATGGACGAGTGAGTGGTCCGCAGCCACAGAAACCTGCGGTGGGACCCTGACGGGCTCGCCACGGCTGGCAGGCTTCCAGGAGAACGACAGTGATGACCTTCAGCTCCTACTCACCGCCCGATGCTTTCTACCCAACGTCAACTTCACACACGCTCCGGGGAACTACTGCTTCGAGCCTTCTCACTTGACACTGCTTTGCACCCCAGCATCCTGGAGATGTGGCTTCTCCATGGGCAAGTTCCCGCATCTGTGGGCTCCCAGACCCCTCGCCTGCTCCTGATCCCAACCGAGAACCTCCCCCAAACACGGACCGCACCTCACCTCTGAACCCCCCACAGCGCCAAACGCAGGCCTTCGCATACAGTGGTGCTCAAATATGAGTTTGCCCCCATCCGCCCGCTGACTCTTGTAAGTCAGGAACGTGAAAGAGATGTCATGACATCTGATTTCATCAGCCATTTTGACGTGACCATGACATCCTGGCCTTTCCAATTCTTTCCAATTTCCAAATTCTTTCCAATTTAAGGAACCCTTCCCTCAGACACTCCCAGAGATCGGCACTTCTACCCATTCGAGGGAGCAGACCCAAGTCTTGGACCTGCCCTTGTGCGGAGAGGGCCTCAATTCTGTGTCCTGTCTTTGAAATTCTAAGGCTCTCAAGAGGCCCTCGGGGAAGCTACGAGCTGTGGGATGCCTGCTGGAATTGTGCCGGTTAGGGAGGCGGCCCTCACACCACGGAGAGGCCACCTTTGTGACTTGCTGGGAACCCCAGAGCCTCCCGCCGCACCCTGAGAAAAACCAGGAATAAAGAGTCCACGTTCGGAGGTGAGTCTAACTCCCGGGTCCCTGCTGCCATCCCTATAAACCCGTCAACCTCGCCTCACAACGGACCCGTTGAGGCCACTAGCGGACATGTGCAGCACGCAGGTGTCCCAAGGGCCGCCGGCCTCCAGGTCCGGCCAGCAGCGGCTGGCCCTGGCCCAGCGCACCGCCCCGGGGCGCCCACCTCGTTCTTCAGGCTCCGGGCCAGGAAATGCTCCGCCACGTGCGCGGGCAGCACGTTCTCCAGCAGCACGCGGTTCAGGTTCTCCATGGTTTCTATCTCCTCCCGCTCTTTTTTGAACTTGTTCTTCCACAAGAAGTCTAACCTACAGTAATATTCACTCTGTTACAAGAGGACACAGAGGTAAAGAAACGATAGGGCATCTTGTCCTGCCAGAGAGTGGAGGTTTTCAAGAGAAAACAAAAAGAATGAAACAAAACTGAAAAAAGAACCTCCCCCCCCCCCCCCCCGAACGGAACGGTCTCCCTCCCTACGAAGCCCACGGCTGCCCCCGAGTCTGTCCCCGCCAACCCTTCACCTGCACTGGCACAAAAGCAAGTTTGGGAAAGAACCAGCCTTGGGGACAGGATGGGACGGGGTGGGGGGTGGGGTGAGCAGTGATGGCAGTGACTGGAGGCTTCTTGCAAAGTTACGATAATGAAAAGATGGCTTGCTTTATCTTTGGAGAAGAGGCATAATGGGGTATAAACAAGGGAAATGCATTAGCGGAGAAAGCGCCCTGTGGCATAATTTGCAGTTAAAAAACAAGGGTGCTCATTTGTGGCAGTTTGCCTTGACTCCTTGCAAATCAGTTCTCCGCACCACAAAATTCTGAGACTAAGTATTCACTGAAAATTTCGTCTTTCTTCATTTAGAATGGCATTGTGCTGAGGGAATGACATTGTGTTTACCCAGAAGTTCGTTTGGGGATCATTTAATTAAGATGATGCCTGCTAGTAAAAATGTACGTGTTCATGCTTTATCATGTAGTGAAATTTAATGTGTGTGTGTGTGTGTGTGTGTGTGTGTGTGTGTGTGTGTGTGTTTAACTGTTATTATTAACGTAGAGATAGAGAAGTCTGCTTCCTAGGAAAGGGTTTCTTTGATTTTGGCATTGTGTTACATCGCTATGATAGAAATGATTTTATATGGTGAAACAGCCCTAAAAGAATCCTCCTGTGAGACCAGGACCTAATGGGGTGAATTCCAGCCAAAGAGTCACTTCCTGACAAAAAAAAAAAAAAAAAAAGCAAAGAAGAAATCAATGCTGGGGTCTGTTTTATTGGTCTGATTAACTGTATCAGAGCAGCACAAACCACACACACACAGCCTCTCATGCACAGATGGCAGCTAAAACAACTCACATTTGGAAACCTGAAAGAACAATGATCATTCACCATTTAGGTTTGATTCAGACCACGTTACGATGTGCTCAGAAATTATTCCTCCTCCTCTGGTGGGGAATTTATTTTTACTTCGTAGAGGTTTTTTTTTTTTTTTTTTTTAAGACTGCAAATGAGATATTTTTAATGTTTGTTTATATTAAACTTTTACATTAATGCCAAATCTTCCACATTCTGCACTTACAGAAATCCTGCCCTGCACTTCCTGGAAAAAGCCTGTTGCTTGGAGAATAGAGTATTTGTTTGGGTTTTGGGGGATGACTCCGTGGTGTGGCTGGTTCTAAGCTGAGATGACTTGGCAATCCCTGACGGTGGCATCGAGGAGACCCAGATGCACACTCGGGATCCGACAAAGCGACCTGGGGAGGAACCCAGGAGCGGGCAGGGCAGGCAGCAGGTCCAGTGCAGGGGACCATGTGGGGTTTCCAGGAGCCTTACTAAGGGGTGGTCAGGCCTCCCCAGTGACCGAGACCGCATCACAGGCAGCACCTGGCAAGTCTCTTATGAAAGGGACAGCGATGCTTTGGGACCAGCTTCCCTGGACTGAAAGCAACATTCTGGCAGGTGCTCACCTCCCACCTCCCCAGGGCTTCTGCTAGAGGACCTGCTCCTTGAAGGACAAGCCCATGAGAAACTCACAGAGAACCCCCAATGGAAGACAGATGTTTCCATCCCAAACCAACTGAATGGATTCAATGGTGTCCCCCAGAAAGACAGTTCCAAGTCCTCGTCTCCAGACTCTGGGACTGAGACCTTCTCTGGAAACAGACTCTGAAGGTGTAATTTAAGGAGATCCCGCGGGTCGGCGGGTGGGCTTGAGATGCAATGACTGTGTCCTTACACGAGAAAGGAGAGGAGGCTCGGACACAGACACCCGGGGCAGGTCAGATGGAGGCTGCAGTGCGGGGGGGGGGGGCATGGGAAGCCACTACCCCCAAGACACTGCATGTCCCTTCAACGAAAACAGCAGTGCCGCCTTGTGATGCTCTGTCCCCACATCCTTGCCCACCTCCCCGAGTCTGGGTCTACTTGACCGTTCCCAGGGCCCAGATACCCCGCAGAGACGTGGACTTTGCTCTTCATGTGTGCTGGCAAGGTGAGCAGGAACAGGAAGAGCCTGGAAGGAGCACCAGGCTGTTTCTGGGAAGCTCACTGCTGTCTTTCACACTGGACGCAGCCTCAAGGGCAGTTCTTGCTTTGTCTAGTTCTGAAAACAAGCCAAGGAATTAGAAGGGTTTACATCTTTCTACACGGACAGAAGAGGGGGTCCCGGGCAGGGTAGGAGGCGGCAGGCAGCGTGTGAGTCCACGCCTTCCTGGGCTCTGAAGCCTTGCACACAGGGACCTCAGCCTAACTGAGGCCACCAGACTGCCACCTGCCCAGATCTGTTTCTTGTAGGACTTGTAGAATGCAGACCCTCAATGTCGTGTGTGCTCATTTAAACTCAGGAGAAATACAGAGAATCTCTGTTTCTCAAAAGAGGCCCCTGAATTCAGGCAGACATTTTTTTACCACAGACTGTATTTCAACCCCAGCTCTTTTCCAGGAGGTGTGTTATGGTCTTATTTAGGTGTCTCAGATACCCAGAGCAATATTTAGCATATGCTCATTTGCTCAGAAAGCAAAAACATCACCATCATTTCACAAAAGATGGTCATGGGGCAGAGAGGTCATGAGGACAAAGGACAACAAAAATAAGTTGCAAAATGTCCACACTGTTGTTCTTAAAACACACACACACACACACACACACACACACACACACACACACACACCCGGGAAGTCCCGAGTCCCTGCCTATTTATGAAACTTAAAAGCCTTATTTTAAATATCAGACATTTGTGACCTACTTGTGATTTCAGAAGGGCATGCAGAGCACTAGATCGCAAAAATGTGGACGTTCCTGTGAGCCCAGAAGACTTGGGACCTTCATCTTGGCTCACCCTGGCACATCCCGACGCCGGCTGTCAGGGAATGATCGTTAACACCATCGCCCCTGGAAGGAGCAGGGACTTCTCAGACCCCTGGGTGTCTGTATGATCTGTTGTCAACATTAGTGACGTAACAAGAAAAGACTCCTTATAAGACTGGGGTCAGAGTTATTGTGTTAAATTATGGCCCACCATGATCTGGAACCCTTTGGGTTATCTCACGCCAGAGAGTAATGGATCTTGGGCAGCCACTGGAGGCAGCCACACGGCCACGTACATAGTGGTACTGTGCGCTTGTCATCGCAGTGGCCAATAAGAGTGGGGAGAATTCGGTTTGATTTCTAGGTCCTTAAAAGGTACTGTTGTGAAGCAACCTTGAGTGATCAAGGGAGGAGAAAATGAAGGACCAAACGTCCCTGGGATGAAATGGAGAAACAGGAGACCCCCGCAGAGGGGCTGCCCTGTTTCCGGAGGAGTGACCACACAGGTGATATTCTGCATGGAAGCCCGTTTCTTTCCCATCTTTCACTTCTAACAGGGTTTCCTGAGAGTGGGCATGCCTTTTCTCCAAGAGTGAGAGCAGTAAGCAGGTCAAAAGCGGAGAAAGCCAGGTCTCGGGAGAATCGATGAACCAGGAAAAAAGCGCAGGCATGGTTTAGTGGGTCACCTGAAACGTGCAGAGGCTCAAGACTACAAGCACACGGCGGGGATGGAGGCGGCGTGGGCTGGGGAGGAGACAGGGTGTTCTAGAACTCTGCAGCAGGACCACAGCAGCTCCAGGGAGACTGGTGCTCCCAGGAAGGCATGAGGGGAGGCGACCGTGTTTCCAGGCCGCTGGACTGGCAGCCACGGATCTGGCCTCTGCTCTCACTGTGCCGTCATGAACTTCCTACTTTCAGCTGTTTGGGGACATCTATCTAATTTAAGTGGCTTTGCACTTAGTTGGTTATTTCTATATAAATCGCTTTTCTGCGTCACACCATCCATCCAAGAATTCCAAGCAAACTCTGGTGAAGGCAGAGTGCATGGCGTGCCACGAGTCTTTGTTCTCTGGGCTATCGTGCTCGTGTGCAGCGAGAGGAAGAACGCTGTCCTTGAAAACCCTGCACCTCGGCGCTCCTTGGAGACCAGAAGCAGGGGGGGAGCCCTAGGAGGGACAGTTCCCGTCACAGCACAAAAGACGATTTTTGAACAGAGGACTATAATTGAGGAGGGGCTGCAAGTGATGGCAAAGATACTCATACCCCTTCCTAAGAAAAAAGCCACCCTTTCTGAAATGCAAACAAAACCCCAGTGCAGGGGGTATTTTTCCAAAGAGCGTCAGCTACTGAGAGAACATTCTTGTCAGCTTACAAAACCCACCACGTTCTTTCCCCACCACCCATAGGGAAATGGGCTCACATCTCTATCGTTGGCAAAGTTTGCCTCTTGTGGGAGAAATGAGAGACCTTTTCCCTTTCCCTATGCACGTCCACCCACATTTCTCCTAAGTGATACAATTATTCTGATGTGTTTGCTTGAAAGTCGCTACAAAGCACATCAGCGAAGTATTACCATGATTATCACGGGCGGACTCTGTTTTTAGAACCGAAGTCGAGTCCACGTACGAACCAAGTATTACTAACACAGCACGTGAGAGGAAGTTACGTGAACAAGCGATGTCTTACCTGTCTACCCAGAACGAGCAGTGTGACGAAGAATATAAAGAGAGACACTGAGCCCATGGTCTTCAGGTCTTTCCAAATGCCTGGTCTATTAGAGAACAAACAGAGAGACAGACAGACAAAAGCAATACAAAACAACATACATACAGGACTTAGAATTTGTATATCAACAACTTGAGAACCTCCAGTGCACGTCTTTCTACGCCAGCCGAACACACGCCTTTTAGATACACCCCAGGCCCAGATGGCACCCAAACCAAACAAAATCATCCCTATTTTGAGAGCTTACTAACAGAAGATTCTTTCAAGTTAACAGACTCCTTACTTTCACTCCAAGCTCTAACAAACATAAAAGAAAAGAACAGAGGCATGTGAATAGCATTTTCTTTATCCTCCTAGATCAGTATGGGTAATTTGACATAAAATTTCTTCAACCATTAAAGTGATCACTCTCAGAAAGAGACAGTGTGCTAGAAATTAACAATCATGTCAGGTAAAAAAAAAAAAATGGAGTAGGGAACTTAATTCCTACCAGCTGCTGTCCCCTATGATTATGTAGTTTCTCATAACTTTTTTGGCAGGAAGTTCTCAGACTGTCTTCCGTGTGATTTTGTGACACAAAGAGAGGAACTCTCAGTCCGCTGTCCTGTTTCCCCTGGGGTCCAGGTAGACCTCGGTCATTCATCCTTGCCCGAGTCCTCACCACAACCCTGCAGGCCATGGTCACCCCCCTACGTGGCGTGGGGGGTGGGCACGGTGGGCACGAGATGCCCAGACATTCCCTCCGTGTCATTCCGGGTGTCTCTGTGGGAGTGTTTTCTGGTTGAGATTCACACTTGAATCAGTAACCTGAGTCAACAGATTGCCCTCTGTAATGCAGGTCAGCCTCACCCCATTAGCTGAAGGCTTTTGTGGAAGAGAAGGCTGACCTCGCCCCAGTGAGAGAGCATTCCCTCCTGCCTGACTGCCTCGGAACTCCAACCCTGGCTGCTCCTGGCTCTGCAGCACTTTCTGGCCTTCCATCTCCAACTGGGCCATTCATGACTCAGATTTTGGATTTGCCAGCCTCCGTGATCGTGTGAGCCAATTCCTTGCGATAAACCTCTTGATTGGTATTATATTTATATACAATATTTATATCCTATTGGTTCTGTCTCTCTGGAGTACCCTGACTAATACAGCATGGAAGAAGACATCTCCTGCCATCCTTGGGGAGACCCGCACAGCTGACAAATGACGGATCTTCCACATACAGTAGTGAATAAGACTTGAAAAAGAAATTATGTAATAAGACTTGAAAAAGAAATTATGATTATGTATGGACATATGTCACATAAGCAGCATAGATCATGTGTAATTAAATTGAAGAAATATCAGGTAATTACTTTCTGCTTGTGAGTTGCACCTGCTTTGAGGTTTTCCTGTTTCTCTACTGAGCGTTCAAGGGCTGATGACGTAAGAGTCCATGTGGCAGTGGCCAGGCTCAGGTGGGCTTTGGTGTAGGGTAACCCATGGAGGAACTGAGGCTCCTCTCCTCTTGTCGATCTCTGGGACCTGGGTCAACCTCTCCAAACCTCCCTCACCCCTGGCATCAGTCAAAGGGGGTCACAGTGCCCATCTTATAAGCTGTCCTGGTCACTACATCCCCTGGTCTGATACAGGGGAGGCACTTGAGAGTTTTAGTACTAGCTGCAGAGTGACAAGGGAGGGGACGGAGCTGGAGAGGTAGAGAAAAGGCGCAGAAAATGTAGGTTGGTGAATTAGCATTAACAGAGTGAAAGATCCAAGGGCAAAGGGAACTTGGAGGCAGAGTGACAAGTCTTGGTGCTAGAAGGACTTAGGGCCTCAGAGAACTCTCCAGAAAGGCTGAGCCTCCATTCGGGGTTCTTTCCTCTCTACTAAACCAGCTGGGCAGCAAGCATGTGAGCTCCCCAGCTAAAAGGAGGTCACCAGTTCCTGAGCATGAAGTAAGCTGGGAGCTGCCACTTTCCTGCTTGCCCAGAACTGATTCTAAGAAATGAAGTTGTCCCTTTCTGAGCCTGTGACAGCTCTATTAGCAAAACTGAAGGGACTGAGGGGAGCAGATGTTTATAAATAATGCTGGCTACCACGAACTTTAAACCCCTCTTCTCCCCTATATAGACTGTACTGACGCCATCCTCCCCAAGGAAAGTGGCACAACACAGCCAACGTTCTCAGATGCGCGGGCAGAGTTTGACATTTTCGTGTTGCTTCATGAACCTTCTGGACATTTGTAATTCCAGAGGCCTGAGGAAGCAGCTGTAACAACCCCTTCCACCCTCGCCCGTTACCCCCGAACTAAGAGTAAAACGTTAGCTCCCAGGTCAGGGTCTGGTAGCAGCTTCAGCAGCACAGCCAATCCGAACGCAGGTCTTGCATGCCCAGGTAAGGGACCAGAAGTCCCAAACACGCAGAGCCGGCCCACGTCTCCATCACTGATGGAGAGAGGATGTAGGATCCTCTTTATGCAATTCGGGGCCTGGCTGGGTTTTCAGTTAATCACACAGAAGATACAGGCAAGCCAGCCTTTTCTGGGACTCCTCACATTAATGCATTTGAACACTGGTTTAGGGGCAGAAATGCTCTAGACCACTCATCTCCCACATCTGCAGGCTTCGTGAGGACGAGCGGTGGGAGAGGTGGGGACCTGGAGGAAGAAAGACAAGGTAAGATAAGGCAAGTAGTTGCCGGACCGGACCTAAATGCGCCTTGGAAATAATAAGGCACGTCCAGCCCATACAACGGACTTGTGCGCCAGCACACAAATACCTTTTCCCCTCCCGACCTGCTGTCTCAACGAAGAAGGGCCGTGCTGCCCGTTCATGGATGGCATTTAGGTTTTTCAAAACCTTCTCTTATTCATCCAGCCAAAAAGGATGGCTGGTTCCTGTAGGAGCCCTTCTCTCCTGTGCGGGCCGTGCATGGGCGAGTGCCAGACGGCTCCTGCAGTCTGAAAGAGAAATCTGTCCATCCACAGATGCATTCCTGGGTTACCTGCTCCTTGTGCACTCGTGGAAGACGCAGGGAGGAAGGGGAGTGTGCTGTGTAGACAGAGCATCCAGATTCCGTGGGAAAAAAATCCCAGGATTTAGACGAGGCAATTGTGTTGATGATCACAGTTGGTTTCTAGAACTTTTGAAACAAGGTACTACAAGCTGGGTGGCTCAAAACAACGGAAGTTTATTATTTCACAGTTCTGGAAGCCAGATGTCTGACATCAAGGCGCTGGCAGGACAGCGCTCCCTCTGAAACTTGGAGGGACATCCTTCCTTGCTTCGTTATGGCTTCTGGTGGTTGGCCCCAATCCATGGTGTCTTTGGCTTGCCACAACATCATCTCAGTCTCTGCCTCCATCATCAAAGGGCATTCTCTCAACACGGCCATCTTTTTATGAGAACATTGGCCCTGTTGGGTTAGGGCCCCCACTACACTAGTAGGACTTCCTCTCAAACAAATCCAAGTAAGGCCACACTGTGAGGTAGGGGGTTAGGACTTCACCGTGTCTTCTTTTGGGAGAGACAATTCAATCTATAATAATCGTGTTGGTCATTCAGATAAAAATGGCAGCTAGTAGGGTGTGAGGCCTCCTTCTCTCTCTTAGGTTTTAAGGTTGACATCCATCCTGGACTTTCTGCTTGTCTGGTTGTGCCATCTCTGAGTGATGAAGTAGGGGACACAGCACTAACTGGGAAAGTCTCTAACTCAGTGACAGTTCTAGCCAAAATGTGACTGAATATGCTTTCTTTCATACCTCAAAATTGGGCTCTGGAGACTCAGAAGCCCAAACAAGCCTGCAGCCACACACGAGTTTACAGTGGGTCCTCATCCCGAGGCTGCTAAGGGAGCAATCATTCTGGCCCTCAAGTTTTGAGAGTATAAAAGATCAAAGAAACCTAAAAAATTAGATGAGTAATATGGAGGAATTGCCCAGTGGATCAGTCTCTAACCTAAAGGCAAATGATTCAGTCGTGGTAACAGATGACATTTTTTATTCTCAGGAGAGAAAGCAGTCCAGGCATGGAAACACAAACATGATCTTACTATTTAAAATCTATGTTTTCCTAGATGAAATAGGCCTCTCTTATTTTTAAGAAGTTCTTAAAGAAACTCAGTATTATATGGTAACTCTTTTGTTTGTTTGTTTGTTTCAAGTTTTTGTTTAAATTCCAGTTAGTTAACATACAGCGTCATACTGGTTTCAGGAGTAGAATTTGGTGATTCCTCACTTCCATACCACGCCCAGTGCTCATCACAGCAAGTGCCCTTAATCCCCATCACACATGAAGCCCACTCCTGCCCACCTCCCTCCAGAAACCCTCAGTTAAGAGTCTCTCATGGTTTGCGTACCACTCTGATTTTATCTTATTTTATTTTTCCTTCCCTTTCTCTATACTCACCTGTTTTGTTTCTTAAGTTCCACATAGGAGTGAAATCATATGGTATTTGTCTTTCTCTGAACTGACTTATTTCACTTAGCATTATACACTCTAGCTCCACTCATGTTGTTGTAAGTGGCAATTTCCTTTTTATGGCTGAGTAATATTTCATTGTGCATATATATATATATATATATATATATATACACACACACATACACATATATATGTGTGTGTATAAATATAAATACAAATATATATATGTGTGTGTGTGTATACACACACACACACACACACACACACACAACTTCTTTATCCATTCAACAGTTGATAGACCTTTGGGATCTTTCCATAATTTGGCTATTGTTGGTAGTGCTACCATAAATATCAGGGGGCACGTACCCCTTTGAATCTCTATTTTTGTAGTACAATTGCTGGGTCCTAGGGTAGCTCTATTTTTAACTTTTTGAGGAACCTTCATGCTGTTCTCCAGAGTGGCTGCACTGGCTTGTGTTCCCATCAAAAAGGCAAGAGGTTTCCCCTTACTCTGCATCCTCGTCAATATCTGTTGTTTCCTCAATTGTTAATTTTACCCATTCTGATGGGTGTGAAGTGGTATTTCATCACTGTTTTTAATTTCTATTTCCCTGATGATGAGTGATGTTGAGCGTCTTTTCATGGGTCTGTTGACCATCTGCATGTTTCTTTGGAGAAATGTCTACTCATGCCTTTTGCCCATTTCTTAATGGGATTATTTGGTTTTTGGGTGTTGAGTTAGATAAATTCTTTATAGATTTTGGATACTACCCTTTTTCAGGTATATCATTTGTAAATATCTTCTCCCAATCTGTAGACGGCCTTTTAGTTTTGCTGGTTGTTTTGTTTTGCTGTGCAGAAGCTTTTCATCTTGATGGGGTCCTGATGGTTCATATTTGCTTTTGTTTCCCTTCTCTCCGGAGATGTGTCCGGTAAGAAGTTGCTGCAGCCAAGGTTAGAGAGGTTGCTACCTGTGTTCTCCTCTAGGATACTGATGGTTTCCTGTCTCACATTTAGGTCTTTCATCCATTGGGGATTCTTTTTGAGACACCTTCCATACATGTTCCAGAGTGGCTGCACCAGCTTGCATTCCCACCAACAGTGTAAGAGGCTCCCCTTTCTCCACATCCTCGCCAATACCTGCTGTTTTCTTGTTTGTTTTTATCCATCCAGCCCATCTTGCCTTTTGGGTAGAGAATTCTACTTCCATTGAGAGTAACACTGATTGGCGAGGACTTACGAATGCCCTGTTATTAATAGTTCCCTGGCTGTTCTTCAGCTCCTCTGTTCCCGTCTTTTTTAGGTTTTGTGTTCCTTGAAGTTTTTCATTGCTTTCTTCAACTTGACAGAGCAGTTACACCTTCGAGTTAATTGAGTCTGGGAAGGAAGTGCCCGCAAGCTTCCTGGGTCGGCCGTACCCCCTGCTCTATGCCTCTTGCTCCCTCTTGTGGTGGACTTCTTTTCTTTTCTTTCTTTTTAATTATGTTCCGTTATGCACTGTACAGTACATCGGTAGTTTTTGATGTTGAATGTTTCATGTAGTGTTCAATGACTCATTAGTTACGCATAACACCCCACGCTCATCACAACACGTACCCTCCTTAATACCCGTCACCCTGTTACCCCTCCCCTTTGAAACTCTTAATTTGTTTCCCAGGGTCTATAGTCTCTCATGGCTCGTCTCCCTCTCTGATTTCTCCCCTTCAGATTTCCCTCCCTTCCCCTGTGGTCCTCCGTGTTATTCCTTATGTTCCACATATGAGTGGAACCATACGATAATTGTCTTTCTCTGCTTGATTTACTTCACTCAGCATAATCCCTCCAGTCCTGTCCATGCCAATGCAAATGGCCTTTCTGATAGCTGAGTAACATTCCATGTATCTGTACCTTTGGGGTAAATATCTAGTAGTGCAATTGCAGGGTCACAGGGTAGTTCTATTTTTAAGTTCTTGAGGAACCTCCATACTGTTTTCCAGAGTGGTTGTACCAGCTTGCATTCCCACCAACAGTGTAGGAGGGTTCCCTTTTCTCCGCATCCTCTCCAACATCTGTCCTTTCCTGACTTGTTAATTTTAGCCATTCTGACTGGTGTGAGGTGGTTTCTCATTGAGGTTTTGATTTGTATTTCCCTGATGCCAAGCGATGTCGAACAATTTCTCATGTATCTGATAGCCATTTGTATGTCTTCATTAGAGAAGTGTCTGTTCATGTCTTCCGCCCATTTTTTGACATGATTATCTGTTTCGTGTGTGTTGAGTTTGAGGAGTTCTTTGTAGATCCTGGAATCAGCCCTTTGTACTGCCATTTGTGAATATCTTCTCCCATTCCGTGGGTTGCCGCTTTGTTTTGTTGACTGTTTCCTTTGATGTGCAGAAGCTTTTGATCTTGATGAAGTCCCAAAAGTTCATTTTTGCTTTTGTTTCTTTTGCCTTTGGGGACATGTCTTGAAAGAAGTCGAAGAGGTTACTGCCTATGTTCTCCTCTAGGATTTTGATAGATTCCTGCCTCACATGGACGTCTTTCATCCATTTGGAGTTTGCCTTTGTGTATGGTGTAAGGGAATGGTCAAGTTTCATTTTTTTGTAGGTAGGTATCCAATTTTCCCAGCACCACTTATTGAAGAGGCTTGTCTTTTTTTCATTGGGTATTTTTTCCTGATTTGTCAAAGATTAGTTGACCATAGAGTTGAGGGTCCATATCTGGGATCTCTATTCTGTTCCACTGGTCTATGTGTCTGTTTTAGTAACAATACCGTGCTGTCTTGGTGATCACAGCTTTGTAATATAGCTTGAGGTCAGACACTGTGATGCCTCCAGCTCTGTTTTTCTTTTTTATCATTCCCTTGGCAATTCAGGGTCTTTCTGGTTCTAGCTCTTGTTCTAGCTCTTTGAAAAATGCCACTGGTATTTTAATAGGAATGGCACTGAAAGTGTAAATTGCTCTGGGCAGGATAGACATTTTAACAATGTTTATCCTTCTGATCCATGAGCATGGAATGGTCTTCCATCTTTTTGTGTCTTTTTCAATTTCTTTCATGAGTGTTCTGTAGTTTCCAGAGTATAGATCCTTTACCTCTTTGGTTAGGTTTATTCTTAGGTATCATATGGTTTTTGTTGCTACTGTAAACGAAATCTTGTGGCAGAGTTCTTACATTTTCACACCTCCTCTCCATCGGGCAGGGCACCAGGCAGAGTACTGACAGCCTCCTTTTGTTTTCCCAAACAAAACTTGCTAAAGTCTGTGGTCTGTCTCTCCCTGGCCCAAGATTTGAGCCGGCTTTCTGTGTGTGCTCACCAGCCATCTGCCAAAGCGTGGGAGCGTGGGCAGGGAGCCGGCCACGGGGTCGGGGTGCGGGAGGTGCGGGGATCTGTGGGCGAGGTGTTCCTAGAGTCTCCTGGGCGGGCTTCTCAAAGGAGGCCATGATGCAGTTAAGATCCGGGTCCCTGAGTCCCTACCTGCTCCTGGCTAGCTGCTCCTTGCCCCCGTCACGCAGCTCAGGACTCAGCACTGTGGATGAAGCCAAAGGGGAGTCCCTCTGGCAGCGTCCTTCATGGCTGCTTGTTTGCATGGGAGATCTCCCTTGGGCCTCAGCTGTGCCCTCCTGGGGAAATGGGGGTGTGGGAGAGTCAAGCCGTTCCTCTTACCCACTTTAGTGTGATCAAACAATGTGCTGGAACCCCTGCTCTGGAAACCTGGACTTGCACCACAGCTTTCCAAGGCTCTGTCTGTGGGTCACTGCCCAAGTGTTTTCTAGGGGCTCCTGGACCACAGCCGAGAGGGGATAGCACTGGTTCACAGCTGCTGTAGGGCCCACAGCCGAGAGCCCGTAGGCCCATTATCTGACCCTTGAGTGCAGGAGATGCCTCTCAGGCCCTGCGGCATAAGCTGCTGGATCCCCCAGCTCCTGCAGCAGCACTTCTGTCCCCGGACAGATGCCAAACAACTGTGACTAAGGTTGGCGCTGGCAGTGGGGAGGTTGCAGCAAAGACAAGAGAAACATCACATTCTCTCATGATGGTGAAGTCACTTCCTTCCTGTGCTTCCGAATCCCCAGAGATCTCGAAGCTTTTCCCAGCATCAGTCAGCTCTGGGCTCTCTAACACACGCCAGGCCCACAGGCTCATCCTGTCCTAGGTGTGCAAGATGAGCGTATGCACGACATGCTGACACATCTGTGGGCCGCCTGTGGAAACCCGATTTTCTTATGGAGACTTTCTGTGATCTTCCTCCTCCTCCTCTTCTTCTTTTTGTTTTTAAAGATTTACTTACTTGAGAGAGAGAGAGTGCATGAGTGGGGGAAGGGCAGAGGGAGAATCAGCAGACTCCACACCAGCACGGAGCCTGATGCAGGGGTTCCATCTCTCGACCCTGAGATTGTGACCTGAGCTGAAATCAAGAGTCAGATGCTTAACTGATGGAGCCACCAAGCACCCCTGTGATCTTCTTGACAACAAAGACTACACTTTCTTCATGCCATGCTGTACTCTGGCTCCAGCCCTCAGGCAAGGCATACAAAGGGTGTTCAACAGAAGTGTGTCATAAAAGCAAATGAATGAGTAGACAAATAATCATGTTGGTTTGAAACCTGAGGGGCTTCCTTCCTAGACACTCTTTCCTTTCCTGGCTGGACAGAGATCCACCAGAATCCTACGCAGTCTTCCAGAGAGGATGGTCCGATGTCACCCAAGGACGGACGGCCCAGAGCCTCGTGCTTTCACAGAGCATCCTTCATAACGGCGAAGCAAGACATGCTGGGCTGGAACAGATGAGCACAAGGACGGACAAGCTCACTCTGAGCAATGAGCTCTGCAGGCAGCTGCGGGTCCGGAGAGAAGACAAGGCTGGGGCTGGGCGGTAGTGCTGGCCTCTGCTAAGGCTGTAGTTACATACCTGTGAGTATGGTCGTGGTTTCGTTCTGCAGAGGTGATTTCAAGTGGGAAACAACTGGTCTGGGGTGCAGTAAGGAGCAGGGCTGGGCATGGCTTTGGCCTTGGAGATGGAGGAGGTGAGGATAAGACATATGTGTTCTGCACAATCCATGGGCACAGGCGCTGTGAAATCTCCTGTCTCCCTTCATCCTAAAACCAAACTAAACCAAACCACACAGCCTAAAACCCGAGTAGAATTCTCACAGCAGAATTCTGAGTTGAAATTACCAAGTAGCTCACTAATGGTTGCTTTTTTTTTAATAGAAAAAAAGAAAGCTTGGTGGAACTTGAGTAGCCCTGGGATGACTGGCTTTTTTGTTAATTTGGCAGCTTGGACGACCCTCCTCCTTCTCCGACCTCCCAGGCGGCGGCTGGAGGGGGTCAGCCCCCCAGAAGCGTGTGTGCCTTACTTGCTGGAGCCGGTCCGGGGAGCAGGAGTCGGGAAGGACAAGGAAGCTGAGGTATTGGGTCTGAAAGTAATTGCAAAACTTTTCAATATTAACTAGGATACACAATGGGTTAGAATGTCAATTTGGATCACCTCCCTACTTCCTGGATGGCAGGTGTGGTTACAGACCCTGTGGGTATCAGAGTGGTACCTGCTCTGTCCTTTAACTTAAAAAGAGGAGACTCTAGAGGCATTTTGGGTGCTTTGGGATACCCCAAGGACCCCCCTCCCAGTGGCAGACACACGAGGTTCCCCTGTCCGCTTGTCCCGATTCACTCTGCAGTTCTTCCGCCGGACTCTCAGTGAGCATCTCACTGGCGGATCCCAAGCCAGGACGCTGTCCAAATGTGTCGCGAAATCTCGAATTCTGTGTCTTGAATGAGACGCAGGAGAAACAGAGGGAGCACGATGGAGCTGCGTCCTTCCCGGCTCGCAGTGATGCATATTTGAGCGTCTCCATCACCGTTGTTGACCCGGAGCTTTAAGGCAGTTAGAATCACACAGACATTTCCACCAGCAACCCTCCAGAGCTCCCGACGAGGCTGGACCCTGGGTGTCGTGGCTCACGGACACGCCTCAGTTATATGCTGTCTGCGGAGGACTTGTCTTCTTCCACAAAGTGCTCAGACACCGCTGGTGAGCCCACGGGGCCCCTTGTCAGCCCCTCTGCTCGAGCCCTCCCACCCCCACACCTCCTCCAAAGCAAAGGCACGTTTCCCACACCCAGGTGAGTTAGCATCATTCTGGGTCCATGTGAAACGTAACACGCATCCCTTGAGACTTTTTAGTTCTGTAAGGTAAAAACTCACAGGAAGGATCCGACAGCGTCTTGTGGACTCTGTGGCAAGCCTCTGACATGGGAAGGGACAGTGTCTTTGAAACACAACCAGCTTCCAGCAATAGCAACGCTCACGACCATCACCGTCACTGGGAAGGGCACCGGGGCTCCAGGGCCATATTGGCTGAGGGCTTTGGGAGATAGTGGCATAGGTTGGAACCAGAATGGCTATTAAATGGTTCAGTAAAGCATCCTGTACTCACAGAAAGATGGAGGATGTTATAAATGCCAAAGAAGGAAGGAATAGCTTGTTCTGGACCTTCTAAACACCAGAAACCTCGGAGCATCCTTCACCATGAAGACTGAACTGGAATCTCATAAACACAGTTGGTGATAGGTATGGGGGCATCACCGGCCTCCATTTAATGAATGCTTTATGGCACACCTTCTCAAAGCAGTCTTTTGATCTCCCTTAGAATATGCTTTCCATATTCGTCAATCTGTTAGAGTATCCTTGATGTCTTTTTCTGAATTCATTGATCTGGAGTTTTTCTAGTGCATACTTCTCCTGTTTTCTTTGCTAATCCTGTTGGCAAAAACTGCCCTGGGGCGCCTGGTTGGCTCAGTGGGTTAGAGCCTCTACCTTCGGCTCAGGTCATGATCCCAGGATCCTGGGATCGAGCCCCGCATTGGGCTCTCTGCTCGGCAGGGAGCCTGCTTCTCCATCTCTCTCTGCCTACCTCTCTGCCTACTTGTGATCTCTGTCAAATAAATAAATAAAATTTTTAAACAAACAAACAAACTGCCATGTTGGGTTGTTCTGTCCTGCTGGCCAGTCCATGATCAATGTCATGTGCAGCTGGTTCTGAAAGGTCCCTGAAGCATAGGTCACGGTGAACTCCCATATAGGAAAACACCACCATCCAACTGTGTATTCAGAAGATGGCCTGGCACTGCCTCATGAGCAGAGACGCCCTCTCGGACCTCGCCCTTGAACTATAAGACTACAAACAAAGTGGATGCTTTCCAGCTGTCCCTGGAAAGACACATCGTCAATGAGCTTCTGTCTTCAAGGAAGAAGATGACGTGAGACTTCGTTACAGCCAGTCCTGGGGCCCTTCTGACTATTTGGGAGTGCACCTGCTCTCAGTCATGTATCCAACAGATGTTTATCGAACACCTCCTTACTTCCTGGATGGTAGGTGTGGTTACAGACCCTGTGGGTATCAGAGTGGTACCTGGTTTAGAACTGCTCTGTCCTCAATTTGAGACTATCTAGTATCGCATCGCAGAAAAGGAGACGGCAGACAACGCAGCCCAGGTCATCCACTGCGGGGACATTCTCTGTCTCTGCAGGGCGAGAAGGCTGCTAGGTCCTCAGCAGAAACTTGAGGTGGATCGGCTGGTGGTGCCTGGGGCCGACATGGGCGCCAGTCCAGAGGCCATGGTAGGCACCAAGGATACTCACTGCTGCAGCCAAGCGCACACTCCGGAAAGAAGACCAGGATAAGAACCAGGAAGCCAGGAGTAGAAACGGAGGGCAAGGATGCAAAGACCAGAAATAAGTCGAAAAGAGACAGGACCAAGCTCATCCTCAGTGACACAGATGAGCTCAGTCAGGAAGCGATATGCTGCTTGGCGCTCCTGGGAGCCCCTCCCTGAAGGGGGCCTCTGGCTGTGGGATTTAGGGATGTCCCATCTCAAGGCACTGACCCAAATCAAGGGGCTTTCGTTTTTCTAAGGATCCTAGCAGAAAGAGTTGTGTCAGCATCGACACGGGGCAAAGGATGGGGAAAGCCTTAGCAGGTGTTTGGTGGGAAAAATATCTTGACATTGACATTGAGTTCCAGAGTTCCATCAGACACACACTGAGGCTGGAGAAATCAGGAGGGAGGTGCAAACTCCTGCCCTGAAGAGTCTCTCATTTGGGTATTCAACGGACTTTGAGAAGATGTGTTAATTTCAAGGTGTTCTGTTTCTCTGCCAGTAATGGTCATCGTTCGGTGGAGGAATGCTTCTTCATCCTGGGGGTCCTGTGGCAGCTCACATAGGAAATGGGTGTGGAAATGCCAGGACCTTGCTGAGAGGAGGAGGCTGGGGAGACAGGTGCACCCCTCCTCCTGGCAGGATGCTGGCTTCTGTGGGAGTGAAGGCAGGTCCCCGAGGCCTCTCGGGTCAGCCCTCTCGAGCTGTAAGTTTCTTAGAAAGACAAAACTAGGAGAAGACTCACAAAAGATCTTGGAGGAAATGAAAGGACTCTGAAAGTTAACACCCCTTTTCTTCTTCAACCAAGGAATGACTCTGCTGCTGCTCAGTTCTAAACAGAGATTGTGTGTCTGTCTCAGGTCCCCAGAAGTCATTCTCTCTCCACCAGAAACTCGCTGATCGAATTTCCTCTTTTTCTTTGGATGTGTAGCATAGTCAGGGGCTTCAAATTCAATAAAGGGAAATTCAGCAGCATCGTCGCTGTGCATAAAAATCAGTAACACGACATTTACGGAGGGACTGGATACAGGTTCTTTGGGTACAGCAGAGAAACAGTAAAGCGTGTTTGCTTGGTGAACTGGAGAATTCGCTGGGAAATTAACTCCTGATTTCATTCTCATCCTTCTACGGAATCATAAACTTTCCTTAATACCATTATGCAACTCCACTCCTCTCAGCTTGATTACAGATTATTAGGGCTTCCCAGTGTGGAGGATGATGGAAATTAAATTATGTGAGGAGAATGTGCTGCCGTGGTGTTTCTGAAAGTGCTCTTACTGGCACGGAACACGCACACAGTGAGGTTTTCACTGTACTTGACCCTGAGCCTCCAGTGGAAAAGTAAGTGGCCGTGCGTGGGGAACACAAGCCATCTGTTTGGAGCCACACATCTAGGGAAATATTTAAGGCATTTATTTTATGTTAAAAGAAATACAGATACTTTATGGAGGCTTATGCAACATGCTCATAGAAAAACCCCGAAGGGTGGTGGGTCCAGAAATAAACTTAGTGCATGATATAAAACGTTTTGCTATCAAGATGTGAGATGGAGAACATCATAAGGATTGCATTTTTTTCCAAGCAGAGGATAAATATTCACTGTAAGCTTGTGGAAGTAATTTGATGACAAGAAACCTTTTATAAAGCCGAGGAAGGGCTTGAGGACCCTTCCTCCAGTGTTCCCATCCTCAGGGCTGGCTGTGATCACAGTTGGATCTTCTCACCCGAGTCAGTCTCTTCATAGGAGAGAGAGTTTCCAGTTGATAAGACTCCCTCCACACAAGGGTTGTTTAGGAAATCTCCCAAAAGAAGTTCAATGCTGTAACTTGTGACTATATCCACTTACTTTTCTGGTATTTTCATGTATGTTGATTCATTTGTTTTGAGCTGGCGGGTAGGTGGGCACTTGGCCCCAGGGGGCACACCTGGCAGTGTCTGGAGACATTCTTTGTTGTCATGACTTGGGGGGTGGTTGTGTTGGTGTCAAGAGGTAGGGACAGGGATCTGCTACACATCGTATAATGCCTAGGATGGCCCTCCATCGGCCAACACAACAGGAACTCATTCAGTCCGAAGTATGAACAATGCCGAGGAAGAGAAACCCAACGTTATACTTATCAACACAAATCACCTCTCTAAACTACTTCCTATCCCCTACATGTACATGATGAAACCAACTCTACGTAATCTAGAACGAAGACATACACCAGCTCCCCGCACCACAGTTTTAACGAAACCCGCACGCAATGATGACCGATCACAAGGGTGTTGCTCGTAGGTGTTGACTCAACACACACTCACGTTCTCAACGTCCCAGGAAAGAACCAAGAAGAAGGGAGAGGACGCAGGTTACCTCTCGAATAAGACCTGGCTGTAGTCGTCCAGGACGTGGGCGTGAGTGTGCAGAAGGATGATGTTGTAGGCCACCAACGCCACCATCATGATCAACATCTTCAGCTCGTAGTTGACCCTCAGGAAGACCGAGCAGGAAATCAGTCCCAGGATGCAGCTGTAGATGAAGTACTGGAACAGGGAGAGAGATCGGGGCGTTACTCCGGGTCTCTGCTGAGAAAGGCTTCAGTGAGCAGCAAAACTGGGGGTTACCACCAAGTTTACTCGGGCAGCTGATGAAAACGGCTGTGAAAGCAGATGCCCTTTTCTGTTTTCTGACCCAGCGGAAAATGCCCCAAAACTTCTGCCTTAGGAAGAACTACTCATTCCGTGTCTCGCTGACCCAGTGTAGCGTGTGCAGTAATTGTGCAGACTGCCGCCCGGAAACAATGTTTAACCATCTATATGTGAAGGCGTGTCCTTACAAGCAGACGTCCTTTACTTCTCGAAAATGAAAATACGACTCTGTACCCATTTATAGATTTAAAAAGTCATAGACCACAGAATCTCTTCTCGCCTCGCAATTCTTCATGTACTGAGAGGGTCGGAGTCATTACAGGTAGTTCAGTTAAAGCCACAAGCAAGCCCAGGCGTTTTATTACAAGAGAAACGGTGGGTCTACACCGGGAAGGATTTCACAAACTAACAAGGCTTTGGGCAGGGTGAGCCACGGATTCCCTGGAAGCAGACAGGCACCCCAGGGAGTGGGAAGAACCGAGTGGGAGGAGGAAGGCACACTCCATCCTGTGTGGCCCCAGGAAGCCGCGACTCACTCTTGACCACAGCGGACATCGTCGAGAAGGGACGGCCCTGAGCCATCCTCGCTTGGCTCGCTCATTCGTGGGGATTCTGTGGGCCAGGGACCTGACCTGGCTGTGACACGGTGTCTTCAGCTGTGACACTAGGGGAAGAATATCCTCCTTTTAAGTCACGGAACAGAGTGAGCAGAGCGTGGGGCCCAGAGCCCTGCCCGCCAGGAGGGACTTGCTCAATGAAAGGTCACCAGTCGCATGAAGCCTTTCTCTGCTGCACCAGTTTCTGTGGATGAGGGGTAGCTGCTGTCAGCATTCCAGAAGGGAAGCCACACGCAATAAAGTCTAATAATTTCAATAAAGCATAGACCCGACGGATGCTTGATAAACCCGGTCTTTAAAAGAAAGCCCGGCTTGTAAGGCACTCAATTTTCGTGCCGTTATATGGAGTAAACCATGCACCAGCTGCTTATTTTTGTCACCTGCGCTCTTTTATTTCCCTGGCTAAGGCCACCCGCAGTGAGCCGTCTGGAAGGCTACTGCTATCAGCGCGTCCATCCTGGTCTGGGGAAGAAAGCAAGGCGAGGGGTGAGCCGCCCGGGTGAGATCAGGCCCTTCCTTCTCTGCGAGAGGCGCGCTCCGTGTCAGCACAGACCCCGCACTCGCGGGGACGGGCACCTTCATGTCAGCGAGACCAGCAATCCTCCTGGTCACCGGGCAACGGGTCACCCTTTCAGGGGTGAAGCTTCCGCAGTAAGACCGGGTTACCGGTGACTGCACTGCAGGGGGCCCTGAGGGTTCTCAGCCTCCTTTCTTCGACCGGAGTTACCTCCCGGAGGCCAGTTCTCCCCAGGGCTGACAGCACTCACCCTGGAACCGGGACGAGCAGGAGGACAGGAGGGGAAGACAGGGCTGGCCCAGCGGGAAGACGGAATGAAGACACCGTGAGAGCAGGCAGCAACGGGGCCTCAGTCTCCCCCACAGCAGGAGGCGGGGGGGGGGGTCTGTGCTCTGAAGCCAGTCCTTATTGCCACGGATGTCAGCCACTGTTACCTTTGCTAAATGGCTAAGGAGCCACCTCAGACGGCAGGTGTGGGGGTTTACGACAGGACACGCACCAGGCCTGGGGGCGACCAGAGCACCTGGGGAGGTCCCCTGGGGCAGGGAACGGGTGCAGCAGCCTGACAAGGAGGCTCGTCCCCACTGGATCCCCTGATATAGGCCTCGACTCCTCATGTCTTTTTTTAGTTCATTTTTCTGCTAACTCACTGTTATATTTTTCAAAAGTATCATTCCGTGACAGATTGGAGATAAAAAAAAAAAAAAAAAAAGAAAGAAACAAAGAAACAAAATGAAATCAAGACCTTCCCCACGAGGAGTCTGAGGGCGCTGGTTTGCAACCTGGAGGTCTTCCAGGGAGTAATCTGGAGCATTCTAGAACTGCTCCCTAAAAGCCATGAAATTGCCTTGGGAGCTGGTGGGGGGTGGCGGGGAGGCTCCGTTTCCGACAGGATGCTGCTACGAAAATAACGCTGAAAACCATAGAAATGAACATTACCGACAAGGGCAGCCTAACGGAAGGAGCAGGATTGGGAGCCGCCGTGTGTATCCGCGCGTGAGGGCCGGCAGCCGGGGGACGAGGGCTGTAGAGGTTTCCTTTCCCACCCGCCATGATATAGGTACCAATACCTACGCAAACATGCCTATGGTTTCACCTTTTAAAATTCACAGTCTTAGACTTTACAAACGTTTTCACATTTCAGGAACACTTCCTAGAATATATACATTAATGGGAAGTAGCGTTTAGTCCATCCTTATTAAATAGCTTTCTGGAACAGTTGGAGGCCATGCACAAGGTGGTCTGGGACCAGATTCAAGTAGGCGTGCAGCCTGCAGACCGAGGGACGGGTGGACGAGGGGGACAGCTGAGAAGGCCAGGCCAGGGGTTCTGAAGATCAGCGTCTGCACTGACAAGGCACCTGCCACGGGGCGCTCAGGTGGGCAAGAGTCCCGAGGGCAGGCTCCCAGACAGACTCCCTTAGGGTGGAAGGACTACTGAGCTATTTCTATATAATTCTGATATAATCGATGTATTAGTTAACGACTGTGTTATTTATTAACACTTAAAATTAACATTTAATATCCTTTTGGCTATTCGAGGTCTTTTCTGGTTCCATATAAATTTTAGGATTATTTGTTCCATTTCTTTGAAAAAGATGGATGGTACTTTGATAGGAATTGCATTAAATGGGTAGATTGCTTTACTCTTAATCTCACAAAACAAACTGAGGGTTGCTGGGGGGAGGGGGGTTGGGAGAAGGGGGGTGGGTTATGGACATTGGGGAGGGTACGTGCTTTGGTGAGTGCTGTGAAGTGTGTAAACCTGGCGATTCACAGACCTGTACCCCTGGGGATAAAAATATATGTTTATAAAAAAAATAAAAATAAAATAAAATTAACATTTAATTAAAAGTAATATTTCATTACGAAAATCAGTTGTTACTATTAGTTCATCTTAAGGAAATTAACATTAGTTAATATGGTCATTAACATGCTTGATAAAGCTGATCGATGAAGTCAACTTGCATTTTAATGCCAAAGAAACCACCGCTATTTTCCTGGGTAATTTCCTTAAGTCTCTTTTGGCCTCTGCTCTCCCCTGGAAAACGAGGATTGCACGAACAGCCGCCTCCCAGGGCAGATTTTCAGGTGAAGTAATACAATGTCCGACATGGTACGAACGGCCTACAGGGCAAAAATCCTCTGTGGCTGACTTTGTTGGGCATTCGAAAACGACCTTTCCTCCTTCTATAGGAACGATACATCTGACGCTAAAAGTCAGGGACTATACGGGGACGTCTGGTGGCTCAGCCAGTGAAGCCTCTGCCTTCAGCTCAGGTCATGATCTCGGGGTCCTGGGATCGAGCCCCACACGGAGCCCCCCATGGGTCTCCCCCCTGCCCTTCCCCTGCTCCTGCATGTGTATTCTCTGTCTCTCTCAAATATAATATTTAAAAAACAATTTAGGGAATATATGAAGGACATATATGAAAATAAGGATTTCCTATAATCTCCAACAACCAACTTGAGCCACTATTGATTATTTTGGGTATATCTTTCTAGCCTTTTTGTGTGTGTGTGTGTGCGCTATTTATTACTGGTATTAGTATTTTAGAAAATTGGCAACTTATTTTGTTATGATTTTAAGTGATGCTTCTCAATAGTTCACTGTGACTATATATTTTTATGTCATTAAATATTTTGTAACATCTTTTGTAATGGCTGTGTATAACTAAATAGTAGAATTTATTTAAACAATTAAATTTATTCTAAGTTTTAGGTTGTTGGCTTCCTTTTACTTTCTTGTTTGGTTTGATGTTACATTAAACACTTGGATGAACACCTTTGTAGCTCAGTGTTTGCTCCTGTGAGATTAATTTTTGAAAGTAGTATTGCAGGATAAAAAGTATGTCTATTTTTATGCTTTTTGGTGGCTCTTACAGATTAACATTACGAAGAGTCCTATCACTTTATTATTTTTTAAAGACTTTATTTATTTATTTGAGAGGGAGAGAGAGCAAGCAAGAGCACAAGAACAGGGGGAGGGAGAAGCAGATCCCCGCAGAGCAGGGAGCCTGACGTGGGGCTCGATCCCAGGACCCCGGGATCATGACCTGAGCCGAAGGCAGAGGCTTCACTGGCTGAGTCCCCAATGCGCCCTGAGTCCTATCACTGTATACTTCATATCCCACCACGTTGTCAGCCTCAGATGACCCGCATGATGGGGTTTGCAGAGAAATAAGGTCCAAGTCGTGCACATCCACAAGGGCTTTCCTATGTTCCCGCCCATCTCTGGAGGCAGAAGCCATAGTTTCCAGCATGTTAATAATGCAGTTTCTGTGCAGACACTACTGGGGCACGGGGGGCTTCCTCGGCAAACCTCATCATAACGTTCTTTCTGAGGACTCACTACCGGGACAACGGGGGCTTGTGGACAAAGACAGACCTGGATGTTCAAGAGTCTATTGTGCTTTTTCTCAGAATCTTTTAAGATTGGGTAAATGTTACTTTTCCCCACCTTGGGCTTCTAACGATTTGCTTCTTTTGAAAATAAGATGTCACAGGGACTTACCTCAATGAGACTCAGAGAGATGAACTTACGGCTTTTACTGATGCCAGCACAGTGGGCTGTTCCATCCGAAAACACTGGATGGATGGAGCGATATTTTAAAAAAATGGTTGGGGGCGCCTGAGTGGCTCAGTGGGTTAAAGCCTCTGCCTTTGGCTCAGGTCATGATCCCAGGGTTCTGGGATCGAGCCCCGAATCGGGCTCTCTGCTCAGCGGGGAGCCTGCTTCCCTCTCTCTCTGCCTGCCTCTCTGCCTACTTGTGATCTCTGTCAAATACATAAATAAAAATCTTAAAAAAAAAATGCTTGGGGCAGTTATGCGCCCCTTTCTCATGAAAATGCACAGTCATTGTAAACCCTTGAAAATGCCCTGTGAACGCTGCCTGGGATGCTCTCTCCCTCCGTGGGCCTGTGTACCCCCATGTGCAAACCAGCGCCCCGCATTCAGGGAGGAAGGGCTGGACCGCAGTTCCTTTCTCCACAGAAGGCGGCTCCCAGTTGTCCACAGTGAGATCACAGCCAATAAACCTTTACCACGCAGCCTGTCTCTCACTTTTCACATCGCTGAAACAGAAGGATGCCGTCTGACACTCACGGGGGCTTATGATAGTGCCTTAATGAGGACCAGGACCCCATGCACAAGGGACAGAGCTTAGGACAGCCTTAGGGACTGCGGTCAGCTTGCCTCCGAAGCCTTCTCAGAAACACACCAGACACCCCTGCTCTGTGCACCGAGCTGGGAGCTTCCTGGGGAACTGAAGACAGATGGGGAAAAGAATCAAAGCCAAATAACAAGGGAACAGCTCAGCGAAAGAACGAGGCAGGAAATCTTTGTCACCATAGCTAGTGGAGTTTAAAAAACTGGTGAGGAATTTTTACAGTGTACACACTTATTGAAATTACCTACTTCAATCCCCAAATGGTTCTTCCAGCACTTGGGGAACTGACGACGTGGGACAGAAACTAGATGTGAAGGATCTCAGCTACTTTAGATGATCATGAAGAACAGGAGGGGGTCAGTGCTTTTTGTTTTGTTTTTACATAAATGATTCATGAAACAAAGTTACTAAATAGCAAATAACTGATTCAACCCTTTTCACTTAAAAGACTGACATGATAGCAAGTTCTGAAATTGTGATCTTGGCCCTTCTGGACATCGGTTGAGGTGAGTCAGCCAGCAAGGATTCCTGGAGGATATGATCAGTGCGTGGTGTCTGCAGCCAAAGGAGGGGTGGAAATATGTGATGGGGTTCCCCCCGTCACCAGTCAGGAAGCCGGCACCCGCCCCCTGGGACAACGAGCAAAACCTCTACGCAGTGAATCCAGAACGTCAGTGACTTATGCTCAAACGTGAAAGGCTGAGATACCCGGTGTCGCGCGCAGCCGTGGGAGAAGAGCAGCGAGACACCGGGGAGAGCCTGCCTGTGACACCGGCTGTCTGCAGGCGTCTCGCTCGTGTCGCCGGCCAGGGCTGCTCTGACCGAAGGCCTGAGGTTTGTAGCCGGACAGGACTTTCTCAGGTTATGGATCCCAAAGAGGACAAAGTGAAGTCCAGAGCCGATCGGAACCTGGAGGCCGTCACGTGGAATGGGCGAACCGCTTATAGGACAGCAGCAGAAGCAAGAATAACGAGCGAAATCTTCTTACCGGGAGGAAAAACAGATTTTGCGCCCGCAGAATCGCTGCCTGATTACTTAAGGCGGAAAGACTTGTGTTGGATGTATTGGCAGTTGGAGGAACTGCTTCCTCTGGGTCACTCAGGAAAAACTGCAAAGAAAATGTTTTTCAATGAATTAGTGCACAGGAGATTAAAGAGTTAGCAGATCGGCCTAAATTATTAATGGCCGTGTTCTTTCTGCCCGGTAAGCAGGATTATGTGGGCAGTCGGGTGCCTGTATTTCCAATGCTAATAGCTTCATCTTCTCCTGTTTGAAGCTTTGAGAATTTCTATTAAAGAAGCAAATAACTATTTATTGTTGTGCTCCACGCTTCTAGTGAATTCCAGGCCTACACGACTGATATTAACGAAAACACAAACATGTACAAAGCACAGGGCGGAGGGCTTGGTTGGGATCACTTCTGAGGTTGACAACACCCTGCATGGGGACATTCAGCTTAATACCCAGAAATCAGAGCCTTCGGATATTTTGTTTTTCGCAGTGTTGTCTCGCTTCAAACATCAACTGGGTGCAGGGACTTTTTGATTGTAAGGAATTGTGTGGGCCAGAGGCTGTAACAGGCGTCAGTATTTGTGTGTGTCTGTGAGTGCTCGGCGGCGTGGGGTCACGAGGGTCAGAAGCGGGGAGGGTGACCACGTGAGTAAGGACTGCGGGAGGGGGGTCCTGACTTGAAGGCAAAGTGATCCTGGGACAAGGCAGACGGTGAGCTCTGGTTAAGGTAAAGGCTCTTTCGTACAGGCGGTGGGATTTCAGGGCTGGAATCAACACGAGACACCAGCAACACATGTGGAGACCCGTGTGGAAGGGCCACACGCACGGCCACGGGTGGAGGGTGACGGCGGGCAGCCCCGGCCCTCACGTCTCTGCCCACACAGCCCCCATTTCTGAGTTCGAGAAGGTGACGGCCGTTGATACTAGACAAATGTTCGGGAGGGCTGCCTGCCTGCAGCCAGAAAACTTGAGGGTGAATGGAGGGGCTCCCCTGTTGGGGAGGGACTGTGCATCCCAGACAACAAGAACGTGGAAAACGTGCCCTGGGACATCAGTCAGACCCAGGAACACACACATCGGCAATCCCCGTGCACTGGGGTCTAGACCAGGCCCGTGGCTGGTTGGAGCATGGAGGGTACCAGGGCCTGGGCGAGCAGGCAGCGGGCAGTTAGTGGTTCACGGGCCGGAGTTTCTGTTTGGGATGATAAAAAGCTTCTGGGACTCGTCGTGGTGGGTGCTCAGCAGCGGGAATGGCCTCGGAGCCACTCAGCTGCCCACTGCAAGGCGACAGATCTTACTTTACGTGTACTCTACCCAAGACAAAACTAAGAAGCAGTGCATGCAGAAAGATGAGAAAGAAAAGGAAAAAAGGAAAGCCTTTTTGCTTTATCCCAAAGAGAACACGTAAAAACCACAGGAGCTTTGCAAGGGGACCGGAGTGAGGCTATGACTTTCAAAGGAAACATTTTTTGGATGAAAAATTAGTTTCTTCCCAGGGACCTGAGCAGAACAGGCAGCTTTCCCCCAGCATGTGCACGTGCATGTGTGCACACACGCGTGCACACACACACACACACACAAGAGCTGCTCTTCTTTTAAAATGGGAGTCCAAGGTCTGGATCAGCCTCACTGGGCTAAAGAGGGCTACAAAATAGTGAAGCCACAACTTGGCAGCAGGGCTCCGTCAATTTGGAAATTGTGTTCTCAAAGGAAGGGCTGGTAAGTCTAAAAAGCTATGCTGAATTAAACAGAAACCTCGCCAGGATGGGGCTTGAAGCAGGCTTAGGAAAAAAGGCACAGAAATCATGCCGGCAGCATTTAACGGTGCCCAGGTAAAGACCGGAGGACACCTGTGTCCCAGAAAAACTAAGGGTCTTCTTGCCACAGAGTGGGCGGATGACCCTGGGCGTCCACTTTCTTGCACAGCACCCTCTGGTGCTCAGACTCTGAATGTTTCATCAGTGTGGCCCATGACAGGAGACCCTGTGTCCGTCTCCTGCCATCACAACTTAGGGGACAGCGGTCCGAGTAGCTGGAGGGCATGCCTCTGAAAATCTTCAGATGTGGCCAAAGACCCCACCTTGGTGAAAAAACCCTTCCCCTTCCGTGGTTAATAAGAAATGATAAGAAAGCTTTACAACCAGGGGTAGTGATTTCCTTTCCCTGCCTACTGTCGGCTTTCATACCGCTTTATGGTGTTGCTTTGAAATCGTAAATGCAAAAGGGTTGCTGATGGAGAAGACCTACTGATTTCACAGCACCGGCGATCAACAGAAATGATGGGCGGAAAAAGGTCATCTGCTTCCTCCTTGCCCATGGCTCGGCTGCGGGGGGGGTGGCGGTGAGGGGGGAGCAAAGCCTTATTTCATTCCTGTCTCGAGGGTCATCTATCATACTCCTGACCTGTGTCGCACAGACTTCTCTACCTCTGTTGGCAACAAATTCCTTTTGCCACGAGAAAGGAAAACAATGCTGGGAGATGTATTTCTGGTCCCGAGGATGCATTTTTTTCTCCAAAGGAAACAGTTTATATATATATATATATATATATATATATATATATATATATATATATATATATATATATATATATAAATAAAATAAATAAATATCTGCTGCTAAGTGCTCAGCTCCTCAACCATTTACAGACAGTGTCTGGCCCTCAGTCCCACTGAATATTCTCTCTGAAATGCAATCAGGTGTGCTTCCCATGTCGGTTCTATCTTAAAAAAAAATTGGTGATAAATCCTGGTTTTATCAGGCCAAGGGCACCCCCGCCCCTTCTCCAGGACCCCTAAAGAAGGACTGCTAGGCAGAGGGAAGTGGAAGAGGCCGTCCCAGCTCTGGCTTCCCGCCGGCAACAGCCTCACCGGAGTCTGCACGTGCATCCCAGAAGGAACACGCTCCACGGAGGAACGGCAGGACAGACGCCAAGAAAACACCCGAGGTCCCCCTCAGCCTAGGCCCGTTGCTACGTCCTAACGCAAACACCTGCTCTTAATCGATCCCGGATGCTGCATGTCTCCCCCCCCCCCCCCCCGCCCCCGGGAGCTCCTTCTCCCCGTCCCCTAGAAGACAGCGCAGCCGGCCCTGCCCTCCCCACTTGCCGCCTCTCCACACGTCTGTTGCTGGCTGGGAGACTCACGGTGGCCTTACCCTGCTGCCTGCCGGTCTCCTGGACTTCACCGTGAACTCCCAGAGGCAGGGAACAGACTTTGGGTTCCAGCAACTAGCAATGCACCAGGCACATACTAATGCTCGATAGATCTTTTTATGCCAAATGAAAGCTAAATGGCAAAAACTATGTGTCTATTATTTAATATATATATAGTCTACCTCCTCAACTTATTTCCTGCTTCTGGAAGGCAAGGACTGGACATGATGCTGTGTAGTTCAAACAACCAGTAAAACACCCAAAATATGAAGTATCTTCAGGCCTTACGGTCGATGGCGATAATGTCAGAATAATAATGATGACTGCCGGGTGCCCGGGTTGGTTACGTTTCTCTTCTGAAGGACACGGCCCGAGTGGTAACACTGATCTAGTAAGAGAGACCACTGGTTCAATACTCACAAGCTGCCTGGGGCTGTCCTAGACATGGGAGCCGGGGAAGTCAAAGAGACCATGACCAGACTTCGCCAGGACTCGGGGGCTCGCGGCAGGATTCCTGAGGCACACAGACTCTACTGGCTCCTCCAGGAATTCCTTCCATGTTTTTCCATGACAGCTTTGCTCTGGTTAGTGTAACTAGCCTCTAATAACCGTACACCCCCTCAAGATCTACGTTAGCAATGACCATCCCAGCACATGGCCCACCGTCTATAGCGGAAGGGTCTGGAGCCTAAGGTTTTACGAGACTCTAGTAAATAACCTTGTCTGAGCAGCAGCTAGCCCCTCTAGGTCCCGGAAGCCTTGCTTCCACATTCCTTAGGATTTATGCTCTCCCTAAGCCCCACTAACTAAAGAGTCTAGAATCAGTCACTCCTCCCAACCCCGGTGCGGCGCTTCCTGCCCATGGGTCCTGTCTCCGTGCTATGGTAAAGGCACCCTTTTGCCCCAAAGATGTCTCAAGAATTCTTTCTCTATCATTCGCTCCTGGTCTCAGTAGTGGAAATGGGGGCTGTGGAAGTTTAATGAACACCTCGAAAATCCCCAGCTGGAAAGGTGGGCAGCTAACGTTGGAGACCGGGCCTTTCAGACTCTAGAGCAGGATGCCCGTCCCACGGCACTCCCTGCATCTCGATGGTTCTGTGTCTTCGGTGATTCCCCTGCCGGTGTTCAGCATCGTCTCTGAGGCCAGCAGGGAGGTGAGAAGCTGCCGGTGCCATGGGTGGATGCTGAGTTGAAGAGGGGGTAACTCGTGTCACGGGGAGCTACGGCCGAGGTTGGAAAGTCCCACCATCTCGGGCACCAGAAGCCAAGAGGGTCGTGCCTGGCGGGTGCCCTGACTCACCATGTTGAACACGGCCATGGTCAGAATGATGGCCGTGGTGAGGACGGTGAGAGAGACGCGCGGCCAGGGCCGGTCCGCGATGATGCCCGACGACTTCAACAGCCACAGGAGAGAGGCCGAGGCTTTCTTGCTGCATTGCTGGGAGGAGACAGAAGAGGAAACACATTGCATGAAGTTTCTTCATGAGGCTTAAAACCACCTGAGGCCTCAGGATTCTTCACAGAGCAAAGGAGCAGGCTCTGCTCCGCCCTACCCGAGGCCCAGACAAGGTCACAAACCTTATTAAAATTATGCTGGCATCACTGTTACAAATGAAGAACAAATTAGTTAAATTTCTATGTTAAACATAGAACGACCTGAAATTACTATTATTTTTATTATTTTTAAAATCTCTGGTAAAGGAAAAATGTGTCAGTTAATTAAACCATCTGGGGGATGTGTTGGGTCTCAGATCACAGCGATGATAGAGCCGTTATCATCACTGAGTAGATCCATGCAGAAAACAGAGCGGCCTGGAAGCTCACCGTCAGAACACACGGGACCCCAAAGCAGACTGAAGTCCGTACCTCCAGGACAACCCCTGCTGCCCCGGGGCGAGCGTCCTGCTGATGGCTTTACCTCACCCCACCCAGTGGGTGCTGCTTTCTACTTGGAGAGGCTCTTCTCCAAATTTTTAATTGTGTTAAAAAACACATAGCAGAACACTCTCCCTCTTCATTTTTTTTAAAAGGATTTTTTATTTATTCATTTGAGAGACAGAGAGGGAGAGAGAGCACAAGCAGGGGAAGAACAGAGGGAGAAGGAGAAGCAGACCTCCGCCGCGCAGGGAGCCCGAAGCAGGACTCGATTCCAGGACGCCGGGATCATGACCTGAGCCGAAGGCAGACGCTTAACCGACTGAGCCCCACAGGCGCCCCGCCATCTTCATTTGTAAGCGCACGGTCCGGTAGTGTTACCCGTATTCACATTGTTGTGTAGCATAGGTCTGCGATTTTTAGCCTCGCTCAACTGAAAGTCTAGACCATTAAAGAACTTCCCTCCCCCCTTCCCCTTCCCTCAGGCCACCACTGTCTTACTTCTGCCTCTAAGAGTCTGGCTACCCTGGGTCTCTAATAAACACGGAATCATGCGCTATGGGTGTTTTGTGACCGGCTTCTTTCCCTCAGGCGCATCTCGAGGCTCATTCATGCTGTCACATGTGATGAGATTTCCTTCTTTTCATAAGGTTGAATCATATTCTGTTCTATGTAAACACATTTTATTTACCCATTCGTCTGTGGATGGACACTGTGTGGCCTCTGGTTTGTGGCTCTTGCGAATAACGGGTTAGTGACCATGGACACTGGAGAAGGTCTTTGGGGATGAGAAAGGACTAAGGTATTTATAGGATAGCGATGTTCCCGCAGCATTTTCTGGGGCCCAGACTCTGCTCTGTGGGGTTTCAGGGCGTGAGGTCACTTCATCCTGAAGGCTGCCTTTCCAGAGAGGGGCCGCCATGATCTGGACCTTCATCCAGGTGTAGAGGAATAGAGGTGGGGAGAGTCCTGAGGGGTGGCTGACATGCGACCTGTGCCAGGCACTACTGTGCACAGTCACAGAGGTCCCCTGACACGGCAAGCGGGTACGTAAGACTTCTCTAGGGATCTACATTTTCACCTTCATGCGAAAGGCGCTGTGGCTGGATGGCTACGTGTCCTGAAAACACCAAAAAGAGGTTACGATTTCAAAAATTTTAAGAGAAGGCCAACATCCTCTCACTTTCTGACTTGTACTAAGTTAATATGATGGTAAAACAGGTGTAACATCCATAACCCCCAGCAGCAAATCCTCCCCAGCAAACAAGCAGCCCCTTTATTTCGCTCTCTCTTTTACATCTTTCCGTTTGATTCTCAAAAACATGTCGGCTTTAGTCTCAAAAATGGAAGCATCACAGTGTGTCACATGCTGATATGATGCGATTAAATGAGATTCTTTTTTTTTAGCAATCTTACTAATTAATTTTTTTTATTTAGAGTTAGCTTGAGGGGAGAGGGGCAGAGGCAAAGGGAGAGAGAGAGAAGTTCAAGCAGACTCCTTGCTGAGTGTGGAGTCCGATGAGGGACTTGATCCCAGCACGCTGAGATCATGACCTGAGGTGAAATCAAGAATCATGATGCTTAACTGACTGAGCCACCCCGGTGCCCTTACGTGAACTCCTACAACAAAGTTACTGGTTAGGACAGTAAGAACCAGCCCAGGGTCCCAGGATCAAACATCCACAGTTGAGCAACTTTCTGCAGGTTAACTATCCTCCATGGTCTCAGCTTCCTCATCTCTAAAATGGGGCAATAATACTCCTCTCCTTGGTCTTGTAAGAGATTAAATGAGCCACGTCAGGCACTGGGTTGGGACTTAAAAGCCTTAGCTCTTGTTACATTTATGAAGAAAACATAATACTTCTCAGAGACATTTTAGGGACGAAAAATCTCCTCGCTTCCTATCAATATGAACAAAACCCCCTCATCTTCCCTCTTCTTCACTACAGTGTTTCCTCCAGGCAGCCTGCCTTCTCTCTTCATTCCTCTCGCCAACTAGAGGCCAAGGAGAGAAGTGTTCCAAACGTGAGACTGGGCACCGCTGGCCACAGGACAAGGAAATAGCCGGTGACCGGGACACGGGCCATGAACCACAATACAGAGAGAGGAGGAGGAGGTGAAGATGTTTGCGGAAGCTGAGGAGAAAAGAGACGTCAGAAGGGAGAGGAGACCATGGATTCTACTGCGGCTCTGGGCAAAAGCTCTGCTCGGATCCTGATGTGGTAATTTAGCTCACTTGATTCTACTTTGGATTAAGCATTCGAGTAAAATCTCTGCTGGAAAAATAAGTTTACCAAAATTTGCATCATCCCAGTGAAACATCATAATGGTACCATCTCCCAGAATATTTGGGCATTTATTCAGAAGGTGCTTTTCAGATGAAAATGAGAGCCCGGGTTCGTTCCTCCATGTGATCTTTGGGTTAGCGACTGGCATCACTCCAGTCAAATCTGCGTCCTGTCCTGCCTTTCTTGACCACTAGGGGGTCTCGCCTTATGCACATGGCCTCCCAATCACAGTGAGCTGACTGTTGGTCTTCCAGAAACACACTTGGCTGTTAATGCCCCCGCATCCACTGATAGATGTGGAACTGGGACTAACTGCAGTAGCAGATGGAAAAGGAGAAAGAATATAAATTTATATGGAAATGCTACCCTGGGTTTGGTGCTGGGGACAGTGACCAGGGCAGCTGGCTAACAATGGTGTGGATGGAAGTCAATGTTCTTCATTCAGTACAGGCAGAAGATTCTCCTCAGAAAAATGAAATGTTCATATACTATGTTTGGATTAAAGGAAAAACAACAGGAAAAAAACATTTCCTCCCCCTTCATCCTTTCTACCCCTTACCCCATACCCCCACCCCACTTTGAACCTCTTGCACTGGAAACAATGGGTAATCCGCATTCTAAAATTCTTCCTAATTCAACATGATCTTTATAGCATGGATTGCATTGGCAATTTCATTAGGATCCTTTTACTTTTCTTATTTCTTATTTTTATTTTTGGACAGAGAGAGAGCACACGTGTGCATGTGCGTGGGGGGGCAGGAGAATGGGGGAGAGAGAGAATCTCAAGCAGGTTCCACACACAGTGTGAAGCCACATGTGGGGCTTCATCTCACAACCCTAAGATCATGACTTGAGCGGAAATCAAGAGTTGGACACTTAACAACTGACTGAGCCACCAGGAGCCCCGGTGTCCTTTTAAAAAATAAAATCAATTGCCCGAAAAGAAATAGATGTTGCTATTAATATTAATACAATGAAAAACATTTCAAAAAGCTCTAAATATAACGGGAAGTAATACATTTTTATTATTAGAAAAACAAAACTCATCTTAAAATCTTGCCTGAAAAAATGGTGACTTTTTCATATAAGCATGCATTTTTTGTGTATTTGGCTGAAGGAAAACCTACTTTGGCATTTTAATTCCTCAAGGACTGTCTTTTTGAATGGCAGCAAGCAGCTGTAGCATAATTACTTGTAACATTGTACATGTGCCACAGAGACTGCCACGTGTACTTCACTTCTTTAATTGTACTCGCTTTTCCTACAGAAAGGCTTCTTGATGTCAGTCAGTCCTATTTTACCAATCAACCTGTTTCTTTCATAAGCCGAGTGAACCACATTCCTCAGCCATCCATCCACTGTGTGGCACTCACAGCCTGTCCACACTGTGCTATCTTCGATGATGCACTTGTCTCTGGGAACACGGAGAGCTGGCTGAGGATGGTGACCATATCACACCCCTCTTCATATTCCCCAAGTGGCACAGCGTGCAGCTAAGAGCAGGGACTCAACAGAGGTATGCTCAGCATGTTATCTTATCTTTCACTCAACAATCTTATCTTCATGTGTATCAGCCACTTATTCTTCAAAGAGAAATTTCTAGCAGTCAGAAACAAAGAAGGAGTTCACTGCTAGAGGGACTGAGACTGTGGGGTTGGCCTAGGAGTGTTCTAGAACTGGACACAAGCTGTAACACCTAAAGGGTGGGCTTCTGATGCCCACAGGAAAGAAGATGTTGTCTTGGGCTTGCAAAGGGCGAACAGCTGAGACCAAGAACCCTGAATAAAAGCAGAAGCTCGAGGGGTGGATATATTTTTTCAAATTAGTGTTTTCATTTACTTTGGGGAAGTACTCAATAGTGGAATTACTGGATCATATGAGCACTGAGTAATGTACAGAGCTGTTGAATCATTATATAGCACACCTAAAACTAATATAACACGGCATGTTAATTATACTTCAACAAAAACAAAACAAACAAACAAACAAACAAATCCCAGAGGCCTCAGAAGACTGCTCCCTCTATGTAAACTAGTCTTAAACTTCTAATAAACTTAGATAAATTCTAACTCTAAATGTTAGAATTTATTAATAGGAACCTCAAGTTGAGGGGTTATTCACTGGGTCAAAGACCAGAAAAAGCCCTTCGAGTTCCTGCTAGTGGTTGGAGGATAAGTCCCACCAAACATGACCTCAAAATAAAAAAGAAATTAGGAACCACATAGGACTATGGGCCATAAGAGGAAGAATCAACAGACACAACAGAAAGTAGAATTAGCACCACAGGACCTTCACGTATCATCCATCTTCAACAGCCTGCAAAATTATATTGAAGTAGTCAAGGATGGATTAGAGCACATAATGAATGAGCCCTTAAGAGAAAATAACAGATGCATTTTTAAAAAGATCCACAGATTCTCAAGAGATGAAAACGTAGATATTGAAAAACTCAGTAGCTGTGCTGGGAAGGGTAGGATAGCTCTGAGGAAATAGCCCATAGAACAGAAAGGGATGAAAAACATAAAAGGAATCTTGAGGCACAGAAGGCATAATGAAGATTCCAGACACTTGTAATGAAAGTTTGAGAAAAAGAGAAGAGAAGGACCAAGAAAGAAACAAAATACAAGGAACTACAGACCAGCTGCTTAGTGGACCTGGAGAAAAGCATGAGCTCTGTGACTGATGTGACATCCTGACTCCCAGACAGGAAAATGAAAGCAAACTTCTACCTCAGCACAAGGAATCTATGGCCCATAACTGACAAGGAGAAAATCTACAAAACCACCAGAGAGAAGGCATATTGCCAGCCAAGAAACATCAATTAGCCTCTAGATCTCTCCTTGGAAAATATGGACTCATGTTTTCACAATATTAGAAAAATTATCACACGCAATTACTCAATGAAAAAAACCCCAGACCACTGTTTAAATACAAAAGCTGAATACATTATGCACAGGGTCTCACTGAAAGGGTTATCCTTTGGGACTACGGAGACTGAGTCCTGGGAGAAGGAAGAAAGCTGAGACACTGACACGCAGTAAGAATGATGGCCACAAAGCATAACAAGAACAGTTTAAATTTAGAAAAACGTATCCAATACTCTTCATCTTTCTGGGCTCTTGTACAGCTTACTGACTCAGCTCTTACCTTCCCTTCTTCAGCATAACTCCAGAGTTTCTGATTTCAAGAATCTGATCATCTTATTCCATCTTCCATATTCGAGAATGAAATGGAAGACACAATGATCAGATTTAGAGGACGGTATTCTTCCTCAACAAGGTGGAGATATTATTGAGCTCCACTGGTCGTGGGTACATTACACATTTGAAGTTAATGAGTAAAAAGAAAATAGTCCCTAGAGGGAATAAACAGAACAGGTAACTTGCATGGATCTAAGACAATACTGGAGAGGAAGAAAAAAAAAAAAGTAACAGCAAAGAAGATACATGATGAATTAAAGAAAAAGTGAAGTAAGTCTAGTAGTAATTATAATACACGTAAATGTGTTATACTTGTCAGGTAAAAGAGAGAGACTGCTAGATCAGAGGAAATAACATGCAACTAGATGTTGTTTACCAGAGACACACCTAAAACCCACATACTGACAAGGACAGGCTGAATAAAAAGAAGGAAGGAGAGGACAGTGGGAAAATACAACAGAAAGCTGGCAGAATTGTATTGGCACTGGAGAAAATAGACTTCAAGGGAAAAACACTGCTGGGGCATAGAAAGCTTTTCTATCAGCCAGTGTGTGACCTACTTTCCTTCCACAGGACAGACTTGATGTTTGTGCTTTAATCTCTGCCGGGAACAGGGTCGGTGGGCGGGCACAGAATCTCTGTGACACAAAGCCCAAGATGGCCACATTGAGAGAAAAATCTCTTCTGACGTGTGTCAGCATTTTCATGTACTGTGTCTGGCATCCTTGTTCTAAAAGACGCTCTGGGGGGTGGCTTTCTTGGTGTTATTTTTGGTTAGAGTCACTCTCTTGTATTTGTTGCTGAGATGTACGTCTATTCCGGTCATTTAGTGTTAAATCTGGCTGTCATCACGTACTTATTGCTAGTAGTATGATGACATGTATTACTACTTTCATTGCTGACTTTACTGACAATGTAAAAGGGAATCTCTTATTTTACATTTTAGTTTCTACTTTGCTAAACTGAATTGTTTTGATTATCAAGTAAAATAATAGATTTTCTTATTTGTAGGATTCTCCTAAATGTGAAAACATTTTGCAAAGTATTATTATGAGAGGGACTTTCTTACTAGAATAATTTAGTGTCTAAATTCACTCGTAAACTAAAATTTTCCGCCATCTTACCAAAAGTCTTTTAAGAAGAAGCTGTACTTTCCCCAGGATCCAGTTTTAAAATAAACTGGGCCAACAGCTGGATAATGTGTGTCAGGAAACTAGACCAGAGGGAAATACGAATGAGACTCTCTGTGAGGTGTCTTGACTTTCCAACGTGATTTTGACCAGTGGATGGCTTGGCCATCACTGCAAGGCATCCTCCGTACCACGCATTCCCATGACCATGAACGTGGACATCCTAGCGCTGGGTGCTCACCTGCTGGTGACTCTCTCCACACACAGTCTGACGCCTTCCAAAACATTCCCCCTCCACGACTGCAAGTGGAAACTGCTGAAGCGGGCGGTGCCTCCAGAGCTGGACATCTCTCGTCCACAAAATGCGGGGCTGGATAAGGCCATCTCTGGGTTTCCTGTCTGCTCTCAAGGTTTGCCACTCAGAAATGCTAACCTCAGGAAGGTGCTGATGCCACAGTGCCTGCAGACACCTGACAAGGGAGGACGGGGAAGGGCCAGGATGCCGGCAGGCCAGGACCCTGGCAGCCTTGGCAGCAGGGATTGGCGACTGGGGCTGAACTCAGAGCCACGCGCTCGGAAGAAGTCAACCGGGGGGGAGGATGAGGGCCAGACGTGTTCTGCACAGCAGTGCCGGCAGGCTGCCGCTGGTGCACCCCAACATTCCCTCTAGTGTCCCGAGGTGGGAATATTTATCTTGTATCTCAAGTGCCTGTAGCACTACAATGAACAAAACGGGGCTGCAGCGACCTCGTGAGCGCGCTTGCTCTTGGAAAGATCACAGGTGACAATACAAAAGGAAGCGCCACCGGCAGGCACGCGCGACGTGGGTGGTGACAACGGGGGGCTCTGCCCAGTTGGCTGAGCAAGGGCAGGAGACTAGTTCCAACCGAGGGGACAAGTCGAAGCAGACTGGAGTCAAGGAATAGTAGCATGTGTGAGATGGTGTGTCATCGTGGTGCGACGGGGGTCACCTGCTCACCAGCGCTGTCCGTGTCTGTCTGCCCTCAGGGCCTGGGCCCACGCCAGGGCATCTGAAGAGGATTCCTGTGCCACCAGGGTCACCTAACTGCCTCAGTGGTGGTGTTGGGGAGCAGGGGTGGTATGTGAGAGCAGGGGTGGCATTGGGGAGGCAGGCCTGGTGTTGGGGAGGCTGGGGTGGTATTGGGGATATACGGGTAGTGTTGGGGAGTAGGGGTGGTGTTGGGGAGGCAGGGGGGTGGTGGGGAGGCAGGGGAAGGGGCGTGCAGAGCAGATGAGTGGACTCGGTGGAGGGGACCTCATGAGATGACACGAGGCGCAGTGTTTCCTCAGTGCATGCTTATGAAACACTTCTGTGGGCAGCATTCTGCTGGCTTCACTGGGGGACAGAAAGCCAGCACAGGGAACAATTCTTGTCTCCGAAAACACACTCTGTGTATGGGGAAACAACAGTTACACTGAACCAAAAAAAAAAAAAAAAAAGAGGGGGAGTCAATCACCTGTTACATAATCACGTGCTGAATTATACGGCACAGATCCTAAGCCCCATGGTGCTGGAGGGAGGGCCCATTGCAAGGGCTGGTGGGTTTCTGAGAAAGCTTCTAGAAGGAAGGCGGTTGCAGGGCCCACCCACAGGCTGAAGTGAGCAACATGGGCAGGGGGAGCTTCCAGGGAGCTGCTAGGGCAGGGAGGGCGGGGGAGTGGAGCGGGGGAGGGGCGCAGGGGGGAGGCAGAGAAAGGCATAAAGGCGTGCGTGCTCCAGGCTTCTCAGCGCAGGAAATGTGGTAACAAATACATTTCCTGACTTTTTTCTCACACTGAACAACTATCTGTCTGATTTTTCTAGCAAAAAAAAAAAAAAAAAAAAAAAAAAAAAACAACAAAAAACCCTGCACTTCATGATCACTCTTATTTTTTGCCCATTTTACTGTGGGTCTCTCTCTCTCTCTCTCTCTTTTAAATCAAACCCAGCTGTACAATAATGACAAGTCAATGGCAGGCAGGTCCCCAGGGGGACAAAGGTAAAGCTCTTGGAGGAAAATTCTCCATCAGGCTTACCTTCTCTTGACCTCCTTTATCGAAGGATTTTACTTGAATATTAGCATGAATGTTGCCTCTGGCATTTAAGCTAACATATGGTAATGGGAGGATATGAAGGGTATTAATATTTCTGGGATATTAAATACACTTTCAGAAACTCAGTATTTAATCCAAAAATAAATGAAATCATAGGAACACGTCCTACATTGGGCAGGTTTTCAGGAGGCTAGGGGGTGAGCAGTTAGGATGTCAGGGTAGTTCTCCGTGATCACTAAGATTGTCGGTAACCCACGGCACTTTTGATTGAATTTGGAAGATAGACTAGAAAGCACACCGAAAGCCTTTTGACATTGGTTGTGCCTTAATTTCCTTGATGTTGGCA
Organism: Mustela lutreola; assembly: GCF_030435805.1. Lineage (NCBI taxonomy): Eukaryota > Metazoa > Chordata > Mammalia > Carnivora > Mustelidae > Mustela > Mustela lutreola. The sequence goes on along the minus strand of NC_081294.1, from coordinate 5,851,493 downwards.
GTTATAAAAAAGTCCTTACCGAGTCCTTTAAACAGTACAAAGAACCTCTTACGAGAATGAGAAGAATCCCTTGAATTTTACCTGGATTTCCTTTTGACCAGGGATTACAGCCAGTCGGTGGTGGGAGTGTGGAGAGACTCGTTCCCTAATCCTGCTAATTCAAGGTCAGGAACACAGGTCCTCAAGCCTAGGCTTCCAGACCACTTCCGCCAAACCTAGCCTTCTTTCGAGGAGGAGGCAGGCACCCGTTCACTCCCAGCACTGAAATTTTCCCAGAAGGTAACACAGAGTTACAGACTCCCTGGCATCTGGTGTGTGGGTATCAGGGTCTTAGGAAGCCCCTGGTTGGAGGAGGAACCAGGCACTGTGGGTGTGGGATCCTGATGGCCCCGAAGCACCAGAGGGTGGGCGGGGGAGAGACAAGGGGTGCTGAGGCTGGCTGGATTCCAGCCAGGCTGAGCCGAGAGACATCCCGCCAGAGCAGAAGCAGCCTCTCAAAGCAACAAAGTTGCCCTGGAGATCCTTTTCCCAGCCTTGCATCTCCTCCCCACTTCTCTGTTTCTTTTTGATAGCAACTGAGTGGAAAGAAAAAAGTCAGCTTGAAACCTTAAAAACACACTATGTTCCCGGACCCTGAAGACTGGATTCCTTGGAACAGCAAGTGAGAAATGGGGCCATTGAGGCACCATGACAGAAGCTGCTGTAAGCAGAATGAGGCTTGGATTTCCAGTGGGACCATGAAGGCTAGTTCTTGTCTGAAACCTGAGAGATGGACTGCAGAAGCCTTCTGGGGGCCAGGAAGCGGAGGGGGGAGCAAATGACAGGGGAAAGCAAAAAGGAACAGGTTAGCGTGGGGGTAGTTTCCATTATTCCATTCCCAGGAACACCATGGGCTTCATTAGGACTTAAGGTAACGACTTGGTTCCTCACTCACCTTCTGAGAAAAGCCTATGTGCTTTTCCACGTAAGGAAAATGTGAACCTGGAGAACCAGACTTCTTTGTAGTTAAGCATTTTAGAAACTTGACAAAGATTCCCATGGGGCAATATCTACAATCTAGAGTTTTCAGGGATTTAAAGAAGCTTAAGATGCCACCTGTGCATTCCTGGAAATCGGAAACCATGGTGCCACTTTGGGAGGAGTTTCCAATCTGATTTGAAACATCTAAACTATAATCTAGCAAACAACCCCCCCCATTGGTTTGCAAAGGTACGAACGAGGCAGAGACCGTATACAGTGTCCATTGTTGAGAGGCAGAGACATATTCTGAAATCTTAACACATTTTGGCTAAAAGATTTCTACACATCAGACTAGCATGTATCTGATGCTTGGGACCTCGCTCAGAGTGGTCTCTCTTGTTTCTACACAAGAGAAAGCACTGTCTTTTTGGACTTCTGTCTCATTGTTGGCTTTCTTACGATGTTCTCATGGAGCCACTTGCTTTGGCCTCAGAATACTTAGATTTTTGATTCTTACATCCTGAACTAGCACTTGAACCATAACAGCTTGCAATGATTGCTTTAAATGAAAACACTAACAAACCTATTTTTACATTTTTATATTTACATTTTCATATGTTCCAAATTTTTGTATCTTGAAAATGGATATAAAACACATATTTGGTTTAAATTTTAATTCCCCATACAGAAAAATCCTCCTATTATACTAGTGCTTACTGCTATAAAACTCTGAAAAGTCAGAGAGGACACAAAGTGATGACAGAAAAAAAATAAACATGAATATAGTTTTACAGTGTGACAGCCAACACTTGAAATAATCCTCAAGTTAGTGTCTTGGAGGTGCCCAAGCTGCATGAGTTGACATTCTGGGCCGCTGACGTGAAGCATGCAGGCCATTTACGGGGATCTGTGAGCTCCTGAAACGGTAAATCACCAAGCTCCCCTGTTTCAAGCAAGAAGTCAGTTTTCATCCCACGAGCACAGTTTTCAGAAGTTCCGTATTTGAAGTACCTACCAAAAGCTGCCCAGCAAAGCAGATGAAGAGGGTAAAGGCGAGCACGAGAAATGCAGCTCCAAAGGAGATCCCCAGGACGGACGTTCTACCAGGGAAGCAAAAAGGAACAGGTTAGTGTGGGGGTAGTTTCGGTTATTCTGGAAAGCCACCAGGAACACCCTGGGCTTCATTAGGACTTCGGGTAATGAGGACTTCATTCCCCGCTCAGCTTTTGAGAAATGAAACTGGAGCTAAAACCAAAAACACATCCAGAGAAAAGTGTGTTGCAACTGGGTCTGTCACCTTGCTGATTCATCAAAATTGCCCTAGAAGCACCAGATCCTTGTGAAAGCAAAAAACCATCTATTTTGGACTCTCTCACCGCAATGGTGCTTTGATGCCTGGGCCCCGCCTCTTCCCTGGGGGAGCAGCCTTGTCGGATGCCCCGAAGGGCCTCCTGGCCCATCCTTACCCTGCTTACTCAGAAACACTGAGTCCTCACCCTCCCCAAGACAATCCAGCAGATTCCACCTCCTTAAGCAATCACGCAGCTAAATGTTTCCTGAGGTTCCCCACAGACTTCAGCGACCACGGCCTTCACAATCTCGCCCAATCTCTGATGAACACGCAAGCTTCTTCCTATGAGCACGTGACATGCCGAGTTACAATTCTGCCACCGACAGGTTGTGGGTAGATAAAAAGCATTAAAAGAAGTGCATGCCTCTCTGAGACATCCTTTATTTTTTATTTTTAGTTTTTTAGAGATTTATTTATTCATTTCTGAGAGACAGAGTGAGAGAGAGAATCTCAGGCAGACTCCCCACTGAGCGCTGAGACCAATGCAGGGCTCAGTCTCATGTCCCTGAGATCATAACCTGAACCAAAATCAAGAGCCAGAGGCCTAACCGACTGAGCCACCAAGGCACCAAGAAACACCTTTAAAATCATTAAAAAGTTCAAAGCCTCTTAAATCCTCATTTACTCCAAAGATAGTATACAGGGGTATTAAAAGAGCTGAACCACAATGAATAATCAAAGATGAAATTCATCTTATGGTTCTTGGTGCTATAGTGAATGGAACCGATTCTCTAATTTCCCTTTCTGTATTTTCATTGTTAGTGTATAAGAAAACAACTGATTTCTGTACATTAATTTTTCATCCTACCACATTACTGAATTGCTGTATGAGTTCAGGGATGAAGTCTTTTGGGTTTTCCATATAAAGTATCATGTCACCTGCAAAGAGGGAATTTGACTTCTTCATTGCCAATTTGAATACCTTTTATTTCTCTTTGTTTCTGATTGCTGTTGCAAGGACTTCTAGTACTATGCTAAACAACAGTGGCAAGAGTGGACATCCTGGTCGTGTTCCTGATCTCAACGGGAAGGCTGTCAGCTTTTCCCCACTGAAGATGATATTCACTGTGCATTTTTCATAGATTATATGAAGTTGAGGAATGTTCCCTCTATCCCTATACTTTGAAGTGTTTTAATCAGGAACAGATGCTGGATTTATGCATCAACTGAGAGGACCATGTGGTTCTTCTCTCTTCTCTTATTGAGTTGTTCTATCACACTGATTGATTTTCAAATGGTGAACCACATTTGCAACCCAGGGATAAATCCTACCTGGTCATGGTGGATAATCTTTTTAATGTACTGTTGGGTCCTATTAGCTAGGATCTTGCTGAGAATCTTAGCATCCATATTCATCAGGGATATTGATCTGAAATTCTCCTTTTTGGTGGGATCTTTGCCTGGTTTGGGGATTAGAGTAATGCTGGCTTCATAAAAAGAGTCTTGAAGTTTTCCTTCTGCTTCAATTTTTTGAAACAGCTTCAGGAGAACAGGTATTATTTCTTCTTTGAAAGTTTGGTATAATTCCCAAGGAATCTGTCAGGTCCTGGGCTCTTGTTTTTTGGGAGGTTTTTGATCACTGCTTCAATCTCGTTACTAGATATTGGTCTATTCAGGTTGTCAATTTCTTCCTGATTCAGTTTTGGAAGTTTATAGTTTTCCGGGAATGCATCAATTTCATCTAGGTTGTTTAACTTATTGGCATATAACTGTTGATAATAATTTCTGATGATTGTTTCTATTTCCTTGGTGTTAGTCATGATCTCTCCCTTTTCCTTCATAATTTTATTAATTTGGGTCTTCTCTCTTTTCCTTCAGATTAGTTTGGCCAATGGTTTATCAATCTTATTGATTCTTTCAAAAAACCAGCTTCTAGTTCCGTTGATGCGTTCTACTGTATCTCTAGTTTCTATCTCATTGATCTCTGCTCTGATCTTGATTATTTCCCTCCTTGTGTGTGGAGTTGGCTTAATTTGTTGTTGATTCTCCATAAGATACCTGCGAATAAACCTAACCAAAGAGGTAAAGGATCTGTACTTGAGGAACTACAGAACACTCATGAAAGAGATTGAAAAAGACACAAAAAGATGGAAGAGCATTCCATGCTCATGGATCAGAAGAATAAACATTGTTAAAATGTTTACATTGCCTAGAGCAATCTATACTTTCAATACCATTCTGATCAAAATTCCACTGGCATTTTTCAAAGAGCTGAAGCAAACAATCCTAAAATTTGCATGGAATCAGAAGAGACCCCGAATTGCTAAGGAAATGTTGAAAAAGAAAAACAAAACTGGCGGCATCATGTTGCCTGATTTCAAGCTTTACTACAAAGCTGTGATCACCAAGACAGCATGGTACTGGCATAAAAACAGTCACATAGACCAGTGGAACAGAGTAGAGAGCCCAGATATGGTCAAATATCAAATAGAGCCCAGCTCTATGGTCAAATAATCTTCGACAAAGCAGGAAAAAATATACAGTGGAAAAAAGTCTCTTCAATAAATGGTGCTGGGAAAATTGGACAGCTATCTGTAGAAGAATTAAACTCAATGATTCTCTTACACCGTACACAAAGATAAACGCAAATGGATAAAAGACCTCAACATGAGACAGGAATCCATCAGAATCCTAGAGGAGAACACAGGCAGTAACCTCTTCGACATCGGCAACTTCTTTCAAGATATGTCTCCAAAGGCAAAGGAAACAAAAGCAAAAATGAATTATTGGGACTTCATCAAGATCAAAAGCTTTTGCACAGCAAAGGAAACAGTCAACAAAACAAAGAGGCAACCAACAGAATGGAGAAGATATTCGTAAATGACAGTACAAAGGGCTGATACCCAGGATCAAAAAAAAAAAAAAAAACGCCTCAAACTCAACACACACAAAACAGATAATCATGTCAAAAAATGGGCAGAAGACATGAACAGATACTTCTCCAATGAAGACATACAAATGGCTAACAGACACATGAAAAAATGTTCATCATCACTAGCTATCAGGGAGATTCAAATCAAAACCACATTGAGATACTACCTTACACCAGTTAGAATGGCCAAAATTAACAAGACAGTAAATAACATATTTTGGAGAGGATGTGGGGAAAGGGGAACCCTCTTACACTGTTGGTGGGAAGGCAAGTTGGTGCAGCCACTTTGGAGAACAGTGTGGAGATTCCTCAAGAAATTAAAAATAGAGCTACCCTATGACCCTGCAATTGCGCTACCAGGTATTTACCCCAAAGATACAGATGTAGTGAAAAGAAGGGCCATTTTTACCCCAATGTTCACAGCAGCAATGGCCACAGTCACCAAACTGTGGAAAGAACCAAGATGCCCTTCAACGGACGAATGGATAAGGAAGATGTGGTCCATATATGCTATGGAGTATTATGCCTCCATCAGAAAGGAAGAATACCCAACTTTTGAATCAACATGAACAGGACTGGAAGAGATTATGCTGAGTGAAATAAGTCAGGCAGAGAGAATCAATTATCATATGATTTCGTTTATTTGTGGAGCATAAGGAATAACACGGAGGACATGGGGAGATGGAGAGGAGAAGGGAGTTGGGGGAAATTGGAGGGGGAGGCAAACCATGAGAGACTATGGACTCTGAAAAGCAATCTGAGGGTTTTGGAGGGACAGGGGGTGGGAGGCTGAGTGAGGCTGGTGGTGGGTATTATGAAGGGCAGGTGTTGCATGGAGCACTGGGTGCCGTACATAAACAATGATTCTGGAACACTGAAAAAAAAATTTTTAAAAAGGAATAAAAGCTGCCATCCTGAGTGTTGAAGTTAAAAGAATTTTAAAAAAAGATGAAATTCAAATGAGACATTCAAGGAGAGGTCAGGTGGTGTCTCAGACTGCAGTAGAACCTTCTATCCATGAGGTTGGTCACAGATACTGAGGAGACAGAAGAATTGGCATAGAGAACAAAGCAGCGACACTGAGTATTGATGCATGGACGGTTCAGATGGAACTCAGCAACATGCATGCACAGCTGTGAGTTCACAGCAAGGGAAACAAACAGATACCAGTGCCTGTGGCCATCATGATGGGAAGGTTCCACTGTGCTCACACCCTCAAATACCTCCTCTATTATGCAATGATTTACGCATCACTCAAGGTCAACAAAAGCTTGGCTTCAAACCCAAAACTGAGCCTGACTCAGTGGTGCACTGGACACTGAGTTATCTGCTATAGTGAATTCCAGTGCTTTCAATTTACAGGACAGCTCTGATGGGCTTTCTCTGATTCTGTGCTGCCTGGTCCTTTCTGGTATCGAGGTAATATCGGCTTCATCAGGTTGAGTTTAGAAACCTTATATTTTTTTTTTCCTTAGGTCCGAAACTGTTTAAATAACACATAAGTGGTCTCTTCTAGAAGGTTTGGTAAATAAGAACTGTAAAACCATCTGATGAGAGTGATGGTGGTCATGGTGATGGTGATGATCTTGATGATAATGTTGAGGGTGGTGGTGGTGATGGCAGCAATGATGGTGATAGTGACAATGGTGGTGGTGATGGTGATGACACTGATGGTGTGATGGTGATGGTGGTGATCTTGATGATGATGATGGTGGTGATGATGATGATGATGGTGATGGTGATAATGACCATGATGGTTATGATGGTGATGGTGGTAGAGATGGGTGATATGAAGATAGATTACTCTGTGCCAAGTACTATTCTAAAGGCTTTATATGTAGAATTCACTTAATACTCACAATAATCATGGATAACATTTACTATCATTACCTCATTTTACCAAGGAGAAACTGAGGACCAGAGAAGTTGAAAACTTGCCTGAAGTCATAACTCTATTAAGTGGTGTGGTCAGGATTTATGCCCATTTGGTTGTATTTTTGACCCAGATTTGTTTTTTAGGAGCAGACGTGTCACATTTCTGTCTTGATTATTGGCTCTATTTCTTAAGTCAGTTTTGATAATTTTCCTGGAAAATTTAGATTTAGATTTTCAAATGTAAAATATTCTACATAATATTCTTTTAATTTTAAAAGTCTCCATTTTTGAAGCATTGTTTTCTTGACCTTAATGTTTTTTTTCTTTTTCTCTCTAGATCAGACTTTTGAAGTTTTTTCTTGATTGTTATTTATTGCCAATCTTTTGTATTTTCTAATAAATGCACTTAAGGAAATAAATATTTCTATAACTACTGCTTTAGCCAAATCCTACAGCTTTTGATTTGTAGTTACTCATTGTTGTTCTTCTCTAAAAAGCCTATAATTTCAACTTCCATTTCCTTTTAATGCAAGAGTTATTCAGAAGTCTAATTTATAGATTCCACAAGGAGATTATTTTTGATCTGTTCCTGTTACTTCTAATTTTATTAGATTTGACCAGAGATTGTGGTCTCTATTATTTATACTTTAACAATTTATTTTTTCTCCTAGGGTGTGATGAACATGATTTACTTCTATTGTATCTTACAGATTTCTAAAAATATTAGGTATTTCTTTTTGCTGGAAACAAAGCATGTTCTCTAAATATGTCTGTTGTCAGAGCCGGATGAGTTAGTCAGATTCCCAGTGGGCTGACTTAATGGTTCAATTTGGTTTGTCAATTTTAGAATGTATTAATATTTCGGGCTAGGATTGTGGGATTGTCAATATATCTGAACATTCTAATGGCTTCTCTTTATTTCAAAGAGATGCTGGAGTGTGTGAAGGTTTATGATTGTTAAGTCCTCTTGGTGACTCTACCATTGTACAAGTCTTTCTTTTTCTTGTGCTGAATGCCTTCCACTTGATTCCATGTCATCAGAAGTTTTTATTCCTGCAGATTTCCTTTTCCTGTAAGTTGTTTCCCAGAATAGCTGTTTTCCATCCTTATTTTTTACCTTTCTTGTATTTTAATTTTAGCAAGATCTCCTGTACTAGTACAGAGTTGGCCTTAGGTTTTAGCCTCAATCCTTGAGTCTCTTTCCATGATAGGACATTTTAATCCACTCACAATTATGAAATTTGGCAATATTTTCTTAAAGTGTTCAGTGGAATTCACAAATAAATCCCCATGGTGGGAAGTTTTCTTTGAAAGAAGGTTTCAAAGACAAAATTTAGTAAATTTAATGGATATATACCCATTAAAATTTTCTATCCCATTATGTGTCAATTTTGGTAGAGTTAAGAATTTTCCCATTTTAGGCAAATTATAGATCTTTTTGGTCTTGAGTAATTTTTAATATTCCTTATTTATTCCATTAATGTCTATAGGATCTGTAGTGAATCCCTTTTTATTCCGTCTGTCATTAGTTTGGGTGCTCTGTGATTCTGTGATTATCTCTCTTTCTTGATCAGTCTTGCTAGTTGTTTAGGAATTTTTAAACTTTTTCAAAGAACCAACTTTTGCTTTATTTATTTTCTGTATTGGTTATTTTCTATTTTATGGATTTCTTCTTTCTTTAGTATTTATTCCCTTCTATTTGATTTGCTCATCTTTTTCTGGTTTCCTAAATCAAAAGTTCAACAGCAAATTTTAACCCTTTCTTCTTTCTTAATATAAGCATTTTAAAGCTACAGACTTCTCTCTAAACTACTGTTTCAAGCTATACCCCACGTTTTTGGGTAGGTTATATTTCGATATTAAAAATATTTTCTAATTTTTCTTCTGATTTTTAAATTTGACTCATAGGTTATTCAAAAGCATATAGATTAATGCTGAAATATTTGGGGATACTTTAGATATTCTGTTCTTCATTTCTATTTTGATTTTGGTGTGGTTAGACATCACACTGTAAGATTTTTTTTTATCTTCTCAAATTTACTGCAATCTTTATAAATATGTCAAGATGCTTTTATGGCCTAGTATATATTTTGGCTGTGTTCCATGTGTAGTTAAAACCACATGTATTTTACAGCTGGGTTAGTGTTCTAGAAATACCAGGTTCAAGGAGTACATAATCTTGTTTATGTTTTCTATACCTTTATTTATACAATAAGCAAGCAAAAGCGATACTAAAAATCTAGTTGTTATTGTAGATTTATTAAACACTTTGATTTTTAACATTTTTTCCTTCTATCTATTTCATAGCTCTGTTTTAGGCATTATGCACATTTCATTCCTGATGATTTGCCTTTTTCATTATTATTTAATGTCTTTGTTGATACTTGTTTCCCTTATGTCTACTGTGTTATTACTCTATGTACAGTAACCTTCTCACATTGTTTAGATGGTACATGTCTTCTATCCTTTTAATTCTATCCCAACTTGTTTTTGTACTTAAAATGCATCCCTTGGGGGTGTCTGGGTGGCTCAGTTGGTTAAGTGCCTGCCTTTGGCTCAGCTCATGAACTCAGGGTCCTAAGACTGAGCCCTGCATCGGGCTCTCTGCTCAGTGGGAGTCTTCTTCTCTCCTCTCCTCTGCCCCTTGCCCCTCCTTGTGTTTTCTCTCTCAAATAAATACATAAAAACTTAAAAAAATTAAAATGCATCCTTTGTGCTACTGATAATGCGTTTATAAACACTGGGGTGCATGCGTCCCTTTGAATAAGTATTTTTGTGCCCTTTGGGTAAATACCTAGTAGTTCGATTGCTCGGTCATAGGGTCATTTTGCATTTAGCTTTTTGACGAACCTTCATATCGTGTTCCAGAATGGCTGCACCATTTGCATTTTCACCAACAGTGAAAGAGTCATGGAAAGAGCCCAAGTGTGCATGGACTGATGGATGAATAAGGAAGATATGGTGTGTGTGTGTGTGTGTGTGTGTGTATGTGTGTGTGTGTATGTGTGTATGTGTGTGTGTGTATGTGTGCGTGTATGTGTGTGTGTGTGTGTGTGTGTGTGTGTATTGGAATATTACTCTGCTGTCAAAAGAATGAAATCTTGCCATTTTCAATGACATGGATGAACTAGAGTATATTATGCTAAGTGAAATAAGTCAGAGAAAGACAAATACCATATGATTTCACTCATATGTGGAATTTAAAAAACAAAACAGATGAACATAGGAAGAAAGAATAAAAAAATTATTAAAAAAAATGGAGAGGGAGGCGAACTATAAGAAATTCTTAACTATAAGAAACAAATAGTATTGCTGGAGGGGAAGTGGGTGGAGGAAGGGGTACCTGGGTGATGAACATTAAGGAGCTCACTGGATGGAATGAGCACGGGGTGTTCTATGCAACTGATGAATCACTAAATTGTACCCCTGAAATTAATAATACACTGTAGTTAACTAAATTGAATTTAAATGCTAAATAAAGTAAGTTATGACTATCAGACATGGCTCAGGAAGAAATAGAATCTCTGAATAGACCTATAAAAGAGATTAAATCAGTATTTAAAGCAAAACCCAAACCAAAAATTACTTGCAACGAAAAGCTCACACCCAAATGACTTTACTGGTGAATTCTACAAAACATGTAAAGAAGAATTTTTACTACTTTTTAACATCTTCCAGAAAATAAAAAAGATGGACCAGCTTCTAACTGATTCTATAAGGCCAGCATCACCCTCATATCAACATCAAAGATTTCCTAAGAAAACAAACCTGAGACCAATGTGTCTTATAAATATAGACACAAGGACCCTGACAAACTATTAGGAAACCAAATCTAGTCACATACAAAAAGGATTATATAATATGACAAAGTGGGATTTATCTGAGAAATGCAAGGTTGGTTTAATATCTGAAAACCAACTAATGTATAATACACTATACTAATAAAGGAAAAGAAACCCATACAATCATCTCAATAGCTGTTGAAGAAGCATTAGATAAAATCTGACATCCTTTTATTATAAAAACACTTAAGAAACTAGATTAAAAGGGGGGATTTCCTTTATCCTAATAAAGGCATACCTGAACAACCTACAGGTCACATTACGTTTGATGATGAAATACTGAACTCTGTCCTCCTAAAATCATGAACAAGAATGTATGTGTGCTGTGACTCCTGTTGATATCACACTGCAGTTTCTAGTCAGGGAAATTAGGCAAGAAATTGTAATAAAAGACATCACATTGGAAAGGAGGAAGTAAACTTATCTGTATTTGCAGATGATATGAGTTGGTATCGAGAACATTATGTCACAGCCTGAGATTTAGACCCAGAGCACCTCAAACCTATGGCTGTCCAGTTCTCATGTTCATAGTTCACTGGCATTCTTGTTCAGATGGACCACTCATCCCAGGGAACAAGAAACACCATGAGGTAAAGTAATGGCTGGCCAAAAGCTCTTAATTATAACCATTTATCCTGACTGCTCTAACAAAACCATGTTCAGGCTCATTAAGCATACCCAGATGTTTGTGTAGAAGAGTAAATTTTAATTAACATTCTAGCTGCAAAGCTGTTTCTTCTTAACACACAAGCATAATTGATTTATATACTCCCTGAAAAGCAAACTTGACTCTTCCCTGTCATGAGGTGAGAACAATTAAACTTTATAGTGATAGTTTTTGACTTTGGCACTTAAATCAAGTATATTGTTACAGTATATGGAAAAGGCTGATTTGAGACAAGGTCCTTTCTCCTTTCAGTTTTTTTTTTTTTTCTGCAGTCAATTTATTGCTTACAGGTGGTCAGATGTGGGTGAGAAAGCACATTTGCAGGCGGGAAAAATCCAGCAGAAACACACCTGCACTATCTTGCAAATATCTGAAAGCTGTATTAACTATAAACTGGTTCTGTGAGTGAATAATGGCGTCTTTACCTGGAATTCTGTCAATGTGATGACTTCCATGGCCCGCCTCCCTCCTTGCCCTCACCTCCTTCCCCCAAGGACGATGCAGATTCTCCCATCAACACTCTGTTCACAGCTGTTACGTGGTGTTCCGCGAGGATGATACGAACTCAGGGAAGGCTTTTCTCTTAACTGTAAGTTACCACGCAGCCATAAAACCCCCTTTTCTCCCTTGTTTTAAGTGACAGGTGATAGAACTTTGAAACGAAAGGGAATTTGATTAAAACAAAAAAAGTCAGAAGCTGAGAAGGAGAAGAGGCATTTAAATATTCATCATCATTACAGACCACAGCAGCCTTTCTCTAATAACGGGACTTAGGAACTTTGGGACGTTCTGGCCACTTGAAGGTCCTGTGAGGTAGTGAAAGGGAGAAGGAACTGTATTAGGCAGAGCAAAAAGCCTCCACTCCACAGCAATCATGAGGGCTGAAGATTTCAGACGCATTATTCCCCCAGAAGACCCACAGTCTCCACTTCCTATACTCATTTCTTACCCATCCCATCTGATGGATTGAAATATTACCCGCATGCTGCGTTTCCCAAACTGTGGCTCCTCCATTAACCTGGGACTCACGCACTCCCTCCCTCTGTGAAGGTCTAGCACTTGGCTGTCTGGGATGCACACACATGTCTTTGGTCCAGAACTGAGTCCTTGATTCACGGCCCGCCCCACCTGCTCTCCCCCTAAGAGTCTCCCTTCCCGTTAAAGGCAACACCATTTTCCCAGCTGCTCAGCTGAACACCAAACCCAACACCAACATTAAAAACCCCACAGAACTCAGCTTTCTCTTATCGCTCACATCCCGTCCAGTAGCAAGACTGTCTCCATCATTTTTCATGAGCTACCCCCGCAGTTCCCACCTGCTCTGCTACTCTGGTGCCAGCGCCAGCCACCACCTTACCTGGTCTTCCTATTTCTAAACCCCTTCCCCCTGCAGAGCAGCAAGAACAATGCTTCCAAACATACCCAGATCACATCCTCAGCTGAGAACCTTCTGGACCTTCCTGTCACACTTAGCATCGGACCCCAAGTTCTCCCAATCGCCTGGGAGGGTCAACACCACCTGCTGTCACGCTGCCCCTCAGACCCCATCCTCCACAGCTCTCACCTGGCTCACTCTGCTCCCACCACCCTGGCTCTTTGAACATACCGTGGGTCCCATCATCTGGAATGTTCTTCTGCCAGGGAGCCACACAGTTCCCATCTCAAGTCGTTTGGGCCTCTGCTTCAATGTCATGTGATTCGTGATGCTTTCCCTGGTCGCTCTCATCTGAAGTGCCACCCTCCACAGCTCCAGAGTGTCCCATTCTGTCTCATTTTTTCTTAAAGATCATCACCGCTAAACTATCATATGTGTATTTGTTTACCACATCATTGTTGCGCCGCCTACTAGAATGTAGTTATGTGAGAGAAAGGGCATTTAGGGAGGTGCCGGTGCTTCCCCTGCATCTCTAGCGATGCTTAGGATCCGGCAGCTCAGTAAATATTGTGGAATGATTCCACTTGTGACCGGGTACATGTATGTGCTTCTATTATGAATTTCGATTTCTATAACAAATGCTCAGATATATCCCCAGGTATAAAAGTGAAGATCTGTGACCTGTTTCAATGAGTGAAAACATGCTCAGCACCATTTTTCTTGTTAGGGTTCCTCATATCTTACTAGACCACTGAAACACAGCTAAATGCAACACAAATCCGTTTTCATTCCTGGAGAGAATACTGGTTTTCATGAATTCCATTTTTCATGACGACAGCATTTTCAGATGGGCACCCTGTCCTACAGAGCAAAGACTACTCCTTCCAGCCTCCCGTGGAGCCAGGTTCACACATGTGACTACCATCTGTCTTGGGTTGTAAACCCAAGTGTCACGAGGTAGCTTCTAAGTTTCCCCAAGAGATAGCTGTTATGAATGCTTTCTGCCCTCTGCTTCTGGGTCTGTTCCTCCCTCGTGTTGCTCGGAACGTGGATGCTGCCGCTGTAGGGAAGAAGGATGAGGAGCGAAGTCGCTTGGAAGCAGGGGTGAGTGCTGGCGGGACCCAGGTGCCCCCGAGAATCCAAAGGATCGGAGGGCCAGACTGTAACCTTTGGCCTTTGATTAATGGGGGAAAACTAAACTGCCATCTTACATTCAAACTACCATTTGTGAGGCATTTCCTTACTTTCTGATGACCTGAATCCACAGCAGGGTTCTGCTGATCTCAGCAAAACTGTACGGTTCATTTCATCTTGGACCGTGAGACTGATCTCCTCCCTCCGCCTCCCTTTCCTTTCCCACGCTCCGTCCTTCTCTCTCTTTCTTTCCTTCCTGCCTCCTTTTTTTATTTCCCCTAAATTTCATACCCATTCGCCGGGAGTAACTTACTTCTCAGTATCCAATATTTGGATCTACCAGCTTCGTTGCCCACCAAAGAGAACTGCCTCCATAACTGTTATTTTTCCATCATTTCTGTTCAGAAAATCAAGTCTACTTTCAATGGACATGAATGATTCTCCCATTAAACTTTCTTCTACTTTTTTCTCCTTTTCGGAGATAAAACCAAAATGAAAGTGACTCTTTTGAAATGACTATTAAAGAATTAATGGGCATTGATTATTAAAATAAACAATGGAATAAGTATCAAAGAATTTCAGCAGAAATAATAGATCTCACATATTTAAGATTATAATTATTAATTCTGCTTAAGTAAAATATCATTATCTTAATTTAACTTGGGTTAATAAAACACATGATATTTAACTAAATTTTATTAGAAAAAAAATCATTCTTATTGTAACAATTGCCCATGCCTGGTTTAATCTACTTAGCTTGGCAGACAATATGAATAAAGGTACTAAGAACTGCAAAAACAATTTGGGCTCGGGGCGCCTGGGCGGCTCAGTGGGTTAAGCCTCTGCCTTCAGCTCGGGTCATGATCTCGGGGTCCTGGGATTAAGCCTTGCATCGGGCTCTCTGCTCAGCAGGGAGCCTGCTACCCTCCCCCCTCTGCCTGCCTCTCTGCCTACTTGTGATCTCTGTCAAAAAGATAAATAAAATCTTTAAAAAGAAACAATTCAGGTTTGATCATTTTTGATCTTTGAAGGTGGCTCACATTTCTGATAAAGTTATATAGTACAAGGCAGACAGAAGCAAGAGAACAAGCCTAAAAAGAGGAGTCAACCAATAATTTAATTACAACTATTCAAATTCTGAGATTAGAGCCAGATTTATGATTCTGTGTCAAACAGGGATGTTACTTGGCCCTCTTTTAGGCAAAACCTTCCCCTTGATTATCATTTCGAGGTCATGCATTCTTCTATTATTAGTTATTCATGCACTCATTCATTCACTTATTAGTCATTTTTCTCCTTTTTCCTAAGAACATGAGGCAGTTTCTCCAAAAGAATACAAACAGGGTGCCTGGGTGGCTCAGTTGGTTAAGCGACTGCGTGCAGCTCAGGTCATGATCCTGGAGTCCTGGGATCAAGTTCCACATCAGGCTGCCTGCTCAATGGGGAGTCTGCTTCCCCCCAGACCTCCCCTAATATGCTCTCTCCCTCTGTCTGTCTCTCTCTCAAATAAACAAATAGTTAAAAAAAAAAGAAAACAAACGAGTTCAGCACATTAAACAGAAGTGAGGAAGTGAGAAACACTATCCCGACAAAAAGGTTTCACAAAGTATAACAAAATTATTATTTTTAGATAGCCGAGCTCATGAGAAGAGAAAATACTCTGTATACCGAGGGTACTCACAAGCAGAATGTGAGGGGTATTGATGCAAAACAGCCCGGGAGGAAGCAGGGGCTGACACAGGCCTTGGAGTGTGAGATTTAATGTCCACTCAAGGCGGGGGTGCTGTCAGGCATTTCCTTAATGGGAAATTGGAACTGAACTCTCGAATAAAGTCAGGAGCCATAAACCACTGTCCTACCAGGAAACAGGAAACATAAAAACTCTGTCTAGCAGTCTGATAATTTTCAGGGACGTCGACTAACTAGAGTGATGAGTGGAAGCAGAGTCATCCTGAAATGATATCCCCAATCTTGCTCTGTGTTAAGATGTTAGTCAAATTCACAAGACCTGTTTAGTGAAGGGACCTTGACCTTGATCCGAATTTAATAAAATACTTTGACTTGAACTGATGAACCCCAGAGACAGAGAGACACTGAAAAACATATCACAGTAACGCCTTCATAACTCAGAGTATGTGGAATTTCCATGGACCCAAGCCTTTGATGCCAGTGAGCTCACAGTTAAATGACCCAAAGAGACGTGCCACCATGAGTCAGCACAGAGACCGCACAGCAGAATTCATTCATTTATACACCATCATAACAGAATGAAACGAGTGCTGTATTCATATAATATACTTATTCAATTTCATACGATGTGTTTATTATGCTAATAAAGGAAAATTAAAAATGGAATCCTTAGGTAAAATATGGAATTATAAAAAATTCATATTTTCAAGAGACCCTAACAGCCATCTTAGATATAAATAATCACTGAAATTATACACTCAGTGTGCATGAGGGATTCACCAGAATGAATGCAGTGCAGGGAAATAAAGACATGTAAACTCTGAGGAAATAGTATAAGACTTGGAACCCAGAATGAACAGCACAATATTCAACTGGTAAGATTTCAAGGAGGAAAAAGTAAAGATAGAAGGAATATATAAGGTGGTAATGCCAGAAAACTGCCAAAATGTGAATTTTCAGATGGAAAATCACACCCCGGCTATTAGGTGAAGAAGAACAAATGCGCGTGCGCAGAGGGACGGCCTGAGACCCGGGGGCGCCGGAGACACTGGCTGGGTGAAAGGGGACACGATGGCATTGATAGAAGACCTTTCACCAGCAGCAACAGATGATGACATGGGCAGGATATCATCATCATAATACGAAGGAAAAACAGTAGTAACCTAGGGTTTTATATTCAGTTAAACTACTATTCAAGAGCCAATGTGAAATAAGGCAGATAAAAATATTTCAACATAAAGGAAAAAACAGGAGCTCCTGCTACTCATAGACCCTCAGTGAAGGAACTAATAAATGACAGATATCAGAAAGAAGGGAAATAAACTTGAATGAATAGTTTTTTTTTTTTTTTTTTTAAAGAGGGTGGGGGTTTTGGAGGGGAGGGGCTAGGGGATGGGTGAGCCTGGTGGTGGGTATTCAGGAGGGCAGGGATTGCACGGAGCGCTGGGTGTGGTGCATAAACAATGAATCGTGGAACACTGAGAAACTGAAATAAGAGATGGTGAAATAAGTAAGGGGGTTAAGAGTATTCTGGAAGAGCACCGAGAAATGCCTAGAACTGCTGAACACCTGAAACTCACATGACACTGTATTAATTATGCTTCAATAAAAAAGGCACTAATAAACAAATTGGTAAAGAACAAGAGTAAATCTAATAAATACTATGATTACCATCTGCAACAGAAGTTCTAAGAAAAATTATATAGAAGATATCATGATCAACTTCAGAATATCTTAATACTATATATATTGAGTTATTACATACATCGTTATATGAGCACATACACTTTATATATGTGTGCTATATACAGGACTGTAAGTGTGTCTATAAAGAGAGAGAGAGAGAGAGAGAGAGCATGCATGCATGCACACGAGGAGGAGAGAGAAAGAGCAATCCCAACTAGCAGAGGAAAAGAAAAGAATACAGAATACTGGATCAATCCTTCTGAAGTTAGAAAGTGGAAGGTGTGCCAGGAAAAGCCAAGTAATTGAAAAGAGGGAAAAGTGAGTCTCTACATCAGAAACAAAATCAAACACATTAATCTATCAAATTAATCTATCAGAAAACACATCAGATTGAATTAAAAAATAAGCATAGATGATGTTTAGAGGAGGTATGCCCAAACAATAATGGCTTCAGAACCCAGGAACAGATCTATAGGAAGGTAGCACCAGATTAAATTCGTACCATCTGGATTGCGCACACACACGTTTATCATCTCATGCTCTGTATGCTGCAGTATCTCTGAAATACTTTGCAAGAAGAATTGTTTACAAAGGAAAAGAAAGATGAGGACATTAGCATGGAAAGGAGGAACGAAGAGGACATTATAATATGACATAATACAATGTCGACGTAATAGGAAGCAGGCATAGGAGGTTCTGGTCTCAACTCTTTCCTTCAGAAGTGTCCGCAGACCTATTCTGATCTCTGCCAAAGCCGGCACAAAGAGGGAAAGCAACCAGCACAGGTTTCACCACGCTGATGCTCAAAATCAACTTGTTGCTCAAGAGAAACATACTAGGAATTGGTGACGATGCCTGAGAGAAGGAGCTTGGATGAGTCGTCTTCAAGGTACAACACACAAAAGAGAGATGAAATAAAAGACAGGGGTGCCTGGGTGACTCATGGGTTAAAGCCTCTGCCTTCGGCTCAGGTCATGATCTCAGGGTCCTGGGATCGAGCCCCACATCAGGCTCTGCTCAGCAGAGAGCCTACTTCCTCCTCTCTCTGCCTATTTGTGATCTGTGTCATAGAAATAAATAAAATCTTAAAAAAAAGAAAAGAAAAGACAGAGATATCTCCTCGATGTTTTCTGAAGAGTGTGATCCCATGAATTATTTGTCTTGGTCCCTGGAAATTTTTGGCTTCTTTAGCATCACCTTTGAAAACGTCCTAGTAGTGCAATTATTGGATCCTATGGTAATTCTATTTTTAATTTCTTAAGGAACCTCCCTACTGTTTTCCACAGTGGCGGCAACATATTGTAGTCCCACCAAGAGTGCATGAAGGTTGAAAAGAAAAGAAAACAAAACAAAAACACCAATTTGAAAGGAAATACACACTGCATGTTTACTATAGCATTGTTACAAAAGCCAAGATACGGAAGTGGCCCAAATGTCTACAGTAAATGACTGGATAAGGTATACGTAACAATGGAGTATTACTCAGCCATAAAAAAACAACGAAATCTTGTCATTTGTGACGACATGGATGGACCTAGGGGCTAATTTAAAAAACTCAGAGAAAAACAAATGGCATATGACTTTACTCCTACGTAGAATTTAAGAAACAAGACAAAGAAAGAAAAAGGAGACAAACAAGAAACCAGGCTCTTCAAACAGAGAATGGTGGTTGCCAAGGGGATGCAGGCGGACGGATGGGGAACGAGATAACGGGACTGAGAGCTCACTTATGGTCATGAGCCCTGAGTGACGTGCAGAACGGCCGAATCAGTATGACGCACACCTGAAACTGACAGAACACAGTGTAGCGATTATACGCGAATTAAAATAAATAAAATACATAGCATAAAAAGGAATTATTTTGCTTAGTAATAAAATGGATGGTTTGAGAAAGAAAATCCTAGTCTTTCCTCTCTTCCAGTTCCTTCTAATGGGTGATAATCCCAGTCTTAATTATGATGTGGGAAACATGAAGATGTTCATTCAATAGGAAGATGCAGAAAAATCAGTGAATTTATCACCGGAGAGTAATGATAAGGGCGCACTTCCCTTGGGAATCGATTCCCTCATGAGACTTCTCTAGCGGCCTCCGGCTCTCCCTCAGTAAGCTTTGTGTAGGGTTCAGCTGCTCATCTCTTCTACCAAGGGGCACAGGCCTGGAACTCTGAAGGCGTCTAATCCGTTACCTTTCCTCGGGGTGTAAAACAGATACTTTGCTATGGAGAAATTCCATTGACGATTTTGTAAGTCTAGAAGGAGAACTCCTCTGGCCCAGGTGTTTCAGTGCAAATTTACCAGGGGGAAGAGGAAGTTCACTGGGAACCTCCTCTAAAAGGGGACAGAGAGCTTGGGAGTGAACATGTGTGAGTTATACTGCGACGTGTGACTTCTACAAATGCCTTTGTGCTGCTTCTCGCTCAGAAGAACGTCTTTCGGAGCGTGGAGGGGAAAGGCAGACCCTTTCTCTCTAGTTGGCTCAGTATCTGCATGAGACAAAATGCAGCCCAGCCTCGGCAATTCCAGCTGTGGCCAGGTGCTGCTGAAGTTAAATGCGAACACACAGCCGGATCCTGCTAGCTTGAAAATGGCTGCTTTGGCCTTCACAGAGCGTTGATAAACGCAAAGAAGATTTGTCTTGCGAGTTTCTTTCTACATCCCCAATTACAGAAAAAAGACAAAAGTTTCGTTTTCTTCTTTTCTCTTAGACTACAGAATGAGAAAGAAGCCATTACTTTAAGCAAAGTCGGTTGACTTCGATGGCGTTCCTGAAGAAGGTACGAGAGAAAGGCAAGCTAGCAACCCCAGAGTGACTGGATTTTCACCCAGAGATGGCAGGAGGAGTCCACCCCAAAGTGTGCAAGTGTGCACACTAAGCGTCCCCCTTCTGGATCCGGGTGAGCTGTGCAGTGACCGCTTCTAGCCAGAAAGGTGGCAGGTGTGCGCCACTTCTCAGGGAGAAGTTGGAGTCAGAGGGATGGCTGCGTATGGAAAACCCAGAGCAGGTTTTGTCCTTTCTTTTCCTAAATTTTATTTTATTATGTTATGTTAGTGACTACATAGTACTTCATTAGTTTGTGATGTAGGACAATGGGTTAGCCCGGTAACAGGTATTAAGCAGGGCACGTTTTGCAGTGAGCGCTGGCTGTTATACACAGAAGGAACCGTGGAACACTACATCCGAAACTAATGAAGGGGTTCATCTGGGTGGCTCAATAGGTTAAACAACTGCCTTCAACTTGGGTCATGATCCCAGGGTCCTGGGTGTGAGCCCCATGTGGGGCTCCCAGCTCAGCGGGAAGACTGCTTCTCCCTCTACCTGCCATTCCCCTGCTTGTGCTTGTGCTGTCTCTCTCTGTCAAATAAATAAATAAATTCTTAAAAAAAACCACAACTAATGAAGGTTTTGTCTTTTCAATACACAATAACATTACCTGCTTATTAGGAAAAAAGAAGTCCAGAGATTTTGCTCTTTTTGGGTAGCTTTTAAGCTGCATTTCTTCTACTGGGCACCAGAGTAATACAAAAATCAAGTAAGAAGATAACATTTTTTTCTTTTTAAAAGATTATTTATTTATTTATTTGACAGACAGAGATCACAAGTAGGCAGAGAGGCAGGCAGAGTGAGAGGAAGGGAAGCAGGCTCCCTGCCGAGCAGAGAGCCCGATGTGGGGCTCGATCCCAGGACCCTGAGATCATGACCCGAGCCGAAGGCAGAGGCTTTAACCCACTGAGCCACCCAGGTGCCCCTAAATTTATTTTTTAAAAATCCCTATAAGGTGAATCAATACATCCACATTGAGAATGCAATATTATTGTAACCAAGCATGAACGCGGGAGCCACTTAACTTCACAGATACAAAGTGAACTGGCCCTCCCCTGTGATCCGACCCTTCTGTTTGTTAATCTGCATTCTCTCCCACCCTTCAGTATATCTGGGCTCCCGCAGCGCGATGCATGGGGCACGTCCCACTGGGAACCGTAGGTACTTACTTCGGTAATACTAGGATCTGCACAATGAAGATGCAGAAGAAAATGAGACACGCGCAGGTCACGTAGTACTTAAACGCTGGCAGGGCGGTGGCTCGGTACTGAGGGGACAAGAAGGAAACCGTGAGTGCTGCTCTCCAAGGGGGGCGCCGAAACAGCCAGCCGGCAGCCTGCCGCCACCTGCTGCACGCGTCACAGTTGTAAGAGGCCAATGTGGCACAAAACAAGCTAGACGATGGCTGCCCATCTCCAGCAATGAGCGTTTCCTCCTTCCAAAGAGCTATGGAAGAATTTCTTCCCAAAACCACAATTTTTAAGAGGCCAACTGTTCCGAAACCCATTTCAAGTCCACTGGATCACTCCGGCAAGGAGAGAGAGCACCGGACCAGAGGGACGAGGGAGTGAAGGGACCGTCCCAGCATGGTCCCTGCCTGTGCCCCTGGCCCCTTCTGGGTCTGAGGTCCACAGCCACGCGGGGATAGCAGATGGTTAATTAGTTTACTTCTGAAGAGTATTTTGGAAATGCAATTTCCTAATTTTATTGATTTATTTTAGTCTTTTCTGTTATTATTCATCTCAATGCTACTTGGAGGTAGCAAGGAAATTTGGAAGACGGAGAAGGCCAGCGGCTTTGTTCCAGGTCTCTGATGGTTCTGTGGGCTTGTCTGGACCTGCTGGTGGTCACCGCAAGAGCACGCTGGGGACAGGTGGACAGAAAGCGAGCTTAAATCCCAAAGCTGTCTAAAATTTGCCTCAAAGTTGGCCCTAAAAATATGTAATACCAGGAGACTGTCAGCAAAAGGTGCATTTTAAAATGATCACCTTCTGTTTACTTGAATATTTTTTTGGTGAATTTTGAGGCTCGATGGCCAGGATAACGTGCGTGCTGGTGAAGAAGCTACGTTTACGAAACTGTAGAAACGCGATTCTGCTCTGTATGTTCCACTGCACTCTTATCTTTTACCTTCTTCTGAGCTTTCTGTCAAGGTATGAATTGGAATTTCCTTGCGGTATTAATAAAGGAAATGGATTTCTATCAAGCAGGAATCATTTCACATTTAAACAGTAAGTAACCCTCAGTATCTGTTAAAGTTATTTGAAGATAAACTGATCAATAGTAACGATGAGTTATGTCAGACGTCCACTCAGTAAACTGCTGTATTCAGCATCTTGACGTAGAGGTAGACCGCTGATCTCACTGACGGCTAACACACAAGACGGTCTGGGTACAGCTATGAGATTCAGCCTGCGTGGAGTCTGGGCATTCTACTCAGTATCCGTGAAATAATGAATTTTCTTAAGAGCATTTTAAAACCAGTGCTGCAACTTCTGCCATTAATATAGTAGCTTTTGTTCAAACTAAGCCTGTAATTATAGAGTTGGATGATAAAAAATTATCTCTGCCTCATTCCTTTTTCTAGATCCACACACACACAAAGGCAAATACAATAAAACTGACCTAGAAGAGTGGTTGCTTTTTGGGCAATAAACACTTAATTCATTTTAGCAAATCCACGTTCAGCATGTCGAGCCTGATGTCTGCTTCTTCGTGTGCCCTTGCCAGACCTCTTACTTCACAAGTGTGCAAGTGTTTGTGTGCAATAAACACTTAGAAGTTTGGGGTTTCCAATCCTCCAAAACACATGCTGAATGTAACTCCTACCTTTGTTAAAAAATTAAAGTGATTTAATTTTGCAGTAACAAACTGCAACTTTATCCCTTTTTTCTTGATTTCTTGAAGGATTTTATTTTCTTTCAAAAACTTTTTGTAAGAAAACAGGTCATGGAGAGAAACGGTTATGAGCTCCCGTCCCCTCCCCCTAGCCCCAGATCTCAGAGCTGCTGCAAATACCATTCCCACCAGGAGTGTCGAGCATGGTGACAGGCCAGCCAGATACTCAGGTTTTTAAAAACTTGTACTTCAGAAAAAAAGATTGAGGGGAAAAAAGTAGCTTACTTCTTTCTCTAGTATTTTATTGTAGAACAGGAGCGAGATCCTCTGAATGTCTTCAGACTTCAGCCACTGCCTGGAAATAAAAAAAGACAGACATCATAAAACCAAACTTCCAACCAATAATCTGAAACTTCAAAAAAAAAATCACATGCATTCTTCTTTCTTTAGTATAAATCACCCAAAATTGAAGATTCAAAAAAAAATGCTTAATACCAAATTACTAAGTATGCAGTCTAGGACTAAAATAGGATGTATACATATAATATTGGTATTCACATGTGGCCCTCCTTGGGAAATTAGCTATTACAAACCAGTTGGGATATCAAATTGACTCTTCAAATTAAATAACAAGGGAAATAAATCATCAAAAGGATTCAGGTTCAGCAGTAAATTTAGTTCCAGATATTTTACCAAAATCAACATGGTAGGTTTATCCCCTGAAAAATATGGTTCATAGAGAAGCATCATTTTTCTTAGCTTATAGCAAGCAATACATCAGAGCATCAAAACCATTTAGAGTGTCCTCCAAGTTCTGGGAGAGAAGATCCTGCTTCTTGCACACTTACTGAAAATATTTCTATTGTCATGCCTTGCATTTCTTTAAGATAAAAAAATTTGCTTGAATGCATTTTCAAAAATGAATAAAAATATCAACACAATAAACAATCAGTTCAGACCACTAATGTAGTATGTTGATGCAAACATAAACACTTGGGTGTAATACAAACATTCCCTCAGTTGTTTGAAAGTAAAAAAAAGTAAATAAAAATGACATGGAAGTATGTATCCTTACACACTGACTGGCTTTGAGAAATTGGTTTTAAAAAGGCGGCTGAAATAAAGAGCTTAAGGATAGAACTTTGCTCTAGAACGTTGTACACACTCACAAGTGGAACGGTGACACCTGATGTAAGCCCCAGCCAGCTGGGCAGGTGATGCCTGGAACAGTCCCATACCCAGTAACAAAGTACATGCACGTTTGATGACATAAAGATGAGTGAAATGGGAAGATACACACTCTTTTAAGTTCATGAGTATAAAAGCTTCTGCAGAGCAAAGGGAACAGGCAATAAAACAAAGGAGCAACCCACAGAATGGGAGAAGATATTCGCAAATGACACTATAGACAAAGAGGTGATATCCAAGATTTATAAATAACTTCTCAAACTCCACCCAAAAAACAGAGAATCATGTCAAAAAATGGGCAGAACACATGAATAGACACTTCTCCAGTGAAGACATACAACTGGCTAACAGAGATATGAGAAAGTGTTCATCATCTTTAGCTATCAGGGAAATTAAAATCAAAACCACATTGGGATACCTCCTTGCACCAGTTAGAATGGTCAAAATTAACAGGACAGGAAACAAGTGTTGGAGAGGATGTGAAGAAAGGGGAACGCTCTTAAGCTGTTGGTGGGAATGCAAGTTGGTGCAGCCACTTTGGAAAACAGTGTGGAGATTCCTTAAGAAATTAAAAATAGAGCTTCTCTATGACCCTGCAATTGCACTACTGGGTATTTACCCCAAAGATACAGAAGTAATGAAAAGAAGGGCCATCTGTACCCCAATGTTCATAGCAGCTATGTCCACAATAGCCAAATTGTGGAATGAGCTGAGATATCCTTCAACAGATGAATGAATGGATAGAGAAGATATGGTCCATGTACACAATGGAATATTACTCTGCCATCAGAAAGGATGAATCCCCAACTTTTGTATCAACATGGACGGGACTGGAGGAGATTCTGCTGTAAGAAATAAATCAAGGAGAGGGAGTCAATTATCATATGGTTTCACTTACTTGTGGAGAATAAGGAATAACACGGAGGACATTAGGAGAAGGAAAGGAAAAGCGAAGGGGGGTTATGGAAGGGGGAGATGAACCGTGAGAGACTCTGGGCTCTGAGAAACAAACAGAGGGTTTCGGAGGGGAGGGGGGTAGGGGGATGGGTGACCCAGGTGGTGGGTGTTAAGAAGGGTACGGATCGCATGGAGCACTGGGTGTGGTGCCTAAACAATGAATCTTGGAACACTGCATCAAAAACTAATGGTGTATTTTATGGTGACTAACACAACACAATAAAAATTTTAAAATAAAGGAGAATAGGGAAAAACTAAAATCTGTGTATTAAAAAAATCTGGAAATAAATACCAACAAAATATATTATCACCTGGTTTGGGTCATTACACTGGGGAATCTACATTTCTAGTTTCCTACTTTTCTTACATACTTCTATAATAAAAAATAACCTGAGTTATATATGTGTATGCATTAGATATGTGTATATAAACGCATATATCTGCAAGTGCATATAACCATATATCTACATCTATTTCTTTTTGTAAAGGTTTTATTTATTTGACATAAAGAGAGAGAGGGAGAAGCAGAGGGAGAAGGAGAAAGTCTCTCCTCTGAGCAGGGAGACCCATGCCGGGACTCGATCCCAGGACCCCAGAATCCTGACCTGAGCAGAAGGCAGATGCTTAACCGACTGAGCCACCCAGGTGCCCCTAGCTACATCTATTTCTATACCTATACATAAATATACAGGGAGAATGAATACACACACACACACACTATAGTATATATATATATATATATATATATATATATATATATATATATGTATATATACATATATATATTAGGATGTGAGACAAAATTGTTTTATATAGATTTCTAAAAAATGTTGTATCTGTTCAAACACTTATCAGTTCACATGAATTTCTTAATGTGGTACTTTTCCTACTCACTGGTGTCTATGGATCTTGACCGCATGAGGTTTATTTGGGGGATAAGGATTTGAAGATGCAGGAAAGACGGCCAAGTCAACCATTACACCTGACCTTGTAATGGGCAAGTACAGCCAAACCTACTGATATGGATCAGGGTGTGATGCTTCTCATCACGGCTGATGAAAAGTTAATGCAAGATTAATACAGCACATTTGAGAGGGGCTCCTCCAGGTCTACCTGGACAGCCCCAGGCCCAGAACCTCACACAGAGCAGGCACCGTAATGGGCTGGGCTATCGCACCCGACAGACAGTGCACTTTCAACAGAGGCACAGAAGTCAATAATGTGTTCTAGAATGAAGGCCATTTAAAGTGAGAGCTATAAAAATACTTTTTGGTTCAAGATTATAAATAAGCTTTAGGTATCAGGGACGTAAAGTTATCTTGGTATTTCTTACTACTGTACCAGCTGCAGAAATGTGGTATTTTCCTGTTTGATGAAACTGGAAAAATCAGTTTGGTGAATAGCAAAAAGAGCAGAAAATAAAATCCTAGATAAATTTTAACCATATTCATTTTCAGAACTGTGTACTTGTTATGAATATTAAACTATGAATAATATACACAGGTAACTAATTCAAAACAGGTTTTTTTCCCCTTTATCAAGAAAGAAAAATCTAATTTCAAAATGCCCCTGGGTAATCTACGATTGGAAATAAACTAAGAGTGAAATTTATGAAGTAGAAGTAAAAGCATCTCCACGTCAATCAGCAGAGCCCTGTGCCTGGTTGGGTCCCCGTCAGGGACCTGTGTCCTGCCGGGAGACAGGAAGTGCTGGAGACCCGGCCTCACTTCCCGGGGTCCGCAACACTTAACACTGAGCTTCCTCAGCCAGGAGCACCGGGTTCTTCTGACCTTTTCCTCAGAAGGAACGAGAGTATCTTCTCCCCACAGGCTTCACCATCCATAGTTTCTCAAAGATGGATCAATCCCTTTCACTGATTTGCAGGAAGCTCAGACATTTATAAACTGGATTTGGATATTTGGAAAAGGAAAGATTAGCGGGGGTTGATCGGGACAAATATTTTTGAGAACTGGGACTCCAGAGAGGCAAGAAGTGAAGAGGAAGGAAGGTACGGGAGGGAATGTGTGTTACTTATGGCGCCCTGACGTCAGTCTTGACCCACACGGCAATGGGATGAGGAAAATCAACCCCACCCCGGCACTACACAACGAGTGATCCTCTACTGATTTGCCCCAAGTTGGTTTTTGTTTGTTTGTTTTTTGTTTTTTTAAATGCGAGGCCCAGGTCAAAGGAAATTCTAAATGAGATCCTGACTTGCGAGAGGGAATCAGTACCCCCACCTCCTCATCCACAATTATTCTGGAATGGACGAATGTAGGTTCTTACAGCAAAGAGGACACTAAAATAGAAAGGAAGTCACTTTCCTACTGTTACAGACTGAAGGTCCGTATCCCCCCAATTTGTATGTTGAAGGCCTACCTGCCAGTGGGACTATGTCTGGAGATGGGGCCTCTATGGGGACAATCAGGGTTAAATGGGGCCGAAGGGTGGGGCCCTATGGGAAGAGATGAATGTCCTTATGACAAGAGGCACCAGAAGCCCAGCCTCAAGCAAGGGCCCTACGAACACAGCAGGAAGGCTTCTGTGAGTCACGGAGAGGGTCTTCAGCACCCCACCATGCTGGTACGCTGATCTTGGGCCTCCAGCCCCCAGAACTGTGAGAGGGAAAGGTCTGTAGTTCAGCCCCCGGTCTGTGGTCTTCTGCTACGGAGGCCCCAGCAAATGAGTGCACCTGTCTGAGCAGTACGCAACCTGAACACTTCGGTGGCCTTGATGGTGCGCTCAGGCCCTGGGACCTTGGGGAAAGGTAGTATTCGTGGGCGCGTGGATTCTCTGTGTGAAAGACCCACCCTTGCTCAGCCCTGGGGTCTGAGATCCTCCAGTCCGTCTGTCCTGCCCTTGGGCATTTGCTCTGTCCATCAAACATACTGAATCTTGGGGTGCCTGATCTTCTCACCTCGCCAACCTGGGCTAAGTCTGAATCTGGGGCACCTTGCCCTGAGCACTGTGTGGTGATTTCTCCTCTCTCTCCTGGGGCTTTGAGAGGTGACATTGTGCTGTGTCTTGGATGCCAAGCCCACACTGCCCCTGCTCACAAAATGCCCGTGAGGGGAGCAGATGAACGCAGACCGGAAAATCCACACCTGAAACACCATTTCCTGTCTGTCGCAGGACACAACGGAATGGTGCATCAAGCCTGGAGCCCCCATGGTCTCCCCCAGATGAAATTCAAAGATCAGAAGGACATCAGATGTGGGAACAAGAGAGGTAATGATTTGGGCCGAACAGAATAGGACCGAAGCTCATTAGGGAAGCACGCCAACTAGCTTCCGTTTCAATAACTTGCCTTCTGACGTCTGAGTACAGCACGACATCGCTCCCGGTTTCATTTCTGAAACGTGTTGGGAAAATGGCAACCTAAGCGGTTACACCAGCATTAAACATTACCTTAAAATAAAGCGACACAGAAGGACAAAGGTGTTCACACAACACACATTTGAGTACAGAATGATCCAGCACACACAGAATCTGAAAGCCGCCTCCGCCAAAATAAAGCCAAGCCAATGATTAAGTTTTCTAAGAACTACTTTGGTAGGAACACTCTAAAAGGTGGACATAAAGGTCTTTGAAGCAGGTAGAGGTCCTACAGGAAGGCGTGCTGAGTCTGACTTCATGCACGGGCTTTCTATTATTAACATAATTACTGTAATCTGCTAACTTCGTCAGGAACAAGGTGTTGCCTTTCTTCTGATGCTGTGTCTTCCTCTGGGGGGTCCCAAGTAGGAGGTGTGCTTTCCTCCGGCTGAGTGAACATACCCTGCCACCCATCCACATGCCCTCAGACATCCCCCTAGGTTTTGGCTGCCAGCCAACTCCAGGTAAGCAGGTTTCTTGGGTTGTGATGTGTTGAGGTTTCCAGTGGGGCAGAGCGGAGGTTGATTTTCATATTGCTTTTAGGGCCCAGCAAAGCAGAGCATTTCTCTGGGCGCTGCTGGTGTGTCCTGCACCATGACAGGTGGAAGGCCTTCTCTACTTGGGGCATGCAAAGGGGCTCAGAGAGGTGTTGCTTCAACCTGCCAGCACATGTGAATTGCATTTCGGGCTCCGCCCAGACACTCGGTTGTGCACATATACAATCTCACACACACGCACCACATACACAAACCTACACTTGTGCGGTTCTTTCATCAGCCATGTAAGTAGTCCAAAATGGCTGCTTAGAAGGAACACTCTAGAAAAGGTACGTATTTTTCAAAGCTGTGTAACATCATTTTGGAAGCAGGGAGTTCAAGTGAAAATCATTCTTACTTTTCATGAGTCAACTTTCCTGATAAAAATCACATAGTCTGGTTTCCGTAGGATGGAAACTTTTTCATTAAGGCCTTTCTTTTGGACCTACTGATGTGTTCGCTACAATTTAAATTAACAAACCCTCACTGAGTGTCTAATGGCACCAGGCACCACACGGTCATCTATCTGCTGCCCTCCAGGAGCTCAGCCATGACACATGGACCTAAGGAGAATTCAAGGCCAGCGGATGTAGTCATTAAGTCCATCCAGGCTGTGAAAGTTAACACCTTGTTTAATTCCCCACCCCCAGCTCCACACCTCCTGGACCATTTAAGACCACAATAGCAATTCATAGACTGAAGAGACATTCACAGACTTCACGAGCTCATAGACTGAATGATATTTTGTCCCCCAAGGACTCTTTCTTCCTCCCGCTGCTGCCCTGAATTCAGATTCTAATGCTCGTAACCTTTCTTCAACAACCTAGAACCCAGGTGTGTCCATGTTCCCAGATTGTGCATGGGTAGAAGTGCATTTTGAATAGAGAGTGTCGCATATTAACAACTCAGATTTTCCCACGTGGCATTCTTACTGATCTTTAAAAAGTGTTACTTACTGAACATAGTTTGCTATGATTTTCTCCTCTGTGTTTATATCTCATGCTGTTTTTTTAGTAATCTACTTGGAGAGTATTTCTTAGGCAGGAATGAAACATTTTCTAATGACCAAAAGCCATTATTAAGGACAATTGCGGTGAATGGAGCGATGGCTTCCAAAAGCATGGCTTTGTCACAGCAAGTATCAGAGTTTGTGGTGAAATTCGTGGAAAATATGAGACGGTTTTCAAATAACAGGGTTTGAAATTAAAAAAAAAAGTATGATCATTTAAGATCATGAGGTACTCACTTTTGGGCATTAATCCCATCAATTGCTTGAATCATCCTTTCATTTAATTCTTCTTCAAATCTCTTCTTTTGGGACTTGGTTCTGTATGAAAAGGGAGACATTACGAGAGAGAAGGTGACTAAGGCAAATATGAAGTCTGTTTTTCTATGATGCCGAAACCCCCGTTCCATTCTGTCCACGGACAAAAAAAGCAGGAAGGAAGCGAGAGCCGAGACGCAGGCTTTCCTCCACTGACAACCAGCCTCTCTGGGGACTGAGCAAAGGGACTAGAGCTGGTGACGGGTACAGTGAAGTGTTGCCTCACAGTGTCGTCACTGAGACCGAAATGACACCTGGCGTTAAAAAGCAGCTGGAGATGTGTTCTCGGTGTTTGTGATAAAAGAACTTTGTGTCCGAAGAGATGCATTAGCTCTTGACCTGTTGCCTTCGTAAAACTTACTTTACGACAGAGCACACTGGCTTTGGAATTCCCCTGCAAAACTCTGGGCTGGTTGAAAAATAAACAGTTGCTCCTTGTTCGTGTTTCCCTTGGTCAATTTTCAAGAATTTGCAGAACAACAGTCTTCTCTGAGGCATCTCAAAGCTTCATTGTACGCATTTAAAGCTTCCTCAGTATTTGAAAGCACTCGTCATAGGAGACCGTACATGTATCTACAGACACTCAGTTACTCTTAGGAGAAAATAATCTTCAGCTATAATAAAAGATGCCTTGTTAATAAATTAGGCCGAAAGCATGAGCTCCCCAAGGTTCATGTGACCATGCACATGAGAATGATATAAAGGAGAAAATTAAAAATAATCCCTATTTTTAAAAATTGTACATTAAAATTGTACAGGAAAAGCACACGGGAGCCCCACGAAGCTGGCCCGGCCCAGCGGGCATCAGAATTGCGCCCCTGTGAGTCTCGTGGTCCAGTGTGAGGCGAGCCCTCGGCTTCCCTGCGCTCCCCGGGGTGGGGGTGGGGGGCAATCACTCATCCGACAGGCCTCCTACCCTGACGTGGCAGTAACTGTTCTGGTTTCAGAACCGCCTCTAGATGCAGACGAGAACAGCCAGGTCACATTTATCTGTAATTAAATCTCCCGAGAGTACCGTGAGCGAGACGGCCGGGCCTCCCCATCACCCCGGCCCCGCCGGCAGGCTGGTGCCCTGAGCTCCTTCTTTCTAGAAACGGGCGCCGGGCGTTCCGGGTTCAATGGCCCGATGCTCCGACGCGATCCACCTCCGGCTACGAGCGAACCCAACGGAGAGGGGTGGAAGATTCTAAGGCTTGGAAGAAGGCACATTCATTTTGAAAACCCCTCTTTTTTTTAAAAAAGCACGTTAACTTAGCGATCGTCTAGGATGGTTCATTCTCACTTGGAGGCGAGGAGCTCCCTCATGTCCTGTGCAGCGGCCCCTGCCCACTCTCGAGTTTGCGGACGGCAGCTGGTGGCTTGCTTTCTCACAAAGTCTGGCCAAATCGGAGAAGAGTGTAGGTCCCTGGGGGCTCCCAGGAAAACCTAACCCTTCCGAGGTGTGCCCGGGGCCCCGCAGAGCATTGCCTCCGTGAGTCTGTTGTAGGATTAGTTCACGCGACGCCCGCCCGGGACTCAGCTCTGCGAGCGGTGCACGGAGCAGCCCGTGTGCGTGTTAGTACACGTCGACTGTTTAGTATCTGGAAAACAATTCTAACACAGCGGTTCCTTGTCTCTGTCATTTGGGGATCTCTGCTGTGGTGAATGACAGCACACCCCCGGGGCCGATAATCTACCCTGGGAACTCGAAATTTGCCAGCTCGGGTTTTAGTCCTCGGACGTCAGGTGTTTCTGGCTGTCCTGCCCGTGTTCCTGCCGCTGGGCCACCTGCTTTCCGCTGTCCTCCCATTCGTCCTCCTGAGCCCCTTCCCTGACCTGCCCCACTCCCATGCCCGGACTACTGTATCCGAGGATGTGGGGAGGAGGTTGGGATAATCCCAGAGAATGTTCCATCCCAGGACAAGCAGGCTCAACGGCCAGGCTGCAGGCTCATGAAGGTTTTACAACCCAGGCCACGGGGGGACACCAGGACGTGTGAGGACAGCCCCAGTGGGTATGATTTGGAGGTGGTGCTCTCTCCACAAGACCCTGGGGCCGCCACTGATCCAGGCATCAGAGGAACATGGAATCATGGAACTGACATGGAAGAGGCTCCCAGCAAGGTCGGCAGGACAGGACCCCGGAAAGCGGGTTCCAAGCCCAGGGCACAAATCTGGGCCTCGCCTCTGCCAGCCGTGTGCCCATGGGCATTCTCCCGACCCCTCGTGCCTCACAGCACAGCGTCTACGCTGGAGTGACCTGTAGGGATGGCGTGAGGCTTTCCGCGTGCCTGATACGGACCCAGGTGACAGCTTATTGTCATTGTCTTCCACACATCAGTCAGCCTGGAAGGCCGCTGCCCACATCACATGGGCCCTCAGCAAGGCGACCCCACGCTCATTTCGGTAAATAGACCCTTGAAGCAGATCCCAGAGAGGATGAGATGGAGAACTGAAGAAGTGAGGAACACAAAGTGAAAAGATGCCTATGGAATTTCCGTGGCCGGTCTCTTGCGGATGTGCCAGTGGCTTATTGGCTAGAAGAGTCACACCTTCTCAAGGCATCTCGCAGGGTCCACCACGCTCCTAAATTAGCATAAGTTCTCTTTAATGTGCCACTTAATGCTTCCAAAGCCCCCTCATAACATAGGACTCTAAGTACTGTATCTCAATATTGAAATTTCAAATGTGACACAAAATATGAATTAGAACTCATTAAAACAAATGAAGTCACACAGAAGATTCTGGAATAAGGTGTGCTATTTGCAAGGATATGGCAAATGACAATCTGTGTTTGATTATACTTGCATACAATGCATTTTCTACAGAATAAACTCATTTCTCTGTGGGAAAAGAAAGGCTGACTTACGTTTAGGGTTTTCAGTAATTGTCTTAATGACTTCAATAAGAAATACTTAACTCCCCAACCAATACGGACTCTAACCCAAGAGCCAGAGGAGCATGAAAAAGGGCTAGTGCCAGTCATTCTGTGGCTGGGGGTGACAGGGGACCTGCAGACACTGTGTGAAGCTTTTCTTTTTTTTTTTTTTTAAAGATTTTATTTATTTATTTGACAGAGAGAGATCACAAGTAGGCAGAGAGGCAGGCAGAGAGAGAGAGAGAGAGAGGAGGAAGTAGGCTCTCCATGAGCAGAGAGCCCGATGCGGGACTCGATCCCAGGACCCTGAGATCATGACCTGAGCCGAAGGCAGCGGCTTAACCCACTGAGCCACCCAGGCGCCCCAGCTTTTCTCTTTTTATGAGCATGTTGTCAGGCCTTCCCACTATAGAAAGGCCAGACCTATCTTGCTTTTATCTCTAGGACTACACACACACACACACACACACACACACACACAATGTAATTTGAAGCAACATACTCATTTTAAGAAAATTCAGGTTTTTTTTTTACCACATATTAAGAATAGTCATTTTTAGGAAAAACTATTTA
The DNA here is from genome assembly GCF_030435805.1 of Mustela lutreola. Classification (NCBI taxonomy): domain Eukaryota; kingdom Metazoa; phylum Chordata; class Mammalia; order Carnivora; family Mustelidae; genus Mustela; species Mustela lutreola. The sequence goes on along the minus strand of NC_081294.1, from coordinate 5,817,574 downwards.
AAGTTCTAATGTGCTTACTACCTGGTGGTGTTTTCCCTTTCCCTCTTTTCAACCAATAACATGATACTGATAATTATATTTTTAGAAGCTGAAAACAATCTCATTGAGCATTTCGCAAGGAGCTGCTCTTTTTAGAAGAAATGACCTTCCAAGTTACTCTAATTGATGATAATCACTTTCAGAAATAAATTTTTTTAAAAAGCCTTTAAAAATAAGAAAGTACAATAAATACCATACCTCAAGGTGCGATTCTGAAAATTATGCTGGCCCATTGGCACATCCTATTTCAAAAAACAAACAAACACAAACAATTATTAGTTTCTAAATACATATTTTAGAGAATGACATTGCAGTGATAATCACGTGTAACATTATTTTTCCTTTTATTATGGAAAACATCATTTATGTAACAATTACCCCATGGAGAAGAGTAGCTTAATTATAAATGGGAGAAAGAGGAAACCCTCAGTTGATACTCAGAAAGTTGGTGTCATCTCTAAGCCCGGATGTAGGAAATCCCAGGGTTGTTTTAAAGCTGACATTCTGATATTCGCAGCTATGATTTCAAACAAGGGCCTTGCAAGTAACTGTTAGTGACCGTACACAGCAGACCATCCTGTCTGGCATCAGACTAATATTAAAAAGTGCCTTAAAACACGAACAGCACCACAAGCATTAGCCCTGAGTTGGGCTGCTAAGAAACCACCGCCCTCGATTAAGTGTGCAAAACCACGACTCACTGATCGAAAAGAACAAACCCGCAGGTGAGTGGGGCAGCTGCAGAAAAGGGACAGAGACAGAGACGCTGATCAGGGTTATCAGTGGGGGACATGCCAGCAAGTGCTCCTTAAGAAAACCCCAGAAGATCCACTTGTATCCATTTGTGGTGGAATTTAAAGTTGAAACAAAGCTGCTCCAAGTGGCCCCAAAGGCACTTTCCTTCGCTGGTTCATCTCCCGCGTCACATTAGGGGCTGTATGTAGCCTGGTGAAAGGGAAGGTATTTTTTAAAGAATAACTGGACTCTGGGTCTCCTTACAGGAAGTGTATGAGCCACCGACGCGGGCCCGTATCACATAAGGTGAAGTCACGCGTTATTCACCAGCTCCATCAACGCTCAGTCAAGAGTCAGTTCGGTTCCGGGGAAGGCAGTAAGGAAGAGAAATGACTAAATTGGCAAAGACTCTCTTTGACCCTGGAACGTATTAATAAGAATGACGCTGGGGTCCTTCTCAAAGTGAGCACAGGACACAGACGAGTAACAGTTGTAGGGGCTTCTTGTACTAAACAAAGCCTTGGGATTTTCTTAAGACACCCTCTCCTCGGGGGCGCCTGGGTGACCCAGTCAGTGAAGTATCCGTTTACTTGTTTGCTACTCATGGCCTCACAATTCCCAACAGACGGCCAACTGCTCCCAGACCTGTCTTGGTGGGCTTTCTGGTCGACCAAGGGATATGGCCTTCCGTCATATCACATTTACTTTTTAGCTGGGAAAAAACACAGGGAAGCTGAGAGGAGAGATCTAACGAAGTTAAAACAAGAATATGGGTCTGGGGGCTTGGATGTCATCACCGTGGGCTGCCGGGAGGAATTGGAAAAGTTCGCTTTCAACGGACAGTCTCATGCGTCTTTCTCATCAGCCGATGAGGACTAGGTAACATTCCACTGTCTTTTTTTGTCTCAACTGCCTCCTTAGTACAATTAACGCCATTATACATGAATTTTTACTCAGAGATAGTTTTAAAAATCTAACAATGCTTTTGGGATTATTCTAAGTGCTTTGCCATAGTTACTCTTCCGGCCCCCTGTGGGTCTTTGTATTTTCTATCTGCCTTGCAGCTGTCTTACTGAAAGTGTCCCTGCTGGAAGGAGCGTTGGCACTTGATGAGCCGGTGGAGGCTAGAGTGTCGTAGGTAAGGAGCTACACAACAGAGCACTCACTGCCACGGACACGACTTGAACGTGCCCACCATGAAAAGAATCTGGAGCTGATTCAACCCACAAGGGCATCACGCCTTCATCAGCTCCTTGGTTAGGATGCCTAGACTTTCTACTTCATGAATGCAAACAAACAAAATGCCACAACAACAACAACAAAAAAGAAAGAAGTTCAACTGTATTCAGTTGCTAAGAACTGAATGAAATAACAAATAAATAAAATGGTCCTGGGTTATAAAGTTCTCATGCAAAACCATGCTGGTTCAAACCCTCAGCCACGTGAGCCTGGCGCTCATTCACACCCAAACAGCTGTCTGCAGGGGCCTCCCCAAGGGGAAGGGGAAAGCTTGCTTCTTTACAGACCTACGTTACTTGGGCAGGAGAGGCCTGCCTTTCGTGCTGGGGGCCGAGGGGCCGGCACTCTGCGCTGCGGGCCCCGGGGGGAGCGTACCGTGGTGCTGATCTTGCCGTTTTCTGTGGTCATGCTGTCTCGGTGATGCAGGTGTGCGAAGGGCTTGGCTGCTCCCCAGGACTCCAGGTACCGGGTCATGCGCACGGAGGCCCTCATCTTGGCTCCATCGAGAGTGTGGCGAGGTCTGAAGAGGTGAGGACTCCTTCGCTCTCCCTTGGGGTGAGAAACAAAGCATTACCCCCGCACACAAAGGGGCCGACGTCTCCTGCCTGCTCCCATGCCCCGACGCCCGCGTTCCTCGCGTGTTGCCCCCTCGCCCCCCACGGCTTCTGGCGCCGCCCCCCCCCCCCTCCTTCAGGGACACTGGTTTCCAGTGTTACAAGCTCTCTGAGTGGAGTGATTTTTTTTTTTCCCCAGAGAATAAAAGACAGCTGTAGTTTAAACTTAGGAAAAAATAACAGCCATTTTAATGGGCATTTTTACAAAGCAAATTCTTAAGCAAGATAGGCTGCTCTGTTTCAACTGTTCTTGACGACTGTGGTTTCCTAGAGCGGCAGGTGCTAGAGGCTGGGCTGTGTTCTGGTGCGGAATGCTCATACGGGTCCACGTCCGGGTGTTCCCTGCCGGAACACAAGGTTCTCCGTACACATTTTTTGGGCCTCCTCCCTCCACAGTTCTTCCTGACTGACACACGTCTGTCTCCAGATCAGCTACCCGGTGAGCCGGACGTGTGTCTCCAGAGGCGAACCTGGAGTTCCAGGGAGGCTACCGCCAGGGAGCACCCATGCCCTTGACCTTGTGGATCCTGAGAGACTGGCTTTGATAGCTCGGAGGTGTTTCTTGCTGATAGACTGCACTGTTTACCAGCTGTGCGATTTGGGGAAGTTACATAACCCCCGGGAGCTTCAGATTCTTAATCTGTAAATAGCAGTCGCACTCATTTGGCAGGAATTTGAGAAGGGCGACGAGAAAGAAGAGCTGGAAGCCCTTGCTTGGGCCTGACCTCTGGGGGGAACAGAGCACGAGACAGCTCCGAACTCTCGGGGTGGCCTGGGGAGCCTTCCAGGTAACGAGGAGTTTACTGCCTCCAAGTGAACCCTGTCTGCCCAATGACACTTTGTGGTTAATCTTCTAGAAGTTTCTTCCTTTCCTTCTTTGTCTATGTTCATCCTACTTCATCTCATCAGACTTTTATCATCTGTCGTTTCTCAGTTGCCAGGGTGGGCACACGGAGAGACTTCCAGAAGCATTGGGGACTAACGTACACATTCACTAACACTGATAACCCAACACACAGAGAGTAACCTTACCATAGGAGCAAGCAATTCTTTTCAACTGTTCCTTTAGTCAATATTTCCGTCTATGATTCTAAAACATGTGCCATGATCAAACTGCGATGCATTTAAAGTCATTTTAGGGACAAAGACCAGCGAAGCATTCAACAGATTCTTGACTAAAAGCACTTATCTGGGTCAGTAATTGGCCCCTTTCTAACTTCATCACAGAAGTCACAAGTTAATCATAGACTCTTCACGACAACACTGACCTTGGGGTTGATGACAAAGTAGGTCTTCACCAGGTGCTGTTTTAAATACGGGTCTCTGATGTCACCGTCTCCTTCCTCCACTTTGTAAGCGCCATTCAAGTGCTCCAGAGTGACAGAAGAGATGTGAACGCGTCTGAAATGCCATTTAAAAACCACGGTCAAGATAGGGAAGGATAAACATGAAGGTTTTTCTATTTGCTTGTGAATTTAGAAATAATTTCTTCTCCCCCAAAGAAAGGCTCTATGTTCCTGGTAAAATGGACCGTAATACAGGTTTATATTTTATTAAACAGGGCTTTGGAAAGATGCTGGCAGAGGTCACAGGATACTAACATTTCCAGCTTCTCTGCACTCACAGAAACCTGCACAGTGGGTGTGGTGAGTATGGCGAATAAAAAAGAAATTATGGGAAATAAAAATCGTATGGAAGTTTCACGTGAGACCCTATTTTTTTTTTGAAACACAGGCCAAAGGCATTTTAGGGAGTGTGCTGATGTGTATTAAAGTATGGATTTTCTTTCTCAGAGCTTGCTTCCACGTTTCTTCGAACTATAGCACATCCATCAAAATTCTCTTGTCTGAACCATGCTCTTCTAACAGGAGGGAGACGGTACCATTCACTCATTTCACTAGTATTGGCTTCAGAGGTCACCAATAATAGAGAAATGCCACATCTCACTGCATTAAAAAACACCTTTCCCCTAGTCACGATTCACACACTTGCAAATAAATATAAGTAATTCACGATCTGATAGCCAGAGTCTTTGACCATGGATCATGGGGTGGTGGATTTGAGATTTGAGGGTTCGTGTTAATCTAATTCATGTGAGGGGCCACTGGACAAGGATCATGGGATGCTGATGGAGGCATCAGAAACCATCAGACACCCGGCAGACAGCTGTCAATCCGCTCGCCCAGGGTGTCTCACCTCAACCTGCCCACAGCTTGAAGAGGGAAACCCAGACTGGCCTTACCCAGGGACCCCTCCGGCTTCCATGTGATTGGCCAAGGTAACATCATGTGACCACACGTCATACTGCCACTTCTGCAGACCAATCACCCCGCAGAGGACATTGCCAGAATGCACTCCCACGCGCATGTTGATATCCACTCCGGTGGCGTCCCTCACTTTCCTGAAGAGAAGGAAAAAAACATCACCATCTGGAAACACCCTCCTCTTCCTCTGACTCCTGGCCAGGTTTCAGGGCACTGTGTTACTCAGAATTTTTCAGACTGCTGGAAACAGTCAGGACTCCCTCCTGTGGCAGAAGATTGCTGCTCTAGGCCATGAGAAAGGTCGTTTCTTTCTGGTTGCTTCCAGACCAGACCAAGAGCTCTGTGGCCCTGGCTACGACTGCCAGGTCAGGCCGGACCGTTGGTGCTGATGCAACATTTCAGCTGTAGCTTTGACTTTTTCAGCAAATGTGTATTATCAGAAAACTATCAGTTGCTGACACCTGCTGCGAATTGTCACACTAGAGTCACGTGACATTGACAGAAACAGATTGAGACACCGTCTACGATTCTAGCACTTAGCACAATGCATGTCCCCCGGGAATACTTTCTGCTGAGAAGAGACAGGCGCCGTATTTGTGAGCCTAATGACATCAGCCTGAGTAGGAATTTCTCAAAAAAAGTAACCATGAGTTTAAAGCATTTCATTGTGCACAGTCATCCACAAAAACAATAACAAAACTCTTTAAAAACTTTTAATCATGTGTAAGGAAGATATCATTAAGAAGAAACTAATTGAAAACAATCATTTTTAAAAATACTTTGGGACTCGATCAGTAAGTCATTTACAAAGACAAATGAAGAACTATGGAAAAGCTTATTTATTTCTGCCAGCTGAATGTATTTATCAATGAACTCTGACTGCAGAAGGATACAGGGAGGTGTCCCGAGGTACAGGGAGAGAATTACCCCAGGGCGCATGCGGAGGGAAGCGAGCGCAGTGAGCACTGACGGCCACCCAGCAGGGCGCAGGCTACCAGGTGTGGCTGCAGGACACGAGCAGAATGCCAGGGGCATGGATGTCATGCTTCAGTGACACAGTGGCATCACTTGAGCATGCTGAAAGTGGTAAGAAGTGACAAGAAGAAATGGATCTACAAGGTAAAAGAAAGGACGTCTGCAGGGCTGTCCCGTCCCTCGCGGCGCTGTCCCGTCCCTCGCGGCGCTGTCCCGTCCCTCGCATTCTCTCTCCTCCCGTCACTTCCTCCTTCCCTGTCATCCTGCTCTGTTTTTCTCACACAAAAAATCACAACTTATTTGGTCCCATGCGACTCATCCAACGCTTCCCTCTTGCCCTCACGATGGGTCTCAACATGACACTGGAGGTCTGCCCCTGTTGCTCTGTCCTCTATCAGGGTATGGCTGCCTGGGCACCATATGGTCCTCAACTCTCAGCCTTTGTTCAAGATGGCGCCGCTCTCTGAGCCTCCCTCTCCTGCCAGGGCACAGGCATCCCCTGGCCAGCTGGTACTGGTTTTCCATCAGCGGCTGGAGGCATGACCTCCTCTGGGAAGGCTTTCTGACCCCTCCTCCCAGGTTGATGAGGCCACCCCTCCTTGGTGCTCCGGCCCCGCTGAGTCCAGTCAGCTGTCCCTGCTTGTGTCCACATGTGCTCTCTGAGAGGCAGCCCATGAAGACACACACCTGGATAACTATCAGGGGCTTCAGGGTCTGGTGCAACGTGGACACTGGATATAAGTTTACTAATCGACACAGGTCATTTCTGAAGGATTTTACTGTGCTTCTGTCTTTGGGAGATAATGATCCTGAAAAATCTGACACTGACCTCATAATTGTTCTTAAGATCCTCTGTTACGGAGAGAAGGGTTCCAACCACATGACATTTCTGTTGATCAAATACGGTCAGTAGAAAGTCAAGAAGGAAAGAAGGCTGGATGACACACTTTACGTTTGACCATTTTAACAAAATGGTGAATGATTTGACTTAAAATTTTCTTTTATTTAAATTCAATTTAGTTAACCTATATACTGTATTATTAGTTTCAGAGGTAGAATTCAGTGATTCATCAGTTGAATTCATCATTCATCCAGTACCCATCACAGCATGTCCCCTCCTTAAAGCCCATCACCCAGTTACCCCATCCCCCACCTACCTCCCCTCCAGCAACCCTCAGTTTGTTTCCTAGAATTAAGATTCTCTTATGGTCTGCCTCCCTGTCTGTTTTTATCTTATTTTTCTTTCCTTTCTCCTATGTTCACGTTTTATTTCTTAAATTCCATGTACGAGTGAAATCATATATTTGTCTTTCTCTGTCTTATTTTGCTTCACATAATACCCTCTTTAAAACCATCTCCATGTCCTTTGTGTCTTTTTTTTTTTTTTTTTTTTTTTTAGGAAAATGGGTTGGTTAAGGGTTCAGATGAGTTGACTAACCACATCTTGTAATGCATGTGGATGCAACCTGTGTGAGCTCTACAAAAATACCGCAATAGTTGCCAAAGCTTGTGACCATAGAAGACAATCATTCCAGTTCAAGAGGAGGAACCCTAATCACTAACAAAGTCAGGACTCTGCCTATTACCTCCTCGGTTGAGAAGTTTACATTTTCATGACGGGAAAAAAGAAACCTCTCTAAGCATTGGGAATGTTCCAAACCGCAGCTGACGTGCTCTGTGGTGGTTCTTCAGCTGACAGAGAATGAGGTACTGAACGCGTGGGGAGGTCCTGACACGGAGGAAAAGTATAAGCAAGCGTTCCTGGATCCATGTTCCCGGCTCCCAGGAAAACACTGAGATCACCCGGCGAAATTCCAAGTCTGAGTGTACTCTTTCTCTCTTAAAAAATTAGAATTTTCATATTCATCCTCATCCTATGGTTCATGCATGGGAATGGAAATACTTGCCCTTGTATGTTAGAAGAACAAAGAATTCCTAACATTTGCTGAGATGCCCTCTATGTTCCTGCCCTTTGTGGAAGGTGCCAGAAAACAACCTAATACTGATCACTTTGTCAAATGCACAGAAGCCGAGCAGGTGAAATTTTTTTTATAATTTTTTATTTTTTATAAACATATATTTTTATCCCCAGGGTACAGGTCTGTGAATCACCAGGTTTACACACTTCACAGCACTCACCAAAGCACATACCCTCCCCAATGTCCATAATCCCACCCCCTTCTCCCAAACCCCCTCCCCCCAGCAACCCTCAGTTTGTTTTGTGAGATTAAGAGTCACTTATGGTTTGTCTCCCTCCCAATCCCATCTTGTTTCATTTATTCTTCTCCTACCCACTTAAGCCCCCATGTTGCATCACCACTTCCTCATATCAGGGAGATCATATGATAGCTGTCTTTCTCTGCTTGACTTATTTTGCTAAGCACGATACGCTCTAGTTCCATCCATGTTGTCGCAAATGGCAAGATTTCATTTCTTTTGATGGCTGCATAGTATTCCATTGTGTATATATACCACATCTTCTTGATCCATTCATCTGTTGATGGACATCTAGGTTCTTTCCATAGTTTGGCTATTGTGGACATTGCTGCTATAAACATTTGGGTGCACGTGCCCCTTTGGATTACTACATTTGTATCTTTAAGGTAAATACCCAATAGTGCAATTGCTGGGTCATAGGGCAGTTCTATTTTCAACATTTTGAGGAACCTCCATGCTGTTTTTCCAGAGTGGCTGCACCAGCTTGCATTCCCACCAACAGTGTAGGAGGGTTCCCCTTTCTCCGCATCCTCGCCAGCATCTGTCATTTCCTGACTTGTTTATGAGCAGGTGAATTTAACGGAGAGAGAACATGGATGCCCTTGGTCAGTGAGTGCAGAGCAGAGAGACACACCAACCGTTCGTTGCCTGAGTTGAAGCTCAAGTTTAGTTAGAAGCAAGAGTTCTGGAAAGTTCCTCAAATCTGATAACACTACTGAGATTCTGGACATGAGCTATTAGTATCCATCACAGAGTGATAAATAAAATGTGGTATATCCACATATAATGGACTTAATTACTCCATCGTTAAAAGGAATGAAGGCCTGACACATTCCACAATGTGGATGGATCTTGGAAACATTCCGCTATGTGAAACCAGGCAAACGCTAGTCCACAGATACTGTGTGATTCCACGCATGCCGAGGCATCTAGAAAAGTCAACTTTGCAGAGGCAGAAAGTAGAAAAGGGGTTGCCAGGGGCTCGGGAGAGAGAGGAATGAGGAGTTCCTGCTCAGTAGGATGAAGTTTCTGTCTGAGTTGATGACAAGGTCCTGGAAGTGGACCATGATGCAGGCTGCACGTATTTTAAATGTACTTAATGCCACTGAATTGTACAGGTAAAAATGCTATGGTGCAGTAATTATGTTAGGTATTATGTTACCATGATAAAAAAAATGTAACAGAAAATATATTACTGATGAGTGGGCAGAAGGTGAGTATCCTTCCTCCTAAAAGCTCTTCAATGTGCTGGAATAATGGAAACGTAACAGAACTGGGAAAGAGTTGGCCCGAAAGCAGGAATCAGGCTTCCGTAATCTGATATATTTTTGATGCGCATAATAAGTACATTAGAAAAACCCTTTCTCCCACTAGAACCCATTTCATCCGGTGTTGGAAACCTACATGGAGATCGCCTCCAAGGGCAGGTTATAAATTGGAGAAAACCTTTAGTTTCACTATTTAGATTCACTTACACTGTCTAGACCCAGAGTGTTGGAAATAGTTAATTACATCTGAAACAAAGTAAAAATGTTTTTCATGTCAGAGAAGACAAATGAGTTACTTTGGGGAAGAAGCAGGAGGGACAAGGTGATTCCCACACTGACTAATCCATCCATCTCTGGTTTTAACTCAATTCCACTGAATTCCCTTGCCTCCCGAGACTGATCTGTCCACAGTGGTCTGTCATCACTGCTGCCGACCCAGAGGATCGGTAGCACTGGGACCGCCAGTACCCACAGCAGGCAGTGTGGGCTTCACTGCTTCTCTCTGGACGGGCCTGGGGAAGCCACCTGCTAACTTGTTCAGTTTACTTCACACGTGACCCACATCCACAGTGGCTAAACATGTGACAACCTGACCGCTGCTCTCCCACTGGGAGCCCCATTGACTCTACAGCAGAGACAAGGAAACAGAGCATCAGCCACATAATTCCTGTCCCGTTGAGACTGAAAATGTGCGCAGGAGATGGGAAAATCACTTGACTAAAATAGGCAATCAAAAAACCCAATACACTAAAACCTTTCAATCATATAATCAAATAAGAGCTTTTACCATTACTAAGAATATTCTGGAATCTACCACAGGCATTATTAAAAAGTGTATTATGGCCTTGGTAACAGAAATTAATTTTTATCTTACACTTTTATCTGGTTCTTGTCAATGGTAACATTGTTTGACATAAGGATAGCCTCTCCAGAATTATGATGAAAGAAACTATAAATATGATATAGAAAACATATTCTGTGTATATTAACTGAAACTAAATTTATAGAGCTGAGCATTTTTGACTTGATGCAGTAATTTTGGAATTTTACTGAACTGCAATCTGGTCATGAAAACTACCTTCTCCCCGACAACTTGAGTGTAGCCATATTGTTTGTCGGAAATTGTACGGAAGTGTTGAACCGCTAAATTGCACGTCTGAAACTAATATACTATATGTTAACTAATTGGGATTTAAGTAAAAACTTGAAAAAAAAGAAACTGTTTGTCAGATGGTAAGAGCACAGAGATTTTCCTTAAGATTAAAGAAGATATTTCAATGCAAAAAAAAAAATCACTTTGGAAACAACCCAAACTCTCCGTGCCCGCAGATTTCTCCCTCGGTCTCACTGTACTTCAAGGTTAACCATAACAATAAAAATTTTACAGAAGTCTTACTTTGGACTGAGTTACTCACATACCAGTATTTGGGTCTCTGCACACTTATATTTAAAGGTTCAATAATGTTTTTAATCTCAGTATCAGAAAAACAGAAACAGTCAGGAGTGAGAATCATACCTAGAGATTCTCAAACAGTTAAAAAGGACCCTATGGTGCCTTCACTTACTTTATAGCTTCACACATGTCCAGCCCCATTTTCACACAGTTCTTGGCGTGGTTCGGGAGAGATATGGGGAGTCCGGACACACAGTAGTAGCAGTCTCCCAAAATCTTTATTCTCATGCATTCATTCTCCTAGAAGAAGAAATCACAGCATTCAGCTGCATTCAGATTTTCCGAATGTCATCCAATGCTAGTTCTACTGATACCATCACAGTGACCTAGGATTTGTGGGCGCGGAAATGAGCCCTGGTTGGGTTTCCCTTCATGACCCAAGAAGAATGAACCTCCCTCATCTGCATACCCATTTGCCAAAGCAGGGAGAATCAGGAGAAGGGGAAGAAAAGGAAAGCAGAGAGAATGTGCTGGAATGATTTACTCTGAACTGTAGCAGAGGAGCATACTGACAGGATCATTCTCTCCAGCCCAAACATCCCAAGCACTGACAGCGAAATGAGATCTTCCATGCAGAGCGGAGTCTCAGGACAGTGAACGGTGACAGAACTCGACTGGAATTAGAATTGTCTGTCACTCCCTACTATGCTCAAGGTTCTCCTCATTTTCTTTAAAGCCAAAGCAGATTCTTACCTGAGAACGTAGCTTCTGATAAACATCTCCATAATGCAAAAAAGCCGCCATTCGACATTGCCAAGTAATTTAAAATTTAATTCTGACCTTTGGTTAAACTGTTTTAATATAAAGTAGTATTCACCATTTTTCTTGGCTGGGTGGTTTTTATATTAGGATATTGAGATTAGCTTCATTCATATGTCTAAATCCTACATGCATTTCTAACTTTTCTAGTTACTTCATAGATTAGTCACTAAGGAAAAGGAAAAAAAGAAGAAAAGCAAAAGAAAAAGAAGCAACAAAACAAAACAAAACAAAAACCCAAAGATGTGCCAAACACAGATCTCCTCCTTCTTAACACTAAACATAGGCTTATGTATAAACCGAACTGCAAAAGTCTGAAATAATAAAATGAATATAAGATTTTCTTGTTCTAAAGTACATGTTAGGTTTGTTGAAGATTTCGCACACTTCTTCCCCGTGCGGTAGAGAACCCACAGGCTAGGGCATATTTTCATACTCATCTATGGTGCTACAGTTGATGTGTTTACTAACTCCTGATTAAGAATCTCAGAAGTACTAAAAAGGCAAAAAATTATATACTAATAGGGCTTCCATCCCATACTTCCCAAATAGCTATTCTGAATCTAGAACACAATGAAATTAACAAAAGTGAATTCTCGGAAAACTCATCAAAGACCAGCTGACCGTGTACGTATACGCATGTGTTTATTACTGGGGCTCAGTTCTGTTCTACTGGTCTGTGTGTCTGTTTTTAATGCCAGTATCATACTGTTTTAATTATGGAGCATCGTAATTCATTTTGAAAAAAGGAAGTGTGATGCCTCCAGCTTTCTTCTTCTCACTTAAAATTTCTTTGGCTATTTGGGGTCTCCTGTGATTCTGTATGAATTTTAGATTTTTTGTTTGTTTGTTTGTTTCTGTAGAAGATGCCACTGGGATTTTGATAGGAATGGCACATGCTTCAGGTATGATGGACATTTTAACAATATTAGTTCTTCCAACCCATGAACATGGGATGTCTTTCTATTTATTTGTGTCTTTTTAGATTTCTTTTATCCATGTTTTATAGTTTCTCTTTTTTTAAAAGATTTTATTCATTTATTTGACAGACAGAGACCACAAGTAGGCAGAGAGGCAGAGAGAGAGGTGAAAGCAGGCTCCCCACCAAGCACAGAGCCTGATGCGGGACTCAATCACAGGACCCTGAGATCATGACCTGAGCCGAAGGCAGAGGCTTAACCCACTGAGCCACCCAGGCGCCCATGTTTTATAGTTTCCCATGAATGAGTCATTCACCTACTTGGTTAAGTTTATTCCTAAAATAATATTAATAATTATTAATAATAATATTAATAATATTTTAATATTTTATTCTTTTTGATGCTAATGTAAATGAGATTATTTTGACTTGCTTCTCAGATATTTTATTATCAGTATAAAGAAATGCAGCTGGTTTTTGCACATTGATTTTGTATTCTGCAACTTTACTGAATTTGTTGATTATTTCTTTTTAAAAAAATATTTGTTTATTTGATAAAAAGAGAGAGCACGAGTGGAGGGAGGAGCCGGGGTAGAGGCAGAAGAAGAGAAGCAGACTCCTAGCTGAGCCTGCAGCCTGACACAGGGCTTGATTTTATGACCCTGACATCATGACCTGAGGCAAAATCAAGAATTGACAGCCAACTAACTGAGCCACCCAGACACCCCCCTATCTATTAGTTCTAACAGATATTGCATATATTTTATGGTTTTCTACACACAAGATCATGTAATCTGCAAACAGAGACAATTTTACTTTTTCTTTCTTTTTTTTTTTTTTTTTTAAAGATTTTATTCATTTATTTGACAAACAGAGATCACAAGTAAGCAGAGAGGCAGGCAGAGAGAGGAGGAAGCAGGCTCCCTGCTGAGCAGAGAGCTCGATGTGGGGCTCGATCCCAGGACCCTGAGACCATGGCCTGAGCTGAAGGCAGAGGCTTTAACCCACTGAGCCACCCAGGTGCCCCATTTTTTCTTTTTTGATTTGGATGCCTTTTATTTCTTTTTCTTGCCTGGCCGCTCTGGCGAGCACTTCTAGGTTGTGCTGAGCAGATGTCGTGGGTGCAGCCATCCTCACTGTTCCCAGTCTCGAAGGAGAAGCTCAGTTTTCCTCCATCAACTATAATGTTAGCTATGGGCTTTTTATATATGCCTTTATTTTGTTGAGGTAAGTTTCTTCTATATGTTATCAGTTAAGAGTTTTTATCATGACAGGGTGTTTAATTTTATGAAATGCTATCTCTGTATCTACTGATCATGTAATTTCTAGCCTTCATTCCATGACTGTGGTCTGTCATGTCGATTGAGTCGTGTGTTGAACCAACCTTGTATCCCAGAAATAAATCCCAGTTGGTCATTGGGTACAGTCCTTTAAATGTGCTTTTGAACTCAGTTTGCTAAGTGAAATAAGCCTGACTTTATTCAGGACATCCAGAAGATAGACACTGCATGATCTCACTTCTATGAGGAATCTAGAATAGCCAAATCCACAGAAGCAGAGAGTAGACTGGTGGATGCCAGGCCTGAGGGAAGGGGGCAATGGGGGGTATGGGTAAAAGTGCAGACAGTTTTATGTAAGATGAGTAAGTGCGGGAGACCTACGGTATAGATAGCACAGCGCCTGTTAACAATGCTGTACCATACACTCCAGAATGTGCTAAGAAGGTAGAGCTTATGTTAGGTGTTTTAATCACATCATCATTAATAATAAATCATGAGGGCAGAGAGGACACCTTTGCACGTGGTGGATACATTTATAACATAGATTACACTGATGGCTCATAGGTATATGCTTATCCTCAAGGTCATTACAGTTTATAGATTAAATATGTAGTTTTTCACACGTCAATTATACCTCAATAAAGCAGTTTAAAAGATTAAAAAATAAAAGCATGACGTTGAATTCTTAGTTTAGTTATGTGCTGTATGCAAAATTCACTCAATCGTCTGAGCTGTTTGCTTACGATCATGTCCACCGCCACGTCGTTTAACCATGAGGCACGAACTGGTTTCCTAAACACGTTCTCTCTATAGTAACATTGGGTGGACCTCGCCATCCTAGGCTCTAATCGGATACTGCCTGGACAGCCCTTCGTTCAAACCATCAGAGAGGAACAGGTCACACTAAGTATTTCTGTTACGCGCAATGAAGTTTGTCTTCCCCAAATTCACATGCTGAAGTCCTAACACCTGCAGAGTGTAAACTTGGCCTCCCTGCAGATATAATTAGTTAAGATGAGGTCCTACAGGACTAGGGTGGGTCACGAATCCAATATGACTGGTATCTTTATAAACAGGGCACATTCAGACACTGAGACTTACCCAGAGGGAGAATGGCATGTTAATACTAGAGCTATGCTGTTACCTGCCAAGATTGGGATGTTTCTTCCTAATGTGACAAAAGTGACACTTTATTAATTCAAACTTTGAAGACATTATTTAAGCTTTAAATCATATTTTTCTAAACATGAACACCCAAAAAACCTCAACCTCTCCCTTTGATTTGGTAAGGGGAAGAAAGCTGTGCTATACTCTAACGGCTTTTTTAAAAAAAACACCCCAGTGAGATCCCTCATGGTCAGGCTGGCAGCAGAAGGCACCTCCGGGGGAGCCTGACGCAGGGGTGACCCTGTGAACATCAGCAAGTCACGTCTATTCCTAAGAGGCTTGCTTGGAAATGTTCTGTATGGTTTAAAAGTGAGAGGAATCTTGCAGGGAACTAAATTTGGGACCAACTCTCTCTTCCATATATAAATAATTCATTTTAATCAGCATAATGAAGTATTTTTTGCTGGAAATAATTCAAAGAAAGCATGAGGCTGACCAGTAATGCTTTATGCGGTGGAAGTAAAGGGCTGCCAAGGGAGGAAGTAACTGTTATCGCTCTTCCCACCAGTAACCCTCAGGGTTCCAGTAAATATGCAAGTTCTTGTAGGGTTTTAGATTGCCTCTCACCATTTCCTCTCCATGCGCGTATGCACGGCAAATACAGAACTCACGTTTCTGTTCAAGGGGCACAAGGGTCAGTGGATATTAATGAGACAGCAGTAAGCAAAGGGCTGAGATGGGAAATATGCATCCTATTTTAGGGGTTCTCCCCGGGGGCTGATACATGAACAGTTACGGCTGGAGGAGAGGCAGTCTTGTTTCCAACAGCTGACATGGAAATGCCTAAAAACAGGATCTTAGAAAAGCCCTGGGCAGAGGCTGTTCATCTTAAACTCACCATCTTGAGTGTATTTACTCTATGTGCGCTGAGTTCTCTATAAGCAGAAATTTTAAAAATAGACGCAAACATGTGCTAATTATACGCTCTGACATTTCTCATCCCCAAGAAGTGAGACTCATCAGAGCCCGATAGCCAATAAACCCTACAAATCTATAAACACCAGTTCTAAGTGGAGCTCTATGAAAAACAAAGAATTGATAAGGGACCAGAGAAAAAGGAAGCCAAGAGTCTAGAAAGCCTCAACGCAGAAGGGACTCACTACGACTCACCTTTGCAATTTGGTCGAACTTTCCAAAGAGCTCGTTCAGCATGTGGACGAGTTCTCCCGGAGAGCAGTCACTGGCCAGCCGGGTGAAGCCCACGATGTCAGCGTACAGGATGCTGTGGCAAAAGGGGAACAGTGTTTGCAAGCTCGTGTTTGTTAACAAGTTATGATACTTTTTTTTCCCCTTAAAAGAGTATATAGTTTTTTACATTTATATTTGTGTCTTACAAGAAAAATGCCATTTCCCCAGATAGGAAACAAATACATATTTTGCCAAGCTTTCCTATTAAAAACGTTTTTTTTTGTTTAATGCTGTTTTTATAATTAAAATTGGAGAAGAAAAAAATCACATGATGCACTCTGTCCATTCTAACTGATGACCTTTATTCCCTGATGGACAGTCCCGCCTCCCTCCCTGGCTTACGCGGTATTCCTTCTGAGAGTTCATCACACTGCTAGAATTCAGGTATCAGTGGCCTATGCCTCTGTTTGCACTGTTACATGCATTGACTTTATAGAAATTTCTAAAGTAAAGGAAACAAAATAATAAAAGCAAATTCTGTTTTTACTGACTTGAAGAAAGACTAACAATCTTCTTAAAAGAAAGAGTACTTAACAAAAGGTTTTGGATGACTTACTCCTTGCCGGGATGAAGCAGACACAGTACGTCTCCTTCAAACTCAGAGTGTTGTTGGGGGGGGGGTGGAGTTAAGAAAGTAAGGAAGGACTCCAGCAACGGCCAACCACCGTGTTAACAAGTGTGTGTGTGTGTTGGGGGGTTAGCTGGTGACGCGCCTGGGAAAGCTTCCCTCCATGCGACAAACATGCTAGTGGGACAGATGTCAGATTTCTCTGAGTTGTGTCTGTATTTCGTTAACCTTCAAGGGTCAGGATGGGGAAACAGGCCCCAGGATGTGCGATATCACTTTTCCATACAACGACATGCTTCTGATTTGTATAAAGGCCTCACAAAGAAGCCTAAAATTCCTGCTGGCAGTTGGGAATTCAGATAACATGGCTTAAGACAGACCCTGAGACAAAACTGACTGCTACTTCATACCCATTAGAATGGCCCTTATCAAAGAACTGGGAAGTAACAGATGTTATCAAGGGTGCGGGAGAAATCGGAGCCTTGTGCATTGCTGGTAGGAATGGAAAATGGTGCGGCCACTCTAGCAAACAGTACGGTGGTTCTTCAGCAAAAGAAACAGGATTCCCAGATGGCCCTCTGAGTTCCCTGCTGGGAAAACAACCCAAAGATTGGAGGCACGGACTCAAACCACTATTTGTACCCCATGTTTACAGCAGCATTATTCACAATCATCTAAAGGTAGAAACAGCCCAGATGTTCACTAACTGATGGATGGATAAAGAAATAGGGATAAAAGAAATCCCTACAATGAAATATTATACAGTCTTCAAGAGAGATGGCATTCTTCCACATGAGGCAATGCGGATGAAGCTTGAAGACGCGCCGCTGCGTGCAATGAACCAGGCCCAGGAGGACAGAGGCTGTGGGAGTCCGCTCACACGGGATACCCAGCGCCGTCAGACCGCGGGGCCAGGAACCAGAAGGGTGGGTGCCGGCGGCTGGCTGCGGGAGAGAAGCTGCTGACGCTGCTGCACAGACAATTAAACATGGCTAAAACTGTGCTACGTTATGTTATGTATATTTTGCCACAGTAAAAAAAGGAACGTGGCAGTGGCCAGCCCGATCTTGGGCAGGAAACAACTGGCTCTCTGCTGTTGGCCGAACTCGTTCGCTGGG
Organism: Mustela lutreola; assembly: GCF_030435805.1. NCBI lineage: Eukaryota > Metazoa > Chordata > Mammalia > Carnivora > Mustelidae > Mustela > Mustela lutreola. The sequence goes on along the minus strand of NC_081294.1, from coordinate 5,799,771 downwards.
CCAAGCATGAGGTTGGTGGCTTCATCTTGAAGGAAAGACTTGGTTCTCTGTTGATGACAAAAGCTGGGGGAGAACCCTCTGGCCCAAGAAAACCAGGGCTGCAGGGGCTTCCACACCCTCCATTCTGTTCAGATGGTGCCATCAAACCTTCTCTGCTCCCCCACAGCACCCTTTAGCAGCACAGATCACAGATGCTGCGCCTGGTCCAAGAGGAAAAAGTTTAGAGAGTGTGTCTGATCCAAGGCAGCACTGGGAGGGAGAATGTGCAGATAGATGGGCAGCTGACAACCTCCACCGTGTTTCCTGTGGTCCAACCCTGGAGTGGGTAAAGCCACCCCCGCCCCCAGGTAGGCTGGCTAAATGTCCTACGATGGTCCAAAAATTACTCAGCAGCCAGGAGACTGAGGACGTAAACAGGTCATGGTGATGCAATGTGCAAAGGGTTACAGGAGAGGAAGCAGGGTACTCTCTGGGATCACGCACGTACCCGACCTAGATCTGACCATGTGACCATCTTAGAAAGATCACTCTGGCCACAGCAACCTGGAGGCAGGCAGGTCAGTTAGAATCATAGCCCTTTCCTCCAGAAGGCCCATGTGGAAGGTATCGTCAGGCGAAATGGAGAGAACTGGACAGATATGGGAGAAGTGCAGGAAGGATGAATCAGGCGTGGTTCGCGACCAGACACGGCGGGCAGTGTGTCTAAGGGAGGCGGCGACAGTTTCCGGCGGAGAAGGGGGCTCAAACCTAGCTCTGAACAAGTCACAGCAAGCTTGGAGGGAAGATGACCAGTTCAACTCTGGTTGGGTTGAGTTTGATGGTGGTGTTGGTGGAGCGTCTAAGAGGAAGAGACACATTAGGTGAGCGAGTATGGAAGCTATGGTTGAATTCTGCATCTTGTAAAAAATATTTATTTGACAGAACGAGACAGAGTGGGAGGGGATGGAGGGACAGAGGGAGCGGGAGAGAGAGAAGCTCAAGTGAAGCCCACACTCAGCATGAAGCCCAGTGCAAGGCTCAATCACCTGACCCACGAGGTTATGACCTGAGCTGAAATCAAGAGTCAGACACTCAACCAACTGTGCCCTCCAGGTGCCCTGGCTGAGTTCTGCGCCTTGGTATCCCACAGATGGTAACTGAAGTCCTGAATGAGAAGTGGAGAGACCAGAGCGGAGCTAGGAGGAACCTCTGAAAACACTCATTTACAGAGAGGCCAGATTCAGGGAAGAGAAAATGGCAAAGGACATGGTAAGAAGAGAGAGGGGTAAGATGTCAGGGAGTCCACAGCGAGGGAGAATTCTTAAACCAGGAGGGCAAGGTCCGCCGGCCAACCACACCGAGCTACCAGAAAGAAGGATGCAGAGGCTAAGTCAAACTCAGATCTGGGAGCACGGCAGCTGGTGGTGACCTGAGCGGGCATGAGCTCTGCGCCATGGTGGATGGAGGTGGACGGCAGAGGGTGAGGGTTTGAGGAGGGAGGGAAAACCGGGAAGACCAGTCAGAGAGGGAGGAACCACCTGTCTAGAATCTTGGCTTTGAAAGCGAGAGAGGGCCAGTCTCAGAATTGGACAGTGGCACTGGAGTACGGGGCCTGTGCTTATTTTCAAAGACGGGATGGGTTTGTGAATGTTTCCCTACTATCGGCAGGATTCAGAGGAAGATGCTGAAGATTCGGGAAGTACTTCCCTTCTAGAAATTCCTTCCTTCCTCCTCATCATTATACACATTATTAGCACCCTCAGAAGAGTAAAGAGCTAGGATATGTCATTAACAGAGAATAACCATTTTTTTTTTGAATGAATGAATGGCCAAAGCAGAACTAAGAATGAACAGATCTTTACTGTCCATAGTCCTAATGAGAATTATTATCCAAAAAACCCCTCAAAACTGCTCAGGTATTGACTGGACTCGCCACAATATCCATTTACCATGCCTGCTTCTTGGCTTCTGCTTATCCTGTCCAAGATGAAAAAGTCGTGTTTTCGTATTTCTTATAAAAACAGTTGGTACATCATGTGATTTATGTATGCTTTTACATTTTTAACTTTAGGTATTGAAGTTACTTTAGCGTTCCCAACTATAGTTTTGAATTTTTTTTCATCGAATTTTTTAAATTGATTTTTTACTTTTCAGTGTTCTTGACGCAGCAAACATATTCTAAATGATCTCTGAAGGTGCTTCTCCAATCCCTTGCCTTGACAGCGTGGAAGTCAGCTTCCAAGATGGCCCCAGAGAGACCCTCACCTCCTGGGACTTACTCTTGAACTGTCTACCCTCCCCTGGGGTGGGGCTGATCTGCATCCCCAGGAGGATGCTGCAGGAATTACGACAATGACTTTGCAAGCCTGGGTCATAGAGGAGCTGCTGTTGCCCATGGCCCTGTCCTGGATCCTTGCTCTGGGGAAGCGAGCTCCCATGCTGGGAAGTCCCTCTAGCCACCTGTGAGCAGTAGCTTGGCAAGGACGGCCTGCAGCCTCCAGCCAGCAGTCAGGCCCCTGCAAACCACGTGAGGAGCGGCCTTTAAGTCAGGTCCCCCAGCAGCCCTCCCAACACCAGGCCTCAATCTGTATCAAAGATGGTAAGTCAGAACCACCAGGAGAAGCAGCTCTCAAAGTGTGACAGACAGAAACTGCGAGATGATGTTTACTGTTGTCTGAAGCCACTGGGTTTTGGGGTCCTTTGTGCCGTACAAATTGGTAGCTGACAGACAGCACCGGGAGCCTTTGTCACCTGCCTGAGGCCGGTGGTTTCATTTTGATCAGGCTCTTTTATCCTGGGTCATTTCACAGAGACTGGAAGATATTCCAGGACTCTGTTTAGATACGGCTGTGTTCATCTTTACATGAACTCTTTCCTCAAGTAGGAGGGATATTGCTGCTTTTTCAGACAGCTAAGGCTGGAAAGGGAAATTTCTAGTAAAATACACCTTGTGGGATACCGTGAGAATGTTTCCTCTTTAATTCTTTAAGTGAAATGCTTAAAAACCTGAAAGCAGGCCAGTGTTTTAAATAATTTTACTCCTTAACAGGTGTGGCTCTTCTTGTAATACAGTCATTTTTTTAAATTCCTCAAAATGATAGGGACTTAATTTAATTTAATTTAATTTAATTATTATTTTTTACCCCTGATTCTCCATTTAGCCGCTGCTTCCTTAGTTCTCAGTGATAAGCAGCTTTTTTTCATTACTGCTTTCCCAATCTCCATTTCTCGTCATATATTTAGCTAGGTGCATGCTTGGACATGCCTGGGCCATATCACCAGCTCCACACACCTTTCCTAAAATCTGGGGTCAAAATGAGATGTGTCTTAGCAATGTAGTTAAATTGCAGTGGCAAAGCCTAGTCAAATGTGTTTCTTATTAATAAACTTCCAAAACCCTTGACTTGCAGCAACCAGACTGGAAGCTTGGATCGTGCACTGGAAAGGATCCAGGCTGGAGAGCAAAAGGGCAAGGAGCCAGTGCTCAGCCAGTTGCAGTTACGTTTGTGGTTGTGGCTCCCGAACTAGTGAACAGGGTGAGTAATGACAAGGCGGAATGCATGAGGCCAGATGCACGAGGTACTTAGCGAGAGAACCCGGCAAGAAAGAAAGCACTACTGCACCATAGCTGCATGGATGCAAGGAGAAGCCCGCAAAGAAGTGGCAGGAGGCTTGGGGGGCTTGGGGAACAGTGAGGGGCCAGGCACCCGGGCCTGCAGGGGCTGCATTCTGCAGCCGGGAGACGGGCAGCAGGGGAGGAAACGCCCCCCACGCCGAAGTGAGGGCGCGCACAGCTCCTCCCTGGAGGAGTGCTGGGGAGAAGGAGGCCCCACAGGGTTCTCTTTCCGGATCTCAGTCGCAGGCTGATAGCATGTGTTCCACGTACTGTGATTCTAGAAGGGCTCCCTGAGAAGCAGACGGGACTATGGCAGAACGGAAAGCAGGGACTTGCACTATTAACCAAGGGGCACATCAGTCCCCCGTGACATTGGTCACTGGTTGGCCATACCCCGGACACCCATCATTCCTGACGGTCAGGGAGTGCTCACTTCACCGAGACCCTGGCCCCCAAGTCCCTCCGGAGGAGTCAGGTCTTGCCTCAAGAGCCCACTGTACTACCGTCAGTCTTACTACAGAGTCGCGGGTCCTGGGCTCCGGGATGCCATGAAACTATCCATGGTGTTCCCCGGATAAGGACCCTCCAACCACTCCTCACTCCTTTGGGACAGAGGGTCAGCCGTAGAAAGCAGGGCCATAACAGACAACAGAACCCAGTAAAGTGAAGAAGATTCTACTTCCTTATCTTTCTGTGAAGGCCCTGAGGGGCAGCAGCAGGGAGGGGGGTGGGGGGGGCAGAGACTCCGTTCACAGTTGCGGAGGAGACAGGGTTTTGTGAGACGTGAGCTCCCAGGCTGGCGAGCGGCTCCCGGGACATGCGGAGGGACAAGAACAGAGCAGCGTACCTCACGTTGGTGTGTCGCTTGACATACAGGTTGTGAAAGTTGTTTGTGTTTTCCATTTGGCCGGCTTTGGGGCCCTGCAGCCTCTGGATGATCTCGGCTTTCATCTCCATGGCTATGTGCGCCGGCAGCAGGGAGAGCAGGAGCCGCTCCTGAGAGAGGGTGTGGGAGGAAGGCGGACATTTTACATCATTACGGTGACATCCAAGTCCTCTCTGAGAGCATCGCGGATCTGCACTGGGGCCAAGCGGACGACTCTTTCCAGCAAGTTAAAACAGGGGGAGTAGAAGGACATGTTGAAAAAACCCAACATTTCTAAGGTCAGCATGTGTTATATTATTTATTATTTACGGAGTTCTAAGTATGTGTCCTTCAGAGTGGAGAATAAAGGAAAGCAAAGATACTTCCTCCAAGGATACTATTTATCTACTCCGGTTTTTACACAGTAAAGCAGAAATGATATAAAAATGCCGGAAACCTATGGAGAGTCGAAGATAGAAAATACTCATTTTTGCCTGCCTGTTCATTTGGGAGATAAAGTAAAAGCTTTATTGCATTTCAGAAAGTCAACAAATATTCCGTACTTCTGAAATAAGATAGCCAAATATTTTCAAATATTTCATTTCCTCTGTGATGACTACACAATCCCTTTTAGTGATTCTAAACTATTATAAAGGGACAGAGGCAGAAATAGCATCTGTAAAATGTCATGCATAAAAGACTACAGGTGGAACACATGGAAATGATAAATTATGAGCCTTTTATTTTTGGTCTTTAGACACAGCAATAGTGGCATGTAATATTACACTTATTTTAATATCTACTTATTTTAGAGTGACATTTGCAATACTGTTTTTGAGAAAAAGTATCAAAGAAGAGGAATCTCTGAAACTCTGTGGTCATCCTTAGTTATTTTAAACATTAAATTATTTTAGTGGTGCCTGGGTAGTTCAGTCAGTTAAGCTTCTGATTCTTGGTTTTAGGTCATGATCTCAGGGTCGTGAGATCGAGCCCTACAGTGGGCTCTGCGCTCAGCACAGAGTCTGCTTGAGAGTCTCTCTCCCTCTCCCTCTGCCCCTCCTGCTCATGCACATGCATTCTCTCTTTCTAAAATAAATAAATCTTAAAAAAACACATTCATGTATTATAGAAAACACCATAGTCAGGTGTGCATTTAACAATTAATAGTGTTGATTGAAAAACATTTCTTGAATGAAATATTTTCTCTGTCTTTCCCATTTTCTCTTTTTTCTTCCCTTCTTATTCACTCATTTATTCATTCACCCATTTAACCATTCATTTATGCAGACAAAGTAATAGAACACAGGGGAGGGGAAGCTGGTCTTTTTTCCCAGGTTTACAGGGCCGGTGTCCCTTTGGGTCAAGCCCTAGGGCACGTCATTTCAGTGCCTGCTGAGAACGTCCACTGAGGGAGCAGAGGGAAGGTGTGGAGGGCATCCAGATGCAGATGCGAAGCCCTCACTGCAGCCCCTCCCCAGCCTGTTCCAGGAAAGAAAAAACAGATGAAAAGCTATTAGGAGACGGAGTGGGTACCTATGGGGGGATCTCAGTGCATGGTAGAGTGTTTGACCAAGAACTGGCGTAACTGAGTATTGGTCATTTGTTCTGTCATTCATTTATTTATTAATTTATTCACATATTCAGAAAACATCCATCATTTTCCATTAAATGCCAGGCCCCATGATAAGCACTAATAGTGAATGCAAAGAAGAAAAGAGTCAACATCCTTGCTACCATGTGGTTCATAATCCAGCAACAAGCCCAGCCACAGTGCACTTTCCATCAGATGAAGCTGGAGGACCAGGCTAGTGTTTGCAGGAAGCCACATGCTTGAGATGTAGGAAGTCAGAAGGGAAACTAATAGTCCAGGAGCTCCTGCTATTCATGTGAAACAAATGAAACAAAAAAACAAAACAACACCTCTATTTGGTTAGTACTATCACCAATCTCTTTGCAAAAGGAGGCAGTTAGGTAGGTGGCAAGGTGCTAACAGTTGTCATAACATAAGTGCTGATACTGATATGGCAAAGGGAATTTTAATCAGATTTTAATTTTAATCAGATTAATCAATTTTAAGAGATTAAGAAGACAATTTAATAATTATGTTCTTAATTTTCTTAAATTCTTATTGAAGTTTCCATTTAATTAAAATTAAAAAATAAGATGGAAAAATCCAAATATTTAGTAAGTTAAATGTCCATATACATATCTGGGAAAATATAAATTAATATTAGTTGTACAAAATAATGAGAATAATGTCCTAGGTGATCTAAAATACAACAGAAATGAAATCTACAATGGCATTAACACAATCTGTGAAGTGGAAGTAAGTGGATTTAAAATATTCTGGGGTCCTAGGATTATATGGGAAGTGGCAAAGGTAGTAATTTATAGTAGAATTCAGTAAGTCAAAAATGGATATAATTTCTACTTTAGGAACAAAGAGTGAAAGAATGTATGACTAAGAGGTTAGCTAAAAATGAGACAGAAATTCTTATTAACCCAAAGTAAGTCATAATGAAGAGTCAAATAGAACTTCAAACAGGAGAAACAAGCAGAGTATAAGTCATAAAATTGCTATTATTGGCTTTTTAGATCAGAAATTACATTAAATGTAAATGAACTAAATACTTCAAATACTTGACTAATACTGCCAGGTTGGATTTTTAAAAAGACAAAATGTAACTCTATTCACAATAAGTACATCTTAAATATAAAAACACAGCATTACAGAAAATAAGATAACAAAAAAGAGATAAATTATGAAAACCTTAATGAAAAGAAAGCTGGTGTAGCTAAATTAATATAACAAATAGACTTTGTAGATATTTCAGTCTTCAGGGAGAGGATGAACAAGTCTACATATCTTCTCAAATTTTTTTGAGAGGAGGAAATAATAATTTTTGCTGTGGACATTGGAGATACATCTTCAAATGTGGTTCCTCCGACTCACAGAGACTGGGGACAGAAAAGGAAATAAAGGCACCATATACATTGCTTTATTGCTCAACTCCTGTGCAAGTTCCCAGAAAAGAGTATTTGTTCTAGAGTTATTTCTTGAATGAATGAGTGACCTACCGTACATTTTATCTGGAACACATCAAAGACAAATCTAATTTCAAAGCTTCTGTTTACTGTCAGTGATGACCATGGTGGGTGGGGACCTGGAAACCTTGGGACCTGGGTAGACAGTGCTCATGTTTTAAAGTCATATTAATGACCCTTCTGACCACAAATACCAGCCCTAGGCACAAGCTACACTAGTGATATTCACACAAAGGAAAACTCGACTATTCTGCAAAATAAGGGTAGTGATTGCCTTGGGTTTTCCTCCCTGGAAGACTATCACACTGTGGTTATGGGCCAGGGAATGGAGAGAAGGAGTGAAAGACTCATGCAGAGGCAGGAGAGACACTAGTTTCATATCAACAGTCTGCATTTAAGGAGAAAGAGCACATTCTAAGCTCCCCCATGTTGGGAAATGGCCAGTGAACATTGGAAGCCACTTGAAGTTACATTCTGATTTTATTCCTATCCTAAGCTCAACTTCCCTTCTGTTATTCTCCAACTTTCACTAACAATCTAACAACATAGCAACGTCATGTTAGTTTAAAAGGAGGAGGTGAGTTCAAATTTTGGACTTAAGCAAAATGCTGAGAACAGAAAGCATGCCCGACTCTGTGAGACATCTCAGCATGCAGCTAGGGGCCAGGATAAGCAACACCAGGAGGACAGAAAATACGGAATTCAATAATGGAATAAAAAAATCAAGTAACTGGGTTTAGTAAAGAAACAGATAGCCTCAGAAAAATGGACCCATTTGGAATTAATTCAGAATACCAAGAAACTAGTAATGACATGAAAATACAAGTTCAAATTTTAGAACTTGAAAAAAGTCTGTGTCCTTACTATGCACAAATTGAGCATTTGGTTTATTTGGCTGATGGCTTGGTGGTGATACAAGTTGGTTCTCTCTCTAAGAACCCATGTGAAAAGATAATGGATTTATGCTTAAAATAAATGATAAACCCTTTTAAAATCTTGATATCAAGAGTTAGTCCACCATCTCATCTTTGGCCACCCATCCCCCAAATACACAGATTTGCCACTTATCTTGCATTCTTCCATGGGCTGGCCTTTGTGACCAACAGATATTTGAGAAGTCTAAAAGTCATTAAAATACATGACATATCCAAGGAAGTATTTAAGATAGATAGACTTTGTCCCTTAAAGTTTGGGGCTGAGTCCCACTAAGACAACATTTACTTAAACCCATCTCCACAAGGACTGAGCACACTAGATGTACCAAGGGATACTGTGTGGGATGGTCACTTTCCATTTATCGATTGATGTATTGGATAGTTGCATATAAGACCAAATATTATAAAGGAGTCACTATGTTAAAATCTATCTCAACAAACAGGGGAAAGCTAGTGAGGAATATGAGAAGTTGCTGTCCACAATCACCAGGAGGCCTACCTGCTCATGTTCTCAGCATGAACAGACCAACCCTGGACAGAGCCAAGGGAAGCCTATTGCTCTGAGAAGCCATCAAATCTCTGTCATCATCAAAGCAAGTAGACACTGACTATAAATTTCTTAACTTCTGAAATGGTAATAAAGAACATGATAGAATGTACAACATAACAGATTATTAATCTGGACATAGGCTCTCTTTTTAGAAATCCCAGTGGAATCTGTATTTCTACAGAGAAATCTAGTGATTGGCTTAATTTGATTAAAATGAAGTTAGTATTCTTTCTGATGGGTGACAGATGTGTCAAGGGCCATGAAAAAAATAAAATTCACCAGGACATAATGTTCAACTTACAGAGTTCTGCTCTATTCTTTTATGATCATTACCTGTGTGTGTTCATGGATTCTGTGCAGTCTTCTCTAGGATTTAAAACAATCAGTAGCCTTTCTCACTGTTCACACTCACTTCTAGTCATGCTTCTGGTGGCCGGTGCTGTCCTGTCCATACTCACTCTGCCTTCCTTGGAGGACGCCTGCAGCTTGTTCCTTACAGTTTCATGGGTCTCAACCAATGACGGAGAACTGATGGATAAATCCCCTGACTTCTGCACCCACATCTCTCAGTGGGAAGATCTGAGCATGTTCCATGCTTCCCTCTGAGGGTCTCCAGCAGGTCTGAACCCTGGATGCCCCCGGTGGCCCCTTCCAATAGCTGACCTCCCTCCAGGACCCACTTCCCACTCTGCCACCTGCAGCCACCTTCCAACTAAATGCCTCCACGCAGATCCTTGTCTCAGGGTCTGCTTGGGGTAAACCCAGTTGAGATCTTTCCAAGCATCTTCTCTCCTCCTCATATACTCTGTCATAAGAATAGGCTAAATACCAAAGTTAGCCTTTCCTGAAGGACAGAGTCCACGAACAAAAATGAATCCAATATAGTAATTCTCTTTCAGGCCCATAGCTTCATTTAATGACCAAATGTAAATTATAATCTTTATTTTAGACTCAAATGCAGACGAATGACTGGCTTTTTATAGGTAGTTTCAAAAATATAAGACATATATGTGTGTGTGTGTGTGTGTGTGTGTATATATATATATATATATATATATATATATATATATATATATAGTATAAGCCAAACTTTTCTTTTTTCCCCCCTTTTTTTAGTGTTCAAGAATCTGTGTGAATTTAGACTGGAATTCAGATTTTAGTAACAGCCAACCAGACAAATTTAAGAAACCTAAGGCTGCCTTACTACCATGCTGTTCTGGTACCACTGGTAGAAAGCGGAACCTCTGATTAGAGCTCATGAATGGGGTCTGTGCTTTGGGGTCTGCACATGTCCTCTTGGTGATGACAGCACTGGACAAGAGGGTAAGCCTCAACTAAAAGTCTGTACTGAAATATGTAAATCAATACACTTTTATCTTTTTTTTTTCTTACAAAATGCTATACTCTGAAGAAAAAAAAAAGCCCAATATTATGGCACACATGATAAATTTCAACTCAATTCATAATCTGACAAGGTTAATATTTTCATTAATATTTCAGCTTTTTGCTAATGTAGCTGTGTGCCCTGCCAAATTATCAGAAAGCAACTCACAAACGTAAGTGCTTAATATGCCGGATATAACCCAGCTCTGCTCTCCCTCCAAGTACACTGGAGAAATTCCTTCAGGGGATTTTTGGACAATCAAGCTGTCATTAGATTGACTGATGCATACCATTACTACTTCTTTCTCTTCCTAGAAAAGACTGTCTAATGACAGAAAATCTGTCTAATTCTGGCATATTCAAAGGTTATCTGATAAATCACGGCCCTGGCTTCAGGGGTCTATTTCAACACATCCTTTTATTAAACCTCCAATTATTATTCATTAGCAATTTTTCCCCTAGAAATTGTTCCTTTACATTGTGCCTCATAGAAGAGCTATGGAGTTAGTAAATTCCAATGCCCTGTTGATCAAAGTGTCGGACACTTTGAGCTCCAAGGTGTTTCTAATACAATGAAACAAAGCAGATATTATAACTTTCTATTTTTATGCTATTCTGGAGATTATTTTTGTTGATAGTAAAATCCAATTTAAGCAAAGAAGACTGGTACTCAAATTTTGAGCTAAGATATGATAATGCATGTGATGTCTTGTGCCTTCAATAAGCCATGCATGTAATAACAATTTAAATCTGCTGAATTTTTCAAAGGAGAGGAAGACAGTGACATGCTCCTTTTGTAAGATGGAAATTTTTTTCTTTTTCAAGATTCTTATTTCTAGTTTGTTCTTATTTTAAATGCAATCCAGTTACATCAGGATGCCAAACCAATGTAACAAACAGAAGGGATATTGTTATAAATGTTTCTCCTCCCAACAGAAAGTAGCTATCAGAATGAAAGACACCAGATCCCTCAGCAGCCACCGGGTTACATGTGGTGCTAAGACAGATGATGTCATTTAATACTGGCCTCCCATACGAAAGGACAAAGTGTCCATTCAGGAGCACATGCCGAGAACACTATACTCAGAAAACACCTGCCTGGACATGAAGATACGTCAACACCTTCCCCAGCTCGGATTTCTCTCGCAGCCAGCTTCATGTCTCTTGGTCTCAGAAAACAGGCAGCCTCCACCGGCACCACCTCAATCATCAGTGCATCCCCAAAATATGTTCTAGTAACCACTGCCACTGTTGCTGTTTCCTGTTGTTAAATTGAGCTGCTTTCTTTCAGGTTCCTCCTTAAAAATCCTGTTTCACATCAATTAACCAGAACACACTGAATGCTCTTAGAACCTTAAAGGTCTTGTTTCATCTTTCCAGGATTTTTACAAACATTTCGTCATGAAATGCTCATATGAAAGAGCACAGCTGCACTTTGTAGTAGAAACAACACCGACATGGACTAAGACGTGGCTTCCCGACCTTTTTCAGCCACTATCTAGAACACCCTGACCACGTCACTGCAGCTCTTGAGTCTCAGTTTGGTTGTCTAAAAAACCTGCCTTTTTAGCCAGAAGAGCTGAAGGTCTCCATGTCCACGTGAATGCTGAGCATTTGTTGGAACCACAGGTTGCCTTTTCCAGAATTGACTTCTCAGTGTTTTGGGGTTGAACACTTGGTGACACATAGAGAAAAGGGCCCAAGTGCTCACACTGGGACATGGTGGCAAATATTGTCAGAAGGACCATGAGGAAGGAGTGACCACTTGGAATCTTGACTATGGCAAGAGGAGACTGAGCCTGTGCTGGTTCTTGAAGAGTGACTTCAGTAAGGGGAGGAGGTTGAAGAAAGACCAGAAGATCTGGTGCGCCCTATGAATGGCCGGTGTTGGCGTACAGAGGGAAAGCCCGCCTGTTTGCTCCACAGTCTAGGAAAACCGGAAAGCTTAGTGCAAATTAAAATCAATATGCAATCATAAACTGCTGTTTCCTTTTACAAAATGGTAAGTCCTTTCATTACATTCTTATATCACTGCCTCATTTTACAAATCCTGGTCACATTCAGTCTCACGTGAATGTTAACATTTTTTACCCAAAAAGGGGCACTCTAGATACGGTGTCATTCAGAAGGACGCAGTGAGGTGGTTGGTGTTCACTGGGGAGTCAAGACCAAATGGAACTTCTGTCTCCCGACTTTACAGTCGGGACCACTCTTTGAACGCGTTCTGATTTGCCAGCTCCGTGAGTTGATGGAGAGGGTTTTAGAGCATACATCATTAATAGATGGTACAAGAATAAAATTGTCACTCTCATGGGATGACTCTCTAGTTCAGAGAAGCTGGAAAACAAAAGGGCCAATCAAGTCAAAGTATAAACTGTGTTTATAGTCATGGGGGATGGTAAACGGATACTTTTCAACTTGAACTTTTTACCATCCACTGTCAATTTGATTCTCAAAATTAGAGCTTCTGGAGGGAAAAAAAATCACTGATAAGATAGAAATCTTCAATCCTCGGGTGGAGACTATGGAGGTCCTAAGATAAGAGGCACAGTGCTCTGTTCCCTCAGCCAGCCTGCAGGGCCGTCCACGGCACACAGTGCCCAGAGCAAGATGGCAGGAGGGGTCCGGGGGGTCACAGGCACCTCCCAGGCCAGGGCACCCACCCGGTCTGGGCACAACACAACTCAATGCCGGTGCGGCTGCATCACCCGGAGAGCTCGTCACGCAAACCCCCACACTCACACAACATAGAGTAAAAGTCAGTGCTCCACAGTGGTGTGAATTCTGGTCTGATCGGCCTTTCCAAGAACAGCTGCCCACGAGCAAGGACCCATCCGGCCTGAAGCAGGTGAAGCCGGTGGAGAAAACACTGCGGAGAAGATGTGTTAAGACTGGCCACCCTCCTGGATTTCTGGGGGGAACAGGGGCAAAAAACCCCTTGATATACAGGTGGCCAGAAGACTTCTCCCCAGAAGAAGGGAAGGTGGAGATTAACACTACTGACAGACGGAGCCACAAGAAAGAAGTTTGTTGGAAATCGACTTGAGGAAGGACTGCACGGAGTAAAATCGGATAACTTCATGTTCACAAATGCAACCCTTGGATGAAGCCACGGGCTAGAGAAGACTAGATGCGCTGCTCTGTGCAGGAGACACTTGCAGTGCGCGGACTTGTTTTCCTGAAGGAGGTGTTGGCCCTTTCTTTCCTCGCTCTACTCACCGTAGGCTCGGCCATGGTCTCAGTCTGATCAATTCCGAACAGAACTTAGAAGGGGCCCCTCTTGGGGCTCACCATGTTCTTGGTTTCCTCTGCTTTGGAGATGAGCACTGTCCCCGGTAATGGCTACTATCAGCGCAGGTCCCAAGTCTGATGCAAAACGGCAGCCCGCGACACCAGACAAACATGACTGAGAAGGCTCTATTGCTACCGACACTCTGACTTGGGGGGGATTTTTGCCACAGCCTCGTCTAGCTATCCAGGTAGCTGCAACACCGCAGGGCCATGTGCTCAGTCCTGTGTGCTCAGGATTGTCAAAGCTGCCCTGACTTGGAGAGACATCCCGTACTCACTGCCATAAGCATCCTTGTCCTGTGAGCTGAGGCTCCAAGGTGATAGGTCTGGAAAGCACCTCTGGAAGCAGCGGCTCTTTCCCCAGCAGACTGGAGCCAAGGAGACAGACTCAGAAGGCCGTGTGGTCATGAGGAGCATACTGGTAGTGTCCCCGTGACTTCCCAGCCCGCACTGGTAGTCCCTGCCTGCACGGCTGGCCGGGGAGCAAGGGGCTGGGGATCCGCCCGTCGGTGGCTTTACGAGGTGCAGGGACCCCACCCAGCGTGCAACATTTCAGGACTAATCTGCGTTTCTTTATTCTGTGATGAAAAGCAGGGATGACAAGCCTAAAAGATGGTTTTCTAACTAAAGGTTGAAGTCATGAGAATCTGCCCATTCTTCGTGGCGGCAGGTGTCGTCCTACACACAAAGCATTGTGGTCTCTAGTCTCCTATCAGGGTTTTCATTCTGACTGAATACAAAAGCTATGGGCTTTCCTCAGCCAACCAAGTGTCCCCACACCCCAGGATGCTGGCCGCACAGTGTCACATGGTGATGTCCATGGCATCGGCCAGGACAAGCACAAGTGCACCAGTCTGTCTGCTGGGCGGCTGCGTGATCGAGTTCCCTTCCTGACCGAGCTGAGTCTGCAGGTTCGCTTTGTTTAAGCCCCCAGCGGCCTGGGATCGGAGTGTGGATCGGGCTGCTCTTCCTGAGCCCACGTGCTCGGATTTATGAGACCGTACGAGCCTGTAAGTGGGTGTGAGGGGCGGGGATGGCTTCTGGAGGGCGTGGGGCTTCGGAGGGAAGACCGGTGCCCTCAACATTGCGACCAAGTTTTGCCTCCAAAACGGTCTCTCAAGTCACACCTGAGGCATTCAGAATTGATCAAAGAACAGCAGGAGAGACACTACGGCCAGGAATGTCCTCCTTGTCCTCCCGGCAAGTCACAGAACTGCTCGGCTGCAATGCCGCTGACGTGTTCTGAATTCCCGATTCTCTCCCCCACTCGACAAATACTTCTGGGCTACCTTCCACGTCCCGGTTCCCATTCTGAGCGATCTGTAAGCCTCATGCCACTCGATGCTCCCCCAAACCTAATCAGGAAGCCAGGCTTACGTTGCCCGTTTCTACAGAGAGGAAACTGAGGGCTAGATAGATGGTGGAGGTGTAGTCTGCGGTTAGAGCGCTCCCAAACCCGTTTGCGAAACTCCACCCAGCGAGAACGAACAACCCGCGAACAGGCAGAAGAATAAGCAACAGCTTTGCTAGCAACAGGGAGGGACCGCTCCCCATGGCAGTGTCTCGAGTTGTGAACAACTCCCCTGTCTCTTCAGTGGGGTGCAGGGAACTTTTTCGTAAGGCTAAATGTGGAGACTTGAACCCCAGAGCAAAATCCTCAGCCTCCTACGCCGTCGAAAGCCCTCAGCCTCCTCCTACCCGCCCAGCCTGACCCTGCCAGAAGCACCCCCGGGGCAATGCTAGGGCGCAGAGCACCGCACAGCTGACAGCAAAGGTTGTCTTTGGAAAGGGAGGGGGCTGAGAATTCTGGAAGCAACTGCTTGACATTTCTCCTGTGACCCCACAACTGAATCCTGAAACAGGTGTCTCCTTTCTGCTGCTGTGGCTCGAAGATGAACAGGTGGTGTGGACAGGGGACTCGAGGGCTCCGCAGCTCTGAAGTTGACGCTCCCATTTCTGCTTATTTATCAAATAATAAAGTGCCCCGATGCCAGCCTCCAGAGAAAAGCCTCCAAAGACACAACCCAGCGGATAACACCTCTTAAGTAGCGTGCCTGCCCTTGAACACGGATCGTCATCTTGGGCACGGATGTGGGTGATACCGAGACGTGCCCACGATTTCTGCACCACGTCACCGTCTCCGGAAAAGAAGGACAAGGAGAGAAGGCAGCTGACAGAGCGGTGCTTATTCTCAGTCCCCACAGCAAGCAGTGTCCGGAGTTTCCCCAGATTTAGTCAAAGACGCAAGCAGCACGTGGTCCCGCAAAATCCCCACAGCAAAAAGCTGAAGGGCTCTCCCATCCTAGAATTTTATTAAAAGGAACTCAAAAGAAATGCTGGGGTTCAAACTCGACAATGAAGGTAGCCTTCCGGCTGCAGCTTGCTGGGCAGTGGCCTGGCACAACCCGATCGGTGTACTCACATCACGGGCCAACCGTCATTTTTAAGAACCAGTAATCTCAGTCACAGACAGCGCGTTTTCGTTTGGGGATTCTCCCACTGAAGGCTCACTCACAGTTCTGTCTTTGGAGACAATCACATCGCATATTAGCTTAAAAAAAAAGTGATTCTTGGGCCGCCTGGGTGGCTCAGTTGGTTGAGCAACTGCCTTCGGCTCAGGTCATGATCCCGGACTTCCAGGATCGAGTTCCACGTCGGGCTCCCAGGTCCTTGGGGAGTCGGCTTCTCCCTCTGACTTTCTCCTTTCTCGTGCTCTCTCTCACTCATTCTCCCTCAAATAAATAAATAAAATTAAAAAAAAAAAAGTGATTCTTGCTCAAGACCTCACATGTACTGCTACCTGACAAAAAGGAAGTCATGGATTGGAGGGTCCATAATTTAAGAAAAAAACATCTTGCAATAAACCTTACTGTAAATTACACATGATGATAACTCACGTTTAAATCATAGAGGTAATGCAGCAGGAAACCTTGACCAGGTGTTCTTTCTGACTCAGTTAATCTCAACACAGAGGGGAAGGCCACATCCAAATTTTAAGTTCCCAGGAAGCAGGCTGACAGCCTGTGGGCTGAGCTTGGCCAGGCAGATGAGCTCTGATCGGCTTATAGACGGCACATGTGGTGTGTGTGTGTGTGTGTGTGTATCTGTGTAGGTATGTGTATGCATGTGTAGTATGTCTGTATGTGTGTATGGGTTTGTGTAGGGGTGTGTGTGTGTAGGGTTGTGTGTATGTGTGTATATGTGTGTGTGTATGTGTATGTGCATGTGTGTGTATGTGTGTATGTGTGTAGGGGTGTATATGTGCATGTGTGTAGGGGTGTGTGTATGTGCATGTGTGTCTATGTGTGTAGGTATGGTAGGTATGTGTGTATGTGTGTGTAGGTGTAGGGGTGTGTGTGTGTATGTGTGTAGGTATGGTAGGTATGTATGTGTGTGTAGGTGTGTATGTGTGTATATGTGCATGTGTGTGTAGGTGTGTATGTATGTGCATATGTGTCTATGTGTGTAGGTATGTGTGTGTAGGTGTGTAGGGGTGTGTGTGTGTGTGTGTAGGTGAAGGAATGAGAACAGGTACGCCCTGCAGGTTCACTGTGCACGTTTCCCTTACTGGCATTTGCGGCAGGACAGCTCTTTGCCCTCCTGTACACAACGGGACGTTTAGCAGCATCTCCGCCGTAGACGGAGACGAGACTTCAGAAGCTCCGCACTAGTGAAATGCCAGTAGAGCCCTCATCCCCGTCTGAGACAACCCAAACTGCCTCCCGCCACTGCCAAATGCTCTTTCCTGGGGAGCGGGGAGCAGGCTGAAAAGTTCCCCTGGTGGTAAACCACGACTCTGAGTCGTGAGACGTCCCCCTCGGACCTCTAAGCTGACCACTTTCGCCCTGTGGCCCCGGCCTTCCTTGCTTCCCACTCTGGACTTCGTGGTCCGTCACGTCAATCTCTTTCATGCCCCCATCCTTCCAGAATGGAAGAGCACACCTCCCGGGGGCGTCCTTCGGAAGAACACCATGACTGCTGCTCAAGGGCCATCGGCCAGAGGTCACCACAAGCCCGTCTGTCTCTCTCAGGGATGCTGGGACATGTTTTTAATCAGGATGGCACGTCTCTTTACTACAGAAGGAGAGAATGGATATTGGGAGACGGAACAGTGGTTTCTGTCCCAGGCAGGGACTGAAAATGCAGCATTGCCACCAGAAACGACCTTCCCTCCTCTCGTAAACTTAGTCCAATTAAAAAGTAACCATGCAGGGGTGGCTCAGTGGGTTAAAGCCTCTGCCTTCAGCTCAGGTCATGATCCCGGGGTCCTGGGATGGAGCCCCGCATCAGGCTCTCTGCTCCATGGGGAGCCTGCTTCCTCCTCTCTCTCTGCCTGCCTCTCTGCCTACTTGTGATCTCTGTCAAATAAGTAAATAAAATATTAAGAAAAAAAAAAAGTAACCATGCAGAAACCTGCTCTCATCCTCGGTTACGCTCCCTCTCACCATCCCGCGTCCACGAAGCGGCGATTCCCATCCTTCCCGCCATGCACAGAACTTGCCCCTTTCCCTTGACCGACAGCTCCCTGCCCCCATCCCATTCCTGGCCACGACTGCTGCCCGTCTGAAGAGCAGCTCACCTCCTCGCTGGCTTCTGCTTCCTGTACCCCGTCCTCGTGCTTTCTCTTCTGTAGCAGAGAACTTTCCATCAGGTGAGTCTCAGCTCGGAAAATGTCTTCTGACCAAGTCCAAACTCTCCAGGTGTGACAGGATGAGCTACACCCCTGTGAGCCCCAGCTCCGTGCTTTCTCCTCCTCTGTCTCCCGAGCCTGCAAACCACCTGCAGCCCCAGCGCCGCGCTGCAGTCACCTCCTCCCCGCAGAGCACGCTCCCCGGGACCCGAGCCCCCGGCTCCCACACAGGGTTTCCCTCCACGCCCACTTCCTTCACGAGGGCTATTCCTGCAAATTGTTTGAATTGTTCCGACAGGCTTCTGATCACACACGTCCATCGCCTCCTCCCTGAGGGCTGCTCTGCACGCACTCACCACTCCCAACTTGGACAGGTGCTGTGCACAGTGCCGGCACCCAACATACACCCCTGAACTCTGCTGGAGCCACCTGACCACCTTCCTGCCCAAGGCTGTCGGTGAGGGTGTGGGTGTGCCTGAGCGGGGCTTTCTTTGATACCATATCCCCATATGGAACACCAAGCGGCCCCATAGTAGACACTCAATAAACATTTGTCAGACACAGGCAAGAATGTGTGGTATGCAACTAACCAACACCTCGTTACACTTCAAACCAGAGTTCCTCTGATAGCTCATTCACTCATCTGGTGTTTCCATGGTGGAAGTCCGGAGAATATCCTGGCCTCGACTCTGTCACTCAGTAAGTGGACAAGGGGCAAACTGTTAACTTCTTTGGCTCTCAAAGTCCTCCTTGTAGCCTGACAGGTGTTTGAACAGATTTCTACTGTCATTTCCACATCTACATTTCTTCCACTTTGGAAGGTGTCCGAAAGAAGCTGGAAAGACCGTCTCGAGTGTGGAAGCTGAGAAGAAATACATTTTGAAGTCTTGTTTGTTTTTGGTAGTTTTTAAGAAGTGGTGCCTTTTCTGTGCTCTCAGACACGATGGGAGAATGTGTATAATAAATATGTGATGTACATCACGCATGCGCATAACACACGTGTGTGTCAATCTACACCTACAGATGTCTACACCTATAGATACAGAGGTATCATTTGATCGGCTCACAGTGCTCCAGAGTCTGCATGCACGCAGATTTCTGGGGCAGCTGTGAAGAAACAAGAGCAGTTCTAGCTCTTCGTATACTTTTCCTGAAGGTGTGCTGAAATCTGAGCTTTCTACAGCGAAGGAAGTGGCACGGCTGTTGACTCTTCGGCAGGGGAAGGCAAGTGCGCACACAAACGACTTGGGCCTGGGCTCCTCCTGCCGCGAGTCCGGCTCCCCGTGCGCAGCCCAGAGCAGGGCGCGGAGCCGCAGAGGAGGGGATGACTAACTTACGACTCGCAGCCTCGCCAACGTGAAAAAGACGGCGGGTTTCCTGCCAGGAATCAAAAACTGAGATCGGCGTGAGAATGAAAGTCACAGCTACTGAGAAGAGAGGCTATATTACGTTACAAAATATTTATGAATTTGACTCACAACATCAGCATCTAAAGACTTGGGAAGTCTCAGCGGGGCCACGCCATTAAGCACATTTGTCAGGTGTAAACAGATTTTTAAGAGCACTGAAGGCACAGGTGACAAAGCTGGCATTGGTGAAATACTGTATCTCAAATCACGCAATGCCCTCCCCAGCGTTTGGGCCTGTGTGGACCTGAGCTCAAGCCCAGATCGGATCAGGAATATACTCCAGTTACCTATTGCTGCCAAGTGAGTCACCCCAAAGCTAGTGGTTTAGAAGAGTGATGCCTTTTGTCGTCATGATCTGTGGATCGGCGGGGCAGTTCCTTGGTGGTTTTGCTGTGGGCCGCCACAGGCCTGCACTCACCGGGAAGGCTGGCTGGCTGGAAGGCCCACCATACCCCCAGCCACACGGCCCTACGGCAGTGCCTGCTGGCAGACGTCTGGGCCTTGGTTCTGCTCCACACGCTCTTTCATCCTCTGTGAGGCTGGACTGGCTTCCTAATGGTGATCTCAGGGCAGCAGCCCCAGAAACGAGAAGAGAACTTCAGGGCCTCATAGGGCCTGTGCTCCAGACATCCCAGAGCATGACTTAAATTCTTTTAGAATAAGTAAGAAAAAGCCAGTTCAGATTCAAGGGATGGCAACTGCGTCGGGGGTGGTGGTGGGAACGTTGGTGGTTCTCACTGGACACAGACTGGAGGGCAGGGCCTTCCAGCATTCATGGATCCAAAGGTAAGTAATTTCTACAGGCTCTATAGGCTCAGCCCAACTCCACGAGCAGCCCCAGAGCTCAGGTTCAAGTAACGACTGGGGAGATCTTGGATTCCAACTTGACTTTCTATGAATTCGCCGCATGTCCGTCTCTCTCTACACATCACTTCTCTCTCTTGTCCAAACACGGGCTCTGAGCTGGACCTCTACTCTTTAGGGGGAGGCCTGGGAAGACCAGCTCTCGGGGAGGATATGAGGCAAATACAACTTCAATGCCACCACTACGTCCCTGTTTTGGTTTCTACCCTTGATCAACACTTAGCAAATAATTCTTAGAAATAACTTCAAACCAATAAGACACACAATGAAAATTCAGCAGCTGTCCACAAAGGCAGTGAGTCACTTTCAACTTATTTTAAGATCATTTCAGACATGAATCCGTGTAAATTAGCTCCGACAATGTGGGGGTTTTCAAAATTAATGTTGACTTCTTGTCACGAATATAAAAATAAACAAAAATTGGGTGGGATTGAGATTTCTTTTAATAAACAATTTTGAAAGGAAAGGAGAAAATTAATGAAATGGCATTCGGATATGTGTCAGGATTCACTCTGAAGTGGTCCATGGAAATATCTGGGAATGTTCTGTCCTCTGTTCAGCAATTTTACTAGAACACTTTTCTAGTAGCTTATAGAAACATACAATATCACAGTACCCAAAGCAAGATGTTCTTTGCATATAATATATGCAATTATGATTGAGAAGACTATGTTTAAAAGAAGCAGCCAAATTTTCAGTTCACTTCCCAGACCTTAACCTTCTTACTCAACTTGGATTCACAACTGAGCAACACATAAAATAAGATGTCAGATCCCCAGTCATGCTTTCCTAAATATTGCAAAACTATTAAAAAAAAATCGGGTCTTAAAGGACCATGCATTTAAGACGTGAAATAGAATTATGTATTAACTTCCCAAATCATGATTTCCAGACGATCATAAGGATAGCTACTTGCATTTACAAATGTTCCACTGTGGCTGAACGGTTTTACCCATAAGCCCGTGCCCCTGCCCCCTATCTGGTTGACAGCTTCCACGCAATAGCAAAGGCACCCCTCCTTCAAGTCTAAAACTTGTCCAGGAAGGTCATGGTCCTGTCCAGTCTCTCTACAGTACTTGCTACCATGTCTTTCATAAAATTCCAGAGATGTGGTTCTGTTCATTTCTCCCTGTGCACTCTCTCCCATCATGCTCCCTGTTTTGGTTTGTTCTTAACTTCTCCTTGAAGATCTACCCTTGCCCCTCATCTTAAAGGGGACAGAGAAGCCTGTCCCGAATGGGCTTGCTGTGAGATCAGAGGAACAGATGTTTACAAAGGGCTTAGAACAATGCCTGGCAGGCAGGAGGCCTGTACTTTTTAGCCTCAGGGATAGTGAAGTCTCCGTTGACTGGTACAGACCCACAGGCATTCAGCTTCTCTCAGAATCAGGACTGGTTTCATAGTCGGTGATGCCCGCTGTCACGAATCATTCTCCTGCTCCCTCACTTACACTGGTTTGCCCAGTTCTAGTCTCAGTGACTTCTGGGAGGGGGCAGAACTGGTTGAGATAATGCATTTTATTTTTACATACCTTTGACATTCTAGATGTTTATTACACTCATCAAATGATCAGTAATTATGATTGCACTGGTTGATGACTCTGAGTAGATGAATTAGATAGGGGGCCAAATTTAGTTGTCATGTTAAAACCAGCATAGGGCAGAACTTCCCTCACTCAATACCTAATAAAATAGGTTAACATTTTCAAAAAGCAACAAAGAAATTTCACCAATGACAGCAGTGACACAAAGAAGACATAGAAATGGCCAACAGACACACGAAAAAATGTTCATCATCACTAGCCATCAGGGAGATTCAAATCAAAACCACATTGAGATATTACCTTACACCAGTTAGAATGGCCAAAATTAACAAGACAGTAAACAACATGTGTTGGAGAGGATGTGGAGAAAGGGGAACCCTCCTACACTGTTGGTGGGAATGCAAGTTGGTGCAGCCACTTTGGAAAACAGTGTGGAAATTCCATAAAAAATTAAAAATAGACTGCATGCATCTATGGCTCTATGACCCTGAAGTCACAACAGAAGTAGTGAAAAGAAGGGCCATCTGTAACCAATGTTGATAGCAATGTTGATAGCAGCAATGGGCCCTGTCACCAACTGGGAAAGAACAAGATGCCCTTCAGCAGATGAATGATAAGGAAGATATGGTCCGTATACACTGATGGAGTATTATGCCTCCTTCAGAAAGGATGAATCCCCAACTTTTGTAGCAACATGGATGGGACTGGAAGAGATTATGCTGAGTGAAATAAGTCAAGCAGAGAGAGTCAATTATCATATGGTTTCACTTATTTGTGGAGCATAACAAATAGCATGGAGGACAAGGGGAGATGGAGAGGAGAAGGGAGTTGAGGGAAATTGGAAGGGGAGGTGAACCATGAGAGACTATGGACTCTGAAAAACAATCTGAGGGTTTTGAAGGGGTCGGGGGGTGAGCCAGGTGGTGGGTATTAAGGAGGGCACGGATTGCATGGAGCACTGGGTGTGGTGCATAAACAATAAATCTTGGATCACTGAAAAAATAAAATTAAAAAAAAACAAAAACAAAAACAAGGGCGTGACCCAGGATCATAAACTCCAAAATCAATGGCCAGGAAGAGACAGAGAAGATTCCTGAATTGAGCATGAGGTGGGGCAGGCTGGGATCATAACCCTGCCTGACCCCTACACAATCTCACAGAGGAGACAGAGCCCAAAGAATTCTCACTCGTGTCCACAAACCCGAAGAGAGGTGAAGTAACGTCCCAGAGATCACGACAGGGAGGAAACGGTATGACTTCCCATCTACTTTGAAGGGTGTTCCTAGATCCCAGATAAATTAGGGAAAATGCCCAGTCCCCTCTATAACTGATGCCACGGGGAGGAAGGACGAGCAGTGGGCTCCGTCCCATCCCGTAGTCGGGGCTGGACACAGATGCACGGAGGGGTGGACACTCACCTTAGGGTCCCTGCAAGTGGGGGACCTAACCTGAGTGCTCAGATATGAGAGGATGTAAGCTCCCGAGGTGAGCAGGAAGCCCTGAACAAGTCCCAGTGGCCTCACGGACACAGCTCAGGGAACAATGGAGCATCCTTCAGGATACGGCTGCTGCCCTGGTGTCTGCCCTCTGTGGACTGACCTGTGAGTCTCTCAGGATGACCCGGTCACGCTCTGTCCCACTTCCCCACCTCCTGCTCCTTTCCCATGGCCTTTGCTGTGGGGCCTCCCTCTACAGCAGGCGCGGTAAGCAGGGACAATTCTGCACCTGACTTAGGGGTACGTGGTGGTGCCCGGAGACAGTCGGCTGTCACACTGAAGGATGCCACTGGCTTGCGGTGGGTGGACGGTGGGGCCGCCGCCACACGTTTCTGAGTGCCCTGGGGAGTCCCACAGCGAGGAAGGAGCCAGCCCCGGGGGCCAGGCTGAGCTTGTGACCGGCCACTCCCGGCTGCCTACTTTACAGCCTGTCACTGTGTTTAACGCTTCGTTCAGCTTAGGAATGGGATGGTGGAAGTCGCTGTAGAAAGCCGGCCGCACTTCTGGTCTCCTGGGAGGCACTGGCGCTCAGGAGCCTGGGGGAGCCTCCCTGTGTTACAGAGAGGCAGAGGCAGCTGCTCTGCGCAGACCAGAAGAGACACGCCACCCTGAGTCACGCGGGCCTGCCCAGATCCTGGCGGTGACTGGAGGGACGGAGCAGCAGAGCCGCGGGGAGCAAACACGGCTGTAGAATGCTGTCTTGGTGGCCAGGAGCTGCTGGAACAAACCACCACGGAATCACATCTCCTCATGCTTCCAGAGGTCAAGGTGTCCCAGGGCCGCTGTCTCCCGAGGCCTCTCTCCGGCTTGCAGAAGCTGCGCCCTCCAGGGGTCCCCTGGGTGTCAGAGCACGCATCCCCTCTGGTCAGGGCACCAGTCCGACCGGACGAGAGCCACGCAGTGCCCCGTGTCCACGCACTGGAGAACCGGCGGCCACAGCTGCATTTTATGAACTTGGGGGGGCACCGTTCAGCTCCCAGCTGGAGAAACCCTGCATCCACAGGCAGAGGAGAAGGAGGGGGTGATGCCTGAGCCCCTGGGGCTGCCCTGGGCCCATGAGCAGACAGACCCTGCCTGGCTCGGTCTCCCTCCGACTTCTCCACGCTGCCCCTCCATCGTGCTACCTGCTTATGTGTCCTCACGGCTCCTAAAATATTCCTGTCCCTTCTGTAACTGACCTGAGCCTCTCCCCACGGCCACCCTCTCTGGGCCCGTCACCCAGAGGCACCCAAACTACGCAGCAGGAGTGGCCGCTGGGCAGCTCCCGAGGCTCTCGACTCGGCCAGGAGCCATCCCTCTGCGGAGGGGTGGGCTCTGCGTGTCCTGGGCCTCCCGGGGAGGCCGGGGAGCTGCCCCTTTGGCCGGAACCAGCACATGACCCAGAGCCTCTGCCGACCAAGTGCAGGGCCGGGGTCGGCAAATTCTGCGAAGGGCCAGATGATCCACAGCTCAGGGGCTGTGCCTCAGCCCACCTCTGTCCGAACCACTCAAGGCTGCCATCATGGTGAGAAGCAGCCCCCGGCCCTATGCAAAGGAACCGTGTGCCAAGATTTCACTAGTGGGAACTGAAACTTTAATTTTATAGAGTTTTCATGTGTCGTGAAATATTATTTTTCTTTTGATTAAAGAAAGCATCACCTAACAATGTAAAAAGCATTCTCAGCTCAGGGGACTGTATGGAGGCCGAGGGTGGGTGGCTGAGATTTGGCCCCCGGGCTGCCGTTGGAGGGTCTCGGTACAGAGACACTTCTCTTGGACGTCACACTTAAAGGCACGGCAGCCCCGTCGGAACTGCCACTGACAATCCGAACTACGAACAGGAAAGGGATAAACGGTGTATCCTTCCACCCAAGGGCACCGTTTCACTATCTCGGTGATCTGTCTCTCACTTACTCAACACGCTGGACTTTCCAATAAAAGCCTTCAAGTGGATCTTCTCAGAAAATACCCATTTCCAAGTTCTCTTTGGGTTTTCCGCTGAAGACGAGGGCACAGAGGCCCAGCGCACAGGCTCGGGTGTCCGGGCGTCTGGAAGCAAATCCCAGCTCCCCGATGTGCTTGGGTCCCGGTGGTACCGGCTTCTGGGGGGATGTGGCCACATCCTGGAGGTAAGGGGCTGGTTGCCCCGTCTCGCCACGCGATTCACGACGATGCCGGGGCAGCGCCGTCCCTGCACACCGACCAGACGATGGAAATTCATGTCTGGCCTGGCCACCGCCTTGCAGGGGACTCGTAACCTTTCTGGGCCTCGCTTTCCCCACGCTAACATTGGGCGGCCGGCCTAATCCCAGTCCCCTCCTTGCGACAGAAGCTGGGGAAGCAATCGTTCCAGAACACTTATTTTTAGAGAAAGGAAAAAAAAAAAGTCAACTTGAGTTTAGCTGCAAACAAAAGTATCTCATTTCCCCACTCCATAGCTAATTCTCTAGCCGTCAGAATTCAGAATACATGTTGCTTGATTTATGGTGGCAACCAGTAATTTGTGTGAGAAAGACTTAATTTAGAAGAACGCACATGTCATTTTTTTTCATAACCAAGTAAGAGTTACAATTAGTTTGATTCATACGCTGTCACGAAGCCTCCAGCACGGGCACAGCGAACAATGCAGAGTTTCTCAGGCAGCTCTTTCAGAGAGAGGCTATCTCTCAGTTGTGTGATTAATACTAAACATAAACCCTCCTCCTTCCTCTTGAGCGCCTCATGCCCACTCGAGCGTCATCTCCTGTGAGGGGATCATCCAGTAGGAAAAACACTGAAGAGGCTCACTTTTCTCGGAGTTTTGCTCTGCAAAGCTCTACCTTTGGGAAACTGCCAGAACATGTAAAAGCAAAAAGTCCAACAGCAAAGTTTTTTTTAAAAAAAAATGCCTCAACGTTTCCTCCCATTTTTACCCATTTCTTAACCTGTAGCAAATTTTAAAATATTATCCTTTCATCAAAAGTCCAATGCCTCAAAATGCTTTCCAATGTTTGATTTGGAAATTAAAGGGGCAAAAAATTGAATTTAAAAGGAGAATGGGGGGCGCGCCTGGGTGGCTCCGTGGGTTAAGCCTCTGCCTTCGGCTCAGGTCATGATCTCAGGGTCCTGGGATCGAGCCCCACTCTCTGCTCAGTGGGGAGCCTGTTTCTCCCTCTCTCTCTGTCTGCCTCTCTGCCTGCCTGTGATCTCTCTCTCTGTGTCAAATAAATAAATAAAATCTTAAAAAAAATTGGGCAGGCTGTCTGTGATGGAAGAGTCAAGTGTTCCCACTTACTTGGGTTCTAGTTGCAAACTTCCTTCCTTGCTTATCCTCTATCAGTTGTACTTGGAAATTAAGTAATTAAAATCACATAATAAGCACTGATTAGGAAGAAATAGAAGAAACTACCCACAGCTCAAATCTTAGGAGAAGTTATTATAAGGGACACGGCATCGTGGGTAAGGGGTAAGTGGGGTTTATTTCCAAACGTGAGTGCGTACACACTTCGTAGACCACTGAGAAATATACTCTTGGTACAGAGAACAAGTCTGTGCTTCCTATTATGAAGTTCAATCGCAGGATAATAGTATAGGTTTTCAATAAAGCCATTTGTTCCAATGATATTTTGTCACAAAAAAGAATACATCAATTATTCTTTTAAAAAAAACCCCAAAACAAGGTCCAATGTCTTGTCCGTAATACACGCTCAATAAATAGCGGAAGGACGAACGAACATTGTTTGGAGATTCCAGCTCAGCCCCATCGCCCTGGGGGGCAGCAGCCTCTTAACTTGGATGAGCGAGGAGCAGTCAGTCTGGAAACAGCAGGTGCGCTGGGAAGGGGGAAGGAGGGGACAGCCATCTTTCACAAGCGACAGGCCCACCTTGTTCAGGTGCACAACGCGGGCTTGCAAGCCAGTGTCGTCCTTCTGTGTGACGTGCCCTTCTCCTGTCATGTCTCCGCGTCTACACAGCCTACCTTCTGGGTTAATTGTTCAGTGCTTTTTATATACGAAGGCACTGAAATACAACAAATACATTAGAAAGCAGAAAATAATAGGAGTGACAAGCCCTGCATCCTGAGTGGTTCCCACGGGCCAGGCACTGTGCCTGAGCCACCATGATGCTGGGGCGTCGTAATGCAAAGTGGCCCAGCTCGCGTCGCCTGCTGGTGGTAGTAGCCCTTTTGTGGTGCCTACGCTTGACTCGTCTCCATCATTCATTCCTTTGGCTCTTCCCATCTATGCTCCTTCTGATCCTTTTTCATCGTCTCCTGCTAAGAAGTACCGGAAGTTTGGGTGATTCTCACAAAAACTGTGAGGCACACTGGCCTGGGACACCACTCATCCCACCGCCCAGACCCGAGGCAGGTCCAGGTATGTTTCGACGTGTGTTCTGGGAAACCAGGGGAGCTGGGATGGATTCTCATTCCAGCGTCAGTGGAGACTGAACGGGCACTGATAGACATCAAGCCTCCCATCACCGTTCACATCAGCACCGATATCAGAGCACCTGGCTTCTTCCAGGGCCACGCGGGTCTCAAGTGACAGCGGAACAGAAGAAAGGCTCTGAAGGACAGACTTCCCGCTGCACCGCAATGGCACATGTATATGTTTCTCTTTCTCTGATTAAAAAACACCTTTGTTTCCTGAAAGGTGGGTGGGTATTGTTCTTAATTTCTTTTGATTTCCAGTGATTTCCCCCTGCCCTGTATCAGTCAAGGTCCTCCAGAGAAAACAGAATCAGCAGCATGTACGTCACCTATGCCGGCACCTGTCATAACTTTCAGAGCTCCGTGCCTGCTTCCATCTGCATCTGCCGATCACCAATCTATCAATCCATCACGGTCATCACCAGCTACATTTAAAGGAATTGGATTTTGTGATTTTGGGAAATGTCGAGTTCAAATTCCACAGGGCAGGGCAGCAAGCTGGAGACCCAGGGAAGGACTGGTGTTGCATCTTGACTCCAAAGGCAATCTGCTGGCAGAATTCCCTCCCCCTCGGGGGACCGCACTCTGTTTTGAGGCCTTCAACCGATTGTAAGAAGCCCACCACATTATGGGGGCGGGGGAATCTGCTTTACTCTAAGTCTACTGATTCAAATGTGAATGTCTTACACTTGATCTTAGCCAAAAGGCCGAGAAGCGATCAAATGTGAATGTCTTAAAAACACCTTCATAGCAAACCCTAGACGGATGTTGGAGCAAACAGCTAGGTAGGACGGGCTGGCTGGTCAGACAGACGTATGGAACCAACCATGCACCACAGTGTAACTCGAGTAAGGGAACGGGCATATGATAGAAAAAGTACGGAATCATCCTCATAAAACTTTTCAATAGAGCTGTTTGCAGAGAAATCTAGGGCATTATACATTGAATTTTACTTCCTTTTTCTCCAGAGAAATAGCATCCTCAGGCACCCACAAGCAAAGAGGGAGACATCGATCGACGGGACCCAAACCAATCACAGGGCACCAGCCTGGACCTCGGGATCTTCCGTAGCAGACTCACCCCCGCCCCCATCAACACCAAACATCTTGCTTCCGATGGAGGGAGGAAGGGTGAGTAAGCCACGGTTTCACTTTCAATCTCCCTGATGCCTATGGAATACTTCAGTTTTAAGTAGTTTGGTTAAAGTAATGAACAGATAAGTCTAGTGAGTAGAAGGCAACCGCACCGAATCACTCAGTATCGAAGACCAGGACTTTGCTTCTCCACCCGCAGGAGCAGAGCAGGAGCTCATTCCAAGTGAGGAAATGGTTGCTCTCCTCTCGAACAAGGTTTTGGCATGCTGGTTTGTTATTCCAGAAGAGACTATTATCGTGTCATAAGTATTAAGAGAGGATGATGAATCACATAGTAAATACTGAGCTAAAATTACTTCAAAAAGAAGTGTATTTTGGAATCTGGAAGCAGATGAAGAGTCATGGAAGATGCAGGTTCTACCGTTCTGAGATCTCCCCAAGGCCAGGACGCCTGGATGGTCTGACAGGGGATCACGGGGTCCTTGCCAAAGCATCTTGTGCTTGTTAGAACCTGGGGTGGAATGTAGCACGGAGAAAGCTGATGCTTCTCCTTCCCAGCCCCGTAGATCAACCTCCCGTAACACCACCTTTTCTTTGTTGGAGTTCACGCTTTTCCTCTTTAGGGAAATGCCAAGGCAAGGAGCCAGAGAAGCAACTGTCTCTCCTTCGGACAGCCTGTGAGACAGGGGATTGCCCTCTAGGCACTGAATGGTTCTTTCCTCTGTGCTGGAAGGCTTTTCCCTCCCTCCACGCATCCCTTGATATATACGTGATGATCCCACCAAATGCCAGAACCACATCTACGAACCTGACCCTGCCTGCAGGAGCTCTTGGTTTGTGTGCGAGTGCTCAGGCATGAACCAGATCCTAGCGGTGGACTCCAGTGTTTTCTTCAGGGCAGATGAGACACAGGAGAGAAAATCCATCCTGTGGATAGAATCAGTGTACCGGACCCAGGGTAGGACAGAAAGGAGCAGGAAGCGGGAGGGCAGGGCGAGCCCCAGCACCAGGGCTCTGGGGGGTAGGCGAAAGGGCAGGGCGTGTCGATCCAGACAACTGGGACTAAAATCCTGACCCCTCTGTGCTGCGCTGTGATCCTGGGGACGTCACGTATTGGACTCTGAGTTCTGTCCTCAACAGTACGAGTTCCACCTACCCTGTGTGTTTTCGTTGAAGTCGCTTATAGAAACGTGGAACGTTTCTGGTGCGATGTGGGCACTATGTCAACCGAGTTGCCACCCTCCCAGGCAGCCCTAGAGGATGGCATCTTTAATGTAGAGGCGGCACGGTGGCCCAAGGGGAGGGGGTTCCTCCCTCCTGCAAGCTGGAAAGAGGAATACAAGACTTTAAGAATTAGATGAATAAACAAACACAAATGGACCCAGCACAGACCTCTTCAAGGGCAAGATGCTGCAGAATGGCTTGGCTTGTTGGAACCCCGTGGAGATCAAGAGGAAGAGCAGAAAGGAGAGGGAGAGGAAGCTGCTGATGGTCTCTCTGGGCTGTCCAGGGAGAGGACAGGCAGGCTCAGGACCCCCAGCACTGTGGCCATGTGGACCCCCCAGAGGAGAGCAGCAAGGGAACCCTCAGAACCCATCTTTACAGTAGCCCCTCTAGCTCTGCTCATTCTGATTCTTGCCCCTAAATCCATACACCATGAGAAGAGACCTCCAACACAAGGAGCACGAACTAACCTGCAAATGTGAGCATCGTGCTTTAGGCAACAGTGGGATTTCTCGGTGGAAATCCATAGATGGTCTGCCTTCTGCTCTGATGGCTGGTGCATGGGAGTCTGCTTCCAAGAGTGGGCTGCGTGCTTGGGCGGCTGACAAATCAGGTCACTGAACATCCGAATTGAAAGATAAGCCCAGGCTGAGGAGAAAGGCTCAGCCACTGTGTGGGAGACTTGGGGGACATCCAGGCGGACACCCAGGACTTCCAGGGGACACCTGTGATCGCTCAGTGCAGCAGAATGGGGGCGGCAGACGGTAGGGCTGTACTCCTGGGCACAGACGGTCTCATTATGATTGCTGATAAAGTGAGCCTTTTCTTACCATCCCTCTCTGAAAGCAAAAGTCTTATTGGCGAACAGAAATAGTTCTTTACAATTGAAGTAGAATTTTAAAAATGAGTTTTCAATTCAGCAGTGAGAAAAAATAAAAACACAACTCGCCTGTTTTCAGATTGAACAATTTGCAACTCTGGCCCATAGGTTATTTTGTCCCATCTTTTGCCATTAAATGTTTTTATTAGAAGTTTTATGAAGAGATTCTTTTGAAAGGTTCCTATAACCTCAACTTTAATGGTTTCCATAAACAGAAATTGCTAGTGTTACCTTGAAAATGCATTTCTCCTTTACAGTGCATTAGCACACTGAACCTGGAAGCGCCCAGCTAGCTTGTGCTCAAAGACATGAACAGGATATTTTAGGCATTAGACATCCACACAGGGGCACCTCCATAGTCATCCTCTGAAAGCCACCTTCCAGCCCAACCTGCTGAGTTTCTTCAGATGCCTCTCAGACTCCTGTGATTACCATTGTCAAGAATTCCCTGGTAGCCCAGAGCAAAATCTCCTTCCAAGAGAGTTCTAGGATAAGCAAAACACCCTGTTAAGGTGCACCTGGCCTTAGGCCTTTGTCTTTGATCGCAGAGTCCCACCTGGCAGAAACCTGACCTCATGTGTTTGGGCCTGCCCTGAATATGTTCCCTCCAGCAGTCTCCCATAGCACCCTGTCCTATGGAAGGCTCCCACTGGTCTTCTAGAAGAACCTATATTCAAGAACCAGAACTGTTAATGCGACCACACAAATGAGCCCCATTCCAGGCCCTTCCTAAGGACTCTGAAGGAACAGGCTTCAGGTTTTCTTGCACATGGGATCCTACCAGCCCGTTAATGCAGAAGCCATGGGGCGTCTTCAGAGTCTCCCTGTTAAGAGTCAGAATCCTGAGGTCTCCTGGTGCACACTGGGGTCCTGGGCATTAGGCTGGGAGCTCCAAAAGTGAGGTGTTGCAAATACGAGGAGCACGCCCAAAGACCACTGTCACTTCGGAGCAAATGATGACAGTGACAGTGCCAGTGGTCTGGGAAATGTGCGTCTGTGCCTTCTCGCTCGGGGGAAGGCCTGGCGAGGGGTTGGTGCTGCTGCACAGGATCTCCTCCTCCTCCTCCCCCTCTCCATCCGTTCCCTCCTTCCTTCCATCTTCCACCGCCGCCTCCTCATCCTTCTTCTTCTCCTCCCCCTCCCCCACCCCATCTCCCCCACCCCATCTCCCCGACCACTTCACATTCACTAAGTTGCCGTCAATGTAGAAAGCCTAACTCTGTCCTCTGTAAGTCACTCAACAGCTACCACTAGAGTGATTCTAGTGATATCAATACCAAGAGATTATCATACGGACATGTTCATAGAGCCTCACTCTTCCGGACTGTTGGACTCGGCCTCCAACATCTCCTCAGCCCAGCTTGACACATTCATAGACTCAACACTGACTGTCTTTGGCTAATTCAGACTTGAGTATGCGAATGTGCTGAGTCATGGGCCCGAACCTCTCTGCAGACCTAAAGAAGCAAGGTCCACGTGCAGAGGTGGCCACGGACCATCCTTCCAACAGCTGCCGGTTTGAGTCAACTCTGACCAGTCAGTCTCCTGCTTTTCCTCCTCTTCTGAAGTTTCTGACCTTGTTTCTGAGGATGCCAATAGTACGCAGCACTTTTCTGTGCTCTTGATGTTTTCTAAGAAGCCCTTAAATAATAATAATAAAAAAAGAAAATCTTGTCTTCCAAGAGACAGGAAGACCGCAGACCGGGGAATGCCAGCTGTTGGGGAGATCCATGAAGATCTGCACCTGAATG
Organism: Mustela lutreola; assembly: GCF_030435805.1. Lineage (NCBI taxonomy): Eukaryota > Metazoa > Chordata > Mammalia > Carnivora > Mustelidae > Mustela > Mustela lutreola. The sequence goes on along the minus strand of NC_081294.1, from coordinate 5,766,826 downwards.
TCATCAAGGTGAGCAGGGGCTTGGGGCAGACAGATTCCAACCAGGAAGTCTGGGGATAAAGGGACTAGCACTCTGGGTGAAGCTTTTCGAGACCTGACACAAAATGTGTTCCAAATCATGCGAAACACTAGTAAAACAGCCATGGTCCCAGCACTATAAATTAAAAATAGAACAGAAAAGACTACAGCTGCCGTGAAGGGCTGCCAGCCAGAGGCACGAGGGCGTCTGTCTGTTGGGAGGGCCGGGGAGGGAGAGAACAGGCTGCTTCCAGCCTGGCAGCAGCCAGGCCAGGGTGGGGGGGCGAGGGGCAGCAGCTGTTGTAGGGACCCACAACAGCTGGAAGAAGTCTCAGCTGCGTTTCTGCCTGTGTCCTTGGAATGGGAGAGATCTATTTGACAACAGCCTCGTGCTTCCAGAATACTGCTTGCTGCTAAATTTTGCACATTTGCTTCATTGCAAAATGATCACATCCCAATCTAAGGAGTTTTCTTTTCCCTTGGACCCCAACATCGTTCCCCTAACGTCTGCCATCTTCTTCTGTTTTTGGTGTATGAGTGTGCTGGACCAACAGCTTTTATATCATCACTTGACTCATGGCTGCTCACAAAGAGGAGGAGGCCATGCATGGTAGACTGAACATGGCCACCCAGAAACATCCATACCCTAATTGCAGGGCCTGTGGGCGGCAGAAGGGACTTTGCAGGTGTGATTAAGGATTTGGGGGTGAAAAGATGATCCCTGATTATCCAGCCGGGACCAATCACGAGGACTGTTCTAAGAGGGAGAAAGGGTCAAAGACAGAGGAAGGCAATGTGACCGTGGGCTCAGAGACAGAGCCGGGAGGAGGGTATTCTGCTGGCTCTGAAGGTCGAGGGGCCCAGAGCCAAGGTGTGTGGGCAGCCCGTGGAAGCTTGATTTGAAAACACTTTCCAGGCTCAAGATGGAGCTGCTCCTGCCCAGGGCACCCTGGTAGCCAACAGAAATTTGGGGAACTCTCTTGTCCCTGTAAATGTGCCGCTTGCCCAGAGACGTAGTCAGTCCCAAGTGCCGAACCACCTCCGAGCTCTCCACGCACGTCCCTGGTTCCTTCTTACCCCAAACAAGTTGACTGTGTGGCCCCGCCCCTCCGAGATCATCTGCTTTCCTGCTCCTTGTTCTTTATTCATGATCCGATAAAAGCTGCCTGCCGTCTGCCCATTCTGCAGTTCTCCAAATAGAGACCGTCTGCTTTGGGAAGTGTTAAATAAAATATGTTTGTATCACCTAAACTGTCTTCTCCCATCATTTTTTAACACTGGAAAAGGCAAAAAAAAAAAAAAAAAAAAAAAAAAAAAAAAAAAAAAAAAAAAAAGCCCCCCTCCCTTAAGCCTCCAGAAGGAGCAAGCCCTGCTGACCCATTTTAGCTCTTTGACTTCTGGAACTGAAAGACAATAAACTCCTATGGTGTTGAGCTTTGACGTTTGCACTGATTTGTTGTAGCAGCAACAGGAAACTCATATACTACATTAGAAATGAGACTACAGGGGTGCCTGGGTGGCTCGGAGGGTTAAAGCCTCTGCCTTCGGCTCAGGTCATGATCCTAGAGTCCTGGGATCGAGCCCTGAATCTGGCTCTCTGCTCAGCGGGGAGCCTGCTTTCCCCCCACCCCCTTGCCTGTTTCTCTGCCTACTTGTGATCTCTGTCAAATAAATAAAATCTAAAAAAAAAAAAAAAAAAAGAAAGAAAGAAAAGAAAAGAAATGAGGCTGCAGGACCCATGGGCCTGGGTCTTCTTGGAAAGGAAACCGAAGGGTGTGGTTGTGAGCTCTGCACTGTCAGTGGGGTGTGAGTCGTGGGGCAGGACAGGTGAACACACGTGGGATGTGGCCATACGCACCTGCGCCGGTGTCCCCTGCTCCAGCGTGGCACTGTGGCCCTGGTGACAGGCCACAGACCTCAGCCCAGGAGAAGTCTCCCTCACCTGGACATCTTCTAGTTGTGTTGCTTCTACCAACACTTACTTAATACGACTAATCAGTACCATTCGCCAAAATAGATAAAAGAGGGACATACCTCGCCCTCATTAGGCACCCTGATGATTTCTGGGTTGGGGATAAGGTTTTCTGTAGAACAGGGATTCACAGGGTGTGTTGACTTATCTTTTAAAATTAAAAGTCAGAAAGGCATCCAGCTATTGAATATCTTGATTGACAACAGCTCCTCAGGGTGACTGCCCGGCACAAGGCTATCACCCACAACGGAGGGTGCGCTGGCCAAAAGAGAGTGCTTCCTGGGCAGGTGCCGGAGCTGGTGCTCCCTCTAGTGAGGGACCTCACGGCCAGTCGGGGAAGGTGTTCTCACACCTGCTCTACAAGGTTTTCTGTGTGGTTAATGCCACAGAGATGGAAATCTGTATAAAACTTCAGAGTAGGACAGACTTTAACACCACATGGTAGTGTTCTAGTTAAAAGTCATTAAACTTAAAGAGGAGTTGTCTACTTATTTATTTGTGGTGAAAATTATAGGAGTCCAAATGAGTTCATCTTTTCTTCATGTCAAAAAACCTGTAATATTATATTAGCTAGGGGATTTTTTTGTGCACATGCGTGTGCGCGCACACACACACATACACACACACACACACAATTAATCTGTCCTTTCAAAGTAAAACCGTTATTTCAACCATGAAGGAGAAATGATTTTTTTCTTTAATAAGAACACATGTTATGGAGAAACCATTTGAAAAGCAGACAGTTAAAAATTTCTCTTTATGAGCTTTTCTTGCCAAAAACAATATATAAACTCTCATATTTGTACATTTGTATTCCTTAGAAAGGAATTTTTAAATTCAGTTAAAATCTCCCAAATGAAGATTCAGTACATCTTGAACCCATTTGCTAAAAAATAAAAATGCAATACCTTCTGGTTGATTTGCAAGGAGAACTGATTGACATCAGGAAAAGATGGAGCATTTACAGCTGAATTTCATCAAAAATCTCTGTGTAAGTGTGGACAGGATTGAAAAATGAGCGTAATGATTTAAAGACCCAGCCATCAGTTCTTTCATCTAAATCATTTAGCCATTAAATCAAGGGTCAGGGGGCGCCTGGATGGCTCAGTGGGTTAAAGCCTCTGCCTTCGGCTCAGGTCATGATCCCAGGGTCCTGGGATCGAGCCCCGCATCGGGCTCTCTGCTCAGTGGGGAGCCTGCTTTCTCCTCTCTCTCTGCCTGCCTCTCTGCCTACTTGTGATCTCTCTGTCAAATAAATTAAAGAAAAAAAAAATCAAGGGTCATAACACACTGAACTTCAGTACAGAACCTAAAAGTATTTGTAAACCATTAAAAAAGTAAATTAAACTATTTTCATTGTTTTCTATCCTTAATTCTAATTTGCATTTATAAAGTGCATAAAATAGAAACATACATATTTTATGAATAAATAGATACCATACCAAGGCATAAATTTTTTTACCCCAAGTACATACAGTTAAAACCAGTTTATTGCCCTCTGCCTTAGAGCCATGCCTCCCTGCCCAAAGCACCCTTTGCTGGCTCCCAAGAGGCAGAAAGAAATAAGAAAATCCACTGCCTTAGGAAAGTTGCACATGCGGTGAATATTTATAGATCAGTGGTGCCTGATGTTAGGGAGAATGACTTCTGCCTCTCCAAGCATGTGGAAGGCTGCCTCCACCCCGTGTGCACGTGTGCACGCTTCCCCGTCCCATTCCTGTGCTGTGACAGTTAATGCCATGTGTCAATGTGGCAAGACTAAGGTGGGCGGGTGTTTGGCCAAACGCTATCTGGATGTGGCTATGAAGCATCCTTTTTAAAGATGTTATTAACACTCACCATCAGTCGATTTGAAGTTAAGCAAATTACCCTCCAGAATGTGGGTGGGGCCTCATGCAGTCAGCTTCTGTCCTTAAGCACCAAGACCCGGGTTTTCCAAAGAAGAAGGGATTTTGCCTCTGAACTGCAACACGCAAGTTCTGCCCGAGCTTCCCGCCCTCCGATTCAAGACTGAAACATCTATTCTCACCCGGACCTGCAGCCTACTGACCTGCACTCTGGACTTTGCACTTACTAGTAGCCCCCACCATTGCAAAAGCAGCTCCCTAAAATAAAATTCTCTCTCTCTCTCCGCACACACACACACACACACCACATCCCCGATTGGGTCTGTTTCTCTAGAGAACCCTGACTAACCCACCTGCTCGAGGAGCAAGACCGAGACCATGACCTTATCCCATCCATGCCTTTCTCACGCCCCTCCGAAGGACGGATCATGCTCGGCACGACCCTCCCCTCCCCGCTTCCGTTCCGACAGCACGCCGGTTTTCTCATCTGCTCCTTGCTGCCTTAACTCTTCCTGGGGAGCATCCCCAGCAGGGGTTCCCACAGCTGTTTATCTCCACCAGGGACCAGGGCTAACTAACTTCGTGCCATTTGGGGCCAGGGCCAACTGAAAGCCAAGAGAACATCATCGATGGGAAGAGGAGTTCTGATTTCCGTCTGTCTGACTTCTGTCTCCGTTCATTCTGATCTCAGGCAGAGCCACAAAGGTCACTGGGCCCTCTAGATCCCCCACGGGCCCCTGGGCATGGTGGGCAAGCGGAAGGGTGATCCCAAGTGTTACGTGTCTGGGGCTCCATGGGAAGCAGCGTCCACACACAGTGCAGGCTGCTCGTCTGCAGGGCCACGGACTGCTGCTGTCCTGGGGTGACTTCCTGCGGGTGACGCTTCCGTGAAGACGAATAGTGTCAGCCGGCTTGATGGCGAGTGGGGGAGGCGGAGACAGAAGGAGAAAGAGGAGGGAAGACGGGCACAGAGGTCAGGGGGAGCTCTGTGTCTGGGGCTGCGAGTCTGTGGGCTCGGTAGTGGTGTCCTAATGGTTGAGCTCTGCCTCCTGAAAAGGGTCTTACCCCACCCCCATTCTCCCTGGAACCCGCCCCCTGCAATGCCACAGCAACTTCACTCTTAGAGGAAGGGCCTAGATTGGGGAGCTCAGAAGCAAAGAGCTACATTGAAAACCAGAGTCATGGAAGCGAGGTGTTCCCTGTCCCACACGTCCTACAGCACCGGTTTGCACGCTCACTTGGGCCTGCCCCATCGCTACGTCACAGCCCGCGAACTCACACGGCAGCTTGGGCAGCCGGTCCTGGGGAACGGAAGGTCCCACCAGCCCCGGGCAGGAGCGCGCGGCACGGCCGCCCCCCCGAGAACCCACAGAGAAGCTCTGCATTTGTGCAAACTGACTAGTGAGGCTGTTTCCTGGAAGTCACATCTCTCTGCTGGGACCGGCTCGTAGCAGAGCACGATTCCGTCTCGGTAACCCAGCGCCCTGGTCCCACAAGTGTCCCGTTACAAGCCCCGGATATCTGAGGACTAACTGGCAAGGATCCCTCCTAGAAACCACAGAGCTATGGGTTTGCACAAAAACAGCTGGACTTTTCAGCAACTTTTACGAGAAACGACAACGATTCTGGCGTCCGTTTCCCAGGGGCATTTCCTTCGATTCCACGGCGGTGGCAAGCGACGACACAGCCTGCACAGGACAGCGATCCGGCGTCAGGAAGCTCTTGAACAGAACACACACGCGCACACACACTCTCACACACGCACACACTCACACACACCTCTCACTCACATGCACGCATCCACATGCACTCTCACACACACGTGTGCGCACACACATGCACACACTCACACACATGCACTCTCACAATGCACTTGTGCACGCACACACATATGCAGTCTCACACACATGCACTCACACATGTGCACACTCACATGCACGTGTGCGCTCCCACGTACATGCACACTCACACGCACATGTGCGCGCACGCACATGCACACTCTCACACATGTGTGTGTGTACACATGCACACACTCTGTCACACGTGCACTCTCACACGTGCACTCACATGCACATGTGCACTCACACACACACAAAGGAGACACTCTGGTTTATGCCAGTTCTCATCCCGAGTGACACTGCGCTGGAGAGAGCTAGGTAACTGCACATTATCAACAGTATCTGAACAACAGCGTGCGCCGTGGCAGAGTCAGGAACACTGTGTCTACACAGCCGGCAAGCCCTTGCAGGTACCGCCCGAGTGGCGGCTTGAATCATTTCCCTCCCGATCTGAGTGATCACCCAGGTTTCGAGAGATGCTCCACACAACACACATCTTAATATTTTCAGTCAAAGCACCAAGAGAACACAGCGATGGTTTGATGCTTCATTCTCTGTGTCGAGATGGTTGGGCCCTGCTGCCCAGCAACGTGGTCAAACGTGGCTCTGGGTGTTTCTCAGAGGGTGTTCTGGGATGAGATTTATGTCTTGGTCAGTGGACTCGGAGAAGAGCAGATCACTTTCCTAACGGGTCCGGGCCTCATCCGACGAGGTGAAAGCCTGAATCAGCGAAAGTTTGTGACCCGACCCCAGCAAGAAGGCATTCTGCGCAACGGCCACCGCATCTGATCTGCACGGGCTCCTCCGCAGCCACCAGCGTGCCGGCCACCTGCCGAGCCGGGACTGTCCCGCCTCCGGAACCCTGTGAGCCAGTCCCTCGCCACAGCCCTTCCTGCACAGGTGCACATATGCCCTCTTCGTTCTGTTCTCGGGAGGCCCTGACCAACAGACTCCGGACTGATAACCGCCCAGTGCTCCGTGTGGCTTTGCTTCCCAACAGAAGAGCTGCAGGAATACAGCGTCCTTCCCGGCCGACGAGGGAAGAGAGCCTTGTCCCAGACTGCATGAAGGGGATATGCCAACAGCAGCACAGCCGGGAGTGGAGAAAGCCCTGGAAGAGGGGTTACCGGAATCTGTTCCGGAGAAGACTCTGGAAGAGAGGGGGTCAGTACAGAAGCAGCACCTGCAGTTCAGCAAAGGCCATGATGTTCGGGGCCCTGGTTCGCAGGCTCGGACCAGAAGTCAGTGCGCCCAGAGAAGCCCCAGGAGGGCAGCACGTCATGCCTCTGGAGGCTGAGGCCCTGAACACCGGGGACACTTACTTCCAGTGTGGTTTCTTCTATCAGCCTCGATGGCCGGCACGATGCCACAGTCACAGGGGCCCCCACTGCAGGGTCTTATGACTTTGTTGGAAAATTGTGTGCGGGGAATGATGGCAGCTGATTTTCAGCAGTGAGAGAGAAGAGCCAAGGTCTGGGTTGTACATATCGAAAGGCATATGGGACCCTTGCCTAGATATGTCGATCTGAGGAGCCATTTCAGAGATACAAGGTGGGATCTGTTTTGATGCTTAACTCAAGAACCAAGGTCACGAACCCTCCATGTGAGTTAACCCCTAGGAGGAAAGAATAAGAAAATAGCTCCATGGAGCACCTCATTCATGGGGTGAAATCAAGAAGGTGCCCGTGTGTGCACATGGATGTGCACTGGGACGGGGGAGGGCAGAGCACGGACGCAGAGGGACGGTGCGGGAGGCACGGACAGGGTCTGCTCGGGATGGGGAACCACCGTCAACCATCCTGGGACACACAGCGCCCTGCTCCATCCTCCCTGAGGCCTAGTATGCAAGGCAGGGCTCACAGCACAGCAACAGACAGTTCCTCCCATTTTTCCAGAAGATTTCGCTTTGTCTACGCATCGCTACCAAGTGTCCATAGTGAGGGAGGCAGACCCTCAATCATCCGCACACTGCCAGCTGCGCACCGCCCCACCTAGTCTCCTACTGCGGGCAAAGGCTTCCTTCGTTGGGTCGTGCACACTATTACCAATCCCGGATGGGCCAGGCCCGTCTGTGGACGGCAGACTATGCAACCACGTGCTTCCCCCAGCCCCACTATACATGAGCCGATGCACACTGCTATTCCTTCTGCTGAGGGATCCCTCTCTCATGTCCACCTAAACACGGCGAACTTCATGTCATCGCCGGCCATCTTGCTTTCGGTGTGAGTGACCAGATGCTGCCGTCTGGAGGCTCTGGGGGCTGAGGTGGGAACGGATGTTTGCCTGTTTACCCAGACAGCGAGGACCCCAGGCTCACTTCTGTGTGACGGACTAAAAACACCGGCCACCACAGATCCTTCTGTGGTCCTTTTGTTCAAGACTGGTATCTAGTGAATGACCTTCTCTTCCCCAATTGATTCTCTCAGTGTGCCTCGGACTCGATCAAAGGACTTATTTTGATTTAAACATGCCTGAAAATTTTAGAAGCATCTCATTGGTAGATAATCATTGAAAAACATTTAAGAAAGTGTTTCATACACAGCAGCTCACGCTTGTGGAGAGGTTTTTATGGGTCTGGGTCTCTCATGGTAACATCGCAGACAACCTTCTTTTACAAAGTGAGCTCACGGGCTGTGGGGAAGCATCGGGACCCCCAACCCCCGACTGTCCAGCTCGGGAGGCTGTCTCCCAAATGGAGATTGGACACAGGTGGGTGGGGGCTTTGCATTGTGTTTTCACAGTTCCTAATCCACAGCAAACATGGTCATAGCAAGTGTGCAGTTACTTCTGAGAACAAAAGTTGTACTTTCTTATGGTTCTGATACTTGGTCTTAAAAACAATCTGAAATAGCAATAAAAGCAACAAAGGAACACAACCCAGTAGGATGTCATAAACACAGGACCCCTCTGTGACACCATCAATCTGCAGTTACCGATGTGGTTCTAGCCCTGGGATGCAGGAAACACCTGCTTTAAGCCCTTGCTCTCGCGAGGGCCAAGGGACATGGAGGGATCAATCCCCAAACCCAGACATGTGTCTGTCAATATCCCAGTGCCTAAAATTGAGCAGGGATCTGGAAGCATGTACCTCTAAAGCCTGGTGGAAATATCTATGCTTTGCCCATCGGCATCTCCCGAGCAGATGTTTCGGAAATCTACAACTGCCAAGGAAGCACTACTCACCCAGCCTGTTTTTACCAAATGGACACGTCTCAAGGTCTGGCTTCCCATTTTCGTGTTTGAAGACCTCGGAGATCACTCATCCACGCTGTTGGTACCCCTATCTGGGCAATGACATTTCTCCTGCTGTTCCCGTTTCCAGGGACAGCAGTGTGTACTACGAGCCACATCTTGCCCTCTCTGGGTGAGGGGTGGGTGAGCAAGGTAGGGCGTTCAGAGACACAAAAATGAGCACATCAAAGAGCATAAGGAAATGATAAATTCATGAACTAAGAAGACAGGGACAGACAGAACTCCAGTGACAGGTGGGGAGGATAACCACCACCAGCACCTCTGTCTTTGTATACAGCAGGTGCCACCTGTACGTGCAGAATGACCAGGTTGGCACTCCCCTCCGTGCGTGCACCAGAGCCCACCGCACCTCTCCGACTCCAGGAAACGGTTCCGGATGGCGGCCTCTTACATCAGCCATTTTCCTTCTGAGGCATCATTCAGCAGTGTACCCTTGGCTGCTCTTTCTCCCACGGTCCACGTAACCCTCTCTTGACCATGTCTCCCTCCTGGCACCTCCCCCGGCAGCCCCCCTGCCCCCGAGAGAAGACTCTACAGTCTTTCTCCATGCCTCCCCTCCCGTCTCCGCTGAACCCCCAGCAAGGAGGCTCCTTCCTCACTGCGCTGTACTGGCACAGCAGCTCCTGTTCGGGACACAGCCGAAGGCTCCCTCTCCCCTGACACTCTTCAGGGGCACATCTCAGAGACGCTGCGGCTCCATTCTAGAACCCTGCCATAAAGGGAGTGCGGTGAGAACGCGAGTCCAGCATATTTTTTGGCTTCCCAGTGCACATAAAAGTTATGTTTTCACTCAACAGTAGTCTCTTAAGTGTGCAGCAGGCTTCTGTCCAAAAAGCAATGTACACACCTTAATTAAAAAAATACTTGATTGCCAAATAATGCTAACCGTCACCTGAGCGTGAAGCAAGTGGCTTCCACGGATGACCACTCACCACACAGAGAAGAATGAGGACAAAGTCGGAAATACCGACAGAACTCCCCAAACCGTGACCCAGAGAGACAAAGCGAGGGAAAAGCAGTTGGAAAAATGGCACCGACGCGCTGGCCCCAGGGCCGCCACCCATCTTCAGTTCGTCAAAACTGCACACAAGCAGAGCCGAGTGAAAGGCGGCGTGCCCGCATCCAGCTGGCGCTCTGACCCACGCGGGCCGGGCTCCCCCGCCGCAGGGACCAGCCCCTCTCCCCTTCTCCGGGCCCTCTCTGCCATGTCCTTTTCTCCTGGCCTCTGAATGTCGTGGCCCCTTGATGGCTGCCGTAAATGCTCTCCAGCCGCCCATCGTACTCAAATGTGCCTCCACCCCAGCCCACGGCCCTGGACGCCAGACCGACAGCCCCAAACGTGTTCTCCACAACTCTCCTTGGATTTCTAACAAACGTCTCACACGGCAATCCAACACTGATCTCCGAATCGGCCCCACAAACTGGCTCCTCTCCCAGGAGCCACGACTGAGTCTCCCTGGGCGGTGGTAAGAATGTACATTGTTTGGGACTGTGTGCGTCCTGTGTTCGGGAAAAATCCACACACCAGTCTATACTCATTAAACATGTGAGAACAGTGCACCTCAACCCAACTCAGTCGGTGGCCATTCCTCACGGTGGGTCCGGCATTCTGAACAATTAAGACACCTAGAGACGATCTACAGAATAATAAACTTCCCCATCACTACTGAGCAATACATGCCAGGAGAAGAATAAGCCCTCCAACCTTTTATCAAATCCTCGCTCAATGCAGCAACATGGGGTGACATGATCATTGTCCCCATTTTTTATATCTTGGATGTTTGGCTGAAGAACGTAGCCTGCCTGACTTCTCACGGGAGAGCCGGACCCAAATCCAGGCTGGCTAGCTCCTGAATCCACGCATCCAGGCCTGGGTTAGCGGAGTCATCACCGAGGGGAAAAAAATAAAGCAAAAAAAAAAAAAAAAAAAAGCAGAGAAGGACGTATTTTGAGACCCAAATTTCTTAGTAATTATACTTAGTGTAAAAAATAAGCCCCTGCCAGTACTTTGCATGGGAATGAGAGCCCTCCTGTGTCTACCCACAGCAGCCGTGGCTCAAGGGAATGATGACTTCAGCTCCAACACACAGGAATGTGGAAGGGACCTGGTCATGGAAGCTATTCTTAATTCTAAAATCCTAAAATTTCCTTCTCTCTTTTTCCTTTCTTTCTTTTTTTTTTTTAACATTTTTATTTTCCCCTTGGGTAACATTTTATTGCTTTCCTACAAAGTTCACTAGCAAAACTTAAGTAACAGTGAAAATCAGTATGTCGTGGGCAGGGCAAGTCCTAGAGGGAGAGAGGAGCTTTTCCTTGAAACGAAGGGAAAGCAGTCATTCCAAGACACTCAGAAAGAGCCCAGTGCGAGCCCAATGCAAGCCCAATCAAGAGCCCTCTTGATTTAATATGTGCAGGTTTAATAAAATCTAACCTGGGTCAAAAGTCAACCTTCACATCACTGGCAAGGAGAGCCAGACACAGGACTTCTCCGAGCTCCCTGTACCATGGAGTCAGTATGACCAAAGGAATTACAGAGGACAGATGAACTTTCTAGAGCATCATGCAAAGAGTTCCCTTCATCCTTAACATGGATATAATTATATCAAAAAGTCATGGCAATTTTTGAGTAGCATATCCCAAACGTATCCTACCTTCAAGGATAAGGAAAGGAAATATTTTGTTGTTGTTGTTATAATATTTACCACATCAGCATACCTTAGAAAACATCAAGAGCAAAAAAATTTTTTTTAAGATTTATTCGTTTGAGAGACAGAGAGAGAGAGAGAGCTCGTAAGCAGGGGGAGAAGCAGAGGGAGGGAGAGAGAGAATCTCAAGCAGGCTTCACGCCCAGCCTGGAGCCTGGTGCTGGGCTCGATCTGAGGACCCTGAGATCATGACCTGACCTGAAATCAAGAGCTGGACGCCTAACTGACAGAGCCACCCAGGTGCCCCAAAGGCAAAACATTATTCATTGTTAATACCTGAAAGCCGGATCTTGATCCAGTAAAAGAAACAGTAATTTTAATGTCTTCTCCATCTGCCCTCTTCCCGTGCTTCTCCCTCTCTCTCCTGTAACGTAGACGGCTCACTACTTGCTACTCATCTCTACCGAACAGAAAAGGCAATGGAAGTGCCCACAGCTACAATCAGAGGGTGATTTAAAACTTTCACCTTTCTTAGTTCTATCGATCCGGTCCGCCTTTATGTCTGTGATAAACGCTAGCGTGTCTTCTGCCCCCGGCTGGAAACGTCAGCACGTCGAACCGAGTTTTAGGCAGTGGAGGTGAAGGGTAACTGTTACTCAGACTGCAGTCCGTCGACGAGAAGAGGCCGTCATTAGACAAGTGGTATCTTTACATCCTCCCTCTATGTTCTTGCCCAAGAAAGGACCACAAAGAACAACCCTCCGATGCCGGCCCTCGAGTCAAGACCCCTGAGCCCCAGGCTGAATCCTGCCCCTGGTCGCTCACATACGATCTGGAAAGAAGAGGAAGGAAGAGGAAGGGGTCGCAAAGCTGCTTCGCCCCCGGCCGGCCTTCTCGTCGCCGCGCGGCCGAGGACTGGCCTTGTCGTCGTCCGCGGTTCATCGCGTCAGTTTCTCTTGGTGCAAACAAGACTCCCGGGGCTACTGTCCCACAAGCACGGAACGCCGATTTCGGTGCCCAGGGAGGAGTTTTTGGAACCTCCTGCAACTCTGTTTTATTAGGATGTGGAAAATGACTCTTTGTCTGACTTGACTTTCTTTTTAGATTGGCCCCTATTCCATAAGGCTCTAGAGAACTGAATTCCTTTAGGAAAGAACTTTTCTCACACTCCCCAGTCATCACTGGAGATTGCCTGTTCAGGGCAACAGCAGCAATGCTGGAAAATATAGGGCAGAGGAGCCTGGAGAGGGAGGTTGGGGATGCTCATAACTGAGGCGGATCTTTGGGTTTCATGTTTCTGGGGGTACATTTGCTCTATTTTCCACTGTTCTGTGGTTAGCGCTGCAGAACGTGCTTTCCGGCCTTATGGTCCCGGACGCTGAGGTGATCACGCCACATCATCGTTTCTCACTCGGTGCCAATGCCCAAAGGCCACAATGAATACTTATGATAGCAAACAGCTGTCATTTCCTGCAGGCTTGTTTTAACGTTTAAAATGAGGGACTTGGGGCACCTGGGTGGCTCAGTGGGTTAAGCAGCTGCCTTCGGCTCAGGTCATGATCTCAGGGTCCTGGGATCGAGTCCCACATCGGGCTCCTTGCTCGGCAGGGAGCCTGCTTCTCCCTCTGCCTCTGCCTGCCAGTGCACGCGCACTCTCTCTCTCTGACAAATAAATAAAGTCTTAAAAAATAAAATAAAATAAAATGAGGGACTTAAAAACTCAGATGTGGTAAGACACAGAGACACAGAAGGTCAAGTAGGACTAAGTTTCTGTCCTCTACCAGAGAAAGAAGAGCCATGGATGGCTTGTGAGGCCATGCCGGAAGCACCAGGTCAATAAGAAGCAGAGGGAATGAGGGACAGAACACCGACAAGTGTCTTTCCTGGGGTTTTGATGGGAAAGGCAAGGCAGGACAGGGCAGGCAGACTCAGGACTGGCCCATCTGTATAATGACAGCAAGCCCTGGGGCTGTCCCTCGTTGTCTGGTACCCAGCCCCCTGGGATTAAGGCAGGTGGACAATGGCCTCGGGGAGGAGCTACCAACAGGGGATGGGGTCAGGGTGTGGGCCTGGGACAGGTGGCAAGTGCTCTACTGTGTCTAGGAACTGGCCACCTTACAGGGGGCAGTGTCTCTGAGAACAACAAGCCCCCAGACGTCATAACATCAGCAAATACAGAAAGCAAAGGGCATGATTAATACAGTGCCTCAGCTGTGGTGGCCGTTATTCTAGAAACTGTATATAACGATCACTGAGCTGGCACCCTCAGGGACAGAAAAGTGAAGGGTGGGCGGGGAGGAGTGTGTGCACACGTGTGTGCGTACGCACATGCATGCAGATGGCGGGGTGGGGGAGAGTTTCCATCTTATCCTGCGTGAGTCACTCCAGGGGAAGAGCAGAGACCCAGCCACAGAAGCAGCGCAGCGCTCTCTGCTTTACTTAAGTAGAGATAAAACAAGGCAACTGCCTGGCCTCCAGCCACCCCAGCGAGCGAGGCGACAGAGCAGTGGCTTCTGAGGGAGGTGTTCTGAGGATGGGGATGATGATGACCGCTGGTACTTTCTGACTGCTGTCAGTCAAGCACAAGGCATGCACACAGATCAAGACCAGCGCCTACGTGGAGTCAGGCGAGGCTGGACTTCTCTGACACCAGCCAGTGTGTCACTGCCAGTGAGATGAAAAAAGCAGAGAGCAGGTTCCTAGGAGAGTGAGTTTAGAAATTTGGGTGGTTACCGCTTTTTAGCTATTATGAATAATGCATAATGCTGCCATGGATATTTATGGACAATTTTTTGTGTGGACATATGTTTTCATTTCTTTTGGGTAGCTACCTAAAAACGGAACTGCTGGTTCATATGGTAACTCTAAGTTTAATCTTTTGAGGAATTGCCAGATTGTTTTCCAGAGCAGTGTCCTCACTTTACGATCCCCTCACCGGTGTATGAGGTTTCAACTTATTCACATTTTCAACGACGCATATATTCTGTGTTTATGATTATAATCATTCCAGTGACTGTACAGTGATATCTCATTGTGGTTCTGATTTGCGTTTCCCAGACTGCTAATGACGAGCATCTTTTTAATGCATACACTGGCCATCTGTATATCTTCTCTGGAGAAATGTGTATGGAGATCCTTTGGCTCTTTTTAGCTGGACTTCTTTGTTTTTTATTACTGCATTATAAGAGTTCTTTATATATTCTAGATACCAGTCCTTTCTCAGAGATACAGTTTGAAAATATTTTCTCTCACTCTATGAGCTGTCATTCCCAGTTTCTCGATGCTGTCTTTTGAAGCACAAAAGATTTCAGTTTTGGTGACGTCTGATTTACCTCTTTCTTTCTATTGTTCTTCTTTCAATATCATACCTAAGAAACCCACCTTAATCCTGTCTCATATGAATTTATGGATACATTCTCTTGTAAGATGTCTAGAGTTTCAGCACTGACATTTAAATCGCTGAACCAGTCTGAGTTAATTTTTTATGTGGCGTGAGGTAGCATCCAGTTATATTCTTTTGCATGTGGATTTTCATTGTCACAGAACAATTTACTGAAGACAGTATTCCTTACTCACTGAATTATCTTGGCATCTGCATTAAAAGCTAATTGATTATAAATGTGGGTTTCAATTCTATTAAATTGATCTATATTTCTACCCTTAGACCAGCAACACATTTTCTTGATTACTCTATTTGTGTAGGAAGTTTTGAAATCAGGAAGAATGAGTCCTTGAATTTGTTTTTCTTTTTCAGAATTGTTTTGGCTGTTCTGTGTCACTTGCAACTCCACATGAAATTTAGGATAGCATTCTAAACTTGTATTCATTAGTAGTCCTTTTGTGGGCTATTACTGCTGTGTATGATAATCAATGCACATAATTACTACTATCATGGTGTGCTATACATATTCCATCTCTGTAAGTCACACCCTCTGTAATACCTTGGTGTAATTATTAACACACACAATATGATGTCTTTTAAAGAAACTCTGAAAAGAATATGTATACATTTATAGAGTTTTTAATTTCTATCTTAAAATGAGTTTCTTAGTTGAAAGTTGTTTTTTTCTCTCAGTACTTTGAACATACAATCCCACTGCCCTTTGGCCTCCATTGTTTCATACGTAAAGTCAGCTGTTAACCTTATTAGGATTCCTCTATAAGTGATGAGACATTTTTCTCTTTCTGCCTCCAAGATTCTCTCTTTGTTATTGGATTTCAGCATTTTTACTGCAATGTGTCTGGGGGTGGATCTTCCAGCATTTATCATACTTGGATTTTTTTTATATTCTTGGATTCCCTGAATTTGGGAAATGGTCTTCATTGTTTCTTTGAAGTTTTTCCTGCTCTTTCTCTCTGCCCTATCTTCTGGACTCCCAACAGACTTATGGTGGAGCACTTACTGGTGTCCTACTTTCCCCTGAAGCCGAGATCATCCTTCTCTATCCTCTTTCTCTCTGTTCGACAGTTTGCACGTTGCCCATTGGTATCTGTGGTCAGGTTTACCGGTTCTTTCTTCTGACAGCCCCAATCTACTGTTCATCCACTTTACTGGCTACTTCATTTCAGTTATTGTACTTTTAATTCCAGAATTTCCACCAGCTGTTTTTGTCATTTCTATTGATCCAATGATATTATTATTGGATGACACATGGCCATCACATCTTCCTGTACTTGTTTTAGCATGGTTTCCTTTAATTTTTCAAGCATTTTTTATTGTAGCTGTTTTGAATCTTTTATTTCTTCTAAGTGCTGGGGACATTGGGATAAGCCAAATTTTCAAATTCCCTCCTATATTGATGCTTTTTTCTATTGAGTGATAATGACCAGAGGTCATCAATCTATGGTTCCTGGGCCACATCCTATCTCCCACCCATTTTGGGATGACCCATAAGTTAAGAAGGGTTTTTACATTTTTAAATGTAAAGCGTAAGTGACTCTGTGTGTGTGGGGGGGGATGGGTAACAATATGCCTTCTGATAAGAACAGTGGCTTGATTTTGCCACTTGGCCCACAGAGCCTAAAATATTTACCATTTAATCCTTTACAGAAGATGTTTGATGATTTCTGTTATGACAAAAAGCAAAAAAAAAAAAAAAAAAAAAAAAGAAAGAAAAAGAAAAAGAAAAAGAAAAAAGAAAGGAGAAAGGAGGAGAGATGGATTGTTGGCAAGGGCTGTGAAACTGGTGCACAGCCGGGGGATGAAGATCCTTGACCTGCCGTGTCAGACAGCAGAGTCACAGGTTATCGCTAGGGGCTGGCGCTGGAGTAAAGAAGGCTGGGAGCAAAGGAATCAGTGTCAAAGCCATGTTGCAAAATGTACCCAAACTGAAGAGAGCTATAAGGCCCCATGTTGTTACTGTGAGGGGGAAAAGTGGTAGGATATAAAACTGGAAAGTCAGTCAGTGCCAGATCCTTTGGGGCCACATCAACCAGGGTGACAGCTTTAGATTCTATTACCCGGGGTTAAGACAAAGAGTAATACCAACTGACAAACAACTGTTTTAAGGCTTAATGTGGACGCTGTGTGGGGAACAGACTGTGGGAGGACAGGGCATGTGTTATCAAGGGTCACTCAGGTAACACTGATGTCCGCAGAGAAGGATGGTGGTGCCAGTGGTAAGGGAAGGTGGGGTGTCCTTGGAGCCAGAGCCAGTACCATTTGCTGGTGGTACCAACGAATGTGAGGAGCAAAGAAAAGGAAGAGCCCAGCACAACTCCTCTAGTGATTCTGAGCTTGAGCAACTGGGTGAAATGTATGTCATTTACTGAGAGAGAAACAGGAAAAAAGTCAGTTTGGGGGAAATCAGAGGTCCCATTTGGGTCATGTTACGTTTGAGATGCTCAGTACACATTCCAATGAAAACGTGGGTTTGTTAGTTGGACTCTGAGTCTGGGTTTCAGAGGAGAGATCAGAGCTGTACAGTATTCGGTGTACGGAGGGTTTTAAAGCCACAAGCAAGGGTGAGATTCCTGGGGGGTGAATGACGGGGAACAGGCTGGAGACAAAAGCCCTTGTAAACCCAAGTGTTGAGAGGTGTAGACAGGCAAGGCTTCCTGCAGAGCGCTCCTCACACGGACACACCGTGTGCTACATTTCATTTCCTATTCCTCCCCAGAAATAAAACGAGTACGGTTCCATTCTTCTGTCTATAAATGTGGGTAACAGTATGTAGCTTAGTACAGGCTACATTTAGATCTTCAGATCCAGAATGTGCTACATTTCCCATGCTTGAGTAAGCCCGGGACACTAGCTGCACGTGCTCCTCACTGACCAGGTAGCAGCAAGAAATACAGTGTCCGGGAGAACTCAAAATCCCATGCTGAATCCTCTATGACATCAGAAGGTAAACAAAGGAAATAATTTTTGTATTGAATGTTTCATTCCATATCAAGACAATATTTGTAGCTCAGGAAACTTTGTACTCAGTTGTTGTCCAGATGAGGGCAAAACAGGAAAATAATGTCATTTCTGATTTTCATATTTCAAAGTTATCGTAATGTCCAACCAGAAGCCAAAGAAATTCCTTCAGTCAGAAGTTATCTCTTGGGCGCCTGGGTGGCTCAGTGGGTTAAGCCGCTGCCTTCGGCTCGGGTCGTGATCTCGGGGTCCTGGGATCGAGTCCCGCATCGGGCTCTCTGCTCGGCAGGGAGCCTGCTTCCATCTCTCTCTCTCTCTCTGCCTGCCTCTCCATCTACTTGTGATTTCTCTCTGCCAAATAAATAAATAAATAAATCTTAAAAAAAAAAAAAAAGAAGTTATCTCTTAAATATTAAGTGGATCCCACTGGAACGACACCGAGGACATAAGGACAAAAGTGTTTTCTTAGCCAGAGAGGTAATTTATAATGTATCACTCAAATTTATTAGACAAGTTTTATGCCCAGTAAGTTCTAGTAGCATATTTTCTGAGACATCATATTTTGCTTAAGCCATAGCTATGAGCAAAAGACTTTTATCCAATTCCACTCTTTTCCAGAAACCAACAGGAAATCTTTTTGCTTATAATGGCAGCAATGGTTCGCTTCACAAATTTAAGATAATACCTTCTTTGCACATCAAAGTTCTGTTAGGTGACACAAATGGTTTTATTTATCTATGATTACATTTTTCTGCATTTTATGACTTAAGACTAGTTTATTTTATTTATTGCTATATATTTCAGGTCTCACAGTAAGTCTGTTTTTCTGTCCTTCCACATTTTTCTTGACAAAGATTTTCTTTTTTTTTTTAATAAAGATTTTATTTATTTATTTGACAGAGAGAGATCACAAGTAGGCAGAGAGGCAGGCAGAGAGAGAGAGGAAGGGAAGCAGGCTCCCTGCTGAGCAGAGAGCCCAATGCGGGACTCGATCCCAGGACCCTGAGATCATGACCTGAGCCGAAGGCAGTGGCTTAACCCACTGAGCCACCCAGGTGCCCTTGACAAAGATTTTCTTAAGTTATTAGGAGACACTGCCTTTTTCTATTGCCAGGAGACAGGCCTTTGTGAGTGGTCATTAATCGAAACCATTAGAATGAGGAATACTGATGCTCCTGGGCCACCAACCAATCATATTTCTGGCAGGATATATTTCTATGCTAAGTGACCATAGTATTCTTCCTTGTACACACAAAAACAAGTTTTCATGTACTGCTTTGCTCTGAAGAGTTTCTTGTAATGGGTATGCATGAATATTTACAATTCATGAAAATAATTAGGCAGAGTAGGAGGGATGTGCCATGAGAAACGAACACAGGATAGAAACCAGATAAGGAGTGAAACTGATAAGGAGTGAAACTGCATGGGAACACCTCAAAATCTTAGCCAGCATTTAAGGGAAAGGAAAGAAAGGGAAGGGGAGGGAAGTAGGAAGGAAGGGAAAGAAAAGAAAGAAAAGGAAGAAAGAAAGGGAAAAAAAGAAAGGAAGGAAGAGGGGGAGGGAGGAAGGCAGGGAGAAGGAAGGGAGACCAGTCACCGTCCGTTGAAGGTTTCTGAGAGACTGAAAACAGTCCTGGAAAAATGTAAAGTCATGGACCATTAGGCTGGCAGGAAATCTATCGAGGACCAGAACCCTCATTTTACTCATGAGGAAGATGCAGCCCAGAGCACTGATACCGCTCTCAGCATTGTGTCTTCCCCAGGGCTCCTTAAGAGAAGAAGAAGGAAGGCAGAGTCTGATTACCAGTCCCTTTGCTTAGAATGTCAAGTCTCAAATATTTTTTTTTAAATTTTTTCAATATATTTATTTTCAGAAAAACAGTATTCATTATTTTTTCACCACACCCAGTGCTCCATGCAATCCATGCCCTCTATAATACCCACCACCTGGTACCCCAACCTCCCACCCCCCGCCCCTTCAAACCCCTCAGATTATTTTTCAGAGTCCATAGTCTCTCATGATTCACCTCCCCTTCCAATTTACCCCAACTCCCTTCTCCTCTCTAACACCCCTTGTCCTCCATGATATTTGTTATGCTCCACAAATAAGTGAAACCATATGATAGTTGACTCTCTCTGCTTGACTTATTTCACTCAGCATAATCTCTTCCAGTCCCGTCCATGTTGCTACAAAAGTTGGGTATTTGTCCTTTCTGATGGAGGCATCATACTCTATAGTGTATATGGACCACATCTTCCTTTTCCATTCGTCCGTTGAAGGGCATCTTGGTTCTTTCCGTAGTTTGGCGACCGTGGCCATTGCTGCTATAAACACTGGAGTACAGATGGCCCTTCTTTTCACGATATCTGTATCTTTGGGGGAAATACCCAGGAGTGCAATGGCAGGGTCATAGGGAAGTTCTATTTTTAATTTCTTGAGGAATCTCCACACTGTTCTCCAAAGAGGCTGCACCAACTTGCATTCCCACCAACAGTGGAAGAGGATTCCCCTTTCTCCACATCCTCTCCAACACATGTTGTTTCCTGTTTTGTTAATTTTGGCCATTCTAACTGGTGTAAGGTGATATCTCAATGTGGTTTTAATTTGAATCTCCCTGAGGGCTAATGATGATGAACATTTTTTCATGTGTCTGATAGCCATTTGTATGTCTTGATGGGAGAAGTATCTGGTCATATCTTCTTCCCATTTTTTGATATGTTTGCCTGTTTCATGCGTGTTGAGTTTGAGGTGTTCATTATAGATCCTGGATATCAACCTTTTGTCTGTACTGTCATTTGCAAATATCTTCTCCCATTTCGTGGGTTGCCTCTTTGTTTTTTTGACTGTTTCCTTTGCTGTGCAGAAGCTTTTGATTTTGATGAAGTCCCAAAAGTTTATTTTGGCTTTTGTTTCCTTTGCCTTTGGAGACATATCTTGAAAGAAGTTGCTGTTGGTGATATCGAAGAGATTACTGCCTATGTTCTCCTCTAGGATTCTGATGGATTCCTGTCTCACATTGAGGTCTTTTATCCATTTTGAGTTGATCTGTGTGTACGGTGTAAGAGAATGGTCAAGTTTCATTCTACATATAGCTTTCCAGTTTTCCCAGCACCATTTATTGAAGAGACTGTCTTTTTTCCACTGTATATTGTGCTGTCCAGTTTTCCCAGCACCATTTATTGAAGAGACTTTTTTACACTGTATATTTTTTCCTGTTTTGTCAAAGATTAATTGACCATAGAGTTGAGGGTCCATATCTGGGCTCTCTACTCTGTTCCACTGGTCTATGTGTCTGTTTTTATGCCAGTACCATGCTGTCTTGGTGATCACAGCTTTGTAATAAAGCTTGAAATCAGGTAATGTGATGCCTCCAGTTTTATTTTTGTTTTTCAACATTTCCTTAGCAATTTGGGGTCTCTTCTGATTCCATACAAATTTTTGGATTATTTGCTCCAGCTCTTTGAAGAATACCGGTGGAATTTTGATCAGAATGGCATTAAAAGTATATATTGCTCTAGGCAGCATAGACATTTTAACAATGTTTATTCTTCCGATCCAAGAGCATGGAATGGTCTTCCATCTTGTTGTGTCTTCTTCAATTTCTTTCCATGAGTGTTCTGTAGTTCCTCGAGTACAGATCCTTCACCTCTTTTGTTAAGTTTATTCCCAGGTATCTTATGGTTCTTGGTGCTATAGTAAATGGAATCGATTCTCTAATTTCCCTTTCTGTATTTTCATTGTTAGTGTATAAGAAAGCCACTGATTTCTGCACATTGGCTTTGTATCCTGCCACGTTGCTGAATTGCTGTATGAGTTCTAGTAGTTTGGGGGTGGAGTCTTTTGGGTTTTCCATATAAAGAATCATGTCATCTGCGAAGAGAGAGAGTTTGACTTCTTCATTACCAATTTGGATACCTTTTATTTCTCTTTGTTGTCTGACTGCTGTTGTTAGGACTTCTAATACTATGTTGAACAAGAGTGGTGAAAGTGGGCATCCTTGTCTTGTTCCTGATCTCAACAGGAAGGCTGCAAGCTTTTTCCCATTGAGGATGATATTTGCTGTGGGTCTTTCATAGATAGATTTGATGAGGTTCAGGGATGTTCCCTCTATCCCTATACTTTGAAGCGTTTTAATCAGGAACGGATGCTGGATTTTGTCAAATGCTTTTTCTGCATCAATTGAGAGGACCCTGTGGTTCTTCTCTCTTCTCATATTAATTTGTTGTATCACATTGATTGATTTGTGAATGTTGAACGATCCTTGTAGCCCAGGGATGAATCCCACCTGGTCATGGTGGATAATCTTTTTAATGTGCTGTTGGATCCTGTTGGCTAGGATCTTGTTGAAAATCTCAGCATCCATATTCATCAGTGATATTGGTCTAAGTTCTCCTTTTTGGTAGGGTCTTTGCCTGGTTTGGGGATCAGGGTAATGCTGGCTTCATAGAAAGAGTCTGGAAGTTTTCCTTCTGCTTCAATTTTTTGAAACAGCTTCAGGAGTATAGGTGTTATTTCTTCTTTGAAGGTTTAGTAGAATTCCCCAGGGAATCCATCAGGTCCTGGGCTCTTGTTTTTTGGGAGGTTTTTGATCACTGCTTCAATCTTGTTATTAGATATCGGTCTATTCAGGTTGCTGATTTCTTCCTCGTTCAATTTTGGTAGTTTATGTTTTTCCAGGAATGCATCCATTTCATCTAGGTTGCTAAGCTTATTGGCATATAACTGTTGATAATAACTTCTAGTGATTGTTTCTACTTCCTTGGTGTTAGTTGTGATCTCTCCCTTTTCATTCATAATTTTATTAATTTGGGCTTTCTCTCTTTTCTTTTGGATTAGTGTGGCCAATGGTTTATCGATCTTATTGATTCTTTCAAAAAACCAGCTTCTAGTTTCATTGATATGTTCTACTGTATCTCTGGTTTCTACCTCATTGATCTCAGCTCTAATCTTGATGATTTCCCTTCTTATGTATGGAGTTGGTTTGATTTGTTGTTGATTCTCCAGTTCTTTAAGGTGTAGAGACAGCTGGTGTATTCTGGATTTTTCAATTTTCTTGTCATATACTTGTATCAGTCTTTTTATCTCTTTTTGTTTGTCTACTTCATAAATCTTACCTTGGGGCCCCTCTGGGCTGAACCTTCTTTTTCATCTTCCCTTTCTTTCCTTTCTCTCTCTCTCTCTTTTTTTCTTTTCTTTTGTCTCTCGTTTGGGTGGGGAATCCTGATTGCTCAGAAGTGTTCTAGGGTGCACCTTGACTGCACCACAGTTGATACATCCAGCTACATCTGTTCAGTCATCTCCCACCAAAATGACTAGGAGGAGGAATGCCCAACAGAAGAAAAATACAGAGGATGGACCTTATGCAACAGAGCTAACGGCTATCAACATAGACAATATGTTGGAAAGAGAATTCAGGCTAACAATTATCCAGGCAATAGCTAGGTTGGAGAAAGCCATGGATGACCAAACGGAATTGATTAGGGCCGAACTGAAAGCGACCAGACAGGATGTTCACAATGTTAGGGCGGAGCTTAAAGCTACCAGGGAGGAGGTTCACAATGCTTTCAATGAGTTCCAATCTAATCTAAACTCTCTCAAAGCTAGGGTAACTGAGACAGAAGTTAGAATTAGTGATCTGGAAGACAAACAGATAGAGAGAAAGGATCAGGAGGAAGCCTGGAACAAACAGCTTAGAAACCACGAAAACAGAATCAACGAAATAAATGATGCCATGAAGCATTCCAACGTCAGAATTATTGGAATCCCTGAAGGGGAGGAAAAAGAAAGAAGTCTAGAAGATATAGTGGAACAAGTCCTTCATGAAAATTTTCCCAATCTCGCGAATGGAACCAGCATTCATGTACTAGAGGCTGAACGGTCTCCACCCAAGATTCTACATTCCAAAAAAACATCACGACACCTGATAGTCAAATTGAGGAATTATAATTGTAGGTATAATCTCTTGAAAGCCGCCAGGGCAAAGAGGCTCCTTACTTACAGAGGGAAGCCCATCAGAATCACATCAGACCTGTCCACAGAGATCTGGCAAGCCAGAAGAGGCTGGCAAGATATATTCAGGGCACTGAGTGAGGAGAACATGCAACTAAGAATACTTTATCCAGCAAGACTGACATTCAGAATGGATGGAGAGATAAAGAGTTTCCAAGACTGGCAAGGCTTAAAAGACTATGCAACCACCAAGCTGACACTGCAGGAAATATTAAGGGGGGTCTATAAAAGAGGAAAAATCCTAAGAATAGCATTGAACAGAAATATAGAGACAATCTACAGAAAGAAAGACTTCAAAGGTAACTCGATGTCAATAAAAACGTATCTATCAATAATCACCCTCAATGTGAATGGCCTAAATGCACCCATAAAACGGCACAGGGTTGCAGACTGGATAAAACGACAGGACCCATCCATATGTTGTCTACAAGAGACCCATTTTGAGCCTAAAGATACACGCAGACTGACAGTGAAGGGATGGAGAAGCATCTTTCATGCCAGTGGGCCTCAAAAGAAGGCCGGGGTAGCCATTCTCATATCAGACAAATTAGACTTCAAACTAGAGACTGTAGTCAGAGATACAGAAGGACACTACATAATCCTTAAAGGGACTATCCACCAAGATGATCTAACAATTGTAAATATCTATGCTCCCAATATGGGAGCAGCCAATTACATAAGAAAATTGTTAATCAAGATAAAGAGTCATATTGATATGAATACACTAATCGTTGGAGATCTTAACACGCCTCTCTCAGAAATAGATCATCGAAGCAGAAAATCAATAAAGAAACAAGAGCATTGAATGACACACTGGACCAGATGGCCCTCATAGATATATACAGAACATTCCACCCTAAAACAACAGAATACTCGTTCTTCTCAAGTGCACACGGAACCTTCTCCAGAATAGACCACATACTGGGTCACAAATCAGAACTCAACCAATACCAAAAGACTGAGATTATTCCCTGCATATTCTCAGATCACAATGCTTTGAAACTGGAGCTCAATCACAAGGAAAAGTTCAGAAGGAACTCAAACACCTTGCTGTCAAGGAAGCTAAAGACCACCTTGCTTAAGAATGCTTGGATCCACCAGGAGATCAAAGAAGAACTAAAACAATTCATGGAAACCAATGAGAATGAAGACACTTCGGTCCAAAACCTATCGGATACAGCAAAGGTGGTCCTAAGGGGGAAATACATGGCCATCCAAGCCTCCCTCAAAAAAATTGAAAAGTCTCAAATATTTTGATGCGGAGAGAAAAAGAAACATCTGGAAACATCGAAAGCCAAGTACAGACTGACCTGCAGCAATCAGGAGAGATGATTCTTTGTAGATCTTTAAATTTTCCAAAATTTTACAAATATTGGTGGGAAAGAAAGGAGGTCGGTTGTCCAGCAACACTCTGGGCTGGTAACAGCCCTCACTGTCCACCCCTCTCTACTTTCCTGCTTGTTATTTTCTTAAGTGTTAAAAGGTGTCTTTAATAGCACTGCTAATTTCCAAAAGTTCACAATGGGGCTACTTTTTATAACATTTAGAGCATTTCCGAGTGTTCATACAATAGAAGAATCTTGGTGCAAACCACCAGTTCACAGCAACAAGAGACCCGCAGCCCATGAGGTTCATGGCTCATGCAATTTCCGCCTCGTGGCTAAGAGCCCCCATGCGCGGCATGCTTGCTTGCAGAAGGTGCTCCAAATCTTTGACATATACGCTCTGTCCCCAGAACAACCCAACGGGACAGATGCTACCACTACTCACATTTTATAGACCGGGAAACCAACGAACTGAGAAGTTTGAAAACCAATCAATCCACCCACCAGCCAATCAATTAAAACAAAAAATACTTGTCCAGGGTTGGTCACATAATCAGGCAGAACTGGTTATACTGGAAGTTAAAAGGCGCATTCACTCACCGCAAAGGACAGGAAGGTCTGCCCAGTGAGGGGATTCGGGTTAGGAGAAGCCAACCTTTCCTGAGTGCACCAGACTTTCCTACGGCTACTGTTTCCAGGGCTAAAGCCTGAGAGCATCAGGAGACAGACCCCGGGACACTTCAGGGGAAGGCAGATGCTCCCAAGAGTAAGGAACTCCCAAAGCAAACTTGTTTTTGAGTCTTGCCTTCAGGAAGCTACATGAGATCGCCCGTCTGCGTCAGCTGTTGCTACTGCCTCAGTACCTGCTGTTTCTTTTCTTGTTGTTTTTTAAAGATTTATTCATTTATTTGGTGCACAGAGACAGAGAGAGAGATCACAAGCAGGGGGAGCTGCAGGCAGAGGGAGAGGGAGCAGGCAGTGGAGCAGGGAGCCAGATGAGGGGCTCGATCCCAGGACCCATGACCTGAGCCGAAGGCGGATGCTTCACCCGCTGAGCCCCCTAGGTGCCCCTGCCATATGCATTTCTGCGAGTGACACGACAGTAGGACACAGTTGTATGGGATGTGCTATTTATGACTTTTATAAAGAACTTTGTTCTCTGAGATTACAGATATTAGGTAAGTGCAAATCTCAATAATGCTGAGATGTGTAACGTGCCACAGAGTACTGACTTTCACAGCTTAAATGTAATACGCACTATTTATCTGGTCTTTCTTTTTTCTTTCTTTTCTTTTTTTTTTTTAGATTTTGGTTTTATTTACTTATTTGAGAGAGAGAGAAAGAGAGAGAGAGAATAAGCAGGGAGGGGAAGGGCAGAGGGAGAGGAAGAAGCAGACTCCCCTTCGAGCACAGAGCCCTCTGGGGCTCCACCCGGGACCCCGGGATCATGACCTGAGTGGAAATGAGACACTTAACCGACTGAGCCAGTCAGGATCCCCCTATCGGGTCCTTAAACTGAGGTTTTATCCTACATGGGTGGAAGGAAAGTATGAAGGACTCGGTCTACTGAGCTGTGCGATTCAGGACGGCTTGTCCTTAGAGAAGCGATGCCCTCTTTCCTCCATAGGTTGCTGTCTTGAAGTAATCATTCCAGACCACGTTATCCATTAATAAAAACACTCTCAAGCTGAAATCATCTGATTTTTAAAATATTCGAGTTTTGTTCTTCTTGCTGTTTTAATTAACAGTTCTATTCTTACATTAGGCAACTACAATTATTTAGTCTTATCGTTTAAGCTTTACCAATTTCTTGGCTCAGGAAGTTCTTCTTATTCCCTACCTTTTTATCTCTTTTGTTTGCATTCATTTTTTTGTGTCTTACTGGAAAAAAATCCTAAAATTGCCATGTCACAGCACACGTGTGGGGTTGCACTTCCTGAGTGCACGCACGCCCGCAAGTCTTTACTTCAATCTCATTTGACATGGTGATTTGCTTTTGTACAAATCAAAGTGAAAAATGCTTTTCTTAAGTATTTTTAAGACTTTGCGCTACTGCGTTTTTAACATCTGATGTTGTTTCTGAGAAATGAAAATCGGACCCTCGTCCCATCACACTTAACCTAGAAGTTGTTATTTCTTTCCTCCACTCTAGAAGCTTCTAGGGTTTCTCTCCTCATTTCTCATACGAAAATGTTAGCAGCACAGAGATGAGTCCATATGGATCTCTGGAGTTTTCATTGAATAAACAAAAATTCAGGCTCGTAACTCAAATGTCTTATCAATTCCTCATAGAAAGAAACGTCTCTAACTCATGACTTAAGAGCAGAGGGGGTAAAGATATGACTAGAAAGAAAGTAAAGGTTGTGATTAGGAACCTGTTCATCGGTCACCAGGTAACCAAAGAGAGCTCCATCTTCCTTCCCCAAACTCTTACAAACTAGACCCTCACTGGGATGGCCTTTGATGCTTTCTGTTGTCAACATTTCCTCTCTGTTGGCTGAATAAGTACCTCCTGGCATTTACGACTTGGAGGCTTTTTTTTTCCCCCTCAGGACTTTGAAGATGAACATGCTGGCTTTGCTTTTATTATCACTCTGAAAGATCTCTCAGGGAGGCCTGCTCTACATCAAATGAGCCTCAGCTAAGCTTCTGCTCTGATACGAACTGTCAGCTACTTCCTGGGCCCTCACTTTTTAGGCCATGTGGAATTCAGAAGGCTGAACCCCCACGCGGGCACCCATCTCCCAGAAGCCTGAGCATTTCCCTGGAAGCGGGGGGAGTGGGGAACATCAGACCTAGGTCCTGCTTTGCAGGGTGTAAGTGACACTGGAAACATGGACGGTGGCGCCGATTTTCAAATTCCCCATTCCTTCTGTTCAATGGGAGCTTCTGGGTAGAAAGGCTGAACAGGAAGCAAACACAGAACTTTCTCTGAAGCATCAGAAAAGCAAGTTTTCCAAATCCTTTCTCAGCTGGAGCACTGGATTAGCCATTATGTTTCACGAGACCGAGAAAACAATCCAGCCCATCCTTCTCTATTTTACTGCTGAAGAAAGAGAGTAAGAGATGAAATGATTAAAGTCATCATTCTCTAGAGAGAATATCCACAAAATACCATAATTTTGGTCTCTCTCTCTTTTTTCTGCATAATATGTTTGATTTGGCCTTTCTAGTCTTCATGCCCACGTTGCTCATTTCCCAATGAAATAAAATTATGATATCACTGAAGGCAGAAGACAGTAGCTATAAATGCTGATTTACATGGGGAATGATGGGAACATTTTTCATGAAAGCATATAAAAAGCAAACTTATTAAAAGGCAAGTTTTAACTTTTTTTTTCCCCATTATTCATCAAAAACTTTGAGAGATCTGTCCCTTCTCTCTCCTGTGGAATTTGTCACATTTCATGCTTATTTCTATCAGCTGATGAAGTGCACTGCCCTTTTAATGAAAGGATTTCCCTGTTTTTCAATAGAGCATCCCAAATCCCACTCCTAACTTTTCAGGGAGCTCACTCATCTGGCAGTGTCACATCCTCACGGCCCGAGTTCTGAGTGCTTCTTGATCCATCTGCCCTTTTTAAAGCATAGAATCTGTGGTTGACGTTTGTTTCAGTGTATAGACCCATTCTGGTGAACACTCATTCCTAAGTATCCCCCTGAAACATTTCCCCCCAACTTGTTAATAAAATTCACCAGCAAAAGTCTGAAACAGCAGTTAAGTGCTGTACTCATCGATCTCAGAATCTAACACTGTTTCAAACATGCATAATCCTTGGGCACCTGGGTGGCTCAGATGGCTGAGTGACTGCCTTCGGTTCAGGTCATGGTCCCAGTATCCTAGGATCAAGCCCCGTGCCTGGCTCACTGCTCAGCGAGGAGTTCACTTCTCTCTTTGCCCCTCCCCCTGCTTGTACGCACTCTCTCTCTCTCTCATAAATAAATAAATAAAATATTTTTTAAAAGAAAGATCCATTATCCCATAAATCATCCCCACAACATGTCCATGAGCCAAGTGTTTCATCAAAAGCTATTTTATTTTATTTATTTATTTTTTTAATTTGACAAAGATCACAAGTAGGCAGAGAGGCAGGCAGAGAGAGGAAGGGAAGCAGGCTCTCTGCTGAGCAGAGAGACCGACTCGGGACTCGATCCCAGGACCCCGAGATCATGACCTGAGCCGAAGGCAGCGGCTCAACCCACTGAGCCACCCAGGTGCCCCTCAAAAGCTAGTTTAAATGCATCTTCTTCAGCAGATCTGGATTGAGCTAACAGGCTGGGTGATTCCAAGCTTGTATCTTGTCTTTGACATAATAATTGGGTTGTTCATAACACACACACACACACACACACACACATAAATTCTACCTGTACACTCCCTTCTGGAAGGCTATGTTGATCACTTCCATAACAATGAAGCTAATGTTACCCAAGTTCATAAGAATACTTTAGCCAAAAACATACTAGAAACTTTTGGGGAGAGGAATACGGGTCTGGGAGAATAGTGAATGGCCCATTTTTGTTGTTTGCCTTGGTTAATCTTTTGAAGATTTAACATGCATGACGACGTGATATAAATGAGCCTCATAATGGGAAGATGCATCTGAGAGTGTCAGGTTCATTCAAAGCAGCCACGGGCACACGGGGCTCGAGGATTACACAGTCAAGGATTAAATACTCAGGTTTTCATTCCAAAAGGCTTGTTTAGAAAACCAAAGTCTTAATATCTTAGAGATCTTAGAGAATTGGGCCGAAACACAGCCAGAAAGGTGCCTAAATCAGAACTCGGGAAAAAAAAAAGAAAGAAGAAAGAAAACAACAAGAAAATTCTATTTTGCGGCCAAAAAGTCATTCCCTGAACTCCTGTTTTCTGGTCAGTCCTGACATGTGGAGTCAGTGACCAGCAGGAAGGAACTCTCAGCACACCTGCTGCAGCCTTCAGAGCTCTGACCTAAGAAGGTGCTCGGACCTGCCTCCCGGGGCTCCTGTTTCTAACCTTCAATCCCTAACTATTCCAGGGGTGCTGATTGACTTTCATCTTCGGGAGAAATGCCTACCCTTGCTTTTCCCATTCTTAGAATGAGGATTACACCTGTAGGAAAACCACCCAACATTGAAACATTCAGCCCTGGGCAGTGACCCTCCGGGGAATAGGGCGATGGCACATTCACTGATACACATTTTTCTTTCTAAGAGGATGAATTCTTTTTCTTCTACCATTTAATCTTATGGTTTTACTTGAATGTGTTTCTAAAACAGTTAACCCACCTTAAGGCTTGAATTTTTGTCTTAACCCATTCTCTTTATTTTACCTACAGTCTTCTCAGCCTTTTTGTTCCCTTTCACAGTTTCCGTATGTTATTATTTTTTGCCTATTTAATAACTCTTTTTCATTATTTTCATCTGAGTTAAGTCCATTCTTGTAGAAATTACCAGATATGAGTTCACATACACAATGGACCAGTGCTGGGATTAGTTAATAACTGTAATCCAGGAACTCAGTTACCTTTCTGGAAAAATCAATCAATCCTTCTGCCCTTTCCTTCCTGGGAATCAATGATTCAGAATAAAAGAAAGACACATTTGGGAAACTGTAATATATTACAGTAGAAACAATAGTTAGTGTATAGCGTATTGGTAGAGATGCTATAGTAAGACATGTAATACAACACCAGTTTCCACCTTGGGTGAAGAAAACCTTGACCAAATAATTTGCTTGGAAATTTCTGGCTCCTCTTTATAGCTGGATATGTCCAAAGAGATGTTAACAGTCACTGCATGCCTTTCCTCACTTCCTATTTTCTCCTTACCTGAGCTCAGTCGTTTTGACCCCTCTGCCGAGGCCACTGGTGACCGCCATGTTGCCGAGACTGGTGGTCCCCTCTTTGATGCTCCCTCCACTGTGACTGTTTCAGCACTTGACTACGTTGGCCACTGTCCCCCTAAACTTTCTCTCTTGGCTTCTCTGGCTTTTCTCCTATACAAATGATCTTTCTCAGTGACTTTGGCTGACTCTACTCCTTCTGTCCTTTTCTCTAATGTTGGTGCATTTTGGGTCATGGCCCTGGGCCATTTTCATATTTTCTGATCATATTCTTTCCCTAGAGGATCTCATTTAGTCCTTTAAATACCAACTATATGTTGATGACCTCCTAATTGACACTTTTAGATCAGGATCTTACTTATAACTACAGCTTGGCCATCTCCCTTTGGACACATAATAGGTATCTCAGAATTAACTGTTCAATACTCCATTCTTGAATTCTACTCCACCCCTACCTCCAATGAATATTGTTCCCAAAGACTTTGTCATCTTCTAAGTAACACACCAACTGTTACCCAGTTGCTCAAATGCAAAGCTTCTGAATCTTTCTTGATTATTTTATCTTTCTCTCATCCAACATCCAACTCAACAGCAATTCCTACCCATTTAATTTCAAAATATGTCCTGCATCTGTCAACTATGACCAAAAGCTTCTCTTATCTCTAATCTGGATTGCTGTCCAAGCTTATCCCTCTGCTAACGCTCCCTCCTCCCACACTCCATTCTCCTCCAGCACTCAGAGAGATCCTTTAAGAATGTTACCAGTCCATTTCCCGACCTCACTTAAACCCTTCAGTGCCTTCCCATTCAGTGTATAACAAAATTCCAAGTCCTTAGCATACCTTGCAAGGCTCAGTGTGTGCTCTGGCTCCAGTCTGCCTGTCCAACTCTCTTCTTGGACCCAATGGTCCACTGACCTGTATGTTCCTAAAGTGAGACAATCTGGTTCTTAACCCTCTGCAGGGCTTCCCCTTGTTAGAGGACTTTCATCAGGTTACCAAAGGGCTACATCCTTCTGTAATACCTATTTCAGCTCTAGTGTCACCTCCCAGAGGACCTTCCCTGATGGCCTCTCCAATGCACCACTCCACCTTCCCCATTATGCCTTGTCCCCTGAACTCACTGTATCTTCTAATCAAACATATGCATTTAATAAGTTATAGTTTGTCTCCTGTCATTGCAGTTTAAGTCCAAAGAGAACAGGAACCTTAAGCTTTAGGTATTATTCTATTCCCTGGAGTTAATCCCTTGGCACATAACACATAATCAAAGATAAAACTGTGAAGTAGGAGCACTGACAGATAGATCTATGCCTTCCAGGCACCATAATTCTGTATTCAAGGGAAGTATATATGTAAAGCCATATTTTTTAAAGATTTTATTTATTTATTTATTTATTTATTTATTTATTTATTTATTTGACAGAGAGAAATCACAAGAAGGCAGAGAGGCAGGCAAAGAGAGAGGAAGGGAAGCAGGCTCCCTGCTGAGACGAGAGCCCAATGCGGGGCTCGATCCCAGGACCCTGGGATCATGACCTGAGCTGAAGGCAGAGGCTTAACCCACTGAGCTACCCAGGCGCCCCTAAAAGCCATATTTTAACTTAACAGCTTTCTGTGCACATCCTGACCTCAAATGTTCCTCCTGTTTCATTCCCGAGATTATTGGATAATTGTACATATTTTTACTTTTATGGAGAACAGAGGTCTCTGGAAGGAATTTTCACATCCAGCAGCTGACATATAAATGGTCCCTAATATATTTGTTCTAGGGCTCAAAAAGCCCTAGAACAAAATTTCCTAAACCTTTGAGGACACTCAACAACCTAAAACAAACAAAAAATCCAAAGATTAACGCTTCTTGGAAACATATATGCAATTAACAAAATTCCAAAATTTGTTAAGTCCTAATTTTTAATTTAGTATAAACCTCAGTGGGTGCCTCAATTCAGTAAGTACAATGCTAATGCCACGTGAAGTATTTTTATCCATGACTGTGCTCATGGTAATAAATTATTAAACAGGTTCAATAACGTTAACACTTGAAAAGCCCCATGTTGGTAAGTATAAAGTGCTTCTTTCTCCCTATTAACAGTTCAGTGGCCTATCTGTGGTTTCATCTGCAAGAAGAAAAATATCATCGAAGACTTGACACTTTGCCTTTGATTTTGGAGTAAACGTACATTTTCTCTGACATATGATAAAAACCAGAAGAATGGATGATGCAAGCAGAAGGACTGATTTTGGAATTCCTTTCTATTGGGGTTATTTTTCTCATATCAAGTGATGTTGAGCTTTCTTGAATCTTTCGACTACATTATCCTTTGCCTATTATACAATCTTGCCAGCATCAAAATATTGCATCATGGGGTATAAAAAGTAGGCGGTCTCCATGAAACACTAAAAATTCCCAGAGGCCAAAAATACCAAAACCAGATGCTCTCCTTAGGGCGCAACTTCTGTTTTCTGTGCTTCTTTTTATGTTATCAGCATAGATTAGCTCAGGATAAGCTACGGCAACAAAACTGTTTCCCAGGTGTTTCTCCAATAAGACAGGTGAATTGCTTACCATAAATGTTAGATGGGATTTTGCTCAAGTTTCTCACATAAAGAAAACTTCTGCAGAGTATTATTTTACCATTTAGCTTTTCTGCTGTCATGATATAAATAGATATTTGCATATATTTAATCATTAGAAGAATCTCTGCTTGACTAATTGTTGTACCCCTATTTTATTTTTCTTCCTGCGGAGCAGAATGTCTAACTTGTTACAGGATGTACAGATAGTCATTAGTACTCTTTTCGTGAGGGGCTATTACTAATCTCCTGTGGTTCTGCTCCGCGTTAGGCATGGCATTCGACAGTGAGTCTTGGGAAACCTTCCTCTGTGGTCTTGGATCTGTAATTGTTGGTTTCTCTATAAAGAAGCCAAACTGCACATTCACAAGATGGCCCTCATTGCAATCTTCGGAAATATGTACTGATTTCAAGCATTTTAAATGAAGGACCTATCCAAAAATACTTCAGCTTTATTAATATATTTTTTCTGGAATTGATTTTCACTCCTCATTTGAAGGAACCTGGTCAAAGGGTCATGGTAAAATGCAGTATTTGGAAATACCTTGCCCTGGAATTTCTCAGTGAGGTATCACACACGAGCATCCTGAGAATTTACGTCATCAATATGAGACAACATGGTGCAAACCATGACAACCGTTCTTGAACTTCCATCTGATGGACTCAAATGGCGAACGCTTTGAAGCTAGCCCTTTCATGAAACCATGACTCTTTGTTTTTTTCAACTTTCAAGCAAAAGGTAAGTGTCTTTCACCCTCTCCCTAATGTGTGCTGAGGATGAGGTGGTGATCAACCTTTACATGAGTGCAGCCTCTCCAATGAGACAGGAAATGATGTCATCTATCACTTAATACAATGGAAGAAGGTGGTGACCAAGAACAATGTAAGCTATGACTTCATCAGGGAAGATAAAGATTGTCCAGGTGATGATTTAATAAACTAGAAAAAAAGTGGGCTCACAAAATAACATATTCCGCTGGCTGGGAGGAAAGCGTGGTTAATAATCTTTGATGATGCAAGACCCTGAGCAGAGCCCGCATATCGGAACCCAACTGCATGTAGGGCACGATGTTGTGCGTTTCCATGTTCCGTTACCCTGACTGGAGGCACTGCCCCACCCAAAGGTCTTGGGTAACATTTATAACGTTTCCTGCTTGAGTTCTTCAGGAGTTGCACTGGGAAGGTCTCACCAGCTGGAACTCTTGTTGGCCTCTTGAAGCCCACTTTGCTTTCCTGGAGAAGCAACGCTGTTGAGATGCCGCAGCTCGGACCCCACCAACCAGCTCCCACTGAGATGACAGAAACTGGAGGACGCAATGAGTCCAGCAACATGAGCCGCCAGGATTGCCTCACCCTGCCCGTTCCGTGGGTGAAAAGGAAACTCTTGAATTTGGGGAAATGATGTGAGTAGAAATAGTGTCGGGGACAATTATCCACCAGCTAGGCAGACAAAGCAAAACATTTCTCTGTCCCATCTGTTCGCAGCAAGGAAGAATGAAGCCCACTGGGGCAGGAACTCCTGGGACGGCCTGGTCACGGAAAACCCTCCCTCCAGCCCCCTCGAGCCCTATGGCCCGGCCAGGGTGGCCGCAGACTTCTGTGGTTGAATGCGAGCTCTGATGCCATCAGTATATCGTGGCCACACAGGCGACCAAGCACTGTCTGAACAGGAAGCTGTTTGGGAGGCAGAAACTGTCTCTTGAACTGGGCAAGGTATCAAGCACAAGCTCCATCAGAGAAACTCAGAACTTAAGAAATCGGATCAATGTTACAGGGAAAGAGAACAACACCCATGTCAGGTCAGGTGGTCGGCCCCCATAGTGCACCCTCCTCTCGGCCCCTGCACCACAGCGTGGCAATAAAGCCATGGACAGAGTCCATGCTGTGACTCCGTGTGTGAGTGAGCTCCTGCAGAACTTCCAACGCTCCACAGATGAAACTCTACTCATCATGATGGTGTGGCACCTAATGATCAGATCATGTCTGGTCTTGTCGTATGCTTTCCTGTTTCACCAGTAATGATAAACAACGTAGTTAATGAAACAAAACTCCTTTATACCTGGGAAAATCTCCAGCTAACCCATGCTCAGAGATCACTCCAACAAAGCTGCCACGAACCAACTTGAGAAGCAGAAAAAGCCGCATTTATTAGCTGAGTCGTCTTCTGTAGGTAATTTGGACATTTGGCCAGTTCCTTTATCCGGATAATGTAGGAGAAAGGACTTCGGTCATCAGGTTCATCCAGAAATAAAAAAAGATAATGGCTTGGAGAAGAGGACCCCATCCTAGTCCCTGGAACCTGGGATTATGTCACCTTACATGGCAAAACAAGAACATGGCAGATGTGATTAAATTAAGGACCTAGAGATGGGGAGATTACCTTGGGTTATACTTACGGAGGGAAGCAGTAGAACTAGAGGCAGACAGAGGGAAAAAAGTACAACTGAGAAAGATGGAGAGGAGAAGAGAGGGAGACTAGAAGATGCTATGCTGCTAAATTTGGAAATGGAAGATGGGCAGTCTCCAGCACCTTGAAGAGGCAAGGAAATGGATTCTCCCTCAAAGCCTCTGAAAGGAGCCAGCCCTGCCAATACTTTGACTTTAGTTCATGAGACTGAGTTTGGACTTCTAACTTCTAATGATGAGAATAAACTGTTCTGTTTTAAGCCACTTCACGTGTGGTCATTTGTTATAGCAGCAACAGGAAGTGCGTACAATATATGTAAAGTACTAAAGAGACTACCTGGTCCATTAGAAAGACTCAAAAAAAAATTAGTTCCTTCTTTTCTTCTTTCTCTCATGAAAACAGACAAAATATAGCAGCCCAAGTCAAAAACCATTCAACAACACTTTTCCTGGCATTCTCAATGACTTATGTCATGTGATCAGCAATGCCCTCATGTGACCTGCTGTCATGCTTGGATGAACACGTGTGCATTATCTACCCAACCACGAACACAAAAGGACCAGTTACATTTTCCACCAAAGTATGCACAGAGGAAAAGCAATTAGTCCTCAAGGAGAGCCAGGAAGTCTACTGACTCAGTAACCACCCCCGTGCCTCCACCCTGGTTTACCAGGGCGCTGTCTGTGTCTTGCTTGACTGGTGCTTTCTCCGGGAATGCATATTCCGTCATACTCCATCTATAGCATGGTTCCAGATGAAGGAAGACGATGTAAAAATGCTCTGATCATATTACTTTAAAAGAAAGACAACGTATACATGCAAGAGGGTTTGTTTTCTTTCCATTAAAAAAGCAAATCCAGTTTTTACAACTACAGAAGCAAAATTTATTTCCACTGCCCATGCGGTTAGGAGGGAAAGTTCTTGTTTTGCTTTGAATCCAGCTCCCATCAATTCTGGAGAGTCTATTACATACTCCGGGGAGAAACGCTTGTTTTCTCAGCTTTGATAAAGAGCCTTGTATCACGCTGACACAGTGCTCAAGAAACGGCTGTGGGTTTTCTGGCAGGACTCAAACTTAACACAAGAATCAAAACTCCCCGAGAAGATACCTTCTAGCCCCAATGGTGGCCTTGATGCTAACGCATTACATCTCCCACCTGATATTAAAAAAAAAAAAAAATCATAGTTTTTAGTGTTTCTACATGACAGCATTTTCAGGGGAAGAATAGAACTCTTGAGAAAAACTCTGCAAACATTTTTCATTCCCTCCTCTCCCCAAATCTCACAGCACAAAGAGTCACTTTATTCAAACGTGGTTTTTATCTCTAAAAATTCATCTCATTTGCATCTAGGGGAAATATCACAACATCTGAAGAAAGGAAAGGAAAGAGTGGAGCAGAGTTGAAAAGGTTTCAGAATTCCTAGACATCAGCTATGACAGCCCCCAGCGGGGTGGTCAGCTGTGCTCACCTGACATTGACCTTCCTCTCAAGGAGGAAGGTCGGTTGAGTGACCCTGTGAAAGAGGCTCAGGAACGACCCAAGATGGCGGTTTCTCAGCCTCTGGGAACGTTAGCTCCCTCTGAGGCAATGGCCAATGTAGAATACTAACATGGATGGCTCTTATTTTATCATAACAGATGCTGAAGCAAATTCTTTTGCTCAGCACACACCCCTGTCCTTGAGTGGAGCATCTGAAGGACATTGCTGGTTGTCATCTGAAGGACGGGTGGAGCCAAGATGGTGTGTGGCTGGGCAGGAAGTGACGTGTGGACCCCTTGGATCACCTGAAGGACACTGTTGTTGCCATTGTGACTACGGGTGGAGCCAAGATGGTGTGTGGCTGGGCAGGAAGTGACGTGTGGACCCCTTGGACCATAATTTGGTCTGTGGCTATACCAGGCCCCACTGTCTCAGAGGCTGACCCTCTGTGTGAAGGACACACAGATTGCCGCTGCCTAATTTTCATGTATTTCCTTATATCTATCAGATCGTGTCTTACTGATGTTATTAACGAAGAGAAGTTTTTGTTCCCACTTAACTACAAGTCAGTCTGAAGAAAGTACAAGCATTCATTCTAACTCTAGAAACACATTTCCCAAAACCCTAACAAGAAAAATACCACGTTCTAGGCACCAGACCCTGGGCACTGACTCCCAACTTCAAGAGCAAAGCACATTTGTGGTATTAGATTATATTTTATTAAACATCTTTACTACAAGGTCTTCTTTTTCTTTCACAGTGTCCCTTTTATTTCATTTATTTTTTAAAAAGTTCCTTTGTAAAAAACTAGTAAATGCCCTTATAATGTCTTATAACACTCTCATGATGGTCCCAAAATTCTCTGGCACACAGAAAGCCACAGCTCTAATTCCCAAACTATTAAGGTCACCGTGTGGCCACCGGACTACTTGGAAGCCACCATGAAAGGCTGGCACCCAGTTCTGCTTGCTCAAGGACTCTTCAGCGAAGTATGTAGTGCAGACGAGGTCAGTAGTCTGACTTACGTTTTTGTCAGAACGGGTACTATAAATATTAGGTTATATAATCTGTCTACTTGGAATGTCAGTTCCCTCAGCCTTGGTGCGATTTTGAAGCAGATTCAGGAGGTGATGGAACAGGAAGTTCAATATGTCTGTCAGGACCCACCTGACAGAGTCGCTGCTATTTGAAAAAGGAAACCATCTATCCTAAAACATCAGGACTCTTCAGGGAAAACAGTCCTGTGGAATTTTCTAGAACCCAGATTTAAAATACTACTGGAATACAGGTGAATGAAAACATACTGGACAACGGTCCCAAGTTAACTGCCTATACTTCTTAATGTTGGATCCAGAGTTTGATATGCATAGAAACCAAAGAACTAAACATTCGTCCCTAACTACCTTTGCTATACATGCTGTAACACAAAATGCTGCTTCTTTAAAGATTTACTGATTGGAGAGAGAGAGAGAGAGTGCAGGGGAGGGAGGGGCACAGGGAGAGGGAGGCTTACACAGACTGCGCTAAGCACAGAGCTTGATGCGGGACTCGATCTCACGACCCTGAGATCATGAACTGGGTCGAAACCAAGAGTCAGACACTCAACCGACGGAGCCCCCCAACGCACCTCCACAAAATGCCATCTAAAAATTAACTACGAGATTTGCCGATAATACCAGTGAGAATGCAATATTCACAGCCATCTTTCCAGCGCCTGGACTCACTCCTGACCGGCGCTCACTCGTTGTCGAATGAACTGAACTCCCTGTTTTCAAAATGGGACTCAATCACGATTCTTCGGTCTGTACACAAATAAAAGTCCACATCGACGTTTGAGGGATGCTTTTTTGCTGCCACGACTGTGATACATTTTGGAGCAATTTTATAGAATGGGCGAACTCGGAACAATCTAACAAACAGTACGAAGCATCTTCTGTGTGCCCATATGGACTGGTACGGCAGGACCCAGGATGAATGCCCCGGGGTGGGGGGCTGCTGTTCACAGAGGCTCCTGCTACTCGTCCCCTTCAGAGATGGGAGCCGAGTTCCTGGGGACGATACCCGAACCCAAGAAACACAAAGCCTGTCGTCCGTCTGTCGCATGCTGTCCCGCCATCGCCTGAAGTCCAGCACGTTAAGATGGGGTCCCTTGTGTATTTATGGTTTTCCCTCCAAAACATTTGTTTCCCCTGCTCTCCACCATCCTTGATGACACTGTGGCTTTGCCTGCCACATGTCCTTCTCGCCCGCCCCTCCCTTTCCCAAGGCTTTGTCGTAACCCATGTCTCTGCTGTGCATTTCCGTGCACACGGGTCAGCACAGGACAGCCCCTGTTACGGCAAAGAGCTCTCTGTTGGACCCTCCACCTCAACTGCTGTCACCCCCCTCAGGGACAACTCTGTTTACTTCCCACCACGTGGACAACAGGTGCCGTGGGAAGCACTGTGGGGCAGAGGGGGCTCAGACGTTAGCTGGGGAAATGCTATCACAGAGCACTGAGCCGGCAGCAGAAGCGAAGAAGTGCAACCAGGCATCATCATCAATCATTATTATTATTATTATTATTATCAATCACCACTCTTACTGGAACGTCCAGCCGTGTGGGGGTGGCAGGCGGTGTGGTGCTAGCCTGTGGGGGATCCTAGGGCCCCGGGGTCTGGGTCTGCAGACGCCATCCCTGAGCACGGGCAACCAGAAGCTCCGACTCTTGCTGAGGCCCATGGTGGGCACACGGCATACCCGGTATCGACAGAAAAATGTATCTCACCTGCTGCCGCTTTTCAAATTCCAGCTTGATTCGAGACTTGATACAGTTGCACGTGTCCTGGTAGGTCTGCTGCAGGGCGAGCTCCATGAGATGCTTGTGGTACGCGCCCGCCAGGTTCCCACAGATGAAAATGATCACGTTGGCCAGGATCTAGAAAGACAGAAAGAGCCGCTCAGGAGGGCGAGCCTTGCTAACTCGGGAGCCCAACACCCGCAGAAGCCACGTGAGCTCCCGCAAGAGACGTCTCCACCGGCAGTCAATTTCACTGGTCTCCAGACTCACATTTTTATTGATTTAAAGAAACAGCTCTTGCCTTCAGGGATTTTAGCCCCTTCTGGGATCCACGCCCTTTGAGAGAGGACTCTGCGGTCCCTGCCTTGTCTTGGGGCTCAGCCATGGGATTTGCTCTGGTTAGTGCAATGGGCAGGGGTAACTGAGAGAAAGTATGTGAAGTAAGAAAGTAAGAGCGTAAGTGACATCACTGAGTGCAGTAGGCTTCGGGGGCCGGCATGGTTCCGGGTGGCTCTCCTGTGCTTCGTTAGCACGATCATGCTCTGGCTTGCCCACTGGTCCCAAGAAGATGAGAGGCTCATGGAACAGAGCCAACCAGACAGCCACTGGGATTCTGTGGTTGTTACAGAGCATGATTTCAGTAACAGGTAACTGACAGCCCTAGGCTGCTCGCACACCAAAGCTGTACTCACGGAGCCTGGGTGAGTGACAGTCCTTCTTACCTTATGTTTACATAGGAATATGGTAGACTCTCAAACCACGTAACTCACTACTCTTTTTTTTTTTTTTTTTTTTTGACAGAGAGAGATCACAAGTAGGCAGAGAGGCAGGCAGAGAGAGAGGAAGGGAAGCAGGCTCCCTGCCGAGCAGAGAGCCCGATGCGGGACTCGATCCCAGCACCCCGAGATCACGACCTGAGCCGAAGGCAGCAGTTTAACCCACTGAGCCACCCAGGCATCCCTCACTACTCTTTTGATGACAAAAGTTCACGTCCGCAAAAAATTGGGATGAAAACAGAAAAAATACAAAGAAATACTAAAATGAACCTGTAACAGTCCTGTCCAGGAAGAACATCTTGCTGTCCATAGGGCCTTGTCCCCACGACATGTCCCTCTGCATCCTCAAAACCGTTGCCAAACTTTGTCTTGCCAAGACCACTATCTTGTTCCAGAAGGACCAAATTCATTCTGAATGCAGTGTTTTACTTTGCATTTTTAAAAATTTAATATTTGATCAGATATTTTGTAGCTCATAAATATTCTGTGCAAACAGGATTTGGAATGCTTAGATAACATTCACTTCTATAGCTGTGCAAGAATTTAGTTTTATTCATAGTATCCAACACTTTATTAATATTCTTTGCATTGGCACACTGCGACAGTGGCTACCCTGACGTATAAAGCTTTGGTTCCAAGCTTCATCTTTTCCTTAAGTCGATTAGTAAAACACATAAAGTCAAAAGCCATGACCATTTTTAAGTTCTCGATATGTACCGTGAAATGGCTCTGAAAACACATTCCATTTATATTCTCACCACAGTGTAGGACATGGTTTTCTCAGCGTGTACTCCTACCCAGCACACTAGTCATACAGAGCAAGTGACAGCGATGTATAAAATGGATCCATACGGATTTCGCTCTTAAGTGTTTAGGGCAGGACCTGCAGGGCTGTCAGAGTGTGGGTGGCCACTCCTGGCTAAGGTGCCCCGTTGCCCCCTCCAACACATGACCTCATGTGTCACCAAATAGGGCACTACCAGCTTCCAGAAGCTCAGCATTCTTCTCTGAGAACCTCCTGCTAACATCAGTTTGCTGCTCCTGCTGAATGTCTGACCGGAGAGGCTGTGAGAAGGATCTGACCTCGTGAGCCAGGCGTCTGCTCCTCTCAGTGGCTTCCTCCCTTATCCCCTCTGTTCTAAGCCAGCAGAGCCCGTGGGCCCACGCGCCCTGTGCTGGGAGCAGGAGGAGGCGGGGTGATTCAGGGGAATGGTGTCCCGTCCCTGGAGCCCAGATCCAAGCCACATCTCCCAACAGCTGTAATGGTAGCAAAGGTGATGTCCTGTTCTCCAACCCATGATGTCCTTGTCTCAGTAGGTTCTGAATACGGGTGGAAAACAGGGCTCCTCAAGCTCTCAGGAACCTGTCTTGGGGACGGAGGGCAAAGCAGGACAGGGTTAGAAATGGGAAGAACAATATGACAAGATTCTCTCTGGAAAAAACACACCCCGCAGAAGAAGGGAAGGGTTGTTCAGACCAGAAGGGCCCTCCAGGTGTCCATCAAGCCCACAGATCCTGGACGCAGAGACCTCCCGCTCACCCACACTCTCACAGCAGGCCCCCAAAATGTCCTTTTAGGCAACCTCATCCTCCTCCTATAGAATGGACAATTCAAGAATTAACTCTGGGTCTCGCTCTGTGTGTGTGTGTGTGTGTGTGTGTGTGTGCACATGTGATGTGTACGCATGTGATTGTACACAGGATCTATTTGTCATGTGTGTATGTGGTATGTGTGTGCGTGCGTGTCACATGTGCGGTGTGTGTGATCTGTACGTGTGACCCATGCATGTGATGCATACGTACCCCTGATACATCTCTGTATGCCTTGTGGGACAGATCT
Source organism: Mustela lutreola (assembly GCF_030435805.1). Classification (NCBI taxonomy): domain Eukaryota; kingdom Metazoa; phylum Chordata; class Mammalia; order Carnivora; family Mustelidae; genus Mustela; species Mustela lutreola. Next base: position 5,723,876 of record NC_081294.1, on the reverse strand, counting down.
GTGTCTATGCTGTGTGGTTTGCGTGATGTCTGTGTGCACACTACACGTGTAATTTACATGCACCGTGTGCAGTTTTACATGATGCATGTGAGCCATGGATACCTCTGCTAGATAAATAACATGCCTATATGACGTGCTCGTGACCTGTGGGAGGCATGCGCGTTGCTGCTGGGCGTGTGAGTGTAAGCCCTGACCCAGAGTGTGGGAGCAGGGGAGCAGCCTTCACTGCCATTTCCAAACACTTCTAACTGCAGGGGGCTCCCCTTCCTCCCGGAGCCGAACGCACACCCTTCGCCTCTGTGAATGCCCGTCATGTGAGCACAGGGGCTTGCCAGTGTAGTCCTGACTCCCATCTGGGGAGGAGTCCTTCTCCAGCCGACGGGATCGATCTCAGTGCCCTTCCTCCAGCGCAATGGTAATTCAGCACTGCCGGATTCTGCTTCTCCAGAATGATCGTCTGCTTTGCTAGATTTTCCCAACCTTGTCTCTGCTGGATTTGCTCTGAAGGACGGTGCCCCAAAGAATGCAGACGACGAGGAACGCCAACACAAACCAGACTGCTCAGAATTGGAAAATGCTATCTCTTTCCTTATTAGGTACAGCTGAAATAATAACTTAGTGATTATCTAGTGGAGATTTTTCCTTTTCTCCTTAAAAAAAAATGCCTTCAAAGCAGAAATGTCAACATTTTAGGAAGTGGAGTCCTCCAAAATGAGAACCAAATGTAAGCAACAGAGCCTGATGACGCCATCCGCTGTCCCCGGGAGCCCCCACGGCAGGGTGTAGGGACAGAGCCTTCCCTTGCTCACCTGGAGCCACTTCTTCTACTCACAGGGACCTCAAGAGCAACAGGCGGCCTCTGCCCATTTGGAAGCCACTGGGACACCTGCTGCACACCAGCGCTGCATCTCTGAGCGACTGTCACTGGGGTGCGTCACCTCCCCCTCCAGCTCAGGCCAACAATTGGGTGGTCACACAGGCCCCCTGGGGCCCTGCCCATTGCTGGTGTGGTCACCAGGTCATCTGGTGGGCGCCTTCAGGATCACTACAGAAATCTACAAATCTGATGGATGTCCTGCATTATTTTTCTTTCAAAAGGGTGCATTCATAGAATGACTTTGTCTAAAACCCAGGACACCAAAGAAACGATTCAGTTAAAATATTCTTTTCAAAAACAATCTCACAGCATTTTATTTTCTAGAAAACTATTAGGCAGAACACATGATGAAAAACCCCATCTTCAACGACGCTGGATTTGTTTTATAACATCGAACCGTCGTGACGCCTTCTTTTATCTCATTGCTCCATTTAGCGACTTTTGCATCTGCCAGAAAACAGGAGAGGGAACTCGGCCTCCCACGGGATGTCTTGGAAGAAAACAAATTGTTTAGGGTGAAAACAGCCGTGAAAAGTTTACCCTGAAGAGTCAAACCAGGCCCTGAAGTATCGGGGATCTGCGCGAGAGGCAAGAGCGTTCGGCCCGGGCTCTCCCCGCTGCCCGCCCGCACCCCATGTAAGTGGGGTCCGCCGGCCACGCTGCTCAGAGATCCTCGGAACTGAGCGATCCAAGCCAAGCCTTGCATCTTTCCATTCTTGCAAGAGCCCAGAAGACAAAACCGCCGGGAGCATGGACTTGTTTTATTATTTCATTTCGTAGGCAAAGAAACAGGCTAAAAAGTGAAGAGACGGGAGGGCCGGTGGGGCTCTCAGGATGACTCCTGCTCCATCCCACACTGCCCAGTCCACACCGGTCAGGCAGGTGCACCCAGCACGGTCTGACTCTCTGCTGGGGCACAGGGGGGGTACGTTTAGGGAATTTCGGAAGAGATGTGCTATCCTGTAGGAAGCTCATAGTTTGCTTCCCTTTAGAGAGCATCTGTATCTTGTGCTATAAAAGCCCTTTGATCATTTAAGCTACTTGAAGTCACTGCATTTTGGAGACCACCCATTCACGGAGCTTTCACCTCCTGACGCTGCTGTGTCTGAGTCTGTTCAAAGGAAAGTAACACAGAGGTTGAGCGATTTCTAACGGATCATGTGACCAAACGCAAAGGACCTGCGGGTTATCTCACTGGGGAGGAGAACATTCAAGTGTGTGAGTTCACTGTCCTTTAGCATTGAGAGATTTCCATGTGGCTTAGATGATCACTCAGGAACTGTGCAACTCTGAGAGCTTATAGTTTGAAGAGTTCAGACTTCCTGCTCTGAATCTGAGGGTAGGGGCTGTACGCTACCACCCGCACAGGACGGCAGATGTCCACACGTGCCAAGGACAGGCTCCTGGGAATGAGAGGAGCGGCATCACTTAAGGACATGGTTTCCCCATGAATTAAGAGCACGGGGTTGGAGGAGGAAAAATGGTAGAGCATTTGAAATAGGTCATTGGTTTAAGACAGAGCAAATCATAAATATGCAAAAACACCAATTATAAGTCAAAAGAAAATAAAAGAGATACAAGAACGTTATGAAAAGAGCTGCAAATGAATATTCAGCAAGCTTGCCGCATCTCATAAGCACCAAATTTGGCTTAAATAAAACAATGCTCTTGCTCAGGAGAGAAAACGATCGGGTAGAACTTCCGTCCGTGGAGCTCTCAAGCATGCTGTGAAGACACCCAACGCCAGCTCCTTGGCATTCCTTGTGATGTTCAAAGAATTAAATTTGCTGTATGCCCGGGCCTGAGGGTTTCTGCTTTTTATCATGTAGTGCAGACTAGAAATACTGTGTTTGGATAATAACATCCAGCAATCCTTAAGACATGTGTTAGAATTCTCTAACTCAAAATCCTTCCAAATGAATAGAAGGGGAGTCAGAAACAAAGTCTGTTGGACTTAATGTGTGTGTGTCTCCCCAAAATTCACAGGTAGAAGCCTTCACAGGAGGTGGGGCTTATGGGAGAAACTTGGGTGTAGGTGAGGTCATGAAGATGTGGCTCCCCTGATGGGATTAGCATCTTCACAAAGATAGGAAGAGTCCAGAGCCCTCTCTCTCCACTATGTAAAGACTCAGGGAGAAGGGGCCGTCCACAAGCCAGGAGAACTCTTACCAGGGGTGGATTTGTCAGGCACCTTGATCTGGGATGCCCTCACCTCCAAAATGGAGAAATCACTTAGTGTAGTCTGAGTCCCAGTCGGAGGTGTTCTACCAAGGCAGCCCAAGCACCTGAGCAATGGGCATTACAGGGCTCGAGTTTGAGACTGGAAGTGAAGATCAGGAGGCCACCTGACACACTGTGACGTCCTATGGAAATGGCCACTGAAACCAGACGGTAGGGCTGGTTGTGACTCTTCCTGTCATTACCCTCTTTTGTATTACATCTGTTACTATTAAGTCTTTCTGAATAGCACACAGCCTGTTGTTTCTGCAGCCACATTTGGGTTGAAGGATACAGATCTCATGTGTAGATGGGGTTCAGGTCCAGCATCACAGGGAGATAAAACATTTGAGACACTTGCTCATCTCAGAAGTGAGCCATCAGCTCATCATAAGCCACAAGGAAGAGATGAACCTAGAAGATACTCAAGACCTTGGTAGAAAGTTCCTTCCATAATGCAAGTCACTGAGAATGCGGCTTCCCGAGAAGGGAAAGCTGACTTAACCAAGCAGAAAACCAAACGTGTACTTCTGAGCTCAGTGTCTACAGATTTGAAATGGATGGGGATAAGGATGCCTTGATGAATAGTTGAGAATAAGAAAAAAGAGACAAAACAGAATTTCCAATTTTCTGAACTCTGCGGGGAAAGACTAAACCAGCCTCCCACCATTGAAGACAGATAGCTCACTCCCCTTTGCACAGAGGAGGGTACTGTCACACTGTTTATTCTCTTGTCTATCTTGGACTTCAAACCCATGGAGCAATCTCAGCACTGGGGGCTCAGCTCCTCTCCACCACGGTAAGAAAGGAGACCGAGCCAATACATTATATGGGAAGGAGGGAACCACCACCACTATAACTGACATTGCACAGTTCTCTGGCATCCAAAGTGGGGACCCTCATAGCCTTTGTACTGTGACCAATTTTGCAGGCCATTTCTTCAGAGCAAGGCTACCAGATATTTCTCTCCCCACTCCCTGCGGTGTTAGCAGAGCTCCAGCTCCAATTTCAAGAGCACCTGATGACAAAGCTTGTCTCTGTCGGGTTCCAGCACTATCTCCTGTCACCCAGCCTGCTGGTACAGTGATGTTTGGATGATAACACCTGACATTTTGTTAATCACCCAATCAATGATTAACTGAACTTTGTATCTCAGCTAAAACCCACAGAAATTATTATCACCTTGGTCCTTGCCGAGTCCAAAGAATCGGAGGGTTATTTATCTCAAAGAGATTCCGCTCTGCTCATTTCAGAAACTCAAGAGATCAAATGGTCCTGGATAGTCCAAAGGGTTATTAATTACAGGTCTCGGAATCATACCAAACTTGCTCTCCCGTATGTAATGACACACACACAACAGAATGCGCTTTAAGTGATATGTCTTAGTGCTTTTCAAAACTTTAGAAATATGTAATTCTATACTAATAAATCTCAAATTTTACTAATCTTAAACCAGCTTTCCTAAGGATCTTCACCAAGCAATATACAACAATTTGCTTCATTCTGGTGATTTCCATGAACTTAAAAGTGAAAAAAAAAATTAGTACACTTTAGAGTTTCACTAATTTAGAGCCTCTAATTAATCTGAAGCCATGAAATCTAGCTTCCTTTAAGCGCCATACAGAATTCCCTTCATTCATTGCCACTTTACGGGTGACATATTTGATAACCCCTCATTAAAATTTTAAAAATTGGTAGGTGATCAGATTCAAATAACAAGTATCACCAAGGCTATCAGACCCTTCAGTCTGTGTGGCTTGGATCAAGATGAAATTATAATTTCATATAATATAATATAAATTATAATGAAATTATAATTTCATATAAACGCCACTGCGTTTCATGGCGCACATGTGAGATAAAGATTTCCTTTCAAGGAAAACGGTGCCCCAGAGGGGAGGCCCGCCTTTTGTGGGTACGTGGGGTATTTTTGCACTGATGACCTGTGACATGTTTCTGTCCCATTATAACCTACCCAACAGGAGGCAGACTTAAAATTAAATAGACCAAACATCACGCATCCTCTGATTATGACTAAGATGACACTTTATGAAGGTACACAGACCTAAACAGAGATAGCAAATATAATGTGACAACAGAGGGACAACTGGTTAGGGAAGAGGCATGGCAACCCAGGGACGGCATGGCCAATCTTGGCTGTGAATTTAAATGTGACATTAGCAAGCGTGTTCACAGAAAGGCAACAGATTGCAAACTCCTGCAAAAACGAGACGCCAAATACAGAAGAAACACAATGGGTGCTGTGATTCAGAAGCTCTACTTTTGAACTGGAATGCCCTTTTTAGTAAGGGCAAAAAATGTTCCACAAAGTCACACTGTAATTAAAAAAAAAAAAGATAAGTCACTGCCTGGATGCATAAACAGAACCATTTGTGAATAGGAAAACAAAAAATTTCCTCTTCCAAACTAAACTTTACATGTTTCCTTAATGATACCAATTATGGCGGGGGGAGGCCTGGCAGCAACTTCTCTTTTAACAGAATAAAAGGCCAATATGAACTTAAAGACAGTCTCTCCCCGGCGTGCTCTCCCCTACTCTATAGGAAGTGATGTAATGAATGCCTCATCTCGGTGCATATTAAACCAGCACCAGCTGTGCGTGGCATTTCTGCAAGAGCATGACCAGCTCCAAATGTCTAAGGAATGTAGGTTTTAACGTTTCAGTGGGTTCTCCGGTAATTTCTAAATGATCCGTCTTTAAAACTAAGTATCGTGTTGGAATGAACGGAATTGTAACCCACCAAATTCAATTCTGGCCTGAACACTGCGTTCTGTAAGGCTGCAAAGATGCATTTTTAATGCCGTTGACATGAGATCTTGATTTCTGGTCAATTTCACCCAGAGACGATGCATTAGTTTTGACCAAATCACTGAGAAGCATGTTTTGTTTTCCCAAATGACCACGAGAGTCCAGCAATTTTCCCAGGTGGCAGCATTCAAGGACCATAATCCAGAAGAGCAGACTTTGCGAAACTGTGGTGGTCTGGCCATGACGAAACATCACGGGGGCGGGGGGGAGCGGAAACAGTAGACATCAATGCTCCCATAGTTCTGGAGGCCGGAAGTCAGATCCAGTATCGGTAGGTTTGGATTCGCCTGAGCCCTCTCCCCGGCTTAGAAAGGGTCTTCGTGTTTCATTCCAGCTGTGTCCCTGCACAATCTTCTCTCCACATGGCCCTGGTGTCTCCCTGTGGGCCCTAATCTCTTCTTCTTGTAGGGTTTCAGGCACCTGCACCAGAGTCCACCCAAATAGCCTCCTTTTAAAACTTCATCACCTACACATGCCCCCTCTCCACAGGCAGTCACATTCGGAGGTACTGGAGGTTGGGGCTTCACCATACTAACTTTTTAGGGGTAGGGGAGGCACAATTCAGTCCGTAATAACATGATGCTGAGTTTTAAAGACAGGTTATTTAGAAATTACCAGAGAACCCACTGAAACGTTAAAACGTGCATTCTTCAGACATTTGGGGCTGGTCATTCTTTTGCAGAAATGCCACACACAGCTGGTGATGGTTTAACAGGAACGGAGATGAGACAGTCGTTACGTCACTTCATTCAACCAGCGTTATCTAGCATTCATTTATGACCAACCAAATGTTTTACCCCTTCCCCATGAAATCAATGTCATTGGGATAAATGCAGTAAAACAAACCAAGAGAAGTCAACAAAGCAAGCAAACACAGGAGACACAGAGCCAGCTTGTCACGAGCGGGACGGTGAGCTGCCGCTATAGCTCCGAGCTCTGGGGGAACCGAGGGTGCTGCTGTCATGGGTGTTCACGGCGACCTGTCTTGACAAGAGAGGGTCCTGTGGTTGAAGGAAGACTTATGATAAATGGAGCCTACTTCTTCCAACACTATTACAAAACTTTCCTGCAAAAAATTAAACCACTAAAACCACAAATGCAGACGTTCCCAAATTTCCCTATTTCACAATGCTCAGAGTGTCTTGTGAATTTTTCATAGCATTCCTAGGTCAAAGGAAATACCGCAAAGTATTGCGTATGAAGTAGTCGTGTCCAGAAGAGTTACTTATTGTGACCTAACAACTTAGTAGTTGTTGGGGGACGACAACGACATATATATAACAATAAAATATAATATTTTTGTCTCATTCTTCAAAGACCCAGGGACTTAGGATGGGCCCTCAGTAGCCAACGTGTTCGTGGAACACTGTGAACCTTCACAGCCACTGGACTCTGATTCAGCACCACCACAATCATAATTCCTGTTCTGTCTTGACTTCTTGGATTTTTGAAAATTTGAAATATCATGAGGTGCCCCCCTGGGTGCCTTGGCACACAGTTTGGAGAACCACATCCCTAATAAACTACAGTTTTGACAAAATAAGTAATTAACATGACAGAATTGAAAGTGTTCCTATAATCAGGATGGGGCACGTGCAATGTTTTCTCCTTCGTAAACTCTGAAAAGGTCTACTGGATTAGACCAAAAATCTAGGAGACTGGTTGGCAGCTTATACAAAGGGGTTTGCTTCTCCTAAGTAAGCCCAACCTGAAGGTATTATGGTGCAGGTTTTTTAGAAGATCCAGCTGACAGGAGTGAACCTTGGTGGGTTTAACCTGGAGGGGTAAAGTGTTCTATGTGTCAGTTTTGTGACTGAGTCGAGGCTGACGTAGGGGCAGAAGGAGACTGTGGCCCGGAATGCCACGTTCATGGATGCAAGAACCACACAAGAGGGAGGTAGTTGGGGGTCAAAGTTGGCAAAATGCCCTGGGAATAGCAGAAAAAAAAGAACAAAGCCTTGTGTCATTGTCAATGGCAGGTACTTCCCTCCTCAAGCCCCCTTGTCTTCCTCAGAGAGAAGCGAAGATCTACTCCACCCACAGGCCAGGGTCTCACCCAGAAAGAGGGGGAAAGTCTCTGGAAATGATAATTTGCAATGGTTTCCAAACAGCGAGCTTCACACACGCTTTTTCAGCCTTTGAGGAAAGTAAGAGAGAAAGCCCCGACCTTCATCTGGAACTGTCACGATCACATTTTAAAATGCTAGTGTTTCCAAGTCTAAGTGCATTTCTGGGATGAATTAACTTGCTTCCTGATGGTGTGAAGAAGTACTGCAAGCCAGGCAGGAAACAGAAATCCATCCAAGGCTACCAGAACTCCAAAGAACAAGTATAAAAAGTTAAGAATCTTCACTTCCACCTTCCAGTGGACACATTACATAAATAAATCTGTCCATTAAAAAGTCAAGAGTAAAATGATTCAATGACTAGTCCAGAGGTACTCATTTTTTTTTTAAGGACCAAAATAAAGAGTGGAAATCCTAGCTGAGAAGTCATGATTTCCCCTTTATTTTGTATCGCAAATAAATCAGACCTTAACCAAGTACAGCAATATTTACTATCTCACAGTTTATTTTAGAAAAACAGCAATGCCTTTCTTTACAATTGAACAAGATTATTTGGGGCATGAAATTAAATAGAGCAGCACAAAAGTTTACTGAATGTTCAAGAAACAGAATAGTCTGAGAAGTGGTCTTTACACGAGAAAGGAGGAGAGGCAGGCCTTACGGAGCGTCCCAGGGTCCTGTGGCCCTGATGGCTGCCTTCCTCCCATCAGACAAATTAACCTGCTGTGCCTGTGAGGGGGGCACATTTCTCAAAGCTCAAGGACTTCTGCGGGCACTGCTCTGAAAGACGCCAATGAAAAAAACCAAAACACAGGCCCAGCATCAGAACCACACGGCAGGGGAACCGAAATGGGTGAACAGTTTGACCGTAAGAATACGCATTTAAGACATTGCTTTGTTTAACTGAAATTCGACAACCAAATTCCACAAGCAGCAAGAGAAACAGTTTTTAACCACCAGGCTCAAGAGAACCACACAGACCTGGACCATCACCCTGGACCCCACCCAGCAACGGGGATTCTGGGCTCTGGTTCATTCCTGAACTTTTCCCCACAGCGAGCCAGGCTGCTCCTAACCACGCAGTAGCCTCCCCTCACCACACACAAGGCTTTCTTTGCTTCCTTCATTGTTTCTCATTTTTCCTTTGGGACCAAGTCTTAAAGCCTTGTCTACTGGAGGGGCGCCTGGGGGCTCAGTCATTAAGTCACTAAGTGTCTGCCTTTGGCTCAGGCCAGGATCCCAGAGTCCTGGGATTGAGCCCCTTGTCTGACTCCCTGCTCAGTGGGGGACCTGCTTCTCCCTCTGCCTATTTTTGTGCTCTCTTTGTCAAATAAATACATAAAATCATTAAAAAAAAGCGTGTCTACTTGAGCTCTTTCCACTACTTTGATCCCCGACTCCCCATTTCCCGTTTCAAACAAGACAGTAAGCCCAGCATAACTCCGAGGGTGGTCAAAGCCACTGACCCTTGCTGTTCCCTCCTCACTCCCTGCCGTGACTCCCGAGGAGGGCCTCTGAGCCCCTGGGCGCCATCGGCGGCCCAGGATGCCCACAATCCCCCCCTCCTGTGGCTTCCTGGGTTCCACGCTCCCTAGGGTCCCCCTGTTCCACGGACTCCCCTGCTCTGACCCCAATGTTCCACTCTCCAGGGTGCCATGTGGGCCCCGATTTCGCCCTCCCAAGGTCATCCATGTCCGTGACTTCCTCAACACCAATTCCCAAGCCAGACCTCAGTGGGGATCTGGCTCGGAAGGCTGCTCTTGGAAGGGCTGTATTTCCATTTTACCGTTGGCCCGAAACTCCATCTAGGTCCTGCCCCAGAGCACCTTCAGCTTCTGGTCAGGCACCACCCTGCAACTCCCCTCTGGGCCCCACACCCTCCTCTGGGGTCCTCCGGTGTGCTCACTGCTCCATCCAGGTGTGTGCTCACTGCTCCATCCAGGTGTGCTCACTGCTCCATCCAGGCCTGAGGCCGTTGCTCGCAGAGCTCTCTGGGTCTCACACAGCCCCTTCCTGCTCCTCCTTCCAAGGGCGCGTGCTCCTTCTCCCAGGCCGGCTCCTCCCCGCACGTTCTCTGAGGGCCTGTCCCTCACCAGCACTACACCCAGGCATCTCCTCCAAGATCACTTGCCCCCAAACGCAATATCTGCTTATTGCCTGCCTCTCCAGCTCTGCTCTGTGTTCCAGGAGGGCAAGGATCCCATGTATTTTATGCCCTTATGTATATATCGGGTAATTCCTAAGGGGTCTATCATGATGTGCATCAGAGAAACATTCTTCGAATGAATGAACATACCCCTCATATCCACATGATCCACTACCTCACAACGGAGAGATCTTCATTTGTCCATGGAGTAAAAATCTGTTCTCTCATTTAACAGGTGCTGCTGACAGCCTACCGTGTGCCGGGGACTGTTCAAGGGGCTGGAATTTTGAGAACAAAGACAAAAATCCCTGCTTGCCCTCACGAAGCTTACATTGAAATATGATTTTTGGCCTTAGATCAATCTGCTCCTTTTTTCTGCCTTTTATATTTGGAAATAAAACTTCATAACTGCTTTGTAAGATGGTATCCTTAATATCAGGACTGTGCTTTGGCATACAGCTAATGTCCCTGCAAGAAATCCATGCAAATGATATCAAGAATACACATGAAGAATTTGGACCCCAAATGGTCCTATCAAAGCTATCCTGGGGGGGAAAAAATGCAGACATGTGTTTTGTCATGTGAAAGAGAATGACACCTTCCTAGGCTGGCCAGATTTGACTCTGATCTGCTGGGGAAACTAAAACATCAAAAGAAAAGATGTGTGTTAAAAAGGGCAGGGTGAGTAGGTGGTGAAGATTTTAATTCTGGAAGCAGAGAATAAGTCCAGTCCCTGATGAAAACAGGGCTGTCCAGAGCAGACGGCATCTTGTCAGCTGCTTCTCGCACCTGGCCCACCTGGCTGGTGCGTCGCCCCAGTGGACGTGCCCACTTAAGGCTTTCAGAAGTCCTGTCTTAAACCATGAGTTCTCAACAGGGCTGTATCCTTCCCCCAGCAGGCAAAAACATGGCTTCTTGGGGAAAGCAAGAAAAAGTATCTTTTTGTTTTGTTTTGTTTTGTTTTAGAGAGAGAGAGAGAGTGAGTGAGCATGGGGAGGTAGGGAGGAAAGGCAGGAGAGGGAGCGAGAGAATCTTAAGCGGTTTCCATGCCCAATGCAGGGCCTGATGTGGGGCTCGATCTCACAGTCTTGAGATCAGGACCCTCGTGGAAATCAACAGTCAGACACTTAACTGACCGAGCCAGCCAGGTGCCCCAAGAAATTTACTTTTTGAATGTATAATGCACAGACACGCTTACCTCACTTAAATAAATATGCAATATTCTAAAATTTCATGGGGGGGTTAGAAAAAAAAAGTCTAAAACGGTTCTTTAGGAGAGTAATAATGGAGAAGAGTCAAGAAACCTTGCCTGAAACATCATTTGTGGTATCTCCGTGCTCATGGGTGGCCTCTGGATAAAGAGGCTTCTTGGTACAGAAATGGTTAAGAGATAATTTCACAACCTATCTGATCTATGACAGTCGTATTCCTCATGATACATTAACACATTAACTCCCTGGGCTTACATATCATTATTTTTCACTTTTGTTAGAGCAAGTCAGTCACCCACGTTTGGCTGGCGAAGTGTGCTTTACTGACAAGATTACACCCAGGATGCTTTACTGACAAGATTACACCCAGGAGCTCTCCAGACTGAAGGCCACTCCCCACAGGAGAGAAAGCCCCCAGGTGGACAGACTTTACCTGTTCAGACAGGCTTCCCCGGGAGACATCATTCTTCAAATTAAGACCAATTTATCTGACTCCACCAGGCACAGATTTAAAGACACCCTTCTTAATCTATGCATATTTCCTTTTTGCATTGCACATAAATCACGCCCAATTCTGCAAGTGACTTTTGCCATCTTTTATAGCTACAATGAATCTAATGAAAACATCATGATCACATACAAATGCAAATTTCACACGCAAACTGTGCTCTGTTTAGGGAACTGAAGACTCGCATTTTAAAGTGCACTTTACTCGCCATACAAATACCTCCTCTGATTTGTGCTTAAGAATGGAAAAGGCAAGATAAGGCTTCACCAAGGTGCTTTCCGCACAAGAGCTCCTTGCAGCAAGGTCTTGAAATGTGCTGTGCCTTCGAGTCGCCTGGCAGTTTAAAAAGATATGTATGTGCTCAGGACCCACGCCTGGAGAGTCAGTAAGCTATTATTCTCTTAACATAAATCTCCCTGGACTTATGCACTGGGAATGGAGAAACGAATGTCAGACATGAAACATGACTAGCCTTGAATACCGCCGAGACAAAGAAACAATTCGGGGGAGAGGAGCTGAATATTTCATCAAGGATGGAATGAATACTGGTTCATGGTAATGAGGACACGTTACCTCCTCCGAGGAGGTGGGCTTTGCTATTCAAACTAAAAATGTAAGGTGTGGTGTGATTATTTAGACCAAAGGAAAGACATCCTTCCGCTCCTGTAGGAGGGCCCTGGGCTGATCGAAGGAGGAGATGGAGGCTGCGGTCCAGGGTCCAGGCAGGAGAGCCTGAGCCTGGATTCCCCCTGAGGCCGAGCTGTGCGGTGAGGGCAGGGGAGGAGTGAGGCTCCCCAGCTGAGCCAAGGCCAACCTCAGATACTCATGTGGGAGCAGACAAATGGAGTTGCCGAGGACCCACAGGAACGGCTGAACTAAGGCTGAGGGGAGGCGGTGGAAGACAATACACCGGTACTGTGACCTCAGAGAAATATTCTCAGGAGGATGGGCTTCCCTGGAACTTCCGAAGGAATATTTTTAAATGCACTCTTTCAGGATTACAGAGCCCCTAGCCATCACGCACCCCTAAACTTCATTTTGAAAGCAAAGAGCAAACGTTCACTAATTTCTAAGACAAGTGGAAAAAAGAAATCATCATGTTAACACCAGTTAATAAACCAGCACTCTGAACTTCTACGTCATTCTCTTGTTCTTCTGTGAGACCAAGACAGCATGCCAGGTCTAAGGGTGTTTGGATAGCAAAGCTGATCAAGCTGGGATTCATAAGCGGGATTACACCTCATCGCCTGCAAATACGCAACCTTGCCCTTTGCATTAAGAGGGCATCGCACGAAATGAATGAGTCAAAGACAAACATCATGTGATTGGACGTACAGGGAGACTCTAAAAACAAGAGAAGCAAACAAAGGAAAAACCAGACACTTCAATACAGAGAACAAACTGACGGTTGCCAGAGAGGAGACGGGAAGGGAGGCTGGGTAATGTGCAGAATGGATGAGTTATGCATAGAAGTGTCGAATCGATACGTTGTATGACTGAAGCCGATGTAACAATGTACGCCAACTACACTTCAATAATAAAATGCTGGTACGAGGAAACTTTGGTTTAAAAAAAAAAAAAAAAGTTGTATTTAAATGAACAATGAGCGCCAGGATGGCTCAGTCGGCGAAGAGTCTGACTCTTGATTTCAGCTCAGGCCATGATCTCAGGATCGTGTCACTGACAGTCCGGCTCTATGCTGGGTGAGGAGTCTGCTGGAGATTCCCTGTCCTTCCCTTCCCCCACTCCCACGGGCAGGCGCTCTCTCGCTCTAAATAAATAGATGAAATCTTTGAAAACAATTAAAAAAAAACCAAATTGTCATTGACCAAATTGAGATTTATTTTATTTTACAGATTTTATTTATTTAATTGACAGAGAGAGATCACAAGTAGGCAGAGAGGCAGGCAGAGAGAGAGGGGGAAGCTGACTCCCCGCTAAGCAGAGAGCCCGATGCGGGGCTCGATCTCAGGACCCTGAGATCATGACCTGAGCCGAAGGCAGAGGCTCTAACCCACTGAGCCACCCAGGTGCCCCCCCCCCATTGAGATTTAAATGTTAAACTCTGTCTTTCATAAATAAAAACATTTTAAACTTCACTCAACCATATAAATAAATAATACAGTCACGTGTATTAAATTTTGCACGGACGACTGACGAATGGACTCGAGCACATGAGTATGCCCAGCAGATTTCATTTTTTCTGGGTCTGTCCTTGATCCCGCTGTGCGTCTCACCATCAGGTTCAGGCCCGCTGGGTAATGGCTCAAGAAGAGAGAACTGTGAGAAAATTGCCCGTCATGTTGTGTCATGTCACGACAGTAAGAGCCGTTCCAGGATCACAAATGATGTTCTCCTCCACAGGTTGTCCTAACACCCCGTAAGGACCCATCTGTGGGCACGCCCATAAACATGGCACATGCAAGCCTGAGTAACAGCCTTCCTTGGGTTTACCAAGTACTGCAAAATCACTGCACTGCGGCTTTCTGCCAGTGGAGGCGGCCAGAGCTCCGTACTGCACACAGCATTCACCTGCACACTTAAAGGAAAAACTGCACTTTGGCAATTTATGTACGTTGGAGATCATTACTGCCCACGAAAGTAACAGCTATTCCTACCAATCCTGGCAACAGGCAAGATGGCAACACCAGATGGTGTGGTGAGCACCTGTGAGAACCAGGGCAGCCGGGTTATGCGAGCACTCGGAGGGAGCAGCTAGGCAACTCCTTGCCCAGCCCCTCTCTCTGCGGACCTACAGAAGCCAGACATGCACACACTTGCTTCCGCAGGCTCCTATGTAGCTGGGAGTATATGTGAATCACCTTTGGAAAAGGAAGACTCTGTGTTGGCTTTTAATTTCGCACTAAAAAGGAACAGACACAATTCTTGGGAAATGTTCAGTTTCCTACTCCTACTTGCTTTGAATGCAGATGAAATGGCTGGATCTGCAGCAACCTCCACATGACCATGAGCGAAGGGCCAGTGGACTCTGGAAACATCAATCCCGATTTCATTGATCTGTTGGACCAAGGTCAGTGGCCATTCCACCTCTGGATTTCTTTTGACTAGAGGCAAGTAAATTTCCATTTGATCAAGCCTCCCTAGTTTGATTTTGTGTTTTCTGCAGCCGAATGTGAGGCTGACTCATAGGGTTGGGACAGCCCGATTGAGTTAGCAAACACAGCTTTCCCTGTGTTGTGGCATAAGCTTCTGTTACGAGTAGTTTTCTGAGTGTGTTTGGTGTAAAGCAAATGAATGAGTTGGGACCACACATGAAAGCTATGTATGGAATGTACCCTAAATAGTCTAGCACACCAATAAGAGAAGGAATTGAGACTGATCTGAGAAAAATTAACCTCTTTCTGGAAACCATGATGTCAAGAAAGACTTGAGTGAGAAAGACAGACTGGACAGGGTACAGGAGCGGGCGAAGGAGACCTCCTGCAGGTGAGTCTTGAGCTGAGTATGAAGAGGTCAGAATATGGCTCCTCCATACACGGGGGCCCACGCTTTGAGAAGAGCAAATCGGGCCAAGCATGAAGTCATCCCGAGTGTACCAGCCTGAGGGATAAAGGGACAACAGCAGACACAGAAGACACATTCTTTCCCTCCAGGAATGGACTCTAACCTTATGAAGGCAGAATAAGCTCACAAAGGGAAAACGTCCAGATTTCGCCCAGGCACCATTTTTGCCTGTAGCGAGCTGAATGCTACGCCCCTATTCAATGGCTTGCAGTGTAATTAGGTTACGCATCAGAGATGACATCCTTCTAAAGTAGGGTGAGCCTTAGATCCATGACAAAGGACCCTGCGGGAAGAAAAAAATGCTGGAGAAGCCATGTAGAGATGACCCCGAGAGAGGAAGGATGGAACCACAGCCAAGAAACACACAGCGGCCAGCAGAGGCTAGGGGACGAGAGAGGAGGGTTCTCCCCTAGAACAGAGGGGAGACGGCTCTACTGACCCCCGGATGTTGAACCTGTAGCTTCCTGATCTGTGCGAGAACAGATCAAGTCTACGTCTTAGCAGCCTCAGGGAACTCACACACACATGCACACTCTCTGTCTTGCGGTGGGGACAGAGGGGAGG
Source organism: Mustela lutreola (assembly GCF_030435805.1). NCBI lineage: Eukaryota > Metazoa > Chordata > Mammalia > Carnivora > Mustelidae > Mustela > Mustela lutreola. The sequence goes on along the minus strand of NC_081294.1, from coordinate 5,707,932 downwards.
GCAGTGGAGCAGGAGACCCTTGGAAGGAAGGGAGGAAGGAGGGGAGGCTTGGAGCAGACACAGTGCAGAGAAAGTGCCTGAAGGAGACAAAGACAACGGATGTGAGCTTTCTCTGCTGGGAAATCACCCGGATGGGCTCGTTTGTTAAATGAATGCTTTTCTCTCAGCAGAAGGCAGTGCTGGTGAGAATAACAAGCTCAAAACTAAGCCTGTTTTATGGGGCTTTGTTTTAAACACAAGCATGGCTGAAGGTAAGAGGCTGGGGCAAAGTCTGTGCAAAAGCCCTCATCCTATGTGAAGCTTAGCGTGCAGACTGACTATGCCTCTGACCGGAGACTTCCAGGTGCTGACGTGTCTGAAGACCAGGAGGTGGGGGGAGGGGGTGCAGGAAGCCTTTTCTGAATCTCCTCCACACCTATATTCCCAGTTCTTTCTTCTTCATTTTTAAGTAGGTTCCACGCCCAGCCTGGAGCCCAACACGGGGCCTGAGCTCACAACACGGAGATCAAGACCCGAGCTGAGATCAAGACTCGGATGCCCATTGACAGAACCACCCAGCCACCTTTATTTTCCCATTTTTAAATTCATCATGGTATTAGTGTGAAATTGAACTATTAACGGCTAAATACTAAATTGACCTAACAGACCACTGTCAGAGGAAAAATAAACTGGATAAGTTGCTGGTGGGTCAGTGAAGGGGCATTTGGCCTTGGGCTCTGCGCAAAAGCTTTGACCATGTGGCTCCATCCTTCACTTTGGAAAAGGTAGGCTGGGGCCAGCTGTTTGCAATGCTGAAGCCTTCAGAGTCTGGCCTAGAGGCTTCCACAGAATCCACTTTATTCAGACACTAAGACATTTTAATAGTCATGGCCATGACTGATCAACAATTCTTAGACATATGAACTCGGACCAATGACCTTCACACCCCATCATTTTGGCCATGACTTTGAAATTTCTGATCACATGAACCAATCCACCTCAGACATCTCAAGCTCACTGCCTGTCCTGCCTTCCCTTCCAGCTTCCTACAGCCTCCTCTTGACCCATCGCAGGGGCCTCACTCCCAGCCCCTGCCGTTCCTGCTCATCTGTCAGCCTGGCTGCTGGCACTGCTTCCTTCTGTAAACGGCCAGATCGCACCACAGATGATGTGAAGTTCCTCCTCTCTAGTCCCCTTGCAACCACATCAGCTGTGCCCTGTAGTCAGGAACCCAGGACTCATGGCCTCATATCCTATCCACCCTACGCCAGGCACACAATTCAAGAGGATTCCACATGGATTTGAGATTGAAACACTACTGACGCATGGTCTCCAATCTTGGCAACAATAGGACGTCATGTCCACACAGCTCCGTTTCTGCTTCTGTCTCCTCCAAGCCAACCTCGGCCATTCTCTCAGTCTCCTTCCCATCAGCCTTTATGTTCACGTTGTCAAGACAGTCCCCTTTACTACACCGAGAAAACTGAGGCCACCTTCACTCCCCCCATACCTAACCCCTTAGCTCTACACCCACACCATGACTATAGAGCTTTCCAACTGGAGCCGTCCCTCTCGTTCAAGGACAGCCTCTCTGCCTTCACGCAAACCCTCCTCCAGGACTCCTCTGGGGCCTTGCTGTGGCCACAATCTCTTCAGCACCCTCCTGTTGATTCTGTCACCAAAGAGATCCGTGACTCCCTAGTTTCCACCCGCCTTGATTTCCACTCCCCTCTTGATTTCCATCAACCTTCTTGAAAACTAAGTGAGTCCCAAACTTGAATGTGCATCGAGTTTCATGGAGAAGCTTTTGGGGGTCCCTTGAATCCATCCCACACAGATGCGTGAACCCACATCTCTGAGATCTTGGCACAGAAGCCACTTTTTCACCAACCATCCTGGGATCTCTGAGACGGTTCATTGACGATATGCTCTTCCCTCACTTACGTCCATCTGCTCTGGCTTCCCCGCAAGGTTCCTTTATGAACACCTTCAAGTTAGTGATGACCCTCCAACGGCCGAATCAATCGACTTTTCTACCACCACCACGTACCTCCGTACGTGATCCCTGAATAAGCCAATGGGTGTGAATGAATGAATGAATGAATGAATGGTCTCTTCTAGCTCCAGGCTTCTATTGCATATTTCATTGCTGTCCCACTGCTCCTGGAAAAAAGCAGCCTCAGCCTGGAAGAGGTGAAGGCAGGAGGTCACAGACTTGAAGATTCTGAGTGCTGATGACCTGTGAGCTCCTCACCCTGGAGTAAGCGCAGCCTGAGGGCACCAGCTTCTCAACGAGGGCTCTGCCTACCTTCCCCAGAAGCGGCCTGCACATCTGCTTTGAATCACACCCGAACCACAGCCTCACCCTGGCCCTACCTCTTTCTCCCTTGCCTTCGGGCATGTGGCAGAAAGAGCCGTGGATCAAGGACAGGAGGAAATAGCAAAAGCCTCCTACTGTTTCCTTTCCCTTCAGAGAGAAAATAATAATCAAGATGAATTGAGATTTCTGGAGGCTGCCTCTGTGGCACTCCAACTGGAGAAAAGATCTTGGGGGCTTGCTTTTACAGGAGCTCACAGCGGCTCCAGAAGCTGCTGTCCCCTCACTGGCTTGTCATTTGCCTCGCTTTCCCTGCTCAGGGGAGACTTGTTTACTGTTTGTACATGGCCCACCTCGACCGTCCAGTTTGGAGCAAACTGAGACTGATTTTAGAAAAATAATGAAGATGCCGATTCCTGGGCTCAGTGGAGCCGTAATGTTACATGGTCTGGAACATTTAATTGAGTGAATACCAGTTAAACACAACCACCACCACAGCAGTCACAGCCACTGCCAGACCCACGGGCACAGCCTGTTTACAGAGCTGCCCGTCTTACTGCTGAGCATGTGGGGAGGGCGGGGGCACTCAGCCCGGCCGCTGGGGGCCTAGGAGGACGGATGTGCAAATCACACAAACAATGACATTTTAGGAAAACATTTTTGATTTCCCCTTGTTCGCCTGTTCTTGAACAAGAACACAGTTCCCTTGGTCAGTTTCACTAAGCTGGGACGCGGACGCCTGCTGGAAACACCGTGTCGTCCGCGGGAGAACTGCCAGTCAGAATGTCAGGCAGGAGGAAGCTATTTAGGGGCATCTGGGTGGCTCAGTGGGTTAAGCCTCTACCTTCAGCTCAGGTCATGATCCCAGGGTCCTGGGATCAAGCCCCGCATCGGACTCTCCAATCGGCGGGGAGCCTGCTTCCCCCACCCCCTCTCTGCCTGCCCCTCTGCCTACTTGTGACCTCTCTCTCTCTGTCAAATAAATAAACAAAATCTGTAAAAGAAAAGAGAAAAAGAAGGACACTATTTACTAGTGTGGGCTTCTGGGCTGACTTGAGTTCAGGTGTCCCCTCGACAGGGGCTAAGTCACACAACAGAGCATTGAGTCATCCTGGCCACGTACCCACTGGCGGGGATGTTATTTTGTGCCTCCAGTGATCCATCTGAGAAACGGGCATTTAAAGGATTACTTTCTACTTCTTCCAAAGGAACTTCGAGGTGTTGCTTCCCAACCACGAGAGGATGACAAGGAGAGAAAATACATGCTTTCTCCAATCAATAAAGGAATAGATGACTGAAGGATACAGCTACTAAGAAGTTCTGCGAGTACACACACGCACGCACACGCACATACACGCACACATGCACACACAAGTACACGCGCACACACGGATACACGCACACACACACACACACACGTTTCCCCATATGTGCAAGACACAGGGATGGCCAAAGGGGGCTGTCTGCCCAGCCGGTGCCAGCAACCAGGGGGTTCGCCCCGAGCCCCCAGGGGAGGCTGGGCCCTCACCAGGGCGTCCAGCTGGGGAAGGCCTCCGGAGGGAGTGCAGTCAGCTGCTCTGAGAAAAAGGCGAAAGGAGTATTTCGGAAACATCGTCACATGAAACTCTGGTGTGTCTCTGTCCTTGACTAGCATTGAAAATTCGGTTGTTTGTCCCTGAGAAACATCCATAGCTCAGGAGGTGCCAAACACGGCTCCTTTTGTTTTCGAACAGCAGAGAGGAATTTTCATCTCCCACAAGAAGATCCGTGGGAGAAAAGAGAATAACAGATTGCTCTTTCCTTGAGGGTTCACACCATCTCTTACAAAGCCAGGGACTGTAAACACTTGGTGTCTGTTTGGAAAAAGCCGACTTCAACGCTCTCAAGTATTTCTGAAGCACAGGAAATTAGCATAAAGAATATAAATACCAGTGTATGCGGGAAATGACTCCTTAAAATATTAGGACATACATTCTCAAGTAATAAATGCTTGAGAATCAGCAAAGAAAATGGCTTATAAGGCATGTGCTGCTGAATAAACATGGTAAAGCGAGGACTGACCCCTGTTTTCAGTCACCCCTGCTGTCGTTCGGAGAGCCTGTCCTGGGGGTTCGTGGGTATCTGGGTATCCACTGCACTGAGCTCCTTATCAAGGGACAATTATAATTAGATAACAAACAAAACCACGATCCCTTGCAAACCATCTTGCCTTGAAGGACAAACAGATTAAAAGGGAAAAGCCAAAAAGGCAAGCCAATTTAGAATTTTATACCAGTGTCTCACATAATTGGCTTCCAGAGGGAGGCTCTGGAAACTTGGGCTGGAGACTCCATTTCTCTTTAGACATCGTCTTTCTTCCTGCTGCTGGATAGGGTTCATGGGGTTGATGGAAGAAGGTGCAGCGACCAGCTCTTCTTATCAAAGCTGGGGACTGTTTGCTTTAATAACTTCAAATAGATTTTCTGGGGTGAAGCTTCCCCAAGTATAGAAAATACCCTCTTCCTAGTGACGTTCCGCTCATTGGGTCATTTGAGCATCGCACACTTTAATGAGGAAAAGACAGAAAAATGTCCCCATGCAAATTTACATTCTGGCTGGGAACAAGGGCAAGAGATGCATAAACTTTTAAATTATGTCAAAAATTAATTACAGACTGCAGAGTACAAAGAAGAGAAGTGCAGGGCACTGAAGCAAAATATTAATTACCACTATAAAAATGAGAAAGGCTCCAGGACTCCTCTTGCTTGAGGACTCTCTCCCACGAGGCTCCTCCCCCCGTAGGCTGCTCCCTCATGAGGCTCCTCCCTCCACAAAGCTCCTCTCCCAGGAGGTTTCTCCCTCATGTCATTTGAGTTTCTCCTCTTGCTTTGATTCCATCTGTTTGCCCAACGTGCCCAAACCTTGGAGCCTGATGTGCTGCCTCTGGTTCTCCATGCTTCACATAATGAACTATCTTGACTGGTCAACCTCCAGCAGGCGTCCCATATAGACCAGCTCTACAACCTCTACTGTGGGTGCCCAGAGCAAGCCACCACCCCTGCTGTCCCAGCTGTGCCCTCTAAACTAGTCTCACGGCTCTGCTCTGCCCTCTGCCCATCTCCTGTCAGCACAACGGCCACCATCTCTGACTGAATCAAAGTTGGATCACAACATTCATTTCTTCATGGTGCTCTGGTGGCTTCTCAAATCAACTCAGCAAAAGTCAGTGCCCTTAATGTTGCTGCCCGAGCCATGTGTGGCCAAGTCTCTTCAATGCCACGGCTTGTGTGCCCAGCTCCTGCACCCTGGTTTCCTTGCACTAGACCTCTCTTAACCCAGATGTCCATATACACAGATCTCACTCACTTTATGTTATCAATGATAAATGACCATCGTATTCCAACCAAATAACAATGATTCCCTTCTCCTTCCCTAGCACCATCAAAATCTAGTGGCTTTTTCTGCTGTGTTTTTTTTTTTCACACAGCTATCACACTCTGTCATATACATAAATATATTTGCTTTCCATCTTGTCTTCCCCCTACTAGAATGTTAATGTCATTTGTGTTCACTGCTTTCCGCAGTTTCTATAAAAAGTGCCTGAGAGTAATTAATGAACCCATGTTGAATGCATATCGTGGAAGAGATGTACATTTGTTTGAGTCAGTATTCCATAAGAAGAACAATTCTCCTCTCTTCTTTTTGAGTGAGTTTGAAGAGGTTCTCTCTTCTTTACTGAGCCTCTCTCTCCTCCACTCCATCCTCACAGGGTCCCATGGAGAAAGAGAGAGATGCAAATGTGTCCATAGATGCAAATATGTTCACAGGGGTTCGCAGACATCTAATCCATACTCTCTAACTCATGCCTTCTCCATGCAGATGAGGTCAGGCCAGCAACTGACTTTATTAAAGCTCCTGACAAGACAAGTTCACTTTCTTGACTCAGAGTCCCTGCTCATAAGCTAGTTTATATAATATTCACTGAGCTCATGAGGTAAGAAACTTCTTTGGTCTGAACTCTAAAGTGCTCAATACTGGAAACTTTCACACATGAGAAGTAACTTTTGGGGCGCCTGGGTGGCTCAGTGGGTTAAACCTCTGCCTTCAGCTCAGTTCATGATCTCAGGGTCCTGGGATCGAGCCCCACATTGGGCTCTCTCTGCTCAGCAGAGAGCCTGCTTCTCCCTCTCTCTCTCTGCCTGCCTCTCTCCCTGTGATCTCTGTCAGATAAATAAATTAAAATCTTTAGAATAAAAAAAGGTAACTTTTGGTAGAATTCCAAAAAAGTCTTGGGAGAAACTGCTGACAGGAAGAGCATTTTCTGTGGAATATATGTCATAGTATTTTATGGCTAAAACCAAGTCTCATTTTGGCACTTTTAAATAAAAAATGTCAACCTAATACCTCTCAGTGAATGTTTTGGACACTCAAGCACGTATTTCACTGATGGACCTCATAGTTTTTAATGCAAAGTTTGCATCATCTCCAGAGAAATAAAACTCAGGAATTTCTCCACCGACAGCAGGCAGCTCAGGTTTCTGCAAGCCAGGATGCCCTGTACCCTTCTGTCCCACAGCATCCCTCTGCCTTGAGGTTTGCAGACCACGGCCAACTCTCGGACTTGGTGCCCCTTCTACATACGTCAGATCCATGGTCCATGCAATCATATCTCGACCCTCCCCCCATCCAGAACCTAGTCCTATCTGGACCTGGTTAACACAGCCTCACGTGTAATGAGGACAGTAAGTAGACGCTGCTGATAAAATCGACTCTTGCGCATGAACAACAAGCCTCTGATTGTATGAGTAACAGGCGGGACCAAATGAATGCTGCCCGGGGACCTAACAGACGAGTGCAGAGATTCATTCAGAAGGGACACTGCGCAGCTGTTCCCAAGGCTCTCCCTGATGCTCTGGGCGCAGCTCTGGGCCCCCAGTCTACCCTGAATGAACTAAATCAACCTTCATATCATCTCCCAGATAGAAAAGGCTTGATGCCAAAAACACCCAACTAGGAAATGTAAGTAAATAATACAAGCCCTCAAGCTACGCATTCTATCTTACCTAACACGGTAAATCGTAAGCTACCAGGAGGAACCCTCTTTTTCCTCTTTTTCATTAAGTTCACCTTTCTAAAGGAAATGAGCTACATTTTGCTACTATTTTATAGAGGTGCCTTTGCGGGCTGCTGTGTTCACTGTTCTACATAAATAAAGTAGGATTTTCTTGAAGTTGCCTGGTCCCTGATGAAGCTCAGATTTTTGGTTCAGATTTACCTCATTCCAAGGCTTCCTGCTACAGAATGTTCCCCTGTTTTGCATTTATTTTGGGAACCTCTATTCAGTTTACCAATCTGTTGGCCTGTGCACAATCCCCACGCAGACCCCACAGATGTTTTCAGAAACAGGTAAGTGGGTTCTTCATTTCTATTTGACTTACTACATAGAGCATTTTTTTTTTTTTTTCTTTTTGGAAGTTCCCAAGATTTTAAATTCTTCAAGAATGTTAACATCAATAGGTTTTTTTTTTTTTTTTTTCTAGGTCCAGGAGACAGACAGTGGGTTGGAAGTACAGGTTATCCGCCAGGTGAGTAGGGATCAGTGGGCACCGGGGGGACTCCAAGCCCACCCCAAGAGAGTGGTCTCCACCCCCTTTCTTCTGATTCTGTCTTCTGTCTTCCAGGAGGAGGTTATGCTTTATTTTCGCATAGGTTGTGAGACAGCTCTTTGGCCCTATTCTTCCAGTAGCTTATCAATTACTAATAACAAACCCTTTTTTTCTTTTTTTAATCTAGGATCTTATGTTTAATTTATCCAAAAGATACCAGCTTCCATTTGGCAGACATTTCCAGAATCTATTGTCATAATATTTAAACATGATTTCCAGATGAATTATATTTGGATGAAAAACAAAATCATATTCACAAATATTTAGGAAAACTAAAGTCCTGGGGCCGGAGAAAATCTTTCTAAACAAGACTGAGACCGGAGACGATCCAGGAAAAGTCGCAGACAGGGCTTACGGACAGGACTGCACACAGACATCGCTGAGATGGATTAACCAAAACAATTAAATAAAAGTAACTTTTTAAAATGCCCCAAAGCAAAAACACCTCAGACTTTTGCACGTATATTAATATAATGACATGTATTTTTTTTTTTAAGATTTTATTTACTTAGAGAGACAGCACACAGAGGGAGAGGGAGAGGGAGAAGCAGACTCTCAGCTGAGCAGAGAGTCCAACGTGGGCCTCGATCCCAGAACTCTGAGATCATGACTTGAGACAACAGCAGACACTTAACCAATGAAGCCACCCAGGCGCCCCAACATAACCACATTTATCCTGGAAGTTCCTGCGGGCTGACTTTGTCCACGCCATAACATTCATGACTTTTGGTATGGCAGTATCATTGACCTGTACCATGGCCCTGTCAAATAATTTTGCATATTATTTTGCCTTTTCTGATGACAGAAGACAGGCAATACTGTCTTAATCTACTGCACTACTTATACAGAGAAAAAACCTTGCTTCCTTTCCCAAGGGCAAACAAACCCCAAATTCCCAATTTTTTGAATATGCCTTTGAATAAAGAGAAGACAGAATTCAAGAACGACTTACAGAACTATACAGCTATTTGTTTTAAAGATTTATTTGAGGGGGAAGGGGCAGAGAGAGAGAATCCCATGTGGAGCCTGATGTGGGTCTCAACCCCAGGAGCCTGAGATCATGACCTGAGCTGAAACCAAGAGTCAGATGCTTAATGCCTGGGTGGCTCAGTTGTTGAGCGTCTGCCTTCAGGTCAGGTCATGATCCCAGAGTCCTGGGATCAAGCCCCACATCGGGCTCTCTGCTCGGCCAGGAGCCTGCGTCTCCCTCTCCCTCTGCTTGTGTTCGCTCTCTCGCTTTGTTTCTCTTTGTCAAATAAATGAGTAAAATCTTAAAACAAACAAACAAACAAACAAACAAACAAAAAACCAATAGCCAAAGCTTAAATGTAGCCTAATTTTGCAGCTTTGCCTTGAATTTATCCTCTCTGGTACATGTATCAGAAAGAGCTGCTATCATTATCTGAGAAAAGGAAATTAAATTGCAGAACGAAAACATTTCCACTATCAATTAATAATCTCTACTATTCTATCATTTTTTTTGCAAGAGTCCCAAATTTAGCTTTTTTACACCTCTTTTTACATCACTATCGTTTTCTTTCATGATTAAGTACCATGACCCCCCAAAAGGACTCATTCCCTTCTACCTCATTTCCAACAGGTCCCGTTAGCTTTGATTTTGATTTCCATCAATGGGGTCTAAGTTTCCCAGCCACGCATCTCCATGCCAGGCACACAATCTGCAGCCAACTGTGTCTGATGCCCACAGCGCAGGGAAGGAGGGAACCGTTACACGGCCAATGGGACTTTTGGAACCAGATGAGAAAGAGCCCATTTAACCTTGCCCAGTCAGTGCAAACATTACTTGATGGTTTTCCCATATGCAGGGAGAGAAAGCCTTCGAGGGTGCTTCCTCCAGGTGAGAATGATCACAAGTGCTGGGAACGCCTGGCAGTGCCGCGATGTATGTCTTGGCATGGAAGCTTTTGGAAGTCCCGTGGAGGAGTAAGATGGAATTTCTCAGATGCTCGAGCTTCAGGGTGGACAACTGAAAGGGATGACCCAGGAAGGCCGGGCAGAATTTAAGGCCCAAGGAAGGTCCTGCAGGCTTAGGTAGGATTTCTCACTACAAAATTAGATACTCATTTCTATTTTCCTTAATTTTAATGACATCGTTTTTTTGTTGTTTTCACTTAACTCTTCATTTAGACTTTGTTTTGGTGGTTGGATGAAGGTCCACCATGGCTTCTTTCCCTCTGTTGCCTAGCCCGGGTCTCGCACTATTTACTGGATAACCTTTACCTTCTTCACTAGCTGGTAATGCCGCCTTTGCATCGGTTTAATTCTTAACGTGTTTTACAGTATGTTTCCTCGTTCTTTTTTCTCTGCTGGGGCTTGGCAAACAATGGGTCACAGGTCAAATCAGGTCTACGGTCTGCCTTTGAATAGCTCTTGAGCTAAGAATCATTCTTTTTTTTTTTTTTTTTCATTTTTAAATGATTGGAAAAAAAAAAAACAAACAGAAGTAAGCAGTAACATCTTTGGGGAGACAGAAAAATTATATGAATTTCAATTTCATTCTACATAAAGTTTTACTGAAAAAAAGCATGTTCATTTGTTTACATATAATTTATGGTCACTTTTGTAGTATAACAGAGAAGAAGAGTTTGGCCCACAGACCACAAATAAGTAATGTCTGGCCCATGGTCATATTCCATTGATCTGTCTATTGATTCTAAACGCCTAACTGACAAAGCAAATTTTATTAGGTATTATTTCTTATTTACTTTTTCCAAGTAAAATAAATAGATCTTTAATCAAATTACTGCTATGGACTGAATGCTTGCGAACCTTTCCCTTAATTCATAGGGTGACGTCCTAACCCCAGTGCGATGGTATTTGGAGATGGAGACTTTGGGATAAATAGAAATGGCTGACATCAAGAAGGCTGAGTCCTGGCCTGATTTAACCAGGACCCTCTAAGAAAAGACGCCAAGAAGCTGGCCTCTCCCAGCAAGCACGAAGGCCAAGCGATGACCTGGGGAGAACTTGGGAGGGGCTGACACTGATATGATATTTAGTATTTCCACCCAAATATGCCCCCACTTCCTACTTACTTGGACTTTTTATGTCTCTCAGGAAAAAAAAAAAATCATTTTTCCATACGTCTTCAATTTTTTGTAGTAATTTATTCAGAAAAATCATACATTTAAAAAGATCCCCAATAGAATCACTTCTTCTGTTCTAGTTTTCTATCTGAATATTACTAAAATAAAGTCTTACCAGCTTCTTGCATTGTTCTTAACCACTTTTCTTGATTTTCTTGGTTTTTCCGGTAATAACACATTATTTGCAATCACAATGATAGAGAATATACAAGAATAATTTAAAATTCCACTTTTTCTCCTGTATGTATAGGTTTTCTCCTTTGCTGTGGTCAACTGCACTGACTAGTATCATCGTAATAACATAATAACACTGCGGTGCGACACAGGCCTTGCGACAGGGCAGGGGAACTCCTCGCCTACCCTTCCTCGGGTGGTTTTACAGCCTCCTCACTGTCCCTTTTATGTGCTCTTTTTCTCAGTTCTCTCCCTTACTTGTCCAGACGGGCTGTTACCGTTCTGAACGCTGACTCCATTTCTGTTCTTGACTGGAGAGGAGAGGCCCTCTGCATGCAGTCATCCCACGAGGCTTTCGTCAGCGAGGCACCGGGATGCTGGGATGCGCCCGCCCGTCTGGAAGGGGCTGGGAGCGCGTTCACAGTGGACAGTGGAGAAGGACACGCGGGGAGGGTGGGGACATCTCATTTCCCTTTGCTTCAGCTCTTATTTTTTTTTTCACTATGTCCATGTATCACAGTTGTAAGAAACACGAGTGTTTTTGATATGGATAGAAGTACAAAATAAAATTGAGACGAGAAGGATTAAATTAAAAAGAAAACACCCCGCGTCCTCGCAACAGCGTAGGGAAGGAGCCACATGAAGACATCAAACTCGACGCAGTGCCCGGGGCTGCGCGGGTCACGTGACCTGCCATTTACTGGGCCATCACTGTGAGCAAAGACTCAGGCCGCGGCAGGAAGCTGGGCGAGCGGGGGCTTCCTGGAGCACGTGAACGGAGTCCCAAGAGATGGTGAAGGCCGCCATGTGAGTGATGCCGTGCTGCAGCGGAAAGGGAGGGCTCTGTGCCCTGGCAGGCCAGGCTGTGGGTCCTACGGCCCCGGTCACGGATCGTCTAATTCTGGGTGTCTCTTCACATCACAGCCCCAGACTCTTCACCTAAAAACCTGGGGTTCACATCTGTATCTTTCTATGTCGATGTCTGTATGGACGTAGCTACCCATCCCTCCATCTGATGATCTGTCACCCACCCATCCATCCATCCAACCATCCCTCCATCCATCATCGCCCCCTCTGCAGACAGACAGACAGACAGACAGATGGAGGCAGATAGGGACATGAATTTGGACGCGCACACAGGCAGAGACACAGAGTCTCTGTGCCCATCAGGTACGCGCTCACATCATGTGTACCTTCCCTTGCCCCTCTGCCCACATTTCAAAATGACTCTTCATTCATGCATGTTGCGGGAACAGATCACCGCCCACAGTCTGCAGACCCACAAGACTACCTCTCTGCAGGCCTTCCTCTGACAGTCTTACACACGGATTATCTCAAACATGTCTGGGCACATTAGAGACGGTCGCTGAGCCGCCTTAACACACCCCCTGGGAAGCACAGAGCCCAAGGTCCCTGTCAAGGGCTTATTTGATCACTTTCCTCCTGCGCCGAAAGGCAGCCCGGTAGCCAACGTGATGAAATTTAATTAAGTGCGTATTTTCTTTCTGTCACATTTGTCAGCATTCATGAACAGACTTAGAACTGCCTGGTGCAGACATGTCACCTGCACCGAGGAGACCCGGGGGCCAGAAGGCAGGACAGTGAAGTACCAGGAGTGAAAGGAACAGCTGAAGGACAGGTCTGCACGAACCCAAGACCTCAACACCGGCTGCTTTTTTAAAACTACAGTTCTAGTTTGAATTTCCACGTCACTGATTTAGTGGAATTCCTTTTTTCTTGACCTCTAAACTGCCTCTGCCACCTTGTCATGGGTTAGTCCAAATCTATACTGTTTTGCCACAAAAATGAAATAATAAAATAAAGTGAAATCAGTGAATTATTTTCCTTCCAAATACAGTCATAATCGCATCTATCAGTCTCAAGACAGAAAAACATGAACTAAGGTGGCTCAGTCTGGAGACAAGCTTATTCTTGTCTAACACACAGTCAAGGATGGTATTTTCCTTTCATTTTTTAAATTTAAATTCAGTTAGCGACATATTGTACATCATTAGCTTTTGATGTAGTGTTCAGTAATTCATCAGTTGCGTAGAACACCCAGTGCTCATCACCTCACGTGCCCTCCATAATGTCCATCACTGGTCACCCCCTCTCTCTGCCCACCTCCCCTCCAGCACCCCTCAGTTTGTTTCCTGGAGTTAAAAGTCCCTGATGGATAAGTCAGCATTTCCTTCCTTAATCTAGAAACATGCCTTAACCTTTATTGCTCTGTCTTACAGCGATGAGAAGGGAAGGTAGGTGTGTTCAGGAAACAATGAAATGAATAACGTATTTTCACTCCAGAAGAACAAGAGTGAGAAGACATGTGACAGCAAGCAGACAGTAGGTGCCAGACACCTTGGACGATCTCACCAATAACTGCTGATGTCATTCTTTAAAATTAAGCTATTTTGGTTGTGAGTGTTATTTCATTATGGTTTTAATTGTTCATGAATAAACTGGAGGCCCTTCATGGGCTTATGAGGCATTTGTAAGTCATCCCTTGTGAAATGTCTGTTCAGATCCTCTGCCTCGTTTTTGACAGGGTTCTTCTTCATCTTATTGAATTGTAGGAGTTCTTTGTATATTCTGGATAAAGGTTTTTTTGACCTGCACTTAGCAAATACATTTCCCTATCTGTGGCTTACTGGTTCATGTTCTTTTTTTTTTTTTTAAAGCTTTTATTTATTTATTTGAAAGAGAGACAGAGAGAGACAGAGTGAGAGAGCATGAGAGGGGAAGTCAGAGGGAGAAGCAGACTTCCCATTGAGCTGGGAGTCCGATGCGGGGCTCGATCCCAGGACTCCGGGACCATGACCTGAGCTGAAGGCAGAGGCCTAACCAACTGAGCCACCCAGGGACCCACAGGTTCATGTTCTAAACGGTGTTCTTGATGAGAAAAATCTATCCCCTTAAGGTTCTTCCTTTCTGTGCCCTGCATGAGAAGCCCATCATCTACGTCAGCCCCAACAAAGACATTGTTTTATGATTTCATTTAGGAGTTTTATAGCTTTGGTTTTTACATTTAGCTACAGATAGATGATTCAGTTAGATTTAATTTCTTTATGATGAAAGGTAGAGATATAGGTTTTTAGTTTTTGCTTTTTTTTTCTTTCATGTATATTCTGTTGTTTCAACAGTATTTTGAAGATGTTCATTCACCCTTGAGATTACCTTGGTGTCTCTGCCCAAAATCCAATGACTGCATTAGTGGTGGCTACTATGAACTGTCTGTGCTGACCCCTTGCCCGGTCACCGGTTGACTATCACATCAACACTAGCTCTCTTGACTACAAAAGCCAACCAAAGGGAGGAGCTTGACTTTCCTCTACCTTTATATGATAATTTTGACTATCCTAAGTCCTTGGCAGTTCAATGTAAATTTTATAATTGCTTTACAAAGTTCTACAAAAAACCCTTTTGGTTTTATCATTGGAACTGATTATTTAGATATGGCAATCTTGAGAAAATTCTGAGGTTTCCAACCCATGAGCACAATACATGGCTCCATTTACTTGGGTTTATTTTTATTGTTACTTATTTATTTGAGAAAGAGAAAGAGAGCAAGGGAAAGAGACAGAGAGCATGGGCGAGGGAGGGACAGAAGGAAAAGCAGCTCTCCCTGAGCTGGATCCCAGGACCCTGAGATCATGACCCGAGCCAAAGGCAGACACTTAGCCGACCGAACCACCCAGATGCCCCAATTTGTTGTTGTTTTTTAAAACATGTTTCAGCAACTGCATAAATGTAGTGTAGAGATATCCCTTGTCTTTTCTTAAATGTATTACCAAATATTTGTTTGCTTACATAGCTATAAACAGAATTCTACTTCAACTTTTTCCTGACAGTATATAAAAATACAACTGATTTTTGTCTACTGGCTTTAGGCCCCTCAAACTTTTTATGCTGGCTTGTTCACTCAATTCCTGAGCATTTTCTGTGTAAATGATTGGTCCTCTGTGAAAAGAGACGGTTTCACTTGTTACTTTCTATGTTGATGCCTTTTATTTATTTTTCCCTCATTTCACTCATGTGACCTGCAGTAAATATTAAACAGGAGAGCCTTGTTCCAAATCTGAGAGGGAAAGTATCTGACATTTTGTCATGGTGTAGGGTGTTGGCTGCGTGTGTGTCATATGTGTCCTTTACTGTTTTAAGTGTTTCCTTCTCTTCTAACAACTGAGTTGCTGTCCTAGAAGGGTGTTGAATTTTACTGAGTGTTCTTCCATCTGTTGCAATGCTGACATTGTTCCTTTCTGTCCTTCATTCTGTAAACATGGTGGACTAACTTGATTAATTTCCACATGTTAAACTACTCTACATTCTTGGGAAAAACCAATGTGGTCCCTTGTACGTACTGGTGGATTTGATTTGCTAAGATTTTAATAAGAGTTTTGCATATAAATTCATTAGGAAGATGGCTCAGTCCCTTTCTCTCAAATGCCTGTGTTAAGTTTGGTAACCAGGTAATACTGGCCTCATAGAATGAGTCGAGAGGTGTTCTTTCCCATTTCCATTTCTTTCAATGTCTTGTGTCAGATTGGTGTTATTTTTTCCCCTAATAATCACCAATTCAGTCAAAGGGGATTTGCCTCTTACTCTTTTTCATGCTATCAGTTCTATTCTTGGTTATCTGAAGCACAGACATTGTCTGAGGCTGTTCTGTCTTCCTAATGAAGGCACCTCCGATTGTGACGTCTGGTAACTCTGGGTCTTGAATGAGATCGTCACGCAGCCACTGTGGTCTTATGGCACTTGTCCCTATGGCGTATCACACAAAACCCTTGTATCTTTAGCCTGTCTCTCCATTTAAAGTGCATCTCTTGTCAATAGTCTAGTACTGGGTTTTGCTTTTTACCTATTCCAGTAATTTCAATCTCTTTGTGTATTTGGTGGCTTTTGTTTCCATGTACCTGAGGAGGCAACTGATTCTAACTTGAGTCATCCTTGTTAGAAAGGTTTCCCTATGCCTTTTAGTTATGTTTATTATTATTTTTTAAATTTAAGGCTCCTCCATGTCCTCTCATGGCTCGATAGCCCATCTCTTTGTATCGCTGAGTTCGCTGTGCAGACGGACCACAGCTTATTCTTCTATTCAGTTGTTGAAAGACATCTGTTTGCTTCCAACTTCCAGCAATTATGCATAAAGGTGCTAGGAACATGTGTGTGAAGGTTTCTGTGTGGATATAAGTTTTTTTTTCTTTTAATCTCATTTGGATAAATACCTAGGAGCACAATTACTGGGTCTCATAAGACGACGATATTTTGCTTTATAAGACACCACCAAACTATCTTCCAAAGAGGGTACTGCATCGTGTCTATTAATAATCAATTATCCCTTCACTCATCCATTGTGCCAGTGACAAAGCTCCTCTGTGGGTTTTCCTTGGGTTCTTGGGTTGGGTCTTAGGCTAATTCCCAACCTGCTCCCCTGGCAAGGGAAAACGGAACCTGGGATTGTCTTGAGCAGGTCAGAGTTCATCTGGATCCGGAGGGGGACCCCGTCTCCTGAGCGCACTGCGGCCCAGGAAGCAAGGTGCCTCACGGCTTCGTGCCTGTGGCAGCAAGCAGGATGGCGGAAGGAAGAGCAGCTGTGGAGGGAACCAACAGCCTCGGCTCCCTCCTAACCAGTACGCCGCCAACTTCAGTTTTTTACAACTGGAACACGACCGACGTTCAGCCCTGTGTAAGGGTGAGGGGACAGCATAACGACTGGTATTTGTGTATCGCGAGAGGATTACCACAATAAGTTGTTACCATCCGTCCCCCCAGAATTACCACAAAATGCTCCTTGTGATGAGAACCGTAAGATCTACTCTCTTGGCAACTTTCCAATACGTACTGTGGTTTTGCATATAGTCCATTCATTTTAACACAGTTATTAACAAGGCTGGATTAGAGCCACGGTTACTGGGTGTTTTCTGTCTCTCCCAACTGCTTCATGTTCCTCTTCTCCTCCTCTCTCTGCTTTCCTTTGGGTCAATTGTTTTTGTTTTTGTTTTCATTCCATTTCAGTGGATCCGGTGGCTCCTTGGTGATGTCTCCCGGCGTCGCACTGGAGCGCCTGCTGTAGATGACAGGAAGCATCCCTAACTCTCCCTCACAATGCCCACGAGGACAAGACGCCCACAGGAGGCAGCGGCGGCCAGCTCTGCTCTATCCTAGGCTTCTGTCTTGTCCTTGCTTCTTTCAGAAGTGGGGTTCACAATCAGCCCTGGGGGCTCTCCCTCGAAGGCACTCTCCCCCTGTGCCAGCGGCTAGCGGGTCCCAGCACTGTCTTACTGGTGACCCAGTCCAGGAAACCGTAGACATCTTTTGAGTTTGTCCCTTCCCGCTGGGGCTGACCGAGGCTTCCCCCAAGATCCCAGATCCAGAAGAAGAGAAAACTCCTCTATGGGCTGATCTTTCCATCCAAGCGCTGACTCTGCATGTTCTGCTTCTTCTCGGCCATTCACCAGAGTTTTCAGATAGTTTTTGTTCACATTTTATGCAGAGTTTGTGGAGTTATCCTGGGGGTGAGTAGTCTGAGAGGAGCTACTCAGCCATCAGTGAAGGTGAAACTGCATGACCCATTGTAGAGATGGGAGCAACTGACCCCCAGAGGTTAACTCTGTTTCCTAAGACTTACCCTTCATTCCAAGGAAGTAATATTAGAGTAAAAGATGACAACATTCCCTGCTTGAAAGGAAATGTGTCTGAGCAACCCACGAGGGGTCCTTACTTACCAGGGTCTCTGTTTTTGTACCCCAGCTAGTCCGCTAGGGAAGACCACACACAGACCGAGGGAAGACCACACACAGACCGAGAGAAGCTGCCTGTGTACTGCCTTCCACAGGGTGTTTTCAAGGAATTCTGCCCTGCTCAGGGCATGGAGGTGGTAAGGAAGAGGGAGAGGAGGCCAGAGGCGGCTCCCTGCTCAAATGTGAACCCAGATGGGAAGGGGAGTCCCGCTGCCGCATTAACACAGCTCACTGAGGCTTGGTCAGTTAATGTCTGCTTTCAGCTCAGGTCATGATCTCAGGGTCCTGGGATCGAGCCCTTTGTCAGGCTCCCTGCTCAGTGGGAAGTCTGCTTCTCTCTCTGCCTCTGCCACTCCCCTGCTTATGCTCCCTCTCTCTCAAACAAATAAATAAAATCTTAAAAAAAAAAAAAAGACAGCTCGCACCATAGACTCTGAGAAAAAGCAACCTCTGAAAATAACAGACCAACCCACAATCCCCAAATACTCAGTTATTTAAGAGAAATCAAATAAACAAACTATACACTCAGTGCAAAAACAGCCAGACAACAACAAGGCCAAAAGAAAAAACAAATAAAAATCTTGCTGAAAAGAAGAATTTCTCTTTTTAAAAATACCCCGGCAGCAGGTCGGAGCATGTGAACAGTATTCCAGCGTACGGAAAGGGCGAGAAGAAAGAGCTAAGTGTTTATGCTTGGTGGCGGGGGGGGGGGTGCTCAATGCTCCATTTATAGAACTTTCTAAATACAACGGCGCGGGGGCTTGTCCCAGACTTCTCTTCCCTGTGACCGCTGGTACCAGATCCGTGCACAAGCGAGCACTTCAGAAGGCTTCCTTCTGCAGAAAACCCTCCACGTGCTCTCAGGTACATCAGGCGCCGAGAAACCAAAGGCAAGTGATGCCCATCAGAAAGGTCCTTGTTCCCTGCATCCTCCAGCACCACATACTGTGTGGGATCAACTGTCCAGGGTCACAGACGTACAGAGCAGGCTTGTCGGGCTTTTCCCAGTCACTGGAGGGAGCACACAGAGTACCACAGCTTTTCGAGAACACCGGAAGCTTCCACCAAGAGACACACACCCGTGGGTCGCGCCGGCCGACCTCCTGCCCAGTAGGACCAGCTGCCTCTCCCCTGCCCTTTCCTCTCCAGATGGGCTCCAGAACTTGACTTCCCTGTTACTCTTGTTGACAATCAAAATGTAAGTGCCTTTAACCCCTTTCCTTGTCTCTGGTCCACTGGAGTTAGGAAATTTTCTCCAAGCCTCCCTTATCTTTCTGTTCTAGAAGCAAATTTTGTCCTAGAAATTTTCCAAATTTTGTTTTAATTTATTAATTATGAGTAGTTGATTATCTTAATATTAAGAGTTATAAGGAAGTAGTCAAGAAGCAATCAGCATTATCCTAGAGGGTGTTTATAACACAGAGGCAGCCTTCTAGAAGTTTCTCCAGGGGGCCTTTCAGACATGACCGGAGCCACGTCTCAGCTGCTAGCTCCAACCAGTGTGTCACCTTCATCATCACCCAACTTCACTCCTTAAGTGCGAATCACAGACACCCTTCCTTTTCGAGAAAGCCTGTGTGCCACAAACGTCAAACTGTGGAAGGAACCAAGATGCCCTTCAACGGACGAATGGATAAGGAAGATGTGGTCCATATACACTATGGAGTATGATGCCTCCATCAGAAAGGACGAATACCCAACTTTTGTAGCAACATGGATGGGACTGGAGGAGATTATGCTGAGTGAAATAAGTCAAACAGAGAGAGTCAATTATCACATGGTTTCATTTACTTGTGGAGCATAAGGAATAACACAGGGGACATGGGGAGATGGAGAGGAGAAGTGAGTTGGGGGAAACCGGAGCGGGAGACGAACCATGAGAGACTGTGGACTCTGAGAAACAAACTGAGGGTTTTTTGCGGGGGAGGGGGGTGAGCCTGGTGGTGGGTATTAAGGAGGGCATGGATTGCATGGAGCACTGGGTGTGGTGCATGAACAATGAACCATAGAACACTGAAAAACTAAAATTAAAAAAAAAAAAAGGAAAAGAAAAAGCCTGTGTGCCAAGCACATGCACATCAAAATCACACGTGTGTATGTTACCTGCAAATCTGGTAGATGGTAAAACTGCATTAAAATATTCCAAATACAGGATCTGGTTCAGTGTCTTCTACAGAACAGAGTAGCCTCACACAATTGCTTTAGAGACTATCTTGCATTCTTTGGTCTGGTATCCGATACGAAATTACAACTGAAATGCTCGGTTTACTTTAACGTAGCACCAATATTCTCACCCTGTAGGTCTTGCTCTATCTACGGTGTGACCTCTTCAGACTGCCTTACCCTGGCCGCCCTGGAACACGCTGGAGCCCATTTCTCGGGGGGGGCAGAGACTGACCAATGGCCAGACTATTAGACAGTCCAGGAAAAATAGAAAGACAGCACCCCTATCTGTCATAAACTCAGGAGACAAAGAATAATTTTCAGGACCAACTCATGAAGAAAGGAATGAGGTCATCCCTGAGATGAAGGAACTTCTTCAGACACACACACACACACACACACACACACACACACACACACACACAGATGCAGTGACACTAAAAATTTGCATTTTCAGGGAAGATAAATCTATTCAGTTAAACCATACCTGCACACAGATTTTCCTAAAAATAGTCTGCCAGCTTCAGATGGCTCTGTACTGTGCTTGTTCAGCAAAACCCATTTACTATTTGGGGGTATACTTAGAATGGACCCCCAAGGTAAGGGACCCCTTAACCATGACGTTGATGGGCGTGTGTGTGAAAAAATTGGTTTGATTTCTGCCATTTACACACTGTGTGGCCTTTAGCAAGTTACTTAAACGACCGGAGTCTCACTCTCATCCTCTGTAGAACAGGAACACTGCCGTTCTGTGCATTTAAATCAAGGAACACCCTGGATAATACCACTCTGTGCCGTGTCTGGCACACAGCAAGCCTGCAAGACTCGGCGGTGTTACTTTTATTTATCCAAGAACCTCTGAAATTCTTGGACTGCACCGCAAGTCTTACACAAGGTGCCATGAGAAGGTTCCTTGTTTTCTGTAGCCCTGTTTCACCTAAGCCATCTGTCCTGACTCCACGTGCAAACCCAGAAATGCAGATGTGGGAGGAGGAAGGGCAGGCACTTGCCAGGGGTAATCAGCGGACCTGGCTTTGCCCACTCGCCCGCGGGACAGCCTCTGGAGAGTGACAGGAGCCCGGTCCCCAGCCACCGCCCCTCCCTCAAGAGGCATCCACGGAGGCTGCAGCCTTCGCACAGAGCCATCTGTGGCAGCCCCGTGACCGCTCTCTGACTGCTGTCCATCCCTGGGGAGGGCCTGTGTGCAGAGCGGTGAGCCAGAAAGAAAACATTTTTGGCTCCGTGTCTCTGGGGGCTGGAGGAGGGCAGGCCAAGGATGCTCAGGCCCATAGACTTCTGGATAAAGATGCCTAAAGCCCAGAGCACTACACCCGGAGAGTCAGTTTCACAGATTTCAGCTGAAACAATACTTCCTTGTTGCTTTAGTCAAGAGCAAAAGGATAGTTGTACTGGCCAGTTAGACACACACACACACACACACACACCCTTTCTCTCTCTGTCATAAACAGTCTTGGTATTTCTTAATTCTTGATACACAACAATGGTGTCTTAGGGAGAAGTCATTTTAAAAATAACAATTTTGTTTTCCAATAGATTTGATTATTTGTAATACAGTAGATTGTGGGGGTTCTTTTATACAGAATTATTTTGGTAAAAATGGTCCCTGGACATATTTGATTGTAAAAATACAGCTGAAATTTAATTTTCTTAACTGACTCGTAATTAAAAGTCAGTCCCATTCCGAGAGTAACTATAAAATAAATGGCTTTGTCAAGGGTATGCACAGCAACAGAGTTATCTGTTAAACTCTGGAAGACCTAAATTTTAGGATTATTTAAAATGATAGATAATTTCCAGAGAAATAAACAAAATAAGAGCAAGATGGTACTGAAAAATGAAGGCAAAAACACTTCACATTTTAAGTCCTACATCACCAACTCTGTGAAATCAAAATAATCCTATCACTACTACTTCTGGAATATCTTTCTTAATATTTAAGTAAGTTATGTTGAGTTTTAAAAAACATTATATGTTTATTTTAGAACATGGGGAAGACAATCCAGAAAAACAAAACATCACCTATAATCCAAAATAATCCACATCAGCATTTGGATGTATATCATTCCACTGGTTTGTGTTCACGTGTAAACATTTTTCTTTACAAAAATAGAACAGTAATAGCCCTATAAATTTGAAACTTTTTTTACATAATAATGTAAAAAATACTTCCCATTCCATTACTTCTAAATCTTTGTATAATTTTATTTGAATATAACAACATTTACTTAAGCCATTCCTTACTGTCAGACACTTCCCTCTTTCTACTTTTTACCATTATAAAATATACAGGGGTAAACATTCTTGGAAGCTAAATTTCTGCACACATTCATCTTATCTCCTTAGGACACATGACGACAAGCATCACTGATAGGTCAAAGGGCATTCTGCAAGAGAAAATCATTGCCGTATTTTAACAGATTGCCCTCTAAATACCAGATCTATTGAAAGGTTGCAAATAGCATAGAAGGAGGCTCCTTTGTACAACTTCTCACTAACCTAAGTTTTACATGTCTTTGACAGGTTTTCTACTTTGCTTAGGATGCTTTAATTTCAACACTGTGAATGATATTCACATCTATTGTGTGTGCTCACGTGTGTGTGTGTGCGTGCGTGCGTGCTGCTCCAAATCCATAGCCTACGATCCCCTCTCCCTGGCCTATTACTAGTTTTTTAATTCACTTGAGAATTCCTCTATCTATTCAAAAAAATCAACTCGGTCCCATAGATGCTGCAAAGGTTTTCCCAGGTTTTTTTTTAAATATCATTTTATTCTTGCATAGATCATTTTTATGGAAAGAAATTAAAAAGTTATGCAGTCAAATCTCCAAGTCTTTCCCCTTGTCCTTCTCTTTTTAGAGTCACTCATTCATTTCTCCTACAATATGGAAAAGAGGTGATTATCTGTCACTCCTGTGAACACAAACCTCAGGACACCCCCTCCACAGGCCCTCCTCCGAAGACACACTGAACATTTTCTTGTACCTTATGTGAACACGAGTTTGCATGTTAATTATTTTCTTCTATTTAATGTCATGTTACTAATTTCATAAGGTAGATTTTCAAAAAAACAAGTTTCACTCTTCAAATCATGAACAAAATAATACCAACTCTGAATGTATTTGTCTGCTTGGGCTGTCATAAAAACTACGACAGACGGGGGCTTATGTAACGGAAGTTTAGTTTCTCACAATTCTTGAGCCTGGAGGTCTGAACTCAAGGTATCAGCAGGGCTGGTTTCTTCTCAGGCCATTCCCTTTCGCTTGTAGATGTCCTCCTTCTTCTGGAGCCCTCACGTGGCATTTCCTGTGTGTGTGTGTCCCCTAATCTTTTCTTATTATATAAGGGTACCCATCCTACTGGATGAACCCCCCACACACATGACCTCATTCAATCTTAATGATCTTTGTGAAGACCCTACCCCAAAACATAGTCACATATTGAGGTACTGGGGGTTAGGACTCAACCAGATGAATTTGAAGAAAGGAGGCATATAAGTAGCCCCTCAACACTGATTCATACAATCCTTAGGACAGGAGAACAAGCTACACAAAATTTTTAAAACCTGCAGCCTGTAACCAACTGGGTCAGTTGCTTGCTAAAACAAGCCATCAATGTTCCCCTTAGGATTGAAACAAGACCGAGAATCCCATGACATAATACTCAAAATGTCTAAGAATCAATCTAAAATTCCTCAGCCTGTTAAGGTTCTGGAAAATCTCAACTCACATGTAAAAGTAAAACCAACAGAGATTACTTGTGACATGTCACAGATGTGAGAATTAGCAAAGGCTTTTAAAAACAGCTAATACAACCATCCTCCAAGAGCTAAAGGTAAATGATTTTGAAATAAATGTAATGTAGGAAATCCTGGGAAAGAAAGAGATGACATAAGGTAGAATGAAGTGGAGATTTTTTCAAAAAGATTTTATATATTTATTTAGTTAAGAAAGACCATTAGCCCAAGTGGGGCGGCGGGGGCAGAGAGAAAGGGAGAAGCAGACTCCCCGCTGAGTAGAGACCCCCATGTGGGGTTTGATCGCCGGAGCCTGGGATCATGACCTGAGCCAACGGCAGATTCTCAACTGACTGAGCCATCCACTGAAATGGAGATTTTATAATTAAATAAGACATTATTATTATTATTTTTTAAGTACACCCAACGTGGGGCTTGAACTTCTGATGCCAAGATCAAGAATCACATACTCTACCATCTGAACCAGCTGGGTGTCCCAAGGCATGACTTTTTAATTTGAAGTTTAAGCTACCATTATTAGTTTTTATTTCAAAATGAGATTTATGATTTCGGTTCATTTTATTTTTCTAATTGCTAATATACTTGCACATTTAAAAAAAAAAAACAATTTTTGTCAAAAATACTCCAAGTCCCGCTTTCTTTTCCACCTAAGTCACCTAAAAGAGAACCGTCCTAAATTTATCTCTGAGAAGGTATCTCCTCTGAACCTTCTCCCAGGTCTCACCTCCCTTCTTCTGATGTTCTCTGTTCCCGACACCCATGTCCAGAGGCTGGCACTGAGCCTTTGTTCCCAGGAGAAGCTCCAGGACAGCCTCCGTGGGTAGACTGTTAGAGACAGACTGCCGGGGACACATACCTAAAAAGGTTATTTGTAAGGCTCACCTTTACTAATTGCAAGAAATCTATTTTTTTTTTCTTCACATCATGTGCTCTTGAATAAGCTGGAAACCAACCTGACCATAGGTCAAATGGCTTATGGCTTATGGTTATACAGCTCCCACAATACACATGTTTCCTAGAAATTTTGAAGATCAATGAAAAAAAGAGGGGGTTATTCTTCTTTATTAATAAACCACCAATTTAAAAATAAAAGTCATTTTTTAATTATAGTGAAGAAAATGCTGAGCAAACTTACTTTCCAAAGCAATCACTAAAGCTAAGCTTTAGATTTTATAAAAGAACTGACTCATACAGTATATAATGTCCAAATTATTGCTTCTGATTTTCACAATAAATCTCTAATGACAGATAAGCTAAGAATATTTCTGGTAGAATCAACAAGCCATGCGTGGACAAGGGAAGTGTTGCTGGGACCCCGTGAGACAGAGAGCTAAGGGCTGAATAATAAAAGAACATTTACAGCAGTCCAGGACAGAAGTCACAATTTTCAGACATAAAGGAAATAACATTACAGTTCTATTTCCCTGAAACTGAGCTGAAATAATACAATATTTGAATTATGTCCAATATATTGAAATGTAAAGGAAAGTTCCCAGGAAGTCATATTCTAGAAGAGCAGGTGAAATTCTATAGTGTGAAGACTAAAAATATTTATATATCCTTTTGTGGTTTTACTTCCTACTCTTGGTCATAAGATTTTTTTCCTCCTAATGCCTTGGCTTTTCCTTAATTTGTATAGCTTTTTGCTGGTTGTCTGTTCTTTTTCTTCTGCATTTCTCTGTCATCCTCACTTGGGCTCACCTTGCACTGCTTCTACCCAGGTCTGAAACCTGACAGCGCTCCGATTCACCTGCTTGTGACACGCTGAATTAGGAGGGAGCCTCCACTCTGCCTCCCAGTCTCAGAGAAATCCATGCAGCTGTACTGACCTCAAATGCTACAGCAAAGACACTGTACATTAAACTGTATTTATTACAACAAAATTACGGATCACGAAGATATTGAAGCACGTCCATGTAAGTTTCTTAGGATGGTGCTCGACTCACAGTTCAGGTACTCAGGACAAAAAGGCAAGGACCAGCCAGTTTCGACCCACGTTTCTCATTTTGTCCTTGAGAAATGTCTGCCTGCCGACATCGTGGACACGGCCTCACTGAATCACAAATTCAATCTGGTTTGGAACGTGACCTTTAGGGAAAAGCTTAAATGAACGATTCCAGCAGAAGCCAGATGGTTTGTATCCACGAGGGATAAAAAGGCAGCATGACCTTAACGGAGCCCCTGAATTCAACTCTTTGATAACATCACTGAGACTGGCTTCGAAGACATTCATGGCTCCTGATGCTTCCAAGATTATTAGTGGGTCTACGAATCTTTGCCTATGGAAAATTCTTCATCTTCCAGCCAGAATGAACTTTTCTGTACTTATGGGAATAGAGGCCTAAAACCGCTAAATTAAGTGATTTGATTCTCAACAACTTTGCCTGGGTTGTAAGTGCTCACCTTTTTTGCTTTTCCAAAGGCAGACAACCCATCTGTGTTTTCATCTTAAATCTGGGCAGGTCACCGTTCCGACTATGGGCTTGCCACCTGGGAGAGAAAACTCCCTGAGAGCCAGCAGGTTCAGTGGAACAATCAGGCAGGAAGTTAGACACATGGGACACAAAAAAACCAAGCTTCCAACACCAACTATTCTAAGCAGTTTAGTGACCAAGGAAAGGAGGACTATGAGTGAGTAGTGCCCGTCTAATGAAGGCCACAGCCTGTCATGGACTGTATGTGTTTTCAAGGCTGTGGCCCGAGCACTTTACAGGTACCATCTGTAAGATCTCACCCCCAGCCCCGAGCCAGGTCCAACCACCTGTAGGAGGTGTAGAGTCCCCAAACATGTCTGCACGCTCCGATTTCTTGCTGATGTGTGTGGCTGCCTCAGTCCCACCGATCTGCAATGCCCTCTTCTCCAGAACCTTCCCCACCCACCCTCGGCCTTAACGAGCCCTCTCTTGGGTGGAACTGGGGTGGCTTGTTCCCACTCTGTGCCTCCACTGTGTGGCCCATGTGTGCCGCCTTCTGAGCAAAGCTGTCAAGAAGAGCCAGCCTCCCAACGCAAAAGAGCTTCTACTTTCATAACCCATTACAGCCGAAGGGCTGCTGTCATCACCATTCTGACAAACAACCCGTGAACAGACACAGCAGGTTTGATTGCCTCAGTTTAACTTGTGCAATGGGAAGTCTACGGATGTTAACTTAGTCTCATCCTGGTCCGTTACATCGTGGCCCAAAAAATAAGAAAAATGAATTCTTCACACACACATACACACAGAAGTCACGCAGCTGGAAAAAAATAACACATTTGCTAGAACAGTTGTAAGTCGAAGAGAATGAAGAAGACATTGACCTAGATCATGAATTTTTCTGGTAAGAGAGTGGGTGAACTCTCTGATCTCATTAGGAGACTCTAAAGACCCCTATTTCGGGGAGCCTGGGTGGCTCAGTGGGTTAAAGCCTCTGCCTTCGGCTCAGGTCATGATCTCAGGGTCCTCGGATCGGGTCCCGCATCGGGTTCTCTGCTCAGCAGAGAGCCTGCTTCCTCCTCTCTCTCTCTCTGCCGGCCTCTCTGCCTACTTGTGATCTCTGTCAAATAAACAAATAAAATCTTAAAAAAAAAAAAAAAAAGACCCCTATTTCATTTCCAAGAAGGGAAGAACCCCGGGTGGAGCAGCAGCACCTGCAAAGGTGTTTCTGGTAGGAAATTCTCTCCCTCAGTAGCAACAACCATGGTCAACCAACACCAACGATCTTAGACTCTGTCTCCATTCCCAAAGGCGCATTCCACCGGCAACCACAGAACCCCTCTGGAAGGGAGAGCATGTGCTCAGGTGGCATCATTTCCATAACTTGAACAAAATGACTTGAGAAAGGAAAAAGGAAGGGCTCTTGACACGCTGGTTACTGCACCAGCCATAAGGATAATGCCACGTGTGGTCCTTTAAATTCGGCTCCGTTTCTTTCATTGGAGGGTCAATGAGCAATGCTGTGATTAGACCACATGAGACCGAGAGACAGGCCTGTCACAGATCAGAGCTGGGTTATGGATGGGTTGGAAAGTAAGGCTGCCAGAATGGCAGGGAGAGGAATCAGCCATGGCCCGGGGGGAGCGCGAGCGAGGAAGGCGCACTGGAACTGGCAAGTGCACCAGGATCCGAGCCCCCAGCACACGCTACTGTAAATGCCACGTGGACAAGGAGTGAAACTGTGTTAAAACCCAGATCCCAAATCTTAAAATCTAGAATGTTGTTCTCTCTTAAAGGAATTCTAATGGGAAAGGTGGACAAAAAGGCAGTTGCCCCTTTATTGAAAATGTGGAACATAGAATACAGCCCAGAGGATCGTTGGGGAAGGGAGGGAAAAACAGAATGGGAAGAAATCAGAGAGAGAGACGAACCATGAGAGACTCTTAAGTCTGGGAAACAACCTGAGGGCTGCTGGAGGGGAGGCAGGTGGGGGGATGAGGGCACTGGGGGATGGGCATTACGGAGGGCACGTGATGTAAAGGGCACTGGGCATTCTGTGCTCCCAATGAATTACTGAACTCTCCGTCTGAAACTAATGATGTTCTATACGTTGGCTAACTGAATTTAAATTTAAAAAATTGTACACACCCAGGGTTTCAGAGTCAGGTCCAGATCAGATTTTCCTTTGGGTTTCGGCCATCTGACGACTCAATGAACTACATTTGATAGGTACTCACTGAAGGGGAAACTGTATACTGAGTAAATATAGAAATGAAACAATCACATAAATATTCACTACTTCTTTCTGTACAATGGAACACAACAAAACCAAGAGTAAAGAAGGAATTAGGAACCACCAGAGAAATTTATGACACTGCATAAAGAATTAAACTCGTTAACAAACCCGCATCTTTCAAAGACATGCAGATCCAATGTTATACAATATGGTGTATAAAGAGGTAGACAATCTCTAGAAAAAAAAAAAAGCATCTTTTTCTTTGGCAATTAAAGTCATGTTAGGGAAAAAACCTAGGGAAATGCCAAAATCCATTGCAGATAAACTTGTCAGCTTAACACCAGAGTCCGGGGAAGAGTTTTGTGAGACAATCCTGTTTGTTCTAAGAGACTGATTCAGAGGAACAGAAACAACAACCACTGACTAACCAAAAGACAATACAGTAGTAAACCTTTTAAAATCAAAGGCTGCAGCAATAAAGCTCACAAACATAATCCCTGATCTGTACACCATCAGGACCCTTGGAGAAAGCACTGAGCTGACAAATGGACACATGATGGAAAAGCCCCCACAAATTCAAATGCTGTTTAAGTCACAGAGTTGTTAATGAGTCTACAATCATTTAAAGATATATTTTATCCAGCAAAAAAATGACTGAGGCTGATCAACATGTTCTTGGAATACTGAAGCTATAATTAAAAGTTACTGCAGATTTAGTCATCTTAGTATTTTTCCAAGACCAAAATATTATAATATTTGGAAACTTCTAAATATTGACAGTTTGCAACTTCACTGGCAAAATTGTAGAATATTAGATGAGGTCATTCAGTGACCAGTTCCTGTCATTTGTCACTGAGGGGGTCAGTGGTCTCACAGTGGGACCCTTAGCCTCTGGCTAGTGAGACGGGTCCCTCCATCTGGGCCTTCCCGAGACACACAGAGGCCCCGGATGCTGCAGATGTCACGTCTGTGAAGTGGGACTCGTTCCTGCGAAGCCACTCAGAAAGAAGACAGTGGGGTCTGCGGTGCTCCGTGGCTCACAGACCAGCTCTCTTGCCTCTTACAGCTGCCCTCAGAAGGCGCTCACCCACCTCAGCCTACTTCTTTGCTGACCCCGAATTCTCCTTCACACTTGGCACATGCTTCCCTCACTCCGGGGAAAAACCCTTGCAGAGTGCTTTATGCTCCTTTTTGGAAACACAGAACTTTCTAGATTTATTTTTTCTCTTATGTGGAGAAAGCGGAGTTAGGTTTCTCAGAGCCTGTTTCCGAGACGAGGGTGTTAACAGATGTTACACGGAAAAAGTCTCCACAGTTCAATGCATTTGGGAGAAGCTGGGTGCCTCAAGGCTCAGGGTTGCCGAGCCCGGGAGGGTCAGCGGGTGGGGGGCTGCCACAGGTGGCCAGATGCTCTGTAACCATCCCCCAAAGCGTTCGGGCCCAAGACTGCTGTGTGGGGAGCTTTCTGGAAAACTCAGGTGTGCAGAGACATGGGGGCAATGCTGGTCTGTGTCGTTATACATAGATCCAGGTGTCTTGAGCTCTGTGCTAATAAGGCAGACCATCATCCTGAAATCTTTTTATTTATTTTTTAATTTTTTGGTAGCTCAAACAACTGTGTGAGCCTAACTTTTATTTTTTGGAAAAGAAGTTTCTCTTTTCAAAACTTGAGAAGCAAACTTATGTTGGAGAAAATAAGCAGCTCAAAAATAGTTTTTCCACAGGCATCCTGCATTTCCCTGTTGATATTAAATAAAGTGGGTGCCACACGGAATTGGTCGGGTAAGAGCCCAAAAGTTCTGAAGCTATTTCAGCATGTGAGAACGAGAAGTCTGAAGGAACTCCTCCGTTCTGCATGCATTTCTCTAGCTCTGTAAAGAAACTGAAAGCACTTTTGATAAACGTTTTAATGAGTCACCCAGTGTGTCATTTATGTGAGCTTTGAAAGGCTCTTGAATAATACTGACTGAACTCATGGTGTACTTCCGAAAGCCAAAAGCCCAGCCATAAAGGAAGCAGGCAAGAGGAAAGGTGGCACTTCTCTCGGTCCAGGAGTGAGCTAGTTCGTCAGCCCTCCTGCAGGCACGTGGGTGACCACAACCTGTGTGTGCGTGCGTGTCTGTGTGTGTGCACGCGTATGTGTGTGGGGGTGTTCATTCTGGTCTCTGAGCATCTGGCCTTATTACGAGCAAATTCACTTCCAACAGCTCCAACATTTCTCTTTGTCAGCCGGGTGAAGATACATGAAGCGGTGATTTGCGTAGGAATGATGCTAGGAAAGTCACCCTCTCTAACATTTAGAAAGACCTATGTTCAATATTGCACTTTCCTAAATTCACCATCACTTGTGATATTAGTTGATGCTTATTGAGTATCTGTTGGTAAAGGCCTTGCATACCATTAGGCTTTGTTTTTGTAAATCTTCAATCGCAGAATGAAACCTTCCGTTTCCTCTGGGCTGGTCTGCAGTGAGCTATTTGAGTTTGGTTGGGTGGCCGCAGGGAGTGGAGATCAATGAGGTGACTTACGCACGTTCTCTTGGAACCCACCGCCCTGCCCTCGCCAGGCATCATGGCTCAGTGAATGTGGTCGGTGCAGGAAAGCCATTCCCTCCAGCATAGAAAGAATGCTCAAGATCAGAGAGTGACTCACATCTGTGGAGACAGCACGGTGCCACCAGGAAGACCACAGACTCAGAACACACCATGGACGGGGGACTCCCAGCTCCACCGCCTGCCTGCTGGGAGCCTTAGCCCAATCAGGCACCCTGTGTCTCCCAGGGTGGCCAGGAAGAACGCATGAGCTAACATAGGGAGAGGAGCTAAACCACACCGAGCAAGCTGGAAAGCTACGGGTGTGTTGTCACTATTGTTTCCACTTAAATTACACGTGAATTTCTCTCTAGGTATATTACTGCTGCTATAATACCTGCCCCATTACTGTAAGAAGTGAGTCTTCACTCCATTTTCTCCTTTCCCTAGTCCATAAATATGTCTTTATGCTGCATTGCTAGTGTGGTTCTTGGCTCAGGAAGAAATGGCACTATATCAACAGATAACCATATTAAACTATATTTTGGGGGGCAAAAAAAGTGTTAAGTACTGGGGCACCTGGGAGGGGCTCAGTAAGTTAAGCGTCCAACTCTTGGTTTCAGCTCAGGTCGTGATCTCCGGGTTGTGGGATTGGGCCCTGCATAAGGCTCTGCGCTGAGCTCAGAGTCTGATGGAAAGTCCTTCTCTCCCTCCCCCTGTGCCCCTCCCCTGCTCTCTCTCTCTCTCTCTCTCTCTCCCTCTCAAAGAAATGTGTAAGTCCTTAAAAAAAAATTTTTTTTAAGTGCTATCAAGTTCAGGGAAGAAAGAACATCTTAACTATGGTAACAAACACTATCTTCTTTAGAATTAACCTTTAAAAAAAATCTATTTAATTAAATCCATTTTCAAACCAAATAGGAATAGGGCCACACCTTGCACGTGCCCAGTCTGAGTGTGCAATCTCAAACACAAGCAAACCCTGTTTCTCTAGGACTGTGCGTGGGATCGTACTTAGGACAAAAGCTAGAGGGCTCTTCGCCGAAATCCATCGTGGCAGCCCCCGTGCCCTCATCCCCTCGGCCCATCCACGGCGACTGCCCATACACGTGGGGAACCGCACCGCGGAGACGCGAAGTGAAGAAAACAAGGGCTCTCAGTCCCGCAGACCTTAGAACACGGGCGGGTTCGGTGCAGTATGTTTGCACATGTCATGCGGGAGTGACCGCGGGGCCCTCGCGAAGGCAGCTCTGAATCCCCCAAGAAGCTGTAGAGCTCCGTCCTCTCACTGGCCACGGCCCCGCGTGGGCCTTCCCACGCCGCTTAGAGATGCGGCCTCGTCAGGTACGTGGCGAAAAGCGCCTGGGTTCGATGAAGTTACGTAAGAGCCATTCTGCTTCTTACTTCTGGTTTCAAAGAGCCTCCATATATTTAGACACTATGAATATACTACCAGGAGGACTGTAGTTTTCACATTTTGATTTTAAGAATCAAACAGGAGATTTCAAAACTCCCTGTGACTCTGGAACAGGTCCGCGTGGGGCGGCGCGCTGACGCTGGAAGGCGAAGGCAGCTTCCCCTCCGGGCAGGGGTGCTCCCAGGTCGAAGCTGGCGCTCTCTTCTGCGGGGCAGGCCAGTTCCTACATCGCCCCCACAGGCTGTATGTTTTATTTACCTTCTAGGAAGTTCTATGTTCTAAGTTCTGGAGCCCGGAGAACTGCAGAACACGACTGATTTCTGTCACCAGGGCCCAGGACATTCAGGGACCGGCCTGCCTTAGTGTTTGTCCCGTGCATACTGGTTTCTACTGAAGGGGTAGTATTTGCTAATTCCTTTTAACTTTGCTTTTTAAAAAATAAATATCACAGATCATATTGTTATGAATAAATTTCAAATGTGGCAAGATCAAAGGTGAAACCTGTCCCCAAAAATGTCAAGAAAGATTAGAAGGTCGGTATAATCCATTGAAACCAGTCTGCAGGACCGCAGAGTGAGCTGATGAGATCCACAAGCCGGAACGGAAGCCCTTAAGGTCAAAGTCAAAGGCAACATACTGGATGGGAATGGCTCAGGCTTTCTCTCAGCTGGATAATCTGATGTTGATCCCTAAGGGCCGTTCTGGAAAATCTGAACAGCAAACCTACTGACTTATCAATGGATTCCAGGTTGGGTAAAGAAGACTGTTCATGAACACACTAAGAAGGTAAGGAAAGGGAGCCTTTCTACAAAAATTTAAAGCTTGGGGTTCTTAGGTTTAAAGCTTACAGGCTTTGTTATTTTGAAACATGTTTTCATCAGTGTCATCAGTTTATCTGCTATTTAAAGGCCTGTAAATGTGTGTGTGTCCTGGATAGGAATGATCCAAAGGAATTACTTATCAAAACTCATTAAGTGAAATAGAAAAGACTGACAAATTTTCTGTTCAGCTATTGAGCACAAGAGCCCTAAACAATGAATTATCACAGTAAATAAAATGCCACAAGGATCACGCTGAAGGTAAGCAGGACCGGCTCATCCATTAAAATCAGAGACACAAGAATGTCCACCCCATTAGTTAATACCTTCCCAGGAGTTTAAACTTCACTGAAACACACACACACACACACACACACACACACGAGATACAGATACTGAAATTGCAATATAATTACAAGTTATCATTAATCACAGACATGATCATCCACATGGAAAGAACAGAACAAAAAATAGGATTATTTAAAAGTGTTCGGTTATAGTCAGCCTGTTAGAAGCTATGAATGTCAAAATTGAGAGTTTTCCTTCTATACTAGGAATAAGTCATTGAAAAGTATAATTACAAAAAATGAAAAACTTATTCATAGAGCTTTAAAGTGTATAAAAGAGTCAGAAATTAACGGGAAGTGTACAAGGCCCGTATAAACAAAATGACAGGATTTCACTCCTGTACAGGGAAAATAGGACACAGATGTATTGTTAAATGTGCAGCACAAAATTCTCGGGTATGGGGCCTGGCGTCACAGAGAATGGAAATCAGCACAGACCTCATCAAAGCGGGCACTCTGGGAAGCTGTGTGCCTGAGTGCGGCTGGAGAAAGACAGCAAAGACGTAAGTGGGCTGTGAGGGGGATCAGGTCAGGGCAACAGTTCGCACAGTTTCCTCCGAAAGCAGAAGGAGTTCCCAGCACGGGGCCCGGTCTTGCTGGCTGTCGAACGCAGAACACATGTCCTGGCTGGAACATGTGGCGGGTCCCCATTATGTGAGCGTTTCCACATGGAAAGATACAGAAGTCTGCACATTGGATTCTTAAGACACTCTAATAGTTCTGCCAAAAGAGATACTTACTATTTGCCTTTACATCTGAAAAATTTATATTTTAACTTTGGGTGGGCCTGTTACAATTCATTCAGAAGGGGAAAGAGAATGATTACATAGTATCGAACATCAGAAGGAGCCCCAGCATGTGTTTTAAGGCCATGTTTAGTCTCAATTTTGACCTTTCCCTAGGAACTGTTAAAAATCAATGCGAACATATATAGAATCATGTCATCTGCAAAGAGAGAGAGTTTGACTTCTTCATTGCCAATTTGGATACCTTTTATTACCCTCTGTTGTCTGATTGCTGTTGCTCTGACTTCTAATACTATGTTGAATAAGAGTGGTGAGAGTGGGCATCCTTGTCGTGTTCCTGATCTCAACGGGAAGGCTGTGAGCTTTTTCCCAATGAGGATGATATTTGCTGTGGGTCTTTCATAGATGGTTTTGATGAAGTTCAGGAATGTTTCCTCCATCCCTATACTTTGAAGCGTTTTAATCAGGAATGGATGCTGGATTTTGTCAAATGATTTTTCTGCATCAATTGAGCAGACCATGTGGTTCTTCTCTCTTCTCATATTAATTTGTTCTATCACACTGATTGATTTGCGAATGTTGAACCATCCTTGTAGCCCAGGGATGAATCCCACCTGGTCATGGTGGATAATCTTTTTAATGTGCTGTTGGATCCTGTTTGCTAGGATCTGGTTGAGAATCTTAGAATCCATATTCATCACTGATACTCCTTTTTGGTAGGGTCTTTGCCTGGTTTGGGGATCAGGGTAATGCTGGCTTCATAGAAAGAGTCTGGAAGCCACCCCCAAACTACTAGAACTCATTCAGCAATTCAGCAATGTGGCAGGATACAAAGTCAATGTACAGAAATCAGTGGCTTTCTTATACACTAACAATGAAAATACAGAAAGGGAAATTAGAGAATCGATTCCATTTACTATAACACCAAGAACCATAAGATACCTGGGAATAAACCTAACCAAAGAGGAAAAGGATCTGTATTCAAGGAACTACAGAACACTCATGAAAGAAATTGAAGAAGACACAAAAAGATGGAAGACCATTCCATGCTCTTGGATCGGAAGAATAAACATTGTTAAAATGTCTATACTGCCTAGAGCAATATATACTTTTAATGCCATTCTGATCAAAATTCCACTGGTATTTTTCAAAGAGCTGGAGCAAATAATCCAAAAATTTGTATGGAATCAGAAGAGACCTTGAATCGCTAAGGAAATGTTGAAAAACAAAAATAAAACAGGGAGAATCACACTACCTGATTTCAAGCTTTACTCAAAGCTGTGATCACCAAGACAGCATGGAACTGGCATAAAAACAGACACACAGACCAGTGGAACAGAGTAGAGAGCCCAGATATGGACCCTCAACTCTATGGGCAAATAATCTTCGAAAAAATGGGAAAAAATATACAGTGTAAAAAAGTCTCTTCAATAAATGGTGCTGGGAAAACTGGACAGCTATATGTAGAAGAACGAAACTCGACCATTCTCTTACACCGTACACAAAGATAAACTCAAAATGGATAAAAGGCCTCAACGTGAGACAGGAATCCATCAGAACCCTAGAGGAGAACATAGGCAGTAATCTCTTCGATATCAGCCACAGCAACTTCTTTCAAGATATGTCTCCAAAGGCAAAGGAAACAAAAGCCAAAATAAACTTTTGGGACTTCATCAAAATCAAAAGCTTCTTCACAGCAAAGGAAAGTCAAGAAAACAAAGAGGCAACCCACGGAATGGGAGAAGATATTTGCAAATGACAGTATAGACAAAAGGTTGATATCCAGGATCTATAATGAACTCCTCAAACTCAGTACACACAAAACAGACAATCATATCAAAAAATGGGCAGAAGATATGAACAGACACTTCTCCCATCAAGACAAACAAACGGCTATCAGACACATGAAAAAATGTTCATCATCACTAGCCCTCAGGGAGATTCAAATTAAAACCACATTGAGATATCACCTTGCACCAGTTAGAATGGCCAAAATTAGCAAGACAGGAAACAACATGTGTTGGAGGGGATGTGGAGAAAGGGGAACCCTCTTCCACTGTTGGTGGGAATGCAAGTTGGTGCAGGCACTTTGGAGAACAGTGAGGAAATTCTTCAAGAAATTAAAAATAGAGCTTCCCTATGACCCTGCCATTGCACTCCTGGGTATTTCCCCCAAAGATACAGATGTAGTGAAAAGAAGGGCCATCTGTACCCCAATGTTTATAGCAGCAATGGCCACAATCGCCAAACTGTGGAAAGAACCAAGATGCCCTTCAACGGACGAATGGATAAGGAAGATGTGGTCCATATACACTATGGAGTATGATGCCTCCATCAGAAAGGACGAATACTCAACTTTTGTAGCAACATGGACGGGACTGGAAGAGATTATGCTGAGTGAAATAAGTCAAGCAGAGAGAGTCAATTATCATATGGTTTCACTTATTGGTGGAGCATAACAAATAGCATGGAGGACAAGGGGTGTTAGAGAGGAGGAGGGAGTTGAGGGAAATTGGAGGGGAGGTGAACCATGAGAGACTATGGACTCTGAGAAACAATCTGAGGGGTTTGAAGGGGCAGGGGGTGGGAAGTTGGGGGTACCAGGTGGTGGGTATTATAAAGGGCACGGATTGCATGGAGCACTGGGTGTGGTGCAAAAATAATGAATACTGTTACGCTGAAAATAAACAATAAATTTTTAAAAAATCAATGCGAACAAAAAACGGTAATAGGAACAAAATGCTAATGTATTTTTAAAAATAAAGAATAAATGATAAAGTTCAATATCAGAAAAACATTAGTGAATCCAAACTTTTTCCTGTCACTGTTCTGCATAAGAAACATATCTGAATGCTTTCATTCAAGCGCTTTGCGAAGAACTGGCAACATACATTTCAAAAGGTAAGGTTAAGGGGCGCCTGGGTGGCTCAGTCCCTTAAGCATCTGCCTTCATCTCAGGGTCCAGGGTCCATGATCGAGCCCCAATGTGGGCTCCTTGCTCAGCAGGGAGTCTGCTTCTCACTCTGCCGCTGCCTCTGCCTGCCACTCCCCCTGCTTGTGCTCCCTTTCTCTCTGTGTCAAATAAATAAACAAAATCTTTTTTTAAAAAGGATAATATTAAAATGACATCGGAGGGGCACTTGGGTGGCTCAGTCTGTTAAGCATCTCCCCTCAGCTCAGGTCAGATCCCAGAGGCCTGGAATTGAGCCCCGCATCAGGCTCCTTGCTCAGCGGGGACCCTGCTTCTCCCTCTGCCCCTCCCCCTAGCTTGTGCTCACTCTCTCTCTCTCTCTCTCTCTCTCTCATTCTCTCTCAAAATGAAAAAATAAAATCTTTTTTTAAAAACTGACTTCTGCTTGACTTATTTCGCTAAGCATGATACACTCTAGTAAAGCAGAGAAAGACAACTATCATATGATCTCCCTGATATGAGGAAGTGGTGATGCAACATGGAGGCTTAAGTGGGTAGAAGAAGAATAAATGAAACAAGATGGGATTGGGAGGGAGACAAACCATAAGTGACTCTTAATCTCACGAAACAAACTGAGGGTTGCCGGGGGGAGGGGGTTTGGGAGAAGGGGGTGGGATTATGGACATTGGGGAGGGTATGTGATTTGGTGAGTGCTGTGAAGTGTGTAAACCTGGTGATTCACAGACCTGTACCCCTGGGGATAAAAATATATGTTTATAAAAAATAAAAAATTTAAAATAAATAAATAAATTAAAAAAAAAAAAAAAAACTGACTTCTGAACATCTACACGTAAGCCTGAAGAATGAACACGCCGAGAACCCCAGACAGCTCCTTCGGTATGGTTGGGGAGATAAAGACTTTTGTAAAAACACATTTTCCCCTTACACTATCAATTGTTGTTACTCGTTTTTTTTTTTTTTTAAAGATTTTATTTATTTATTTGACAGACAGAGATCACAAGTAGGCAGAGAGGCAGGCAGAAAGAGAGAGAGAGAAAGAGGGAAGCAGGCTCCCCGCTGAGCAGAGAGCCCGATGCGGGGCTCGATCCCAGGACCCTGAGATCATGACCCGAGCCGAAGGCAGCAGCCCAAACCACTGAGCCACCCAGGCGCCCCTGTTGTTACTCGTTTTTAACTGCTTTAAAAAAACAAAAACATTTAGAAGGCAGAGAATAATATAATCAACCCCCGCAAGCTGCCATCCACAGCGATCCCCAACGGCCAACGATTCCCGAGAAGCGCGCCCCTCCCCTCTTCACAGAGGCGCTGGCTTCCGGCCCTTCTCTGTCCTCTGACCTGTCGGAGGGTCACCACGGCCAAAGCGCAGTGTTGTTCGGTGTGTTTTCATCACACAAAATGGCATCTTGCACACATCCAGGAGTCCTCAATGTGCTACTTTTCACTGTTTGATGTTTTGGATGTCCGCTTCTGTGAGGACACCGAGACCCAGTTCACTTTATTAATTTCTGACTAATATTCTTCTCTCTGATGATACCACAAACTAAATATTCATTTTTGTACCCACAGATGCTTACTAGTCACTTCCCATTGCTTATGATTGTAAATGATGCTGAAATGAATATTCTGCAGCCCGTCTCCTTGGGAACACTCCCCAAAGTCTCTCTAGGTAGAATAAGCAAGTGACATTTCTGCTTCAAAGGTCTGCATGATTATAACTTCCTGAGGTAATTATTCTAATTGTTATTCCCAACGGCAGAGTCCCAGCCCTCACTCCTTCCGCAACACTGCTCCAGGCGTGCCCACCGCGAAGTGCCCAGTCCCGTGGTTGTGCACCTGCAACCCCGCAGTCACGCACATCCTTCCCCGGACGAGGGAGCTGGAGCATCACTTCTTCTGTCACTTAGATGCACGCACGGCACTGTGCTTCCTGCCCTGTCCACGCATTCGCAGGGGCTCTGTGCACTCCGTGTTCCAGAAGAGTCGAAATTTCTACGAGTGACACTCATTGCACACGTCTTCTTCTGGACCTGTCTCTTCATTTGCTTCAAGTTGTCTTTGTGCAACTGAAATTTTAAATTCGAATGTTCTAAAATGATCACTCTTCTCTTTTAGGGTTAGTGCTTTTTGGGTCTAAAGTTCTCATAAAAGCATGAGCCACAAAGAAAAAGATTTAAAACTGAAGCACTGTTGTTCATGGGAATGTTGAGTTGCTGCAGCCACGATGGGAAACAGGTTCCTCCAAAAAAAGGAAAACCAGAACTAGCGCAGGATCCAGCAGTCCCACCCCTGCGGAGACATCAGAAGAAAACGGAAACACGACATAAGAGTGTCTGCGTCCCCTTTGTCACCGCGGCTGTGTTTCCAGCAGCCAACACACGGACTCGACCTCCGTGCCCATCAATGGGTGAATGGAGTAAATAAATATTACACACACACACAGAGAAATATTAGTCACCCATAAAAAAGAAGAACATCCTGCCACTTGTGACAGCACGGATGGATGTGGAGGGTGTTATGCTAAGTGAAATAAATTAGACAGAGAAAGACAAATATTGTATGATCTTACCCCCATGTGGACCCTAAAAATAAAAATAATAATAATAATAAACCAAAGCCAAGCTCACAGAAAAAGAGAGTAGATTTGGGGCTACCCGAGGCAGGAGGTAGGGGCAGGGGAAACAGAAGGAAGGCGGTCAAAGGGTACAGGTTTCCAGTAGAAGACGGGCACGTATGGAGAACATTGTGTGCAGGACTACCGCTGGGTGGTGCGCAGAAACGTTAAGACGGCACGTCCTGGGGCGACTGGGGGTGGGGGGGCTCAGTCAGGTAAGCACCTGACTCTCCACTGCAGCTCAGGTCACCATCTCAGACTCAAGAGATCGAGCCCCATGTCAGGCCCCGTGCTCTGTCCAGAGTCTGCTTAAGATTCTTTCCCTCTGCTTCTCCCCCTGCTCACATCTGTGCGCGCTCTCTCTCAAATAAAAATAAATAAAATCTTTTTAAAAGGGGAGAGAGAATAGATACTAAGAGTTCTCTAACTAACTGACAAGAACTAAGAGTTCTCATCATAAGAGGAAAAATATTTTTCCTTTTTTTGGGGGCGGTCCATGTCAGATGTTGGATGTTAAACTAAACTTCCTGTGGTAATCATTTCACGATATATTATACATCGTTACGCCGTGCAACTTAAAATTATATGGTGCTGTATGTCAACTACATCGACATACAGCTGAAGAAACACCCTGAAACACGGAATGTTTAAACCTTTATGACAGAAGTTATCGTTAGCTAAAAGTCAGGCTTGACACACTGGCACACACGTTTATTAAAAACTGTTTTGATGCAGATGGATTCTTATGTTATTTACTCATTCATTCATACAACCATTCATTCATTTCTATTCTGTCAGTTGTTTGTTTTCTAGCATGTAAGCTCCGGGATGCTGAGAATCTAACGGATTTATTTATTTTCAGCAGAACAGCTCTAGACACATAGCTCGTCGCTAAGTATTCACTGAATGCTGAGGGAACTGCTGCATTTGAAGGAGATAGGACACACATGTGCAAAAATTTTAATGTGAAATTGTTCATTAGATCATTATACATAATATTGGAATATTGAAAATTACCTAATAGTGTCAGGAAGCCAGTTAAATACATCGTGTCCTCTGAGCTGTCCAGTATGGTGGCCCCCAGCCACAAAGGGCCATTAAGCACATGAAACGTGGCATATGCGGTTGGAGAACTGAATATTTATTATATTTAACGTACACTTAATTGTGAATAGCCACATGTGGCTTGTGGCTACCGTGTTAGTATAGTTTTGAATCACTAGACCAACAAAATCCTGGGAACTGGTTCCATTCATTTGAATTTTGTTGCTGATTTCATCGTCCAAGAACTGTGTGTGTGTGTATGTGTGTGTGTGTGTGTGTGTGTGTGTGTGTGTGTAAAAGCAGGGAGATCATGGCTTTCCTGAATTGAATTAAAATTTAAAACTCAGTCTCATATGAAAATTGTACAACCACATATTTTTAGAAGATACGAATGCTGGCTATGGGATAGGAATGTAGTACTACTGAACTAAATTACTCATGCTTGGAAAGTAACCCTCTTATTTTAAGAACATCTTTTCAATTAACTTCCTATATATTTAAATTTAAAATGCCTTTTTGTCCACACATAACTACAATAACATTTCAATAAATACCCACGACATACAAACAGGTATGCATGCTGTATATTTTCTATTTGAATGTAAGCGAATGAAACTACATAATGAACTGACTTTTTATCAATTCAAAAGTGAAATGTCTGAACAATTTCCCAGAAAATCGCTCTTTCCCCAAAACACAAACAGGCCGAATATCAAGTACTACTTAAATTTTCATAACTTTAAATAGAAGAGGAATTTGAAGGCAGTTGTTCAAATATGTAGCAGGCATTCAAAGAATATTTCTTTTATTTTCTTTTCTTCTTTTTTTTTTTTTTTAACAGAGAGTGAGTAAGAGAGCACGAGTTGGGGAGGAGCAGAGGGCAAGGGAGAAGCAAGCCCCCTGCTGAGCATGGAGCCTGACTTGGGGCTCGATCCCAGCACCCTGGGATCATGACCTGAGCTGAAGGAAGAGGCTTCACGCACTGAGCCCCCCAGGCGCCCCACCAACGAACATTTCTTGACTGAAAGGTTCTGACTTCGAGACCCATCACCGTCCCCTGAACAACAAACTTTTAAGAGACCCCTACAGACCACAGGATGATTCAACAGGCCCATCACACAGCAACGAGATGGACAGAAGCTGGAAAGATGTATTTTTTAAAACAGTGCAAGTGCAGAAAGGCAAAAGGTGTGCACAGGCACCCCTAGTACCTCCAAAGAGGCCTGATTTTCCACCTGACAGTGAATGCATTACGAAAGGCCACTTCCTTCGGTCACAGCTGCTTGGTGGCCCTTATTAGGCTGCTGCCTCGGAAGCAGAGGGGGCCAGGCTGGAAAGAAACAGCAGGGTGGAGATTTGGGCTCTGGGCCTTTGGGCAACTCCTGGAATATCTAATGGAAATGGCTGAAACGTTTCAATATAAACTAAAATATTTCACAGAATTCGAGAAGATTGCTGAGATCGTCTCCCCATGAAATCTGTCAGCAGCCCACTCCGGGTGTGAATGTCCAGCCAGAGTCTGACGGCTGACGGGAGCCTTGACTGGCAAAACGAAGGTGGGTTTGACCCAGCGCCCTCTTTTCGGGTGTTTTCAAAAACTCAGTGATGAAAGAAGCCGGTCTGGCTCTCCAGCTGACGCGGCTGAAGGGATCAAATGGGACGTCTCTGTGGGTTTGTGTAGAGCTTCGCACATATACTTGTTCAAAGGGACCACAATACAGAAAGGCACATGTGCTAACAAACCACACCCAGATCCTTATTTACAGAAAGTAAACATTTGGTGATTATAATTATAATCAAATATGTACTTCCCATCCCCAAACAACCACTTCTTTATTAAGAATAGCATATTGCCTTCATTACAGTTAAAATGCAAAAATATGTTCACTCTTCACAATGCCATTGGAACACTTTCATGTTCTCTCATGCAGAGCAAAAGGGCGCAGATGAATTCACGCTTTTGCTAAGAAAAAAAAAATCAAGGAAAATCCCTTCATTTATATTTAAAACTAAAAGAGAAAAATGTAAATTTAAGCATATAGAAATTTGACTAATCATTTTCTTTCCTAAATAGACCCTCGGCGTACTTAGTCCCAGGACTGAAGAACTAATGAGCAAATTCATTGTTCAGTCTCCCTCCCTTCCTTCCAGCCTGACCTGTTAAATCTGGTCATTTTCTTACAGATACATGATGCAGGATGGCATGTTTTTACTTGCCAATTTCCAGGCCCTCCACGGTTCCAAAACAGTTTATGTCACAGAGTATGTTCATGGTCCCACTGGGAAGAAGACATCGTTCATCATGCCTTCATCATTTTTATTATCCCCCACACTTTCCTTCCATTGTGAGAAAGAAACGGAGGGTCACACTGCTGTTCCCATGTCTCACACGGCAAGTTAATACTCTCCAGCAACAGGGCTCTGAAACGCCACAGTGGGTCCGTGGGGCCAGCCGCGCGCTGGCTGGGGAAGCGCACCCATGGGTCCTTCTAAACAGAGGTGCCCCTGTGCGGTGGGGCGCCAGGCTCGCCCGGCCCTGCCCGAGGCACAGCTGACCTGTGCGCTGCACTCTGCAGTGCTCTCGGGCTCCCCGGGCTCCCGTCAGCTGTTTGGAAGCACAGAACATGGTGCTTGTCCTCAGTCTCTCGGAGGGATGTGATGTGTCCAGGCTCAACTGAGTTAAGTTTCATTTTTAGGGCAGAGAGATGTGAGGGGTCGGATGCGCTGCTGTTTTGTAGCCTGGCCCCTTTTTCCTTCCTTCTCTTTCTCTTTCCTTGCCGGAAAGCCTGAGAGGAAGACCTCGTGAGCACGAGTGGCGCCTTCTCAATGGATGCTGTGGCCAAGGAGTGCACCATCAAGAGAAGGCAGCGAGAGCCTATTGCATTTTGGCGACAACCCACTGTCTTGGAAGCTCATTAAGGGTAAGTGTTGTGTGTCTTAACCGTTGTGGGTGTCTACACAGGACCCAAGATTTGTCAAAAGTCTCTGAAATGTGTACACTGGAAATGGTGTATCTTACAGTACGGGAGGTTTTCCCTCACTAAAGCTCATGTGAAGTCTGCGGGAGCGCAGGTGAAGAAGGCTCCTTTGGGGTGCTCTGGTCTTCCAACAAGGTTCCAAGAAAGCGGAGTGATCGAGTGGCCAAAGGCTTAAGGCTTGACCAACACCACTCTGGCCCTTTCCTTCAGGAGTAGGATGAAGCGGGGCCACAGAATTTCATCCCATTAAAAAATAATAGGAATAAATAATCTATTTTAAGGAAAGTACTTACAAATACTGTGTATTGGCTCTAAATCTTTATTTTATTTTATTTTATTTATTTATTTGACAGAGACACAGCAAGAGAGGGAACACAAGCAAGGGGAGCAGCAGAAGGAAAGGGAGAAGCAGGCCTCCCGCTGAGCAGAGAGCCCGATGCGGGACTCGATCCCAGCACTCTGAGATCATGACCTGAGCAGAAGGCAGAGGCTTAACGACTGAGCCACCCAGGTGCCCCTGGTTCTAAATCTTTAAGTGGGCTACTGAAAGGAAAAATGTGCCACTTCTTTTTAAAATGTCTTAACTTTTGGGGCACCTGGGTCGCTCAGTTGTTTGAGTGGCTGACTCTCGATTTTGGCTTGGGTCACGATCTTGGGGT
This sequence comes from Mustela lutreola, assembly GCF_030435805.1. NCBI lineage: Eukaryota > Metazoa > Chordata > Mammalia > Carnivora > Mustelidae > Mustela > Mustela lutreola. The sequence goes on along the minus strand of NC_081294.1, from coordinate 5,663,302 downwards.
CCTGAGATTAGGCCCCATGTGGGGCCCCGTGCTCAGTGGAGAGTCTGCCTCAGGATTCTCTCTCCTTTTGCCCTTCCCCAAGCATGCACATGCGCGCTCTCTCTCTCAAATGAATAAATACATCTTTAAAAATAAAACAAACTTTCATAACCTCTGCAATCTCCAGCAGCTCAGCAGAAGGCCGATCTACCCTGGTGCATTTATGGTTCAAAATAACAGACGAGAACGCATCATGAGAGAGGCCCTACGCAGGAACGCATCTCTCAGACATCTGATTTGAATGACCAGATCAAAGAGGGGTTTCTGGGCACTGGAAGGAGCCACGAGAGAACACTTCACAAAGTAAGTTCAACAAGCAGACTAAACTGTGTTCTACTCCAAGGCTTCCAAGCATTGGAGACAGCGGGTCCAACTTCTGCTAACAGAAGGTGATATTTGGGTGATTTTATTCCCTTTGAAAGAAAAAAGTGCAGGTCTGCCAGGAATACTGACGCAGGCTTGTTGGTCCCGGCGCGCGCCGAGATGTTGGAAGGGAGTCTGTCAACCATCAAAACTGTGCTTTTCGCTGATGAAAGGCCTGGAGTTCAGACTCTCATTTCCAGAAGAATTTTTAAAAACAATGTAATTAAAATGTGGCTGAAGAAGAAAAGTTTATATTTCTCTGCCTTAGCAAGTCAGTTTATTTGAAGAGGTTTATAACCGCTTCAGTCGGTTTCTTGAGTGACAGCCTCCTCTCCGTCTTACAGGACGCTCTCCTTCTGGGAGCGATTACAGCAAAAGTATTGCTTCTTCGAACCAACAGCTCTGTTCAATCTACCTCCACATGTTACAGGATTCTCATTAAGCCATTGATAATCACATTTTAATTAAATGGCACAACGCCACACTGATTTCATTCTTTCCGCTAACGTATTGTTCAGGTAATAGAGTTAAGCACAGAGAGCAGACATCGGTAAAACATCGGTCACAGACCTAATCCGGGAAAGTCAGAAGTGGTAACAGGCATGATTGGAGACAAAGCATGCTCAGGGAGTGGCTTTCCAAGGCATCTGGGACGTCTTGGGGTTCCCCAACTCTTTGTCCAATAGTTACTTAAAAGCTGCATCCTGGACACTCAAAAGTGCCTCGAGTGGTGAGCGATGGAACGTTTCCAGAGCCTTCAGCAGCTCTTGCAAGAAGCTTCCTCCAAAACCACGATGCTCCAGAGCTGCTCAGAGGACTGACCGCGGAGGTGCCTGGGGGGCTAGGTCGGGTAAGCGTCTGACTCTCCATCTCAGCTCAGGTTTTGATCTCAAGGTTATAAGTTCAAGCCCTGCATAGGACTCCGTGTTAGGCATGGAGCCTGCTTAAAAAAAGAAGAGGAGGGGGAGGAGGGGGAGGGGGAGGAGGGAGATGATGATGACGACGGTCACAACAATGAAGGCGACCGACAGTGCTCACGTTCAGATACCAGCACCGGTAACTCTCAGGGATCCCTGAACCTCTGCGGGTAGCAGCATCAGGTACACGGTGGACTTTCTTAGGTACTTTGAGCAGTAAAAGCATACCTGAAGCAGAATGCTTATTCATGTATTTTTCACACTTATTTATTTTATTTGAGAGAGAGAATGAAAGAGAGAAGAGAGAGAGCATGAGAGGGGAGGGTCAGAGGGGAAAGCAGACTCCCCGCTGAGCAGGGAGCCCAATGTGGGACTCGATCCTGGAACTCCAGGATCATGACCTGGGCTGAAAGCAGAGGCCTAACCAACTGAGCCACCCAGGCACCCCTATTCATGTATTCTTAAAGGGAAATCAGAAATTGCCATCTTCAAACACTTGCTTTGTGCATCTTTATATGGAAACTGGGACCTGCCGAGAGAGAGCACAGCGATGCAAAACAAGAACACGGCTCTGATGCTTCCTGTCAGGGAAACTCAGTCAAGTCACTGCAACTCTTCTGTTCGCCAGGTTTAAAATGTGCTAATAGTACTGACTTGCAAGGGAGCCTATAAGAACTGTGAGTGTTGGGTACGCCGTCCTGCTTCGTAACCAACCCTGAACTCAGAGCAGTTTTCTTTCCTGTGCTTCCCGCAGTCCCAGAGACTATTTTTAGAGCCACTGATAGAGGGAAATGTGCTACAGTGAAGGCTGGCCCTTAAGGACAAGCTCTGCAGAAGGTCTGGGAATTGAGGATGTCTTCCGCTTAAGAAAAAAATAAACACTGAACTCAACCTGTGAGGAGTCAAGAAATAGTTCTCCAAGGAGGTGGCTCTAGAGCTGGTTTTTCAAAGACAAATAGGGATTCTGTGGGCAGACAGAAAAGAGGGAGCAGAGAAAAGGGAGGACACGATGGAGTAGGGACCATAACATTCCAGGGACCTTGGGGGAGGGGGCATTTCCGAGCAGATCGGGGTGGCGGAGGAGGGTCCTAGGAGTGAAAGTGCAGGTGGAAATCGTGGGTCTGGGATGGCACCGCGGCTTGTGCTATCTCAGGAAAGTGTTAAGGGGACACGAGGTGGGGCACAGGGACAGGGGGTGCGAGGGTGACAGGTATGGAGCGAGGGCACTCCTCCAGCATGGCCATGAGCTCATGGCTACAACTGCTCCAGATACCTCCTGGGGTCTCATCCGTGAGCTGAGTCACCAACCAGTCGACAGAAGATGTCTAAAGAAGGAATGGTCATTCCAGGTGGTTCATTTAGTGCAATTTTCACTTCAGTGTCACAAGCATGGACTGGAATCAAGGCCACTGAGACCTTCCGCAGAACAAGGGTCAACGCCTAATGTTTCACCAGTGTCGTATTTCTTAGTGAATGATACGCCTGGACCAGGGATTTTTGGATCCAGCACCCCACGAATGGTTCACTTTCTCAATAACAAGGATGTTTCGTAAGAAAATTGGGATATATTATTTCTGAACTTAAAAAAAAAAAATCACTTCTTGGTCAATTTCAGAAACAAAGAACCTTTGGGTTAGAGTTGTAATTGTCAGAAAATGCTTAGTTGCCCTTTAAGGAAAAGGGATCCGCTCAATGTGATAGAGAGAATTCTGGGAAACATCTTCATGGGTAGGGCTGGATCTGCATTCACACTCTGGGAACTCTGGAATGTCAGTGCAGGAGTTCTAGCGTTCTAGCTGCAAAAAGCTCCCAGAGTCCAGAGAAACAAAGGAGCAGCTAATGACCTGACCACTGGCTGAGGCATTCCATGTCCCAGAGAGAGAAGCTGTGAAGAAGGAAGGAGAAACGACAGAACCCCAGAAGGATGCGCATGAAGCAGGAGCGGGTTGGACGTTCAGGCCTGTCCAGGACCCCACAGATGCAAGAGACGGGTCTGTGCACACCACAGGGCTCACACGCTCCCCGGCATCCTGCCAGGGACAACATCAAATGTTCCTGCGCCACGAGAAATGTGAAGGAAAAGCAGCTTTGCTGGGCCCAAAGTGGGAAAGGAGTGTCCGTTACTTAACAATCAAACTACCCCCCAATTGGTCAAGAGTCAAAGAGTCCTGACCACATGGAAAGAAGAGCTCCTCAGGTTTCAGAGGTGACGTAGCAAAGATCCAGTAATAAATGAACATTTGCTTCAGAATGGATTTGTCTGGGCAGCGCACGGTTAAGCATCTGACTCTGGATCTCAGCTCGGGTCTTGATCTGAGAGTCGTGAGCTCAAGTCCCACACTAGGCTCCAAGCTGGACATGGAGCTACTTTATTGTCTATTTTTATTTTTTATTAACATATATTGTATTATTAGCCCCAGGGGTACAGGTCTGTGAATTGCCAGGTTTGCACGCTCACAGCACTCACAAAGCACATACCCTCCCCAATGTCCATAACCCCACCCCCCTCTCCCAACCCCCCTCCCCCAAGCAACCCTCAGTTTGTTTTGTGAGATTAAGAGTCACTTATGGTTTGTCTCCCTCCCAATCCCATCTTGTTTCATTTATTCTTCTCCTACCCACTTAAGCCCACATGTTGCATCACCACTTCAGCCCCCATGTTGCATCACCACTTCCTCATATCAGGGAGATCATATAATTGTCTTTTTCTGATTGACTTATTTCACTAAGCATGATACCCTCTAGTTCCATCCACGTCCTTGCAAATGGCAAGATTTCATTTCTTTTGATGGCTGCATAGTATTCCATTGTATATATATACCACATCTTCTTTATCTGTTCATCTGTTGATGGACATCTAGGTTCTTTCCATAGTCTGGCTATTGTGGACATTGCTGCTATGAACATTTGGATGCACATGCCCCTTTGGATCACTACCTTTGTATCTTTAGGATAATACCCAGTAGTGTGATTGCTGGGCCATAGGGTAGCTCAATTTTCAGCTTTCTGAAGAACCTCCATGCTGTTTTCCAGAGTGGCTGCACCAGCTTGCATTCCCACCAACAGTGTAAGAGGGGTCCCCTTTTGGAGCCTACTTTTAAAAAAAAAATGGATTTGTGTTTGGAAAGCAAAGAATTGCAGACACCCCTGGGTATGAGCGCCCCTAGGCGTGGTAGATCGTACTGTCCTTTGTAGAGATCCGCTGCACCATCTTGTGAGAAAATTCCTTTCCATTCCGTTTCATGGTCTTCAAACTCGGTGTTGTGATTTGTGATGCCCCTTCTATGCGGGGGGGATTCCATTTCTCTTCTCAACTCACATAAAATCTGGTGATGCTCCTCAGAGAAAGTGACACGAACCACGTCCGAACAGAAGCTTGAAGCCCCACCGTGGGACTCGGCCATCTTTCACTTCCATTTGCTGTGAGTCCCAAAGTGTTTGGGCCGGGGAAGCTCCCTCAGCCGGGGATGTGGAGGAAGAGGGACCGGGAACTGCAGGCAGCTCCCAGGACAGAAATGCAATGGGGCAGAGCAGCACCGCTCTGTTGGAAGTCGCAGGGGTTTGGGGATCATTCCTTGGGAAGGGTAACCTCACTGAGCCTGATTTACACTCGAGGTCCCAGTATTTAGGGTCCTTTGTAGGAATTACAAAACAATCCCAACAGAACAGATCCCAGAGCTGTTATATAACACCACTGGCTGCATGAATTCCTAACTTGTGTTTTCCGCACCATTATCCGCGCCTACAAAGCCACCACCTGTAATTACGCACAGGGCCGCCTGCAGATGCCACGCACTGCTCAGCCCGCCAGGCTCCCGCCGCCCCCGCGTGCCGCCGGCCCTCCACCGCCCCTCCCAGGGCAGGCGACAAAGGCGGACAAGTAAATATTATGGTCCCGTGTTTATTTTTAATTTCACAAAGCTCATTTATATGCAAATCGCAGATGGCTCTGGGGTTCTAGGCCAGTTGCCAAGAAGATTCTTGAGGGCCTGAGGTCTGGGCACAGTCCTGACTCGCCTGCACTTCCAGCGTGTTTCCAGGACGCAAGTGCCCGAGGCAGATCCGCTGCTCTTCGGAGGAGTCTTAAAGTTAAATGGCAAAAGCTGAGACTCTAACAGCTTCCTGGGGAAGGGGCAGGATAATGAGGGGCCGCTGGTGCAAGACGGACACAGACACAGTTGACGCAAACAGACATTCGGCTCAAGTGGCTTCCAGGTTCCCGGTGTCACGCTCCACCAGCTGTCCTAAAACATGTGGACGGCGACGCTTTACTCTTGTAATTATTCCCACGTGGGATTTTATGAACGCACCCAAATTTCAACTGATGGCTTTTATATTTTCAGATATATGTATCTGTATAGTTTATAATATATAGACTATAAATATATTTTACAAAGTACATTCATGGCGACCTGGGTGACTCAGTGGTTTAAGCCTCTGCCTTCGGCTCAGGTCATGATCTCAGGGTCCTGGGATAGAACCCCACATCGGGCTCTCTGCTCAGCAGGGAACCTGCTCCCCCGACCCCCAGCCTGCCTCTCTGCCTACTTGTGATGTCTGTCTGTCCAATAAATAAATAAAACCTTTAAAAAAACAAACAAAGTAGATTCGTTGTGATTGCTATGAGTAGATACTGATCTTTTTCCCTGTCTTTATCCTGGAGCAAAAAAACAAACCATAAGTGACTCTTAATCTCACAAAACAAACTGAGGGTTGCCGAGGGGAGGGGGTTTGGGAGAAGGGGTTGGGATTATGGACATTGGGGAGGGCATGTGATTTGGTGAGTGCTGTGAAGTGTGTAAACCTGGTGATTCACAGACCTGTACCCCTGGGGATAAAAATATATGTTTATAAAAAATAAAAAAATTATAGTATGTTTAAAAAAAAAAATCAAAGAGGGAAAAAAAAATTAATATATGAAGAAGTCATTCCTTTAGGCAAACTTGAGTTGTTAATATTTGAACCTTCCAGACAAAACTGTCTTCCTAACTTAGAAATATTATCTTGCCGCATGCCAAAGGTGATGTGTTTTTCAACCTGGCACTCTGCGAGAAAGCTAACACTTTCCATCAACGCTGCTCCTTGCACCCGGGAGACAGGCAGGTGTCAGTCAAACCTGGGTGGGTTTCATTTCAGCTGTGCGGGGTCCCAGAGGGAGGTTCCTCCACTTTAGGAAACCTCATTCCTGCGAATTTAGGAAAAGGGAGCAGCTGGGTGGTGCTACTCAAGGGACGGCTTAAGATGCAGCTGATCAGGCTGGGGGAGGCCAGGGGCACCCCCGGTGATGCAGGAACAAGAAGGCAGGTGAGCTCAGATGCCGTCTCGTTTTGGAGACTGGTCAGAAAGTCCTGGGGAATAGCTTTGTGCTTAAGGGTTAGAACCAGGGGCCCCCTGCAGGCTCTGGGTCTCCCCAGGAGCACGCATCTGCTGTCACCTGCCCTCACACAGGGGAGACAAGGAGGCACCACCTGAACCAGGGTCTGCTCCAGGAAAACTTCACAGCCGGGCTCCTGCACCCCCGCTCCTGTCTCCCAGCACTGCGCTCAGCTCCAGTAGCAGAGCACCACGTCCGTCACCCCAGCATCTGTCTGTCCTCCCCACTAGATCCAGAGCTCACTGAGGATGCAGAAGAGTCCCTAACCAGAATCTCTGTGAAAGGGACATTTGACAAGGAAACGAATACACAATCAGGAAGCCTGGGGGGCGGGGCTCAGCTCTGTGTCCTGTTTCCAGGCCTGCCAAGCTCAGCCTCCCCCATGGGGCCGAGGAAGGCGGGGCGGGGGGTGGGGGGAGTCCTACCAGCACAGGCAGCTCCTTGCAGCAGAGCTCAAAGGTGGCAGCGGCCTGGGTGTGCACAGAGGTAGCCCCTTCCAAAAGCAAATCCCCATCTCGTGACCCCACAGAGCTCAAGGCTGGGCAGGTAGGAGACGATGAACAAATACAAGAGGAAGTGAGTATAGGAATTGGGGCGACCGCCCCGGGGTCAGGCGGCGGAATCAGACTCCTGGGCTTGCAGAGTCAGGCTCCTGACAACAGGAGCCACCGTGAGGACCCGAGGGAGCTGAGGACGGGGGGGGGGGGGGGGGGGGTGTCCCGCCAACGTGTTTACTCCCTAGAAACTTCTGCGAGCCTCCAGAACTGCATGGGAGTTGGTCCCTCTGCTCCGTGGGCAGGAGCATCCCCCACGGCCCGTGCTCTCCCTGACGGAGGGGAGGCTTCCCACCTCTCAGCTACTTTTTGTTCCCATGTAGACATGAGAAAGGCAGGAAGGCCTCGCGTTCGCGGACGGCGAACTTGGTAGCCAAATCAGTGTGGCTCACGGGAACACATGAGGACACGTGGGGGCAGGGCACGTGTCTTCGGGAGCCCGCTGCTCAGGTGGGCCCCCGTGCTCCCCTCCGCTGGTGCTCACACCCCTGTGCTACCCCTTTTCCCCGGGTGTGGGCCGGACCCGGTGACCTGCTGCAGTGACCAGCGTGGGCAAAAGTGACAGGTCAGATGTCACTTCCAAGAGGGGGTTACAAAGATGGTGGCTTTGCCTGGCTCTTACTCTCTTGCTGGTGCTTTTCTGCCCTGTCCTCTGCTTGCTCCAAAGAAGCTAGTGGCCATATTGTGAGCTGCCCTGGGGAGAGGGCCACGTAGCAAGGAACTGCATGAGGTCACCAGCCAAGAGCTCAGGAGAAACTGGGGCTGTCAGACCCACAGCTGACAAGGAACTGAAGCTTGCCAATGGCCACCAGGTGGGCTTGAGTCTGTCGCCAGCAAAGCCTGAAGATGCGTTCAGGTCACGTTCTACAGGAACTGTGAGACAGGTGAGAAATGTTGCTTTGAGGCCCTAGGTTTGAGGGGAATTTTCTGTGTAGCTACAGGTAACTACTATGCAAGCAGAGAGAGAAAACTGAGGCCAAGGTAGAGAAGCAAAGGTAAGGTGACCCAGAGGAAGCCCCCGACCCCTGGCCCTGTCCCCAGGCTGGAGAGAAAGGGACGGAGGTGAAGGTAGCAGAGCCCCAGGTTACTGTGCAGAACCACACTGGGCCCGACCACCAGAGGCTGGTACCATGGGGGAGAAGCAACGTTGAGGTCACCAGGAAGGGAAGAAGTATGATTGGCTTCCCTTTCCCATGTCACCCAAACTTCCGCCAGTGCTGGGGTGGTCTGAACCCAGCTGGAGCCAGCAGACCCCGGAGCCGGGGGCACCTCCAGCAGCCAGTCCCTGTGATACGGCGCATCAGATGCTCAGGGATCGCGTGTCTCTCTCTGTGGGAATCCGTCCCAGCTCAAGGCACCTGGGATTCACCTGGATGTCATTTCTTTTTCATTTCTGTGTGATGAGCCCTTCTCTTGTCTTCACGTGGAGGGGCGTCCCTGGATGCTCCCGGACTCTCTGCCCTCACCCTACTTACCCCTCCTTCCAGAGCAGAGCAGTGGTGTAGCAGGTGATACTGGAGAAGGGACAGCCTCCGTGGTGGGCGGGGTGGGGCCCCGCCCAAGACATCTGAACCCACAAATACAAGCCCACAGGGTAGAGGGGCTTGGCAGGTTGATTCAGTTACTGATCTGGGCATGGGAAGTCATCCTGGATGGCCTGGGTGGGTCCACTAAATGGGGCATTGTGCAAGGTGGAAAGGGGAGATCAGAGAGGTGATTGAACACGCACATTTGGAAGGAAAAGGCTGGAATGACAGGAACACGAAAAGCAGGAGATGGAGTCTCCTACAGACCCTTCCAAGGATCCGCCCTGCCCACCCCTTGATCTAACGCCCAGTGAGACCAATTTCTTACTTTTGACCTCCAGCACTATAAGAACAAATCTGTGTTGTCCTAAGCCACAAACGCTGTGGTAATTCTTACAGCAGCCATAGGAAACCAGTGCTGCCTGCTCACCATAGCTAGTCCCTGCTGGTTCTGTAGGACCTTCCTGTAACAGCAAACACGAGTGTTGGGGGCTGCTCCTTGTCACAGGGAAGGGACCCACACTGCCAGGGCACGGGAAAGCGTGAGTGAAGCACCAGCAGTCACTTGCTCTCAGGTCTAATGGAGAGACTTGTTTCTCTGTCTCTGAATCACAAGTGGACTTTCAGATGGTTCTGGGAGAAGAAGCAGCTAATACAAGAAGAGCTCCTGAAACCTCTGAGTGTGTGTAGGGCCATCGGTAACTGTGTTGGGATAAACACAATATAAATAAATATATTCACTACTAGTTCTATCTCCATGGAGAAAGCGGACTCAAACACCTATTAAGACCCCAAAATGGCTGTCATAACCATATTAATTTTGGTAAAGCAGACTTCAGAACAGGAAAATTATCAAAGATCAAGACTGGCATTACATAATGGAAAAAGGTCAGTTCTCCAAGAACGCATAATAATCCTAAATGTGTATGCTCCTCACAACAGAGAGTCAAAATACATAAGATAAAAACTGACAGAACTGAAAGAACAGACAAATCCATGAATATAGTCAAACTTCGTGTCCCTCTCTCAGGAGCTAAGAAATGAAGCAGGCAGAACGGACATAAGGGTTTAAAGGACCTGCACGGCACGATCCATCAACCCGACCCCGAAACGGCACTCCACCTCACAATATCAGAGTACATTCTTCTCAAAAATGCATGGAAAATTCACCACAATGGATCACACATTCTGGACCTAAAACTAACCTTAACAAATGTGGAAGAGTGGAAATCATACAATGTGTGTTCCCAGGCCACAAAAGAATTAAACCAGAAACCAGTAGCAGGAAAATAGCCAGAAGATCCTCCAAATATTTGGAAATTAAACAATATACTTAGAGATAATCTTTCAGTCCAAGAAGAAATCTCAAAGGAAATTTTAAAATACCCTGAACAAAAGGAAGATGAAAAACCCATCGTCAAAATTTGTGAGATGCAACCAAAGCAGCGTTTAGAGGGAAACTGGTTGCATTGAATTTGCATGTTTTAGAAAAATAGATCTAATATTAGTAACATAAGCTTTCCTTTGGGAAAGTAGAGAAAAAAGAGCAAATTGAACCTAAAGCAAGCAGAGGCAAAGAGATAAAATTAGAAGAGAAATTAATGAAATTAAAATGAGGAAAATGATAGAGAAAAACCAAGAAACATGAAATCTGGTTCTTTGCAAAGATAAGCAAGTTGGCAATCTTGGGGAAACGATCTTAGGACAGCTGAGGGATTTATGCCGTATTTGTTTTGTGTGGAATCTGCATTTTAAAGAATTATGTTATTTCTGCTTCCCACTTACATAACTGAATCAGTTAAGATCTAAACCAGTAAACTGTGAAATGGCATGTGGCCATGAAGCCTACAGTCTGGCAACGGCCACTGGACGAAAACCTCAGGACAGCCTCATGGAGAGGTCCACGCGGTGGCCCCTGGGACGGGGCCCTGGGAGCCCTGTGTCGGCTTCTTGTGCCCTGCTTCTTTGCTTTCTCTCACCACACTCGCTTCACATAAAGTTTTCCAGATTTTCCAAGGGTCACGCAGGTAAACGGATTATAGTTCTTCTTGAGCTGTTTTATCCCTTTTCATTAAAAAGCAAATGCCGAAAACAAGAAGAGAGAGAACTCGCGAGTGATTTTGCCTGCATCTGGAAGCACAACGGGAGTCCACGTCTGGTCGGTTGGGGCCACACGGTCCATACTTCCAACTGAATTTGCCCGGCACCTCTCCATCCCGAGTACCCCACGCTACCATTCCGTTTCCGGAAACTTTCACCTCTCCACGGGCCATGATCCTTTTCCCTTTCAGTGTTTCCCACAGCAGTTTTTACAGCGGTGCTCTGCACTTTGTCACGAAGGGACAGAGAAGGGAAAGACCTCGAGATCATTCTCTCCAAACCCCTCATTTGACAGATGAGGGCATTCACACGGGGACGGCAGCAGGGTCACAGGGCTCCTGGCTCACGGTGAGCTGGCCCAGAGCCCATGTCCCCAGCTTCCTCGGTCGTGCCCCCTCCTTTGTTCTTGCTCCTGTCCTATTTTTTTACTGCCTTCCCAGGAAAGGTGACTCTGGACCGATATTCCTGCTTCACACCCGTAACCGATCACCAGCAGTGGGAATGGTTCCACCAGCGACTTTGGAAACCCCATTCTTGCTGTAAGTCTCCCCCAACTTGGCTTTAAATTATAATCCAGCACATCTCGCTACTGACCCTGTGCCAAAAGTTTAATTCCTTCTCAGTCTGCCATTAAAGTCAAGAAAATCATCTAAATTTGACTTTTATTATGTGACTCTGGGAAACCTCTGTCTCGCATTGAATGAATGGCCACCGTGAGAGGGAGGGAGTGTACCCATGGCCTCCCACTGTGGTTAGGGGTGTGGGCTCTGCAGTCAGGCTGCCCGGACCTGAGTCCTACACCCGCTGTCACAGGCTGAACAACCCGAAACACCCGCCACCTCTCCCGGCCTCAGGGGTCTCTCCACTGTAGCCAGAGGTACGGAATATGCCTGGGGAAAGAGACGTTAGTTAACTCAATGTCAATTCATGAGTAAATGCTCATGCATTAGCCATGATCAACCTGTTTTCTGGAAATGCATGTCATCATAAAAGATACAGACAAAGGGGTCACTGTGAACTCCATCACTTCCTTTTGTTTTATGTGGCTCTGCATCACACCGTCTTCCTGGAGACAGGATAATTCTGCTCTTGGGACACACTCACCCAGCAATCTGAAGCCAACTAAAATCCCTAAACAGGCTTCTTCTTCAGGAGACTCTGTCACATCCTGCCGCTCCCTTTGCTGCGGATGTGGCTTTCATGCTACTTCCGTCCCGCTCGCTATCTGCTGCAGACTCACGTCTCCGACCTTGCTCCGGCGGCTGCTCTCAGCACCATCTCGGCCCCAAGCAAGCCTCTGATTTAAAACATGGGGCAGGGAGAGCGGGATGACCCTGCAAAGGGTGTCTGAAGACTTCCTGGCACAGGGACACGGGGGTCCCTGGGTGTGGTGGCTCTCCCTGCTCCGTCGGGGACGCCCCCCAGGGGGCGCCGTCGTCCTGGCCACAGGCCACAGTTCTCTCTCCTGCCCTGAAGACGGGGGCAGGACCTCCAGTGCCTCTCAGAGACAGACACCCTCTGCTTCCAGAATGCCCCAAACTCACACTCCCCTGCGCCTTCCAAGAGCATGTGTTCCCACCAGACCTTTAATACATGGGAAGCGTTTTGTATTTTCCTGAATATATTTTCATTTTACAACTGCATTTCGCACCATCTGCTGATCTGGGCACTTTTCATGCTGCCAGTCAGCTAAAATTTTATTTTTAGCTGCCAGCTTTGGGCCGACCATGAAAACCCTGTAGGCTACATTTTCAGAGAGTTTGAAACAAAATATCCCAATGGTTTATGAAGACCCCAGGGGAGTGGGCTGGGCAGAAGCTGAAATTGCTGAGAAGCACTTGCTGGTTGGTTCACGGGAGAGAAATGAGAATAGCAGCAAATGGAAAGGATCAAGCGGCCGCGGGTGATGCAATGGTGTCGTGCGCTCCGGTACGGTATCCTGCACACCGGTACGGTGTCGCGCACACCAGTACAGTACTGTGTGCTCTGGTACAGTATCGTGCACTCCCGTCCCGAGAGCGGACTACAAACATGCACCCATGGGCATAAGGCAGCCCTGGCGGGGTGAGAGGCTTCTCAGCAACGACGGAGAAGCCAGAGCGCTGAATGGACGCCACTGGACACCAGTGGATGGGCTGAGCATCCTTAAGGGCCTTTTCTCCTGAGAAGGCTCCCATCTCCCTTCATCCCTCCCTCCATGTGGACCACACAGAAGGAGAAGCTGCCCTGGGAGCACAGGAGGCAGGTTAGGAATCAACCATCTTTTAGTAAAGTGTTCGGGCTTATCGCACCGACGCTGTCTGTCTTTTTAAAACAGACCCAGCCGTGGCACAAGTAGTGCGAAGTGCTGACCAGCATATCCTGGGAATTTTTCATTCTGCTCCTTCATTTGCTCTTTGGGGAATTGTTAGGCAGTACCCCCACCCCCGGGCTGAAGAATGGATGGCACGTGTGCCTCAACCTCCCAGCCAGTTCCACGGTGTTGACAAATGTGACTGTGTTACGGGAAATCCGAAGCATCCGCTTAATTAAAATCCAGCAAAGACATCAAGACACGCTCAGGGCACAAGAGAAACCGGAGGTGGGAAGGGGAGGAACCCTGAGTCCTATGGCCAGAGTGGAGGCATTGAGACCAATTAAATACAAACCAACCTCACATTCACCAGGGATGTGACACAGGGAGCCATTGTCTGAGGCCCCCCGAATAAGATGGAGATCTATTTCTAGAAGAAAATGAGTGCTTTGGAAGTTGCCTAAATTTCAGAGAGAAGTTATATTTCATTTAAAGAATTTTAAAGGCTATTGTGGGGTGTAAGTTATTAGATGAAAGACAAGATTTCTAGTTGTTATTGTAGGACAGGCCAGTAGGTCCAGTCCGGCCAATGTCTGATTCTGCCAATAAAGTTTTATTGGCACCTGGCCAGACACATGCATGTGCTTGTGTGTTGCTCACAGGAGTTCGTGCGCTACGGCGAGCAGAGCTGAGCACTTGCCTCAGAGACCAGATGGCCGAAAAATCCAAAAATATTTCCTCTGTGGTTTTTCCCAGCAAAAGACCGTGAACCCCTGTTCAAGATCACAGCCAAGTCTTTCTTCCTGGCTCACGGACTCCCCCGTAAGCCCCACTGGCAATCTCACACTTGAGTGACCAGCGAGCTGTGCTATCATTCGCAAGCCCGCCCGCCTTCTCGCTGCAGAGTCTGGCTGTGGACAGCGCTGGACTAACTCGACTGCAGAGGGAACAATCATCTCCCTTTGTAAACTGTTACGCGTTCTGTGTTCCTGAAAGTTCCCCAGCAGACACTACAGTGCTTGAAGTCTTTGTTACTACCATTGTAAGGCGAGTCTTTTTGGTCGCCCTTAGAAAGGACTGGAATGTAGCAGTTACTCAAAGTAGGTCTCTAGATAGATTCATGAACGTGCAACTGACATTAATTTGGTAAGCTATCTAAATTTATGAGAACATATTTATTAAAACTGTAACGTGATCTGCAAAAATAATACAATTAAAGTTATTATTACCGTTAAAGAAATGGGTTTTGAGAACTACTTCCTACGTGCCCCTCCCACGCCCCATCATGAGTCTCCACAGTTGTACACATTTAACTGTTGATCTGCCTGATGCGATATGACGCGGTTTCCCTTAAGGGTCACACGACTCGCCCACTTGCTGCTCCAAGAAATCTTGACGGCATACTTCACTGGATGTGCAGTGTTTTCACCCGTTTTACATGCCTCAGGATGCTCTCTCCTAAGTTTAAAAGTTATGTGCATGTTACTGAAAAATAACAACAACAACAAAAAATATGTTACAGAAAGAAAAACCCCAGAAAGCCACAAGCTCTTGAGTGGCTGCCATTTACTGGACACTTGATGTGGGCCAAGCGCTCAGCTAGGAATTACGGACGCCCGAGCCCTAATCCTCTGTCCACTTCTGCCACTGGCCCTCTTTTACAGATAAGTCCACAGATGGTGGGAGAAGTGAAATCACTCACTCAAATTCCTACAACCAATTCATGCACAACGGGGATTTGAGCTCCAGTCTTTGTGACTCGAAAATTAAAGCTCTTTCCATGACACATCACAGTGACTTTGACAAGGGAAAGCATGCCTTTTAGTTCTGGGGGATTCGGCAGAAAATATTTCACCGAAGTATTTAACTTCTGTCTTTGCTCCTGCAGCACCCCCATAGGCTTTCCGAGAGCCACGGCACGAGGTTCACCGGGGTAGACAGACCCGTACCTCACACACGCAGAGAGCACCTGTGCGCCCGCCGTGGCCCAGAGAGCAAAGACAAGGCCGTTTCTACGAGGGGCGCCCAGGCAGCGCAGGAGCCGGGGAGAGTGGCGGGCTCCAGGGGAGAAGAGCACTGCGGCTCCACTCCCAGAGCTCGCACGTGGGCTCCTGGGGCAGGTTCACGTGCCAGAGGGCGAGACACCTAGGCTGGCTCGCAAGCAGTGTCCAGGTGACAATGGTGGGAAGCTCCACAGGGAGGACACGACAGAGGCAAAGCAGAGTCAGGCGCCGGCTTGTGGTTCAGCATCTGCTGAGCTCAGAGTCCCCGGAGGGAAGGGTGTGGATAAGGGGCACATCGTAGGGGCCTCCCGTGCCGCCCCAAGACAGCTGGGTGACTCGTTCCGCAGGGAATAAAGGATGATGAAGGCAGACCTGAGCTTCAGGATGTCCCTGGGAGAGCCGAGCATCCGGCCTCGAGCCAGGCCTGGTATTCCTGCAGCTCCCCAAGCAGCAAGGAATGCGTCCATCCGACCCCAGCCGGGGCAGCAGGGTGAAGGGCGGGAAGGAGACTAGGCCTTGAAGGAAGGACAATGAACAGAAGCTGGTCTCTAGCAGGGCGAGAGGAGGGGGGCAAGACGGGTCCCAACCTACAGGCCGGGAAGCCAGCCGATGGCGGAGCCATTCGCAAGGTTGCAGAACAAGAAGGAGCTGAGTTTGGGGGATGCTTCATTCGAACTGGCCGTGGCGGCCGAAGTGGAGGCAACGAGTGAACTTCTATTTCAGAGAAGTAATTCCGGGGATCTGGAGCCAGAGATCGTCAAAATGGACCGTACATCGTGCACAGGCCAAGAGGCCTGCGATAAAATGGAAATATCTTTGAGTCTGTGGACATTAGAAATATTAGATTTTAAAACATGCTAAGTAAGAAATGAGAAACTTAAGTGGTCCAAAAGGTAAGCTTGAAATAATCTATAAAGTTTGAGGCAAGAATGTACTCTACCCCCAAGACAGAAACCTAGCCTTGGGGTACCTGGGTGGCTCAGTGGGTTAGGCCTCTGCCTTAGGCTCAGGTCATGATCCCAGAGTCCTGGGATCGAGCCCCGCATCGGGCTTCCTGCTTGGCAGGGAGCCTGCTTCCTCAACTCTCTCTCTGCCTGCCTCTCTGCCTAGTTGTGATTTCTCTCTGTCAAATAAATAAAATGTTAAAAAAAAAAAAAAAGAAACCTAGCCTTTTTATAGAAACCCACAAGATTCCTTAAATTCTGTAAGAGACAGAGTTAAGGGAAGGAAATGAAGGAACCATGGACTTCTTATGCTTACTTTTATTTATTTATTTTAAAGATTTTATTTATTTTGGAGAGAGAGAGAAGAGAGAGTGCTCATGTGCAAGCATGACCTGGGGCGGGGGGAGTGTGCAGAGGGAGAAGCAGGCTCCCCGCCAGGGAGGGAGTCTGATGCAAGGCTTGATCCCAGGACTCTGGGATCATGACCTGAGCTGAAGGCAGATGCTTAACCAGTGAGACACTCAGGTGCCCGATATGTTTGCTTTTAAAAGTTTTATTTAGAAGTGACAGTTCTTGCTCTAAAATATTTAGATCAGCATGAAACCTTCCTTCTAATAAAAACCTGACCAAATTCCTCAAAAGGCCGCCAGACTGTTAGATGGGTTGGTAAAGGCTAACTCCGGTTGAGGGAAGTATCCCGAAAGGCTCGACACACAGCAGGCTGTGCAACATAAAGAACTGAGAACGCCAGGCAATGACCAGCAAGGAGGCACTGCAGGGTTCCTGCCTCGATGTCCCGGGCCCTAGGGCCGTCTGAGAAGGTTCTTCAAGGGAGGTAAGTCGAAGGGTAATCAACTGCACCAGTTACTGCTGAACCAACTCTGCAGGGCTTGTGCGGGCCGGCAGGAGGAGGCCGCACCCCACTCCCCAGGGGAGGCTTCTGCTGGGACTCGTCCACATCCATCCATAATCTCCGTTCCACAACCGCCAGGTGTGCCCGGAAGTGATGAGGCTGAGAGTGGAAATGTGTTTCCCTGCGTCGGGGACTTGCAGTTCCTGATGAGTAGAACTGCCCGATTCTGGGTTCTCTTCGGCAGGGAAAGCCAGGAAGGCCTTCCAAAGGGGAGCCCAGCTCTGCTGCAGAGAGGCCGCTATGCACTCCATCAAGGACAGCCGTCTTCGACCTGTTCATCGTCTTAAGCCAGAGGTTTACGTCGAAGCATAACCCAGAGCAGCACTAGGTTCTTCGTGGACAAAACCTTCTGAGCCATGTGTAAGGCAGCTCATCTCTGTGTCTTCAGGACTTTTGAAAATGTCTCCATTTCTGTATGAATAGGAAAGGAATTTGGTGACCTCCTCTGCCTAAACATCCAAAATAAGATGATCGCTAGATGCAGAGACTAAGCTCACATGGGCTGCGGGACTCTTCTATGTATCATTTTATCATCACTGGAGCCCGTGAATTTTGTCTCCTTTTTCTGTCCACCCCAAGTCATTTCATGTCCTTGAACCTCTCTTTCTATATTCGGTTTCCAGTTCTTCAGCCATCTTTGTATCTTTCTTCTGATTCTTCTATAACACTGTAGGTGGGAAGAGCTTAGGAAGGAATTCGAACTCCATGTGAAGATCTGACCGATCTTGAGAACGGAAGTGCAGAGGGTGGAGGCTATTGGGGCTGCGGTCACTCCCCCTGCTTCCCTCGAATGGATGCCACCAATGCACCGACGTCACATTCAGCATCGTGACTGCAGACGGTGCAACAAGGAGGAACCACCTGTTATTCTCCTCACTTGGTGATATCAAAGGCACCGAGAGGCAGGCGGCGCCTCCACATGTGGGTATGCGTGTTCACGCCCATTCATTCCGTCCCTCTCATGCTTTCTCACGCACACATCCAGTTAACGCCATGTACCCTTGGTGCCGGGACAGATAAACATATTGAAAAGCTTTAGTTCTTGCCACCAACATCAGAAGCTCATCTCAAAAACCCCAGCAACGTGCAACAGAAGGAGACACAGACAAATCAGCCTACTGAAGCGCAGCACGATGGTTCTTGGGGGAGGGAGCGAGAGCAAAGCGTGGGGTTCTTAGGGGGCACGGGAATCAGGGAGGAGCCTCCCACAGTCACAGCCCCTGCCTCAGGCCAGGGATGCCCACTGGTCACACTGTGGCCCAGGACAGGGACCGCTTTGCCACATGGACTGTCCCTCTGTTCTGCATCGGTCTGCCTGCCTCCTGGCAGAGCAATTTAAAAAGAGAAACAGAGAACAGGAGTGCTCAGGGGCTAGAGCTTAAGACTTGCAGCTGAGTCCTTCACACTGTGCTGAGACTCAGACCTGCAAACCTAGTAAACCAGGCAAGGTAGCTGCTGGACTGCACGGTAGCCCCCTCAAATCCATACGTGGAAATGACTGTGTTTGGAGTAAAGGAAGGAATTCAAGTTAATGACATTATAAGGGTGGAGCCCTGATCTGCTTCAATTTTAGTGTCCTTATAAGAAGAGATGCGAGAGCACAGACACTTGTTCTCATCCTGTCTCCTCTCCCGTTCGCCCTGCACCTTCCCTCCCTCCCACGCGAGAACACAGCAGAAAGGTGGCTCTTTCTAGAGCCCAAACATACTGACACCCTGATCTCAGACTCCCAACCTCCAGAACTGTGAGAGAATCAATATCTGTTGTTTAAACCACTCCGTCTGTGGTGTTTTGTTATAGCAGCCTAAGCTGACTGATACAACTTGTGGCTAGGAATCTTAGAAATATATTCCATATGGTAATAAACTTTAGTTAGTCTCTATTCTTTTCTTCCCCTTCCCGTCTTTGGTTACCATCCTGATCTAGTGTTTCAGGCTCAGACATGACACAGAAGGTGACATTTTGAAGAAACCAAAGAAAAGGTTAAAAACTGGGGCACCCAGGTGGCTCAGTGGGTTAAAGCCTCTTCCTTTGGCTTGGGTCATGATCCCAGGGTCCTGGGATCGAGCCCCACATTGGGCTCTCTGCTCAGCAGGGAGCCTGCTTCCTCCTCTCTCTCTCTCTCTGCCTGCCTCTCTGCCTACATGTGATCTCTGTAAAATAAATAAATAAAATCTTAAAAAAAAAGTTAAAAACTAAATACTTCCATTTTGACCCACAAAGATAACATTTCATCTTTTCCTAGAAACTATTCATAACACCAAAGAGCATGGGAAATATACATGTAATTTATATTTTCAACAAAATTAGAAAATCAATAGAACCTCCAAACTCCAAGCAGGTATGAGGGCTACGTAAAAGCATACAGGGCTCAGCGGTAGGAAGCCAAGGAGACACCATAAGAGGGCCCTCATGGAGGAGCATGCAGACGTCAGAAAGGAAGTAGAGAGGTACCTATCCAGGGTGAGGGACCCACCATAATGTGTGAAGGCCAAGTCCCTGGTTTGCAATTGTAGGAATGTCAGTGGGAGCCTCCTGCATTCAGTATGTTCAGGAGGTTAGTCTCCAGAAGGGATGATCTCACTGGACACACTGTGGGAAGCTCCCCTGCTTCGAGGTGTGGGGGTTCTGTCAGTTGGCATCTCCAGAGGCTACAGCAAGTGTGTTCTCTGGGGTGTCACATAGTGCAGTGACCCACCTCCACCTGTGCTCAGTGTGCTCTTGTGTTGACGCTGAGAGCAATCAGCACTCATTTCTTTAAGATTTTATTTTTAAGTCATCTCTACACCCAATTTGGGGCTCAAACCTACAACCCCAAGAATGAGAGATGCATGCTCTACTGACTGAGCCAGCCAGGCACCCCAAGAACAATTAGCATTCACAGTAACAGTGTTCAGATTAAAAGGATTCTGGAAAATGGAGACTGAAGCCAAAAATATCAATAAAACTTCAAATCACAGTAAACTTGCTAGACTTAAAAAAAAAGGGGGGGGTCCAGTGAGCATCCAGGTAGAACGATCAATTCTGTTGTAAAGGAAAATAATAAAACTTCAGGCTGGCCATAGACTACCGAACGATGGCTTCAAGACAATCCACAATGTAGAAATAACATAGAAAATTGTCTGATCTTAATGCAAAAACAAACTAACAAACAAAACCCCAAACCAAACCAAACCTAAAATTACTAATAAAAACAGAAAAGAAAAATCCTCCATCCCTAGGGATTCAGTTTGGGGGGGCAATAAAGTTTCTCTATGTTGAAAAATAGACTGAATCTGCAAAATATCTAGAAAATTATGATGATAGGTACATATAAAGATATAAGGCATAGAGCTAAAGCAGATTTTAGAGGAAAATTTATAGCTGGTCCATACTTGTATAAAATATAAAGGAACAAGACAGGGGCACCTGGGGGACTTAGTTAGCCTTCGGCTCAGGTAATGTTCTCAGAGTCTTGGAATGGAGCCCCGCATCGGGCTCTCTGCTCAGCAGGGAGCCTGCCTCCTCCTCTGCCTGCCGCTCCCCCTTCTAGTGCTCTCTTGCTCATTCGCTGTCTTTCTGATAAATAAAATAAATAAAATTTAAAAAAAAAAGAAAAAAGAGAAAAAAATGGCTCAAGGATCTAACATAAGAAATTAGAAGTTTAAAAAGAAAACTGGAAGAAATCAACAAAGAAAAAAACTGAACTAAAAAAACACCCCAAATTAATAAAAATAATAAATATATCCACATTACATTCCTTGTAGAAATAAAAACAAAATAAACAAAATATTAGAGAGATGAATCTGGAATTAACAGAGAAAGGGAAAATCTCAACAATAAGAAAGTAACCAGGGAGAAGGAGAAGCAAACACAGATACAGAAGTAATTGAAACCATGACCAGAGATTACTCAACACTATGAAAATCACTGAAAGCTTGTGTGAAAGAGACTGTATTTATAAGAAAATATATTTGACAGAAACAAACTATAGAAGAGAAAGTAAATCTAAACAGAAGAATTTTCATAGGAAAGAAAAGGAACAGCATCTGATCTAATCTAGTGTTATCTATAGGAACCTTTGAGACGAAATGCACTGATACATGAGTAGAGCACACAGAACCATCCCTAGCCCAAGGCAAGCGCTGTCCATTTGCTCTTATTACAGTCAAAATAAATGTAAAATCTTTCATAAGTTATTGGCCAAAGGAAATAAGCATTGGATAGATAAATAATATGACCTACTGAGTTAATCCAAAAAAGTCAAGAATGTTCAATATTATACAATGGGAGAAATCATACAATCCTGTCCAACAGTGACAAAACTATCTTTTAATACATTCAAGATCCATTCCTTAAAGAAAAACAAAATGGAAAAGGAGAAAATAAGACCTCTCTAGTAGGAACAGATGGTTACTTCCTTCAAATTGTAAAACTTACTTAACCCAAATGCCAACATACTACTTAAAAGACAAAAACATCAATCCTACTAGATAAAAAGCAAACAAACAAAACACAGGTAACTGTGTCTCTTACCACCATTTTAATGTTCATTTTTTTCTGGAGGTACTAGACAAAGCAATTGGAAAATAAATTAAACCTCAAAAATTGGAAATTCACTTGAAAATGATGTGATTATATATCTGGAAAACGTAACAAGATCAAATGAAAAGTCACTATAAGTAATGAAAGAATTCACAAGTTGTTGGAAGAAGTGTATTCACTGAAAACCTTTTGAAACCTTTCCTTCTATTTTTTTAAAAAATGTGACCATATCACCTATTTTTAAATGGGACAGTGGATGATAGCTTTGTTTAAACAAGGGTGGAATTTCCTGATATTTCCTCACTCTAAATTCTCCTAGTTTTGCTTTGCTTTCATATATGTTACCAAGAATAGCTTCCAATGAGGTATCTTGCTATGCCGTGCACCACAGAGCTTAGTTGTATCTGAGGAGGCAAGAGAAGGGGAACCCCATGGCCACTGGCTCGGAGACTACCTACAGGGAAGGTCTGCACCAGTCTGTGCAGGAGTGGAGTGGAGCTGCAGTCTAGTTGTGGATGCTGGTATCTCTAGTGGGCTGGACAGAAGCCCCCAAATCTCCCCCACTGGGAACCTCAGAATATGACTTTTGAAATAAGGGTCTTAGCAGATGTAATCACTCTAAGAATGTTGTGTGAGCTCATCCTGGATTCAGTAGGGCTCTAAAGACAATGACCAGTGTCTCTGTAAGAGACATAAGGGGAGGAGAAGCAGAGACAAAAAGGGAAGAAGGCCATCTGAAGACAGACACACAGAATGGAATTTCGAAGCCCCACACCATGCCTAGAAAGGCTAGCAACAGCCAGAAGCTAGAGAAAGGCATGAACGCATTCTTCCTCAGAGCCTCTAGAGGGAACCAACTCTGCCAAAGCCTTGGTTTTGACTTCTGTGAGAGAATACATTTCATAGTTTAGAAAATGCTGTTGTTTTTAGCACCCAAGTTGGTGGTAATTTGTTACAGCTTCCCTGGGAAACCAATATAGTATCTCAGCTGGAGGGGGCACAAGGGAAACGAAGATGCAGAGCTGTATGAGTACATGTTCCTCTGACCACAGACACACAGGATGGCCAGATCCACCCTATACCACCTTATACCCCACGGCTGGTCTGAGTGGGACAAAGTGCAATCCCCAGGGTTGCCTGGGGAACAAGTGCAGGCTTCTCCAGAGAACAAGACATTCCAGAGAAACGATGGCACAGACGTCCAAGATGTCCTGTTCAAAGTGACCCTATAAATGCCTCCTCTTGTACTTCTCCCTCTCACTCTTGACAAGCGATGAACTCTGCTTCAGTGGTTTCCAAAACCAGGTATTCCATTAACCTACAGGAGCTGAGATCTTCCAGCATTAGCAAAACTTCAAACTCCACTCGTTAGTGGAGGGGCTTCTAGTTCCTCTTGAACTAGAGCTGCTGGAGCAAGATGACGCTCACTGCCTTAAGTCTGAGTGGGCACAGGATGGGATGGTCAACCAGGCCAGATCTGTGTTCTGACGGGTTTTCTCATGTACAATCCAACTCTTGCCTGACTCAACTCCACAGGCCATTTGGGACTTTGCTTATTGACACATTTCCCAAAATATTTTTATGTCCCATCACTCTTAGTTTTTGTAAAAGTCATTTAAACTTAGTAAAATACATCATGAGGCTGTTCTTGTCTACCATTTATTGACGGGTTAAGTACCAGCCCTGCTTGATGACGGGCTCTCCAGACATGCTAGTTCACTAAATCAGCACCACGGCCAGCAACTGTCCAGGGAAGTCCTTGTTACTGCTGCCATTTTACAATAGAGAAAACAGTAAACTGAAGTATCAGCCCAAGTTCATGCAGTGTTGCAGGCTGGCCTGGAGCACATTCTGAGACAGAGCTCAGTGTTTACTAGGGAGTGGCATTTGGATCAATGGCTGCAGGGAAGGAAGAAATCTGGAAACTAAGCAGAGGCAGAAACTGAACTGTGATGCAGGCCTGACAACATTAAGAGAAACCCACAGCAACTCCAGAGTAGACGTGGCCACCAGCAATGCCCTGTGGTGGTCCAGACTGGATAGAGTCCATGTGCCCACCTCAAACAGTCATGGATGGAGGCCACCCTTGAAAAGACATAACCTTGAGCTGGCAGCTCTGTGCAGCTGAGACAGCCTTAAAGAGTCTAAGGACTGAAAATCAGGGTTGCCCACAATGCTCCCAGGAAGCGGACAGCAAGTCTTTTTCTTGAGGGGTCTCTGGTGAACCTCCATGTTCACCACACACAGCTATGAAGCGGGAACAATAGAATTCTGAGTCCATCTGAGGCCAAAGCTCTTGCTCTGTCCACCACCCTGCACATATGCCATGTCAAAACACTCGTGAGCTGCTTGAAAAGGATCAAAAGAAGAATAAAAAATGATGAACCCAGTGTCTGGTGAGCAAGATCCCACCATCTCCGAGGAGAGGCAAAAATCAATGCATGTTATTCTTCGAGACGGCATCTGTGACTACTGTCGTAAAAACAGACAGCATGTCTCCTCTCTCTGTTCCCAGCCTGCCCAGTCTAATGCACTCCACAAACATACTCAAAAGGCTGTAGGTGTATCACCAAGCCATCGTTATTAGTACTACCTGACCGTTCTGACCACTAGCCATGCACCTGGCCCAGGTAACTCCTTTTCACTTATTACTCATTTCATCATGTTTGCTGCCCTAACAAAGAACTACAAACATCTCCAGCCCCGTCTCCCAGTGACTATGTGTACATCCTCTCGCCACTCCACCAAATCATTGGGATTCTGTCTACTTTTTAAAGAGATCCCTTAGAACCATGATGAAATTCTTGCTCAAGTCAAGCTGTAGATATATTTTCCTCTCAAGTTCATGTAAGTCAGCAGATCCACCATTCATCCTGCAAATAAAAGGAGTCCTGTGTGACTTACGCTAAGGGTGCTGATTTTTTTATTGTCTTCTAGGGGTTTTAAAGAGCAATTACCAATGGATTAATAAATAATTACAATCAGTACCTTTCACAAATTATCTTCAACAGTAAACATTTGGAATGCACAGAGCCTCCAATCTTTGTATACAGTGGAACACGGTTGCCTGGGTTGGAAAACACATGAGGAAAACCACCCACCAAGATAACAACCAATGAGTGTGCTACTCAATCAACCTGTATGCTGATCTGTGATGTATCATATTTGATATGAATCCAATGCTTTGAATGAACAGAGTGCACAGAGCTCCGATGACGGAACCCAGGAGAGGATACAGATAGCTAAAGGCGGTGGGGGAGGGGGACCAGCATTTGTTCCTTTTTCAAGAAATCCTTCTGTTTTTCTGCTCTTGTAATCAAATATCCAAGACAAAACTCATGGTATAATAGGGGTTCCCTTTACCTCTTTTCCTTCTAGACCCTCCTCAAAACAGCCTAATGTTGAAAAACAAACCTAGGTCTCATTCCACCATCACAGTACACTGATTAATTTTAACAGGAAGTTCTCTGTTGAGCATTCTTGCAGTTTCATTCTAGAAAGTGCCAGAGTGTTTCTAAAGTGATAGGATGGCCTGCAGGAAAGTGTGAATTGTGGTGTTGTCGTCCACCCGTTCCACCAGACTCTCTCTGGTGGGATGATGGTGTGAAGCTCCTGCCACTTAAAGGAGAGGCAGGGGTTTCTGTGGGGCTGGCGGAAGGACAAGGAGGGAACAAGGAGAGAAGAATGCAGGGTGCTTTATATTCGCTTCAGGATTCCGTCCCGTCAGACACTTTCCTATTTTTACCTCCTTTCCTTGCTTACCCTGACTCCTTCCAAATCACAGTGCCTGTAGGACCCATAAGCCATAGCTTGCTACAACGAGATATGGATCTACTCAATGGATAGCTAGATGCGCACGAAATGAAGAGTGATACAGTCTCCTTTCTTCCCTTTTGTGGAAAATATTAACATCCTCCACTTCTCCAGAGACAGAACGGTAGCGAGGGAGATCCGAATTCTCCACTGTTAGTCTCCCCCAGAGCAGGAGCCTGGGCAGCTGGTAACCTGCTGTTTTCCTTTTGAGCTTCTCAGATTAGATCCTAAATGCAATTTAATTCCAGATTCTAATATACAGCTCCTGAATTATGCTGAAGAGGAACTGGTTACGTAACAAAGCGGCATGAATACTGATTACACTCTTGCCATAGATGACAGGTTTTGTTTTCCACTTTAGGTCCAAACTAAAATTGTTTTTCAAATTGTATCATAAATATACCAAAGTATCCACTGCATAAAAGAATTCTGTAACCTTTATCAGAAATATGAGTAACCCCGCTAGAAAATCCATAAGCGCTCCTTAGCTTATCTCCTTTGATGAATATGGATTCCCATGTAACTGGCTTGTGTCCGTCAGTCCACATTCAAGGTCCTCCTTGTTTTATGGGAAAATAAGAGACAGGACATGAAAAGTCAGAATGTGGTATGAGAACCAGGGAAATGAAAATACAAGGAAAGTAAGTAAGCTTCAAGTAGACAACATAATCGTGATATATAAGCAGGGCCATCTGCCAACTCCTTGAGGGTGGTTCAGCACCCTGCTGGCAGGGGGGCTGGCAGGTAAACAGCGAGCAGACCACAGGTGCATCTAGGACGTACAGCTTGCACGCTGGACCACGTCTCCTGAGCAATGGACCAGCTGCCCTCATCTGGGAGGCGAGGTTCCTGCTCAGCCTCCAGTCGTGGGTCAGAACGGAGTGTCACCCTCACCCCGGGCTCAGGCAGGAGGCAACACCACAGCACAAGTGGGGCGGTTTCAGGCTCTTTCCCTAACCTCAGTCTCCCTCTGCCTCGACACAGCCATAAACAAAAAGGACTCCTTGCTGCTCTCAGAGTCACATGCATGCTAGCCTACTGATGCGAGGAAACTTCTTATTTTCTAGTTAACCACGAATTGCTAAGGACTTTCGGTGCTCACACGAAATTCAGGATTGGTCAATAAGGGTACATTCTTCTCAGGCAGGTGACTGGGTGGCTCAGTCGGTTCAGCATCCAACTCTAAATTTCTGCTCAGGTCACGATCGCAGGGCTGTGAGATGTAGCCCTGTGTTGGGCTCCTCGCTTAGCAACAAGTCTTCTTGAGATCTTCTCCCTCTCCCTCTGCCCCTCTGTTCTCTCTAGAGTAAATAAATCTTTAAAAAATAAAAATACATTCTTCTTACACAGAACACATAAAATGGCTCTTCTTTAAGTTTCCTGGTATTTAAGGATTATCCCAGATTCCAGAAAAACTGTCCTTTTAACCCAGTTAAGAAAACAAAGATGAGGAGAAGGGAGTTGAGGGAGATTGGAAGGGGGAGGTGAACCACGAGAGACTGTGGACTCTGAAAAACAACCTGAGGGTTTTGGAGGGGCGGGGGGTGGGAGGTTGGGGGAACCAGGTGGTGGGTATTAGAGAGAGCACGGATTGCATGGAGCACTGGGTGTGGTGCAAAAACAGTGAATACTGTTACGCTGAAAATAAATGAAAAAAAAAAATAAAACGAGGGAAAAAAAAGAGAAAACAACGATGAAGGCGTTATAAGATACGCTGAGGGACTAGGACAAGAGATCACAGCAAGCCGCTCAGAAGGATGTCTTCCTCCCCGACCAGTAAACGCGGCTCAAAACCTGCTCCTTCGCGCCCACTGCCTCGCCCCGGCCTCTCCTCCTGCGCTTCTTGTCCTTTTCCTTCTCTCCCGAATGGAACATTTTCATTTTATTTAGTTACTTATTTAATTTCTTTTTTTTTTTTTAAGATTTTATTTATTTATTTGAGAGAGAACGAGAGAGAGAGAGAGCGTGAGAAGGGAGAGGGTCAGAGGAAGAAGCAGACTCCCCACTCCGCATGCAGCCCGAGGTGGGATTTGATCCCAGGACTCCAGGACTGTGACCTGAGCCGAAGGCAGTTGCTTAACCAACTGAGCCAGCCAGACGCCCCGATATTTAATCTCCGTGGGTGGGGGGAGAGAGACTGCAAGTGCGTGAGCAGCGGGGGAGGGGCAGAGGGCGAGGGGCCGAGAGAAGCTTAAGCAGACGCTCCATGCAGCATGAAGCCTGAACAGGGCTTGATGTTACCACCCTGAGATCATGACTGAACCAAAGCGTCAGACCCCAACCGCCTGACCCACCCAGACACCCGTCCTTCTCTCCTGAATAACTCAGTCCTCAGCCGTCGGGCAGAGCGAGAGACACCTGCACCTACAGGGGACCAGGGAAGCTAAACTCACCCACAGTGATAAAGCCGGGTTGGGTCCCAGGAGGGTCTGCCATGGGGAGAACATAGGGGACAGAGCCCCAGCTCGGGGAGGGGACCTCACACGGATGGAGCGTCAGAGTCTGAACCAGGGAAGGGGGCATGTGTGAGCGGAAGGGAATTTGGGCTAAGTGAGAAGACACCTGTGTGGCAGTAGGGGTGGGAACTGAGAGAGGAGACTGGATCATACTGGGATTGATCCAGTAAGTTAATACATTAAGGATCATGTATTAGCCAAAGAGTCACAGTGGAAAAGGAGAAAACTGGCATGGAATCCACAGTGGGTTAGAAACAGCAGTGTGAGGTCATGGTATTTAATATGGAATGACAGATAACAGTAGATGTAGGTGTAGACGCGTGCACTCCTTGCTTGGAGTACTGACACCCCAGTGGGAATGGAAATACCTGAAGCCCAGATCTTGCTCCGAAGTGCCATTCTTCATGAAAGAGACCCAAGGCTCCCTGGAGAGATGATGGACTTCAGGGCCAGGACAGGGAAAGCAGGAGATGAACCTGGAACATCTTGTTGTGTCAGAGAGCAAGGAAGTGTTCCAAGAGTGAGGGGGACACATCACAAAAGGTAGAGAGCCCAGCCTGAAGGAGTATCCACAGAACAAGTCGGAGCCCACACAGGCATCAAAAGAAACAGGGACGGCCACGGCTGATAAGCCACTGTATGGAACAGACAGACGGTGGAGATACCAGCAAGTAAATAAAATGGGATATTGCCTGGTATCAAAGTACCTCTCCACAAACTATTTCCTAGTAACAAAGAGAAATCCCCAAGTGGGAAAGTCTGGCAGACAGCACGTCACACTGATACCAGCATAAATAATGCGGCCCTGACAGGACACGACGGGAACAGCGTCACTTCCGCGACTCCTGCCGGAGAGGCACAGCCCGAATCTATTTGTGAGGAAATGTCAGACTCAGACTGGAGGACATCTGACAAAATAACGTCTGTAACCTTCAAGAGCGTTAAGACCTTGAAAGCCAAGGGAAGTTTAAGGAGTCGCTCCAGACTGAAGGAGACCCAAGAGGCTTGAGAACCCGCTGCGACATTGCAGGATTCTGATCCGGGTTCTTTTCTGTAAAGGACGTTATTGGGAAACCTGGAAGAGTCTGAATGGCAGAGCAAAGTGATGTGGATTTCCCAGTTTTGTCCGCTGCATTACGGTTAGGTAGAACGGTGTGTAGGAAATGCAGCCTGGAGCATTAAAGGGTGAGGGGACATCGGATTGGCAACCCATCTTCCAACAGATTAGGGAAAGAAAATCATACTAGATTTGGAGCTTATTGGTAGGTCTGTGATTGTCTATCAAAGTACAAGTTTAAAAAGCTGGTAGGGATTAATTATACTTTATGTTTAAATGCATTAGAAATCACCATTCACGATTTTCAGGTCTTAACTAAATTTCCTCAGTTCAGTGATATAGCACAGCCTGAGGCTGAATTCCACTTCAAGTCAATGCTGGGAAAATAAGTTTTCTGAGAATCATGACTCTGTTAGTCAACACGGAAGGGAAGACGGTGTTCTGTGATGTCAGCGTTTGGGTCAACAGAGAAACAGTACAAGCTATGCACGGATTGCCAATGTTCAGGAAATAATACGGATCCATGCTAAATAATACGCATTCCTTCATGGATGGCTTGGAAGGCAGGCTAATACCGGCCATCACCCACAGGAAAACCTCTTCACAGGAAACCAGTCTTTCATTTGTTGTGACTTTGCTTTAAACGATCATACTGCAGAAATACAACCACTTAGTCTACAGTATTCTAAGTTAGGCACAAGGTTCATAGACAGAACTCAGTGGGGGTCTGGGTAGTTCGGTCTGTTAAGCATCTGATTCTTCATTTCAGCTCCCGTCATGATCTCAGGGCTGTACTTAGCTCCGTCCTGGGATGAAGCCTGCTTAAGATTCTCTCTCTCCCTCTTCCCCTCCTCCCCCGCTCGGGCTCTCAATCCCTCTCTCTCTCTTTATAAAATAAAATGAAATAAAACAAAACAGAACTCAAGGAAGTGTTCTTCTCACATTATAAGCCAGTGCTACTTGTAGGCTGTATGTCCTACACCTAACCACGGTATTAGAGAGCTTTTCCTCATGACTCTGACATTTACCACTGGACCTTCCATTTTAAATCTATCAGCAACTCCTGCCTTTCCTGAATCTCAGAATCACTGTGAAATTACTTCTGAAGCAAAGAAACACTGACATTCCATTGTTCTGCTCCTTTCGTGTTGTTCTTCTATGAAATAATTTGGAATGAAAAACTTGTCTTCTTTCGGCCATTCCAGAATTATCCCATCTCTGGCTGGCCACTGATAAGAATTATTTTCCTTTGTGTGTTTTGAAAATTGAGTAATTAAATATTTAAGACTGCATTCTTTCCCAATTTTTTCTAACTAATGGAAGAAACTAAAAATGCCTTTAAAAAAAAAAAACTCACTACAGTATGTAATGACCTAGAAAAAAACCAGGGTCTTTACAAAGCACTTATCCCCCCCCCCACTTTTTTTAAACCCCATTTAATCCTCACAGGCATGTATCTTAATCCTCATTTCCCAGAATATTTTTTCTATTGCACCTGCCCCGCAGACACTAGTTATTCATGAAGGGGCAGAAGAGACAAGTACAAGTTCAAGAGATGTCTTCCAGGAGAGCCTAAAACCAGGAAGGTGTCCAAGCCCGGAAAATGTGCTCGAGCGCCCCTGCACCCGCGAGCGAGGGCTTCCCCTGCGATCTTCGCCAGCTGGCGGAGCAGCTCACCCGCTCCTGCCTCCCGCAAATACAGACCCAGCCCCAGGCCCGTCACCAGGAGAGTGGCAAAGTGAATTTACTAGAGAAAGGAGAAATGGCCCCGCCTTCAAGGATGAGCTTCAAGGGGAGCTCTACCATCCTGCAGACAAAGCCGATGCGGGGCTCTTGCAGGAAGGAACACGTTCCCCACCAGCCCCCAGGCACAGCTGCACTGTTTCTTCTCTTCAGAAACCACCACCCTCCGACTTCCATTTGATTTGTTCCTGACCAGTCTCCCTCTGAGTCCCCGAGGCTACAGGCTGCTCTGCTCGGCCGCAGGGAAGCCCACGGGAAATTCATGACATGACGCGGCTGGCCTCCCCATCCGAGCCCACCCCTGTGCCCCCCACGGTGCTCCGCGTAGAAGTGCGTGACCCGCACTGCACGGCGCTCAGGATCCCGCGGAGCCAGCAAAGGGTGTCTCACAAACACAGGGCTTCCTGAAAGCTGTCTTAGGAGATCCAGGAGAGGAATGTTGAGAAAAGGGATCCCTAGAAAGCTTTCCAACTCAGGGGGATTGTTAGACACCCAAGGATAAGCCTCCAGTTCCACTTCAAGACTCCAAATAAGACATTCCCTCAACTGAACCACAAACTGCGTTCTCAGACCACACCCCGGGCTCACCTGACCCAGGTCTGAGATTCCCCTTCCAATGGCAGGGCTGTTCGTTCACCAATTCTGTCAGCGCCTGTGGCGTTTTTACACCGCCGCTGAGTTTCTTCAATGTCTGAGTCTAATCGAGCAAAATTAAATATACCTGTTCCGGGTGAAAAAAGGAACTCGGGAATAACTTCAAACCAGTGACCCCCGCATGCAGATGAGGGTAGGGGTGTCCACAGCAGGAAATCAAATCGCTTTCTAAATGACTTAGACTAATTAAGTACAATGGCTTCTTTGAAATGCCATTTATTAGCAAAGCTAAATTCGCTGTCTTGGCATTTTAAAGACCTTTATCATGCCCATGGACCTGCCAGAAAATTAGGAAATGGAGCAGTCGTTTCTCCTCTGTAAAGAAGGGGTTTCACATAGGAAGGTAGAGAGAAGTGGGGGGAGACTTACGAATTTAATTGTGTAAGTTATTTTCACTCTAAAAATAAAAGTGCTAAAATAGTCAGAATAGCTTGTAAGCCTCACAATCACACCACCGGCTCAGCAATCAGCAAAATGGAAGCACCATTCCTCATTTTCACTGACGCTGATTGCTAAGTGTTGCGGCCGCGGATGCATGCGGTGTGGCCGGCTGCCCATGAGAAACACGAGAGTCCACACCAGAAAGCAGAGCGAAAGCCCCTGCCAGGTACGGACAGTCGCACCCTGAACCAGCACACAGCCCCCCCGGCACGCAGGGTGGGGTGGTGAGGGCGGGCAGAGGTGAGGCGCACCCACCTGCCAGACCAGGTGCTCCTTGGCCCCCGGGGTCGCAGAGAGGCAGACGCTCAGCACGATGGTGTGGGAGGAGGAGGTGAGCACGCTGGCGATGATGGCATCTCGCATGTTGAAGGGGAGCATGGTGTACACCACGAAGATGATGAAGAGGAAGAATGACACCTATGGGAAAAGAACAGCGAGAGTCACCGAGAGTCCCCATTCCCCGGGGCTTCCCTCTCCTTCCCATTAAAGGCTGCAGCAGACACCGTGAACTATACCCATTTAGAAAGTAGGATGACGATAAAACAAGACAACATGTTAAACCCAAGGGATAACAAGGAAGGACTAACACGGTGATGGAGAAAAATCGTTCTTTTTCAAAATGTGGGGATTTCCAGGTTTGAGACCCAAACCACGGCAGACATTAGGTAACTGTACACTTTCGGGATCTGGATGCAAGGAGGGTCCTAAACACCCCAGATTTAGTCTCCTCGCTGCAGCACACACGTCTGGATTCCTAAGTTCTGTCTCCAGGTGTTTCCAGAGACCCGTGGAAGATGGGCAGGGGCTGTCCAGGGTTGCTGGGGAAAGTAGAGACCCAGAGGGCATGTAACAAACAAAATGAAACAGCTTAGGGATGGTTCAGCTGTTAGGAAACTGAACAGTTTGACAGTTTCTCAAAAAGTGAAACACACAATTACTATATGACCCAGCGACTCCTTTCTCAAGTCTCTGCCCTAATGAAATGAAATCAGGTTCTCAAACAATGCATGTGCACACATGTTCCTAAGAGCAGTATTCACAGTAAGTAAAAGGTGTTAACAACATGAATGTCCACCAGTGGAGGAAGGGATTAGCAGCCTGGGGCACACGCAGGCAGGGGAGTACTCGTCAGCTGGAGAAAGGAAATACGGATACATGTTTTCACCCAGAGGAACCTCAGAAACATTATGCTAAGTGAATGCAGCTAGGGCAGAAGGCCCCCTACCACAAAGTTGCATTTCTGTGAGCTTTCGAGAATAAATAAATCTACAGAGACAGAAAGCAAAGTGGAAGTTGGCAGAGGCTATAAAGGGGAACTGGGAACTAACTACTGATAGGGCCAGAGTTCCCTCTTGGGTGATGACAAGTTTTCTGGAGCTAGATGCAAGTGTTGGTAGCACACCACCATGAATGTACTAAATGCCACCCAGTACTTTAAAATGGCTAATTTATGTTACCTGAATATCACTGCGATTAAAGAAAAAAATCAATATGAAAACCCAGAGAAAGTTTTGGAATGGAAAATAAAATGGTTTAGTAGGTAATAAAACAGGCCATTTTCATCACAAAAGCAGCAGAGATGGAAGAACATGGAGAAGGATGAAAAGGTGATCAACCAAGTGGGAAAAGAGCCGAGGTCAGGGGAATAGAAGAGCAGCATCGGGCGAGCTCTGCCGCACGGCTCTTCACTCAAGAAGAGAAGTGAAGGGAAGAGCTCATCCCGCAGTAGAGTGATCCGTGCTTCCCAAGGAACCCCAAATCCTAGCACAGCTGGAAGGACTTGGAGACACCATGCCAGGTGTTCTGTGGTGAGCCAAGATATGTGTTCACAAGGAGGACATGGGCTCTGCTCCTGGTGGATCTGAAGAGTGTGAGGTCTGGAAGGACACCAGGCTCACGCTCATTCCCCCTCTTGCATAGACATGGGGGTCCGCACCATGTATTACAAGAAAAAGTTACAGTCATCATTTCACTGTGCAAGCTCTATGCGCACAACCGTCACAGACAAAAGAGCGTATGAAAGATCAGGGGGCATGACCTAAAAGGAAATTTGGATCTCCCAAACATGCTTCTTCCTTTACTCTAGGGGACTCCTCTGCTCATCAGAGGAGCATGTATGGAACTTCTTGGAGGAATCAGTGAGGCCCTGGAGGCCGAGGATGAAGGCAGGATCCTGGATCTCAGGCACTTGACAGCTCGGGAAAGGGACGGTCATGTGGCTCAGCCATTGCTTCACAGCTGATGTTGCCTGAGAGAAAGGGTACCCAGCCCCACTCTAGCAAGACAATGGGGTGTGGTCTCCACATCCTCTTCTCTTAGATCCTGCAAGTTCAGGGGTCTCAGAATGACAGCCGAAGAGAATCCCGCCAGGAGTGGGGAAATGCGTGTAGGAATCCTCTCTGGGGAGCCTAGGCTGGGCATGGACCAACCATTTCATGCCCATCTCCTCCCAATTCAGCCTAGTCCTGAGGGACCTCAGGTCAAAACACACGGGCAAAAGGATCACCATGCCCACACTATTTTTCTGGTAAATATGTATTTTTTAAAAATTTTACCTCTTTAAAAAGATTATAAAGATGTTTTTTAGTCAAGTCTTGTTATTTAGCATTCTATTTCTATTCTATAGATGGGATGGGAAAAAATTATGTTAGACGGTTTTTGTGCCAAAACACCTAGATAGATGGAAAGAAACTGGGCAGCTCTCGGGAGGAAGTTTTCTGAGGCAGGTGCCAAGCTACATGGGCAGATGGGGGAGGTCCTCTCCCCCCATCTTCCCAAGAAGAGAATATACAGAATGAGTTCTTAGACCCCTAAATCAGATTTAAAAACTGGTAAGAACTAGGACATACATTTATGGGGGCCCTCTGTATACATGCCCTTTCCCCGCTCTCGGATGCGTGATCTCATCTAGTCTTGACAAGAGCTCTAAGAGGGGGCTGTTCACTGCCTCCTGTTCTCTAAAAGTGCTATCGCTGACCCAGAGAAATGGGGAACTTGGCCAAAGTTCCCAAGTAGTCAGTGTCAAAGCCCAAACAGGAATCCATGGGTTTAATTCTTCACATGTTCTCAGTAACGAGTTGGCAATATTTCTCTCCCTTGATGGAAATTTCACAAAGCTGAAGGCCTAACAGAAGACACAAGTGCCCACGAACCACTTCTACAAGAATGACACGGAAAGACAGCAAGCATCTTCCCTCCTGCCAAGACAACCACAGAAAGTGCCCCATGTCTTGGCTCCAATACTGGATTCTTTGAGCAAGCAGGACCAGTTATTTTTAAAAGATTTTATTTATTTATTTGACAGAGACAGAGAACACAAGTAGGCAGAGAGACAGGAAGAGAGAGGGGGGAAAGCAGGCTATCCGCTGAGCAGGGAGCCTGATGCGGGGCTTGACCCCAGGACCCTGAGATCATGACCTGAGCCGAAGCAGATGCTTAACCCACTGAGCCACCCAGGCAGCCCAGGACCAATTTTTAATCATCATTACAAAACTACTCACATTTCAAAGATAGGCTCATATTCCCTTTATTTCTGTACATTTAACTTTTGGTTTATGTTTACAGTGTGGGTTTTGGTAAAAAATAACATACAATGAACATTTAGCAAAATCATCAGAGAAGACAGTTACATTAAATACTGGCCCATCAGGAGCTAAAACATGTTTAATTTCTTGAATTCTTTCAGGGGTACAGATTCTGGGAAGCAGGGTTTCTCCAACTCAACCCTGTTGACACTGGGGGCTAGACAGTTCTTTGGAATGGACACTGCCCTGTGTAGTGTAGGAGGTGTGGAAACATCTCTAGCCTTTCCCCAATAGACACCATTGGCATCCCCCTCTTCAAAGTTGTGCCAACTGCTGAAAATATCTCCAGACATTGTCACACGTTTCCCAGGGGGTAAGATCACCTTGATTGACAGCCATGAAACTAGAGAAAAAGTTGCTTTTAGGAATGAGAAAAACAACCATTACATTGTCATGGTTTACTGAGAAAAATAAATTGACTCTGGAATCCCTAAGAGCCACCAAATATTTTCAATTAAGATACTAATTTCTAGACACAACATTAATGCAAGATCCTATATCCTTCAAGAGGCATTAAAGGAATATTTTCAGGTATCAGAATTTACAATTACAACAAAGAGTCTCTCTTTTACAACTACACATTTTTCTTCCAATGCAAAACCTGTAGCAGTTCTTTGAAAATTATCATAACTTCTGAACAGCTTAATTTTGGACAGCTCTAAAGCTCTCACATTACTTCAATTAATATACACTTCCGCAGACATTTTGAGCTTTGAAAAGGAAGCACGTGGAGGGCTTATCTGCAGTAACCAAATGGAGAACAGACATTCTGTTTTCCAAATACAGTTGCTCCTGCTAAATGTTCATTTTTAGATGACAAAATGAATTTTTTAAAGGTCAATTAAACAAGTTGTATTAAATCAAGTTTTGAATTTTAGTGGTAGTATTTCAGGAGCTGAGCTCGGGGCACCTGGGCAGCCCAGAGGCTGGACAGGAAAGAAGAAAGTCAAGTGTGGTTTCAAGTCCCACAGGGGAATAGTCTTCACTTCTTATGATTCCCAGAGGGCTCTACTTATTTATTTTTTTTTAGCCTTCTTTCCAAAGCAACCTCAAATAGGGCCATATGTAAAACCAAAATGGATTTGGCACGTCTAAAGAATGTGTGGGTTAAAAGCTCCAAAAAGGCGAATGCAGGCACTTGGGTTTCCATGTTACCATGGGGACATTCCCATGACTGATTCCCCTTGAAGGTACCTCTGTCCAGAGGCTGAAGAAAGAGGAACCACTGATCTGATGATGGAGACCCTGTCCAGAAACGTGGATTGGCACAGTATCCGAAGCGGCAGTACTCCTCCCAATAAAACCAACTGAAGGGTTTCTCTTAACTTAGCCCACCATTTGCCTTTTGCAAGACCTACACATCTTCCCACCAGTCTACTTGAACCTCAAGCCCATAATTTTTTTCAAAGATTTTTACTTATTTTAGAGACAGAAAGAGCACATATGAGTGTGGGGTGCGGAAGGGACAGAGAGAAGGAGAAAGAATCTCAAGCAGGCTCCCCACTGAGTGAAGAGCCTGATGTGGGACTTGAACTCCCGACCTTGAGCTCATGACCTGAGCTGAAATAGAGTCAGACGCCCAGCCAACTGAGCCACCTAGGGGCCCCTGCTCCATAACTTTCAAACAAAAGAAGAGCTTCTATGTTCTTAAACCCACTCCTCTGACAGACTAAGGCAATTCTACCCATGAGGTCTTCATGCCCCAACAACCCAGGTGCAAAGCTTTATGCGTCACCTTTGACAATTCTTCCCATCCACACTCAAAAACAGCGTCTTCTTACTTTAGGACTCCAGCGAACTGCATCTGCTTGTCTGCTCCTCTCCACACTTACTTCCACTGGGCTGGCTCCTTACTTTTCCATATGTTAAGAAATATGCTTCCCTATTTTTCTGTCACTTTTTCTTCTCCCCGTCTCCCAAAAAGGGAACCAGAGTGTAGAGCCTTCTTTGTTCTTGCCTACTCTGCCCCATTCTCATTACCAAATATTTCCAACTTTCTTCCTTCTAGAAAGCATTGAGCATTTTCTTCCAAATCAGATGAGGACATCTGACTGGCTTTGCCAAATGCAGTGTGGAAAGAGGTCATAGGTGTCTTATGGGTGGAAATTAGTGCACAACTTACCAAATCCCCCTCCCCCTCTCTGGCAATCATGGAAACATGACACAGGGGATTCTCCCAGACATGGTCTCGTGTGAGAGGTAGATTCCTGCAGCTGACCCACATGGACCTGTGTTCATTTGAATGAGTCATAATCCTTTGTGGCAGTAAGCCCCTAGGACCTCAAGCACAGCTTATGTGGTCCTGACTGATACCAAGCTCGCTTGCTCTCTCTCTCTCTTACGCACGCACACACACGGTTTTACTGATGGATAAATTAGATGCCTTTATATGCATTACTCTGCAATTTGTTTTTTATCACTGAATTATACATGATGGGCATCCTTCCAAGTCTATAGATACGAATATATATGATTTACTTTTTTACCAATGACAAAATATTCCATTAGTAATGGAGGCACCAGATTACTTAGCATTTCCTTACTGGTGATCGTTCAGGGCACGGCAGGAGCCCCTTATCCAGCCGCGGCAATATTCTCACGGATCTCCCTTTCTGCAACATTCCCCTTTCCCTAATCCAGCCAACACACAGCTGCTAGAATCATGATTCTGAGTGCACAGGTTCAATTAGTTCCTTCCTTGGACAAACATTTCCTCTGGCTTACCCCGTGGCTCAGAACTCTTCTCTTCAAGGGTTCTCATGGTCACAGAATAAAGTCGAAACCGCACAGCCTGGAGGTCAGGACACTCCCCTGACCGGACTCTCCACGCACACCCACACCCTACCCTGCTCGGGAGCCACGTCTATGAGCGTGGGGTGCATCCCCGGGAGTGTGGGGCCTTCCACTCCACATCTGCCACTCCCCGTTCTCAGGATGTCCTCCTTCCTCTTCTTGGCCTCTTGAAATCTCACCTCTTTCTAGACCCACTTCAGATACAAATTCGTATCATCTCTACAACAACGTTTTCCAGCTCACCCCCATTTCATTCACTCCCAGGTCCTGGCAATAGCCCCCTGTCCTAGGATGTGGCCTCCCGAGGCCACCTCCCCTATACTGCATCCACTCACTTCTTCTCCATGATCCAGGCTTCATGGTTGTTTCTGGAGTCCTGGAAGAGATGCTTGTTCCTGGGCGCTCTGCCCACAACGCCCCTGCCTGGCTCCCTCTCTGAAAACATCTGCTCATGGTCAAACTTTGAAGCAATTCTGCTCTTCTAGGGGGCACAAATCAAAACGCAGTGTCGAGACTACACTGTAAGACCAGAATTTAGATCTCAAGCACTTTCCATGCACTATCCATTTCATGCTCCATTCCCACATGCGGGACAGAGACTAAGCATCTGCAACATCAAATTGTTTAGTTTATGAATCAGAAATATGTCATAAACATGACTTTTTCCCCTTTTTTTAAACAGAAAATTACTGCAAACGTGGAGAAGACTTAAGCAAGGATAGGATAGACAGAAATGGCCCTAACCAGACTCCATGTAAATCTGATCTCTCACGGCCCAGGTCCCTGGTGTGAAGTCTGTGGCTTCACTGTGTGATTCCCGTTTGTTTCAGAGTTCAATGGCAAATGGGATGTCCCCAGACATGCCAACAGTAGCTGAAAGATGGAGCGCGTAGTTTTTCCTTCCAAATTGTACCCCAGCTCTAATGTCACCATGAAGCTCTGTTGTCTATTCCAATCTCCCCGAGAAGGCATAAGCAAGCATAATCAGCAAGATAATCAGGATTACTCATGTAAATCACCATGGTTCTGTTGAAAATACATCATCTGAGAAATTCTTCTATTTTTTATGCTAATAATGTTAAGAGAAATAACATTCCAGTGAATGTAAGTATTTTATAATCAGAAGCTGAGCTCCTCAAATCACCCTTCTTTCCAACAAATCTCTGAGACATCAAAAATAGCAGGGTTTAAAGTAGTAGCTCAATTTTCAAAGAAAGATTTCACTAAAACCAGAGAAATTATACCTTCTTGAATAAAGCATGAATTGTAGTTCCTTTAACATTGTATCTTGGCGTTTCAGAACTAGAAATGCCAAATTTTAGTAAAAATTGCCAAAGGAAAAGAGAGAATTCTTGAATATACTGATTGAGCATTCTGTAAGTAAATCCTACATTTGAATAAAAATTTTCTTTCTGAATGCTACTTCCATCTCAAAGGATTGCTGGCTTTGAGAACATCTATACCACTTACTAATTAAAAGCATTTACTTTTTTTTCTGGAAATAATTAGAAAGATATTTAGCCAGAAATATGCCTTAACATTTTTTAAGTTTTGATTCAAATTCCAGTAGAGTTAACAGATAGGGTAATATTAGTTTCGGGTGCACAAGGTAGTGACTCGGCACTTCTATCCATCCTCACCATGACAGGTGCACGCCTTCATCCCCAGCACCTGTCTTACCCATCCCGTGTGTTCTCTCTAGTTGAGAATTTGTTCTTGGTTTGCCTCTCTCTCTTTCCTTTTGTTGATTTGTTGATGTACAAAATGATACTTAGCTTTTCATTGAGATTAGCATTTTCTTATCTTGTTCATTGATCATACTTTCTATAAGGATTACTTTGTCACTGTTACATTTCTTAGTACAAATATCGCAACTGTGTAAACAGTTTTTTCTTTAATTGGGGACTGTCAGTCATACCGATGTTTAGTGAAGCCATCCGTGTACATCCAGCCTTCTATGGCTAAGATTACCTTCTTTCTCAGGTGTGTCTTCCTTCCCTTTCCCCTCTTTCTCTCCCAGGTCCCCCCAGTGGGGAGGGGTGTGCACCTGCACATCTGTATCTATATTTACATGTGTATGTGTATACACATATAGAGAAACATATACACATACACATACACACACATACATGTGTATAATTCCTGTGTAAGTGCCATGTATATGCCTGGACAAAACCACTAAAATCCCATCACACCTCAGCTCTTGTATCAGTTAAGAAGCCACCTCTCCCCAGCTCAAAGAGAGAGGATTTTCCACCAGAACAAATCAAGGGAAGGACAGCCCGAGTCTGCTTCGCAAGGAGGTCTAGATGTCTGACCCAGGTAGAATTCAGCCCAGCTCATGTCATGGACGCTTCCAGATGCTTCTGGAACTTTCTCAGATTCCATTCTCTTTTCAATCACTCTGGCTTCAAGCCTCACAAGACTTCACATGGGGCTGCAGATTGAGTCCACTGGCTCAGTTCTAAGATCTTATCCTGAATTTCATGCTTGTGCACCACAGTGGATTACACAAACAGGAGAGTCAAACTGTCACTAGTACTATTTATGGGAAAGCATAACAGAGACTCTGGCTTATCAGAACAGGCTCAAGTATGCAATTCTCAATTACACATATTTGATCTTCCCAACCTCCAACCCTTGTCCTCCTATTCTTTCCCATCCCATTTAATTAACTCTAGTCTCCATACCTAAAAGTTATTCTTACTAGTTTTCTCTTCCTCATTCTCTTGATGCCCAGAAGACATCCTGAATCCACCTGTCCCTTTCCATCTGTGGCTGCAACTCTAGTCCAATTCATATGATCATCTTGGATTCCCGCAACATCATCCTGAATGCCCTCTCTCCCTACACCAGTGACCCCTAGCATGAGTTTTCCATGCAAAAGTCAAAGTGATTCTTTTACAATTAAGAAATAATTTGCACATAACATCGTGTGAGCTTAAGGTGTACAACATGTAGATGGCATACTTTTACATATAATAATATAGTTAGACTTCTGGGTACATAAACACAGGAAAGGAAAACAGGATACTGAAAACCTGCAAGTTATTTGCAGTATTATTCATAATATCAAGATACAGAAACAATCTAAGTGTCCATCAATGGATGAATGGATAAAGATAAGATGTGTATATATACATACCCCCAAAGTGGAATATTATTCAGCCACGAGAAAGAAAGAAATCCTGCCCTTTGCAAAAACATGAATGGACCATGAAGGCATTATGCAAAATGAGAGAAGTCCAAAAGAGAAGACACTGATGATGTACTTATACGTATGACATCACTTAGATGGGGAATCTAAAAAAGCCAAACTTGTACAAACAGTAGGATGGTAGGTAAGATGGTGGTAAATGGGGGGGGGGGATCTTTGTCAAAGGGTACAGACTTGCGGTTGGAAGAAGTTCTGGGTATCCAAGGCATGGCAGGCACTGTCACTGAGTAGCAATATTGTATTACAGATATCAAAGTTGCGACAAAATCAGACCTTTAATGTTTGTCCCACAAAATAGGAATGATAATCATGAAACATGATGGAGCTGTTTGCTAACAAGTCATGCAAACTAAAGTGATCTTCTAACATGTCCAAAATGACCATTCACTCCCCCTCTATGTATATCATACCATCAGCTTTCTCTAACACTGAAGAAATATGCAAAGTCCCCATCATGTTCCCTTAGTAAGAGTTCCTCATGTCTGGTCTGGCTGGTGCCTCCAATCTTCTATCTCAGCAACTCCATCAACGACATCCATACAGTCCCTCCATACTGGCCCTCTCACTGGTCCTTGAACCTCAGGGCCTTTGCACTTTCTGTTCTGCTCCAAGTGTTCTTCCATTACCACACTACCTCCCTGGAGAGAATCCACTGATCCCCTATCTAAAATATACCCCATTCATTCTCTAGCTAATCACCTTGCTTTAAATTCTTCATAACATTATTGGAATTGGAGTGCTTACTTTTATGTTTTTCTAATCCTTATTTTCTGTCTTCTCCCATATAAATGTAGACTCCATGGGGACAAAGGCTCTGCATGGATGGTTCCCTACAACCAAGAACAGTACCTGTCCCATAAAAGACCTCAACAAATATTTGCAGAAGGAAGGAATGAAACATTTCAGGTGCAATGACACATGCAATCTGCTCTGTAAGGTGTAAATCAAGGGCGCTCTGCAGACACATGACACCCACCACCACATGGCGGCATGCAGGATGACCCCCATTTCCATTCCAGCTAGCTCAAGCCCTGACTAGTAACAAAGATAACAGGGGAGCACAGCATCACAGCTATAGACTCTTCATTAAAAGACACACAATGCTGTCGATAATTAAAACCATTTTTTAAAATTTAATTTTATTTTTTCAGTGTTCCAAGATTGTTTATGCACCACAGCCAGTGCTCCATGCAATCCGTGCCCTCCTTAATACCCAACGCCAGGCTCACCCATATCCCACCCCGCTCCCCTCCCAAACCCTCAGTTTGCTTCTCAGAGTCCACAGTCTCTCATAGGTCATCTCCCCCTCTGATTCCTCCAATTCACTTTTCCTTTCCTTTTGCTAATGACCTCCACATAATTCCTTATGCTCCACAAATAAGTGAAACCATATGATAATTGACTCTCTCTGCTTGACTTATTTCACTCAGCATAATCTCCTCCAGTCTCATCTATGCTGATGCACAAGTTGCGTATTCATCCTTTCTGATGGAGGCATAACACTCCATAGTATATATGAACCACATCATCTTTATCCATTCATCTGTTGAAGGGCATCTTGGCTCTTACTACCATTTCACAATTGTAGCCATTGCTGCTATGAACATTTGGGTACAGATGGCCCTTCTGTTCACTACATCTGTATCTTTGGGGTAAATACCCAGTAGTGCAATTGCAGAGTCATAGGGAGGCTCTATTTTTAATTTCTTAAGGAATCTCCACAGTTTCCCAAAGTAGCTACACCAACATGCATTCCCACCAACAATTTAAGAGGGTTCCCCTTTCTCCATATCCTCTCCAACACACGTTGTTTCCTGTCTTGTTAATTTTGGCCATTCTAACTGGTGTAAGGTAGTATCTCAATGTGGTTTTGATTTGAATCTCCCTGATGGCTAATGATGATGAACATTTTTTCATGTGTCTGTTAGCTATTTGCATGTCTTATTTGGAAAAGTGTCTGTTCATGTCTTCTGCCCATTTTTTAACATGGGTTTTTTGAGTGTTGAGTTTGAGGAGTTCTTTGTAAATCTTGGAGATCAGCCCTTTGTCTGTAGTGTTATTTGTGAATATCTTCTCCCATTCCGTAGGTGACTTCTTTGTTTTGTTGACTATTTCCTTTGCTGTGCAGAAGTTGTTTATCTTAATGAAACCCCAAACCATTTTAGAGCAAGGAATGAAAATTAAACCCACTTCTTAGCATCGGCAGTGTGCTCTGCATTCACTAACCTGTAAGTGTCTGATGTCCCCTGCCTGGGTGTATGCACCATCTTCCCTGTTCCCTCCAGTTCATTACTTGTCTTGGCTGACCTGTCATGCAGTGTCAGAGACTCAGGCCTCTTCTATGCTTCCTGGTATCCCTGGATCAACAATATCCCTGAATTGTCCTTTGCTGGGCAGAGCACAGATGTCTGCTACCCTAAGTGTGGGCCTCACATCTGGGCCCCACCTCACCTGAAAACTCATGACCCACACTCTTGGGCCATGCCTTGCATTTAGAT
The DNA here is from genome assembly GCF_030435805.1 of Mustela lutreola. NCBI lineage: Eukaryota > Metazoa > Chordata > Mammalia > Carnivora > Mustelidae > Mustela > Mustela lutreola. The sequence continues at coordinate 5,619,496 of NC_081294.1, read as the reverse complement.
ATGACTCTCTACTGTAGTCCTGTTCCCAGGTGATATGCATGGGGCCTACATGGATCTGAAGGGCTATCCATGAGTTCAATGGTCGGTCACTCTCCATGGGGTGGTGGTCATTGAAGGGAATTTCCAACACTCCAACCAGATAGATCACGAGGTGAAGGAACTATAGATCACGAGATGAAGGAACTGTATTCGTCTCTGCCTCTTTCAAGTCTGGTGCTAAGTAGTTACTGAATTCATCAATTAGACAGTGAACTGTGACAAATAATTACTCATCTTTGACCTGGTTACTACATCTTATTTCTTGAGGCCTCCGGACCAATTTGATTTTAAAATAAGGACTAGGTTTAAAAAATATATATTTATTTCCAGCATCATTTCTACTAAGTAAGCAAAAAGGACCAGGTCCACAATTACTGACAGCCTGGAGCATGTCCCACACCTTCCTCTGTGTGGTCGTTACCCCATTCTGCCATGTGCTCTCTTGTGTCCCAGGCAAAATCTGAATTATCCAATCAAGTCATCAATTAGTATCTCTTGTTTAATACAAGAGATATTATAATGAAAAAATTCTTTCTTATAATGAAAAAATTCTTAGAAATTCTTGGAAATTAACTTCATACTATTCCCAAAACATCCTTTACGACCATCATTTAGAATAAAACTCAGGACACCTTGAGGACTTGATAATAGAAAAGAGTTTACATTTCTTCTACAGTCACCTTCAGCTAAGACGATTTCCCAAGTATCAACGCCCTCAGTACAGAATATGAAAGCATTTCTTTAAATGTTATGTTTTGAAGTGAGAGGCTACATATAATGCTCTTTGATGGAAAGCCTGGGCTGCAGAGAGTACTGATGAAATCATGAATCACCACGTACCGCTCATTCTTCTTCGGAAATGTTATTCAGACTTAGGGAGACTGATGGAATCAGAGGAGAAACAATGACTCTCACTGTGCCTTTTTTCATTTAAAATAAGTAGGAGGTAGAGCATAAATTTTAAAAAGCTTGGGAAAAAAAAAAGAATAGTAGGATGTAAAAACCTGATATCCTAAGGGAACAAAGGCAGCTTGTTCTCTCCCTAGCCCTCTGTCTGTTCTGAGCCCTGAGCAGCACTTAGTGGCGGGTAGTGACTGATGTGGTTTCCTTCCCTCGGTCCCTTCTTTTCCTCCTGACTCCCTGTTTGGTTTTGGGTCCTCATCTACCTATGTGTGTCATCTCCCTTTCTTCACTCATCATTCATATGCATGTATCCCCCAGGAGTTACTTTTACTGTACAAGGTAATTTATTACCTATTATGGAGAAGACACAGACAAGCCCTGTTCTTAAGACATTGAAATTACTTGGATGGAAGGCCAATTCTCAAACGTGCTCATTTATTTCCCATACCTCCTTCCCTGCTCTCCTCATAGTCACATGATGATGGCAGAGTCCGTCTGCAAGTCTGGTATGTTTAGAGTTAAAAATCGGAAAACTTTCCACCAGTAATTATCCAAATACTATGTCTGAATGTGGGCTACTCTCTGCATTGTGAAAGTGTCTCTTGGGCCTGAAAAAATAGTATCGTGTTCCCCCGTCCTTTCCTGTTTCTCAGAGCATCAATCACATTCTGTAAAGACTTGTTTTGGATAGGGATTTCTTGGCCAAGACAAAAATGAGAACACAAAGCATTCCTAATGTCCCTCACTTAGGCACAGTCTCCTAATGTGTCAGAAAGAGTACAATATGGTTATCTACCTGCAATTCTTCCTTGTCTCTAGCTCTCGCCATGGAGAAGAACAGGTGGAGAAACCTCCCTAGCTTACTGACTTTGAACATGGCCACGTGACTTCCTTTGAGCAATGGAGTATAGGCTGACAGCAAACCAGTTCAGAACTGAGGCTTTAAGAGGCCTCAATTCACATTTCTGCCAGCCTCCTTGGAGTTCTGGTCTTCCACAACGAGATGGCCACGGTCCAGAAAAACACATGTCTTTTAAACAGGTCTGACCGAAGACACGCGTAGCAGACCTGGACGGAACCCACAGTCTACAGTCTACCTACCTGTTTAGTCCAGGAGGGTTGTGAGACCAGACAAATTCAGCAACTGGCAGACTGATGAGTGTGACACAGGAAATATGTCATTACTCCAGAAGCCACTTGGATCTATGGCTTGCTTGCTATTCATCATTCAGAGCGAAAACCCAAGTAAGGTAAAAATTCATATCAGAAATGATTTGCTACTGTAACGAAGACCTAAAATATAGGTCATTTCCTTTGGGACTCCTGGAAGTTGTTGCAGGCTCCAGCAGAATGTTAACTCACGGCAATATAATTGTTAAGTATCACTTCTAAGACAATTACCAGAATGTCCAGGCTTTCCAACGTCTACAAATTGCATGACAAGGTCTTTAGAAACACCAGAAGAAATGGGAAAGAGTGGGTGTGTTGCCAGAAATGTCCCTGAGTATACAGAAAGAGCATTATCTAACCTAAAACTGACATTTTATCTAGCTCAATATCCATTACGAACAAGATTTACTGGCAAGTATTTTCTAATTTTACAACTGGAAAAATCAAGGTGCTGAAGGGCTAAGTATTTTGCCAAAGTCCTAAGACAGCATAAAAACAGCCATAATCGTCTGCTATAGCTTAACAAAAAAAAAAAAAAAAAAAAAAGAGTAACAACATTATTTGCCATAATCCTTGAAGGTTAACAAAGCAGGTGAGCGCCCCCTCAGTGCATGGGGCTCCATGTTATTCAAAATAAAAAGAACCTTGAGAATCCATCTGTCTTATCCAAACAGCTTGTTTCAACACCAGGAGCCCTTTTTCTTAAAAATGATTTTTCTCATCAAATGCAAAGGAAAAAAAAGAGCAAGTTCATTTGGAAGCAATCATGCAAAATAATGTTTATTATTTATTAGACTATGTCTACTTATTTTCTCTACTCACATGATTAGGAGAAAATAAAGTACTCTTTGATGATTTTCTTAAATTATTTTTTTCTGAAGGTGATAAACAGCTTTCTCCTTTCTGAACTCAGACTTTCACAAGTGACTCCATGGACATTTTCACGTCTCAGGGGCCCCGGTTTGGAGGGGACCCGAATGGTCAACCCCACGCATTGACTGCATGGATGCAGTCACGAGCAGTGCATCCCAGATTTAAGTTTCCTGCTGCGGCTGGAGTAACTTCGCTCTCATTGCCATTCAGATTTAAATTACACCGTATACTGCAATTAAATTAGCATGTACTATGTGGTCATGTTCAAAGACAAACAGATACAACCTGGGGTAGCCAGTGCTTATCAAACAGACAGCAACACTCAGGGATAACTTAAATAAGATACCCCAACAACTCCAAAACAGAGTTAATCAATCAAATACAACAGCACTGGCTCCTTCTAAACCAGTAGTTTGGGCAAACATAACCACAGGCTGAATTTGTGATTATCTTTTTCCTTCTGTTCTTCTACTCTTTCCTCTATCCCCAAAGGAAGCAGGAAAAGTGGATCTTCATTATTTGTGTTCCCAGCAGTTGGCATGTATGTTCTTAACCTTTAAATCCCTGGCACATATATAAAGACACCTACAAATACCCTGGCATACTTAATGTGTATGAAGGAGCTATGTTTTTCAGGGTACGTAACCGTGTTTTATTTTGTTTTATTTACTTTTCTCTTGTCATTCCTCCAGTGTTTTAGACACTTAATATTGAGAGCCTGATACCTTACGAGGTAGCCTCTACGGCTCGTGGACTGCGCCACAAGCAAGTACTACCTTATTTCTATTTAAGGAAAGGGGACTATTGAACAGAGGAAGCTGAAGACGAGTATCGGCACCTCAGGGACGGGTAGGCTGTGGAAGAAACGGTGTCCCGGAAAATCACTTGGACTATCATCTCAGAAGTACAGAAGAAAAAAAAAACACACACACACAAAACAAAGATCTACAAAGTAAGGTCCTTATAAAAAAAAAAGTAAATGTTATATAAAAGTGCTTTTATTTATGTTCACTGTTTTGGTCTTGATGAATATTCATGCCTCCAGTCTTTTGAAACATTTTATTTATTTAATCTGAAAGGCCAGTGGCTCTGACGAGAAAAACTCAAGCAAGGAAACGAGTGAATTATTCATCTAAAAACCAACACGGTCTGGGGACTCCGCTGTATACTTGCATCGTCAACACCCGCCAAAATGAGCCCCAGGGGAGTGGCGTGTGTCCCACGGGCCGAGATCCACAAAGACCCGGCAAGTTCTAAATGCCTTTGTTCGCTTTTCTCTCCTTCTGAAAGGGGAAAGTCTCGAAGGAAGAGCGCATGTCCCTGAGCTGCAGAAATGAACTATTTCAGTGTTTGCGTTGGCTCAGCGGGGCGTCCGGTTCCTGCGTTACACAACTTCCCTCCGCAGCCCCGCACGCGGCCCGCAGCCCCGCGGTCACCCGGGCTCCTCCAGCCCCGCGCGGTACCGCGCCAACAGCCCTCTCCCATGTCCGTGGGGCACTGGGGCTTGCCAAGGATGTGGTCCGGCTAAGTGTTACATTAAAGCCTCGGGATTATGAAGTCTGGGGCTTAGGTCACTCTTTCATGATATGTACCATGTTATTTAAAGGAACACGATTCCATCTCCAGTATCGTAAAAACCAGTAGCAACGTACATACACGTCTTACCAGGCTCTGCATTCCTCTGTAGTCCCCCCAAAGATAAGCAAGTCTTGCATTTTTTTCTGATGTACACTAATTATTCCCGAAGTGATCACTGCACTGTGACCACCTAATATTAATAAGGATATGGCATTCCCGTCCACATAGGCTGTATATTCTAGAGAGCCAGGCGAAGTGAACAAAAATGGGCAAGTTCCTACTCTGGAAGTTTCAACAGTTCAATGTCTATGTTAAAAGGGTCACAATAGGTTTAACTTCAAGAAGTATCTGCTTCTTGAGTCTGTAACATTTCGTCTTTGAGTTTCGTGTTTGGGCCCGTTTAGATGTGTTTTCCTGGTGTTGATGCATGACTGACTTCAACTCTGTCGTGTCACGATTGGGTTCCTTGAACCCACAGACACAGGTCCCGCACGCCTGGAATAGCATAGGGATGCAGCGAAGTGAGGGGCCCCGAGTCACCATGCCCAGGCCCGTCGTGCCTCCAGAAGCTTCCCAAGGGTGGCTGTCAGCCCAGAAGCTGAGGGAACTGAGGCAGAGCTCCACACAGAAGCAGAGCTCCTGTGGGCACAGCCCACACTTGGGCTAAACTTGCCTGTTATTTTCTCATGGTTTAGTCCGTCCAGGGCACACACAGGCAAGGTCCATGTGTGCGCTTCCAAAACACCCCGTTTTCCTCATGCTGTTCTCACCCACTTAAGTTACAGTTGTTTTCAAGGTCAGTCTTTATTCCACGGCTCAGCCAGGTACGCACCTGTCACACTGCCCTCATGCACGCCTCTCACCGTGCCCATGTGCACACCTGTCGCTGTGTCCTACTGAACACCTGTCGCTGTGTCCTACTGAACACCTGTCACAGTGCCCTCATGCACACCTGTCACAGTGCCCTCATGCACACCTGTCACAGTGCCCAGATGCACACCTGTCACAGTGCCCAGATGCACACCTGTCACAGTGCCCTCATGCACACCTGTCACAGTGCCCTCATGCACACCTGTCACAGTGCCCAGATGCACACCTGTCACTGACAGTGCCTTCATGCACACCTGTCACAATGTCCAGATGCACACCCGTCACAGTGCCCCGATGCACACCTGTCACAATGTCCAGATGCACACCTGTCACAGTGCCCTCATGCACACCTGTCACAGTGCCCAGATGCACACCTGTCACAGTGCCCTCATGCACACCTGTCACAGTGCCCAGATGCACACCTGTCACAGTGCCCTCATGCACACCTGTCACAGTGCCCTCATGCACACCTGTCACAGTGCCCAGATGCACACCCGTCACAGTGCCCTCATGAACACCTGTCACAGTGCCCTCATGCACACCTGTCACAGTGCCCTCATGCACACCTGTCACAGTGCCCGGTTGCACACCTGTCACAGTGCCCTCATGTGGGGCGCAAAGCCAGTGTGTCTGGCTTTGTGTCCCACACAGGATTCAGCAGAGAGCAAAAGGAATGGAGTCTGGCTCCATGGGGCCCAGACAGCAGGCTGCTCTGAGAGGCGGGGACTAATGCTTCTAGGTGATACTCAGGGAGTGCTACCAAAACCCAGAAAGGGGACAGCTTTTTCCTAGTGAAGGATCCTCCAGGGAGAGGGGACAATGAGGGCCAAGCCGGAACAGAACAGACCTTTCATGGAAAATGACTCTGGTTTCTTGACTCCCAAGTGCTCGGGACCATTCTCACGACGTCAAGCATGAAATATATCACCATGTATGGGGAAAAGCCAGTTGAGAACCAGCAGCACTGACTCTTCCTGAAAAGCCTCTCAGAAGCTGCTGGGGAAATGAATGGGCGAATCCCATAAGAAAAGGACCTGTCAGACTATGGGTCCCATGAGCGTGACCACCGAACAGTATGTGACCTGCTGGCATGGGAACGGCCTCCACACTCAGTTTCCTGTATCGTCAGCCTCTCCAGTAGCTTTCTGGGAACCACATCGGTGATGGAGGCCAAAGGATCAGGCTGGAGTCAGAAGGGGAGATGAGAAGGCCCATGGCAGGGGCTTTTGCCCAGCCTCACCCTTGGGGCTGTGGTGGGGAACAAGCTCCGACGCTGCCCAGCCTTTATCTGGGGGCTGCCACAAAGTAAACAGCAGAGTGTGTGGCTGGGCAGAAGGAGGGCAGATCGACTCCAAGTGCGGTGGGTGGTCTTGAGCAAGGATGACATGGTTAATTTGTTGTTGTTGTTATTTCTAGTGGTTATGGCTGGCTATCAAGAAATGTAAATTCGCCCTCTGTTCTGTAATCTTAATGTAAACACCAGAAATGCGGAGAGGCTTCTCATTCATCCAACACCCTGGTCCTGTCTCCTGGTCCAGTTACAAGTGTGGCTGTGGCTGGCTTCCTCCCTGGGGGACCCCTCCATGGTGGAGCATATTGCACCCACTGAGGGGTGACCCCCAATTTAGGAAGGGACTGTCTGTGTCTGGGTAAGGCTATCATTCAGTGTGAAGTCCAAGTGTTACAACATTAGGACTAATGCCCCACGCCTGTCCCCTTCAAGCTAGAGGACCAATCCTGAGAGCTGGGGGGCAATCCAAGACTGTTGAAGAGACTGGACCCTTTCTGCTTGGAGCCAGCATTTAACCCTCCTTGGCCTCGAGGACTAGAGCTGGCAAGGCCCACGGTCTCTTGGACTGCACCATTTTGTTTTCTTGTGGAAGAGAATATCAAGTTGTTTGGCTACTGGATGAAAGGAAAATAGACCTCACCCTCTCTGGGTGAGGAGGTATAGATTTTTGTCCTTGATGTCACCATCACCCCCCAATGTCTCTCAGCATCTACTGCATTTCCTAACAATTATTCTTAACTTCTAATCTACCTCAAAATTCTCAATTTCTTCTCAAACCAGTTCACATTATTGAAAAGCATACAATTTTAGTTGACATTTAAAAAGAATCCATCATTCTGACCCACAAGCACTGATATCTTAATGAAGTAATTTCTTTTGCTGAATAATAACATCATTTTATGGCTCACAATTGCTAATTTTTTTGAAATTTTTCTCCATACTTTCATGTTTCCCCTGAACTTGTATTGTGTGTGTATGGATGGTCGGGACCACCAAGGAACCCCCCAACTGTGATACCAGCAAGTACATTCATTTCTCCACATGGAAACAGATAAAAGCATTAAAACAAAATATCACATCAAGATCCTCAGCAGGAAGTCCCATAAGGGAAGAAAATGGAGATGCTCACTTAAAAAAAAAAAAATTCAAATGTAGCTAGTACTTGTGAATCAAAAATAAAAATGTTCAAAGTTTTCTAAAAGAGTACGCATACAAGTAAAATTTCTTAAAAGTCAATTTCTTAAATTCATAATTTCAACTAAGTCTCTCAACTAACTCAGACTATATCCTTGAAGAAAAGCTTGCAGCCTTCTCTTTGAAATCAGGAACACGACAAGGATGCCCACACTCACCACTCTTGTTCAACATAATATTAGAAGTCCTAGCAACAGCAATCAGACAACAAAGAGAAATAAAAGGTATTCAAATTGACAATGAAGAAGTCAAACTCTCTCTCTTTGCATAAGATATGGTACTTTATATGGAAGACCCAAAAGACTCTACCCCCAAACTACTGAAACTCATACAACAATTCAGTAATGTAACAGGATAAAAAATCAATGTACAGAAATCAGTTCCTTTCTTATGTACTAACAAAGAAAATACCGAAAGGGAAATTAGAGAACTGATTCCATTTACTAAGAACCAAGAACCAAGAACCATAAGATATCTGGGAATAAACCTAACCAAAGAAGTAAAGGATCTGTACATGAGGAACTACACAACACTCATGAAAGAAATTGAAGAAGACACAAAAAGATGGAAGACCATTCCATGCTCATGGATCGGAAGAATAAATATTGGTAAAATTCCTATACTGTCTAGAGCAATCTATACTTTCAATGCCATTCCGATCAAAATTCCACCAGCATTTTTCAAAGAGATGGAGCAAACAATCCTAAAATTTGTATGGAATCAGAAGAGACCCCAAATAGCTAAGGAAATGTTAAAAAAGAAAAACAAAATTGGGGGCATCATGTTGCCTGATTTCAAGCTTTACTACAAAGCTGTGATCACCAAGACAGCATGGTACTGGCACAAAAACAGACACACAGACGAGTGCAATAGAGTAGAGAGCCTAGATAAGGACCCTCAACCTTATGGTCAACTAATCTTCGACAAAGCAGGAAAAAATATACAGTGGAAAAAAGATGGTCTCTTCAATAAATGGTGCTGGGGAAAATGGACGGCTATCTATAGAAGAATGAAACTCGACCATTCTCCTACACAATACACAAAGATAAACTCGAAATGGATAAAAGATCTCAACATGAGACAGGAATCCGTCAGAATCCTAGCAGAGAACATAGGCACTAACCTCTTCAACATCAGCCACAGCAACTTCTTTCAAGATATGTCTCCAAAAGCAAAGAAAACAAAAGCGAAAATCAACTTTTGGGACTTCATCAAGATCAAAAGCTTCTGCACAGCAAAGGAAACAGTCAACAAAACAAAGAGGCAACCCACAGAATGGGAGAAGATATTCACAAATGACACCACAAAGAGCTGATATCCATGATCTATAAAGAACTCCTCAGACTCAACACTCAAAAAAACAGACAGTCATGTCAAAAAATAGGCAGAAGACATGAACAGACACTTCTCCAAACAAGACATACAAATGGCTAACAGACACATGAGGACAACGTTCATCATCACTAGCCATTAGGGGGATTCAAATCAAAACCACATTGAGATACCACCTTATACCAATTCGAATGGCCAAAATTAGCAAGACAGTAAGCAGCATGTGTTAGAGAGGATGTGGAGAAAGGAGAACCTTCTTATACTGTTGGTGGGAATGCAAGTTGGTACCGCCACTTTGAAAAACAGAGTGGAGATTCCTTAAGAAATTAAAAATAGAGCCTCCCTATGACCCTGCAATTGCACTACTGGGTATTTACCCCAAAGATACAGATGTAGTGAAAAGAAGGGCCATCTGTACCTCAATGTTCATAGAAGCAATGACCACAGTTGACAAACTGAGGAAAGAACCAAAATGCCCTTTAACAGATGAATGGATAAGGAAGATGTGGTCCATATACACTATGAAGTACCATGCCTCCATCAGAAAGGATGAATACCCAACTTTTGTAGCAACATGGACGGGACTGGAAGAGATTATGCTGAGTGAAATAAGTCAAGCAGAGAGAGTCAACTATCATATGGTTTCACTTATTTGTGGAGCATAAGGAATAACACGGAGGACATGGGGAGATGGAGAGGAGAAGGGAGTTGGGGGAAATTGGAGGGGGACATGAACCATGAGAGACTATGGACTCTGAGAAACAAACTGAGGGTTTTGGAGGGGAGAGGGGTAGGAGGTTGGGTGAGCCGGGTGGTGGGTATTAAGGAGGGCACGAATTGCATGGAGCACTGGGTATGGTGCATAAACAATGAATTCCAGAACACTGAAAAGAAATTAAAAAAGAAAAGAAAAGAAAAAAAACATATTCACTTATTAACTAAGCGCATGTTGGTAGTTTTCAAACAATACAATTCCAGCTCAGACCTAGGATCAAGAATTTCTCCATGGATCCTGGGCTCTTTAAGGCAAACATGCCTTACGAACCAGAAGTGCATACCAGGTGTGATCATTAGTCCATTTATTTCTGGTCACTTTCTGAAAGCACAGCTAAGAGATACATCTATAAATACAGAGTACAAATCATGTGTTCATAGAAATTCTTCCAGTTTGGATCCACTAACATACTGTTTTTCCTCACTTTGTTCTATGTATATGTGTATCTCCTTCTCTAGCAGTAACTTTGGTTCCTAACATATCAATATATTTATTCCCTCCCTCAATACACACTCTTTAAAAGAAAAAACTTATTTCCTTATTTGAGAGAGAGAAAGAGAGAGAGAAAGTGGGAAGAGAGGGAGAAAGAATCTCAAGCAGACTCCTCCCTGAGCACAGAGCCCCATGCAGGGCTTGATCCCACGACCAGGAGATCATGGCCTGAGCCTAAACCATGAGCCAGACGCTTAACCAACTGAGCCACCCAGGCGCCCCTCAGGAGTTGGGGGAAATTGGAAGGGGAGGTGAATCATGAGAGACTGTGGACTCTGAAAAACAATCTGAGGGGTTTGGGAGGGGCGGGGGGGTGGGAGGTTGGGGGAGCCTGGTGGTGGGTATTAGAGAGGGCACGGATTGCATGGAGCACTGGGTGTGGTGCAAAAATAATGAATACTGTTATGCTGAAAATAAATTGATTAATATATATTTTTTAAAAAGTACATACTCTTAATGGTATTTTCAGAATTATTATATCAATACAATTGCCAAAAACAGGCCAAGGGTGTTCCAGGATGTGTTTCTTATCTTTCCATTCTTGGAGTTTTCCATAAAGATCATACACCCATTGAGCTATTTATAAGTTACTTGTATTAATTTGCCTTTTTGTGTTGTTACCAATATGACATGTATTTTGGCTCATTTGAGGGTTTGATTTTTATCTGCCTTTCCAATTTAAGTTTACTTTTGCAACTGTACTTCTAGGAATAATATTCAAAACAACAGAAAAAGGAATATCCAGGGATTTTCACTGATGACACACTTCAGATGAAAAGAAGTTCTCTATAATAGGGTGTCGCATTTAATTCAGAACTCTAAGATCTACTTCACTGATTACCTGGATTGGATCTTATTTTATGTCTGTCTGTGTCTGTTTCCTTGCATCCCCTCTTCATCAATGAAGAGTTTTTGCTTCATAAGAGGGTTCCTTTGCTATCCTACCTGGACTCCTATCTTGATAATATCCTCTCCTTATTCACTATCTGCCTTTAACTGGTTTTACCTTTGCCTCCTCCCCTTTGTACAATTTTTAATCAACTATTTTCTTAGGACAGTTTTTTATCTATGGAAAAATAGTAGAGATATTACAGAGTTCCCACATAGCTCACACACAGGTTCACCTACTATTAGCATCTTTTAACAGATTGGCATATTTGTTATGCTTAATAGGCCAATATTTTATAATATTGTTCATTAACATCCAGAGTTCACTCAAATTGTCTTAGTCTTCACCTAATGCCCCTTCCTGTTCCAGGAGCCCAACCATGATATCATATTATGTTCTCATGTCCCCTTACAGTGACAGTTATGCAGACATTTTCCTGTTTCTGATGAACTTGAGGGATTTGAAGACTACTGATAAGGCATTTTATAGACTATCTCTTGGCTGAAATTCATCTGGTGTTTTCTCATGATTTTCCTGGGGTTATGTGTGTTGGCAGGAAGACCAGAGGTGAAGTGCCATTCCCATCACAACATATCATGGGTAGGTTCCATCCACAAGGCTTATCTGTTGATGTTGACCTTGATCATTTGGTCAAGGTCATGTCTGTCAGTTTTCTCCATTGCAAAACTACTCTATTCCCAAACCTCTCATATTGCCCTCTGGCAGGAAGTTACTTTGTACAGCCCACACCTGAGGGGTGAGAATATGCTCTTCCTCCCTGAAGGCAGTGTATCTAAATAAATGCTGTAGAAATCATCTGCATGGGAGATGTGACTATCCTTCCCCACTTATTAAATAAGTGGGGGTTTATAAATGTATTTCATACTGTTTATTTATTTTTATTGTCAAATTGTTCCAGCTTGGAGAAATGGTTGATTCTAGCACAGGGGCAGGAAATATACACAATAAGCTTTGAACCTCAGGGCAAGTAAGTGCCTAACAACATATCCCACAGTGATAGGCACATCAAGGGGACACAGCAGGAGACAGTGGAAGAGCTCCCACCCTTCCGCCTTCTGAGCTGTTGGAAGTACATCTCTCATAACAAGAGAGGAGTTGTGTTTTATTTTGTGAGCCAATACGTTTTTCAAAAATGTAAGTAGGTTAAGCCCATTTGTATTCACTGATATGACTGCAAGGTTATAACTTGGTCAAACAGTTTATATTAATCTTACTGTGTATAACACATTATATTTACTGTGCTTCTCTATATGGATGTTTTTGTTTTTTCATGATTTTGTTATTTATAAAGGTTTGTATTTTTGTTGCAGTGCTCACTGCTACAAATCACACACACACACACACACACACACACACAGCCCTAGTCCTTCTTTTCCTTACTGGTTTAGGTGCTTTAAATTTTACTCTTGACTATCGTTGATTAACCTAAGCAACAATCAAGGATTAATTTTATTTTTTCTCTTTTCTCTTTCTTCCCAATAGCGAACCTTTCAAAAGTTAAAGAGTGATGCCCACACAAAAGTACAAAATTGCTAACTGCACCACATCAAGGACTATAAGAAGCAAACAATGTTATACAACCATAACCCAGAACAAGAAAGAGAATAATTCGTGCATCTCAGAAAGTATCCTTGTGCCCCTCCTCCCCCAACCAGAAACTGTATCGACAGAAGTAACCACCACCCTGACTCCAAAGGCCAGAAATCAATTTTGGCTCCTTTTAATCTTCATCTGAAAGGCCTCCTACCACATACATCCTTTAATGTTTGGTTCCTTCTGATCAGCATTACAGTGGTAGGACTGATCTGTATTGTTGAGTGTAATCACCATGGCGCCAGAATTCTCCAGGTTGTCAATCACCCCACTGTATAAATATACCACAACTGGCTTAATCATCTTCCTATAAGTAGACATGTGGGTCAGTTCCAGATTTAGGATATTACCACCAAGGGTTGCTACAATCATTTTTCTGCATATCTTTTGATGAATATACTTTTGAGATAAACCGAGTGGAACTGCTGAGTAGTAGGCTACACAGGTGGATCTGTATTAGACTCACTTGGAAGTTTCCAAGCAGTAAGTTACTGCAAGTTACACCACCCAAAGGAGTTTGTGAAAGTTTCACCTGCTCAGTATCTGTCAAAATCCAATCCACTTTTAAGCCATACTACTTGAATCTTTTCAAAAATATGACATTTCCACATACTGCGGCCCCCTATTTGTCTTCATGTTCTGGTTACTCTTAGATCTACAGAGTATCCATAAAGTTTGGAAACAGATGATGTCTCTATTATTGTGGTTGTTTTCTAGAACACATATATCTTAGAAAACACCTGTGTATGTTCACCTGTGCTTCCAGAGGTCATGGCTACTCAGCAAACTTCAACATATTTAGTACATATCATCAGTTCTGTTGCCTACATGTCCCAGTCATAATCTCCTGGGTGAATCTCATCCTTTAACACAGTGCCATGAACAGTGTGCTCTACTGACTGGCAACTACTACAATGTAAAATAAGAAATTTGTGCCAGAATTAAATGAATTATTTCACTGCGGACATTGTTTAGTTCAGTCAACATTTTGTTGTTTTGTAAGCATGTTCGGTTCGCAAAAGTAAGTGGTGCAGCAGGTTACTTTCTGGAACAAGCTCCATATGTCATCATGAAACAACCCACTGAGGAATACTGCTTCCTCAGGAAGGATTCCTAAGTACCATATGACTTGGGCCTTTCAAAGACAGTTTGGCTGGGTATAAAACTACAAGCTCATATAAAAACACATCCTTAAATTTCATAAATGTTTGCTCCACTGCAGTCTTGCATGGTATGTCAACATAGAGAATTCTAATGTCAATCTGATTTTTCTTCTTAAAAGTGATGGATCTTTTAGTATGGACACCGTGAGGGTATGTTCTGATCTGATCTTTAGAATCTAGTAGATTACTCTAGCAGTATTGACCAATTTAGATGATCCTTCTCAGGTTCATGGTCAACCATCTAATGTCTAGATTCAGGATTTCATTAATTTCCAAAAAATTCTTATATTTTAGTTTTTAAATATTGGGTCTATATCATCACACTGCTTTTGGCTTCAGGGACTGCTGTTATATGCATGTTAAAACTTCTCTGCCTATCTTTTATGCCTAGTCTTTCTCCCTAATCCTTTTCACTTCTTCTTTCATCATGGTCTCTTGGCTAATGCCCATGTATAGATATTATACAGATATCGATATTACCCGCCATGTTCTTATTTAGCTGAGCAAACAATATTATATCTGGAGCACCTGGGTGGCTCAGTCTTAAGCATTCATCTTCGGCTCAGTTGATGATCTCAGAGTCCTAGGATCGAGCCCCACATTGGGCTCCTTGCTCAGCTGGGAATCTGCTTCTTCCTCTCCCTCTGCCACTCCCCACCACTCATGCTCTCTCTGTCTCAAATAAATAAAGCCTTTAAAAAAATTTAAAAAAAAAAAACTACTACATATGTATGTAGGCAAGAATGAAGGGTACTTCTTTATTTTGATATAGTAAAATATAATTTCCTTAATAATTGGCTCCTTGGGAAAGAATACAGTGGGTTCTGATTTTTTTAATTCATATTTTATTTTTTCTAGCTCTATTGAGATATAATTGTCATATAACACTATACAAGCTTAAGATGTACAATGTGTTACTTTGACTTACTTATATATTGCAAAATGATTACCACCATAGTGTCAGTTAACACCTCCAACCCTTGGGCACTGTTGGTGAGAACGTAAACTAGTGTAGCCATTATGTTCTACATTTGTTTCCACTATGGAAAACATAACAAAGGTTCACCAAAAAGAATTTAAAATGTAAGTACTCCATGATACATCAAGCCCACTTCTGGGTGTATATATCCAAAAGAAATGAAAACAGGATTTTGAAGAGATATCTGCACTCCCATGTTCATTGCAGCATTATTCACAAGATGTGGAAACAACCTAAGTGTTCATCAACAAAGATGAAATATATATAATGGAATATTATTCAGCCGTGAGAAACAAGTAAATTCTGCTGTTTGCAACAACATGAGGGCATTATTCTAAAGAAAGAAATCATACTCTAAGACATACAAGACATATATAACACATAAGACAATACTATATGATCTCACTTTTATGAAGAAGCTAAAAAAAAAAAAAAAGCCAAACTCATTGAAACAGAAACTACAATGCTGGTTACCTAGAGGCAGAGGGTTAGGAGTGCAGAGACGGAGAGATGGAGGTCAAAGGTTACAGACTTCCAGTTAAAAGACAAGTAAGATCTGGGGTATATTGTACAGCATGGTGACTATAGTTAATAGTTATATAGTTATATAACTACAGTTAATAGTTAATAATACTACATTGTATTTTATGTTTGGAAGTTCCTAAGAAAATGTATCTTAAGTATTCTCACTACCAGAATAAAACGGTTCTGATTTCTCATTCCCTGGTTTCTTCAAGCCTTTAATTTCTACATTCATTTTTCATTTCCTTGGATGCAAAGTGATGGAAATGAAAAATGAATGTAGAAATTATATAACTACAGTTAATAGTTAATAATACTACATTGTATTTTATGTTTGGAAGTTCCTAAGAAAATGTATCTTGTGAACTTTCAAGTCATCTCTTTAAATTCTGCATAAGTCAGTGTTTTGACGCATCAAAGTTCAGACCAGTTATGAAAGGGTGCTTCTCTCTCTGAGGATGATGATATGTACTCCCACCCCCCCACCCCACCCGCCCCACCGGGCACTGCCACCATACTCTCCTGCCCTCTTCCTGGCTCCCACATCTGGCACCAATGATAGTTGGTATATGAGAGTCCCAACAAACAAATTACATAGGCATTTGTGAATTTCTGTTTGCAGGAGATACTTAAGTTTTAGGGATAGGTTATAGATGTGAATATTTTGGGAGGGACATGTGGAGAAATTTATATTATGTGATATCTAAATGAGAACACTGACACCAGAAATTGTAATTTCCTGTTTTTATCCCCAAATGATTAGCTAACACTTTTTCTGAAGACTCAATTCATTTACCACTGATGTGAAATGACACATGTATGCTTGTGACTATCTATTTCTGTTCTATCCGTTTGTCTATTTTTATTCCAGTAGCCTAATCTTTTAATTATTACAACTTTCACACATTCCACTATCAGAAAAACACAAGTCACCATCTCTGGATCTTCTTTATATAATTTTCCTGGTTATTCTCTTTTAAGTGTGGAAGACCATATTAAAGTTAGTGACACACCATTAATTTTTCCATGCTTAGTGGTAATTTTGGGTGAGAGTCAAGATTATGAGTACTTGACTTTTTTTTTCTTTTAGAATTCTGTGTCTTTATATATGAGAACATGCTACCTCTTGATGAATCAATATCTTCTCTTATCATACTCCCTTAAGTTTTATAGTTTTCTTCCAAGAGATTTCTCCTTATGTTTATCCTTAGGCATATTATTGTGTTAATAGGATAGCATATTCCTGGATATACTAGTATTATTATAAATAGTGTTACTGTCTCATTATATGTGATAACTATTTTTACTTGTATATTAGAAAGCACTCAAGCTTTACATATGAAACCAAAACTCACTGACTCATGGAGTCTTTCCATTAATGCTACTGGGTTTCAACTGTGTGTCTTTGGTTTCTCAGGAGGTAATAGTAAAAATGAGTAGCATTTAGTGAGTGTTTAGTCTTTGTCAACTATTGCAAAGGAGACTCCTTCCATGCACTATCTCACTTACTTTAACAACAAATTTGTGAAGGCTATTAGTACTAATAGCCTAAACAGAGAGATTAGATGTTAAAGCTTAGAGAATAACCTGTCTGCAGTCACCATCCTATTGTCTATCAAGGTCAATGTATAAAAGCCACAATTAATGATCATTTTTCCTTATCCTTTCCTATATGTATACTTCAATTTCTCCCCCTGTTCAACTAATGTTTGGTTAAGTACAATGTTACCCAACACAACTGACAGCATAAATCTTTCCCTGGTGTCTGTCTTGATGGGAATCCCTCTAATGTTACACCTGTAAGAATCTGGAGGCTGAGCTTCAGTTATTTTTATAAAATGTTAAGGAAATTTTTCCTTTTGCTTTTTATTTTAGAGTACCTCCCCCTATGAGTTGCAATTGACTTGTTTTTAAACAAATATCAAAAATTTTATTTTCAATAGATTAAAATGTTAAATAATATTATTAGATTTTATAATGACAAACCTTCCCTACACTCAAAACAAACAAACAAAAAACTACATTGCTGGGCACGGTATGTGTGACCCTGGCAAATTCCTTCATCTTTATGGGCCCATTATATCCTTTTATGTAAAATGGGAATATTAATAGGGTCAATCTCCTATTGTCATTGTGAAAATTATTAATTGATTTATTCAACAAATTTAATGAGTGTCTGTTTTGTGCAAGGCACAGTTCTAGGTTCTGTGGTTATACCAATTAGCAAAATAGAAAAAGACATTATAAGTTTATGTTCTAGTTAATAAAATAACATAAGAACTTAAAATAGGGGCACCTTGGTGGCTCAGTGGGTTAAGCCTCTGCCTTCAGCTCAGGCCATGATCTCAGGGTCCTGGGATCGAGTCCCACATCAGGCTCTCTGCTCAGCAGGGAGCCTGCTTCCCCTCTCTCTCTCTCCCTACTTGTGATCTCTCTCTGCCAAATAAATAAATAAAATCTTAAAAAAAAAAAGAACTTAAAATAGTACCTGGAACATAGTACCATCTACATAAGTGTTAGCCACTATTAATATAATAGTTTCAATACACTATTGGATTAAATTTGCCAGTATTTACCATAAGATTTTTCTTTGACAGCCATGAGATTTTTCAATAGCTCTATTTTTTGTGTTATCTTTAAGGTTAGAATGTTATGATGATGTCAAATCATAGAAATGAATTGGAAAACTTTTCTTTTCCTATTATACAATATGTTAAACGTTATAGAAACCATTTTGGCACCTCAGTGACTCAGTCAGTAAGCATTCGACTCTTGACTTCAGCTCAGGTCATGATTTCAGGGTCCTGGGATCGAGCCCTCTGTCAGGCTACACACTAAGCATGGAAGCTGCTTAAGATTCTCCTTCTCCCTCTTGCCCTGCTCCTCCCCAACCCCTGCTCACATGTGCACACTCTCTCTAAATTAAAAAAATATATATAGAAGAAGAAAAAAAACCCATTCAACCCTAGACAATAGAGCCTTGACACTAGAGCCTTCTTAAAAATATTTCCTATTTTTCTAAATTTCTCAAATGACTATCTGATCATCCTTTAATTCTGCTGAGGCAACATATATTTTATTAATGTCTATTTCATTTCGATTTTAATATTTATTAGCACAGATCAGTACATCGGACTACTCTGAGTTTCCTAATATTTGTAGATTGCTAAGCAATCTAC
The DNA here is from genome assembly GCF_030435805.1 of Mustela lutreola. Classification (NCBI taxonomy): domain Eukaryota; kingdom Metazoa; phylum Chordata; class Mammalia; order Carnivora; family Mustelidae; genus Mustela; species Mustela lutreola. The sequence continues at coordinate 5,600,633 of NC_081294.1, read as the reverse complement.
AAAAGGTGGTATTAAAAGGGTTACAAAGAAGGCAAGTAGGGAAAATAAAGAATTTTTCTATCTCCTCCCTCATCATCTCTGATGGGAGTTTTGAAACCGAGGATATTAAATGAATCATCAGCAGGAATTATCATACATTACTCACCATTTTAAATAGGCTATCTCAAAAGTTCAAGTCAAATTATACTGTTGAAACACACAAGTATGGAAAGAAAACCAGCCAAGCATGAAGGGTGTGCATATCTGCTGTCCATGTCCACTCGTCCATCCTCTATGTGCCTTGACGATTTGGGGTGGGGATTACGGTTGTGTGCTACCTGCAGTGTTGTAATATCAGCCCACCAAACTATCGATCACCCACCTATTACCTATCATCTATCTACCTACATATCCATCTATCACTTATCTACCTACTTACCCATCACCTCAGTCACCTATTTCTTTCTTTCTTTCTGTCTGTCTGTATGTCTGTCTATCTATCTTTCAGAGTTAATGTATGAATGCACTGGAAAAGTAACTTTTAAGTCATCACCTATATCTTAGTGACTTCATTTCTCCTTTTTTGAAAGCATGAGCTTTTGCATTTTCTTTTTGCATTCAGAATCACACATTTGATGAAAACTCATAAAAGTCTACTGAGACAACCTCGATTGTTCTAATCTTTCATTTTAAAATTTCAAAGATCCCATCTATGGTTTAACCTTGGATTCTGTCTGTGGCAACAAGGACGGCAGTCCTTTACCGTCTCACAGTGCGCCTGGCATCTCCCAGGGGTTACCCCACAGAGAATGGATACACATTTGGGTAGTTGGGAGAGAAAACTGTTTTGATTAATTCAGTCTACCTTTTACATAATTTTTCTTTTTTCTGAAATGAATGAAAACTTTTCACAGACTGGCTAAAATAATTCCTTGAAACAGCTTCCAAATATATTCTTAAGATGAAGAAATAATAACTATTTCAAGAACTATTTTTAAATAAGAATGTCAAAATCTTCACATTCCAGAAATATTTAAAAGGTACAGTATGACTTTTCCAGGTTTAATCAAAATGGGACTGACTGAACTCAAAACAAAATTCAACAGATATTATCCTACTCAGAAATTTTTTAAAAATCATAAACATATTCAATTTAGGTCATTTCATTTAAAAGTAACTATCCTCTTTTGCCAATGTGTTTAGTTAAATTCCTAGGAACATAATAGATTTTCAGGTATTAAGGGCTGTTATAGTATTCATTTCTAAAATAATTAACTTACCCTATCTTAAGAGTTCATGGAAACACATTTAACAAATAAAACACATTTATTTATTCTTCCAAATAAATAAATGTGAGATTCCTGTAACAGAACTATATGAGCTTCCCAGTGCCAATGAATAAGAGGTAGAAGTTCCCACAAAGTCAATGTAACTCCTTTTATTTATTTATTCTTAAAGATTTTATTTATTTGAGAGAGAGGGAGAGAGAGCACGAGCAGGGCAGAGGCAGAGAGAGAAGCAGGCTCTCTACCAAGCAGGGAGCCCGATGGGGGGCTCCATCCCAGGACCCTGGGATCCTGACCTGAGCTAAAGGCAGACATTTAACTGGCTGAGCCCCCCAGGTGCCAGATATAACTCCTTTTAATAAGAGCATATTCATTTAACATTATACAGGTGTAATGCCTGGGCTACTGGAAACACATATACGTGTGGGCCTAAACACAGCTTACAAACTAGATCAAACTAAAACACGGATTTGTCTAAGTTTTGTTTGGGGGTATGAAGGTTTATTTATTTTAAGGGTAGGAAGGTTTGAGTGAGAAGCAGTATAAAGGAAGCGACAGCAGAGAAACAGGGAACGTTTCCCCAAAGAGAGAGCAGGGAAGCCTGAGGTGGGACAGATGGCATAGAAGCAGTTAATGGCAGACTAGGTTTTGATGCAGGTTAGCTCAGGCACATCAACAAGAGAGCCTCAGGCCCAGTGTTCTCCCAGAAAAGCATGGTTTAGAAGGACAGAATCAACATTTCCATCCACTGTCTTCTCTCACTGTCTAAAATTTAGTCAAAGCTACCAATACAACTGATCAAAATGAAGTCTGTTTCTTTATTCTTTGTATTCTTAACACTGCTGAGCTCTGTTACTTGACACCTTGGTAGCTTTCCAAGTAATTCACATTTCACTGGAAACCTATACAACTGGTTCCCATGTGCTTAATTTTGACTTCATTAAGGAGAGCACGTAATGTGATGAGCACTGGGTGTTATATGCAACTGATAAATTATTGAATACTATATCTGAAACTAATGATGTTCTACTGTAAGTTGGCTAATTGGATTTAAATTAAAAATAAAATAAAATAAAATAAAATAAAATGGGACCTCATACCATCTCTGTGCTTGGGTAATTCCCAAAATGAAATCAAGAGTGTCTGCCCCACTTTTGTCTTCTGAACCCACACCATCTGCCAGGCAAGGAGGCGTCCCCAGATGCTGGATCCAGGCCTTGCTCCCTAGGACGGGTTTGCAACATGACACCTGAGCTTATGTGAGGGACAGCTGTCTCAGTTCTGAGCAGCAGGAAGAATACTGCAAGAAGAGCCGTATCAAAGAGGGGTGTGGAGGGGGTGGAAGGTGTGGGGTTGGAGTGGAGAGTTAAGGAGAGGCATAAGCTTTGGACAGAAGTCTAGACTAGATGAGAGCCTCCCAGTAGGAGGGGAATACAATGGCATATGGGCTTTAGAAAGAACACCCCACACCAGTGACCTGGATGGCAGGAGCCAAGGGGAAGCAGCTGGAAGCCTGGGTAATATTTCAGTTTGAGAAATAAAGAGAACCTGAGGTAAGAGAGTCACAGAAGAGGAAGAGACAAGGGTACAGACTTGAGGACCTTGGGCCTCCATCTTGAGCAAGAAGGCAGAAGGCAGGATCACAGAAAAAACTGTGACTTGCTAGTAGAGAGCCTAATCCCAACTGTAGTGGCCGCTGTGCGCTGGGAATCCAAATCCCCCTCAGGACTGAGGACTCATCACTTGTCCTGGACCACACCCCTGAGCAGAACCACCTGCCCTGGGCTGCCGGGATGCAACTGATCAACTCTGTGGCTGGCTGTCATGGGTATCAAGACAGTCTTCTCACCCAGCTTGGGGGACCACTCGAGCCTCTGGGATCCCTTCAGGGCACCTGGGTTCTCGCTGGGCCCTCAAAACAGACCACCCCCTGCGGCCCAGTCTGCTTCCTTCCCTTGGCGACAGGTGTCAATCTCAGGAGGCACCCCACTACGCTTCTTGCACCGTGACCCATGGAAATTGGCCCCTGGAGCCCCACTGGCAGCAGCCTCAGTAACAAGGGGGATCCTGCTTGTACTACACCATGAGCACTAGAGAAGCACAGGGCTGAAGGCACGGCTGGGGCACAGGTTCACGCATAGGAACGGCTCTCCACAGAAGCGCTACATGGATAAGGGAAGAAAACAAAATAACTTGTTCAATTATTTTTGTGCCTCTAGAATGCATGTTCTAAAATTATCCCAAATGGAAATTAGTGATCATTAAAGAGAGATGAAAATTAATAATACAGAAAGTTAATTAAAAGTAGGAGGCCAACAACACCATTAGGGGCTATACAGCTTCTTTGTTACATAAAGCAATGATTTTAATATGTATTTTAGTCCTAGATGTCATTGGCCTATTTTATAAACTATATACCAAAATTAGTGAGACATTTTTTTGCATATGATGCAGAAAAAGAAAAAGAGCCAATCAATAAGGTGAAAATAATATTGAGGTAATCTGCTCCCTTAGGAGATTCACCAAAAATCAGCTTTATGTAATTACTGTTTTTATTAGTTTCTGACTCATCTTACAAAAACAAGCTAAATGGAAGATACAGAATATCTTTTCAAATTGTATTATCTTCATAGCCAACATGGATCTGTAAGAATCCATCTTGAACATCCTATAGTTCTAGTTATTAAAGATAATTTTTGTTGATAAACTGAGGAAAACGCTCAGCTGCCCTCTGTTAATCTATATCCAGGCATTTCCCTTTATTTAATTTTGTACTTCCTGGGCTCCCACTTGACATAATTAATCTCATTTTGTAACAGTCTCACCAGCCTTCCAATTACAAAGAAAACCCCAATAGCGTCATCCATTCCCTCCAATCATATCCTCAACTGTGTACATTTCATTTGAAAACTTTCCATCTCTTACCTGTATCTTATTTAATGGTCTTATTATTTAATGCAGACAGACTTCAGGTGACTGTGATGAGTAACCAGATTAATGTGCCTTCTCTAAACACCTGTGGAGGTGACACACCTGTTCAGGTCAGCCTTTGGAATAGTTACCTAATGCATCTGCGTTCACACAGGTTTAAGACACTCGGTCATTTGCCATGCAATCCCACCCACAAAGGGATGCTTTATACATACATGCACATATATATGCACAGATACATATATGTACACAGACCGTCAGCAAGAGCCCCTCAAAGGTAGGCGACAATCCCCTATAAGGACATTTCTCTTCTTTCCATTTGTTTTTTTTCTTTCAGCTTGAGACAATCACGTCAGCAGAGAACCGTACCATATCTGTGTATATGCCTCATTGTTCCTGTTGTCTAATCTAAAACTCCCTTCAACACAGGTACTTTACTTCTGGGCAGCCAGCAGAGCCCCGCACCTACAGTTTCCGATTCAACCCACGGGTGTGGCGTGGATAGGGCAGACCAAAGTCCGCTGGAAGTGAACTGCGAGCAGTTAAATATTCCCATTTGAAAATAATGCCATGTAATGCCAGAGAAAGGAACTTGTGAAAGATATAAACAATGGCATCCACAGAATAAAAGGACAGCTCTCAGAGAAGCAATTCAAATTACACAACTCCCACCAGTTGTAAGGGGAAGAAAGCTCATATCAGTTATGTGTATTTTAGTCTATGAAAACGCCTACTTATTCTTAAAGTAATAATGAACCTCCAATCACGCATCAGAGTCCCTTCTCTCGGAAGTAATATCTCTTCCCATTAAGAATGATAAATTTTAGCACTTCCATCCTTAAAGTATTTACCCTGATTAAATGAAATGTCAAGCCTGTCTTCAAAATTCAATCAAAAAGCAGAGAAATCAAGAAAATCAGAAGGGCATCGTAAGCCTCCAGCTCTACACCTGTCAAGTGTCCGTCTTAGGTTACCAGGCGAGAGTCTGGGTTTGCTACACTGGGTCCCAAAGTGTGAACATTATTCCCCTAGACACCCTTGGGTAGGAAGAGCCAAGGCAATTCAAGAAAGCACCACATTTAGGATAGCCTAAGTTTTCTATCCTGGGAGAATCCTGAGTATTTATAATCTACATGTCCCTCTGCAGGTTGGCACTGGGAACCCATGAGATCACACAAATGTGTGCATATTCGTGTGTGTAAATGTGTGTGCACATATATAAACTTGGGTTATTACAGCATTTCTTTAAAATGTTTTTAAATTTTAAAATCTTTAAAATTTATAAAAGCACCACTATGAACGGATACAGTCCGGGGGAACATACCCTGAACATCCAATGTACCCCTGGTAATTCACCAGCTTCCTCTCAGTCCTGTGTGCTCTTCATGAAAAAGAAGTCACAGACATTTTCACCTTAAGTTAAATTTCTTATTTAAACTCAATGTAATTAACGTCTACGGTATTATTAGTTTCAGAGGTAGAACGTAGTGATTCATCAGTTGGATACAACACCCAGTGCTCATTATCACTTCAGATTTCAACTGAAAACTAGAACTCTTAGTTACATAACTCCCTTCACAAATAAAATGTTATATTTTTATAGTTTTATTATTTTTATTCATACTAATAGATACGCACTAAAGAAAACAGGGACGATTCAGACGAGCAAATAAATCAATATAAGATCTCTAACGCTCCCAGGTCACTCCTTGTATTGTCTGGATACGTATCCTTCCATTTTTTTTCCCCAAGATAAATTAAAGAACAGAATTGGGATTATGCTATAATTTTGTGATGACATATCATAATTAGGATAATAATAAAGCCTCATTTCATGATTTTTACTGAGGTACCAATAGACATTTTTGAACCCAGCATTTCTCTATGCTCTTATGAAGGCTCAGTTACATCTTTTGCCCATTTGCAGACAGTTTATATGTCGAAGAAGATGCACATTTTAAGACTTAGAGAGAAATCCCTCCCATGGTTGAGTGGCCACCTACGCCCCACGGAGGGTACATAAACATGCCGGCTTTGCTTCTGCATCACTATTCTTTCTGTTTTGAAAATGTCCTATTCCGTACATGTTAGTTTGAATTTGTTCGTTACTGGTGAGGCAGAGCTTAATTTTTTCATTTACATTTATGCTATGTATTTTAAATTCTTGTCTTTGTCTCTTCCTCTTTGGGGGTTTTGGTCTCTTTTTACTGATGCGGCAGCCTCTTTGGAGAACGGTGTGGAGATTCCTCAAGAAATTAAAAATAGAGCTTCCCTATGACCCTGCAATTGCACTACTGGGTATTTACCCCAAAGATACAGATGTCGTGAAAAGAAGGGCCATCTGTACCCCAATGTTTATAGCAGCAATGGCCACGGTCGCCAAACTGTGGAAAGAACCAAGATGCCCTTCAACGGACGAATGGATAAGGAAGATGTGGTCCATATACACTATGGAGTATTATGCCTCCATCAGAAAGGATGAATACCCAACTTTTGTAGCAACATGGACGGGACTGGAAGAGATTATGCTGAGTGAAATAAGTCAAGCAGAGAGAGTCAATTATCATATGGTCTCACTTATTTGTGGAGCATAACAAATAGCTCCATCTCCCCATGTTGAACATGGGGAGATGGAGAGGAGAAGGGAATTGAGGGAAATCAGAGGGGGAGATGAACCATGAGAGACTATGGACTCTGAGAAACAAACTGAGGGTTTTGAAAGGGCAGGGGGTGGGAGGTCGGGGTACCAGGTGGTGGGTATTATGGAGGGCACGGATTGCATGGAGCACTGGGTGTGGTGCATAAACAATGAATTCTGGTACACTGAAAAGAAATTTTTAAAAAAAGAAAGAAAGAAATGGCCTCTATATTTCAAAACCATTAATCTTTCAATGCTCCAGTGTTTCTAGCATTTCCCCAGCCAACTAGTTTGTTCGTAGAACTATTTATCATGGGTCTGCGTTACTTTTAAGACTTATGAAGTTCTGAATGTGTGTGTAGCCAAGTCTACCAAGTTTCAGAGGGAGAAAGGGACACACTAACATGCAGGTAAAACGGAGACTGACAACTGGCCGCTGGATTTAGCAACATGGAGATTACGGTGACCTTGACAAGGTGACTGTATCAAGAGCAGTACCCCCAAATGGGCTGACCCTGGGACCTCTGTTCTCCTCTGGCTACTCTTACTTAGTCCTGGTCTCATCTGCTCTGGAAGAATGCGGCGTACAGGGAAAATCGTGACCAGAGAGCACAGACGATGCTTTCAAGGAGAGTTCTTACAAATAGAGAGGGATAGGATGCTAGTCCACGGGAAAGAGGGTCAAGAGTGTTGCTTTGTAAGATGTAGAAAGGGCACGTTGGCATCCTGCAGGAGATCCAGTAGAGAGGGAGATTCTGGGAGGCAGGAAAGTAAGCAGAAAGTCCTATCACTACTGGACAGCTAAGAAGTCTGAAAGCTGACCAGGAGTTAGAGTCAGCCCAAGATAAGAGACTCACCATAGGTTCAAAGGTCATGATGGGCAGGAAGGCTCAGGATGGGGGGACAGAGAGGTGGAGATGGTGGGGGAGCTCTCCGGCAGCCTAGAACTTTCCAGGGAAATAAGACACATTTATCTGCTGAGAGTGACTGTTAGGAGGAAGAGGAGGAAAGTCTTGTTCTCTGAAGCAGTTACCTTTCAGGAAGTGCAAGGGAGGGCGCAGGGCCTGAGTCCCTCCCCAGAAGGATGCTACAGCTCTTCCTTTACTCAACGGACTTGCTGCCCATGACTTCTTTAGGTCAATCATACATTGAAACATTGTGTGATTTTCTTTCCAAAGGTTGTGGATGACAAAGGTTGTCATGGAGTTTCTTCCTCTAAAAACTCTGTAGTTTTGTAGACTTGCAAACTGGCTTACTTCTTCCCAGTACATTTTCTAATTGGGGGTGTTCGTGGATCATAAATAAACCTTGAAAGCAGCAGATTTATTTTTTTTACTGGTCACTTGGAAGACTTCTCAATGCATTATTAACTGTCATGTTTTCAATTCAGTAGCATACATGTGGACCACAAGTTTAGGAAATCACTGTTGATTTAAAACCATGTTTTGTCAAGTGGAGGAATATTTCATCCAAGAACAGATGGCCGAAAAGTGGCTTACAGGAATATCATTCAACTTCTTAGAACCTGGGTCTCCTCACTGATGACAGATAAAATCTGCCCTACCAACATTTAAGTGATCCATGAGTTCTGTGTAAAACTACTTATAAATTGCTTAGTTACATACTAATAGCAATAGTGATTATTAGCCAACAGTAGGACACTTCAGATCAGTAAGGCTAAACGGACTAAAAGACAACTGAATTGTACCTTGTATGTGACCCAGATTCTGAGCAGAAAAGATGAGCAGGAAGGCTCCCGCAGGAGAGAGGGAAGGAAGGAGGAAGTGTGTCTTTGGTGTTGGCACATGAGGTAGTGGGCGGGGCCAGAAGTCTGCAGCACCTGCTAGCTGCCACCTTCCCCTTCTGCCCGGCACCCACATCCTGGGCCGCCTCCTTGGGCTCCGTGTACATCAGCACTGCAGCCATGTAGGGAGCAGCTCAGAATGTCTCTACTGCAAAGGAACTTTCAAACCCCATTACCTTAAAGAGTGAAGACCCTATTACATTCTAGCATGACATTCTTGAAATGTTTCCTGTATTTCAAATAATAACTGAAAATGCAATTGGTCTTTCTAAGATGGATGGCACTCTTCCTTGAGATGTATTACAGTCCTCAATCCCTAAAATGCTGGCATGTTCTCTGAGGAACTGCATAAGCAATACATTCTTCAAGCACAGCCTTCCAGCAGCTCAGTACCTTTTAGAATTTCGCATCTTCTACCATTTCTAAATCACAGGGGAAAATACACATATTGACAGCTTAAGAACTGATTCAACTTAAGTTGTGACTCTTTGAACTTCATTTAAAACTACTTTCTTATCCAAAAACAAACAAACAAACAAACAAAAAAACAAAAACCAACTAGCTTCCTATAGTAATTGTACCATCTTAGAAATATATAAGTTGAATCTCACTGATGGAACAGATTCACTGAACCGTGAGATTGTGGCTCGAATCGTGGATGTGATGGATGAGCCAATCCAGTGTCTCGGAGACACCAGGTTTTCTTTACAAATCTTGTCGCTCTCTCAAATGTACCCCTTTACAGAAAGTTGTCCTTTTGTCCTGAATGTCCTTGTGCTGAAGATGGACCCCTGGAAGTATCAACACATGGGACATCTTCAGGAACAAAGTGTATAATGTCATAAAACTCCTTCAGACTCCAAGTACGTTACCAAGGACGCCTCGCACATCCAGCTGTGGTTTCTGCTACGTTTTAATCATCCAAACCCTGACACTTCTATAGTATTTCTTAGAAATGAATTTATAAAATAAAAGATAAATATTTAATTCCATAAGCCCACATAATTATTAAATCTAGTGGCATCTTATTTATTACATAAATGACACCCTAGAATATCAAATGAAAATGAAAAGCATCTGCCCCCTTGAAGGAGACGGCAGAATGCTGCCGAATGTCCTATGTGTGGCCTCGCTCCTACAGAGAGCTGAGTGTTTCCTTACAACCCCCAAGATGTCATATGAGATCTGCTATCCCTATAGCTGATTCCAGTGTGTCATCAGCGAAAAACAAACATACTTTTGGAAGGACATGTATTTCAGGCTGGGGATTCTCCCTTTAAAATAACATTATCAGAGTGAATTATGTTTAATAATGCTGTACAAACAGAGATGCTTTTGTTTACCTTGAAGATTATCCTTACCCTAAAATATTAGATGATGAAATAATTATGCTGTACCAAACGTTTCCATTTCTTTGAAACAGTTCAATAAATATTTATTAAGCAATAAAGACATACCATTCATTCAACAACTGTCTAAGTGCCTAGTATGTTCAAATACACTCTGTGGTTATTAAGATTACGCATAGACACTCAGACAGGTATAAACACAGGTATAGAAGGGTGCACAGGGAGGAAAGTGAAGGGAAAACCAGCAGCACATGTATGTTGATTCCTACTTCCTTGATGCCACTCAAATTGTATGTGCTGGCTAAGAGCCATGCCGAAGTTAGTTACATGGCTGTTCGCAGCTTTCTACTTTGGGAGACACAGGATCTTTGTTAATCATCCTAGTATCACTCAAATAGGCTTGCAAGAGTCCAGCCCATCAGACAGCGAGCCCACCCACAGGACAGCCCTCCTCACCTGGAGAGGAGACACAGGCACTCACAGATGACTTACAACTCCATAGCGTCCTACCGCCCAGGTGGGTGGCGTAGGTCCTGGGCTCGTCAGGCTGATAAGGCCAAGGCATAAAATCACCGAAATACCACCACACTGCCCCAGCAAGCTGCCCGTACCAGCTAGCATTTTATTTTCATTCACTAAGTTGATCAGTCACGAAATTCCTTCTGGTTATTTTTAATGGAGCCCTGTAGGGTAAAAGGCTGAATAAGGTGGGCTGAAAGCCCTGAAATTAACATCAGGTCCATTCACAAAAAGCAACCGCTGCTCCCTGGCATGTATGCACATAATGGACGCAACCGTTTCAGTGCTTTGCGAAATCACTAGGTTTTGAGGGATCAGCAACATGGGAAACAAGACAGGTTCTGGGCACGACCACACAGGTCGGTTCGCTCCACACGGAGACTGGCTTCAGCGCTGCAGACTGCAGCCCTGACTTCTCATTAGACCTCAAACAGTGCTTTCGGCAAAGGCATTTTATCTAAAAAGCAAGAACTGTAAACTGAAGATAAGATCAAATCTCTAAAAGCTCTATAAAGAAAAACTACATGTGCCTTTGCAAACAGCCCATGCTGTCTCTGGCACGAGGCTGACATGCTGGGTTAGAGCAGGAGCCACGTTCCTGTCTGGAAGGTGACAAATGGCCATCAGGAGGAGGGCTTGCCGCACCTGCGCCGGGTAACCTACCGCCTGCAGGGAGAGAACCACGGAAGAGAGCCTCTCCTTCCAGAACACCCCTCCTTCCACACCGAAAATTCAGCAGGTGCAGTATAAACAAACACATCCTCCCATATACCATTTCTTTCAAACTGAAAGTTCCAGAATCATACAGTTAAGGTGCTAAAGCATATAATGAAAGCACGGCATATGAGAATTTAGGCTGGGATTAAGGATATCAAATCACTTCAATTTTCTGAAAAATAATTCAATATCCACTGCCTCCTGACTCAGCTGTCTCTTTTCACCGGGACTTCTTTGAGAGAAACACAGCCTTCACTGTGAACAGGTCCCACAGCTTTTATGACCCATCGTCTTTCTCGAGGAAACATAGAAGGACGTGGGAGAAATGCCGGAAAGCGAGACGTGATGTTAAATCTACCATGAGCTTTGCCAGAGAAATCGCATCTGGAGAAATGATCTGCAGAGCTAAAGTTTTATGGTTTTCAGAAAGTATTTTTTAACTTTCCTGGTCTCGTAGTGATCAGTATAAGCTGTGTAAGCTGTGGTGGTTCTTCTTTTCCAGCTTTGTTGAGACACTTGACATACACCGGCGTGTGCCTTTAAGGCATGTGTGGATGTGGCCGCAGAATGATGCCACAGAATGACGGCCCCAGTGGTGCCAGCTGCCCCCTCTCACCTCTCATACCTATCATGTCTCTTCCATGCTGAGAGCATTTAAGATCCACTCTTTTTTCTCCTTTAAGGCATGTGATCCTTATGTTTATGGCAGCATCATTTACAATAGACAAAATGCAGAATAAGATCCGTTCTTTTACCAACCTTTGAATATACAGGACTATTAACTATAATCACCATGTGTCCATTAGCTCTTCACAATTTACTCACCTTATCGCTAGAAGTTGGGACGCTTTGACCAACATCTCCCCATTTTCCCCACCCCCACCCACAGCAGCTGCCAATCTAGGCTCTGTGTCTAAGAGTTGGTTTTTTTAAGCTTCCACGTGTGAGATCCTATGGTATTTGGCTTCCTGTGTATGACTTATGTCACTTTCACAATGCCCTCAAGGTCCATCCATGGTGTCACAAATGACAGGACTTCCTCTTTCTCCTGGCTGAATTAAATTCCATTTTATCTTTATCCACCTATCCACAGAGGGACATTTAGGTTGTTGCCATATCATGACTACTGTGAATAATGCTGCAATGAACACAGGAGTGCAGATATCTCTTCAAGATTGTGATAGCTAAGATCTATAAAGAACTCCTCAAACATAACATTCAAAAAACAGACAATCATGTCAAAAAATGGGCAGAAGACAGGGAACAGACAGACACTCCTCCAATGAAGACATACTAATGGCTAACAGACACATGAAAAAATGTTCATCATTATTAGCCAACAGAGAAATTCAAATCAAAACCACATTGAGATACTACCTTACACCAGTTACAATGGCCAAAAATTAACAGGACAGGAAACAGCAAGTATTGGCGAGGATGTGGAGAAAGGGGAACCCTCTTACACTGTTGGTGGGAATGTAAGTTGGTACAGCCACTTTGGAAAGCAGTGTAGAGATTGCTTAAGAAATGAAAAGTAGAGCTTCCCTATGACTCTGCAATTACACTACTAGATACTTACCCCAAAGATACAGATGTGGTGAAAAGAAGGGCCATCTGTACCCCAGTGTTCATAGAAGCAATGGCCACGGTTGCCAAACTGTGGAAAGAGCCAAGATGCCCTTCACTGACAAAAGGATAAAGAAGATGTGGTCCATATATACTATGGAGTATTATGCCTCCATCAGAAAGGATGAACACTCAACTTTTGTATCAGCATAGATGAGACTGGAGATTATGCTGCGTGAAATAAGTCAAGCAGAGAGAGTCAATTATCATATGGTTTCACTTACTTGTGGAGCATAAGGAATAACATGGAGGACATTCGGAGAAGGAAAGGAAAAGTGAGCAGGGGGATATCAGAGGGGGAGATGAACCATGAGAGACTGTGGACTCTGAGAAACAAACTGAGGGTTTTAGAAGGGAGGGGGTGGGATATGGGTGAGCCTGGTGGTGGGTATTAGGGAGGGCACGGATTGCATGGAGCACTGGGTGTGGTGCATAAACAATGAATCTTGGAACACTGAAAAAATAAAATAAAATTTAAATAAATAAATAAATGGGGTGGGGAAGATTGTGATTTCCTTTGGATATAGGCCCAGAAGTCGTACTTCCAGATCAGATGGTATTTCCATTTCTAATTTCTAAGGAAACTCCCTACCATTGTCCACAGTGGCTGCATCAGTTCACATTCCCACCAACAGGGCACAAGGGCTCCGTTTCTCCACATCCTCCCCAACACTGGTTATTTCTTACCTTTTTGATGAGAGCCTTTCTAACAGGCATGAGATGATATGTCAGTGTGTGTGTGTGTGTGTGTGTGTGTGTGTGTGTTTTAATGACGTATAGTTGTCACACAGTGTTACATTAGTTTCAGGCATACAGTCTAGTTGTGCCAAGTCTGTATGCTGTGCTCACCACAAGAGTGGCTACCATCTGTCACCGTACAATGCTATTGCTATGCTACTGACTGTCTTCCCTATGTTATGCCTTTTAATGCTGTGACCGATTCAGTCCATGACCAGAAGCCTGTATCACCCACTCCTGTTTGCCCATCTTACCCGTCTCCCCCCTATGGCAACCATCAGTTTGTTCTCTGTACTTATGGGTCTTTTACTATTTTTTGTTTGTTTGCTCTTTTGTTGTTGTTGTTGCTTGGATTCTACACATAAGTGAAATCATATGGTATTTGTCTTTCTCTATCTTATTTCACTTAGCATTATACTCTCCAGATTTTTATTTGCATTTGCCTAATAATGGGTGATCCTGAGCATCTTTCCCTGTGTCTGTTTTGGCCCTCTATATGTCTTCTCTGCAGAATGTCTATTCAGTTTCCCGACCCATCTTCTTTAAATGGGATTGTTTCTGGGTTTTGGCCACTGAGGTCCACGAGTCCTTGTATAATCCAGGATCCATCCTTCATCACATGTACAATCGGCAAGCATCTTCTATTCCCTTCATGCTTGCTCCTCTCTGGTGTTACCACTGGGTTGTGAAGAGTGAAGACAATGAACTTCAAAGATAGGTTCTCATGAGACACGTTATCTACCTATCAGAAGGCTTAATATTAGAAGAATGTATCTATCAGAAGATGTAGGATGTCAACTAACACTACTGTCTGTTGTTGTCTCAACACTTCCTCAGACCCAAGATCTCCAGGATGCTAAGGTTTTACCACACACCTGGTCCCACCACAGTCTTCCCCACTTCAGGAAAGTGCTGGCTTCCACCCTGTTACATAAGCCTGCAGGATGCTCTGGACCAGCCTCACCCTGCGGGAGCGGCTCACTCCACCCTAAACACACAGCTCAGCTCCACTGGCCTTTTCTGCCACCACTACCCACAGACCCACATCTCTCCTCCATGTGCTGGGAGGGACCTCACCGCGCTCATCCCTCAACGTCGCATCTGCGCCTTCCTGCCACCAGTGACGTGACCTCTGGAAAAGGTAATTCCATCCCTATCCCTCTCAGCGCAGCACACCTGATCTCTCTCCACAACCATGCTCTGTCCTTCCCTATTTTCCCATGTGTCCAAAAGGCTGGTGTCTGGGGAACTGGGTCTATTTTGGCTTCTTGTCATGTTGACCACATGGAAGCACAGACAGGAGGTGGGAGAGCTCACCCTGCCAGGTCAGCACAGGACAGCCCCCTCCAGTAAAAGCCAGCGCTCCCTAGGAGACTCTCCCGGAACACATGTGACCTGGGTCTGGGGCTGCTGGGCCCACCTTCCCATTTCAGGCTCAGGTGGTAACAGTTCCTGGTCATGTCTGCCCTCAGTGTTTTACCACCACAGTTGGTTTCTCTTGCCTAAACTGGCAAATACCACCTTCCTTAATGGCTTCTCAGTCAGCCCGTGTGAGTGTGTCACACGTGTCCCGTGGGGACTGTGGTTGGCACAGTCTACTTTTACAACAAACCAGCCACTTCCCAATGCACTGAGAGGACAGTCAGCTTCTTCCGGTGGCGACCTGCAGGGTCTGTCCTGCTTGTGCCTCCTGCCTGGCTCAGCAGGCCTCCCTGTCCAGACTCCTAGTCCCGATTCCCGGGTTCTTTGATATGTTCTCTACCTGGGATGTTTTCTCCCAAACTCCTGCCCCAAACTGCCACAACCAAACTCTTAATGTGTCTGGCTCCTTTTCAGCCTTTGGGTTTCAGCTCCCTTTTCATCCCTTCAAGGAGGTCCTGGTCCTCCATGTCTAATAGTGCTCCAGGACCCTCACCATAGCACCTGCTAATATTGTTCACAGCAAGCACTGTCAATGTTCTCCTTCATTCCACTATTTCTTTGTTTTCTTCTATGTATCGTCTGCCTTGTTACTGGGTTGTGAGAACCATGGAGACAGCTAAGTCTGACCTTTTCCTCTACGATGCAGAAGCCTCAAGCCACTGAGATAAGGCAGCATTCCTTGTCGCCCCCAGAATACTTCTTTAAAGATTCTTTGGTGGGCGTGGGAGAGGCAGGAAAGCATTCTGGGTCCAGATCACAAGAACTCTGCTAATGCTAGTGCCGTGCAGGACCATGCACACAGAGCCTGCCTACTCCTGAGGCAGGTCCAGTACAGCAGAGGACTCCTCTCCTCGGATCCCATTACCAGGTTTGCAAGCACCGAGTAATAAGTAAGAGTGAAAAGAGAAGTGAAAAGAGAAAAGAGAATAAGTAAGAGTGAAAAGCAGAGTACATAAGAATGAGAAGAAAAGTCTCCCTGGGGTACTGGGAGCATGGGAAAGGCCTAAAGCTGAGGGTAGAGCAAAAACACTGGAAAAAGCTCTCTGCCAATCAGAACACAGACTAAGGACAAGGTAAAGACTTAAAAACCAGTGGTGCAATGAAGTCACAAGACAAAACCCAAACCCAGCACAACTCCTGACAAGAACAAGTCGACTGCCCATATTAGTGGCATACCCCATTTCCAGACATAAGTTCTAACTATCTCCATATCTATTGTCCTACTTGGGAAGTCTAACATTTGGTCAAAAATGATGGGACACACAAAAATCCAAAGGAAAATGCATCAAAAAGAGACAAAGCAAGCCAAAAATCCAAATATATACATGATCCAGAAAAGGAACGTAAAATACCTACAATTAATGTATTAAATACCATAGAGGGTAGGCAATGCACATGAACATAGACAGGATTTCAGCAGTGTGGGAGCTGTCATAAGGAGGAGTAAAATGGGAATCCTAGAAATAAAAATATGAAGACAGAGATAAAGGAAGTCTTCAGTAGATAAAGAAGTCTTCAGTGGACTCAAAACAGCTTCGGTAGGTATGAAACTGATGAGAGGTTGACAGAAATTAACTAGACATGAATACAAGCAGAAAGAGGGGACAGAACAGAACTGTGCATCGCAGGCTGTGAAGGAAGAGCAGACAGCCACTAACATGTATGTGGTAAGAATCCCAAAGGAGAAGAGAGAATGCAACATAAGAAACTATGGCAGCAAATTTCTCCACAACTAGTGAAACACATCAAACCAGAGATCCACAGACCTCAGGACAAATGCAAAACAAAACAAAAAAATCTTGACATACTATTTTCAAACTGCTGAAATCCAAAAACAAAGAAAAAATCTTGAAGCTCTCCAGGGAAAGTGAAAAAATATTACAAAGGAAAGAACAAAAAAAGGAATTACAGCCAACTTTTCCTTAGAAACTACTTAAGATAGAAAACAATGGATTGGGGTGCCTGGGTGGCAGGCTCCTCCTCTCTCTCTCTGCCTGCTTCTCTGCATACTGTGATCTCTGTCTGTCAAATAAATAAATAAAATAAAAAAAGAAAACAACGGATTGACATTTTAGAATGTTGAAAGAAAAGTGTCACACCAGAATCTATACTCAGAGAAGATGTTTCTAAAAGTGAAGAAAAAAATAAGGACTTTTTTTTCAAACAAATTAAAATTAGAAGGTTCATTACCTACAGTACAGAAACCTGGATCCACACAAAGAAAGGAAAATCTCCAGAAATTATTAAAATAAAAGTAAATGTTAAAAAAAAACCCTGCATTTTTCCTTTGTTAAAAGAATCATTCTAAAATATAATATCAAGGAAAAATAGTAGCAAAAAACTGAATTTGTAGCTAAAAATAAATGAAAACTAGCACAAGAAATGGGAGGGAGTTTAGGAATATACTCTTATAGGCACCATAATACTTGTGACGTGGTATAATATTACTTAAAGGTAAAATGTAAGTAAGGACATCCAGTAAAAATTTATAAGATATAAAGAAGAAGGATATAAAAACAGAATAAAATAATATTCAATCACAAAAGCAGGCAGATAAAGATTTTAATAACAAAAGAACAGATGGAGCAAATAGTAAGCAGCTTGTAAGATTATAGTCTTTAACTTTATCGATAATTACATAAAAGGTAAATAAACATATCAATTAACAGACAGATAGTCCTGCTGGATTAAAAAACAACAGCCAACATCCTCTGTCTACAGGAAACCCAACTTAAATACAAAGACAGAGACAAAATGAGGAAAATGGAAGCAGAAGTACAACATGAACCCTAAGGGGAAAAATCTAGAGTAGCTGCATTTTACCAGACAACGTCTACTTCACAATAAGGAACATCACCAAGAACAGAGAAGGACATCACGTAATGATAATGGATCAATTCATAATGAAGGCATAAGAAACTGTAATATGCATGTACCTAGCAACACAGCATCAAAATACGTAAAGCCAAAATATATTTACCTTTATCAAAGTAGATGAACCCAAACTAGGTAGGTAAAAACTCTTAACACTTCCCTCTTAATAATTCGTATAAGTAGAGAGAAATCAGTAATGAGGAAAAGACCGAAAAAAACCCAATCAATGTATTCTAATTTTTTATAAGGCATTCTATTCAGCAAAGGTGGAATATACATTACTTCAATAACTTGTGGAGTGTCCATCAAAACAGAACATGTTCTTTAAGACATACCTCATAAACTTAAATGAATCTAAATCATATAAAATATGTAAAGTGTGTTCTCTGGCCATAAAAGCACTAAAAGAGAAGTCATTAACAAAGACATAGAAGCTATAGAAATATAGAAAATAATCATGCAACTTATAAAAATTATCCAGAAGATAATGAGCGAGAAATGGGACACTGACAAATAGAAAACCTACTGTTGAAAAAATGCCATATTCCCTCCCTTTCTTTTTTCTCTCTCTCTCTCTCTCTCACACACACACACACAGACACCTTTTTAAAAAAATTTAATACCCTCAACGTGGGGCTCCAACTCATGACCCCAAGATCAAGAGTCGCACACTCCAACGACTGAGCCAGCCAGGCGCCCCCAGAGCACGTTTGTTACCATGAGCATAAACGGCAAATGTCTAAGGACTAAATCCATTTATATCCTCAAATTACTTTTGGTTCTTGGTAATGCAACAAGTCAATGGGCCTAACTCATTCCAAACACAACGTTAAAGGTGTAACTAAGAGAGTAACTTTAATTAGCAAACTGACCCACCAGGGCCTTTAGACTATGGGTATTAAAGGTAGTTGCCGTGAAATGTGAGACAAAGCTGCTCTACACAATGGACACCGAAATACAGCTAACAACTGCGGGGCCCCTCGCAGAGAATCACCTCCTCCTTGAGAACACGGCTACAGTAAAGCTGAGATGGCCACTTAGTAAAAGAAGGAAGGAAGAAAGGAAGGGGCCATATTATCACGTAAACACAATAGACTATATCTGCTTTGTGCTTTCGGGACCATTCATGAAAATACACAGTCTATGAAACTGCGGATAAAAATGTTAAAAAGCAGCAAAACACAAACTAGAAAGTAAGAGACTGAGAGGCAGAAACCAGAAGTGAGCCCTCAGGGAGAAAATAATGCACCAAAGGATCCGCACACTGAACTGCGCTCACCACACGTCCTCGTGACATTCAGTGAAATTCGAGAGGCGCATGTATTACCGTCACCACAAGCTGTTGTGTTATTTATATGGTTCTCCGAGGTCCAGCCAAACTGCGAGGTGACAAAATTGTGAGATACAACTATCAGAAGGTAGATGAAGAATTATCTCTGTTTATAAAAGACCAACAAAGCTATTGAACAAGTATTAAAGTCAGTAGCATTAAATTGGCCAATCACAAACACATGCGCACGCGCGCGCGCACACACACACACACACACACACACACACACAAGCCTGTGTGTGTGTCTGTATATAATGATAAAGAAAACTCGAGTAAAACTTCCTCATGCAAATTTTAAGGCTAAGATGTATCTGGAAATACACAGAATGCAAATATTCAGGAAGTATTGGTAGAATACTGTGAAGCCTTATCAAGGGTCAGAATAAAAATGAACTTAAAAATTAATAAAAAGCCACATTATGGGAAGGCCTGGGTGGCTGAGCTGGTGCAGCATCTGACTCTTGATCTCATGGTTGTGAGTTCAAGTCCTACATTGGCTCAGAGCTGGGTGTGGAGTCTATTCAAAAAATAAAAAACAAAACAAAACAAAACAAAAAAATCCACATCGTGTTCTTATGCAACTAATTACTGTGAACCTGTTGTTATTCCCAAATTAATGGGTAGATGTTATAGAGTGTCATTAAGACTTATGAAGGAATTTAGGAAAAAATATTCCTCAAGTGATTCAGGAAGAATAAACTGAAATGAACAGGAAAAGAAACATATATAAATAGAATAATAATTAAGGATTTGAATTGTCAAAAGTCATAATAGGGAAAATGAAATGAAAGTCAAAGCTTAAAATATGAAATATTTTAAATATGAAATAAAAAATATGGGGCGCCTGGGTGGCTCAGTGGGACTCTGGCTTCGGCTCGGGTCATGGTCCCAGGGTCCTAGAATCAAGCCCCGCATCAGGCTCTCTACTCGGCAGGGAGCCTGCTTCCTCCTCTCTCTCTCTCTCTCTCTGCCTGCCTCTCTGCCTACTTGTGACCTCTGTCAAATAAATAAATAAAATCTTTAAAAAAAAATAGGAATAGCGCTTAGAGGAAGGGAAGACGGAAGATACGGCACGTGGGATGGTACAGTGTGCGGCCATCGCTGTTGGGATATCCTTGAGAGGCTCACTATTACAAACAGAACGAAGATCAGAAGAAGTTTATGATCACATTTTTGTGTATGTGTAATAAATGGGCAAGAACACAAATTTATTGTACAGCAGAAGCACAGAATCTGGGTCTCAAAAGTTAATAGCAGTTATGAATGGATGGTTGGCTCCTTGGTCCTTTTTTTTAAATCTCTGCCTTCTGGTGGGCTTCTAATTTTTCTTCAAAAAGAATACATTACGGGGCTCCCGGGTGGCTTGCTCAGTGGGGGGCCTGACTCTTGGCTTCAGCTCAGGTCATAATCTTCAGGATTGTGGGATGGGGCCCTGTGCGGAGCTGCCCTGAGATTCCCTCTCTCCCTCTGCCCCTCCTCCCGCAGCCCACTCACACATGCCCTCTCTCTCTCTCTTAAATAAATAAAATCTTTTTAAAACAAAGCATACATTACTCTTGAAATAATCAAGATATAAATTAATGCTACAAAATTCCCAGATAATGCAAAAGAAGTCATGAAAATGACCATTCGGTCATTTCTTACTTGTATAGGGGAAGCCAAGAAGAAGGGACGTCTGCCCCCCTTGCTGCCTTTCCCTGGTAGGGACAACATGACATATTCAAATACTGTGGGCTGACTCAGCCCTGCGCTGAATTACAAGGCTGTTTAAAATTTACGTACCCTTTCCTGGACATGAAATATCCAGACATTCTTTGAAAGGTGTTATTTATTTAAGCAGTCAGTTTAGCATTTGGTTTCAAATGAATTTGTTTAAGGCATGAGAAATTTAAATGGCTGGCCTCAAGTCACAAAGTAATTGAGTTTCTGCAACAGACTCTGAATTCATGGCTTCTAGGTCCTTGATTTTTATGCTAACGTCCAGATTCACAGATAAATAGGAGGTTTTTAGTTCAGCAACCAGATATAAATTCAGACCCACAGCTTTCCACTTACTATCCTATGAACTCCTTCCTTTTTCAATTAACAATCTTTTGTTATTGGTGTTTTCCAAAAGAGGCAAATTTTATAACAGGAAAGCGGAAAAATAACACTGCATCCAATCTGAAAAGCAATTGCAAAATCATACTTGCAAAGGCCATAAGAATGAATATATTTGATCTACCATTTGGTAGTCAAATTGGTGTGAAATCTGGCAAAATTATTTAAGGATGCTTTCCTTCTCCTACAGAGCGTCTCCCCGCTAGGTGTGCTCTGACCCAGCAAGGGACGCTCTGTCCATGGTGTCCCGTCCTCAGACAGAGCCTCACCAGGACTTACTCATGAAGATCCTCATACACCATTTCCTATCAATCTCTCGCATCCTGTCCAGTCCCCCTTCCAACGCTGCTGTCTTCCTACTCCTTCAGAAGCTGGTCTTTCTCTAGCACCCTCTTCAGAAGCCTGTTGGCTGATTTGTTTGTATATAGGTTCAGGCCTATTTATGACCAAACTGAGATGGCATTTCCATCGTGACCCTCACGGTCCTCACCACCACCCCCAGATCGCTCACGGATATTTCCATAATATTGCAAGAAAATGGGAAGTTCACCCAACTGTTCATGTTTTGGAACTGTGGTTTACAAGCAGTAGTATTACTCTCAAAAATATTTTAAAATATTACTCTCAAAAAGAAGCAATATTTTTGCTAATGCACAGCTTCTCTATTAGTAATTAGCACTGTCATTTCACCACTGTAATATTGAGAAAAACTTTTAGAAAAGCCGCTTTCAGATGCTGAAGCAAACATCAGTAAAGAGCCATCCAGAGAGTCATGATTTATTCAATCACATGCTCTCCGAGCGGCTGAAGAAAGATGAATAAGATGGTTGTCTCAAGGAGTTTTTAATGTAATGGGATGGAATGATGGAACGCTCTTGCAGAAAGTCAACATATTTTTGTTAGAAAGAGCCCATCAATGATTTCTTTCTTCCCCAATGGAAACGGAATTTGTTTATCCAGAAACACTGCTGAATCACAGAATTCTTTCCTGAGGGCAGAGATCTGAGTTGTCAAACCCCGATCAACTCACAGCCAGGCCTCTGCAGATGGGTTAGTGGGACCTTCCCTTCCAAAACGGCCCCCATCGACGGCGTGAGGGTGCTTCTCCATGGCCATCCCTGGCAGGTGTGATGATCAAAGTTCCCTGAACATTCTGTGACACAGGGAAACGGTGACTGCGAGGGGTCTAAGCTCTAATAAAATCTGGCTGACAGTTCAGGGGTTACCTGCATCCAAGCGTTCTGCTCCCTGGAAAGCACGTTGTCTTGTTTTGTCTTATGAGACAATACAGCCCAGTAGTTGAGAGCGTAAGTCCAAAGTCACTCTCCAGTTAGCAGCCTGGTGTCCCTGCGAACTAGCGGGCCTTTGAGCGACTTCCCTCAGCTCCCTGTGCCCGAGGGTCCTCACCTCCACACCAGTCCCTGCCCCACAGGGTGCCCGCGGGGAGTCATGGAAGGAAGATGCTTCACCGGAATGGGATGGGCCCACAGCAGGGACCCCCACAGGTACCACCCATCATTATGACTTTCCATTCCTCAAACACAGCTGGCCCTGATTCAACTCCGAAGGATGCGGACGCGACCACGTACATCTCTGCCAAGGAAACAGGACTCGAGAGACACTCGAGCTGTTCAGGCTGAATTCATCGGCCCCCTTAAAGGCTGGGTTCTTGCAGCCAGTGTGCAAATGTCCCCATTGCTGGTGACGTCCTTGTGCGAGGAGAGGTGGTGGGACAGCGGTGAGGGCCCAGCTCTGGTACCTCTAGGCCGGCTCTAATACGGGCTCTGTCACAAGGCCGTGTGACCTTGGCGAGCCGTGACCACCCCACGACCCAGGTTCAGCTGTAAAGAGAGAGCGCCGACACAAGCTATCTCGTTAGAGCTGCTGAGCTGAGGGAGGTCACGGGCGTGAGGTTTTAGAATGCTCTGGGCTGCAGGAAATGCTCCATAACGATGAGTCGCTCTGTACTAACAAGACCAAGACTGTCCTGAGAGAAAGAAAATGATCTCACACAGGACACCACATGGAGTCACCTCTGAAGAAAAAACATAAAGGCATAGCTTGATGATTTTACCCAGAAAAAAATAAAATAAAGTCGGGCTAAAATGAGCATTCAAAGCACTGGCAGCTATACATCCGTCCCATACCACTAATAATAAAGAATTTCATTGTAAAATGTTCTATTCCTATTCATTATACATAACCAGGCTTCTTAGCTCACAGAGGCAGAAAAAATTATTTTTCAAAGGCAGAAACTCATCTACTGGGGGCAGATCCAGGGCTAGAATGCAGTTGTTTCGGTGCAGAGACTTTCTGCAGTGAGGACTGCCCAGGTGCCCAGGACCTCCTCAGCCGGAACCCGGTGTCCCTCCGACAAGCAGGAGCTGGAAGCCCTTTCTGGGGTGGGGGGGCCTCTCTCTCCACGAACACTCCAGTGGGCCAGCCAGAGGGCAGCCAGGCCCCTCCCGCCCATCCCAAGCCAAGAGGAAGAGAACGGTCCCTACAATCATTCAGAACCGGCACGCGTCTCTAGGTCAGGATCCACGCCTGCACGCGCATGCCGTCATACGAAGACGTTGAGCCACCTCCTGACCTTGGCAGCATGTGAGTTACACCTCAATAGAAAAGAAAAACGTGCTAATAAGGGGATCGAGGTAGCTTCCATCGGAAAATCCCAAGTGTCTGCATTCGCATGGACTCTGTCCCAGTCATAATGTGTGCCCTTTCGGCTGTGCCTGTCCCAGTAGCTGGTCCTGAGGCAGCACACACTTAGCGACTGGCCAAGGGGAGGCATCTGGGGACAGGAGAAAGGAAGCCAGTGGTCCAAGGGCAGCAACCTGTCCGTGGGACTGTGAGAGACAAAGACCCAGCGAGCAGGACCCCAAGGTGCCCGACCTGTGCCGCTGGCGACAGGAAAGACACGGAAGGGGAAACCTGTACCAGGAAGGGGCTCTGCGGGAAAAGGTTGCAAACCTGGGGCTACTTCTTTGACATCCGAAGGGAGACCCAGGATCCTAGATGTAGTCAGTCCTGTCGACTCGATACGCCTTCAAGCTCTTACATCCGGCACTATCCTGTTCACACCACCTACGCTGGTCACTTGGCCATTACGGCTGCTGGGACCCACTTACATCCAGTGTAAGGTCAGCAGCTTCTCTGACGACACATTTAGGCATGACGAAGAGCACCTCAGAGGCCCTCCGATCAGTGTCCCTGCCCAAGGGAGCTGGCCCTCTCTGTCCCCGTCTCCTACCACTGCAGAGAAAAGCAAGCCTTTGTAACCCAACCAAGGGACCCTAAGAGCTTGCCTTGCACGGGGGGAGGCAGACAGCAACCACAAAATACGGAGGACATTGTCAGGAAGTAATCAGTACCAGGTATAAAACTAAAACACAGTAAAGGGAGACTTTGTAGAATTTCCTAAAAAACCACCCAAACATGTCATTTCTCTACTTAAAATTTCCCGTGGCTTCTCTGTGTCTTCTGAATAAAATACAGGTCCTTCTCCGCTTCCTCTAAGACGCACTAGAGTAGAGCAGCCTAAATGCAGACTGAAGGGCCCCCCGCCCCATTCCATGTTCCTCTGTGGCTTAGTTCTTGCTGTCACTCCCTCCGTGAGTCCTTCCTCCTGGTAACCCTGCCCTGCCTTTGAGTGCACGGTCTCCATAGAATAGCCGTAATCCTTCAACCCAATACGGTCGCTTCCACCTTTGAATCCCCATAGGTTTGGGGGCGGGCGAGGGGGAGAGAGGCGTAAAGAATTTTCCTCTACCTACCATGCTAAAATAGAGAGAGTTACATGCTTGGCTCACTCCCTTTGTGGGCAGCGCCCATTTGCTCTGTGCCGGGCTCCCAGCTCCCGGCCATCCACGTGATGGATAGAGTGCAATGGCACAGCTTCATGCTGAAATGCCAGCGCTCCGGAACTGGGCTCAGAAGTAGCTCTGGCTCTATATTTGGGACCCATCAATAAAGAGCAGTGGATACCGGGAAGGTTATGCAACCTTTCTTTGGGCCTCGGTCCCCCCAACTGTAAAATGGGGGCGGGATAAGAGACATGGTAATAAACACTTCCTGGGACCATGGCACACAGAGTAGTGTTAGTGAGGATGTGAGGACAGCATCCAGATTTAAAAAGATTTTGATAGTCCAGAAGATAGGGGAAAACCAAAACAGTGGCATGCAGTAGGCATCAACAGAAGTGTGGGGTGGCAAAGACAAATTATAGAAGCATGTTTATTTGGATAATTTTTTTTTTTTTGATTAAAACACACTGCTTTTACTGACTCTAAGGTAAACACCAGCCAACTCAAAAGAAAACTGAGCTCTGACTGCAATTTCATGGGCATCCCAACTCTGTATGGCTATCACAAAGCCCGGGGTTACACACTGCCCTCTGACAAACCTGGGCAAACCCCCCCCTCCCAGACCTACTGCCCACTGCTGCGCAGGTCCCCATCTGCCCCGTCCCCCCAACCCCTGGACGGCTGCAACCCCCCTCAGCTGGTTCCACGCCGCCAGGAGCCCGGCCGCAGCACTGAAAGTTCCTACCTCGGGGTGCCTGGTGGCTCAATAGTTAAAAGTCTGCCTTTTAAAAGTCTGACCCTGGCTCCGGTTGTGATCCCAGGGTCCTGGGTTCAAGCCCCGCATCAGGTTCTCCACTCAGCAGGGAGCCTGCTTCTCCCTCTCCCACTCCCCCTGCTTGTGTTCCCTCTCTCACTGTCTCTCTCTGTCCAATAAATAAAATCTTTAAAAAAAAAAAAAGTAAATAAAGTTCTTTTCTAATCCACCCCATACATGGAATTCAAATAGAGAATGCCGCTTCACAGACAATGGCCATTTATACCACAGTCGCCTGCCTGATGCTAAAAACTGAAATGAGAGCAAAGCAAATATTTAAAACACACAGAATTATATTCACCAACTTCACCAATTTGATGATGCAAAAGGCAAGTCAAAATTTTTTAGGTATTCTTGGGAAGAACTTCCACCAGTTATTATCAGAGTCATAAGCTGTCATTAAAATAGAATGTCCAATAATTTGGGGGTTTTTTTTGTAGCTATGTTTGACCATCTGTATTATTTTTAATATTGAGGGAAAATATTTCCTATGAGAGATCTGAAACATTGGATACATTCGTTATTAACTTCAGTAAATGTGACTAAAACTGCAATACGGGGCATGCCATTTAATCGAGAAATTAAAACTTGGCGACTGATCTAGTATTATCAATCAGTAGCTGGAAAACACAATTTGGGGAAGACATGTTTGTTACTTTCATCTGCCAGTACTTTTTAAACATTTCCATTAATTAGCCCGAGAGATTCATGACTCTCTTCCAAGTGTTACTCAACTGCTACTTGAAAATAATAACGTTAGATGCACTAAGATGCACTGTTTGGTTCTTAGGCTGCTGGTAATTAAAACACATTAGCCCTAATAGAACACGCAGGCGGTGTCTTATGCACAGTCCCACGCTGCTCCGTCTAGTAGGCGACGCACTCTATTTACAAGAGAAACCGTGAAGAGCAGCAAACCACCATCAGATGCGTGGAAGCCATAATTGATCACGAGGATCTTCACCCAACTACCCATCCTTACTTCCCATCTGCGGTCCAGATCTTACATAAGCCAGTGACCTCGCCTGTCACTGCCTTTCCTTCTCTGGGAGATCTTGACGATGTGGCAATTATGGATGTTGAATGTGCCTTCGTATCATAGGTGCTAAAACAGGAGACCTTAATAGAAATCATTTTTCATTAGCAACCCAATAATGTTTCCAATGTGAATTTAAACACAACACTGGAAACATTTTTTTGAGTTGCTTCTGGAAAGCATAACCAGCATCCATTACTTAAAAAAATTCACAACACAGAGAACCTTAAAGATTTAGCTCACCAATCCCCAGTCCAAAAGGGCAAGGGAATTTTTCAGAAACCCCAGTTATATTTTCCCATACAGAGCTACACACTAAGGGATCCCTCAAACTTAATCCCTAGCTCTTTTTAAAAACAAGATTTGATTAGTTTGGAAGCTCTATCTTACCTTAAGAGGTGCCAAAGGCACATATGTGGAAACACAATCATGCTTCAAGGCATCTTATAAGATTAAAAATAAAAAAAGCTACAGAAAGGCAAAATATTACACTGAGTTATTATGCTACAGTGAATACAATTAAAAGGTTGCTATTTGGTGTATCAGAGTGCAGGACCGTAACAACATTCTCAGAAAATCCTCTGAGGACAAACTGAACACACAGCTTTTGCCAGCTGCCCCCAGTAGGGGTAATGAAAGCCCACTTCTTTGCTAAACCAGCCAAAGGACTCCATTATCCACTTCCGTTTTAGATGGATGCGGTCATTCAGCCAGTGAGAGGTGCGTGGGAATGTATGGTTTCCCCCAGTAAGAGTCCTCGTTGTGGTTTTGTTCTACAGGCTTGTTAAGGTCTAACTGATATATTAAATAGAAGATACTGAAAGTGTCTATTGTGACAATCTGATATACATACACACGACACAAGGGCTCCCCCAACTAGTTCATAACACACCTAACACTTCAGCTGCTTATCTTTATTTTTAATGAGAAAATTTAAATTCTACTCTCTCAGGAAATCTCGGGTATGCCATACTGTTACCACCTACAGTCACCATGTTCTACATGAGATACTTGATCGTGTGCATCTTATAGCTGAAAGTTTGTACTTTTTTTTTTTTTTTGTACTTTTTTTTTTTTTTTAAGATTTTATTTATTTCACAGACAGAGATCACAAGTAGGCAGAGAGAAGGAAGCAGGCTCCCCACTGAGCAGAGAGCCCGGTGCGGAACTCGATCCCAGGACCCTGGGATCATGACCTGAGCTAAAGGCAGAGGCTTTAACCCACTGAGCCACCCGGGTGCCCCTGTACTTTTTTTTTTTTTTTTTTAAGATTTTATTTATTTACTTGTCAGAGAGAAGAGAGAGAGAGAGCAAGCGAGCACAAGCAGGGAACAGCCAGCAGAGGCAGAAACAGACTCCCCACTGAGGAGGGAGCCCCATGTGGGACTTGATCTCAGGACCCTGGGATCATGACCTGAGCCAAAATCAGAGGTTTAACCGAATGAGCCACTCAGGCCTCCCAAAGTTTGTCCTCTTCAGTCAACTTCTCCCTATGTCCTCACCACCTCCCAGACCCTGGCAACCAGTCTTCTACTTTGCTTCTATGAATTTGTCTTTTTTAATCAAATTCTTTGACAAAAAAGAGTCAAGACTATTTTTTTTAGATCTAGATAAAAATGATATGCAGTATTTGTCCTTTCCTGGCTGACTTATCTTACTTAGAAGAATGCCCTCAAGGTCTATCCATGTTGCAAAGGGTAACATTTCCTCCTTTCTCATGGCTGATAAAACTCCATTGTGTGTCTACAAATACACACACATTTTGTACATATAATCCCGTGTTCTTTATGCATTCATCCACAGATGGACTCTTCCTTTGCCTCCAAATGCTGACCGCCGTGACTAATGCTGTAGTGAGTACAGACATCTTCTCTGAGATCCTCATTTTGTTTTCATTTTCTTTGGCTATATACCCAGAGGTGAAGTTACCGGATCATATGGTGGTTCTATTTTTAATTTTGTGACGGGCCTCTGTGCTGTTTTCCACAGCGGCTGCCCCAGCTTGCATTCCGCCAGCAGCGTACAAGGGTTCTAAACGTTCCTTCCCATCCTCGCCAACACTTGTCATCTCTTGTCTTTTGGAGGAGGCCGTTCTAACAGGCGGGAGGGGCTCTCTCCTTGAGGCCCCGATGGCTGAGGGACGTTGGGCAGCTTTGGCTATCAAGTGGTCATCTGGATACTAAGCCCCTATCTCCAGTAAGACCCTCCGCACAGGAGGAAGACCTTCCGCCAGCCGGGAGCACTGTCATGGCCCAGAGAACAGCTGCCGGCCGAGAACGCGTGGGCAGTCAGGAGCCACGTCTCCGGGGGCCTCGCGATCCCCCTTTCCAACCCTGGACTCCTAACTCGGGACTTCTCTGAGGTGTGACCAAGACAAACGCCCCTCCTATATGAGCAACTGCTGTTTGGGATGGTTTCTCCTCCTGAATGCAGTGGAACCTAATTTTCACAGATGGGGCGATGCAGAAGACAACGCTTCAAATGCCTGTCGCCTTTCCAGACCATCCCCCGACCCATCTCCTTTCTGGCTGGGACCTCCTCTTCATGCCCTTCTGAGGAGAAAGACACGAGGGACGTTATGAGAATGACTACCTCGTGCTATCAGAAGTTCACAGGCATGGATATGACGCCATGTCCACAACAAAAAAATTAAAATTTAATCTGAGCAAGAGTAACACATTTAATGTACAAAAAGGAAAACCACCACCCCAAGAGAACCTCTGGTTAAATCGCCCTTCTTGATACTTCCGTTTTGAAGGTGCTCTTAAGGAACATGCCAATCATTACCTTATTACTTAATTAATATCGTGCTTCTGGGACACTGATAAGTATCAACATCTAAAGACTAACTCAAGGGTTTTAATTTTGTTAAAGCTAATTACTTATATTTTTAAGCTAAAAGAACAAAATTCTTACAGCTCTATAGTATATATATATATATATGTATATATATATATATATATATATATATATATAAATTATATTTTATAGTAAAAGAGCCAAGTAGGTGCTTCTAGGTTTCTTAGCACTATATATAAAGGGTCCCTGCTTATCAATTGTGCTAAATATAATTTTAGCCCAGTAGGTGAATGGAATTATACTACCATTTTTGCAAATACACAATTACCTCTTAAATGGCTAAGGACAATACATTTAGGTTATTTCAGTTGTTACTGCTACATGCCATGTTTCAAATTTATCTATTCCCAAATAAACGCAACAGTAACTGTAGCCCATCCTATTTTGAGGTCAAATTAAGAACACAGGCTAATCTCAACTAGAATGTTGCCAATACTATTCTTAGAAAAAAATGTAGCCATTTCAAAATTGCTGCTACTAAGAAAGACCACCTGCTTGGAGGCTAATTATGCTAGGGGGGGGAAAAAAACACAGACACACACATAAATCTCACAGTCTCCAAACCATGAGCTAAGAGTTTGAGGTAAACATTTAGAATGAGAAACGGCAATAAATTTTGCATTAACATGTGTACGTTTACCCCCGATTCTTCCTGCCCCGCTTGGAATGGTGTGGACTGCGGGTCTGCAAATGGTGACTCTGCTCCATGTTCCCCGTGGGCAGCGGACACCTGTGGCCCCGGTGGTGCTGGGCTTGGCCACACGACTCATTTGGCCGATCGACCTTTAGCAGACATGACGGTAGCAGTGGCTTCAAGAGTGCTTAAATATTAAGCTTGGTCCCTGTGCTCTGAGGACCCGCCGTGAGCAAATGCTAAGAAGCTCCTGATCCATGAAGATATACATGTGTGTGGGGCAGGTCTGAAGGCACCTGCGGCCTGGAGTGGGGACCAGCTGACAGGAGCCAAAAGCCAGCCAATCCACAGGCCTGAGTGAAAAACACAATCTCCATAATTTAAGCCACCCAGCTTGGGATAAATTTGCTTCAGCATCACTGCGGTGATGGCTGACTGACGCACCACTCAAAGCGATCTGGGCCAGCCCCCCGCAGTGGGGCTTCAGCCACAGCCCAGTCATCTCGGCCTGGCTCTCGATCCACAGCTTGGGCATCAGGTCTAATTCCTTTGACCTGAACAGCTCATGTTGGGCTCTCTGCACATCACTCTGCCTAACTCTTTCCAAAATGACCTATATTTGCTCTGCTTTCTGTACTGGCAAGCGTTAGATGGCCATTCTTTGCCATAACATCTAGCCTTCTGAGATCGCTCTATAATTATTGGACAATCGGATTATCCGCACTGAATCTTACCCAGCTCCCTGTGGGCACAGATTTTTTCTTACACAAATCTTAGAGATGGACGATCCAGACAGAAGAGTCATTTAATGTGTGCAGGTGCAATCAGGGAGAAGCTGTGAGCCAGAAAGCTCCTAAGTGAGAAGACAATACCACAGAATATGTGTCTCATTTTCCATAAACATATACAGGAAAAGAATGAGTGTCTCTGCACATAGAAATTATGTCCTAAATACATCTGATCATTGTTTGTTAATCACTGCTTTAGCTGCGTATTAGCAAATGATCTGGAAATGCAAGGCAAACACTTCTTTCTGGTTATGTAACACTAATATACACAACAGTTGATTACTGCCATGAATAAAGTGTAACATGAGCTATTCAAAACCAGCCCACTTACTGGAAGTATGATAAAGGGCCATATTATATTTTGGTCCAAGACTATTAATCACCACATACTTCTTTTTTTCTTTTCTCCTACTCTTTTTCTACTCTTTTCCTTACCACAAACACTCTTGAAATGTGCAGGAGGAGACCAAGAGTGAGTACTCTGCGTTCCCCACATCTATCCACGACTATCCACGTCTATCCACGACTATCCACGTCTATCCACGACTATCCACGACTATCCATGACAATCCATGGCTCTCTCAGCCTCCGGAGGACGTCATCAGTCTTGTGTGAAGCCAGTGGACTCTGAGAGCATGCAGGCTGTTATTAAGCAAAGTCCATTCTAGAAATCACATCGGCTATCCAGGAAATTTGCTTGTTTTTACTTAGCTGTTTAAAAAAATTTTTTCTCTGTTTTTGAGGTTTATTTGGCCTTTGCAAGCATGGTATTCTCACCGATCACTGCTCATAGGCGTGACCAGTGCCTTTGAACAGCTCTGTTCTCTATAACCCACTGTGCCCTACTTCTCAACCTCAGAGAACATTCAGAAGGCTTTGATGTGAAGGAAGCAGAGCTGGCCTTGAGTCTGGGTGGTCAAGAGCAAATGGCAGAAGGGGTCCTGGGCTGACTCTGAGGTCCTGCTCCTGCCCCTTCTCTAGGCTCTCCAAGAAAGAGCTCAGAGCAGCTTACTGGAGGAAGGAAGACGGTGAAGAGGACAGACCAGGCACCACAGCTGAAGGTGTTCCAAACCAGCCAGCCCCCAGATGACCGGCAGCCGGTCACAGACGCCTAAGGGAAGCCAGCCAAGAGCAGAAGAACTGTCCCACTGAGACCACAGGGCTGTTTTAAACCACTCAAGTCTGGGATGGTTGGTCACACTACCAAATTAGCTGATATGCCAGGTCTTTGTCCAAAACTCCAAGGACAACCTATTTCCTAGCATTAGGAAACCTCACTGCACGAGAGGAGTCAAGTCAATTTCAAGCAGGGCTGTTGCACGAAAACAATCCACCGTCCAGGGTAAGGTTCTCCAGCCGTCCAGGGCCTCAGAACCACCTGGAGAGCTTGGGAAAGCCGCACGGGCTGCTGGGCCCCCCCAGGGCTCCTGATTCCCTTGCTCTGGGGTGGGGCCTGAGAATCTCCAGCAAATCCCAGGACTGGTTAATGTTTTCAGTGCGGGTACCGTACGTGGAGATCACCGTTTCACATGCCTGAGTATACTGCAATTAAAAGGTTCCCTCATAGAACACACATATTACTAAATTAAAAGAATAAACTCATCCCTTTTAGAAATCCGATTAGACTATGGAGTCGCATCAGATTTCAGCATAAAGGGAAAAGATATTAAATTTATTATTCAGATGTGCTGGGCAAAATGCAGATTATCACAGAAAACAGCCGATTACTGCACCCGGGACCATGGACATCTCATCAATTACCCACAGTGCAACAACTTATGGTTGTACTGAGAACTAAGACTTTTTTCCTACAGTGAAGAGAATGTGAGTCACAGGGCACCAGGGTCGCTCAGTTGGTTAGACATCAGACTTGATTTCAGCTCAAGTCATGGTCTCAGGACTGTGAGATCGAGCCCCTTGTCAGCTTCTGTCCTGACTGTGGAGCCTACTGAAGATTCTCTTTCCCTCTCCCTCTGCTCCCAACCTCCTCTCTCCTCTCTCTTCCTCTCTCTCTCTCCCCCTCTTAAAAAAAAAAAAAAAAAAAAAAAAGAGTCACATCTAAAATTATAGCAGGAATAGACAATGGTCCCATATACTATTAATATTTAAATTTTGAAAATCACAGCAAGCAGACTATTTCTTTGAGCCTAATTACAATAATATTTCATATATTATTCATATTGCTGATGCCATCCATGGTTTATGGAGTGTACACGCTTTCATTTTGAATGGCTCACTTCGGTAAGTTAAACATATTTGCATTCTCCGGAGCAAAAACTCCCAATTTTTCCAGGCACATTAAACCATTTCTATTCAGTCTCCTCCAATCTGTGCATGGAAGAGATCATTAGTATACACTGAAACCCTAAAGACATACAACTCTTCAAGGGAAATTCATTTCATTCAAATCAGTATCAGAATTGATAACTTAGAAAACTGACTTGCTTAAAAAATAAACATCTTTGAGTTCTGTTTTCAATTTAAGCTAATGATTAATGTTCCAATTAAGATGAGTGTGAATTTCATTATTTTATACACTTTAAATAGTAAGTTCCCAGCAAATGCTATTACAAGGGGATTCCTCTCTTTCCCACAGAAACTATAAAATATTTCATCTCAAGCACTTATCAACTCAGGATGCAAGTAGTAGACAGAACTGTTATTTATCTTAAATGTAACTTTTAATAAAATTGTCTTAATCATTTATATAACTTAAATATTAAATGTAACTTGCGTATACTATTATAAAATATACTTATGTAACAATATAAGTATAATATTAGTGCAATTATAAATGTTTGTAAGCATTACATGTAAACATTATAAACATATATTCCTAAGTTATATATAACACACATTATCCAATACAATACATAAGATAGATGTTTTAAGTTATATTACATTAATTTAGAAAATGTGTTTTATATATTTATATGAAACATAAGTTTTATAAATTATGTTATTTGTAAAACACACTCCATATTACATAGAATATTAAATATGATAACTCTTTTTAGCTTTTAAATTCTGTTTATTATAAATCTTTTTTTCCTTTGCAAAAACAAACATTTGTAATCAGTTATACAGATGGGGAAAAGTGATGATGATTTATAAGACATTCAACAAATTCCAATACAAGTTCAAGTTTAAATTAATTACTGTTTTTCTTTTTCTCATAAACTCAAAAAAACTCAGGTTCAGTTCAAGAACAATCTAACAGATCAGAGCCTCAGGGCAGCCAAGAAAGGGGAACGCTGATAGTAACAGCTGTGATCACACCAATATCAAACCTGCCAGAACCTTCAGGAATTCTGTCTGGAAAGACTTGATTCTGGGCATTTACAATGCAAAGAAATTATACAAGCCTTTGTTGACTCAACCCAGGGTATAAATGACCCTGTTGCTCAAGGTAGCAGCTGTTCTTAAACGATATTTTTGGGGAGACACTTTGAAACGGTTAACAAACACAAAGAAAAGCTTTTTTTTTTTTTTCATTAATTTTTTTTTCATTTATTTGAGAGAGCAAGCGAGCCAGAGAGAGAACAGGAACAGAGGGGAGGGCAGAAGCAGAAGCAGACTCCCCGCTGAGCAGGGAGCTGGATGCTGGACTCAGTCCCAGGACCCTAAGATCATGCCTGAGCCAAAGGCAGACACTTCATGGACTGAGCCACCCAGGCACCCCCTGAAGAAAAGCCTTAAAATATAAACCAGTATTTTCCTGGTTCCCCTCGACACTGCCTTGTGTATGACACAAGGTAGGCATAGAAAGGACAAATGACAGAGTGGGTGAAGGACATGCCATTGGAGTTGTATAGAAATAAACAGAAATAGATACATACAGGAGTGCCTGGGTGGCTCAGTCGCTGAAGCGTCAGACTCGATTTCGGCTCAGCTCATGATCTCAGAGTCCTGGGATGGATCCCTATGTAGGGCTCTGTGCTCAGCGGGGAGTCTGACATTCACTCTCTCCCTCGGCCCCTTCCCCAGTTCTATCTCACTCTCTCTCTAAAATAAATAAATCTTTAAAATATATATATTTTATGTTTGTATGTATATACATATACATAGATATATACGCAGACACACAAACAAATACAGAATCTTGGGTGGTTTTTAAACTGAAGATCCTGAGTGCAGAAAGCCTCTTCCCCCTCCCTCCCGGGGGCTGTCACCAGCTTTCCAGTAAGAAGGTCAGTCTATCAGCAAGGGAACCCCATACGACCTGGGCATGTGGCTGCTAGAACAGCCATCCTGATTTCCATAATGCAATGACTCATAAAATGTATATATCAAATAGATTCATGATTATGCTTAATTGAATAGGCACTTATATTATTTTAATCCCACATAACGAATGGTATCATGGCATTTCCTAGAGGCCGCTCTCTGAGCGTACGGAGAAGCGTCACTCCACCAGCTGAGTGACCAGCGCCAGCAGAACAGCATCGAATCGTGGCCCGCCCATTTCAGGGGGACCTTTGGGTCTCAGTCTGCCTTACTGAGGCAGGACAGGTGGGGCCTCTCTCTGCTAACAGGACACCACCAGAACGTCCGCAGGGAGAACAGTGGAAGTCACAGCTGTAATCACTAACTTTATTCATCTGCCTTAGCCTCAAATGACTACTCATTACATTATTTGTCACACAAACAGGACCTAGGAAAGATGGCAGGTAAGATTAAAGACTTTGTGGATACAAAAAAAAAAAAAAAAAAAAAAGCGAGCGAGAGAGGGAGAAGAAAAACAGATTAAATTGTCCTTGCAAAGCTGTTTGGAAGTGTACTCTGGAACTCATAAATTCTCATTTGGACCAGCAATTTCACTTTTTGCAATCCATACCAAGAGATGACTATAAGAAGCACAGAAACTGCTTCTTATGGGGTAGGAGAGTATCAGAGCATAATAATAATGGGAAAATTCTGAGTAACTTAATATCTAACAAGAAGAGGCCATCTGTACAGGAAATTAAGTTAACGAACAATTTTAAATACACGTGGAAAGGCAAGCTACCAAACTAAAGACAGAATATGAGCTCAAGGACATGTCCGTGCAGAGGTAAACGTCCAACAGAAACTTCCAAAACAGGCCTAGGGTCAGCTCTGCAAGGCAATGTACCCGTGAATTTCATTTTCTGCGCTGCGTGGGAATGCACGTGTCCTCTATTACAGCTTCTGTAACAAAACACCGTCTCAGAGCACAGCATGACTGGCGAGCTCTCCTGCAGAAGCTTCTGCCAGATGATGTGAGAACAGAAATGCTGAGCCAGGTCTGGAAGCGATAGTTGGAGACCTGCTCGGACAAGGCAGCAAAGTAGGAACTGATGGGAAATTCATTCCGCACATTTTGAAATACACGCAAACCGCCTTCTTGAACAGGAATGGGCCCATAAAGACGGTACATCCAGCTGGCTGTTTTCGGAAGGTGACTGTGGGGCAGCATTTTAACACGAACGCGTTTCAGTGTTTCTGGTTAGAAAGTGTGCCTTCCATTTGTTCGGTGAGTTTCTGAACTTGAAAAGATCATCAGTAATGAATGGATGTGCTCAACCTGCAGCCCCAGACTGGCCCGGGCTGTGGATCCAACCAGACACGGCGACATGCTTTCTCGCATGTCCCCGCCCAGGAGGCCCTGGGGTGAGGCGCTCCTCATCAGTCACCCGAACGAGGAAAGAGAACAGACAGCACCGCCTGATTTGGGCCTGGCCACGGCATTCTCCTGCACCTCTAATGTATTCTCATGACAAGGCCAGTGAGGTGGGTAGGACAGAATTTGCAATCCCCGTGGAAACTGAAATCCGCAGCTGTGGGAGGCAGTGAGCAGAAGGCCCTGTCCTTGTCACCGGGTCCGGAGGCCTCCGGGTAAAGCAAAGCTCCAGATACTCCCCGGCCGGACACAGGGTGCATGGGTGAGTGGGGGACTTCAGGAGGGAACGTCACCCCCAGCAGGGGACAGGCCTCCGGAGGGGATCCCTCTCAGGAAAGCTCTCCAGCCTCCCACCTCCCTTCTGCGGGAGCCCCAGGCCCTCCAGAAAAGCTTCGGAAGGCCCAGGCCATCTGCCCCGACTCGTCTCCCCACCAGGCTCTCCAGCTCTGCTCTGGCCTTCTGGGCACTTCACTCCCGATTTTGCCTCCAGCCACCCCTTTTGGCCAGACGCAGGACATTTTGTTCCAGGTCTGGTTCCGTGACAGCACCTTACACCCTGGCCACGGGGTGCCCCTTTCCCACAGGCTCCGCACAGCTTGCGCGCCCCCTCCGGCAGGTAGCCTGGCTGTTGCCGCCTCACAGAATGGTGACATCGCCCCCCCTTCCCCCAGCTGCAGGCCTGCTGGAGTGGAAGATTCTACCAGCAGAAAAACAGGCCAAGAAAAGAAAGCAAAACATAACAATCAGTGGAGACTGGTAGTGGGTCTGGAGATGGCAGACCCAGAAACCACGCTGGAGCAGCACGGCACTGGCGACCGCTTAGACGGGCATCTCCCTCTGTCTCCGCAGGGGCCCTGAGAACGGAGGGGTCCCTACGTTAGCAATTACTCTACAAGCCCCCTCCTCTCTGGAGGCAGAAACAGCCACAGCCAATGGCTGGAACTTTTACGGAAAGGACAAACCAGGCCAGAGACACTGGGGGCCGGAATGAGGGCGATGGAACAACAGGGGTGATGGGGGGACGGGCGAGAGCGGGAGATGCAGCGGGGCCCCGCGCTTTTGTTCCCACGAGCGCTTCTGGAGGAGTCTCCCCAAGAACAAGCCTGGGGGCCTGGGGAGCCTCTGACTAGGGGCTGGCAGTGGGCACCGAGCACGGTTCCTGTCAGCGCAGGGACTGGAAGGCAGAGGGACTGCGGCAAGGAAGTGAGGTGTGCTCTCAAGGTGAAGACATCCATCCGTCACCTGAGGACAAGTAAACAGGTGGCAGAAACAGCATCCTTAAGAGCTCAGTAGGTTAAGCATCTGCCTTCCGCTCTGGTTGTGATCCTGGAGTCCTGGGATCGAGCCCCGAGTCAGGATCGCTGCTCAGCAGGGAGTCTGCTTCTCTCCCTCTCTCTCTCCAAAATAAATAAATGCATCTTTAAAAAAAAAAAAAAAAAAAAAAAAAAAAAAAAAAGAATTCAATGAGGAGCCTTAAAGTCCAGAGGCTGTGGTTGCTTTTCAGGGTGGGAAACGCAGAGACAGAAGAAAGAGGAACTAAGGTGTTGAAATTGAGTACGCACATAAGGGAACAAGACAAACTAGGGTCATTCTGACAGCCCCAAAAAGCCATCTCCCCTCCAAAAAGAAAGAAAGTTGAGAGAGAAAGAAGGAAAGAAAACACAAAGAGACCACATGGGAAACTGGGTGCTTGTGCCGTACACATGTATGGACCTGGGTTCACTCATGTGCATCTATAGGGCAGAACCGAGACCAAAACTGCCAAACATAATAATGCAAATGGCTCTGAGCCCAGTGCAGAGTCTGCTTGAGATTCTCCCTCCCTCTGCCCCTCCTGCTCGTGCTCTCTCTCTCTCGCTTTCTCTGAAATAAATCTTTAAAACATAATAGAAATGGCTCTAACCTATTAAAAAATACTTCATGCTCGAAAACAATGATTCAATTCTATATAAAAGAAACTCATAAAATATCCCAGAGAGATTAAAAATAAAAGGATATGAAAGGGTATGCCTGGCAAAGGCAATAGCATGCATTTAACCTGGGGTTACGATTTTGGTACCAGATGTGCTGGAATCTGGGACAAAGGTTTATGGAGAAGCAGATGAACGCGGCACTGTATGATGCAAGAGACGACAATAGGCAATCAAAATCCTTAAATATAAGTAATTATATTAAAGGATTATAGAATCCATTTCTAAAAATGTCAAAAAGGCATTTAACATAATTCAATGACAATTTTTTATAAAAACACTGGGTCAAAGAGGAATCAATAAATACTTACTTAACATTAAATGTAATTATGTAAATAAAAGTCTTAGTCCTCATGCCTAGACCTCACTCAGTGAGGAATGTCTGGAGAGAGTCCTACAGAAGTGAGGAACACGACACAGGTGCCCACTGCCACCGCAACTACGAAGTATGGTCACGAACAGGGTAGACAACGCAACAAGAGAAAGCAGTTAGAGGCAGGAGAATGGGCCCAAAATAAATAAAGCAATCTTTATATGCAGATAAAATTAGTATTAATCCTGACACTGTAAAAAAAAATCCATATATATCCAGGTATATGTATGTATCTGTACAAAGAAATAATTACCGGAGGTAGTTTAGAAAGTTCAGCCGTTCGAAAAGTAGGTACCAAGCATGCCCAGTGACGCAATTCCACTTCCCTGTCTCCTGTGCCCCAGACATGAAATGGCTCTTGGGGACATCGCTGGAAGCCTCACCTCCAAACCCCAGAGAGCCTCGTGCTATCAAGGTGGGTGTGAGCCTCAGTCCCTTGACTCTGTTGAGGACATCTGAAACCCCTCTCCTAATAGAACTGTGCCTCCAGAAACGTCCTGTCCTCCATACCCTCACTCAGATTCGACGGGCTCATAACCTCCAGAAGCAAACAGCTTTTGGCTGAGTCTAGGGGTTTTACTGCCGCCTGGGCAGGCAGCCTGAGCGGGTCCCTGTGATCTGGTCCCTCACCAGTCCCATGATAGCAAAGGCAATGGAGCCTCACAGGAAGAGACTGGACTGGAGAGATGTGTGGTCACTCCAGGGGGCTCTATGCCCTCCCCAGCCCTGAGAGGGCCTGTCTCTTCTTCCCAGGCTTCTGGGGTAACACTTCTGTTTTTCTGGCTCATCTGACAGATTTCAGTTAAT
Organism: Mustela lutreola; assembly: GCF_030435805.1. Classification (NCBI taxonomy): domain Eukaryota; kingdom Metazoa; phylum Chordata; class Mammalia; order Carnivora; family Mustelidae; genus Mustela; species Mustela lutreola. The sequence continues at coordinate 5,560,592 of NC_081294.1, read as the reverse complement.
ATGCATTGATTTTTTTTAATCCGAAATTCTGTTTTGTTTTGGTTTGACATTTGGAATCACATCTCTAACTTCCCACATTCCTCTCTATCTCTGATTAAGAAATTTCTCACAGGCAAGGACTGCGGGCACATCTGATCTGCACTGATGGAGCTGGGACTATATTCCCCCATTTAACCCAACAGCAGTGTTTGGGGCAACTCTGGAGGACACGCTGAATAGGACACAGGAGGACAAGAAGAATGTGATTTGCATGCACAGTGTGAAAGGATTAACTCCGAGATGTCCAAGTTAAAATAGGCTCCGATAATGACTCCTCTTTTAAAATCCATGCTTCAACTCAGAAAAGCTAAATGAAAAGATTTTAAAAGTAGCTTAGAAAAAAAGTACTTAAAAAGCTCCCGTAATTAAACATTTTGGAGCATAATCATAAGAACTGCGCCCACAAAGTACATTTCTTCAATGAATCATCTATCTTCCTGTGAAAGAAAACCAAGAACATCCTTTACTGAATGATTCTAATGCCATCTCTACATGGGGCTTGTTTTCAAGTAAATAAAAAAGCCAAGCACAATGGGAATCTCATCTCGACAGGATAGATGTTCTTTCTGTTTCATTTCAAATTTTGCACAGCCTAGACTAAGTGAACTTATTATTTATATTTCTTTTCTCTCTTAAAAAAATGGCTTTATTTATACAAAAACCAGAATATTTAATGTGTAGAACTGATGTGTTGAGAGATACACATCCACCTGTGAAAGCCGCACCATGATCAAGATAACGTATTTGTCACCTCCAAGTGTCCGCTTGCAACACCTTTCTTGCGGTACTGCCACTCAACATGATACTTTCCCTCTTTTTTAAAAAATGATTTTATTTATTTATTTGAGGGGGGAAGGGCAGAGGGAGAAGAAGAGAGAGAGGGAGAAGCAGATGCCTCGCTGAGCAGGGAGCCTGAAGTGGGGCTCGGTCTCATGACCCTGGGATCATGACCTGAACTGAAATTAGAAGCTTAACCCACTGAGCCACCCAGGCGACCCAGCCTGATACTCAGCCTCTTCACCAGAGTTTCCAAGGGCTGCATTCAGTACTGTCACCTACAAGCGCTACCTTTGTAGAGCTGATCTCTAGAATGGATTCGCTGTGTGTAGCTGGGAAGTTGGTCCCTGGCAGAAAGCTTCAGTCCTACTTTCTGTGCACAGTCTCTGGTTGCAAAGTTTCTCCACCTGTGGCCAGGGCATTCCACATGATCACAGCAGGCTGAGACCTCCCCTACCTCTCCCGCCCTTCCTGGGGGGTCTCCCCATCCTGTCCATCAGCCCTGGATTCCACCATGATGACGCTCACATCCCCTACCTTGACACTAGCCTTTCTCGTGAGCGCCACACCATCACCTGCCTCCCGGACACCTGGACACCTGGACGGCACGACACTCCTTCGTGCCCACCTGAGCGCCTCCTGCTTCTCGTCTTCCCCAGATGCAAAGTCTGTAGCCCGAGCGCACGTGTGCACGGACGGGCGTTCGCTTACTCACCTCTCCCTCATCCTCCTCAGGACAGGAAGTGCTGTGCCTTCTTCCTCCACTGTGTCTCTCACAATCAGACTGACATCTCTGCCCAGGAACTTCTCCCTCAGTGACACCTTCTCGTTCATAGCAGACAGAATTATTTCATTTAATTCCGTGGGAACCTAATGGTTTATGAGTCTTTTCATGAAGAAAATGTGACATCGCTGAGGCTTCAATACATACAATATACGTATATTCTATGTGTTCAGAAGCATTTTAAGTCAGTACCTACAGTTCTTTCTAAGAGGCTAATAATGAGACTATATAAAAGAAACTACCAAGAGACCAGGATCTCTCCACAATTCTGCTTTCCCTGTGTGGTCAGGCCAGCAACAAATGTGCTCACGGTATCCAGGCATTAGTACGTTTTATAGCATTGATGGAGATGAAAGAGGGGAAATGGAGACCCGACCCCCTCCAGGGCTCCTGGGTGAGCTGGCAGAGGGAACTGCTAAGCCCAGGGGCCCTGCAGCACCTCCCCCACCGGGAGCTCCCCGTGGTGCTGAACAGGGGGGGCGGGGAGCCCCGCAGAGCCCCAGAGCCCAGCACAGCAGCACTTCCTTCAAAATCCTCACTGCTGCTCCTACTAGAACCCCTGATCGCTGCAGCAGACACTTTATCACTCATCATCTCTGGAAACTGACCTGTGAAGTGTACTGTACCTATTTTACAGAAGAAGAAACCGAGGCTCAAAGAAACTAAAGCAGTCACAGCGAGTGAGCGGTAAAGCCAGACTTGAAGTCGGGTGTTCCTGGCTCTCATTCTAGCACGTGTGCCGGCTGCTGTCCCCAAACCACCAGGTGACCCCTCAGGTCTCCTTGGCAGCTCTCCGGGAGACAGCCCCTCGCCATCCCGCTGACGACTGCAAGCCCACTGGCACTCACCCTCCGTCATCTCATTCCCCTCCCTTCCCAGTTAGTACTTGCTGTGCCCCAAACCACCTGTAACTGAGTGATGTGATGCATGTTACATCTGCTCTTTGCCAGGCTGGACTGTAAGCTCCACGAGAGACCAGAGGGTTTCCCTTTTCTCCTCCCTATGCCCTAACAGCACGGCCTAGAAGCGGCACCTACAACGACAGACACAAGTTACTACAAATAACTACTAGTTGAATTGAAGTGAGAAACAGCGAGAAGCAGAGAGATTTCCAAGAGCTCCTAAAATTTCAACAGCGGCCTTCATCTACAGAAATTTACCTTTACTAAGTCACTTTATTTCTTGTGCAGAAAAAAAATACCTGTCAACCTAAGGATACAGTTCATATCTAACAGGTGTGGGTGCCCACACTCTCCATTTAATTGTGTTGGGCTCAAGCCCCTCAGGGTTAGGAGTGAGGCCGGAGCTTCTGCAGGCACCGTCCCCACCACTGACCACACACACACAACCTCCTGTCCTGAAAATCTGAAAGAAATCTTAGCTGTTCCATTAGCAGCGGACACATTCTCCAAACAGTCCTATGGTCTTTTTTTTTTTTTCCCCCAACTGGAATCATTTAGAAATCTTTTTAGACTCTTAAGGAAAAGTTATTCATTTAATTAATTAACAGCTTATCTGCAATGGGAGTGTTTCCAGCGCTTAGAAATGAGCGTCCTTCCGCGCTCCGCCGTCCTGCTGGCCAGACTCCAGGTCTGCGGGCAATTCCAATGACACCATCTGACAAAGGGGCAGGTTCTCACTCTGGGACACGTCTGGATAATAAGTGAAGGGCCATCCGGAAAAGAAGATGCCAGCTGAAGCAAGCCTAGGTTCTCCTCCAGCGGAGGGGAAAATGCTCTCATCGCAAAAGCTTTCATCCTCTCCCCCAAACCACTTTTAAATTGGTTGACCTTAAGCTGGTTGACTTGAGTATTAGCCAGATGCTGACAGTGATCCCCCAAGATCTCCAAGTGGCAGAGCCCGACTTTTGCCCAACATAACCTGCCAAAAACAGTGACCTCGCTGTGCAACTCTCTTGAGGCCTGAAATAAATACCCAAGGAGTGCCATAACCCACCCGGTTCTGGTCTGACCTCCGACACACACGCAAGTGCACAGGGTTCCCAGGTAACCTAGCCCCCTCAGAAAGGTATTTGGTTAGCAGACAGGAGCATTCTCTGAGTAGCAATAAAATCATTAATTGGCATTTTGGGTAAAAATAAATTCCCCACAATCAGATCATCCTAGAAAGCAATAGAAGAATATTCTGGACCCATGCAGACCTCCCACAAGACAGACACCCAAGAGACCCTAGCTGAAACCATTTGCTCCCGATAATCATGATACTGGAGTACACCTTTATAGGACCCTACTCCTCCCCCATAAGGTCTAGGGACTCTGTGCTCTACTCCCCCCACTATGACACTCCCAAGTAACCAGAGGCCACACCAGAGACCAGCACATAGATGTCCTCCAAATGATAAAGGCAAGTTTCCACTTTGAGTTCAAAAGACAGCCCTGGGAGTCTGTGCTCATTCTCAAAGCCTGCGACACCCATCTGTCTCCTCCTCAGTCTTGGTGACTTCGCACTTCCAACAAGCCAAGGAGTTAAGCAGTGATTATCCCGTCTAGATTCTGAGCTTCGTCCTCCTCAGAGATGCATGCGGCAGGAAGCTGCCATGGCACTCCAAGCAGGAGATGCTGGCTCAGTGCCTTCAACGTGCCGCACGGTGTCCCTGCACTCAGACTGCCCCGGGTGCTTTCAGAGAAGATGTGCAGAAGGCAACGGGAGGAAGAGAGTGGCAGGATTTTGATCAGTCTATTTTATTGGATGTCTGTACACTCGTGATGTCACTGCCATCAACGTGGGTTGGCAGGAAAAGGTGTTAGAAGATACAAGCAGGCCACACTCAGGAGAATGCATATTCCCAGGCCCAGATGCCTTCCTTTTAATCATTCCCATTATATATTTTTCAATAGTGTGGTTTGTGTGGTTTTGGGTTGTTGTTTATTTTTTTAGAATAGCTGGGAACCAACAGAAACAATAAATATTTAACTACAATAAGAACCGCTTTATAGGATTTAAGGATTATGGCCACTAATCCTCCAAGTATTTATTCCAAGTAAATGTAATAATGTCACCTTTTAGTTATTTATTATAAGTGAGCATAATCTTTGAGCATTTGACTGGATTTTCAATCATTGTTAAATGCAGATCCCAGGGACCAAACCCCATCATCATTCAGTCTTAAATTCCCTGCCACGGGTAGAGCGCTGGAAGATGTTTTTCTAGGTTTCAAAAATAGAATACGTCTTATTAAAACTAGGAACACTAACACACATTTGGGGAGCTCGGGGAAAGGAGGGTTGATTTTTCGTGACGGTGAACATCACAACAGAGGCTGTGCAGGGGGAGCGGTGGCGGGGCAGGGAGGGGTGGCCCTCCGCTGCAAGGCACGTAACGGGGCTGGATTCTCAAAGCCAGCCAGCAAAGGCAGAGTTATATTTAGTACCCCTGATTTCCTTTTAATATAAAAAATTTGACTCTAACAGTTTAGAAAAAAAAAAAAAAACACTAAAAACAGGGAAATCAGAGTTTTTAAAAGTACAACAGATAACCGGACAGCCACCCACAAATTCCCTTGTGCACTGCTCAGGATGCCGAACTGGCCTGCGATTCTAGACTTTCACAGGTATGATGCATCTCTAGGAAACACACAGGCGCTGGGGAAGTCAGGGCTAAAATCCCCCTTTCACATCCTCGGTCCTCCTTCCCCAGGAAAACACTAGGAGGCGAAGATCAGCAGGTTACCCTTTCTCATCCATGTTTTCATCTAATTGTGCTCCAAAGTATTCAAAATCTAGACAGATACATTATCAGCATAATTTTGAAACTTCCTGATTTACTCAACACTGTGCTTTTAAGATTTACCGGTGTTGACTTATGTAGATGTGCTTTTGTCCATTTGATTCTTACTTAACCTTCCATTCAGAGAAGACAGCGTAACTGATTTACCTGCTCCCCGCTGATCTGTCCTCGGGCCTCCTCGGGCACACGAGCAAGCCCGTCTCCTGTGGGTATACAGAGCAGTCCTGGCAACGGGGATGGGTCCTCCCTTCTACGGCTCTTCATCACGTTCCTTTCACACAGTGCTCTGGATTTTTTGTTGTCTGTTTTCTGCTTCCCGTGGCTTATTTCACAGGTTCTCTGTAACACGGTTATGAAGAGCTTTCCCTCTACATTTTTATGAAAACCCTAATCATGTGCCTTCTTCAGATTTTAATCCACCTAGAATTTATCTGGAATGGAGGAGGCATCTGATTTTTTTTCTGTAAGGTAATCAATTTCTTTTTTTTGTTCACTTATTACTGCGTATATTCATTTTTCCACCTGCCGAACAGTCTACCCCAGCTGACCCCACGCTGACTCCCCTCTACCGCACAAGACAGGGTCTTGGGGAGCTCTCCCTCCGACACCTTGGTCTGCTGACCCACGTCTGAGCTAAAAGGACAAAGTGAAACTTGATTATTTTTTTATTTTATAATATACTCCCATTTATTTCCCTCCTATCAGAAAATAACTCTGTCTCTCTCTCAGAAGGGAATGTCACTTCATTGTTTCACAACTTACAGAGTGATGCATCTGTGTTTTTATGCCTCTCGGCATAGTTAGTTCTTCAGCAATATCCCCAGTTGGGGGGGTAGAAAGTAATAAAAGTGATGTTGGCATAGTAAGAGCGTGACAGAAAATACAGATGATGACCTAGGCATTTTGTATGTGTATATCACGTTCAATGGGGAACATTCTTGGGGGACCTGGGTGGCTCAGTTAAGCATCTGCCTTCAGCTCAGGTTCCAATTCCAGAGCCCTGGGATCAAGCCCCAGGGTGGACTCCCTGCTCTGCGGGGGTCCTGCTCCTCCCTCCCCTCCCTGCTCCTGCTCTCTTGGTTGCCATCTCTGTCTCCAATAAATAAATAAAATCTTTCCAAAAAGTGGAAAATATTTTTTTAAAAAAACAGGATGAACAGAAATTGAATTTCAAATGATTCAGCAATTGATCTGCCCATCTTTTAAAAAGTTTAATAGGTAATTGGTCTTTACTCAAGGAATCGTCTCCTCCTCAGACTTGATAAAAATGGAAATACTGCCAATCTCTTAGAATGACTTTTATCTCCTTAAGGATCCCCCCTCTCCCTTAACCATTATAAAGGCAAGGAGGGGACATGGCCAAGACCTGGCAAACCAACACGTGTGAATGCAAGGAAAGAGGGAAGAAGCAGTGGCTTCTCCCCTTAGACCTGCCACATGTTTTTGACAAATCATAAAATCTCTGTATCAACAATGTGAAATGGACTTTGTGAAAATTCTTTGCATGCTGCAAACCCACACACACCATTTTCACACCTTTATTGAGGTATAATGAGTGAGGGCGCCTGGCGGAATCGGTTGATGGGGCATGTAACTCTTGATCTCAGGGTTATGAGTTTGAGCCCCACATTGGCTGTGAGATTACTTCAAAAAATAAAAATAAAGTCTTTTAAAAAGTAGGTTAAATTGGGTTGTAAGGATCTGTTTATACACCAGAAGTACAAGTCCTGTCAGGTATGACGCGTGTTTTGTCCCTGGTCACTTTCTTCACAGTGCCTTTGAGTAATAAAAGCTTTTAATAAAAAAAAAAATTAATTTTTTAAAAGCTTTTTAATTTTGATCAAATCCTACCAATTTTTTTCCCTTTAATAGGTCACAATTTAATTCAAGGGTACCAAGATCTCCTTTCATGTTTTTTTCTACAAATGTCACAGTTTAGAACTATATTTTAAGTCTACAATCCATTTTCAGTTCATTTTTATGCACTGCATGAGCTCTGGGTGAAAGTTCACTTTTTTTTGCACACAGATAGGCAAAGTTTTCAGCAGCTACTATTGAAAAGTTTACACTTTCCCCACTGAACTGGCCTGAACACAGTCAAAAATATAAACTGACCATGTATACGTGTGGGACTATTTCTGGACAAGTTACTGAATCCCACTGGCCTAAGCGTGTGTGGTTACACTATGCAGATTACTGTAGTTTGATCAGATGTCCCGAATCCAGTAGGGTAACCTCTCCACGCTCTGCTTTCTCAAATCTGTTTTGACTATCCTAGGGGTTTCACATGTCCATCTACATGCTAGAATCTGCTCGTGACTCCCTATAAACAAGCTTGCTGGAATTTTCACTGGGATCCCACCAGAGCTACAGCGGGTGACTTGGGCAGGGCTGGTAACAAGAACATCAAGTCTTTGGGCCCATGAACAGACTGTACCTCTCTCTACGTATTCTTTAATTTCTGTCAACAATGTTTCAGTTTTCTAGAACAGTTATACACATTTATGCAAATTTATTCCTAAGTATTTTATATTTTTGATGCTGTGCTGAATGGCATTTTTTTTAAATTTTCTGATTGGACAGTTCTAATATACAGGAATACAATGTATTTCTGTATCTAAGCCCTGTAAACTGTAACCTCACTAAAGCCACTTACTAGCTCCAGTAGTGTTTTCAGGTTCCACAGGATTTTCAATACACATCAATATTCCATGCACACAGAATGCAGGCCACGTGCATAATATTAAGGTTTTTAGCAGTCACATTAAAAGTAGGTAATTCGATTTTAACAACATATATTTTTCTTTTTCTTTCTTTTTTTTTTAAGATTTTATTTATTTATTTGACAGAGAGAAATCACAAGTAGACGGAGAGGCAAGCAGAGAGAGAGAGAGGGAAGCAGGCTCCCTGCCGAGCAGAGAGCCCGATGCGGGACTCGATCCCAGGACCCTGAGATCATGACCTGAGCCGAAGGCAGCGGCTTAACCCACCGAGCCACCCAGGCGCCCAAAAACATATATTTTTCATATTTAACCTCCTTTTCCCCAAATATTATCATTTTATCATGGAATGAGTTTTAAAAACTATTAATAAAATAGTTTACATTCCTGTTTTCATAGTAGGTGTTTAAAAGTAAGTGTTTACACTTGGGAGCATCTCTCAACCCCCAATATGGAAGCGCTCGTGTCCACATGTAGCTTCAGGCTACCGTAAGGGACAGTGACACATGTGCACGCACATATGCAGACACAGTCACCCGAAGTCTTATCTTCTAGTCTGCAAGTCTTTTGTGCTTCTTCTCACTGTCTACACTAGCAAGGATGTCTGTACAGTGTTGAGGAGACCACCATAGTGGGAGGGATCGACCCTGATCTTACTCGGGATCGCAGGGGGATGGCGCTGAATCTTTCACGATCAGGAACAATGCTACACTTTTTCACAGTTGCCCTGAATCAGTTTGAGGTGGTTCCTTATATCCTAGCCTGCTGAGAGACCATGAACAGGTGTCGAAGTGTGGCAAATGCCCCTTCTGCATCTCCAGATATGAGAGCACCAATGTTGACGGAAATCACATTCATGTGACAAATCACACCACTGATTTTGTTAATGTTAAGCCAACTTTGAATTCTTGAGATAAACTTCATTTTGTCATACTATATTTTACCTATAAAATATATGCATATATATATATATATATATATATATATATATATATATAATATATACTTTATTTTCTTTTTCATGACCGTTTTAGTCTTAGTTTTCTTTCCTCGTAAGGTCTTTGGTTTGGGTATCAGAGTAACGGTGACTTCATGACATGACACAGGAAATGTTCCCTCTTCTATTTTGTGGAAGAATCAGTGTGGTATTGGATTTATTTTATCCTAAAATTTTGGTAAGAACTCACCAGGAGAGACATACGAACCCAAGTTTTCTTTGTGGAAAGATATTAACTACATACTCAAATTATTTAGACACAAAGGGCTCTTCAGGCTGTCCTTTCCTTCTTCAACGTACTCTGTTAGTTTGCTTTTCAAGGAATTTTTCCCTTTATCTAGATTGTGGGATTTGTTGGCAAAAAAGCTGTTCATAACATTTCTTTACCTTTTAAACACTGTAGGACTTAGAGTGACTATCCCTCTCATATTCCTAAAGTTGGAAATTTCATCTTATTTCATTATTTCTTATCAGTCTGGTTAGTTTTATCACTTTTATTGACCATCTTAAAGAACCAGTTTAGGGGGCACCTGGGTGGCTCAGTGGGTTAAAGCCTCTGCGTACGGCTCAGGTCATGATCTCAGGGTCCTGGGATCGAGCCCCGCATTGGACTCTCTGCTCAGCAGGGAGCCTGATTCCTCCTCTCTCTCTGCCTGCCTCTCTGCCTACTTGTGATCTCTGTCTGTCAAATAAATTTAAGGAAAAAAAAACAGTTTAGTCTCATTGACTTTGACTTTTCTCTATTGTCTTTCTGTCTACAACTTCATTGTTTTCTGCTCCTTTGTTTAATTCCATTTCTTCTAATTTCTACTACCTCTTCTAGTTTCTGAAGGTGAAAGCCTAAGTGACTGGTTTGAGCCCTTCATCTTTTGTAGTATAAATAGTCAATACGATAAGTTCCCTCAAGCCCCATTTAGGGCACATCCCCCAAGTTGGGAGGTATCCCATTTTCATGTCATTCTGTCCAACATACTCTCTGATCCCCTTGTAATTTCTTCTCAGAGTCATGGGCTATTTAGAAATGTGTTGTTTGGTTTCCAATTACTGGCAGAGCTTCCAAATTCCCTTGCATTACTGACTTCTATCGAAGCCCATCATGGTGAAAGGACAAACTTTGTACGATAGTATTCCGCTCGCACTCCAAGGGGATTTCACAGTCAAGAATGTGGTCTATCTCGAAAAATGCTCAGTGTGTGTTTGTTGGAGGGAACATCAGGTCTGCCTTGTTCAATGGAGTATTCTAGGAACATCAATCAGACCCCCCTGTTTGAAAGAACCTGCAAAATCTCCTCTATCTTTATTGACTTTCTTACTGTCCCGCCAGCTTTGAAGAGTGGTGCAAACTTGGAGTAAGGCTGTGGATCTTCATGTCACCTATTTTGAATCTCCTACGAGGTACACAGCATTTGAAACTGCTCGGTCTTGATCAACAGATCCCCTTTACATTAGGAAATGTTCCTCTGTCACGGGCACCTTGCTCTCCCCAGCCTGGGACCAAGAATCATTCCTCGGTATGGAGTGATACCTGGTACGGAGGGCCCCCTCCTTCTTGGAGGCTCTGGAACACTGTAGGTTCCTTTCACTGCATGGGCTAACTGGTGCTTAATGGAGACTTCACAGGACCGCCCACAAGTCTCCAGAGCTTTCTCTCTCTCTGTGTCACTCTCTCATCTTTCCTCTTTGGTTTCCCAACCTGAGAATTCCCATGCATTTACCTCCCCAAACTCTGAACTCCGTTTCTTCAACTTCATGAAACCACTGAGCTCTGCTTGGGTCCTGCCTCCCTGTGCTGGGGCTGGAGGCGCTTTTGAGGCAGGACGCTGGGGCAATCATACAACCCCCGCTTTTATTTCCCTTCCTTTGGGGTCACTTCCGTGGAGTATCCCTTAGCCCGTGTCTCAAAAGCATCATTTACTGTATTTGTCAGTTAAGGTAGGAGAGTAAACTAGTCCCAATTACTTCACTGGTGTTTAGAACGGGGCATTCGAAACGCCATCCTCCTTGGAGTAGAATTATCACACGGATGATTTTACAAGTATGCTTATTAATCTCAGCTCTGAATTTACTAGACAGCAAAATTATTAAACCAGCTTATGACAAAATAAATGTAACACAATCTGTACTCAGAGAGACTGGTATATATTAACAGAACCACAAGAACGAACGCTGCTCTTTAAAACAAAAGCTGAATTTGAACAACCGAATGAAAGCAGTCATCAATCATGGGTGGCAGAGCAAAAACATTTATTTGGCCAAAAGACTCCACCTTTGGCTTAGAACAGTTTTCTGTGCTGTTCTGGGTTTTTGGTGTTGTTTTTTTTTTTTTTCCTCCCTGGGTTTTTGGGTCTCCCCTGCCCCCAGCAGTGATAAGTGACCCTTTCAAAATCTCTCCTAATTTCTCCCAACTTCTTTTCTCACTGACTTCCTCGGAGGTGTGGACCACTCCCCACACCGGAAGGATGCTTGAGTCTCACCAGCATCACCCCCTCCCTGCAGCAAAGCCGGGGGCAGGAAGAGCTCGCAGTCTCACCACCATCAACCTCCCACCCACAGCTGCATCTCTGAGCCTTCAAAACGGAGACCACCTCGCAGCCCCCCCAGCCCCAGGTGCCAGCACGTGCACCTGTGTGGACACACAGGACCCTCACTTAGAGGGAACTGCAGTGGGTCTGACAACCCTGGAGAGACCGTCTTGAAGTCCCTAACATTGAACCTTGAACCAGGGGCCCCGCATGCGCATTTTTGCACAGGGTCCATGTCTCACGCCGCAGCTGTGAGCACGGACGAGGTAATGTATGTTTTACGTCCACCATGAGCAAGCAGAGATAAGACCCACAGCTTCTCTCATCTGAGTTCCCTCGCACTTTGGATGGGTTAAATCATGCGCCCATGCCGAGAGAGAAAGAGAAAAGGAAAGGAAAAAAAAGTTATGTTGAAGTCCTAACCCCAGTACCCCAGAATGTGGGCTTATCTGGAAACGGGGTCACTGCAGATGTAACTGGTGAAGCTGAGGTCATGCCGGAGTAGGCTAGCCCCCAGGATGACCAACGTCCCTACAGCAAAACAGCAGCATGAAGACAGACGGACCCGGGGGGGACCACGTGAGGACAGAGGCAGAGGCTGGCTATGTAACGGCAATCAGAGGGATGACCCTGATGGCCAGCCTACCACGAGAAGCTGGCAAGACGCGAGGAAGAGCTCTCCTCTGATGCCAGAGCGAGCATGGCTCTGCCACACCTTGATTTTGAACCTGTGGCCTCTAGAACTGGAGGGCGAGACAGGTGTACTATCCCAAGCCACTCAGTCCGTGGTACCTGAGACACTGATATGGCACCGAACTCTGCAAATTGCCCCAAGCTGCACGTTCCCCTGGGACCGAAGTCAGCTCACCCTTCCTGGCGAATGTCCTCTCCTTAATGCTCTGGAGAGTTCCCGGGGACACCCTTGCACGTGGGCTACAAGCTTTACAGCAGCCACAAGGAGCCATGACTCCCAAGTGCATTCTGGAGGGTGATAGCCAGTCCTGGCAGCTGTGTCTCTCATGGAGGGAAGGGCATCTGGGCACACCCCGGAAGCAGAGAGAAATGCCCCTATTTTATGGTGGTGAAGCTGAGATGTGGAAATGATTAGAAACTCCATTCTGAGGTCATAACACCTAAAAAGAAAATGATGTGAATCTTGGGGAAATGTTTTATTCTTGCTATCATCCCCAGCAGGGAACACAAACCTTTGGACAGAAAAACCTAGAAGAAATACTCCATTGGGCCAGAGCAGGGCTTGAAAATACTAAATAGATCATCTTTAGGCAGAAATGGATCCTTCCTCCTCTCTCCTCCCCCCGCCACCTCCCCCTTGTTCCTCAGCCAGCACATCATCAACCTTTCCCAGCACGACTGGTACCCTGCCTGCCCCTGTGCATCCACCACTCTGGCTGCTGGGCTGGGGGTTAGAAACAGAGAGATCCACAAAGCCCCAGGCGGAGGGGACCGGTGACCCAGTGGACAAGGCACACAGTCCATCAGTACCTGGAGGACCTGAAAATACTTCAGTCCCCTCTACAAATAAGAAAATTACATTCAGAAGATATAACACACACACACACACACACACACACACACACACACACACACAGTCATAAAGCACTAGAAATATGGAATGAAAGGAAAAATCTCATGCTGATGATGGAAAATACAGTATTCACCTGTTTGCCCCAATTATTTGTTCATCCTGAGTCTAAAAGTTTACTGTAGAGTCTCCATGCAAACCTCTTACTTGGGCTGGGGGGGACACACCTCGCTCCCCTCCTTGAGTCGGGTGAGGACAGGATTACTGGCTGAGAAGAGGAAATCTGACATACTGCATGCTGGGGAAGCTAAGTGAGGTGTTGCTAAGCAACTCTTAATAGGAAATAATTTAAACTCTGGATTTATTTTCTCCTGAGAACTTGCTGCTCTGGCCTGGAGTCCAGGATTCACTCCCCGCCGTGCTGGCAGCGCCCCAGCAGGCACGCATGGGCCCGCACACGGCCCCCACCTGACACGGACAGGTTGCGTGACGCACAGGTCCCCGCGTTCCTCTGGATCTAACAATCACGTCCCACTTGATTACAAGTGCAAGGTAGCTGGCGTTCCATTACAAACACAACCTCTCCCGAAGTCATTCACAAACACTGAACGCGGCAAGCTCTCACACAGCCAACAGCCAAGGTGTCTCCATTTAAACCGAGTCAGTAGCAGATGTTCTGGAAGTCCACAGAACATTCTTCCTGCCTCCTAAAATTCCAGCTCTTTCACGAAAACACGACAAATTCCAGATTGCAGTCATGACTTCTTTCAACGTCACGATGACTTCTCCAGGTGGTGCTTCCAGATGCCCTGAGCTCTACACACAGCGCCGGCCTCCTCATGACGGTGGCCACCCCCCACCCCGCCAACCAGGAGCACGAGAGCCATCCTACGCAGACTTCAAATAAGGTCACAGATGGAACCCAGAGCCCGTGCAGCTCAGGGGGAAACTGTCCCAGGCTGGACGGGCCTCTGAGCCCTGAGCTGGCATCCTAGCAAATGCCCTCCCAGGGCCCTTGGAGTCAGAGGGTTTTTCATAAAAGGAGGAAAGGGCCTCTGTGCAGGTACACAGGGACTAAGAATGGACCGGAAGAGAAAACCAGCAGAAAGAAGTGAAATTACAAGGAATCTATAAGGAAGCAATGTTAACCTCAGCATAAAAGCAGTCACTAATTCCCAGACGTTAACACTGGCTCATATATGCACATGGACATTTACTCCTCGAGTCAAGTATGTCCCGTTTCTCTTGTTGATTCCTCTGAGGAATGAGACACCTACGCTCTTCAACGGGGAGTATCTGCTGACAACTTGAAACAATGATCTGATCAACTTTATGGCATCTCTAAGTACCGACTTCCTCTCTATGAGGTTTTTCCAAATAACATTTAACCCCAAAAGGGGCTCAGACAGAACAATTCAGAATTTCCAAATATGTCCCTTCCTCATCACAATCATCCTGTGATTTGCCGAGGCAGGACAGGAAACACCCCACCTTCCCAATAGCAAGGAGCACAGAACCATGACGCACGGTGATCCTGGTGCCAGAATGCTACCTTCAGATTCTGTCTGTCTGTCTGTCTGTCTGCTGTGTGACTTTGGGCAAGATGCTTAACTTCTCTGGGTGCTCATGTTCTCACCTGCAAATTGCAAGCAATAACGGTACTTACTTCAGAGGGGGGTAGAGATCAAATAAGTTATGGATAAAGTCACTGACTGCTGCCCGGCACAGGGAAGAAGTATTTTCTATCACTATGAAAGCGGAGGAGGCGAGCCGACAGGCAGGGGACGTGTATGTGCGTTCAGTATCTGCACGACTCTCTGCACTGGGATCCCCACACAGGCGACCCCAGCTGCATGCTGGGAACGGAGCCCTGAACAAACATGTTCCCAAGACCGCTCGGTCTGTGAAATGTACAGTGATGTGGCGCGAGTGGGGGAGATATTCCAGAAATGCAGAAATGAGAAGGGTGGTGCGTGCTTCATCTCCAGACAAGAGTCTAATTAAAATGCCCATCTTCAGGACCCAGGTCTGTGCTCCTCAAAGAAAAGCACAGGAGGAGAGAGAGAGGACGAGGCAGAGAGATTGTTGTGCAACCCCGGCAGAAGGGTCTACTCGGGCAAGGTTGGGGCTCTTGCTGGGGACACCCAGAGAGGGTTGCGGTAAGTTCCCAGAGCACGGCACAGCCAGGGTGATGGTCCCCTCACTCCGGCTGGGAACTAACAGTAGGGAGAAGACAGAAACACCACCTCCGCACACAGCCAACAGAAATGTGCAGGATCTGAAAACACCTACACTTCAGGCTAGGTCCAGTGGCGATGTGCTTCCTTAAAATTCCCATTTTGTCAGTACATCCTCTGCCATTAAAACAATACATCATTAGAAAAACCCTCATCTTTTGCTGCTATACGGAGACAATTATTGGCGTAACGTTTTCATTCTTCTCAGGTGTGTCCTTTCCCATAGTGAGTGTACAATGCCCCTAAGAAGCCTCACTGGTGCACAAAAGCTTAGAAATGGGAGCTTCGTTCGGGTCCTGAGGTGCGATCTCCCCGAGCTGGATTTCTCTTTCCGTTCACATGCTACCGGGTCTCCTGATGGTAAAGAAATTCTTTAGCAGCATTCCAAGGGACTGCACTGGAGGAAAAGCAAACCAATTCTCGCAGCCTACGAGAAGCCTTTCTTTCTGATCATTTGTCCTGCTTTCAGTAAAAATAAAAAAAAAAACAGATGTTTGCACACTGATGTCCTACTTTTGTAAGCAAACACGCGGGCACGCACTGAATGTCTGGTGTCCTTTTAAGTAATGCGACCAAGGAGCGGTCTTCTTCCTGGAGCAAATTACTAGCCTTTCAAGTTGGTGGCAATTTAACAAATCTATACAATGACTTCAGCATGGTCCCTGTGCCAAGGCTGCCATGGGGCTGTCAGGAATGGAAGCCCTCATTTAACTCTATTCAGTGAGCTGTTAGGATGGGGGGGCAGGAAACAGGAGACAAATGCAAATGCGACTCAGCTGTCTTGTCCTCGCTTAGCCAAGCCGGGCGTCTGTCTGCCTAGGAGCCAGCCATGTGGGGGACCGCCCTCCTGCCACCTTCTCAACGATATTCTCGTCCAGGAGGGAGGCTCCTAAGTCAGGGCTGTCAGCGGAGGTGAAATGCATTCATTCTTGCCAGAAATTCATTACATAAAACATCTAAAAGCTTGGGTTTCACCAAGTAAACCAAAGCACTAGGAAAACGCATCAGGCAAAACCTCTTGATGTCATTAATGCCGGAGCCCAAAAGAAGCACTTCCGTGATTCCGACGGGCAGAGGTGTTCCTAGCTAAGGCCCGAACAGTCGTTCGCGATGCTGTTTACACGGCTACGCGATCGTCGGATTAAGTTCTCTTTGTGTTCGTGAGTGGGTTTAACAGGATATTCACACACTGGAAAGTACCTAATTCCCGACATGCTGGGTTCCAGCGCATCCGTTTGAGTCCGTGGTGGATGTGCAGCCTGTGTCGGCTGACATCAAAGCAGTTAGGGGACTCCAAGAAGGGTGAGCAGACACCCGAGCACCAGGCCACGCAGGACGGAGGTGGCTTCTTGCAACCCACAGAGGGAACGGTGCATCTTCCCGTGAAATCAGAGCCGTCATGAGTTGAGCTGCATCCCCCAAAAAGGGTATTTTCAAGTCCTACCCTCCAGCCCTGTACCTTTGAGTATGATCATACTTGGAAACAGGGTCTTAGCAGTTGCCAGCAGTTGAGGACAGCATCACCACGAGAAGCCCTATGTCCAGTACGATGGATGGGTGTCCTTACAAGAAGAGAAGGGACACGCGGACAAGAATGGAGTGTGACTGAACGGTATGTCTACACGCCCAGGAACACCAAGGACTGCCAGAAGCCGCATGTGGCTGGAAGAGGCAGGAAGCATCCTCCCCTGGAACCTGCAGAGGGAGAATGGTTTTACCCATACCTCGATGTCAGACTTCCGGCCCTAAAGCCCAGAGACACTCTCTGTGAACCTCACTAAGCCTCTTCTTCTGGGGCTGACCTCTCAGGAAGGCCCGTGTCCCAGAGGCTCTGGTACAGGGACAGAGGGACCACAGCTACGCTATGAAACTGCAAAGGCATGTGCTGAAGAGGGAGCGATTTGCCCCGTACTCGAGGCCACTGGTTTCTTAAAAAAAAAATGAAAGGATCCCACTTTGCCTAACAGAACAGAGAAAACAAATCTCTTATATAAGCCTCCACGAACATTCGGTTCAACACTGCTCCAGTATTTTTAAACCACTCAGGAAAATAAGACGGGAAATAAGACGGGAAACAGCAACAGCACTGCCCTTCTCGCCTACCCGCTTACCAGTGGGAAAGCCGGAGCCCGGTGCAGGGCGTGCTGGCAAACCAGCCCAGGCCCGAGGCGCGCGCACGGGTCTTCCATCTAAAACACAGTGAAGCAACCAGAGCCACAGACCCAGCGATGTCCCGCCGATTTCCCTCGGAGTTGCTGGAACCACCAAGAACAGACCGTCTTTCAGTCCTTTTCATCCAGGAGGCAGCTGCGTGGGACGAACGTCCATGGGCGGGCAGCCAGCAGCACGGGTGGAAGGGGACATGCAGAGAGGCCTGACCGGGTGGAAGACCACGTCAAAGAAGGTGGGCAGGGAGACTCGGGCCCCGTCGGGGCTGGAGGGCACACTGCCGCAGGCCTCCTCTCTTCCCTTCTGCGGGATTCCCCACGCCTCCGTCCACACCGCGCCACTGACCCTCCTGGGTGCCCGCCACCCTCTGCCCCCCCGACCTCCTCAGGCCGGATGCTGCCCAATCAGTCCTCGTGCCTGATCAAGACAGACCAGCCGTGGCACGACTCCTCCTCCTCAGGCTGGCTGAAAGGCATCACTGAGGCAGGGCACTGGACCACGCCAGGGTGTCTCCGACCTGGCGCCCCTGACATGGGGGCTGGAGGAGGATTTCCGGTGGGAGCCGCCCTGCTCATGCAGCAGGACATCCAGCAACCACGCTGGCTGCTCCCCACTGATGACAGCAGGACGGCCCCAGCAGGTGGGACCGTCGGGTTTGTTTCTAGACATGGGCTACCATCCCATCTAGACGTGACATGGCTCCCAGCAGAGGAGCCCTGTGTCCCGGGAGGGAGGCTTCTGGCGTCAGGTAAGGTGCTCCCCAGTGCGCCAGCCGCTCAGCTGTGAGCAAGGTCCTTGTCACCCTGCATCTTTGTTTCTTGTAAAGCAGGGGTGTGACAGTGCCCCCCCAGGGAGCCACGCGGGGATCGGTGAGGGTCTGGCAGGAAGGGCACACAGGGCAGGGCCTGGGCCCATCCTCACAACTGCATGCGAGCCGGGGGTATTCTGAGCTCGACCCTGGAGACGCTGATGACGAGGCTCTCTGTTCGGATCATCTGGGCGGAGAAGGGACATCTCACCCGGAGAGAGGCTTGCCCTTTGCCCTGGGCTCCAGCACCTCTCCAGCCCCGGAAGGTCTCCGTGGCCCGCGGGCTTGGGCCAGCAGAGTCTACACATGATCCGGCAGGGGCGTCCTCGGGGCCACGCGGGGCCAGCGGTGTCTAGGAGGGCTGCAGGCTGGGGCTCTCGGGTGCAGCGCCAGGCTGCAGGCTGAAGTCAGCCCTGCCAGGTGCAAGAGACCGAGTCCCAGCAAAACCCCCAGACACAGAGGCTCAGCCCGGATGCCCCAGTTGGTAATACTCGGTGTCTCATGGGACGCTGAGCAGCTGAGGGCAGTGCCATCCGTGACTCCGCAGGCAGAGGACACGAAGCTCCGGACGTGGTAGTTTTCCTGGACGCTTCCCTTGGCTGATGTCGGTCTGTCCCCGTTCCTTGACACGAACCACAACTATGACAGCCTGCCCTGAGTTCTGGGAGTCCCTCCAACAAGTCAGCAAACCCCAGGGCAGCAGGGGTCAGCAGGGAGCGGCCCCATGGGGACTGTGCCTTCCGTCTATGCAGGCTCACTCCCGCACCTCCTCGAGGCAGGATGGTGAACTCACCCCTGCCCGTGGGAGCCCTCTCTTGAGCACTCCTCCTCCTCCGGCACAGGGAACCTCTTGCCGTGCTCCGTGAAGGCTAGTGCTCCCTGAGGGGCCGACATCGGTGGTGCTGGTATTGACAGAGGCGAGGCTTTGGGTAACGGGACCGAATAATCTCATTTTAAATCACTGCTCTGAAGGTTTGAGGAAGGATTTCAAACCCCAGAGAAGGCCCGAGTGTCCCTCTCCTGGCAAGGCGTGTGAGAGGGAGACACATGACCAAGACCCCAGCTTAGGCACAGTGGCCAAAAGAGAGCTGCGACCCCCGGGCCTGGCTGAGGCCTTTCCCGAGCTTGGACCAGACACGGCTGTGCTGCAGGCTGCGAGCTGGGCCATGCCGGCAGGACCCAGGCTCCACATAGAAGCTAACTCTGCCCAGCGCCCGGGAGGCACAGGAAGGCAGCCAGAGCCCAGGGCCAGTGGGGCGGGGAAGGGGGGAAGATCACATGGGGAGGAGGAGGTGAGACCGTCCCGACTCAGCAGAAGCCTGGAAACAAGAACATCCAAGCACAAGAAGAACCAACCCTGAGACATGTAACCCGCGAACTGTTTTTTAAAGCAGGTGGACAGCAGCAGTAAAACCAAATGAAGGCCAAAAAGCCAAAAGGTAAAAAGCAGAACAAGTGGACCCGAAAACAAAAAAAGAAGAAGAAAATCCAACAACAAATCTGGAGAAGAACTAGAGCCGCACATCTACGGAAACACGGAGCGAGCCCGCTCTCGGCAGAGCGCTCGAAGACAGGCATGCCACCCCCAGACGTGTCCGTCCTAGAACGGGGGACGGTCACTCATCACACGTGCGATGGAACACCTGCAGCAGGGTCAGGGGTGTCGCCAGGTGGGGGGCACCAGGAGGCGGGGAAGGCTGCTCTTACAAGGTCTACAGGGTCACATGGGAGCCACAGAACACGTAGGAGGAGAACCTTCCAGAGCCGTCGCAGGTCCTCCTCGGTCCTCCTCCTGACGATCGGTTCTACTAAAATTGTAATCGCGAAAACAGAGGAAACCTGACGGGTGAAGTTACAGATGCTGCAGTTGGAAACTACGGTTCTGCATGACAAGTCCTGGGGGACACAATTAGAAAATACAATGCATGCAAATGGATGGACTCAAGGACTTGAAAGGGAGAAAAAGATTCTCTTGAATTATCTTAAGATGATAACAGGGTCTGTATAGATAAACTGAGACCCTCAGATTGATTAACAGAGCTAGTAAGAATTCCCTGAGATTGCTGAATACAGGTTATCATAAAAATCAACAGTATTCCTACGTGTCAACATTGACCAAATAGAAAAGGTAATTAGAAAAAAAATCCCTTTTATAAAACAACAACAAAAAAAGTTAGGTATCTAAGAACAAGTCCAAGTAAAATGACTACTGATTTGATGCAGGAAAAAAAAAAGTGTTCATACATAAAAGAAAATCGTACTTACTGGACAGACAGACCACATCATTCCATGGAAAGTCTCAATACAATAGGATAGCAAATCTCTGGGTGCTTTTATAGTATCCTTTTATTATTTTCTAGACACTTCATATCATTCAAAGCAAAAACTAAGAAATCCCATATTATTAACATATTATATAACTGTATATATACTATACAATTATATTATAATTTATATTATAAATATATCACATATTATAAAGGTATTACAATATATTTTATACGCTATATGATATAATACATTAAGATAAAACTCCAGATCTCAACAGGAGTTTTCACTGGACTGATGAGCTGATTCTGAGATTCATACGGAGAAACGCGCTCAGAGAACTCGGAACCAAAGGAAAACTAAAGAACAAACAGAGGATCCTTCCCTTCCAGACAGTGAGGCCTCTCATAAAGTCACACTGTTAAAGGAGGTGGCGTGGGTGCACACCCAGGCCGCTGGGTGGGTCCCACTGTTGGCCGGCACCCCGGTTCTGTCCCATGTGCGCGTGAGGCCAGAGCACGGCGTGCAGACAGAGGGGAGGTTGGGCCAGGAAGCTGCTGGGAGCCTGGGATGCATACCCAGCCCTGCCAGGGCCCTGAAGGCGACAGTGACGGAGACACTGGCCTGGGAGCCTCCCTGACCAGGGGAGCAGCAGAAAGGGACAGCAGCACCACCATCTCTTGCGTCCACAACAGTGTCCTTCGGAGCCAGAGAGACCAAGTGTTGTTGACTTAGTCCAAGCCTCTCCCTTTGTAAGAGAAACTGAGGCCAAAACGGGATGATGGCTTGGCTGAGGCCATGAGGCAGAACCCTGTCACACTTCCTAACAGAATCTGCTGGAAACCTCACCCAGGGCTCTCTCCAACAATGGCAGAGTGGCGACGCTCTCCCCCGGCCCTGGTATTTGAGCCCTTCTGTCCGCTGCCCTCTTCAATCTCTCCTCTCCTCTGGCCTCAACAGGAATTCTCCCTACTGGTCTTGGTCTCCTAATGCTTTCTCCTCTACCCGCTTCTGGCCCCTGTTCCTTTCCTACTCACCCCTCACTCTGATGTCCGACCAACGCTGTGACAGCCCGCTCAGTGCCCAATGCACTCTCTTCCTGGATGGCTGCAGAACCTCGAGGCTTTGATTACGAGCTCAAAGCTGGCAGCTTGTATACCATGCCTGCAGCCCAGTCCTGCCCCGGAGACAACCCAGGGCTTCCTCAGGCAGTCCAGAGTGTGCATCCACGTGGCAGCACACAGTGGTGAGTCCTAAAGAGCTAACAGCCTCCAGGTGGCGACTTCCTGAGCCAAGAACCTCCCAGGGTCAACATGAAGAACCATGGGTTTCCAGTAGGTGCATGAAACCATCCTACTGATATGACAAAATCAGACTGATGTAAAATCAGTGTCAGAGAAGTCTGTATGTGAGGAGGAAGATCTGGTAATGGACAAAGAGTCCAAGGCAAAAACCAGTGTCTGAGACTGACAGGTACGGCTCTGATCCCAGACGGATCCTGGAATAACAGAGAACTCAGAAACCAGGACACCATGCAGCCAAGTCAGCACGAGGAGTACAGCTGGACCCGGGCATCTCAACCAAGTGACAAGGTAAGACCCAGGCCCGCACCCTGGCTGCTGGCAGATCTGAGAAGTCCAAGCAGGTGTGGACTGACTTCAGCCATAAAGCCACACTAACGCGGCTAATTCGAAAGACCTTCTTCTCGGCCACAGGTCTCCTGTTTCCAGTTTAGGGTCAGGTTTGCAGAACCAAGTATGTCATCAATCAAACCACATAAAGGAAACACAAAAAGCATTTTAACACCATACCTGGTCCCAGGGAGAGACGGTGCCTCCAAAGCACATGAACAGGTACCCCATGGCCACGAGACACAGCCATATCACCAAGGAAAAAAGACGGAGCAGCTTCTTAAACACGGACTCGATGCACACGAGGATGAATATCGCGAAGAAAATCGCCAGGGCTGTCGGGACCGTTATTAAAAATGCCACATGGTCTTCGACTTCCTAAGAGGAAGGAAAATATTGCAAAGGCACAATTTAGCAACATGTGACACCCACAGTTCATGTCCTCAAATGTCATCAACATGAATCAATGTCAAATAGATTGAACTGTAAAAATTATTCCAGAAGTAGAAGGGTCTGAACGTCTGAAAATTTAAATTTCCCATTAAATCACTATGTTTCTCTATAGAAATAACCCAGTATTGTATATTTAAATTATGCAAAACAGCAACACCGTCAAATTTAGATTTTCCCTGATAAATGGAGAAATGGATTTTATTCAAAAGTGAGTGTAAGAATATTTACTATCAGGGTAAAAATAAGACCAGCAACTTCACTGCCTGAATCAGAGGACTAGAAATGCCCTTGCCTTAGAAAATTAAGGCTTCCAAATGGGTTTGAAATGTTTTATTTAAAATCTAAAAATGGTCTGAGTCTCTCAAGTGATGAGCATTTATTTTAATGCATGACAATTAATGTTTTAACAGGATCGCAGGTTAAGAGAAAAGGGTCAGAAAGTACTAAGTGTAGGCATGAGAGAGCAGGAAACACTTAGAAGAATGTGCCGTTTTGCTGGCGGACCTCCCCACTTGTCCGGTGCTCCAGCGGCAAAAAGAAAATGAGCAAGCAGCATTCGCCCCCGATGCATTTTCTGAGGTCCACTTCTGCACAGTAAGGCTCCGCTCCCTCCATCCCTTTCTAGCCCACACGCACAAAAGGAACACTATTTCCATTCTATACAATGTCCGCTCAGTGCGGCAGACGTGGTGCTTCCTTGCGCTACCATGGCATGGATTCAGCCTCTCGCTTTGGCAAAGCATTCCCAGGAGGCCACGCACAGCACCCCCTGTGGGCTGGAGCCACCGAAGGTCTCCATCCCTCATCTGAACACGGGGAGCTACCGACGCACCTCAATCCAAGAACCCAGAGGGGCAGAACCCTAAGAACTTCCCGGGGGGCTTCAGAAGAGCAGAGACGGTGAGATCCGGGATTTGTGGGGCGCTTCTTTCAAATCCCAGAGCCCGGCGAGCTCTTCCCCTGTGCCCGGGGGTACGGGGCTCACGCCACGCCATCGGCAGCTCCAGCTCCCGCCTCCCCCGATACCAAACCCCTAACCCCGGGGACACGGGGAGGCACAGCAGATCCGCCAAATCGCTCCCAGACTCTGGATTAACATCAGGGCAAGGAAAGGGCCCTGAGCCCGCCCGCAGGGCTCAGCTGACTGCGCTTCCCCTTCTCCGCCACCATCACACGCGCCTCCAGATGCCTGGGGAAGAGACAACCACCACGGCGACCGCAACACAGAACAACACACAACCACGTCATGTACTTACCACACCCCCGTGGGGGGCACGGTGTCTGCGCGATTCCACAGGTGAGGAAAAAGAAACCCCAAGAATGAAAATGAGTCTCCACGGCTGGTGCAGCTGGGGAGGGGGGCAGGGGGGCGGCTGGGGTCCCCGCAGCAGATGGCGAGCGAGACCAAGGGGCCGAAGGCATGTGCGTTTCCAGAGCTGGCGGGAGACAGGAGGAGCCAGTGGGGAGTTCTCACTCCCCCGGCACGGCTGTCTTCGCCCCTGATCAGGTGCCGAGTCGCACCCACACCCTCGGCCACACCGCAATGAGGGCAAAGGGTCTCGGCGGTGCCACAGCGGCGAGGGCCCCCCACGCTGCAACCCCACAAATAAATGGGCTCGGGGTCGTGACCGCATGTCCTCTGGGGACATCCAGCCTGAGATCCCCACCACCTGCTACACGCACAGAGCCGGGAAATCTCACTTAAACTGCCCCTAAAGGACTGAACTGTGGACACAGAGCTCGCCCCTAGGTCGCCGGGACGGCCGTTGTCCTGCATGACCGGTCACTCACTCCATCAACCCTGGCCGGGGAGAAACAATCGTCGACTTCATTGGCCCTCGTGTCTCCAGAGAGACCGAAAATGATGTGAAAATAGACATGACTGTGAAGCGAAACTTAGCACGTGAAGCCACGGAAGGGATCGGAAAGCAGCGTCGGGAAGCGTCGCCTGGCCTCTCCCTGCCCCCGTCTCGGAGCGGCTCTAACGGGAATGAGACAAAGACGGGACAAGGTCCCGTGATGCTGGCTCCAGGACAGATACACCTGATACTGTTTCGGGTCTTAAATACTGGAGTCTCTATCACATATACGTTTTTTTTTTCTTTAATTTTGGGGTCCCCATTGCCAAGAAGTGCCTTGTCTGGGCTGAAGGTGACTTCCCCATGCAGCAGAGCAGACACAGTGTCTGGATCCCCTAGTGCTTCTAAGAGTCCACAAATGTGTTTTAATGTCTTTTAAAATCAA
Source organism: Mustela lutreola (assembly GCF_030435805.1). Lineage (NCBI taxonomy): Eukaryota > Metazoa > Chordata > Mammalia > Carnivora > Mustelidae > Mustela > Mustela lutreola. Next base: position 5,535,653 of record NC_081294.1, on the reverse strand, counting down.
AACAAAGAAACATAAGCTCTTGGGGCCAAAGGGCACACACCTGTTGATGCTAACGCAGTCGTGAACTATAATTGTGAGTCCATCTTGAGGGAGGAAAGGGACTTCCACGGCTCCTAAGTCACACGCCACGATCCCTGGGAGCCGATGTGGTGTCCCAGGGGCAGGTGCGCAACTGGAAGAGCTGGACCCTGCACGGTGGAGGACCTCTCGCTTCACCCGCATCCCCCAGCCTCCCGGGGGCAAGCCGGGCTCCCAGCTGGCCTGGGGCTTCGGCCCAGCCCTCTGCTGCTCCCGAGGCTGCCGGCCCCAAACACTGCCCAACCCGAGCCCACGGGAGAGTCCGGCTCTTCTGAAAGAGGGCAGCCAGCAGCTGAGTCTGCATTTGCCTTTGGAACTCAAACTCCAAACAAGTTTTCATAAGGACTTCTCCACAAAATAGCATCTTTTATAGGGCATCAAGAAAAAAAAAAACAGTAGAGCATTCATTAAAGAGTGTATAAGCTTACGAGCCACAATCCTTCCCAGTCTTGCTGCTGGCATCATCTGTCTCCCCCGACCAGGGGAAGTAAATGAAATGCGGGAAGGCCTACCGTGCCTGCACCACAAGCTTCCTTCCCTGCCCTGGTCCACTCCCAGCGGACAGGACCACGGACAAAGCCACAGAGGCACACCCCGTGGCTGTTTTCTTCGGAGCTACTTCAGTTTCCAAAATTTGTAGCATAAAACAAACAGCATAGCTTAAAATAAAATGAACTAAAACATTAAAAACACTGTCAATCTCAATGAAATCTGTTTATGCAGCCCAACCCCACCTCCCTTGGTGGAAACAAAACTTCACCATACAACACAAACTACATGAAACATATGAAAATGCCTTTATTAGTAGTACTCAAATGCCTTTAAAACATGCTTTAAATAGAAAAAAAAAATTCTCCATATGACACAAACTAAGTGAAATGTAGAAAAATGCCCTTATGGCTACTAAAATGTATTCAAATGCCTTTAAAAATGTTTTTAAAAAATACCTTACAATGCAAACTAAATGAAATGTATGAAAATGCCTTTTCATCGCTTCTCGGCCTTTTGGCTAAGATCAAGTGAAAATGCCTTTTCATAGGGAGATCGTGAGCATGGCATCATCTATGTAATGATAACAGGTCCCTCTTGCTTGTTCCCTGGGAACATCTTATCCTTTCCTTTTCAATGCATTTTCTAGTAATTTTGGAGGGCTTCTAATTGCGAGGCCTATTAAGTACCCATAGCTTTCATGTGTTCTGTGACAGCTCTTTGGTTTCTTAGAGGCTTTTCCATAGAGCAACAGATTATATTTTCATTCTTTTCTATGTGCATTTTTTTCTTTTTCTCTTCTTCCTTTCTTTTTTTTTTTTTTTGTTAATCAGTACTACTTTTCATTTATATGGTAAAGGCCAGTCTCGTGCAAAACACTGCTTTTCTATTAAAAAATACTTTGAAGTCCAACGGACTGAAGGTAGGTCCCATCTCCACTTACTTCCGTGTGACTCGGGTTGAGCACTGAGCTTCCCTAAACCTGTCTCTTCATGTAAAAAGCAACATGGATACCACAAGGCTAGTGGGCACTGGGTACATACAGGTGTACCAAAAACAACAGAAATTATTACCATGAGGGCCATCATGGCCTTTTTTCCTTCAAATCTCAATACTTTCTCACCAAGGCTGGTCTGACCGTTCATTATTGGAATGGTGCCCATTTTGCACTCTAAATCATCATTGATCACCACAAATCATTTTGAAGGTTTGTCACAGGGCAAAAATAAATGAGCTTTTAGCTGTGATAGACATTTGACTAAAGATACATACTTTCATTCATTCATATATAATATATGTATGTGTGTGATATAATAGAAAATGTATTTTTCATTCTTTTCCACATATAGAGTCCTACTCCATTTTATCATGAGGTATGAAAGGAATAAACAAAAATTCTGATTAAATATTTCTATAAAATTGTGGTGAAATATATCAAAGACCTCAATAAATGGAGAGATACTTCATGCTCATGGACAGGAAGATAGTATGGTCAAGATATAAATTCTTTCCAAATTAGTCTGTAGAGTCAATGCAATCCCAATTAAAACCTCAGCAAGTTATTTTGTAGATATCGACACATGGATTCTAAAGCTTACACGGGGAGACAAAGCACCCAGAACAGCAAACAATATGGAAGAACAAGAAAAAATTTGGAGCACTGACCCTACTGGACTTTGAATTTTGCTATAAAACTACAGTAATCAAGACAGGGATGGTCCTGGCAGAAGAACAGACCAATAGATCAACAGAATAAAACAGACCCACATAAATGCAGTCAAATGACATCTAGCAAAAGGAAGCAGACCTTAGGCCATAATTCTGTCTGCACTTAACAAGTCCCTTATGCAGCTGTGGAAGATACATCTTTCTAAGCAGGTGCAGACTGGTTTTTCTTACACATATCTATAATTTTTTGTTTATTTTAAAAATATGGTCTTGACCATATTTACTTATTCTCAGTTCCTATTACACAGGCCAGCATTTTCACTCACATTTTAAGAATATGGATAAAAACATGAAATAAGTGTGTTTTACATAAGAAATGGTTCCCATGGGGCATCAAACTTTAAAGAACTCTCCTTTCTACAACTAGACTCCAAATAATATTCCTAAAGGGACTGCTAGTTTCTACAAGTGGTAGACAAGATCTCCAACTCACTTCCCTACCCATCCCCATAAAAAAACAAAAAACAAAACAGAGAAACAGAAAATATGAGTGCTAAACCCTTAGCAGGGGTAGGTATGTAGACAGGAAGTCTATACCACAAAAGCCAGGGGCAGCCGGGAGGAATGAGAACCAGCCTTGCCCTGTAGACAACAGGTGCCCAGGAGATGCCAAAGCTGAGAACCTCAGCAGTGTGTAGATCTACAGGACAGCGAGTGTGGACAAAGGGAGCCAGAGTAAACCTCAGCTGGGGTACATCCCAGCTATCTTGGAAAGAGCAGCTAACTATTCTTAGGCAAAAGCTTTCCCACTTAGAATCACAGTATTCCAAGCAATTAAAATCAGTCAACATCTTTAAAAAAATTCGCCAAAAATGATCAGTCACCAAGAACGAGTGTCCAAGGAAATAAAAAATGGTTTAGATTCTCAGGGACTGTAGACCCTGAAAGTGACAGCCAGAGAATACCAAATAGCTGTATTTGACACATTTAAAGGAATAAAGGACGTACTTTCAAGGATGCTCATACAACAGAAATCGATCAGGTACAAACACATAGAAAATGGAACCTGTAAAGCTGATCAATATAATCATGTCAATAAAAGTTCAACCACTGAAAAAAATAGAGACAGAAAACAGAAAAAAGCAAGGGTTAAAAAGAAAATCAGTGAACTAGAAGATTCAACCAAAGAGTTTATTTACAATGCAACAAAAGAATATACATATTTCTTTATAATATGTAAGAGATAAAAATTATAAAAAGCCTAAGACACAGAGAATAGAATAAGATGAATAAGAAGGTATTAACATGTCTGATTGGAGTTCCCAAGTTGACAAAATGAAGAGACTTGAAGACATAAAATATCTAAAGACAGATCACTTGAGGATGTCTAGTACTAATTAGCACTAATGAAAAACCAACTCCAGCCAGGTAAGCAAAAAGAAATACATACATATATCTATGATGGTAAAAATGCAAAATATTAGAGATAAAAGAAAAAATCCTGAGTGGATAAAGAGAAAGGAAGGACTGCCCACAAAGAAGAACAGTTCACATGAGAGCAGAAATTTCAACAGTGCAAGGCAGTGAAGACAAATTATTGAAGGAAAAAAACAGTCAACCTTATATCACCAAGAAAACGTGTGCTTTTTTTGGTAATAAGAGCAAAAATGCAAACATTTTTTAAAAATTATTTTTAAAACAGGATCTACCATTGAGAAACCTGCTTTAAAAGAACTTCTAAAAAATTATATAATCCTAAAAGGACTGTATGAATTGGAAGAAGGCGGTGAACAAATATAATGGTAAATACATTGGCACAACCAAACATACACTGTCTATCTGAAATTATAATAATGAATGTCTAACTTCCAGGCTTAAAAAGACAAGTGAAATATGCATTAAGTAAAAACTAAAAACTTCAAGGGTAAAGATAAAATGATAAAATGCTCAATTCCAAGGCAATGAAAATAACTTTAAGCATCTATGAACTCATAAAATGGTCTCAAAATATATAAAGCAAAAATGTACAGACCTAGGGGGAGAAGTAAATTAATTTTACCGAGAGCAGATTTCATCATCTCCATCCAGGTATTGATCGGTCAAGCAAACAAAAGTAAAAACAAACAAAATTAAGAAGATGCAAAATATTTGAATGTAATAATTAATAAATGACCTATTGGTAAATAAGGAATTCCACACTCATCCTTAGGAAGAATAATATCTCATGTGCACATGGAATATTTATGAAAACTTGCAAAAAGTGTCAAAGAAGAGGTATCACAGAGACCCATGTTCCATGATCACAATTTTAAATTAGCAGTTTGTAACAAAAACATAAGTTAAAAATAATCACATATTTGTAACACAAAAAGCGTAACTCTAAACTGGGGGTGGGGGGGAGGAATGGAAGAGGAATCTGTACCAGATCTAGAAGGTGGAAATGAAGCAAGTCCTCACCGAAAGTCTTCAAAGTCGGACAGGATGACGGGCAGCCACAGAGGGCCAAGCAAGGCTTCAGCTTGTCCTCAATGCCCCACCTCATACTCTCCTGCTCCTCTGCCCAACTTCTAGCCACTGGGGAACAGTGGTCCAGCAGACACGCAGCCGCAGAAGCACAGTGGTAGCAGTTACACAGAAGTATTGGTTTCCCAGAAACATCTCCATCGAGTTCCTCCATCTTGGTCACCTACGGTGACTAGCCAAGTTTGGCTTCACAGATTTCCCTGAAAGAACCCGCTTCTCCATCCAAACTAGTCCTTTACTAAGAATTCTCCGTGATTCTACAGATACTCTCCTTTTGAGAAACAGTTGCTGACTCATTACCAACCTCAAAAGGGACTGAACACTGATCATGGACCATCACCAAGTCTCCCCGCAGTCCAACCTGCTCATGTGTATGGAACTGTCTGGTGACCCCCTAGCCATGAAGTGGACGTGCACAGCAGCACCCCACCAGCAGACGGAGGGGGGCTGCATGAGCTAGGGCTCAGGTAGACTCTGACGGCACAAGTAAGCTGTAGGAGCAAACGTCACCGGTTCGCATCGGCACTGGTATGGCCACACCACCTGCCCTGTCCCCCTCAAGCTACATCTACATCCTCATGCAGAGCTCCCTATGACCTGCTGCCTGAGGAAATACAAATGCAGGTCTGGGTGATGCCTGGTTCTGCAGAATACACTGAGGGCCACCCAAAAGAAGACAACGGAAGCACTGTAACTCCAAGCCCCTTAAGTGTGCCACCCTCTGGAGGACCAGCCAGCCAGCCATGGCGGGTCGATTACAACTGATGGATGGCACAGACATTTATTTTCACTTCAACTGAACCTACTTTGGACACGGGTTTGCTTTCCTGTCCGTAATGCTTCCACCCAAAGCACCATCTATGGACTTTCCCCATGAGCTCTCCACTCGCAAGGTATTTCACAGAGCATGGCTTCTGACAGAAACATTCATTTACAGCAAATGATGCATGACGATGAGCTTATGCTCTTGGAATTCACTGACCTAACCCTGCTCCTCATCGCCCTAAAGCAGCTTCCTTCATGGAAGGAGAGAATGAGCTTCTAAAGACTCAGTGAGGGTACCAGCCTAGGGGCGACACCAGGTAGGCTTGAAGATACCCCCTGGGACAAAAGAGATGCTTGGGAACAGCCACCAAGGCAAGACATGGACTCTGCCACCGCCAGGATCCACACAGGTCTGGGAATCGGGGAGTGGAAGCAGGAGTGGCCGTCCACTCCTGTAAACTCCCATTCTCAATCCTATAATTGTAGGTTGTTCCAGTTTTGAGGGCTTAGTTGCGAAAGGAGGACAGCCTCCACCAGGGAACTCAATAATGTCTCCATTAAATTGGACACAGAGATTGCTATCTGGCCGCTCTAAGCGACTAATGTCACTGAACCAGTGGGTAGAGAAGAGCTTTTAGTACGGCCGGGTGACTGATGGACACTACCAAGACAAACTGGGCTGCTCGAGCACAATGCGGGCAGGGAAGGCCAGAGCATGACAGAATGGACGTTGTAGTGTTTCTCGTCTGCTCCCGTATCCAGTGATAAAAGTTCTCGGACATGTCTCACAAGTACAGTCTATATGCAAAGTACCAGGTGAAGCAACTGTTTACACCCCACCTGCCAAGGAAATGGAATCAGATAAGGTGCTTGCACAGGGCAAAGGGAATACGGAATGGGCAGCAGGAGGACGTTAGAATACGAGCCACATCCCCGTGATCAGCTGGAGAACATGGCAGGAGCCATGACTATTTCTTCCTTGGGCTGGTATGAATGTATTTGCATGTGCATGTGTCTGTGTGCATGTGTGTGTGCATATCATGCAATTCTTCTTCTGCTGCTGCTTTTGCTATAACATGAGATGCACGAGTACTGTATGAGTAGCTTCTATACTCAAGTCTGGAAGAAAAGGGATGTTTAAAAGACACAGTCCTTAGATGAGAAACGAACATCACTAGAGTGGACAAAGTGGCCCTCTGCATCCTCTTTTAGGGAGATGGCTGGCCTGTTTTCCATTGCACAGAGAAGAGTTGTATCACGTTAGGTGGAAGCGTGATCCTGCTGCTGCCTTCTCTATCCAGAAGTAAAACAGAGTTCACAGCGGTGTACATGGTGCCCAGGACACAAGCAGTCGACTATGTTGGATCATTCTATCATCACATTGACTAAAGCTACTTCCCAGCATCCCCCTTCCCTGGATGCTCCTAGACAGGCGCTGGCATCGGGGGTGCTCGCCTGAGATGTGGGAGGTGGAAGCAAAGCAGCCCCCAGGAAGGGTAGCCTGCTGGTCACAGATGGTCGGAGATACACGAGGAAGAGCCTGGGGGACCCCAGCCTGCCCTGACTCTCCAGGGATCTGTGTGCAGCCCAGACCTGGGCCCTCACCAGGCACTGGGCTACGGGCTCGCACAGGTGGGTGCCACACAAGGGTAACCGCTCTCGGGAACCCCCCCAGGAGGCCTTCTCGGGTGGACGCAGGCGCTCAGGTCCTCAGCTCTCCTTGCGCGACTCTGCTAGTTCCTAATGCTCCCTGCGGGCGACCAGCTTTCCACTGAAACAAGCAGGCTGGAAGGAAGGAACTCTGCATATCCGCCTTCAGAAGCTACAACAACAAAACAAGCACAAAGGACAGCAACAAAAGCAGCCCAGAGAGAGCAAAGGAAGGTGGGATGGTGGAGAGCTTCGGAAACACCCGCTACTGCCTCCTTGCAGGTTCCTCCTGGGAAGCGCTTTCTGACCTCCTCGGAAGTTCGAAGTAACCATGCTTTGGCCAATGAAACACCAGCAGAATTCCGGGGGTGCCCCCTGGCCGGGCCATGGAAATGCCGGTGTGAGGCCACACCGCACGGCCCTTTCTGTGGCGCAATGATTAACAAAAGTGCTTGTCGTGAGAAGGACGCCTGCAGCCCCAGCTCCCTGGGGCTGAGCAGAAGCTGAGTTGAGCAGAAGCTCCCTCCTGGCCAGGATGTGTGCACAAGAAATAATCCTCTGGTGTGTTGGGCCAAAGTTGGGGTTTGTAAGCCCATCAAAGCCTATAACATCTTCACTGACAACAAAAAAATTAGTGCATGACAAAACCTAATGTGACGGCTTTGACTGCGGCCAGCCGGCGGGAGAGGCAAGGACACTGTCACCAGAGACTGAAAAATGGCAACCAAGTTAGCAAAGGCCCAACACGGGTTTCTCATTTCTCTTGGAAGGCAAGCGATGCCCTAACAGAATTCTAAGTCTAGAGCAGGGCTCAGTGAACTGTCTTCGTAAGGAGCTAGGTCATCAGTACTTGAGGCTTAATTTTGGTCGCGTGGTCTCAGTCTCACCATTTAACTCTGTGGCCGGACCAGAGACATGGCCACAGAAAGGTGTTTCCACGGCCTGGAAATGATGGCCAGGCTATACTGAATAAAACGTCATTGGAAAAAAATAGGCAGTGTGTCCGATCTCGTCCCTGGCCAATGTGTGTAGACCGCTACTCCGGACGAGGTCATTGAACAAAATGTGACCAGTGTGTGTTCGCTGCTGTTGGCCGCATGTGTTCACGCAGCACAGCACACACACGAGATCAGAAAAGGAGAAAAACCTCCTCCTGCTTAGAAGGAGGAATGAAGCGGAAGCAACACAGTCCAGAACTGTACAGCTCTGCGAGGCCGTGAGAGGGAAGTGATTCAGCCTGGGTTCCAGGGTGAGAGAGGATGAAAACGCAGCCTCGTGGGGAGACCACGCCCACTGCTGAACAGCGGACGGACGGAGGGTCTCCGAGTACAGCCCAGTGAAGAGTGCGGTGCCAGGAAATCTCCTCAACTAGACAGAACGCCACATGGAAGAGAGGACCAGAGAGTGTGTCACTCAAACAGGGTCTGGGCAGGTGCCAGCTGAGAAAGGGCAAGGGTGTGGGAGGGAGAGAAATGGGTTGAGAAGGCAGAGGAACAGCAAATCTAGCAAGCGTGTCTTGGAAAGAAGGACGATGGCCGCGGACAGACACCTGGATGCACACGCCTGAAATGACACAGATGAGAAGCTGATACCCCTGGAGAGATGTGTGTTTCCAGAAGAAATACCAGCCTGCCCTACGACTGCTCTAGGCTTCCAGGAAGTTCTGGGTTCTCTGTCTCTGACAGGCAATGGGCAGAGGCAATTGCTCAGTCCCCAGGTGGGGAAGATTCCCAGATGGGTTCAAGGGCATGATCAACAGGGAAGGTTCAGAGGTCAGAGAAAACAGCACACAAGGGGACGATTTCCAGGACAAGAGTCTGGGTCTAATGAAGAATCAGTTCTCAGCCCCCGGGGTCAGGGACCCTGGAACCGCCTGTCTGGAGACTCAGTGTCCCCTGTGTCATCTTTCTTCGGCGGATCAGCAAGGACAGGGCACGGCTCTCGGAAAGGTTAAGACAGAACAGACATATGATGACATTAAGAAAGGTAAAAAAGAAAGCAACAATGTTATAAATAAAAACCAAAGACAGAATATATGTAAATGAGAACAGTATTATCAATGCATACCATTAAATTTGGCAATTTGGATGAAAAACAAAAATTCCTAGAAGTATCTTATTGAAACTGACTCAAGAAATAGAATTAGAAATACTGAACAATCCGTTTAATATCAACAATACCGAAATGGAAGTTTTTAACTCTCCTTACAGAGAAAGCAAGAAGCCCAAGTAGTTTCCCAGCAAACTCTATCAACTCTTTCCAATGTGCCCAAAACTCTTAAACTCTTACAGAAAACTGAAAAAGAAGACATGGTTCCTGATTTATTTTATAAGGCTATCAAAACTTTTAAAAAAATGAAACAGTTTGGGGCGCCTGGGTGGCTCAGTGGGTTAAAGCCTCTGCCTTCGGCTCAGGTCATGATCTCAGGGTCCTGGGATGGAGCCCCGCACCGGGCTCTCTGCTCAGCAGGGAGCCTGCTTCCTCCTCTTTCTCTGCCTGCCTCTCTGCCTACTTGTGATCTCTCTCTCTCTGTCAAATAAATAAATAAAATGTTTTTTAAAAAATGATAGTTTGATGAAGGAATATTCCAAACTCACTTCACAAAAAAATGTATTTGCAAAACCCTTAATTGAAATGTTAGCACATCCCATCCAAAATTTTATGAGATGTCATGAAAATGTGGTTTGCCTCAGGAACGTAAAAATTGTTAAATACTAGAAAATCTATAACTATTATTCATTACATAGAAGGATTAAAAAACAACTTAAAAAGCATATACAATCACTTCAATTTAGTAAATTCAGCACCCAATCACATTTAAACTTTTTGTGTAAAATGTATCAAAAGGAAATCTCAAAGGAGATCTACAAAACCATTATTATCCTAAATAAACTATGAAGAGACTCTCTTTAAAATTAGGAAGAAGGCAAGGATACTCATGATCACCAATTCTGTCAATATAATTTTAGAGTTCTTAGCCCACAAAATAATATAAGAAATAGAAACTTACGGTCTTTGTACTAGGAAAAAGAAAATAAAACTCTCGTTACTTCAGGTGATATGATTATCTACACAGGAAACATGAATGTACATTTCACTTATAAAAAGCATAAGATAGCAAGTTGCAGAATGACATATATAAACTGTAAAACTTCACTAAAACACATAGATGAATAGGGAGATGCTCCATTGTTCATGGGCAGAAAAATTTAACATCATAAAATATCGATTCTAATTAGTGAATCAATAGATTCAATATGACACTAACAAAATCCCAGTTGAGTTTTTCCCTCGGAGATTGACAAATGATGACTATAAAGTTTGTAGAGAAGAAAAAAGGTCAAGAGTAACCAGGAAACATTTGAGGGAGCTGAATGTTACTTGCCCTGCTTAATCTAAAGACGGGTTATAAAGCTTTAGTAATTATAGAGGTGTGTGTGTGTGTGTGTGTGTGTGTACACACGCAATACTCGGGGATAAAAACAAACAAAAATTAACCAATGGAACAAAAGAGAACACATAACAAATCACTCATATATGGAAATTTGATATATGACAAATGTGGGGAAATAGCTAAATGCAGTTAATAAAATTCATTCACCTTAAGGAGAAAAATGTAAATGATCCCATCACTACCTCACACCATACACATGCAGTAATATATATAATATGTATTTGTATGTACATATGCATGTATGTATATGATAAAATGAACAAAAAAAAACCCAACAGAATGACGACAAAAAGTACAATATGAAGGCTGCTTCTGAGGCAGACAAGGGAACGGGACAGGAGGCAACATACGGACTAAACTATGTTACTGGACATATTTTAGTTTGGACTGGGTTCATGGGTGTTTATTTTAACATAAATAAATAAGGAATCCAGAGAGAGACTGATGAGAATCCTGCTTAAAAAACAAAGAACAGGGGCACCTGGGTGGCTCACTGGGTTAAAGCCTCTGCCTTCAGCTCGGGTCATGATCCCAGGGTCCTGGAATCGAGCCCCGCATCAGGCTCTCTGCTGAATGGGGAGCCTGCTTCCTCCTCTCTCTCTCTCTCTGCCTGCCTCTCTGCCTACTTGTCTGTCAAATAAATTAATAAAATCTAAAAAAAGAAAAAAATCAAAGAACAATCAAATTGGTCAAATCCCGTTTTGTATACCTAACATTCAATTCTGATGAACATGGCTATTGTATGCTTGACTTAACTGCAAGCCACTGACGGGAAAGGATTAGACATCTGATCCACCAAACGTCTGAAACTCTTACCTCTTTTGTTAGTATTCACCTGATTCCTTTATTCTCTGAATATGTAAGTAACATCATTATTGGTTCTAGTAGTGAACTAGTCTGAAATGTTTCCTTTATAATGTCCGCAGATCGTTAGCAGCTTGAAATCTCACTGTGCCCCTTATTTTTTATACAGCTTTACAAAATAATAATACAGACATTTAAAACACACACAAGGATAATTCGGTCTTGGGGGGTGGGAACGGAGAAATAAGAGACAGAGCCTTGGAGCTCTGGCTTTTTGTAGCTGCAGTAAAGGACATTATGGGAATGGGTAGGAGACCTCTGCGGTCAACAGCCGGTCCCAAAAGCGCTGATCCACGACCTCCCCACCAGCAACCTCCTGCAGGTGGTGACCACAGAGATTTGATTCATTCATAGGATTCTCTCAGGCAATGACCGTCTTGAGAAATCCCAGGACTTTCACTGTTCTAAAAAGAAGCTATTGTACTTTATGTCTGCATGCTTCAAATACAGTAAATTATTCATTGAATATGTTTTAATTGTGTTAATAATTGACAATTCCCATTCCTAGCACCAAGTTTTTTAAAAGTGATGTGGTTCAATTCTAAGATACAAGGGGCCTTCCGTAACCGTAAGAGCATCGACCTAGGTCCATACTCTAATTCTATCTTGGACCATACCATTGTTCCAGAGACCTGGGCAAAGTTAGAAAACCAGTTGGCTTTTGCTCACAATGCCTTCTCAGGTCATGGTTCCCATTACTGCTTCCGTCACTCTCTCCCCTGAGTATGGCTTCTAGGGTCAGAAGTGTAAGCCCAAGTAAAAGGTAGGAACAACAACAACAAAATTATTTACAGGGCTGCCAGCAATGGCTAGACTCAGGAAGTTTTTTTCAGAACGTCTCCTCTTTCCCTTCCTTATGGTTTTTTTTTTTTTTTTAAATCATATCCTTATACAAAGAGGGCAAAGAAGCAACATTATCCACCCCTCAATTTAGTCAAAATACAAAACACCTGAGCTGACCCAACAATCCTTTTCTCTCCTCCTAAATGCACCTGGGGGTTGCAAGCCAGAATTCCTAGGGGTGTGTCAATTTCCTGGTTTAAAACCAAGAAATCACATTGTAAATATCTAATTATTCTTGGTAATTTTATATACCATTACCCAAAGCTAACAAAATTGGGAAACATGAGGGCAGCAGGTGAATGTGGCATGAGTTTTAGCACTAGAAAATTAAAAAAAAAAAAAAAAAAAAACAACTTGTGTCAAATTGTGACTTTTAATTAAACTGTGCTTCTCCATCTATGGTTAGTAATTCAAAGTTTATGCACAACGTTTCTCAGATTGTTAGAAACACATGCCGTGCTCCTTCAAACCCAGATTGAAGAATCCTAGTCTTCATGTGGTTTTCAGCCAGAACTACATCTAAGGAGACCTCAACAAGGAAAACCATCTGTGGTACAAAGATACTGACAACGGTGACCTACACTGGCTTTGGGTGCATGTGCGCCTGGCAATGTGCTCAACGTTCAAAGGATCCAACCTTCTCAACCCTCTCAACGCCCCCAGAGCTCCCAAACCTGCCTGTGCTCCTCGTACTGTCTCCTGGATAAAGCATCTGAGCCTGCAGCAGGTAAATTAATCTGTCAGGAACACACACTATGTGCCAGAGCAGACCCCAATCCAGGTCCATCAGCAGAGTTCTGCACTGGGAACCTGTAGGCTGCGCGATGGCAACAGCAGCTGCGAAGGAAACCAGACCCACCCCATAAATTCCACATCCACTCACCACGCGCCTCGGCCACGGCTAGTGCCTCGTTAAGATGGGGGGCTCTCGGGGGGCCCGGAAAGAACTAACAGCGAGTGGAGGAGAGAAGTCAAGCTCACAAGACTATTCTGGACGTCCGATGACGGTAAAGCGGTGGTGAGATGATGTCACAGTGTTCTAGCACTTGCGGGCGTCAGAGGCAGAAACCCGCAGGGGTGGGAACGTGCAGCAAAGGCGAGACTGTTGAAGCTCAAGACGGAGAAGCTGAGTAAGCACTCAGGGAGGAAGAGGTCTCTGTGGGGGGGGGGGGGGGCACCACAGGGACACTGTGGAGCTGGAGGGGGTCAGGGGCAGGTGCTCTCAGCCCCTGACATCCAGGCTCAGAGGTTATCCTGGGGAGGGAGACAGGAATGGAAGGATGACATCAGTGCATCGGAAATGAGCCACTTCTGGCGGGAGCACTACCCAGGGGGCCACCAGTCCCAGAGCTGGCCCAGGAGGCGCTCGGTAAATGGCAGTGAAGGAGAGGGAGGGAAGTCCAACGAACGGTGCCTGCTGATGCCGCTCTCGAGTTCTAGAAAGGACGAGCGGATCATTCACAGACACCCAGTGTGAACTCTACCACCAGCCATTACTGATCAAACATATCAAAGTGATATAATCCCGCCATCAGATACCTTTAACAGAGTAACAGATCCGCGCTAACAGTATTATTACCTCTCAAATAGAGTAACGTAAAAATATCAGGAAGAATCCGTAGATTTCACACGTGGATCAATCGGGAATGATTTTACGCGCCACAGGATTTATGCCAGTGACTTCTCAGACATCAAAGCATGGCCACAGACAAATCCTCCGCTTAATGGGAAAGACGCTGGGAATATTCAGCATAATGAAAATAAATGACACCCACCTCACTGAGCTCCTCATCAGGAAGCATCTCTACCGAGATTTAACACGAAAGCAGAAAAGCGGTGACGTGTATGTAACGCCATCACACAGAATGATGGCTGAGGACACTCACCTCAGGATGATCTCCCAATGGGGAAACTGCTCTCGTGCCGGGTCGGGGGCTGGGAATTCCAGATCTGCACCCATGTCCAGTACAGCTCCCAATGAAAACTCAAGCGCCTTACATCCAGCCAGAGCACTGCACCTGGGAGACCTTGAAGAAAGGACCTCACTTCTCTGGGTCTCGCTCGGTGTCCTCATCTAGAATGAGCGCCCTCCCAGCTTGAAGGCTGTGTGACATGTTCCTTCACAGCAATGATAAAAATGCAAGAAAAAAAGACCCGCTAGGGGCAGCAGCTCCTGGGGGTACGTTCCGCGCCAGGCATAACCCTTAAGTGCTTCACATGGACTGATTTGGACCACTGCCTAAGAAGGCAGGTACCATTCTATTTTACATACAAGGAAACGGAGGCACAGAGAGTTAAACAATTTGCCAAAGATCACAGACAGGGAAAGGGACAAAGCTAAAGGGTCAATGGAGATAGACGCTCTCAACCATTACCCTCTCTGCCTTTTTAAAGGGAGAAGACTAGGTACCATGCAGATGTTTAATTATGCATTTTAATACCCCAAGGAGGCTTCCAGAGCCTTTCTTGTTAGCCATCTAAATGGCAACCACCGTTCCTGCAGAAAATTACAGTTTTTCCCTTATCTTTTGTTTAAACAACAGTTAAATCATAACTAAAATGACTTGTGAATTACTGGTTGCAATTACAAACACCTGCCATGTAAGATTTTCCTGCATGCACAGAAATCCGCCAGAAGGTGTATCTTTAGCTACCTCTATTCCCATTCCTAAGAACAGGCACTACTTCCCATGCATCCCCAGAATTATGAGACTAGAGGAAGTATGCACAGAATTTCCTGCACCTCTCAAGGAGGATCCCAGAACATTCCATTGCCTTCTCTAGCCCTCACCCTCCAAGGAAAGGGTGAAGGATTGAGTTTGTCCCTACGGATGTCCTTCCACCCACTGGGGGCGCTGAAATATTGTCTGGAAAGATAAAACCGATTTCCCTGTACAATGACTGGGTTTGTTTGTTTTGGAAGGATTAAAATTCTTTTTCCATGTATAGCCAAAAGAAACACTGATATATCTGTTCCTAGAAAAAACACCCAATGCTAGAAAATCGATTTGGAATGACAAGCACTTATGGTTATTGTTTGAAAGACCTACCTCACCAAATCATGTAAAAGCAAGAAAGGAGATCATATTCCCAGTTCAAATCATGCATTTACATATTTAATCAAAGTACATATGTTTCTATAGATTGCAATATCATACTCAAGCCAAAAAAAATCTATTTTATTGCAATATCTGACTATTTAAAATTTATGAGAGTAAAAGTTTTCCATTCCAGTTGAAATATTAACTATTTCTAATCATAAATTTTACCTAAAACAAATCTGGTCAGAGGCAGCTTGTATTTTGACAAACTGAAAAATTCATGTCAATTTCCTAACAATGGCAGGCTAATTTTGAGAAAAGCATGCTGATTTTGGACATAATAAATGAGACAGGACTTAATTCTGATGGATGGTTTCCATGCACTTAGCAATGAGAATCAGTCCTGAAAAATGAAGTGAGCTCCTAAGACTTAGAACTTAAAGTCTGGTTTCATTAGTTCCAAGTTTATGATGCCAGGTGTCAAGTCTTTTTTGCCCATCATGCCCTGTACTATCATTAAAATGTCCATGAAAAGCAAGAGAAAATATTTTTCATATTATTAAACAAAATGTTAAAATTCAAGACATCCTATCAGGTGTCCTGTTTATTTCACGTCTAGATATTTCCTGACAAATATGGGATTAAAGCTATTGAATAGCTTTAAAAAAAAAAAACAACTAATTAATAGCTTTTTATGTAGAAAACACTTAAGTGAGATAAAGTTTCAATTCAGAATTTATTTTGATACTATAATAAAAATACTTCAAGAACTACTTTAAGTTCAAGACTAACTGATAGAGATTCATGGACTCATCCTACATAGAAATGAAGGGAATGGGTTTGTGAATAATGTCAGTTAGGGAGACAGTAAGTCAAGACAAAACTTACTGCTTTCTTTTTGAACAGCTGTATCAAAGCACTTCATACAAAGGCAATTACATACAGCAGAACATCACTATGTACTTGGACGATGCCGAGACCATTTTGTGATCCAAATGTTCTAGGAGAGGACGGATGAGCGTTAAGATTGCCAGACTTTTTCTACTATAAGAACTGGTGGAAGTCTATTAGAAACCAAAATCAGGCAGATTCGTGGGAAAGAAGAAATCTGTCCAAGATTTCTGGCAGCAGAAATAGATCCGCCGAGCTCCTGAATTACATCAGAGCCCAGCTATTCTAGTAAAGTGCTCGAAGGTGGAACCCTGGCCCGGCCCCAATCGACTATTTCCATCTTCCCGAGGTAGCCCAGCTCTGGTCGGCCTGAGACATGAGCTCACCCCACTCAGTGAGAACACAGCTCTACCTGTGCACACCACCCCATCTTTCAATACTCCATCTTTGACTGTGTGAATGGAGAGTATTTTTCGGACAGTAGAACTGCTGTTTATGATATTACTGAAAGCAAGAGAGAAATGAGCTGTCCAGAGCTCAGAACTGTCCCAGTCCTTCCCAACATCCAGTATCCGAGGAAAGTGTTCTCAACCTCCCACTGGGCCCTGCAGTCCCAGGTCCCACCTGAAGGGAGACTCTACACCAGCCCCAGGCATACTCCCCGATTCTGGAACATTTCTGCATAGCTCTTCACCTCAAAAGATGGACCCAGCAGTCAGTCTGTGGACCAGGTACAACAAGAGTCCATTCTGTGGCCTCTGGCCATCCTTCTGGGCTACGGCCACGCCTCGGGGAGTGCCGCCCCGGTGCTTGAAACAGTCTAGCTGGATGCCAACACAGTGTGGGAAATTCTGATTTCTCAAGAAAAAGTAAAGAGATCTGGATAAACTTTTACAAGGATACCACTCAGTACTTGACACCCCGTGAAGCGGAACATAAAAGAATTGTATAAGGAAAGACAAATCCAAAGCTCGAAACAAATCAGAGAAGGGTGCTCTGGCTGGAGTACTCGGAACCCCAGACAGACCTCTTCGAGAACATCGCCATCAGCACAGCTGAAGAAGTTAGAGATCTGTATCACAGAAAATAAAGTGGTGTGTGTCCGGGAGATGCGAACTTCGCCCTTGTCTTTAAATATATTAATGGTGCTATAAATAGGCCGTCACCTGCTCCTCCTTTTCCATTTGGAAGAGAACAAGCTAGAACGGTTTGAATTACAGATTCAACAGAATCACAAGCAGCAATGTCCTGGGAGAACAGATTTCCAGGGGAAAACTGACATGTTTTCTTCCCTGCAAGCACAGAAATGAAAAGAAGATGCTTTTAGAGACCGAGTTTCCAGTCTTAAAAGTGGTGGAGATCAAGATGCCATTCCAGGGAGCATTCGAGGCTAATTACAAGGGTGTGAGGACTGCCTTGAAATCACACCCAGAAAACAGGATCCAGGGGTGCTCTCTGCTTTATAGGTAAAGCCTATAAACCACGTGTTAAGAACCAGTTCTCGGTCTGTGGCATCCTCATCTCCTACCTTCTACTCTTTATTCTCACTGAACGCCATCCGAAGACAGCACTTCTAGAGTAGTGTGTGTGGGGGGGGGGGGGGACTTTTTTACTTTTTAAAGAACCCTATGATGATAACAAGTTTTCCCATGCATAATAATTGCGCACCATCTGGCTCAGGATATCAGAAACAAACTGCCAAACACGAAGGACAGCTATTTGCCAGACCCGGTGAAACACAAACCGACAACCACTTCTTTGCTCGGTGGACACGACTACAGGTGCATGCTTAGAGTCTAAGCTTAAAAACTATCACTCAGTAGAGACATCCCCAGATCAACCGATGACCAAAAATACTTCACTGGAGAAGCGACGCCTGGCACAGGCAGCGCATACATAATCATCACCACAGGCGGTGCAAAAGTTTGCCCCGCACAACCAGAACGGTCGGTAACAGGAAGTTTACCGCCATCTACAGATTTTCCCTCTCCGCCCAAGGGAGCGAGCCAAGGATTCCTGCTCGAAAAATATCAATTGGCAAAACTGGCATCAGCTGTTGAGTTGCATTAGGCTCCCAGTGATGAAAGCCACTTTAATAGCCCGCACAAAACAGTAAACACGATGAACTACCCCTCTAGAAACGGGAAATCAGGGGTCCGTCAGTGCTTGCTACCTACAGATGGGGGCTCACAACAGGTCAACACCCCATCTCCTTCGGGCTATGGCAAGAAAGACACACGGGCTGCAAGGCAAAGGTGTATAATAATATCCCTTTTTTTTCTTCTTCTTCTTCTTTTTTTTTTTTCCATTTCCCTCGCCATTAACCACCTTCAGAAGGCAGCTCCGGAGAGTTCCCGAACCATCTAAACTAAACCGCCCGCTCCGGGCCGTGCAGGGGCCTCGAGAAGCAGCCCGCTGGGCGCTCCGGGGGCAGATGCTGCGGGCAGCGGCGCCGGGAGGTCGGCGCGGCGGGCTCGGCCAGCGGGGGCGCGGGGCCGGGGCAGGCACACGCCCCGGCCGTCCACCTGGGGAGCACCCCGGCAACTTTATTTTGGGCAGAACCTTCCGGGGAAACTTTTCTCTCGCCCGCAGCCCAGGCGAGCCGGGCCGGCCGCGGGCGGGCAGGGAAGGCCGGGAGCCGCGGGCCGAGGCGCCAGCCCCCGGCGGGACGCGGCTCGCCGGGCTGGGTCCCTGCGGTGTCGGGACCCGGGAGGCGCGGGGCAGGTCGCGCGGGGAGGCCACTCACCAGCCGGAGCGCGAAGAAGACGGCGAGCAGGGCGAGGCAGGCGCCCATGACGATGAGCAGCAGGAAGACGATGAGCGGGTGCTGCTGGCTCATGCAGTAGTAGGACTCGTAGAGCCAGTCCCGGGACCGCTGCAGCCCGTCGCCGCCGCCCGCCGCCGCCGCCGCCGCCTCGGCGCGGTCCCGCAGGTAGCGGCGGCGCCGCATCGCCTCCCGCCACATCGGGCCGGCTCGCGGGGCGCCCGGCCGGGGCTGCGCCGCCCGCGTCCCACCCCCGCGCCGCCTCGGCCGGCCGGGCTGCCGCGCTCGGAGCTGCGCGCAGGGGCCTCCGGCGCGGGCGGAGCTCGGCGCCCCGGGCTGGGCGCGCTGACGCGCGGGCGGGGGCCGGGCGGCGGCCTCAGGGGCTGCTCCCGGCGCCGCCGCTGCCGCCGGCGCGCGGGAGGGGGCGGGTGCGACCGGGGCCCTCGGCCCGCCTCTCCCCCACCGCGCGGCGCGCAGCCCGGCCTCCGCCCACCGCCGCCGCCCCCCGACGGCCCGGCCACGCGCTGGGGGGCGGCCCGCGGCCGCGGAGGGGAGGGGTGCGGGGAGCAGGGGGCGGGGGTGGGCGCCGGCCGCGCCCCAGCCCGGACGTCCCCTCCTTCCGCCCTCCCACGCTCAGCCTCGGCGTGGCCCACCTCCTCGCCACTGGCGGAGCGCGGCCTGGGGTTCCCGCTGCCTGCCCCCCCGCAACGCACACATGTCCCACCTCGCTCCGAGGCTGCGGGGGCGCCTAACCTCCTCTCCACGAGCTCGGAGCGCGGCGGGAGGGGGGCCGCGGCCTCCCAAGGGCTGCGGGAGGGGGTGCACCCGCACTCCCCGGCGCTAGCTCGGCGCGCGGCGGGAGGGGACTCCCCCCGCTCTAGTGCCCCCTACCCAGAGGACAGCAGGAACTTCCTCCTTTTCACCATCTGGGAGCGCCGAGGAGGGGTTCTCCTCCCCTCCCCCCTGAGCGGGTCGGGGTTCCCCCCCTTCCTGCTCTTGGCACAGCGCGGGTGGGGTGCCCACGCTCCTCCCACTCCCACTGAGGGCAGGGGACTTCTCGGGGGGGGGGGGGGGCCAAGAGGCGCTGGGGCGCCAGGAGTCCGCTTAGCCGAGAAGTGCCCCAAATGCGCAATGGAGGAGCGAGGCGGGGATGCCTGAGGGCTGTACCCCGCCACGTCCTTGGGTAGGCGGCTTCACTTGCAACCGACACAGTCAGCTTGTCACACTTTGGGATGTCCAGAGGGCCAAGGTGTTGCTTACTGGAGGTTCAGGGGGCGCCCTCTAGCCCGCACGGTCCCGCCGAGCCCCTTCTGCCTGGCGGGGATGGCAGCGAGGGCGCGCCCGGGTTGCTGGGTGCTGGCGCGGGCGGGGTCCGCTCGGAGATCGCACCCTCCTTGGGGACAACCACCTTGGCAGGCAGAGACAGCGCTGGAGCCACGTGGGGGCAGACGCGGGCAAGGACGGTGTCCCTTCCCCACACGCCTGAGAGTCACGACCTCTGTCCCTCGCCCTGAAGGATGGAGGAGCGCTTCGGCTTTCCCCCAAAGGAGGGAAACCTCCGCCCTTCTGGAGGTTTCCTCCTATTCTAGTGTTGTCCCGCGCAAAGACCCGCATATCCCACTTCTTTCAAAGCCTAAGGATCCCGAGGCAGGGCGACCCTCCTCTCTCACGCCGCCGAACACAGCCCGGGGGCTCGTCCCTAAGCACTCGTGGTCCCCTCCGGTAGACCCTACCTGGCACCGCCAACCTCAGAAACCTTCCCGAACTGCCCCGCTGCCCGCCCGGGCTCTCCTGTCCCCTGCGCCAGCGGGGGCGTGCGAGCTGGGTGGGACCCGGCACCGCAGTACCCAGACCCCGCTGGAAGGGGGAGCAGGAGCCGCGGGAGGCGGGGGGCGGTTAGCAGCAGTTAATGCCTGCTCTGCCCCGGGGGGCCAGCGAAAGGCTCAGCTCTCCACCGGCCGCGGGAGGGCTGGGCTGGGCTGAGCTGGGAATGGGGGCCCGGAGAAGGGCGGCGAACAGAGGCTGGGCTCAGGGGCACGTCCCGAACGCCGCTCCTGAGCCTGGGGTCCTGCCCTACCACGCTTCACCTGGTCCCTGGCCTTTCCTCCTCCCGGAGACCCCGAGAAGACAAGTGAAGGAGACAATGGGTGGAGAAAGTCTCCCCTGAATGTCTCCTGTTTGCGTCACCAGCTGATGATATGCTCCCGCCCCGGGGGGAGAACGAAACTCTGTTCTAGGTCGGGTTAGTTGTCTATCTCCTGCACCTCCGCTCTCAAACCACCCCTATCGTAGACTGCAACCCGGGGAATGCCAAGTTGAGCCTTTGGGGCGACCCCAAACCCGCCCACGGGGCTTGGTTCTTTCTTTTGGACCGGGAATGTTAGGTTTGCGGTGGTCCTGAGAGCAAGTTGCAGTGAGGGCATTGATGGACTAGACTTAAAATGGCCAGACCGGGATCTCTCCTAAGGACAGGCGGTCCAGGGGCAGGCTAGGCAGTTTGTGCCGTGGGGATCCTGTTTTCCTCTCTCTGGGCCCCAGGTCTTTCCCAGTTGGGCAGAGCTGTGCATTCCCAGTCTTTGGTGCTGAAGCAACATACTAATTAGCCCTCCTCCCTCCAATGCTTGCTGCTGCTTCTCCGCTTGTATTGATAAACATCTTCCTTCACTCACTCAAGGAAGAAGAAGTAAATAATCTGTCATTTAGATTTATGGGCAAAAAGAACTGAAAGACTGTGAGAGAAAAGTAAATGTTTAATTATTTTCTTTTTCTTTCTAGTGTGGGAGTGGGGTATTTTTAACTCCCAGTGTCTATACCACGTATATATGCTCCATATGGTAAAGGGGGTTGTTACAAGATTTTTAGGGGATTTTGTTAAATCCAATGGTAAAATATAATCAGAGAGACTGCAATGGACTGAATTTTGCACTTTGACCCTTCTGACATTTTTTATCATATTTTTTTTCATTAATTTATTCAAGACACATTTATTTTTGTGCCTACCATGTGCCAGATGTCCAGAGAGGGGAATAAAAATAGTAAATTAATAAATTTTTAGAAAAACGGACTGGGCCCTCCTGGGACTCTTCTAGGAATTCCCAATGTGCCTTGAAAAGTAGGACTACAAAATACAAAACACGATTAAAAATCAACATGCATCCCCTGCTCCTCCGTCCAATTTAAATTTTATCATCATAGACAAAGGTCATGGAAGGAATTGAATGTGAAAACTGGGCTATGCCAGACTTCCCGGAGATTTTTTTGTTTTGTTTTAGTTTTGATGCATATTTTTATTGGGATCTCTGTCAGTACTTTATGTTTGAGACAAAATGAAATGTGAACCGATGTGTTATTATAGCTGTTCTCTAGGTGTTTTAGAATATACTGCACCAACTATGCTTTTTTAAAAGTCCACAACAGTTTGTACTTTGAAAGAAAAGAAGAAAACAAAGTAATAACGGAGGGATGACGTGGCATGAAAAATGCTCTTTAGCACAAAGCCTGAAGTATAGGTTTTTGCACCAAAGGGACCCCAGGGCGTCCGCAGGTTCATTTCCTATCTTTGGACAACAGGGCTGCTACACCAAGGGTAGGGTATGGTGAGGAAAGAGGTCCTCCCGTAATTTAACTCCATTTCAATGCATTTGTGACAAAACGCACAAAGAAACTACCGTGGAAGCTCTAACTGGGCCCCAGAAAGTGTATAAAAGAAAAGCATTAGGAAGGAGAAATTTGTTTTGACCGCTAGAGGGCAGCCCCCCATCCCCGGAACCCAGCAGGCCGGGCAGGCGGGAGGGTGTGAGACCCCTGTAGTTGCATGGGGGGGGGGGGGGGGCACACTTGATGTAAGGTTCTGCTGTCACCATCTTGAAATTCTTGGTGATTTTTGAGGGAGGGGTCACGCCTTTCCATTTTTCCCTGGGCCCCGCGATCCGAAAGTTGGTCCTGGGGGCTGGTGACACTAAATGCCACTCCGTCTAGGCCTGCGTGCAGAGCCCTTGGGGCCCGGGCTTGAGGACAAGCAGGCAGGCTCCTCTGCCGGGGGCCGCCATCCACCTATCGCTTCCTGCGCTGACCGTCTTTCACCTACACACGGGCACACGGAGTCCTAAATCTGGTAAACAGTCGTGCTGCTTGACAGGCGGTGGAACCAATGGCTTTGGCTTTAAAAATAACCCATCTTCCAGTCCCTATTCCCAATCCAGTCCGATCAGCTCAGTCAATAAGGACACTGCTGCCCTCCTCCCAATGTCACAGTGCTCTGATCCATTCGATAACGGCAGGCGAGCAAACCGTGCCAAGGACAGACACAGACGTGTGCCAGCCCGGAGCATATTGTAGAGCTGAGCACAGAGAATCTCCCTGTGTATGCGTTCCTCTCTGGCAAATACATCGCTACAATTTATAGAATAAAGTATGAACAGTATGTCAACAGATTCATTATCACCATGAAATATGTTTTGTGTACCCAGATAACATTTACATTTTTATTGAACTAGAGTCTGGGAGTACAGAAAGCACACAACCAAGCCAGCTTATGGCTCCTGGAAGGCTCCTGGACTCCTCCAGCTCACTAAGGAACGTTTTTTGCACTTCAGTGTCTAGAGCGTCAGGAAAGTAGCTGAATGTGACATTAATATATTCATGTTCATTCCCATCTACTGAGGCATGATCTCTACCTGTCTTTGAAAGATCCTCCTTCCCTGACTTACTTGATAAAGCATTTCTCAAGTGACAAAATTATGATAAATATTTCACAAAATCATTCTTAAAATCTGGTTTCAGGTGATTTACTGGGATTTATGGTCCTGAATGTATGGGAAGGTGGCCTAAGTGTCTTCGGAACAGAGCCTTCACAAATTCCTGCTGCCGTTCCAAAGTTTGATTCTGGTACTTATTTTTCAAAATCCACTGAGACACTGGGACTCCGTTCATGGGGGGGTGGGGGTGAGAACAGGTTAATGACTAATCAGTTTCCAGCACGTCTACAATCTTGTAACGAGATATCGATTTCTCTGCTCTTGCTCAGAGAATATGATCTAAAAAGCAATGATTCATTGTACAGGGATGTGTGCTCAGGATTTGTTGCCTAGGGAGGTACAGGAAAAGGAAGCTTACTTAGCAAGCATAAGTGGATCACTTCGATACCAGACTTTTATTTTTACATCCTTTAAGGTGTCCCTTAAAGTGGTCAATGAAAGAATAATAAATTAATAATTGAGTCACTCTAAAACTGAGGAACAAGAAATGGTCTCTCTGAAAACGGTTGACATACTTTATGAATAGTTTTGCCCACTTCTGAATTCACTCAATTTAGATAACTTAGCTGAAGATTTTAAGCCACTGCCACTGCTTGATTCGTGCTTTTATATTTAAGTTTGAAAATAAATAAATTCACGGCTTGTGTTATGCCACACTGTTGTAATAATTGTCAATGTTCTTATGATAACTTTCTTAAGGTGCTGGATTTTGCCTCATCCCTGAAATCAGCTGCGAAAGTTCAAAGAAGCCATAAACATCCCTGAGCCTCAGGTTGTGTATCTGTGAAGTAAGATGAGTGTGGCAGTTACCCTAAGGATCTTTCTGATATGTTCATAAAACCCTGGACTGGGTAACAGGATGGATTTTAATCTTTTTTTTTAGATGGGGGGGGCGGTGGGAATCACTTTTATTCAATAAGAACAAGTGACTATGCTCAAAAGAAGTTTGTTCAATTGTATGGAAGCACTTGATTACGAGTACTATTTCCTTAGGTTTCAAGGCAGAATGAGTGTTTCTGTGCTATGCTGTGGCAATTTACTGGGCACACACTAATCTTTTTGTGTTCATATGACCTGTCTTCCCTTGTGAGAAGGTAAATTCATTAAGGGCAGGGGACTTTGTTCTTTTGTTCGCTGTTATATCTACCTCTCTTACTTGAAATTTGCAAAACACATAGTAAGTACTTAATGAATACGCGCCAGATGAATGAATGATTGAATGGATGAGGACATAAGGTCACTTCATTCTTTGAGAAGAAGAGTACAATTGACAAATAATGCTAATGGATTACTTTAATCAGAACTTGATTTGACAGAAATGTTGCCCAAGCCCTGAAGAGGTTACATGTACATAAATGTTTGCTATTAACACTACGTACTTTTTTCTTAACCTCACAGTGCTTCCAAATCCAAAAATGGTTAAGATTTTCATGCAACATTGAGGACCTATCACTACCAGTCCCACTCACCTAGCAGAGCAAAGGTAAGAGCACATACGAGATAAGACACTGAAGAAAGAGCTGGAGAATGACTAGGTCCAGGAGAAGAGAGTGTCTGGGGGAAAGCACAATTTGGGGTTGGTTTTCTCAAGAGAAAATGGCGTTCAGTATCATAGTTCCTAGTCCTACATCAGAGGCAAAACAACACCAGGCAATGAAGATTCTCCGGATTTATGAAGTCTTAAAGTCTTGAAATCTCGTCCTTTCTACATCTGAACCATGGATGAGAACTTGACAGTAAGAAAGCAGAGTAGGATAGAGGGGAATGAGTCAACTCTATGTGTGGTCACTCTAACAGCCAGGCATGCTTGGATACCAAACTTGAAGGAAGAAAGATGAAAAACAACAGCTTAAAAGAGGATTATTTTGGTAGTTGAAATGTGTTTGTTATAGCTAGCATTTTAAAAAAATAATAATACTTGTAAACGTCATTCCAAATATTAGGAGCCTCATGTCTGTAAACTGTGTTAGAGATTCCCCATTACAAATGAAGGCAGTTCTGCTCTTAAATAGAAGATCTCAAGAAGAACCCCAAGTAAATGTTTTAAATAGCACATAGGGTGTTGCGACATGTGATACATTTAAATATCTTCACCTCTAAATTATTAGGCACTTCCCTCCCAAATGGTGCTCCAGCTCCAGGTGGCAAGTGGAAAACTGAACTCAAAATCATGCCTACCAGAGTTGGTGGCATCTCACCAAGCTAGAGGCTTGTCCTCTGCTCCCCACTCGGTCACGTGCCCCCATCCAAATAGCCATCATTCCTGCAACTGTATTTTGATTTTTCTCAAGCTTCCTCGTCCTCCACAGCCCATTCTATTGCCTCAGGGCTTTAGACTCTCTAGCCTGCCTTGTTGCCTGCTCAGATCCATCCCACAATTGTTCCACCCAGCACAGAAATCTGACCTGTTCTGCCCCACCATCTACATAAGAAAACCACCTCCTGACCCTCTTAGCCCCTTTATAACTTCTGATTTAGGTTCCAGATCGAGTAAGCTACAAGACTGCCTGGAGGGCCCCCCTACTTCTCCTCTGCCTCAGACAGCGCCCATCCCCTAAGCTCTGTTTGAGGTAGGAGGCCCTTAGACTGGGTTGGTTCTTTGGTAGCTGATCTAACCAGACCAAAACCAACATCAGAGTCACTGCACTCAAATCTGAGAAAGTGAAACTTCTGAACAGCCAGCTGCAGTCAACCAGGCTTTCCCAAATAAGGCCCCCAATTAGGCTGTAGCCTATCAAACCATTGCTTTGCTTCTGTATCTTCTCTATAAAGAAGAAGCCCCTAGCACCTGTAGGTAGAGCCTCCTAACCACTTCTGGTTTGGCATTGCCTGATTAGAAATTATAGTTGCTCAATTATTTTAAAAAAAATGTGCCTCAGTTTACCTTTTTCAACATATCCATGATCACCCAATCACCACCCACCACTTCCATTACCTGGAACACTGGCACTCATCCTCTTACCTGGGAATCTTCTTGAAGTCCCTCCTCCACCCACAGCTACTTCCACCCTGAGGACCTTTATAAAATAGGAAGGCGCCGTTATCACAGAATACTTCAGGTGTTGGAGGGTTAAGTCAAAGACATTTTGAAAGGACAGCTTTTCAGTAATTCATCAGAATGAATGACCAGCCTCCAGGCTTCTTTTGTGGATCATTATTATAAATGGGACCTACATTTATAATATACGTTTATAATCTGTAAAAATGTGCTGATAGATTATAGAAAATACAGGATAGTGTATATCAATAAGGATAAAGATTTCCAAACACGGGTTGTTTTTCTTCTAAACAGAACGTATACGTATACAGATAAGTGAGTACATTTTACTATAAAAACTAGTTAAAGAAAATACTGTCCCGGCAAGAAATGATATTTCAAATGAAGAATCAATGAAACCCCGCTGAAGGACATAAAATCTGCTTTTTCTGGCACTAATGCCACCTGAAATGCACTTTTATCGGCTCCCACTACAGTGCCAGGTGGTGCCTAGGTCCACGGGCGGGGGGAGACTGCTGGGTTCACGGGGCCAATTGCCTTAGATTAAATAACCCCCAAATGGCCAGCTACGGTTTACGTGCCAACCCTATCTAGACAGGCTATATTTACATTGTTACTGGGAAGTGCTGAAGACATTTTCATGCTCAGCAGGCTGCAGGAATAAAAAGGCAATCTTAAACCTAGACTCTCATTATTGCATTACAGTCTAATAACTAATACATGAAAAAAAAAATCTGTCTTCCCTGCTGTGGTAGGCTGCTCTTCACTTCTAAATATATTTTCCTCCAGAGACAGCAAATGGAAGGCTCATCTTTAAAAGAAAATACTTTGAAATTTTAAAGATATTAATATTAAAATATCTGAACTAAAATATAAAAAATACTGATCAGGCTTGGAGGTTGCTCAGTGTGGATTCAAATTGTTTTATATTGTTTCATTACAGAGCAAAGTGTCTATTCTTAAGATACAGAGTTTGCAATTAGCTCTCCAGTTACAATGATCTCTTTGGTTTTCTTACATGGAGGCAAAATATAATTATATTTAGTCCTTTCAAGTGTGCTGAGTTTTATCGGTCCTGGACGAAAGTTTACAAATCTAAGGATAGCTCCCTTTTGCTAATTCTATGTTGATGGTGTCGGAAAAAATATCCATTAGTCTTCCTTACCCTCTCTTAATGGTATTTTGTAGGGAAATTTAAGAGATAAAGGAGTTGTATAGTGTGACATTAGAAACCACAAATGTGAGCACATAACAGAACGAGATTATTCCAATGATTCACACATTGCCCATCAGACGTCTTCTTTCATTTGGATCCTTCTAGAATGTTTTTGCTTGCTGTAGGGGAAGTATTCTTTACCCAAACTATATTCAGTTCTTTGCTTCTTTGGGGGTCCATTCAGCATTTGAGTGAATCACATCTAAACAAAAGTACAAAACGGAATTTATAAAATGATCTTTGTGCTTAGGCTGGTGCTTAAGCACCTTTCAGAGCCCAGAATGGGCTGCAGATACTAAAAAGCCAGCAACCATAGGGATTCACATGAAGACATGCTGAACCACTAGGAGGTTGTCGTTCTCATCAAATACAGGGACAGAAGCAAAGGCAGGCGTGAGGACTGGTTCCACTCAATCTTTTAGCATAGTCATTGTTGGATAATAAACTGTAGGGATGTTTAACATTTTTTATTAAACATTTATAGGATGATTACTTGTGCTTGTTTATCTTCTTTTTGATCATTAGCCCAGGACTCATAAACAAATTCTCATACAAGCCCACTTTATAATGCAAAAGTCTAGGGAAGGAATCACATCTTCTTAAGTTGTTCAGACAGCTAGAAGGTCCACAGTCATGATCTTGTTTACTCATTAATAGTATTTTTTACTGTAACACACATGTAATCCTGTTATTCTTTGAGTTGCCCTGTTTCTCTTAACCAGTTGGAAGCTTTCCTGTTTCCTAATTGATTGATCATTGAGTGGAAACCCGTGCCCCCTCCCCAGAGGGACTGTTGGATCAGGGGCTGTTCTCAGATTGTTCTATTTCACACAGTGCTTAATGAAAAAGTGAATTCCAAAGATTTTGGAAACAGTGGGATTTTAGAAATGGCATCGAGTGAGTAAGATCAGTGAAGAGCGCACCTACAGAAGAGCCTGAGAGTCAGAATCTCAAAGCTACACACTTTACTGTGGGGAGCCAGCAGAGCCACACAATGGCTCCCCTGCACTCCACTGCGCAGAGAATCTCCCCTCCATGTTTCCCTGCAAGTGTTCTGAGCTTCTTCACAGGCTCCCTCCCTGGTGGGCAGAGAGGAGAAAGCCCACTGAGTACAATGCAGCCATTAATTTTATTCCTTCCCTGAAGGGCCCCCTTATGTAATCCCAGCTCTGAGGTCCCAGGTGTTAGGTCACAGCCCCATTTTCAGGATCTGCCCTGTCCTTCCCCAAATTTGAAGTGGCCTGAGGGGAAGTAAATTAGGCAGGAGACAGGAGGGACTGCAGAGCCATGTAAATAAACACTTCTGTGAGCCTGCTTACTGGGCTAGTCACTTCTGGGATAGGCCCACCCCGGGCACTCCATCAGCATTTGCTGATGGAGGGTCTAACTTGAAGTCAGCCTGGTCGATCATCTCTCCCTGACTTGTTTCCATGTCTCTGGTGGGATGACTTTCCCTGGTAGTCCCAGGCAAGATGGCTAGCTCTCACCTCAGCTGCCCCTAGGACCCCAGACTCTCAGAGGCATGCAGGGAAAACTGAGTCCTACCCCTGCCACATAACTTGGGGGCTGGGAGATTGTTCAAAAGTTGAATCTTCTCTCCCCTTGCTTACCTGCCCAGCACTGTTGATTTGGGCTTTCTACTTCCCAGACATCATATGGTCCTTTTCTCTGTCCTTGGAATTAGATAAAAGTTTTAAGTCTGCACCCAGACCAACCCTACTTCTAGGTGTGTCAAAAAGTATGGTAGTCGTTAGAATAGCTTTTGCCTTTAAGGAAGAGGATTCCTGATTCTCCATGACACAAAAATCAAGATCGTTAGTTACCTTACCCAACAGGGAGTCTGGAGTCAGGAGGTGGCTCCTTGATGTTCTCAAGCTTCCCAGGGATGCATAACCCTCTGCAGTATTGTCCTTGGCAACCTGACTATTCTTCCCTAAGACAGTCACCTCTACGGTACACCTTAACCACTGCAACTCTAGACGTCATATCCTCCTCATATGACAGAATGTGGACTAAGGAGGACATGGGCACAGAAGGATTTCCTCTTGGAACATTCTGTCTTTTATTAAGTTGCAAATCTGCTCCTCGCATGCACAGCAGAATTCTCCCTACGTACACTGGCAGAAACGGGGCCATCTACTCATCTCCAAGCCAATCGCAGGAAGAGAACTGGGGTCACTGTAATGGTAAAATCCACTGTGATCCCCTCCTGGAGTCCACCTTCCCAGAGTGTGAGCTGACCACATGCCCAGATAAAATCGATGTTTGTTGAGTTAGCAAGGAACAAGAACAAAGTGTTGGAGAAATTGGCAAGCTACAGCGTCCATCCCAAGGGACATAGGGAAATTCACAATACTCTCTTCTCTTTTGGCAAAGCCTGCCTCTTACAATTATTGACTTGCTAAAAAAAGTTAAGAAGATCAACTTTGAGAGTAAAAACAATCAATGCTCTCCTTGTTCTTGTCCTCACCCCCTGGGACGACAGTGGCACAGGGTTTAAGGGGGAAATAAAAACATCTTGGTTTATTATTTATACAATTAAAGAACTATTTAAAAATATTTTCAGGCTTGTGATTTTACTATTCATTCAAATAATGAGCATCTATTAGGAACCGACCCTGAACTCTGGGCTAATGTGGGAAAGCAGCTTTATGAGAAGCTTTAATGGTATAAAACTAAAAACAATAAACTAACACTAATGGAAGATAAACTGTGGTTCACTGTAAGGCAGAACTTTTGTGTATGAGAGCCATTTTAAATGTAACATATTATCTAGTGAGTTGGTAATTTTGAAGCACAAGATATAGGATGGGTTGTTATGAATTGAAGAAGATGACTTCTGATTAGGTTTTAATATTTCAATATGCTTGAAACACCCCCCAATAAGCATGAACACCACAAATAAGCAAATAATAAAAGAACCACACCATTTTATGAAAGTGCTATTTGTATTAAAATTCTAAGTATGACACCATAAAATTAATGCACTGTTATCCTTTGAGTCCAGAACAGTCAACTGGCAACAGATCTAGTTTTATTACATTTATTCTTAGAAAATTCACATGTGATAAACATCTAGACCTTACCTTGTATTTTAGCCTACCAACTAAGCTTGACATATTTTCATGGTATCTTTCCATTATATAGATACAGGATTTATTGTGAAACTGTTTTCAAAAGTAAGCACTCTCCAAGTCTCATAAAGAATATTTTTAGAAAATGTAAAGCATCTGTCTTAAACTTATCTGAGAATTTATAGAATCAGTACACAAATGATATTTAAAAAATAAATACTAGTGATCATACATATTTTGTACTATCATTTGCATATTCTTGCACCCACAAATCTGGGGTAAATTTCACAAAAGTCTGGGGTAAACTATCTGATTCAATTGTGAGCAAATCAATGATACTGTGAGTTGCTTACTAGTAGTTTGTTTTTATTTATGAATCGGATTTTCCCTATTGGCAGCCTTCCCAATCAGCATAAGGATTGCTTTTAGAGTTCTTTTATTTTATTTCTAAAGATAAAAATAATATTGGCCAATATCATGATTGACAAGAATTATTACTTGGATACTAATTTTAGCATAAGGTTAATGAAAAACAGTTTTTTAGAAAAAAAATCATTGTCATTGTGATTCAATCTATTTAATGATTTTAAGTTTTTATTTAAATTTCAGTTAGTTAACATACAGTCTAGCATCAGTTCCGGGGTGAAATACTGTGATTCAATGGTTCCATCATGACAAGCTCACTCATTCATCCCCATCACCTGTTTCCTCATCCCCTGCGCACTTCCCTTCTGAAACCATCAGTTTGTTCTCCGCCGCTGGGCTCTGCCGCTGGCTCTGTCTCTTTTTTCCCTATCCTCCATTGTTTTGTTTCTTGGATTTCACCAGTGAGTGAAATCTTGTGGTATTTGTCTTTCTCTGACAAACTCAGTACACTGAGTATCATATCCATAGCTCCAGACACATGAGAAGATGCCCAACATCACTAAGCATCAGAGAAATACTTTCTGACTTGAAAATATATCTGTGTACATTAAAATTACCTTTAAACCAGTTTTTGCTATCTGTTTGGTACATATTATATATGAGTTTAAGAAACGATAAAAGTTAAATGGCTCTACCTTGAATGATGTCTTAAAATCATACCTAAAAGTTCCAATTTCTACAAGAAAGAATGGGTATGTTGGAATAAGCCTCTGCAGACCGTAGTGAGCAACACAGGAGATCTGTACACTCACATCCACGACTATCTGAAATGCTAGAGAGGGGCCAGAATCACCAAGCACGAGCTAGGGGACAGACCTATCTCCTTAAAGAAGGAAACACACTGGGAAGGCCACCTGTATCCAATTTTTCACCCGAAGGCACTCCACAGCATGTGCTCTGGCAGCTAGAACCTAAAGAGGAAGCCACAGTCTTACTGTTGAGGTGTCAGAAAATGTTGAGTTTGGGACTGCTGAAACAGCTGACAGGTGAAAGAGATGCAATGGGAGAATCGCAGGAGAAGTCCCAACTCTGAGTATAAATATCGTCCAACGTTTGACTGAACCCTGGACTGCCCATGTGTGGAGATGGCATAAAGCAACATCTGAAAAACTAAAAGAGCAGAGCAAAAAATGTGGCTGCTGCTCATCTCTGGAAAAATAAGATTTAAAGTTTGAGTTCCACCATGCTAGAGGGAGTCTCCCAAAAAGGCCCCACCTTCAGGATAAAACTATATGCCAGGTCTAAAGGATTCTCCTTATGACTAAAAGAGAAACTGAAACTCATGCAAGCTAACATATAAAGCCTGCTGAATGTGAAAGGGATTGGCCAGTAACTTCATTGCCTTCTGAAGTGAAAATCAACTCTTTTTAGAGAAAGATACACAGTCCACAATATCTACAATGTGTCATTTCCAAAGTCCAACATAAAATTTAAAAAGTGTTAGACATTCGAAGAAACAAGAAAACGTGACCCATAATTAAGAGAAAAAGCAGTCAATAGAAGTTGATAGTATCCAGATGTTACATGTAGAAGACTATGGCTCAAAAATAACTACTAGAAATAGTGTCAGATATATAAAGAAAAACATCATCAAGACAAGTAAACAGAGAGTTTGTACAAGAAATTGAAACTATGAAAAAAAAAATCAACTGGAAATTCCAGAACTGAGAAGTAAGGTATTTCAATAAAAATTAATGTAAAAATTAATGAACCTGGGTGGCTCAGTGAGTTAAGCCTCTGCCTTCGGCTTAGGTCATGATCTCAGGGTCCTGGGATCAAGCCCTGCATCTGGGTCTCTGCTCAGCAGGGAGCCTGTTTCCCCCTCTCTCTCTCTGCCTGCTGCTCTGCCTATTCGTGATCTCTCTGTCAAATAAATAAATAAAATCTTTTTTAAAAAAATTAATGTAATAGACCTAATGGTATATTCCAAATGGTAGAAAAATGATCACTGAAATTAAGACAGGACAGTAGAAATCCAAACTGAAAAAGGAAGAAGATTTAAAGAATGAACTGAATTTAACTAACTTGTGGAATCATAGCATGAATTGTGACATGAATTCTTCTTGTAAGAAACAATTAGAGGTGAGAAGATAATAAATAGGACAATGTCGTTGCACTGGAGCAAAACACACTCACACACACACACACACACACATTAACTAAGAACTCTATAAAAGGAAAATGCAAGTGTGAAATACTTTTAGGTTAAATAAGATCTGAAAGAATTAATTGCCAGGTGATCTGATAATGGAAGCTTTTAAGGCTGAAGGAAAATAATATCAGATGAAAATTCAGATCTTAATTACCAAAAGTCCCTAAATATTTAAAGCAAAGATAATGACATTATAACATGGAATTTATAGTATAGGCATCTCTCATTTAATTGTGCTTTGCTTTGTTGTGCTTCACAGATACTGCATTTTTTGCAAATGGAGAGTTTGGGCAACCCTGCATCAAGCAAGTCTATCAGTGCCATTTTCCCAACAGCATTCACTCATTTTGTGTCTCTGTCACATTTTTGTACTTTTCACAATATTTCAAGCTTTTTAAATTATTAATATATTTGTTATGGTGACCTGTGACAGATGATTACAACTTGCAGAACACTCAGGGGATGGTTAGCATATTTTAGCAATAAAGCAATAAACTTTTTGACTTAAGGTATGTACATTGTCTTTTTGGAGACAATGCTATTTCATACTTAATAGACTACAGTATAAATATAACTTTCATATATGAAAAATATGTATAACCAAAACATTCATTTGACTCACTTTATTATAGCATTCACTTTATTGCAGTGGTCTAGAACTGAACATGCAGTATCTCCCAGATATGCTTGTATATACTTTATAAAATTTATAATAATAGCAAAAAATAAGCAAGGAAAATGAATTATGAAACCAGTGAGAATATAAATGGAAAGATTAAGTTATACCTTGTAAGCTTTTATATTCTATGTGAAGACATATTTATTAGGGCTAGAGAGTGATAAATAAAAAATGCATATTTATTTATTTATTTATTTTGAAAGATTTTATTTATTTATTTGACAGAGAGAGATCACAAGTAGACAGAGAGGCAGGCAGAGAGAGAGAGGGAAGCAGGCTCCCCGCTGAGCAGAGAGCCCGACGCGGGCCTCGATCCCAGGACCCTGAGATCATGACCTGAGCCGAAGGCAGCGGCTTAACCCACTGAGCCACCCAGGCGCCCAAAAATGCATATTTTAATGAAGAAATATTTGTTAGGGTTAGAGAGTGATAAATTTAAAAATGCATAATTTTAATTCCTAAAAAAAATTCCAAGGTATAACTAAAAAGCCAGTAGACATATTAGATCATAGTTCTAATTCTAACAGCAAAGAAAGACAAGAAGAGAGGAACACTGGAATACAAACCAGATGAAGCAAATTGAAAGTAAGTTGAAAAGTGGTAGAACTATGCCCAATCATATAAAAAAAAAATGCCTTAAACATAAATAGAATAAACATTTAAAAGGCAGAGATTGGAAGATCAGAGAAAGAAAAGTAAGATCCAACTACATGCTGAACAAAAAATCACTGAAATCACTTTAAATATAAAGTCTCACATGTAAAGATGAAAAAGTATGTGCTATGCCAAAGTAAGTATAAGGAAACTGGTATAATTATATTAAAATCACAAAAAAAAAATAGAATTCAAGATTAGGAACATTCCTAGAGAAGATGAAAGGCAGTTTTTAATATTAAAAGATTCCTTTCACTGGGAACACACCACAAGTCACACACCCAAATTAGCACCATAGATCTGACAGAAGAAAAGACGAGTGTATATTTAGGACTTTGGTGAAAGCGACCATTTGTAGGCCACACAAGTAGTCCAGATAAGAAGAAAACATTGACAAACGGATATTATCTTAAAACAATTTTATCATCAAAAGTCACTACTAAGAACAAGAGAAAATATGTACAATATGTGTATTTGAGAAAGGTCTTGGATCCAGAATTCATAGAGAATTCTTATAGATTAATAAAAAAGAGAAAACAACTCCAAGAAAGATAGGAAAAATAGTCAAACAGCTGCTTCAGAAATCTATAGAAATGATCACTAAGCACATGAAAAGATGTTCAGTGAGATAAATAAGAAATTACATCCACAATAAAATAGCGTTTCGTACCACTAAAGTCCGAGGCTAACACCAGGTTGAAGTGGTGCGGAGAAATTGGAAGTTTTATACGTATAAAGTGTTACTTTAGAAAGCAGTTTGGCAGTTCCTAATAAATTTAAATGTATACCAACCCTAGGATCGATCCTACAACCCCACTCCTAGGTATTTAACAAAGAAAAAAGAAATACTCAAAAATTCTTGAACAAGAATGCTTGTTGTAATAGCTTTGCCTATAACCAGCAAAAACTGGAAAAGACCATAGGT
The DNA here is from genome assembly GCF_030435805.1 of Mustela lutreola. Classification (NCBI taxonomy): domain Eukaryota; kingdom Metazoa; phylum Chordata; class Mammalia; order Carnivora; family Mustelidae; genus Mustela; species Mustela lutreola. The sequence continues at coordinate 5,499,742 of NC_081294.1, read as the reverse complement.
CCATCAACTGGAGAATTAATAAAAAGCCTCGGTCTATTCATACAATGGGATACTATTCACCAATTAACAACAACAACAAAAGGCAGGAAATATTGCTAGAAACAACAGCATGAATGAATCTCAAGGACCATGAGCAAAAGAAGCCAGACACAGAAACAGCGCACTCTGCATGATTTCATTTATTAAAGTTCAAGAATGAGCAAAGTCTTGATGACACAAATCAAAACAGTGGTTGTCCAAGAGGGATGGGAACCGACAGGGTGGGAACAGAAAGAATTATAAGAGAATTAGGAGGGGGGTAATGAAAATGTTCTGTCTCGACAAGTGTGTACATGGATCAAACCTCACTGCACTCCGTGCTTAAGATATGTCTGTGAAAAAAAAAAGAGTAAGTATTTTGTAGACTGGAATACTTATACAGAAATAAATTCCAATAAAATTATGCCAAAACAAAAAATAAATGTAATTAATATATTACTTGAAGGACTGTTACAGTTTGTAGTGATATATAATATCTAATGTAAAAAATTATATTTTAGAGGACATATTCCTTAATACTTTTTTCCCTGTGTTTTTAACTATTTGTACTTTCATTTTCACTTCAGGTTAAAAACTCCGGTCTGGAAATCAAGTTATAATGTGGGTAGGGAAGTAATAGTAAAACCATTATTAAGAATAGGAACATCAGGGTGCCCGGGTGACTCAGTTGGTGAAGCATCCAAATGTTGATTTTAGCTCAAGTCATGATCTCAGGGTTGTGAGATCTAAGCCCCACATTGGGCTCTGTGCTGGGCATGGAGCCTGTTTAAGATTCTCTCTCTTCTTCTCCTTCTGCCCCTCCTCCCTAAAAAAAATACGAACATCTAAAATGTTCCATTTAATATATATCATGTGAAAATAAAAGTAAAAATAGTTTTTCATGTATCCATGGATAACAAAATAAATGAAAAATGTAACATATATAAAACTAAAACATCACTGGTGATCACAAATGAAATAATCACAATTTTCAGGGATAAAGCTGCTATGATATTAAATATTCACACAACATACCTCATGCAAAAGTAAATATTGAATTTAGTTGAGCTAGGTAATGGCCTGAAGCAAAAGTATATTCCAATAATGAAGTCGTTGGTCTTCATAGTAGGTGACTAATTCAAGCAATTAAACTCCAATTAAACTCCCATAGGTTATTTCTCTCACTTTCTGATCTATTCTTTTCATACCTGTTGCACACCTCTTACATCAGTAAAGTGGCCTCCTAATATCAAATAATCCTGGAAATAGGGACTGTCTTCTTTCCAGAGTATTTTTTCTTAAAAGCCTCAAAAACCTACTTCAGCTAGAGATGTGAGTGGAAGAACGTCTCTTACATAAACCTCGAGCAGCAGCTAACTCTGAGAAGCATCCCATCCTGTCCCGAGTGCTTCCACGCCTCGGAAAGCCCACTGATTCTCAAGTGGAATATAAACATAGGGTAGACTTGAATCGCTGCCTAGCCATTCATGCTACCTCCCTGGAAGTGTAACCATGTGCAGGAATGATCTGCCCTGCTTACTCCTGAGAAGAGGTGCGGGACGGCCATTGTCCTTTTAGATAGTTCCTTGATGGTCTCTTCCATGAGAGACCACTCCAGAAAGGTAAGTGTGTGCACGGAGGTTTAATTATTCCGCGGGTATATGTACTCCTTCCACTCCCGATGGCATGATTCCTGTTGTGTGAATGTGCACATGCATTTGATTATGTCAACCGAAATTATGTATGAAATATATTCCTGACCTTTGTTTTTCTAAGAATATGATTTGTTTTTTTGGAAGTAGTTTCGAATTTGAAGGGCCAACCAGTTGATCATATAATGTAATAGCTGTAAGTTTTTAAGCAGCATTTTCTAAGTCATCTGAGCATACATGTACAGCCCAATATAATCATTCAATTCACTTGGAGTTATTTAAAGGATTCCAAGGTTAGCATATACTCCACAACTACCAAAATGATCATAATTAATCTTCCTTATAACCTACCTTAGGAAAAACACAAAGAACCTAGAGCATGTCTAAGTAAGGTAATAAAAGTCACTGCATATTGGAAAATGAGCAGTGACTCTCGTTATATGTAAATCACCACTAGTTGTGCAATCACTTGGATTTGTCCTTTCTATAGCAAATTCAGTAACACTTTTACATTGTCCTTTCATGACAAGATGATACACATTTGAGAGATTGTTTGGAGTTACGATATGAAGTCATGAAGATATAAAAATACCTTCATACATCAAACGCATGAAGACCTAACTTCGATGCAAAAATGCATCAAAACCTGACTTGCGTTGTAAGCGCCGTGCTCTGAATAATAGAGCCACCAGTCAGCTGTAATTCAAAATGTAGCTCATGATTAACTCTCTGTGCCTTTGTGAATCTGGTACTGCAGTGGTGGCGCTCAGCTTTCACTTAATTACTGTTGACTAGGATCAGCCCCAGAATGATGGAAAAGAAAAGGATTCATCATATGCTCATTCAGTGTTGCCAATGAGGAGAGATTCACAACTGAGTGAGACACGAAATTGATTAAGGAGATGTAACATTCAGTCACTATAGCCATGAGCCAATTTAGGAGAAATAATCATCAGCGAACATTTACTTGCTAGATTTTCTGCAAGGTATTTGAATAGTTCCCCCTCCCAGTAGGGATAAACTGTGATCTTCTTGTCCGAATATGGATGGGCTAGTGTTTTTGTGTCTGAAGTACATATCCATTATTTCCTGAGAAAAACTTGCATAGAACCACAGACAACTGTGGAAAGAAGGAAGCACTGCAAGAAGGCAAAGTGATGATGGGGGATGGCTGAAGATAGAGTGATGGCGAGGGAAGGAGTCAGGCAATGAGCAGAGGTGTGGCAGAGACAGTGCAGGGGGGAAATTAGCTTAAAGCTATACATTTATTTTCCTTTTCTCTCTTTTTTGTTTCTCTGCCTCTGAGAAGTTCTTGTCACTTGGCTCACCCCAAAGCCCATTTTGTGGAAAGTTCCATAGAGGTTTGAAGTATTTCCTGGATGCTCTGGTCCAGAGACCTCCAGGGACATCTGAAGAAGGAGTCACACATCAGCCTGGCTTTGGAATTATTTTTAACAAAAGAGCCTTAAGAGTAACACTGTTTTGGTTTTTCTCTTTGAGGGAGGTGGTACACATGAGCTGGGGAGAGAGGAGGAGGGTGAAGGAGAGAATCCACAGAAAATTTCAAGCCCAGCACAGACCCCAGCTGCAGAGTTTGATCTTACAACCCTGAGATCATGACCTGAGCCAAAACCAAAAGTGGGATGTCTAACCAACTGAGCCAACCAGGCGCTCCAACAGAAACACCATTCTTACATTTTGTCACAGTTGGAGTTGATTTCTTCTTTCAGAAAAGTACTGTGATGAAGAACAAGAAAGAGAAAGGAAGCAGGGAAGGGGGAGAGTTTCATGAGACTGATCAAGAAGGTGACAAAATTAGAGGTGAAGTTGTTACAGAGCTAAGAGACGGTCCAAGCAGGAGAGCTGTAAGTGAAGGAGAACCTGTGCACTCTACTTCGGGGGCCGATATGGAGGCTGTGGCCAGGACAGTGGGAGCTTGCCGAGGTTGGGTACAAATACCTTGGAGAGGAAGGATAGTAGGAGAAGATCATGGGCTCTGGAGTCAAACAAATACACACTCATACTGACTGTGTGACTGTTTGTGCAGCCTTGGGCAATGTCTCACCTCTCTGGACCTCAGCTATAAATGGATGTGCTTGACTGCACCACCTCCTAGGAATGTGATAATTAAATATTTAATGGGTATGCAAAGCATCTAGCAGTAGCTCATGGTCTGGAAACAGTAAATTGTTTGTTTATCTGACCTCATCTCCTGTCCGTTTTTATGAGAGGATTAAAGGGAATGAATTAGGCAAGCACACAATTTTAAATCTACAATTCTGATGTACTCAGCCATATCCTCTGCAGAATGGGGAGGACCCAAGCCAATCATTCCTGGTCTTGCATGGTCATTGCCATGAATATTTAAAACCAACTATCATATAGGGCCTGGTGTCTAAAGTTGATGGAACCTGCATCCCAAGACCAGCAAATTGGAAAGACATCCTCTTGGAACGGAAAGACAGAATACCTATAATGAAAACACATCATTTACAAAACATTTACAGAATTTGTTTATTCCTCTCTAATTTTGCATTTTAGCCATATAAGACAGCCCAAATCCTTTCAACATATTGAAAGTTATTTAAGAATTATCTTGTCATTTACTGCTAGCAAAGAATGGGAAAATAAAATAAACAACAATAAAGTGAGAAGGAAAACTGTTCCAGCTACGTCTATGAGGCAGCGAATGTATACATTTTGTGTATTTTCCAATACAGCCACAGAACTGGATGCGCTTACCCACATCCATAAGCTGCATAAGTCAGGGTAGCCCCAAGCATAAAAAAAAAGACTCACTTTAGACCCAAACCAGTGAAGAACTGGATTTAGAAGATCTCACAAAGCAGGTATGGAAAATGCTCCATTAATTCATCTTTCTATTTCCCTCACCACTTGATGGGGTTTCATAGGATTGGTGTTTAGAGATCTGAGGGCTGCTGGGAAAAAGTGCCCCGTGCTGGGGGGCAGGTAACCTTGGAAAAGGGGGAGGGGTAAAGTTACATTGTTTCTGCTTAATGAATTTATCACTGGCCTTGATTTACATAATACATTTACCATTACATGTCCACTAAAGATTAGCACATTTCTTGATATTTGTACAAGAATCCTTTTGATCTTCTTCGTTGTTTTATTCTATAGAATCATACTAGTTTTATAAAATGAATTTCTCTCTTACATTATTTATAAAATAAGGAATGGTGGAATCCTTAAATATTTGATCATCTCACCAGCTGTATTTTTAGCATCTTTTGTCCACATATATTATTAGACTGTTAATGTTTTCTACTCCTTCTCTGGTTAATATTTTTCATTTATGTTTTCCATAAAGAGAGAGAGCAGTGTGCTCAGTGGGTGAATACCCTTGGAACAAGTGACTTCTTCAGTATAGTTTCAAGGAGAAACCATTTTCCCTCCAAGGCAGAGGGGATCTAATGTAGTCAGTCTGTCGGCAAGCAGGTGGCTGGTTCTCACAAGTGTTGGTGCTACACACAGAGCTCACCATTAGTCGCTGTCTCTCGCTGGTTGGATATTTAGCTATGACTCTAGACACATCAGCCTTGGTGATGTCAGATACTTTGTCCCCTTCACTTAGAGCACTCTGGATCTGTGAACTGGCTTAGATCTGGGAACTATTATTGGAACAACCTCCAGTGTCGAATACCTTAGCCCACATTTTCTCTGAAGAGCCTCATGCTGCAGACCTGCAAGCCCAAGCAGGAAGAGTGAGGAGAAAGAGAAGGGGGCGAAGAAGGTAGAGCCACACTGCAGCACTGTGATTCACCTGCTGCCACTGCTTCACCGGGAGCTGCGCAGAGGCTCGGTGGATGCTCGGCGGAAGTTCGGCGGAGGCTCGGCGGAGGCTTGGCTGGAGGATCCAAGGCAGCTCCGGTGCCAGGGCCACTGAACTGGCCATTAAGAAGAATCGGATCTCAAGTGTATCCACAGAAGGAAGCACTGGTGTTGGTGAGGAAACCCCGGAAACGTTTCCTCTCATCTCCTTTTCCCCATCACTCAAGGTTCACTCCGTGGGTAGGTAACTGCTCCGCACCCCCAGGATGGATTGATGATTTCATTAGTCAGGGGCCACCCATCAGGCGGGATCCATGGTTTGGGATGTGTCATTTCAGTGACATCACAGGGATTCAGGGAGCATCAGGGAGTGCAGCAGAGTTGGTGGTGAAGGCAGGAAGCCCCTTCAGAAGGAAAGAGATGGTCAGGGGAATATGAAGAGGTGCAGGGTTCGCACTCAATATTCCCATCTAGGCAAGAAGGGAAACCGCAAATATATACTGGAAAGGACTGATGTATTGACGTATAGAACTTGTCATTTCCATGAGGGAAAAAAAAGAGAAGATACACTAAGTAAAAAGAAAAGAGGTAGAATGCTAATGAAAATAGATATAAATTTCTTATCAAAAAAATCCCTTTCACTCTGAGAAACAAACAGAGTTTTGGAGAGGAGGGGAGTGGGAGGTTTGGGCGAGCCTGGTGGTGGGCATTAAGGAGGGCACAGAGTGCATGGAGCGCTGAGTGTGGTGCGTAAACAATGAATTTTGGAACACTGAAAGGAAATAAAATCAAATAAAAATAGATCCCTTTCAAGTCAATACTAACAAATAATTTTAGGCAAATAAGAGAATGGGGTAATTTGAAAATCCTTGTTTATTAAGATCTAAAACACATCACAAAATTAAGGTGAAAGGAGACCAAGGCAGGGAATGGTGCTGGCTTGAAATTGTTAGAGGACACCTGAAAACCTAAGAATGCCAGACATTGTTTCATGGACAAAGAGAATTAGGATGAAGTTCTCTTATTCTATTATCTAGCATTTTCAACTAAGCTTATTAAGTTACAATGGAAACAATAGATAGGAAAATAATGAGATTAAGAAGTTTGTACATTAGGGGAGCCTGGGTAGCTCAGTGGGTTGAGCCTCTGCCTTTGGCTTGGGTTGTGATCTCAGGGTCCTGGGATTGAGCCCCGCATCAGGCTCTCTGCTTGGTGGGAGCCTGCTTCCCCCTCTCTCTCTGCCTACTGCTCTGCCTATTTGTGATCTCTCTCTCTGTCAAATAAGTAAAAGAAATATTAAAAAAAAGAAGAAGAAGAAGTTTGTTCATTAAAAGAAAATCTTCAGAGGATAGGAACTGTAGAGAATAGTTATCTTTGCAGAATGGATGTGGGAAGCTCAGGGCAGTGATGTGAAGAGGGAAATAGAACTTTAACTCTCCCTTGTAATGTCTTTCTATAGTGCTTCAGATTTTTACCACTATCTGGTATTATGTTCCTTAAATAAAATTTTTTAAAAATTAACTAAATCAAAGTATACATGGATATCTTATCCTTCATGTGATTTCAAAGTATAAAACCAAATTGAAGAAGTCACAAAAGAAAATGTTAACCAATTCTAAATGTAAATGTAGGTACCATTAAAGCCATAAACCACATTAAAAGGCAAATGACAACCTTGAGGAAATATATTCAAAATCTATGACAAATGCTATAGACTGTGCTCCCAACCCCATTGTTCTCCTCTTCCCCCTTCATATGGTGAAACCTCATAGGATGGTATCTGGAGGTGGGGTCTTGAGGAAGAGATTAGGCCATGAAGGTAGGGCCCTCGTGGAATTAGTGCCCTCATAAGAGGCCCCAGAGAGCCTTCACACCTCTTCCTCCATGTGACCTTACAGAAGAAGAAGCCAGCTACAAATCAGAAATCGGGCTCTAATTGGACACTGACTCTGGGGTGCCTTGACCTTGGATGTCCCAGCTGCCAGGACTGTGAGAGGTAGACTTCTTACAACATATTTTTTAAATCCTAAAAATAACTAAATAACAGAAATTAAGTCAAGGACTAGGAGAAAAATAACAAGACTATTCTCATTATTTTTGTAAGTAGAGCCATTCCATTTAAACACACCAGGGTATTGCTTCAAGTGTTCATTGTGAATTAATGAGAGATAGGTCATTTTGGGGATAGCTCACAAAACACCAGATAACAGTGTTCAAGGAATCAAGATCTAGTTTAGTAATTAACTAAAAATATATGTTGCCTTGTAAGCGTAGCTTTGTGATTCCGTTGGGGAAATCTCTAGGTCTGAAAGATAATGGATTGTACTGTGTAACGCACTTGAACCTGGATGGAATCCATCTCCAGCTGTCAACAGAAATTAAACCTGTTCTTTCTCAGCAAAGAGAGAATGAACAAGTCAGGAATAATGCTCTTTTAGTTCTCAAAAACTTTTTTTAAATGAAAATTCAGGGAAGCCTTCTGTGATCTAAAGTGTATCAGGATGAATTGTTGGATTCTCCACTGGGCAAACACCTCCGTTTGATATAGGATAAAAAGACCCAGCAAGAACTAAGATTCAAATAAGTTCATTCTGAGCTTTCCTGGAAACAGGGGCTGAACCTCTGAAACTGGGTTTAATAGTGCAAGGTCTTGCTACTTGGACAATTTCCCCCTCTTCTCTGCTCTTTTTAAGTATGCAAGAAGAAACATTTTACCTCTAAATTTACCTGTGACCACTGAATATTTCTCTCCAGTCACTTAAGCTTTGACTGTGGTAAGAACATGTTGAATGTAGTTGCATCGTATCAGCATCCTAATTATTCGTTCTAGGTTTAGATAACTAATAAAATTGCTTGACCTCATTCATCCCTTGTTGACCCAAGAAGTAAGGATGTTTGACCATTCTCAGTATCCTGAGTTAATTCAGAAAAGGAATCATAGGATTATTCTTTCTTAATCTCTTACCCCAAGAGAACATATAGACATTGACGTGATATAATCTTGATTAAGTCAACTCCATGAGTTTTGCAGTTTGGATGCAGGAGACAATGTTGATGTTGATGTCCATGTAAATATTTCTACATGAGCTGATATATTAAATCAATTTAATATTTGATTACAACTGGCCCTTGAACAACACAAGTTTGAACTATGTGTGTCCTCTTACACAATTTTTTTATAAATACATTATAAGACTGAAAATGTATTTTCTTTTCCTTACAATTTTATCAGTAATATTTTTCCTTTCCCTAGCTTACTTTGCACTGTAGGAATACAGTATATAGTACATATAACCTGCAAAATGTATGTTAATCGAGTATTCACGTTACTGGTAAGGCTTCCAACGAACAGTAGGCTATCTGTAGTTAAGTACTGGAGAGCCAAAAGTTATATGTAGATTTCCGGCTGTGCAGGGGATCATCACCCCTACCCGGTGCATTGCTCAAAAATATATATATTTTAAACTATCTTTATTAGTGAAGTGTTATGATCATTTTGATTCTTATTGTCACTATTATTCAAGAATTGGTTTAAAAATGGCAGCACATCCCTTGGATGGTTAAAGCCAAGCAGATCTCTGAAGCCCCAGCAGGTGAGGAAGTGTAGGCCTGGGGGCCACATCAGGGACCAGGAACCACAGCATCCTTCCCTTCCTGGAGTCACAGCCCCCGCAGTCTCTGCATCTCTGTGTCCCTGTAGCCACCTCCCTCTCTGCCCAGCATGTGGCCTTCTCTGATCTCTCTTAGCCACCCAGCCCCGACGTGATTTCCTGTCACCATTCCGGCTCCAGGTCCCCTCACAGGAGACCTGGAGAGAGAATCTGTGTGCCTTCGGTGCAGCAGAGAGCAATCATCCAGGCAGCGGTGCCGAGGAAGGGCCTGCATGACGGGGAGCCGCCGATTCTGGGCTGTGGGAGAGGAGTTTGCGAGGAAGGTCCTTGGGAACAAAGAGGGGGTATTTCTGGTATCTCCCGAATGATCCTAGCAAATTCCTAGGTCTGTAACAGTTCAAAGGTCATACTGGCCCACAATGTGAAGTTCAAGTAAAAAGACTGCATATTAATTACATTCCGAATGGTGTCTGACCATACCATTGGGCCAATTTCCTGTCTAGATTTACCAGCTGCGTCTGTTTATTCTGTGTGTTTCCAGTCAGGTTTCCGAGAAGTGAAGTCTGAGACAGGGCTTCCTGGGAGAGGGCTTCAGGGAGTGCTCTCGGGTGGGGGGCGGGGGGCGCGGAGCAGGATCCAGAGTAAGGAAAGAAAGGTAGATAAGGAAGTGATTCCGATTCGAAGTGTAACGGGGTCTGGCAGTCACACCACAGAGTCTTCGCCTATCAGGCCTGGAGGTGAGCCTTCCATACGCCATGGCAGCTGGGCACTGGCTGCTCGCAGCCTCTACCTGCCAGAGGGAGGACGATGTGGGACCTCAGAGCAAGATGGTTCCCATCCTGCAGACAGGAGGCCAGCTGGGAGCCAGCATCAGCCAGAGAGGGGCAATGACCAGCACCCACCACCGCATTCCAGGCCCACAGGACTTCCCAACCAGGGCTAGTGCAGCACAAGATGAAACGCAAGGTCAGGTTAGATTATGTCTCGCCCTTCTGCACTCCCTGCCCTGATGATTTGTTGGTTTCTGCCTCAGCGCTCAGGGTTGGTTTCTGCCTTGGTCCTCCCACTGATGAATTTATGTCCTCACTGATGCCAACACGTTGCCCAGTCTCCTCCCTGGCCCCCGCCTCTTCACCACAGCCTCAAAGCCCCCCCTTTTCTGGCCAGTGCTGGCTTCTTCTGCCTCATGGCCCCCCTGGCCATCTGCTGCTTCCTCACTGGGCCACAGAGCCTGTGCAAAGGCTCTTCCTACCCCCTGGAAAGCTCTTCCTGGCCTCTCCCTCTGGCCTTGTGGTCCTCAGCACACAGAGGTCTCTCTTATCCTCACTGCCACCATCATCCTTGGAGCTTTCACACCCCTCCAGTGTGTTATCGCTGTTAACCTGGGGTGGTGCCTTTATTGCCCTCCCATACCCTGCCGCAAACCTGGTGATTTTCAACGGTAAGCTTATCATGTACGAGGGAGGGACGCATGAATCAGTTTAGTGAATGGTGACAGACACTTTTAATAAAATTAGAATGCACTGGAAGAGAATGTGTTACACTTAGTAAAAATTAAGTATTATTGTAAAATTATCCCTCCTTCTGGGTGGGGTGTGTGTGAGTGTGTGTGTGTGTGTGTGTGTGTGTGTGTGTGCTGAGTCATGATGTAGAAGGTATTTCTGATTTTGTGTTGGAGATAAATAAAGAAACCTGAAAGCCACTCTATTAAATTGCAGACTCCATTTCTTTACTGGATGTGGAGTTTTGGGCACATTCCTTGACTCTCTCTGCCACAATTTCCTCCTTCCAGAGTAATTGCAAGGATCAAATGAATTAATATTTGTAAGTGCTTGGAGGAATGCCTGGCACCCTTAGAAGCACTGTGCAAGTGTTGGGAGGCATTGTATTTATTTGTATTTCCTACTCATTGTTCACATCTCTGTCCTCTGTGGCTATTACAGAGCATGGCACACCCTGGCTCTTAGCCATTACTGTTGGATAAGCAGCAGGGACTCGGCAACTTACACCGTCTTACATGGACTTTTAGGTGAAGGAAGGAAACTGAAGGGAATCCAGCATGGCTTTGTTAGTGAGAAATGCCAGAGGAGTGTTTTCCTGCCAGTAAATCTCTCACTCTTCCAGCCTCAATGCACTGGGCCTTACCAAAGGCACACACACACACATATGTTTAAGTGTCTGGCAATTTCTAAACATTATGTACAGAAGTAAGGGGGGACCTACAGCATTGGGAGGGAACATCTTCACTCAAGAAGGATATCCAGCAACACCTAAGCATTTCTTCCATCTTTTTTCAGAAGAATGATTCTTTTGAGGCCAAACTATTGGCAGCCATGGGAGTTATCCAATATGACTGATGAAATTGTTGGTTTTATTCCAAAATCTCCTTCAACCAACCCAAAGAGGGACCCAGGTGAGGGTGGTGTGAACTCTGAGATTTGTTGAGAAGCTGGAACTCTAATTCAGAAGGACACATTAAATATCTGCTCTTCCAAAGACAAGAGTGTTATTCTGAGTCCATTATCACTGAAAATAGGTTAATGGATTTTTCCCTGTTCCGACTGTGGCTGACCCAGGAATGATATAGGCCACCTCCAGCTTTGCTCCCTGGTCACCTGGTAGGGAAGGGAACCCAAGAACATGCTACTTGCCTCTCTCCCTTTCCTTGTAAGGGAATGGCAGTGAAGGTTACAGAAAGGCAGATTTAATTTAGTTCCAGGAAGTTGAGTTGGTCAGTGAAAGCTTTGACCTATGGAGCGGGCTGCTGGGGAGAGTGGTGGAAGTCCGTCACCAAGGGTGTCGCCTGAGGACCCAATAACCATTTCCATCTGTAAGAGCTGTGTCAGGGGTTCCCCAGAACCTGAGGTCCTGAAAGCACTCTTCTCTGTGCTGGGGTATCCCACTATCCTCATCCTGACACAGGCCACCGGGTAGGCAAGAGGAGGTTTCTAGGGAGAGCCTTCATGAGGGTGTCCCTCCTTCTTCTTGGTGCTGTGTTTTTTAGTGCATGTGTCAGATACATCATTGCATTTTATCTATGTCCTGGGTCCAAAGTTTTCTTTACTCATGATTACACGAGAATGTGCTTGTCTGTTCTAGTCCTGCTTGTCTGTGCTAGTCCTAGTGAAGAAAATGGTTCTATCCTTGGAAAAATATCAACCTTTCAAGGGACATGGAAACATGAGCTTATAATATACTGATATGCATATGCCAGAATGGCTATTACCATTTTTGTGTGAGAATAGTTATTATAGCTTAGATTTTCCTTTTTAGAATAAAGTTGAAGTTGGATTGTATGAAATGTTAAGAGCATTTTTAAAGCTTTTTTTGATCCATAAAGAACATAACTTTGAACATCTGAGTCTGGGAAAAGGGTATAATTGTGTGCAGGATGGTGATTCCAAGTGAAAAGGTAGAGTTGTCACTTTATGTAGGAGTGGAATTTACTTCAGAGGAACCCATCTGCATGAGAGCTGGTTGACTTTCTCCATGTTTTCTATGCATTAAAAAAATAAGTTTCCTTAAAAAGAATTTTACAGTTATTTCATAATAATAATATATTGTAACAGACAGAATAGAGCAGGTGATGAGAATGTCCGTTGGATCCTCTTCTGCTTCTATATTCAATCTGTTGTGACATGCCATTTTTGTAGAAACAGATAAAGAAAATCTGGCCTGTGATAGGTATACAGCCGGACGGGGGCGGGGAGGGGGGTGGGAATTTGAATCGATTTTTCTGATCATTGTGCATAGTCTTCTTTGTTCCTACACCCAAACTCAAAAAACTCCTTGAAGGTTCACTATAAAGTGATCTGAACCCAGAAAAAATGAACTTTCTCTGTTGTGGACACTCATGAGAGACAATGAGAACAAGCAGGCAGAGAATGACTTTGGATTTTCCCCCCAGCTTTACCGGGATGTAACTGACATGTCAGTTATGTTAATTACCATATGTCATGTAAGTTGTGACATGTAAGTTTAAGATAAACAACACGATATCGTGGCAAATGTATACATGGTGAGACGATTGCCACAATAAGGTGAGTTAGCGCCATCACCTCCCGCAATTACATTTTTTTAAAATGAGAATGTCTCAGATCTGCTCTCAGCAACTTTTAAATATGTAATACAGTATCATTAACTATAGTTACCGTGATGCACATGTGATCCCTAGAACTTACTTATCTTCTACAAAGTTTTATACTTTTATACCACTCTGATGCATTCCCTGGCCCCCTACCTCCTACCCCCTGCCTCTGATGATCATCAACCCACTCTATTTCTATGAGTTCTGTTTTTTATATCCAGATATGAGTGAGATCTTATAGCATCATCTTTCTGGAGAAACCATAGACCTGGGGAGGTCTCTGGGTACCTTGCGGTGCCGGCCTGGGGGAGGGACCATGTGGTCAGAGTGTACTGGCTCCTCTTACCCTTCTCACTGGTTTGGAGCTGGAAAATTCCAGAACCTGGGGATGAGGCTAGAGCACACCCTCGACTTGGTCGAGGTTCCCAGGTTCTGGAATTTTCTTAATGGTGTCTTGTTTCTCGATAGATGCTAATTGGCCTCCTGGGGAGGGGCTGAAGTCAGGAGCAATCTAAGTCAACATCTTGATTACATTACCTTCCAATTTCAGATTAAGAAAAGTTTTCACCTTGCAGATCTCCCACAGAGATTTTGGGGACCACAGTTCTCCCCCTACCACACTTGGAGAACTGGGTTTACCCCCCATTTTGATGTAGTAGCTTGGAAAGTATATATAGGGAAGAGGAACTTGTAACGTATAGCATAACAATCCCAACAAACTTTTTTTGGAGATAATAACAAAAAAAATTTGATGAGGAAAGGTAAGGAACTCAAAATACCAAGACTTTGAGAGAAATTTGTTTCTTGAGAGAGACAAATACATTTGGATTGCATACATTCCTCATTTTAAGACTCCCCATAAAGCTCCCCTATAATCAAGACCACGTGATTCAGGCGTAAGGGTGGACAGATCTATGAAACTGAGCTGACTCCATAAGTAGATCTGCATATATGTAGCAAAATTAATTTTGACAAGTGTGCCAATGTAATTCAATGCAGAGAGGGAAGTCTTTCTAATAAATGATGCCAGAACAACTAGGAATCTGTTTACAAAAATTGAAACTTGATCCATATCTAACATGAAAATGGACAGACACAGGAGTGCCTGGGTGGCTCAGTTGGTTAAGCGTCTGTGTTTGGCTCAGGTTGTGATCTTGGGGTCCTGGGATGGAGCCCTACATTGGGTGTTCTCTCTTTCTCAAATATCTAAATAAAATCTTAAAAAAAAAAAAAAAGAAAGGAAAATGGACAGACATGGGTGGATTCCAGACAAAAATTAAAAGCTGGTTGTAAAGGGGGGGCAATATCTTTGTGGTTTGTGTAGTCAAATATTTCTTAGAGAGAATGCAAAAGCACTAACCCAACCACGGGGGAAGGAAAGGTAAACTAGAGCATCAAAGTAAAAATTTCTACTCTACGAAAGATTTTGTTAAAAATTAAGAAGACGATGGGGTGCCTGGGTGGCCCCGTCTGTTGAGTTGTCAGAGTCTTGATTTCAGCTCAGAGTCTTGATCTCAGGATGATGAGCTCAGGCCCTGTGTTGGGTTCTACACAGGGCATGGAGCCTACTTAAAAAAAATTAAAAAGACAAGTGAGTGTCTAGGAGAAATATTCACAATCTCTACATGACAAAGACTTGAATCCAAATGATGTGAAGTACCTGTACATACCAAAACCAAAAGATTAGCAACCCAATTAAAAATTGTCAACAGTCTTGGGTAGATACCTCACAAATGAGGATATAAGCATTGCTAAAGAGAGACAAGAAAAGATGTCTTTTAACACTGTTAGTTATCAGGGAAATGCCGATTAAGCCAGAATGAGATACTACCATACAGAAACAAGAGTGTTTTAAATTTACCTGACTTCCAACACCAAAAGCTGGAGAGGACGGAGTGATGGGATATCTGACGCCTCCTGGAAGGAGAGTGTAACATGGTGCAACCAGTGTGGAAAATTGGTTGTTTCTTATAAAATTCAATATCCATCTACATTATGATCCAGCAGTGCCACTCTAAGATAATTTCCCAGCAGAAATGAAAACAAACACCCACACCAACATCTGTATAATAGTGCTTTCTGCAGCTTTATTCACAATAGCAAGGAATTTAAACAACTCAAGTGTCTATTAACAGGAGAATGAATAAGCAAATGATAGTGTATTCATATAATGGAATATTACTCAGCCGTGGAAGGGATGTGCTCTGGATGCACACACATGGGAGAATATAGAAAATCCTATGTTGAGTGAAGGAAGCCAAACATGGGTATGTGCTCTATATTCTCATCGTTATGAAAGTCAAGGACTAATCTGTGGGACTGTAACCTAGCACGGTGGTTGTCCTCGGTGTGGGAGGGAAATACAACATCGAGACACATGCAGGAACTTTGTAGGGGGAAGGCATTGCAGCTCCTTGATTGGATGTTGGTTCCGTGGATATATACATTTTTAAACACTCATCAGAGAGTGCACTTAAGATCCACACATTTTGCTATACATAATTATACCTCAATAAAAATATGAAAACTGCATACCCTAATTACACCACAACTGTTATGAATATTTTCTTGGTTTATTAAATGAGGCGTTCATTCAAATATGCATTTTGATTGCATTATGAATATGAAACATGCTGATTACCAATTCATATTCCTTTGGAAACCTAGAGACAGAGCGAAAACTGCTGTGTGACAGGAAGATGGACTTACCCATCCTTCAGCATTTTCAGTTTTCAGTCTCTTGTCTATTACCATGGTAATTGCCTTTAAGGACTTTGTTCTCCTCAATGTAATCAGACAGAAAACTTTAGATGGAAGATGCATAAATTATTCTAACTCCTGCCAGGAAAAGAATCCAAGACTTTAATCAACTTCTGCACCTTTTATTCTTCTTGTTAGGAAATTTTCTTTACATGCATACTTAACCAACAGACCCCATGCCCAGAAGGTGCAGTGTCCCCCTCAAGAGGACTGTGTCCACAGTGAAGAGGACAGATGGCCTTCTTCTTCAAAGAGGATCAACTATGCCCAAGATGGTTGTGCAAATTCATTTGACTCTGTCTGCTGTTTTTATACATTGGCTCATTTGAATATCAACACCACTGATAGCACTAACTTTATATCACGCTTCTCAGCTTATAAAATACTGTGCACTCAAAGCAAACATCTGGGAGGAAAATAATAGGAGAGGCCTCATCACCCCAATTCTACAGAGAAAATCATTGAAGTTCATGACATTTAAGTTTGTTCATTGTTTCCTTAATGAATTTGGGTCATGCTTTTATGTCTCCTGCAAAGACGACTAAAATTTACCTCCTTTCCTGAAGTCTTTCTAAATTGAGCTTCCCTCACTTCTTACAAAACCTGCACAGAACACATTCTCAGTATTCGGGTCAGCAAGGCGTCTCTGCATTTTAATCCTCTATCAACGGAGGAATCTGGGGCAGGAACCAGGTGGGAGAGCTCGGCAGATTCCACTCAAGAGCCATGGTAGGTAATACCAGGCATGGGTTTGATGAGGCCGGCGTATGGTCTGGTCTGCGCGCTGTGCCCCGTGAGAAGCAATCTGAATGCTCTTCCTTGCCATTTTGAAACAAGCCACGTCTCCTACTGACTTACAGCTCAGCACTTATTGAATTAAGGAAACACTGAACAGAAGACATTTTATTTGATTCTGAACTGCATCATTCTAAATATTGATTGCAAGAGATTTCCTACTCAGAGTAACTTTAGGGTCCAAATATTCCCAGAGAAGCCTCATGTACAGCTATATGACCCCCCCCCCCAAAAAAAAAAAAGAAAAGAAAAAAGAAGTTGCCATTCAGATGGAATCCGTTTGGGCATAAAGAACTTCACCTGTTTCGAATTTAAGTTTGGGTCTTGGAAGGGGCTTGGGGTTAGGAATGCAGGTCCAGGTATGGCGGCTGAATTTCCAACAGTCCCAGATCAATAGCGTGGACATGCAACAGCTCCACACGTCATTTCCTCACCTGCAAAAGGGGGGTAAGGACACCCTGTCCTCTCTGGAACCCAGAGAACCTTCCAGTGAATTAGAAAATAAAAAGAAACCACTTTGTGGGTCTGTAGAAGTTACTCAGTTGCATAAGAGCTGAGTTACCCCTCCAGTTGTCCCTGCCAGGGCTCTCTGCTGTGGGTTTTTTTTTGTTTTGTTTTGTTTTTTTTTGCCTTTCTTGGAGGTTGGTGGTAGATCTGGATTTCTTTCAAACTCGTCCCTTGGCTTACTTTCATTCTCTTAATACCAGAGCCTTCCCATTATGAATTCATTTAGAGTGTGGCTGCTGATCTTCACCCTTTTAGGCACTTTTATTGTACCTCTTGTCTCGAATGCTTCCTTTGTAGGCACGAATGTCCATTTGAGCAGGAGTGGTATGTGTGCGTTTGTGTGGGCATAATTGGAAAGGGGAAGATGTGCGTTGTTTCCTTCCTAAGGAGGACTCTGGGTCGAGTGCAAAGCATAAAGAGGAAGTATTTCGGCCTACAAAGCTGAAGTATGAGGGTCCGCCATGATGGCACCCAGAGGCTCTGACGGCATCCGCAGGTTTCCCTCAGTCCCACTCTCTTCCTTTCTGCTCTGCTTTCTTCGGCATTGGCTTCATTTCCAGAAAGGCTCAGACTCCTCCGTGATGATGCCAGGATGGTCACTTCCAGCTCCAGGACCATAGGCTTCCTGTCCTCGTCCATTTGGGCTGCTCTAGCAAAGTGCCCCCAGCTGAGTGGCTTATGAACAACAGTAATGTACTCTGCACAGTTCTAGAGGCCAGAAGTCCAAGATCAGGGTGCTGGCATGGTTGGCGGAGGCCCCTCTTCCAGGATGCAGCCTTCCTCTTGGGTCCTCGCATGGCCGAGGAGGCTGGCTGGTTCTCTGCGGCCACTTGAATAAGGGCCAAATCCCATTCCTGAAGACTCCACTCTCATGACCTAATCACCTCCCAAAGGCCCCCGCCTCCTAATACCATTGCACTGGGATTAGGATTTCAAGATACAAATTTTGAGGAGGCACGAATACTTTTGAGGAGTCTTCTTAACAATCCAACATCAGGAAAAGTGACACAAACAAAAGTGTAGCAATTAAATATCATTGGCTTGAATGTTCTGCGGGCTTGGGCCCCACACCACACCTCTGCCGAGCATGGTGACCAGGGCCAGTTGTCTTAGGTCTAGGTCAAATGGACAGGAAGGTGAGCCCGAGTGGGTCTCAAGAAACACCAGGTGCTATCAACAGAAGAACTCCCAGCACTTAAAACCATGAAGGTTGCTTCCCTGAGGCTGAGGTTCACTGCCTTCTTGTCCGTGTGGAGCTGCCTGGCTGGTGTTGACATCCACTTGGCCCTAGGAGTATTCCCTCCACAGCAACATGGCGGCTCCTGCCCTCACCACAGGATGCAGCACCTTTCTCTTCTCCCTCTGAGAGGAAGTTTGGGATTGTCACTAAGAGACAATTCCATAGGAGCCTTTTCCCACAAGTCCCTTTCTTCGGCTGTTAAATGAAAAGCATGTTTCTTCAACGGATATAGTCCAGCAGTAATTTGTTTCTCAGACAGTACATGTTGTGATTTTGATGGATGTGTTAGTTTCCCATGGTTGCTCTAATCAAGTATCCCAAACTTGTGGCTTAAAACAACACAAATATATTATCCCACAGTTCCAGAGGTCAGAGATCTGACGTGGGTCTCATGGGGCTAAAACCGAGGTATCGGCAGGCTGCATTCTGTCTGAAGGCTTTGGATGAAAATCCATATCCTTATCTATTCCAGCTTCCAGAACCGCCTGCCTTCCTTGGTTCACGGCCCTTCCTCCATCATCCTATCTTCTTGACATCATCCCCTCTCACCTTGACAACACAGCCTCCCTATTATAAAGACCTTGGGACTACACTGGGTCCAACTGTGTACTCCAGGATAAAGCTCCCTTTTCAATATGTCCTATCTGCAAAGCCCTCTTGCCAAGTGAGCTAACATACTCCCGGGTTCTGGGGCCGAGGACATGGACATCTTGGAGAGACCATTTTTTCTCTCTATCATATTTGGGTCCAAGTTCCTAGTTTCGATGCATACACCTATTTTTTCCTTATGAATATGTCTCAACATCACCTACATCATTATTATTTTTCACGAGGACGATCTTCCAGGTTCCATATCTTTTTCTCCCCCTCTTTCTACATTTAGGCATTTGAAAATGCATGCTTATTTATCTTGATTGTTTCCGACTCAGACCAGCATATTTTACCAAATATAACTGAACATAGAAATTTATTGAATTTGTTTAGACTTTTAAGTCTATGGTGCGTAATAATGTGATAAGATAGAGACCAACAACAGAATTATGTGTCATAATGTAATATAATACCTTTTTGTCCCCTTCAAGCCAGACTATGTACTCAGTTCAGAGGAAAATTTAGTTTAATTATAAGTCACTAGAAAGAATATAATAATATAGAAATGGAAGACATATGAGAGTCACTACAGTAGATGTGACACTTGCTGATAACCTTGTTTTTGGTAGAATTCTTTTGTTGCCCAAAAAATGTGGTTGTGCTTTGCATGATTTATTAGACATTGATGCTACCCTTGACTCTGAAATGATAGGCTGAAGTTCTTGCATGTTTATTTCCCAATAGCTAATGTGTCACATCTACCAAATGATGCTTTTCCATGCTTTTCTTTCCTTCTGCTCATAGAAGATCTCCTGGGATTCCATTTCAGGAGAGTATATTGGATTGGATGCTTAGTCTTAATTTCTTACTTAGTACGATATCTTTTCAATTTACAGTTAAAATAAGAGGGACATGTTTGCATTATTAAAACAAAGACACAAACTACCCACCCCTACTGAGATAAAAGATGCACATTATGGTTTCCTCTTTCTTTTATGTGGAAGATCTTCCGATGTCTTAGAGAACGCCAGTGCTGAAACTTCCATAGATGCCAGGGTCAGAAGAGCATAGGGAGGTAAGAAAAAGATGGAGAGCCCACCATATGCCTACGGGATAAGCTAGGCCCTCTGCACCTGCTCGTCGCTAGGGAAGCAGGAAGGCTGCCACTTGCCCTTTGTGCTGTATGGAAGTTACCATGAAGCAGAAAAGAAGAGGCCTCGCAATCCCTTAATTAAGCGGTTGATAATTTATTCGAGCTCCATCAAGTGAGAAAATATCTTGCTATGGTAAAACCTATTTAAACAGTAACAGGAGAATTTCAAGACCTCCTACGGTATTGTCCTTTTACTTATCAGTCTTGTAGTGATTTTATCTTATTTAAAATATTTTTTTAAAAAAATAAAGTATTTTCATTAATTGAAGCATCTAGCATCTTTACCCCCAATATGGGAGATATGAAAAGAGAAATAAATACATTTAACCTCCACCATTTCTTTTATTATAAACACCCCCCCCCAAAAAAAACTGCTTAGTTAATAGGATTTACAAAGCACAAAAACAGTGTGTTAAAAATTGCCTCAGCTAAAAGCAGGTATAAGGCAATAGCAAGGATTATGTAGCATTCCACAGACAAATTGTGCGACTTGAGGAGGAATTTGAGGAGGAAGTGTGAAATTTGCTCTTTTTTTTTTTTTAAGAGAAAATACCCAACAGATGCTTAGAGATATTAAAAACCCTTTTCAGTTGCACAGGGAACAGAGCTTCTGCAGAAAGGTTGATTATATACAGTGGCATTCTAATATGGGCAACCTTGTGGCCACCGCTGCAGGACGCCAAGGTTTGTACAAGAGACATAAAATTCTGCTGCTAAAGGTAGAGGCATTCTAGGATACGTTAAAATGTAGGCACATGCTGATTGTGAAGAAAATAGTTTAAGAAGCATTAATTCACCTGGTGGGGCTCAACGAGTTGTTTAACACAACTGAGTAATGGGTCAGCAGCTGTAACAGGGTTTCTTAACTCTTCACGTGTGCGGCGACTGCCCCGCCCTTTGCCCACAGGCCTCCTGCCTCACATCGGTGGCCGGTGGCCCTGTCATACCTGGGTCCCCGCCTCTCTGCGTCATTCAGCAGCTTCTAGGAGTTCTGCCCCCCAGAGACCCAAGCATGACCTTTCAAAGTATTGGCCAGTCTTGGGCAGAATCTGGGTCTGGGAAACTCTTTTGGCATCTTTTTTCCCTAAGATTTTATTTATTTATTTGACACAGAGAGAGAGAGAGAGAGAGAGAGAGAGAGATCACAAGCAGGGGGCATGGAAAGCAAAGAGAGGGAGAAGCAGGTTCCCACTGAGCAGGGAGGCGGACACAGGACTTGATCCCAGGACCCCGAGATCATCCAGGACCCTGGGATCATGACTGAACCAAAGGCAGATGTTTAACAGACTGGGCCACCCAGGCACCACCACTTACACTTGAGCATCATTTCTACATCTACAAAGTAATGTAGTTACATCTATGGCTGGCAGTTCCCCACAGGTACTGGGGAATTTGTTCAGGCTTTAGAGGATGCACTGTACACTGACGTATTAGTAGACTGCTAAGAACCCAGACTAAATCCCTTACACTTATGTCTGAGCCTAAGAACGTTTCTATTTCACATAACATGGGAACATGACATATTTGTCGTGTTAACTTGTTTCCAATTTTCTATCCTGTCTTATATGCATGATGAACTTTACACAGTAAAGAAAGCCAGCAGGATGAAAAATGTCATACGTGAAGTTTATGATACCAACATACACAACAAAATCCCAGAGAGAGTGGCGATATCTTTCCTAGAGCAATGCAAGGACATTTTCCCCATCTTTTCTTATTAAGAAAAAAGCAGACAACATGGTGCAGGCGCTGGACACTGTCTTATCTGAGCAGTGCAATTCTGAGTAGTTTCCAACAAGTCTGTGTTCATATCCTTTGCCAGGAGGCTCAGGTTCCCCACAGGGGGTGACTTTTCCATTCAGCATATCTAGTTCATGTCCAAACTATTTTCTCTTTCCTTTCCTTCTCCTCACCTTTTTTTTGGGGGGGGGGGGCAGTTAATGTTAAGCATACATACTTTAAACTCTAAATTATACAAAGTGGCAATGATGATTAAATAGTTGGCTGCTTTTGCTAGAGAACAAATATGTGTCTGGAGAGTTCTGATGATCATTCTCGAACCCTGCCCCAGGGGATTCAAATTTAGAAATGGGTCTTTAACAGTGACTCAGGACTCATGCTCAAGAGCTTTAGAGTTAACCTGCAGTCACCACTCTCTGCATCTGAAGGTTTGAGTGAAAAGTGCACAGAGTGGGTATTACTTAATAACTCAATTAGGTTGCTTGCCTGCCCAAAGGGTTTCCTATCAGGATTTTGGCTCAAAGCGACAAGCCTCCACTCTAGACATGTAGGTATTCATTAAACACATCTGACAACTATCCAATCTCTCTTTTACGACTTCCCTTGATACACCTTTAGCTCTAATCAAACTGGGCTCTTATCCTACGAAGCATCCTTCAAATCTTCATGCTCCAGCCTCTGCTCATGTCGCACTTCCAAAATCCATTTGTTTTGCTTTTGTTTTGTTTTGTTTTTAAGATTTTATTTATTTATTTGACAGACGGAGATCACAAGTAGGCAGAGAGGCAGGCAGAGAGAGAGGAAGGGAAGCAGGCTCCCCGCTGAGCAGAGAGCCCGATGGAGGGCTTGATCCCAGGACCCTGGGATCCTGACCTGAGCCGAAGGCAGAGGCTTTAACCCACTGAGCCACCCAGGTGCCCCCCAAAATCCATTTGGGATAGCTGCCAACTGCTTTCTCTCTGCCAACTCAAACCCTGCAGGTGCTTTGAAAACCAGGCTGAACATTTTGACTGTGTAAGCAGAGTCCCGAGGTTAACCCTGGTTCAGAATCACCTGTCCCGCCTGCTGAACTTCTCCAACACTGGTTCATAGGCGTCATACAACACTTGCCCTTCTTTTGTGTTGTGTGGGACTCTCAGTTTGTACCTGGCTACTTTTAGAAGAGTACTTGTTTCCAGGGGAGAATAGGCTCGTCTATTTCTTTTGGATTTCTCACAACGCTTGTGTGAATCTTTGGACACTGGGATTTGGTGGCATTCTCATTGAACTGATATTCTTTACGTAATGAATAACATTTTGTGAGCCTTTTACAACTCTCCCAAACATAACTCTACTGAATTTTTAGTACTAATCTGAAAATGAACAAAACAATAAAGATGATTTATAAAAAGTATAGTTTCTGGAAAACCACCTAGAGTTAGATACTAGATAGATTCCTCTATCTTACACCACAATTTCCAGAAAGTTACATCTAAACTTAGATTTTTGTTACTCTAAGGATAATATAGGAAAAGTTATTTCTAACTATGAAATCATAAATCTTTAATAATAACTTATGATGTGATGAGTTTTTACTTTTAGTAACTTATACAAAGGAGTTTTTTATAATAAAAATATATATACACAATGTGTATTTATATATATCAAATATCTGATGTATGTGTTTACATGTATGCTTTTATATAGAGAGGTATGTATGTGTGTCTTTATTTTCTAAACTCATATAGCGATTAGTAATTATGAGAAACTAAAAGTGCACAGTATGCTTGTTCAAAGGCCCCAAACAAACAACAAAACTAAGTGGATTTTTTTAAGTTCTAAAACAATTTTAGAAATTCCCTTTTCATAGATCAATGGAACAGAATATAAAGACCAGAAAGAGACATGTGCAAACATGCTCAACTGACTTTTGACAAAATGCATGACAATTTGATGGAGGGGACATGAGAGATAACCTTTTCAACAAATGTTGCTGGAGAAGTTGAACATCTTTGGACAAAAATGGAACTTCAACTAAGTCTTACACCTTATACAAAAATTAACTCAAAATGAATCATGGCCTTAAGTGCAAACTCTGAAGCTATAAAACTTACACAAACTGTAGGAGGAAAACTTGGGGATCTAGGCAAAGAGTTCATAGACTTGCTGCCAAAACACAGTCCATAAAAAGAAAAAGTGCTAAATTAGACTTTATCAAATTTAAAAAACTTATTCTCTAAATAACATATGAAGAAAATGAAAAGACAAGTTAGAGACTCAGAGAAAATCCCTGAAAACCACATGTCTCACAGAGGACTAGTACCTAGAATATATAAAGAACGCTCAAACTCAACAGTGAAAAATACAACAATCCAAATAGAAAATGGGTAAGATGGTGATAGACCTCTGTCACAGAAAACACACAGATGGCAAGAAAGTAGGTACTCTCTTGTTGTTGATCAAAGATGATCAACATCCTTAGCCATCAGAGACATTCAAATGAAAACCACAATGACCTATCACTACACAACTATTAGGATGGCTAAAATATAGAGGTAGAGATGAATGTAGAGAAAAAATATAGAGATAACACCAAATGTTGACAAAAATGGGGAAAAACTGGATTACTCACAAGTTGTTGTTGGGGATGGAAAACAGTACAGCCACTCTTGAACGCAGGTTAGTGGTGTCTTATAAAACCAAACACTCAAATATAATAGAGTCCAGTGATTGCACCTGTGGGAATTTATTCCAAAGAAATGAAAACTTATGTTCTCACCAAAAACCTTTTACAAATGTCCACCATAACTTTATTCGTAATAACCCAAAACTGGGAATAACCCAGATGTGCTTCCGAGATGAATGTTAAATCAACTTTGGTACACCCATATCACAGACTGCCACTCCACAATAGGAGGGAAAAAAACATTGATATGCCAACAGCTTGGATGAACTTCTAAGGAATCACATTGAGGGAAAAAACAAACAAAAGGTTACATACGGTATGACTCCATTTATATAACATTTTTGAAATAATAAAAATTTAACAATGCAGAACATATAAGTGGTTGCCAAGGCTGAGGGACTGGGTGGAGGGAAGGCTGAGGTGGGGTTGGCAAGAAGGTGATACAGAACTTTTCTCTATCCAGATTGTGATGGTGGATATTCACGTGATAAAATGGTATAGTGCTAAACACACACATAGACAAACGAGTGAAACTGGGGAAATCACAGTAAAATTGGTAGGCTGTACTGATGTCAATATCCTGATTGTGATATCACATCATAGCTTTCCAAGATGTTACCATTGTGTGTAGGGGGTACGGGGTAAGGGGTAGGCAGGGCACTCAGAATGCACAGTTATCTCAATAAATATTTCAATTAAAAAAAAAAAACGAACAAACAAACAAAAAAAAAACAACCTCTTTTCTTCATAGATTTCCTTGAGTTGTGCCATTTTGGGTTGCCATTCCATTAAGTAGTAGGAAAGAGTTGCCCTTGGTCAATACTGGCCCTAATTCTTTAGTCATTTGAACATGGGTTGTGTGTCACACATAAACTGTGACTGATCAGGTTAGCAAAGCCCAGTCTTCATGACATCATCTTTCCAAAGCTAACCAACCACATCAAGTAAACAGATGTTTTTACCACTCTTTTTCTTCTAGATTCTTCAAAGAGATCCCATGAAGGACCTCTTCTGTTTCTAGGAGGCCATGCCCGAGGCTTTGAATGTCTCGCCAGCCTGTGGTTTTGGCTGGACCGTCTGTTGGTGCATTCTCAGTGTTAACACCAAGTTTCTTTAAAGAAGTCTATGAGAGTTTGAATGGGTTTTCCAGGGCCCACCACAAGTTTCCAGGCCCATTAATGTCACCCAGAATCAGAGTGTACTTCAGCGCTCGTACAGCCATAACAAGTTCAAGGATATTCTCAACACTTTGGTGATAACAATAATAATAATAATAATCCTTGTCTATGATCCTACAAAAACAGACTCCAAAACATGTGGAAACACATGTCAGGCAGTAATAAACATAACTGCAGGGTACGCCTGTCCCGAATAACACAATTACTGTATTCAGTTACGTGCTGTTTCTTCCATTCCACAACTCCCAAACACCCCTTTTTTCTCTTAACTCATAAACAAAAAAGAAGAGAAAAAATAATGTTTCCCTTAGTAATGTTCTATTCTTCCCATTAAGAAAGAGCCACATGGTCACCCACAGGGGTTCCCTCTAAGCCTTCCAGGATATCAATTAATTCAACAACCAGGCAATGATTTCCTTGGGAATTGTTACATAACAGTGACTGAACTATCCTCACTAGGGCAGCCTGGAATTTCAGTGAGAGGAGAGGCCAACAGCTCCTGAATTACCACAGACTCCAGGGCAATCGAAATTCAGAAAATCAGAATTAAGAGAAACTATGCACTCCAGGAAACCACTGGGGGTTTCAAAGGGTAGGAGGGTGGGGGATGGGTGAGTCTGGCGATGGGTATTAAAGAGGGCACACATCGCATGGAGCCCTGGGTGTTAAACTCGAACAGTGAATCTTGGAACAGTACATCAAAAACTAATGGTGTGGGGCACCTGGGTGGCTCAGTGGTTTAAGCCTCTGCCTTCGGCTGAGATCATGATCTCAGGGTCCTGGGATCGAGTCCCGTATCCGGTTCCCTGCTGAGCAGGGAGACTGCTTCCCCCTCTCCCTCTGCTGCTCCTCCTGCGTGCGCTCTCTCTCCTTCCCTCACTCTCTGTCAAATCAATAAATTCTTAAAAAAAGAAAGAAAGAAAGAAAACAAATATCTTTAAAAGAACAAACAAACAAACAAAAAACTACCAATGTACAGTAAGGTAACTAACATAACATTAAAAAGAAACAAAAGACAACCCCGCAGTTCACGGTTCAGCCCTTCCTCTGCTCTGAAGGTCATCTGGGATTTTCCGTTCTCCCTCTGCTCGGCCCCACTCTGGCCCTTCTTTTCCTGAAGTTCAGAGGCCTCGGCTTTGATCTTAAAACTTGGAGGGGGGGGAAAAAAGGAATTGTAAATATCTTCAGAGCCTCGCAATTACTTTACGAAATTCTGTTCTGGTCCTGCTGGTTCACTAATGAACCTCCCAGCTGCATTCACTGGCGCTGGGCTCTGCAGTCGCCAGTGTGAGCCCTCAAAGACATTGCTATTCTGACCAGCACGTCAGAAAACTGGAACAAAATTGTTGCCCAACCGCTGCCTCCTGAGGGCTGCTGGCCCTGAAATCTCATCTCTACAATTTTTCTGATGATGGCAGAGGACCTGGGTGCGTCAAGTTCATTCGGAAGAATGCATGTGCACGAGGCTACCAGGGAGATTTTTAAGAAATGAAGGTCCATAGTTCCTCTTTCAACGTGATTAGATATTCTGTATCAATCTTAGGCCTTCTTCTGCCAAAAAGGAATAATGAAGCTTTAACGTGAGAGATCATCAGCATAGAGAGCGAAGCAGGCTTGTCTGCCATCTGAGCTTTAGGAGGCAGCCCAGGGAGAGACGAAATCTGACTCCTTGTTACAGCTGGAAAGGTGGCTCCAAGGAACCCCAGGAGGCCAAACCCTCCCCCCCAAAACAAAACATAACAAAAAACAAAACAAACAAAAAACCAAAACCAAACAAACAAACAAACAAAAACAAGCAAGCAAGCAGGTGTTGTTAGCTGCTCGTTGTCTAAAATTTAAAAAGGCAAAGCAGGATTGAAATTAGGGATAAATCTGAATAGATAAGCAAATCACTTTACTGCTTTAGAAGAAAACCCAGTGAAACTCACATTTGGTTCACCCACTCGTTTCCCAGCTCTGCAGGATTCGCTGAAAGGACCGAACAGGTTTATCAGGCGTGCGGAGAGTTTTGATGGCCCAGCAGGAGGAAGATGTTGAAACTCGCCTCCCAGGATGCTGGAGCTGCCCTACACACAGCAGAGCTGCTGCAAGGAAAGATCTATTTGGAATTCCAGAGGTCCTGGAAACACTCAAAGGCTGTTAATCTGATGCAGTTTAAAGGTAAAGGATGTGCAAGATTAGGCAAGCCAGCCGCTGGAGGATGGGGCCCCAGGTGGGCAGTGAGTGGATCCCTGTAGGGCTGGACTTCCTGGAGGCCAGAGAGCCTGGGAAGGATGGTCAGGACCAGAACCCCGCATTCTGCTTAGCTGTTTTATATGGGCCAAATTACTGGACTGCTCTGAGCATCCACACCCTTTCCTTAAAATGTGTAAGAAACCTAGCATAAGAAGTTGATACAGAATTTTAAAAAGAATGTATCAAATGCCCAGCACCCGGCAGTGATCAATAAACATTAACCTCTTCCTGAAACCTGCTTCCCTAGCGTACCCTCCATTGCCCAAATGAATGCTTTTATTGACTCATACATCAAAGACACCAGAAACACTTGATAGTTGAGAAAGAACTTAGTGTACGTCTTATATTCTCTTTCGTAAATTAAATAAGCATATGGATATTTAAGGATATGTAAACCTAGGTTTCCTCAAAGACGCTGCATTACATAGTTAATTGAAGAGAAGGCGCCAGCCAACCCCCACCCCCATTTCTTGTCTTTGGGTGCCCAGTTCTGGGCTTTTGTCCTAAGAGCCCTCAATTCAATTAATCAACACTGAGCTCAGTGAAGCCATGCGGCTCCAGCCCTGGGTAAGCCGGCTTCCTGAGACAGGGGGATGGCCACACCTCTTAGGTTCACTCCCTGGTTTACTCAGGCACGGGAGCCGGGGGGTACGGATGAACGGGGGATCCCCTGGGGCTCCCCGTAGAGACTAACCCAGCTCATTCCTCAATCTTCTCTCTAAATGGGGATACAGAAAAGAATGCATTGATAAGAATAGGCATTTGAGGGGCACCTGGATGGCTTAGTGGGTTAAAGCCTCTGCCTTCAGCTCAGGTCATGGTCTCAGGGTCCTGGGATCGAGCCCCACATCCCGCTCT
The DNA here is from genome assembly GCF_030435805.1 of Mustela lutreola. NCBI lineage: Eukaryota > Metazoa > Chordata > Mammalia > Carnivora > Mustelidae > Mustela > Mustela lutreola. Next base: position 5,470,860 of record NC_081294.1, on the reverse strand, counting down.
CTGCTCAGCAGGGACCCTGCTTCCCCTTCTCTCTCTGCCTGTCTCTCTGCCTACTTGTGATCTCTGACTGTCAAATAAATAAATAAAATCTTTAAAAAGAAAAAAAAAGAATAGGCATTTGAAAAAAAAAATAATCTGAATGATAATAGTAGCTTTAACTCTTAACTACTGCAGGTACATGCCAGGCCCTGTTCTAGGCACTAAATGTATTAACACCATCTGCCTCACCACCCAATGGAGGTACAAGTTGTCATCCTCATTTTAGAAAGTAGGAAACTCAGGCCCAAGGGAGGGTCAGTGAGTTATTCAAGATCCCTGAGCCAGGGGCCAGTATCTTGATCCAAGGAAGTCCAGCTTCTGAGACGGAGCTCCTGCCTGCGCATACGTCTTATTGATTACTGCCCTAAGACTGTTTGTACAATAATCTTGCTGAGAGGAAAGCCCTTTCTTAATCCCAAGCTTAAACTCTTAGATTTATTTGTTCCGCATTGGTGTAGGGTATTAAATTACTAGAGTAGTCTCGGCAAAAAGCAATTACGGCTTCATTTGAAATTCAAGTTTATTAAGCATTGTTGATTTTATTTTCAAGTGAAATAACCTTTCACTTAGGTTTATGAGTCCTTATGTGGTTAAAAATTTGTTCAATGGCCAAGAAATCCCACTGAAGTTAGTCACAGTGTGCTACCAAGGAAAATCTATTATTTTCATTACTTGTCTCTTAGGTTGTAAAGTGTAACGACGGAGCGTTCCACTGACATCTTCAGAGGTTCAGAAACAGAAGGGTGGGCGTTGGGTTAAAGCAGAGCCTGTGGGAGCCCACTTAGCCGTGATTTGGGGAGCACATGGAAGCGGTAAGGCTTTGTGTTGGATGATTTTGCCCAACTACAGGCTCATGTACACGTTCTCAGAACATTCAAGGTAGCCTGGACTAAGCTGTGATGTTTAGCAGGTCAGGTGTACTGAATGCATTTTTCAAATTTAGTTCCATGTAATTAACATATAGTGCTATGTTAGTTTCAGACCTACAGTATAGTGATTCAGCAATGCCATATATTAGTGCCCGTCATGGTAAGTACACCCTTAATTCCTTTTACCTGTTTCCCCCAACCCCTACCACTGCTCCCCCTGGTCACCGTGAGTTTTTTATGTATACTGAAGAGTTCGGTTTTTTGGGGGTGGTCTCGTTCATCTTTGTCCATTTGTTTTGTTTCTTGAATTCCTCTTCTGAGTGAAATTGTATGATATTTGTCTTTTCCTGACCGACTTATATCTTCTAGAGCCATCCATGCTGTTGTAAATGGCAAGATTTCATCTTTTATATATAGAGAGAATATATATGTATTTCATCCTTTATATGTATAAAATATATATATGCCACTTCTTTCTTACCCATTCTTCTATAGATGGGCACATGGACTGCTCCGTAATTTGGCTATTATAAATAATGCTGAAAGAACTTAGAGCTGCATGTGTTTTTATGATCAGTGTTTACAGATTCTTTGAGTAAACACCCAGCAGTGGAATTACTGGATCATCTGGTAATTCAATTTTCAACCTTTTGAGGAACCTCCGCACTGTTTCCCACAGTGGCTGTACCAGTGTTCATTCCCACCAATGGTGCATGAGGGTTCCTTTTTCTCCACATCCTCATCAACACTGGTTGTTTCTAGGGTTTTTTATTTTAGCATTTTGACAGGTGAGAGGCAGTATCTTGTTGTGGTTTTGATTTGCATTTCTCCTATGATGAGTGAAGTTAAACATCTTTTCATATGTCTGTAGCCCATCTGTATACCTTTTTTGGAGAAATGTCTATTCATGTTTTCTACCCATTTTTAATTAGATTATTTGGTGGGTTTTTTTTTTTGTTTTTTTTTTTTTTTTGGTATTCAGTTGTATACGTTCTTTAAGTACTTTGGAACTAACCCTTTGTCAGATATGTCATTTGCAAATATCTTCTTCCATTCAGTAGGTTATCTTTTGGTTTTGTTAACTGTTTTCTTTGCTGCACAGAAACTTTTTATTTTGATGAAGTCCCAGTAGTTTATTTTTGCTTTTATTTCTCTTGCCTCAGGAGACATAGCTGGAAAAATGCTGCTACAGCTGATGTCAGAGAAATTACTGCCTGTGCTCTCTTGCTCTCTTCTAGAACTTTTATGGTTTCAGGTCTCACATTTAGTCTTTATTTCATTGTGAGGATATTTTTGTGTGTGGTAGAAAAAAACTGGTCCAGTTTCATTCTTTTGCATGCTGCTGTCTAGTTTTCCCAGCATCATTTGTTGAAAAGACAGTCTTTTTCACATGGATATTCTTTCCTGCTTTGTCGAAGATTAATTGACCATATAATCTTGGATTTATTTCCGAGCTTTCTATTGTGTTCTGTTGATCTAGGTGTCTAATCTTGTGCCTGTACCATCCTGTTTTAATTACTACAGCTTTTTTTTTAAGATTTTATTTTTAGGTAATCTCTACACCTAACATGGGGCTCGAATTTACAAACCTGAGATCAAGTGTCACATGTTCTACCGACTGAACCAGCCAGGCATCCCTAATGTCTACAGCTTTGTAGTACAACTTGATGTCTGCACTTGTGATGCCTGTAGCTTTGTTCCTTTTTTTCAAAAGAGCTTTGGCTATTCAGCATCTCTTGTGATTCCATTCAAATGTTAGGATACTTTGTGCTAGCTCTGTGAAAAATGCTGGTGGTATTTTGAGAGGGATTGAATTAAATGTGTAGGTTGCTTTGAGTCATGTGGACATTATAACAATATTTCTCCTAATCCATGAGCACAAAATGCCTTTCCATTCCTTGTGTCCTCTCCAGTTACTTTCTTCAGTGTTTTGTGTTTTCATAGTAAAGGTCTTTCACCTCCTTGGTTAGGTTTATTCCTAGGCATCTTGTTATTTTTGGTGCGATTGCAGATGGGATTTCTTTCTTGAGGAACATTTCTTGAGGAACGCATTTCTTGAAATGCGTTATTTCTTTCTGCTTCAGTTTTGATAGGTTATGGTTCTAGGAATTGATCCATTTCTTGTAGATTGTGGAATTTGGTAGCATATAATTCTTCATGTTCTCTTGTGGTCCTTGTATATCTGTGATGATGGTTGTTATTTATCTCTCATTTCTGGTTTGGTTTGTATTCTCTCTCTCTCTCTCTTTCTCTCTCCCGCTTCAGTGAGTCTGGCTAAAGGTTTATTAATTTCGTTGATCTTTTCAAAGAATCAGCTTCTGGTTTCATTGATGTATTGTTGTTTCCTTTTAATTTTCTCTAACGTTTATTTTTGCTTTAGTCTTTATTATTTCCTTGCTTCTACCAGTTTTGAGTTTTGTTTGTTCTTCCTTTTATATTTTCTAGCTTCTTTAGGTGTAAGGTTATTCTTTATTTGAGATTTTTCTTGCTTCTTGAGGTAGGCCTGTGTTACTATAACCTTCTCTTAGAGCTGCTTTTGCTGCACCCAAAGATTTTGGACCACTGGGTTTTCATTTTCATTTGTCTCCATGTATTTTTTAATTTCCTCTTTGATTTCTTGGTTGATCTATTCATTGTTTAGTGTATGTTATGTAACCTCCATGTGTTTGTGTTCTTTGCAGATTTTTTCTTGTCGTTGATTCTAGTTTCATGTAACTGTGGTTTAAAGTGATGCATGCTATGACTTTTATCTTTTTTAATTTGTTGAGACTGGTTTTGTGGGTTAATATGTAATCTATTCTAAAGAACGTGCCATGTGCATTTGAAAAGATGTGTATTATGCTGCTTTATGATGGAATGTTCCAAATAGATTTGTTAAATGCTTCTGGTACAGTGTGTCGTTCAAAGTCACTGTTTCCTTGTTGATTTTCGGTTTGGATGATCTATCCATTGATGCAAAGGGGATGTTAAAGTCCCCCACTCTTATTGTATTACTATCACTTACTTCTGTTATGTTTGTTACTAGCTGCTTTATGGATGTGGGAACTCCCCTGTTGGATACATAAATATTTTCAATTATTATTTCTTCGTTTTGGATTGTTCCCTTGTGATTCCATATAGTCCTTTGTCCTCTGTTACAGTTTTGTTATACAGTCTGCTTTGTCTGATTCATTTCAAAATGAAGTAAGCATTGTTAAGAGTCATTCAAAATCTGGAGGATACTGAGGAAGATGGGCTTATGCACTTCTGTTTCCATTTTTAGAATGTCTGAAACTTTTGACTTGGGTCAATTGTACCTTCTCAGTTGCACCTCTGCATCTCCTGGAACACATCCTTCTACTTTGGACTGAAACAGAGATACTGTAACACTTGTTAGCTAAATAGCCAATCATGTATTAGTGAGTTAAACTCTGTTAGCACCCATCAGATTTTTTCCAAAAGAATTTACTGACCTTGTGGTTTTTGCTGTTATAAGTCTGCACCCCATGCTGGGCTACCAATTCACAAATCAGAGAATAAGTTAGATTTGGGGATAAATTCTGTGTCTCCCAATTACAATCCCAAAGACTCCAAATAAATGCTTTTGCTAGTTTTGCAGCCTTGTCTTCTTGACTGTTACATGAAACAATGCAGTTCCTGCCACAAGGTAGTCAATAAATGGGAGGCATTGTTGATATCTGGAATGCACTAAAAAATGATAAGCCAAATGATATTTAGATTTTTACACAACACTAAATTTTTCCTCTGAATGAAATGAAAAATGATATTAGTTTCTTACAGTAGCCCTGACAAAGTATCACAGGCAGGGTGGCTTTTAATAGAAATTTATTCACTTGGAGTTCTGGAAGCAAGGAGTCTAAAGACAGGGTGTCAGCAGAGTCCTGCTCTCTCTGAAGGCTCCAGGGACACCCTATCCCATGCCTCTCTCCAAAGTTCTGGTGTTGCCAGCAAGTCCTGGAATTCCTTGGCGTGTAGCCATAGTGCTCCAACATCTACCCTCCTCTTCTCCCCTGCGTATCTGCATCTCTCCTCTACCTCTGCTAGGGACACCAGCCAATTGGATCAGAGCCACGCTAATGACCTCATCTTAATTTGATTACATCTGCAGAGATCCTATTTCCAAAAAATGTCACATTCACATGTACATTGAGACAAGCATTGTCTTCATGAGGGACACAATTCAACCAGTAATAAACGCCCTGAATATTTCACTAACATCTGCCACTGATGAGGTAGGGGGTCTAGAGCTACAAACTAAACTATTTCCTATTAGCTCTGTGGAATAAAAACACCAGTTTTGGGTGACTCTTTGTACCAGTTCTTGTTGAGTTTATTTTGTTCTGATTCAAATGTATTCTTATCAGGAGCCATAAAATTACAACCTGATTTTTTGAAATCTCAAGACTATATTGAGTAATTGAATTAAAAAAAAAACTGGCAAAATGAGGAAAAATTTTTTAAAAAAGAGAAAAGAAAGCAGCAATTTGTTAGGAACATGAAAGAACCCCTTCAGACTGAAAATGTAATACAGTAACAATAGAAGACGATCAACTGAAACAACCCAACCAACTTCATATTTTGGTGTGTTCCCAGTGGTTTTTTGCCTGCCTTCGAGGCAAACCTTGACAGTGGCACTTAGAACACCTGGAAGCAATTATCACCAGTGTCAGTCTACACATGCAGAGGAAAGAAAAATTAAGGCATTGAACAATTTTGATCCTTCCTGGAATTTGTATAATTAGTCCATAGAAACCACTTAAAAAAAGTCAATGCTCAAAGTCTCTCCTCCCTGCATTTTTATGTTGACACTATTGTAAGGCTGTCGTTACTGATACTTAGGAGGCCAAGAATGGAACAAAGTTCTGTTCACTTGAGAGACGGTCAGCATAACCTCTTGGCAAGGCTGTGTCTTCGAGGCCGTTCTGTTTTGAGTGGGCATCCATCTACTCCAGCTCTTAGCTGGAGAACCACAGGAAGGAGTGAGACTGCTGTCAGTGAGACTGCTCCCTGCTGTCAGAAGGTAGGGATTCTGTCCCCTGGAGTCACAGGTGGGGCAGCGGTCACACAAGACATTCAGTTTACAGGCAAGAAACCTGAAGCCCAGTCAGACAGCTGCAGTGAAGACAGGTCTGAAACCCGGTTTTTCCCATTCCCTGCCCCAACTTCCCTTCTCTCCCTTCCCTAGGCAACCAGCCCTGTGTTTTCTGTCTGTATAGATTTGATGGTTACGGATATTTCATACACGAGGAAGAGGTGATTCATGGTTGATTATTTGGGGGCCTCTGTCCACTAGGGCTGTCCCCACATTTCATGTTGTAAACTGACCTCCAACTAGTGTTTTCCACGTAGCAGTTGCTAATATAAACCACTGCGGTTTATCTGTTTACTATTTTCATGTTGCAACTGATGAATTCTGTTTCATTTGGGAAGTGTTACATGAGCTTCTCTAGGACCCAGGCTCTCTACTGGTCCCAGAGACACCTCGAAGGAGGAGAGGGAGTTGGGTGCTGATGCTGTGCATACAATGGAACCCTCACCGTGATGCAGGGCTTGACACCTCTAACATCTATTGTCTATCAGATCGTCCTGCATGCGTCAAAATCCTGATCAAAGGAAACTCAGGAAAAACATTTGAGTGAGGATCAATTTGAATCATCGTTCATTCTAATTGTTTTGGACTTTTTAATTAAATGAGTATTTTACTTTTAAGGAAGGGGAACAGGAAAAAGTGGTAAAATAGAATATACTTATATCATAGTGATTGTTAACTTTTGAGTGGGAATAAAGGATAAGTGAATTAAGGTTTTCTAGAAGTTATCTATCATCATGCAAACATGTATACAGTGCTTACTGGGTGATGTGTGTGGCCCTGTGCAGGCCACAGGACCCTGTGCTTAGAAGGACCCTTCTGCTTTATCTAATGATCTGCTGTCACCGTCTTAAAACTCTTGGTTTTGGGGGCATCTGGGTGGCTCAGTGGGTTTAGACCTCTGCCTTCAGCTCAGGTCTTGGTTTCAGGGTCCTGGGATCGAGCCCTGCGTCGGGCTCTCTGCTCAGCAGGGAGCCTGCTTCCCCCTCTCCCTCTGCCTGCCTCTCTGCCTACTTGTGGTCTCTCTCTATCCCTCTGTCAAATAAATAAAATCTTTAAAAAAAAAAAAAAACCAAAAACTCTTAGTTTTGAACAAGAGTCCCTGTGTTTTCATTTTTCTCTGGGTCTTATGAATTACGAAGCAGGTTCTGACAAGATAGCAGGCTCTCTGCTGGCCTTGAAGGACCTTCAGTGCTAGACATAGCTCCATCTTGGAAAGCTAGCATCTCTCCTGTTGGCTTATCTTTGCTTTCCGATCTCTGATGACTCAAATTATTTTCATAAAAACAATTGTCTTTAACTTAAAATACTTATACTTTGTAGATAAATACATTTTGATTAAAAAATAGTCAACAATGTAACTTTCGACACATTTATTACATATAGAAGTTTTCAGAGGCGAGACCTACATTTTAAGGTCATTTTGGTGTTTCCACCCACCCCTGACCTCCAAAATTCCTGTTGGATATTTTCTTCATCTTTATAATTCAAAAGAATAACATAAAATCTGCCAAGACATGACTTTTCTTCATTTTTTTCCCTCTGGAATGCTGTGGTCCCCTTTATGCATGCATGGATCTGTTTCAGTTCAGAACTCTCTCTCTCTCTCCCTCCCCCCACACAGATTTAACAGGAATGTTGAGCTATAATTCACATGCCACACAATTCACCTGTTTGTAATGTACAATTCGATGTTTCATTTAGCACAGTCCCTGAGTCATGCAACCAGGACCACAATCTAATCTTGGCATGTTTTCAGCACTCCGAAGAAATCTTGTTCTCATTCTTTCCCTCAGTGGTCCCCCTGTCCTCAGCCCTAAGCAACACTAACCTACTTTCTAGATTTGCTTACTCTGGACATTTCACATGAACGGAATCACATAATGTGCACGGTCTTTCTGACTTTGGTGACTGGTCCTTTGGCTTACTGTAATGTTTCCAAGGCTCCTCCATGTTCTAGCATTTGTCAGTAATTTATTCCTTTATGTTGCCAAGTAGATATTTTGTTTTATGGAGATGCCATATATTTTATTTTATTTTATTTCATTTTTAAGATTTTTTTTTTTTTTTGACACACAGAGAGAGCGAGCACAAGTAGGGGGAGTGGGAGAGGGAGAGGGAGCAGCAGGGATCCTGATGCGGACTGAATCCCAGGACTCTGGGATCATGGCCGGAGCTGAAAGCAGACATTTAACTGACTGAGCCACTCAGGCGCCCCTGCCTTATTTTTTAAAATCCATGCACCGTTGAAGGTCATTGGGTGGTTTCTACTCTTTAGCTACTATGAGTAATACTGCTGTGAACACTTGTGTACAAGTTTTCATGCGGACATATGTTTTCATTTCGCTTGAATATAGAGATGGGAGTGAAATGCTGGGTCATGGAGTGACTCTGGGTTCAAAAGCCCCTGTTTGCTCTCCTGCCGGTAAGGTCTGAGGATTCCCACTTCTCCAAGTCCTCACCAATTCTTGTTATTATCTGCTTTGTTGAGCTCAGCCTCTCAGTGGGTAAGGCGGCAGCTCACTGTGGTTTTCACTTGCGTTTCCCCCGTACTAGTCATGTTGAGAATTTTCCATGTGCTTCTCAGTCATTTGCACATGAAATGTCTCTTTAAGTGCATTGCTCCCTTAAACATTGGGGTTATTTATCTTTTTGTGACTCATCTTAGACCTTAAAAATTATTGTTTGTATTTCATTTGTTCTGCTGTCGTCTTCGGGATCATCAGCTGTGTCGACCTTGACCTTCCCCTTAGGAGGCTGGTACTAGTCTAGAGGTTTTTCCAGACACTGCAGTGCACCATTTTCAGAGGGAAGTTTCTTCACTTAGTCCTGCAGGCAAGAGTTAGTATTTACTAACAGGAGGGTTACACTTGGCCTGGCTTTCTGCCTACGTGAGAGGCCCCGTGATTCTCCTCTCAGAGCTGCCGTGGTGCATACGGGCCCTGCTCCATGGGACTGTACCGCCTCATCTCACCAAAGCTGCTCCTGTCACCGCTCCTGCCCGCTGTCCTCGCCTCTGGGCTTCTCCTTCTCACTGTCTGCCAGGTTGTCCACTCTGTTCCCCTGCAAAGACCTGGGACCAGGGCCTGTGATGTCTCCCACTGGGTACAGGTGGCAGGGGTGGGAAATGACTCCAAGGTGAGGAAAGTCTAGGAAGGCGTTCTCGGTGTCACGGAGTGAGCCTCGGGCTGCCTAAAAGTTACTGTTCCATCCCAGACATTTGGCATTAGACTGCCTATCTGCATTGTCAGCGCTGTGAGGCTCTTTGTCTTTTATTAGTTTTCTGGTGTCTTTAAAGGTATTGGGGGAAAAGTTTAGAGAGGTGCTAGGTAGGAAGGTTTTAAACTCCAATTCAAAATGTAAAGCAGCTCTTGGAAGTCTATTAAGATAAGCTACAGGCTTCTAGCATTAAAAAAAAAAAAAAAAAGTCATAATATATTTTGTTTCCTATGGCTGTGCCAAGGCAAGATGCCTTCATTTTTGGCTTCATCATTGGCTGTCCCCTCTACCATGGGACAGTCATCCATCTTGGAGTGCTTTTGTAATGAGGTCATTCTGGTCCTTTGAGAGCTCATCATCTTCATCAGAGTAAGAGGAACACCTGCTACAGCTTTTGGGAAAACACCGTCTTGGTGAAATGCTGATCATGTCATGTTTGGGAAGTTCTGGGTGAAAGTCTTGGATCTTTGAAGCCAATCCCTTAGTGTACTGACCAGGCTTATAGGCAAGCCCCAAATTAGCAGCTGCACCTCCTTAAACGTACGCGGCTTCAGAGCCATTTTCCATCTCCTCAACAAATGTGCTGTCAGTCCCCAGAGGCCACTCCTTCCTGATGGATAATTCTTGGGTCATTCGCTGCCACTGGTACCTGAGCTGGGGCAGCCTGTCTCATTCATCCACGGGCGGGCAAATGGAGCAGTTATGGGAAAGATGAGCATTCCTCTTCCGAGAGCACGTGCTCTCTACTCAGCATGATTTTAATTTAAGCTGTACAGCTGGGGTCCAAATAACACATATTCATCTGCAGGGAGGGGAGATGGAAGATGCGTTTCCCAGTTTCTAGAGGAACGCTGATTCGCAGATTTCTTCCCCAGCCCAGGGTTTCTGCCACCAGCATCTCTTACCCACTCCACGTAGGAGATGAAGATTCTATCCTGTAAATGTATAGACTGTGCTCCATTAGGGACCACTAGATTAAAGCAGAAAGGGTACGGGTGTTGGAGGAGAATCCTGACTTCATGATTCATGCAACAAACATTGGTAGGTTGGGTTTTCTTGGACGTGGACTCTGAGATAGAAATTTGTGCCTAGGACATTTATTACAGACTGTTGGGGGTCTGCCATCTATGAGAGGGAGAGGGCGGGACTGGAGCGGGGGAGAAGTTCAGCGGCGATGCCCCCTAAGAAGGTCCTTGATAGACCCTATAGGAAGCTGTAAAGATGGGTTGATTCCTCAAATTGTCCTGAGCTGGGGAGAGGAAGCCGCCACTTTCTTCTCTCTTATCGGTCATTCATGGGATGTGGCTGCCCTTGGAAGGAGGCTTTTTTTTTTTTTTTTTTGGTCCAGGCAATCCCCAAAGAGGATTAACAATGGAGAGCTGTCTGCTTGGCAGTCTGCCAAGCTCATTGCCAAAGAGCGGTCTGGAAAGCACTAGGCAGTGTCCACCATGCCACGTGACCTTGAGAAGCTCTGTGCCTTCTCATGGCTTCGATTTCCTTACTGATAACGGGCTGATTGTAATGCCTCTCTCACTGAGTGGTGGACAGACATTCTAGATGACAGGATGACTATGAAATGTTCAGCTCAGTAAGTACAGAATCCTTCCCTAATGTTGACACTGGAAAATGAAAAAGCACCATTCTTGTTTTAAAAAGTCTCCATCCTGGTGTAGAGCCTACCACCTCTCTCCATACAAGGACAAATTTTTAACTATAAATTACTTCTCTGACGACCAAAACCTTGTCATGAATTGGAGTTGATTTCCCAGCAATACTTTCCGGTTCATTCTCCTGGGGTAGAGTGGCGGGGCGGGGGTGGGGGGCTCCTTTTATATGAAAAGTCCCTGTAGTAACTTCTTATGGCTACTACAACAAATTACCATGAACTTGGTGGCTTACACCGTACATATTTATTCTCTGAAAGTTCTGGAGGTCAGAAGTCCAAAAGGAGTCTCATGGGGCTAAAGTCAAGGTGTCAGTTGGGCTGATTCCTTCCGGGGTTCTAGGGAAGAATCCATCCCTGGCATTTTCTGTCTTACGGAGGCCGTTCTCACTTCCTGACTCACGGCCCCACATCATATGCCTTTCTCCCCTGCTTCTCTTCTCTTCTGTAGACAAGTGTCTTTCTGCCTTCCTTTTATGAAGACGGTTGTGGTGGCCTTTCAGTCCACCTAGATAGCCCAGATAATCTTCTTATCTCAAGATCTTTGGTCATACCTGTGAAGTCCACTTTCCATAGACGGTGACATTCATGGAACCCAGGACCAGACCCTGGCTATCTCTGGGGCCATTGTCCAGTCTGCTCCTAGCTCTTTCTCTTTATTTTTTTTTATTTTTATTTTTTTTTTAGATTTTATTTATTTATTTGCACAGAGAGAGAGAGAGAGCGAACACAAGCAGGGAGAGTGGGAGAGGAAGAAGAAGCAGGCTTCCCACCGAGCAGGGAGCCTAATGCAGGGCTCCAGCCCAGGACCCTGGGATCATGACCTGAGCCAAAGGCAGATGATTAACAGCTGAGTCACCCAGGCACCCTTTTTCTTCTATATTTTAAGACAGATGGTAATTTACCCAAATTGGTCTGTGGCTCCCGGAGGACAGGAAAGCTCATCTGGATTTTTCATTCAGGACAAGCAAATAGCATACATATAAGATCTTCCAAAAACACTTAGGACATTTAATCCAAAGCTTATTATCCCTTCTCCAAAGCAGCAACTCATCATGAAGAACTATCAAGTTGACAAGGGCTCCTGTATCTGAGAGGCTAAGATAAAAGGTTTTTTTTTGTTTCTTGCAAATGTAAGAGAGTTTCTGGGGGCCATTTGTGCAGGGCCCTGAATTCCGGCCAGGCACAAGGCCACCGTCAGTGAGTAAGGGGCTTATTTGCATAGGGTCGAATCACTGAACCAGTGTGGATTTGCAGCATATCTTGCTGACCCCACTCCCTCTTTCCGTGGACAATTTTACATACTGTGATGCTAGCTTCTCGCTCTGCTCAGCTTAGTACAAAGTAGAATATTCTAAAAAACATTTTAAAAAATCAGGTCATTTAATTAGCTTTTCTGTCATTTATAATCTTAAGGATTGAAGCAGTAGCTTTCTCTTCTCTCATTTGTAGCCAGAGCCTCGGACTTAGGGCTATTGACCCAGCGGACACTTAGCAAACAATGAAAAACACAAGTCAGCACAACAATGAATTATAAAAAAAAATTCTTCCAAAAAGGAAAGACAAAATTAATTTGATGAAGTGACTTAGATCTTCCTGAAAACACAAGTGATCATGAACATTGGCCTTGGGGCCAGGAAGCAGGCTCAAGGCCGGCTGTCCGTGGCTGAGTTGACCCGTGCGGTGCAGGCACCAAGAACCCGTAGTACTGGGACTCAGGTTTGGCTTTTTTTGTTTGCTTGTTTGTTGTTTTTAACTTACTCCTGGGAGTTCAGTGCTGTTGCATTTCTGTGTTTTAAGTCCCTGTGTCCCACTGTGACAAAGCACGTTGTCAAGTTAGAGGTCATTCGGTAGATTCCCACATGTAAAGCACAGTTTCCTCTTCTGCAGGTGTCCTGGCAAAGACCTGTTTTGACCGGAGACTCGGGACCAGAGAAGATTCGGGTCCTTGGGCATTGCATCTGTGCAGGGGGCACATGAGCAAAAGCACAGGGGCAGAGGCTAAAGGAAGCGGGGGGGGGGGGCTGCTGACGGAGGAGCCCCCAAGAGAGGCTGTGCTGCTTGGCACAAGTGAGGGGCTCTGAGGACAGGGATCTCAGACCACAGGGAGCACGGGCTTCCAGAACGAGGAATGTGCTCGCCGCTGAGCTTTGTTTGGCCGCAGCTCTGTTTCTTTGGACAACCTCGCCACCTCGCAGCTGGGGTCCAGTAGAAGGATGGTTTGTCCCGCTCTGATGCCAGGGCTGCAAGGAGGCTGAGGACCGGGCTCTTTTGAACCCGTCACCTTGATAAGGTAAAGCTATCCAGAGGGGGAAGGAGCCCAGCAGGGCCAGTTAGAATTCTTCCATGGGTAGCTTTATTGGTACCGGTGGCGGGAAGTGCTTTTTCTACCGGGCTTGCTAAGTCAGGGGCTGGAATCTGGTTTGTAGCTAATGCAGCTCAGGATCCGGTGGTTTTTCTATGAAACCCCTGAAGCCCTGGTCTGGGCAGACCCACAGGCCAGATAGAGCAGATTTTCTTCCATGTGACCATGAGGACCAGGTGCTGCTGACCCTGCCCCGCACGGAACACCGCATACACTCCTCACCTCACCCCACCAGTGTGCTTTGAGTGCCCAGTGTCTGCTAGGCACGGGGTCCTGGTCCCTGCCAAGGGTCTTGTTTGGAAAGGAAACTGGCCACTTCTAAAGATGTGTGTGGCAGGGGAGGACAGTGAGGAAACCCTCCAGGCAAAAGCCAGAAGAAACAAGCAGAAACACACAAACTCAGCTTTGCCAAGACGGGCTTCAGATGGCCAATGTGTGAGATAGAATGGCTCAAGCCGAATGCGTTTTATCAAACTGAATGCAATGGGCTATGGTCCATTTGAATACGCTTGTGCAAGAGCACCCCCCACCCTTTTTTTCCAGGGAGGCAGGAGGTGAACTCAGTATCTGAGGCTAAAAGTCAAAAGTAGAAGTAAAACCTGTGAGTTGCAAAGTGAAATACAGTGAAGAGAAAGAGGAGGCAGGAGGCAGAGGGGAAGAAAGGTGACAGCCTGGAGATGACAGAGTTAATACAATGCTAATGGGCTTGAAGCTATACTTCATGTTATATTCTGTCAATTTAGCCTGAGTGTGAACGTGCGTCCGAGGCTCCCCTCGGTGGAGGGCAATCTGGGTGAGTCCTATAAAACCTGTGGCAGCAAGAATTATGCAATTCCAAGTCCTGGTGTCTCAGGCCTGTCCCCGAAGGCTGCCTTGATCTTATCAGTCCTCTACCTCCCCAATACTATCTGGTGAACCACCAGCGGCACAGCACAGCTTTCGAAACAAAGAGCACCAAGCCCGCAGGCTCCGCTCTCGCTCTGTCTTTGGAGGAAGCACTGTGAGAAAAGCCCGCGTGACACCAGCAAAGTAACTTTGAAGATGAGCCCACGTTAGGTTTCATAATGAGGCCAACGAGACTTATCAGACCCGTAATCTAAAGTGCTTTTGCCCCAGCAGCAGTAACTCATTCCAGGGCTGCACAGAGAACTCTGCCAAGGTGTCTTGAGCCCTGTGGCCTGGCAAAGAGACCCGCACAGCGGGCTGTGGGTTCTCCTGTGGCCATGAAGGAAAATGACCAAATGGCCTCTTGTTTCTTCCCCTGAAGAAGAGGCAGAGCAAGACTGAGTATGAGCCTTAGAGGGGACACAACTGAACGTCACCAAGTCTCGGACTCAAACGAAATGCAAAACTTTCAGGAGAATAGAAGTCTGGAAAATATTCTCCATGCTAAAATAACCAATACTTTTTGTATAGAAGGACCTAGAATCACAACTGGAAGCAGTTGAAGAAAGAATAAAGGAAGCATTTAAGGTGAGTAGAAGTAGAAAACATTTTCCACCCTGGAAAATTGGGAAAGAAATAAGCCGCTTGTTAAAACTTGTACATTTATGGGCAATATGTGCGTAAAATACACATGTAGAAATTATAGTGCTTTCTGCCATGAAAATATAGTGTACTCAATAAATTAGAAATTTTCTTTTGTGAAGTCATTTTAAAGGGGTTCTAAATTTCACCAATGTAATGCTTTAGTGGAAATTTTGCTTTATTTGAATCTATTCTAAGTTTACAGGAATAAGAGTACTTTATGAGAATCAAGTGCAACGTAGTTAGAAGTCACGTTTATGCCTCTAAACCATTGGAAAAGGACCTCTTGTCCTTGGAGTAGAGAAGAAGAAACTCCCAATGGGGCTGGGAGCCTTTCAAGGGTGTGGCTCACAGCTGGGGTGGCCTCGGGCACCGGCTTCCAGCAGGCTTCCAGAGCAAGGTTGGACACCAAACGCGGAACCGCACCTCCTTGTTAACTTTGATCTCTGGTGCTGCCAACTGGAGGCTCTGGTGGGAGACTGGGCTGGAGCAAAGTTACACGGAGAAAGCCAAAAGCTCCTTCCCTGCTTGTATGAGTTAGAGGCTGGCCATGCCGCTCAGATCTGGAGCCTGGGAATCCTGAGCAGTGGCTGATCCCGTGGAAACAGTTCCAGTCTACGAGAAGCAGCAGTGCTAACAATTCCTTGATTTACTACAGAAACAGACAATTTGGTGACCTGAGATGTGCACCTGGGAACCCCACGAAAGCTGCTTCTCCTGCCCCAAATGACCCTGTAAACATGCACCTGCTCGGGTTCAGTCCCTTTGACTTAACCCTCCCAGAGTGGGTGGTGTTGCTGGCCATGGGAGGCTGACCAGAGCACTGGGGAAAAGTTGGTCAGCAGCAAATTCCGGAAAACAAAAAGAAGTGTCATTCTTGGTGTACACAGAGATTTCTTTGTACGGAGAAGTCTGCTCTAAGAAGCACATGCTTGTGCAAAGGTCCTGGGGCATGTTGATTCCTGCATTTGTGGTGAAACAGAAACAGTTCTCATCACAGCTGAATGTGGCCGGGATCTCCAGGCCTTTCTGGGAATAGCTTGCTTGGGAGGATAACACCAACCCTCCTTCAGGAGGCTGGTGGCCGACTCAGCAGTTTCCTATAAGGAGACATCCTCCTGGCAATGTGCCGACCTTGGCTTGGGATCTCAGTGGATTATAAGAGGCTGGGTTGAAGATGCTGGGGTATTTCAGATAGAAATTATATATGGAGCTGCAAGCAGGAAGTTCTTCATAAATCAACTCATGGCCAACGTAATGCTATCTATTACAAAAGCTGCCCAAAGTCAGGAATGCCCACTTTCTACCTTTTAGGAAATCAGAGTGCTTATGGTAGGGGTCATGTTTCCACACCTGAGACTCATTCATGACGGTGATTGCAACTAGCAGATGGAGTATCCTAGGAATTACTGTTGAATGTAGGTTTTTTTTTTTTTTTTTTTTTAAGATTTTGTTTATTTATTTGACAGACAGAGATCGGAAGCAGCAGAGAGAGAGAGGGGGAAGCCGACTCCCCACTGAGCAGAGAGCTCGATGCGGGGCTCCATCCCAGGACCCTGAGATCATGACCTGAGCCGAAGGGAGAAACTTTAACCCACTGAGCCACCCAGGCATCCTTGTTTTTGTTTTTGTTTTGCCTGGGGAACGATTTCCAAGCCTAGGGTACATGTTGGAAGCTAGTTGGTGCAGGCACCCTGCGTGCCTGTGTTAGCCCTTAGCTGGGAGACGGAGACTCAGTGCTCAAGGACAGGGGATCCTGCGGTGGCCATGCTAGAGTGTCTTCCTTATCACGAAGGACGTCCAGGGGAAAGGCTTGATGTCCTCAGGACAACCACGGTGGGAAGAGGGGAAGGACAGCTGGCAGTTTCTAGGCCAGCTCGCCGGGCTGTAGAAGCTCACCGCAGCTAGGCAGCTAGCGTGCAGCCGCAGATACTCCGGCCGGACTTGGGCTCCTGGCCTCCCTGTAGGTCAGCTCCCCCCACGAACCTGTGTGTCCCTCAGTCTCCAGGGCTTTCCTTGGCCTCACCAGACCAGCTCCCATCTTCGGCTGAGCATGCCGGGGTGCAGCCGCCCAGGAAGTACACAGAGATAGCAAACCCCTAGGGCTGTAACCCCTCCTGTATTGTCAATCAGGGACCAGTTGCCATGGGGACGAGGCGGTCAGGCTCTAGGCGTGGCCCCAAATCTCACTCGATGTGTGCTCTTGGGGTCGTCTTTCACCGCTGCAAGTCTCGATGCTTTTATTCATAAACTACTTGATGGACTAAAGCGACAAGACCCCTTTCACCTGCAGAGCTATCAATGGGTCACATGTGTACATTGAAAACCCTTTGCTTTCTAAATACGCTTCTAAAAGTTTCGATCCCTCTGATGGAAAAAACATAACCTCATCAATTGATCTTGTAGTGATCATACTGCAAAGTAAGTGCCTCTGGAATAAGACCAAGTAGGGCCAAGTCATTCAGGAGGCAAGCGACCTAAATTCTTCACGCTTTTTAAAAAAAGATAACACGTGGTATTTTGTGTTGAGTAGATACAACATAGACAGGCAGTCTTGAAATGAATAGAGTTTATTAAGAAACACCTCAAAAGAAGGGGAATATAAGCTACACATGGGGAGAGGGAGTTTGTGACATACAGTTAACAAAGCTTCATGCCAAAAATATAGAAAGCAGAAAATCAAAAGAAGAGAAAGACAGAAGGAAAGAAAGAGAGAGAGAGAGAGAGAGAGAGAAAGGCAAGAAAACTTGAGATAAACAAATCCAATTTAAAATACTAAATTAGGGGCGCCTGGGTGGCTCAGTCGTTAAGCATCTGCCTTAGGCTCAGGTCATGATCCCAGGGTCCGGCATGGAGCCCCCGGCAGGCTCCCTGCTCAGCGGGAGGTCTGCTTCTCCCTCTTCCACGTTTGTGTTCCCTTTCCCACTGTGTCGCTGTCAAATAAATAAATAATAACCTTTAAAGAAAATAAAATGCTTAATTTACCTATGAATATTCTAATCGATAAACCTCCCAATACTTCTTTATATAATTGTCTTAGAATCATCTTGGCACTTTTTAAAAAAATCAAAAGGAATTTTTGGTTTTCTTGTCAAAATGAAAAGAATCTAGAAGCTAAAAGAATGCAGTTAGCCCCCTTATACATTATATAATTAAGATGCTGGATGGATTACATATTTCGTTATGTGTCAGTTATTTAATGTTTTCGATGAGAAAGTGATGGCCAATGTTGGTGCTTTTAATTAAACTAATCAATATTACACAAAAAGACTTCATTCGGAAGCTATTTCTTGTAGAATCAGCAACTGGTCTGTTCGCTCCCTCTGTAGCTTTGATGGAAACAGAGGGCTGCCTCTTGAAGTGTACAATTTCATGAATTTTGGAAAAAGCTTACAATCATGGACCTACTACCACAATGAAGATACAGAAGAGTTCTCCCACCCCGCCAGGGTTCCCTGTAGAATCAGCAGCTGGTCTGTTCTCTCCCTCCGTATTTTTCCCTTGCCAGCGTGTCGTGGAAATGGAATCACACAGTATGTAGCTTTTTTGAGTGTGGTTTTCCTCACCTCATGGAATGCAGCTGGGATGAAGCCATGGGGTCACGTGATCAGTAGTCTGTTCCCCCTTGTTGCTGGGGCACATCCCACCGAATGGGAGGACCACACTCCGTTGATCCACTCACCACCCAATGGGCATTTGGGTTTCTTCGCATTGAAACTCTTGGCAGCTGGAGGTTAACTGCCATCATTCCCACGACTGGGCACTTGCAAAAAATGTCAGGGAATAAGCTGTCACTTCTTGTCATCTGTCCCGTGCACAAGTAAGAGTCAGGGGCATGTGGATTGGACTCATTTACTATGAGTCAGACTCGAGGAGATGCTTCATGTTATCTCCTTGAATCCTTACTACGTCTTCATGATGGACGTAACTTTACCCCCATTTCATAGATGAAAAACTTAAAGCTGGAAAGTTAAGTGATGGTCCACACTCACTAAATTTTGAGTAGATTTGGAAGGCCATCCTTGATGTCTGACCCCCTGCACACATACGGAACATGCAACTGACATGTTAACCCAAACGAACCCATGCAGGTATGCTGTCTTCCCAAACAGGGCAGGAATTCTCAGCCATCATTTTATCTGAGCTTCTAGAAATCCTGGATGTCATCCGGTCTCTCCATCCGGAGAGTAGAGGACGGTCTTTGTTTCCCAAGCTTCTGTGCCTTCTGAATACCAGACAGAGAAGGGGCTACATGGGGTCATTTCTCCTAGAGTCAGTCTCACATGATGCAGAATGCACCGCTCCATCCGATAATGTCCTAACTTTAGATGCAATATGCTATTTGGGGAATACTCATGTTTGGGGGGATAAAGGTCTTTTTCTTAAGATAAAGACCAGGAGTGATTAATGTGAAATTGCTGGAGCCCATCCCAGACCCTTGAATGAGGCTTTTGTAAGTGAGGGCCAGGAAACCAAAGCTTCAGAAGCTTCACGAGGAATTCATCTGTCCTGCTGTTTTGCTCACTAGTTTTTGAGAAACATCAATAAATATTTTGAGAAAATTTTTAACAGAGATGAATTCAATCAGCATATTTTATTGAAATAACTTATTGCCAACTTATTGTATCACATCTTTGATCTATTTTCAGCCCAACCCTCTAAACAAGAAAATGATAACCAATCATCACCGGTGAGAGCTGTTGGGCCAGCAGACGGAAGCCAGCTGGAAGTGATAAACTGATCTGCAGGTTGTCTCCGCCCAGCACGTGCAGAAGTGATGAAAGTTCTTCTTAATTAGATCAAAATTCAAAACAGATCTAGTAGGTGGAATTTTACCTGGTCATCAGCTCAGCTGAAAAAGCCATATAACACTTTCCTTAGTTTGTTAGAACTGAGTTAATTTTTACCTTGAGCCTTCTCTTCCAACAATAATCACAATGTAATCTTAGTCGATTCCAGACAAAAGTTGACATTTCAGTTTCCTGCCCAGCCCTCTACAGGATCCTGTGTAAATCCCAGCCCGGTGGTGGGCATTGGATAAAGAGCCAGTATTGGGTGGAGGTCTGGTACATGGGCGTGGGTCATCAGCTGTCCGCTCTGGCTGTCCTGGATGCACTTTGAGGACTGTCTTCCCTCCAGACCAGCACCCCTGGATGGGTCTTCCTGCTTGCCTGTTCCCTGGCTGCTAGAATTTGGTCCAGTGGAGAGGTCCTCCCAGGTGCATTGTCTTTCTACATCAAACTTTGCTCCTCCCTTGGCACAGGTTTTATTGGTCCCTGTGGTAAGTTTGAAAATTTCAGGGCTAACCAAGGCAAAGAAGAGGCAAGGCAGTGAGATGACAATATTGTATGACAAGCTTTACTGAGTGGCATTTGGAGAGGACTACATGAGGAAAGTCCCTCCCAGGAGGAGAATTTTCTAGAGACAGCTTCACAGGACCCCTGGACAGAAAAGAAGGAAGGTGAGGGAACTCCCAGGGGGCAGAGGGGGCACGGACAGTGGGCATTTACACAACCAGATGATGGTGGCTGCAGCTAGGTGAGGAGTCTCTTGGTCAGAGAACTCCGAAGGCAAGCAGGTATTTTATTGTCACAAGATTTGTCTTATCCACAGTTGGCCGGTGTTGCAAGCTGTTTCCTGAGCATGCAAAGCAAGCAAGCTGTAAATGGCTGAAATTCTGCCTATTTGGGGTCTACTGAAAACAAATGATGTGTAACATTTGAGTTTAGTGCCAGTGGGCTTTGACTTAATGGTGGTAACCCGTTGTAAGTAACAATGTCGGGGCCAATACAGAAGGGTCGTCTTCAGGGTATTATACAGTAATCCCTACACAGCACTGGGTCACTCAAGAAGTCTTGAGGCTTCCTCAGTGCTAGCTCCCGAGCTTTCTCCTTGGGGACGATGCTCAGCACACAACGCTGAGTCATCTCAGCCTCTCCTTGGCTCCGGATGCTGAGACACGGCTCTTCCCCAATCTTAGTTCCCAACTGTTTCAGTGTTTTACAGGAAGTATTTTAGATTGAACTACAGGGTTGGCAAGAAAAGGATTCCACAGAGAATAAAAATGAGCAAAGTCAGAAAACCTTGGTTCTCTGTAACAACCCCTCGGCCAATCTCTACCCAGGGGCACAGATAATCTGATGATTTGAGCTTGGACACCAGCCACCTCACGCTCACACCTTGGTTCCGACTCAGTTGCTCCAATCCCAAAGCAGAACGATATCAGGTCCATTTATGTGTAGATACACGATCTGTCCTCGTGCAAACATGCATTAACCCTGATTATGTTTTAGTATCTGGGTTATCTGCAACAAGTCTGATAATCTTGAAATTAAACCTGGTCCTGAAAATTAAATGCCCAGAATCATCATCACTATCAATATTGACATGGAAAAGTAACTGCTATACCCAATAAAAGTTTATTAATGCCTGTAATATTTTATACTTGATCTATGAAAAGATGATGACATTTTTCTAATGCATTCCAAAAATGTCTAACCCAGGGCAATTATTTTAACAATCTTCCTTTTGTATAGGAAAGTATCTGTTGCCCGTGGTGGGAGGTTACGGCCCACTCCACATGGCCAATGCTATTGTCTGTAATGGAAAGATCTCTACTATTTTCTCAGGCTTTATTATTAAGTTATTTCCTCTAGTATTCTGATGGAGCTTCAAAGAGAAGCATAATGGCAAGGACAACATGCCTAGTGTTTTGTCTGTTTCTCAGAGTAGCTAGAATAATATGTGCTTCATGACACACAACATAGTCATGCACAAGAATATTGGTTTCTATGTAAGCTTTTAAAATAAAAAAAAATGCCTCTAAGCAAAAGAAAGCCAATAATAGCCCATGTAAGATATCTGAGGACAGAATTCAGGTCTAAGAGCCCCTCATTCTTTGCTAAGCCCATTCTATTTCTGCAGAGAATCTAGAGCATTGACGTGAAGGCGGTTTAGATTTGATTTCAGATTTTTCAGACATTTTTTGTTATAGAAAACATACCACCATTATTTAGGAAAACAATGTGACCATTGAGTCCCTAAACAGTAAGCATAAGACTACTGGAGTCAGAAATGGAAACTTGGCGAACCCAGCTAATCTGAAGACAGATGATCCAGCGTAGACGGCTCATGTAAATCTCACACCTTAGAAGTTCAGTCACAAATACCGAAGGGGTTCATATGATGTCACAGGTACAACTTTGTGAATTCAGAAAGGATCACCTTGTATAACAGACAATAGATAAACACTTGTGTTTTCGGGGTTTTTTTTCGCAATCCCGTTGCCTTTACTGGCTATCTCCTTTTGTAGGAAACGTCCTTTGAAAACAAGGCAGGGAATTGAAGAGCACAAAATAAATCAGAGCTTTCTTTTCCCGTGTAGTGGTGGTGGCAGGGGGTTATATGTCCACGACCTGTACATTGCAAGAGCAGTAATAGAATAGTCATCCTTTATTTATTTTTTTTTTAATTTAAATTTTTAAATTTTTATTTATTTTTTAAAGAATTTTTTTTTAAATTTATTTGGGAGAGAGAGAGAAAGAGAGAGCAGAGAGGAGAGTAAGAGGAAGAAGCAGATCCCCACTGACCGGGGAGCCCCATGCGGGGCTCAATCCCAGGACCCTGGGATCATGACCTGAGCTGAAGGCAGAGGCTTTAACCCACTGAGCCACCCAGAAACCCCCCAATAATTCTTTTAATTCAAAATGAATTTTACCTTTTTCTACTTTCATAAATTTATTTGTTTATAGCTACATAGCTAACATTATTTATTTTGTAATTAGTATGTTCAGATATCATATACCATAGAATCTTATTAAATTCTAGTATTTTATAACTTTTCACATAAAGTAATATTGATGTGTGGGACAATACAAAGACTCTAATATATTTGCATATAATGCAGTGTTACTTATAATACTAAAAAGGAAATGTACTATATTTTTGTTAAAGCATCTTATAAAAGTCATGATGTAAAAGGAGGGGCAATGGGTCTGTGTGTGAGCTTATGGGGTTCCTGAGGCTGTTGCCACATTACACTCAGCAGAGAGACCCAGCATCTTTCAGCAAATTCTGTCCCTGGGTCACAGCTCGTCATGGCCTCCACCTACCTCAAGGCTAACATCAGTGGCACACAGAAACGGAAGCGAGGAGTCACCAAATTGCTGTGGGCTGCTTGTGGGGTAGCATCTGTTTCCAAGGGGGATGCTGAAGAGGAATGACATTATGCATCGGATTTTTTGGAAATCAATACAACAGTATCATACAATAAAATGACTTGATACAAAATGCATGCCATAGAGGTGCCATATGGAATTTTAAATTTTCTAACAGACCCATTCAAAAAGGGAAAAAGAACCAGGTAAAATTAATTTTTACAACACTAAATGTAAATGACAGTGTATGGTCCATGTAAAAATACTGGGGATATTTTACATTCCACACTCTGTACTACGGCTTCGAAAATCTAGTCTGTACTTCACACTCACAGTACATTTCAGTGTAGGCAATCTGCATTTCTGGTGTTCAGTAGCTACACGAGGCTAGTGGCCACCAGAATGCATCAGATTTTTTAAATCATAAAAATAATAGCTAATCGATTTTGAACTTTTCCTATACTTCAGCACTACCTTTTTATGCTATATCTAACTTAGACTTTACCTTCTACCTAAACGCACCTGCTAGCGTGTCAGGGCTAAGACTTAAGTTCAGATCTGCGGTCTGCCACCTCAAGGCTCTGAGCGCTACACTAGACGGCCCTTTCCTTTATGTTAATCACCACAGTTCTCCTCAAAGCCCTTATTTGGGATATTACAGATACTCAGTGATATTGCTGCTGCTTCAAGCAAAGGAAAAATTCAGTATTATTGGAGGAAATCACACCTCAGATAGAAATACGGTTTTGAATTTTTCTACTTTCAGCGGCTTCTGCAGATCTGAGACGTCTGTCTATTTTGATAGTTCTACTACAGTCACTTACTTTCCTAAGATAATCTGTTCTCCATATGTAACATGCTTAGAGCTCCAAAAGCCTCTTCCTAAGGGAGTAGACCCTACCCTGTGGATTTCCTGTGGCTCTCACCCCAACAACCTTGTTCATTCAGCATTTGTGAGGATGTGTCTCATGGGCTGTAAGACGTCTGAGAAGGTCTCCATCTTCATTACCCTCTGACAGCATCCTCCGTCCTTGAGGGCAATCCATCATTTAGGAAAGGATGATAGGAGCCACTTGCCTATAATAAATGTGTTTCATCTGTAGGCTTTCTATAAATATCCATTCTCGGTTTACTTATTTAGAGTCTCCCACACACTGGGGTACCGACTGTTATTTTTATCAGTGAGTGTTCAGTTTTGTGATCCATGATGTTCCAAATTCAATGTCAAACAATTATTTTTCCAAAATATCAACCTATGTGACTCTGATAATAAGGGCAATTAGCAACTCGAATATACCAAAATGTTGCCCACTGCTTTACAGATTAAAACAAATGCCATTTATGTTACTGAAAAGAAAGTTGCTTTTATGTAACTAAAACATTTTCATTTTCATTTTACAAAAACTGTCAATAGAAAGAGAAGAAATGAAAAAAATTGTCGAAAATATATATTAGTCTCCTTTGGTTTCAGTGTATGATCATAAAGCTTCAGTTTTGTAAATACAATCGTTTTCTGAATAGATATATATCAGTGGTTAAATATTAAGATTGTTCAACATCTACTGATATTTTTGGCTGGATAGTTCTCTGGTGTTAGGGGCTATCCTGTACATTGTAGGATGTTTAAAAACATCTTTGTCTCCCATCCAAGTACTAACCAGGCCTGACCCTGCATAGCTTCCGAGATCAGACGAGATTGGGCGTGTTCAGGGTGGTATGGCCGTAGACAAAAAACATCTTTGTTCTATACCCACTAGATCAGTAACAAATTCCAAGTGTCTCCAGAGATTGGCATTGTCAAATGTCTCTTTGGGGACAAAAGACCTCCCCCCCCAGTTGACAGCCACTGAGATATATTTCTTATACATGCTTTTTTTTTTTTTTTTACTTTGATGTTTTCAGGGCTAAAAGATTATAACTTAAAAAAAAAAACATCCTATTTAAGGTAAAAAAAAAAGTTGCATTCCTAATTAAAATGACTACACATATATACCCCAAAGTGCATTAATAAAGAACAGACATTAGAATGATACTGAATTAGTTGTCTGTTGCTGTTTGACAAATTACTCTAAAATTTAGCAACTTAAACAACAACTTTGTGTCATCTCAGTTTCTGTGACTCAGGATTCAGGGGGTAGCATAGCTGGATGGGCAGTTCTGGTTCTGAAGTCTCGCACCAGGTTGGAGTCAAGATGACAGCCAGGGATCTAGTCATCGCCACTTGACTAGGGCTGAAGGATCATCTTCTAAGATATTCCATGGGTCAAGCAAACTTCAACTTCTCTCAGGCTGTTGCACTGAGCCCTCAGTACTTCATCACCCATGAGGGCACCTTCACAAGCTGCTCTTACAACGCGGCAGCAGCTTCATCGGGCTTGGGTGATCTGAGAACGAGACAAAGCACACCAGAGATAGAAGCCACATGCTTTTTTTTTTTTTAAGATTTTATTTATTTATTTGAGAGAGAGAGAATGAGTGGAAGTGGGGAGGGTCAGAGGGAGAAGTAGACTCCCTGCTGAGCAAGGAGCCCATCATGGGGCTCCATCCCAGGACCCCTGAGATTATGGCCTGAGCTATAGGGAGATGCTTAACACACTGAGCCACCCAAGTGCCCCTCCCCCCCACCACATGCTTCCTATACTCTGATTTTGGAAATGACGTCCCATCAGTTCTGCCATGTGAAGTGAAACAATATGACCTCCGCATCCTCACGGAGTGGGCGTTACACCAGAGCACGAGTATCAGGAGACAGTGGTCACTGGGAGCCATCAGAGCTTGCCAACCACAGTCTCCATCACATAAACAATTAGCTTCCTATGAAATGAGAATCAGAACTCTCCCTTGCTTGGCTGATAACCACTTCCATAACTTGGGACCCTTTTCTCAGCTGAATCATGTGCAACTTTGTCAATGAATCCCCTGAGTCAGTTTTGAGCCTAAAGTCACTCCTCTGCCCCCTCCAATCTTTGCAGAACTCCTCTCTGTCAGGGCATGCAATGACTCGCCGAGATTCCTCTCAGTGACTGAACAGTGAGAGAAACTCCTCCATCCTATGGCTGAAGCAGTAGCCAAGCAGATGGCTCTCCATTCCCCTACGGAACTCTGAAGGCCTAGGTGGCCAGGAAACATTCTGCTCTTGGCATCCTGGTTTCCAGTCTGAGCTCCAACTCTTACCGTGCCTCTCTGAGCTTACTTTTCTGACCCTCAAAATGTTTTTGATAGTAGGGGGCTGGCACGGCCTACCTCTCAGGATTGTTGCAGAAATGAAATGAAGGAACACACAGAAAGCCCCTAGGGCGCAGTAGAATATTTTAAATAAAAGTTTTCTTATATTCATTGATTTCTAGAAGGAAGCAGTTGTTACATGGCGCTGCACACACAGGACTCTGTATTGGTGTTAAATTAGAGGCAAGCCCCATTTGTTTGCCCAGCCTGAGTCGTAAACAGCAGTGGAATGCGAGTTACTTTGGGAAAATGCGTTAGTTCCAAGATGTCTGATTTGGAATGGGTTTTTGAATGATGGCTTATTTTAATTTGACTACAGTGTGTGACAGTTAAATTTGTTTCCTTGTACTTACTAGTGATTTTAACCAGAATTCCTGACA
The DNA here is from genome assembly GCF_030435805.1 of Mustela lutreola. Taxonomy (NCBI): domain Eukaryota; kingdom Metazoa; phylum Chordata; class Mammalia; order Carnivora; family Mustelidae; genus Mustela; species Mustela lutreola. The sequence goes on along the minus strand of NC_081294.1, from coordinate 5,444,328 downwards.
GAATAATTCTTTTAGTCAGATTCCTGGAATAGGAAGCCAGAATTCTGGAATCAGGCCTGGTACCAATTGTTGGGATCATTTTGGGCAGGTGGCTTGATTTCAACTGGCCTCATTTCCCTGAGTTTACAATGAATGAGGCATATGGATGAGGTAATTTCCAAGGCTACATTTGATAAAATCCTATGCTATTCATCCTGTTGGAAACAGTAATGTCATGGGGAAAATCATCCAGTAAAGCAGAAAAGACTTTCTAAAATATGCCCATAACTTTCTCATGTCATTTAGAAAGGACTGGTAGCCTCCGCACTGAGGTAGGTGTATAAATATGTATTGAGCTAAATGAGCTTGCCATTCCTTGCAAATCCTGGTGGAAGATTGTAGGATTTCTTTCCTCAGTTGGAACTGGTAACTGTTGGAATGCTAGTGACCAGCTTATTTTGAAAATAGGTAAATAAAGGGGAAGAAACAACAAAACAAACATTTTCTCTTTCTTCCGCAAGTGAATAGTACCATTGGCCAACCAAATAGTGGATGAGATAAGTTTTTATTTAGAAAACATTCCAGCTAATACTTAAGTAAAGTGTGATAGGAATTAAAATATGGCCGTTTCGTAGCGCGGGGGATTAGTGCACCCAGTCAGTGGGTATCGACAGCAGCGAACATCACAGAAGAAGGGAATCAGACCCCATGAACCTTCTCAACAGCGCAGTGCCACTGACGAAGCACTCTTGCCATAAAAATGGAACCCAAATCTGATCAAAGTTCATCTAGATCCAGTGATCTACACAGAGGACACACACAGCACAACATCACATGTAAATAACACCACGTGCACGCAAGCAGCAAAATTTCATCTCTAGCAAACGCTACAGGACCCGCTGATCTTATTTCCTTTGCAAACATGTTATAAGGGGAAATGATTTGCCGAGAAAACTCTACCAATTCAAAGAGATTTATCCATCACGCATAATGGGCAATTGCATCCAAATTCACACAAATTATAAAAAAAAAAAAGTAAAGGCCATTCGTGACATATATGAGACAGGGCTTTGAATACGGATTAGAGAATCTCAATGTTATTAAGAAATTACGTTTTTTTAAATGTGATGATGGTGTTGCAGTTACGTTAAAGAAGTCCGTATCTCTTAGATACCTTCTGTCCTACTTACACATGAACTGATGCATTTTCTTCCGAATGATGTGAAGACGGGCGGATAGTGGACGGGAGCGTAGATATGAAAATGGTGCAGTGTGGAGGTGGGGGGGTCATAGAGGCGGAGTGCAGAGGTGCTGCTGAATGGCCCGGAGTTGGAAGGGTTAAGGCATGTAATGGAAGCAGGAGGTTTCCCACAAAACTTTACATATGTGTTTGGAATTTTTCACAGTAAATAATCACAAAGTAGGTAAATACCAGTGACTAAAAAGAAAATTAGAACCCTCTATCCTCAAACCCATTCCATATTTATAAAAGCAACTGCACACAGATGTTTGGGCATCCAAGTGTTACTCTACAGTGGACTTTGTAAAAACTCAACTTTATAGCCAATAACAAAATGCTGACTTTCCCCCTAGTTTTAAGAGCTGGAAATGGGTTACAAACAGGGGTATGCCAGCTCCTATAAACTCGCAAGAATTGATTATTAAAATTTTCATTGAAAACTCCACCAAAAACTGAGGCTGTACCATATGTTGGCTAATTGAATCTAAATAAATAAAAGTAAATTTAAAAAAAAGAGAAAAAAATAAAATAGTTTGTCAAAAGTTTTCAATTGTTAAACTCAGCCATTATTAAAATTAAGTTATATAGTCATAACTCAATCACACAAGTAAACTATGCATAATTTAATCAACTACATACATATATTAGAAGATAATAAATGTTCAAAACTCATTGCTTCTTAATTATTTTACTACATTTCCCCATTTCCACACTCCTAAGGTTATTTGCATCTCCTGTACATATAGTCATAACTCAATCACACAAGTAAACTATGCATAATTTAATCAACTACATACATATATTAGAAGATAAAAAATGTTCAAAACTCATTGCTTCTTAATTGTTTTACTACATCTTTCCATTTCCACACTCCTAAGGTTATTTTCTTCTCCTGTATGTATGCATAGTGGCAAGGCTCTGTATGGTCTAGTGCATCTCTTGAAGCTCCGTGTTCAGCAATATCACAATGTTCACTTGCAGTTGGCCACGGCTGACTTGCGGCATAGGAATTGGCCACTACTACAAACCAGGGCTTTTTTTTTTGTTTCTCCCAAGCTCCAGTTGTTATCTACCAGCATACCATTGACATAAGGAATCACCCATTTGGTTCTAATATGAATAAAATATGTTTATAAGACGACATTTATTTATTTTGAGAAATACTCGAGAAGTAACTGTTTCTGCACTGCACTGTCCCGTTCTCTTATACCTGTGCATTATATGTCTGCTTCTTCTACTCTCACTGAGCTCCTGAGGGTAGGGAATGCATTTACTCATCATTCTGTTCCAGTGCTGGGAGAGTAGCTGGTGCATTTGGCTGGCTGAATAATGAAGTGATGGTTTCTACTTATTTAGCATCTTCAATGTGATCATCGTGCCAGATACTGTGGAGAAGCAGGAGAGTATAATCGTTTCTTTTCCCCTCAAAGGGTTTTTGGTCTAATTGGGACACCCCAATGGTAGATTTAACAGTGGTATTAGTGATATGCAATCATTTACCAATTTCTTACATAGAAACTATAAATTCCAAAAAAGAGCAATGAACAAGCATTCAGGAAGGACAAGGGTATCCAGTGACATGAGAATTACCCTAGTGGATGCTCACCAAGTTCTTGGTTAAGAACACACCACATACCAGGTACTATGCTAAATCATGTGTGTATATTTCATTGAAAAACATTGATGGTTCTGTGAGGTAGAAATAGTAACCCCATATTACTGATGAAAAAACTGAGCCTGAAAAAGATTAAGTAATTTTCAGATTGTTTATTTTCAAGCATCAGGCTTTTAAGCATTTCCTGTACTGACTTAAAGAGGAAAAAACAGAATTAGTTCTTAAAAGAATTTTAATTTACACCAGTCATTTGAAAAGCAGAGAGAAAGAAAAGATAGTTTACATAATAGGGAAAGAGGCATCATCGAGGCAAGATATCCAGAAGAGTGGAATATTTATGAGCTAGCCAGGAGACTGTCTTGGCCGAGTGGCTGATTCATCCTTGGGCAGAACAAATATGGGGCCGGCTGGGAGGACCTATTTTCTTCAAAGCTTTGAAAGCCAGGCAGAGAAATTTGGCTCTGAAATAGGGAGCCATCAAGGTTTTGAGCTGGAGAGTACTATAAAAATTACAGAATTTTCAAAGATTATTAGCAAATCTACCCAATGGGCTGACAGGGTGAGGATGAAAGCAGATGTTGCTGTAATTAAGGTGTAGGGCAGCATTAAACCAGAATCAGATAAAAGATATTTTCTTTGGAGTTTGGGAATTTTTCCTAAATTGTTGCCCATAACTAATGATCATAAAACCACAAGAAATTCTCCTAATTGAACAACTAATGACTTTTCCCCTTAGTAATCATAGTACACATCCAATATCCTACCTTAAAACAGAATGATTCCTACTATCACCGTCTCTGGCGCTCCAGCAGAATGGAGGTCATCTCTGTGTGTTTCGAGCAACTTTGTATGGGACTTTTTGTGTGGGATGTCTAGCACCTGATGCTCCAGGACACGCAAAGCCAGAGGCAAACCCACTCCCCAACTTGCAGCATTTGCCACTGCTGCCTTGGCACTTTCTAGATGCCCTATGCAGAGGGGGATGCCCCAAGGGAGAGAAACTCAGATGAACTAACCACATTTTGAATTCAGTTTAATGTTCCTTTTTTTTTTTTTTTTCCAGGAGTATCTCATCCATTAAGAAGGTTTCATATCAAACCATCTGTCTTTTATTTCCAGGCAAGACTTACACAGGCTTAATTATTCATCACATCGACCTTCCAAGTCTCGGACCAGAAGAATTATGTGGACTTGTTTGAAAAACCTCTTAATGGCAAAAGGAGAATTGTATACCAGTGCCATGCATACAGCCTAAGCAGAATAGGTAAGTATCTGAATAATCTTTATAATAGTAAAATCAGAGCTTATTTAGGTTGTAAGAGATTTGAGGTGAAGATCACGTTAGCATGCATTCAAGAAAGCAGAGTTTTGGAGGAAAAACAGGAAATACCTCTGGAGGGAAAGGGAGACGAATGCAGGATTGAACAAGACTCACAGGTTTTCAATAGTCTAGTACATTATTCATCAAGAACCTGTGTTATGCCGTTAGTCTGTGCGTCTGATTAGATTTCCAAATTCACATTCAGTTCTGTTTTGCAAAAACGAGTGGGTGGAGATGTATGGATTTTATTGACCTTCTCGAGCCTGGCTGCTGGCCGCGCTAGTCCCCAGCGAGGATCAGGGCAGCCCCACCCAGCCATCACAGCCTCTGACTTCCACAGTCATGACAGAAAAAACCCAAGAGGAAAGTCTCCCTCTTACCCAAACTTCCTCACCAAATTCTTTCCAGGAGCGATCCGTGGGGTTACGGGCAATAGGGTAGCAGGGGCACGGGGATCAGAGACCTGGAAAGAAAACCATATTGTACAGAGAGATTCAGAGAAAATCATATTGTACAGAGAGATTTGTAGAAAATCCTATTGTACAGAGAGATTCGGAGAAGGAGAGGCTGGAAGCCACCCACTCCCACCCCAGAGGAAAGAGAGAGGCTGAGAGCCATGACAGGTGAAACGAGCTATGGAAACTCACCTTTTGTGGGACTGAAGGGCCAATTTTAGGGACATCAGAGAAGATTCTGTGCAGGGTGTGGATGCTGATAGGGTGGACACAGTCCTGATATCCCCAGGTCACTCTAATTAGTGCCATATTTGAATACATCAGTTTGGAACACCAAATGAGAGTGTTTAATAATGGTAAGTTTTTCAGTGACCTGGAAATTTCTAATTGAAATGATCTCCTCACTAGCCTTCCTGCACCAACCCCCATTCTGTCTTCAACACAGCACTCTGTGATCCTTACAGAAGATCAGCCAGATATCACTCCTCCCTTACCTCCCTCCGACAGTTCATGCACCATGGGGAGCAACAGGAGGGGGGCCCCGCATGACGGGAGGGCCCGCAGCACCCTGGTTTCAGCCCTTCCGCCCCGCCTCACCCCACACCAGCCTCACTGAGCTTCCTGCTGATCTTCTCCCAAGTCAGGCATAGGATCTCTCAGACCTTGGCACAGACCGTTCCCTTGTCCTGTCATTCTCTCCCCAGACATCCGCCTGGCTCCCTTCCATGCTTCCTTCAGATCCTTGCTCAGATGTCACCTTCTCAGACCACCCTCCCTGTCACCCCTTCTTTAAAAGAGCAGCAGAGTCTGTCCTGTGCACTCCCACTTCTCCAAGTTTTCCATTTTCTCCCCTGATCATCCCAGCATGATACTAATTTGTTGATTAGGGTCATTATTTACTGTGCGTTTCCACCAACAAGGAGGAAAGAATCTTTTCTGATGTGCATTTCTGATGGCAGCTAGAAATGTGACAATTGTTTATCAAACTAATCTGTTCATTCACCTTTTCTTTGCGTCCAGTGGATATACTGATAATGGCATCAAAGGCTGTGTTATAGAGAAACACAGTGGAGTTTCAAGCCTATGCAGGGTTACACTTAATAATGATGATGGTATTTTCCAGGAGACAACCTGCTTGAAGCTGATGGTCGACATCACCAGAAACCTGTGCTTCCGGATCCTTTCTGTGGCACTAGCTGCTCTCCCTCTTGGCAGCATCTTGATCACTCACTCTCCCTTTCTCAATTAGTGAGTCGTGCTGATGGAGCCCATGCCAGCCTGTGCCATGTCTAGACTGTCTGCGTGTTTGCCCCCACCTGACCACCGGTGCACACATAGATTTCAGTATTCCTATCTGCAACCTCTGCTAACACAGACTCAAGAAAGAGGAGGAGTAAAGAAGCACCCTCCGTGAGAAAACTTCTGTAACATGGGACACATGCCATGGGAACTGATTTTGTGGGTAACAGTGTCTATCATTTGGTTAGGGGTTGACTGCTACCTGCTAACCTGCCTTTCCAGGCCTCAGCACCGCAGTCTTGGATGCAGCTAATTAGGTTCATCTCTCCAGGAACTTCTCCTTAACTTCTTAAGAGGTTCTGGAGTGTGTATAATAATGACAGTATAAAAGAATTATACTGGAGCAACTGAACTAATGCTAATTGAGTGACCATATCATTAAGCACAAATATAAATACCCAGTCCTAACAACAGAATGATTCTGGCTCTTGCCTCATTGTTCTGTCAGGATGAAAGCCTCCTGAGAGAGTGGGTTTATCTTATTCTTGACTGGATCTCTGGATGGCGGGCAGCAGGGCCTGAGGGACTGCTGCTGAATGGATAAATCACTCTTTTCTTAAAGGAAAGCCAGTGGTCTTACGAGCTGAGTCTCAATCCTTGTGAGTTCTTGCACTCAGCAGTGTGTGTAAATGTGGACAAGTTATTTGTATTTCCCATGCCTCAGTTTCCCCAACTGTGAGCTGAAATAAGACTGTTTCCTGTTTTTCACAAATGTGTGGTGAGGATGAAATGTGTTTTTGCCTGTGGAACCACTTAGAACCACACTGCTCTTTCCTATCTGATATTATCCTTAGGACCACAGAGAACTTTTCAGTGCACGTTTCAGAAGACAATCAACATTCTGGGGCCATGAAGCAGGCTTTACTTGGTGAAAAATGGCTAACTGGAAGAAAAATAGCCGAATGGTTAGCACAGGATTTGTTGTTCATGTTTCCATTTCTAAAGCTGACTCTGGTCCCACTCCTGGTGGTTGGTCTTTTTCTATCTGATCACCAATTGTGACTCATAAACAGCACACATGATGGCATTGTCTACACCTTGGACTGTGACGATCTTACACTGGGCTGGCTACTTTCCATCTGATGACCTTGCTCAACCTTCACATTGCCTTGACTGTCCTCCTGTACCTTCGTCAGTGTGCTCTGCCAACACCGTGCTTCCATGTTACATGCCACAGAGTAGACTGCCCTGTTCCCCTGTCATCTCAGTGCTTCTCTTGTTCTGGTTTCCTGGTTCTGCCATCTCTCCACCCAAACTCATCACCAACAAGTGTTTCACACCATGTTGTGCCACGGCGGCCATTCCCACGGGAAGGGCAAGTGTAGTGACTGGAGTGCACTTCTGGCTGTCCAGTCTCAAATTATGCTCTTTTCAGACTTAACAATAAGCAGTTCATGCTGGTAGTATTTAGTTCAAGCTAGTTCTGTTTCTAATTGCCACTTTGTAATTAGCACTACCTGGGTGGCTCAGTCATTAACAGTCTGCCTTCAGCTCAGGTCATGATTCCAGGGTCCTGAGATCAAGCCCCACACTGGGCTCCCTGCTCAGTGGGAAGTCTGTTTTTGCCTTCCTCACTCTCTCTGATTGTATTCCCTTTCTCGCTGTCTCTCTTAAAATATAAAACTGCATAAATGTATAGTTGGTTGAAGAGTTATAGAAGAAATTTAATTAGAGGGTGCCTGGATGGCTCAATGGGTTAAACCTCTGCCTTTGACTCAGGTCATGATCTCAGGGTCCTCAGATGGAGTCCTTCACTGAGCTCTCTACTCAGCAGGGAGCCTGCTTCTTCCTCTCTGCCGCTCTGCCTGCCTCTCTGCCTACTTGTGATCTCTCTGTCAAATAAATAAATAAAATCTTTTTTTTTAAATTTTTTTAAAATTTATTTTCAGCATAACAGTATTCATTATTTTTCACCACACCCAGTGCTCCATGCAATCCGTGACCTCTATAATACCCACCACCTGGTACCCCAACCTCTCACTCCCCCCCTTCAAACCCCTCAGATTGTTTTTCAGAGTCCATATTCTCTCATGGTTCACCTCCCCTTCCAATTTCCCCCAACTCCCTTCTCTTCTCTAACTCCCCATGTCCTCCATGCTATTTGTTATCTTTTAAAACAAGAAATTTAATTGGAGTTCTAGGGAGCTTTAACTGGGATGCTTCCTGAGGATAGATTATAAATAATACAATTAACTTACCAATTTTGTGAGTTTCTTTGTGTATGGCTAGAGATTGATTGAGATTGGTGACAAGGAGTAAGTCACTGGAGGATAAAATAAGAATGGCAACCGCACATTGCCATGCAGAAAGATTACCAAACAAGCGCAATGATGACTGATAGAATTTACATCTACTCATCATGTGCTGTCACTCCCAGAAGCACTTTATAGGGGCTTACACATTTAAGCATGGAGAGAAATGATTTTGCATGAAGAGAGCAGAAAAATGCCTAGGAAAAAGGCAGTGCTTTTCAAAGGAGGGGCTGGGATCAGGCTAACCACAAAGAGGGTCTTTGGGAGTGGAAACCATGGTGAGCTTGCCTCATGACAACACAGAATATATTTCAAAGGCTATCCTCACTTTACTTCTGTTTAGTCACATGATCATACTTATGTACGTAGATTTTGAGGCATGAAAGTGGATCAGGATTTCACAGCTTAAGCAAGATAAGAAGAACTTGAAAGATTTTGAGAAAGAGATCTAATAATTATTCATGCATTTATGGGGAAGAAAGGCAGATTGCTGAAGGAGGAAATAATTTAGCCTTAAGAAGAAAAGACTGTGGGTATGGTAATGTACACTTGGCACATTCTCTCTCCATCTCTACCATCTGTATCTATATGTATCTATCTATCCTATATCTATCTATCCATATATCTATCATGTATCTAATATATATTACATACTTTATATGCATAATACGTATGCACACACATATATATATTCATTTTATTCATATTATATATGTATCTAAATATCTGTACATCTCGTTTGGGGAGATAGAAATCTATTTTGAGAACGACGAGATACTACATTAATACATTAAAGCAGAAAATGGTAGACGCTTTTCCTTTCCGTCAATGTCTTTAAAAATAGGATGAATTCCCATCCACTTGGTATAAATATGTATATGTCCTGAGATAATGGAATAGCTGGGATAACCGTTCAACACCCCGTCTCTCTCTCAAAGCCTATACTTCTCTGGTTATACATTCCTTTTATTAGAACACGTCAATAAAATTGTTGATAAACAAAAGCAAGCTTTCCTCCCTGACTACTTTGACTCAACTGGGAAATATAACTGCATACCCACATGCCTCTTGGTTCTTCTTTTGAAATTAAAAAAAAAGAAAATCAATATCAAGAATGCTTTTTTGACTAGTGCAAAACACCCCAACTAATCACAGGAGGAAAACAACTTCGTCAATGTAAGTTGTTTTAGGAACATCCTGAAGGCCTGATGGTTTGACGTGTGACAGTAAGATTTCATTTTCTCTATTATTCCCAATGTGGAGGCAACACAAATATCACTTCTTCAAGGTCAGAAGGAGAAGGAAAATGAAACTCTCATTAGAAGAGACAATTCCCTGACTCTGTCAAGTGTCTACAGGTCCATTTCCTTTGGCAGTGCAAGTTGAGTGTTCACCTCAGAATGTGAGAAATTAAGGCAAAGAGAGTGAATGAAAGTATACAGATGCACCTGTTTCTGCCTCCAAAATTTACACTCTTTATACCACTTCCATGGTACTTAATTATATACGAGTTCTACAAAACATGCCACATTGATGACTGATATGTGTTTACATGTGCTCTGGGGAAAGTTCTGGTGCATTACAACATCTTTTTTGCCATTTTACTCTGTCATCCAGGACACCTTAATCTTTGCAATACCTTATTGTATTCCCCCAGCAAGTTATTGCCTGCTGTTTATCTGCTGGAGATAAGTCTGCCTTTCCGACTCTTCCAGAAAATTCCTTCATCTTACTGGGCACTTTGAGTGACCTTCCTACAATTATGATGAGCTGAACCATTTATCTGTATGTTGGTGGAAAGAACAGTTTTATGGGATGTGAAATTATTAATGATGAGTAGATTTCAAGCTTCAATTTTCACCTGTTTGAGAATGAAGTCTATTTCTGTACTGAAGAAATCCTTCACAAGAACAACCATAAGGTCAAAAAGGATAGCTAACCAGAACAAAAAGGCCTGCATTTCAATAATTGAAACACAAGTGAAAACACGACACAAGGGAGGGAAATCTTGAAAATCAGGTAGCAATGATTTATAGACATAGCAGAGATATAATTATAGAAATATAATATGAGAAATAGAAATAATTCTTTTTTTCCTAAGAATTTTTGAATCATTTTATTTCAGTTTCACTCATTTTGCCTCACAGCAAATCTTTTGTCTTATTTTGTTTTAGTTATTTATAAAATCAAGGCAATTAGATACTCTTGTTCAATTTAAAAAATGATCTAGAGAATAGGATTTATTCTAAAATCATTAATATGAGAGAAAGCTATAAATATAATTTTTGTTTTCTATTCATTAAATTGTTGGAATTTCAACTTTTCTCTTTAAACATTTTCCAAACCCTGTCGATTATTTTGAAAACTTGGGAGTCAAGAAAAACCAACTTTTTCCAGGAGCTGAATGAATCTTCCTTAGAGTTCATGATTTGCTGAAATCTACTGTTTGTCTGTCATCTGGGTCTCTGGGCAGTGAACATGAGAGACAAAGTAAGATGTGACTTGTTACATGTGGTATTCAACAATGGCTTCCCAGCCTTTTGGCTAAGAGCTAGCACACCTGGCATTCAACAGAGAAAGCAAAACTGTTAATGCACATCCCGCTTGGTGAGAAGCTGGCTTTAGGATCAAGTAACATGTGGGGGTGTATAGAATAACGTAGTTTATGAGACAAGAACAATTGACATAAATAACAGTTGCATTGAAAACATCTGATGCATCTTAGAAGACAAATTTGAAGCCTCTGCTTACGACTGCCTCAGCCTTGGGGAGATAATCATACACAAAGGAGTAGTCAGTTTTTCCAAGCAATTCATGTCTGACCTTATAAGGATTTCTCATAGTTTTTAGAGACAGTGGGTCATAGTTTGGGATTTTTTAAAATTCAATCATTTTTTTAGAATGTGGAGTAGGAGAAGCTCCATCTTGGTGTGGAAAAACCCTCTCTTTGCTTCTTCTAAAGGAACTTTACAAGTAAAAGATAAAAGGGATAAAGAGAAAGATTAGGGACTGCATGATTTGAACTTGCTTGTGTTTAGAATAATTTGACTTTTGGGACATGCCTCTTCTCCACATGAAAAGAACAGGTTAAGACTGGTTGAAAAAGATTTAAAGTTTTGTATCTCAAATAATTAGCAAGCTTATGAAAAGTTACAAATAGGTCAAAAGCAAAAGGACGGAAAAAGATACACCACAAACTGGGTGGCTTAGAAATTTGTTTTGTTTTAATTTTTATTTTTAATATATTTTTAAATTAAATTAAATTTTTTTAATTTCTTTTCAGCGTAACAGAATTCATTGTTTTTGCCCCACACCCAGTGCTCCATGCAATCCGTGCCCTTCTTAATACCCACCACCTGGTACCCCAACCTCCCACCCCCTGCCCCTTCAAAACCCTAAGGTTGTATTTCAGAGTCCATAGTCTCTCATGGTTCACCTCCCCTTCCAATTTCCCTCAACTCCCTTCTCCTCTGCATCTCCCCTTGTCCTCCATGTTATTTGTTATGCTGGACAAATAAGTGAGACCCTATGATAATTGACTTTCTCTGCTTGACTTATTTCACTCAGCATAATCTCTTCCAGTCCCGTCCATGTTGCTACAAAAGTTGGGGATTCATCCTTTCTGATGGAGGCATAATACTCCATAGTGTGTATGGACCACATCTTCCTTATCCATTCGTCTGTTGAAGGGCATCTTGGTTCTTTCCACAGTTTGGCGACCGTGACCATTGCTGCTATAAACATTGGGGTACAGAGGGCCCTTCTTTTCACTACATCTGTATCTTTGGGGTAAATACACAGGAGTGCAATGGCACGGTCATAGGGAAGCTCTATTTTTAATTTCTTGAGGAATCTCCACATTGTTCTCCAAAGTGGCTGCACCAACTTGCATTCCCACCAACAGTGTAAGAGGGTTCCCCTTTATCCACATCCCCTCCAACACATGCTGTTTCCTGTCTTGCTAATTTTGGCCATTCTAACTGGTGTAAGGTGATATCTCAATGTAGTTTTAATTTGAATCTCCCTGATGGCTAGTGATGATGAACATTTTTTCATGTGTCTGTTAGCCATTTGTATGTCTTCATTGGAGAAGTGTCTCTTCATATCTTCTGCCCACTTTTTAATATCATTTTCTGTTTTGTGTGTGTTGAGTTTGAGAAGTTCTTTATAAATCCTGGATATCAACCTTTTGTCTGTACTGTCATTTGCAAATATCGTCTCCCATTCTGTGGGTTGCCTCTTTGTTTTGTTGACCGTTTCTTTTGCTGCGCAGAAGATTTTGATCTTGGTGAGGTCTCAAAAGTTCATTTTCGCTTTTGTTTCCTTTGCCTTTGGAGACATATCGTGAAACTGGAGCTCAATCACAAGGAAAAGTTTAGAAGGAACACAAGGAAAAGTTTGGAAGCTCAATCACAAGGAAAAGTTTGGAAGGAACACCTGGAAGCTAAAGACCGCCTTGCTTAAGAATGCTTCGGTCAATCAGGAGATCAAAGAAGAACTTAAACAATTCATGGAAACTAATGAGAATGAAGACACTTCGGTCCAAAACCTATGGGAAGAAAAGAAAACAAAAAACAAAAAGCAAAAACAAACAAACAAACAAAACAAACAAACAAACAAAAAACAATGAAAAAACAAAACAAAAGCAAACAAACAAACAAAAACCTATGGGATACAGCAAAAGCGGTCCTAAAGGGGAAATACATAGCCATCCAAGCCTCCCTCAAAAAAATTGAAAAATCCAGAATACACCAGCTGTCTCTACACCTTAAAGAACTGGAGAATCAACAACAAATTAAACCAACTGCACACATAAGAAGGAAAATAATCAAGATTAGAGCAGAGATCAATGAGGTAGAAACTAGAGATAAAGTAGAACGTATCAATGAAACTAGAAGCGGGTTTTTTGAAAGAATCAATAACATCAATAAATCATTGGCCACACTCATTCAAAAGAAAAGAGAGAAAGCTCAAATTAATAAAATTATGAATGAAAAGGGAGAGATCACAACTAACACCAAGGAAGTAGAAACAATCATCAGAAGTTATTATCAACAGTTATATGCAAATAAGTTAAGAATCCTAGATGAAATGGATGCTTTCCTGGAATACTAAAAACTCCCAAAATTGAATCAGGAAGAAATTGACAACCTGAATAGACCAATCTAGTAACGAGATTGAAGCAGTGATCAAAAACTTCCCAAAAAACAAGAGCCCTGAACCTGATGGATTCCCTGGGGAATTCTACCAAACTTTCAAAGAAGAAATAACACCTATTCTCCTGAAGCAGAAAAATTGAAGCAGAAGGAAAACTTCCAGACTCTTTTTATGAAGTGAGCATTACCCTGATCCCCAAACCAGGCAAAGACCACACCAAAAGGGAGAATTTCAGACCAATATCACTGATGAATATAGATGCTAAGATTCTCAACAAGATCCTAGCAAACAGGATCCAACAGCACTTTAAAAAGATTATCCACCATGACCAGGTTGGATTCATCCCTGGGTTACAAGGATGGTTCAACATTCGCAAATCAATCAATGTCATAGAACAAATCAATAAGAGAAGAGAGAAGAACCACATGGTCCTCTCAATTGATGCAGAAAAAGCATTTGACAAAATCCAGCATCCGTTCCTGATTAAAATGCTTCAAAGTATAGGGGTAGAGGGAACATTCCTGAACTTCATAAAATCTATCTTTGAAAGACCCACAGCAAATATCATCCTCAATGGGAAAAAGCTCACAGCCTTCCCGTTGAGATTAGGAACACGAGAAGGATGCCCACTCTCACCACTCTCGTTCAACATAGTATTAAAAGTCCTAGCAACAGTAATCAGACAACAAAGAGAAATAAAAGGTATCCAAATTGGCAATGAAGAAGTCAAACTCTCTCTCTTCACAGATGACATGATACTTTACATGGAAAACCAAAAGACTCCACCCCCAAACTACTAGAACTCATACAGCAATTCAGTAACGTGGCAGGATACAAAGTCAATGTACAGAAATCAGTGGCTTTCTTATACACTAACAATGAAAATACAGAAAGGGAAATTAGAGAATTGATTCCATTTACTATAGTACCAAGAACTATAAGATACCTGGAAATAGACCTAACCAAAGAAGTAAAGGATCTATACTCGAGGAACTACAGAACACTCATGAAAGAGATTGAAGAAGACACAAAAAGATGGAAGACCATTCCATGCTCTTGGATTGGAAGAATAAACATTGTTAAAATGTCTATACTGCCTAGAGCAATCTATACTTTTAATGCCATTCTGATCAAAATTCCACCAGTATTTTTCAAAGAGCTGGAACAAATAATCCTAAAATTTATGTGGAATTAGAAATTTTTAAATTTATTTTATTTTATTTTATTTTTAAAAAATATTTATTTATTTGTGGGGGGAGGACAGATGAAGAGGGAAAGACAGAATTTCAAGCAGACTCTCCACTGAGTGCAGAGCCTGATGCAAGGCTGGATCCCAGGACCGTGAGATCACAATCTGAGCCAAAGCCAAGAGCTAGATGCTCAGCTAACTGAGCCACCCAGATGCCCCAATTTTTAAAAACATTATTCTTGAAATAGAAAATTACCTCCTCACAGTCGTAAAGGCAAGAAATATAAAATCAAGACATTTTGCAGGGGCAGGTTCCCTCTGAACACTCCAGGGATGACCATGACTTACCTTTTGCAGTTTCTGGTACATGGACGTTCCTTGGCTTGTGACTGCCTCCCCCGGTCTCCACTGGCATCTTCACAGTGCTGTCTTCCCTGTGTGTGTGTGTGTGTTCACATGGCGTTCTCCTGTGCATGTGTGTGTCCAAATTTCCTTCTTCTTCTAAGGCCATCAGTCATGTTGGTTAGTTGTCCACCTGAACGGCAGCATCTTAACTTGGTAATATCTTCAAAGACCCTATTTCCAAATGTGGTCATATTCATAGGTACCAGATGACTAGGATATCAACCTATCTTTTGAGGGGATACAGTTCAACTCCTAACAGAATGCTAACAACAGAAACTCTGCTTTTACCATGTGAAACTGTTAGTGACGTATTTGTAACCTTTGTACCTTGCACAGGTACCAGTCAGTGACCTGGAATCCTTTAGCTGAGTGTAAAAGCAAGATGCCTCAGAGCGCCCAGAGGAAGTGCTGTCTTAGGTTTGTCTCCTACTTTGCCATCAGACTGGCCTAATATTCTTTTGAAGAGTCTCCTCACTAACATATGACTTTGCATTATCAATAAATGTGATTTTATGAGATTAATGTACACATCTCTTTTCCTCTACGACTTTCTTTCTGCCTTCATTAGCCTTATCTAATTGTATCAGTAGGAGAGAGACATGTCTTTAGCTTTCAACTTAGCCAGCATAACCACTTTTGTTCTCAGCTACCAGCAAGAGCAGCCTTCATCTTGAAATCTTCTCTAGACAACAACCACAGTGACGGATCTGTCCTTGTCTGGGTTCAGAATTTATGGATGTGGGGGGCACCACAAGAAAGCAGAGTGGTGACCAAGAAAGGAATTATCATGGCTCAATGTTTTATCTGTAGAATGTTTAGTTTTCCCAATGGACATCATCAGATTTACCTTCCCATAATGTCTAAACTTTCAGGGAAGAGTCCTGTTCCACCTGAGATATTTTCTTCAAACTGTGTGGTTGAAAAGGAAGCAGCCACATTATCTTTATAGACCATGACAGGCAGCCTGAGCAATTGGCTGGAATGGATCATCCAGGAAACCTGGCAAGTCTGGATTCTGGCCCTTTGGCACTGTGCGAGAGTTGGGTTTGACTCTGTTTCCAGCAGGCAAGGACATTTGAGAGAATTTAATCACACTTTTTGGCTTCTGATGTACTCATTTTTACATTGACTATATTTATAGGACAGAAGACAGTGGCTTTCTGATTTTGGTTGTGACAAAAAATTCGTTGAAACATACGGTTATTGAAGCAAGAAATTCAATTTTAAAAACAAGACAATGAAGTAACTGAGAGGCACTGTCAGAGAGTGACTGAACTTTGGAAAATATGGCACTAGAGAATTATTATTTCGACCCCTTTTTGTAGGTCTATTCACATTCAAACGTCTTTCTTGAGTCAGTTTTGGTGTTCTTTGTCTTTCTAGAAATTTGTCTGTTTCATCCAGTTAATCTGATTTGTTCACATTCAGCTCTTCAAAGCTTTTCTTGCTAAGTCTTTTTATTTGCTCTAAGGTTGGTAACGATTTCCCCTTCCCATTTTTTCATTTCTGTTCTTAGTACTGGAGTCTTCACTCTCTCTTTCCCTGGTCAGTCTAACTAAAGGCTTGTCAATTTGTTGATGCTTTTCTTTTTTTTTTTTTTTTTTTTTTTATAATTTTTTTATTTTTTATAAACATATATTTTTATCCCCAGGGGTACAGGTCTGTGAATCACCAGGTTTACACACTTCACAGCACTCACCAAATCACATACCCTCCCCAATGTCCATAATCCCACCCCCTTCTCCCCAACCCCCTCCCCCCGGCAACCCTCAGTTTGTTTTGTGAGATTAAGAGTCACTTATGGTTTGTCTCCCTCCCAATCCCATCTTGTTTCATTTATTCTTCTTCTACCCACTTAAGCCTCCATGTTGCATCACCACTTCCTCATATCAGGGAGATCATATGATAGTTGTCTTTCTCTGCTTGACTTATTTCGCTAAGCATGATACGCTCTAGTTCCATCCATGTTGTTGCAAATGGCAAGATTTCATTTCTTTTGATGGCTGCATAGTATTCCATTGTGTATATATACCACATCTTCTTGATCCATTCATCTGTTGATGGACATCTAGGTTCTTTCCATAGTTTGGCTATTGTGGACATTGCTGCTATAAACATTCGGGTGCATGTGCTCCTTTGGATCACTACATTTGTATCTTTAGGGTAAATACCCAATAGTGCAATTGCTGGGTCATAGGGCAGTTCTATTTTCAACATTTTGAGGAACCTCCATGCTGTTTTCCAGAGTGGCTGCACCAGCTTGCATTCCCACCAACAGTGTAGGAGGGTTCCCCTTTCTCCGCATCCTCGCCAGCATCTGTCATTTCCTGACTTGTTGATT
This sequence comes from Mustela lutreola, assembly GCF_030435805.1. Lineage (NCBI taxonomy): Eukaryota > Metazoa > Chordata > Mammalia > Carnivora > Mustelidae > Mustela > Mustela lutreola. The sequence continues at coordinate 5,427,075 of NC_081294.1, read as the reverse complement.
TTAGCCATTCTGACTGGTGTGAGGTGATATCTCATTGTGGTTTTGATTTGTATTTCCCTGATGCCGAGTGATATGGAGCACTTTTTCATGTGTCTGTTCGCCATCTGGATGTCTTCTTTGCAGAAATGTCTGTTCATGTCCTCTGCCCATTTCTTGATTGGATTATTTGTTCTTTGGGTGTTGAGTTTGCTAAGTTCTTTATAGATTCTGGACACTAGTCCTTTATCTGATATGTCGTTTGCAAATATCTTCTCCCATTCTGTCAGTTGTCTTTTGATTTTGTTAACTGTTTCCTTTGCTGTGCAAAAGCTTTTGATCTTGATGAAATCCCAGTAGTTCATTTTTTCCCTTGCTTCCCTTGCCTTTTGCGTTGTTCCTAGGAAGATGTTGCTGCGGCAGAGGTCGAAGAGGTTGCTGCCCGTGTTCTCCTCAAGGATTTTGATGGATTCCTTTCGTACATTGAGGTCCTTCATCCATTTTGAGTCTATTTTTGTGTGTGGTGTAAGGAAATGGTCCAATTTCATTTTTCTGCATGTGGCTGTCCAATTTTCCCAGCACCATTTATTGAAAAGGCTGTCTTTTTTCCATTGGACATTCTTTCCTGCTTTGTCGAAGATTAGTTGACCATAGATGTTGATGCTTTTCAAAGAACTGACTTTTTCTTTCATTGATTTTGTTTATTTTTATATTCTCTATTTCACTCACTTCCAGACTAATCTTTACTATTTCCTTCCTGTTGCTTCTTCACGTATAATATCTATTCTTTTTCTGGTGCCATCAGGGGAAATATTTGTAATTGATTGGAGATACTTCTTCTTCTTCTTTTTTTTAAAGATTTATTAATTTCAGAGAGAGAATCGGCGGGGGGGAGGGACAGAGGGAGAGGGAAAGACAGACTCTCCAGCAGACTTCTGCTGAGTGAGGAGTGCAACACGGGGCTCCTTCCCAGGACCCAGAGATCATGACCTGAGCCGAAATCAAGAGTGGGCTGCTTAACTGACTGAGCCATGTGGGCACCTGAGATCTTTTTAAAATATTGGGGTTTCCAGCTATAAATATCTCTCCAATCCCTGCATTAGCAGTGCTCCATACATTTGGTGTGTTGTGTCTTTGTTTCATCCCTATGACAATATTTTCTAATTCATCCTATGATTTTCTTTCCCCTTTGATCCACTGGTTATTTAACTGTGTGTTGCTTAAGTTTCCATGTAAGTATAAATTTCCCCAATATTTTCCTGTTACTGATTTCTAATATCATTCAGTTGTGGTTGGAGAATTCGCTTTGCATGACTTCAATCATGTACATTTATTTCGCTTGTCTTAATGGTTTTAAAAAGGTCTATCCTGGAGAATGTTTCATGTGCCCTTGAGAAAATGTATGTTTTGCTGTGTTTCAGTAGAATGTTCTACACAAGTTGGTCAGATCCATTTAGTTTACTGTTTTGGTCTTCTGCCTATCTTTTTCTGCCCGTCATTGAAAGTGAAGCATTAAAGTTTCCAACTGTTATTGTTGACTTGTTTATTTCTCCCTTCATTTTGTTGTTTTTTGTGTTTCATGTATTCTGGCAACTTTGCTTTTATAAACACCTGTTTACTGTGGTTACATCTCACTCATGGATTTGATCCTTTTTCCTCTATAAAATTTCCTTCTTTATCTCTAGCAATATTTTTTGTTTGGTTAACATTTATTTCCTCTGTGTACTCCAGATCTTTTATGGTTGCTGTTTGCATAGGATATCTATACTCATCACTTTGTTTTAAGCCTATTTGTGTCTTTGAATTAAAATGTGTCTCCTGTAGATGGTTAGTTGGTCCTTATTTTTTTTTTAATTTAGTATGATACAACAATCTCTGACTTTTGATTGGGTTGTTTCATGCATTTACATTTAATGTTATAATTTTTGGTTTATGTTTGCCTTTTTTTTTGTTTTCTGTACATCAAGTCTTTTTTTATTGTTGTTGTTGTTCCTCTCTTCCTCCTTTATTGCTTTCTTTTGAATTAACTGAACACTTTTAGGGCAATAATTTAATTCCTTTAATGATTTTTGTTACTGTATTTTTGAATTTTTTTCTTAGTGACTGCTCTAAGGCTTACTTTTCAGCAACTTCTTTAGATTCATATTAACTTAACTCCAGGAAGATATAAATATATAAACCCATATATATTCTTCCCTTTCTTTGTGTGCTACTGGTATTAAATACACCTGTACATAGATATATGTATGTACATAGATATGTACAACCTGATAGCATGTTACTACAATTGCTACCATATAATTATGTCTTTTAAAGAAGTAGAAGGAAAAAGAAACTAGCACAGGCATATTTATAGCTTTTTTTTTTTAAATAAATGAGGTAAGATGGCTTCTATATATTGGCCCTACATTGTTTAGTTCTTTTGGTAGACTGGGACAGTTACAGCAAAAGCCCTTTGGTGCCAAACTCAAAAAGTCACTAGGATAATATCAAAATACAGCTTGCTGAATGCTTTTAGTAAGGTGGTAATTTAATAAGCTACAGGTATTATTTTCTGATTCCCTAAATCAATATAGGAATAAAGTCTTACAACCTACAGGTATTGATATTTGACAATTCTCCATGATACTCTCTCTGTAATTGGTTAGTTATACTTTTTTTTTTTTTTGCTTAGTTATACTTTTGTTAAGAGTATAATTATTTTTTTAAGCTACAAAATCCCAGTTCAAAATTAGCCATTCTAGTATACTTGGAATGCAGATAGATTCTTGGTAGACACCTATGGATTTTGCAGCACAGAAAGATAATTTTATCTGGAATGAGGGAGAGGCATTAGCTTTATAGACTCTAGAAATGCTTCTCATCATTCTGGTAAGTGTATATGATAAATACTAATCTCTGGCCTGTGAAAATGAAGACTCATAACCCAGTGGGACAGTGTGTCAGGGACGGCTTCTCTGAAGATGAAATGCCTGAATTAGGGGCTCCTGGGTGGCTCAGTGGGTTAAAGTGTCTGCCTTCGGCTAAGGTCATGATCCCAGGGTCCTGGGATCAAGCCCTGCATCGGGCTCTCTGCTCAGCGGGGAGCCTGCTTCCTCCTCACTCTCTGCCTCTCTGCCTACTTGTGATCTCTGTCTGTCAAATAAATAAATAAATAAAATCTTTAAAAAAAAAAAGAAATGCAGGAATTAAGCTGAGTGGATCAGAACCAATACTGTGTGTTAATGTCTCGGGGCAGGAAAGAGTGGCACTTCCTTTTGAGGAGCTGAAGGAGGACCATGCATTGGAAGTCTGCAGGGAAAGCCAGGGGACCCAACCTTGAGGAGGTGTGTGGAGAGCAAGGCCACCAGGGTCTTGCAGGCCACACGCAGATTCCTGCTTGATATTTCACAGCGGTAAGTGGAGCATTTGTGTGTTTTTAAGCAGGGCGATAACATCTTCTCATTTGCATTTGAAAATGATTGTTCTGGTTTTGTATGGAGAGCTAAATTGGAAGGGAAGCAATAATAGTAAGTTATTAGCTGCTCTAAAAGACAAGAGGAGAGTAAGATGAGCTGGGTTTGTGTCGATCTGCTGTGAGCACCGCATAATTTGAGCTACACAAAAGAGATAAAATCCATGCAGCTGAGAAAATGTCTTGGACGTTGAGAATAAAATGAAAAGTATGGGATAGACAGAAAGCTAGGGGAGGAAAGCCGTAACATTTGCGTCAAATTTAAATCTTTAAAAGTCTTGGTTAGAATACCTTCAGTTCAGGAAACCAAGCTATTTTAAGCAAATTGGGTGCTACAGGATAGAGACTGTAAATACACATTAGGTTCAAAAGCCAAAGTCATGACATCTTGCTGAGCCCAGATCAGAAAAACAGAAAGAATTTCTACCTCATTTTCCTTGTGGAAATGGTGTTGCGCTGGGGAAGGACATGGTTCCCACAGTATCTACCCAAGGAACAGGCCTTCGGAAAGTGGTTCTCTCTCAGCCCCAGTTTGATAATCTGCTTCTATGGGCATATCTGCATTTTCAGAAATCCAACACTTTGACCACTGCTACAAACCACCCTCTGCCCCCACTGGTGTGGATCCCAGTAGACGAGACTGGTGGGGAATTTTCAGCAGCTGTGACTTCTCAAGCACAGCTATGATGCAAGTTCATGCCACTGAGAGGATGTAAACCAGTCTCTGTACATGTGGACAAGATTTAGTCTCCAGGCTTACTGATATTCTGGATGAAATAATTCTTGGTTGTGGGAGTCTGTCCCGTGCATTTATGTGTGTTTAGAATCATCCCTGGCTTCTATGTCCTAGATGCCTTTGTATCCCTCTTCTCGTGACCATCAAAAATGTTTTCAGTCATTGCCAAATATCCCCTGGAAATCAAAAATTGTCCCTGAGGAGTACCACTGGTTTAATTTTTAAAATTGGGTTTTTGTTAGGTTTTGTTTTTTCAGTATTCTTTATGATTATTATTGAGAATTTTGAAAAAGGAGACTATTTGTGTTATGTTTCGTTCTTAAAAATACACTATTAACTTTCTCTAATGAACAGTTTTAGCTTTGGGATTTGAATGGAAAATGTCAAAGGTTTGGTAAATCATAGCCAAACTCTGATGTTCCAAAATAAGAATTTGGTTAAACCATCTTGGTATGTGCATATGATAAATTTCAAAATAGTTATTACAAATATCCTAAGGAAAAGACTTATCAACATGGGAAAACACTCCTCATAAGTTGCAAAAGGAGGACACAGCAGCTACAAAGTGATGTGTAGAGTATGACATCTAAAATATGTGTATATCTATGCTTTGATGAGATAAAGCTTCTCTAAATGCCTGATATACAATGGACACCATTTTAGATTTCTTTCTAAGTCAACATGGCTATACATAAACTTTGCTTAAAGCAAAAGCCTTTTTTTTTAACTGTCTTATTTTTATTTATTTATTTATTTTAAATATTTTCTATTTTTTTATAAACATATAATGTGTTATTAGCCCCAGGGGTACAGGTCTGTGAATTACCAGGTTTACACACTTCACAGCACTCACCATAGCATATACCCTCCCCAATGTCCATAACCCCACCTGCCTCTCCAGATCCCCCATCCCCGGCAACCCTCAGTTTGTTTTGTGATATTACGAGTCTCTTATGGTTTGTCTCCCTCCCGATTCCATCTTCTTTGATTTATTCTTTTCCTACCCCCCAAACCCCCCACATTGCATCTCCACTTCCACACATGCATTGTACATCTTTGTGAATGAGTAGCCTATAGGAAAATCACCCTGACCTTGAGATACCCACCAGTGCTGCTACTCTGCATTCCTTGATGTTTAAACTCATGATTCTCACCCATATGTTAATCTATAATCTTTTGAGATTTTACAAGATGTAAAAAAAAAAAGTATACAACTCTGTAAAAGCTGCTCATTTTCTGGAACACTTTCTTCCCTGCGAAGAGCACATTTCCCTGGGGAAGCGGCCTGCACTGTCTTTCCTTCTTTTAGAGATTCAAAAAAGTCTGTTCATTTGTGTCCACAGTTTGTATAATCTCCATAGATATATACCATAATAATTATCTTAGAATGGCGGTTTACGCAGGACTTTTGTCATTTATATTTCTTCTGTGCCTCTGTGTTTTACAACTTTCTTGTGTTAGAAGTGTAATACATTGGCAGTGAGAAAAAAAGCCAATCATAGTGTTGTTCTTTAAAGTCATCCCATTAGTAGAACTTCCTGCTCCTGGAATTCAATACCTACTTCTAAAATCAGGTGACTGAAATCGCTATTATGTTCCTACAAACCACATCTGACCTGTGCACAGTTGAAAGGATTTTCACTGTGGTAAAGACATACATCAACCTAATCACTCCAATAACTCAAAAGTAACGATTTAAAGTTAAGACAACTTTTGAACTCTAAGCTTTTATATCGTGGGGACTACCATCTTTATAAGTGATTTAAGGGGAAAAAACACAACTACTAAATTGACTAGGAAAAAAACTGGCTATTTTTCCCTGCCTATGAAAGCCAACAGATAATTACAGGGGAAAACACATTAAAATACAGAGGGGGAAATGGCTATGTTTTAACAGTATTATTTCCTGAAAACAGGACTTTGCAATATATGTTATTTGTCTACTTTGATAGTGTTGCCTTGATGTTCTGGTTACAAAAGAGGTTTTGTCTAAGGAGCTTTAATAGCAATGAAAAATGGACATTTGCTACAAAGAAAATGGAGACACAGTGATAATTCCCAAAATTAATAGAAGCAGGGCTTATTTAAGATACACTGGTGAAATTTGCTGGCAGGATGCTCTTATTTTATAGCATTCAAATTGCATGAAAAATATATGCTATTGTTTGATACCTCTATGCTTTTACAATATATTACTATCATGAACTATCATGCCAATCCCATGACCATGAACCTTATAATTAATGACATTTTGTTTTCTTCTTAGAATATTGAAGTCTTTCTGAAATGATTTGAATCATGCAAAAATTCTAAGTATGCCCAAAGAAGTTTGCTTCTGGTTCCTTCCAGCACATTCCAGAATAGGTATCATTCTGCTGACAGAAATAGACATTTTCTCAAAGTACCATTTAAAAATCCTAAAGGTTGGCTTTTGAAAGGAATTATTTAATCTGCTCTGCTCAAATAAGGTATTAGGGAAGTAAATAAGGTAAGACCCTATTTCAGTTTTATATGAAAGGATTTCCACATATGTCTAGGAAGTAAGATATGGTTCTCCCATTGTGACTGAAATGCCATACAACTATACTTTCAGGACATTTGGATGATTGGAATACCAGGGAAAAAAGACTAGGAAGAGTGGAGGCCAGAAGTGATATTTGAAGAGATAAATATGGGAATCATGCAAAACTGTTGAAAGTTCAACCAACTCCTATTTTCAGGAAATAATACTGTTAAAACCTATCCATTTCCCTCTGTATTTTAATGTGTTTTTCCCTATAATTATCTGTTGCTTTCATAGGCAAGGAAGATAGCCAGTTTTTTTTCCCTAGTCAATTTAGTACTAAATTGATACAAAAAGGCTGAGGAAGAGATAAAGCAAAATTTAATAGGTATTTTCTAAATTGGAAAGAAGAAAAATCAAAAGAACAAAGAAGAGATGAGACAGTTTGGAAACAAATAACAAGAAAGCAAACTGAAGCTTAACCATATCAGGAATAAAGTATAACACAAATGGATTCACAAGTCCCAGACACACATTTTCATTTGGATACAAAAGTGTAGCTCAAACTATGTGACCCTCACAGCAGATACACTGTTTGTATGAGAGCACAGGGTGAAAATTTAAGGAATGAAAAGTACATCTCATCAGATAGCTACCGAGATCATACTCCTAACAGACAAAGACTCTTAAGTCAAGAAGTAGAAGACACTGAACCAGAGGATGTAGTAATCCTAAATAGACATGTATCTTACACAGAGCTTCAAAGCATATAAGCAAACATGGTCGTAGAATGGAAGTCTAGGAGGGTACAGAGCTGAAGCAACTATTTTCAGATATGTGTATGTGATCAACTAAATAAAAATCAATAAACATATAACATTTTAAAAAACAACTTTACTAATTACCATAAGGCTTGAAGCTGAGATAATTTAAGTTCTATAGCTTTGTTTTTTACTCTACATTACTTATGACTTCTGTAAGTCCTTTGCATTTCCATATGAATGTTATAATCAGCTTGACAATTGTTACAATCAACCTGTTGGACTTTTGATAGGGATTGTGATGAATCCACAGAATAGTTTGGGAGAATAGACATCTTCATCATAGTGAGTCTTTGTTACCTAAATGAACCAAAAATGACCTCTGAGTATTGGCCCATAGGCAGCTTATGTCTTCACTGCAGGCTGAGACCTGTTTGCTCAGAAACCCTCCAGCACCAAACTCAAAGTTTCACACACCTAATTATTTTTAAAATACCCCAACAAACCTTCAGGTTGTTTCTTTGCTGCAGGCTGAAACCTGTTAGCCCAAAAGCCTGCTAGCAACAAACTCAACATTTTACACAGCTTATTATTTAGAAAATAATAAAAATTTCAAAAATTTTAAAAAAAATTTAAAAATTGCATCGGGTCCCTGAACTCCAGCCGGCATCCACTCATGCTTGCCCTCTAATTTATGTAGGATTTCCTTTCCTTCTCACAATAACTTGTAGTTTTCATTGGACTAGACTACTTTATTGGACTTATGTCTGGGTATTTTATACTTGCAACACTTCTATAAATGGTATTTTAAATTTAATTTATATTTTTTGTTGCTAGTGTATAGAAATATTATTGATTTTTGTGTATTCATTTTTCTAATCTGTTGCTGAACTCACATAGAAGTTCTAGTAACTTTATCTGTAGATCCCATAAGATTCTCTGTGTTTTCTATGTGTTGGGTAGATTTCACCAGTGAAGACACCAGGGTTAGAATTTTGGGGGGTAGGGGAGAATTTTAAGGACAAATTCAATTTCTTCAAAAGATACAGGGCTATCTTTTTTCTTCTTATTTCTTCTCAAGAAGAAGGTGTATTCTGTTGTGTTTTATTGTTCTATAGAAATTAACTAGGGCTAGTTGGTTCATAGTCTTTCTTCAAAAATTTGGCAAAAGAAAGGAGCACCTGGGTGGCTCAGTGGGTTAAAGTTAAATTTCTGGAGTTTATCTTTAAAGGTATTTGCTTATTTTATCTCAGTTGATGAAGTTATAAGCTTAAGATGTTCATTCTATCATTTTTACATCTGTAGAATCTGTTATGATGTCAGCTTCCTGGTTTCCAATATTGATAATGTGTTTTTGTATTCTCTTTCCTACCTTCCTTTGCTCTCTTCCTTCTCATCTGTCTGGCTAGAGGTTTATCATCTTTATTAATCTTTTCAAGAACGACCTTTGGTTTCATTTGATTTTTTTCCTTTTTTTATTTTTCATTTCATTAATTTTCACCTCCATGTACATTATTCAACCAGCTTACATTCGATTTATTCTTCTAATTTCTTAGAGTGGAAACTGAGATTATTGATTTGAAATCTTATTTTTTCTCTTCTAATGTTACTTGTGGCATGTTACAAATTTTGGTATATTCAATTTTTCTTTTATTCTTTTTTAAAGATTTATTTATTATTTGAGAGAGAGATTGAGTGCAAGCAGGGAGGGCTACAGAGGGAGAGGGAGACATAGAATATCTGCTGAGCAGGGAGCCCGATTTGGGGCTCGATTCCAGGACCCTGTCATCATGACCTGAGCTGAAGACAGGCTCTTAACTGGCTGAGCCACACCACCCCCTCAGTTTTTCTTTTCTATTCTTTTCTTTTCTTTAAGATTTTATTTATTTATTTGACAGAGAGATCCAGAGCACAAGTAGGCAGAGAGGCAGGCAGAGGGGAGGGAGAAGCAGACTCCCTGCTGAGCAGGGAGCTTGATGTGGGGCTTGATCCCAGAACCCTGGGATCATGACCTGAGCTGAAGACAGTCACTTAACCGACTGAGCCACCAGGTGTCCCTCGGTTTTTCTTTTCATTCAGACTAAAATACTTTCTAATTTCCCTTTAGACTTCTTTGAACCACATTGGAGTATGTTATTGAGATTTCAAATATGTTGGAAAAGCATATATATATATATATATATATATATATATATATATGTATGTATATATACATATATATATGATTTTCTCTTATTGAGAGAGAGAGTGTGTGTGCCATGTGAGTGTGGGGAGGGACAGAGGGAAGGAGAAAGAATCTCAAGCAAACTCCACACTGAGCATGGAGCCCACACAGGGCTTGATCCCACAACTGCCCAGCTGAAATCAACAGTCAGTCACTGAGCTACCCAGTCACCCCCAAAGAAGATATTTTATGTGACTCGGATCTTATAAAATTTATTGAGACTTGTTTTATAGTCAAGATTATGGCTTATCTTTGTAAGTTCTCATGTATAATTGAGAAGAAGTTGTATTCTATTGTGTTTTATTGTTCTATAGAAATTAACTAGGGCTAGTTGGTTCATAGTCTTTCTTCAAAAATTTGGCAAAAAAAAAGGAGCACCTGTGTGGCTCAGTGGGTTAAAGCCTCTGCCTTTGGCTCTGGTCATGATCCCAAGGTCCTGAGATTGAACCCTTCATCGGGCTTTCTGTTCGGTGGGGAGCCTGTTTCCCCCTCTCTCTGCCTGCCTCTCTGCCTGCTTGTGATCTCTGTCTGCCAAATAAATAAATAAAATCTTAAAAAAAATATATCACAAAAAGAAATTTAAAACTCCCTATATTCCTGTGTCCATATTGCTTCTTTAATTAAAAAATGTTTCGAAAGAAAATATGAGCCAATTCCTAACTTATTTCATAATGCAAAATTTTGCTTCATAGCAAAATCTGACAAGGACATTGTAAGTAGAGAAAATTACAGATTAATATCTTGTGAATAGGTGCAAAATTTTTAATAAAATATTAACAAATCAGATCTAGGGATAAATTAAAAGGATAACAATTCATGATCAAGCAAGGTTTATTCCATGAATAGCAACTTAGTTCTGCATTTGAAATTTAATCAGTATAATTCACCTTCTGGACGGATAAGAGAGAAGATGTATAAATTAATCTTAATAGATATAGAAAAGGAAGTTGATAAAATTTAATACCCAATCATCATAAAATTCTCAGAAAAAATAGGCATAAGAAATCTGATACAGGGTCATGTCCAATAGATCTAGAGCTAACATCACAGTTAATGATGAGATATTCAGTAATTTTCTCCCTAAATTGATGAAAAGAATGTTCACTATCCTTCATTTTCTTTAACCTTGTATAGGTAATCTTTTTTTTTTTTTTTTTAAGATGTATTTATTTATTTGAGAGAGAAGGAGAGCATGAGCGGGAGAAGCAGAGGGAGAGGGGAGAGTCTTGAGCAAAGTCCCTGCTGAACACAGAGCCTGCAAGGTGGCCTCTATCAATCTCATAACCATGAGATCACAACCTGAGCTGAAACCAAGAGCCAGAGGCTCAACTGACTGTGCCACCCAGGCACCCCAACCGTGTATAGGTTATCTTAGCCAGTGCAGTCAAACATGGACAGAATAAAATGTATAAACATCAGAAAGAAATAAACAAAACTTCTTTTGTTTTCAAATGATATGACTATGCACATAGATATCCAAATAATCTAAAACCAGCTAAAACCAATATGAAAATTTAGCAAAGCCAGAGGCTACAAGGTGAACATATACAAATAATGTGTATTTTGAAGTTCATCAATAAATGATTGAAAAAATAAATATTTTAAATTTCAAATAATATTCTCAATTGAATAAAAATATTAAAAAACTTACTGATTCATTTTATTTATTTATTTTTAATTTAAAAAAAATTATTTATTTTTTAAATTCCTTTTCAGTGTTCCAGAATTCATTATTTATGCACCACACACGGTGCTCATTTTAAGCAAAATGTGGCAGATCTCATTAATGGAAACCACAGAATATCATTGGGACAAATAAAGAAAACCTAAATAAATGATGAAATACAATAATAAATTTAAAAAAAAAAAAACCAGTTTGGCTTCAATACTCATTAGGGAAATGCAAGCTAAAGGTACAGGGATCAGAGCCCCACACCACCAGAAGGCCATGATTACAAAGACAAATGTTTGCAAGAATCGTAAGTGCTTGAGCTCTTGCTAGTGCCCTCAGGAGTGGGAAATACTCAAGCTGTTTGGAAACCTGTCTGGCAATTGCCATTAAAAATGATATTAGCATTAATTGACCCAGAAATTCTACTTTTTTAATTGTGTTATGTTAATTACCATACAGTACATCATTAGTTTTTGATGCAGTGTTCCACGATTCATTGTTTGCGTGTAACACCCCGCGCTCCCTGCGATCCGAGCCCTCCTTAATACCCATCACAGGCTCACCCATCCCCCGCTTCTAAAAACTCCATTTGTTTCCCCGAGTCCATAGTGCCTCATGGTTCGTCTCCCACTCCGGTTTCTCTCCCTGCATTTTTTCCCTTCTCCTAATGTCCTCCATGCTATTCCTTATGCTCCACAAATAAGTGAAACTATATGGATAATTGACTCTCTCTGTTTGACTTATTTCACTCAGCATCATCTCCTCCAGTCCCATCCAAGTTAGACAATCGATTCACTTTACAATAGCACCAAAACCCGTAAGATACCTTGGAATAAATCTACTCTTAAATATAGATAAATGAATGTAAGTGTATTCTAAAAGGCATTTATTGAAATGTTCATAGAAACTTTATACCTATGAGTCAAAAAGTAGGAAAAAAACTGAGATACTATCCAACAAGTGAGTGAGTAAAAACTAATACCCAGAGGACTATTGGATAAAGAAAAAAAAATTATTTATTGGTAAATGAAGAATATGGGAAGCTCTCAAATATATTACTAAGTGAAAAAGATCACATGAATAAAATCACATACTCTATAATTCCATTCATATGAGGTAAAAGCAAAGCAAACAAGATCAACACAAAACAAAAACTCAGTGTGAACTGATGTTTACGGGGTCGGGATTGTGGTAACCTTTGGGAGTACAGCTTTCCAAGGGTGCCAGAAATCTGTTTCTTTAACCCCAAAGTTATAGTAGCCTATGAATGTCATACACATCTCATGAACACTCTAGAGAATATTTCAATTTTAAGATATTTTTGAAAATCTGGAATTGTATAAAAATAATTTGTTGAGCAAAACAGATCTTCAAGGTAAAGTAAAGTTCATAGAAGTAGCCAACCTGATGTTCTCAGCCCAGTGAAGAGGCCATGTGGGGTGCACAGAGGCCAAGCTCCTTCCCCGCAAGTCTCAGAAGTTTTTCAACCAGCACGTCTGAGCCACAGATGGGATTTTACATTTTCTAGTAACTACATTCAGAAATTCAAAATTCATATTAATAATATTCTTTACTTAAATTGGTACATCTAAAATATTATCATTTCCGCATATCATCAAAATTTAAAAATTAATAGGATATTAATTGTTTTTTATTAACTTGATTTTATTATTTCAGTGTTCCAAGAGTCATTATTTATGCACCATACCCAGTGCTCCCTGCAATCCGTGCCCAACTCAGTACCCACCACCAGGCTCACCCATCCCCCCACTGCCTCCCGTCCAAACCCTCAGTCTGTTTCTCAGAGTCCACAGTCTCTCATGGTTCATCTCCTCCGATTTTCCTCAACTCACTTTTCCTTTCCTTCACCTAATGTCCTCCATGCTATTCCTTATGCTCCGCAGGATATCAATTATTTTATTCACTCTAAGTCTCTGAAATCTTGTGTGGATTTTACATACAGCTCAGTTTGGACCAGGCCATTTTAAGGACTCTGTCACCTGAGGTGGCTAACGGGGACTGCACGGCGTTACCCAGGAGGGGGAAGGGGGTTCATGTCTTAGTTCTGTGCTTGTTTATTATAAGGTTTTTGCTGGGGGTGGGGGCGTGGAGGAGAGTGGGGCCGGATCTTTGTACATGTGAGTCAACAGCTTCTTACTGATTTCAGCTCAACTTCCATGAATTTTGAACCTGCGTATGTTTCTTGATTTTGTCCTTTAAGAGGCTTTAAAGAAATACAGGTAATTGATGCCTGTGACACCTGTCTAACATATCAACATGACTCTTTAAAGAAAACATGTGGGGCACCTGGGTGGCTCAGTGGGTTAAAGCCTCTGCCTTCAGCTCAGGTCATGATCCCAGGGTCCTGGAATCGAGCCCCGCATCAGGCCATCTGCTTAGTGGGGAGCCTGCTTCCTCCTCTCTCTCTGCCTGCCTCTCTGCCTAATTGTGATTTCTGTCTGTCAAATAAATAAATAAAATCTTAAAAAAAAAAAAAGAAAGAAAACGTGAGATTTCTTTGTCATGGGCTCTTTTAAAGTGCCATGCAAAATTGGGCTATCATTTTGTATATGATTTTAATCAAACCTTCTAGATTTATCATGGGAAATCTTGTTTCTGGTTTCCAGTTGGCGGGTGTCTGGGATTTTTGTCCACTAAATGGTGGGACCGTATTTCCTGGTGTGTAGCACTCTAGAACTTACATTTCCTGTGGTTTCTGAAGAATGAGAGCTTCTGGGTCCCCATCGGCGTGTTTCACCAGTGCAGGTAGGGGTGGGCATCCTTTCCATCTCTTCCCCCCGTAGGACGCCTCGCCTCTTCATCTGACTTCCTTTGTCCTGTTGTGCTGCTTCGCGGAACTACTTCCTCTCTACATAGCTCCACCTTCTTTCTTCTCAACGGCCACAAGCCTTGCTTCCTTCCCATTTCCCTCTTATCTCCCAAATAGAGAGAAACTAGGCTTCCTACTTTAATATCTTCCACAAAGCATTTTATCATGTTGAGAATTAACCTTCCCGGATGATGGGTTACAATCCTTTATCTAGATGGCTTCTTTAATCTTTGTTATTTATTCTGTGAAAGCAGGAGGTGAGCAAACCTCTCCTAAGGAAGTTGGGTCTATTTCATGGGAACCAGAACAAAAACTTAGTACCTGGGAGTTCATGCTCAACAGCACAGCAGATTCAAAACGAACCAAAAATCAAATAGCCTTACATTTTTAGAGCCAGAATATCACAGGTTTCATAGACCTGCCTGAAACTTATTATTACTATTATTATTATTATTAAAAATACTATGTTTAGTAGACCGTATGCTCTCTAATATGCTAGAAGTCTTGAAAAAGTTAAGCTCTCCTGTTTTTTTTTTTTTTTTAAGATTTTATTTATTTATTTGACAGAGAGAGATCACAGTAGACAGAGAGGCAGGCAGAGAGAGAGAGAGGGAAGCAGGCTCCCTGCTGAGCAGAGAGCCCGATGCGGGACTCGATCCCAGGACCCTGAGATCATGACCTGAGCCGAAGGCAGCGGCTTAACCACTGAGCCACCCAGGCACCCAACTCTCCTGTTTGCTTGGAGGAATTCTTGACAGGCAAGGGCAGGTCTGTTGATGCAGAAGGAGATCAAATTCTAAGCAGTAAAGCCTTATAAGGAGACTGTTTTAAGAGCTGAAGTCAGAAAAAAAAAATGACAAGAACATAATTCTTTTTCATATTTAATAAGCACAAAAATTCCATTCTGCATAGAATTACTTCATAAGGTTGTTTGTCAAAGTCCATTTTGAATATGTGGGTTTCAGAGTTTTAATGTCTCTATTGTGGAAATACAGCATTTCATTTCTTAAAGCCTTTTATCCAAGTTGGCCACCAACTGGGTAACAATAGTCTAATTGATGTCTTTAATTCTAAAAGATGGGTAACAGGTCCACGTTTTTGTTAATTGTAAGAGTCTTGGACCATGGTGTTCTATTCTCTTTTATCCTCTAAAATAACTCTTCCGATGGCTGGTGGATTCCTTAGTTCAAAACAACTCGCACCAAGAAGTTCGTTCTATTTCTCTGGGACCTGCTCTCAGATGGCTGAAGCCCCGCGACAGAGAGGCAAGGATGGGTACCCGAACTGCTCCCCAAATTTGCCCAGCACCTGCTCAGCTCTTTGGTTTCTACAAGAGGTTTTCCACCCCTGTGGCGAGTCTCTAACCAGGGAAGAAAACACAGTGAAGAATTATTTGCAGGTCTGCAGAGCTGTCAAACAGGAAGTAAGAAGATAGAAGCGTCCATATAAATATTTTCTCGTGGTGGCGGACTCAGGTTAAAAGCAATCTTGGGGGACGCCTGGGTGGCTCAGTTGGTTGAGCAGCTGCCTTCGGCTCGGGTCATGATCCCGGCATCCTGGGATCGAGTCCCACATCGGGCTCCTTGCTCAGCAGGGAGCCTGCTTCTCCCTCTGCCTCTGCCTGCCATTCTGTCTGCCTGTGCTCGCTCTCCCCCCCACCTCTCTCTGATAAATAAATAAAATCTTTAAAAAAAAAAAAAAAAAGCAATCTTGGTGGGGCGCGCCTGGGTGGCTTGGTGGGTTAAAGCCTCTGCCTTCGACTTAGGTCATGATGCCAGGGTCCTGGGATCGAGCCCCGCATCAGGCCCTCTGCTCAGCGGGGAGCCTGCTTACCACCCCCCCCCCAACCCCTCTGTCTGCCTCTCTGCCTACTTGTGATCTCTGTCAAATAAATAAAATCTTAAAAAAAAAAAAAAGCAATCTTGGTGATTTTCTTTTCTTGTTCTTTCTGATACAAATCATTCTTCGTGGGATCTGAAAATTTGATGGGGGCACAAGTCTGCATTCTCTTGCGCATCCTGAGGAATAAATGACCCAGCTGTGGGGAGAGAGGGTTTCTCAGTCGTGAAGAAGACACATCAGAGGCAACTGTCAACGACGATCACAGTTCCAATCTTAATCCTTCTCCGGACAAAAATCCCACTCCCCCATCCCCAGCACCCCTTTGAGAAGAACACTGCAGCCCCCTGGGAGACCCGAACCATGGAGCCTCCGGCCAGCCCATTGCCTTTCACCCCAACACCAAGTGGTGAAGGGGAGAAAATGACAGATGTGCAAGTAGCTGAGGGCCTGACACTCACCCTCCTCTAACTGGTTATTGGTTTTCCTAAATCCTGACAAATAAAAATGCCAAGTATCACAGGACTAAGTAATCAGATCAAACACATAGTAGTCTAAATAGGCAGACTTTTCTCAGAGCATGTGGCTTCTTTATTCCCTTTCATTATTTTTTTAAATCTAATTTAATTTTATTTTATTTTCAGTGTTCCAAGATTCATTGTTTATGCACCACACCCAGTGCTCCATGCAATCCGTGCCCTCCTGAATACCCACCGCCTGGTACACCCAACCTCCTCCCCCCGCTCAAAACCCTCAGTTTGTTTCTCAGAGTCCACAGTCGCATGGTTCGTCTCCCTCCGAGTTCCCCCAACTCCCTTCTCCTCTCCACCCCTCCACATCCCCTGCGGTATTTCTTATGTTCCACAAGTAAGAGAAGCCATATGATAATTGATAACTCTCTGCTAGACTTATTTCACCCAGCATTCCTGCATGTAAACCACTCTTCTCATTCGAGGGCTATCAAGAGACAAGCTGCTTTGGGAGATGCCATTTTTCTTGTGCTCTTTTACAGAAATCAGCGAAGCCCTGAAAAGGTTTAACATTGGTCTGTGCTTATCTTTCTGAAAATAATAATACAAATTTTTATAGGGAGCTGTCATTTATAATACTGGGAGCTAATTTTTATATATGATAAGTAAAAATTTAGAAAAATTCCTAAGACTTTTATTAAGGGAATTATAAAATATTTTTTAAAAATTCTTTTTATTTTGGATCTTAAAATGCAATGGGCTGCTGATTCTTCTCATTCTTATCTCCTTTGGATAGTCTGTGAGTGAATGCCCAACAGTCATGGTGTAAGATGGTTTCATTTCATTTAATTAACAGAGCTGGGTCTTTAGGGATTCTTCCCATTAAATTTGAGCAGTCCTGTAAGTGGAGAAGTAGTTTCTAGAGAGAAGGCCAACATAATCACCCACTGACACTTTTATAGAAATAATTCCACGTTGAAGAGAGAGCCCCAGGATCATGTTAGAGCAGTTTTCATCATAGCTTCTAATTATAAACCATAAGTCACTTAGACAATTCCTTGCATCTTAGATATAATAAAAGAAATAATGAACAGTTAGCAAGAATTCTCAGCAAAGGAATCTGAGAATCTTGTACCTCAATAAAGTAAAATACTTTGTAGAATATCCCACTATCTGGCCTGTTATTAAGGATCATTTACCAGAGAGCTGGTCCTGCTGAAACACTGGGGCTCTTGCCCACCAGCTGCTGGGAGGTTCCTGGGGCTGGCAGACGTTGAACCTAGAAAACCCGCTGTTGGTAACAGAGAGTGACGGTTGGTTGAGGACTGTTGTTATTGCAATAACTGTTGTTATTGCAAACCACCCCAGGGATTGCTGTTCTCTGTGCTTTCGGATGCTTGCAGCAGGGGCTACCTATCAGATCTTTGTAGTGGCTGTAGTGTGAGTGTACTATGGATGATTGTGATTTTCTTCTTCTACCTTTGTATCAGAACCTGAGAGGCATTCATCCTTCCTTACATCCTTCTACCTACGATTCCTGTAGGTTTCCCTCCTCTGGAGTTTCTCACAACTGCTCGCTCTCCAGCCCCCTGGCCCCAGACTGTGGCTCACACCTTCTCCTTGATTCGGGGCCATTCCTTCTCTCCCTCCTTCCGCACTGACAGAACAGTCTGTTGAAAGTCCATTATCTTACTGTTGCTGTAATCCCGGGCAAACCTTTTCTCCGGTGACTTCATTTTGCTTATAAAATAAAAATAATCAAGCTTCTAACCCACCTTCTGTTTGATCTGGCCCTCCTGTCACCTTGCCAGCCCTCCCTCCTCCGCCCTATGGGAAATCTCCAACCCCAGCATCGAACCCCCGGTTGTTGCCCGCATGGGTCCCGGGCTCCCGGCAGCTCCATGGGTCTCCTTAACTCTCTTGCTTGGTTACCCTCACCCAACCATTAAAACCTCAGCTCGGAAAATATGTCCTCCAGGAAACGTCCTGACTTTCCTGCATCCACCCACTCCGGGCTACAATACTACCTCTCTGCCTTCCCTCAAATTATTTATACTTGGTGCTGCTATTGTGTTCCATGATAATGGTAATTACAAGTGGTTGTCATCCCCTCAGGGTACATGGATTCCTCTCTAGGGTCTTCATATGCACATGATTGAAATTCAAGGAATGTTTGTGGAATGAATGAATGAATGAATGATGGATATTACTGATGAACCTGCCAGCAGTTTTATAGATTCCCTTCTTTATGCAGTGTTTGGTGGTAACGTTAAAGGAACTTTTCGAGTATTTTTAGAATCATAAACCAGAGAGGCAAGGCAGAGCTACTGAAAATTGGGCCGCCCGTCAAGTGTGTCCTGTAATATACATCAATGTAATCAGTGCTTTGTGTGTGTTTGTGTGATAATATAATGTTGCAGTATGATAGCACAGGGAAGACCCAATAACACAGTGACATATACCCTCATGTGTTGGCTACTGTAGCAGAGTATCACAGGGTCAAATTTGCAGCTTCAAACTATAGTTGCCTGGCTCATGATGGGCAATGTTGCAGTAAGAAAAATCAGAGCTCTCCATAGTGTGGCACAATTTTGCTCCTGCTGTGGTTGGCACAGCTCCGGCAGCCTCATCTTCCTATAATTCAGCCATCTGGTGTGTCCCCCTCCTTTGTAATTGTGGATTTCTTGACTTCCGGCTAGGCAAATAGTGAGAGAGAAAGAAGATTGCTGGCACAGAGCTGTGGTCACCTCAAAACTGAATTCCATTAGTTCCGTGCTGGTGGCCAGAACTGATCCCCTGTGGCAGCAGACGAGTTGCCGGGCACGTGCTCCACCTGTCAGCCCAAGAGGAGGAACCAGGGAGTCCCATATGGCAAGGTGACATCACAAAGCAGAGCCCGGGGGGCTCCACGGTGCAATGTGCCGGTGGTCCCCGTGGTTCAGGGCCAGTGCTGGTGTGGGAGAGGAAACTCATTATCGGTGACACCTAACACACAGCTCAATCCCATTTTTCCTCCAGCACATGAGGTCACCTGCACAGAGGCCCCTACATACCTCTGCAGGCTGATAATGCTAAGTTCTGTTAGGGATTTTTTCCATTTCCAGTATTTCAAATAACTTCCCTTCTTCTCCACTCTGCCATAATTGCTTTTCTTCTTCTTGTGGCGATAAAGATAGGACCATAAGTTAAACTTTGTGTCTTGACCCAGGAGAACTATCTGTCATGAATACTTGTAGCTTTCAAAAACAAGGGTCAGGACACCTTAAGTGCACCTTGAAATGGAATGTCAGATTGAATTTGTTTGAATGCTCTTACACTTGATGATATAGTATGTTTACTATTTGCATAAATATATTATATAAATAGGTTCGTGGTGCTTTAAAAGCCTTAGGAGTCTGCAAGGTGACCTCACCTGCGGTGGAAGACAGGGCGCAGTTGCCAAGACTCGTGGACGAGGCAGCGTGGAGGGGGTCGTGGGGGGAGGCGCTCCTCTGCTCATGGTCCGTCCCTGCACAGGCAGGTCTTTGCAAGATGCTCACGAGAGATCACGGCTCCCAGGTGCCCACCCCTGTGTTCTGCAGCCCGTGGGCTCCAGCTCCATTACACCCTACATCTTCAACTTTCCCTGGGCAGGGGCCTGTTGCTTCTAATTGCCCTGTTCTTAAACACCTTCCTTCCCACCGTGGAGAGAGACCTTAGGTCTCAAGCTGTGGAGAAGACTCCACAACACCTGTCTCATGTCCTTAACCTTCACTCATTCCAGAGATTTCCAACTGCCTACCTCCCCTGAAGATGATCTCTGAGCTCCTGACCCACATCTACGCGCTGAGCTGACCTCTCCACTCCCGTGTCCCACATGCACCTCAAAGTAGTCATTTCCTAAAACACACTCAGCCTTTCTGAGTTAGCACCTGACTCCGCCACTCATTGGCTGTGTGATCTTAAGCAAATTACTTATCTTCATTTTACCTCAGTTTTCTTTTTTGTAAAATTCAGATGGCAGTGGGGTTGTAGGAAGAAAACATGCCAAGTACCCAGAGCCGTCCAGATTTGCAGGTCTTAACTGAGAGGCCAGCTGTTTCCAGTAGCATTGTTATTCTTTTCTCTTGCCACAAATCGCTCCTTTTCAGGCTTTTCCTCACCAGCAAATGACACCCCAAGTTTCTCAGGCCCCATGCTCTGAAGCACCCCATCTTCTCATGTACCTTACCAAGACCTGCTGATTATGTCGAGAATGTACCTTCTGTACAAAGATGCTTCTCTGTGCCCCTCTTTCCCATCTTGCTTGGGCCGCCAGGAGCCTCCTGGGTGGAGCCTCCTGGGTGGAGCCTCCTGGGTGGAGCCTCCTGGGTGGAGCCTCCTGGGTGGAGCCTCCTGGGTGCCCCTCCTCTTCTTGCCCTTCTTGCCCTTCCAGCCTGGGGAATGTTGAGAAATGCAAACTGCCTCTTACCATGCCCAGCTTCAGCAGCTTTATGTGACTCAACTGAGAGACGACCGGTCACCTGTCTCACCCACCAAACTGTGTGATGCGGTAGGCAGAGTGGAAGGCTTCCTTTCTCCATCCTGTCTCCAGGCTGGCAGTGGGTGCTCAAGGACCACCTGTCGGAGGCAACAGAGAAGACTTGTGCTAGCATATTAATTCCGTCCATCACCTCTCTTTGCATCTCAGCACTGCTGAGTCCAGTTGCCTTTTCTTGCAGTTCCTCTTCACGGCTTGGTTCTTCTGGCCCTGACCCTTGGCCGACTTCCTCTCAGCTACAGCCATCAATAAAACTGTCTCTGTTGTACTCTGTCTTTCCAAGGTTGTCAGAACCTATTGTTCTATCTCTCAGAACACATTCAACGTTAGGTAAGAATGCCATTTCCTCCATCAAGCTCTTCCTAACCTTTATTGATCATTTGTTGTCTCCACCTTCTGTGAATACCCTACCATTGTGTTCTTGTCTCTTGACTTCTGCTTTGTTTGTACAGACATTTGTGTATGTCTGTGTGACTCCAATGACTGCTGGTTTTCACCCATCTGGGCTTGCTCCGCTCAACAGATAAGAATTTAGTACCTTCTGTCAGTTGTGAAGCTGATGCTGGGGGTTAGCAAGTCAAAATTAATGGCACCATGCTGGCCTTGAGGGAATCACAATGCCAGCACATAGAAACAGTCCTACCTACATGCATCCCTTGACGCCACTGCAAAACTTGTGCTGGAGTGTGGATGTAGTTCAAGGGTCAGTTTCTTTACTAAAAAGAGTCATCTTATACTTGAAGTGCTTAATTGATAGGTGATCATAAGTTTGTAATTAAGAAATCTAGAAGAGGGCGGGCAATGTCTGAATAATAAAGTTAGTAGTTTACAATGTAATATAACATTTATTTTTAAATTAGAAGGCATCAAAATATGTCTGAGTTCTCCAGGAAAACAAAGCTCTATACCTCTCTCAGTTTAAGATAGTTTAGCTTTTAGGCACTTGGGTGGCTCAGTCAGTCAAGCATCTAGCCCTTGGCTCAGGTCATGATCCCAGAGTCCTGGGATCGAGCCCCACATCAGGGCTTCCTGCTCAGTGGGGAGTCTGCTTCTCCCTCTGCCTGCTGCTCCCCCTGCTTGTGCTCTCTCTGTCAAAAGATAGTTTAGTTTTTAACCTGAAAAAAACAAAAACAAAATAAATCAAAACAAAACACACACACACACACACACACACACACACACACACAATGTATCTTGAGCAACTGCTTTTTTCCAGGATTCAGTCCATTTCCTAAAGTATCAGGAAGTTTAGGAGAGGTGGCTGTGGTAATAAAAATTTAATTTGTTCCAGTATTGTCCACAATGAGGGTTATGAAGTCACCCATGTACTGCAATTTGCATTGGCATGGGTTATAAAAGAAAACATTGGAACAATGTAAGAAGTTTTTTATACTGGGTGATAGAGAATTTACTCAAAAAAAAAAAAAAAAAAGAATGTTCTCAGCATGCCTATTATGGTTTTTCCTCTTCTCAATCCTACTGGATTTTTTTTAAATTTATTTATTTTCAGCATAACAGTATCATTATTTTTTCACCATACCCAGTGCTCCATGCAATCCGTGCCCTCTATAATACCCACCACCTAGTACCCCGACCTCCCACGCCCCGCCCCTTCAAACCCCTCAGATTGTTTTTCAGAGTCCATAGTCTCTCATGACTCACCTCCCCTTCCAATTTACCCCAACCCCCTTCTCTCTAACTCCCCATGTCCTCCATGCTTTTTGTTATGCTCCACAAATAAGTGAAACCATATGATAACTGACTCTCTCTGCTTGACTTATTTCACTCAGCATCATCTCTTCCAGTCCCATCCATGTTGCTACAAAAGTTGGGGATTCATCCTTTCTGATGGAGGCATAATACTCCATAGTGTATATGGACCACATCTTCCTTATCCATTCATCCGCTGAAGGGCATCTTGGTTCTTTCCACAGTTTGGCGACTGTGGCCATTGCTGCTATAAACATTGGGGTACAGATGGCCCTTCTGTTCACTACATCTGTATCTTTGGGGTAAATACCCAGGAGTGCAATGACAGGGTCATAGGGAAGTTCTATTTTTAATTTCTTGAGGAATCTCCACACTGTTCTCCAAAGAGGCTGCACCAACTTGCATTCCCACCAACAGTGGAAGAGGGTTCCCCTTTCTCCACATCCTCTCCAACACATGTTGTTTCCTGTCTTGCTAATTTTGGCCATTCTAACTGGTTTAAGGTGATATTTCAATGTAGTTTTAATTTGAATCTCCCTGACGGCTAGTGATGATGAACATTTTTTCATGTGTCTGACAGCCATTTGTATGTCTTCAT
The DNA here is from genome assembly GCF_030435805.1 of Mustela lutreola. NCBI lineage: Eukaryota > Metazoa > Chordata > Mammalia > Carnivora > Mustelidae > Mustela > Mustela lutreola. Next base: position 5,403,783 of record NC_081294.1, on the reverse strand, counting down.
TGGAGAAGTGTCTGTCCATATCTTCTGCCCATTTTTTGATATGATTGTCTGTTTTGTGTGTGTTGAGTTTGAGGAGTTCATTATAGATCCTGGATATCAACCTTTTGTCTGTAATGTCATTTGCAAATATCTTCTCCCATTCCGTGGGTTACCTCTTTGTTTTTTTGACTGTTTCCTTTGCTGTGCAGAAGCTTTTGGATTTTAACGAATCTATTTTTTACTCTTTCCTATTCCTCTATAGTAAGCCTCCTTTCATTCATACAACATTCACATGTTGTAGATCCTCAGTAACGGAACTAGTAACATCTCTGCCAGGATTTAAGAAATCATGACCATCAGGAATACACTGTGTAACACGCAAAAAAATCAGTCTCTATTATTTCTAATTAATCTTATGTTGTTTAAGATACAGTGTCTCATTCGAGAGAGTTACTTACTAAATGAAAGCTCCGTGAATGTTTACATATTTGAATTACAGTGTCATTTCTACTGTGTTCATGATCTTGAACACGGGAGAAGCATTCACTCACTGGACGCATCTTCCTGTGAACTCAAAGAACATTAACGCTGACTTAGCTAAGGTCCCTGCTGTCAAAATGTGGAGGCGAATGACCTTTACTTTCCAATTAAGTGTGTGTTTTTGAAAAATGTACATACTGATAATTTAGATGAGGTGTAAAGGTTTGGGAAAGCAGAATAGTAACAGCGACAGAAGATAAGTGAATGAAATGCAAATTATCCCTTCATTCATCCAGAACCACCGATAAAAGTGCTTTTAAGATTGAAGTTGGAGACAGATGGATGATCGGGAAATGGATGGATAAATCAGTAGGGGGACGAGTAGATGTGCGGTAGAAGACGACAACAGGTGTACAAATAGATGATGGATTGGTAGGTAGATGATAGACGACGACAGGGAGATAGACTGATACAGGACTCAGAGCTCACAATTATCTAAGTGTATAGCCTGAGCCCTGGTATCTAGAACAAGTCCTGACCACTGTGAACAGTCAGGCTGGAGAACTGATGTTTTGAAATCTTGTTACAGTTTTGATTTAATGATTTTAACGTTGATAGAATTCTGGTCACTCTTTCCAACTAGTTGCTGATTTTGTTTCAGTAAAAAGTAATCAGTGAGATACACACTTAAATACATACAAGATCTTTGTGTTGAAGACTGCAGAGCCTGGTGAAAAAAATCAAAGAAGCTTGAAAGAAATAGACATACATTGTGTTTGTGGGTTGAGAGATTCAACAGAAGAGAGATTTAAATTCTCTCGGAACTGATCTACAGATTTAATGCAAAACTCCCAGCAGGAAACTTCTGACATGGGCAGATTTGGGGTGAGTGTTCGTGCCATTGTTCCAGCCTGGTACATACCTCACCCCCACAGATGAAGCACCAACCAAGACCCTATCTGGGTACCTCCTTCTCCAGTGCTTCCGCTCCTGGAATGGGAGCGTGTCATTCCCGAGGCCCAATGGAGCTCATCCCGAAGGCAGCCGGAACATCTCGGGGATGAGCTCACCCCCATGAAACCCATCTTGGTTGAGTCCCACACTCACTGGACCTGCCCTGCGGAGGCATGTTAAACCCAGTCCAGAAGCACCTACAGTAAGACCGGCTCGAGACTGCGGTGTCAGCTGATGCCTCCCAGATACGATGTCAGATTCTTTCCCTGATGCACAAGGATGGCTCATAAACAGAGGCCAGTGGTGTGGGTTTGTGGAGGAGGCCTCTGACAGTCCGAAGCACTCTGGGGACAGCAGCTCCATACGTGTGTGCACGAGAATGGCACAGAATGAGGAGGCTGTGGTGGGACCATTTACAGCCTCCTGGGGGTGGGACAATTAGTCCTGGTGACTTTGGGGAGGGCCCTGCAGAGGTTGCAGAGAGACGGCTCCTATCCCTAGCGAAACGCACCATGTTTCACCCCCTCCACCCAATGTAGAAACAAGAAAGGCAGACACAAGAGTCCGGCAGGGATACCTGGCTGTGGAAAGAAGAATGTGATTTCCTTATGCAAACCACGGTTTAAGGAAGATAGGCAGAGGGTGGCAATGACTTCAAAATCATCGCACACTTTGGGAAAAAGGCAAGAAGATTGCAGTTTGCAGGTTAATACTAACAATTTCTATCTGGTAGTACATCTTCATTTCTTCTTAACTGCTTTATCATGCCTTCCGTAAGTCAAGGTGAACATTTCGTGCTGCCTTTTGCCCAGCAGAAACAGAAACCACGGGTTACCTAGAGGCTGCAGAAGGTTCTCTTGCGAGTTCGCTGGAAAGCAGGGACGGGCGCCGCGTCTTCCCACTGCGGCTGTGCGTTTTCGGGCTCCGCGCAGTCACGAGTAAGGCCGGCGCCGTCCCTGTCCCTGAGTCCGGCCAGACTCGGGCAGGGTGTGGGGCAGGGCGGCCGGGTCATGGGGCTGGGGACCAGGTCAGAGGACAGAAGAGAGTGGCCCCCTCGCTCCCACCCCGAAAACGTTGCCTCTGGCAGAGAGTTGCCTTGGAAACCCATCTCCGCACGCGTGGGGATGTGCAGGTCCCACGGGAGGGTGGGGGGCTGCGGCGGCCGGGGGCGTCCTGCGCGCGTGGCGGGCGGGGAGCCTCATCCAGATCAGGACTTCCAGCGCCACAGACGCCCAGACGGGAGCAGCCGGGGAGCAGCTTCGGAAGCTGCGGCAAGTGACACGGACGTGGGGGGCCAGAAGCGCCCACGGTGGGTCGCCGGGACGACGGGCGCAAGCAGAGGCCGGACCCCAGAACGCGGCGGCCGGGAGGGAGGCCCCGGGATGCTCTCCTGTGGGCTGTCCCGAGCAACACCGCGTCTGGCCAGAAACATTTTAGAGATAGTTTGTTTTTGGGGATTTTTGTTTTGTTTTGATTTTTAATCAAAGTAATGCATATGTGTGTTTCCATTTTTCTAAAGATTTATTTACTTTCATTTATTTTTAGGGAAAGACAGGGAGAGGGCGAGTGGGGGGAAGGGACAGAAGAGCGAGAATCCTCAAGCAGACGCCCCGCGGAGCACAGGGCGGTGGGCTTTATCCCAGGACCCCCAGATCGTGACCTAAACCAAAATAAAGAGTTGGACACCCAACTGACTGAGTCACCCAGGTGGTATCTGTGGGTTTTTTTTTTTAATTGTACTTTTAAGATTTTATTTATTTATTTGAGAGAGCGCGCATGAGAGGGGGGAGGGTCAGAGGGAGGAGCAGAGTCCCGTGGAGTCCGGTGCCCGCTGGATCCATTCCAGGTCCCTGAGATCCCGACCGAGCTGACGGCAGACACTTAACCATTGAGCCACGCAGGCGCCCCTGCATTTCTAGTTTTAAATGAGGGTGTTTCTGAGAAAGAACCGAGGACACAAAGACCTTGAAGCTCGATGGGACAAAGAAGCGGAGACGTGTCCAGAGCTGGCTCAGCCATCGTCCTCGTGTCTGGTGCCTGGTCGCGGAGGGGAAGCAGGTTTAAAGCCGCTGCACAGACCAAAGATGCCAGAGGCGTAAGCCCGGGACGGGGGGCTGGGACACCCTGTCCACCTAGATGGGGAATGGCTTGTGCCTGCCTTGCCTCTGCGTACTGTCTCTTGGAGAAATGAAAATTCCAGGCCAGAATTTTGCCTGAGTGAGGGGTCCAAATTTACTGTACACACGAGGTGAAGGAAAATGTAATTAGCGGGATTAATATAAAACTTGGTCCTAGGCCAGTCATCCCGCTGAGCCATCTGGAAGAATCAAATGGACGCCAAAACTAAATGGAGGCACGCTTTATCCATTGAGGATCTGAGGACTGACAATTAAACAAGTGCCGTCTCCAAGTTTTACAACACCCATGGTAAGCTCTATGAAAATCCTGTAGGACTGAAATTGTAAAATACCAAATTGAAATATGTTTGAATAAATAGGCTTTAAACCATTAAGAACATGAAGGTAAGTTATAAAAACCATTAAAAAGCCCATTTTTTTAAAAAGAAAAAAATGTGCTAAGAAAAAAAATTAACCATAAGGGAACAAAAATTTAGCTCTCTACCTCCTACAATATCGAAACATCTAGATGGAAAAAAAAAAAAAATCTACTTGTAACTGTGAAACTAAAGTTTTGACAGTTCTGATTCCTATCTGGGGATGTAAAGAGCTGGAAAAAATGTCCCTCATATTTTTACAATTATACAAACTCCACATCAAGTTGCACCCATCAGAGAGCAAAGGTCACAGAGCAACCAAATAAACCCAGATTTGCAGAGACCAGTGCCTCTAGGAAGACCCAAAACTCTAGTTGTTGTTGATCTGGGTCAGAAGAGGCTGGACCCTGGTAGGTAGAATTTCTCTAGAACTTTCTATAAACTGGTGAAGGCCAAGTGCAGGCAGCCTCTGGGGGAGGGGACAATTGGGGCAAGAGGCTTTTTACCACACACCCCTAGCACATGCTGGGGGAGAGACTGGGGAGTCCCAAGAAAGCCACTGTGGCAGGGGCACCAAACTCCCCCTGGATGCCGCTGCCCATTTTCCCCATGGAATAAACGTCTGGATCCACTGGGCATGGGGTAGGCAACACAACAGTGTTGCAGTTGGACGAAGGGGACAGGAATACAACCAGAGGAAACCCACTCATGAAGTCTTTGTCCCTGAGCTTCAGGAACACAAGCACCTTTAAGGCAGGGTTGGCCGGAACATCAGAGAACCACTTCCACCCCCAAGAGATCACAAGCCACGGTCAAAAGTACTCGTGAAATACTGCTGGGAAAGATACAAGAGCCTTTGTCAGAGAAAAGGAAGCCTAAAACCTGAATAGGGAGCAGACATGAGGAGAAGCCTCTAGAACACCAACCCCCATACAAAACACAAGGTATTGCTACAAAAATTTAGACCTGCCGTGCGCTGAAGGTAATTAATGGAACAACCTCAGACCCAACTCAAGCCCTAAGTAAATCAGGGGTCAATAAGCCACAGGCCAGAAGCCATGCCCAGCCCACTGCTCCCTTGGTGATGGACGTTTTGGGGACACAGCCACACCCTCTCGTCTCCCTTATTTGTCAGAGGCTGCTTTCAAGCTACAATGGCAGAGTTGGCGGAGAACTCACAACTCATGGGTTTTAAAACACTTCTTAGTTGGTCTTTTGCAGAGACTGTTTGACTAGATTAACTCAAAACGCCACAGGAAAAAACAAGTAAAAGGAAAGATGTGCCCATTTCTGAGCATGAAACCATTTCCTAGTTTCTACCATAGGAATCTTCCAGCAAAACCTACGAAGCATAAACAACAAGAAGGAGAGAGAAGAGCCATGCGCTCCTAAGAGACAAACGATAAACAAAGCTGAATTCAGATCTGACGCAGACATGACGGACGGGGAACTGAGACTAATGATCACTGGCAAGCTGATGTTGAACGCTCTGATGCAAAAGTAAAAACTACTCATATTAGAGAAGAAAGGGGGCGCCTGGGTGGCTCTGCCATTAAGCGTCCGCCTTGGCTCAGGTCATGGTCCCAGGGTCTTGGGATCGAGCCCTGCATTGGGCTCCCTGCTCAGCAGCAAACCTGCTTCTCCCTCTCCCACTCCCCCTGCCTGTGTTCCCTCTCTCACTGTCACTCTCTGTCAAATAAATAAATAAATAAAATCTTAAGAAAACCCCTAAGCTTCCACCTTAAGAAACTATGAAAAACAATAAAAAAAAAGAGAGAGAGAGAGAAAATTAAAAAATTCCCCCCAGTTAGTAATTCGGTTTCTCGCAGGCTTTTGGTAAGCAATTTTGAAACAAACAAATCAAATCAAAGGAAGTTCTTTAAAAATAAAATTGCTGCTTTTCAAAAGTATTGAGTTAGTGTGGTTGAATCAATATGCTATACATCTAAAACTAATACACAAGGAATGTTGAGAACCTGTGAGGACTGAAGAAAGTACGAAGACGTGACGACTAAATTTAATGCGTGTCCCTGTTTTGGGTCCTGGAATGAAAAAGGAATGTAAATTGTAAAACCAGATAAAATCTGTTGAGGCACGCCGGTGATAAGTGTTACGCTTCTTTATTTACTTTCTCTTCTATTAAGTATTCTATTGTATGCACGGCTCATAAATTATTGGGTATCACAAAGAAAAAAGCTTAAAAATTTATAGAGTGTCTTGAATTCTCTACATATGTCTATATAAATATATGCGTTTATATAATCACAATCACTATCATGGATCTAAGCATATTCGTATATATGTTCATATATAATATATATCGTTCATACTTTACATATGCATATGTGTGTGTATGTAAACATGCACATGTGTTGGAGTGATATATCTTAAACCCTGGAGGGAATTACAGGTGGGAGAGAAGGACAGGGGTATTAATGGCTCTTTATTATTTTATTTCTTCTAAGAAAACTGGTAGGACTCTACCACTAACTTTCCAAACTTGAAGACTTATTGAGCCCACGTCCTTGGGTTTGTGGGTGACTATGATGTTTCATATTTGAAATATTTCACGATTTAAAAAGAAAAAGCAAAGATCACCTGCAACAGTGTGGTGGGTCGATTGGACAGAAGCGACGTTGGGTGGGGTGTGGGCATTCAGAAAATGACATCAGCAACCAGGCTGGGGTGCTTTCCTACTGTCATTCTGGTGTGCTGTAGCAGCATGGAGAACGTGACAGCTCTGGTTGTCAAAATTAGGTTAACTTTTTTTTAGTCTCTGTTTTGTACAACTGAACACCAGCATGTGCATGGGAAGCAGATTTCTGGTCCCAGCCAAATAGAGAGAGAACTCAAATCTGAGAGTGAAAAAAGATTGTTCCCAATTCAGTTATCCCACTTTTTAGATGAAGGATCGGGCCAGTTACCTCGTGGGAAGTAACAATGGAGAGATTGTGTCCTCTGTCTCCAGTGCCTGGTCTTTTTGGCATTCCAGACCCATACGCATTCAGATGGTCAGTTACAGTGGGGGAGACATGGCCATCCTTCCCAGTGATGCGTTAGAGTGCCCTTAAACCTAGAACACACACAATTAAGCCAGCAAAATGATACCTCCGGACACCTTTTGTCCTTTCCCAAAGAAGATTGCACTTAGACAAGAAAATGACTTGTCGATATTTGTATATGAACTTATTCCTTTGATAGCTGCATTTCCACTGAAATATTTTAAACTTTTTTTTTTTTTTTTTTGGTACCAGACTCCTACAGTCATGTTAAAAATCCTAGCATTATAACTCAAATTGAACCACCAGCTGAGCTCTATTTATATAAAAATTCTATAATTAGAGGAAACAATGTCACCCAGCCATAGGAGCATGTGCAGCTGTAGAGCAGAAGAAGCCAGAATGTGTCCATGGAAGTGAAGCTCATTCCTGCAGAATACCACAGGCAGCTGAACTCTCCCAATTGTCCACCCGTGGTCCTTCCACATGCATAGCCCACAGGCGTGGTCCAGAGGCACTGCGCGCTCTGTGCAGCCCTGACACACCTGCTCTCATATGATGTCTGCACCTCTCCGGGGAACGAGCAAAGGGACTTCCTGGAATGGGTTTCAAAATATTATAGAACGAGGGTTTCACAAACGCTCTCATTGTCCAGCTAAACATGAGCTGGGTCTTAGTCCTTACTTCTTCCATGCAGCCGTCATGGCGAGGGACCAGCTCAGTCATTCAGTTCCAAGGATGCCTTTCGGATACATCTTGTCTTGGCCACTATTGGAACGTTCATCACAAGCCCGAGAGAGTCTTCCAGGTGCACAGGTGTGACACGCCCTGCCCGTGAGGGTTCTCAGGTCACTAGAGGTCACAGATGCGTCAGCCAGAGGATTTCAAGAACAGAGAGAGACGAGGGGCCACTGGAGCCATGGGAGGGTGGGTTTCCACCTCAGTCAGCAGGGTTGGGGAGGTCACCTGGGGCCACACATTGTGGAACAGGTCTCTGAGGTTGTGGAGGAGACCAGAGGTAACCAGGAAGGGGACAAACCACTTCAGGCTGAGGAATGGCCAAAGCAGAGAAGCAATGAGGCAGAAGCTGTGCACACAGCTCTTTAGGACACAGAAGGTTGGGTCTGGGCTTCAGAAGATGCCTGCATGAGGGCCCACAGGCAGCGCATGATCCTGCAGAACACAGGGGCCATTGCGTTGGAGAGTGTTGGATTCCAAGCTGCAGGTGGGTATTGCCCGAGGTTCTTCTTCCATACTCAGCCTTGATCTTTTTGGACTCATCGGTCTTATACGATAGTGCCACACTCCTCTCCCTGTCATGCACAAAGTAGGAGGCAGAGTGGGGAGCACAGTTTGCTGATGGGTGGGCTCCAGGCCTACGGTCTTGGGGCCTTCCGAAGACTCCATGACAATCACACTGATGACAGGGCCAAGGGGCCTTATTTGGTCCTTTCTTGTGGGCATCACAAGACGAAAGGCTTACTGCCACACTAGCATCACCATCTCTTGCAGGGATTTTATTCAAAGAGAGAATACTTAAGTCCCTCTATGCAGAGCGGTTCTTTCCAAAGAACTTTAGGTAACTTCTTGCTTCTGAACATGGGTGAACAAATTAAAAACAGTAAACTGGTTGACGTTACAGATAGATTCAAGAGCTGCTTAGTTAAGGAGAAGAGCATCACAATGCCCTAGCTGATCTAATTAGACAACGAAACCTGTGTGCAAATCAACTTAGGAATGAAACAGGGCATAGATGATATTAAATGTTTAAGCAAATCATATGGTCACTGCCCGTGATGTCCCCAGCAACTGTTCCACTCTCCTACCCTTGCCTGTGGCCGCCCACCCTCCAGAGCTTGCTCCTGATTGAACTAAATCAGTGGGCACAGTCCCATCTTCATGAAAGTAAAATAAATAGAAGGAAGTTCAGAGTATTTTTGGATGGGGGATATGAGGGTTGGCACTAAGTGCTGTGACTTGGGTCTAAGAGTTGGGATGAGTCTCCTTCTTGATACCCTGTCATCATTTGGTGTTATAATCAAGTTCACTATAAGGACTACTCATGATAGGTCTATGACGGTTCTTTAAGTGATATTATGGGATGAATTGTGTCCCACTCCAATTCATAAATTGACATCCTAACCCTCAAAATAACTATATTGGAGATAGGGTCTTTAAAGAGAGAATTAAGGTTAAATGAGGTCATAAAGCTGGAGTCCTATAGGACAAGCGTCTCTATAAGAAGAGGAGGAGACATCAGGGATGCTCGTTCACAGAAGAAAGTCTATGTGAGGACAGAGTGAGAAAGGAGCTATCTACAAGGGAAGGAGAGAGGCCTCTGGAGAAACCAGCCCTGCTGACAACCTGACCCTGCACTTCTAGCTTCCAGTCTATGAGACATAAATTTTGTCTGTGGTATTTTGTTATAGCAGCTGGAGCAGACTAATACCCATGCTATTCCTTAGGGTGAAAAGACGAAATGTGGGTTGGCCCCTCCTCCTCCTTTCCCAGGCTGAAACTAAAAAGAGGGAGGGAAGACAGGGAAGTAGTGTTCTCCTGTGCTCCCTGCTTCTCTGGTAACCCAGACTGGCACTGAGGCCATCTTTATGCCAGCATCTGCTTGCTTGCAGTCTTGTGGCATGGTGTGATTTGTTTCCAGAGATTCTATAAGGGGCCCCATTGCACATCTCCTTGATGTAGAACATTGCACTTGACTTGCCTTCTTCCAGTGACCCCTAGTTCTGGTTTTGCTGGCCTGCTACAAATGATCCTCTTGCTGGAGCCCTGGAAAAACATTCTAAGCCAGTCCATTTCCCACCAAGGCCACTTGACCCACAGGAAACCCAATCATCCCTGTATCAGCAAGGGATGGGAGTTCAGCCTGCTACACTAGCAGTAAGCTGCAGACTGAGAGGAAATGAGACATCAGCCTCCCTTTCCTGGTCCCACTCCCAATCTTTACAAAGTAAGTTTGTTGATACCTTTGTTACCAGTCTTGAAGGGTCACTGCCATGGATTAGGAACAAAGCCTAGCCTGTCCCAGTAGTCCCAGGAGTCTTGTTTGACTCCGTGGTTCTCACTGTTCACCATTGCAATTTCTCTTCCATGGGCTGAGACAATGGTCCTGGCCAGTAGGAATGTCCTTAGATCTTCCTAACACAGCTTCACAGAATATTCTGGCTCTTTTCCACTGTGACCACTTACATTATGTCTTACATTTCTTTTTTTTCCCTTACATTTCTTAATGAACAGAAATCAGTGAACCCAGGTTGAAAATTTTAGTTTGGAGAAATAATACTGAAATCTATCTGAAATACATTTTTCTACATGTAGGATATCCAAAGTGAATATCCTATTGGTAAGTGAAAAAGAGAAAAGACTGAAAATAGATACCTTTAACAAATGAGCTCATTGAAGTTTATGATGAATGCAATTTTGGGGGACAGAGCGAATAAAAAAAGAGATTAAAAGGTCAAAATGGAAAAAAAAGGTCAAAATGGCTTTGTTGGGGGATAATCATTGAGAGATGATGCCAGAGGTATTGGTAGAAGGGGTCTGAATAGCAGTCAGAGCTGTAGGAATTTGTGTGGTGCTTAAAGACGGAGGGTCAACATGGAGCTCCCTGGAGAAAAGGAGAACACCTTTGGAGTCAGAAAGAAAGCCTGACAAATGCTAGATGATGAGATGGTGTCAGTGATGGTGATGGTCGTGGTGATGATGGCGATGATGGTGACGATGGTGATCGAGGATGCTGGTGATGATGGTAATGGCGGTGGTGATGGTGTCGGTGGTAGTAAAGATGGCAATGGTGAGCATGATGGAGACGATGAGGATGACATTGAGGACGAGGATGTTGGTAATAGGAGCAGGTAACACTGGAAGAGCAGATACTCTGAGTCAAGGTATGAACTTCATGTTTCTTGGCCCCTTGACCCTCATGAGTTCTCTAAGAGATAGGTACATTTGCTCATCTCATTGTACAGAGGAGAAGAGTGACATGAACTCCACACCTGTATTGTACAAGAATGTCTTTATGAAGAATTTTTGTCTTGTCTGATCTCAGCACCCTTCAGTGGTAACTTAGGATCATCCTCTGAGTGTGTCTGTAAATAACCCCCTGAGCCATTCAAGACTTAGAAGCTACTATCTAAAGAAAGAGAAACATTATCTGTTTTCCCCCAAGGTACAGAAGAATACAGGCCTGATAAGCCAAGGCTCCTAGATGTGATATATTTTTAATTATGTTATGTCAGTCACCATACAGTACCTCATTAGTTTTTGATGTAATGCTCCAAGATTCATTGTTTATGCACCACACCCAGTGCTCCATGCAATCCGTGCCCTCCTCAATACCCATCACCAGGCTCACCCAACCCCCACTCCCCTCCCCTCCGAAACCCTGTTTGTTTCTCAGAGCCCACAGTCTCTCATGGTTCATCTCCCCCACCCCGATTTCCCCCAATTCACTTTTCCTTTCCTTCTCCTAGTGTCTTCCATGCTATTCCTTATGCTCCACAAGTAAGTGAAACCATATGATAATTGACTTTCTCTGCTTGATTTATTTCACTTGATACATTTTTGAAGCTAAGAATACCTCCAACAACACAAGTTTTTGCTTTTAGAAAGGTAACTACATTTATCTTACTGACACATATCTTTACCTTTCTAGCTATGGAAGAAATAATAGCAACAAATAGGTTGATCGTGTGTTCTTCCTGAGAGCGTGGATAACTTGAAGTTCCACAGCTTGTCTGTTGGGGTAGGATTTGAACTCAGGGACTCTGGGGCCAGAGGCAATAGCAGCGGTATGCTGCAGCTACATCTCATGAAAGCCCATACCTATATCACCATCAGAAATCATCAAAGTGACTGAGAGGTGTGAAAAAGGCTTTAGTGGACCCCAGTGAGTGTCTTAAATAGTTTTTTCTCATTCAAGCTCAAATGGGTGGTTTTCTCAGAGGAAATGTTCTTGCATAAGAACACATGGAAATGGGTGAGTTTTCTAACTTTTGGGGGGAGGAAGGTATGGAAGGTGTATTAGTGTCAAAGCAGATAAAAGCATAAATCAGAGAGGACTGTGTGAAGGGAGAATGTAAACATAAGAGTATTTGATAGCAGAAATTAATGATCCTAGAATTATGACAATGACAAGCTTCTCCAAACACAGCTTCACTGAGTTATAATGTATATACAGAACACTGCACATATTTAATGTGTACAATTTGGTGAGTTTGGGCAAACGCATGCAGTCATGATATCACCTCGATGGCCAAGGGAATAAACATGCATCATGTCCAAATCTTTCCTGTGTCTTTCTATGGGTTGTGTGTGTTTATGTCTGTGAACGTGTCTCTGTATGCATGTGTGTATACGTGTGTGTGTGAGTGTGTGTGTGTTAAGAACACTTAACATGACATCTACTCTCTTAGAACTTCGTAAGTGTCCAACAGAAGCATTGTCCATTGTAGAAACAGTGTTCAGTGCATCTCTAGAACTTTCAAGTAACTTAATGAACTTGAAATATGAGAAGGGTGTGGATCTGTGTATATTTAGTGTCCCCGGTGTGGTTAATAGTATTTTGTTGACGCTGGCACAAGTTGGGGGGGCCTTCTGTTCCTTAGAACAAGTCATTAGGTAATTTTCTTATTGTTTCTGCCAAAGGAAAAAGTTAGTAAATTTGTGCTGTTCTGAGCTACTAAGTTTTTGCCCATACAGCAATAGAAAACAACACAGTGGTGAACTGGACAATGGGTTCTTTACAGAATCTCCTTTTAGTTTCTGCTCTTAAATAGCTCTTTGAGATTTGGGTCTTGTTATGTCTCAATCAATCCTGGCATCAATTTAAGAAAAATTAGCATCATTAAAGTCATCTGCCTGCAAATATGGCAGAGGTCCTGCTCTCCTCATTCATGTGCCCAGACACTCCCTCCTCATGCTTCCTCACCCGTAGTCCAGATTTCCTTCCCGTGGACCCTCTATCCTGTGGCTGTCCACCAAATGGAAATCCAGGTGGCAGGCTCCTCATTCTGGCAGACTAATGTGTGGAGTTGGATTATCAATTTTTCAGAGCCGATCAAATCCTAAGTCAGGATAGAAGGATCCACTCCATTTGATGGCGGACATCATGTCTTCTTTGTTCTATGCCTTGTGCCCAACAGTGCCTAGACAAGAGTAAGACTCCCAAAAGCCTTTTGAATGAATCAGTTAAATGAGCTATGGTCAAACTATGACTTCTGGGCACTCAGCTTGCCTGATGCTTTCATAACCTAACATTTATTTCTATACTTCCAACAATTATGTGGTTGCCTCAGATAATATGTGAATCCTTTCTTGACATTTCCCATCTCGGCTAACATTATACACGTTCTTGCTCGTCTTGTTAAATTCAGCATGCAGTGTTTTAATGACTGATTGATAAGCCCTGGCTGTGAATCTTGGAGAGGTCATTCTAGATCATCTTCATCTAGAAATCAAACATCAAAATTCCCATCCTAGAGCATTGCTCAATAAATATTTTAATACGGTATCAAGTCTCTTTTTTTCTGGCACAGCATTGATTTGTATTATGACTACACAAGAATCATCATTAAGTAAGCCAAATGGTTTCTGAATCTTTTATATTCAAGTGAATCTGTTAAAAATTGGCGTTGCCAAGTGACAAATCAGGAAGCAAGAAGCATGATCAGTATCCCAAGTCTGGAACTGGGGGAGACTTTTAAGACAGTGATACCATCTGGAAGAATTCTCTAAAAATGCAACCTACAGATCTGATATTGGTATGGGGGGAGGGACTCACAACTGGAGGTTGAACAGTAACGTGGCTTCTGCAAGTAACCAGCTGTCTATCATGCGACAGTCATCTCCTGACCCTCATGCGCGGCAGTTTTCCCAGCTGTAAACTGAGAGGATGTGAGTCACTATCTCTGGGACCATTTGATCCTTGAGATTCTATGGCTCTGATTTTAAATATTTCTTATTTAGAGTTTAAAAAATCTAATTTATGATAAATACTAAACTTGCTTCATATTGAAACAGCCACTTAGCGGCTGGGTTTTTTCAAAATTTTATTTTTATTTATTTATTTTTTTAAATAATTTTTTTATTTTTTATAAACATATATTTTTATCCCCAGGGGTACAGGTCTGTGAATCGCCAGATTTACACACTTCACAGCACTCACCAAAGCACATACCCTCCCCAATGTCCATAACCCCTCAAAATTTTATTTTTAAAAAAGTATGTCTTGGAGTAAAAACCAGGAATGCCAAACTTTAGATCTTTTGTACTTAGAACACAGTTTGAACACAATGTATCTTTTGAAAGGGCTGGGCATAGAGCAGATCACAGGATTTGAATGGTCTCAAAACCTCCCCGCAGATTTGTAACCTGATAATCACATCCACACTCGGTGGAAAGCTGTGCCGCAAGCCAGCTGGACGGCACAAAGGTGCAAAACACGTTCTGTACTATCAGAACAACCGTAGGCCACCGTTCCTTCGTAATGATGAAAATGTCAAGCGGAGTATTTTGCAGAAAAAATCTATAAGGTAGGTGTTTATAAAAGACACATGCTTTGAAAGTGTTTTGGACCTTTCAAGGAAAATTAATGTCTTATCCTTCTAAAAAAAATTGTCCAAAGCTATAGTGTTTTTGTGCGTTGAATACTGTTCCCCCAAAATTCATATCCACCTGGAGCCTGAGAATGGGATCTCACTTGGAAATAAGGTCTTTGAAGAGGTAATTAATGAAGTCAAGATGATGCTGCGTTAGTTTGAGTCCCAGATCTGATGACTTGTGTCCTTCCAGAGATAGGGAAGAAGGTCAGTCAGGGCAGAGGCAGAGACCGACGGCAGGAGGCCGGGGATTGCCCACCACCGCAGAAGCTCAAAGAGCAAGAAGGAATTCTTCCCTGCAGTCCTCAGAGAAAAGTCTGGAGCCTGTTGGCACCTTGACTTGACTTGACTTCTAGCTTCAATCTGTGAGAGAAAAAACGTGTGTCGTTTCAAGCCACCAGGACTGTGGCAGTTGGTTTCGGCAGCCCAGGCTGATCCTGGTGTTAAATGGGACTCGGGAGTGGACACCCAGGAAAGGGCCTCCCCTTCCTGTGCAGAAGGTGCAGAAGGAAGCACCGCTTGGTTCCAGCTGATGGTCAAAGCCAATTTTAATTTTACCTACTGAAGTCCAGCTAGGACTGAGCGCTGGCCGCGTCGGACCCCGTGAATTCTCACCATCACCCAGAAGGCAGCTCTGGTCTCCATTTGAGCCAAACGAAGAACTGAGCTCCGGGGAAGGGCAGAGATGTCTTCCTGAGCTGCGAACGCGGTGGAAGAGGTTTGAAATCCGACCACGGGAAAGCTCGCACTTTGCCTGCTGCCGCCATTAAGGGGAGCAGAAGCCTCAGTCCAGTATCTAGAGTGAAGGCTGCGGAGAGAGGATGTCAGCTTCAGCCATCAGGAGAGAAAAATAAGAGGACATGCGCAGTCACTTAAGGGAGGACATGGGGGACACAGTGGTCACTGGCGGGGTAGGGTGGGCGCCTCACCAGAGTGGCCCCAATGGCCTCCCTGGGGGACCTGAGCCTTGCTGCCTCAGATTGAGGAGGCCCAGGGGACAAGTGAAGGCCGCCTGAGTGAGAAAATTCTGGAACATTATCGCCGTGGGGATGGTCATCCCGTGCACAGCGGGTGCCTGCAGAAAACAGAACCAAACGCTGGCATATTGACAGACATGTGCTAAGATGTGCCTCTCTAGAGCCTCAGTGGGCTTCACAGGGTCGCTGCTCCAGTGACCCGGGGCAGCAGGGAGCTCACGGACGAGTAAAATCCCCTCTCAAGTTTGCAGTGTGATACGGAGGGTAATAAGTCACACACACACACATACACACACACACACACACACAGCTATCGCCCTCCCTGTCATACAGAAACCTACAAGGGTACTGCTTCACCCCCTGAATCAAACGGATGAAGTCTGCAGCTCGATTGCGTGTTCTCTGGGTTCACTGGAAATCGACGCCCGGCTGTCAGAGTCATTCTGTGCGAGGTTCCGAGCCACCCTGTTTCATGCAAGACCCGCTTTATGAAAAAGAGAGCCACTCAAGACTTTGCAGGTACGATGCGTATCTAAATGCTGAACACATTTCCCACTTGGTTACCTAGTGAACTCGGAACGCTAGACAATGGGGATCAAACACCACCATTTTCCCAAATTGTAAATCTTGGGCCTATTCTTGACAAGGGAAGAGGGATTTTGTGGTCTTGGTGATGTTTGGGAGGTGGCAGCAAATCTGGAAGGTAAGCGGCTCCTCCACCTCCTGAGAGCTGGCGCGCCCTTGGGCCCCCCTTGCTCCCGCGTCTTCTGCGTCTGCCTTTCATTTCTTGTGATTTGTGAACACCGTGGCTCAGGTTTCTGACTCTGCAGCTCCTGGCTCGGAGCAGGAGTAATTAACCCTGCTCACTCAACCTTCCTGAAAACATTAACTGAAGCTGGACAGGGACGCGGGGGAAGCAAAGCATCTGTCCACGGACACAAGGCCAAGTCATGGCCTCTTATCGCAAGCGTAATTTCCATTAAACGCGTAAACTTTGTACTTGATTTCCAGATGATCCCTATGAAACTGAGCAAAGCCTAAGTGCTGATTTTGGAAAGCGGCTGTATTCGTAACTTGTAAAATCAATGGAAACCAGGTATGGGTCTCCTGAGGGGAGAAACTTGCTTTGAATGGTCAGGAGGAACGTGCGAATAAAGCATCCTTTAAAATGGTGATAATGTCAGGGGCCCCCAGGTGGCTCAGTTGGTTGAGCTACGGCCTTCGGCTCAGGTCATGATCTCAGGACCCTGGGATCGAGCCCCACATCAGGTTCCCTGCTCTGCGGAGAGGCCTGCTTCTCCCGCTCCCTCTGCCTGCCACTCCTCCTGTTTGTGTTCTCTCTCTCCCTGTGTCAAATAAATAAAATATTAAAAAAAAAAAATGGTGATAATGTCCCAGAGCTGCCGGCTGCTGGAGCGGTTCTGAAATTTCAGCCACTTCACTCACCACTTGTTCAGTGTCTCCCCCTTTCCTCCCAAACCAAGTGGCCCATAATGGCCTTAATTACAGTACACGTGAGCTCCAAAATGGGGGGTGAGCAGAAGGAAGCACCGCTTGGTTCCAGCTGATGGTCAAAGCCAATTTTAAGTGATTTATGTCGTCCGAGATATGGCAGTTCCACGCAGTGACTGAAGATCAAATAACTCCGTGTTTTTCAGGAATAGGACACTTAGTCCCAGAAATCGCATCTGGAACAGGAAGCGGGGCGGGCACCTGAGAGCTTGGTCGCAGCGGTGGGACCCGAGGGACCCGAGACGGGGGAGCGCGCGCCAGCATGGGGCTCACAGCGCCCAGCCGGGGCTTACAGAACGCGGCTCCTTAATAAGCAACTCAAATCTAAAAATAGGGCTGGGGAGAGAAGCCTGGCTTTCCGGGCTTGGTTTTCCATTCTCCTTTCCCTCCCTACTGTCTTCCAGGCATTTATTCTCATAAGAATAAGAATATTTCTCCTACGGAGCATATGCTGCTTCTGAGCTCCACTGTGCAGCTCGACGTGGAGCGCGGCTCTGAGAGCATCCCGTGGGACGCCCCCACCCCGGGGTCGAGGATCCATGGCTGTGGTGAGGTTGCACCCCCGTCCGGACGGGGGTGCACACGGGCCCCTCCCCCCAACATACACACATACACCTGCAAGCAACCCAGAGGCACCACAGAGGGATCAAGTCCCACCCCGGTCACAGCCCGGCCACCCCTCCCTCCACCCCCCACACCCCCCACCCCACACCACGCCCCCCAGTCTATCAGCGGAGGGAGCAGGCACAGGGCCTAGGATGGGGCCCCGCAGACCGACACCACGAGGCCAGCTGGCGGGGTGCAACTCTGGACCCCGCGGAGGCTGGTGAGGGGCTGCGGGGCAGTGGGACAGGGACACACACACTTTCCATGCTGTCCTCCAAGACACGGAGACCAGAGCGGAAACCCCGGCGTGGCCTGGGGGCACCGAACCACCTGGAGTTCCTGGTTCTCATCTCCCTGGGACCGCAGATGAGTCCTGGGTTAGTGGCCACGGAACAAAGACGGGCCTTTCCCGGTCCGCATTGGGTGTGGGTGCTTCCGTGCGGCACCGCCCTGGAAGGGAGGACTGAGCTACTGGTGACATAAAAGGAAAGATTGGAATTCTTAGCTTGAATCCAGAAAGTGTATCTCAGTGACAACTTTTGCTTAGAAAAGAACACTGAAGGACAGAGGCCCCCCTCCCTGGCACCCACAGCTCCTGAGATCACGTGGCATTTCCATTTATTTCTGTAAATGGTTACTCAACCGAATAATCACCAAAACGCAAATAACCACACTCCGCCAAGGGTCACCGGCACCTTTCCTGCTGTCCTCTGTCTGTCGTCGATCTCCCAAATCTGAGCTTTGAGCTCCAGTGGGACAAGGGCCTGCAGGACGTGTATGGAATCACAGTGGTTGGATCCTAAATGCTTTTGTTGGATTAAAGCCACAGAGAGAGAGACAAGTTTCTCCTGAGCAAACTGCCTATGCTTGTACAAAATGGGGAGGTGCTGTCTGCTTAAAACACAAACCCTGATTGCAGTCTGTGACAGGGTGCCAAGGTCAGCAAAGAACGAAACCATTTAGTGCAAAAAATGTTATAGAATATAAAATCTGCTCATTTATATCCTGCAATTTTATATTTTATTTTATTTTATTTTTTATTTATAGCAGCAGGCAGAGGGAGACAAAGAATCTGGGGCAGAATCCACGTCCAGTGGGGAGTATGGACTTGATCTCAGGACCCCGAGATCACCACCTGAGCCAAAATCAAGAGTCTCACACTGAGCCACTGGGGCGCGTAACCCATAGCCCATGCTTTCTAAGAATAAATGAGAAGCAGGACTATTTTCTGATTCATCTCTCACTCTTCCTGTCTGTTAAATTCTCAGCCTTGGACTTCTAATTCCTGGGGTGCTCCTAGCACTCCACTAAGCCTCTCCGCCATGACCAGGCCACCCCTACACCTTCGTCTTGGGAGCCAGTGTTCAGATCACTGCCTGTCCTCTCAGTAAGGACTTTGGTTCTCAGACAATGACCTCCCAACTCAATTTCTCTTGGGCCAGAGTCTTCAGATCAAATACAGGATTCCCAGTTAAATTTGAATATTAGACACACATTTTCAGGTAATTTTTAAAAAAATAACCTTGTCCATACAACATTTGGGGAGCAATCATACTAAAATATTATTTATTTTATTTGAAAATTCAAGTTAACTTGAATCCTGTATTTTTATTAATTGAACCTGACCACTCTCCATTGTACCCCAATTCTAATAGTCTCTGTTGGTATTGGGGCCTTCAGGGTTTTGGTTTGACTTTTTATTTCTGTGTCTCCTCCCAAGACTTGGATGCCATGGTATCAACTTGTGATTTTTCCAGATTTACCTGGCAGAATCTCGACAGTGGTTAAATCCAATTCTCCATATTCTTTGCGCCTGCACCTGAAAAGCTTGATGTGGACTGAGAAAAATACGTCGTGATGATGAGTGCTTTTGCTTTTTCATTTATGACCACAAATTCTAAATAGATCCTTAGCACTGCCCAGAAGTCACGCTATATTTCCTTTAAGAATTGTTTTCACAGGCCCAGAGAAACTAGTTCAGGCCTGTTCTTCTTAAACCTCAACACCAACTTCTCTCCTTAGCCTCAGCTGATGGTCCTGTTCCTGATCTCACTGAGAAAACAGAAAAAACGAGAAATCTCTGTCCCCATCACCGTCGAGCCAAACTTCCTGTGACGAGCGGGTGCTGTTCTTTCCCTCCTGCTTCTCTGCGGGGCCGCGCTCAGCCTGCACGCTGGATTCCACGCATCTCTGCTGACTTTAGTTCCCTGTCTTGCCTATTATTTGCTTTTTTCCCTCTTTGTAAAGTGTTTCTATCTTGAACAGATCACTATATCCAATTATACTCAGAAGCCCAGAAAAAAAGCATCTGTAGCTAAATCAAACACACTTTTGGGTTTTAAATTATTTAATGCAAATTGATTCGTGTGTGTGTGTGTGTGTGTGTGTGTGTGTAGCTACAGTAGGAGGAAAGTGCACATTTCAGGCTTGACTACAGGACCTCACCCATGTGGGCCATGAGGCTTCTGTGGAGGACGGGGCATTATGAAGGATGGGCAAGGACAGAAAGAAGAAAACAAAAGCAGCCAGTCTGTGCTCTCAGAAAGGAAGCCCAGTTTAATCTTTACGAGCTCAGAACTGTAAAACTAAGCACAACCTTGTACCTTTCTCTTACGAATGGCAATTTGACAAAAATGGGCACATATAGGAAGATCTAGAGAACACCGAAGGTAACTGGTAGTGCTTCAAAAGAAACATAATTTTGAGCTCCAACATTCCAGACAATAGAGATGTCTGTGCAACTTAAAACAATATATATAGGAGACTTGGGATGAAGCTTCATAGGAAGGTTTTAAAGGGAGGCACTTCTTGGCATTGCACACAAAGAAACCGTTTTGAAATTTCTGGAATGATTTTGTGACACTGAATCTCTCTACTGAATCTCAAGAGCAAATTTTCCTCCTGTGTTGATGCCAGGTTTTTTAAATGCACTCGAATATTAAACAAAGAGCATCTCGTTTTGCCAAATTTATTACAAATGATTGCACTGGCTATTAAAATTTGCATAATGTTTCCAAGTGTGGAAACTCACTTATCACAGCTCACCCGCTGCAGTGTGCAAAACAGCTCTCCAAGTTTTATGGGTGGGGACGGCCATTACTCAACTAGCCTAGATTCGGAGCCCATCAATTTAGGGTTTTGATAGTAGTAAGAATTACCACCCTTTGTATTCCATTAAGACTGAACTGCAAGGTTAATAATATTATTAACCCTAGTGAGATGTGAAAACCAGCCAACAGTTTATGCTAAGCAAGCAGAAAATGGAAAATACAATTTTCTGTGTGACAAGCAAATATGGGTTGGGTTGTAGTCTAAGACATGAAAGATTTGGGTTCTTCAGAGCCTTGGGCTGTCCTGCCAGGCATCTGATCCTCTCACATCGGACTTTAAAATGGGTCAGAAAACAGACACTCAGCTAATGATGGAATGTTATGAGAAGTTTTGTTTGTCTTTTACAAAAATTGAGAACAGTTAAATTTCAAGACTCTGTGTACAGAGAATAATCCAGGATTTGGGGTGGGACACACATGTTCTGTGAAAAGCAGGTCAATTGGGTCTTTGGATCGTGATGTTGGAAGCTGAGTAAAGCTCCGGAGCCATTTTCGGCTAACGGTATGGCTCCCTAGTTCTGGAGCTGGAAGGAAGTGTTCATCTCTGTGCTGTGAGATTTTCCAAGGAGTTTCCCTCGCCCTTAGTTTGTGCTCTTGATCAGCTGCCTTGGTCCTACCTGGAGAGTAAACAATATTCTCTGGGAAGGAGTGCGGCTCCCAGAAGCTTCACTCCTTACTGGCTGTGTGACCTTCCGCAAGTCATTTCCACTTCTGCAAGCTTCCCCTTCCTCATTTTAAAATGGGAAAACTTACAGCACCTGCCATGCACCGGTTTCATAAGGATTAAAGAAAAGCATACCTGGAAGGCACTTGGCACAGAGACTGAACCATAGCACGTTTTCAATAAGTGTTTGTCTTATTATTTGCTGTTGTTGTTATAAAATCGGGGCAGTTGTGTCTTCAAATCGGCAAATGTTTATTGAAAGCAAGCTCTCTGCCATTGAGCAGGTTAGCTTCTGTCTTGCTAGCATGCGTGACACCGCCCTACTTTACTTCTTCCTTGAGTTCTAGCCATTAATCCATAGAGTCCCCCAAACCCTCATGACAAGCAGGATATCCTGAACTCACTGCCACAGTCTTTGAACATTTCCTTCACCTCTCATTTCTGGAGATTCCAAACCCAAAGGGCAATCACCAGCACTCAAAAATTCTGAGTTGTTTAAAACTGAGAGCAATGGAACATTGAAAGAGCTCTCTTACTCAGCACCCAGCCGTTGACGTTCAGTAGCATTATAGGCGTGTAATAAGAAATGGGAGAAGAAAGGACTTAAAAGTCCGAATGCGTGTTTGGATTGATAACAGCTGTGAGGAACTGTCATGTTTCTTGTTGAGCACATATGGTTGCCCTAACGTGTTTGAAAGGAAAAGGCTGCTGACTGCCTACGCCCGCCCTTGCTCAGGCTCTCTCTGAAACGTGTCCCTACTGGGCCAAGCTACAATAGTCCCTGGTACAGTGTTTGTCCGTCTTTATATTCTGTATGGCTTCCAGAAGGTCCACGATGTAAGCTCCTCTGCACATGCGAGCATGGGTACTGGGGACACGGAAGCTGCCCGTTTCACGTTCGGTTCTATCCTAGTGTTTCACTGGTGGAAGAGCTATGTGAAAAGCAGACAAATACCAACTGTGTGAAAAACAGATGAATACCAAATGAGGAATGTTCTGTGAAATACTGACCAAGGCAGTCAAGGCCGTCTGATGAAGGGAAGTCTGAGAAATGATCACCACGGAGAGGAGCCTAACTAGACATGATGACTCCATGTAATGTGGGGTCCCGGATGGGGGTCCCAAACCAAAAAGGAACATCAGGTGAAAATGAAGGAAATACAGAAAAAGTGTGGACTTTAGTTAATAAAAACGGTTCAATATTGGCTCACTGTGGCAAGTATACGTCACTGAGCGAAGATGCTAATACTAGAGGGAAATGTGGTGGAGGGTGTGGGAGAATTCTCCAACCCTCATCATTTTCCAGTAGAGCCAACGCTTTTCTGAAATAAAAAGTTTAGGTTTAAAAAGGTTGCGTGACTAAATGAAAACAAGTGGTTTAGCTAGTGGAATTAAAGAAAAAACATGTTCACAGACAATTATGATCTCAAGCATCTACCACGGCTTTAATGTGAAGGACTCCCCACGACTGACAATGGCTCTGTGGTCCGGGTACTAACTGGAAAGAGTAAGCCTGTCTCCACGGTTGTATATCTCTCCGAAACTCCTTGTATTTGGTTGTTAAACTGTAGCTTAGCTACTAATAATAACTACTTCACCATAATAACTACTTCACAGGTTGTCTCAGAGGATTTAATTCAACATTGGCGAACCTCCACACAATGTCTGACACATAACATTGTGTAAAGTAGGCAGTATAAACTCCTTTCATACTCCTTTTCACTTCCTTTTCAATATAGAATTAGTCACGCTCTCTCTTTTCTTTAGATTTGTAGTACTTGATCAACTGTTAAAATAATTTTGGTTATGCCATGTGTGGTTGGACCATAAGAAAGAAATTCTTTAATGTTCAATTTTTAATTATCTGTGAATTATCTGCACACAAAGCTAGAAGCTTTAAATAAAACAAAACAAACAACAACAAAAAGAACACGGTTTCAATGTTGCCCTGTTCCAGGTTTTGGAGAGAAGAAATATCAGGTAGAACTTGAAGGCACTATGTGTTTAAGAAAAGCAGATATTCTCTAGAAATGAGTTAGTCTATCTGCATGGACCATTTTTTTTTTTTTTAATTTTCTGCAGTTGAATAGATAAGTGGAGAATGGAGAGGAAGAATCCTATTCTTATAATCCATGGCTCTGTCTTAAGGGACTTGGGTGATTTGAATTGAGGTGTACGTATTCACTCAAGCAACTAACTTTCAAGAGCTCTCTATATGTCACTCGGATACTGATGTTGGAGAGGGAGGGAAGTGAGGTCTCAGCTAAGATATTGCTCACGGTCTACTTGAATAGATTCCATGAATTAATACTTGACACCTAGCCAGGGTCAGGGGTCAAGAGAATGTCCCCAAATATCCCATTCTGCAGAGTTCTGAAGGCCATCCACATAAAAATGAGCATATGGAGGTGGCCGCAGACCTAATAAGCTGAAAGTCCATGTCCCAGCTGGCCACAGCTACACACTGCCATAGAGACAGAAGTGTAGGCTACAAAAGGAAGGCTGGTTGATGAGGCAAAAGAGTGAGGCCGTGGCCAGGTCCTCTGCTCAGCCTTGCTCAGCTCCGGAGTTAAGAGGTGAACAATCCCGACTTCCATCGTAGACAGGACTCTGGGTCTGCAGGCTGGAGTAGAGACTGACATGGGCTCAGATTGGAGGCTGTGTCCAGGTAAGTGATGAGGAATGAAATAAGGGAGCAGCCAAAAAATGAAAAGCGAGCCGGGTGGGTTGACGCTGATGAGTTGCTGACCAAGTGAATGTAGAACCCGAAGTCTTGACTAACTCCCAGGTTTCTGGCTCAGGTTACTGAGACGGTTATGGTGGATTCGTCAGCATGAGGAACAGAGGACAGGGAGCCCGTGTGACAAGGATGGAGAAGATGGGGAGGAGGAGCTTGATTGCTTCAAACAGGAAAAGGCTGAGCTGGAGGAAGCTACAGGCAGTCTACGATACAACTGAACATATCAAGACGAAGCCAGTAATTCTCAACAAGGAAAAAGTACTGATGGGAAACAACCCCCTTGTGATTGGAGGAAAGAAAATCATGACAAAGGCGGTGGTGAAAAAACTTATTTATTGTGGTGTTTTACCTTAAATTAAATGGAATTACACAAACAATGAATCATGGAACACTACACCAAAAACTAATGAAGTACCGTATAGTGACTAACATAACATAATACAAAGGAAAAAAAATTAATAAATTTATTCTAAGTTGCTTATTGAGTAAGAAATTAAAATTTTGGAAAGCAATAAATAAATAAATATATGAAATTAATTTCAATCCCATACTGGCCTTAAGAATTATTACAAGGTAGATAGAGCAACAGAAGCATATGGGGTCACTAGGGTCGAGATGGTTCTTGCAGTCTGGGTAGGGTTCAGTTTGCTCACACAAAGCATGTCAGATTACTGGAAAAATCATTATTCTGTAGCATGGCCCGTTGCCATGCTCTGAAAAAGCACAGCCCTGGTCTTCTGAATTTCCTCCAAACCCAAGAGTAAAGCTCTGAAGCAGGAGTCAGATTGAGAAGACGCGCTGAGGTGCTCTGTAGATGCCCTCCACCATCCAATGCAGTTGAGTGACTGGGTTTCTTAGGGACCCCCGGGCATTGACTACAAGTCTGAGCAACACATCATTCGGCTTATTTTCAGGAAACACAAAACTAACAATATATTAATAAAATAAAATGCTGTGTTAGCCCAACTGTTCACTAACTTTATAAATCTATTTTGGAAAGACGTGTTCATTTCCCCATCACTAATCTGTATGATGGTTCCTTTGTATGCACTAGGATTTGTTTTCCCTGGGAGTGGTAAAAACCCCGAGTAGCAGTGGCTTATTCAGGATCGGTTTATTTATTTCTAGTGTGAAAGAATCCAGAGGGCAGCTTTGTGGGGCTGCTCCCAGCACCGCGGTTGTCAGGATCCCAGACACTATCTGGGCAGTTGCCCCACTGTCCCCCACATGCGGCTCCCCGTCATGGGCTCTGGCATTCCAGCCATCGCACAGGCACCCCCGGCAGCAGGAAGGCAGCAGGCAGACCTGCCTGAACAGGGGCAGGACATTCCCCGTCCCATCCACTGTCCAGAACCTGGCTGCCAGGGAAAGGAAGAAATGCAGTGTTTCTTCTGAATAGTCAGGCGCCCTGATAAAAATGAAAGGCTTTCTGAACAGGGAGGAATGGGGAGAATGAGTATGAGGGGCAATAATAAATCTCCGCCATACATGCCCCTTAAAATTAGGGTGGTCAGATTTGAGCAGATAGACAGATAGTTAGATATTTACTCTAACCAAAACGTACATACCCCACCGTATCTTCTACCAGGCACTTTTAGAGGCAATATAAGGAAACAAAACAGAAAAAAACAAAAACAAAAACAAAAAACCTCCCTGTCCTCACAAAGCTTCTCAGAGCTTAATTTCTAACAAATGATAGCTATTTTTACCCTCAGGATCAGGCCAACTTTTTTTTTTTTTTTTAAGATTTTGTGTATTGATTAGAGAGTGAGAATGAGTGAGGGGAGCAGCAGGCAGAGGGAGAAGCAGGCTCCCCGTTGAGCCCAACGCGGGACTTGAACCCAGGACTCTAAGATCATGACCTGAGCCAAAGGCAGACACTTAACTGAATGAAGCACTCAGGCGTCCCAGTCAGGCCAACGTTCCACCAGAACTGGCACAGAGGGTGAACAAGCCTCGTCCTTCCGTGACTGAACCAAGGAGTGGGAGCAGACCCAATCGTCTGTGTACCTCTGACACAGGCAGCTTCATGGGCGGAAGAACGGTGTTCAGAAAATATACAAAGATGACCGTCTCTAATCTCTGCACTGAATGCCTTCAAATTCTGTATCTGTTAAATTCGAGCAACAAAAAAAGAGATGGAAAAAGTCTTAGTTTTGAGAATCTGCGTCCTCCTGCGCCGCGATACTCGAGGTGGCCGAAACCGTTGCTTTGTTTCCTGGTCTTATGTGCCACGAAGACATACACAGCGGGGATGGCACCTTCGGGCTTTCTCTGTAACTTGGGGTTCTCGCTCGGTGCTGCTTATGGGCTCCTGATGCCTTGGGCGTGATGTAATGCTGTTCCAGCCCGTAAAGAAAAGGGGGGGTCAAGCCTCAGATACAATATCAAGAGCCCATCTGTTTCTCTTGTGTGTATCACTCATTATGAGTCCACGAACTATCCACTGGTCAAGCTAAGAACTCAGGATAGGCTTTGCCACTTCGGCTAAATGCTTGTGAGTCAGTTACGTACCTTGATTAAACTACAATTTTGCCATCTGTAATAAAACAAGAAAATAATATTACCTATCTCCAAATGATCCCCCCGCAATGGTGTTTAAAAGTAAATAAGATTACATATATACACATACTCTCTAATCTGTAAAACATGAATAAAAATGTCATGAGGGCCTTAATATTATGTTTGAAATGTGAGTTCCTCAGGCAAGATTATTAGGCCGACTAAGATATTTTATAATTAGTATGCATTTTGATTTATGCCATCTTGTAGGAAAGAACTCATTCAAAAATTTTTTATTTGTAGTCGGTGTTTAGATAAGCTTAGCTGACCTTTTCCCCAATCTCAACAATTAGCTGGTGAAACAAGATATGCCTGGCCAGGAGAATACACGGTGTACCTTACTGCTGTGATAAAACAAACAGCAAACCCAATCCCAGAGATCAAGCCATAGAGGCAATTAAACTTTGTAGAAGGTGTCAGTCCATGTTCAACCAAGCAGACATAACAATTTCTGTAGCAAGAGGTATTTTGATTCACCATGAATCCTTTTGTTTTTATCAGTGACAGAGCTGAATTAGTGTTTGCTGGATACATTTCATCTTTCTCCAGATCACAGTTTATTTTTTAATTGGGTTTTCCAAAATCATCAGGTTGGGCTGGACTTCCGCTTTTTTTGAGTATTCTGGGAACTCTGAGGGCTAAGCTAGGAAAGATTCTGTTCGAGACGTGTGTGACATTTTTACGGATGCAGCTGGCCCCTGCCACCCCCTGACCGGTGGAACAAGGAAACGGGATGGAGGGTTGTGGATGAGAAGCAGATAGAAGATCCGGGGGAGAATGACCAGGGGAAAAGGGTGGTCTCTAACAACAGAGTTGTTCTCATCTAGGGAGAACGTGATTCTGCTCTGCTTTTGTAAGGCCCAGTGTTGGCCTTTGTTGGGAGCTTCTTTGATGTTTTCTTATAAAAGTGTGAGACCACGCTCTTATAAGACACGGATGAAAGTTCTGCTCATCAAATCATGTAACAGTGATTTCTTCTCTAAGAAAAAGTAAAGACTGTGTTGGGCAAGAGGACCTTAGGAAATGCTTCCCTGGTGATGATGGTGCCACCAAGAGATCAGAGACTCAGAGGCCCCTGGAATAAGCCCTGTAAGATGGAGGGTCACAAGCTGTGGAGACAGAATCTAGAAATATCCACTCCGGAAAGGCACCGCACATATGCGTTACTGACTGTCCTTCACTTAAGATTACAGGACCCCAGGAAAGGTGTCCCCCAGGGTAGGGCCGGGCCACAGAATAAAGACAGTAGGAGACAGGGATTTGACACTGGGACATTCTGCAGATGGCCCACAAGAGATCTCTGGAAGGGTGGTTCCTCCAGACCCAGCGTCGCGATCCCTCTAGAAGTGTTCTGTTCCCACAGGCACCCCAGCCACTCAGGAGAACCCTCTGGTGGCTCCCGGACCCACCCTCCCAGGGAAGTTCTACTCAGACTCTCCCAAATCGAGGTCCCAACCTCTCCGGGCTCCACAAATACCCTGGCTGGACATGAGAGAAGGGTCCCCATTGTTGAGTTTGCTCCTAGAGCACAGCTCAGGGGAGCAGAGTCTCCCCCCCACACTACATAATCCGATTTCTGCACTGGGTGGAGCTGATTGTACCTTCGTTGATTACAATGCTCTCGAGTCTAAGAGCTCACAGAGCAGGATGCATTGGTATCAAGGAAAGAAATGGTGCCCACAGAGGAATTAATTTAAAAGGAATTATCCTTACTAGTGGATGTGCTGGAAGAAGGCAGTGGGAGGTGGACAGGTAGGAGATTAGACTGACTTGAGCATTAAATAAAGCTACCTCGATTTAATACTTCTTAAATGTCTTTAATGCTGATTACAAAGGGAAATACAAAGTCGCCCTGGGCTTTCCTTTTAAGATGGAGTCCCCCGCACACGAAATCTCCGATGCGGTTCTCAACACTCGCATACACGTCACAGAAGTGCTTTGAGGGCCGGCATCCTCTGTGTTTGCTGGCCTCTGTTTTTAACACCAAACACTGTCCGGGACACTGTGGTCCCAGATTCTCTATTTCTCTATAACAGAATCTGATAGAGGTCTGCCCACCCAAGAGTTCTGCTTTTTGACTCATGGCACCTCATGAGTTAAGTCACTTTCTCTGAATTTGTGAATTAATAACATTAAAAAACATGTATTCAAGTAGTTTTAAAAATGCACTCACCATGATTTTCTTTTTTTAGAGAGAGAAGGGAAGCGGGAGAGAGAGAATCTTAAGCAAGCTCCACACCGAGCATGGAGCCTGACGCGGGGCTCGATCTCACGATCCTGACATCATGATCTGAGCCGAAATCAAGAGTCAGTTAAACATCTGACTGAGCCAACCACGTGTCCTTGCATTCCCCATGATTTTTATGAAGTTCAAGGAGCATGTTGAATTGTGGAGGAGAGAAGGGAACGTGGGTGGGATCTCATGGTGGTGCAGTTGTGACCTCATGAGGCATGTTGGGATCCCATGGTTGTGCAGCTGTGACCTCATGGGGCATGTTGGGTTTTTAGGATTTCTCAGTATGACTTTTTATTGGTTCATCAAGTGAAAGACGCCCAGAAGCCCATTAAGTGATGCTACCTCTCCCGTTGTTGGGGGTCAAAGACTAAAGAGGCTCGGTGACTCAGGAGAGAAGGAAGGAGCCTAGGGAATCTTGATTTGGATGTTTCAGAGGCCAGGCATATTTTTCCTTCCCTTGTCCCGAACTTGCTGTCTTAATGAACTGTAACCAGTACTGGCCCAAAGTATTGATTTTCCCATCTCCTGCTTTTATCATCCACCAACTGGAAAACAGTTGCTGCAGGCACCTGCTCCCAGAACAGTCCATGTGACTCATAACCTTGGGGCCTTTTTCTTCCTGTGCAGCATAATGAGAGAATTGTAGCTTTTCTCTGCCTTTTCAGAGGCTAACTTTTCATTCATGTCTGAGCAAACTTAAGGTTAGTATGACGTGCAAGCAATAGGAAATGAATTTTTTGCTATTGGTTTCAGGGTCTTAAAACGGATGCTTCTTATTTTCTCTTTGTTCTTCCCCTCTAGCAGTTACTAATAACCAGCAGGAGGAGTTCGGGCGAACAGAAATAAGTAACCAAAGAGTTTGCTTGTTGAGGCAGAACTTTTCTGGTCAGATGTGTGTCCTCTTCATGCATAGATCTGGGTGGGGTTTTGTTGAGGCGCATCATCATACCGAACTCCGTCTTCTGTTTATCTGCTCCTCTGTGTCTTCCATTTTGAAAGCGGTGGTCACTTTGTTTCTCATTAGCCATAGGTCCGCATGGTCACAATACAACAACAACTAAATGGGTAACCAGATAAGTATCGTTTATGATCTGCTAATAGGGTAATGTAATTAACTAAATTACGTAATGCCATAGGAAAGATAAAAATTTAGACTGAATTTCAGGAAATGTTTCCTGATTATAGGAAATATTTGATTAATAGAAAGGCTCTCAGGAGGACGGATAGGAGTTCTACCACTCAGAACATTTCAAATTAGATCAAAGCCAGAGAAATGGAAGCTGGGCTTTTGTTGATATCTGCGTATCTCTTAGATTCTCCCTTTCCAGACCACCCCATATGGGAGCAAGAATATTCTATTTAACTCTGGACAACTCTGTATAATAAGCAAGTTCTTGACAGCTGTGTTCTTCTAATATGAATCTCATTTTCCAGTTTCTGAACAAAAGTCATCTTTGCAACTCAAGTTGAAAGGAATGGTTTTACTTGATTTGGGAAAATACAAAACAGACAAATATCCCCGCAGCTTTGGGTTCCCCAAATGTGTCTGATGTCTGTTCTTTGTGGCTCTGAAATTCACCCGTGAGGCAAGATTCCATCTTGTCAGCTCCTAGAAGTGTACGGGCCATCACTCACAAGACCCACTGAACACATCGGAAGACGTCTTGTGCTCTCTGTGCGGTTCTTTGTATACCAAGGCCCATTCCATCGCGGCACCCTGCTCGTTGAGGTGGGCGGGAATGCCCGTTTGTTCCCCTGTCCAGTTTGATCATACGCACTCACTGAATATAGTCCTAGGTTTAAAGAGTTACTCAACACACACATGCAAAATAAAAAGTTAAAACCCCTCCCCAACTCTTCCCCAACAGTCCAGATTAGTTGGTATCATTTCAGAATTCATCGCTTTACTGATTTATCATGCATACACATGTGGCATGTGTGCTATTCCAGGGCAGTTCACAGACAATGTCGTATTATTTCAGGCATTACGATACATGGATTCAGCAATTCTAAACATCACTCAGTGCTCCCTCGGACAAGGACACTGCTCACCCTCCTCACTTTTCCCCAACCCCCCTAACCACCTCCCTCCAGGGACCATCACTGTGTTTTCTGTAGTCAAGAGTCTGCCTTTTGGTCTGTCTCTTTTTTTCTTTGTTTTACACACAACATGTTTTTAACTTAAATAGAATCATCCCATTTCTGTCATTCTGTAATTTGTGGTTTCCAATTAATAATATATCTCCGAGATCTTTTTCAGGGTAAAACATGGAGATCTATGTCATTCTTTAAAAAGAACTATATAGAACTCATGGTAACAGCATTATTTATATAACCATTCTTAAATTAATAAATGTTGAGTAATTTTTCCCTTCTGGGAAATGCTATAATAAATATTCACACTTATATATCTTGTGGATGAATATGAACATTTTATAACATTACGGGCTCTCACTAATACGGCAGACGTTGTTCCTCACACTTGGCAAATTTTACTTCATGTAACCCTCACAGCTTTACAAGGCAGATACAATCATTCTGTTTATAGGTGACGAAACTGAAGCAGAAAGTACTTGCTGCTCTTGAGATTGGGGCCTTTTTTCCCACTAAAGGTTCTAATTGGTGATTACTGATTTATTAAAAAACTATTGATTTTTGTATATCAATCTTTTACCTAATCTTTACAGTGAATTTACTCATAGTATTTGATAGTTTCAATTGATTGCATTGGCTTTTTTTTTTCTTTTAAGATTTATCCATTTGTTTTGCGATAGGGACAGTGTAGTGGAGGAGAGGCAGAGAGAGAGAAAATTTGAAGCAGTATCCTGACTGAACACAGGCAGACAGGGGGCTTGATCTCACGACCCTGAGATCATGACCTGAGCCAAAATCAAGAGTCAG
The DNA here is from genome assembly GCF_030435805.1 of Mustela lutreola. NCBI lineage: Eukaryota > Metazoa > Chordata > Mammalia > Carnivora > Mustelidae > Mustela > Mustela lutreola. Next base: position 5,371,956 of record NC_081294.1, on the reverse strand, counting down.
ATGCTCAACCTTTGGGCCTCCCAGGTGCCCAGATTATATTAACTTCTTAAAACAGTGTTATCGAGGTATGATTTTCAGACTGTGAAATTCACCTGTTTTAAATTACAGTTGATCACTTTTAGTGAATTTTCCAAGGTGGACGACGGATGGCGTAAACCAGTTTTAGAACATTTCCATTGCTCTAACTACATGCCTCATGCCTACTGGTAGTTAACCCCTTGTTCCTTCCTCCTTTGGCACTCAACAAAGCAATTTCTGTCCCTGTAGATTTGTGGTTTTTGGACATTTCATTTAAAAATAATCATACAAAATGTGGTCTTCTGTGTCTGGCTTCTTTTATTTGATGTCGTGTTTTTCAGGTTCATCCATATCCTGATATGTGTAAGTATTTCGTTTCCTTGTGTTCCTGACTGCCATCCCGTTGCACGGGTAAATCATCCATGCACCAGTCAGTGGACTTCTGGATCTTTCTACGTTTTGTTTATTATTAATGATGTTGCTATAAACATTAACATGGAAGTCTTGGTGTGAACATATGTTTTCATTACTTTGGGGTAGGTAAGCTAGGAGTCAAAATACTAAGTCATATGGTAAATTTATATTCAACTTTTTAAGATACAACCAAACTATTTTCCAAAGGGCTATACTGTCTTATATTTCCACTAACAATGCATTTCTATTAACAAGGACTATAGCTGATAACACCGTATTGTATAATTGAAATTTCCTAAAAGATAGAAGTAAAATATTCTTTTTTTAAATAGATTGTATTTATTTATTTGACAGAGAGAGATGACAAGTAGGCAGAGAGAGAGAGGAGGAAGCAGGCTCCCCGCGGAGCAGAGAGCCCGATGCGGGGCTCGATCCCAGGACCCCGAGATCATGACCTGAGCCGAAGGCAGAGGCTTAACCCACTGAGCCTCCCAGGTACCCCAAGAAATAAAATATTCTTAAAGAATATTTTGAGAGAATATTTTCCCCTTAAGAAGGGGAAAGAGGAGGATGAGAAGAAGGGTGGGGGAAATGGTTTTTCTGCGGTCCTTGCCTGTAAATGGCAGAGTTAAGAATCACACTGAGATCTTTCTAACTCCAAACCCCAAACTCTGAAATATGGCAACATCAGTAACTTTAAGATAATTATAAGTGATTTTCTTGGTGACAAAATAAATGTTTCTAAGGCTCTATTTAAAAAAAAAAAAAAAGCAAAACTTAAATTCTATATGGACAAAGTTGTTACCTTTTGTTGTTGTTGTTGTTGTTAAGTAGAAGGAAGAAGACAAGATATCTGAAGGAAAGAAAGAATGAGGAAAGTCTTTGATGGACAAACCCGCACCATGACAGCAGGTGAGACACTTCCTCTCCCAGGACCTGCTGATTCTGCTGCCTGAACTGTCATTACACCCACTTCTCTCTCGGATAAGTCATATTCTCCCCTCAAGACTTAACCCACGAATGTCACCCAAGAAGATGGCGGCATAACTGACTACCCACGCGTTACTGATAGAAGAAGGGTTTGTACTTCCGGGGGGGTGGGTATTAGATCATCCAAAATCCAGTGACACAATCCACCATTCTTTACCTTGAACACTCCTCCTGACACAGCTCATCTACTGGTCGCTGACCGGTGTTCTCCCAACAAACCCAGTAACATGTCCTGGCCACAGGGACACCAGAGAATGCTCCCGACTGCTCTCTGGATGCTGTGATCATAGCCTCCGATGCTGTGCATATCTCAGGGGTCTACACACGATTGATCTCTCAGGTCTACACACGATTGATCTCTCAGGTGACCAGAACATATGTGTCCCTTTACTCTAGCAGTGATGTACAAGGCTAACGGAATGAACCAGGGGGATTGGGAGTCTGTCCCTGCCACAAGGTCTTCCTCTGCTGCGCTCAAGAAGAGAAAATAGACCACTTCTCCTTTCGCTCAGGAGATCCACTTGATCCCAACATTCCCAGCACACTCCCATTTTCTCCCCCTTTAGAAGTGACAGTACGGTTGGTAGGTCAATTTAGAAATGGATAGACATGAACTCAAATAAAACTCCTCGTCTTATCTACATTCATGTCTAGCACATTTTCCATTGGATCCGATACTGGTAGAGGATTATCTTTTTCAATCCCAGCAGTATCCAACTGAGTTATCATACTTGATTTCCCCAATGCACAGAGTAATTCAAACATTCCTAAATCCCACTGAACAAAGGCACAACGTTTGAAACTTACTTCCAAGTCTGTCACATGCTGTGCGGACACATCCTGACAGAAAAGCTGACTTGGATTACGCTAAGTCTTTTTTCTTTAAAAGCCAAAGCTTTTGGTCTGGCTGATGATTCTGGGTGTTGATTTATTAATATCCCTGAGTTAAATACCAGCTTCACAAAGGCTTTCCACAAGACTTAGTCCACTTTAGACACATCTAGAAGAATCTGTATGTGCAAATACATAGAGTGGCTGAATAGAATGGATTTTCTAATATTAACATGGATCATTTGCTTAAACCCCGACTCTTATCCGAACAAATACTTTTCAGCATATATATTGCTTTTCTCTGAATCCTTTGGAATTTTAGCAAAAAAAAACGCCAAGGATTCCCTCAAGGAAAATACAAGTCTGGAGCATAACAGCTGAAAGGAGTCAGGGGGTGGCTTTTAGAAGAGAAAGTCTCCACATCTCTGTTCCCTAGACTTTTTTTTTTTTTTTTATAAAGCAAACAATGTTAAATAAACCAAAAGAATGGCCAGGAAGAAACCAGAGAAGGCAGTTGGAGATGCACTTCGCATTTTTCCTCCAGTTTCCAAGTTCCTCTGGTGAGGCAACATGAAGCTGTTGGAAGCCTCGCTGTTCTTGTGTTATTTCAACAGCACTCTCTTTGGCTCTTACCTGACATTCCTCAGTGAGGTTGAAGGGAATATCTTCTTTTAGTCACTTCGATTTTATTAATATCTTGGATTCTGTATATGTTTGGGATAAAAACTCTCATTTTGACCTCAAAAAGTAACTTGTTTCCCCTTGCTAAAAAGTGGATAGTAAAAAAGACACTTTTATTAGGAAAAATATCTTAAAAGACTGAGGTGTAATTCTTCAACTGTGCTACACTTCATTCTTCTAATGAGTTTGATGTTGATGAGAATAGGTATGCTAATGGAAAATCAATGTGTCTGAGGAAAACAAACTTTTTAACATGAACTTATATAATTAATATTAATTCTGGCACCCCTGGGTGTGCCTTTAGCTCAGGGCATGATCCTGGCATCCTGGGATTGAGCCTTGCCCTGGGTTTCCTGCTCAGAAGAGGGCTGTTGCTCCCTCTGGCCTTCCCCTGCTTGTGCTCATGCTCTCTCTCTCTCTTTTTCTGATAAAGAAAAAAAACTTAAAAAAATAATAATTAATATTAATTTTCAAAATTCATTTGAATGTCATTATCTATTGTGTGAAATGTATTAACTTTTGATAGTACATAGAATAAGAGGTATTTAAATTACTTAGTATCTAGTTTACAGGAACTCATACTGAAGTAGGTTGACTGTCATTCTATATACTATAGGCAAAATGTTGTGAATAATTGCTCAATTCTTAAAAGAAGCTCCAGGAGCATCCTTTGGATACCCCAGGTACTTCTTTTGCCAAAGTTCCCCCTCATTGACACAGCAATGGAGACAAATGCACAGTTTGGGAGAGAATGATATTGAAGGGGTTAAAAGAACTACAAGCTGAAAAACCTTTCAGAGGAAAAGCCGAACGTGGCCGAATCTGAAAGATGACGATGTGAGCCTTACTTATGCTACCCTGGAATCAGCTTCCCTTCTAAAGGTCATGCTGTTGCTCTCCGAGGCCTTGAAAAGGCTGAGAAATGTCAGTGCCTTTGTCACCACTACTACTACTGCCAGCAGCAAACCACCACCTTGAATAAAAGCGCACAAAGTGCGTCATTTTCTCATTAAGAAATAAGTAGAGGGGGGCTTGGGTGGTTCAATCCGTTTGGCGTCCAAGTCTTGATTTCCTCATGATCTCGGGGTTGTGGGATCCAGCCCTGTATCAGGCTCCACACTTCGCAGGGAGTCTGAGAATTCTCTCTCTCCCTCTGCACCTCCTCCCGCTCCCATGCTCTTTCTCTCCAAAAAATAAATTAATCTAAATATGTAAGATTTATACATATATAAATATATACACATAAACATATTGATTATATGTACAAATAAACATGTTTACATTTTAAAATTTAGGATTTCTTCCTTTGAGTGTGTTAAAAGCAACCACTAGCTTCATAATTCAGTAAATTCCTACAAATTTCTTGGTGCAAGACATAAACCAAATTGTGGAAAAGATACCAAGTTAACCCTTCCACCTGGTGGAAAGCAGCTTTTCTCCTCTTAAAGATGATCTTATTGAACTCTGCACATTCTGCAAATAAATATTCTAGAATATGTATATAATCCCTAAGATGCAAGAGATTTAAGAAATGGTCACTCTCTGAAACACTCATGGCAGGAACCAGTATTTAAAATGCAGGCCCAGTTATCCGCAGAGCATTCTGCTCTAAGAGAACATTTCTATGTGTAACCGATGGGACGGAGATGTTTATCAAATCTCCATCAGGAGTCCAAGGGAGTGTTCTTGGGAAGCACAGCTGGGGTATAATGGTGCAATCCATCTTATGGCACAGAAAACCCCTTCTCAACTGATGATATGTCTTCAGCAATGTCAAGAAGAGTGGAGAACAACAAATATCATATGACGTCACCCACATGGGGATCTTAAAAAGCCAGACTCATGGAAACATAAAACAGATCAGTGGTTACCAAGGATTAAGGTAAGGGAGGAAAGGGGAGGTGGTGGTCAAACAGCACGAACTCCCAGTGAGGATGAATACATTCTGGGGATCCAACGTGCAGCGTGGTGTTTAAAGTTGATAATACTGTATGATGTGCTGAACGGTTTCTAGGAGGGTAGATCTCAAATGTTCTCACCATAAAAAAGAAAGGGTAACTATGGGTCATGATGTAAGTGCCAGCCCATGCTATAGCGGTCATCATTTTGCAATATATCAATGTATCCAGTCAACACACTGTATGTCTTCAACCTAATGTGATGTCATATGTAAATTCTAGTTCAATTAAGCTGGAAGAAAAAAAATGTCTGATCATGTGGTCTTCCAGATTCCTGATGAATTCATGTTTAAGTAGACTCTCTCCCCTCACACAGACAGCCAATTCACATGGAATATGTGTAAATAGAGAAGTGCTCTAAGTGTGCACTGTGTGTTGGTGACAGTGGTGGTTGGGGAACAGAAGGACAGTGACCCACCCCCCTTTTTAAAAGCCATCTTCATAGATCTTGGTAGTGCTAAGGTATCTTGAAATCCACTTCCTGAGCATACAGCACAAAGAGACAAACGTCCTTTCTTGTATTTTGCAGGGAGATGGTACATCCCAATATAACAGTTTGTCTTTACGATGATCTGAGCACTGCATTTTGAGCTCACCAAAATTGTCAGCTTGATTCTCTTATTGACATGTGTGCTTGGGACAGAACACACAGATCCTTTGACAAAGATAATTTGGTCAATATTGCCATGGCAAGTTAACAAACAGGCATTTTATTTACCAGGTAGGCTCTCTGGATGCTGAGATATAGATGTTTTGTGCTTGGTCCAACTTTTTATGAATTTTGTTAAAGTTTTTAAACTTGCAGCGTTGAAGTCCAATCCCTACGCAAAGGGTCACAGATTTACATTCCTAGAGGAACAGGTAGTTAAGGGAATCACAAGGGGCAGGTTGGGGACCACAGCAAAATGAGACTGCTTGGCTAGAGCCAGTAATGACCACATAGAAACATGAGAGTACCTGTGGCCAAAACTAGCTTTTCAATAAGAGATAAATACCCAGATTTTTCGTGGGAATACTACTAATATTTAAATATTAACACAAATATAACAACCAGCTGAGATTAATGAATCATGCTTGGAAGGGAGATCTGCCTTATGGGCAACCAGGGGTGACTTCTCCCCAAGCTCCTGTTCTAAAAAGACTCAGTCCTGACTGGAGTTCTGGAAGTTTTCTTTGCTCATCACCTCTGTGTACTTCATCTGAAATTGACCAGTGAGTCTCATGAATTGACATGACATTGAAGAGTTCCAGGGGTTTCACATCCTTCATCTCAGATGAGTTAACAGAAGGCATTGAAATAAATAATTATGGTAACAATTACAAATAATATTTCCTTTGCACACACATCTAATGTTATAATTATATATTCATATGCACACAGCTGTAGACTCTAATCATCTAAGTAAAATAATTCATTCTTCCCATATTGCCATTTCTAACTAAAAATCTTAAGATGCAAAGGTCTGCAGTGACTTCCATGGACAAAGATTCTCCCCAGTACATACTCTTTGAACTAATATTTCTAGACTTCCTACAACGTCATCTTTCTCTGTCACAGCATGCAGAAAGGCAGATGAATTCTGTTCCTTCAATAAACAGTGGGTGTTTCAAAAGAAAAGTCTGTGGAAATGCCTCTGGAATGGTATTGACAGCTTTTTTCACCTGCAGAGTTTTGCATTGATCTTACCGATTAATCTCTCCATGGGTGTGTGACCTTGCTGATCTGTTTGATCTGGAATAATAGTTATACCCTTATCCACTGCCTGGATTGATCATTGTCTGTGTTTACTGCCTCATAGTATGCCCAAACATCGTTTCTTTTTTACTTTTACATACAATAAAAATATTAAAAAATCAATAAAATCAATGTCTTATCAAAATCACCAGATGAAGCAGAGTGTGAAGGGCTCCACCTAATTGTTCATTCAATGATGAACCTTGCAAGGGCTGCCTCATTCTCTCCTGCCTGTGATAGACTGTAGCTCCTGGTGGGTAGGGACTGTTTATGAGGCTGTGTGACAAATGGGGAAAAAGGAGTCACATGAGTGTTTTCATTTCACTCTCCTTGTCTATGTAGAGTGTGAGGTGGAGGCAGATGAGGGAGAGATGAGTTTACGACCTCTCAGTTTCAAGTTCGAGCCAATGAACCCTACTTTTTCTTTTTTACTTTTATTTTTCTTTTTTACTTTTCTTTAGAGAGAGAGAGAGAGAGCATTGCAGGGGGAAGGGGTGGAGGGAACAGGAGAGACTCTCAAGCAGATTCCCCTGTGCACAGAGCCTGCTGCTCCATCCCACAGCTCTGAGGTCAGACCTTAGCCACAACCAAAAGTCAGAGCCTAACTGACTAAGCCACCCAGGTGCCCCTGAACCCTACTTAAAAAAAAAAAAAAAGTATTTCTTTGTCTTTTCCTCCCTATTTATAACCCCCTTTGTTCTCGAGCAGTCAATGTATTTGGACTCTTTTGACATTTGCTGCCATAAACTGAAGGGTATAGAAAAGAACCATGTTGGTGAGTTGGTAACCCAGCAGGCTAATCACCCCAGAATTTGTATTTTAAGAGTATAGGCTGGGAAATTATAGAATTTAGTGGAATTAGTGCCCGACGGTCATATCCCTGCCACTATGCTCCTTAGAGGAAATGAGAGAGAGAGAGAGAAGGAGATTGTGGTTGGGGTAGGCTTTATTACCATGTTGGAAATCCCATCATGCTGTAGAGCTGATCTCTGGAAGTTCTTCATGTTGTGTAATGAAAACTGTACTCTGTGACCATCGACCATGCAGTATAGCCTTTAGATTACTGTGTGTGTTATACACTTAATGTTTTCTAAAAAGGGAGACCTTATGCTTCCTACTACACATTAAAAAATATTATAATACGCAGAGTGGGAAGAAACTTGGGGAGTGATGGATATGTTTGTGGCCCCAATGGTGGTGATGATTTCATGGGTTTTACCCAGACTCATCAGGTTGTATGCATTAAACATGTACAGCTTTGCACGTGTCAATCATACCTCAATAAAGTGGTTTAAAAAAAAAATCACATCATGAAGATAACTGCTTTCAGCATTATGCACAACAAAGAAACAGGTAATAAGAAAATTCTTCACCAAATTTTATCAACCCAGTTAAGTAGTGTTTTTTTCGGGGTGGGGAAGATTGTTGTTTGGTTTGGTTTGGTTTGGGGGTTTTGTTTTGTTTTTATTTGTTTGTTTGCTTGTTTTTGCTAAATAATGTACCAACACACAAGTACAGTGGCATTAAAGACCCTGATTGATCATTGTTATCCCCAGCTGACATTAATCTAAGATTATTTAACCCACGGAGACCTCTGTCTTGAACGGCCTTGTCTGCTCTTGCACTCTAAGACCCCATACAATGGACTCAGGATAGATTCAGTGAATGAATGAGTTGAAAAACACATATAGCCCATAGAAGGGGAGAATTGAAACAGTGTCCCACATTGCAGCCCACAAGAATGACTAATCAGATGAGAAATCTCATGGAGGGAAATGTCCTTACATTGAATCTGTATTTCTACAAATCAGGGAGATAAATCTTCACAAAGTGCAAAATCCATGCCTCAGTGGAAATCAGAGCAGAGCCAACCTCCTTGTTAGTTCTGTCCCATAGTAGTGGGGTGACTTTGGGTACAGAACCAATCTCTCCAAGCCAGCGTGTTCATCTCTACTGTGCAAGTGGTGCTTACCTCAAGGGAGGTTGTATTAACAGCAAAAGTGAGATCTGAAACACGAGCAAGAGCAAACATTTCCCTTGCCTTTCCACTTCCTGTTTTTTCTTACAACACTCCCATCTCTTTCCTTAATACATTCACATCATTACTGAGAAAATCGCACTGTGTGCTCCGTTGCTGGCCCCACCAAAATCTGGTCATGTCACTTTTAACAAGTTGCTTACTATCTTTTTAAAATCTTATTTACTTAAAGAAAAAAAAAATTTTAAGTAGCCTCCTCCCGGTGTATAATGGAATGTTACTCACCCAAATGCAGGGCTTCAACTCACCACCCTGAGATGGGAAATAATCCAGTCAAGAAATGGGCAGAAGACATGAACAGACACTTCTCCAAAGAAGACTCACAAATGGCCAATAGACACATCAAAAAATTTTTCCATATCAGTTGGCATCAAGGAAATACAAATCAAAACCGCAATGAAATACCACGTTACACCAGCCAGAATGGCTGAAATAACAAGACCGGAAACAATAAAATGTTGACAAGGATGCGGAGAAAAGGGAAACCTCTTACACTGTTGGTAAGAATGCAAGCTGGTAGAGCCGCTTTGAAAAACCATGTAGAGGTTCCTCAGGAAGTTAAAAATAGAGCACTCCTAGAACCCAGAAATTGTACTACTGGGTATTTACCCCAAAGATGTGGATGTAGTGAAAAGGAAGAGGCACCTGCACCCCAGTGTTCACAATGTAGCAGCAACGTCCACAATAACCAAACTTTGGAAGAAGTCGAAATGTCCTTCAACAGATGAATGGATAAAGACATATATTAAGATATATCTGTATATAGATATACCTATATTTCTATATCTATATATAGCTATATCTATCTATCTATCTATCTATCTATATATATATATATATATACACATACAGTGGAATATTACTCCACCATGAGAAAGTATGAACACCTACCATTTACACTGACAGAACACCTACCATTACACTGATGGAACTGGAGATATTATACAAGTGAAATACGTCAATCAGAGAAAGACAATTATCATATGGTTTCACTCATATGTGGAACATAAGAAACAGTGCTGAGGACCTCAGGGGGAGGGAGGGAAAACTGAATGGGAAGAAATCAGAGGGAGACAAACCATGAGAAGCAAACTGAGGGTTGCTGGAGGGGAGAAGGGTGGGGGGATAGGATAATGGAGTGGTGAGCTTTAAGGAGGGCATGTGATGTGATGAGCACTGGGTCTTGTACACAACAGATGAATCATTGAGCAGTACACCAAAAACTAATGATGTACTATATCTTGGCTAATTGAATTAAAAAAAAAAAAAAAAGACTTGACCTGAGATCAAGAGTCAGACGTTTACTGACTGAGCCACCACCCAGGAGTCCCTCTTTCCTCACTTTTAAAATGGAAGAAATGACACAACCTGTAATGAAATGTATCCATTAGAGCCCTTTGTCAACCTCATTCTATCTTCTTTTCTTTGGGGAATTATGGCTGCTGTCTTTGTTAGTGTCCAACCAGGAAAGTAAGAACCACTCTAAATATGTACAACAGAAAGACTTTAATTCAGGAGATTGGTAAGCCGATGATGGAGGAAGTCAGGAAGCCAGCAGAAGACTGTGGGGCTGGGGGGAGGCAGAGATTGGCAACAGCAGACAGTGGACAGCCTGGGGAGGTGATGGTCCAGGAGGCTGAGGGCCGGAGACATGTGCCCAGGCCTGTCTGCTGGGCATGGGCTGAGACAGAGGGTGAGAAATACCCAAGCTTGGGACGCCTGGGTGGCTCAGTTGGTTAAGCAGCTGCCTTCAGCTTGGGTCATGATCCCAGTGTCCTGGGATCGAGTCCCACATCGGGCTCCTTGCTCGGCGGGGAGCCTGCTTCTCCCTCTGCCTCTGCCTGCCATTCTGTCCGCCTGTGCTTGCTCTCTCTCCCTCTCTCTCTGACAAATAAATAAATAAAATCTTAAAAAAAAAAAAAAAAGAAAGAAAGAAATACCCCAGCTGTACTGTTCTTCCCATCCCTTGTTTCCCTCCATGGACTGAATGAGGTCAGGAGCCAGCTGCATGGGGGAAAATGCAGCCCAGTGCGGAAACCAGTGATCCTGGGAGTGGGACAGAGCCAGAAAGGACAGAGGATGATGGGATTGCCTGCTGACAGCACTCACATCCACCACATGCTGCTGACCATCCCAGAAGCCACATGTGGAAACAAAAACCCCAATTCAGTGGATATAAATAGAGAATTATTTAATGTGGCGTAGAAATGTTTTCATAGGTGGCAGCAAAAGACTATGGGGATGCTGCTTTGCATTATCCCTCAGTTAAACCTTGGATTTCCCAGTCTTTTTGGACTCTTAGAATGCCATCAAAAGAATATTCCCTCGGTTTTTATAAGGATGGTCCGCATAAGGGGTTAAAAAAGCATATAAAAATGAGTTTTCACAGTACTGAATTGCTGTATGATTTCTAGTAATTTGAGGATGGAGTCTTTTGGGTTTTCCATATAAAGTATTATGTCATCTGCAAAGAGAGAGAGTTTGATTTCTTCATTGCCAATTTGGATACCTTTTATTTTTCTTTGCTGTCTGATTGCTTTTGCTAGGATTTCTAGTACTATGTTGAACAACGGTGGCGAGAGTGGGCATCCTTGTCATGTTCCTGATCTCAAAGGGAAGGCTGTCAGCTTTACCCCATTGAAGATGATATTCACTATGGGTTTTCATAGATAGATTTTATGAGGTTAAGGAATGTTCCCTCTATCCCTATACTTTGAAGTGTTTTAATCAGGAACGGATGCTGGATTTTGTCAGGTTGGTGCAGCCACTTTGGAAAACAGTGTGAAGATTCCTTAAGAAGTTAAAAATAGAGCTACCAGGGATGCCTGGGTGGCTCAGTGGGTTAAGCCTCTGCCTTCAGCTCATGTCATGATCTCGGGGTCCTGGGATCAAATCCCGCACTGGGCTCTCTGCTCAGCGGGGATCATGCTTTCCCCCCTCTCTCTCTGCCTGCCTCTCTGCCTACTTTTGATCTCTGTCTGTCAAATAAATAAATAAAATCTTTAAAAAAAGATAGAGATACCCTATGACCCTGCCATTGCACTATTAGATATCTACCCCAAAGATACCGATGTAGTGAAAAGAAGGGCCAACTGTACCCCAATGTTCATAGCAGCAATGGCCACAATCGTCAAACTGTGGAAAGAACCAAGATGCCCTTCAACAGAATGAATGGATAAGGAAGATGTGGTGCATATACACTATAGAGTATTATGCCTCCATCAGAAAGGATGAATCCCCAACTTTTCTATCAATATGGAGGAGATTATGCTGAGTGCAACAAGTCAAGCAGAGAGTACTCTGCTTATCATATGGTTTCACTTACTTGTGGAGCATAAGGAATAACATGGAGGACATTAGGAGAAAGAAAGGAAAAGTGAATTGGGGAAAATCGGAGGGGAAGATGAGCCATTAGAGACTGTGGACTCTGAGAAACAAACTGAGGGTTTTGGAGGGGAGGGAGGTGGGGGTAGGGAGAGCCTGCTGGTGGGTATTAAGGAGGGCACGGATTGCATGGAGCACTGGGTGTGGTGCATAAACAATGAATCTTAGAACACTGAGAAAATAAAATAAAATTTAAAATGAGTTTTCAGGGGTTCACAGTGTTTCTCTGAAAGTTTTAGCATGGTATTTTTATGGAGTTTCATTTATTTCATTAAAAACATAGGCAGGTCTACATTTGTTCAAAGACAATTCTTTCCAAAAAGCCAGTTCCCTTGTCAATTCTTGCAATCTGCTGTCCTTTTACAATCAATCCATGTGCCTATTAATTCAGTATTTGTCTTGAGCTCTATGTGATGCATGAATATGAATAAGACAGACTTTCCCTTAAAGAGCTCAGGCTTTATTTGGGAAGGAAGGCGGGACAAGAGAACATAAATGATGGCATAAAATGTCATAAGGAAGAAATCGTGTATTAGGAGGGCTATACTCTGGAATCTGGATCTTGAGGGTTTTTTTTTTCTTTTTACTTCTGTCTTAACCTTTGAGGAAACAGCAGGAGGACGTGGATGTCTTTAGCAGGGGGATTACTCTGCTCACCACAGGTAACGTTCAAGAGTTTGATGCAGCGTGCTAAACACTGGATCAAGATTGCTCTTAACAAATTCTTTCACTACCTTCTTAAAATTCCAAATTAATGACTTTTATCCAGCAACCCCCACCCCTCACACCAGTGCCTGCCTGTACCTCTCAATGCTGGTGCCAGGGTAAGTGAGCCAGGTCCTACCTTGACAAGTGTTAGGTTTTCCCTGAGGATGGAAAAAGGCGAACAGAGCAGAAAAGACAACAGTTGTTCAAACACGGATGTCTAAGAGCACCTCATTCGTAAACTTCCTGCTCCCCTGGTTTTCATTCAAAGAGTTATATCAAGTTTGGGCTATATTTTCTTTAGTTCCCCAACTTCTTGTCATGGGTTTCTTAGGCTCCTCCCACCCCAAGCTGCAACCGGGAGGTGAGGATACTTGAGACAAGAATGGGGGGAAGGGGTCCTCTCTACTGTCCTCTCCAATCTCCCTGAGCACTGAGGATAAGCTAGGTTTCTGCATAGTGGTTCAGGGGGGTGAAGGAAAGAGTGAAGGGAGAATGAATGAAAGAAAGAGTCAAGACAACAAAGCAACTGAAAAGAACTTAGGCATTGGGATAACGGAAATCTGGGTTCCAATCCACCATCTTCTCACCGTGATTTAGGACAACTAGTACAACATCTCTGAGCCTTTCCTTGTGATTTGTTGGAACAATTAATGATAAAGAATTTAAAGCATGAACCAGAAACAGTGACTCCACTATAAATTCTTAAAAGACGGAAGGCTTAAAGAAGATGTAGTTCATATATATAATAGAATATTACTCAGCCATCGGAAAGGATGAAGACCCACCATTTACAATGACACTAATGGAACTGGAGGAGATTAAGCTGAGTGAAATAAGTCAAACAGAGAAAGACAATTATCATACGGTTTCACTCACATGTGGAACATAAGGAATAACACAGAGGATCATAGGGGAAGAGACGGAAAATGAATGAGAAGAAATCAGAAAGGACACAAACCATAAGAGATTCTGGACTCTGGGGAACAAACTGAAGGTTACAGAAGGGAGGGTACGGGGGGGATGGGGGAACTGGGTGATGGGCATTAAGAAGGGCATGTGTTGTGATGAGCCAGTGTTCATTGAAACTAATGATGTTACATGTGACACGCAACTAATGAATCATTGAACACTACATCAATAACCAGTGAGGTACTATATGTTGGCTTATTGGACATAGTAATAACAACAGCAACAACAACAACAAAAAAAAAACCCCAGAAGATGAAGGCTTTGTTCCATAAAGATGGGGAGGTTTATGTGTTAGCTTAGTATGGGAGAAAAAGAAACCAAGAAAATTTGTGTTTTCTTCAAATGTATTTTAAATAATAATGGGTTCTTGATGCGAAATCAGCTAAAACTATTCAAGTGTGGTCACAGAAATTTCTTGGCCATTCCTTGACTAGACTTGGATGGGATATAAAGCTATGAAGAGAAATTGCTGCCATTCCCCTCGGATTGATTCATTTAATTCCTTTCCATCTGTTCTATTGTGATCTTCTGTTGAAACAAGGTAGGCTATAAATAAGTACATAAATACCACCACTGTTTGACAAACTATCAGTTACTGACATTTTAAGGCATAAATCAAGAATTCTGTGTTATTATTTCCATTTTACAGGGAAGAACTGGAAGAGTTAGTCTGAGCTGCCCGGGGTCACAGAGCTGGTGACTGGCATTCCAGAATATGGACACTTTCTGGCTCTAGAGTCTGTTCCCTGAACACTGTATTATAACTACAGTAACAAGTGGGACAGCTTCTTTGATGTATCTGACCTAATTTGAGCAGGCCTTGCTGTGGAATGTTGTCCTGTCACATACCTTGAACTAGCTTAGGCACCCGAATAGCTCGGGTTTAGCCTGACTCCTGTTTCCACCATTGGAAACTCTACTGCAGGCATAACTGAATGTATGAACATTCTTTCTGGAAACCCATGGCCCATTTTGTCCCTTCCAAGAGACAGTAGGAGTTTTGAGGCACAGCTTGTCAAGTCAACTGTTCCAAGGCTCTCAAACACCCAGGGGCTGACTCCTGGGAGGGCAGGCAGGATGTCATGAGTTTGAGCAAAATTCTTTGTTATTGTCACAGGCTCTTTGAGGAAGAAGGACAACTTTCAGCAATATTCAGTTCCTGCAAAATCTGCCTGCTTTATATATTTGGCAGAAGTTGAAAGCTGGGGGTACATAGAATGAGCTTAGTGTCTCCCAATTACTGGGAGCAAGAAAGTAAGAAGAGCTTATCCCGCATCTTCCCCACTTAGGAAAGAAACAGTGTTTAAATTCATTAAGAGGAATTAAAGACCAGAGCCAGCCTGTGGACAATGTGACCTAGGTTGCATTTATTTTAAAATAAATTTTAAAAATAAACATATATGAGTTTTCCATCTGTCTGGGAAGGTAGATAGAGCAGTTTTGGGGGGACTTGGGAAATGCAGCTTCTTTCCCTAAAGTGATATGTTTTATTTAATTGCTTTAAGACTGATTTTTACCTCTAACATGGGGGAGAAGGACCAGGTCAAGTTGTTTACTTTCTTTAAAGTGTTTTTATTTGAAAAATTTCAGCATCCAAGGAAAGTTGCAGCAACAGTACGGTGAGGTTCCGAGCCCCGTTCATTTGCATTCACTGGTGCTATGCTTGTTTCTCTCTTTTCTGTGATAATAATGATGATGAAATTTTTAGTATTTGACGCAGCATTTCAGAGTCAATTGGAGACATTGAACTTTTTCAGGTCTAACTACTTCTGTGAAGCATCTCTTCCAAAACCAGGACGCAATTATCAGTCGGAAAATTCACATTGATACCCTGGTACTGTATAAACCACAATTCATACTTACATTCCATCAGATGTCCCAATAATGTACACTGTAGCAATGTTTCCTAATCCAGAGTCCAGTCCAGGATCACACTTCCATTGAACTCAACAGGACTCCTGGGTCTCCTTTGATCTGAAACATTTCTCTTATCTACTTTGTCTTTTGTGACATTGATCTTTTGGGATTACGGAGCCAAGGTTTTGCATTAACGTGATGCTCCCCCATGTTCAGATTTGGGTAGTGCATTTAGGGCACAAGAAAGGAGGTGGTATCTTTGTGCATTAGCTCAAAGGCTGTGCGGCCAACTTGGCTCGTTGTCAGTGACATGCCCTCTGATGACTTGGTCCAAGAGGTGTCCTCTGCCGCAGTGACTGCTTTCCCTTTTGTATACGTAGGAAGGAATCTCTGTGAAGATTCTTTAAGGCTGAGCACATATACTCTTTCTTCATTGAACTCCCATCAAGGAGTTTAGCTTTCTTTGATGAGTCATGCTTCGAAGCACTCGGCGCTGTGATGGCTGCAAAATGCCAATTTCCTGACCTTCCTTCTGCATTTGCATATTGGCTTTCTGCTGGAAGAAGGGGTTTACTCCGCTCCATTTAGTTACGGTGTTTATTGTCTGTCTGTGCTTTGTCACTCCAGACTTGTGCCTGAAACACTTTTTTGACCCAGACCCTGAGATAATGATGTTGAAGCACTATTTCCCTGGGGGTGGGGTGGAGGGTGGGGAATGCATGTACTCACAGACACCTGCCAGAGTGCATATATTGTTCGGATTTTGCTGGATCCTTGAAGTCCATTTATAGGCCAATCTTAAGGTAGTCACAAAAATTTGCATAATGGCTCTAAAATGCAGTGATACTTCTGCACCTGTTGAAATTATTTGCAAGCAAGCAGATGCTAGGTCTACTAAAATGAGGAGGACAGATGCATTCCTAACTCCTCAATTACCAGACAGCTTCTTAGAAAGCAGGTTATTTTGGTTTCTTTTATGACTATCACTGTACAAGTGCCTTCAACACACCCTTAAAAGCCATACAGTATCTCTTGAATGCTCAGAAAGCTAGAGAAACCCTCTCCTCGGCTCCTCCTTCAACCTTTGGGTCCCTGCTGCTTACAGGGCAGCAGAGGCCCTATTGATTCCGGTGAGGCTCTTAGTGCGCTCCAGTGTGGGTACAAGTCGCCACTCATTCCAGGCTGCATTCTGGAGAAAGTGGCAGGAGCAGACCCCCTATGGGGGCTGTCCACAGACAATCACACCTTTATTCTAACGGAGGAGAAATATCGGCCATGCCAGGAGCCGATGACTTTGTATTGAGGCTCTGAGATAGGTAGACCAGAGTTCAGACCCAGGCTTGACATTGGACATCCCTAAATCTTCATTCTCTGACACACACAGTGGGGACGGGCTCCACATTTGGACCAAGTGTCAGGAAGAGCAGGTTCAGGTCTGTGGAAGGGAGGAGACGGGAGCGGGTAGTGATACAGAGGCTCATCAAAACTGTTATGCAGGGCTTCAACTCACCACCCTGAGATGGAAAATAATCCAGTCAAGAAATGGGCAGAAGACATGAACAGACACTTCTCCAAAGAAGACTCACAAATGGCCAATAGACACATCAAAAAATTTTTCCATATCAGTTGGCATCAAAGAAATACAAAGCAAAACCGCAATGAAATACCACATTACACCAGCCAGAATGGCTAAAATAACAAGACCGGAAACAATAAAATGTTGACAAGGATGTGGAGAAAGGGGAAACCTCTTACACTGTTGGTAAGAATGCAAGCGTAACAGTGCCTGCTTCCCCATTCATTCACTCCTTCCTTCCTTCCTTCTCTTCATCGTGAAACACTTACAGAGAGATACTATGTGCAACTAAGATGGCTAACACCAGTCCGGCATCTTGTATCAAGGAAAAAAATATCAACTGTTTCATTAATATGATCCTAAATCTCTTTTAAGGATTTTATTTATTTATTTGAGAGACAGAAAGTGCACAAAAGGCAAGGGGCAAAGGGAGAGGGAGAGAGGCAAGCAGACTCCCTGCCGATCGGGAACCCTGACGCAGGGCTCAGTCCCAGGACCCTGAGATCATGACCTGAGCCCAAGTCAGACATTTAACCCACTGAGCCACCCAGGCGCCCCGATCCTATATATATATATATATATATTTTAAGATTTTATTTATTTACTTGACAGAGATCAAAGTAGGCAGAGAAACAGGCAGAGAGAGAGGAGGAAGCAGGCTCCCCGCTGCGCAGAGAGCCCAATGCCGGACTCCATCCCAGCACCCTGGGACCATGATCAGAGCAGAAGGCAGAGGCTTAACCCACTGAGCCACCCAGGTGCCCCCCAATCCTAAATATCTTAATGATTTCTTCAAGGAAAGTACTTGAAGCTTTACCGATATATAAATTTGGAGGATATGATATCTAGAAATGCCTTCTCAGCTCACATTACTATCTATTGTTCAGATCATTTATCTCTACTAGTCCCCTTTTTTTTCTAAGGAAGCTATTTTGGGTAATCATCTTATTATCTTTATTATTATAATATTCTTAGTATTTTAGGATAAAGAACAGATATTTCTGCTGCTCGCACTTCCTTTCATTGGTAGAAATTCTCTGCTTCCCTGACAAAGCAAAATGAGAAAAAAAAAAAAACATAAAAAAATAGAAAGACCCCAGATAGATGCGAGTGGGTGAGGGTGGCCAGGTGACCAAGCACTGGGTGCCTTCAGAGGTGAATGATGATTTCAAAGATGTATCCTTAGGTATCAAGAAAGACACCACATTTAATTTACCAGATGAAGCATTACACCAAGGTCTGATTTACCCAGATGAAGCATGAAGACATTATGGCCACAAGCCCTATCACAGTTTAAAAATTGGGAAGAGGCATTTAAAATTTATTCAACCCTCAGCAATAGTTGATATTGATTTTTTCCAAGTCCTTCAATCCTTGAAATGTTAAAAAAAAAGATATTATGTCTGAGGAAATTCAGCACCA
This sequence comes from Mustela lutreola, assembly GCF_030435805.1. NCBI lineage: Eukaryota > Metazoa > Chordata > Mammalia > Carnivora > Mustelidae > Mustela > Mustela lutreola. Next base: position 5,353,375 of record NC_081294.1, on the reverse strand, counting down.
AATACGTTTACATCATATTGTGTGAGAATTGATGTGTTTGAGAGTAGGTGGGAAGAAAGGAGATTTGGTTGGAAATAGTGAGGGGGGGGGCGATGGGGTAAAGGTGGGTGGGGGTGGGGTGGAGAGCGGGAGTTAGGGGTGGTCTGTGGGGGATGGGGTGGGCAGGAGGAGGGCTGGTAACAAAAGCACTCTTGTAATTACACCTTGTGATTCGTTGATAGCACAGTACTAAATGGGGGAGAAGGGATCTTGTGTCATTTATTACATAGGCTAGTTGTAAAAATCAAATAGAGTAATGTAGAATGTTTATATAAACTGTAACGCGATGGACAAATATAGCATATTTTAGGAAGGATTTCTTCACTCGGGAGGAATCCCATATGATCACCATATGGTGTGACATTGTTTCCTTTATGTGAGTGCAAGGTAGAGAATTGCAACAGCATTGCCTACCAATACTTAAACGTGAATAAATTTCCAGTTCTGGAAAATTTACCATATCAGAAAGTTTTCTTGAGACAATAGAAAAAACTAGCATTTACCCACTTATTCACCAATCAGTAAGCACTGAATGAATCTCCACGATGTGTTAAGTATCAGTCTGGGCCCCAAGGATTCAGAAAGGTAAGGCCAGTCCTGAAGCTTCGGACATCCTGTGTCTGGGGAAAAGGGCGGGCAGTACAGGAACTGTTCGAATACAGGCAGGTTTCTTCCTGACTTCAAGCCCCTGGCTCTCTCTTACTTAGAACATTTGCTTTAGAAAACTTGCTATTGGAAATCCTTTCTCTGCCCTTTTTGAGATGCGGATCTTCTCCTCGACTCTTGCCAGTTTTAAAGCCCAGGAAATGTCTTTCTCAGGGACCTGGGAGCCATGCCTGTGAGCTGTGGTCATCAGGAAAGACGGGACACCTGCCACCCAGTCTCTGTAAGAGGGTGGGACCTAACTTTGGTAAACACCGAATAGCAAACTCAGATGGCCTAATCTCGTTAGCCACAGGCCCATAATGCCTGCCCTGCCATGCTTTCCCAGCATCTCCCCAAGGCTTTGAAACTATGTCCTCCTTCGTGTATGATGCTTTTAATCTCTTCTATTAGAATCTCTCCCCTACTCCAGAAGTCTTGAATAAAGTCTTTCTTGCCTCTTTAACTGACCCAGTGCAATTTTTCTCTTGCGAGACAAACACGGAGGAATGAGAACAGAGTGACGGACAGAGAATTAGGACAAAGATAGATGAACCGTGGCTTCCGTGACACTGGAGCTGCTTAGATGCTGAACTGCATTCTACCCCAAGTCCAAGGGTCCATGCTCCCTGAGCTTTGGGTACACTGGGCTGTCCAGCTCTATCTGCCTTGTCCAGAGGCAGCATCGCATGAACAAAATACCTAGTATTTTATTCAGTTATTTGCGATACACTACCTCCCTGAGGTGAACAACCACGGCTTACCAGTGCATGATTCAGAGAGCCGGAGAAGAAGGCTTTTCCAGGAAAGGCAATTAGCATTGGCTTTGAGGAAAAATGCCTTTGTTTTTAAATACTGAGGGATTGGAACTTTTGAACCTGGCTAAGGAGCCCCAGGAGAGCGGACAGAACCACAGTAAGAACAGGGAAGTTGAGCAGAGTGTGTGCCACAAGGGAAAACACATGTGATGCTCTCACCAATCATTTCTGCATTCCCTGTGGTGTGCCTTGGTGAAGTAGCTAAATGCCATACCTCTTTTTCTTCTTCCACGGACCATGGTTCCCAGCAGCCACCTGCTGCTGGCGCAGGACCGACCTAATCTCACCCGTAGTGGCAGCAGACTCCAAGTCACCAGTGCCTCACAATGAGGGGAACCAACTGGTATGATGCTTCTGGGGGGTGACCGGGCAACCAGAATTGAGTTGTTTTGACAGGCTTCCCTTGGCGTCTCACTGTCCCCGGGACACGGACAGCCACTGACCTTTGCTGACTGCAGCCGCTCATCGATATGCACCAGCGATTCTAAAACCGTGCCATGTTCATTAGTGCGTTGGTACCGGATGGCTCAACCCACATACCCACCAGCTTGTCAGTCCACAGCACCCCTTTGGGGTTGCAGGCAGCTTCCTCTTTCTCACTGCTGGTTGCAGGGTTGTTCTTTCCGCTGGGAAACTGGAGGAGTAATATCTCAGAATAATTTCTGCTCAAATCGTAGTTTCTTAGCTGGAACTTCTAAGGTCGTACGTCTTCTGAATCGTTCTTTTCGTTCTTTTCTGGCTGCCTCCAAAAGATTTTCAGTGTTCTCCAGATATATATATATATATATATATATATATATATATATATATATATATATAATTTTCTCCCCAGTCACTACCTGAAAGTACAAAGGCTCTTCTGAGGAACGAGCGGTTTCTCACCTCTGGAACGGCATCCTCAGCCTCAGCAGAATGGGAAGGACCTGAGTCCTTGGCAGATTCCCTGGACCCCAAATCTGAGAAGGCAACCGAGAGCTTACGCCAAAAAAGATGTCCATTTAAACATGACATCAGTGTATCCCCAAACGCTTTCTGTACCACTGCCCCTTGTGAATACCAGTTTTCCTGCAGGAGGGAAGGCTCGGTGTGCACGAGCCAGGCTTGGCGAGGCTATGGGTTTAATACCCGCCCGCCACTGGGGTGTTATGTATTCAAGATGAAAAGTCTAGGTTGCAGGCATGTTTGTAGACTTCAACAGAGAATCGAACTGGATTCCTCAATACTCAAACAAAATAGGTGGAAAACAGCTATTTTAGAAATGCCCATCTCTTGACGGAACTCAACCTTGATTCATTCCATTGAACAGACGTGAACACACTGGAGAGTCCACTTTACTGAACTGGGGAGCATGTCTATAAACTCCTCCTTCAGCATTAAAGCCTGAAGTAAAAAGTGCTCCTAAATCAGTTGGTCTGTGTCTCCATGTAGAAATAGTAAATAAAAATATTAAATTGGACATCCTATAATCAAATCAGCAAATAGAAAATAAACTTCAAGAATCAAGTAGTCAAGTTCCTTGCCTGCACACAGGTGTTTGTTTTAATTTCCTAGGATCAAAAGACTTGATTTGCCTTCCACCCACCCCACCCCCCAACTCCTGCCATCTCCCGTAAGATCTTCCAGAAACCCTCAGCGGCTCATGCAGGTATCCTGGTCAGCCTGATTGATGGAAGGTTCTTCCTTCCTTCCATTTAATTCCCATTTCTTCTATCTTAATTTAAACATTATGTGGACTTACTTTAGCTGGTAAATAAGTATTTGCCTTGGGCTGCCTTACCATGATATCATGGACAGAATGGCTTAAATAACAGAAATGTATTTTCTTCCCATTCTGAAGTGTGGATACCTGTATGGTTGCCTTCTGTCTTCTCACTGCGCTCACATGGTCTCTTTGGCTCAGGAGGGAGATGGAGCACTCTTCCATTTCTTCCCGTGAGGGCATGAGTCCCTTCAGAACGTGGACCTACCCACATGTCCCCAACCAACCCTGATCACCCCCTCAAGACTCCATATCCAAGTCCATCACGCTGGGGGTTAAGGTTTTCACATAGGAACTTCAGGAGCACAAGCACTCAGTCCTTAACAACTTCCTATTGAATACTTCCTTTCCTTTGGGTTTTATAAGTTTGGGTGAGCCTGGTAGTAGGTATTAAGAAGGTCATGTATTGGGGCACCCAGGTGGCTCAGTCAGTTAAGCCACTGCCTTCGGCTCGGGTCACGATCCCAGAGTCTTGGGATCGAGTCCCGAATTGGGCTCTCTGCTCAGCGGGGAGCCTGCTTCTCCCTCCCTCTCTGCCCGCTGCTCTGCTTACTTGTGTTCTCTCTCTCTGTGTGGGTCAAATAAATAAAAACCTTTGGGTAAAAAAAAAAAAAAAAGAAGGACATGTATTGCATGGAGCACTGGGTGTGGTGCATAAACAATGAATCTTGGAACATTGAAAAAATAAAATAAAATTTAAAAATAAATAAATAAGTTTGAAGTTCTAAATATTTTAAAAGATTTATTCTATATTCTTTTAGAAAATCATTAAAGTCTACCTCTCAGCTCTGTGTAGCTCCTCCCATCTTTTCAACAAATGACTCTATAGAACTACTTATAATACACATATATCTAAACATATGTGTGTATGTACATGAAGTGTTTAAGCAGCTTCTGAGAAAAACTGCATAGGTGTTTTATACTTCACCAACACATCAAAATAAACCCCAGATTAATGAATGAAACATGAACAAGAATGAAATTTTTCAAAAATTCAAACTTGATAACACTGATGGATCATATATAAATGTTACTAAGAGCCTCAGAGAGTCTTTTTAGGCAAAAATTCCAAAATTCAAGTTATACTGATATATGTTATATTCAATGACACAAAAAAATAAAATTTCCTGCATGGAAAAATAAATGACAACAATAAAGTAAAAAAAAAACAATGAACTAAGAAAATGTTTCTAACATATATGGTAGACAAAGGGCTAATGCCTTTAAGACAGATCAGCAAAAACAAAGAAAAACTCAACCCAATAGAAAGTCAGTAATAAATGTGAAAAAAAAATTTTAAGCACATAAAAGGAAACTCAACTTTGCTTATTAAAAAAATGCAATGATATAGAAAACCCAAACAGATGAAAAGTCATAAGAAAAATGGAAAAAGTTAACAAATTATAATAAGAACTAAATGAGACACCATTTAAAATTTTAGATTAGCAAAAAATGTTCTATAAGTTCCATAAGCGTGGACAAAAGTGTGGAGAAATCATTCTGACGTGTTGTGGTAGAAGCATTCTTTAACATCACTTCTTTGAGGAATAACATGGCAATAACATTATCAAAATTTAAGAAGCACGTACTCTGACTTGGGGATGCTCTCAAAGGAGATTCACCCTTGGATGAGTCCTGTGGCAAGAATCTCACACCCAGGGGACCCAGTGTGGCACTGGTTGAGTGGCTAAGCCCTAGAGTCAATACTACTTGGTTCTGCAAATCATGCTTATTCAATAAAATTCCACGGACCTTCTAACAAACGGGGGAGGCTCACCTTTATAAAATTATCTTTCACTGTTTGTTCATGCATTTGTCTTTAATTACTCACAGTACACATGCATTACCTCAAAAATAACCCCTGCAACAATGGCCCTGGTGGTATTTTGCCGGGAGATGGAGAAGTTTGCATCAAACCCATGGCTAGTAAGAAACATCTTACTCAGCGTTTCTAATTAAGCACATATCGGAACTACCAAGGTCATTATCCTCAATTGGCCCTTGCCTGTTTCCCGCTGTCCACCTGACGACACATAATGTTTGTTGAATGAATTGTAAATATGCACTCATGATCTCCAGGATCTACTTTGTATCCTTTGTTCAGTGTTTTCCAGAAATACCTACATTTGCTGAATGCTTGCCATATGCCAGGCCTTCACTAGGCATGGAACCCAGATATTAAAGTTTTAAAATGGGAGATCTCATAAAAATACAGTTGGCAGCACTTCTTCCATTTGAATACCATGTTCTCCAATAATTAAATCATAAATGGGACAGCCTTGAAAAAATACTTTTGTACATCTCCATTTCCAAAGTTTGAAATAATTTTAATAATTAAACTAGTAATCTGAGTAATGTCATAATCATATGCTACAACCATTTTAATAATTGAAGTAATCTTTTTATAATGTAATAATTTTAATATGATAATTATAATAATTCTAAAGAGTAGGAAGTCATGAAACAACGAGGGTACAGGATTTTGCTTCAGAATCATACTTGCTCTTTTCCTAAAATTGATCCGGGCTTTTTTCTTTTACTTCTTTTTCTTTTATTCTTCTTCTTTTATTTTTTTTTTTTTTTTTCTGGAAAGTGCAGCTGAGCACAACTAGGTCAAGACAGTTAAAAAGAAAATCGTTTTTAGCCACTTATCTTAGCCAGAAAATCTGTTGAAAGTGAATTCACTGCTGTCAAAAAAAAAAAAAAAAAAAAAGAAGAAGAAGAAAAAGAAGAAGAAGAAGCTGTGTAACACCATTTTTTTAAAAGTACATGGTATTTTGGATTCAATTTTCTGGAACAAAATCCAGGTGGGGAGATGTCCTCACTGCTTTGTTTTTTACATGATTCTGCTCTGACATCTGTGTTTTCACCTTCTGTCTCCTTATTAACGTAGACCTGTCTATATAGACGCCTTTCATGTGACTCCTGATCGGAGTCATTCACCAAAAAGTAATTCATTAAAAATAATATAATCAATATCTGTTGTAACCTGCATTGTCATACCAGTTTTTCATAAAAAGAGTGAAATTTAAAAGAAATGTGTTTGAAAGAAAGTGACACAATCTTCAACGTGCAAGATTCCAGACCACATAGTTTTTTGCGGCTGTGTTCCCGGAGATGTGGGCATCCAACTACATTTTTCAAAAAAAAAAAAAAAAAAAAATGTAATTAGGAAACATCACAAAATCATTATGTATTTGAGCTGACTGGAAGCAATTTGTTCATTTTCTCTCTTGCACTCTGAGATATTAACCTTCAGAATATTCCCCAGCAGACCAAAGTCATTACTTTCACAGAAAAGGCCAATTCAGCACTGCCCTATATTTATCACCCCTAGATACAGGCTCTGGGTGGAGCTGGGAGGTCAGGGGTGATTTAAACACTCTCAGGTCTGGTGAGGAGTTGATAGGCCTCCCAACACCACACGGTTGCCAAGGAGCTGCACCATGGTTCACGAGGCCCTCCCTGGGCTGAACGAGAAGGACAAGGATGGGCATGCCAGCAGAGGAAGAGAGCCTCAGAGACTTTTGGTAGGACACAAAGGAAATTCCAGCCTCCCTGACAAGAACTGCAAGTGGACAGAGAGCCCATCTAGGTGGGGGCATGGGCAGAAATCAAGAGAAAGGGAGAGGGAGGCATCTGGACTCTTAGGAAAGCTGGTGTTACCAACTTCAGATCTTTAAAATACACTTGAAGGCACTAAAGGACTCCGAACAATCATGATCACGTCAATGATAATTAGAACAATTTGCTCTTAAGGTATGAAGTTGCCTCAGTCATACCTATCCCCGCCCAGAGTCTCATTGAAGGTTGTCATCATTGCTGTCATCATTAATAGACCACTGAGGCCACTGATGATGTCCGTTACGTATTTAGGAGACCTCCCATGTTCTGAGAAGTGCACGGATTGCATGGAGCACTGGGTGTGGTGCAAAAAACAATGAATACTGTTACGCTGAAAATAAATTTTTAAAAAATTAAAAAAAAAAAAAAAAGAAGAAGAAGAAGTGCATGACCCCAGTACCCGGTATCCTGTGACCAACCAAGCTCACAATTGCGTGGGTGATGTCCACAGGCCAAACATCAGACCTCCTACCTTTGAGGTTTGTCTTGCTCTAGGTGGTGTGCTTGGGTATGTTTCCAAGGCTGTACATGGCTGCCAGTACTCCAGCAGATACATACTTCCATCCCATGGGTCCCAGCACCGTGTTATCCAGAATCTTTCCACACATGGAGACCGGCAGGAACCCTATCAACAGCCCCCTGAAAAGAATCTAGAGAAGTGACATTTGGGAAAGCCACACCTGACTTTACCTTATTTCCCCTATAACAGTGCTCTAGGTCTACACAGGACCCTTGGGTTTAATGAAGAATAGGGATTATAGAAAGGGAATTTGAACATGGGAAGAGAAATTTATAAACTGTGAACGCCAAAGGAGTATTTCCTTAATTCAGTGAAAAGGCCTGAATAGGAGTTAAACTGTGTGCAAGAGACTCTTGTGTTTTGCTTGATGCTGATGCATCTGCCTTCAGAAGAGGACATTTCCCACCGACCTGTTGTAGAGTTATGCATCTTCCCTGACTAGGTGGTCCAAGGACAAAGGAATCCCTTGCAGAAACTTTCCCCATGTAGTGCGTTGGATTGTGTCTCCAAAAAAGATATGTCCAACTCCTAAAGCAGAGGAAGAGGTGAGGAAGGACCTTTCTTAGAAGGTCCTTTGAGGGATCCTTCAGAGGAGTGTGGTCCTGTTAACACCTTGAGTTCATACTTCTGGGCTCCCAAGCTATAAGAGACTAGGTTTCTTTTGTCTAAACCATCAGTTTTGTGGTGATTTCTTTTGGCAGCTCCAGGAAACCAAAATACCCCCAATCTGTGTTATTTAGTCTGGGCCAGACGAATGCTAAGGAGAAGGTGGCAGTCGGGAGGGACACATGGGAGGGTGAAGCTTAAGGGGCACCAGAAGAAGATGGACCAAAGAAGGACAAATCTAGTCTTGTGCCAGGTGCTCCAGGGTCACGCAGGCATCCCCTTCCGTGTAGACATTAGACTGGATCAAATCTGACTGGATCATGAGTCAGTGAAATTCTTCCCACGAATCTCAAAGACCAGAATAAATTCTAAACGATGGTATGGTCTAGTTCCATCTTAGGAAATAAAAACGTTTCCCTCAGTGCATCAGGATCTTCGCATACTCCTGCCCAGAATGGAAATTTCACTCTACAATGTTCAGCAAAATAGTCTTCCTCTAACCCGCCCTCCACCCATACCATCCTCTGATCTTGAGCTTGCCCTGGTGCACCATAAAGATAATGATGAGTTCAATAATAATGGTATAAATAAAAAGAATTGCAGGCACTAATGTAGCACTTACTGGGTTCCCAGAAGTGTTCTAAGCAGCTTAGATCCCTATAATAGTCCATTAGTAAAATGAAAACAAACACACACACAAACAAACAAACAAACAAAGACCCAGGACACTCGGGTGGCTCAGTTGGTTAAGCGCCTGCCTTTGCCTCGCATCATGATCCCAGAGTCCTGGGAACAAGTCCCGCCTTGGGCTCCCTGATCAGCCAGCCAGGAGTCTGCTTCTCCCTCTCGCCTTCACCCCACTCATACTCTCTCTCTCTCTCTCTTTCAAAGAGACAAATAAAATCTTAAAAAAAAAAAAAAGACCCTCTGATAAAATATTAACCCCATTGCATAAAGGGGCTGAAGAGAGAAAGTGATTTGCTCAAAGACACACTTGGCTAGCAAATGGGAGTCTTAGTTTCATTACAGGATCTACACCTGTATACAGAGACTGTCATGGGTTGAACAGTGTCCCTCAAAAGGTATGGTGAAGCCCTAACTGCCACACCTGTGAATGTGGCTTTATTTGGAAATAGGATCTTTGCAGGTATATTCAGTTAAGATAAAGTCATAGAGTGGGTCCTCATCCAACTCCCAATCCAATAGAAGTGTCCTTCTATGTGGAGGTCACTAGGACACAGGCACCCACACACAGAGGAGAAGGCCATGTGAAGACACAGACACAGAGGGAAGACAAGCTGTGTGAGACGGAGACTCTGCCACAGACCAGGCGACCCTGCCGGAAGCAGACACAGGCAGGAAGTCACCCTCCTCCAAGGCTTTGGAGGAAGGACAGCCCAGACCACACCTTGATTTTGGTCTTCTGGTCTTCAGAACTGAGAGAAAATAAGTTTCTGTTGTTTTAAGCTACCCACAATGTGATACTTTGTTATTCTAGGAAATTAATATAGAAATCTAGCGAATTTTCAGAAATTATCCGTTTCCTTTTTCTCTTCTACTTTTGTTTAGATGTTTTTAACAGAAAATTAATGGACAACCAAGTAACGGGGAAAGTACCCTGCACTCATCCCCCAGGTCCCAGAAATAAAAAAAAAAATTTCAGAACCCTAGAAGCCTCCTGTATATAAACGTTCTTCTAAATTTTATAGTATTTTTATTTTGATGTATGTATATAATCTCTTAATACTCGTAGACAGCTTATTTCTATAGTTGGGTTTTGCCCATCTTCTATCCTTATAAAAGGGTCCATAGAGCATGGATGACTCATGTCCTTACTCAACAGTGTAAGATAGCATGGCTCGCCTGGCTTGTGCGGCTCACCACTGTGCGGTGACCTCACCCCGACGGTCCTCGGACAGTCCAGGAGACTGAGTTCTACCTCTTTGCCGGAAGTGCCTTGCTTATTACTGGTTGTCTTCATTTCTGTAGACATTTTAAAAGCAGCTTGTCAAGATCCATTTGAAAACAGCTGTTGGGATTTTTGTTCTACTTCATTCAATCCATAGAGGACATCGGGCAAGAACTGATATTTTTTCAATATCGAATATTCTATTCCATAAACATGTTATAACTCTCCATTTCCTCACTTCCTATTTCCTTCTTAAACACATTCCACAGGTTACCCGATTGAATTACTGGGCATAGTTTATCAGACTTATTCTCAAGCATTTGCCGTTTGTATACTACTTTACGTATCTATCTTTAACTTCATGTTCTGCTTGTTTCTCATTTATGGAAAGACTTGTTTCTTTCTGTTTATTGATATAATAGCAAATATATTGCACTTATAAATTCTAATAATTTATCACAGGTTTTATTATATTTTGAAGATATAAACATTTATAACTTCTGCCAGTGTTTGCTTTCATTTCTTCGTGTCCAAATATTCTACATACTTTTTTCCTTTTCTTTTCTCACTGCAGAAGCCAGGACCCCTAGTACGAAATTGACTAGAAGTAGAAAAGTGACCACGCTGGCTTGATCTCGGTCTCAGAAAGGAGATTTCCAAAGTCTTGCTGTTTAAGTGATATTTGCCATTTCAGAAAGCTAGTGTTTACTGCAGTGGTTTTAAAAAATACCTCTCTAAGAGTAAGGGAATTTCTTTCTGCTGTGGTATGTGATGGTTTTTTTTTAAATCATAAACAAACACTGATGACTATAAAAAGTGTTTTCTGCATCTATTGAGATAATCATACCATTTTCCATCTGGATTCTATTCCCGTGGTAAATTACAATATTGATTTTGAATGAGCTCTGCGTTTCTGAAATCTATAGCCAGCTGACCATAATGTCACATATTCCTATACATTTAGGATTTTTAAGATCATGTTTTTAAAATGTGATTTTTTTTTAAACACGGCCTGAATCACAACCCTGAGATCAGGACTTGAGCTGAGACCAAGAGTCAGAAGCTTAACTGACTGAGCTACCCAGGAGCCCCTAAAATGTGATCGTTTTTGTGTGTACATACAAAACAAAAAAACTTCAAAAAGTATGTATTCGCAATAGAAAAATACTTCCTTTTTCAATTTTTGGGAAGAGATTGTGTAAAACTGGTTAAATATCACATAGATTTTACTGGTGATGCTATTTGGGCTTGGAATGTTCTGTGCCAGCTTTGGTGATCTGTTCTCTTACGAATGTGTCTGTTATGTCCAAATTTTAAATTTACTAGAGCTGCCTGTAATATCCTCTTGTGATCTTTTTTAATGTGTGTGGATATGTTCCATTTCTGGTGCTGGTCTGAGTAGTCTATACTTCCTCTCCTCTTTTGCTTGTTTTTTTTTTCCCTCTTGTTTTACCGTGGACTTAACAATTGTATCAGTCTTTTTAAAGAAGAAACTTTTGTTTTTATTGGCCATGGATATTATATATATTTTCCTACCTAATTAATTTCTGTTTTTATCTCCACTATTTCTTTACTTCTAGTATTTCTTGGTTCATTTGCAGCTTTTTCTGCAAATGCTCTAAGATGGGTGTTGAGATCACAGATGTTCATTCTTTCTTCTTATTTAAGTACAATGAGAAGTCACTTGAGCTAAACAGGTGAGTGATTATGACCTCCGTGACATTTTTGCCAGTATTAATTCTGGCTAAGTTCAAAAGATATGACCATAATTAACATTCTATTTTATAGGTATTCAATGTTTACTTTCAAAACACTCAGAAACGCATATGGTGGCAGTTGCCATTGCAATTCTAGAGTTGTTTCAATGATAAATACGAAAGGAAAATAATTGAAAGAGAAGAGATTTTATAGAAAGTCAGACCTGCAAACAAAGTGGAAAAGAGAACATAATACAATGTGAGTTCATGATGTGTTAGACCAGATGGAAAGATGATCCTTCAACAAATCAAACAATGACGCCATGGACATTAAAGACAAAGGAAAGCTATGAAAAACCAGCGTCATTCAAGTTCATGTCCATAAGGTCTCCCAAGGAAAATTAAGTCCTCCTGGAATCACAGGTCTTTGTCTCTTAAATGAGCAGTGCCTGGATGGTTCCTTCATTCTCTGGTAACCTCCATAAAGCAATGAAAAGCATACTGACATGTCTTTCCCTTTTACAGAGGAACCTATTTGTACTGACTTGCTTTTATCTGAAAACAAAAAGCCAAAATTACCTATCAAGTTGACCTTGTTTACAGAGAAGATCAAGTTCATCTTCTTGAACATGTATTAAATGGAAACTTCAAAACGCTTGAGGCTGCAAATTCAAGCGAGTGATCTACACTGAATCCATCAAAGTTTTTTGCTCAACAAAATGTAACTGTTTTAAGTAAATGGCAAATGGTTTCAGTCCATGGTTGAGCAGGTTCTTTGGCAGCTGGAGATGTTTCTAATTGCCGACCTCCAAAGTAGAAACTGCTATAACAAATGTGGAAACACCCATGACAAAATCTTAAGCAAAATTTCTGGGAGCTCCTGGGTGGCTCAGTGGGTTGAGCCTCTGCCTTCAGCTCAGATCATGATCCCAGGGTTCTGGGATCGAGCCCTGCATCGGGCTCTCTGCTTAGTGGGGAGTCTGCACCCCCCCCACCTGTCTCTCTGCCTACTTGTGATCTCTCTCTCTCTCTCTCTCTGTCAAATAAATAATTAAAATCTTAAAAACAAAAAAAAAAAAAGTTCTGGTACACTGGCAAGAGGAAACTAGAGACCAAAGAGCTTAAGCTTGAGAAATAAATGTCTGGAAACAACAAAAAAGGAGGTTGATGTTCCTTAAGCCGATCGCTCTCCAGCACTTCTGGTCCAGGTTTGGACAGCAGCGGTTTTAAAATGTGATAGAAGCTCAGCTAAGGACAAGCCTGGAAGGAGGAGCACAGTCCCAGGGTGGTCCTGCGTCCACAGTTCTGTTGTTACAGGACCTCACGCTGCCATTAGGCGCCTTCCTGACTCAGAGGACACAGCGTGTGTTAAATCTCCATGCACGTGTGGGTCTGCTTGTCTGGCCGCGTGTCCCGGACGGACCAGCGAATGGAGGAGGCAGACATTTTCAGAAGGGCTCCCATCTTCAAGGAAGACATGTCTTTCTCATCACACAAATTACAATATCCAAAAAATAAAATGAAAAGAAGGGACTCTTCGTGGGCACAAGCAAAACTAGTGTGTGAAGGTTCTCCTGCAGAGACGTGTGAGTGATTGCGGATTGTGAGGGCTGAGGTCGAGGAAGAGAAAGAACGTGAGCAACACCAGTGCGTGCCGAGGAAGACCGCGAGGGACGTGGGAAGCACGCGATGACTGAGGTGGAGAAAGCGGGCAGGCCGGTGCCGGTGACGGCGCATGAGAGAGGACTGGCTTAGGTCCCTGAGCTGAAGTGGGCGGCGGCAGCTGAATACGGGTCCCGTTGAACAAAACAGGTCTCTTCTGGCTCAGAGTTGCCTGTTCTCCTGAGGACTTCCATCCTTGTGAGGCTTTGTCAGGGGCCAGCACACCTTCCCAGAGTCATCAGGTGGCAGCCATGCCAAGTCTGAGATGCAACTCTGTAGATAAAGGTCTCGTTCAATTGTTTGTGAGTTCTGCACAGTGAATAGAAAACGTGTATGTGTGTGTGTTGTGGGGGGTGCGTGCATGAAAGTGATTGACGCCCCTCAACCATAACATGGCAATTGCGAACAAAGACTTAAATGTATATATTATCCATGAATTTATTTTTAATAAGATGTCTCATGTGGGCAAAAGTATGATGCAATAAGCAACTTCAGACCAGGGTTGTGAGGATGTAAAGTAATATAACTGTTTTGAAAATCCTAAGTAGAATTTAACCAAGATTCTTAACATTGATATGCCTCCTCCCTTGTCAGTGCTAGTTCTAGGTGTTTATACGGAAGAGACAATTTCTTGGAGTTGCATGTGAATTACTTGTGTCCAGGGACGTTCATTGAATTGTTTCATATTTTAGTAAAAGGATAGAAATAACCTAAACATTGAATATGGTTGGAGAGTTAGTCCAATTACATATGTGCCGCATCACTTCTGCTGCAAAGTAAACCATTACAAAACTCAGTAGCTTAAAATAAAAGTCATTTATTTCGCAGGCTGACAGTTTGGGCTTGGCGGTTCTTCTAGTTTCCTCTGGATTTGGCTCTCTTCGCTGTTGGCGATGTCCTGTCTGGTGCCTCGGCTGGGAAGACTGGGTTGACTGGAGCTCCTCTCCAGCCAGTCGTCATCCAGTGCGTTAGCTTAGGGCTCAAAGAGTGCCAATGGGAATACGCAAAGGTTCTTGAGGCCCCATCTCAGAACTCAAGAACGGCTTTTTATTGGCCAAAGCAAGTTCTAGCTCAGCCCAGATTCGGGGCTGAAAAAAGTAATAGATTCTACATCTTCATGAGAAGTGTCCATTTGGGGTCTTGACCCCAGGGAGAGTCACCTGCATGGCTCCTGGATCCCAATTGCTATCATACTCCACAGCCATCAAGATGGCATCTGTGCCATCACTCTCTGGAAAAACTTTGGTCAATGCTAAATGAAAAGCAGGATGCAAATTTGAATATGCAACATGAGCGCAAAAGGAGCTTATTCTAAAAGTGGGAAATAATACAGCAGGAAGTTAATAATAACTGTCTTTTGGTGGCAGAACTATGGATGATTTTTCTGCTCCTCTTTACATTTCTGTGGTTTGAAAGTCCCAAAGTAATGTGAACATGTGTGCATGTATGTGTAGAAACACACAAACACACACACACGTGCGTGCATGCACACATGCGGAAACACAGAACACTTTCTCTAGATGGATACATACTGTGTGATAGAGTTGGGGGACAGGGTGAGAACATTCTTAAAACCCATTATGGCTGCCTCGGTGTTTACGAAAGAGTCATCTACTCCTCCTGATTGGGAAGGGAAACAACCTACATAACTGTGACACCTACATAATGTGTCACAAAACCTTTTTAAAAGTTACAAGCACCATTAAAAGAGCACATATAATTAAAACATAAAGAAGAAAACAGAGAACAGAAGGGACTTAATGCAAACGGAACTGATGCTTTACTAGTGGATTTAATGTTCTCAATACAAGTGTGGTTGAATTATTCCTCAGGGTATGCAGAGCAACAAAGGAGGGCCAACGATCCCCAGTGACGCTGTAATGGGCCAGTATAAGAGCAGAGCGCGTGACTGAACGTCTGGGGAGCTGAAAAACCACAAAGAATACCGCAGAGGGTACTCAATTCTAGTTACAACAGCTCGAATCACAGGCAGAGCCTGGTGGTCAAAAGTGGATTGTTTTGTGGAAGAGGAGGATGCCAATCACTCTTGAAGTTTATGATGAAATATTCCAAATAAAATGCATTATAGAAAGAAAAAAAGAGTCAGAAGCCTAGCAAGAATTAATTAGTGATTGATCGATTCATTGATAAGTGCAGCAGGCCAACAAGTGTGAAATCTGAGGCTGGTTGAAATGTAGCCACGGAGCAAATGAAGGTGAGCTCAGCCTTCACAAGACACATGGCACCCTCGCCCTAATGCAGCGAGAATTTCCTCCCATTTTTTCCTTTTTAATTCTTAGATAGATTTTTCTTTTCAAATCTTATTATAAAATATTTTATTTATTTATTTGACAGACAGAGATCATAGATAGGCAGAGAGACAGGCATAGAGAGAAGGGGGAAGCAGGCTCCCTGCTGAGCAGAGAGCCTGACGTGGGGCTTGATCCCAGGACCCTGAGATCATGACCTGAGTGAAGGCAGAGGCTTAACCCACTGAGCCACCCAGGGACCCTCAAATCTTATTATATATACATTTTTTTTAGAGAAAGAATCTTTTTTTTTTTTAAAGATTTTATTTATTTGACAGACAGAGATCACAGGTAGGCAGCGAGGCAGGCTGAGAGACAGGAAGGGAATCAGGCTCCCTGCTGAGCAGAGAGCCCGATGCGATGCGGGGCTCCATCCCAGGACCCCGGGATCACGACCCGAGCCAAAAGCAGAGTCTTTAACCCACTGAGCCACCCAGGTGCCCCTCAAATTTTATTATATTATTAATTTTCATAAAATATCCATAGCCACCAGCATTTGCATTAACAAACACTGTAAGATTTGCCCACACTTGAGCCCACGACAAAGAATTCCATGCTTCTTGATTCATGTGCTGTTCCAGGCCTGGCACAGAAGAATGGACGTGCATGTGGGGTATCGGGAGAACAAAGCAGAGGCCGGGGGTGGGGGTTCAGTCAGTGAGGTAGGGGACAGATATTTAGGGATTCTTTAGTCTGACGAAGAGATTTAGATTTTTACTTACATCATGATGGAAATTCATTTGAAGACTGATTTTCTATGGAGTGATGTCATCTAATTTAAAAGCTCATTCTGGAAATTTGCACGGGACAAGAATAGAAGTAGAGAACTAAGTCTCAGTTATGGAGATGAAGGTGATGAAACACGGTCCTATTTGAAGTAGATCATGAAGATATCACCAACAAACTTGGCCACTGGACAGAATGTGGGTTGTGAAAACTATGAGCCACACAAATTGTGTGTTTGGCCCAAGCAACTGGTTGGAGCTAGCATTCACTGAGATGAGTGGTAACAGCTTTTTGAGAGGAAATTGAAAGATTTTTAAAAAGACATGTTAAATTTAAAATGCCTATTAGACATTCAAGCTGAGATCACAAGTTGCCTGTAGGATTTACAAGCCCAAAATTCAGAGAAAATGGAGGCCGGAAATAGAAGCTGGGGGATCATTCAGTGTGACTGAAGGACACCATCCAAACAATAGGTGCCTAGAAAGTCAATCATGGAAACACAGAGATTAACCTTGTTCATGGATAGAAGACATTTTTGTGTTGACAGAAACTATTAGAACTACATTGTAACCATGTAAGTTCTCTCAAAACGTACTTATACATTTGATGTTTCCTCAGTCAAAATCCAAAAGGACTGGGGCGCCTGGGTGGCTCAGTGGGTTAAGCCTCTTCCTTTGGCTCAGGTCATGATCTCAGGGTCCTGGGATGGAGTCCCGCTTCGGGCTGTCTGCTCAGCAGGGAGCCTGCTTCCCCCTCTCTCTCTGCCTGCCTCTCTGCCTACTTGTGATCTCTCTGTGTGTCAAATAAATAAATAAAATCTTAAAAAAAAATCCAAAAGGATTTTGGAATGCCCATGGAATCTGAGCCTCTAATTCTGAAGTGTTAAGAGTTTTTGCATTTGGGTAACAGACAACCCAAAGTGGTAGGGGAGACGTCCATTGCTTGGCTCAGGCATCCCAGTGATAAAGCTGTGTGAGACTGGTCTAGTTCAGTAAGTCAGGGTTTCTTGTGTTTGAGCTTGGGCTGTGTCTTCCTCTGGATGTCGCCCCCATCTTCACGCTTGTTCCCTCCCCTGTGTGCGGAACTGATGCTGTTGTCCCTGCTCCACGACGGAACAGAAACCCCGACCACCTGGGGAAGAAATGCCTCTTACAGAACGACTTTCTCTCTTTCTCCTAAAGACAAGGTGGCTCTGTCCCTGGAACTGCCAGGAAACCTCTTGCTCAACCTCAGCCTGAACAGGGTCACATGCCCAAGCCCATGTCAGGGCTCAGTGCATGTCACCCATCCATCCTAGCTCTGGGGCTCTGTCCGGAGGGATGTGGGCTGCATGGTGAAGGGAGACGACTGAATGAGACGTGGCAGTGGATGTTGAGTACAACATAACAACCCATATTACTATTATCACAGGAAAATGCACATAAGAAGCAAAGATATGTTTAAAAGAATAGTGAGGGTGTACCTACTGGCTCAGTCAGTAGAGCACACAACTCTTAATCCCAGGGCTATGGGTTCAAGCCCCACACTGGGGATAGATTTTACTTAAATAAAAAATACATATATTAAGAAAGTAGTGAGGAAGAATTTGCCTTCTAAATAACAAAGCAACCTGTGAAATTTTGGTGGTAAAAGTGTCTGCTATTGGCTCCAGAATGGGCCAATGAACTGATCAAAGAGAACAGAGAGAGAATTTACTATATGACGAGGCAGCACTTAGAACCAGCAGGCACTAAGGGATTATTCAATAAATGGTATCATATGATTGATGATGTATTTGAGAAAAAATATAGTTAGAGCCCCAATTTATAACAGATACAGAAATAGACTACAAATAAAGAGTTTAAGATAAAATGTGTGTTTATTCAAAAAGAAATGAGGAAGTTTTTTACAGTCTTCTGGTGAGGGAAAGCATTTCTGAGCAAGTCACAGATCTAGTACCTATAAATGAAAAGGCTGACAGATTATACAAGATGAAAATTGAAAATATTTGTATGACACAAGATGACATTCCAAACCTCACAGTTAGTCCAGGTGGAAATATTTGCATACTACTGGCATCAGTAGTTACTTAACAAATATCCAAGATACAAAAATGGGTGTGCCTGGTGGCTCGGTCGGTTAAGCATCAGACTCTCGGTTCCGGCTCAGGTCATGATCTCAGGGTCATGAGATCAAGTCCCATCTCGGGCTCCACACTGGCCGTGGAGACCGCTTAAGATTGTCTCTCTCCCTCTCCCTCTGCCTCTGCCCCTCCCCCGATCATGTTCTTTCTCTCTAAAAAAGAAGGGAGGAAGGAAGGAAAAAGAGCACAGACATACTTCCTTTTTTTTCTTTAAGATTTTATTTATTTATTTGACCGAAGGGATAGCGAGAGAGGGAAAACAAGCAGGGGGAGTGGGAGAGGGAGGAACAGGCCTCCCACTGAGCAGGGAGGATGACGTGGGGCTCAGTCCCAGGACACTGAGATATTAAGACAGATGCTTAAGGACTGAGCCACCAAGGCGCCCCCACAGGATACTTCTAAGTCAAAAGCCTTCAAGCTAAGAGAATTTCCTGCTCACAGTTGACCTTTTTTTTTTTTTTTTTGGAGGGCTTTCAAAAATGACCTCAGCTGATAGAAGCCCCTCGCCCCCTGAGACAGACAAATACAGGGTGCAGAGGATCACTCCTTTGCCTCAAAGGGGACCTCTCTTTGGTGTCCTTCCAAATCCCACCCCTGACTGTTTGCCTGCACCTGCCCCATCTGATTCATCCTGCGCTAAACCTCAGGGTAATTCCTTTCCATCAGTGTATTCCCGTCCCTGTCCTGCCTCCCTTCCTCCCTCTCTGAAGAGCATGTTCTCATGAACCCGTGTCTGGACTCAGTGTGCAGACAGCATCCACAGCTGGAGATCCCCCTCCTCCTGCTGCCTCATCCTGCCTGCTTCATGTAAAAGCCCCCCCAAAGGGACGTTCTCCTGACCCTCCAGGCTAACACAGTCCCCTCTGCTACATGCGCAGAGCATCCGAACCCCCGTGAGAATGTTTGCATTCCACTGACCCACAGACTCTGTCTTGCCGGCTGGACATTTGTTTCCGAACAGACCATAAGGACCCATTAGTGGGTCAGAATTCAACTTGGTAGGTCACAAAGAGCATTTCTCAGATGGTATAGACTAGTTTAGAATGAACAAAAGAGAAAAATCTCAAAGAGCACCATTCAAGAAAATAGTGAACATTGATTCTTTGAGTGTTTCTGTGTGTGTGTGTGTGTGTGTGTGTGTGTGTGTGTGTGTGAATTTGCATTATATACACAGAAAGTGTATTTCTTCTTGTGGTTCAAAGTCAAAGGCTTGGCAGCCCTTGTGCTAGACTGGAAGCTCTATGAGCACAAAGACGTTGTTTGCTTGGGGGTTGCTGTCCCCGCAGCACGCAGCACAGTTGCCAGCATGTGGTAAATGACACACAGTAATAGCGCTAGATATTACCAAAGTAATAATAACCAAGCAGTAATAAGAGCAGTACATACTAAAAGCCTTATTGATATCTAAGAGGTATAGCGTGCCTACTATGTGCTGGGCCCTATCCTATAAGTTTTCTACATAGTTCGTTTCAAACCCACAATTATTTTAGGAGACGTTATTGTATGAATTTGACATGTAAGGAACCAGATGCTTCAGTAAATACTTTGTGGCCTTGGGTCAATATTTTTATTTGCCTTCTATCAATAGTAATAACAAAAATTATAATTTGAGTGACAGTCAGTTACCGATTAGGAGCCTTCTTGCCAGTCAACTGGCATACCTTGTACTTTTCCATGCCAAATTGTGAAAGGCAGCTGTTACAGTTGCCATTTTCCACCTGTGAAAATGAGGCCCAAGGAAGATCTCTAACTTGCCCAATGTGAGGAGCTACGGGGCTATTTCCACACAGCGCACAGTTAATACATGTTTCCTAACAATGAGCTCTGGCGTCCCGCCTACCCGTTTGGAATTTTCATGTCCCGGGCGTCGCTGATCGCGACTGAGTAGAAATGTTTGTACATCGATGGCTTTATCAAAAGCTTCCCTTCAGACACAATAGGTTAAGTGGAGCCAAACAGATGGGTCTGGTGCCTTCATCTGTGCAACTGCTGCTTCACTGTGACACTCCAGTGACAGGTGCAGCCGGACTTTGGCTCTCCACCTCCTGCTCACTGTCCGCAGACACCATGCAGGATCCGGAAGGCTAGAGTAACCTCCTTCCGCTCTTTTTTTAATTATTGCTGGCACTCAGTAAGTGTACCTGGACTTAATCAATTCCAGGTTCATGGGGTTAAAAAGGATCATACAAAAATTGTCTTTTCCTGACGTTAGTTTCTTGGAGAACTTATAACAAACAAGCAGATTGAGTGGTAGAAACTACAGACATCTGCTCTCTCCCAGTCCTGGAGGCCATGAGTCTGAAATCAAGGTGTCAGCAGGGCCACACTCCCTCTGGAGGCTCCAGGGGACAATCTTTCCTGCCTCCTCCAGCCCCTGGTGGTTTGCTGGCACTGCTTGGCTTTCCTTGGCTTGTGGCTTCATCACTCCAACTTCGATCTCTGTCTTCACAAGACTTTCTCTCCATGTAATGTTTGCCACTGGATTTAGGCTCTGCTCAGGTAATCTGGGATGATCTCACCACCAGATCCTTAGCTTAATTATATCTACAAATACTCTTTTTCTGAATAAGGTCACATATACAGGGGCCAGGGACTAGGATGTGGGGAAGAGGCACCGTTCAACCTCTCTCCACATGGCTTCCCCCAAAGCAGAGTCTAATTTGGGATCAAGTGACCCAGAGGCCTATGAGGAGGTCATATTTAGGGACAGGAGTGTGTGTACATGGGGGGGTGATGCGGTCCAGGAAGCAGGACAAGTCCATATCAAGCTGCACCATCAAGGTCACCACTAAGACAGCTGAGGCTCAATACCGTCTGGAACTTTTGGGGGTGGGTCTAAACAGTCTGTCATATCCCCAAATGTCTTTGTCCCTCCACTGTTGGCAGATTCCCCAGGGAACACCCTTCCCCCACCACACACACCTGTGGTTTTGGAGCAGCCCAAGCAGGAAGTGAAACATCTTTGAGACCCAATGCCAGGGAGTCCTGCTGGGCAAGACATCTCATAAATTGTGATACTTTTAAAAATGTCTGTGTGTCTTAAACATTTCAAATTGGTCTGATCTGGAAATTCAATCACTATCTTAAAATATGTTTTATTTTTACTGATCATCAGTTCCAAATATATTGCTTCTGTAAGACAGACCAATCTTTTACAAGGCCTTGGCTTAATGGTTAAATGCATTTTAATGAAAAAAAGAAATGTACTTTAGACTTGAAAGAAAAAAATCAGAAATCTTCATAGATCAAAGCTGACTTCAGATTAAAATTTCTGTCAAATTTGCATTTCATTTAGTCCTAAATCTCAAGCCCGCCATCCCCAAACCGGGAGGCTTTCCATCCTGGACAATGCGTGCACAAAGAGGTGGCTGAGGTCAGGTTAAGCCCACTGCCTCCTAGTGTGTTCATGATGTGACTGATGGTCAAAGAATGATTAATAGATATTTTAAGAGCACTGAGAGGGTACAATGATGCACACAGATTTGTACTCAAAGAACAATAGTAAATTCAGTTTTAGAAAGGAGAAAGATAAATCAACAATGACCCAATAAATTGAATTTTACTGTAGAAATAACAGACATGGACGACACAGTTTACAATAGATATTTTGGGAGTCTGTGAGGCTGTTTGTACATTTTATTTTATTTTTTTTTAACTTTATTTATTTATTTGACAGAGAGAAATCACAAGTAGATGGAGAGGCAGGCAGAGAGAGGGAGAGAGAGGGAAGCAGGCTCCCTGCTGAGCAGAGAGCCCAATGCGGGACTCAATCCCAGGACCCTGAGATCATGACCTGAGCCGAAGGCAGCGGCTTAACCCACTGAGCCACCCAGGAGCCCCTGTTTGTACATTTTAAACCGAAGTGAAGTAGCTTTTAAATATTACACATCTTGGGCTTGGATTGTTTGCCTCACCTGTCATGAGGAAAATGTCTTCTGTTTGTAAGGCCTACTTTGCCAGAAGGAGCCGTTTTGTTGTTTATGCAGTAAACTTAGATTGACCTTGCCCCTCCCAGAGGAACTTATTTAAAAGCAAGTCTGGGAAACCAGTCCCAGGTAGCAAAGCCCAGATACAAGGACAGGTCAGGCCAGGTGGACACATCCAACCAGTGGGGCGCGCATACTGTCTCCCTAGCTATCAAGGAGGGTGGGTCCCGCCTTTTGGGTGCCAATTCTGACCAAGGTGATAGGCTAGTTCAAATGTCTACTAAGATAAATTGAAATTCAATTGGCCACCCGTGTGTGACCGAGCATGACTGTGCAGTTTTCTCTGTGTGTTGCAATCTCACTGGCCACCTGTGTGTGGCCAGGCTCAACCACATGGCCTTTGCTCTATAAAAGTCAGTCTGTGAGGCTGGGAGGGGTCACCTCGCCTCTTTGTAAGAGGCGGCCCTGACCAGTCAGTTTGATTCTCAATGCTTGGTGCGAAATAAAGCTTTGCTGGACCTTCGCTTTGCATCAGTCTCCCTCCTTTGATCATGGGCCCATTATTGGGGGATCTATCATGTTGACCAGGGCTTCTCAGGGCAATCCTATGGATATGTGGGGCCAGACGATTCCTCCTGAGGGGGGCTGTCCTGAGTGCCATAGGATGTTCAGCAGAATCTATGGCCACTGTGAACTCAATGTACACAGCATTCCCTCCACACATCAGTTAATGCAAACAAAAAATGTCTCCAGACATTGACAAATGCCCTCTGAAGAAGCAAATTGCCCAGGGTTAAGAATCTTTGCTGTACGATAATGCTGATTTCTTTTTCACTATACGCCAGCTACCGCAAGGGAGGAGTTGTCACCAGTTTGGAGTCAGACATCCCTGGATTCAAATCACACCCTGCCACTCTACGACATACAGCTTTATATTTATTTAACAAATTAAGTTATTTACCATTACTTAGGCTTTTTGGACATGTGGAAAATGGAGAAAGGGCACCTGCCTCGTAGGGTCCCTTTGAGGAATAATTTGGAGCATCTTTGTGAAGTACTTGGCACAATTCTTGGACTATAATGATCAGACGATACACCATAGTCCCCATTATTCACAACAGTAAGTGGCAGACTGTTGCATCCAGAGAAAGTGTTCAGTACCATTGTGGATACCATAATAGCCATGATCTTGCATAATAAGGAATGCTATGTTTCATAGGTATAAGTGAAGACTTAGTTTTCCTGTCCCAGGTAATGGGATACAAGACAAGCCACTACATCATAACAGGGCAGAATCCTCAGGGGAGGGGAGCAGGACAGGGAGACCACAAAGAATGTCATTTATTCTTTGAACTCATTTATCTGACAAGCTTGTATGGTATACACTCTCCATTCCAGAATATACGGTGAGGAGGGAAGGTAAGATATTGTTCCTGGCCCTGAAGTACTCAAAAAGATTAAGAAAACTTTAAGACCCTATAAAGAAGCAACCTGGTGGCAGGAATTTTGAGGTGTTCTTTGGAAGAAAGCAAAGACCCCCTAGACTGACTGAAAGCAGTAAAGACTCCTGTGTAAATTCTGAACTCTGGGTAAGTACAGATGCCCTGTAGATCCTAAGAGGAAGTAGCCATCTGTAGTGGGACTCGAATGGCAGGTCATTCTTTGGATTTCTCAAGTTGCCCCCTTCTTTTTCTCCAGCCCTTTGGCCTTGGATAAACTAAAACACCAGGATCATGGCTTGGAGAGTCCATAAGAGCCAGGACTCCATCCAGAAATGCAAGAGACTGATCTCTGAGTGGTAAGCTGTGACTGATGGGAAAGAGGAGCGTGGGACGCCGGGAGCACAACCCCCACCTTCGCTTCCTTGCACCTTCTGGAGGAGTCCTCCTACATGCTGAGGGAGCACTCCCGCTGGGTGGCCCGCGGTGTCCCCTTGTGGCTGGCGGGGAAGCTGCGCCCAGTCAGCCGGCAGCCCGCCAAGTGCTTCGCACCCGCCCTGCTCCGGGCTCCTGAGGATCTTCCTTTCAGGGTCTTTCTCAAGGAGTGCAGCTCATGCACCATACACCCCAAACTGACATGAGAGCAGCCTCCGCCACAAAGAAGAGATTCAGCAGGACCTGGATGTTGAAGGACAAATTCAGTAGGATTTGCCTTAGCTATATCTGGCTTATTTATTTTTTTTTTTTAACCAACTCATGGGCAAGAGGAATTGGATGTTCATATCAAGACACTATTGCATATTATTTACGGGTTATAGTACAAAATCACAATTGTATTGGTATTGATATAGTTAGATACACGGGCTCCAATCATTTCAGATTCTGGGCACGTGAGTAGAACCTGGGTGCATAGGTAGAATGATCTAACGGCTGCCCAATTAAGGATTTTCCTTGCCTGCATGTGTTACAAGTCCCAGTAGAAATGTCTAGGAAGCATAAAATCCAGCAGGACAAATCATTCCCACTCCTCAGCTCAGCGGAGCCTGTCGGCACTGGATTGGCATTGTGCATCAACCGGCCTTGCGAGACAAAACTGGGAAGCATTCAGGAGTTAGTTGGAAAATGGCTACATGCTGTTTTCATCTTCCTTAGCAAAAAAGAAATGTGAGTCTCTAATCTGGGATATAATAGTCTGATTTTACAGTGTTGCAGTGAAAACTCTTCTAGAGAAGAGAAAAGCTGTCAGGAAGGTCAAAGATTATTCTCAAGAGATTATGAACCAGCAGAGAGACAGAGCCTTGGAGGGAACGCATTCTTGTCTTTCAGAAGAAACAAAGACTGCGGTAGGCTGGCAGAAGCTGCACTGGTAACGGACCGCGCTTTTAAATTAGGTATTGCCTGGATCAATGTAGCTCATTTTTATTAATGAAAGGGAGGGGAAAGTATCCCTGAGGTTACTGATCTAATTCTAATACTTGAAAAGGAAGGTGAAGGTTTTGAAGAGAAACTCTAGAGCATAATATTCCATAAAGACTTACAGAGACCCGCTTGTCATGACGGTGAGACATGAGTAACAGAGAGGTAATAAAATATTGAGACTGGTATTTTTAAGCCACGAAAGCAAACAAATCATTTTGCATGTAAGTGTGCCTGTGCATACACGCAAGTGTCGGTGCTGGCACCAGTGTGAGAGAGGCTCTGGGCCCAGAATGAGCCTTGCGAGCTGGCAGGAGGAGAGAGATAGAGATGGATACGTGCATGTGTGTGAGGGTGAGAGTGTGTGTCTGTGGGTGTGTAAGCACGAGTGTGAGTCTGAATGTGAGCCTGTGTATGAACATGAGTGCGTAAGAGAATGTGTATTTCTGTGTGTGTGAGTATCTGTGTGTGTCTGTGAGTGTGTGGGCATGAGTGTGTGAGTGTGTGTCTGTGTGTGAGCATAAGAGTGTGTATTTGTGAGTCTGTATGGGCATGAGTGTGTGTGTGCTCGTGTGTGATGGGGAAAGAGGGAGGAAGGGGGAGGAAGAAAAGGAGAGATGACAGGCAGACAGACAGACAGACAGAATAAACGCCAACTGAAGAAGTTCTTGGCTAGGAAAGCTTTCTGGAAAAGGTAAGTCACCCTGAGCCTTGACTAGAGCACAGGGTTCAGAAATCCGTGGGAGGAGAGAACGTCCTGTCCGGAGATGAGGGACAAGTGCATGAACTGGGGCGTGAAGGGCAGAGCCAAGGGCGTGCCTGGTGGCCGCGGTGCGGGCAGCGCACAGCGCGTCTGGCTGGGGCTGAGGCTGGGTGCTGGCTGACAAGGCGGCCTCCGCTGGGGACAGCCTGGGAGCTTCAGTGCTAGGGGAGCACCAGCCTGCGGAGGGCGCCGTCAGCGGGACCTGGGAAGAAAGGACACAGGAGAGTGAGCGCGGTGTGGGCAGAGGGACCTGGCAGACAGGGCTCAGGATCCAAACAGAGCAAGGAGGGTGTCCCGAGGAGCCACTTCAGGAATGACTGAGCAAAGCGCTGGAAGCCGGCTGCCTGACATTTTGGCTTTGGATTGGGTGACTGCTAATTCCAAAACAAAATCAAGAACACATGGAGCGTGCTTTTGTTTGATGTGTGGAAATGTGACGATGAAATCCAGAGCACGAGGAGGCTGATGAAATCAAGCTTTCCACCAAACCAAGGAACCAACAGGGAAAGGCAAAGGATTTTAACCACTTCTTCGTTAAAATCACTATTTCTCTTCTCTACCCCTGGTCTCCATCTCAGTCTGAGGAAAATAGAAACAAAACTAGACATCACCTCTTCTGACTGAAAAAAGGAGGCTTCGTGGAATTTAAGCATATGGTGTGCGGATACACGCTGACACACACTCAGGACACAGCCGTTCACGTCAACTGAAGTCATGCTTTCCCCCGAGATGCAGAATAATCACATACATATATTGTGTCGCAGAGCTGTATCGATTGCATGTTTCCTCTTTCTTCGAAAGGGCATCCAGGTTGGAAGAGAATGCCATTCTACATGTGCTTACAAAGAAGAAATGTCGGAAAATCCACACCAAGTTAACTAAAAGAGAAAAGAGAAGAATCCAGAAACAGAAAGACCATGAATGGTGTCTACGGCACTCCCTGAGTTAATACACAGTCTGAAGTGACCTTTATTATCCTCCAAGTTTTGTCACATTTGTTGTCCCCCCAAAGTTGAGGACCATGGAGATCGGTGACAAGTCCGCTGTGGCTGAGGAAATGAAGTATGCTCCGAGTGCACAGTCTTGTCTCCTGCGTGGTACCTGCAGAGCCACAGAACAAAGCAGTGGAACAGAGGGTGGGAATTAAATCCTAGGGAAACCACAGAGACTTACAAAGTAGACACCGATTCAGGCGAGATGGGTAGCTAGAGACTATGTATATGATGAGACTTGAAAATCAAGTTCCAGAGAGCTAGAAAACAGAACAAATTATCTTGCTCTCCCTTCCTGTGTGGAAGACGGGGAATGAGAAAAAGCAGAGGGATCCCAGGAGACAGAGGCAGCAGGATGTAGGCAAGCACAAGGTCTAAATAGCCTCTTGGAGACTCTGCTCAAGCTCCTTCCCTCTATCAAAGGGAAGCAGGATCATTCTGGGCTGCTGTGAGGAAAGACGGGGCCTCTGGAGAGATTCTCCAGCCTGAGAGCTGGAATTTTTCTGGTGCATGATTTTCAGGTCAATTAAGATCCCTCCAGAGTAAGAAAAGTCCTTCCAGACTTTAGCTGGACATCTTAATTCCCCTTTCTTTGGAACCTAGTTGCTTTCTGTCTGTGAGAGAAAAACGTATCCGATTCTGTTAGGAATTCTCTCCCTGCATGAATAAAACAGAAAGTGTTTTAAAATTCTCATAAAAAGAAGCTCAGATCTACCTCTGGCAACAAGAATGATTCATTGACATCATAATCTTCTTAAAAGCTAACCTGGAAGGGTCAGGGAAAAGGGGAGATGGAAAAAGCTTTTATTCCTGGAAAAAAGGTCTAAAATAGTTGAAGAAAATTTTAACTGACAAATTCTGAACAAATTGTTTTTATATTTGCCTTAGAGTAGAAACTTCTTTAAAAGCCCAGCGGTGTTGAAGGAGAAGCTGTGTTTGGAAAAATCTTCCTTAAGAGCGATTGAGTGGATACACTCCAGATCCTCCAGAGGGGAGGGCAGGGTGGTGAGCCTCTAACAGGGACGTTCAGCACGCCGGAGGGGAGGGAACAAAGATGACAATTCCAAAGTGACAAGTTGTGAGTCAGCAGCGACCCCAGTCAAATCAAACAAATATTCTGAACTTTTTGTAGTCTAACCTATTAATTGGAAATACTTGGTGTTTGTTTTAAAATGTGTCTCTAAAAGTCTTCCATATTTTTCTCCCTTTCCAAGCTGGAGTCCGCTCCCCCTTCCCTGGAGTGCGGGATGAACTCGGTGAGTTGCTCCCAGCAAATCCCATGTGGCACACGTGATGGTATGTGAGTCCTGAGTCACGAAGGGCAGCTTTCTCGTTGTGCTCTCTCCTGAACGACTGACTTGCTTGGGGAAACCGGCTGCCTTACTGGGAAGACACTCGAGTAGGGGGCCCTCTCAATGGAGAGATTTAATGATGAGGAACCGAGGCGTCCCCGTTAGCAGCTGTGGGAGGGATCCCTCTAGAAGGGGCCCTCCTGCTTAAATCAAATGTTCAAATGATTACAGCGCCAGCCAACATTTTGGGTGGTTTCCTTGAGCTGGAACTTCCCAGCGAAGCCACTCCCAAGAAGTCCTGACCCACAGAATCTGTGAGATAATAAATGTGCATTGTTCTAAGTCACTAAATTTGGGGGCATTTTGTTATATAGGCAGAGAAGAAAGCATGAAGATCCAGTGAGACGGTGTTGCCGAAAGGACTGTAAGGGCTGGTGCAGATCCACGGTGGCCGCAATCTGGCCCTCGAGCTCCGGTGACCACGGTCTGGATCACACCCAGCACATGGGTTTATCCCAAGACTGTAACCCAGCAAGGCAAGGGGTGCGTGTTTCCAATTCCTCCCCAACACTGTCTCTAGCCACGGATGCCGTTTCTGAGACTGAGCAGCTCGTGACCAAGTCTCTGTTAACAGAACGAATCAACACATTTTGAGCCAATTATTCATCATCTCCAAACTCCAGCCGCCTCTGTTAAAGGCGTCCAACCAAACCATCTGAGATATTTGTCCCGGTCCCGCAGTAATTCCAACATTCAGTGGGTAGAGGTTCACATGACGCTATTTGTTTTCATCTATAAATAAAAGTACTTATTTATGGATGTTTCATTTATTTATTTTATGTAAGTAAAAATAAATAGCTCTTGCTATAGGCTCTGTGCTAGGGATATATTAGGTATCATGCAGGGAGAATTTATTTTGTGCCGTCAACAACCGTACAGGGTTGGTACTATTATTGTGCTGATTTTAAGAATAAGAAATCTATGGCACAGAGAAGTGACATATCTTTCCTGAGGTTCCAGGAGTGGTAAGTGTGAGCCAGGATTTGAACTAAGGAGACTAATCATTATAATCCAAAGATGAGCCTGTTTGAAGACTTTGACTCTGTGGTTTGGTGAACTGATCTGGATGATAAGCTGAGGGCGATTCCTTGTGAATATTCATATCCCCAGTGCCTAACACACAGCCAATTCTCAAGCAGGGCTCACTCAGTGAGTGAGTGGATGGTGGATGAATGAACGAACACACAACGTGGTGTGGAAACACCTTTAACTCACCCTTAATATGATTGCAAAAATTGTGGAAAGATTTAATATTTAGGATTCTGTGGGCTGTTCACTTATTATTCTTCAGTTACTGGGGCTTCTACTAAGTGTTACAGGGAAAGCCCACTTCTTAGCCCCTCTCAAAACATCAGACTGTTACTTTATACTCTATTAAAATAAATGAGTAATGTATAGAATTGTCAAATCTCTGTGTCGGACACCTGAGACCAATATAAAATTGTATCCCAATTATACTTCAATAATGAAAATTAATACTACATTTAAAAGATCAATGAATTAAAATTTAGAGATATGTCATAACTAAATTTTAAGTATAAGGGGTGGGCAGGTACCAGTCATAGGGTTTATGATATTGAGTATTTGATCTACTTCCTCTCAGATATAGGACAGATTTGCTTTTCCATCCAAGCTTCAGTGTGAGGTCTGGGTGTTAGGGGTGCTTTACGGTTTTCTGTGGCCCATGGGTTCCAAAACAGTCACTCTCTGAAGTGTAAAGATCCCATAAACTGCTCTTAGTCAAGGCTATTACCTTAAGCTAGAATTAGGAAAATTAAAAACTGGTGAGAAACTATACTTAAGAATTTGGAAGTTTGGGAGCACATTTGACTGTTGACCTGAGCTCAGTCTTGATCTCAGGGTCGTGAGTTTAAGACCGATGTTGGGCTCCACAAGAAAAAGAAAAAAAAAATTGAAAGTTTTAAAATAGCTTTGATTTAAATATTGTAATTCTCTTAGAATTACTAAATTCCATTTTATGGGGTAGATCATTAAGTCTTTGGAAGAGATTACTTCCAAATGACTTTATAATAGCAGTTATACTACGAAGATTTTTTTCCCTCTCTTTCAAAAACTCAGGGACAATACACATGCCAGCTTCAGATGAATGGTTTTGGGGTGGGAGAGCCATCAGAGATGAGAAAAGACCAACAGGCTAGAGCCACCTGTTTGCTAGGGTTATGATGGCCAAACATAGGAGCCAGTTCTCAGAAGGGAGCACAATCCCAGAAACAGAAGTAGACACATCATTTTGAAACAGAAAAAGAATGATGCCAATTAACATGAAGCCCTAGTCCACATAGTCAACTGTAGTTCCATAATTTTGTTTTGTACAAAATGCTCATATTGTAAGTGTTTTAAATTGTGGAAATGAAAACATACCACACTCCAGCCCTGACCCTGTACGTCATTTTTGCTCAGAGTTATGTGGATTCTCTGCTTTTTCTATGGTTTCTCTGCACCTGAGTTATTTTGCTTCTACATTATGTTGGTAGATTTTATCATTTAAGTTTTTACTCAGGTAGGGCACATAGGAACTGTATATACTAAGCTGTTTCATGTTTAAATGACTTTATTTCTCAGTGACTGTGACAATGACAACAGACACTAATATATTTCATTACCTTGTTTCTTGGGTACTTTGCACATGTCAAACCCTGCCCTGGATTCGTCGGCCCACCCAACATCTCTTTCAAGTTGGCTTGTTCTCTTTTGTCTTTTGTCCTTGAACTTCTCCTCAGAATGGCCTTGATAGAGAAGAGTGCACATCAATTTGTGTGAACCCAAGTGTGATTTTCCAACCTACAGATTCAGTCCTTTACTGATTCAGAGTGTGTGGTGACTTTACCCTCAAGGTTAGCAATTATACCAGATCATGGCAGTCTGTTTTCCATATCTACTAGCTTCTCTGATTATAGTGAAATATTTGCTTTAATTATTTGTTCTTCTGTCTCTGATCATCTCAAATCCTCCTGGTGAATGATGTGGCTTCCTGTCTCTTCCTCACTCTTCTGTCTTCTTTATTAATTCAGAGAGAATATTTCATTCTTCAGGTGTGTTTCCTTGGGCATGCCGTCTTCCTTTCCATCTTGTTCCCTTGTTTGTTCATATTGCCTTTGAGCTGTTATTTCTTTGAATGTGTGTCTTATTAAGTTGTCATGCAGCGTGACACCATTGTGACAAATTCTCTGGTGCTTCCTGAATTTTGTTTTCCTTTTAACTTCTTAATCTGTCATTTACATGGCGTGCTCCTTTCTTGTATGTTCTGTGATGAGGTGTAATTGTAGACTCCCCACAGAATTCTTTATCCTGCTCTGGAGTGAAAGGCTGTGCCAGCACATTCTCCTTGCTCTGACCCTATATTGGTGTTTTCACCTACTTCCTATCAGATCTAGGATAGATTTGCTTTCCCTGCTGAGCTTCAGTTTGAGGGCTGCGTATACGGGTGCTGTTTGGTTTTCTGTGGGGCCCGAGGATATGGAAGGGAGGAAGAGGATCTTGATGAGGTCCTGTTCTCTCTTCTGCCATATCGCTCTGTCTCTTAAGTGCCCTGTACTCACTCGGTGTTGGGAGGTGCCCTAAAGCCTCAGACTTGGACCCCAAATGGTGAACTATGGAGCCCTTACTTTCCTTTCTCACTTATCCTCTCTTGCCCATTTCCACCCACCCACCCCCAAAATTCTTTTTTATTTAAGATTTTTATTTATTTATTTGGAAGAAAGATAATGAGAGAGAGAGAGAGAGAGAGAGAGCATGAGAAGGGGAGGGTCAGAAGGAGAAGCAGACTCCCTGCAAAGCAGAGAGCCAGATGAGGGACTCGATTCCAGGACTCCAGGATCATGATCTAAGCCGACGGCAGTCGCTTAACCAACTGAGCCACCCAGGCGTCCCTCTCCCCAGCAATTCTTTCCAGTACCCCTCAGTTAAGAAAGCTAAGGTTACCTCTCAGTTTGAATTTCCACATATTTGGAAGACAGAGACCAAAAACTCTCGAGATTTGTGAAATCACCACTCGAGTTTCTGAGGAATGGAGCAGAGTCAGGAGTGAACTATGCTGTACTTCACTCAAAATCCCTTTTCTTTCTTTGGTTTCAAGTTTGGGGGTTTTGGGAATCAGGTTATATCTTCTCTGTGTTTGGTGTTATAGGTACGTTGGGGTTGCACTTCTGGTTTCTACTAAGTTTTTGCTCTTTGGGTACAAAGGAGAGACTCTAATGCAATCGCAGTTTTTGTCTTAAGTTGCAAGTTTATCTTTACAGCAAACTTCTAGTATCTTTATTAAAAAACAACAAAAACAATAAACCTTCCTTTTTACTTTATCTCAAGCACCTTTTTGCAGGCTTAGCTTCTATTTTTCCCCCCTCATCAAATGATATTTTAGAGACAATGATTAATAATACAGTTTCCCTGGTTGATTTAAATAAATAGCTCTTTCTTAATTTTTGTGATTGGTATAAATATAATAAATGACCATTATTAAGTCTGGAAGGGAACACAAATGATTGAGATGCAAAATATTTATTTTATATATGTTTTTAAAGATGTGATTGAGAGGAATTACTTCTCCCTTGTCGTCTTTGGGGTGGAGCCTAGCCCTGTGAGGACAGAGTGTGTCAGTGAGGTGGTAGAAAGGAACATCATTTCTGCTTCCCCAGCCCAGCCCTGCCTGGGACTTGTCAGCCCCAGCAAGCCTGGGGAACAGCAGGATCCCACATGAATTAGCAGTGCTGCCCTAAGGCTGTGTCTACTGTCATCTGTATCACAGCTGACTTACCACATCCAGGTCCACAGACGTCCTCACTGGTCCTCAAAACTGCCACAAACCCCCAAATCCCCACAGCAGCTCCCTGACCCTTCCTCAAAGAACCCCTCCTGCCCCTGGCTGAAGTGATTCCCCTCTAGGAACCTGCACCCCTCCATGCGCTATCCCCTTCACGTCCCCATCAGCATCTATAGCCCTCAGCAAACTTGCAGGTGTATGGGTTACATGCACTAGAACATAAGCTCTATGATGCAGGAGGTCTGGTCTGACATGTCCAGTTCTACATTTTTACCACACTCAGGATTTCCCCATCACATGAATCAAATGCTTTTCTGAGCTGTAAGTCGGGTCCATGGGACTTGTCCTCAACCCCAGATTCCTGCTTTGGCATTGGAGTTTTATTCTAGCACCTGAGCTCTCCCCCTGAACTCACCTCGGCCTTGGGACCTTTTCAGTCTTCCTGGTCCATGCTGCCCCCCTTGGGGCCCTCTTTGTCATGCATACTTACCCCAGCCAGTAGCTCTTCCCATGAAGGCGATCACCTGCGGACTCCCCAGTCACATGCATCTTGGTGGCTATGCCCACTGCACAGTGATTCTTCAGATCCACTCTGACCTCACCTTGCCCTGTTGCAGTCAGCAAACCCACTGAGATCATGAACACAGAATGACAAGCAAAGGGCAGGTCACAGTGACTAATTGCCCTAACTTTAGCTCACTTCTGAAATGCATTATTCCTATCCACTCTGGAATAGCATGGATAGTCCAAGCTGGAATCCTGGAAGATGCCATGGCCATGGGGAAATTGTGCCAATGCACCGATCAGTACTCTCCACTGCTCCATTTTTCATTTCACTCCAAACTCCCCAGTGCTGAAGGAAGGCAAGTCAGCCACTCTCATAGAACAGAATTCCATATCTACTTGATGTAAGAAAGCTTTAGGAACAAAGTACAAGTTCTGCTTTTGTTCTCCTCTGCAGAAATTCTTTGCAGGAGCAACTGTTCCTATCTGGTTGCTTTGTGGTTGTTTGGAGTATTTTTCATGATTCCTTTTGGGGTCAAGCCCAGGACAGGCCCTTTCCTGCTCATACCTCATCCCCAGAGGGAGTGGGAGAGCCTCAGTTCCTGAAAATTACTCTTGTTCCAAGGAGGATTCTGCATGTCAGACTTGCTAGAGAGAGTGACCTACCAGAGAGAGGAGCACTGAGAGTCCAGGTCTAATTGTAGAGCTGAATGGGAATCCTTGCAGGAACACCCCTCCTTTCTTCCCTCTTCTCTAAGTGACAGGCAATTTCCTCTTGTAGAGTCAGTCGTATCTCAGTAAATCACTTCCAGACTGGCTCACCTTGACTTCACAGGACTCAAATAGGAAGGAAAGAGGATTACCTTGCTTCTCTGCTGTCACCAAGAGATCAGATGAAATTATTTTAAGTTCAAATGTTTAAATGTGTTCACTTGCCGGCAGGAAATAAGCTTCAGAAGGAAGATTCAGGTGGAAAATATGGGATCAGACACAGCAATAATGGTCAGGCCTGGCTGATACAGAGTCCTTGCTCTCTGTGCCTCAAGAGCCAGGTCACCTTTGCTGTTCTATTTATAAAACTCACTCCTGCAGAAGTCACTTTTAATGCCTGCTATAAATTGGGAATTGGATAATTTCAAATGCTATTATCTGTCAGCATTCAGAAAAGCCACTTTTCTATAGCTTTTTATACAAGTAAAAATGGGTTCCCAGCTCAAAAAGAAGCAGAGCTTTGTATCATGAGGATTTATATGGGCAAGTCAGCAAACACTCCTTACAGAGCCTTCACCATGTACCTGGTCCAATGCCAGCAGCTGGAAATCATAGAAAAATTCAGTTTGTCCTTACCCCAAGTTGTGCACCATCTAGCAGGTGAAGGTTGCTCAAGGTGACTTAAATAATGAAAGACAAGGAATTTTAACCTAAATTCTATTGTGAAAGGAGAGCTAAATGTTGAAGTTCTATTTCATACTCTCTAGCTCTTACTGCTTAGAATATTATTTTAAAGAGCCATAACCTGTGAAGATTCTCCAGGAGCCACTGAAATTGTCAAGTCTCTATTTTAAAATAGAATATTTAGTTACTGGGTCATAAATAAGTAACTTTGTATATACTGGTACCTGAACAATTAAAAAAAAAAAAACCTAAAGTAAATAAGTAAGATCTAAATAACTAAAGAAGAAAATAAACGAGCTTGAGCATTTATTTAAAAACACTTTACCACACAGAAATTTCCATGGTCAGACTTATTTTAATTGGATGGAAGGCTGGCATTCTTTCATTAACTGATATTTGTTAGGACTCAATACCATTACTTTTTTTGGATATTACTTTTTAAACATTTCTTTTGAAGTAACTACAGACTCACAGGCTTACACAAACAGTGCATAGATTCTCATGAACAATTTATTTAGCTTCTTCTAACAGTGACATTTTACATGAATGTACAATGATATCAAAACCAGGGAACTGACTTGGTATAAACCGGTTCACTAGACTACAAACTGCCTTCAGTTGCCACCAGTCTTTAGGGTTTTAAATTGCACTCATGTGCATGTGTGTGTGTGTGAGTGTGCTCGAATGCATTCACAGTACCATCCTGTGTGATCTGATCCTACCTGTGACCCCATCACATCCAAGATGCAAAACCATTCTGTCACCACGAAGGCATTCTCTCCCGCTACCCTGTAGAGTTGCACCCCCCACACACCCCCGTCCCTGTCCCCTGGCAACCACTAAATATTCTCCTACTTGGATTTAATTTTAACTGTCCTGTTTGGCCCACCACACTGGCTTGGATCTTGTTGATGAAGAGTTTCAGCCAGATTGTGCTTGGCATCCAGACGAATTAAACATTAAGGGAATATCAAAGTGGGACACAGTGACCTTCTAGCAAACTGAAGAAGGTAATTCATTTACTTTGTTGTTCTTTTCCTTTTTACTAATAGAATAAATCTTGGTTGCTCCTTTTTATAAGGTCAGAAAGCAGAAGTGCTCTCAGAGACAATCTAGAGGGGAAAGTATCTGTCATCTCTCTATCTACCTATCATCCATCCATCCATCCATCTATCATCTATTCATCTATCCATCTATCATCTATTCATCTATCCATCTATCATCTATTATCCATCTGTTTATCTATCTATCTGATCATTTTCATCTGTTCACTGACCCAAATATCTACCCATCTATCTAAAATGAAAGTACAACCTCATTTA
This sequence comes from Mustela lutreola, assembly GCF_030435805.1. Classification (NCBI taxonomy): domain Eukaryota; kingdom Metazoa; phylum Chordata; class Mammalia; order Carnivora; family Mustelidae; genus Mustela; species Mustela lutreola. The sequence goes on along the minus strand of NC_081294.1, from coordinate 5,317,053 downwards.
AATTAAAATCAAATCTACTCCCCAGTAATTTAGCAAATAATTTAACAAAATATCAACATTAGGGATTGTGAAGAAAAAAAAAAAAAGACCAAGTTACTTGGTTCCAGTAACTTAACAAGAATTTCATAACATCCTAGTTCTCTAAGTGGTTAGCAATAATTCTAAATCCTGTTCTGATCTTCAAGTCCTTTTCATTCACATCACCTCACAGTAGTTTCAAATAGTTACATGAGAAGTTCCCAGAGGAATTTTTGACATTCATAGACCAAAGAACCAAAATGACGAGAAACATCTGGAACTGTGTAACTAAATGAGTGGTTTTAAAAATGTTTAAACTTACTATTTGGCAAGATTACATTTCCAAGATATAATAATTTTTATTTATATTTCATATACAACAATAGTATCATAATATGTATATTATATATTATTATTTATATTTATATTTATATTATATAACCATATAATATAGTGATATTAATACATACTATGCTCATTATATATGATTGAAATTATTACTGTATATGTTTTATTATATATAAGTATGTAATACAAGTCAGTATTACATATGTAGCACAGCATATAATATGTTAACTTTCTATTGTATTATTACTATTTATGTATTATTACTATTTATCACACAGGTCATTTGGCAGCACCTGACTATGAGGACCTTGCTATATACATATTGCATTTAACACAGGGAGGGATTTCAGGCAGTTACCCTTACAAGTGACACGGAGATTATACTTCACAGTGAAACTGGAACTTGCATCTCCCACAGGGTCTGGAGCACCTGAGTATTTAATTTAAATGTATTTATTTTTCTATTTGATTCTAAGCTTGTGTAGGGCAAAGTCCTATTGTTCTTTGGATCCAAATAACAGCTTCTATAAGATGCATACCATATGGGCAAGTTGGAAAGGAGCTGTTAGAGTATTTCTACTAGATTCAAAAATAAAACCCAATCTAAATATTGGGTGTTTTCTTCTGTAAAGGCAGTAGGTTTCCAGTGTTACAGGAATAGCTGGAGAAAATTTTCTTTGGAGTCAGTCCCTGTCCTTGGTGCTGAGCATGATTTACCCTGCTGGTCCAAAGACTAATGCCTAGTAAAAATATTTTTCTTACACATTTCTAATAGAAACTATTGGTTCTGTCCTAGACCTGAAACCATGAAATACTTATCTCATTATTGTCGAACATTTTATTCAGCTTAACTACAATATAAAGTGTTTTTTCTCCAACAATTTATTTAGAAAGATTTCAAACATAAAGACAACTTAAAAGAATTTTATAAAAAACATCAACACAGCCACCTCCTAAATTCTATTTTTTTTTTTACTATTTCTTATTACATTTGCCTCATCACATATGTATCCATCTATGCATCCCTCTATCCATCTATCAACCAACCTTAATTTTTCTCCACAACAAAGTAGGTTTTTGGCATCAGTACAGGTCAGTCTGAGTCCTCAATGTGCATTTCTTCAACTAATGTTCCATGTTTCTTCATAGTTCTTTTTTTTATTATAAGACCTCACTTTTAAAAAGGAAAATAAAAGCCATTGCCCCACAATTTGACATTCTGTTATGAATAATACAAATAAAAACCCATCCAATACCACTGTTGTTGACATATGCTGCTAGGTAAAATTCTAGAGTTATAATTCCAGATAAAGTAGTTTGCACATCTCCTGGATGCAGACAAGTAGAAATGTTCTTTACCTTCTTGAGAAGAAAGTCTGGGATATTCTTTCCAAAGACTCTCCTCACCAAGTGTACTCAGGGTGAGGTTATCTTGAATCTCTCAAGAGCCATAACTTTTCTTTCTACCTGAATGTGGAGGGGGGCCTAGTTGGTCCCAGGGAACTTCTAGGCACTAATGTGCCTTCCCCCACTGAGAAATGAACTCTGACCAAGAGTGTTCTTTGTTCTATATTGAGCTCATGCTTTCTTTATGTGTAACACATGTGTTTCCTTGTGCATTCCCTCTGGCATGTGGCATCTAAAGGTTTTTATCACTGGCCTGACTTTTAATGTGGGCTTTCCAGAGTATTTCCTTTAAAATGGTGTTTTGCTAATTTAAGATTACATAATATAAATGAAAATGTGTACAATTCCTTGTCATCTATGATAAAAATTGACCTTCTGATGAAATTCACTTTGGATGCTCAAGGGAGGCCCTTCTCTCAAAACACATGGTTCCCAGATAGGAATTCAGATCCCCTGAGTTATATGGATTTCTCTAAGTTTTCTAGAAGGAATAAAATATGTAACCTAATAAAATTATCAGCTAATTCCTTTGTGTATTTGCTTTGAACTACTTGTTTTTGTGGGCCATCTTGGAAAGGGTCTAAAGATTACCATTGACTTTGCATTTAAAAGTTGCATATGAAAAGTTTGCATTTAAAATAGCATATAAAAAGCTATTTTAATAGCACCAATATTGTGTAATATGCATTAAGGGCTAAAAAGTACCAAACACTAAGAGCCTTATGTATATAAACCTGCTCAATCCTTTTAGCAATCCTATGAAGTGAGTACTCTTATCTTCAACACTTTACAGTTGGGGAAACTGAAGCCAGGCTAGGTAGGATAATTATTTACTGAGGGTCACAGAGCCAGTGAAAGACCAGCTGTAAACTGTGTTATTTTGTTCTAATTTGCTCTGAATGCACTATGCCACCTCTAAAACTAAGTCATATGGAGGTATTTCCTGAGAAAGAGCTTCAAGTGTCTTAGCTTGTAGTGTATCATTTCATTATTTTCCAGCATAGTCCACCAAACATACTTCCAAGTGGCTTTAAGGGAAGAATGAGTCTGTCTCCATTTTTGATGTGTCACTGCTGACTTCTTCCTAGGCCTCACCCTACTTTCTGCTTTTGCTTACTTCTGGACAGACTGATAATAAAGATCGAACATGCCTTCACTGTTCTGCACTGGTAGGAGATCCAAATTTCCCACACATGGGGACTTTCCCCCAGTCCCAACCCTAGCCACTCCAAAGGTCGACCTCTCCTTCCCCTGTGCCCAAGCCAGCCCAGACTACCTGTGTCTGCCCAAATGCTTTCTCCCAAATTCTCTTGGTGTATAGAGTGTCATGATCCTCAACACCCAAATCTGTTTTCTGTGGAGTGATAACAAAATATTTAAAGAATTTTGATTTGGCCTAACTTTAAGGTTCTTATTAGTTCCATCATAATTATGCAAAAAGAATTAACTAAGACAGATTAAGATCAGAGACATAAAGTGGAAACTATCCCAAGGTTGTTCTTTATGACTATTTTCACTAAAATGCTTTTTGTGATTTTGTTTCAAGCCCTAGGTCCCTATACATCCCTCAATTTCTTTATTAGGTTGTCATCTACTGACTGTGATCCTGGTGTGAAGGCACAGCTTACGTGGTCACCACAGCCTAACCCTTAAGTGGCTGTCCTCTGCCACCAGAAGGCCAAAGCTCACAGGCTGAGGGATGGCAAGGCAACAAAGAAGGAGGAATCTGCTCCCTGCACTACTTCGTGGAACACAGAACCAACCTCAGTCTCCCAACCTGTTCCCAGGACCATATGGGTCACCTCTGAATGACCACTGGTGTCCAACAGGTAGAAACCATCTATCTTGTTCCTCGTTTGGCTGCCACCTTGTTAATAGTGTTTATATCCACCTCATGGCTCAGGACAAAGACTGGAGTACTTGTCTTTTAGTTCATGACCCACATTTGGTCAAATTACATTCTAATCCATGTCTTCATCATGTCATCATGCCTTAATACTCCAATGGCCCCCTAACTGGTCTTTGCTTCTCCTTGCCACCCCATCCTCAAATCCGTTCTCCACTTAGAGCCAGAAGAATCTTTCTAAAAAAACATAAGTCCAGGGTTCCTGGGTGATTCAATGGGTTAAGCCTCTGCCTTTGGTTCAGGTCATGATCTCGGTCATGATCTGAGGTCATGATCCCAGGATCCTGGGATCAAGTCCCGCATTGGGCTCTCTGCTCAACAGGAGGTCTGCTTCCCCCTCTCTCTCTCCCTGCCTCTCTGCCTACTTGTGATCTCTCTCTCGGAGTCTAATAAATAAATAAAACATCTTTTAAAAATAAATAAATAAATAAACATAAATCCAATCACCGCTCCCGTGACAAAACCATCTGATAATTTAGGTTTTTACTTTATATAAACCCAAATGTCGGGGCGCCTGGGTGGCTCAGTGGGTTAAGCCGCTGCCTTCGGCTCAGGTCATGATCTCAGGGTCCTGGGATCGAGTCCCGCATCGGGCTCTCTGCTCCGCAGGGAGCCTGCTTCCCTCTCTCTCTCTCTGCCTGCCTCTCCATCTACTTGTAATTTCTCTGTCAAATAAATAAATAAAATCTTTAAAAAAAAAAAAAAACCCAAATGTCTTATCCCAACTTATTTTGATATGAATTTTTTGATAAGTCAGAGTTGTGTGCAGAGAGGATTAACTATAGCTAATTGGGTTATAAGTTAATATCCAAATGACTAAGAAGGATACATTTTTTTTTTAAAGATTTTATTTATTTATTTGACAGACACAGAGATTACAGGTAGGCATAGAGGATGGCAGAGAGGGGGAGGGGAAGGCAGAGAGGGGGCTGAGCAGAGAGCCTGACGCGGGACTCGATCCCAGGACACTGAGATCATGACCTGAACCGAAGGCAGCGGCTTGAGCCACCCAGGTGCCCCAGAAGGATACATTTTAAAACTCAGTTTTCCTTTAATCTTTTAATTGCCAGTTGTAAGCCTGATTACTAAATCTAACAAAATAAAAACAATCACCTTCTGATTCTGATCATGATAAATTTTTATGATTATGGGCAGTGTTAGACTAGCTCAAGTTCACACCATAATAAACTCCCTCAAATGATTTATTGTTTGCAAACTTATTTAAGTGAATTTATTTAAAATTTCCATTGCATTTATAAAATTAATGATCTATATTCACTTTGAGTACTTCTAATAACTAGGCAAGTTTAAGACCATAGCAAGTAAACTGTCCAAGAATTAACTCCTGTAACTAACTCCTATGTGCCTAATATTGCACACAGCAAACTGACCCACAGGCCATGCTCCCTTGCTATTTGTTTTTGTAAATGAAATTTTGCTAGAACACTAACACACCCATTTATTGATGCATTATCAATGGCGGCTTTTGAGGTACAGTTGACAGAGCTGAGTAGTCACAACAGAAATCATATGACCCACAGTTCACCAAATCCTTACTATCCAGCCCTTTACAGAAAGTTTGCTGACCCTTGATCTAAGATATTAAAACTATATACATACATGTCTCAAATATCCAATGGTGCTAAGTTGACACACTAGTTACAAACTAAATCAAGTTCTCTTAACACTGTTCAACTTAAAATGACAAGTGTAACATTTTGACACATTAATCTTTTTTTTTTTATTAATTTTGTTGTTTGGTTTTGTTTTTAAATATTTTATTTATTTATTTATTTATTTATTTATTTATTTGACAGAGAGAAAGAGATCACAAGTAGGAAGAGAGAGAGAGAGAGGGGAAGGAAGCAGGCTTCCCGCTGAGAAGAGAGCCCGATGCAGGGCTCAGTCCCAGGACCCTGGGATCATGACCTGAGCCGAAGGCAGAGGCTTTAACCCACTGTGCCACCCAGGCGCCCCGACACATTAATCTTTTTGCCAATATTTTCTTCTACAAATTTTCAAACTCATAGGAAACGGAGAGTTGTATAACACTCACCACTCTCTCTTCCGTCTCACACCTTGCTCGGTTGAACCCCATCTCTCGTCGCCCATCCATTCTCTTAATTGTCCATGGTTCATGTCTCTCTTTTTTCTTTTTGGATGCATTTCCAAGTTAGCAATTAGTAAATTTCACCAGTAAAGACTTCAGCAAATATATCCTTAACTAGAGTTTATTATTTCTTATAATTCTTTTTCCTTTTATTTTAACTTGCATATTACAATGTATATATGTAAAACATATCATTTGAAAAGATCTGACAAATGTGCATGCATTCATTTGGAGGAGGTTATTTTTTAAATTTCATTTAAAAATTTAAATTTAATAGCTTTTACCCTTCTAGTGTACAGTCTTACAATCTTTTTAAATACATAAAGCTGTGTAAATGGCATCATTTGCTGATACGGAGAAGTTCTATCACCCCAAATTTCCCTTGTGGTGCTCCCTTGAACCAACTCATCCTGACCCCCAACGTATGTCAATCACTGGTCTTCTTCTAGGGGTTCTTCTCACTGCCTGACTTCTGTCTTCACAGTTTGTCGCTTTCAGAATGTCATGTGTATGAGAGGACAAATCCCACTTCACTCTCCATCTAGAGATGGCATGCTGAGCAATGGTGAGGTGCCCCGTCCAGCATCAAAATTCTCCAGCCCAGAATTCCAAAATTCCCAGCTCTGCTCATCGTGTGGCCCTGGGCAGTTCCATTTCCTCTCTCTCCAGGACTCCATGCTTCATCTACAAAGTGGAGATGGTAACAGAACCAGCCTCATATCGTTTTCTCAGATAACAAATAAGAGGTCTGGGAATCCTGGGAAACACCCACTCAGTGCTACGGAATCTTGAATATCATCATCATCTCTGACCCCTACTGTCCTGTTTTCTAAAATGCCAAGTTCTCCTAAATATTTCCTATATTTTGAGTAGCCTACATATATAAATTATTATAAATTCAGCACACAATACTGACATGGTATTAATTAATTCCATAATTTTATTTCATATATTTAATTGGAGATCCTTCTGAGATTAAAAAAAAAAAAAAGACACTTACCTACTAAGGAAAGGGTTTTCTCATTTCAAGGAAACTGAGACCCCACTAGGATGGTCATATCTGGAGAGCCATGGGTACTTATAGGCCTTGGATTCTGAAGCTGGGAAGTAAAACATAGGACACCATACATCCTGGGTCAGACTCTGTACCACAGATGGGCACTCTGAGTTCGTTTTATAATATTCATGACAACATGGCTCTTGTAGGGGAATGTGATGGCATTCAAGTTTTCTGGAGCTAAAGTTACTCCCTGATGTAATTCTTCTGTAACTTCTTTTAATTTTACCATCAAGCTGGTTAGCTGAAATTCAGCAATATCACCACCCGTGATCATAGATGACTTCCTACTGTCTGGTGGAATCCTGCGCATGTCTACTACTCTCACAGACATTCCAACAATGTAGTCAGGTTCTGAGTGTTTCCAAGTACTGAATATTCCAGCCCCTCCCATCCACCTGGCTTCACCACCTTGTGCCAAAGACTCTCCTTACTTACCTTCCTGGGCCACTCTGTAGCAGACCAGCCAGTTCCTAACACCAGGCTCCATCTCTTCCAGCCCTTGATTCCATGTGGAATGCTCTTCTAGATCTGTATTTACAAGAGTGGTTTCTTGTCATCATTTCTCCCACCTCTTCAGAGAAAACAGCACCGACCTTGCAAAAAGAAAAAGAAAAAAAAAACTACATCGGCTCAGTCACGCTTCATTATGGCCCATTCTTCTTTTTCCTTTTGGATTGTATGTGTATTTCCCATCTTTCTCTCTTCTTTTCACCGTATCTGTGAAGGCAAAGTCTGTATCATTTCCTGCTTCATCTCCAGAACCTGGAACAATGCATGGAACAGAATGGGTGCATACTCAGCCAACAGTGAACAAATGAATGAGTTAATGGTCTGCTTTTTTTTTCTTTCTTTCTTTCTTTTTTTTTTTTTTGATGGAGCAATGGTGCAACATTTACTATTGCTAACATTTCTCAGGAAAACAAAAGAAAGGCTAACTTGAATAATCCCTAGGGGTTTTAGATCTATTTGAACTATGTGTATATAATGGCTGTGCAATTTAGGAAAAGTGTCCTTGTGGGTAATGTGACTGTCTCCTTGCCCAAGCTGTTCTTGGGCAAGGAGGATTAAGTCTCTACAACAGCAGCCTCAGCCCAGGTGGCTGGAGAGATTGTTATCTGATCTGGGCTCCACCTCCCAGTTTGGTTTGCTTAGAAGACATCCTTTGTCTCTGTAGGTAAAAGGCTTTGAAATGGAAATGAAGGAGGACCTAGTTAAACTAACCCCAGGACATCCTGTGCAAAGCACTGAAACTTGAAAGATTAGTGATGCCAATTAAAACACTAAGAGGCTCTGCCAAAAAAAGTGTTCATAAGAGGACCTGCAAAGACATATACAGCCACAGCGGCAGCCTCAGAGCCTGTTAGCTTTTGTGGAAGAAAGCAATCACAATTTTTAAAATTCAATCAGTAGACTAGAAATATAGCTGAAATCTAACAGAAAAGAGTAGAAAAACAAAAAATAAAAAAGTAGTAGCTGAAGTCAATAACATGGGTATTGATTATGGGCTCGGGAGGCATGCGAGTGTATTTTAAAAGAACTTCCAAGTCACATCTCCCATAAGAGAGTTTCAAATTTTAGAACTAATGGAATTTGAAATGCGGGCTGTATTCCTCATTCATTGTTTCCATTTGGTGATAAGATATCTTCAGGGACGTAATGACCAGCTGTATCCAGCACTCATGTTGGTGAGATAATGTTTTCGTGATTTCAAGCGATATTAATTGAGCATTATTTGAAGGTAGATTGTCACCAGCTGCCTAGTAAGGATAATGTGCAGTGCAATTGAACCTGTGAGTAACCATAGCACCGTTATTTCAAGGGCGCTGTGTTGGGGAGGGGAGGGCAGGTACCAGTTCCTATTTGAATGGTGAGAGTAATTACAAGTCCTCCCTCCAGAAAAATGGCCACATTCAAAGATCTGATGCAGCCTTCCCCTACTCTGCACCACGGCAGCTCAGGAAAGAATGCCAACACCCCAAGAGGAGTGAGCGCATCAAAGGCAGGTAGACCCCTGGCCATGGTATCATGGGATCACAGAACGGAATCAGAGTATGAAAGAATCTTGTATCATAAATTAAAGGAAAAATCATAATAAAAGCACGTAGGCCTTAGGCCTATTAGCAAACTGTTCTTGCTACCAACATCTTCAGAGTGAAATGGAAAGTGATAAGCTTGTATTAAGAATCTCAAATTGCTGCACAATAATTTACTGTAATGGCAAACTTTATAAGTCTGTTTTAATTTATTTTATCTATGTATAAATTATCTATACATTGAAGCATGAACCCCAAATGTAGATCCTTGAGCAGCAGAAGGGAAAGCTGATGATTTAAAGACAAACATGAACACATGGAAAAAGATCTTGGTATCTGTAAGGTTTTACAGGTGAGACACACATGACAGCAGGCGAGACAGGCGTGAGGCAAGGTTTATTAAAGGCGCCCTCGGGTGAAGTTCTGTGACTCAGGAGAGGTGAGTTGGGGAAGTTGCCGGTGGGAAGGGGTTGGGTGAGTTTTTATTGGGCCAAGGCAGGGTGGGGGCTCATAACCGTATTTGGTAAGGTTAGAGGTTGGGGGTTGGAAAGTCCCAAAGCGGCTGGTTTCTGTTTCTTGCATAGGTTTCCGTTTGCTCAAAGTGATGTGTCCTTGACAGATGTCCTTCTGGTGGGAAAGTCCTGGGTAGGGGAAGATGGCGGCCTGGAGGCCATTTTATTGTTCCTCCTGCATTCCCAGGGCCGCCGACCTAACAATATCAAGTTGGGTGAACTTGAATCATCTTAGGCGTGAAGGGATAGAGGTCTATTCACCAATATCTGTAGAAATTGGTCTTAAGCATGCCACAGCAAGAAAGGAGAAAAAAGGTTTTTGTACCGAGCCACAAGAGGTAGAGCAGGGGACGGAGACTCAGGTGTCAGTAATGGTAGCAACAGAGTATTAAGCTGGATTCATTCTCTTGTCTAAATTCTGAGCCCATCTGTGATCATGAGCTGCAAATAAGGGGATATCACAGTTTTCTTTGAGAATAAAGGGATCAGAAGGCACAAGGCCGTGTCTCCTCCTCTGTGTCAGGAGGACAGACACTTGGCTCCTGGACCTCTTTCGAAAGCATAAGCAGGATGAGGGTTGCCTTGGTTGCATTATTAACTTAGCTCCAAGTTCTGTTTTAGGCAATTATGTTTTATGCACCTCTTAACTGCATGTTCGTTCAATCATTAACTATGCCTTTTTTACCCCTACTCTCTGTTTATGCATTGATTGTGGAAACCTAGTGGGGAATGAGCCATAACATTTGACTTGAAGTAATCCAAGGTACCTCATGGTACCAGGCCCCGAAAGGCACCTCATTGTTTGGAAGAGTACATGCCTCCAGACTGTTTCAAACAGTCTTTCAAACACAGATAAGCTGTCCCTAGGCTCAGCAGGGAAAGGGGGCTTTGGGAATCATCCCCAGCCTTCTCACTGGGCCACCCTTCTGATAAGCAAAGTTTTCTTTGCTTCCAAACCAGTGTCTTAGACATTGGCTTGAGACAGAGCAGAGACTGGACTTGGGTGTCCTCAACCTGCTAGCAAACTTCAGAGTTCCTTGACAGCTGAAACCCTAGCCCCTTGAGTAGCACACCTTGCAACATATTTTGGAACCTGGAAGGGGGATGCTTGACCAAAAGTGCCCTCAACTATGAAGACTGGCCAAGATCCAACCGAACCAGTGTGTGCCAAGGTGGACCCCAGCGCTAACTTTTCAATGACTTTCCCGTCAGTAGAACACTAAAAGTCACGCCCATGGGTGACCATGGAACATGCTAGTGGGACATGCAATGTATGACCAAGCAAGCTTCACAGGGCCTGTGCTCTCAAATTTCTGTGTCTCCCCCCAGATATACATATGTAGACGTCACTCTTTTTCCCGATCTTTTTTAAGAGAGCCAGCATGAAGGACCCTGTCCTCTGTTCTGTCTCCCCAATGCTTGAGCATAAGCCCCCAGGACGAGCATTGCTAAGGAATTCCAGCTTGGCCCCAGTCAGCGTCTGTTGCTTGGAGAGCCCAGGACCGAAGCTGGCAACCAAACACTGATGCGTGAGGTGTACGGGCAAGTCTGACTTCCGTAACATCACTTGGTCATTTTGCTCCCATTCCTGCAAAGGTGGTTAATGCTGGGCTTTGCCCAGGGGGAGCTGTGCTGCCCTCCTTCTCAACTCCCGAGTCATACAGAGGCTGGCAAGTGCTTCGTTCCCCGTGACCCCCTGCGCAGCGCTCAGAATGGATATTCTTTGTGAACCAATGAACTTGAACAAGCTTCTTATTTTGTAGTAAAATGCTTGTGGGCCACAGGGACTAGAATTTTGAAAAGTTCAACCACAGCAGCAAGAGGAAGAAAAATTCCGAAGATAGTGAAGCCGTGTGAACGTCCGACTACCTTCCGAGTTTTCCTAGAGCCCAGACAAGGAAGGTACTGTGTGCCCTGTGGACGGTGAAATGTCCCAGGGATTACTTCTTCAGGGCTTTGAAACCAGGCCTTGCTGCCCTTGGCAAGGCCCTCACCCATCCAGATACATCTCATAGCCAGGGGGGAAGCGGGGGTGTGGGACAGGTTGGGGAAAGCAAATGGATGGGCTGCTTCAGGGGTTCCTCTGTAGTGCAATTCTGAGTCCCAAGGAGACAGAGTTGCTTGGCCCTAATTCCATAAAGGCCAGAGGGACATGTTTCAAAGGTTGTCCTCTCTGAGTTACCACGCCCGAGGGCTTGCCGGTGGATGGCCAGACAGCAAAGTGGGAAGCTGCCAGCCCCACCCGGCTCTTGCCAGAGGGGTGGGAGTTGAGGGTTTGGAGAGGCAGAGGCCTTCTCCCCGGGCCCAGCCAATGTAAGACACTCAATCCGCCGGATGCCCCATGGTACCCTGCTCAGGAAAATCTATTAAGACTTGTGTCATCTATCTCCATAGAATTATAGCATAACTACTGCACTGGGCCTGCAGGATCATCTAGGAGAGCGGGCGGTGTCCACACTGCTCTGCTACCTGCCTGTGAGCGGTTCCCTTTAGGTCCTACGTCTTTCTTCATGGAAAGCAGTGCTAAATCCTGTCCTGAAAGACCAAAAGAACCCCCCTGGCTAGAAGTGCATTTTTATCCTGTTAACCAGCTAGTTTTGCGGGCTAACTGGCCAGTTCTGCTTCTGTAAGATTGCTTTGTCTGATTTCGCACGGACCCTTTGTCTGCTTTCCCGCGGGGGGGGCCCCCTGAACCAATCCGCTGGCACCAAGTATGCCTGTTTAAACTGTCAACCAATCAGATCAGCCCTACCCGAAACTTGTTTGTATCTGTCTATAAAAACCCTGCAGCAACCCAGCTCTGGACCTCTTGGCATTATCCAGTGGCGCAGAGGTCCAGGTTCGAACCTGCAATAAATGACCCTTGCTGCTTGGCTTTGACTCACGTCTCTGGTGGTCTTTTAAGGTGGGAGTAATAATCAGTTGGTATTTCATTTGGAGGTCCCACCGAGATCTCCCCTTCAAGCCCACCAGACAACTGGTCAACGGGTCGCTGCAACTGATTGGTAAGAAAGCCGGCTTTGTCTTTTGTCTCTATGTTTTTCATATGCTTTGTTCTTATGTCCTGACTGTGTGTCTTGTCCTTTCTGTGATTATTCCTGGGTTAGAATCCCAGGACCTGGGTTAGAGTCCCAGGGCGGTGACTGGCAAATACGCCCTGGCGGACTCGCTATAGGGTTGCCAGCGGGCCAACGGAGACGTCCCTCGTGCCTGGCGGGAACGGCCCCTCAGAGATCGTGCGTTCGAGTCCCACCTCGGAGGCCAACAATGTATGTCTTCATGTATGTCTTCATGTTATGTCTTTAAATGTGGATATATGTTCCTTGTACTGGTTATGAAGGTTACATTCTGTTTAAGGGGAGGGTGTCTACCCGTTTGAATCTGAGGAATGTCTGACTGTATGAATGTGTTTGTGTGGCTCCACCGCCTTCGGCTACGGAGTCTGACTGGGCTGCACCCTGAGTCTCGCAGAGCGTCATATGGCATAATGGTCATCTACTCCATGGAGTAGCCTGGTCCGGGGTTTATAGGATAGACCTTAGCTAAGACGCTCCTGAGTTCCTGCGAGGGACACGAGCAGGACAGCACCTGAAAGATCCCCCTCCCCTTGTCTCGACATCGTACATATCGGGAGGGAATATAAGAGATAGGTATTAAGAGCTAAAACCAGATTCAATGAGTCAATGATATGAGAGTAAACAAATTATGAGAATCCTAACATTCTGAACACCGCTGGTCCCTTGTACCTTAACAGTTGCCCCTCCAGGTTGGAGGAAATTCTTTCCCTAATTATCCTGCCCACACTCTCCTAACCCATGTCACTTTCAGGTTCACCCTGGCGGACAGAGGAAAAGAATTCCTACTCTCGCAGTCGGAGGATGAAACTTGCCTAGCTCCTACCCCCAGGCCACCAAAGGCTTTCATCCACCCCTTCGGACTGGTTGAACCGGAACACACACCCTCAATTCGCCCTTTCGAATTCCTCACTTGCTCGTGCGTCTCGCACCCCTTACACCAGTGTCTCTGTCGCTTTCTGCCTATTCTAGGTGCCTTTCTTTTCGTCTCAACTATTATCTTGATCTGGGAACAACCTAGTCTAATGGGGCAAACTCAGATTACCCCACTCTCCCTTCTCCTGGCTAACTTTAAGGATGTTCAAGCGAGAGGCAATAACCTGAGCCTGGATATCCGGAGATCAAGACTTATCACTTTCTGTCGCTCCAAATGGCCAACCTTCGGAGTAGGATGGCCCACCCAAGGCACTTTTTGCCTCCCCATAATTCTTAAGGTTAAGGCTCAGGTATATCTCCCAGGTAAAGAGGGACATCCAGACCAAGTCCCTTACATTACAGTCTGGCAGGATCTTGTGGAAACCCCTCCCCCTTGGTTGGCCCCCTTTCTGTTCCCAGAAAGCTGCAAGGTTCTCGCAGCCAGGCCGACAGAAGCACGAGGATCTCGTGCCCCATCTGCACCCCCTCCACCCGTCCTCCCTGATAGTCAAGACTTACTTAGTCTAGATCCGCCCCCCTTATCAAACCCCTCCCCTAGCGCCGCTGCGGCTGAGCGGCTGAGCTTTCTCCCCCTGTGCCTGCCCCGGCTGAAGCCGCCCCACCGGGCCCTGAAGCAGAAGGTCGAGAAGCAATTGCTGCAGTCCCTGCCGCTCATGGAGGGACTGACGGCCCTGCCGGACACACTAGGGAGCGCACTCAGAGAGAAAATCCATTTCGCCCGGCAGATTCAACTGTGGCTTTGCCCCTTAGAGAGATTGGCCCCCGAATGATACTGGTAATCCCTGACTCCAATATTGGCCCTTCTCAACTAGTGATCTCTACAGTTGGAAAGCCCAAAACGCGCGCTTTTCAGATAATCCAAAAGATCTCATAGCCCTTCTAGATAGCATCATGTTCACCCATCAGCCCACCTGGGATGATTGTCAGTAGCTCTTGCGTATCCTATTCACTACCGAAGAAAGAGAGAGAATCCAGGTGGAAGCAAGGAAGCTGGTTTCCGGAGACGATAGCAGACAAACCGTGAATCCAGACCTCATCAGTGCGAGTTTCCCTTTAACTAGGCCCAACTGGGACTACAACACGGCCGAAGGTAGGGGACGGCTGCTCATTTATCGCCAGACTCTAATGGCGGGTCTCAGGGCTGCTGCCCGCAAGCCCACCAATTTGGCCAAGGTATATGCAGTTTTGCAAGGTAAGACAGAGAGTCCAGCAGCATTTCTAGAGAGATTAATGGAAGCCTTTAGGCAGTTTACCCCTATGGATTCTGAAGCCCCTGAGAATCAGGCAGCAGTAGTCATGTCTTTTGTAAATCAGGCAGCATCAGACATTAAAAACAAACTACAGAAACTAGAGGACCTAGAGGGCAAACAGATTCAAGATCTACTCCGCATTGCACAACGGGTTTATAATGCCAGAGATACTCCAGAGGATAAGCAACTCAAAGTAACAAAAGAAATGTCCAAAGTCCTAACTGCGTTTGTCCAGGAAGAATCGACCCCTCGAAGGGAACCTCAAAAGGCCCAAGGGTTCCAACGCAATCTGGACCCAGATCAATGTGCATATTGTAGAGAAAAGGGACATTGGGCACGTAATTGACCCCCCCCAAAATAAGCGTAGACCGCAACCATGGGGAACGAAACCCAGCCCCACTCTGGTTACCCGAGATTCAGAATAGAGGGGACGGGGTTCGGATCCCCTCCCTGAGCCCAGGGTAACCCTACAAGTGGAGGGGATCCTGTACAATTTCTGGTTGACACCAGAGCTCATCATTCAGTGTTGACCAGACCCCATGGAGAAGTTTCAGACAAATTTTCCTGGGTCCAGGGAGCCACTGGGACTAAAAGGTACCCTTGGACAACTCAACGGACTGTTAACTTAGGTACAGGAGGAGTAACTCCTTCATTCCTCATCATCCCTGATAGCCCTTGCCCTCTGTTGGGAAGAGACTTATTCACCAAGATGGGAGCGCACATTTATTTTCAACCCGACGGCCCCACGGTAACTAGCTCTCAGACCTTGCCATTATCAATACTCACAATGCGTTTGGAGGACGAACATCTACTCCACCAAACCACCCCCCCTTCCCAGGAACTCAACATTGAGTCCTGGCTTCACCGATTCCCTAAAGCCTGGGCAGAAACAGGAGGCATGGCCGGCCCTCTTCATAGAGCTAAAGCCTGGGGCTGACCCCGTCTGAGTCAAACAGTACCCCCTGCCCATGGAAGCTAAATCGGGCATCACCCCACATATTAGACGTCTCCTGGACTCAGGTGTGCTACGCCCCTGTCACTCGCCCTGGAACACACCTTTGTTACCGATGCGTAAACCCAATAGTGGGGACTACCGACCTGTACAAGACCTAAGGGAAGTTAATAAACGGGTTATGGACATACACCCTACTGTCCCTAACCCCTATATTCTCCTCAGTGTCCTGGGGCCCACCAGAATATGGTACACAGTTCTTGACTTAAAGGATGCTTTTTTTAGCTTGCCCTTGGCCCCCAAGAGCCAGGATCTTTTCGCCTTTGAATGGACAGACCCTGAGAGAGGTATAAGTGGACAGCTGACATGGACTCGCCTCCCACAAGGGTTCAAAAACTCGCCCACCCTGTTTGATGAGGCCTTCCACGAGGATTTAAGTGAATATAGAAAGCAAAACCCTGATATAACACTCTTGCAATATGTAGATGATCTCTTAATAGCTGCAGATTCCCAACAGACCTGCCTACAAGGAATTGAAAACCTCCTCCAGGCTCTCGGCGACCTGGGGTACCGGGCCTCAGCGAAAAAGGCCCAAATTTGCAAGTCTGAGGTAATGTACTGGGATACTTATTGAAAGGGGGACAAAAATGGCTCGCCGACGCCCGCCAGAGCACTGTACTCCGCATTCCCCGACCTGCTACACCGCGGCAGGTAAGAGAATTCTCGGGACGGCAGGGTACTGTCGATTGTGGATACCGGGCTTCACTGAGATGGCCAAACCCCTGTACATAGCCTCTAAAACTCAGCAGACCTTTGAGTGGACGGAAGAGGCAGAACGAGCTTTCCAACAGGTGAAAAAGGCCCTCCTTTCAGCCCTGGCGCTAAGACTGCCGGATGTATCCAAACCATTCCACCTATACGTGGATGAACATAATGGGGTGGCTAAGGCGGTGTTGACCCAACATCTAGGCCCCTGGCCTAGACCCATAGCATACCTGTCAAAGAAACTAGACCCGGTAGCAGCAGGAGGGCCCCCCTGCCTCCGAATGATAGCAGCCACCGCCTTGATGGTAAAGGACGCTGATAAACTGTCACTGGGTCAAGAATTACGAGTGACCACTCCACACGACATTGAAAGCCTCCTCAAACAGCCCCCTGACCGATGGATGAGCAACACTCGCGTGGTCCACTACCAGGGACTATTGTTCAATCCTACGAGGATAGTCTATACTTCCCCTCAGGCCCTAAATCCCGCATCACTACTGCCTGACCCAGACCTGGATGCTCCCCTCCATGACTGTATTGACATCTTAGCCCAGGTCCATGGGCTACGGGAAGACCTGCAGGACTATCCCCTAATAGATGCTGAAGTCGTTTGGTTCACTGACGGCACCACTTTCGTCCGCAAAGGACAAAGGTATGCAGGGGCCGCAGTCACATCAGAGACGGAAATTATCTGGGCTGGTGCATTGCCTCCGGGCACCTCAGCGCAAAAAGCCGAGCTAATCGCCCTGACACAGGCCCTCAAATTAGGGCAGGGCCTCCGGATGACTGTATATACAGACAGCCGATATGCCTTCGCCACGGCCCACGTCCATGGGGCAATCTATAGGGAGAGGGGATCACTCACTGCCGAGGGAAAGGACATCAAAGACAAGGACAAAGTTCTGGCCTTACTAGCAGACATCTTGGCCCCTAAGAAATTGGCCATAGTCCACTGTTCTGGACACCAAAAACCAAGCGATCCAGTCTCTAGGGGAAACAATTTTGCTGATCAGACTGCTCGCCAAGTAGCCTGTAGCAAAGTCCCAACGCTACCAATACAACCACCCAACCCGGGACCCCGAGAACTGCCACCCCATCCGGAATACTCCGAAAAAGACATCGCATGGATGAGTAAACTCCCAATGGCCCAGGTTAAGGATGGCTGGTGGCGAGATATGAAAAATAACATCATCCTCCCCGAGGCCACGGGACAAGAAGTTCTAGAGTGAATTCACCAAACAACTCATTTAGGTTCCAGACGGCTACAGGACCTTATGCGACAATCCAAACTATCTATCAGAAACGTCGTTGAAAAATCAGAAAGAATTGCCACCGGATGTGCAGCTTGCCAACTTCAAAACGCCTGCCCACACTCCTCTATAACCGGATCCCGAGAGAGGGGAACCCTGCTGGGAGTCTATTGGGAAATAGACTTTACAGAGGTAAAGCCTGGGAAATATGGCTATAAGTACTTACTGGTGTTTATAGATACCTTTTCAGGATGGACTGAGGCTTTTCCAACCAAGCATGAGACTGCACAGGTGGTGGCAAAGAAACTACTCGAAGATATTCTGCCTAGGTATGGCTTTCCTGTTATGATGGGATCAGACAATGGGCCAGCCTTCGTCTCTAAGGTAAGTCAGGGTCTGGCTTCCATACTTGGGGTTAATTGGAAATTACACTGTGCATATAGACCCCAGAGTTCAGGACAGGTAGCAAGAATGAACAGAACCTTAAAAGAGACCCTTGCTAAATTGACCATGGAGACTGGCGCTAACTGGGTGGCTCTGCTCCCCTACGCTCTGTATCGAGTACGCAACACCCCATATAAGCTGGGGTTCACACCTTATGAGATCATGTATGGTAGGCCTCCTCCCATCATACCTACTAAACTCAGAACTGACCTTATCCAGTCAGATCATGATAACTCCTTTTTATTCTCCCTCCAAGCTTTACAACGAGTCCATAAACGTATTTGGCCAAGACTAAGGGACTTAGATGCAACAGGACCTCCGTCTGTACCCCATCAGTTCCACCCTGGAGATTGGGTTCCTGTCAAGCGACACCGAGCCGAGACCCTCAAACCTCGTTGGAAGGGACCTTTCCAGGTTATCCTGACTACCCCTACAGCCATCAAGGTGGACAGCATAGCAACCTGGATACACCACACCCACGCGAAGCCAGTTGACCCACTGTCAGATCTCATCAGAAAACCCAACCAGGACATCAGTTGGACAGTGGACCACAGTAAGGACAATCCTCTTAAACTAACCCTGCGCCGAAAACCTGACTCCCGTTTCCCCAATAATTAATATGAAACTTCCTCTCTTTGCTCTGCTGTTTACACTCCTGCCATGGTATGGGGCCTCCAGTCCCCATGCCCCAGCCATTTTGACTTGGCAAGTCACTAATAGTGCGGGCTTAGTAGTTTGGAACATGTCACACACAGCTACTCCCTACACCTGGTGGCCTAACTTATACCCTGACGTCTGTAAGTTAGCCATGGGAGCCCCAGCCAACTGGGACGCAGAAAATTACTTTGACCTCCAGAAGCCCCCTTCACAGCCATCCCCCCGGGGGCGACTCGGGTTAGACCCTTGGGGAGGCTGTGGGGACTGGAGTCAGCGAAGTATGTTAAGCACACTTACCTTCTATGTATGCCCCGGGGTTCACAGACCCAGGGAATGGACCCACTCATGTAGTGGGGCAGCTCACTTTTATTGTCGCAATTGGGGCTGTGAAACCACAGGTGACACTTATTGGAAACCCACCTCAGGCTGGGACTACATAACCGTGACGGCGAATTATTCTCACGCCAGGAGCAGTCCCAAATGGACACAGAACCCAGCCTGTAAAGACCAGTGGTGTCACCCACTCAAAATAGCCTTTACTGAGTCGGGAAAAAGACAAACTAACTGGGTGAGGGGATATACCTGGGGCCTCAGATTCTATAAAGAACGTTATGATGACGGTCTAACGTTCACTATAAAACTTTCTATAGAAACCTCTAAAGCCACCATAGGGCCCAACCCCGTACTTGCCCCACCACCTCCAACCAGGCCCCGCCTAACAGTTGTCACTCAGAGCCCTACCACTTACGGGGCAACACAGACGGCCACAATCGGACCGTAATCCTCCCACTCCCCACAAGCCCCACCAAACGGCCTATGATAAGTACTGAAAAACCTAGATCAAGAAACCCCAATGACCACCTACTTAAGTTGATCCAATATGCCTTTCAAGTCCTGAATTATACTAATCCCAATGCCACTGAGTCCTGTTGGCTATGTTATGACATAGCGCCCCCTTTTTACAAGGGGCTGGCCACTCCAGGAGGTTACAATCTATCATCTGCACCCTCCATATGCCGGTGGACAAGTCGAAGCCCCCACCTAACCTTAGCAGCCGTACGGGGCTGGGGGACATGTGTAGGAAAGATCCCGCCTGAACACATGCACTTATGTAGTCAGAACCTTACTATAAATAACACAGAGCAATATGTAATACCTCCCCAAGATGCCTGGTGGGCCTGCACCAGTGGGATAACTCCATGCATCCACCCAGGAGCATTAAACCTAAGTGCAGACTACTGTGTAATGGTCCACCTGATTCCTCGCTTAATCTATGATCCTTATGAAGATTTAATGTCATATTGGGAAGGAGGATTACATAGAACTAAAAGAGAACCCGTAAGCCTAACCCTGGCACTTATGCTAGGCCTAGGGTTAGGTACCGCCGGGGTGGCTACCGGGACTTCAGCCCCAATCTCGCAACAACATCACTATCAATACTTACGAGAAGCCATTGATATAGATATACAGGAATTAGAATTATCCATTTCTAAACTTCAGGAGTCTGTCAGCTCATTAGCAGAAGTTGTCCTCCAAAATAGACGGGGATTGGACCTCCTATTCTTCCAACAAGGTGGCTTATGTGCTGCCCTTAAGGAAGAACGTTGCTTTTATACAGATCACTCAGGAGTAGTCAAAGACTCGATGGCTAAGGTACAGGAAGGATTGGCAAAACGGAAAAGGGAACGTGAAGCTGGCAAGGTTGGTTACGGTCATGATTTAATTCATCCCCTTGGCTGACCACCTTAATATCCTCCTTCCTAGGACCCCTTTGTATTCTGATCCTTTTACTGACCTTTGGCCCATGTATTTTAAATCGTCTGGTGGCCTTTGTCAATCAACGCCTTCAGACAGTACAAATCATGCTCCTAAGACAGCAGTATCAGCCCCTAGACTTGAGCAACAACGATGACCTCACTGATGACAACCAAGGACCCAAGATTGGCTCCTCAGGCACCTGAGAGAAGGGGGGAATGAAAGACCAAAAGAACCCCCCTGGCTAGAAGTGCATTTTTATCCTGTTAACCAGCTAGTTTCGCTTCTGTTTGAACGCTTGCTTTTTCGCGCGCGCGGGCTAACCGGCCGGTTCTGCTTCCGTAAGACTGCTTTGCTTGTTTCTTGCACGCGGGCCCCTTGAACCAATCCGCTGGCGCCAAGTATGCCTGTTTAAACTGTCAACCAATCAGATCAGCCCTACCGGAAACTTGTTTGTATCTGTCTATAAAAACCCTGTACCAACCCAGCTCTGGACCTCTCAGCGTTATCGGCAACGAGTGGCGCAGAGGTCCAGGTTCGAACCTGCAATAAACGACCCTTGCTGCTGGGCTTTGACTCACGTCTCTGGTGGTCTTTTAAGGTGGGAGTAATACTCAGTTGGTATTTCAGTCCCAGTGCTGCGTTGTGTTGATAAGTGGGTCACATGAAATCTGAATGACGAAACCCTCACAGGAGCTGAGCTGAGAAAAAGCAGAGACAACGCATCAGAGAGGGTGACTTTCACACCAACAGTCTGATACTGAATCCTCTCAGCGAGGTCTGACTGGAAAAGGCCCATCTGACCCTTTGTCCTTGAGTCAACAGGTAGATGGAGTCTTAGTTTGTGGATTCTTACATGTTCACTCACTTTGTTTTGCACGATGAACAGAATTTCTGAGGATCTTAGGTTAGGCTCTTCTCCCACTCTTATACACGGACGCCCTGTCCTTTAACTTGTTTTTCTGGCTCTGGGAACTCCGCATCTGCTGTTTTAGTTGCTCAGAGGAATTCACCCAGGTCTTTATATCATGACTTTTCCTCAGGATTTAGGTCATGTACTTTGCGAGACCCTTCTCCATCTCTCTAAATAGAAGAGGCCTTGCCCACCGACCCTTGACCCTTCACCTGTTCCATCTTCTCAGACCACTTGTTCATTAGTGAGAATATCTACTTTTCTGTTTTCTACCTTCCCAGACAGAAAAGATGCTTCTGGGGGGCAGGGGTGCCTGTCCTGCTGGGTCCTTCATGCGGGCGCAGAAGGGGATGCCAAGTGCGTTTAGGGAAAAGAGAGAAGGAAATGCTTGCTTGTCCCCATCCTCACCCCAGAGAAGCTTCCAGAATGCCCTTTCTCCCAGGCATCCTCACTGCTCCCTCACAGGCATGGCCACAAATTCCCCCTTGTTTCTGGGGAGAAGTCTAGTTTCAGGGGCACTAATGACACAAGGAAGGTTGACTTAATTATAAGCAATGCAAATACTTTGAGGTTCTCAGAATAACTTATGATTGTTTTTTGAAACCCCCCTCCTGCCATGGGACACTTTGCAGAGCACTTTACGCATATCAGGTGCTGGTAGTTTAACTGAAATGAAGTGATGACAAGAGTCTACTGAGCTAGTCAGACTCACTTTGCACTTCATTCTCCTCCTTTAAAATCTTCGATCAAAATGGAGAATCCAAATAATGTTAATCACAAAATAACAGTTCCTGGAGTAATAAAGTTCATAGGGGGGCACCCAAGCGTGGTTCTTTGCTGAGATTGACCTTAATTTTCAAGATTAGGCTTCAGGAAAGGGAACCAACAGAATCATGAAGACCGAGTCCCATTTTGCATCAGTTTCTCAAGAGGAAAATATTAGCAACCTTAGCAAAATTAAACAGAGGCAATGTTGCCAAGGAGTTTCTTGATTTCTACTCCCACTGAAGGTAATGGAGTTGACCCTAGATTCTCTGGAATAGAAGGCTACTTCAACCAAAACCCATGTTCCATTGTCATATCATTCAATACCCCTTGGTGGTACTTCCACTAATGTCTTATTTTTGGCAATGTCACCAGGGAGCATTTGCTGTAGGTGTTGGCAAACAAAACAGCAAGGGGAGATGATTTCACTTCTCGGCTCTGAGTTGACCTCTTGCTCAGCTGGGCAAATATCATGCTTCCTGTGATTGCTGAGAAGGTGGCTCCCCTGCTAAGCTGAAAAACCTGAAGACCAGGACTTATCTTCCGTTACTAACTTTTTGTGTTTTGCTTATAAATTATTTATTGCTTAAACTTTTTCATTCTCACCTCCAAAGAGCCATAAATTAGTCCCACTCTTTTTCTTCTTCCTTATTCCCTTTGCTAGTATTTTCTCTGAAATTATTGTTAGCTGTCAAATGGATATATAGTTTTCAGAAAAGAGTAAAAGAAAGCAACATTGAAAGAAGAAAATCGTGTCTTTTTTTTTAAAGAAAAGAATGCCAAGGAAAAGAGAAAATAATCAAACCAAACTTGTCAACATAGTTTATACAAGAGATTACATCATATTTTAACGAAGATCCTTTTCTGTAAATGAAATCATTTGGCCAGGACCATTTTCCCAAATATGCAGAAAATGTACCCAATGGGACTGCCAACATAATATTGTAATGGGTATTTCTGGGATGTCGTCTAGCATTGTTATAAAAATAGGACAGTGTTTAAAACAAGGCTGTATAATTGTGGGCACAAACAAAAAACACCTCCCAAAACAATATGAGGAGGGATGAAAGACTGGTTTTCCCCACTACTGGGAAGAGGAGGGCACTGCCAAAATTCACCCTATAAAGTGCCCATTGATTTGCAGTCTCTCCAACTTAACAATTAGTGGCTACCTCAGGAACATGTCAGGAAAGTGGAGGGATATCACAAGATGGATATTCTGCAGTGTGCAGCCTGTGTAAAAGGGAAGGAGAACACTATTTCTATTACTAGAGGTTAGATGGATGAGAAATTTAGTATTTTGTTGGCTTAGGACATTTTCCGGATCTCAGGTGGTGGGACCTGCTTGTTCTTTAAAGCTGGTCAAGCTGGGGGCACCTAGGTGGCTAAGTAGGTTAAAGCCTCTGCCTTCAGCTCAGGTGATGATCTCAAGGTCCTGGGATTGAGCCCCGCATCGGGCTCTCTGCTCAGTGGGGAGCCTGCGTCCCCCTCTCTTTCTGCCTGCCTCTCTGCCTACTTGTGATCTCTGTCTGTCAAATAAATGAATAAAATCTTTAAAAAAAAAAAAAAGAAAAGAAAAAGCGGGTCAAGCTGGTCTCCACTAGATGCCATAGCTATGAAATTTTAGGGGTGTCTCCTTGAGGGAAGACTTTAAGGTACACTCACACATTTCAGACTTCTTTGAGAGATGCATCAACATTTAAACAATGGATCCACTGACATGTCAGTATTAATCTAAAATTTTAAGAGAGCTACAAGCAATTTGAAAGAACACACAGTAAATGGAAAAAGAACCCAAGAATGACTCTGCAGAGTGACACCAAGAGTGTAAGACATAGAGACAAGGTTGAAGGAGAATTCACCAGAGAGGTGAAAAAAATTAATCACTTTTATCTCTGGGTTATCAAATTAGAATAAATTTTTGTGCTATTCTAATCCTAATGGTCTATGATGAGCTTGTATTGGTTTATCATGAGGATAAAATAAAAACCAAGCTACGGATATTAATGTTCAAACATTACAAATTTTTTTTTCTCTATCTTTTCTTGATCAGCCATGGAATCCATTTTAATTTTAGAGTTAGGAACCAGCCAGGTTAGCTGTGTTTTCAATGATGGTTAAGATGAATGTTGTGAGTGGTGCCTGGCTGGTTTGGTCAGTATAACATGTGAGTCTTGATCTTGGGGTCATGGGTTTGGGGCCCCACGTTGGGTGTAGAGATTACTTTAAAAAAGAGAGAAGGTGTGAAATCACGATGCCAGTTTTATGTGGCAAAGTGGTGCCCTCTGGTGATAGCTCTGTTGTTAATTAATCAGCAAATTTTTCATTCATTCACTCACTCATTCATTCCACAAAAAGCTATTGATTGCTTACTGGTGGGGTGAACTCTGTGTGTAGTACTGAGCTGGGCAAACAGGCCCCCTTTCCCCACAAAACCAATGCAAGGCACTCGATACCACTGCAGGCAAGTGCTGAGAACACCTGGCAGGAACACCAAATGCATTTGGGGTGGGGAAGATCCGAACATATATGATGTCATTTTGAGCAAAATGGACTTACAGTGTGAGAGAAAAGATATACCTAATTTGAAAGAAACCCTACAAAACATACACAAAGTGGAGCAGGAGAAATTTACAAAGAAGAATGAGAAAAAATAAGTTAATAAAAAGGAAAGAAGTGGCCAGTGTAGGATGAAAGTCAGTCAGGAAAAACTTTTTTGAGGTAAGACATCACTCTCTCCAAGGAAATAAATGTGACAGTAGACAGTGACTTGGGTGGGATGTGATGATGGTGGTTGAGGGTCTTACATCTAGGGATAAAAAAGGCTCTGGTCTCTGGAAGATGTGTGCTGGATTGCACAGGTACCTTTTGCTCATACAAGTGTGTCTGCAGGAACCCTGTTACCCTTGTCAGTGCATGGTCCATGTCTACCTTCCACTCCTGTTGCTTGATGACATTGCCATCATCAACCACCATCAACCATCACCAACCACCAACAACCATCACGAACCATCATCAACCATCAACAACCATCAACAACCATCATCAACCATCATCAACCGCCCAGAAGGTTCAACCAACATCTCTGGGATGGGTGGCCAGCCATGTCAGGAATATCTCCTGGGAATTCCCACTCCCCTGGCTTCTCCTATTCAGTGCCCTATTGGAATCTCCTTGGCTCCTACCAGATTGGTTATCCAAAACAAATATCTCCATTCTTTTCTAAACAAGTACAGGTCTCTGGGAGCAAGGGCTTTCATCTCTGTGGCCACAAAGACTTGAAGTTGAGTGCCACTAAACACACGGGTTATTGACACATTTTGACAGCAAGGCCACACCCTGAAATTCTGCAACTATGAACAATGGACACACTTAAAACTCAGACTTACTGGAGACAAGATGGCAGGGAAGTAGGAGGAGGCGCCTTTTCAACCTATACCCGAAAGTGAGCTGATTACCTGCCAAAGAACTCCGATCACCCATGAAATCAGCCTGAGATCAGAATTATACACATCTGGATCTCTACAGGCGCAGAAGACACCAGTGGGCAGGTAAAGCAGAGGGGGGACGGCGGACTGATAAACAAAAGGGGGAGGGAGCCACCAGAGGCAACCAGTTGGAAAGTAATACCCCAAACCGGTTTCCTCAGAGCCCACCCCCTTGAGGGGGGGTGGGAGGACTTAACTCAGGGAACATCATTGACTGAAAACCCATGTGGCAGGCCCCTCCCCCAGAAAACCAACCAGGAAAGAAAGAAAGAAAAAAAAAAGACGACAAGATAACAACCACCACTACTTCATAAGACAACTTTTATTTTTAATTTGTTCCCACTATTCTGGCTCACTTTTTTTTTAAATATAGATAATTTTTTAACCTATTTACCATCACAGTGAGCTATCCAGTACATCAAATTCCATAATAACCTTCTAACCTAAACTTTTTGATTCATACACCTGTGTTTTTCTTTTGCATTTCTATTTTTTAAATTTCTTTTTTTTTAAATTTTAGTTTAGTTTAGTTTATTCCTTTTTTATTTTTATTTTCTAATATTCATATAGAGTTAAACTTCAAAGTAATCCCCTTTCCCCAATCAATACTACCCCTATAGGTAAACCAATTTTTAATCCCCCTTTATCTTAGGAAAGCTGAGGCCTTTAACAAAGATACCAAGATACATCCAGGAAGAATTAGAACAAACTTCCTCGCCCACACTGAGAATTTATAACCACTCCCCCATCTTTTTCTTCTACCAGTGTTTCTGTGTTTTTGTGTTTGTCCTGATAATATATAAATCTTACACTTGGGGTTCTTTTTGACAAGGTTCTTCCTTTATTTGCTTATATATATATATTTTTTTTTCTCTTGTCATATACTTTTATCAGTTTTTGTTTGTCTGTTTTTGTTTGTATACTTCATAAATCTTACCTTGAGGCCTATTTGGGCTGAACTTTCTCTTTTATTTTCCTTTCTTTCCAATCTCTCTCTCTCTCTTTCTTTTTCTTTTCTTTTTTCTCTCATTTGGGTGGGGAATCTTGATTGCTCAGAAGCGTTCTAGGGTGCACCTTGACTGCACCACGGTTGATACATCCAGCTACATCCATTCAGTCATCTCTCACCACAATGACTAGGAGGAGGAATGCCCAATAGAAGAAAAATACAGAGGATGGGCCTTCTGCAACAGAGCTAATGGCTATCAACATAGACAATATGTCAGAAAGAGAATTCAGGCTAACAATTATCCAGGCAATAGCTAGGTTGGAGAAAGCCATGGATGACCAAATGGAATTGATTAGGGCAGAACTGAAAGTGACCAGAGATGATGTTCACAATGTTAGGGCAGAGCTGAAAGCTACCAGGGCTGAGGTTCACAATGCTCTCAATGAGTTCCAATCTAATCTAAATTCTCTCAAAGCTAGGGTAACTGAGACAGAAGATGGAATTAGTGATCTGGAGGACAAACAGATAGAGAGAAAGGATCAGGAGGAAGCCTGGAACAAACAGCTTAGAAGCCATGAAAACAGAATCAGGGAAATAAATGTTGCCATGAAACGTTCCAACGTCAGAATTATTGGAATCCCTGAAGGGGAGGAGGAAGTCTAGAAGATATAGTGGAACAACTTCTTAATGAAAATTTTCCCAATCTCGCAAGTGGAACCATTGTTCATGTACTAGAGGCCGAACGATCTCCACCCAAGATTATAGATTCCAAAAAAAAAAAAAAAAAAAAAAGCAAGGCACCTGATAGTCAAATTGAGAAATCATAATTGTAGATATAATCTCTTGAAAGCCACTAGGACAAAGAGGCTCCTTACTTACAGAGGAAAGCCCATCAGAATAACGTCAGACCTGTCCACAGAGACCTGGCAAACCAGAAAGGGATGGCAAGATATATTCAGGGCACTAAATGAGAAGAACATGCAGCCAAGAATACTTTATCCAGAAAGACTGACATTCAAAATGGATGGAGAGATAAAGAGTTTCCAAGACCAGCAAGGCTTAAAAGACTATGCAACCACCAAGCCAACACTGCAGGAAATATTAAGGGAGATTCTATAAAACAGGAAAAATCCTAAGAATAACATTGAACAGAAATATAGAGACAATCTACAGAAAGAAAGACTTCAAAGGTAACCCGATGTCAATAAAAACGTATCTATCAATAATCACTCTCAATGTGAATGGCCTAAATGTGCCCATAAAATGGCACAGGGTTGCAGATTGGATAAAACGACAGGACCCATCCATATGTTGTCTACAAGAGACCCATTTTGAACCTAACGATACACCGAGACTGAAGGTGAAGGGATGGAGAATCATTTTTCATGCCAATGGGCCTCAAAAGAAGGCCGGGGTAGTGATTCTCATATCAGACAAATTAGATTTTAAACTAAAGACTGTAGTCAGAGATACAGAAGGATATTACATCATTCTTAAAGGGACTATCCACCAAGATGATCTAACAATTGTAAATATCTATGCCTCCAATATGGGAGCAGCCAATTACATAAGAAAACTGTTAATGAAGATAAAGAGTCATATTGATATGAATACATTAATAGTAGGAGATCTTAACACACCTTTCTCAGAAATAGATAATCTGTATCATCGAAGCAGAAAATCAATAAAGAAACAAGAGCATTGAATGACACATTGGACCAGATAGACCTCATAGATATATACAGAACATTCCACCCTAAAACAACAGAATACGCATTCTTCTCAAGTGCACATGGAACCTTCTCAATAATAGACCACATACTGGGTCACAAATCAGCACTCAACTGACACCAAAAGACTGAGATTATTCCCTGCATATTCTCAGATCACCATGCTGTGAAACTGGAGCTCAATCACAAGGAAAAGTTCAGAAGGACCTCAAACACCTGGAAGCTAAAGACCACCTTGCTTAAGAATGCTTGGATCAACCAGGAGATCAAAGAAGAACTTAAACAATTCATGGAAACCAATGAGAATGAAGATGCATCAGTCCAAAACCTACGGGATACAGCAAAGGCAGTCCTAAGGGGGATATATACCTAGCCATCCAAGCCTCCCTCAAAAAAATTGAAAAATCCAGAACACACCATTGTCTCTACACCTTAAAGAACTGGAGAATCAACAACAAATCAAACCAACTCCACACATAAGAAGGGAAATAATCAAGAATAGAGCTGAGATCAATGAGGTAGAAACCAGAGATATAGTAGAACATATCAATGAAACTAGAAGCTGGTTTTTTGAAAAAATAAGATCAATAAACCACTGGCCACACTAATCCAAAAGAAAAGAGAGAAAGCCCAAATTAATAAAATTATGAATGAATAGGGAGAGATCACAACTAACACCAAGGAAGTAGAAACAATCATCAGAAGTTATTATCAACAGTTATATGCCAATAATCTAAGCAACTTAGATGAAATGGATGCATTTCTGGAAAACCATAAACTCCCAAAATTGAACCAGGAAGAAATTGACAACCTGAATAGACCGATATCTAGTAAGGAGATTGAAGCATTAATCAAAATCCTCCCAAAAAACAAGAACCCAGGACCTGATGGATTCCCTGGGGAATTCTACCAATTTCAAAGAAGGAATAACACATATTCTCCTGAAACTGTCTCAAAAAATTGAAGCAGAAGGAAAACTTCCAGACTCTTTCTATGAAGTCAGCATTACCCTGATCGCCCAACCAGGCAAAGACCATACCAAAAAGGAGAATTTCAGACCAATATCACTGATGAATATGGATGCTAAGATTCTCAACAAGATCCTAGCAAACAGGATTCAACAGCACATTAAAAAGATTATCCACCATGACCAGGTGGGATTCATCCCTGGGCTGCAAGGATGGTTCAACATTCACATATCAATCAATGTGATAGAACAAATTAATAAAAGAAGAGAGAAGAACCACATGGTCTGCTCAATTGTTGGAGCAAAAGCATTTGACAAAATCCAGCATCCATTCCTGATTAAAACGCTTCAAAGTATAGGGATAGAGGGAACATTCCTGAACTTCATAAAATCTATCTATGAAAGACCCACAGCAAATATCATCCTCAATGAGAAAAAGCTCACAGCCTTCCCGTTGAGATCAGGAACATGACAAGGATGCCCACTCCCACCATTCTTGTTCAACATAGTATTAGAAGTCCTAGCAACAACAATCAGACAGCAAAGATAAATAAAAGGTATCCAAATTGGCAATGAAGAAGTCAAACTCTCTCTCTTCGCAGATGACATGATACTTTATATAGAAAACCCAAAAGACCCCACCCCCAAACTACTAGAACTCAAACAAAAAAACTCAAAAAACAAAAAACATTACCCTTCAGTAATGTGGCAGTATACAAAGTCAATGTACAGAAATCAGTGGCTTTCTTGTACAATAACAATGAAAATACAGAAAGGGAAATTAGAGAATCAATTCCATTTACTATAGCACCAAAAACCATAAGATAACTGGGAATAAACCTAACCAAAGAGGTAAAGGATCTGTATTCCAGGAACTACAGAACACTCATGAAAGTGATTGAAGAAGACACAAAAAGATGGAAGACCATTCCATGCTCTTGGATCAGAAGAATAAACATTGTTAAAATGTCTATACTTCCTAGAGCAATCTATACTTTTAATGCCATTCCGATCAAAATTCCACTGGTATTTTTCAAAGAGCTGGAACAAATAATCCAAAAATTTGTATGGAATCAGAAGAGACCCCGAATCGCTAAGGAAATGTTGAAAAATAAAAATAAAACTCGGGTCATCACATTACCTGATTTCAAGCTTTACTACAAAGCTGTGATCACCAAGACAGCATGGTACTGGCATAAAAACAGACATATAGACCTGTGGAACAGAGTAGAGAGCCCAGATAAGAACCCTCAATTCTATGGTCAAATAATCATCAACAAAACAGGAAAAAATATACAGTGGAATAAAGACAGTCTCTTCAATAAATGGTGCTGGGAAAACTGGACAGCTATATGTAGAAGAATGAAACTCGACCATTCTCTTATACCATACACAAAGATAAACTCAAAATGGATAAAAGACCTCAACATGAGACAGGAATCCATCAGAATCCTAGAGGAGAACATAGGAAGTATTTCTTCGATATCAGCCACAGCAACTTCTTTCAAGCTATGTCTCCAAAGGCAAAGAAAACAAAAGCAAAAATGAACTTTTGGGACTTTATCAAAATCAAAAGCTTCTGCACAGCAAAGGAAACAGTCAACAAAACAAAGAGGCAACCCATGGAATGGGAGAAGATATTTGCAAATGACAGTATAGACAAAAGGTTGATATCCAGGGTCTATAAAGAACTTCTCAAACTCAACACACACAAAATAGATAATTATATCAAAAAATGGGCAGAAGATATGAAGAGATACTTCTCCAATGAAGACACACAAATGGCTATCAGACACATGAAAAAATGTTCATCATCACTAGCCATCAGGGAGATTCAAATTAAAACCACATTGAGATATCACCTTACACCAGTTAGAATGGCCAAAATTAGCAAGACAGGAAACAACATGTGTTGGAGAAAATGTGGAGAAAGGGGAACCCTCTTCCACTGTTGGTGGGAATGCAAGTTGGTGCAGCCACTTTGGAGAACAGTGTGGAGATTCCTCAAGAAATTAAAAAAAGAGCTTCCCTATAACCCTGCCATTGCACTACTGGGTATTTACCCCAAAGATACAGATGTCGTGAAGAGAAGGGCCCTCTGTACCCCAATGTTTATAGCAGCAATGGCCACAATTGCCAAACTGTGGAAAGAACCAAGATGCCATTCAATGGACGAATGGATAAGGAAAATGTGGTCCATATACACTATGGAGTATTATGCCTCCATCAGAAAGGATGAATCCCCAACTTTTGTAGCAACATGGATGGGACTGGAAGAGATGATGCTGAGTGAAATAAGTCAAGCAGAGAGAGTCAATTATCATATGGTTTCACTTATTTGTGGAGCATAACAAATAGCATGGAGGACAAGGGGAGATGGAGAGGAGAAGGGAGTTGAGGGAAATTGGAAGGGGAGGTGAACCATGAGAGACTATGGACTCTGAAAAACAATCTGAGGTTTTTGAAGGGGCAGGGGGTGGGAGGTTGGGGGTACCAGGTGGTGGGTATCATAGAGGGCACAGATTGCATGGAGCACTGGGTGTGGTGCAAAAACAATGAATACTCTTATGCTGAAAATAAATAAATTAAAACAAAATCAAAATGAAAAAACAAAAACAAAAAAAACCCAAAAAACAAAAAACAAAAAAAAGTCAGACTTACTGCAATCAGAAAAAGACAATTATCATATGATCTCCCTGATATGAGGGAGTTGAGAGGCAAAGTGGCGGGTTTGAGGGGTAAGAAGGGAGAAAATGAAACAAGATGGAATCAGGATGGAGACAAACCATTAAGAGACTCTTCATCCCACAAAACAAACTGAGGGTTGCTGGGCGGAGGGAGGTTGGGAGAGGGTGGTTGGGTTATGGACATTGAGGAAGGTATGTGCTATGGTGAATCCTGTGAAGTGTAATCCTGGTGATTCACAGACCTGTACCCCTGGGGCTAATAATACATTATATGTTAATAAAAAATTAAAAATTAAAAAAAAAAATTCAGACTTACTGGATGGCCATAAGCTCATCCAAAAGGAAATCAAACTGGGAAAAAAACTCTAAAGCCATTGAAGAAAAGGGCCATATCTGGCTCTAAGATCAGAGCTGCATGGAAACTTAGCCTCGCCAGCAAGGGGGAGCCCACAGTGCCTTGTCTCTGTAGTACAAGGGACCTACACCTGCCTTCTTCCCCCAAGCACAATAGTGTATGCTACCAGAAGGTCACAAGACTTGCCTTATTGGAAACATTGTATCTTGATAACTGATCTTCTGTGAAAACAACACATTACTTCACTATCATGGTATCTATACTAAGAAATTCTGGTAGATTCAGCAGGCAATCTGTTCCCATATTGTGACTCAGACAGAAGAAGCTTTTCCCCAAACATGTCAAAATATAATATTTAATATCTTCTTTAGGTTTACCTCAAAAAGAATCTTCACCAAGTCCAGAGACTCTACTGAGGCTAATGATGAGCCCATCTGTAGGGTTATGTTCCCTTGGACAAGGGAACTGGTCCCTGGTATGCTGGCATGGGGGTCAGCAGTCCTAAGTGACGTGGTGTCAGGGAATCATCTGAGAAGGATGAAGCTCAAAGCACTTGAGCTCTGACACAGCAAGGGATCAACATAATTAGGTCTTGTGCAGAAAACTGCCTCCAAAGAGGGGCCTTGTGAGTTATCTGGAAACTGACTTGCAATTAGCAATTTCTGAGGGACGTGGGAGTGAGGGTTCTTCTAATGAGAGAGCAGGTCTGGTGACCATCCAGCTTCTTGCTTCCCTTAGCTGCTTTTGGCTGAACATTGTCTTTCCAGAATTCAATTCCCTCATCAATATATGAAAGAGCTGAACTAGATCACCCTGCAGCATTCTCTGACTGCAAGAAATCTTCAGTTAAAGAATATGTGCGCACATGCCCCTTCACAGTTTTCTGATCCAACAGGATTCATTATGACACCATCTGCGCCCTGGTAATGGACACTCAGGGCGTGAGGGTAAGAAAGAATTTCACGGTATCGATCTACCTGAATTTTAAACCTCTTTTTCTTCTTCTGAATGACGTAACTCCTAACAAATAATATCAAGGATGTAGTTTGTTTCTGCCCAACAAATTCCTCCATGAATCTTGTAAAACTTACCTGGAAATTGATTCTGGGCAAAATTTGTGCAAGGCAAGCAGATGCTGACATTTTCCTCAAATTGAATTTTTTAACGAAAACAAACATCAGATTACCTGGGAGGAGATCGGAGCTCTGGTCCCATGCAGACATCTGGCAAAAAACACAGGGTTAATTGTTTTGTTTTGTTTTGTTTTGACCAGCCTCCCTGCCCCCCCATCATAGTGGTACCTCATCAAAACAAATGGCTTTTAATTCACGACAAAGCAAAAGCCTAGTAAATATGTGGTATACAAATTGTAGTATTTTATATTTTTCTAGGAAGCTCATGGTACGAAACAAAGGAAGAATGATGTAACACATTTTAGAGCTACCTTAAAGATAGACTATTGCTTTTGGCTGACAGATACAGAAATCCTTACCGGTAAGCCGTGACCACACTCTGAAAAAGTGCACAATACCTTCAAAATAAACTCCACATGTAAATCTGTGTTTCCTATTCTTGAGTCACAGAGATTAAATATTACCTCTGGGCGTGGTTGCTTCGTTGTCACTCTTAACTTCTGTAATAAAGTGTATGAGAGACCAACTTTTTAAGGTCATTATGGGTAAATCTCATTCACTCAACAATGAACATCCACCATATGTAGGGCAGTGTGTTTTGCACGGGATACGCATAAAGAAATTCTTCTGACCACCCCTCGTGCACAATGTTGGGGGACAGGCATTTCAAGAAACAACAGGATTTCAACTGCAGGAAGCCTAAAGGTTAGCATTGCTGTTTCTCATTTGAGAGAATCTTCGAGAAGCCACTTCTGGGAGTGGGTGCTAGAGTTTAAGGCTTATAAAGGTCTGATTTGGTAAGTCGTATTATCGGGCAGATGGAATATGAATTGGAAGGGAGTCTGGGTGTTGGGAGGAGGGAAAGGCCAGAGGGAGGCTGGAGTGTGGCGGAGGTGAAGATGGGCCCCAGAATGAGGACACGTGTGAAGAGAAGCTGGCCGCCAGCCCGGGCGGGTGGGGTGGTCGTCTGCTGCCCAGCACCTGCGGGCCTCTAAGCTCACCGCAGCACCACTACACAAAGGCTCTTACCCCACTGGAAAGTAAGTGCGCACATCTGTGTGCACATGTGTTGGGATGAAACAAGGAAATGGGTGAGAGGTAGAGGACCATTTCACCTGGTGTTAGCTAAAAAGTCTAGAAGAGATCATGGCACCGCAGACCATGTTTGCATCTGATGAATAAGTGAAGATTTCAGACAGGGTAGTTAACTTTCTCTTTCTCCACAACAACCCGGACGCTAGGGACAGACAGCCACTGACTGATGAGGCTTTCCTAACTTCAGGTATTTATTTGTACTCAACACCAATTGAGTTGTTTGTGAAAATACTTTATGTTTTTCCCAATATTAACATCATGCTTTTATAAAGCTAAAGTGAACATTGTGAAAACATAACCAAAATGTATCCCAAATTAAAACCGATGGAGAGAAGAGATTATTATCAGATTGGTATTTTTAAAATATGTATTTTATATTCAAAGCAATTCAGGAGGCTAAACATAATGCTATTTATCTTTTTATTTATTTTTCATTATGTTATGTTAGTCACCATACAATACATCATTAGTCTTTGATGTAGTGTTCCATGATCCATTGTTTGTGTATAACACCCGGCGCCCCCTGCACTCCGTGCCCTCCTTAATGCCCATCACTGAGCTAACCCATTCTCCCACCCTCTCCCCTCTGAAACCTTCAGTTTGTTTCCCAGAGTCCATAGTCTCTCATGGTTCATCTCCCACTCTGATTCCTACTCCCCCTTCATTTTTCCCTTTCTTCTAATATCCTCCATGCTATTCCTTATGTTCCACAAGTAAGTGAAACCATATGATAATTGACCTTTTCTATTTGACTTATTTCACTCGGCATAATCCCCTCCAGTCTCGTCCATGTTGATGCAAATATTGGGTATTCATCCTTTCTGATGGAGGTGTAATATTCCACTGTGTATATGGACCATATCTTCTTTATCCATTGTCTGTTGAAAGGCATCTTGGTTTTTTCCACAATTTGGCAACCGTGGCCATTGCTGCTATGAACATTGGGGTACACATGACCCTTCTTTTCACTACATCTGTATCCTTGGGGTAAATACCCAGTAGTTTTTTTAAAAGTGAGTAAAAGACTGCAGGGAAGTAAAATGAACTATTTACAACAATTTTAATGTTTATGTTCTTTTTTTTCTTAAAGATTTTACTTATTCACTTGTCAGGGAGAGAGAAAACACAAGTCGGATGGGGGGAGAAGAAGATGGAGAAGCAGGCTCCCCGCCAAGCACGGAGTCTGATGAGAGACTCAATCCCAGGACACTGGGATCATGACTTGAGCCAAAGGCAAACACTTAACTGACTGAGCCACCCAGACATCCCATAATCTTGATGTTCTTAATCCTTCAGTTCTGTAAAGGTTTAATATTAAAGGTTTGATATACATAGTGCAAGCAAAATCCACCTAGTCTCCACCCAACTTCTCATGCTTTAAGCATTTCATGCCTTTATTCATCAGTTTGGGGGAATGACTCAAGGAGCCCCACCAAGACGCTCAACTCATAGCAAAGTGCAAGAGAGTTGAAGGTGAGAAAAAGAAGATTAGAATCTGAGGTAGAAGAGAGCTAAAATGAAACCAACATGGCTGCTATGATGGCAGGAAATGAAGACCTCACCTCATAGTGGACAGTGTCCACAGGAAGCTCTGAAATAAACAATATAAACTATTAAATAAACACCATAAAGACCTGAAGCCATAAAATTTCCAGAATTAAACATAGGCAATAAGTTCCCTGATGTAGGTCTTGGTGATGATTTTTTTTTTTTTTAATCTGACTCAAAAAGCAAAGCAACAAAACCAAAAATGAGCAAGTGGGACTACACCAAACTAGGAGGTTTCTGCATAGCAAAGGAAGCCATCAGCAAAATTAAAGGGCAATCACCGAATAGGAGAAAATACTTGCAAATCACATATATAATAAGGGGCAAATATCCAAAATATATAAAGAACTCATATGACTCAAGAGCAAAAAACAAAGAAATAAACAAACAAACAATCTCTTCAAAGAATGGGCAGAAGATATGAGTAGACTTTCTCTGAAGAAGATGATACAGATAGCCAACAGGTACATGAAAAGATGCTCTACATCATTAATTAAAACCATGATGAGGTATCCCCTCACACCTATTATATGGCTATTATCAAAAAGATAGGAAACAACAGGTATTGATAAGGATATGGAGAAGAGGGACCTTCCTACATGGTTGGTGGGACTGTAGCTGAGCAGCCACTGTGGAAACAGTGTAGATGTTCCTCAAAAAATTAAAAAACAGAATTATCATATTACCCAGAAATTCTGCATCTGGGTGTGTATCCAAAGAGAATATAAACACCAATTCAAAATAACATATTTGCCCTCATGTTCACAGCAGGATTACTTACAGTGTCCAAGGTATGGAAACACCTAAGTGTCCACTGACAGATGAATGAATAAAGAAGATGTGGTAGATAGCATGGAGTGGAATATTATTCAGCCATTAAAAATGGAAATCTGCCATTAGTAACAATATGGATGAACCTTGGGGGCATTATGCTAAGTGAAGTAAGTCAGACAGAGAAAGACAAGTACTGTATGATCTCTCTTATCTTTTATGTGGAATCCAGAAAAAAAGTCTAAAATATCTAAATCTTAAAAAAAGAAAATTTTATAAAAGCTTATAGATACAGGGAAGAGATTGTGGTTGCCAGAGGTGAAGGCGGTGGCGGTAGTGGCGGGGTGGACGGGAGACGTGGGTGAAGGGGGCCAAAAGGTAAAGAGCTAAAAAGAAATAATAAAATAATAAGCAAACAATATGAACCGAGACCAGTCTGAGCGGTAAGGATTTATGGCTGCCCTTGGCACTGAGATCAGAAGAGTACCCGTATGGTATTGGCACATCACCGATGCCCTTCACGGCTGTCTTGGGCTGCCCCATGGTGGGCACCACAGTAGGGGGGAGGCTGGGTCTTATGAAGGCCTCAGGACAGGGTGATGGCATGGTGCCATTCATTGGGGGTTACGCTGTGCGTGTGTATGTTTGTGTGTAGTATTTCTGCGGTGTGTATGTGTGTGAGTATGCGTGGGTAACAGTGTATGTGTGCGATATGAGATGTGAGGTGAGATGTGACTGTGTGGTGTACATGTATGTACTAAGTGCATGATACGTGAATGCACATGTGTGTGTGTGTAGTTGTATGTATATGGGTGTGTGTGCGTGCCTGAATGTAACTATGTGTGTGAGTGTATGTGGATTTATGAGCTTGCATACGTATGTGAGTATGAGTTTGTGGATTGTACAAATGTGCGTGCACGAGTGTGGGTTCATGGATGCAGATGTGGATGTGCACATGTATGTGTAGGTATGACTGTATATCTGAGTGTGAATATGTGTGTGGTTGTCTATGGATTGCATGTGAGTGTGGATATGTCTGTGTGGGTGTGTGAACCTATGGGTGTGTGTACATAGCATGGTCACATGTAGGTGCTGGGTGTGCATCTGAGCATGTGCAAGGGATATGAGTATAAGTGCATGTGACTGTGTGTGTGTGTGTGCATGCTTGGGGAAAACTTGACCTAATAGCTGCTCTGCCTTGAGCTCAGGATTTGTTTTTAAGTGTCTAGGTCTGTGTGTCCCTGAACTATCTTTCTTGGAGACTGTGTTTTTCAGCTGAGGTTTGGGTGAATGCTGAGTGGAAGGACACGCAGGTGCAGACAGTGGGGGTCTTCAGAATGCAGCCGAGTCCAACCCCACTACCGAACACAACCCCTGCACGGTGTGAACTAGGGGCAGATCCCATCAGCCAGCCTGAGGCTGTCTCCAGAATTTCACTGTGAATCTGTTCTGTCTCACATCTGGAGAACGACAGGGCCCCACACCGTAAGCAGCTTCCTTTAGCTTTGAGGAGATGGTTGAGGCTGGGTGAGGGTGAGTGTGGGCTGCACCAAGCAACGCCAGGGAAAAGACGGCCTCGCGGAAGCATCCTGGGACTAGCCTGGAGCATGGGCGCATCCCCAGGAAGCCTCCCTGGGTAACATCTTTGGGGACACACCTAAGAGAAGCAGATGAAGTACTTTGCTCCACATTGTCCTCATGCAATTCAAAAACAGAAAAGCAAATACAAAATAAGGTATGTTTACTTTGAAAAGGTTGCTCTGAGGTCC
The DNA here is from genome assembly GCF_030435805.1 of Mustela lutreola. Classification (NCBI taxonomy): domain Eukaryota; kingdom Metazoa; phylum Chordata; class Mammalia; order Carnivora; family Mustelidae; genus Mustela; species Mustela lutreola. The sequence goes on along the minus strand of NC_081294.1, from coordinate 5,278,406 downwards.
TTCCTGGCAACAATAAGATACCAGCAATGGTGTTGTCTAGTAACAATCTCTGGAGCATTCCAGAAAGAACTTGCTAAATGCCTCTATTTTTACCTTAATCTATTCTCAGATACAGAATCATCTAAAGAGGGTTTTTAGAGACAGAGAGTGATCAAAGAGGAAAAAACATGGGGTTGGGAGAGTTTTTTCTTTCTACTTTCTTGTTTATGAATCACACTCTCTGACAGACTCTCTGAGCTTCCCGTATTTCACAGGCTCGGAGGGGATGGAATTGTCATGCTCCGTCCGCGTGAGGGTCCTACAGAGAGCATGGGATTTACACCCAGAAGAAAACACATCCTCCCGACCTCCGACCTCCGCCCTCCCTCGGTCTCTGAGCGCGGTGCTTTCTTGTAGATTAAGTACTGACACGTTTGAGATTTTCAGATGGGATGTCTTTAGAATCCCTAGAAGAAATCCGCATTAAGGGACCTCTTGCAAAAATGAGCACGCCCCCCCCCCCACCCTTCATTACAGGTCTCCATCTCCACCACCTCCCGGGATTCTGGTGATTTACCGGTAAGGAAGGTTAATGATGGGCAATTTGCAGTGACCACAGGGTATCCTAAAATGCAATTTCTGTGACTTCAGGCTGACCGTGGGAGGCAACACACATTTGCGCTCATTTGTTCAAAGGCATATTTTGAGGGATTTGAAACTTCAGCCAGAGTTGCGCTAATTGAAGAGCATATGTGCCTGTCCGGCTGCATTTGTCTGGGGAGGGGGGTGTCCAGTTGTTACTATACAAACGCTGCATTAGGGCCCCCCCCCAACCCTGGCCCCCATCACCCTGGTGCCGCCGCTCTCTCAAAAGCCACCTTCCTACAAACAATGCTGCACACAGAGCCGGACTCCAGGGGCGACTGGAGGCTGGCCGACCCATTCCTCCAGCTCTCTGCATCCTGTGGCTTCGTCGGTAAGAAGTAGAGGCACATGCCTGTCTTGTAAGGATTCGGGGAGGAACTGATGAACCACCTGGACACGGAAATGCCTTGCATAACCCGTGGCATGAAAAATGTGAGCTGTTTGCCCCCAGCCAGAAAAACAAATACCAACATAAATCATCACATCTAGAACAGGCTACCTACCTGTGCTGTTTTAGACTTTCTGAAAATAAACATTTCCTTTTCCTTTTCCCTGGAGTGAGACCATTCCCTGTGCTCTCTGTGACACCTACTTCGACCAATGCGCCGCGGTTACTTTGTTTGACAAAACGCCTTTCTCCGTTGTCCATCCCTTTTCTCTCTGAACATTTAAGACCATTAAACAAAACAAAACAAAATAGGTTTTGCTGGAAGCTAATCAAGTTTCTTTACATCCCTAGCCCTGCTGTCACCTGGCCTATTCCATTCTAGAAGATGTGCTAGGCCCAGGAAGGAGGCTAGGGAACCTCACCACCGGCGGTGCAGGTGCCCGGCTCTCCCATTCCCCCGGGAGAGAATCCAAGGACCAGAGTCAAGTGCAGCAGAAGCGGTGTTACCGCACAGCAGGAGTGCGCGCTCCAAGGGCGAAGAGCACTGACCCACTGAGTTAGAGAGGATCTAGATCGGGCAGGGCAGATCTGGGCAGGGCAGATCTGGGGCTGTGATTTTTGCAGAAAATGTGGGAATGTGGGGTTCTCGGAATGGGCGGGGATTTCCAGGAACTTTGCATGTCATTTGCACGTCCCAAGGACCTACTATGCGCAGGCGCAGTCTGATTTTTCTGGCACCTATGCCAAAAAGACTTTAAATATATTACTGTCCCTCTGGCGTCCCCAGCGGAGGGGTCATTCTCGGTCACTGGCAAGCCGACGGGGTCTTTGCGAGCAAGTGTGCCCTGGGCTTCTACACCAAGAGGATGCTTGTGGCCAGCAGAAACCGCCTGTTATCACAAGGTCGTTTCATCGCTGCAAAGTCTGTCATGTGTCAGGCTGAGACTCGGTTCTCCATTTTATGCTCCTTCTGCAGTTACCCAGCCTTTCCTATTCTACCTGTCCCAGTGCCAGCTTTCTAAGAGTCTGCAAGCCAATGCTTGAAAATAAGGACATTGTAAATTGCTGGGTCAGGGGGTTCCCCAGTGAGGCTTGCAGCCTTTGCCACATGCTTTCAGCTGGCTGGTCTCAGTCCGTGCCAATATGGAAATTCACTTGTTTTCTGGGCTTGCTTTCTTCCTATCTCATTAGGATTCCACAGCGTGCAAAATCAAACTACCGCGGGACACTTAGATATGTGGCCAGGGGAATACTTCCAAACCCCACATGATTTTGATTCATTTGCTCTCTTTCTATCAAATCACCAAGCCAAGATGGTAGAATTTATTGTACATGGCAATAGACATGACAGTTAGATGCCCAAGACATCTTATAATCCTCTTGGGAGAAAATTTCAAAATCTCTCAATGTTAGATTTCAGTAACCTTTAGAGTTCTGTAAGTGTAACTGAAAACTATACTTTTGTTTTTGCCAAACTTTGAAGCTTGACATGATTGAATCTCCTAGATTTCTCCAGGTTTCTCCTCTAAAAACAATACAGTCACCAAGTTCAACTGGTTCACTCAAGAGCAAGTTTATGATATCCTGGGATGACCTGGACAAAGTTCTAGTTTACAGCGAACAGAAAGATTACAAAAAGTGTTTCTTCATCTCACGGAGGATTTCATTTTTTTATTTTTATGGGTTTGTTTTTTTTAAAAGATTTATTTATTTAAGTATTTTAGAGAGGGGGCATGTAGGAGGAGAGGGAGCAGGAGAAAGAATCCTCAAGCAGATGCCCCCTTGAGAACAGAGCCCCATTCGAGGTTGGATCTCAAGACCCTGAGAACATGACTTGAGCCAAAACCGAGAGTCAAATGCTCAACTGACTGTGCCGCCCAGGCACTCCTGGGTTAAGAGCAAAAAACTTCAAGTCCTCATAAAGTGGGCTCCAACGTTAAATCTAAGTCAATGGGCTGGTTTACTCTCAGAGAGCTCCAAAACGGAGCTATAATCCAAAATAAACCAATAGTCTTTTCTCTTTAACCTCTGCTGTTGTCTGGGTTTTGTTCTGTTTCTCTCTTTCCCTCACTGTGAAAAATCTCAGCAGAGGAGGCTTCCTTTCCTGATTCCCACAATTGCTCAACCCTTGAGAATCTGATCTTGCCCACACCAGGCCACGGCCACCAGAAGCTTCCAGACTCAGGGGGCGTCTGCCCTGTGTGACACTGCTGGGGGCGCTCTGGGATAATCGACTTCAGCCACTCACTGAAGCCAGGGCTAGGACCTCTTTAGGATTTGGGGTCAGAAAAATGGAGAAATTAACTATAGGCAGATCAAAAGCCATTTTTCATGTCATGTTCAAACATTACAAGACAATGACACTCATGGGGCTTGTTTACTAAATCTCAGTAGACCACCATTCAGAACCCCCCGTCAAACCTGGGAGACAAAACATGTCTTAACCCCACAGAGATCATACAGGCAGAAAATGTGATATTTTTGGACACTTTTTAAAAAACTTTATTTATTTATTTAATTTTATTTATATTATTTTATTTTGTTTTTTCAGTGATCCAAGATTCGTTGTTTATGCACCACATCCAGTGCTTCATGCAATCTGTGCCCTCCTGAATACCCACCACCAGACTCACCCATCCCCCACCCCCTTCCCTCCAAAACCCTAGGTTTGTTTCTCAGAGTCCACAGTCTCTCATGGTTCTTCTCCCACACCAATCCCCCAACTTACTTTTCCTTTCCTTCTCTTAATGTCCTCCATGTTATTCCTTATGTTCCACAAGTAAGTGAAACCATATAATTGACTTTTTTCTGCTTGACTTATTTCACTCAGCACTGAGTGAAATAAGTCAAGCAGAAAAAGGTCAATTATATGGTTTCTTTCTCCCTTAAGTCTCTCCTCCAGTCCCATCCATGTTGATACAAAAGTTGGGAGTTCATCCTTTCTGATGGAGGCATAATATTCCATTATATATATGGACCATATATACTCTATCCATTCATCTGTGGAAGGGCATCTTGGCTCTCTCCACTGTTTGGCGATTGTGGCCACTGCCGCTATGAACATTAGGGTGCATATGGACTTTCCTTTCACTACATCTGTATCCTTGGGGCAAATACCCAGTAGTGCAATTGCTAGGTCATAGGGTACTTCTATTTTCAACTTTTTTGAGGAACCTCCACACTGTTTTCCCAAGTGGTTATACTAACTTGCATTCCCACCAACAGTGTGAGAGGTTTCCTTTCTCCACAATTTCTCCAACATTTGTTGTTTCTTGCCTTGTCAATTTTTGCCATTCTAATTGGTTTGAGTTGGAATTTCAATGTGGTTTTGATTTGAATTTCTCTGATGGCTAATGATGATGAACATTTTTTTCATGTGTCTATTAGCAATTTATATGTCTTCTTTTGAGAAGAGTCTGTTCATGTCTTCAACCCATTTTTTGACTTGATTATTTGTTTTTTGGGTGTTGAGTTTAAGAAGTTCCTTATAGACCTCGATATTAGTCCTTTATCTGTAGTGTCATTTGTGAATATCTTCTCCCACTCAGTGGGTTGCCTCTTTGTTTTGCTGACTGTTTACTTTGTTGTGCAGAAGCTTTTCATCTTGATGAAGTCTCAAAAGTTCATTTTCACTTTTGTTTCCCTTGTCTTTGGAGATGTGTCTTGAAAGAATTTGCTGTGGCTGATGTCAAAGAGGATACTTCCTATGTTCTCCTCTAGGATTCTGATGGTTCCTGTTTCATGTTGAGGTCTTTCATCCATTTTGAGTTTATCTTTGTCTGTGGTATAAGAGAATGATCAAGTTTCATTCTTCTGTATATAGCTGTCCAATTTTACCAGCACCATTTATTGAAGAGACTATCTTTTTTCTATTGGGTATTTTTTGCCAGTTTTGTCAAAGATTATTTGACCATAGAGTTGAGGATCCATATCTGGGCTTTCTATTCTGTTCCATTGGCTGTGTGTCTGTTTCTGTGCCAGTATCATGCTGTCTTGGTGATTACAAATATAGGTTGAAATCAGGCAACCTGATGTCCCCAGCTTTGTTTTTCTTTTTCCACATTTCCTTGGTGATTTCAGCTCTTTTCTGTTTCCATACAAATTTTAGGATAGTTTGTTCCAGCACTTTGAAAAATGCTGTTGGTATTTTGATGGGGATGGCACTGAAAATATAGAGTGCTCTGGGCAGCATAGACATTTTAACAATGTTTATTCTTCCAATCCATGAGCATGGAATGTTTTTCCATCTCTTCATGGCTTCTTCAATTTTTTCATAAGTGTTCTGTAGTTCCTAGAGTATAGATCTCTTACCTCTTTGGTTAGGTTTATTCCAAGTTATCTTATGGTTTTTGGTGCTATTGTAAGTGGGGAAGATTCTCTATTTTCTCTTTCCACAGTTACATTGTTAGTGTATAAGAAAGCCACTAATTTCTGTGCACTGATTTTATATCTTGCCATTACTGAATTGCTATATGAGTTATAGTTGTTTGGAGGTGGTCTTTTGGGTTTTCCACATAAAGTATCATGTCATCTGTGAAGAGAGGGAGTTTGACTTCTTCTTTGCCAGTTGGAATACTTTTCATTTCTTTTTGTTGTCTGATATCTGTTGCTAGATCTTCCAGGACTATGTTGAACAATACTGACCAGAGTAGGCATTTTTTTAAAAAGATTTTATTTATTTATTTGACAGACAGAGATCACAAGTAGACAGAGAGGCAGGCAGAGACAGAGAGGGGGAAGCAGGCTCCCTGCTGAGCAGAGAGTTCGATGCGGGACTCGATCCCCGGACTCTGGGATCATGACCCAAGCTGAAGGCGGAGGCTTTAACCCACTGAGCCACCCAGGTGCCCCCAGAGTAGGCATCTTTGTCATGTTCCCGATCTTAAGGGAAGGCACTTGGCTTTTCCCCATCAAGAATGATATTTGCTGTGGGTTTTTCATAGATGGATTTTATGAAATTGAGGAATGTTCCCTCTATCCCTATACTCCAAAGAATTTTAATAAAGAGATGATACTGTATTTTTTCAAATGCTATTTCTACCATCAATTGAGAGGAACATGTGGTTCTTGTATCTTCTCTTATTTATGTGTTCTATCCCATTAATTGATTTGTGAATGTTGAACCACTCTTACATCTCAGTGATAAATCCCATCTGGTTGTGGTGGAAAATCCTTTTAATGTATCTTATTAGCTATGGTCTTGTTGAGAATCTTGGCATCCATATTCATCAGGGATCCTGGCCTGTAATTCTCCTTTTTGATGGGGTTTTCCCCTTGGGATCAAGGTAATGCTGACTTCTTAGAAAGAGTCTTTCTGTTTCTATTTTTGAAACAACTTCAGGAGAATAGGTATTATTTCTTCTTCGAATGTTTGGTGGAATTCCCCAGGAATCCGTCAGGTCCTAGTCTCTTGGTTTTTGGAAAGTTTTTGATCACTGCTTCAATCTCATTACTGGTTATTGGTCTATTCAGGTTGTCAGTTTCTTCCTGTTTCAGTCTTAGAAGTTTAAAGTTTCCAGGAATGCATCCATGTTTTCCAGGTAGCTTAACTTATTGGCATATAGTTGCTGATAATAATTTCTGGTAATTGTTTCTATTTCCTTGGTGTTAGTTATGATCACTCCCCTTTCATTCATAATTTTATTAATTTGGACCCTTTCTCTTTTCTTTTGGCTAGGTCTCACCAGTGGTTTATTGATCTTATTAATTCTTTTCCAGAAGTAGCTTCTAGTTTCCTTGATGTGTTCTACTGTATTTCTGGTTTCTGATTCATTGATCTCTGCTCTAATCTCAATTATTTCCCTTCTCGTGCATGGGTTAGGCTTAACTTATTGTTGATTCTCCAGTTCTTTAAGGTGTAAAGATAATTTGTGTATTCAGTATTTTTCTATATTTTATTTTTTAAAGTAGTTTTAGGTTCATAGCAAAATTGAGTGGAAGAGATGGAGGGTCCCCATATTCCCCCTACACATGCACAGCCTCCCCTTTTATCATTACCCCCAAAGTTGTACATTTGTTACCACTGATAAACCTACAACAATATTTCATAATCACTCAGAATCCATAGCTCACATTAGTGTTCACTCTGTTATTATACATGCTATGGGTTTGGACAAACATATAATGACATGTATCCATCATTATAGTATCACACACAGTATTTTCACTGCTCTAAAAATTCCCTGTGTCCTATTGATTCCACCAGCCCATAAACCCCTGGAAAACATTGACCTTTTTGCTGTCTCCATAGTTTTACCTTTTCTAGAATACAATATATTTAGAATTGTACTTTATGTGGCCTTTTCAGATTGTGTTCTTTCATTTAGTAATATATGTTTAAGGTTTTTTTCTGCACTTAATAGCTCACTTCTTTTTAGCAATGAATAAAATTCCATTGTTTGGATGGACCATATTTTATCCATCACCTACTGAAGGACATCTTGGTTGCTTCCAAGCTTTCAATTATAAATAAAGAGGCCAAGAACATCTGTTCACAGGTTTTTGTGTGGACATGAGATTTTAGTCCATTTGAGTAAACATAGAGGAGTATGATTGCTGGATGGTACAGAAAGAGTGTTTAGCTTTGTAAGAAACCACCAAAACATCTCCTAAAGTGGCTGCACCATGTTGCAATCCCACCAGCAATGAATGAGTGTTCCAATTGCTCCACAACCTTCTCAGCATTTGGTGTTGTCAGGGTTCTGGATTTCAGCCCATTCTAATTGGTGTGTCATGGTATCTCATTGTTGCTTTATTTGCATCTCCTTGATAACATATGATGTGGAACATTAGCTCATATGCTTATTTGCCATCTCTGTATTTTTTTGGTGAGATGTCTGTTAAGGTCTTTGGACCATTTTAATCAGGGTGTTTGTTCTCTTATTGTTGAGTTTTAAGAGCTTTTGTATATATTGGAGAATAGTCCTTTATCAGATGTGTTTTTGCAGTTATTTTCTCCAGATCTGTGGCTTGTCTTCTCCTCATTACTGAAATTATGTTTCTCAGGGCAAAAGTTTTTAATTTTAATGAAGTCCAACTAATCAATTATTCCTTTCGTGGATCACATCTTTCCCACTGTACCTACAAAGTTATCTCCATGACCAAGGCCATGTAGGTTTTCTTCTGTGTTATATTCTACTTTTATAGTTTTGCATTTTACATTTAGGTCACTGATCCATTTTTGAGTTAATTATTGTAAACAGTGTAAGGTCTGGGTCCAAATTATTTTTTTGCATATGGATGTCCAGTTGTTCCAGCATCATTGGTTGGAAAGACTTGGTTTCTTCGTCAAAGATCAATTGACTATATTTGTGAGGGTTTGTTTCTGAACTCTCTATTTTGGTTCATAGATCTATCTGTTTATTCCCATACCATTGTATTGACTAGTGCAACTTCACAGTAAGTCTTGAATTCAGGTAGTGTCAGTCCTCTGACTTTGTTCTTTTTTAATACTGTGTTTACTATTCTGCATCTTTTGCTTCTGCATATAAATTTCAGAATCAGTTTGTCAATACTCACAAGACAATTTGCTGGTATTCTGATTGGAATTGCATTGAATCTATACATCATGTTGGGAAGAACTGACGTTTTGACAATATTAAATCTTCTTATTCACAAACACAGAATATCTCTTTATTTAGTTCTCCTTTGGAGTCTTCACTAGAGTTTTGTAGTTTTCCTCATATAGATCTTGTACATATTTTATTAGATTATACCTAGATATTTCATTTTAAAGAGTGCTAATGAAAATGTGGTGTGTGTGTATATATATATATATTTAATTCCAATTAGTTGTTGGTGGTAAAAAGGTAAAAACATTGATTATCTTTTGTATATTAACTTTGTATTACTATGTTGCATAGTAATCCACTGGCTTTCCACTACAGTAACAATAAAATACACAATAAATGCATTTCCCAGGTTTGTAATGCTCTTACCAATGGTTCTCAAATAGGGGAAGAGCTTATCTCCTGGGGACATCTGGAGACATTTTTGCTTATCACAACTGAAAGAGGGGTTGCAGCTGGCATCTGGTGTGTAGAGATCAGGGATGTTAGTAAATATCCTACAGTGAACAGACTTCTTATAATAGCTTATTAGGTCCAGCAGATTTTTGTCTACTCATTTATTTTGTTTTTTTGTTTTTTGTAGGTGGCATTTCTTCTTCATCAAAACAAATTCTTCTTATGATGGAAATAATTAAAATCGTGGTATAGCCTAGGAGGAAAATGTTGTCAAAGTGTATTTTGATTTAAGGAGATATGTGTATGAGTCAGGTTGAGACTGTATGTATTGTGTATCTCATGGCTTAGCACACTCAAAGCTTCTTGCATGCCCATACAACACCTGATATGGGTTGGGGACCTTCCATCCTGGCTCTCCTATAAGAAATTAGGAAGTTTCTGGTGTGGAAATGAGCCTGGCAAATATGCCAGATGGAAAAATTCAAGGAAAAGGTTCTAATGGTGAATAACATGAGCCAAGTTGTGTAGAAACAGACTTTTCACTGCCAACACTATTGATCTTGGGAGCAGATAATTGTTTATTGTTGGGGGCTGTCCTAGGCACTGTAGGATATTTAGTAGCATCCCTGGCTTCTACTGCTGTAAGGCAGTTGCATTCCCTTTTCCAGCTGTGACAATCCCCAAACCCCTAGACATTGCCAGATTGTCTTTAGAGACAAACTCTCCTCTGTTTGAGAACCACTGGTGTAGAGCATTAGAAGCCTGGGAAAAGCATTTACATTTTATTGTTACTACAGTGGGAACCAGTGGAAGATAATAGTCAGTATGGTGATACTAACCACCTCTACTTTAACAATATGTTACCACATGGTGACTAACATAACATAAGAAAAAAATAACAATGATTCTAGGCAGGACTGAAACCAGGAAAGCCTTTGAGGAAGTTCCTTCATTCAAGAGATGATTGCTTTACCCAGCATGGTAGCAAGGTGGCTAAGTGGTGTTATTGGTTAGATTTGAGATCTATGATATTGGTAAAGCTACAGAGCTTGTGGTTGAGTTGAATATTGCATGTAAGGGAAAAAGAAGCAAACAATCATGAAGTATCATTAATCATGATAGATACCAGTGGCTTCAAAACACCTATTTTTGGAATTGCACTGAGTTGACTTTATAAGAAATGTCTAGGGAGATTGTAAAAATTATAAATTCTTGAGCCTCACACCTGGAAATTCTGATATATTAAACCTGGCAAGTGGCCCAGGAATCTATTTTTAACACAATCCTTCAGTGATTCTGAAAGAACCTTAGTTTTGTAACTCCCAGAATGCATTGTGTGGGTTTACATGGGGTCATAGCCCTGATGGGTCAATATTGTGTATTACTCTATTTGTACATTAAGGGCCCAGAATCATAACTGTCTTTTCCTGAGATGAGGAACTATGTAGGGGTGTTTTTTTACTTTGTTTTTGACATGTATCTTTATTTCAGGTTAAGTGTAAGCACGGGCTAATTCATAAACAGAAAAGACTATGTCACATAATAATGTGGCAAGAGCTTACAAAGAAATTTTTAAAACCTACAATATGGTAAATAAAATGCTATTTGGCATGCTTCCAAATATATGTTCAATGTAGATTGCACAAAATGGCTGTTTGATGTGGGGGTTTTATATTTAAAAATTTATGTTTATCAGCATGTTTATTGGAATTTGTATGCTGAGAGCTTTTTAAAATTTTTAAAATATATGTTATGAGGTCTTTAACTGAAGTTGATTTATTTCTGAGAGAAAGACTTCGGCCCTGAGAAATCTCATCAAAGGGAGATTTATGTAGATACTGAGGTACAGTGTGCGAGCACCAAATGTGGGGCAGAGGTCCTTGTTTCATGTCTTGAAGAGAGTAGTTGTATTCCTCCAAGTGGGAGAGATTTCTAAATTGACTCACATTCCCTTCTTTACTCTTCTCCTGACGTGATGACGGTGGGAGCACATATTAGCACGGAGATACCATTAGATCCAAGCAAATGAAAACCTGAGGCAGGAGGTAAGTGGCTCTGGACAGGCACTGAGACCCATGAGAATAAAAAAAGAAAAATTATTATTATGCCATACAACTGAGAGTTGGCTGTCATTTGTCAACTGAGTGTAATCGAGCCTAGCCTGAATGGTATGTTCAGTTTTGAACATTAGGGTCTTTGTGATGAACTGTTGCAGAATGTTTTAAAGGCTCCATGATGGCTAAACAAGTCCTTGGTGTCTCTTTGAGGTATTTATATTGACATGAATTGTGGCTGAAGAGAAGTCACTGCCAGGGAAATGGTTAATACATGCTGTAAAAATTAAAGTAGCAATGTCTCATAAAATGCCCTTGATATTCAAAGAACATGAAGCACTAAGTGTTATACACAACTGATGAATTATTGAACACTTCATCTGAAACTAATGATGTACTATGTGTTGGCTAATTGAATTTAAATTAAAAAATAATAAAAATAAAAATTAAAAAAAGAACATGAAGAAGCTTATAGAACAAACAAATTTGAATTTGAAATATTTGAAGGTGACTTCAGGCTTCCCAAACCCTGTCTATTGGGTTGTATGCCTGCACAGGCTCCACACTCAGAATGTACAATATTTTCTGGAAGAAGGAATACCTTGAGAAAATAATTCATATCTGATTCTTCAGGGTGGAGCCTAGGAACTGTTTTATTCTGTAGTATCACATGGTCTCACGATTCATTTGAATTATTAATCCTTATTCTTTTATAAAGACCCAGGGTTGAAAATATTCAGAATAACAAGGAATGTCATACTTATCAATCTCAGTAGAAAATGTTGGAAGTAGAAGTGATCAAGAATTGGTAATCATTCCTTCCATAATATTTTTCTGCAAGAGTTTTTGCCAACTCTGTTGATATTAAAATACATTCAGCAAGATTTTAATTATCATGCAGTTGATGCTGTAGGAAGTTGAGTTGTGAAATGCATCTGAAAACTGACTTAGTTAGAAGCATAGAGCTAAATCTCCTTTGGAGGAATTGGATTGGTTCACCCCATGGTGGCCAGCCACCCAGCAAGGCACCATCCTGTCCACCTGTTCACCCAGTCATATGCAGATATGTTGTGGATTGCAACAATGCCAAAGCCCACCAAATATTCGGTGCTTTCAGGGGATTATCCTAGCCTTGGTAACAGAGGAGCAACACCCACAGCCTTGTCTCTCCTGGGTGTTTTTGCTGGGGGAAGAGTCTTTCCAAAGTTGGCTTTGATTGCAGTTACAGCTTGCCACAGATGATGCCCTGAAGACACTCAAAATTGGGACTCAGTATTTGACAGGACTTTTCTGAGTGTCCTGGAGAAGGTGGTAGAACTTGGAGAAGGTGGTAGAGAGCTTTCACTCCAGAGCCCTGGTGTGGAATGAGAATTCCATTTGTCTTCTCACAGAATCACTAGGAAATAAAACTCTCAAAGTCCTCCAGTCTTTTGCTACACTGGCAGGAGGAAAGAAGATATGAAATATGTGATTTGCCTGCCTGGTCATACCAACTCCTGACGTCACCTCCACTGGAGACAAAGTCCATCTTATGCACCTGCTTCACCGGTCCCATCCACAGGGCTGCTGATAGTGTTTCCCCACAGAGTGGGAGGCTGTGCAACCCCATTAGTGGTTAGAAAATGCAACCAACAGTGATGAATTCTCCAGTGTTAGGTGTTGCCCAAAGTGCCATGGAATCATCATATCTGAATTTATGCTATTAAAATGTATGGAAGAATTCCAGGCTCTTATTCTTTATACTTCCTTTATTAGAAACACCACCTAGTACCAAAGCTTCTATTTTAGAACAATGTTAATTCTAAAACAAGTTTAAAAAATTTAAGGTTATGTTATATCAGAAGACAAGAGTTTCCTTAACTGCCCTTAGATTATTTTTCACAAGTTATACTATCTATAAGTTTGTTTTGGGGACCCTTTCAAAGAGTAACAATTATGATAATATTTTTCCATCCAAGTCATCAAATATAATTGGGGGTTAAGGAAAAGAGGAGCAGAAAATCACCTGTAACTCCCCTTCCAGAGACTACCACCATTAAAGATTTAGGAGGTTATATTTCTAAATGTCTTTTGTGAACATTCATACATTTATATGTTTGACATGGGGATATACCAAATATACGCTTTAATTATCTGCTTTTTTCTACTTGCAAACTCATTTTTCATATAATGCATAATAGATATTATTATTTATATAATGTTATCACGCACATTTTAGCACACAAAAAGTACCAAGTACTAATTAAAAGTATGTGAGATTAATAGAAGCAAAGAACAGAGAGGTGGTTTTCTGGGGCCAAAGGGAGGGGGAAATGAGATGTTGGTCCAAGAGTAAAAAGTTTCAATTATGGGAGATAAGTAAGTTGTAGAGATCTACTGTACTGTGCAGAGCCTATAGCTAACAATACTGGATTGTGTACCTAAAATATGCTGAAAGTAGACCTTATGTTAAGACTATATCTACACACAAATCATGATAATAATACAGGAGATGGGAAGAAACATCAGGAGGTGATGGATATGTTTATGGTCCTGATGGTGGTGATGGCTTCACAGATATACACATGCATCCCAAACTCATTGACTTATACACACTAAATATGTACAACTTTTCATTCCTCAATCATACCTCTACAAAGTAGTTATATTATTGTGAAAAAAGTACAATTTTGAACAGTAGACTAGTAAGCAAACATCAGCAACCTAAGGTTAAAGTTTACAAAATGACCACTGCGGGAGAGTTTCCTGCAAACAATTTGCTCTCTTTGATGATAATACACAAAATAATTACAAATCTGGTGGAAGTCCTTTACCCTTCAACTTCACTGTCAGCTCATACAGTGGTGTTTTCCAACTGAACTCTTTGTGGTAGGAGAATAATGGCCTCCATCCTTGTTAATGCCCTAATTCCCACCCCATGAATGTATTACCTTACTTTGCAAAGTGATTTTGCAAATGTGACTAAAATTAGGGACATTGAGATGACGGATTCTCCTTAATTACATGGGTAGAGCCAATGTACTCACATGGGTTCATAAAGATGGAGACTCTTTCCCACTGTGATGACCAAGAAAAATCCAGGAGTTGGCTTTGAGGACGGAGAAAGGGGCTGAAGAGCCAGGGAACCCAGGTGGCCTCTGCAAGCTGGAAAAGGCAAGCAAATGTGTTCTTCCCCAAAGAAATTGTTCAGAAAGGAGCACAACTTAGTCCAGTGTGTGTGATTTTAGTCCAGTGGAATCTTAGAGACGTCTAAGTTAAAGAACTGAAAGATAATAAATTTATATTGTTTAGGCCACTAAGTTTGTGATAATTTGTTATAGCACAATGGAAAGCTAATCACACTGATCTATAAAACAAAAGCAAAACCAGCTGACAGCATTTTATTATCAAGGCTTTGTGTTAAGAGTTGCTCCTTATTTTTCAATATTTCAAAAACAAGTCTACTAACAATTGTGTCCTTTATGTTAAAAACTATTTTTCCCTAATTTTAAAATGTGGGTTTATTACTTTTATTTTCTTAAGTTTTTACTTAAATCCTAGTTATTTCACATACAATGTAATACTAGTTTCAGGTATACAACATAGTGATTCAGTGCTTCCAAAGGACACCCAGTGCTCATCACAACAGATGCATTCCTTCAACCCCATCACCTATTTCACCCACCCCTTTCCCCATCACTATCAGTGTATTCTCTGTAGTTAAGAGTCTGTTTCTTGGTTTGTCTCTCTCTCTTTCCCTCCTCCTTTCTCCTTTGTTTTGTTTCTTAAATCCCACATATGCGTGAGATCATATGGTATTTTTCTTTCTCTGACTGACTTATTTCACTTAGCATAATACTCTTTAGCTCCATCCATGGCATTACAATTGGCAAGATTTCACTCCTTTTTATGGCTGAGTTATCATTTTTAATTCTATAGCATGAAGCACTTTGGGCCTTCTGTGTGCCAAAGTTTAAAAAAATAAGATCTTTGCCAATAAAAAAAAAAAAATGCAGTTGTCTTTCTTCATCTTGACTGTTAGTTCTAGAAGCTGCTGAGATTCTGATTTCCACCATTTCCAACACTCATCTGGAGGTGACAATGCCCCAGAAACAGCCATGCAGAGAGCAGCACAAAAGAGACAGGAGGTAGCACATTGAATCTTGGAGACTTAGTCCTCACAGTGTAGGTGGGAACAAGAGCAGAAAGAATCCTGGTAGCAATGGATGCTACAGATTATAATGGGTTTCATCTGTTCAGACTCTGGAGTGTAGGAGAGTCAGACACTAATCAGAGAAAAAATAGAACTTATGAAAAAATACTGCAAAAAATAGAACATATAAAAATGAACACTGTGAGAAAGAAATGAAATGGGAGCATCATTATGAAAATTCAGAGAAAGAGCATGTCTCTGAAAAAAATTAGCCACATAAATAGATGATAATTTAGAAATGTTGGGGGGGCACTCACTAAGATCCAAATTGATCTGTCCTCCATCAAAAGGAGCAGAAAGGCTTTTGGAGCAAACTGGCTGAGATGAGGAGGTAATCAGAAGAATACAGAAGGCATAGCTGCAAGCAAGTTGGAGCTCAGTAGCAATGCAGGTGGACTGGAGCAGCAAGTCTGCCATAGGGTGTTAATGGGGGCCTCAGGGGGTCAGTCTGGCAAGCCATCCTATATGGGTGGGAACCCAAAAAGAAAAATGTACATAATGACAGAGAAAGTGGCAGAGATGGAAGACATGGAAAGCTTATCCAAGCCTCGAATTATAAGTTGTTTCCACAGAAGTAACAAGAACAATTACAACAGGGACAACGAACACAGACATAACTGACAAATGTTGCATTGGGTTCAAAGATATGTTTTCTCAGAGATAAAAAGGACTTAACATCTGATACAATCCTTCTCTTCATCTCATTAACAATCCATGCTTCA
Source organism: Mustela lutreola (assembly GCF_030435805.1). NCBI lineage: Eukaryota > Metazoa > Chordata > Mammalia > Carnivora > Mustelidae > Mustela > Mustela lutreola. The sequence goes on along the minus strand of NC_081294.1, from coordinate 5,262,462 downwards.
TTCTTGACTGATAATCCTTATAATCATTATATTAATTATGATATCTAAAATTTCAAAATTCATGGGAAAAATAACACTCCATAACACTTAAATTTAGGTTTTTCTATTGTTATGAACTTCCAAGTAATTTTTTATTATTTTTTCTACCTTTTTTTTCAATTTTTTACAATGAGCCTATATTACTTTTAATCAGGAAAGCTGATATGATATTAGAATTAAAATATATTAGGTGTGCCTGAGTGGCTCAGGCAGTGAAGTGTCTACCTTAGACTCGGGTCAAGATCTCGGGTCCTGGGATCAAACCAGAGCTCCCTGGGGTCTCCTTCCCCCTCTGCCCTTCCCCTCACTTGTGCTCTCAGGTTCTCTCTCTCAAATGAATAAATAAAATCTTTTAAAAAAAATTAAAATATACTAGTCAGAAACACCATACAATTGTGTTTAAAAATAAGTACAGAAAGAGACTGGAATTCTTTGTAATATCTCTCCCTACATATTTCTGCATTTACTAAATTTTCATGAAATTTCTAAAATAAACATATATAATTTTTATAAAGAAAAAAAAAGAAGAATCCTCATTTCAAACCATATGTGGCATCACAGAATAAAATAGTGGACAATATGCCAAGATCCAGTATAAATTCTCAAAGGCAAGTGGTTCTCCACCGTGAGTGACCAATGATGTGTGAGTAAGCAAGGATCATAGTGATGTGGTGGAGAATTCCAAGGTAATAATTTTTTAAATCATGGCCAACTTCTTCTCAAAATGGTATCGTGGCTCTTGGGCCAACATCATCACGTGGCTGAACAAGTATTCTAATATGTAGGATTTTCACAAGCTAAAATTTCTCACAACAAATTAAACAAATATGGGAACCAGCAACTTAAATTGATTCCTATGCAAATTGTCCATCTTAGAAACCTGCTGAAGATTCCTGAAGCCGATTGCTTGAGGAGAGTCACTGTATTTCACAGGAAATTCAATATCCAAGGCTACTTTTAAAGGATTATTAAAGGATTTTTTAAAGGATTTTAAAGGATTATTAGTAGGCAACAGTATTTATCAGCATTAATATGGATATCTGAGAGTAAATGTTTACTATGGGCCTACAGCCATTCTAGGCATTTTAAATGTGTGAATATATTTATAAAAATATTCATAAAAATTACATGATAGGTGCTGATGTTACCTTCATTGAACAGATGCAGATGCTGGTGCAGAGAGAGATTATGCAACAAGCTTGTGTTTTCTGCAAATCTGTGGGTGAGGGGTTTTCTGTAGGAATCTCAGGTGTTAAATTGCTTGTATTATCAGTTGGGATTCTCCAGAGAAGCAGAACGGGTAATCTGTATCTCTATTTATCTATCATCTATCTATCTATCTATCCTATATCTATCTATCATCTTTTATTATCTATCTTTCTATCTATCCATCCATCTACCATCTGTCTGTCCCTCAGTCTCCTTTCATTGTTACTTACATATTCCACTCATCATTCAGCTAAAGAAAATATTTAGAATTTGAGAAAATTCTATGCTACTTGTTCTACCCCTATTATTTTAATAGAAGACTTTTTTGCAAGACAAAGGAAGCCTGTTACCCAAGTTCTGTGTCCAGAGCCTTCTGGGGTTCTGTAGCATCTCAATGTTGGTCAATCCAGCAGGTCACTGGGATCCGGGATATCCCCAGAGTCTTAATTACAATAGAGGAGCCATACTTCTGCTCTGGGCACCATGGATGACCTGCCGTTTCTAAACCCATCTAGATTGCACAGAAGTCTTGGCAAAGATTCAATAAGGTCGTTAGCTAGAAAGAAATTAGATGTATCTTATAAATGGGTACGGATCAACTTCTTACATGTGGGAGTCATTTTAGAAGTTCTGTGACCACTTGCTGGCATCACTGGCATACACAGTAGTGACAGGGTATCCTACCAAGACCAGCTCATTCTTGATTTGTTTTTTTTCATTTTCAGTGCTGTCTAATACAACATCTGTGTGGTTACCTATCTTCCCACATCTTGAGGGTTTTTTTTTTTTAAAGACTTTATTTATTTATTTGAGAAAGAGAGAGAGAAAGCAACTGAGTGGGGTTGGTGGGGGAAGGGTGAGGAAGAGACGAAGAAGAATAAGCAGACTTCACACTGAGCGCAGAGCCCCACACAGGACTCAATCCCTTGACCCTGAGATCATGACCTGAGCTGAAATCAAGAATCAGATGCTTAATCGATGAGCCACCCAGGCACCCCTACCTACACATCTTGAGTTTTGAATAAGGCACAAGCCTTTTTTCTTATCAGTTCCCAAACCTGGAACTTTTTATGATACACCTTAGGATTCATCCACATTCTAAAGTTTGGGGAAAGTGTTCCCTTTGCCCTCCACTCCAAGCCATGCCAGTGACAGCAGCTACTTGGAGAAGCTTTGAGAAGCGCTCTGAGGAAGATCTCTCTCCAGGGAGACCATCTGTGTCCTCCATCACCAAAACCCAGAATATTGACAAGCAGAGAGATTGCCTTTGGCAATGAGCAAGCTCAGAAATAAAGGCCAGCTTTGGACCTTTCCTTTTCAACTGCTAGAATTTTTTTTTTTTTTTTCCTGCCTTAAGGCAACTGGGATTCAGCCATCAATTTGGAATAGCAAGATCTGGAAAGTTACTGCCAGTGCTTAAGGGAAATTTGTCCTTCCCTTTAAAACCTCATATTCCTCCTTGGTTTAAAAATAGAATCAAACCTCGTAAACCTAGCCTCATTTTCAGATTCTGTCAAGCCTTCTAAACTGTCAGTGCCAGTAGGCTGGTAAGTCAAAGATGGTGCAAGACATGCTAGCTTTTATTTATTTCAGAATTGTTTATTCTAGTGTTGCAAATTCCACTTTGATTACAGAATATTCCAAGTGGATGTGAACATTTTTTTGAGGATTAAAATTCCCATAGGGTTATTTCTCAAAGCATTGTTAGTTAAATCTACACTGTAATTCCTAAAGAAATAGCCCAAGGGCACTGCAGGTAAAGCTCTGATAACCCCATTATTAGCATTAAAATTCAGATCTCCAGAGATAATTATTTGAGCTGTCAGTCATAGAGAATATAAGTCGTTGAAAGGTTGTCTGATTGACCCCAGATATCTGCATGAACAGTGTGCACTTGGGTATATGCAAACATGAAACCGTTAACAAGCCACTTTTTCAGGCAGAAAAATTGCTAGAAATAAATCAGTTCTTATTGGAAAGTAACAGAAGCTCAGTGATATTTTCTGACAACGATGACAGTGGAATGTCCAAAGGAACAAAGTCAGAAGTCTTTAGAAATGTGCACATTGATTTCTTCTTAAGGCACATTGATATTATGGTCTTTAGGAAAGTGAACATATTGGGACAGTCCCATTTCTGTGTTTCTTCTGCAGTGTTTCAAGAAGGGAATTTTATTCATTGGAGGAACACACTGGAGAGGAGCCTGGCTCAGAAGGGTGCACCCTTGGTCTCAAGTAGCTTAAGGGCAAATAAAACTATAGATTCCACTTGTGGAATCTGTGGGTGGGAACAGGACCTCTGCATAGTCCAGAAAGAGAGTAACCCAAGAACACATCTCTAGACTATCCCATTTCTAAAAATAGATGTTCAGCAACTTGACTTCCAAAATTGATAAAATCAAAACACTGAGCTAGCTAAGGCTGTTAATTCTTTCCTTTCCCCTAGAGAGGCAAGTTCATTCTGCTTGCTTCCAGCGTTTAGTTACCAGGTTAACTTGGCTATTTTAGGGAATGGTTCTGCAGGCCAATAATCCAAAACTTAGGCTGTTAAAAACAATATCAAAGTGAGTGCCTAATGGTTATGACTAGTAGTTTAATTGATATGAAAGACCACAAGTTTCCCATGCATTGTGTGTCTCTACATAATTATCTTTAATTACTTGGTAACTGATTTAAATACCAACAAATATCTATATTTATATACTCAACATATAATTTATACATACTAAAATTAGTTGACAGTATTCTTTATCTTATAAAATTGGGAGAAATGTAATTATGTGTTAGGTATATCTATACTGTTAAGGATCTCTACTAGAACAGAGAAATATTGCAGGTAGTTCAAGGAATTTTCAGTTACAACACCCAGCCCATGCCCCTCCATCAGGCCATCTCTGGTAGATCACTTAGCTCTTGCCTGTCATCCTTCAAGTGTGGATTTTGAAGACCTAATACCTTCCATGGCCCCTTGCTCCTTCCATACCTCCCAGGCCCTACTCATTCATTCATTTCATTCATGCATCTAGGAAGCATCCAAGTAGCCTAGGGCCCCTGCAGCACTCTAGATGGAAGATACTGATACAGTTTAGAACAAAACAGTTTCCCTCCTCATGGCACTCCAACCTTTTATGTTTCTCTTTCATTCTCAGTTTTTTGGTCATTTCAAAGTGTCATTTGTACCAATACAATCGGTAACACCACCTTGTATTTTTTTCCCTCTCTTGTTTACTTTGGCTTTGCAGATATCAACAGAGGCCAAATTCACACTTGGCATTTTTATCGCAACTTTTAACTACTGGTTTTATCATCCAGTGGGTTTGCGTCTTAAAGCCAAAGCATTGAATTTAGTCCCCAAAACACTTCAACTCTTGAGTCCTTAAAATGTCCTCACATAAATCACTGTTAGAGAGCAGTGCTTGTTCACATGCAAATATTCTTTTTGAAAAAGCTTATTTTTCCCCATTATTGAAGCACTTACTTTTCCCTTACAGACTCAAGAAAACGAGCCAACACAAGGTGACAACTGGGTCACATTCCCAGTCCCAAAGACTGAGTTTTGGTGCAGATTCTGTAATGTCTCCTGGGAAACAGGACAACCAGAATGATGGACAATAGAGTGGGGAGATACTGGCATTCAATTCTCTTGAATTTTGTTGTTATTTTTCACTAAAATTTTATTTAAATGATATGCTTGGCTTTCCTTCAAAACATGTATTTCTCCTGTTGACTTTTATTTGCAGTAAAATGGATCCCAGAGGCCAAAGAGTCAGAGATTTATAATGCCTCCTGGGAGGCTTGTTTGTTTTTCCACATCCTGTTCTGACATTGTCAAATATTAGTTTTGGCAGGACAGTGGGGGCTTGTCAGTAGCAGCTCAACAGCTCGATGGCTGTCCCATCATATATTGTCCAGCAATGGCAGAGTTGCAGAAAGTGCCCTTATCACCCAAGAAGAGCAAATTGATGGAGCTGACTCCTACAAGTGCAGCAGATAGGAACAATGCGCCACATTCTGGCCAGTGCATGCATGGTGGCAACGAGAAGCCAGTGTGGGAAAGTTCTGTAGAGTTTGCATTCCCCACAGCGTCCACGGCAAGAACGATGTCCTTGGGGCCTTTTCCTTAGCCAATTTATAACACAAAGTTGTTGTATTGGGTTTTTTGTTTCTGCAATAACTCTCCGAACTTCACATCTTAGTTTTGTTCGTCAGGGGACCAACTCTCAAAATGACCTGGGCCAAATCTAATCAGGACACAAAAGCTACAGAGAGGAGCCAGTATCCAACGTCTTTCAAAGTTAAATACAATTTAGTATTTAAACCAAAATGTGTTTCTCTGCTTCTCTATATCAGCTCAAATAGGATATTTTCAGAAATAGGCAGCATTATTTTGCTAGAAATAAGTACAGGTATTTAGTTTTTTTCAAAAGTATGTGCAGTGAATTGGGAACAGACTGCTGATGGCAATGTAAGTTGATGTAATCATTCTGGAAGATAATTTGGTCTTCTGAGGCAGAAGCCTTTAAACACATTACATACCCTTTGATCCAGAAATGTTATTTTCAAGAAGGCATAATAGCAGCAGATTTTTTTTTTCCTTCCCATACTGTGTTTTAAGCATCTTAGGATTTCCCCTCCTCTTTCTTGGGGATAAAAATAATGGAATGCCAGTTCACATCCTTGAAAACCAAAAGCTCTCAACTGTCACTGAAAGAAATCTCAGGAAAATAAGAAGGTAAAAATGTTCCCCTTTCCGTATAGTTAGGGAAAAGCTGACACTGCTCTGTGAATAAGCTAACACATATTCCAGCTTTTATAAAGTAGGAAAAATTGGGAATAACCAGAGAATTTTCTCTTCTCACTCTCTTGTCCAATGTGAAGCCTCAAATACAAACCTATTCCATTTCTGTGATGAAAATTGCCCTTTAAATTGTTTTGTGAAACAGAGACATGAATACTATTAAAAAAAATCCAGTCAAGAAATATAAACAGGTATTTCTCCAAAGAAGACATACAAATGGCTAACACAGACATAAAAAAATGCTCTACATCACTCACCATCAGGGAAATACAAATCAAAACCACAGTCAATACCATGTCAAACTGGTCAGAATGGCTAAAATTAACAAGTCAGGAAACAACAAATGTTGGTGAGGATGTGGAGAAAGGGAAGCCCTCCTACACTGTTGGTGGGAACGCAAGGTGGTGCAGCCACTCTGGGAAACAATATGGAGGTTCCTCAAAAAGTTAAAAATGAGATACTATATGACCCAGCAATTGCACTACTAGGTATTTGCACAAAGAAGACAAACATCGTGATTCAAAGGGGCACGTGCACACCAGTATTTATAGCAGCAATGTCCACAAGAGCCAAACTATGGAAAGAGCCCAGATGTCTACCAACAGATGACTGAATAAAGAAGATGTGGTAGATATACAATAGCATATTACTCAACCATCAAAAAGAATGAAATCTTGCCATTTAAAAGCACATGGATGGAACTAAAGAGTATCATGCTAAGAGAGATAAGTCAATCAGAGAAAGATAAATACCATATGCTTTCACTTATATGTGGAATCTAAGAAATAAAACAGGTAAACATAGAGGAAAGAAAGGAAAAACATAAGATGAAAATAAGGAGATAAGCAAACCAATGAGGATGCTGAACTCTAGGAAACAAACTGAGGGGTTGCTAGTGGGGGAGTGTGGGAGCATGGGGGTAACTGGGCGATGGGTATTCGGGAGGGCACTGATGTAATGAGCGCTAGGTGTCGTATGCGACCGATGAATCACTAGATTCTACCCCAAAACTAATCAGTTGACGAGATTTGATTTAAAGAATTAAAAAATAATAAATAAATAAAACTGCCAGCTATCTTAACAGCAAGAAAAACAAAAGCAACGATAACAGCAACAACAAAAACAAAAACCCTTGTTGCTGCATCCTGTGAAAGACAGACATAAACTTGAGGTCTACAGCTCTGTTTGTCTTACTTGAATATGTGTCCCAATAATAAAATATCGATTGGCACATCTGTTTTCTAAGAGGATGTGATAGTTTTGAGTTTTCTCTATAAGCCACAAATAGGCATATCTCCCTTTATCTCGTGGTTGGAAGTAAGACCGATCCACAACATTGTTGGATTCTAGAATTACATTGAAAGTTTTAGAGACTTTTAAAATTTTATATTGACTGTATTGGAACAGAATAATTAGAAAAGTTGATGAAAAGATTTGAGCCCATGAATGCTCGTTGAGTGTTACTGATAATAGCTGAGAAAATCAGCCACAGCCTTGATGGTTTGACCATTTGGGCAGGTCAGTCACAGCATCCTAGAGACCGGGCAATTGCAGGACATCTCCCAGACCATTGGAAATGTACCATGTGTCAAAGAAAAAATAATGCAGGACACCGAACTCTAACTATAGAGCAGAAAGATGAAAAATCAACATATGCAAAGTGGTTGGCCCTCCCTGGCAGAACTACAGGTGATTCAGGTCTTCTGTTCCCTTACATTCTTCTGAATTATCTACTTCTCCTACAACGAATGTGATTTTCTTTGATAATTAGAGAAAATTACTAAAGTATCACAAGAAAACCCAACAAAATATTTATAAGCATCCCAATATTTCGGGGTTGTATACCAAAGCTCTACTTGGCTTTAGGTCTCTTTTTATATTCAAAAGATGTCAAATGGGAAGTTGATTTAGCTGTATCCAAATGTGATTTCTGTCTTTCTCTGGAATACTCTGCCTTCCTCTAAAGGGCATCGTTTGTGAAAAACTGGACTTTTCTCCACCAGTTGTTTTCTTCAATATGCAAGAGGTCTATCCTGCTTAAAAATCAGTGTGATTTTTCAAAATGCCATTCCTTTCTCTCGTTGTCAAAATAATCAGAAATGAATATACCTACTGAAGACTGTAAAACTGTATGAATATATAGACCAAATTGTGAGCCTACAGAATTCTAAAATCAGTGCCAATGTCCTAGTTTTTCAGAGACCTGAGAAACTACAGAAGGCACACTTAGTTTATGAAGTGGTTTATTAACTCCATGCAGCTTGCCATCCCTAAAGCAGCTTTTGTAGGGGAAGATGAAACTGTCTGGATGTGGGGTCATAGTACAGCACCCAGAGATCTATTCACTAGCTTCTATCTACCCGTTATTTTTCATTCTGGTGCAGCTGGCATTTCCCCCAGAGATCAAGAGCGTTCCCCACGCTGTCCTCACAGGCTTCCGCACCGGTGATGTCTCTCTGAGGGAGTCATCATGCTGGTTGGCATTTTTTGTCCATACGTTTTTCTTGTTGGATGTCTTGGGTGACTATGTCTGGTGTTTGAAAGAGGAGGCGGATGGCGGAGGGTCCCAGAGGCAGCAGGAATTGAGCAATAAAAGCGAGAGGAAAGGCCCATGTGGGCAACAAGGCATGAAGCGTTGAGAAGGCAGTGGAGTGGGGCTCCCATGTCTTATCAGACTTAGTTTCAGGGGATACTGGAGCTCAGCAAGAAAGCATTTTCCTAAAATTAGAAAAAAAAAAAATTACCAAAGCAAGATTGCCTTCAGGTAAACCCCACATTCTCACCGGCAAATGGTTGTAAAATGCACCAGACAGTGCGCAGATTTTGAGCAACTGAGCATTGCCTGCATGTGGTAAAGGGAGCGTCAAAGCAGAAACATCGCACCAATAGATTTACGAATGTATGAATGTTAAATACGAACGAGGGTTGGCTGTGTTAGGAGACCAATCCTATAAGACAAAAAAATAAAAGGTTTGTGGGGGAAATTAGTCTTGGCTAAGGGCCAAAGAAGAACCTGTCATTTTTAACTCAGAAAAAAAAGAGACATTATAAATGTAATTGATTTCTTCCTATAGTTTTTTTTTTTTTTAATGTATGGATCCATTTCCTTTATATCCCGATTGGCTAAAAATTAACGAGGACATTAATAGAATGACTGACAAACTTGTTCCTGTTAGTCATGTGTCACTGAATTAGTCGCCCCTTACCAAAGCTTGTGAGGACTTGACCGCGCCCCGGTGGGCCCCCAGGAATGGGTCCGGACCCAGAAGGAGGACTTCAGAAGTGCATGAAGGAAGACGCAGTTGTCAGTGTTGTGCAAAGACAAAGGAAAAAAAAAAAAACAGCAATAAGCAGAGCAAGAGAAAATGCGGTCACTTAGAACCGGAATGTCTGTGGTTCTGTCTGTCGCCCGTGTGTAAGTCATGTTCAGGTGTGACCGAAAGAGGGAGAGGGGCACACAGACGAGGATCATCAGGAAAGACAGACCCGGGTCACTGCCAGAAGAGTTCTGAGCAGACGACGGAGTGCGGCAGGTGAAGGGTTCGCCAGGGTGCGTAAGAGATGCTTCTGGAGATTATGGGGGTGACCCAGAAAATGTCCCCCGAGCCCTATAAAATTCCTGGTCTCTGGACCCTGAAGATGTACTTTATGTGCCAACAAGGGACTTTACATGCAAATGTGATTAAGAATCTTAACATGGAGAGATTATCTGGGACTATTGACGCAGCTCCTAGATGTAGTCATGTGTCTCTCCGTGAGGGGGACGTGGAGGGAAATCCACGTGCATCTAGAAGAGGAAGAGACGATGTGGCTGCAAGCCACTGGGGTGATGTGTCACAAATCAGGGGACACTGGCAGCCACCAGCTGCTGGAGAAATACGGAAGAGATTCTCCCTGGAGCCTCTGGAGGAAGTACAGCCCTGAGGAAGCCTTGATTTTGACCTGGGGATACCAACATTAGACTTCTTCTCCAGAACTCTGAGAGAGTAAACGTCTGCTGTTTTAAGTTACTGGGTTTGTGTGGATTTGTTACAACGGCCACAGGACACGGGGGCAGTTGTCTCGGCAGCTCCGTGTCTGAGTATCTGGAATTGACCATGATCGTCCGCTTGAGTCATGAGTCTAATTGTCTTCTAACCCTTCCGTTATTATAAACACACAGGTCTTAAGATCACAGTGGAATATGTGGGCCGGGTCCGGGTGAACAGCGACAACAGTCCGCCAGAGCTCAGGTGCTGGCCTCTGAGAACTCGATGGCAACAGGGTTCCTGTCATTGAGGACAATAAACCCACAAGGACACCGTGGTTCATGGGTATTTTGTAAACCTTCATTTGGTCACATGCAGAGGGAAGCCCCTGAGGGCTGCAGGGGTAGGGAGAGATGATTCTGGCATTGAGGGCGGGTAGGGTAGGAGGGGGAGAGAGGCGGGTTGTAGCCATCCCCTGCTGTAGAGCTCTAATCAAATGCAGATATGGGCGAATGCCAGCTTTGCATCGGGCTCTCCACAGACTGTTTAGGCTACAGGGAACGAGCACCACACTACTATACTCCTGCTCTGTGCCTGGGAAACCGGGTCTCAGAGAAGTCAAGTAATGAACCTGAGATCCAGACCGCAGGCGAAATGCAAGCCGAGACTGGTCCAGTTCCAAAACCAGCGCTCCCTTTTGCTCTGACCACTTGGGCTTCCCTCCTCCACCTGCCTCCCAGGGCTGCTGTAAGGCACGGACAAGGCGGGGCCGGCTCAGTGCCACCCTCTGAGGGCAACGACACAGGATTGTTACGATAAAGTGTTAAAAACAGCAGCACACACACTCCACGGAGAGTTGTTTTCTGACTCGTTAATTCTTTCAGAGTGAAGCAGAGAGCCCTTGACTAAGGGGACCCCGTGTGACTGGAGCCCCCTCCCCTGCCCCGGGAGTTCTGCTCAGAGAAGAGCCCTAGGAGGTTCTGCCTCACCTCAGTCTGGAACCTACTCTCTGGCCAGATTTTTCTCAGACGCTCATCCGCAGTGGTGCTTAGGGCACGGACATGCCTCCATTGTTTTGAACGCCTTATTTTTGAATGCCTTACCTCTTCTGGCTTCCGTTTAAAAACCTTTGCGTAGAAACACCACTTCAGAACCCGTCAGAGGGAGGTCCCCCCACTGGCTGGGTGGGCTCCTCACGCATCCCCTCACACACAAGTCCTCTGGCCCCAGGCTTTGTTTGCTGCCTGGAAATTTCTTTACATACCTATCCCTCTTGAACCTTTTTAGCCATTCCAGATCTCTTTAACCAAAGAGAACACACCCTTCTCCTTGTGGTCCTTCTATAAAGACGTCTCTTTCCTCAACATCAACCATTACCTGGGAGTCCGGGAGAGACCACCCTCTCTCCCTTCACTGCGCGGCCAATTGTCCTGCCTCCTCATGCCGTTGTCTTCTGTCCTGCCCTGATGACCCAACCCGTGTTCAGAGCGAATCCATTCTCCATATTGTTGTTATGTCATCTTGGTTGGTCCCTTGATGCCCTGCCTATTCTCGCCCCCGCACCCCCACTTTCCATTTCAGTTCGTCTTCTGAGATTTTGGCAAAAGAAAAATCTATATGAAGTCTTGAAAGAGGATCCATTGTGCCCATACAAATATTGCAGTCAGGATCTTTCTGGGTCTTTCCTTGTCCTTGACAGGTATTGTTTCAACCACACAAGCCCATCTATGGTTCCTTGAATAAAGCATGCTCTCTCCTGTCCTGGCCCGAGACATTCCCTTTGCCTGAAATATTCTTCCCCTACTCCTCTGGCCAGGCTCCCCAATTCTCCACTAAAACCGTCTCTCAGGGAAGCCCATTCCGACTCCTTGTCAGAAGAGCTGCCCCCTCTCTCGACTCTCAGTGAACTGACCCTGACCCTCACTGCAGTATCCACCACCTGCACTGAAATGACTGGTTCTATTTCTCTTTCCACCATTAAGACCTTACCTGCAGACCCTCCTGACCACCGTTCCTGGCCTGTAAAGGTATCCTCCAAAGTTCTGTGCAATAAACAAATAGATACATGGCTCAAATACATATTGCTCCACGGATAAACCTAAGATTATGTCCCACTTGTGTTTAAGAAAGATGAGGACATTGGGGAGGGTACATGCTATGGTTAGAAAAAAAATTAACAAAAATTTTTTTAAAAATTTTAAAAAGAAAGATGAGGGAATAAAGTGAGTTAAAAATCACAACATGGTGAAGAGCATGATGGGAAGGGCCATGGTAGCAAGAACAGGGAACCATATTGACAAAAAAGAAAAAAAAAAATTGGATTCATTAAGAAGGGATTCTGAAGAAGTGAAATTAACTTTGTTCTAAAGGTGGTTCCTCTCTCTAGTCAATGACCAAAACAGCACCCTCAGTTGCCTCGTGTTAAATTAAGTAGGCTGCTACTCTACGATCAGCAAGCGGTCGCAGAAAGAAGCAATTAGGAGTCCTAAACAGCAAAGATGACATACCCTTGGCTGCAGTGCTCGCCTATGAAAGTCTTTCTGCTTTTCCTCTAATTAAAAGAGACCCAATTTCCCTCTTTAGTATGCCAGATATACAACATCCTTGTAATTGAAAGGAATAAAAATGTACTTTTTCTTCCCCACACTGCAGAGCTGATGCAGAGAGGCAGACAGCACCTCCTGACAAGTGTGCCCGGAGCACTCTAGAGAGAGGACAGCTGACAATGGCTCAGGAGGCACGGAGCACTCTAGAGAGAGGACAGCTGACAATGGCTCAGGAGGAACGGCTCCACGTCCCTATTTCTTTGCACTGCACTTGTGAGACTCAACGCTGTCTCTGTGTTTCCATGTTTAATGAAGGAAGTTTCAAGGGGTGAAAGGTTTGGTTTATGTATTTCAACCCTGGCTGCTTATCTTTAATGAAACGCTGGTTTTCAGTGTCTTGCTCATGCCATCCGATGGAGCTGAGATTTTCCACTCAATGCTTTCATTCCTTTCTAAGAATCAACAGCCCATCCTGACAATATTTTAAAAAGTGAGACCCTGGCATGTATTGCACGGAGCACTGGGTATGGTACATAAACAATGAATTTTGGAACACTAAAAAAAAAAAAATGGATTTAAATTAAATTAAAAAATAAATAAATAAAAAAGTGAGACCCTGGGACAAGCACAGGTTAGAGGTTCACATTCTAAGTCATGCCTGAACACATAGTCAGCTTCTTCTGCCCTCAGTAGGTCCTGGGTGAATTTATGTCACCTGCTGGGCAGGCAGCCAAGATAGCCTTTCCTTCTCAGTCAGGATTAGAAGGAAGGAAGCCACTGGACAGAAAGCCAGACCTGCCAACCTGTCTATGACCCGACTGCAGTGAACATCTTCACAGTATTAGGTCAATATTCTTCTCTTGATTGTTATTTCCATTTGGCCCTTTTTGCCTGGAGGTGGAATGGTTGCCCTCATCATTCTGATATTGCTACACAACCTCTAACTCAATTTTTGAAATGTCTCCTTCACTGAGGAGCTGAATCCTTTATTTAAAAGATTGATATTGGCAAGTCAATAAATAGTTAACCCAATTTCTGAAATGGCCTGCAAGAAGAAAACGTTTGCATTTCTGTCTGTCGTTTTTTTTTTTTTTTTAAGTAGAATGTGAATGATAATTAGACCAACATGCGATCTCTCTCCTGCAGCAACTGACTCACAAAATGTGTAAGTAATGACAGAAACCCACATACTGAAGGCTTTTCCTGCTTCGTGGAAAGAAGAGAAATCAAGCCTACTAAGATGAAAACCCTACATGCATTCTTTGGTGCAATTTTGACCAATAGATTGCTAAGTTATTACAGCTTGTGTTTCTTGTGTTAAGTGGTGGTGGTTCTTTGGGGTTCTTTCAATGAGTTTTTCCACATAAAGCACTCATCACCATGCCTGGCTCACGGTACTTGTAGGGGCTGATGGATTTAGGGAGAACATAGAGGGACTTATTGGCCAACTGACATCAAAAACACAGGAGACCAGTAAGACAGGATAAAAATCAGATTCAAAGAGAGATTTTCCCTAATACTTTAGAAGCCCCAAAAGTATAATACCACCAGTCTTCTCCCAAATCCATGCCCTCTTGGGATTACGTAACAGTAAGTGCAGTGACAAGAGCTCCCGACTTCACCCTTGCGTGAGGCCCCTTCAGGCTCTACCACCATCTGTAGGACTGAATAGATCAGCAGAGTTGGCTCCCATCTGGGCAGTTGTGGAAGGATTACTGACATTCTAGAGTAATTAACTTTGGGGGTATCCGGGTGGCTCAGTTCATTAAGAATCCTACTCCTGATTTTAGCTCAGGTCATGACCTCAGGGTCATGAGATTGGCCCCACATAGGCTCTGCACTGGATGTGGAGCCTGCTTAAGATTCTCTCTCTCCCTCTGCCTTTGCCCCTCCAGCCTTTCTAAACAAACAAGCAAACAAATAAATAAAATGAAGTAATTAATCTTGTAACAACAGAAAACAGAAAGACCTACTAAGAAAGTCATTTTATAAAAACCTTCCCAGTCAAAGCTGTTCTACCATGTGGACCCTACCAGGACAGGAGACAGATAGAAATTTGAAAAATATTCTAACTGAATTTTTGGATCTTTTCACGTTTTAATGTTAGTGTTTTTTCATGAAAGGAATGCTTTTCAATAACTACCTTTGAACGTAAATGGACTAAATGCTCCAATCAAGAGACAAAGGATGTCAGAATGGACCAAAAAAAAAAAAAAAAAAGAAGAATCTATATGTTATTTACAAGAGACTCATTTCAGACCCAAAGTCACCTGTGGATTGAAGGATTGAAAGTGAATTGATGAAGAAACATTTATTATGCTACTGGCTGTCTAAAGAAAGCCAGAGTAGCAATACTTACGTTGAACACACTAGACTTTAAAACAAAAACTGTAATAAGAGACAAAGGACACATATAATAATAATAATGACAATCACACAGAAAGATCAAACAATTATAAATATTTATGCCACCAACATGGGAGCACCCAATTATATGAAACAATTAATAACAAGCATAAAAGAAATAACTGGGGGACGCCTGGGTGGCTCAGTGGGTTAAGCCACTGCCTTTGGCTCAGGTCATGATCCCAGGGTCCTGGGATCGAGTCCCACAGCAGGTTCCTGGCTCAGCAGGGAGCCTGCTTCTCTCTCTGCCTCTACCTGCCACTCTGCCTGCTTATGTTCTCCTGCTCTCTCTCTGACAAATAATAAATAAATAAAATCTTAAAAAAAAAAAAAAGTGGTAAAAATACAGTAATAGTAAGGGACTTTAACACCCCCTTACATCAATGTACAGATCATCTAAGCAGAAAATGAACAAGGAAACAATGGCTTTGAATGACACTGAAACAGATGTGTGGTCATAATGTTCCATCCTAAAACGGCAGAATACACATTCTTTTGAAATGCACATAGGACGTTTTCCAGAGTAGATGACCTATTAAGTCACAAATCAGGTCTCAGCAAATACAAAAAGATTGAAGTCATCCCATGCACCTTTTCTGACCACAAGAAACTTGACATCAACCACAAGGAAAAAAATTTGGAGAGACCACAAATACCAGAGGCTAAACAACATGCTATTAAACAATGAATGGGTGAACCAGGAAATCAAAGAAGGTATTTTCAAAATACGTGGAAACAAATGAAAATGAGGACAGCCCTCAAGAATGTTCCCCATCCAACAAATGGGCAGTCTCTGAATTCATAGAAATGGCAAGCAGACATTTACTATAAATATAGACTCTCGTGGTATTTCAAATTCTGCCTTTGTAGTGAGCTGACTGGTGGCCCCCCAAAGGTTGTGTCCATGTCCCAAACCCCAGAACCTGTGACTGTGACCTTATTTGGGAAAAGAGTCAATACAGATATAATTTAGTTAAAGAGCTTGACCTGAGGTTATCTTGGATTATCTGGGTGGGTTCTAACTACAATGACAAGTGTCCTTATAGGGACACAGAGAGGGCCATGTGAAGACAGATGGATAGATCGGAATGATGCAGTCCAGACCCAGGGGAGCCAGCAGGAGCCACCATTACATGGGGGAGGCATGAAGCAATGCTTCCCTAGAACCATTGTAGGGGATTTGGACTTCTGACCTCCAAAAGTGGGAAAGAATACATTTCCATTGTTTTAAGCCACCCAGTGTGTGGTCAGTTGTTACCACAGCCCTAGGAAATGCATACAGTCACCATCTGCATCCTTCCACTACCCGGCCTAACGTCTAAGCTGGAAGGCAGCCAGGGCCACGCCAGGTGGGATTTCATAGCTGTCAGGTGACTGGATTGTTGCCAGAGAAGGGAGCATTCTTAGTTGGCAACGGGTCTCAACATGGAGACCCATGAGAAGTGAGAGTGGGTTAAAGCAGCCTAAAATGGCAGCAGTCACTATTGTAGGAACATAGTCGGAAGAGCAGCAGAGAAGCAGGAAGGCGGGACGGATGTCTCAAATGAACCAGAAAAAAGGTAGAGCCCCTTAAGAGGCACGTAAAAAATCATAACATATTGGCATAGCCCTAAGAAAAAAATCCACGACTGCTTTGTTAAAGGAAACTCTGGGAAGGATGTTATATGTTGTGGATTTCATCAAAGCGCAAGGATGTCCTGACTCCTGAGTCACCAAGCTTCCAAATATGCCTTAGATTCAAGGTAAAATCAGCCACGACTGCCTTGCCTCCAAGATGGCCACATAAGAGCATCCCAATGAGCTTTGCATAGAAATGTCACAGGTTACCCTGTATACTTCTACTCTATAATTTAAAAGCAGAGTTTGTTAGACTTTCAGCAAATGTATTCTACTGAGTTGTAATATTTTTTAAAAGATGACATGCAAAGATTCCAATTGGGACACAGCTTTAGATGATAAAGGTCTTATTTTTACAAATCTTTAATAAAGATGCTTTGAGTATCCTTGGTGTGTAGGGACTATTTGTGGAAGACTTTGAGCAAATCAGTAAAACTCTTCAAAATCTCCCCTAAACCTTCGGTGTATGTGGGTTTAAGCAGACTGAGCAGATACTGGGTGTGCCTTCTGTTACTAACCCATCACTCAGACCCCGGGGACTGGGACGCACGTCATCTTAAAGCACGGATGAACGGGACCTCACGTCTATATGTTGTTTTCAGAAACATCCATTTTACCACATCTTTTCTAGAACAACAGAGCTTTTTGGAACCAAGGAATTGTCCCAAAGGAGCAAGGTTTGCCATTGTGAGATCCAAACAGATTTCATCCCGAGAAACAGGGAATATTTCCATCTCCGTCCTGCGTCTCCCTGGTCTCACTGATGCCAGTGGGGTGTGTACCCGAGCTGAGTGGCAGTGAACCGAAGCACTGACTAGGGGCTGAGAGAGACCCCCATGAAGTCTGCACAGGTCTTTTTTGGAAATGCTGGCTTGCTGTCACCTGAAAAGGCAGACTCTTAATGCTGCTTGGGCTTCAAATTCTGTTGAAAGTAAACTAGGTCAGATCCTAGGAAAAATTACATATGGTTATATCTGCAAAACTGTCTTCACATAATCATGAGAACTTCCAAGTATCATAAAAAGATACAGACCATTGAAATTGTCCCATTGCTGAGGAATGCCCTTGCCTCATTCTGCTCTCCTAGCCAACAGCATCTTAGGAGATGAGGAGGGAATAAAGCCTGTGGGATGGAGGAGAGACAGTGTTGGGCACAAATAATCAGGCTCCGTGTCTCTCAGCGGTCAATCACGGACAGTCACTCTCTACTACACAGAAAGGAAAAGGGGGGAAAGCTACCTGGGTTTGTGATTTTGTACTTTAGTTGTGGAAGATAAAGAGCGTCGACAGACCAGTGGATCGTGCAATCACAAATGTCCTCATGCAAACACCCTGGAAAACGGCAGATAACAAGAAAGTAAGTTGCTGTCAATAAATCACATTTTGGGGAATGTCCCAGCTTCCATAAAAGTTCAACCAAATGTTCTAGCTTTACACATCGATAAAACAACCCCATGACTGATAGAGTTGTCACCGAAGGCAAAGGACACAAATTTACTAAACACAGAATAATCAGTGTAAGAACACAGAAAAATTGATTTAATACGGTTCCCAAATATTCTCATGCAATGTCCCAAAAGCAGAGGGGATTGCACTGAAAGGACTGTCAGCTGCTCAGAAAACCGTATTGTCAGGTATGTCTTTCTGCCCAGTTTTGCCAGACAATGAAGGACCCTTATTTTCGTAGACAAGAAAATGTTATTCACAGACACTGGAAGAATAAGTAGGTGGTTGAGGAAACACAATTTGGTCCCGATTCAAAGGTTATTTTTAAGCGTCAGCCTGAAAACGCTTCTGGTTGCTTGGAGAACATTTGGCTCCTGGAATAACGAGGTAGGCTTTGTGGCTTGCAATAGAAGGAATCTGAAAAGATGATGTTTATACAATGCCAGTGAGGGTTCACGAGTATTCTCTTGTTCCATCTTTGGCCCCGGTTTTACCTCCCAGAGAGACCGAGTAGCAGACAGAGAGGATGGCAAGCATGTCCAGGGCAGCCAGGCAAGTATCGGGATGAAGAGAATGTGACGTTCCAGCCACTAAATGCAGGGAGACACACGCTGAGGTTTACTCGGCAGCGCTCCTGACGGGACATTTCTAACCTCATCTGCATGTTTAAAAGGTCTGGCATTACAGAACTGGGGAGATTTGTTCTGGTTGCGGAAGAAGCCAAGCAACACTACCCCCATTTGCTTGGGAAGTTTCTTTCGCTCTGTGGGTGTCTGACTGTGTTCAAATGAGTCCTGATCCGATTGATGATTCCAGAGCTTTTAATTAAGCCAAGATTCAGGTCCCTGCCCCTGAATAATTTAACGAAACTATACCCTTGAGGGCAATGCTTATTTAAATAAACAAGGCTGTGTGAACTCAAACGCCCATTTCCAAATATTATGCAACAGAGCAGTTCATAATTAAAAGAATCTCTGCTTCCCATAACCTAAAAGATGGTTTGGGAGGCTGTCATGGGTGCTCGATACATAGCGAATGGACCACAAATATTCAAATGGGGTTAACTCGTGAAACAGAAAGTCCTATTCTAGGTGGAAAATAAGAGGTTGTCATAGCAAATAGGTCATGGGTTTATGTGATGATTAATACCTAGACAGGGTCAGCAGATCCCAGCAGGGTCACAGCTCACAGACTGTGATTTGTTCATTTAGCCCATGGGTTCTTTCTTTATTATCGGTGCTTCTGCCGGTCTTTTTCCCTAAAACGAATGCTCTCTCGTTATTTAGAAAACTGAGTTAGATTCAAGATCACCACTTCTCTGCATGACCTTGTGCAAGTAACTTAATCCCCCCGAATCTGGACTTTCTCAACTAGCCAGTGAAATTGCCTCCCTCGCTCATAGAGTGGGGATGGGAACCCAGGTAGAGTACTTTCCAGGGATATACAGTATGTAGCATGATTTTAAAAGTTCATTTAAAATTAAGCGTGTGTGCCGATTAAAATCCTCAGCAGACTTATTTTCGCGGCTACATATCCATCATTTCCATCTGTAACAAGGGGACTTGGAGAGGTTGTAGTTTCATAGGATGATTAAGTATTAATAGGTTAAAAGTTCCCTCGGAAAGAAAAGAAGTCCCACGCGGAGAGTGTGAGTGAAACCCGCACTGGCTACCCCCGTTCCGAGGCTGCGGCGCGCTCGGATGCGTGGTCGGCAACCTTGTGGCCTTATTTCTTCTCTCGCTCCAGGTCAAGCCCCACGCAGAGACTCCCCACAGCCCCACAGCGTGCCCACACCTGCCTACTGGATTTCACTGTCCTCGGTTTTTCACTCCTCACGAAGATCGTTAGGGTATTATGGACCCGGTATTTTAAAATGAGAAAGCAGCGACTCGAACCCTTTGAGGGGGTCTCCCAGATTGCATCCGCGCTGCGAGGAAAACCAGCGTCCAGCCTTTGTATCCACTTTGCGGGCACGGTGACACGGTCTGCGGGCAGAAGCCAGGGACCGAGGACCCCACATCTGTGTGTCTCTGCTCTCTCACACGGCAGCCCCACACCTCACCTACCCACTGCCTGTCTAGGGCTGGCCCCCGATATTGGGCCGACCCCCCAGCGCAGCCCTTCCCCGTGGCCTGCCCGCGCTCCAGGCTCACCTCTCGCTCCCCGGCCCCCCACCCTGCCAGCGGCTCCCCGGTTCTTCAACCGCGGCTCTTCCCTCCTCCGCCTGCGCCCCCACAGCCCACCCACTGCTGGACTTTCTCCTGTGCAGATTTCAGAGCAGAATTAAAGTTCGTGTCCTCACCAAAGCCTTCTTGACTCATTCTAACGGCGTCAGAGCCCACCATCTCTCATAGCGCCTCATATTTTCCTCAGTTGAGTTTTTCCCCATCTCTACTTACATATGTGTGAGTAGCTAGACTGACAGATAGATACAAAGAGTATAGAGACAGATGATGATGGATGGATAGATAGACAATGGCTGGCTGGCTGGCTGGTGGATTGGTGGATGGATGGGTGGGCAGATGGACGGATGGATGGAGAGATAAATAGACAGATAGGTAGACTCCACTGATTCTTTACTCTGCAGAACCCTGATTGTTGCAATCAGCAACATGTATTAATTAGCTTCTCTGTATGGTATAATGGCTCAATAAATGAGTCTTCTTAGTTAGAAAAATACTCCTTAGAGGAGCCTGGGTGGCACAGTTGATTAAACATCAGACTCTTGGTTTCCACTCAGATCATGGCCTCAGGGTTCTAAGATCGACTTGGCCCAAGTTGGGCTCTACGTTCAGGGAGAGTCTGCTTGAGATTCCCTCTCCCTCTCCCTGTGCCTCCTACGTGTGCACTCTGTCTAAAATAAAAAAATAAATCTTAAGAAAAAAACACACCAAAAAATACCCCTATGCTCTGAATCTGATTTTCTGCCCCAGCTTTCCTGGGACCTCTTATCTTTGTCTGTATATCCCTGCATGAAATTCTGCTCCAAGACTTCTCAGGTCTCACTGTGGACACAGACACAGGGGTTCTTGTCAGAAAGTGAAAAACTGTGCACCTCCATGAAACAGTTTCGGAGCACTACTTCTGTTTATGTAAGACTTTAGATTTTCATAGGTATTTCCTTTTCCTGGTAAGTTCCATACGACCTACATGTGTCCCCACTCTCGTTCACTCTGCCTTTATTCCTTGGAGATGTGAGGGGAGCAAAAGTCCCAGCCCAATGAGGACACTGAAAGAGAAACATTTTAGTGTCTCATCTAGACCCATGGGAGCGAGATACAAAGTCACTAGAGGCCCCTCATTTTCTGCTCCTGAACAGGTTTGAACTGAAACTGTCTTCTTATTATCTTTGGTTCATACAAAACACTGAAAGATATGTTTCAAGAAACCTGTTTTTCTCTGTCGTGCAAAATTCTGCATGAAGATCAGATGAATCCTGTGAATTATTTGACTTTTTGTCATTTGAACACCTCTTGGTAAAATAAATAGGCATTGGGCATGCTCAGTGGGAAACTCGCAAGGGGAAATTACTTAGAAATTAGTTTCAAAACCAATTTAATTTAATAGCTTAAATAAAAGCCCATAAAACTTGAATTTATCCAAAGCACTAAAACTGAGAACTAATGAGAGTTAAAAAAATAAAATAAAATTAGGATGGGGACACTGCCAGGCTCAGTGAAGGGCTGTTAGGAACTAACAGGTTACATCATTATAATATTTTCATGATTTCATCTGCAAGCTAGACAGCAGTGCACTTGGGCATATGCAGGGAAAACGTGATAAAACATCACCCTTTTTCTCCATGACGCAGTTGCTCATGAGGTGTCTAAATGTCCCTGTCTCTTTCACACCACTGATATTCTGGATGCTGTCACTCTCAGGGCATGTCCCCCTTTCCCTCATAATTCTGCCTCTGACAAAATGAGCCTTTGTCCTTTGAAGTCAATATTCCCACTAAAAAATGTGTAGGTCGATCAATGTGATTCTTCTTTTCATGTTGATTTACAAACATTCTAGACCATTTTGGTCACCAAAAAGAAACAGACTTGAAAAATGTGAATTCACCCAAAAGGAGCTCATCTGGTTGTTTTTCCCAGTTCAGTGGATGGAGACTGCTCTGCTTCCAAGCATCCAAGCTCCAGTCTCCTGGGATTCATGGTCTAGCCACCTTCCTCCCGTCACATGATGCTGCAGGGCCTTGCTAGCTCTAACACCCTGGTGGGGTTCTGGTTCAACTTCTCCCTTTCTGGTCCTCTTCGCCCCCTCAGCCTGGGGCGTGGGCCTGCTCCTGTGGGAGCCCGAGTTCTAGCCTTCACCATCTCTCCTGAGGTTCAGGCTCGTTGCCCCATTTCTCTGCTCTCCACCAGCCATCCACATGGTCCTAAGACACCAAAGTTGGGTTTGTTTCTCAACTGCCAAGTTCCCGCTATGCAGTCCCACTTCCCCCCGGACAACAGTGAGAGCTTTACCCACTCTACACACTCCCTGTGCACTCCCCATGCTGGCCGCCCTCAGTCCCCAGGCAGGCCAGGAGTCCTCCTACCTGGGAACTCTTGCCTTCTGATTTGCCTGCAAGGTTCTTCCCCTTCTCACTTGCTCTCTCGCCTCCTTCCTTTAGGTGTTGGTTCAGACGCCATCTTCTCTGGCCCCTCTCCATGACACTTTGAGCCTTGGTCTGGCCTATGGCTCTTCCCTCTTTGGTTTTTATCCTTGGTGCCTACCTACCCTTGGCACACGTTAGATCTGACTGGAGCTTCCTGCTTGGTGTCTGTCTCCCCTCTGCGATGGCAGGGTCCCATGGGAAGGAAACCTTGTCTTCATCCTGTCTGCAGCCCCTGGACTTGGAGCGGAGCTCACACAGAGTGCTTGAGTAAATGTTTTTTCAAACAAATGTACCAACGAAAGGAACTCAGCATACAACCATACAGGAGTAGACCCAAACCCAGCCACTGTCTCCTCTCCTTGGAGAACTTACTCAGAACGTTTGTCTCAGCCAATACCTCCCCTTCTTACCCGAGGTACAAGTGAGAAACCACCCACTCCAACCACTCTGTCCCAGCTTTGGTCTTCAAGAAGACATAAATTTTAGGAATTAAGAGAATAATCCAGCTAATATCAAAGGCTTAGAATTATGTTTTGTTAATTGATATTTTTATCAACATGTCTCTCCAAGAAAGTTTTTTCCCTTAACTTAGTCTTTTTAGATTTTTTCCCCCTTAAATCAGTGTATGTTTAAGTCTGTGTACGTAATGTGGAGGCCAGGAAAATTAAGACCCTCCCACCTCGAGTTTCACATTAGCACAAGTACAGCCATTTTAGCTTCGGCAGCCGTCTCAGGCCCCTGTGACCCAGGGCTGAAGTTTCCCGTACTTTATTTTAGTTGCAGGGACCCCAACCCTACTTTAGCAGCAGCGATACCTAACCCTGTCAACACTTCCAGGAAAAACCACTATACCTAACCCTGTAAACACTTCCAAGAAAGTACCTAACCCTGTAAAAAGCCCAGCAGCAGCTCATCAGCTTATTGCAGAAAAGTCTGAAACTTCTTCTCCCCCTGCCCCCAGCCTCTGGTGATGACCCATAAAAACCCCTGCCTTAACTAGTGTTAGGGTCCAAGTCCCTACTCCGCTGTGTCAGGTATACTTGGGCCCAAGCTTAAGCTTGTCAAATAAACCCTTGAGTGATTGCATCGGTGTTGGCTCCTTGGTGGTCTCTCGAACACGAAAACTTGGGCATTACACATAAGGGTTCCCTTCAGTCTGATGTTGACCCAGCTGTGTCAGCATCGTGTGGGGCAACATCTCCCTGGACCTCCTCCCCCAGCCCTTTGCTGTGTCATCCATGCGTCCTTTGTACAAAGTTGGATCTGATTTTTAATCTAATCAGGAAACCTTAAGTCAAGCAGAGAAAGACAATTCTTCCATGCTTTCATTCGTATGTGGCGCGTAAGGAATAGCGTGGAGAGCCTCAGGGGAAGGGAGGGAAAACTGAATGGGGAGAAATCAGAGAGGGAGACAAACCATGAGACACTCTGAACTCTGGGAAACAAACTGAGGGTTACAGAAGGGAAGGGTTGGGGGGATGGGGTAACTGGGGGATGGGCAGTACGGAGGCACGTGTTGTTATGACCACTGGGTGTTACATGCAACTAATGAGTCGTTGAACACCACATCAACACTAATGATGTGCTCTATGCTGACTGACTGAACAAGAAAGAAAGAAAGAAAGAAAGAAAGAAAGAAAGAAAGAGGGAGGGAGGAGAGGAAGAAGGAAGGAAGGAAACCTTAGTCCTTTCAGTAAAGACTATGATTGTCTTTGTTTACTTTTTAAAAGATTTTATTTATTGTTTGTTTGAGAGAGAGAGAGAGAGAGAGAGCACAGGTGGCAGGGTGCGGGGGAGAGGTAGACGCAGAGGGAGAAGCAGACTCCCTGCTGAGCTTAGCGCCCGAGGTGGGACTCAGTCCCAGGACCCTGGGATCATGACCTGGACAGAAGGCAGCCACTGAACTGACTGAGCCATCCACGGACCCCTCTTTGTGTACTTTTAATGAGTGATATGTTTGGATTTATTTCTACCATATCAGGTTGTACTTTCAATTTCCCTGATTTTCTGTTTCTCCCCCGCCACCCCGCTTTGCATTTTTGTTCTCATTTCATTCCTTTTCTATTAGTGTGGAAAATCCTTTGTGTTTATCATTTTCACAGTGACATCAATATCTAAAATTAAATCTGTATCTTTACCATCTTAATAGATAATTGGCCAACGTTAGAACCTCTAACGTAGGTCAGATTCTCTATGACTTATGGGCAATTGTTAACATGGATTCCATCTATATTGCATCTAGGGTCATGTATGGAGCAGCCTCTAATTTTCTTTTTGTGTCACAGCCTTGCTGGATTTAACTGTGAGACTGTGCTGGCTTTACAAAATTAGTTTACAAGTGTTCTGTCTTTCTGTATTCTGTTTCTTCTTAATTATTTATTGTAATTCCTTAGTGAGGCATGTGAGTCTTGAATTTCATTGAAGAATAGATTTAGATACAAATTCAAGATGAGGATCATTCATATACTCAACTTTGCCTTGTACAGTTTTCTAAATTGCATTTTCCTAAAAAGTTAGGTTTCATTTAAATTTTTACATGTCTTGGCATACTCTTTTTCTTAATATAATTTCTTAATACAATTTTTACAAGTTATATTCTCCTGTTTTCATTCCTGATGTTGAGTACAGGGTTTTCAATTTTATAAATGGTTCCAAAGAATCAACTTTTAGGTTTGTTTTAACTACTAAAAAAATTTGTTTGTTTGCTTATTATCTTCTGCTTTTATCTTTGTAGTCCTTTGAATGCCTTTCTTTGGGCTTATATTGCTGTTCTTTTTCTAAATTTTCATTTTGTCCTTAGTTCATTAATTTTCAGCATTTTCCCCCTAGGAAAGGCATTTTAAAAATGATGGCTTTCTGTTTTGAATATGGTATTATTTTCATTCAGTTTAAACTATCTCCTAAACATGATGGTTTCTTCTTTATATTGAGGTTATTTAGAAGTAGGTTTCTTAAATCACATGTAAGAAAATTTTCTAGTTATGTATTTTTGTTGATTTCTTGTTTACTTGAATTGTGGTTTGAAACTATTTGTTATGTAATTTTGATCATTTTGAGACTTTCTTTTAGGAATCACATATGGGTCAGTTTTTGTAAATGATCAATGTATTCTTGAAAAACGAAATGGGCCTCTAATTTGGTGGGTGAAATGTTTCGCATTTGTCTGTTAGGCCACATCTTTTGATTGTTTATCTCTGTTTTTACATCTTTGGTGATTTTTTTGGTCTGCTTTTCTATCAGTTAGTGAAAATGTGTGGGCCTGACGTTTGGAGCCACCTCTACCTGGAGCATTTGCCGTGCTAGAACGCAAGGCTAAGAGGCAAAGCAGTTCCTTTGCCTAACTTCTTAGCCCAAGAGAACAAAAGTTGTGCGGGGAGGTTCACCGAAGTGGGGTCTGAATACACCTCTTATGTCTTTGGTTGGAGTTGGGGAGGTCGTGTGCTAGAAGACCAGTGTTGGGACAGCCCGCAGCCCAAGTTGGATGAAGTGGATCCTAGATTGTTTGTGCCCCAGGTGCTCAGGAAAAGTCAATAAAAATCCTCTCTGGAGGAGGAGGACATGATCTTAGTCTTCCAACTGGTCCTGTGAAGAATGTTTATAAGTAAAATGCCTGGTACAAAATCACAGATCACCTGAAGCACAAGGAGAAGCTACATGAATGAAAAAAGAAAAATTGAAATGAGAAGCTATCACGCAGAGTCTCCACCTGCTGAACTGAGGAAGGCATCCAGATGAGTTCAGTGTGAATTTTGTTTGAAATTTTTTGAAAATATGTTTTCTTTATGTGGGCAAGATAACTAGTCTTGGCCAAAGAACCTAATACTTTGCTAACTTCCCTTTGCATTCAAGCACATTTTTTATAACTTATAATTTATATTTTGTTCTCTTAGTCCTCAGTGGGAGAGTTGAACTGAATGCCTAGTCCACCATATGCAAATAGAAACCCTTCTCTTTTGCTCTTAACACACAAATTTGACTTCTGCATGCAGGAAGCTATTGCAATTTGACACAGTTTTGTCAGGTCTAGTCCTTTCCAATACACCAAGCTAATCCTAATCTTCAGAGGTATTTATTATTAAGTAGTAGTGTAGTGCTCTCCCTTTATTCCCCTACACACACACACACACACACACACACAAACACACACATTGAGAAGAATAAAGGTATACAGAATGGTAGGTAACTTGCTCTCTCACTTACAGTCTGTTTCATGTCAACCTCTATAATCACGCTTCACCCCTTCTGAAAGTGACATATTCCTCCAGGTATGTACTGGAAAATGTATTATCTCATTCCCTTTTTGTTAGACATTTAATTGTCTTTCTGTCTTGCATTGCTATTTTAAATAATGTTGCAATTAATTCCGTTGAATATAAATACAGAACTGCTTGTGAAATTTTATTTTAAGATAGCTTTATTGGTGCTGAATTAAAGTGTATAGGGATTCAAATTTGTAATTTAAAAGTCTAGGGGATACTGCCAAATACCATTATTGCATTTGGGAATCTGGGTTTCTCACTTTGTGTCAATGCGTTGTGAAATTCCAGTTCTAATTCCAGCTTAATGGCTGCTGAGTTGAAAAAGAATTCTCATAAGATTATATGATGTCTAATAAAGTAATCCAGAATTTACTAAATTATAGTACATATTTACCAATTTCATCAACCGACGATGCCGAGTTTTGTTAAAGTTCGCCTGTGAAACCAAACTGTTCTGTATTCAAGCGAGCTGGTCTTTGTTCTCTGTCGATCCCCTGCTCCTGGAATGTCATCAGAATGCGCAGGCTTTTTGATGTTTTAAACAAATAGGTTGAGAGCTCACTGAAAGTCATCATTTGAAAGATTATTAAATAGGGCAGAAAATTGTTTCCAATTTCCAAAGCGTGTGAACATAAATGGTTTCAAAGGTGACATTATGTCAGCAACACCACCTCAGTGACTCGATGCACTGATGAAAATATTGCCAAACACTCACTTCCAATGCTCTTGTTAAAGAGCATGTTCCTTTCAAAATGCAATTGCTTTCTCGCGCTTTGTTAAAGTGTCATCTTTACCTGGAAGGAATATATCAACTGATCTTCCACTTAGAAACTACCTATTCCTGGCGGTCATTCCTCAGGGTGTAACTTTGTGGAAGGGGCTGGGCTGGTTCCTCACCCACTCTGACTTGATCCCAATGCCAGAGCTGAAAACATCCGGCTTTCCCCAAGTGCTGGGAAAACCTAGAGAGGAGTCTCTAGCACAAAGGTCTCCCTTGGGCCTTTGGAAATCAGGGTGTGGACAACAGTAAAATGTGGATGCAAATACACAGAGAAAGAGAGTTCTGGTTTTTCACACCCCAGGAGATTAATAAGCCAGGGGCAATATAAAATGGAAACAAAAAAGAGTTGTCAGAAACTGTTTTCTACCCCCAGGATAAATGATAGCTTCAATGTAGCAGGGTGTCGCGACCTAGCAATCCCTCTAATGATTACCAAAAACCCCTCCCTTTAGGCTGACTGTTGTGGAACTCAGCGGGCAGACACAGGGCAAGGACAGAATCCCACTAGAACAAACTCGCTGACAGTCAACGGACACATGGCCTGAGGTTAGATCCAAACCTCATCTTCAAATGGTTAACTTCACTGCAGAGACCCGAGAAATGGGACCAGTTCTTATGGTCATAAATAATCAAGTTTTATTTCAAGATTTCAAGATAAATCAAGTTTTATCTTGATACTCAGATAACAACACGTATCTGAAATTGAAATGCTATTGGTTGTATGTTTAATTGAGCTGGGACCTCATTAGTATGATTAGACATTTACAAAGAATATAAATTACAGGCTTACTCTCTGTTTTTGATTATTTATACTATGAAAAAATGGATGTGAAAAGCTCTAATGTGAGGGGATCAAAAAATTCAGTGACCTTATAACATTAAAAAATAAAGTGTGTTTATTATGTGCATATAGTAAAAAATTTCCCTGGAAATCATATTCCGTTGTAGTATAATACAGGTAGTTGAAGTCCTGTAAATGTGGCTTGTTCTTTGCAAAATAATGCATGTGTGGTTTAAATGTTTTTACATCCTGCACTGATACAGTAAAAGCTCACTTTGGAGCAGACAGAGTTACAGGTGCAGACCAAACAAAGATGAAAAGCAAACAATGCCCGCCATTTTCTTTTGTCGTGCGTCTGTTTGTCCTTCTTTCCCACTAGAAATTGAGCATCTTGAAGATAGAGACTATGGGTCCACATCGGCACCTACAGCCCACGGGACCCCTCCCAGCAGATCTGCCCGAAGCTGCGCCCACATTGCTCCGGACTCGGGGCTCCGTGTCTGTCTTACTCTCAGCGTCGACCCAGACAGGCAAGGTCAGGCTCCTCGCCAGACTGGCTTCCCCTTGTGGGTTTGGATAACAAAGAAAGAATCGAATGAAGCCCAGTTCTGGAATTGGGAGTGAGATAATAAAATAAGGCCAGTCATAAGCAGAGACTGGCTTCAGAGTAGGGGGTCAGAACGGCGGGAGCATTTGAGTGAGAGAGAAATACGGTTATTATCTGTGTATCAAAGGCTTCCCCTCCTGAATCATGAATGTCACAGACTCTTTCGTGAGGAAGCGCTCCCAGCTGTGCTTTCTGTTCCATATTGTTTCCTGCTTCTTCCTGATGCTCATCTAACACATCCGGGGGTCCTCACACCTGTTGCTTTGGCGGTGGAGAATCCAACTGTTGTGTTTGTCTATCAATAAGTCAGAATACGAACCTATAAACAAAGCCTAATCTTGAGATTTCTGACAAAAAGGACACGGGACACTGGTCTCACTTATCTAAAAATATGTAATGAGATTTCATTACATTTTAATAAAAACTGAAGAAAAAGACTTGAAGGACTTTTCAAATTTAAATTATGAATTGTTAATTACAATTTGCATTTTTGCCTTTTAATTTTAACAGATAATTGGATATTTAAAATAAAATAAAACTTTAAACTACAATCTGGAAATAATTTTACTTTCTAAAAATTTTTCTATTTTCTTTAGTGTACTTCTTAAAGTACAGTTTTAAATATAATGATAGTTTACTATTTAATCCTTTAAATCATTTCTTTCTACAGAGAATCAGTTTTAAAGCTATATTAAAAGAAAAATCACGTGGAATAAGTGTATAATAATTTACGAGTTATTTGTGTAGGTTATCTTGTATGGTCCATGAACAGAATGCCCACATGTGAGCAGCGATCATCACCTTTAGTTGCCTTTCATCCCGAATGACTTTCAGTGATTTAAAACCATATTTTTAATCTTGAAAGGGTCTGTGAACAAAAGGACGAGCTTGATAAAAAGCGAAGGTCAAGCAAAGCTTTATTTTGCACCAAGCATCAAGAATCAAACTGACCAGCCAGGGCCATCTCTTGCAAAGAGGGGACCCCTCCCAGTCTCACATTTTTTTTTTTTTTTTTTAAGATTTTATTTACCAGAGGAGTCAAGATGGCAGAGAAGTAGCAAGCTGAGACTGCTTCAGCTAGCCGGAGATCAGCTAGATAGCTTATCTAAAGATTGCAAACACCTGAAAATCCATCGGCAGATCGAAGAGAAGAAGAACAGCAATTCTGGAAACAGAAAAACAACCACTTTCTGAAAGGTAGGACTGGCGGAGAAGTGAATCCAAAGCGACGGGAAGATAGACCCCGGGGGGAGGGGCCGGCTCCCGGCAAGCGGCGGAGCAACCGCGCACAAAATCAGGACTTTTAAAAGTCTGTTCCGCTGAGGGACATCGCTCCAGAGGCTAAACCGGGGCGAAGCCCATGCGGGGTCAGCGTGGCCTCAGGTCCCGCAGGGTCACAGAAGGATCGGGGGTGTCTGAGTGTCGCAGAGCTTGCGGGTATTGGAACGGGAAAGCCGGCTACAGAGACAGAGCCGACAGTAAGCTCGCAGCTCCGTGTTACCTTGAACCGGTCGCAGGCTCGGTGAGCTCGGAGCGCGGCCGGAGGTCAGGCAGACGGGAGTAACTGGGCGCTGTTCTCTGAGGGCGCACTGAGGAGTGGGGCCCTGGGCTCTCGGCTCCTCCGGGCCGGAGACCAGGAGGCCGCCATTTGTATTCCCGTCCTCTGGAACTCTACGGAAAGCGCTCAGGGAACAAAAGCTCCTGAAATCAAACCCGAGCGGATTACTCACCCCGGCCCCGGGTAAGGGCGGTGTAATTCCGCCTGGGGCAAAGACACTTGAGAATCACTACAACAGGCCCCTCCCCCAGAAGATCAACAAGAAATCCAGCCGAGACCAAGTTCACCTACCAAGGAGTGCGGTTTCAAAACCAAGGAGAGCAGCAGAATTCCAGAGGAGGAGAAAGCCAAGCACGGAACTCATGGCTTTTTTCCTGTGATTTTTTTTAGTCTTGCAGTTAATTTAATTTTTTCTTTTTCATTTTTTTTTTTTTCTCGCCTTCGGGTAAAATTTTTTTTTTTTTAACTGTTACCTTTTTATTTTTTAACGATTTTTTACTAGTTTATCTAATATATATATATATTTTTTTTACATTTTTCTTAGGTGTTTTCTTTTTTAAAAAAAATTCTTTTCTTTTTTTTTTTTTTTTTTTTTTTTTTCTTTTTTCTTTCTTCCTTTTTGAACCTCTTTTTATCCCCTTTCTCCCCACTCACGATTTTGGATCTCTTCTAATTTGGCTAAAGCATATTTTCCTGGGGTTGTTGCCACCCTTTTAGTATTTTACTTGCCCCTTCATTTACTCTTCTCTGGACAAAATGACAAGACGTAAAAATTCACCACAAAAAAAAGAACAAGAGGCAGTACCGAAGGCTAGGGACCTAATCAATACAGACATCGGTAATATGTCAGATCTAGAGTTCAGAATGACAATTCTCAAGGTTCTAGCCGGGCTCGAAAAAGGCATGGAAGATATTAGAGAAACCCTCTCGAGAGATATAAAAGCCCTTTCTGGAGAAATAAAAGAACTAAAATCTAACCAAGTTGAAATCAAAAAAGCTATTAATGAGGTGCAATCAAAAATGGAGGCTCTCACTGCTAGGATAAATGAGGCAGAAGAAAGAATTAGTGATATAGAAGACCAAATGACAGAGAATAAAGAAGCTGATCAAAAGAGGGACAAACAGCTACTGGACCACGAGGGGAGAATTCGAGAAATAAGTGACACCATAAGACGAAACAACATTAGAATAATTGGGATTCCAGAAGAAGAAGAAAGTGAGAGGGGAGCAGAAGGTATACTGGAGAGAATTATTGGGGAGAATTTCCCCAATATGGCAAAGGGAACAAGCATCAAAATTCAGGAGGTTCAGAGAATGCCCCTCAAAATAAATAAGAATAGGCCCACACCCCGTCACATAATAGTAAAATTTACAAGTCTCAATGACAAAGAGAAAATCCTGAAAGCAGCCCGGGAAAAGAAGTCTGTAACATACAATGGTAAAAATATTAGATTGGCAGCTGACTTATCCACAGAGACCTGGCAGGCCAGAAAGAGCTGGCATGATATTTTCAGAGCACTAAACGAGAAAAACATGCAGCCAAGAATACTATATCCAGCTAGGCTATCATTGAAAATAGAAGGAGAGATTAAAAGCTTCCAGGACAAGCAACAACTGAAAGAATTTGCAAATACCAAACCAGCTCTACAGGAAATATTGAAAGGGGTCCTCTAAGCAAAGAGAGAGCCTACAAGTGGTAGATCAGAAAGGAACAGAGACCATATACAGTAACAGTCACCTTACAGGCAATACAATGGCACTAAATTCATATCTCTCAATAGTTACCCTGAATGTGAATGGGCTAAATGCCCCTGTCAAAAGACACAGGGTATCAGAATGGATAAAAAAACAAAACCCATCTATATGTTGCCTCCAAGAAACACATTTTAAGCCCGAAGACACCTCCAGATTTAAAGTGAGGGGGTGGAAAAGAATTTACCATGCTAATGGACATCAGAAGAAAGCAGGAGTGGCAATCCTTATATCAGATCAATTAGATTTTAAGCCAAAGACTGTAATAAGAGATGAGGAAGGACACTATATCATACTCAAAGGGTCTGTCCAACAAGAAGATTTAACAATTTTAAATATCTATGCCCCCAACGTGGGAGCAGCCAACTATATAAACCAATTAATAACAAAATCAAAGAAACACATAAACAACAATACAATAATAGTAGGGGACTTTAACATTCCCCTCACTGAAATGGACAGGTCATCCAAGCAAAAGATCAGCAAGGAAATAAAGGCCTTAAATGACACACTGGACCAGATGGACATCACAGATATATTCAGAATATTTCATCCCAAAGCAACAGAATACACATTCTTCTCTGGTGCACATGGAACATTCTCCAGAATAGATCACATCCTCGGTCCTAAATCAGGACTCAACCGGTATCAAAAGATTGGGATCATTCCCTGCATATTTTCAGACCACAATGCTCTAAAGCTAGAACTCAACCACAAAAGGAAGTTTGGAAAGAACCCAAATACATGGAGACTAAACAGTATCCTTCTAAAGAATGAATGGGTCAACCGGGAAATTAAAGAAGAATTGAAAAAAATCATGGAAACAAATGATAATGAAAATACAACGGTTCAAAATCTGTGGGACACAACAAAGGCAGTCCTGAGAGGAAAATATATAGCGGTACAAGCCTTTCTCAAGAAACAAGAAAGGTCTCAGGTACACAACCTAACCCTACACCTAAAGGAGCTGGAGAAAGAACAAGAAAGAAACCCTAAGCCCAGCAGGAGAAGAGAAATCATGAAGATCAGAGCAGAAATCAATGAAATAGAAACCAAAAAAACAATAGAACAAATCAACGAAACTAGGAGCTGGTTCTTTGAAAGAATTAATAAAATTGATAAACCCCTGGCCCGACTTATCAAAAAGAAAAGAGAAAGGACCCAAATAAATAAAATCATGAATGAAAGAGGAGAGATCACAACTAACACCAAGGAAATACAAACTATTATAAGAACATACTATGAGCAACTCTACTCCAACAAATTTGACAATCTGGAAGAAATGGATGCATTCCTAGAAACATATAAACTACCACAACTGAACCATGAAGAAATAGAAAGCCTGAACAGACCCATAACCAGTAAGGAGATTGAAACAGTCATTAAAAATCTCCAAACAAACAAAAGCCCAGGGCCAGACGGCTTCCCGGGGGAATTCTACCAAACATTTAAAGAAGAACTAATTCCT
Organism: Mustela lutreola; assembly: GCF_030435805.1. NCBI lineage: Eukaryota > Metazoa > Chordata > Mammalia > Carnivora > Mustelidae > Mustela > Mustela lutreola. The sequence goes on along the minus strand of NC_081294.1, from coordinate 5,228,625 downwards.
ATTCTCCTGAAACTGTTCCAAAAAATAGAAATGGAAGGAAAACTTCCAAACTCATTTTATGAGGCCAGCATCACCTTGATCCCAAAACCAGACAAGGATCCCACCAAAAAAGAGAGCTATAGACCGATATCCTTGATGAACACAGATGCGAAAATACTCAACAAAATACTAGCCAATCGGATTCAACAGTACATTAAAAAGATTATTCACCACGATCAAGTGGGATTTATTCCAGGGCTGCAAGGTTGGTTCAACATCCGCAAATCAGTCAATGTGATACAACACATCAATAAAAGTAAGAACAAGAACCATATGATACTCTCAATAGATGCTGAAAAAGCATTTGACAAAGTACAACATCCCTTCCTGATCAAAACTCTTCAAAGTGTAGGGATAGAGGGCACATACCTCAATATCATCAAAGCCATCTATGAAAAACCCACCGCAAATATCATTCTCAATGGAGAAAAACTGAAAGCTTTTCCGCTAAGGTCAGGAACACGGCAGGGATGTCCATTATCACCACTGCTATTCAACATCGTACTAGAGGTCCTAGCCTCAGCAATCAGACAACAAAAGGAAATTAAAGGCATCCAAATCGGCAAAGAAGAAGTCAAATTATCACTCTTCGCAGATGATATGATACTATATGTGGAAAACCCAAAAGACTCCACTCCAAAACTGCTAGAACTTATACAGGAATTCAGTAAAGTGTCAGGATATAAAATCAATGCACAGAAATCAGTTGCATTTCTCTACACCAACAGCAAGACAGAAGAAAGAGATATTAAGGAGTCAATCCCATTTACAATTGCATCCAAAACCATAAGATACCTAGGAATAAACCTAACCAAAGAGACACAGAATCTATACTCAGAAAACTATAAAGTACTCATGAAAGAAATTGAGGAAGACACAAAGAAATGGAAAAATGTTCCATGCTCCTGGATTGGAAGAATAAATATTGTGAAAATGTCTATGCTACCTAAAGCAATCTACACATTTAATGCAATTCCTATCAAAGTACCATCCATCTTTTTCAAAGAAATGGAACAAATAATTCTAAAATTTATATGGAACCAGAAAAGACCTCGAATAGCCAAAGGGATATTGAAAAAGAAAGCCAACGTTGGTGGCATCACAATTCCGGACTTCAAGCTCTATTACAAAGCTGTCATCATCAAGACAGCATGGTACTGGCACAAAAACAGACACATAGATCAATGGAACAGAATAGAGAGCCCAGAAATAGACCCTCAACTCTATGGTCAACTAATCTTCGACAAAGCAGGAAAGAATGTCCAATGGAAAAAAGACAGCCTTTTCAATAAATGGTGCTGGGAAAATTGGACAGCCACATGCAGAAAAATGAAATTGGACCATTTCCTTACACCACACACAAAAATAGACTCAAAATGGATGAAGGACCTCAATGTACGAAAGGAATCCATCAAAATCCTTGAGGAGAACACGGGCAGCAACCTCTTCGACCTCTGCCGCAGCAACATCTTCCTAGGAACAACGCAAAAGGCAAGGGAAGCAAGGGAAAAAATGAACTACTGGGATTTCATCAAGATCAAAAGCTTTTGCACAGCAAAGGAAACAGTTAACAAAATCAAAAGACAACTGACAGAATGGGAGAAGATATTTGCGAACGACATATCAGATAAAGGACTAGTGTCCAGAATCTATAAAGAACTTAGCAAACTCAACACCCAAAGAACAAATAATCCAATCAAGAAATGGGCAGAAGACATGAACAGACATTTCTGCAAAGAAGACATCCAGATGGCGAACAGACACATGAAAAAGTGCTCCATATCACTCGGCATCAGGGAAATACAAATCAAAACCACAATGAGATATCACCTCACACCAGTCAGAATGGCTAAAATCAACAAGTCAGGAAATGACAGATGCTGGCGAGGATGCGGAGAAAGGGGAACCCTCCTACACTGTTGGTGGGAATGCAAGCTGGTGCAGCCACTCTGGAAAACAGCATGGAGGTTCCTCAAAATGTTGAAAATAGAACTGCCCTATGACCCAGCAATTGCACTATTGGGTATTTACCCTAAAGATACAAATGTAGTGATCCAAAGGGACACATGCACCCGAATGTTTATAGCAGCAATGTCCACAATAGCCAAACTATGGAAAGAACCTAGATGTCCATCAACAGATGAATGGATCAAGAAGATGTGGTATATATACACAATGGAATACTATGCAGCCATCAAAAGAAATGAAATCTTGCCATTTGCAACAACATGGATGGAACTAGAGCGTATCATGCTTAGCGAAATAAGTCAAGCAGAGAAAGACAACTATCATATGATCTCCCTGATATGAGGAAGTGGTGATGCAACATGGAGGCTTAAGTGGGTAGAAGAATAAATGAAACAAGATGGGATTGGGAGGGAGACAAACCATAAGTGACTCTTAATCTCACAAAACAAACTGAGGGTTGCCGGGGGGAGGGGGTTGGGGAGAAGGGGGTGGGATTATGGACATTGGGGAGGGTATGTGATTTGGTGAGTGCTGTGAAGTGTGTAAACCTGGTGATTCACAGACCTGGGGATAAAAATATATGTATATAAAAAATATATGTTTATAAAAAATAAAAAATTAAAAAAAAAAAAAAAAAAAAAAAAAAAAGATTTTATTTACCAGTCTCACTTTTATAGAGCAAAGGCCATGTGGTCGAGCCTGCCCACCCACAGGTGGCCAATTGAATTACAATTCACCCTGTAGTAGTTATTTGAACTGGCCTATCACTCTGGTCAGAATTGGCCAAAAGGCAGGGCCCACAATTTTGGGTGGTTAGGGAGGTGCTTTCCTGATTGGATGTCTCCACCTGGCTTGGCTCATCCTTGGCGCGTAGGGAGGTAATACGTGCGCTTTCACTGATTGGACATTTCCACCTGGCCGGACACGTCCTTGTGTGTGGGCTCCGTTATCTCTGCCCAGCCTGACATGTCCTGGTATCTGTGCTCTGTTATTGGGAATATTTGGCCATATTTCACCAGTTCTATTTCTAAGTGCTTTCCTCTTGGGGGAAGGGGCAGTTTCAATCTAAGTTTACTGCAAAAACAACAAAATGGCTCACTCTGGCTAAGTAGGCTCTTACAATCTTTTCATTAAAATGGTACACTTGTCAGAAAGGACAGTAGAACATACTTCATTTAACTTTTGGTCAGCTTGACTTCTAGCTGGAAGACATTCGCACGTATGGGGTGTGGGCTTCCACATGCATCTTGTCGGGAACACCCCAGTGGGAGCGGCCGGACGTGCTCCTGTTGGCACCCCAGCCACTAATAGTGCCCCGGAGAAGTCACTCGGTGGAAGAGAAGCGGAAGGTGGGGGCAAGGGGCATGTGAGCTGATCCCCGAAGGACGAGAGGAAGCAGGTGTTGTTGTGGGTCCTGGGCAGAGGTGCCCCAGGAATGAGGGATGACGTACTGTAAGGGAGCCAGGCTGGAACTACCGTATGTGTTCCCAGAACAAGGCAGGACGGAGCCAGGTTTCAGGAACCCTTTGGCTTTAATCGGTTTTATGGTGTCAGGGTATTTGGAATAGGTCATTGAAAAGATAAAAATAAAAGCTGCTGCCAAAACTGCTTGGAAAAAAAAAAATCCCCGTGAAGGACCATAGTTCACTCTTTGCTCTGCTGTCAAGGAAACCCAGAGCCACACCTGTGAGCCTCTACTGGTGATTAAATTCCACTTCAGAGAATGTGCTGTGCACCAGCATTACCTCTTCTTGCTTTACTTTTCTGTCCATATCTTGCACTCAATCCTTCCTGCTTATCTATTGATTTTTGCTGTTTTGCTGTGTGTAACAATGCAAGCTGATCAGATGCATTTTTAGGAGAAGAAGGAGCAATGTATAGATTTAGACAGAAGCCTAGCATCAGAAGGAGCAGTGAGCTGGGCAAGAAGAAGTGTCGCTTTACACACATGGATCTAGGGTGCTGGGAGAGTGGCAGTAAAGACTGGAAGTTTCCAGGGGGACAGCAGGCCTGAAGATGCAGGAGACCACGTTTGGGTGGGCACCTCCCCAGAGAAGTATTGTTGATGGTGGCGTGACGGTGGACGAACCAGCTGTGGTGGGCAGAATAACGCCCCCCTAGATGTCCCTATCCAGATCCCTGGAACCCTGGATACGTCACATGACATGGCAAAGGGACTTGATAGACGTGATTAAGGATAGGGATCTTGACATGGGGAGACCATCCTGGATCATGTAGAGGGGCCCAGTGTAAGCACAGAAAAACAGAGAATCTTTCTCAGCCTCATCAGAGAAAGCCGTGGTGACATTGATGGTTTTTAAGGTAGAGGAAGGCAGCCACGTGCCAAGGTACTAGGGCAGCTTTAGAAGCTGTAAACGGGAAGGAAGTAGATTCATGTCTAGAGCCTCCAGAAAGGAGCGCAGCTCTGCGGACGCCTTGACGTTAGCTCAGTGAGACGTGTGTTAGAATTCTGCCCTCCAGAACTGTAAAATAATAAGTTCATGTTGTTTTAAATCACTCAGTTTTGGTGAATTGTTACAGCAGCGATAGGACACTAGTGTATTAGCCAAGAAAAACCCGGCTGAGCCCAGCAACGATGAATCCAAAGAGAAGGCACAGCCCTGGCTTCCTCCTCACATCCAGGAGCTGAGCCAGGAGGGAAGTAGCAACGTGTACCTGCACGTACTTCAAAATTTGGGTGGCCCACACAAGGACATGCTCTGAGCTTCCCAGCATGAAAAGCAAAATGCCTGCCACTTCACTCCTATCCTCTAGACTGTGCACAAAAACCCCCCTCGTGCCTCACTGCAGCTGAGAACGTCCTGGAAAGGAACCCTAGGAAATGTTTTCTGGTCCAGACAAATGGACACCTTCGAGTCTGCCACAGTCCACTCCTTGCCAACACGGCAGTCATACACATCTCTCTAAGTCATAATTCTTTTTCAAATAAAGATAATAATGAAATCATGCTTTAGGCTAACTTGATACAACTGTCTCGGGAACACATCAAACCCACTAACACTTTCCTCAGAAGAGACTATGCTCCTGTCATTCCATGGATTTGTGGCGCGCCTGGTACAGCAGGTGAGTGCGAACCCAAGCGGGGGGGATAGGTGGATGGGCTCAGAACGTAGCTGCAAGTGAGACTCGAGGACCCTGAGGCAGTTGCCTGGAAAAGCCGCTCTTGGCACAAAGTTGTCTCGCACCCTCATCACCTTACAATTTCAGTCCATTTCAGAATGAAAGGTCCTGAAAAGTCTGCTCACCCATTTTTGGTTTTCTTTTCTGAGGCACTTCTTTGACAGGACAGGAACTTTCAGAAAACCTCAGCCCCCCTCAGGTCACCCACTTCTCCAGCTTGCTTTGCGGATGCTGAATGCAATCAGAAAGCCCAAGGCCACAAGCTTGCAACAGGCTCGTGGGCCTGACTTACTACCGGCTTGCTGCTGCAAACACCAGACCAGACCAGTCACCGTGGGCGCCTTTCCCTCCTCGGCATGCTAAGAATCATGCCCAGGGCTGGAGCCATAAACGCGAACAATGTGCGGACCCGCAAGCTCCTTCAAGTGCACATGCGCCTCCAACTTCATCTACTTCTCCCCGCCCCACCCCACATGCCTAGATGTCACTCCTGTCCTGCCTTGGTCCCTTCAAAAGCTTTCCCCTGGCTCTGCTGAGGGAACACCCTGGTAACCCTCTTACTGAGGCTCTTTCCCCCATGCCCAGGCACGGGCTTGCTCTAAATGATCTCTGCACCACCCTTGGCCTTGTGTCTGTCTCTATGCTGGTGAGCCAAAGAACCCCAAGATCATAAAGAAAGCTGCTTGTAGCCTCACTCAAGTGACAGCAGAAGACAGTGGAGAGAAAGGTCCTCCCAAAGGGCTGAGCTTTGGGCATCCTGGGTGGCCATCTATGAGGAAGAGAGAGAAGTGACAAGGGGCAGAAAAGATATACAAGACTAGTGAGACAGTGACGAGTGGCTGGACTAGCTGTGAAGAACCTGGAGAGTAGAAGACTGAATGATGGATGCAAAGAAGTGAGGGTTGAGGCCCATGGAAAGGCAGATAAAAGTCAGTGGGCCTGGGGGGTCCGGGATGGCTATCCGGGAAGATGCTGAACTCACCTTCTGCACAGACATGGCACGTCTAAACCCACATGTAGAGCTAATCTCCCCGAAAAACTGATGGCTGAGGGGACAGCTCCCTGCAAGAAAGGAGATCAGGACCACACAGAAGATGGAAAGAGAGGAGGAGATGTGGTCATGATGGGATCCCACACTCCTGCGGACTGGGAACTGCACTGGGGAGGGGTAGTACTGAGGGACCCTGAGCAGATTCATCTACCCTGGCGCACAGAGAAAAGAAATAAATAAAATAAGATGGGATCAGAGGGAGACAAACCAGAAGAGACTGTTAACTCTAGGAAAGAAGTTGAGGTGGTGGGCGGGAGAGTCGCGTCATGGGGGACGGGCCCTCAGGAGGAAACGGTTGTGAGGAGCAGCAGGTGCTGCATACAAACAACTGAACTCTACGTCTGAAACTAATGACACACTCTATAGCAACAACATTGAACTTAAATAAAATAAAATTTTAAAAAAGATCGGATGGGCACAAAACAGGACAATCCTTGTATCACAAAGGACATCTACCAGAGAAGATACAAAGAGCAGCCCAGTAGGCAGAGTGACTCCACCAGTCGACATCAACCTTTGTCACTCGCTTAAGTCACAATAGACTCTTCTAGACTCTGAGCTTCTAAAGGGCAGGAACTCTATTATAGTGACTGATCTTTGGACTTTAGGAACTATGCACTGGATCAGCACACAGTAGGCACTTGCTGTATGTTCATGGAAAGAATGAATGTCGTCATTCATTCAGCATCCTCTTGGGGGCTGTTGTGTCGTTTTCTCATTCTCTTCTTCCCCTTCCTTGGAAATGCGAGACGGGAAGAGGGTTGATAATAATTCACTTTCACATCCAAGATCGAAGATTTTTGTTCTTTTCAAAAAAGTATAAAAAGACCAGCCTGGGTGGTACATTTGCTTTTACAGATTTTATTTCTTTATTTGACACAGAGAGAGAGAGCGCGCGAGCCCCCACTGAGCAGGAAGCCCAATGCAGGGCTAGATCCCAGGACCCTGAGATCAAGACCTGAGCCGAAGACAGACACTCAACCAATGGAGCCACCCAGGCACCCCTGGAGGGTACTTTTTATGACCCCCATGCCTAGGCCTTGAGTCCAGAGAAATGACAAGCACCTGACATGCTTAGTGACAATACGAGTTAAATGTCTATTTTTCCACACTCCACAAACAACGCTCAGGGACTCGGGAACATAGGAAGTATGCAATAATAAATTCATATTTGTGTTTTAGCAGGAAGAAAACTTCAATCTTTATTTAGCTAATAATTATATCAACTAAGTTTGGCAGCCTAAGGCTGTTTTTTCTTCTCCCCAGACAAGGTGTTTCTTACAGTAAGATATAAATAATGACCCAACATTTTTAGACCCAATAAACTCACACATACTGTAAATTTATAGTTGCTTTCCATCTGTGAGGACAGTAAGTGCATCTTGATGAAGAAGAAAAAAATCTGAATTTCTTCAACCCTAAACCTAGTCTTTTATTAAGAATAAAAGGGTACATTGGGGCACCTGGCTGGCTCAGTCAGAGAGCACGCCACTCACGATCTCAGAGTCATGAGTTCAAGGCCCACGTGGGGTGCAGAGATGACTTCAAAATAAAATAGTTTTTTTGATTTTTAATAAACTTTGGAAACCAGAAAAAAAAAAAGAGAACAAAATGTGAATCTTTTCAGCCTAAATGTAGTTAATTTTACCCTGAAAATCTTAATGTAAATACATTTGAAACTGAGTTTGCATTTTAATTGAGGAGACAAAAGTGATCACTTTAATAACAATATAAGGCAGGGGTGTGAACAATAACATTGGCTGTTTCTATGCATTTTCATGGTTTGGAAAGCAGGAAACTTCAGGGATCAGGGTTGGGTAAAGGGGAGGTCGTGAGGGTTTCTCACGTGGCACCTACAGTGACTCACCTGGTGCTCTTCCCCCTGGGGCCCATACTGAATTTCTTCATCAAGCTCTAGTCAGACCCTGCCCAGTTCGCCTCTGCGTGCCTAGCTCCGTGTCCTGAGCCGGCAAGAGCGTTTGTTGCTTGAACCATGAATGATACACACCATTTGCAAGCATTTCCACTTCCATGGAAGTCTGGAGAACGGAATTCACACACTTGTAAATTCTTCAGAAACAAATTCTAACAAAGCAAAAGAGCCAGAGCTACTGAGGAGAGTAGAGACACTGATGGCCAGGTTACCTTTTCTATAAAATGCCATAGCTATGAGCCACGGGTGGCCACTGGAGCCGGGGTGCCATCCTACAAACCCTTGCAAGGGGAGACGCAGGGTCTGAAGCATGGAAGGACCACCCTGAGTCATAAGGCCACTCAGGTAGGAGTGGAAGCCCTCCCCAACTAAATCCCAGGACTACACACTCAACTGCGCTGGGGACACGATCTCCAGGCTCAGCCGGCCGGTTTCTAAGGCCCAGAAGAGAAGCCAGCTCCACCACCTGCTCTGGAAGTGACCGACGGCAGCCACAGGCCTCACCACAGTGCACTTCTCTTCATGGCCGGGCTCAGGCTTTCCCAGTGCCCTAAAGACTTCCATAGAAATTTTCGTTTTCTTATCAGTAAAGCTGGGGATCTCATAATATGTGGGTTTATCTTTTGCCCGTCATCAGTTGTGTTGTCTGCAGACTTGACCTGTTTTTCTTCGGCCTTCTCCTTGTTGGTTCTGCACGTCCTCCAGGATAATTCCCTGTGACTCGTCTCGGAAGCGTTCTCCTGGCCTGTTGCCTGCCTTTAACTCTGCCTATGCTGTCTCACTCAAAACTCTCTTTTTTCACGTAATGACGCAGTTAATTTGCATTAGATTATCTGCTTCTGAATTTCATTTTTCGGAGCACCTGTTAAGGCCTTAAATTGTTTTATTAAACAAAGCTGGAGGAACACCTGCATGGCTCAGTCAGTTGGGCGTCCAACTCTTGATTTGGGCTCAGGTCATGATCTTGGGGTGCTGGGATCAAGCTGTGCTACCTTCTCAGTGTGGAGTCTGCCTGTCTCCCTCTCTGCTCCAACCCCCACTTACTCTCTCTCTCTAAAATAAATAAATAACTCTCACAAAAATAAAAAATTAATTTAAAATGCTGGACTTCTAAAAATTTTTATTTTATTTTATTTTTTGAGATTTAATTTATTTTATTTCAGAGAGAGAGAGGCTAGAAAGAGGGAGTGGTAGGGGAAGAGAGAGAATCTCAAGCAGACTCCCTGTTGAGTATTGAACCTGACTCCGGGCTCTATCTTGCGCCCCTGAGATCATGACCTGAGCCAAAACCAGGAGTCAGATGCTTAACCAACTGAGCCACCCAGGTGCCCCTGCATTCACTATGATTTTTTAGGATTATCAAGTAAAACTACTGTTCATGTAAGAGAGGTTAAAAGCAGGGATAGAAACAGTACTTAGGTTATGAGGATAAGACTAGATTCACGATTGTGGTTCCCCCAGGTCTCAAACAATAAGCACCTCACACGTTAGTTCTAAATACATGATGGGGAAGTAGAGGGGATGCAGGAGAAATACAGAACAAGATAAAGAAGTTAAGAAAGGGGGGAATGATAATCAGAGCACCTCCTGAAAGCATCTGTTTGTTAGTTGCTATCCTTAAAAATGAGCTAGACACAGTAAGACATGCTGGTCTTTACCCTCACAACACCTGCACAAGCTAACTAGCACAGGCAGCATTTCCGTTTTATGGGTGTACATAGATTTTCAAAAAAATGAACCAACCAGCATATGATCATAGTGGCATCACAAATGTAGGACTTTGTTGCCTGACCTCAGTAGGAACCTCCTTTCAGCCGAAAAGGAGTTATTGCCATGTCCCAATGGTAGATTAACCGCCCCTATTGATCAAGTTCACTGATTAAGTTGCATACGATGCTCCCCTTGGCAACCCAGAAATATCCATCCGTCTACTCGATGGCTATTTAATGAAACGTGTTAAAGGCCAGGTGCTGGGCTTGACACAAGGGACATGGAGGCAAACACAGGCAGACACAGGCAGACACAGACTCCGCCCTCATGAATCCTACCCCAGGGCAGAAACAAGAGTCACAAACCAAGTAAGGGTGAGCGTGATGAATGAAGGTTTAATGACGCAACCAGCCCAATCTATAAAAGCAGGAAAGGCTTTCTGGAGAAGCAATATTTGAACAACCATGTGAGGTAGGAGATGACTATGTCAGTGTTGTGGAGAAGGAAGGATGGAGAAAGAAGAAAAGAACGATGGTGGACTCTAATGTGTTCGCCTAACATGGGGGGTGATTGATACAGCCCCCTCATGGTGAGGTTGGGTGTGCCCATGATTCAGTTCAGCCAATGGAATGTGAGCAGACGTGACATGAGACTGGAACAGACACCTCAGGAGCCAGTGTGACGTGCGGCCTGCTCTCCTTTCCTTGCTCCTGGAGCATTCCAGCACATGCCAGCAGGGAACCTGAGCTGCTGAGATATGGAGCCTCTTGTTGACTATGGCGGACAGAAGACGGGGAATAATTCGGGAACAGGAAGAACAAATGCTGGGTTAGGGACGTTGGATAAGCTGTGGTTTGGTCCAAGGCAGAGGCAATGGAGATAGGAAAAATGGGTATATTTGAGAAATGTTGAGCAGAAATAACCAGCAAGGTTTGTAAACTGAGCAATAATGCAGAACGAAGGGATTAAGGATACCTATGAGTTTTAGGGAAAGATGATTCCATTTGGTCACATTCAGATTGAGATGCTAATGAGGCACCCTGGTAGAGTCATTTTCCCTGTCGCTGTGCAGCGCCTGGAGCTCACAGAAAGAGCTTCTCTGGTGACATAACTTCGGGGGTCTTCAAGATGATAATTGAAGTCACTGGAGTGAATGAGCTCACTCAGAGAGAGGGTGTAACTGTTGGGAAGGGAAGAGATACTGGCAAAGCAGAATGAGAAGAGATCAGATGGAAAGAAGGACATCAACAGGGGATTTTTAAGAGGAAGGAGAGGACAAAAGAATCAAATGATTGGGATTATTCGAAAAGCTAAGGGATAAAACTGCCTATCAGAGCTTCTGACTTGGAGGCTGTTAATGACTTGATAGAAGTTTTGGTGGAGACGTGGTGGGGAAATTCAGAATGTGGTAGATTTAAAAGTGAATAGAAGCTGAACTAGAAAATTTGCAGAGATACTGCTACTGAGGACAACCAGAAAACTTGGGCATAATCTATGAAGTCTGCTGGAAGATTCGTGATGACCTAATAAGGTAATACACTAAAAAATTAGATCCACGAGAAGAAACTTTTGGGTTACAATTTCATTTCATGGCATCTTCCAAATTCTGGAAAGTGTAGAGAAAAAAAAAAATTGTGAGCAGACTTTCTGACAACCTCATAGGATTATGGATAACATGGAGCCCAGGTCTCACAGGTAACAGAGAGAGGCCCTGCCAAGCTAGCTGAGATTTCATTTATGATACTTGAAAAAGTGAGGTTTTAAAAATGAAATGAGATAGACTTAGTAATTCCAAAGCAAAGCTTCACATCGTTTCAGACTCTGGGACTGGATGAAAGTGAGCCAGCATCTAGTGCCGGTACCTGCCAAGAGGATGAAACCATTATTCTAGGCCTCAGAGGTATTTGTAGAATTCTGTATACAATGTCTTGCACTCAATCTGCAATGACACACACACAATTAGACAAATAACATGAGTTAAAAAGAAGAAAACATACAAGCAACCATAGAAACAGATCTGCATTTGCAAGTACGTAAAACACAAGAACAAGACCTAAAGAACAGAACTGGAAACTCTAAGAGGAAAAAACAAAAATCACAGACACGAAAACTGAAATGAGTAAAGTTAAGAATGTATTAGACAGATCAGCCGCCGATTAGATGAAGTTAACCAGGAGATGAAGGAACTAAAAGACAACACAGAAATAAAATCCAGAATGAAACACAGAATGCAAAAAGAATTTCTAAAAAAGAGGAGAGGGCAAGTGAAAATATCTAGCGTACATGTAATTGTTACAGAGAGAGAAGATTGAACATGTAATTGTTACAGAGAGAGAAGATTGAACATGTAATTGTTACAGAGAGAGAAGATTGAACATAAAGCAGAAAAAAATATTTGAGGAGAGAATGGATGACAGTTTCCAAAAAAAATTAGGGAAAACGTGGAGATACAAATTGAAAAGGACCCTGAACTCACAAGCCAGATGAATAAAAAGAATGCCACCAATTTCAGAGTAAAGTTCAATAAAATCACACACAAGAAGAAAATATTGAATGAGTTTGGAAAAAAAGAGATCACCTTCAAAGAAGCTGTAAGATTCTGAGCTCACTTCAAACCATGAGCAAAGCCAACCGGAAGGAAGCGCTATAATACAATGTGAAAGGAAAACAGAGGACAAACTAGAGGTCTACATCCCCAAACTAAATCCCTTCCAGTTTGAAGTATACCGTTCAGACAACAACAAGTTAAAGAAATAAATAATATTTTTATTCAAATTCAATTAGCTAACATATAGTATATAATCAGTTCCAGATGTAGTGTTCAATAATTCATGGTGGCGTAGAACACCCAGGGCTCATCACACCACGTGACCTCCTTAATGCCCATCCCCCGCTAACCCCATCCCCCACCCCCTTCCCTCCAGCAACCCTCAGTTTTTTTTCCTAGAGTTAAGAGTCTCTCATGGTTTGTCTCCCTCTCTGATTTCTTCCCATTCAGTTTCCCCTCCCTGCCCTATGGTCCTCTGCGCTGTTCCTTATATTCCACGTATGAGTGAAACCATATGATAATTGCCTTTTTCTGATTGAATTAAGAAATAAATCATTAATAACAGATCTTTAAGATGGGGGATGTTTTGAAACAGCTTCAGGTATTTAAAAAAAAAGGCTTTCAGTTGAAAGTTAAAGATGCAGGGCAGCTCAGAAATAAAAAATCGAGAAGCATGAACACACAGATAAAACTAAAGAAGTACTGAATGATAAAAAATAATATTAACAAACTCTGGGAGTTTAAAGATGAGTGAAATTCCGATACAGAAGGCAATGGAATTAAAGTTATGAGGGAGAAGTCAGACGTCCACGAGTCAAGGTTAAAGCTTGCAGTCTCCAAGGAAACTACCAAATAAATAAATAAATAAATAAAAATAAATTTTAAAAAAAAGCACTGAAACAATATGTACTTTCTAGGCTTATAGAGGGACAAATAAAATCCAAGTATCACATGCTTAGTGACAATATGTCCCTGATAATCAGAAGCTTTGTACAAAAATGCTGATGAGTCTACTTCCAATTATTTTTAACAGGAACATTACAACGCATTACATCTTATCCAAAACCCTTAGTCAATTCCCTAAAGTGTAGCTAAGACACAAGAAAAAAGCCATACCTAAATTTCAGCTATTCTGATCACTGAACAGTTATCAGTGATTGAATTTAGTGACTAACCTCTCTCATGGCCAGTTACTCAGTAGGTGCATGAGATCTTGACTGACAAAGGGTTTGCTTTTCAAAAAGGACACGCACTATTTGTCGGTTCTACTTGTTTCATATAACAACTTTATTAAGACACAATTCATGTTTTCTTCTGCATTCTCTGGGTCTAGCTACTCCATTTAAGTCTATGGTTCATTTCAAGTTACTATTTACATACGATGTGAAGTCCAGATTCATTTGTTCGTGTGCGGGTATGCTCCTGCTCCGGGGCCTTCTGTTGAAAAGACTCTTCTTTCCCTATTTTTTTAAATTTTTATTTTATTTTTTCAGTCTTCCAAGATTCTTTGTTTATGCACCACACCCAGTGCTCCATGCAATCCGTGCCCTCCTTAATACCCACCAACAGGCTCACCTATCCCCTTTCCCCTGCCACCCCCGCCTCTGAAAGCCTCAGTTTGTTTCTCAGAGTCCATGGTCTCTCGTGGTTCGTCTCCCTCTCTGATTTGCCCCAATTCACTTTTCCTTTCCTTTTCCTAAAGTCCTCCATGTTATTCCTTATGCTCCACAAGTAAGTGAAACCATATGGTAATTGACTCTCTCTGCTTGACTTATTTTACTCAGCAGAATCTCCTCCAGTCCCATCCAGGTTGATACATAGAAGACATACAAATGGCTAACAGACACATGAAAAAATGTTCATCATTATTAGCCATCAGGGAGATTCAAATCAAAACCACATTGAGATACCACCTTACACCAGTTAGAATGGCCAAAATTAATAAGACATGTGTTGGAGAGGATGTAGGGAAAAGGGAACCCTCTTACACTGTTGGTGGGGATGCAAATTGGTGCAGCCATTTTGGAAAAGAGTGTCGAGATTCCTTTAGAAATTAAAAATAGAGCTTCCCTATGACCCTGCAATTGTGCTACTGGGTATTTATTCCAAAGATACAGATGTAGTGAAAAGAAGGGCCATCTGTACCCCAATGTTCATAGCAGCAATGGCCACAGTCATCAAACTGTGGAAAGAACCAAGATGCCTCTCAACGGACAAATGGATAAGGAAGATGTGGTCCATATACACTATGGAGTATGATGCCTCCATCAGAAAGGATGAATACCCAACTTTTGTACCAACATGGATGAGACTGGAGATTATGCTGAGAAATAAGTCAAGCAGAGAAAGTCTTCCCCTACTAAATGGTCTTGATACCTTTGTAAAAAATCAACTGGCCATGATGTGAGGGTTTGGTTCTGGACTCCCAGTTCTATCCTATTGTTATATATGCCAATATGTCAATCTTATGCCAGTATACACTGGCATGATTACTGCAGCTTTGCAGTAAGTTGTGCAATTAAAAAAAAAAAAAAAGTCATAGGAATAACATGGAGGACTTGGGGAGTTGGAGAGGAGAAGGGATTAGGGGGAAACCAGAGCGGGAGATGAACCATGAGAGACTGTGTACTCTGAGAAACAAACTGAGGGTGTTGGAGGGGAGCAAGGTGGAGGGTTGGGTGAGCCTGTTGGTGGGTATTAAGGAGGGCACGGATTGCATGGAGCACTGGGTGTGGTGCATGAACAGTGAATTCTGGAACAACAAAAAGAAATATAAATAAATAAATAAATATATGGCTTCCAAATATATTCTTATTTTTCAAGATTGTCTAGGCTATTACGTTTAGGATTAAATTTTCATATAATCTTAGGTCAGCCTTCCAACTTTTGCAAAGAAGCAAGCTGGGATTCTGATAGAGATTGCATTGAATCTTCAGATCAATTTGAGTACTATTATCTTGGTAATATGCATTTTCCAGGCCACAAATATGGATATCTTTTTATTTATGTAAGACTTCTTGAATTTCTTTTAAGCAATAATTTGTAGTTGCCAGAGTATAAGCTTTTTACTTCCTTTGTCAAACTTGGTCTTAAATATTTTACTATTAATGGTACAGTTGTCAATGGGATTGTTTCCTCAACTTTATTTTAAAATATTTTTTACTAGTGAATATGAATGCAATTGATTTTTGCATCCGTGTCCTACAGTCTTGCAGGATTCATTCATTAATCATAATCTATGGATAGAAATTACACACTTGAGAAAGTGAAAACAATCCACAGAGTGAAACAAGATATTTATGACATATATAATCAGAAAAGGCTCATATTTAAAATAAGGGACCACCTACCAATCAATATGAGAAAAAGATGGATATCTCAATGGAAAACAAGCAAACAATTTGACCAGACATTTTATAAGAGAGGAAATCAAAATGGTCAATGAACACTTGAAAATGTGTTCAAGCTAAATTACAATCAGGAAGATAAAAATTAAACCCACAGTGAGATATCACTCTATCTGCCACAAGAGATGAAGTTCAAAATAATATGATGTGAAGGTTTAGTGAGGGTCTAAAGCAGTCGACGCTCATCGAGTGCTAAGAGCGTAAAATAATGCCAGCCCTTGGATTCTCCACCGAAGTTGACAACATGAGCATTCTATAACACAATAATTCTGTTCCCATGAAATGCATACGCATTCAAACTAGAGACCTGAACAAATTGGTCATAGTAAGAGCAGACGCTAGCCTCAAACTGGGAAAAACAAATAAAAGGCTTTCAACAATGCATTGGATAAATTAAGTTATGATATATTCTTACCATGTTTCTACAAGAAACAAAAAATCTACAAAGGTATAGATGAAACTGACAGATACAATGTTGAACAAAGTGAGTCAGACACAGAAGAACATATAAATGTGATTCCATTTACATGAAATCCAAACCAGATAAAACTAGGGCTGTGGTGATATAGAAGTCAGGATAGTAATTAACTTTGCAGGGAAGCAATACTGGGAAACAGTCCAAGTGCTTATCCAGGATGCTGACAAAATTCTGTGTCATAGCCTGAGTGGTAATTATATGGATATTTGCTTTGTGATGATCGAGTAAGCTGACCATAACTGTCTTTCTGTAATTTCATTCACACATTTACAGGGTGAAGTATGAGAGCGTAGACCCTTCATTTCTTTACTCTGTCATCCCATTTCTTTCTTCATTCAGTAACGACTTACTCGGCACACATTTCATGACAGGTGCTGTGTGATACACTAAATATGAAGTAGTAAACAAGATAGATTTTCCCTTGCTTTTTCATGGACCCCAGAAGTCTGTGAAGGAGAGAGGGAGACCAGCCACAGGGCAGGGATTTATTTATTTTAGGGTCCTGGGATCGAACCCGCATCGGGCTCTGTGCTCAGCAGGGAGCCTGCTTCCTCCTCTCTCTCTCTCTGCCTGCCTCTCTGCCTACTTGTGATCTCTGTCAAATAAATAAATAAAAATTTAAAAAAAAAAAAAACAGGGTAATATGGAGCGCCTGGGTAGCTCAGTCCCTAAGCATCTGCCTTCGGCTCAGGTCATGGTCTCAGGGTCCCGGGATTGAGTCCCGCATCGGGCTCTCTGCTCAGCGGGGAGCCTGCTTCCTCCTCTCTCTCTCTCTGCCTGCCTCTCTGCCTACTCGTGATCTCTCTCTCTGTCAAATAAATAAATGAAATCTTTTAAAAAAAAAAAAAAAACCTGGAAAACATTTACACACCTTTGGGAACAGCCAGGACCCAGTCTCAGATCCAAAGCTTTGAAATTTCAAGTCTCTCTCTGCACACTTGAATCACTATTTTGAAATGGGCTACCTCTTCCCAGGACAGACTGTTCTGATTCGTCATTTCCCAGAAGAAGGAGAAGAAGGAAGTGGAAGAGGGCGAGAGAGGGACGCCCCAGACTCGTCCCTCTGGAATTGAGCAGTTTGCTACAGAACATGACCTAGCGTGTGAGAGGCCAGAAGCCAGGGTGATTGTATTAGGGTCGCGATCGTTTTCCTTGCTGGTGGTCATCAGGCATATGGGTTAAAACCAAGCACACCGTGAGCTTCAGCGGCTCCATGTTCTTCTCCCTCTCGCATTTGACTGCCATTAGGGAGGAAGCGGGTATATTGGAAAACCCCACACGTCACATCTCTCTCCATCCCTTATTGCGGGGCTAGCCTGAGACCCCATCCTTCTAGAAACGGATAAAGGTCCCCTTCAAAGTCATATTCTTTAAAGACAAATACAGACGCAAAAATGTTGTGAATGTGGTTTGGGGCTGGGCACCACATGGAGAGAAAGAGAAAGATGGCTCGAAAGGTGGAGCTCGCTAAGACCCTCTGTCTCCCATGCCCTCTGAGTGCCTCCAGGGGCCAGGCCCTCTTGTAATGTCACACCAGCAGTTTCCAACTCAAGAAGCTTATTAAAATATTCCTTTCTTTCACTCCCACTGCTCTCTGAGAAGTGTTCCGGTAAAGCAAGCTGTTAGTGTTTATTATGGAAGCTTTCACCATGCTGGTAGAAGTTTGGCAGCCTTCTATGGTCCCCACAGAACTGTGCCTTACTAGGCCACCTCTCAACCAGTCTATGAGCCCATGTCCATGTCATGATCTTAGGGCCACCGTAAGTCCTCCTGATGACTATGATCCACTCTGCTCCTGCCCATGTTTGATGTTCCACGGGTGCCTTTGTGATATTAACTATTAAAAGCCCTTGTGGAAATGCGTGTGTCTTATTTGGTACGAATCATACATGGAAGCATGGTCAGCCATAAAGAAAATATCCCAGCTAGTATTTTGATTATTTAGTCCATCAACAAACATTTGAACACCTACCACCAGCCCAACAGAACTGAGTCTAAGATGATGTGTTTTGGAAGGGACGAAGATGAGGACTTTGGGGACATCTTGTCAGTAGAGCCAGGAGTCCCTATGAAAAACTAGACACAGTGTGAAGACAGAGGGGACAGCATGGGTGTGGGGGGGTGGGAAATGGTGGGAAAAATTGAACTGGCTGAGCGCTGACAATTCTGGAGGATGGAGTCATTTATTATGGACACTTTTGTAGATCCAAAATAGAGAACCAAGTTTGGTGCATTTGGTTTCTCAGAAAAACGAAGCGTGGTTTAGTTGCTCATTCCCTTTCCACATGTTCTTCAACTTGCTACAACAAAATTACAGGTTTTTATGTGAAAAGCAATTAACTTGATCTTCGTGCCCATGGATTTTTAGATAAGATTTATGAGGACATGTTACAATTTTTTTAAACAAGAATTAGACGGATGTGGAAAAAGATTCTAAAATGCAGCACTTCACAATTAGGTCACGGCTTCTATTTTTTCAAGGAACAATTTCAACCCTCTGCATTAGTTCTTTTTGCCTTAAACAAGGACACTTTGCAGACTTGCACTTGATATTGAGCTGTCTGGATCGTTCCCATCTCTCACAATATCGTGACATACTGAGACATTGACAAATTTCTTACCTGCAACATTTTAAAACAAGTGTACATGCACTCTCCTGCTTTCCATAAAGAAAACGTGAATCTAAGATGTCCTGTGGAAAATTAGGATTCACTCAGCCATGAATGTTTAAATCCCATTCGAGAAAATAATTCATGTGCCTCTACTTTTTTCTGGGGAGAGGTATTTAATGTTTATCTTTTCAATCACGACCTTGAAGAGGTCGCTGGGCAGGGAGGTGATTTCTAGTGTTTTTCCCTGCCACCACGGGAATTTTCTTATGGCTTCTGAGTTGTGTGGAGACCAGAGAAGTAATCAGCCCCTTGTGACCTTGAGGAGGCACTGGCCATCTGGTCTGCTCACTTTGGAAAACTGCAAGCCAGATGGGATGGTGCAGCCATGTCCAGCAGCTCCCTGCACAGAGACCTGCTTTCATCCTGTCTGAGAACGGGGTGGATTCTTCTGAATTTCAATTACTTGTGGGTGCTGCCTTTTCCAGCCTCGGTAGGGAGATGTCCCTGTTTCTCGCGGTGAATGGCAAATAGACTGCCTCCGGTCTACTGCTCCTTATAACTCTAAAATTGCTTGGGAAAAATAGTTTCTCTAGATTGTAGCAGTTCGTTTTTTGTTTGTTTGTCTGTTTTTAACAGGCAGGCCTCTGAGCTTCTCAGACCCAATACGACATGACTCTTTTGTAGATATGACTCTCCTCTTGGGGTAATTGCAGTTTTATCCAGAGGAAACCAGGCTTGTCCTTTCTCCCACTTCACTCCATTAACCACTGCAGACGCTCGCAGTTCCAAACAGGCTACCATGCTTACCTTCTCTCTTCTTTCAAAAGTAAGAAAAAGTGTTGTTTCAAGTTAGACACAAGTGAAAAATGTCAATGGTATTTTGATAGGGATTGCATTGAATACATGTAGGTTGCTGTGGGTAGCATAGACATTTTAACCGTATTTGTGTTTCCGCTCCGTGAGCATGGAACGCTTTTCCGTCTTTTTGTGTCTTCCTCGGTTTCTTTCGTAAGTGTTCTGTAGATGTCAGAGTGCGGGTCCTTTTCCTCTTTGGTTAGGTGTATTCCTAAGTATCTTACAGTTTTTAGTGCAATTGTAATTGAGATCAACTCTGTCTTCTGTCTCATTGTTAGTGTATGCAAATGCAACTGATTTCTGTGCATTGATTTTGTATCCTGCCATGTTGCTGAATTCCTGTAGGAGTTTTAGCAATTTGGGGGGTTTTGCCCAAGATTGGGGTCTTTGGGGTTTTTCACAAAAAGTATCATATCATCTGCAAAGAGCGAGAGTTTTGTTACTTCTTTGCCAATTTGAGTGCCTTTTATTTCTTTTTGTTGTCTGATTGCTAAGGCTAGGACTTCTAGCACTATGTTGAACAACAGTGGTGAGAGTGGACATCCCTGTCATGTTCCTGAGCTTAAGGGAAAAGCTCTCAGTCTTTCCCCATTGAGAATGATATTTGCTGTGGACTTTTCATATATGGCTTTTATAATATTGAAGTATGTTCCTTCTATCCCTACACTGTGGAGAGCTTTAACCAAGAAATGATATATTTTGTCAAATGGTTTTTCTGTATCAATTGAGAGGATCAGATGGTTCTTGTCCTTTCTTTTATTAACGTGATGTAGCACTCTGATTGATTTGTGAATGTTGAACCACCCTTGCAGTCCAGGAATAAATCCCACTTGGTCATGGTGAATAATCCTTTTAATGTACTATTGGATCCAACTGGCTAATACCCTGGTGAGAATTTTGGCACCCACGTTCATCAGGGATATTGGTCTATAATTATATTTTTTTGTGGGTTATTTGTCTGGTTTGGGGATCAAGGTCATGCTGGTCTTATAGAATGAATTTGGAAATTCTCCTTCCATTTCTATTTTTTCACAAAGCTGAAACAAATAATCCTAAAATTCGTATGGAATGAGAAAAGATGACAAATAGTCAGAGGAATGTTGAAAAAAGAAAACCAAAGCTGGACTTCAAGCTCTATTACAAAGCTGTAATCATCAAGACAGTATGGTACTGGCACAAAACCAGACATGTAGATCAATGGAACAGAATAGAGAACACAGAAACTAACCCTCAACTCTATGGCCAACTAATCTTTAACAAAGAAATAACGAATATCCAATGGAAGAAGACAATCTCTTCAACAAATGATGTTGGGAAAATTGGACAGCCACATGCAGAAGAATGAAACTGGACCATTTCTTTACACCATACATGAAGATAAACTCAAAATAAATGAAAGACCTACATATGAGACAAGAATCCATCAAAATCCTAGAGAAAAACACAGGCAGCAACCTCTTTGACCTCAGCTGCAGCAGCTTCTTGCTAGGCACTCCAAAGGCAAGGGAAGCAAAATCAAAATTGAACTATTGGGATTTCATCAGGATAAAAAGCTTTTGCACAGCAAAGGAAACAGTTAACAAAACTAAAAGGCAACCCACAGAATGGCAGAAGATATTCACAAATGACATGTCAGATAAAGGGCTAGCAACCAAGATCTATAAACAACTTCTCAAACTCAACACTTTAAAAATAAAGACTCCAGTCAAGAAATGGGCAGAAGACATGAACAAAAACATCTCCAAAGAAGACATCCAGATGGCCAAAAGACATGAAAAAACGCTCTGCGTCACTTGGCCTCAGGGAAGTACAAATCGAAACCACAATGAGATACGACCTCACACAACTCAGAATGGCTAAAATTAACAAACAGGAAACAACAAACGTTGGCAAGGATTTGGAGAAAGGGGGAATAATCCCTTACACTGTTGGTGGGAATGCAAGCTGGTGCAGCCACTCTGGAAAACAGTGTGGAGATTCCTCAAGAAGTTAAAAATGTGCAATGTCCACAATAGCCAAACTGTGGAACGAGCCGAGATGTCCATTGACAGATGAATGAGTAAAGGTGATGTGGTATATGTAAACAGTGGAATATTACATTACAAAACATATGAAATCTTACCATTTATATTGATGTGAATGGAGCTGGGGATATTATGCTGAGCAAAATAAGTCAATCATAGGAAGACAGTTATACGGTTTCACACATATGTGGAATATAAAAAGTAGTGCAGAGAAGCATAGGGAAAGGAGGAAAAACTGAATGGGAAGAAATTAGAGAGACAACCCACGATAGACGCTGAACTCTAGAAGCAACCTGAGGGTTGCTGGAGGGGAAGTGGGTGGGGATGGGGTAACTGAAGAAGGGCATGTGATGTAACGAGCGCTGGGCATTACATGCAACTGATGAACTACTGAGCTCCACATTTTAAACTAAAAATGTACTATATGTTGGCTAATTGAATTTGAATTTTTAAAAATGTAAGATGTAAGAGCATGGAGTAGAGCACCTCCTGCCATGTCCTCGACCTAACCTGATATGTGTGTGCACACAGACCCATGTGCAGATACATGCACACGAACCTACACGCACGCACAGGCATGCACATTCATACACACATGCAAGCCCACATGCACACACACACGCACACACACTCCCTGTCGAGGAGAAGAGGAAAAAGAAGGAATCAAAGGAGTAAAAGGGAGAGGCCGAGTCCATCCCAGACTAGCACTGGGTAAGAATGCTATCCGAGGCAAGAAATGGAATACTCGAGAACAGTGACTTAAGTGAGTCGGAGTATATATTTCTCCTCTAAAAAGAATCCTGGTGTTAATGGCTAGTGTTAGGGTAGGGGCTCACCAAAGTCCGGGGTGTCCCACACAGCAGGACAGCTCCACCCCCAGTTGCAGAGGAGCCATCACATCACGCATAGTTAACCAGGAGTTAAATTAGAGTCAAGAGATCATTATATTTGGCAACTGACCCGCTCACAAAGCTGTATTTATAAGGTCGAAAATATTCATTTCCTATAAATTGATGTGTCTGCTCCGCAGCCTCCTTTAACACGTAATACCTGGTATCCACGGTAAATGTGTTCACAGGATGCTCTCCAGACGGAAATCGCCCTATTCGGATAGACTAAATCCATAATGGCTCGTGCGCATCAGTGCCCCTCCCTGTTATAATCTGGTTCATCAAAGCCGGGAGAGCATGCAAGGGCATTAAAGGAAAGGCTTCTGTGGAGACATCAAGTGGGCATGCATATTTATTTGCTTCTGACAACCTAATACTTCTTACTGGTAAGTCGTTACATTTAAATCTAGAACCATCTTAACATAAGCCGTGTGGAGAAATAACCTGACCTTGGTTACTTCTCTAGCCACACTGTCCTGACCAGCACTTGATAGGATAATTTTGTGAGCTAGAAGCCTGCGAGTCCGTTACCCTATCAGACATGTAGCTCTATCGTTCCCATGATGATGTTCCCATGATGATTACAGCTTCCCATCTTTTCCCTAGAAATGAGAGAAATCATTTTTTGTTGAACTTGTCATTTTTATATGAAAAAAAAGTGTGACTATGAGGATGAAAAGTGAAAAAAAAAAAAAGGCTGATCAAAGCAACTTTTATTATAACTCTACAATGAAAATGTGACAATTGAGAGGTGCCTGGATGGCTCAGTCACTTAAGCCTCTGACTCTTGGTTTCAGCTCGGTTCATGATCTCAGGGTTGTGCGATTGAGCCCAGCTTTGGGGTCATGCTCAGGACAGAGTCAACTTGAGATCTTTCTCCCTTGCCCCTCCCCCCACTCACGCGCACGTGGTCTTTCTCTTTTTTTCTGTGATAAATAAATAAAATAAATCTTTAAAAAAATAGTACAATTGAATCCATGAGTTTCCTTTTCCCATCCATAAAGTAGGAGTACAAATACTTCTTTTTTTTTTTTTTTTTAAAGATTTTATTTATTTATTTGACAGAGAGAAATCACAAGTAGATGGAGAGGCAGGCAGAGAGAGAGAGAGAGAGGGAAGCAGGCTCTCAGCAGAGAGCCCGATGTGGGACTCGATCCCAGGACTCTGAGATCATGACCTGAGCCGAAGGCACCGGCTTAACCCACTGAGCCACCCAGGCGCCCCACAAATACTTCTGTTGCATATTTATTGAATGATAGAATGAGATAGTACAGAAAAAGTATTACGTGAATTTCTTCACGGCTCATGGCAGGCACTTCTTTTTTTTTTTTTTTTTTTTTTAAAGATTTTATTTATTTATTTGACAGAGAGAAATCACAAGTAGACGGAGAGGCAGGCAGAGAGAGAGAGAGAAGGAAGCAGGCTCCCTGCTGAGCAGAGAGCCCGATGCGGGACTCGATCCCAGGACCCTGAGATCATGACCTGAGCCGAAGGCAGCGGCTTAACCCACTGAGCCACCCAGGCGCCCCCCATGGCAGGCACTTCTAAGCAGAAGCAGATGCTGTTAGCTAAATCCAAAAGGAGTTTCTGAGAATTTTAATTTTCTTCTTTATGAATTTTTTGCAATTCATATGTATTACTTTATACATCCATTTTGAAATACACATTCATACACAACTACTCAAAAAGAATTTTGATTTTTGTTGTCAGTATTAAAACTTCCCATTTAAAAACAGACATATTGACAATGGAATAGAATAGTGAGCCAGGAAATAAACCCACGCATTTATAATTAACTGATCTGGCAAGTGCGTCAAGAGTACACAACAGGGAAAGCATAGTCTCTTCAAACAATGGTATTAGGAAAACTGGATCTAACATGCGAAGAATGAAAGTGGACACTCATCTTACACCATGCACAGAAGTCAACTCAAAATGAATTAAAGATTTAAACATAAGACCTGAAACTGTAAAAATCCCTAGAAGAAAATATAAAGTAAAAGGTCCATGACAACAGTCTCATCAGTGATTTCTTAGATATGATGTAAAAAAGCATCAGCAACCAAAGAAAATTAGGCACACGAGTCTACATCAAATCAAGAATTTTCTGCACAGGAAAGGAAACAACCAATGGAATGGAAAACAATCTATAGCACAGGAGAAAATATTTGCAAACAGGTCCGCCTGGGTGGCTCAGTTGGTTAAGTGTCCACCTTCAGCTCAGGTCATGATCCCAGGTCCTGGGATCGAGTCCCACACTGGGGTCCCTGCTCAGTGGAGATCCTGCTTCTCCCTCTCCCTTTGCTGCTTCCCCTGCTTGTGATGGTGCGCGCGCTCTCTCTCTCTTTCTCTCTCTGTTAAACAAATAAATAAAATTACATTTTTTTAAAAAGAAAATATATCACAAACTAGATATCTGACAAAAAATTAATCTCCAAATTATAACTATATTATGTATGATAACTATATATAAATATAAATATATTATAGATATAACTATATATATACATATATATGCATATATATATATATATAATCTCCAAATTATATAGTTAAGGAAATTTTACAACTCAATAGGAAAACAACCCAAATAACCCAATTTTTAAAAATGGGTAAAGGACTTGAATAGATTATTTCCCCAAAGAAGAAATCCAAATAGTTAACAGGCATATGAAAAGATGCTCATTATTACTAATCTTTGGGCAATTGCAAGTCGAAGCCACAGTAAGATATCACCTCATACCAGTTAGGATGGCTATTATCCAAAAAATTATAACAGCTGTTGGCAAGGATGTGGAGAAATTAGGACCCTTGTCTACTGTCGGTGGGCATATAAAATGCTGCACCGATTGTGAAAAATGGTATGAAAGTTCCTCAAGAAGTTAAAAATTAGAGTTACCATATGAGCCAGCAATCAAATTTGAGTATATATCCAAGAGCATGGAAATCTGGAGAGTGAGGAAATGTATGAACCCCTGTGTTCGCTGCAGCGTTTTGCACAATCGCAACAGATGAATGGACAAAGAGAATGTGGCACATACATCAACATCTACAGAGAGAGATACAATGACATTTGATTTAACCTTAGAAAAGAAGTAAAATTGTGCCCACCTGTCACAGCACTGAAGAACCTTGAGGACATTATACTAAGTGACAGAAGCTCAAGGACAAAATACTGTGTGTTTCCACTTACATGAGATATTTGAAAGATTCCAATTCATAGAAACAGAGAGTGGGATGGTGATTGCAAGGAACTGGAAGAAGGTGAAACGCAGACTTGCTATTCACTGGCTATGAACTTTCAGTTACGCAAGAAGTTCTGGAGACTTCTGTACTGCACTGGGCTCATGGTGTGTATGACACGCGTACAGGCTGTGGAGAGGGGCGCTCTCCTGTGAAGTGTAATTTGTTAACTGCGAGCATTCTTCTCTGATTGTTCAATCCATGGTTCTGAGCCAAAAATACCCATAAGAACTGGACCTACTCTAAAATGCCTAGTTCTCAATCCAAATAAAAAATTTTGTTGTAAAATACCTAATTTATATCTGATGTCCCTTATATTTGATGTCCTGAGGTTTATGAATTCCATATAAAGAAGGCTTTCTTGGTCCTCTCTGTATTTCAAAATTACCTTATCTTTGGGATTTTACTGCTGAGGATTTACACCTCCATGAGCCCAAGAAAGGCAGAGCACAGTAGTTAACAATGAGAGCTCAGGAGTCAAAAGTCCGAGGTAAGATCTTGAGTAAATTGTTTAACATCCCCAGATGTCAAATTTATATAGTGATAGTTTGTATCAGAGATAGTTATACATGGGGAGATAGAGAGGAGAAGGGAGTTGGGGGAAGTTGGAGGGGGAGGTGAACCATGAGAGACTATGGACTCTGAAGAACAATCTGAGGGGTTTGAAGGGGCGGGGGGTGGGAGTTGGGGTACCAGGTGGTGGGTATTATAGAGGGCACGGATTGCATGGAGCACTGGGTGTGGTGCAAAAATAATGAATACTGTTATGCCGAAAATAAATAAAAAATAAATAAATAAAAAGAGATAGTTAGGATCATTAAATAGGTTCATCGATGTAATGTGTTCTATACTTCTCTCTCTCTCTCTTTTTTTTAAGATTTATTTATTGATTCCAGAAAGAGAGAGAACATAAGTTGGGGGGAAAGGGAGAGGGAGAGAAACAGATTCCCCTCTGAGTACAGAGCCTCATGTGGGGCTCAATCCCATGATTTTGAGATCACCTGAGCCAAAACGAAGAGTCCAATGCTTAACTCTCTGAGCCACCCAGAACCCCTGTCCCACACTTTTCTGACACATAGTAAATTCTCAATAAAAACTGAGTTCCCAACTATCTCCTATGAAATTAATCTTGTTAGCCACTCTTCTCTCCTACCCAGTACCCTAAACTGTATGCACCGAAGGTGAAACAGAGTAACAACAACTCATGCAAAAACCACACAGGCAGCAGCACCTTCAGAGCATGCAGGGTGAGCAAGTTGCTCTTGCAAAACTCTCAGGCTTCCGGATTCCAGAGCAGCAAGAGGCCAGCCTTTTCTGCTTCAGACCAACAGGTGCCTCCCCATGGAAGACTGGGTGCCTCTTAGATGAAAGAATAAAAGGAAATGTGTTCTCTCAAACATACTTCTAATCCGGAATTTGGAAGGATAAACTAGTAGTCTTTGGAAATCACATGCAATCCATACCAGCTCTCCAGGTGAGAGCAGAGCCCAAACCGGTGATGGAGAATGAGTTTCATTGGGTGGTCGGTCCTCTGGCCCTAAAGCTTGGAAATTCTTAATGATGAGGCAACGGGAGCCAACAACTAGCGAAGCCCAGCATGTCTTACACTCAATGATCCAAGACGATTACTGCATTTTCCCCCAGATTTATCTCCCATGTGCAGCCTCTCCTAAGTCCCGGGAGCTCAAATCCGGTCACGGGTGGAGTCCGTAGGCTCATCCTCTCCTTCACCCGGGCAACCTGCCTCCGGGCCAAGGTTCTCCTCTTGAGCCCTCTGTCTTCTCACAGTGATAATTAATATTGAACTGTGCTTTAGCTTTTCTTCATCTCATTTAAGGAGAATTGGATTGTTCTTGTCACCCTTCCCAAATCTGAAACACTCTCTATGGTGATTTTAATAAGCTTTTGCCACTTATGTGAAAGCAATAATTTTTAATTTACAAAGGAGAGAGAAAATGGATATCACGCTTCTGCAAAACAGGTAAAAGTGAAGTGCTGTTAGAGCCTAATTGATACAAACTAATTAGGAAAATGACCAAGGAGTTTTTCCGATAGCATTTTAAGTGTTTCAGCAAAATTGACTTAGGAAGTCATATTCAAGAGTATAAAGATGATGACAAAAATCCATGGGGACTGATGACATTTTCAAAATCATCGCAGAGGTATGGGGGACAAATCTGCGCACCAATTCTTTGCCACCCTGTGGGGTCTCACCTAATTTAATCTCACTTTTGCAGAGGCCTCACACTGTCTCTGTATTCACGCAGCCCTCAGCCAGGACCAGTCCTTCTCCATCAGATTTCCTTGGGTATTACCTTCACATCTTTGGCCAACAAGTTTTAGTACATTATACATTTAATTTCAATTCCATAATTATGATGGTGGGCTGCTTCTCTTCTTGTTCTAGAGGCAAAGCTCCTCTAAGTGTGCGTATTCCCTTTCCATGTTTCAGCACCGAGACAGTACCCAAACCACAGAGAGCACTAATAAATATTTGTGGAATGAAGATAAATGAATAACCAAGTGAACTCTATGTTTGCTGACTGCTGATGATTCAGAACCGGTGACTCAAGTGTGCTTGTAGGCAAACATGATGACAGGTCTGGTAACATTCACGATATAATATCTGAAGGAAAATAATTTGAAGGTGGACCCCATCGTTGGAAGATTTATTTCTTCATGCGTACACTTCCTGTAGCTTCAGAGCTACTCATTGTCCAAGCACCCTTCCAGAAGAGTGGCCTGGGTGGTGTCGTGGAGAGATTAAGAAGGTTTATAACCTGGAATGTGAAGCCCACCTTCCTGGTGGGATACCATCTTGGACTGTCATAAACTGTCAGTCACATTTTTTCTGGCTTTCCATCTATAGAAATTTGTGGGCTGGAATATCTGAGTTTCTCAAGATCCTTACCCAACAAAAGACAGGACCAGAAAGACAGAGTCCATCTGCCGACGTCTCTCCCAGGCAGATCAGAATTGGATAGTGCTTGTCTCCTGTCAGGGACTCGAACTATGGGTCATCTCCAGCAAGCATCTAACCCAAGGTCTTATCACCAATGCTGATAAGCCTCGGGAGATAGCAGTCCACGTCAGGACTCTGTGCCGAGGAAGCATCTCTTCTGCACTTTTAGAGCTAGATTACCTTGTGCACTTTCTGTGTTTGTAGCAACTGCTCATCCTAAACATTCTGGTCACGTGGTATTTACATTTAGACCTAATGTTACATATTTAGCATGAAAGTCGTAATTACCAATAAAGTCAAAGCATTTAAAACTGCAGTTTGTGTGTGTGTATACACATACTACCTATGTACCTGTACATGCAAATATTTAAAAACAGTATTAGGAAAAATATTTTTTGCACAAGATGAAAAATTTAGACTCACCTTATATTCAGTAACCTAGCTATTTGGCTCATTTTAGTTTCTAAAACAAAGTTCACAGCTCTCTAGAATTTCAGTGACTAATGGTGAGAGCACATCCTCTGGGGCTCTTCCACCTCAGTTTGGATCCCAGACCTTTCTCTTCTGGACTATGATCTCGGGCAAGCTCTTTATCATCCCAAGCCTTAGTCTCTTTTTCTTTAAAATGGGGATGATGATAGCACCTACTTCATAGGCTTGTTTTAAGCTTTAAATTAGTTAACATTTGTAAATTCAGTAGTTTGTAGCACATAATAAACTTTTCAGGTGAACTTGATAAGTGAATAAAATATCATATTTTTCAAACTGAGGGCTGTTACCCATGTGAACACAACAATGTGCCATGGGGTACTCAGCACCATAAGATGCATTCCAAGACCTACCTGTGGTAAGTACTGAAGTCAATGACGAGGAATAGAACAATTTTATTGTAAGTAAAGGCAGATGCATTAAGGAGTAGACATTTTAAGATAAAACATGGGCTTTCAAGACGTTAATTTTTGCAGCTAGTTCCTCTGTTGCAAGACATGCCATTCCTGTCCGACGTATCTTTCATCCCTTCCTTACAATAATCCAAATTCTAATCAGACTCTCAGTTTTCTGAGCCCATTCCATACTTTCCTATATCGCCTCTGCCAGTGATGACCACTCCTCCCATCATGGCCACCCACAGAAATCTAGCCCCCCTTCCAGAGCCACAAAACATTTTCTTTCCTGGGAGGATCTCTTGAGGCTGCTATTGAATGTAACTTCCCTGTCGTGAACGGCCCGAACACTGTGTGACTACTTCACGACAGGTGTCACATACGGAATAGGCACGTCTTCTGGGCAGGAACACTCCCACGCCTCTTGTTAGGCTGTAAGCAACTTGAGTTCGGATATGATTCCTCCTATTCTGCTCTTTCCTTTCCCCCACAGGGCACCCAGCACAGTGTCTCTCACTTTACGAGGTGTTTATTGAGGTGACTGGCCCCCATGTCTCCATCAGGAAAAGCCAGCCACAGGGCAGTTGGAAATCATTCATCTTTTGTCACAATGGCATCAATGAAAAGATAACTACTTCAAATGGGTTATTGACTACAATTCCAGGAAAGTACCAAGAACAAGAGTTTTAATTAATCATCCAGCCACAAACTCTTAACTTTCCGGTGAGTCCAATTTACTTTTCCCCAGGGGTCCTGTTAGCTTGGCTCAGCATTTGCGAAGAGAAGTGGTTCAATAAGGTGAGCAACACCTTTAATGAGCAGCCTCTTTGCAACAGGGTATAATTCATACCTCAGCATGAGAAGGAAACCTAAACATTCTTCCTGGGCTATGACGTGACAAGCAATTTCTTATCTAGTCCTGCCCCTGAAGATTCTAGTAGCTGTATTTTTGTTTTACAGACTTTCTTTGGAGATAGTTGACATCAAGGTTTACAGGAAACAACATGAGAGCATTAACTAATTTTTTTCTAAAATATTCCCTGCATGCCCGCTATATACCAGAATGGTCAAGATGGAGATGAGTCACAGTCAATAGTGAAATTCAGATAAGTAAGTGCAAAATTAAGGGCAGGGTGATATGTTGTGAGAGTGGGAGTATGGTTTGCCAGACAAATATAGAGGACCTAGAGTCAATAGGAATTGCTTGTAGCGTGTGAGAGAAATCAAGGAAAAAGCCCGGCCTTCTGTCCTGATTACTCAAGGGACACTAGGAAAAAAGCAGGTTCATCCAGGGTAAGGGTGAGGATGATGATGGTCACTTCTATGTTGACCAGGCTGAGGATGAAAGGTCATCAAGACATCCGAGCAGAGATGTACATTAAAGGGCTCAAAAGCAACTGAGGAATTTGGGAGAGAGATCCTGATAAAGGCACATATTTCTTAGATACAAAATAAGTAATGGTGATTGAAACACCAGGGAAGATTGAGACCGACAAGGGAAGATGCTTCTAGAGCAGAGTCAAGGATAAGTCCAGGAGGTAGGAGGAAAGCCAGTAAGGATGTCATGGAGGTCAAAGGAGATTCAAAGAGAAGGGACAGGTTGTGCATAGCCAACACCAGTGAGCAATCAAGAAAGATGAGTACTGGAAGGAGACACAGGATTTAGTCAAAAGAATTCTCTGGTGACCTGAAAGTGTAATGTAGTGAAGAGATAGGGAAAAAAGCCAGTAAGGAGTGGGTGGAGAGTGATGGGAACACATGCCCAACAGAGATGGTAAGCGTTCGCTGCTCTTCTCAGAAGCTTGATGGTGGAGAGAGAGCACGTGTCATCCCAGAAGGAGACTTTAGCACAAGGAAGGAGTTTTAAATGATATTTGGACCTTAAATATACTAACATATTTTGAAAAAAATATCCAGTAGCAAGGAAAAGAGGAAGAGGAAGCCATGCATAAAAGAATGAGGGAGGAATCGGTTTTAGGGCACGGGCAGGATAACATTTAGCACATTGAATCTACAGAACTTAGTTAACCAAATACAGTGGCCCACGGAGAAGTAAAGCACCAAATCATGAAAGTGAACTACGTTATTAAACTCAGAGTTCTTATCCTACCAATATGCAGAATTCCAGAGGTCCCATGTAAGCTCTGAATCTGCCTCTGATCCTCGGAGATGTCTTGGAGAAAGTATGTCATGTTCTCTGTAGCTTTCCTCATCAAAAACAACACAAGTTGGACCAGCTGCTCTACAAGGTGTCTCCCCATGGATGGGGCTCATTTGCACGCAGAGTGTAAGCTGAGGAGGCTTCGGTAAGCGCCTCCAGGATCCTCTCCTTCCTTAAACCCCTTTTGAGCAGGTGTGGGTTGCTGGCTGCAGAGCCGGGAATACCCAAAAGCCTAGGAGTGTAGATACTCTTCTGCACTTGCTCCCTCAAGATAAGGTGAGGACTTGTTCCTTTATAAGGCTCAGAATGTTGGGCCCTTCCTTGCTAAAGCTAATCTGCTGGGTGTAGAAGTTACTCCCTGGTCCCATCCCCCAAATTTCTTTCTTAACATAAGCCATTTCACTTCAGTGAGGGAAGAAGTGTGTCCTCTGTCCCTCACATTTATTATTTTTCTCTTGTATTTATTTTTAATACCCAAATCATCCTCCTGGAAACTGCAGTGAACTAGTTGTTCAGACTTATTCCCCTCAATATGCCCCCCTCCATCTCAAAGGTGGAGTCTTCCACAAATACTCACCAGCCTGTGATCAGGCTGTTTTCATTTTAGCTTCCTCATTACACCATCGGGTCATACTGCCACCGCCACCCTTCAGGTCATCTTTGCTCAGCTCTGATGACCATTTCACAAGATTGTGTTGCTCCAGAATGAAAGACTGAGCTGAGAGTAACTCACTTCTGCCACTAGAGGTGGCCACTCTGGGACACCTGGACAAACCGGACCTCAGATTCAATTCCAGACTGTTTCTTAGATTCATCCTCATGGGAACGAGGAGTTCCCCACAGCTGACAAATCACCACTGTCTGGAGTCCACGCCTTAGAATCCAGGCACAAGATCTCTGACCCTGAAGAACAGTATCTCTGTCTCCTAGTGTAAGTGCTGCCTTCTTGAATCCTCATTACCCATCCCAAGATTAACCTCTACCTTGGCCGATTGGCAATAAATACCCAATACTTTCAGAAGGTGTGTATTCTGCATTCCATGACCCTCAAAAGATCATCCCAACAGTAGCCCGACATTCCTAGTCTAACTGACGCCTGCCCGTTTTAAAAGGATTTTATTTATTTGTTTGACAGACAGACGCCTGCCAGTTTTTAATGGTATTTCTACTCTCAGATGCAACTAATTTCTTCACCTGTTGTTTTAGTCCAAATGAATGGTTCTCCATCTGGACCATGTGGGAATATCAGCTCTGGACCTTTGAATAACAAATGCTCACTCTGGACACACCCTCTGCTATGCACTGAATTGTGTCCCCCACAGTTATACACTGAAGCCCTAACCCTTGAAGTGACTATCTGGAGATAAGGCTTTTAGGAGGTAATTAAAGTATTGAAGGAGGTCATGTGGGTAGGGTCCTAGTCCAGTAGAATTGTTGACTGTGTAAGAGGAAGATCTCCCTGTCTGTCTCCTTCTCCTGTGTAGGGACAGTGAGAAGGTGGTTATCTCCAAGTCAGGACGAGGGCCTCAACAGCAGCCAACCACACTGGCACCCCAGTATGGGAGCTTACAGCCTCCAGAACTCAGAAAATAATCATTTGCTGTTGTTGGCATGACTATGGTATTTTGTCGTGCAGCCTTTGCAGACTAATGCCCTCACCTGGCATCTCTAGGGAGCAGCACAAGGACAAATAAAGATGAGCCGCCTCTGCAGCCGGACCTACTGACCACTGGTACAGCCAGCGCCCAGGCCTATTTCACAAGTAGCCACGTGCCTCTACTGAGAAGGAAGGACGTTTCTTCTCTGAACTTCTGCTCCATTTTCAGACTTTCTGATAGCTAGCAAAAGGCTCGTGTACCTTCCTCGTCCAAGCTTCGGTTACGAAACTTCAGTTTCCTATCTTACCTACATCGTTCTGGTCTCCTCTTCGAGTAATGCATAAGGGATTATTGGGTATGGCCATTTCTCCCACATCAAATATCTAGCGCACCTCTCTCCTAGGTTCCTTCTATGACAGGAGTTCTGGACCTCATTAGCTTGTGGACCCTCTTTGAGAATATGAGGAAAGCCGGCACTACGTCTAAAAAATACACATGCCTGCATGCCGACAGATTGCGCATGACTTGGGGGCTCGGGAGATCATAGTTCTGCCAAGGCAAAGTTACCAGTCTAAAGAGTCATGACCTACAGCCTCACTATGCCTGGTCTTCCCATGAATATTGTCACTGAACGCAGAGTTTCAGGGCATACCCAGGACCTACTCATCAGAATCTGCCTCTGAATGAGACGCCACGTGACTGTGTTCGCACTAAAACTTGCGAGGCACTTTACAACAACTCTGGCTATAAACAACTAATTTATACACATAGTATGAGCAGGATGAGTTATTATAATTAAACAATTCCCACTCTGAGGGTTTCTCTGGAGGGAACTGAGAGAAGAGAACAGGCATATCGCCAATGTGCTTCCACAGAGCACTAGAGATGGGAGTCTTCATCCATGTACACTTCCTGACCTGGCTCCTATGGCCCCTAATCTCCACCTTTGGAGGAGACTTCCATTCATTATGAATATTCCTACTGAGCATCTTTTCCTGATAAAATATCCCCAGTCCTCAAATAAGAGGAGCAACAGTGAGGTAGTCACCAAAATAACTCCTCTTACTGCTCTTTGAGATTCAGGTACTAAGTCAGATGGCGAAAAAAATGATCCCTCAACACGTTTCCATATGTTCTGACAACGTAATCGCATTGTATCACTTACAAACTTCACATACTAAATTAAAAACTGTATTGACTTCATCTTCTTGGTGTGAAATCACCCCTAGAGCCTGACCTTCTATGAAAGTCTCCACAGCTGACAAATCAATCTCGTTCTCGCCAGTGATGAGGGATACACTTCTCTGCTCCCTGAGCAATTGAAATGTACAGCTGTCTCTTGTACATATTTTAATTAGAGATTTTTCCTTTTCTGTGCCCTGGGGCTTTTTCTGAAGGTACATTTCCCAAGACTCGTGATAAAAATAACGATATTGCATGGTGCAAATTCACGCAACAGAACACAGGTGCCAGACTTCTACTTGGATTTGTCATGGCTGAAGGATGTAAAAGGTGGTTGTCCAGGCTAAAAGTTAGGGAGCAGAATGGACGAAAGAAGGTGAAAAGAATGCAATGTGCGTCTGTAATTCCAGAAAGGCTGCCATGACCCCTAATGCCAAGCCTTTCTCCTCCCTTCACCCAAAGATGCTCAGAGACAACACACAAGACAAGAATCTAGTCCATGTAGGCTCAGTCACTAGCTTTTGGTTCCATAGATTTGTGTAGGTGGATTCAATGATTTTATGATGTGAGTCTACCTGGGCAAGAGACTGTATTGAATCTATCATCTTCTCTCCTCTGTCCCATCTCTCCTTCTCTGGAAGAACATTCCATGAACACTTTCTTCCCAGGAAGCTGCCAAACCAAACCACCTTGCCCACAACTGAAAGTGTCTTCACCTGATCATTTTGAGCCCAATCCTCTGTAAAACCACCCCCAAATCCTTCACCTGCTCATGCACACACACACACACACACACACACACACACACACACTCAGAAACAGACTACGGGGGAATGCTTAATGCTTACAGTAAGCTTCAGAAGATAGCAAACGTGTAGCTGAAAGTGATATTAATTTTTGCACAGCAGCACAGTGAGGAGACAAGACATAGGAGTCGGGATGTGTTTCGATTTAAAATAGTGTTTCTAACCTCTGGAGAGATGTCAAGTCACTCTGTTTTTATATTCCTGGTCCAGATCTTCACTTCTGATGGAGCACTGGTCTGAAATTGGGGCATTTTCACACACTGCCCCTTCCCCAAACTGGGTGACTGTGGGCGGTTTTCCAGTGTTCAAGTATTATATATTATACATACCATTTGAGGATATAGCCCTGCCTTGAAATATCTGTTTAAAAAATGTGACTTTTTCAATGGTATTGTTGGGTTGCATTAGTCAGAGCGATGCTGGGAACTCCAGTGAATGTCCTTCAGATCTCGGGGCATGAGTCCAGCACACATCTATGTCTCTCCTGCATGCACCTCCAGTGACATCTGGGAGGCTCTGCCCCAGGACTGTACTCACCAACCCGGACTGCTTT
The DNA here is from genome assembly GCF_030435805.1 of Mustela lutreola. NCBI lineage: Eukaryota > Metazoa > Chordata > Mammalia > Carnivora > Mustelidae > Mustela > Mustela lutreola. Next base: position 5,192,580 of record NC_081294.1, on the reverse strand, counting down.
CTCTGGCAACACCCCCATCTTCGACATGAACCTGCCCTGTGTGGCCAGCACCCAAGGAGAAGAGACCGTGGAGAGTCATATGGACGGCTTCACGGCCAGGCCGAGGAGTTGGTACATCACACCATCCTCATCTCATTGGCCAGGGCTCAGGACTCAGCCCCAACCAAACTGCAAGGTAAACTGAGATACCGTTTTCTCCATGGCCAGGAAGAGGGAAATGGAGCAGGTGCTCCCTGCCAGCATGCATGCACGCCCTGGTCAGCTTGACATTACAGAAAACTAACTGTAGATTTCATGAAAGCAAACACACAAATCATCCAACGTCTGTGCTACGGCTTCATGGTTTCCTTGCTGCCAGGTACAGGATTCTGTTTTGCTAAAACAAAAGCAAAATGTGGTCTGAGTGTGCATGTGTATGTGTGTGTCAGAAAATAGTCCTTCTCTGAAGAAGGTGTTATAAAACAGTTTAGAACATGTTTTTTTTTTTTTAATAATCCCTAGAAGCCCTAACAGCAAAGTCTGCATTTCATCTGTTGTCTGAATCCTGACTTTGACCATCTTCTATTCATCTTCCCCACCCCTTCCTTCTCTCTGCCCTCCTACCCATGAACACCAAGCCAGTGGGCCTCTGGTGTTCTAAAATTAAGTTTAATGAAAGCCGTTTAATGCTGAAAAAAAGAATTCATAAAAAAAACTGAGTACAGAATTGACCTAGATTACATCGAAATTCTATTTATGATAAAGGAGATGTTTTAAATTAATGTGAAAAAAAGGAATGTTTGGTAAGTACTGTTAGTACAATTGGTTATCTGTTCAAGTAAAAGAAAACTGTAACTTCCTCTCCACCACAATAAAATTTCAGATAAAAAAATGTAAACATTTAAAAAATTGACATTATAAAAATCCTAGAAGATCACAGATGAGTTATTTATAATATTAGAATAATGAAGGTTTTTAAAAGTAGTACACAAAACCCACAGTCCATATTAGTAAATTTGACATAAAAATTTAAAACTTTTGTGTTATAAAGATACAGAAAATTGGTTACTAATCATTCATTTCCTGTGATATACTATTTCACAATTTAATAAAAATTACATACTATAAGTAAATAGAACTTGTGGGAAAAGAGAGACATTCACTTTTCATTAAACTTTTGCTATGTTCTGAAATTTTCAAAAGATAAGCCAGTAATAGTTTTTAGTACACAGGTTTAATTTTCCTCAAATTACAAAAACTGTATACAAACCAGGCAAAGAAAATAAGAGATCAATGAAAAGACGGCAAATGGTATTGATGGGCATTTATAGAAAAGCTGACCAATGGCCAATAACCATGAAAAAATTCTAAACTCAAAATCAAAGACATGCAAGTCAAAAATAATAATGATAAATGTCATGTGTGTTCTTAACTTACCAGCTACTTAAAAGGGGGAAAATATTGATGATGCTGGTGCTGATATAGGTTGAAGAAATAGACAATCTCCTTACGAGCAGGTGGAACTCTATGTACACAAAATTGTGGCATTCGATTTACAAATATAAACGAAAATACTAAATATAATTAACCTTTGCCCTGGAAATCTACTGCTAAAATTTTATTCTACATATATCTTGCTTTTAAAAGCTTTGCAAAGGTGGGGCACCTGGGTGGCGCAGTGGGTTAGGTGACCAGCTCTTGGTTTCAGCTCAGGTCATGGTCTCCGGGTCATGGTCTCAGGGTTGTGATCTGAGGGTCGTGAGATTGAGCCCTGTGTGGGGTTCCGTGCTCAGCGTGGAGCCTGCTTAAGATTTCCTCTCCCTCTGCCCCGCCACCCCTGTTCTCTCACAAATAAATAAATAAATCTTAAAAACAGTAAAGAATAAAATGTTTGCAAAGGAACGCATGTGCAAGGATGCCCCTTGTAGCACTGTTTACAAAAGCAAAAACCAAATAGAACTGAAGAACCAAAAGTAGGAGGCTCATAATGTGTTATGATCAATGCAGATATTAGAATATCCGCAACAGGGAGAATGAAGAAGCTTTTTCTGTACTGATGGTAAAAGACTTAAAAAACATTCAAAAGGAAAAGAGCAAATGCAAAAGAGCAAGCTCTCTGTTTTTATCTTTGCTTTCGGGGGGGGAAGAAATCTCAAGATACTGTTAAAAGTTTGCATTAAAAAGAACTTGTCAGAAAAGAGAGACATCTGCTTTTCTTTTTTTTTTTTTTTCAAAGATTTTATTTATTTATTTGACAGAGAGAGATCACAAGTAGACAGAGAGGCAGGCAGAGAGAGAGAGAGAGGAGGAAGCAGGCTCCCTGCTGAGCAAAGAGCCCGATGTGGGGCTCGATCCCAGGACCCTGAGATCATGACCTGAGCCGAAGGCAGCGGCTTAACCCACTGAGCCACCCAGGCGCCCCGACATCTGCTTTTCATTGCAAACGTTTTCTAGGTTCTGTAATTTCTAACTTTGTCTAAATATTTCTTATTTATTTAATTTATAATAATGAAAAACAATTATAATTGTGGTTGTTGGGATGAGATTTGAAGTTCATATTTTGCTAGGGATAAATCCTCCCTCGCTGAGGTAGCTTACAAAGGAGAACCATAACGACCCATCCAAATCCTTTCCCATCGTGTTCTACTGCAAATCCACTACCAAATACAGGCACTATACGTCTTCTTATATAGATGTACACATCTATACACTCCAGCACAAGCTCTATTTATAACAGCACACACCCTCCCTGGTGATTTTCAAGACTGACCACAAATCCCCTGCCCCGGTGTTTTGCAGTGCGATACAGCAACTCCCCCACAAAGGGGGAGAGCCTGGGTCTCCATCCCTGCCGCCGGTGGGGCCCAGAACAGTATGTGGGCAGAACGTGACTTGACGTCAGTCCCCAGCCTGTTGTGAGGTCTCCCTGTCAGTGGTGGGGGACACAGTCAGGCAACCTCCAGCTATACTTCAAATCTGAGTCAGGTCCCCCCTTCTCAAGACAACCTTCCCCAAGCCCACACGTTTACTCTCTGGGCCAGTTATGGGCTCACTTGTGTTCCCTCAAAATTCCTATGCTGAATTCCGAACCACCCCCCCACCCCCTGCTCAGAGTGCCTTCAGAGATGCGGTGGTCAGGAGGTGACCAGGGTAAAATGAGGTCACCAGGGCACACCCCAGTGCGATATGACGGGTGTCCTTATACGAAGAGGAGATCAGGACACAGTCACACTCAGAGGGATGCCCTTGTGAGGGCACAGGGAGAAGAAGGCTGTCTGCACCGCGAGGTGAGGGGCCTTAGGAGAAACCAATCCTGCCGACACCTTGATTTTGGACTTCTAACTTCTCCAGAGCTGTGAGGAAGCAGACTTTGGTTTTTAAGTCCCGCATCTTCGGTATTGGTTACCTTGTGTTCTTCTGACTCCTCCTTCCCCTGCCATGTTGTAGGCATACGTGGAATCCCGAATCTTCCCCCTCGATGGGGGCGTCGGGTGGAGACTTCATCTACCCATCTTTGTTTCCGGAGAACAGAGCAGACCCAGCGGCTGGAAAGCTGGAGCCTCCGTGCAGATGCCAGCAATTTCCTTCTGTGCCAATTTTCACGTATTCACTGCTGTTCCTCACAGTTCTTGGTCCCTCCTGGGCCCTGGTGTCTGGCACTTGGGCATCTACAACTCTTCTCTGCATCTTCCTCTCATGCCCAGGTCAGTGGTCGCCCTCTGGTGGGCTCTCAACGATGACTGACAGACCCGACAGGACCACAGAAACCGGACACGATGCTTTCCAAAGCAAGAGGGAGGCAGAGCCAGGGATCTCTCCTTCCGTTCCAACAAGGCTGAGTAACGAAGTTGGTCCGTCCTCGATTTTGTTCAGGTAACTGGAAATGCAGACAGACCCAGGAGGCACTTTGGTGATGTAACAGCCTGAGTGTGTGTCTGCAGAATCAGAGCTCGCGCGAAGCCCGAAGCAGGCTGTGACACTGAGGGGGAGACTCGGGAAGCCTGGAATTGTGACTTCGCACCGGCCCGCATCTGTCTGCAGGTCAGGCACACGAGGGGACGATGACTCTACTCAATGCCACCACCATGCCTCGGCAACTCGTCAGGAGGCTGACCCTCTGTCTGGAAGCAAGAAGAGGGCAAGAGCCCCGCCGGCTTTATGAAATGCAAAGTGCGGATCTATCTTTGCTTGGAAAGATGCCCCGGGAAAAGCAAAAAGGTATTTATTGAAAATATGAAGCCACATATTGTTACCCATCTGAGTAAAAGTTCTCCAAGGTGTAGTCAGGGTAAGAACACGAAAGACTGGTGGACGTGTAGGGTTTTTCGGTCTGAGTAGTTTCTCACAAAGAGTTTTGAAGACCATTTCACCAGGCAGCCCAGACCCCCACAGCGTGTGCTTCTGCCCACCCGCTCTCCTCACTTGTTAGGAGCCAGCGTGTGTGTGTTTCTTTCTTCTCGCTTTGAGCATCTCCTTCCCACGTCGGCTACTGTTTTTCCTCTCTTCCTTGCAGTAACACCCCGAGTTCCTGCACATATTCATTCCACGCCCACTGTACCTGTCTTCTCTAGGGAGCCACCTGTCACCACTAAAGTGTCGTTATTGTCATTTTCTGCTTTCGTGCAAGCCACCATAAGGTGTTTTATAGGGTAGACAGGGCGCTGTTATTCAACCGTGCAGCATCAGGAGAGACTGAAACTAGGCTCTGTACACCAATTTTAGTACAGGAGAAATCACTGATACCCTTGAAGAATGAGAGTGATGATGTACTGTATTCTGCTACTCACGAATGCAGTGTCGATTGGGAGCTGGAGGCAGACAGTGGGAAATTAACATAAATCGAGATTTCTTACATTGTGTGTAGTTGGAAAGTAGCACTCTTCCGAGGAGGAAGTCATAAAGCACTATTACCAGATGTTTTCTTGGCAGACTTTAATTACTCTCCTGCTCCCTGTCGTTTTTAATGATACCCATTGGCGACAGCTACTAATGCATGCTTCCCTGCTTATCCCCTGGGATTTCAAGTTTTTCATGTGTGTCTGCTCTTCCGCATAGGTCTGAATTGTCAGGTGATTACAAAATACCATCAGCAACTCTAACAAACAGGCCAAGGGTTTGGAAGTATAAGTGGGCGTCTAAGTATCTATGTGGAGAGCAAAAGGTGAAGATCGTGACAATGTTAATCCGGGAAGACCACAGAGCGCGATGGAATATGGCGCCGTGCCCAGAGCTAAAGGGTCACATTCTTGGCTAAAGGTAAGCACAGTGAGCATTCAAAACGTCTGCGCTCAAATTTCCTTCCCATCTGGAAACACTGTCCTTACTAACTGCTGACCACAAAGATTGCTTCTACTGGAAATAGCAAGGGAAAATGATCAGTCTTCATAGACGACTGCCAATAAGAAAACACTGCACAGGGGGAAAAATCTGCACAGGAAAATAAAAAATTCCCTAATTTCAGTCATGGCTTTTCTCCCAGTGTAATAGTAAAACTAAATTGAAAAAGATGTAAGACTATCAATAAATTTTACTGATTTCAGGCAAAGATGTCACATACAGGTTCCTAAATTTGAAACTCTTTCCTCCTATTCTAATCTTTCCTAAACTTTGGCTCTATCCCGGTGTATTTCCAAATTCCTGGGTTTCTGCCTGCCCTTTCAAGGATTATTTTTAAGAGGATTCTGGCCTTTCTGTGGTTAATGATTTAAGGCAGAGCCAAACTGGAAACTGTCACCAGGAAAGTGACAGGGGATGCTTCTGTTGACAAATCCTTTCAGTATCGCACTGAAGGCCTTACTGAGTCTCCAAAGAGGGTAGAAAAAAGATCTGAATGCATTCTTATTAAAATTTTTGAAGAGAAACTTTTGTTTTGTGGAACTGGAGTCTGTAAATGCATGTCTCCCCAGAACATGAGGACAGTTCATTTTATTGAGTAAATGAAATATGCCTTCCAAAGTACTGGTGCAATTTTAGGGTATTTAACCAACTTCTCCATTCTTAAGAGTATAAGCATCAAGGTAATCCTTTTCTACTCATTCTCAAAATACAATTGAAGGTGATCTGAATTACTGAGGATTTACTACATTGATTCACTTCTGATCTTGAAAGAATAAAATGATTTGTTAAAAATAAGATACTTGGAAGCTAAATGTGCTTTAGAAAACTGAGCAACCATCATGTGCTTTTTCTTTTTGTTTTTAAAGGGAGAAGGACCAGCAAGGGTATAAAATTTTAAATCAGAAGCTCACTTATGAACACACACAGAAGCAAAATATTTTTAAAGGAGGTTATTATGGCATGAATCACTTTTATGAGGCCGTATCAGACCTGCAGAGGCCGTTTGACAGAATATCTATGAATTGTCAATCACCTAATTATGCTGTTTGACCTTCCTTCTCCTTGAACTTCACAGCCATAGTTAGCTGGACAAGAAAAGCCGACATACCTGAACAGATGTATTCACAGCCTCGGTTCATTCTAAGTAGAGGACATTCTCTGTGATTTAGAAACAGAGTTTCTAGCTTAAGACATCATAAAATTGAATGAAGACATTACTTTCCATTTGTCTGACCTCAAAAGAAGTATTAAAAATGTAAATCACCAAATTACCTAGATCATTCTAGGCTCGTCGAAATATCTAATTCATTTTCTCCTAGACTAAATGCTCCATGATTTGCATTGTATACATTAAGTAAAATAATGTGATATACACTGATACCAGTGCAGGGTGATTTTTTTTTCCAATTTTATTTTTCACAGTGGGTATTAGAACCGTACTAGAAATACAATTACTAACATCACTTATACTGGTGACACCAAGGAAACCAAGGTCCTATCCCCATTTAGAATTTAGAAATCAATTGAAATAGTAGGTCATTTATGAAGGGAACCAGCCTTCAAACACATTTTGACTCCTAAGTCTGTATGCATTTCCTTTTTTCTTTTTTTATTTAAATTCCGTTAGCCAACATATTGTACATCCTTCATTTTGGAAGTCGTGATCACTGATTCATTCATTGTGTACAACCCCCAGGGCTCACCCATACGCACTTGAAGGAGCAGTTTCACCTTCCAGTCACAGGCGTGGCGTGGCGGAGCAGCATTCCAGACAGACCCACAGAAAGGCCTGATAAAATTAAAAGAACATAGCACAGACATGTTTTCTTTCCTTGGGCATCTTAAAAGAAAAAAAACAAAGTGTGCAGGTTGATAAGAACGGATGAAAAAAAGCAACCGAAGTCGTAACCAAGGGATTTTCCTGCACGGAGATCCTGGGAGTCGAGAATTCCAGGACCATGCAAGGGTTTGCTTCGGACAGACCATCTGGATTCACCGCCAAAGCGTGGAGAGGAGAATCAGCACACCTAGGCTTCAGACTGACATTTGAGTTCCTTGAATGTCAGCTTTCCTCAGGGTCTAAAATGGGGAAAATAAAATCTGTTGCTCTTTTACTTTCTAACACATCATTTATAGAAAGATTCTGATCTTAAGACCAACTCCTGCAGTCTAGAGTCTAGGCAAGTATCATGATCGTGCGGAATGTCAACGTGTAGGTTATTCGGAGTTTCCTGCAAAGGAATTCAAAATAAAAAACAAAATCTGTCTGTTGATGGACTTTATGAACCACAGTAAGTTTTCCAGATTCATCCACATCTGCATCCACAGTGATGCAAATGAACTGAGGAGCCTCCAGTAAACAACTAACGTACACATTATTTCCTTGCCTTCTGCCCAGTACTGACCATGGTGTGCTAAGCAGTAAAACCAACATACGATTCATAGACTTCCAGCTTGACCGTTTTATAATTAGCAGATTATAAACCCAGAAAATCTGGATTAAAAACCCAGAAAATGTGATTTCTTGGTGTACAGAGACGCCCAGTACAGCACAAAGAGGCTGGCTGACTAGGAGGAAAGGGTTTTTTTTTTTTTCCATTTCCCTTAGGGAAACCAAAAAATTGTGTTTTTTTTTAAATTACCAAAATAAAAAAATAAAATAGGACTTTTTTCCTAAATAGAATTATGACTAAGTTAGCTAACTATAAGCTCTTTTGAAAAAAGAAAGATTTTACAAATGTTTAAATTTACCTTTGTGTTTTAAGAGATCTCACTGACCGAAGTTATCATGCCACTTAGTCATGTTAAGTGTCCCAGAAAAACTGAAAATGTAAATTAATGGCAGAGCATTTTATGCCCAAGGCTAAACCACACATACTACCTACCAGAGATAGGACCTGCACACAAAGCCCTGCTTGGTTCCCTGCAGGCTCTGGGGAAAAAAGCAGAGATTGCTTCCCATTCTCCTTTATCTTCCTTTGGTCTTTCTTTTCTAAGTTTTAACGGGTTCTCCTGGAGACCCACAGTCCTGAGTCTGACTCCGATCCTTTCAGTGTGATGCGTCTCCTTCCAAACTCTAAATGTCCAACTAGCACCTGACTCCTTTGTTTCACCAAAAAGAAAAGAAAAGAAGGCAAACCCTCAAATTTCTTGAGATCCAAACTCTTAAATGTTTAATAACAGAAGCAAATTCCACTAAACAACCAAACTATTTTCTATCAAACTGGTTCTGTGCAAAGGACAGCACCTTCTCGACGTTTGTGGTTGCTCACCCCGAATGCCTCAGGGACCGAACTCGCTCTCCAGACTTCGCCTCTTCGCCACACTGAGAAATTCCCAGACCATCATCGTCTCCAGCGCTTGCTGCCATTCCTTCCCGCCACCTCCCTGTCTCTCTGGCTCACGCTACACTTCAGCGAAGACTTTAATGTCAGGGTCACACTCATTTATTTCTCCCTAATACAATTCCTTCCCATGTAACTTCAGTGTCATTGGGAAAGCCCGTCTGGTGTGCCTGTCTCAAAGTTCTTCTCACCTTTCAGTTCCTTTACATTTCTTTTCCATTTTACCACAGTGGTTGTTCCCCATGGTCACATCCTGGATCGGGTCATCTCTTGGAAATCCTTCACATCTGCAAACAGGAACTGTGAGATGTCCCAAAGCCAACTCCCTCCTCTTGTCCTCTCTTTCTCCCACCACATGGGTGGCTTTTTTGGCTTCAGACACCCGTCGTTTGACTCCTCTTTCCTTTACGTTTGTTAAGCTACCGTGCATCGAAGAGCGTCAGCACATGGGGCTTCTTCCATTCGTGTTTCTGTGCCTCACGTGTGCGGCGCCAGGCTAGACCAGCGGTTGTCTTCCATGCGTGGAGAGATGCTGTCGTGCAGAATTGCCCAGTCCTCTCTCCTGGCCTGGTGTAATCCACTCCACCCCTCAGGCTGTGTGACAGAGCGGTCCGCGTACGTCCTGCAGACCACTCCCTCCCCCGTTCCCTTTGCTGACTCATAACCTTCACCTTGAGTTTACTCCAAATTAATGAAACCTTTAAATCTATCTACACGTCTAATAGCCTACCTGCTTTTCCATCTCTTCACCTACTTATTCAGCCACTTATTCAAAAATATTTATTAAATTGTCCATAATATGCTAAATAGTATATTAGATGATGGGGTAAAAAGAAATTCTGACAAGGATGTTTATTCTTGGGGAGCTCATAGAATAACAGAAAAGAAAAACATAAATAACTGCAGCTTCATGCTTCATGGGTGTTTTATTATGTTAATGGAAAAGGTAGGTAAAGGATGGTTATGTTTCATTTGGGGACTCTTGATTGCTCAGAAGCATTCCAGGGTGCAACTTGCCTGCACCTTGCCTGCACCACCTTGCCTGCACCACGGACGCATTCAGCTACATCCTTTCAGCCGTCTCTCACCAAAATGACTAGGAGGAGGAATGCCCAACAGAAGAAAAATACAGAGGATGGGCCTTCTGCAACAGAGCTAATGGCTATCGACATAGACAATATGTCAGAAAGGGAATTCAGACTAACAATTATCCAGGCAATAGCTAAGTTGGAGAAAGCCGTGGATGACAAAATGAAATTGATTAGGGCAGAACTGAAAGCCACCAGGGATGATGTTCACAATGTTCTCAATGTCTCTGTACATTAGGATTATAATTCATTTTAGCTTACACTTTTTACTTATTTGATTTATTATAAAATTTATCATTTGAATATGTATTACCATTAAAATAAGAGAAGTGGTACGTGTTGGTCAGGACTCTCCAGAGGAACCAAACCAATAGGATGGATATAAATTTTCTAAGGGAAGAACTCGTGGGATTGCAGAGGCCAGCGTGTTCAAAGTCTGCAGGGCAGGCCGGACACTCGGGCAGGATTTTGGGGTTAGTCTTGAGGCAGAATTCCTTCTTCTCCAGGCAACCTTGGTTTTTGCTCCTAAGACTTTCAAATGACTACATGAGGTCCACCCACATTATCAAGGGCAATTGCCTTTACTTAAAGTCAGCTGGTTATAGATGTCAATAACATTAACAAAATATCTTCACAGCAGCATCTAAACAAGCATTTGTCCAAACAGCTGGGTGCCTAACCTAGCCAAGCTGTTGCATAAAATTAACTGTCCCAGGATATTATGGACTGAATTGTGTCCCTCCAAAATTTATATGTTGGAGCCTTAATCCCCAGTAGGGCTGAATTTAGAGATAGGGTTTAGAAGGAGGTGATAAAGGTTAAATGAGCTCAGAAGGCTTGGACATTAATCTGGTAGGACTGGTGTCCTTCTCTGAAGAGGAAGAGACACAGAGATCTGAGGACTCAGCAAGAGCTGGTCATCTGCAGGCCAGGAGACTGGCTTTCCCCAGAAACCATCCTTGACGCACCTTACTCTCATACCTACCACCTCCTGAAATGTAAGAAAATAAATTCCTGTGGTCTAAGCCACCTAATCTGCGGTGTTTTGCCATGTCACCCTAGCAACAATAATACATAAGGTATTATTAAAGAAGAAAAAAGAGAGAGAAAGCCACCTACTGAAGACAATGATTGGTACAATACTAATATTCAACCTGGCTGTGTATCAGATTACCCAGGGAACTTTCACAAGCATTGTTCCCACGCCCAAACCCTGCGGTTCCCACTCAGTACTGGGGGATGAGGAAGGCGTGCACCCACATGCTGCACTGTTCACAGCAGCACGCTGCTGAGCAGAGACTCTGCAAAGAGGGTTGTGACATGGGACGCTGTAGTAAGGAGGAAATCTTATTATTTCTATTTGCATGATATATATTTGTATCATATATATATTTGGGCCTGAACGATACTGAATGTGAGGACTGACTGAATGTGCGGCCAACTTACAGAGGGCAAGAAATAGATTTATGGGTATAATCAAATCTCAGTGAAACAAATCCCCACAAAATGGACAACTGGCTTTAAAGGACTCCAGTACAGAAAGTGATTATTAACATAAGGCTCACAGTGCAAGCACAGGTGACCAACAGGAGCGGGCAGAGTTTCCAGAGTCTCCTTTAGTCTTCAAAAGAGGCAAAGGCTAATGGTCTCATCGAGTTTGACCAGAGTCTGTCCAAGATCCTCAGAATTGTCAGAAGACCATTAGTGCAGATTTACATTCACCCACATTAGCCATCATACTGTGCATTGAAATATTAGCAAAGGATAATTTGAAGTGGTGGCGATTTTGGGAAAATGTATGTCTTAATCCACTTTATCTTTAATGTAAGATTTTTCATATCTCTTTTGGGATACATTTCATGATTCATATACTACATTAGCACATTAGTGCGCATGGAGTCTACCAGATGGTGCTGAGAACTGGAATGGGCCGTAAGACTTGAGAAAATGACAGTTGTTGGGGTCCTTGATAATGACGGTTTCCGTGGGATTGTTGGGTCGAAGTCTTGCTTGAAATACACTCGGATGAGAATAGAGGTGAGAAAGTGAAGACAAAAAAAAAAAAAAAAAAAAAAGTGAGAAAGTGAAGACAAGTCTTCTCAGGAAATTTGCTCTCAAGGGTCAGGGTGAAATAGACTAGGAGCTTACGGGATAATCACGCCATGGAAGGATGTTAGAAAGGGAGAAAACACGGCATTTTTAAATGCTGATGCAAATGACCCTGTGAAATTAAAATTTGATTACATAATATATAAAGGGAGTAATTTCAAGAGCAAAATTCCAGAACAGATGAGAAGGGGGGGTGGGGAGTCTGGTACACAGCAGGAGAGCTGGCCTTTGCCAGGACAAGAATCCATCCGCTGTCATTGGAGAGTCAGCAGAGTTTATGGGTATAGACCGAAGCCACGGGCAGAGCTGGGAGAGGGTAATGAAGTTCTCCTCTGATTGCTTCTCCATGAAATCAGGAGCAAGTTTGTCAGGGGATGAGAATCCATGTGCACCGATATCTGCAGCTCTTCACCTAGTGACCATAAGAAGCTTCATGGCAAAGGATGACCCACATTATGCAACTAGTAAAATCTATGGTTTTCCCTGAATGTCTTGAATAGCAAGCATTAAACACCACAAACTCTCAATAACAGCTCATCAACTTCTAATTTCTTGTTGTTATGGAATTAGAGTAAAACCCTCGGGGCCCCTGGGTGGCTCAGTGGGTTAAAGCCTCTGCCTTCGGCTTGGGTCATGATCTCAGGGTCCTGGGATCTAGCCCCGCATTGGGCTCTCTGCTCAGCAGGAAGCCTGCTTCCCTCACTCTTTCTGCCTGCCTCTCTGACTACTTGTGATCTTTGTCTGTCAAATAAATAAATAAAATCTTAAAAAAAAAAAAAAAAAACCCTCATTCTCCCTTTTATGGACCACTCCACACTGATGTTCTTCATATCTGGATCTGGATCCACTGCCCACTCTTGTGTCTCCCACCACTCTTGTCCCACCGACTCCAATTTTTCTGTTACCATGTCCTCCCCTCTGGATGTTCACTCCCATTTTCAGAAAAATCCAGTCTTGCTGAAAATCCCCATAGAATAGATTCAGCCCCAACTCTACGGCTGCATGAAATTGTGTTTGTTCCCCCAAACATAATGACACGCCTGTCCCAACTGAACTCTCTTTGCCCAAATCTTCAGTGCTCATGTCTTATCAGTGTGTCTCCCACCAGGTGCTTACGATCTGAAAAGCGAATGTCCCACTCTCCAAGAAGATGCTTCCTGCCTCCTGCTGTGAAGTAGCCCTCGGACAGCAGCTCTGGGGTTGACCAATTTCCGTCTTGGCTCCCAGTGTCTTGCTGGCATGGGCCAGTAGAAGCAGTTCAAAATGAGAAGAGAGCCCAGAGGGAGGGCTTCTAGAGAGGCCCTTCAGCACTCTGAGCCAGGACATGGGACTCAGAGCAAAGTCCTTGCAAGCTTACAGCCCGCCCATCTGCTCCTTTGTAAGAGACCAAACAAACCGTATTCTCATGCAAGCTTCCCACGTGACTATTCTCTCTGCCCCTCACATTCTGTGCAAACACGTGGAATCCTAATGGTTAAAGCACAGAAAGGGCCAGGGGACTCCAGGTCAAACCTTCATTTAGAATACCTCTCTCGGGCGATTTAGAGACATTCGCTGCGGCAGGAAAAATAAAACAAAACAAAACACCAAGTTATGTAACCTGCCTGCTATCACACACGACTCTTATTATCACCACCTGAACAACACAACCAGAATGAGGGCTTCGCTTCAGAAGTCATTTCTGATTCAGGGAATGGTCACGGCAAGTTTAGAGGTAGGGACCTGGCAAAGCACAGCCCCACAGAAATTCACAAAGAGGAATATGCACTTGGAAGTTGCATCTGATGGGCTTCTTTCAGGCTGAAAGAGATTCTTGGCTCGGGGGAAGAGATGTGGCATGACATTACAATCGAAGGAGTGACGGCGCCCAGCCTCCCTCTGCGCTGGGTCTGCTGGCTTTCAGACCAAGGCCACAGGTTTAGTTTTGCTTCTCTTTGCCTGCTCCCTCTCAACTTTATCCCCAAAGAACTCTATCTGGATGGACCTAAAATCACTGACTTGTCGTGGCTTTTTTATTATGCACCCAAGACCCAGTTGGTTTCAGGTGAGGAGGGAAGTCATAACCAGCTATAAATATGCATAAGTCCTCTTCCGGTTATTGATTTTCTCCTTCACACCTAAGTGCTAGCGAGGGAAGAAATGGAATGGAATGTCTCTCAGCCTGCAAGCCACAGAACTTGTTGATGAGAAGTAGCATCAACTTAGAGAACCTTGAGAGGAGGGTTGGGGCACGAGCTGACACCCCAGTAGGCAAGGAGTTATCACTTATGAGGAACTAAATATTGCAAGTTTCTGTGAAGGAAAAGAAGTTTTTCCATTATTCATGCAAACACAGTTAATGATTTCATTTCACATTCAACCAGGGAGGCCTAGCATGACTAAAAATAGAAGCTGATCTCAAATGCCACAGGCATCGGTTTCATTGGTACCTATAAAGAATGAAGCACTTCAAACAGAATAATAAAAATAGTACCACATTTGTTCATAATGGGTAAGAAAATCCAGGCAAACCAAACTTTGCAGGCTTTTGTTTCTTGGGTAAAATAATTCCACTTGATTAAGTCTATGAAAATACCATCTCAGTTTATAGATTTAAGCCAACCTGCAAGATTCATATTAACTTTATTGATCTTAAACTTCATCTGATCTTGCCTGTATTTTACATTTAGTTCCATGCCAAAGAGATGTATGTTTTAGGGTATGAGTAAAATTTAGAGGCTGGCAGCACTAAGCCTTCACCACTATTCCCATTAACATTTTTCTAGCTATATTTTAGATAACATTAAGAATTTATTCATAGTTTTATTAGGTGGTATACTTGATTCATGTGGTGCTGCCCAAGCCTGCCAATAAATACTGGCCTGTCCAATGTATTTCATTCGCCTGAGGACAAGCACAGATCTATAAATCTTCATTCAGTGTCCCAGGATTCAAAATCTAGCCCAGGGTCCCTGCGCAAAGAGAAATTCAGAATCAAACAGTGCATGACAACAGCAAGAAGGGCAGAAAGGCACAAGACCAAAGTGATGTGGAGGCATATAAAGGAATATTTATTCGGAACCCAGAGAGGAAGTGAGCACAGTAAGCCAGAGGCATTGGGTGGAACTCCAAGTTGAAGAACAGTTGGTCTGAGCCGTGACAAAGAGGCTGACCTTGGAGAGGTGGAGAGGAAAATTTGGAGGATGGTTGCCATTAGGTAGAGCAAAGAGATTGAGCAAAGTCAGAAACGTAGAAAATGCATAGCAACTTCAGACGGCAGTTTACCCGAGGCGAGCTCCTCGGAGGAGAGCGGGGGAGATGGAGTCTGGTACTAGAAGACTTGAATGCCAGATCAAGGAATTCAACATTTATCCTCTAGATAATAGGGAAGCCTTAGATATTTTAGGGTCCACTGATAACTTCATAAAGCGTCAATTTAGGAAGGCTAGACTTCGTTGGCATACACAGGGAGAACGAGAAGCCATACTTTGGAAGCTGTTGCATGAGGGCAAGTAACAGGCGACAACGCTGCAGTGAAACGGTACGGGAAGGAGCGGACAGCTGGAAGCAGACGGGAAGGCTGGGGTCGGAGGAGGGTGCAGCAGCTAGCCGCAGGTGCTCAGGAGAAGGTTGGGGCGGGGACAAGAGCTGGGAATGGGAGTCTGGCCGGAAAGGGGCTTGCGAGTGGCCGCGTGGTGTCAAGCTCTCGGAGGGAGAGATGAGGAGGAGAAAATGAGTGCGTGGATTCTGAATGGCGGGGCTGTAAGCCTAACGTGGTTATTAGCCGCAGGAAGGAGCAGACGGAAAGCTGGATTCTAAAAGCAGCCGAACAGTTCTGAAGGACAAACTTCTGTTCAGATCCCAATGGTTTCAGAGTTTGGGGTTAATCGAAACTGTAGGTCTGAAATTGGAATTAATCGTTTTCTTTAATTTTATAAAAGAACACAGAAAATTAGTAAAAACAGATGGGAAAATAGGCTATTGCTAAGAATTTTTACATTATTAATTAAAAAATGATTTAAAACATTAAGAAATCATTGTTATGCTCTTATCAGACCTTTGGTTAATCTGGACTCTAGGTCTGGCTCCTTAACCTGCTACATAAATGTCTTGCATTGCTGGAGATGGACAGTAGGTGGATGATGGATAGACGGGTATCAGGGTGGTATTAGTTCTTGTGGTACACTAGTAACACCAGGATTCGTAAATAATTGCTTATATCCAAGAGAAAGTTATTTTCAATGAAAGAGGAAAATTTAACAAGCCTGAGATAATGCGCACCGTGGGGATGCTTCCAACTAAACCTTTGGAGAGAGGTTCAACCACATGACAGTGGGAGAGTTGCCATGTAAGCCAGGAGGCGGGAGACTAGGGTCCCAGGCTCATTTCCATTCTACGAAACATCTGTGCTACCTAGTGCATGTCTTGGGCTATCCGTGGCTTCAGCCGTGAGTCATGGTAATTATGCCTTCCTTTGCCAGAGGCAAAATATTCCTTAGAGCCATTTTGTTGCCTAAGGCCTCTGATACAGATAATAAGAAGTGACAGGCCTCGCAGTTCAAACATGGTGGGAAGAACCCATGCAACAAGGCATCATTCTCCCGAGTCCCTACCACAGGAGAATGAAGGGGTAAAAAGCTCATGAAACACAAAGACAAAGCAAGGAGAACGGGAGACAGTGGTGAATGAAATCAAGTTTTGGAAGCTAGAGACCAGATGTACCCGTGAGTGGTAACTCTTTTAGCAGAATGGGAAAAGTACAAAATAAGGGCCTACGGTGGGAGATCCCAGGAGGAACGTGGTATCATGTCGCAAATGAAGAAGGTCCAGGAACCCAGCGGCCATCTATGGAGGAATGCCTGATGCCAGTGTGAGACGAGCAGAGTCCCCACCTCTATCAGCCAAATGCTGGCATTTTCTTGTTGGAGAGACTGGGCCACAGAGACTCTCCTCTTCGGGCACCTGGCTCAGCCAAGGACAGGCTGCCTTCCTGAAGGTGAATGAAAGTCTAGAATAGTGGTCTCCCAAGGAAGTCTCTGAAATGACGAGAATGTTGTATGTATAAGCTGCCGCATGACTCACAAGCCACTCTGGCTCTTGAACACTTGGAATGTGGCTAGTGCAAGGGAAGAAGTGAGATTTTCATGTTAATTCAGTTTAAGCCATTTAAATTTAAATAGCTCCATGTTGCCCGCTGTCGAAGAGCAGAGGTCTAGAACCTGCAGGTGGTGGTCCCTTTGCCTTTATTTCCCCCCCGCCCCCCAGAATCTAGGGTAACAGCAGCCAGCTTAGGGCACAGGTGGGAGAGGATGGCAGATTTCTCTTGGGAAAACTGAGCTGCCCAAGAAGAAAAACCTAGACACAGATGCATCGGTGGGTTCTCTAGGAGAACAAGGTGGTCTCCATCAAAACCGCCTGCAGGACAACCCCCTTCAGGGAGGCCCTCACTTGCATGGTACGGTGAATTGGGGTTTTTATCAACTCCCTTTCAAATAAAAATGGGCAACCAAGCATTGTCAGTCGTTTGAAGAAGACCTCTAACATGCATCCACGAAAGGATAGGAAACTTTTCGTGGGGGGCAGTGTGATGGTTATCAGGGAGCAGCCAGCACGAAGCCCCGGGGAAATTAAACCATAGAGAGAGAACAATTCAATCAGGGAGTGAGGAGGGAAGGAAGGTGAGGAAGTCTGACGAAGGCTGAGGTCAACAGTGAGAACTCACAGTCCATGGCAAGAAGCCAGCTCCAGGCAGTGCAGGAGACTCTGAGCTGTTAGGTTCCCTTGAACTTCACGGGTGTCGCAGGGGCCACGTAGCCTCTCTTAGCTATACTGTTGTTCAGGCATAGTAGGGAAGAACAGCAGATTCAGGGCAAATTCTTCCCCACCATGGAGCTGAGGAACAGTAGCTGACATCTGGATTTGTTTTTGTTTTTTTTTAAAGTAGCTCCATACCCAGTACAGAGTCCAAGGCAGAGCTTGAACTCAGGACTCTGAGATCAAGACGTGAGCTGAGATCTGACTCTTAACTGACTAAGCCACCCAGGAGCCCCTGACATCTGCATTTTACTTAGAATGTAGACTAATTCAGCCTAGGAGCCCAAGCCCTCCAGAGCCCCTGGGAATGGTTCCCTTCCCCCCTCCCCTATTCCCCATACCCCCAGTGTGACGTGATGGAGGGCAGCTCCTATGGCCTGACAGCCTCCGTGTTCCATGATGGTCCTGAGTGGCTTGGGTTTCACAAGCAGCCTCATGAAATAGGCACATGACAATGAAAAACTTCCAATTTAAAGCAGCTTCGAATAAACATTTATTTAGAACAAGGAGATAATGAGCGATTATTTTCATTTCTAGAACATCACAGATGTTGTTCATTAGGGTATGTCAATCAGAAACAATTCTTTCATGTATGTGAGTTCATTGTCAAGAATTCCCAGGGACTCATTTGAATAAAGTTGAAGGGCTTCTTTATAACCCAAGTCTAGAATCTAAGGGAGCCATTGAGGGGGAAATGCAGAGGCTAGGGTGTCAACACACACCAAGACATTTCAGTTGAGAGCTTAATACACACAGCCTTTTCATCTGTGTCCCTCATGATCAACAGAAGGTTTTTCTAACTGATTTTTGTTTAGGGGTTGCTGCTTGTAAAATGTGAATCAAGTAAAAAAAAAAAAAAAAAATCTCTACATCGCAAGAACCAAAAAATACAACATAACTTGCATCCTGGAATTCAGCCTCCTAGCCAGCATTTCGTACGTTATCAATATAACTAAACATTTCAGAAGTACAAGATCTGAGTTCAGATCCCAGCAGTACTATTTGCTTGCTCTGTGACCATGGGAGAACCACCTAACCTGTCCATCTGAACTTTGGCTTCCTTATCTGATACACATGGTACTGGGCTGTAAAGTGAGGAGTATACTAAGCATGAAAATTCCAGTTATTAAAGAGAAGACAGAGTCCAGAGAACCCATACCCTAGCCATGGCTACCCATGAATATTAATCAATATTTAATAATCCGAAGAAATGTCTATCAGAGCCACTTGATTAACTTAATATATTATATTTAGCACAATACAGTTCCTATTGTCTCCAAAAGACATTCATCAATATTTACATTCTGTTCCTCTGTTTATTGAAATTTCACAGAAAACTGCCATTGGCATTTTCTATAAAATGAGCAAAAAGTCACTTTCCAGAGCTATTTAAATAAATAGCACCGGGCACCTGGGTAGGTCAGTCAGTTAAGCACCTGACTCTTGATTTCAGCTCAGGTCTTGGTCTCAGAGTGGTGGGATCAAGCCCACGTCAGACTCCGCACTGGGGATGGAGTCCGCTTGGGGGTTCTCTCTCCCTTTCCTTCTGCCCCTCGTCCCGCAGTAAATAGATAAGTAGCACATACCTCTCTCAACAGACACACATTCTCAATGTACTTCGTTACAAGACATCCCTGCTGCGGCTGATTTTGCCTGCTGATAGCGAGTTCAGGGATTTGTGGAAGTAAAAACACTATTTTTCATTTCCCTGTTGATAGTCCTGGAAGACCATGACCATGCACTGCCAAATCTGGGGCGTAACCACGGCTGCAAAGACTACATTTGTCACTTAATTCAACACCCTTTACAATATTCTTGGCCATCATCATGCAAGGCCAGGCATGTGGTGAGCGACGGTACGGGGACAAAGACCTGAGTTAAAGCAACGCTAGCAGAAGAGCAAGGCCCTAAATTCTGAATTGGGGGCTCGGTCATGGAGGGGGCTCCATGCTGGGTGCGGAGTCTGCTTGAGATTCTCTCTCGCTCTCCCTCTGCCCTTCCCCTACTGTCTCTCTCCCTCTCTCTCCTCTTTTTCTCTCTGTAATGAATAAATCAGTCTTAAAAGAAATAATAATTTTAACAATGGGGCAACACCTGAGCTGCCAGTGCTGGTGGAGCTTAGCAGAGGAGGGAGGTCAGAGCTGCACAGCCCGCACGTGAGCTCGCGGGGGTGCGAGTCCGCCTCTCCCCGGGGTGGGACTGGTCATCGCAGCGGATTCTGCCATGTCCCTGCTTTGAGTTAAGGGCTTTAGACATTTCAGACGAAGATAAATTTTAAGACCAGCTCAAAGATCCTATCCGCTGAGAGTTCCGAAAAATGTTTTGTTTTGTTTTACTTTTGGATCGTAGGTCACTGCAAGAAATCAAATACAGAAATACATGAAAATTAGCCTATGAACAAAATATCCAGGTCTTCATTTACGGCCAGGGTTGAAGCAGCTCTTGCTTCACCTCTGCCCTGAAGCGGCAGAGAGTTCAGAAGAGCACCGGGCCCCGGCTGCCCGGCCAACAAGCACAGGGTGTCTGCTCGCACAGCAAGAAGCCAGTAACCTGACCGAGGGGGAAGGTAGGTCAGCACACGGATTTGTCAGCATTTTTTCAGCTGTGTGGCCTAGGCAAGTCACCTCTGCACACAAGGGCTTGGCTTCCGCATCGTGAATTACAGGTAAGGGCGTGTAAAGCATTTCGCATTTACCTTGCAGGGTTGTTGGGAGAGCAGAGGAGAGGACAGTGTTGGAGGAGGCCATCGAGAGGTCGTGACCGCTGGTTCTGGGCACCTGGTGGCTTCTCACCTCCTCTTCTGCCCTCGGAATATACATCTGGCCCCTGTCCCCATGCCTGCTGCCATTTCAAGGCATGGCCTTGAGAAGCAACGCATTGCTGGGACCATCTGGCCTGAACGTGTGACTGAACTCTGTGAAGGTGTCGCGACGCTCTCTGAGGATTCTGGCAGGTGGGCCCACGGGTCTGCTCGGCCTGCGGATCTGCTCGGCCTGCGGATCTGCTCGTCCCGCTGTCGAGACAGGCCTCTGTGAAATTTCCCTTGCTTATGAAACCTGCGCATACCCGTGGACACGGCTCCCCTCTTTCCTGAGTCTCTCCTTGTGAACCGTGGGTAGGAGCTGGTTTGCGAACCAACAACAAGATGGTCAGAGGTGAGAGGAGGGAGGAGGTAGAAGATCTGGGCTTGGGCCTTGAACTTAGCCGGCCGGCATTCCACGCCCGGCTCTGCCGCTGACTCCCTTCACCTCTGAGCTTTGCCAAGCCATTTGCCCTGGTGTGCAAGGGTAACGCTGGTCGCCGTAGACACGCGGGGGGCTTGAGGAATGCTGCTTCACATTTAAGAGCTTATCACACCATAAGAAATTCATCGTGATTTCTGGCTATAAAAGAAAGAAACTTAGAGAATAAGAAAGGTTCATAAGGAAAAGGTTTCGAAATGTAAAACCTCCTCCTCTGCTTCCCCTTCTGCAGAGTGGGTGGTGAAGGAACCAGGAGATATTCAGCCCTCCCCCAATCAGTATAAATTTTGCTAAGCAAAATATAATTTTGCCAGGGACAAAATGTGTTGCTAGTAGAATGAGGGTTGGTGTTTTTGGAAGCAATCGGTATGATAGCCATGCTTTCAGCCTTTAACCCCTTGGGCAATTTCTGTAATGATTCTGTTCATACTAACAGACTTAGCTTTGCATTTCTGTATCAGACCTTACAGCACATTTCAATAGTATCCACACTGCCAATTTGAAAAACTCATCATCTAAAGGCATATTTACTATTTTTCTAAAGCTAATCATTAAGCAATTGTAATGATCCAATACAAACATTAAATTATTAAAATACTGACATAAGAAGATTTCTCACTACAGGCTTTGGGAGAAACTTACTTGTTTGCTACATAGATTTCATAGCTATTTAAAACAATCTGTTTCTATACAGCTCTCATTACCTATTCCATTATTAAGAGAGATAACCCAAAGACAAAGGTAGTCAGAGGGTAGTCCGAGGGTAGTCAGAGGGCAGTCAGAGGGCCTTTCACAGCTCTTCAGGGTCAGATGTTCTCTTACAGGTGTCTGATCCTCTGAATCCGTAACACTGGGTGAGCACAGAAGCACTCCGCACGAATGGACGCAGTACCTCCAAGATCAGGCCCTGACAGCATGGCTAAGGCACATGGAGGAGGGGCCCAGATGCCCATGGTCCCCTTCTTGCTACTCTGCTTTCTCTCTCACTGCCTTTTCCTCAGAGATGAAGACCCAGAGCCAAGTGAGCTTCCCAAGGCCACAATGCTGAGTCAAGTTTCCTGATTCCCAGCCCAGTGCCCCTCTACTGCTCCATTCTATCTGGAATCCAGGGAGCGAGATAATGTGGAATGAGCTGGACTTGAACTATGGTAAGACCACTGGAAGCATTCATGAACACAACACTTCACTGTAGTTCTGCCAGGAAGAAGGCTGAATTCTCTTGGATTTTGTGTTTTGATGTTTGGCAGGGCTTCGAGTTATGAATGGCTTTCCATTATTCTCTTGTATACAATAAATATTCAAATCAAATTTCCACACATCACTCCTTATGCTTTTGGAATAAATATCTGTCAACGACTTGATTCTACAGAAGTTATTGTGGGATAACAGAAACACACAGTAATTATCCCAACGCCACTGCTGTCACCACACCCTGACGGCAAGACTGATGCCATCCACAGGAGCAGAGAAACAAATGTCTGCGGTTAAACGTCGGTGTGTCGTGTACCCACCATCCTTGTCAATTACATGCTCCCAGAGAGTGAACTGAAGATTTATTTACAATCCATTTTTCTAGCATTGATTAAATTTTTAGCCATTCTAGTGTTGGAATATTTAGTCTCGAGATGAAGAAAGACACATTTGGTTGTGTTTATTTTCTGGAAACACATAAGAATATATTCTTCAGAAAAATAAATTTTGTGAATAAGCATATTTACAAAGTCATAGTTATGTATAGACTTTTTAAAAAAAATTTTGAAAGAGTATTTATTTATTTGGGAGAGAGAGAGAGCACAGAAGGAGAGGGAGAGGGACAAGCAGACTCCCTGCTGAGCAGAGAGCCAGACATAACGCTCAAACCCAGGACCCTAAGGTCATGACCTGAGCCAAAGGCAGTCACTTAACCGACTGAGCCACCCAGGCGCCCCAGTATGTACAGACTGTTTAAACAAAGTATCACAGCATTGTTACTATGAATGCTGCTAAGAGACTAGATGTTAAAAGTTTTCACCACCAGAAAAACAAATTATAATTATGTATGGTGATGGATGTTAACTTGACATTGTGGTGATCATTGCACAATATATACATACATTGAATTATTGTATTGTACACTTGAAACTACTGTAATGTTATATGTCATTTATATCTCAATAAAATTGTAGTGTACTTTATTAAAAAAATAAAAATAAATAAATGATCAGAAGTGATCATGGCGTACCTCCCCATTAAGTTCAAATCCTATAAGCTAGCTGTCTGAACAGTTAACGTTTGAGAAGTACGAGATGCTAAAATAATGCTACCTGAGTTGGTTCGGATTACTATAACAAAAGCAATATAAGCTGAGTGGCCTGTAAACAACAAACACTTATTTCTCCGGAGGCCGGGAAGTCTACGACACTGGCTGACTTTGTGCCTGGTGGAAGTCCACTTCCTCCCTCATAGACAGTGTCATCTCGCTGTGTCCTCATGCAGGAAGGGAATAGGGAGCTCTCTGGAGCCTCTTTATAAGGACCAGAGTCCTATTCACAGGGGCTCTGCCCTTATGACTTAGTGTCCTTCCAAACGCCCACCTCCCAATACCATCACCTTGAAGGTTAGGATTTCAACATATAAATTTAGGGGTTATGGGGAACATAAATGTTCAATTATAAATACTTTTGGTTAAAAATAAGCAAAGGACATTTATATCACACAAAAGAAGATGACCCCTTTTATACATTTTATAAATTTTTATTTATTTTTTAAATTTGTTTTCAATGTTCCAGAATTCATTGTCTATGCACCACCCCCAGTGCTCCATGCAATCCGTGCCCTCCTTAATACCCACCACCAGGCCCTCCCAACCCCCAACTCCCTCCACTCCAAAACCCTCAGTTTGTTTCTCAGAGTCCACAGTCTCTCATGGTTTGTCTCCCCCTCCTATTTCCCCCTACACCCTTCTCCTCTTTTATATTAATGATAAGTTCAGTCTTACTGCAAATAACATGATATATTGAGTCAATAATCAGCATGATGAAATTAACTTTTATTATTTTTAAACCAATTTATTGAGGCATGATTGACCTTAAAAAAACTGTACACATTAAATGTATACAACTTGTGAAGTTTGGAGATAAATATATTATCACCACAATCAATGCCATCAACCTATCCATCGCCTCTAAAAGTTAGCTCTTGATTGATTGATTGATTGATAAGAATATTTAACCCCAAACATGAAAAGGTGATCAACATAACTAGCCATCAAGGAAAGGCAAATTAAAACCACAGTAAGACATCACTTCTTGCGGGCGCCTGGGTGACTCAGTGGGTTAAGACTCTGCCTTTGGCTCAGGTCATGATCTTGGGGTCCTGGGATCGAGCCCCACATCGGGCTCTCTGCTCAGCAGGGAGCCTGCTTCCCCCTCTCTCTGCCTGCTTGTGATCTCTCTTTCTCTTTCTGTTAAAAAAAAAAAATCACTTCACATCTGTCAGGATAGCTATTATTAAAACCAAAGGGGTGCCTCACTGGGTTGGTTGGAAGAGTGTGCAACTCTTCATCTTGGGATTGTAGGTTTGAGCCCCATGTTGAGTATAGAGATTGCATGAAAATAAAACCTTTAAAACAGAGGGCGTCTGGGTGGCTCAGATGGTTAGGCATCTGCCTTTGGCTCTGCTCATGATCCTGGAGTGATAGAGTCCTGCATTGGGTTCCCTGCTTAATGGGGAGCCTGCTTCTCCCTCTGCCTCTGCTTCTCTCTCTCTGTCTCTCATGAATAAATAAATAAAATCTTTAAGAAAATAAAAATTAAAAAAATTTAAAAAACAGGGCATGTGGATGGTTCAGTTGGTTAAGTGTTTGCCTTGGCTCAGGTCATGATCTCAGGGTCCCAGGACTGAGCTCCACATCGGACTCCTTGCTCAGCAGGGAGTCTGCTTCTCTCTCTTCCTCTGCCTGCCACTCCCTCTACTGTGCTCTCTCTCCGTCTCTGTAAAATAAAGAAAATTTTAAAGAAAAAATAATTAAAAGATAAAAAACAAAAACACAAGTGCTGACAAGGACATGGAGAAAAGGGAATCTCTGTGCACTGTTGCTAGGATTATAGATTGGTATAGACACTATGAAATACAGTAAAAAGGGTCTTCAGAAAAATCATATATGGAACAACCATACGTTAGAGCTGTTCCTCTACTAGGTAAATGTCCTAAGGAGTTGAATTCAGAATCATTCTCTCTCTCTCTCTCCTCTTTTTTTTTTTTTTTTTTTTTTTTTGAGAGAAAGAGAGCAAGCCCATGCAAGAGAAGCGGAGAGAGGCAGAGGAGAGGGAGAGAATCTTGGAAGCAGGCTCCACACCCAGGACAGAGCCCAACCCGGAGCTTGATCTCATGACCCTGAGATCATGACCTGAGCCAAAATCAAGGGTCAGACACTCAACTGACTGAGCCACCAGGCACCCCTGAAATCACAATCTTGAAGAGATGTTTGCTTTCCTGTGTTCGTTGCAGCATTATTCATAGTAACAAAGACATGGAAGCATGCTAATTGTCCATCGGTGGATGAACAGATAAAATATGATGTGCACACACATTATTCAGCCTTATAATAAAAAGGAAATGCTGGGACGCCTGGGTGGCTCAGTTGGTTAAGCGGCTGCCTTCGGCTCAGGTCATGATCCTAACGTCCTGGGATCGAGTCCCACATCGGGCTCCTTGCTCCGCGGGGAGCCTGCTTCTCCCTCTGCCTCTGCCTGTGCTCACTCTCTCTGTCTCTCTGACACATAAATAAATGAAATCTTAAAAAAAAAAGGAAATGTTGTCATTTGTGACAACATGGATAAACCTGGACACCGTTATGCTAAGTGAGGTAAGCCAGATTCAAAAGGACAAATACTGCATGATCTCACAAAGATGGGGAATGTACAACAATCAGACTCACAGAAGCGGAGTGTAGACTGCTGGTTCCCAGGTGCTGAGGGGTGGGGCATGGGGGTATGGGTCAAAGGGCACATGGTTCTGAAAAAGGGGCAAGTCCCAAAGACCTACTGTACCTCACAGTGCCTACATTAACAGTATCAGACCATGTGCATAAAAACGTGCTAAGAGAGCAAACACGGCTTGTGTTTGTAGCTAAAAGTTAAAAGAATTATACAAACAAAAGTCCATTTCTTTTTTCCTTTTTTTTATTTGACAGATAGAAATCACAAGTAGGCAGACAGGCAGGCAGAGAGAGGGGAGGAGGAGAAGCAGGCTCCCTGCTGAGCTGAGAGCCCGATGTGGGGCTCGATCTCAGGACCCTGAGATCATGACCTGAGCCGAAGGCAGAGGCTTTAACCCACTGAGCCACCCCGGCACCCCCAGAAGTCTATTTCAATCTTTTTGTCTGTAGTGATTTGGATCCATACTCTCAAAGGAAAACTGCCTTTAAAATTTCTGACCTACTACCAGTGATAAACTGTTGTGACAGTACAGTGAAAAAAAATCCCATGACAAAACATAACAAAATATATCATAACAAAACATAACAAAAATAACAAAATACCCAGGAACCAGCTTAATAAGATGTGTTATGAACAAGATATGATACTTTTATAAAGAAAACCAGGAAAATATTTTATAGGAAAATAAAAATGACTTGAAAATATAAAATCTGTTGATAGAAAGACTGACTACAGTTATTTATAAATTTCTCAAAATTAAATCAAAAACCCAACAGTATATTTTCCTAATCTCACCAAATAGACTCAGAGTGCTTTTGGAAAAAATAAACAAAAGGTCGATAATCAAAAAGATACTGTAAGATTAATGAAGGAAGCTTTCTCTAAAAATATTAAACTGAATATCAAATAACCAAAGCAAAAAAAAAAAAAAACAGTAAATGTTAAGGATGGGTCATTTAAGAATGATGACGATCTGGGTAATTTGGATTTATATTTTTACAGTCTCTGTGATTTCTAGGGTGGCCATGAAACTCTTCTCCGTGTAGACACAACACAAGATTCCTGAGAAGCAGGAGTCACTGTCAGCTTCACTCCCCTTCCTCGCTTGTATCCATTTCAGAGGTGTGGGTGCGTGATGTAATTTGGTTCCACAGCACGTTGATTTTCTGTTTCTCTACTGGTTTTGTCCGTCACCTTATAAACATCTTTTTATCACAAAAAAAATCCTCCCTTGACCCACACCCTACCCGCAGTCCCCTTCTCCTCCTCCAAAGCACATCTCTCTGAGAGGAGGTTTGTGGGCGTTGCCTCCCACACACACACCCACGAGTCTTCCTTGGCCACCACCTGGCTACATGGCACTTACACTGCACGTGGAAAAGTCACCTCTGAGCCCATGTTACAAACCCAAGGGTCACATCTCTGTCTTCATTTGACTGCACCTGCTAGAGGCATTGGTCCCAGTGGGGCAGTTCACCTTTCTTGAAGGATTTTCCATCCTAGTTTCTGTTCTATCATTCATTGTATTATATAACTCATTATATTAATAATTATCTCACTTGTTAGTGCTTCCCCATGTTGCTATGAGCTTGAGAGCAGACCGTGAATTAGACTCATTAGCTTTACTTTTAAATGTGAAGCTATTATAAATAATTAGTATTTCTGAAAAGTCTGTCCCAGATTTATGGTGGTATTAGAGGACATGGGAAGATTATGTAACATAACACTGGTCACCATGATCCACATGGTAAGTGGGAGACAGCATTCATATGAATGAAATATTTGGCAAATGCCATACCATGGTGTATAGTGGACATTTAAGTTGAGTGGTATATTAGTCAGGGCTATGTTTATGTATATTTACAAATCTTTCTCAACTTATGACAGGGTTATATGACAGTAAACCCACTGTAAGTTGAAAATATCATAAGTCAAAAATGCACCTAACCTACCAAGCATCATAGCTTAGCCCAACCTCCTTTAAATATGCTCAAAACACTTACCTTAGCCTATAACTGGGCAGAATCATCCAACACAAAACCTATTTTATATAAAATGTTTATTATCTCATGCAATTTATCAAATGCTATACCAAAAGTGAAAAACAGATTGTTGTGTGGGTATAGAATGGTTGTCATTGTCTCAGATCACGTGGCTAACAGAGTTAGGGCTCCCTGCCACCGAGAGGGTCATGAGTAACATGAGAGAGGGTCATACCACCAGCTCAGGAGAAGATAAAAATTTAAACATCCAAGTATGTTTTCTACTGGATGCGTATCACCTTTGCACCATCCTAAAGTTTGAAAAATCCGAATGCAAACCATGGTAAGCTGAGGACTGTCTATATGTGTATTTACACACACAGACATATGCTGTATACATATATTTATACACATATACATCTACATGTATGTATATACACACATATATACATGTATATACACATGTGCATACAACATAGATACACACATATCCACATATATCTTTGTGTGTATACAAAATAAATTTATTAAAATAACTGGCTCACTCAGGAAGAAGGCCAAGAAGCCCCTCAAACTTCCACCTGGAGAAGCAGGAAAGCCAATGATATTACCAATCTAAGTTCAAAGGCCTGAGAATGAGGGATGCTTGTGGTGTGACTCCCAGTCTGAAACCAAAGGCCTACGAACTGGGCAGCCACTGGGCTTCAAAGGCCCAAGAACCAGGAGCTCTGATGTCTGAGGGCTGGGGAAGATGGATGTCCCAGTTCTAGCAGAGAGAGAAAGAATTTACCCTTCCTCCACCATTTCATTCGACCAGGCCTTCCAAGGATTGGATGATACCCACCCAATAGGTGAGAGCAGATTGTCTTTACCCGTTGTGCTAAATGTTCATTTCTTCCAGAAACGCCCTCACAGACATACCCAGAAATGATGATTCACCAGTTCCTTGGGCCTCCTTTAACCACTCAAGTTGACATAAAATTAAGCATCATAGGTGACAAAGAATATAAATTACTTATCTTATTTTTTAAGTAAAGATATTTTTCAAGTCATAGCAAATGTGGTTGGAAGGGGCCATATGTGTGACCTAGTGTTACTTGATTTTGTTGGTTCACTCTAACAACTTTGAGTGCAACAGGTAGAATTCAAGACACATTTCACCAACAGCATTCCTTTGATCTTTGGTCTGAATAGATGTTTTCAGTCATACAGTAATTTTCTTACTATTTGGTTCTTTCTAGATGCTATCTAAACTAGCCTTTTTTATGTCAATAACTTCGTAGAAATTGCAATAAAATACATTATCTCAGTTTATATTAGTTGTGGTTTAGTGCTCCAGTGAGATTGGAGATAAATTCTAAATCTCTGAAGAGCTGGGAAGAGCACTCTACTTCCAGCAGTAGGACAAACTCTAGGAGAAGGTTTGGGGGGGGGGGGTTTGCACATAGAAACGTAGACACACATTTGAGACTATCTTCTTCTGACTATTCACGTCTAGTGGATGATGAGCAAAGAGAAGGGGAGCGTCCACAGTCTTGCACCTCTGTGTTGACGTCATGAAGTTAGAAACAACCAACCAACATTGACTTGGGGAATAAGAATCCACATAATGGTCCCAATAACCAATCCAAAATCTAGACGTCTAAATGATTGTTTGGTATCAGTAAACATGATTTCATTAGTTCTTTCTCTTTCTAATGTTTATTTATTTGGTTTTAGAGAGCGGGAGAGCAGGGAGAGGAGCAGAGGGAGACGGAGAGAGAGAATTTCACACAGATTCTGCGCTGAGCATGGAGCCTGATGTGGGGCTCATCCTCACAACCCTGAGATTGTGACCTGAGGTGACTCCAAGAGTCAGATACCATCCACGGAGCCACCCAGACACCCTCTATTAGTTCTTTAATGGGAATAACAATATCTGGGCTAATGAAAAAGAAAAGTCCAATAAAAAATTGATGCTCATCCTTCTCTCAATGGCATCATGATCTGAAGAGGGTTGAGACAATTATAAATGAGCTTCAGACCAGTTTTCCGTGTGGTGGTTGTAGTAGTCACAGATAAGGTAACTGGGAAGAGTCACGTGGTTCATCGTCTTACTGGACTATGTCTCATAAGCAGCACGAGGAAACCTCTTTACTAGAGCAAGGACTGTAGACCCCAGAAAAGCTGTGTATGGCAAGACCCATGTTGGTCAGCTCCCCTCGTACCCACTGAGAAACTCAAGTCTCGTGAAAGATGAGCACATACATAATCACAGGGTTAGTAAAGCAGTCCACGGGTCAGTCCACTCAGCCAAATGAGTCAAAGAAATGGCTTCACATCTGTACTTCTATTGGGGCCATTCTGTTTGCTCCAATGGAAACCTTGGTGGATGTTTGACAAGGAAAAGCTTGTCTGTTAAATGGCACCTGTGCCATGTGGTTTTGGCTGCCAGTTCACAGCCAGCATAGAGACCCTCATTAGGGTGACGGCGTAGCCTGCGTCTGGCATAGTTGGGAAGACCCACCGGATGTCCTGTGGGGGATTAGTCACCTCATCCAGGTCGAGCTGTCAGCAGGAAAGTGAGACTATTAGGTACAATAGTTTGTTGGCAAGTGTGTTAAACATGAATCAAAGAATAAATTACCTCCATAAATCACTTCACGGAGCAGAACTCAGAGTCTGTGCCCAGTATTTGATAAAACCAATAATAACCAGCACAACAACACAACCATTTTTTTCTAGAACATTCACACATTTAATTTAAAGAAGTTCTAACTCCTGGCCACAAGAAAAGGTGCGCCATGTTTTCAAACTAAGTGGCTCCTGGGCTCCCCTCCTCCCAAGGACACACTGAAGATAGAGCCACACAAAGAGCAGTTTCCTCTGAAAGAAATCAGAAACTAGCTGGAGGACCCTTATCCATCAGTGGAATGAGAAACCCACATGGAAACAGGTAGGAAAGACAGACACTCTCCACGTAAACCTTACCCCTGGCTCAGCACCACATGATCAGGAAGGAGCTCCCAGCCCCCAGCTTCTGCCTGAGGAGCAGATGTAATAAAGATGGGTTGCTTGTTTTATTTCGCGTATCCCCCAGTTAGCTAAAAGCACTAGTGTGGATGCAAGCTCAATCAAGCTCATTAAACTCTGTCTTTCTGAATTTCAATTACAAAGAACAATTAGTCTATGCTTCTTAACCAACTGAATAAAATTGTACACAGAGGGAAAGCAACACCAAAAATTAAGGGGGAAAGGTCATTGCATTAATGCAGTTCGAAGGCAGAGGCTGATGCTTGTTTCCCAGACCTGACATCAGTATAGCTCCATACCAGAGCTCCCCCATGGCTGGCCCGGCCGTGAGCCATTGTCTGAGCACACTGGTGAGCGTAATATCCAAAATGAAGAGCTGAGGAGCCTGTGTAAATGAGCATTTTATCTGTAGACAATAGTTGAAGAACTCAAAAATATCACATTACTTGAGTATTTGGGGACAGGAAGATAATTCTAGCTCATTCGCACTCGGCATATCCACATCATAAAACGCCTGCTCATCAGATAGCTGAAGTAATGTCGGTGACGAAGGGACAAAGAGAAGGGAACCCAGGATTAAAAGGTGGTGTCGAACTCTCTTTCCCACTTGGAGAAGATGAGGAATGTTTAAAGGGAACTGTAATTTAACAATGTAGAGAGAGAGAGATGTCCTTGTTTTCATCAGAAATCTAATTTCCAGAACTATATTTTCAACATGTGAGGAAAGTATGTGAAAACATGACAAAACTGAAGCTGTTTTAAGTTAACATATGCAGACTAAAATCCTTTCAGCTTTACGTTCATTGGAGCCTTGAGCTTAGCAGACAGGTGTGCCCACATGCACACAGGTACACGTCCGGCACACTCTACTGGGATTTTGTCCATATTTAAGAAGATAAGTGACAAGTAATACCACACACTACTCTGACATATTACAAAATATTTTTGACCACCACTGACTCCAGACCAATGAAAATGGAATGCAGGACTGAATAATCCTTACGAGCGATTGATCTCAGGAAGGACAGAAACAAACAGAAATGACATCATTGGCTTGGACAGACAGAAAGTTTTGTTTTCTGAATTCTTACCAAATTACTGATGGTGTATTTTTCACTGATAAGTGCCCTGGGGGTTTCAAGTAGACACAGCCTCATGACCACAGAGGAGAAATGTTCATTTTAATTAGGAAATCCTTTTTCAGCCTAGAGAGGGAGTTTTTCCAACAGAATGGGTGGGAACCCATCTTCCCCTGTCCCTCCCATTGATCCTGCTAATGAACTGAGCCTCATTAGAAGAACGAAGATGAAAATCGTCCTAAACTAGAAGCTAAAATTCTATTGATTAAAACAAAATGGGGACCATAACCCATATAACAGCTCCCAAGGACTTGCTTTATTTCTTTTCCTTTAAAAAATATGGTAAGAACACTTACATAAGATTTGCCTTCTGAAGAATTTTTAAGAGTACAATACATATATTGTTAATTATAGCCACAATGTTGTATAGCCAATCTCTAGAACGTACTCATCTTGTATAATAGAAAATGTGGGTTTGTCATTTTCATTTTTTAAAGTTTTTATTTAAATTGCAGTTAGTTCACATACAGTGTAGTATTAGCTTCAGGTGTACAATATAGTGACTGAGCACTTCCGTACGACACCCCGTGCTCATCACGACAGGGGCCTCCTTCGTCCCCGTCACCTGTTCCCCCTCCCCTCCCCTCTGGGGATCGTCTATATGTTCTCTAGAGTTAAGAGTCTGTTTCTTGGTTCGCCTCTCTCTCTCTCTTTCCCTTTGTTCATTTGTTTTTTTTTTTCTCCAAGTCCACATATGAGTGAAGTCAGTGACTTTGTTCAATTATCATTTGTTAATTAGAACTACTGGACATTGTATGGTGAGCCATGGTTCAATAAAAGAACACAGAGAAATTGGAAAAAAAACAATGACGCATGAAAAAGATGATGAGGGTCAACACCTGTGAAGGATCAAGGGACGCCGGGAGGAGCATGGAGAGCCTTCAGGTCAGGATGAAAGTCTCTTTCTGGTAAAAGGACAGAGAACAGGAAGGCTTGGGCAGCCGAAGTCTCAGAGTGCAGGGACTGCTGAAAAAGCCTTGCCACACGATGCAGAGTGCCTGGACTGACAGTGCCTCTAGGAGGAATCTGCCCTGGGAGGGTGGCCGGCTTCTGGTATGCCCACCATGCTCAGTCATTGACTAGATGCAGCCCCAGGGGAGTGTGGCTGGCTCGACCCACACGCACGGCAGCTGGAGGCTGTCATTAATCAGCCATGCCCTTGGAGAAGGTTCCTTCCAGAAGAGATCCTTGTGGGACTTCACAGTGGACCTTCCCTCTTCTCTCTCCTTAATTCAGAGCCTCTGCTGTGAGAAGCATCTGTTATTTGTGAAGTTAGCCTTAATTTCCCTATCTTCTGGTCACAGCACCCAGATTTTCCTTGGGGAAACCGCAGTGCATTGTAGTCTGTGGTTTAGGTGAAACTGACTTTCTGCTCCTCTCCCTGCACGTGTGCTCGTACGACCCTACTCAATGAGAACATGGTCCGTCCCCACCACAAGGGACTAATGAAGAGATGGACACAGCATTCAGAGCCTCTGAAATCATTCCAGGGCTTTTGCTTGGAAAGTTGAAAGCAGAGACTGTATCTTTCTGTTGGGCTTGCCAAGGAAATTAGAATGAGCCTAGAGCCCTTGGAAGTGGTCTTGACATCACAAGGCAAAGTCTGCTGGAGAATGAAGCTGACAAAGAGAAAAAGGAAAGACAGAGAATGGAGGAAACAAAATTAAGACATTGTAATTTCTGTTCAGCCCCTTGGTCCATTCATGCTTGGAGGCAGGGTTTTTATCCCTAGACTCTTCAGTTAATGAGCTGATGGATTTCCTTTTCTGTTCAAGTTACTTGCCGCCATGAGTTCTGATTGATATATTTTGTTTTCACTAATAGCTTTGGTGGACCATAGCCCATATTTTGATCCTTTTGTAGCAGGTTGAGAATATGATTTCAGGCACTCTAGAAAAATTATACTAGAATAAATTTGTATTGCCTATGAAATTGATGATAAGAAATTCTACTTAACGTTATTAATGACATCATCCATATCAGCTAAGATCCACATAACATATCAGTTAATGTAACCAAGAATTTAAGACAAAGAATCATTAAATGGGTATAAAGATCTCTTAAGCAGATAGCTAAATGGGTCAAAACAGAACCACTATGGTTCCACGAGGACAGGCACTGAAGGAAGCTGCTATCATACCAGGGCTGGGGGGAAAATTGGAATAATTAAAAGTTGGAAGCTTGGAGAGAGGACCCCGCAGAACTGAAACTCAGATCTCCAATGAGGGTGTCTCTGAGCCAGAAAAGGGGCTTCATGGCCTGGGATCGTGGCTCTGAGGAGGGGCACTGCTGGCTAGTGCTGGCATCCCTGGGAAGGTGCCATAAATTTCATCCAGCCAGTGCGGAGAGAAACCTACAAAATGGACTCCACTCTTTCTATAGGAAGGAGGTGTCACGGCCAGAGTAAAGGTGCCTGGTGAGTTCAGAGTCACAGGAACAAGACAGACAAGAGGTCCAGTGTCCTTCCTCTGGTCTCCAGTAGTTCCCTATACACTACAGGCAAAGCCTAGCAGTGATCCAGCCAGCCAAGGACTAACATGGTTTGCAGAGACGTGGCATAGAAAGGTGAGCTGGGAACTGAGAATCATTGACTTAACAGTCAGCACAGGGTCAGACCCCCCGCCCCCCAGTGAGCCCAGCAACACTGGCCAGAGCTCGGGGTGCCCGGCAAAAACAGATGGCCCATGCAGTGCTGAACCCCCACAGAAGTAACCTCATGACTGACAGCCCAGGAAATGCCCAGGAAGGTAATTTCAAATGTTGCAGAAAGCGTTTGTAAGCCATCAGAATGAGATCATTGGACATACCAGTTTAGGGATGGAACCTCAAAATTAATGAACCCTCAATACCTCAGGGCGGCCCTCAGCACCTCGACTGCAACTTGAACATGAAGACCCCACTTTTTAGTTTAACCCAGAATGACTTGCCCCTGGGTTCAAAAATAAATAGGTAGCCACATATTTTTAAAAAATATATATCCAGTAAGTTAATTTTTTAACCTACTATTAGCTCAAGCAGAACTCTGAGTTTACTGTTTTTCTACTCAGTAAAGTTTTGGAAGGATAACTATATTATATGTTAAAGCCCTAAGTGGAAAGGTATTGGTTTTTGTTTTGTTTTGTTTTTATCTGAAAAGATCCATTTATCATTTTTCTGAGAGGCAGTCCTGATCCAACATAGCATACTTTGCACATAGGTCTACACCTGAGGCTTTTAGGTAAGTAGGGGAAAAAAATCCAAACTAATTTTGCAATTGAATTCTTACTTCTCCATAGTGGATCTCCATGGTGAGGACCTCAGTGGAGCAGGATATTCGGAACATTTTTGTTGCTTCCCTTACCCTGACCATCAAGGCACATTCCTGTGGGGACATGGTGCTAAGTGCAAGTGCATAGGCTGGTCCTGAGAGTGAGCCCGTGATTAAAGGAGACCCCATACAAGTCCACACATATGGTAACCGCCCCACCCGGCTCATTTCTCAGACCTCCAAATGCACTCTATCAGTGAAGCTGAAAATATTGTTTGACCATCTGGGTCAAAAATTCTTTCTGTCCATGACCATTTTCATATTCAAATGTCTACAGGGACAGTGAGCTCCAAGTTGTCATCCCTTACTAACTCAAGGGCCCACTTTTTTTTTTTTTAATTTCTTTTCAGTGTTCCAGAATTCATTGTTTATGTACCACACCCAGTGCTCCATCCAATACATGCCCTCCATAATACCCACCACCAGGCTCACTTTTGCCGAAACTTGAGTGATTCCATTATTTGCAGAGTTTTGTCGACTTTCATTTCAAACACAGTAGGTGTCAAAAATTGCTTTCCATGGTAGTCAGTTATTTTTGTCTCTAAACACTACAATTTTGTTACAAAGAACTTACAGGGTTATGAACTTTGTTCTAATCTCCTATGTGCAAAAGAGCTGATAACACACTGTTCCCTATAATGCTAAAACCACTTGCTTGATGCCATGGGGATTTTTAAATTATTTGTTTCCAAGTATTTCAAAGTATTTGAAGTTTTCATTCTGATTTTCTCTAAGCTCAAATGTCTGTTTTAAAATTATAAGACTCCTTGAGATTTCCTGGAGATTTGGTCATGTTGCTCATAAATACATTCTGGAAAAAGAAATAACACCTTTGAGTCGTTTTCCTAAACATCATCATAAGCCAGCGTCCATTAAGCACATATTCTGGGTAGTACATCAGGACACATTCTGAGGGTCAAAGTTGAGGGACTCAGTTTCCGCCACTGAAAACCATCCAGCTGACAACCAGAGAAAAAACAGTTCAGTGTTAAAAAGGGCATAACCTTGGGGACAGGATCATCTGAACTAACCAAAGGATATCTCCTGGAAACACATTTTGCAGACTCATCTGCTCTCTGCCTTTGAAAAATGCAAACCAGACCATTCCTGGAGCTTAAAATGCTTGACTTCCAACAAGGTACATTTCTGAGAAGATGTTATCTTGTTACTGAAACACAAGAAATGACTTGATTAGAACCTCCCTGAGGGTAGAAATACCACAGTAAAGGAAGAACCAGAGAGCGAGCGAGCTCCCTCTCATGGTGGAGGAGAGTCCATGCAGGAAGAGGACACCTGAGTCCCCACCCTGTGCTGTCTAGAACCTACCACAAGGTTCTTTTGTTTCTCCCACTCAGAGGAAAATTGTCACCTAGGCTCGGGCGTTCTGTGAATCACATGGGCTTATGGAGGGGACATAAACCTTAAAGGATGAGTGAGAGAGAAGAAAGATGGGCAAATACGTCGAGATAAACCAAATGTTACCTGCCATTCTTACCTGCTGGTCTTCAGATGTCTGGTCTCTTTAACTTGTCAACTTTCTAGAAACAAGGACATCAATCAGAGATTTATTGTTGCACCATCTAGGCCATGAATATGTACATATCCCCCTGAATTCATGATAGCAAATTACCATCTAAAAATAAGCCTTCTCCAAAACTTCAGGGACCACTCCTCTGAAAGCTCTCTCTTTCTCTGAAATCTTCTGTAAAGTGAGTTCACTGCTCACAGGAAACTTGTAGCCAGATCAGTTCTGTTATTTAAAACAGTGGCAGCCAGCCACACTGGGAAAGCAATTTTGTAAATGGATTGGCAATTGACTTATATTTCTCCATAATATCCATCATAAAACTGGATGAACCAATTTGGGAAATCATAGCTCAGTCCAATAATGCAAGTCCCCAGAGGTTCTGGGAGCGTTCCTTCTATTCTAACCCACAGAGGAAAAACCTGCTCCCCCAGAATAATCAGGCTGCCTGGACTGAGGAAGGAGAATCTTCTTGGATCTTAATACACAAAGCAGACAACCTCACTTAGTCCTGCTTGGTCCAGCAACTCCTCTTCTAGAAACTCAAACCAAATGAGCCTCCCCTCTAATTTCCCCTTCAAGGGGAAACTCAAAGAGCCACCATTAAAAATCCATATGCCACTGCTTACGGGAAGCAACCACTACCCTGGCCCAAGAACCAGAATCAAGTAGCCACTTGCCATCTGCTTCTGATGGGAAAAGAAAGGTAGCTTATAGACTACAGCTATCCTCCCAACCACCACGGGCAGTACAGCCACGAGAAACATTGGTCAGGAAGAACAGGGAAACCGAGTTTGGGAAATTCAAATTTCTGGGCTTTTTTGGTCCTGACTATGTATATAATGGCCCTTCTCAATCACTGTTGAGGCAGAGAAACAGTAGTTTTCCTATTGATATAATAAGAAATAATTTAAATTAAAATGTAAAGGCACTCAACATTTTGCAAAATAGTGTTCACATTCATTTTCCACATGCACTATTTCATCAGCTTCCAAGGTGACACTGTGCGAGAACCATCTTTCTTTTGACAGAGGAAAATGACCCAAGAGAATACTAGAAATCAGAATCATCAATCAGGTTACCGGTGGGATCCAAGAAAATCAAGGCATTATTGGGGTGGAATAGTTGTTGTGAAAACTTGTCTCCATAATTCATCTGGTTGTGCCCAGTGCCTGGTGACTCAGTGCATCAGGATGTCTGAGACCTTAGAGCATAAACCACACAGCAGCACTGGGCAGACGGCATTCTTGAATCTTGCTATTTAGTCATCTGAGCTGGATTAGAGTAATGGCTCTTGGACAACATGGCCTTAAAACAAAGATCTTTTGACGGGGTCATCTTCTTTTTGAACTGCAGCAAGAGCCATGGAATTGATTAGTAGGCATGAAGTAATGTGGGTCACCACGATGACAAGACATCTGATGTTCAGTATTATATATTGTTGGGATTTACTGCCAGAACAGGGCCTGGGCTGCAGCCTGATCCTTAAAAACAAGACAGAGGCTCAGTGAGAGCATCTGAGACCTGGACTGACCACCCTACTAATGTAGAAAAGACCTGGGGGGGGTGCTTATTTAGCTGGATGGGGCTGAGGTCAGGGAAGATGGTGGGGATAGGTCCTATCCAATCAACCCAATACAATTTCCACTGCAAATAGCAATAGCAGATCAGAGTCCAAGCAAGCTATCAGCAAGAGGGTCATTGGGGTATGGAGACTGGCAGAGCTTGGTGCTAGAGAATGCATTTGGAAAGTACTTAGAGACCTGCAGATACCAGCTCAGAGCACTCTGCGGTGAATGACCAGTCTCTGGGAACTGGGACAGGACCACAGTCTGTAAGGGAAGCTGGCAATAAAAAGGTGGGGTTCCACTGGGAAAAGGATGCCTCATTCTAGGTAAGTGAATTGAAACAGGCATGGGTTCAGGCACAGCAACTATCACCAATATCAAACCATGAGAGTGAAGAAGGTCTATCATCTGGATGTCCGAAATGGATGCCAAAAAACTACCTATATGCAAAGGTCTTTGTGGCAGGGACAGCCGACTATCCCCCAAAACTCGTGGTTTCCCTATCCCATATTAGATAGTTGTCACTGAGAAATGGCTTCCCAGCAAGGGCCTATAGCCACTAGTCCTTTTTGTATCCAGAAGGAGTCATGTGAGAAGCCTTTGCCAATGGAAGTGAGGGATGAATTGGGTGCCCCTCTGCCCAAGGTGAGAAGTCACCTAGCCTCCACTCTTTCTCTCTTATCCATCATCTGGGAGTAAAGAACAACAGACAGATGGACCTTGGAACTCTGAACTAGCACAGATAGGACACTGCCCTTGGGTTAGAAACAATGCATCAGACCTGGGGGAGCAAGAAACAAACATTTATTGTGTTAAATTGTTTAAATATAAAGGTTTATTTGTGGCTCACTCAAGTCCCACATCAGGTAAATAAAAGTCTTGAACTTGAGCCCCATGTCTACCTCCTAGCCCAGTACTCCTTCCACTGTGCTCTGGCTGTCCCTGCACTTGGACTTCTAATCAGACCATGTCCCATGGTTTGGTCTGACAGCCCACATCCTCCCTCAGTTTTGAAGAATGATAAAGATCTTTGAACTTGGAGTTGATATCTCATTCTGCTACCTAACAAGGCATGTATCCTTGAACCAGGCTTCTACCTCTGTGGATCAGTTTCTTCCCTCAAGAAATGAGGTGAGCTGGCCATATGGGTCATGAAAAAATAGAATAGTACATGTACAAAAGTCTGGAAAGCTTGACAGCTACCCTACTCAACGACCCTACCTAGCGTCCTCTTCTGACTTGACCTGACCACAGCCACTAAAGACCTGAAATCGATGTTATCCTAAGGTTGCCCCCTAAGCCCTAACCAAAGTCATCGCTTACCAGGCCTGAGATCAGTGTGCAATGGCTTCAGATTCCTCTCTGTGTGCCTGTAACCCCTGTTACAGGATGATACATTCCACCAACTGTTCAGGTTATCTATTGCTGCATAACAAACCACCCCAAAACTAGTAGTTTAAACAACCATTATAGCTTGCCCACAGTTCTGTGGGTCAGGATTCAGGGAATAGCCTACTAGGCAGCCCTCAGGTGGACTTTCCCAGACAGGTGCAGTAAGATACTGACTGGGCTTCAGTGATCTTATATCTCTACTATGCTGTGTCAGGATGTTCACTCTGGGGCCTGTTGACCAGAAACCTCTGTCCCTCTCGGTGTGAGCCTCTGATAAAGCTTCATGGGCTGCTTCTAAGCAAGAGGGAGTGCCCCCAGAGAGGGCATTTCAGGGGAATGAAATGGAAGCCTCACCATCCCTTATGACCTAGCTTCAGAAGTCCCAGTACATCACTTCACTGCCTTCTGTTGGTCAAGCAAATCACAAGTCCAGCCCAGATTCAGGGGAGAAAAATGTATTCCACTTTTTTTTTTTAAGATTTTATTTATTCATTTGACAGAGAGAGAGAGAGAGAGAGATCACAAGTACACAGAGAGGCAGGCAGAGAGAAGAAGGAAGCAGGCTCCCCGCCGAGCAGAGAGCCCGATGCGGGGCTCGATCCCAGGACCCTGAGATCATGATCTGAGCCCAAGGCCGAGGCTTAACCCACTGAGCCACCCAGGCGCCCCTGTATTCCACTTCTTGAGGGGAGGAATAATAAAGGATTTGTGGCCATGTCTCCCTTCCACACCATCCTTGATAGACAGCATCCAAATATGCCTACCAAGGACCACCTTAAGAATAACCATTTTGCATAAATGACAATAGATTAAATGTGTCTCCCTCAAAACCTGGGAGACACAAATCTTGTCCATGAAGAGAATTCTGACCAAGCCCAGACAGCTCCTGCTGATGCCATCTTCTTGCTGAAACCTGATTCCTTCTAAGACAGTGTCCCTCTCCTCCATGAACCCCACTGGGTTCCATAAATACTTGCCATTTCTGATGTGAGGCAGATTCATAGATTGATCTTGCCTACAAGGAGTAGCTTCTAAGACAAGCTTCAGAAGACATTGTCTATCCTTCCATTTCATCTCCCAGGATGTCATCATACTTGGTGAAAAGAATGTGAAACACTGAAGACCTGTATAAAATATTAGGTGCTAAGCCAGGTCAGAATTTATCCCAGAAATTTTGATGCCTATACTTTAGATATTGAACATTGGATAAACCTACACTTGGTCCAGATATGAGAGAGGAGCCATTAGAAAAACACCGTCTAGTGATAAAGGTGGAGGCATGAGTGTTAACCCTACTTTGTAGCATCTCAAGAGTGGTGGGTACTCATGATTGGGTGTTGGTAGATACAAGAATGCTTTGACTGGGCAGGCTATTCCAATTCAGTTTATTCATCAGGGAGACCACAGATCTTGGTTGCTGGATTTTTTTTTAAATCCTGACTCCATTCACCTAAGAAAATTGTGATGGGTCTAATATGTACTTCCTGGGGCTGTTGCAAGAATTAAGAGTTAACATATATTAAAATACCTAATGTCTAGCATTCATGTTAAATGAATTTGAACAGGACTTCAACCCTGTTCTTTTGGACATTGGCCTCACTCTACCCACCTAGTGCCAGTGCCCTGAGTCCAGGTGATTTCTTTCTCTAGCCTTGACATACAGCCCCCATGCCCAGTCTGATCAAAGACTTTCAGACTCTGCTCTGGAATATGTTAGAGCCCACAAAGTTGCCCCATCTTGTTGCCCAACCCCACCAGTTCTTTTGGGTTACGATTGATCATAGTCTCATGTCCACAAATTCACATTGTCAAAACCACTGTAAGACTTATCTCAATATATAATATGGAACTGCCAATGACCAATATCACTCACTGTTGAACATTTCCTTTGTGCATACCCTATGTTTCACTTTCTAAATATTTGTACAAAATTTTAATGTAATGAGACATTATGTACAAGTTCATGATCAATATTGACATGCTTAGAAAGCACTATCTTGACAAAGTTATCTTAGAAATCAGCTCTACATAATAGAAAATGTAGGCATTTCTAGGGCTAGTCTGACTTATTATGGAATGCTCTAGTTTTGCTATTTATATCAACCTCTTAAACACAATCATGTAGGAGTTTGCACTTTACAAGAGACATGGTTCTTTAAAATAGATTATCATCTTCTTAAGCTCCCTCTGGTTTTCTCTATATAATTATGGCTTGTTTGAGTAAAGACCAGGAATGCATCTGGTCATCTGGTTGTCTCAGTGCTTCTCAAGCTTTTCAACCTTTTTACTTTCATGGTACCCATTGAAAATTATATTCGTACATGCCATTTGCATAAATATTGGGTCTGCTGAAAGCAGAAGCCAATAGGCCTGGAGCTCCAACAGCTCCAAGGGCCAATAAAATGTGGGAGTCATTCTTAATGCAAAGGTTGGGAAGTTGTGTTTCAGCAGATTGACATTGGTGACTGTCTATCAAAAGAGAGAATAAGTATCTTTCCAGCCTATTCAAGGTGCTATGAAGGATGCAGCTCTATCATGTAAATGAGGGTAATTCTTAAGCAGCTTACAAAGCATTGAGACCCTGAATGATTATAATCAGGTGAAATAAATGAATGCATGAAAGAGATTAAAACAATCACAACAAAATATACAGCACAGATCACTGTAAAACCATGTGTTTCAGTGCAGGTAACTTATCAGTACAGCTGTCATGATTCAGAGGTCAATAGTAGGATGGGTAGGGAAGAGTGCAGTGAGGTAGAACCTGAGCAAGACCGGGTGAGTCGAATTTGAATAAACAAAGGTGGGAAAGTTCCAGGTGAGAACCACAGCATTTGTGAAGAATGGCCATGACTTCCTTTTGGTTTGGAGAAGAACTATCTTGCTAGATATCCAATGAGGTCATGTTTATAAAATTGTCCTGCTCATTATAAAGCACCTATTGATGTCATGGTATTAAGAACGTTTTTATTGTAGTGGATATTATAGCAA
Source organism: Mustela lutreola (assembly GCF_030435805.1). NCBI lineage: Eukaryota > Metazoa > Chordata > Mammalia > Carnivora > Mustelidae > Mustela > Mustela lutreola. The sequence goes on along the minus strand of NC_081294.1, from coordinate 5,149,853 downwards.
TTGAAGGCAACCCAAGAACGGTTCTCATCCTATCTCTCTCATATACTGGGTAATTTTGTGTGACTGACTTAGACCACCTTGCTCACTTAGGTACAAAGGGTTCTTTGGGGAATTAAAGATCTCGTATATAATGTACTTTCCATAGTGTCTGGTCTCAGATGCTCATTAACAGCGTTCAGCATGAATGCCCCATTTGTAACGTTATTGTGTATTTTGTCTTCCACTCTATCAGGCGTGGTGTTCTTAGTGTTCAAGGCAGGGCTGAAAAGGAGTCATTTGAAATCCCAGGATTGTATTTGCTCTCAAATGTCCTAACTGACTTTGTAATTCCCTCCCTTTGGGTCAACATGAAGTTAGGGCGAGTCATTTACAACCAGAACCAAGCCAGGGTGTAAGTTTGCAGGATACAGCTCATCTACAGACCAGACAACACCCCAAAACCACATTTCCAAACTTCCTGGGTGATCAGCTTTACTGGAGTTCTTGCCATATGTTCAGCTTCCCAGTCCTCCTCTGGAGATTCTGATCCAGTGGGTCTGTAATCCTGCAAATTACTTTTATGCTAGGGAGGCTTGAGAAAACCAATGTAAGGCCAGCATTATCCTCACTACCCTGAGAAAACAAAAGTTCTGGATAAACTGGAGCTCTTTTCATACAACAGACTACCGACATGCTTTCATAGGATTTGTGGAGGAATGGAGATGCTCCCTGTGAAAAGTTGCTAATCTGGCATGTAGAATGTAGAGGACTACCTTGACCTAGTAAAAATCTATAGAATGTGAGGTCTACTTTTATCAGAAACTGCATCCCTTTCCTGTGAGGTTAAATAGGATAAGATATATACAATTTTTATTTGCCAATTATATCTCAATAAAAACAGGGGGAAACTTTTGAAAAGCTCATGCTAAAACTCAAAAAAAAATTAATCAAACTGTACTTTAAATATTTTAGAAGAAACTCATTTAAAATCCAGAAGTAATATTGATTTTTACATATTAAACCAGTTTAATATTATTTTACATCATATGCTGAGTTTTCTCAAAGCATGATTCACTTGAATGTTTGAATAAATTTTTATAAATAATTAATAATAATTTTTATTATTGTATTTATTTTATTATTCTATTTTATTTATTATTAATTTATTTTATAAATAATTAACAAATAATTTTTTATAAATCACAGTATGAATTCTTCTGCAGACTTAGTACCAAGAAAAAGCCTATGCCTTCTGATGAATTACTGAGTCTTTTGTTATTGGATAATGAGAACAATTTGACACCTGAGTTTGACATAATCATAAAACAATCAACTTCTAAATATAATCAGCTTCTAGATATAATCCATATAAGTTAACAACATTAACTGTAAACTTATAAAAACTGGATGAAACCATTTATATCATACAGAAACAGGGGAGCCTGGGTGACTCAGTGGGTTAAAGCCTCTGCCTTCAGCTCAGGTCATGATCCCAGGGTCCTGGGATTGAGCCCTGCCATGGGGCTCTCTGCTCAGCGGGGAGCCTGCTTCCCCCTCTCTCTCTGCCTGCCTCTCTGCCTGCTTGTGATCTCTCTCTGTCAAATGAATAAATAAATAAAATCTTTAAAATTAAAGAAATATATATCATACGGAAACAGTAGTTGAAATATCTACCAAAAAAGTCTGAGTTCATTCATAAAAAACATGACTCTTTACCCCCGAATTTTGTCATATGTGTATTTTTGACCAACTTTCACTGTCTTGACATGATCTAAATAGTTGTTCAATTGTTACTCACATTCAAAGGCACCATAGACCTATTGAATTTAGGGGTGGGGGGTATTTTATCTATTTCACAGAGAATCAACACAAGATTTACAAAAAAATACAGAATCCTGGGACTTTTATAGATGGCTCACCATGGCTTAATCTTTAATTTCATGGAGGGCATGGAAGACAGAGATGTGGGATTTGTTTGTGGTATGGGAACGGGGAGGAAAACATGGACCTGTGGCAGGAATCCAGGACAGAAGCAGGGCCTTGGGGAACCTCCTACATAGAGGGGCCCAAGCCAGTGTTTACTGACTCTGTTTCCACCCTCAGAGCCTGGCACACACTAGGGTCCCAGGAAATTGTTAAGTTGGATTGAATTCAATCACTCTTATAAAAACCGTTAGAACGATTGATGAAAATACACCATAAAACATGAAAACCACTCTTGAGGAAAAAAGCATTGCTATAAACATTTCAAAAAGAATCCAGACAGCAAATGGCAAACTGGTTTTTGTTCTGGAAAGGACAGGGAGGGGGAAGTAGCATCGTGTTAACTGAAACTCTGCAGATGTTGGTTAATTTTGGATCTCATTTATTCACAGAGAAAACAAAATGTGGCCTCATTACAATCAGAAGAGGGTTATTTGAGGCCAACTGATGTAAACTTTTTAGTAAACACATACACACACAGGGGTGCTCACAGAAATGTGGACATCTATGTCAAAACAAAGCCTGAAAACTCTTCTCCTGTCTGTGCCTCAGAGGAGAAGTGGGTGATCTCTCAGTACCCTCAAAGCCACTGCCCAGCACAGCAGGCAGAGACACTCAGGTGACTGATCTTTATACAGAGGCAAGACTGTGGACTGTCACTTGGAATCCCTCCTAGCCGGCATTGTAACCAAAACCACGACTGACAAAAACAACAGTATAAGGCATATAGGCACAGGGATCGGCACCAGTGAAGCCAAGAGGAGGCCTGGTACCATGTGCAGTCAAATCCCTCTGAGGTACCTATCAGAGTCCTCATGTGTGGACACAACAACCCTGCCCATGATCATAGCATCCCAGGAGAACTCCAGGCACTCAGTGCACTGTCTTTAGGACCCTCTCCAACAAACATCTGTGCAACTCATCCGTGTGACACACGGTCAGCAGGGACACGTATGGATTTGAGGTTTTGCTCCGTTCCTCACTGGCTGCATGACTCGAGTTGACGAATGTTTCCATCTCCTGATGAGGGTAAAATACCACCTACCTGGTAGAATGATGGTGAGGAGTAAAGGGTCAAAGGAACGTACAGTGTAGACACACACCACAAATGGTACAGATGGTGGTTACTGGTATCACCGCACAAAGTCATGTTCCTTGAGAAACAAACAAGGCACATCGAGGTGGTAGAGAAAGGAAAAGACTTGTCTACCCCATCCTACTCACCAGGCTCCCCCATCTGCACCTTCCTGCTTATTTTTTGGTTTCCTCATTTATCCTGCCTTCCCTGAAACCCATGTCTTCTCTACCATTACATTACGGACAGCAGAAGCCAAATTAAATACTTGTTGGATTAATGACTTCTCTCTGTCCATGCTGACCTTTCTTCCATTTTTGTCTGTCTTCTCAAGATAAGTGTTAGAAAGAGGAAGGATAAAAAGATGGAGGGAGAGTGAGGAAGAACTCCAGAGAAAACCCAAATCTGAGATAGAGCCTGTAGTGCCACCATATTTCTCTCAGGCCACATCCATGAGTATGAGTCTAATAGTTAAAAGCAGGAAGAACAATGAAAAGGGAGATGCTAAACCACTCATTTCTGTTTTTTTCCTTAAAAAAATATAAATGTGATGTATTATTTGTTTCCAGGATACAGGTCTGTGAATCATCAGTCTTACATAATTCACAGCACTGCACATAGCACACACCCTCCATGACGTCCATCACCCAGCCAGCCCATCCCACCCCAGCAACCCTCAGTTTGTTTCCTGAGATTAAGAGTCTCCTATGGGGGCACCTGGGTGGCTCAGTGGGTTAAGCCTCTGCCTTCGGCTCAGGTCATGATCTCAAGGTCCTGGGATTGGATCTCAAGGTCCCCACATTGGGCTCTCTGCTCAGCAGGGAGCCTGCTTCCCCGACCCCCACCTCTCTCTGCCTGCTTCTCTGCCTACTTGCGATCTCTCTCTCTCTCTCTCTGTCAAATAAATAAATAAAATCTTTATTTAAAAAAAAAAAAAAAGATTCTCTTATGATTTGTCTCCCTCCCCGGTCCTGTCTTGCTTCACTTTTCCCTCTTTTCCTCTCGTGATCCCCTGCTGCCCTGCCTCTCAAACCAGAGAAATCATATTATAATTGCCTTTCTCTGATTGACTTATTTCATTCAGCATAATATCCTCTAGTTCCATCCACATCATTGCAAATGCCAAGATTTCAATTTTTTAATGGCTGCATAGTATTCCATTGTAGATATACACTGCATCTTCTTTTCTTTTTTAAAAAGTTTTTATTTATTTATTTGACAGAGAGAGATCACAAGTAGGCAGAGAGGCAGGCAGAGAGAGACAAGGAAGCAGGCTCCCTGCTGAGCAGAGAGCCTGATGCAGGACTCGATCCCAGGACCCTGGGATCATGACCTGAGCCGAAGGCAGAGGCTTAACCCACTGAGCCACCCAGGCACCCCTATACCACATCTTCTTTATCCACTCCATCTGTTGATGGACATGTAGGATCTTCCCACAGTTTGGCTTTTGTGGACATTGTTGCTATAAACATTCAAGTGCAGGTGCCTCTTCAGATCACTACATTTGTATCTTTGGGGTAAATACCCTGTATGCAATTGCTGGGTTATAGGGTAGCTCTATTTCCAACTTTTCGAGGAACCTCCATAATGTTTTCCAGAGTGGCTGCACCAGCTTGCATTCCCACCAACAGTGTAGGAGGGTTCCCCTTTCTCCACATCCTCACCAGCATCTGTCACTTCCTGACTGGTTAATTTTAGCTATTCTGACTGGTATGAGGTAGTATCTCGTGATTTTGATTTGTGTTTCCCTGATGCAGAGTGATGTTGAGCCCTTTTTCATGTTTCTGTTGGCCATCTGGATGTCTTCTTTGCAGAAATGTCTGTTCATGTCTTCTGCCCATTTCCTGGTTGGATTATTTGTTCTTTGGGCGTTGAGTTTGCTAAGCTCTTTATAGATTTTAGATACTAGCCCTTTATCTGTTATGTCATTTGCAAATATCATCTCTCATTCTGTCAACTGTCTTTTGGTTTTGTTGACTGTTTCCTTTGCTGTGCAAAAGCTTTTGATCTTGATGAAATCCCAATAGTTCATTTTTGCCCTTGCTTCCCTTGCCTTTGGTGATGTTTCTAGGAAGAAGTTGCTGTGGCTGAGGTCTAAGAGTTTGCTGCCTGTGTTCTCCTCTAGGATTTTGATGGATTCCTTTCTCACATTAAGGTCTTTCATCCATTTGGAGTCTATTTTTGTGTGTGGTGTAAGGAAATGGTCCAGTTTCATTCTTCTGCATGTGGCTGTCCAATTTCCCCAACACCATTTGTTGAAGAGACTGTCTTTTTTCCATTGGGCATTCTTTCTTGCTTTGTTGAAGATCAGTGGACCATAAAATTGAGGGTCCATTTCTGGGCTCTCTATTCTGTTCCATTGATCTATGTGTCTTTTTTTGTGCCAGTACCATACTGTCTTGATGAATACAACTTTGTAATAGAGCTTGAAGTCTGAAATTGTGATGCCGCCAACTTTGGTTTTGTTTTTCAACATTCCTTTGGCTATTTGGGGTCTTTTCTGGTTCCATATAAATTTTAGGATTATTTGTTCCATTTCTTTGGAAAAACTTGATGGTATTTTGATAAGGATTGCATTAAATGTGTATATTGCTCTAGGTAGCCTAGACATTTTTCAATATTTGTTCTTCTAATCCATGAGTATGGAACATTTTTCCATTTCTTTGTATCTTCTTCTATTTCTTTCATGAGTACTCTATAGTTTTCTAAATACAGATTCTTTTCCTCTTTGGTTAGATTTATCCCCAGGTATCTTATCATTTGGGGTGCAACTGTAAATGGGATCAATTCCTAAACCACTCACTTCTAAAGAAATGAAGAATTCTTCAGAATGCATGTCATCCTAATTATAGGGCCTGGAGGTCAACTGTCATGATTGTGAGACTAAACCTACATGGTTGGATTGTCTTCATTTTCTGCAGAGATCTTTCACTTAGCCTGAGTGTTTAACCTACACACAATGCTGTAAGTTAAATGGCTCTATCCATTGTGTGATCAAACAAACAGACTCAAATCCATTGTGACACCCCATTAAGCATCTGGGAAGTGAAAGAAGATTCAGTCTAGCACTTCCAAATGCAAATCCAGGTCTCTCCACAACACTCTGGCTCCATGAGCACCCCAGCCCCATGGACACCCTGGCCCTGTGGACACACCAGCCCTAAAGACATCCAGCCTCATGGGCACTCTAGCCCTATAGATACTCCATCCCTGTGGACACCCTAGCCATATGGCCCTAATATCTACAGGCAGTTTTCATGCTTTTCATAGCACTCAATGCTGTTAGATCCTTGTTGACCACCCATTGTAGCCAAGAATGTGTTGGGGGTGTTAATGGTCATCCTTTGAGGTCATGTATCAGATCTCAAAGGCCTTATCAGGGGAAGAATTTCAAATTTTGTGAGAAGAGTGGCAGGAATAGCCTACTTTCTATCCTTGTTTCCTTAACCTCTTCATTCATGTCTTTCTCTTCTATCTCTAACTAGTTGATCCCCTTTTCATCTGACATCTTGTCAGCCAAATAAGTCAGAGTTCAGGGTGGAAGATGCCATGGTGCTACCTCTTCATGCTTCAGACCTGCATTTGGGACCCTACATTTGGATAGGCAGCCCGTTCCCAAATTCTTTTACCAAAGGAACAAAGAAAGTGAGTGCATCTGGTATCTTATGAAGGAAGAGAGGGAGGGAGAGGGGAAAGGAAAGGAAAGGAAAGAGGAAAAGAGAAACCAGAGGAAAGGAAAGAGAAAGAGAAGGAAAAGATTTAAAAGAAGGATGAAGGGAGAAAAGGAAGAAGGAAAGAAAAAAGAAAACCTTCTAGTTGCCTGGAAAGGATTTTTGTTTCACTCTTACAAAATTCCCAACATATGGTTAATAATTTGAAAACAAACAGGCTACCATGAAGCATGACCAGCTCCCAAAGGAGAGAAGTCTCCAAGGGGCCCTTGGACGTGAGGATTGTGCACCTCTATTCCTGTTTGGTGTTCTACAGGGCCTGCTATGTGATAGATGCCCTCAGTGTCTGTTAAGTGAATAAACACCTACACAAAACTATAGTCTTACACAAATTCTTTTAAGAAAAGAGGCGGGAAAACCTCAAAAGTGCTTTAAAATTTTCTTGTAAGCTAGTTCATCTTCATCTGCCCTATCTACAGAAGCCAACAAGCACAGTTGGAACAAATAGGTTAATAAAACCAAGCCAGATGGCCAGCCATTAATTTTGCTGCTTCTCTGCAGCCATTAAAGATTTATCCTTTAAAGTTCTACACTAATCAGAGTGTAAATTCCCCTGAAGCCATTTGGTGCCTTGGCAAGTAAGCCAGACCATGAATCCAGTATTTCTAAGAATACTGCACCCTCATTAGTCCCTGCAGACTTCCCCTCACCCTGTTATTGACCATGAAAAATCAGCTGTGTTGAAAACATCATTCTAAAAAATTATACTTTGATGTTATATTCTTTCATTAATTTTTATTTACCTTGCTTGAAATGTGTGCTCATTAGAACAGGTCTTCGGTTTACATTTGAACTCTGGGTGAAAGGAGAATTGAACTTCTGGCCCAGGTGGTGTGGTATATGTCAAATCTTCCTTCACTCCACCACCACCATCACCAACATACAGGAATACCAAGAACATGCAACTGGGAAGGGTAGGAGAACATAACTGAGTAGAGAAGTAGGGCAAACATCTTTGTAACCAGAAAAGGAAAAGAAACAGAAAGGAGAAATTGAGGCTGACCTGTCCCTGCTGTTCTCCAACTCTGAGGGCAGATAGAAATGTCTGGAAGGGTGCATCTGTTAGGTTGTTAGGGATCTAAGCCAAGCTCTCAATCTGAACTGAGTTGGACGAGACTCCTCTTTCAATGAGGGAAGGACAGTAGGAGCAAATGTGGTGGGAAATATGAGCCATTTATCTAAAAAGGCACAAGGAAACTGACCCTGACGTGCAGGTAAGACCTGAATCTCAGCAACTGAAGTCTTTGTAACTGCCTCAGCAGAACAACACTTGGTTCTAGACTCTGAGTTCCAGGGAAACAAGGCAGAAGCATGCACAAAATGATTAGCTAGGTCAGGAGGAGAGAGTGGAGGGGCATGAAGGGAATGGATAGGCGGAGAGAGAATGAGCAGCCAGCAAATCTAAAGTGAGAAACACCAATGCTAAGAATAACACATCACAAATCAATCGCCAAGAAATGAATGACTCCAGGTGAAATAAAAATCATTTAAAAATGTGAAACATGGCTTTAAAGTAATGTTTGCTATTCAGAGATTAAAGTAAGAAATAACATCTGTTAAAAAAAAATGAGGGGTGCCTGTGTGGCTCAGTCATTAAGCATCTGCCTTCAGCTCAGGTTAGGATTCCACTGGGATCTATCCCTGTTCAGCAGGAAGCCTGCTTCTCCCTCTCCTATTCCTCCTGTTTGTGTGCCCTCTCTCTCTGTGTCTCCCTCTGTCAAATAAATAAATAAAACCTTAAAAAATGAGAGATTCTGAAACAAACAAAATGGAGAGTAATGGCATAAAAAGGGAGTAAATTAAAATCACTGGAAATTAAAGTAAAATAGTTTGTGAACTAGGAAACACCTAGTTTGAAAAAAAAAACACTTGGGCAATATATTTTTAAATATTAAAGAATTAAGGAATATTTTTGAAGTGTATCTATCATGCAGAAGACAGAGATAACTCACGTGAATTGTGAAAAAGACATGGAAAATCTCTACACACATCATGACATAAAGGTAAAACATAGTGGTTTTAAGAGAATGGAGGACATGGGGAGACAGAGAGGAGAAGGGAGTTGGGGGAAATTGGAAGGGGAGGTGAACCATGAGAGACTATGGACTCTGAAAAACAATCCGAGGGGTTTGAAGAGGTGGGGGGTGGGAAGTCGGAGTACCAGGTGGTGGGTATTATAGAGGGCACGGATTGCATGGAGCACTGGGTGTGGTGAAAAAATAATGAATACTGATATGCTGAAAATAAATAAAAAATAAATTTAAAAAAATGAGAATCTTCAAAGTGGCCAGACTAAAAGTATTGATTACCTACAAAGAAAACAGCGATTAGCTGGAAAGTTAATATTTCATAAATGACAATGAATGACAGCCAATACCAGAAGACAATAATATCTTATAAGAACTCAGGGAAAAGTTTAACAACATCAAATGAAAAACTATCATTCTAAAGTAACAAGGGAAAAAGAGACATTTTCAGAGCATAAAAAAAAAAAGATTTCACTACCAGTCCTGGATCTTTTCTGCAGAATAGCCCAAACTATTAAAGTACATATTTAAAAAGCAGAAAAGTAAACCTGGGGTGAAAGTATAGTACTTGAGAATTCATGGTGAGTGTAGAAATTGATAAAATACATTGATTAACTTCATCAACTATGGAGTATTGACAAAACCAGAATGATAAAATATTAACAGCCATTAATAATCAAAATGAAGGGAGAAATAATTAGAGAAGTGGTGGAGAGAAAGGTAAAGGAAGCCAACGTTCTTGTCTTTTCAAGGAGGATGGAACAAATAAAATAAATTTAGACTTTAGAAATTTTTACATCTGTGTATACATATCTTAAAAAATTAAAGCAACCATAGAAAAAATAGAAATGTAATCTGTGGTTCCCAGACCAGAAGAAAAACACTAACCAAAACAAAACAAAACCTAGCTCCACTCAGCAAGACAGAAACAGAGGAAAAATATAAAAAGCAACATAAACAGAAAAAAAAATAAGAGTATCATATCCATAACAGAATGGTCTGAGTGTGAGCCCTCCCAAGCAGAATCCACTAGAAAGACTGGGACATGGGTAGTTGTTTGGGAGTTGATTCCAGCAAACTTACGTGAGAAAAGGAATGTGAGAAAACTGTTAAAGGTGTGCTGGTGATATCGAAGAGATTACTGCCTATGTTCTCCTCCAGGATTCTGATGGATTCCTGTCTCACATTGAGGTCTTTCATCCATTTTGAGTTTATCTTTGTGTATGGTGTAAGAGAATGGTCCAATTTCATTCTTCTACATACAGCTGCCCAGTTTTCCCAGCACCATTTATTGAAGAGACTGTCTTTTTTCCGCTGTATATTTTTTCCTGTTTTGTCCAAGATTATTTGACCATAGAGTTGAGGGTCCATATCTGGGCTCTCTACTCTGTTCCACTGGTCTATGTGTCTGTTTTTATGCCAGTACCATGCTGTCTTGGTGATCACAGCTTTGTAGTAAAGCTTGAAATCAGGTAACGTGATGCCCCCTGTTTTATTTTTGTTTTTCAACATTTCCTTAGAGATTCGGGGTCTCTTCTTATTCCATACAAATTTTTGGATTATTTGCTCCAGCTCTTTGAAGAATACTGATGGAATTTTGATCGGAATAGCATTAAAAGTATAGATTGCTCTAGGCAGTATAGACATTTTAACAATGTTTATTCTTCCGATCCAAGAGCATGGAATGGTCTTCCATCTTTTTGTGTCTTCTTCAATTTCTTTCATGAGTGTTCTGTAGTTCCTCGAGTATAGATCCTTTACCTCTTTGGTTAGGTTTATTCCAGCAACTTCTTTCAAGATATGTTTCCAAAGGCAAAGGAAACAAAAGAGAAAATGAACTTTTGGGACTTCATCAAAAACAAAAGCTTCTGCACAGCAATGGAAACAGTCAAGAAAACAAAGAGGCAACCCACGGAATGGGAGAAGATATTTGCAAATGACAGTACAGACAAAAGGTTGGTATCCAGGATCTATAAAGAACTCCTCAAACTCAACACACACAAAACAGACAATCATATCAAAAAATGGGCAGAAAAAATAAAAAAATTAAAAAAAAAATGGGCAGAAGATATGAACAGACCCTTCTCCAATGAAGACATACAAATGGCTTCAGACACATGAAAAAATGTTCATCATCACTAGCCATCAGGGAGATTCAAATTAAAACTACATTGAGATATCACCTTACACCAGTTAGAATGGCCAAAATGAGCAAGACAGGAAACAACATGTGTTGGAGGGGATGTGGAGAAAGGGGAGCCCTCTTCCACTGTTGGTGGGAATGCAAGTTGGTGTAGCCTCTTTGGAGAACAGTGTGGCGACTCCTCAAGAAATTAAAAATAGAGCTTCCCTATGACCCTGCCATTGCACTACTGGGTATTTACCCCAAAGATACAGATGTAGTGAAAAGAAGGGCCATCTGTACCCCAATGTTTATAGCAGCAACGGCCACGGTCGCCAAACTGTGGAAAGAACCAAGATGCCCTTCAACGGATGAATGGATAGGAAGATGTGGTCCATATACACTATGGAGTATTATGCCTCCATCAGAAAGGACGAATACCCAACTTTTGTAGCAACATGGACGGGACTGGAAGAGATTATTCTGAGTGAAATAAGTCAAGCAGAGAGAGTCAATTATCATATGGTTTCACTTATTTGTGGAGCATAACAAATAGCATGGAGGACATGGGGAGACAGAGAGGAGAAGGGAGTTGGGGGAAATTGGAAGGGGAGGTGAACCATGAGAGACTATGGACTCTGAAAAACAATCTGAGGGTTTTGAAGGGGAGGGGGGTGGAAAGTCGGGGTACCAGGTGGTGGGTATTATAGAGGGCACTGATTGCATGGAGCACTGGGTGTGGTACAAAAACAATGAATACTGTTATGCTGAAAATAAATTTTTAAATTTTTTTTTAAAAAAGATGTGCTGGTGAGCTGGTGGGAGCTTTGAGCAGTTGGGGTTCAGTCACAGTGGGGACTTTCTCAAGTGGTAAAAAACTAGTGGTAGAATCACCCATTGGGGGGGTCACTGAGGAATGGTCCCATTGACCACAGTTGCCTCCCTGTGGCTGAACTTCCCATCATTTCAGCACTGAGCCTGTCTCTGGTAGAGCAAGTGTCGGCAGCACCTGAGGAGGCCCTGAATCAAAAACAAAGGAGGACACAGACATGCCAGCTGAGAATGTCCGCCTGCAGGGACATGCCTCAGCTCAGGAGGACTCAGGAGGGCAGAGCTGATGTGGAAAGTGGCAGCAACAGCATCTGCCACAATATGGAACGGATCTGAAATCATCCACTTGAGAGATGATCAGACTGGCTTGAAAAAATAGCCACATGTTGCTTACAAGACACCCCCAACAAAATTAAACAAATAGTTTCAAACTATGGGGCATGAAAAAATAGACTGAAGAAAAATATTCACACTTGTGAATCAGAACAGTCACAACGGTGCTTGCTGGGGCACTGACTGTAATGGCAACAAATCAAACACCCTTATGTTCATCGAAAGGAGAAGAGCTAAATAGATTGTAGTCACAGAAGGAACACTGCACTGCATCTATACCTCAAGGATAAAAGTTAAATGGGAAATCCAGTGAAAACACTGTGCCACTCTAACCAAATTAACAGAAAGACTTAACAACACTGTACATGTTTACAGGTCATTTATATTTCAGTATATTTCACTAATTTAATTATTCTAATATAGTTCAACATTTTTTAACTCTTAATATTGCCAAAACTTTGTGATTGAGTAGGTTAATCATGAGCTTTCCCTTTAACTGATTTTCCACCAAAAGTTTTTCAATAAGGAACAAAGACTTTTAAACAAAGATATTCATTCTTTGAAAAGTCATATGCCACAAAGATATTCACTGGTTTTACTAATAGTTGACAGCCTTCCCCTTAAGATCAGGAACACAACAAGGATGCTCACTCTTGCCACTTTTGTTCAACTTAGTATTAGAAGTCCTAGCAACAGCAATCAGACAACAAAGAGAAATAAAATGTATTCAAATTGGCAATGAAGAAGTCAAACTCTCTCTATTCGCAGATGACATACTTTATATGGAAAACCCAAAAGAATTCACCCCCAAACTACTAGAACTCATACAGCAATTCAGTAATGGGGCAGGATACAAAATAAATGTACAGAAATCAATTGCTTTCTAATACACTAACAATGAAAATACAATAAGGGAAATCAGAGAACCAATTCCATTTACTATAGCACCAAAAACCATAAGATACCTGGGAACAAACCTAACCAAAGAGGTAAAGGATTTGTACTCAAGAAACTACCAGGAAGAAGTTTCATGAAACACTCATGAAAGAAATTGAAGACACAAAAAGATTGAAGACTATTCCATGCTCATGGGTCAGAAGAATGCACATTGTTAAAATGTCTATACTGCCTAGAGCAATCTATAATTTCAGTGCCATCCCGATCAAAATTCCACCAGCATTTTCGAAGAGCCAGCACAAACAATCCTAAAATTTGTATGGAATCAGAAGAGACCCTGAATTTCTAAGGAAATGTTGAAAAAGAAAAAACTGGGGGCATCACATTGCCTGATTTTAAGCTTTATTACAAAACTATGATCACCAAGACAAGCATGGTACTGGCACAAAAACACATACACCAGTGGAACAGAGTAGAGAGCCCAGATATGGACCCTTAACTCTGTGATCAACTAATCTGCAACAAAGCAGGAAAAAATATCCAGTGGAAAAAAGACAGTCTCTTCAATCAATGGGGCTGGGAAAATTGGACTGCTATGTGTAGAAGAATGAAACTGGACAATTCTCTTACACCATATACAAAGATAAACTCAAAATGGATGAAAGGTCTCAACATGAGGCAGGAATACATCAGAATCCTAGAGGAGAACATAGGAAGTAACCTCTTCAACATAGGCCACAGCAATTCCTTTCAAGATATGTCTCTGAGGGTAAAGGAAACAAAAGTGAAAATGAACTTTTGGGACTTCATCAAGATAAAAACCTTCTTCACAGCAAAGTAAACAGTCAACAAAACAAAGAGGCAACCCATGGAATGAGAGAAGATATTTGCAAATAACAGTACAGATAAAGGGCTAATATCCAATATCTATAAGGATCTTCTCAAACTCAACACCCCAAAAAAACAAGTAATCAAGTCAGAAAATGGGCAGAAGACATGAACAGACACTTCTCCAAAGGAAACATACTAATGGCTAACAGACACATGAAAAATGTTCATCATCATTAGCCATCAGGGAAATTCAAATCAAAACCACACTGAGATACAACTTATGCCATTTAGAATGGCAAAAATTAACAAGGCAAGGAACAACAAATGTTGGAGAGGTTGTGGAGAAAGAAAAACACTCTTAACACTTGGTGGGAATGCAAGTTGGCATAACCACTTAGAAAAACAGTGTGAAGTTTCCTCAAAAAGTTAGAAATAGAGTTATCCTCTGACCCAGCTATTGGACTATTTACCCTAAAGATACATATGTATCTTTGACCACATGCACCCCATGCACAAAGAAGGGCCACATGCACCCCAATGTTCATAGCAGCAATGTCTACAATAGCCAAACTGTGGAAAGAGTGGAGACGGTCTTCAACCGATGAATGGATAAAAGAAGATGTGGTCCGTATATACAACGGAATATTACGCCTCCATCAGAAAGGATGAATACCCAACTTTTGCATCAACATGGATGGAACTGAAGGAGATTATGCTGAGTGAAATAAGTCAAACAAAGAAAGTCAATTATCGTATGGTTTTATATACTTGTGGAACATAAGTAATAGCATGGAGGACATTGGGAGAAGGAAGGGAAAAATGAAGGGGGGGGTTGGAAGGGGAGATGAACCATGAGAGATTATGGACTCCAGGACATAAACAGGGCTTTGGAGAGGAGAAGGGTGAGAGCATAGATGAGCCCAGTGATGGGTATTAAGGAGGGCACGTATTGCATGGAGCACTGGGTGTTATACACAAACAATGAATCATGAAACACTACACAAAAACTAATGACGTACTGTAGGGTAACTAACATAACATAATAAAAAAAAAACTTAGATGACTTCTAATTATTAAAAATAAAATTCTTAGTTTTTTGCTTCCTGAAATCAGAATTTCCTACATATTAATATTTTAATAAAATTCATATTACCAAAAAAGAAGAAGCTTAAGTCAATTCAATTAAATAAATATTGAGGCTATGGGCTGGCCCCTAGAAGCCAGCTCTATGGACAAAACCACTCCTACAGCACAGTGCTCCATCCTCTGTCTGCTCCTGAGGACGCCACAGGGAAGCTGCCACCCTTAGTAGATGGATGAGATGGAGATGCACAGGGCTCTTTGGTAGCTGTGACTGGTACACATTAGCAGGGACTGAAATTCTTCCTCTGAACTTACACTTTAAATTGGCTTGAACTGCATTCATTCCTTAGAAGGTGGAAGGGTGCATATGTCAAATATTACCTATGAAGGAGATATGGCAGAATCATGTTGGCTTCTTGAAAATCTCAGCAAATGTGCAAGGAAGTCCAGGGAAGTATGTTTGTGAAGACAGGCAGAGGCCACTTTAAAGATCTCCGACCTTCCCCCTACCACACACACACACACACACACACACACACACACCTCCATCAGCCTCATCATCTGGTGACCAGAACTTCCACACATTCATTCCGTACATGCCTTAAAATCCCACAGACACACTAAAGGCCTGAGCACAGAAATAGAACGATCTATTAAGGTCTAGTTGAATAATCATGGATAAAAAGTAAGGAGAAAGACCCAACTTTTTACATTGAAATTTTTAATAAGCCTAAAATCCCTCAATCTATGCATAGAAACTGGCAATGCTATATATAATGGATGGTTTTTGCCACCAAAATCTATCAATGTTGATGAGAAAGCAAAAACATGTCTTTGTAAACTAAGTTTGAGAAGGAACCACTTACTAAAATATTCACAAAATAGAAAACTTATATAAAATTGGAGAATATTAAAAAAAATTTTTTAAATCTACATAACAAATGAAACTAGAAGAGGTACTTTATAACCCACACAAGGTACTGGATTTTAGTGATGTGAGAAACGAAGCAAGAGAACAGAAATCGTAATGGTGAATATTCATTATGAGCTCGAAACTTGAGAAATTGTCTATACTGCTATTGTCTAATCCACCTCCTACCTCTTTGCCCTTGTTTCCATTTAGATGAATGAAAAGAAATTGGGGAAGACAATCAACTGAATTCCTTTAAATACTAGACGATGAGATGAGTGTGAAGTTCAGGGAGGGTTGACCAGGATGAAAAACATAGGCCAAGGGAATGCTTAGGTCAAGGTCAAGTTCAATAGCTCCTACTGATTTTACTCATAAGGAAACTTACAAATATTCTTGGTTAGTCCATTGTATAAACCCTGAAATGAGGGATTTCTGATTCATAATTGCCAAAAATGCAAAGAACTCAAACATCTTGCAACTGCTGTAAGGACAAGCAAATTGTGGTACATTCATACAATGGGATTCTATAGAGCAATAAAAATGAACAAACTGATACACGCATCTAAATGAGAATGTAGCCTGTTTTCTATAACTTATTCCATCGTTCACCTATCTCTGCCAAAGCATAGGCTGACGCCTCTTGGTGAATAATCATAAAAATAGTAACGACAAAGGATTATGGCTCACAGTAACCCCATGCTTGCCATATGCTGTGTGTTCTACAAATGCTTCGCGTATACTCACTTAACTTTCACAAAGTCTCCATGAAGTAGGTCCTGTGATTATCTTGTTTTTTCAATGAGCAAATCCCCAGAAAAGAAAAGATCATTGACTTGCCCAAGGCCACATAGCCAATAAGTGGCACAGCGAGACTGAAGCCCTTCGTGGCCTCATCGAAGCTGCCAGCATACTGGAACTACCTGCTTCTTACAAGAGTTTGGCTTTTACTGAACTTTCTAAGTTTTCCTTGATGGCACCAGAATTCCTTGCTCAATGCTAAATCATGTCAAAACAGACAGATACAATATTCTCTAGGTGGAATAGGGAAACGTATGCCAATCTGACATGAGTGCTTCTGGGTTTGCACACATTAGGTTTTTTGCTACATATTGTTATTATGGTTTAATTGCCTTCAGAAATACTAGCTTGCCTTTACAGCATAGCTCACAGTTTCCATACGAATATCCCAGTATGCAGCAAACCACCCAATAAATGAACCCCGTCATGTAGGTGGAGGTGGGGTTTAGCCTCCGACCTTGTTTCATTCTGTTTCAAGCAGAAACTTCATTGAAACTGAGAGAAAGAAGTGGCATGCGTCCCAAACCAGCAGATGCTGCACATTGTCCCTAGACCCAGCAGTGAGCCCCCGTGGGGGACCCGTGCCCATGGGCCCACGTCCCAGTTCCTTGAGCCCAAGAGCAGGGGAGGAAGCACCACCTCCAAAATCTCACAAAGTGCCTTACTGCCCTTTGGTAGTCATGTCTGTGGGTCTCCAGGCACAGAAGGCAGGTGTCAGAAGAATTGTTCGAGTAAGAGAAAATTGCAGTGCAATTTGAGGATTCTTTTTAAAGCATTGGGGGTTTTTGTTCTTACTGAAACATGCTGTTTTTACATTAAATGCTAACGATATAGAAGCGATGGGAGCTGGAGAACTCTGAAAAAGTTTGCAGGCTAGCAAATCAAGAAAGAGGCTGATTTGGGTGCAGCTTTAAAATTGCATTCCTAGATTCATGGAATGAAAGAACTAAAAGAGGCATTTTCGTGGAGTCCAACCCTCATCTTACAGATGAAAAACGGAGTCCCAGGGGATTCACTGACTTGCAAAATTGTCACACAGGAAGTTATTTCTCGAGCCATTCCCATTCAAATACAAATCAGACCCCCCCAAAATACTACCCATGGGTAAATTATCTTGCAAGTAAATGTACAGGAGGTGAAAGAGGAGGAATGTAGTATAAAAATATGAATTGGTCCAACTGTAGCAAAGAACTGAAGTCTGGAATCTTGGGCAAGTCAAAGTACAAAGAGTGAATCTGCTTTTTGCCCCAGCCTACCAGGATACAACGAGACAGCTTAGAAGAAAAGAGTGTGGGTGTGTTTGCTATGGTGTGTGTTTAAAGCCAACTGTGTGTGTTTGCTATGGTCCTAACCACCCTTGAAAACCAATGGCTTCTCTCAAATGAGCCCACCTATAATGCCAGCTAGCTTGCCTGTTTTGTGACATAAAGCATATGCAACGTATGCTTACGTAAGTGATATAATGACATAAACTATGAGACTTTCCTTTTTAAAATAAGGAGCACTGAACAAATGTTGGAATTTTGTCCAACAATACACAGGGAGGACAAATCAGGGAGATGGCGCTGCTCCTCTTTTAGATGGTGGGGGTTGAACCTAGCGGGGTAGGAAGGCAGAACAGTTACATATTTTCTTCTGAAGGGTGGCCCCGAGGAACAAAAACTGAGTTGATCCTACGCCCTAATGCTTGAACATCAGCATCAGTGGAGAAAACACTGGTTCCCTTTAGCATAAATTTACCCCTTTTCAACCCTATCCCAAGCCTATTCCCTTAAGTAAATGAAATAAGTACATAAGTGAAGCCACACTTAAATAAATGAAACCACTTAGTTATTTCCCCATACAAATGTCTAAGGATCATCAAAGTCTACACCTTCTCATACAAGAAGAGTCCTGAAGTGCACTCGTTCCCCTCCAGACGGCCTGTCTCAGCCATCCTTGACCAACACACTGGTCTTATCTAAAGCTTAGCTGCACAGAACTAAAGGTTGCAGTATTCTCCTTCATGTCTCCCAGGACAGTTACTATGGCTCTTATAAATTTATGTTGTTGGTGTTAAATTGGTTTTTGCTTTACCTATTAGATGTTCCAATGGTTGCTTGTTTGACATTTGTCTTATAACTTTCCCTGTGAGATCATCTTTATTCCTTGGGAGGCTGCACTCCTGTAGCTAGCACGATTGACTTGGGAGAAAGCGTTCTTGGTGAGCCTGAGAAGTAGGAGGAGCACTCCTGGAAACAGAGAGTGCTTCATAAATCCGACCCCATCGAGTCATCTTCTAGTCCCATCGCTCTCCACTTAGGTTATTTTTTTTGTTTTGTTTTGTTTTGTGTTTTGTTTTGTTTTGTTT
Source organism: Mustela lutreola (assembly GCF_030435805.1). Taxonomy (NCBI): domain Eukaryota; kingdom Metazoa; phylum Chordata; class Mammalia; order Carnivora; family Mustelidae; genus Mustela; species Mustela lutreola. Next base: position 5,130,900 of record NC_081294.1, on the reverse strand, counting down.
TGTTTTTCCCAAGAGAAGTCACTCTCTGTTGTCATTTTTAGGGATGCCTCATAGGGCAAAGTTGGAATGCAGTATACACATAAAGGCAGCCTGCTACCTCCACTAATTGGTTTTAGTTCCCTCCCCCTCTGAGATTATCACCTGAATATTACTCTCTCCCTTGATTCGCATCATTGTTTTCCAACCCCTTCACCACAATAGTGCACAATCTGTCTTCTGGAAAGTGGATAGAAATTCTTGGGTGATAGACAAGGGCTGGTTTCTCAGGGTTTTACCCACCTAGCCACAGGACACTTACTAAACTGTCAATTTAAAAGGAAAGGCATCTGTTTGTTTGGAGATTTTTAATGACTGTTTCAATCTCCTTACTGGTTATGGGTCTGTTCAGGCTTTCTATTTCTTCCTGGTTCAGTTGTGGTAGTTTATATGTTTCTAGGAATGCATCCATTTCTTCCAGATTGTCAAATTTATTGCCGTAGAGTTGCTCATAGTATGTTCTTATAATAGTTTGTATTTCTTTGGTGTTAGTTGTGATCTCTCCTCTTTCATTCATGATTTTATTTATTTGGGTCCTTTCTCTTTTCTTTTTGATAAGTTGGGCCAGGGGTTTATCAATTTTATTAATTCTTTCAAAGAACCAGCTCCTAGTTTCGTTGATTTGTTCTATTGTTTTTTTGGTTTCTATTTCATTGATTTCTGCTCTGATCTTTATGATTTCTCTTCTCCTGCTGGGCTTAGGGTTTCTTTCTTGTTCTTTCTCCAGTTCCTTTAGGTGTAGGGTTAGGTTGTGTACCTGAGACCTTTCTTGTTTCTTGAGAAAGGCTTGTACCGCTATATATTTTCCTCTCAGGACTGCCTTTGTTGTGTCCCACAGATTTTGAACCGTTGTATTTTCATTATCATTTGTTTCCATGATTTTTTTCAATTCTTCTTTAATTTCCTGGTTGACCCATTCATTCTTTAGAAGGATACTGTTTAGTCTCCATGTATTTGGGTTCTTTCCAAACTTCCTTTTGTGGTTGAGTTCTAGCTTTAGAGCATTGTGGTCTGAAAATATGCAGGGAATGATCCCAATCTTTTGATACCGGTTGAGTCCTGATTTAGGACCGAGGATGTGATCTATTCTGGAGAATGTTCCATGTGCACTAGAGAAGAATGTGTATTCTGTTGCTTTGGGATGAAATATTCTGAATATATCTGTGATGTCCATCTGGTCCAGTGTGTCATTTAAGGCCTTTATTTCCTTGCTGATCTTTTGCTTGGATGACCTGTCCATTTCAGTGAGGGGAGTGTTAAAGTCCCCTACTATTATTGTATTATTGTTGATGTGTTTCTTTGATTTTGTTATTAATTGGTTTATATAGTTGGCTGCTCCCACATTGGGGGCATAGATATTTAAAATTGTTAAATCTTCTTGTTGGACAGACCCTTTGAGTATGATATAGTGTCCTTCCTCATCTCTTATTATAGTCTTTGGCTTAAAATCTAATTGATCTGATATAAGGATTGCCACTCCTGCTTTCTTCTGATGTCCGGCCAGACGGCTTCCCGGGGGAATTCTACCAAACATTTAAAGAAGAACTAATTCCTATTCTCCTGAAACTGTTCCAAAAAATAGAAATGGAAGGAAAACTTCCAAACTCATTTTATGAGGCCAGCATCACCTTGATCCCAAAACCAGACAAGGATCCCACCAAAAAAGAGAGCTATAGACCGATATCCTTGATGAACACAGATGTGAAAATACTCAACAAAATACTAGCCAATAGGATTCAACAGTACATTAAAAAGATTATTCACCACGACCAAGTGGGATTTATTCCAGGGCTGCAAGGTTGGTTCAACATCCGCAAATCAGTCAATGTGATACAACACATCAATAAAAGTAAGAACAAGAACCATATGATACTCTCAATAGATGCTGAAAAAGCATTTGACAAAGTACAACATCCCTTCCTGATCAAAACTCTTCAAAGTGTAGGGATAGAGGGCACATACCTCAATATCATCAAAGCCATCTATGAAAAACCCACCGCAAATATCATTCTCAATGGAGAAAAACTGAAAGCTTTTCCGCTAAGGTCAGGAACACGGCAGGGATGTCCATTATCACCACTGCTATTCAACATCGTACTAGAGGTCCTAGCCTCAGCAATCAGACAACAAAAGGAAATTAAAGGCATCCAAATCGGCAAAGAAGAAGTCAAATTATCACTCTTCGCAGATGATATGATACTATATGTGGAAAACCCAAAAGACTCCACTCCAAAACTGCTAGAACTTATACAGGAATTCAGTAAAGTGTCAGGATATAAAATCAATGCACAGAAATCAGTTGCATTTCTCTACACCAACAGCAAGACAGAAGAAAGAGATATTAAGGAGTCAATCCCATTTACAATTGCATCCAAAACCATAAGATACCTAGGAATAAACCTAACCAAAGAGACACAGAATCTATACTCAGAAAACTATAAAGTACTTATGAAAGAAATTGAGGAAGACACAAAGAAATGGAAAAATGTTCCATGCTCCTGGATTGGAAGAATAAATATTGTGAAAATGTCTATGCTACCTAAAGCAATCTACACATTTAATGCAATTCCTATCAAAGTACCATCCATCTTTTTCAAAGAAATGGAACAAATAATTCTAAAATTTATATGGAACCAGAAAAGACCTCGAATAGCCAAAGGGATATTGAAAAAGAAAGCCAACGTTGGTGGCATCACAATTCCGGACTTCAAGCTCTATTACAAAGCTGTCATCATCAAGACAGCATAGTACTGGCACAAAAACAGACACATAGATCAATGGAACAGAATAGAGAGCCCAGAAATAGACCCTCAACTCTATGGTCAACTAATCTTCGACAAAACAGGAAAGAATGTCCAATGGAAAAAAGACAGCCTTTTCAATAAATGGTGCTGGGAAAATTGGACAGCCACATGCAGAAAAATGAAATTGGACCATTTCCTTACACCACACACAAAAATAGACTCAAAATGGATGAAGGACCTCAATGTACGAAAGGAATCCATCAAAATCCTTGAGGAGAACACGGGCAGCAACCTCTTCGACCTCTGCCGCAGCAACATCTTCCTAGGAACAACGCAAAAGGCAAGGGAAGCAAGGGAAAAAATGAACTACTGGGATTTCATCAAGATCAAAAGCTTTTGCACAGCAAAGGAAACAGTTAACAAAATCAAAAGACAACTGACAGAATGGGAGAAGATATTTGCAAACGACATATCAGATAAAGGACTAGTGTCCAGAATCTATAAAGAACTTAGCAAACTCAACACCCAAAGAACAAATAATCCAATCAAGAAATGGGCAGAAGACATGAACAGACATTTCTGCAAAGAAGACATCCAGATGGCGAACAGACACATGAAAAAGTGCTCCATATCACTCGGCATTAGGGAAATACAAATCAAAACCACAATGAGATATCACCTCACACCAGTCAGAATGGCTAAAATCAACAAGTCAGGAAATGACAGATGCTGGCGAGGATGCGGAGAAAGGGGAACCCTCCTACACTGTTGGTGGGAATGCAAGCTGGTGCAGCCACTCTGGAAAACAGCATGGAGGTTCCTCAAAATGTTGAAAATAGAACTGCCCTATGACCCAGCAATTGCACTATTGGGTATTTACCCTAAAGATACAAATGTAGTGATCCAAAGGGACACATGCACCCGAATGTTTATAGCAGCAATGTCCACAATAGCCAAACTATGGAAAGAACCTAGATGTCCATCAACAGATGAATGGATCAAGAAGATGTGGTATATATACACAATGGAATACTATGCAGCCATCAAAAGAAATGAAATCTTGCCATTTGCAACAACGTGGATGGAACTAGAGCATATCATGCTTAGCGAAATAAGTCAAGCAGAGAAAGACAACTATCATATGATCTCCCTGATATGAGGAAGTGGTGATGCAACATGGAGGCTTAAGTGGGTAGAAGAATAAATGAAACAAGATGGGATTGGGAGGGAGACAAACCATAAGTGACTCTTAATCTCACAAAACAAACTGAGGGTTGCCGGGGGGAGGGGGTTGGGGAGAAGGGGGTGGGATTATGGACATTGGGGAGGGTATGTGATTTGGTGAGTGCTGTGAAGTGTGTAAACCTGGTGATTCACAGACCTGGGGATAAAAATATATGTTTATAAAAAAATATATGTTTATAAAAAATTAAAAATTAAAAAAAAAAAAAAAAAAAAAAGGAAAGGCATCTCCCAGACTAGAGCAGACGTTGCCCGCCTGGATTGTAGCTCCAAACTCACACTCACTTAGACTCATGTGATGAAGACAGAAAGGGGCTCATCCTCCATGTGTGGGTTCTCCGGCAATATGTCCTGTTCCCCACAGAGGTTTCTTCCTTGCACAAGAGCACAAATAGCATTCACCTTCCCAGATTTTAAATAGTTATTATTATTATTATTATTATTGTAAGAACACTCAGCATAGTATCTATGTTCTTTTTTTTCTTTAGATTTTATTTATTTATTTGACAGACAGATCACAAGTAGGCAGAGAGGCAGGCAGAGAGAGAGATAAGAGGAAGCGGCTCCATGTGAAGCAGAGAGCCCGGATGTGGGGCTCAATCCCAGGACCCTGGGATAACGAACTGAGCTGAAGGCAGAGGTTTTAACCCAGGGGCTTTAACCAGGCGCCCCCTTCTTAACAGATTTTAAGTTCACAAAACAGTGTTGTTAACTATAGATTCAATGTTGTACACCAGATCTCTAGAACATACTTATCTTGCAAAATGGAAGCTTGATTTACTTATTTCCCGAAGAACAACTCCACATTTCCCCGCCCCTTAGCCCCTGGAAACCACCATTCTACTTTGTTTCTATGCATGTGACTACTTTAGATACCTCATTTAAGTGGAATGATACACTATTTGTCCTATAACTGACTTATTTTATTTAGCATAACGTCCTTAAGTTTCATCCATCTTGTTGCATAAGGCAGAACGTCTTTCTTATAACATTCCAATGTATGTCTATATTACATTTTCTTCATCCTTCATCCAAAGGTATTTAGGTTGTTTCCATATCTTATCTACTGTATACAATGCCTCAATGAACATGGGAATACAAATACATTTTTCATGATCCTGATGTCAACTTTCGGATACATACCTAGAAGTGGGATTGCTGCCTTATATGGTTATTCTATCTTAAATCTTCTTAAGAGCTGGCATACCATTTTTCATAGAGGCTATACCATTTTACACTCTCACTGACAGTGTTTGAGGGCTCCAGTTCTCCACATAGTGACCAACTTTTTTATAATAACCATCTTAACAAGTGTGAGGTGACATCTGATTGTGGTTTGCATTTCCAATCCCTGGATTATTAGTGACATTGAGCATCTTCTATATACCTCTCAGACGTTTATATCAATTTGTAGAAATATATATTCAAGTCCTTTACCTAATTTTTAATCAAATTTATTTTTTGCTGTTGAGTTGTTATAGTTACTTGTATAGTCTGGAATATTAATCCCTTATCAGATATATGGTCTGCAAATATTTTCACCCATCCTGGCGATTGCCTTTTCACTCTGTTGATACTTTCCTTTGCTGTGAGGAAGCTTTTTAGTTCAATGTGATCCCATTTATCTGTATTTGCTCTTGTTGCCTGTGCTTTTGGTGTCATGTCCACAAAATCATTGCAGAGACCTACGTCAGGAAGCTTTTCTTCTGTTTTCTTCCAAGAATGTTATAGTTCCTCTTATATTTACATATTTAATTTCCTAAATCTTTACTTTTGAGCTAATTTTTGTGTAACATGTATAGTAAGAGTCCAATTTCATTCATTTGCAAGTGGATATCCAGTTTTCCCAAGACCGTTTAACAAAGAGACTATGTCTCATTTTCTCAACCGTGATTTCTATTCTTCCAACCTATTTCTCTTCTTGTAAGTCCTTAGATGGGTGTCTGAGAGGAAGCCCGCAGTCTATCTTTTCCACGTCAATAAAAAGAATCCACTGGAAAATTAAGCAAATATTTACTTTCATGACCAAAAATAAAATAGTGCTGGTAATAGATTTAAGCTATAGAACTACTAAATTTATTTGTGTAAGCATAAATATATCCACCTACTAGATTGCCAATAATCTGTCTGAGCACCAAGTGCAGTGGGCACCTGTGCCTGTACCTCAGAATGACCACTTCGGAATTTATTCCCAGGACATCGGTATGGGCTGGGTTTCATCATATGGAGTGAGAATGTAAACATTACAGTCTGCTAGGTATGAGGAAATGTGCTTTTTCTTATTGTTAAAAATGAAGTTCAACCACGGAAATTTTAAAGATCTTACTGGCTTTATTGGGCAGCGACAAATCCAGAAGATAGAAAGGCGCTCCAAGGAGCTGCGTGAAATGAAAGACTTTTGTAGCAAAAAGGAAGTAGAAAGAAGGACGTTAGACTAACTCCAAAACAGGGGGTTAGTTTTTGCAAGATCACTTTCCTTTAGGGGATAACAGGGTCTCGTAGAAGTTTACCTAAATAGTGATGATTAGGTGATTCCTGATTGACTAGTTTAAGATTTCCTTTCTGGGAGGGTAGAAATTCTAATTAAGTTAAGTCTCAGTGTGAGGACATGGGGCTTAGCACAAGTGACTCCATTTGGGACTTGTCTCATCTTTAACAGTATCAAGTTTCTAAATATATGATTGTTACATTCTGTCATCAACAGATTTATTTCTCTCTTCAAATCCTCTTTTAAAATGAAAGGAGGGGCACCTGCGTGGCTCAGTTGGTTAAGCGACTGCCTTTGGCTCAGGTCATGATCTTGGAGTCCCGGGAGCAAGTCCCACATCAGACCCCCTGATCAGTGGGGAGTCTGCTTCTCCCCCGATCTCTGTCCTCTCATGCTCTCTCTCTCATTCTCTCTCTCTCTCAAATAAATAAATAAATAATAAAATCTTTTAAAAAATAAAACGAAAGGAAAGGAAAGGAAAAAAATATATAAGGCATCAAAATCCTGAAACATCAAAGGACACACTAAGGGGCCTGCCATGCCTGGAGGGTTTCTGCCTTGCATGCCCTATGGAATTGTGTGTGATTCACTGGTGGGTTTTTTGGACTTTCCTTTCTTGGGCATGGCTTAGTCACTTTTTACTCCACTGTTATAATTATTTATAGCTTAAATATTATAGTAGTGACATTAATAAAGTTAACTTCTAATGCTATAAATACAGCAGAGATAGAATTCTGTATCTTTTTTTCACTATTATATCATAAAATAAAATATTTTCACATGTATTACTACTCGGACTTCATGATTACCTTTTTCATACTTGCTTAATAGTCTATCAAGTTAAGGTACTATATTTCATTTTCTACTCCAAGATTTTCATACATATTTTGTTTGTACAACTTTAATGCATTTCAAAGATTACCCTTTAAAAGAGATCATTTGTTTTTTATTTCCTTGGATTAATCCCTGATGCAAGTTTTGGTTAAACTAACCAGTTTTCTTCTACAGACTTTACCCATTTGCTGCCAATGACAATGTATGGGGGAAAAGTTCACTAGTATTTCATCAACATTAGTCATTGCTCATTTATAACTTCTGTCAAATTAATAGATACAAAATGGACTGATAACCACTTCCCAGATATGAAAATAATGACTCTAGCCTGAGTCAGAAACAGAAAGAGACCATGGAGCAGAATTTTCTCTAGTGGAGCTTCTTTAATTGCTTCTATAAAAGTTGGCGCAGTGGGTCGTATCACTGCATCTTGCTCCAAAAATATGGATTCAGATCAGATGTCTGATTGCCTTCTTGACCTAAGTTAGAATGTGAAGCAAAGACATCTTTAAAAAAATATAAAAAGTCCTCTGTAACCTACCTTGACCAATGCCAACACTGAATGAAGTTCCAGTGTCTTTCCAGGAGACTTACCTCCATGGAGCTCATTTCTCTTGTTTTGTTTTGTTTTGTTTCGTTTCTCTTGTTATGTCAAAATCAAACTCACTTGAACTCCCTTGAGTATTGTATAATTTTACAATTCCAGAAGAGGGAACGATTTAGAGACAAAATGCATTCAACTGGGAAATGATCATAAGCTGCCATCTAGAAAGAAAAAGGGCCTTACGGAACCTGGAGATGCATTCAACATCCACAAAGCAAATGTGCTATGGAGACAGTGATGGCATTCTTTATGAAGATACGGGTGACTGCTTTTATTCCCATATTGTGTAACTTGTAAATAGAAAGCACAATGACATACGTGAATTTCTCCAAAACTTGACTTCTCCCCCCAATTTTAGAAATACAGGTTGTAAAAGGTAGCACTCCGTGCTTTGTTTAGTGCATTTTAAAATCATTAAAATCTTTAAAATCTAGATAGGAGACACACCAGGTTTTCCTCCCAAGTAATGAAATTTGTCCTCTTCCTGATCATTAATTCATCTAAACAAAACCCTACCGTGGAAGTGACTTCTGTATCAGCGGTCTCGGCCAGCCTTGGGAAGCGTGCTCAGTGAGAAGGTCTCCAACCGCCCCCACTTGCTTTCCCTTTGACCCCCTTCCCCTCCCTCCTCAGACCCAATACCTTTAGCTTTTCCTCGTTTTTATACAAATATTCATAACAACTTGGAAGTTTTTAGCTTTACAGAGGCATCATTGATATACCAAATTTTGTACACATTTTGTACACATCTTGAAAAGTATGGAGGTGTGCGTTCACTCACAATATGGTCATCACAACCAAGGTAATAAACACATTATTCATCACTTCCAAAAGCTTCCTTGTGTTCTTATTTTTTTTTTTTGTAAAAACGTTTAACATAAACCTATCCTCTTACCATGTTTTAAAGTATACAATACTGTTAACTATATACACTCTGTGTCCAGAATATATCTAGAACTTACGACAACACATTGAAAACACATTCGACTTTTGACCCTGCCTCACTGCAGCCAGAGGTCATCTCCTTCAAGTATTCACTAAACTTGTTCACTCAATGAACACCCAACACCCAAGTGAGGCACGACTGTGGGGACAGAGTAGGAAACCAATGATCTGAACTCAGCACTCAGTGCAATAGTTGCTCAAGCATGTGAGTCTTTTGAAGATATTTAACTTCTCTGAGTTTCTATAGGGATAAATACCTACAAAGAACAGGTTTGCTGTGTGGAGCAAAGGGGAAAATTTGGAAAAGTAGTTTGCATATTGAGAAGTTTTGTCATTTTCATTTTAATCATGGTCAGTGCGCTCAAAGAGTTACATTCCCAGAAATAGTCTGATGTTTCTTACTACACTAAAGCACGGCTCCAGAGTAAGCTTGTCTGGGCTCAAATTCTGTCCCATTGCTCAGGATCTCTACCACTTTGGAAAATGAGTCAACCTCTGTAACCCTCGGTTTCCCCATCTAGAAGACAGAGGTAACAACAATCTCTACTTCTCGGGCTGTTGCCAAGATGAGATAATTGAAATAAACTGGTGCACAGTGTAGTGCCTAGTCCATCAGATTATCTGCACACGCTGGCTTTCATTACTGTTCTTCCCACAACTGATTTCAGACATTTCTGCCGCAGAGATTTTTGGATCTTGGGCCGCTTTCAAAATTTCAAGTCATATCCCCAAATTTCCTACTCTTCCCCGTTAACATGAAATGGTCAGAAAAATACATGTCACAGTTCATCAGGAGTTCCTAAGAAAATGGAAGGAAACCACCATGTGAACAATAGTAGACAAAGAATACCAGCCCATCCATATACTTCATCATCTGTCTGAGCTAGGACATTGTGGAGAAAGGGGGAACATTTCTGAGAAAAGGGAGTGATGATTAATAACTATGTTGGGAGAGCAGGTACAAATGAGGGCTGTCCTGAACAAATCATGTATATGGCCCTCGAGCTGTCAGCTTATCCTTCCAGATTCTCTCCCTGGATCTCCCAGGGATAACCTTCACCTGAAACACAACAAAACCACTCACCACCCCCTGAATATTCCCGCACTCTCTTTCCTGGGAAGGGCCTTAGAACCTTTTCTCTGGCTGCAACGTCTCTCCACAAAGTCTGTCTATCCAAACCCGACCAGGTGCCCACTGTCCATCTCCAACTAACCCTTATGGAGAGAATGCCTCCTACCCTCAGTCAATTGATGTCCCTACTGTGACCATCGTGGGGGTTCCCCTCCTCCCTCACAGCATGTCCACACTCTTCCTTGCGTTATGCTTGTCGCTGAGCTTGTCAGCTCCTCTGCATCCATGTGTGTTCAACAGCAGTCTGGGTCTCGTTTGACTATAACACTTAGCATCACATGTAGCAATGGATGAATCCTGAGCAAATGAATAAACCAAGTGTGTCTTGCTTGAAACAATAGTGAACATGGAGTTGGCTTTTTCCTGATGCTCTTCCCCCAAACTTTAGAACTCCATCTCAGACACACTGCAAGATTTACCATATATATATGTATATATATATGTTTTTAATCATGTTCATGTTCCTCACTTTCCAACACAAAATCTCTAAAAAACACAACCTCTCTGAGCTCTGGGAAGTGTCTACTGTTCTGAGAGTAACAGATATTTGGATGAAATAAAGTGTTTTCTGGGAGAGAAATGATCCCGTCTGAGAAATTCCAAATGAACTGGGGATTTTATGCAAATAACAAACCGTTTAATTTCAAAAGAGCTCCAGGAAGAATCAGGGTGCCACAAGGTGACTATTGCCAAGATTGTATAGGGTAGCATGAGCTTGCTGCTGGGGGGAAGGAATGATTTTGACCACTGTAACTTTGAAGACAAAATCTGTGTGTATGAAATGGTGTTCATCCAATGCTCTCCAAATCCCTCGACATTGACTAGAATGATAGATGGCACCAGCTAAGATGAGCAAATGTGGGAAATTTACATTGGGTTTTATGCTATTGATCTACCAGAGAGCACCTACCCCATCCCTCATTTTAAACACCATGCCATTCCCAACATCCATCAAGCTAATGATCTAGTTCTGCAGAGAGAAGATAATTCTGGGGTCACACATCACATTATGGTTTGAAGATTTGGTGAGATCTTTTCTGATTGAGTCAAAACACCTACAAAAACGGCAAAATGGCTCCATCCAAAAAGCCAACTAAAAATGTTACATGCTGGGCTCAGAGAGGCTAACTGTCCCGCATGAACATGTTCATCTTTATTTTACCATAATCCAAAAGGAGTGCACATACGCTATAGGCTGCAGTCTTCCCACAGTCTCCTAAATCATGTTAACCAAAGACGGGGATGCCGTGGCATTTTAATAATTCTCAAGCCAACCCAGGGTGCCTAATCATGATAATTTGACAATACAAATGCACACCATCATTTCTAGGGGAGCAAGGACGTTTTCATTCTTTAAGAAAAGTAGATCTTTGTCATGTTGCCTCCTTTGCGTCTTTAAGTAGTCTTAACTGTACAAAAGTCTGGTGAGGAAGAACTCATTCTCCTCAAGAATGGTTACAGGTAATCCAACCCTCTTCTGAGGAGTTTAGCATGTCACTCTGTGGTAGACAGAGCTATTCACCCAAGAACTGCTGAGTTACTTTGCATAAAAAAGTCTAAAGCTTGTTGGTCAGGAGGACACTGGATTTCCAACGCCTGCTCCCCCAAACTTGACTTAACAAGCAGAGCGAACAAGACAAGTTCCAAACAAGGGCCAGCAGGAGGAAAGGCAGGAAGCCCTGAGATGAAACTGCCCTGAGCAAGAGCGAGCTTAACCTGGGCCCAGACCCAAGACCCGGCCCTCAGTGCTCCTGAAGGATGAGTCCTGAGTTCAGCCTCACGCTGACTTTCAGGAGCATCTTGACATTGCTGCGGCATCCAGAGTGCGGACCACAGATGAAGGCGAGGGCTCTTCATCTCAAGCAGGGTTTGTGACCACTGGTCTTGGTACATTTGTGCACTTCTCCTGGGGAGAAGCTGCCTAGGCCTCATGAGATTTTCAGATGTGTCAGGCTCCAAAAATACTTTAAGAACGACTGCTCTAGGAGCACCTGGGGGCTTAACCAATTAAGCGTCTGACTTTTGATCTCAGTTCAGGTCTTGATCTCAGGGTCATGAGTTCAAACCCTGTGTTGCAGCATGGAGCCTACTTTAAAGAGAGAGAGAGAGAGAGAGAGAAAATGTGTGCTCTAAAGGCAGTGTTGATCAAGATAATTTTTTTTAAATACCAAACTGATTAGGATGAGGTACACTACAAAGACAGTGAGCAGAATTCTTCACAGAGTGAGGTCACGCTCTGAGATTAGCTTGGGACCAAGTCTGCAGGTCAGGGAGGCTGGAGCCATGGAAGACCCTTCCATTCGGCGGCACGGAAACCAGAGGACACAAACCCAGCCTTGCTGACGGCAGCCCACAGTAGTGCACAGAGCTTCTCTGCACTTCGGTCAGTTAGGAAACTGCAGGGACATTCGCCCAGCCAGAGAGTGGGCTGTGCATTCGCTACATGTCCCTCCTTGGCCTGGATTCTCTGGTTTTAGCCAAGTTCTAATCAATGTTCTGCCTGGTTCCGTGAACGGTTTATTTTCTTCCTTTTTATACAAACGTTTCTATAAGACTATGTATTTCAAACACGTTTCTGCTTCTGAATAACTTTGATTGAAAAACACTTCCCATGGGCCTTCTAAATTGCTGCCTTCTGCTTGTCATTTTAAAAAGAAGGAAAAATAAAAGGGAAAGAGGAAACTAACAAAACTCACAATTCATTGGGAAGATGGTACAAGACTGCATGTGGTACGTTTCTCCCAAAACCAAGGCAGAGGTGCTAAGATGTGCAACCCGAGGACAAGGACCAGGCTGCCGGGCGCCCAGGAGCTTCTCAGAGCAGTGGGTTTCTCTCTGGTCTGCCGAGGGAGCAGAGACTTACAGGGTGAGAGGCACCTACGGGGTCCCCGATCCTGCTGCCTTCCCAGGTTTTGTTTGGCAGTTTGGAAATTGGAGAAGTACTAAAGAAATGTCCCTGGACCTAACAGAATCAGGCACTTAACTGAGCCCTAGAAACCCAAAATTGTTTGTCCAGGAAATCCCATGGAGAATTTGTAAGGTGTCACCTCCTACCCACCCTGTAGCTCTGTAGAACAAGGGTCTTGATCAGGAGAGAACAGGTGGGAGGCGGCGTTGCCCAGCATTTGTATCAGATGCAGCTTTGCTGTGCTCCTGGGGAAACAGACAAGGGGACCCCAGCCCCGGGTTCAGCTGACAGTCCCTGGTGCTGCACCCCCATGTGCACATGCAAGGGAGACTCCTTCAAGGTGCATCACACGAGGGAACCACCACCCTCACATTCGTCCTTTGCAGACTTTCCTAAACCCTGGAATCCCTTGGCATCAGAGCTGACCTGCCATGACAGTGTTCCATGGGCGTTCTCCTGCCTGACCTAGCAAGCGGCTTGGTGGCATCTTCCCAAGATGCCCAGAGTGAGACGGCATCTTGGATGTCCACGTTGCCTGAACCAGGAGAAGAGCTGGGCCAGCTGAACCAGGCCCACAACACCCTGGCACCCATCATCCCAGCCAGACCCCACCCTCGTCAGAAGGTCTAGGCACAGAAATCAAATGAAAACCAACACAACACAATTTAGTGTCTGTCAAAATAAGACCCCCAGATCTGTGTGATGACCCATTCCCAGGAGCCTGTGACCCCATCTTGGCCACACCCAACTGGAGACAGAGAAACAGAATGGGGTGAACAGAGGAATGGGTCTGTTACACTTAGAAATCGTCGCAGGACTTAAAGTCCAAAAACTGTTCGATTCCTCCTAAATTCTGTATTGGAAGAAACTGAATCAATTCAATCTGTCCCTTTCAGTTATGAAATCTCAGCTGCATATTTCTTTCATGTCCTTTTGTTGGACTATTTTCTTTGACAGCTGGGAAGGTTTCGGGGAAAAGTAAGTATTGTTGCCGGTTCTTTTCTGGCCCACTTTCTTCCTCGAAGACTTTGGGCAAGAGTTAATTACTCACTATACTTGAAAATATAAAGTGTTCAGGTTTGTGGGAATAACTTAATGTCAATTATTAACCCCCGTAGTACACTCTTTCCCTCAGACTAGGCATAGCCTATCACACACACCACACACAGAACGACACCCAAATGTTTGGAGCCATCAAGCTTACTCACTACAACTTGACTTCTGTAGTGAAATGTTTCTTCTTCTGTACCAAGTAAAAGAGGCCTCTGGCCAATTTTGCAGGTCTCTGTTAACAAAGATGTTGTGTTAGTACAGCTTGGTTAACGAATTCCAATTTGGTATGATATACACCATCTCTAACAGAATATGAGAACTCTAACGGGATCCATAAAGACTCAGAGTTTCTTATCGGGGTGTTTTGAAAAATTAGGTACACATTTCTAGATAACTTCATATGAAAAACACAACATTGCAAAATCAGACAAGCCCTAGAGGATCCCAGCCTTGGGATACACCTTCCTTCCCCGCTGAGGAGAGGTGCCCAGGCCACACCCCTGGGGATATGGTCAATGGACAATGGAGACATTCACAGAACCACCCCACCCTAATGGAACTTTTCATCTAGGAAAACCTGGGAACCCAGCTCCTCCTCACAGCGCCTGTTGTCCCACCAGCACTGCACAATCTCTGCTCTCTTGCACCATCAGCTGCCATGGTTGGCGCAAGGTTGGCTTGTGGAAGCCCCGGGCAATGGCATCCATGCAAACCGCACAGTCCTCAGCCATCTCCCTGCACTGAGCCCTGATGCTAGGCTAGTTTTCACACTGTCACTAGTGCCGAGGGACAGCACAGATCAGCCCCTCCAGCAGGCTCCCGTGGACACTGACAGGGCCACCATGCCCTCTTGGAATGCCATCCAGGGTATGAGTAGCCTTATAACAGAGTGGCACAGGCAACATCCCCTATCACTCTGAAGACAGACAAGCAAAGAAAATCTCCCAGGGCCGGCTGATTGGCCATACCGGTGGCTGGAACTGTTGCAACGTTGCATCAAACGCACTGCCCTTTAGGAAGTGTGACCATCAGTCTGGCACAGGTTGTTCCTTCTAATGCCAGGTCACAACCTGCAGCCCCCCTGGGCACTGACTTCAGGATGGTGATCTTTATCTCATGGTTGAGTGTTATTTTTATCCGGACTAACACACATGATGATCAAAATAATACTCAACCGTGAGCTAAAGAAAACCAACACTGATTGATTCCTTCGGTGATAAAAATCTCATTGATTTTTTTCTTTAATGCCAGATACAGTACTCTTTGGAGAAAAGCTCTGTTTCAGGTTTGGGCGCCTCTGCCCTACTATCTCCCTGGGCGTGTGTTCACTTAGTCCTTCCCTGTGTCCCCATCACCTGAGTCAGGTGACAGACAGAAGAGCTCATGACCCCCAATCAGCCAGAGAAGGAACTGAAGGGTCCGGTCTGATGGGTCTTACTTCCCAAAAGGTGGTGTGGTCGTATCCGGGGATCATGATGACCACTCACACGGCCCAAGGTCCCCCCTGCAGATCCCAGGGCCCCCCTGCGGATCCCAGCTCCTCCCTGTGCCGACTTTCTCCCTTCCCAGGCAGGACTAGGTGGTCCCCAAGCCCTTAACTCTTCGCTACTGGTTTTTTTTTCCTGATTTTATCAGTATCTTCTCCAGATGCCTGAGCCCAAAACCTTCTTCTCTGCACCCCCATCCTGTCTGCCCATCCTAGTGATATGGGAGAGAAAGCACAAAATGAGAGCAGAAGCCCAAACGGTACAAATAATCAATTCAGGTATAGCTTCTTCTCGTTAGAGTTTACACATTCGAAGTTTATCTCAAGTTTACGGGTAGTTTCGAACTCGGCACCCCGGCAGCAACACCCCGTGCTGTCAGCCCCACAGACCCATGGGCACGCTGCATACATTTCTTCCTGCAGTTACGCCCCGGGCAGGTACCTGTGCTGATAAGCCCAGAAAATCCGTTCTCTGTGAGCAGGAATTGTCTCTCTTAGTTTCTCTTTTTTACAAAATTTAGTTTAATCAGATTGTGTTAAACAGCACTAACATATTAATAATAAATTAGTAATAGTATAGTAAAAGTAATAATATAACATGAAATTTAATATAACATATAATAGCATATTAACAATATATGATACATTATATAACATAAACTTTCTAAATGTGGACAATTTCTGGGAAGGGAAGACTCCTAGCAAGAGATACTAGTATCAAGTGAACTTACAGTTGAGCATCAGTTATGTCCAAATACTTCTTGAAGCCTTTGCTTTTATTTTTAAATGAACTAAATAAATTCAAAGAGTCCGGAGAAGGTTAAATTATTTTTAAAATAATTTAAATTTTACCTGATTCTGTGTGTGTCTCAAGTTCTGTAGGCCCGAGGGGAGAAAATGCAGTAGGTTTGTCCACTGACGAAATAAGAGGCGGGTGGTCTCCTACAGTCTCTGTTAGAAGCTTCACGGAGCTCCCGGAGGAAGGGGGAGGTTCTAATTTACCCACATTTGGATGAAAAGCAAACAGTCGGCCCTACAGAGCAAGGTCACTTTTTTGGCCCTCTTCCCCGTCACTCTGGAAGGCCCAGGATGCCCAGGCAGGTGACGCTCAGACAGGTGACACCCCCGCGCAACCCCGGAGGACGCCGCTGGGGCAGAGGCTCCCAGCACCCACGGCCAGACCCGCAAGGGGAAGACTTTGGGTTTTACCTGCTTGGCTGTTGACAGGACAGAGAGGGCACAGAAGAAAAGAAAAGTTATTGTAGGTCACAAAGCTGACTTGCTTTTCGGAAAAATGAACCCAGGAAACGCGCCATTTCCTACAAGGGCCATGCACTGCGGACAGGTGAGTCCTTCTCCGGCCGAGCGCGGCGCAAGGGCTGACCTCGGAGGGAGCCGGTGCTCCAGCCCCCTTGGTCGCCCACCTGTCTGGGTCGCGACCCCGCTGTCCCGGGACGGGACCTCCTCTTCTGCTTCCCGTTTGTCACTTTGTCCCCAAGACCCTCGCAGGAGGCCCGGTGCACACAGTCACAGTGAAAAACAGGCCCCGGCTAGGGTGATAAATATTTCCGAAAAAGAGAGTTGCGATGGCTGCACAACACTGTGTGTGGCATTTCCACCACTGAACTGTGCGCCTGACAGTCGCTAAGGAGGCAGAGCATGTATTTTTAAGGCAACAGTCAAATGATGTATAGAATATACACCATGCAGAATACATGAGTTGTATATACTACATAAACAATAATATTAGATATCACTGATATTATTATCCACAGTATTGTTATTAATATTATGTATATAATAATATTATATTATATTAATTATAATATTAATATATCATGTTATTACATATGATAGTATAATATTATATGGATATATTATATCCATAATAATATTTTTATCCATAATATGTAAATTATCTATAAATATACATATGGACATATGTATATATACATATATACATATATTATTATATATCTGTGTATATATAATAAATTATTATATATAAGATACAATTATGGTAAATGATTAAAATATTATATATGATTTTACATCTATAAACATAACTACAGTAAAGAAGTTCTTAAAAAGTAGGCCACAGCAATAGGATAGCCTACGGAACAAAAATGAGAAATGCACAAGAAGTAAAAAAGCAAAAACTCTCAGAAACCAATTGTTCCCTTCTGAGAAAAGTACCCAGCCTTTGCCAGAGTAAGCCAGAATCTTGCTTGCACATCAAAAAAAGAACAAATTACACATCAAATAAACCACAATAAAAAAAGAAGACGGCTCCCTAACCAGGTTTTGTTCCCCCCGAGAATCATAAGAGTTGTCAGCATTCCGTAGGATGACGAATCTTTTTCCCTGTAGTTAGCATCTCTGCAAACTGCCCCAAACAGATGGCCAAAAAACCCAGCTGCATGGAGTACTTTTTTATGGAAAAACAAACAGAAGGAAGAAAATCAACAGCAGTCCGACGTGAGCCTATTGAATTGCACTGAATTTTATTTCCAGTTCGATTGATAATTTATTCTCCAGCCTGAGAGTAATCGACCATCCTCCGCGTCGGAAAGGAACGTCACGTCAAGGCGGCTCGCTCACAGCCAGGGCTGAGCCTTCAGTGCTCAGTGCTCGATTTCAAAAGCCATCAAGGTGACACTCGATATTTTATTTCCTGATTTTTTGTTTTACCTGCTACACTAAATGGACCCAAGGCTTTCCTTCCCGAACGTGCGTATATAAGAATTCTCCACGATGTGCTATCCAGTAGCAGATTCCATTCAGTTAGAAGGCAGCAGACCAGGCCTATTTCAAGGTACAGCTCAAGACGCAGATGCGATAATGTGTTTCTGACCAGAAGGTGATAGAGCAGAGATGCATTTTAAACAAGTGTTTGCTCAGACTACCTTGTCTCTAAGCGTGTAGACAGATTACGAAACTGGTTTAAACTTAGCATCAGCGCCTTACATTCAGGGAGGCTGACCAGGAGCCGGGTTCTCACTGGATTTTCAGCCAGTCCTGTTAGGCAGGTGACATTATAACCCCCACTTCACCCCTAACACTGATGGGCCACACTCCAGTCATTTGCTCAAGGTCACCAGGTCAGTGAGGGGGCGGAGGGAGGAAGGCTAACTTGGAAGTGCCGTGGTCACCGTCTGTGCTGCCTGACTTTGTGGGCTGCTGCTTGACAGATCACGCCTGCCTGCAAGTTCTTGAACCTGCTCTGATTTACTTTGGGTTTTTCAAATCCACTACAGCTTTACCTCCTAAAGGTACTTATTGTTTTTGTATTACATTATATAACATTATAATGATGTCATAATATAATGTTATACATAATATATTACTTATTAGAGCTTATATTATATAGTTATTTATTTTCTATAATATATAAATGTGTTAATTTTTTTTCAGTGGTTTCAATGTGATCGAAGAAAGTCCCGTATGTGCCATTTCAAAAGGGCCTCCTGTGCTTTTTCATTTGTTTATTCTGTTTTGCGTTGGTCATATACAATTTGATTATTAACGGCAAATATCTTTGTGTGAATGTATGTGTGAATGCATGACTTTGCTCAGGTCTTTGTTTTATTCTAAGTCATTCTCTGTATGTGAAGGGAAAACACCTCACTGTCCTGGGAATACATGGAAATAGTTTCATCTTCCTCCTTTGGGTGTCTTGCCTGAAATGCCATTTTGCCCAGCCCCTCCCTCATATTAGCAAGTATATCTAGTGGACGGACCCTCCATGGGGGGAAGGATGTTTCCATTTACTTTATATGACAATAAAGCACCAGTACCTACACTTCAGAAATCCAAGCCCTTGGACGCCCTTCAACTGACAGCTCAGGACATGTCCCTTCGGAGCTTCTACATTAGCCACTGTCCAGTGCCTGACAAAGCCTCACTGTGTCTGTCACTTGCTAACGAGAGAAAGACAGAGGGTTACACAGGGACATGCTGCCCATTCATCCCACAGAGTTTTGGAAGCTCTAGCTTTGCACTGACCTAGGAGGTTGAGAAGCAGCACAGCCCGGAAGACATTAGCTCATCTCCCCTGAGATGAGCCGCACAGCCTGCAGACTACAGTCTGGTGATGTCCTCTCCACTTTTTCTCATTACAAGACAAACAGTGTCTCTCCGGGCCAGACTCCCTCTCCCCTGTCTGCTGACCTAAGGCTAGCGAGGGGAGATCGGTCAGTCTGAGTTTCCAGGGCACCAGCAGGAAAAAGCCCTCATGGATGGTGGCGACCTGCACTCCGCAGGGTTCAGGCAGATTCTCTCCTGCTCTGCCTGTCCTCCAGGTGGGTCTCCGTCTCCTAACCAGAAGGCAGGAACTCAAGGTTCGGGCAAGGGCTCTTGCTGGAAAGTGCTGTCACGACGTCCCCCATGCATGGTTCTGTGCTGGGGCAGCGGGGGTGTCAGGGGAGGATGCTCTCCTCTGGGCCAGACCCTCTCGCAGGCATTCCCGCTAGCAGTCCGCACTGATGCGACAAGCACGAGAAGGGTCTCTTTGCCAAGCTCTGCCCTGGGTGCTCAGGCTTCCCTGGGAATCCCTGTGGAGAGGCATGGACTGTCGAGCGGAGATTAGATGCTTCCGTCCATGACATCTCTATGGGACACCTGTCGGCACCCGTCTGAACATGACCTAACAGTTAGAAATCCATGAAATAGTACCGCCCCTGGCTTTGCTTTTGCTACCAAAACATTTTAAACCAGGGGCTCCTGGGTGGCTCAGTGGGTTAAAGCCTCTGCCTTTGGCTCAGGTCATGATCCCAGGGTCCTGGGATCGAGCCCCACATCAGGCTCTCTGCTCCACAGGGAACCTGCTTCCTCCTCTCTCTCTCTCTCTCTCTCTCTCTCTCTCTCTCTCTCTGCCTGCCTCTCTGACTTGTGATTTCTGCCTGTCAGATAAATAAATAAAATCTTTAAAAGAAAAAAAAAAAAAAAAGACATTCTGAACCAAATCTGGTGTTCAGTAGAAGCTCTTGGATCCTTTATTTGTGGTGTCCTCACTGTACCCCTCCTGCAGTAGGGTCTGGAACTTCCATCTCCATCTGAGTGACTCAGCTTCGTTTATCTGTTCTTTGTTTTAAAAAAATATATATGTATTTATTTGAAGTTGGGGGGTGGCGAGGAGCAGAGGGAGAGGGAGAGAGAAACCCAAGCAGACTCCACACTGTGTGCAAAAAGCCCCATGCCGGCTGAATGCAGGGTTCAAGGTGGGGATCAATCCGACAACCCTGAGATCAGCCGTGAGCCAAAACCATGAGTCAGATGCTTCCCCCAGGGCACCACACAGGCGCCCCTCATTTATCTTTTCTTATAAACAGAATCACGTCTTTTGGAAAAGAAACCAAAAGAAAAAGGTTTAAGTAAATAGCAAGTCACTGAGTTTTTCAAGATTTAAAAGGAAACGGCAGCTTTGCACCGTGTGTCGGGCATGAAGGAGTTAACGAAGGGACTGCGACAGCACATCAAAGCTATAGCGCTCTCTCCACGTGAGAGCGACGAGGAGGCTCCCTCCGTCCCAGAAAAGAGCCGCATTCCCACGGGGGCGTCCTGTGGGCGGGTTTTCTCAGGTTGATTTCAACGGGTCTGACTCTTGGGAGCTCATTATTCATTCATTTGTTCATTTCTTCCTTTAACAACCTTACGTAATGTAAGCATGGAAAGACAAGTGTGCGCCCAGAAACTGGAGCGGAGTCCTAGGAAAGCAGAAAGCATTGGCTGAGAGATGGATTTTGATTCCAGAATGGATGCTGGTGAGGAACAACGAACGCAGGAGGGAGGAGGCGGCACACGCCGAAGGGAGAGGGACGAGAAGGCGTGGGACGGGTGTGGGCTGAGATCAGATGCCGGGGACACGGAGCGGGGACACATGACCTCTGCAGCCACCGGGTTGGCTGTCATCATCTTGACAAGAGGTCCTGCACCCTCATTTTGCACTGTACCCTACAAATTACGTAGCCCAGAAAAGGGGTGAGTTAGAAACAGCTGAAAGCTGGAGAGATGCTCCATGGCCCGCCCTCCACACTGGGGACTTCAGGAACAGAGTCAGTGCACCTGCCCACAGCACCTCCTTTGGCTGCGACTCCCGCCAGCCTCCTGCCCTCTGCACGTGGGTCAGAGGTTGCGCTCTATGACTCTCCAGACCCACGCATTCACCCTCCTCTCTGGGGACCCCTAGGTCTCTGTTCCACCCTCCCAGCTTCTACGGCACAGACCAGTGCAGAAGGGGAAATGCAGAGAGCTGGGGTCTCAGGAAAGTCCCCATCCCCTTCTCAAGCAGCACCCTGCTCTCCCCGTGTCCTAAGCGCCCCGTCTCCACTCCTGCTTTGCCCCCGGCCCTGCCCTTCCCATTCCCCCTTCAGCCCCAGCCCCTGCTGGGACATACCCCTTCCTCCTTCATTCAGAAACAGCCTCCTGTTTCCTTCCTCATCCCCCCATCAGCCATCGTCTCCTTTCGGCGGGAAACCACAGGGGTGTGGGGACAACCCCTCTGCACTCACCAATGGCATCGTCACTGGGCAGTGGCCTTGGATGTGGCCTCTTGCTCTCTTCAGTGTGTGAACTTCTCCTCTTCTGAGATCTTTTGCATAAGTTAATAACAAGTTCTGCTTTCTCTGATCAGAATAGATCAATGCGGACCAGCACACACAACCTCCTCCCGACAGCTTCTCCAGGCTCCGGTCCTTCCTTGAGCTGGTGGCCCTTCACCATCCCAAATGCAGGCCTTTGTCTCCACGCGGTGTGCTCGTTCCCTGTGACTTTCTTTGGCTGTTCTCAGTCACAGCTCACCAGTCATGAAGTCCAGCTCACAGGTCTGCAGCCAGGAGTCAAGCATGGTTCTACCGGACTCTGAGCAAGAACAGAGACACCCAGTGAAGGAAGGGGTCACCCAACAGGCTCCCCACCAACTTCCTTTCATGCCTGCGGAAGCGTTGGTGTGGCCGACTGCACCGCTATTCAGCAGATAATCATTCCGTCCCCTCTCCGTGTAGACCACGGCCCCATAAGCCGTCTGGGGGCCGGAAGGGGCAGCAGGCGCGATGCACATGGGAGCTCCACAGGCCACCACATGACTGTGTGCTTGGCTCTTGTCAGCCTGTCCTCTACCAGGAAAAAGACGGGGGCCCACTGGTCCAGAACGAGAAAACATCAGGGCAGAAATGAACCCAGCAGTTTGGAGCCAAGTGCACTCAAACCCCACACATGTAAGCCAACGCATGCTTCCTTAAGCGAGAAAAAGTATTTGCTCCCAGAAGCCATTGATACTTGGGTTTCTCGGGGTGGAAAGCCTGATTATTCCACTCTCCCATGTGCTGGGTGTGACCAGTAAGCAATAAAATAGAACCACAAGGCTTTCAGGATAACAGAAAAAGAAAATGCTAAGATCTTAGAAAATTCACAGACTAAGTGAGCTTTTAGTGAAAGCTGTGTTTATAGACAAAAACTTCCACATTTGCTTTCCTAAAAACACATCCCTAAGTGGCTGACCCACAAATCCTCTCCTGAAGATTGCCGGGAAGGCCCTGTTTCTCCTGTCCTTGTGTTTATATAGTCAGAGCTCCGTGGGAATACCAGACTTGCCCCCAGACCCACCTGTCTTCTTTCCACCGCAGAGGAGGTGAACCGGTTTCTGTTACTGGAGAACTTGAGAGGAAAACCCGGGTGTCCTAGGAAGGCCTCTGTTTCTCCCTGTTTACTTGCTGCCCGCCCGCACAAAGTCTGTAATCCGGTCTGTTCTCCACTCTGCTGCAAGACACCTTCCCCAGGGAGGAAAACTGAGTGACCAGGTGAGGGGCTAACTAGAACTGAGGGGTGTTCCATTCAATGAAAACTATATTCTATTTTAAAAATGCTTTAGGGTACCAAAAAGTAAAAGGAAAAAAATAAATATGGTACATTACTGAGCAACATCGGGGGGAAAAAAAAACAACCACTTCAAAGATTCAGGAACAGGTTTTCATTGTTCTATCTCATTGAAACTTGATTTGATTTAGTCCATTTTGAAAAAAGGGACACGTTGTGAATTTACACCAGTTACAGTGATATAATGTAGCCAACCTCTTTAAAATACCCATCTTCAAAAAGGCATAATCCATAAAAAATTCAAAAAAGGTTATTGGTAATAAAGTTTCATCCCCAGCGGTTGGACACCTACATTATTTCCCGACTGGTTCCCCATCCAGGGAGGAAACACAGGGATAGTAATTACTGGTCCTCTAAGACTTTCAGCCTAAAATAATTTACTGTACCACAATTTAGAACTATCTAAAAATTATGTCTGGCAAGTAGGAGAGTCCCAGGTGCGAATCGAAGATCTGTGAAGGGGTAAGCAAGGTATGTCCTGTATTCGTGCATCCCCCCCCCTTGGGTCAGCATGGAGCGTGTCTCAAAGACCCTTACATAAAGTAGATTTCCATGGTAGCACCTGAACAAGCCAAGCTACAGAAACCTATCTTCAGCCAATTAGACATGTGGCCATTCATCCTTCCATGTCGGAGCACAGATCAATCCTAGCATAAACAACAGCTGGGACTTGCAGAGAACTGTCGATAGTTCTCAACAGTTAATGGGACTGAACTCTTGCCACAGGTGGGAAAAAAAAAATGTATGTCATTCAGACATACATGGTGAACTCAAAGCACAGCCTCTTGCTGAGAGAACTAATAACAGTAATGAGCCATGGAAGTTTCCGAAAAAGGCCCAGGAAAACAGTTGACGGTTGAAAGGGGTAAGGAGCTTAATAAATGTTAGTTGTTAGTTGTTAGTTATTACCACCTGTTTTCTAGTCTTTCACCAAGGTTTCCATCCTAGCTACACCTTGAAACTTCCACACTGAGAATGTTCTAGAAGATTCTCTGGAACATTTCTGACTGGCTCTGTGCAGAGGGGACTTTCTTCATCAGGGTCAACCTTCTTACCTTCTAGGAAACTGCATATCCAGATACTTTTGACAAAACTTTATAAAGTAATGAAAAATTGTTATCCCACTTGTATATACCATACATAAATATTATATAAATACATATAGTTATCAATATATTTAGAAAAACCACTCAGGCGCATCAAATTTCATAAGTCTAGACCACAATGAAATTTCATAAGGTAGTGATTTCCATACTTTTATCCAAGCAGATGTGGTTTTTTGGTTTTGGTTTTTTGGGTTTGGTTTTTGGGTTTTGGTTGTTTTTTTTGTTTTTTTGTTTTTTTTGCTTTTTTTTTTTTTTTTATTATGTTATGCTAGTCATCATACAATACATCAGGGCTCCATGCAATCCATGCCCTCCTTAATACCCATCACCAGGACCACCCATTGCCCCAACCCCCTCCCCTCTAAAACCCTGTTTATTTCTCAGAGCCCATAGTCTGTCATGGTTCCTCCCCCTCTAATTCCAGCCCCGTTCGTTTTTCCCTTCCTTCCCCAATGTCCTCCATGCTATCCCTTATGCTCCACAACTTAGTGAAACCGTATGATAATTGACTTTCTCTGCTTGACTTATTGTAATGGTGTAATCTCCTCCAGTCCCATCTACATTAATGTAAAAGTTGGGTATTTATCCTTTCTGATGGCTGAGTAATATTACATTGCATATATGGACATCTTCCATATCCATTTTTCTGTTGAAGGACATCTCAGTTCTTTCCACAGTTTGGTTATTGTGGAGATTGCTGCTATGAACATTGGGGTACAGATGGCCCTCTTTTCACTACATCTGTATCTTTGGGGTAAATACCCAGTAATGCAATTACAAGATCAGAGGGAAGCTCTATTTTTAATTTCTTAAGGAATCTCCACACTGTTTTCCAAAGTGGCTGCACCAACTTGCATTCCCACCAACAGTGTAAGAGGGTTCCCCTTTCTCCACATCCTCGCCAGTACATGTTGTTTACTGTCTTGTTAATTCTGGCCATTCTAATTGGTATAAGGTGGTATCTCGGTGTGGTTTTGTTTTGAATTTCCCTGATGGCTAAAGACGATGAACATTTTTTCATGTGTCTGTTAGCCATTTGTATATCTTCATTGGAGAAGTGTCTGTTCTTGTCTTCTGCCCACTTTGTGACTTGATTATTTGTTTTTGGGGTGTTGAGTTTGAATGCACAGAAATCGGCTGCTTTCTTATACACTAACAATGTAACTGTGGAAAGAAAAATGAGAGAATCTGCATCGTTTACAGTAGCACCAAAAACCATAAGATAACTTGGAATAAACCTAACCAAAGAGGTAAAAGATTTATACTCTAAGAACTACAGAACACTCATGAAAGAGACTGAAGAAGACACAAAAAGATGGAAAAACATTCTATGCTCATGGATCAGAAGAATTAACATCGTCAAAATGTCTATGCTGCCCAGAGCAATCTATACTTTCTGATCAAAATCTATACATCCTGATCAAAATACCAGTGGCATTTTTCAAAGTGGTGGGACAAACAATCTTAAAATTTGTATGGAACCAGAAAAGACCCAAAATCACTATGGAAATGTTGAAAAAGAAAAACAACGCTGTAAGTATTACGTTGCCTGATTTCAAGCTATATTACAAAGCTGTGATCACCAAGGCAACATGGTACTGGCACAAAAACTGACACACAGACCCATGGAACAGAGTATAAAACCCAAATAAGGACCCTCAACTCTATGGTCAAAGAATCTTCAACAAAGCAGGAAAAAGTATCCAATGGAAAAAAGACAGTCTCTTCAATAAATGGTGATGGGAATATTGGACAGCCACAAACAGAAGAATGAAACTCGACCACTCTCTTACACCATATACAAAGATAAACTCAAAATGGATGAAAGACCTCAATGTAAGACAGGAATCCATCAAAATCCTAGAGGAGAACATAGGCAGTAACCTCTTCAACACTGGCTACAGCAACTTCTTTCAAGACATATCTCCAAAGGCAAGGGAAACAAAAGAGAAAATCAATTTTTGAGACTTCTTCAAGATAAAGAGCTTCTGCACAGCAAAGGAAACAGTCAACAAAACAAAGAGACAACCCACAGAATGGATATTTGCAAATGACACTACAAAGGACTGATATCCAAGACCTAGAAAGAACTTCACAAACGTGTTTTAGTTGTTGGAAGTACCTTCTAAATAGTTCAAAGACCTCCTTTACTGTCTTCTCTGATCCAAGGAGTCTGTGGATCACTGATTTGAAGAGCCTTCCTACTAAAACCCTAAGTAAAGTCGGAATAGCAAACAAGACTCCTACTACAATAAATGCTTCCAGAATAGTCAGTGGGGGCAAATTCTTATCCATGCACCTGTTTGAATATGGATTTCTTTTTTTTTATTAAATTTACTTATTTTCAGCATAACAGTATTCATTATTTTTGCACCACATCCAGTGCTCCATGCAATCCGTGCCCTCTATAATACCCACCACCTGGTACACCAACCTCCCACCACCCCCACCACTTCAAACCCCTCAGATTGTTTTTCAGAGTCCATAGTCTCTCATGATTCACCTCCTCTTCCAATTTCCCCCAACTCCCTTCTCTCTAATTCCCCATGTCCTCCATGCTATTTGTTATGCTCCACAAATAAGTGAAACCATATGATAATTTACTCTCTCTGCTTGACTTATTTCACTCAGCAGAATCTCTTCCAGTCCCGTCCATGTTGCTACAAAAGTTGGGTATTCATCCTTTCTGATGGAGGCATAATACTCCATAGTGTATATGGACCACATTTCTTAACTCGCTTGGTGGTCACCTTGGAAATTACAAGCTGGCCAGTGAAGGAATGAAAAATGGAGAGATGGGGGTTAATGAAGCAACACTGGAGACATTGTTGTCAGAGTTGACTCATGTGATATTCCACAGGGAACCTTGCTGGATGTATGGGGATGGGCAGATGGATCCTAGGGACCAGAGAAAGGGATGTTAAAAGCAAGACCATGCCCTAAACCTTTCTTGGACCACTAGAAATCCAGGCATTTAGATGGGCTCCATCTCTGATGATTCCATACTAAGTCTATTGATTGGCATTCCAATGGATTTCCAGGGAATGTCATAACCAAGCAGTATTGTGCAAATGATGAAGAATGAGTTTTTATCTCTTTGGAAGTAAGAGAAGTGAGGCTAGAATATTTCTTCTATTTTCATATTATACTATTGAAAACATAAATACTGAAAGAGAGGGGGAAGAAAAAGAAGGAGACAGGAAGGAAGGAAAGAGTTTTATAAATCTGTAGATAGAGATCAGATTCTGCTGTTGGGAGTGTAAATCAGGAGACTTAAAATGTTTATACCTTCTGATCCAGTAATACCATATCTAAGAGTTTCTCCTAAGTGAATAGTCATAAGTACTAAGCTTTGAAATCACCTAAATATCCAGTATTAAAGGGATAGTTAGTACATGTTTACTTTGCAGTTGCCGGCACTTATTAGTATAAAAAATTTGTAATAATATGGAGGCTTTTTATGAAATTCAGAAGGACTCACAGCTGTGAGCATATTACATTTTTTAAAGATTTTATTTATTTATTTGTCAGGGAGAAAGAACACGAGTTGGGGAGCAGGAGGCCAAGAGAGAAGGAGGCTTCCCACTGAGAAGGGAGCCCAATGTGGGACTCAGTTCCAGTATCTTGGGATCATGACTTGAGCTCAAGGCAGATGGTTAACCAACTGAGCCAGCCAGGGGTTCCCAGAGCACATTGCATCCTTAACTGTGAAAACGAATAGTTAAAAAAAAAAAAAAAAAACTCAAAGGAAATATATTAATAGTAATGAAATCATGAGTAGTTTTTGTTTTCCTTTGTGTAGATTTCTGGTTTCCCAAATTTTCTTCAAAGAAGATATATATATATATAAATTCTAAGATGTTCCCCCTCAAACTTCCCCCCTTATCCAGAGGACAGTGAGATGTCATGTCTGAGCTTGTGGTGGTTACATGGCAAAAGGAATTTTGCAGATGTAATCAAGGTTCCTAATCAGTTGAGCTTGAGTTAATCAGAAGGCCTGTTTTCCAGACAGATCTAATCTCATAGGTAAGTCCTGAAGAGCTGGGAGTTTTCTCTGGCTGGTGGCAGAGGGGAGGTCAGAGACAAAGGAAGCACGAAAGGGCACCCCATGAGGCTGCCGGCTGGGGGATGGAGGGGCTGCATTAATTATATCTTTTGTTTTCAATGTGTTGATGCCTTGTTGACCCTGGCGGGGTGGGGCGGGGGTTGGCCACCACACTTGACGTGGGAGCCTCCAAGGTGAGATGTCCTCCCAGGCCAGAGGAGGAACGGGGCATTTCCAGCTGGGTTAGGCATCTTTGTGTGAAACTGGTGAGCCATTCGCACCTCTGCAAAGAGCCCCAGACACGCGTCCGGCCTGGCACCCCACAGCTTTCACACGGCACATGGACATGCATCAACGGGACAGGGCTGACCTCTGCTCAGGGACTTGGTGACTGTTTCTTGCAGTTCTGAATTCTGTTAAAAGCCAGAATTAATATGCTGCTTGTGCCCTGAAATGTAAACAAGATGATGAGATTTGACTGGACTTGGGGAAATATATCAAATGTAAATTATATATGCATTTAAAACAGCCTACGAATAATATATGAATATGCACATTAGGGTCTTAATTTTTATATATGTTGTATGAGTTTTTGTGCTGTGCAATAAATTACCACAGACTTCAGGCCTTAAAACAATATCCCGGGGGTACCTGGCCGGCTCAGTTGGAGGAACATGTGACACTTGATCTCCCGGTCATGAGTTCGAGCCCCTCGTTGGGTATAGAAATGACTTGAAATAAATACATTAAATTTTTTTTTTTTTTTAAAGATTTTTTATTTATTTGTTAGAGAGAGAGAGAGATACAGAGTGCAAGCACAGGCAGACAGAGTGGCAGGCTAGAGGCAGAGGGAGAAGCAGGCTCCCTGCCGAGCAAGGAGCCCGATGTGGGACTCGATCCCAGGACGCTGGGATCATGACCTGAGCCGAAGGCAGCTGCTTAACCAACTGAGCCACCCAGGCGTCCCAATACATTAAATTTTTTAAAATACCCCTTATTGTCTCACTGTTTCCTAGCTCAGAAATCCAGGCAGGCTGGGCTGGGTTCTCTGCTTGGTGATTAGAAGGCTGAAATCCAGCAGCTGCTCAACGAGACTCTGAGCTGTGGCCTGGCGGGGAAGAAGGCCTTGCCAGGCTCTTTTGGGTGTGGGGTGAGTTCAGTTCCTTGTGGTTGTAAGACTGAAGTTCCATTCCATTGCTGGGCATTGGCTGAGTTGTCTGATCTTGGTGCCCCATGAGCTGCATTCTGGTTCTGGTACATGGACCCTGTTTTAAAATACAGCGTATTAATAGAAAATCTGAGGTTCCATGAGCCCATCAGATCAGGAGATAATTTCTATTGAAAAGACAGCTTGTATCTTATAGGTTCCCAGAGGCAAGGGTTTGCCCCTGCATGGGCAGACCACGTGGGGAAGCTCCAGGGTCAGCCAGGAAGCAGACAGGGAGGGGAAGTGTGGGCCAGGGCCTGTACGGTAAGTAACTTCCAAGGGAAGGAGGGGCAAGCATGCTCAGGATTTGCTAGTTCACATTGCAGGAGTCTGGGGCATCGGGACTGCCAGTAGCTGTCTGGTCTCTGGTCCTGGAGGATCAGGGCAGGTGGGTTGTGGCCCCGAGTGTGAGAATCTCAGAGAATAAGTTGGTCAATGGGCTCTGGATCCATTGGCTGGCATTTAGAAGGTGCTTTTCAGATGAGATGTTTACCATTTTTAGGAATGATCTCATTCTAGGAGGCCATCAGCACTCCTTAGCATGGATCCAGGGAGACACCTGCGGGGACACTGATGGTGTGGCAAGCGTCCTGTGTCACGGGCTTCTTCAGGGACACAGTCCCATCTCTGGAAGCATCAAGAACGGCACTTTCCTGAAAATTCATCCATGTGGATGAGTAGTTGTTTCCACTCTGTCAGAAGCTTATGCTACGGATATAAATTTTAGAGGAGAAGGGAGTTGAGGGAAATTGGAAGGGGAGGTGAACCATGAGAGACTATGGACTCTGAAAAACAATCTGAGGGGTTTGAAGGGGTGGGGGGTGGGAGGTTGGGGGAACCAGGTGGTGGGTATTAGAGAGGGCGTGGATTGCATGGAGCACGGGTGTGGTGCAAAAATAATGAATACTGTTACACTGAAAAGAAATAAAAAAAAATAAAAAATAAAAAGCAATATTTCCACATCAAAATAAATAAATAAATAGATAGATAGATAGATAGATAGATAGATAAAAGCAAATTCTAAGATTTAATGAATGGGTATCACACACTCCTTGCATCTGAGGCACTGAGCCAAGTGCTGGGATGGGCCAGAGGCAGTTAGGCTGGGCATGGTCCCGTCTCCCTTCACAACACGCTGATTCGCAGACCTCTTCCCTGTCAGCAGGTGCCCTGTTCAGAAAGACCTGGGAGCCCAGCCACCCCGGGGAAGGCAGGCCCCAGACACCGGGCTCCAGGGTCTGAGTCTCAGCCGCCAGGCAGCCCTACCAGGGGACTCACATCCCAGCCACCGCCACTGTCCACACTGCAGACTTCTCCTCCGCATGTAGTCTTCAGGGGTCTGCCACTGAAATCTCACTGCCCCGGCCCCGGGAGGCCTGATGATTAATGGGTGGAATTCTTTGAGACCCTCAGAGAAAACTCTTTCCTTTTTGGGCCTTCCATTTTCTTCCTAATTCATGCAGCTTCTATTGTTCTAATTCAGCTCCCCCACACTAATGGTCATGACTTAACCTTATGAGCCCAAGACTTTCCAGAACAACCACTGAAAGGCTCTTTGTGTGCCTCAGTGGCCGCTGGACCCAGGTCTGCGTCTGTCTGCACCCTGGCCATCCATCCCTGAGGGGCGGCTGTCATGGCCCAGGTCAGCCTGGCACCCAGACCAGGTACTCCCCTTACCTTCCGGCCTCTCTTCTAAAGAAGGATCAGAGTCTTCCATTACGTGTGCTCACTGCCCGTAGCCTGAGCAGCCGGCTGTGCGGAGGAACCCGGGCTAAGGTGGTCTCAGACCCGCCTCAGCAAAGCCAAGCTGTGATTTGATCCTGTGGTTTGTGGAGATGCACAGTCTTACGTTCTCTCCTCCATACTGTTTGTCCAGCTTTCTTCCGAATCTCTGTTTGAACTGCGTAGAAGACCCAAGCACAAAGAACAGGGACTAGGAGATAAGTATGAATCCACGATGGGTCCACTGACCTCTGAACATCGCTGTGAGATCAGTCTCATTCTTCGTGTCAACCCATGGTGGCCCGCAGCCTCTGTCTGTGGTTTGTCACAGGGAACCAGCCTTCCAGGCAACACACTCTAATGGCAAGGATAATCCCACTCCCAAAACTTGAGTAAAGAAAAACAAATACTCAAAAAAAAAAAAAAAAAAAGCCACACATGTATTCTGTTCCGGAAAAATCCAAACCAACCCTAAAAGTTCATTTGGGGCTTGACAAGAATTTCTGTATGGCAGGAACTCTGCTAAAGGAAGACACAGAAATAAATAATACCAATCATCACACACACACACACACACACACACACACACACACACAGTCCCCCATCTCATCTGAAGTCCTTATATGACCCCCAATGCCCTATGTGACCTGACCCCATAACCTCCAGAACTCATCTCCTACTACTCACTCTCTCAAACTCTCTGTTGCAGCCACACTGGCCTCCTTCCTGTTCCCTGGATATGTCAGTCAAGTGCAGACCTCAGGGCCTTTGCACAGCTGTTCACTCTGACTGGAATACTCTCCCTACCACCCACAAGACTCTTTCCTTCCCTTTCCTGAGGCTCACACTCAAACATCACTCTCTCCACAGGCTTTCCACAGGCACATTATCTAAAGTTGCACGCCCGTCCCTTTAGTCTCTATCCCTCCTTCCTTGTTCAATACCAACAAGAAAAGATTGGAGGAGAGGGCACACTGGGTCCGGAAGTCCAGAGGGGCCTGGATCTCAGCATATCGCAATTCCATACCAGTCACAGGGTCCATCTACTCTTCTACGGGTCCATCCTGGCCCTGTAGATTCCTTGTCACCTCAACCTCACTATTCTCTGGACTCTCCCCCTCTCCCAACCCCCACACTTGGAAGGGAGACTTTTCCCACATATTTATGGAACAGACATGGTAGAGGAGTGAGGACTTCTTCCCCACGCTCTATCCCCCTGCTCAGAACAGCTCCCACCCCACTGGGGCTTCTTTTGCTCAATGAACAGGTAGACGGTGTGGCCCTGGCTTTGGTGAGGCTGAGGGCAATGAAGGGACATATGGAGGTGGGGGGGGGGGGGTGCTCCACCATAACAGATGTCAAAGTTTTGAGGCAAGAAAGCCAGCCTGGCAGGGACATTCTGACTCAGGACTGGCCATGCGGAATGGGGCCAAACCACAGAGCTCCTTGAAGAGCCATTTAAGAACTGTGGACCCCTAACCCATAGGAACAATTAGAATCACGTACTGCTTTAGTCAGAGAAGGTGCTGTGGCCACGAAGAAGCAGAAACACTGTGTGGTAGAGATGACTCTTGTCCTCCTAATACCTCTTCCTCCCTTTTCCACAGGAACAGAATCCTAACTCTGTTGGGATGACAATGTGCCCAGCTGCAAGGCTAAATCTCCCATCTGCTCTTGTAATAATGTGTGGCCATGTGAACCGTGGTCAATGAAATAGAAGTGAACATGTGTGGAAGGTTTCTGGGAAGTCTACTTCAAGAAAGTTGGTACTCCCTTTTCACCTTCTCCCTCTTCCCTTTCCTGCTGTGTGGATGCAGACATGATAGCTGGAGCTCCAGCAGCCCCTTAGACCATGAGTCACACACAGGGATAGGAGCCACATGCTGACAGTAACCAAGTGGAAGGAGACTGTTCCCTGGTGACATGCAGGCACTGTCACGCCAGCCTGGACTGCCATCCCTGACTTCTGCAGAGAAAAGAAGCCCTCATAGTTTAAGTCATAATTATTTGGGGTGTTTTGTTAAATGCTGCCAGTATCTCCTAGCTAAGGGCCTAGGGCTGGAAAAGTTGTGTTTATTACTCGTTGCAGAAAGCAAGGACTAACAGTATGGAGAACCAGGGGGCATCTCGGTAAGAGCATATGAGAAAGGATTTACGGGGTTTGGCTTTCGTGCCAACAGAAAGTTGATACTACAAAAATGGGTGTTGAATGAACATAGTATAAGGGAAAAAACCCTAAAATGTAATGTGGTTCTTTCATATTTAACAAACACAAATTGAAATTTCTAGTTGAACGTGAATCAGTAAATTGCTGATGCCACTTGGACTTCTGGTCAGGTTCAAAGTCCATGTATTTGTGCTAGCATATTTTTGGTTAATGTTACATTCCTGAAGCCCCTTATCTGGACATGAACAAATTTCAGAGTTTGATAGATAAAAGTGTATGTGATTCAGTTAGGACCAGCTGGGATCAGATTAAACAATAACATACGTTTCATTTTTTAGGATAATAAAGTAATTCTCATAGGTTCTGAAGTACACTAAGTCAAAACTGGGTGATATCTGAATTAACTTGGGGGCTGCAATAAGAAATCTATTTTGAGCTTATCTTTCATAGGCGAAAAATAGTTTCTCTGTACTTGAGGCAATAATCCAAGAATAATAAGACTTCCACATAATTGTCACCTAATACAGACATTGTTGAAAGAAAATAAATCGAATTGATCCAAGATGTGAGGAGAAATACAATACTTTACTCTACATTAACTTAGCTATGAAAGGAAGCAAGGATGGTCATAAAAGGTGGATAGAAGAAAACTGTTGTTCTGTACATGGCTTTGAACATGTGTGTGATTTTTTAAATAGGTTTTAAAATATGATTATATGAAGTTCTAGAATCTCACAGCAGGAAGTGGATAATGGATGCAGCTCCGAGGCAGTCACCCATACAAACATCCATTCATTGATTCGACAAATATTTATGGAGCGTACGGATGAACTTGGTTCCATACAGAGCTGAGAAAAAGCATCTTGAATTCAAGGAGATCACAAGCTGCTAGAAGAGATAGAATAAATTTTCACCCAAAAAAAGTGTTCAGAGAGTGGTGGAAGTGGTTTGATGGGAATGCAGGTGGTGAGCACCTAACCCCACCTGGAAGGCAAGGGTGCTTTGAGAGGGAGATGTGTCAGTGCTGGACCGAGGGAGGCAGAGAGGGAGCTGCCAGGAATCTATCCATGCAGCAGGAAGGGTGTGGGCATAACCCCAAGGGAACGAGCAGACGACTGAGCAGGGTGCAGACATCGTTGGGTGAACAGGATCCAGCATGGAGAAAGGCTACTGCGGCCAGACAAAGACGGATCTGGATGGGTAGCCAGCCAACAAAGACTTCTCCCATGACACCTGTGCAACAGCCACTATGTTTGGTGACATTTTGTCATGAGACATTATTGTGACAAGAGCTAAGTCACACACTCTATTCATGGAAACTTAGACTTGGTCCCGAAGGAGATGGGGGCCAGCTGGAAGATCTGAGGCAGGGGAGGCACCTGGCAGGTTCTTGCTGAGAAATCACTCTCTTACATTTGCAGAACGGTTGGGCCAGAAGAGAAGACAGACCTGGAGAAGGTGACAAAAGCCAAGGTCATTCCAAGCAAAAACAGTAAGGGGTCATTGCTTGTAGCAATTGGGCTGAAGAACTCTGGTGGCTTGGAGGGCATGAGGTCAGATTTTAATACAAAAGATGAAGAGATGTGGGGGCCTGGAGGCTCACGTGATTCCATGATTTGGAGACCCTCGGTGAGAGGGGGGGGGGGGGCGCTGAGGACTGAAGATGTTCTGTGGAACCGAGCAGATGTTAGCATCTTTGTTATTGAGAGAAAAACTGCACGAAGGGCAAAGAAGCGACTTACAATGGACTGGGAAAGAGGCTGCGGATGCAAGTTGGGCCCCGAGGAAGGTGCAGAGGGGGTCAGAGCCCCTGGGCAGAGGGAGTGGCAGCAGAGAGAAGGGCAGTGGGTGTCGGGCCCCAGGAAAGCTGCGAGCAGGAGAGGAAGGACTTGAGTGAGTTGAAGATGCTCTTCGAACTTCCATGGGTTGTGTAGCAGAGATCCATTCAGAGACCTGAGCCAGGACAAAGTATTCAGAATTTGCCTGAAAATGGACAAAAGGCCGTGGTAGATCTTGTACTATAGCTGAGAATGATGGTTTGTTTCTGATTTCAGCAGGGCGATTAGCAATGTTATTTATTCATTTATTTAGGCATCCTATGAACAAAAAGCAAAAGCATGACTGGGGTCCCCCAGGGAAGTGAGGATGACAGCGAGAAGGCCACGTCTTTGCCCACGACAGCACGTGTGACAGGTGATGATGATAAATCAGCGGGAAGGCGGCGAGCAAAGCCAGAGACGGCTGGTATCACCGATGATGGCTCGCAGCTTGGAGTCACTTGGTGCGCTCAGAAACTGGGAAGGCATGAAACCAGAGGTCCGGGGGAGGGTGGGGGGCATCAAGGCTAGAATGAATCAGAGCATAGATGTGTCAGTGCAAAGTGTTTTATTGGGAAAAGATACCTTCAGAAGCTGTGGTCTTCGATGTGAGGCCTTGAGTCACCGCCACACCCCGGGTGTGAGCCTGTGAAATGCGCCGGAGGAAAGGGTCGTCGGAGTCGGCAGATTACGAAGTTAGGTCCTACAAGAGGCAAAGTTTGGGAGACAATCCAAAGGGACATATAATGTGTGGGAGGTTGGGATGAAGGCTGAGCAAACATCTAAATACTCACAAAATTCAGATTGAAAGGTGTGGTGTTGTTCAAAGCACACACCTTCCATCTGAACACCAGGAAATACCAGACAATCCAGTGAGAAGGATGTTCTGCAGAATTCCTGGCCGGCACTCTCTAATGTGTCAAGAGCAGAAACACAAAGACCGACGGACTAGACCCAGGAGACACGACAGTGACCTGCGTGCGGCACCAGCCTTGGGTTCGGTCGTGGGACAGAGGGGACGATCGCAGACACAGGGTGAAATCTGACAGAGTTGGCGTCTAGCCAGGCGTGGACCCGCATTCGTGGTTCTCGTGACCGCACTGACCGTTCCTGAGAGGATGCTGGCTGAGATTGACGTGGGAACTCAGTATTCTCTTTGCAATTTTCTGTACGTTTAAAATTATTTTAAATTTAAACATTAAACTGAAGATGGGTGTGAAGCGAGATGTCCGTTTGTCTGGAGAAACTGCACATCCCACCGGCCCTTCCCCCTCCTAAGCCCTCTCCCCGGCACAGGGAGGAAGACTTCTACACGAATGCTCTTCTCAAGCAAATCACAGGGCAGCTAGGAGCCTCTGTGGAGCTGCTTCCTGCACGGCAGGTCCTGACAGTCTGTAGTACCGAGCAAATACTCCGCAGGTTACAGGCTTCACGCAGTAACGTGCCAGCCATGATCAGGGCCGGGCCTCCCGACGGCCGCAGGGCTGCCGGGGTCACCGCTGCCTACAGCACCGAGGAGGCGGTAGCAGAACCAAACACGGCGGCGTCCTAACGCCCGGAACCACGAATGTGGTAGGTTACGTGGGAAAGGGGCATTTAGGTGATAGGCGGAATTAAGGTTGCTGATCCCCTGACTCTGGGCCGAGGAGATGATCACATGTTATCGGGGCAGAGCCACTGGAATCACCAGGCCCAGAAAGGGAGGAGGGGGTCAGAAAAGAGGAGAGGACAGATGGCTGGGGAAGAGGGACTCAGTCCGAAGTTCCCAGCTTTGAGGATGGAGGGGGACCCCCGGCGACCCTGGGAACCTGGGCAGCCTCTGGGAGCTTGGCTCATCAGGCAGGATTGTTCGGAAAGGAACACGGCCCTATCGACACCCGGGGTTTAGCTCTGTGAGACACACATCAGACTTCCAGCCTGCAGAACTGGAGGAGGAAAGTTTGTTGTTTTAAGACACTCACATCTGGGGTGATTTGTTAGGACAGCCACGGGGAGTCACACAAAGGACCACAGTTCCCCTAGAATTGTATGAAGCTGCGAATCCAAGAAAAACAGAAAGCGAAGCCGCCAACAGCAGCACAAACCATATGTTAACGTCTGGGGAAAATCTCCTCTACCTACAGCAAATACGGGCGTGGACTTCAGAGGACATTCTTGGAGAGCATGCCACATGTTCGGCTCTAGAGCAGAAGCAGATAGAGTTCCAGCGCCTGACTGCCTTGCTCCGGCACGCAGGCGCTCGCCCCAACCAGAACTGGGCAGCCAGCCCCCAGCTCCCACGCACCGCGGGGACTGTCCCCAGGAAAGCGTTCTCATGCCGGTCCTGACACTTTGTGGGGAGACTTCCACCCTACCCTCGCTGCACAGTCCCAGAACCTCGCTGGAGCCTGAAGGCCCTGCGTGACAGACAGACGGGGGCCGTACCCCTTGAGTGTCACATTTAAAATGTAAATGTGTCTTTGGCATTTTGTATTCTGTTTCTAAGGGAGTGGTGGAGGGCCAGGGACAGCCTCTGTATTCACAAAGGCCTGCACAGCCCCATACCTGTCGCATGCTGGTGCCACCGTGTCTCCTCAGCTGCTGGGAGTGGCCCCCAGCGGGAAGACCTGCTTCCCTCCCTGCTCAGTTCACAGGCCACAGGTTACAGGCTTTGAGAGCTTTAACTCCTTGTTCCTGACATCATCCTGCTCTTACTTAGAACAAACGCCCTGCCCCGCTGGCCGGCTTAAGCTGAAAAGGGATTTGTGAAAGGATATTAGGGCTCCAGACAGACACTCGAGCATGGACTTAATAACAGGAACAATGCCTGAGGCCACCTTGAGCATCAGGTCCTATGAAGACCGTAGCACAATCCACAGGACACAGACCCCACGATGCTGGGCCTGGGTGCCTCAAACACAGCACCCCACCACTTGGCTGCTCCCCTTCCAGAAGACCCCCCACTTCCTCAGACTCAGAGTCCTGCAGGCACATCCGGTCACAGGTCCAGGCCACGTTTCTGCATCCTGGCCCAAGGGCCTCTGGGAATGTGTTTTTCTGGTTTCTACCATGGGGAGTTGGAACGGAAAAATGGCAAGTAACTATCACAATTCCTTTGGGGGGAAGACCTCCCCTTTCAGAGGAGAAGAAAGAGAAGGAGAAGCAGAAGATTGAAGATAATTTAAACATACTCTCAACAACGACATATTTGATCAGGCAAAACTCCCAACTTAAAGGACAAAAACTCTCAAATTTCATTAATAAACTGTCAGCCTATGTGCTTCTTGCAAAAGATAGACAAGAAATAACCAATGGCTATCAGACGCATGAAAAATGTTCATCATCACTAGCCATCAGGGAGATTCAAATTAAAACCACATTGAGATATCACCTTACACCAGTTAGAATGGCCAAAATTAGCAAGACAGGAAACAACATGTGTTGGAGAGGATGTGGAGAAAGGGAAACCCTCCTACTCTGTCAGTGGGAATGCAAGTTGGTGCAGCCACTTTGGAAAGCAGTGTGGAGATTCCTTAAGAAATTAAAAATAGAGCTACCCTATGACCCTGCAATTGCACTACTGGGTGTTTACCCCAAAGACACAGAAGTAATGAAAAGAAGGGCCATCTGTACCCCAATGTTCATAGCAGCAATGGCCACAGTCACCAAACTGAGGAAGGAACCAAGATGCCCTTCAGCAGATGAATGGATAAGGAAGATGTGGTCCATATACACTGATGGAGTATTATGCCTCCATCAGAAAGGATGAATACCCAACTCCGGTATCAGCATGGATGGGACTGGAAGAGATTATGCTGAGCGAAATAAGTCAAGCAGAGAGAGTCAATTATCATATGGTTTCACTGATTTGTGGAGCATAACAAATAGCATGGAGGACATGGGGAGATGGAGAGGAGAAGGGAGTTGAGGGAAATTAGAAGGGGAGGTGAACCATGAGAGACTATGGACTCTGAGAAACAATCTGAGGGTTTTGAAGGGGTGGGGGGGTGAGCCAGGTGGTGGGTATTAAGGAGGGCACGTATTGCATGGAGCACTGGGTGTGGTGCAAAAATAGTGAATTCTGTCATATTGAAAAAAATAAAAATAAAATGAAATCATGCAGCCAAGTTACAAATAAAAAGATGAGAGAAGATCAGGCAGGAAACATGAGCAAAAAAGAAATCACAGCTCCATGAGTATCAGACCGAGTAGACGTGAAGACAAAATGAATTCAATGTGACAATGAGGAGCTGTTGTATCAACTTAAAGGTTAATTCATAATAAAAGGCAAAGAGTCATGAAATCCTTAAGAGACAAAAACTGTATCCTCAAAATCCGTAAAGCAAATGAGATTGAAATAAAAAGAGCATTTGACTGAAAACAACAGAAATGGGAGTAGGACACGGAATTCAGTGTGAAACAGACCACGCACACGGAAGCCAGACCACAGGAGGGGGATCAACATCCAGGCAAATTCATGGGTACCTCGATCCCGTGCACCGGCCAGAAGGTGATCTGCTGACGTGTATCCACACAGGTACCACCAAGAACATGACCTTCACTAAAGACAGGAAGAAGTTACACATTAAGAAAAATTTCAATAAAACCCTTCCTTCCGGAGATTTTAAAACATCCTCACAAATAACTTCCTTGATTGACGAGTCAACACAAGTACACTTTCTAAAAATGTCTGTCCTTTTCATTAGGGCCATAGGATGTCCACCTTAGGGTACATGGTCAAACCTGTATTTAAGCAAATCTTTTTCTTGAGACACTTTCACTATTAAAAGAGGAAGTATAAAGTCTACATGAACCAGGCATTTTACACAAAACAGTTATAAACTTTAAAAATTGGAAAACTGTAGTCCGGAGGGAGCTGGAGGAGCGCAGTCATGACGATGATGAGAGGTTAATGAATGAAAAGGAAGAAGTTGGCACAATAGCTAAACTAATCCCAAAGCTGATTTTTTTTTTTAAAGATTTTATTTATTTATTTATTTATTTGACAGAGAGAGATCACAAGCAGGCAGAGAGGCAGGCAGAGAGAGGGAAGCAGGCTCCCTGCTGAGCAGAGAGCCTGATGTGGGGCTCGATCCCAGGACCCTGAGATCATAACTCGAGCCAAAAGCAGAGGCTCAACCCACTGAGCCACCCAAGCACCACTCAAAGCTGATTTTTAAAATAGCTAGAAATGACAGTTCAAAAATAATTTTAAAATACTTTATAAAAGGAAAGCTACCAAATTTTAAATGTCAGGAAAAAAAG
The DNA here is from genome assembly GCF_030435805.1 of Mustela lutreola. Taxonomy (NCBI): domain Eukaryota; kingdom Metazoa; phylum Chordata; class Mammalia; order Carnivora; family Mustelidae; genus Mustela; species Mustela lutreola. The sequence goes on along the minus strand of NC_081294.1, from coordinate 5,090,248 downwards.
TAGTTTTCAATTGCACTCCTGGGTATTCACCCCAAAGATACAGATGTAGTGAAAGGAAGGGCCATCTGTACCCCAATGTTCATAGCAGCAATGGCCACGGTCGCCAAACTGTGGGAAGAGCCAAGATGCCCTTCAACGGACGAATGGATAAGGAAGATGTGGTCCATATACACTATGGAGTATGATGCCTCCATCAGAAAGGATGAATACCCAACTTTTGTAGCAACATGGACGGGATTGGAAGAGATTCTGCTGAGTGAAATAAGTCAAGCAGAGAGAGTCAATCATCATATGGTTTCACTTATTTGTGGAGCATAACAAATAGCATGGAGGACAAGGGGAGATGGAGAGGAGAAGGGAGTTGAGGGAAATTGGAAGGGGAGGTGAACCATGAGAGACTATGGACTCTGAAAAACAATCTGAGGGTTTTGAAGGGGCGGGGAGTGGGAAGTTGGGGTTCCAGGTGGTGGGTATTATAGAGGGCACAGATTGCATGGAGCACTGGGTGTGGTGCAAAAATAATGAATACTGTTATGCTGAAAAGAAATAAAAAATAAATTTTTAAAAAAGTACACACACACAAAATAGTTTTCAAAAAATAAAAATCATCAAAATCAACTTGAGAAAAGATACAAAATATTTTTCATCAGAAGTTACCTCCAAAAAGAAAACCACAGACCTGAAACCCATATCTTGGTTTCTAATATTGTTCTTCTATAAAAGGAATCAAGGCTCCCTAGAGAAATGACAAATTCAAGGACAGGATGAGCCTGAAACATCTTCCAAGGCCAAAAGTAAGGAAATGCTGAGGGGAAAAAAAAAAAAGAAGACAACTCACAATGTCGAGGGATATAGGAGCCAACTAAAATCACTCCCAGTGGCCCAAAACTGGAACAATTTGAGCAACAAAATAAATAAGGTACTGGTGGTAGGTATTGTAGAGGGCTTGTATTGCATGGAGCATAAACAATGAATTCTGGTACACTGAAAAGAAATTTAAAAAATACAAAATAAATAAATAAATAAATAAGGTACTATTGGATCATAACCCAAAATAAGAATCAGTATCTCTGAGTCCATATGATATAAATAAATAATTGAATAACTAAATAGAAGGAAGAGAAGAGACAAATCTCCCATGGAGAATTCCAAATAAATTATGAGGAGACTCTGCCCGCGGGGAAGGTGCAGTATGGTTCCCCACACATTAAGTGTGGGCTGCACAGAGTGACTTCCTTCCGGAGACGGAAGTAATGGAAGGAGGAGTAGCTTTATAGTGGAGAAACTGGACGAGTGTGGCCTCCGCCAAATGACCAAGGCCAGTGTCATTAGTGATGTCCTGTCGATAATTCTTGATAAGATGTGATGAGAAATGAACTTCGCCTTTTTGGTCCTTTTCCCCAAAACCCACGATCCTTGTCAAACCATGTGAAAAACTTCTGGCAAATCCCAACAGCATATTCAACAAAATACATGACTAATATTCCTTTAAACTATCGAGGTCGTCAAAGACAAGGAAAATGTGAATGTGTGCCTCAGCCCAGAGGAGCCTCAGGAGACAAGATGCCTAGATGTAACGTAGTATCTAGAATGCGGTCTTGAGACAGAGAAAGAACAGGTAAAAACAGAAAAAATTGGACCAAGAACGGAGCTTTGTTAATGGTGATGTATAATATCGGTTCAATTATTGTAACAGAGGTACTATATCCATTAAGATGTTAACAATAAAGGGAAGGTGAGCATGAAGTGTATGGGGACACTGTGTTAGCCTTTGACTTTTTTCTGTAGATCTGAAACTGTCCTACAAATATATTTTAATAAATATTCAGATAATTTTTTATTGTTTCAAGGAAATGGTCATTGATGAGAATGTTACAGAACACAGGAAAACACGCAAAGCTTTTATTCACTTTAAGTAGCTAAAATAACCTGATATCAAATTTAACAAAGGTTGCATGCGTATAGACAGATATGAAATCCTAGAACACTGGAAATTTGAATCAGACATTTATCAAGAGAATATTCCAATGAAATATGGAGCCTAAGAGTGAACTACAGTACACAATATCAACTGACTACTTCAAAAAATCAAATAAGCAAATAGTTCAATAGACACTTTAAATGTCTCTTGACGTAATTCAATATTTAATATAGATTAACAGTTTAACAAAACAAATTTTACAAATAATAGTTAGTTAGCATGATAAAAAATGGCTCTTAAATTAGTGAGCCAGATCTTATCTAGAAGTCAAATGAAGTCAGAAATAAGACAATGATGCTTCGTAAGTTCACTAGTGTTTATCATGTTTCTGGAAGGTGGAGATAAACTATTATAAGGTGAGCATTAGGAAGAAGAAGAACCCCAGTGGAAAGAGGCAAAAGGTTCATATTTTACAAAGACATCATTGTCCTTTTAGAGAAGAAGATGAAACGACCTATTTTGAAAAATGCATCAGAATCGACAGAGAGTCTAGGAAGTTTCTCAGGGTCAACATCAGTACGAAATGCTACAACTTTACTCTGTTTAACCCCATAACTGGTTAGAAAATACACTAGAAAAAGAAATCAACAGAAAATACCACATACCTATCTGCAAAGAAACGAGTGATACTAGATAGACACAAGGAAGATGGCCCAGGGCCAAAGAGAGACAGAAGAATCCAGCCACCAGCAGAGGTGAGAGACAGAACTGGGGAGGGTCTTATGGGAGAAACCACACCAGGAAGGAACTAGAAATCACCGTATGTTGCAGGAATATCACAGAGGGTGGTGAGCGAAGGCACTGCTGGATTTAGCTGCTAACCCTGCACGAGGACCCAGGCTCGCCGAAGCCTCTGTGATCATGTGTGTACGTACACCCTCAAGAAAAAAAGAAACACAAAACTTTCGAGTATTTCTTCCATCCAAAACCAGATGTGAGTCTCAGCCAGTCTTTTCTCTTTTTAAGATTTTATTTATTTATTAGAGGGAACCAGTGCATGACGACAGAGAGCAGGGGAGGAGGGAGAGGGAGAAACAGACTCCCCGCTGAGCAGAGAGCCCGATGCAGGACTCAATCCCAGGACCCCGGGATCATGCCCTGAGCCAAAGGCTGATGCTTAATTGACTGAGCCACTCAGGTGCCTCAGTCTCAGACATTCTAACAGTTTTGACCATTGTGTTGTGACCCTTCAACTTTCCCAAAAGTATGAAATCAATACCCTGGGGAAATACAGCCTGTACATCTGATGGGTCACGTAAGACCAGGAAAGACTAGGCAGTCTGGAAAGGTTGCTGCAAGAGAAAAATTACTTGTTCTCCCTTTTTCTGATGTGTTCAATATTCCATGAGCAGCAGGCCCCCTGCCAACACGGACTCGTGACTAACGACTTTAAGGAATCAATTTCTTTTTCTGAAATCTGACTTGGTCCAAAAAGCAGCAGTCAAGACTTCACCAAAATAAAGGCATAGACAGTGATCTACTTCAACATAAACAGTGCTTGTTCAGTTCCAAATTCAAAGAATTGATAAATAGTTACCAAACCGTGGAGACACATAAAAAGAAGAAGGAGTCTAGACCACAGACATGACTTCAGATCAAAGGACAGTCTTTGTAGTCACTAACCTGGGGAATTATTTCTTATATTTTTGGCACTTTGATGTATGACAGATATACAGAAAATCAGAGGCATGTGGTGCAGGCAAAATGATGAGCACATATAGAAACAACCCTCCTTTTTTTAGGTCTGAGTCATTTATATGGTAAAAATGATCGCTAATTTAAAAACATAACAAATGAAAAATGTTGCAAAGGCCATAAAGACACCTGAAATTCACATTCCCTGAATGAAACACGTAAGTGCCTGATCCCTCTTTATCTCACATTATCAACATTAGACTATGTGTGAAAATAGTTCATAATGGCAAATTGCTACATAATTAGGAAATGTAAGTATCACCAACCTGCCCACCCACGTCACAGCAAAATAGTAAAGATATGAATCTCTCGAAGAAAAGTGATTTGAACTATTTTTAGAAGCAGGGGAAAGGCATACATATAAAGCAGTCTGAATATGCAGTGTCTAATTATCCACAAGGTAACCAACCTTTCTGTGAACTGAATTGCTTTCCTCACTCACATCTGTAGCGTGTTATGATGTAAATATTTTTCCGAAATCTAACTTTATTGCGAAAGAAACTGACTTCTTTCAAAGTTTTAAAATGCAGTCATTTTCTCCCCAGAATTAACCAAGATAATTTGGACAAATTAAAGCAGGCGAAAGTTGCACTGTGTGCCTTGCTCGTACAAACCACTGATAGTCCATCAAAAAGAGTGGGCGGTCTGCGAGGACAGTGGGACACAGCCCTGGTGGCTGGGGGTGCTTGTGCCACACCCAATGTTCCCTCCCACTGACGGGTCTCGGCCCCTCACCTCCCTCCAATAAAAATACCACTGGGGGCCTCCAGGCATTCCAAGGATTCAAAAAAATGATGCGGAAAGTTCTAGAGTCACACTGGGAACTTAATGGGTTCCAACAAAAGTGAAGTAGCTGCTTGAAGGAAAAGTTGGCGGCGAGGAGTCTGACAGAGCCTGAGGATGGAGTCTCTGGACACCAGGACAAGGGGGCTGCGAACGGGCTGGGGACCGGCTGACGGCAAGGAGACCATTCCAGGGAACCGGGAAGAGAAATGTTTGCGGCGATCTGGGCGTGGGGAAGAGCAGCTAGAAGCCCGAAGACCCTGTGATTTTGAACATGGAAGGTGTCTTGGGCGAAGTCCCCAGCTGCCATTGGCACCGTTGTCTGAACCGGGGGAAGGGCCCCCTGGGTGCTTCTGACACGGGCGACTCCACATCCTCCTTTGCACCAGCGTCTGCGTTAGAACCCAGACGTGGTCACCAGAGGCCACCAGCCGGCTCTGCTCGCTTCAGCGGGGTCTCCTTTGACTCTGAGGGCCCCTGAGAGGGGCGTCTGAGGGGCCAGAGCCACTTCGGCGGTCGGGCTTGTGGCCCCAGAGTTTTGGGTCCTAGGACTTGGGTCAGCTGCAGTCACATAAGCGAAGTGGACAGGTTCAGTCTGTTTGCTCTAATCTGGCACTTTATGCATCAAGCCACACTGTCCCACACAGTCCTGCTCCATCTCCCACTTGAGGGAGACCCACTATTTTTATGGGTTTTTTTTAATGATATTTTGTGGCCCAGTCCAAGGAAACTACTGCAAATAGTCTATATTAAACAAAAAACTGACAGGGGAATGAAGCAAAACTTCTCCCTGGGTCCATGTTGGCATAAACGTTCGGAACACCTACTGTGACTGGCTGTGATCTGGAAAGTCACAGATGGAGCCTCCTAGCTTTCTGCACTTTTTCCTTAAAACTGGGCATGCAATTTTTTTTCCAAATATGACACATATAAGACACAAACTCATTGGCAGGAACTAACGACAGGCCAAGTAGCTGCCCAGCCCTGGACAGATGCATGGCCCTTACTCTGGATCCAGACCACCAATGGGAGAGACACTGATGACCTTCTGCAAGTGTCTGTCCCCCATCTCACACCACAGCTGACCCCTGAGCCATCCGGCCCTCCTGGCAGCCTCCTGGAGCATGACAGGGTGTGTCCTGGTCAGTTCCAGGGGCCCCTCTGCAGCTGTCCAAGGGCAGAGTCCCTTCCCCACTGCCGTGAGCCATGGCACTGCCACCAGGATTGGGGGAGGTGGTCATGACCCTGTGAAATGAAAGACAGCCACCCTCCACCCTGCCCTCACAGGCTACAAGGAGGTGACCAGCAGCGCTCCTAAAATAAAACAACAGTAACATACACACACACACACACACACACACACACACACACACACACACACGAGAAGACTGAAGCCAGGAAGTTTCCAGCAACTTACGAAATGAGGATGAACCTGTGGAATCAGGATGACAGCCCGTGTCTCCAACCTCCCACGGACCACAGAATCATCATGGATGAAGAACCACTGACCTCTTCTACCTTGAGTGCATGTACCGAATGCCTTCTCTGCCCCAGTACCTCTGGAAGGAGCACACAGTGTCCCTTGCCCCGTGTCACATCTCTTCCAGTGGAGGACACAGACATCACTGAAGAATCATGTAAACCCAGGAAATGTAGCAAACCAACTGTTTTCCCGCCAAAGGGGCAGACTCAGCTGGCAAATGTCTTTGGCCTTTCCCCCTCTCCCTGCCTGGAGTATGACTGTAACATCATCTGAGATGGGGAAAAGGAGGCTACATCCTAGGGATGGGGGTGCAGAAACATGGAAGGAGTTGGGGCCACTGATGCCATGATGCCTGGCACCAGTCCTGACCAGCTCAGGCTTGTTGTTACATGAAGAAAAAATAAATCCGATTTGGTTAAGCTGTTGTACTCAGCGGTCTGCTCATGCAGCCAAAGCAACCCTTACTAGATACCTTGTGTCTGCCTCATGCAGCCAACCCTGACATACACCTTGTAGGCTTACACGATGACCTAGAGGGTATTCACTGATCCCTGCTGCGCTCATGCTAACTGAGCCAGACCAAGCAGAGAACAAATTTCAAACCCAGAATAAGTGTCCATCCAATTAGGAGACAGTATTGCCCCATCAAGATGGAAAGGGTCCAGTGAAATTCACCTGCTACCAAATAAAGAGTATGGAGGTATGGTACCAGCCCGGGGGCGGGGGGAATGCAGAGAAGCTTACAATAGCCAAGAAAATCCTAGAGAAACAGACGGACAATGTCTAACGGCTTCAGAAGATTTCCAGTAGCTGAAACCATGCTATAGGCTTAGTCAAGGTGTCAACGAGGCAAGTGGATTGATTCCGTTCTGGCATCACTGGGCTCTAACTTCGGTCCTGGGCAAAATTCCTGGCTGCATTTGTCCATGACAAACGTCTGTAGCCTACCCCCACACCCAAATCCCAGGATACTGCTCTCGTAGAAGAACTTGCCGGCGTCTGCTCTACACTTCAGCCGAAAGCGGAGAAACACCCTGTGTCCGTGTCACACACTGACTCAGCCGCAGAGCCTTGGATCCCCCGAACCTCTACATCCGAAATGACAAGTTCCCTCTTGAGAGAATCTCATTAGTACTGTCGTCTGACTCTAATAAATCAGCCATAGCCGCTGGCCAAGGTCATACATCACAGACCAAGGGTGGACATTGCGGCCGGAAGAGGGGGGGTGGGGGGTATGGTGGCAGTGGACACAGAGCCCAGAGCAGCAGGGATTGGGAACAAACACACAAAAAGTTAGAACATGCCACCCTTAGACACCTTCTTACAACTAAGTGTTGGTATTTCTGCAGGCGATTTCCCCTTACTTCCCTAAGCTCTCCCAGTGGTGGCCGTGACCACAGTTCCACGTTCTCAAGCTTCCCCAAGACCCCAGGGAGAAGTCCCGCATTTGGAGGGGGTTATTTTGAGGGGCTATACTGTCAATGCTCCTCGTTCCCACCTCGGCCACATTCCGGGGAGGCTCCGCTGTGATTGTCCCCTCTGAGAACACAGCTGTAAACCCGGGGCACAGTGGCAGTGTTTTCTTAGTGAAGCAGACATCTGCTTTTTACTATTTGGGCCCATGAAAGGAAAGGAGTGGAATACACAACAGTGGAGAAGAGAGCCCACTTCATGAAGCCTGTGACCCTGGGACAGACAAGTACTCAGGCTTCTACACTGTGACATGCCTCCCAAAACACTCAGCCAGGGTGCCGGGGAGCCTCAAGAGCCACACGTAGCCAAGTCTCAAACAAGAAGCTTCCGGGGAGGTAATGGCTAGCCTGTGTTTGAGGGGCAGCAGAGTCATCCAGCAGAAGGATGCATGAGTTATCCATTGGGTGGTGAACATGTATTGGTTATCTATGGCTGCATAACAAGTCACTCCAAACGTAGCCATGTAAAGTCAGAAGCATTTATTGTCTCCCAGTTTTTATGGGAGCAGCTGGGCTGAGTCCTGTTGGTCAGGGTCTCAAAGGCTGCAGCCAAGGGGTCAAAGGGTCAGCCCCCAAACCACTGTCAGACTGATTCATTTCCTCGTGGGCTGTTGATCAGAGGCCACCCTCAGGCCCTCGTCACCCAGGCCTTTGCAGTGGGCAGCTCACAAAACGGCCGCCGGCTGCATCACAGCAAGTACCAAGAGCCTGAGAGCGCAAGATGGAAGTCATGGTCTTTGGGAATCCAGCCTTCCGGCAGGAGGTCCAACTCAAAGGAGGTAGGAATGGGTTGTGAGCTGTGCTGCCGGCCTTCATGTTGAAAGAGCCAGAAGGGTCTTCCCACCCTGGGAAATGACCCAGACAGACAGCAGGTGTAGCACGAAGGACGGCCGTTGTGAAGAACATGGTACAGGTAAGCACGTGTTTCTCATCCAGCAAACTCGAACCTGTTGTACTGCATCGGAGCGCTGCGACTAAGACGCAGGAGACGTTTCCCAGCTTCCACAACTCGGGATCGTGAGCCTTACGTGCTGTTCATGGAAATCCCGAATTAACATAGTATAAATAAAAGTGGCATTTAATTCTTACCAAAGTGATTTTTAAAATGCAGCTGTGTTTATACAATTCAAACCCAGAGAGAAATAAGCAATCAACGGGTAGATAATATCTGGTTCTAGAATGGTAGAGGCCCGAACAGCGTTTGTTCTTGAAAAATGTACGTTCCCAAATGGATATTTTGTCTTCTAACGCCAATTCACAGATACTTGTCAGTGGGCGTTTAATGTCAAGTGTCATTGACTACAGTTCAATCAAATTATTATGGAAGCTGAAGGCTCAAATATTGAGAATTCACGATATGAAAAGAGAAAACGATTTCGACCTAATTGTTGAAGAGCCAAACGATGGCTTCCAGACCACCTTCCCTGTCAGCCCACTGTTCCTTAGCCTGCTTCATTCACTGGCCAAAAATCCCTCCCAGAAGTGATAGTCAAGCTTTTTCTGTTTATGGAGTTTCAGAAGACACAGTGAAGATACGGATTTAAATTGTGTTTATAAACTTTTGAATTAAAAATCATGATTACTGGCTTGTTTTCCAACCCTATTGGAAAAAGAAACTATTTGTATGCAAGGAAATTGGCCTCCTACCTTGTTCATTTGTTCATTCCCATAAAAAATAAGAGAGCTTCAACCCAGAAGACATAAAAGAAAGATAAATAAATTAGACTACAGAGAACAAAAAAATTAATTCTAAGATGTAAAAAAAGCCAAAGTTCTAAAACAGATGGAGAACTAGAAAAGATGTTTTCAATTCATTTCCCAGACAAGAGTTTATCTTCTTAACACATAATGAGCTCCAATAAATCTTTAAGAAAAAGGCCAATAATGCAATAGAAAAAAATGGGCACAGTTTGCAGAATGAGAAGTAAAAAATGGCTCTGAGATGTATGAAAAGATTCTTGAAGAGGTCCTTCCACTTCTTTCCCGAAACCTGAAGTCTTCCTGACTCGACTCTCTCCTCTCACGCCCAGCAGGTTAATGTATCCTGGTGGTTCGGATTCTGAAAGGCTCAGAACCGCACTGACTGACCCCATCCGAGCCGGCTTGCTTGGATGCGGCCATGCTCACCTGAGGTCCCTCTTGCACGGGCTCTTCTCCGCTGCTCTCGGCAGAGCTTCTGGAGTGACCCTTTCCAAACGTAACCTAAATCGGCTTCCCTCTCAGAGTCAAGACCAAAGCCCCGTCGCTCTGAGCCCCATGCCTCTGGACCCCATGGCCTCTTCTGCTTCCTTTCCTACTTCCAACAATCCTGGCCTCCGTGTTGCCCACCCCCAAGCAGGATATGTAAGATTCTATTTCCCGAAGATGACAGCAGCAATATAGCCCAGGATGGTTAATTTTGTGTGTCAACTTGACTAGGCCACAGTACCCAGAGGTTTAGTGATACGCCCGTCTATATACTGCAGTGACTATATTTTTTTTAGATGAGATTAACATTTAAATCAGAAGACTTTGAAAAAGCAGATTGTCCTCTATTAGTGGGTGGGCCTTGTCTAATCAGTCCAAGGGCCTTCAAAGAAAAAAGACTGAGGTTCTCCCAAGGAAGAAGTTCTGCTTCCAGACTGCCTTTAGACTCGAGCTAAAGCATCAGCTCTTTCCTGCGTCTCTAGTCTGCCAGCCTATCCTGCAGATCTCAGACTTCCCAATCTCAAAGTTGTGTGAGCCAATTCCTTAAAATAAATTTGTCTCTCCCTATTTCTCTCACTATATATAGACCGAGGATAGATGATAGATAGATAGATGACAGACGGGTATAGATAGCTACCGACCTACCTAGCCACACGGGCCTGTGGGTTCTGTTTCTCGGGAGAGCCGAAAGCATCACCCAACCGTGTGACCTTCTCAACCCTCCATGAAGAAGGAGAGTCCATGTCCCTCCCCTGAGGGTGTCCCTACTTTCACCAACAGAGTCCAGTTTCTGAGATTGGGTCATAAAAAGCCTGCAGCTTCCCACGGTGCTCTAGGGACTTTTGCTCTTGGAAGCTTCTTCCTGAGAACCTGGCCACCAGGATGAAAGGAGCCCAAGTGTCTTCCCTGGGCCACATGCAGACACGTGCTGGGCTGACCCAGCAGAGTCCAGCTGCCAGGTCCTCCCGGCCCAGGTGCCAGCTTGTGAGCACAGAAGCCTCTGGGTGATCTCCTCACCTGACCTCAAGTCGGCCTGGCTCTTCACATCCTCCAAACACCAAGCAGCAACAGCATTCTCCCCACCCCCACCCACCCCTGTGCCTGTCTGAATTCCTGACTCACAGGAGCCACAAGCGTGTCAGAGGGATTGCTGCTTCCCTGCGCTCTGTCTGGGCTTCCTTACCCAGCAACTGATAAGCAGCACAATCACCAACCGCACCTCCAAGCCCTTATGCGCAGGGCACCATTCTGCAGATCCCTCCCGGGCACCTGCACGGCTCTCTCCCTCACCCCCAGCAATCTCTGCCAGGGTGCCAACTGCTCAGCCCTCACCCCCCAACACTCCACTTTAAAACCACAGCCTTCCCCCCGCTTAGTGTAGCTCTGTCCCCTGGTTTCCGTGTCTTCATAGAACTTAACCACCGTCTTGGAGGCGTGTCATTTCCCTTCTGACTCTTCCTCCTCCCGCACCTCCGACTGAAACCTCCGCTCCGTGAGAATTGGGAGTGTGGGGTTTGCTCTGTTCAGTGCTGCACCATAGCACCTAGAACGCTGCCCTCATACAGCAGGTGATCAACAAGTATTAACCAATGGATAAACACACGAATGAATGAACGAACCTCACCTGAAGAGAGCTGCCAATCAAAATTTCAGTGACATGATTTTTTTTTTCCCCTCTGTCAGATTAATAAAAATCCAACCGTTTGGTAAAGCACCGTGCTAGGGAGTACGTGGGGAAACAGGCACCATCATTTGCTGGCGGGAGTACAAACTGGTGCAAATTCTTCGGGCAATGATTGGCAACGTTACCTAAAACTTAAGGTGCATGCCGACTGTGACCACGCACATCCATCCTTGAGAACACGTCCTGCAGAAATGCTCATGCGCGTGAGAGATGGTGCGTCTCTCTCGGAAGCTATTCACAGCAGCATTCCTCTGTGTGCACAAAAGATTCAAACCCAGATGTTCTTCAGAATGTCACTGTTAAATAGATGTAGGGAGATTCCTGCTAAGAGACCCAGACAGGTGTGAAAGATAATGTGGCAGTTCCATACTTGGGCAGAACTTGGAAAAGCCCCAAGATGGATCATCCGAGAATACAGCAAAGTCTAAACACAGTGTTGTGTGCCCTCGATTTACCTGTGAGCCAGAATATCTCCAGAAGCATAGAAGAGAATTCAGTAACTTGTTGTTGCACTCAGTAACCACCGAAAGCTGATATGCATCTATTCTTTAAAACAAAGATAATAAGCTTGAGATATTTTCCCTTCAATCTCTTCTACAAAGAGCAATCACGTGAGCTCTTGTTTCCCTTCTGCTTGTCTCGGGGCTGGACAGGTGATATTTAAGGTGCACAGCGCCTTGTGGACAACGGGAGACAGGGAGATCTCTGGCTTCTCCTCCAGGCAAAGGCACATGGGACCTGCCGCAAAGGCGCACAGCCCTGCTAACCGAGCCAAGCACTCGGTAACCCATGAAATAAGCAATAAATGCTTCACTGAAATTTGTAGCAACAGATGTAGCTTACAAGACGGCAGGAAACTTTCTCAATATAAAAAATTATGGGATAAGCTGCTGCTTGTGTTTGCACATCATGATAACATGTGGGTCATTACACCTGCAGATGGTTACTTTAAATGAATAGAAACCAAGCAGGGAGAAGCATGAACCAGAATATATTTTCATGTATATTCCCTTTGGGGCTTTTCTTCATCAACATTATTAAGCTGAAGAAAGAAGAAACATTTAAGATGTATTGCATTCATGACTTTTTAAATCAGTGTGAAGTTGCATAACTATTTAAGAACACAGATAGATTAGCTTTAAAATGGAAACATGGTATGTTACTTAGTAACAAACTATAGTATGATTTTATCTTTCTCCAAAAGCTTCAGGGCTCAGAAAGTGAGAATCATTCATGCTTCTATTTTTAACCAAGATCTGAACTTCATTTTTAGGGGGAAAAAAGTCTGCATGGAAGAACTTCAAAGAGACTCGTCCTCAAGCACAGTCCCTGTTCCATTCAGCATGCACTGAGCGCGCGCCAGCTAAGAGACACTATGCCACAGACATCCTCGTCTCAGGCAGGCATCCCTGGGCGTACTGGCGATGTCCACACGCAGAGAAGGGAACAACACAGGAGTGAGCCTTCGTGGAGGGAACGGTACGTGACCTGCACCTTGATGGACTCCGGGCGTCAGAGGGAAAGTGCCCTTCCAGCAGGTTGGGGGGCGGCAAACCGAAAGTCATATTCTGCATGCAGAGGGTCAAAATTGTGTCCCCTCCACAAAGGCAAGTCCAAGTCCTAAACCCTGGTCGCTGTGAACGGGACCTGACTTAGAAATAGGGTCTTTGGGGCGCCTGGGTGGCTCAGTGGGATAAAGCGTCTGCCTTCGGGCTCAGGTCATGATCTCAGGGTCCTGGGATCGAGCCCCGCATCGGGCTCTCTGCTCAGCAGGAAGCCTGCTTCCTCATATCTCTCTCTGCCTGCCTCTCTGCCTGCTTGTGATCTCTCTGTCAAATAAATAATAAAATCTTAAAAAAAAAAAAAAGAAAAGAAAAGAAATAGGGTCTTTGACAATATCATTAAATTAGGGATAATCTTTGGGATGAGCTTCTCCTGGGTTGTGTGTGAGTCCAATGACCTGTGTCCTTCTAAGGGGAAGGAGAGGGACCAGGGACATGGGACTACAGCTACCCAGAGCCCGGGGGGGCTCCGCAGCAGGTTCTCCCTCCGAGCCTCCGGAAGGAGCCTACGCTGGCCATGCCTTCATTTTGAACTTCTGGCCTCTGGAAGTGTGAGAACATGAATTTATGTTTTTGAAGCCACCAACTTGATGATCATTTTAGACGGCAGCCACAGGTCCCTGATGCATGGCCCTCTCTGCTGACCTCTGTGTGCTGGGTGCCAGCCAGGGGCCTACACTTAGAAAGTGCTCGGGAAATCCTGGCCGAGCGAATGACTATGACAGGCTGAAGGGCTTGTGGGACACACCTCCAGAGGTTCACCAAGGCAGCCTGGAAGGGATCCTAGTGACATTCTTGGAGTTCGTCCTGCCAGCCTTGGAGAGGAAGGAAGGGAAGTTCGAGCAGCGTGATGACTCATCAGGTGGAGCTCCCACAGCGACGGCGGGGAAGTGGGAAAGGTCAGCTTGAACCAAGTGCCTGGCACGGCAGCAAGGAGCCTGGACTAGGGCAGTGGCAGCCTCTACAAGAGAACGAGTGCCCCGGACCAGGCTGGATGGTGGACAGAGGAGGGACGATGTGTGCAGAGGGGATTGCAGGAACGCAGGGTCTGGAAGCACAGACCAAGTTTGGCAAAACAAGGAAAGGAGGCTATTGCAGTTGGAGCGGTGTTAGACCAGGTTTCCTGGGAAACAGAGCCAAGGTCACACTGAAGCAAGACTGGCTTTGAGGAGTCAAAAGCCAAGGTAGTCAGAATGCAGGAAAGGGAGAAGGAGCCAGAAAGAGGGAGAGAACCCCAGGAAGGCACAGGATGGGGCTGGCCCTGCCACCCCACAGAGATGCAGCCATCCAGGACCTCGAGGGACAGAGCAGCAGGCTTCGGGACAGTCCCCAAGGGCCTGACGGAAGAGGAGGCTGTTTGTAGGCTCCTGCCTCTCTCCTGCCTCTCACTGGTCAGGTGCGCCCCGGGGATGGGGATGTGGCTGCCTCCCTTCCAGGCTGAGCCACCGCCCCCTCCAGGCAGCTGTGCAGACTGCAGAGCCTTTATCAGGATGCAGGGCCTCCCCAAGTCAGGAGGTGACAGAGAGAGCCCTGTTCACACAGGGGAGGCCAGGAAGGACAGGGCCTGCAGAAGGCTGCGGTCCTTGGTGGCAGCCATGGGGGTGACCATAGCCTGTGAGTCATGGTGCTGCTCCGTGAGCAAGGACCTGGACCAGGTCGGGGGGTGCCAGGCCGAACTGGGGACAGGCGAAGCAGAGACCGGTGCACGGTAACATGGGGCCAGCACGTGTACATTTCGAAATCTCTGCGGGTCCGTGGGCAAGTCGATTATGAGTTTGTCTGGCCAGTCGATTTCTGACACAAACAAACGTGACCCTCGGAGAAGCCAACACTGCGTCCCGTGTGCCAGCAGGACCGGGCAGTGATTTTTATTTTCTAGCGAAACACTACCTGTGGGCCTCTCTCCTGTGGGGGTTACAAATACTGGCTCATTCGACAACGCGCAGAACCACCTCACAGGCTGGAGAGCGAGTCATTCCCATTTCAACGAGAAGACGGAGCCTCCGGAGTGACAGGCAGTGACAGGCCCACCGGCTCCGCCCCGACGCGAAGCCCCTCGCCTCGTCCCCAAGCGCCTTCTCTGCTGACAGAGAACTCTGGGCGTGCGGGGCGCGCTCGTCGGGGCTTTCTCTTCGGGGGGAAGCCCCCCTGCAAGGTGATCCCTCCCGTCCCAGTGGACACGCAGGCCGCCTGTGCGCCCCTCCTGCTCCTTCACCAGGAGCTGCATCAGGAGCAAGACAGCTAACTCAGTCGCAGGCTCTCAGACCAAGGTTAATTAAGCAAGTAGTGGGTTTTCTTGCATCACTTGTGAATTTAGCTTCCCAAACAGTCCTTAGGCTGAACTTGAACAAGCAGCCCAGAGCAATCCTGAGCCACGAGCATCGCGGTGAAGACGCGGACTCTGGGGTCAGATTGCCTGGGTCCCTACTGGCTCTGCAGCTCACTAGGCTGCCCCTGGGACAGGTCCCTAACCTTTGCATGTCTCAGTTGTCCCATCTGCAAAATGGAGTGAGAAGCATACATAGCTCTTGGAATTGTCAAGCAGCAGGTGGGTCACGACACTTTATAGGTTCAGTCCATGGCTGGCCCATACGTAAACATTTGACGAATTGATAACATGATTATCATGGGGTCTGTCTCTGGGCAGAGCACTCCAGGCAGGCTCCGAGAACCTGCTGTGTTCTGCCATGCGGAACCCCACACCACACCTCACCCCCACGTCCGTGGGCTCTTCTAGCCATGGGTCACCCCAACACGCACTGGGCTTCTGCCTTCCCGAATGTCTGTCTGGATGGTCAGCTTGGGTCTGAGGACAGGCAGAGGAGAAAGTCCAGAAAGGGGAGGGTGCTTGTCTCCGCCCACCCCCAGGTCCAGCTGCCGGCCCCTCTGGGACGCTCTGCCACTTGTTCACGTCCCTGTGCCAGTAAAGGGATCTGATCCCTCCTCTGTCTGCAGAGCTGACTACGCCTCCTGGGGCCTTTGAGCCTTAGTCAGGTGGGGACTTTTCTCAGTTTCTTGATGCAAACAGAGCTCAAGCCCCCAAGGACAAAATGCTGGAGCCAGGCTCGCCAGCACCCTTGGCAATGGCTGCGTCCTGCTGGCCATTGCTGCTTGCCTGGGGACGCTTTGCGCCATCGTCAGCAGCAATTTCTAGCAGATGGCGTATTGGCACACTAATAAAATGGATCGTGCAAGTGGAAAAAGCTGGCACTGCCTTCGATGATTTGGGCTGACGTAGTGTGATCAGGCTGTGCCCGGACTCTGCCCAGAAAAGAGAGAAACTGCACAAAATTGAGTATCTGTTGTTAAAGATGGAATTCGAGAGGAAATAGGAAGGGCTCCACGGCTGCTGCTCCCACAGGTCTGAGCAAAACCTCCTGCATTTTAGGACCTTGAGGATCTTCTGGAAATTTCTTTTTTAAACATTATCAGACCCGGAGCACTCATTTGCTTGCTATACAAAAGGACTTTGAGCAAAAGGCTTGGGAGTGCAGGCAAGGAATCTGGGGAAGGGGCCAGGGAGGGTCTGCCTGGCTAGAGCGAGGGGTGGGCTGGGGCCTCTGGGGTGAGGGGCCCGGGCTAGAGCGGGGCTGGGGGAGCAGACAGGAGAGCCAGCATCCCCAGAGTCTTACCTTTTTGAAATCCTGAAGAACAATAACGGGCACAAGGTGGGAAAGTACTCATCTGGGGCACCTGGGTGGCCAGGTCAGTTAAGCATTTGCCTTTGGCTCAGGTCATGATCTGAGGGTTGGGCTCCCTGCTCAGGGGAGCCTGTTTCTCCCTCTCCTCCTGCTCCTGCGCACTCTCCCTCTCTCTCTCTCAAGTAAATAAAATCTTTTTTAAAAAAGAAAGAAAGAAAAGAACAGAAAAAGAAAACAAAGTACTATTTTTTTCAAGTTGCCTGCGTATTGCCTATGATATTAAGGAAGTGATCTTTGGGAGAAATGCTGGGTCATTTGTTTGGGTGGAGCGGGGGACTCTGTTCATTTTAGCTAACATTTTGCTTTAAACAAGGGGATCTAGTCTCTCCATCGTTCTGGAGGCCGTGAGTCCACGATCAAGGCGCCAGCAGGGCCACGCTCCCTGAGCAGTCTCCAGAGCGCCCTTCTTCCTCCTTTCTGGCTCCCAGGTCCTCCCAGCTTTCCCCGACTTGTGGCCACATGGCCACCAGCTCTGCCTCGGCCCTCACGTGCCTCCTCCTCCGTGTCTGGGTTGTCTCCCCTTAAACAAGGGCCCCCCACGGGTGAGATGCCACCCGATAATCCAGGATGACCTCCTCATCTCAAAATCTTAACTTAATCACATCTGCAAAGACCTCTAACCAAGTAGTCACACCCAGAGGTGACACCTTTCAGAGAGAGGGACATTAAACCCAGTACACTTGTTAGAATTTTCCGCAATTACTGAATGCCTGACAGAATCATTGGTAAGAGTCAAGAATCAGATTCCAGGATGCAATTCCAGGAAAAACCCCCAGATCCGGGGGACCCTGGTCACCAGGAGAGCCCTGCCCAGCTACGATGTGGTGGCTGCAAAGGGGGGAGCATCACCTGCTGACTCCGGAAGCTTCCATGGCAGCTGCCTGGGACCTCACCAGCAGCATGAAGGTCCTTCACATCTGTCTCTAGCACGACCAAGTCCAAGCTCAATGCATGGCGAGGCCGAATCGGGTGACAGGCAGGTTCTAGATGCGAGCGTTGAGGGGAACCTGGTGAGTTTCCCAGCCTCAGCCTCCGGGAAGAGCAGGGATAAGGGCAAGCACCCCGAGCCCTCCCACCGTGTCCTATGTCAGCACCTGACTTAAAGTGGCGGGTGGGAGCATGACCGAGCTACGGGAACAGAAAGACCGTGACGAGCAGAGACCCGGCGAGGTTTCGGAAACGCGTCGGCCTGCCCCTCTCAGAACGTGCGTGAGGGAGACTCACCGGAGGACATGCGTGAAATCGCAGGGCACCGGCTTCATGGAAATAGTGATCCAATGAATGAATGAGTGAATCCCGGGAGAACCATAGAAGGGGGAGCAAGGTTGGCAAAGAAGCAGAGACCCGGGGGCTCCAACCTTTCACCTCTGTGACCTGGGGCTCCAACCTTTCACCTCTGTGACCTGGGGCTCCAACCTTTCACCTCTGTGGCCCGGGGCTCCAACCTTTCACCTCTGCGGCCTGATGCTGCTCCCCTCCCCCGCCCACCTTCGTGTCCCTGCATTTCCCATGCGCAGCCTGAGCAACCGTTCGCTTCTGCACGGATGGGACACGGGGGTTGGGGGGGTGGTTCCACTCCAGAGGCCACGGGGCCTTCAGCAGCTCTACAGAAGGAAATAATCCGAGGGGCCAGGGCTGCTCTCCAGGCAAACCAACCCACAAAAGCACATTAGCACCCCCAGGGCATTTGCATTCACATGGAGACAAAAGAGAAGTAGCCTGTCTCGGTCACTTCTGGGACTTGAAGATAGATTTTATTTCCAAACAAGCACCCCCACCCCCAGCCCCACCCCCCACTCCCTGCTAAGAAAGAGCAAGCAGGGACAAAACAAAGGCGCTCCCAACATCCCAAATGAGGGGTAACAGACAACCCCTTCCCGATGTGAGGCCCCCAGGCTGCAGTCCCCAGGGAGTGACCTTCTCATCAGAGAAGGCAAGGAGCAAGGAGCAAGGACCAGGAGCAGAGAAGACCAGTGTCCCTGTCTGACAGCTCACAGGTGAAACCTGGCAGTGCCCCCAAAGGCTGGGATGCCCAGGATGATACCAAAAAATTTGATATAACACACAGAGAAAGAACTATTTTTAGGCCCCAAATGGACATTGCGACACTAGATGGAAATGAAGAATATTCTCTCTCTTAAGCGAACTAATTTATTCAAAGATGTGTAAATATAGGTCTCATGGCCTATTTTAAACAAGCTGTGCTTTGTTTTAACAAATATTCAGAGATCGGTTTCATAACTTTTGGAATTTAATTTCTAAAAAAAAAAAAAAAAAAAGGTGCCATTATAAAACCTAAAACTTCCTCGTGTTTGTGCTCCTCCCCAGGAAATCCCAAAGAAGTGGGGTGAGCTCGGAACCATAATCTGGCCTCACGCTGCCACCATTGCTAGAAATTCAAATCTTTATTTATCATGTTCGTTTCGGAAACTGGCATTTTCAGTAAATTTTGAGGACACAGAAAATAACGAGTGTTGGGTGCGTTACTCCTGAAATGGCGTGGCATTTCCCCGCCTTGGGAGGGTTTTGTCTCCAGGATTTCTGTGTGTCTGCGTTCAGCGGGGCTGCAGCAGCAAAGACCCACACCCTGCTGGCCCCAACCGGGTGCCACGGTGAGCGGCCCCGGGGCGGCTGTCCGCGGCCGCTCCCTCTGCTGCGGCCGCTCTGGTCTCCTTTCTGGTGGTCTGTGGGTGCTTCAGCGGGCTCTGGTGGCCCTAACAAATTGCCACAGACTGGGGGCCTGAGCCAGCAGACGTAATTCCTCACCGTCCTGGAGGCTGGACCGCAGTGACGAGGCGCCTGCAGAGGCAGTTTCTGGCAAGTGCCCTCATCCCAGATGGTGGAGAGCGGCCTTCCCACTGTGCGTCCTGTAGCGGGCAGAGCTCTGGGCCTCTTGCTCTTATGACGACCCCAGGGACCTCCAAGGAAAGCCCACCCTTCTGACCTCGTTAGACTTTAATACCTCCTTCCAGGCTCCATCTCCAAATACAGTCTCATTAGGGATTAGGGCTCCAATAGGGGAATTTGGGGGAGACACGAGTCAGCCCATATTGACTGGTCATCTTGGGCCTTCCTTGCCCTGTGTCAGAACACCATGACCTCTGTCTCCGTGTTCACAGGGCGTGCTCACTCTGTGTTTGTCTTTATCGAGATTTCTTTCTTCTTCTGGGGACACCAGCCACATTGGATTAGGGCCCGTCCCAAGGACCTCATTGTAACACGATCATTGGCAAAGCCCCTCTTTTGATTGCATTTTGAGGTGCTGGGGATTAGGACTTCAACATGGGAATTTAGGGGGACCCCAGTCAGCCTGTAGCACCATGACTCAGAGACGGGTCTTCTCTGCGGGATCACTCACACCCTCAGCCCTGCTGCTGTCGGGTTCCACTCTGCGTGCGTGAGTCCCCGTCAGAACCGTGGGTGGTCCTAAAGACGTCAAGAATAGGCCACTGCCCTCGGCATCTCCCGTTCCATCTGGTGACGTCGCCAGCTGCTCAGGAGGACGGGATATGCAGGACGGCCACAGTCTTTGTCCCCGGACACACTGGCTTCTCTTCTTGGCTCTCCTCTGCGAGATGTGTGCTTGGGGCTCTGCATTTCATGGAGCTCACTTCTCCGGGCCCAGCTGGCTCCCTGAAGAGGTCGTTTTGAGGATCATGTTGAGCGAGCCGACAGCAAATCTGCCCTGGAGACAGGGGATGGACGCTCATGTCCCAGTCCCACTAACTCCTGGCCGTGATCTGGAATGGTGGAGGTATCCTCTGAGCCTCAGCTTGCTGACCTGAGCACATCCCTGCTCCCGCCCAGCACGTGGACGTCTTAGAATGGCACGAGGCGCCCAGCAAGCTGCTCTTGCCTCCGCCGCACATGTCTGCATTCCTACTCGTGTAGCATCCCCTCTGGAGAAAACCAGCGGCAGCCCCACCCCATCTTATCACGCGGGTCTCTTCTCAAAGTCTGTGCCCCTGACAGAGCTTCTCGGGTGGCCCAGTCGGGCTCTGTCCCTCGGCCACCCCTCCTCACCCTACTACGTTCTTACTGAGCATCCGAAATCGCAGTCACTCTTTGAACACTTGTGGTTTCTCTCCCCAGAACACGTGGGGTCTCCCGGGGTTGGCGTCTTGCCGCAGCCCTCGCCGCCATCCCCCGGCACCCGCCGAGCACACTGCTGGCTCGCTCTTCGTCGGGTAGACGAACGAATGAACCAAGGTGCACAAGTGCTCTGGTTGCCTGGCAGGCCTGGACGGCTCCTTTAGCCCCACCGTCTGGCTCCATGTCCTTACCCCTCCCTCCTCTGAAGCTCTTTGACGTGAGCCCGAGCCCTGGCATGTGGCCCTCTTTCCACGTAGACCACCAGCTCAGGAGGCCGCTGGGTTCAGGCTCTGAATCTCGATTGCTCAGAACAAGCCAAGGCAAGAGCTGTTAATGACAATGTTGCCCCGTGGCTCTCCGTCCTTGCCGTCTCTGTGCTGTGCCCACCACGACTCCAGAGAAATGTGACGTCCATGCGTGCTGCTCTCAGGGTGGCAAGCCCCAGCGGGAGCGGTGCCGGCCCAGAGGGTAGAGTATGGAACTAGTGAGGATCCAGGCCCCTCAGGGAGAGGAGACCCCGGCCCCGCCCACAGTCCGTCCCCACGCTGCCTGACCACCCCCCCCCCACCGTGCCCACCACGTCCCTATGGAACTCACTCTACCCCAGACCCTGCAGATGCCATCAGCTGTCCTTTGTCTCCCGTGGTCCTTCCACCAGTCTTCCCCATCCTGCCAGCCTCCCTCTGGGTCTGTCTCGAGACCCACCTTTAGAACAATCTCACACCCACAGCCCTTCTCCCTCCGGCAGGCTGCCAGCCATGCACTGATGCCTCCTGGCTGATGTCTGAGTCTCCTCTCCCAGCAGGATGGTCAGGCCTGGAGATCCGTGTGCTCCTCGTAGCACAAAACCCACTGGGGAAGGCCAGGCCAGCGGGCTTCATGCTCTGCATGGGTGCCCTTGATACGTGGCCCGACTCTGTCTGCTGCAGAATTCTCCCACGGTGAGTCAGTCACCCCTCTCCGAGGCGCAGCGCTCCCTCCAGCCCTGGATCTGCTGCACAGCTCTGTGATGAATACGGAGAACCTCAGCCTCGGGCCTCATGAGCTGAGAGAGAGAGACTTCAAGCTGCATGTTGGAGAAATAAATTAGCACTTAAAGGCATCTTAATTACTTTTCTGGCCCCGTAATGACATCAGGGGCCCTGCAACTTCTGCAGCGGCTCTGAAACCTTCTCTCAACCTTAGTTTAAATCAGAAAGCTGGAAAAGTCCCTTTGGAGAATAGGAAAAGCAAACACAACTCTTTTGCAGAAAGTCCTGGCAAATGCACGGCTCCTGATTACGGAGACGGAAGAAGGGATTGGGGCCTCTATGCCCAGCTCATTCAGGAGCCAAGGCTTTCCGAAGGGACGACCGATACGCTGGTAGGGTTTGAAGAAAACTATTTCCTGATCTGTTTTTACAGAAAGCAAAGAGAGCGCGCCATGCAAACACACTCCTGTTTATTTTACATCAGGACTCTGCTAGCAGGGAGTCTGCCCGGGCACGCCGCCCTGCCCCCAGCTTCCCCTCCTGGTGACTGCAGGCCCCTCCACTGTGCCTCCCTTCGCCTGACCTCTGCCCCTTCGCTCACGCTGCCTGCTGCCCAGCAGATCTTGACAAGACAGGAAACAGAAACACAGTTTGCCAACAGGGCACGACTCTCTGCCCTCCCCCTGCTCCAGCCAGGCTCCCGAGGGCCCAGAATCATGGCTCCTCCGAGAACACTGCTTCCGCCACGACACAGTCTCAAGGATGACAAGCATGTTCTTGTCCACATTTATCATGTCCATGACTCATCGTGTTTTGGACAAACATTATCTTTCGAACATGCGAGATATTTGGCCAAAATCTCCCTGTGGGCTTGTGCCCTGTCTTCCCGGTTTTTCATACCCAGTCTTAGGCCAGGTTGAATCTTGGCCCCTGGCTGGCTCCCTTCCCAGCCCACCCTGAGACCCAAAAGCCATTTCTTAAAGAGGCTTTTCTCCGTGCAGGGCCTTTAAAGTTCAGGGTTAACACTGCCTTGAAGATAAATGTCTTCAGACTCTCCGTTCCTGGCAAACTGAACTTTAAAATGCCTGAGACTTGGTGCTTCCCCTAAAATAGTTCCATGCTGTTATTGCCAGAGATAGAAAGAACTCGAACCCCCAGGTAAGTTCACGGGCGGGACCAGTTCCCTCCAGCCCTCTGGGCCTGGTGGCTGCTGGCCACGCCCCCATCAGTTAGGCTCCAAGGGGGGCAGAGACAGCAGAGGACCAACGGGGGGTGGAGGACAGCCCTGGAAAAGGGATAAGACAGGAGCAAAGGGAGAGAGTGGCCTCCAAGGGTGTCTTGCTTAAAGATGCAAGGCAGTGTTGACTCAGAACCAGAAGGAGGGGAAGCCCTGAATCTGAAAGGCAGAAGCTCCCTCCTCTGTCCCTTCCAGGGAGGCAGGAGCACAGGGTATCGGGCAGGGACTGCAAACCCTCCACCATCTAAACGACAGTTTCGGTTGTTTCTGTGCCCGTGAGAGCTCCCGGGCACCGTGCGTCCTCTCCTCGTGGAGCCCGGTGTGGAGCCCGGTGTAATCGCCTCTTCTGCTGAGTCGTGTGAAACGCGTGCCTTTCGCCTCTCTCTCCTCACCACCATTCTCCAAGAACAAAACCGCTGTGTAAAGCCAAAGAAAATGCGAGAGAATCGCCACTAGCAGCCTGGGTTGTCTATTTGCACAAGATCGGCAAATACGGGCTATTCTCCTTGAATAAGCAGTGAATTAGCAAATGCCTTCCTCTATCATAAACATTTGCTGAAAACAGCCCCTGGGCGATTGCATGAAGGCTACGGAACAGCTATTTTTAACTAACAAATGAGAACAGCAGCATCTAATTTTGGAGCCTGCTCTGTCTTGGTGCTGGGAGCTGGCGCTCTGAATGGGAGGAAACACAAAGGGGACATTCAGTCCAGCTTGGTCCCCACCAACAGCTGTCACAGGTGTGCAGAGATGGCCAGTCTGAAGGCCTGGGCCCTGGGACGCTTGTCTTCTTATTCCAGAAGGTCACCCGTCGACGGGCAGTGGTATGGGAGGATGCCTCCCACCCCCAACAATCTCTGCCCTCAGATGATCAAGAAAAGGAAAACACTCAGGGCATCAGAAGAGGGGACCCTGCAGGGGAAGAAAGGGGAAAGACCAGGAGACCAAACTTCCTGGAAGAAAACTGACCACAAGCACAGTATGATGAGAAAGTAAGGCTTCAAAATGCTTGAAAAGAATGATCTGACAGGGGCGCCTGGGTGGCTCAGTGGGTTAAAGCCTCTGCCTTCAGCTCAGGTCATGATCCCAGGGTCCTGGGATCGAGCCCCGCATCGGGTTCTCTGCTCAGCAGGGAGCCTGCTTCCTCCTCTCTCTCTGCCTGCCTCAGGGCCTACTTGTGATCTCTGTCTGTCAAATAAATTAAAAAAGAATGATCTGACATTAAAGATATAAATAGATGGCATCACCAGTGCTGAAAATAATGAAAACTATTATCCCCCAGAGACAAACCGCCACATTAGCAGTTGTCCAAAGAGCACCATTAATATGCATTTTATAGCACCAGCCAAAGGCCTGGCTTTCTCCTTCTGGCTAAGTGAAAGCTTTCTCCTGGGGGGAGGAAGCTTCCAGCCCCAGCCCTCTAGCACCTTTGCTGCAGCAGGAGAGACAAGAGACAGGAGCAAGAAATAGAAGGAACTAAGATCCAGAGGGAAAAGGAAATATTTCCAGCCTGACTCTCTTGCTAAGCCTCTCTCGAGATATTTTAGACCGCCTGAATATCATACGTTATATGATCTGCTAGCACACCTATAAGAAATAGACACAGAGATGCTAAGAAACCTTATCTAAGCAATACATTGAGGGAAGGTGGCCGGAAAACTCTCTGTGGGCTTCTGCATTTCTGAAGGTGACTTCCTTCTGCGCTGTGCGCTCAAGGAGAGTGACCAGCCCTGGTGATTGAGGGAGGCCTCCTCCGAGCAAAGGACAGGCACCCTTCTTGCCCACTGTTGAAAGATACAGGACCCCAAGCTCAGGACTGCACCCCCACCCCCGGTTACACAACCCTGTGGAATTGGCGGGGAGGTAGGCAGGCACATGGAACTGATGCTCCGGCACTTGCTATCTCTATAAGAAACAAACTACTTTTTACGAACCCAGGAGTTTCTGGTTTTTTACCAGCAACCACGGTGTTGCTACAAGCCAACGTTTTAGCTTGCATGTAGGATGAGATCTTGGACCACCCACAGTTCTTGCCACTGAATTTAGGTAACTGTGACTGACAGTTTGGGGGAACGTGCTCTCAGGTGTGTAAATAGTACTGAGATAAATGGTCCTTCAGGCAGAGGCTCCTGGCGCCCTCCTTAAAATCTGCTTCTTCCTTCCTTCTACAGAGATAGAAACCGGGCATGTGGCTATCCAGAATAAATGCTACATTTTTCCAGCTCCCCTTGGAGACAAGCGCACTCACAGGATTATGTTCTGGCCAATGGGATGTAAGGGAAGCACGGAGGGCAGCTGCTGGGAGGGCTGGCATGTGTATCGCTCCCAGTCTATGGCCTCTTTTTCCATCCTTCCTCCTGGAATATGGATGTCACAGTACCCTGCCTCCTGGCCTGTGAGCATGAAGGTGTGCTAGCAGCCCGGAAAGCAAGCGTCCAGGTGCCCGATGCAATGAGGAGTCAGTCATACCCGGCCTGGATGACTCATGAAATAGAAAAATCCTTGTTCAAGCTACTGTCAGTTTGGATTTTTGTTATTCGCAGCTGAACCATCCCTAACTGGTATAGAACTTGGTGCCAAAAGTGGGGTGCTTACAAGGAAAGCCCCAAAACATGCAACAAATTGCAGAGGCCATTCAGGCTTGCCATGGGCAGACTGATGTCCTCAGGGGTCACCTGCACCATCTTCCTCCCCGCGCCTTCTGCCCCCTTCATCTCCTTCCACACCAACTGCACCCTCTTAGCACTCCAGCTGCCCCCAGCAGCCCTGCTCCTGGCTCACTGCATCTTCAGATCTCTCTCCACCTGCAGACAGCCACATCTCCACATGAATTACTGTGGTGTCAACTTTGAGAAGAGCAGCTCTCAGTCTCCTACTCCTGCTTCAAAAAGACCTAAACATGAACTAATCTAGAAACACCTTCCATAAATGTTTGGTATATTGCAGGACCCTGAATTGTGGGATGTGAGGTATCAGTCATACTGCGACTCTCAGAGCTGGCCCCCAGGCAATTGAACAGGTGGCCCTGTCTGACATTACCTGGGCACACAAATATGATTGCCCAGCTCTGTCAAATAAGACAGTGGATCTAAGAGTGGGTTTATTCAGGTGACGTCAGAGCACTGACATCAAGGTGGTGCCCATCTCATCACCCACCCACCCATCCCCATCACAAGCCAAACCCAATGCCATGCGCCATCTAAACCCATTCATTTTCTCACTCACTTAACACTCTCTTGCTGAGCACCTGCATGTACGGCATGCCAAACCACACAGGGAATGGAAGGATGAGTTTACAGGAGGCACGCCCTGAACCCTGGTACAGGATCTAGTGACCTTCAGGTTGCCCAAGGGCTGAAACCAAACCTGAATATTTGGAGATAATCACTTACATTGAAGCGAAAGAATGGCAGTGAGGGTGAATCCTAGAGAAGTCATGGGAGAGAACTCTAAAAGTTACAGCTCAGAGTAAGTCCTGTTCTGTGAAGACCATAACAACACACAATTTCTCAAAACAAAGCCACTCCTGAGTTCTGCCAGTCAGACAGAAACTCCTATGAAATACCTCTGAAAATAAGCATTCTCACATGTCTCTGTACTGATAATCCTATCAGAAAATCGTAAATGGTGGGCTTGTGTTTCTATATTGACAGTTTTGTGATATTTCAGCTGTGAGTGCTTTAGGCTGCAAGTAAAAACCAAATCCCAGCAGTGTGCTGTCTAAATGCACAAGTTTCTGGGGAGGTCTGAATCCAGTTGTAGAGGAACTGCTGGCATTGTGCCATGCCCATTCCTGGCTTTGACAGTGTCCTGTTACGTAAAGTTATACAAATAATACATGGGAACTTGCTGTACTATCTTTGCAACTTCTTGCAATTCTTAAACTATTTCAAAATAAAAAGTGTTTTTTTGTTTGTTTATTTATTTATTTATTTGACAGAGAGAGATCACAAGTAGGCAGAGAGGCAGGCAGAGAGAGAGGAGGAAGCAGGCTCCCCGCTGAGCAGAGAGCCTGATGCGGGGCTCGATCCCAGGATCCTGGAACCATGAACTGAGCTGAAGGCAGAGGCTTAACCCACTGAGCCACCCAGGCGCCCCTAAAATGTATTTTTTAAAAGATCCAGAGGTTTATTAGTAGTCACAATTAGAAATCCAGAGGTTGCCAGTTGCGGACATGCCCGTGGGCCCCCCACAGTGCTGCCGATGATCAGGGCCCTTGCACCATTCTCTGTCCCACCCTTGGCTTATTGGCCTTTCACCCTGCTCCCTGGGGCATCTGGATGCTGCATGGTGGCTGTGGCTCCAGGTTTCATGCCAACGCAACAGCCAGGGAGAAGGGTGAAGGGGAAGAACCACAGATGCTATCTCTATCAGGAAAGCAGAGTTTTGACACATCTGCCTTCAAAGCGTGGAGCCTTGTTCCACTCCTCTTGACCATGGCCAGACTTAGCACTCGCTTTATATGAATAGCAGATGGTGTGGAGTGGCTGTGGAGACAGACTCTGATCCTGCCACCTGGTGTTCATGCCTGAGGACAATCCCACCACCACCATCTCAAAGTACGGGCAGGACCTTTGACTCACTCATAACCACCAGAACATGGCAAAGGTGAGCAGATGCCCCCTCTGTGCTGGCATCACAGGAACTGCATTAAAATTTTGACTTCCTCTTGCTAGACAACTCTCTCACTGACTCTCCCTGGCTGGCTTTAATGAAGTAGTCATGCTGGAGGAGCCCACATGGCGGGGAACGGAGGACAGCCTCCAGCCAGCACCCAGCACCAACTTGCCAGCCGGGAGAACAGATTGCCTTGGAAGTGGACCCTCCAGCCCAAGTCCTCAGATGATCACAGCACTTGTGACTTCTTGACTGAGACCTCATGAGAGAGCCCAAGCCAGAACCACCCAAGTAAGCCACCCTCAAATTCCTCACCCACAGAGACTCAAAGAAAATGGACCTTGATCGTCCTTTAAGCCACCATGGTTTGGGGTGATTTGTTATACATGACAGACAACTAATGCAAGTCTTATGGGCCAGAACTAGACCCTATGTCCATGGTCCCCTGGCAAAGAGAAACAGGGTCAGAATAGATGGCTTAGGGCAATACTGGTCCTTCTCCTGGGACCAGCCTTCCCTGAGATGAAGAATCTTCACACTCTACAGCCTGGGAAGAAGCAGAGGGCAGGAGGGAGGAATGGCTTCAGGTGAGCAAAGGCTTGCATTGGATACACACAAGTGCTTCTGTAAGGGTTAAAGATACAGGCTTGGCTACAAATTCAATACATAAACATAAAAAGAATACATAAACGTAACAAATTCAGGCAGAAGATAAACTTAAAAAACAAAGGAGCGAGAACATTGTAGGAGCTTCCCAACTGGGATAAAAACTAGAACCCAACTCTCTTCCCCAGCCACCCCTCCATCCCGTGGACTGTGGAAACACATTCACTTAAAGTTAGTGACATAATTTGGGGGTCTCATCCGGCTTACTAAATTGTGATCCCCCCTTCACAGAATGTATCAGTTTGAGGGCACCTGGGTGACTCAGTCAGGTGAGGGTCCAACTCTTGGTTTCGGCTCAGTTTATGATCTCAAGGTTGTGGCATCAAGCCCCACATTGGGCTCCACACTTAGTGTGGATTCTGCTTCAGATTCTTTCTTCCTCTCCCTCTGTCCCTCCCACTCTCTGTCTCTCTCAAATGAATAAATAAAATCTTTAAAAAAAAAAAAAAAAAAAGAACTTCTCAGTTGTTGGAATTGAATATACCTGTGCTTTACTATGTCTGCCTTGGGAACCCCAAAAAAGGAACAATTAAAGGAAGGGCAGTGTCTGCTGAGTGGCATGTGGGGCAGCGGGCGGGCAGGTCTTACCACTCTGCTCAAGCCGTCGGGTGAAAGGCATAAAATAAAACAAAGAAGCATCGTTTACAAGGATTCCATGAGACATTATAGCACTTGAATTTCAGTAACAAAAACACCTAGGACGGGCAAAAGAGGTTTTAATGCAACAGTCTTGTCGGCCGAGGTTATAAACTAAACATTGTGGAACAAGGTGAGGAAGAATTTCTCTTTCTGAAGTCCTAGGTGGGGGGTGGAGGGCTAGCTTGAAGGAAGAGCGTAGGGGTGAGAAATCCAGACTCAGTCCAATCATGTTTGAAGGGTCCATCTTGGGAACTCTTCAGGCGGAAGTGCCCCTGCATCCCTGAGCAAGAGCCCAAAGTCACAGCCAATGTCAAGGAAGAGCGTACTTCCAGTCCCTGTTATTAAAACTCATCACCACGTCTCCTCACTGCCTCACCCAAATCCCCACGGCCATGGACATGCTCTGGATTCCTCTGCCGACCCCCAGCTCTGGCAATTTTTCCTGGTTCAAAGACACACCAAATGCAAGCCACGCAAATGCTTACTTGAGGGTTGAAGATACAGGTTTAGCTACAAATTCACCTATCAACCATAGCTTGGATGCATGAACATGTTTATCAAAACTTCTTTATTAAAATAAATCTTATTTTAAAAAAAAAATCTGCTTTCCAAAACCACACAAATTATTTGATCATGACGATTAACTCTCAAAAGCTGATCCTATGGTGTCGTATTTTAAAAAGCATCATATTTTAAAGGGAGGAAAATAAAAATCTGCCAGTACAGAACAGATTTAATAGGAAAGGTATCTAAGAATGTGTTCCTAAGTTCACTGCTAATTCTGACCCCTTATACCTGGGGGCAAATTTTCAACAAATTCCTTCTGCACACTAATTTTACAGGAGCATTTGGGTTCATTCGAAGCCACTGAAAAGCAGCCAGAGACAGTCATAAAATAACACCGGGGAAGATCCTTCAGGGAGGAAGCATGGCTCACCGGGGGGCCAGCAAACAGGGCCTTCAATAATCACCCATTGTAGCCACGCTACACCAATGAAGTCGGTCCCTTTCCTTGCGCAAATGTCAGGCTGTGGAAACCTCCAGCTCCCAGAGCAAGGAGATTAAATATTTCTTTAATGCTTTTATCAGTTCTAATTAATAGTAGTTCTTGGCTTCAATGATTTAGAGTCTTAATACATGACAAAGCTTCATTAAGCAGGAAGGTCACAACCATTATCTCTCCATGCACCCTCGATGGCAGCCTGACTCTGCAGAGCTGAACTGAGCTGAAATCAGAGAGAAACCTAACACACTTAGGAAAGATCCCTCCCTGCCACGCAGGGACACAGCTCGCCGTCTGAGCACCCGTGCTAGTGACCCCAGAACTTCTGGGGCTGAGCCCATGCTATTGGTCATTCAGATGAGTCCAAGAGGCCCTCAGGCAAAGAAAACTTCTCATTATCACAGAAGGGTCCGGAGCCACTTGCAGACACATTCCAGAACAAGACAAGGAAAGTCCCCTGGGTCTTCTGGGAGGCCAGAGGACAAAGGTATTTTAAGATCCTACTTTTGGAGTTTGGAAGTCTCCTCCAGGTGGGAGTAAATGGCTCTTGACTGGTCTTAAGACAGGAATAAGTCTTTTTTTTTTTTTTTTTTTTTTTGACAGACAGAGATCACAAGGAGACAGAGAGGCAGGCAGGGTGTGGGGGGGAAGCAGGCTCCCTGCTGAACAGAGAGCCCGATGCGGGGCTCGATCCCAAGACCCTGGGACCATGACCTGAGCTGAAGGCAGAGGCTTTAACCCACTGAGACACCCAGGCGCCCCCGGAATAAGTCATTTTTTAAAAGCATAAATTTCTGCCAGTTTTCAAGGACCTCCTGCTCTAACACTGAGGCACGGATCATAGCGGCTGAAAGGTTGTTCCCATTTGGCCCCGAGGGGCAATGTGCACATTTGGACGAGAGCCAGCCCCACACTCTGAGAAGAGTCAGCTGCTCGGACACGGGTGAGGTCCCTGTGAGGAGGAGAGGAGGGCAGCCTGCCCCCCGCCCCGCATTACGGGGAGTTACCTCCTAAGCTGGGCAGCATCTGACGCCTCGCCCCGGACTGACTCGATGGGCACTTACATGCCCACACGGCCCTGAGCCTACAGGAGGTGAGCCCAGTGGGATGGGGAGGAAGTGCTGTTTGCTGACGTAGAAGAGGCTCGGGGCACATACGCGCTGGGATTTGAGCTGGTCCTCCGAGCCCCCACCCGACAAATGCTCTCAGTCTTCTCCTTCATTTTGCCAAAACACGTGCTCAGAGTCCTTGCTCCCATCGAAACACAAGCTGTGGAGACCCTCCCTCCAGAGCTCCACGCCAGAACAGGACCTGAGATCAGAACAGGACAAATGCTTCTGCAGGCGTCATTCTTTGGCTTTTGGCACATCGCTCGCAGGTTTGTGGGTCTGGAACTAGTTTCGGGGAATACAGAGATATTGGTCGGCCTGACTTTATTCTTCAAGTTCAGAGGGAGAGATGCTCTTGTCCCGGGAACAGCTCAGCCCACCAGGGAGAGGGTTTGCTTTGAGACAAATGGGCATCAGCGTCAAAGTTCGATGTCGAGCTGGTGCCCTCCAGGTCACACAGCCAAGTTCAGGAGACAGGGTCTGGGATGACCACTCAGCCGTCCGGGGCTGCTCTGCCTCCTCTCCTTCTTCCAGAGGGTATGGGCACCTCCAGGCAGACAGCAGAGATGTGTGGTTCTGAAAAGTGGTTCATTGCTTCCTTGTTCTCTTAACCTGCAGATTCCTCACTGCTGTGCCCATCCCATCACCAGACCAGCTGGGGCATTGGTCAATAGATTGCCTCCTGGCCCCCAATTCAGGACCCAAATCTGGACCCCGTAAATACCCCTTCTTGACCAGCTCTGTCAGAGGGCTCTGCACGGCCCCTGCAGGAGGAAGAAGGGGCTTTGTTCTGTGGCTGCTTGGTTCTGGAGGGACCTTCTTGACCTGACCATCACATGCGGGACACATCATGACCCTAACCGCCCCCCAAACACACACTGAGCATCCACGGTGGCTTCCTAGCGATTTCTTGGCACCCAGCGGGGGGAGTCCTGCTTGCTGCCCGCACTGTGACACCCCGCAAATGCTTCTCCTTGAGCGGGCCAGGATCTCGGGGAGAGGGGCCCCTCCCAAATTCATCCCTTCCGTGGGGGCATGGCCCCAGCCCTGGAGGTATTGAACCCGCTGGGTCTGCGGCATCTGCTGTAAGTTTCCTCACCTGTCAACACTCAATCTCCCATGGCTGGTTAATATTTTTTATCTGAATCTCTTCTAGCTCAGGCTATTTGTCCTCTGACGAGACGCTGCTTGATGCTCTAGGGTTCAGCACACAGCAGTTCTCAAGAAGTCTTCGCTTGAAAGTCTGGATCACCCACATTTGTTCATTGGAGACCATCAGCAAATTCACAGAGACCAAGGTTTCCGAAGCCTCATTTCCATACCGAGGCAGGAGACCTTGGAAGTGACCTTTGGTGCTCCTCGGATCCATACCATCCCTTTCGGGCACGGTATTTATTTTTAATTGTGGTAAAACGTGCATAATGTGGAATTGACCATCTTAGTCATTTTTGACTTTCGAGCTCAGTAGTTTCCAGTGTATTTGCTCCGCAGCCCACCTCCAGAATGTGGTCACCTTCCCCAGCTGAGACTCTGTCCCCATGAAGGAGGGACTCCGCGGTCCCCTCCCCCAGGCCCTGGCAGCCATCATTCTACCTCTGTGTCTGTGAGTGTGACTCCCCTGTGACCTGAAGGGACTCATACAATATTTGCCTTTTCGTGGCCGGCTTCTCCCCCCTAGCGCACTGCCCTCACAATCCATCCAAGTTGTGCCAGAATCCCTTCTTTTTCCAGGCTGTAGAGCGAGACCTCATACTTTCATCCGTTCACCGACTGACAGACCCCTGCTGGCTTCCCCCTTTTGGTCATGGTGAACAACACTGCTGTGAACAGAGGAGGGGTGTCTTTTTGTCTCCATTTTACATTGAGGAAATTTGGGCTCAAAAAGTCAAACAAGGTCTCTAAGGTTCCATTTCTCTGGATGGCTCGGCCGATTTCCAACACATTTCAATATCCTGCACCGTGTTCGCCCTCGGTGGCTCGGGTGTGGAGTAGTGAGGGGGGATCCGACAAAGCCAGCCCACCCCAGACCTCCGGGAAGAGAGTGTGCATTTGCTGTCTACACCCGAGGGGAGAGCTGACCCCAAAGAAAGTAACTGTTAGACGACAAAGGTGTGACCACCAGTATCGATCGGTTAATGCTGGGGCACGGACTGAAGGTAGAGAGAGGACTTCTGCATTTTTACTGGAATACATCCGTATTTCTGTAATGGCTTCCCATGAGCGGCTGTGCCATCTCCGCCCACAGCCATGCCACTGGACAGGTTTCTTTTTTACTCCGAAGTCAGGTCCCAGCTGGGTTTGTACAGGACCCCCACCCCCATCAGCAGCCGCAGACCTGGGGGCGGGTGCAGGTCTGGGACCGTGGCTGCTTTGGCTTCCACGAGCAACAA
Organism: Mustela lutreola; assembly: GCF_030435805.1. Lineage (NCBI taxonomy): Eukaryota > Metazoa > Chordata > Mammalia > Carnivora > Mustelidae > Mustela > Mustela lutreola. The sequence continues at coordinate 5,056,976 of NC_081294.1, read as the reverse complement.
TCCCCAGCCCCCGTGCTCCCTCGCCAGGGCCCACTCACCAGACGATGGGCAGAACCCCAGCCTCACCACGTCGGAGCACAGGAAGAGACAGGAAATTGCCCTGCGGGCCACGCTGTCAGTGGCCCACCGTGAACACCCAGTGCCAGGGTGTTCCTTTTCCTCAGCATCCTCTGATCCTGCAGCTCTGCCATGAAACACTGCAGCTCTGGCAAGTGGCTTCTCTCCTCTGGGTGTCCGTGTTGTCGTCTGTGACTACGGGAGCCAAACCTCCCCGAGGATGACAAGCACGCGCGCCCACACGGAGCATTTAGGAATCGAAGGAACACCTCCTCAGGGCACTGTAGGATTCTTTACGAACTGGTGTGCGACCGTAGCTGCTCTCACTTCCCCTCGTGACGCCTCGTTCCAGCCGCTCTTCTCCACCCATCACGCGAGGAAGGGCTCGTGGCCGGAAGCGCCTCGGGTGTCACCTACCGATACCTGCGTCACCGTGCTCTTACGTCTGAGGACCGGGAAACTGAGTTTGAGCCCGAGTGCTCCATCCCACGTGACACGCTAGCTACGGATGCGAATGCTCAGGGCAAGCGGTGCCTCTGGGGCTTCGGCAGTTTGTAGACAAGATTTTGCAATATCCTTCTGGAGCACAGTGCGCAGCCCAAGGGGGGCCGGGGGGGCCAGTGCCTGTCCCTGGAAGAGCGGCCGGTGAGAAGTTCAGAGAGTTCCAGGCACTCGCCGGCCACTCAAGGCCGCATCTTCCCACGTCCTCGGCACAGGATGGCCGTGACCCCCCGCTGCCTCTCCCAAGGGGTCTGGAGAGTCTGGGTGAAAGAAAGACACCTCGGAGGGTGATGCTTCACGTGAATTGGGGGAATCAGATCCGAATAGAAATACGGTGTTCGGAGAGCCTTAGGACAGGTCCTACAGACTGTACCAGGCGCCCGCAGTGCCTGACAGACACACAAGCTGAGACGCGCCGATGGAACACGTGCCTGAAATGATAATGGAAACTAAGTGACAGTGACGTGCAGGAGCAGCCCCTCAGGAAGAAACGCAGACGATCCGTTTCCTCTTCCCGAGGGTTGGAGCCTCTTGTGCTTAGCAGCCCCTTCCTCGTCTCCTGGCTCGTGCACCCCAAGTGAACGAGCCCACGGCCCCGGCGGACCCGGCACGCCACCCCGGGCTCCAGCGTGAGCAGCATCTTCATCGTGGGCTCCTTCTTTGTGCCGCACTCACCAGCCGATGGCAGGAAGAGCCTGTGCCCACACCCCCGCGAGGCCCACAGAGGTCGCGGCGCCTGGCAGGTGACAGAGCCCAACACCAACACTGACCGTTGTCTTATCCTGTGGTTTTCCAGAAAAAAAAACAAACAAGCAAAGAACTTGCTAAAAAAATACTTCCCCTTTCCGCCCTCCCCCACACCCTATTCCTCCGTTCGAGTGTCCAGGTCAGGTGAGCGGCTGACCCCGAGTGAGTTCCCGCAAACGGGGACATCCATTTAGTCAGCAAATGCACGAGCGCAAGTCTAGGAAAGGAAGCCTCCCGCTCTGCTTCACCCATAGGGCTCACCACGAACGACCAAACCCGAGGTAACCTTGGTTTTATCTGATGAACGAAATAGCCAAGAATCTCTAAAAATCCAGAAGGTTCTAGACTCGGAGGAGAGAACACAGCCGTAAATGCTGACAAGGCCCAGCGTTTCCCATCTCGATCAGTTGTTACTGACCTGGAGCTGCCTGGGGAGAGGGACACCGACACCCACCCTCAGCGCAGCACGGATTCCCATCCGGGCCCACTGTGACTCAGTTTCCCCATCCCTGACACGGAAATTAGAAGGCAAAACTTCCCTCCCGTTCCTTGCTGGGACCAGTGTAGGCACTGAAAAAAACACTCCATGTACGGAAAGTACCTTAAATCACATAATCTAAAATTGATGAACAAAGGTGATCTCCAAGAGAATTAACACTGTCACTAAAACTAACCCTCCCACTCACAGCCACTCGCTTCGACGTAAGGAGCCTGCTGTTTCGCAAAGGCTGCCAGTGGCCTTGGTCTGTTGTTACAGCTGAATGCCTTTAGACATGGGTCTGTGCCACTAAAAATAAAACTCACATGGAACCTAGAACAGTTGCCAATCACTGGAACCAAACTCAGGGCCGGTTTTTTGTTGTTGTTGTTCTTTTTTTAAAGAATGCTTATAAAACCTCTATAAATAGAAAGGCTCTTCTGTTATTTTTAATTACTGTATTTTAGTGAAAACACACTCCACTTGGCTGGGACTAGGAGACTGCTTCCTGGGGCTTGTAGGCCCCGTGTCTCGGATTAGCACGGGGAAGCCCGGATCCAACCAAAGGAGCCCCGGGCTGGGGATGTCACTGTCCTTAAAGTATCCTTGGTGGGTTCTCTCTCTGGTGATTCTAAAACTGCATGAAGCATGTGCATATTCCTAGAAGTCGAATGAGGGCTTAACTGACTCATATTTAAGGCAAATAGGAGGGACGCCTGGGTGGCTCAGTTGGTTAAGCAGCTGCCTTCGGCTCAGGTCATGATCCCAGCGTCCTGGGATCGAGTCCCACATCGGGCTCCTTGCTCAGCAGGGAGCCTGCTTCTCCCTCTGCCTCTGCCTGCCATTCTGTCTGCCTGTGCTCGCTCAATCCCTCTCTCTCTCTGATAAATAAATAAAATCTTTAAAAAAAAAGGCAAATAGGATCCACAGAGCAACTCTCCATGAGCCGGAGTAAGAGGCGGTCCCGATGGCCACCGGACTGATGCCGCAGCTGTCTGTGGGCTGTCGGGCTGGGCTGAGAGGGGCTGACTCTCGGGGCCCCACTCACGCTGCATCCGAGGAAGAGGGCTCACTCCTGCCTTGTGGGGGCCCCGGGAGGACCGGGCTCCACAGACCCAGACCTGCCTGGTGGCCCACTGGGCCCAAGGAAAGAAGCACGACCTCAGACAAGCCGAGGAGTCAGGATGGAGGGAATCCATTCTGCTTCTTGCTTGCAAAATCTCACCTCCCGTGTTTCGGACCCAAACAGGCCCATGCCCTGATGGGAGGCTGTGCCAGGAGACACACAGGCCACACTGGCTGCCCAGTGGCCAGATGGGGCTCCATGGCCCCTTTTCCTGTCTGATACCCTGAGATACCAGGGAATACTCACCCAGCCCAGAAGGCCACTGGTCTGCCGGTTCCCAGCGGTGTGACCTGGGGAACCTTCCCCACCCACTGTGCCTCAGGGTCCTTGCCCAAAAAATGTGGATGGAAACACCTACTCACGTAAAGAGCCCTGTCAGCCCCGTGTAAGCAACGGGCTGCTGCCGTCATCAAGGACAGAAACTGAAATAATGAATCTGTTCCCCTCCATCACGTCCCGTCTGAGAAGAGAGAAGAGAGAATCCATAAAATGTGGACGAGCTCATGTCCGTGCTCCTGTTTGCACGACATCAGCAAAGAACGTGCAAGGATTGTGACTCACTTTGTTTCCAGATGGTGATTTTACATTTCCTGGGTCTGTCTCCAAAGAAGCCGTTGGCAGGGCCATCCTTCGGTCAGTGTAAAATAGAACAAGCTGTACAGACCAGCAAGGCATGTGTCCGCTGTCCTGCACGGGGCCGCCCTCCAGATGCGGGGGACTCACCCTGGCTCCTTCCTGGCAGGGGCGACCCTGCAGTGACGCCCAGAGGGCCGTTGGCCACCAGCACCCCAGCTCAAAATGAGAACTTCGACTGGATGAGCTTTAAAGCTTTGTGCTGACTTCCAGATTTCATAGTGCAGAGAGAATGCTGGCCAAAAAGGTAAAAGGAGCAGGAAGAGGAGAAGAAACAAAGACATGGATGTCACCAATCCATGACATAATGTTAAAGGGACACACAAATGGAACTCTGAGGAAAATGACCTGGTTCATTAGCAAGCAGCAAGTAGAATTTAAGCACCGCAGGGGGCTGTTCCTTCCAGCTTGTTACTTGTCTGCTCAAACGAGAAGCAGAACACTGGAGAGCCCCATCTGGAGCGCTGACCAATAATTTGATAAAGTGGAAGGTTCTAGAATCAGTCGTGGGTTCCTCTTCAATGAAGCGGCCACATACGAGGGCTGTGCTCCGATTTTCACCGCCTTGCTCTCCTTTCCCAGGATGCTCTGGTATAGGTACACGTCCCCGGGCTCAGCACAGTGCCTGGGAGAAGCAGGTGCCACCACTCAGAGCCTATGGCCCCCAGAGGGCCAGTGAGTTCCCCATCCCCCGACCCCTGGCGACAAGGTCAGGACCTCTCTCATGGGTACACTGTGGTTCATCCACCTGGACTGATACTGGAAAACACCCCAGACAGTTCCAGAAACACGGTGAGTTCTGCTTCATTCTGAGCTGTTCCCTCAGTATGTGGTCCTTGCTTGCCTGGGGTGGGCAGTCACAGTCAGGGGACCCAGGAGTCACGCTCAAGTTCTGGACATCTTCTCCTGAGACACGGGTCAGCGATCAAAGATAACAGTATCCCATCAAACAGCTGAGTGCCCTCCCCAGTTCTGAGTATTTGAATGCCTTTCTGACAACCACCTTAAAGGCACATTAAGTCAAGAATCTGACTTCACACAGAAGTCAACAGAAACCTCCCATGGGTCCAATCCAGCCCATCATGTGTTTTGCTACGACCTGTAAGTGGGGGATAGCTGGCATCTTTAAATGGTTTTAAAAAGTCAAACGACCTTTACTATTTTGTGACAAGTTAAAATCACATGAAATTGAAATTTCAGCAGCCAAACATGAACTTTTGTCCCGACACAGCCACACCCATTCACTGGCATCTGTCTATGGCTGCTTTGCTTTAAACTCTTAGCTTTTTGAGGCATAACGGACAAAATTGCAAGATACTTGAAGTGTGTGATATGCAGACTTGCTATCCACAAACATTGTGGAAATGTCCTGGTCCCGTTAATCAACCCCCCTTCTGGACAGCGGAATGGAACCCTGACAGAGACGGTCTCGCTCACAAAACAGAAAGCATTCACTTCCAGCCCCGTCCAGAAAAGTCCGCTGACCCCTGATTTAGTTCATTTTTTCCTTTATCCAATTTTGCCAACAGATAAAAGTTCACAGACTGGAGAACAGAAGCATAGACTCGAGAGACAGGTTTGAAAGTGAAAACACTACAAAGTGCAAGTTTCAAAAAAAGAACATTCGGGTGAACTCAAGATCCTTACTCATTTAATTTCTAGGGAAAATTACTTTCCAGTGGAAACCAGAGGGGGAAATGTTAAAGTATAAATTTTCTGAGGAAAAAAAAATGGCATAAAAGGGTCTTCTTTCCTACATCCTCATCTCTAGGACAAGTATTTGGGGTTTTTAATCTCTTCTATCTGATGTATATATTCATGAAACTTCAGGAAGAAACATAATCAGATGCAAACTTCCTTTAAAAACCATAAAAATGTTCTTCAGATTCGTTGCATTTTTTTTTCAAGCCCAGTGTTTAGCGGGTTGTTTTTATTTTTCTTTTCAATTTTATTTATAGACATTACTTGTCTTAAAAAAAAAAAAAAAAAAGCTTTTTTGCTTTTCTCTCTTTCAAAACATCCCCCAGAATACCCACATATAATGAAAACAAGCTCTTTATCTTCTGCTCATTTATATGCAAATCCATAATGTGCACACGTCTGTACACACTGTTTTCCATAGACTTATGTGGTTTTCATTACTGTAAATTTGGGGGGAGCTGGAAAGAGGAAAAGGAGTTGACGCTTACCATAATCTTCCAAAAGCTGGTGTATATTTTGGTTTATCTAGCAATTGAGGAGGCAGAGTCTTGCCCCTCTTGTGGGACCCAAAAATAGGAACTCCTCCCATGTACAGAAGGGAAAGCAGATCTGGCCTCACGTTTTCAGTTCACACCGTGAAAGTCGGCTGCGGTGATGTCACCGGTAGTAACTGATCTGGGCAACAGAGGCAGAAGAAAAAGTGGTAAATGTCCTCACTACCTACAGCCCATTGACAAGTCCTTGAAACAGGCCGAGGGACATTCTTCTAGGGACTCAACTGCCTCAATGTTGACACTTCACTAAGGGCAAAGGACAATCTTAACCCAACACCCAGGACCTTGTGAGTCTACTTTAACATACGAACATTCCTTTAGAAATGTGCCCTGTCTCTATACCTCCAAGATACGTGTTGGCAATCATCCGCCAAGCATATGACCCACCGATCCACATCTAAGGGTCTCGTGACCAAGGTTTTATTAGACAGCAGTAAAGGACCTTTTCCCAACAATAACTAGCCTCCTCAAGGTCCTGGAAACCTCGTTTCCAAATTCCTTAGAGACTTGCACTATCCCTAACCCCCTGCCAACTTGAAAGTCTATAATGGGCCACTCCTTGTATCCCCAGTGCATCTCTTTCTGCCCACGGCCCCTGTCCCTGTGTTTTAATAAGACCACCTTTTTGTACCAAAGACATCTCAAGAATTCTTTCTTGGCCCTTGGCTTCAAAACCTAATGTCTTCCCTGCATTAGTAATGTGATATTTCCTCTTATGGGCAAGAATCTTAGTAACCCCATAAAGACCCTATCCAATGCAATTGTGTTTGGTTATGTTTTAGGGCTTTGACATGATATAGAGACAACTATGGACAAATCTCTCAGAAAAAGCACCTGCAAGACAGAAGCGTTATCAGAAAGCAACTCACCCTCCTCCTAATGGCCCTCAGAAATGAAACTCAGAGGCAAGCAAGGACCCCTAGGTTCACTCTGGGGCCCCTCCGCTTCTCAGGCTACCTGGTCTCTTCAAGACTGACCTTCCCACACCTCTCTCCCCTCTGCCTCCGTGGTTTCTGCTGATTTGCAGAAGCTTACACTGATATCCCTCACAAGTTTGCCGCTGGAAAGAATAACCTTTGGTTATATGCAAAATTTGTTAAGTGAACCCTCTCACTGCATGAAGGAGGCTTCACTGTGTGCCCAGAGTTGATTAGTACCAATTTATGATTTTGTGTCATTCATATGAGAAAACTAATTTCTGCTGAAGCGTTAGTGGAAAAGAATGAGTTGCCCCATCCCGTGCCTTCTCCAGGAACATTTTTCATTTAACAAGAGCTTCGGAGTCCGGATGATTACCAGCCCCGAGAGGACAGAGGGGACAGAACCGTGCACCACGGGGGGTGGAACTGGAGAAGGGAGAGCCGGCGGGAGCAGCGGCTGAGCTCAGGAAGCAGCCAGACCCACTAGGAAAGAAACCTTCCTGTGAGAAAACAAGAAGGAAGCAGAGGCAAAGCAGCCCTGAGACAGCCATGCTGAGCCCACATTCCGCTAGGGTTGCGTGGGCGGCACGGAGGCGCGGGAGTCTGGGCCGGGGTCGGAGTCTGCAGGGCACAGGTCACCTGGGGAGGGTCTTGGCAGGTGCTCACAGGCAGGCACGGCTTCCCTCGGGGACGCAAGGCCAAGGCCAACTCCCCAGTGAGAAGGGCTGGAAGAAGCTCAGTGGGCTGGAGTCCGTGCGCAGCTCATCTCACACCACAGAGTGGACTGGGAAGCAGAGTGAATGAGAGCTGCCAAGTGCGCCCACCTGTTTGTGAGGAACCCACAGAAGGAGGAGGGGGCACCTGGGTGGCTCAGTGGGTTAAGCCTCTGCTTTCAGTTCAGATCATGATCCCAGAGTCCTGGGATCGAGCCCCATATCGGGCTCTCTGCTTGGCAAAGAGCCTGCTTCCCTCTCTCTCTCTGCTTGCCTCTCTGCCTACTTGTGATCTCTGACTATCAAATAAATTTTTAAAAAAGAAGAAGAAGAAGGAGAAGGAGGAGGAGGAAGCCTTCAGGAGGAAGGAAGGACTCAACTCAAGTCCTCCTGGGCTTCCCATTCAAGCCAGAGACCAGAGATGCTAAGGGCGCAGGCATGCTGGTAGAGTTACTCCAGGCTCCCAGTCGGTAAGTGAGGTTGGAGATGCTGATGCACTTCCTGCCGGATAGACTATGTTCAAGGACTCAAAGCTGATGGGGCCAGGAGCACATGGGGTCTGTCCTGGGCATCACACTTCAAATATGATACAAACCAATTCACGAGCAAGTACTGGATCAAGGTGACAGACAGACCAAGATTCACCTTGCTCCCCTCACCCTTGCCCCAAATTCCTAGAAATGAGAGAAACACACACACACACACACACACACACATTTAAAAACAGAACACATCCATTAGCCTTGTGACATGAAAAAGAAATACAGCTTCCACCAGGAAGCCACTGAGATTTCTAGACTGTTACATCAGCTCACTTAATTACATTAAGACAGAATGTAGTGACTAGAAAGAACATACTTTATAATTTTAAACATAATGAAAGCTAAAATATGTAACACTATCGTAGCAGGTGGATGGCAAGAAAATTGATATTTAAGACTGCAAAAATGTACCAGTGGTACTTGTGGCAAGATATTTGATAAAGCCCACACCTTTTATTGCTTGTAAGGCAGGTCCCATGCCCGTGAGTCACGTGGTTGTAGAGAAGATGAACAGAGAGGAATGGAGTGCCCTGGCTACAGTTTCTTGCAAAAGGCAATTAGGAGAAAGAGATGAGTCCAGACATCTGAGCTACCATGCAAGAAGGAACTCCAGGACCCCTCCCCCTGGCTGGAATGACAAGAACTGAATCACCACTTAGATGGAGATGACCCAACTTACATCATGTTGTTCACCAACAAGACATAAAATGTCCTGGTGTTAGAACACCGGGGCTCTTTGTTATAGAAGCGAACATTCATTACCCTCAGCCAATTTTCAAACCAGTCTCAAGTATTTAAAGACTATAATGGGGAAAAAGATCCTCATCACAAAAAAGGGGGGGTAGAGAGAGAGAGATAAAATAACCTAGGGATGCCTCTAACAAGAAATATGCAAGACTTATATAAATACCTGTAAAAGCCACAGAATGTTTAAAGAACAGACCAGTAAAATATTGTTGGCAGAATATTTTTAAAACTGAATAGATACAACATGAGAACAGACACTGAACTAATGTCAATTCTCCACTAAAATTGCTTTACAAATTCAATGCAATCCTGAACAAAATTGCAACAGCATTTCTTAGAACCTGACATGCTGATTCTCATCCTCATTTATCAGAGTAAATGAATGTACCAGAACAAGTAATTAATAAGTATAATAAACTAATGAAATTCTAATTTGAGATGTATAATTAAGGGAAATGCCATATTGATGGATTTGCGAATGTTGAACCACCCTTGCAACCCAGGGATGAATCCCACCTGGTCATGGTGGATAATCTTTTTAATGTACTGTTGGATCCTATTAGCTAGGATCTTGTTGAGAATATTGGCATCCAATTCATCAGGGATATTGGTCTGAAATTCTCCTTTTTGGTGGGGACTTTGCCTGGTTTGGGGATCAGGGTAATGCTGGCTTCATAAAAGGAATCTGGAACTTTTCCTTCTGTTTCTATTTTTTGAAACAGCTTCAGGAGAACAGGTATTATTTCTTCTTTGAAAGTTTGGTAGAATTCCCCAGAGAGTCCATCAGGTCCTGGGCTCTTGTTTTTTGGGAGGTTTTTGATCACTGCTTCAATCTCATTAATAGATATTGGTCTATTCAGGTTGTCAATTTCTTCCTGATTCAGTTTTGGAAGTTTATAGGTGTTTCGGAATACATCCATTTCTTCTAGGTTGCTTAACTTATTGGCATGTAACTGTTGACAATAATTTCTGATGATTGTTTCTATTTCCTTGGTGTTAGTCATGATCTCTCCCTTTCCCTTCATAATTTTATTAATTTGGGTCTTCTCTCTTTTGTTTTGGATTAGTTTGGCCAATGGTTTATTGATCTTATTGATTCTTTAAAAAAACCAGCTTCTAATTTCATTGATGCCTTCTACTATATATCTCGTTTCTATCTTATTAATCTCTGCCCTAATCTTGATTATTTCCCGTCTTGTGTCTGGGTTTGGATTTATTTGTTGTGATTCTCCAGTTCTTCAAGGTGTAAAGAGAGCTGTGTATTCTGGATTTTTCAATTTTTTTGAGGGAGGCCTGGATGGCTATGTATTTCCCCCGTACACCTGCCTTTGCTGTATCCCATAGGTTTTGGACCAAAGTGTCTTCATTCTCATTGGTTTCAATGAATGGTTTAAGTCCTTCTTTGATTTCCTGGTTGATCCAAACATTTGTAAGCAAAATGGTCTTTAGCTTCCAGGAGTTTTAATTCCTTCCAAACTTTTTCTTGTGGTTGAACTTCAGTTTCAAAGCATTGTGATCTAAGAATATGCAGGGAATAATCTCAATCTTTTGGTATCAATTGAGTCCTGATTTGTGACCCAGTATGTGGTGAATTCTGGAGAAAGTTCCAGGTGCACTCAAGAAGAATGAGTATTCTGTTGTTTTAGGGTGGATGTTTTGTATAAAGACTTCACCCCCAAACTACTAGAACTCATAGAGTAATTCAGTAATGTGGCAGGATACAAAATCAATGTACAGAAGTCAGTTGTGTTCTTAAACACTAACAATGAAAATACAGAAACAAAAATTAGAGAATTAATTCCATTTACTATAGCACCAAGAACCATAAGATACCTGGGAATAAACCTAACCAAAGAGGTAAAGGATCTGTACTCAAGGAACTGCAGAACACTCATGAAAGAAACACAAAAAGATGGAAGACCATTCCATGCTCATGGATCAGAAGGATAAACATTGTTAAAATGTCTATACTGCCTAGCACAATCTATACTTTCAATGGCATCCCAATCAAAATTCCACCGGCATTTTTCAAAGAGCTGAAGCAAGCAATCCTAAAATTTGTGTGGAATCAGAAGAGACCTCGAATTGCTAAGAAAATGTTGAAAAAGAAAAACAAAACTGGGGGCATCATGTTGCCTGATTTCAAGCTTTACTACAGAACTGTGATCACCAAGACAGCATGGTACTGGCATAAAAACAGACACATAGACCAGTGGAACAGAGTAGAGAGCCCAGATATGGACCCTCAACTCTACGGTCAAATAATCTTCAACAAAATATACAATGGAAAAAAAGTCTCTTCAATAAATTGTGCTGGGAAAATTGGACGCTCTCTGTAGAAGAATGAAACTCAACCATTCTTATACCATACACAAAGATAAACTCGAAATGGTTAAAAAAACCTCAATGTGAGGCAGGAATCCGTCTGAATCCTAGAGGAGAACAGAGGCAGTAACCTCTTTGACATCAGCCACAGCAACTTCTTTAAAGATGTGTCTTTAAAGGCAAAAGAAACAAGAATGAAAATGAACTTTTGCAACTTCATCAAGATCAAAAGCTTCTGCACAGCAAAGGAAACAGTCAACAAAACAAAGAGGCAACCCACAGAATGGTAGAATGTATTCACAAATGACAGTACAGACAAAGGGCTGATATCCAAGATCTATAAAGAACTCCTCAAACTCAACACACACAAAACAGATAATCATGTCAAAAAATGGGCAGAAGACATGAACAGACACTTCTCCAGTGAAGACATACAAATGGCTAACAAACACATGAAAAAATGTTCATCATCACTAGCCATCAGGGACATTCAAATCAAAACCACATTGAGATACCCCCTTACACCAGTTAGAATGACCAAAATTAGCAAGACAGGAAACAACGTGTGTTGGAGAGGATGTGGAGAAAGGGGAACCCTCTTACACTGTTGGTGGGAATGCAAGTTGGTGCAGCCACTTTGGAAAACTGTGTGGAGATTCCTTAAGAAATTAAAAATAGAGTTTCCCTAGGACCCTGCCATTGCACTAGTGGGTATTTACCCCAAAGATACAGATGTAGTGAAAAGAAGGGCCATCTGTACCCCAATGTTTATAGCAGCAATGGCCACAGTCGCCAAACTGTGGAAAGAACCAAGATGCCCTTCAACGGACAAATGGATAAGGAAGATGTGGTCCATACACACTATGGAGTATTATGCCTCCATCAGAAAGGATGAATACCCAACTGTTTTAGCAACATGGACGGGACTGGAAGACATTATGCTGAGTGAAATAAGCCAAGCAGAGAGAGTCAATTATCATATGGTTTAACTTATTTGTGGAGCATAAGTAATAACACAGAGGACATAGGGAGATGGAGAGGAGAAATTGGAGGGGGAGATGAACCATGAGACATTGTGGACTCTGAGGAACTAACGGAGGGTTTTGGAGGAGTGGGGGGGGTTGGGTAAGCCTAGTGGTGGGTATTATGGAGGGCACCTATTGCATGGAGCACTGGGTGTGGTGCATAAACAATGAATTCTGGGACACTGAAAAGAAATTTTTTAAAAATAAAGAAAAAGAAAAAACAAGGGGAATATTCAGGCCGTATATCAAAATATACTGTCTTGTTACAGAAATTAAAATCATATATTTGTAAGCCAAACTGTGGAAGGAGCTGAGATGTCCTTCAATAGATTAACAGATAAAGAAGATGTGATTCATACATACAAGGGAATATTACTCAGCCATCAGAAACGATGAACACCCATCAATTGCATCAACATGGATGGGACTGGAGGAGATTTTGCTAAATGAAATAAATCCAGCAGAGAAAGACAATTATCTTATGGTTTCACTCATCTGTGGAACATAAGGAATAGCACAGAGGACCATAGAGGAAGGGTCGGAAATATGAAAGGGAAGAAATCAGAGAGGGAGATAAACCATGGAAGACCATGGACTCTGGGAAACAAACTGAGGGTTACAGAAGGAAGGGAGTAGGGAGATGGTGACCAAGTGATAGGTATTAAAGAGGGCACTCTGATGTGGTGATGAGCACTGGGTGTTATACACAACTGATAAATCATTGAACACTACATGAAAAATAAATGATGCACTATATGTTGACTAACTGAACATAATAATTTAGAAAAATGTATTTGTGAAAGAATGAAAAACATATCAACAGTACTGAACAGAAAATCTGGAAATATCACTAATGAGGTATTACAAATCAGTGTAGAAAAAATGTTCTATTTGATACGGTACTAAAGTAATTGGCCATCAAGTTAGAAGTAAAATAAAATTAAATACATATACCATGACCAAACCATAAAGTCTAAGTGAAAGCATGAAAAGAAAATATCAGAATAATTTTATAATCTTATGATGAGGAATAATATTCTGGGCTAGTCACAAAACTCAGAGAAACACTGACAGATTGACTACTTAAAATATACATGCGATCCAAAAAACACAGGAGCAGGAAATTGGAAAAATAAGAGAAAATGTTTGCAATATGTGCAACAGGCTGGAGATTAATATCTGGAATGTCTGTTGGAAATCACCCATCACTCAAGAAAATGAAAAAAGACCCCAGAGAAAAATGGGTAAAATTATGAACCAGTGACAAAGAAAGTTCTAGAAGTGTATTCTGACATCAAAGTGCCCTGAAGATATGGAACTGGAAAAAATGCAGAAGAGTAGGTGCAGTGTAATCTTCTTTGCGTGTTATAATTGTGTGTGTGCACACGTGTGTTTATGTCTGTGAAGGCACAGGAAGGATCTAGAAGGATACAAAGTGGATGCATAGTCCTGGTTCCTTCTAGAATATAAATACCTATCTCCCTCTCTAGAGAGAACACTCTCCAGAGTCATTTATAAAAAAAAACTGATAATGTTTATGCTTTATTCTAAAGCCTCCATATTATTTTTTTAATTGCATGAAAGACAGTTACATGTATATGTATATGTTTGAATAGACTTTGTTTTTCAGAACAGTTTTAGGTTCACAAAATGAATGGTAAGTACAGTGAGTTCCTAACTCCCCCATCCCCACACACAAACAGCCTCCTTCACTGTCAACACCCTCCAACAAAGGGGTCCATTTGGGACAATCGATGAACCTGCATCCACACATTGTCACCCAATCCATCATAATGGGTCTCATTAAGGTCACTCTTGGTGTTACACCTCATGTGGGTTTGGACAAATATTAATGACGTGTATCCATCACTATAACATCACGCAAAGTATTCTCACTGCCCTAAAGTCCCCTCTGCTCTACCTCTTCATCCCTCCCTCTCCCCCAGCCTCCTGTGACCCCTGATCTTTTTACTGTGCCCATAGTTCTACCTTTTCCACACTGTCATATGGTTGGAACCATACAGGGTATGGCACTAAGGCATGGTTTAAAGTCTTCGAATACACAGACCAATACTGGAGCTGCATCGGAGCATAGCAGCACACAATCTTGGTGAGGCAGAGGAGGTCAGGGGGTCACTGGGAAGGGCAAGAGGCCACCTGAGTGGATGAGGTCCCAGAGCAAGAAGGGAATGGCTTGTCCGCACAAAGACCACGCAGACCACGCAGAATCTAACCCTACATGACACACATAACACAGAAAAAGCATGCCCCAAAATTTCGAAGGGTAGAATTAACTGGAGAGGAAACGGAATCCGTACTCAGTCAAGCATCATAAAATCCCTGAACGTAGGGAAAATGTCCTATAAGACTGTAGAAGATTGGATTAAGAAGGTAGATGTAGAAAGTAAACACAGCTTATCCCGTAAATGAAAACTTGGCATCCCTGCAAAAAGAAACAGAATAAATGCAGATGAAAGGTGCTTCACCAGCAACAGGGTATGTCCAAGTTATTCTCTTAAACTTTAATGGTAAAATTCATTGTTTTTCATGTCCTAAAAAGAGAGTCTTCTAAACTAACCATACACAGAACTTGGAGTTGTTGACCTCCGGCTTGTAAATTCAAGTGTAAAGATCTATTAGTTTTTTTAAAAAACATAATTAGCCACCAAGGACTGTCAAGGGTACGTTTTGATTATGTGAAACAAAATGTTGCCAAGTCGTTTGTAACAAAATAGAGAAAGCGTATTGTTAATGTTCGCCCACAGGGACAGGACTGTCAAGACACGATTTCCCCGAGGGACAAAAGTGACAGGAGGATTATGTGTTAGGACTGTACCGTTCTGGAAGACAAAGGAATATTAATGGCACAAAATGAGGATGAAGGAAATGGAAGAGTTTGGGGGGACAACGCCGCATGAGCAGGTCTTGCCAGGAGCCGGCTGGTGCGCTGCGTGATCCCCTGGGGTGGAATTAACATGGGGCGCTGGTTACCTGGGAGGCGGGAGCTGAGAAGCCAGACGGGGATGGGCTAGAACTCAGAGGACAACAACGAGAGAGCTATGGCCACCCTCGCCACAGCGGCAGACGGACCGCTGGGGATGGAAAACTGGACACACAAGAGGTCTCCCTGATGGAAAGGGTAGTGACAGAGGGGTGAGCTCCTGTTGGAGACACTTCCTGAGCAGAGGCAGGGGGAGATACCCATGTGTCTTCTTATATCCTCTCTTCTGTGGGTCGTCGCTCACTCACTGGGGTCATTCCTCGGGTGAGTCATTTCCACATCTCTGCAGACCTGTGCCCTTTCTTCCTCTGGCTTCTGGTTTGGTTAGATCAAACCAGAAGCCAGCTGACTAGGAGGTTTCCACTATGCAGCAGAACCCAGGGGGGCAGGGGGAGAAGCTGCCACCTGCCTGGAGAGAGGCAGCAGAGCACCGGAAGTCTGCGCTCCTTGACTGCATCCTTCACCGTGGCCCTATGGACTTTTGAGAAATCTCACAGAGGTGCAGGCGGCTTTGGTTTGGCTGGATTTCCCGGGGAAGACAGCCATGGCTTCTCGCCAGTTTGGTGAGGGCGGGGCAGGGGAAGAAACTAACACACAGCTGTGTCTTCGGTGGTGACCCAGAAAGCCGGGGCAGAAAGGGCACAGGTCTGCAGAGATGTGGACACGACTCACCCGGGGAATGAACCCAGTGAGCCAGCGACATCCACCTAAAACCCCAAAGTCAGTGATGCTCCCAGCCGAGGACGGCCGTGTTACCTGCGGGAGCCCCAAATCGTGGTCTACAAAGGAGCTCTCCAAAAACTTGGAGGACGACTACCCCTGGGCAATCTCAGATGAAAAAGAGGCTGGATTTCCTAAGTCGTGCTTTCGTCTCACTGCAGAAACCCCAACAGCTCGTCATCTCCTAGACGCCAAACTGGCGTGATCAGAGTGGGATGTCCGAGCTCAACTATTTTCCGCCGTCATCTTCTCAGAGCCGCACTCTCAGACAGGAAGGTGCGTGTGTCACCGCCTCGCTGTCCCCTCGGTCGTCTTGCTGTGTCGCCAGCAGGGACAGCCGGGTTATGTCGTGTCAGACGGGGACCACACGCTCTGTACTGTCAAGAGGCCATGTTCCCACATGTTTCAGGCCGTGAGGCTTCTTTTTGTGCCAAGCAGGCATGTTTCCGGACCTTTGCCTCTGAACATGACCCACCTGCCTGCAACAACCAGCCTCTTAGCGTGGACCCCATCTAACACATATGGTTGTAACTGCTGGCACACAGCCAGGGAGCACACGGGGTGTGTGTGTGTGTGTGTGCACGTGCACCACAGCAGCAGACCCCCAGCCTCCTCTGTGGGGAGCCCCAGAAAGCCTGGTGCATGGGTACCTCACACCAAGCAAGGCTGTGTCTTACGCTCTGAAAAAAGCGTAACTGTGCTTAAAGAAATCGGTGTCCCTACACTGATGACCGGTTGGAGTCGGGGGTGGCGGGTGTCATAGGGGAAAGTCCCAACCCATGTTGCATCTCAACCCACTTTATGCTGGTTGTCCTTGGAATCTTTCCAACACACCCTGCTTCATATTTTCCTCGGGCTGAGTTCACTCTGAATCCTACCGAGATGTCCCCAAAAGATGAAAACAAGCAGCTCCAAGTCATAATGCTTGTCCTGGAGAAACAGCGTGAATCAGTGTAAACACATCATCTCCTTACTTTGCAGGTTTTCAAAAACTTCCTAAAGGATTGCTTTTGCCTTGAAAACACACCTCTAATGTTTCCCACGGCATGGAAGAAGAACACCTGTTTCGGAACACGTGCACACGCATGTCCATCTTCTGTGTGTTTCCGCCGTGTAATCTCAAGAGTTTTCGAAGAAAAGCCTGAAAAACAGAAAATTGTACAGCTCGTGATCGTCCAGCAAGCATTAACTAGAAAGTGTTTATGGCTTTGTGATGAGCAGGAATACATTCCAAACTGATGTTAGCATCACGAAATGTGCCTCCGGGAAGTCATTCTAGGCACGGTTCCTATTACGTTATGACAACCGATAGTCTGCAGAGGCCAGGAAACGCAACAGCAAGTTAAGTCTGATTTCTACCACGCTCGTATGCTTTGCTCTATTAAATAAATCTGCTTCTAAAATGTTGCCATAAAGAAATTATTACAAATTTATTAAATAAAGTAGGAAGATTACCATTTAAAAAAATTCTTACGTAAATTATTTTATAAGGCATAACGATCACTCTCTGGCTTGTGTTTTGCTTAATACAGATTTTTTCAAGCACGTTGGGTGTCCTTAGGCAAAGAAATACCTAAATTTAGAGGAGAATTTAAGCTGCATTCTCTAACTTCGACTTTTTAAAGTGATACATAGAAAAATTATTTCCAGAATGTGACAAACACAACCTAAGTTTCTTAGATTCTCTCTGTGCAAAAAGCCCCAACAGCCCCTTTGAAACCTGCGGGGTCACCAGACCCAACAACCAAGCTGCTCTGGGGTGGTGGCGCCCTCTGGGGGCGAGGAAGGGAAGAACTGCCAGACTTTGAGCCCCTTTCCCGCGCCAGGCTCTTGGAAGCGTCCGGAATTAGGACTCCAATCATGAAGAGACAGAGACTTTCCTTTCTCTCCTGTTACTGCTCATACCCATGGCATTTCCACCTAGAGAAATCATTTTCTCACACTTTCATGAAAAAAATGCCTCCTCTTTTTTTGTTGTTGGTTTCACTATTCTGGTCTAAGGAGAGTGCATTTTCCTTCACACTCATGAGTGAAAACGTAGCAGTGACTCTAATTATTCTCGGGGCCTGTATCAAGATCACAAAAATGGAGGCATTCAAAATCAAATCAAACACCATCACTAATGCTGGCCTCTGATTCTTCCTGTCAAGCCCTTTCCCAGAAACATCCCAAACCCCATTTCCCATGCACTAGGATTCCAACTTTCTAAAAGGCTATTAAATCATTGGTTACCTCTTTTTTTATGCATCAGTTCAGTTAGTTATTGCAGATATAGGAATATTCCAGCATGGAACTGCTTCCTGTGTTGGTCAGAAGTGGGTAGGCTGTGCTGCAGTTACAACCTCAGCTGGAAATCTCAGGGGCTTTGTTTATAAAGGTTCATTTCCAGGGCCCCTGAGTGGAACAGTCTATTACGCATCTGACTCTTGGTTTTGCCTTGTGCCGTGATCTCAGGGTCATGGGACTGAGTCTGTGTCGGGCGCCACGCTCAACACGGAGTCTGCTTGAGATTTTCTCTCCCTCTGCCTCTGACCTGCCTGTGTCTGCACTCGCTCGCTCTCTCTCTCTCTCCCAAACAAAAAAATAAATAAATGTTTTTTTTTAAAGAGAGAGATCATTTGTTTCTCTCACAAAGTCTTCTGTGATATTAGCCACTTTCTAGGGACTCTGAGTTCAGTGACTCAGAGACCGAAGCAAATTGATTCTTACAACCACCATCTGTGTCCCTTGGCCTCCAGCTCACTGCATGAGGGGCAGGAAACTGTAGGGTCATGCACCTGCTCTAGTAGTGCTTTAAAAGCCCAGAAATGATACTTATGATTTGGAACCACTGTCCAGAACTTGCCACACGGCCCTACCCAACTCCAGGAGCCTGGAAAATGTGGGTATCATATGGATAGCCACTGAGCAGTCAATGTCTCTGTAGCATGATGTACTTCAAAAATATTTGAAGTTTCTATTTTTGAGGGAGATGTAAATCTAACCCAGAAGTTCAACCCCATTTAGATACTTTCCAGGAGAAAACACAGTCTTGATCGATTGTAAACCACTATGTTACTTTAGTAAATTCCAAAAAAAAAAAAAAAAAAGGAAGCAGCAGTTTACTTCAAAGTAAAGTGCTAGAAGAATAATGTTAAGTCCGTACCGGGATAAACAGATCAGCTCAGACACTGGCGCAAGGTGTGACTGAGAAGAAGAGTAAGAGACAGTAAGAAGCCAGGAGGCAAGCGGTGGCAACAATTCTTCATGGACTGTAAACAAGGTAACACAACTATGAAGGAGGAGAAAAGTGAAAACGCAGAAAAGAAAACACAGTTACAAAGGGAAGGAGGAACGAAAACACAGAAAAACGAAATAAAGCTAGGAGTCCGGCTGCTTAGCCACTTTGAGGCTCGGTGGAGAAAGAGCGCCTCCCGGTGATGCTTCTCGTTTCTCCTGCAGCTGCTCACGGGCACCGGAGTTGGGCTCTCGGCTGCGTCGCAGTGGTGAAACTCCAGTGCACTTCTGGGCATTTGAAATGGCTTCCAGAAGACCTGGTGGACCGTGATCTTACATAACTGTCCAGCACAGATGACGATTTCTCAAATAATTTGGGGAGCTAATTAGTGCCTCTAAAAAGAGAGGCGCTGAAACCACAAAATCATCCCCACGGTCGGGGTCGTCCACAGGGAGCCAGAAAAACAGAGCAGAAGAGGGAAGGCAGATGATAAAGGAGTCCAGCAAGCAGGACTCGTGAGGACGATGGCTCAGGGGAGTGCTCGTGGGGGGGGGAGGGTGACCGGCATCAAACGTGACCAAACACCAGCGTGACGGGGAGATGAGAAGCTTTACCTTCAGCTGGTTTACATGAGACATGAAATAAGTTTGACTTTCCTTCCTACCGGTCATCCCCATAGACACGTGTGTATGTGCACAGACGTATGCACACGTGTGCATGCACACACACCCATGAGTGTCAGGGACAAACACGTGCTCTAACAAACCACTGGGTTCCGTGAGGAGCAGCCAGGCAAGAAAGGAAATCTTCCCTTGATGTCCGGGAGGGGGCCGGCACCCACTGCCAGGCACGTCATCGTCCTGTCTGACATAATGGGATGGACGCCCGCCTCACACAGGTTCCTCTGACAGCGCGACACAGAGACAAGGCACATCCCTTCACAATCTTGTCTGAGCACAGACAAAAACAAGGTCCCCGGGCCACCCCCAGGACACTGCAGACCCCTCTCTGTGTCAGACATAACAGCCACTTCTTCACCTCTGGTGGTTTTCCCTCTATGGCAGTCAATCGTCCATGGTCACACGATGTAGTGAGATGCCCAGTCCTAGAATCTTCCCTGCTCTCTGACAGCATCCAACTAGAGCAAATGCCCGCTTTTTCAGATCCTCTCCTAAAGCCCGTACCCAACGTCCAACTCCTCTATCGCATTCTTTCTAACACCCTGTCACTGAGACACCCATCGCTCCTCGGGGAGTGTGTCCTCTTCTGCCTCCTGGAGAGTGACTTCAGCTGCCGGCCTGCAGGTGCACTTCTGGTGACCTCGGCGGCCCAGCCCCAGCTCGTGGGCGAGACCCTCCCAACGGGAGAGCGTGGGCACGCCAGACGAGGGGCTTCACCCCCCACACCCCCTGTCCTGCCAGAAAATGACACATCCGCACAGTCAGGAGGAGAGGAAGAAGGAAGCCGGGGGGAAGGAAAGAAGGAGGGAGTCTGTTCTTTCCACGACTGCTTCTGCGCACCCGTCTGCGGCTCCGTAAGCACACACCTATGCACGCGCGCACACGTGCACACAGTCACACACCTTGGGAGGACAGGAGTGTATTTGGAAATACAGAGCCGATTCGCACCTCTTGTCTGCAGTTCCTGAGCACAGGCCCTACAAGTGTCCCGAGCCCTGCCAGGGCAGGGGAAGCACAGTGAGGAGCTAAGGGTAGTCGGCGGGGGCGGGGGACAAAGATGAGCGAATGACGCAGCATGGAACCCATTCACAAGAAACACGTTTCTCTCCGCGTCATGGGGGGAGCACGTCAGAGAGGTGGAAAACTGAGCCCATGTCCAACCCCCAGGAGTCAGCAAAAAGGTGGGAGAGGCTTCACCTCAGAGTCTGCTTTCTGCTGGAAGAGTGGTGATCTCCACAAAGCGTGGCCCGGCCGGGGACCTGGGAGAACCACCCTGATTTTAAGGAGGAGGGCTAGCCTCTGCTGCCGCTGGAGCCAGAAAGCCACCGTGGCCTGGGTGGCTCAGTGGGTTAAAGCCTCTGCCTTCGGCTCAGGTCATGATCCCGGGTTCCTGGGATCGAGCCCCACATCGGGCTCTCTGCTCGGCGGGGAGCCTGCTTCCTCCTCTCTCTCTGCCTGCCTCTCTGCCTACTGTGATCTCTGTCTGTCAAATAAATAAATAAAATCTTAAAAAAAAAAAAAAAAGAAAGAAAGAAAAGAAAAGAATAGAGAAAAGAAAAGAAAGCCACCGTGGCAGGGCCAGTGTCAGACCCAAGAGAGGCAGAGGATGACACACTCCCTGAGGAGCGATGGAGCCCAATGCTTCAAAGGAAGGTGAAGAGCCTCCGGTATCAGGCTGCTGGTCTAAGACCAGCTCAGGTCCCATGCCTGTAAGGGTGATGTCAGACCAAACCAGAGGGATTTGAACCTTGCAGCCAAGTTTGATTCAAGCTGTGGTTGAGACCATAGTAGTCGAGATCGCTCCCATTTCTTACGTGTCTACCATGCCAGGATTTTTGTAGGCATTACTCTTAACCCTGGAACAACCTGTCAGGTATATTTACCCTCATCGGCTGACATGGGTGCTCAAAGTCATGTTCCCAGGCCACTCTACCTGGGAAAACAAGATGCCAGCTCATGACTCTCTCAGTCCACAGATCATTCTGTGCAGAAAAATACTTCCCACTTGGCTGGGATCCAAGCAGGTAGCTGGTAAGATGTCAGCTGTGTAGTCATCAGACACAAAGCCTGGCCAAGAAAGGTCCAACAGAAGACCCCTGGAAATCACAATAATCCATTGGGCATTTATCCTACTCACAGAATAATCGAATATCTCATACACCTCATTTCATCCAATGCCCTTTGATGGAAGTATTCTCTCACTTTCCAGCTGGAAACCTGAGACCTAAGCCAGCCAGGCCAGCTAGGACTGCACGGTTCTTCAGCCTTTACAGACTGTACCCCAAGGGAGCCCAGTGTTGAGCTCAAAGTCCTGAGACCTAACTGAACGTTCTTCCAGTACTGAGGTTCTTGCAAGTCCAAGGGTATTGATTTAATCTTGCTGCCCGGTGGAAACTGTCATTAGAGAGCCTCATCGAGTTATGATGGATCCACAGGGAGCTGGCATTTCTTCAGTGGTGGTGCTGAGTTCCACATCCTTGGGAACAACCATCTGAAAATGGCTAAGGAAGATCACGTCTTGTCTCTTTGAGTCAGGGACTCATGGCAGGGGCTTGGCCTGCAGCCTAGGGCAGAGGAAAACAGGTCAAGATGAAATGTAACTATTGCAGATTCAAACACTACACACCTGCTTATCGGTGCTGCAAGATTTTCAAGCCCCAAGACTTGGGGGAGATTGACAAGTCTAAAAGTCAAGACAACCTCTCACACAGGAGACATTGTTCACAAAATGCCCGTCTCCTTTTCGTCCAGGTCAGTGATGGCTCCGGCTTGTCTTGGGAGCCCCCAGAGATAAATCTTGGTCTTGGCAGGTGAGTGGTGGTAGGTCCAGACATCAGACAGGCATGTGTTTTCCCATTAGGCTCTGAGGACGGGTCAATGGCTAGCACTGAGAGACACACTTTTTTTTTTTTTTAATTTTAGTTTTTCAGTGTTCCAAGATTCATTGTTTATGCACAAAACCCAGTTCTCCATGCAATCCGTGCCCTCCTTAATACCCACCACCAGGTTCACCCACCCCCCAGCCCTCCCCTCCAAAACACTCAGTCTGTTTCTCAGAGTCCACAGTCTCTCATGGTTCATCTCCACCTCCAATTTCCCCCAACTCCCTTCTCCTCTCCATCTCCCCATGTCCTCCATGTTATTACTTATGCTCCACAAGGAAGTGAAACCATATGATAATTGACTCTCTCTGCTTGACTTATTTCACTCAGCATAATCTCCTCCAGTCCCGTCCATGTTGCTACAAAAGTTGGGGATTCGTCCTTTCTGATGGAGGCATCATACTCCATAGTGTGTATGGACCACATCTTCCTTATCCATTCGGCCGTTGAACGGCATCTTGGTTCTTTCCACAGTTTGGCGACCGTGGCCATTGCTGCTATAAACATTGGGGTACAGATGGTCCTTCTGTTCACTACATTTGTATCTTTGGGGTGTCTACCCAGTAAAGACATGTTTTTGAAGAAATGACCAAAGAAACTTCAAAGCTCACTGAGAATAAGGACACTTGATAATTTTGTTGTTCTGGCTTGGCTGTGGGAGCAGAAAAACCAGCCACAGTATCCTGTAAAGATACTTCCAAATATAAAAGACATTTGTAAGCTAGATTTTGATCTTGAGCTTTCCCTAAACCACACAAAGAAAAACTCCATCTTAAAATTACTGTTCCCAGATGGAGTTCCCAGCGGGGGTGGGGAACAGTGGTGATCAATAATTCAGCATTTATGTAACAGCTGACAACTACAAAGTGCTTTTCCATCAGCTTTACTTATCTCTCCTCACAGTCACCGCAGGTGGGGGTCAGTGATGCTCATTCCTATCTTCTCAGAGAAGTAAGCAGGACAGTGACTTGATCCTTAGACAAAGGTGTCATACTAGAAAATAAAGCTCAAAATAAATGAAAACCCTTTCATTCTATTCAGGTTGTGACTTTTAAAAATTCATAGAAGTTAGTTTTCTCCTCTGTGTCAGCAGCAGAGTGATGGTGTTTTTCTTCTTACCATATAAGAGCCAGATAATCAAAATTCGTATCTAAAAATACCACTGACAGCAAAGGTCAAAAAAGCTACTGCTTTAATTAATACTTTGGGATGTAGCACTTGCTATTTAAAAACAGAGAAATATAAATTTGTGTGTGCATGTTCTTTATTTTGGAGAGACAGATTTTAAGACCACAGTCCATAAAAACATGAAAAATGTTTTAACTATTGCAAGATACAGAACAAACACATGATCAGCCAACAAACAAATGTCCCAGTCTTCTGTAGCATTGGAAGGTTGAAAGACTCATCTTTGCCATTTTAATTGAGCCCCTGCCTTTAGGCCATACACGTACATGGACTGGACGGCAAACCAGGCCTGCTCCCTGCAGAGGGGAACAACATCAATCAGTAACTCCATTTACGTTCCATTTACATACTTATGAAACCTATGATAAGTGACATGGTGGGGCCAACACAAGAGCCTAATTAAGCCTGATAGATCAGGAAAGGCATTCCAAGAAGGTGACATTGAGCTGAAATTGAAAAGCTGAGTAGGTGTTAAGGGAGGAAAAGGGAAATCGCATGTTCAAAGGGCCTATGGTGGTGGCTGCATGATTCACTATAGGAAATAAAAAGTGTGCAAAGATGCAGGGAAGAAGGTGAAGAGGGCTCTGACTTGCTCTGACTTGCAGAAGCAGAGGCAGGCCTGGAAGCTGACGACAGCCCGCAGAGGCTAGGGCTTAGCAGGTTGGTCTCTAGAGCGGAAATCAACTGCCACTTAATAGCAGCTGTCACTGACCAGCCCCTCATGGACCTCTGTGCCTCAGTCTCCTCACCGGTAATCTGGTTCACCTTACAAAGTCGTTGCAAAGACTCAGTGTTTTGTTGCAGTTAAAGTACTTTATATGCAATTTGATATAGTTACTTAAAGACTTTACTGTCCCCTTCCTGACATCTTCTTACCATCCGGCAACTATGTCTTAGCCTCTATTCTGTGGGGCACTGCTTTGTAACACGCTCTGAGCAAGAGTACCCTGATTAAATGAGTTTGAGAAGCACTGCACATTGGCATACTAAAGACTCTGAAAGTCCCATAGTTTTAAAAAAATTTAACTTTCTCAACCAGTGTGTAAAAAACTTGACTATCCCATGCCACTTCCTTTCTGCTGGAGGCAGTGCTGTCACCTCCTAATAACCAATGTCCCTAAGTTCACAAAAGCTCCATGGAGAGACCTGAGAGGCGCCAGCCAAGACTGATTCGAGACTCTGGTCCATACGTTTCCAAGACTGCAGCAGAGCGATTTCCAGGTTGTCATTTAGAAAACATATTATTTCAAAGCTCCCATTTATACTTATTCGGAAACAATCATCATTTCTCCAGACCTCTTCCTGACCATTTATTCAGAAGGTAACTTTCAGGGAACAAGTTTATGTTACTAGAAGCTTCATTTCCCTTCTGAGCCTCCGTTTCTCACCCATAACACGAGGTGATCTAAGAGCCCTTAGAGCCCTTATCTGGTTTTATGCTAAAAGTTTTTCCAGGTTCCCTGTGTTGTTTTCTTAAGTGATGACTGAGACCAGCCCAGGATCCATATAAGTGAAGAGACACACTTCCAGCCACAAACGGACGAAGCCCCCGGTCTCTGTCTCCTTGCCCTCCCACGATGTCGGCCGTCACTCTGCTAGAGAATTTAGCCAAATGCAACACCATGATCACTTTTGTGAGTTCTACGTGTACATTTTCTAGAAACACGTTAAATACGGAGAAATGCAAAATGTAATGTAAAATAAAGAATTCACGGAAATGTGATGTACATCCTGGGGAATATAGTCAATAACATTGTATTAACTTTGCAAGGTGACAGATGGTACGTAGACTAATTCTGTTGACAATTTCACAACGTGTACAAACGTCAGGTTACTATGTCATACACCTAAAACTCACATAATATTGCATGCCAACTATACCTCAATAAATTAGAAGAAACAGTAACTTGAAGGGAAAACACCCAAATGTTAACATCTGTTAAATCATGGATGACTATGCCTGTGTATTTTTCTCTATGTTTTTAAATCTTTTAAAATGTAAGAATTATGATCTTCAGTGAGTGATAATTTCCTGTTAATGGTGATCTCAGAGAAATCGTCTTATCTCTGCTTTCTATCACATCCTGGAGCTAACTGTCTCGAGGCTTAAATTTATGATTGGAAATACAATCTTGTTCCTTGCCCTGCAAAGTTCAGGTTTGGACAATTATCTCACAGACACAAACATTATTTACTTAAGGCCCAAAGTGATGGCAACCAGGAGCTAAAACCATACCCAACCTATGTAATTCCATTTCAGAATTAATTCCATAAGTGTAACTGTTAGAGTCCTGGGAAGAGACAGCTTCCCACTAACCTCATCTGAAAGGGAGGCACACTTCGAATTATTCCACCTAAACCACTGTGACAATGGCCACAAGCCAAAATAAACCTTCGATTTGATTGGTAATAAACATTCAAAGATTCATGGATAAACCACCCAAACTCTGTCCCAATTGTTGCAGATTCTGAATTAGGCCTGAAGCGGGTGGAGGTCCGCTGTGTTTACCTGTTTGGGAACGGTTTGGGAACCTGCGTCTGGGAACACAACAATCTTTGTAGCCCTTAATTCTAAGCTCTTAATTCTAACAAATGAGACTCTACTTGAAGAATGTTTTACATCTTTTCTTTGTAAAGAGGAAAATTTGGAAATTTCCCACCGAATTGACACTAGCAGGACCCCAGGCTCCGTTGGCCAAGACTACGCTGGAGATAAAACACCGGTGGATGGAGATGGGACAGGGCTATTTTGAACTCTGGGGAGGGGGGCTTGGCGGGGGCGGGGCAGCTTGGGTGCCATGGGAAGAGCAACACTGGTGGGGACTCTCGAGAGTTCTGCTTTCATCTCCCAGTCATTCTGTTGAGGCAGCGCCTCCCTCCAAATCTGGGGTGACTCTGATCCACTGTCCCGAGGCCACAAGAGGAACACCGGGACCAGATGTTCTTTGCTCACAAGAAGTTGACCACGTGCGTAGAGCCTGATCAACTTCAGACTGTTGCGGCCCATCTTCCCAGGGGCTGGTGAGCTCCCGTCCCCTCCTGGCGGGGGGCAGGCAATGGATCTGGGCCTCCTTATACCCTTGGCTGACAGAGTAGCCAAAACACAGGGCAAAGAAACTTCCTGCACAAAAAAGAAAAAGGACAGCACCGCTGATGGTGACGTCGCGGTCATAGGGAAAGCTGACTAGATGACAGACTTCACCAGAAGCAGAAATATCAGAACAATGCAATCAAACTAACACATGTTGGAAAAGAAATAGGGATTCTATTAGCCGTGCAACAAAAAGGAAAGCTATCAGAAAACAAACAGAAACATTTTGTGTGAAAAATACAATCGTTTATGGACACTGGGGAGGGTATGTGCTTTGGTGAGTGCTGTGAAGTGTGTAAACCTGGCGATTCACAGACCTGTACCCCTGGGGATAAAAATATATGTTTATAAAAAATAAAAAAATTTAAAAAAAAATACAATCGTTGAAAAAGAGAATATAATGACAAGATAGAACAACAGGGTGGGCCCCGAGGAGGAATAAAACAGCCACGAGAAGACAGTGTTGCAGGGACACCAGCCCCAGAAAGAGGAAACAACAAAGACTTAGAGAGTGCGGGAAAATGAATGATAGGGAGGAAATTAAAAATGTAGAGAAATCCAAACACAAGGAATTCCAGAGCAGTGGGAGGTGGGGCAGAAGGGAGCTCGTTAAAACGAGACTGGCAAATATCTGAAGAAATGTTTTAAACAGTTCCCCAGAAGTAAAAAACAAAAATAACACCATGGTTCATATCAGCAGTTTCCCTGGAGTGCCGAAGAAGAAAATAAAGTCTCGTGAATGAACTTTCAAAATATCAGACGAAAAGACAAATTTCAAAGCCTCTTGAAAGGACATGTCATCTACCAAGGATCAAGAATTGGATCCACATCCAATTTTTCAGTAGCAATAATGGATTTGAGGGGGGAAAAAAAAGAAAAGGAGTGTTGTCTTCAAAGTATTGAGTCACCTAGATCATTACATCAGATAAGAATATCTTAAGGCTTATAAGGTCCTGGGGATGTTGCCACCCAGAGGTCCCAGCCAGTGCTTCAGTAAGGGAAGAGACAGCCAAGAGATGTTGCCAGTGCTGTACGATGACATAAGAAAGAAATGCAATCGAGTATCTCAGTAAAGCTTGCTGCCATCTTTATTAAATCATTAGCAACGAAATAAGAAGGTAAAATATGCCCAGAATCATACAGAATTGATACTGTAGATCCTCAGTGTCTAATATAAAATCCACTCACCACACGTGGCTATTTAAATTTAAATTTGGGTTAATTAAAATTAAATGAAATTTTAAAATCTGTCCCGCCATCACACTAGCCACAATTTCTGTGTTTAACAGCTCTCTTTGGCTCTACTCTATCAGGCAGCATAGATACAGAACATTTCCACCATCGCAGAAAGTTCTGGAAGCCAGCCCTGAAATACAGAATATCAGTATGTCGCGGTGTTTGCAGGGAACATGAGACCAGTGAACATGAGAGAGTATAACAGTTCTGGTCTCGTTACCAAAGAAATACAAGTATCATTTTTTTTCAAATGGGGAAAGACTATAGGCTTTGAGTAAGTTTCCCCCCGACCCAAAAAATAATTAAATCACAATAATTAAAGTCTTGGTGTTCTTGTGTTGTTTTTATTCCTCACTGATTTGGGCCTTTTTCCAGAACAATTGCACTGGGTTTCAAAAATAGCCCTTCTTGGGATAAAATATTAGTTAATCAATTCTTGCATATCCAAAGGCCTTGCATCTTATAAATGTTTCATAAACATTTTCCAGTTTACTTGTTTTTCTAACGAATTTTTTTATTACTCTTTCTTTGTTTAAGGAGTCCTGAACCATGAATATATCATATGCTGGGACTTCAAGATAAAGGTTTGTTTTTCTCTCACCACTTTGTTGTCTACAACTCGATTTACTCCACCGTATAACTCAATTCCTCGGCCTGGGGACAGCTGTCCTGCAGCTGTCATGGTTCGGGCCAAGCTCTGAGGGTCCAGGCTCTCCCACTTGACCTGGCGCTCCCACCAACCCCAGTTCCTGCCTGAGACCACCCTCAGTTGAAGGCAAACATCCTGTGAGCTTTGTTCGCATCTACAGGTGAATCCAGGGAAAGGAAGACCCTTAAGGACCTGAAGTGACAATTTGTACTTAATCCTCACCAGGTCATGGAACTTATTGAGTCAGCAAATAAATGTTGAGAATCGACACAGCTTCTTCTCCTCCAGGAGGTGAGGCAGGAAGCCATGATGCTTCCACAAACAGCCTCGGAGGCCCGTGTGAGCACGGGTGTCAGGGTGGTGCACTGAGCCTCCAAATCCCACCCCGTTTCCCACCATGACCGCAAACTCCCTGCCCTAGCTTCCTTCCTCCGGTTCGCCTCCTTAAATGTTCCAGATCTTGCAAATCTTTCAGCGAACTCTAAACAGGTGAGCCTGTAAGTGAGCACACATACACTTTTTAGGCTTTCAGAACGTGGCACTCACGGTTCAGGATAAGATCCACATGCATTTGGAAGCCCAAACATCAGAGCGCCTCTGAAAAGTTTCCCTGCAGACCCAAGGCACCTCCACTAAAAATGCAGAGTGACCTTCCTATAACCCCAGTGGAAGAGCAGCCACTACGGTGCCTTTCATGGCAGGTAGGACCCCATATCTATCATCAAAGCATGTCAACTAAGAAAAATAATACTTACTTAAAGGGTAAGGTATCCTAAATCTTCCATGTGTATTACTTCACTTAACTAGTAAGAAAAGTCAGGCAAGCAAGCATGATTGAATACCCCATGTATTTGAGGTGCTTTCTACATATTAATTAAACCAAATGTAATGAGTTGTCTAATGTTTAACTGTTTTTATTTTTAATGTTTAATACTCACAGAATTCACTGAAGTTTAGTGCCAAGTTCTGGCCCATTTCACAGATGGGAAAAGTTAGCTGCTGTAGATACAGCTAGTGAGACAGACCCAAGGATCTGCACCCAGGAAATCGGAGTTCAGGCCTCATTCTCAGAAGAACTAAGACATATCGCTCTGCTGAAGTTACACCACCAGGCAGATAGGTAAGATCTTGACTTGTGAGTACAGTCACAAGTGTGGTGGGTAAATACTGCCACGTGCTTGTAGGGGTGAAAAGGTGGGAACAATCACTTCCAAGATGAGGGAATCAGGAGACAAGGATGCACAGTGAGTGATACCAAGCCACACAGGAAAGACAGAGGTAGAGAAATAATCATCAGGAAGTAGACAGCAGGTGCAAAGGGACGGGACAGCAATCTCAGGGTGTGGGGACACCTTCAACATCCCACTCCTGCCTTCAGACAGCACCAAAGCCCACCAGCATCAATCTTGGCCTCTTTCCCCCTCCCTCAGGGCAACTGGTTTAATCCTCATTTCTGAAATAGAAGCCATTTCCCCTAGACCTTGCCGGAGCCACACACACCACCAAATATAGTCCCATTCCAACAGGCTCCTTCTCTTCCACGCTAAAATACTCTTCATTGATGTTTCTGCCCTCTTCCCCCTCTTACAGAAAAAAATGAGCCTAACATGCTCCTGGATTGCATAAATAATCAAATAAGGCTTTCACTGGCTTACGCCTGTAACTCAGACGGTGAAAACCGTTCTTCGTGAAGAATCATTGGAAACGTATCCAATTAATCTGACACTCAAGAGTGGTATATGTGGTGGGCTCAATGACCATCCAGTGCCTGAAGAAGAAAAAGGGGAAAAGGGAAAGAACTCGGAGTGAATCAATGCAAAGACTTTGGGCAGACTCAGCTATAGCTCTAGCTGTACGTTCCCTAGGCTGATACTTATTCCTTCAACCTCAATAAATTATACACACCCAAAGCCCCAGATCCCAGTAAAACCAGTCCTCCACCTCATGCCTTAAGAGGAAAAATTTTAAAAGGGAGCGGCTCTGGGAATAGCAGCCCTCAAAGGGCGCTTCCCAGACAGGCTACTTTAACCATGCCGTAACTTTACAGGGAAAAACAGAGGGTCTTTAAGAAATCCAGCCCCACTGGGAGCCATATTGGTCCAAGAGTTGGAGAATTACATCACAATTCTGATGAAGTTCATTTTTCAGATTCCATTCTTTTTTTTTAAGATTTTATTTATTTATCTGACAGAGATAACAAGCAGGCAGAGAGGCAGGCAGAGAGAGAGGAGGAAGCAGGCTCCCTGCTGAGCAGCGAGCCCGATGTGGGGCTCCATCCCAGGACCCCAGAATCATGACCTGAGCTGAAGGGAGAGGCTTTAACCCACTGAGCCACCCAGGTGCCCCCAGATTCCATTCTTTTAAAGACTACCCAGCCTCACAAGGAAAATCCCAGCCTGTGACCATTGGAAATGGCTCTCATGCAAGATTTTTACAAGTACAAGTGTGAAGTCCAAGGATTACCACACACAATGAAGAGTACTGTTGTGTAATCAGGTCATCGCACAATGGCAAAGAAAGTCAAAGCTTGTGTCACAAACTTCTAATTATAATTAGGATATTGCAGGTCACAGACAATGCTCCAGCTCTCAAAATCATAAAAGAAAGAAAAGATAAATTACTAAAATGATTTTTAAAGCACTGGAGAGCTTTGGAATCAACAGAGACTACATGAAGTCCCAGAGAGGGGGAAATGGAGGACCCATACCCACTCCTCACCGGAAACGTCTTCCAGCTCTAGATACAAGCCCACTAATCTGACTTGGGCCACATAGTGGATGCTGCTGGAAAAGAGAATCCAGGAAAGCCATCACGGGAAGCGAAGGGCTATGGTGATAAATCACACTTTACGTGAGGGGTCTTTCATCCACCCAACACTGACTGACTTCTCTGGCTCGGTGGTCAGGGGCATGAGGGCTTAGAGTGAGGCCAACAGTTCTGAAAAGTGAGAGTCAAACTGCATCAATCTCTAGGCAATTAGGAGACAAAGAAACTCTCAGCGAAGGACCTTGAAAAGAGAGCAGGCTCAAGATGCAAGCCTATGCTGAATGGACACCAGGACCGAGAGCCACTCTACTAGGCGCTGGACAAATTCAGGTATCACCTGAGGCTGAGAATCAGGCTTGGATATTGATAAAGGCTGCTGCTGGGAAGCGGAAAAATCAGTAAAGATTTTGGTGCTCTGGGGGGACCAAACTAGAGACTGCAGAACCCCAAACAGGCATTTACTCCGCCAGTGGGTTTGCCAAATTCTAATGGATCAGACTCAACCTACCTGAGCTCCCAGGGCTTGAACTGAGAGCATGGAAAGTCTTCCCTTCCTCCATTCTGAGGGTTAGTGGGTGATGCGGTCAAGCTCTCCAGACCCCCGATGCCCTCACTCTCAGCCCTGAAGCTCAGTCCTTGATTAGGTTTGGTTAACCGTCCTCCTCTCCGAATCATCGTTCTCTTAGAGGACACAGGGAGCTTTCTTTACTGGAACAGCACGTGATAGGTTTCTCTACAGACTTTTATACAGAATATTCAGCACACACACACACACACACACACACACACACACACACATTATTAGCCATGTACAAAAAGAAGACAAAAGTGCTAAATAATTAAAAAAAAAGAATTAAATTTGCAAATGACCCAGATACTAGAGGTAGGAGACGATTACTTTAAAATAACCATGACCAATATGCATGAGAAAACAGAGGACATAAGAGACGATATGAATGAAATGGTGGCAAATTGCAGTTGAGAATTGGAATTTAGTTTTAGAAAATAATCAGTATTGCAGAATTTAAAACTACAAAATCCAAAATTAAGAATTCAATGAATAGGGATTTTTGGGGTGTCTTTTTGTTTTTTTTGTTTTTGTTTTTAAGATTCTATTTATTTATTTGACAGACAGAGATCACAAATAGTCAGAGAGGCAGGCAGAGAGAGTAGGAAGCAGGCTCCTTGCTTGAGCAGAGAGCCCAATGTGGGGCTTGATCTCAGGACCCTGGGATCCTGACCTGAGCCGAAGCAGAAGCTTTAACCACTGAGCCACCCAGGCGCCCCGTCAACAAATAGTTGTAACAGAAGCTGGGACACAGAAAGCACCCAGAATGAATGAACTGGAAGGCAAAACACTAGAAAGATACC
Organism: Mustela lutreola; assembly: GCF_030435805.1. Lineage (NCBI taxonomy): Eukaryota > Metazoa > Chordata > Mammalia > Carnivora > Mustelidae > Mustela > Mustela lutreola. The sequence goes on along the minus strand of NC_081294.1, from coordinate 5,024,106 downwards.
CGAAATGAAAGATCGAAACTGAAAAGGGAGAAAAAATATTTTTAAAACTAAGAGACACGTGGGATATTCTCAAAAGGTCTAAATTAATAAAATTGCATTACCAGAAAGACAGGGGAGAGCATGAGGCAGAAAGAGTATTCGGAGAGATAATGGCTGAGAACCAAAGACATCAACCCACACATTCAAGAAATTCAGCAAACCTCAAGATAAGAAAATATACAGAATATCATGTGTAAACACTGCATCAATATCAGACTGCTAAAAATCAAGGGAAAGAAGAAAATCTTAAAAGCAGCCAAAGAAATAACACTTTATCCTCAAATAAGCAAAAATAAGACTAATATCTGACTTCTCAAGAGAAATGGTGAAACAGAAAACAATAGGAAATTTATGACTTTAAATGCATGAACCAAAAGAAGAATAAAGCCTGGAAAATTGGTTAAGTTTCCATTGCAAGAAGCTAGAGGGGAGAAAAGATCAAATCACACTTATGACAGAGAGAAGGAAAAGGAAAGAGCCATCGACTCTTCATCTCAGTGTTGGGGGCTCAAGCCCCATGCTGGGTGTAGAGATTACTTCAAAAAAATTAAAATTAAATTTAAAAAACAAAAGAGCTGAATTTCATTACAAACTCAATAAAAAGAGAATAAAGCAAAAAGGCAGTTCTTTGAAATAAGTCTCAGCAAAGTAGATGAATAATAAAACACAAATTGCCAAATAAGAAAAAATAAGCTATAACTACAGATCTTACAAACTTTAAGGTAAAAGGATATTGTGAACAAGTTTACCCCCAAAGATTTACCAGTCGGGGTGACATCTACAAATTTCCCAAAATACACAACAGAGCAATTCTAATAGGAGAATATGTAGAAAATACCATCTGATGTCTGTTTAAGGAAAGTGAATTTATTCTCAATAATCTTACTGCAAAGAAAACCCCAAACCGAGGTAGATAAGTAAAGTTTTTTTATTTCATAGGAAGCAATGTTGCATCACAGCTGAAAGAGAATAAGGAGAGGGAATACTTCCCAACATTTGTGAATAAATCTCATGAATATATATTCAAAATTCCTAAGTAAATATGATCAATTTAAATTCCGTGATGATACAAAAGATACGATACCATGAAAAAGCAGGGAGTATTCCAGGAATGGAACGGCAGTTGTGTATTCAAAAAGCAACCAATCCAATTCACAATGTTATCATAAATTAAACTAAGGAGAAAAACCATATTTTTAAGTCAACAGATGCAAACCATGACAGCACTGGGCACAATTTAAACTGATTTATGCTTTTTAATAACTCAAACTATGGATAGGCACAAAACATATGAGATTCTTCTGGGAGGCTAACAAAATCATATTTCTTAATGTGGGTGATCTCTGCAAGGATTTTTAACTTCAAAATCCGTCACGAATCTAAAAATGTATTTTTAAAAAGTAAGAAGTTAGCAAGGCAAACTGAATGTCGTGAATCCCATTACGAACTTTCTCCAAACTGTGCTTCTTCCTGTGTTCAGAACTAGGAACTCACCCACCTGTCCTATGTTAGTTACCTTTACAGTTAAGCAAAACAACACTTAGGAAATCTTACTTTGCAAAAATGACTAAATGATGAGCAGATTTAGTAGGCAAAAGAAAAAAAAGTGTTACATCCTTCAATCATGTGGCTGAATTGCAGAACAAATATGATTTTAATCTGAATTTGGTATTTTTCAGATAGAAAGTCTCTTCACCTCCATGAAGATGATGGAATACAGATTCATTTTAGGTCTTGGCAAAACTACCTGCTTGAAACTTTTATTTATCTAAGTTTTTCTCAAATTGACTCCATCCTATCATGAAAGTAGGACACAGAGAGCGACACCCTTGCCACCTGGAGACTCTTATTTCCAATAAGCATGTGGTGGTAGCCAGCGGCAAGGCATCTGTAATAATATCCCCCATGAAGATAAAGAACCCTTTTCAGAACACTTTCACGTAGGAAGAATATAAGAAACAAACACCAGACTCTGCCAAAGCTGTGCGGGTTTCCAGGCAAAAAAAAAAAAATGGCTTCTTATGCAGAGAACAGTTGTTTTGTTTGCTTGTTTGTTTGTTTGGGAGGGGGGGCTTGGTTTGTTTTTTCAGAGGAGTTTTTTAAACGTCAGCTCCTGTTCATATGAACGAAATATGAGCATCACACATGCATGTGCCTGACCACAGCACAGTCTTCTGTTTGCCTTGATGTTGTCTCTTGACTCTGCAATTTTTTGATAGATCTGCATTGCTACGTGTGTGACTATGTGTAATATGTATGTAATATGTAATGTGTGTGTATCTGTGTGTTGCCTGTGTATGGAGCAGTGTGTCTGTGTGGTATGTGTGATGTTGTCCTGCATGTCTGTGTTGAATTGTACTGAACTGTGAGTGGGTGTGTAGTGAGTGGGTGTGTGGTGTATGCATTTTTGTGGTGTGTGTGTTGCTTTTTATGTGTGGTATGTCTGTATTGTGCAACATGTAGGGAATGTCTGTTTGTGTGTGTGTGTGTTATGTGTGGGGTGAGGTGTAATATGCAGTGTGGGGTGTTCTGTAGGATTGTGTGTGTGGAGTGTATCTAATGTGTGGTGTATATGGTGTATATGGTGTGTGGGTGTAGACATGACTGTGGTAGGTTCATTTCAACACAAGTCTCTTCTACAAGCCACTGTGACTTTCAAACATCTCCTAACGTGAGTGCACCGTGCTCAGGAAATCACCAGACCAAGGGGAGGAGACCTGATTGTTTGGAACAAGAGAGAACAAACACCGACTGTCTATTCAGATGTAGAATTTATGGAAGATCAGCTATTGCCGAAAAACGAGTCATAGTATAATCTGAGTGAACCATGGGAATTTTCTGGTGCATCTCTTATGAAATAAAAAACCTCAAAACACTTGATGATTTGTTTGGCAAATAGCGTCTGTGCGTAGCCCTTTTCTGACACAAGGAAGGGACAGGGACAGAGCAGCAGCCTCCGTACAGGGGCTGGAACCAAAACACTCCGCCTTTGGCCCTGCCCGGGGGCCCTCTACACACAGGGTTGCTGATTTCCCTGGAAAATGAAGTTCACTCTTTTCCAATGATAAATGTGTTGATATGAACAAAGAAAATTTGGAAAAGTAGAAAAAACAAAAACATTCATTCCATAACTCAAAAATCACCAATTAATTTTTTGGGGTTTTTTTTTTTTGGTGTCTGTGTGTGTGTGTTTATGTTAACATCTTTGTCATTGTACTTTATATAACACTTTTGATTCTGATATTTCATATACACTTTGAAAGTGAACATTTCTGAGGTGTCTAAAACTAAGTAAAAAATGATTATAATGGTTTAAAGTTAGATCTGAATATAGGTGAATAGGTTTATTCTTTCTTTCAGGGGACCATTTGGATTATTTTTCTTTTGCATCATTAAAAATAATACTAGTGGTCTGCTTCCTGCAGGTTTTTTCCATGTTTCAGTTTATCGCCTGATATTAGATTCTTAAATCTGAGCTTAACAAGTAGGTCAGAGGTTCCGGCCACTCGGGAAGCCTGATGCCATTGCCGGATTACTGCCACCACCCTGCGGCTCGTGTGTGACGAGATGGGAGGGCACCCAGGGCAGGGCTGAGGATGAATGATGGATTCCTTGCTTAAATAACATGAACTTGCTTTTGCAGAGCCCCTCCTACGTAATCACATTTGCAATAGAATTGAGAGATGGTATCAACCCCAGTTTATGAATAAGGAGGCCATGGTGGAGGGGGATGTGATATGCAGACAGCACTAATGTGATCAGCCTTGTCTGGGAGCTGCTGCGAAAGCTCCATCAGTATCAGGCAGAAGAGCACGGTGTCTAAGAACTGGGTGTTGGCCAATCCACCAGGCTCTCAGCCTCAGGTCCTGCTCAGGCTCCGGAGCTGGAGAGACCTCTCTGGGGCCTCGAGCTTCCTCTGATTAGAGACACAAACCACAGACCTAATTCTTCCATTCTCCTCAGGACTCTCCTGTTAAATGAAGTCTCCTTCTCTTCCAAGTTGCGGGAATGTCCCACCAGCATTTGGGATTGCTTGAGCTGACTTAACGGTTTCTGTACATAGAGGTCAAGTCTTGACAGAAAGAATCTAATGGGAAACAAACTTGCCTATGTTTTGGAGTTCACCTATTGTTCTATGTGTTGGGGAGGGTGGGAAATAAGATACATCCAGCAGATTGATTGACATATCCATCCCGGGACCACCTGGGATAATACAGACAAGGATGATGATCAAAAATTTAACTGGCCTGGTGAAGTCAAGAAAGGTTTTAAAAGGTTAGTCCTGGTGCATAGACTGACAGTTTGGGCATGAAAGTAGGAGCATCAGAGATCAAACCAGGAGCCCAAATCAAGGAAGGTTTGGATCTTAGGCTAAAAGAGAAAACTCAGTTGAAGTCACTTAAGAGACAGAAGTCATCAACTTCTAAAGATTTACAAAGGACCCCAGATTGACACAAACTAGAAGAATTTTACAAAAAGTTTACTTGTAAAGATCTACAAAGGATCTGGATATATAATAAATGGCTCACCAAATAAAAAATAAAAGATTCAATATAAAAAGATGTCACCCCCATAAAGAAGCCTAAGAGCGTGCCACGCACAAACTCTGTGTTGGACACATTGGAACGCTGGAGGAAACTGATGCTTTTCTGATCAAATACAAAATAAAAACTGACCCAGGAAGAATTAGAATACTTACATAGTCCATAAAAGTGCTCGACTGAAAAAAGGGGTGGGGAGGAGACTAGAGCTTGACAGATTTACAGCTGAATGTATTCATTCAAACAAATATTTGCTAAACCCCTGCCATATGCCACTTCTGTTCTAGACACTAGGGATATAGCAACAACAAAACAAATAAAACGCCCATTCTTCGTCATTATAATACCCTGAGGAGGCTCGGCCGTAGGACGTGACCCATACCACATGGCAGGTGCTGTAAGTGCCAGAGGGACAGCAAACACAGCAGGGGCACAGGTGCTGGAAGAAGTTCCAGTCACATGGGTTTTCCTGGAACCACCTTCTGGGACCACTCTCACATGAACATAGAATCACTCACAAAGTGAGAAAGTGAGCCACGTGGGCATCTGAGGGAAGATGTAATCTACAATGACAAAGAATTCCAATCTTATGTAACTGTTCCAGACCACAGACAAAAAAGAGAAATCCCATCAATTCACCTTACAAGGCTGTCATGGCCCTAACACCTGATAAAGAGGGTTCCAAAAGACCAAACACAGTGCAGAGAGAGCCCTCTGGGAATATGGCTGTTCAGGCAGCTGCAGAACCCAGCCCCAGGGGAGGCCAGTGGGAGACCTGGAGCTGCTCCCAGGGGCCTCTCCATGAACAGGCACTGAGGGACTCCCACAGAAAACCCTCTGGACCTGAAAGCCACTGCCAGCATCAACGCAGCCAACCTGTGGATCACAACATAAATGAAATGGAAGCATCACTGATTGTGGAATCCTACTGAAGGCTGATGAGACATTTAGATGCAGAGAACACCTCACACATCAGTGTAGCCCGTGGCTGGCCGTGGAGAAGGTGACAAGTTGGGAGCGGTAGTAAAGTCAGTGCCTCTCTTGCTTCTCACAAGCTTTCTATGTACTGCTTGTATTAAATAGGCAACAAGTTTGGATGACAGAGTCATGGCCTTTCCACTTTTACCAAAGCAGTCAGAAACGCAGAGAAACTGGAAAATATCGTCCTCAGCTCTAACTATATAGTTTCAAAAATCATCTGTAAGACTTGTGTTATTTCTCCAAAAGATAAGGTTTAGCTTGAGCAAGAAAGGCAGTTCAGAGTCCTAGGGTTGCCCTGGTGTACGCTGGGATCTGTGGAGTCCGCGGGGTCCCGGTGTACGTCGGGATGCACATCCATCATCCAGGTGAGCGCCACTGGTGTGATGATCTGCTTCTGTTCCATTTTGCACGGCACCACTGGCTCCTCCCACTACCCCCAGGGAGAGGAGGGCTGGGGACAATCTGCACAATGGCACATTTACCACTTGCCCAGCACAGCTCCCATTTGTCTGTTTTCTAAGTTAAACTACAGTGGCCAAGTGCATCTTTAAGATCAGACAGCTCAGTCAGGTCTGAGTGCACTAGCCGTGTCATTCCGCACATCGCATTGAAACCGAACAGATCTCTTGTGGGCATATTTCCTATATTCTCTGCCTCCCTAAGGTCCACATCAGCATTTCAAAGGTCTGATGCTGCAGATCCAAGTTAATACTATTTGCTAAAGATCAGCAATGAATGCAGAAATGTTCCTGGTAGCTTTAAAAGAAATAGCCCCAAACTAGAAACCATCCAAGTGTACATCAAAAGAAAAGATGATTCTGCTCTGGTGCATTTAGACAATGGAATGTAACATGGAGCCTTCGTCAGCTCAGGCTAGTAACCGAACAGCAAGGACCAGGTGGCTTAAACCACAAGCCCGTGTTTCCCACAGTTCTGGAGGCTGGACGTCCAAGATCAAGGTGCCAGCAGAGTCGGTGTCCAGCAATGCTCTGCTTCCTGGTTTGCACATGGCTGACTCCCTGCGGGCTCACGTGACGGATAACAGAGGGAGAGCTCTTCGTCCCCTGATAAGGGCACTAATCCCATGTATAGGGCTCCATCCTTATAACCCAATCGCCTCCCAAAGGGCCCCTGATACCATCACTTTGGGGTTAGGGTTAAACATACCAAATGGGTAGGGGGACAGATTCCGTCCACAGCACTCAGGAATGAACAAGAACTACGGAGCCACCACAGTGTGGATGAGTTTCAAAGACATAGTGAAGTGGGGAACATTCAATAGAAAAGATTCAGCGTGATGCCACTGACCCCAAGTCCGGGACCAGGCAGAGCCAACCTATGGTGATGGGGGTCAAGATAGACATTCCTCTTGGGGGCAGAGGGTAGTGACTGAAAAGGAAGATGAGGAGGAATTTAGGGGCTGGCTGACTCCGTGACTTGCTCTGGCAGGTGCTTAGCTCCGTGGGTGCGCTCAGCCTGTGGGAATTCATGGGTCTGCACACTCAGTGGCCAGGGAAGCAGACAATGAATAAATGAACTCATCAGGAATTTTGAAACTCCATGCAGACAAGCCCCAGGGGGCAGGTATAAGGTAGCAAATTACAATGCCATCTGGAGAGGATTTTGTGGCCTCGAATCCTGTCAGGGATCCGGCAAGACCATGAAACGGATGGGACCCATCGAGCTAAGACATGATCTAAGCCAAACCCCTCCACGTATGGCCACACCTGGCACCGAGGAAGGCGGACACCTGTTATCTAGGAAAGCGACACCTTCAGTCAGTGGAGCCCGACCCCCAACTACACCCCAGGAATGCTGAGAACTTTAAACTTGAAAACACAGGGATCCAGGCTCGACTCCAACCCGATGAAATCCTGGTGTCTGGGAACGAGGCTGCAGCCATAACAGATTCATGAGCTCCGGGCAAGCATGAGGAGCAGCCAGGGTTGGCGAAGGACCGCGTCCCGCTCTCACAGCCCACGGCTCCTGTTCACTTTGGGTCAATCTGTTCGGCCCCCTGCAGAGCCCGGAAGCGGAGGGTCCCGGACCGGTAAGTTCTGCGGGGCGTGCAGGGGATGGGGAAGAGGGAGGGGCCAATGTGTGGGGCCCGGCTGCAAAGAGAGGCTCCAGAGGGAAGGCATCGGCCACCCCACACCTGGCTCGCACCCCTCCAGCACCAGCTGCCCTGGGGGGAAGGAGCAGAGCTCTTCCGTGCTGGGTGTGAGGTGTCCCGTCACTTCCTTCCAACTCACAGCCAGTGTGGTGCCGGTTACGTAACCCCAGGAGCTGCTTTCTTAAAGTTCAAAGTCTAAATTGATCTGGCACAGCAGGAAATTCAGTTTAAATATAGTGAAGTTCTGCATATTTCTCTCTCTCTCTCTCTCTCTCTCTCTCTCTCTGCAGAGGCTCTGCTCCAATTTAGCTGTGCTCTGCAAATACACACAATTCCCGAGTGTGAGGTTCACACCCAAATATATGACTTCAGCCCAACGCACGCGAGGCAGCGTCTGGGCCATTTCCACTCCGCCCGGGAAGGGAAGGGCTGGCGCTGACTGCAGACGCCATCCGCGGAGGTTCTCCACCTGCACGAGGATGCAGCCGACAGATGCATTTGCGTGTTGGAGGGGTGAGGGGCCCCCGCCCCGTCAGGCATGTCCTCAAGCAGAATCGGGGAGGCAGCCGTCAGGTTTGAGGCTCTCCCCAGCCATTTGCTCATACTTTGTACCAGCGTCTCAAAGCCATTAAGAAATTACCCAGAGATTAGTGGTGGCCTCTGGGTTTGGATTCAAGTCTTTGGGGTTCTGGAGACTGTGTGTTTTCTTGAATGTTCCAGTGCTTTCTACGTCATCTTTCATTAGAACTTCAAGAGATGAAAGATTAATTAAACATCGTTTTATTTAACTCCTTCCTTCTTCAGCCGCCTTCCAGTGAGCACCCATCACGTGTGAAGTACTACGGCACTGGGGTCACTGGACATAATAACACCCAGGTTTACCCCCTCCATTTGGAAAGAGATTGCTCAACTGGGAAAGAGGTCCAGGTGTCAGGCTGATGCCAAGACCAGAGGTCCAGGCAAGCCTGCCCAGGGCCCACCAAGCCCCTGTCTTCCCTGGGGAGCAGTCAGAGCGAGGAAGGGCCAGGGACAGCCGGGGTGCTCGCTAACGGAGACTCCTCTGGGAGCGATGGAGCGCGGGCCGGGCACTCCCAGCGGGCGCGGTGCGCTCAGGGCCAGGGGGAGGAGGGGAGGCTTTTCGGGCGCCCACGGCCGGGCCTTGCCTGAAAACGACCACGTCCTCCTCCTGGTCTCGTTGGCGGGCAGCGGCCTCCCAGTCAGCCGCTATTTCTGTCTCCAGCGATGCTTCTGGACCTTCTGGACTCCAGCCCTCACTGCGGAGTCCTCACCCTTCCTCGCCCAGCGTCAGACCAGGCCCAGTATCTCCACCCCACGGAGGCTTTCTTGCTCTGTCGAAGTCACAGAACCGCCAGCCGGGCCCAGTACCCCGGCGAGGTCTGAAGTGTGCCCTGCGTGGGGACCCCTCCCGTCAGCCACGGGACGAGGCGGGGAATCTGTGCACGGGCACAGGGAAGGGGAGAGCCCCACGCGTCAGCCCCGGGGCAGGGCTTCCTGCCTGAGCCGCACACCATTCCCTGCAGGCCCCAGATGTGCCCGGCACCTCCTCAGCCACTGAGCCTGAGTTTGGTGCCGCTCTCAGGCCCGGCCCCCTGATGGCAGAGAAGATGGGACCCTCCCCGACAGGCCAGAGGCAGGTGACCAGTGCTGGTCCAGGAGATGTGCGGGAAAGGCCTCTGAAGTCTCCTCTCCCTACAAAAGAGCCTGCCGGGGGGCCGGGGGGGACCCCTTCCAGGTTCAGCGGAGAGTCCCCGGCTCCCCTCTCTGTGGGCTGATTTCAGGTGCCACGGACTCGGGGGTCAGGTAGCTGCAGGACGGCCATTTCAACCTGAAGCAACAAAGAGTAAGAAGCGCAGCTTATCCAGGAGCCAAGGACAGTAGAGAGATGGGGGCGGGGTGGGGGGGGACTCGACCTCAGCGGGGCCTCAGGACGGCTGAGCTGGATCCGCAGAGGTCTCAGAGCTCCCAGCCTCTGCCCACGATGGTCCTCACTCCCCCAGGCAGCCTGATGCCGCAGCGTCACCACCCGGGTCCCCACTCAGCCTCCCGGCGGGGCTCCCACAACCACGCAGAGCCTTCCTCATTCCGTCCCCGCACCTCTCCCGGGAGCACCTCCAAGGATGTCCCCGACACTGGAGGCCTCTGGAACCAGCACTGCCCTCATCAGTGGGACTGCGTGTCCCAGGTCTCTACCCCAGTCACACGGGGCTGCTGCCACACACACGTCCACACTGGGTTCCTGGGATGGCCTTTGTCAGGATACACCGTCCAGAGGATCAGAGTGCACTCACCCATCTCCCCCACTGCCTGCCCCCCACTCTCCCATCCCCTCCGCTTCCCCATGCCCTCCCCCACCCCGCCCCCACATTCCCACATCTCTCACACCCCCTCTCCTAGGTAAAAGTCACACAACGACCTGATGAAATGACCTTAAATTAAAAGAAGCCAAAATATTGGCATTCAGTTCTAGTTTATTGAAAATGGAGGGTAGTTTTTCATTAAATTCTGAACAATTTCCTAAGCCTTCTTAGAGATAAGCATTTACTATCTCAACTTGAAGATCATTAATAAATGCATCTCCTCGAGCCAACCTGCATGCAAAGATGCAGATTCACACAAAACTGGGTTGTAGCTATTGACTTTGCAAAATGATTCTTACTCTAATTTCTCTCCCTAGGGTTTGCCATTCCTTATGACTATTAAATATATAGATTAAATTTATGTACACACTGAGGCAACATAACTTATACATAAATTGATGAATAATGCCATATTAAAATTTCTTACATATATGAAGCAGCATTTTATTCAAAAAAATCTATACATCACTGATAAGATTATTCTCCAATTTATATTAAAATAATGGGGGGAAAAAAGCACTTTCCAGTAACTGGTGCCACCAGCTCAGAGTCTTATATAATTATAGAATTTTGAGGGGCGCCTGGGTGGCTCAGTGGGTTAAGCTGCTGCCTTCGGCTCAGGTCATGATCTCAGGGTCCTGGGATCGAGTCCCGCATCGGGCTCTCTGCTCGGCAGGGAGCCTGCTTCCCTCTCTCTCTCTGCCTGCCTCTCCATCTACTTGTGATTTCTCTCTGTCAAATAAATAAATAAAATCTTTTAAAAAAAAAAAAAAAGAATTTTGAGTCCCGTGGAAGAAATCCTTTACAGGTGGATTATTATGTCTCTGTGCACAAAACTGTCAGTGCACGTTTTTATTTCATGAAATACCTATCTTCCAGAACACTCGGTGCCTCCATCTCATTTCCCCATCCGGGCGCGCCCTCCCCCACCCCTTCCTGGGCAGCCTGTGTGAGCACACACGTCACTAGCCACCTGCCCGTTTTCCAGTCTGATGGGCCCCGGACACCCGGCTCAGTCACCATGTCTGCAGCGGCTGTCCCTGCTGGGCCAGTCTCTTCCCCAGGCATCGGGATGCTGTTTTCTTTCTTTCAAAGCCCCCTGCCCTCACAAGCCGCCCCCCCAGCATCCCCCTCCCCCGGCCAACACATCACTGGTCTCCCCCTCCATCGTGGACATTTGTCCTCATGTGTGCGCATGGCTTCCAAGTTATCAAGACCCTTCCTCTCGTCCCAGACGACTCTCCTCCCCTCCCCTGAGAACATCCCTCGGCCCCACCCCCCGTGTCTACCTCACACTCAGAATGGCCAGACCAAGCTCATGATGTGCTCAGAAATCTTGAAACCAGCTCTTCTGAGAGTTCCCTCACTAAGACCACTGAGTGCCGCCTGACGGGTCTGTCACTGTGCACCCAGTAGGCACACAGAGGATAAAGACTGCCCTGAGCAGGACTCGCAGACTTTTTCTAGAAAGGGCCAGAGAGTAAATATTGCAAGTTTTGCAGGCCACACGGTATCTGTCACAACTACTGGGTTCCAGCACCGTGCCGTGTGAACGGCTCTAGATGATGTGCAAATGCTATGGCCACATTCCGGTAAAGCCGGGTTTACAAGGCAGCAGCCTGGATGTGGTCCGTGGGCCCGAGCTCTCTGAGCCTCGCCCTAAAAATACACCAGTGCTTAACATGTTACCCACGGATGCTGGGGTTCCAGGTGGTCTTGACACTCTTTGTATTGGTCTGTATTTTTCAAATGGGCGTTTATGGAGACGCGTGACGTGCTCATACCTTGGTCAGCTCTATTGACTAAGGCTGACCCCCCGGTTCAGAGGCTGTTCTTGTAGAAACCAAACACTGTTTACAAGTAGCCTGGCATTTATTGATTAATACTTGGCTCCTGTGATTTTTATTTATTTCACTTCCTGTCCTTAGTCTGTGCGGGCACATGCATGTGTGTGGGGACACACACACACACAGACACACACACAGTGATTTCCTCAAGGAAGTGGATGAAATTCTCTTTTTCAACACATTTTCCTAAGAAGGAAGAAAGGAAGGAAGGAGGGGAAGTATTTTTATTTCTTGTACCGCAAACTCGGGAACAGAAACATGCGACAAACTGAAGTGTCTTTGCTCCTCTCCGCAAATATCCTGCCTCTCATGGCACTGAGGTGAGTCCCTCCGACAGGGCTCGGGGGTCACAACACGCCTGATGATATGTGAGGCTGGAGAGAATCCAATCCTGCCTCCCGATGTTCTGCTGACACGTGGAACAAGCAATGAGCATTCATTGTACTGTTTGCTGCTTTCACTGTCAACCAGCTGGATCCCGCAAAGTAACTGCCTTCCCATGTAGAGTTTAAGCAAATCCTTTAAATCAGTGGACTTTCTCTGTGGACCAGAGGCCAGTTCGCCTGGTGCCATCACTAGCCGTCAGGACCGGCGAACTCTCCCAGCCCTCCCGACAGTGCGTGTGGCTCCTCGCGGGAGCGTGAATGGAACAGCCTAGAGCGCACCCCCCACCCCCCGTGCTCAATCCCTCCACCCTTCCCGAACGGAACGCTGACGGCTGTGTCACTAGGGGCCTCTGGCTGAGTGATGAGGGGTGTCTAGGCCGTTGCTCTAGCTCAGGGCTTCTCAAGCGGGGCACGGCGATTGTTTCAGGGCAGATCATTCTTCATGGTGGAGTCTGCCCTGTACCTCTCCACCGGCGAGATGCCACTAGCTGTCCCCAGTTGTAACTGAAGTATCTCCAGATGTTGACAAATGTCCCCAGGGAGCGTGTGTGTGTGCGTGTATTGGGGCAGGGGAGGGCTATCCCATTGAGAACTGGTATGTGTTGATCAAACCCACTCTGGGGCCATGAAGGCTCTGGGATTTGGTGAGGCCATCTTGCAGTCACGCCGTCATCTGTCTTCATAATGTGCCACTGAGCTTTGTCCACAGCTCCTCTGGGAGAGCCCGGGGAGTCTGACGATGGGCTTCCTGGGGAGATCTCCTGATGGGAAATGCCTGCATGTCACATTATGACGGTGGGTTACCAGCCACCTATGGAGACGAGGCCCAGACCCGCCACTGGTCTGCCACGGACTGAACTCACGGCCGAGGATGCTGATAGGTTACCTTAACCGTCCCATTCTCTTGCCCGCAGCCCCTCAAGTCTGATGCCTCAAATGGCTAAGATTTCTCATGATGACCCCAGAACAAAAAATAGTAAATTATAAGCCTGAGGCTGACTCTGGACTGCTTGGTTTGACTTGACAAAGGTCTACACGTTTTGGGGTTTTTTTTTTTTAAGATTTTATTTATTTATTTGACACAGAGAGAGATCACAAGTAGGCAGAGAGGCAGGCAGAGAGAGAGGAGGAAGCAGGCTCCCCACTGAGCAGACAGCCCGATGCGGGACTCGATCCCAGGACCCTGAGATCATGACCTGAGCCGAAGGCAGAGGCTTAACCCACTGAGGCACCCAGGCACCCCGGTCTACAAGTTTTTAAATTAGTTATTACTATGTAAAAATTAAGAGAAGTCACAGCTTCCTTGCTGTCCTTAAAAACCAGAAAGCCTGAGGCTCCTGGGTGGCTCAGTGGCTTAAGTCTCTGTGTTCAGCTCAGGTCATGATCCTGGGATTCTGGGATTGAGCCCCGCATCGGGCTTCCTGCTCAGCAGGGAGCTTGCTTCCCGCTGTCTGTGTCTCTGCCTGCCTTTCTGCCTGCTTGTGATCTCTATCTGTCGGATAAATAAATAAAATCTTTAAAAAAAAAAAAAAAAAAAAGCTGGAAAGCCTGGTCCCTCTTGCCTTGCATTCAACAGTGACATAAAGGTAGATGGCCGCTGCCCTTCTCCCTGGGCACCCTCCTTCCATCCACTTTGCTGCAGTCCCCGCTCTGCCCTGTAGTGGTCCCAGCAGGGCACCTGGCCTGCTTCCCGTGTTTACATCCAGCGGCAGGAGGGCACTGAGTTTGCAGCTCAGGTGGACACATTCATTGCATCATTTTTAACGCTGCAACACGTAGGTTCCTTTACTAAAATGAGGAAGAAAGCCAACACAAATTATACAATGAACCCCGGCGGGAGAAACAGAGGACAAACTTGTACGGAAGGTATACAGCTACTTCACCCACTGCCTTACCCTCAAATGTGCTCAGAAAGTAAAATCCAGGCCTGGATCCAGCTGGTTGAGGGGCCTGCTGAAGGCAGAAGGGGGAAGGCCAGAGGTGACCCTGGTCTATCCTCTGACCCTCTGTCTCCTCCTGTACAAAAAGAAAGCGCTGCACTATAGGATTTCCGAGTTTGTTTCCAGATTTTATTAAAAAAAAAAGTGATTCTCTAAATCAGGGTCAGCAAGTATTTTCTATAAAGGGCCAGAGAGTAAGTATTAGAGGCTTTGCAAGCCATGCAGCCTCTGTCGCAAGTACTCAATTCAGCCGTCATCGCGAGAAGCAGCCATGGACGATATGAATGAGCGAGACCGGTGGTGTTCAAACAAGACCTTGTTTACAAAAGCAGGAGACCTTCCGAATTTGGCCCTGGGCCATACCTAATGGAGCCCTGCTCTGAATTAAACAGTATGCAAATCTGCATCTCATAAAATAGCATAAAGCTGTAGACACACACGGTACCAATGTCAGTCTCCTGGATTAGGTATTGAACTCTACTATGTTAAATGTAACCATGAGGGAAACTGAGTAAAAGGTACAAGGGATTTTCTGATTATTTCTGCAACTTCCCTTCAATTTATAATTATTTCAAAATTAGGAGGTTTTTAAGAAGTGGTCTAGACCAGAAAGCTCAGTTAACCATATTTAAATTTTAGGTTTTGAGAACTTGGTTTAGCAGGACACACTGTTCTATTTGCCCAACAAGAGTTACTTAGAATTTCCTTATTCTTACTGAGCCCAGTCCCAAAGCTCTGAGAAAATACATTTGTGAAGAATCACAGCAGGGGACTCTGAGGGTCTCAGTGGGTTAAGCGGCTGCCTTTGGCTCAGGTCAAGATCTCAGGGTCCTGGGATCCATTGCTAGAGCCCCCACAGGCTCCCTGTTCGGCAGGGAGTCCGCTTCTCCCTCTCCCTCTGCTCCTCCCCCTGTTGTGCTCCCTCACTCTCCCTCAAACAAATAAAAAATAAACAAAATCTTTAAAAGAATCACACAGCAGACCCCTCCTTCCCAAGACTTCCCTGAGTGGGTTCTCCTTCGTGGTGATGCTCTAGGGACCCGGGGCTGGGGGCGGGGGCACGCGGGGAGGAGACGTGGGAGCAGGGCTGCTGTGTGTGCCTCTACACAGGCGTGTCCACCTGCGTCCGGGTGTTCCGCTTCCTGTGACCTCAAGGCACCCACTCAACAGCAGGCCTCTTGGAAGCTCTGTGCTCTTGGTGGTGTGAGCACAGGCGTGCGGGAGCGGACTTGGTCAGAAGGAGGAGAGAGACCGTCAGGGCACACGCGCAGGGATGCAAGCCCGGTGCAGGGTGCGGGGGGGAAGGGCAGAGGGGGTAGGACCATGGCTGTTGCAGGGGCAGTTCTGACCCTGCCTCTTCCTCATCTGGGACCTGCAGACCACATTACAACCAGCTCTTCCTTGTTTTCTGGAGTGTTCCTCCCCTCATCAACGTCTTCTTTTCCATATTTTATCTGCTTTCCATCTAGAAGCAGAAAGTTGATGAATCCTGCCTAATTCATGTCGCATATGGAGTGTTTTCGTAACTCTCTTTGATGTTTGTAAGACCAGAAGCAACTGGCTTGCAGCCGAGGTGACAACAGCCACTGTCTCTAGACAAGACAGAGTGGCGTTTGGTGACATAATCGGCAGGCCTTTGCCTGCCTCAGACACACACGCGTCACACCACACAGCACACACATATCACAGACACACCACACCGTACTTACACACGTATCACACACACACACACACACACACACACACACACACGCACACACATTACTTAGCCAAGGCATCCCTGACGTTTGGAGCTGGAAGGTTCCTTGTCGTGGGGCTGCCTAGTGCACGGCAGGACGTCAGCTCTATCCCTGGCCTCTGCTTTCCGGACAGCAGGACCCAAACCCTCCCATCTGTGACAATCCAAGATGTCTCTTGCCATTGTCAGATAGTCTCTTTGGGGACAAACCTGTCCAGTTGAGGGAGGACCATTGGTCTTGAGGAGACAGCCGCTCTTTGCATCTGGTGCTTCTGGAACCCTTAGAATTCCCCTGGTACCTTCTGGTGCTTAGTCACTTCCTGCTGGTTTGTAATTCTTGATGTTAGAGTTTCCTGTTCAAACAAGGGCTGCGGGGCTTGTCTCCTGACCAGACCCTGACTGAGATGTGTATGTTCAGGCCAAGTTATATTATGGCCACTTACCGACTAACACAAAACTTATAAATAAATCTTTGAAATTTGGCAATAACATGGATGGGGATTTTCTGAAGATTTCTTCTAACAAACACTTTTGTATTGAAGGTTAAATGAACCTTTGCCTCAGAATGTATTTTTTAAAAATGCCTTCCAAGAAAAATGCAGTAATGTACTCATTGACAGTGAGGAGGCCTGGGGTCCACTTAGGGAAGCATGTGCAGAAGTGTGGGGTGCAGCTTCTCTTGCCTTATTGACGGTGGAAATGTGGTCTCGGGCTAGGAGTGACTTCACCTGACTTCTAGAGCTGTTCCAGCGCTCGTAGGTTGACTGGCCCCTTACCAGCCCTGTGATTTGTCATCTCCCCCTCCCATTTTAGCCCCTTAGCTCCTATTTCAAGTGTTTCTCCTGGAGTTCTTTGATCATTATGTTGCCACTTTTCTCTTGTGGACATCTTCCCAGAAAACAGTTAACATAAACCATTTTGTTTTACAGGTCGCTCATGAATAATACAAAGTTCTTTAATACCTTTTGTAAAACTGTATCTTAACCTTTCTTAACGTAAAGAGCTCATTAATTCTCATTTACTGTTATAACTGGTGGCCTTCTATTCTTTTTATGCTTTCTGGAACTGTCTCTGTGCTTTTTTTTTTTTATTTTTATTTTTGCTTTGCTTGTGCTTGTGTGGTGTAATATTTATTGAGCTCTTTTATATCCCAAGCTGTCTGAAAGTGTGTGCATCTTACCTTTATTCTAAAAATAATTATCTTTATACTTTAAAAGGCAGACATTATCAGGCTGGTACTATGCTTCCGATATCACCGGTGAAACTGTCCTGTGCCACGAGAAGCAGAGCTGCTGGCGGCTCCTGGGTTCCCGCGATGCTGCACCTTGTCCCCTGCGCGGCATGTGAGTGACACTCTAGTCTGGCCAGACTGGGTAACGCAGGATTTATTATAAGGCGCTAGGTGGCCTTCAGAATTCTCAGGGGGCCCAGAGCGCCAAGTTTGCATGTGACATTCTAGGAACAGAGCCGCAGGAGTAACACTCAGCCACAAAGGACTCTCGCAGGAGAATCTCCAGCACCCCGAAGGGGGACTGGACGCTGGAACGGGTCCCACGCTGCCCACAGAAGCCAGCGCCTCAGCCACATACGCCAGGCAGCTGCCACCCCGTGTCCCTTCCTCCATCTCATCGCCTGGCAGACCCATCACCATCATCACACGTGGAAGGGCTGGCACATGGGGCTCTGTCTGCAAGTCTCTTACAGGGACAAACTGCGGTCAGCTCTTCCATCAGAGAAGAGAGACATTCCAGGCTTGTGCCCTCATCTCTCCCTGCTGTGTTCCGGGGCTTGTCCTGTGAGCCAGGAAGCATCCGAGGGCTTTGGACAGGTTGGCCCAAGCTCCTCTCACAGACCCACAGAGGTGGGTGCTAGACAAGGAATGGAGGCGGCACAGAGTGGTTTAGTGACTTGGCTGACGTCACACAGGATACAAAGCAGGGCAGTTTCCTCTGGGGCCTATGTTCTTTTCCTCTGGCATCCCCAAATGCCATTGATGATGACTTAACCCCTGACATGACTTTGGTTTTGCTCAGCCATTCGGCACAATCACAAAACATTTCATGTTGCTTTTTTACGTGCTCACCAAAGACTCGAAAAGTCCATTAAAGATCACTTCGGTGTGCTCTCCCCCTATTTCAGGATCGGGTTCCTCTTACAGGTGGGAGCCCCCTCCCCACCTCACCCCCACCCTAGGCAGCGCTCCACCCCCACCCCCATTTGGCTTCAATGATCAGGCTCAGGTGCCCAAGCTGGAAATGGGTTCACTCCCGGCTGCAGGGTCGAAGGTACCAGGCCCAGGTGTCAGAAGCCCAGTCCCTGGGGGCCACTAGCACGTCGCCCCACCTGGGTCTGCTTCAGGCCTGCTAGGGCTAGGCCTGGGGGCACATACTGGACCCCTGTAAATGAGAGGACAGCACCGCTGAGGCCACCCCTCCATCCATCCTGGTGGTCTTCTCCGGCCTGGCCACTGTGCTCCTGCCCGTGGGGCTGGCAGGGCCGGCGTGGGAACTCCTGGAGAAGGGACAGACGGGGGCTGCACCCGTCCAGCAGCGGGCGGGGGGGCGGGTCTCCCACGCAGGAGGGCTCCCAGACACGGTGCGGGGCTGCCTGCCCACTTAGGTCCCTCCCTCCAGCCCTCTCCCTCCCCTGCGGTGTGTTCTCAGGGGAAGGCAGAGACCTCTCTGGGCTTAGGAGTAGAAGGGAGTGGAAGGGAGGTAAGCAGTTCGGGGACTACCTGCTTACTTTTTATACATAGACGTAAGCTGGTGGCCACGAACAAGCTCCCTTTCTGGGGAAAAAAGCGTCTAATGCATAGTTGTCCTTAACTATAGTTTTATTACGGAACTAATGCAAGAATACATTCACATTCTTTTACAAAATCAAGCATCCACCCATGCCCTCTCCATGTTCCAATGTGTCATTTTATGAGGTTTTTTTTCTTAACAGTAAACAGGTCCTGGGTATTTGTCCACGTCCCTAAGGGCCACGAAGTATTCCCAGGGTCACGGCCCCTGGAGTTACTCACCATCACCCCCTGGATGCACCTCTAGGTTGTTCCCGAGGTTCTCTCCTGTTTCAAAGGCCGAGGGGTCCGGCCATGGAACCGACCCGGCCACTGAGTGGCACACTTGCTCCCAGGCCTCAGGAGGGGCAAGTCCTCCACCGGGCAGAGGGCCTCTGTCCCCCAACCCCCCACCCCCGGCCTCCCCCAGGCCTCCGGAGCACCGCCAGCCCAGTGGGAGCTCATGAGAAAGAAAAAGAGAAAGGCTTGGCCCTTCCCAAAGTCAGGGCAGCATGACACGGCGGCCCAGCCGCAGGACCCCCAGGATGCGTTTGCCCCGCTCCTCCCGGACCCGACTCCGGGTGGTCGGTACATCCTGTGCGTGTGCTCTGCTCGACGTTTGCCAGCCTGTGAGTCTGTGCGAAGCTCTGCCTCTCGAGTGGATAAACAAAGGGGCGCTTCTGGAAGGGTCTTGCAAGTCAGGCTGCATCTGTGGACACCGTGCTGGGGTCCCGGGCACCCCAAGATCGAAGCCACCTGTCGATGTGATGTGTGACCCTTTTTTTTTTCAAGAAGTTCTATTTTTTGGCCGACAACCACCGCGCTCTGATGTGGCGTCCGAGATGGCCGTGACTGGCCAGCTTCGGTCACAGTGAGTGACCTGCAGGACCACGGATGCACCTGGCCTTTCCCTTGCTGGGCCTTCTGCGTGGGTAGAGCACATCCCCGGGCCCACAGCAACCCTCACAGCCCCGTGTGTGTGCTGTGCTAACGGAACAGAAGAGGCAAGCTGGGAGGCCTGTGGGCGGAGGCGGAACACGGGCCTGGAGCACTAAGCTGGGAGTCTCGGGGACCAGGGGTGTCATGCACAGACCCCAAGTGCTAGCCCCCTGCAGAGCTGCTGATACTGTTGCCTATCTCCTGGGCTTGGGGGGGGGGGCATTTAAATACATCGACAGTAGCCGAAGGCTGGGGAATTCGGGGCGCCCACACAGCTAGGCTGTTCTCCGTGGGGCCAAGGGCAGGGCTGTGCCTCCGGCTGAACAGCCTCTCTCAGAAGCCCGAGCCCCCACACACGGAGCATGAGATCTCAGCTGCCGAGGTGAGCGGGGCTGAGCAGGGCCTGCGGAGTCTCCTCAAATCAACACCGGTCGGGAGCCCTAATTTCTTCATTTGTGTCAAGGAGGGAAAGGTTAAGTCAGGATGAAAAGGTTAAGTTGGAAAGATTAAAAGCATTTCTGTCATTTTCTAGGTGAGATGGGTTCTGCTCAGTCCCTTGTCAAACAGAAATTTAACTGAAATTGTTTCAGGGAGAAAATGTAATTACGGGAAAGTAGCATCGCCAGGGCCCTTCACAAGCTGCAGGGTGACTCTGACACGAACACCCATTCCATCAAAGTCCGTCATTCGAGCCCTTCCCAGGCTCCGTGGCTGCAGCAGGACGCTGTCCCAGGCAGGTGGGAACGAGCGTGCATTTCTTCTTGGAGTCGTTGATCCTGGCTGGGAGAGTGAGGCTGGGAGTAGGTGTGCTGCATGGAGGAGGCATCGGGTGGTCTTGGAGAGTCGGTAGAGCTTCCAGATGGTCAAGGAGAAGAGCTTCCGTGTGCCACAGAGGAAGACCACTCAGGGTGGAGGGGACAGGTGCTCTCCGGCAGCCCCACCCGGACCAGCATCCAAACAGACCAGGCACCTCACCAGTTCTGTTGGCCGCAGCAAAAGCTCCATGCTTGACCTTCTCATCTCTTTGGGGGTTCCCTCCAGTCACCACGCTGGGCACCATTAGGAACTGTGGGCCTGCCTCCCCTGGGCTGGCAGTGCTGTGAGGGAAAGCCCCGAGGGCCCTGGCAGCCCCAAGGAGCCATCCTGCTCCTGGAGTCCTTCAGGCTCTAGCCGCAGCAGGGCCCGGAGGAGCAGCAGGGACCAGGCAGGCTCACCTCCAGGGCTGCAGAGCTGCCCCACCACGACCGCGCCCGGCTCCCCGCTGCCCCTGCCCCGTTAGTCCACTGGTCCCTGGTGAGAATTAGGAGGAAGTACCCCTTCCTCCAGGCAGGTACAGCTCAGCCTGGCGTGCTCCTAATTCAGGGCCCTCGTGCATGGGAAAACCCGTGCAGTGCAGCCCAAAGTGGCCTGGGGAGCCCATCAAACTCCGAGGTATTTGAGGCTCTTGGGGCAGGCATGTTGCGGCAGGGGGTGTGGGGGTTGGCGCAGGGGGCTTCCCCAACACAGGGTCAGTGTTACCGTAGCAGAACAGGGCAGTCCCCCAAGGGCCCAGGGCCGCCTTCTGGGGCCAAAGTCCATCATGTGCAGGGAAGCAGAAGGGCAGAAGGGGTGGCTGTGTCTGGCCCTGCCTTCAAGCTCACAGGACAGAAGCAGGACCTGCTCCGGCCAGGACGAGCCCAGCACCGGCCAGGCGTGGCTTTCGGCCAAAGAACAAGGAAGATGGGACTCCAAGTCACCTGCTTGCAGAGGCAGGGATGCCCCAGCCCTCCTGTCGAAGCCAACGTCCTGAATCATCCCCTCATCACTTGCTCCCAGGAGCCCTGTTTCTCTCCTTCCAGGACAGAGATGGAGGCACAGGACAGGAATCAGCCCAGAATGTGCGGACCGCAGAGGGTGGGTAGGTTTTTCCCGAGACCACCCAACCCCCTCCGTGGGCATCTCTGGTGCTCGAGGGAACTCTCCCTCCAGCCCTGGCCTCTGGGGCTGTGGGGCTGGACTGCGCCAGACAGGCTATCTGCCCCCTCATCACAGAGCCTGGTTTAGGGGCCGGCCCTCCCCCAAGCAGATACATACCGAGTGTCCAAGCCCCAGGTGCCACTCGGGACTCCGGACGCAGCAGTGGAGAAAGCACAGGAAAAGGATGGAGAGTGCGGCCCTCACGTCTCCCCTCCTGGGCCCTGGGGCCAGTGAGTCGGGTGTGGTCTGAGACTCCCCACCCAGCCCAGGCCAGGCCAGAGCAGGGCTTTGTGGCGCTGGGGGACTCCTGCCGAGCTGCTGGGGGCGGAGGAAGCCGCACCACACATCCCCGCTCTCCCTCAACAAACATCTGCCGAGGGGCGCCTGGGGGGCTCCGTGGGTGAAGCCTCTGCCTTCGGCTCGGGTCATGATCCCAGGGTCCTGGGATCGAGCCCCACATCGGGCTCTCTGCTCGGCAGGGAGCCTGCTTCCCCCTCTCTCTCTGCCTGCCTCTCTGCCTACTTGTGATCTCTCTCTGTCAAATAAATACATAAAATCTTTTAAAAAATAAATAAATAAATAAATAAATAAATAAATAAAAATTAAAAAAACAGATTCCACACGAAACGCCACCTCGAAATAGAAAGGGCCTCAAGATGTTCCCCTCCCCGCTGCGCTCTAGCAGATCAAGTGCCCTCCTTGTCAAGCGATGAGGCCCAGTGCCGGCGTCCCCAAGTCGTGGGCTGCGGGCCTCCCCCAGTCCCCTGACTGATCCGAGGGACCTGCTGTGTCCTTGCTGGCCCCTGCTTCCTTCCAGGGCTCAGGATTTTGGTCCCTGCTGGGCAGAAGGCGCCCACCTGGCCAGATGTCCGTGGAACCCTGGGCCCTGAAACTCTAAGGGCTTCCCTGGCTGGTGGCATCTCCGCCTGCAGCCTCTGCTCTCGCAGAAGGGGCAAAACCCAGCCTGTGCGACTCCAGCAGAGCGGGCTCTGGGCAGCTCCCATCTGGGCTCCCAGGACTTCACCCCATGCAGCTCTTTCCTCTGCAGGTTTTGCTCTGGGTCCGTCTCAGCCAGCAGGATGACGACACGCGGCAGCCCGAGGCCCTCCCCGTGGGTCCCTGCAACGGGATGGGACTGTGAAAGCCCACCGCCCCTCCAAACCCTGTGGGGACATCCAGGGTGAGGGAGCCACCTAGCGAGCGACTGGCTGTGAGGACGCGTCTATGGGCTGTGCCCGGACGAGCGAGACAGGCTGGGCTGTGCCCGGACGAGCGAGACAGGCTGGGTCCTTTGCAGCCCAGCCTCCCGCCGCTATCCCGAAGGCCAGCAGCCCCTGCACCTGCCAGGGCCAGAGCCACATGCCCGAGTGCACGTGTATCAACCAAGAGCAGCAGCGGGAAGAGCAAGGCTGTGTCTCCCCTGACCGTGGAGGTGGAGGGACTTGGAAGGGAATGTGTGCCAAGGTCTGTTCCTCAGTGTGTGCACTGAGAAATGCCAGCATCACAAAGCCAACAACATACTCACCGCTTCCCAACCCAGGAAGCTCATGGCCCCAGTTCCTCTCGTGGCCTCTGCCAGCCCCAGCTCTGCTTGGAACGTGGGCTCCTGCCTGTGCCCAAACCTCCCCCTGCTGCCCTCTCAGGAGCTACTTGTGAAGGTCCTGAGGGCTCCCCCAGATAGTTCAAATTGGTCTCCCCATTTTAAGATCCTTCATTTACTCACATCTGCCAACTCCCCTCCTCACGGTCCCATCGCAGACTTAGGGGAAGGGACATGGGCACCTGCTAGGGCCTGAATGGTGTCCCCTCACAAATCTTCTGTTGGAGCCCGGGACCTCACACTGTGGCCTTCCTTGGAGATGGCGCTGTCGTAGCTGTAGCTAGGAGACATGAGGTCACGCTGAGCGGGGGAGGCCCCTGGCCCTATAGGTGTCCTTATAAAAGGGGCCATGCTGTCTCCAAGCCAAGGGATGCCATCGTCAGCGCCCAAAGCCCCAGCTGAACAAAGACACACTCATCAGGCAGAACATTCCAGGGCTTAGAGGTGACCTCCAGGAAAGGTTGAGGACCGCGCCTTTCTTTGTAGTGTGCGGGGTTTGGGCAAGCCCGGCTGGCTGAGTTAATGTTTCCCTGCCCACCGAGACTAGGTTCTGAACACCCAGTCACTACAGACCCTGCTGGGAGATCATGCCGGGCAGATTGTCTCCGCAGACCTCTGGACCCAGCCTCTGGCATCCAGTGACCTGACCAGATCCCGTGCCTGGATTGTGCGGGATTCAACCTTCTGCGGACACAAGGCCACACCACTGGACTCCCGAGCTGATGTGGTCTCACGAGATCCCTTCGTTCTGTGGAGGAGCAGCCCCTCCCCCCGAGGCCTCTACATCCCCCCCACCCCTGGCCCCATATTCAGGGACTTGAACAGCAAGCGCACGAGGAGTAAAAAGGAAATTTGATCCACGAACTTTATAATTTCTCTAGTTTCTCATGACAAATCAATTGTAAATTTTTATCATGAGAGCAGAATAAATTTAAGGGCAGCATAATGAACATTGGTGGCGGCCACAAAGCCCACTGTCCCCCAGGGCTGGCTTGCCAGTTTTTGTGACACAGAGGAGTCTGAGTCTGCAGAAAGTATTTTGCTGCAGTTTTATGATACATTGGGGTAAACTGGAAGGAATTTGGAGCATTGAAATGAAGCTTGGTTAAAAAATGGTTGAAGCTTGGTTAAAAAATCCCGTTTTGCATATTACAAGTTTAAAATGAAATACAACATATGGAGATGTTACAAGTTGAATTTGTGTAAAATTTCCCAGTAAAATCTTATGCCATGTTTGTAATAAGAAGTCTGAGATGTGGCGTCTGGTTGGCTCAGCCGGTTAAGGCTGTGACTCTTGGTTTCAGCTCAGGTCATGATCTCGGGGTCGTGAGACTGAGCCCCGCGTCCAGCTCTGCGCTCAGCATGGAGCCTGCTTGAGATTCTCTCTCTACCTCTCAGCACGCTCCCCGGTCCTGCTCTTGCACATGCTCTAAAATAAATAAAACTAAAAAAAAAAAAGAAGAAGAAGAAGAAGAAGCTTGAGCTAACTTCAGTGAACATCAGATTTTTTATATGGGTGTGTGATCCCAGATCAAGACGTTTTGATGATGACGTCTTCACGTTCCTGTGACGGCCGTGGATGAGCGACTTTGTTCACACACACTTCAGTGACAAAGCACACAAGAACACTCTCTGTCTTTATCAACTTCGACAGCGGCTGAGCCAAGGGCTCCAGAACCTGCCGTGACTCCCTCTGCCCCGATAGCCGCATGCGGTTTTCTCCTGGGACGGTGCGGGTCATCTGTGAGCCCAGAGAGGACTGCAAATGACAAGAGCTTTCAGCTCCTGCCTGGTTGGGACAGTCTCCCTGAGGCTGGCTTCCAGGGCCACCACAAGAGCACATCTCCCTCTAGCCAGGACAAAAGGGTCACATGGAAAGTGTAGGTGAGGGCTGGGAGGAGACTGGATCTGAACAGCCAGGAGCCCGCAGCCCAGCCCTCTGCAACCAGAGCCCCGTTGGGCTGTACAAAGGTCTGAAACTTGCCCTTTGAGCTGAAACTCCCCCGCTGAGCTGAACATCCAAGCGTCCCCAGCACCCTTGACCACTCAGGGTGACACTTATGCGTGGGAAGGCTTCCTGGCAGAGGCAAGGGGTCAGGCCATGCTCACTGCCCCAAATACTTTCTGGATCCAAGGTCTTAGGTCTTGGTATCCCCTCCTGAAATCTCATCACCTATTCCCTAATTCTCGATATTCAGGAAAGCCCACTCTCCTGTCCAAACAGAACTTCCTCCTGCCTGCCCTCCTGGGTCACCCTCACATCTGCCATGCAGCTCCCTTGGAGGGGAGGGTATGTGGCCTGGGTGCTGCCTCCACCTTTGTCCTAAAGTGGAAGAGTGGCTAACAAGACCCGCAGGGGAGCAGGGGGACACCAGGACCCCTGTCTGATGGGTGACTTGGATTCTATCACAGGAAGCAAGGAGAAGCCGGACATTCATGAATTGAAATAGCTTTCGCGATCATTGGGTTCAAACTGTCAGATACTCAAAAGCCTGGGTCCTGGGGACGACTGGGTTTCTGAGAAAAACCAGGAATTAACAGGATCCCTGGGGGACACTGGGTCACGTCCACCAGGGAAAGGAGGCTAGCTGAGCTATGTGTGGCCTTCCGTCCCCGTGGAGTCTTGGCCTGTCACCTGCCATCTGAGGGGAAGGCGGGTAGGAAAGTCCAGGGCACCCATGGACGGGCTCGGCCTGGGGAATGAGAGGCAGCGGCTCAGCCCCGTGGTCCGCTCAGCCCCGTGGCCCGCTCAGCCCCGTGGCACACACGCTCCCCAGGACCTCAGTCGGCAGAGGAGACAGCTGGTGCCAAAAGGAAAGCAGAGGCTTTGAAGCGAGTGTCGAGCTTTCCCCTGACAGGAGAAGACATTTATTCACCACCGAAGAAGCTTCTCGATGTCTAGCAACCATTCACCAAAATTGCTCTTCCCGTGGGGGTGACAGAATTGGAGGTGAGTGGCCCTTCTTGTCCCCAAGGTGGTGGTGGCAGCTCCTCCCGCACTGCTCACCGACCCCCACCTCAGCAGAAGCCCCTCCATCCTCCCCTCACCCCCCCAGGACTCAGGTGGCCTCTGCATGGATGTCATGTCTCCCCACAGTAGGGGATGATCCCTCCCCTGCTTGCAGGAACGAAGAGCCTTGTTCCCCACACAACCTTTCCCTGAGGCCCACGCGGTGCCCTGCTGCTCCTTCTGCAGCTCCCAGGAGCCTCTGCCAGGAGGCCTGCCAGGCAGCTCGGTGCCAAGACAGCTGGACAGAGAGCCTGGGGCAGGGGAAGAGGAGGAGAGGGCAGCTGTGATCGGGAAGCCCAGGCAGGAAGGGCTGGGGAGTGGCGGGCAGTAAGCAAGGCAGCTGGAGGTTTGCAAAGGGCTTTTGTGGAGAAGTCTACATGTGGGCTCCCTCCAGCACACTGGGGACCGGGGTGACCAGAGGGACCACTCATCCCCCTGCTGGGGCCGAGCACAGCTAGATTCTCTGCAGAGAGTGGGAGTCTGGTTTCAACAATTGGCAGTGACCGCCCCCATCAGAACCCACAGGCACCCCCACCCCCACCCCCGCCCGCAGGTGGCAAGCCTGGCCCCACCCCCAGCCCCTCCCTCTCCCGAGGTCTCCAGCTTCACCCGGTGTTGTCACTGTGAGGACGCTACAGATCCTTCCTCTTTTCGGTAAAAGAAAAGGTGGCAGTCTGACTTCCCTGTCCTTTTTAACCAGAGCACACGGTTTCCGTTCAAATATTAACAAATTCACAGCCAACCTGGGGGACCACTCCCCACCCCCAGGGTCCCTCTGCAGCCCAGGGGTGACTGTGGAGACGTTCAGCTCTGCAGAGACACGGAGGTGACAGAGGTGACGGAGGTGCGCGGGGCTGAGGAAACCAGCTGGTGAGGCAGCAGCGCCCCCTCTCTTCCCTGCAGAGAGCCACTCCCAGCCGCTAGAATTTCCGGAGGGGCCCAGGGCTCTGCGGGGAGGGAGCCCTCCACAGCACCCACTCAGAGGGGGCAGGGGCGGGGCCTTGATGCCCACCGACACCCCCTCGCTGGAGACGGTCGGTCAGTAGACACACCCCATCCAGGAGCCCAACAACGAACAGGACGTGGGTGGGGACGGGCAGCCCCTTCCTCCTTCCCTTGTGGGCCCCAAACCCAACCCTCCAGCCACAGCCCTCGGGGCGGACTGGACATTTAAAAAAATCCTAGTATGTACCTACATTCCAATTTTCCTACAGAAAAAAAAAAAAAAAAGACACCTTGAGTCTTAAACCTAGTTGCCACTGATTTTCTTAACATGAAAATTTTTTTCATTCACTAAGTTTTGCTGTTTATTTGTTCCAGACTTTCTCAGTAACTGACACGAAGGAAGCACGCGCACAAAGGCGGGCACTGGGGAGCGTGTCAGCAAGTTCCGGGCGTCCGGCACGGTGCTGACCCTGCGAGCCCGCGGGCTCACACTCCAGAAGGCTCACCATCTACGCAGAAAAGACGATACACTTTTTTTAAAATTTTTATTTATTTATTTATTTGTCAGAGAGAGAAAGAGCACAAGCAGGGGGGCAGCCGGCAGAGGGAGAGGGAGAGGCAGGCTTCCTGCTGAGCAGGGAGCCCGATGCAGGACTCCATCCCGGAACCTGGGATCTCAACCCAAGCCTAAGGCAGAGCCTTAACGGACTGAGTCATCCAGGTGTCCCAAAAAGATGATAAACTTACTTTCTGATCATGACACAGTGGATGTCAAAGAGAAGACATGATTAGTTATTGAATGAGGATTCCAGGACCCAACACTAGAAAAGAGAAAAACAATCCTTCTGGACTGTTCTGAAGGAGAAGGGACCCATAGGACATGGACGAAGGGGCCGGTCCTCAAAAGGGAGGGCGGAAAATCAAGGAGGATGCAGTGACCCCGAAGGCCAGCCAGCATTCACTCCATGCTCCAAGGGACACCGAATTCAGCAGGAGCCCCTGCCCTGCTCCAGACCTACCCCTGGGGCCTTCAAAAACTGCAATGAGCTAAAAATGCAGGACATGAATTTTTTCCTCTTTGTTCCACAGATTCAAGACAGAACCTAGCCCCATTCAGTGTACCTTGAGCACATGAGAGGCTTTTCGAAGGGCCAAGCACTGTGGACCCTGCCCCTCCGAGTTTCTCTTGAACAGCAGCAGAGGATGCTCACCCTCTCTGGGCCCCAGTTTATTCCTCTGGAGATGGGAAAGGTCCCTGCACCCGGAGGCGGTGGCGGCGTGCACAGTGCTTGCGGTCGGCACGTCCCCGCAGGTCTCCAGCTCACATCCACGAGATGGTCCAGGCCGTGTGGCGGCCGGGCCGGCCCACTGAGCTCACACCGTCAGCCTCACAGGCGGTGCACCCCGGCCTGGCTGAAGGCTCCAGCAGTCGTCCCGGGCGTGCAGGGCCTAGGGGCCGGTGGGGCCGTGGATGCAGGGTGGGGTTTGGCCGGGAGAATGGGACTGAAACAGCCGACGGAGACTTCTGAGCACAGAGACTTGCTCTCCTGCAAGAAGCCCGGGGTGGACGCAGGCAAGTCCAGAGCGAGCTAAACCGGCTACGGGCTGGGACTAGAGGTTGTGTCTGAAGCGGTCCCAGCGTGCTCTTCCAGAACCCGCCTTTCCAAGCAGCACTATCGTGACCACGGCCAAGGCCAGCAGCCAAGCTCCACCGTGCATGAGCCAAGAGCTTTTCCCCTAACCACTTCAACTGCCCAGCAGGTGGCTCTCGGCTCCCCATGGGGTCCACGGGACAATTTCCACCGTCCAGGGAGGCTCTACCTACTGGGGACCATGGAACAGGCCAGTTGGGAAACTCATGGGACTCGATGGTAACCTAAAGTGGAAGTTTTCCACCCAAACTGAGCAGCGGCTCTCAGACCACTGGAGAACCAGAGCATCCCTGACCCCCCCAGTCAGGGTCAGGATGCGCTGTCCCTCAGGTCGCAGGCGGGAGCGGGGTTGCAGCACGCTCGGCCCTGGACGCTGCTCACCTCGGGGCCTGGCACGTCCTCACCCCAGGGCAGGCGGCCCCCTCACGGTCTCATCTCGGGCCTGAGGATGCACCCGCTAAGTGGGCTTGGCTTTGGCCACAGCTGTCCACAGCCATCACCGTGAAGACACTCAGGACCGCAGAAAACACAGGCAGGAAGGCCTCAAATCTGCCTTGTCACACACTTCTTTCCAGACCTGGAAGTGACTCACAAGAGAACCTCTGTGTGACCTTTAACACCATCAGTGCTTCGAAAACTCTGGGTCAGAGGTTGTGCAGAAAGAGCGCAGTATGGGAAGAATCTGGGCCCCCTTTATGGATCTTGCCTGGAACTCAACGCAGGGCCTTGAAGTCATGGGCCGGCCCTGCTCCAGGACACGGTTTTGCTGGGACTACAGGGGAGCGGCAGCTCTGTCCAAGGGCCCTCGTGACAAATCTTAGGAACTGCCCCACCGCGGGAAGCCAAGGGAACACAGCAGAGAGACCTCTTTTCCAGCCATTCCTAGTGAGAACTAGCCCCAAGGTCATGATGTTCAGGGCTGAGGTGTTTCTCAGTGGCCACTCCCCTTCCCTAAATCATCTAAGTTACTTAAGGACTGGTAGGGGCTTCGCAAGTTAGAAAAACTGAGGATAAACCACGCACCCTTGTCAAGACTTCAGTTAGGTGACCACAGGCCGACTGCAACAAAGACGTGTGCCAGAAGTGGGCACGTCCACCCTGCAGAGACCGTCGCCTCCCGTGTGCACCTGCTGCCAGGCCCCACACTCTGTGCACACGAACCCCAAGTACCTCGAGCGTGGATGAAGGTGGGGCATGACCCCACACAACTGGAAGTAGTCAGGGAGCCCTGGCCACAAGGGAGCAAATTTGGAATCCTAAGACTTCTGGGGACTGGAGGTCACTGCAGTGACCTGCGGGTCCTCCACTCAAAGCTGAGTAGCACGGACGGTGTGAGCCGTGAGCGGCCTCAGGCACCCACCCTGCTGCCCCGCCACTTCCCAGGGAGGCCCAGGGAACAGGGCCTCCTCTCGCCTGCCCTGAGCCGGAGACAGGTGGTCCCCCCGCCCTGGGCTCCCGGCTGATAGGTGTGACTTACTGACTCGATGGGCTCCTTCTAGGGGCCTGGGGCTCCTGTGGACCGTGTCGTGCAGAGGGCCGAGGGCAGCAGGGCCCCGCCCCAGTCCATCAGTGTGGCCTCGCCAGCCCCATCCCACCTGCCCAGGGCCCCCCAGGGTGGTCACTGCTCACCTGGACCACCTCAACACCACTTCCAGCCGCTCTCCAGTGAGTGGCCACAGGGACATAGAAACCCTCTGCCTTCCCGTCACGGCTCCCCTCCCCCTAGTCTCGGCTTCTGCACCTGCTCCTGGCCAGTGCTCCACAGCCTCCTTGCTGTGCCACCAACGTGCCAGCTCCTTCAAGCCACTTGGTCCCAGCTCAAGGGCTTTCCAGTGGCCCTAGCCACAGACACACCTGTCACTACGCCTGCAGCCGCTGTTCACAGCACTGACGTGGGGGCACAGTAGTTGCAGCCTTGTCAGAATGTAGGTGCTGCATGTGGGTCTTGTTGTGTCCTCGGGGAAGTCCCTGCTGGCAGCCCTCTGGAAACCCTTGGGGAAGGAGCAAATGAAAGGCTGTCCCAGGACCCACGGTGGAAAGTTCTAGCACACACCCTCCCGGGGCCCGAGAAGCCGACACACGTGGTTCTGTCACTCACTGCTCTGTAGGACTCCTTAAATACCTCCTCATAAACTCTAAATATGTTACATTTTAAGCTACATTTTGACTGCTTGGCTGTTTAAAATGTGTTCTTCTTAGGGGCGCCGGGTGGCTCAGTTGGTTGAGCATTTGCCTCCTGCTCAGGTCATGATCCCGGGGTCCTGGGATCGGGATCATTGCTCAGCGGAGCCTGCTTCTCCCTCTGCCACTGCCCTGCCCCCTGCTTGTGCTAATTCAAAAAGAAAATTTTTGTGAAGTGCTATTTTTAAGTGATCTAATATGACCTAAGGGAGATGTAGAAGGAGCAATTTCTCCGGAAAGCATCATCGGTGCCACAGTATCACACAACGGGCTGGTCGGACACGGCACATGGACGGTGTCCCGTCAACGGTGTGAGGGACTCCCTCCCGGCCCAGAAGGTGAGCAAACCTAGGTTTCAGCTGCCGTTCCTCTGTACACAGCTCTGAAGTCCCCAAACCAAGGAGAAGGGAACTTTTCACTGCTCCGTTTGAGCTCAAGAATGTGAAATGGTAGAGCCGCCCTTCCTCTTGAGTGGAAAGCAAACATTCCAACACAAATGCCATCTGGTTTCCAAAGTTTATTAAAAATCAAAGAATAGAAAAACTTTACATAAAAATATGTCAATTTTAGCTTCCACATTGTTGTCCACACACACACAAAAAATCGAAACATGATACCGTTTTGTTCACCGTGTAGCGCGCGACCACAGGTGGCCAGGCCAATTCATCCGGCTCGCCACAACAGGGTGGAGCGTGGCGCCTGTGTCTGTGAATCGAGCTTTAAAATGCACCCCTGCGGGACCCGCGGCCCACAGGGGTTCCTTAATGTAGGGGGACAGTCAATATTGCTAATGTGTGGAGATTAGTACAGGCCTACGTATCAGTTTTTATAAATATTTCTTTATCAATAGATTCACAATTTAAATATCTTTAAATATTTTTGATAACTTTCAATCATCAAGAACTGCAAACATGTGCTACTCTCTTCTGGAAGGCCCCCTGGAGAAGCCACAGCCACAGCCAGGGACCGGTCCCGGGGAAAAGCCAAGCCTCTGGGGGTCTTGGGGGAGAGCCCAGGACCCCGCCCCCAGGCCACACTCGAGCTCCCCGCTCCGCACATCCATCAGATGTCGTGGTAGTTCAGTCTCTTTGACTTGACCTTCTCTACTAGTGGACTTCAAAGACCAACCTACCTGTAGTGTTCAGCAGGGCCGGAACCCCCCATTTTAAAAACGGGAGGTCAGGTGACCTATGAGATGCAACTAACACCCAGGACAACTGTGGTGCTCCAAAAACTCAGGGTTCGGCCACGTGGATATATTCTTGCTCAAATGAAGGTAACGAAGACAGCGGCTGTCATAGCAGACCATACCTGCACACCACACCTGCACAGTGTACCTGTCTGCTCTCCAGGTCGCGTGCCGGCTGCTCCGGGCGGGCCCCGACCCCGGGCTGTGCCCTCCTGCGACGCGTTACAAATACTCCCCCGTGCACTGAGCAGCTGAAGTACTCTTCGTAGATTTGCTCTTAACAGAACGAACGCATACTACTACACAGATTCCTCAACGGAATCAACATAATTCCTTTCTCCACATTCCTAAAACTGGGTGCCCTTGTCCGCGCTGATGGTCACCGGACCCATCCTGGCAGGCTATGTGACTAAAACAAACCGAAGCACTTCAAAGTTCACATTTTTTTTTTTTAAGATTTTATAATGTGACAACCCTTTCTCCCCTTAGAAAGTTATACTTCTGGCACTTTAAATGCTGGATTTGTTGTCTACTTGAAAAGAACCGAAAACCAAAATGTTAAAGGTCTGCGGTCAGAGCGAGACGACAGACAGGCCGGACGGCAGGGCCGGCGGGCAGCTGGTCAGAAGGCCTGGGAGCCGAGCCCCCGCAGGGAAGCGCGGGGCTGCTCGACTCCCCCGCCACGAACAGAGAGGCCTCGTGTCTGACCAAAAGAAAAACACAGAAAGAAACCCCGAGCCCCTCCCTCGCGGTGTTGGTAGCGGTGCTCCTCAGACAACCAGCCGACACGATGAACCCAACTTAGAAAATGCGACTCGGGAAAGGACCTAAGCTTGTTTAAAAAACCTCCTCCCTTAAATATAACTTATGTGAAAATATGAATTAAATAAAAATATCTGAGTTATTGCACAAATCATAAGTTTTCAATATTTACATAGAAAAACAGTTCTGAAATTTGAAAACAAAACGTGAGGGCAGTGACACAATGGCGACCTCCCAACCCTACCCACTGGGGAAGGAGCGAGAACGGGGGCTGACCTCTGCTACTCTGGCGGACGTGCCCTGGCAACACCCCAACCACAACGGACCCAGACCGGCCGCCGGTACCACCGGTCCCGGTCCAGACCTGCTCCGGCCCTGAAGGAGAAGCGTCCCGGGAAGGCAGACACAGCGTCCACGCTTAATAAGGCTTCACAGATGAGCACAAGGAGCTGTTCTTTCAGATGGACGTGACCACCACACGAGGGACATGCAGAGTGGTCAGCGGCGGGCGGTCCGAGGGGCCCGGGCCGACGTGCTGGATGCTGGTCTCAGTTCCCGGCTGGGCGCCGAGGCCGAGGGGAGGGGGGGCGGGAGGCGCCATCAGGGGCTATTATCTGCTCAGACTGACGGGCAGGCTGTCCCTCGTGTGCGTGTGTTTTTTCCTCCTCCAGCCGGTGCGGTTGTACTGGTGGTGTCCTCGGTTGCCCACGGGGGGCCGCACGCCTCCACTGCCCACGGAGCTGTACGTGCCGCCCTGGCTGTGGTTGTGGGAGCCTTTCAGGGACAGCTTCATGCCGCTGTGCTGCTGGAGAGACAGAGCGGGACGGCAGCATGGGCGGCTGCCCGGGAGACCCCAGACGCCGCTGCTGCGGGGCTCGGTCGGGGGCAGCACGCCTCCATGTGCCCCAGCTGCGCCCCCCACCCCCCCACACCAGGCCCGTGGACGGGGAGCGCGCACAAGGGCTGCACCCGACTGCCACGTGCAGTGTCCCGGGGACGGAAGGAGGAAGGAGCGCAGAGCCCCAAGCTTGCAGGGTCACAGGGACCGCTACACCCAGCAGACAGTACCGCGCCCACTTAGCGACCCGGCCAGCTCAGAGCACATCCACACTCTCGCATCTGAAGCCGTGAGCGTCACACTCCCAACTGGTCCTGTGTGGGCACAGAACGTTATCTTCCCCGCTTCAGCTCTGACGTCGTGCAGACACACGCAGGAGTTCACGTCCAGCGGGCCGCACTCCGGCTCCCACAGGAGGGACGCCGCACACGCCAGGCGGGCACTCAGGCTGCTGCTCTACCCGCGGCCTGGCGCGAAGCCCACCAGGAGAACACGGCCGCTTTCGGGAAGGGCGCAGAGCAAACAAGCAGCAGGGGGGGGTTGTGCGGGAAAGCCAAGATGCATTAAGGAAGGTGCTTTCCCCTTCAAGGAGTTCTCTCGTGCCCGTCCTTCCAGCAGGCCAGCGGGAGACGCCCGGGGTGCCCTGAAAACCCCCTTGTGACCCGAGGGGTGAATCCCAGGAGGAAAGCTCCCTGACTTAGCTCCAAATGAACACAACAATCTGGCCTTAATGACAGCTTCAGAGAGCCAACCCCTAAACATTAAAAACTTACCGGCAAAATACAGTCAGATAAGCAACAGAGAAATGGACGACGGTCATCGAGGTCAGTGGCCCCAGTGTCGTCAGAGCCCAAGGGAACACAATTCACCTTCAGACACTGCACCTGACTCCTACAGGCAAACGTTGCCACAGCTCTCAGAAACACTCCGGCCCTTCAAGGGCACAGGGAATGAGCTAACAACCTGTTTTCCTACTCCAGAACAGTTGCTTGTGTGCAGACTCTGGACTTAGAGAAGCCACAAGGGCACCAGCAGATGCATTCCCGGGGCCCCGCTGGAACCAAGAAAGCAGACCCCATGCAGGGCCCTTGCCCCGGGCGCCCAACACAAAAGAGGAGCCGGTGAAGCCACACAGGCCGGGCAGCACCGCGCCACGGGTCCCACCAGCATCTGTTCCTGACGTATCAGCCAGGTGTTTGGCATGGAAGTTAATTCAGTGGAAAAGGAAGACAGATGCTTAAACTATATTTGAAAATAACTTTTAAAGTTTCATTCACCACAAAGAAAAACAAACAGGAAACTGAATGATGAGAAAACAAATTCCATTTTAAATCACATCTCTGTGGAGCCCCATCTCTGGCGGAGAGAGCGAAGCCCTGGGCTGTGGACACCGGGCCCGGGCCAGGCAGGAGGCCTACCTTGTGATACAGGTGAGGGCTTGAGAGCGGGTTGGGAGACGCAGACGGAATGGCCGGGGAAGACATGTGGTGGACAGCTTTCAACGCCGGAGTCCCTTCAACGCTGACTTGTCTGCAAGGGACGGGGGCCACCCCCAGGGTCGGTGGAGGTATCGTAAACCTGGTCTAGGAACAGAAAGACCAGAGGCATCCATGAGGCCCCAGGCCAACAGAGGTCAGCAGTTTTTGTGCTGAGCCCCTGAGGGGAGGGCGCTCCTTCGGAACGGCCATTTGCAAACAGGCTCATTCACAGAGTCTGTGTCTGCCTCTAAGTTGAAGGCATCTGTTTTGCATCAGAAGCATTCCACACCCTGCAATGGCACTCCAACAGAGAGCAGGTCCAGTGACGCGCCAGTCGTAAAGTCTCGTTCATCACAAAGACCAAGCCACAGCTCAACAGATCAGTCCTCAGAGTAACACCTGCCCCTGGTCTCCGGACAGAGCGGAAACGCAGCCCCACCCGCAACCCAGGACGGGAGGCCGGACACCGGTCGAGGCGATGGCCCGTGGAGGGTTGCCGGCCTGCAGATGGGTGCCGCAGAAGGCTGGTCCCTCCCTGCCTCCCGTCCCTCCGGCCCTGGGACCGCCTGTCTTTCTGCATCACAGAGCCCGCGGGCAGGGGTGCCGGTGCGAAGCTCTCTCAGACCTCCGGGACCTGCACAGCTCACCCCGAGGAGCCCCACGCATCTGCCCTCTCGGAGACTGGCTGCGGCGCCACCCCAACAGCAGTGGATGGAGCGGGAGCTGGGGTCTCCCGGGCGCTGCTCTATGGGGGTGACAGAGCCCACACACGGGGGGCTGGAGCCCATGCAGCAGGCTCTCTCCTCGGCGGGGTCTTCCCTCACCCGGGAGCCCATGTCCCTGGGAAGAGCCAACGCTTGGGTCAGCTGGACTCATGCCCCCGGCTCTCAGGGCCCATGTCACCCCAAGCGGGGCACTCTGTCGTCCGCAAACTCCCAGGGACAGAGTGCCGGTGATGTGCACGGCGGGCGCGTACTGAGCTGCTCCACTAGAAGCCAAGTTTACAGATTAGAAACAAAACGAGAAAGTGGGCCTCGAGCCTTGGCTTACGATGTAAATGATCTTAGCTTCAACCTTACCCGCTGTTAGCAAAGTGACAGAGGGGACCAGGGTGCCAGCAGCGGCCTGTGACCAGCCAGAACCACACACACAGCATCAGGGAGACCACTGCCCTGGGCTCCAGCGTTAGGCTCACGCAGGACTGACACCATCCCCAAGGCCCGGGAGCCCCGTGAGAACTGGCCCTCCCAGGGCAGAGCCTGATGACAGACAGGAATCTGCAGGTCTGCCAGCGCCCACATCTCTCTCTGCTCAAATTACAACCCACACCGCAGAGATGACCTTCCTTCACAGGTGAATTAACACAGGTTTTTACACATACATGTTCAATTATGTTTAACCTTGGATACCACACTTAATATTTTTTAAATTATCTTTCAGGCTTCTAATTTCATCTAAGTTGAAAAAAAAGAACAGAGGACATATTCTATATACTGTCTAATAATAACTTGAGGAAGTCAAAGTTTTAGTGTAAACTTCTTGACAGTATAAATGTAGACACTCTGAGAGGAAGCAGGACGGTGGTCCTTTCCTGCCAGGGGCGTGGGGCAGGTAGTACCAGAATCCAACTGACGTGGCCCCAAGGACCACAGTCTCGGGCACGGTATCAGTCATTTTCAGAAAGATGCTCAACCCGGACCTTGTCTGAAGACCCTCAGTGCTCGAGAGCCAGGAGCCCCCCTGGCACAAACACTGCACAGGGTGATCCTCAAGGACACAGTCTTCTAGAGAATGACAGGAGTTAATTTGATCTGTCCACGAAGGACAAGGATGCCCTACAAGATAGGAATGTACCTTCTGAAGATTTCCGAAGATCTGTCTCTAATTCTATGGTACCAGGCGCCCCCAAGAGCACCTGCACCAGCTCAGACGCGGTCCCCAGGGGCCCGTCTGGAAGAAGGGCATCGGCGCGCCGCATACCTGAGTGTTAGTTGTCATGACCAGCGTTCTGGAAGTGGCGGACTGAGGCTTGCCACTCGGCATGGGCAAGGCGGTGGGGAGACCAGCCAGCAGGGGCGTCGGCGCTTGCAGACTGAACTGGTAAACGCTGGGCGTTGTGCAGGGCGGCGTGTCCGAGTCCTTGGAGTAGGAAAAACAACGGGGACAACCGCAGAGAGTTGTGCTGCTTCCTCATGACGCTGCCGCAGAAGGGCATGAGCACATGGCCCGAGCCACTGAGATGCCCTCCCACCAAGTTCCCTCAGGGAACACGGGACAGGACAGACCCCTCACTTCAGCGCGTCACCCCACGCAAGCTCTAAGACGCTCTCCCAGGGAGTCGCTACAGCTGTGTGAGAGGCAAGGATGGGGTCCCCGACGGCCGGCAGAGGCTCGTGGCAGAGCGGGGGCCCCGCGGTGCTGTCTGGGGGGCTGCACAGACACACCCGGAGGGGAGGTTACGCACCCTGCGACGGACGCTCCCCAAGGGCACACTCACGATGTCACTCCCGGAAAGTGAAGACACTGAGGAGGCGGAAGAGCCGGAGGAGAGCAGCTGGGGGCTGGGCAGAGACAAGGTCAGGCGCTGGCTGAACGGGGCCTCCGGGTCCCGGCGCTGGGGCGGATCCCCGTCGCAAGCACTTACTCGCTCTTTTATCTTAATTCTGTTGTCTGTGGGAACAACACAGCCCAGCTGAGCCACTCGCTAAGAGAACAGTCGCGCACACCCCGCCAGACAGCCTCCAGCCACAGGGGCCACCGAGCCTGGACACGTTGCTAACAAGACTCCCAAACTGATTTCTGATTTACCTAATTTACTTAATTTTAAAAATTGTACTTCTTGGGGCACCTGGGTGGCTCAGTGGGTTAAGCCTCTGCCTTCAGCTCAGGTCATGATCTCAGGGTCCTGAGATCGAGCCCCGCATCGGACCCTCTGCTCGGCAGGGAGCCTGCTTCCCCCTCTCTCTCTGCCTACTTGTGATCTCTCTCTGTCAAATAAATAAATAAAATCTTTAAAAAAAAATTGTACTTCTTTCAGTTATTAGACAACCTTGAGATATGTCTAGAACAACCTGGATGTGTAAACAGTTTTCAACTGTAAATCTTAGGGACTCTGCAGCAGGGTACACGTCTCTGGGGAGGCTGGGGCAGGGAGCGCTGTGCACACCGGGTGTCATGGGCACAGCACCAGCCCGGGGGGGTGGAATCGCTCCAAGACTCTTTATGCAGACTCCATGTTGAAATGTTACTATTTCGGGGGCGCCTGGGTGGCTCAGTGGGCTAAGCCTCTGCTTTTGGCTCAGGTCATGATCTCAGGGTCCTGGGATCGAGCCCCACATCAGGCTCTCTGCTCAGTGGGGAACATGCTTCCTCCTTTCTCTCTGCCTACTTGTGATCTCTGTCTGTCAAATAAATAAAATATTTTAAAAAAAAGAAAGAAATATTACTATTTTCAATACTATGCTGAATAAAATACAATAGGAAAAGGAATTTCACCTGTTTCTTTTCACATTTTTAATGCAGTTACTACAGGAAACTTTAAAGGTCCGTGCAGGGCAGGCACTGTATTCCCACTGCCCTAAATCTCCCAGCTGGAAACGCTTACGGAAGACGAGGCCTTTCCTTAGAGGGAACAATGAGCACCGAGGGACAGAAAGACACTCCCGCGTCAAGGCATCAGAAGCTCAAGAGTAGCGCGGCCGGACAAGCTCTCACCCAGCTCAGGTGCCGGGGGGGCCTTGCCGCCCCACTTCTCCTTGATCCACCGCCGGTAGTCGATCACCTCCTGGGTCACTTTGATGATTCTTCCTAGAGTACTGCAGAGGGACAGCGGGGGAACCAACGTGCTGCAGAGCGGCTGCGGAACCCACAAGCCCTTCTGACTAGCTCTTTTATATTTTCAACAACATATCACTTTGTCAAGAAAAAAC
Organism: Mustela lutreola; assembly: GCF_030435805.1. Classification (NCBI taxonomy): domain Eukaryota; kingdom Metazoa; phylum Chordata; class Mammalia; order Carnivora; family Mustelidae; genus Mustela; species Mustela lutreola. The sequence continues at coordinate 4,984,882 of NC_081294.1, read as the reverse complement.
AAGAAAGCCAAAATAATTTTACAAATTGTGTTCTGATTTCTGATGCCGGAGCCCAAGTGCACTCTGAGATCACACTACAGAGAAAGTGGGTTCCCTTACACAGATGTCCTTGAGCCTAGAGCCGGCTACTACAGAAGATGGCTTCAACCCTGCGCATGAGCAGGAGAGCACCCGCCCACCCCGCCCAGCACCCACGAAGGTCTGGTACCAGCAGACGGTGCCGAGACTGCGGACCCCGGCACAGAGCCCTGCCGGAAAGCCCCGCTGAGTAGGCAGAGGCACAGAACCCACCGAAAGGCGGTGAGTCCGAGCGCCGGGATCCCCGTGCTGCACAGCGCCCGCCGCCTCTCGCCACCATCTTCCTCTTCCTCCTTTCCACTGCCCTCACTCCCTCCCTCCGCCCGCCAACCCCGCCACCTCCCAGCCACTCTGCAGGATTTCTCACTGCCAATAAAAGTGCACACTGCACAAGTGAGCTCAAACGCAGAATGAGGGACTGGTCTGCAGGAGAGACGCGGGGCGGGGGGGGGGTGCGGACCCACGTGTACTCTCCCTTTAAGCTCATCATGTGCATTTTGAGAACAACCTGAAGAAAAAGCATCACATTCCAAAGTGGGAAAAGGCCAGAAATCATTTCCCCAAAATAAAATGCCCTGAAGAAATGGTGGACAACCCCCAAGTAAGAAATTTTCAGTGCTCAGCCACGGATGAACCACACATGGCCCTCCTCATCGATCATCGCAAGTTCTACTAGAAGGTCCTAGAATGGTGCATACTGGTGTACACATTCTACGCCTATGTAGTAGGATATACACAGAATGTACTATGAATGGCGAACCCATCCATAAACCTCATGGAGGCCAACAACCGAGGCCAACAGCGCCCCCGCCGCACAGAGGCGGAGGCAGAGAGCTGCCAGGCCACCAGGGCTGTGAGCCCAGGACAGCGACACATGACCTGCATTACCTTTCCGAGTCTCTGTTGGGATAGGACCTCGCGAGGGGCGACACGGCGTGACTGAGGACAATGTAGGCGTAGTCGAACACCTGCTTCACCTGCATGGCCCCGTATGAGCTGCGGCCAACGTCATTTCCTGAGACAGAAAGGCAGCTGTAAGACCCTGCAGACACCGGGCCCTTCGTCCAGACCTGTGTGATCGTCCCAGTTCTTCTGCAGTGGGCCCTGGCCATGGACACACTCCCTGACCACACCAGAGAGCCAAGGCAGCAGCCTCAGTCCTAGTGCAGCCGTGCCGACAGGGCGTGCACTGCAGCGGGCCCCTGGCTCGGGCACCCTGCAGCTCAGTCAGCACCCGCCGGACCTGCAGGAAGAAAATCCTTCAGGGCAGAACGCATGAGGTCTCCTTGGGACCAGATGGGTGGCAGATCAGATGAAGCCACCGTCACTGCAGTCACCAAGTGAACCCCAGTCAAGGAACGTTTAATAACAGCACAGTTTGGGATTTTAATTCACATGAACTCATTCTTCACAATTCAAGGAAGCAGAACGTTCTAGAAGCCATTCTGAGGACTGGAATTTTCTCTTTTCCAGGTCTGACACTATAATCCAGTGATAACGTGGGCTTTCGTTTTTCAAGTACATTTAAACAGACACTGAAGACACTGGAATCCCTGTAATTTAACTGATCAAACACAGACAAACGGATGTGAAAATACGTTCCTCTGCTGCTGGGAAAAGCCAGACTGAAAAAACATCCGTCAGTCCTGCTACTTGTGAACAACAGGACCCTCAGTAGTTTCCTGCCACAAGATTCTTAAGAAGTGAATTTCATACTCCAGCAGCCATGAAATGAAACAAACAAAAAAATCCATTAAATTTAAGGACATTAAAAATATATATAGAAACAGAATAACAAAAAACACCAAATACAGATGCAAGGGACAAACTTGGGCAAAAAAAAAAGCGGAGCATGACGATGGAAAAGAGGCAGGATCCCACAAAGTCACTAGGAACACAGCCAGGCAGACACACGGACAAAGCATGTGAATGTGCACAACAGGAAGACCGGTGCAGTGCACCTGGGGCGGAAGGTCTCCACCACTTTTTGTCACCTGTCACTGACTTCATCACCAACAGTAACAACAGTGTCTCACATACTAGATGCTCAATAAGTATTTGTGGACTAGATAAATAAATATTTGCTTCTCCTCACTCATCATTAAAGAAATGCAAACTTGGGGCACCTGGGTGGCTCAGTGGGCTGAGACTCTGCCTTCAGCTCAGGTCATGGTCTCAGGGTCCTGGGACTGAGTCCCGCGTCGGGTTCTCTGCTCAGCAGGAAGCCTGCTCCCCCCCCCCCCTCTGCCTGCCTCTCTGCCTGCTTGTGATCTCTTGTCAAATAAATAAATAAAATCTTAAAAAAAAAAAGAAATGCAAACTCAAGGCACATGTATGTTGCATGGATCTATCGGAGCAGCGAGGATTATAAAGACCAACCCTAATGAAGGCGGAAGGCGTGCCCTTCCTTATGCTCCTGGGAGTAGAACTAGGGAAACCAGACACCACCTCGGGACGGCCAATGCAGCAATCCGCACAATAGAACATGCCATCCACACACACGGAGGGGATCTAGAAGCTGTTCTGAATTAAAAACACAAGTCGCAAAACTATATGTATTACATGATCCATTTAACTAACAAGACTGCAATAAATATTAATATCCATGTAGGAAAAAAATGGAGAAATGCACATCAGAATGGAAGGGGACTGTGGTCTACTTTGCTTTTCTGTGATATACTTTTTGGAAGTGAGTGGTTTATGATGAAATGTAACAAATACCTTCCTAATCAGAAAAAATAAACTTTTATTCCTTAATTTTTATTTTCTACATTTTTCTGGTAAAATTACAGAACATAAACACATTCCAACTTTATAAGAAGTGAACCAGAAGGCATTAAGACACTTCCGAAGGTATCCCCATTAACTGTCAGGACAGCGGGAACCGGCATCGAGGCAGAGGAGCCTTGGCTTGGGGACCGCAGACACCGGCTTCCCCTCCCTTGCACCAGCCACCAGCCAGGCCCCCGGCTCACAGCCAGTGAGGAGCAAGGCACCCTTACCAGGCAGCAGAGGGTCCTCAATGCACAGCATCGACGGTCTGTACCCACTGGTCATGGCTTTCATGATCTCTTCTTTGGCGATATAGGCACCTCCTTCTTTTATTCTAATACCAGTTTTCAAGTAATTAAAATTTCTTCCATAGAGTTCAAAAAACTCTACAAGAAGCATTCCAAGGTTTTCATCGGCTCTCCGGGCATCGATTCTCGGATGCAACTGGAAAAGCAACAGACCCCACATTTGGACTCAAGTCACTTTCTGAAGACTGCATGCAGCGAGGTCCGCTACCTCATGGCTCGGCAAGGACACAACCCAGCGCCGCCTGCTCACTCACCGCGTCCTTGCGGGCGCTCCGGGCGACACCCGGAGGCACCCGCGCAGCCTGGAGGCCTTAGTCAGTACACAGTGCTGGAAAGAAAGAAAACCTCTAATCTGGATTTTTTATTACATTTTAATTCTCTGAAACTCATCATCCATTGAGGGTCTTCCTACTGACACAGACCTCTGATTAACAAGTCACCCAAAATGGATCACTAAGCAGACCGTATTCTCCACAATTTAGAGTCAACTAGACATCATGCTATAGGTTCTAACCTTAATCCCATTATTCAAGACAACCCACAGAGGGCAGTATGAGACTGAACGGTGTCAGTGTGCCAGTCCGGAAGAGGAGAGATTAATTTTTAACTGTGTACAGGTGATTAGGATTGTGTCATAATATTTACACCAAATTTACATCCCTGCTTGTCACACTGATTAGTGCCGGCCCCAGTTCAGTGCCACATTTTCTTCAAGCAGGTAATGGACCTATTCTGAACATCGGCCTCTGTCTGCGGACATCGTCCTGACCCAAGAGGCCCACAGTGCAGACCTGTGCAGCCCATGAGGACAGCCACAGCCATGGGTGGCTATTTCTACTTAAGTTAATTAAAACAAATTAATTAAACAATTAGTTGGCTGGCCACAGGACAAGCGCTTAGTCGGCACGTGTGGCTTGGGTCCCTGATGGCCTGTGCAGACCCAGGACACGCCAGAGGCATGGGAAGGTCTAACGGACGGCGCAGGTCTGGATACTGATGGTCACATCCAGGGGAAATCACAGCTCCTGACGGAAGCAGGAGGGCTGAGAACTTACAACTCACAACTCCCTGAGGAGAGGCACCTCCAGACGCTCACCAGTATTTCTAGGGTCCACAAGCACTGTGGCTTCTGAGGATCTGCTCGGGCAGGACAGTATTCTCACTTTTGCCTTCTAGTTAAACACCCGAGAGCTGGCCGGTGCAAGGCTGGGCCCTCTTACCTCAGTGAGTCAAGAAAGGCACTCAGACGCCACGACAGGCACAGCTCTAAGGCACCGAGGGGCGAGCCAGCCAGCCACTCTGCGTGGGAGCTTCCGTGGGGTCATGGGGCTGCTGCCAGGACCCCATGGGGTAAGGACACAGGAGGCACTGAGGCCAGTGCCCAGCACCATAGAAACAAGGGGCAGGCATGATAACAAGGCTACTGAAATAATTCAAATCAGGAAAAACATGAAGAACTAAGTCAAGAGCAACAGGTTATATTTAGTTCAAAAGAAAATATCCAAACATTAGGGAAGAATGTCTCCAAGGGTAGCATCACGGAGGAAAACACGGAAGGCAAAGCAATGTGATTAAATTGTAAGAAAACAGGTGCGGGGATTCTGTTTTCACTATTCCTCCAGTATTTCTGGCAAATATGCGCCACGGAAGTCAAAATAATGAGGCGGCGTGACCGCGACCTCCATCAGCAGTATTAACGGGAAAAAGAGCTGAATTTGGACATAAAACCCTAAGCACAATCACAAATACAAAATTAATGACAAACGTGGAGAAACAGCTAGAAGATACAGGAAAGATTTCATGAAAAACAGAATATCCTTCATTCAAGAAAATATAAATGGGGTTAAGGTTTCCATTAACTCAGAAACTATTTTATATGTTAAGTAACTAACATGTAAGTAAGTGTATACACACATTAAATAAAACTATCTTATATGTCAAGTAAGTACCAACATCACAGCACTTAATACGTCTAGGTAGGTTTTCTATTGACAGGTTGTCCCACGGTACTCAATAAAATAAGGGCAACATAAAATCTGAGACAAAATATTTATGTCTTGTCAATCTGAGAAGAAAGGCTCTCTCCTCAGCAATTTTTTTTTTACCATATGTGTTTCCTAATTTTTTTTCTGAAACAAATTTTTCATAAATCACAGTCAGTAACCAAGAAAATCAGTTTTTCATGTCCATCAAGACATGAAAGTCTCTCCATGGACAGTGTCCTCAAGTTCAGACCGGCATGAGCCTGATGGACAGACGAGGAGAGCCTGCCCCCCTCAAACTGTGCAATCAACTATGACAATGAGCTGTAAAGGAGAGGAGGAAAGAAGTACCCATCAAAATAGTTGTATTGTGACAATCAGAAGTCAGTTTCTCTAAAACAAAGCAGAAGCGTGCAGAGCCAGGGCAGTGGGAACCCCCGAGGCAATGGCTTCACAACATCAAAGGAGCACGTGCACACTCACCTGTAGAAAACTAATGGCCATTAAAATTAGGCTGTATGAGCTAATTCCACCTGTAAAAACTTCATTCAGGTCCCTCTGCAGGAGGAACTGTTTCAATACTAAAATCAAGTAAGGCAGCAATGAATATTTCTGTAAATTAAAAGAAAAAGAAAGAAAAAAGATCAGTTAATATACCTTTAAAGATGTGTCACATAGCAAACTTCACATAGTAGAAAAAAAAGCTTTCTCAATCCTCTTACCACCTAGAAGGCTCTAGGCCCATCATCCTCCATTTTTAGGTGCCTGAGAATTAACTGTGTGAAGACTTGCTAAGTGCCCCCCGGGAGCCACATCCCAGGTCGAGGCTGGAGGAGCTCCTCCCCAAAGTAGAGCTCAGGGAGAAGGAAAGGAGTGTTTTCCTTCCGATTAGTTCCCGAGGCCTAGCTTGCTCCGTGACGGGTGCAGGCTGGGGGCAGGAGGGAGGGGATGAGGCTGTGAGCCAGGAAGGTCCTGGAACCGAGGGGGGGGGGGGGATGGTACAGCCCATGAGGCAGGAAGCCACGAGCAGAAGAACATGGACAGCAGCTGAAGGTAAGAAGGAAATGGAGAGGCTGGCGAAGAGGGCTGGGGGCCAGTGGAAGCATCTGCTGTTTTCATGTTCTGCTGGGCCCAGAAGTTAAGGGAAGCAGTTTAGGCGGACAAGCCTGCTGCTGCACAGTTAAGGGAAAAACTGAAGGACCAAGGTCCTTGAACCTGTGGGAAGAGGCAGTTATCCACATTACGATGCTGAGGTTGCCTCTGTAAAGGATTTCAACCCTTTCCCTAAAACAGGAGCGAAAGACCATCTACTTAACTGGACCACACACTTGGTCCACTAGCTCCCATCGTTAGGCACTGAGATGATCCAAAGTAAGCCAACTATATCACGATGCATTCCACTTCCAATAAACTTAACTCGCAGATCAGGCACACTGAGCTCTCGGGATGGTCATTTTGTAATCATGAGAAGAGCATTTTCACAAACTCTCTAAAATAACACTCAACTTTGTGGTTAGCCAGGAAAGTAAATCTACAAAACAGCTACATAACTTCGGTGTATCTCTAGAAATAATATTGCAAGATAAATAATTCAACTGTAAGTCTTTATCATTAAAGACTATTGTTCAGTTTAAAGTCCCATAAGATGCCCAACCTAACAGGTCCCCATTCTGACAGTGCTAACTCGCCGGCAACAGCACCTTCATGTAATTCTTGATGAGCTCTGCTGCCCGGACCCCAGTCTCCATGTTAAAGCTGATGTCCACTTTAACTTCAGTCTCCTGGTCTGTGAGTTTTATTATCGGTACCTGTGAAGAGTTAATTAAAAAAAAAAAACTAAGCTTTAATGGCCAACATTCACTGCAGTCTGGCATCAAAATGTTTCCTATGTTGTACACAGAGGTTTTTTTCCCTAACTCACGAAAGGGCTGAGAGATCATGAACCCCAGACTTTAAAAAATCAGAAGAAAAGGGACTTTTGCCAGGGTCGGCCACCTTAGTCCTGGCACCCAGGCCCCTGCCCCACGCCCAAACAGTTAGGGTTTACCTCTGCCCAGCCCTCCTGGACAGACTCAAAATCAGCCACTATCTGCGGAAAGGCCGGGGCTCCAGGAGGACAAGCGAAGTCCCTGACCCCCCAGTTCCAACCCCCTAGGGGTGCCTGATGATGGAGCAGGGCGCCAGGTCCCCAAATGACATTTGCAAGAAGTTCTGAAAACACTAAGATTAAGTTAAAAGCCAGTTTTTCAATTGGGTTTTGTGCTAATGTTTCTTCAAACAATTCTACACTAAGAGAATTAGTGTTTTCACGAAGACAATTTAACTAAAAAAAACAAACAAACCCAAACCAAAAAACCACTTCCCTGTAAAACCGGAGAATAAGAAGCTATTTTGGAAATATTCTCATCCAAAAGACAAGGTGCTCAAAACCAGCCTCACCGAAGCGGCCCCAGGAGCCACAGAGGCCACACTCCTCCCGACCCCCACACAAAACTCTCCTTCCCTGAACAAAAGGCAGGACTTTATCTCCCTCAGCCTCCAAGGAATGGAAAAGGACGTTCTCTGACCAAAACGAGCGAGGGCTAATTAGAGGCTTAGGACACCTCACAGAATCCAGGGTGGCAAACTGCAAAGGACACACTGTGACAGGGATGGGCAGCGGGTGGTGACAGCGACTCCTGGAGATCACCAGGACCGCCAGGCACAGTGAGCCCCAGCCAGTGTGGTCTAGGAAGGCAGAAAAAAAGACGCTTTCCCAAGCATCTTACCACGAACTATTTCAGAAGAAGCCCAAGCCTCCACAACATACTACCTCCCTCGTGAAGAACTGCTGTCCCCATCACCACTGGGGACCTTCCTCTCCACGCTCACTGAGTGCTTCCCCGAAACCACTCCTGGTGATCACCTGCCCCCGCACACTCTCCTACATACTCCCAGGCTGAACCCCAGATCCTAGAGATTACTAACAGTGCCACAATACTTTTTTTTTCAGTGGGTGTTCAATATACACAACCTTTCTTCTTAAACACAGCCATCACACTGGGCTCCGGGGCCCCGAGCCAGATGATGTGGAGGCTGCCCGGCGCAGAAGGCTGCCCTGCAAGAGCTCGCAAGGAGAGAAAGGAGCAGCGGAAGACCAGGGCGGCTCAGTTGCCCTTATGTCTCTCTCTGCTGCACCCCTGGCAGCAGAGCAGACGGTGTGGTGTCACTGCAACACCTACCGGACGCGGTCTGTCCTCCAGAATGCTCTGGAGCCCAGGACAAGCAGGCCTGGCCTCTTCACCTCTCTCCATCTAAAGCAGGATACCTGGTCAGAGACAGCCATCACGTTGTTCTCTCCGAGAAGCCAACACCACGGGACAAACGGCAGAGCCCCGAGAGGACAGGGCTCCGGGATTTAATCGTGACCACAGAGAGGGCAAGTGACTTCATTTCTGAGCCGTCTCTAATCCTGGACTCCGAGAAACCTTGACGAGTACACGTCAAAGGACCCTCATCTTCCAACTTCTCCCCAAGATCAAAGGTTTTTATACGGGTAAAATTTTGAATGAAAGAATAGGCAAATTTTGTTTCTTAAATATAACTTGGCAGTGGTAACCACTTTCTGGGCAGATGGCATGCTTTCACCATTCAACTATGTGTGCCTGAAATGGCAGCCCTGAACGCGTCTTTTTCTCACAGTCCTAATGAAAGTCAAACAATCGTATTTTAGCACCAAGGGCAGTGTGATGCTCTCAAGCCTGCAGTCACTTGGGGCGTCATGAAATACGTTCTCGGCTAGTGATCCCAACATTCTAAACAAATGCAAGTACATTTATATCAGCAGGAGAGAGGTCTCCTGTCCACAGCCTAAGCTAAAGCCGCAGGCGAACCACACTGCCGGCAGGTGTGTGAGCGCCCACGCGGGGCTGCGGGCCGAGGACCCACACTTACTGTAGCTTTGTCAAGGACTTTGATGGAGCACGGCTCGGCCACGTTGTGCTTCCGCAGAGCTTGCTCCAACAGCTGCAGAGGAGGGCGCTCCCACTTTCCAAAGACCACTAAGTCGATGTCACTGGACGGAAGAACAAGTGAGTGTGAAGGCTCGGCTCAGCTCACATCACTCCCCAGGAACACACACATCTGGGGCGGACCGTGCCACGGCGTGCACACACCCAGCTCTTTCCAGGGCCACACACACACCCCTGTGAAGCACGCCCCTCTGAGGGAGGGAAGGCGCACTTCCTGAACTACTGGAAACAGAGATGGAGAGCCAAAAGGCTGAGTTCCCCTGCATCCCCAGGGAATCGAGGAGGTCCGGAATGAAAACCGCTGCCCCTCTGAGGCTCCCTGGCTCTTTCCTCCTCCTGTGCCGTCTACACGGCATCATGCCTGCTGACCTGGGCTTCCTGGGCACCTGGAATCTGGTCAATTCCCTACAGGCCCTGCTAATGCCGACCCCAAGGACAGCCTCTGCAGTCCAAATTGTTAAGAGTGGGCGAGGAGACCACAAGCTCTTAACAAAACAATGCACATAAAATGGATCTGGGTACCGAGACAGCTCCTGACACGAAGACACTGCAGAACAACTTTAAGACGCGATCTTGTTGGATGTTTTTCAATTAAAAAAGACAAAATACTACTTAAATAGAATTTTGCTTGAATCTTCATTAAAACGGAAGATCAATTTTCAAAAACCTATCCAAAACCAGCAGAGCGTCTTCCACTGCATTTTCTTCTGGTGACGCTCCCGCGGGTCTTCACATTTCAGGGGCCTGCACTTTTGCACGGTACTTCAGTACTGAGTGCAAGAGAAAACTACATTCAATTATCCTAACACTACATTCAGTTTCACTTGCAATTCTTCCTCTGTACTCCAGTCTTTTCCTTTAGCTCCCATTTCTAGCCTGAGAAACCTACTTGTAGCCCTGACACACACACGCAGATGGGCCCACCCCAAGCGCGCGGCAGCACGAGCAGAGCGGCTCGGCCGGGAACCCACCTGGTCGGGAGGTAGAGGCCTGTGCTGAAGCTGCCGAATATCTGGACCTGGAAGGGAAGCGCGGCGCGTCACTCTACCGGCTGCCACTGTTGAGCCCCTGCTGTGCCCTGGCAGGCCACAAGCTCACTCTGGGGCCAGACACACCTGCCCTGCAGGCAGGGGCCGGAGGGGGGGGCGGGGCAGGGTGCAGCAAAGCCCCACCAAGCAAAATCCTCTTTGCCCGCCAGCTAAAGACCTACCCCAAGAAGGAATGTTTACAAACTCGGGTTAAGAGATGAAACAATTATTGGCGACAATTTTCAAACCTGTAGCTACAGTGTAGAAGTTGGGCTCTGCCCCAGGGCACCCAAGATCACAGACAAAGATGCGGAGTGAAATCACAGGAGAGGAAGGGAGTGAAGGGGCTGCCCCTGCCCCCTGGGGGCACGCAAACCCTCCCAGCCCAGCTCACCGTCCCTCACTGGGTGGTCTCCAGTTATGTCACCACCAGCAGGGCAGGCTGACTGTTCAGGGAGCCCTGGACCGTCGTCAGCTTGGTCACAGGACACAGGTCACTGCCTATGCCAAGCACCCCATGTGCCCACGACCCCCATCTCAAGGCACACACGTTCATGCACAGTAGAAGTGCGAGGTGAGGGAATTCTTCCCAGTTCTACAAAAAGGAACGTATGCTACGTTGCATAATGAGGACAAGGGGTAGAATTTCTAACCTCAAGGGGAGCTGAAAAGAACGGCAATCACACTACTCCAGACACAAATTTCCCTCAGCCCACGGTCCCCACACTCACCCAGAGCGCGTGTGAAGCACGGGTTGTGCCCCCGCCCCCCGGCAGCCTCTTGGGAAAGTGCGAGGCAGGGCCTGGGAACCCGCGGGTGCCACCCAGCCACCCACCCCGGGCCCTCGAGGGCCAAACCAGGGACTCAGGGCCAGGGACACCCTAGGAGCCCGGGCCCTCGCCATCCCTGGGGTGACCCAAGTGCAGTAAAGAGTGACCCACGTCAGCCGCTGGCCAGAGGTCTTTAACCACGGTTTCGATCCGCTTCACCACCTCCCGTCTCATGGCTGCTTCTTCAGGACAAGGGGACATGAAGTTATAAAAGTCAATGATTTCCTCATGAAGTCTGGAGGACAAAAGAGAAAACACACTCGAGTTACTGTTATAGCTGAGCACGTGCTGCGCAAGAAACAACGGCTCTTCTTCCCACCATGAGCCCCAGGCTAGACAGGAGCCCCAAGGCGGACCCCCCCCAAAGAAACCCCCAGCAGACCCCCCAGAGTGCCCCCGACAGACTCCCCCACAGCCGGCTCACTGCGGCGGTGCAGACCCACAGGCCAACCCTGCCAGCGCCAGGACGGACACTGCTCTGGGCGCTGAAAGCTGCATCCACGATGGCCACGGAGGGGCCGGCCTTGGGAAGCCAAGGACATCCCATTCCTGGAGGCCAGAGCGGGACCCTGCAGGCCACCAAGCCCCCCAGGGCTACCACTCAGCTGGCTTCTCCTGAAGGCGCCAGCCACCCAAGGAGTCTCCAAGCCAAGGTGGATAGGGCCTTCTTCGGAACAGAGCTCCAACAGTAGCATTCCCACAAGAGGGAGATGAGAGCCGCCTTGCTGGCACTCAGCCTCCCCTAACCCCAGGAGCCACCTCTCGCGCCCTCCACCCGCCCCAAGCGAAAAAGGCCGTCCTGGGGCAGGCCGGGCTTGTGGAGTTCACTTTCAGGGCCAAGGATCTACAGTGAAGACTCCTCCTGGGAGAAGCAAAGACCCTCATCCCCAGTCAGTCTGAAAGATAAATTCTAAGGGCCAAGTAACCAAATCCTGGAAATTAAGACAAATCGAATTCACCTGTTTCACTCTAAGTTTGATTAATAAAAGAGAAGACAAAATAAAATTTGCTCAATAATAATACAATGTTAGCTCAACAGCTAGCAAAATAGTTCGCACACCAGAAGGGAATACTTCTCAACAGGACAATTAATGTCCAGTGACAAAGGCAAGGGGCCTCCTATCCCCTCACATACTCTACTGGCCCTTCTGTCTCACCTGAAGTGCTGCCCACACCCCGAAAATCCACACAGAGCCACCATTCCTAACACTCAGCAGCAGGTCTGAGGGGGCCTGGAGGCCCCTGCAAGCATTCACGGGACCCTAGGAGGAAACCAGTCCTCAAGCCCCTTGTTCTCGGTACACCTACAATACCAATTACGCTATCGCTGGAACTTAAGGTCTATCGCGTCTACGACAGTGGTTCGGCCAGCCATGAGGACAGTGTTTAACATATCCAAGAAGGCTATAAGTCATACAAAATTGAATTTTCCCAAAATACCTATCAAACTCCCAGGTTTGGGGAGTAAAGCTTCTGTCACTTCAACAACAGTCACTAAGCACCAACAACACCGTAAAGCATCAAACCACAGCCCTATGGCTGAGTAGCTCAGATGGCCGGTGTGAGTCTGAGACGTCATCTAGAACTTGCCATCAACTGGCCACATGGTTAAAAGGACCCGGTACGTCAGGTTAGTGGGTTAGTGGCCACACCAGGAAGAGCCAAAGGTGACCCTGGCTGTCAGCAAGGACATCCTGTGGGGTCTCCTGCGTCAGTCACTGTCGAGGCGGAGAACTGCTAGAAGGCGCTCTGCTGGCCATCACCTGGTCCCTGGAAAGCACAAGAGCATGTGCTCTCCTACAACTCCTAGTACTGCTAACAGTGTAAAATTTAGAGACAAAATAACAAGGAGAGACCTAATTAAACAATCAGCCCAAAGTCAAAGAAGCATATCCAAGCTAGCACGCTAAAGTTCTACCCACACCCCAGAAATTTAGTAGCTAAAACACCTCGTAAACAGGGCATAGCAACGTGCGCACTGTGCCACCAACTTTCTCTTAGGCTCGGCACATCTGAAATAACAACATAAAACTGCGCCCCGCCTGCCGGCTTCCAGGACTCCCGTGCTCAGTCACCCTCCACACACCGGGACACGAAGGGGCACAAAGGGAAGGCCTGCGCCGGTCCGCGCGGACACGATCCCATTGGTGGGACAGTGTCAGTTCTATCTGATGTCTGCTTGGACAGAAGAAGGGGCTGCCGAGCACTTCTCTCCTGCCCGTATTTCAGGACAGATGAACAATGAGGTCGAGGCATGCCCACGTTCCCAGAGCAGGAAGCGGCGCCAAGAGGAACACACAGGTCTGCTGGTTTCAAGTGTCCCGTCTGCCAAGAGGATGCACTAAGAACACACACATCTGAAATGAGCATGGAATGGGGCCTAAAAGTGACCCGCGGTAACCAGTGTTAGCCAGGAAGAGTATTTCTGCTTTGCCTTCCGGAACCAGAAGGAGCACTCCGGCCGACCAGGGGTGTGAGAAGCCCCCGCTGGCCCTTCCTCAAGGCAAACAAGGTTCGGCGAGGCACTGGTGGCCCCTGAGCTGCCTCAAGACCACGGCGCTCTGGGCTGTGAGGACACCAGCGGCCCAGAGAGACACAGGAAGGTCTAACCATCGTGACATCCAGGCGAACTCCAAGACCCCCTCAGCTGCCTGCCCTCCAAGTGAGGAAGCACCAAAGACCAAGGACCAGGTGAGGGGCAGGGGACTCGAGCAGGGAGGGGACAGCTGACCACTCCGGGAGGAACGGTGGAATCAGAGCCGTTGAACAGAACCCACGCCAGACGGGGCAGGCAGCACCCCTGCCCCCACGCCCCTCCCTCCCTCTTCCCTGGGCCCTTCCGGAGCCCGGTGCAGGGCTCACGGCTCACGGCCTAATCCCGGCACCAGAACACCACTTGCTCGTGGACAGCATCTGACCCACGGGAACGGATGAATCAAAGCACCATTTAGTTAAATAAATATTTCACTTATGCGCCTGTCATTTAAGATCACGTTTCCCTTAAAATATATCCCACCTTCACATCCCAAACAGTGCCAAAGAGCCCGCAATATTCTACTTCGTGCTAACGTTACCCGTACTTACTCTCACTTTAAGAAGCTGCATGTGTCTGACAACACACTTTCACCAGCACGCGCCGTCAGCCGCGCACCACTGCAGGCGTCAGCACAACCCTGGCCATTTTATGGGCCTATGACCCACATGTTCAACTCTCCAAAGCAGCTCCTCATGAACGTACATCATCATTTACATCCATACGATCGTTACTGCCCAGAAACAAACACGAGGAAGCTCTCAGTATCAAACCTCAAAGGCATTTCACAGCTGACAAGAGATCGACAGAAAACCACACCGAAGTCTCCTTCTCCACAATTAGCTGCTGCCTCGTAGGGCACAGCGTCAGCCCACCAGCGGCCGGTCTCCAAATCTCCCATGACAATTTCTATGCTGTGACCATCACAGAAGAAACTCCTCTATGAAAGATCACAGAGGTGGCATCTCAAAACCAGCAGGAAACTATGATTATTTAATGGGAGGCCCTGGGACACGGCCTCCTGTGGCAGAAGCTGGCTGTCCACCAGGATGCTAAGGGGCCCCTCCCATAGCCTCAGGTGGCCAGCGAGCCATCGCCTGGCCCCTGTGAAGCACAAGGAGCACATGCTCCCCAGCGGAGGCTGGCAACACACTTCCTCAGACGGTTTCTTCAGGGCAGAGAGGCCCACACAACCCTGAGAAAGGCCCCTAGTGTGGAGCAAGGCAGGCAGGCAACACAGAGGGATAAGCCCGTGATCTGGATTGGACAACCAGGGCTCCATGAATTCTGTCCTCTGTAGCCAAACCAAATCCTGATGCAGGAAGCTAAAGAGAACGGTGTGAGACTCCTCCCTTGTTCTACACTTGAGAATGGGATACAGATGCAGAGTTGAAATTTCCAGGTGAAAAAAAAGCCAAGAGAAGAAAAAACCCACAGGAACCACCCCCTATTTGGACTTGGAGGAGGCTTTTCCAGACTCCAATATAAAACGGCAATCACAACACCAAGACTGAAGAATTTTATCCAAAACCATGCTGAGTATAAACAAACTAAAAGCCAAATGACAACTGTACAGGGCAGAAACATGACAAATCTGAGTCTGCACTAGACCAGGCCATGGCCTACCCTGGGGTAAGCGGACAACTCACCGCTTCTGATGAAGCGGGACCTCTGGCCGTAGGTCATGGTCCCATGTGAGTCACTGTCCTCTCATTAAGAACAAGGAAGATGGGGTTGCCTGGGTGGCTCAGTGGGTTAAGCAGCTGCCTTCAGCTAAGGTCATGATCCCAGGGTCCTGGGATCGAGCCCAGCATCAGGCTCCCTGGGTAGCAGAGAGCCTGCTTCTCCCTCTGCCTGCCTCTCTGCCTACTTGTCAAATAAATAAATAAACTCTTAAAAAAGAAAGAAAGGAAGGAAGAAAGAAAGAAAAGGAACGAGGAAGATATGTGTGCACCAGAAAGGAAAGACCCCCATGACAGACGGCTGGTGCAGGTAAAGACACAGCCCCACCTCCACACGAATGTCTGCCCCACATACGCACCACATACGTGAGAAGGTCCAGTAGGCCACATGCCAACGCCCAGCCCACACTGTCTCCCACCCAGAAGGGCAGGGGGGCTGCTGTGCGAACACTCCGCTTTCTACTCCAGATACTTTTTTACTACTTAGGCCTTTTTGTGTTTTACAAGAACGTGCTCATTATATAAATTTAAAAAATACACAGGAAAAAGTCAACTGCATTTTAGATGACAAGACTGTGATTTTTATATTGTTTTTTACTGGCGTGCATTCTCTAATTTTAATGACGAATACAGATTTATTAAAAAAAAAAAAAAAGGGGGGGGGGAGAAGAAGAAGAAGATCAAATTAAGCTTCCAAACTCCGGAAGCCTCTTCCCGTCCACCTAACCCAAGACCATGAGTTCCCAGAGCAAGGCTGGCTTGTGCGGGTCCGGGTTCACAGAGCAGGCGCTGAGCACAGACAGCTGAGGGGTGCACAGGTAGCAAGCCCAGGGCGGGAAGGGGAGGGGAGGAGAGGGGAGGGAAAAGAGGAGAGGGAAAGGAGGGGAGGGGAGGGAGAAGGGGAGGGGAGGCAGCCGCCTGCTCTCCAGCAAGGTGCAGCCAACACAACTTGGCGGGCGCGGACAGGTTCTGTGCGAGGGGCTACTGAGCACCTGCCCTGGCTACTGCAGCTGTCACCTGACTTCATTTAACTCTGGACAGCCACCTGTGACATCTCAGACAGGCTCTCTGGCTGCTTCTTCCCAGACAGGCCAAACCTAAGAGGGAGCAGGCAGGGGGAGCCCCATGAGAGCACACTTCTCAAGCTTCTCCAGAACAGGACGCATGGGCTTGGTTACTCCCCCAGGTCGTCCGTCTTCCCACCCTCGCACGCCTGGCAGCCCACAGAAACAGAAGTGGTCCGCCGCAGGTAAGGCTCACTTTGGGGGCTCCGCCACCTGCACAAACACCCCCTCCCAACGGAGGCCACGTGGAGTAACAACACACTACTGCAAACAACGCTGCAGTGAACACAGGGGTGCACCTCCCTTTTCAACGTACTGTTTTCATTTGCTTTGGGCAAATACCCAGTAAAATCACCGGATGATATGGTAGTTTCGTATTTAATTTTCTTAGGAAACTCCACACTGGTTTCCAGTGGCCGCACCCATTCACGTTCCTACCAAAAGCGCACAAAGGTTTTTCTGCACACCCCCGCCAGCACCTGTTACTCTTGTCCTTCTGACACCAGCCATTCTGACAGGTGTGAGGCTCTACCCCCTCGGGGCTCTGACCTGCATCTCCCTGACGATGCGTGATGTCAGGCATCTGCACAAACGACGTGCGGGAGAAGCCAGCGGCCCGCGGCAGGTGAGCGGACAAAGATGCGGCACCCGGGTACACTGCAGCCGTCCTCGGCCGCGGAAAAGAAGGACATTTTGCCATTTGTAACTACATGGATGGACCTCAAGGATATTATGCAAAGTGAAATAAGTCAGATAAAGACAAAGAGCAGACGATTTCACTTACATGTAGAATCCAAAGAATATGCAAACCACAAAAAAAGCCCAGAAATGAACTCATAAAGTCAGGGAAGAAACATGGTTGCCAGAGGGGCGGGGGTGGGCGACGCAGCAAATAAGCAAAGGGATGAAAAGATACAAACTTCCGGTTAGAAAATAAGTCGCGGAGTCGCAGCGGGGACTGGAATGCAGGCCACGTCTGGAGAAAGGTGGTGGCCACACGCATCTGGAGGGAACGCCAGGTGACAGACAGACGCAACTGCTGCATCAGTGCCGGGCGCCGGAGGCAATGTGACGCGGTGTGACAACTGCACTTCCATTAAGAACAAACAAAACACTTCCTAGTAGGTCTCCGGACTCTCTTTTCTAAACTTCCTCTAAAACAAACGTTTTAAATCCTTGGGGCTAAATGTGGACACAAACCATGTCTGCCAAAGCTAGGTGTTACAGCTCTTGATGTCATTTCAACACGTGTTCCGCGCTACAATGAAGCTAGGCTTTGACGGCCCAAGAAGAGGTCAGTAACAGCGGTGCTGATTAGGGCATTTCCGAAGAAACTGATCTGATTACGGAGCCGGGCAGACAATTGTTCCATCTTCACTAAGAAGCACTCACGGGTCTGAAATGGGGAGGCAAGTTTCCATGCGTGGCTGGGCACCAGATCAGTTCAAAAGTAAGCGTTTTTCTTCCTTCATGGTACACTGCACAACGGTGCATCTTTTTAGGTCAGCTGATCCCTACAGGAAGGTGCCTATACACAAAGTTTGTATTTCCGACCCACAAAAACGGCAGCTTCAAATGGTTCGACTTTTTACATGCAATGACACCTCGAACCCAGCAGGATACGGGATTAGAAGCTGACCATATGACAGGCTTGGGGAGCAACAAGAGTATGTAGCCAGGACCCACACGAAGGCGAGGCCCACTCAGCCACTGTCCAGCCACAGAGCCATGAATCGAGTCAGGAACCTCTGCACGGAGCCAAGAAGCCAAGCGCACCCGGTGCCGCGGAGAGAGCACACAGATGCTCGCCTCACCCTGCAGGAGGTCACCGGCTTGGGCATGGGCAGTGGGGAAGGAGGGCTGCTGCCCTGTGCACAAGAGCAGGATCACGGGAATGCATGGCACACCCCGGACGGCCCGTCTCTGGAAGCAGAACGCAGCGGACACTCCGGCCAAGGCAACGGCTGGTACAGACCAGGTGCAACTCTGAGATTCGATCCGGGAGATTCTCACACTGGCACATCACAGTGGAGCGAGCCCCGAATGATTCCTTTTCTGGGTATTTTAAGATGGACATGGTGAGGCTGGCTTGCAGTAACTTTCAGTTTTAATCACAAAAGCACTGGACCTCCGAAGCATTATTCTCCGGTGTACTTTTAAACTAAATCCTAGAATACTAGAAAATAAAGCTCTGTGATGAATGAGAAAGGCGTTTCTCATCTACAACTGCTCTCTTACATGAGTCCAACCGTTCAAAGGGTAATGACTGCTCAATTTTTAGTACATTTCCCAAATTAATTTCTGCTTTTAGTACCAAATAATGAAGGTCAGCAACATTTTAGTGTCTATCTTATGAGCAACTGGTGTATGGTTGCTGTAAATATTTGTGAAACACAATTCCATGGGTTATTTTAAAAGGTGAAAGATGTATTATTCAGTTACCAAGTCAAACTATCTGATTCACAGCAAATAGAGCTATTGATGAACACAGACAACCCACTGCAGAAGGGTGATTTCTGATTTTCGAAGCTGAGCTGGTGGGGTTCCATGGTTCTCAGAGCCTGGGTCAGGGCCATGGGGCACTGGTTCTGCAGGTGCCTCAGGCAAGTGCCTCCCTCACTCGGGGGACTTGGGCAAACAGGCCCCAGGCAGAGCCAGGCCCCAATCCCTCTCCCAGCCCAGCACAAACTGCAAGTGGCCCAAAGGAGACTTCTGTGTATTCCCCAGGGAGGACGGGCAGATGTGCTGCAGCATGTAAAGCACACAAACACGGGGCCCAAAGTGAAGACAATGAAATGTATTTTAAATAAAACAGCATGGGAAGAATGGGGGCAAAGGAACCACCCCTGACGGTGAATGATGCCGGCCTGTGAGGGGAGAAGCACAGGGGGCTTTGTCTGCTCCCAGGGATTTTAAATCCCATTGTTTCTTCTAAAGAAAGCAATGGTCAGGGCAGATTTTATGCATCACTTTCTTAGGGGAACAGGGAAGGCAGATAAACACGTGCGCGACCTCCAACATGGCCTCTAGCTTTCAGCATCTGAACCTCCAAACACGCTCTAAAGGGTCACAATGTTGGACTTGTCCAGCTCCCTGAGATCTTAAACCCAAAACACTGGTTCCCAGGGCCCGTCCCCATGGTCCCTGTCCATACTGTTAGCCACAGGTCCCAGTTTACCCGGAACATCCCCCGTGAACTTGGTCAATTCCAAATGCTGGGGGAAAACCAAGCTTTCCATTACAATGGAAAATGCAACAGAAAATACTAGAAATCATCTTCCACTGTTAATTTATTCCATCTCCCCTGCCCTACCCTGCCCAACTCTTCTTAAAACCTTTCAAAAGCCTTAAAAAGCCAGCGGTTTCTCAGAAATTGGAGCTCCTTCCCCTTGGCTCCACAATGTTCACGGTCTAAATTTTTGCCCAAATCATGTCTTAGTGAAACCATTTTGGAGTTAACTGCTGGAGTGGTACGGACGTTAAAGCGCTGATGGACTTGCAGTGGGACGAGGGACTCGGGCCGCACCCCTCGGGCACAGGCACAGACTGGCAAGAGGCAAGCGCAGGTACAGACCCTAACTAGAAAGAATGAGCTGCTGAGGGATACCTGGGTGGCTCAGGTGGGTTAAAGCCTCTACCTTCAGCTCAGGTCATGATCTCAGGGTCCTGGGATGGAGTCCTGCATCGGACTCTCTGCTCAGCGGGGAGTCTGCCTCCCCCTCTCTCTCTGCCTGCCTCTCTGCCTACTTGTGATCTCTGTCAAATAAATAAATAAAATCTTAAAAAAAAAAAAAAAAAGAAATGAGCTGCTGAGCCCACGGCAAGTGCAGACATCCACACGGGAATGGCTGAATATCTCCATTTTCAGGCGTGAATGATCCTCTTTAAATTACCCATGTGTGGATACAGCTAATGACACAAATCCTTTTTTATTTATTTTTAATTACATTACAAGGAAATTAATGCCTGCACCAATTACTTAGAAAACCTTGAGGCAGACCTTCAAAGGTTTTTTTGGGTTTTTCGTGTTTTGTTTTGTTTTAATAAAAGCTCAAAAATGGAAGAAAGACAACTGAAACTGCAAATTAGAACCCAGTGTGTTTCCAGAATGTTCCCTTACTTATGTTGTTAATGGGGTAGCTGTCCCGCCAGGCTCCCATCAGCCTGCTTTAAGGGCCTCCCCATGAGCATCTCTCCACTCCAGAGACCACCTGTGTACCCATCTCTCCCCAAAAAGCTTTGAACAAAGCTACTCTTACAATGCTTTTAATATGTTAATGGAAGAGTGACGCCCTTGGGAGAAGCTGCTACCAGAGGAGGAGGCTGAGAGCAACAGACAGGGAAAGGAGGTACCTCTTAGGGGAGGGGGGAGTAGGCAGGGTGGGCTGGGAGGGCACAGTGTTGCCATGGGGCAGGTCAAGGCCAAGCTGGGTTGAAGAGGCTAAAGCCATCCAAGCATTCACAAAACTGCCAGGTCAGAAGGCTCTACAGTTTGGAATCATCACTGCTACTCTAACTCTGGTCCCTGCCCATCGGCTCCCAAGAAAAGTGAGCTCTCTGTCCCCTTCCCACCAAGACCCCTCGGGGGATCGGTCACTTTGAACCCTGGTTCAGGTACATGTCTGACAGGGTTTCAGAACCTCAACTGAAGGCCAACAAAGGAAATGACACTCTTCTGCCTTAGCCAAGGAAACCCAAGCACACTGCAAGTGCAAGAAAAGGCCCTGGGGCCACCCGGGAGCCAGAGAACCACAGCCGTCTTCTCCTCCCCTCAGAACAGAGAGCAAGAACTCAGATACCACAAGCTTATACTTAAGCTATGACAAACATTCTTAATTTAACCATTTCTTCTCAATCTACCTGTCGCTGGTAGAGAAACTGGCTTCTAGAGAAACTCTAGTAAAGCACCTGGGAGCACCTACAGACCGGACTGAAGGTAACCCAGCACTTCACAACCTCAGTCAACAGTCCTGCGGAGGGTCAGTACTACTCTGAACCATTTTGCATTATAAACCTCCAAACCACCCCATGCTCCAAAGACCAGCTGGAGAAAAACCACTTGCTTAGCACGTCCATAACCCAGCATGGGGCAAAAATGGCCAAAGGACTCAGTCTCCTGACTCTGGTGTCCTAGAGAGCCCACAATGCAATCCAGGGCCTTCAAGCCTCTGGAGGAGCTCACAGCCAGGAGAGCTGCTTGGGGGGCAGGGAGGGGCCAAAACGGCACTACACTGTGCTGCTTTCTCCTGCCCCGGCACAGGCCACCGGCCCCAAGGCACGCAAGGCAGCCACAACATAATCAGCAACTACTGCAGCCACCTAGAGGGGACTCAGAGGGAACCACGTGGCTATGTCAAAAAGCCAGGGTCCCCAGCCTTGCTCGCCAGCTGAACTAGCTGCATCATTTTTGAAATGAAAATAGCTGTATGTTCTGTCGTCTTTCCAGAGAGCCCTTTTCACTGGGAAAGTGAGCTGGGAAGATCCTGTGAGGAAGATTAGTGAGAGTCTGAAAACGTTAGCGTTCTGGGGAACACCAGCCAGGACTGTCCACGTTTGTGGCATTTTCATCAGAGCCTCCCAAACAGTCTTCAAAGCAAATACTCCTGTCTCTGTATCACAGATGAGAAAACTTAAGTATTCATTAGGCCGATGGTCACCAGCCAGTATCATGCCGCCAAAACTCAGACCCAGAGCTGTGAAAGCTCAAGCCACACTCGGGTGACCCAACATACAGAAACACGGGCAGAAACTCACTGTGGGTCCCTTTATAAAGAGTAGAAAGTTGTAAACAGAACTTTATTTAGAGAATCATGTACATCCATGTAATATTTTTAAATTGTTTAAAAGAGCTTTTCAATGACCAGAGGAACCACTTATCTTGAATCCGATTTAAACAAATACAAGAGGCCATCTGTGCACTGTATTTAGAGTAGCATTAAAAACCATGGAAATATGCTCAAATGTCAGCAGGAAAATTAAGGGTAATTTCTCTTCTGTATCTTCCAAACTTCTTCAATAAGTACATTACTGTTTTTATAATCATAACCCCCTCCCAAAAAAAGCATTACTCTGTCTGGCTTGGTTAATTGACACCAACTTCACCCCCAAAGGTCACAGGGCAGAACTCTGTGTGCTTGTGTTCATTCTCTGGTCTCCTGCCTCTCCTCTAGGGGCCGCCGTAGGGGCATCTCCTTCTGGCTCCGTCCCAGGCCCCGAGTGAGCCAGGCGCGGCACCGCGGAGGCCCAGGGGACCCCACGGACGGCTCAGCGTCAAGTCCAGCAGGCTACAGGTCCCTTCAGCCCTCAAGTTCTGGCTCTAGAGCCACCCGAGCCACTGGTTCTGGAAGGGACTCCCGACTGCGGCACAGCCTCCCCCCACCAGACAGGGCTCCTAGAAACACCGCCCCTACGATCCCAGAAAATCCTCTGCAGATGCGGGAGAACCGGCCCGGAGGAGATGTGTCTGAGGAAGAGGGTTGGTCTGAAGCAGCGCAGCGCTCTGGCCACACCACCACAAGCGCAGCGAACGGCGAACGGGCCTTCTCCGCGGGCCGCTCTCCACACAGGCACTGCGGTCACACAGCTGAGAGAAGATTCGGAGGCTACATTTAGGCTCGCCGGGAAAAAGCCCACCACTCGTTGGTGAGTGCATCATATCCATATTATTAGCTGACATCTGCCACCTGCCGGCTCCGTGAGGGCTCCGTGCGACACGTCACTGAGCACGATCCCCGTAAGCACCATCACCTCCCCTTCTCCGGACGGCTCGGCCCGTAAAGCACCTGCCAGCGGCGCGCGTCTTGCTTGAAGAGCTCAGGCAGGGCAGCAAGGCTCCCATGGCTCCCGCTGCTCCCACGGCTCCAGGCGCTCCCTGGAGCCTCCCGGCCCCCAGCCACCCAGCCCTGTCGGCTTCCTGCAGAGCGCGAACCCGCCCACTCGGCCCCCTCCCCGCACTGCCCTGTTCCGACCGGCTGCCTGCCTCACCTTGACCCCTCAGCAGGTATCAGAGGCCAGATAGGAGGAGTCTCACTTCCGGTGCTGCTGTTCTAACGGGACACATCGTCTCAGTGCCCCACAGGGGATGTGATGATCACCAAGACCGGTGAAGCACCCAGGGAGCCCGTGTCCAGTTCCGCGTGGCCCGCAGACACGCGCACAGCGGACACTCATCACCTGCCGGACGCCAGCGCCACCGAGAGCCGGGTCTGGCCCCCATGCGAGCGCGTCGGTGCACCTGGGAGGTCTACAGGAAGGAAGCTGCTGCACTTCACTGTATCCGATACGTGTACGCAGTTAAGTCCAGAGAGGCAAAGCTGACACAGAGCACTGACTTGTCAGTCAGTCAGCCAGGTTTGATGCCAACTAGTTGGAAGGAGGAAACGAGTCATGTGCACCAGTTCTCCTGGGTCCAAACTAGACATCACACTCACCGACCTCCCAAGGCCCCACCAAGATGACCAGAAACAATTTTTAAGAAAAAAACACAAGAGTGCTGGAACACTGCCAAACGGAAAGGACAGGAAAGGACTTAGCGGAGCCAAAGGTCGAAGTCAACACGGAAGCGTGGAAAGCAGACGCCTCTGTCCGGTGATTTCCCGCAGCCCGACTATTCTGACACTGGCTACAGAGCAGTGAGCGCGACCCACTGAGGCCCTTGCTCTGAGCTGGGAGCGGAGCCAGGGCAGCATGGAGAGGGGAAATGATCCCCAAAATAAACCAGAGGGCACAGAGTGCACTCTGCCAACTGGTGGCCCATGGCCATGCCCATGGCTCCCGGGTTAGGTGCTGAGGGGCCGGTACTGGAACCCGGACAGAAGAGCAAGTGGCGGCCGGACACACACAGGTCAGGGCAGCATCCGGGGAAAAGGAAGAGCAGGCCGAGGCCCCAGCAGCCAGGATGAGGTTGGGAGGCTTCGGGAACCAGGAGAAGCCCGTGTGGCCTTGGGAACAGAGGCACCGTCAGTCTGGAATGCAGCAACCCTGGGCCAACTGTGGGGCAAACGAGAGTGCCAGGCTTCGGAAGATACCCAGTGGCCAGGAAGAAGGGGACCAAAGAGGCCTGAGAAAGCCGGAGCCCTTCTGGAAGACTTGGGCCCTGACAAAGGTGCCTGCCGACTGCCCCAAGCCTGTCCCCTCTCCCCACGGGGCTGCCAAGTCCCAGAAAAGCTAGCCCAGGACATGGCCAGCCTCTCAAGCCTGTAGCCTGAGCTGAAATTTCTCAGTGAGGCGGAAGGTGCACAGCAGGAACACACGCACATCACCTCAGCAGAAAGACAGACTATGAGGTCTGCCCTGGCAGCAACCCCATGAACAGGCCACAGCAAACAAAAACAAACAGGAGAGGAACCCAGTACACGACAGAAACAACACCAGCACCCAACACCCAGCACCGAAGAAGACACACAAGCCAAGTTCAGGAAAAACCTGCTCCAGGACCTTGTTCTATAGAAAAGCAACCTGGGTCAGAAACCTGGTGACAGTCAGCAGAATGAGGGCACAGGGGAGCTACCGTGCTAAGGACACACACCGCGAGCCAGAGCAACAAGAACCTAGTTCAACAAGATGAACAGAGAAAAAAGAAATGATTCAAGTCATCCAAGGGGAAAAGGTCTCCTGAGGGACAGAGGCGCTGCCAGCCAGCAGAAGAGGAGCCCAGAAGGCCCCGCAGAGTCGCGTGGAAGAGCCGGTGTACCTGAAGCAAAGGCACAGCCCGCTCTGTGGGGGGGAAGGGAAGCTGTGCTCCAGGCAGAACAGATGCTGGGGGCCCGCACTGAGCCAGACGCAGCACCAAGGGCCATGTGTGGACTAGAAGGCGGCTTCCAAAAGGCAACTAACAAATTAACCAACATGGACCACCTTCACCAAGAGGGGAGTGAGTCTTGCCTCCGATTTCTGACGACACTCACAGCCAGAGACATGGAGCAATTCTGGAGCAATTCTGAGGCCGAGAGATGGGTATTGAGACACACAGCAGGCCTCAGGGAACGCGGCACCAATTAGCTCTCTTTAAAGACCTGACTGAACACACACAACAAAAAGATCCTGACGCAGGCTTCCCCGTGCAGAGCTGGTGAATGAGCACAGGGCGGGAGCCGGGGCCCCAGGCGCTCAGCCGAGCTCAGGGCCAGGACCACAGGGAGCAAGGCCAGGGTCACAGCCGGAGGAGCACGGTCTGCTGCTGTGAAGCTCATTCCAGCACACGCAGGCCAGGAAGACGGCCTCGCTCCTGCAAGCTCTGCCCGCAAGGACACAGCCTCCATGGAGCCCCCCAGACATGCCGACCACGCAAAGAACTCCGAAATCTGAAGGAGTCCAGGGACGAGTGCTGGTGGGGAGCAGGACGTCTCTGTAAATACAAAACCGAGACTCACCCACCGCAAACTGTGGTCTCCCACATCCGGGCAGGACTGCAGTGTCACTAGGAACCCTGACTGCCTGGGGTCAGAGGCCCTGCTGCTTTCCAGCGACCAGACCTTGCGGGATGCGGCCAGTGCCTCCACACGGTGCTGTCATGAAGATTTCATGACTCCAGACAAAGTACTCAGAACAGGACTCGGCACTTAGTCAAGGCTCAATAGATGGCAGTGATTATAATTACAGAACAAAATATAAACGCCTAACTGCTGCTGACAAAATAATTCAGTGCAAATCAGGAAGTGAAGATACATGAAAGAGCTATTTTATTTTAGTTCGCTCAGGCCGCTGGAACAGGACACCACAGACTAGGCAAGTCCAACAACAGGCATTTATTTCCCACAGTTCTGGAGGCTACAGGTCTAAGATCAGGGGACCGGCGCAGTCAGGCTCCGGTGAGAGCCCTCTTCCTGGCTTGCAGACAGCTGCCTTTTCACTCGGTCTGTAACAGGGCTGACAGCCAGCAAGCAATCTGGCCCCTTCTTAGAAAGACACTAATCCCAGGATGAGACCCTGCCTCTGTGACCTCATCTAACCCTAATCACTTCCAAGGGCCCCTTCCCCAAGCATCGTCACACTGGGGTCGGGGCTTCAACATACGGATTTTAGGGGACGCAACTCAGTCTGCAGCAAGAACTAACAACAGCTGTACACTACACAGCAGTAAGCAAACGGATATGATGTCATCAAAACTTTTCCTTTGATTTTTTTGCACTCAGTCACTTAAGCTTTTCATCATTTTTAAGGAGGGGGGGAGGGCAGAGGGAGAGAGAGAATCTCAAGCAGACTCCACACCCAGAGGAGAGCAGGACATGGGGCTCAATCCCGTGACCTTGAGATCATGACCTGAGCTGAAACCAAGAGTTGGTCACTTAACCAACTAAGCCACCCAGGCACCCCTCATCATTTATGCTCTTGGTCTCGGCAATACCTCCTAGAAACTAGTATTTCCATCTGAGAGGTTCCACATTATTTTCACTTTCCACCAAAATCAAAAATTCAGTAAACCGTGTTTAAAAAGAACATGACTCGCAATGGAAGTATTTCCATTGATCAATTCATGTGTCCGTCCACCATGGGCTTAAAAGGAGAGGTCTACAGTGGCAGTCACCTAATTGTATTTTGGTATTGCCGGGGGATGGACCCCATGATTTTTAAGCTTCTTTTTTTAAACACACACACACAAATCCACTTAATAAAAATAATCATTTAAAAGTCAGCAGAAAACACTCTTAGACATTACCTCTCACTAAAGCAATCAGCAAACAGAACTGTTAAGAGGATCAGCATCACGCACGGTGGCAGTGTGTGTCACTGACCACTTAAAGGAGTCACTCTTGCAAGGTAGGGGACAGCACCAGACCGCAGGCCCGGTTTGCGAGAAAATACTTCCAACTCCTCCTGGGGAGACTGGGATGCACATTCAGAGCCTGGGCAGACCTAAAGATGGTCTCTGCAACCTGAGAGGTCCTGTCTCTACCCAGAGACTGGGGTTCGTGTCTTTCTCTTCTTGCTAGTACCAGACCTCTCTGAACAACCCCCTCTCTGCTCTGCACGTCTAGTGGTTAAGAAGAAATGCTGTGGCCTCAGACTGCCTGGGATCCAAAGCCAGTGCTTCACTGACCTGCCGTGCGAGCTAGCCAACCCCTGTGCTCTGAGCTGCGCCCCTGCTCCGCACCCGGGAGGGCGGCGGGGGGCGCGGCATGAAGGCCTGTGGGCTCAACGGGGCCCCAATGATGAGTGACACAGCACACACATGTGACAGTGACAAGTGCGGAAAACCACTCGCTCGGTGGCAGCGAAGGAGAGGTGGAGACAGCAGCTGCGAAGGAAGGCCGGAGAACACAGGGCCTCTTCCCCAACTGCAAGGTGCTCACTGCCAATAGTCTTACCCCAAAAGCCCTCCAAAAAGGCCATTTTTACTCTTAACAATTTTGTGAGTTGCAGTTCATCCCAAACCTTAACCTGGGGCAGTTCGCACAGGTCCCCTTTCTCTGGAGCTTGGTCTCCATCCCACGTGCTTGCCGCGGCCACGGGGGGCTGCTCAGTCTCCTGGAGCCAGCCTCTGACGGGGCCGCAGACGCTCCGTGGTACTCGAGGACCTCCGCAGGGCGCCACCGAGGAAGGTGTGTGTCCTCTTTCCCAGGCCGGCCATCTCTTCAGGTTCTCCTTCTATTTTTAAAACTCTGATTGCTTCAGTTTAGAGAAGATGCTAATAACCAAAAACCTGAAGCGCGCTGCACGCAGGCCGCCACCTCTGCCAGGTCGCCTTGTCCCTGCGTCCTGCTCTTGATCCCGGCACCCCTGTTCCCTCCCAGGGGGGTGGCGGTGACCTGCACGGGCTCTACCGCCCCGCGCGCCCGCTGGGGGGCTGCAGCTCTCCGACTGCCTGGCTGCCCCTCGGGGAGACGCTCCATCTACTGAAGCTGACTCTCTTTAAACCGAAACATTGAGGAGAAAAAATGGGAGGCGGCAGGCAACAGACGCTCACTGGCCCTGCTTCCGGCTTTCAACAGTCTTCAGTTGAAACAGCAACTCACCAACTGCTCCACTCTTCCCGGACGACAACTTGCCAAAAAAATCCAGACGGGAGGAGCCCCGCCTGCCCCACTGTCCGGGACGGTCTGCAGAAAGCGGGACCTTCAGTGAACCGGAGCAGACCCTGCAGACCCTCCCCCACAAAGCCCCCCACAAGCCCACCCCCAGCATCTCCATCATCTGCCATCTGACTCCAGGTGCCCCCAGGTTCTCTCTCTCCCTCGATCTCTCTCTCCCTCGATTTGCAATGTCCCCTTACAGCCACACGGAGGCTGGCTTCACAGGGCGAGCTGCCACCCCCTTCCAAGTCCTGAAGAGGTCCCCTTCCCCCAGCAGGCCAGGAGGATGTCGGCCTGGCCAGGCTTCAGCTTTCTGTGTGTGGTACCCATCTCGAGGCCTGCTCGGAGAACGCACGACCCTCCTGCAAGCGACCCGAGAGCCCACCCCGGCGGAGCCCTCGCCCCGGGAGCCGTGGCCGCCCCGAGTGCCCGAGAAGAGCAGAGGCTCCAGGCAGGGCACCAGCGGGCGGGCAGGAGCGCTGTCCCCCGCTACCCCCCCCCCACCAGGCTGGACTGAGTTGTTCCGCATCGCACTCTGCGTGACTGAGACCATGCTGTGTGCGCAACTCAAAGGTGGCCCTTTGAGACGGAGACCCGCTGGAAACTCAGAAACGCCAATTCTAGAGCTTTCCAGGGGTGGCTCGCTGAGCACCACGGCTTCCGCGGCTGTTTGCAGTTTGGATTCATTTAGGCAGCAGTTAACGAACCAACTACTGAGTTTGCAATAAAGAGAGTCTAAAGCTACTCTAGGTCGGCACTGTCAGAAGTCAGAAGGCTACTTAAGTGTTCATTAAAATGAAATGCAATTAAGATTCAGTTCCACAGCTGCATCAGGCGCACGGCAAGCGCTCCAGGGCCACACGGAGCCAGCAGCAACTGCTCGGGCCGCACAAAACCCGGGCCCGGCCGCCCTCACAGAGTGCGCCACAGCGCCCCGTCCCACCGTTCACAGAGGCCAAGCCTGAAGCTGCAAAGCGCTCAGAGAAAGAGCACGCACTCCTACTATGTGCACAGAACCCGAAATCCTAAACCGCCCCCCACCGTTCGCATGAAGCCACACAGCTGATACTAGAGCGGTGCCCGGAAAGATCTGGAAAGACGCTTAATTTAAGACCCTCAGAACACGTTACTCAGGCACGGTTTAAATTTTTAAAATCCGAAAAGAATGCCTTGACTCCAAGGGAGAAGCGTCTCACGATACCGCGTGGGTTCCTGAAGACTCGGACCTTCAGGCTTTAGCAGCTTCTCTGAGAAAAGCTCAGGCCTGAGAGGGAAACTTGTATTTTCAAACCCGGAGCAAAAGGCCTTTTCTGTCCAGTTGGCAATGTGCCCCACCTAATTTTTGGTTTCAATTTCCTCCGAGAAGAGAGGAGAAAAGGGAAGGAAAGGAGTGGCCTGCTCAGCTCTCCACGTCACAATTCACATGGCACTTCCAAGTCTCCTCTGTTTAGCACATCCTGCCAGGGCTATGTCGTGGATGTACTTCCCAGGTGGGGAAACCGAGGCGCAAAAGTCAGGAACCAGCATGAAATCAGTCAACACCAGGCCTGTGCATGAGGCTACAGGGGAGCGGAGCACAGGAGAACCAAGGGAGCTCAAGGCCATGTGCAGATCGCAGCCGAAGGGCTCCGAGCAAAAAACAGAAGGATCTGATTTTTCATTTCCCTTCCACTCCTGCATCCCAGCCATGGCTTCAGATCCACCGGATTCCAGAAACACGACGATCTGAAATCTCTCTCAAATACGGAAAGATAGAAACCACCTACATCCACATGTTATCACTTAGGAAATTAACTCCAGTCTTAAACCACAGGAGGACCTAAATGGTTCTACAGAGCAACTGATCTGGGAATTAAAAAGAGCACAAACCCACAATAAAAAGGCACATCTCTGACAATGAAAGACATTCCCTGCCAATGGGAACCTCAGAGACACTCCCACCGAGCCTGCCCCATCAGCCTGGAGACAGACAGACCCCTGAGCAGGGACCGCTCTGCCACGAGGGAGAGCCAGCGTCTCCTCCTTGCTGCTAGGGCTCGGAGCACACGCCCCTGAGCTCAGGCCATGCTCAGCCTGATCCCAGGACACTCAGCAGGTGGCTGAAGGACAGGCAATGTATCTTCATACTTCCCGAAGTTTTCAGACTTTGCCATGGTTAGGTATTAATTTTCGAACAACAAAGAGAAGCTTGCTAAATCTAAGTGGAAATGCCTTTCAAACACAATTTTTTGAGAGCTGTTTTTGATTCTACACTGCAAGGTATAAAACTGGTTTAACCACACTCTTTGGGAAGATAAACAGAAAAACTACAATCAATTTTACTTTAATACTCTGCACTTAAGTAACTTCAGAGTTGGCAATCAAATCTTCAAAAATTCCAAGACAACAAAGTTACTTTCAGCATCTGACCTAAACCACCTAAGCGGCCAGACCCTGTCACGCACGCTCACTCATTCATCAGAGCCTGATGCAGAGCTGGCCAGCAGCACCCACTTGGCCCTGGGGATGCAGCTAAGACACGGCCCCTCAGCCCCAGGGGAAGCAGAAGACCAGCGGTCAATGGTCAGTTGTGTATGAGCAGCGGTCACTCCACAGAAGAGGCCACGGAAGAAATGCGTGGGAGTGTGCTTGCTCTGAAGCGAGGGCCACAGCCTGTGGAGGGGGAAGCGCCCACTCGCATTAACTCGGGCTGCTGTACACACGGTGTGGGGTCTTGTGCAAAGCACACATGGTCTGTTATGTGCTTAGACCCAAATTCCAGAGGCAACATGAGTGAATCATGTCGCATCCCCGCCGACCCCCGAGAGGAATAACAGCTTTCCCAAGCTGCCCAGTGCACGTGGCCTCAGGAACAGGACTTTTCAACTGCGGTAGTTCTCATGTACTCGTTCACACGGCTTTCACATACACGTCTCTTAGGTGACACAGGAGACAAGCACAGAAATGCCCCGAGAGCTAGTCTCTGGTTGCCTGAGTTCAGTCGTGACGACCAAGCCAGAGGACAGACAACAGTCTACCAGAGTCATCACAGTGGGCTGGAGTCCAGTCGAGGGAGAGAAGTGCTGGAAAAGACAACCACATGGTTTAGTCTACCTACAGGAGCATGCCCTCAGCCATGGAAGGAAGCCTCCAGAAGACCCCATGCCCCAAGCCTCAGAACTGTGGCGGAGACAAAATCATCCCCACATGCCCTTAAGAGAGACAACTACCTGAAAGGGCCTGACGCAAACACACAAGCCCTTCCAGCAGAGGGCCTCCGCCAGCTGGCACAGGTGTGGCCAGAGAGAGTCAAAGCTCTGTTGCCAGTGTGCAGATGGGGGGACCACAAGCCAAGGAAGGCAGAGATGGCTTTACGGTGCTGAGACAGTCCCCCAACTGGCAGTTAGCAAAGTATGGGGGACCTAAGTCCTACAATAGCAAGGAACTGAATTCGCCAGCAGTATGCAAGAGGAGCCTGGGCTCCAGTCAGGAACGCAGCAGCCAACGCCGTGCCTGCACCCTGGTGAGAGCCTGAGCAGGAAGCCAACCCAGCTGTCCCAACCTCTGACACACAGAGTCCATGAGACAGTAAAGGAGTATTGGTTTAAGCTGCTAAGTTTATGCTCATTTGTCACACGGCCACAAAGAATAACTGCGGCCTGGAAACCCTGGAGTAAGCCATTTAATGTGCGGTGCAAATCCCGCACTGTAAGAAGATGCACCCCTGACCACCTCACCTGGGACACAGATTGGCATGGGGGACAGGCATCTCGGGCAACTGTCTCAGTCACCGAGGTCACCCATCTGCCTTTACGCCGGTGCCACACTCACCCAGCAGCCTTCACACCAGAGAGTCCAGAGGGGCCTCTCCAGAGTCACGGCCAGCAGCAGTCTCCTTGAGACCCCGTGAGCAGGACACCGCGCCCCGTCACCTGTCAGCCCGTGCCCAGGTGCAGCAGCAACACAGCTTTTCTCAACTTCAACATCACAGGCTGCTGTTTGCTCTGTCTTGATTTTTTTGTTTGTTTGTTTTAAAGATTTTATTTACTTGATAGAGATCACAAGTAGGCAGGCAGGCAGAGAGAGAGAGAAATAGAGAGAGATGGAAGCAGGGTCCCTGCTGAGCAGAGAGCCCAATTCAGGGCTTGATCCCAGGACCCTGAGATCATGACCTGAGCCGAAGACAGAGGCTTTAACCCACTGAGCCCCTCAGGTGCCCCCGTCTTGCTTTTTAATAGCTTCTTTCATTCTGCACCGTAAAAAACAGGTCCTAAACCAATGCGCAAGAAGTCCTCATTTCCCAGGATAACCATGATGCCTCCACCCATCGGACGTACACGATTCCATTTACAGCGGGAAACAAAATTTCTTATTAAATAGTGCCCAAAGGAAGTCTGAGGCTTTACCTTGAAAAATCCCAAAGTTATGAAAAATTGATACTTTAAAACATTTACTTAAAAATTTTTCTCCAAGGTGCTGTCTCACCCGTGCTACTGCTGAGAAGCCACTGGCATCACTGCTCCTCCCTCACAACCCCTGGGCAGCCCGGCAGCGACAGGGTCCGCCCCACCCCGCAGTGGCAGCGCGGGCATTACCAAGGTTGTTTTCTGCAAAAAACATTCGAGGTCTCTATCTTCCCCCAGGACTCCTCCAGCCTGTTTCATACCACAATCCTTTTCCAAGGCGTCTGTCCAGCCCTTCTCCGAGGGTCAGCAGTAAGTGCATCTTCACTTACCAGCAACCAGGCGCAACTCTCCCCAACTTCCTCACAGCCCGCACGCCACCCTAGATGTTCAATCTCACTTTGCAGTGACAGGCCAGGGCACACTGGGTGGGAACAAGCGACACTCTTACTAAGGGGGCTGGAACCTCTGAGAAGGAGCTCATTTCACACGCTCAGCGCAGCAGCAATGCGGGCACGGCTTCCATGCACGACCCCATACGCAGAGCTCGCAGATGCTGAACACTGAGAAAATGAGGCCTGTGCGTGCTACTGTCACCTTGCAGGGCAGGTCTCATTCTAACCTCTCCCATGTGTCCCATGATGTGTATAGGCGGACAGGGGACGGAGAGGACACACCAGGAGTGGCGATGCTGTCGTCTGCCAGGAGCCCTGCTGGGCTTTCACTTGCACCCTCCCACTGGGTCCCCACAAGGACGCACTGGGGGAGAGGGTCACCCACACGCTACTTTACGTAGTGCCAAGTCAGGCTGGAAGCACAGAGGGAGAGGAGGCATCGTGAAGCCTTCTGAAGCCTCCTCCAGGCTCAGCCTCTCCAAACAAGAGTGAAGGAAACACACACGGAGTCCTGCGGGGTGTGGGTCACCATCCTACAAACCACACGGGTCCGTTTCTCACCAGTATTAGACGAAGAGCTGAATTTTGAACAGAAAATGTCAAAAAATAAACACTGTTAAAAGCCCTGCAGGAAGGATGCTCCATGACCATTTCACACTCAGGCACACCAGAGAGGACAGTCCACAGATGGCCAAAGCACACACTGAAGCCTGTCAGGGCCCGGCCTGCAGGGGCCCGCCAGAGGCCAGGGGCCTTCCCTCGTTTCACTGCGCTCCTTCCGGGGCTCTACAGGGCACCAGTAAGGACGCAGCAACACACCTGGGGTCCAAGCTCCCCCCACCCCCACCTGGGACTTTTCTTTGCCTTGAGGCTCACGAGGTTTCTGAAGCCGGCAGCACTGACCAGAGCAACGTAACAACTCGCTGGGCCAGGAAGTGGAGGTGAGGGCATGGGAAGGTGACGAGGGCTGGAAGCTGGGAAGTGCAGGGCCCAGGAGCCTGTCCACACCTGCCCACGTCCCTAAGTCAGAAACCCAGGTAGAGGGGAGAGAGCACATTCCACACCGTTCCCAAAACAAAAGTTTGAGAGTTCAAAGGAGACACAAAACAGCTGCTCCAAGACAAGTGCTTCCCTTTCCCTGCTCCGAGGGTTCCCGTTTGGATCCCTGTCTGCCTCCCCTGGCTTCGTCACCTCCTCAAGGGTGGAAGCAGACCGGCAGCCCTGTGAGGCCAGGCCACCAGTACAGTTTCGAAGGGCAACGCCTTCCAGCCCAGAAAAGAGCAGACAGTGTGCCTGTTCCACACGCCACCACGCAAACGCCCGACTGGCTTCGGCTGATGCTACTCAGCCTCCCGCAGCATCAGCCAGTGGCTCAGCCTTTCTAGGGACTACAGACATGGTCCTTCCAGAAACACCTGTCCTGGGCCTACACAGTAAGTCTGAGCCACTACTCACCAACAAGGCTCCTTTCTACTGACCAGGTCAAGGGCTCTCCCATCGCAGACCTTTCCCCTTCTGAGCTATAAATGAAACACGTGGTGGTGGCCTTCCTCATCACTCTGAGTAAGCTGGTGGCTGGCGGCGAGTTCTAGACCGACTTATTTCTCGATACCAAAAAGCTGCCATAAGCCCAGCGGCCCGCCACGGGCAGGACCATGAGGGACACCTCCCTCCTCTGACCACAGGCAAACCTCCACAGTCCAAGGGCTGCTCTGACTTCCTGCTCCTCTGCTCAGTCCCGCCCGCCCCAAACGGTGGCCTGCTAGAAGCATTCCGTGTAGCAAACCAAGACGGGGCACCCCACCCTTCCAGACACACGGCAGGCAGTCCTAGCAGGCTCCTCCTCTAGGCAGAGATGGCAGTAAGTGGACAGACCCCGAGTGGTACACGTCAGCCACAGAGGCAGCCAAGGAGAAAAGAAGGAGCATCACCAAGAGCAGGACTGCACCAGCTCCTATTCAGGTAGGTTAAAACGGGGAACTCCTGGCTGGGCTGCTTCGGAACCTACTCTTCAACCCTCCACGCAGCCTCTGAGCAGAAACCTCACAGGCCAATGGTGGGGGCAGGGTAGGACCCGCAGTAGGCCCCCAGGCAGGGCCCAGAGCAGCAGCACCCAGGAGGCAGGCTTAGTTGTGGGCTGCAGTCTTTAACCCTAGGAGGACCGCAGAGATGCCATCACGGCGTTCTAAAGGGGACAGATGTAACCAAACCTGCTGATGGGGGAGATTCTCCTACTGGCCACTCTGGGAGAGGCCCAAGGGCCAGCAACAGTGTGTGCAAGGACCGCTGGCCGCTGGAGCAATCTCCGCGAGCAGTGCCGTGCTGCGTGAGGGTAAAGAGATCTGATCAAAGACTAGATGGGGGAGACGGACAAGGAGGAGGAAAGATCTGCACACTGTGCTAGTGTGTGCTGCGCAGGGGCACGCGGATGGAGGCCAGGGTTCAGAGGCAGGATCAAGAGACGGGCATCTTCCAGGCCAACTACTACCTCAGGTCCTAGCAAAGAACCTCATATTTGGTGGGCTTATTTATTAATAAAAGCACCAGCACGGGCACCTGGGTGGCTCACTCAGTTAAGCATCTGCCTTCGGCTCAGGTCCAAATCCCAGAGTCCTGGGATCAAGCCCCATTCTGGTTCCCTGCTCAGCGGGGAGCCTGCTTCTCCCTCTCCCTCTACTCCTCCTCCCCAATCCCACACCTGGTGTGTGTTTCTCTCCCTCTCTCAAGTAAATAAGTAAATAAGTAAATAATGTATGTATTGAAGATTGCTAGAAACCTAAGGGTGAGGAAACATTTTCCAGGACCTAAGTAATTTGCAGAAGGGCATGATGCCACCACTGCCAACAGCTCATGGAAGAAGCAAGATTTGGGGCCGTCTGGACCCCAAAATGCTCTACCAGTGAAGACCACATGTCCTCCTATTTTCCTAGTGCTAAGACACAGAGTCAGTTCCAGAAACATGACAGCCTGGAAACCTGCATGCCTCACCCCACCCCCCAACCAAGGAACTCGGGTATGATGCTATACATCGAGAAATCGCTGTAGACCACCCTTTCTTGGACAGTTTGCCAAGTAAGGACTGGAGAAAGAGAAGCAAGAGGAGAATGGCTCCTACCTGGGGCTGAAATGCACACTGGGGCTTCAGGGAATTTAAGAATGTAACACTTCTAACCCAAACCAGGTGAAACAAATTGCAGGACATGAAGCTCTTAGGATGCATCTCACTTGCTTTAAAGTAGTATCAACTTAACCATATTCCAACCTGAATGAACAGACTTATAACAAAAAAGAATTACTTTAAGTAATCTCAACACCTAGCAATCCCTGGATTAGTAGAACTCTAATATTTGTTAAAAAAAAAAAAAAAATCCTAGTATCCTGGAAAATCCTTATGCAGCTCTTAAATCAGCATACGAATTGCAAAGAAAGTTTATGATTTAAGTCTTAAAATAACGACATAATATCTATATACAAAGGTTTTGTTTCTAGATGCTCAGAAAAGCACAGGAAGGCCAAAGGGCTGGGCAGGGAGCATTCCCACCTGAGCAGCCTCACCTGGGACTGTTTCAACCAACACTCCCACACCCACGTTTTGTTTTTTAAAGAGTCCCTGTCATGTGTAACTGCACTAAACTTAAGTAGAACTTCGAATCCCCTCTAGGCCAACGTGGAAATATTTTAAATAAAAATAGCATCTTCCAAAGAATACGTGGTACAAATGTTTTTGTCTTCTTTGAAGACAATCAACTACTTTTTCAAAACTAGAAAAATGCTTTTTATGTTAATTTCTGCATAAAATTGAATCATCACACACACACCCTCATCCAAAAAAATTACTTCTAAATTCTCTGTTGGTTAAATTGTATCACTAATTTAAAAAAAAAAAAAAAAAGACAATGAATCATCTTCCAAAAAGATTTTTCTCAAAAAAAAGTTATTATTTAACGAGTATCTGCCTTCAACTCGATTCCAGTTCCCGGCAATACTAAAACCGTCTGCAGCTGACATAAAGCTGCACACCCATCTGCGCCCCACTTTGACACGGGGTCCCCAACAGGTCTGGGGAGAGGGAAGAAGGTGAAGGGCCCCAGACCCCCTTCCAGGGGCCCAAGGCGGGCGCGGCGGCCGCCGTCCTCCGCGGTCGGTCCGGGGATCGCAGCCGCAGCCCGCCGCTCCTCTGCACCAGCGTCTACTGTGCAGCGCAAGGAGAAGCCTTCCGCCGCGGTCGCCGCCGGCGCCCCCCGCGCGCCCC
Source organism: Mustela lutreola (assembly GCF_030435805.1). Classification (NCBI taxonomy): domain Eukaryota; kingdom Metazoa; phylum Chordata; class Mammalia; order Carnivora; family Mustelidae; genus Mustela; species Mustela lutreola. The sequence continues at coordinate 4,947,555 of NC_081294.1, read as the reverse complement.
GCACTCACCCCTGGATGCCGGGGCTGTACGCGCGGCTCTTCCACGGCGTGCCGGGCCGCGGCGCCTGGGGCCCGGGGCCGCCCCCTCCGCTGAGCGCGGCCGCGCGGCTGCCCGACAGCAGGTAGTTGAGGCCGTAGGTGCTGGCCTTGTTCTCGCGTTTCCGGCGGCCCGGGTGGAACTGGTGCTGCGGCGGGGAGCCGGCGGGCGCGGGGCCGCGCGGCCCGGGGTGCCCGTTGGCCGCGCCGGGGGCGCTGGGCGGGCCGTCGGCGAAGTGGAAGAAGGCGCCGCCGCGGCCGCCGCCCGCCCGGCCGAGCGAGGCGCTGCTCGAGGACGACGACGAGCAGCCGGGGCTCTCGGTGCCCGACTCGGCGTTGGACGAGGACGACGACGACGACGACAGCGACGGCGACTTGTGCAGGCGCCGGGCGCCCTCGGCCGCGGGCCCGAGCGCCGTCAGCAGCGCGGGGGGCAGCGCGGCGGGGCCGGGCGCGGGCGGCGGGGGCGACGCGGCGGGCAGCGCGGGCCCCGCCAGGCCGCCGCCGCCGCCCCCGCCGCCGCCCAGCCCCGCCGTCCCCGCCGCGGCCGCCGTGTCCAGCGCGGGCGAGTTGAGGCAGAAGTAGGACGCGAAGCCCGACCCGCCGCGGCCCACGCCCTGCGAGGTCTCCCAGATCTGCATCCACAGGGCATTGGCCGGCCCCTTCTGCTCGGGCTGGATCCAGGCCACGCGCGGATCCATCCACGCGCCGCCCCGCGGGCCCGCGCGCCCGCCCGCCCCGCCGCGGCCCCGCCCCCGCCGCGCCCCGAGCCCCGGCCGCGCCGCGCACGGACGGACGGACGGACGGGCCGCGGGCGGACGGGCTGACGGGCGCGCGGGCCTGCGACCGCGGCTCCGGCCGGCTCGCGGCAGCGGCGGCGGCTCCCGTCGGGGTCCCGGCGCGGGGCGGGCCCGGGGCAGGCCGAGGCGGGCGGCTCGGGCCTGTCGGGCTCCCTTCACGCGGCGCGGGGCGGGCGCGGGGGCCGCGGCGGCGGCGGCGTTCCACTCGGGCCGGGGGGAGAGGCCATCGGAGAGGGGCGGGCGGCCGGGCCGAGGGGGCGGGCCCAGGCGCCGCGCGGCCCGGGACCCGCGGGAGGGCCGCCGCCGTGCGCCGGGCCCTCGGTCACGCTCGCGCCGCTCGCTCCGTGCTCCTGCAGCGGTGGTGGCGGCGGCGAAAAGACACTCTCGGCGGCGACAGGGCGCGGGGGAAGGAGGGGGCACCGCCGCCTCCGCTCCAATGAGGGGCGGGGAGGGAGCGGGGCGGGGAGGAAGCGCGGCCTCCCTCGCCGGGGCCGGGACGTCCGTGCGCACGCGCGGCCGATTTCAAATCCTCACTAGACACCGCCGCCTTGGTTACCGCGCCTGCGCACTGGGACGCTCCCCCTTGCGGGTGAGGAGGGCACCGCGTCGGAAGGAGACGCGACTGGGAGGGGCTGAAGGGGCGGCGGCGGCGTGGGTCTTTCTAGACTAGACTTGGCTGCAGTGTGGCGCGCAAGAAGTGAGGGGACTCTACGCCACCTTCGCCGCGACTTCCTCCGCCAGCCCCACCTCCCGCCATCGCTAGCAGGCCGAGGCCTGGAGACATGCGCGCTGGGGCCGGGGTCCCGGCAGCCGCCCGGTCGCACTGCGCGTGCGCAGAGATGAGACGCCGCCGCAGCTGCCGCCGCCGCCGCCGCAGCTGCGTGGATGTTTCCGCGCCGCCCGGCAAGGCCGGAGGTCCGGCCCCAGGCCTGGCCCGGGGACCGCCGGCTCGCGGTGCCAGTGAGCCGAGGCAGCACGGACCACTGTCCGGCCGCTCTCCCAGGAGAAGGACAAAAGTGCCCCCAGGCTTCCTGCCGTCCACCCTCCGGGGTCCGTGCGCAGCCGGTAGCGCTGCGGTCACTCGTGCCCGCCCACGTGCTCGCCGGCGTCCTCCGGGAGCAGCGGTCACAAGCCAGCGGCCCGGGCGGCGCTTCCCGCTAAGCCGCCGCCCTGGACGGAGCGGACCCTCCTGGGAGGATCTCCTCGTAGGCATTTTTGTTTCCTTTTAGAAATGATTTCCTATTGACTAGAATGAAGTTAAAACTTTGCAGTTAGCTCACTGGCGTGACTCCCCAGGCAGGCTTGGCAGTGCTGCCTATCAGGGCAGCGGCCCACGTGCTTGGGTGTCTGGGCTCGCAGCTGGCACAGTGGTGGCCGGATTCCACAGAGACCCTGTCCGCGGGGCGAGTCCCCTGTGTCCAGAGGATGCCTCAAGCCCGGTTTGACCGTGCTGTCTTTAGGACTCTGCCGCTAACCACACCTACTGTGGAGTGCAGAGCAAATGCCAGAGTGCCCCATGAGCCCAGCCGGTGTGGTGGACACCGTGGCCCCTCTGGAGCGCAGGCCTGTCCTGGTCCCCACCCAGCGGGTGCATTCCCTGGCCAGGCAACTTTGAGGAAGCTCAGCGCTTGGGCCGGTATTCCTCTTAAACATTGAGAGAAGCCCTTTCTAACCTGCTCTTCTGAGTACACGTTACTCAGCGCTTGACACTTCAGGACATCTTAACAACGTGAAAATCCATGTATTGCCTGCTAAGGCTTCTTGGCAAATGCTAACCGAACTATAAATGACTTTTTGCTTCAGGCGTCTGTACAATACAGACGTGGAAATTACGACCAAGGATTAGAACTTGTGCATTAAATAAATTGGGAGATCACACACAAGCCAGACAGCAGTTGTTCTGGATCTTCTTGCTTCCAGTGCCTAGGGCCAAAATCCCTGGGGTCATCACAGTCTCCCCTCCCCATAACCAACAGATTCTCTTGTGTCTACCTGCAAGAAACATCCAAAATTCAACAACTACCCCTCACTCCCTCCATCTACTCACCTACAGCCCTTTAAGGCCACCACTATTTCTAGCATATTTTGAAACAGTGCCTCCTAGCTAGTTTGTCACTTTCCAATCTTGTTCTCTTTAGCATTTTCTCCACAGAGCAGCTTGTGAGTGATCCTTAAAAAAAAAAAAAAAAAAAAAGAGGTAAGATTATGTCAGTCTCCCGCTCGAAACTCTCCAGTGGCTTCCTTTCTCAAACTCAGGCCTATTATGACCTACAAGTTCCTACATTGGCTGGTCCTTCTCTCCTTTTCTCCAACTTCATCTTCCAGCTCATCCCCTAACCCAGCCTGTTCCAGCCAGAAGCATAGCAGGCACAGATGTGCCTCAGGGCCTTTGCACTTGCTGTTCTCTCTCCCCTTGGATGCTACATACCCCCATGGGTCCCACCTTACCCACTCTCACACCTTAGGGACGACATTGCTCGATCTGAACTACAAACCCAACCCTCAACACTCCCTGCTTCCATTCCTTGCTTTATGTTTCTCTTAGCATTTATCTCCATTGGTTTCCTAGGGCTACAAACTAGGTGACTCACAACAGCAGAAATGTATTCTCTTACTGTTCTAGAGGCTCAGTGCCTGAAATCAAGGTGTTGGCAGGGCCATGCTCTCTCTCTGAGGTCTCCAGGGCAGGTAGGTTTGTAGGTGCCTCACTTCATTCTCTGCCTCCATCACTGCATGGAGCTTTCCCAATGTCTGTGTCTCCTCTTGTCACAGGGATGCCATTCGTACTGCATTAGGGTTCACCCTAATGAATTCGTGTTACCTTGATTCCATCTGCAGAGGCCCTATTTGCAAATAAGGCTAACATTCTATTGATATCCAGGGTTAGGACTTGAAGTTCATTTGGTGAGGGGGCGGGGGCACAATTCAATCCACTGTGCCATCTCATGAATTTTATTTACCTTATTTATCATCTGTGTCCTCTCATCCAGTTAGGATCTAAGTTACACAAGGAGGGGGCTTTTTATCTGTGCTTTTCCCTGCTGTGTGTGAGCTTGAGAACTGTGATTGGCACATGGCGGGTCCTGGATGGCTACTGGTGAAATGACCAACAGTCGGCTGACCAACTCAATAGGAATGAAAGCCTTGCCTGGCTTCAGGATCTAGCCACAGATTGCTCTACTTCTTTACAACATTTTAAGTTGTTTTTTCCTATGGCTTCCTGCTCTATCTTTGCAATTTGTCTCTAGCTAATCCCTCTAACTTTGATTCATCAGCCATAGTTAATTTCTTATAATTAGAAACAAGGTTTCATGCTGTATGTATTTGATCATAAGTTCTTATGTAAATTAGAAGCAATATGTTTCTTTCTGCAAAACAAGAAGGAATACTAAGTCATATGTAGTCCCTGTTGCAGTCCCTGTGGCTCTGGGCAGAGGAAGCCTTTCTCACTGCTTATCAGTTTTCACAGATAAGCCCAGATTTTTCCTTCCGTGGCCAAAACCAACTCCTCTCTCTTCTCATGCTGTTTTCATGAACAAATCGTTTCTGGAACTCTGACTACCATGGACTTCCCGTGCCAGAATCGGATATGCTGGTTAAAACGCAGACAGCGAGGGCTCACCGGACCTGAAACTTATTCAGAGTGAGGTCCAGGAATCTGCATTTTAAGTAAATTCCCTGGGCAATTTTAAGCCTAATTCAGGGTTCCCAAACTCAATTGCTCACAGGAACTGAATAGGTTATGTAAGTAACTGAAAAAAATCAAGGTGTATGTGCATCGGTCAGCTACTACTGGGTAACAAACCACCCCCAAACACAGTGGTTCAAAGGAAGTGTTTATTATTGCTCACAAGTCTACAGATCAACTGTGTGGTTCTGCTGATCTGGGTCAGACACAGCGGATCTCGGCTTACAAGTCACTTCAGGCTCCACTCAGCTGACAGGAGAGCTGAGGCTGGCTGGTCTAGAGTGGCCACACTCACGTGACGGGCAGCTGGCTGGCTGGCAGCTGGAACACCAGGGTTGATGGGCCCATGTGTCTCTCCTTTTCCAGCAGGGGAGCCCCAGCTTATTCTCAGGGTGGCTGAACAGGGTTTCAAGAAAGCAAGAGACATGCCTGAAGTAAGACCTGGCATGTCTTTATTTCCTCAGCATAATCCTCAGCATTCTGTGAATCCAAGTAAATGACGGGGCCTTGATAAGATTCGAGAGGGGGAGAAATAGCCTCCATGTCCTGACAGAAGAAGCTGCAGTCACATTGTCAGGGGCGCGGGACACTGGGAGGAGAATCATGGGGACTCCAGTGGGACCTGAAGGAGGAGTGGTGGGGACCGTAGGATCCAGGAGAGCACCTGCCTGGTGTACGGGAGTGGAAAGGCACTCCTCCACAGGTGGTCAGCAACGTCAAGTCTCCCGAGAACCTGGACAGGTAGACGTGAGCCTGAGTCCTCCCAGTTTGAGATGTCAACCTCTAGGCAGATGCTGCTGGCTGCCCACACAAGTCCTTTGTCCCCACCGCCCCTTTCTTCTCAGGGTGGCAGAGCCCTGGTCCTGCCCAGGAATCTGCATGGCAGGTATGCAGAAAGGTTGCCCCCGGTGCCATCTTTCTGTATGCCAGTGCCAACATAAGCATAGTACACACCCCCATTCTAGAGGAGGGGGCCGCCAGAACACTCCTGGGAAAGTCTTCCAGGTGAGGAAGAAGAGGTCTACCAGAGGACACTCTCCACATCACCAGTGGACACAGTTCTCTCTGTGTAGGATGCCTGGCACCACCATGGCCACCTTGAGACCAGAAGAGAGATGGGACTGGTGCCATGGGAACCAGGATGAATGTGGCGGCCCCTAGCGCCCGCCGTACTACACCATAGCCCCCAGTCCAGCCCCACCCTGGTTGCTTCATGTTCTGGGCAGGTCACACTGTAATTTGCTACAGAAAGCACCCAGGATAGCAAGTATCAGAAAAATGCTAAAGTGCCATGGAGGGTCGCCTGTAAGTCTCTGTGAGTAATGCGTAGCTTGTGGGTAATCTCTGGTCACCAGAAGACAAATAATACGATGGGGCAGGGTGAGTGGTGCCCGTCCTGAAGAAAGGTTTCATTCAGAGAGGTGGGTTCCCGCCTGCAAGGGTGAACCCTGAGCCCTTTGAAAGTTTTAGGCGCCAGTGCCACTCATTAAAGGAAATCTTGGGAGTGAGTTTCTCTGCAAAACTATCTTCCTCCTATCCTTAATTATGGAAAGTACCAAACTTGCATAACACTGGGGAGACTATATATACCGAACCCCTTCAATAGCTATCAGCTCAAGGTCAGACTTGCTCACCAATGTCCTCACCTGATTTCTCCTCCAGTTATTTCAAAGCAAATCCCTGGTAACACATCTTTTCATCCATAAATGACACAGTATGCATTAGTGAGTTATAGCATATGTTTTGAAACGTAACTACTATATGACCACATCTAAGTAGTAGTAACAATGTCTTCCTTCATATCATCAAATATCTGATCCATATTATCTTTGATTATCTTCTAAAATTTTTTACTGGTGGTTTTGTCAAAAACAAAAGGTCCTTATAATGATTTAGATCTTCTCATGCTTTTAATCTGTGGTTTCTCTGTCATCTTTTGGGGGGCAGGTTGTGAGGGGGCATCTATTGTTGAAGAACATGGTTCATCCCACAGTCTAGATTTGCCAATTATATCTCCCTACCCTTCAAATGCCGCAGGATCCCAGGACAGCCCCTCTCACAGCATTCAAGAAGCAGACTCAGGGTCTCTGCTTTCCAGGTGGGGATTCTGAGGCTGGCCCGCCACCAAAGGCCCATAGGGATGAGCAGTGTTGGGGGCTTAGCATAGCAAGTCCTACAAATTAAACCCCATAAAAAATTAACTTTGGTATGTCACATGGACTATGACCTAATGGGACATGGAAAAATTGAGAAAATGGTCTGTAGGGAATCTAGATCTAGGGGGTCCAGAAATTACACTTGGGCTCTTTTTGCCCAAGAAAGCACTCCCTGACCCTGGTAAGTATACAAGGTCCTTCACCAGAAGGTGAGCTCTGTGAAAGGAAGCAGATCCCAAAAGACCCCACCTGGGGGAAAAAAAAAGGAGGGGGTCAGCTAAGTGAGGAGGCGGATCAGTTCATTAGCACTGCAATATTTGTGCTGCTGTGTATAGGTGGATCAAATCCCCATGTTGTATACCTACCTTAAACATACACAATTTGTATTAATATAAATGAAATGACATTAAAAAAATTCTTACTTAAGTTAGAGCATATTTAAAAATATTGGTTTGAGAAAGCAAAAAATAGATATTTCAAAGTGCTTCAAATTAACAGTGGATATTAAATAGGTATAAAGTAGAGAATATTCGAAGTCTGTGACCACAGAGAATGGGAAGCCTCAGTTCTGTGTGACGCCACTTTGTGTGGGAAGTTGTGCTTCCTCACAGTGGAAGACAAATGAAGCGGCCTATGCGCCTCCTCCATTTTAAAGGTCTCAGTGATACTCAGGGTTCTCTTCAGATTGTATAAATCTTCCACCTTGTAAATGCCTCGATGGTGAAAAGTAAGGAATAAATTAGTGGTACATATTGGGAGCCACATTAAAAAAAAAAAAAAAAAAAGTCCCGCGGAGAAGTAGAAGAGACGTCTTCATTTCTCCCCACAGTGACCTTCCACCTGGCTTCCCTTCTCCTCAGCGGAGGGTACCTGGAGAGAAACCCCCCTAGGCTGCGATCTGAGCTGGCTCCCCGTCCATGTGCTCATGAGTCGGTCCTCCTAAAGGCACAGAAGACTTCAGGAGGGGCCACACTTGTTGCCTGAGGCGGCCCGGAACCAACGACCAGAAACTGCACGGACTGAAGCAACAGGAATTGCCTCTCTCACGGTTCTGGAGGCCAGAAGACCGAGATCAAGTTGTCAGCGGGCCCAGCTGCCCTCCAGAACCCCCAGGGGAAGGTCCCTCCTGCAGCTCCTGAGGGATCCTGGGGGCTCCTCGTGTCCCTAGGCATGTGGCAGCGCTGTTGCACTCATCGCCTCTTGCCCCCATGTGGTCTTGTCCCCTGGACTGTCTCCACCCCTCCCTTCTTGTGAGGCCCCCAGTCATGGGATTGAGGCCCTCCCCAAACCCAGGCTGACTTTATGTCAAGATCCCCGTCCAGTCATATCTGCAAAGACCTTACTGCTGGGTAAGGCCACATTCTGAGGTTCTAGGTGGACATGAACGGCTGGGGGCACTGTTCAACCCAAACAAGGACACAAACAAATGCCAGGAGTTCTTTTCCTCTCGTAATAAGGAAGCGGGAGGTAGAGGGCCTTGGTGTGTGCTCCAGGAGGCCAAAGCTGGCTCATCTGTGACTCTCCCCCTGCCCTAGCCCTCATGCCTGCAATCAGAAAGGGAGAGAGGTTGGAGGAGGGTGGTGTCTGTTGCTTCTGACCCTAACAGAAAAGCAAAAGTATCTAAGAAACCCTCACAACAGACTTCCCCTGTATCTCCTTGTCTTGAACTGGTTTTAAGGCTACCCTTACCTGCAGGAGAGGCTGGGATACTAAGATCCAGAATGATCCAGAATGGCCTAGACCAATCTCAACATACTGCTTGTGCTGGCCATATGGCCATGCTGAAAAAGCCTGGGGTCTGTTGGCAAAGGAGAAGCAGCTGGTGGGTACTCAGTAGACCCCAGGTCTGCTACCCTGAACCTGTTCTGAATTGGGTCCCCACAACTTGGCTTCTGAGAGCCAGTTTGGACAAAATCTGGTTTCAGGTCAGCGTTGACTAGGGTGAGCTCATCAAGATAACGTGCCCTCTGAATTCTTGTTACAGTTAGCAGACGTTCCTTCTCTGACATGACCCCAGAGCAGGGCTTCTCGGGTGGGCCCCACTTTGTTTCCGGGGGACATTGGACAATGTCCGGAGATAATTTTATTGTCCTCTCCCGGGGTGTTGGGTAGTTGTTGAGGCCCTGCTCTGTGTCAATGACACAGACAACCAACACTCTCTATGCCAAGCACTCCTAGTGCAGTGGTGGTATGTGGTGTGCGGGTCCCTAGGGGGTGGCGGGGGGACACGGAGGCGGTGTGGCCAGACTCATCCCACAAGATGAGGAGCAGTTAAGCTGACAGAGGGAAATAGCAGAGAGATGGAAGGACATTCCAGAAGGAGTCTGGTGAGAGAAGCAGCCATGAAGACATAAATGCCCAGTGCACCCGTGGCCAGGCCCTGTGGGTGGCAACAGAGAGCTGGCACAAAGCTGGCCCATGGACCGTGGACGAAAGCAGGCCTGGGAAGACCACGTGCCACACTGGGGTCCCTCCAAGGCTGCATTTGGCGGTACCATTGTCAGCTGTACACCAAGGAGCAGATAGACTGACTTGGGCTTTAAGAGGCTCGCTCTGCCTTAGCAGCTGGAGTTGGGATGGCTGAAGGCGGGGCAGAGGCGGGGAGGGCAAGGAGAGAGGTAGAAAGGCAGTGATGGGCACAGCGGTAGCTCTGGAAGGATCACCTAGGAGAAGAGAAATTAGTCAAGTAGCTATGTTTGCTGCAGGACACACCCTCCAACCTCAGTGCGGTGAATGTGTTTCTTACTCACATCCCAGCCCAGTGTGAGTCTGCGACGGGGCCTGGCTGTGGCAGGGAGGTCCGCTCCATGTGGTCATCCAGGGACCCAGCCCCCCTCCATCCATTCTCCTGGGCCTGGCTGTCCTCTGCAGCGTGCCTGCTGGAGAGGGAACAGAGAGGATGGGAGATGCTGCAGGAGGCCGGGGGGCCAGGCTGCGGTGGCCCACACGGGACTCTGGCCGACGTCCTGGCATCCCGGCTATCAGAAAGAACTCGGACCTGTGGCCCCGCTGCTGAGGAGGAGTCTCAGAAGTGCAGTTGAGCTGAGCTCAGAGCAGAAAGGAAACGGGTCTGGCCAACAAACAGTACTGACTCTGCCACAGAATGTTTCAGAGGTAAAATCATCCTCAGGCCCCATAATTAATCCCATATGGAGGAGGGGAGAGCTTCCAGGTTCCCACCAAGGAGCCTGGGGTGGACGTTTTGGTGGTGCGCACAATAGCTACTGCCTTAGCAAGGGACACAGTGGGTCTGTGTGTGTCATCCTCCGTCCCACACACCTGCAGCGAATTGCCCCGCGGCTGCCAGGCCCCTCTCCTGCTGAGGTCCATGACAGCCTTGTCTGAACCTCACTGCCATGGCTGAACAGGGAGGCCATTCTGGGTGCATGAGTCCGATGGTCTGGCTTATGAAGTTTGCTGAAATGTCCCTGTTTTTGGACTTGAAGCAGGGCGTCCAGTCCATTCCCAAACTCAGATCTGTTGAGTTGGTTAGGAACAGGGAGTGCGGAACCAGTTTTCTTTGCAATGGCTCTGCCGTTTCCTGACTGTGAGGTCTCGGGTGAGCTGATTAGCCTCAGTGGCCTCAGTCTGCTCATCTGCTGAACAGGGACAAGAGTTGTAACTTTCAGACTGTGTGACGATGAGAAGGATCAGCGCCCGTGAAATGCTTGCCAGAGTGACCCGTGCGTTGAACCTGCCCACTGTGTGCTCATGCTGCCATCGTTCTGAGGTTCTTAGAGAAGCTGGAATTTCTTTTGCAATTTTGTCCCTTGCGGTCTGTTCTCTAATTAGGGGAAGACGCGGCCAACGGAGCACTGCTGCCTGCTTTCCGATCTTGGGCACACTCCAACTTCCCCGCTGATGCAAGGGAGCCGCTTACTGGCCCCCACTCTAATGACGTCATTAATTTTTTTATTTCTCTGACTGCTCTCGTTCCCCAGCTGAACTTTGGGGTGAGTGTTTTGTTCTGTTGTGCAAACTTGGGGTTGGGTTGGCTGGAGGCATCTCTCTTTGCAATCGTTGCTAAACCTTCACCGGAGTCCGAAGCTTCTGTACCGGACATTAAGCAAACAGAGGTAAGAGGACAGGACTCACAGGCACCTGACTCCTCCGTCACAGGCCGGGGGAGGGGTGGAGACCTGCATGGCTCTGAGGCGAGCCATCCAAATGGGATCTACGATTTATGATTTACGTTCTCTAACAGATCCATCTGTGTGTGTGTGAAGAGGTACCTAGGCTGGGGGAGGGGGAAGTCAAGGCACCAGCTCCAGGGGAAGAGACATAGTGGTACCAGGCTGGTGGGGGCTGCGGGGACCCAGAGGCAGATTCATTACAGAGTCTGAAGATGGAGCACCAGGGCCAACTGGGGAGTGAGGCAAAGGGCGGGGTCCCAGTCTGGTGGCTGGAGCCATGGACCAAAACTTCTCCCCAGAGGAGCACCTAGGGCCGGTTGTGCAAGAAGCGTTCCCTTTGGAAACGTCAGGTCTGAGGAGATGTCCAGGAAGCAGGGGGTACACAAGTCCTGCATTTAGGAGAGAAGCCTGTCACTTGTCTTCGCGGATTAGGGGCATGGGTCTAAACCTGTTTGAACTTCCGAGTAGAGTAAGATGCGAGCTGTTATTTTTCAAGGTCCTATTCAATAAAATATTTGGGTAATTACTATACTCAGGAAACTGGCTCAAATCCACCAAGACCTAAAAATAGCGAGTTTTTGGACCCGTGAATTCTTTTCTCATGACAGCGAGGCCTCCGGGACCCAGCCAGGCACAGGGGGAGGCGCGGCCCCCTTACAGGCGCAGTTGGAGGATGGACAGGGCAGAGAGCTTTCCGTCGAATTCTGTGAGGCCAGAAAAACAGATGGAGGCGACGCCTGGGCTCTCTGCAGCAATCGGCAATGGGCTGTGTGCTGAGAACAAGGGCTCATCCTACTGCCTCCTTCCTTCTGAATGTGGGCACCAGGGGACCAGGACCAGAGGCTCGCCCCCACCGCTGCAAAGTGGGGCCGGGCCCCGCAGACTGAAGGTGATTCTGAGGGAGAGGGGGAGGGGAGGCGGACTGTGAGGGGCAGGGGGAGAGGGAGAAGGAGGGGCGTGGGAGGGGGAGGGAAGGAGTGTGGGGGAGGGGAGGGGCTGTGCGGGGGAGGGAGGGGGAGGGGGAGGGGGAGGGGGAGGGGGAGGGGGCGGAAGCGCGGTCTTCCGCAGGCCGCAGTCGGTAACCACCCGGGCGCACCCGGGCGGACGCGCCCCCTGCAGGCTCCGGGTGCGGCGCGAGGCTGCTGCGATGCGCCTCCCCAGACCGCGCGCGGGCGGTGAAAAGGTGCGGCTCCGGGGGGCGCAGTCGGAAGTCCTGAGGTCGCAGAACACTTTCCCGGAGTCGCTCCTCCGCCCCCGTCCCTTCGCTGTTTTCCTCGAATCGGAGACTTTCGCTCCGGACTCACCTCCCCGGGGTCGGAGCCCTCGGCCGGCGCAGCCCCAGGCCGGCGGGCGGGAGGCGCTGGGGACCCGGGCGTGACTCCCGGGGAGCCACCCGCACCCTCCGCGCCGGGCCGGCGGGACTCACCCGGACGGAGCCGTCCCGGGACCCCCGCCCGCGTAGCCCCTCGGAAGACCCGGACAAGGCCCGCCGTGTCACGGCCCAGCGCCCGGACCGGGGCCGGGGCGGAGGCGGCGGGGGACCCGCACACGTCGGGAGGCTCCGCTCCGCCGCCCCGGAGCCCCCAGGAAAGCGCGAGACGCGGGTTTCGACCCCGGGGGGCAGCGGCGGCCCTTCCCGAGCGGGCGCAGCGTCAGGCGGGGACACCGCGACCTCAGCGTCACCGCGACGCGGGGGCCCCCCCGGGAGACGCGCGGCTCGGACGCTCTTCCTCTCCGGCTCGGTCCGGCGGCGCTTCTAGGACTCGCTGCCGTCGTTTCGCGGCGGCGCGGGTGCCCCGCGCCCTGACCCCGTCGGGGGCGCTGCCTTCCCGCCGCTCGCGGGAGACACAGAAAGGGCCGCTCCCCAGCATCTTCTTTGCGGAACGCCCGGAGCCCACGGAACGGGCCGGCCCGGCGCGGGCGTTTCCAGAGTCCGAGCTCGGACGGAGACCAGCGGCGAGCGGTCGCGGCCCGCACCGTGCGCGCCGGCCGGTCTCGGGTGCGCGCCGGCCGGTCTCGGGTGCGCGCCGGAGGGTCTCGGGCGCGCGCCGGCCGGTCTCGGGTGCGCGCCGGCCGCTCGGCTGGCGAGCGCATGAGAGGCGGGAAGGTTGACGTTCAAACTGGGACACCTGGAGACTCAGTCTCCTGAGGTCCGAGACGTGACACGTGATTTTATGGGAGGAAAAACATATGGTAAATTAGGCTGGAAATATTTTCTACTTCTGTGCCCCCCCCCAGGATAATTTGAGACAAAACCAGGTATACTATTTTCAACTACTGGGTCGTGAAACATGAAACGACAGTTTGATGGGTCAGTATAATATTTTAAGAATGATGACAGAGGGCACTGTCATCACTGGCTCGGCCGCGGAGCGTGCAACGTGACGTCAGGGTCGTGAATTCGAGCCCCATGTTGGGTGTACAAATTCCTTAAAAATAAATAAATATGGAATAAAATATAGTGCAAACTTTAAGAATAATGATCAGCTAAAGCAAAGAGAAGAGCTATTTATAGAATACTTTTTGTGAGTCATTCTTAGCATTTCCTCCCCCAGTCAAATACCCTTATTTCCACCATCTGCCTTTATATCCTACATTTAAAACTTTAATGCATTTTGAATTGATTTTCCTGTAAAATGTGACATAGGAAATCTAATTATTTTTTTCAAATGATCATTCAGTCCAATTACTATTTCTCTGATTGTTGAGATTATGCTATACTAAATTCTTACAAACACTTGTGTGTTTCGAAAGTTATTTATTTATTTATTTATTTTCTCTGATGATTAATGGTCTATTCATTCCTTGACCAGAAAAATACAATTTTAATTATTAGATTGTAAATTGATCTGTTTAGTGTCTGGTAAGGAGGGGGGGGGTTTCCCACCTCCAAAATTGAATGTTTTTGTACAAGAAACAAGTTACCACGTGTATTCCAATAAATGTGTTGTCCTAGGTAAATCTTAGAATAATTTTTTCAAGGTTAAGAAAAACCATAATTCTATAGATTCAAATGCATTAACTATTACATTTTTAGATTTTATGAATTAGTTCTATTAAATTGTATTAAATATTATAAAAATTAATATGTCTTCCCACCCAGAAGGATATTTTATCACTTTACTTACTCAGAAATGTGTGTCTCTAAGTTTTGTTAGTGACTGTTATTAGTTATTCGTGACTTCACAGAGACTCTGCGCATTCTCTTCTAAGTTTATTGATGGTATCTTTATTTTTTTTTACTAAAAATACAGAGATGATTTTTTAAAACTTTCCTTGTTACTGCTGCTGTGTCAGAAAGATACTGATTTCTGTATGTTGGATCGCTAACCAGCCACTCCATTTGAGTTTGTTATTAACTAAAGCAGTTTTAAGAAGTTGATTTCCTTGGGCTCCTCAGATAGACGATCAAACTGTCTGTAAAGACAGATGATACTGCTTCCTGGTTTTCAGTATGCAGCTTCATGTTTTTCTCATCTTATTTCGTTGTCTAAAATTTCAAATCAGTGATGAACGGTACTAGTGATTGCAGGGTTTTTTTGTATTCTTGATTTTAAGGGGAGTGCCCATATTTTTAAATTGCTAAATATACTTTCATTGGTGGTTTACAGTAGGTTCTACAATAGGTTCTTGTAATAGATTACAAGAAAATTGTATTTAAAAAAATTTTTATTTTAAGATTTTATTTATTTATTTGACAGACAGAGATCACAAGTAGGCAGAGAAGCCCACAGAGGGAAGGAGGAAGCAGGCTCCCTGCTGAGCAGAGAGCCCTATGTGGGGCTCCGTCCCAGGACCCTGGGGATCATGATCCAAGCCGAAGGCAGAGGCTTAACCCACTGAGCCACCCAGGTGCTCCAGAAAATTGCATTATATTCCTAGTTCTAGAAGCTTTTTAAAAATTCGGAAGTGAATATTATCAAATACCTTTTTTTTTCAAATACCTTTTTTATATTTATCAAGAAGGCCTATAGTCTTTTCCTCTTCACCTAGTTATACATTCAAGAATTATAAAATGGTTTCATTTATGTTAAATTATTTTTACATTCCAGCAATAAGATATACTTTAGACTGGGGGGATTATTACTAGAATAGACTACTAGACAATATACATTAATATTTATTAAAGTTTTTGTGAGTCTTATATAGTTGACATAGTGGCATTTGTTCCCTAAAAATTTCATGATAATGACTTGTAAAATTATCTGACCACAACAAAATTCTTGAAGACAGATTTTTGATAACTTCTGAAATTTCAAGATCCTTTTCCTGGTTTCCTGTTTATCAAATCCTCTTCAGCTATTTGCATCTTTCTAGCAAAACATCAATGTTTTCAAGTTGATAGCGTGAAACCATGTTTCTATCAATTTCTTTTTGGTATTTCTGAATAGTTTTGCCTTTTGTTTTTAAGTACTGTTTTTTGGTAATTGATTCATTAAAGTTATATGACATTCTGAACTGTACAATCTAACAATATAAAATGACCTCCTGTGCTCTATTCATTCTCTTTGTGCTGTATGTAAGTCAGCATTCTGTCAGAAGAACAGAGCCACTGTTAGTATTATGAGAATAAGAGAATAAGGGACTTATCCTAGGAATTAGAGCTTCCAGGTGTGGGAGGAGCTCAGTGAATGAAGATCTAGAAAGGGAAAGGGAGGATCAGAGAAGCTATTCACCAGCTCACTGAAGACCCAGAGCTAGTGGACATAAGGGACCTTGCAGGTCTAGCCTCCACAGGTGGGACCACACAGGGCAGCGCCCATGGTGAAATCTAGGGAAACTTTTGCCTCAAGGGAGATATTGCCTCTGAGTAACTGTCACCTGTGTAGGACCAACAGGTGTCTGGTGGTGGCCTGGGCACATGGTTGATTAGAAGGGCCAGCAATCAGGAGGATGAGTTGGACCCAGAGTGGGGGAAAGTAAAGATAGCTAGGGTCTACCAGTTGTCTGTGCATTTGTTTGTCACTACAGGTGGCCATCACATCCTTCTATGATTAGTGACTTCTGCTGCTAAGGTTGAGCATTCCGGACTTCCAAGTTTGTGCATTTCTCCTTTCAGGTCTAAACAGAACCATACAGAAAAGGGGGTTCTGGGAAATGTAGTTTCATTAGTCTTCACCTGATTTATATACTACAAACCAATATACATTGAATTATTGTTTGGCATTTATAGCTTATAATTGCTATTTTTGTTTTGATATATTTTCTCAGTATGCTCTGTAGCATACTTTGATACTTGTTTAAATAGATTTTTTCCTGATTTTAAAATAAAAAGTTATCTAGATAATCACTATAAGAACATTGTGAGAATGTATAACCAATATTAACATGGGAAAAATAAAATGATGGAAATATTTGATTACTTCATAAGTCATAAAGAGAGAAAAAAGGGACATAAAGCAGAGGGATGGAATAAAAGGCAAACAGTGAGATGGTAGATATAAACACAATTCTATCAGTCATTACATTAAACATAAGTAGCCTAGATATTCCACGAAAAAAGATGAAGACTGTGACTCATAGCTTTTAAAATCCAACTATACACCATTTACGGAAAACAGACTTTAAGCACCAAGACACAGGTAGGTTGAAAGTAAAAGGATGGAAAGTGATATGCTTGGTAACCAGACCAGAAGAAGTTGATATAGCTACACTGATGCCAAACCAAGTCAACTTTAAGGCCAGCATGTTACCAGAGATAAACATCTGAGCATGAGAAAGGGGCCAACCCACTAAGAAGATATCACCAATCTTAATCTGTGCATATAATAACAGAGCTTTAAAATACATGTGAAGCAAAATTGACAAGACATAGAGGATAGATGAACTCACAATCATAATGGTAGGTTTTTGTTTTTTCTTTATTTGACAGAGAGAGAGAGAGAGAGAACACAAGCAGGGGGAGCAGCAGATGGAGAGGGAGAAGCAGGCTCTCTTCTGACCAGGGAGCCTGATGTGGGGCTCAATCCCAGGACCCTGGGATCATGCCCTGAGCCGAAAGCAGATGCTTAACTGACCGAGCCACCCAGGTGCCCCCATAATGGCAGATTTTAACATATTTCAAATGTGTTATAGAATTATTAAAAAGCAAGAAAGTTGAATAATGCAATTAGCAAAAGACTTAATTGACATATATAGAGCACTGCCCTCTAAACCCACAATATGCACATTGTTTGGAATCACACATGAAGCATTTACCAAAACTGATCATGGCTGGGCAACAAAGCCAGCCTCCAAAAACTCTTCCCAGTTTTTGGAGGCTGGCTTTATTAAAATAATAAAGAATATTCTTCCCACAGTGGAAGTAAAGTCAGGGGAGGGGACTAGAAAATCCCCCAACTGTTTAAAAACTAAACTACACAATTCTAAATAACCCATGGGTGAAAGAAGAAATCAGAAAAGACAATGGAGAATATCTGGAAGTAGGTGATAATGAAACTATGACCAATTAAAACCTGTGCTGGAGGGGTGCCTGGGTGGCTTAGAGGGTTAAGCCTCTGCCTTCAGCTCAGGTCTTGATCTCAAGGTCCTGAGATCAAATCGCGCATCGGGCTCTCTGCTCAGCAGGGAGCCTGCTTCCCCCTTTCTCTCTGCTTGCCTCTCTGCCTACTTGTAATCTCTCTCTCTCTTTCTGTCCAGTAAATAAATAAATAAAATTCTTAAAAAAAAAAGAAAAAAAAAACACCCTGTGCTGGAAAGCTAAAACTGAGTGTAAGAGAAAAACTCACAGCTTGAAATTATTACAAAGAAGATGGGCCGAAAGTCAGTCTCTCAAGAAACTAGAAAAAGAATAGCAAATCTAAAATGTGGAAGAAAGAATGAATAAAAACAAGGGCAGAGGTCCACGAAATAGGAAACAAATTCACAATAGAGAAAAGTCAAAAAGCTCCTTCTTTGAAGACCTCAATAAAATTGATCAAGAAAAAGGAAAAAGACTATCCCCAAATCAATAATATAGTATATGTTAACTAACTTGAATTTAAATCAAACCAAAAAATTTAATTAAAAAAAGGAGAAAGAAAGAAATATGTATAACCAATATTAGAAAAGGAAAAAGGGACATAACTATACACTGCGTAGCCACCCATATCACACGCTCTTGCAAAGATTGAAAAAGAAGGGATGACCCCCCAATCAGATTTGAGGCCAACGAAACATTATACCAAAACCCATCAAGGACATCACAGAAAGGAAAATGGTAGGCTAGTCTTTCTTTTGAAGGCAGATGCAAAAATCCTAGATAAAACATAAGTGAAATTCAACAACATATGAAAATAATAATACATTAGGTCAAATTTGGGTTTATTACAATGTAAGACTGATTTAACACTTAAAAGTCTATGTAATTTACCACATTAACATCAAGAATATAAGAACCATATGATCTAGATAGATCCAGAAAAATAAAACATTTTATGAGATTTAATGCATTAAAAAAAAAAACCCAAAACTCTTGAAAACATGGGGTAAAATGGTCCATTTTCAATTTAATACAAAATGTAAACAAAAACTTTAAGTAAACTTCCTAATGATGGACTATTGAAGCTGTCCTCATAGATCAGGAATGAGTCAATGATGCCACACAATTCGCCATTATATTGTAGGTCCTATGTGTGTGTGATAAGGCCAGGGGGAAAAAAGGCAGAAGAATTATAAAGAAAGAAATAAAACTCATTATTTGCCTAAGACATGATTGTGTACCTGGACAAGCCAAAGAGATTTACATAAAGTATTTACATTAGTAAATTTAGAGAGGTTACTGAATATAAAACCAAAACACCCCAAAAATCAATTGTATTTCTCAGTGCAGTAATTAACAAGGAGAACATGAAATTTCAAAAAATGCCTCATTTACAATAGTATGAAAATCAAATGCCTAGAAATAGATACATTAAAATATGTGCAAGACCTTTAGACGAAAGCTTCAAAGCATCCTTGGGAGAACTAAGTGCTCCGTGCGTGGAGGGCACGTCATCTCCAGGGACTGCAAAACCAGCATTGTAAGGGCGCCAGTTTTCTCAGATTGATCTGTGGGTTGAACCCAATCCTAAGCAAAATTCCAGCGTCGTGAAGCTTGGCAAGCTGATTCCAAAAATGGAAATGCAAAATGCTAAAATAGCCAAGAGGATCTTGAATTAGAACAAAGTTGGCTTCCTTCTGCTCAGACACTTCCTTCAACTTCTAACCTAAGCACATCAGCTTTTTGTAGGCACAATTTATAAAGAGTACATGCTTGTACTTTGTTTTAAGGAACTTTCTGAAAGTTTTCTTTCTTACTCTGGGGTATTACATCATTTATATTTTTTTATTCTGGTTGCTATACTTTTCCCTACTTCTCTTATGTTGGTCTTTGTTCTACTTCTTTGTTGTTTCTTCATTTTCATTTTTTAAATTAAATTTAATTTCATTTTTTCACTAGTGTGGAGAGGTGCTTTACAATATTTTCTGGTCTTTGAAAGTTACATATCCTGGTTTTTAATTCTAACAATGATTGTATTGATCATTCTTAACACAGGTTCACGAGCTAGCCTTTTCTGATTCTCAGGGTGAAGGTTTGAATGTCATTTTTTTTTGTAAAAGATTTTATTTATTTATTTGAGAAAGAGAGAGCACAAGCAGGGGAGGAGCCGAGGGAAGGGGTGAAATAGAACCCCCAACCCGCTACTGAGCGTGGAGCCCCCAACAGCTCGGCTCTATCCCAGGACCCCGAGACCATGACCTAAGCCAAAGTCAGATGCTTAAACCCACTGAGCCACGCAAGCGTCCCTACATGTTACGTTTTGATTTGTCATCTATTGCCGCATCTCCCCAAGCGTCCGAGGACACACACGTGCACGCATGCACGCACCCTCCCACCCCCCCGTGCTTGCCGTACTATCTTCTAACCACTTTTCCACCTTTTAAGTATAATCTGGCATCTTATATCCACTGTTTTTTACACTCGAACTCCTCCCTTTTATGAATAAATGCATTATTGATGTTCCAAGAGTCCTGCACTCCTCCCAGCCACATGGAGTCTCTTTTCAGGCCCCCACTTTTGCCTCATGTCTTCGCTTAAAGGAGCACATCTTCACCCAACGCACTCCAGTGTTTTGAGCCACCAAAACGTGAGTTTTTATTATACTCGGACAAGGTGTTGTGGGGGTTGTTTTGGCCACTTCCCTTGGTTAAAAGTTCAAGTGGGATAAAGTAAAAATGACATGAAATAATAGGAAGAAAATGTCTGAAAGCATTACATTTTTTTAAAAAGAGAAACATTTTGGAAGAAAAATAATTGGAGGAAACTTGTCCTTCCAGGTATCACACAACAACGTGAGAGTACAGTACTCCAACAGACATAGTAGACTGAACGGCATAGCACATCCCAACAATGCAGTATCCCGTGAATCTCGTGTCTAGTAAATTAATAAGCAAAGTAGTGAACAGCAAAAGAGACCCAGGCAGATGTAGAGTCCAGTGAATGAAAAGATGTGGTATTTCAAACGTCTGAGGAAAAGACGATGTACTGGCTTTTCCTAGGGGAAAAGAAAAGATAATGTGACTTTGAAGCAGAGGGTTCCCAGATTTCATAAACATCGATGCAGGTAGCTCTGTGTTTGGTCCCTGAGAGGTGGGCGCGTTAGAGTCACAGCTGACACTTAGTCGCACCTGTTGTAGTGTAGGTGCGTGTGCAAGACTGCATGTGTGTCTGTGGTGGTGTGAATGTGTGTGTGAGGGAATGCATGGTGTGTGTGTGGAATGAGTGTGTATGAGTGAATGTGTGTGAGTGAATGTGGTATGTGTGTGTGAATGTGGTGTGTCAGTGTGACTGAGTGAATATGTGTAGTGTTAGTGTGTGCGAGTGAACGTGTGGAGGTGTGTGTGTGTGTGAATGTGTGTGAGCGAATGTGTGGTGTATATGAGTGAATGTGAGTGATTATGTGTAGTGTGAGGGTGAATTTGTGTGAGAGTGAATGTGGTGTGTGTGTGTCAGTGAGTGTGAGTGAATGTGTAGGAGTAAATGTGTGTGTGTGAGTGAATGTGGTGGTGAGTGTGACTGAATGTGTGTGAGTGAATGAGTTGTGTGTGTGTGGTGTGAGTGTAAGTGAATGTGTCAGTGAATATGTAGTGTGAGGGTGAATTTGTGTGAGAATGTGGTGTGTGCCAGTGAGTGTGAGTGAACATGTGAGAGTGAATGTTGTGTGTGTGTACATGTGAATGAATGTGTTTGTGAGGGAGCGTGAGTGAACGTGGTGCGTGTGTATGTGTTGGGGATGCGGGTGTCTGCAGGGGAGGAAGCGGGGCCCTTTGAGAAGGTGGTGCTCTAGGAAGCGGGAGCAGAAGCGGCGAGGGGAAAACCAGACGCTGTGGGGCCCAGGCCCGGCGGGTGGTGGTCGGCCCCGGCCTACACATGCAGCTTCCTTGGTCACCTCTAGCTCCACGATGAACGTCCCAATTTCACAGGTAAGAAAAGTGAGGTTCAGGGTTTAAATAACCTTCCCAAGATCCCGATCTTGGGCAGTCTGAGCCCAAAGCCTACTCCTTGCCCCGTGTAGTGTGGCCCCCGCGTGGGCTGTGTGCGCCCCTGCACCCGCGGGCCCCGCCACCCTGCCCCAGGCGTGGCCCTTGCTCGCCGTGTGCGGCTCAGCTGTGTGAGTGGGGGGACGCACACCCCAGGGGACGCGGCTTAAAAGTGAACGTCCCGCGGTCATCCCTTACGCCCACTTCAGTCGTTAGCCCGGGCTGTCTGTTCTCCGGTCACGTGTAACAGCGATTCTCTTGAACTTGGATTTTCTGATCCCGTCTGGCTGAATGCCTTGTGGGGTCTGCCGGGCAGCTTTCTCGGGTCACAGACCAGCCTCAAGCCCATGTGTCAGAGGGCCTCGCTGGACACTGGAGACAGCTCTGCCTTTCAGAACGGCTGTATGCGAACAGCACAGAATAACGTCCAGCTTATAATCCGAGACTCGGGGCGGGGGGAGAAACTGTCTACTGTCCTAGAAGAAGTCTGGCCATCTGTTGGTATACGATGTTGGTTGACCTTGCCCCTTCTCTTAATACGCTCCAGAGCTTGACCAGGGCAGCTGGGGACAGGAGAGCCCAGGAAGGAGGTTTGCGTGTGGTCCTGGCCCTTTATTCAAACATCTTAGTGTCCCTTCAGGATTCTAGCACAAAACTACTGTCGGGCACCCGAGCCTTCATACCAGCTTTCTTCCCTCCGTCAGGACGCAGGAGTGATACACCTCTGGGCTGACCGCTTGAGAGAAAACTACCAGAAAGACAGAGTGAGGCCCTTACAAATCGGAAATTTAATTTGGTGGAAGTAGTTGGGCCAAGTAGTTGAATGTACTTGACAGGCTGATCTGGCCTTGGGAGTAAAGGGGGCAGGGACATAAGAGGACAGAAAGGAATTCCTATCAAAACTCCTTGACCAAGAATACAGTCAGGTCTCCAGCCTAGCTCTGCCAACTAGCTACCAGGAAGGTAAAGACGACTTCCAGGTTAAAACAATACTGGAGTGCCCCGTATTTCTATCAAGCCCAACCCCTTCCTGGGTCCTACAGGTCTGGCCTGGGTCGCTCGCCAGCCTGTCCAGCCCCTCTGACCCCACTCTACCCAACTGCAGCCACTTTGGCCTCCGGGCCAGGCTCGGAGCCCCAGCCAATTCCTTTGTCTGGAAGGCCCTCTACCCCCCGCCATGGCTGACTCCTCACCTGTCCTGCTTTCACCTTAATATCAGCTTCTTGGAGCGATGGTGGTGGATATCCACCCCCCCACACCCATTTCCCCACCATCTAAAGAAGTGCTGGGGGATGAATGGTGTCCCCCAAAATCCTACATTGAACCCTAATCTTAGAGCCTCGAAATGTGACTATATTTGGAAGTAGGACCTTGAAAGAGGGGATTCAGTTAAAATAAGGCCATTGGAGTGGGGCCTAGTCCAACAGCACTGGTGTCCTTATAGGAGATTAGGACACACAAAGACACACATGGCATGTCGCCATAGAGAATAGACCATGTGGGGCCACAGTGCAGGGGGCCCTTGTGCACACCACGGACAGAGGTCTCAGGAGGAACTGAACCTGCCCACACCTTGATCTTGGACTTCCAGTCTCCAGATCTGGGAGACATGAATGAGGAGAACAAAGACAAGAAAAATGTAACCAACACTGAACCATCTTCTGTGTGGTCCACAGATGCACATCTGAGATGTATGGAACATGCTTTGCCAAAGGGTCTCATGACTAATGTTTTACTAGATAATGAAGGGTAACCTTATCTTGACAATAGTTAGGTCCTTCTAAGGTCCTAGAAACCTCACTTTCAACAGACACAAATTCTTTAGAGACTTTGCTATCCCTGACGCTTACTAACATAACAAAGGCAACTTTTTGCACAGAAAATGTCTTGAGAATTCTTTCTTGACCATTCACTCACTGACCCCCACATCATAATTTGGCTCCCAAAGTGGGGCCTACCTTTTCGTCTGGACTCTGAGTCATAGTACAGGTGCAAACTTGGTGAGTGACTCCCAGAGTGACTCCCTCTTCTTCACTCTCATGCCGGGGCTCTTCCAGGAGTGCGGTCTCAGTGGAACCCGTTCACGTGGATTGCTTAGGCTGTAGTCCTCTAGCCATTCTACGGGGAGGGTTTTGGCTAGAAGCTAGTACCATGGCCAGAATGGTAATGAGACCCAGAAACTTGATGCCCTCTCTTCCTTCCTGTTCTTATACAAAGTTGTCTACCTCGGGGACGGGACAGGCACTTAAGTCATCATGACGGCTGCCAATCTTGACTTCCATGTGAGGTTTCCTCCTCATTGGTCTAATGTGATCCTCTTCATATCCCTGGTCTAGTTGCTTTTGGCCATGGGACCTCCGCTTGGAGCCGGCCAAAACCAATACGCAATTGAATTAAAACCCAACCGGGGACCTGTTTCCAAGGGAAGTTGGCTGTGAAAGACGCCATGTGTTGGAATGTTGCTTAGACCATGATGGACTTCTATCCTCACTGCTTTCCATCAATGTTCTCTGCTAACTACTTACAGCATTGTGTAATTTCCCCTTGTAAAACTTTTCTAGTGTTTTCCATGGGTTGAAAACAGCAGGTTCTTCTTGGCACGGCACATTAGTTAGGTCCATTCACTGGCACCCATTTGTAGCCCAGGACACAATGGGGGAAATGGAGGGATGCCAGCATCCCTCCTCTAGTGCAAAACTGCATTCGTAGCAATTTTGTTGGAGGGATGCCTCCAGTTGCTTTGACTCTAGAAACCTCGAACACATCCTGCATGGGACTCCACCATTTCTTGGTAATGGACCTTTCTCTACTTTTCTAGGAACATGGGTTCTTCTTTTAGTCCCCAAGGATTTTCTCTTGGTATGCCTTTTCACCCTCTAGAGTCAATTCAGACGGCAAGAGTTAAGAAAGACAAGCCTGTTCATCATCGCCTTCTCCTTTTCCTCCCCCCGCCTCTCCTCCTCACCAGCACCACTTTTTCTCCTCCTCTTCCTCCTCCTCCTCCCCTTCCCACTCCTCCTCCTTCTCTTTCCTCTTCTTCTTCCTCTTCCCCTTCCTCCTCTTCTTCTTCCTGAGGAAAAATGGCCCATTAATGGGACATTAAACTTGAATATGATGCACCAGTTAGATCTCTCCTGCAGGAAACAGGGCAAGTGGACAGAGGTACACTATGTCCAAGCCTTCATGGTCCTAAAACTGGGATCCCAACCTCAGGGGCTCTTGCAGAATGTGTTTGGCCACTAGCCAGGCTAATAAGCCCCCTCCTGATGGATTGGATGATGAATGCCCATTCCTCCTAATAAACCTCGGCTACTGGAGGAGCCACAAGCCTCCCACTAAAGGAGACATTGATGCTATCACTAGCCCTCTTCCTTACAAGCCTCAAGACCCCTCTGCTCCAGGTCCAGCTGGACACACCAGGAACAGAATTCCCCATCTCCTGGCAGTTCCCCCTAAATCAGCGTTGCATCCCTTAGGGAGGCTGCTAATGGAGAAATGGGCATTATCGGAGTCCATGTCCTGTCCTCCATGGCACACTTGGCTCAGATAAAATAACTATTAGGTCAATGTTCTGGGAACCTTTTTCAGTTTTTCAAGGGTTTTGAACAAGTAGTCACTGTGTTTGATTTGACCTGACAAGATATACATAAATATATCTTGTGTATATACACATACACACATATATATGCATATAGGGATGATGTTATATATATGATATATGATAAACACACATATGTGACGTGTGTCTGTCTATCTATCATATTGAATCTTTGTTGAGGAAAAACTGGCCACAAGAGATGGAGAATGTTATCTAAGGGGCACTGCTGTCCCAGTGACTGAGCCACACTGGAAATGTCAGGAAAACGGAGGGAGAGAGAGAGATGCGATCCTATGACCCCTTCCCTGTTAGAAGAAATGAAAAAGGATTCTCCAAATCTGTAAATTTGAACAAAATCCGGAAAGTCCCCCAAATTGCTGCTGACAATCTGGCTGTTGCAGGCTTCACAGAAGCTCTCTGTAAATATACACACCAGGACCCGAAGACACCGGCGGGAATAGCTACTTTAAACACAGTCTATGTGAGCTGGTGACGCCTGACATCTGCTGAGATGCAGTTTTTCTGGTCTTTCCATCCTGTTCCACTCCACTCCTTGGGCGAGATTTCATATATAAACCAGGGAGCTGTTCTGCTCTTATAAGGAAGAGTATGGCTTGTCCTCTTGAACACCTGGAGACCAGACCCTTACCCTGACGTCCCTTCTAATATCCGGAAGGTAGTAAACCCACAGGTCTGGGATTGCCCTGTCCCAGGATGGACTCTTAAAGCCCAACCCGTGAAAGTGGCCTTAAAAGACCCAGCCGCTATGCCTCATAGGAGACAGTTTCCCTTAAAGCCAGAGGCAGAATGAAAGCTGGGTTACACCACTTCTTGACACGTTTCTCAAACCTGGTACTTTAAGGCCTTGTCAATCTCCTTGCAACGCTTCAGTTTTACCAGTCAAGAAGCCAAGGGGGGACTCTCGAATGGCCTAAGATCGAAGAGCTCTACGTGGGACGTGGGTCCCTTTTCATCCCATGGCACCGAGTCCGTATACTCTTCTCTCCCAGGTCCCTGGGGATCCCCATTGGTTTACAGTACTTGATTTATTTGTTAAATTTGAATTCAATTAGCCAACATATAGTCATCATTAGTTTTGATGGAGTGTTCAGTGATTCATCTGTTGCATGTAACACTGCTTGACTTAAAAGATGCCTGCCTCTGCATCCCGCTAAGTGAGGAGGCACAGCCTCTACTCGCTTTTGAATGGGCCTCACCTTTAAGCCCACAGGCAGCTCAATTAACCTGAATGGTCTTGCCCAGGGATTTAGACTGTCCTCACTTGGGGCTGCCCTCAGTAAAGACTTCCGAAAAGGATCCTTGCCTCATGGGACTATAATTCAAAATGTAGAGGATATTTTATTTTATTTTACTTTATTTTATATTTTATTTATTTATTTTTAAAAATTTATTTATTTGACAGAGAGAGAGAGAGAGAGAGAGACAGGGAGAGAGGGAACACAAGCACGGGGAGTGGGAGAGGGAGAAGCAAGCTTCCCTTCGAGCAGGGAGCCTGATGCGGGGCTCGATCCCAGGACTCTGGGATCATGACCCAAGCTGAAGGCAGACGCTTAAGGACTGAGCCCCCCAGGTGTCCCATGTGGTTGACATTTTAATCCATAGTCCCACAAAGGAAATGTCGGATAGTAATTCCATAACCTCACTTAATTTCTTGGCAGACAGAGGGCATCACGCCTCCCCTAAAAAGGTACAAATATCTACACAGAAAGTACAATATTTGGGATATGAACTAAGGCCAGGTCATAGAACTCCACCTTCTGTTAGAAAAAAGCTTGTGTTAGATCTTGGGTCCCCAACTACAAAGAACTCCACACTTTCCCAAGCATGGCAGGCTTCTGCCACCTGTGGATTCCTGGATTTGGGTTCTTAGCCAAGCGATAAGATGATTCAGTTAAAGGTCCCAGTGAAGAGACTTTGCTCTGGACTAAAGTCCAGCAGACAGCCTTCAAAGCGTCCCATCAAAGCTTTTATCAGCCCCAGCTTTGGCTCTACTGAACTTAGGAAAAGCTTTTGCTTTACGTGTAGCAGAAAAAAAGGGTCATGTTTTGGGAGTTCAGACCCAAAAAATGAGGACATGAAATGGGTCTGGTGGGCTATTTTTCACTTGACAACGTAGTTCACGTGTGGCTGGCTTGTCTTCGAGGGGTGGCTGGCCCCGCCCGCCTGGGAGAGGACGCCCCAGAACTTCCACAGGACAGTACCAGCCTATGATGACTACACATCAGGTCCAAAGTGCTTTAGAAACTAAAGGCCACTGACAGATTATGAGGGGAAACTTACTAAATACCAGGCTTGGCTTTTAGACACACCGGAAGACTTCCTCGAGACCTGCCAGACCTGAAACCCAGTTGCCCTGAGGTCCAGCCCTGACCATTGTTCTTCTGTAAAACATAACTGCTCAGATGTTGTTGATCCCATGTATTCTAGCAGATCAGTCTTGGAAGATTCTCCTACGGGTGATGCACATGACGAAGGGTTTATGGAGGGCAGCAATTTCATGGTGAAGGGTGTGCCACGGTCTGTCTAACCCAGACTATTGAGGTCACAGCCCTCCCAGCACATATGTCCACCCAGAAAGTGCAGCTAATCGCACTTCTTTGTGCTTTACAGTTGGCAAAAGACCTCAGGGTTACTATCTATACTGACTCTAAATATGCTTTCCTAGTCTTACATGCACAGGGCAATTTGGAAAGAGAGAGGCTTATTAACAAGCCATAACTTTCCCATTAATATGGGCCTGAACTAACAGCCCTTTTACAGACTGTACCCAAACCTAAGACAGAGGCTATAATTCACCTCAGGGGACGTCAGAAGGACCTGTCGAGGGACTCTAGAGGCAATCACCTGCAGATGGTGCAAGTCCCGAGTCCTACACCAGTCCAGACACCAGTAACAGATATAGCCCCAGTCTACTCGGACCAAGAAATCTGGGTAGCCCCAGAATGGGGATTTTCAAAAAAATGCACAAGACTGGTTTAAAAACGATAGAGGAAAAGTCTTTATACCCAAAGGCAACCAATGGAAACCAATGCATGGTATACATCAGGCTACTCGTTTGGGTGAAAAGGCCGTGCAGCAGATGACTAAGAACACCTCTGATGGGATTCACGTAACCACTAGGAACCCTGTGTCGTTTGCACATAAGTAAATCCCAGAGGGCTCAACCCTGCCCCTTAAAACCAGTCCAAAGTCGGGGGACATATCTTGGGGAGGACTGGCAACTAGATTTTACAAATGCCATCTTGTAAAGGATATAAATACTCACTGGTCTATGCAGACACCTTTTCTGGATGGATAGAAGCGATCCCTTGTGAAACAGAAAAGGCCACTGAAGTGACAGAATGTTTATTAAGGGAAAGCAACCCTAGATCTGAACTGCCTTGGTCTGTACAAAGGGACAATGGACCATCCTTTATTGCACAAATAACTGAGCAAATTAGCCCAGGACTTAAAATTTAACTGCTGTTTGCATTCGGCCCAGCATCCGACATGTTCTGGGAGGGTGAAAGAGGACACCCACACCTGAAAATGACATCTTGCCAAAGTCAGCATTTCCACTCAAGAAAACTGGGTTACTCATTTACTAGTAGGACTTCCCAGAACGAGAATTGCCCCAGAGCAACCAGCAGGGGGAAGGCCCTTTGAATTACTGTCTGGATGCCTGTTCTCACCATAGATCTGTCCAGAGATGGGGCCTACAGCACTCTGTTGAATTACTCACTCGAGGGTGGGTTAATCCCTGAATCTCGACACCAATACTCCTAGACCATATCCTCCCTAAACCTGATCTGACAGTAACTAACATGCACCTCAGACAGACCCGAGAGATGGGATTTACTTAGAGAATAGGAATTCTAGGAGAGGGGGACTTGACTCCAAAACGGAAGGGTCCCTACTAGCCGGATCACGTATCATCGCCATACAATGAGAAAGCCATTCCTCGTGGATTCTTTTACCAAGAATTCAACCTGTATCTTCCTCACAGGACCCCACGGTGCCAACTTCCATGCTTTCTTACTCCCGTGAACCTGTGGAAGACCTCAGACTTCTCTTCAAATGACACCGAATATTGTACCTCTCTTTCTCATTCTCTTTTCCCCAATTTGTACTGATAATTCCTTCTTAACACGGGCCCAGCGTTTTGCTGAACATCAAAATCAAACAGCTTGCCGGATACATAGGATTCTGCCTTTTGGGCACATCTGGTCTGCCTTGGTGGGTCTCCCCATCACGGGCTTTCCTTCTATACCCGTGTCTCAGTTACAACCTGTGACACAAGTATGATGATATTTCCTGATAGATCTATCACAAAACAAAATGTTGCCCTCTGGCCTGTGATCAGAACCACTTGGAATCTCCTCGGCCATCATCCACAAATAAATACGTACCAGAGAATGTCTAAATGACAAACTCCAACTTATCGGTATATGCAGGATAGAATATATCAGATCTGGAACAAATATATATGGCTCACCCCCACAACTGGGCGGCTGAGTCTGAAAACGATTCTCTGCTGGGAACAGAGAAACCATAATGATGATACCTGGGCGAAGGGCCCAGGACAGTTAAGATGGCCGCCATCCGAAATACGTTCACTGATCATTGTTCTTCAGGCCACTGATTGGTTTGCTTCTGATTAGACAAGCAGGCCCAGAATTAGGCAGCAGGCTCCTAATGGGACCCAGTGGGTACATGGCTGTAACCTAAGGCCATGGCTTCCCCTAGGCTGGCTAGGTCATTGCACTCTGGGTTTTATTTGGATGAACCAATGCACTTTGAAAACCATTACTAACCCAGCCAACCTTCCGAATTCAAAAGAACTGCGGACACACTTCACGTTTCACTGGTGTGGACACTTACCTTTGTTCCCTCTTTATGACTGGGGGATGTCACTTGGTACATGGAAGCCCTTGATAAGTACACGATCAAAGTCCTAAATGACTCCCAGGCAGCACTGTGGGTTAGATACTGAAGTAACACAGATGCCTGAAGCAATCCTACAAAATAGAGTAGATTCAATGTTCTGACAGCAGCCCGAGGAGGCGGGCGCCCCAGGATCAGAATGGGATGCTGTGAATATATCTCAGATCGTCACAAAAATGTAACAGGATTGCTAGAAGATATGAATACTCCTACCAGCGCTTCAAACCATCCCTCCCACTGCTTTAATAATTAAACTTCTGGACTGGAGGGAGATTTTGGTCATCAAAGGATCTTATTTGGGCTTCTTTTTCATTCATTTTAATCACGTTTTGCTGTTTTTTCTGAAGTCTCTCTACTGGTAGAGACACCTTCACGCAGACAGAGGATCCTTTCTACTCAAGGAGGTTTGTGCATGTTGTCTACCTTGGATTCAGCTGCCTCTGCCTTTCAAAATTCCTACATATACATTCCCAACTGACCAGTGCTGACCGGTAGAAGAGATGTCCCTCCCCTCCTTATTCAGTAAGGTGAAGTGGGAGAAGACAAGACCTTCCACCCTGAGCAACCTGAAAAGTTTAAGGGTCAAAAATGTTCTGGGATTGGGGGGGGGGCCTGGGTGGCTCAGTTGATAAGGGACTGCCTTTGGCTCAGGTCATGATCCCAGAATCCTGTGATCGAGCGCCATATTGGGCTCACCGGGAGGCCTGCTTCTCCCTCTCCTACTCTCCCTACTTGTAGTATCTGTCTTGCTGTCTCTCTCTCTCTTTCTCTCTGTGTCAAATAAATAAATAAATAAAATTTTTAAAAAATATGTTTGGGGGGAAATGAGGAGAAGAATAAAGAGGCAAGAGAAATATGACAACAACAAAAATCATCTTAACATGTGGCCCACTGATACACATTTGAGACATACAGAAGGTGGCATTGCCAAAGGGCCTCATGACCAGAGTTTTACTGGATAATGAAGGGTAAACTATTTTTTAAAATATTTTAAAAAGATTTTATTTATTTATTTGACAGAGAGAGAGATCACAAGTAGGCAGAAAGGCAGGCAGAGAGAAAGGGGGTAGCAGGTTCCTTGCTGAGCAGAGAGCCCAATGCAGGGCTCCAACCCAGGACCCTAGGTTCATGACCTGAGCCGAAGGCAGAGGCTTAACCCACTGAGCCACTCAGGCGCTCCAAGGTAAGCTATCTTGACAATAGCTAGCTCTCTAAGGTCTGACAAGCCTCACTTTTTTTTTTTTCTGTTTAGAGAAAACATAATTTTTTTTTAATTTAAAAAATTTTTAGTAAACATATAATGTATTATTAGCTCCAGGGTACAGGTCTGTGAATCGCCAGGTTTACACGCTTCACAGCACTCACCGTAGCACATACTCTCCCCAGTGTCCATAACCCCACCCCCCTCTCCCCACCCCCTTGACCCCTGGCAACCCTCAGTTTGTTTTGTGAGATTAAGAGTCTCTTATGTTTTGTCTCCCTCCCAATCCCATCTTGTTTCATTTATTCTTCTCCTACCCTCCAACCCCCCCATGTTGCATCTCCACTTCCTCATATCAGGGAGATCAAAGCCTCACTTTGAACAGACACAAATTCCTAGAGATGTCACTATCCCTGAGGCCCACTAACTACAAAGCGAGCATCAGCCACTCCTCTCAGCCCTAGGCTGCTCCTCCTGCCCATGGCTCCTGCCCCTGTGCTGTAATAAAGTCACTTTTTTTTTTTTCACCAAAACCATCTCGAGCATTCTTTCTTGACGGCTCGCTCACCAGCCCCACGTCTGTAAGTGCCCGTGAGCCCCATGTGCGCGCTGTCCTGGCCCGCTCTCCCTGCCACTGAGCCCCTGCGTTTCATTCACGTGTAAATTAGACTCCCAAGCACACATTTGGTTCTGGGCTCACTTCCCCTCCGAGAACCCCGCCAAACAGGGGCCACTGCTGTGAAGAAGGACCGTGAGGAGCCATTAATTCTCCTCCCGCAGAAAGGCCTGAACCACACAGGTACGCTCAGACGTCCCCGTGGGTTTGTCAGTTCTCTGGTTCCTGAACTTGTCCGGGTTGATTTTTCAGAGGCCTCGGCTCAGTTAGGTGACCTCCAACCCTCTCGATGCTTGCAATGGATCGTCAGCCTTTTTGGAAACGTTCAAAGCCATTGCTGCTTGTTGGGTTTTGGCTCACTTCCGCCAGCTTGTTTAAGCTGCTGTATACACCGCATATAGATGAGCTTATGTTGTTTTGAAGAGATTTGTATGAAATTCCTAGAGATAACTTCTGATAAGCCTAATTCAGGCTCACAGGAATGGGAGAAGAATGGGCGACGGGGATACATAGGGAATTAGTGACTCTGAATGGACTCGGACCATTTATATGGTTCATGTTAGAGAGAAAGTCTTAAGTCTTTCATTTTGGACCTTTCATTTTGGACTCTTTCATTTGGACCCTTTCAAATCACCCTTTCATTTTGGACCTAACAAATGGGCTCAGGTTGTGTGTGTTTCGATCTTCTCAAAATTGCTCCAGGATTTAAGACCCCTGAGGGTCACCTCTTCCAAGAAGCCTTCCCTGACCTTCTCAAGATAGAGAAATGTCCCTCCTCCCTCCCCCTGCTTCTCACTCCCAGGAAAGCCCCACAGCTGACCTATCCCCGCTGCAGTCATTCCCGCAGCCTCCCCCTTCTGACTGGGTTGTGGCTTCCTGGTCCTGCAGGGCCAGTGGGCACTTGATGAGTAGGAAGGTTGGAATAAATCCCCTGTGAAAGGCAGGGTAACACAGGTCTGGTTTTGAGGGCAGGGGCCTGCCATCCTGTTGGCCCATCTGGGATCTGACCCCACACACACGGCAGCAGGTGGGAGCCCAGGAAAGTCTGGGTGTTTGACGGCAGCCTGGGGGCTCTGGGGGGAACACCGGAGAGCAGGCTGGCACCTCCTACCCTCTCTTCTCCTCCTGTGCTTGCCTCCAACAGCCCAAGGCCTTGACCTGCCCCAGAATATTATCAATCCCTCTAGTGGATCCCTCTGGAGTAAAACTTAGTAATTTTTTGGTGGTGTTTTTTTTTTTTTTTTTTTTTTTGTATACATGGTGATATTTTCAAGGGCGGAATTTTCTGAAAAGAGATCACTTGCCTGGAAACAGTACAAGGGTGGTTGGCTTTATGGGTTAACCTGGCTGGGCCATGGTACCCAGTGGTCTGGGGAAACACTAACACCGGTGTTTCTGTGAAGGTATTTTATCCATATCATGAATGTTTATCGTCAATACTTTAAGCCAAAGAGAGAACCTTGATAATGTGGGTGGGCCTAATCTGATCAGATGAAGGCCTTACTAGCAAGCATTAAGGTTTCCCAGAGAATAAGGAATTCTGCCTCAAGGTGGAAACATCAACTCCTGCCTGAAACTCTGGCCCACCTTCCTGCCCGTCTGCCCTATAGGTTTCAGACTTGCCAATTACTTAGAATATATCTTTTTTTTTTTTTTTTTTTTTTTTTTTTTTTTATTTTAAGAAAATATTTTAATGTATCACCATGGCATTTTACAAAAATACACAGAGAAGGAAATGTTAATTTGTATATAAATTTTACATAATATAAAATTTTACTATCATTACCAAATTTAAAGGGACTAAATTGAATGGAAAAACAAAATATCATCATCCTTCAACTTAGACAATCTGCAGCACATAGTAGGTATTTACTTATTTATTTATTTATTTATTTTTTAATTTTTTATTTTTTATAAACATATATTTTTATCCCCAGGGGTACAGGTCTGTGAATCACCAGGTTTACACACTTCACAGCACTCACCAAATCACATACCCTCCTTGGGAGAAGGGGGTGGGATTATAGAATATATCTTTTTATATCTATTTATTGGTCCATCGATCCGTCTATTGGCCTATTTTTCTGGAAAACCCTGACTTATAATTACATATTTAAAATGTAATGCTGTCATCGAAACAAGGGTACTTGTGTAAGGACAGGTGCTGTTCTGCTAAAGAAGGCAAGTTGACCCAGGCTCCTGTTCACCGAAGAAGGCAGAACGAATTCAGGAAGCAGACCCTGAGCTGGGCTAAGAGCCAGCCTAGCCTGGCCTAGAGGCCCTGTCTTGGGGGCTTAAACACCGTCTCATTTAATCAGAGCAACAGCTCTTCGAGGGAACACTTCAATGGTTTGCATTTTGCAGGTAAGGAAACCAAGGCTTCGAGCAGTCAGGGACAGGAGGAATCACACAGCGGTGAGAGGTGGCCGGGAGTCCTTCAAGCTCGGGCTCTTCCCGCAGCAGGACACGCCCCCAGGGGAGTGCAGGGAATTGGGGGAGGGGGGATTCTTTTTTTTTTTTTTTTAAAGATTTTATTTATTTATTTGACACTCAGATCACAAGTAGACAGAGAGGCAGGCAGAGAGAGAGGAGGAAGCAGGCTCCCCGCTGAGCAGAGAGCGCGATGCGGGACTCGATCCCAGGACCCTGAGATCATGACCTGAGCTGAAGGCAGAGGCTTAACCCACTGAGCCACCCAGGTGCCCTGGTTGATAACGTTTCTCCTTTTACTGTTTTAAAACAAATGAGCTATAATATCTCATCAGGTTAAAAATGTTCCCCATCACTTATCACTTTTATTGGAAATTCCAGTTTCTAAAACCAACACAGTAAATTTAACAAGGGATATAAATATTTAAAAGAAATTCTAAAGCAATTTCCTTGGGAAAGCACGGAATTACTTACTCCCTGAGAACCATCGCTGTTTAATTTACTGTGAGTATCCTGCATTCTAATTCACCTTATAATAAAATACGTTTTCCATGTCTTTTAAAATCCTTTTAGAAACGTAAAGTAAATTGTAGTTTTCCATTTAAGTGCAGGTATGAAATAATTCATAGTGAATTGATGCTTCAGACATATTATTAAATCCCAACGTGGTTTTTAATTTTCTCTGAGTGGTTATGGAGGGTCTGTGATGGCCAGTGAGTCATTGCATTCTTCGTTAATTTCATAGTCTGTCTACCATAGATCGGGGGTCTAAAGCTTTGGCCCTTGCCAGTTCCGGCCCTCTCTCTTTACAAATAAAGTTTTAGTGGGACACATCCATGTCTACTTGGTCCATGCTGTTTCTGGCTGCTTTTGAGTGATCACATCAGAGTTGAGTCATCGTGACTGAGACCCTACGGCCCACAAAGCTGAAAATATTTACTATCTTGCTAGAAAAATCTTGCCAAACCCTGCTGTAGGTGGTCAGACAGAGTGTTCCCCTTCTCCCTCCATTTCATCTTCCTCTTTCATAATTATGCCAAACATCTCTTTGTATTTAACTTTCAGGGAATGCTCTCACTATTATCATGCATTACTCATCCCAAGATCGTCTTAGTATTATGCATAATATTTTAATATTTAATTATCACTTCTAAAACACAGTGTTTTTAGCTATATAAATATTGCTGAGATTTGACTAGAGAAAAAAGTTTATTTCAGGCTTCAGGTCTGGTGGGTTTCTAGGTTTGAAATATACAGGCACACTGTTCGGGAATGAACTGCACACAGACTTCAAGCATCGTGTGCACAGCAGGTAGTGTATAAAACACCAGGCGAAGAGGAGGGTAAAAACCTGGAACCCTGCTTCTTCCTGGTGACTTCTTGGTTGTGCTTAAAGAAGAAACACCGTCGTGAAGATGCAGTTTGATCAGTGATATTCTTACATTCACTGACCAGGCAATGTATTTGTAGGAATCTGCATTTTACTCCCGGGGGACTTAAACCAATTTTCACTATGAATAGAAACATGGATTGCATGAACCTTTGTACTTTTTCTGAACTGCTCTTCCTAAGATGGCGGAAGGGTTTTTTTTTTCTCTGCTTTCTATCTTTTGAAGACATTGATTTGTTCTTCTCAAAAAGTGGAAAAAAATAACAAAAAACTTCATTATTTACTTTTATGCTTAGAAGTGTTTGTCTTTAGTGACATTTGACAAACAAAACACCATCTGACCTTCAAAATAAAATTCTTGCTCTCACAGATTCTGAGCTTTAGTGTTTGCTCTTAAGGCCTTCGTCTGATTAGGTGAGGCCCACCCACATTATTAAGGGTTCTCTCTTTGGCTTAAAAGTCAATTGATGAGAAACATTCATGATATGTACAAAATATTTTCTGTGAAGATACTTTGGGTGGGTAGGAACCCATTGGGAGGGTTGGTGGGCAGAACTCACCGGGAGGGTTGGTGAAGGTAGCCGCAGAGCTGGGCCGAGACAGGCAACGCCATGCATCGGTTTCCTGGTTCTCCAGAGCCTGCCACCATCTCCAGTCAGCCAGCACAGTTCCCGTGGGGCCTGGGGGTGCTGGGTGGGTTCTACGCAGCACATGACGCTCCTGGGATTAACACCAGATGGAAGCTTCTGAGACTTGTGACCCCTGACTTCAGTTTTTCCAGCCCTGTCTGTGGACGTCGCCACGGTAATGGGTGAGCTGGGGGTGGCGTGT
Source organism: Mustela lutreola (assembly GCF_030435805.1). Classification (NCBI taxonomy): domain Eukaryota; kingdom Metazoa; phylum Chordata; class Mammalia; order Carnivora; family Mustelidae; genus Mustela; species Mustela lutreola. The sequence goes on along the minus strand of NC_081294.1, from coordinate 4,911,233 downwards.
TGGGGGGTGTAAATGTCTGTCACCCTGGTCTTGGCACCTGTCTGTGCCGGCCTCCTGACTCCTCCCCATCTCATACACAGGTAATTTTCACACACATACACACAAGTCGATCCTCCTTACTAGAGGATTCCATATCGGTGATTGACCTGCTTGCTCAAATGTGTATTCTACCCCACCCCCAAGTCAGCACCGGCAACAGGGCCACAATCTCGGACACGTGCGGAGTCGGGGAAAAAGGAGTCACCCAGTGTGTGCTTTCATTTCCAGCGGAGAGAGAACAAAGCAGCGCTCTGCCTTCTCATTTCGAACCCCCCCGCAACAACAACCAAGTCTCCTTTATGCAGTCTAGAGTCCCATGTTGTCCTCGCTGTAGCACCTTCTGTGGATTTCCCTGTCTCAAGGGGCCCCAACACAGTGCCCACACGCTGTCTAGCTATCCTAGGGCAAGAAGGCTGTGATGGGCCCTGCAGAGAGGGGCGGGTTTGGACGCTCGCTGTAGCACTACTGACAGTGAATCCAATGTTAACAGATCGACTATATACATATAAAATAAGGTGTCTTCAATAATTCATTAATTAACAAGGAAGCAGAATTATGTATTGATTGGTTGATGGAAAGGTTATGACGAGAGGCTCAGAGGAAACTAACCCCGTATCTTCTTTAGGGGCCGTGGCCTAGGCTTCGCTAATTTGGTGTGTGCTGCCGCTTTGCCAATGTAAACTGAGTATCGAGAACCAGCTGTATCTGATGTCACAGAAACCTGATGTGTATCGTGTCCTGGGTGTAGTTGGGCATGGTAGTCCTGCTCTGGTGATAATGGGGGACATTGCCCAGCATCCTCTGCTCACCTGAATTCCCAACTTCAATTTTTGGAGCCCAAACGAAGGGACTTAAACATTTCTCCTTTCATCTCTAATTTGTGATTTGTCCCGATTTGTTGGGAAATGCAGGAACGTGGCAGGTCTCTAACACTTGTTTTGTTGCATTTGTTTTTATAATTTACAAGTGTCCCAAGGTTGGAGGTAAGCCCAAGGACATGCATGGTTTGGTCTGTGCAGTGTTTTTGAAACTTCCAAATCAGTTACATTTGGAAATCCAAAGATGCCGCATAAAATGCTGAGAGTCCGAGCATGTGCCTCTCCCTCCACCTCCTTGTTACCAATCTCCCAACCTTTCGCTTCTAAGCCTCTGAGCAACCGTACACACCAGTAGCTGCCACCTGTCCGTGAGGGCAGATCTGTCCTGGTCCTTCTCAGTCTGGACAGAGTGGACGAGCTAATGAACTCCTTGACCCTCTGGCTTTTGTGGAGCTCTTCCTCCAGTATGGTCTTTCTGGATCTTTCTTGATGGGGTTGATATGCTGCAGCAGACCACCTCCAGCTGGCTCCTCCATGTGGTTCAAGACCACCCCTAAAGCACACATGAGGGCTTTTCTTCCCCAGTCAAGGAGACATGAGGAAACCCCCACAAGGAAAAAGAGGCAACACAGGGTGCACAGGTGTCTCACTCTGAACCACGTATTTATGCTACCCACTGGGGACCAGGGATATAGACATAAGCCCCACCTGATGATGAATGGGGACACACTCACCCCAAGTTGGTGGGTCAGGTTGCACCTCATCCATAATGGAAAGTTTGGGTTCTAGGTATTAGAATAGTAAATCTTGACCATATCTCAACTGGATACAGCCTTTTTTATTTCCCTACTTACCTCATTGTTCTCTACTTCTAGGCATATCCGTGTCTCGGCTCCAAGGATGAATCTTGGCTGAGCACAGAAAGGATGGAAGGAGCGCCACCAGCTCAATGTCTGAGACGAGCATCAAGTCACCCTGGACATCCATTTGAGTCAGGACCCATGTGCCATCCACGGTCATGGGCATCTGGTATCAGAGTCGGAGGTGTTGAAATAGTAGCGCGTGTGTGGCTGGGGGTTTCCATCTGCCTCCTTCGCCGACCTTACGTCCCTTACCAGCCCTCCAACCCCCACCACTTCTTGCCAGAGGCCCTTTAGACAGAACTCCTGAATTCCTGCTTAGCTGTTCAATCTGACGCCATGCCCTGCAATGTATTTTTTTCATTCTTTCACTTTGTCATAGGTTTAGATGATCATAGAAAAGTTGCAAAACAGTAGAGAGTTCCCATATGCCCTTCATGCAATCATGAAACCATGAAATCAGCACTGACTACAGATCTTGTATAATTGTACCAGCTTTTCCTCGAACGTCCTTTTACGGTCCAGGATCCCACATCATGGTTAATTTGTTGTGACCTTCGTCTCCTCAGCCTATGACGGATCCTCAGTCGTGTCTTTCATGACCTCCGGCCCAGGCCCCCCTCTGGTGAACACGCTCCAGCCTCTGTTTTCACTACAGCTCAACACCCTGCTTCCTTCCCTCACCTGCCATGTGGACTCCCAACCAGTGTTCCAGACAGGATTATTTAGGCAAGTAATGCTAAGCCTCAGTCCCTCAACATAACGGCAGCTCACTCTCACTTACCCGAATCCGCGTGGGTGTCCCTGGTTGGCTGGGTGGCTCTCCTGAGAAGCCTTCCTCCATGTGGTGGGAACATCTTAGGACACAGAAAAGAAGAAAGACAAGTGTGTATGGAAGCTTTCATCGTTTCTTTAAACAGCACAAGCCAACACAGGCTCGCACCATTTCTGCCCATATTACATGGGTCAGAGCAAATCTGGTTGTCCCCAGAGGCAAGAGAAAGGGAACTGTCATTTACTGTAACCCAGGAGGGAAATGAAGCAAGGGAATCAAGTTAGAACGTCATCTCTGCTGCTGGCCACCCTTCCACCAAACTGCTTTCATTTTCTCCCCACAGGATAGAGCTTGCGCACTCTTCCCAAGAAAGAATGCACACAGCCGTTCAGCTACAGTAACCAACTCAGGGCCCAGGATGTCTGAGTGGATCTGGCCTCTCCGTGGAGAGCAGGAACAGCCTTTTTGGTCTGGTCCCCTGTGACCTGAGAAATACTTGACTTTCCACTGGTTTCCCTGATTTCCAATCCATAGTGGTGGATCGGGGTCTGGGAACACACGGAACCCTCCCTCTTGGAGAAAGGGAGCAGGGAAGGCTCACACCCATCACAGATGCACTTGAGTCCTGCAGGACCACTGTAATGACCTTCTCTGCTCTGGAGGCTGACATCCCGTGGAGACCACCCAGACCTCACCCTCTGGGGGCTCCTCCTTGGTCCTTATTATGCATGGCCACAGGGGAGTGGCCTTTGGAGAGTGTGTTCTCCTGGTGGCAATACAGCTTTGGGAGCTCAGTTCCTGTTTAGCAAAGACTGGAGAATCAGTTTGTTTTTACGTCCCAAACAACTGAAGGATTTTTGGGGTCCAGACTCATGGTATTCTTGGCAGTACAGTGGTTTCAAAAACTAAGTGGCTTCTGATCTAATTGTAACAGTAACCATACCCATTTTCTGGATGTCATTCTGGAAGCTACTTCGTTTCACCACTTCCTCCCTGCTCTGAATCTGTCTCAGCTCTCTGAGGCCACCGGGATGAGTGGGAAGTCCATGCACTTATTCACACCTTGGCCCTCAGTCACTTTAGGAACCTTAACTTAGAAGATGCACCAGTACTTAATGAGGTCAAAATATTTTTTATTCCATTACTTACTGGTTGGGGGCTAGACGCAAGTTACCTTTTGCAACCCTACAAGGTCCTGAATTCCTGGATCCTATTACCTTTCATTTTCTACTTACAAAATAGCCAATTACTCCCTGAGCTCATCTCTTTCTTGCATTGCCTTTCCAAACAGGCCACTTCCAATTAAAACACATTTCTAATATTCAATTTTCTAGCAAGTCCTCCTATGATCCTACAGTGATGAGGTCTGCCTTCCAAGTCTCTGCAGGCAGCCCTCTTGCCATGTTTTGTCAGTACCTAAGCAGATGTTCAGCCATCCAATAAGCCTTGTGTCTTCCTTGCCTCCTGCCCAACTGCTAAGAAAATGGATACATAGTTTTGTTACAGTCGCAACCTCCTTAAGATACCACTTTCCACACTACTCAATAAATCATGCTATCATGTTGCAATCATGTTGCAAACAACCCACAATTCCAGTGGCTCCACAAAATAAATTCATTTGCCACCTTCCCCATATCCACTGGGGATTTCCCAGGTAGGGCACCCTCCTTCAGACAATGACTCAGTGATCCAGTGCCTTCCATCTTGGGATGCTGCTGTTTCCAACATGGAGCTCCAACTTGCCATAGGAGAAGAGAGGAAAGATCAGGTGTCCACGACTTTACAGGCCAACCTGGATGTTTTGTACATCACACCTGCCCACATTCCGTCAGTCAGAATTAGTTTTATGGCCCCACTCAGGTACAAAGGGATGTTTAATGTCATCTTCCTGGGCGTCCAGGAAGATAATTAAATGGTTGACAATAATTAGATTTCTGGCACAAAGACCAGTCTGAAATGTCATCTGGTATCTCTGCAGAATCAGGCATCTCTCCTCCACTGACACTGTGTCTTGTACATAATTTGCACCTGCCACTTTGATTAAAAATTATTCTATTGTCTGTAGAACTGGCAGGTAAGGAGTGCCTTGAGGTGAAGAACTGTCCCGTAGTGCTCGCTTTGGCAACACACGAACCAAAACAGGAATGATACAGAGAAGAGGAGCAAGGATGACATAGAAATTCATGGAGCGCTCCATGTTAAAAAAGAAAAAGAAGAAAGAACTGTCCTGTATACATCTCTGTAGAGCCCGAGCTTGGCACTCGCAGGTGCTGTTTGTCAAGAAAACGAGGAGCCCAGAGGGAGGCCAGACTAGGAGGAAACGTTGACTGTTCCTCCTTGCAGAGCAGAATGGATGGGGTTTTTCTAGTAGAAAGGAAACAACTGGAGGCTATCATAAGACACGTTTTCTAATAAAAGTGAAAGTAACATCATGCTCCTTTTTATTTTTTCAAGTGGGCAACTTGTTTCCCCTTCTCTTTCTTGGTGTTCACTTGGTAATTTTGCATGACCCACTGGACTAGTCCCAGCACCAGGAAGCTCCCAGGAGGCTGCTATTTATGTTTCTTTGAATAGTATCTCCTGTCCTGAACTAAATTGTTACTTACTACAGAAAAAAAAAAAAAGTCCATAAGAGACAGGCATTGGATGTTCTTAGGATTTAAGTTGCCACTCAGTACTGGAGATGTGTGGGGAGGCTGTCCCCTGAAGACTTTAGGACTGTGACCCAAGACTTCACTATTCCAGGAGCTCAAGACAGAAAACCTTCCCAGTCAGGCAGAACTGAATCCAATTAACTGACTGAAATACACACAAATGCGGAACAACAGCTCATTTGTTTGGTATTAATCTGAGAAACAAAGGGTGCCTGAGGAGGCTGCACAAAGGAATTCTGCCCATTATCTGAAATGTCTCTGGCTCCTAAGCTGGGGTGCGTGATTGTGAGCCTGGAGGAGGAGGCTGTCGTCCAGGGAGTCCGTCACCAGGAGGGATGGGCCAGGAGCTGATGGGTGGTGGCTGTGTCGGGGTGCTACATTTAGGGGATACCCTCAGGGGTGTGAATAGTATAGGTTTGTATTTCTCTAAACAGTTTTCTAGCAGATGGATGTGTCTTGTTCTGAAACAGTCAGCACCTAGTGACAATTTTCTGACAGGTAGATGAGAAGAAGGGCACCTTTTTATAACTTGCCCCAAAGTGCCACATGAGCTAGCTGTGGCCACATGGGGCAGGCTCGTCCCACTGACCTTAACTCTCCCTCCACAGTGTCTGGTTTGCAGAAGGGACTAGCTGTGCAAACACGTGGCACGCTTGTCCTGAAATCGACTGCTGGGAAGTTGGACCCTGTTTGGGGTTTACACACCTGCTTTTGAGAAGTCCATCCAGTACAAGGGCTCTCTGAAGAGCTCAGAGTCACCTGTCCACTCTCCTGGGCACCTTTTAACAGGAGCACAGCCCCGTGAAAATCAGAGCATCAGAAATTGAGTGGACAGTAGAGTTCCCATCTACCTTTCTCTCCCCAGACATGGTTTCCCTATTATTAACATCTTCCATTAGCATGGTGCATTTGTAATAACTGGAGATATTAATAATACAGTAATAATTCAAATAGAGCAAAATCTAAGCAGCATTTAAACTGAATAACTAAAATAGATGAACATTTAAATGACAAATACAAATGATTATAATGAAGTAATAATATTATAATAATACATCATGATGAACTGAAGTCCATGGTTGACATTAGTGGTCACTCTTGGCGTTGTATCCTGCATGGGTTTTGACAAATGCGTAGTAGCGTGTGCCCGTCGTTACAGTATGGTACAGAGTAGTTTCGCTGTCCTAGAGATCCTCTGAGCTCCACCTGTCCTCCCCTCCCCCACCCCGACAACCTCTGATCTTTTCACTGTCTTCAAAGTTCGGCCTCTTCCAGAATGTCACGTAGCTGGAATCATACAGCATGTGGCCTTTGTGGATCCGCTCCTTCCACTGAGTGCTCTGCCTTCAAGTTTCTTCCTGGCCTGTTTGTGACTTCATAGCTCATTTCTTTTTAGCTCAGAATAATATCGCACTGTCGGGATGGGCCACCGTTTCTTCACTCACTCGGCTGGTGGAAGACACCTTGGTTGTGTCTAAGTTTTGGCGATTGTAAATAAAGCTGCTACACACATTCATGTGCGTGTTTTTGTGTGGACATAAATAAGTGTTCAACTCGTTTCAACCAGGTGAGCACACGTGTTCGATCATTTGGTTAAAAGTGAGTGTAACTCTGTAAGAAACTGCCATGCTGCCTCCCAAAGTGACTGCACTGCCCTCCAGCCAGCGACGCAGGAGAGTTCCTTCTGCCCCACATCCTCACCAGTGCCTCTCAGTGTTCTGGGTTTGACTACTCTGATGGGGTGTGGCAGCATCTCACGGTGGTTTTAATTGGCGAGTCCCTGATGACACAGGATACTGAGCATTTTCTCAGACGCCTGTCGCACAGGTGTTTCTTCCCTTATGGCCCTAATACAGACATTTCTTACTCCAAGCAAAAAGAACTGGCTTACGGTGACAAGGGAAACATGTTTCTAGACTGGTTGGGCTGAACATTCCTTCACCACATCTTTCAAAAGTGATGGATAAGGATACTCATATCAAGTAACATTCCTTTTTTTTTAGGTGCTTTCAAATTTGGCCATCAGCGCTAAAATAGGGAATAAATGGGGCCCTCCTTAGGGAATCCTGGTTGGGGATGGAGATTTCTCAGCCCCAAAGATCCTTGGAGAACAGATTTTGCTGCTTTGCAATGGAGGGTAAGTAACCAATCCAGACTGTTGAATACTTTGCAAAGAGTAAGATACCAATAGATTTGAGATGTTTCTACATTCCTGCCTCCCACGTACATATTTTAGGCCAGGGCCGCTGGATGTTAAGAGAGAAAGAAAAGCATTATCTCTTTGACTCTTGCTTTTAATTCTATCAAACCGAAGAAGTTTAGTGTCTGAGCTTGCCCTTGCACATTCTCCCTAAGCCGCTATTTCCTAGGACAGCAATACTGAGGACCACTCTGTCCGCTCCAGTGAGGGAGGCACGGAGGGGCAGGCCTGTCCTCACCATCATGGGAACACAGCAGTAACATGCAGACATCAACAGGGATAGCAGACCTCTCCAGATGAGAACGTGACGGCTGGGATATCGGTGTCCACCTTGACCATGACGCTTGGGCTTGTGCCAACATTTCTAGGGGGACGTTAGTGGTGGACACTGTCTGCTCTCAGGTGCATCCCTTGAGATGGGACTGCCTGACAGCAGAGTGGCTGTTGGTCCAAGATGCTTAATGGGATCCTTCAACAGTCAGTGTGCAGACAGCCCTGGTCCTAGAGACTTCGATTATTTTCTGCCTTAAGCACCGGGAATTAATGAAGCCTTAGCTTTCTGAAATGCCTCTTTAATTCATGATGCCCAGGAGTCCAGGCTGACTATTTCTGGCTCCTCTGCACTTGGGCAGCTTGGCCATGAGCTTCCTGGTCCTCAGCCCCGTCCTGGTGAAGCTCTGATGAGCCTCGCTCTGAGAAGCAAGATGGGGAAGTGGCAGGTCTTTTCATGTCATCTGGGGTTTGTGTCTGGCCTGTGGACGGTGCCTCCTAATCAGCTCTGAGCATCACACAAAGCTTTCCTACATATTCTCTTCAGAACACAGAGTTTTAACAGTCTCAGTCATCCTTTCTCAGCCAGCTCCACTGTAGGTGAAGACCCATTCTTCCAGTGTGACCCATAAAGCAACCCCGTTTCCAGCCTCTTCCTAAATGAAATATCAAGTTAGAGAGGTACCCCGGCAAAGGGCCGTCCGATGGCAGGGCTCCTCTCCTACTGGGAGGCCTGCATCAGCCTTCGAAGGATGTAAGGTCCGCCTCCCCTTTCCCACTTGGGGCAGAAATGATGCTCATCACAGGACCAGCTGCGTGTGGATGCGCTGTCTCCCCAAGATGCTCCCTTAAACATCGAGGCTCCAAGCCAGGTGGGCAGTCTTGTCTCCTCCCTGGTGGAAGAAGGAGGCCCACCACCCTTCCAGAATGCAGGAGAATGGTGCCCAAGCCTTTATGCTCTGCCTCCCAGACAGGTACCTGTCCATCTGGCCGTAGACATCTAGACACAGCCCTGCGGAGGCACTGCTATCCTGCCCCATTAGACATCTGTTCACTTTACAGAACAGCTGACTGCTCTAGCAGAAGCAGGCATTGAAGAAATAACAACATAATATTTGGTTTACATTCGGCTGCATTGAGGCGTCTATAAATGAAAGAAGGACACTCTGAAGTAGCGTTCTTGACGTCCATTGGTCGGCCGTGATAGAAACAGGACGTTCCAGCCCCGCTTTCTTCAAGGAAAAGGGGAAGATGTTCAAAAGAAATAAATAAAGCCAGCGCCGGGAAAGTGGTCTACTTCTAGCAGATCCTCGGCTGGAGCCCAGCTGACTGTGTTCATGAGGTCCTGGCCCTCAGGTGAGGCCCTGGGAGGACCAGGACACGGTTTGGCTGACTTAGCATGCCACTTATTTTCTTCTGACACTTCTGGTACTGAAATGACCCCAAACAAAGGGGCACCTGGGGAGCTCCGTCAGTTACACAGCTGCCTTTCACTCAGGTCCTGATCCTGGCCTCCTGGGATCCAGTCCCACACTGGGCTCCCTTCTCGGTGGGGACCCTGCTTTTCCCTCTCTCTCTGCCTCTCCCCTGCTTGTGCTCTCTCTCTCTCACTCTCTCTGTCAAGTAAATAAATAAAATCTTAAAAAAAAAGAAAAGAAAGAAATGACCCAAAACAGCTGGAGGAGGAAGCCCCTCTGACTGTGTTTAGTGCCCTCTGCCCTCAGTCCATAGTGTGGAAGGTACTCCTGACCCTGGGAAGCATCCTTTGAGGAAGGTACAAGAAGTTTCTGCCTCGGTGCGCTTCCACTCTGAGCTGGATGGCCAGCGGGGAGAGTCTGCCCGCCGCCGGTAGCCCGCGAGTGTCCCCAGATCACATGTGACGGAGGCCATACCCGGTGGCCTTGCTGAGGGAGAAGCTGGGACGCATGGTTCGGGGAGAAAGCGAGTAGAAGGTGGGAGGGAAGTCGCTGCTGGGAAGAGCTCCAGACACCAGGAAGTCAAGGGGGGAGAAGCTTCAGCTCTGAGTCCTGGGGGTGCTGGAGGGGATTCTGAGCCCATGAAGGAGAGGCTGTAGGGCCAGATGGAAACAACCTGCTGCTGGTGATGGTTAAGATGGTGACAGCCTCTGGAATGCCCCCTGAATTCAACCCCTTCCTGCCAGGCCAGCCCCTCCCTCTGCCCTGCAGCCTAGGTGACACCCAAATCCCAAGGCTGAGGCCACAGACAGGCCGGGGGCTGGGGACAAGCATGGGAACCACCTCTTCCAATGCTGGGGACCTGGGGACGCTGAAGTGGGGAAGGAGGTGCTCTCAGACCCTGGCTTCAAGTAGGGAGAGGGGCAGACGAGCCAGAAGGGCACTGTGGGAAGGGCTTTTGCCTCTGGCCCCAGCCTGGAGGCAGCGGCAAGGGGGTAACTGCAGTCAAGGAGGAGCTCGCAAGGGCCTTGGGACCTGAAGAGGCGGCTCCGAAGGGAGCAGTGAGCAGGGTGTCTGTACGTACCTGCTTCTCCAGGGACCCCCAGTTACAAGGGAGGACCGCGGACAGGCAGAGAGGGCCAGGGGCTATCACCCCGACCAGTGACGGCCAGGATGGGTTTCCCGAGGAGAGGCTGTGGCTCCAGCAGCGGATCTGTCTCCCTGCAGAGAGGCCTCCTGCCCCGCAGGCACAGGCAGACAAGGCCGGGGTCCCAAGCTGAACCCTAGTTAAGAGCTGCCCACAGTGGGGTGGGGGACCCGTGTTCACACATGGGGAAAAGCAGGCGGCGGGCCCTCCCCAGGAGCGCAGGAGGCCGGAGGGACCGGCGACCACAGACTGACACTTGCTACAGCTTTTAAAGTTACGATTTGTTTGGCAATCTTGGACTTCATGGTAGCCCAAGGACTCCCCAAATCTCATCGTTGGTGAAACTAGTCAGGGTTGAGTCAGTGCTTTGAGAATGAGGTCAAGTAACAGCCCAGAGGCAGATATAGGGGTTCGCACTGTCCTAGGGAGGGGCTGTAGCTTCTAGAAGTTACTTCTGCCCTGCGACGGCCACCCCTCCTTCCCTGTAGGTACCACTAACTTGCTTCCAAGGAGACAAGCTTCCAAGACTGAAAATACACTGGCTAATGGTGTTTGGCGGCAGACTTGAAGGCCTCCAGCCAGGGGCAATGCCAGGCACAGTACTCCAGACCCTCCTCCTGAAAGCCACCATCCCCCTGCACAACTCTTCCTTAGGGATCCAGATCCCTGGGCTTCAGTGCCATTTCTGGCTTCCACTGAAGCCCAGGGTTCTCGTACCGTGGCTTTCTGGCTCTGGTAAGAAGCAAAGTGAAAGTCGTTTTCTGTATTTAACAAGCATTTTGAGCCCTATTACTCGGGGCTCCCTACTAGTTCTTCACGTTGGACTGCAGTGGACAGTACATGTGTGTGTGGTGTGAACCACGAAGGTCATGTGGTGCTCACCAGAGATCCTGCCACCAACCCTCATAAATGGAACACTCTGGGGTGTCTACCATTCAGGACGGCCTAGCAATAGCTTGGGGAAGTGGCAATGTTTTAGGTAAATAACTAGCATAGAACCAGTCAAAATCGGAACAATCTTAACACACTAACAACCAACCTGCTGCTTTTGTTGAATTTGTGTCTGATGGTCTCACACAGTGCTGTCACCGTAGCGCGTCCTGCAGGTGTGGGGCTGGTGCATTACAGCAATGTTGCGAGGAACCCTAAGGCAGATAGTAGAAAAGAAAAGAGGAATCACTCATGTCTCTTTCACTGTGATCGGGCAAAGGTGCATCTTTATAGGATGAGGCCACTTTTGAACTAGTTGTTTTGTTTCTTTTTTAAAGTGAAAAAATCAGGTTAAAATTTTGTGAATAAAAATGACATTTTTAGTTAATAATATTCACTTTTTTTCTGGTCCAACCAGTTTGCACTGTACCTGGAGATACTCCACTTTGAGCAAACCTGTACTTTTTAAATATTTGATGTAAATGTATATATATATACACACATACATGGTATAGTTGTATAACTTAGAGTATATATAGAACATATGTGCTATATACACAGTATAGTAGTATAACTTTATGACTCTGGAGTGTTACTGGGAAAATGTTCCTATTTTGGTGACTACCATACTTAGAGTGAATTTTTATAGGCTTCAGCTTTTCACATCAAAGAGCTATATGCAAAGTCGGCTGATGTAGGAGCCTGCGAACTCTTGGGTTATGAATCATCCAGTGTCTTCAGGGCTTGACATCTCCAGAAAGAGCCAAGTGGGGTAATAGTGTAGGAACGGTTCTCAGGTGTGCATTCCATTCTTTGCAGAGCCAAACCTTTGAAAATGAAATTATTATTTTATGAATGAGATTATTATGTGTTCACAAATGAAATTTACAAATGAAAATATTCATAGGTATTTTCAAATGTATTTCAAATATGTTTCAAAAATATTTTCAAATGTGTCTCAGAAATATTACTCATAAATATGATATTCATGAAAAATATGATGAATGACAATATTTATTCATAACTGAAATTATTATTTATTCAAATTGAAATTTTATTTGCTTTTTAAATACAGAACTCTTAAGCCTGAGTTATATTTTGCCTGCCAGCTTGAACTGGAATTTCTTACGGTATTACAGTCTACACTTAGTGTGTGATAAAGTGTCTCCAGATCCCCCAATAACACACTTGTAATTCAGTCCATGGGATAAATACTTCTGAGCTTTGACAATAAAGCAAAGCTTTCAGTAATTTTAGTCCAAGGATGGTCAATATCAGAAACGTAATTACTAAAATTTGCAATGGTGCACACATTAAACTCATACTGTTTGCAATGGTGCACAGATTAAACTCATACTGAATGTTCTTCAAGGAACATGTAAAAAAAAATTTTTTTAAATTCAATGTTTATGGCTAAAACTTCCTAAGTTTCAAGAGAAACTCAGCTAAACTTTGAAACTCACAGTTAAAAAATTAAGAAAATGCTGTGTTCTTGGGTGCAAGTAGATGACCCTTTGGAGACCAGTAGTGTTTGTGGTTCATGATCAAGTCATGGTGAACTGTACGACCGTGAATTACTGGGGCTTTGATCAGCACTAAATATCCGATAATCAAAAAAAAAAAAAAAAAAAAAAAGGGTGAGAGAGAGAGAGAAGAGGAGAATGAAAGGAAGGAAAGAGAAAAGGAGAAGAAAGAAGGAAGTTGGAATTTGGAGATTGCCCTAAATGGCCTCACTGCTTCACCCCCGTCCCAGTCCCTCCCCCCACCCTTGGCTCCCTCCACCCCCTCCTCCTCACCCCTGCAATGCAGGGTGAGAGCTCCCGGCCCTGGACACGGACACCTCGCCAGCACTTAGGTCAGGCCTTTTGATGCTGCCGTTCTGTCTCTGGTGTAGGTCACGGTTTTAATTTGCACCTCCCTGTGACTGAAGAGGTTAAGCATCTTCCCCCCTGCTTCTCTGTCTCCCAGGTAGCTTCTTTAGTCCGTGTCTCTTTGCATCTTACGCTTATGGAAAAGCCCAGCCTCAGCTCCCGCTCCCAAATGCCGCTCGACTCTCGGCATCCTGTACTTCGTCCCTTCCGATCCTCATTTCCTCTTCTCCCAACTCCCTGCCTGCCCCGCAGCCCCTCCCCGGCCCGCACGCGGCTCTCCACATTGCTGCCCCAGAGCGATGGGGTCCTCCTGTCGTCCTGCAGCAGCCACGTGGGCACCTTCTTGCTCTGCTCCTCCCCTGTCCCTCTCATCCTGCCCCCAACGCCCCACTCTCTCTTCTCACTTTATTTTCACCCACACCGGCCTAACTGGTGAGCCTCCTCGCTCTTCCAAACCTCTGGTCCTACAGGTATCACTTGTGCCCAGGCTGTTTCTCCCTGAATCATACAAAAACTGCCCTCTCTGAGCAGACTTGCGGGGCCCTCTGTCCTTTTAAATTCCCATAATGCAAATATCAGGTTGTATTTTCATGGTACATCGGTCCCCATGCCGGCCCACAGATCTCCTGAGGATGAAACTGTATTTTGCCTTTGATCACCTCGTGTCATGCAGAGCTTGCACGGTGGGCCGCAGGCAGCTTCAGGGACCACAGACTGAGTGACCTGTCCCTGCCATTCTCCCTCGGGCCCCAGGCCTCAGGGGATGTATATTTAACCTGTGAAACACCTCCCCGCTCCCCTGCCCCTGCCAGTCTGCAGAGGGGCTCAAGAACTCCTTGTGCGGCCTTGAACCCCGAATTCTACCAACTAAGACAACAAAGCCATGTTGAAGACTCTGTCCTAGGGATACAGGGGCAGCCACAGGCCTGCGTGGGGCTCTCCAGGGTCCCGCCTGCCTTGTTACCCCATTTCTCACTCCTGATTTACACACCCTGGCTTCACTCTCCTCACAATCTGGGCTCCATGGCCCTTCTCTGTGTTCTCTTTTTTAAAATTAAGAAATAAACAATACATAAAGCTACAAAGTACAACATCACCCCCAGTATAACTAGTGGTTGTATTACATCATCCCCAGTATAACTAGTCACATCACATAACCCCCCAGTATAACTAGTCCAATCAGAACAAGTAGATTTGATACATTTGCTTCAGATTTCTCAAACCAGCAGGAAGAATTGCCCATCGCATAGCACTGCTGGCACCTAGACTCCTGCCTCAGACCCTCATCCTCGAAGATAATCACAGTCACGGGCTTAACGTGCGTCCAGCCCACATCTTCCTACGTCTCTTCCACCCGTGCTCCCCGCAGACAGTACGTTTGCTTCGCTTCCTCTCAAACCGCTAGCACTGAACGATTCTCCTGCGCTTCCTCTCAAACCGCTAGCACTGTACTATTCTCCTGCGAACCACTCTGCCACTTGCTTCCTCCCTTCACCCGAAGGGTAACCAGGTCTGGCGGTTCTTTGTCTCACGGGTCACTGTGAAGCAAACCTCTGATCAGCTTTTGTGGAGAACGTGTCCGAAATCATCCCCATCACAGAAGTATGGAGAGCGCTTTTCTGTAACACCCACCAGCCAGGCATCGACCTCTTAACTGATCTTGTGTTTTTTGGTTCTTGGCCTTCTGTTATATTTTCTAGGATTGACTTGATTTACCCTCTACCTCTTCTACCACATATTTGTTTTCCAATTTCCTAGATGCACTGTTCTCGGGTAATTTTGTTTTCATGGCATCCTATTGCTGTATGGGTACGATAAACTCAGGTCCTTAAAACATGGAGGTGTGATGGACATCCAATGGACTGCATGTATTTACAGGAGGATTTGGTGCAGGCAGATGGAAACCATCCCACTAGCAAGATAATGAGCATCGATCCCAAGTGCTTCCTCTGGCCCTTCTGTAAACTGCCCCCTTGCCCCCGCCCGCAGGCAAACACTCACCTTCCACAGCTGTCTGTGCTCTCTTCTGTCTTGCTTCTTTCGGCCGGCATGGCGCTCTGAGATGCTGTCACTTTGTTACTGCTGCTGTGTCCCTCTCACGGCATGGTCCACTGTATGGACACAAACAGCAGACGGTTAGTCACTGACCGGCTAAAGGACAGCGGGATTGTTTCTGGTTTGGGGCTGTTGCGAATAAAGCTGCTATGCACGTTCATGTAAAAGTCTTTAATTAGATACATGCTTTCGCTTCTCCTGGGTAACTAATTACCTAGGAGTGACATATTTGCGTCGGATAGCAAGGGTGTGTTTCACTTTGAAGAAACTGCCAGAATGCTTTCACCACGGCGCTTCCCGCTGGCAGGGTGCGTGTCTCAGAGCCTCTGCATCCTCGCCAAGCCTCTGCTGCTCATTTTCTTCAACCGAAGTTATTCCGAGAGGTAGGTAGATAGCGGTGTCTCCCGCGGTTTGACTGGCGCTTCCCTCATGACCAAACATGGCAAGCATCTGCCTGAGCTTACTTGCTGTGTGTGTGTATTCTGTGGGGAAGGATCTGTTCGAATCTTTTGTCCATTAAAAAGATTGTTTTAAAATTTTTGTTGGAATTTGAGAGTTTCTTATGTATTTGGAGGCAATTTGTCCATCTTACGAGGGATCCGTTCCTGCACATTGCGGAGTCCTGTTCTGGGACACATGATGCTCTGTCCATGCACCGACTGATGCCCAAGCTCCTCTATTTTTTTCTAAAATATTTCCCTTTTGCTTCGGGAGTGATGTTTCTCCAGGGGCCTATGCTTTCCTTTCATGACGTAGACTTCAGTACCTGGTGGTCCTTGGTCTTCAGTCCCGTATTTGAAAAGGCTCCAGGAAAGCTGGGTAGAAACCTGTACCCGAGGAGACCCTGCCTCTCCGGGCCCTGGTGCGACATGAGGCAGAAGGGGACCAGCTCCTACCCCGGTGGCTCCCCACGAACCCAGTGTGGGGAATGTTTCTTTCTGGAATGCCAACTTTGGTTCTCCTCAAATAGCTCATTTTTATTGATGAGAGGACCCGGCTCCCACTGTGTGTTTCCCAGAAGTGGGTGTGTACATAGCTTCTGGGTTTTCTGTGCTGTTGGTGGGGTTCTTGAGTGGAGGGGGGTGCTTTTGTCTGCTCTGACGAAGTCCAGTTGCTTTCACCTTGGTGTGAGCGGCACCTCCCTCTTCTGTCAGCCCTGGCATTAGGACCTGCCATTTCCCCAGGGCACACTGCGGGCCGCTGTCGCCACGGCCCCCTCCCCACCTGATCAGCGCCAGCCCTGTGCTCTTCAGTTCCCTCACAGTGATTCCAGCCGGTTGGGATCAGGAGAGGGAGTTCATCATAATGAATTGGGGACTTTTAAGTATACTTCTAAAAAACATAAAAATCATTCCTAATGTGGCTTTTTTTTTTTTTTTAAAGAAAATACCTTTCTAAATCACTGTAGAAAATGTAAAAACGAAAAGAAGTTGCAAACAAATAATAAAAACAGAAAATATGGTAAAAGGCATCTCAGTATAGCAGTTAGTGGGAGAATTCGAGCCAACATATTCAATGGCAAAGTCTGCTTATCATGTTGTTAAAGATAACCACACAAATGACATCTGAAGGCTTGGAAGGGCCAGGAAATGCTGGATGAAAAATTTGCTAATAAGAGCAGCAGAGTGGTAGTTCCTACATGAGAGCCAGATCCCAGGCAAGCAGCATTCAGCAGAAAAGCACCTTAAGCTGTTAGCAGGGAGAGACAGAAAGTTTTGCAGAATGCCCGCATCAAACACAAAGCACTGGGTGTTACACACAACTGAGGAATTACTGAACACTACTGCTGAAACTAATGATGTACTCTATGTAAGCTAATTGGATTTAAATTTTTTTAAAAAACCACAAAGCAAAAACTCTTAGAAATATAAGGAAAATCTGACATGGAAGAAAAACAAGGTTGCAAAGAATTTTAACAATATGATCAATATTCCTGAATTAACAAACCACAGAACAAACAGCATCAACTACAGAGAACAGCTTTGTTCTTGCTATAAAAGGCTCGAGGCTGCAAAAGGAAACCTTAGAATCTGCAAAGGAGAGACTTGATAGCAAACAATCTCAACCACATCCACAAGTGTGAAAAAGAACAAAGGCTTTCAATGAAATCTCCCAAATGGCTGAAAAGAAAAAAAAAGCACCATTTCCAATAAACATTTCCTAGAAATACTGAGATCCAAGTAAATCTAGGAAGTATAGCCAGAGACCATTTAGGATCCTAATTCTAGGAAAATGTGGTTGGTGTCACTTCGCAAACACACAGGCTTCAAGGCTGAAAACAGCGCTGGGAAAGCAGCTGAACAAGGCACTCACCTAAGCAGTCAGGAGCCCAACGACAAGATCCCCTACCAGAACAGTGAACATGAGAGAAAAGCAGATGCGAAGTCAGGAGATACGGGGGAAATCACCGTAACACAAATTAGTTGAGAGTAAAACAAGATAAACAGAGACTGACTAATGAAGAAAACCACCCACCAGATCAGTATCCAAGTGGACGAGTCCCCAGGTCCTGCCCCCTCACACCTGCTCGCAAGCCCTCCTCCACATTTCTGATCTACGGAGTACCTGTGCAAATCTCAAAAGAAAGCCCACAGATTTTTTAAGCAAATAAATGATCCCATTGGCTAAAGTAGAAAACAGGCCAATAAGTGTGCAAGAAAATAAAAGAATGCTCCAAATAGTAATCTCAAAGGAAAGCATTCCTGTTAAAATCACAAGTGAATCCTGATAATCCCTGCTTTTATTCAGTATTGTCTTCAAATATCCTGCTACTGTAAGAAGCAGACAACAAAAGCAACAGCTTCAAATACTCCCAAACAAGAACGTGACATGTCTGCAAACGACATGACTGCAAAGCAAGGGAACTGGAAGTAACCAAAGAAAATCGCTGGAACTCATAAAATACTTCCAGCAGCATGGCTGGATGGGGCAAATATGTTACCGTTGATAGCTCTGAAGTCTCCTAGCTACAGAATGTGTATGGGGATGCTCACGATGAACAGAACATCCAACACCTGGGAATGACCTTCCCGCAAGTGCACGGGTTCACACGGAAACTGTCCGTGGCACAGCTCTGCCGAGGTCTGGGAGTACACGACGCTGAGGTCTGGGAGTACACGACGCTGCGAAATCGTTAACATTAGTGGAAAGCAGCTTTCAGGGCTCAAGATGCTGTTCCCGTCTGAACTTCTAAAGTGCAGCCGTGTGGATACACTGGAGTCATACTGAAGACAAAATGACTAGACTTTATATATATAATTTTATTAATCTTCTTGTTGAAATTAACACAGTAATTGATGACAGTTTAGTAAGTTACAGTTTTTAGGAAATGGAGGGCAGGGAACCAAGACAGAACAGGGAACCTTCCTATTAATCGTGGACCCAGCGCGGGCTGGCGAAACCAGGAAGGACGCATCAGATCCTGAGTGAAGGCAGAGGTCCAGTGCCCCGGGCAGCTCACATGAAGAAGGAACTTACAGAAGCTTCCCAGCTCTCAGACCAGCATCCCCCTCCCGCCCCGGGCACCTTCTGGAACCCGGCTGCCCCGATTGATCCTGATGTGCTCAGCATTTTGTGAATACTTATTGCTTCATGTTTTCAAGTAATTGGAAAATGGTCAGAAAAAGGAATGGTGTTCTTTTAATAACAAAGTTTCTCTTCAAAAATGTGCCCTTTCCAGTGAGAATGAAGCACAGGGGGGCACTGGGCAAGTTTTCTGTGAATTCTGAAGCCACAAGAGACTCTCAAAATCACGAACCCTGAGAACACGGCTTCTACGTAAAACCTTGTGAGGACACCGACCCTGGTTGGGAGGGGCAGCCAGGAGAGGGTGCAGGGCCGGCCCTCTGGGTGCTTGGGACGCCCACTCCCACAACCAGCGAGAAGCATCAGCGGGCCAGAGTGAAGAGCCCGCTCCTTTCCCGGCTCCCACGATTTTCTGCTCCGCAGAGATGGCCACCCCGGCACCACTGTCCCAGGCCTGGAGGACACCACCGCCAGACCATCAGAGCTTCACAGAGTGTCTTCTAGGAGGTTTCTTTCTGGCAATGCGCAGTAAATATCATCACTGCCATTTATCTTCATGGGCCTTTCAAGTACATCTAGAGTAAGAAATTCTGTTTTAAGGTACCGTCTTGTAATATTGAGGGCACTTTAAAAAGAGTGCCTTAGAACATCCTCATTCTACCCAGAAGGGAAAAAAATAATCTTAGACCACAGACTACTGGCAATCAGCCCCTGGCAATCAGCATAAGGAGGAACATAATCACGGGGCCTCTAAGAAGTCTTTTGAGTGGAGGACAGAGTGGCCTACCCCTTAGGAGCACATCTGGGTCTGTGCCCTGCAGTGCAGTCAGCTGGGGTGTCAGGCTGTTGAAAGTGCCAGATGCCTTTTGTCCAGGCATCATCCAGGTCTCCTGTGTCTCTTTCTTTGCCCCAAGTTCCCTGCCCAACAGCATGCACAGTGAGGGCCCAGGCATTTCCCTGGGTCTGTGACCCTCCATGGGTGCCCCAGCCTCTCTGACCCAGCGGGGTGAGAGGAACCGGAGAGGCAGTCCTGCCTTTATCAGGGGAGGAAGCAACGTCGCCTTTGGCCTTGAACTGATGGCTGGAATGAGTTGTATGAGGGGCAGTCCACAGAGGCCACCAGATAGGGCTTGTCATTCTGGTCTTGTGCACACTTAGCTGTATGTAGTCAACAGGAGGCTCCGAAAGCAGAGAAATGGTCCACTGTGATGACCCGGAGTTCCGGATTCTCCACCAAGTATGCAGCCCAGTCTGTCAACCTGCGCTTCGGTCTGATTAGTCTGTTATTAGGTAGCTTATAGACTCATAGGGAAAAATTCCTACAGCAAATCTTGAAAAAAGATCCAGTAAAAGGAAAAAGACAGAGACATAATTCATTTATATAATCATGAAATGCTTCAAGTCAAAGATCATTCCACGGATAATGGACTTAAAACAAAAATGGGATTATAATTTTTCTGAATTTTGGATAATCTTCAAATTTCTCAAGATACCACCTAAAATAAGACAAAAAAGGAACAGTAAGAAAAAGAAATAATTTCGCTGCTTAAACATTTAGATGCTGAGAAAATGGACAACACTTCATTATGCATTATGGAGATTTTTAGGAGTAACACTAAAAACTGTGGCATTTCAGATATGTAGTTTGATTTTGTCTCTATAATGAATAACTAAATATATTTTATTCTAAAGCATGATTCATAGGAAGAAATCCATTTAATTCACTCAGGAGGAGTGTCTCGAAGGTCTTCTTCTGGACGTTTTCTGGTTTCTGCAGTCCCCAGGAGAGCTACGGCTGCAGACCCCCCGTCTGTGGAACAGTCACCTGGTTGCATGCCAGGGGGTTGTCAGACAAATCTGGAAGATGCTGCACGGCCCAGCATTCAGAACAAACACGCATTTTCCGCTTTGATATAAATGCCAAGTCCCCCCATTTGTTTTGGGGTAGAGGCCAGCTGGGGAGGGAAGCAGCTATGTGGATGGAGTGAACACTTACAGTGACCCCACAAGATGGAGAAATAGCCAGAAACAAGGAGTTCCCGTCAGCACAAAAGAGAAATAGACGAAGCATCATGATGGGAAGCGACTATGAGCTCATATGGCAGAAATGCATCATGAAGGCAACCTGACAGAGAATTGACAAAATTTGTTGGTTTCTGCCATGTTTCACCCTGCGGCTGGCAGACCCAAGGGGGAACTGCAGCCCTTCAGACGGCCACGGGTGCCTCCGTGCACTGCCCTGTCCTGAGTGAGCCTCCAGAGAACCCACTGCTGTCCTGAGTCCCCGGGGAGGCCACGCGCTCTGATGCAGGCCTCGGGAGCAAGCATCACTTCCTACGCGGGGCTGTTCTCTTCCAGACTGTGAGGAGCCCGGACACCGGACGCCCCCGTCGAGGTGGCTGCGGCGCCAGCAGCACGGAGTGGATTGGCAAGTGCCATACTCAGCTCCTCTCTGCTCACAGCAAGTCCTCGAAGGCTGGCCCTAGTGTTCCCCCTGCATAACCCACCCAGATTCCTAGGCTAAGAACTTGATGCCTGAGGGGGCGGCGCTAGGAGGCGGAGCCTCTGGGAGGGGACTGGGTCATGGGGTGAAGCCTTCAGGAATGGGATCTGTGTCCTGATCCCCCAGAGCTCCATGGCCCTTCATCACTGAGGGTAGTGCGGGAGAACCGGACTGTACAGCCAGCAGGGGCCGTTACCGGAGCTCCAGCACACGGGCCCCGACCTCAGACCTCTGCCCGCCATCCCCCATCTACAGTGTTTATGTTACAGCCCCCAGAAGGCACTCAGCCTGCGGGCACCCCTGGACCGCAAGCAGGTTTCTCGGACGCCAGGCACCCGCCCGGAAGCCAGTGACACCTTCAGACCAGCAAGACCAGGCCGGTGATGCCCACACGTGCCTCTGGGACGGTCAGAAGCAGCACGGGGCAGCACGGCTGGCTCCTTATGATGTCAGAGCGAGCCTGTATCAGATCGAAGTGTTGTCACCCGATGCAGAGATTTGCCAAATACATTCGATTCATTTCATAGACACCATTCTATCGGAATAAAACTTACTTTGCTAAAATGATTTAACTACTTTTCTCATTCATGTACATCATGACGTTTGTGGATCCAGCTCGAGAAATCATATCTCAAAATTTATAAATATGTGTATGTATATTATACACACACACACACACACTTTTAATAGGGCAGGCAGCATATTTTTCTCACGTGTTGTTCCATCCCTAGAATCAAAGCTGTCACTTATGTGACACTGACCAGAGCTGGATATGGATTTTTTTTGTCTTGATTTTATCACTGTGGAGCCCGAACTGAGGTCGAAACTAAGGCAACCCATCACTGAAGGCTGCCTGTGTCATCACATGCGGTTTAGGCTGAATCGGACAGAGATCTTCGAATTCTTCTTCAAAGCACCAGTGGTCTTTCCGGCCCATGAGCAAGTTCAGTGCCCCGTGCTCCTCTCCTGCGAGTCTCGTTTCTTCCATGCACTCCCAGACCCGAAGCTCTGCTGTGAGAACAAGGACGTCCTTCACAGACTCGTTCTGGTGGGTCTTTATCTGTTTAGGTCACGACGCCATCTGTCATTGTGTCCCAAAGACACATGGACTTCAGTTTTCTAAATGAGATTACACACAATTTTTTATTTCAACAGAGCCCCTCCTCCAAGGCTGTCCCCGAAGGCTGGCCTCACCTGCAGGACCCTGGTGTGGACAAGCACACACCTGGGCTCAGATGACCCCTTGGCCAGGCGCCGCAGGAGCGCTTCCAAGCCAGGGCAGCTTCCTTATGTGAGCACGCGGCTCGAGGCTGGCAGTGGAGAGAACAGTCCGAAAACATTCCTCTTTCCCATTCCTTGACATTTTGCCCTCAAACCACTATATCTGTTAGCGACTTGGCACAGCTGACCCAATGTTTCCGACCTAGAGCTTCATTGTCAGTGTAATTCTCTACGAATTTAAACATTTCACATCTGATTATGGAAATAAACTGAGTGTAATAAAACATTAGTTTGAGAACATCATAAAACACCAAACAGAGGGCTAGGAATAGCCCCATGGATTGTTTTCTGTAATCAGCTGGGTTTGCGGGATTAGTTAAAAAAAAAAGATAGCTTTTCCATTGTCTTCAGCTGGTAAATCAACATTTCTGAACATACTTCCACTAAGCTGAATTCATTAAATTTCCGGCAATTAATATTGGTTTTGCAGTGACATCAGTATAAATAGCAAAAGAATGAAAAAGAATCCTTTCAACTCGTGAAGGTTTCAGCAAAGAATACCTTTGGGTTTTTATTAACAGAGACGTTCATTCGGAAAATGAAATTATTTATTTCTATTTCCTGTTCAAATGATAGAATTTGAGTATTTCCCATTAGAAATTTGAATATCTCCTACTCACATGTCAAGAGAGACCTTCCCATGGTCATTTGAGGAAGCGTCTTTACCACCGACTCGGCTCTTGTTCAGTCTTCCTGTGATCCAACTTCTTAGCTACCAGTACCGTCTCATTTCTCCATTACTAGAAACCAGCCAACATCCGCTTCCTACTCTCTCATGGAACTAATGCCCCAGAGGAGCTCGTTCCTCAGAGGCGATGTGAGCAATGGGAAGGCGGCCGTGGTGGGGCCCTGGCTGGGGAGGAGGAGGGAAGGGTGGGGGGAAGGGAGGAATGGGGCAGGGGGTCCCCAGGAGCACAGGACTGCTGTGCTGGACCCAGACTTCCTGCTATTGCTGTCACTGCTTTTTCTCCAAAAGGCTTGGTTCCCACCTGGGCAGACGCGCCTACAGCAGCATGAGCTCTGGGGCCAGGCTGGCGTGGCGTCTTCTGGCAGGAGGAAACGCAGGGCTCCAGAACTCACACGCGTTGCCTCTATCTTTCCTTACAGCCCAGCGGATTCTGGGTGGCTCAGAGGCTGGTGTCTTGGCTTCCTGCGGCTTCTGCAACAAAGGCCCCCAAAGGCTAGGGGGCTTCCAAAGAGGCAGGGATTTATTCTCTCCCAGTTCCGGAGGTCAGAGGCCTGACCATGCTGCCTCCTAAGCTCTCAGCGAGGCTCCTGCTCTGCCTCTCTCAGCTGCTGCAGCCGCAGGGGTGTGTGGGGGCATCACCCCGGTCTTCCTCCACACTTAACACGGCTGTCTTTGTGTGTGTGTCTGCACGTGTGTGTCTTCTTGTCCTGTGTGCACGTGTGCAATTTCCCTAAGAAAGTCACCAGTCCTGCTGGGTCAGAGGCTTGCTTACTCTAGTGTGACCTCCCCAACTAATGACATCTGCGATGGCGATGACCCCTATTGCCAAATAAGGTCACATTCACAGGGTCAAGACTGCAACATCTTCTTTGGGGGGCGGGGGGAGAATGCAATTCAACCCATCATAGCAAATCGTTTCGTTTCCTGTCACCTCTGATGCTGTAACCTGCTTCCGAGCCTTTCTCGGTGTGAGCTTTCCTACCTCTGTCCCCCTCCGCAGCTCCGGAATAGGGACAGGTCCCAGCTCTCAGATCCCCCACTGTCTGGAGCACAGTGGGGCACCTCAACGCATGGAGCGCTGGAGGGTTCTTCTCCTGTGATCTCAATAATCTCGGGCTTTCGGCATAAGGTCTACAAAACCTAGCTAAGGAGACCTTCCAGCTCTGCCCGTTCTCCGCAGTGTCTCTGGTAATAATCTTCTGCATCTTTAAATACATGGTGAGCCCAGAAAGAAACCTAGGAATTCTGACTCTGAAAAGTCTGTCTGCATCCCACGATGCCATGACATCAGTCTGTCCTTCTGGGGGCTTCTCTCTGCCCCGTTTCAAGAGATGGCGGGTGCCGTGGAGTCAGACGACGCTGTGTCTGTGTCTGCCTCCGAGAGTATGGGCGGCATCGAAGAGCTTCACGAAATGTGTTTGGGGCAATGCAGCCAGGGAAGGGGGGCAGGGCCCTTTCTAGCTCAGGGGACACAAACGATCCCCATGGGCACTGATGTGAGCCGCCTGCCCAGTTTCCATCATCGCTATGGCCTCAGGGGACGGCCAGAGACCTCTCCCGTCTGAAAAGCTGGGACTTTGTTCCCTGAGCCTCAGTCCCTTCATGCGTGGGACTGGGAGGGGCGCTATCCTAGGTTCGCTTCCCCTTTGACAGCCTTGGATTGGTTTTTATGAGTTTGTACTGGTCCCCGAGATCACAGGCTGTTTGGAGGGTCTGACACAGGCCGGGGCCCCTCGCCTTGGGAAACAATGTGATTTTGATGCCGCGCACAGCCTGGGAGTCCGGACAGAGACTGCAGGTCTGCAGGGGTGCGGGGCGCTCATGTGCAGGGGCTGCGTGAGGGTCCAGCCGGGCTTCTTCCACACATGGCGTGCGCCTCCGGGCCCAGCTGTGGGCGCTTGGCATCCTGCAGACGGCGTGCTCCTGGCCAGACCACGAGTCCCTTGCCCGAAGCTTTACTGGACCATGGGCTCCAGCGACAAACGTCTGGAGGGGCTCAGACTCCGGTGCAGCCAATGATAACATTGATGTGCACCCGGTGGTTCTCAGAGCGGGTTCTTCTTTGGACATCTGTGTGGTTGTGGACTCGATTAGCGAACACGCGGTGTACCCCGTGAGCTGGCAGTTCCAACCAATGTGAACATTTCGAGAACGGAACCTGAGAATGGTTATAGTAAGGCCAGAGCACAGGGCCAGCATGCGGAGAGTGTCGGCGGACTTACTGGTGATAACCCGAGAATGGTTATAGTAAGGCCAGAGCACAGGGCCAGCATGCGGAGCGTGTCCGCAGACTTACTGGTGATGCTGCCGGGCCCGGGTGAAGAGGATGCAGGCGGTGAAGAAGGCGAAGGCCCCTCCCTGGACGGACCAGCTGGCCAGGCCATAGCCGCACCACTCCACCACCTCCCCGAAGTAGTTGGCTGCTGTCACGTACTCAAACAAGCCTCCTGCAAGGAAACACAGGCAAGGGGTGCATTTCCTACAGATGATGCCCGGGAAAGCCCTGACCGACGAGACAGCCGTGGGCGCTTACTTAGAAAGCACCGGCTCAGCCCTGGGAAACACGACTGCTCCAGAATTGCAGTCAACGAAACACACCCAGCGGTACTAGTTCTACCACTTCGTCTGCCGATTTCTGGGAGTAAATATGTACCATTCATCTGAATATAAAATGCTACAATTGTTGTGTACTTTACTATGTCACTTGACTCATCAGTGAATCCCACAGATGGAACCCAGGTAGGGCCACAGACCACAGAGTAACAGTGAAGCACTAGCTTAATCAGACGGACCTGCACAGAGGCCTGGACCCAAACTGGAGGAAAGTAGTAATTTTCAAGGGCAGATTCATTCATTCAGTCATCCATTTTCATAGATCCTTCAAGTCCACACGACAGGTGAGGCCCAGCTCTAGGCACTGGTAGTGCACCGTGGACAACATGTCCCCTTCCGGAACACTAAATCCCAATGCAGCCCCACGAGGAAAGCACGGAGCCCAGCACATGGTGGGGAGTGCTGTGGAACAGAGCATGTGGGAGGGGCCCAGAAGTCGGGCTGTGGGCGGAGGGAAGGCTGGTTGTGGCCGTGGCTGGAAGGGGCCTCGCTGGCAGGGGAGGTTTGGGGTTGGTGGTTGGGGTCTCCAGGCAGCAAAGGCTCTGAGGCTGGAGAGTAGAGGGGCATGTTCCAAGGACCACCTTAGAGCCACAGTTTAAACCACCTGAGATTTGTAGGCTTTTTCCCGTCCTTTGCTTGTCATGTTGTGTTCTCCCCTTGTAGGGTTCCCAGGAAGATAAGGATTCCAATCTAAGCCCGGCCATGTGATTTCCCGTTCCACTGATGTTTTTGTTCTACCCACTGAGTCTTAAATTTTTTGTTTTAGTTTGAGAATCTCCCTTGCTTTCTATCTTGTATCTATTTAGTTCTTTCTATGATATGTTACTCTTTTTTTTATAATTTCATCCCTTTTAATTATTTAAACAACTAGATATTCACTTCGTGATCTGTTTCTATTAACTCTAAGATCTAAAATTTCCCAAGTTTAATTAGCTCTCACTCAAGGCACCATATGTCCTCATGGGTTTTGTGGCTCTTATTCTGTGGCGTGTGGCCTGCCAGGCTCTCAGAGGCTAGAGCTGAAGACAGGTCTCTTTGGGGATCTGGGTTTGTGCGGGCTGGATGCAGGAGGGCACCCCCTCCCTAGGACCACACAGATCCTAACTCCTGACTTGAGGTTTTTGGACTGTCCACAGTTGGCAAACATTTCAGCTACAAAGCTGAGGGCATGAGGGCAGCTAGCGGTTACGGACTCTTATGTATTGGGTCCTGGACTCAAGCATTCACCCAGCCTTTGCTCTCTGATGATTGACTTCATTTCTGGACATCACACAGATGCATCTTAAAAGATAAAAACAACAACATGTACCCAACATTTTAAACTGTTTTCAGACAGAGGACCAGTCGTCTATTCCTGCTATGGCCAGAAATGAGGTATTGGGCACCCCTGGTAAACCAGAAGATGTTCCTCGTATTCTCTTTCCAAACAGATACAACTAGTTTCCTTTTTGCTTAATAGCCACTCGGTTAGCCAGAATCAGCTCTTCTGTCATTCTAAAAAAACAATAACCACAGTGATTGCTATCTTAATCGTGACTCACATCGAAAATTTGTGGCTGTGACTAGATATTAGCTATTGGATCGGATAAAACTGAAAGAGCAAGGTGTCCTGCAGAGAGCCCGGCATCTAGTCTCCTGTTGTCAGTACATACCCCTCGGTATCTTATACCCAGTCTCCCCTGGTCTCCGGAGATTCCTCAGGATGTGGTCTGAATGGATGTTTACCAGCATGCCTATCAACCACAGGCAGAACCCTACAGAAAAGGCGATACAGAGCAGCATTAAGTCCATAAACCAGGAAACCCCCAGGCCCAAGCCGGAATGAACGGGATAACCCCAATCCGTCCTATTATCGTTACTAAGGAGCAGGTTGCCACAACTGATAGTGAAGATCATTGTAATAAATATAATGCTTCCCTCAGAGACCTAAGTGCTGCACTCAGGTCTGCAAAAGAGGGCTTTGTTTTTCTAATAATACCAGTAAATCAGCTAGTCTGCTCTAAATGTTCTGACAGGATAACTGGTGTGCTCGGAAGTAGGACTTAAGACTCGGCCCAGGCTCCTTTCCAGGAAGCGCTAAACCAAGAACCAAACAGCCACGGGACTCTCTGAAACTCAAAAGAAACTTCCTCATCACCAGGAGCCTCGAGGGGGTGTATTTTTTTTTTTTTTTTTTTTTACACTCTTGCATATATTTTTGACTACTGATGTTTTATTTTCAGTTTTCCTCAGAACTTATAAGGCTTTAGTTAGAACACAAAAATAATAAAGATTTTAAAAAATCAAAAACTTCACAAGACCTAATAGCTTCTGCAAGTTAGCATAATCAGGAAACTCTAATGGCCTTGTTGGAAGGTGACCCAGTCGGACTTTTTCTTATTTTCCGTTAGGAACAGCAGGAGCTTAATGACGGTCTTAGATTACAGGGTTAGTGACGGAGCTCCTCAGTTTCCCTCTGTCGTCTGCTCTGCCGGAACCTGTTGCTACTCTGAGGTCTGCTTTAGGAACAGGTATTCATGCTTTCTGGGCCAAGTCAGGGGTGATGTGCGTCATCTGCTGCTGCTGGGGCCACGTGCCTCTCCCTCTGGCGCTCGGCCTCCTGCCACGAGGTCGTGGACCAGCACTCCTCTCTCTCAAGGAGCATGGGCTTTCTAGCCAGGAACTGCGGGGACAGGAAAACCCAGGTTCTGATGAGAACAACGGAGTGCATCCTTAGGGGGACACTCACCTACTAGAAATCGGGGATCTGTGACCCAGTCGTCGGCATACACGGCGTACTGGCTCAGGTATCTGCTTTGCAAGTAGCCATTGTAGCCACAGAACATGAAGGCCAAAGCAAATGTGTACAAGGGCATGGGCTTTCCACCTCGGATCAGGAACGGGAAAATCAAGGACCTGAGGAAACATGAAACAGAAACACATTTACATAAAACATAGATCAGTGATAAGGAATCTCATTTCTGCCATTCTATTTCAAGTCTTGGGGTTTTAATCTTGTTTCCTTGTTCAGAAATCCATTCTCAGTAATGCTCATACCGATATACTCTGTTCAAAGCAGAATTTGTAGATAAAGAGTTCACCACGTTTCAGTAATGCTCACAGCAGTGCATAAACTCTGGACTCTAATTGTATCAGATGCGAGACACACATGGAGAGAAAAGTAAAGGCTTCCAGAGGCTCTCACTATCATCCTCCCTCACTCTCGTCCGCGCAGTAAAGGCTTCCAGAGGCTCTCACTATCATCCTCCCTCACTCTCATCCTCCCTCACATGGGGGACACCGCATGCCGCCCATCAGCACGGCAGCTGTGCTGGCTGAGCACTCAACACCCCACTTGTGGTACCTGGAGACACCCGCACAGGAAACCCCAGGACACATGCAGAACAGAGCACACGATGGACTGAGTGTGGGGAAGCCATCTGCTCGCGGTCACAGAGCTCGTGCATGGCTGAGCTTTCGTGTAAAACCGGGTATCCCAAGGCTCAGCTTCTTCTGCTCCACCACACCAGTGAAAGTTTAGGGGGAGAAAACAGAAAAGAAAGTGGATCTTACGGAGAAAAAAGGACGCGACATCGTACTCTGAATCTCCTCTGTAGAATCAGTACCTAATACGCGGAGAGAGGGCTATTGCTACGCAGCCTATGGACCTGAAGGGGATAGTAAGGGATCACCATCTAAAAACTTCATGCCAATAAATGTGTCCCTCTGGACAACACGAACAAAAGCCTTAAGACACAGCTGACCAAAACTGACCCACAAGGAAATCGACAACTCGAACAGCCCTCTACGAATGAAAGCGACTAAAGTGACTTTTAACATTCTAGAGGAGCTGCAACTGGAGTTGGGGGAGGGGACAAGCTGCACAGAGGCATAGGGACAGTTTAGGGGACGCAACTGTTCTGTATCTTAATTGTGGTGGCGATTATATGCTGTAGGCAACCATCGACACTGACCAAACCACATTCTTAATAATGAGTGCATTTCATCCTCCGTAGGTTATATCTTAAAACAGGGAAAATATAAAAGCTTGTTATTTGTTTCCATTCTGGCCATCTACCCAAGGGCAAAACCAGAACTGATCTTAGCAGCAGTAGTGACAGCCTAACGCTGGCTACAGGTCCTCAAGGCATTCTCTTGTGACAGGCTCACTCAGGTCGTGGGAAGAACATTCTTGCAATCAAAAGCAGTCTTCAAGGTTCTCTCTTATCCAGGCCAACTCCCCCAGAGCGGACTTCATGTGGGTTTAGGGCAAAGCACCAGCTGAATGTAAGCATGTGTCCGGCCCCGATGTGTGTCATCAGTGAGGTTAGCTGCTTGCCTGGAAACCAGTGTGGAAACCTGTTCTCTCTCAAAGACAACAGGGAATTGCAGCCATTTCTGCTTTGCGGAAGCACGGCTCATGCCTGAGCAGAGCTGGGACAGTGAACGGGCATCTGGGATACAGGCCCACTGTGCACGTCCATACCACAAGAGGCGGATCTGGGTGACTGGGTAACTGTGTCTTGGACCAGTGGGGGAGCCTTTAGAAACAAGCAGAAATTCTGACTCGCTGCGATCCAGCATCGTGGTGATGGTGTTCGTTCCCCACCCCCATCCTGCTCCTTGGCAGGAGAGCCAGAAGCAAACAATCAGTTCTCACTCTCTCCCTGAGCGTCAGCTCAAGGGATGATTCTTTAGGCAGGGGAAAGCAGAGAAGGGCCAGAGGATGAGGAATTGAGAGAAAACCTCCCTGGGAGTTACGATCTCAGGGAATTTTCCAGGGGGCAAACCACAGTGACAAAGTGTTAGAATTCTAAGTTTGAAGAACTAGGGAAAAAAGAGCAGAAAGAACCATGGGAGGGGGTGAAGGCTGGACTCGGTTAGAAAGAAGCCTGCGAAAGCGTGGAATGCTCAGTTTCTCCAGAACCCGAAACTGGGGACCTGAACAAACCCACGTAAATTCAACGCAGTGTAATAGGAACCCAGGATCAGGAAGGGGAAGGACAAAGTGTGGAAGCTTGAAACACACAGAATCGTTACGGAAGGACAGTGACGTGGGAAGATGTCTGGGCGAGATGTCACAAATGTCTACATCATAGATGAAAGAAGCCTTCTAGAAGCAACACTGAGCAAACCAGTCTGCAAACGTGGTAGATGTTTCCCACCAGAATGTACAAAAAAAAAAAAAAAAAGTTGTAGACTTTCTAAATGAGAATTATGCCCAGCAAACTTTTGATTCATTTCTTCCAATTCAGTTTCAAGTTCAGGGCTGAATTGTGAACGACTGGCAAACGGGCTGGCACCTTCTCGAGGTGAAACCCAAACCTGTCCCGTGTGGTATTCACGCCCCCCTCCTCCCCTGTCACCAATGTCCCTTCCATGCCTGTGACGGTAAAGGGATCTGGATGGGGAATCAGCAAACACAGCCCCTGGCCCAATTCCAGTTCACCACTGGAATTGTACATTGTACCACATCGTACAGCCTGAGAATAAGAACAGTTTTTACCTTTTTAAACGGTAGGGGACACGATCAAAAGGATATTGCAGGATGCACGGGAATCACACGAAGTGCAAATGTCCGCGTCCACAAATAGAGTAGCGCTGTGACATGGCCCCAGTCATTCATTTGGGTCCATTCTGTGGCTGCTCAGGAGCTGGGGCTGAGCTGCGCAGGAGTGACACGGCACGTGGTGTGGCGGTCTCTTGTGTCCACGTCCCTGCACGGTGTGCACAGATCCGCGGCAAGTGGCGTTCAGAGTGCACGTCACTTTGTTCTCTCATCAGTGTGCACCTGTCCCGTGAAGACAGGGAAAGCGGCCTCCGTGTGCCCCGCAGACCCAGTGGGGTGTGGCTCACTCTGCTCCCGTGGTAAGTGGCTCAGCACTCTGGGATGCAAGGTCACCGTGGCTGTGTCGCAAGACTAGGCTAGAGGTCAGCGTTACCAGACAAGCAGTTCTTGTGATGTCGTCCCCCACTTGCAGGAAAGCAATGGTCAGGGCAAAGCAAGAATTAAAAAGAATCCAGTTCTAGAATTTTACAAAAGAAAGGAAAAGAAGGCTACAACCACTGGAAGTTCCTGGGGGCCGCCTCCTGTTTCACCCGGCAATGAGGGCCGTCTGCCAACGGTGAGCTCACTCCCTGCAGCAAAGACACACGTCCAGAGGACAGAAGCTCATGGAACACGATGAGCCCCTCGGGGAGGACGGCTGCTTGTGGAGTCAGGATGCTGAAAGTGAGGTCAGCGGAGAGTTGAAAAGCAAGGCCAGTGTCTGAGTGAGCAGGCTTCTGGGCTCCTGCGATGTCACCGAGGTCACTGACATGTAACTGAGCTGGGACCGAGTTTGAAGTGGCAGAGAAATCAGGCTCCAATGGGTCCTCGCACAACAACCAGCAGTGACAGCGTGTGCACAGAAGCTGAGGAAACACTAATGCAGTACCCGAGGGGAGACCCGCTAAGATAGTGTAAATGCTGGTGGTAAACACACACGCGTGACAGATTTACAAAGCCTGTGAGAATAGAAGGTGTTTAGAGCTGCTCTCCATATGGCAGGTACTTTGCCAAAAAACAAAACAAAACAAAACAAACAAAAGAAACCAAACCACAACACCACCAAATTGATTAGTGCCTGTGACGGAACCGTCAATGTCAACAGTGAACTTGATCTTCTGTCCATGGACATAACCACTGTTCTGAGTTCAAAGCCAAGACTGAAATTTTTCTTTGTAAGAAAAAGTGTCTCAACCATTATTATTGAGGTTTAAAGGGATCTGGAAATTAGCTTTTGCTGCAGACTTGATAATGTTTTTCAGTGAATTCAACCTAAAATTGTAAGGCAAAAATATCTCCTATGTGCAAAACGTACACGGCGTTGGCCTCCTCAGCAACAAGTGACATTGGCAGAAGCACAAGTCACATCAAACTCCTTCCCAGGCTTTCTGTGCTGTTAGAGTCAAAAGCAGCAGTGAGATCTGCCTTCTCATGCAAACTTGCACTGGTACGATTTCTAAGCTCCAGACGGAGTTCCTCCAGTGGTGTTTGAACTGTTCAAGACTTATTTAACTGTAACTGAGGAGCCGCCACCTGTCAACCAAAAGACACTCTTACACTGCAGAAACATACTATAGGACAAATACCAACAGAAGAGTCCAACAGAATTCCATAAACATCTTCCAAGTAATGAACATGTTAAACTACAATCAGAAACTTGTGGACTGAAACCAAAATCTGGCAGTACCAATGCATATGAAAAGACACTTTCAAAGAGAAAATCTTGACGTGCCTGGGGGTTCCATCGGTGAACGTCTGCTTTCAGCCGAGGTCATGATCCAAGAGTCCTACCTTGGGCTCCCTGCTCAGTGGGGAGTCTGCTTCTTTCCCCCCACTCTGCCCTCCTACCCCCTTGCTTATGCTCCCTCTCTCTCAAATAAATAAAATCTTTAAAATTGAAAAAAAAAAAAAAGAGAGAGAGAGAAAATCTCATCGCCCATCAATCAGCATCAAGGGGTGAACACTGGCCAAGGATTTTGGTCATGGGGAATGCTGACTCTGAAGCCCAATGAAGTGAATGCTCTCCCCACCAAATAAAGAATTCCACCCTCCGTGTTACATCTGTTACAGAAATTAAGGTATTAGCAAGACAGGAAACAACGTGTGTTGGAGAGGATGGGGAGAAAGGGGAATGCTCTTACACTGTTGGTGGAAATGCAAGTTGGTGCAGCCACTTTGGAGAACAGTGTGGAGATTCCTCAAGAAATTAAAAATAGAGCTTCCCTATGACCCTGCCATTGCACTACTGGGTATTTACCCCAAAGATACAGATGTAGTGAAAAGAAGGGCCATCTGTACCCCAATGTTTATAGCAGCAATGGCCACGGTAGCCAAACTGTGGAAAGAACCAAGATGCCGTTCAACGGCCGAATGGATAAGGAAGATGTGGTCCATATACACTATGGAGTATTATGCCTCCATCAGAAAGGATGAATCCCCAACTTTTGTAGCAACATGGACAGGACTGGAAGAGATTATGCTGAGTGAATTAAGTCAAGCAGAGAGAGTCAATTATCATATGGTTTCACTGATTTGTGGAGCATAACAAATAGCACGGAGGACAAGGGGAGTTAGAGAGAAGGGAGTTGAGGGAAATTGGAAGAGGAGGTGAACCACGAGAGTCTATGGACTCTGAAAAACAATCTGAGGGTTTTTTTTTTTTTTTTTTTTTTTTTTTTTTTTTTTTTTTTTAATCTGAGGGTTTTGAAGGGGCGGGGGGTGGGAGGTTGGGGGAACCAGGTGGTGGGTATTAGAGAGAGCACGGATTGCACGGAGCACTGGGTGTGGTGCAAAAACAATGAATACTGTTACGCTGAAAAGAAATAAAAAATTAAAAAAAATTTTAAAATTAAGGTATTAGAATTAGAATTTTCTCAATAGAAATCTTTGTGAAATATCTCTTTCACTACATCGTTTATTTTGTCCCCTGTACCACAAAGCTTAAAAGCAGCACTATATGGCCCTTTCCAAAAAGTTTTGATCCTTGACCTAGGTTAAAATAGGAGTTACACTCTGGAAACCTCATTGTGACTTTCCTAGCAAATGCCCTTGCTCAAGGCCCCAGTACTTAGGTTGCAGGCGGCCTCTTTGGACAGGGGTGCAGCTGGTCTGCTCCAGGTCTGCCGGATGGGGTCTGTGCATCTGGGTCCTCAGCTACGCGTGGAACAGAGAGTCACGCTGATCTGCTCCAGGGTATGCCCTGCGAGAGCCGGGAAAAGATGCACTTCTCTCTGGTCTCACAGGAGCGTCAGCAGTGAGGCAAGGACTGGCAACGGGGCTTCAGAAAGGCCGATGCCGACCTCTTCTGTTCCTTGATGCCGACCTCTGGAAGGACAGCAATGCCCTGACGCCCACAGGCCTAGCCATAAAGTCACTGCGGGCAGAAGGGGAACAAGCTGCCTCAGGCAATGTCACTTAGGACTTTAGACCCTGACGAGGGCTCCTGGGGGAGTCCTTATTCCCCAGCTTCTCCTGCCCCACAGGCTGAGGGCACCGATATGAACCAAGCCCTCCTGGCTCTGGGGTCTTCAGCAAGCCAGATGGCCGGATGCAATGCACCTTCCAGAGGGGATCACTCTGCTCCCTCTTGCTATTTTGGGGATTGCCTTTCTTCTTTTAAGTTACTCCCTTCAGCTTTACTTCTTTTCCTTGGAAGTCCATGCAACAATTGCTGGAAAGGGCTTCCTTTGAATTGGGTCAATTAGGAGCCAAAATGGGGCAGATGGGGCTTCTGGGCATGACTTTCATCTGAGTCTTCATCTAGACACTAGAGGGACAAGGGGACCCAAGGGTTACAGTGGATCCCAGGCTGCTTATGGTGAAGATCTACTTCAAGACATGAGGCCAGGCTCTGTGAGGAAGGTAGACTTGGCTGCTGGACC
The DNA here is from genome assembly GCF_030435805.1 of Mustela lutreola. Taxonomy (NCBI): domain Eukaryota; kingdom Metazoa; phylum Chordata; class Mammalia; order Carnivora; family Mustelidae; genus Mustela; species Mustela lutreola. The sequence continues at coordinate 4,876,181 of NC_081294.1, read as the reverse complement.
CATACAGCACTAGTCCCGACCTGGGGGACCCAGGCCATCTTAGTTCAAAAGCCTTTCTCACGTGGTGTCTCATCTGCACTGACGAACACCCTTCCACATGGGAACTGTGGGAAATGGGTATCATCCCTCTTTGAGAAAACGTATGAAGCTGGAAGTTGAATATCCCTTAATGTGGAAATCATCTGTAAGGTAAACCGTGAGGAGCTTGCATTTAAAAATACCTTATTGGGGCGCCTGGGTGGTGCAGTGGATTAAGCCTCTGCCTTCAGCTCAGGTCATGATCTCAGGGTCCTGGGATCGAGCCCCGAGTAAGGCTCTCTGCTCAGCGGGGAGCCTGCTTCCCTTCCTCTCTCTCTGCCTGCCTCTCTGCCTGCTTGTGATCTCTGTCAAATAAATAAATAAAATCTTTTAAAAAATACCTTATTTAGGTAATGTGTTATATAAATGAATGCTCGGTTCCGATAATGAGCTAAAGGACATCATACTGTCAGGTCCCAGGCAGCTACAAAAGGATTCTGTTTTCTACCTCCTCAGATGGAGTGTGGGACTGAATTTGATACTTTGTTTCCTACCATGTTACAATATCCCATTTCCCCCCTTCCCTTCCACTTAAAGAGACAGAACTTACTTTTCATCAAGTTGTTACTACCTAGGAAACTTGCCCATCTCTGTGGCTGTGAAGCACCCAGGACTGTGGGACACACTGATGAGGGGTTGAACTGAGAGCTTTCAGAATCTGAATCTCTGGGACCTTCGATGGCCGGGCAGCCTGCTGTCTGCCTCCTGCATGCATCACTGTACAAGCCTGGGGACGGTGTGAGTGTTTCTTACAGTTCCTGATGTAATGTGTCCAGTAATTCCTAATCCTATATAACATTTTTTTTTTTTTTAACATTTCACAACTGTTACTATTAACCTATGTAACAGATGGGGACCGGAGGCTCAGAGGAGCCTGGTGACAGAGGCTCAGAAGTGGCAGCTCAAGGGCCATGTCCTCACCCCACAGGTTCTCCCAACAAACTGGAACATCCAGTAATTTTGCAATGAGAAACTGCATATTCATTCAACAAATGATTTGGCACTCAAAACCAATTGGAAATGTGTCCTAGCTACAATGAAACATCCAATTTGGTGATTTGGCAGCAGATCTAACAGTAGAGTTAATCATTTTTAAATGTTTAAAACTGAAAGTGGTTGTTATAATTTTAATAACTATATTACTTTTTCTCAACATTTTGACATCTTTGGAATCTATAGCACTTCCAAGATGTCAATCAGTTCCTGTTACTTTTTTTCCCTTCTGAAATGCTCTTTTGCAACAAAAGGCACAGATTATAAAGCCACACACTTACATAAGCTCTGTGTGCTTTTAAGGCAAGGTTACCAATGCAATGAATATTTCATTACATGTCATTCTATACTTCTGAATGAAAGTTTTGTGTTTTTTTTTCCCCAAATTTTGAATCCACAGGGCAAGGGCCAAGGGTTTAGTGTGGGCTTCACCTTCTCTAGTTCCCTGATGTGTTTTAATATTACACGTGCCCTATGGCACATTTAGAAGTGGGGCTAGGGCCAGGCTCTCCCCATGGGACCATGGGTAGAAGAGAGCAGGAGAGACGATGAATCCGGGCAGGTATGATTCTTTGAGGATCACCATCAGGGGTAACAACACAATCAAGGTCCTGCAAGCTCAGGGAGCTGGCTGAGCCCTGCCCTTGGGGAGGGTGTTAGGAAGAGGAGGCCCTGTGGGCATGCCAAAGTCTGCATTCAGCACGCTCCCTCTGCCTCACGGTCAAGGTGGTCCCTGGGGCCCCGGGTGGTAATTAGGACCATGTGCTTAAGGGGGCTTTGTAACAACTGCTAAATGGACAAGCAAACTGAACAAGCCCAGTGACTCATTCACTAACCTACCAAGTGGCAAGAGAAAATTCATGAGCAAAGGCAGCCTGAGCTCAGTGAATACTGAAAAAAATTGGTTGGCAGGAGAGAAAGCAGCAGAACAGGAGTTCCGACTAGAGTTTAGGGGCCCATTAGAAGGGCCTCTGACACATGCAGAATGGCTCTGCACCGATGCTGGGGACCACAGGAAACTACCTCCCACAGCTAATGTGCACTCGCCCGAGGGAGGTCAGACGCTGCTCCACGCACAGCAAAATCGAAGCTGGCAAGACAAGACACCTGAGCCCTCCAGAACTCAGAATGAGATCAGCATGAGACACTCCAGTGCAGATAGGATTCGGGCAAACACTGTAACTGTTGAGGGCTGCGGAAGACTATGTTGTTTGTCGTGGATTACAAACGTTCCTACAAATGTCCTTCACTACCTAAGGGGGAGCCACCCGAGTCCTTGGGATGTTCTCTCCCATAGCTGTCCCTTCTTCCCTTCCACGACAGCCTTCCCGTCTTTATCAGAGTCTTCTGCCACAAAGATCCTGCATGTGTTTTGGTCTTGCATTTCTGCATTCCTTAAGGGAATATCTTTTTTTGTTTCTTTAAAGATTTTCATTCATTTCAGAGAGAGAGAGAGAAACTCAAGTAGACCATTTAATAAATAAGCTATTTGGGTAGAATGGAAAATGTTTATCTCTTCTATATGGAAAACATGGAGTATCAAAAACCACATAGGCTATATGTGTGGTCACAAGTACAACCTGAAACAGAACATCCCAGCAGGGTGAAAAGCTACACCTGACCTAGCAAATCCTCTGGAGTATGTTTCTAAAGCCTCTGCTCTTGGAATCAGGGTTTAGTCCCAACCACCCCATCGAATAGCCTTGGGTAAAGCACCTGGATTCTGTGTCTCAGAGGCCTCCCCAGTGTGAAGGGTCAAATTCTGGCACTCTCCAGGGGATTCTGGCCCAGGGGGTGCTGTATTCACCCAGTCTCCCCCTACAGTGAGTGGAAACAATGAAACAGAATGTTTTAGTTAAAAGGCTAAACTCAGGCTTTCCAAGCTCAGCAGACTAACCCTTTACACATTTCCAATGCCACCAGTAAGAAGTTTCTTACTGGCACTTGAGACTGGCAGCAGCATGTCAACTACCTTAGGGGCACATACGTGGCTGTGCCCACCTGCACAGTGACGTGGAATGGTCTTGGTCATTATTTACCAATCATTTGGATTTGCCAATCCTGTGCAAGCATTTTATGGAGTTATTTTTATTTTTATTCATGATTTTATTTATTTGTCAGAGAGAGAGAGAGAGAGAGAGAGAGAGAGAAGCAGGCAGAGCAGGCAGAGGGACAAGCAGACTCTCTGCTGAGCAAGGAGTCTGAGGCAGGACTTGACCCCTGCGATCATGCCCAATGCTTAACAGACTGAGCCACCCAGGCATCCCTGCAATTGTCTTTTTTTAAATGCATGCTATCCTGTGGGCTGGCGCCATCACTATGCCCATCCCACTGCTGTGGAAACATGCTGTAGAGCAGCTCAGTAACTGATCCCATGTCCTTAGTGACGTGGCTGGGAGACTAGCAGTCTGACTCCAGAGCTTGCTTTTGGCCATTAGAGAAACAGAGAGACACAGGTTCTAGCATATTTATGAGGAAATGTACATAGACATGAACATTCTACTGACATTCAAACTACATTAGTGCTTGACAACATTACAAAATATAAGAACAAAAACCCCAAACCAGCAAAACGCTAGCAGCCTGACAATTTTGTTCACTGGAATAATCTTGAAGTGTCAGGACTACAGGATCCGGAAATCCTTTGTTGAGCATTTGACTGTGCCTGTTTAATGTGCCTGTGTACTGCTCCAACGAATTCTGTATTTTCTTTTTTAAGATTTTGTTTATTTTAGAAAGAAAGAGCACAACAGCAGAGAGGGAAGAAGAGGGAGGGAGAAAGAACCCCAAGCAGAGTCTGCACTGAGCAGGGAGCCCTACTCAAGCTTCAGTTTCACAACCCAAGATCATGACCTGAGCCAAAATCAAGAGTTACACTTAACCCAGCCACCCAGGTGCCCCTGATTCTGTGTCCCCAGTGTCTCTCGTGCTCGAGTAGACTCTTGGCCCACATGCTAACTCTTTCACTGCTTGTCCTGGAGGCATCGTGTGGGTTATTTGCTTCTCAAGGGCCAGTTCAGGTTTCATTCCAGTGAGGGCAGTCCCACATGTCCTGGAAAACACCTGGAATACTCAAACACAAACTATAGAGGCCCCAAACCCTGGGTTAATTGATAAACCTAAAAATCATTAAAGTGAATTGTTATAGTTCCATATTTCAGATGATCAACTCTGAGGCACTGAGAGTTCTCGCAGCGCAAGGATTTTAAATGATCACTATAAAAAGGTGAATTTAACCAGCACTTCCTGACAACTCTTGAGATTTTGGTTATTCACGTGTATGATACTCTCTTTCCTTTTTGGATGCCCTTCGGTGGTCACAAATCAAGATCAGGTTTTTCATTAATCATGGGTTATAGCTTTGCTTTTCTTTCTACCATCAGTCATTTGGATTTTCAGCGGCCCCATCACAGAGGTACGCAGCATACCCATTCCGAGTAAAGGCTGAATGGCTTTAATGCTAAAGTCAGTGTTCAGCTGAGCTCAAGAGCAGACGTCACCATAGTAAAACACATTTCTGGGATACAAGAATAAATCCACAGTTTTCAGCCCCCCAAACTTGCACAATGGTTTATCAGACATTTTAGTCAGATTGTCAAAGCCGCACATTCTGATGTAGGGAAGGCACTGGGGCGTACCGATGGCGCGCCCACTGTGCGGAGGTCCCTGAGAACGGAAAGGTTTTTCTCGCTGCTGTACCTCTGACAGTGCTGAGCGAGCGAGCCTTCGCATCATGCAGCTTCCTCCCCTCTGCAGCCGCAGGTCACACACTCAGCTCCCGCAGCCAGCCCTCTCTCGCCTGCTCCCACCGCGCCCACGCCCCGCCCACTTTCGCAGACTGTGCTAAGCTAAACTCTCCTTGCAGGGGAGAAGGGGCAGGGGCCAGGGACAGAGCGAGAACAGCACGGGCGGAGGGAGGCCGGCGCCGCGAGACGACACCAGGGAAGGGTCAGCAGGGACAGGGCGCGAGGGCGGGTGTGCAGAGCGGGGCGCCTGGGAAGGGCAGCGGGAAAGAGGCTGCCAGGGGTAGGCACGGGAGCGGGGAAGGAGGAAGGCAGGCAAGGGGGCAGGGGAGGAGGGCGGTGGAGAGGGAGGCAGAGGTGCGGGCGGGGGCGCCGGGGGGCAGGGGGGCGCCGGGAGGGGCGAGGCGGCCGGCCGTTACCGTTGCGCGTAGTGGACGAGGAACATGGCCAGGAGGATGCGGTTGGGGGCCCGGTGGAGACGCTCGGCCGCCGCGACGGTGCACACCCACAGCGGCACGGCGAGCGAGGGCAGCTCCTGCAGCGCCCAGGCGGCCCGCGCCGGCACCCGAAAGGCGGAGCCCGGAGACACGTAGCGCCCGTAGCACGAGCGCCGCAGCCGGAGCAGCACGAAGCCCAGGAGGCTCATGGCGCACTGCAGGTAGGCGAGCCTGTCCAGCAGGAAGCTCTCGGCCGGCTCCATGGCGGGAGACTGCACACGCGCCCCATGGTCTGGCGACCGCGGCGGGCCACTTATAGGGAGGTGGCGGCCCCGGTGTGGGGGCGGGGGGGGCGGCTACCTGAGGCGGACGCCCGCAGCCGGCGCCCGGGCCCGAGCCGCACCCCTTCCCTCCTCCCCCGGCGCCGGAGGCGCGAGCGCACGGGCCCAGCAGGTCGGACCGAAGGCGGTCCCGCGCGGCCGGAGGCGGTCCGGCCCCGCCCCCGAGGCCGGAGCCCCGCCCCCGCCGCTCTGCGCACGCGCGGCCGCGGGCTGTCCGCGGAGCTGCCGGAGCCCGCGCGGGCTACTTCGGGGCTGCTTCCCAGGGGCCCCCTCCCCGCCGGGGCTGCCGGCGCTGCCCCTCGCTCGCTGCTCTGCGGGAGCACGGGTCGCGGCGCTCTGGGCGTCTTCCACGCAGCGCGCCCGGGAGCGGCGCAGGCGCGGAGCCCGCGGGGCCTCGCGCGCCAGCCCGGAAGTCCGCGCGGCCGGCGGTGGCGGGGCGCGGTGTGCGGGCGGCGTGCGCGGCCGCGTGGGCCATGGGGCGGCGGGCGCGGGGCCGGCGGCTCCAGCAGCAGCAGCAGCAGCAGCGGCCGCCGCGCGCGGAGGACGGCGCCGAGGGTGGCGGCAAGCGTCAGGAGGCGGTAGGACCCGGGGCGCGGGCGGGCAGGGCCCCCGTCCGTCTCCCGGCCGCCGCGGCCTGCGGGGCGGCGCGGAGCGGCTCCTCCGGCCCTGGGTGGACGCGTGTCTCGTTCCTCAGGGCTGGGAAGGCGGGTACCCCGAGATCGTCAAGGAGAACAAGCTCTTCGAGCACTACTACCAGGAGCTCAAGATCGTGCCCGAGGGCGAGTGGGACCAGTTCATGGAAGCGCTGCGGGAGCCCCTCCCGGCCACTTTGCGAATTACTGGCTACAAAAGGTAGGGGGCTTCGCGGAGCCTTGATTTCCTAGAGTTGGGGTCAGCTCTGGAGGAGGGTACCCCTCCGGCCCCGCCTGGCCTCTGAAGAATGTTAGGGGGCTGGCGAGCGGCTGCTTACCGGCGCTGTGGCTTCCCGCGTCTGCAAGCACGGAGGTGGGAGCACAGGGTCCAACGGGCAGGCTGGGGAGGTGCGGCGGGTCGGGAGGCTGCAGGACGCGGAAATTAGATCTGAGACAGACTCGGGACTTCTGGGCATTCGGGGCTGAGGATGCCTCCCCTTTGGTACACGGGAGAATTTGTGATATTACAGAGTTTGTGCGACACTTTGGTTCTCTTGTCTTTTTAAATCTTTGTGGTTCCATCCTTCCGAGATGAGTTGCAAGTAAACAGTAACCGTAGGAATATTTAGGGGCGAAGGAATGCAGTAGTAATTCGCTTATTGAATGCAGTAGTAATTCTTTTAGCGATGAAGCAAGGACAGTTGTTTAAACTTTGAAGGGATAGGCTCGAAGGACGGCCATGGAAGAGCTCTGCGTTCAGTGCAAAGATGGTTTTGGTTTTAAGACACTTGCATCTTAAGTTCAAAAGAGATAAAATGTATACGAGTCTTTCAGAGTGAATCAAAACTTACTTATTTTTTCATAGCCATGCGAAGGAGATTCTTCATTGCTTAAAGAACAAGTATTTCAAGGAATTGGAAGACCTGGAAGTGGACGGTCAGAAAGTTGAAGTTCCACAGCCCCTGAGTTGGTAGGTAAAGCAAGTCTTTATCCTGTTGGAGGTTTTTTTGGGATTTTAATCTTTGTCATCTGACAGCGTGTTTCTTTGGCAAAGTGTTTTCTCCTAGCGGAGGAGAATCTGAATGTACTTCATAGACATCCTTGTGTGCTCTTAACCCAGTGCTTTTTACCCATATGACTTTATACTGGTGCACAGTTTTTAATGCACGGTTTGCAACTAAGAGTTACTTGGTTCAGTTAATTTTTGCAAGTTGCTCAGCCTCTTTCCTCCCCTTTTCCATTTAAACCCCTGTTTCCTTATGTCGAAACTGTTACTGCATGGTTCTCCTACCTTTAGCAGGACAGACTCAGCCTGAGAAAGATTGCCACAAACTATTCCAACTGATTCTGCATTTCTTCTTCTTCTTTTTTTTATAGTTAAGATTTTATTTATTTTAGAGAGAGCACACACAAGGAGCAGGGGGGAAGAAGAGGGGGAGGGAAAGAACCCCAAGCAGAGTCTGCACTGAGCAGGGAGCCCTACTCAAGCTTCAGTTTCACAACCCAAGATCATGACCTGAGCCAAAATCAAGAGTTACACTTAACCCAGCCACCCAGGTGCCCCTGATTCTGTGTTCCCAGTGTTTCTCGTGCTCGAGTAGACTCTTGGCCCACATGCTAACTCTTTCACTGCTTGTCCTGGAGGTATCCTGTGGGTTATTTGCTTCTCAAGGGCCAGTTCAGGTTTCATTCCAGTGAGGGCAGTCCCACATGTCCTGGATAAACTTCAAAATCATTAAAGTGAATTGTTATAGTTCCATATTTCAGATGATCAACTCTGAGGCAAGGCACTGAGAGTTCTCGCAGCACAAGGATTTTAAATGATCACTATAAAAAGGTGAATTTAACCAGCACTTCCTGACAACTCTTGAGATTTTGGTTATTCACGTATATGATACTCTTTCCTTTTTGGATGCCCTTCGGTGGCACAAACCAAGATCAGGTTTTTCATTAATCATGGGTTATAGCTTTGCTTTTCTTTCTACCATCAGTCATTTGGATTTTCAGGGGCCCCATCACAGAAGTACGCAGCATACCCATTCCGAGTAAAGGCTGAATGGCCAAATGCTAAAGTGCAAAAGTCAGTGTTCAGCTGAGCTCAAGAGCAGACGTCACCATAGTAAAACACATTTCTGGGATACAAGAATAAATCCACAGTTTTCAGCCCCCCAAACTTGCACAATGGTTTATCAGACATTTTAGTCAGATTGTCAAAGCCGCACATTCTGACGTAGGAAAGGCACTGGGGTGGTTACCGATGGCGCGCCCACTGTGCGGAGGTCCCTGAGAACGGAAAGGTTTTTCTCGCTGCTGTACCTCTGACAGTGCTGAGCGAGCGAGCCTTCGCATCATGCAGCTTCCTCTCTGCAGTTGCCACATAACCGGTGGTTTGGAGATTTGACAGGTGGTACTGGTGTTTGAAGCAGGGGCCGTCTGATACTTTCAAAAGAAGGGGGCTTAAGGTCGCCTTTGTGCACATTTCAAATTGTCTTGCATGTTGGCTGCTTCATATAATCACCAGAAAACTTTGTTCCTTAAACCTTGTGTTTAGAAATGCAGGTTTTCAGGTGAGGAATTCCGACAGGCCAGTAGAGAGCTGAAAAGCATGCATCCTGTAGGAAAGAAGTGCCTCTGGGTGGGTCATTTTTTCTGCAGGTTCCAACAGATACATGATAATTTCTTGTTCTTTGCAAACTGCACTTAAACTTCTGTTAGACCTTACAACATTTAACAGGTGCTTTTCCATCTTGATCGTTAACAGTGGCAAGGGGTCCACGAGTAGGCAATTCTCCAACGTCTGAGAAAGGCCCTGTGGGTTGTCTGGTTGTAGAAGGAATAGTCAATCTCTAGTAACTACTGGTGATTCTCACATTGCTGTTTGCTGGAACTTTCTGAGCACAACTTAAGAGTGTGAGCAACGCATTGTGTGATTTGGGTTCCTGACACTCAGTTTTTCCAATATCAGGGACAGTTGCCTATGGATTTTATCGTGCCAGCATTCAGTCCAATTTGCGGGTCAGGTGTGGGCTACCCGTAAGTCTCTTCATAAGCAAGCAGAGCAGAAACTTCCCAAATCTTGGAGGGGTTTTCTGTATTGTTCAAAAAACAGAGATAGGGGCACCTGGGTGGTTCAGTGGGTTAAAGCCTCTGCATTCGGCTCAGGTCATGATCCTAGAGTCCTGGGATTGAGCCCTGCATCGGGCTCTCTGCTCAGCAGGGAGCCTGCTTCCTCCTCTCTCTCCGCCTGCCTTTCTGCCTACTTGTGATCTCTGTCTGTCAAATAAATAAATAAAATCTTAAAAAAAAAAAAACAGAGATAAATTGTGTAATATTCTTAACCTTTTGGTACATAGTGGAATTAAATTTAGGAAAGTGTTTTTGGGAACCTTGTTTTATAGAAGGAATTTAAGTGTAGGACTCATAGCTTGGGCAGTTTTATTTTTTTTTTCCTTTTTGTAGTCTCAGAACTGTAAGGCGTTATCCCAAAGCATTCTTACAAAAGCCTCATTTTGACACTTGGTTGTGGAGAGTGTACTTTATTGTCATTCTGTTGATTTTTTTTAACACATGGATTGAAGATGACTTATCATAAATGAGTATTCATCTGTTTTTTTCCTGTAAGAATTTTTGAGGCATAAAGATGACAGTGGTGCTTTTAATTCATCCTCAGAAAACATGACAAGTTTCCAAGTAGGACTTTAAAGACCCAAGAGCTACATTCGAATTATACAACTAAAAATTAAATTTAGTTTTTCAGGATAATCTTATTTGATGTTAAAAGCTACAAAGATTTTAATAAACATTTGTTGTCTCCACCGAAAAAAATGGTTCCTAAGCTGTGGAAGACAAGTAGGCAGAGAGGCAGGCAGAGAGAGAGGGGGAAGCAGGCTCCCTGCTGAGCAGAGAGCCCGATGCAGGGCTTGATCCCAGAACCCTGGGATCATGACCTGAGCTGAAGGCAGAGGCTTTAACTCACTGAGCCACCCAGACACCCCTATTTTTTATTTTATTTTACTGTTTATCAGAGAGAGAGAGAATGAACGGGAGTACAAGCTGGGGGAGCAGCAGGGTGAGGAAGAAGCAGACTCCCTGCTGAGCAGGGAGCTGGATGCGGAACTTGATCCCAAGACCCCGGCATCATGACCCGAGCTAAAGGCAGATGCCTAACTGACTGAGCCACCCAGGCATCCCACTTTTTCATTTTAACTGTCAGTTTTTATATTTAATGATTTGAAAGTTAAGTATTTTTTTTCAAAAGATTAATAACCTTCACAATCTTAATTACTTGCCGTGGAATTTTCATCCTAGTAAATTTATATTTTTTAAATGGAAATTCAGTCTGAAAGGTGCATAAGGAAGTATTTGCTTAGATTATATCTAGGCTGCTTATCTTTATTTGAAAATGAAAACTCAGCTATTAACGGTTGACTGCTCAGCTGAGCAGTTCATGGTTGATTGCATGCCTGAGGTGTTCAGCTTCATGATGTTTTGGTGATTTGGCGAGGTGGTAACTTGGCATAACTCACTGTCATTGATCACGTACAGTTCAGGGTTAGAAGGCGTTTCGCAAAAGTCATTGATCACACACAGTTCAGGTTTGCAAGAAATTTCGAAAAGTAGATGTTTGGCTCCCCAATCTTGCAGGGCTCGCACTGAAACAGCAGGTTTTGCCAAATATTGCAGATGAAGGCAAGTCCGAGTATGTTCTGTTTTAGCTTTAAGGAGGCCAAAGGAAATATTTAAGACTAAACTCTTTTTTAATGGCCTTATAAGTATGGTTGTGTTTTGATATAGATTTTTGAATCAGGTTAAATACTGAAGAAGGCACTGGGCATAGGGAGTAGAGACGGTGTGGGGACAGCTGGAGGGCGGCCGTGAACAGATCAGCCAGCTTCATATTTTTGGTAGAAAGTGCTTCCCAGATATATCTCGTAATAGCATCATAGTAAAGTGCTGTCTTGAAATCTCAGGACCTGAGTTTGTTTCAACTAATCGCTCTTTTAAAGCAGTCATGAATATCCTGCAACAGTTCTGGTTTCATTTTCATGGCTGTCACCTTAGCTACAATCTGATGCTTGGAGATACTGAGGAACACGTCCTAAGTCTGCAGCGTACTTACCACTGAGTACCAAGCAGAGCATCACTTGGTGCTGGGCTGGGGTTGAGTGTGGCTCTGTGTCGTAGCAGTGCGCTGACTGGAGCCGTTGGAGCTCAGGGATCCGTGTGAGCCACATTTAAAAGAGACCTGTTTCCTCATCAGTGATGTCATCGTTCTAGAAAGCTTAAATACAGAAATGGCAGGAGACACTTCTTCATTCTTAGGTGTGTATAAGTAACAGCCTAGGCGTGCAGGCCAGTGCCGTTGTGATCCCAGGGGTTTTGGTGTGTAATGTATTTCAGTACGTTATCAGGCTGTTTGTTCTGGACATAGTGAAAAATATCGTTAAGAAGATTGCAGTTAAATGTCAGACATTTTGACAGCTCTTCAGGTGTGTTATTTTGATTGATCTACATTTTTTTAATTTGTTATGTCTTTTTCATTCTTTTTTTTCTTTTTTCTTTTTTTTAATTTATTTGAGAGAGAATGTGGGGAAGGGCGGAGGGAGAGGGAGAACCTCAAGCAGAATGCCCTCTGAGTGCAGAGCCCAGCTTGGGGCTTGATCCCGGGAACCTGAGCCTATGACCTTGGCTGAAATCGAGAGTCAGATGCTTAAGTGACTTTTTCTGATGGTCTGTTTCCCATCATTAGCACACACGGGGAAGAGCACCTGAGTCCCCATTTTCTCATCTATTCTTCAACACTCATCATTGCAGTTTCATGGTAGCATCATAAGTGTATCTCTTCAAGCTGCATGGTTCTCCTGTTTCTGCCTGGGCTGTGATACAGTTAGACATCCCGCAGTGTTGGCCAGGTGTGCGAAGAGGGTCGTGGATGTGAGCAAGTAGAGGAATATTGGATGTCTCGTTGGTGTATGGTCTGTAAAAGGAGGAAGTTGTTAAGAGGGCACTTTAATATATATAATCTGTGGATGCTTTATTTTCTTTTTGGTCAGGTATCCTGAAGAACTTGCCTGGCACACAAATTTAAGTCGAAAAATCTTGAGAAAGTCTCCACAGTTGGAAAAGTTTCACCAGTTTCTGGTTAGCGAAACCGAATCTGTGAGTAGATTTCTTTGGATTTGTTGCTTCCCTTGAAGCTTGAAATGTGCATTAGTATCTTGGTTGTATTTTGTCTACACCCGTCAGTGACCCAGTAGGGACGGCATATGGAGAAGTGTATCTATCCCCTTTAATTTCTGAGGACTCCCACAGCTGACCTCTTCTTTGGCACGTCCCGTCCAGCTGTGGAATTCGGGGAGGATCTCAGCCACAGTTGTCCCTGGATGTGTCATTTCCTTGCCCTTCCTGGGTCTGGCTGGCCAGGGCGCTGGGAGACATCGCAATGAGACATCGCGCGGCGACTCCCGCCTTCCCGTGCTTCAGCCTGTTTTTTTCTGGGCTCCTTCTAGTCCACCTTTGCCACACAAAAACAGCAAAACCTGAGTCTGACAGCTTTGGTTCTGCAGGGCCCTGTGTCTTCACCCTGTCTTTTCGCCATCCCGAGTTCCTCAGTTGGTTCCGTCCCTGAGCAGCTTAGTTTTCGCCTGGCACCTTCTCTCACCGCAGTTCCCTCCTGCTTCACTCGGTGAAACCCGGTGCCCACAGATTTCACTGGTGAACTTTTTGGTTTTTTTTTTCGAATTGTCACTCGGATTTAAAATCTGCGTTCCCCTTTCCTGTTCTCGAGTCTCCTTTGCTCGCCGAGGAAACCTTTGTGTTTGCCCAGATGGCCTCGCGTCTTGTCATCCTGAGCTCCCGCAGGGCTTTCAGGATCCCTGGGGTTCCGGGGCGGCTCCCCTCCAGGCCCTCAGCCCTGCCCCTGCCCCGTTCTCTCCTGCCGTGGGGGCGTCTGTCCCTTTAGGTGACCCGGTAAATGGCCTCCTCCAGCCCCCCCCCCCACCCCCCCGCAGGGGAGAAGCGGAGCCGGCTGCTGCCCCACTGCTCACTGTCTGGGCGTCAGGACGAGAAGGGCTCGCGAGCGCCGCTGTCGGGCGGCCGGAGGGCGGGGAGGGCGGCTGAGAGCCCTGGAGGTTTGACCTTCAGCAGAGCAGCGGGTCTGCGGGAGCGGGTCCCGCGGTGCTGCGCGGCCGGGAGCGGGTTTCGGTGGAGGAGCGCGGCGGTGAGCGGCGGTGGCCCGCGCTGCGGGGCCTCGTGCGGTTCCCGATGGGCGTCGGCAGGGGAGGTGCCGTGCGGGGTGCGGGAAGCGGGGTGTCGGCTGCGAGGCCCCTCGGGCACTTGCGTGTGAAGGAAGCGACTGTCGCCCGCTTGTCTGGTCAGGGACCCCCGGCCCCGAGCAGCTCGGAGGCTTTGATCACACACTTGGGTGATTGCGGGAGGGGGGCTTTTCGGGACGATCCCCGTAACCTGCAGCGCGGGCTCCGCGTGCGTGGGGAGCGGCTGCGGATTCGGCCGGTCTCCACGGCCGGTCTCCACGGCCGGTCTCCACGGACTCCTCGCCGCCGGAGCCGATGAGCTGCGCATGCGCGGGCTCGCCGGAGGCTCCGTCCGGTTCCCGCCGGCGCGGCTACGCGCGGAGCGGCGGCTGTGGCCGGTCGGGTTCAGACGAGGAGAGCCCCCTCGGCTGGCGGCCTCTCGCTCTCCCCCTGCCGAGAGCTTCTTTCTCAGGCGTGCGGTCTTCCGGCTGCGGAGTCCGAGCCGCGGTGGGGCGCGCGCCGGACCGGGTCCGGGCGCCGGGTGTGCGGCGGGCGCGTTGGCGGAGCCCGAGCGCTGCGGGCTGCGGACACGGGGAGCCCGGCCGGGCTGTGCGTCCGGCGACGGGCACTTCTCGGGAGGAGGCCGCAGGCCTGGGCTCTCGTACCAACAGACGGGGACAGAAACGAGTTCAGTCCGGCCGAGCGGCGAGGCCTGGCGGGGCCGCGGCTTTCTGCCCCGGGCTGGGCTCGGGCCGCCGCTCCCCGCCGCCCGGGGTCCCGCGGGGGCCGAGTCCGCCTCCGAGAGCCGCTGCTCCCGCTTCCGCTGTGTGTCCGGCCGCGGCGGGCGGCCTGAGCTCGCGCCGCCCTGTCTTCCGGAGCAGCCCGGGCTGTGCCTGCCTTTCTCACGGCTGAGCGGGAGTTTGGCGGGGACGGCCCTTCTTCCTTAGGCTTGCGGGCGGCAGCCGTGGACCCGCGAGTGCAGCAGCCGGACCTGGCGCCGGAGCCCTGTGCCGGGTCTTCACACGATCTCGTGTCCGCATGGCGGGGGCTTTCTCCGTGGCCGGTGAAACAATGCGCAGTGTTGAAAACTTCCGCCTTTTTAAATATTGTTCCTGATTTTTTAAAATTTTGCCTTCTAAGGGAAATATCAGTCGTCAAGAAGCCGTTAGCATGATTCCTCCGCTGTTACTCAACGCTCACCCGCACCACAAGGTACTGCGTGTGGAACCGGGCGCGGCTTCGCGCGCTGACACCGCTTCTTGATACTATTCCTAGGGCTTTGTGTGTGTGTGGTGGGGGGGGGTTATGCCTTTGATCAAGAATGCTTTTTGTCAGTATTTGTTTACTTATTTTTGAGAATGCTGTGTTTTACTTTAGGTTCTGTGTTTTGCATTTTCATCTTTAAATGTTACAGCCGTAACTGGGTTCTTCTCTTTTCAAGTCTGCTCACTGATGTGTTTACCGCGCAGACCGGCGGCCGCGGCCTCGCCTGGCCCAGATAGGCTGGAAATCCCCGCGAGCTCGGCCTGAGAACTGGCCGCGCGAGCGCCGCTTTGTGCGCTTCCCGCGCTCCTGCAGTGGTCACCCACACGAGCCCGTGGGGGCAGATGCGGGCCTGTCCCTGTTTTTCCAGATGAGGGAAAGGAGGCAAAGAGACTAGCCGCAGCTAGTCAGGGTGCGGCGCCAGCAAGTGGCCGCTCGAGGCCCGGGACTGGGCTGCTTGTGGTGCGGCTGCTGGCACTGTCCCTGCTCGTTCTCCCCTGGACGGGGGCCTTCCCCTGGCCTTGTGCAGCGTTTTCCTCCTGAGCTCCCAGAAGTTAAATCTATCACGTCGTAGAGTCCTTCTGTAAAGAGGTGTTTACGTGTGCAGAGCAAAATACTAGGGTGACTCATGAAATTGTTTTCAATTAAGTGTCAGCTGTTTGATTTCCTAAAACATCAAACATTTCTTGCTTTTTAATAGATCTTAGATATGTGTGCAGCGCCTGGATCAAAGACCACACAGTTAATTGAAATGTTACACGCCGACATGAGTGTCCCTTTCCCAGGTATGCGTTGCCCTGCTCTGGGGAAGGCCGGAAAGCCGCTGGGCTGGGTGGAGATGGCGAGGACGTGGTCACACTGCCCGTGGGTTGGGTCTTGAAGCTTCTGCGACAAGAGCTTGGGTTTCTGTCCCTAGGAGTAGGACTGGGCATTTAGCACGCCGCTGTGACTAGTTCCCACACCAAGGTGTTTGTACGTCGCGGCGGGGGGGTAGCTTCATTTTACAATTCTGTGGGTCTTCTGTGGAAGCAGGTGGTGTTTATTCAGCCAGAGTATGTAGACTTGCGTTTGCGGCTTCAGTAGTATCATCGTCAGGCTGGGTCTCTGTGTTGTTTGGTTCCATGGTGACTCCCAGCCCACGTGAGAGGCAGTAGAGCGTCCTGAAGAGCTGCTGGCAGGTCCGCCGGCTTCACATCCCGCCGCGCTGGGCCGCGGTATTGGGCGTCACCTATGAAATGGGCACCAGTCCTGGGCTTCCGGGTGCTCTGAGCTTGCAGAGGGCTCAGACCATGGCAGCGATCCAAGTGTCGCCGGTGCTCCTTTCCGGGGGTTCTCTGAAAATGCCTGTCTGTGGTGGTCTTACTCTTTGAATGTTTTACCTGCGTCTGTTCCCCGTTCCTCCGTTCAAGCCACCTGCTCTCCTTCTGTTCTGATGGGCATGCTGGTAGCTTAGTTCTAAGTTGGGTTTTGGGTGGGGTTTTTTTTTTTTTTTTTGGTGACAAATAACTTTCTTTAAAAGCCTTCTTTATTATTTTCTATTTTTAATTATTTTTCCCAAATCAGTGGTAAAGAGCCTCTTTTTATTTTCATGGTTTTGCATTTCATGTTTTTTTAAGAGCAGTCTTGATTGTAAAATGTTTTTAGGCCATGTGATCCTTTTTACCGGTGCTAGAACCAGAAGTGAGAAGGGGCAGCACCCAGGTCTTAGCCAGAGGTGAGACCAGAATCTTCCAGGCGGCCTTCAGAAGGAGCCTGGGCCCCACCCCAGAAACGCGATTCACAGAGTCGAGAATGGAGGCCCAGCCTACATGGGCTGTAGTTTAAACACTTGTCAGGGGATGCTGTTGTTTTCTACCCCTTTCTCCCCCCTACCCCCCCAGTCTCCATTTTGTTACTAATAGAAAAGATGTTTTTGGCATAGTAATTGTTACAAAGTGAATAATTCAGTTATTGAAAAAATAAGTCTTGTAGTTTTAGAATTTTATGTGATGATAAAAATCTGTGCTGAGCCGTCTTTTTGGACTACTCAGCTTATTCTGGTTAATCTGATGCTTGGGTCTTAAGTTTGGTGGATTCCTGCTTCTCACCTGCCAACCAGGAGCTTACGTATTTCAGAAAATTATTCTGCTTTTGCTGTGTTTCATCTGATGGTATAATTTTATGTTCTCAGAGGGGTTCGTCATCGCGAACGACGTGGACAACAAGCGTTGCTATCTGCTCGTTCATCAGGCCAAAAGGCTGAGCAGCCCCTGCATCATGGTGGTCAACCACGATGCGTCCAGCATACCTAGACTCAAAATAGATGTGGACGGGAGGAAGGAGATTCTCTTCTATGATCGCATCTTATGTGATGTCCCCTGCAGGTATTTATGTCATTTGGAGACCAAAAAGCCTACAGTCCGCTAAGGAAGTCAGATCAAATGTAGACTAATGTGAATTGGTTCGCAAATACCCACGGAGCTGTACGCATCGTTCTTGCGGCAGCCGGTGTCAAGACATAGACTCTGTGACCTTAAATTGGGAGACAGACGCTCAGAACTTTAATGCCACCGAGCACAGCAGAACGAGGGTACAGCACGAAGAGACACAGGGTGGGATGGTTCTGTCGTCTTCCCGAGGGTGAAGGAGATCACCAGGAGGGTGGTAGTGTCAAGCTCTTGACTGTAGTCATTCTAGGAGGAGTGATCGTTGGGAATGACGGTTCCTGCCAAGCGCCCGCATTCCTGATTCCGCTCATTACGGAGTGGTGGGGGGCACAATGGGTTTTCAGGAGGAGTCTCTGTTCCTCAGCACAGTGCAGTTCAGGAGTTCAGACCTTTGAGAAACTCACTGTGCCTGTATTTGTACACATACATTTCTTCCAGCTTTACGTGTGTATGTATACCTGTAAGAGAATTTTATGGATTAACTGAGTAACTTGAGTTTTTTTAAAAAGAAAAGGAGAAAACTTAAGACCTCACTAAGTTCCCAGAGACAGTGACGTAGCCATGGTCACCTAGCGAGCACAAGGATTTGTTGAGCTCGGAGTGTAGAAATCACCATAAAACTCAGCACAGAATGCAGTGCTTAACGTGAGACATCCAGTACCACACTCCATCGCGTTTAAACTCAGTGTGAGAGCTGTAAGTCGTTAGTATGAATGGGCTGGCGCTTTAAAATTCCTGCAAGAACGCCCTGTGAAATAACACTTAAAATGGGTCCTGAGCCACTGTTGTCTGGTTCTCCTTTAGATCAGATGTTTTCCCATTCCTGTGCTCCTTTGACCAGAAACCTGTAACTTCTCGTGTCATCTTGGAGAATGCAGGAAACTTCTGAGCACGGAGCTGTAAGCTGAGGCTATCCTAACCATTATGGTAGAATTCTAAGCCACCACTGTACCAGCACGGGATGTCACTGAAAGCCGTTGTATCTCATAGGGCATTTTCCTCCTGCAGCCGCGTCCCCCTCAAGACCGTTAACTAGACCACCCAGGGAGATTAAATGCTACAGAAAGCCAGCAGATCCAGGAATTACCCCCGAAAAAAATGGGTGGTTAAAGTCAGACATGGACAGAAAGATGAATCAGTCAAGTCTGTATTATAAAATTTACATGGAAATAATTTCCATTAAGTGAAAGTAGAAAATCAAGTGTTTAACTGATGCATAGAAAAATCTTGGTAAAGAAGTTAAATTGGCTTAATTGAATATGCTGTGGAAAATCCCTTATGAGTGTAAGTTTATCATTATTCACGTAAATCTGATTAAAATGCCACCGTTGATTAACCAAGTTGTTAAGTAACAGGATCCAAATGCCTTCACGTTTCTGTGTCATAGGTCTGAAAATTAGTTTTGCTGGTATTTCTCTCAACTGGAAGCAAATTGATACCTCTGTAATTCTTGAATGAGATTATCTGTTAGAGTTCTGTTATTTCCTTATCTAATTGAAAATTTAAGTACGATTTAAAAGTTTAATGTCATTAGTGTCCCCAGAGCAGAAATAGAAAGTTGATGGTAGTTTGTGAGGATTTAGATGGTGTCCTAATTAGCGTTTATAGTAATAAAAATACCCACTTTGTAATTAGCTTGTATATGACATCATTGTTAACTCTGATCGGTCTACCTGGACAGTTTTTAAGTTCTGAAATACCTTACTTCCTAGTGGAGATGGCACTATGAGAAAGAACATTGATGTCTGGAAGAAGTGGACAACCTTGAATAGCTTGCAGCTGCATGGGTGAGTCGGGCTGGTCTGGCAGGCTGTCCCACATGGAGCAGGGGAGGGCACTGCATTTGGGGACAGCATTGGAGCTGGGTTTGTTAATGGTCATGGTGGAGAGAGGTTGCATATGTATCAGAAGGCGTTGTTTTTAGAACTCCTCGGAGTGGTAAACTGAACACTGTGTACATTTCAGGTACACGTTAATTAAAAATGTCTTTTTATGACCGTTTCCTATAACATTTCAGGATGTCTGTTTTCCATGAAGTGACCACTTAACCTTTTACTCTCTTACTCCTCTTTCTTCTCTTGTTTTCTGTTCTTTCATGTTGACTTACTTTACTTAACATTTTGATCTCAAATACTGTGGTTAAAGACAATTTGGAAAATTCTTAGAAGTAGAAGAAAAAGAAGATCTCGTAAATCAGATAACTTCTGTAATGTCTGGGGCGCCGTGGGTAGGTTTCTGTGCATCGGGACGGTAGCACACCAGTCTCGAGTGTGTGGCGTACACAGCTGTGGATTTTTTCATTTGACATTAGTGTTATGCATTACAGAATTGTGGGTGGTCTATACTGTACTCATGAATATTCACCATAAACAACTGCAGCGGCAGATTTTGTTTTTCCGTTAAATACTTTTTAACTGTTTGTGGGTTAGATACTAGGATTAGAATGTACGAAGGGACCTAAGTTTATAGAATGAAAAGTCAAATATGTGTACAGGTGTGGGGGCTTTTTCATGGTGAGACTTACATAATACGTTGACTTCAGTCGGCTTTGTGCTTTGCTTGCCGGCTTGTTGGGAAGGACGTAGAACAGTAAATGTGTTGTTTACATCGACGTTTTTGGTCGATATGTGACACCTCGTATGGCTTTATTGTAACATCACTGAAGACCTTGAGTTATTTTTGTGAGAGTTGTTGATTTTGTATTTTATTGTAAGCATGTCATAAGAGCTTGCAGTAAGCGTGGCGGAACGGGTGGTGTGTGTGCTGCGTGGGTGTGTTTAGTTTTGGGGTGACCAAGTGTCTGACCCTTAGCTTACAGCTGCGGATCGCGACGCGGGGTGCAGAGCAGCTGGTGGAAGGTGGTAGGATGGTGTATTCCACGTGTTCCCTCAACCCCATTGAGGACGAAGCTGTCATAGCCTCTTTGCTGGAAAAAAGCGAAGGTAAGCGTGTGGGACACGTTAAACACGTCGTTTACTGCTGCAGTGTATATGCACGTAGACCTTTTCTGGGCACTTGCTAGTGTGATTAGCCCGGAAGCCCTGAAGTGAGCTGCCCTTGCTTACAGCGTGCTTGTACAGCGGGTTTCTCCTAGTCGATGAATTACAAGGATTGCCTCCTTGGTATCTCTTAGGTTTGAAAGATTTGGTTAGTCCTTATCACAGTGGTTTTTTGAAAAAAATCTTAGTTATAAAACACTTGTAACTTGAAGTTTACCGTTGTTTTAACTATTCTCAAATGTGCATTTTGGGAGTGTTGAGAACACTCACTTGTCGTGTAGCCAATCTCGAGCGCTTTATCTTGCCAAGCTGAAATTATGGACCCATCACAACTCCCCGTTTTCCCACCCCATTGTCCTCTTTTTCTTTTTTTAAATTAATTTATTACTTATTTTTTAAGATTTTGTTTATTTGACACACAGAGAGATCACAAGTAGGCAGAGAGGCAGGCAGAGAGAGAGGAGGAAGCAGGTTCCCTGTTGAGCAGAGAGCCCGATGCGGGGCTCGATCCCAGGACCCTGAGATCATGACCTGAGCCGAAGGCAGAGGCTTAACCCACTGAGCCACCCAGGCGCCCCCCATTGTCCTCTTTGCTGTCTCTGGAGTTTGATCACTCTCGGGACCCTACAGGTGGAATCAGAGCGCGGGTGTCTTTTTGTTGACTGGCTTATTCCAGCATCCTGTCCTGATGTTTCCTCCGTGTTGTCACGGGGTTCAGGGTCTCCTTCCTCCAGCCCTAAGGGCTGAAAACGCTGGCTGTGCGCATGTGCCACATTCTGTCTCCCCACTCTTCTCTCCGTGGACACTTGAGGTGTTCCCCGTTTTAGTTCTTGTGACCCGTGCTGCAATGACTGTGGCTGCACAGGTAGCTCTTGAGGACCCTGCTTTCAGGTTTTGGGGTTTATATCTTGTGGAATTGTCAGTGATACGATAATTCTGTTTCATCTTTGAGGTTCCCCCATTTTACATTGCCAGAACCCAGGGGTTCCCACTTCTTCCCGTCCTTGCCGGCGGGGCCCTTGTTACCTTCTGCTTTCTTGAGAGTAGCCGCCCTAGTGGGTGGGACGTCCTAGCGCATGGTTTCGTCCGGGGAACTGCACAGATGGTATGAAGTGTTTTCAATGACTGTTTCCATAATGGTTTGATGTAAATTATTTCTTCTTACGTAAATTTTCACTGACATGTTAACTTTTCCCATCACACTCTCCTTAAAGCCAATAATGATGGATTTCAAACTAGGATTCCAGAGTAGAATGTTTCCACATTCGCTGCACACGTGTGTATGAAGGAAGCTGGACCGTAAGCACCGAGACCAGTGTCCCCAGCTGTTCCAGCTTCCAGTTACCTCCTTTGCAGTGCTGACTGACCTGTGCTGTGTAGTTTGCTCTCTAGTTGTTCTCACTCGGAGTCCTTGAGATCGGTATTGAGTACGTTGTGTTTATTTTGTTTGGCTATGCTTAAGTTGGCCTGTGTAAAGGTGTGATTTCTAAATGGTGTTCTTTGCAGGGTCATAGTCTCTGTGTTTGTGGTGGGACTTCATTTCAGAGGCATCTGAGGAGAAGGCGGATGGCATTGAGAGGTGACTGAAACCGCAGGTGTCCTGTGCTGCATCATTTTCTTACTGGGCTGGTGGGGTTCCACTCTGGGTTTGCTGTGACAGCCATCAGGCCACAGGTCTCCATCTTCGTCTCTCAGAGGCTTCACATGTCAGCAGGGCTTCGTGGCAGAGTAGTCCTTTGCTGAACCTTGCACTTGACGGTGACTGAGGCTCTGGGAGCAGCGAGGTCCCTGCCTGAAGGAGCTCAGACCTGGCTGCAGGCAGGGCGGCTGATGAGCATTCGGTCTGCACACGCTGGGCCAGCGTTGCATCTCCTGACCCCCACGCTGGTGGGGAGTCCGTCACTGCTGAGCCCTGCCTGGGCAGGGGGTGCGGGACAAAGCCAGCTTCTGCAAACCTGCGCTATTAGTGTTTGCTTTCAGAAGGAAGACAGTTCAGGTAGAGTAGTGCAAGTCCGCACGATGCTTTTGTCAAAGATTTCTTAGGAGGACGCTTCTGCCTTGAGGGCTCTCTTGCCTTGTTTTTATACTTGTCTGAGCGTCTGGTAGCTTCCGTGGGGCTTTGTTGTATTTTCCTCTTCCGTGAGGCTGTCCAGTCTCTGATCTGCAGCTGGAGGCATGTGTGGAGGGTCCCACTGTGGCCCCATCTTGTAGCCTCTCATGATGTTGTTACGGTGGATGCGTGTTTTTAAAGCTGGACTGTTGTCCTGTCCTGTTCAACTTAACTTGAACCTGGAACAGAAGGTTTACAGATTTTCAGTTCACTATAAATGTTACTGTTTGGCTGTTTACTAGATGGGAAAGCATGAAGACCCACGTCCTCTAACTGGTGTGTATCTAGAAGCCAGGAGTGGGTGGAACTCTCAGATCCTCCTGGCCTTGTGATATGTTCACGGGGTGGAGGGCGGGGGCGGCGGCGGGGGTGCGTGTGCCACTGCCCCGGGGCTCATGTCGGGTATGCCGCAGGCCGTGGGACTCCACAGCTGCTATGTGGCTCTGTGGCTTCACTGGCAGTAACTCATGTGCCACAGTGTCACTTGTTTTAAGAGTATGACTAGTGACCTTTATGGAGTGTCTGTGCACAGCCGTCCTCCCCTGGCCCCAGCGTAGACCGTTTCTGACCCCCCACGAAGCAGCTGTGTGTGCTCTGGCCTGTTCCGTCCCTGCCCCAGGAGCCGGGCCCGCTCTCCGTTGTATGGAAGTGCTCTCCCTGGGCATTTAGTAGAAATCAAGCTATATGGTGTATGAGCTTCTGCATTGGACAAAATGTGGACTTTTTTTTTTTTTTTTTTTTTTGGGTCCGTAGGTGCTTTGGAGCTTGCTGATGTGTCTTCTGAGTTGCCGGGACTGAAATGGATGCCTGGAATTGCACATTGGAAGGTAATCTTTCTGGGAGGACTCTGGCTCGTAAGAGCAGGAACGGCTGGCCAGGCTTGTCCGAGTCGGGAACATTTTAAAGCACCCGCTTTGGGGTAATATCAGTAAATCCTACTGCTGGTTGTTCCATCAGTTTGGCTTAGAATTCTGTTGAATGACAAATGGTACGATTCCACAGATATTTTTCTCTGGTTTAGGAAAGCTTCCCTGCCTTTATTTTGCAATTAGAAGTTAGCTTTGTGTATTTTCATCCTTATAAGTATAGCTGTGCTGTTTTTTTATTACTGGCTGGGATTCAAGTTTCATTTCCAATATGAAACAATTTACTTTTCAGTTTTAAACCAGCAAAAACCTGAGACTTGTTTTTTAAAAAAAATCCTATATGGAAAATGCTCTTTTACAAAATGACTGCTCTGTTTGTTAGAATACAGGATCCTCTCACTTCTCGCTCCCCACACAGTCTCCGCTTTGGAGAGCAGTGAGAGTTGGCGTTTACCACATCTGAGAGCCTTTATCTGGGATTTTCTTCTTCGAGCGTGTGGTGATGTGGAGTTCTGCCCTCTCCTCTTCCAGGTCATGACGAAAGACGGACAGTGGTTTTCGGAGTGGGAAGAGGTGCCTCACAGCAGACACACCCAGATCCGGCCCACCATGTTCCCACCAAAGGACCCAGAGAAGTTACAGGCGATGCACCTGGAGCGTTGGTGGGTCTGTAGGGCTTGAAGAGGTTTGGGAAGGCGGGGGGAGGGGCTCTCCAGCGTTCCTGCAAGGCCTGGGCCGTGGGTGTGGCTGACTTCAGGTGTGCGAACTTGCCAGAAAGAAAGAAGTTCACGTTTCCTGTTCGCTGCTGGCACTGAGTGTTCGTAAATACGGCAGGTGGGGAGGATCTAAAGGTTTGAACTTTGCGTGCTCCCTTGACTGTGTGCACAGCATGCGCCGGCCGTCCCGTGAGGGCTCCCTGAGTACTGACCAGAAGACAGGATGTCTCTGTCAAAGGTCGTCTTGCCAGTTTTTGTTTTAATACTAAAAGGATGTATTTTGAATCAGTTAAAACGTGTGCATTGCGGGTTTTTTTTTTTTCCTCAGTCTTAGGATATTACCACATCATCAGAATACCGGAGGGTTCTTTGTGGCAGTGTTAGTGAAGAAGTCTTCAATGCCGTGGAATAAACGTCCTCCAAAGGTGAGCATCTTCTGAAATAACGCAGCATTATCACATAAGCTTTCTGTGCGTTCGAGGCAGACACTGGCAGAAGTTGGAGGAACCGTGTTTGAGGGGTGGAGAGCAGCTGAGCATGAGCGGGTGTGGTGGGGGCAGGGATTCATTTAAATTTTGAGTTTTCCAAAAAGCTGCAGTGTCTTAAAGGGATAGATCCAGGGCACCTGGATGGCTCAGTTGGTTAAGCAACTGCCTTCGGCTCAGGTCATGATCCTGGAGTCCCGGGATCAAGTCCTGCATCAGGCCCTCTGCTCAGCAGGGAGCCGGCTTCTCCCTCTGCCCCTCGCCCCTTTCATGCTCTCTCTCTCTCTCAGATAAATAAAATCTTTAAAAGAAAAAAAAAAAAAGGGATAGATCCACGAAAAAGGCAGACTTGGGGGATCACTTTCCTTCTGCATCTCAAGTCCGGTTCTTTAATAAAAATTGAAAAGACATAATGACGGCCCTGTGGCCCAGAGTCAGAGCCCCCATGCTGGCTTCTGTGCTCTGTGCCTTGGGGCTCACTTGAGTCCATTGCAGATGGACAGAACTCCGCCAGCCTGAGGCCAGCCTGTCTTCCCTTTGGCCGTGAGGGATAGTGACAGGGACTTTGTCCAGGCCTGGCCGAAAAGGAGACAGAGAAGACCCGAGCCGTCCTGATGGGTTGTTGTAGGAGGCCCTGGAGCAGGGAGGGTAGGTAGGAGGGCAGCCTTTGAGCCTTCCCATGTAATGTCTGCTGGCCTCCTCGTTACCAGCAGGACATTTATTTCTCTAGTTCGTACCTCAGCCTTTCCATAACGTCAGAACATGGCTAGGATCACAGTCTGCAGGTCAGTATTTCTTTCAGATGAACGCTTACAAAGGAGCACAAAGAACGCTTAGACTTTGGAGAGGCAGAAAGGAAAGTGTTCCTGGGATCTGGGATCCGGCTGACCCACATGAACGCGTCCGTGTCCGGCCTCACAGCGGCCCAGGAGTGGACCCGGCCCGTCCGCGCAGGCACCGTGCTGGTTGTGGGAGGCTGGAGAGGGTTCCGCTGTGCGTGGTCGTTTGGCTGCTCCTTGGCCCCGGACTCCTGGGTCGGGAGCTCCAAGCAGCACTGTCACTGACGTGTGTCAGCTCCGTGTGTCACTGCCGTGGTCACTTTTTGAAAGTGCACACAGGGGGCGCCTGGGTAGCTCAGATGGTTAAGCGTCTGCCTTCGGCTCATGATCCCAGGGTCCTGGGATTGAGCCCCACGCCGAGCTCCCTGCTCAGCGGGGATCTGCTTCTTCTGCCTCTCCCTACCGTTCCGTGCTCACGTGTTATCACTGTCTGACATAAATAAATCTTTAAAAAGTAAAAATGAAAAAAAGCACAAGGAAACAAGCGAAATTCATTTCAATAACTGGTTTGTCCCAATATACATAAAAGTTTACTGTGTGGTCTCCGTGCAAGTTGCTAGTAAGTCATCTTCTGTGTCTCACTGAGTGTTTGAAGCCACGTGAGGGCACAGCCGAGATCACTCTTCCTTGCGCTGGTCCTGTGGCAGCGGTGAAAAAGCTCACCCTGGGCATTGCTCCAGCACCACGTGGCACGGGGGTGGAGCCGATTGTGTGTGCGCACCAGAGGCTGCGCGGACCTGTCTGTCGCGGGACCGCCTGCTAGGACGAGCGGCAACTGTTCCCAGAGGCTCCGCTCCCTGCTTTGGTGCGCGTGTGGCTATGGAGAAGGGCTTGCTGGCACGTGCTTTTTCCATGATGATCAGCCTCGCCTTTCCTGTTGCTGCTCCGGCTCCTCGTTCCTCCCCGGAGGGACTGGGTGTGGGTCGCCTGCTCTGCATGCGGGCGTGGCTCCGTGCTCCTGGGCTGCACGGCTGACTGAGGCGTGTGTCCCCACGTAGAAGTGAGGGGGCCCGCAGGCGCAGAGCTGGCCCAGAGGGCGCCGGGGTTGGGAGAGGTTTGCACTGGAGCTGCACTGGGAGGAACCGGGAGTAGCATTTCTAGGATCTGAGGGGGCGGGCAGGGTGATTGGGTGATTGTTTTGTATTTTCCCTTAAAAATAAAAGGTATTTTCTGGGAGTGATTGGGTGATTGTTTTGTATTTTCCCTTAAAAATAAAAGGTATTTTCTGGGAGGCAGTGTTGCATAGTGTGGGGTCCCAGCAGCTCATCTGCCTTTGGGCTTTGTGACCTTGGGGAGCGTGTTTCACTGTTCTTGCCCAAGTGTCCTAATTGCACCAACCCTGTGACTTGTTAGGACATGTCGTTTTAAATAAGTTTTTGTATAATATCTTGTGTAAAGTGCATCTGAAGCAGTTTCAGTAAGTCAGCCGTTTGGTGCTCTCTACCAGCCGGAGTGATCCTATGGCCCCGGTTCCAAAGTTGGTTCCCTGTGTTCCCTGGGGCATGCCGTGCCTGCGTCCCATTCCTGGGGGCCTGTACCCGGGTGGCGGCATGGGCCATCGCAGGCTGCAGTTATGCACACCCGTGTGCCAGCCCCGCCTGCTGCCACACAGGGCAAGTGCGTGCTCACGGCTCTGAGTGGAGCTGAACCGGCTGTGTCCTCGGCCTGGACTGGGAAATGGCCTCATGTGCTGTTTATGGAAGGAAGGTAGAAACCGTGCCGACGACTTCTGCACATAACAGCAAACAGACTTAAGATATTTCCAGAACATTCTGTAGCGTCGATGTGTGAAATGCCATAGAGAAATAGGATGGGTTTTGTGTAGTGAGTGTTCATTTTTTTGCAGCAGTGTGAAGTGGGTTGTGCTTGGAGTGTAGACGCACTTGTCCCCTGTTGCAGATACAGGGTGAGCCGGTGGAGCCCAGAGAGCCTGTGCGGTCCAGCCCTGCACACCCCGTGGAAGGAGCAGCTGTGGACCCCGCCGCGCCGGAGAGTAAAGCTGCCAGTGGGATGGATGACACAGACGCTACAGAAAGATCTGAGAGCGCAGAGAACAGCAGCAGTAGGAAGGACGGAGTGTGCGGGTAAGAGAAGGGGCTCTGTGCTCCCTTGTGTCTTCTAGCCCCTAGCTTGCCGGAACGGGGGCGTCCTGCAGCAGGCGGGTGCCTCTGTGTGTGGCGGGGTCGGATGCGTGTGGAGAGCATGGGCCGCGGGGGGCTGAGCAGGAGGGCTGGCAGCAGGGGGAGTGTGCTGCTGGCTTGTTGCCTTAGGACCGATTACAGTGCATGTTTCTCATCCTGATTCCCTCCTCAGTCCTCCTCCATCTAAGAAAATGAAGTTGTTTGGATTTAAAGAAGATCCGTTTGTATTTATTCCTGAAGATGATCCATTATTTCCACCTATCCAGTAAGGATTAATTCATCGTACTGAATTGTTAAAGTTTGGGTACCTGGTTGCATTTGGCCGTGTGTAGTTATTTAGTTGTGTGTAGCATCTGCTTTCCGTTCGTAATAGCTTGGTAGAGCTGGGTGACACTTCGGAGTGTATGGTGAGCTGCTGGAGTCTGTAAGGTGCTTGGGGTTAGGTTGGGATAGTGGTGGGGGGCTCGACGGTGGCCCCCGAATGTCATTTCCCAGTGGAGCTTGTAGACCCATGGCCACAGCCACCTGCCCAGGTCCTGTGTGGGACTTGGAGAGTGGGTCTCGGTGGGAGGTTGGGGACCCCAGCTGGAAACTGCTCCCCAGCTGGACCAGAGGGAAAGGTGCTTGAGTTAACAGGCTCCAGCTTATTTCTTCCTGCTTGTTAAGTTTCAGTATCCAGTTGCCACGGTGGCACGTGTGCTGCCCTGTGGCTCGTTACCTGTCTCAGTGGGCAGGGGGTTGTCAGGTCATCAGAGTAACAGGTGAGAGAGCGGAGGCATACTTGTCCGTAAAGTTTCCCACTCCAGTTGTTCCCAGGGAACTCGATCAAGTGTGGACGGTGGGTGTGTGCGGCAGAGCGCGAGCGCCCTGAGCCACAGATGAGACGCCGAGCTCTGTCCGGGGAGAGTCCGTGCGGGGGGGGAGGGGGGGCTGTCACGTTTGAACCAAACTCACAAACAGCTCTGTCTTGTTCGTAGGAAGTTTTATGCGTTGGATCCTTCATTCCCAAAGATGAATTTGTTGACTAGGACTACGGAAGGGAAGAAGAGGCAGCTCTACATGGTCTCCAAGGAGCTGAGGAACGTGCTGGTGAACAACAGCGAGCGGATGAAGGTGTGCGCGGCGGGGGCGCGGGCAGGCCCGGGTGCTGGCTCTGTGTTCGGAGCGGGCAGGGTACCCCGGCTCTCCTGGTCAGATGCCTGTCATGTGGATCATTCATCCTTTTCGGCTGCGCTAGGCCAGCCTCAGCTGAGAGCATCAGTGAGGCTGTGGGAACCCCTGCTTTGGTCAGACTTGTAAAATTTTCCGTGTTCTTTTACTTCCCTTCCCAGCTCACAGCTGTGCCTCCTTGGTAAGAAGGGCTTATTTTAATTGATTATTCAGCTTTTATTTATATGTGTGTGTCCTCTTACTGTCTTACGTGCAGGTTATAAACACGGGGATAAAAGTGTGGTGTCGGAATAACAGCGGTGAAGAGTTTGATTGCGCTTTTCGGTTGGCACAGGAGGTAATTTGGGACACGGACTTGGTAGCAGCAGCCGGTGGTGGATCCGTGGGCACGGGTGCCGTGCAGCTGGGCTGGTGCCCGTGGGGAGGTGGGGGCTGGATGAGGTGTGTGCCAAGGCCTCGGGGAGAGTGGGTGATGGTTCTCACTCATAATGGTGGCCTCCCTTTATTCACACAGGGAATATACACGCTGTATCCATTTATTAATTCAAGAATTATCACTGTTTCCATAGAAGATGTCAAAATTCTGTTAACCCAGGAAAATCCATTTTTTAGAAAACTTAGCAGTGAGACCTACAGCCAAGCCAAGGACTTGGGTAAGCCGTTGGGGCATGACTTGTCCTCGTAAAGCCAACAAAGACGTGGGTGTGCAGGCTTCTCAGAGATTTTAATATGTCATGTCTTGCTTTCTGCTGAGCCTTGTCAGCTTTCAGAGGGCCTTGTGGAGACAGAAGGCACTTCAGAGTGTACCCAGGCACAGAGGCACCCCACGGGTTGCCCTCCTTCCCCAGGCCACGGTGGAGGGCTGTGCCGCCCACCAGCCTATAGGTGTCTGCAGGTGTTAAGCCCTGGCCGTCCCGTGAGCCAGAGCCTCAAGTGCCTGCAGCCAAGGGGACAGCCAGGGCAGGTCCCCGCAGGGATGCAGGGCATGTCCTGGTGCTCGTCTGCATCCCGTCACGAGGTGCAGGACGCTGACTGACGCAGGCAGGCGTCCTCTTCATTTGGCGTTTCATCCGCTGAGTTGAAGCTGGATGCGAGTGTTGCCAGCTCCTGCCGCAGCCTGGCCAGCCCCCAAAATAGATCCTTGGTCACGTTTTTGTTTACACGTTTTATAAACTGCCACTTCAAGTTATTCTAGTGATATTTTCACCTAAGAACAAAAGTAATTTCACCAAGAATTCTAATTTTGATTTTTTTAAATTCTTGTTTATTTTTTATAACTTTATTCACTGTTTCTGACTCAGCTGGTCCAAAAACTGCACAAATCAAGTTACTGCAATTACAGGGTTGTACATTTTATCCTGAAACCGAAGGATACAAAACATGCTGGGTGGGATCTGGCTCCTGGTGGCTCAGGCAGGAGCTGCATTTAAAGTGGAGATTAGTTTGCACTTGGCTTATTCTTTGTCTTAATCCCACATTGAGATGATTGTGGTATAATTTTTGTCAGTTTTTATGTGTATTTCATGCTGTTTCTGGAAGTTGGAGCAACTGTTTGTTTAATCTTCAATTTTGAGAATTAACGAGTAGTTCATTCCCCTCTCCCCACTGCTGGGAGACTTTCTGAGCCGCTCCAGCGACACCCCCAAGCGGTCTCACGCAGTCCCACCACGTGGCCAGGACTGCCCCACTCGCTGGTGGTTCTGTTTTTAGAAAGAAAATGCTCTTCTCCATGGAGACTCTGCAGGTTATTTGCTTCTTTCTCCACAATGCTGGACACGTGAGCAGCAGCGATGACCGGCAGGCTTTGCCAACACGTGTCTGTTTCTCTTCCAGCCAAGGGGAGCATTGTCCTGAAGTACGAGCCAGACCCTGCGTAAGTGTGGGCACCCCGGCCGGGGGGGAGCTGGGGTTGGTCGTGGGAGCCTTTGACAAACATTGTCTTAAAAGTAGTGTTGTAGAAATTCTAGGACGAATGTAGCTGTATATCTTCACCAGAGTACTTTCTTTTAGGACATTCAGCTCAGACCAAACGTATTTTCACTGAGGTAATAGAATGTGCAGTACTTCTCTGTGGCTGAGAAATCTGGTTCTGATTTCTGTCTTAAACAGAATGAATGGAAGAGTTGAACAGTTGAGAGAGGTCAAGGCTTTCTGTCTCTGCCATGGGCTTAGCCCTGGTCTATGGGTTCCCGATTATGCATGCGTTGGGCAGTGTTGTTCCAAAGTGGGGTGTGGGGGTTCCCTCCTGCCCGACCGCCGTCCATGGTGCTCACAAGTGCCCATGCAGCCCTCAGGAGTCTGCGGAGAGTAGGCGCCGAGGGTCAACGCTATCCAGAGCGGGGCGAAGAGCTCGGGCCACATGCCCAGTGTGCCCCAGCTAGGGAGTGCCAGAGGCAGGGTTTGCACTCAGGACGGCTCATGTGTCACAGCCACCTCTTTGTAAAGTAAAATACCACTTCCAAGGGGAGGAAGGAAAATGGGGCACAGGGCCGGAGAGGGATTTGGGGGAGAGTTTAGGTGGAGCTGTGGGAGAGTTTAGGTGGAGCTGTGGGAGGTGGTGGTTGGCCAGACTCCAAATGGCAAAAAGGAAGCAGAGAAGCGCCAGCCTGAGGAAGGAATGAGCTCGAAGGCAGCCTGGGTAGAGCTGGCAGAGGAGGGCAGGCCCAAGCCCCCTGCATGGTCTGTACGGCCTGCAGCTGCAGTGAAGACAGGAGCCTGGGTGTGGCTCTGAGTGTGCTTGTGGGAGGCAAGGTGCACAGCAAGAGGGGGCGGCATGGGAGGTGGGAGGCAGGTGCCAGGGGCCAAGTGTTGGAGGGAGAGGTGCACGTGGGGGCCTGTGGGGCTGTGTTTGCAGGTCACGCAGACCAGGGGGCTGTGAGTGCAGACGTGCAGGAGAGCTCCGGGTCGGCTTCTGGGTTTGAGCTGCGCTGGTGTCCTCCAGTGAAAGGAAGAGTGGGGGAGAACCGATATACTGAATTTGAAAATGCAGCACTAGACCGTAGGAGACGGGCAGGCCGCTCTGCGGAAGTGTTGGGAATTGAGGGGAGGTCATTCCCAGTGTGGATCTTCAGCATCCCTGAGTGTGTCAGTGCTGCGTCAGCCGCGGGCTTGATGCCAGAGCTCCTGAGGGTGGTGCAGATGGGAACCAGGGTTTGTAGGCTCTCGTGCCAGTATTGGGGTCCAGATCTGCGAGATGGGAGCAGCTAAGGGGGGACAGGCAGGAGAGAGAACGCAGAGAAGCGCCGGGGAGACAGGCCAGTATCTGAGCTGGGGGAGCTGGCGTGGACTGTGCCTGCCAGGCATCTGTGGGGGCGACAGCGAATGGGGCTTTCCTGGGCCAGTGGCTGGGTCAGAGAAGGTCTAAGTGGGGAAGCCCTCAGCCTGCTTCTGTACACGTGGAAAACCCAAGAAAAGGAAAACACGCTGTGGGTTGCCGGGAATGAGGGGTGGTGTCGCAGAAGCATTTAGATCGGGACCCAGAAGTGGGTTTGGAAGGTCTGGATACCGTGTGCTTTTCCACTGTCCCTAGTTCTGTGAGCGGGTGGGTGCTCATGGGCACAGGCAGGTGCCAGAGCCCTGAGATTGAGCGACAGCAAGGGTTGGATGGTGGGGACACTTGTCTTTTCCTGTCATTGTGTCTTCTCAGTGTACCATCCAAGCTCTACCCAGGGACTATGGAAAGGTACTGAGGTGTTTCCCTCTGTGTCATGGTTTATTTCTCTCATTGGTTCAACCCCTTCTTTTTTGCTGGGTATGTTTTCTTTAAATCTGATGGGTACCCTCCTGTATTAGTTCCTTCCTCTGCCCGTGACCCTGATGCCTGGCATTGAGCTGCATAGAACGGGACGTAGAGTTAATTGGACGGGGCTCTAGGGGCCAGAATGCTAGAGTGGAGTCACTCCTGAAGGGAAACGATGATTTGCATGGTCCTGGGGAGGGGGCATGTGAGTTACACGGTAACTGGCGTCTCATCCAAGGGACCGGGACTTAAAGTCGCTGGTGAGCAGGTGGGCATGTCTGTGTGGTAGGATTGAGCAGACTCAGGGAGGTAGGGGTGCTTTGGGCCCCAGTAACACTGCATGCTGGAAATGGGCGAGCACGGTGTGCCAGGGCTTGTCTTGTCATGTGGGTGGGTAACCGAGAGGAGTTGGGGTCGCCCATTCGGAAGGCACGGAAGCACGGAGTCCACACTGTGGACACAGTGTGGGCGGTCTGGCTCCCGGACGGCTCTGCAGAGCTGAGGCCTCTCAGCTGGGTCTTCGCCTTGGAGAAGACGGAGGTGTTTGGAAATTCTCACGCTGAAAAGTGTGTATGAACTCTGAATGTGGGGGTTATTCCATCAGGAGCTTTTAGAAAGAAAAACTGGCCAACATGAGCATGTTGAGAATATTCAGGACTTGATGCAGGAACCAGTCTTCATTTGAGGAAACTCCCTAGGATCACAGAGCGAGATGGCCCCCAGTGCTCTGGGCATACTGCTTTTGGAAGGTCGCCTTTTTAATCCTTCATTGGCTAGGAGGGCACTTGATATTCACACACAACCACTTTTTTGTAGGAAACCAGATACCCTTCAGTGTCCCATTGTGTTATGTGGATGGCGGGGAAAGGCCTCCATTCGGACTTTTGTGCCCAAGAACGAACGACTTCATTATCTCAGGATGATGGGGCTGGAGGGGTTGGCAGAAAAGAAGAAGGAAGGGACTGTCGTGGCTCAGGAGAGCGCCGACAGCTCTGGGCTGCCGGAGGATGAGGTGAGTGCCGAGCACGGAGCGGAGCAGGCCACCAGCGCAGGTGCCAGCGAGGACGCCAGCGCGGACACCAGTGAGGACGCCAGCACGGACCCCGCCTCGGATCCCTCAGGCCCTGCCCCCAGGGAGGCCGCCCTGCCCCGGTGAGGAGGTTCCTGCGAGGAGGCCCCGGGACTGTCTGTGTGGGCAGCCCAGGGGTCCTCTGGTGTCCCAGGCCAGACCCAGAACTTCTGACTTGTAAAGTACAGGATATTGAAGGCTGGAGATGGACGGAATGGTGGAAGAGTCGCGAATGATCTCAGTACTGCTTTCATATATTTTTTTTAGCTTTGTTAGAAGTTGCTCATTTTACTGTTTCTTTTGCAAAACTGGGTCCGTTGTGTCTGTGGCCAGCCGGTCACTGTTGCCGTTAGTCTTACTCTTAGGAAGCAAAACTGCCCTTGCGGGATGTTCAGGTTCCTTTTGTTACGCCTTTATTGGTCTGTGGTCTGGTGTTTCTTTTAATTATTATTTATAGAGAGAATCTATAACTCACTGTGGGCCATTGGAAGACATCCCGTGAACGTTAACAATTGTGTGAAGTTGCACATTAGTGGTGCGACATTAACATGCGGTGGATTAGCATCTGAGGTCTCAGATGGCTTCTGTGCCTTTGTAACAAAAAGTAAAATAAATTCTTTTTTCTCAGAGTAAGAGCTGTCTTGTGATACTATGAGGTTTTGTGTCCTTTTATTGAATGGAGTGCTTTGCGATTCTGTTTTTAAATGGGGTTGGGATCCTTGGAGCAGTGAAATAAATTATTAATGATGACGTGTGTGTGTGTGTGTGTGTGTGTGTGTGTGTGTGTGTGTGTGTTTACTCTCTGTGAGGTGGAAAGAACAAACTTATTTTTGGAAAATGGAAATGTTAGTTTCCCAGCATTCGCGGCTCCTAAGAGGAGTGTTCATGTAAAGGTTGCTCTCGGGGGAGTAGGCTGGACGTGAAGCCCTTCTCCTGGGCTCCCCTGTTGTTCCGCAGATGGCAGCGCTCACGCCCCTGCTGCCGGGAGGGTCGGGGACGCGGGCTCTGTGGGCAAGAGGGTCGGTGGATGCAGGCCTGATGGGCCGGGTGAGAAGTGTTCGCAGCCCTAGCAGGGCTCCCTCAGGCACCGTTGTGGGGGCCCTGGAGGGGATGCTCATCAGGCAGGGGCTGCAGGGCAGTGTCCTTGCTGGGTGCCGGGCAGGGTCCCAGGGGCCAGGGATGCGGCTCATCATCAAAGCCAGTTTCAGCGTCGTCAGGAGAGAGTGGCATGGTGAACCTGTGTGTCCCCGTCGCCCGCTGCCGGCCCCCGTGCCCCAGTTGCTGCCAGTCATGTTTTATCAGTACCCTAGCTCTCTGAAACACTTGGGAGGAAGCTGGGCCCCTGGAGCTCCAGTTCCCTTTCATGGAGCCTGGTGGTTAGAAACTCAGATCTGGAGTTAGGTGTGTTCATTGCTATGAGGTGTCATTTCTTACAGACCAGACAGCTGGGAATTAAGTGTCTCTGAGCACACACACAGCCAACATAGAAACACATGCCTGTTAGTTTGTCATCTAAACCCCGTCACAGCCAGACATCTGATTCCGGCCTGTGCCGTGGGTTCTGCTGTCACTTCTCCATATGTACGGGTCACTCCCTTCTGAAGCCGATGGCCCCGATTTTCCCCACTGCATTGATGTATCTGTTTGGCCTTTGACGTATCTGTTCCCCCGTTTGGCTGGCTGTGGAGCGCAGGTCCAGACCCTCCCGCGCCCCACGGCTCTGGCAGGGCCATACTTGACCATCCTTCACCTGCTTCCTGGGAGACCATGACTGGTCAGAGCCCGCATGGCCTTCAGCCCCACTAAAGGGATGGGCAGTCTCCACGCCCTCCTGCAGTTCCCCCCCCAGAGCTCCGGGGCGCTCTGGCCCTACTTCGTAGAGATTCTCCTGCGTGTGGCTGCGTGGAGTCTAGACTCCATGTGGTTGTGCTGTGGCCAGGTCCAGGAACCCCGGTTTGAGAAACTAGCTCATCTACCAAGTGGTCCTCAAACGAAAGATTAGAACCACTAGGGTTTTCTTTGCGGTCAAGGTGGCTAACGCATGTCTGGTCGAGGTGCTTTCCAGTCGCTCAGGGCCGTTCTACCCCATAGACGTGCTTGCATCGTCGACCAGATACTGCGGGACAGAGCCAAGGTGGGAGGCCCGCTATGTCCGCACTGCCTCCTGATGGCCGTGGCCTCCCTGGGACAATAGACACAGATCTCTTCACTCTTTGTCATATATGCAAACGGAGGCCTATGTGGTGACAGCCATCCGACAGGACAGTGCCTGGCTGTCACAGATACAATCTAAATGGTCTGCTTTTGGGAAGAGCCACAGTGGTTCACACAGGGAAGATTCACTAGCCCTGCTAACGGATGGGTTGGAGTGTTGAGGGGTTGGCTGGTGAAAAGCGGATGCCGAGCAGTAGTAGAGGACCGACCGGCGGAGCAGCTGTTGCGCCAAGGGAGACCGTGCCTGTCGAGCCTGCCACCGTCCCGGGGCTTGTTGGGAGGGCTTGATGGTGGAGAAGTTGCTGCCGCTGTTTTATCAGACGAATTTGCTAGAAATTTGCCATCTAGGCTGCCAACGAAATCCTTTTCGTCAGAGGCGTCTTGCTAGAGAGCATGGGGGATCTGGGACAGCGGCTGCACGCTGTGCACTGCAGGAGCCAGGCTCGGGGAAGCCACAGGCGTGCGCACCTCAAGGATCCAGGGCACCGTGGCCAAGCAGCAGGAAACCTGGAGTGTATTCCTGGAGTGTCTCTCCGGGGCCCCTGCAGACGGCGGCACGTGGGGCCAGCTGGCCAAACACATTTTAAGGGCTCAGTTCCGTTGAGATAGAGGGTGACGGCTGGTGACTGTGGAGGCCTGAGGCGGTCCGCTGATGACCTATGACTCATTTAGCCCAGCAACCTCAGAGGCGGAGGGAGGGGTGTTGCCATCCTGTACACAGATAAGAAAATCCAGGGACAATCTGTCACAGAGTAAGTGACAAAGTCAGGAGCCCAGTTTTTTACGGCTCAGTTTTATCTGGGGGTTCCCGGCCCAGAGTGATCCCTTGTCACGGACGGGCCCTGCAGCTGCGCTGACGTGATCTGCTTTCAAGGTTTTTAGCAGCTTTCCAAATTGGCCACAAATGAATGAGGCTACAGAGGGATAAAGATCATATTTAAGTAGATGTCTCTTTTCATTTCATTTCTTTTCTTTTTTTAAATTAAGGCTACTTAAAATATCTAAGCTCTTTTGTCAAATGTAAACTTGAACTTTTACCAAAGCAGAGGATAATGAGGGTTGGCCTGGGTTAGGATAAGAATTGAATCCACACGTAGAATTTTACTGCCTCCCAAACCCGAGTGGACACTGCAGTCGCACAACTTGGACGGTGAAGGGGAGTGCGGGCGCAGCCCAGTCCGGGAAGCCGGGAAGCAAATGGAAGGGCGCCGGTAGGGAAGCAAGAGAGCAAAGCCCCATCCCGCGGTGGGAACAGCTGAGAAGCTGTCCTTGTGCCCCACAGAATTCTTGAGTGTCAGACACGGCTGGGTTCACAGAGCAGGTGGTTCACTGCTGGCCTGGGGGTGCCGGACACAGTGGAGGGCAGGGGGTTAGCGGCTGTCCGCTCACTCCCTTCCCTCGGCTCCCGGAACGTGTGGGGCTGCCCGACCCCGGTCTCCCAGCGGGAGATCTTTGGGGGAGACTTTCTGGAACCTGCTCAGCTCTAGAGAAAAGACTGAAAGATTGTGGCCTGAGTATTGCATCTCTCAAGTTAGAGCCTGTCGCACCCCCCTCGGAGAGGACAAGATGCTCCGACACGGTGCTTCCCGCCCCACGTGCCCTGTCACCTCACGCTGAATCAGGAACAGACACCGCCGGGATTAGCGACATCCAATGACAGCCGCTGCCATCGAAGACAGGCATCAAAGCAAACAGGGAAAGGCAACTAGGCGGAGGCGTAGGCTACACAGGCAGCAAAAGGTTTTTTTTAAATCCCCGTTAATTGGAAAATGAACTAAACCAAGCCTGATGAGACCATTTACAAACCAAAAAAGAGGAAGTTGTTAACATGAACAATTACACTGGAAGTTTCTCCTCCAGTTTTAATCAATGTTTTTGCAAGGGGCTTCTCCAGAAAGAAGGCACTGCAGATGGCAGACTGGGCTGAAGAAGGTTCTTGTCCGTAGGTGGACGTGCGTGTATGTGCCTGGGCGGCTTCTGGAGTAGACCCGTGGGTCAGGAGACCGCCCTTGTTGCGGGTGGGCTAGAACGGAGGTAATGTGTTCCGCTTAGGACCCTCTGTGCCCTTTGAGCATTGAAACGCCTTTTGAGACAAATTTCCAGAAAGAATGACAAATGTGCATCACTTTGACCCAGTACAATGGCAGCAAACCAGAAGGACCCTGGTCTGTGCATGAGGAGCTCTGCTGAGCTAGATGAGCCAGAGCCACGCAGCGGAGCTTCTGGTGGACTTGGTCCCAGGGATCGCCACGTAGTGGAAGCGAGAAGGCAAGGAGCAGGGAAATGTGTTTACCCAGCTGCCGTTTGTGTACACAGGGAGGAGCACGTGCTTTTAAAAGTACACTGGGTAACTGGGGGAAGGGACGGAAGAGATTGGCAGTGCAGGTTGCCTACTGGTGGAGGCGATCCAGGTGGGTTGAGGCAAGGTCGGGATGGAGAGTTTGAATGTCAGACCCATTCCAAAATTGAATCCCTACCGGTGGTGCTCTCCAGGGCTGTGGCTGCGGGCTGGACCTGGGGAGGGGTTCCCGAGGCATTGATATTCTCAGTTAAATTACCAGAGACGGTGAATTCTGTCTTGCTATAACTGTCAGTGAGTCAGGAGTCCCGGCCCCATCCCTAAAGTTGATGGTTGTCAGGGGGATTCCGAGGCTAGTCGGACTCCCAGCCCTGGCGGATTACGGGGAAGGATTGCAGGTGCAGAGGGAAAGGGTGCAGGCTGACTCCGGCGGAGACCAGACTCGAGGTCACAAGAGCCCACTCCCAGGGGAGGCGGGTAGCCTGCACCTGGTTCACTCAGCAAGATGGGGCCGTTTGTGTGACATGTGTGCCTGGGGGACTCAGAGGAGACTCGGCGCCCAGGACGCACAGGCACCTTCTGAAGTCGCAGACCTCCACGAGGGAGGCAGGTGGTCAGTCTATCATTCTCATCAACAGTTCAGGCACAGTGAACCCTCCTTATCAGTGGGGGGGGGGGGCACTCCCCAAATCCAAGTTTCCAGGCGCCAGCCAACAGCCAGCCTCATACTGGTGCCTTTCCGAGGACAGTGGTCTCAGCCCTGCTGTGATAACTTGCTCCCAGCGCCCCGCCACACTGGCTCAGTCACTGAAGGGGTGAGCGCCACGCTGGTGGAGCCGGGAGAGGTTGAGCCCCTCGTCCGACACCTCTCGTGGAAGCGAACCCCGCCAACAGCCATGTACGTGAGCTCGGAAGTGGGTCTTTCCCTCGTTGAGTCATTTTTTTAAAGCTTTTTTTTAAGTATGGCTACACACAGTTTCCATGTTTCAGGGGTACAACGTCACGACTTGGCAAGTTCTTATGCTGTGCTGTGCCCATCGTAAGTGTGGCCACAGTCTTCTTGAGAAGACTCGAACCTCTCAAGAGACCCACCTAAGCCTCTCCCAGATTCCTGCCCCACAGAAGCCGAGAGACAAGAGATATGTCAAGCCCCCAAGTTCTCCGGCGATTTGTTGGGCGGCCACAGATGACGGATACAGTGGCTCATTGACTGCGTG
Organism: Mustela lutreola; assembly: GCF_030435805.1. Classification (NCBI taxonomy): domain Eukaryota; kingdom Metazoa; phylum Chordata; class Mammalia; order Carnivora; family Mustelidae; genus Mustela; species Mustela lutreola. Next base: position 4,837,151 of record NC_081294.1, on the reverse strand, counting down.
ACCCTGGGCAGGTTTCTTGGCATCACTGGGCCTCCGTTTGCTGTGAGATGGGTCTCATGACGGGGAATGCTGGGAACTGAACTTGTGACTGTGGGACGCACTGAGGGCAGCAGCTGTGAGATCCAGTGTTTCAAGGTGGATGCTGAGTTTTTAGGCTCAGAAAAGGCATTTCCTGATACGCACTTGGTTCTTTCTGGTATTAAGATTTGATCAGGAGAGACAGACCAGAGCATGTGCGTAAAGTTTATTAAAGCTTAAGTTGTGGATTTTGCTCACACACTCTGCTGCTGTGACGTCCTCAATCTTGACAGTGCGGTCAGTCACAGAAGTGAGGCCATTCAGACATCCCTCCCACTGCCGGCCCCTCCCATCCTTAAAGCCAAACTTTAATACTGACGATTATTTTAAACTAGTGGACAAAAAACTTGTAAAAACCAGAAAACATTGGCCCAACATTGAAAGTATCCTAACACCCGGGAAATAATGCAAATGTGTGTTCTGATTGGAGTTTTTATCTGATTGTTGTTGGTGTCTGGAGAAAGTCTGCATTTTTTAAAATAAAAATAAATATCTGTGGTTTGTTTTTCTGGGTGGAGTTTGGTTGGAGCAAATGGCATTTCCCAATAACAGAATTTCTAAATAGCCAATGAGTTTTAAAGCCTAAAAACCAGTTTTAAACACGAGCGGTATAAAGCACCCAGAGCCCACGCTCAAGGGGCCTGTCCAGGTACAGGCGCATGGATAGGTTTTCAGTAACCGATCATCTCTTACTGACCGCATCGGACCCATGTACGTTTCCGCAGGGCTCTTCGAACGTGTTAGACGAACCAGTCCTTGGAGAAAAAAGACCCAGAGTAAGTGTAAATGCATAAAAGTGCAGGGCTCCGTTGGTGGTGAGTGCGGGCAGTCAGGTGCGGATAGGGAGAGAAGGCCAAGGTCTGCCGAGGTATGCGCCCTGCGTGGCGGGGAGATCATAGTTTTCATGAGGCCGATGAAGCAATGTTTGTTTTTGTAGGTTCCCTGGGGACAGGTTCCAGGCTGGAGATTGGCACATGGGGAGCTTGGATTGATCCCTAGGGGTTGGGTCCACATACACGTGGGCGAGCCCCCGTGAGACTCGCTTGTCAAGTCGAGAGGCACTATGCCTTCTGAACCGCTGAAGGAAAAAGGTCTCCAGATCGTATCTGTCCAACCAAGGGAAGCGGAGGAATGGGAAAAAAATAGAAATGAGGAAACATAATAAACACAAAACACAAATAGTTCAAAACCATGGAAACGGACAACGGTCATGGGAGATGCAGGTGGGTTTTTGTTCATTTGTTTTTAATTGTGGTTTGAAGAGTTCAGCATGCAGAGAGCTCAGTATTTGAGAGGGGTGCTGCCTCCGGGCCCCGTTCTCCATGGGGCCGCCTGTGAGAGGTCTGTCCGCCCCCCACCCCACCCCCCAGATGCTGATGTCTGTCCAGAATGTTCGGCTTCCAGCAACAGTTTTTGTTTGATAATACAGCGTGGAGGTCGTTTCCCGTTGGGAGCTCCATTCTTCCATAAGCTGCAGAGGAGCCCTGTATGCAGACCCGTGGACGGGTGCTGGGCTTGGTCCCAGTGTTTTGCTACTACCCAAAGCCTGTAGTGAATAAAGTGTACCTCCATTTCAAATGTCACCCAGGCACGTGGATGAGAAAAAGTCCCCTAGAAGTACTAACTTACCTGTCAAGGAGTATGTACATTTTAAATTATGATAGGTATTAGGTGTGTCAATATTAATATAAAGTAACATGGAATTCATAGCATTATAGGAAAAACAGGGAATACTGTATAGATTTTATAGTTATAAAATGTAGAACATATTTTGTAAGAATGTATAAGAACGTGCTTTACAGCACCTTAAACAAAATATTGGAAGAGGAGAAAATATTGCCAGTAGAAGAAATTGACAAACCTACCATTATATTAAGAAATTTTAATAACAGCATTGATCAGAAATTGACAAAGTAGGATAAAGTGGTCTGAGTTACCAATTAACAATTGCGAGTAAACACATAGTCATGAAATAGAGCCCATATTCAGGGTGATCAATAGTTTGAAAGCTTTTGGAAAGACCAATAAAATAAATCTTTTCGTACCTACTCAGGAAGAAAAAAGAGAGAAAGCCGTTACACTACTAATAAGTTCCCACTTGCAGGAACACTGCTTTGCCTTCCGTGCCAACAATTTGAAAACAGAGCTGAAATGAAAATGCCCGGGGCAGCCACATTATCAGCCTCCTTCAAGGTAGGAGGAAGAACGAGTCAGTTGGAAGGTCCTCACTTCCTCAACACCCACCCCCCTACCAAAGCAGGAGTGGAGTCCAGGGAAGTTTCCAGACCAGCTTTGCTGCATTTTCAGGAAACATCTATTTCCTCTGTTAAATTCATTTTGTAGAAACAAAACATTTCCCCTGTTATTCCGCACCAGCACACCCAGGGGGCTCTGCATGGACAAGGCTGCCAAGCAGAAGAACCGCCATTCAGCCAGTAGTTGCTACCACTCGAGTAGTGAGAATACCTGAGTATTAGTGGAACAGAGCAGATGGGCGGAACGGGTTCAGCATGATCTATTCGTGGAGCAAGAGCAGTTACGCACTTTCTATGACACATAGTCACATTTAATTACGTAAATTATTATTACGTATTCTGTTCCATGTATTATAGATAGTATTCAGGACATACCCATGTTACAAAATACGTTATGTAGGAATTTGTATGTTGTAATATAATGATATAGGAATCATAAAGGATATTAAGAGGTCAAGGGAGACCAATTAATATCTCGATTTGCTAAAATTCGAGACCCATTTTAAAAAATAACAATAAGCTGAGAATGAAAGGGAACTTATTTAACTTGATAAGGGATGTTTATCAGAAATCCTATGTCAAACAACCTGTCCTTGCCAGTGCAAGAAGATCAAGAGGTGAGATCAGGTGTAGTAGGAAGAAAGTGGAGACTAACCCTGTAATTATTTGCAGGTCAGATAATTATCCTTGCGTGAAAATCCAAGAGAAAAAACAGGAAAAATATACAAACTCATAATGGTTCAGTAGTTTGATAAAAATGAAAGATCATAAAGATTTTGACAAAGTGACACATTGGGAGAGAATATTCACCATGTGTATATAGTACATAGCACATAATGTCCATACCATATGTAAATAGTATCCACAAATCAATAAGAAAAAAAAGATGAGCAATTTACAAGAAGTCAAAGGATATAAATGGGTAATTTCCAGAAGAAGACATACAATAGCCTCATTCATGCTGAAAAATGAAAAATGACAGTATCAAAAAAATCCATTTTTCTCTCATCAAAGTGACAAGAGTACTAATATCCAGTGATGATGACGGGGGAAATGGGCACTTTCTGTTGCGGGCCATCTATTTGGAAGATGGCCTTTCCCTGTGCTGCTGGTTTGATTCCGGGGGAGGCCGCATTGCTAACACCCCCATCTTGCCCTCGGGTTAAGAGAACATCTGAGTATGTGCATCCCGGTTGCTCAGGGACTTGGGTCCCAGGAGCTGCAGAGAGCTGGGAGTCAGATGGGTGAGGACCTTCCTCTCAGCAGCCTCATCCTCCTGGGGTGTTTGTGTGGAGGATTTTGATCCTGTGACGCCTCTCGAGGTGACAGTCCTAGTGGAGCTCTTCGCTAGCGTGAGATCCACAAAGAAAACAGAAGCCATAAAGTTGTTCTCGGGTGTCGCCTCAAAGTCTGAGAGCTGAGGCTCTCGCCCCGCTCTTTCACCAGCTTAAGTTCAGAGTCGGGGTTCCTCCCGCTCAGGGCAGCTCGTGGTAAACCGTGAGAACGGCATTTGGACCATCTCTTTGCCAGGCTGTGTACGGGCTGGCTTCGCTTCCTGTCGGCCTCCCGCCCTCTCGACAGCAAGCTCCACGAAGACAGGCAGGTGGTCCGTGGCGGGGGCCTAGGCCCAGCAGGTTCTCTGTGAGCATCTGTTGAGTGAATGCTGGTGAACCGATCCGCCAGCAGCAGGTGTCCTGCGTGATGGCACCTCTCGAGGGGACGCTGAAGTCTCTTTCGGGGCCTTGTGAGGTGTCTCTGCCTTAGGGTTACAGTTTGGAAGGAAGGAAGTGGGGGGAGTCACCGCTTTGCAGCCTATCACAGGACTCAGGGAGGGGTCTCAGACCAGCCACCCCCCCGCCCCGCCCAGCTCCTGCTCACATCGGGGAGCTGGCCCTTGTTGAGCAGTGCTTTGAGCCGCCTGCCTGGCCAGCAATTGCTTGGATCCCCCACTCATCTGCTTAGCCAGCAAGTATGGGGGCCACTCATCTCCGAGGTGGGCCTCAAGACTTCGCCTGGTTTAGGAGGAGGAAGCAAGAGGACACTCCCAGGGGGCCTTGTCTCCTGCCCCACGAGGGCAGCGCTGGGAGTGGACACTCCTTCTGGAGCCTTGCGGGGATGTAGTTTAAAACACACATATTTGGCTTATGAATATGGATTTCACATTTGGAAGATGACCCTCAAAGTGTTTTTAAAAAAATAGTAATTACAGGAAATGAAACTCATTAGAATCCTCTTGGCCAGTGGAGCTATATAGGAGACCCCCTTCCAACCCCCGGCCGCCCCCCACCTCTGCACAGTGGACCAAATCTTGGAGCTGGGTGGGGGCCACACACGAGGCTTCATCTGAAAGGGATGGTAAGGTCTGGAGCCAGCCAGAGCCATGGACCTGGAAGGCAGGGCAAGGCGGGTGAGCACGCAAGCTGGCTGAGCTCAGGTGGCCCTCAGGTGGCTAGTGTCCACGCCCGCCTCACACTTGGGCATCTGGAGGGGACGCCGCAAGCACATGCACCCGAGTCCCCGTGGAGCTGTCTTTGTGCTGCTGGGGCTGCCCCCTGACTGGCCCGCGTTGGGTCAGGGCACGTGTGCAGCTGGACTCGAGATGCCCCGTCTCGGGAGCAAATACACCAATGCCAGCAGCTGCAGAAGGAAGTGCAGCCATGGGCCATGGTGACCCACCAGTGGCCCCTTGCTCCGGGATCCTTTCCTGAGACCTTGAGCTGGCCCTGGCGGTGGGGTGGCCTCACCTGTCTCCAGGGGTGCAGCTCTCAGACTGTCAGCTGAGAGGGACAGCAGAGGCAGCTTGGAGCCACAAACAGGAGGGCTGCCCTTGGAGGGGGGACCTATGTGCCCAGCTGCCTCGGGATGGCCCATAGCGGGAGGGAGGGGGCAGGAGCTGGCCGGGTCCCCATACTGCACATTTGGGATGGTTTTGCCTTGCTCTAACCACAGTGGGGCTCTGGACACATCCTCTGAGCCCCGGGCCCCAGTGAGTTACGGTGTCGAGCGGAAGGTCACACGGACGTACTTGAGATCGTGTACCAGGTGGTTTGACGGCATTGCTCTGATTCAGAGATGTTGGGAAGCTAATCGTCCCTGTGGGGTGGATAAGGAATGACTTCATTGTATAGACAAGGGAAGAGAAGCGTGCCAGCAAATCAGCCACCAGCCACCCCCTGGTCTGGGGCCTCTCTTAGACCAAAGTAGGTGGCTGGTGGTCTGGATTTCAACGAGCTGCAAGCCAGCAATAATTAATAACTAATAATTAATCCTCAGGATGCGAAGAGAGCCATGCTGCCCCCATTCTGCACCACTCCCCACCCGCCACCTCCCACAGGGGCTTGTCAGGCCCCCAGGTGTCCTCCACTGGGTTCTCCCCGAGGGCTGCGTGTGTGGGCGCAGAGCGGTCCCTCCATCCTGAGCTCTTTATCCTGTGTGGTCACGTGCGACATTCTCCCAGGGAGAGCCGCGGCCGTGACAAGCTTTTTCAGGAACGCGTTTTTCTATTCCCGTGAAAAAGGACCAGCAGGAAAACGTATCTCCTCTTTACTCCCTGGGGTTGTATCTGTGTCTCCAAATTCTGGCCAAAGCATTATTTTAAACTCCATTGAATTTCACCCAGAAACTGAATGTGAAAGTTGTGAAGTGGGAGCAATTCTTCAGCACATCCACCGGGGTCCGCCGCTGCTTTCTCTGTGAGGCTGGGCGTGGGCAGAATGGGGGGACGCTGAGGGGGTCCATTGTGCCCAGCCAGCCACGTGGCCCGCTGGCTATGTGACTTCAGGTGATCGTCGTCACCTCAGTTCTGTCAGTGCGAACATGTGGCTGGACATACGGACCTCTGTCCAACCCCCCCGCCACCGTGCAGTCGACTGTATGCCTCATACAGTGTGCACGTGTGTGGAGGGGATTTAAAGTCAGCTGAGTTTTGCAACATTGGAGTGGGGAGCCTTTTAAAAATATTACTCTGAATCCAGACACATGAAAAAAAAATCATGAATTCAAAGATGTAAAAATCTCCTCTATGGAAAAACAAAACCAAACAACAAAAAACACACAACCCTGTAAGTCAAGAAAAAAGACAAATTAAAAGGTGTTCCCAATCAGAGGCCTAATTTCTTTAATACAGAGTGCCTCAAGTAGAAAGAAGACAAGAGTAGGCAAAACATATAAATACGAACAGCCAGTAGAGACTCAGGCTCGTGGGAGAAGACACAGGCGATGAGCTACGTTGTGCCTTTTTCTCTGCCACACTGTATCACAAGAGTCCTGCCCTCACGTCGCTCACAGGGCTGATTAGAGCTCTGGAGAGCACTTTGACAACCGCTGTCAGATGGAAAATGCCCATGCCCTTTGACGTGGATTTACACCTCCGGGCGCTTACCCAACAACTACCTTGGTAAGTGTAAGGGTGTTTATGCAGGGTTAACCCCCGGGCGTAGTAAGAGTCAAGGATTGCAAACCATCAGCAAGTAGGGAATTGATTAAGTAGATGGCCATGTGTCCACCGTTGAATAATATGCCACAGTGACAAAAAGACTAGGATAACTCTATATTACCAATATGTATTTTTTTTTAAACTTTGGATTGTTTTTCTTACACTTGGGTGTAGAAGGGATTTGGGGTTGGGGAGAAGCAGAGAGTTACATGGATGACCCTGTGTCTTCCACGTCATCCTGAGTCAAGGGGAACGGGCAATGTGTTGCATATGAGGTCCTGTACCCATTACTCATGCTGTAGGCTGATGTCCAGTCCTGCATCCACGCCCCTGGGGCAGTCATAGGGGCTGCCTCCCAGCCTCAGTTTCTCCTCTGTAACAGCAGGAATGGCAAGGGGCTAGGGCCCGAGACCTGAGAGCTTCTCGTGAATCCCCGCCCAGTACTTTCTGCCTTTGGGTGGGAGGCTGGTGGACAGGACTCTTGTCCCCACATGTTCAGAGGGTGGCGAGGGCCCATTATGTGTGTCTTATGGTCTGGGGGCAGCTCGCACAGCAGCACTCCAGATGTCAGGCAGCTCACAAAGGCGGGAGCAATGCCTGCTCGGCTAGGATGACTAATTCTACTGTGTTTGCTGTGGTCCGTTTCATGTCGTGCCCAGCTAAGCGATCACCCCCAAATCTCCGTATTGCTGTGGAGCTGTACTCTAGTCAAGGAGATTACCCTTCCTCCTTGTGTGGGTGGGTCTCATTTAATCAGTTGAGGGCCTTAAGAGCACAGCTGAGGATTCCTTGAGAAAGAAGAGATTCTGCCTCAAGACTGCAGCATCAGCCCCTGCCTGAGAGTCTCTAGCTGGCCCTTCCTGCTGTCCTGCCCTGCGGGTTCCACACATGTAAGCCCTGTGACCGCGGAAGCTACTCCTTAACCTTTCTCTCCTGCCCCTCCCCTCCCTCTGCACCTTCTGGGTGTATTCTGCTGGTTTTCTTCCCCTGTTTCTGTGCCGGGGCCCGGAGTGATAGCGTCCTCCCAGACTGCGAGCGTCTGAACGTCGTCTATAACTCGGGGTTCAGAGGGTTCGTTTCAGATACATACTTGCCTTCTAGATTGCTTTGGAATCTTGGTAGAAGATGAGAAGTACTGTCAGGGGAATCTTTCTCCTTCTCACAGTTCTGTGAACCAGAAGCACGGGGGGAGGGAGTGACGGGGGTAAGAAATGGTACGAGAAACTTGAAGAAGGCCAGGGCGGCGGGGAAGGAGAGGAGTTTGAGAACTTTCTTTCCTAATGTCCGACGGCGGAGATCTCTGAACACCCAGTGCTTGTGAGAGTACTGCTGGGCTCTTCGTGTTGACTAATGCTTTTGAGGGACAGCACAACTTTGCTTCCAGGAGCTTTGAAATAGCCTCTCCCCACAGCTGGGGCTTAGGGCCCCATCCACCTGCTTCGTTATTTGGGGAGGGAGCCGGTGCACGGGGTTCAGGGGCCTGAGCCATGAAGCTCCAGGGCTGACACTCGAGCTGGAAACCGAAGCTGGTGGACAAGCTTCCGTGTAGGGGCTGACTCCCGGGCTCCATCTCCCATCACTTGCCCCGCGCCCCGGCGCGCCTTTTCTGTTTTCAGAAAATAGTGGTGGCATTTGAGGACTAAGTGAATACCAGCCTGAGACTAATCATGGTATCGGTGCTTTACCGGATGTGGGATTTTTTTCCTAACATAGCTTGATTTGCAGCCTACATAATGCCTGGTAAACACAAGTGTGTCATCATGAGGTCCAAGTATAATTTCAAAAATTTCAGAAGATGATTCAGAGACAAGTATATGGTGAGCCCGGATCAACGACTCATGGACGACTGACTCGGGAGTGCGGGCAGCACCATGGCCAAGACTTTTGAGGAGCAGAGACTGATAAGTTAACTGGACGAGAGGTACCTCAGAAGCTGGCTGTGGACCTGCAGAACTGGGGAGCGGCCACTGGGCAGTAACGGTGGGGCCTCTGAGGTCATCTTTTCTAGCAGACAAATGTCATTTGCAGTTTAGTCAGCGAGTAGCCAGCATCTGGGAGAGTGGCTGGACTCATGGCCCAAGCAGGTGCGTCCCGAGGGCAGAAGGCAGCCGTTGGCTGGTGAGTTAAGTTAAGCTCTCCCGCACTCTGCGGGCCCTGCCTGCCCTTGTCCTCTCAGATTCCAGCCTGGATGCATCAGGAGGCCGAAGGGAAGCTGTGTGCCCTGTTAGCACTTGGTCTGTTGGGCAGGGTGGGCACCCAGTCTGATGACGTGCTCAGAGAGTGGGCCGAGCCCTGCTATGAGCTCAGTTTCCCCACCTGAACCGTGGGGAGACATGACCACATACTGTTGTTTTGAGGATCAGATTCACGACACGCATGTGACTGTGTGACTCTTGGGCAGTAGACAGGACCCCCTTCGCAGCTTGGCGGGGGGTACAGGCATGGTGGGAATCGCCTACGGCAGCTCTGAATGCGCGTGCTCTGTGGGGCATTAGGCACCCTGCCTCTCCTTCTTCCTTGGAAGTCTTGGGGGTAGTAGCTCTGCAGCTAGAGGCTATTTTCTCTTGTCCCAAGTCCTCATCGGACTGAGGGTTGCATATGTCCCTTTGGCCTGCTGGAGAAGAACCTGGAGAAGCGCAGGGGAAGGGGCTGAGAGAGAGGCATGGCAGCAGAGAGGCTGGGCTGTCTGGAGGTCTGAGGTGTCCAGTTATGGCACCAGCAAACGGGCCAGCTGGGAAAGCCTCAGACAGGATCACCAGATAGAGCAAATAAAACCACAGGACACCCAGATGCATGTGACTACCGGATAAACCACATCTATCTATTTTTTAAGCATAAGTATGTCCCATGCAATATTTGGGATATCCTTATACCAATAAATTATTTATTTCTCTGCAATTCTGATTTAACTCCCATCCTGTATTTTATCTGGTAACTTTAGTCCTGAGACCAGCAAGGGCAGAAAGAGGAGTAGGACCATGGAGGGAGGGGGTAGGTGCTTTGAGAGGATGTCCTGGGGGTAGTGGGAATGTGGGGCAAACCGTCCAAGAACAGGCGACCTGGAGACTTGCAACCAAGGAGGAGCAGAAGGGCGCCGAGCCGGCCAGGGACAGCCACACTCTGTGTGCCGAAGTGGGAGGAAACCAGCCTGGGGTGAGGGCTGTAGAAATAAATGAAGGACCAAATGAGAAAAGCACGGGCTATTGATTCTGAACGTGTTGGGGCCAGGAGTCGGCCACTGTCACTTGTGTTTGGCAGGCCTCATAGTGGAAGAGGCATGGCTCGGGGAGGGGACGCACGAAAGCTGTCGGGTGGGCAGGCTGGGGGCGGAATTAGAAGCAGGGTGCCTAGGTGATGGGTGAGGGGAGCCTACTTGGCTTTCTCTGGATGGTCCTACGTAGGAAACAGCACAAAACAACAAAAACAGAAATTTGAGGAGGCTGTGAGTTACTCATCAAATGTGTCCGCGAGCCTCCTGGAGCGACCGCAGGCTGACTTCCCGCAGGTCCTACCTGGAGAGCAGTGTGGGGGCGGCGCTCTGAGCCGCACACGGGATTTCACCTTCGTGGCAAGTGGTGATGCTCAAGGATGAGAAGTTCAATGTCGTCAACAGTGGTCCTCAGCCCCCCTCTGAGCTCCGCATTTGCTTTTTCATTTACCTTTTAAGTTTTAATTGTGATATTCTTCTTTTGTCTTTTGATTCAGCAGTTGGATTGTGTTAACTTTTTTATTATGGGGAATTTCAAATGCACAGGTGTGGGGGGCAGGGTGCAGGGACCCTCCCCTCGGGCGAGCATCACCAGCTCCAACAAGTGACATTTGGGTTCGTCTTATGTCTGTGCACAGACCCTTCTTCCTGACACAGACAGATGTAACTACATACACGCCTGTCCTAGATGATTGTAAAGCAAACGCAGGACCGTCCGGTGTTTCCTTCATGAATGTCCATGAGCCGCAGGTGCAGTGCTGTTGTCATACGACGATACGGTTTTCTCTCCTAAGGAGTGCAAGGCGGGGTGGACCTGAACCCCGTTGTGCTGCGGTTACCAAAAGTCAGCCAGGCTCGCAGCAGGCCTCCGGACATGTTGTATTGCTCCCACACGTTCCTGGGAGAGCACCGGCTCCATGGGGCCGTGTCAGTCTCATACATGGTTGGCTCTATCCTGAGCACCCGCGCTGCGAAGTGCTTCATAAATCCTCCTTGCTTGGCCATGCCTGTCCCCAAATAAGTCATTCCCTCCCCAAAGGGCACGGAGCCAATTCCTCGCAGGCTGCGTTAGCACTCCCTGCAGGACTTCGCTTCTTGCTCTAATAACTGAATACCCTTCCGTGAAATCAGCTTGAATTCTAATTTTTATCTTAATAGGATGCGTTCCCCAAATGATTATCCAACCTACTGGTTCCCTGCCCTGGCCTCCCATCAGAACCACCTGAGCTGCGCAGAGAGCACCCGGGGGAACTGGTGTCGCCGGCCTGGCGTGGAGCACAGGCACAGGGCTGTCTTAGCGTCCTCTGCCAGGCAGCCTGGGTGGAGACCGCTGTCCCTGCACTCTGCCACTGACACAATGATGAACCGATTTTGCTCCGGACACCGAAAGCCATTCGTTTGGCCCAGTTTTGTCCTTCCGAGCGCAAGCAACAGCTGGAGCCAGACCATGAAGCCAGCCAGCATGGCTAATTGAAAACCACAAGGGGCTCCCTTCTCCAGAGAGATGGAGCTGCTCTCACTGGGCCTTGCATTTAAGGCTCCTGAGGACCTCAAAGAGGGCTGGGCCCTTCAGAAGGGAAAATACTCATTTCTGTTCCTTCTGCATCCCTCGGCGAAGGCACTGTAAGCCAAGCAGAGAAGCTCTGTGGGCGCCCATCATCACCTGGTTATCACAGGTTAAATCAGATTTAGCGGGATGGCTGATACCCATGGGAAGTTGTGGTATGCACAATTCTAGGATGACCCCCCGGTCCTATCCCGTGCCAGGTATGCCCTTTATAGTCACCTCCCTGGGTTTCAGGGAACCGGGACTATATGGGTGAGTAGGTTACTAATCAGCTGACTTTTCGTTAATCAAAAAAGGAGCTGATCTTGGTGGGTCGGGCCTAATCAGGTGAGCCCTCACAAGGGACTGGGCCCTTCCTGGAGGAGAGCTTGGACATTGGAGAGGCTTATGGAGGGGACCATGAGGCAAGGACCTGAGGGTGACTTCGAGAAGCTAAGAGTGGTCTCTGGCTGACAGCTCGCGAGACAACAGGGACCTCAGAACTGTGACCACAGGAAACACATCCTGTCAAGAACATGAGCGACAAAGGGTGTGGATCTTTCCCAGTTGAGCGTCCAGACGGGGGCACTGTCAGCCGCAGCCCTGCACAGAGGACCCAGCTGAAGAATGTTCATGCTCCATGGAAACTGAGAGATAATGCATCTGTGGGGTCTTATCTTCTTATTTAGGTTTTTTATTATAAATAAGTAAATAAATAAATAAATAAATAAATTTATCATTTAAATCATCTGTAGGCAAAGAAGTCAGCGGCATTAAAAGCACAGTACTGTGCAACTCTCAGCACTAATTTCTGGAAATTTTTCATCTTCCCCAACTGTGACTCTGTTCCCATTAAACAGAGCTCCCCGCTCTCAGCCCCCAGCCCTGGCAACCTCTATTCTACTTTCTGTATCCACCAATTAGACTGTCGCGGGCCCTCACACCCCCACAACAAGCACGCAGTGTCTGCCTTTTCCGCGCCCGGCTTCTCTCATTCAGCATCAGCACACTGTCTTCGAGTATCTTCCATGTTATAGCAGGGGTCAGAATTTTCTTCCTTCTGCGGGTGGATGATAGTCCGCTCTCCGGACGGACCACGCTGCGTTTGTGCGTCTGTCTACTGACTGGTTTCCAGCTTCTGGCCATCGTGAGCGACGCTGCTGTGAGTGTGGGCCACGAGGACCTGCCCGAGTCCCCGGGCTGCTGACTGTTCTGTAGGCTGGGATGCAGCCCTAGAAAACTGATCCAGAAGGAGAGCTCGAGTCTCAAAGGAAGTCTTCGTGCAGCCGGCTGTGTTTGAGGAACACGCGCACTGTGAACGTTCCGACAGTGTGTGTCTGTGTCCCGCTTCCCCTCCGATAGCCGAGGGCGGGGAGTGTGAGCAGAAGCGGCCCGTGCTGAGCTCGGGCACACTGCACTGCAAAATGCTAGTCTCGTGCAAAGTGTCCCTCTGCACCAGGGCCCCTTCAAGCAGCCTCCTCCAGCCTCTTCCAGACTGGTATGTCCCTGTGGCTCCATGCCTTGGCTGGGGACACTTTGACACGGCATCTTGCTCCCATCCCAGTCTGTCCGGGCTCACAGCTGAGTGGGCTCCAGCTCGAGCCCCAACCCGCAGGAAAAGGACGGCACGTGTGTGCTCCCCAGGCTGGAGCGCAGGACGGCTGCGAGGGGGCGAGCTGGCCACTCTGTCTTGTGGGTGGGCAGAAAATCCCGATTATGATGACACATTTTTGAAAACGGTTCTTTTGAACCCCTTGGCAACAGCAGAGGGATCGACACATATTTTTGAATCAAACGGAGAGACTGTTCCTAGAAAATATTTCTACCGGGCATGCCAGTCTCATAGGATGATGGCTGTGACAGCTGGTGATGTTCTAGAATGAATTCTGAGGGTGTCTGTGCATTTCAGCTCAGACTAAAGGTCATTCTATGGTGTTCTTACCCATGAGAACGGAGAGATTTTCAGTGTGACCGTTCTGTGTAGGGAGCTGCTCCCCAGCTCCGAGGAGGAGGATGGGGGGCAGGAAGGTTGCTTTTGCCCCAGGCGGGCAGTCTTGCTCCAGGTCCGTTGAATCAGGGACGTGACAAGTTTTGGGCGTCCGGGCCGGCCCAGTGCCAGGGTCAACTGGCAGGGCTAGAGAAAGCCTCCTGGCTTCAGAGGCTGCCCGGGGCCGCTGGGAGGGGTTGTGTGCGTGGGGAAGTGGATGCAGGTGAGGAGGGGAGGGAGATGCGGAGCCCGGAATGTGCTCACGGGCTCCCTGGGTCCCAGGAAGAGCAGACAGGGTGCTGACCCACAGTGCCTGTGCTCTACTGAATTTCTGCTGGGAGCATCTCCCGGGAATAATGTGCTAAGGTCCAGCCTGAAGAAATGTGGCCGCAGGCAGTAGGGAAGCAGGGAGGGACTCGGAGGGGCTTCAAGCAGGGAGCTGGCATGGTCAGGCGGGCGGTTGAAATGGTCACCAAGGCTGTTTGCTGACCTGAGCCCAAGTGCAGCAGACCCCTGAGCAGGCCTGGCATCTTGGGCGTCAGGGCGGTCATGCGGGGCAGACTGGAGAGGTCCTACCCCAGGAGGAGGCTGTGAGAGCGGAGAGACATGGCCTCACGGTGCATAGGAAGTGGAAAGCGAAGGAGACTGAGCTGGGAGACGCCGATGGCCCGAGGCCCCGTGTGGAATCCCAGGGGAACGCGGGCTTGAGGGCAGAGGTACAGGAATGTAGTCCGGGTGCCCTGAACTTGAACACGGAGGTTGATATATGCCTCCGGCCTCTGTGCCTCAGGCCCCTCATCTAGAAGTGGGGACAGCAGTGGCCCCAGTGGGTCAGCAGGTACAACAGGGACTGGCTCCCTCATTTATTTTCCCTCTTTTTGCATAAGACATACACGTTCCACACAGGCCAGCAGAAACAAGCCGTACAAAAGCAAACTAAAACAGTTCCTAATTTCACCATCAGTCAGGTGATGTGTTTATTTGTTGCTTATCTATGTGACTTTTTCATGTATCTAAATATTTTCTAAACATTTTATGAAATGTTATAACAGCACCTACTGTGTTGTTTTGCACAAACTCTCCATCACTAACATCTCGTAAAACTTCCTTCTGGTGGCTGCAGAGATTTCGTTGAATAAGTGAGCCACAGTTTGACTGTGTTGTTGAGTATCTGTTGTGATCAGCACGCTTGTTCGCACGCCAAGCCGGTCGGCCGTGGCAGGGACTGGCTGAGAGATGGACGGACTGACCAATTAACAAGATGGAAATCTCTGGAACCACTTAACAGAAAGAAAAATTCAGATTCTTATGTGCCACGATTTCAAATTCTGGCTGCAGTTAGACTCACTTTGGGGGGCTTTTAATGGATACTGGCCCCAACTTAGGGATTCTCACTTAACTGGCCTGTGGGTGCCCATCATAGTTTTGGTTTGTTTTTTAACTCATTCTAATTTGCAGCCAAGGTTGAGAAGCAGATGGGCATTCTTCTCCCCCACCTCCGTAGCTTTAACTTAATTGAAACATTGTTAAAATGGTGTTTATTAGGCAACTCCATGAATGCTGCCTGATGACACGGTCAGATTTTATAAAACAGGTGTGTTCATAGCTTCGTAACTTGTAAAATGCCCCTCGTGCTTCTGGAACTCCTGCCTCTCATACTCACTGAGATGGTCAGGTTACCCTGAGGAGGTCAACCAGCAGAGATAAAAAATTTATTTGAGATTATTGTCCTTTGCTCATTTTAGGAGACAGGTGTGATCTAAACAAACTAAACAAGGATAGAGCATGACGGCCGAATGGCAGGCCCACCTCCCTTACAAAGATGGGCCCCTAACAAAATAGCAAACTGAACCCCAGAGTATATGAAAATGGAAATAACCAGTAACTCAGAATTGGGTTGCAAGGAAGATTTAATATTAGAAAGTCTGAAATTGTCCTTGTTTGTAAAGAGAAATAATGTCACTAAATGTAGAAAAGGCATTAAGCATCCGTGACAAAAATTGAAAACTTTCTAACTACACTGGGAGTAATACCAAATGTTTTTCACCTGGTAAAAGATGCCTAAAAATAAACAAATTGAATCATCTGCTGAATAGACCAATATCTAATAACGAGATTGAAGCAGTGATCAAAAACCTCCCAAAAAACAAGAGCCCAGGACCTGACGGATTCCCTGGGGAATTCTACCAAACCTTCAAAGAAGAAATAACACCTATTCTCCTGAAGCTGTTTCAAAAAATTGAAGCAGAAGGAAAACTTCCAGACTCTTTCTATGAAGCCAGCATTACCCTGATCCCCAAACCAGGCAAAGACCCTACCAAAAAGGAGAATTTCAGACCAATATCACTGATGAATATGGATGCTAAGATTCTCAACAAGATCCTAGCCAACAGGATCCAACAGCACATTAAAAAGATTATCCACCATGACCAGGTGGGATTCATCCCTGGGCTACAAGATGGTTCAACATTCACAAATCAATCAACGTGATAGAACAAATTAATATGAGAAGAGAGAAGAACCACAGGGTCCTCTCAATTGATGTAGAAAAAGCATTTGACAAAATCCAGCATCCGTTCCTGATTAAAACGCTTCAAAGTATAGGGATAGAGGGAACATCCCTGAACCTCATCAAATCTATCTATGAAAGACCCACAGCGAATATCATCCTCAATGGGAAAAAGCTCACAGCCTTCCCGTTGAGATCAGGAACACGACAAGGATGCCCACTCTCACCACTCTTGTTCAACATAGTATTAGAAGTCCTAGCAACAGCAATCAGACAACAAAGAGAAATAAAAGGTATCCAAATTGGCAATGAAGAAGTCAAACTCTCTCTCTTCGCAGATGGCATGATTCTTTATATGGAAAACCCAAAAGACTCCACCCCCAAACTACTAGAACTCATACAGCAATTCAGCAATGTGGCAGGATACGAAGTCAATGTGCAGAAATCAGTGGCTTTCTTATACACTGACAATGAAAATACAGAAAGGGAAATTAGAGAATTGATTCCATTTACTATAGCACCAAGAACCATAAGATACCTGGGAATAAACCTAACCAAAGAGGTAAAGGATCTGTACTCGAAGAACTACAGAACACTCATGAAAGAGATTGAAGAAGACATAAAAATATGGAAGACCATTCCATGCTCTTGGATCAGAAGAATAAACATTGTTAAAATGTCTATTCTGCCTAGAGCAATATATACTTTTAATGCCGTTCCGATCAAAATTCCACCAGTATTCTTCAAAGAGCTGGAGCAAATAATCCTAAAATTTGTATGGAATCAGAAGAGACCCCGAATCGCTAAGGAAATGTTGAAAAACAAAAATAAAGCTGGGGGCATCACGTTACCTGATTTCAAGCTTTATTACAAAGCTGTGATCACCAAGACAGCATGGTACTGGCATAAAAACAGACACATAGACCAGTGGAACAGAGTAGAGAGCCCAGATATGGACCCTCAGCTCTATGGTCAAATAATCTTCGACAAAACAGGAAAAAATATACAGTGGAAAAAAGACAGTCTCTTCAATAAATGGTGCTGGGAAAACTGGAATCATCTGCTAGTGAAATATCGAAAGCATCCACTTTAAAATTAGCAACAAGACAAGGACAACTTACATCTCTATGTTCCTTTTTCATATCATATGGAAAAATGAATTAATAGCATAGGATAGAAAAAGGAAAGTTTGTCAGTATTTGCAGAAATAACACGTCTATAAATTATTAGAAACATACATGTTATGAAGGTAGCTGGATATAAAACTGATTTACAATAATCAGTAACAAAAATTTATAATAGAAAAGAATATGTAAAGAAAAGAAAAAAAATCTGTAAATTACTTTGGAATGAATTCAAGAAGTCATTTGTAAAACTCCTACACGGAAAGCTCCTACCCACAAAAACGTAAAGGCGGACCAGATACGTGCGCGCACACCTCTGTTTATGAGTAGGTAAACTGAGTAGCGTAAGGATATAAACTCTCTTCAAAGAGATCTCTAGGTTCAGTGTCACTCCACTTAGAATCACAGCAGGTTTTCGTCTTGACACTTGAGGTCTGACATGTACAGTGAAGATGAAGGGACTGAGAAGAGCCGTGAGTATTCTCAAGAAGAAGAACGGGAGGAGAATGCGACTAGCCGAGGCCGGGTCTCATCGCGTACAGCGATTCGTAGGAATAAAGCCAGGAGCTGTTGGGCGAAGCTTAAGAAGTCAACCGATGGGACACAGCTGAGAATCGTAGATGCACAACCAGTCGACACGCGACAGAAATGAGATGAAAACATGGTTGGCTAAAGGGAGATTGTTCAGTAAATGGAGCTGGGCAGGTTGGTTTCCCTTTGCCTAATCAGAAGACAGGAAA
Source organism: Mustela lutreola (assembly GCF_030435805.1). NCBI lineage: Eukaryota > Metazoa > Chordata > Mammalia > Carnivora > Mustelidae > Mustela > Mustela lutreola. The sequence continues at coordinate 4,819,269 of NC_081294.1, read as the reverse complement.
ATGGGATTCCCTACCCTGCACCGTACAGAAGAAGTTAACTGTGCTTTGAGCTTCCAGAAATGAATAAGAGAAGACGAGTGACTTTAAAAAATGGGTAAATGACATAAATAGGCATTTCAAAGAAGAGGAAACACATGGAGGCAGGAGTCTAAGAGGAGATGACAAAATTCATTCCAAATCAGAGACATGCCAGTCACATGACGATTACCGTCACCCCCGTATTTGATGGGCACAATCATGACGTCTGATGGCACCAAGTTTTGGAGAGGAAGTAGATCAACAGGGTACTTTGTTCCCACAGTGATTCTGTTGTAGTCAGGAAATGAATGTAACATTGTGTGTCAATTATACTCCAAGAATAGTTCTGAAAAGATTGTATTTTATGTGTTGCTGGTGAGACTGTAGATTGTTATGACCACTTTGGAAATCAGTGTTGTCAGTTTGAACATTAGCATACCTTAGAGCATGGCGATTCCCTCTCCAGGTATAGAGCTGAGAAAAACGCCGACGCACAGAGGAAGTTACGAGACAGAGCATGCATCGCCCTGCTATTTCTAATGCGAAACTGGAAACATCCAATACCTGTAAAACTCAAAGTCTATTCGCCTAATACGGTGCTAGATCTACAGTGGTGAAGAGGCACAAAGTACAGCCACATTAAAAACGTGCTTGTTCCATTGGGAATGTGGATGCGAAAGCCTGTCTTACAGGCTCATATGGCACGATATCCGTTCCATATAGTATTTTTTTGAGATACTTTTTATGTAGTTTTAAAAGTGAACAGCTGGACAAAATATGTTTAGGCCTCCGTGTATATGTCATAATCGTTTTTTTTCTTAAAGCAAAGCAATGATGGGCCCCAAATTCAAGGCAGTGGCTGCTTCAGAGGCAGAGTGATCATGGAAAGTGGGCCCCGAAGGTATTCGTTATCTGTGGTCTTCTCGGCCTTGGACTGGCTGCTGAGTTCAGGGTTCTCGTATAAAATGCAGATGGATGGACGGACACAGTGAAGGGGGCCATGCGTGGACCAGCACCGATATTGTAACCTGGATCTAGGATTATGCACAGACCTCAGTTCTGTGCCTCTGAGGTCCAATTTTGTAAAAAAAGAAAAAAGAAATCTTACTTGAATTGAACTCCCCACCCGTGTCGAGATGCCCAGGAAGAAATGCTCTGTTTATGAATATAGTGGGTTGCTCTCGGGTTGCAAATTTGTCTCAGATCTGCCTTCCAGAAGGGACAGACGCTGTCAGTCCAAGGGTGTGTGTTGCAAGACTGAAAGTCCTAAGGCGTAACGTTACTAACATCTTTCCGACAGTCTTGGTTATCCCCACCCAAGTAAGCGCCTGTTGCGCTCTGTCCCGCCTCAGGATCTGGGGAAAGAGTCTGCATGGAGACATCAGGTGCCTGTTAACAGCTTCCTCTGGCCCTGTTTTGGTTTTGTCTTTCTGGCAACATGAAGCAACATTGTGTTCTAGGGGCATTTTTACACACAAGGCCCAGAGTCTGTGCTCTGGAACCTTCGCCGTTTGGAGAAGTTCCCGCTGATGTGCAAAGAACTTCCTTCACGGACATGGAACTGCTCCTTGCTTGTCACCCGCTCTTGGCTGACACCCTCTGAGCCTCTGTACAGAGTGTGAGGGGACCGTCCTCTGGCCCGCCAGACGAGAGGGCATCTCCCCCATCGCCGTGCGGCCAACCTCCCTCATCTGCATTCGGGCATTTCTCTTGTGCTTTGCTCTGATTTATATTCTCTGTGAAGTTACTCAATTATCAATTATTAAAGCAAACTGTTCATGCTCAAACACTGGGTCCCTGAGCAAACAGTTTTATGTTGCTCCGAGAAGGACCCTGCCGGGAAACGCCCACTGATGAACAAATGCAACAGGCTCAGGGAGGTATTGGGGCTGCGCCGCCTTTAGGGCGAGCATGGCCAATGGGTTTTTTAGGATTCAAAGAGCCCTTAAATGCTCTAGCTTGCTTCTGCTCTGGCGCGGACTGTTGGCGACGCCTGGCAGGATCTCGCAGCAGAAGATTCACGGGGATGAGAAAGAGTCCTGCGCCGTGCCGGGGAGTGCGACTCACCTGTGCCCCCGCAGCCCCGAGACCCTTCCCCGCCGACTCCGGCTCAGTTTCCTGCGAACGGCAATCAATCAGTCGTCCTCGGACCTGGTGGCTCTCAGGGAAGCAGGGATGCTGCTGGTTCACAGGCTTGCCCCTCCTCCTGGCCCTTGAGGTGGTGGGTGGGCTCCGCCGGCTGGCTCTTGGGGCCTCTTGCCTGACAGCGCTTGGACGGTGACCAGGGCAGGTGTCCGCGCTGGCAGTGGCCGACGCCAGCTGTCAGCTCGGACCTCAGGTGGGGCCGTCGGCCGGGACACGTCATGTGGCCCCTCTGTGAGGCCTGGGCTTGCTCCCAGCATGGCAGCTGAGGACAGCTAAGTCCCCAGAGAGGAGAAGCTTCTCTTCCGCGGGGCCCGGGCTTGCCCAGACGGGTCGCGCCGTGGCTCCGGCGGCAGGGGGTGAGCACACAGCCATGGGCACGTTTCCGCGGCAGCTTGAGAGTTGACGGAAGGGTTGACAGAAGGGGGGATGCACTCCCGTTGGCGGAGTCACTTGATCGCGGGCGTTGGGGTTGGACAGCGTGAGCCATGCGGGAAACGGATCTGGGTTTCTCTCTTCAGGGAGGTCAGAGCCTCCTTCATTCTCTCCCTCCCCCCATGAGCCCTGCCTGCGGCGGGGCCAGGCCGGAAGCACCGCGGAGCGGGAGCAGAGCCCATGCAGGGGCCGGTCCAGTGTGCGAGGGAAGATGCGCCATCCTCATGCTTCGCACATGAGCTATGCAGCACGGGGGGTGGGGCGCAGGGAGGCCTGGAGCTGGCAGCGGGGGTGACCTTGCCCGGGAGACTCTGTCCCCGGGGGCCTTCACTGTGGCTCAACCTGGGGGCCGTCAGCTGGGGCCCCAGTGCTCCCTCCCGAGCTGGCTCCTAGTGAACTTCTTCCCAGCATCGTCACCCCACAGGGGAAGTTTGGGGGCCCCCAAATTATCATTAAAACAAATCAGGCAGCAGGATGGTCGATTAGGTCCAGGAGCCAAACCAGAGGTGACAATCGAGGCTTGCTTCCCTCGCTGTCATCGTGCGAGGCCAGAGGAGCTCCCCACTCCCATGGCTCCCTTTGTTGGAGGGGGTCTCAGGTGACCACCAGCTACCAAGGAGCCCCAGACCAGTGGCTCTTGCCTCTGTGCAGACTCGGACTCTTGGGGAGGCAGGGGGAGACGGGAGGGGGGAGAGTGGTGAGTGGGAGTGGAGAACAGGCCCTGGGGAGCAGCAGCACCTGGGAATTCTGCGCCGGGTCAGCACATCTGCTTGGGGGTGTCAGTCCCAGACTTCAAGTCCCTCCAGGAAACCAATGCACCTGCTCCCTACCTGGTCAGGGTTGGGGGGGGGGGGCGGTGGGGTCCCCAGAGCTGTCGGGTGACAGGTTGGGTTTTACCTCTTCAGTTTGTCTCCATGGGGGCCTGTCTGAGCCAAGGTGCGATTCCCTGGGAAACTGGGCTTCCAGAGGCTTTGCTGGAGGGGCCGCCTCGCCCGTTGCTCTGCAGAGTGTCGTGGGCGGTGCTGTGGGTTGGGGGCGGCCGGTGGCATTCTCTCTCTTCTGGGCCCAGAATGCCACAAGCGCTTAGAAAAACAGCTTGTCTTGGCCAGAGCCGTTGATGGCTGGACGGCCACCTCGCCGGGACCCAGAGCCTGCAGCAGACGCAAGGAAGGAGGTGGCCAGTGGCTGGGAGCCCGTTGCGGCTCGGCTCTGCGTGCTGACTCACCCAGCCACTCTCAGCGGGGAAAGGCACCCTGGTGGGCTGCGTCCCCTCCAGGGACCAGGCACGCTCTGCCCAGAGAGTTCAGACTGGAGAGGAGAGCCTCCCTGTGGGAGCAGAAGGGCCTTGGACTTGGCAGCAGGCTTTGTGTTCAGCCTGAGCTGGTGTTCCAGAGCCCCTGGGAGGGGAGGCGGGCTCCCCAGAGAGGGGATGAAAGTGGGAAGCGGTGATCCTGCGGCTTCAGGAGATTCAGACAGCTCGGGAGGCTAGAGTGGGGACTTGTGTCTTCCCCGGTGCCTCTGGCTGTCCCCTGCTGCACTCAGTGACGCAGGCACTGGGCCCCCATGGGGACAGGCCTCTCCCCTCTCAGAGGGCCCCAGTGTGAAGGTGTGGGCAGGTCCTGGGGCCTGCTGAGAAGTGGGGGAAGGAAGGGGCTGTTTCCAGAAGACCCCATCCCCACTCTGGGGCTGTGCTACGGTGTCTCAAGAAGGCAAGACACAGAGCTACCTGATAAGGCCGTTCGCAGGCTGGTTTTTCAGCCTGTTTAGCTGGTCAGGACTATTGTTACCCTGGGCAGGCAATCAGTGAGTTCGGAGAGAGCCAAGTCACAGCTGGGACGGGCCAGCCGGGGCTCTGAGGGCTTGTCCTTGTGCTAGGGGTGGCCTGTCTCAGCTCAGGGAGGCACGAGGTGGTCCCTCAGGCCCCAGACAGCATCCTGTCTGCATCCCAGGACAAGCCACCGCCAGTCCCTGGCCACCAGCCTGGAAAACTCTAGAGCTGCCAGGAGAGTCCGTCTTGATCATTTCCCTCCCAACACGGAATACAGAATCCGATGGGGGCCTCTGTGCTACATGAGAGGCTCACCCCAAAATTCATTTTCTTGGACAATTTGGAAGTACCCCAGATGCAAAGCACTGACCGTTTTATTGAAGTAAACATTAAAATGTTAATATTAGGGACTCCTGGGTGGCTCAGTGGGTTAAGTGTCTACCCTCGGCTCAGGTCCTGATCTCAGGGTCCTGGGATTGAGCCCCCACATTGGACTTGCCTGCTCACTGGGGCATCTGCTTCTCCCTCTCCCTCTGCCTGGTGCTCCCCCTACTCGTTTCTCCTCTCTCTCTCTCTCTCACTGTCAGATAAATATATAAATAATCTTTTAAAAAATGTTAATATTAAGCATGTAGTGCTGCCCTAGAGTTTTTAGGATTGTCTAAAAGGAATGATCTATAGCTTTTCTTGGACAACTGTCATTTTTTCCTAAGAAATCACTTTGAGCCTCTCTCAAGTACCAGGAGGCTTGCTAGGTGCACCATTTGGTGGGGTGTAAAATGAGTAGGCTGATCACTGTCCCCGGGAGTCGGAGCTTGTCTGGGGGCGGGCGGGGAGGACCCCCAGAGCCACGAGTTTCTATGGTGCAGCCGTGGAGGCATTTATACTTGTCTGTCCGGTGGGGACAGTAAGAGTGGGATTGAGGACAGCCCCAGTTCAGTTATGTCCCCACGCAGACATAGGCTGCATCGGGATCTGAGCCTCAGGGTGGGGACCATGGGGTGTGAGGGTGAGGAGTGGAGGGCCAGGCCAGTGATGGTGGGGGTCCCTGGGCGGGGAGAGGAAGTGGGTGAGGGAACACGGGGGCCATGTCCGCGAGGGTTAGCAGTACGAGCAAGGTGGGGCTGGATGGGCGAGAGGTCGTACAGAGCAACAGGGACGTCCCAAGGTCAGTGACGGTGGGACCCAGCAGAGGAGAGGCCCAGGTGGTCTGGGGAGGGCAGGGGTCCTGGAGGAGAGGGAGGTGCCCTCCAGGCAGAAGGGTTTTCCCCAACTTACGAACTGTTAACTAGTCATCGCAGGTTTGTGCTCTCTGACCCTCTTCATCCTCCCCCCCCCCCGCCCGCCTCCAGCCACCACTAGTGCGTTCCCTGTGTTGTTGTTTTTGATTGTGCATCTAAGTGTGGTCAGACGGCCATGTCTCTCCGCCCACCTCTCTCACCAGCATCACGCCCTCAGGGCCCAACCAAGGTGGCACAGAGGGCAGGATTGTTCCTTTCTCACCGCCTCGTATGTGGATCCCTCCCATACGTGGATCGGGTGGCATTTCTCTGTCATACTCTGAGGAGCCCCCGCTCTTCTCCAGGTGGATGCACCTGTTTTCCTGCCCCCGACAGTGCGTGAAGGGTCCTTCCTCCCTGTCCGGGCTCCCACCCTTTCTTGTGTCCCGCTGTCTTTGTTTTCCTCTGCGGCGTCGGGAGTAGAGGGGGCGCTGGCCAGCAGGCAAGGCCTCGAGTAGACGCCATCTGCATGCCCTACACTAGCTGGTTCCTCTTCCCAGATCCCCGAGAAAACAAGATGGATGCGGGGGACGTCTGCTCTGTGTCCTGCAGGGCTTCCAGAGGGGGCGTCCCCGAGGGAGTGCTCACTGCCTGGTCCTTCGGCTCCCGACATCGGGGGATCGGAGGGGAATGTACAGGAATAGTGAGGTAACACCTTTCCGGTGTTTCATCTGCTGCTCTCGGTCCTTGGCCACGAACATGAACTGATGGGTATGTCCACCCACATCTCTGCCTGTCCAAGGCCAGTTCCCTCTCCGTTCCAGCTCACGTCACGCCTCATACGTGAGGCTTCACACACCGCACGGGTGAGCCTGCTCTCCCTCTAAGCACCTACTGTTGTTTATACCGGGCCAGCGCGCTCTTGCTGACCTGCCTTCTGATAGTGCACACAATTCTGTGGTGCTCGGATCCTTCCTGGTCTCCTGGGTGCTCTGGGAAGCCCTTGCAGGTACAGACTGCATCTTTTTTTTTTTTTTTTATTTAATTCATCTGAGAGAGAGAAAGCGAGAGAGGGAGAGAGAGAGAGAGAGCGCGCGCACAGAGGGAGAGAGAGAGAGAGAGCGCGCGCACAGAGGGAGAGGGAGAAGCAGACTCCCGCGGAGCAGGAAGCCCGATGTGGGGCTCCATCCCAGGACCCCGAGGTCATGACCTGAACCAAAGGCAGATGCTAACCGACAGAGCCACCAAGATGCCCCAGGACTGCATCATATGGAAACTTTTCTCCTCTGGTAGTGGCAGAAAGTGAAAATAGTAAATCTGCAATGGATATTTAGTGGTTTAATTTCACCAGATCACACGGAAATGAACTAACCGTCCTGTGTGAGAGCCCCGGATGGGGCCCGCTGGAAGCTAGTACAATGGCTGGTGACCGATGTGGGAGGCCGCCTAGCACGGGACTCACTGCATGCTGGTGTGGGAAGGGCTTGGATCTGAGCGCAGCCCTCCGGTGTTTCAGATGGGGCCGCAGGCTCAGCCCCGTTCCCATGGCGAGGACTCCCAGCTCACTGCCTCCCCCCTGCAGACACTGGGGACATGGCACGAAGCCGCTCCCTGGGATCCGGCCCCCTCCCTCCATGCATCCTGCTTCACCCCTACACCCTCAGCGCCTCCAGCACATGCAGGGCATGGCAGGGTCCAATCCGCCCTCGTGGGACAAATACACGATTCTGTGAAGAACGCGAGTCGCCATGCCGCACCAGCTACCGCTCGGGTCTGACTTCCTAGCGGAAGAGGAAGTGAGGCGGGAAGGGCAGAGAAGCGACCCGGGCCTCCCCATGGCCGCAGCTCGTGTTCAACAGGGACACACCCGGTGCGCAGCGCTCTGCTTAATCACTTTACCTATGAACGTATTTAACACGTCAGCAGCCTCGGGCAGTCCTGACCCTGGGGACCCCGAGGTACAGAGAAGTGTGGACGCGAGCAGGTCACACAGCAGACAGCGCCGCGTCAGCACGTCCCTCTCCCTGCCTCACCTCTGCCACCGGCTTCCTTCTCTGCAAACTCCGCTGAAGCACAGAAAACAAAAAGGACTCCTGAGACACCCACAGCCCTCATTTTGGTCCCAGTCGACATCGCACAGTTGCACTTAAGGGCCCTGGGTCAGTCTCCAGCTCCGTGTCCACGATGCATTTTCATGGAATCGTGGTTGGAAATCCGCATTCTGCTGTCAGGGGACAAAGAAGCCGAGGCTGGCAGACACGGCTCTTGTGCGATGTTCTTGCCCAGCCGTGCTGGGAGGGCGATGCTCCTGCCCTCTCTGGTGCCCTGTCGTGGTGACAGAAAGTGAATACAGCCCCAGGAGTGGGACATGAGATGGGAAACAAACTGCTTTTCTAGAAGTCCAGACACGTGCACAGGGCTGCCCAGGGCTGCTGTCTATCTGATGCTCTGTGCCACGGAGACCTGCAATGTTTTAACTCATTTGTTTTAACTCATTTGTTGCCCCTCTGTGTAGGGGGCTTTCTACAGGGCTCCATGGGCCGTGGGGACAAGTTTTCAGTTGCCTGGGTGCCTAACTCTTAGGGTCCGGTCACGTCCGGTGAGCAGAGGCCAGGGAAGGTAACCAGGAAGGAAGACTGTGAGCCACTGTCAGCTGGGGTGACTTCGGTGAACTCCCCTCGTCTCTGCAAGGGTAGCCTGTGCAAACTGTGCAGAAGAGCGCTCCACCAGGAGTCAGGCCAGGAGGTCCCACCCCAGGTGGGACCCAGCCCTTGCCCTGCCTGAGCCCGGTTTCCTCCATCTGCACAGTGGCAGCGTTCAGACCACACCTCAGAGCCACTCAGGAGCCTTTAAAACGTACCTGCTCCTGACTTCATGGGCCTGGATGATGTCTGGGATTCAGGGTTTCAAAGGCTCCCCCGTGCAGCCAGGGTCGGGAACCACAGCCCAGAGGAGCTTCTCCAGCTTCCCAACTAGACACTGTTTTATCTGGAAAAACAAACAGGTTCCCCAAATAGCAGGTCTTGTCTGGCAAGGGAGAAACATCAATAACCTTATTTATTCAACAAATGTTTGCCAGCTGTCTCCTGTGTGCAGAGCCATGGGCTGGGTGCTGGCGGTGGGAAGGCGGGAGTGACAGATCTGTTTATCCAGGACTTCCCGAGGGCCAGGTGCACTGCAGAGCACATCAGGGTGTCAGTTTACCTGGCCTCCGCAGCCTCCATAGCCTTGGCAGAAGAGTCCTGGTCCCCATCGTCACCTTGCCAAGGACCCATGTCCCTGCCACAAAGTAGGAAATCACACCGAGTAACAAGGCCATTTCTGAGCGGGCACATGGGTGTCCCCACTCTGTCAGGAGTCTCGGGTTACCTGAACACCCTTCTGCTCCTCCCCCACCAAACACTGACAGTTTAGCATAAAGAAAAATGTCATTCCAGAAGAGTTACCAAAAATCTGCAGGGAGTGGGGTGGGCTTTTCATCTTCTTGAGATCGGGACCTTCCAGTTGCTCTGGACTGAGGACCTCTACCATCTTGGTGGGACGGAGCTTAGGCAGTCAAACCGAAAGTCCATAGACCGTCCCTTCTTCAAGTTTTTGTGTTTTATTCAGGCCCTCAATGAGTTGGATGAGCCCATCCATACTGGGGAGGACAATGTACTTTACTACAAAGTCTACAGATTCAGAGGCCAAGCTTGTGTTTCTGGGGAGGAGAGAGGAACGAGAAACCCAAGCAGATGTTGAGTAGAAGCATGTGAATGGACGGTGCCTGCTCAGACTGACTATGGCCACTGACTCCCACTGCTCACTGCGATTCTGCAAAAGTTGCATTCTTGCTGCTTAATTGCTTCTCCTTTGTCTTTTACTCATCTGCCCATACTGTCTTTACGCCTGTGGATTCGGCTACGGTTTGTCTTTGATAATAAGTCCCCAAAGATGTGAGCTGCGAATTAGATTCAATCAGATACCCATGACAATCGATTAGACATGTATGTTTTCTTCAACCCAACTTGCTTGAATTTTTCACTTCTGAATGGCTGCAGTATCTTCAGCACATTCTTTTGATGACTTATTCATTTATACATCCAGTAACTGTAAGTCAAACATCTTTGCACTTTGTTTTGGTGCTGTGGTGATAAAGCATGGATCATGCATGACTCTGCCATCTCCAAGGAGTCAAACGCATGATTATCTTCGTAAGATTGGTGTTTGCGAATTATGTGATCACCTTACAAAAACCAAACAAAACAGCTGAATCAGCAAAAGACTATGATAAGCCTTAGCAATGTTGGTGGTTACCTGATTAAGTTAAAAAATGAACAGTGTTTCTCCACTCTAGAAATAATCAACCAGGGAATAAAATAAAGATACTATCTTCCATAATAACAAAAACTTGAAGGTGTGTAGGAACCATCTGAAACTATATGAAATTTCAATGATAATTACTTAAAACTCCAGCCAGGGATCTAGAAATTGATGGGAATAAATGGGAAACAATCCATGCTCTGGGATGGCACACCAGTGGTACAAGACGATGTCTCCTCCTAAATTAAGCCATAAATCCACTCACGTCTGGAGCTGATTTTTATTTATTTATTTATTTATTTTGCATGTCAAAAACAACCTTTATTACTTGTCTTTTAAAGGCTCTTATGGTTTCTATGCTTTCTTGCCAGATGCCTTTGGAGCAGGCGCTTTCTGGGCTGGAGCTTTCTGACCTTTCTGAGCCTTTGGAGGTGCTGCCTTCTGGCCTGCAGCTTTTGGGGCAGGAACCTTCTGGGCTGGAGCCTTCTTGCCCGCAGCAGCCATCTTTTTGGCTGGAACCTTCGCAGCAGCTGCTGCAGCTGCACCCTTAGTAGCCAGTGCTTTTTTAGGAGAAGCTTTCAGGAGAGCTGCTTTCTGTAGCTTCCGAACTTCAAGCTTGATTATTCTGTTCCTCATTTTCTTTGCCTTCATGACTTTATAACGATCAAAATCAGTCATCTTAGCTTTCCTTTCTCTGGCTTCAATCTTCTTGGCCCATCTCGTGGCTGCCCATTTTGTATTGATATCTGCCTTCTCCCAGGCTTGTCGGACATACTTCTGGCGGGCACTGTGAGGGAATTTGAGGATGAAGTCAGTGAGCTGCATGCACTTGAAAGGCATAGCCTGTCTCCTCACCTGAGCGCAAGGTCCGTCAACCAAAGCCCTGTTCTGGTCAATAACATCTACAATTGCGACCAGCTTCCCGGCATGAGGCCCAAAGGAGACGTAGGCCACCCGGCCAACCTCCACGAAACGCCTGAACACCATGTTGGCGGCGTTGGGCGAGCAGGGAGAAGGCCTGGAGCTGATTATTTTAAGGGACTTGATAAACTTACCATAAATTTTGTCAGTGATCTCTGAGGACTTTGAAGAAGAAGAGAAAGAGGAGGACTTGTCCCACTAGGTATCAGGGCATTCTGGAAACATGAAGTAATGGGAAAAAAATATGGTATATTTGAAGGAAAACAGAGCCAATGGAGTCAAAAAAGCCCAGAAAGGGACCCCATACACGTAGAGATATAATATACAGCCAACTATTACCTCCTAGAGATAATAGAAGAGAATGTGAATGGATACTTTGTAGCACAGAGGTGGAGAAGGACTTGTTGGATAACATCCCTAGATACTATAAGACAATAATCAGCTGATGAATTTAATGGTACCACGATGAAGTTCTGTTCAGTGCTCATTGGGAGAAGGTCTATATAATGTCTAAAATAAGTTACACAAGGAAACATTGAAATTAACAGAATAAATCAAGAATCCCAGTAGAAAAATTAGCTAAGTGTACAAAGAGGTAATTTACAGAAGAACAAACTTCAAAGACTTATAAAAACAGAGTTGTTTAAGCTCACTCATAATTAAAGAATTGCAAATTGAGAAAAAGGCTCTCACTTTGCACCCATTAAAATGATCACTTGACGGGCAGCAGGCTTGCAAACATTTGAAAGCTGGACGATGCCCTTCGTGCCCGCAGCTAGAGCCCTTGTTCCCTGGGCTGGGGGAGCGCAGACTGGTGTGGTCTTTCTTTAGCATGACTCATCAGAATCCAGAAAACGTAAGTGTATGCACGCCGGTGGCCACCAGTTCTCCCACGGATGGATCCAAGACAAACTCCCACCAGGATTCCTGGGGCAAGTTGTGTGAAGATGTTCATCACGGACTTCTTTAGGCAGTGGGAAGGAAGGTGGCGGCCTCTGGGGGTCCTCTCCAGGGGAGGGAGTGACAGGACGTGGGGCAGACCCCGGGAAGGTCAGTAGGCGACAGATCTCAGAGAATTCTGCAGCTGCGATTTAGGTCTATAATCATACATAATCTTACGGAAGATTATCCTGGAGGATCCGAGTGGCCCCGAGTCCATCAGCTGAAGAAATTCTGCTCGTGGACAGTAGCCTCAGCTGGCCCGCGAGGTCCAGCCTGTGCTTCCTGGAGCCTGCTCTGCGGACTTCAGCCTTGCCCAGCCCAGCCCAGCCCCCAGGACTGGTGGGCCACTTCCCTGCAATAACCCTCTTCATAGATCTGTACGCCCCCATCCCGCCATTCTGTTTCTCTGGTGCAATCCCAGGGAAATTGCGTGAAATTGCGTGACGGAGCCACGCAAGCTCCGTCAGGCTCCAGGGGCAGCTGGAGGCCCCAGGATGTTTGTATACAAGGCAACAGGTCTTAAAAACATCGGGCTGGATGGAAACAGCAAGAAACATCCTGCGACCTACAGCCAACCTCACTCACATAAATCACGCAAGAAGGCAGGCACCCTAAATGTTCAGCATGTTTTATAGGAGTCTACAAAGAGAAGGCTGTGCAGCACTCACAGTGTGCGTGTGTGCGTGCGTGTGCGTGCGTGTGCGTGCGCGTGTGTGCGTGCGTGCGCGTGTGTGCGTGCGTGCGCGTGTGTGCGCGCGTGCGTGTGTGTGCGTGTGTGCGTGCGTGTGCGTGCGTGTGCGCGTGCGCGTGCGTGTGTGCGTGCGTGTGCGTGTGCGCGTGTGTGCGCGCGTGCGTGTGTGTGCGTGTGCGCGTGTGTGTGCGCGTGCGTGTGCGTGCGTGTGCGCGTGTGTGTGCGCGTGCGTGTGCGTGCGTGTGCGTGTGCGCGTGCGCGTGCGAGAAGAGTAGCCTCGGGGAGGAGGACAGTCAGGGGATGGACTCATAAAGCAGGGCAGGTGCTTCCATGGACCAGGGCTAGAGAGGGCGAGGGAGGATCCAGGCAAGGGGCTTGGTGTGGGGTCGGGAGAGGCTGCAGGGAGTGACGGGAGGAAGAGCTCGTGTGAGAACCTGTGCAGGGCACAGGCAGGGGGAGCAGAGGCAGTGCAGTTGGGCGAAGGCTCAGTGCTGTCCCATCCAGTGGGACATGGTGGAGAGAGAGGCGGGTGGGGGGAGAGACCGTTCTGCCCGCTCTTTTCCGCTCTGCCCGGGTGGGCACCCTGTGTCTCCCGTGAGCTGCCCCGTGTAGCGTGTGCCTTCTGCTCGGTGGAGACACACGCCCGCCTCCTGCAGCTCTAATCTCATTTTCTTTCTCTCTCTCTCCTTTTAAATACAGCAGGATCCTCAAGTGTGAGCCGACTGCTTCATTTTGGGGCTCAGCTGGAGAAAAGTACTTTGGTGTGGTCACAATGGCTGGTTGCTCCCCTCCATCTAGTTTCCCCTTCTACAGTAACAAACCCTGGTTTGGTTTAGGGCATCAGTGAGAGAGACGCATTTTTAAACTTCCGTCGCAGTCAGGTTCTGGACAACAGAGGTGGTGTGTCCAGTGTCTAGGAACTATTTTTGAAAAGACGGAGAACATGCACTTCTTTCCTGTTATCTGGGATGTGAATGTGATGCCTGGAGCTGAAGCAGCTATTTTGGACTATGAGGCACTCAGGATGGGGATGGAGCCTGGGCCCTAACTCCACGGGGTCATGATGCCAGTCACCCGAATAAGCCTCTGGTGGGAACCCCAGGCTTTTAATGCCAGAGACTAAGTGAGAATTTCTGCCAGAGGCGAAATCTCTAAGTTGATTTTATGTGAGAGAAGGAACACTCATGTTTAGTCTCGTTGTTGGGAGGTTCTCTGTTGTATGTAGCTGGACCAAATACCAGCACCCTTGCGGAAGGGAGGTTAGGGTTAATGGTGATACATCCTGGTAGCACATGACACAGGTCTTGATGATTAGTTGGTACGGAAGGTGTGAGGAGAAGAGAGGCTGAGATATGGTGCCCACGTTTTGGGCTTGATAGCCGTGAAGCTGGCAGGAGGAGCATGTTAGGGAAGCCCAGCTGACCCTGGGCAGAGGTCCCTCGGCTGCCAGAACTGGGGCTTCGATATTGAGGGACAGGCCTGGGTAGAGATCGCACCCACGGGTAGGGGAGCCATGACTAGTGAGGTGACCCAGAGGGTGCAGACCATCAGCAGGCAGCATCGCAGCCAGCAGCCAGGAGCGGGGAGAGGAGGCAGCAGCAGAGAGTTAGGCAGGAAGGGGGGCGGGGTGGGGAGCTGGGATGCTGCGGGGGAGGGACGAGAACCAGCCACCAGGCGGCCACCTGGCATGCGGCTGGTCGTCAGGAAACCAATGGTTATTTATTTTTTCTGGCAAAACCCCAGAGCCTGAGGGAGCTGTAGAGAGAAGAGGTGGGTAGCGGGAAAGGCTCCGAGGTGCCTTCAGGAGTGGAATAGAAGGTCCTGGGTGCCGCTGAGCAGGGACGGCGGTGTAGTCCGAAGGGGCCCAGGGAGAGGGTGCCTGGAAGGGGCCAAGTTTGAGCAGAGGATGCCATGGGGATGGGGAGCAGGTCTGGGAAGGAAAGAGGGAGGGAGGATGGGTGGAGGTGTTTGGGGTGGGTCTGGGGTCAGAGTTCCCGAGCTGAGTGGATGCGGTGAGGATACAGGAGCTCAGGGCTGTACCCAACCCCGAGGCGTGAGGTCTCTGGGGACATCTTCCTCAGGGGGCAGCAGGGTGTCTGTGTGGAGAGAAAAGAAAGGACCTTGCAGAGCAGGGGCATTTGCAGGGATGGGGCACCTTTCCTGGGACTAGAAGCTGGGCGTGCTCCTTCGCGGGGCTCCCGTCTGTGACCCTGAAGCCCAGGCCTCCTCCGGGCCCCGGCGCCCAAACCCGTGTGCCAGCAGTGGCGGATCACACACCGAAAAGCCGGTGCACGCTCACTTTCACAGACCTTACTTAGGAGCATGGGGACATCACAGGAGAGACAAGGGGCACAGCTCCGGTTAGGGTGTGGCTGGGACCAGAGCCCGCCCGCCCTGCCCCGCAGCTCATCAGAGCCCCCCCAACGCTGTGTGATTGGAAGGGGTTGCACCCCGGCCCCCCCCGCCCCCGCTTGATGACTTGCAGTTTGGAAGATGCTGGCTCCATAGGCTTTTCCAGAAACCACTGCAGAATAAAGAGTGACAAATAAAAGTGCATATTCTGTTCTCTCTTCTGTGTCCCAAACTGGGCTACTGTTCCCTTTGGTCTCCTGCCTCGGTTTCTCAGCTCTTCCCTTGCCTGGAGCCCCAGTGTTGTCTTCACCCGCCCGGCTGATGTAGACCTTCTGTCTGGGTCTCAGCGTGGCCTCGGCACCTCCCTGGCCGGTCCTGCAGACAGATGGGCTTTCCGGCAGGGCCTGTGCTCCCACGGGCACCGCATGCCGGTGCCAGACCAGCCCAGGTCCCCCCAGTTGCTGAATCTGTGCGGGGCCTGCATCTTTTCCTGCAGGACTGCTGAGCCCTCTGCACGCGCACCGCTGCGGCCCAGACCCGCGTAGGACCCGGCAGCCAAGCTCCTCATTCACGAGAGCAGTGCTGACCTGCTGCTCCCGGGCCGCGCGCCTCTCACTCAGCGTACGACCTCGCGCTGTGATGCACTGTGTTCCGTGTCAGTCTGGCTGGGCCACCGTGTCCAGAGAGGGGCTCAAAGATGATGCTGAGTGAGTCTGTGAGGGTAATTTAGGGATGAGATTAACACCTACATTCATTGAGCAAAGCAGATTTCTTAAAATGAATCTCTTTCTCTCTCTGTACATATCCTATTGGTTCTGTGTCTCTAGAGAGCCCGGACTCATACCAGTGGTTTCTGGTATGTTAACCAAGCTGTGCAGCCATCACCTACCTTGGAACATTTTCTTGACCCCGAATGAAGTGCCACACTTTTAATTATCCATCTCTCCAGATTCCCTCCCTTCCCTAGACCCTGGTGACCACTGGCGACCACTGATCTACTTGCGGTCTCTATAGATTTGCTATTCCGGACCCCTGATATGAGTGGAATTGCCTGATCTGGGGACTTGTGACTGGCTTCCTTCACTGAGCCCATGTTCAAGGTGCACCCAGGTTCTAGTGGGCATCAGTACCTCATCGCCTCTTATTGATGAGTAATATTGCATGGAACGGGCAGACCACATTTCTTGTGCATTCGTCACTTGGTGGATGTGTGGGTCGCTTCCACCGGCTAGCTGTTATGGATGGTGCTGGGAAGCTTCTGCATGGACGCATGTCTTCATTCTCCTCAGATGCATCCCCAGTAGTGGAAATGCTGGGTCACGGGGTAACTTTATTTTCACTTTTTGAGGAACTTCTAGGCTGTTTTCCCAGTTGGTTGCACCATTTTACGTTCTCACTGGCAGTGTGAGACCAGACTCTTGATCCCAAAAGTGTGGGGATGCTCTTGGGTTTGAGTGTCATTAAATGTCACTCAGGGATGGGGAGGAACCTGGGGCCCTGAGCGTGTGTGTGTGCGCACGCACATCCATTCTCTGGGGACCCTGCAGGTAAACGGATCCGGCCCTTGAGGGCGGAGCCTGTGTGACTCCAGGTGAGGGATCTTGGGGAGCCGCTGGGCTATCTGGGAAGCCTGGGCTGGAAGTCTTCACTGGTGCCGGTTGTGGACCCAGACTGCAGGCGCTTGGGCTCCCCGCCCCTGTCCGGCTCCTCATCGCCTTGAGAAGCCATCTTGGTGCTGACCAGGGGGGACTTGGACTCTGCTCACACCTTCATCTGTGAAGCTGAACCTGCCCCACGGTGATGCCGGAGCTCCCCATGGTCAAGGAGAGAACCCCAAAGTGGTGACGCTACGCAGCCTGCAGACAAGAGGCTCTCGGTCAGGAGCCCGGCTGGGCGCTTTGACCAGGCAGAAAGGGTCTGGCACATAATTGAGTTTAATCACCTTCTTAGAACTCTAACACCAGACAGCGCAGAGATGCTCAGGGCCAGGAGTGGAGGCGGGGCTGCTTTTCTGTCTCAAAGCCACAGCGTTTCTCACGCTCCGCCCCACGGCAGCACCCGTCCGGCCAGCTTATCGCTCTGAGAACCAGCTCCTTCCCACTCAGGGTTGTGTCTCCACTGTTTGCCTGGAGAATTGAAACCAGACAGCGTAACCCAAGACCAGAGACCAGAGGGTCTCGTGAACCCCTGTCGGTTGGGGGTACAAATAAATGATCCTGAATCTTCGTGGCTTCAAGCAACACCTGCTTATTCCCTGACTGTCTCCGGGGCCCGGAACCCGGCCTTGCTTTGCTGGGTCCTTGTTGCCATCCAGGTGTGGACAAGCCTTCATCACATTGAGCTTCGCAGAAAGATTGGCCTCCAGCCCTCGCGGGGGTTGTTGGGGGATCCCGTTCTGTGCGGGCTGCCACGAGAGTCTGTGCTCATGGAGTTCGCTGTATCAGAGTTAGAGAGAGGTCCAGCAAGACAGAGTCGCAAGCTTTTGTAATCCAGTCACAGAAGCTGACTGCCCTCGTGGCCTTGTTCCCCTGGCTTGAGGCCGTCCCTCCAGGGAAGGGGATGACACTTGGCCATGGACGCCCGGAAGCACGTGTCCTCGAGCCGTCCTAGAGGCCACTGCGCTAGGGCTTAGAGCAACGCCATTCAATGGAAATCTGCTGCGGCCTGCCTAGGGGTAATTTTAATTCTTTTTGTAACCACATTGAAATACTAAGAATAAGCTGGTAAAAATAACTTTAATAACGTATTTTATTTAATCAAATGCATCTAAAATATAATTTCAACTGTTGATCAATAAAATTATTACAGAAATATTTCTCATTCCTCTCTTCTTTCCAGACTCACTCTTCAACATCTAGTGTGTGTCATAGACTTTTCAGCCATGTCTCGACTGGGACGGGCCACGTGTGACTAACGGCTACCACACTGGACAGTGCAGCCTAGACCAAGCTTCCAGGTGTTAAGGGGGTCAGTGGTGGACTGAGGCAGACCCCGGAGGTTCCCTCCTCAGAGCCCGCCTTGGAGGGACCCCTCCCTGGAGAGGTCCTGCGTGGGGCAGTCTTCGGGCCCGGCAGCCTGACCAGCCACCGTCTCACCGGCAGCTGTCCCTGCGTCACTGCCGGTGCCCGCAGACGCCTCTCGCCACCTTTACGAGAAGGAGACTTAGGACTTGGGAGCACAAGATGCAAAAGAACAGTTTCTGGTTGTTAAAGGAAACCCGTCCTCCTCTGGGAGCTCTCTGGGACCTCAGGCGTTTTGAAATCTCAAGAATGGATGACGAATCGTTGGAACAGGACTTCTGGGAGAAGGAAATCTCACACTCCAGATGTGTTTTGTTTGTTTGTTTTAATGACATACAATCATATCTTTCCCTTTTTCCAGTTTTCTATTTTAGGATGTGACTGTATGCCATGAACTGGGCAGATGGTGATGTTTGAAAATTAGATACCCAATTCTCTCTTTGTCTGTTGCAGTCCAAGTGAATGGTCCAGTGGACCTCCCCTGCCCCCCATCTACTGGAGCGACCCAGCCCACAGCCGCGGCCACTCTCACCCCCTCCTGCTGGCTGTCCCCAGCTTGGCGCTTGTGCCCTCCCTGAACAGAGATGCCAGGCTGGCGACAGAACCAGGCAGCATTGTTCCAGAATGTTTCTTTTCTTAAAACCCTCCATTACAATGATGCAACGCAGGGATTTTCATTCACCACTTAATACCATGTCTCAGTGGCAATTACAGAACAATGAAGACAGATCAAAACCTGTCAGGAGACACACATTCTAGTGGGGGAAAAAAGCCTTTTCAATATTTCAAAAGAAAGACAAACAAGACTGGAACCAACATACACCCACGCGAGGGCCATCTGTGTCCTCTGCTGAGCTGGACTGGGGGAGCATGTGTGGTCGAGTCCCGAGCTGGCGATGCTCCCTGTGTGCCCATGAAAGCCAGGACACGGGACAGGGGAGGGTTCCACGTGGTGACCCAATGCCAGGAGCCTGATGGGGTCCGAGACTCGTTACCATCTGTGGTCTCTGGTCAAGGTTGTGGGGTGTCTGGTCAGCGTGTCCCAGGAAACAGAGCCAGCAGGATACAGACGTGGACTGGATGGTGCGGTCCCGCGTGTGCATCCCACAGGGCGACTAGCCAGAGTCTTGCAGGTTTTCCCTGGTGCAGTCTTGAGGCCAAATTGCTTCTCCTTTGGGAAACCTCAGTGTTTGCTCTTGACGCCTTCAACTGGTTGGATGAGGCCCACCCACCTTATGGAGGGCCGTCTGCTTTACTCAGTCAGCCGACTGAAACTGTTATCACAGCTAGAAATACCTTCAGAGCAACACCTAGCTTGGTGTTTGGCCGAACAGCTGGGCGCTGTGGGCAAGCGGACACATGAAGCTAGCCAGCGCAGTGGACAGCCTGCGTCTCTGGACCACGGCCTGGTAGGGAAGGTTTCTGATTTCCTGTCCTCTGCTGGAAGCCTTGGGCGAGTTTCTTTGCACAGCCGCACCTCCCTTTCCCATCGCCGGATGGGGTAACAACCACTCCCTCCCCGGGGGTTGAACAAGGCTGGTGAGGTGAGGCAGGACTCTACTCGCCCGTGGCTGCTGCTGGGTGGCGCGAGTCACCCAACATGGCCAACAGCAGAAGCTGTCTGCGAGGATCCTCCCGCCCTGGATTTGGGGAACACCGAGGCTGAGGGTGCTCAGAGGAGTAGGCCTCAGAGACGGATTTGGGGTCCCTGAAGAGAAGGCTGAGGGGCAGAGAGAAGAAACGGGTCTGACCCCGTGGCCTTGTCTGTGGCTTCCCGGGGGAGCCCTGAGTCATCGAGACTCATGCCAGCCAAGCCCCCACATGGAGGCGGGAGAGTCCTGCCCACCCTGTTACCTCAGGGTCCCTGGCTGAGGCCCTGCCCCGGCTCAGTCCTGCCAGACAAGCCCAACAGGAACAGGGCTGCCACCCGTGGGGGGAAGCTGGTGAACACGGGAAGGCAGGTGGCCTGCTCACCTTCCTTCCAAGGCCACACCGACGGCCTGCACGGCGGGGAGAACTCTGGTTCTCGTTCGGGGTGTCTGTCTCTGAGTCCCACACTCCCTTGGCATGCTCCGTCTCTCTCCCCACAGCCTCGGGTCCCTCTTCTGCTGAAGGTGAGGCTGTACGTGCTGTCTTCCCCCTGTTGTGGTGTGGCGGCCGACGGGCGGGCTGGGCCTGGGTCCCGGAGGTGGAAGAGACGTGGGGACTGCCTCACCCGCCCCACCTTCTCGTTCCGAGACCTCTTCAGCGTGCCTCCCTCCCTCCTGGTTGTCTTGCCATCTCTACTCCCCGAGATGAGGAGCTTCCCGCCTCCTGAGGGTGGCTGCTTCCCGGGCAGCTGCTCCCTCTGTTGCAAGTCCTTGCTCACACGTGGGGGTCGTGATGGCTCTCGGATGAGACGCAGGCACGGAGGGCCGGCTGTCTTTCTGGGGGCCATTCCTCTCTCTTCTACTGAAGACATTTGGCTCCTACAAGGAGGAGGTCTCTGGCCCACCGTTCTGCTGCCATGGCGCGAGGGGCAGGAGGCCCCAGGGCCGAGGTACGGGCCCGGTGAGGACCTGCTATTACTCCAATACCCGGAGAACCTGGATGAGCCTCCTCTGTCCAGCACAGCACGTGGCAGAGCGCAGAGATCCACCGCGCGTGGCTGTCCCGGAGACAAGGGCATGGAACCAGCCTGTGTGGGAGGGTCTGCACGGGCTCCTCAGGGGAAAAGCCACCCACGTGTCCATGCTGGACGAGCAGGTGGACACGGCGTGCTTGTCGGTACAGTGGCGTTTTCTCAGCCTTCGGGTTCGGACACCCGCCACCACGTGGAGGGACGCGTGGGCACGACGCTGAGTGAAGCCGGCCAGTCACAGGAGGACAGGTCCTGTGTGATTCCGACCCCGTGAGGTCCCCAGATGGGTCAGCATCAGCGGTGGAAGGCAGACGGGGTGCACCAGGGGCTGAGGAGGGAGAACGGGAAACTGGGGCTCCGTGGGGACAGGCTCGAGGTGCAGAGAGAGGGAGCAGTTCTGGAGACGGGTGGTGGAGGGGGGGTTGCTTTATGCCGCTGAACTGGGCCCTGAAAATGGCTAACACGTAAACTTACGGTCAATGTATTTTGCTCCAATCAAATTAAAATTAAATAAAAGGGAAAAAATCAGAAGTTAAAGAATAAAACAGAAAAGGAAACCCCGCCAGAAGGTCACTTCCAAAGCAGGGAGGAAATGCTCTCCTGGGTCCTGTGGCAGGGGGTGAGGGCCCATTGCCCCAGCCATATGGGCAGGACAGCTGGGAAGCAGGGGCTCCAGGGCTCCAGGGGCTCCAGGGCTCCAGAACGTGTGCCCATTCTGCGGCCCGAATGAGGGGCAGGACATCTGGCCCAGGACAGGCTGGGGGGCATGCGTTGCCCTGGGAGCTGCCCTGTCAGCCCCACTCAGGGCTTCTTCATGGGGCCGTGACCCGATGGGATGCTGGAGGGCCGTGCTCTTCTGGGCTTTATCATTTCCCTCTGCACCAGATGTTCTCAAGAGCCCCCCCAACCCCAAATCCTTGGCCTCAGTCTGTGTATGGACCGAATTGTTGAAGCCCTAACTCCCAGGGTGAGTCAGGGGAGATGGGGCCCCGTGGGGGTCGTTCGGGATAACGTGGGCTCAGAGGCTGGGCCCCTAATCCTGGGGGATGGGCGTCATCCCCGGAAGAGGAATCAACCATGGGCACCGGTGCAGAGGACAGTCCGTGCGAGAAGCAGGAGAGGACCATCCCCTGTGGGCTGCGGAGAGTGGCTTTGGCAGAAACCAAGTTGGAGCTTGGTCTCAGGCGTCCAGCCTCCAGATGACGAGAACCTGAAAGTGTGTTGTTTACGCCGCCTGGTCTGGGGTGATCTGTTGTGTTGGCCCGAGATGTCTTCCTGAGACAGCCGCCCTCTGGTGTCTTCAGCTGGAAGCTCGCTCCCCGTCCCGGGCTGGGCTGGGGTGAAGCCCTCAGACACCCGCGTGGGTTCCAGTCAATCACGTCGTGTTAACTTCTCAGCTGGGACCGGGCCGGTGTCACTGCTGCCTGTGCCGGGACCCCATGCACCCCAGCCCTGCTCCCATCTCCTCTCTCAGCCCTGCCCCTAGGACTTGGCTCCCTCTCGGAACACATGCCAGGGTCTCCTGGTGCGTCTGTGGTATAACCTGGGCTCCCTGCCTGAGCCCCCGGTCCCGTGTGGAGTCCACATTCTCTTGAAATAAGATGCAAAGGTTCTAGCATGTGAGACCCTCAGAGCTTGGACACCACCCTGCCCTTCTCCATCCCTATGCTCTGAGGGCTGGTGACCCCCACCTCCTCCCACGATCTGTTTCCTGCCTGTTGGTGACGAAGCCTTTGGGCCTACGACCCCAGTGTAGCAGGTCCTGGGATTCCTCGTGGCGGTGGCACCGCCTCCACCACTGGTGATCTCAGCCGCCATTGCCAAGTGACCTCCGGTGGCTCTGTCCCCTCCCACAGGAGCCTGCACTCTCTCCTCCCTGCAACAGCTGCTCCCACGTGCCTCTCAGTGTGTGCATCACACAACTTGCTCTCCCGCACCTTTAGTAGAGGGGAGTCCTTCGGGGGCCCGGGCTGTGGGGGAGGGGTTCATCCAGGTCTTGCGTCCTGTCCCCACGGATCCAGACAGACACCCCTGGGGACAGGAATTGCCCAGGGTTCTGGCCCGGGGCCTCCTGACGTCTCTGGATTTGGAGTCTAGCTTTATTGGTTTCTTCTGAAATTTTCCTTCCTGTCCTGTAAGTGCAACCGCACATCGGGAAAACACGCACGACCCAGACTCATGAGGTGTGCGGGTGCGGGACAGGTTTCAGAACGCCACCTGCCCCACACAGTGCGAGCAGAGAAGCATGCGGTCTGGACTTGGAATCAACTCCCTTCGTGTGGCCTCACGTGGTCACAGCAGCGTGCTGGCTGCTCCCCCCAGATCCACACAGACTGGTCTACACCACAGCTGGCGGCACTGGCCGGGGAGCCGCGAGTGTGTCTCTCTGTTGGATGCCATCTCCTTCCCCCCGGGCATTACGGAGCTCTCTGTGTCCCCAAATCCAGGCCTTCACGCTGCAGCCGGCTCTGCCCAGCCCCCTTGCCCTGCGGCCCTCGGCCCCGAGGTTGTCTCCAGGCCGTGGCTCTGCCCCGCGTGGAACCAGCTCTCCCTGGCACCGCACCGGGCGCCCGGCTCCCTGCAGCCCCGGCCGGCACGCTCCCCGGTGAGAGGCTTGGACCCCATCTCCTCTGGAGGCGTCTGTGGGGAGAAACATCTTGACTGGATAGGGCGCTGTGGGGCACCCTTGGGGACACTCTGGGTTGACATCAGCCGGGTCCTCAGCACGCCCGGCGGTTGTCCCCTGCTCAGATGCCCCGGATGCTGCTGCCGGCTCCGCCTGCCTGAACCCGGACGCCGGGACCTCAGGAGCCGGGGAGGGGCTCGGGAAAGATGCCCCCGAGCCCAGGGCACCGTGTCAGCCTCACTCTACCTCTAGGCACGCCGCTCAACAAGGGAAGGAGGTTGTGCTGCGCTGACTTGTGGAAGAACCATGGGGGCCTTTGGGAAATCATCAGAAACGGTCACAGGCTGGCCAAGATTCCAGAACTGGGCTCTGGAGTTACAGGACGCTGGTGCCATGTGGAAAGTGAGTCTGTATTTGCTCACTTGTGATGTTCCCTGATGGCCTCACCCAATGCTCTCGATTCTGGAAAGTTCCTAGCGATGACTCTGAGCTGACACGTAGAGTCTTCAGGAAAGCTTCACTCTGTTACCCTCCCTGCGAAACGGGTCCCATTGAGACATCTACAGGACAGAGGGACATGCTGGTCATGGGGTGTGGAGGCCCTGGGGGGAGGGGAGACACACTGGTCATGGTGTATGGAGACCTGGGGGAAGGGGCACACATTGGTCATGGGGTGTGGAGGCACGGTGAAGGGGAGGCGCGCTGATCATGGTGTTTGGAGGCCCTGGGCAAAGGCAGGAGACATGCTGGTCACGGGGTATGGAGGCCTGAGGGAGTACACACTGGTCATGGGATGTGGAGGCCCGGCGGGGCGGGGGGGCAGGTTGGTCATGGAGTGTGGACGGCCAGGGTCAGGCTGCCTGAGCTCAGGCACTGGGGGGTCATCACGTTATTCCTGAGCAAGAAGAAACTCAGCTCCAGGCTCCTAACTCAGCACGGCTCTACTCCTGAACGCGGCAGAGGATTTGGGGTCCTGCCTTCTCCCACTTCCGGGGCTGGGCCTCAGGGTCCTGTACCGTGGGGAGCACCAAGGTGACCAGAAAGCAGGGCTTGTGCTGACTTTGGCTCGCTCTGCCGGGCATTCTGCTCCGAGTTTCATGGGTCACCTGCTGCCCCTGAGTTCTCCCAACCACCTCCTGTGGGCACGTTTGTTGGCCGCACAGTATTTAAAGGTAGGTTGGGGACTTGCTGCCAGGCTCAAGGCACAGGGAGCAGGGTGCAGAGGGGCAGCCTGGGTCCAGGGCCAGGAGTGGGCACAGGGAGATGCTGCCTCCAGCCCGTGGTGTAGGTGCCCTTGGACCGAGCCCTGGGGACTTCTCACAGGGAGGGGAGCCCCCCTCATGCTGTGCTAGGGAGTCAGGGCTCTGGGGTCACAAAGGCAGTGAGGCGGGAGCAGGGCACGGAGGGAGAGCCGGCTGTCCGGTCCCTGCAGGGCCTGTGCTCGGCCGCCTCCCAAGAGTCTTCCTTCTGCCCATCACCCGGGGTGCACTGGGGGCAGTGAAATAAACTGTCAGAGAAAATATGGGACACCCAGTTAAATTCAAATTTCAGATTAATAAAATTGTTTAGTATCAGTATTTCCCACGCAATACTTACCCTGGAAAGTTCTCCATCGTTGTCTGAAGTTGAACTTTTAATTGAGCCTCCTGTGGTGGTGGGGGTGTTGTTATTTTCTGTTGATCTGGCAACCCTCCTGGGGTGGGAAGTGCGTCCCGATAGGCGGGGACGTGGCTCCATAACGCAGGAATCCTCGTCTCTTCGTGGCTTCTACAGGGCCAGCTCGGCCGCCGCGTCCGAACCCACGGGGAGTTCACTTCCTTACCCTCTCCACTCTGCTCACAGGCACGTACGGAGCACCTGCTGTGTTGGAACGTCGGAGCCCCCAGTCCCTGCCAGGGTGGATGCTGTCACCTGTCAGGTGCAGTGATGGGCAGGGTGCCGGAGGAGCGGGGGCAGGAGGGCTCACCGACCCCCACCCCCGTGTGGGGCTCAGGCAGGGCCGCTGGGGCCGGACGAGGAATCACTCTCCTGCTGGACTCTTTCTTTTGTTCCCGCGTCCCTCGACCCCCTACCGGCCTGGGGTACATCGGGGGTCTCTCAGCCTCGCTCCCCCTGTTTGCGTGATTCGACAACGGCACTGTAAAGACGCTGAATTTCTTCCCGACCCTCCTGGCCCACGCAGACGCCCTCCGGAGTCCTGTGTGCCGTGTCCTGTCCCGCCGCCTCCTTCTCGCGTTGCTCTGGCAGCGTCTATTCTTTTTCTTTTTTTTTTTCCTTTTAGTAAAAAAAAACTACAGGAAATATATGGCTTTTCCCCCTTGCTGAAATGGAAAAAGGAAAAAAGAAAAGAGAGCCCACATGGAGAACTGGAGGAAGCGCCCGCGGCTCCCCCCCCTCCCGTCTGAGTTCTGTAGCCCGCGGGCCCAGGCGTCCGGGCACCCCACCGGGGCTCGCGGTCCCTCCACCCCCCCCCCCCCCCCCCCCGTGCCCGCATGAACTGTAGGTCCCAGCCAGCCTCCCCCAGCGGGACAGGAAGCTTCTGTTGGTGCTTCTCTTACTCTGTCCAGCGTTCAGAATCCTGGGGAAGAAAAAGAAGCCATTGAAAGAAAGAAAATGCAGTTCTCCATGTAAGAGGCGGTCGGTAATTACAGGGTGAGCGCGGGCGGGTATTTCCGGACAGGTCCTGCTTACGTGGCTGGTTTGTGTCCTGCGTGTGGTTGAGAAACGGCAATCTTGTGTGTCAGGCTTGGAATCGAAGCAGACCCGGGGGGCCATGTGGCCGTCATGCCAAGAGTACCCCTCCCCCCAGGCTTGCGTGGCCGTGGTCGCTGGGACTGTGGGCTCCAGGGGAACCCGTCACAACCAGATTCAACTCGGGAAGCCTGCTGCTCCCTCCCGATCTCAGGGACAGAATCTGATCTGACCATAGTTCGATGATTTCACGCGTACTCAGGGCTTCATTTAGAGCCCCCGGGTCAGCCTGGGGAAGACAAGAGATGAACGTCCCCTAGACCCACCCCTGCATTCCCACACGCCCTCCGAAGCTCCAGCCGCAGAAGGAAAAATGCCGGGCTCTCCTTCCCTGGTCCCGATTCCTGACCTCCCTCTAATTGGAGTGGTTCTCTCTTCCTAGTCAACCCTTCCCCGGGCCTCCCAGCCGGGATGGCACCACCAGGTTCCCAGGTCTGTGCACGGGGCTGGGCCCCTGCAGCAGGTGAAAATCAGTGATGGCTGTGAGAGCATCGGACGTGGGGCTCTGCCGTGTGGGGGGCACACGCCGTGTGGACTCATCCTGGGGGAGGTGCAGACTTTCTGCTGGTGGAGAGAGGGGAGTGAGCAGTGAGGGTGACCAGCCGCACAGGAGGGGAAAGGCTAGGGGAGGCTTTCTCTCTTGGCTGCGGGCAGTACTGCCGTTTGGGGTCCCGGAGCACTTAGGCCCAGGCAGTGTGGTGGAGGGGCTGCAGGGGGCTTGAGGGGGCGTCCCGGAAGGTTTGTTTCTCGGGGGGGCAGCAATGTTTCCTAGCAGTTGTTGGGGATGAATTTATAGGGCTGGCACTTTTTCTTCCAGGAGGAGATTGACTTTTTATAGCAAAATTAATGTCTTGTTTCTCTTTCCCCTGATGTCGTGTCCCCGAGGTGCTGCCTGTCCAGAGCCAGGTGGGTGGCCGGCCGCCGAGGCTCCGAGCCAGGAACACGGGATGTTATCTGTGGGACCACACGGTGGGACCATGGCCCTCAGCTGGTGACTCACGAACTCCTCCCGGCAGGCCTGCCTGACTCAGAGCGATCTGATTTGGTGGAGGGAAATCCAGTTAAAGGGAAGGTGCACTTGGGCTGTTGGTGATTGACCCCTTGAAGGAGTTGATGGGGGGGTTTCCTGGGGAAGTTGAGCCAACCTGGAGCTGCCGTCGGGGCTTACTCAGACTCAGGCTTACTCAGACAGCAGAGCCACGTCGGCCTCTCCTCCTGCCTCTTCCCCACAGTCTCCCTCACCGAAGCTCTGGGCCCACGTGTCCCTCCTGTGGCCGGGCCTTGGGTGAGCACACATGGGGGATGGGACAGCGCACGGCCGGGACTACACCCCAACTCCCAGCAGCACCTGGATGCCGCGAAGACGGACCTGAGCTTGGGTTTCCACTGTGGAGCTGTGATGTCTGGCGGGGGAGGGGTACACAGGCACCATCAGCCTCTCTGGAGGAGGAGATTTGGAGCTCACTGAGGAGGGAGGGCCTGCCCGTGTCATGACCTTGGACTTCTGGCCTCTAGAGCATGTGGTTTTAACCCTCCCAGTTTGGGGCGGTCAGTGGTGGTGGCCCCAGGAAACAAACACAGTGGCCAAGGCCCCCAAAGAAACCACAACTAGACATCTGGGCAAGGCCCACCCTCCTCTACCAGAACCTTCTCTTTACCACCGAGTTCCACGTCTCCGGTAGGGGTAGAACAGGGAAAAATGTGAGGTTTGCCTGGTATGTTTTTTTTTTTTATTACTTCGTGACTTTCAGCAGTTAAGGAAACACACATGTATTTCCTCGAAATCCCCGTGGCTCAGGGAGCCCAGGCCTGGCTCAGCCGGGCCCCTGCCTCGGGGTCTCACGCGTCTGCGATCCAGGTGTCTCCTGGGCTGCACTCCTTTCTGGAGCCTGGGGTCTCCTCCCAAGCTCAGGCAGTTCTCGGCCGAGTGTCGTCCCTGGCACCCATGGACTGAGTCCCCTGCTTCTTGTGGGTGTCAGCTGGGGCCTCTCTCAGCTCCCCAACCCCCTCGAGTCAGCTCCGCTCGGCCCCTTGTCACGACGTGGCGCCTTACTTCTTCACAGTCGGCAGGAGAATCTCTGGTTTCACGCAGGCTGGACTCCGTCTTCCCTCTGGCCATACAGCAGGACATAATCAGAGGTGACGTCCCATTGTCACGCATCTTCTATGAGTCTGTCCCCATCGTGGGAAGGGGATCATACAGGACTGTGGCCCTTCGGGTGTGGCTGACTCAGCGAGGGCATCTTTGTTGCTGGTCGGCTCTCCGTAAGCCTTCAACTTCTTCCAGGTCTCTTCCTCCCAGCACTGTGAACCCACCGTCGCACCACGGTGACCTCTGCTCTGTACTTAAGAAAGTGCCAGTGTCACTAAAGTCTTGGTACCTACACATTTTGGGGGCTTTAAAGAGAGAAGCTCAAAGGGATAGCTTTTGGTGAGAGAGCATGAGGGAAGCCGCCGATCCATGAAGGAGGGCCGCTCGTCCCAGGCATGGTTCCTTCTGGGGGCTTGGAGGGGGGAGTCCATGGGATGCCTTCCTCCTGGCTTCTGGCCTTTCCGTCTGTCCATGGCATTGGCCCATCCTTTCAGTCTGCTGCCCTGTTCGTATCACCTTCTCTGTGTGTCTGTGTCTCAAATCTCCCCGAGTCTGTCTCCTATAAGGACACCTGTCTTTGGATTTGGGGCCCCGCTGGAATCCAGGATGATCTCATCTTGGGATCGTCACCTTAATTGCATCTGCAAAGACTTTTTTTTTTCAAATAAAGTTGACTCCAGAGGTTCTGGGGCTTAGGGCTTGGACATATCTTTTGGGGGACCACAATTCAATCCACTACTATATATTTATATGTATTTTTTCCTTCATGCTCTAAGATAGCCTCTGGTTCTCAGATGCCTCCCACACGTGTGCGTATATAGGTGTATTTTACACGGGGCAGCAGCACTAGAAGCAACAAGGTCCCCATTTCTGGTCCCAGAAATGGTCCCATTCGGAGACCCTGGACTCCGAATGCAATGTCCTGCGCCTTAAAAAAATCTTCTGAAAAATGAGCTGTCTGGGTTATAAAGAATCTTTTCACTATTAGGAGTCACTAGGATATTCTCACTTCAGAACCTCTGTGTGCGGGGAAGGAAGTGTTTGATCAGAGTCTGAGCAGGGACTCAGCCGCGGGCCAACGGAGCCAGAGTAAATGACAGAGTTCTTTCCAGTGATCTCCGAGATCTTTCCAGTTCATTCGTTAAACAAATCATCGCACGGAGGTTAGGAGTGGGAGACGTAGCTTTTATTGCCGGCACCTTCTCGAGTGAATGCGGCAAGCTCCAAGCCATCATTGACTAAATTCAACTTTTACCCTCCCCCGCTCCCCAAATTGAATGTGGTGGGAAAGTCTGACCCTGGATGCCTGGAAGCCCAGGGCTCTGGGGACAGGACAGAGGACACAGCAGGTGACAATGGGGACCCTTGGGGAGGCGCTCATGGCCGGAGAACAGCGGAGGCAGCACGGGATTGCATGGGGCTGTGTCCGGGTTGGGAAGGCAATACGGAAGACGTTTTGTGGCGAAGCGACACCGGCGGATGTGGAAAGCAGGGTCAGTCGAAAAGAAAGCCCTGAAACAAAGAGCGTTAGATTTCATGAATCCGGTGCACATGTGCGTGTAAGTGTGTGTGTGTGCGTGCGCACGTGCGTGCATTCGGTAGAGGGAAGAAGGCAGGAGTCCCGTCGCACGGAGGGTTATCTGCACTGCTTCAAAGGGGCAAACTCCGGAAAGTCGTAGCTACAAATGCCCCCGGAAGGTAGAGACGTAAAAGCTGTCTCACGACAGACTTAATGTCATGTTTTAGTGACACGGGAAACCCACTGACCGTGTTTAAGTAAAATCAGATCAGAATACTCAATTCAGACTTTTTGTGCCTGTTTCCTGGCTCTAAGCTTGGCGAGGGCTGCCTCAAACCTACCTCAGCACGTGGCCTACGGAGAGGACATGAGAAGGTAGTTCTAAAAGGTCTTGGAGAAATTGAAAGCTTTGCGAATGTAGGAACAGGAAAAAAAAATAGGAATAGTTTGCTATGGGAAAGTTTATTCTTGTTGTCTAGAATTATTTTGTTGGTTTAACCTTCAAAATGATTTATTAGAAAACCTTTCATGGCCCTCCCAAAAATCTTTTAAAAACGCTCTGGGAGGGAGCCTGTGGGGCTCAGTGGGTTAAGCCTCTACCTTTAGCTCAGGTCATGATCTTGGGGTCCTGGGATAGAGCCCCACCTCGGGTTCCCTGCTCAGCGGGGAGTCTGCTTCTCACTCTCCCTCTGCCTGCCTCTGCTCGTGCTGTCTCTCTCAAATAAATAAATAAACAAAAAGATCTTTAAAAAAAATGAGTAAAAATGTTCTGGGATGAATTTAAACCAAAAAAAAAAAAAAAAAGTTGTCCTTTCAAATCCTGACACTGCCGCCTAGTAGGCCGGCCGGTCCCTACAAGGCTGTGTGCGATCCCTCCCCGCTGTAGGCTGGGCACTCGGCGGCACCATCCGTCGGATAAAATCCCGTGTTTCCATTATCATGCTGGGTTCATTCTAGTGGGAGCGAACTCTAAGACAGACACTTAAGGGACAAACAAAGCAGAGGTCAAGCCCAGGCACTATGTGCAGCTTTAAAAAAAATTTTTTTTTTAGGTTTTATTCCTTTATTTGAGAGAGAGACAGTGGGTACAGCTGGGTGGAAGGCAGGGAGAGGGAGAGACGCAGACTAGCTGCAGAGCACGCAACAGAGAGCCCAGTGTGGGGCTCGATCCAGGACCCTGAGATCATGACCTGAGCTGAAATCAAGAGTTGGACGCTGAACGGACTGAGCCACCCAGGAGCCCCCATTTTGTGCATTTTGATCAGCCCCTACCTACTGACTCAGAAACCACACCTTAAATTTTTGATGTCAGGGTGCAGGTACAGTACTATTGGGTCTTAAATTTTGCCTTGAGAAAACTGCGTCCCTGGGCAGAGACTGCCCAAGCCAGTGCCGTCGACTCCCCCACCCAGTTGGAGGGAGTACGTTCCCGGGAGAGTGTGCGGTGAGCCACCTTCCCACCTCCACTGCCCAAGAGAAATTCCCAGCCGAAGCCCTCTCGAGGGGGCTTCCACCACGCCTTTACCCACAGGGATGGAAAGAGCAACTTCAAGTGGATTCCAACACACAGCTCGAGCTGTGGACTTGATCCTGCCGGGCCACTCTCACTGTATCTCTAAAAGAACATACTGGGTTTCTGTTCCAGGCCAGGCAGGGCTTCATGCTTCCCACATACCACCCGTCTTGTCATTGCCACCCTCCACCGCGGAGGCTCACATCCTATTGTAGGTAAGAAAGTGGTGACTGAGAGTCTAAGCGGCTACGTTCCTTGTCCACGTGGGAGGGGAGGCAGAAGGTGGATTCAAGACTGTTTGATCCCTGAGCCGTCACTGCTCAATACTAACACAGTCACATTTTCAGATTTTCAAAGAAGAATGTGCTCTTGACTGGAAAATGATTTCAAATATTGACACAAAGGCTGGGAAGTTTCTCTGATACACAGATTAAAATAAAAACTAGAAGCCAATTTATATACCAGTGTGAAAAATTAGCTGTAATAACCTTTTAAACAGATTGAACTTAGTCTGCGTGACGAGTGTCAGGTTCGAGAATCGCTGCTCTGTAACAGTTTTTCGAAGGAGTCTCTCTATAATCCCGCATTTGCGTAGGTTACAGTATTGTGCTAACCATACGGTTTCAACTTGAATGGAACTCTCTTTACAACGCAAACGGCAGCGGAAGAAGAGATCTAAATCACAGTGTTGCCTAATTAGGTGTGGTTCCGTTCCATTTCATTGATTTCTATAGAGAATACTTGTGACGTGCTTCAAAGTTCCGAGTTAGCAAACCACAAATAAATCAAAGCACGAAAGATCAGAGGACAGCACATGACAGGAAACCACTCACGGCGGACGGTGTTGGATAAACGCATGTGGAGACCCAGACACATTCCAGCAAATACTGAACGTAGACCATGCAAGGACTTCAACAAACATTCCATGGGAAGACATTTATTGGTTTTGAAGTCTTGCTTTTCTGAATTGTTGTTTTTTCCCCTAAGGACAGTGCCTCCATTTTCTCTGATTCCCGCGTCCACCCTCTGCTGAAAGTCAGCATTTCTTTCTACTTCCTCCCCCGTCCTTTTGAGGAGCACAGACCTGGATGACTTTAGCAAGAGTCTACACCAAAGCTTCGGTGCGAGTTGGGAGGACAGTCTGAAAGCTTATAGGACCCCAAAATGTGTAGATCGGCATCCTACCAAGGTCACAATGGAGACGAGGTGCATGGAACAAGGTCGTGTTGGCAGATCGGGTAAAGCCACGCACCGCCAGCTCCAGTTGTTCTGTTGTTGCTCAGTCATTGACATCGCCGAGATCCAGCCATATAAAGTGATTGCATGACTACCTAGCGGACAGCCGCTTGATTCACCTCCTATAGAGGAAAGGAGGAAGCACCGTCTGTCGGAGAAACAGGGTCAGTCTGCCGTGGGAAGCAGTGCCAATGCTTATTTGCTCAACACACACTGCCTCACAGACCCAAGAGGATGACCTTGGAGACTGACCCCTGCCCCAGGCACTCTGCTATTTGTCTAGCCTTGTTACGACCTTGCAATTATACCTCGCTTCCCTTTGTATCTGCACTCTGTTCAAGTACGCTGCCTTGACTATGTCTCTTTGCCAGCATACTTGGTGCGATATACACTGGAGGTTGCAAAAGTCAGAAAGATAAGGTAGAGCCGAACCTAAAGCCAGGAAAGCTGCACATTGTATTAAAGTCTTTGGAGAGAAAGGGCATTGATGACCATCACACGGGCTGAGCTCCAAGCTGTAGCTCCCCAGACCACTTCTCACCAACTTGCTCTTGCTGCGTAATGGATCACTCTGAGTGGTTCCCAACCAGCTGGGAAGGCTGTGGCTCAAGGAAAAGCCAACGGTGAGCTCAGAGTGAGCGCGAGCCAAGGGGATATTGCCTCATGGTCCTGGGCTGGTTTCCTCCCCTGCAGAGTGTCTGAAGGTAGACTAAGGGACCTCTGAGATTCTGTGGTTCAACCTTCATGTGGTTGGAAAGCAAGTTCTGTCCCCTAGAAATCACATTCCATTAAAATTTTTCATACTATTAGAAGGTTCAGATGAAACACTGAAATATAATCCTAGAGAAGGGGCCAGCCCTCCACGCCAGGTTAGGCTTCAGGTTTGACTCGTCTTGCCTCCTGAAATCCGGTCTATAGAGATGGGCTCCACAGGTGAGAGTGGTCAGAAGTGCCCAGGCCTCCTCTCCAGGGCCAGTGTGGACGCACATTATGTCTTCCACAGGGGTGTCCCCGCCCTCTCCCGCTTCTACACCTGCCTTTCTTCCCTCTTGCTCAGAGGACATCACTCAGCCCTGACTCCTCTGTGGAGTCTGGAGACCTCTGTGTACGGACCAAGACTACCAGGTCAGTGGGGTTGTGTAGCGGTTAGTTGCCTCTGGTCCCCACACGTGTGTCACTTGTTTGTTTTTTAAGATTTTATTTATTTATTAGAGGGTGAGAGAGAGCACGAGCTGGAGGAGCAGCAGCAGAGGGAAGGGAGAAGCAGACTCTCTGCTGAGCAGGGAGCCCGATGCAGAACTCGATCCCAGGACCCTGGGATCATGATCTGAGCTGAAGACAGACGCTTCACCAACTGAGCCACCCAGGCGTCCCTCTTGTGTGTTATTCTTGCCTTTTAAGTTCCTCTAGGGAAGGAGGCATGTCTAGAACTTGTCCTTCCCTATGTCAGAGTTAGTGGAGAGATGGCCAGTAAGTCTGGTTGACTGACTTACAGTAGGGGACTGGGGACAGAACACAGTATCATCACAGGTTATTTCTACTTGAAACATTGTAATTATTCAACTGGAACCTTTTTTTCTATGTGTTCTGATGAAAGCTGGTTGTTTAACACAGAGCTCCCCACACTGGAAAAGCCATACCCAAAGGTCACGTGACAAATTCTGCATTTCCCAAGCACTTTCCCTCAGGGTTTAGGTCAGTTCTCAGATGAGTCTCATGGGAGTTAACAGCCCAAGAAACTGAGGCTCAAACAGGTGGCATTCCTGCCAAGTCCCATGGACACAGCGGCGCCTGTCCTTCTAACAGGTCTTTGTCATAGTCGCAGATTTCCCTCTCAAAAAATAAGGTTGAATTTTGATAGAGTGAGCTTGAGAGCTAAAACATGGGGACCTAAACTCTGTTTTTTCCCCCTGAGTAATGGATTTTAGAGTCTGGGAGTCTTCTAGGGCATACGTGTGTGTCTGCGTGTGCGTGTGTGTTACGTGTGTGTTGCAGATGTGTGCGTGTGTGTCTGTGTGTGTGGGACCGGGCCCATCTTCTTGCAGCTCACGTGGAACTTGAACAGGTCGGGGAGGACCGCAGACCCCAGGACCGCGGCAGGGGCCCAGGAAAGCCTCTGGGCGGGCAGGAGAAGCATGCCCGAGGCTGAACGTGCCCTTCCTCCAGCTCTCTAAGCTCGGCCCACGTGAACGTGCGCACCCCTGTCCAGTTGTCCCCCTACTGTCTGTCAGAGGAGGAGCGGCGTTCTTGGCCTGTGTGGAAAGGAGAGCCCTGGCAGCCGCTTGCTGGGTCTGCAGCCGGCCTCCCGCCCACCCTGGGTGCCGAGGCAGGCAGGTCCCTCCTGTGGGACACGGTGGGACAGTGGGACACGGCCACGGCCAGGCTCCCCCGTCTGGCCAGCGTGGCCCTGTTTGCTTACAGTGATGCCTTCAGCCGCTGAAAAAGTTCCTCCAACTCAGAGTCAAAGCAGTAATCGCATTTTCAACTGTTCTCCACTGCTTTGAAAATGAGTCTTACTCATTTAAGTGAAAAAGGGAATGTCTTCCACTAAAGAACATTTCCTCGACAACTTCCAGTGCCTGGCAAACCGACTGGAAGTCACATGCACAAGAAATCAAATTCAGGGTGTGCAGAGAGGTTGGGCTGCGTGTCTCCCCGTCGTTGTTGGCAGCGACTGAGCCCAGCCGCAGGGTGTCGCAAGCGTCCTGGCTGCCCCTCACAGCGGGGGGTGGGGGCACACCCAGAAACAGCCGCTCCTCCGACAGACAGACAGCAGGGGGACAACTGGACAGGGGTGCGCAAGTTCATGTGGGCTGGAGGAAGGGCACGTTCAGCCTCGGGCATGCTTCGGTCTTCAGTCGGCCAGCAGCCAGCCCGGAAGCGCCCGGGCTGCGTGGGGTCACATACGTGTTCTGCACGTCATGTGTGTGTACGCACCATGTACTGTCTGTGTACCCAGATGCATCCAAATGGTTCTTAACAGAAAGTTGCTTTACGTTTTGCATCAGGAGAGGGAAACATTGGGAAGAGGTAAGCTCAGGTGCTTTCCCCAGCAAGCAGCTTCTGTCCTATCTGTTTGGGATCCAGACCAGAATCCCATGACAAGGAGTAGCCCGAGGGCCCAAGACCAGGCCCTAAAGGTCAGAGTTCCAGGATGGAGAATTCCGCTTGGGAGATCAGAGGAAGGAATGGTTTCAGTTCTCGGGCATGGGGTTTCGTGACTATTACTACGCGGGGGGGGGGGGGGGGGGCTGAGACCAGGCAGGCGTCCCGCACGCACGGCCGTCTCGTCTGGCCAGAGCGGCGTGGGAGGCAGGGGTGTATGAGAAAGGGTTAAAAATATCAACGAAAGCAGCAGGAGAGAGTAGATTTGGCGAATGACCGGTTGTGCCGGGAGCTGACCCCTGTCCTCTGAGGCCAGGTCTCACGGACCTCTGACAGCCCTGGGCGAGCAGACAGGTCCCCAAGTTACCGAAGCTCCCTGAAGAATTGTATGTGACCAGCAAAGATTTCTTCTCCCTCCCAGTGGGGAAATGGCATCGGCAGGACCCGAGTTTGGCCAAATCAACCCCCCACGCTTCCTGTTAGCTTCGGGTGGCCTCCCTGGTTGCTTCCGGGGACCATGTTAACGCACTGAGTTTTTTGCGGAGACTGTGGGTTCCTAAGGCTCACTTTTTGTACCTCGCTGGAGAATGTCGTCGTGGTATTTGGAATATTGAGTTTTAAAGACTGATGAAATGCTTTAAAGGGAAGGCTAGCCCCCAGTGACTGGATTCCGGAGGCAGGTGTCAGATATGCATGATTTTATTTAAAATGTGTCCAATAAGGTTTTCCACCTGGGATGAACATTTTTACCTCTTCCCACGTATTGTTATAAACCGTGCTTCCTCACTTCATGGAGTTTCTTAGAAAGTTCTAAGTAACTTAACAGAAGAGAAAAATGAACATGTGGGTGAAGGAATAACGGCGAGTTGCTATGACAGCGAGGGTGTTCACGCATCACACAGCCCAGCCCCCGGGGACACAAGTGACGGGAGGGTGAGGGACAGACCCGGTCATGCAAGCCCTCGGACCATCACGTGGTGTCCTTTGGCAGTTCTGGCATTCCCTGTCACTAGCACAGAGAGTAACATGAGTCCGATGATTCAGGGAACGGGGAAGTGTCTCTCGCTTGTGGTGGTGGGTTGACCCACCGGGAAGAGACAGAAACACAAATGTGGAGTCGTAGGAGCGTTTCGGAGTACCAAGGGGGCTGTCCCTCTGCGGAGCCCCAGGGAGCCCACGGCGGCCGCAGCAGCCCTGCCTTCCATACCGGGCCCAGCGTGTCGCACGGGGACCCCATGTTCACCAACGCGGCAGTCGCTGTTTTAAATCACGAGAACCTGGCGATATGAAATTTGTGTTTTCAGGAGCCAAAGGTCATAGCACGAATGAGGTCTACATGTCACATGGGGCCACAGGGAGACACGTCTCCAGGTTAGGTCGACCTGCCAGGGAGAGCAACAGAGACACAGAGCACAGCGAGGCGGGGCGTTCCTGGTACGTGGGAACGTGCCGTGTATGGTAAGTGGGTCGAGCAGCGGGGCCCTGGGGCTCCTGCCTGCTCCTCGGAGCTGCTGTCTGGGAAGAAGCCAAGGGCCGTGTGAGGGGTGGGCGGGGTGGGGGGGGGCAGGCGGGCTGGGGAATGTCACCACCTCAGCATCGGTTCTAAAGTGACGTCGAGATGGCTGCTCGTTGACAGTCGAACCTAATCCCGAACGGTGCTGGCTCCCTCGCTCTCCCTGTAAACACATCTGTTCATCAATAACTTAAACGTCTCCTTGGCATTCGGGATTCAGTTCCGGCTGGAGTAGAAAAGGGTGAGGATGCTCGGTGTTGAGGAGGAGATGTTGGGAACTCGTGTGAGTGGACAGGTGGCTGGAGCGTCTCCCGCACGTCCGGCGCGTCAGCCGTCGGACACGGGCGGGGTCACCCAGCCGTACTTCTCATGCGTCTTCACCAAACTCTTGAAGGTAGCTTCGGCTTCCTTGCGGCTGAAGGACTTTTTTGATTTGCCGGCCTTTCTACAGATCCGCCCCTGCAGGAGAGGGAGAGAAAAGCCCGGTTAGAAGCCCGCTTGATGGCACCGAGCAGCGCAGGGCCGCCGGGCTGGCGTGAGGGAGGGGCGCAGCCCGGCTTCCTCCGACACCTCATTCCTGGCCTGGGAAGCACCTGCTCCACACGACACCCCCCACACCCCCACCCCGGGTCCCTGCGGCTTAGGACAGAGGGCCAGCTGCCCCACGGAGCATCCGCCACCCGCAGAGACAGCGGGGTGTCCCTGGGGCACAGCGGGGCTCCCAAGGCCTTCCCTCCCCTCACAGGACACTGAGACAGGAATTCAGTTAGATGTGCACATTTCTAGGTTCACACGCACACTTCCAATCTCTTAAAATTCAAGCCCAGGAACAACGGGTGAATTTCTTGTAATTCGTGTCACGTGGGGGCCGCTTCATGAGAAGGCGGGTGGGGGAGCCGTTTCCGGGGAGGAGCGAGGCTGTCCGAGAGTCCCCAGAGGGAGTAAAGGTGACGGTCCGCTGCTCCTTATACAATCCCGGGACGGGGGGCTAGGCCTGTCCCCTTCACCGGGAGCAGGTGTTTCTTGCCCGAAAGATGGGACATGTGTGTCTGCAGTGCCGTTTCGGTTACGGCACACCTGTGGGCCTGAGCCGGAACCAGGCCTCAGCACCAGCAGCCGGGCTGGTGCTCCCTTGGACAGGCTTCCAGGGCGGCGGCCGCCTGGGTCTGTGTGAGGACAGGCAGGCAAGGTCCTTCCGCTCACAGCCGTCTCTGGAAGCCCATGGACAGTGCTGGTGGGAAAACAGCCATACCGGCCTTGCCACTCACGGGGAAAACAGCACTAAAACTAGGAATGGAGGACTGTGTTATGCTCTTAAATTCAGGGCATATGGTTCAACATCTGTCTTTTCAACACTGGAAACGGAGACCCATGCCCAGGGAAGGAGCCCGAAGTCCAGAGTTACAGCTGTGTCCTGCCTCCTCTGGACATCTTTCTGGCTGAACTCGTCCATCTGTCCATGAAGGCCCATTAATGCCACCTCGTCTAACCTGCTGCTCGGTTCACGTCAAATGCGCTTCTAAAGGGACAAAGGAAGACGGAAGAGAAGAAGGCAGGAGAACAACATTGACTGCCTTCCAGAAACTTCCCCATGCCTCTCCAGGATCTGACTCCTAGTTTTAATTTTAGAGCTTCCTACTTTGCTTAAATGGTATAGTAACACTTGATGAAAAGGGGCCATGAATAACTAATACATTTACAATTATCATCCTGATGGGGTGAGACTGAAGTCTGGAGTCGTTTCGTTAAATACAAGCACATGCATCTTTGCAAGGATGCCAGCAGCAATCTCTGCACCAAGTGGAAGCAATGTCAGGCCACGTTCTTCTGTATAAAATGCACATTCCAGCCATCTCTGCCATCCTGGTCTAGAATACCGGAGGTTCGTGGTACGGCTTGATAATTCTGAACTGAAAACAGCCAGACAAATACAAGCTTACGATAATCTTGGAATATTCCGTCGTTTTTGGCGTGAACACACACTTTGCCTGTTTTTTATGAAAGTCCCAACTATTCCAAAGCACAACAGAAAACCCCGAATGAAAAGAGCACTCTTTGTGTCCCTTTCTTTGCAGGAGATATTATGAACTTCATAAAGCCCCAGCACTCGGTCCATTCAGTGACCAGGAGGCAGAGCCCGCTGGAGATCTCTGGGCCTTCGAGGCCCTCAGCTGCCCGCAAAGACCTTTCCCTCCTCTGTAGTCTCTGGCATGTCAGTTTCTCGTTAACAGATCTCTTCTGTCCTCTTCTGATTGGCCGCTTAAGTTATCACCCAGGGAAACCCTAAGCTTGGGGAGCAGCACTCACATGGGTCAGCCCCTCCAGGGTGGCCAAGCTGCCTTTGCTGTGGTGCTCAGAGATGCCCAGTGCACCAAGAAGGGGATGCTCCATCTTCCCAGGGGCCCTGATGTTCAAGGCCATTCCGACGTTGAGCTGGCTCCTGTTCTGCCCCTACAGGCAGTCTCCTGTAACATGGACTGTGGGGTAACCTTTGGCCCAGGGGCTCTGACCCTCTGTATTTTCCTCTATAAAGCGGGGACCATGTTCGCTGCCTAGCATCATTACGAACACCATAAGATACTGAAGTTAGAAGCACTTTGAAAACTGTAAATTGTTACAGTTAATTGAGAACTGTTTTTCTCATTGTCATGACATTCATATTTCTTCCTTGTCTGTTTCCATATAACTAATAACCAAAAAGTCTCTTCTGGAGGGTTTCCTGGAATAACTCCTGTTTCTCCTAAAATACCTCTACTTGCATTTAATGCGAAACAACCTGGATGTGACAATTTGCTCAACCCACCGTGAGAGCTTTGTGGGGTCACCAAGACTTTAGATGAGTAAACAGCCTCCCTCTCCTGAGCCCCCAACAGTAAATGTGTGGTCATGAACAACCCGAGGACGTTTCCCTAAAGACCTGAAAAACATCTCTATAACACTGATGCGGAACAGGGCTGACGAGAATACAGTTCTCTAGGGCTGTGTTTGTTGAACAAAACCGTTAGCTGGTACTTCGGCTTGTCTTTTTTTTTCCCCCCAAAGCTTTTTGGGGCTAATCACCATAATCCAACATGAAAAATTCATACAGCCACACATTTCTACACTTTTCTACACGACTAGAAGCAACTCCAAACCCAGGGCCTCCATTCAGTCCCCTGGTCTTCTGTGGTTTCCACGAGCCCAGCGCACACACCGAGTTTCATTCAGTCGGTCAGTCGGGTGCAAGGTTTGAAAGACAAAGTGACAGTGGCCCCTGCCTGTGGGGACTTGGAGCCCATCACGGCATGGGTCGCTGAGACAGAAGGCAGACATCAGGGCTTCCCAGCCTCAGTCCAGTCGGCGTCATGGGCCGGTTCCTTCCTGCTGGGGATGGTCCTGTGAACGGTAGGACGTTAAGCCGCATTGCTGGCCTTCACCACTAGAGGCGCTGGTCCTCCCGGAGTTACGACAACTGCATTGTCTCCGGACAGGCCAAATGTCCCCGCAGAGGTAAAATCAGCCCTTTTGAGAATGGCTGGCAGCAGGGCTTTCTATGGTGGAAACGATTCTGGCCCTCACCCGGCTCAGAGGGGAGGATGGGTTCCACCGTGGGGTTGGGGGGTTGGGGGGGCAGCCCTGGTTGTCTGTGCATCGAGGAAGACGTCTGTGTTTCATGATACTTGAGCTGAGCCTTCACATACGGGTGGCAGGTGCTTACCAGGCCATGGTGACAAGCAGAAGCTGAAACAGTTGGCTATATTCAGAGTAATGGAAGAGACACTTGGCGAATTTGGGGCTTGGAGGCCGTGTGTGTGTGTGTGTGTGTGTGTGTGTGTGTGTTGGGATGAGAGTGCAGAATTCAGTGGACCTGGCTTCAGATCCCTGCTCCGACACTTCCTGGCTGTGTGACCTTGGGTGAGTAACTTAACCTCTCTGAATCTCAATGTCCTCATCTGTAAAATAAACCTAAGAATAGTGTGATATGACCCTGGATTTTTATAGGGACTCAACATGTTAATACACGTAAGATGCTTGGCACAGTGCCAGGCACAGGGCGGACACAATAAACGGAGCTTTTTGTTTTTGGGACTATCACAGACCATCTTACCCTTTGACAAAGCTGGCTTCATTCTGGCCTCTTGAAAACACACACACACACAGTTTCTGTCCTTTGCATGGCCAGTATGACTTGGTTTGTCCTGTCACAGAGTGTCCTCAGGCAAGTCCCATATCTGGCATTTATGGGGTTCATTCTCCTGCTTTTTCAATCATGTCTATTATAACAGGAGGAGATAAATACTCTCATTCTATGTTTCTTCCTTGATCAGATTTTTCTTTTACTTCTAGGTTTTCTTTTACTTCTACTTTTAGATATTTTTAGATTTTTCTTTTTCTTTTACTATTTTATTTTTCCTTGCAAACCTACTTTCGTGGCATTTCTATATTTCACTTGCCTGTGAATTATAGGCTTCTGTTCTTTCCAGACTCCTCATGAGAAGTTTTGGGGTTCTTTCTCTCATTTCCAGGGCTGAATTACAGAGTGGCTACTCGTTTTCAAAGACTTTGAACATGTAATTGTTAGTCTAAGAGCTCTCATAATCCCTAACCCCTCTAACACGGGTTTCTAATGTGTGCTGTGTTGGGTCAGCTTCGCTCCGTACCACGGCTGTGTGTGGGAGAAACTTGGAGCAAAGAAGGTGCTGGGCGTGGGGAAGGCGCCCTCTCGGGATCTGTGAAAGGAGCACTGCCTGGAAAGGCAGCCATGATTTTGCCTCTCGTTAAGGCCTGATGTGCAAAGCCGATCAATCACACAATTCTAGAGACAATAATTCTGTTGTCTCTGTAACAGATGAGGCAGCTTCAAAGAAGTGTTTCCAAATCCAGATAGTTACACGGAGCTGCTGGCCAGTGAGGGAAGGACTTGAGCTGGATCCTGTCCCAGGATCAAACAGAAGCTGAGTGTGGAACACGCTGATAGGATCCTGCAGCACTTACCACGGACCTGGGCACGCGTGTGAGCACATGTGGGTACCTGAGTGTGCGTGTGCACATCTGCATGCTGGCATGCATCCAGGCCTTGCATGGGTGTGTGCACACGTGGGCATCTGAGTGTGTGTGCACACATGTGTGTGCATGCCCAAGGACATACCTTGTCCATACCAAGGACAGACTTTTGCATGAGTACCATGTGTTTGTATGTGCACAAGTGTGCACACAGTTAATCATTGGTGTGCAGTGACTCCTCTGTGCTTGTGTGTGCGTGTGCGTGGCTGTGCTGGTGATATCTGAGCGGCAAGCAGGGCTATGAGTGTCCCTGTGGTGAAATGGCCGCTGACGGAAGCCAACAGCAACCCTGAGGGAAGCCCCGCACTCCGGCTGAGTCAGGGAAGCCCTGGGCCTCGTGAGCCCATGTGCAGGATGGTCAGTTTACAGTGGGAGACCCCCACCTCTGCCTGCCAGGGAGTCTGTCCAGCACTAGCCAAGGCAGGGAGGGGGAGTGCCGAGGGACTGGGAGGGCAGAAGGGGGAGGGGCAGAATGATGTGATCCTACTGACATCTGGGGCTGGACCGTTCTTGGCTGTGGGGGCTGAACCACGTGCTGTCGGTTGCTCAGCAGTGTCCCTGGGCCCAGCCCAGCAGATGCCAGAGCAGCTCCAGGCCAGCCGTGATCACCACGATGTGTCCACAATGGCCAAGTGTCCTCTGGTAGCTCCTGCTCTGGGCTGAGCAGGGAGTGTGCTGGGCGAGTGCACATGGGTGCACTTTCCATGGTCTGGGGGCTAGACAAGCAGGGAAGACTGCCTGGAGGAGGAGCTTGGGGGTGGACTCAAAGGACAAGTTGGGGAGTGTGTGTCCTGGTGTTCCTGGGAGGACAGAGAGAGAGGTGGCAGGGACCAGACATACATTCGTTCCTGGGGCTTCTGGAACAGAAGGCCAGGCCAGGGGGCTTAAATCAACAGAAATTTATTTTCTCAAAGTTCTGGAGGCCAGAAGTCCAGGATCACGTTTCCTATTTCTGGGGCTTTTAGAAGAGAATTTGTGCCATGCCTCTCCTCATGAGGAACCCCTGCCTTGCAGATGCATTACCCCAATCTCTGTCTTCATGTTCATGTGACTTTCTCCCTGTGGGTCTGTTTCCAAGCTTCCTTCCTCTTACTGGGACACTGACCATTGCA
Source organism: Mustela lutreola (assembly GCF_030435805.1). Taxonomy (NCBI): domain Eukaryota; kingdom Metazoa; phylum Chordata; class Mammalia; order Carnivora; family Mustelidae; genus Mustela; species Mustela lutreola. The sequence goes on along the minus strand of NC_081294.1, from coordinate 4,776,328 downwards.
TTAGGGCCTGGCCTAACCCAGCATGACCTCATCTGAACTTAACGTCTGCTAAGATCCTTTGGGTGAGGACGACATATCCATAGGTGGTGGGTGGGGTGCTCGGTCTTTCTGCATATGTGTGGGGGACACAACGCTTCTCACTCCAGAGGCAGTCGGTCGTGATAGCTCCTCAGCCACCACCCTGCAGTCTGGCCCTCTCCCGTGGGGGGCAGATCACAGGGTTGGGTTTTCTTTAGGGATGCGTCACTTGGGATATGGATGGCTGGTCAGGTGTGAGATGTTGGCCACTTAGAGAAGAATCTGTTCTGTGGCTAGGGAGGCTTGGGGCACTCTGGGTTTCTGATCCAGGAGGAAACAGGTTTCCAGAATCAGATCTTGTGTTCCTTTCAGAACTGGGTTTGGGATGTGTGTTAGAAATGCAGAGTCCAGAGTGCTCACCATTACAGCACCAAGGGCAGGAGGAGGCTGCTGGATGTTGGGCTCTCTCACCACAAGGTCCAAATGACAGATGTGGGAGGGTCCCCAGGGGGAGAGAAGAAGGAGGGGACATGGCCACTGACTCTTGAGTGACTTTCTTTCCCTACACCTGTCTCCACCCCGAGTCCTGCACACAGTGACACCTGCCTCGGCAGTGAGCCTTTGGAGAAGGAGAACCAGGAATGGGCCTGTGTGCAGTGGTGAGACGCCAGGTGGGGCACAGTGATGGGGGAGCTCGTGCCACACACTAGTCACACACGCCCAGGAGAGGGAGAGGGGAGTGGTTGGGGGGCCAGGCAAGAGGAGAAGCAAGGAGCCGAGGGTAGAGTGGGCGGGGGCAATCGAGGGGGCAACGGGAATGCCACAGCTGGCAGTCGGCACACGGATGCCCAGTGAGTGCCGGAAAACCGCCCACGCTGTGTGTGTGACGCTTCCTTGATTGAAACTTTAAAAACTCTCCTTGGCCTTATACTTTAGCAATCTCTGCACATCGATACCAAACAAGTCTGGTTCTCAAGCACAGCCTGGCTATAAAAAAGTCCCAAGAAAGTAACCTATATTTCCCAAAGCTCTAGTAAGCACCAACCCCCAACAGACCTCATGTGGCTTGTTGGAGGCATCAGGTGAGAGGAGGTGAGGGCGACACACAGGGCTTCACCCAGGAGCCTGGTGGGCGCAGGCAGGGGTGAGTGAATGAATGAGCGCTTTCGGCCGGAGTCAAGCTCCCTGTCCCAGTAGGACAGACAACTGACCAGCTTTCCCATGGCACTGACTCTCACCAGAGCAACGTTCCAGAATATCGCCCAGGATACAAAGCCACTTCACTCAGGAAGGACTGTTTACACCAGAGCACTCTAGAATTTTCCATTGAGAAATCTTATGTAACCGATTTTCTTCCAAAGTCTCCAATATTTCCCAATGACTAGGTAATGAATGTACTCAATCTTCTCTTCAATTTGTGAGCATCTCGGGACGTCAAAGCCAGCGTCAGTTTCATACAAACTCTGGTAACATTCAGTAGGGGTTAAACTGGAGCCGCCTTATTTACTATGATCGTGAGTCATCCTCAAGCCACTGGCAGCACCAAAGGCAGGGTTCGTGGGTATTTCTGATGCATGCAAAACATGAGCATTTCTTTCCTCTACACTTTAAAGAAAGTTCTAGCAATTACTGAATCTTTTTTTGAGACAGATGGTCTTTGCCCTGGAAGAAGGAAGCAGAGAAAAAACCCTTTTCACTAAAAATTTAAATTGTTTCAGATAATCGTTTCAAAAAAAATTTTTTTTTGGAGATTCCCCTAATACTTATACTTCTGCATAAGCATCTGGGCCCCTGTGGGTTTCATGAGCAGCACTGGAACGCAGTAAGTGACAGCTAGACGTCCTTATTAAAGGCAGCCGTGATGGTTGTGCAGCCGACATCATTCTCAGGACGGGGTTTGAACACACCTGTTAAACCTGCCCTGGAAGCCCACCAGGGCGGCTTCGCTGTAATCGCCTCTGACTTCCAGCTGAATAAACAGACACAGAGGGGTCAAGCAGCGTGCTCAGAGTCTCACAGGATTTCAGGGCAGTGCTGGAGCCCAAGGCCAGGCTCTCGGAAACAAGATAATGGTTGTGGACGCGACAGGAGGACAAAAAGACACTGGCCATCGACTCCATAAAATTGGCCCAGCCTGCCCTTCTCCCACTGGACACGGGGTGCTCTGAGGTCCCTGAACCCCCATGTCCCTCTGCTTTGTAACATGGAGCTCTGGGCCTGCCATCCCACAGTAGCCACCGTTTGTTTAAACCCCGAGTAGATCAGTGCCCTAGACCTGCCCATTCTTCCCGCCACAGTGTGGACTTCGGTCGCCTCCTCAAGCCTGGATCCTACGTCTTCTGAGCAGGTGGGCCTTCCTCAGTGAGACACGTGTTCGCACATGGTCCCGGTCCCTCACGACGGCTGGCCGCCTGTCCTTTCCATTTTTGCTAGACAGAGAAAGCAAAGGGAGCTTACTGACGGGCCAAGCCAAGGATGCCGTGTTCCATTTTCAAGACCAAAGGATCGGTTCAGCCCCAAATAGCCGCTCCTTCAGTGTCTTCGACTTATGAGCCGAGTCCCGCTGCCTACGTGTGGGATTCTAACGAGGTCCCAGGAGCACGCGTCTGTCCCTGCTGTCATGGTGGACTCCCTGGGCTGCCTGGGAATGCAGTGCATCTCCGGTCATGTAAATCTCTCTCCCGGGGACCTGGCTCCGCTGGGATGAGCAGGTGTGCGTCAGTTGTCTCGGCCTCGATGACCCCTGTCCTCCTGTGGACAATTGCCCCGCGTCGTTCTACCCTGAGTGAACCACTGGCAGGAAACATGGCACTTCCCTGCCGGCCTGACCTCCGAGGTCGGGGCCCAGGCCAGCCATCACCCCACACCCTGGACCTTCCTCACGCACCCTATTTCCCCTTCCTTCCGGAGCACAGTTTGAAAAGGATGAGGCTCAAGTTCTTCCCCGGTGCCCGCTGGGGTTTCAGTCCACCTGTTCGTTCCTGGTGGCTCAGTCCCCACGGCACCCTCCTTTCTGGGCGCCAGGACCCCACTCACGCTGACTTGAGGCCGCCCACCTGGTCTGATGCCCCAAGTTGCCTCCATCGTCCTCTCCTCCAGGGAGGGCAGGGCCCGTGGGCAGCTGGGAATGAGCCGTGCTGACGGCTGCCAGCGAGGTGAGAGGCGCACGCTGCTCCCCTGTGCCTTCCGCCCCACAGAAGCCAGGTCGGCTGGCACGGGTCACTCACTCCTGCCACCTCACCCCACGACAGCGAGGGGCGACCCGCCTCCAGCCAGGCTCTGCTTGATGTTACGAGCCCCGCGCCCCCATCACCAGCGACACCCCCCACCCACGCCTGTCATTCCGGGTCGCGTGGAAGAGCATTCTCTCGTCTAGACAACAGTGACGGCCACACGCCGCTGCCGGGAGCTCCAAAGAGAGGAGGGAGACCACGAATGTCACTGGAAATGAGACACTGGGGGGCCGCCGCTGGGGGGCCGCCGCTGGGGAGCCGCCTCTGGGGGCTCGTCCGTCAGCATGGGGGCAGCTGTGTTCTGCTTTCTGGCCTGCCGGCGGGAGCTTCCTGAGTCTGACAAAATAATCCCAAACCGTGTTGTTCTGGAAAAATTACATCAAGAAGTAACACAAGGTTTTCACAGGCAACCAGGGTAACGTGGTTTTCCCCTCGAGATGCAGTCCGGTCTCAGGGGGCACGTGTGACTTCGCGGCGTGCAGTAGCCCTTCGTGGCTTCGTGCCCTTCCCGAGCCCTGTGACTTGCGAGGACAGAGAAAGGCCTGGCCGCGTGACACGGCTGGCATGGGATCTTCCAAACCCTACAGGAAATTCTGCAACATTAAATAAAAAAAGCTCTTGAGACTTCGAAATCATTGGGAATCTTGAGAATATTTTCCCGAAAAATGTAAATGTGAAAATGCTATGATTTGGGCTCTAATTCTCTTAGCACCTCGTGAGGAAGGGTGGAGAGGGCCTTTCTGGGTCCCCAAGACCCCAGCATCCCTGGACTCTGGGGGAAGGGCCGTTTCTACCCGTCTCTAGGCCAGGAGGGGGCCACTCCTGCCATGGGCACGGCATGTCCCCGTGGGTGGCAGCTAGCATCCCGAGAAGACAGCTGTGATTGGCCTTTACGAATCCAAAGTCCGTTTTCCTGCCAAGGACGTAGTGAGTGGACGGGCCTCACTAACCCGATACGGCTGAAGGTCACTCCGAGTCGTGAAAGGGACAGAAAAGGGGCCCCCAGGACATCCCAGAGCACGTGCGCTCTCTGTACACGCTCAGGAGTCCTGGTGTGATCCCGGGGCGGGCTCTGTGCCCGTGGGGGATGCTGTCCCTCCCCCGTCGCAGGGGACCATCGGTGCCTCACAGCAAAGCCGATGATGGAGTCTGTGCGCGGATTTTCCCCGGGGCGGTGCAGGCCTCCAAGAGCTGGAGAACTTCGGACGTGCACACACGGCAGAGTCAGTAAGTGGAGCCCTGAGAACACAGTTCTGATCTTTCCTGCGCTGGTCGCTAATGAGGCACTGATGAGGGGCAGGGTGCTGGGGGGAGGCGGCCCACTCCCCCACTTCCCGGCCATTAGCAGAGCACATGCTGCTGGGGGAAGAGATGGGGAGGGCCACCAGCTCCCCTGTGGTCCCCAGACGGAGGACCGCGAGTGTTCCGAGTCCGGTCAGTCACTGCTGGGTGAGGAACTTTGCCCCAGGCCCAGCAGGCTGAACGCACTGATTTAAACACAGAGGAGCAGCGTCATGAGTCACACATTCCTGCGGGGCCAGAGGGAAAATCCAGCACCCAGGACGGAGGCACGTTCTGGAAAGCTGCATTTCTGCACCGTGGACGTGAAGCCACCAGAATTCAGCATTTTGCCCCGAGGCTGGACTCTACTCCTCCTCGCATTGTAGAGGAGGCTCCCACCTCCAGCCGGCTCCCACCCCTCCACGATCCCTGACCTGCCCTTCCTACCCCCACCCTCCACTGAACACTGGCCTCTCGTTAAATCAAGAGCTCTGAGCACTTAGCATCCACCGGCAGTGTGCTATGCGTAGGGGATAAAAGTAAGGGAGTCAAACCACTTCAGGGAACACACCAGGACCCCATCTTCCCACACCTGCCGGCGTTACACAGGTGAGAGTCCCAACACGCACATCTTCCGTTTGCAGGAAAACACGGGGCAAAGATAGGGCACAAAAGAGCTAACTGTTGAGAAAGCCAAGAGTAGGGATCTTTCTGGAAGACGCAGTTTTCCGTTATAAAACAGTCTTAAGACTGCAATCAAGAACGGAAGTTGGTTCTAAATTCAAATTTCTGGGCTCTGGCTGAACAGCTTAGAAAACTGAGGGACTGATTTTGGCTGACCTAATAAAAATTAAAGTGATTTTCTATAAGCAACTGGGATGGCTATTATTACTTTTAGGTCATTACTTTGGGGATGCTCTGATTTCTACTCTTATTGGTCTGATGGTGTTGCCACAGGACCTTTTCTTTCTGATTAAGTAGAAATTATAATAAGTGAAGAATTCAACCACTGATTTTTATATACATCACTGGGGATCTTCAAACAGCGCACACTTTAGAATGCAGTATAGGTAAAGCTCATGGCTGTCACTGTCCTGAGAGCTTGCTGTGTACGGACTCACTCAGTCCTCACTAGGGACGAACTGCTACGACTTCCCTCATGATGGGGAAACTGAGGCTGAGTTCAAGTGCCAAGGTCACAGAGTAGGTAGGCAGTGGAACTGGACCTTGAGCTCAAGAAGTCAGGCCCCAGTGTCCATGCTCCCAGCTATGCTGCGCTGGAGACAGCAACAGCAGGTGACAGGAATGTAAATATGGGATGCCCCCTGCGGCGGCCCACACCCGGCATGTGCCTAGATCATGAGTAGGTTTGCATGATATTGGTGCAGTTTTTAACTGAGCATTTCCTGATTGTATTTCAACATTAAATCTATCCAATTGTGCCAGTCCCTTGTGGAAAAACAAAGGTCACTTTATTTACTTATATTGGACTCGTGGGTGCGCACACACGCTTTCTGAGGGCCAGATGATGAACCTTGAAAAATTATCGACATTGACCTCCAGGCTAGAATCCCAAAGCAAGGGCAGCACACACTTCCCCGCGGGTGTCCTGTGTGGTGTTCTACCCACGTTAGCTCATCTACGCGTCACCCACGAGGTATGCTTCTCACGGTTGTGCAAACGATCGGGTGGAGAAGAACAGGCAAGTGACTTCTCGGTGGCACAGAAATGGTAAATGACAGTGTCCCTCCGCACCCCCAGCCTGGGTCTGGAAGAGGCTGGAACCCCACGATGCAAACTTCTGGGAAATGGAGCATTCTGCAAACTGCGATCAGACAGTCACCCAGAAACACCAGCATCCCTGTGGCTCTAAGAATGGTCCACACCTCTGTGAAAGCCCAGATATCCCAGCCTCTCCGGGCCTCTCAGCCGCACGCAGACTGCCGCGTTCCCACCACCCCGCTCCCGGCCTGCCCTCGTCATTCCAAAGAGCCTAAGAACCGGTGCTCCACGCTGGACAGGTGCCCACACAGATGGTGGCCGTGGGCGGTGGCCGTTAGGACCCCGTGTCCCCTGGCGCTAGCAGGCTAGAAACTTCTGCCCGCACTCAACGTCTAGCCCAACTTTGCAGTGAGTGTCATGGATAAGCGAACATGTTCAGCAAGCCGGAATTTCCAAGTCAATCTCTCCTGTTTACTGAAAACATCTCCCTCAATGCGGTCATGTTTGCCGTCAAAACGTCTGTGGGGGCTGGTCACGGGGCCGGCTAACGAGATGCCATGGGAGTTGGGAGCAAACCACCCAAACACCTGTTCGCCGAGACAGCAGCTGGCCCCAGGCAGATCCGGCAGTGATGTCTTCAATGGCGAAGGCCAGTTTCTCGAACGAATCTTCCCGCTTTGTTATCTCATACTTATGGCTTGTGTTAAGATCCAAATACACAAAAATCAAACTTCTTACGCCTTCATATCTGAACTGGCAAAAACAATGGTTTTGCTCTGGTTTTGTCTGGCTGCTTGTCGCGACACTGAGAGGGTTTCTGTGGCACCGGGATGGAGGGTTTTGGCCATCTCATTACTGGTCTACGGTACAACTGCTACACCGAAAATCCTAAAGCCTTCGCTATTTTTTTAAAACCACTTACTGAGGTATGACTGACATACAGAAAGCTGCACGTATTTAAAGGGCACAACTTGCTGAGTCTGAGACATTGGCATTCTGATGAACTGCACGTGCTGGGCAGGTTAATGCTTTACAAAGCGCCATGTGCTTCCCAGCTCCCGCCAGTGGGATCCCAGCTTGTGGCCAGTGCTGGCCAGTGGGCTGAGGCGGAGGTGATGCACGTCCTTCCGGGTGGGGGCCGTGAGGAGCGGAGGTGCTGGCCCATTCTCGTGCCCTGTCCCTGTGAGCTCCAGGGCCACGTGCTCCAGGTGGAGAAGCCACAAGGTGGAAAGGGGCCCCAAGCCACATCAGACGGTGTGCAGGAAGTACGTGTTCATTGGTCCTGCTGGATTTCAGGGGGTGCTCTGCGGCAGGAAGTAAATCACCACTACATGCAAAACTCGTCATTGAAAAAACTTACATGGGACTTTCGTGATTCACAAAAAGCAAAGAAGAGCAAAGAAGGGGTCTTGTCTACTTGATGTTAGACGGGGCGGCTGTTCCTAAAGGCAGAACAGTATGTGTCCAGGAGCATGCAGTTAAAGGAGTCATATTTACATGGGGACTTGTCACAGGATAAAAATGGCAAAAAAGAAAATAAAATAAAAGGCAGTGGAAAAGGGCCAGGTGGGCCAGAAGACAAGGCTGAGGAACCATGCTCACTTCACGTAGGGGAAGGAAGTTGGACTTCTGCTTAACAGCGTGTGGGGAAGACAATGGGCTAAGTTTAAATGCAAAGGCAAGTTGACAAAGCCAGTGGAAGAAAATAGAAGGGCAAATCTTGTGACGTAATGGTCTTCGCAGATAGCTTTTACCATGGAAAGATGGAGAAAGGAGCAAGCTCAGAAGTAGAGGGTTTTTTTTTTTTTTTTTTCCCAATAAAAGATGAGACAGAACAACAGAGAGAAAATGTATATGTTGGAAGAAAATACTTACAACATGTAAAACCCAAACAAGAAACTATATCTGGCAAACAGAGAATTCTAAGAAAAAGCCAGATAACCAGAAAACCCAAAGAAAATTGGGGAGAAAATAGGAACAGGCCATTCAGAGAAAAGACTGAGAACAACTGGTAAGAGCAGGGTTTAACGTCCGAGCTGACCGGTGATCAGAGAACTTTAGAACAGAGATAAGATACCACTTGCTCGCTGTCAAGGGCAAGACTCAGGATGGAAGATAACACCGAGGCTTTCTGAGGAAGCGTGTGGACTGGCCAGGGAAGCCATTCTGGAAGATTCTGGCCATCCCTCAAGAAGGTCAGCACGCACAGGCCTGATGCCAGCGAGTCGCGCCTGGGCCCCGCTCCCTGGAAAGTCTGCACGTGTGTTCCGAGGAAGGCCAGGCAATAGGCGGGCGGCAGCAGCTCTGCGAAAACAGGAGCCGGAGGGCGGCCGGGGTCCTCCCCAGAGAGCAGATGAGGAAAGGGGTCGGCGACCGTCCTCAGGCTCATTTCTGGCCAGCCGAATCGCAGAGCTTTCCGTCCCTTACTTTGTAACTGCTGGTACTGCGCGCATTTTGTAAAGTAGGCATGTCTGTAATCAGAAAAACTCCGAAGAGCTCCAGAAGCTAGAACGGACGTGAGAGACTGTCGTGCGTTCTTACTCAGTCTGTGCTTCTTCTGACCCCTTCATGAAACTGGGAGCGACGAACGGCGAGAATCCCAAATCACGGTGAAGATGATGACGGCAAAGACGGTGGTGATGACGACGGAGGCTCTGATGTCCAGACGTCGCTCCTCATGGGCCCTGAGTCGACTGGAGCATCTGGAGATGGAGAAGGCCTCTTTCCAAAAAGCCCTTGGGGAAGGGCCCATGTTCCGAGGGGCCCATCCAGGTGTCATCCTGTCTCAGGCCCATCCCCCTTCTCAGAAGGACCTTCCAGTAACTGGACTCGAAGCTGGGACACAGCAACCGGCCTGCAACTCAGCCCCCGCCCGGGAGAGCTGGTGGCTTGTCACCGGCGCTCATGAACCCCGACGGCCACTGACCAATGCAGGGCCTGGCCTGACTCTCTGCCTGCGACGTCTCTTATTTTCACGTCCACTGCAGGAGGGCAGCTGACCCGGGGCAGTAAAGCTGGGAAACTGGACTGCGCTGGGGCCATCCACTGCCCTAAGAAACCACGATCACCGAGAAGGCAGATCAAAGTCAACAGAAACAGAGAAAATCAGTTTCTTTTTCACTTAATTGCTTTGTTTGGTTAAATGCATGTGGGGGAGAAACAAACCCTACAGACCATTTTAATTAGGATATTGTGAAAGTCAGGGGTGTCATCCTGAAATTCACATGGGATCATCTAAGTGTATACTGTTGGAATAAGAAAACTACACACTTTAATAGGCCTTTATATTTAATGAAAGCCTTGGATTATATAGAATAGGGACCCAGTGCTTTGATATTTTGCTGGGTTCTCTGATGTTTGTGACATTTGTGGAAAAACTCTCTGCTCGTGGGACCCGTGGGATCGGGGCCCCTCGGCCGGGTGTGGGGGTGATGCCGTGTGTCTTATGCCAGATGCAAGTCTGGACACGGAAATCAGGTGTTTGGGACTGAGGAGGGGCAGGGAAGGCTCCAACCTCCTGTTGCCCTCCCTCAGTGCGGGGATGGAGCCCGTCTGCTCGCTCCAGAGTCCAAAGCTCTGGGAAGACAAGCCCGGGGGGTGTTCAGGGTGGGCTGTAGGTCCACAGCAGTCCAAGGAAGCTGGGGGAGGGGCCCACGTCTCTGCGTATCAGTTCTGTTAGCTCTGCCGGGGCGTCCTCCAGGAGGGGGATCCCTGCCTGTTCGGGGGTCTCGGCGGCAGGCCAGTGGAGAGATTTGGGCATATTTTAGTTTGAATAAAATAGGAAAGCATGCAATGTGCAAAGTGCCCGCCCCAAACCTCTGCGTTGGACATGGTGGTCACCGAAACCAGCCGATCGATGAAAGTAACAACTAAGAGTCATTTTCTGATGCAACTGTAATTCGAATGAGTAAAATTACTGTAAAAATGGGACTGAGGGTTTTCAGAAAGCATCCTATGTCAGGGTTTGATGGGGACCTCTGAAATGATAAAAGCAAGTTCTGATTAAAGAATGCAGCCACTTGGAGGTTTCAGCAGAAAAACCAATTGGCTTTTTCTCTCTACGTCTGACCTTCCGCCGTCCACTACTATGGAATTCCTGGATCGCCGACTCTCGCTGGTGTTGGAAATAACCATCAACCTTCCGGTCCTTCTGAATTATCTGCACACCCTGCCACGCTCCACATCTTCTTCTTTGCCCAACATCCTCTTTCCCTGCAGCCCCAGACGGACACGTGTGCTGGGGAGGCCCCTCTCCGGGCCACCTGCCCCCAGGACTGAGCAGACCAGGCTTCCCCGAGGCAGACACAGACCCTGGGGTTAAGTGGAACACAGAAACACAAGCCAGAGAGGAGCCACAGGAGAGGGGACAGTCCAGCGATGACAGGCTTGTTGAGACAGTGAGGTCTGGAGAGAGAGGTGAGAACAGGGGACACGGGGGGAGTGGCATGGGAGCAGGGGCGGGGTGACTAAGGGGACTGTGGAACAGTGAAATGGGGCCAAACGAATAGGGCCGGCAGGAATGGGGGGCTGGGGCAGTGCCCCACATGATGGATGGGCTCCCTTCCCCCCATAAAAGCACAGGGAGAAGAACCCACACAGGTGGGAAGGAGAAGGAAAGATAATGAAGGGGCTGCTGGTGGTGCAGTCGGTTAAGCGACCGACGCTGGATCTCAGCTCAGGTCTTGATCTCGGGGTCATGAGTTCAAGCCCTGTGTTGGGTTCCATGCTGGGCGTGGAGCCTGCTTAAGTTCAAAAAATAATAAAGGCAATCACGATGATCAGGAAAAAGTAGAAAGGGGAGACATTCTGGGAAAACCCAGAAAATTAAAGTGCTCTGGAAAAGCTGGAGCTCGTGCCGAGGAATGTGTGGTCACAGGAGCCCCGCGGAGCCCAGCTGTCACATGGGAGACCCCGAGGCCCCTGGCAACAGGGAGGTGAGACTCCAAGCTCACAGCCCTGGTGGACACTCCCCTGTGCTTTGAAGCAAAGCCTCTGCCTTGGGTTCAGTTGGGTCCTCAACATTTACATGTGGATGTCCTAACCCTCTGGGCTTTGGAATCTAACTGCATTTGGAGACAGCATCTTCCCTCAGGTGATTAAGGTAAAACGAAGCCAAGGTAGGGAGGGGTCCTGGGCAGATCTGACAGGTGTCCTTCTAGAGGAGATCAGGACAAAGACAACGAGGGACGAGGGACGCCCAGGTGAAGACTAGGGGAGAAGAGGGCACCGGCAGTCACGCGGGAGGCGTCCGGGGAAACCACCCTTGCCCACGCCTCCGTCTCGACTTCCAGCCTCCGGATCTGTGCGGAAGTAAATGTCTGTTGTTTAAGCCACCTGTCTGGTACCCTGTGACGCCAGCGGCCTTCCGTAATCAAACAGGCTCCTACAGGCTCCAACCAGAAAGGGCGTCGCTGAAGGAAGAGATGGGGGGGGGGGGGGCGGCGCAGGAGGAGGAGGAGGGGGAGGCGGGGAGGGAGAGAGGCGCGGGCGGGCAGGAGGGAGGCAGAGAGCCGGACGGAATGAAAGTGCACAGAGGCTCGGAAACCTCCAGTCAGGACGAGGCCAGGAAGAAGGGAAGGCACAGATGTTTGCCGACAAGTTCTTCACACCCCACCGTTCTCGCCGAAGCTGCTGGAGGGAAGGAGCCGCCGCCGCCCCAGGACGGACGGGCCGGCTGCGGAGCGGGCTCCCTCACTCTCCCCCAGCCCACACCCTGCCCTCCGTCAGGCGCCCGCCTCCGGGGTTTTCGGGGGAGTAGGAGGACGACATTTCAAGGGCACGTGATTCAAACCAAAAACACTAAAGCCAATTCTCGTTTCTGGAAACACCATGACCAGTAAACTCGGTGTTGAGAGAAGAAGAGAAAACTCAGGCCACGTGGGACGCACACGGGGCTGGGGCCAAGGTTATTTTGGTACTTGGTGTCAACGAGCGAACGTCTTTGGATCGAGTATCATTTTGTTGCTAAAACTGTCCACCTTCCCAACACTGCAATTACAGCCCGCTCACCACCAGTAATCTTCCTTTGATGAGTCACGATCCTGCAGTACCTGAAGGCCATGACCTCAGTCTCTCTACGGTCGCTGTGGAGGGACCACCAGCGGCAGGGCTGGGCCGTCTCCCTGGGCTCTGTGTAGTGCTCCCCACAGGGGGAGGTTCTCCCTTGGGGGGGGGCATGCAGTTCTGGAGGCTGGAAGGCACGGCGGGGCTTGCTGGAGGACACATGTGGCCAGCAGGCAGGGGGCAGAAGGCTCTGGAGTCTGTGCAGGGACACGGGAGCACTCAGCGGGGGCCCGGGCACGCGCGGGGCAGAGGCAGCAGGGAGGGTGTGAGGCGGAGATGGGCCTGCATGGAGGCTGGGATCCCAACAGGAGACTTGGCCTTGGGGTGCTAAAGGGGAATCCAAATTCCTCCCCGGGGCAGCTCACTGAGTCCTCCGGTGCGTGCCACATGGACTCTGGTTCCAGAGGGTGAGGAGGGCGTGCGGAGCTGAAGGGACAGGCAGACCCGCTGCTGGGGCACTGAGCTGGGTCTCCCTCCTCCCAGTCCCTCTTCAGAGGGCCCAGCAGCTGGGGAGGGAGCAGGGGAGAGGGCGGGGGGCTGAGGGGGAGGGGGGAGGCCGAGGGAGCACGGGGGAGGCCGAGGGAAGGCTGAACGGCAGAGGGCCACAGCGGTAGTGAGTGGGAAGGTGGTCAGTGCAGGGGTGGGGTTCCACACTCGTCTGCACAGGAGGAAGATCAGAGTCTGAAGGTAGGGAAATGATGAGTCCAATTTCCATTTTCACTGAAGCCTGAGGGGGTTAACTTGGAAAGTCCGAGTGGGCGTCACGCGGTACAAGGGAGCTGCTGGGGAGACGGGTCCTGGGTTCCCGCGCTGGTCCCCAAGCAGGATGGGGCCTGACTCCTGTTCTCCAGCCGTGGCCTCCCTGCTCACCCGGACTTGGAGCTGCTGGGTCCTGGGTCCTGGGGGAGCCGTGGTGGGGGGCTAGGAGAAGCACCTCAGGGCGCCCCCAGAGTGCTGGTGGCAGGGGCAGTGCAGGACCCCCCCCGCGCCCCCCGACTCAGGCTCCGCAGCATCTCTCTTTCAGGGCGGTGGAGGTCAAGGCTGAGAACACCGGGTCCTGGGACAGCAATTTGGTAAGTTCCATGTTGCCGATTTCCCGGTTTTCCGTTATGAGTTTAAAATACTCACTTTTCTTTAGCCATAATCTCGGTTTCGCTGCTATTTCACCTTGCTCTGGGGTTCCAGTACGACTGTGTGGACAGAGTCTGAGCAAGGAAGCAGGCGTTACTGCCGTCAGCTGCTTCTGACGACAGCGGCCGTACAGACAGGCAGGCAGGCAAGCAGACAGAACATACGCGTGCTGGAAGTTCCACCGCAACGGACGGGGGCTATTCTCCTGTCTTTGCCTTTGATGGGATAACAACTCACTGCTCTCACCTTGGGATTTTGGAATTTTCTCTGGTGCAGGATTTTAAATCTCTTGCAGAATTATATTTAAATGGCAAAGAAATGCCAATGTTATCACAGCTCAATCACCATCAGTGAAATCCTCATTTACAGGTGAGTGTGTTCGCTTCACTTAGTTTCCCAGCCCTGTTTAATGATGTGATTCTACAAATTATACACACACACACCCCTTAGAATATTCTCGAAAAAACCTTCAGCTGAAAGTCAACACAAATGTTAAGCTTAAGCTTGGGCTTTGGGAAATCTTTGGCTCAAGGCTCAGCTCCTGGTCCCTTGTGGCCCGACGGGGGCCGAAGTCCGAAGGGGTCGTGGTCACACCACCAGCCAACAAACTCTGGAAGGGTGTCCTGCCCCAGGCACCCCGCCCAGCAAACACCACACTCCTCTTCATCCACGGGGTCCTTTCCTGTCTCTGCAGACATTCCCAAGCCGCATTCTTCCCCCAGGCTTTCCTCAGATTACCATGTGAGACATTGAACATATGTGCATGTGTAAGGTTTGCAAGATAGATTTTAAAGGTTTCATTTATCCAACCTGAGCGATACCTTCTAGAATATTCTGAAAGGAAAGACGACTGCAGGAGGTCTCCCTCCTTGCCTCTCTCTCAAACCCCGCCTGACTCCACAGACCTGTTAGCGTCACAGCCCCCTTCCTCGCGAGGCCAAACACACTGTAAAATAAGAGCCTTTCCCGGTAGATTTAGGAGCCGGCAATGTCAGTGGCCTCTCCCTCCTGCGGAGATCTTCCCACTTCCCCGAACACTCGGGGGCAACTTAATTCCACAGCACGGAGCGGAAGCTTGCATTGAACCTGCGGGGGTGGCCCGGCGGGGATTTTGGATGAAGCCCCTTCTGTCCTGACGCGCGGAGTGAAAGCAGCGCTTTCTTCCTGGGGTCCGTCGCCAGCTGCTCCTGCCCAGACCTTCACGGAGGACCGCCTTCTCACGAATGAGAGGTCTCTTGGACTTGGGTCTCTGACAACTCCTACTTGACGGTGCCACGGGGATGAGACCAAGTTCCACTGCAGAGACGGGAGAAGATGCACCTTGGAATTCTAAGTCCCCAGGTCCTGCTTGAGAAGCGGTGGTCCTGCTCAAGCACGTTACCAGCGAGAGCTCGAGAACACAGGTGCCTGGCCCCTCCTGGCTGCCCGCCTGTCATCTTCCTCATGCCAGAATCTGTCCCTGTCTTGGACCTCCAGAAAGCCATGCCCGCGGAGATGCTCTGGATATGGGAGAGCTGAGTGCCCACAATGCTCTGGGATGGCGGTCTGTCTTGCTCCTGCAGGACTACCCCAGACACTGCCCTGGCCGGCACCTGCTGGCAGAACCCTCGCACCTTTCCCCTGCACTCCTGCCTCTTAGAGATGTCTGCATCCTTTGTACACCTCCTCCCACACCCAGGTGTGACTGTCTTTCCTAGCCAGGTGCTGAGCGAGACCCAGTTTCGAAGTGGTGCCCTCTGTCCCTTTTTCCACAGGGCTTAGAGGATAAGTATATCTCCTGCCCTCATGCAGCTTACAGCCCCGTCAAGGGCAAAACCCTCAAATGTTGAGTAACCGTGGGTACACAGCCTGTTGGGCTCGACCTTCCAGCGAGGCCGGGAGAGCTCTGTGGCTTCTCTGATTAGGAGACCAGCAAGCCACCAAGACACACACGGGTGTGTGGTCAGCCCCAAGGTGCAGGCTGAGGTCCTTTTCTAGTTTTCTTAGGGTTGGGCCACTGACATGATCTCAACCAAAAGAGGTGATGATGGGAGAGAAAAAGAAATACATAGAAATGTGAGAAATCGGTCTGAGCCATGGTGGGTAGAACTGTCTCTGTTTGCCAGCTGTGATGCTGAAGATGGTTCACACTCGCCGAAGCCCATCTACTGATTTCCATACTACAGATTCACGTGCAAGAGAACACCCCCTCTTAGATCGATGTGGGCAGCAGGCTGAGAAACCCAGGGGGGAGAACACTCACAGCTCTAACAACGTCAGAGGCTGGGTTTCAGATATCAGTGTGGCTCAACTACGGGAAAACCATCAAGAGTACAACAGAAACAGTGCATAAATCCTGCGGGACCGGCACGCTGTGCGCCTTCCCCTCTCCTTGTGACGATGCTGCTCCTAAACCCCGGAATCCGAGGGGTCGCAAGGATGCTGGTGACATCCGGGTCCTCTCCTGTCTGAGGCAGGAAGATGACCCTGGTTTTGGGGCCAACACTCAGGGCCCTAACTGAGCTGCAAGAATGTGAGGCAGACACCAGTGTTCCTGGCTGATTCGCCTCCGACCGTCACAGTGTCACATATCCGCTCCCGGATGTTTCTGAGCAAATGCAAATCCTGTGGGCTGAACATTTCAATTAGATTTCCCTCGAATTCCACTAACGGAAAGGCCATTCCTGAAGGTGTTTCAGAAAGGCAAAGGAAGCCTGACCACAGTGAACTTCTCTGTGCACCGATCAGAGGCGATCCCGCTGATCTGTGGCCACTGCTGGCGTCCAGAGCATTTTACACAATTTCAAATTTCACTTCCGAGCCAGGTCTTCCTCTTGAAACAAAATGTAACCCAAGTGGTCCAGCGGCTATCATGTTCCATAATGAAGGTAGCATCTCAATACTTTAACGGCTAACAAAAGCACATGGTGTGCACGAGATACGGTAGAAGAAAAGGATTAAATAACGTTCTCGTGTGTAACTTTGTGACTTAGCAACAGCCCAGAAAATTCAGCTAATTTAAAGACACTACTAACACATGGAATCCTTAGAGAGCAAAGTCAGAGAGGTGAACGGCAGCCCTCGGATTGTGGTGGGACAATACACGGTCACAGTTATGATCAGGAATCAGCTCCTGGCGGAGACGATGACTCGAGGATGGAAACCAACAGACGCCAGGACAAGAGCCCGCAGTGGACGGCGGTGGCAGGCTATCCTGAGATTTTTGTGATTGTTTGTAAGATCGTGGGCGAGTGTGAAACAATTTGAGCCAACTGGATGTCGCGTTTGCTCGCGTTTGCTAACAGTTACGAAAGCAGATCCCTGTGTGTATGGGATTCGAATGTGAGTCCAGGTCTGGGTCTTGGATAAACGTCTCTTGTGTGTTTATTTCACTACGTATTTGCTTTCTGAGAAAGAAGGAGCAGCCGCTGATTGCCTCCTCCGTGTGTGGTGCTTCTGTACATCACGTCCTTGGGGATCACGATTCACCTGGGAAATGGGGTTACACGTCTCATCTTCAGGGGAGGTGCCTGAGGCTTGAGGAGGTGGCTAGCTGCCCAGCAGCAAAGCAGGCTGGAGAGGAGAGATGGTGTGGGAGCCCTGTGCTGGCCTTGCTGTCCATGGCTTTATCCCCAGTCCACCCAGCAGGGTGGTGGTGGAAATGACATATACGCTGGACCTTCAACCCCAAGCCCAGGGTTCTGGCCGGAAGCTGTATAACCTTTCAGAGCTTTCCCAAGACAACCGCGGACACTGAGAGCCACTTGCTCTCTGGAGTTCTTCACCTGGGGCCACGTAAATTTGGATGGAAAACATGAGTTTGTTTTCACTACCTCCTCACTACAAGCCAGCACTTCACTGAATTATGACTGAAGGTAACAAACTACAGCCTTGTGAGCAATGCCTTGACTTTGTCACCAACAGAAAAACAGATTTAAAAAAAAAATCACATTCTAGTTGGTGCCGACAACTTGAAAGGCCTTTTACTACGTCCAATTAGAGGAGCTGTCAGATCCGTCTTCGGATCTCAACACTAAATACGTGAATAAAGATGCACTTCTTAATTTCCTATTTTAGTCCAACACTTTTAAAAAGGTGATACATGTGTTTCGACATAATTGATTTCCTTTGAAATTCTGCGAATTTTATTCTGTGCGTTTAAAATGAAATTATTCCGAGGAGGGGTCCACGGGCCCCCCCTGATGCGGTCCTCCAGGTGGCAAGAAGGGGCTCTGAGTTCTCCGGTTCCTCTCGGACGCATGTGGGGGAACAACCAACAATGACCTTTATCTCTCCGGACCACGAGAACACCGAGGCCAGGATCCCCTTTTCAACAAAATTACTTGAAAAAAAATCACCCTAATTCCATCCAGCGGATTTCAAACTCTCTTTTTATTAGATCCGTTTAATTTACGATGATTTTCTTTAAGCTTCATACAACTTCATGGCTGGATCCTACCTTTAGAGAAACGGTCTCCCGGGAGCTGAGATGATGAAGTTTCATAGTATACGTTGTGCGAGTGATCCAAGAAGAAATGAGCGGTTCTGGAAGGGGTGGGGCCGCTGGGCCCATTCTGGGGGGCTCCTCTGTGCTGGTTTCGGGCTGGCGAGGGCACTTCCCCAGGACCCTAACGCAGTCGCTCTGCCCTCCCCAGGTGGGACTCTGGGGGCTCCCGGACCCCAGGGGGGTGCTCTCTGCGTGGGAGCAAGCTGCTGAAGAGCCAGCTTCCCTGAGAAACAGCCCCCGTCCACAGAGGGAGGTGAAAGCAATATGATTCTAGTACTTAGATGACTTTTGAAAGTTACATTTTAAAGGCTTATAATATTCAACTAGTTACGATGAACTTAAACTTGTAATACATTCAATTCCAAGTTTCCTCCATGTTATTTCTACTTTTCCCTGGCTGGGAAGCAGAGTGAAGTAGGGTATGTCATTATCCTGAAATACCTCAACACAGATTAATCCTTGCAGCAATTAATACTTATTTTGTACCATTACATCCAATTTCTGACTGGTGTCTCCTGGGAAGCAAAAATGGGCATCCAGCCTGACACTCAAAATTTATGCTAACTCCTATGTGTCAGTGAGGCAAAAATGACTGTTTTAATAACTAAGTGCACAACATGTCCAAATTTATAAAATAAGAATGGCTGCTTTTTATCAGAACCAATATAGAGTCAATTCTATAGCTCCATATTCTGATTTTTGGAAACGTCTGCTTTTCAAAATAAAAAAGCCAGAAAGCACTGCCTTACTATTTTTCTGTAAATTCTTCCTTTGATTCCCAAGTGAGTTGGGTACATTACAACTTAAAGTGTAACCCAATCCCTTCTAAAATACTGTTTCCTCATTTCTCTCATCAAAGAACTTTTAATTTAAAAAAAAAAAAATCTCCAGACTGCCTGCCAAATATTGTGACAGAGAATTAGTATTTATCTTACAGAAATTATTTTTACAATAGTAATTTCTTCAATCTGAGTAGGTTCACCAATGTAGCCATTATATTCAAAAAGCATTTCTTTCTTGAGTTTTTCAGAAATTTTGAAATGCCTCTCCCTTTCCTGGAGACAAGAAATAAAACAACAATAATTATTTTTCTCCTACGGTTCTGAAAGATGTAAAACGTTCTTCTAGGTCACACAATGTGTACCATGAGCTTATTTGGGCCCATAGATAATTCAGTAGATTCAATGGGTATGTTATCCCTTCCTTGTGGATCCAAACCTAGCAAAGTATCACTGCAAAGACATCTGGAAGGTGCACAGGGACCTACGAGGAGCAGCCGAACGCACAGGCTCTTTGGCGGGGTGGCTTCCGCCTTGCCCATGGAAGCTCATGGAAACATGGTGGCCCGAGCTCTGGATGGCCTGATGAGGACTGAGCTTTGCTTTTCACTAAGCCATCGGCCTGGGGCACAGATTCAACCTCAGCGAGCCTGTTTTCTCCTCCGTGAACTGGCAATAATGACAGCACTTGACTCACAGGCCATTGCAAGGACTGACTCCAATGGCCAACAGAAAACATTTTGCATGGCAGCCCGTCTGCATTAAGTACCGGCCCCAGAGCGGCAGCCTTCTGCTGCCAGCAGGGACAAAGGGAAGGGAATGGGGTGTCTGCTCAGATCTGCACGTTGCATGGCCAACAACTCACTCGGCGCACACGGTGTGTGGGGCGTGGTGCCATGGGGGGGCAATAGAGTTGGCATAGGTCAATGGTGTCTAGCAGGATAAGACCAGGCGTGTCTTCTGGAAAATGCGAGGTTGTTCAGAAGAGGGCCTTTCGTAGAGGAGATGGGGCTTCAAGGATGGCTGGGCCTCACCGCGTGAACGTTAGGGAGGGGCTGGTTGTGAGCTGAGCACGGACAGGAAGGACCAGCCAGGGCTGGGGAGGCTGGAGGAGGACAGACCTCCACGGGGGCCACGGCGGGCGGGGGAGGGCCGCTGTGCATGGGTAGCGCGCGGGGGCTCCTGGGGTACTCCGTAAGGGTCAGGATAAAGGATGTGAGAGGGCCAGGTCTGTGTCTCGGAGGAGTTAGGACGACGGCAGAGAGGACGGAAGGAGACAGAGAAACCGCACGGGGCATTGCCCGGGTCCAGGCAGGAGACGACGAGCTTCTAATGAGGCAGGACGGCGGGTGGAGAAGAGAAGGCAGGCGGGAAACCACGAGAGGAGGAGTCTTCGTTCATCCTGCTCCCTGGCCATGTCAGTCCCGCCGGGTGGGGACGGGGCACGTCGGGTGACTTCCCTCGGCTCCCACAGCCATGCCCTGCCCTCTACTTCCAATCCTTTGCCACCTGGTGGGTCCCAAATTGGCTTCCTCCTCTGTGTTCTCCATCTGGGGTCCTGGGTCCTCCTACACCACGTACTCCCCCCCACCCCCTCCCGGCCTCACCAAAGTGGCAAGAAGCCAGCCAGGAGGAGGGCCAGAGAGGACACTCGGGATGGTGAAGGGGTGTCACGGGAGTGCCCCGGGCAGCGCGGCTGCGGAGCCACGGCATGCCAGACCCTTGGTACACGGGTGCCGAAGGAAGGGAGGAAGGAACGAAAGGACGAGTGACGCGTGATGAGGCGGAATGGGCGAACATCTCACCCTTACTGTAGTCTGCTGACTCAGCAGCTGGGAGAGCCTGGAGGTCACCGGAAACGCTTCTGCCATTACAGCGACTCCCCTGTGTGTTTTGGGAATGCCCGATCTTCCCATTTCTTGGCGACGCAGTGACATTCAGAAACTCAGGCCACCCTGAAGGCTCCCTCTGCAAACATTACGCAGGTCTGAACCCTGCTAACCCCAGGACCGCACGTCTCCCAAGTCCCCAGGGCACACATGAGCCACTGCCAGTGGTCAGGTCCACGGACACTCAATGAACGGGCACGTGTCCACGCCGGGTCTGACTGCAAGCGGCCTGGGATGCCGAAGATGAACATGAATGGGTTTCCTGTCGTCCCCTCTGGTTACTTCTCCGCGGTGGCACTCCATGGGAGTCTTAGGTGCCACCGTGTGTCCAGTAAATGTCTAGTACAGAGTAGTCAGTAGGCACTCAATACCTGTGCCACAGGCACCGGTGAGTTACTGCCAGTTATCTCCGGGTAGGCCGAGCTCCTGAGCCCTCCCCGTTGTGTCTCAGGGTCACTGAGCTCTCCTGGGCACACGTCCTTCCGAGGCCACACTCGCCCCTGGTCAGGGAAGAAGGGCGCGGCTTTGGGATGGCCTGTCTGCGAAAGTAGGGCTTCCGGGGGGCTCTGCCAGGGTTCACCCGGGACGGTGCGTCCGCCAAGGCAGCAGGAGGGAAGGTGCGAGGTCGGTCCCGTCCTCGCCACCTGAAGGTCCTATTGTGGCCGCTGGTGGGCACGGGGACATGGAAAGGGGACATGTCGGTCCGTGGTGGCTCGTTCCACCCCCACATGTTAGACTCACACAGGAGTTTTCCAAGCCTCTACCTGGGCCTGATCCTAGACCCGGGACGTTTGACTCCCTGAGGGTCGGGCTAGGCACGGGAATGATTTCAGCCCTCCCAGGGCGTCTGACTGACCGGGCGGCTGAGGACCACTGCCAGAGGGCGAAGGACTTACACCTTCTGCACCCCGCCCTGTCTCTCCCTGCTGCCTGGTCAACCCAGCAAAGATCTCACTTCCACCAGATCTGAAATGTGGCTCCAGCAACCCACTATTAGTAGCTGCTTTTTAAAAAATTATTATTATTATTTTATTTTTTAGTAGCTGCTTTAAAAGCAGAACAAAATAAAACAAAACACACATGAAAGCTATTTTGCTGGTTCCTGAGCTGTCCCCCAAATGGCACTACCTTACTTCTAACCATGGATTCATACCCACCTGTTCCTAAGGAAGAAAACGGGCAGAACTCTCCGCTCTGGGCCTCATGCTTTAAAACAAACTTTGAATTATTGTTACTTATTGGCATTTTCCACTAACATAAGCGCCCCCAAAACTATGCTGGCCCTTAATAAGAGACCAAACCTCTCACATCCCTTCATCTAAATCAGAAAAATAAACAGAAATACAGTGACATTCTCGTCTCGCAAATTCAGATTCTCAAAGTCCACGACTCAGGGTAAAGTAAGTCGCTACTATTATTAACTGTGCCGTCAGCCGCGGGCTGTGAGCCCTCGCCGGGGAGCGAGCTATGGGAGCCCGCCAACTTGGCATGGGACTATTTTTAGGATACAGAGTCCTGCCTGTGTCCTCCTGCCCGTCCTACTTGATATCAGAACAAGCTATTTTTTCTTCAAACAGTTCAAGCCGCAGAGTCATCCTGGGTGGGCAATTATCTCTGTCACCTACACTTGGCACAGGACAAGATGACAGAGTGACTCATAAGACCTCCGCGCCAATGCATTCTCCTCGGCGAACTCCTGGCTTCACCCTCCCCTCTCCCAGCCGGGTTATCGGTGTTGACGCCCCACCTGCCCCCAATCCGCTCCCCTCCCCAGGGGCTGCCAACTCTGCTCCAGGCTGGTCCTCCGGGCCTCCCGCAGTGTGGTCCTGTGTTCACCGCACTTTGCGAACCAGCAAAAGCCTCTGGAGACACGAGGTTGAATCAGTCACAGACTTCCTGTTTGGGCTTGCCCCGGGCCGCACTGTGACCCCACCGCCCCGTCCCTGCATTGGGAGTCCTTGTTCCCCGCGCCTCGGAGTGGGACTGTATTGGGAGGCAGGGTCTTTACAGAGGTGATCATGGTAAGCTGACATCGCTAGGGTAGGCCCTAATCCAATACGACGGGTGTACTCATGAAATGAGAACACAGACACGCACGGAGGGACAAGCCCGTGAAGACACAGAAGACAACAGCCTTCTCTCGGCCACCGAGCGCCACCCACGGACAGATTCCCCTGCGCGGCCTCACCGGGGCCCCACCCTGCTGACACCTGATTTCCGACGTCTGCCTTCCCGAACCGAACCGTGAGACGGCGCATTTCTGCTGTTTAAGCCACCCAGCAGCCCTAGGGGTCTCACACAAAACGTGGGTCAGTTGTAACAGCTTGGAAGCCAACCCACTTTGGGACCCAGGGGGCTGGTGACCTTCATCACCTTTTCTGATGACACCTGCAGATGTTCCAGTCGGAAGTAAAACGCTGTTCCTAGGCCTCGACCTCTGGAAGAAGTTCTGAAGAAGGCGGCCCTCGTATATGTGTGCACGTGTGCGTGAGCACGGTTCTCGGAGGCACGCATGATGCCGAGGTTTTAAGTCCTAAGGTCGAGCTCAGGAGATGCGGCGTATCGTCAAATGGCTGGCATGCAGAGCCCGTTCCTTTTCTAGCACATTCTGACCCTGCCAGCTTCCTTTATTTAGAGATCCCAGAGACTGATCCAGGAGGCAAACAGACGGTCCTGGAACTGCTGACCAGTCTGGAGCTCAAAAGCTAAGATCTGAGATGCTTCAGGTCGCCTGCTCTCACCGTTCTGCCGACGCCCGGCCGGGTGTCAGCTCTCTGCAGACACGCACGGTTCTTGCGCGGGTCCCAGTGAGCGGACGACTGCCCGGGCACAGCCAGCAGCTGAGGTAGCCCCCCGGGTTGGCCCTGCCCTGCCTGACCGGCTTCCTGACGGTGGCTCGGGTTCCAGAGCCTTGCCACTCACTGCTAGAATTAGAACGAGACGTATCGATTTCGCCTGACCGTGGAGCTACAGTTCCCTCACCTGTACAGAGACCATCGAGAGACGAGCACCGAGTCAGGCGAAGCAGCCTGGGGGCTCACTTAGCTGGCGGGGACTGGACTTGGAGCAGGGCGCCGCCAGCAGCAGAGCGTCTGCCTGCTGGCCTGCGTCGTGTGCTTGGCTCCGAGAAAGCAGAGGAGGAGTGAGGAACAGTCTTTCAAGAGCCATCTGGTTCCCTGCCCCTGGCAGCGTCTAACTAATTGAAAAGGGGACACTCAGGAGGTACAGTGATGCGAAAACGGAGCTCTGAGTTAGAGCCCCCTTGAACGGCTTTTGGGGACCCTTCTGCTTGAATAACTGCAAGCAGAGGGTCTCTGTGCTGTCATTCCATGATCCCAGGCTCCGAACCCGATGTATATGCCAGTGAACTCCCCTGCACTTCCTAGGAGCTGGGCCCTCCCAACGTTGATGCTCCTGAGCCCAGGCTTCTAGACCCTGTTCTCGGAAATCTCCACAAATGGAGTTCACACGTGGGGCTGCCTACTAGGTGCAAACCCTGGGCTCACCCTGCAACCGACCTAACTTTCCACACCAACATTTTACAGATCCAAATGTCGGAAATCCTCCCCTCGAGCTATAGATCTTCTTTTGGTTTGGTAAACGATGAAGGATGTAAGTAATGGTCTGAAGTTTTAGCATTTTCACCAATTCATTTTAAAAGTATGGGAATTGTTCACTCAGTTGCAGAAAACCAAAAGAATTACCTAAAATGTCTCCGTTTAGTGAAAAGAAGGACTAGTAATAGACAGTAACAGGCAGGGCAGATGCGTCGCTATCTGCACATAGAATACATCATACAGGCAACGAATGGAATTTCATTTAAAACAACCACAGTCCATACGGCAGCACAGCCAACCAGGCAGGGGAGGGTCTCATGAAATGACTGAACTTAGCACATTGCATGATAACCCCGAACTTTTTATTTTCTGCACAAAACTGCTAAGCAAATCTTTTGTCAATATTACCAATGGAACCTTTAAAATTATTTGGCGATTTCTCTGAAGGCATAGAAACAAAACAAACTTAGTATATCCTCAATTCAGAGTTAAGCTGAGCAGTTATGCAAGAGGAAAACAAGCCTTTAACTTTGTTGCTTAAGAGAAATGAATCCTAAAAAAGAAAAGCCAACAGATGGAGGAACTGAGCTACAGGAGAATGACTCTTTCTCTTAAACTAATTATTGGTTTGGTAGCAGTCCCGGTTCTCTTTGAATACCTAATCAGGTACTTTGATTCCTTTCCCAAACCCCATTACCTTTAACTACGGAAATAATTTGGTAACTACAGTATGTGCACTGCACAGTCTGTAGGCAGGGACTTCATAAAAGGAACTGCTCAGGTCCCGGAAACACTCTTAGAATCCTTTTGAGCACAGAGTCTTGAAGCGTAATGATTTCACTTCTCTGATTCTCACACTGCATTCTGAAGAGGTTGTGTGTATCCCACACCTGTGTCTTCTGGGTGTTGAAGTCAGCGCAGAAAATGCAAAGGAACTGAACTGATGTTTTCATAAGTTGCTGCGTTCCTGCCTTCAGTTACATCTTTTACAGTCCAGCTGATAATACAACATGCTTGGTGGAGGGCCCTGAGTTCAACTGAGTGATATTTTGAAAATAATAAATAAAAATATTGATAATTATTTTCAACCCTGAAGTCTCTAACTTGCAACTGGCGTGCAAGACTCAATTTCAGTCATGCAGGAAAGGACCACGGACCCAAGGACCTGCTTATTTTAAGAGAAGTGCACAGGCCTGCATGCGTAGCACTAATTTACACAGGGAAATCGTGTGATTTACAAAGATGTATCTCTTTTTGAGAAACTTCCTCATTTCCCATTTGGAATCTTTACTTTCCTATATCTTTCAAAATGCAGGCTGTGACCCAAGGGACCTCTAGGATCTCCTCCTAACCTAAAATGTCATGATTCCGTGGCTCTATAAGGCAAAACGACATTCCTCTTCCCCTGGTCCCCAAAGTCATCTCACTGTGGAGAATGAATGAAGGTAAGACACTGTTCCAAAGAATTCTGTTTAGCAATGATTTAAGAAACAGGTAACAAAGTCATTTTTTTTTTTCAGAATATTTTCCCACATCATTTGTATAAATTCTGTTCAAAAAATAAAGCGACCCCCCCATTCCTGTGGCTCATATTTAATTTCAGGCACCTTACATCAGATCCAGTACTGAACGGAAAGAATTCAGAACGAACGTTCTCACAATAAACCATTAAAAAGCTCTCTCTCAGTTAAAGATGTCTTTCCAGGGCTGTCATATCCATCCCTTTCCTAACTCAAGAAATGAATGTAAATCCCAGAAAAGATAGGCTGGCAGGATAGTTACTTGGCACCCTGCACTGGCATTAGGATGCTATCTGAGTGGGATCCCAGGGGTTCCACCTCCAGTGAACTTGGAAGAACCAGCATGATTTGATCGGTGTGAGAGACCCTGCAGTAAAAGGGACACAGGCAGGTGACAGGGGACTCATGCTTCTGATATGCAGGCTGCAGAATGATCTAATCGAGAGGTCATTCAGGGTCTGCTAAATAAAACAATGATTCTCCATAAATCTACAGTTGCCCATATGAAAGTATGATTTTATTAACTGTTTGCTATTGATTTTGAGAAAATATCAACCAGCTCAAGCATGATCAAGGACACAGAAGTGTGGAAAGACAAAACGGTCATGCCCCTGTCTGCAGCCAGGGGGGAACACATTTCAGAAGACCCATTCATTCCTTGCGCTGGGGTTCCCTGGATTTCTTTTGGTAAAGCTGCCATCTGGCACAGAAGACTCTGGCATCCAGCTCCCTGCCCCCCAGCCCAGATTTCACCACTTAGTTAAAAACATCTTAAGCCCTGATAAAGGATTAAACTCCTGGAGTCACGAGGAAACCCAGGGAAGAAACAGATCTGAGAAAGAAGGGAACGGAGGTGATGGTTCTGGAAGGTGCCAAGCGTTTCCTTGAGAGTCTGGCCTTGTCACTTAAGGAACCACGCAAACCACACCTCCTCACCTCAGCTTCTCCCCGCGAAATTTCTCAAGAGCACAGTTTTCACCTTTGCCCTAGATGCTGCTCAGAAAGAGCCAGGAGAGGAGGGAGCAGATTCAGCAGCTGGCCAGGCCTCCACAGAGCACCCCAGCTGCACAGCACCCACCGGAGATGTTGGGGAGTAGACCTTCCTGTGTGTGCGTGTGTGTGTGCGTGTGTGTGTGCGCGTGTGTGTGCAGGCGCGGGGAGGGGGGCGAGTGATAAACTCGCTTGAGCATTCAGATCCTGAGTCCATGTAAAGTGCCACCCCCAAGCGATGGTGGGGTCCGAAGTGGGGAGAAGCGGACGATGGGGACGGGACGGGAACGGAGAGGGAGACGAAGGGGGCGGGGAGGGAAGAAAGGGAGAGAGGGGGCGGGAAATCAGAGGATGTGGTGGAGGGCAAAGGGGCCGAGCCAGAGGTGGGTGGGCAGTGGAGAAAGCCATAAGCACAGAGGGTGGCGGGATGGGGCGCGAGGGAAGACGGCGCGGGCTCAGGCGCGCGAGGAACCGGGGAGGAAGGCAGCGGAGGGTCCGGGGAAAAGCCGGACAGTGAGCTCACGGTCGCCGAGGCAGGGAGCGCGGGCGACAAGCCGCGGAGACCCGGGACCGGGTGGGACCGTAGCGGCCGGAGGACGGCGCTGCGGGGCGCGGGCCCGAGGCGCCCGGCGCGTCGCCCCGTCGGAGGCGGGTCCCTGGTTCCCGCCGCGGCCGCGCGGCGCCCCGCGCCCCCTGCCCTCCCCGCGCGCCCGCGCGCCTTACCTGGCCCTTGACCAGGCTGGCGGCGAACTGGCGCATGACGGCCTCCACGGTGTAGGCGCTGGACCAGCCGCGCGGCGTGAGCAGCTCCATGCAGATGGCGCCGCCGTCCAGCACGTAGCCGTTCTCCAGGCGCGGGCTGAGCACCCGCATGAAGGGCGGCGAGAAGGGGAAGTTGTCGGGGAAGGTGAGGTTGAGCAGGATGAACTCGGTGTTGGTCTCCTTCATGTCCTGCCACAGCACGGAGTCCTTGTCCACCTGGTGCAGCTTCACGTTCCAGTCGAAGAGGCTCTCGTCCACCAGCTCCACGGAGATGAAGCGGTCGCTGAGGCGCGCGATGTCCTGCAGCTCCTTCATGAGCCGCCGGCTGCGCACCTGCGTGCAGTGCTGCTGGCGCGCCGCGGGGACCAGGCTGCCGCCCGCGGCCACCGCCGCCGCCGCCGGGCCCGGCCCCGCCCTGGCGCCCGCCGCCCGCTCCCGGGGGCCCCCGGCGCCCGCCGCCCCCGCCGCCCCCGCGGCCGGCTGCGGCGGCTTGTCGCGCGGGGTCGGCTCCGCCGCGCGCTTGCCCTTGCCCTTGCCGGGCCCGGGGCTCGCGTCGCCCGCGCCCCCGGGGGGGTGCTGCTGCTGCTGCTGCTGCTGCTGCTGCTTGTGGCCGCCGCTCTTGGCGCCGCCCTTGCCGCGCAGCGACGCGCTCTGCTGGCCGCCGCCGCCGCGGTGGTTGTGGTGGTGCTTGGGGTCCTCGGTGTCCCGGTTGTGCAGGCGGATGAGCCCGATTTTGCGGAGCAGCGTGGCCATTTTAGGCTCGGCGCCGGCGGGGTGCTCCCCTCGGCTCCTGCCCCCGGTGCCCGAGAGCCGGGGCGCGGGGGACGCGGGGCGGCGGCGGCGACGGCCGAGCACTCAGCGGGGCGCGGCGCGGGCCACCCCCGGCGCCGGCGGCCGTGGCGCAGCCGAGTGGGCAGCACGCGCGCTCGCCGGCCGCTGTGTCGCCGCTGTCATATGACGGGGCCCGCTCCGGCTCGGGCTCCGGCCGCCGGGCGAAGGCGGGCGTGCGGCGGGCGCGGGGCGGCTGGTCGTCTCCCGGCCGGTCCCTGGGCGCAGCCCCCGGAGCCCGGTGTCCGCGGTCCTTTGTGCGCGGCCGCAGCCGGGCTGGCCTCGAGTCCCAGCGCAGCGCCGGGGCGCGCAGAACCGCCCGCAGCGCCCCGGAGGCAGCGAGGTGGCCGCGGGCTCGCGCCGTGCGCGCCCGCCGGGCCGTGCCGCTCTGGCGGCTACCGCGGGGCCCCAGCCGCTGCCGCTCGCGTCGCCGCCGCTGCGGCTGCTGACATTGCAGAGGCGGCTGCTCCGTCTGAGCCGAGCGCGGCGCGGAGGGGGCGGCCCTGCCGGCCGTGGAGGGGGGGCGCGGGGCGGAGCCGCGGGCTTGCCTGCGCCGTGCCGCCCCCGCCGCCCGCCCGCCGCCCGGCTCCCGCGGCGACACGCCACGGCCGCTGGGGGGAGACAGCGGCGCGCGGCGGGCCGGCCGGGCGCGGGGTGCGGAGTGGCGGCGCGGGGCCGAGCGGCCGCAGAAGCCGGGCGAGGCCCGGGAGCCGCGAGAGGAGGGGCGCGCGCGCACTCATGGGGGTCGCGGAGGCTCAGGATCCTTCGGACCGGGATCCCTCCTCGCCGCGGCCCCCGGTCCGAGCTTCCGACCTGGCTTCACCTCCTTACAGCAATCCGGAGGGGAACGGGTGTCGGGAAACGGTAGAAGCAACCTGTTTATGGATTCCTTGGGACCGGATGGAGCCCAGCAGCCCACACAGCAGTCCCGGGCCGGCGGAGGCCCGAGACCCGGGACAAGCAGCGGGGACCTTTCAGAAAGACTGTGGAGTAACCGGGGCCTGGCGGGGAGGACGCGGGCAGCGCGCCCGCCGCGGAGCCCCTCCAGAATAGCCCCTCGAGTCACGACTTGAAGGGGTGAACGTTGCGCGAAATCACCCCCTCCAGTCCGGCTCCGCTCCTGCCCAGCACGCCACTGGGCCGCGGCGTTCAGAAAGGGGGAGGAGGGGAACGCGGAGCACTGCCTTTCGAGTCGTTCCCAAAACTGCCCGGGGAAACGCATCCGGCGCAGGCGGGTGCTCAAGGCGCAGGGCCGACCCCTCTGCGCCCCCCTCCCCCAAGGGAGTCCCGGGTGCCCGCGGCCCACAAGGAGATCGCCCACGGAGGGGGAGGGGATCCTTCTCCAACCTGGACGCTTCCACCCCTCTTCTCCGTTTCTGCCTTTAACCCATTGAAACTTAATTTTTATCTGGTGAAATTTCAAGCAAAAAGCTTGTTCGGGGCTCCAGAAGCCGGGACGACCGAAGGACCAGCGAAGCTCAGAGGTTTGCAGAGGTTTGCGCGGCCGCTCACAGGCCCGGGTGTGCGGCCGGACTGCGCAGGGGTGAGAGGCGTGCACATCTCCCAGAGATATTGGAGAAATGACCCCTTAAATCTCAATAGCTAAGAACTGTACATTTCACTGCTCTCCGGGACTTGGGTTCCGACTTGGGGAGCCTCTGAGTTCATCAGCAGAGCCTGTTCATTCTGGCGCCATCATTTTTTTTTTTTTTTAAAGCCTCTTTATTATCTTCACTTTTTCCAAGTTATTAAGTATTTTCATGGCGAAAAATAATTCTACAGGTCACTGCGAGGACTAGTCGAGACCGAATGGGTCTGGAGCTAGGTTTTCTGGGGTTGCCTACAGGGAAAAACAGGTGTTAGCATAATCCTCTCCAGCTTGGGGCTGTGATCCAGGGGCACAGTCCCCTGGAGAGAGGACTGTATACAAAGGTGCATATGCTGGAGGCTGTGTTCAGGTGGGCAGGCCTCCGAGCAGTGTGGGGGTCCAGGCAGGACCAGGGGTGGTGATCCAATTTCAGCTGCAAGTGACTGCAGGTCTGTTTGTCTAGGTCTCATGGGGGTTTCTGGTAACCTCGTTTTGTCCAGCACTGTCTTGTAAGGATAGGTTGAAAAGGAAGATGATGATGTCTGTCTGTCTAGTACTATGAATTCATTTAATCTGCAAGAAGAGAGGTATGTGGTGGATGGTGAGATTGGAGGGGGGTATGGGCAGGCATCGCACGTTTTCTCATTTTATGGCCTCAGAAGCCCTCTTGGGTTTTATCCGAGCCATTGTACTGATGAACAAACCGTTCGAAGGATGCTCAGCTTAGCCTTGTGCTGCGATCTACACCCTGGTCCCCGCCTCTCCGTTTTGTAGTCTGGGTTGACCAGCTGTTCCTGACCACACCTTGCACAGCCACAACGCAGACTGGGTGGGGTATCAGCACCAGCCCCTGGCGGGTAAGAAAACCCCCACCAGGATGGCTGTGACTGTCATCACTGATGTCAGCTGAGCTTGGGTGAGTGAGGCCTCAGAGAAACATTTGTGGCAGCGACAGTAGCCATTTCTACCTGAAGTCGGGAGGTCATCCAGTGTGATTTGGGAATGGTGTAGCTGAAATCCCAGATAGTTAACATAAAACCTCTATGTCTGAATGGGATTATTACTAGAGTGGTCACATAGTTTATTACCTGAATGTAGATACTTTTTGAGAGTGAAGTGCTAGCCAATGCAGGACTGCCCAATACCCAAGATGGTAGCCATCTTATTTCGCACCTATCCATCATGCTTATAGAATCTCCATCAAGTCTTGAAAGGACTAAAGCTAAATGTTAGGGAAAAAATGGGAAAAAACCTAGATTTATAACAAGAAGGGAAGCAGCAAGTAAACTTTACCTAATCTACTTGAGGGTGTATTATGCAGCAATCACATTATAGTTAGGAGGATTATATAGCAAAATGAAAATATTTATGATCTACATAATAATTTCAAGTGAGAAAGCAGAGCAAAATTTTATCCACACTGTAGCTACAACAACATAAAACTATGCATAGAACCAAAGAGGAGTTGGAGAAAAATTTACATGGTAACAATGACGACAGATCCAAACGTTTGCTTCTGTGACAGCATGGTCGGGAGGTGCAGGGCTGGGAGGCGAGCCCGGACGGTTTGCAAACCTCCCTCACTCTCTTATCTCAGAAGATTCTAGAAAGTTCTACCGCTCCAGAGAAAGGGATAGATGAATGGATACCTACTCAGCCAGTAATGTGTAGAGGCTACCTTTTGTTGATATAGCTAATTTTTTATTTGATTCTCAAATACTCTGAAAAGGAATATATTACAATTATAATGAAAAATTGTTAACAAATTTTAAAATTAGCTTATAGGATAAGTTTACATTGAGACAGTCAAATTGAGAGCTTTTAGTTAAATAAAATAATCTCTAAGGCAGTTGTGAGTCTCTTGCTTCTCTGTTCTCGAGTAGTGATGGGTGGGGAAGGGGACACTTCGGGAATGTCTGCAGGAAGAACCTTGCCAAGCTACCATAGAAGGAAAAGAGGGAGGAACGGAAGCTGGTTGTCTTGGTCACTGATCTTCTGGGAACTGCACTGTCCCTGCCAATGAGCATTTGAATCAATGGTCCAAGGGGCCAGCTTTCTCCAGTTACAGTTTTTCTAAAGAGATGACAAAGTGGGGTTTTCCCCTTTATTCTTTGCCTCAGAGGACTACACCCCAGTTTGTCTATTTCTTCTTGAGTTCCAATCCTGTAATCACAGAGGCATCAGCCAGACCACGTCAAAACACCTGCCCCCAACGCATACACACTGTTCATTCTCTCAAGTGGAGGTGGTAAGATTACTATCAAAACTCAAAAACATTTCCTTCCAGAAGAACTCACTCCAAGGCAGCGTAGGGTGGGTCTCTGATGTCAGCAGCTCACATAACAAATTTATGCCACTCACTTACAGACCATCAAAGCTAGCCCTTAGATGCACTTGCCGCATCACAAGTGCCATGTATTTACTTAATGTTCATTACCTCGGTACCTACTAAGTAGGTGCTGTATTTATTTCCCCTTTATAAATGAGTAAATCGAGAGACATTGAGGTCTCCGCCAATCTGATGTAACAGCAGGACACTGGGTTAGAAGATAAGGGCCCAGTGAGCGTTCCTCCTGGTGAGTGGGCGGACTCACTTCAGAGGCAGTAACTGCTTCAGGCTGGGGCAGGGGGGCTTTGGAGCCCAGGGCTGGTGGTTCCATCTAGATGCTCTTAGCCCAGCTAGAGCAGGAGGAGCTCCCTTGGGATGGTTCAGGGGCATAATTCCGGTGTCATTCAAGCCACATGGCCTCTAAAACAAATTCCTGACCAACCTGGAGCGTCTTCGGGGGACATTTATACATTCCTTTTTGGGTGATAAACTCTACAGTCGGTAAGCAAGGACTCTTGACTTCTATAACTGGGATCTGAAGGTGACGGCCCGGGCTTGGAATGGTGTCCCCACAGAGCACGTGTTCTGGGAGCGTGCTTCACGAGAGTCGCTCTCCCTCACTCTTAACTCACGGGGCCCTCACGCTGCTCTTAATTTCCAAAACTTTTCTTCAGGGACCAACCCACTTACCATTTTCCCATCCAAACCTAACTCAGGATAGTATGTGGGTTTGATGTCCTCACCAACTTGGATCAATGAGTAGAAGCTGCGGTGCTGTGATGAGGGCTGGCGTCGGGTTTGGAGAACGTGGCCATCAGTTACGGTTGTCTGCCGTAAGTGCCCAGTGGGCAGCTTTCTGAGTACCGGGCTGTCTGACTTAACTTCAAGAATTCTGGAAGAAAAGGCCTTGGTTAAACGAATTCATATGAAATTTTAAGTAATGCGTAGTTCTCTAGAAGGACTGATGATTTAAAAGAGTGCTTGCATTAGTTAGAACACTGGTTAAGTTGCTTTAACAAGAAGTAATCTGGAGGCTCAAATAAGAAGTTAATTTCTCTTGTATGTAATGGGACAGACAGGGCAGTTGCCACACAGCTTTCTTGGTGGTTTCAATTGCTGTCTTCTCCTGGTTGTGGAAATGATAGTCCTTAAATGCCGTGGAGGTTAGATACACCACCTTTACTCATACTCATGCTACACCTGACTCCGAGGAATCTTGGGAGGAGCAGTCTTGCCCTGGACAGCAGGTGCCAGCTCCCGCTCACTATAAGGAAACGGAGGTCTGGACCCTGGGAGTCACTTAGGAATCCTCACCACATGTACTTTCCTAGTAAAGTTCCTAAAGGTCAATTTAGGAGAGCGGAGCTGTAGAATGAAGGGTTTTGGAACATGCATGCAGGCAATCTTTATTTGGCATTTCCTCTGACCTGCCCCCGAGCAATTCCCCACTCTGCCCTTCGGATTGGGACACAGGTTTCTGCCAGTACAATTTAACACCATCCTGCAATTGCTTTGGAGTATAAGATCTCTCCACGTGGACCCAACATGGCACGTGTCCCCTCAGGGCGAGCCGGGCTCCGGGTTTGGTGGCAATGAAACGTGGTGGGTAAGTGTTGAGGATGATCGGCCCTCCCCTTACAAGTCAACTTCCTTGGGCAAGACTGTTATGTGTCTTCAGGCAAAGGAAGGCGAGCTAGTGTCCTCAACCAGGTGAGGAGAAATTACTTTTTGGGCAAGGAACACTCAAAGGGGCCACGCTAATCTTCTCTGTATCCTTCCAATTTCAGTATATGTGCTGCCGAAGCGAGCACAAGGAACACTCAAAGGATACTAGGGTCGTAGGTTCTCAAAACTTTCTAAGTCAACCCAGTGGACCCATTTCAGTGGTCAGGGTGTTGCTTTTCCCAATTGATGCCCTAATTCTGCATAAGAGGGTTGGCCAAGCTGTGAATTCAAAGCACTATTTAATTCTGCAACTCCAAGAATCAGATTTGGGGATTGATTTTTGGCTGTACCAGTCCTACAGCTGTAAGAGTCAGGATAGCCTTTAGGCCGCCCATGGGGCATTCTGCCAGCTCTAACTCTTCTTGAGCTCAGAGTTCCCATCCTGAGGCTTGCGATTTTTCTCCTGTGAGCTGTCCCAGGCAGTCAGACGCAGCCCTCCTGAGCACCCCCAGTGGCGTCAGCATTCCTGCCCCGGTCAATCGCCAAGGGCACAGCTACTTGCTCCTTGCTTCCTGCGTCCTTCATCTCAGGCCACAGACGGTGTGACCACAGAGTGGTGATGCTGCTGCTCTATGTATTGACCTCAGCATGGAGCCCATCACTGGGTCCAAGCTCAGTGCTGTTTGGGAGCCTGCTCAGTGCTGGAACCTGCTCCTGGTCCTCAGCCCTGTGTTAATCGGGGTCTGACGAGGAGCACAGAAGCACGCTGTGTTTCCATGCAAGAGAGTCAACCCAGGTAGCTGGTGACAAGGGTGCTGAAATGCTTAAGAAACAAAAGAAGAAAGGGGGTGCCAAAGGAGCCAAAGGAAAGAGGGGTGTTCCCCTAAGGTGTTAGCCGCTCACTTCCTAGAGTGGGAGCGCGGGGGCCACACAAGAAACCACTGTGGGAGCTGGAAGGGCAGCAGGTGCACGGCCCCAGGGCTGCCTGAGTCCACAGCCGCTTGGCCTCTGCCATCACTGGTGCATCCGCAGGGAGCCAGCCCCGTGGCACAACACCTTCCTTCATTTGGGACCTTGGAGAGTCGGGTGGTTCAGTGCCACAGGTGAGGGTATGTGGCTTCCCTGGAGGCGCCGGGGAGAACCATCACTGTGGCAATCTCTGCATGGCTCCTCCTGGGCTATGCTGAGCTTTTGGGCCAGAGAGGGACGGGTCTGAGACAGCTTTTGTAATTACGGAATACAGACTTTGCCTGGCAGTTGAAGGAAAGCTTGAGTGATGAAATGAGTCATGCGTTCTTTTCTGAAGAAGAAACCCGCTTGGTGGTAAAGAGATTTCAAGAGATAATCATCTCATTTTTCCTGTCCTTTTCATCTTCGCTTGAGGCAAGGCAGCTACCTTCTGGTTGTGTGGAAGTGTGAAATGACAGTTGATATTGTGTGTCAAGGTGGCATCTCTATTCAACGTTACCTTAAATATTCGGTCTAAATATAGGTCGGAATATAGTGTTCTGAGAAAGGAAAGTCAGTTCTGCTTCCTGGCACAGCTGAGGGGTGGTGAGTGAAATATTAGAATTAGCTGAAACTGAGAACATGTATTATCCGAATCTTACGCATTTTCAAAGCATTAGAACGTAGTGTGATCTCTTGAGCCTCTTTGCTGTTTATCTTACCAGCAGTGTAAGACAGTGAATGTCTTCTTGCCTCACGTCAGCTTTGAAAAATACAATTAAAAATAAACCTTGCATATTTCATGCTCAGAAATTGCATCTTATTTTAAAAGTTATTTTAAATAGAGGATTAATTTACATACCATGAAGTGCATGGGTTTTAACTGCACATCCCAGTGGATTTTGAAAAATGTATGCATCTGCGTAACTTACACCCCAATCAAGATATGCACTAGTCCCGTCACTCCGGAAAGTTCCTTTCTCGTCCAGCCCACCCCAACCTCACCCCCTCCCTCCACCAGAAGCATGCTCTGCTGTGACTTTCATCACCATAAAGTGGGTTCGTCCATGTTGTGTGTGTGTCGATCGTTCATTTGTATTGATGAGCAGAATCCACTGCGTGAACATCCCACGATCTGTTCATCTGCCTTCCTTGGGAAGGACATTTGGATCCTTGCAGTTTTGAGCGTGGTGCACAGAGCGCCAATGCACACTCGCAGGCAGGTCTTCTGGAACATACGTCTTCACTTCTCTCTGGTCTGTGACGAGAAGTGGCAGGACTGTTCAAAGGCTAGGCGTGTGTTTAACTTGACAAGTATCTTCTAAATGCTTTCCACGTTGACTGGTCCAGTTAACACTCCCGCCAACATAATTGCCACGAAACAAGCAACAGGCTCATCTGCGGACAAGAAATTTGGAGGAGCCCTTGGGAGACAATAGCAGATTGGAGCAAATTGTCAGAGAATGGAAAATCCACAGCACAGAAGCTCTTCTACAAAGCTTGGAGCCGTTTCATTCTGAGTGGAGAACAAGAACAAGGAGGGGTTCCCCAGAGTCACCAAGGGGCTCCTGGCTGTGTCAGCAACAGGCAGCGCTGGAAGATGTCCCCAGACTTTGGAGAAAGTGTGGTGGAGCTAGAGACCCCAGGATGAGGGGGAAGTCGCTCCCCTGGGTGACCAGTACCAGTTGGTTCCTTCTGGAAGGATACCCCTCACCTCCAACGTTGGGAGACAAGAAACTCAGGATCAGCCTCCCTCAGGATTCGGGCAGGAATTCCCGGGCAATCACGGATTCACAGGGAATAAAACTCCACCAAACGTTTGAGAAAAAGCGATTCTAAACAAAGAACGGACGTCTGAAACAATGCTAAAAGAGCAAAACCAGAGATTTTAATAGAGTCAGCGATAATCCTCAGGAGCCATTTGAGATAAAATTCGGTCTGCCGTCCTCCCGTGGGTGCATTTCTGAATGCGCTCTTACCGAGGGACTGGATGCGCGTGCAGCTGGGTTAATCCAGGAATGCGTTCTTAAGTAGAAAAACCGGTGTCCTGATCACAGCAGTCCCCACCGGTGATGCTGCCTCTCCAGAAACATGTTTCTCAGCTTCCCTTTGAGTCGAAACCTGGTGCTGCAGGCAAGAAGGAGGCAGAGCGTCTCCTGAGCCGTCATTTTATGTGGTCGTTGTTGGAGCGCTGATTCCTGCCCCCACTGTCCTATGAATTTACTTGGTAAGCTGGGGATTGACTCTCAGTGGGTCTCAGGGGCGCGGCCAGCCTCAGCGAGATCCCACATTGCCTGGAGCCACATGACCCCACAAACTGTAGGGCCCCATGTGGGAGACACGCCACTGGTTACCCCATACCGGAAAGAGTCACAACTGCTGTTTAACAGCCAAGACCGAGGCCATGCCACAGGGTCGCTGAGCTCAGATCGTTTCCTGGTATCCCTGGCGGGGGGTTAGGGAAGGGTTGTGTCTGTGGTGTGTGACAAGAGCCCCCGACAGACAGACAGACAGACAAATCCGCTGACCGGGCAGCTCTGGCGTGGAAGTCTTTCAAACACACAGAAAGGGCCGGAAGGGGAGGGCGACACACTCACGTCTAGCTTAACTGACAGTAAGTGTGATCGAGGGGAGAAAGGATGGGACCAGTCAGTGTCTAGCATCATGACGATTTTGATGGAATGCGGAGGTCGTAATTAAGGCGTAAGGCTATTGTTGTCCCATCATGATTCTGGAATCCCACAGTATCCCAGAGTGCAAGAGTGTTTAACTGGACGAAAGCAGGATATCGAGACGTCAGATGTTTATTTCAGGAGCGAGCGGTGTTTTTGGATTTATGCTGCTGATTCTGAATTGCCTCTATTCCGCGAAACCCATGTTTGGGTTTCATTTTGTCCTTTAGCTTGTTATAAATGTAAATTTTAATTATAAACATTTCTGCAAGAAATGTACGTGTGTGGGGCAGATGGGCTGTTGCATACACAGGCACCATGACAGAAAAATCTATAGTAATTCATTAGAAGCAAGTGGACCCTTTTAAAAATGTCTCCGATGTCCCATTATCGTGCTTGCAAGGTGCTGTATTTTAGTGCACAACGATACTGCGACGACCCTTTCCTCTTTGCCTGGGGCTTGCATCTCTCTGTGGAAACCGGCTCTAGGAGTCAACATGGCAGAGAAGGCCGGGCTGCTTGTCATTCTGTGGGCGAGCAAGCCAGGAGAGCGGGGCTTCCCCGCGGGCACGGGCGCAGCTTCTGTGAGGCTCCGTGACGCCTGGCGCTGCTCTTGCTGCTCTAGGTGGCCTTCCTCCCCTTCCAGCACCTTTGTTTGGGCCTGGGTGGCTCAGAGGCAGCAGTCAACCCTTCCTGCCTGGGTGGCTCAGAGGCAGCAGTCACCCTTCCTGCCTGGGTGGCTCAGAGGCAGCAGTCACCCTTCCTGCCTGGGTGGCTCAGAGGCAGCAGTCACCCTTCCTGCCCGGAGGGTGGTAACTGGTGATGGACATCCAGGCCGAATTAGCATTTAACTCTGAAGGTATTCAAGGCCTTCAAAATAGCGCTTACCCTTTCTCAATGCCCGGCCGGGCGCGATTTGCTTATTAGTGTCCTGTCCTCTTTTGGTCTAGTCTAGCCGCGTTTTTCATTTTTCAAAAAATGCTAACTCGACTTCACTTCTGTCTAATAAGCTTTGACCTAGTGTTATAATTCTGCCCTATACCGTCCTCCACTAATGAAAGGTAACCCCTTCTCTCCGCCACAAAATATTTGTCTCCAGGAAACATGTTACAGGCAGGAAAGGAGTATTCTGGGCTACGGCTGGAGCGCTCGATGTGAAGCCCTCTCTTAAAGAAAGGGAATGACCCTCTAAGTCTTTGGACGGCTGTTCCCAAAACGGCTGGAACTCCTCCTCCACCTCCCACTGGGATGTGGCCAAACCTGGAGGCCTCTTTCATCCCAACCTGCCTGGCCTGCCGCCTGCATGATGGTCCAAAGCTTTCCTGCTGCCCTTCGCACTCCCGAGTGGGCGATGGGAGTGGGGGATGGGAGAGGCTTCTACCACCTCCCTCGGAAACCGTCCCTCTGCAACCTCATCTTTTCTGAGAATATATTCTATTTTCCTAGCACTACTTTTTCATCTAGGCAGCAATATGTTTCTTGAAAAGAGATTTTATTCAGAGTTAGCCTCCGCGGAATAAAAAATTAGGCAATTTGAAAAGATAGATATTGCTTCCTCCAAACAGATACCTTAAACAGACAAGCCACGAGCTGTACACACACACACACACACACGCATGCACACACACATGCGTGCACACACACACACATTTTAAAAAGCAATTGCCATCTGCCCGATAGAGAAGAATAGCTCTGTGGGAATTAGGTTTATTGTGTAGCTTTATAATTAGGATGCCTCCAAACAGAGTAATATCCTTATCAGAATTCATGAACAACGCCTTCTAATATTTTCTTTTTGTTTTCAAACTCATTATATAAACACTATTTTGGTTTTCAGATGGAAGAATTTAGAATGTTGTCCGGAAGGGCAGAGCATTGTTGTGCCAATGTATTTGTATTTTTTGAGAGTCAGAGGAAACGCTGGCCCTGAGGCGTGGATCGCTCTCCAGGGGTCTCAGCCGTTTCCTCTCATGAATGTGTGCGTTGAACTGCCCGCCTGGTCTGAGCACCGGGGCCGTGTGTGGGCTCCAGCCCCTCCAGCCCTCCTGTTCACCCCGCTGCCCCCAGGGCTCCCCCTACTCACCTTGCCCTGTGTCCCCACCGCCCCCCGCTGCTCCCCATTTCCACTCTCTCTGCTGGATAACGATCTCTCCTTCACACCGAGGGCCTCGCTCCCCATGAGACACCCTTAGCTCACCTTCCTCAGTTTACCTGTGGCCCCTGGTGTACGGTCACTCGGGTTATTCAGTCATGCTTCCACGAGTGTGGGTCGGGGCGAGAGGAGTGCCGTGTCCCTGCCCAGCCCAAGACACACATTCGCACATCTCCCCCGTTGTGGGCTGAACTGTGTCCTCCCCACCTTCCAAATCTACACCGTGAAGTCCCAGCCCCCCAGGACTTCAGACTGCAACTGTATGGGGGGCGGGGGCCTTTGTGGTAGGAATTAAGGCAAACTGAGGTCATTTGTGAGCCCCTGAGCCAGGACAACTGGTGTCCTCACGAGAAGAGGAGATTAGGTCACAGACCACACCCGCGGAGCGGGGAGCGCGGGAAGCCACAGAGAGAAGAAGCTGGCCATCTCGGGGCCCAAGGGAGAAGCCTCAGAAGAAACCAGTCCTGTCTGTGCCAGGGTTGATCTTGGATTTCTGTCCTCCAGAACTGTGAGGAGATGGCGCTTTGCTGTGGGAGTCCCAGTAAACCGGCACACCCTGCTGAAGAAGTCGCCCTTCTGCGTTTGTGCAGAACGCGGGGAGATGTGGTTGCGCAGGGATTCGTGTCTGCTCTGGACGGTTGTGGCTTCCGTTCTCCACCCTCCTCTCCGGCTAGTTTGGGAAGCACCGCGTTGTCAAGGCTTACTTTGAAGTCTGCTTGGAGCACGGAATGTGGCTGTCCTTGGGACACTGTCGTGTGCAGGGAAAAGGCGCCCAGTGGCCTTGGAAACTTAAGGGTATGGAACGATTTCCTGGACCGTCATTCTACCCTCGGTCCTCACCACCCTTCAGACAGACAAGTACACACACTGAACCTCAGTTCCCAGGGAGCTCACTGGCTTTTTGTTTTGCTGGTACCCCTGGGGCTTCCCTTGCTTACCCCAGGCTGCGGTGCCGGGACTCTCCGCGGAGCCAGGTGGGACCTGGGACAGAAGGGGCGGGAGAGGAACCTGAGCCCTCCTGCTCTGCCTTCATGCCTCTGTCGGAAAGCACCTCCCGTTAATGGATGGCTTGGCTTTTTCTTTTCCCCGAGTGAGCTTTGAACTGCCCATGACCAAGGACCTCCCGTTCTCTTCTGGACCTCTCCACACCCAGCAGAGCCCCTGGTACCCTAGATGCTCACCAAGGCTCCAGGGATTGTGCTGATGCGGGCTGTGTCCTCAGTGGAGGGAGAGGGGCAGAGGGGATCTCCCACCCCTCCCCCCTCCCCTCCCCTCCCCGACCTTCCCTTCCCTTCCCTTCCCCAACATAGACAAGGCACCCAGTGAGATGAAAAGGTTTTTTCCTTCCCTGTCCCCTCACACTGTTATTGAAGGGTGGAAGAGTTAGGCCCCCAGGCTCTGTAAGAGAAAGAAGGGGGCAGAGGAGCATGGCCAGAGGTGGCCCAGCTTAGCTGAGCTCGGCCCCTGTTGGGTGGGGGAGAGGCTGGCGTCTGTGGGGCTCTTTGCTCCCCTTGCCCCCAGCTGGATGAACCCCGAAGACACATCTGGTCCAACCCTGGATTTCGGAGGCAGGCTCCCGAGTGGCAGGGCCTCTTGGAAAGCTTCAGGGACGGGAACAAAAGCCATCCCGTGGGCCTCTGGTTAGCTGTTCCTGAGCCTAGGGCTGCAGCAGGTTTGGCTAGGACCTGCATTCCCCCGCACGTCTCCGCCGACCCTCCAGCCTGGGAACCTCTCCAAGCAAATGCAGAAGCCACAGAGGAGCCAGCTCTGGCACGGAACCCAAGTGGGCTATTTTTAAAAGTAATACACGAAAGCCATGCGTGGGACATAGGCAGAGTCCGCGTGCAGAGCGGAGACTGTGCGCTGCCTCCTGTTGGTTCGCGAACGTCACCAGGTCTGCGGTCATGAGGACAGGTGAAATCTCCTGATTTAAAGGTTGCAGACTGCTGAGTTTTATAAAACAGTACAATTTAAAAATATTCAGATTTGGGGCTTGTATTCCTATATCCAGATTTGAAAATTGTGTTAAAATAGAAATACATGAGTGGAGAAATCTGCAAACTATGCCTAAATAGATGACCCTGTCTTCGAGGAGATTTCCCTGAACTGGTGGTTGGAACGTGCTTATGTATTCTTAAATGTCACTGCCCCCATCCTGTCACTTCCTGAGCCGGCCTCATCCACTCCGTTCCGTCTCTCCTTGCCCTCCCCGGCCCTCCCTGGCTTCTTCCTTCCTTCATCTTCCCTTTCTCTTAAAAAACCCAAGAATATCTGACGTACAAATCATCAAGCCTGGAGATCTCCGTGGCCCATTCTGTTGAATTTTGTCTTTGACCAGAGCACCAAGAATTTCAGATTAATGGACAAACAATTGTCGATTGGCTGTTGAGTGAGAGACCCAGAATTGACCTAGTCTTACGGAAGTTTCTAGAAAGATATGACAGTCCTTTCTAATGTCGATTTCAGAAACATGCAGCCACCAGTCTACTTTCCTGTACAAATGCCATTAATAATATTATTAGTACATTCGTATAGCACTTGGGAAGCTATATTTATTCTTAGTTTCGACCAGCTTTTGTGAGTATTGAATTCTGTATATCTGCTCATGACCCTGTGAGGCAGTCCATACTTTTCTTAGCCTTAAACTAACATCTTTCGTGCTTTGGCAAGACTTTTTGATTTGATAAGTAGAGGCTTCTGGCAAGTAATGTATTGGGTTGATTCTATGGGCACCATCATAATTTGGGGCACATTACTTAACTTCTGGAAACTTAACTTCCCTTATTAATAAAAACAAGGTAACAGCTCGCCTCCCCATGGTTCCGTCAAGCATTCGACATACTAAATTCTCCCAAGTTCCTGGCACATATTAGGCGCTCAGGCAACATTTGTGGCCAGTCCTTTAGTGACCTCAAAGACATGGACGGCCTCGTCTTCACCCCTATTTTCATTTCAGGTGTCTAAAGCTTCATCAGTTCAACCCAGGGTTTTCTGACTTTGATAGTATTAACTTTCTGGGCCAAATACCTCTTTGCTGTGGGGGTGCCGTGTGCATTCTGGGACTCGGAGGAACAGCCTTGGTCTCCGCCCACCAGCCGCCAGGAGCAGCCCTTGCCCCAGTTGTGAGGACGGCAGATGTCTCTGGATGTTGCCAGATGTTCCCTGGGGGCCAAATCACTCCGGCTTGGACTCCTATTTTAACCTAAAAGGATTGAGTTTCTAGTTAGGGACCTTCGAGCATGTAGCGAGTCCAGAGAACTCTCCAGACGCCAGGACTGCAACTCCCCACCTTGTCTCTGTGTTCACCTGTCTCAGCCCTAAGAAGGATGGGCACTTAGCACAGGAGAGACCCTGCCCAGAACTACTTTCTTAGAGACTTAAGTGAAAGCACGTGCTTTTGAGGTTGTGACTATCCCAAAGGAAGCTAATTGGTGCTGGGAATTTACCAAATCCTTAATTCCTTTGACCATTCGAGCATAAATTTGGTGTATATTGAATTCTATATATTTACTTGTGAACATGCGAGGCTGTTCTTTAAGTCTTTAAAGAAGCCTTAAAAGAAGTCTTTTCAGAGAAATGTTGGGAGAATCTTACGAACTGTAGTTATATCAAGCATGTTAACTCTTTTCTAGTTCTTCTATAAAAAAATGTCATTTGATTCAAGATATAGGTCTATCTATCAATATCCATCCATCCATCCATCCATCCATCCATCCGTCCATCCAAAGATCTTTAGGCGCAAGCTATACAAATTGTGTCTTAATCAAGTTCAGAGAGACTTACGCGTCTCCAATATGATATACTTCTAACTACCTTACATTTAGGTAATTATAAATATAATTACACTGTACGGAAATATTACAATAAATTATGATATTCTATAATAAATAGAATAATTACATTTAGTGCAATTATAACATACAGTATATAATACATACCACACAATATTATTTATATATCATAGACTTACATGCATATGTTGTCATAGATGACATAATTAGATGAAGATG
Organism: Mustela lutreola; assembly: GCF_030435805.1. Classification (NCBI taxonomy): domain Eukaryota; kingdom Metazoa; phylum Chordata; class Mammalia; order Carnivora; family Mustelidae; genus Mustela; species Mustela lutreola. The sequence goes on along the minus strand of NC_081294.1, from coordinate 4,732,705 downwards.
CTCGAGGCATGTGTTCCCCAGCAGAATGGCGTTAGGCATTGCACTGGTACATGGTAGGAGGAAGAGGCGCATCGTCTTGTTCTCAAGGACATTTTAATTCGTTGGAGCCCAGCATAGGAATTAACATAGCACATTTTTAATAAAAAAAGAAGCCTAATGTAAGAGCATTATTAAATATATTTTCTTGAGGAGTAAAAAGATGGATTAACAATAAAAAGGCTGGTATTTTCTTTATGAAAACCTATTTCCTTCTGTTCTTTCAGTCCGTAATTTCACTGTTCTGTTTACCCACGTAGAAATGCTTTCATCTCTGAGATTGGAGGTTTGTCTACATCCAGTTCCTTGAAGAATCCTACACTGGTCAGTTTCACATAACTTGTGCCTACTTTCCTTCATGACTTCTGTATTTTCAAAATTATTTCTTAACCTCCCACTTGTCTGAAGGGTTTTCCCTACTGTGTAAAGGTTCGAGGCCAGTGGGCTGAGCTGGATCAGATGCTGGGGTTTTTACTTAACGAAGACACACCCAGTGGCACAGCTACCCCGGCAGACGGTTTCGCTGGACCCCGTTCCACTCACCGGTTCTGCTTGCTTCCCATTCACACAAGCCACCCTCATGGTGAATCTAATTCCGAAGTCAAATTACTCTCGGTTTATTTGAATCAGACAGGTTTGCAGTTTGTCAGTTTTGCAAGTGTGAAAAACCCCTTGTTCACTTTTCATACAGCGTTTCCCCTTTCTTATCAAATGACAAGTTCCAGGGAATGAAAATGTAACGGAAAGTAGCCACCTTACATCCCTGGAATTAGCAGACAGGTTTAGAACTCTTCCTCTCAACCTGAGGAAGCCACAGAAAGGTTCTGTTCCCTCCCTCCTCCATTCACTCACTCATTCATTCATTCATGGGACATTTGTTCAAAGGGTAGACTGTGCTAGGACTTGTAATTGAAAGAAAGTAAGAAAAGAGTAAGATGTAATACTAGGACGACAGAGGTTTATATTCTCATTTATCTCTTTTCAACCTGGCGACACACAGACTCATCTGGGTGAGGGTGGGGGTCTGTCTTGGGAAAATCGGTGTCCACTTCCCAAGGGAAAATTAAAAAGAACCTCTTGGGTAACGCTCAGCCGTGGGTGGTTGTAAATCTCTGCAGGTCACTGTGCAGCCAGGCTGGGCTTGCTGGCCTGGGCGGACAGGTGGTAGACAGCCACTGCTGTGCCGAGTGTCCTGGTCCAGGTGGAGCACGCTGCCCTCGTCGAGGGGGCCTGGACCCTGCCTGGGAGCTCAGAGAGCCGCTCTTCCAAGCAGCAAGCATGAACTCATCAGCCTCCTAAGAAGGGGAAGCTTTTCCACACAGCATGCCTGCTTGTCCTTCTGTTCCGTGGCCCATCCACGGTAGTGCTGTGGACAGTGCCCAAGGTGGCCTATGTGGCTGACTGAGTGGCTGTAGCAGAGTGTGGCCCAGTGTGGACAGTGCTCTCCTACAGGGCCATATGCCGGCTCTTGAACCCCCAAGGGTACCTTGCTGGGCACAAGGCAGGTTCTGAGAGAGAGCTGACCTGGGTCACTTGGCAGAATAATCCTGGGAAATGCCAGTACTGATGGAGTCACCTAGAGTGAGTAGAGTGAGTTACTCCTGTACCGGACTCTGGGCTTGGTGGTAAGAGAGTCACAGTTATCCTGGAGGGTGTCAGAGGCTCTTCTCCAGGACCCATGCACTTGGCCGGGATAGGCAGCAAGCTGACCACCACTATCCCGATCATAGACTCCAGACAGCAACTCCACTGCGAGCCAGGGCTATGGGGTGGGTGGGTCCCTGTCACCCTTGAAAAGCCTGCTTAGACACAAAGCTAATCACAACTTCTTCCACCTCTGTTTTGTCTCAATCCTTTAGATTGAGAGGCTGTGGCCATTAATGGACGTCATTGTAGCAGATTGATAAGGACGCACCTGCTTCATAAAATCCATCCTTTCTAGCTGCCAGGAGGATCCAATATGGTCCTAAGTGGGTGGGGATGGCTGTGTGTCAGGGGTTCGTCTCTTTCCTTTGTGGTCTTCCCTTTGTCCCTCATTGGCCTTCCGAGTGTGAGTGCTCGAGTGTCTCATGGCCCATGCAGGCAACCGCTTCCCCGCGAGGGCTTTTTGTACTGGAAGAAGTTGAACCAGGCTGATCAGCCATAGTGCAGGGGGCTGCTGAAGGAGAGAGGAGCAGACGGCCGGAGGTGACACCAACACCCCGGCTGGACCTGCCAGCCTGGTGCCCCTCACTGGTCCCAGAGCCAGCCAGGAGTCACGGGCTTGCTGCCACCCTGCGCCATGGTCTGGCCCCCCCACAGGGACCCCTCCACTTCGCACTCCAGCTGCTCAGCCCAAGTCCCCACCCGCGGGCAAGCAGCGGTAAGCGTGTCCTCTGTCCCGCCTGGAACACGGAGGAGTTCATCCATTTCAGAGGAGGTTTGTTTGTTTGTTTTGTTTTTTGGCCTAAAATGAATTCAGCAAAATTTTGCCGGGATGAGTTTTAGGTAAATGGGCTGTGCCTCGCCGCCGTACCCCAGCCCAATCTCAGCTCGGAAGATGGTTGGCTGAGGCGGCGGCTTGGGCGCCGTGCCTCGGGCGTAGCTGGAACCAGGTGCTGTGATCTGGGTGGCTGGAAGCACCAGCGCCTGTTCTCTCCTGGTTCTGGAGGGCAGGCGCGTGGCTCCGAGGTGTTGGCGGGGCTCCGAAGCTCCGTGCTCCTTGCTTCCCCCGGCTGCGGGTACCCCGCAGTCCAGGCACGGCTAGGTTTGCAGCTGCTCTGCTCCGAGCTCCTCCCACACCCCACGGCGGCCTCCCCAGTGTCTGTGTTCCCACGGCATTCCCTTTTCTTCTAGAGAAACTACTCTTCAGATTAGCACTCACCCACCCAGGGCTTCCCAGAGCTCGAGCACATCTCTAAAGAGCCTATCCACAAATAAGGTCATGTTCACAAGTACCAGGGGGAAGGGCGGCAGTCTCAGTTTTTGGTGGGGGCACAATGCACCCTGTAACCGGAGGTGAGAGGAAGTGAGCTGGAATGCTGGTCTGGAAGGCCTTGGTAGGAAGGAGATGAGGCCGATGGTAAAAGCCATCCCGGGGGCCACGGGCAGACCCTGTGTTGTATTAATTCCCTGATCACAAGCCTGCGTCTGCCACGGTTGTTCCATGAAATACACCCCGTTGCCGTGAGAGTGCTTTTCCATTTGTTAATATGGCATAAAGTCATGGACGTCATTTAAGTCGACAGAATATGTCATGTTTTGATTTGTAAGGCAGAGCACGCCGTCTGTCTTGCTTGAGGAGTTCTGGCCAGACTGGGAGGTGGACATGGGTCAAGGGGAGCAAGCCGAGAAGTGAGGAGGGAGAGTGATGACTTCATCGGGGGTTTTGACTCAGGCACGTGCTTCCGAGTCAGGGAGTCAGGGTTTGGCAGAACACCACCGGGATGACAGAGTGAATATCCCCCTGAGAGCTGTGCAGGGTCACCGCCTGCTTCACAGACAAGAAATTCTGTATTGAGAGAAAACAGAACACGAATAATCAGAGAGAGGATCTCTAATACCGTAACCACAGCACTCAGACAAAGTCACGCCAAAGCCAAAGGGCTGGGCTTGTCTCCTAAGTTGAAAATACAAAGTCCTGCATGGAAGTAAGTTTCCCAATGACACGTTCGTGACACACCAGGGCTTTCTGGTTTTCTCCAGGGTAGTGGTAGAGCTCTTAGGTCCTTAGAAGAGCTACGGTAATGCTAATCTTCTAGAATTACAAGAATAAAGAGAGGTGACTGGCGGCAGCAGGTTGAGCTAGGCAAGTGGCTTTTGGAACTGGTCAGACCTCCAGCACCCCAACGTGAAACAAATTGTTTAGACGTCCTTCCTGGGACGTCCTACAAGCAGGAGTAAATTCAACTTGTGCCTGCTTGTGGAGTGGTTACATCTGAGGCCGGCACCAAGCATTTGCTCCTCGCTCATGACTTTAGCACCTCCAAACGCCCCCCCCCCACCATGTCATCATACTGGAAGTTTAGGCTTCAATCTCCTTATTTGGGGGGTGGGCAGGAATATTCAGTCCGCAGCACGAGGTCAGTAAGGGGGCTCTAACGCAATATGACTGCTGTCTTCATCAAAAGGGGAAATGTGGATGCAGGGGCGGGCACGGAGGGAGGGAGAAGATGGCCATTTACGGGCGCTGGGGAGGAGCCCACACCAGACTCCTCCCAGCACCTCCAAAGGGAGCATGGCCCTGCTCATACCTTGACCATAGACTTCGGGTCTGCAGCCTGAGAGCAGCCCACTGCTGCCGTCTCAGCCTCCCAGCTGTCGGGACTCAGCTACGACAGCCCAGGGAAACTCCGACGCAGGGTCTGGAGCAAGACAAGGTCGGGAGCAGTGCACTGACTGGGCGCGTGTCTCGCAGGTTCAGACTGTTTCCATGGTTGGAGCCCTATGCTATGAAGCCGAGCCTCACCTCCCTGAATGCCGCAGTGCCCGGGCACCACGGAGGGCACGGACATTCAACACAAAGAGGTCCTTGGTAGCAGCTGTCTTGCTGTTGCTTTCTCTGTTTCTATTAGTTAGATCTATAAAAAGACCAGCGCATCTTGAAGATCGGTAAAGCATTTGGGTGCAGCACAGCCACCGAACCCCCCCCCCCCCCCCCACCAAAGAAGAGTTCGGAGCGCGCCTCTGACATCACAGCCTGTAACAGTGTATAATTATATGAGATATTATTAAATTGTAAAATGTGGAGCAGGAAAAGCATGTGTTGGGAAGCTTGGTCTCCTGCGGCTGTAATGACCAGCCCCTCTGCTGGGTGACATTGTATTTACAGAGAGAATGTGGTGCGGCTCTCCCTTGCCGTTGTTATCATGTGAGACCCGTCCGAAAACACGCCAAGGTAACAAAGTCCGCATCAAAAAGGACATTCGTCTTATTGGTAGCTGATGTTTTATTCGCCCTATGATGTGATAAGACTAACTGTTTGATTTTAATAAACCCCACTGAATGCTAATGATTCCTTCCTTCCTTCCTTCTTCTCTTCTTCCGTGACTTTCTTCTGTCTCTACAATAGAATTTCCACACACCTCAGCAAATGGTTGGTTTCGTTGAAGGAAGCTGCGGTTTGAAAACAGGGCAACGACTTAGAACTTGAATCTTTGGAAATAAAACAGGCTTCTCAGCCCACGCTTTGGAGCAAGGTCAGTCTGTGTGGAAGTGGGGTGGGAGGGGTGGTCCTGTGCATTTAGTGGCATCCCTGTCCCCATCGGCCAGAAGCCAGCAGCAATGTGCCCTCAGCTGTGACAACCAGAAGTGTCTCCAGATATTGCCAAATGACCCTAGCTTTGGGTCATTGTTGTCCCCATGGTAGGGGACAACAGTGCTCCCCGTCGAGAACACCTGAGTTATAGGGAGTGTGTAAAGGATCACACGAGGTCAGGAGAGCTGAAGGCCAATGTGAGTGAAGTTTTAGCCGCTGCCACCTGCTACCCAAGGCTGCGGTGTGAAGGACATCAACTCCACACTTTGTGTCCGAACAGTCCCACTTTCAGAAGTCAATCATCTTGCTTACTTTCCCAGGTTTATTTGATAAAATCAAACACATAGTTATTGAAAAAGCAGACACAGGCGCTGAATTAGTCTGCTCGGGCTGCAGGAACCAAGTTTCACAGACAGTGCAGAGTAAACAATAGAGGTTTATGTTCTCATGGTGCTGGAAACTGGACGTCTGAGGTCAGGTAGGTTTCTGCAGAGACCTTCTTCTTCAGCTTGCTGGTGGCCACTGTCCTGCGGTGGCCTTTCCCCTGTGTGTGGAGAGCTCTGATGCCTCTTTCTCTTCCTCTAAGGACACCAATCCTATCGGATGAGGACCCACTCCTATACCCATTTAGCCTGAATGAGTTCCTTAAAAGCCCCGTCCCCAAATATAGTCACGTTGAGGATTAGGGCATCAGTATACGAATTTCAGGAGAAATAATTCAGTCCGAAACAAGTGCTAAGATTGTAATTCTCTCTGGAAATTTCCAAGATACAATCAATCATAGGGAATCAGGAAAAAGAGCCCCACGCTCTTTAAATAAGGCCTGCTCTTTCTAGCCTGCCCACCATGGCAGCATTGATTAATATCTTGCGGGGTGCTTTCTGACCCCTTCAACGATGGCATGTCCCCTGCTCTGGGTTTGATCATCTTGAACATTTTACTTACTTGATTCCTGGCTTTTTATAAAAAGACCTAACTCTAGAACTTCAGTCTTGAGGAAAAACCATCCCAAAAAGAACAAGCCAAAATCAGATAGCCCCATGGGTGCTAGGAAAGCGAGTCCCACCTTTTCAGAGAAGGCTGCTAAGGTGGGAGCAGGGACACATGCTCTGTTCTCTGGAGTAGGAGGAACAGTGCTGCTCATCCTCTGAGTGTCTCAGCCGCTGTGCCATGCCCTGGGGATACAAGAGGGAGCCACCTCGCTGCCTGTGTCCTCCCTGGACAGAGAGGAATCAGATCAACCAGGAATCAAGAGCTGCGGACTCTTGAGTGACAGGGAGAAAAGTTCTACAGAGCCAGAAGGTCCTTAACCAGGGGTTTCATCTACTTTGAGGGAGGTCACAGAGGGCTTCCTGGAGGAAGGGGTGGCTGAGCCGAGGTGCTTTTAAGTAAGAATTTGCACACTTGTTTTAGAAATGTAAATGGAGGCCTTGATTTCCTCTGGGTGATCCACATTTAGCAGGGCACTTTAATTACAATGAAACAGGCTACGTTAAGATGTAATTTGGGATTATTTATTTTGAAGATTTAATAAAGTTGCTCTAATTATGAATGCCCTTGAATACAAAGAGGGAACCTGAAGAGGGAAAAGATGGCTTTCCTCTTCCTTTCTGTAGAAGTGTGGATGTCACCAATGAGTGAGCTCCAAAGAGAGGCCGGGGCAGGGGGCTGATGTCGGGAAGGCATTTCTCCCCAGGAGTCTTTGGTTTGCTATGACCCAAAGTCCCAAGATAGGTGGGAGAACCCAAGGCTCATCTCGAGTGTCACTCAGGAGGGTGGTTTGTGAACAGCAAAGGCCCAGCCATCGCAAACTACTGGACTAGTGAACTCACCTCTACCCCTGCATGAGTGCCCACCGAACAGTTGTCACCAGTTCCAACATGCGAGGGCTCCCCACCACCAAGCCCTCTGGGACACCTGCTGTCCATTCGGACCCTGTCGGCCTGCAGACTCCAGGCCCAGTGCAGGTTGTCACCTGCGGTTCCGACCAACCCACTGCGGTTTGGGGGTCCCCTGACTGCTTCCCCCGTTCCCCTGTTCGCGCAGCTCCCAGAACTCAAAGGAACATTTTACTTACTTGATTCCTGGCTTTTTATAAAAAGACCTAACTCTAGAACTTCAGTCAGGTATGCTGAAGAGATGCAGAAGACCAGGGGCAAGGAAAAGGTTTGGAGCTTCCCTGTCCTCTCCAGGTGCGTCCCTCCCCCCAAACCTCTATGGGCTGACCCACCCAGAAACCCTCTGAAACCTGTCCTTATGGGGTTTTATGAAGGCTTCACTACGTAGGCACAATTGGTCAAATCATTGGCCATTGGTGATTGAACTCAGTCCCCAGCCCCTCTCCTCTTCCCAGAGGTCAGGGGATGGGACTGAACCAACCCTAGATTCCCAGGATTGACTTTGTGGACAACCAGCCCCAGCCTTAGGTGCTTTCCAAAAGTCATGTCATTGACATGAAAAAAGATACCTTAACTGATGTCAGCATTTTAGGGAATTCCAAGGGTTTTCTGAGCTCTATGCCAGGAAGAGAGAAAGACCAAAGATTTATTTCCTGTTATAAATTATAGTATCACACCACCCCAATCCCATCTGTGAGATCATTCAAGGCCTGGCTGGGAGAGCAGCTCTACCCATTAAAGAACGGATTGTGACTTCTTATCCCTTGATTCTTAACATGGGCTGCACATATGAATTACCTGAGTAATAATAATAATAATAATAATAATAATAATAAAGCGATTTAACAAGAGTCTTGGGGACCTCACTGAATGACTTAACGTCCAGTCAGAATAGGGAACCCTGCTCTAGACTGACCTTCAGAGACAAATGGATATTTGGGGGCTAGATGACAACACAGCATTCTCCCAGGGCAGGGAGTCAAAGAAGGACTGAGGCTCAGGGCTCCTGGGATGTTGCTGTCCATCAGAATCACCTGGAGGAGTTTTGAAAACCTCAGTGCCCACGCCATAGCCCTTATTAACAGATTATAAACTCTGGTGATTAAAATGTGTTTTTGTTTTGTTTTGTTTTAGTGTACAGTCCATTTGAGGACCATGGTTGTAGACCAGGGTTTCTGACACATGATCGTGCATTAGAGCGACCCAGAAGGTGTGTTCCCTCCCAGATCACTGTCCCTGCTCCTGCTATGAGTTCCTGTTGTGTGGGTCTGGGGGAAGGGTGAGAATGTGCATTTATAGTGAGTCTCAGGGAATCCTGATGCTGCAGCCTGCCCTTAGAGAACTATGTCCTGGATCACGCTTGACCACCTGGTCCCTGGTGCCCAGCTGCAAGCTTGTTCTGACCAGCCCCACAAAGAAGCCCAGAATCATCCAAGTGGGCAGTAGGGCTGGGGGGATGTACAGGTGGTGGCCTCTTGCCACTTGAGGAATGAGTCAAGGTCTTTCTGTGGCTGCAGAGGAAACTATCCCAGGGCCCCTGGTTAGTGGCTCTTCAGTGGTTTCAGTCTACCTTATCTGATCTTGGCTGTGGGCTGTGACGGATGAGTGGCCAGAGCCAACAGGATATGGAAGCAACAACGACCTTCCAGACATTGGAATTGGCACTGCCAGGGTGGGAGAAGGTCAAGCCTTCCTTTATTCCTTTCTCTCTTCCTCCTTCCCTCCCTCCTTTCTTTCCTCCCCTCCTTCCTTTCTTTTTTTTTTTAAAGATTTATTTTATTTTATTTTAGTGAGAGAGCTTGCGTGCAGGGGGAGGGGCAGAGGGAGAGGGAGAGAATCCCAAGCAAACTCCCCATGGAGCTGGGATTTTCAACTTAGGGCTCATCCCATCACCCTGAGAGCATGATCTGAGCTAAAATCAAGAGTCAGAGGCTCCTCCGACTGAGCCACCCAGGTGCCCCCAAAGTCAAGCCTTTTGAAGCTAGAATGATTGCCTCCACATGCGTGTTGTTGATGATGCCTTCCCTCTCCCCTTTAGACATGCCCCCCAGAGTTGAGCAAGGGTTAATTAGTTACTCAGGATAAGTAGAGAGAAATTACTCAGCTGGTTAGTTTGACATTTAAAAAGCTATTTATAAAAATGATTATTTCTCAAGCAAATAAAAATAGTGAGAAACTAAAAATTGGCAGTTCTAGCAGAGGGAGATAATTTTATGCAGAAGGCATTTTGGGGTTTCCTTAAAGCATATTTTGGGTTTGCTCAGTGTTCTTTTCCATCATTGACATTCAGCTCTCCTCGGGCAAGACTCCCCAACCTTAGAAATTTTTCACCTGCCAGTTGAAAAACAAAGTTCTTGTTTGCTCGTTGCTGTGTCCGCCGGCCACGAGCACCGGCTGCGGCCCGGCGCGGCTGGCTCGGGCGGGCTCCGGGAGCCGCGCAGAGGCGGAGGGAGAGCTGGCGTGCGGCGTGAGCGCCCTGCGCGTGGGCGGTGCCATGACACCGGAAATGACGTAGCCTGCACGAACGGGAGAGCTTATTTTAGCTCTCAATTCAAGTAGGAGGTGACTCTTCTCCTTCAAAGAATTGAGATCTCCTCCCTCCCTCCATCCTGCCCTGTGCCTGGCTGCAATCTGTCAAGGACACAGCCAGTGAGAACGTTCATCTTCTAAGAAGACTGCAGACACAGATGCCTGGGGAGGGAGAGAGGCTTATGATGCTCTGTGGCTCCTCACTGGGGCCCTTGGTGAAGGCTGAGAGCCTCAGTGGCCAATAGGCATGGGGCTGCTCGGCAGGAGCTCCCTCTCAGTGGTCCAGGTGGGTATGGCCAGAGTAACGTGGGTCTCACCCAGGTCAAGAGCCCACTAGATGCTGTCTACCTTGATTTGGGGCTTTTGAGACTTCTTCAGGAATTCTTAACAGAATCCATACCGTATCATCCCCATTCGGCTGTAAGCAATGCGGGTGTTCCATCAATACACTTGCAATGACACCTGGGCCAACATCCTCAACAGATACTTTGATTGGGTTTCTAAGGCCCCAAGTTAAGGAGTCCCTTTGGGTTTTGTTCAGCAAGGGTATCTTACCTGGATTGCTCCTGCTTGACTATCCCACCTAGGTTGGCTTGCTGAGACTGCCTACTGCCACCGTCTGTGCTATGGGTCCATGCACACCTGGACAGCAGGTGTAACAGGGTGACCCTTACCCTCCTTTGACCCTGCCTGGTTGTTGTGACAGATTCTCCCCTTCCTTTGCCAGGAAAAACACAGTTCCCTATGCTAATGAGGATATGGCAAGATTCCAACCAGAACCTTTTTCTTTCATAAAGGTTTTATTTTAGAATAACTCTAGATTTACAGAAGAATTGCAAATGTAGCAGAGAGAGTTCCTACCCAGGGTCATGCTGGGCCAGCACGAGCCAGACCCTGAGGATGAGTGTCTCCCTGAATCTGCATCCAGAGGCCTCTCTCACCTGCCCCTGGTCTGAGTCAATTCCATGTCCCCTCACCCAGTCTGCCCTGATCTCACCGTCCTGCATCACCGTGTGCATCTGTCAGGACCAAGAGATTCGTGCAGCCACATTACTACTGACCAGACATCAGACTTTGTTTGGGTTTCTCTAGTCTCCCCACTCATGGCCTTTCTTGGTCCAGGATCCCAACCAGGGAAGCACCTGGTATTTATTTATCCGGTCTCCTTAGGCTCCTCTGGTCTGTGATCGCTTCTCATTCTTTCTGTGCTGTTTTTGACAGTTTTGAGGAGTGTTGGTCTGTTTTATAGAATGCTCCTCAGTTTGGCTTCTCTCATGTTTTTCTCATGTTAACCCTGGGGCTCAGGGACCAGGAAGGTGGGACTTCTTTGGATGGCCTCATATTGGGGCACATGCTATGGACGTGACATCACATGTGATCATCTTGATCATCTGGTTCACGTGGATTCTGCCAGGTTTCTCCAACATGAAGTTACTCTCTCCTTTCTATATTCCGTCCTTTGGAAGTGAGTCGCAAGGTCAAACCCACATCCAAGGGGAACAGAGATGGTGTTCAGCTCACCAGCTGGAGGGGGAAATATTTTTGCATATCATTTGGAATTCTTCCTAGCCAGAGCTTTTCCAACAGGTGGGTCCAACTGTTCCCTGAACTTACCCCTTTGCAAAGAACAGATGACAAAAACATCGGTGACTCATGCAACTCTCCATCAATAATGTTAATGACGACGACGGGTGTTGGTGTTGGCGCCCAGGGAGCCAGTGCTGTGGAGGTGACGTGTCACTCTGGTTGATATGGCTTCTCATTCAGGCTAAAGGGGACTGTGTGAGTCAAGTGGATGACCTGTTGACCTCCCCCCTTTCTGGAGAACTCCACTGACCACCATAGATAAGGTGCTCCAGCCCGGGACCTTTCACAGGGCTGGGGAATTGAGAACCTTTTCAACGATATACAGACAGCCGTAATTAACGGAGACATCGCCAGACAGCTTCCTCCTTGAAGGTGGAACTGACAACCTTCTCTTTCAAAGCTATAATTAAAGAAGCAGCTGAGAAACATTATCTTTCCAATCCACATATTCAAACTAATCTGTCACAAACACATTGTTAAACTCTTAGGTCTTGGTTGTCACTTTCAAATGCCTGCTTGCACAGATCGTTTATTATGTCTTAACTCTTGAGTGCTCTTCCCAACAGAGTCTTACGCCTTTAAAGGACTGACCAGGTCCTGGGTGTGTGGGGTTGACTGTTCAAATTCACTTTGACGTCTTTATCAATTGTTTTAGTTATGCGTGTTGGGAATAATCTCAAGGAAACTGAACACTGTCAAGTGCGGTTTTTTTTCCTATTAGGATTTGAAATGGGAATGTCCACAGTGCTATCAAAACCTGGGCAGGGGTCTGGAATTTATTAATTGAGCTCTTTCCAGAGAGCCTTTGTTACTCTGGATTTTGTTACTCTGATTTAAGATCTCTTGATGCAGGACTTTTTACATTCATGGAGTCTACATAGACACGTGTGTCTCCATGCTCTCTCAAAGGGGAAAGGAAAGCCAGGTCAGTACTTAGTTGGGAGGGTTGGCCCAGTACTGATCTGCAATCTTTGTTCTTCTTTGTTGCAAGATGATGATTCCTCGAGGGCAGGAGGAAGGGTTTGTGCCTTGATGGTACTCCGGGGCTGGCAAAATTTGGACATTATTTTTTTTTAAAGATTTTATTTATTTATTTGAAAGAGAGAGAGAGAGAGAGAGAGAGAATGAGTGGAAGAGAGGGAGAGGGAGAGAGAAAATCTCAAGCAGAATCTATGCTGAACATGGAGCCTGATGGGGGGTTCCATCCCAGGAGCCCGAGATCAATGACCTGAGCTGAAACCAGGAGTCAGACATTCAACTCACCGTGCCCCACAAGCATCCCAACATTTGGACAGTCTGTCGTTGTATCATAACTGTAAAGAAACCTATGAGGTGCCTCTGTTCACCCCTGTTTAATCAGTCCTGCCATTCTGGGCTTGTTAGTCCTCCAGATCAGCAGGCTCTGGAGTTGGAATATTGGGAGGAATCCCTCTGAGGCAGGGTGCTATGTGGTCCTCCAAGGGGCTGCTCTGATGGAGAGAGGAGACCCATCTCTCGGTGAGATCTGCCAGATGTCTCAAGTTAGAGAGTCCAGACTTGGAAGGGTTGACCTGTTTCATCTCGGGGATGTCATTACTGTCTTTTCCATTTTATTGGGAGCCAGTCTCTTCTGTTGCCTCCTTCCCACTGCCCTACCTGCTTTGTCTGGGGAGAGGGGGCAGAAAGGCCACAGCCAGTTGGGTGGGAGGGTGCGGGGCTGGGTGTGCAGCATCTGAGATCTGTGCCCTGGATTGTATTCATTCCACCACTTGAAAACTCACGCCCTCCTTCTGTGTGACCACCAGCTCATTTCTGAGAGTTGTCTGGGCTGATGTCGAAGTAAATACTCTTTTCTATCTCGACCCACGTTCTTATTTAAAACAGAATCCTGTGGACACAGGTTGAAATGAAGGTCAGGGAGGGTTCTGGGAGGCAGAGAAAGCAGAGAGGCCATCTTCTGGTGACATGGCTCCTGCCTCCCTTTGCTGCCTGTCATCCCGTGGAACCAGGTCACTGCCCAAACAGCAGCTGGCTTTGGCTGAACCTGTGTTTTTCCAAGGAAGCTCTGGCTTAGAACAGACATTCCTGCAGCTGCTGGAATCATGAGGGGGCAGGAGGCTGGGGCCAGATTGCCTCCTTGGGAGTGTCCTTGCTGAGGTGGAGCGAGGCGACCACAGCTATGTGACCTCCAGGGGCGGGCCCCAGCCCCCAGAGGGCAGGGCAGGAGGTGCGTCTGAGTCTCTGGGCAAGTCAGCAGTCACAGTCAACTGTGCAGATGGCCAAGGAATTGGGTTTATTTCACCGTTTTCGGGGCCTGTGCCACAAACAAAAGTCACGGGTCAGCTTCAAATGCTGAGAACAAGGTCTAAGGGTCATGCATGAGGGTTTTTTTTTTTTTTTTAATTGAACTTACTTATTTGAACAATATTGTCTAACTGTATTGTGCAACTGAACATGCGTATTTGCTCTTGCAGTGTTTATAATCCAATGTCAACACCATAGCTCAAGATAAAAAATGACCCTGGGCTGAAGAAACACTGCAGTGGACGTGAATGATTTTAAACAATCTCTAAGGCACTTTTCACCGAGACGTGTTGGGTTTTCAACTTCCGTGTGATGTTGGTAACGAATTCTGTAGGCTTCTGCTTCAGTGCTCTGCAGCCAGAGCCAGAGAGAGTTTAAATGGCTTGTTCTTGAGCTACATTCCAGAAACTTGTTTTTATTCGTGACATAGAAACATGGAATGTTGGGGCTACAACAATCCCTGGGAGGGTTCCCCTCAATGCCTCATTGCATGAGTGCATGACCTGAAGCCCAAAGGAGGGGAGGCGACTCACAGAGGCCACCATTAATGAGGGTGAAGAAGGCATGGCAATGGGTCAGCATTGGTACAGGGAGACGCATGCCTCTGCTGGCCTCACCTAACATCTGGATGATTTGCCCCCCCCCCCACTCCCGAACCCTGTTATTCTCAAAGATCCTTTTCTCATGCCTGGAAATTGCTCTCTTACAGTTTGTCAATATCCAGCTACTTCCTACGAGTGGTGGGCAGAAATAAATCCATAAAAAGATCTGTTATCACAAGCAGCTTTGATCATTACTTTTAGCTGATGTGATCATGCTCTGAGATCACCTGTATCACAGTGGGACCATGGCAAGTGCCCACTTGATGGAAGTGGGACCTTCCCTGTGTGTGTACTGGGTGGTCGTGTGAACAAATATTTGTTACTGAGATTCTGCATGCTGATGAACAGTTTTTTAAAAATCAACAGAATGTTAAAGTCATTTGTGGAACAAATGATCCCTATAAATGTGCACCATATAGAACCGTGAAAATACTCCAAAGGAAAGGTGATTTCCCCAAATTAAATTAAATTAAATTAAATTAAAGTATCATCTTTTTTCCCTCCTGTATTTCACTGAAAGCCAAATAGAGGAAAGTTAGTAATAGAAGTATTTTTGTTTAAGATTTTATTTATTTATTTGTCAGAAAGAGAGAGAGAGAGAGAGAGAGAGACAGACAGACAATAAGAGAGAGCACAAGCAGGGGGAGCAGTGGGTAGAAGGAGAAGCAGGCTACCCATTGAGCAGGGAGCTCAATGCAGAACTCATCCTAGGACCCTGGGATCATGACCTGAGCTGAAGGCAGATGCTCAACCAACTAAGCCACCAAGGCATCCCAGTAATTTTTTTTTAAGCATACATAAAGCTTTGGAATCCAGGTACATTTCTGAGAAAATGATATGAAACCAATAATTTCTCAAAGCAGCAGATTCGAGGAAATTCCCATCTTTAAGATCTTAAGAAGCACTCAAAGGAGCTTATCATTACCAGAATAATACCAGATATCACTAATTATGATCATCTCCCACCAGCTGGTGGTGTGACCTCTGATACCACACTTTGAAAACTTCCTTGGCCTTCAGTTTCTTGTCCCTAAGATTAGAGCTTAAATCAGTGGCTACTGATTTAAGAGAATACAGACTACATCCTCATTTTGACTTGACTAAAGAGTTCTGTTTCACTGGAGTTCAAATCTTTACATGTTAGGAGCACTGTGGTTTTTGTCCCCATCAGGGATGGCAGTGAGTCTCAGCTTCATCGTGAGCTAGGAAAGCCACACCAGCTTGAAGTCTAGGCCTATGCTCTTCTGGTGTTGTTGATGTCACAGAAATATCTGATTCAACTTCCTTGCTCCTTACTGTAAGGGATTTTGACATGGTCACAGGAGACACTATACTTCTGTGAGCACCACATGCTCTTCTGTCTCCCAGGAAAACTATCCCATCACAGAAAGAATTGATTTCCTAGTTAGCAACAATAAGAACAGCACACAAACAGCCCCCATAACCTCATCAACTTCTCTCCTTTAATGTGAAGTTATTTTCAGAAGACGGTGAAACTTCTGAAGAGAAGCCCAGCTAGTTAGTTGTGGGAACTGGTTTCCTAAGCAATGTATTCTGCCTTCTCACCTCATGGGACACCCCCCAGCTAAGCAGAGTGAGCGAGTTCCTGCACATGTACTCAACTTAGAGGCAGCTTTGTACTTCATTGGGAAAGGGTGAGAAAGTTTTCCATATCCAGGTGGAAGACCAAGTGGCTAGAAAGACCAAGCCACAGGAACAAGAAAAGGAAGAAAAAACCAGAGAAATATTCTAAAGCAAATGAAGCTAATACAGGGGAAAAGAGTGCACTATTTTTTGGTGAAAAGAAAACTCCCACAATTTTGTATTCTCAGAGATGCTACATACATTGCTTTCACTAAGCAAGATAAAGGTTTTACAAGAAGAGGGAGCAATCAGAGAATAAGAAAAAGCTTTTAAAATACAAAATAATTGTTGAAATTATTAAAAAATTAGGAAAGGGTAGGGGGATAAAGTAGAGACCAACTCCTCAGAGAATAAGAAAAAAGAGATGCAATAAATAAGAGAAAAAAACAAAGGACTTGAAGGAAGAATGTGTGAGGTTCAATACATGATTGGTAGGAGTTAATAACAAAACAGAGTGAAGTTATTATGTAAAAAAAGAAAGACTGAGAGTTTTCCAGAATTAAAGGACAATTGTGTTCAGATTGAAGCAGCCCAGTGATTTCTCAGTGCCACAAGTGGGAAAGCCTATGTCCAGATACATTCTTGAGGAATTTCAGAGAACCAAGGCTGCAGAAAGCCTCTTTCTAGAAATGAGAATGGGGTTGGAATAAGAGCTCTTCTTACCCATGGTGGATGCCAAAACACTCGGGACTGTGACAGAATATGACCTTGTAACAAAATTTCTCTACTCAGCCAAACTATCCAAGTATAAAGTACAAAGGCAGGATGGAAATGTTTCAGAGTGTAAGGATTCCAAAATCTTATCTAGCAGTGCTTGTTCATTGAGAGATCCTTATGTTTATACTCAAGCAGAGAAGGGAGGCCCAGGAGATGGAGGGCCCTGCCCCATGAGACAGATGCCCTGGCGTTGCAGCCCAAGAGCAGAGCCAAGGAGTGGGAGGCTGGAGAGTATGGAGGGTGTGTGAGGAGTAACAAGGACTTGATCTCAGAGCCCAACTATTGGAGAGTTTGAGGGAAGGAAGAAGAAAAAAGATATGAAGAAGGCAGATCCTTGAAAGGCACTTGAAACTCCAGAGAGAGCAATGAACACTAGAATGAAAGGAAGTAAATCCAGGCAAACTACCCAAGTGCACGTAGACATGATTTCGTAGTCTGGGGCAGATAATCGCCGCTGCTGCTTTGCAATGTTTGGAATCAACTCCACAGAGGAAGCCCCTGAGAGTGGCTGCGCTAGCCGGCAGGTGGCTTCCACATCAGAGAGTGAGGGTGTGTGGTTTATGCCAGATGGAGTCAGAAGAGTTACAAAGGAAACAATAGGAAAAATAAACAGTGATGTACTCGTCTCGGACCACTGGTGGAGGACTTAAGCCAAACCCTGTGACTGCAAGTCATGAAACCGATGTGTAATATGGAGACTGACAACTGAAGTCATGTGGACAGGAGCACATTTCCTAGAGATAGGGTGGTAACCACCCGACAAGGGAATGGCAGGGAAGGGGTCTAGGATCCATGGGGCAGGGGGCTGCTGTTCTCCCTAAGCCTCCCTGCACTATTCAAGTGTTTTATCTGGGTAGTACATTATTGGATAGCAACTGTAAAGTGTATTCAGTAAATTAAACAACAACAACAACAACAACAACAACAACAACAACAACAAGGAGACCTTTACCAGGTTGCCCTGAGCAGGGGAGGGAGTGGACGTGAGACCCTCTGCTCTATACTAGAGATTCCACTGTAATCTGAGTTCTGGTCCGAATTTCATGCCCTTTCTGTCTCCTGCCCCCCTCCTCCTCTCCCTAGGAGATTCCCAGCTTTCCCAGGCCACAACCCGGGGATGAGGGCCGCTTCAGTTTTGCACGAGACAGTTAATCCCCCAGGTCCAGGACTCAGACCTTCATATCACCCCACAGACCCTCCTGGGGACATGGGCCTCGTAGGCTTTGATGTTTTAGTGTTCGACTGGGCTCATCACCCTTGCTTCTGAGCAAGGGGAAAACTAACCCTAAAGTTGAAGATTATTTCTCATGCAAGTGTTTTGCGGCTTTCTCCATTCTCAACATTCCTATCCACACACACGCACACTCTTCATCTACACACATACACACTCCCTTACACAGATTCACAGACACACACATGCATATTCACACATTCACACAAACATGTTCACACACCCTCACACACACGCACATACACACACAGAAGCATCCCCTGGGTCCCCCAGGGCATGACCTGAGGGGACTTTTCAGAATTGTGTTTGACTCACATCCATGTAAGCTCACCGGGCACCTGCACATGGTAATTAATCAGCTGTGAGTCTTAAAACTCCAGGGTTTTCAAAGGGGGTACTGGAAAATCCGTGTGGGGAGACCACTGTCTCCACACAGAGGGATCCTATAAAGAAAGAAGAAGTTACAGAGAAAAGAGAATATTAGAATTAGGCCAAGATGCTGCACCAAATGATAATAAAAGGAAAAAGAGATTTCTAAAATTAATTACAGTAGCATATGTAAAAATGCTTGCCATACAGTGGGTTCCTTAATACTGTTAACTTAAAAAAAAAAAGTCCCTGTCCCCAATTTAGAATCTATAAATAGTTTTAAGCTTTGAGAAGTGTTAATTCACCCTCTCAAGGAATGGGAATTCATATGTTATTCAAAAAATATGGACTATTAAAAGCCAGCAATGATTACAGAAGCCAAAATAAAATATGTACCTTAGAACAGATTATTGATCAGAGTGGTTTATAAGTTAAGCATGAAAATCCTTTGAGAATATAGGGGCCAGGCATTTCTTTGTTCAATTCACTGTTGTGATTATGCAAAGAATGTTATTTATGCTTTTAATCAGAGCCAAAGCTGGATAATTTTTGCAACAATAATGCTTCTGAAATATATTCTATTCAGATCAAGAGACTGGAGACTAACATGTAAAGAGTTAGGTTAGGAAATCACAGATCCTGGGTGACGATGTAGTCACTGTGAATTCACAAACATAATTCAGCAGAGCAGATACCATGAATAGACCCATAACACTATTTTTATGATGGTTTTTTAAAAGCAATTTTACATTGTTAACAAATTATTAGATCTTTATCTAAGATATGCAAAAGGTATTGAAATGAGCCAATGCCCAACTCTTAACTACCAGGGTAGCTACTGTGGAAAGTTTACAAAGCATCAGTAATGTTGTGTTAGTGGGGAGGGGACACTGTCCCATGCAGGAAGGGGTCCTGTCCCGTGTGGGGAGGGAGTGCTGTGACCCAGCCCCAGTGCTGGGGGAATGTTTCAGTGCACACTGGTGGGAGGTAGGCAGTAGAGGACAGTAGGATGGGCCGTCTCCTTTCAAGGCCGTCTCCTTTCCAGTCACTTTTCCTGCCATATGGCAGTGTTATTTCTCATGGTAAGAATGGGTTTAAGTGATGGGAATAAAGGTTGTATGATATAAACAGAATTAGTCAACATTTGAACCTGACCAAATCCTGCACTCCCTCATGGTCTGGCCATTCTTGCTAATGGACAAGTTGACATGAAACACCACCTCTTGTGGGTTCCTTAAAATCTGATAGTTGGTGCAATTTTTTAGATGCCCACACACTCAACACTCCCACAGAGGTGTGCCAGGTTGAATATTTCAGTTTGGAATTCCTACCTATGGAGTTTTAAATACTTTCTGGAGACCCCACTTCCTCCTAGAAATCCAGGAGTGGTAATAACAGCAATGATGTTCATGTTTTGAGTGAGCAAGGCTGAGACATCCTCTATGGTTTTGGTATGAATGTGTTAGTCTTCTCCCTTCATGGCACTTACCCGAGACCTGTTCTGCTGAAGAGAACTCACTGACCTGGTGGGTGAGGATGGAGGCAGGCCTGTTTCGCATTCATTTTTTTCTGCTTTCATAAAGTCTCATGGTTGTGATGGTTAATTTTATGTGTCACTCACGCTGGGTCACGGTGCCCAGATATTTGGTCCAAAACTATTTTAGGTGCTTCTGTGAAAGTGTTTTTAGAGGAGACTGATATTTAATTCAGGAGACTTTGAGTACAACAGTTGGAGACCTTAATGTGGGTGGGACTGATCTAATCCATTGAAATCCTTAAGAGAAAAAGACTGTTTTCAGAAAAAGGAATTCTCTTAGCAAATGGCCTTTACACTTTAGCTACAGCACAGTTTCCCTGATCTCCAGCTTACTGGTCTACCTGCAGATTTTTGACATGCTAGCTTCTGCAAATATGTGAGCCAATTCCTTAAACTCTATCTGTTTGTATTTCTGTCCATCATCATCATCTCTCCCTCCGTACACCCATCCTATCAACTCTATTTCTCTGGAGAACTCTGATAAGTACAATGTTTACAGTGTTGTAAATATAAGATATTATGTTGGGTCTGGTGCAGCACCTGGGGTTCAAATTCATTTGGACTTTTTAAGAGAAATGTATAAATGATACACACGCTCATTTATATTTAAACAGACCATAACAATCCCTCTGTTGGTTTGGATTCTGCTGCTGAACGAGATGACCCATACCCTTAGGGATTCAGGCACATTGGGATTTGGAACTATGGATTAGGAAGAATGTGGAGCTGGATTCCTGCGTTCACAGGTGATCCTCAGGACATTTTTGCCATGAGGGCTTGTGCCAGTTTTTGGAGGAAAGAACTGAGAGTCAGAGAAGCTGAGCTCCCTACCTTGGGTCTTAACTAGAAGGGGACAGAGGGAGGCCCCAGGGTCTGTGGCCTCCCTTGTGCTCTGCTACATCGGATCTACAGAGGGATATGCTCCCTCAGCTGGGCTATCACCTTGCAGAGAGACACCCCAGCCATGCTGATGCCATGGGTCTGCAGCTAAGAGGGAATGGGTATTGAGTGTGCCAGCGGACACTGTCATCCACGTGCGTTCCACTGCCACAAATTTGGGAAGGAAGAGACTCCAAAATGTTCTCTTCAACCTGAGACACTTCTGTCTGGGAACAACACTCAACTGAATGCGACTGGGTTACAAGTAGGGTGAATGGGGCTCTCCTGGACCAATGAGAAGGTGCACTTCTCCCACCTTAGGAGGAAATAACTGGTGTGTAGGGCCATGGTGCAGATGGTACCTCAGGTAGATTTTGCAGTAACGACCCGATTATTGTTGCTAACCCTTAGCTCATCTCTATAAAAAAATGATGCATCCCCCTCACCATCATATTTCCTACTAGAGCAGACCCCAGGGAGGTGTGTGCTCTCCTCTCACTGGGCTTGGCTAGGCCATGTAAGTTGCTCTCTGGTCACTGCGATGTGAGCAGCCAAACATTTGCCATGACTGAGCAGAGGCTTTGCCTGTGACCCCGTGGTTTGGCCCAGGCCCTGCAGCTCCTACAGCTCCTGCCTTCCACCATAGGAACAGCATGTCCCTGAACACACTACCTTTTTAGCTGGAGTTCTGGAACGTGAAGACCCAAGTTGCGCCAAGCTGAGCCCAAGAGAGCCAAGTGAGGCTAAGTCATGGCTTCTCCATCGCCACCTCGTGTCTCATGAGCAAGAAATAACTGTTTCTGGTGCAAGTCAGTGAGATTGGAGGCCGCTATCGCCACAACAAAAGCTGACAAACACAAACAATTTTGTTGAAAGTCTTATTTTTTTCCTGGTTGTTAGTTGTTCTTTTTCCTGGACAAACTCTGTCGACTACTTCCTATGTGTAACAAGGGGCTGACTGATGTCACGTACCACACTCTCACGTCCTCAAATTCTACATTCTGTGTGTCCTGCACATGCCAGTAGATACAGGTACAAAGGTAGGTTTATTTTTAATGAGGTCCTCTGCTGGAGACCTCCCCCCAAGTAGGGTTCAACCATGCACGTCCTCCACTCACCTGCTGGTGAGCAGAGGGAGTGACCCAATGCAGGGAGTGCGGTGCATAGCGTCTATGGCAGAGCTGCAGGAAGAGCTTCTAGGTGGGAGTCCCAGAGCCAGCTCCCGAACCCAGAAGCTCCTGCTCTGTCTTGCACTGGAAGGGTTGGCTCCTGCGGCAGACATGGGTGGCGTGGGAAGCTGTCCAAAACTCTAACACTCTACTTGAGCTCAGGGCTGCCCAGCAGTGTGGAAGCCATAGGCACACCGCCTTTCTCCCTGCTGGACTTAATCTCAAATTGATAGCTCATGTGAGTGCTTTTCATGGGTGGGGCATTGTCTCCCGCAGGAAGTCTGGGAATTGTGGTAACTCCAGCTTTCCAGCCTCTGTGTGAGAGGGTGGTAGACTGTCTGCACAGAGGTCCATCTTGTTTCTCTTTCCCTGGGTTTCTCTTCCTCATCCACTCTCATCCTTTCTTTGATGCTGTAATTATAAACACAGACGGCAACTTAGCATACAAAACTAAGCTACCGTCTCCTTCTCTGCACCGCCACAAGCCAAGCATCTTGAATTAGCAAGGCTCTAGCTGTGTTTCTCCAGAGGGCACTGTTGGTCTTCTGGGGAGGAAACTCTTCACTGTGTGGGACAGTCTCATGGTGACTAGCATCCCTAGTCCCCCACCTACTGTGTGCCCATAGTGTCCCCCCAGTAGCAGTACACTGCTCCCCTGCGAAGATACCCAATCCTTGGAACTTGTATGTTAGGTTGCATGACAAGGGGAATTAAGACAGCAGGTGGGATTAAGGTTGCTAACCAGTGGACCTCACAACAGGAGGGAGTAGCTCAGATCCTCCATGTGGGCCAGTGTCATCACTGGGTCTTAGACTGTGAAGGCAGGAGGCAGGAGGTTCAGAGTTGGGGAAGGAGATGTGAGGACAGAAGCAGAGGCCAGTGTGATGTGGCTGCTAGTTCCAGAGATGAGAGACAAGCCAGAAGCTCAAGAATGCGGGCAGCCTCTGGAAGTTGGAAGGGGCAAAACTTCACGTTCTGCCGTTGAGTTTCTAGAAGGGATGTAGTTCCGCTGACACCTTGGTTTTGGCTCCATAAGGTTCATGTCAGAACACTGAGCTCTAGAATTTAAAAGAATATGTCTGTGTTGTTTCGACCCACTGTGTTTGCAGCAACAGGAGACTCCAATGGTTTCCCAAGTGCAGTGACAACGACACACCCCGTCGCATTTCCCGACAATCCCTGTGTGACTAGCAGCCCTTGTAAGTAGCCATTGTATTGGGTGATGAGAAGGTAAAGAAGCAGGAGAAGGTTTCAGATTGCCTTCCCCATCCCCGCCAGCCTGCTTTTTCTCTCTTCCTGAGCATGCACTCGTCACTTCTCTCCCTGAGAGACTTTTCTCCACCAGACCATGTCCTCTGCTTCTCCCCTACACCAAAGATAAGGCTCCTTGTTCTTTAAAAAGTTATTCTGGAGAAGAGGATGGGAATAATGAATGTGAAGACTTCAAAAGCTGGTGTAGTGTTTGGTTATAACTGCTCCTTCTGACTCTACACTTCCATTCCAAGACTCAAGAGAGATGACCAGCAGCATAAGCTCAAGCAAGAAATATGTATTGTGTGCCCACGTTTGCTTGGCCTGTCCCGGTTGACGCAGGCACCCAACCTGCCTCCAAACCTCACCAGGAGAAGAGAGTGGGCTGGTGCGTCCCCCTTACCCTAGTCCACTACTGCTTAGCTTGCCTGTCCTGACACTGGATCTCAGGCTTCCTTCTTGGGGCTCCTACGTGACCCCCATGTATTTCTGGGGTTTCTAAAGAGTATTTCATGTGCACTGACAAAGCCAAGATGCTACATGATCCTCCTACTCCGAGTATATATGGTGCCACTTACGAATCTTCCCCACTGGAAGGTAAGTCACCAGAGGGCAGGCACTTTGGTGGACATTTTCCCCCCCAAAGTTTTCTCCCTTGCCCTAGGGTAAAACAGGATAATATAAAAATGAATAAAATATTCCATATAAAAAAAAGATTCCATATCTCCCTGCCCAAGATGGTTAATTTTATGTGTTCACCTGTCAGCTAGCAGTGCCCAGATAGCTGGTAAGACATTAGCATTTGGTGCGTCTGTGACAGTGTCTGTAGAAGAGACTAGCATGTGAACTCATGGCCTGAGGAAAGATCCCCCTCTTCGATGTGGGTGGGTATCACCCAACCTGTTGAGGGCCTAAATAGACCAAGCAGGTGGAATCAGGACACATTTGCTCTCAGCTTGAGCCGAGACGTCCATCTTCTGCCTTCTGACAACGGCACCTCTGATTGTTGATCTTCAGATTCCAGCCAGGACTCACATTTGGGGCTTTTCTGATTCTCAGGTTTTCAGACTAGGACTGAATTACCCCACAGGCCAGGCCTCCAGCGTGCAGATGGAGCAACATGGGAGTGTTCACTCCATAATCACACGAGCCAGTTCCCTATAATAAATCTCTTTCTCTATGTCTGTATGTATCCCATTGTTCTGTTTCTCTGGGGAGCCCTAACTAATACACCGCTTTGCCCTTGGGCTCGCTGCCTGGTAGCCAAGGAGGCTGGGTCTCTGGCCACCAGGACTGCCCAGCTCCTCCTTCTCTGGCGGTCCCCACAGGCAAAATCCCAGCTCTGTCTCCCTTCCAGCAAGGACTTGAACAAAGCTTTCCTGTCAGTCTCCTGCTTAGGGCAAGGGATTGGGGGGAGTCAGGATACATGTTGGTTTTGTCAAGGCTCTGAGCTTCCAGCCACATGTCACCTCTTATCACCAGACCCTCAGGAACATGCACTTAATGAACGGAAATTGATGGGAGTGATCCTGAAGGCTTCTCTCCCAATGGTCCACTTGGATGAATCATCCTGGCCAGTTTTTGTGCTGGGCTGAGGCTACGGAGAAACTCTTTCATTAGTACTGGAAGGGCTGCTGTCCCTGGGGCTGATCTGGGTTGAAGGACAAGAATGCCTTTGTTTGGGTGTACTATTAGAATGCCATCAGGATGTGACGTCCAAGGGAAGCCTCAGAAGCAGTGTTTCAACAGCCAGAATGTTGGGTTTTCAGGTAAACTAGTACTTGAGGAGTTATTAATTAATTAATCATTAATTCATTCATTGAGTAAACATTTGTTGAATATCTTCATAGTGTTCATCATTGAAGAACCAGAAGAAAAATGACTCCTTGTCCTGGGAACACTCACAGGGGAGACACCCCAATGGCTGTCTATACTGTTACATGATTCTGTGATAATAGTTAAGATCTCGAGTGCTTAACAGGGACTAGACACTGTGTTAAGCACTGTACTGCCATCATCTTATTTATGACTCCTGAAAACCCTACAACTCTCATTCTACAGGTGAGAAAACAAGCCCAAAACAGGGGAGTAACTTGCTCATTATCACAGGAGTGGTCAGTGTTGGACCCATGATTCAAACCCATGTGCCTTAGTTAGTACAAAGTTAAGATGCTATAATGAAGACACCCCAAATTTTATACAAGAGCTGAGAATTTTCTAGTGGACAGGATATTCTAGATGTTTAACATTTATTACTTCATTTGATTCTCACTACAATTTGAGTGTCACATGTACTTTTCATCTACCTGGTGTGGTGATAACAAATCTGAGGCACAGCAGTTTAGGTGACTCGCCCAAGGTCATGCAGGGATTGAGCGGCAGAGCTGGAATTTGACCTCTGAAAGTGAACGTCCACATCACTGCTGTAAATATTATACCATACTACCCTAAGCATCCTAAAAACTTGACTTTTTTCTCTCTTACTCAAAAGTTCCAAAGCAAATAGTCCATTTTAGTGGAACAACTCTACTCCACTGGTCATTCCAAGGCTCCTGTGACGTCTAAGTCATAGCTCCTCCATCCTCAAGGGCCTTAATGTCTGATACCAGAGCTACTGGTAGCCTGAGAGTATTTTCAGTTCAGTTCACTGTAATGGATTCAAATATAGTAAATCCAGTTCCTCAGTTGCAGTAGTGAGATTTCAAGTGTCCAGTGGTCACCATCAGGAACAGCATGGATCGAGACCTCACTTCCTCCCCTCCTTCTTTCTCTTCACATTGGACCTGTGTCTGGATGTTTCTTCCAGCCCTTTCCTGCTCCCTCCTCATTTTGTCTCACATCGATTTTCCCCTTTAAAATTTTTCTTGCATGCTTAATCCCCTCTTAGGATCTGCATCTCAAAAGACCTTTTCCTGAGAAGCAGAAGACCTAGATGAGCAGAACCATCACCACTTGTTAGAAGGTCAGAGAGGTTAACGGAGGTTCTGGTGTCCCTGGCATTACTTTACCATGTCTGTTCAAAGTTGTATAAACCGAGACCCTGTCCCTTCTTAACTCCATCTCCAAATAAGAGAATTTCAATACATTTTTCTTCATTTCCTGACAAAAGGAATAATTTCAGATGCTCTTTGCTGGACAGCATCCCAGTTTTCTGTCTTTCTCAAACAGAACCAGAAGCAGGTGATCCAGGTCCACGTGCCCCGTCACATCCTGCAAGGTAGGACTTTGTTTTCTGGATCATCACAATTAGAAGAGCGTGCTTGAGCACTACTCATTTCTCTTGGAGGATTTAAGACAAACTTAGATGTCAGCTTAATGTCATTAATTTTTATACAAGGCTATGAGACATCAGGCCTTACATCATGTGCTGAAAGAGATGACAGGGTGAAAATCGGTATGAAGTCTAAAAAGTTTCTGTTCCTCTGTTTAAATGACTTGCTAAGGAGTTGGATGGCTCATCCTATCCATCCTTATTTCTATAATGCTTATCTTGCCCTCTGTTGAGCTGGCAACACATTTTTCATAAAAACTTGATAGTGGGGGCACCTGCGTGGCTCAATTGGTTAAGTGTCTGCCTCAGCTCAGGTCATGATCTCAGGGTGCTGGGATCGAGCCCTGCATTGGGCTCTCTGCTCAGCGGGGAGTCTGGTTTTGCCTTTCTCTCTAGTCCTTACTTGTGCCCTCTCTCTCCCTTTCAAATAAACGAATAAAATATTTTTTAAAAAACCTTGATAATGAAAGTTAATTGCACGCTTACATTTCCTGATTGGCTCACTTGCCAATCCATAGGTTATAAGAGTGTAATCTCATCTTGTTGTTATCTAAATCTTGGTCACAGACTCATTACACAGAATTCTAGGTAGAACCATATGAAACATATGAAAGCAAATAGAAGAGTTTTCTTATGGTTTCTCAACAGTTTTTAGTGTAAAAACATGGTACGACGTCTATTTTTTTATTGCACAAGACATGCTCTTTCTTTGACATAGGAACCTGGTAGAAAGAATGGAGCATCTAATTATTTGAACATTCATTTGTCAATGCAGCACTTGGGGGAAAGCAATATCAGCATCCTCTCCCAGCTGGAGTTATTTTGCTTCCCAATTCTGTATTTTGGGAAAATTTTTTTGGCTTTATTTCACCATTTTGGTGCAAATTATAGTAGCCTACTCTTAGGATTATGAAGAATAAATGAAATGATCTATATAAAATGCTCAACAGAATGTTAGATATTGCCTTCAGTATGGTCATGACCACCATCATCAACATCATGACATCATCATCACCATCACCACCATCACCATCTCCCTCATCTTCATCACCACCATCATGACCATCCTCATCACTATCACCACCATCATCTTCATCACCACCATCGTGACCATCATCATCACCATTATCCCTACTATCATGACCATTATCATCATCACCAACATCACCACCATCACCATCATCAGCAGCATCAAAATAACAGAGTTGCAAATCTTCCCTTCTGCCAGAACTGCTAATGTGCTGAAATCCACAAAATGAAAAAGCACAAACCAGCTGTTTTGCCTTCTTGGTAGAATAACCACCTCCGCTTTTTAATTTTTTTTAACTTAAGTCTGGTTTTCAGAATAAATTACAATGGATGGCCAAAAAAAAAAAAAAAAATCCAAATGGCATCACTAAGGGTCATGAGTGCTGATAGAGCAATAATGTGAATGAAAGAAAGAAAAATACAGCCTTTAGATTCCAAGGACACGAAGTATTAGAAGTTAGGAAATTTCCCAGGGGCAGATCAAGTCCACTTCAAAGGGAAAACAGCGGCAAAATCTACAGTCAGCAGAGCTCTGCGTGTTCTGCAGGCAGTGTCCCAACAGGTTCACCCTCTGACTTGCTGGGATTTTCCAGCCTGATTCCATTTACATCAGGAGCCTGGGGTGCTTCCATTTTAAAACATTTCTTACAACAAATCAACAGTACTTAGAATGCTAAGTAAAGAAAAGGCAGCCGCTGTTTAGCTGTTTAAGGAGAAAAGGGAGAATTTCAGTGCAGGTTTCATTGGGTTGGAAATGCTTTTGGTTTCAGCAGAGAACAGTAGTCTGCAGAGCAATGGTTTTGGATGACAGGGAGATGAGTGATCTAGAAAAACTTCTTAATTCTCCTGCACTCAGTGGACTTCAACGGCTTCATTTGGGATAGTTTGAAAAGTCTGACTTTACAACCTTCCATTTTCGCTCTCACTCTAGCTATGCACATAAAAGAAGAGGGGAAAGAGAAAGTCTGTGAAGATAAAAATGGGAGCTGATAGACTAATGGCAGGTCTCAGAAATGTAGGGGCTGATAGCATAGTTGCAGTCATTAGGATTTAGCCCTGAGTTAACCACACTATGGTCAAGATCAGAGTGCAAGGGCTAGTGCTCTTGAACAGAAGAGGAGGGGGTTAGGGGTTGAATTATATCTCACTCCCAGGCCCCCTCCCAAAAGATATCTAATGTCCAGAACCTCAGTATATGACTTTATTTGGAAATCGAGTCCTTCAGGTGTAATCAAGTTCAAATAAGTTCATTAAGATGAGTGTGACTAGTGTCCTCATAAAAGGGGGAAATTCAAATACATATACACAGGGAAAATGTCACATGAACATGAAAGCAGAGATGGGAGTAATGCTTTTATACGCCAAGGAATACCAAAGATGGCCAGCAATCACCAGAAGCCAAGAGAGAGACATGGACAGATCTCCCTTGCAGCCTTGGGAACCAGGACCTTGATGTTGGACGTCTAGTTTCCAGAACTGTGAGACAATACATTTCTATTGCTTAAGCCCCCAGCCAATGATATTTTGTTGCAGCAGCACTAGGGAATTAATACCAAGAGCAACATGATCACAGACCCAGGGCACATCATCAGGCAGGAAGAAAGCAGCAGAGCAGAACGGGTAACCTCTCTCAGGACAAACCTGCTCTTAGAAACCGGCCCGACTGGGGCTATATTTGCACGCACAGGAGGCGGCAGAGACAACTCAGAAAGGCTGGATCATGCAGCAGTACAAACTCGGGACAGGGGCACCACGGATGGGGCCAGACGCGAAAACCGCAGAAGCACCCACTTCTCTTAATTATTTGGAAAGCAAGTTGCTGCTAGGACCTACCCAGCAGGAAAGGACAGCTTCCTGGGGGGATCACAGCCCTAAGAGGAAATTAAACATTTGGTTCCGTTTTATCGCTTCTTTTGTCTTTTCCCCTGGTCTTTGATCAAAAATCATTTATCAAGCTAGTTCACCTATGTTTGGGATCCTGGGGGATGTGTAAGTCTAGAATGCCTGCATACATATGGGAGGCTAGGGCACAAAATACCCAGGAATTTTAAGGGCAAGTTAAGGGGCACATAGAAGTTCAACGTCAGAAGGTCAGACAGAGACAATGAGCATGGCCCCTTTGCGAGGACGATCAAATTCTTGAAGCCTTCTACATCAAAACACACACACACACACACACACACACACACACAGGCTGATAATAGGGGAGGTCAAACTCCTGTGCAGTGCTTAGTAATTGGGGTGACCGTGGTGTTCTGGCTTGTCCACGACTCTGATGAAAATGCTTCTGGGTTTTCCTCCTTACGTCCAGTGGAGGTGTTTAGTGGCTGTTCTTAAATAACTTTAGAAAGCTTCTTTCGTTCTCATTTTTCCCAGAGGTTTTTGTTTTCTTGTTGTTGTTGTTTTTTAAATCATGAACTCGGTGGAATTTTGTCAAACGTCTATTTTTAAAATCTACCTGAGATGTTTTTCTCTTTGGCTTTAATGGACTTAATTATATAGTAGATTTTATGATAGTGAACTTTTCATCCAGTCACAGGAAAGGCTCAATAGATCGTTATTGTTTTCAGTATGATGTGTAATGGGTTGTATTTTCCAAGAATGGTTTCAACAAGATCTCCTATGTCCCCTGCTCTCGCCGCAGTGTGCTTGCTTTCTTTCTTTCTTTCTTTCTTTCTTTTCTTTTTTTTTTTAAAGACTTTATTTATTTATTTGACAGACAGAGATCACAAGTAGGCAGAGACGCAGGCAAAGAGAGGAGGAAGCAGGCTCCCCGTGGAGCAGAGAGCCCGATGCGGGGCTCGATCCCAGGACTCTGGGATCATGACCTGAGCTGATGGCAGAAGCCACCGAGGCGCCCCTGTGATTTCTTACCTCTTCTACTGATGACCAGTTTTATGTTCCCTCCTTGGGAACTGACACGTGCCATGGCTATGGCAGAAGTGACGCAGCAGGACTTCTGAGGTTCAGACATAAATGTAATATAGCTTCTGCTCACTTATCCAGAACTCTGTGCTCCTGGAATACACCACTGTGAAGTGAGAAAGCCCCAAAGCCCACAGAGATGTGGAGGTGAGCACCCAGTTCCAGCCACTACCAACGTGGTGGCCATGTGAGCGAGCTTCTTGAGAGCAGAGCCCTCTGTCCCAGGTAAGTCAGCCCTGTCAATGGAGCTGTAAATGCCGTAGAGAAGCCACACCGCAGATCTGAAAGCCGAATAGAGGATGGTAGGGTTTTATTTTATTTTATTTTTAAGATTTTACTTATTTACTTATTTGACAGAAGATCACGAGTAGGCAAAGAAGCAGGCAGAGAGAGAGAGAGAGGAGGAAGCAGGCTCCCTGCTGAGCAGAGAGCCCAATGTGGGGCTCGATCCCAGGACCCTGGGATCATGACCTGAGCCGAAGGCAGCGGCTTTAACCCACTGAGCCACCCAGGCGCCCGATGGTAGGGTTTTAAACCGAGTTTTAGGGAGGTTTGTTGTGCAGCAATAAGTGATACCTGATACAATGTAATTAATTTGCTGACGTTTTGTTAGGATTTTTGCATCTACTCAAGAAAGATTGGTCTATATTCCTTCCTCTCTCTCTCCCTCCTTCCTTCCTTCCTTCCTTCCCTCCTTTATTTCTTTCCACTGTGCTTGCTCCCTCTTCATATCAAAGTTCCACAACCCTTTAAAAATGATCTGGCAATGTATTTCTTCTTTTTCTAGTCTTTGAAAGCATTCAGGTAAGTTGAAAATTATTTTTCCTTAGTGTTTGATTAAAGAGATGAACCTATTGTTTAAAAAGCTATTAGGGTTTGATACCTGTCATTTCTTTGAAAGAGATTTTTTCCTACTGTCCAGTTTATTGAAAGGCTAGGATCTGTTGTGATTGCTGATTTCCTATTAATTCTTTTTTCTTTTTAAGATTTTGTTTATTTATTTGACAGACAGAGATCACAAGTAGGCAGAGAGGGGAAGCAGGCTCCCTGCTGAGCAGAGAGCCCGATGTGGGGCTCAGTGCCAGTTCCCTGGGATCATGACCTGAGCTGAAGGCAGAGGCTTTAACCCACTGAGCCACCCAGGCATCCCTCATTTCCTATTAATTCTTAAGTTAATTTTTGTAGGTTTCCTAGAAAATTGTCCACATGCTCCAAGCTTTCAAAACAGGGACATATAAGTTTCACTGTAAGTGAATTATGTTCCCTCCTTCATGTATAATATTGTTGATGTTCTCTCTCTCTCTGCCTCCCTGATGGGACTTGTTGGAAATGTGCTTGTTTGATTTTGATTCATCTTTTCACCCATCAGCTTTTCTTTACTGCTGATCTTTTAAGCTTTTGGTGAAAGTAGAAAGAGAACTAATAAAATAGTTTTCATTTTCATCATGATCTGTCTTTATCACTCCTTTCTATATAATTTCTGGGCTTGTGATTTCTCTCTTGCTTTTTTTTTTTTTTTAATTTTTTTTTACTTCTTGAGTTAAACTCCCAGCTTATTAATTCTGGGCAATTTTCCCTCAAAGTATAGCTTTAGGAGCAAAGCAGAAGTTTGATAAGAAGGGCTTGTCATTGAGTTTCAAATATTTCACACTTTCCTCTTTAACTACGATGACTTTGTCAGGTATCAACCATATGGAGACGCCTTTGGTGGCGAGTGAAAGAGGTGTCACTGGTAATTACTGCAGGATGACAGCAAGCTAGTGGGTCTCGCAAATGCAGATGTATGTCCACCCATAGATTACTTCAGAGAGTGTGTTTCGGTTTTCGTGTGTGTGTGTGTGTGTCTGTGTGTGTGTGTGTGTAAAGAGAAGATAACTTCATTGATCTTTATTACAATCACACTGAAGTCAGAAAATCTGGCCTTTGTGATTAAAACTGGGAATTTGCTAAAAGTTGCCTTGTGATCTACTGAATGGTCACGTTTTTATAAATCTACACCCACACTCGGAATCCATCTGTTTTCGGGGTGCAGTTTCTCACAGATCATATTTATTTGCCGTCTTATCCAAATCCTCCTTACTTACAGATAGGGCCACTTGCGTCATCATTTTCTGAGAGAGGTATTCCAGATCTCCTGTTCTCACTATGGATTTTGAATGTTTCCTCATTATATTTCAGTTTTCGTGCTAGGTATAATAAGACTGTGTTAGTTGCTTATAGGTTAATATTAATAGGTCATCTTGGTGGCTTTTTCCCTTTATCGCTAAAAAGGTCTTTCTACATTTTACTAATTTTTGATCTTATCTGCTTTAACAACTTTATCTTAGTTGCCTAGCGTATCTTAGTGTACTCTACCCCTTCAATCTTTCTGTGTGCTTGTTTAGGTGTACCTTTGGAAAACCACATAGCTAGACTAAAATAACAACATAACATCAGCAACATATAATACTTCCAATCTGAGAGTCTTTTTAAAAGTAAGTAGTTAAATCTGGTACTGTGATCACCAACATATCTGTCCTTAATGCTTTCTTCTTATATTGTGCTTGTTTATTTTCCATGTTTGTTCTTTGCTTCATGCATTGTTTCTTACCTTCTATTGAATTGATTATGTTTTCCTTATTCCCAATAGATAATTTTCAGACATTATATATTCTATTAAAGACATAACCTTAAAATTTTAAAATAAAGAGTGAACAAAGCCTATGTCCCGTCAGTATCTATTTCTTTCTCATGCAATGGAGGACTGATCACTTCTCCTGATCGCTCTCCAGTCATCTTTTTCTTCTTTGGCAAGTATTTTATTTCTGCCTTGTTTTACAATTCCCCCGAAGTTAGCTGTTGTCAAATAGGGAGGGAGCTATTTTACCTAACATTTCTATGTATTTGGAGCAGAACAGAGGGATCCCATATGAGTTTAGTATACCACACTGATTGGAGTCCCTGACTTCAGTAAGTCTGACAAATCAATTACCTTCACTGGGTTCTCATTTTTGGTCACATCTGGGAGAGATCATCTAGAAGAAGAGCCCCCTCATTTTGCCTAAGACATGAGGATGATGCGTATTATGATATCCAGTAAAAGAAGAAGTCACTGTGGCCAGAGGAGTCCAGAAAGGTTATGGTAGGAGCAAACATTAGTTAGTCCTAGGAGAATGGGCAGAGAAATTCCTTAAGAACATGAGTGATGTGAGCAAGACAGAATTCTCTTGAGACCAAGGAACAGCAGTTTACTACAGGCTCTGTGCAGTAGGAGGGTTATTCTTTACCGATAGGAAGCCCCACAGGGCGCTGTTTTGTTAGACCTGGCTGGAGTGGGAGAAGGCCTGACTTCGGTAGGTGGCAGGCACTGGGGAAGGGAGAGCTGAGTGGAAGGTGGTTAGAAGAGTTAGAGGAGGTGGGTGCTAAGTACATTCCAGAGGAAGGAATGGGGACCACCACTGACCTCTAGGGCTCCAACTCAGGGGTAGGGAAAGTATCTTTGTTGGGCTGTTCATGCAAACTTTAGAATTTCCATTTCTGCGGGTGTTTGGGAAGATGCTACGTTCTGTGGCGCATGTCAGGGACTGAGGCGCCTGGTGGGACAGCAGCAGTCGGTGCTAGAAAGTCTCCATCCTGACACGAGGCTTCATCATCTCTGTGCGCTGTCCTGGCGGCTAACGTACTCATTTGGGGAAGGCAGACAGACCGCTACTGGGAAAGCCACAGGTCTAAAGCCCAGCTTGAGATGCATTTCAGGGCCAGGGCCAAGGCTGGGCAGTTCCAAGAGGGCCTGGGCCTGGCCCTGGGTGAGGGAGGCCAGCCTCTAGGAGAGTAGGCAGGGAACCTGCCGGACCCTGCGCATCCAGAAATGCAGGAACGGATGGTCTTGGGGATCTCAAAGACGGCTTGTGTCGGGGCAGGATTTCAGGGTCTCTTCCCTGTTCCTCGTTATATTCCTTCCTGCGTTGCTTTCATTATTTACAGTGAATACCTGTAATTTGCGTATTCGGGAAAAAAGAAGCATTTTCCTCGTGGGCATAAGCCCTGCTGTTGTGCTTCAGTCTTAACCCGTCCCAGTAATTGTCCACACTCATTCCAGTTTTATGGACAAGGACGAAGGCTCAGAGCTGAGAGGACTTGCCCAGGGCCAGTGGAGGCAGAACGAGGTCTCGCAGGTCTCCACCGCTGACTCTTGGTGGCCCTCAGAGCACGCAGGCCAGTCCTGAGGATTAACGCCTCAAGAATCCCACTGACCTGGGCATTTCAGGGATGCTGGAGCGGCCAGCAGACATCCAACCCCGCCCACAATCAAGCCCCGCCCCTAGCACGTCAGTCCTAGGTCCGGACCACGCCCCAAAGGGCCCAACCCGCCCAACACCTAGGCCCCGCCCTCTCCCCGCCCCAGGCCCCGCCTCCTGCCGCCAGAGGAAACGGAAGTGGCGGCGGGCCCAGGCGGAAGCAGGAAGCGGCGGAGCGGGCCCACGCTGGGTGGTGGTTGCTCGGGGACATGGCGGAGAAGTTCGACCACCTGGAGGAGCACCTGGAGAAGTTCGTGGAGAACATCCGGCAGCTCGGCATCATCGTCAGTGACTTCCAGCCCAGCAGCCAGGCCGGGCTCAACCAGAAGCTGTGAGTGGCTCGTCGGCGTCGGCCCGAGCCGGGGCCGGAGCCGGAGCCGGAGAGCCGGGGGTGGGGACCGAGGGGAACCGAGCCAGCGGGCGGGGGGCCGGGGGCCGGGGGCCGGGGGGCCGGAGCGGGCTGGGGCGCCCGGGGCGGAGCGGGAGCCGGAGCCGGAGAGTCGGGGCTGGGTTCGGGAGCCAGATGGAGGAGCCAGGACGGTGGAGCTGGGGTGGGGGCGGACCCGGGGCCTGGCCGAGAGCGGCGCGTCTCCGCTGCCTCCTCTGGGTCTGGCGGGCCTGGGCTCGCCCCTCCGCTGGGCCTGGGCCCTCTTCCCCCCTTGCTGGGACTTTTCTTGAAGGCCCATTTGGAGACGTTGTCTTGGTCAGAAGGTGCAGCTTCTGGGCCTGATCATCAAAGCCCGCCCTCGCCTGCGCGTGACTCCCTCGCGCAGTTTTCTCCTGGGCCCTTCTGGGGAGTTCAGGCCCTGGCCCCAGAGAGGAGGAGGACGTCTCGGGAGTGCACTAAACCGGGCCGAAGGTTGTGGAACTACCTGCTGCGCAGCCCTGGGCGGGAGTGCACTAAACCGGGCCGAAGGTTGTGGAACTACCTGCTGCGCAGCCCTGGGTGTGCCGGAATTGGCAAGGGGGATGGTGGTGAGAAAGGGTGCAGACGTTTAGTTACTTGGTTGGCAACAGCCCTGCGCCTGCCTCGGTGCTAGGGCCTGGGATGGACCAGAGGCAAACACAGAATGAATGCTCTGGGGAGGACGGTCTCCTAGCTTTATAGGGGCTACAGACATCAAACATAATTGCAGCCCAGCGTTACAAACCTAGAGCTGGGGGACTAGTCTCCAGAGGGGGAGCTGAAATGAAACCAGGCGGGGATGGCTTTCCTCCCCTGAGGTTTGAAGGATGGACTGAGTGGGAGCCCCGTGGGTTCCTGGACACTGCAGCACAAAACCAGGCGCACAGTAGGCAGTTGTCTTTGAGAGAAGATTGATATCTTTCATCAGATTCTCAGAAGGGTTGGTTTTTATCCCGCAGTATGGCAGTTTCTACTTTAGAAAGAAAATCCGATATCTGAGGGTGTTCTCTAACCCCACACTTTTTTCTGGAATTCTGTACCTAACCAAAGAGCTACTCCCCTGGCTTGTGTAAGGAACTTGTGTGGAGCCCTCGGCCCGCTGGGTGATGTTCCTGCTGTCATCGGAATTAACCACATGCCCCATTTTTGCTTTTTCCCTCAGGAATTTTATTGTTACTGGCTTACAGGATATTGATAAGTGCAGACAGCAGCTTCATGACATTACTGTGCCTTTAGAAGTGTTTGAGTAAGTATCATTCTTGATACTCATTGGAGTGTAATTCCTGTTGTATTGTGCTGTAATAACTCTTTCAACCACTGGTATTTAGGTGCCTGCTCTGTGGCAGGCACAGCGTAGGTCCTGGGGATAAGCCAGTGAGGAAGTAGAGAAAAACACCTGCTCTCAGGGAGCTTATGTTTTCATAGAATTAAGAATTAAAATCTCAATATTGTATTGTGAATAAAGGGTTATTAAATATGTGAAAACATCATAGGCCTTCAGAGTCCTGGTTAGACAAAATGTCAGCCATATTATTTTTTTTTTTCCTTGAGAGGTGGAAAATCTTTGTGGGCTCTATTATTTAAAAACAAAACAAAAAAACTAGGCAGAAGCAGCCTGAGAAGCAATTTGTTGTATCTTCAGAACCGCCCTGGGAGTGCTAGTTCTAGGAGATGGTGAAGATCTGCACGGTTGGAGGGGAAGAAAAAGAGGGGGGCTTCTTGGGCTAAGGAACTTTGGGAAGGCTGGTCACAGCTTTCTTTGGGAGGGTGGTATGTGCCTCTCACAGTTGTGGCCCAGCGAACGCCTCCAGAAAGTAAACTCTAGGTCGTGTGATTCAGGTCTTATCGGGTAGGCTTCATGGCTCAAGGAACGCGGTAAATAATTACCATGGGCTGTTTGGCTGCCAAGTGTCAGACTTAAGACTGAAATTCTGGACTTGGCCTTCCTCAGCCAGCCCCGATTTCTCTGTGCCAAGCAGCAAGTAACACCCTCCCTCCCCCCAGACCCAAGTGGAGCTGGCTTGGAATGGCAAGAATGCTAGTTTTTTCTGCATTAAAACTGCAAATAAGCCACCAGATTTCCTGGAACGGTAGAGGGAAAGGTGGCCCTCTTACATTGCAGAGGGTCAGGAATAGGAGTCCTAGTTACAGCACAGGTCAGCAGCTGCCCACCCGCTTCCCCCCATCACAGGACACACAGGCTTCACTCTTCCTGGTCACAGCTCTGTCCTCATCTGCTGGCTCTGTCGTGTGTTCTCGGCGTGTTCTGTCCACCCCCTGAGCTCTCCAGGTACAGGTGGGAGTGAAGGTCTTGTGCGTGTGGTACAGCCCCAGACTCCCAGAGGGTGGCTGCCTGCCAAGAAGTGCAGGCAGCTGGAGGCTACTTGGCCTTCCTCGCAGTGTCCTCAGTCGTGCTGCTCTGGTCTTGAACATGTGGGATTGATGTAATGACAGGTGCCAAGTGACTCTGAAGGGCAAGCGAAGGATAGGGGCTGGGGAAAGATTGCTCTGTGGCAGCCTACCGTGAAGCCTGGGGGACCAGAGCCCCAGCTGCAGGCACAGCCACAGCCAGTGAGCAGAAAGGATGGTTGCGATTCATCTGGGGGGTTGGGACTGAGCTGGCCTCTGAGCTCTGATAAGCTGCAGATGCAAACTCTCCATTGATGTGCACGGTGCAGGGGGAATTTCCAGGTCCTGGGCCTTGTCAGGCACACACTTTCAGACACACTGTAGCGAAGATAAAACTAAACCTTGGCTTCCTGTGCGGAGCTTGGGGTTGATGTGTTGGCAGAGTGGAGCTCAGCGCTCAGGCCTTTGACCCAGAGCCCTGTCCGGAGGCTGCCCGGAGGCCGCTGCTGTTAGATGGTTATTGTTTAGGACACTCAAGCCTGTCTGCTGCTTTCCAGAAGTGTGTGTATTTTGTTCAGAAAAACATAATTTGGCTTCTTTTATTCCGTCATTTCAAAAACATGGCAATAAAATGGAATTTCTGGAATATGTGATTTATTGATGTTTTTGGTTATATGTTATAATTAAAGGCCAGTTTTTATGCCATTAACAGTAATGTTTTTTTGATCTGAAGTGACAGGTTTTTTTTTCTGCTGGAGCATAACGGTGATTTCTTTTAGTGAATAATTGGTACGAAGGTCTGTAAGGTACAGAAGCAAGCAGGTGGTCCACTGGTGGTAAATGTGGATATTCCTCTAGGCAGTATGCTTGATGAAGTCTGTGGGGTTATGACATTTTTGGGGACAAGTGTCAAAAATTTCAAGAACAGTTTTAGGGTTTAGAAAGAAGTGGAGAAAATCTCTGTTAAATTCATGTGACTGGGATGTGTTTAGGAAAGTCGTATTATCAGGGCCCGGTTTGTAAATAATCCTGGGGTGGGCAGGGCTGAGGCTGTCCTGCCTGCAGCTCCCCACCTTCTCCCGCGCCCCAAGGCTCCTCTACGAAGGGCTCCCCCAGGAACCGTGGGGTGCACCTGGAGCCGAGGCTGTGTCTTGGTCGGCTCCCTGCTGTTGCTCAGGCTGGAAACCCCAGCCCACATGAGTTCTCATGTCAGGAGCTGCCTGACCTTACAGATTATTGTGAAGATCAGGGCTCCTGGCTCCGAAACCTTTGGAAGATCACAAACATTAAAACTGTCGCATTACAGAGCCATGAAGCTTGGTTTATAAGTGACATTCCTTATTTCCTGAGTTATTCACATTATTAGAAGTAATACGAGATCAAATCATCTGTACTTACATAAATGAAAGAATCCTCATTCACTTGGTTTCTGTTTCCTCTAAAGAAGGCCATGTGCACTTACTCAGAGCTAACTCCTCTTTTCCCATCAGAAAACTGAGAATAGGTTACTGGCCATGAGAGTGT
The DNA here is from genome assembly GCF_030435805.1 of Mustela lutreola. Classification (NCBI taxonomy): domain Eukaryota; kingdom Metazoa; phylum Chordata; class Mammalia; order Carnivora; family Mustelidae; genus Mustela; species Mustela lutreola. The sequence continues at coordinate 4,693,956 of NC_081294.1, read as the reverse complement.
TAATTGAGGTGTTTCATGTTTCCAGATATATAGATCAAGGACGAAACCCCCAACTCTACACCAAAGAGTGCCTGGAGAGGGCTCTGGCCAAAAATGAACAAGTCAAAGGCAAGATCGACACAATGAAGGTGAGGCTCTTAGAAGCAGAAAACAAGGTCAGACCAGGAACACTGTCAGAGCAGATTTGGCTAAAGACCTTGTCGTTCTCTGTACTTGGTAAAACGTAAACTGTCTCACACGGTTACACGGTTGAGATTTCTGCACGTAATGGACCGTGGATGAGGGCAGCTTTCAGGGAGCCTTGTGGGGACAAACGGGAGCGGAGTGCAGCCTCACTTGGAGCGAAGTCCAGGCTGATTTCCATGATGCTGGTTGGCGCTGGCTAACTGTTCGCGTCTGTGAGCCTTCCCTCTCTCGTGCTTGCACTGCGATGCTTTTCACTTCCTCTACTAAGCCATTTCCTGGAGTGTGGTTCCAGCTTTTAGAGCATTCCCTTCTGGTTGTCTAAAGCTCTCCTGCGCCTGCGTCCAGGCCCCTCTGGATCCTGTTCCCCATCCTGCAGTTGTGCACAGAGGACGTTCTCTCTCTGTTGCTTTGCTTTCATGACGACTAGAAAATGCCATGCATCATAAACGTGAAATATTTAGGGTTTTGTTTTCGTAACTTGAATTGACTGCGCTCTGGGTCAGATTGGGGTATGTGTGTGGTTTTTCCTTTGATTGGCTGGTGCCATCCCTGTAGCGGCCCCACACCTGGACTGCACGCTCTCCTGCCTCCCGGGCCTCGTGGCTGCTGCTGGGGACCCTGCAGACCCCTGTGCTTCTGTTCTTCTCATGTAGCTGCCTTCCTGTGGAGCTCTGGTGCCTTCTCTGCACACCACTGCCCTTTGGGCTCGGGCTCTCCACAGAGTGTCGCCTCTCAAGAGAGGTCTTGCAGACCAGCCTTTCCTAAGTCCTGATGAAGATGCCGCCTCCTCTTTCCTCTGTTTCAGCTCTGCCACGGTCGTGCGGGCTCCAGGACATTGGGGCGTGAGTGTGGTGCTCCCGCGGGTGCCCCGTGCCCACAGAGTTCCTTGCCACTGTCCACAGTGTGCAGTGATGGCCGTGCACTGGCCTCTGGGCTTAGGCTCCTGGCCTGGTTCCGGGAATGAGTGGAGAGGCTGTCGGGGTGACAGTGATGTGTTGGTCACGGTGTCACGGCTGCCCTGGGGTCACAGGGCTTAAGTACCTCACCCCGGTGATCTGTGTTGATCTGTACCGATGCCTGGGAGCTGGCCCTCTGGTTGCGGTGCCGCCATGGTTGTCCGTGGGGCGCCCGCAGCGTCCTGATTGGTCACTTTGGGACCGAGTTGCTGCTGAGCTCAGCCTCGCCCTGGGGACGGCATGCCGCCCTGATCCGTAGCAGGCTCTGTTTGTACCGTTGTGTGAGTGAGCAGATATCCCGCTCTGCATGGGCCGTAGGCCCTGGGTATGGGCTCCCCATGCTGCCTGCTGTGGTGCGGGGGTGCCTGTTGGCAGGGATGCACGGGGACTCTTGCCTCCGGGGGCATCTGTTGCACCCGCTGGCAGTCTGCGTCACTGGGGACCTGTGCAGGTCTCATGGCGCAGTTCTGTCGCCTTCGTTGTCTCAGCAGACCGCGTATTTAAATTCCCGAAAGCTGCGGCTTGCACAGCTGTCCGTGGCCGTGCCGTGTCCCCGGAGGATGTTATGTCTCGTGCTGTATCTTCGTTCCTGTCCGTAGTGCTGCTTTTCGGTAGGACTTAGACGAGGCTCTGAGACGCTGGCAGAAACTTAGCTGCTCTTAAGATGGGATTCAGACACGTTACGTGGATAAGTGGGACCGAGCAGCCGCAGCCTTTGGAGTAGACAGGCTTTCAGGTGCTCCGAAAGCTTTGATGAGGCTGTTTGCACACAGTGAGTTTGATGTCGTTTGAGTTAATAATTGCTTAATTAAATATTACTTGAAGATTCCTGTTACGTGTGTTGTCTGCAGAAGTCATTTCCAGCTGCGTGGCTGGCGCCTTACGAGAGGGGCTTTCTCTGGAGGATTTCTTACGTGCTGCGCTGAGCCTTCCCTTTCACATAGTTCCCGGGGTAGCTCTGGTGCACGTCCGGCTTGGTGGCCTTTGTCGGCGGCTGGTGGGCTGGTGTCCCGAGTGCCTCGGATGGGGATGCCTCGTGGGGATGAGCCGGCCGTGTGGGAACGGCTGGTTGCGCGGAGGGAGCACACACTCCGCCAAGTTTGCGGCTTTGAGGGGTGGGGGAGTGTCTTTCCCTTGGGGCATGGGTCACAAAGGTATTTTGATGTTGTATGTTTTTCTTCTCAGAAATTTAAAAGTCTGTTGATTCAAGAACTTTCTAAAGTATTTCCTGAAGACATGGCTAAGTATCGAAGCATCCGAGGGGAGGACCACCCCCCTTCCTAACTTCGTCGTCCTGCTGCCTGAAGACCGTCCTGGTCTAGTGTGAGTCACCGTGACCTTCAGGCAGGCTGTGACTGACAGTGGCATCCACGTCCTGTCCTCCAGCCATCCTGCTCTTGTCCTTGGCCTTGGGGGACGGTAGGGGTGGGGCCTGGAGGGCTTGCAGGGCTGTGCTTCAGCTGTCCCTCTGTCCCTGACGTGCGTCTTTTGGGTCCGCAAGTTCTCACACGGCCCGGGCCACACGTCTTCGAGTGCGATGCATTTGATTCTCCCTAGCAGAGTGGTCTTGGGAATATTAACTGTGCTAGGTACATGAAGTTTTAAAAAATTCCTAGTGGTTTTGTTTTTATGTACTGTTTCTTTTCCATTTTATTATAGTGTTGAGAAAGCTAAAAAAAATTGGTTTAATCTGAGAAGTACTTTAAGTTGGTATTTTGTATTTTCAAGTACATAAAGAAAGTGTTCAGTGTAACTGTTTATGTGGGCTTCAGTTGGACGTAAGCGTGTAATAAAGCCTTTAAGTATTTATGTGATTTATTCCATGTAATTATTTTTATAACATTTTATAGTATAGTACAGTGTGTATCTTATAAACAGTCAATTATTACTTCCCCAGAGTGTGAATAATACTCGTGACGTTTGTTCTCCAAGCATTTATTTAGGCAGAACACTTACTTGCCTGCAGCTCGTCTCCTAGAGGGCGTGGCAGACACGGAGGTAGGCGGATGCATGGACGCTAGGGACGTGCCTCCTCGGGCTGCGCGTTCCCCCAGCAGGTGCACGCATCCTGTGGGTCGGCTGCGCACTGTCTAGGCCCATCCCAGTGGCCCTTGGAGCCTGTGTTCCTGGTGAACGGGAGGTGGCGCTGGGATCTGAGCTGTGTTCTGAGTGGCAGATGTATGGCAGCGTTTCTCAAGAGTGACCTGCGGCCCACTTGCATGCATGTGACCTGACTCCTTTCTTAGAAGGTGGGCCCTTGAGCGCATGGGCGGCGCATTTGGCTAAGCGTTAGACTCTGATTTTGGCTCAGGTCATGATCTCAGCTGTGTTGGGCTCCGTGCTCAGCATGCACTCTCTTTCTCTCTCAAAAAAAGAAAGAAATTGGGTCCTGTGGAATCAAGAGGCTTTAGGCTGTGGCCCAGGAACCTACATTGTCACTTTTAACCCTGGCATTGTCTGGATCTGAGAATCATCACACTGAGAATGTGACTGCCACCCCCCCGTGTGTGGTATAAGGGTGTGGTGTGGTGTGGGCTCCAGTGGGCTGTGTCCTGTGAGTGGGGGGAGTCAGAGTTGGGGGTCAGAGCCCACCTCTCACCATCCTTCACTGACCTCCTTCTGGAATTGGGGGTGCTTGGGCCTGCCATTGCTCTGCAAGGCAGTCTTGCCCAGAGTTGGGGCCAGGCTCCTTAGGAAGCTGGTACCACTACTAACTAGTAGTTTGAGTCTCCAGAAGCACACCAGGAAGGCAGTCCCACCCTGGGGATGGGTTCTGAGTAAGGGGTGCTCCCAGTCCAGGAGGTCCTGGAGCCAGCAGCCCCTGTCCTGCATGGTTTCCCTCTCTCCGGCTGCCCTGACTGGCAGCTTCTGTGCCAGGGCCGTGGGGGGTGGGGCCCACAGAGCGCGTCCCAGACCCGCTCCCCATGAGTCACTCATTCGACCCTCACCACGGTCCCCTGAGCTGTGGGTTTCAGACCCAGGAACTGGGGCACGGGGAGGCTGAGTGGCAGAGCCTGCTGTCAGGGGCAGGTCCCTTGTTGAGTGCGCCTGCCATGAAGCACGGTGCTCTGCCGCCGTGAGGACGCTAGCAGCCGGTGCCCTGGACCGTCCGCGTGTCCGTCTTGGAACACGGCACCGTGACTCCCGGGTTCTGGTGGTCTGCTCGCAGCCTCCTGAGCTGTGTTTCCGTCCCCTCTGCAGTGGTGCCTGTCAGGGTTCCCGTGCCTGGCACTAGGCTCACAGGGGGTAGCTGGTGGTGAGCGTTCTTCTGCACACCCGGGCCCGGGAGGCGGCGTGGCCTGGGGCTGTTGAGTACGGATGTCTGAACCTTGGGGCCAGTGGTTCGCCATGCGTTGGGGTGCATGTCTGGAGGTCGGGGCATGGTACAGCATCCACAGCGTGGTGGCGCTGCTGCCCCAGGCCCGGCCCCACGGGGTTGGGTCCACTGCGGATGCTTTACCAGTTTCCTTTTTGGGAGCATCTGTCTTGTGTGGGTGGACTGTCTGGGGACCTTTAACTCAGGTGTACATGACACCACTGGAAGCACAGCAGATCCCCAGAGTGCACCGGCCTTGTGGGTCGGGGTGCTGTGACATCGTCTTGCCATGTCCCTGGGTTTGGGGCTAGGTTCCCGGTGGGCTGGGCTCTGCAGCCGGTGCTGTGCCCCTCGAGAGTGCCAGGCGTTTCCACGTACTTTTCAGGCTGCTGAGCTGTCTCCTTCCTCAGAACTGCCACCTGTTTCTCTCGTGAGTTCAGGGGAGCATTGGAGGGTCCTCAGGCAGCCTTCCTGCCTGCTCAGGATGGAGCTGTGACCTTGATCTCTTTCCTGCTGTCTCTTGGACTTCTCCATCAGAAGGTCCGAGACCCCAGCCCAGTCTCAGGACACACCCACCCATGGCTTTTGGCTGCTTTCCAGGGCTTCAGTTCGGTTCAGACAATCATCAGTGGACTCCTGATGCAGTACCTTCTCTCTGTGTAATGCCTACCCCTGGACCCCCTGCCCCCCAGGTTTGCCAGTTACTTCTTTGATTTTAAGGTCTTCTCCCTACGTGCTTCCCAGAAGAGATCAGCCAACCGTCCCCAAAGCCCATCATTTGTGATGGTATGTGCCTGAATCCCTCTACCAGCAGGAGGCAGGTTCGCCGGGGCGAGGGGCGGGGGGCTTTAAACTCCTGTCCTGGTCACCTGTTGGTTAAGAAAACAAAACAAAACACAAGCCCACTTCTATGCAGATCTAGAACATCCTTCATCTTCTCAGGGGGCACAGGTGCCCTTCGGACATGGGTTAGGCTCCAGACCGCTGCAGGAAAATGACTCATAAGTTTCTTGGTTTCCTGTGTGTATGTGAACACTCTGCTGGAGTTTGTTACGTGTGCAATAGCTTTCTGTCTACAAAATAAACGATGTGCAGTGAAAAGATCCTTTATTGCTGGGAAAATGCTGACCATCGTCTGAGCTTCCAGCGAGTCCTAATCACCGATCTCTGATCGCTGCGACAAACAGAATAATAAAGACGTTGTTTAACGTACTGTGAGAATGACCAGACTGTGACACAAAGACACTGAGTGAGTAGATGCTTTTGGGAAAATGGGGCCAGTAGACGTGCTGGACAGGGGGTTGGCCTACACCTTGCCTTTGTGAAAACGCAAAATCTGTGACACACGATAAAGTGAAACGTGATGAGACGAGGTACACCTGTGAAACCGAACGTGTCCCAAGACCTAATTTCTGCATTCGTGTCTGAGAGAATTTTCATCAGTCCCTCAGCAGAGGTCCAGGGAGAGCGGAGAGTTCTCCAGGGATGGGACCAGGCTGCAAGGAGGGTCCTTGAGTGGGAGGGGGTGTCTGGGCGCGTCCCCGCCCCAGAGCGCCTGCGGCTGCCGGGACAAACTACCGCGAACCGGCCGGCTTGAGCCAATGGAAGTTCGGCTCAGGGTTCCGGAGACCAGAAGTGAAGGTGTTGGCAGGGCCACGTGCTCTCAGGAGGCTCGGGGGTCCTTCCTGCCACCTCCAGGTTCCACTGGCTCCAGGTGTTCCGTGGGGCCGCCTCCCTCTGCTCTCAGCCGGTCTTCACGTGGCTTTCTGCTCTCACGTGTCTCCCACTGGGATGTTTACTGCCGGACTTAGGGCCTCCTGGACCATTTAGGGTGATCTCCTATCGAGAATCTCAGGTGCGTCTGCAAAGACCTTCAAAAGAAGGTGATAGCAAGGGTCTCCCTGGGTACAGCTTTTGGGGAGCCACCATTCCCCCACTGCTGCCCTTATTGGCAGGTTCAGCTGTCCAGTGGCTGAGCTTTGCAGCAGCGGGGCTGCCATACCCGCGTCCTCAGATCCATGCAAAGCCCGCTCTGCCCACTGGACTGAGTCCTTCTTCCCAGGGGACGCTGGCCATGAGGCGAGAATTTAAGACCGTGGGCTGGTGAAGACCGTGAAGCCATGTGTGTCCAGGTGGAGACGGGACACTGGTCATCCCTCTCCCATCAGATCCTTTTCTATTTTTCGGAAGAAAAACATGATGCAAACAAGAAAGAAAAAAGACACAGGCCTTCTGGGTTGGTGACAAGGAAGCAGCATCGTGGGTGATGGTGGATGTTATGAAGCTGAAGGCTGGAGACACACACACACACATACCCCCCACACCCCCCCCACCCAGCAGCAACCTCACACACATCCAGCAGCAACCTCATCGCTGCTGGTGTGCTGAGGCGAGGTTGGCGAGAGCGTTGGCAGGGCTTGGGAGCTCGAGCCCAGGCGCAGCGCTGGGGGAGCTCGGGGAGGCAGGTTCACAGAGGGCTTCCCGGCCCCCGTGATGCCGCTGTGGGGGCTCACGCTGTCCGACAGCAGAGGTGGCCGGAGGTGCCCAGAGCCGCATGTCCCCGTTGAGATGCTGAGCCTCCCCAGCATTCTGAGCTGCAGGGGTGGGAGGACCAGGTTTCTCTGGAGTCCCCTGACACGCAAGCGCCCGTAGACCGCTTACATGAACCGAATGCCGTCTCTGAAAGCAAACATTTATAGTGGGATTTCTTTTTTTTTTTTTTGTAAGTGTTCTGTGAGCACAAATGGGACACACGTGCGTTTCATGGTAGACCATATTGGATGGAAGTACAGAGGACGTTCCTGATTTGAGGAGCGTCTGTAGCCGCAAGTGCTGATCTCCCAGGGGCCACACGCCTGCCTTCTGTGCGCACGTGCAGACCACACCTGCTCAGCGGGGCTGGGAGGGAACAGCTGCCTGCGGTAGGGACCGTGGGGGTCCCAGGCAGACGAAACGTCCCAAAGCTGATTCCCAGCCCAGGCGCTCTGGAGCAGATAGGGCTGGCGGGGGCCGCTCTGGCTGCGGTACGGAGGGGAATGGTCAGGACGGCTGTTCAGGAGGGGCAGGAGCAGGCTCGCAGGTGCTAGTGGCAGTCAGCCACCGCTCTCCGGAGGATGACACCTGGCCTGGCCATGGAAGACCACGTAGATGGCAGGGACCTCAAGGGACTGCACAGATGTGTAGCTTGAGATGGTGGCCTTGAAGTGATAGAGGGAGACCAAACTGTGTGCTTCCTCTCAATACAACAACAGACCCACACCGATGCACGTGCGCGTATTTCTGTCCTGGAGAACGTGTCGTGAGCGCTGTGTGTACACACCCATGTGCGCATGCACACACGGACACGCGCTGAGTTGTGACCCTCTTTTCGTGCAGGGGCCTCACTGCCGATGGGACTGTTTCCACATGGGGCCTGGGAGGAGGTAGGGAAGTGAAGTCACAGGCGTGTCCTAGCCAAGGAGGGCGGGTGGCAAGGGAGGAAGGGGAGACACCGGAGGGCTTGGTCTGTCTCCACGCACACGCGCCAAGGGAAGCCCATGTGGGGACTCCAGGGGGAGAGGAGGTGGCTGTCCACACCTGGACGAGGTCTCCCACGAGAACCTGACCTTGTAGCACCCCGACCGCTGACTTCCAGCCTCCAGAGCTCTGAGGACTGGGTACTCGGTGTTGAGGCCGCCGTTCTGTGTGTGGTGTTCACAGCAGCCACACCAGGACACACTGGTTCACTCTGAGTGCTTCTAGTCAGTTTGTCGACTGATAATGACCAGTCAATAAAGAGTCCCGTCCTTTTGTGATTTCTCTGTTAATTTGATGCAGTCTGATTGCTAGTCTCAGTTCCCAGGGCAACTGTCAGATTATTTTGTCCATTATGCCCAGCTCTCCTGCCTAGTGGGGCACCCAGCCCTGGCCTGAGGAGGGGGAGGGGGAGGAGGGCGGGGCGGTCCCTCGGCATCTCTGTGGCGGGCAACCGCCCGCTGCAGAAGCCAAGGCGCAGGCCTTTTGTTACCTTCTTGGAACTTTTCCAGCCCAGGCTTGCAACCCTGGACAGAAGGGAGACAGACTGGCTGTGACCTTGGGGGGGGGGCACAGACTAATGGGGGTCATGAGAGCCACCATCTTGGCCATTTTTATGGGGGAGCCACGAGGACAGGGAGGGCAGGGAGGAAATCCAGCCTCACCGCGGCTGAACGAACACAGGCCGTGGAGACGAGGGACGCGCTGATGGAATATTTATTCCTGGCTTTATTTATAGCATCGTCTGATGCAGAATCAGGAATCAGCCAAGCGGCAGATAGCTGGGCCCATCCCTCACGGGGCCCACGGCTGCTGGGGCTTTGCAGGAGCTTGGGCTCCCCGCGTGTGGCCCTCTGTTTTCTGCCCTGTCCCTGCCCCTTGTTCTGCTCCAGACTTTGTCAGTTGTCCTTGGATTCCTGCCATCAGACCCTGGGCTCTGTGACCCAGTGATGTTCTCTGCAAGGCCTTACCAGTGCCCGTGTGCGAGACAGGCAGGATTGTGAGACTCCGTCTTTTCCGCCTCTTCATTTCTTTTTTTTTTTTTTTTTTTCCCTAAGATTTTATTTATTTATCAGAGAGAGAGAGGGGAGAGAGCGAGCACAGACAGACAGAGAGGCAGGCAGAGGCAGAGGGAGAAGTAGGCTCCCCGCTGAGGAAGGAGCCTGATGTGGGACTCGATCCCAGGACGCTGGAATCATGACCTGAGCCGAAGGCAGCTGCTTAACCAACTGAGCCACCCAGGCGTCCCTGCCTCTTCATTTCTGTTGGGGCATAGTGGTCCCACCTGGACCAGGATTTCTCCCAAGGATCCAGAAGCACTTACTTTTCCCACAATCTTTGATGTTTCAAAGGCTTTTAGGGATGAGGCGTCTTATACAGGATAATAACACCAATAATACTTTAAAATTTAAAATACTTTTATATAACATTTGATAACTTGAATGTACATTGAATATACATGCAGGTATGTGCGTGTATATTTCATTACAGCTATTTTATTATAGTTTTATTGGATTACAATCATTATTGGCCTTTATCTAGTGTTTCAGGTGTGTAGGCAGTGAATTAGGGAAGGTTCAACTAACAATAAGCGAAAAAAGGTAGGGGTTAGATTTTCTCCTGTGACAGCAGTTAGAAGTGTCGCCCAGAACAGTTAGGGCTGCTCCCAAGCATCAACCAGGCTCCACGCTGATTTGCGCTTCTTTCTGCCACTTTTAGCAAATGGTTTTGCCTTTTCATCTCAATATGGCTGCTGTCCCTCCGGCTGTGACACCTGCATTCCAGGCAGGGAGAATGTAGAAGAGGACGGGCAAAGGGTGACAGGCAGAAAGCCTTCTACAGATGCTTTGCCATTTCGTGCTGGAGGAACCTTCTCCCTCAGGGTCTCCTACCCACATCTCATCGGTCAGAACAGGGTCTCTTGGCTACCTCTGTTTGCAAGGGAGGTGAGATGCGCTAGATCTTAGCATTCACAGCCTGTGGAGCACAGGCAGGCCAGAGGGGAGGGGACTGGGAAAGGGAGCTGTCAGGTGACCTCGAGGGTCTGTTGCGGCATATCCCAGACGGAGACCTGGATTCCACATCCCTGGTGCTGATGTGGATTCTTCCCTGTGGAAATGTACTTGGAGGCCAAACTTTAAGTTTCATGTAAGTAAATTTAGATCCCAGATGCAGGGCTGTGAGCTTTTCTTGTTTAGTTTGCCTGGCAAATACGTGGGGTCTTCTGCATCAAGAGCCAAATGTACAGAGCTGCATGACGCCCCCCTCGTGGATGGCGTGTGGACGGAGGTGAGGACGCAGGGCTCCCGCTGCGGCGCCAGGGAAGAATACGGATGCCAAGGACTAAGAGCAGAGGCGGAGCTGATGGCCCATCTCTCCTGGCGTCCGGGAGATGGGTGATACGGGCAGCGCCTTGACTGAGGTCCATGCCACACCTCTGCTCTAAGCCTCACCATGGTCCTAACCCATGCAGTCCCAACTTAGCGGCCGCACATGCTGCCACAGCCCAAGTGCACTGGCAGGCGGGGAGGGCAGGCACGGGGATGTCTCTGGCCCTCGGATGCCGGGCAGAGGGCTTCCGGGTCCCAGGCTGCAGGAGCCACTCAGTGGTTCTAAACGCTACCTGCGCCGGCTGGGGACGACGGGAGCCCGGCGACAGCCGTCTGCCTTCTCAGAGCCGCCGCCCGCCGCAGTCTTGGCTTCTCCCCCTTCTGCCGCCATCCCTTCTACCGTCCTACTCCTCCTGCTTTCCCTCCTGCAGGGTGGGCACTTCCAGGGTCTCCGGTCCCGCCTTTTCCTCCTCCTCGCCCTCCCGCCCTTCCCCTGGAGAAGGCCCTGAGCTCTGTCCAGACCCTCTCAGCTGCTCTGCCAGGGAGCGGCTGCGTGTGAGATGCCCTCCCTTTCCCGCTCTCTCCACGAGCAGCTAGGCGACACTGCAGGACACTTGGGTTCACGTGGAACTGTATTAGGGGAAGACACAGATATTTTAAGGTGCCCTCTGGGCGGCCCATTCATGCCGTGGCAGTTATTAATTTGCACGTGTGCACTGACTGGAGCGTCCGTGTCCCAAAGGGATTCTAACACAGTTGTCCACGGATTTCATCAAAAGGAACAGCTGGGGCCCCGGGGGAGGCTGAGTTAGGAAATTAAGGCACAGAGCAAAACAGAAGATGGACCTTTTAAGTAAACTGTTGTCTGACCCCTTTAAGTTCTGGATGTGCGTGAGCACCGAATGCCCATCTTCTGGAGGATGCCATGCCCCACTGCAAAACCCCATGTGTCGTGGGAGCGAACGGAGGCCGTGATCGTTACCATCACCAGTACCCGCTTGTTCACTGTCCACGGCCTGCCGCCAGGCTCCCTCAGCACGGAGGCCCGCCGCTTCCCCACGAACGAAGCAGGCCAACTACTGATGCTAAAGTTTTTTGGGTGTCTTTCCAGTGATCATGTATGCCTGCTGAGACCACAGGCACCACGAACGTTAGGTGGTTAAACAGTACCGATTTGGACTGGTTTTTATCGTATCTCTTGTTAAGATTCAGTAGTCTTGCTTGAACAAATGGTACCCAGTGAGCAAAAGCACAGAACACACTCAGTGCCTTTATTTCATGTGCTCGTTTCCACGCAGAGACGCGCGAACGCGACGGTGTGTACAGCGTGTTGCCGCAGCCCGCCCCCTCCTCGCTAAAGACGCACACCTCCCAGCAAAGTGGCGATTCCCTAGCCGTGTAGTCAAGTTCGTGCTTGTAAAATCACCAATCGGATCACATTATACTCATGGTTCAGCATTTCCTTTTTTTTTTTTTTTTTTTTTACTTACAGTATTTCTGGAGATCACCCTTACCGGCATCTGTGCGACTCCCTCCGGCCTGTCCCCAGTGCCCGCTCTTTCTCAGCCACCGTGCCCCGGGACGCACCTTTGTTCAGGATCAGCAACATCTGAGGCTATCCCTTGAGATTAATTTCTTGAAAAGGAATTACGCATAAGTGCATTTTGATAATTACTGCCAGATTCCTATTCAGAGGGGCCTCAAGGAGTTCTCCCAGAATCGAGCTGGGAAGCCCTGAGCCCAGGCTGGCCTCAGTGTCACTGAGCACGACCTCTCCGGCCCCTCTGTTCAAGCAGGCCAACCACTGATGCTAAAGTTTTCTGGGTGTCTTTCCAGTGATCACGTATGCCTGCTGAGACCACAGGCAGGCTTACTTTTCTAGTTCTCCTGAAGAGTCTTGAAAATTTCTCCAAATGGGGACCTGACCTGTGGGTCCCCAGGGCCCTGGGAGTGCTTGGGGGAGAGCGAGGGCCACGGCCAGCCGAGGGAAGCAGAGACGGGGGTCGCCTCCCGCCTGCCAGACACTGGCGCGCAGATTCCCGCGGCCCGGCACCGGAGGCGTGCGGGACGGAGGGAATGAGAGGCTGCCCCAGCAGGCCCCGGACTCCGTGTGGCTGGGAGCCGTGGCCGGAGCAAGGCGAGGGCTGGCTCTGTGCGCTTGGCCGGGTCGTGCCAAGGCCAGGTGGCGACGAGCGCCGGAACTTCCGGCAAATCACGTGGTAAATACTTCTGCTTTCAAATAGGTTCACCCTATTTCCTTTTCAAGAAATTAATCTCAAGGGATAGCCTCCTGGGATCGAGGGAGCCAAGTCCATCTAAGCTACCGTAGTGTAAAACAGGCCAAATGTCACAGCTCTGTTACCATTTCTCGGTCTTCACCCGTGTCCGCCCGAGCCATCCGGCCTTCCACAGCAGCTGGCCTCGGATGCTCATGGCCAGCGGCCCTGTGCGGGCTGACATGGGGAGGCTGTGGGCTCAGAAGACGGCCCTTGGACCTTCTGGCTGTTTCCCCCACGTGTGCGAATTCTGCGAGGGGTAGGCCGTAGGTCAGACCATACCCACGGTGGGGGAGAAGAGATGTCCAGGTGTGTGGAAACCTTCCAGGAAGGACGAGGCACAGGCGACAGAAGGAAGCTGACGCTGAGGAGGTTATGCTCAGCCGCCACCGAACGGGAGGCACCGGCATCCCCACTCAGCCGTGGAAGCGAGTGCCAGAGGGCAGAATCCCCGGCCGCGGCCCCACCTGGCGGAACCCATGGTCCCCTGTGGCTGTTGCTGTCACTCTGGTCACCTAGGATGTGCTCGTCAGGCTGTGGGTGAAGCCTGGGGCTGCGGGGTCGCCCGGAAACGTGCCTGTGCAGAGCAGAGGAGCCCTATGGGACCAAGGACCTGGTTTCTTATGGTGGGAACAAAGCAGCCCTGATCTGTAACCTCACACTTGGAAAAACCGCCCTGTCATAACCCCTCATCTGACCAGATGGCCGCCAGCCTCCGGAGATGTCCTCTGAGGTGGGCAGGTCCATGGCCTCATTGGGCCCCTGCCCACCCCATGCCCACTGCGCAGGGCTCCGACCCCAGGCTGGGGGCCACGGTGGATGCAGCACACGGGGCCCCTCACTCAGATGGAGGAGGCTGAGGTCCAGGCAGATTTTGCAAGAGAAGCTCTGGGGTGGTTGCAAAACGGTTGTGTCTCAAGATTGCCTGAAGAGGAATTTTTAAAAGCCACCCAGAGGGGAGCAACTCCAGCAGCAAGAAAGGGCACAGGAGCAGGTTGCAGAGGGAGGCAGGGGAGGAGGCTGCTCTCAGTCCTGCCTGGGCTGGGGCCTCATCAGAGGCAGGTTCCTGCATTTACCTTCCCAGGCTTCTGTGGAGCAAGACATCAGACATCCTCCCACCGGGACCCGCAGGAGCAAGCTTCTCGGCTCCTGTGTCTTTCTCATGGGCCAGGTTAGTGACCGTATCTGAGATGTGTGAGGTTCCCCTGTTTGCCACAGCAACTACATGTCTTTTCCAAAGCTCCCATCAGTCCCTTAAATGTTTGTTAGGTTTTGATTGTAGAACAAATGTTAGATTTGTCTTTCTTCTTGGTTTCTGGTATCAGTGACCCCCGAGGGGATCAGCCCTCCACCTTTGTCTCCTGCCCAAACACGACTCATCCCCTGGCTGCTGTCTTACCAGCCGGCGTTAGGATGTTAGATAGTCACCTCCCCTGGAATCCTCTAAACTCTGTATCTCTGATGGGCTGGGGTCCCTTTATTTTTGAAAGAATCCATTCTCAAGACTTTGGAGCTAGAAAGTCCAAGAGTTACTGGTATCCAGAGCTGGAAGAGAACTGGGCGTCCTGGTCGCATGGTGAGTGCTTACTGAGATCCTTCTGCAGAACAGCATAGATGTCCACACGGCCTTTCTGTGGACACCGAGGGAAAGGACCTGGCTCCTGCTCAGCCCACCCCCTCTTTCCACCTCTGGACACCGGATAGTCAGGACCTCTTCTTACACAGTGAACAAAGTGTGTTTGCCTGCAGCTTTCCTCTGTTGGTTTTACAGTTGCTGTCTGAGGAACGTATTATCTACATGTCTACTGATTGTTGCAGTGTAATATATTTTGGGGTCTTCTCATTAACTTTTCATTGGAATGAACTCCTATCTGTGTATGTATCATGTCATCTATTTCCATGCACACGTCTGGCAGATAAACACTAAGGTGGCCGTCAGTGAATTGTCTTCTTTTGTAGTCCCCTCCCCCTGGAGCGTAGGGAGAACTTTTGAGTCCTCACCAATAGAATGTAACTAAGGAGAGGGCACGTCCCTCCTAAGACAATGTTATGCTATCTAAGACTCTTGTAGCCGACTGGGGTGAAAGATGTTCTCCCTTCCATTGGCCTTGAGTTTGCAAACAACCATGTTGTGAACTGCCTGTAGACCTAGGTGGCCTTGAGTGACAGCCTGTAGGAATTCAGGCCCTCAGTCACAGTGCTCAAGGACTTGGAGTCTAGAGCTGGAGCTCTTGGCCAGGGTGGCATAAACACCACACGTTCAGAGGTCGGGGACCTGAGTGGTGACCGTTGTTCACATCACCCATCAGAGTGCACGAGCTGTAGCAACAGACTCTCCATGAGCTCACACGGCAGGCAAGAAGCTGTGAATTTCTTCTCCTCCAGCATGGGATGGGGGCCCTTCTGCATACAAGGACTAGGTTTCTGCATCCTAGAAGCTATGGGCTTGATGAAGAAGAGACCTGGAGGAGACTCCAGAAGACCTTCCTACCCTCCCCCTGCTCTGCTCTGCCCTGCACGCCGCATCGCTCCAGACCCCTTGCTGGTGGAGCAAGCGTTGAATGTCCATGCCCCAACCTCCACAACCCGGAGTGCTATATTCTGTGGCAAATGAGACTTTGCAGATGGGATTAAGTTAAGTATCTTGAGTTGGGGAGACTATCTGGAGGGTCCAGATGGCCCCAAAGTAACAGTAAGTGTCCTTTTGGGGGAAAGGCAGGCAGGAGATCAGAAGAGAAGGTTGGCGAGTGACAATGAAGGAAGCGGTTGGGGTGATAGGAGGGATGGGGCCACGAGCCAGGGAATGTGGGGGCCCCAGTAGCAGAAGAGGGGAGAAAAGGGAAGCTCCCCTGGCTCCTCCAGAAGGATCCCTCCTCCATGCCCCACAACTCCTTGACTGTAGCCCAGTGAGACTGGTTGTGACATTCTGGGCTCCAGCACTGTGAGAAAATAGATTCGTGGTGTTTGAGGCATGTGGTATTTTCTTACTACAGCCACAGGAAAGGAAGACAGCCTCCCTTCTGGCTGAGGCCAAGGGGGCTGACCGTGCCCCTCTGTGGAGGTGCCGCTCCCTCACCTGTGTTGGGCTGGGCTGCATGACTTGCTTCATCCCATGAAGTGTGGGCAGAGGGGATGTGCGGTACTTCCAGGGCCCAGCAAAGCCCCACATGGTGGCCCTTGGCCAGCTCTTGCTCCCTTGTCCTCCGTGAGGACAGCATCCCTGTTCTTCATCCCAGACCAGGCATGATGGGGCCTTGAGGCGGAGCAGAGTGGGGAACAGCCCTTCCTTCCTTGTTCACCATGGGGACAGACTGTCCCTGCACACAGCTTGGCTCCTGGCCTGGGTTGGCCCTGACATTGGCAGGAGGGTAGCACCAGCCAGGGGTCTCTCTCCTGCTGTCAGCTCTGGGAGGTGCCCTGGTCCCTCTGTCCTCTTGGGATCCAGGGGTCATCTCCAGTAGCCACTGAGCATTGACTGTGGCTCCAGCTTTCGCTGTGCAGCCCTTCCTGAGGACCTTGTTACTACAGATGGCCTGGCCTCCGGGCCCTGCGAACACCTATTTCTAGCACCCCGCCAGCGCTGGGGGAGGCTTCTCCTGCTTTGGCCAGTCTCATGGTTTGGTTTCCCATCTCTTCTAGCATCTTTGTGGGCAGTTTCCCCTATAAAATGCTGTCTCTTGAACTGTCTGGTGTGGTCCTTGTTTTTCCGGCTAGATAGAGCTGGAACATCTGGGGAGCAGATTAAAAAGAAAGGAGAGAGACCGGCAGCTATTAGCAGAGGACACAGGATCCAACATGCAGACGTGTTTTTCTTGTGGCAGGAGCATGAGGAACTCGTGGAATCCATCTGAGGACTGTGACCGACAGATGCTTCATTCTTGCAAATGGGCTAAAACCCCTACCGTCTTCCTCAAGCACACACATTTGTGCACACGCGAACACACGCGCGTACATCTGAGGAGCCTCCCACTGCGCTTCCTTGGGAACCGTTGTGCACAGGTGTTGATCCAGAGATCTGGACTGAAGAATGGACAAAAGGCAAACACTGCCTGTTTGCACAAAGTGGTGGCAAGGCTTCCTCCCTGTCTGCAGTGTGACTCGGACGCTCTTCCCTCAAGGGGCCACAGTCTGTGTTTCCTTTAACCCGGGCTTTGCTTTGACTTGCTCGGACCAACAGGTGGCCGGGGTGATGGCACGCCACGTGTAGGCCTCACGGGCTGTCTGGGCTTCTGCTCTCTTCTGAGAACCCTGCCCAGCCGCCGAGAACAGCTCGGGGCTCACGTGCTGGGGAATGAGAGACCTCGTGGGGTAGACAGAGATATCCAGCCGAGGGCATCCTGGACCGGCCAGCCCCCAGCTCGCCTGGCCACTGAGCTCAGATCCATGCGTGAGCCCTGCTGAGACCAGGAGGACAGTCCTACTGATCCAGGCCGGATGTCCCTGAGGACAACTTCTAGAGCTGGCCCAGGGTCCTATGAACACAAAAACGTGCTATACTCTGAGAGGAAATTAAATGTAATCATAGCCTGAGCCCAGTCCTGTGGACGTTTCCAGTTCTATTGATGGGAGGCTCACAGGCCCCCCGATAGACATGGCTTTCGGCTCGGGCAGGAGGGGGCACGGGTAGCGGCTCAGACAGCGTCTTCAGGCCTCTTCACCAAAGCATCCTTTCACCTCAGAGAAAGACTCGGGCCCGGATTCGTAGTCTGGAAGCAGGGATCAAAGACTTGCCTCAGCAGATCTTTACAAAAAAACCATTTCTTGGCTCATTTAAAAGATATGAATACTCTATAGCTTAATAGGCTTGCGTTTGCTATAAATAAGAGGAGTGACAGTTTATCTGCATCGAGCGAAACGGTTGGCACGGAAAGCCTTCCTTGTTTATCCTGAGGCTCTCTGCCCCCTTGGTGCCCGCGGTGCCCCTGGTTGGAGAGCGTGGTGGCAGGCGGGGTGGGGGTGGCGAACCGTCGCAGGGCCGGCTGCTGGGATTTGAAACCCAGTTACCAGTCGGCTCTTGGACCCAGGTCTGCATTTTTAGCAACATGTGAAAGCGAAGGTGACACTGGGACTGGTAGGAGCAAACCAGGAGGGGGAGGAGCGAAGCAGGCGAGGCACCATTGCCGGCCGCTTCACAGGCGTTAACCGACTCCCCTCTGCCAGGGAGAAAGTGAGTTCAGCTGGGAGTGACGCGAACAGGGCACATTAGGCGACAAGGACCTCACCGCTAACCGTTGTCCCGAGTGGCTCTTGAGGTGGTACGAGCAGGCCCTCAGCTGCTGTCCTTCCCATAAGAGGACAGCCCTTGGGCAGGGATGTTGGCCACGTCTTCATCCTGCTTCTGCTCCGGGCTCTGCCGGGCCCTGCGCTTCCTGCTCCTCCACGCTCTGCCTTGGAGCACATGCCCCTCCAGTCCCGGCGGGGTCTTGTTCCCTGGTGGTGTCTACTCGGGACCCATGCACAAACTACAGAAACTTTCCAGTCTTTAATTGTGAATTTTGGAATTTCAGGCTTTTTGGCAACTGTTGAGTCTAGAGCTCTCATGACTTGTTGACGATGATGGCTTCTGTACCAAACTGTGTAGCTGTCCTGGGGAGGGGCTCTTGATGGTGATGTGGGTCTTATTTGGGTGATGCCGGGGAAGCCCCTCGTTCCTCACTGTTCAGGAACCAAGTGGAATAGCAGAGGCTTGGAGAAGAGAGGAGCTTGCGTCTGAGCTGGGATTGGCAGAATAATGGCCCCACAAAGATGTCCATGTCCTGATCCCTGAACCTATGCCTATGTTAGGTGAGAGATGACCAGGAATCAAGGGTGCAGATGGAGTTAAGGTTGCAGTTGGCTGGCTTTAACACAGGGAGTTAGCGTGGCTTGTCTGGGTGGGTCCAGTGCAAGCACAAGAGTCATTAAAAGTGGAAGGGGGCAGAAGAAGACAGTCGGAGGGAGTCGGAGTATAGGAGGGACAGGGCACAGAGACGCAGTGTTGCTGTTTTTGGAGATGGAGGAAGGGGCCATGAGCCAAGGAATGCGGGCAGCCTGGAGAAGCTGGGGAAGGCCTGGAAGAAGCAGACGTTCCCTGGGCCTCCTGACAGTCATGGCTCGCCACTACGAGAGACCTGCTGCTCCCACCCCCCGGACACTCTGGCGTCGAACCATACGTCCGTGGAGTCAGGCGTGTGCTCTTCCGTGTGGCCTTCTTTCTTTCCCCGTCTGGTGTGAGATTAACCCCTTGGCTGTGCTTGTTCGTGTTCACCCTCGAGTGGAGGGACTTCCCGCTGCACGAGCACACGCCCATCATGGGTCGTCCTGCGCCGGTGGGCCCCGGGCTTGTTTCTGGTTGTTGGCTACTGCACGTGCACTGCCGTGACCACTTGTGGCACACGTGTCCTCGTTGCTGTGGGTAAGTACCTGGGGACGGTGGGCCGGGCTGGAGGCGTGTCTGCTGTGTCAGTGTGTCTGTTTCTTTGAATTGATTTGTCTAGATTTATTCAATTGTTTTACTGACCTATAGGAGTTCTTTTCTTACTCTGGGTGTAAGACCTGTGTTGGAGATATGTCTTGTGAAAATCTTTTTTCCTCCAGTGGGTCAACTTTTCCCTCCTTCAGTGATGTCTTTCAAAGAAGAAAAGTTTTTAGTTCTAATGTGGTACCCCTTATCAGTTTTTTTCCCTTTTATAATTAGTGCTTTTCTGTTTTCTCTCTTATTTTATTCTTAAAGCTTTATTATTTTGCAGTTCACATTTAGATTTACAATCTGTCTGGAATTAAATTTGTGAATGGTGTGAGGTAGGATCTACCATTTCTGGTTTCCCTCTTTTCTGTCTTCTTGTATTCTTAGTTGTGATGACTGTCCGTCCTTTTCCTGTGTTTGCTAGGGTGGGTCCTGTGTGGGTACTAGTGAGAGGACAGAGGGAGAAGGAGAGGGGACAATCTCCTGTGACTTTGTTTCCTCCTCAACCCTCTGTGTGCTCCAGTCCTAAACCCCCTCAAGCCCAACCTAACTCCGCTCTAGTGGGAAACATACCCGACTCCCCAGTGCCCCTTATTTCTCACCTTGGGTCTCTTCCTGCTTCTCATCCCCCAAAGCCCCTCCCATGCTTCATTCTGGCCACAGTCACCTGCCACACTCCTCCTGCCCCTGCCACCCCATCAGCTCTTTCCAGAGCGTACCTCATGGTTAATGAATGTACCTTGCTGCTGTCCCCTGTCCCTTCCAGCTTGGCTCAGTCTCCTAGACCACATTCAGATGCTAGTCAGCACACCTACTGGTTCTGGTGGACTATCCGCCCCACCCCCGCATTCCTTCATCAGGACGTACCATGCATGGCAGGAGAGTGAAAAGGTCTGTGAGCCTGTTCAGGGCAAGGGATGGGCCTTTCTCCTCTTGGCATCATTACATCTGTTGAGCTGCATGAAACTCAGTTACCCCCAGTACAGCCCAAGTCAAGTTTTTAGAGAAACATAGATGGTTTATAATTCAGACCTCAAGTTCAAATTAGATCCATGAGTGCCTATAAAACCCTTTGGAAATGTGACTGTCAGCTGTTTCATTGGTATTTGGTCCAGTAAGTTCTGTATTCCACGCTGCTGTGCTGGGTGGAACCCTGAGTGCCGACCTCCATTCCCTCTCCAAAGGCATTATTCCCACGGTGAGTAATGGGCCCGACCCCCTCCTGCCCCCTGTAGAACAGTTCACTTCAAACAAAGAGGTTGGCAGTTGTTTGTGTGCTGGCTAAAGGACGCCCACAGTGCCATTTTCCTGGTTTTAGAGGAAACCATGGGACTCTAGCCAGGGCTAGGGAAGGTGCTGAAGGGCACTGAGCTCCTCCTGACCCCTGGTCCAGAGCACAGTGGGAGACCTGACTCATGGGACACCCGTGCAGGCTCACCCCACACCCCGTTTTCCTGTTGGTGACACTGCCCATGCACTGAGGGTGGGCGTTCCGGTCTTGAAGAGAAGGAACGGGGACGGTGCTACCCAGAGACACCCCACACCACCCTGGGACCCAGCGGTGCAGGCTGGATAGTTTTCCTGGTGTGATTGACGGCCCGCTTATGAGCAGTTGTGCTCGGGCGTGTTTACTGAGCCTGGGTACCACTGCAGTGAGAGCTCCCTGGTGTTGACCAACTGATGCCCTTCCGTAGCTCTTCCCAAATGAGTCAGAGACAGAACAAGAGCCATAGCAACCCCACAGCAGGTCGACTTTTCCTCCTTATCAGAAGGTTTCAGGTCCTGTGTCTCTCCCCTCCCCTCCCCTGCCCTCAACCAATGTTATTTTAGGGGTCCAGCCATAAAAGGAAAATGATTTAATTTAGAGATGGATGTCCAGGCCCCAAGCCTATTGCTTTTACAGTGCAATTACTGCTTCTGGGGTGGCAGGTAATGTTGTCAGAATCATTCTGGGACCAAAAGTGAAGGTTGATGAAACACACCGTCTGATTAAACAGTCCACTAATCGCCTACTTTTCTACTTTCATTAGCTGCCCCGTTTGACAAGGGTAGTGATTTTGAAGCTGCAGGGAAAGGTAATATCCCATATATAATTGCCTCATGTAGGAGAAAGAAAAAATCACGGGTTTTCCTAGCAATCTGGACGAATCCGACAAGGGTGGGCAGGTTCGAGGTAAGGGAGGCCAGACTGGCTCGTTCTGTCCTATGCTCCGTTTTCCTGCTGTTTCAGCACACCGTGTACCACTTCTGGTCTCTCGTAACCTGTTGTACGTTAATGGCTGATGGATAACAGGATGCCCAAACATGAGTGCGAGGCAGACGCAGACACCAACTAGCCAGAGGGTGGGTTTCGCCCCATGTGCGTCTGTCTGGTGGCGGTAGACCCGTCTTTAACATCAGGACCGTCCAGTCTCAGAGCTGGTGTGCACAGCTCACTGGCCTGAGCCCGCCTCCGAGTGCGAGAAGGAGACGTATCCAGTGTGGGGCCCACACGGGACACCAGGGTGAGGCTGAGCTCTGCGTGTGAGGTTGGGGAGCCCATGTCGACAACCTCCTTCTCTGTGGGTGACAGACAGTACCCTGCGGTTTCTCACGGGGACCAGCACGTCTGGAGATCCAAGCACAGCAGGGAACACATGTTCTTGGTTGAAGCCTCCCCTGCCGACCACCTACCTGCCTGCTCTTGCTGAAGCTTTGGCTAAAGCCCCATTAGCCACCTGAGTGGGGCTCGTGTTCTGGGCTGGAGCCATGGAAGTGGCTTTCCCGGGCCTCAGGGGACCCTTCTGAGGCCTCGGCTCCTTGGGTGAGGGTGTCTATGAGCTAAGGGTTAGGAGGGTCATGGGGCACTGGTTCAGAAGGTCACCCCCAAGGCGAGATCAGGCTGCTGTGAAATTATAATGTGAATTAGCAGGAAAATGGGATTCAGAGCAGTTTAAAGAGGGAATCACAGAGATGCCACACCACAGCCCTCCATGTGTCAGTCAGAAGGCTGACCCCCTGAGAGGAAACAGCTCGGGAGGCACCGAGCTGGGCCTGGAGCCCAGGCGTCTGGGTCCCAGCCCTGGGGTTTCCCAGCACACCGTCGGCTTCTCTCTCCTGGGATAGAGAGATGTGTCCCAGGGTCAGGGTCTCGTGGCTGCCACCCCTGCTTCCAGGCTCCTGTTGTGTGGGTATGGGGTGGAGATCGTGGGGGTGTTGATGATCCCAAGGAAGTAGTGACAGCAGCAGGGGAACATTGGCTGTCCTCTGAGGCTTCTGCCCTGAGCAGGCCCGGGGCTCCCCACCCTCGCGAACCTGCCCATGTGCAGCACCCCGAAGCCAGGACTCCCGATGTGGGATTCCAGCCCTGACTTCCTGCCCGCCAGCCTGGCCCTCCGCCGCAGCCCTCATCTGCCTTTGCCCCCTACTGCCAAGCAAGCACCAAGGCGGTTTGGGGGCAAATTTGTCCTCTAGAAGTCATGTTGGAGTCTTGGTCCCTGGTGATTGGGACCTTGTTTGGAGAGAAGGTCTTCGCAGACATCATCAGGTCAAGATGAGGTGATCATAGGGGCGGGTGGCGCTCAGCCCACCAGCAGTGCCTCTGTAAGAAGCAGGAACGCGGGGATAAGCCTGTGAGGGAGGAGGATGTGAAGTCGCACGGGAGACGCCCCGTGGCGCCGGACGCGGAGGCGGAGGGACACGGCTACAACTCTTGGAACACCAGGGACCACCGGCAGCGCTGCCGGAGGCCTGGGACACATTCTCCCCTGGAGCCTCAAAGTGAGTGAGCCCATTGCCACCACCTCAACACCAGACTGTGGCTTCCAGAACTTGAGAGAAGATGCGTCTGCTGTGTTTAGCTGCTGAGCCGGTGGCATCCTTGGAGTCTGCTCCTCGGTCCCCCCGTGCTCCCCATCTCTGTGCCAGCCATCCAGCCAACCGCAGCCACCTCCTGACTGCCTCCCTGTACCTCTCCCAACCCCATTCCCCACCCCTCCCAGATCCGCCTCCTCACCCCTGCCCGAGACCGTTGCCAAAGCACACCTGGGAGCCTGTCCCCTCTGCTCAGCTGTCCTCAGATGCCCTAGCACCACGGCACAGTCAATAGGGCATGGTGTGACCACCTGCTCTCTGTGAGCCTCCTCTCACCCAGTCCCCTGTGTCCCCATGTCAGATGTCCCACACCAGCCAGTCTGCAGGTCCACTC
Source organism: Mustela lutreola (assembly GCF_030435805.1). Classification (NCBI taxonomy): domain Eukaryota; kingdom Metazoa; phylum Chordata; class Mammalia; order Carnivora; family Mustelidae; genus Mustela; species Mustela lutreola. The sequence continues at coordinate 4,670,748 of NC_081294.1, read as the reverse complement.
TCTTTCCATGTCCGAGAGTTGCTTCCTCCTTGCCATATTGTACACATCTGCCCGAGCTTAGATGCCCCATTGGGCTTCTTCTTGCTCTGCGCCATGTTCCTGCTCCTACGCTGAGGGCGGAGGGAGTGGCATCCTCCTGTCCCCACCTACCTGCCCTCCGCAGAGGTGTCTGAGCCCAGGTCACAGGTGGCTCCCCAGGCCATGGCTCTCAGTTAGTGTTTGTGTTACAGATCTGGTACCCTTGTTGCACACCCACAAGTCAGGAGAACTGGGGAGAAGGTTCAGCTCTGCTCATCTTGGAACACTGTACTTTTGATGAGTTTCATAAAAATAAATCAGTGACCTTTAGGTTTACACTTTTTTTTTTTTTTTTTTATGACACTGGCTATAACTCAAGGGGGAAATAAACCGGTGCCCACGCTTGTGCTGATGTGAGAAGCTTTTACACAGAAATGCTAAAGGCAATCCCCCCAGCATCCCATCATCCACTAAAAAGCCCATTGAAATGGTATTGAAACTCATATTGAGAAGCTTAGGACTACAAAGAAATAAACTTAATCATAGTAGTCAGTTCTCCATTAGAATCAGATCAGTTTTATTGAAAAGTACTGAAAATGGACCTAAGCATGAATACAGATTCTACAGTATCTTATTTGCAGAGAAGCTGTTCACATTCTGGGTAGAACAGTTCCACCGCGTGCGTTTTGAAATGGCTTCCTCTAGCTTGTGAGGGGACATGTGCTAGATTTAGGAAACTGAGCATATTCCATTCCTCAGACATTAGGGGGTGTTATTCTCAGTCTAATTTCCATATTTTCTGGAGCTTATTTTCCTAAAGTCTGAGTGCAGCCTTGAAAGCCAGAGGCCTAACTTCTGGTGGTGCAGAAGCCCAGGAGTTGGTTCATTTGTCCACGCATTCATTCATTTGGCAAGCAATAACAGACACAGCGGTGGTGCGCGGCCAGCTTCAAACAAGGACCTTGCTCTGTGTCTGTGGAAGGACTCAGCATGATCGGAAGGTTAAGAGACATATTCAGGAACAACTGTTCTCCAGCCTCTGTGCATGGGTCTTGACATCACTCCAAACTGGGGTGGGAAAACCAACCATCTGTGACCAGTGGGGATGCAGAGCCTCTTGCTGGGTGCTAATAGGTGTGGTGAGGCGAGTGATTGGACTGAAGCCAAGCACAAGCCCTGCTCTCTGAGAGTTTAGTGGGAATACAGAGGCAGGACACAAAGCAGTGGAACAAAAGAACTTTGGAAGAGGGTGCCACCTAATTGATCACAGTGAAATTCTATAATGCATAGATAAAGACTGTGGAAAGAAACACTTCATTTCACAGATGGGAAAGTAAGGTTATTGATGGATTTAGGTTCACATTAGTTTATTATGGAGTGTCTCTCCGCCTACCTGTTCATCCACTCACCTTCCCACATACACATCCATCCATCCGTCCATCCATCCGTCTACCCCTCCGTCCATCCATCCACCCACTCATCTTCCCACCTATCCATCCATCCATCCGTCCATGCTTCCATCCATCCATCTGTCCATCCATCCATCCATCCACTCACCTTCCCACCTACCCATCCATTTCCATCCATCCGTCCATCATCCATCCATCATCTGTTTTCATACATACTGGAAAATTAATGAAAACATTTAAAAGGTTTGCATGTGTCTTCTGTGGTTTCTGAAGTAAAAACAAACAAAACCAAACCTCAGGGAAACAACACGTCACCTGACAGAACTAGCAGTTTCCATGCAGAAAGCAAATATATTCCAGGTTCCTGAGTAGCAGTTTCTGTCTCCGTGTATAGGCTAGCTCTTTTTATTCTTCATCTCCAGGGACTTCACAGATCCTTCAGAAGTATCATTTTGGTTGTAATTGATAAAATTTAATGTGTATGCTGTTCTGAGTTGCTAATGGATCTACAAAGACATGGTCTCTCCTGTGGATTGGCAAATTGAATAAATGGTCAAAGCCAAAAGCATTAAAAATATTCAAGGATGAAAAAAAATTCAAAGTTGCCTGTAAGACCAGCCAGTATCAGATGATCCCTCCTTGTCCTGGCCGATTCACCATCAGACCCTGTGTTTAGTGTCACTTTAGAGCGTAGGATTGGGAGTCCTTCCAGGTACAGGCCATCTTGAACTCTGTCCTGGTTTCAGCGTATCACATGGGTGATAGACGCTGGCAGATATATGGGCTCCATACAGAACCCGGGGTGCCCATGTGGATGATACATTCACCATCCCCAGAACCAGTCTCTGCAATGTGGCAAAGCCCCTCTCCTGGCTCTCCAGGCCTCAGCCCCTGTTCTCCTCTTTCCCGGTTCCCTCCCTGGAGCATCCATTGCCTGGGAATCTCTTCCTCCCAGCTCCCCAAACCGCATCTCCCTGCCATTGGCCTCTGGGGTTCCTACCAGAGGGCCACTTGAGACCCCATGCTCAGTAGAGCCCAGGGCATTCCTATTGCTCTGCTAGAACCAGTTGTAAGGGACTGTAAGGCCATCTGTGTGCCCTGCCTCCTTCTTTGGTAGCATGCCAGTCAGGGCACCCAGTTTCTTCATTTTTGCCACATCTTTCTTATTTGTGACTTGATGATGTTCTTGGGCTCCAGTGCCAGGTCAGGCCTCCTGTTTCCACCCCTGGCACGGCGTAGCAGTTTGTGTCTCCTGAATCCTCTCTGTTTAATGGACAATGGAGTAGATGTTGAGTTGTAACAATATAGTCCGACTTGTGCCTGGAACAACTATCCCCTTCCAGCCTCTAGGATCCAAGCATAACAACCAATCAGCATGTGGCGCTGCTGATGATCCTGGTGTGTTTAAAAATGATTTGCAGATTTCAGTTCAGATAATCCTGAAAATAGTGGTATGGACTCAATATTTATGGCCTCCCCAAACTCATACTTTGAGACCCAGTTCCCACTATGTTGGTTTTTGGAAGTGAGGACTTGGGGAGGAAATAAGAATCAGGTTGGGTCATGAGGGTGGAGCCCCCATTATGGGATTACAGCCCTTATAAGGAGATGAAGGCACCAGAGCTTTCCTTCTCTGCCATGTGAGTTTGCAGCCAGAGCCAGCTGCCTGTAAGCCAGCCCGTGGGCCTTCACCACACATCAGATCCACTAGCTTCTTGACCTGGGACTAAGCCTCTGGAACTGTGGGAAATAAAGGCTGTTGTCTAAGCCACCAGCCTATGACAGTTTTGTTCTACCAGACCAAGATGGCTGAGACAACACTCTTAACAAGACAAGTCATGATTAAGCCCATTTTACAAATAAGACACTGAGTCCTAGAGAGGCTAAGTGACTTGCCCAAATCACCCAGCTGCTAAGTGGCAGAGCTGAGTCAAACCTGGGCTCAAATAACTGGGCATTTGATGCCCTTTGATCGCTTCCTTTCTTCCTTACTGCCACAGAGCGCCCAGAAGATCCTCCCGTCCAGCTGGCCTTTTCCTTCTCTGTATTCCTGCTCCTGTGGTTCTCAAGATTTTCCTCTCTCTGCCTCTCCTCCACGCAGCATGACCCTAAGCCCCCCGCCCCTCCTGGGGGTCATGCCTTGCCTCATCCACGTGTGGAACAGGCTGTGAGCTTAGGAAGGCAGGGCCCTTGCATGTGGCCATTTATAATTTGGGATCACAATTCCTCATCCTACCCATCGTACTGCTTTCTGGATGATAATGTTTCAATATGTGTGGATTATCTAGGGAAAAGCCTGCTTCATGCTGACTCTGTCAAAGGAGGGGTGAAGTCATGGTTACATAAGCAAAATGAAGTGGAAAATGAAGGCAATTATGTAGATAATTCAAAAAGTGGAAAAAAGAAGCACCTTTTGGGTGGGGGGACTTAATTATGTGGATTTATCAGATGTGAGGTAACAAATGTGTGATTACCCAGGCAATGGGCTGAGTGTTCCACTTCACTTTGAGTGGGTCGGAGAGAGCGTGAGTCGGGCTCTTTGTATGCCCGACTCGGCCTGCAGGAAAACTTGTTGTCAGGTTCTGGGAAACCCAAGTGGCTTCTCTGAGCTCTGGTTTTTCTCTGTGACAAGCCTGGCCCAGCACTTGGCACAGCTGGTCTGAGTGACATCATCGCCCTCCTGTTAAATGTCTCATCGTAGTCCCTAATCCTCCACACTCACCACTTGGGCATTCATTTTATGCCCTGATTTCTCTGATTGATACTTAGGAGTTTTGTCTCTCTGGTAAGGTTACAAAGTCTGTGAGGCTGAAACGCATCCCCACTTTCTGGGCTGAACTGCCCACTTCCTCGAATCCTACAGTGGAGGATGAGGGCCTCGATGGCTGTGGGCAGTGGAGTTGCTGCCGACCTGGTGTCCTGAGGCGGCCGTCCTCACCTGCCTGCTCGTTACTGGCCTACAGATCCTCTGATGTAGTGGATCTGGGTTTGGCCCCAGAAACAGAATTTCATTTGGGGCCTCAGGTGATTCCAGTGGGGGTCATGAGATTCTGCAGTGGTTACAGCCTCTGCCGTGGGCAGTGGACACCCTTACCAAGGCCGCAGGGGCTCACGGTCCATGATGATGAAGCTGACAGAGACTCACTGTGCAATCTTCCTTGAGGCTCAGGCGGGCCATGCCATGGAGGGAGCAGTATGGTGGCCAACATCTTTGTGTTGGTCCATGCTCTAGAGGAGAGAGATATAGTAAAGTTCCGGCATATACTGACTTTTAGTGTAATGGTCAAAAACAGAAGATTGATTTCTTGAATCAACCTTTAAAAAGACTTCTTTTTAAAGTAGTGATTCATGAGAGAGCACAGTCTTGTGAGAGCCTGGAAATTTAGAAGCAAACTGTAGAGCATCCTGGGTTCCAGGCTGACTGGCTGGCATGCACCACCATGGGCTCTTGTGGGTGCGAACTGGTCTTGGAGATGCTCAAAATATCAAAATATGGTCATGGGCCTCATCCAATCCTAGCTCATCCACTTGGTTGTTAAGCAGAAGACCCAGAAAGGGCAAGGTTTGAAATAGGCAAAAGTTTGAAAGGTTTGAGATTCTGTTCAAACTTCCCATGGCCAGCCAGCCTTGGAAACATCAAGCATCAGAATCTGGTGAATCAGCATTTGAAGATGGATCCAGGCTTGATTTGGAGATTTTGACTCTGCCATCAGTGAAACAGCATTTTCTCTTGAAGCTGTCGGTGACCTTTGGCTTCATTCAAGCTCAAACACCAAAGGCAAAGGGGGAGGGAATGGATCTGCAAATTCCTAAGTGGAGATTGTACATCTGAGATGCAGAGATCTGTTCATGTCCTGTAGAACCGGACGGCATCTCCTTTGCCTCTGGGTCTTCCTTTCCCATAACTGGGGGGGGGGGGGGGGTGGTGGTGGTGGTGGTGGAGGCGGAAGCAGAGGCCCTCACAGAAGGGTCAGAGAGAGCTAGGAGACACACCCAGAGCCCATCAAAGCCCACCCAGGAAGCAGGCTCCCTGCCAAGAGCTCCACAGAGCTCAGAAGGATTCCCAGCCCCGTGTCTGCTGACACACTCCCGTAAATCTCTAGCTGACACTTGGAGCTGGAGAGCAGCTGACACTAAGTGCTTTCTGCTCTGGGCACAATGATGTACTTCTGAGTAACACTCAGTGCCCCCTTTGAATGTGAAAATGGGTGAGATTAAAATGTCAGAGTGTACCTGCATCCCTGATGATCCTTTTTAGTGTAGCTGTGGTTTCTGACATTAAGGGGAAATGTGAATTTAGCTGCATGCTTTTACGTCTCTAGTCTGCAACTTGCTTATGAGGCTGTAGATACTCATAAGCAGGGAAACAACAGAAGAACATCAAATATTAATTCTGCATCTGTATTAAAGTATAATAAGCTGCAGTAAGCATGTGTTAAGCTGTCAGGAGGCATGCTGGATTGTACAATGTAACTTGGGGCCAGATTCTTCATTATCTTGTGGACCAAGAGCCTTGCTAAGTCTGGTATTTATTCTCTTCGAGGCCTTTGCTTTGGCATCGAGATGTTTTCTGTATGAATGATTTCCTCTTATCCTTCTTTGTAAATATCTTTATTGATGTTGTTTTTTAATTATGAAAAATCTATTGTTTATCGTTAAAGATTTAAGTGATGTAGAAATGAGTAATAGGTGCTTGCTTCAGCACATGTAAAATCAGAATGACACAGAGAAGAGGAGCCTGGATATGCAAGGATAACACACAAATTCGTGAAGTCTTTTTTTTTTTTTTTAATTAATTTTTTTCAGTGTTCCAAAATTCATTGTTTATGTACCTCACCCAGTGCTCCATGCAATATGTGCCCTCCTTGACACCCACCACCAGGCTCACCCCTCAAACCCTCAGTTTGTTTCTCAGAGTCCATAGTCTCTCATGGTTCACCTCCCTTTCCAATTTTCCCCAACTCCCTTCTCCTCTCCATCTCCCCGTGTCCTCCATGTTATTCCTTATGCTGCACAAGTAAGTGAAACCATGTGATAATTGACTTTCTCTCCTTGACTTATTTCACTCAGCATAATCTCTTCCAGTCCCGTCCATGTTGATACAAAAGTTGGGTATTCGTCCTTTCTGATGGAGGCATGGTACTTCATAGTGTATATGGACCACATCTTCCTTATCCATTCATCCGTTGAAGGGCGTCCTGGTTCTTTCCACAGTTTGGCAACTATGGCCATTTGCTGCTATGAACATTGGTGTACAGATGGCCCTTCTTTTCACTACATTTGTATCTTTGGGGTAAATACCCATTAGTGCAATTGCAGGGTCATAGGGTAGCTCTATTTTTAATTTCTTAAGGAATCTCCACACTATTTTCCAAAGTGGCTGCACCAACTTCCATTTATACCAACAGTGTAAGAGGGTTGGTTCCCCTTTCTCCACACCCTCTCCAACACTTGTTGTTTACTATCTTGTTGATTTTGGCCATTCTAATTGGTATAAGGTGGTATCTCAATGTGGTTTCAATGCCATCCCAATCAAAATTCCACTGGCATTTTTCAAAGAGCTGGAACAAACAACCCTAAAACTTGTATGGAACCAGAAGAGACCCCAAATTGCTAAGAAAACATTGGAAAAGAAAAACAAAACTGGGGGCATCATGTGACTTGATTTCAAACTTTACTACAAAGCTGTGATCACCAAGACAGCATGGTACTGACACAAAAACAGACACATAGACCAGTGGAACACAGTAGAGAGCCCAGATATGAACCCTCAACTCTATGGTCAAGTAATCTTCGACAAAGCAGGAAAAAATATACAGTGGAAAAAGTCTCTTCAATAAATGGTGCTGGGAAAATTGGACAGCTATGTATAGAAGAATGAAACTCGACCATTCTCTTATACCATACACGAAGATAAACTCAAAATGGATAAAAGACCTCAATGTGAGGCAGGAATCTATCAAAATCCTAGAGGAGAATATAGGTAGTAACCTCTTTGACATCGCTCACAGCAACTTCTTTCAAGACATGTCCCCAAAGGCAAAGGAAACAAAAGCAAAAATGAACTTTTGGGATTTCATCAAGATCAAAAGCTTCTGCAGAGCAAAGGACATAGTCACAGGCAACCCAAGGAATGGGAGGAAATATTTGCAAATGACAATACAGACAAAAGGCTGATAATGAACTTCTTTTTTTTTTTTTTTTTAAAGATTTTATTTATTTATTTGACACAGAGAGAGATCACAAGTAGGCAGAGAGGCAGGCAGAGAGGAGGAAGCAGGCTCCCTGCTGAGCAGAGAGCCCGATGTGGGGCTCGATTCCAGGACCCTGAGATCATGACCTGAGCCGAAGGCAGAGGCTTTGACCCACTGAGCCACCCAGGCACCCCTGATAAGGAACTTCTTAAAGTCAACACACATAAAACAGATAATCACATCAAAAAATGGGCAGAAGACGTGAACAGACACTTCTCCAAAGAAGACATATGAATGACTAACAGACACATGAAAAAATGTTCATCATCATTAACCATCAGGGAGATCCAAATCGTGAAGTCTTCCATATTTAAACAGATGAATAATTAGAAATTTCCATAGGTTTATTTCTTGTTTATAATTTAATGTTAATCTATGTAGATATCTTTATGTATATAATATTTATTATTAACTTTAGTTTTAGTTATATCATACTAAAGATATTATTTTATATCTCTTTTTTTTCACCTAATAGTGCATATTAAACAACTTTCTATCAATGTGTACTATTTTTATAGGAAAACTGTATTACAAAAGATTAGGTAAAAATACATTATGATATTCTTTGGGCAGCTATTAAAATGTGAATTGTCCCAGATTTCAAGATATACAGCAAAACTGTAGTGATCAAAACAGTATGGCACTGGCCCAGAAGTAGACACATAGATCAAGGGAACAGAATAGAAAATCCAGAAATAAACCTGATTATATGGGCAATTAATCTTTGACAAAGGAGGCAAGAATATGCAATGGGAGGGGCGCCTGGGTGGCTCAGTGGGTTAAGCCTCTGCCTTTGGTTCAGGTCATGATCTCAGGGTCCTGGGATCGAGCCCCGCAGCAGGCTCTCTGCTCAGTCTGCTCAGCAGGGAGCCTGCTTCCCCCTCTGTCTCTGCCTGCCTCTCTGCCTACTTGTGATCTCTCTCTGTCAAATAAATAAAGAAAATCTTAAAAAAAAAAAAAAGAATACGCAATGGGGAAAAGGATGGGCTCTTCAACAAAAGTATTGGGAAAATTGGACAGTTACATGAAGAAGAATGAAACGGGGCCACTTTCTTACACCACACACAAACATAAATTCAAAAAGGATTAAAGACCTAAATGTGAGACATGAAACCATAAGATCCTAGAGGAAAGCACAGGCAGTAATTTTTCTGACATTGGCCATAGCAGTGTTTTTCTAGATAGGTCTCCTGAGGCAAGGGAAATGAAAGCAAAAATAAACTACCAAAACTACCTCAAAATAAAAAGCTTCTGCACAGCAAGGGAAGTAAATCAAGCCTTAAAGACAGTCTACTAAATGGAAAGAGATATTTGCAAACACCGTAGCTGATAAAGGGTTAGTAATCAAAATATGTGATACCCAGATAATCCAATTAAAAATGGGCAAAGGACATGAACAGACATTTCTCCAAAGAAGACATCCAGCTGGCCAACAGACCCATGAAAAGATGCTCATCGTCACTCATCATCAGGGAAATGTGAATCAAAACGACGAGATGTCACTTCACACCTGTCAGAATGGCTAAACGTCAACACCATAGGAACCACCAGTGTTGGTGAGGATGTGGAGAAAAAACCCCTGTGCACTGCTGGTGGCAATGCCAACTGGTGCAGCCACTGCTGAAAACAGCATGGGGCTTCCTCAAAGAATTAAAAATAGAACTCCTGCATGAACCAGTAATTCCAAGATGAGATGTTTGCGCAAAGAATATGAAAAAACTAATTTGAAAAGATATATGCACCCCTATGTTTATTACAGCATTATTTACAATAGCCAAACTATGGAAGCAGCCCAATTGTCCATTGATAGAGGAATGAATAAAGAAGATGGCTCTCTCTCTCTCTCACACACACACAGAGGAATATTTTGTAGCCATAAAAAGCATGAAATCTTGGCATTTGCAATAACATGGATGGTTGGACCTAGAGGGTATAGTGCTTAGTGCAATGAGTTAGTCAGAGAAAGACATATATCACGTGATTTCACTCATATGTAGAATTTAGGAAACAAAGCAAATGAGCAGAGAATAAAAGAGGCAAAACCAGAGTTTTAGCTCAAGAGAACAAACTGACGGTCACCAGAGGGCTGGTAGGTAGTGGATGGGTAAAGTAGGTGAAGAGGATTGAGTACACTGAACTCAATGAGCACTGAGTAATGCATCGAATTATTGAATCACTGTATTGTACACCTGAAACTAATGTAATACTGTATGTTAGTTATACTGGAATTAAAGTCTTTGAGACTGTGAGTTGCCAAGATTACATGGAAATACGATAGTCAGTAAATGAAACGTGCTATGCAATTATGTAAACCAAATATCCAACTGGAGTTTTCAAACAAAATGTGTTCCTCATCTTGTTTAAGATGGCTCTGTCTTGGGGCGCCTTGATGGTTAAGTGTGTGACTCCTGATTTTGACTCAGGTCATGATCTCGGGGTTATGGGATCAAGCCCTGCTTTGGGCTCCATACTGGGTGTATGGGGCCTGCTTAAGAATTCCTCTCTCTCTCTGCCCCTCCCCACTCAAAATTATAGTAATAATTTATTAAAATTATAGAAAAATAAGATGGATTTGTCTTGATTAAAAAAAAAAAAAAAACAACAAGAATTGCTTCCGTGGGAGAGATTCCCTTGGCCATCTTCACAATGAGCTATCCATGTAGATTTTGTTTCCCGCAATGAACCATGTGTGATTTTAAGGGCAATCCCTCCCCCCACCTTGACCTCAGTAGGCTTGTTCCCCAGCAGCCTCATCCAACAGAATGACAGTGGTGAGATGGGCAGAGTGTGGGTTTCATCCTTTCCTGACCTTGTTTCTACCCTTCAGCTCTTTAGAACCTCTTTGGGGAAACTAGGTTTCTTTTTTTTTTTTCAATTATTATTATTTTTTATTTTTAAAATTTCTTTTTAGTGTACCAGAATTCATTGTTTATGCACCACACCCAGTGCTCCATGCAATCTGTGCCCTCCATAATACCCACCACCAGGTTCACCCAAATTCCCATTTCCCGCCCCTCCAAAACCCTCAGATTGTTTTTCAGAGTTCATAGTCTCCCATGGAAATTAATTTTAACTCCACATGCACATTTCTTTTTGGATATATGTGAACTAAACAATTTCAGGGGATAAAATTGTTTGACGGTGAACAGATTGCATATAAGGGATTTAAAAATTTATTTGGGATGTTAAATTCCAAAGGGAAACAATTTGATTCTCATACAAATGCAAGGAGTGTGTCTTCCATAAGTAGCTGGAGTTCTTGTTTGTTAAATGTTTTCTAAAATGAAATCTCATTCTCAACCTTCCATCCCACTTGTCAGCCCTTAAATTGGTAAACGGAACTGCTAGGTACACAGGTGCTTAAGCCAAAGATCGAGCTGTTATTCTTGTAGAGGGTAGCATCTGCCATAGCAACAAATAATCCTGGAATCTGTAGCTCTCAGGGAGATGCATTTACGTCTCGCCCACCTTTATAGGGAAGCTTCTGTTGGATGTTGGTCTAGCACATTCTCTGGGGCAGTCACAGCAGCTTAATAGCATGTCTGTTTTCCTGCTGGATTGTTTGCTGTCTGTCTCTGTCCTCTCCCACAATGTTGCTCGAGTGCTGGGCTTTTGGCATTCCCAGTTCCTAGGAGTCTTCCTGCAACATCCCAGGACTTGGTGAATGTTCTGAATGAATCTTAAAGTCTAATAGAGTTTGCGGTGCAGTATTTTCTCCTACTATTAATGTACTTTTTAAAAGAGTGCACTATTGTGGGTGAATCAGCACGAGTGGGGACTATCAATTCAGTGTTTGCCTCACCATGGCATTAAAAGCCAGATCAGATGATCGATGAGGAATAAATTCACAGGGAGGACAGACCTAGCACCTTCCATAAGGAGGGGCTGTGTCGTGTGTGGAATCAGCAAGGTACGTGGGGTGAGACCCAGGGAGAGTGGGGTCTTTGCAGATACATGCCCCAGCTATGTTATTTTATTCTGTTTAACTTAATCCTTGGTAGCCTTATGAAGTAGGTCTTTTCTATGCACATACTGTGTATGCGTGTGTACATATATAAATCTATATTTCATAAAGGGAGGAGTTCGGTGCGAGAGAGGATATGTAACCTGTGTGGTGTTTGGCCTAACAGATGTTCAGTAGATGCTGCCCCCCGGTCCCCGTGAAAGCCGTTCTGATTTCTGCTGTAGGACGTCTTTATAAACATGGGATGTATTAGAATTCTAAAACTCCACAGTCAGGAATAACCAGGTAATTTTTTTTTTTTTTTTTTTTTTTATTTTTTATAAACATATATTTTTTATATACATATATTTTTATCCCCAGGTCTGTGAATCACCAGGTTTACACACTTCACAGCACTCACCAAATCACATACCCTCCCCAATGTCCATAATCCCACCCCCTTCTCCCCAACCCCCTCCCCCCGGCAACCCTCAGTTTGTTTTGTGAGATAACCAGGTAATTTTTGAACTTCTAAAAATGCTTCTGTGTGCAGGACTTCCCCTCAGGGAATCTGTCATCGTAACACCATGTATCACATTATACTCTACACTAGAAGGGAGCCCTGTGGCTGGCCAGTGAGGAGCAGGTGTTCCCCATCTCCTTTACTTGTGGGGTCACCTCGTGCTCGGTCTGAGCGGGGCCGATGGGGCAGAAGCCGTCCTGTTATTTTTGTTCCAGTCCTGGAGCGCTGGCGAATTGGTGTCAGGATTTGGCCAGAGCCGCCAGGCCTGCTGCATGGCCGCATACTGGAATTCTTCCTGGCTTCCAGATCTCCTTCCCAAGGGGGTTCATTATATTGATTTAAAGCCGTCTATGTGATTGTTGAAAAGGAAAGTAAATGTTTACAGATATTCAAGTGATTTCTGTGGGTAAAATTAGCAATTTCTTTTTCTTTTTTTTTCTTTTGTCATGAAACCATTTTAAAAATTAACATATAATGTATTATTTGTTTCAGGGGTTCAGGTCTGTGATTCATCAGTCTTACCAATTAGCAGTTTCTGTCTCAGGTTCAAGAAAATCTTAATTTTCCCCCTCAGGCCCCTTGCAAATCAATAACAGAAGCCATACTTCTCTTGTTGTTTGCGGTTAATTAGCCCGTGCAGCGCTCACAGTCATCCCTGAGACAGGACTGCACGCATTTTAGAAATGGGAAAACAGAGACTCAGAGATTGACACAGCTGCCCCAGGGACGCAGCTTTCAAGGGGCCGGAAGCGTGGTCCCTGGACTTGAGACCACAGTGGACACCCTGAAGCCAGCGCCGTGGCCATTGCTCCTGGCTGCTGTCACAAATCATGGCCAATTTAGCAGCTTACCAACACAAACGTGTGATGGGTCCTACCGTTCTGAGGGTCAGCAGGGCCGTGTCCTTTTGCGGGCTCCAGGGCAGAATCAGTATCTTGCCTTTTCCCCAGCAAGAGCCCATCCCTTGGCTCCTGGGCTCTCCCTCGGTCTATATGGCTGGCTGTGTTGCCCACCGCGCCTCTCCCCTACATAGTCACACCTCCCCCAGGCCTTGCCTCCGCCGGCTCCTGCACATCTGAGGACCCCCGTGTGCCACTGAGGCCACCCAGGTGATCCAGGATGACCTCCCTGTTTTAAGGCCAGTGAATTAGTGGCATTAATTCCATGCATGACCTCAGTTCCCCTTTGCCCGATAGCTCACCATATTCTCAGCCGCAGGGACTAGGATGGGGGGGTCACACTGCCCACCACATCTGTCTGTGACATTTCTGGTGGGGGCTGAGTCAGAGGCAGGAAGAGGACACCCTTGCCACCCACCAGCATGAGAAGGCAGTTTCCAGCAAGCTAGAGCAGGAGCAGAGGTGGCCCTGGTGGTCCTCAGACACAGGCCCTGGGGCCAGCTGGCTGCGCCCCGCCCCCGGTGCCACGTCCCGTGAGCTCCATGTGTGTGCTCATGAGGCACCCTCTCCGGGCGGCCCAGCCTTGCGGCATGATGGGCTCAGCTGTGCTGCCTCCTGCCCGGCTGACTGGGCCTCCAGGAGGTCTCATCTCTAAGGCCCTCGGGTGGGTAGTGAGCTCCTGAGAGGGCTGGCTGCAGGAACATATTGCCGAAGGCTCAGCGAGGCCTTGGGCCTGTGAGGGCCTGGTGGGGTCAGCATGCAATGGTCACGCATACACCTGCTATCCTTTCCTTCTGGTCCCAGGGTCCTGGACCCTTGTCCTTCGCTGGTGGCACCTCAGGTCAGAGCATTAATTGGTTTCCTCTGCTTCTGCCCCACCCTCCAGATTGGGGTGTCCCCCCACGAGGTCCCTGCAGATGACTCCACCAGACGGCGGTTAATGCCCCACACCTTTTCCAATCTCGATGCACAGGGTCTGTGCAGGGACAGAGGAGAGAGAAGGCTTGGCTGGCAGGCGTGGGACGTGGCGGGGGGGCTGGGTGAGAGGTCGGCTTCCCCTCTGGGAGCGGCACCTGCGCTTTCTCTTCTTCCCTCTCGGCCCCCAGCGGCCTTGCTTCCCAGGGCGTTCCTGACCCTCCTGCGCTGGGTATGCAAGCCTCTACGGAAGCACTTCTGAGACAGGCAGGCCACTGCGGAGCTGAGTTTCACACACAGCCTTGCTGAAAGGCTCCGGAAACCAGCCAGCACGACTGAATCTGATTCTTGTTCGCTGGTTGATAATGTTTCTGTGAACATGGGATCTTCCACAGTCCGATGAGAGGGTCTGAGTGCTCACACGCTGCGGTCAAGAAACAGGGCTTAGCACTGTTTACCCAGAATTACAGAGCTCTTGGCTGGCCCAGCCATGCTTCAAACTCGGGATTTTTGCCTCATGTTGAAGATGGGTGCATCCACCAGGATCTTGGTGTAAACAGGAGAGCATTTCTCCCTGACTCGTTTGGGCCAGCGTGGATCTTTGGTCATGAGCAGAATCTCCGAACAGGCTTTTGGGGCCTCTGAACAGGAGCTTTGTCCCCCCCACCCCCACTCCACAGAAGTGCAGAAGTGGTTTGAGGGGCCAGCTGGAGCCGGGTCCTGGTTCCCGATGCTGCCAGATCTTGGGTCGCAGGGAACGGGGTAAGGAGGTACCGTCAGCAGGATTGTCTTCAGCCCACCTGCTTCCCTGTGACAGACACAAGATGTCAGAGCAGAGCCCAGGATGATCCCAGCTCCAGAGGAGGCCTGGAACCTGGGATCTGGCTTCTCCCAGGGGGACTGACCTGCTTCCATCCTAACCCTCATGGAGGGCTTCCCTGCCGAGCAAGGGTGCTCGAAAGTGCTAGGGGCCTCCCAGAACAGACACTCACCAGGTGCATTTCGTCTTGGCCTGTGGCTGACTCCCAGGCAGGGCGCCTCCTGGAAGACCCGGTCTCCCTTCCCTCTTCGCCGAAGAGAGGGTTCGAGGGCAGCGAGCGTCTGTGGAGTGGGGGGGACGAGCGCTCCTGCCTGGCGCTCACGTCTTATTTGAAAGTAAATGTGTGAAACAAAAAACAAGGAAAGTAAATGTGAGATGTTTTCTATTCGATTTCCAAGTGCTTTTTTTTTTTAATATACATATATTTTTATCCCCAGGGGTACAGGTCTATGAATCTCTAGGTTTAAACATTTCACACTTCACAGCACTCACCAAAGCACACACCCTCCCCAATGTCCATAACCCCACCCCCCTTCTCTTAAAAGTGATTCAGACAACTGTCTTTAAAAAGGAAATAGACCCTGAGGAACAATCTGAGGGTCTTGAAGGGGCGGGGGTGGGAGGGTGGGTGAGCCTGGTGGTGGGTATTCAGGAGGGCACGGATTGCATGGAGCACCGGGTGTGGTGCATAAACCATGAATTCTGGAACACTGAAAAGAAATTTAAAAAAATAAAAAAATGATTTTTAAGTAAACAAATAAAAAAAAAACAAAAGGGAATAGACCCAGTATGAAAAGCACCCTGAAGTCTCAGACTATAAAAATGACTTGATTTCCTCTGCTTTGCTGCTGGTTTAGAAGGACATAACAGGCTCTTTTTCCATTGCGAGCTAGTGTGATCCTTGAGTTCATGTTGCTTATGTCTGCTGGTCCCAAGGCTCAGTACGTATGGCGCATAATAGCATCAATAACGAAAGCAGATAAAGCTTTTCCGGAGTCTGAAGGTTTCCGCTGGAAAAAACCATCACTTCCGTGGGGGCCATAATTTATCAGCTTTAGATCCAGGGTAGCTATTTCTTGTGCCGAGTCTGTGAGGCCCGCTCTCTCTCCCCCTCCTCCACGTCCACGCAAGCTCTGTGAACCATAAATCATGATTCAGATCTCCGTACCAGCAGCAGCCACGGCCTCTCAGAAATCGTGGCGGGCATGCCTTTGTGTCCGATCCCCTCATCCAACATTTCCTTACTTCCTACTGCACCCCCTGTGCATCCCACTACCTCAGGGCTGCCTCCCACCGGAGGGAGGATTGACCCGAAGGGGGTTGTGACTGGGCACGCAGGCGGCGGGCTCCAGGGTCGAGCTAGTGGACACACCGTGCTGGAGGGGGGGTCCCGCAGGGATCGGATTTTCAGTACCACTGGGTCCTTTGCGGTCAGAGTGTTTTGTTTTATGCATTTGGAAACAACATTCCACACCGAGTTAACGCCTCGCTGGGCTGCTGGAGAGAGCGCTGTTGGACAAGGGGGCAAGAACCTCAGGTGGAGAGGACGTGGCACTGCCTGTCCCAGGACTCTGGTGCCAGCACGGAGGCTCCACGAGAAGCTGGGCGTCGCCCTTTTCTCTGGTGCAGACGCTGCTTCCCCTCTCCAGTGCAATAGGCTTTGAGCGGGTATCTATTGTGCTCTCTGCGAGGGACCCTGAGAGACGGGAAGCTGGGAAAGCGCCATGCCTGCTCCCCAGGGACCACACGCCACGGGGGCAGCTGCAGGGAGAGAGATGGAGAGTGTGGGAGGCAGTGACGAATGTCACATTCCGCTCCGGAGTCTGTAAAAGCGGATGTAGGAGTGGGGGCGGGAGGGCTCAGGCTCACCGTGGAGGGGCCGTCCTGAGGGAGGTGGGGTCCTGCCCTTGTGAAGGATGGTCTGCTCCATGTTTCATACACGGGGACATACATAGGCCAGCTGGTGTGTGTGTGTGTGTGTGTGTGTGTGTGTGTGCGGCGCGCACATGTGTATGTGGGGGGCAGGGTTATTTGTGAAACAGGAGCCCTAAGCCAAGTGGTGGGAGAGAAAGTCTGAAGGCAGGTGCGGGGAAGTCTGGGTCGGCAGGTCTTCTGCAGCAGGTGAGGGGGCGGGGGGCTGTGGGACAGGTACGGGGTGACCAGACCTGCAGTGGAGCTACCGGGTCAGGTGGGCGCTTGTGAAGCGGAGACGAGGCGGGAGGAGAGCGTCTGGAGACCCCTCGGTCACTGCTGCCCATTTACTGACTCCGCGAACACCTGCCCAGTCCCCGCTTCGGGCCGTCCGTGCTCGGTGTGGGAGATCCTGGATCCCATTGGCCTCCCTGGGTGTCGCAGAGTCCCAGCCTGCTGTGGGGAGCAAGGACCAGGCCCCTGGCTCCCAGCTGCTGTGTCTGCAGGCGCCGAGACGCAAGTGCACGTGGGCACACACGTGTGCAGACTCATCCAGGACCGGGCTTCGGCAGCGCTGGCACGTTTCTGAATCAGTGAGTGCGTGGAGAGTAGGAGGTCTGAGCTCAGGAAGAGGGGGCTCTGGGTGGGAGACGGTGAGAAACTCCCCCGGGCTGGGTGCAGGCAGTATTCTAGGAAATGCTGTGTTCGAGTCCAGGGTTCAGTGTCGAAGGTTTCCTGGGCTCCCTCCAGCCACCGTGGGCACAATGACCTTGTGGTCCTGTGACAATCACCTGCTTGTTTGTGAATGTTATCATTGCAAGGGGACAGCTGCATCAAAAGGCCCGCGATTCTCAAAAACAGTCCTTGAACGTTTACTCATTCAGGCAGCACCGCAGCTCATCTAATTCCAGCTCACTTTGTGCGCGCGCATGTGTGCGTGTGCGTGTGCGTGTGTACAGTATCTTCAGGTGGTAGAAAGGATGAGCTGTGTGTCAGAGGGAAGGCAACAGGGAACAGGGACCAACCATTAACAGACCATCCGAGGGGAGGTGGCATAGGCAGGAAGCCTGAAAGGAAACTCCCCGCTGCCTGGTTTGGGGGGAGAACAGAGGGTGCAAGAGGCCACGTGTCACACGGCAAAGGCCTCAGGGTTGCTGGGTCAGAGGTCCAAGCTGTCAGGAAAGAGCCGTGCAAGGAGTTGCTGGTCATGGAGACTGTGCCTCCGCGGTGAGCTCTGCCACCACCCCCACTGCCACTGCGCAGGACTCTCCCTCCTCCTTACTTTTCAGAAGAAACCATTTTCCCCAGCTTTGGTCTCCTCTGTCACCCCCAAGCCACGGGGACTGGCTTCTGGGAGGATTTGCCTCTGTGTCCTGAGAACACTCAGGGCGGCTCTGGCTAACATTTGAGTGCGGTACCTGAGCGGAAAGACAGTTCCAGTTATGTTTAAAGGCACTCTTAAAGAATAAGTAAATGAACCGATAAAAGATATAACAAATAAGTCACTGTGGAAGCTTGGAAGCATTTTCCCAAAATTCCTTTACTTGTCAACACTTTGGGCAGAGATGGAGGTGGTGACCCCACCCCCTGGATCTGAGTTTGTTCTGCTCAGACAGGCAGTGGGGGTGGCCGTCTCATTTCTTGGTGCTGGCTTCAAGAAGCTGGTAACTGCTACTCCCCACTTCTTGGGACACGTAGCATGGGACCCCAGCCACTGTTCTGGGAGGCAGTCAAGCCGCTTTGTGCAGAGCCCACTCGGAGTGGATCCCCGACCCCTGGCTCTGGGATGCAGCCCCTCGGGAGCAGGTACCGTTGAGTTGTCCCAACTGGGGCCACAGGGAGCAGAGCCAAGCTCCCCGGCTAAGCCCCTGCTTGGCTAAAAAGTGAACAAAATTAATACATGTTGTTTTAAGACACTAAGCTTTGGGCTCATTCCTGCATCCACAGGTCACTAAATCTGATTTATAAATAAGCTTTACACTGCAGAAGAACGTGTTAGGATCTAGACCTGTGGGTGCACTGTGGAGTTTTCAGATGTTTTACTGCTGGAGTGCAGGCTGGATGGCCTTGGGAGTCAGAGGAAGCCAGCAGTTAGCACCTTGTCTCCTCGTCTGTGGAGAGAACTGTCCGTCTTCCACTTACGTTGTGAGCATGAGGGTCCAGGTACGGAGTGCCGAGCGGTGCCCTCCACAGACAGCAACAGCGTTGCTCCACCTCCTCAACAACGTTGGTTCCTTCTTTCCCGCCCAAAGCCCATTCCCCACCCCTAGGTGATCAGTGATTAATTTTTTTGGTTTTTTTTCGGAAGTGACTTAGATAGGTACCTTGGTGAGAGTCATTGTCTCAGAGAAGAGCAAGAGGAGGCCTAGGACTCAGGCCTGGGAGAGAGCCGTCTTCACACATGAACGGCTGTGTGATGTGTACACTGAGGGCCATACAAAGTGTGGCGGGAGTTATCTGATCTGTAAAGGTCAGGGTTGGGCTGGAATACAACTTCCCCCAAAGGATGATCTCAGAAGTACCAGCGCCAGAGGGTAGAGCGCAGTTCCCAAGTGGGCCTGTCCTGTGGCCCTCATCGCTGCCAGACTTTTCGGAGCCTTTGAATCCAGTGATGTATCATGTTCATGTTGACCCAGACTTCCACGATCAATGACTTGGAAGACTGGGAGACTCAAGGTCATCATTTGGGCAGCCCTAATCTCTAGGGTCTGAGATGGTGTTAAATTAAAAAAAAAGTCACAGACAGCATCAGGTTTATTTTTTACCTTCTCTTTGTCCTTCTTCGCAGCTCTCCTAACTGGCCTTGGGGGGCACCTGCTTCCCCCTTTCCATTCTACCCAGGCAAGGGCTGCTTCCCCTGGCTTAGGGTTTCTCCTGTGCTGGGAGGACCCTAACCCTAACCCTGAGCTCTCCCTCCACCAACCCCCATCACATATTTGCTCCCTTGCCCCTCTTTGCCTCAGAGCCTGGCTCTGCCCACCGATCGCTCTCCAAGACTTCAAAGATGTCCCTCACCATTGCGGCGGGGAGACTCTGGAACCTCTGCGCCTGCTCTGGCATCTGGGATCTGCCTGTGCGGAGCCACGGACGATCTCCAGCTGGAGGCTCACCTTTTCTTTCCTTGGACCCAGGGTTTGGGCATGCATGAGTCTTTCTGTAAAGGGTCAGATAGTCCATATTTTCAGTTCTGCTGGCCATCTGGTCTCTATTGCTTCCACATTTGTCCCGAGAGCCATAGTTTGCCTTCTCGGCTCTAGGATGTATCATGGGCTCCCTTTAACACCCAAACATTCACCAAATTATTTTTCTTCCCAGCCACAGGCTGGATAATAAGCTATAGAACTTAACTTCTATTTTATTTCACCCAACGATTGGAACCTGTGGTATAAACTTGAACCCTGAGGTATAAAGTTTTGACTCCTGGCTGGCTGTTGAGGGCCAGTGAGTGAAGAAGGACAGGGAGGTTTGGATGTAGTATTCTAACCCCTTGGGAAACCGTGAGTGAGGGGTCAGTACCCTGACATGGGGGAGTCAACAAGCAATGGTTTCTGGTGATTTTGTTCTGGAAAATACAGATGGACTTTGATGGGTTCTGAAGGCATTCCCAGTGCCTGACCTTCTGACATGGATTCACAGCCTGGCTTCCCTCCTCCTCACTCCCACACTCTTCCTGTGCGGCTCCCTCCCCCGGCTGCTGCAGCTTGCCATGCCTGGTGCTAACCTGCCCTACTTAATTCCCTCTTCCCAGACCCAATAGGAACCTGCCTGTTAGAAAAATGAATTGAAACTGGGACTATAATACTGAACTACTGAATTATTTTGACGGACTCCAAAGCCCGATACAGGCACACCTGGCAGCCATGGCCTTGGCTTGTCCCGCTCCTCATTACCTCTGGAGTGAGCTGTCACAGCATCCCTTCTTGCTCCAGGGATGCCTTCTCAGCCCTGGGAGCCTGTCACCCTCTGCATCCCTAGCTAGTGTCACACGTAAGGCAGGGTGGAAACCCATGGGACACAAAGCTGTTTTGTTGCCCCGCTGGCCCTGCATGGACCTGGTTTGTCCCGAGGTTGCCTTTTAGCACATGTAAGTGTCCAACTGGTGGACATCAATAGATTGGACCCAAAGAATAACCATTGTTCCCAGAACCGTGTCAAGACTGGGAAGGGTCTGAGTTTTTACCCCAGTGGCAAGCTCACAAGTTAGACTGGCACAGTTGGTGTAAGATGCAACACCCCTGGCTTAGAGACGGAGGAGTTTGTTAAATTCAGCAGAGTGGTTGCCCTTGCCTGCAAGTCTCGTGGACCCTAGGGCAGGTAGGTCTGGAGGGACGGTGGGTGCCTGTTCACATGGTTGGTGTGTTTCAACTGAGGAACTTGAGTTTCGGGGACCTGAATCTTTTAGTAATGGCAGTAAGCATGCCTGCTCTTTGCTCTGGAGGGAGAGATGACTTCTGCAGAGAATTTCTCAACCTAGGCTTCATGAGCATTTTGGGCCAGATAATTCTTTGTGGTTGGGGACATTCCTATGCATCCCAGGATATTTGCTTGGCAGCGTTCCTGGTGTCTACCGCCAGATCCCATTAGCATCCCCATCCCAATTATGACAAGCAAAAATGTCTCCAGACATTGCCAAATGTCCACTGCGGGGAAAAGTTTCCCCTGATGGAGGACCACTGCTCTGTAGTATATACAAACATGTACTCACTATTGAAATATCCTTGAGAAGAAAGGGCATTCTTAGAATGAAGGGAAGTCAGTGTCTCTGATCATAAGCCAAGTAGCAATGTGAAAGACCTATGAGGAACTGTTTACCAACAACAGGCTGGTGAATGTCGTGTTACCTGGGTAGGACAGGATGGCAGTGATGCTCGGCATCTGGTCCGTGGCCCAGACGTGGACTAGAAGACACACTCATGAGCTGGATACATGTACGCAAGACATTTCTTTGCTGCTATGGATGAGGGAAAGTTTATTAGAAATGTGATCGTGATTATTTTTTGGTGGTCAGGTTTTAAGTTTGATAGAACTGATTTTGTGATCCTCCTAAAAGTATACATTTTATGATGTGAAATTCTCGCTTGCTTTCCACTGACAATGGTAGAGCGTAAGCGTGACCAGCGTGAGGTGCTGCTGACCACAGCCACTGCAGTGAAGGTGGTTGGTGGCCCTGTTGCTGAAGGTGATGATGCCTGCTTTGCGCTTTATGATAACAAATGTAAATTTATAGCTCAACAGATTGGCAGAATTTTAACATATGAAAACCACTGGGAGATTTTAACTCCAAGATATATCTATTATATGTGATTTTGAAAGTTGATATTCAAATATTGACCATACATATAAGTATTAGGATTTGTCCATACTACTGACTGGATATGATGGTGGCCTCTGACTCATGTGCTGTTCAAGTATTTAAAAATTTGGGATCCAGCAATGGCCCTGATATAGTCATTTGACTAATTTCCTTCTAAAAGCCAAACATGAGTCAAACAGCAGATTTTGGCCAAATGCTGAGGCTTCTACCTAGTTTCCTGATGGCTAATACGGGTTCTGTGAGAAGCCTAACTGGTCCACACAACTGAGCACCATGAATGGTCTCCTTCCGCAGGTGAAACGTTCAAGACAGGGGTGCATTCTTTCATGTTGCTCAATGTTTTTATTGGCTACTCTTCTTCACTTTAATGCTTAAATACTATTTACTTAGATTTTTCCTTATTAATGTAGGTTTTATTCCATAATGCTTGTTATGAACCTGTCAGTGTGTAGTGTTGCCATTAACATTAATTTTATATATATAGAAATTTATATATATAAATTTATATTTATAGAAATTTATATTTATATATATTTATATATATACATATATAAGTATATATATATAAATCTATCTATCTATCTATCTATATATAGATATATTTTTTTCCTTAAAATCCAGTATGGAAACTTAAGGACACATGTATTACAGTTTAAATGGTGTTCCCTAATCTTCTCTTAACCACGGAGTGCTGACATTTGGTCAGGTGTTTTTCTTTTTTGGTCAAGCATTTTTATCTGAATGTGTATGTGAGGGTGTTTTTGGATAAGATTAACATTTGAATAGATAGACTGAATAAAACAGATTACCATCCCTAATGTGGGTGACCCTTACCCAATCAACTGAGGGACTGAATAGCACGAAATGGTTGAATAAGAAGGAACTTTGCCTCCCTGACTGAACTGGACATTAGTTTTCTCCTGCCCTGGGATTGAAATTTATACCATTGGCTTTCCTGGGTCTCCAGCTTGTTGACTACAGATGATGGGACTTCTCAGCTTCCATAATCATACAAACCAATTCTTTATAATAAATCAATCTCGTTCTATCTCTTGCTCTTGTCCTTCATCTCTATCTCATGTTACTCTTTTATAAACAAATAACTGTATCACCTATATCTATATCTATATCTTCATTTAGTTCAGTTCCTCTGGAGAACCGTGACTAATAAAGGGACCATCTTAGGAAAATAGAAGTGAGAGAGTGAGAATGCCCTTTAGGGAAAGGAGAAACATCAACAAGGTTTCCTCACTATGTGGGTTACCACTGAGAAAGGCTGAACGTTAACCCGCTGGAGACTTGAAGAACCATGTTTCATATTTGTTTTACTGGAGGAGAAATGACACTAGGACATTTATCCATGGATTTGCCTCTCCCAAGGGTTGCCCTGGGACATGAATTTTGCTCACTTCTGAGCTATGTCTGCATGTAGCTCAGCACCTTCTGCAGCTTTGGGATGCAGAGAAGTCAAATGCTGAGTTGTTAGTGCTCTTAGCCTGGGAGCACCTGTAATGAGATGAGGAGCTGTCCAGCTCTATGGTGCTGAAGTTTCCTGGGCCAGGAGGATGTGGTGGGTTATCCATTCAGGGGATCTATACTACCCAGGTTTCATAAAACTGCCTGGTTACTTTAAAATTATATGGTATACTTTTATAATACAACGGAAAGCTCTGTAAGGACACGAGGTTTAAAAAATTTTGTTTATGGATGTGTCTCTAGTGCCTGACACATAAAAAACAATAAATTTTTATTGAATGAGTAAATATAAAATCAGATATTTGAGCTAACATTATTCTCTTATGAAACAAATAAGGCTTTTCTATGTGTTACTCAGAAGAAATATACTTCAACTGTTTGTTTGTCTCCAATTCTTTGTCACTTGATTTCTTCCTAAAAAGGAAAATGAGTGGGAAAGTTGGGTCAGAGGTTCTTGTGCTCACCTGGGGCAACTATTCTACCATCTCCACCAGCAAGACTAGTGCTGAGCTCTGACAAGACAGTCTTTGCCTGCAGGCTTAGAACCTGAGGCAATGAGATACAGGACAAGAGGGGGTCATTGGAAAGGCCTAACCAAGGGTAATTGCGAACCACTCTCTTTATATATTAGAGTGACAAATGTTTGGATGCTCACCTTGCTATTTAACTTTTACAATCCAATTTTGTGATAATCAGCATCTGTAAAGTTTAATCAGAATATGAATTGGAGTGGCTTTGCCTTGTTTTCAATCCTCACTATTCTTTCTCCCTTGGGTCATAGATGGAAATCTTCCTGTGCACAGGCCAGTGGGATATGAATGCAGCCTTTCCCAAGAAAAGACTCTGGTAAGCTTAAAGGAGCTTATTAAATTAGTACATGGGGTATGATTTCATCCACATAATAAAAACTGCAGCTGCTTTTAAAGAAATGAAATTGTATTGCACATGGCATTCAGTCTTCAGTCCCCCCCACACAGGTGCTCTCTTCTAGAGATGCATGGCTCCCAGAGGGCCTTCTTCCAGGAGACAAATGAGCCTTCCTGCTTTTCATACTGTACATGTTGGCTCTTTCTTAGTGGAGGTTGGAAGTCATATATTTCATTACTACAGTGCACTGAGGGCCAGGGGAAAAAATCCAATTTGCTGCTGCCTCAATGACTTTGTGTTTTAATCAAATGGATAAGAAAGAGTCATTAACTGATGCTCAGGCTGATTAAAATTCCAGTGAGAGGGAACAGAAATGAGATTGTGACCCAGCCTTAGAAGGTCACTTGCTCCCTGGTAGTCCTGAGCTGATAAAGTCTCACTTGTTGATTGTTACTAAGTTGTTCACTGAGTACCCATGGCAGTTGTGGACAATGGAGGTGACAGTCCTGACCGCCATTCCTGTGCCCAGGGGCACTGGCCATGAAGGATGGTGCCTGCCCTTTCTGGGATGATCCAGTGAGTGGACTGTATAAATCTCCTCCTATATGCTGATGAAAGCTTCCTTTTTCCTGTGCCCTTGAATCTTTATTTAAAATCACAGGAACTTTTTAAAGACGTGGCCACAGTAGTGATTACTTGTATATCTCAGGGTCAGTGGAGTGGAAGGGAGCAGCAAATGCATTTGAAAGCACTCTGAAAGCTATGAAGTGCTACTCAAATTTAGATGCCTGTTATTATTGTTGTTGTTATTATTATTATTATTTTTATCCCTATCATTACTATGGTTACTGCCACAGCCACTGCCACAGTCTACTAAGATTGCATAAACTTCACATGGCTTGTCTGCTAGACAGGCAGAGATCAGAGGGGGAGCTGATGAATGGAAACCTTTCCTATGGCAGAATTTTTCTCCCTGATTTACATGCAGGTATCTCTGTGTAGCCCCATGGCTCCAGGAGAATTCTTCCATAGAAGGAGATGGATTCCTGAACCATTTCACAAGTGTCTCCACGAGGAGCAGGTTGATGGCCTTCCACTGCTGGTGGCCTTCATTCACTCATGCCTTCAGTAGTGAGTGGCTCCTTCATGCCAGCCACCTTTCTTCCTGATGTTTGCAATTCCCATTTTCCAAGAGGGCACAAGGAGGAGTGCCCATTCTTTAGTGTAGTGAGAATCTCCAAGGGCTGGTGAGATTGGCCACACCCACAGGGCGGTCACTGAGTCACCTGTGCAGGCTGGGAAGTGGGACAGACTTGGGGAGGTGTGGGGGGAAGGCAGACAGTCTTTAGGGAGTAATCTGGAAATGCATGACTAAATCAAGATCTGAAACAGTTTGCAGAGAACACAGACAGGTTTTAGAAAGTAAAATAGAAATGAAGAATAGATAATGGTTGGGCAAAATGCAGATTAGACCCAGAGGCTGAAGTCAGCAGGAAAACCAAAGTAGAGACATACAGGGTGTAGTGTCCCACAGATTTGCTGCCACTGAATAAAGAGCTGGGCTTGACTGTGGAAGACAGTATGGTGGTCCCTCAGAAGCTCAGCACCCTTGGCCCATTTGCCATCAAGGTGGAGGCTCAGTTTGTTATGTATCTTCTCCGCTTCCAGAGTCTGAGTTCAGAATTGTGCTAGCCATCCCGCGAAGAAATCACTTTGCTCCTGGAGATGTAGCTGACCAGGAGGATGTCATTGGCCTGTCTTCCTCTGGGTCTGTCTTGCTGTTTAGTCTCCCAAGCGACCTCCTAAGATCAGAGAGGGTGGCTCCCAGGACTGGCTCATCCATGCTGAGTGTGGCTCCATCTTTCAGAGATAGACTCACGTTAGCCAAGCTAGCAAGACTGATCTGTGGAACCAGCAGGCTGCTTTGTTGAATTTACAGTGAAACTCTGGCTCGGCAGGTACATGGTATGGGTGGTTTGAAGTTGAGGTCAGCATATGTTTTATCCACAGGCAGTGGAATCCAAAGCCGGTTGGCTGAGTGGTTTAATGGTGCCAGGCTTAGCCTCATTTTATACCGGGAGTCCCTCACCACTGAAAGGGAGGCCAGACAACCTGCCAGGGCCTTTCACTGATACAGGCCAGCTTCTCTCTGGGTCTTTTCCTACCTGCCTTCCGACGGGCATGCTGCGGTCCTTCTCACACCTGCTCGTGTGCACACAGGTGGGTCTAGGAGGCCCAGGGCCTGGGAGCTTTAGCTCTTCAGGATGGTTCCAGCCTCTCTGCTCTGTTCACTGCAGGCATTACAGGCCTCATGGCAATACCTCACAGGCCTCTCTAAATTCTCAGTTATTGGCGGACATGTCTATAAAAATGAGGATCTCTTAGCACAGGTGCCCCTGTCCTGGGGTTGAGGAAATAGGGAAAGGTGACTATTGAAACAGCACGTGGCATCAAAATGCCTTTGTGTATGTGTTGCTTATTCATTGACAGATTTCCTTTCTGAGGTTGATGCCACGGTGAGTTCAAGCCCTCCCGTGCGGTGCTGTCTGAAAATAATCACGAGTGTTGCTAGTGCATTCATGGGCGCCTTGATGTGTCAGGGCTGGAAAGCACAGGATTGGCAGAGGAACAGAGCACGGTGGTTTGGTGAGGGGGTGGAGGCCTCGAGGGAGGCAGCTCTGGGGGCTTCTCCCTGGTCCTGACTCAGGCCAAGGGACAGAGGAGCACGGGGCCCAGGAGTAGCTGTCAGGTGAGCCCATGTGACAGGCTTAGCCTAAAGGAAGTTGACTCTGCTGGCACTTTTCAAATGTGTTCAGATGTTTGCCTTTTGTGATTAAAAGCCCATTTTAGCTTTTTCTTTCTATTCTGCCGTCCAGTAGATGAGGTAATCTGACTTTAAGGGGATGTATTCTACCCTCCTCTGATGCCCTCATACAGCTCCTTTCATTTTCAATTTAAAAAAGTGGTTCACACACACCCTTTTTCCCCCTTCTGAATTGTCTGTCATGCAAAGGAAATTTGCTCACTGTGCTCCAAGGAGATGCCTATATTCAGTATCCCCAGGGATGTTTCTGGAGAGTGGCCTCAACTGACACCCATGGTCCTCATTACTATTATTAATTCCAGCGTCTCTGATAGGCTGTTTCACATCTGGAGCATTTGCCGTCCAGAGCAGAGGTGAAGGGTGTATGGTTCCCCTTCCCAGAGTGTGTTACCAAGTGCTTTGTTTTATATTGTTTGACTTTCAGAGTTCAGGGTTTCTGTCTTTTAATCATTTGTACCTACCTGCCCTGTAAACACTTTAGAGAGCACATGCTTTTTCTTTTAATCATTCTTTTCTTTTAATCATTTTAATTATTCTTTTCTTTTAATCATTTTAATCATTCTTTTCTTTTAATCTTTTTTTTTTCAACTTAGCAAAAATCAGTTTCCTCTTCACCCATCGTCCCCCTCCCCAGCGTATGAAACAAAACCCAGTAACAGCCATTGTCTTTGCCAATAGCAGGAGGAGTTTCGGAATCACCATTACTGGGGTGGGGGTGGGGCTAGCTCTCAACCAGCTTCGCTGCTTCTGAAATTTCAGTAGAAATTATATCTTAGAGTAGCTTTTGACATATACCAAAAGTTCTGAGGGAGCATATCTACTTTTATTTTCATTTCTATAGTGGTGAATCATGATATAGTCAAGAAGATCTATAACATGGCTTTTTTGAACATTGTGATCATAGGAATAAAAACTCTTTTCACTCTTTTACTTTTGAGGTAAAAACATCAGAATATCATAGTAGCTATACTTAACCTTCAGAGTGCTCTGAACATTCAACCATTTTCATTAGCACAGCAAATTATATTTATTTTGTGGAGAACCACAATTAACTTATTTGGTCAAAGAATCCCTACCATGGATTGACCAGACCTAAATATGTTATTATCTCTGGTGTTTACTACAAGGGAACACTCAGGTAGCTCAGTTCTATTTCCATTTGCTGTTCCATGTTTTCACTGATGGTTTTGGAAGGATTTTGGCAAGTATCAGCAGTGTTAATGCATGAAAAACACGTTTCTTTCTGAAGCCGACATACTGGTATGAAATCGAAGAGTTCAAGCTCAGACATTAGAATATAGTAATTACAGTGCTCCCCCATGCCACCCTTGCTTTCCCCCTCCTCCTCCTGCCCTGCGTTGTTGGAGGAGTTCAGAGATGCTCCTTTCCAGCTCCTTCTCCTGGCTTCCTGGAGATCCATGATCTCAAAGTACCTCTCTCACCACATGTGGTTCCTCCGCAGGATTATGACAGCTCACTAATTCACAATGTTCTTGCCAAAATCCTTAGCTTGTAGCTCAAGGCCACCTATGCAACCACCTGCCTGGTCTCTGAACTTCCTCACACACCTGGTGGTGTCCTCATCTACTCGGGGGCCTTGGCCAGCACCTGGATGCTCACTTCCAGTCTCCCTCAATCCGGTGTGAATCCTGTTGATTCCCTGGGAGCCATCCAGTGCCTCCTGTACGTCCCAACGATGCCGCACTATATAGAGTACAGCAGCTCATCCTCCGTGGGATCCTCATGACGAGGATGTTGTATTTGACGATTTTGTTGTATTTTCTCACTTTCCTACCACATGTCTCTATCCACATATATCTATCCATATCTGCATTTTTATCTTTCCCTACATATGTATTGTATGTATATGGTATATTATATGCATCTGGTAAGGTAACTTTTCAAAGTTTTTGAGCTCAAAGCTCAAAGCTACTGGATGTTTATGCTATGAACCGAACTGTGTCCTCCCCAAATTCATATGTTGGAGCCTTAATCAGCATTGTCACTGCATTTGGAGATAAGGCTTTTAGGACTCAATCAAGTTTAAATGAGGTCATAAGGGTGGGAGTCCTAATCCAGTAAAATTGGTGGCCTTGTAAGAAGAGGAGGAGGGATGCCTGGGTGACTCAGTCACTGACTCCTGGTTTCAGCTCAGGTTATCATCCCAGGGTTGTTGGATCGAGCTCTGAGCTCAGGGGATAGCTTGCTTAAGATTCTCTCCCTCTCCCTCTGCCCTCGCCCCCCCTCTAAAAAGAATAAATTATTTTTAATAATTTAAAATTTATTTAAATAATTTTTAAATTATTAAAATAATAAACAAATCTTTTTTTTTTTTTAAAAGGAAGAGTAGCTGTACCAGCTTGCATTCCCATGAACAGTGTAAGAAGGATCCCCTTTCTCCACATCCTCACCAACATTTGTTGTTTCTTGTTTTGTTAATTTTGGCCATTCTATTTGGTGTAAGGTGGTATCTCATTGTGGTTTTGATTTGTATTTCCCTGAGGGCTAGTGACCTAGTCCTCATCACAACATGTGCCCCCCTTAAAACCCACCACCCTGTTACCCCCTCCCACCACCACCCTCCCCTTTGAAACCTCCAGATTGTTTCCCGGGGTCTGTAGACTCTCATGGTTCATCTTCCTCTCTGATTTCTCCCCTTCAGATTTCCCCCCCTTCCCCTGTGGTCCTCTATGCTATTACTTATGTTCCACATATGAGTGGAACCATATGATAATTGTCTTTCTCTGACTGACTTATTTCACTTAGCATAATCCCCTCCAGTTTCATCCATGTTGATACAAAAGTTGGGTGTTCGTCCTTTCTGATGGCTGAGGAATACTCCATTGTATGTCTGAACCACATCTTTGTCCATTTGTCTGTTGAGGAACATCTCGGCTCTTCCACAGCTTGGCTATTGTGGATATTGCCTGAACACTACATCAAAAGTTAATGGGTTAAGCTCAGTGGGTTAAGCCGCTGCCTTTGACTCAGGTCATGATATCAGGGTCCTGGGATCGAGTCCCGCATTGGGCTCTCCACTCAGCGGGGAGCCTGCTTCCCTCTCTCTCTCTCTCTCTCTGCCTACTTGTGATCTTTCTCTGTCAAATAAATAAAATCTTAAAAAAAAGTTAATGATATACTACTATACAATGGCTAAGTGAACATAATAGAAAAAATTAAGAGAAAATTAAAAAAGAAAAAGAAAGAGTGGGAGGGAGGTCTCCCCACACCCACACACCAAGGAAAGGCCATGTGAGGACACAACAGGGAGGGGCCATCTGTAAGCCAACAAGAGATCCCTGGCCACCCCCCACGGCCAGCACACTGATCTCAGACTCCCAGCCTCCAGAAATATGAGAAGTAAATTTCTGTTGTTCTGTCTGTGGTATTTGTTATGGTTGCCCAAGCTGACTAATACACTTTCTGTGGTAAAATCATTCACCATTCATTCAACAAGTGAGGGCTCTGTGCGCTTGGTTGGGGGGGAAGCCATTTAGTCCCACGGTTAGATTTTGGAAGCTGCAATAGTGCTGAGCTCCAGTTTCTGAATTTCCCATCTATGTTTCTTTCCTGTGGATGGGTTTAACCTGTAGCCATCATGGGCTCACGAATTGCTCAGAATCACAAGGTCTATGATGAAGTTCTGACAGTAATTCAAAGGATTTGTTTTTCTGCTCTGGCTCTATCCATCTGATTACATTGTAACCAATATTTGCTGCTGTCTCTGTGGACAAAATTTGTTCATAAACTACAAAGAAATTGCATAGCCATGGAAGAAATCAACTTGTTAAATGGGCCATGTTTTTTCTCCCTAAGCAACATAGAGCCTGTAAAACACTCTGTTGTTCTGAGAAAAAAAAAAAAAAAAAGAAAAGAAAAGAAAGGAAGAGGGGAAGGAGACTTTAGACACTGAAGAAACGTTCTTGGAAGCTAAGTTCCCAGACCATTCACAGGACATCGTCCTCTGCACAGGGCTTATTTTAATAGAGGGCATGATCCTGTAAGGCTCTCCCACTTGGGATGTTTCTCAAGCACGTATTGGTGAAGAGAAACAGCCCATCAGCAAAGGCACGTGCACGAATCCATTGGCATTGATCTCTTCTGAAGACAGATAAGCTGGCGGTCGGCAGAGACCTGAAGCCAGGGTGGACGTCATGCCTGGGGAATGCTGCTTCCCTGTGGGGCTGAGCCTCCCCTCTGCGCTGAAGAGATAGACATGGGGGTTTACCTCTGTGTCATCAGATGAAAGGGAAATGCAAATTGCTCCACAGTTGTTTAGGAGAAATCAAGTGGCCATAATCGTGCGGCGAGGAGTGGGCCACGCATGGGAGTCTCCACCTGGAGGGTGCCGGTGTCCTGTACGAATGACAATAGTACAGTAAGCTTGTAAACCCCTCTGCCGTCAATGCCCTGAACCCTCGTAAGCCTGTCCTTCTACTGCTCTCATCCATCCCAGGAAATGCCACCTGCACCAGTGCCACCATCTGTCATAGGGACCCCATGGATTCTGTGTAACTAAAAGAACGTACATACCAGCTTCAGAATTAGAATATTGCATTTTTGTCTTTTGGGACCCCATAGGAGCTGGGAAAGTTGTCATCTCTGGTTTGGCTCAGAAAAGAACATTCTGAAATTCTGAATAAAGAGAGAGAAGCCCCTCCTTCCACTGTTGCAGCATGTCACAATCCCTTCCACGGCCATTGCTTCCCAGGGTCCCAGCAACCTGCCTCTGACGGCACCAGGTCCCGGAGACACAAGGAGATGGCAGAAGACTCGTCTGGTTTCCTGGAACCTCCCGTCTTCATCATGAGGTGTTTGCTCTGGTGTGTCTCGGTCTTTGTTACTCTCTGCCCACGCGCGCTGTGCATTCCTGGCGTGATCGAACATTTCCTCACAGATGCAGCTGCTCACCGTCCACCTCATGGCTGGCGTCAGCTGACTGGAAATGTATCATTGCTTAGATAATGAATGGTGTTTAAGGGCACAGTGAGGCTAAGGTATTCTTGGATAAAAGTGAATGCAGGTTATTGACTGGATGGAAAAGGAAATCTAGCAGCCGGGGAGGAGAATGAGAAATGAGCACGGCTTTAATCCAGACACACACACACGCACACACACACACACACATGTACGCACACACAAGCACGCACACACACACACACACACACACACACATGTACGCACACACACGCACGCACACAGCCTCACTGGAGTCTGGGACAGTTGTGCCATTTCGCCTGAAGGACAGTTCCCCACATCTCCATCCTTACTGCTGCGGGAGCGCCTGGGGAGCTGTTGGTGGTGCTGAAGCCCTGGAGTGCCATGTGGGGTGCCACCCAAGGGGCTCCTCAGACATCCTTCTTGCTCGGATTGTCCTCTCGGCCTGCGTGTGCAGAGCTCCAGAGATGAGAGAGTCGTTTCTCTGGGCTTTACTGGGTCTTCCATCTCAGGCATCCGCTTTCCCCCAGAGCCCCCTAAAATACCTGACAGGCACCGTCCTCTCGAGAGGAGGAATCACGGAATCTGGCATAGAGTGAGCTTCTGAGCCTGGCAAGGAAAGGAGAGACCCAGCTCCTCAGCGAGCCTCTGTACCCCCCCACCCCCACCCCACTCAGGACGTTGGAATTAAGAGCTGCTCACAGTCCCTCCAACCAGCAGAATCAACTCTGAGATCTTCCCGGTAAAACACAATATAATTCAAATGTTTTTTGAATGTACGCAGGGCTTTCCTTTCCTCTGAAGTTCTTTCTTTCAGGCAGAAAATGATTTTGTTAGCATCTGGGAGAAAGAGCAGATGGAAGTGGCTGGATTAAACCCCTCTGTGTAAGCAAAATAATTTACAGCAACACTGGAGTCGCTGTATTCTTTCTCCGAATATGGGAGGAATAAATCACGAGGTTGTAAATTTGGAACAGTGACAGGAGAGCTGTGACTCCACCACTGCTGGCATTGTCATTTTTGGGGCTCCCAGAGACGAGCGGCTGAGGCCGGGGGAGGCCTGCCCCGGGCATTCTGGTCTGGGCGGTGGGCCGCCTGCTCGGGTGACATGGTATTTTCTCCAGGCTCCCAATCAAGAGCAGTGAGTCAAGGTCCGAGGGCTAGCCTGGCGTTTCCTCGAGTTCCACCATGAGTTTCGAAGTACGGGTCACAGTCAGAGGGGAACAGAATCCGAGAGAGACAGGCTTGAGTTCTACAGACCCGCCAAGGGGCTCTCCACAGAGCGGCCACCTTTTAATTTAAGAAAGTGGCTGCCCACATCGCCGAAGCAGGGCAAGCCCGTAAGGATGGTGGCTGAGAGCCCCAGCACGCCGCAGCACTAAGCCGTTTTCATGCCATTTGATTAAGCATAATCCCTCCCGGGGGTGCAGGTCGTGTAGTTCTGATCAGCCAACGTGCTCTGGGTGATTTCATCATTTGGAATTGGACTGTCCCTTGTCTCTTTATAAGATTTTCTTGTTTGTTTGTTTGTTCTTAGGTACATAGCAGGTCAGGGTGTTTTATTCTGTTTTGGAAATAGCATCCAAAGCAAGGGGCTGTGGGAAGGAGCGGCCGGAAATGAGCTGTCTGCCAGGGAAGTGCCCGGGCTGAGAATCCGGCTGCAGTAGGGAAAGGGGAGCATCACTGGACGCCCCCACCATGTTGCAGAAGGCCCTTTGCTATGGATGCCTGCTGGGACACAGAAGAGCCACAGGCCACATTGTCTTTCTTCTTTGGCACCATGAGGTCATTGCATAAGTTCATCTGAGCCCGGGTGTCACTCACCTGGGGACGAAAGGATGTGGGTGGAATGAGGTGGGAGAGGTGGCCTACACAGGGGCTCGGAATAGAGTGTAAAATCGGTAGAAATCCACGACGGAGCTAGAACCATCCATTTTTGAGCTTCCAAGTTTGTGACCACAAATTTTGAACTTACCACGTTATAAGTTGATACACAACTACTTTATCTACCATTGGACAAACTTTTCTTTTCTTTTTTTTAAAAGATTTTTAAAAAAGATTTTATTTATTTAATTGACAGAGAAAGAGATCCCAAGTAGGCAGAGAGGCAGGCAGGGGAATTGGGGGAGAGCAGGCTCCCCGCTGAGCAGAGAGCCCGATGCGGGGCTTGATCCCAGGACCCTGAGACCATGACCTGAGCTGAAGGCAGAGGCTTAACCCACTGAGCCTCCCAGGTGCCCCTGGACAAACTTTTCAATAGACCCTAGAGTCTTCCAGTTGGGTCTTGCAGGAGAATTCTCAATTAGTCTGATTTAGGGTGCATTTTGCCTCAAGTGTGCTCAGGCTGCACTGAGAAGCCTGAGCACCGTGGATAGTGGTGCTCAGCTTAAGGAAAAGCAAACAGGCAGAGGGGAAGTATCTGAAACCGGCTTTCAGGGGCTGTGTAGCCCTAACCAAGCTGTAAAAACAGTCTGCAGCGTTCAAGCCAGATGTCTCAGTCCCAAAGGGCTTTGGCTGTGGAGAGTGGGGTGGCCACGAATCTTCTGGAATCAGCCCCGCAGGCTTGACAGATGCCCACTCTGCTTTCAGGGACCCACCAACCACAGGGCCCCATCCTTGATTGAAGACAGTGGCCTTGTCTCCTGCCAGCTTCCCCCCTTCCTAGGGTTGCTCCACCTGCTTCCCTTACACGGCATGGGTCCCATTCACATGCCTGGGGACATCAGCCAAGCCCTCCCCTTGGCTGCCAGCTGGGCTGAGTTCTGGGGGATTCTCTGGGCTCCCCTGCTCTTCCTCATTGCCTGGGACCTATCTTCTCCCCCTTTTCTGGCTTGCATGGCCCTGACGGGTGTCAGAGTGCTGACCTCCCCTCCACTCTGTTCCTTTGCAGCCTGAACACTGGTTCTGAGAATAGTCCTGGCTAAGGGCCTGGAAAAAAAAAAAAATCACCTAATCAGAACCCAAACAGAACAACTCACAAGGTTGCTTAGTGAGCATAAAATTGGAGCTGAGAGAGTTGGATATTCTTAAGAAATGTCTCCAGTGTGCTGTGGTAGCAAGATACAGTGCCCTTTCCAACTCTGGGGCTATTTGCAGAAGAAGCCTGGGAGGGATCTCTAAAATTGGGATATCCATCCTCTCTAACAGGCCAGAACAGTGTGAAGGCACACCTCCCTCTCCCGCCTCCTTTTACAACATTCCGGCATTCACCACGGGGCCGTGGCAGTTATGGAGCTCAAATTGCAGGTTCAGGACCTCACCGCATCCCCTTGGGGTGACATCTTGAGGAGGAGTCTTAATCTCACCAGTGATGCATTCATAGGTCTTATCACCCAAGGATTGCTTCTGCCAAGATTTTTGCTGATGAGTGATCCCCGGTGTCAAGGACTGGATTTCTCAGTGGAGAGTGACACTTGCTGACCCATGTTCACAACCTGGAGGGGGACAGGTGGTCTGTTCCCCTTGGGATCATGGGCTGTGCCCCTGCCCTGTTAGCACCCAAGACAAGTGTGGCTTCCTCAGAGAGGTGGTCCCTGAGTCTTCTGACCAGGAAGGACCTTCTGAAATTGACCTACACAGCACTGTCCCTTGCCCCCCATGAGAGTGCTCAATAGTGGTAATTTTGAACACATTCAAGATTTTTTTGGGGTTAATGCATACATTAGTCTCCTAGGGCTGTTGTAACAAAGTCCCACAAATTGTATGGCTTAGAAAAACAGAACTGTATTGTTTTATGATTATAGAGGCCCAAAGTCTGAGATCAAGATGGTGGCAGGGCTGGGCTCCCTCTGAAGGCAGCAGGGAAGGGTCTGGTCCCGGCCTCTCTCCTGGCTTCCAGTGGCTTTGAGACTTCCTTGGCCTATAGCTGCATCACTCCGTCCTCTTCCCGAGGCACTCCACCTTGTTACTCTGTGTGCTTGTCTGTAAGTGTCCAAACCTCCCATTTTATAAGGTCACCTGTCATAGTGAATTAGGGCCCAACCTAACGGGTTTATCTTAAGTTATTTATCTCACAGAGATCCTGTTTCCAAATCAGGTCACATTCTGAGGTATTGGGTGTTAGGATGTCAACATGGGAATGTTTAGGGGACAGGAGTCTGCTGACAGTGTGTTGCTTCCCTGAAGGCAGGAACTTGTTTGTTGTTACTTTCAGGGTATCCTCTGAGCCTAGTGTCCTGTCTGGCTCAGAGGGAGTGCCTAATACCTATTGCTGAATGTATGAGTAAAAGAAAGAATGAATGAAAGCTGATTCTCTAGGACCACCCCCATCCCCCTAAGCACATGTGGTAACCTTTAAGCAATACCTGCTCTCAGGTACCTTGAGACAGCCCCACTCACACAGGAATCAGGGAGATCACCCGACTTATCCTGCCTTCATTTTCCTGCCCCTATGTTTGAGAATCCGAGCTTGTGGGAAAACACAGTGAATTTGCTCTCCTCTCCCCTGGATTAATGAGCAGTAGAGAGAAGTGGAACAGTCTGAAGAGTTTGGTCCTGGTAAAGGGTAGGCTTGGCAGATTTAGCAATTAAGAATGTGAGTGCCCAGTTAAATGCGAGTTTCCCAAAGATTGCACAGGACCTGCGTCTAACAAAAACGTTCACTGTCTGTCTGAAACCCAAACTTAACGTGTGCTCCGCACCTTGTGTTCAGTCTGGTGACCCTGCTGTGGCTGCCATCTAGGTGGTGCACTAGATTTTTGAAGATTGCAGATGTTTCTGGTGATCAGAGTGGGGGGTCGGAGGAAGAGGACTCTAAATGAGGAGAGGCATGGAGAGCCGATCTCCAGGTTTATCTGCTGTGACAGTTTTATGCCATATCCAGCCCATCCTTGATAGGTACAAACGGCTCTGGAAACCTATTCACTCACTCCCCCCACCCCCGCCTTATCCCATTTCTTTTCTTTCTGACACTTCCTTGTTTCCGCTATGGTGATGGTCTTTCTTAGAGAGGAAGTACCTATGTAGGGCTTACGTTGAGTACTGCCTGAATGGTTGTAGGGTTTTCTGCTCCAGTCTGTTGGAAGGTAACTGGCCTAACATCAGAGGCCCAGGAGTCACTTGTGACTTCCAGGGCATGTCCCTATGGGGGATGACCTCTTATTGTTGGTGAAAAACTGCAAATTCTCCAGACTCAAGCCTCACCTGGTTCTGAATATCCTCTCTGTCTCTTCCTAGCTAGGTGACTCAGCCTATTGGAATTATCATTTACAAAATAGCCATAGCAATAGACAAACCTCATATATTGTAACCATTAGATCCAATAGCTTAATTAAGGTGCCATGGATCTAGCACACAGTCATCATCATCACCACCATCC
Source organism: Mustela lutreola (assembly GCF_030435805.1). Classification (NCBI taxonomy): domain Eukaryota; kingdom Metazoa; phylum Chordata; class Mammalia; order Carnivora; family Mustelidae; genus Mustela; species Mustela lutreola. The sequence continues at coordinate 4,633,320 of NC_081294.1, read as the reverse complement.
CCATTACCATTAACATCACTGTCATCACCATCCCACCATCACCATCATTCCCATCAGTACCACCATCATCTCCAACATCACCATCATTCCCATTAACATCACCATCATCTCCAATATTACCAGCAGCAGCAGCAGCAGCAGCAGCAGCAGCAGCATTAACATCCCCGTTGTCATCTTCGCTGTCATACCGTTGCACCATCACCTCCATTATCACCATCGTCATCACCATCACCTCCACTATCACCATCGTCATCACCATCACCTCCACTATCACCATCGTCATCACCATCACCTCCACTATCACCATTGTCATCACCATTCCACCACCATCATCATCATCATTCCTGTCATCACCACCGTCATCTCCAGTATTGCCATCATCATCCTCACCATTGTAATCACTGTCATAACTGTCATCACCATCATCATTGTCAAATCATGTTCATTATCATCACCATCATCATCATTTTACCCATATGCCTCCATTCCCTCACCTCCCCCTTCCTGCTCCCTGCCTCTTAAAACCTGGATTGAGTTGTTTAAATCCTTATTTCACTGTTGTGGGAGTACAGTGCTTTTGCCAACATTTTGATAAATTCTCTAGAGGTACATCTTCTCAGAATTGCCTTTGGTCCAGCAGGAATCTGCTTCCCCTGGCTTAGTTGAGTGTAACATTTATCTTACCAGTTAGCATATGGGGTCCTCCATCTGTGTAGCTTTGATTTTGACATGAAATTCATCACTCACTGGAGCATTTCAGTATGTAGATGACTCTATAGAAACTTGGGGAGATTGAGAGTTAATATTGTATCAATGCAAACTGAACTTTCCATAGTTCTAGTCACAAAGCTTATCTCCAGTCTTTCAACTCGTTCTGCCATGCTTCTTCCTCATCATCTCCAATAGTCCTCTCTTCCTCTTTCTTTCTCTCTCTTATCTGGGTCTCAAATTCCCATTGTTTTTTGCTGCATCTCCTAAAGACTTTGCCATCAAAGTCTTAGATTTCTTCCAAGTGACTTATCAAAATGTTTTCCTAAATACTCTTTCCTTTCTAAAAGAGTCTGGTGCCAGCTGCTCCAAAGATAAAAGTTTTACTCAGCTACAGTTAGTTTGAAAGCTGCGGGGAAGAGCTTGAGCTGACTTCTTTTAAAGTACATTCTCTCTTCTTGTCCAAAATTAGTATTCTATTTAACTTTTGCTTTCAATCTGTGGCACAGAGTCACTTTCATCCCAGAAAGTCAGTGACCTCCTAAAGTAAGATTCCACAAACTCCATTCCCCAGTTTGCTTAGTTTGATTACCAACACTGCCTCCTCTCTAATGTCTAAGTGTCACCATACATTTTTATTTGCATTTAATGAATGATAAGCAATGGTAGGAAAGAATTCCATCCAAAAAAAAAAAAATCCTTCTCAAGATAAAGTTGGGAAAATGGAAATATTTAAATGTGTGCCTTGGAGGATGGACTTCCCTCCACGAAGTGGCAGCTGGACAGGCTGCCTGGAAACTTTCCTGTGATTTAGGTCCGAGGCTCACATGTCAGCATTATTGTTGGAGACTGGATTTGCTTCTACAGGAGCAGTGAGGCTTCAGGATGCTGGCACTGAGCCCTATCGATCTGTTTGGATGATTTTTGCTCCCCAAAGCACAGGCCCTCTAAGCCAAGGGATGTTCTTAAGGCTCCAGCATTAAAATCGCTCATTTTGACTCCTTGGAGCCATCCCCCACCTTGTAGAAGTGCATCCAAGAAAAAGAATTACACTTACAACTGTGAGCAAATATACCTTTGGGTCAACAGAGGTTTCCAAACTTCATTATTACTCTAATATTTAGACATTGAAGAAGTGGATTCTAAGACTGTACTTAGGGTTAATGCCAAAGGACTCTAGAAAAGTTATAAATAAGGCCTTTATGGGGTAAATTTCTTTAATTAGGGAGACTGTGCAACTCCCAGTTCAGCAGCACAGTAGATAGAGTTATGGCAAATTTTCACTCAGCATGAAATCAACCATGGCATTGTACTTCCAGTAAATGCAGTTTGACAATTCAAACCAACATAAGCTCTGAGCAGTGGTATTCAGCCCATGTGACAGAGGAAGATGACAAAGGGAGAGCATTCACTACCACATGGGAGGAAGGCATTTCCTGTCTCCATCCTCCCTCCTCTCTCCTCACTGGCTTCAGCACTGGGATGAATTTAGGGCCTGGAAGCTGGAGTGAATGATATGTAAGGGGTTTCCAGAAGGCTGGACCCAAAAGGGAAGGGATTAGCTAAAAGTTCGCATGGAACCACCCAGGAGAAGAGGGCAGCTGTCTGGGACAGGGCTGAGGTTAGGGCTGGGGCCATGGGCTAGGCAGGACTGGGGCCACTGCCTCCTCTTGAAGCATTGATGCTTCTTAGTAGCATAGTAGCATAGTAGGTCAAACGGTGCCCCCTCAACCCCCCTAAAAATTCATGGCCAACTGGAAACCTTAGAATGTGACCTTATTTGGAATAAAAGTCTTTGCAGATGTAGCTATGATCTCAAGATGAAGTCACCCTGGGTTCAAGTGGACCCTGCATCCAATGGCAGCATCATTAGGAGAGGGAAGAGCAAGAAACATAGATGCGGGGAGGAGGGATGGGGAGGAAAAGGGATGGGGAGGAGGAGGCCCTGTGAAGACAGGCAGAGACAGGAATGACTCATCTGGGAAGCCAATGCCCCCTAAGGACTGCTGGTGACACCAGAAGGTACAGGAAAGTGTGGAACAGACTGTCCTTCAGACCCCCCAGAAGGAACCCACCTTGTGGACACTGTGATTTTGGACATCTGGTTTCTAGAACAATTAGAAAATAGATTTCTGTTGATTGAGCCATGTGGATGGGGGAGTGAGGCGGCAGGAGAAACACCACTCACTATCACACCCCCAAAAGGCTCAGAGCCCAGTTTGGGTCTGACTTGGGACCAATTGAGTTGGCCCCTTCCCTCTTCTCTGTCCTTTCAATGATGTGCCCACACCCCAGAACATGGCTCACCTGGTCCCCTTCACATCTTTAGGAAAGCTTTGTGGCCCTGTGCACATCCAATGAGACGTATGTTTAGAGTTACAGTTTGATTCCACTGTGAGACTTACTGAAAAAAAAATGAGGTCTTCATCTCTGTTAAAATGATTCACTCTTCTTCAGGGAATAGATGAGTGACCCTGCTTTCCCTAATACCTTTGTGTACATTCTTTTGTGCCCTCCTCAGCATTCTGGGGGGTGGAATGCTTTTCATCCCTGCTTTGTAGCTGACAGTGCAGTGGGGCAAGCCTGTGGTCCAGGACAACCCTGGTGATGGGATGAGCTGGGATTTGGAAGGAGACTGGACCCAGGGCAGGTGCTTCCTCCCTTCACACAGAACATCTCATTAGTCCAGAGAGCCTGGGCCAAGAAGTAGCAGGCTCAGACTATATCAGGTATCAGGAGATGAGCTAGATAGCTTATCAATCAATAGCGAACAACTACAAATCCAACAAGAGACTGAAGAGAAGAAGAGCAGCAATTCTAGAAACAGAAAATTGACCACTTTCTGAAAGGTAGGACAGTGGAGAAGTGAATCTAAAGCAACGTGAAGTTAGACTGCAGGGGGAGGAGCCGGCTACTGGCAAGCGGTGGAGCAACGGAGCACCAAATCAGGACTTTTAGAAGTCTGCTCCACTGAGGGACATCGCTTCAGAGGCTAAACCAGGGTGAAGCCAATGCGGGGTCAGCGTGGCCCCTGGTCCAACAGGGTCACAGAAGGACTGGGGGTGTCTGAGTGTCGCAGAGCTTGCAGGTATTAGAATGGGGAAGCTAGCTGCAGAGACAGAGCCGAGGAGTGAGCTCTCAGCTCGGGATTACCTTGAAGGTGTCGCAGCCTGGGTGAGCTTGGAGCGTGGTTGGAGGCCAGAGAGACAGGAGTGATTGGGCTCTTTTCTCTGAGGGGCCACTGAGGAGTGGAGCCCTGAGCTCTCGGCTCCTCCAGGCCAGAGACCGGGAGGCTGCCATTTTCATTCCCGGCCTCTGGAACTCTATGGAAAGCGCTCAGGGGACAAAAGCTCCCGAAAGTGAACCCTAGCAGATTATTTAGCCTGGCTCTGGGCAAGGGCGGTGCAATTCCAGCTCAGGCAAAGACACTTGAGAATCACTACAACAGGCCCTTCCCCCAGAAGATCAACAAGAAATCCAGCCAAGACCAAGTTCACTTACCAAGGAGAACAGAGGAATTCCAGAGGAGGAGAAAGCAAAGCATGGAATTCATGGCTTTCTCCCCATGATTCTTTAGTCTTGCAGTTAATTTAATTTTTTAAAAATTCTTTTTCTTCTAAATTTTTTAACATTTACCCTTTCTTCTTTTAATGCTTTTTAACTAGTTTATCTTAACAATACCTTTCATTAAAAAAAATAATAATCTTTTTTGAACCCCATTATTTTAGTCATATTTTATCCTTCATTGTATCTAACTTTATTTTTTGTATACATATAGGGCTTTTTCTTCTAAAATTTTGGGGTAAAACTTCTAATAGATCAAAATATACCCCAAATCTAGCTCCAGGCTTGTTCTAGTCTCCATCCCAAGCAAAATCTCTCCACTTTCTTTTTCTTTATTCTCCCAACCAACTTACTTTATCAACTCCTTTTTTAGAAATTAAAAAAAAAATTTTTTTCATCTTTATAGGCATATTCCATCCCTTCACTGTGTATATCCTTATACATGTTTTTCATTCTTTAGAATTTTGGGAGTTAGTTTCTTCTAAGAGACCAAAATACTCCCAAAATTAAATGGGTGACCCTGTTTTAGTCACCATTCTAATATATATATATATTTTTTTTTCATATATTCATTTTTATATTTTTTCTTTATTTGTTTTCTTTTTTTAAATTTTTTTTCTGAACTTCTTTTTATCCCCTTCCTCCCCCCTATGATTTGGGGTCTCTTCTGATTTGGTTAAAGTGCATTTTCCTGGGGTCTTTGCCACCCTTTCAGTATTTTATTTGCTCCTTCATATACTCTTACCTGGACAAAATGACAAGGTGGAAAAACTCACCACAAAAGAAAGAACAAAAAGCAATACCAAAGGCTAGGAACCTAATCAATACAGACATTGGTAATATGTCAGATCTAGAGTTCAAAATGACGATTCTCAAGGTTCTAGCTGGGCTCGAAAAAGGCATAGAAGATATTAGAGAAACCCTCTCTGGAGAGATAAAAGCCCTTTCTGGAGAAATAAAAGAACTAAAACCTAACCAAGTTGAAATAAAAAAGGTATTAATGAGGTGGAATAAAAAATGGAGTCTCTTACTGCTAGGATAAATGAGGGAGAAGAAAGAATTAGTGATATAGAAGACTAAATGACAGAGAATAAAGAAGCTGAGCAAAAGAGAGATAAACAAATACTGGACCAAGAGGGGAGAATTTGAGAGATAAGTGACACCATAAGATGAAACAACATTAGAATAATTGGGATTCCAGAAGAAGAAGAAAGAGAGAGGGAAGCAGAAGGTCTATTGGAGAGAATTATAGTAGAGAATTTCCCTAATATGGCAAAGGGAACAAGCATCAAAATCCAGGAGGTGCAGAGAACCCCCTTCAAAATCAGTAACAATAGGCCCACACACCATCACATAATAGTAAAATTTACAAGTCTTAGTGACAAAGGGAAAATCCTGAAATCAGCCTGGGAAAAGAAGTCTGTAGCATACAATGGTAAAAATATTAGATTTGCAGCAGACTTATCCACAGAGACCTGGCAGGCCAGAAAGAACTGGCATGATCTATTCAGAGCACTAAATGAGAAAAACATGCAGCCAAGAATACTATATCCAGCTAGGCTATCATTGAAAATAGAAGGAATAGAAGGAGAGGTAAAAAGCTTCCAGGACAAACAAAAACTGAAAGAATTTGCAAACACTAAACCAGCTTTACAGGAAATATTGAAAGGGGTCCTATAAGCAAATAGAGGCCCTAAAAGTAGTAGATCAGAAAGGAAGAGAGACAATGTACAGTAACAGTCACCTTACAGGCAATACAATGGCACTAAACTAATATCTCTCAATAGTTATCCTGAATGTTAATGGGCTAAATGTCCCAATCAAAAGACACAGGGTATCAGAATAGATAAAAAAACAAAAGTCATCAATATGATGCCTACAAGAAACTCATTTTAGACCTGAAGACACCTCCAGATTTAAAGTGAGGGGGTGGAAAAGAATTTACCATGCTAATGGACATCAGAAAAAGGCTGGGGTGGCAATCCTTATATCAGATCAATTAGACTTTAAGCCAAAGACTATAACAAGAGATGAGGAAGGACACTATATCATACTCAAAGGGTCTGTCCAACAAGAAGATCTAACAATTTTAAATATCTATGCCCCTAACGTGAAAGCAGCCAACCTATAAAGCAATTAATAACAAAACCAAAGAAACACATTGACAATAATACATTAATAGTAGGGGACTTTAACACTCCCCTCACTGAAATGGACAGATCATCCAAGCAAAAGAACAACAAGGAAATAAAGGCGTTAAATGACACACCAGACCAGATGGACATCACAGATATATTCAGAACCTTTCATCCCAAAGCAACAGAAAACACATTCTTCTCTTCTCTAGTGCACATGGAACATTCTCCAGAATAGATCACATCCTGGGTCATAAATCAGATCTCAACTGGTATCAAAAGATTGGGACCATTCCCTGCTCTGAAGCTAGAACTCAATCATAAGAGGAAATTTGGAAAGAAAACAAATACATGGAGAATAAACAGCATCCTCCTAAAGAAGGAATGGGTCAACAAGGAAATTAAAGAAGAATTGAAAAAATTCATGGAAACAAATGATAATGAAAACACAATGGTTCAAAATCTGTGAGACACAACAAAGGCAGTCCTGAGAGGAAAATATATAGCGGTACAAGCCTTTCTCAAGAAACAAGAAAGGTCTCAAATACACAACCTAACCCTACACCTAAAGGAGCTGGGGAAAGAAGAACAAAGAAAGCCTAAACCCAGCAGGAGAAGAGAAATAATAAAGATCAGAGCAGAAATCAATGAAATATAAACAAAAAAAACCCAATAGAACAAATCAATGAAACCAGGAGCTGGTTCTTTGAAAGAATTAATAAGATTGATAAACCCATGGCCAGACTTATCAAAAAGAAAAGAGAAAGAACCCAAACAAATAAAATCATGAATGAAAGAGGAGAGATCACAACCAATATGAAAGAAATACAAACAATTAGAAGAACGTATTATGAACAACTCTATGCCAACAAATTTGACAATCTGGAAGAAATGGATGCATTCCTAGAGACATATAAACTCCCACAACTGAACCACAAAGAAATAGAAATCCTGAACAGACCTATAACCAGTAAGGAGATTGAAACAGTTATCAAAAATCTCCAAACAAACAAAAGCCCAGGGCCAGATGGTTTCCTAGAGGAATTCTACCAAATATTTAAAGAAGAATTAATACCTATTCTCCTGAAACTGTTCCAAAAAATAGAAATGGAAGGAAAACTTTCAAACTCATTTTTTGAGGCCAGCATCACCTTATTCCCAAAACCAGACAAGGATCCCATTAAAAAAGAATTACAGACCAATATTCTTGATGAACACAGATGCGAAAATCCTCACCAAAATACTAGCCAATAGGATCCAACAGTACATTAAAAGGATTATTCTCCACAATCAAGTGGGATTTATTCCAGGACTGCAAGGTTGGTTCAACATCTGCAAATCAATCAATGTGATATAATACATTAATAAAAGAAAGAACAAGAACCATATAATATTCTCAATAGATGCAGAAAAAGCATTTGACAAAGTACAGCATCCCTTCCTGATCAAAACTCTTCAAAGTGTAGGGATAGAGGGCACATACCTATCATCAAAGCCATCTATGAAAAACCCACCACAAATATCATTCTCAATGGAGAAAAACTGAAAGCTTTTCCACTAAGGTCAGGAACACGGCAGGGATGTCCATTATCACCACTGCTATTCAACATAGTACTAGAAGTTCTAGCCTCAGCAATCATACAACAGAAAGAAATTAAAGGCATCCAAATCGGCAAAGAAGTAGTCAAATGATATGATACTATATGTGGAAAACCCAAAAGGCTCCACTCCAAAACTGCTAGAATTTGTACAGGAATTCAGTAAAATGTCAGGATATAAAATCAATGCACAGAAATCAGTTGCATTTCTCTACACCAACAACAAGACAGAAGAAAGATAAATCAAGGAGTCAATCCCATTTACAATTGCACCCAAAACTATAAGATACCTAGGAATAAAGCTAACCAAAGAGGCAAAGAATCTATACTCAGAAAACTATAAAGTACACATGAAAGAAATTGAGGAAGACACAAAGAAATGGAAAAATATTCCATGTTCCTGGATTGGAAGAACAAATATTGTGAAAATCTCTATGCTACCTAAAGCAATCTACACATTTAATGCAATTCCTATCAAAGTACAACCCATCTTTTTCTTTTATTTTAAAAATTTTTTTATTTCTTCATATAACAGAGAGAGAGATCACAAGTAGGCAGAGAGACAGGCAGAGAGAGGGAGAAGCAGGCTCCCCGCTGAGCAGAGAGCCCGATGTGGAGCTCGATCCCAGGACCCTGGGATCATAACTTGAGCTGAAGGCAGAGGGTTTAACCCACTGAACCACCCAGCCATCCCCCATCCATCTTTTTCAAAGAAATGGAACAAATAATCCTAAAATTTATATGGAACCAGAAAGGACCTCGACTAGCCAAAGGAATATTGAAAAAGAAAGCCAAAGTTGGTGGCATCACAATTCCAGACTTCAAGCTCTATTACAAAGCTGTCATCATCAAGACAGCATGGTACTGGCACAAAAAACAGACACATTGATCAATGGAACAGAATAGAGAGCCCAGAAGTAGCCCCTCAACTCTATGGTCAACTATTCTTTGACAAAGCAGGAATGAATGTCCAATGGAAAAAAGACAGCCTCTTCAACAAATGGTGTTGGGGAAATTAGACAGCCACATGCAGAAAAATGAAATTGGACCATTTCCTTACACCCCACACGAAAATAGACTCAAAATGGATGAAAGACCTCAATGTGAGAAAGGAATCCATCAAAATTTTGAGGAGAACACAGGCAGCAACCTTTTTGACCTCAGCCGCAGCAATGTCTTCCTAGAAACATTGCCAAAGGCAAGGGAAGCAAGGGCAAAAATGAACTATTGAGATTTCATTAAGATCAAAAGCTTTTGCCCAGCAAAGGAAACAGTTAACAAAACCGAAAGACAGCTGACAGAATGGGAAAAGATATTTGCAAATGACATATCCAATAAAGGGCTAGTTTACAAAATCTATAAAGAACTTAGCAAACTCAACACCCAAAGAACAAATAATCCAGTCAAGAAATGGGCAGAGGACATGAACAGACATTTCTGCAAAGAAGGCATCCAGATGGCCAACAGACACATGAAAAAGTGCTCCATATCATTCGGCATCAGGGAAATACAAATCAAAACCACAATGAGATACGACCTCACACCAGTCAGAATGGCTAAAATTAACATGTCAGGAAATGACAGATGCTGATGAGGCTGCAGAGAAAGGGGAATCCTCCCACACTGTTGGTGGGAATGCAAGCTGGTGCAGCCACTCTGGAAAACAGCATGGAGATTCCTCAAAAAGTTGAAAATAGAGCTATCCTATGACCCAGAAATTATACCACTGGGTATTTACCCTAAACATACAAACTTAGTGATCTGAAGGGGCACATACACATGAATGTTCATAGCAGCAATATCCACAATAGCCAAACTATGGAACGAACCTAGATGTCCATCAACAGATGAATGGATAAAGAAGATGTGGTATATATACACAATGGAATACTATGCAGCCATCAAAAGAAATGAAATCTTGCCATTTGCAACAACGTGGATGGAACTAGAGGGTATCAAGCTTAGTGAAATAAGTCAATCGGAGAAAGACAACTATTATATGATCTCCCTGATATGAGAAAGTGGAGATGCAATGTGGGTGTTTGGGGGGGTAGGAGAAGAATAAATGAAACAAGATGGGTTCAGGAGGGAGACAAACCATAAGTGTCTTAATCTCACAAAACAAATTGAGGGTTGCTGGGGGGAGGGGGATCAGGAGAGGGGAGTGAGGTTATGGACATTGGGGAGGGTGTGTGCTATGGTGAGTGCTGTGAAGTGTGTAAACCTGGCGATTCATAGACTTATACCCCTGGTAATAAAATACATTATATGTTTATTAAAAAATAAAAAAAAATTAATAGAAAAAATCCACAGAGCCTTTTAGAAATAACGTTTTCTTGGTGATAAAATTATAAATGCTCATTACTGGAAACTTGGAAGATATGTAAGGCTACAAAAGAAATAGAAACACCAACTCTTTTCCCACCACAAAATAATTATTAATCTTGAAATACCATTTTTTCCCAAATGTCATATTATATCTTTCCAATTATTAATCTTGAAATACCATTTTTTTCCCAAATGTCATATTATATCTTTCCAAAGTATACATAAGGTCATTTCATATAAGAGTATTTTTCATCCTCTCTCCCACTTAGCATTTTCTTCTGCTCGCAGTTATGTTCTTCCGTACCTTTCGGATATGCCATGGACACATGCTATTCATCTCAAAGAGAAACTGCAAGGCTTCAAACCCAGAGTTGTCTTTTCAAAACTGTCTCATTTTCCCTTTCAGAAGCAATCCCATTGTGATCAGACTTGTACACAGACATTTGTCTGTGTTTCTGACAATTTTCTTGGGACCGCATCCTAGAAAGGGTCTTTTCAAAGTGTTTCCAAAGGCAGTTCTGCCTCCTGGTTACCACATCAGTGCTTCTAAGGGGCATTTATTTTGTTTTAGTAAACTTTATGATGCAGAGAGAACCTCTGAGTGAGAAGAAGGCTGAGTTGATGGAAATCTCTGTTGATGTGCCTGTTTACCGTCCCCGCGCCCCCCCCCCCCCCCGATCAAATCTGGGCAACTTGGAGACTCTCTTCCTCGTGCTTCTGCAGAGAGCTGCTCTCGCTGGTCTGACAGCTGAGCGGATAAACAAGCTATTACATCCAGACAGCTCAGGGGCCCACCCTTCCCCAGCTGGGTTGCTTTCAGTGGTAGAATGGCATAGATGTCCCTTGGTCCCTGTCTGATGAAAACGCGGAGCTTCTGGGGTGAGGTCCAGTGCATGGGATACGCAGGTCTCTGCAGGTAATGAGCTCAGAAGATCGCATGTGTTCCATTACCAATAAACCCTATTTCCTGCGGTGCCAAGTCTTGTTAGTGGTGTGACATGGAGCCTCCTTTGAGTGACAGAGGAGGTAACTTTTGTGGAGTCTTCTCAAATTCTAACAGACCAAGTAGCTACATCCTGTTGGGTGAATGCTCCTGATTATGACCCTGTCCTCGGAGGATCCCCTTTTGCTTCGTAATTCCCTGGGGTTGGTGGAACAGCTGTCGGCGATGGGACTCCGGGACTCTCGCTGGGCTCATGGGGATGGGACCAGTGATTGGTCTGTGAGAGCAGGACTGGCCAAATGAACCTGCCCCTCCCTGGTAATCCGTTAACCAACATAAGTGAATGCCTTCTTATTCAAGGTGCTGTATTAGAGATACTCTATTGCATTCGAATTTCAGTAACAATGATACTAGAAGTAGTCATAGTAATGACAATTTAAATTAAAAAGGTTGGAAGCTAGGAGCGTCTACATTTCTTTCCAGATAACATGACTATGTACATAAATAGATTGTAAGAATTTATAATAAGGATAACCAGGTTGATGATGTACACATTTCTTTTTTAATTACAATGTGTAAGCCACCGAGACCGGCTGGTTGGCCATTAAGCAAACTGTTCTCTGGGATTAGGCATCTGGAACTTTGCCGGAAGTGGGCAGTGTAATGAAGGCTGCTTCTCTCCCCTTCCCTGTCTTCCACTCCCTTTTCTCCTTCCCCCTGCTCTTTTGCTCCGTTTTCTGCTTCTTCTCCCTTCCTGCTCACCTTCTCTCCTCCACCTCTCTCCCTTCCCTGCCCTTCTCCTGACCAGACCGCGGATGCCAGTGAGCAGGGCTAATCTAGTGCATGGCTCTGGGAAGAGGTGTGCAAGCTTCTGAGAGACCTCTGCCCGAGGGTGGACCCTCAGCTCCTGTTGGTGTGAATTCACCCTGGGGTTAAAACGCATGCCTGTTGGGGTGCCTGGGTGGCTCAGTTGGTTAAATGACTGCCTTCAGCTCAGGTCATGATCCTGGAGTTCTGGGATTGAGTCCCACATCAGGCTCCCTGCTTGGCGAAGAGCCTGCTTCTCCCTATCTCCCTGCCGGTTGCTGTACCTACTTGTGATCTCTCTCTATGTCACTGTCAAATAAAAATAAATTAAAAAAGAAAAGCATGCTTGTCAGTGAACTGCAGATATGCAACCAAGGAGCACTAGCACAGCAAGTGGAAAACCCCCAGGAACACATCGACTACAAACACTTGGACAAGTTCACCTTGCTGGGCTAGGTTCCTGTCGTGGGACTGCATTCCTACGTTCAAAGAAGCAAACTGCCCACTTAAGTTTGACTTCAGTGGGAATTACAGAGATTAGTTTTAATTGATGTTATTTACTTTAAGCCCCTCCTGGGAGTGGCTTTACCTTATACAATACAGCGACAACAGTACTTCTAATTGGGATAGTATTAGTGAACGGTAATGACAGAAATCCAAGATTATGTGGATGATAATTCCGTTAAAAGGGGCTTTCTATAAATACAGGGTAGTGTTATACTGAAATTTGAACTTTCTTCCTAATTCTCTTGACTTTCAAGTCTGAATTGTACTTAAACACTATTTTGTTGATGGTGGTACATTTTAACTTAATCATGTGCCCTTTTAAAATTGCTCGTTATAGGTGGAGAGTTTTTAAACAGGAAAGTATTCTTCAGATAATAGGCTTTTATAGATATTTGAGCCTGTGTCTTTGTAATAAAATGTACTTAATCCTTTAAAGTGCACAATCTTTTTATAATGTCCGTGGGGGGGTATTCATAGGTATTAAATTAGCTGCAATCGGGTTTTGAAGCATTCTCTAAACGCTGTAAAAAGATATTGAGAAATTCAGAAAGATATTGAGAATTAGAAAAGAATTAATATTACCAGATAGTCTACTAAGATTCAAGTGTGTTCATTTTTTAGTAAATTTTCTTCTTATTTGAACTTTTCTGAGCAGAAGAAGCTTGCAGGATATTTCACTGCTAGAGTCACAACGTGGTTGTTCACGAGTGAGCTACGTTATGGGATTTATCCATCCGCGGCGTTTTAGAGGATTTGAATTCATCTCATCTGCCTCTTCGGCAGAGGACGAACTGATCTCCTGCGCTGGGTCTGGAATTTCAGCTACACACAGTCTATAGTTCTCTCAGTCTTTCCTGAATATAATAGGATTGTGGGGATTAAGCTATAAACATTCATTTCAACCTGGCTTTTTGTGTCCATTTGGGATTATCAAGAAGCTTGTTCCATTAGAAAGTAAGCTATCCATCATATTGATTTAAGAAGAGTAGTTGATGTGTGGTGTTTTGTCCCACTGGAAATATGAGCAATAATTTCTTATATTGTATTTTAAATTTTGGGGTACCTGGGTGGCTCAGTCATTTAAACGGCTGCCTTTGGCTCAGATCATGATCTCAAGGTCCTGGGATCAAGTCCCAGGGCCGGCTTCCTGCTCAGTGGGGGAATCTGCTTCTTCTCCCTCTCCCTCTTCCCCTCCCCCATTCATGCTCTCTCTCTCTCTCTCAAATAAATAAATAAATAAAATCTTTAAAAAATAGTAAAATATACCCAACTTTTGTATCAACATGAACAGGACTGGAGGAGATGATGCTGAGTGAAATAAGCAGAGAGAGTCAATTATCATATGGTTTCACTTACTTGTGGAGCATAAGGAATAACACGGAGGACATTAGGAGAAGGAGAGGAGAAGGGGGTTGGGGGAAATTGGAGGCGGACATGAACCATGAGAGACTGTGGACTCTGGGAAACAGACTGAGGGTTTTGGAGGGGAGGGGGGTAGGAGGTTGGGTGAGCCTGGTGCTGGGTATTAAGGAGGGCACGGATTGCATGGAGCGCTGGGTGTGGTGCACAAACAATGAATCTTGAAACGCTGAAAAATAAAGTTATAATTAAAACAAACTGTCAGAAAAAATAATAATAAAATATAAATTTCTTCGTCATGATCACTTGGTGAATAAACTCAAAATTAAGATGGTAGAAGCCCTGTCCCAAACCGACAAGTTTTTAAGAACCAGGGAAACTGGGGAAATCCAGCGCTCCTCGGTGCGGGAGGTTCTGCTCCAGGCCGGTGCTGGAGGGCGGCGGTGTGATACTGGACGTCCGCTGTCCCCGGTGGGGAATGAGAGCCGTGAGGCTGCAGGTTACTTAATGAAGGATGCTGGCGGGGTGACGGACACATGCGTGCATTTTCTGTCCAGGGTCTGCTTAGGAAGGAGCCCGGATTCTGGCCGCTCTCAGGGAGAGCAGGCTCTTGGTTGCAAGGCGTGGACGCGCGTATCTTGCCCTTGGCTGTATTCCTGGCCACAGCTGGTAGAAGGTGAGGGACTGTCCAGGCACATCTGCTTGCAGGACAGAGCGGAGTCTCCGATGCTGAATTTGCTTCTGAACATTTGCAAGGAGCCTGGCACACAGGGTCGATAAATATTTGCTGCATAAATGACTGAATCAATTGTCTAGCGTTTTTTCTTAACCCTCGGTTCACTTAAAAAAAAAAAAAAATCCCTTGAAGTATTATGCATAGAGAAGTGCACAAGCATAAATGTGGTGTTTAAGAAACTGCAGTGCGGAGCCCTCCCATGAAACACCCGGTCGCCCCCCAGCAAGTTCAAGAAGAGAGCTGTCTTCGTGCGCTCAGGCCGCTGTAACGAAGTACGGACTGGGGAGCCTTATGAGCTCCACCTTAGGAACCCAATCACCGCCCAGATGCCCCACTCCCTGATAACGTCACTTGCTCATTCCCAGCGTATGAATGTGGGTGGAACACCCATGTGCGGAGCACGTGAAGAGCATTTCCAGCCCTCCGAAAGCCCCTGTGCAGGCGCTGCTGGGGGTGGGGGTGCGAAGTACAGGCGTGTGCTGGGCCATGATGGGAAACATGCTGGCGGGTCTTCTCATTGGCATCTAGAAGGATCCAACGTTTGCACTGTGAGTAGCTTTCTATCCATAAAACATTTAGTACAATTAACTTATAGTTTAAAAAATGGACATAGGGCGCCTGGGTGGCTCAGTGGGTTAGGCCGCTGCCTTCCGCTCAGGTCATGATCTCAGGGTCCTGGGATCGAGTCCTGCATCGGGCTCTCTGCTCGGCGGGGAGCCTGCTTCCTCCTCTCTCTCTGCCTGCCTCTCCATCTACTTGTGATTTCTCTCTGTCAAATAAATAAATAAATAAAATCTTAAAAAAAATGGACATAATTACAGCTTTATCTAACTTTGATATAAAATTCTTGAATTTGTTAATTATGATTTGTATCTCACCTTTAATTGAAAAGTTGGTTTAAATAGTTTAGAAGAAAAATAACTTTTTTGGAGAGACTACAAGTATCTTAAAATTGTAAGTTCTTTATAGTATTTCAATACATTTATAGATTTCCGTATTTCATTATTTAATTTATATTTTGGTGGAAGTTTATTCAAATGTACACATTCTAATAATATTTCATTATATATTTTAATCTGAAATATATCTTATAAAGTGGTGGGTTACTTTGGAGCATGAAGAATGAGCGTAAGTTATTTTTTGCATGTGTGTGGAAACAGAAAATATAAAATTGGAGCTCAGAAATGAAAAGCTGAAAAAGAAATAAAATTTTTCAGAGAGGGAGCTCTGCTTAGATTAAAAAATAATCTGGAGACAGGGAAATTAAACAGACTTTTGTCAAGTATGATTCACATGAAATTTGCAAGCAGGATATTATAAATTTTATAATTAGTCAGATTTAATTACTGACAAAATAATGAAAACGAGCAAGAAAATTATTCCCTTGCAAACAGAAAATTTAAAGAGGTCAGATAAAATCTCTTTGTATTCATTACTAAGGGAAGATTGTAGTTTTGATCAAACACTGAAAATGGAAAGGACTAATTCTTATCAAATCCACAACTAGAAGCCACAGGCGGAGCCTGGCCTGCTGCTAGAAGATGGGGTGACATTTGTGACATCCATCAATTGGGCAAGAAGGTGGCAACCTCAGCACAGTGTCTTGACTGCATGCGAATGTTTGTAGAAAACACAGCCTGATTCAAATCGATGATTCTGATTTTCCTGTTGGTAAGTCTGACTGAAAACTTAGTATTTTACATCCAAATTGTTCCAAGTGGAAAAAGAAAAACAGGAACCAATTTTTATGCTTCAGGTTTAAACACAAATTATTTTATATTTCTCTGTGGTGTAAGGAAGTGGTCCAGTTTCCTTCTTCTGCCTGTGGCTGTCCAGTTTTCCCAGTACCTTTTGTGGAAGAGACCTTTCCCCTTGCATGTTCTTCCCTGCTTGGTTGAAGATCAGTTGACCAGAGAGTTGAGGGTCCCTTTCTGGGTCTCTGTGCTGTTCCGTTAATCTCTGTGCCCGCACCATCCTGTCTTGAGGACGGCAGCTTTGTAATAGAGCTTGAAGTCTGGGATTGTGACTCCTCCCTCTTTGCTTTGGCTAGTCAGGGCCATCTCTGGTTTCAAAGTTTTGGATTGTTTGTTCTAGCTCTGCGAAAAATGCTATTGGTATTTTGGTAGGGATTGTATTAAATCTGTAGATGGCT
This sequence comes from Mustela lutreola, assembly GCF_030435805.1. NCBI lineage: Eukaryota > Metazoa > Chordata > Mammalia > Carnivora > Mustelidae > Mustela > Mustela lutreola. The sequence continues at coordinate 4,616,483 of NC_081294.1, read as the reverse complement.
TTGGGGAGCATAGATATTTTACAATATTTGTTCTTCCAATCCATGAGCATGAAGTTCTGTTTCCATTTCTCTGTATCCTCTTCAATTTCTTTCATCAGTATTTTATAGTTTTCATAATACAGGTCTTTCACCTCTTTGGTTCGGTTTATTCCTAGGTATCTTATGGCTTTGGAACAATTGTAAATGAGATTGATTCTTCGATTTCTCTTTCTGATGCTTCATTTTTGGTGTATAGAAATGCAATTGATTTCTGTACATTGGTTTTTGTATCCTGCAACTTTACCAAATTTGTGTATCAGTTCTAGCAATTTTTTGATGGAGTATTTTAGGTTTTCAATATAGAATATCGTGTCATCTCTAAATAGTGGAAATTTGACTTCTTCCTTACTGATTTGGATGACTTTTATTTCTTTTTTTTTTTGTCTGATTGATGTGGCTGGGACTCCAGTACTATGTTAAATAACAGTGTTGTATCACTAAATTGCACACCTGAAACTAATATTACATGGTATGTTAACTAACTACAATTTAAATAAAACTAAAAAAATGAAGGCAAAGTATCTCATAACTGTATTTTATGACTGAGCTTTGGCCAAGATGCTATCTGTAACACCCATGTTCTTAATGATAAGAACACAATACATCCCTTGCACATAAAGATAACACAAGTGTGATTATTACCATGAGAAGAAGTTTGCATAAGCAGCCAACAGCTCTCAGTGTTCAAGAAAGATATGTGAAATTGAAATACACTGAGGTAATGTTCCTAAAGAATTTTATGTCCAATATTTAGAAAGCATGAGCATGTGTGTTTTTTTTAGCATGATGCCTCTAGTATAATATTTAAAGAAAGCAATAAACATTGTCCTACTTTTGTAGGTGTGATTTCAAAATTAAATGGAAGAGTGGTTGGACATGGAATATAGACCAAGATGGAAGCATATGAACATTGTCAAGGACAGAAAATTCAAGTGAGATCCATATTTCAATGACGAGTAAAGCAGCAGAATCATACATAAATGTTTAAAAAAGTAAATATTACAACAACGTTGTACGAAGGACCAATGTTCTGTTGAACAACTAACACTTATTGTATGTGTTGTTAACTGCCATGCAAAAGAAAACAGGGACATCAAAAGAAGTGTCTGTGTCTTTGGTTTAAATCCATTGTAAAGGGGCACCTGGGTGACTCAGTGGGTTAAAGCCTCTGCCTTCCGCTCAGGGTCCTGGGATTGAGCCCCATATCAGGCTCCCTGCTCAGTGGGGAGCCTGCTTCCTCCTCTCTCTGCCTGCCTCTCTGCCTACTTGTGATCTCTGTCTGTCAAATAAAATAAAATAAAATAAAATAAAATAAAATAAAATAAATCTTTAAAAACATAAATAAATCCATTGTAAAATGTATAGGTTTTGACTTACCTAAAAGACAAGATAAGCCACTTGCCGTTTTAGGCATTGATTTAAAAGATAGTTGAGCCCCAGGGCGCCTGGGTGGCTCAGTGGGTTAAGCCGCTGCCTTTGGCTCAGGTCATGATCTTGGGGTCCTGGGATCGAGTCCCGCATCGGGCTCTCTGCTTGGCAGGGGCCTGCTTCCTTCGCTTCCCCTCTCTCTGCCTGCCTCTCTGCCTACTGTGATCTCTGTCCGTCAAATAAATAAATAAAATCTTTAAAAAAAAAAAAAGATAGTTGAGCCCCTATGGTAAAGGCACTCATAATACTGTATTAATAAAGAGGAGAGCTTACAAACCAGAATTTTGGCTGAAAATCCAAGCTGGGAGTCATGACTCCATGATACCCATTGTGACATTTTTTGGAGCAATGAATGCAATAATTATACATGCTGTTTTCTGGATCTTCCAGGACACAGAATATCTTACCAAATTGGACTTTTCAATCATCCTCCAATACTTGAAGGGAATAGAAAATAGATGCTGTTAGAGAAATCGTACTTTATTTTGACAAGATGAAATATTTACTGGAAGAGTTATGTGAAACAACAGCTAACCCTCAAATAAAAAATAATCTGGTCCTCAGCACACAAATGAAATAAATATTGCATCTGTATTATTTGAAGTCATGGGGGTTATGAACTCTTGTTTGCTAAGGATATGTAGCAAAAAGCTTACACAAGAGCTAACCCTAAATTTAGGATTAAAATAACTTGAAATATTTTTGTTTAAAAAAAAAGGATTTTGCTCATGTGGAACATGCACTGAAGGTGCCATTCCAACAAAACTTGAAAACTTAGAACCAGAAAATGAACATGTCTGCATGCCTAAGAAAAAGACTACGTATTAATGATTCTGAAATGAGTCACACCCATTGTGACTTCTGACATCATCTCAAATGAAGAGGCGTTTGAAAAAAATTGGGCAGTGTTCTGTCCGTTTGGTATTCTTTATAATGTTCCAGAATTTTCTGGATTCAGGAAGAATTGTCTTCTTTAAAAGAAGAACTTACACTATTCAGCTCAGTAAGAATTAAGTAAATAAGGTAAATGCAAGATTAAGGAATTCACTGATTGTATATTTTTATAGCTTATTTAAACAAACCAATATTCATATGTTAACTGAAGTCCAAACTTTATTTGGATTTTCTTTGTTTTTACCAAATGCCCCTTATCCATTCCAGGATCCTGTTCAGAATATTGCATTTCATTTGGTTGTCTTACCTCCTTAAACTCTGCTAGGCAGTACTGTCTTTTCAGACTTGCCTTGTTTTTGATGACCTCGACAGTTTTGAGGAACTGCTGATTGGGTCTTTTGCAGAATGTCTTTCAACTGGGATTTGACTGATGTTTTTCTAATGATCAGACCGGGGTTATAGGTTCTGGGGAGACAGACCACAGGTGTTAAGTACTATCTGCACCATCTCGTATCACGGGGACACTCTTTCAGCATGGCTTGTCACTGTGGATGTTGACTTCCAACACCAGGCAAGGTCCTAATTGCATTTCTTTACTGTAAAGTTACCCCCATGCCTTCATATTGTTCTCTTGGAAGGAAGTCACTTGCTTTAGAGTAGAGAGAGATGCTCCACATCTTTGAGAACAGAGTATCTATCTAAGTTATTTCAAATTCGTCTGCATGGGACACTTGTCTATCCTTCCCTGTTAGTTTCTGTATTCAATCACTTATGTCAGTGTGGAGTCATGGGTATTTATTTTATACATCGAGTCATAATCTAATATGACTTTACTCACATTTTTGCTCAAATTTGTCGAGCTTTGACAAATGGGAGCTCTTTTAATCGGCTCCCATGACTTTTTGATATACCCCTGGTCATAGTTTTAAATTAATTATATTATTATTTAGTACTTCCCTGCCTCTTACACTACAAAATGCTCAGGGCTCCTCTTGTGCATTTCTTGCCCCAGTCCTAGCATCAGCCATTTCTCTGAGGACCCCTTGGTCCTCAGAGAACAGTGTTGGAAACCAGGATGTGAGTGCTAGACGTGTATACTGCTACAGAGTGGTGGTGTTCTTGGGTGCTGTCACCTGATGGAACAAGGAAATATATATGAGAATATTAACTGGGCATACACATTTGGCTGTAAATATTTCTTGATGAAACCATCTGTATCTATATCAAACTAAACATGGGTTTATGGGGATGCTTGGGTGGTTCAGTCTTAAGCGTCTGCCTTCAGCTCAGGTCATGACGCTGGAGTCCTGGGATTGAGCCCCACATCGGTCTCCTGCTCAGTGGGGAGACTGCTTCTCCCTCTTCCTCTGCCACTCCTCCTGCTCATGTTCTCTCACCTGCTCTCTCAAGTAAATAAATAAAATCTTTAAAAATATGGATTTAAGTCTCAGCTGTAATCTGTTACTACCTGGGTCACTCTAGTGTCCTCCCCTTGTTTGTCTCCAACTTCCCACTCCAACAGTGAGAAACCTGGCCACCACCATCCCCACCCATTTCCTTAGTTGTTCAGTTCTGGTCTAGAGGCACGGTGGTTTCAGAACTGGTAATGTGTATGCCAGTGGGGAATACATTATCAACTAGAGCACAGTGCTTACGTACAGTTTCCGTTGTCATCAGGACTGCTCATTTCTGGAGTGACTGAGGTCAGCACCTTTCCCCCTACTTCTTAAGTGACCTTGTTTCACCTGTAATAAAGGTAGATTCTCCTGTCACAGCCTGCATTCCATCCTGGGATCCCATGACCTCTTACGTGATTAATTTTTTGTATTCATTAAAGCTTGCTCTTTTTTTTTTTTTTTTTAAAGATTTTATTTATTTGACAGAGATCACAAATAGGCAGAGAGGCAGGCAGAGAGAGGGGGGGAAGCAGACTCCCTGCTGAGCAGAGAGCCCAATGTGGCGCTCCATTCCAGTACTCTGAGATCATGAACTGAGCTGAAGGCAGAGGCTTAACCCACTGAGCCACCCAGGCGCCCCTAAAGCTCCCTCTTTACACAGAAAAAATCTGTGGGTTTTGAGAAGTGCACAGTATCACGTATACACCATTACAGTGTCCGACAGAATACTTCTGCTACACTAAAAAACCCATTGCTTCACTTACCTTCCGCCCACACCCAGTTTAAAACTTTGGCAGCCACTAATTTGTTCAATGTCTTTATGTCAATTTTTCCTTTGCCTGAATATCATATCATTGGAATCATAAAGTAACTATCCTTTTCAGATTGGTGTCTTTCATCCAACAATATGCATTTGAATTTTATCCCTGCATGTGTGGGACTTGGTGGCTCCTTTGTTTTTTTGTTTTTAAATTTTTTCAATTTATTTATTTTCAGAAAAACAGTTTTCATTATTTTTTCACCACACCCAGTGCTCCATGCAATCCGTGCCCTCTATGATACCCACCACCTGGTACCCCAACCTCCCACACCCGCCACTTCAAACCCCTCAGATTGTTTTTCAGAGTCCATAGTCTCTCATGATTCACCTCCCCTTCCAATTTACCCCGACTCCCTTCTCCTCTCTAACACCCCTTGTCCTCCACGCTATTTGTTATGCTCCACAAATAAGTGAAACCATATGATAATTGACTCTCTCTGCTTGACTTATTTCACTCAGCATAATCTCTTCCAGTCCCGTCCATGTTGCTACAAAAGTTGGGTATTCGTCCTTTCTGATGGAGGCATCATACTCCATAGTGTATATGGACCACGTCTTCCTTATCCATTCGTCCGTTGAAGGGCATCTTGGTTCTTTCCATAGTTTGGCGACTGTGGCCATTGCTGCTATAAACATTGGGGTACAGATGGCCCTTCTTTTCACGACATCTGTATCCTTGGGGTAAATACGCAGGAGTGCAATTGCAGGGTCATAGGGAAGCTCTATTTTTAATTTCTTGAGGAATCTCCACACTGTTCTCCAAAGAGACTGCACCAACTTGCATTCCCACCAACAGTGTAAGAGGGTTCCCCTTTCTCCACATCCTCTCCAACACATGTTGTTTCCTGTTTTGTTAATTTTGGCCATTCTAACTGGTGTAAGGTGATATCTCAATGTGGTTTTAATTTGAATCTCCCTGAGGGCTAATGATGATGAATCCTTTGTTTTTAATGCAGAATGGAATCACATTGCACGGAAGTGCCACCGTGGGGTTAGTCACTTGCTTTTTTTAAAAAAAAAATTATTTTTTATTTATTTTCAGCATAACAGTGTTCATTATTTTTGCACTACACCCAGTGCTCCATGCAATCTGTGCCCTCTATAATACCCACCACCTGGAACCCCAACCTCCCACCCCCGCCCCTTCAGAACCCTCAGATTGTTTTTCAGAGTCCATAGTCTCTCATGGTTCACCTCCCCTTTCAATTTCCCCCAACTCCATTCTCCTCTCTAACTCCCCATGTCCTCCATGCTATTTGTTATGCTCCACAAATAAGTTTTGAAGGACGTGCCTAGTTGCTTTTAGTTTGGGATGGTTATGGCTCAAGTTTCCATGCAGGTATTTGTATGGACCAAAGTTTTCAAACTGGCTGGGTAAATACTTAGGATCATGGTCGCTGGATCATATGGTCCAACCAGTTTCACTATAAATGAAACTGGGAAACTGTCTTCCAAAGTGTCTGTACCACTTCTCATTCTCCCTATCAATAAAGGGGAGTTACTGTTGCTCCACATTTTTGCCAGCATTCAATATTGTCAGTTTTTTGTTTTGTGTTTTAGCTCATTCCAGCCATCTTAGCTGTTCCTATAGGTATGTCATGATATCTCATTATTGCTTGGATTTGCATTTCCCCAATGAAAAATGATGTTGAGAATTTTTCAGAAGCTTATTTGCCATCCGTAAATCTTCCTTGGGGGGGTGTCTGTATCTTTTATCCATTTTAAAATTGGGTGGGTATTAAGGAGGGCACATATTGCATGGAGCACTCGGTGTGATGCATAAACAATGAATCTTGGAACACTGAAAAAATAAAATGAAATTTTAAAAAATTGGGTTATTTTCTAATTATTGCATTTTAAGCTTCTTTGTGTATTTTCAATATAAGTCCTTTATCAGATATGTGTTTTGAAAAATTTCCCTCCAGCCTGTGGATTGTATTTCTTTTTTTCCTTTTTTAAAAAAATTTTATTTTATTTTTTCAGTGTTCCAAGATTGATTGTTCATGCACCACACCCAGTGCTCTATGCAATCTGTGCCCTTCTTCATACCCACCACCAGACTCACCCAACCCCCCTCCACTCCAAAACCCTCAGTTTGTTTCTCAGAGTCCACAGTCTCTCATGCTTTGTCTCCCTCTCCGATTTCTCCCAATTCACTTTTCCTTTCCTACTCCTAATGTCTTCTGTGTTATTCCTTATGCTCCACGAGTAAGTGAATTAGAGATTATGCTGAGTATTTCTATTCTCTTAACAGTGTTTTTTACACAACACAAGTTTTTAATTTTAATAAGGTCCAAATTATGAATTCAGTTTTTTCTTTCATGGATCATACTTTTCTTGTTGTATCCAAAACCTCATCATCAAATCCAAGTTTTCATGGTTTTTCTCCTCTTCCAGAAGTATTATGGTTTTCAATTTTATGTTTAGAGCTAATATAAGTTAATTATTGTTAAAGGTGTAAGATCTGTGTCTAGATCTTCTTTTCATATTGATGTCTAATTGTCATAGCATCATTTTTGAAAAAAAACTTTTTTTAATATTGAATTTCCCTTTATTTTTTGTCAAAAATCAGATAACCATATTTTTGTGTTCTATGTATGATCTCTCTAAACTATTCCATTGACCTGTTTCTCTGCTCTTTTGTCAATACTATGCTGTCTTAATTTGTGTGGTTTTAGAGTAAATCTTGAAATCAAATAGCATAAGTCCTCCAACTTCATTCTTCTTCTTCAGTATTATATTGCCTGTCTAGGTTTTTTGCCTTTTTATACCTACTTTACAATTAGTTTATTGATATTCACAAAAGAGTCTTGTGGGATTTTGATCGAAAGTACCTTCCGTCTACAGATTGAGTTGAGAAACATTGACAACAATATCAAGACCTCCCATCCACGAACATTAACTTTTATCTTCTTTGATTCCTTTCATCAGTATTTGGTAGCTTTTTACATGCAGGCTCTGTATATATTTTTGTTAAATTTTACATGATCATTCCATTGTTTGTTGATATTGTATTAGTTGGTATTTGTACTAGTCAGAGTTCTGTAGAGGGATAGAACCCACAGGATGGGTCTGTATCTATCTATCTATCTATCTATCTATCTATCTATCTATCATCTATATCTATGTATTTTTCTATCATCTATTGAGAGAGGTTTATTTTAAGGAATTGGCTCACATGATTGTGGAGGCTTGTTAAGTCCAAAATCTGAAGGGTAGGCTGGCAGGCTGGCACTTAGGGAAGGGTTGTATTTTGAGTCCGAAGGCAGTTTGCTTCTCGTATTCCTTTTTCCTCAGAGAAGCCTAGACTTTGTTCTATTAAAATCTTCAGCTAATTGGATTAGGCCCACCCATCTTATGGAAGGTAATCTGCTTTTATAAAGTCCAATGACTTAAGTGTTAATGTCATCCTAAAAAACACCTTCACAGAAGCATCCAGTACAATGTTTGACCAAATATGTACACATTGTGGGCCAGTCAAGTGGACACATAGGATTAACTATCAGAATATTTTTTAAATTCCATATTCCAATTATTTATTCCTAGTTTATAAGAAAGCAATTGACTTTTGTGTTTTAAGTGTATACTGTGGGACCTTGTTTAACTTGCTTATTAGTTCAAGGACAGTTTTGTTGAGCTTTTCTTCATGCACAATTATTATCTGTGAATAAAGACAGTTTTACTTATTTCTTTCCAATATGTATGTGCCTATTTCTATTTCTTTCATTATTGCACTAGCTAAAACTTCCAGTGCCATGCTGAATAGGAGTGGTAAAAGAAGACATCATTGTCTTGTTCCTGATCTTAGGGGGGGAAGTGTCCAGTCTCTTAGCCTTAAGTAGGATGTTAGCTTTAGGTTTTTAATAGATATCATTTATCAGTTTGCTGGGAATTTTATCATGATAAGCATTGGATTTCATTAAATTATGATTAAATGATTTTTCTTCTTTAGCTTGTTGATATGAGAATTATATCAATTCATTGATAAACTTTTGAATGTTGAACAAGCCTCATATGCCTGGAATAAATCCCACTTGGTTTTGGTATGTAGTTCTTTTTATACATTGTTGGATTTGATTTGCTAACATTTTGTTGAGGACTTTTTTTTTAATGTGCTGTTTGGATTTATTTTTAAAGATTATTTGTTTATTTATTTATTTGACAGACAGGGATCACAGCAGGCAGAGAGAGAGAGAGGGAGGGAAGTAGGCTCCCCACCAAGCAGAGAGCCCGATGTGAGACTTGGTCCCAGGACACTGAGAACATGACCTGAGCTGAAGGCAGAGGCTTTAACCCCCTGAGCCACCCAGGCACCCATGTTGAGGATTTTTGCACCTATATGCATAAGAGATATTAATCTATAATTTTCTTTTTAAAAAATATCTTTACTTGATTTGAGTATTAAAGTAATGCCGACTTCACAAACAAGTTAGGAAATACTCCTTCTGATTTTATCTTCTAAAAGTTATTATGGAGAATTAATATTATTTCTACCTTAAATGTTTGGCAGAATGTACTAATGAAACCTTCTGGACCCAGTGCTTTCTTGTTTGAAAGGTGGTTAACTCTTGATCCAATTTCTTTGTAGGTATAGGGATAATTATGTTGTCTACTCCTCTTTGTGTGAATTTCAAGATATTCATTCCTTTTAAGATATTCATCCATTTCATCTACATTATCAAATTTGGGGACAAAGGTTTTTAATAGTATTCCTTCATTATCCTTTTAATACTCAAGGAATCAATAATGCTGACCTCTCTTTCATTTCTTATATTGGTGACTTGAATTCTCTCTTTTCTCCTTCCCTCCCTTTCTCTCTTCATCTTTCTCTCATCCTGGTTAAGGATTTATCAATTTTATTTATCTTTTCAAAGAACTAGTTTTCAGTCCCTTGATTTTGGTTCTTTGGTACTTTCTCTGAATCCCACAAATTTTGCTGAGTTGTATTCTTATTTTTATTTAGTTTAAATATTTAAAACATTAGCTGAACTTCTTTTTGACCTATGGGTTTTTAGAAGTATGGTTTAATTCCCAAATATTTGGGGATTTTCCAGCTACCTTTTTGTTACTGATTTCTAATTTCATTTTGTTGTGGTCTGAGAATATACTTTGTATGATTTCTATTCTCTTAAACTTGTTAAGTATTTTTCATGGCTCAGAATGTGGTTTATCTTGGTGAATGTTCCACGTAAGCTTGAGAAGAGTGTGTGTTCTATTATCACTGAATGAAGTATTCTAAAACATGTCAATTAGATCAAGTTGATTGATAGTCTGTTCAGGTTATCTATATATTTACTGATTTTCTGCCCACTTGATGTATCAGTTACTGGCAGAGGCTGTTCAGGTTTCTAGCTATAATAGTGAAGTTGTCTGTTCCTCCTTTCATTTCTTTTTTTTTCCCCTCACATATTTTGATGCTCCATCATGTGGCGCATTCATGTTGATCATTCTGTCTTCCTAGAGATGTGACTCCTTTATCATTATTTAATGTCCCTCTTTATCTCTGTTAATCTTCTTTGTTCTGAAATCTACTTTTTTTTGAAATTATAATAGCTACTCCAGTTTTTTCCTCCATTATTGTTATCACAATACATCTTGCTCCATTCCCTCAATTTTGACTTGTGTGAGTCTTTCTCTATATTTAATGTGGGTCTTTTCTTTTGACAATACAGAGTTGATTTTTTAAAAATTCCACATGAGAATCTCTATCATTTAAGGAATTTATGAGGCTATACACTTTAGAGTGATTATTGATATATTTGGATTGATATTTACTGTTCTTAACCATTTTATATTCATTAATTATTTTATTCCTCTCTTTTTATGCCATTTCTTGTTTTAATTGAACATTTTATGTAATACCATTTTATTTCCTCTCTAAGCATATCAATTTTACTTCTTTTAAGAATTTTTAGTGGCTTCCCTAGCATTCACAATACACCTTTTTAAGTAAACTACATCAGTCTTCCAATTGCACTATATCCTACCATGTATAGTGCATGTACTTTAAATGTGTAGTACATTTCCCCTCTCCTACCCACTGACACATCCCTGTAATTTATGTGCTGTAATCACACAACACTGCATTACTATTATTCCCTTAAGCAATGCTATTATTCCCTTAAGCAAGTAATTATCTTTCAGGTCAATCAAAAATCGGAACAATACAACTATTTTACTTTCATTTATTTCTCCTCTGATGCTCTTCCTTTTTTAAAAAATGTAGACCCAAGTTCCTAATCTCTATTGTTTTCCTTCTTCCTAGAAAGAAACAACTTCTAACATTTCTTCCAGTGCTGATCTACTGACAGTGAATTTCCTCAGTTTTTGTTTCTCTAAGAAAGTCTTTATTTTTCTTTCATTTTTGAAGGATTATTTCCTTAAGAGATAGAATTCTAGAGATAGAAGGATTATTTTCTTAAGGGATATAATTTTTTTTGATATTTCTGTTTTCTGATGAAAAACACTGAAATTCTTGTCCATGTTTTTGTATAGAAAAGATGTTCCCCCAACTTCTTTCAAGATTTTCTCTCTGTCTTTCGTTTTCCACACATTGAATGTACTGTGTCTAAATGAGTCTATGTGTGTGTGTGTGTCTGTGTAAACATGCATTTTGGTATTAATACTGATTAGTGTTTTCTGAGCTTTCTAGATGTGTGGGTTGGGGTTGTCATTAATTTTGAGAAAGTCTGGCCATTATTGCTTTCTCTATTTCTTGTGCCCCCTCCCATCTTCTCCTTTTGCTACTGACATATCTTCAAGCTCACTGACTCTTTCCTTGGCTGTGTCTAGTTTGCTGATGAGACCATCAAAAGCGTTTTTCATTTCTGTTGCCGTGTTTCTGATTTCTAGCATTTCCTTTCAGTTCTTTCTGAGAGTTTCCATCTCCCTGCCTACATTAGACATTTATCTTAGTCTTTTCAGGCTGCTCTGCCAAAATGTCACAGACTGGGTGGCTTTTATTTTTATTTTTATTTTTAATTTTATTTATTTATTTTTATCACTTTAAAAAATTATTTTATTTTTTAAGTGTTCCAAGATTCATTTTTATGCACCACAACCAGTGCTCCATGCAACACATGCCCTCCTTAATACCCGCCACCAGGCTCACCCATCTTTCCCCCCCAATAGAAATAATATTGCTCACAGTTGTGGAAGCTGGGCATCTAAGATCAAGGCACCAGCAGAGACATATCTTGAAAGAAGTTGCTGTAGCCGATGTCGAAGAGGTCACTGCCTATGTGCTCCTCTAGATTTCTAATGGATTCCTGCCTCATATTGAGGTCTTTTATCCATTTTGAGTTTATCTTTGTGTATGGTGTAAGAGAATGGTTGAGTTTCATTCTTCTAACACATAGTTGTCCAATTTCCCCAGCACCGTTTATTGAAGAGCCTGTCTTTTTTCCACTGTATATTTTTTCCTGCTTTGTCGAAGATTAGTTGACCATAAAGTTGAGGGTCCATATCTGGGCTCTCTACTCTGTTCCACTGGTCTATGTGTCTGTTTTTGTGCCAGTACCATGCCGTCTAGGTGATCACAGCTTTGTAATAAAGCTTGAAATCAGGTAACATGATGCCCCAGTTTTGTTTTTCTTTTTCTACATTTCCTTAGCAATTCAGGGTCTCTTCTGGTTCCATACGAATTTTAGGACTGTTTGCTCCAGCCCTTTGATAAATGCTGGTAGAATTTTGATTGGAATGGAATTGAAAGTATAGATTGCTCTAGGCAATCTAGACATTTTAACAATATTTATTCTTCTGATACATAAGCATGGAATGGTCTTCCTTTTTGTGTCTTCTTCAATTTCTTTCATGAGTGTTCTGTAGTTCCTTGAGTACAGATCCTTTATCTCTTTGGTTAGGTTTATTCCCAGGTATCTTACAGTTCTTGGTGCTATAGTAAATGGAACCAATTATCTATTTTTCCTTTCTGTATTTTCATTGTTAGTGTATAAGAAAGAAACTGATTTCTGTACATTGATTTTGTAACCTGCCACATTACTGAATTGCTATATGAGTTCTAGTAGTTTGGGAGTGGAATCTTTTGGGTTCTCCATATAATGTATCACGTCATCTGCAAAGAGAGAGAGAGTTTGACTTCTTCATTGCCAGTCTTTTTTTATGGTAGCTGGATAATGATTTTTTTTTTCATCTTTATTTTTTTAGTTTTTATTTTTTATAAACATATAATGTATTTTTATCCCCAGGGGTACAGGTCTGTGAATCACCAGGTTTACACACTTCACAGCACTCACCATAGCACACACCCTCCCTAATGTCTATAACCCCACCCCTGTCATCTGACCCCCCTCCCCGTAGCAACCCTGTTTGTTTTGTGAGATTAAGAGTCATTTATGGTTTGTCTCCCTCCCAATCCCATCTTGTTTAATTTATTCTTTTTCTACCCCCCCAAACCCCCATATTGCATCTCCACTTCCTCATATCAGGGAGATCATATGATAGTTGTCTTTCTCCAATTGACTTATTTCACTAAGCAGGATACCCTCTAGTTCCATCCACGTCGTCGCAAATGGCAAGATTTCATTTCTTTTGATGGCTGCAAAGTATTCCATTGTATATATATACCACATCTTCTTTATCCATTATATGTTGATAGACATCTAGGTTCTTTCCAGAGTTTGGCTATTGTGGACATTGCTGCTATAAACATTTGGGTGCACATGCCCCTTAGATCACTACGTTTGTATCTTTAGGGTAAATATGCAGTAGTGCAATTGCTTGGTCATAGGGTAGTTCTATTTTCAACCTTTTGAGGACCCTCCATGCTGTTTTCCAGGGTGGTTGCACCAGCTTGCAATCCCACCAACAGTGAAGGAGGGCTCCCCTTTCTCCGCATTCTCACCAGCATCTGTCATTTCCTGACTTGTTAATTTTTGCCATTCTGACTGGTGTGAGGTGATATCTCATTGTGGTTTTGATTTGTATTTCCCTGATGCTGAGTGATGTGGAGCACTTTTTCGTGTGTCTGTTGGCCATCTGGATGTCTTCTTTGCAGAAATGTCTGTTTATGTCTTCTTCCCATTTTTTGATTGGATTATTTGTTCTTTGGGTGTTGAGTTTGCTAAGTTCTTTTTTTTAAGGATTTTATTTATTTGACAGACAGATCACAAGTAGGCAGACAAAGAGAGGGGAGGAAGCAGGCTCCCTGCTGAGCAGAAAGCCTGATGCGGGGCTCGATCCCAGGACCCTAAGATCATGGCCTGAGCCGAAGGCAGAGGCTTTAACACACTGAGCCACCCAGAAGCCCTATTGGATACTAGCCCTTTACTGATATGTCATTTGCAAATATCTTCTCCCATTCTGTCAGTTGTCTTTTGGTTTTGTTAACTGTTTCCTTTGCTGTGCAAAAGCTTTTGATCTTGATGAAGTCCCAATAGTTCATTTTTGCCCTTGCTTCCCTTGCCTTTGGCGTTGTTCCTAGGAAGATGTTGCTGCAGCTGAGGTTGAAGAGGTTGCTGCCTGTGTTCTCCTCAAAATTTTGATGGATTCCTTTCTCACATTGAGGTCCTTCATCCATTTTGAGTCTATTTTCATGTGTGGTGTAAGAAATGGTCCAATTTCATTTTTCTGCATGTGGCTGTCCAATTTTCCCAGCACCATTTATTGAAGAGGCTGTCTTTTTTCCATTGGACATTCTTTCCTGCTTTGTCAAAGATTAGTTGACCATAGAGTTGAGGGTCTATTTCTGGGCTCTCTATTCTGTTCCATTGATCTATGTGCCTGTTTTTGTGCCAGTACCATGCTGTCTTGATGATGACAGCTTTGTAATAGAGCTTGAAGTCTGGAATTGTGATGCCACCAACTTTGGCTTTCTTTTTCAATATTCCTTTGGCTAGTTGAGGTCCTTTCTGGTTCCATATAAATTTTAGGATTATTTGTTCCATTTCTTTGAAAAAAATGGATGGTACTTTGATAGGAATTGCATTAAATGTGTAGATTGCTTTAGGTAGCATAGACATTTTCACAATATTTGTTCTTCCAATCCAGGAGCATGGAACATTTTTCCATTTCTTTGTGTTTTCCTCAATTTCTTTCATGTGTACTTTATAGTTTTCTGAGTATAGATTCTTAGCCTCTTTGGTTAGGTTTATTCCTAGGTATCTTATAGTTTTGGGTGCAATTGTAAATGGGATTGCCTTCTTAATTTCTTTTTCTTCTGTCTTGTTGTTGGTGTAGAGAAATGCAACTGATTTCTGTGCATTGATTTTATATCCTGACACTTTACTGAATTCCTGTACAAGTTCTAGCAGTTTTGGAGTGGAGCCTTTTGAGTTTTCCACATATAGTATCATATCATCTGCAAAGAGTGATAGTTTAACTACTTCTTTGCTGATTTGGATGCCTATAATTTCTTTTTGTTGTCTGATTGCTGAGGCTAGGACTTCTGGTACTATGTTGAATAGCACTGGTGATAATGGACATCCCTGCCGAGTTCCTGACCTTAGCAGAAAAGCTTTCGGTTTTTCTCCATTGAGAATGATATTTGTGGTGGGTTTTTCTTAGATGGCTTTGATGATATTGAGGTATGTGCCTTCTATCCCTGCACTTTGAAGAGTTTTGATGGGGAAGGGATGCTGTACTTTGCCAAATGCTTTTTCAGCATCTATTGAGAGTATCATATGGTTCTCCTTTTTTCTTTTATTAATCTATTATATCACATTGATTGATTTGCAGATGTTGAGCCAACCTTGCAGTCCTGGAATAAATCACACTTGGTCGTGGAGAATAATCCTTTTAATGTACTGTTGGATCCTATTGGCTGGTATTTTGGTGAGAATTTTCACATCTGTGTTCATCAAGAATATTGGTTTGTAATTCTCTTTTTGATGGGATCCTTGTCTGGTTTTGGGATCAAGGTGTTGCTGGCCTCATAAAATGAGTTTGGAAGTTTTCCTTCCATTTCTATTTTTTGGAACAGTTTCAGGAGAATAGAAATTAGTTCTTTAAATGTTTGGTAGAATTCCCCTGGGCAGCCATCTGGCCCTGGGCTTTTGTTTGTTTGGAGATTTTTGATGACTGTTTCAATCTCCTTCCTGGTTATGGGTCTGTTCAGGTTTTCTATTTCTTCCTGGTTCAGTTGTGGTAGTTTATATGTCTCTAGGAATGCATCCATTTTTTTCCATTGTTCAATTTGTTTGCGTAGAGTTACTTGTAATAAGTTCTTATAATTGTTTGTATTTCTTTGGTGTTAGTTGTGATCTCTCCTCTTTCGTTCATGATTTTATTGATTTCTGTCCTTTCTCTTTTCTTTTTGATAAGTCTGGCCATGGGTTTATCAATATTATTAATTCTTTCAAAGAACCAGCTCCTAGTTTCGTTGATTTGTTCTATTGTTTTTTTGTTTGTTTATATTTCATTGATTTCTGCTCTGATCTTTATTATTTCTCTTCTCCTGCTGGGTTTAGGCTTTCTTTGTTCTTCTTTCCCCAGTTCCTTTAGGTGTAGGGTTAGGTTGTGTATTTGAGACCTTTCTTGTTTCTTGAGAAAGGCTTGTACCACTATATATTTTCCTCTCAGGACTGCCTTTGTTGTGTCTCATAGATTTTGAACCATTGTGTATTCATTATCATTTGTTTCCATGAATTTTTTCAATTCTTCTTTAATTACCTTGTTGACCCATTCCTTCTTTAGTCTCCATGTATTTGTTTTCTTTCCAAATTTCCTCTTATGATTGAGTTCTAGCTTCAGAGCATTGTGGTCTGAAATGACCACATATGCAGGGAATGATCCCAATCTTTTGATACCAGTTGAGATCTGATTTATGAACCAGGATGTGATCTATTCTGGAGAATGTTCCATGTGCACTAGAGAAGAATGTGTATTCTGATGCTTTAGGATGAAATGTTCTGAATATATCTGTGATGTCCATCTGGTCTGGTGTGTCATTAACGCCTTATTTCCTTGTTGAACTTTTGCTTAGATGATCTGTCCATTTCAGTGAGGGGAGTGTTAAAGTCCCCTACTATTATTGTATTATTGTTTGTGTTTCTTTGATTTTGTTATTAATTGGTTTATATAGTCGGCTGCTCCCACATTAGGGGCATAGATATTTAAAATTATTAGATCTTGTTGTTGGACAGACTCTTTGAGTATGATATAGTGTCCTTCCTCATCTCTTATTATAATTTTTAGCTTAAAATTTAATTGATCTGATATAAGGATTGCCACCCCAGCCTTTTTCTGATGTCCATTAGCATGGTACATTGTTTTCCACCCCCTCACTTTAAATCTGGAGGCGTCTTCGGTGTCTTCTAAAATGAGTTTTTTGTAGGCAGCATATTGATGGGTTTTGTTTTTTTATCCATTCTGATACCCTGTGTCTTTTGATTGGGGCATTTAGCCCATTAACATTCAGGGTAACTATTGAGAGATATGAATTTAGTGCCATTGTATTGGCTGTAAGGTGACTATTACTGTAAATTGTCTCTGTTCCTTTTTGTTCTATTACTTTTAGGGTCTCTCTTTTCTTAAACGACCCCTTTCAATATTTCCTGTAAAGCTGGTTTAGTGTTTGCAAATTCTTTCAGTTTTTATTTGTCCTGGAAGCTTTTTATCTCTCCTTCTATTTTCAGTGATAGCCTAGCTGGATATAGTATTCTTGGCTGTATGTTTTTCTCATTTAGTGCTCTGAATATATCATGCCAGTTCTTTCTGGCCTGCCAGGTCTCTGGATATGTCTGCTGCAATATAATATTTTTACCATTGTATGTTACAGACTTCTTTTCCCAGGCTGATTTCAGGATTTTCTCTTTGTCACTAAGACTTGTAAATTTTACTATTAGGTGACTGGGTGTGGACTTATTCTTGTTGATTTTGAGGGGGTTTCTCTGCACCTTCTGGATTTTGATGCTTGTTCCCTTTGCCATATTAGGGAAATTCTCTCCAATAATTCTCTCCAATATACCTTCTGCTTCCTTCTCACTTTCTTCTTCTTCTGGAATCCCAATTATTCTAATGTTGTTTCATCTTATGGTGTCACTTATCTCTCGAATTCTCCCCTCGTGGTCCAGTATTTGTTTGTCTCTCTTTTGTACAGCTTCTTTATTCTCTGTCATTTGGTCTTCTATATCACTAATTCTTTCTTCTCCCTCATTTATCCTAGCAGTAAGAGCCTCCATTTTAGATTCTACCTCATTAATAGATTTTTAAAATTTCAACTTGGTTAGGTTTTAGTTCTTTTATTTCTCCAGAAAGGGCTTTTATCTCTCCAGAGAGGGTTTCTCTAATATCTTCTATGCCTTTTCCGAGCCCAGCTAGAACCTTGAGAATTGTCATTTTGAACTCTAGATCTGACATATTACCAATGTCTGTATTGATTAGTTTCCTAGCCTTTGGTATGGCCTTTTGTTCTTTCTTTTGTGGTGAGTTTTTCCACCTTGTCATTTTGTCCACATAAGAGTATATTAAGGAGCAAATAAAATACTGAAAGGGTGGCAAAGACCCCAGGAAAATGCACTTTAAGCAAATCAGAAGAGACCCCAAATCATGGGAAGGAGAAAGGGGATAAAAAGAAGTTCAGGAAAAAGAAATTAAAAAAAGAAAACAAATAAAGAAAAAATATAGGAAAGAAAAAAACATTTATATATTAGTTAAAGTAGTTAAAAATGTTAGAAAAGAAAAGGGTAAAAGTTAAAAAA
This sequence comes from Mustela lutreola, assembly GCF_030435805.1. Lineage (NCBI taxonomy): Eukaryota > Metazoa > Chordata > Mammalia > Carnivora > Mustelidae > Mustela > Mustela lutreola. Next base: position 4,598,247 of record NC_081294.1, on the reverse strand, counting down.
AACTTAGCAGAAGAAAAAACAATTAAAAAAATTAAATTAACCACAAGACTAAGGAATCATGGGGAGAAAGCCATGAGTTCCGTGCTTTGCTTTCTCCTCTACTGGAATTCTGATGCTCTTCTGGGTAGGTAAACTTAGTCTTGGCCGGATTTCTTATTGATCTTCTGAGGGAGGGGCCTGTTGTAGTGATTCTCAAGTGTCTTTGCCTGAGGTGGAATTGCACCGCCCTTACCAGGTGCCCAGCTAATTAATCTGCTTGGGTTTGCTTTCGGGAGGATTTGTCCCCTGATTGCTTTCCGTAGAGTTCCGTGTGACAGGAATGAAAATGGCGGCCTCCCATTATCCGGCCTGGAGGAGCCAAGAGCTTGGGGCCCCACTCCTCATTGTGCCCTCAGAGAAAAGAGCCCAATCCCTCCTGTCTCCTTGGCCTTTGGCCATGCTCCGAGCTTACCCAGCCTGCGACCGGTTCAAGGTAACTCTGAGCTGAGAGCTCACTCCTCAGCTCTGTCTCTGTAGCCAGCTTCCCCACTCTAATACCTGTGAGCTCTGCGACACTCAGACACCCCCGATCCTTCTGTGACCCCGCGGGACCTAGGGCCACGCTGGCCCCGTGTGGGCTTCACCCCGGTTTAGCCTCTGAAGTGATGTCCCTCAGCGGAACAGACTTTTAAAAGTCCTGATTTTGTACTCTGTTGCTCCCTCCGCTGCTTGCCGGGAGCTGGCCCCTCCCCCCGCGGTCTATCTTCCTGTTGCTTTGGATTCACTTCTCCACTGTTTCTACCTTTCAGAAAGTGGTCGATTTTCTGTTTCTAGAATTGCTGCTCTTCTTCTCTTTGGTCTACCATTAGATTTGTAGGTGTTTGCAATGGTTTGATAAGTTATCTAGCTGATCTCCTGCTACCTGATGTAGTCTCAGCCTGCTACTTCTCCACCATATTGAATCCTCCCCTTTTCATTGCCAGTTTGAATAACTTTTATTTCTCTTTGTTGTCTGATTGCTGTTGCTAGGACTTCTAACACTATGTTGAACAAGAAGGGTGAGAGTGGGCTTCCTTGTCGTGTTCCTGATCTCAAAGACAAGGCTGTCAGCCTTTCCTTATTAAGGATGATATCCACTGTGGGTTTTCATAAATATATTTTATGAAGTTGAGGAATGTTCCCTCTATTTCTATACTTTGAACCATTTTAATGAGGAATAGACAAAGATAAAGGAAACAAAAGTGAAAATGAACTTTTGGGACTTCATCAAGATCAAAAGCTTTTGCACAGCAAAGGAAACAGTCAACAAAACATAGAGGCAACCCATGGAATGGGAGAAGATATTTGCAAATGATACTACAGACAAAAGGCTGATATCCAAGATCTATAAAAAACTCCTCAAACTGAACACACACAAAACAGATAATCACATTAAAAAATGGGCAGAGGACATGAACAGACACTTCTATTATGACATACAAATGGCTAACAGATACATGAAAAAATGTTCATCATCACTAGCCATCAGGGAGATTCAAATCAAAACTGCATTGAGACACCACCTTATACCAGTTAGAATGGCCAAAATCAACAATACAGTAAACAACATGTGTTGGAGAGGATGTGGAGAAAGGAGAACCCTCTTACATTGTTGGTATGAATGTAAGTTGGTGCAACCACTTTGGAAAGCAATGTGGAGATTCCTTAAGAATTTAAAAATAGAGTTTCCTTATGATCCTGCAACTGCACTACTTGGAATTTACTCCAAATATACAGATGTAATGAAAAGAAGGGCCATCTGTACCCCAATGTTCATAGCAGCAATGGCTACAGTCGCCAAACTGTGGAAAGAATGAAGATGCCCTTCAACAGATGAATGGATAAAGAAGATATGGTCCATGTGTACTGGAGTACTTTGCCTCCGCCCAACTTTTGTATCAACATGGATGGATGGGACTGGAAGAGATTATGCTGAGTGAAATAAATTGACCCTAAAGCAGAGAGGGTCAATTATCCTATGGTTTTGCTTATTTATGGAGCATAAGGAATAATATGGAGGATGCGGGGAGATGGAGAGGAGAAGGGAGTTGGAATTGGAGGGGGAGATAAACATGAGAGACTGTGGACTCTGAGGAACTAACTGAGGGTTTTGCAGGGTAGGGGTGGGATGTTGGGTGAGCCTGGTGGTGGGTATTATGGAGGTCACGTATTGCATGGAACACTCAGTGTGGTGCATAAGCAATGAATTCTGGAACACTGAAAAGAAATTTAAAAAATAAATAAAATTTAAAAAAGAAGAAAAAGAAAAAAATAAATAAAGTTAAAAAAAAAAGTCAACCAAGCGTAGAAACTAATTTAAATGCAACTTTGGAAAAATACACTATAAGCCGAATTACATATGAAATGTATATATACCAAAAAAAAAAAAAAAAAAAAAGGCATCAGCAGATTCAAGGTCTGATGGTCAGATTCAAGGTCTACATGGCTGTTTCTTTCTATGACTTCATAGAGCAGAGGAGCAAGGGAGATTTGTAAGTTCTTTTTTTTTTTTTTTTTTTTTTAAAGATTTTATTTATTTATTTGACAGAGAGACCACAAGTAGGCAGAGAAGCAGGGAGAGAGAGAAGGGGAAGCAGGCTCCTTGCTGAGCAAAGAGCCCGATGCAGGGCTCTAACCTAGAACCCTGGGATCATGACCTGAGCTGAAGGCAGGGGCTTAACAACTGAGCCACTTAACCCACTTAACTCACAGGCACCCCTGTAAGGTCTTTTTTTATTGGGCCACCTCTACACCTTAGAGGGCTATCCTAAAGACCTGATCACCTTCCAGAGGCCCCTCCTCCGAACACCATGACACTGAGGTTTAAGATGTCAGTATAGGGCTTTTGGGTGAACACAAACATTCACTCCATAGAACCATCTGTTTTTGCATGTTGTCTCTTTACCCACTTAACATAGTAATCGTGCTTATTTAAACATACTAATACTTAACGTATGGATCATAGTTATTTAAAATTCTCTGGCTGCTAATTCCAACATCATCGTTTTTGAGTCTGATCATCATGTGGCATTGCCTGTTTAGACTGTTTTTCTCTTACCTGTTTGCATATTTATCTGTGTTTTGAAGGTTGAGTAACAAGAATGGAGCTAAATAGGTCTTGAGTGTGAAGATTTATGTTAATCAGGCTAGGAGTTAGGCTGCTTTTTATGGGCTGCTTTTTGTTTGTTTTAATGTTAGCTATAACTATAGATGCAAGGGGCTTACAGTGTCTCCGGTTTCAGTGTTTTTGTCTCTCCTATTGTCTTTACTTATTTTTTAATTTTTTATTATGTGATTTTAATCACCATACAGTACATCATTAGTTTTTGATGCACTGTTCCATGATTCATTGTTTGCGTATAACACCCAGTGCTCCATGCACTCTGTGCCCTCCTTAATACCCATCACCTGGCCAACCCCCCCCACCAACACCCTCAGTTTGTTTCCTGTTGTCCATAGTTTCTCATGGTTCATCTCCCACTCTGATTTCACCCCCCTTCATTTTTCCCTTCCTTCTCCTAATGTCCTCCATACTATTCCTTATGCCCCACAAATAAGTGAAATGATAATTGACTTTCTATGATAATTGACTTTCTCTGCTTGACTTATTTCACTCAGCATAATCTCCTCAAGTTCCATCCATGTTGATGCAAAAGTTGGGCATTCATTCTTTCTGATGGGTAATATTCCGTTGCATATATGAACAGACATTTCTTCAAAGAAGACATACGAATGGCTAACAGACACATGAAAAAAATGTTCATCATCATGACCAGCAATTGCACTCCTGGGTATTTACCCTGAAGATACAGTCATAGTGAAAAGAAGGGCCACATGCACCCAAATGCTCATAGCAGCAATGTCCATAATAGCCAAACTGTAGAAAGAGCCATTTGATTTGATTCAAATCAAAGCCACATTGAGATACCACCTTACACCAGTTAGAATGGCCAACAAGACAGTAAACAACATATGTTGGAGAAGATGTGGAGAAAGGGGAACCCTCTTACACTGTTAGTGGAAATGCAAGTTGGTGTAGCCACTTTGGAAAACAGTGTGGAGGTTCCTCAAAAGGTTAAAAATAGAGCTACCCTATGACCCAGCAATTGCACTACTGGGTATTTATCCCAAAGATACAGTCATAGCAAAAAGAAGGGCCACATGCACCCCAATGTTCATAGAAGCAATGTCCACAATAGTGAAACTGTGGAAAGAGCCGAGATGCCCTTGAGCAGACAAATGGATAAAGAAGATGTAGTCTCCTGTTGTCTTTAACTTCCCTTAGAACTCTTCTTAGAGTGCTTATGGTGGTGTTGGCTCTGTTCCATGCTCATACTGGAGTCCTGGTGGAGCTGTTGGCGGGTGTAGGGAATGGGGAGTGTTCCCGTGTCCCGTAATCTGATCAACAGGGACTGGAGCCTGGTCTTGGGGTTGTGGCTTTTACCAGTTTCTCTCCATGGGCACGGGTTACCCCCATGGCCCTTCTTTGCTTCCCTCCTTTTTTTTCCTCAAAGGCTGACTCTGTTGACTCTTTTTCCCCTTAGGTGAGACAGCTAGCTGGGGCTGGAGCAGGATGAAAGCCCCTGACACACCTGGGATAAGGTTCTGGCAGTGTGTTTTTTCCTGAGGCATAAGCCTTTGCTATGGAGATGGTCTGGGCATATTTCTTGATGATTATTCTTGTCTTCTCCCTGCCATGGCCATGAGGGGATCTCTTTTAGGTCTTCACCACAGAAACCCAGTGTGACTTCTGGTAGTAAAGTCCATGAGAATGTTCACCCTCCCACCCCCAGAGGTGTGGTTTCCAGGAATTTCCTACTCTCTTGCTGGTCCACCCTTAGCCTCCAGCAGTTCGAATTGCTGTTTAAGTGTTCCCACCAGTTGGCATCTTCAGGGGCTTCCACTCCAGGCAAGCAGATCTGCGTTGCCCTCTCTCTCTGGTTGTGCCATCTCTCCTCTCCAGGTTTGGGGGTGGTGGTCTGTCCTTCAAGCTCAACTTTTCTGCTAGGTTCAAGAAAAATTTTTGATTTTCATCAAAGGAGAAAATTGCACAGTTGCCCCAGATTTGGATCACTTTTTAATCGGGATCTCAGGTGTGATGCAAATGAGTCCATCTTGCATCTGTTCCGCTCCCATTTATGCTTGTCTTTACTCCTCCACTAGCTTCCTTTTGCTTCTGGGGCTAGGACCCATCTGTTTCCTTTCCCTAGTCCCTTCTGAAGCTTTCTGGAAAGGGATGTAAAAGCCCTTCTTAATTGTAGTTCCAGGGTAGAAGAAGCAAAGCTGATCCTGCATCAGTGGGCTGAAAATGGGAAGAGGGGAAAAGGGGTTATAGCACAGAGGTCTTTCTGAGGGACCATCATAGGCCTTGGTGACCAGCAGGTAGGATGAGGGTGAGGGGGTGGAGGTAGAGGTAGGAGAAAGGGCATCACAATTTCAGGCCGTTGATTGGCTGGATTAATCATAGTTTAGGTATACTCTGAGCATACCTAGTAAGTGGACAGGTCGTCCTGGGATGCTGGGAAAGTCCAGCCGACTGCTGCACCTGAAACAGAAGAATTGCTGTGATCACATCTGTGCTTCTGCAGGGCGACCTCGGAGGGTGGAAAGAGGACCCAGAGTGGCAGGTCATTGGGAGGTTCGTTGCAGGAAGGTAGATGCCTGTCTTGTCTTGTCTCCGGTCTTGACGGAGACCCAGAGGGGATGGGTCAGGTGCTGAGACTGAGCAGGTGTTGGAAGGAAACAGCAAAGTTGCTCGCAGATCTCCTTGCATGCTTTGCTGTGAAAAGAAACTCAATAAAAGCTACATTTTCAAAAAAACATTAACATTAGTCTTTTCTTCTGAGAAATAAATGCCCCTTCCTTCCTTCCTTCCTTCCTTCCTTCCTTCCTTCCTTCCTTCCTTCCTTCCTTCCTTCCTTCCCCTGCACTAACAAGAAACAGAGTTAAGGTTGAGCCTCGTGCCCAAGGCTGCAGTTCTCATCCCCGCGATCCAATATTAAAGGTGCACATGGGGAAATGGATGCCCGGGTGGGACCGCAGAGTCCCCCACAGGCTGCGGGAATGAAACACTCTGTGCCCTGAATCGTGAGCAGGCTTTGAAATCCCAGATGTGCTTCTACTTGAATCTGTTTTAGAATGGTGACAAATCAATATGAAAACGTTTATATGCTAGGAGCAACTTTGAAAAAAAAAATGTCTTCACTCCCCTGAAACAACCAGGTTTGAAGGTCTCCCACCCATGGGTGTGTGGTCCAGGCACAGTGCCGCTCTCCACCCTGAGCCGTGAGATGCCCGTCCTCCTTCCGGACCCTCCAAGCCCACGCTGGGTGTAAGTGGTGTCGGTCCAGAATCCACAGTCGTCAGGGTTTATGGGAGCATGAAGGAGCAGGTGTAGCCACATTGGGGGAAAAGGAGAACTTTAGACTTTTACAAAGTAATTCAGGCTTATTACTTTTAAATATATGAACTAACCCAAGCTGGCCAGAGAAAGGGCTGCCCCCCTGAAAGGGCTTGACTTGATAAAGCATCATTCTAATTCTTGTTCATATTTCCATAACCCTGTTTCCATGTATGGTCTGTTCAGATAGGTCTAAAAACAATTCATTTTCTTGACTTTCTTTATAATATACACATTTTAGCTTAGACACTGGTTTTTCAGATTCTAAGGAAGGGACTTTTGCACTGGCCCTTTGCAGATGGCAGCTGGCCACTGGCAGGTCCCATGCTCTGGATGCCGAGGACAGTGACGGATGAGCACATCTCCCAGGACACACCGTGAGAACCCCCTGAAGGAGTGTGTGCAGATGCTGAAGAACCTAACAGGTTCATCCTGCCCCGGAAGACCCTCCTTCCCAATTAACCCCACATACATAGTTAGCATTGATTAAGGACTATGGAGATGAATATACAGCAGTCCTGTCCTTGGGCACCAGGAGTCCAGTTGGAGAGACAGGGAGGTGGTGGGGGGCATGTTGTGCAGGAGGAGTCACCCCAGGAGGAAGCCCTGGGTCTACAGGGACGAGTAGTGCATTCTGCCTCCTGTGGAAGTGAAGGCTCGGGAGAGTTACATGGAAGTGACTTTTGGTTTGGGTTATGATAAAGGGGTTGGTTGAGAAACAGGACCCAAGATGAAGGAGCGATAAAGGCCCGGGCCATGCTGGGTGGGAAGCATTAGTGCAGTGTGGTTGGGCAGGGGTGGCGCCTCTGTGTGTGGGAGGGGGAGAGGCTTTCATCAGTGTCGTGACATGTGGAACCAGACAGACAGCGGCAGGAGCTGAGACCACGGGGGGCTTCAGGGACACAGCAAACAATTTAGACTCTATTCTAATGACTTGGCGAGCTGGCTAATGGCCTTCAACTTTTTTCTGTAACTTTTTACCTGAAATAATTTTGGACTTAACGCGAGAGTTACAAAGATAGCACACAGAGTTCCTGCACAGCCTTCCCCTCACTTCCTCTACTGGTCCTATCTGTGCGACCCTGGCACATTAGACGGAATCAGAAACTGACCACAGTGTAACATTACCGACTCAGCTGCAGACGAGGGACAGTCCGTCAGTTTCCCACGTGCGTCCTCGGCTGTTGAGGCCTCCAGGGCAGGTTCGCGATGCTTCCAGTCCTCGTGTCTCCCCAGTGTCTGCCAGTCTCTCCCTCGGGTCTTGCTCTCATTTTGCTGATGTGTTTGGAGACTATTGGCCAAGCGTATTTACTGTAAAATATCCTTCCTCCCTCCCCCTCTCTCTTTTTCTCCTTCTTTCCTTTCACCCTCCATCCTTCTTCTCTTCCTTCTTTCATTTTTGAACATTCTCTTACCTTAGGGCACCACCAACTGCTCCAGACTCTTCTCGTGATGCACGTCCCTTGCCCCTAGCTAACTTGGCTTCTAAACAGGGACTGAGTGGCATGACAAGGGACGTGTTTGGCAAGATCCACTTCGTGGAGGGCAGATGGGTGTGTAGCGGGGTCACTACGGCACTCATCAGGCTGTAGATGAGCAAGCCAGAGCTGAGTCAGTGGCATCAAGGGTGCAGGAACAGGGGAGCACAGGTAGGTGGAGAAGAAGTGGCATCAGCAGGGCTCCAGGCTGTTTGGGGGAAAAGGAGCTGCAGTATGTGATCAGTGGGTTTCTGTGATATTGGTCGGTGGGCCATTGGTTCATGGGACTGGAAACTCAGGAGGGGGCTTGGCTTTGCTTTTTTGGCTTCCAACAGCAATATCATCACATAAGTTTTCAGCACGCTTCCTCTGGGCTCTTCTGGTGCTGTCTCCTCAGCTCTCGGGATCCTCTCCTTTCTTATCAGAATTAACGGAGTTGCCTTGCTTCTTGCAAGTGGGGCCTCACTGCTCAGATGGTCCTTTGTATCCGAGATGTGGAAGGATGATGTTCTTTCTTGCTCTGCCAGGCATTGTTACAGGAAACAGGAAGGAAACATCACACCCAGGTAACTGCTGTCACGAAGCTGACCATTCTAGGATATATAATAAACTAGCGAATCCAGAAACAACCCAGAATATTCTAGGTAGTGAAATAAGTGTGATGCAGGACACACAGCGGAGTAATCTGATGCAAAGTGACTGAGGAGGGGGAGGGGTAGTTCTGATCCAGTGTTCTTCGCATGTCTCATTAAAGCTGGAGGGGGGCGGGGGCTTTTGAGCCAAGACCTGCAGGGAAGATCCAAGGAAAGAACATTTCAGGCAAAGGAGTGGCTCGAGCACGATCACCGAGAGGGGGATGGGCTTGAGTGTGTATCTTAGGAACCAAGAGAGAGAACCCATGGGGCTGAAAAATGGTGCGTTGTGTGGAAGAGGGCAGACGAGGTCAGACGGGAGACAGTGTGTGTGGACCAGTCAGCTAGAGGGCAAGGGTGAATTCTGTTTTAGGGGAAGTAGAAAGCCACTGAAGACTTTACTTAAAGGAGTAATATGGTCTGATCTTTTGTTGTTGTTTGTTTGTTGGAGAGAAAGAGTGTGAGTGGGACGGGGGAGCAGAGGGAGAGAGAGAATCTTAAGCAGGCTCCATGCTCAGTACGGACACTGATGTGGGGTTCCATCGCATGACCCTCAGGATCCGATTTATGTTTTTAAAAATTCACCCTAGACTTTGTGGTCTCAGGGTGATAGGAAGGCAGCAGCAGGTGCCAAGAGTTGAGAAGTGAGAAATGCTAAAGGGTTTGAAGAGGGTGGTGGAGATGGGCATGAGAGAGGAGGACATGTTTGGGAAATATTTTGAAGGTAAAATGACAGAATTTGCTGATGAAGTAGGAGCAAAAATCAGGGATGAAATCTGAGTTTTGGCTTGAACAACTGGGACCTGAGGACAGTTCCCTGAGGGGCAGATATGGAAGGACTGAGTTTGCAGAGAGGCAATGAAGAGTGTCATCTTGGGTATGTTAATCTGTGATGCTGCTCAGGAATCCTCATGTTGAGACATGTTGAGAACCTAGCTGTGAGTTTGGAGCTCCAGTGAAATATTAATTTGAGAGTTGCCCCTCTGAGGCTGGTGTTTCAAATGTTGGGACTTGAAGGGGTCACTGTAGGAGAAGGTGCAGATGGAGACCTTGATTTTTGTGCCTTCAGAGTCTCAACCCCCAATGATTGCTTTAGCCATACAAGGTGGTAAATTTTATTATATACAAATAAAACAACAGGGCCCTAATCATAAGGAGACTATGCTGTCTATCTGGGTTGAGATGGATAAAAAAAGCAATAAAATTATCGCAAAACCAAAAGCTAAGAAACTGCTGACATGCCCATAGTCCCTTGTCCCTGGGACCAAAGAGGACCCGCAGTGACACTGGGCCCTTCCTGGGACTTGCATTCAGAAGAGCAACAGGAGAGGAGAGAAGCAGAGCCATGAGAGGCAGGAAGGGGAAAACGAAATGCCTTCCATCTAACTTCTCTTAAGGAGAATGCTTAAAATAAGATTTCTTGCTTTTATCAAATCAGTAAGGGTGGTGGGACCAGAGAAATCTAACAGAGGAAGGGAGGTGGAGGGTTTTGGGAAATAATCTGGGGCAACCCCCAGGAGAGACTGGGGACCTGGGCCAAGGTCTCAGAGCCAACACTGGGAGGTCCTGGCAGATCCACTAAGGTGATGGCCTCTGAGGAGTAGGTCAGCATGGGAGACCAGAAAGTGGACATTTAAGAGGGCGAGCCTGGGGAGGTGAGCACGAAGTGCGCACAGAATGTCCAATAAAGTCTCAGCGGCAGTTTACTCCACAATAGCATATCCAAGGCAGTGATGGAACAAGGACCTGAAGAGAAGGCACACTGAAGATGACCATTCAAGTGTGCCAGGTTGGGTAACATGGCATTAGGAATGGGCTGGATTGACTCTGATGGGGACTGTCCCCACGTAGGATGCTCTAATTCAAGAACACGCAGGCAAGATTCTGCTGAGTGGCGGATGCTTTGGGGAGATTCTGAACTTCCTGATTTCATCTCCGCCACTGTGGGATACTTCCCTAGATGAAATCTGGTGGTACATTCTTGAAAAACAAATGTTGGAGGTTGGAACGCTAACAGAAGCTGGAAGGAAGGAAGATTTGGAATTCCAGCAACTGGGCTGGCTTTCCATTTCATGGGGGAAGGAACCAAATAAGAAGCAGTTTGAAATGTTAGAACTCGGCTGCGCCTTCCTGCAAGTGGTGGCAAAGAGAAGCTGGAAATAAAACACAAGACGCATGCTCCCCCATTTCAGGAAGAAGACGGGCGTAACAGAGACGCGCTAAGCAGAGCCTGGAACACAGTCGCGCTGAAGACGGTCTCTACGAACTCACACGTCTGGAGGCTTGCAAGTGGCAGACGCTGGAGGTGCTGATGTGACTTGATCATGAGTCCGCCGGGGGTGGTTCTCCACTGGGTGGGAATGAGGGGAAGGTGTCCAGTGGGGCGTGTTTGCAGAGTCCTCCAGTTTCACGGCAGGGAGGGACAGTGGCCATCATGGTGGCCTGGCTGGACTCGTAAGAGAAACCATCAAACATTTGACAGAGCCCATGGTCCCGGGAGCCCTGGGGCAGGAAGGATAGAGGGACATCAGGGGAAAAGGGAGATGGAAAGCATTTGTGTCTGCGGCAAGGGATGGGGCCTCAAGGTGAGACCTGGAGATCAGCGTTCGGCTGCTGCAAACTTCTGATCTTCGACGGAGGGACACTCATCTGCAAGGATTCTTGGACAGGGAGGCCCGGCACACATTTTCCCCTGTGTTTGGTAAGAGCACTTCCAAGAGCAGCCATGATGGAGAACTGGATTCATGCGGGCTCGTGTCACCGGCTGCAGACTACATTCAGGGCTGGCGGCACGCGCCCCACACTCTGAAGGGCCCCATACGCTCTCCACGGTCACCAGTTTGAAATCATTGATCACTTTCTATCTGAATGCGTGCTTTGTGCATGACATCCGGTGGGACGAGCAAGCATGCGTATGAGCAGAGACGGCCTAGGCCATGAGCAGGGCCACCATCCCTGCCTCCTTCGTCCAGGTGGTGTCGGTCGGCCCATGGGCTCTCTGTGTGTGGGATCTGAGTGTTCTCAATTTTGGGGTGTGCCGCCAGGGCTGAGGTTGTCTTCTAGTTTTGGTTAACTCTTTAGATTCTTAAAGAGTGAAGATTTTAAGCGCTTGGGAGTTGAATGAACTCAGTCTCTGAGGTCTGGCAGGACCCGTAACGACTTGTAGGGCAGACGACTCCGGCTCAGCTTCTGAAGGAGCCTCACGGTGCTTGCGTTTGGAAGGGAGCAGAGCAAACGGCCTTACTTTTTTTGGCAGTTTAATTTCTTTATTTTGTCATTATTATTATTATTATTATTGTTATTTTTTACACATTCTCCCTAAAGCCTTAGAGTGAATGTAGCCCTGCCAACATCTGATTTCAAACTTCTGGCCCCCAGAACTATGAGAAATACATTAAAAAAAATTTTTTTTCAATTTATTTATTTTCAGAAAAACTGTATTCATTATTTTTTCACCACACCCAGTGCTCCATGCAATCCGTGCCCTCTATAATACCCACCACCTGGTACCCCAACTTCCCACCCCCCTGCCACTTCAAACCCCCCAGATTGTTTTTCAGAGTCCATAGTCTCTCGTGATTCACCTCCCCTTCCAATTTACCCCAACTCCCTTCTCCTCTCTAACACCCCTTGTCCTCCATGATATTTGTTATGCTCCACAAATAAGTGAAACCATATGATAATTGACTCTCTCTGCTTGACTTATTTCACTCAGCATCATCTCTTCCAGTCCCGTCCATGTTGCTACAAAAGTTGGGTATTCATCCTTTCTAATGGAGGCATAATACTCCATAGTGTATATGGACCACATCTTCCTTATCCATTCGTCCATTGAAGGGCATCTTGGTTCTTTCCACAGTTTGGCGACCGTGGCCATTGCTGCTATAAACATTGGGATACAGATGGCACTTCTTTTCATGACATCTGTATCCTTGGGGTAAATACCCAGGAGTGCAATTGCAGGGTCATAGGGAAGCTCTATTTTTAATTTCTTGAGGAATCTCCACACTGTTCTCCAAAGAGGCTGCACCAACTTGCATTCCCACCAACAGTGTAAGAGGGTTCCCCTTTCTCCACATCCTCTCCAACACATGTTGTTTCCTGTTTTGTTAATTTTTGCCATTCTAACTGGTGTAAGGTGATATCTCAATGTGGTTTTAATTTGAATCTCCCTGAGGGCTAGTGATGATGAACATTTTTTCATGTGTCTGATAGCCATTTGTATGTCTTCATTGGAGAAGTGTCTGTTCATACCTTCTGCCCATTTTTTGATATGATTGTCTGTTTTGTGTGTGTTGAGTTTGAGGAGTTCTTTATAGATCCTGGATATCAACCTTTTGACTGTATTGTCATTTGCAAATATCTTCTCCCATTCTGTGGGTTGCCTCTTTGTTTTTTTGACTGTTTCCTTTGCTGTGCAGAAGCTTTTGATTTTGATGAAGTCCCAAAAGTTTATTTTCGCTTTTGTTTCCTTTGCCTTTGGAGACATATCTTGAAAGAAGTTGCTGTGGCTGATATTGAAGAGATTCCTGCCTATGTTCTCCTCTAGGATTCTGATGGATTCCTGTCTCACGTTGAGGTCTTTTATCCATTTTGAGTTGGTCTTTGTGTACGGTGTAAGAGAATGGTCGAGTTTCATTCTTCTACAGATAGCTGTCCAGTTTTCCCAGCACCATTTATTGAAGAGACTGTCTTTATTCCACTGTATATTTTTTCCTGTTTTGTTGAAGATTAATTGACCATAGAGTTGAGGGTCCATATCTGGGCTCTCTACTCTGTTCCACTGGTCTATTTTTAAATTTAGTTTCATAACACTTAATGAGCATTGTCAGTATTACAGATATTCTTTAAACTTAAATGTTTCATTGACGCATTTTTGTCCTTCGTAAAACTTCCGAGACAGTAGATTTTGGACTCTAATTCCTTTGGCTTAGACGTTTTTTGCTTTCATTCCTCTGGATTTTAACTGATGAGTAGAAGGGGATTCACTTCTGGAAGTTAATCCTGAGAAGCTGTTCTGTGAGGGAGTTTATGTTCAAATCGGAGGCATCTCAGACTGCAGGCATTTTATTATTCGATTCCTGTCCTTGTCACTTCAGCTCACTGTGCCACCGGGCCTCCCCCTCATCTGACCTCATGGTCCTCTCCACTGAGGGGCACACGCAGTTGCACGCTCACATTCTCTGCTCTCGTCCCCCTGGACCCTACATTGCCTGAAGAGGCCGACCGCGTGCCCTGGCCCTCACTGTCCCCTCTCTCCGGAGGATCTTGCCCTCCTCCTCTGTTGTACAAACTCAAGGCTCGTGGCGAATGCCACTTCTGTCCTGGGACGTGCTGTCCCTCTCCTCTTTCAGCCAGTCTTGCACACCTCCCCCACAGGCAGAAGGGGGAGTCCAGCTGGGACTTGGCCGCCGTGACCCCTGCAGCCCCGCATTTCTAGACCTTGGCCTTCCTGGGGCCTGACCTTCACCTCGGCCCTTTCCAAGGTTGTCTGATCTCAAGAAGAATGATATCTATCACAGGCACTGCTGGCTTCTTAGTTTATAATGAGTCAGCTCAAGGGGAGGGATTCTATAGGGAGTGTGGGAGCCATTGCTGGGTGATCTTAGAAACTGGCACACCGCAGACTTGATGAGTCTTGATAGGTCACTAATTGCTCATTTCTCCAGTAAAAATAACATATGTGGTCCCTTAGATTTTTGAGTCTTTTCCTTGGAAAACTATGGACAAACCCAGCTCCTCTGATTCTAGGTCCTAATTTTGGAGTGCTCCCGATTTCTTTCTGGATATGGCTCTCCTAGCAGGTATTTGGAAGAGCAGGGTGATTTTTATTTTTGTCACTTCTGAGGACGCTACTGGCAACCTGGCGGGTTTTGGCCAGGGCTGTGGGGCACACTCATGCTGTGGGGACAGACTTGCACAGTGTTGCTCGCGGCCACATGGTTTCTCAGGAGAGCATGCTATACCATAGATTAGGTTTCTTTTTAGTAAGTTAAAGTTATAATTACAGTCCAGCTGCCTCCAGCATACTTCCAGGTTATGTTTTGGGCAAAATTTTTTATGTGTCTTTGTGTGAAGTGACCATTTCTAGATAGCATATAAGTGGTCTCTGGGAACCCGAGGGGGAAGAAAAGCGGCTTCTAAATGACACCAAGAACAGAAGGCTGCGGCTTAGGGTGTGGAAGAGAAAATGATTCTAGAAAAGTTTTTCTGTGGCTACTTGATGAAAGTTAGACCCGTTCCGTCACTGTCAGTACCGGGTGTTTCAGGGTCGATGTGGTGCTTGGGCAGGCTGACCTCTCTCCAAGTCAAAATAGCTCTGACTGCATTATTTTGTGGGGTTCCCCTCATCCAATGTATTGATGAGCCCTATAGATTTTCCTTTCTGCTTCTCTCTTGGATCCGTCTCCCCCTTTCTACTGCCACTTCACAGCCCACCCTACCAACAACTATTTCTTGACTTTATACCATGTGCCAGCCACCATCCTAATAATCTCTGATTTAAGCCTTGCCTTTTTGGCTTATTTGGTTTCTGTCTCCCAGGCTAGGCCCATTCCAGTTACTTCTTCCTTCTTACAATCTCAAGGAATCATGTCAGCTTATTGAGCAGAACCCTTTACTTCTCCTGCGCCTTCTGTGGTTCAAAATCCTTCTCCAGCGTGATTCTAAACCAGCTTTCATGTCCAATCCCTGACTCCCAGCCCACTGTCCTTCCAGAAGGACGGGCTTCCCTGAGCTTGCTTTCATCTTTACTGTGTTTAATCCAAGTTTTCTTCCTAAATTGCTTCCCCCATCTCTGCCCACTGAAATAGAACTCATCCTATAAACACCTTGCTAAATCATTTCTGCTTCACAAAACTTTTGAAATTTTTCCTGAAGAGATATAATGTGTTCCCTTTTAAGGTGGAGAGAGACGTCCTTCCCTTGCTTTAAGTTTCCATGTAGACTGATTCCCATCAGGTAGCACTCCTATGTCTTCCCTGTGCCTATGTTCAGTAAGTATTTTTTGAATTGGGGTCATTATGGAGTTGCCATAGTTCTCTGGATGTTGAGTGTCACTGAGGACAGGATAGGTGCTTTGTTTCTCTTGGGACTTTGAAAGTAGGACATGAGACATCTGTGGCATCGACAGATTGATATATTCAAGTGTTAGCACTCCCCTATTCTTTTTTTTTTTAGATTTAATTTTATTTTTTCAGTGTTCCAAGATTCATTGTTTATGCACCACACTCCGTACTCTATGCAGTACGTGCCCTCCTTAATACCCACCACCAGGCTCACCCATTCCCCCACCCCTTCCCCTCCAAAACCCTCAGTTTGCACTTCCCTATTTTTTTTTAAAGATTTTATTTATTTGACAGAGATAGATCACAAGTAGGCAGAGAGGCAGGCAGAGAGAGAGAGGGAGAAGCAGGATCTCTGCTGAGCAGAGAGCCTGATGTGGGGCTCGATCCCAGGACCCTGAGATCATGACCTGAGCCAAAGGCAGAGGCTTAACCCACTGAGCCACCCAGGCGCCCCAGCTGAAACTCTTTTGTTTGATGCTGTTAATACTGTCTTATGAGATTTGTGTAATTTAAAAAATATGAAGGAATAGTATCTATAGTGATCCATTTCTTACAGCCCTAATATTGATGGGATTATAAAGCCTTTCTTATTATGCATCATAAATAACTCAACATATAATATCATGGGTGTTTACCATTTGTTTTTTACCAACCACGACTAACAGATCTACAGACATACAGAATCCATGTGTGTCACATGATGCATGAACCTTTACTCACCATATGTTTTTTTCTTAAATGGATGTGTTTTTGACCATGGCTGTTTGTATTTGAGTTAGAGGAAACCCATGGCGACCATCTCTTAGTGTTACTCAATGAATACCATGGCTTTGGAGACTGACAACCTTTTGTGGTCTTTAACTAAGGAGAAATTGGTTTTTTCCCTTATGTGATTAACTAATGTTGGAATTAAAGATAATTTTTTCCCTCCACATCACTGTTTTATAAAGAATGAAAAAGAAATTTGAAGAATCTGCCCAAGTTGCCACATTAAGGATATGTAGTAGAGGATCTAAGAGAGCCTGTTGCCAGCCACCATAGCGGTGGTCCTATTTCAGGGCCATAAGGGCTAAGAGAGATCACTCCCAGCCCAGCTCCACTATCAGGAAGAAACTGGAGCAGTGATGCCAAGATATTTTCTGCCCAAAAGAATATCTTTGTGTGCCAGATCCTGTGCTGGGTGGAAAGTTGTTCCACATCACCCCTAGAGTGATAACAAGTGGGGATCTGTAAGAAATACGAGTTTTGCCTGGCTCTTATTCAGGGCAGTTCCCCCATGTCCCAAGGTTGAGGCGTGAGCAGGTGTGCGCCCACGTCACCTGCTCCTCCTGCTGGTTGGATGCTCCAGAAGCAGACTGTGAGACTGAGTTTAGCATCAGGACAGGTATTAAGGAAGCCCCTTGTATCAACAGCTCTTGGAAGGGTAAGGGAGGAAGCAGGATTGGGCTGAGATGTACCCTGAGGATGGTCTTGGCCAACTCCACGAGAGCTCTGAAGCAAAAATGGCCCTTCGAAGTTGTCCTGAAGTGACTAACGTAGCCAGGGTCCTTTACACCCCTGCTCAACCGGCGTTAGAGGTGATCCTGTGCTGGGGAAGTAATGATCTTGGCCGAAGAGGTTCAGTAGAGACTTTCATGTCTGCCATGTATGAGCTAGGAAATGGTGCACATGGAAGATCCATGTGGGACCCTGTCCATTTTGGGCCCCCACTTGTCTAGGAAAAATTACTTTGGTAGGTTAGCCTTTTCTGATGGCTCTGAGGTTCAGACCTCTAATAGAGGGGTTGAAGGTATTTTGGGATAGGGTCATCTTGGGGTTCTTTTCAATAATCCTAAGCATCCCAACTCAGAAACCCGAGAGTCAAGGTCTCAGAAGCTGTGTCCTTGAGATATGTTTTTGAGAGCATCCTGCCTCCTTGAGATTCAAATAGGCAATTTGCTGTCAGACTTGATCCCTCCTGCTTAGTGTGTCAAGTCACATTTAAAGAGACTAAGGTGAAACTAGAAAGCCTTTTCATATTCCAAATAAAACTTAGCAGTACGATTCCAAGAGAGGTCAAAATGACTCTCTAATTATTTAAACACAGAGCTGACAGTGTGTATAAACACGGTTTGAGACAGTCATTATCTAGGCCAGCTCTCAGGGAACTTCTGCTGCCGCCTTCCTGTTGCCTCCGCTGGAATGAGTGACATTTACAACCTTTAAACACACGGATGAAAGAGGGATTGCAGCTGCCTCCCCAGGTGATGCGACGCTGCTTGGAAATGTCGGTCGGTAGCGATATTACTTCCATCCTCTGCAGTTCATTACTGCAGCTTAACTTTCCGATTTCCATGGAAAATATTCTCTAACATGAACTTCACGTTGGTAACTGTTTTGTGGAGCTTCGATACAGAAGTGCATTTTAAACTAGTCCTCAGAAATAATTTCTCTGTGCACTGTAATGAAATCAGATTAATCCTGGTTTACAGCAGATGTTTGTTTAAAACAGATTTAAAAAACAAGTAAAACAGGCATGACCATGGCCATTTATATATAACCAAAGAATTAATTGTGAGTAGTTAGATTTGTGAGGTTCCTTTGAACCTTGCGTTTTTGTTTTATTTGAGATTACTAAGCAGATGTGTTTTATTTGAGAGTACTCTAACAAATGGAGGAAAAAAGCACCTTGTAGTTTCAACAGTTACGAATACCTCACAACTCTATGTTTGCCAGTTTTGTAACCATTTCATGGGCAGTAGATATCTCTTAGTGGTGAAGATGGCATGTCGTGCTGTGCATGGAAGCAATAATGGGGAGAAAACAGGAAGTGCCCAGTTGAGGGTCTTGGGTTTGTCTGGTGCCAGACAGCGGGGCCCATGGGCCACTTCCCTTTGCCCAGGTCTTCCTTGATGTTGTACGGTGTTATGTTTCAATTCCAGATTGCCCCAAATTAGAATGTTAAAACTATGCCATTGCAGAAATACCCATGCTGCCCATCGCCCCCTGCCCTGCTTCTGTGCAAGGCTGCGATCATTGCTTGGGTGGTGAGCACGCCTGTACCTGAATTAGCTTTAGGCTCTAGAGGTTCTCGGGGGGAAATTTTCATTTATTAGTTGGATGTAAGACTTGGATTCAAGGCTTTTGGATGACAACTGGCCATTGTCTGTTGTATGTGTTCTTAAACAATAATTTTAGGAAATGGTAGAATAACCATTCTCATAAACATAAAATTAACACACCTCAAAGAATTTATTTCACTCTTTAATCAAGGAGGAAATCAGTATGATATTATAACTGGTAAGTAATCACCTGCCGGTAATCAAGTGAATCTCCACCAGACACAGCTTGCTTCGTGTGGGCAAAAATCACTAGCATTACTGTCACTCTTCTGCCACGGACATAGCTGTGTAATTGCTCAGGCAGAGATCACCTGGGAGCAGTCATATTTGCTCACTTCAAAGTCTTTTATGCTTTTTCCTGACACTATATTTTGAATGCTACCTTTGGACTACACTTTAATACCTCACATAAAGTTTGCCTATGAAATGAACATGCTTAAATTGTTCTACTTTGAATTCATATGTGGTGAAATACACCTGAGCTTAGCAACAGAATAATTCTGTTTTACACAAATAATTTTGGAGCTAAAATCATAACCTTCTTCCATTCCTTCTTCCAACTGGACACATTTAGAATTAATTAAAAAAAAAATACGTTTAGTTTGGGATAATATGGCAGTGTAGGATTTCTATCCCCAACCCGCCCAGGAACTTCTAATAAAGTCACTAATGGTGTCCAATAGAGAAGCCTTGGATGGAGGTCATGAGACTTGCATGTTCCTTTCTGAATGGCTGCAAGACCTAGAACCATTTTCTTTTAAATGTCTCTGGATTTGGGTTTCTTCAACCATAAAGAACAGTATGTTTGTACTTATGATTCTTTCAGCAAAAGACTGAGTGATTCTCTTTACCATCTATCTCCACTGTGAGTACTGAATACTGAGCATGTTCCTCAGAAAATGGCACATAGTCCCTGTCCAGGGTCATCAGAAATATCTTGGAGCCTTGGCCCAGTAGCCGCTCCCTTCACCAGCTCTGTTGAATCTTTGTTTCTCCTATCAAATTCACATCTTCGCTTTTATTTTTTTATTTTTTATTTTTAGTTGGTGTTTTTAAAAAATTTTCATTTATTTTAAAAATTTCTTTTCAGTGTTTTAGAATTCATTGTTCATGTACCACACCCAGTGCTCCATGCAATCTGTGCCCTCAATAATACCCACCACCAGGCTCTCCCAATCTCTCATCCTCCGCCCCTCCAAAACCCTCAGTCTATTTCTCAGAGTTCACAGTCTCTCATGGTTCGTCTCCCCCTCTCATGGTTCGTTCTTCCAACTCCCTTCTCCTCTCCATCTCCACATGTCCTCTGTGTTATTCCTTATACTCCACAAGTGAAACTATGTGATAATTGACTTTCTCTACTTATTTCACTCAGCATAATCTCCTCCAGTCCTGTCCATGTTGCTACAAAAGTTGGATATTCGTCCTTTCTGGTGGAGGCATCATACTCCATTGTATATATGGACCACATCTTCATTATCCATTCATCTGTTGAAGGAAATTGGTTCATTCCACAGTTTGGTGACTGTGGCCATTGCTGTTATGAACATTGGGGTCCAGATGGCCCTTCTTTTTACTTGAAGCTATAATTTTGAGGAAGCCATAAATTTACTCACCAAGGTACTCCTCTTGTAAAATACTGAGAACAAAATAACTACCAATGGACACTCTTTCTCTCATAGATGTGAAAAATGTGAAATACCAGCTCACTCAGAAATAAGAAACAAGAACAGCCCTTCACTGAGCCATTCCCATCTTGCACATTACGGTTCCAATCCGCGTTCTAGTCGGCAGGCCCCAAGTCTTTGGTATTCCAGTTAGTTAATATATGGTGTAATATTGGTTAATGCGCAGGTGTACACTACTGTGATTCGACACTTCCACACAACACTTGGTGCTCATTGTGACGGGTGCGCTCCTTCACCCCACCGCCTGTTCACCCGCTCCTCTCCCCCTCCTCTCTGGTGACATCCGTGTACTCGCTAAGGTTAAGAGTCTGTTTCTTGGTTTGCCTCTCTCTCTCTCTCTTTTACTGTTTTCTCATTTGTTTCATTTATTAAATTCTACTTGTGAGTGAAATCATATGGCATTTGTCTTTTTCTGACTTATTTCACTTACCATAATACCTTATAGCTCCATCTGTGTCATTACAAATGACAAGATTTCATTCTTTTATATGGCTGAGTAATAGTCCATTGTGTCTGTATATACCATATACATACCATTGTGTGTGTGTGTGTGTACACATGTATCTTCTTTATCCATTCATCATTTGAGGGACACTTGGGCTGTGTCTGTGTTTCCATAATTTGGTTATTGTTGATAGTGCTGCTTATAAACATTGGGGTGCATGTGCCCCTTTGAATCACTATTTCTGTATCCTTTCGATAAATACATAGAAATTCAATTGCTGGATTGTAAGGTATCTCTATTTTTAACTTTATGAGGAACCTCTATACTGTTTTCCATAGTGGCTGCACCAGCTGGCATTCCCACCGACAGCGTGAGAGGGTTCCCCTCTCTCTACATCCTCACGAACACCTGTTGTTTCTTGTGGTGTTGACATTTTGACAGGTATGAGGTGATATCTCATTGTAGTTTTGATTTGTATTTCCCTGATGACCAATGATGTTGAGCATCACTCTCTTTTCTGGGCTTCCTGGTAGGCACTTGACACTTGTTACCTATTTTAAGCTCTCAGGATTTTCCTAGAACCTAAAAGACCTGCCAGTACTCTACTCATAGAGTCCAGATCAGTCGTTGGACTGAGAGTATGTGGACAAGATATGGAGATGTTTGAGTTGATGCCATACATGTGCTATCTGTTGTGCATGATTCTCAGAGGCCTGATGACTTTAAAAAAATTGAAATCCAAGGTTAGTTGAAGCTAGAGCTTTCTGAGAGAAGCATTCCTCTGTTTCCCTCTGTCTCGTGCTATGAAGGAGGGAGCGCTCAGGACCCTTAGGCATGGTGAACGAATATGCCATGCTAATGGTTGTATTTCCAAGTAATTTAAATAAGAAAAACCCTTAAATGCTTAAAAATATTACTACCCCTCCAATTAAAATTTGTGATATAAGGAGTTCATTGATGACTGTCTTTATCACATTTTACATATTGTACTTTGAATTGTACAGATTGGTAGCTTTTATAAGCTTTCTAAATGTCACTTCTTGACAACTCCTTCCTGACTACAAGCTTGGTCATCAGTCTGGTGATCTTGCAGGACAAGAAAAATATTTTCACATTTGGATTCGGAAGAAGGATTTGAGCAGAACATAAACATGTTTTCAATAAATTTTGAGCAGCAGGCTGTCTGCTTATAGAAAAAAATATCTTTGTCAAAGGAAGAGAACATTATTGCAAAGGCATTGACTTCTTTAAAAAGGCATGTGTTGGCAGCTCTTTTTTTTCCATGATGACATCATTCAGATTAGAATTATACCCCAAATGGTTTTTTCCTTCCGTTTGAATTATGAAATTAAATTTTAACAGTGCACTTTAAGTTATTGCTTTAAAAAAAATAAAGTTGAAATACAGAAGAGTTGTTAAGATACTCTCATTTGACTGCTTTGTTTCACACCCTGTCCTGGACAGTTTTGCTATGTGGCCTTGGACAAGTTACGTGACTTCTCGGAGTCTCTGTTTTCTCATCGGAGAATGGCAATAGTAATAGTTGTTGCCTCCTGGGGTTGCTACAAGAATTTTAAAAGTTAGTCAATGTATATCAAATGCTCAATAGATATTTGGGTACTAATAGATATTTGGGTATTTCTTTCTTAAGGAAGATGAGAACAATCCTAGATTGAAATAAATGTGCTGGACAATGTATTTAAGATTATAGAACACACATATTCAATGCTGTGTCTTAGTACAGTGTACAGCTGGTAAACTGGGCTAGGATGGACTCAGAATCACATCACTGGTTTGCTGGACTGCAGGTAGTGGCCTGTTGCTGCTGGTTCTTCCCTTGGGATTTTCTAGGGAGCAGGTGGAACTCCTACCCTCCAGTTACATCAAGCATCATTGACTATGGACTGGTCTAGTTTGCTTGTCTTCAACAACTGTTCGGAGGTTACAGAGTTAATACATAGGACTATCAGAATGAAAACTAGGAATCCATACGCTGATAATTGCAAATACAAAGAAGTTTAGCTCCCAAATAATGCCACTAGGTTCACAAAGATTTGGCCTGTCTGTTTCTTAGGGTAGTCCTTAACTGCCGCTGAGGTTGGGACCCCCGTGCATCCAGAGTGACTAAGTTAATGAAGCAGAAGTTAACTTGTAAATCGTGTCTATAGTTTGCTAGTTCTGAGCACAATATCTTACTGGCTTCTAATCATTCGTGAAGTTAGAAATGTTGAGAAGTATTAAATTTACAAACAATGCACTGATCACATGCGATGTTTAGACTCAAGTGTTTCTTCATTATAATCAGTGAATCATTTATATTTTCCTTGTAGAGATCTTCTTTCACCTTCATTATTTTTTCCTCGGTATATTATTTATATTCACCGAACAGTAACTAGCTTCTTTGTATTTTTGTCCTGTGTTAGTGCTGGAAGCACAACCGTGCTACTGTGGGTCCCTGAGCAGCAGACTTTAGGTGGGATTAGACATGTGAGAGGTTATCAGGACGATTCCCGTGAAGGAGACCAGCGGGGCACAGGAGGAGGGTGTCGGCCTTCAGACTGCGGGGCAGGCCTGATGCCAGTGAGCAGAGAGGGGGAAAAACGGCTGAGCAGGAAAGCTCCACACCACCATGCGGGCGGGAGAAGGCTTTGACCAGGCGGATGAGGTATTCCCTAACTAAGGCTGCTCATTGGAGGAGTCCCTGTTTTGTCAGGAGTGGACAGGCAGCGGCTGAGAGCATCCTTGGGGAAGCATGGCCTTGGTGTGAAGGCCGTGACCGATGCATCCCTGAGCCCCTTGGTCAGTATTGCTGCCCCCAGCAGGAGAGCATAGCTGTGCATTAGCATGGGCGCCACAGTGACCCGCACCAGGACCCAGGCTCCCGTTGCAATAAACTTGCAGCATGGTTGGGAGTCGGGCTATGGTAACTTCCTTGGGAGCATGTCCTTTGCAGACAAGTGGGAAATAACCATTTGCGTGGCTTTGGGAAAAATACTCGACCAATAAAAGACTTACTTGGTGCCTTATGGACAGGCTGCTATGTGTTTGTCCAATTCAGTGTATGCTTGTTGAGGCCACATGGTAACCCAGGAGTGAGGAGCTCAGTGGGGAGCTGAGTGACCGAGAGGGATGGGGGGTCATCACTGCTAGCTGTCCCATACACAGACTCTGGGACCTTTGAGTCTGTCTGCCTATGGTGCCTCTGCTGGACTGTGAACTCTTTGAAGAGAGAGAAGATGGTGTAGCTTCTCTGCATTTCCAGGCACAGAACCTTGTAGGCATGTAATAAATTTGTTCTCGTCCATGAGCAAGATGTTGAGACAGTGATATACCATTATGATCACCATCGCAGTTGTCCCCACCCCCATCTCCAGGCCCTATCAACCCACCCAGGGAATCCTTTCATGGAACAAGAGAACCACCATCTCACGGGAAGGGTGCTCACGGCCATTGTAATTCATGAAATAACGACGGGCTACACCTAATGAAGTGAAGGATGGACGGCTTCCCTCCACCTGGATCTCCTTGCTGGCTGCCTTGGGCTTTTTCCACTCTTCCTGTCATTTGCCTCCAACATTCCTTAGCTACAAAAGGTGTGCCCCTTCCCCCGCAATAAAATCTCTACTGGAGAGAGAAGTGGACATCAGACTTAGGTGGCCAGCTCCTGGAATTTGAGCCTCTGAGCTTCCTGTCCCTGGGCTGTTTGCCATCTGGTAGGAGAGAGCCACCATCCGCAGTCAGGGGAAGGTGACCTCTAGTTGAAATCCTCACCTGTTACCACCTCCGCAGGGTCTTCCTTATAGTTTACCCCTTTGCAATGTTGTTTCGATGTAGTTCATTCCTTTGCAATTCACTTTGCGGGTGTAGGAGCACATAGAAAAATACAGACAATATAGGAAACCATCACAAACTGACTCAGCTAGGTCAAATCTTAGTATTTCACCATGTTCTCTTCCTCCTTTTCTAAAGACATAAAGTGTTGCACATGAATTTTGTGGATATTCCTAATATCCTTGTTACTCCTGGGCATGTTTAAAATTTATTTTTAAATTTAATTTAATTTTTTAAGGCATTTCTACACCCAGTGTAGAGCTTTGGTCTTGAACTCACAACACCAAGATCAAGAGTCTCTTGTTCTTCCAACTGAGCCAGCCAGGCACACGTCCTGGGAATATTTTTATATCTTCATATTGTACATGTGTCTTCATAAACAATGAATAGTCTTGTTTTGCATGCTCTTAAACTTAAAACAAATGATATCATTTTGTTTGTGTTCACTTTGAGGGTACCCAGACCACGCAAGTTTCAGTGCTTCCCCAAGGATTTGGCAGGTGGTCAGGCTCACGGCTGTGAATTGTTCCAGGCGGGGATGCAGAGCAAAGTTAGCACAGGGGGTGAAGCCAGGGGCACAGGCTTGCACCAGTCTTCCCCCAGAAGTCACACAGAACATGCTAGGTTCCTCCACATGGGAAAAGTTGCCTGCCAGGAGCGCATCAGAAGCTTGGGACCCAGGGTCTTCATTGTTGGGGGGGCTCACGTCACTACCCCTGCCTGGCATGGTACGCAGACTCCAGACTCCCCGAAGGAAACCGGTTCCAGCACAGACTGCATTGTGCGCTCACATAGTTTGGTCATACTGAGCCTTTGTTGTCCTTCAGGGAATGCTGGGAACCCTCTGGAAATCCGAGATCCCAGATGCAAGCGAGTCTTTCTAAGGACAACAGGTCTAGGGTGGCTGTGTTACAATGCTTTTTTTGCATAGTATCCATATTGTGTCGGCATTTATTTTTTTATTCAACATCATGAGTTTAAGATTCATCTAGTTGATACATTAATTCTGGTCAGCTTATTGAATTTTTTTAGTATTTTATTGATGAAATTTAAATTATTCCCTATTTTCCAATGTGCGTGTAATATGCAACAACTATCATTTTAAATGTCTCTTTGGGCGTCTATGCACGTGCACGTCTTCAGCTTTGCTGGATGTAACCACGGTACTTTTCCAGACCGCGCCTACCTTATGATTCCGCCACAAGGTGTGTGAGCACCCACTTCCTCCCCACCCCCCCCCAGGCTTGGCACTGTCAGGCTTTTTAACTGATATGACTGAACAAAAAAGGGGGGCCCTTAATTACTGTGAGTAAGGTATGCATATACTTGGGGAACCAGGGCTCGGGACTGCTGGAAGCAGTCCGTGCAGGCTCAGGACAGACAGAAGAGACAGGGCAGGGGCTGTCTTCCCCACCAATTCCCATCTCTGGCAAGGACACTTTGGAGAACACTGAAACAGCATCCACGGAAGTTACACCCCGTGATCTATTACATTTATCCGTCGTCAAATACTGCCAGTTTCTGGGTAAAAAATAATCAAGGTTTCTTCCTGTGATTCATACACTAGTCAGAAATCCTTGGCTTCCTAGAACTCCAATAAAAACTTCAAATATCTAAGTAATAATTTGTAACAGTACTTTCTTTTTTTGGCTGAACACCACCAGGAATAAGGCCAGGCACAAAGGTTAATTTTTTTTTTTTTTTTTTTTTTTTTTTATAGATCTCTGCAAGGGTTTCTCAAGGGGCTGCCTTCCCCGAAAGGCCCGAGTCAGTGGGACGAGCGTGTGATGCCCACTCATGTGCTGCAGGTGCCACAGAGGGTGGGTTGGGGGCCCAGCAGATGAGATAGTCCCAGGCTCCTGGGAGGCAAAAAAAACATCAAATCAGCAATCCCCACACCATCCTGCCTGGTGACCTGCCTAGGACACAGAGAAGGTGAGGACGCTCATGGTTTACAGGAGACCTTTCGGCCAAACAAAGCAATTTATTGTGACAAGAATGAGCTGTTTTATGGGCTGAGCTGTGCCCATAAAAGCATATGTTGAAGTTCTAATCCCCCAGTGCCCCAGAATGTGACTGTGTTTGCAGACAGGGTTTTTATAGAGGGGATTAACTTGAAGCGGAGTCATCCGAGTGGGCTCTGCTCCAGTATGGCTAGAGTCATACTGAAGGGCAGATCCAGACATGGACGTGGATAGGGAAGACCATGCGAGGGCACAGGGAGAAGGTGGCCATCTGCGGCCCAGGAGGAGGAGTCAGAAGGAAGCAACACCGCCAGCCTCTGGATCTTGGGGTCCTAGTGAGAAAATAAGTGTATTTCTGTTGTTTAAGTCACTGAGACGGTGGTACCTTGTTCCGGCAGCCCCGGGGAAGCTGATGCAGGACGCAGGATGGAGCCACGAAGACTGGAATGAGCCGGCCGCAGGGAAGGGGTGCAGGAAGCGGAGGCGTGGAAGGAGGAGAGTCTAGCTGTCCCCATCTCTGTCACCGCTTCTCCTACCCCCTTTTCCTGTCTCTCAGTCACGCTTTCGGAAACACGTCTTTGGGAAGCCCCACACTTCACAGGTGGAGCTCTAGCCAGCCAGAGAGACGCCCAGCGCCCTCCTCCCAGCCCGAGGGTCAGAGTCCCTAGGGCAGGACTGGGATTGGTTCCACTTGGGTGGGGGTCTGCCCTGAACAAGCCGCAGTGCTGGTGTGAGAAATGGCAGTGCTAGGGCAGCCACGGAGGAGACATGGCAGCGCAAGAGGCAAGAGAAGGCTCAGGAAGTCAGGGACGTGGCCGAGCAGATTTCACAGTGGTCTGAGGGGTGGGGAGGACTCCTGGAAGGGGCGAGGACTTCTGGGCGAGCTATGCTATGGGGTCAGGAGGAGTGGGCTCGGGTGTGTTGGGACGGTGCTGGACCCTCTGAATGGAACCTGAGTTGCACCTGGGGAGTTGGGCCCAGAGCACCCTGGTTTGGGCTGAGGGTTCTAATCTTCTCAGAGCGTGACAGAAGGTGCTGAGTTGCAGAACGGCACGCTCAGGGTCGGATCCCAGTTTGCTCCTTGGGCCAACAGCTTCTGAATCAAGCAAGCCACTGGCTAAAAATTGGATTTATAGCCACACATGAGACCTTCCAAATCAGACTTCCTGGGGTAGAAGCCAGGAATCTAAATTTTTAACCAGCTCTCTAAGCAAGTTGGAGACACACTGGGGATTAAGAACCATTGATCAGGTGTCTGGAGGAGCACCGTGGAAGTTGCTGCCAAAGACTTTCCTTGCCCTGTCTTTCTTTCTCTCTTTGTTACTTTCAACCTTATTCTAAGTGGAGCAGCATCTTGGTTATTTTGCAAGGCTATATTCCCTAGCTATAGAAAGTGTGCGTGTGTGCACCCGTGCAGATGTACGTGTGTGTGCATAAGACTATTTCCTATGAAACCCTGGAGCATCTGCTACATGAAACCAAGACCGTCTCCCTGGGGAAGCAAAAGGAAGCAAAACAAAACAGCTCATATAAAAGGACAAGAAGAGCAGAAGCAGTTTGGATTAACAAGACATTGAGCAGGGCTAATCTATAGCCCTCTAAGGTCAAAATCAGGCATGCAAGGCACAATTCAGCGTAAGGAAGATAGGTAGCTCTCTTGTGGGCAGGGGCTGATTTTCGGGGGAACAGGATCCCTTCTCCTGACTTTGCTGAGGGTTTAGGCCTCAATTCCTGGGCCTCCTGTTCAGGCGGCCATGTTGGGTGTTGCAGATACAGCACGCATCTCTCAACACACAGCAGCTTATATGCTGCTTACCAATCCGTTGCCTCACTGGCGGTGCTTCCTCACAGATCTGAGGCACGTGCCTCCAAGATGTGTGTTCTCTCTGGGGCTACTTCATAAGGGGACGGCAATCAGGTCTCAAGCAACGATGGAAGGAGGGTCCTGACAGTGACATCTGGGATGATACAGGACTCAGGACCATGGAGAGGTGGGCAGGGGTGTGGGAAGGAAAAGGGCTTGCCATTCTCTGGACCAGTTCTCATTCATCTCTGGGGGGTAGTGTCGTCTTCTGCTGAACCATACAACTCTTACAGTGCACTCTGCTTGTCTGAGACTGCGTCTTGAACCTATGTGAGCTCAGTGCATTCCATGAGTCATTTCTATTCTTTGTCCAACCAAGATTACAAATAGATTAGGGAGGAGATCTATGTCAGCTGGGCTTGGTGGCTGTGAATTCCCACAGACATCTTTGCAGCATTCAGGAATGTATGTAAAATGCCTTGGGAACTCAAAAGCTCCAGAGTAGTACCAGCAATAGTTATTATCACTACTGTTTTCATTGATTCTGGTCACCTGCTTAAGTCTAGCAGGGAATTTTGTCAGATGCTATTAATGTCAGGGCCCAAAGCTCTTCTTTGGGGAGGGCATACCTGCACCAAAATATCTACTCTGTCAAGTTGCTAGTGCTCCAAGATCAGCATGAGTTCTTGGTTTTGGATTTTGATTCTTTATGAAAATATGTTGCCAGTGAAGAGACATTCATTAAAAAATTGGTCTCTGGTACCATTGGGTACAAGGGTAGGGAAAATTGGGGTTGGTTCCACCATCTTGGAGCTCACACTTTGGTGAGGAAACACTCACTAATCAAACAATCACACCGAAGGGTATATATATATATATATATATATATATATATATATATATCTCCTATATTAGGAGAAAGAGAAGACGCTTCACTGAGAACATGTAGCCCAGAACCAGAACTGGAATTCCCTGTGAATGGGGGAAGGGGTACTTGTTTACTTGTTGAGATGCCTACACTCTGGGAATAGGTGGGCCAGGAGACCACGCTGGATCAGAGAAGACCAATTAAGTGAAAGCTATGCTCTTGTAGAACAGTGAGGTGTGTGTGGCAATAGTGAGCAGTGAGTTGATTTGACGGGTACTTGGCAGCTGAAACAGACAGGAATTGGTGCTGAGTTGAGCCTAGGAGAGAAGAGGGAGATACTAAGGATCATGCCTAGGATGTGGCTTATGCAGTTGGTGGATGGTGGTGCCATTCACTGAGGAGGGAAACTTTAGGCGTTATGCTCGTGGTGGGAGGGGTAAGGGTTGAGGTGATGAGTTCAGTGTCTGGTGTGTGCTGTGTTGAGTTTGAGATCACCTTGAGACATCCAAGTGAAGACACTGAGCAAGCACTTAGACATGAGGGTCTAGAGCTCCATAGGCATGTCTATGCCCGGAAGGCTCACTGGGGAATCTTTGGGGGATATTGCTGCCGTGCTGAAAGTTGCCTCCAGAGTCTGCATCATTTATCATCATCATGTTCATTGTTTTAGTTACCAGCTCCCTTGGATCCAGAATTTCTATGAATGAGGCCTAAGGAGGAGAGGAGTATGGTCTGATTTGTGTTTCTTAAAGACTACTCTGCCATGAGGAGATGGAGAAGAGGGGTGTGAGTCCAGGTGGGGAGACCAAGTATAATGCTATTCTGATAATCTGGGTGAGAGATGTTGTAGTTGGGGATTCTTGGTAAGGGTGGGGATAGGGAGCAGGATGGCTTTGGTTATGTTTTGCAGGTGGAGCTAATAGGATTTGCTTAAGGGTGGGATTTAGGATGTGAGAAAATGACAGGAATCAAAAAATAATTCTTAGATGTTTTATCTGAGAAACTAGGACTCTGGTGCTTCAGGGCACATAGATGGAGGAGAAGGGAGGGGCAGCACGTTTGGGGGTGTGTACCATGTTTGAGACACCCATGTTTACATCAAGTGGGGGTGTCAAGGAAAAGGCTGTTGGAGTCTGTTGCTGAGGACAACGTATTGGCTCCTTGGGTAACTCAGGACACGAGGGACATCTGAAGGAAGGAAAGGGTGCTAAAAATTGGGATTATATTTGGTGAAGACTCCCTGTCCTCTGAGATGTTTCCCTTGGGACTGGGAGGGGAGGTGTGGGTCTCCAGTCTTGGCTCCCTCTCCCCTGCTTCCTGGCTCCATGCACACATGACTATTCAGATAAATGAGGTTGAAATGAAGGCCATTGAATGTTTCCATTTATCCTGTTAGTTTCTTCATCCCTCATCCTTCTAAGGTATCTGAGGAGGCAGCCAAGGGTGAGAGAGGAATGGCCTTGTTATAAGCGTCTACCCAGAGGGGAGTGAAAATGTTCTACCAGAGCTCCTGTGCATGGCCCCACCAAGTGGCCTTATTTAACTGATTAAAGGACTGCTTGATCTTTGGGAAATCCTGGAGCCGATGAAGAGACAGTCCAAATCAATCTTTCTGTACCTTAAATAGTCTGCCTGTTGGCTGTTGTGGCCATCTGCTTTTCAGACTCTTCTTGCCATTGTCTCAAGAAATACTCTACTCCCTATATGGGCATCCCAACTCAACCACTCATCTTAACGACTGGCTTGGTTCTGTCCCAGAACTCTGGATTTTCCCCTCATGACCCATGAGAGGAGAGGGGCTTTAGGGAAAGTTCACAGAAGTGGCCAATATGTTCCCTAGAACGTTTCTCTTCTGTTCTCAGGGACCTTAATGCACATGTTCTGTCTGATCTTCCTGGATCAAGAGGTTTTCTGTGTTGGGTACAAATGTAGTTACTTATAAAATTGTGACCCATGCTTATGGTAAAATATCTCTTAGCTCTTAAGATAATCAAGATGTAGAGATGACAGGAATGGCCTGTGACCTCCTGATCAGCTGTGTTTTAATTGGTTGGGTTCCCAGATGTCAGATTTCTCTAGGGTCATGATATAACTTCCCTGGAGGGATGGCTCTATTGACCCCTCCTGCAGGGAGCCAAGCTGGTTTTGTTCTATGCCACACAAAGACATACTCAATTGTACATGGTCCCAGCAAGTGTTTGACAATTTCCAGTCCAGAAAACTTGCCAGCTGGGCTAATGTCTCCTTTTGAAAAGAATGAAACAAACCATAAGATGGACATCTATAGCCTAGAGATGTCTTCCTCGTGTGGCCAGTGCAGAAAGCCTCATTTCTCAGGTGCTTGCTGGTACAGAGACCCTGGGGGCAGATCTGGTGTGTGGTCATTAAAGTCATGCATTTTTCCCTCCAGGATCTGAAGAGTCTATAGCCTTCAGGGTCCGGGTTGGGTGGTCTCTGATTGCTTCTGGTGAAGCCCTCTCCCTCTGTCTCTGGGTGGGCCATGTGGGCCTCCAACAGCCCAAGGCCACTGCATATGGGGAGAGTAAGTGACCAGCTTTGCATATTGGCCAGGTGTCCAGAACGTTGTGCAACTTCTGGGATGAAAGCTGTTAGGAACAAATTCAGGTAAAATGGGGGCATTTCTGCTGGTTTCCAGTCCTGACCTCCATCCAATCTCTAAGCCACTGGGCTATTGGTAAAGCATTTCTGGTTGGGCGGGATAAAGTCAGGTGTTTGACAGTTGTGATGTAAGCATCTTCTTCCCCTCCTTCCTGCTCCCTCCTCTTCCTCCTTCCTCTTCTTCCTTCTCTTTTTCCTCCTCTTTCTTCTGTGGAATCATTTACCGCTTTTCTCTGGCCACTAATTCATCTATAGAATCCTTGGAATAAGGTCTCATGGTATTTGCCGCCCTATGAGGCTGGGTGACATAAGGAAAATCAAATTTGGCTTGATTTTCTGCTTTATCTTTTGGGACTTTGTTCCTGTACCCTTGTCTGTGATTGATTTAAGACAAATGGTGCTATCTTTAATTTGCAAGTTCCCTAGTTCAACATTGCTTCACTGATTGAATAACTGTGACCTAATACTTCTCCTGAGAAGAATTTCCCTAAAGGTCGTTAATGCAATGGTATCAAAAGTCATTTTCAAAATCAAATTTATTTCCATTGCTATAAATCTTCATTTGGCCCCCACAATGGAAATCTGGAAATCTTTTATGGTCTGTCTGAAATTCAATGCAGTGAGATTTGACATAGTTTTCAAAGGGCCTCAGAACAACAGGACGAAAACTTTGTTGGATATTACTGCCAGTCAAGTACTTGCATGCCCCAACAGAATTATTTCTTACATTATGTTGATTTACTTTCCGGATTAATTTTATGGTGGAAGAAGTTGACTCCTGATTTCTTCTGGGAAACACATAAGGAGTCCAGATTTTAATATATTCTTTCCTTCTGCCAGGAAAACTTCACGAAGTCTCAGCTTTGTGAATATATATAACCCGGATCTCAGAATTCATTTGTGGAGTAGTCTAAATTCAATCCATTAAGCCAGATCCTATAGTCCCTGCGTATGCAAAACTCTCACTGGAGATTACGTTAATTGATAAATACTTGCATCTTTATGTTTCAGAGTATTTCAGAAGTTGCATGGGGTTGCCTGCCATTTCTAAGGTGGTTAGTGATGAATGGCTACCTTTAACAAAGAAGCTTACATCAATCATGAAACACTTGCCTATTTATCATAGTTATTAGCAAAAATTCTACTAAGAGAGCCACTGAATAAATGACCGAAACCTTGTAGCTGCTAAAGAAATGACAATTCAGGAGACAATTAACCTGGTTGCTGGTAGGCTTACTTCTCCAATAAAGAGCCCAGAAGTGCAGGGTGGCTACAGTGGACTCAGCTGGGAGTGTTCCCAGCCCGTCTCTCTTGGGCGTCTCTGCCCAGACACTATAGAAGACTGCTTCTTCTGAATGAGCTGATTCTGTCAAACCTTAACTATGGTGAGGTACGAGGTACATGTCTATGTTCTTGGTTTTGGCATGAACTAATCCCTGCATTCTTTTCTCTTCAAATGTAGTATCAGGTTTCCTACTCACTAAATAGTATTTTTTAAACAACTTTATGTATTTATTTATTAGAGAGAGAAAGACAGCATGAGTAGGAGGGGCAGAGGGAGAAGAAGAGAAAGAGAATCCAAACAGACTCCATGCTGAGCATGGAGACCCAGGCGGGGCTCAATCCTAGTTATCTGGAGATCATGACCTGAGTGGAAACCAAGAGTCAGAAGCTTGACCAACTGTGCCACCCAAGTGCTTCCCACTGAATAGTATTAATAAAAAATCACCCCTGGGAGCACTGGAGACTCCACTTTTTGCCCCACGTGAAGCCAGGAGTGGCCATATGACAGGCTTCTCTGACGGGAAGTGAGACCTGCTCCTCTGGGTGATGTCCTTCCTAAACTTGGGAGCCCCAACATCGTGTGTCCCAGACTCTCTCCCATCCTTTCCGCTGATGAGAATGTAGACGATGGAGCCACAAGGTGGAACAAACCTGGTTCCTGCAGGAGCTCGTGAAGCAGAACGGCTCCACCCACCCAGGCTGGATACAACATGGTGGGTGTACGAGGAACTGCCTTCTGAAGGTACTGCATTTTGCGGTTTCTTAGGTTAGAACTTATTAACATGTACTTTAATGAACACCCTGAATCAGTTCCTAAGACTTCCGTAACAAAGCATCACAAAGTGGCTTAAACCACAGAAACTTATTATCACAGCTCTGGAGGCAAAAGGCAAAATCAAGGCATCAGCATGGCCATGAGCTTCTGAAATCTGCAGGGGAGTCCTCCTTGCCCTTCAGGTTCTGGGGGGTCCACTGGCAGTCTTTGGTGCTCCTTGGCTTGTAGGTACATCATCTCTATCTTCATCTGGTGCTTTCCCTGTGTCTTCACATTGTCTTCCCTCTGTGCATGTTGGCCTCTGTGTCCCAATTTCCCATTTTGATAAAGGCACCAGTTGTGTTGATTTGGAGCCCATCTCAAATGACTTCATCTTGACTTGATTACCTCTGTTAAGACCCATCTCCAAATAGGATCACATTCTGAGGTATTGGGGTTTGGGACTCCTGCATATCTTTTGGGGAGACCCAGTTCAGCCCATCACACACACCAGTGTTTACTGAGGCCTTATGGTACTCAAGGCATCTCTCTGAGCATTTATACAGATTACCTTATTTTGTTATTGTGGTGACTTCATGAAGGAAGTTCTCTTCATGAAGGAAGCTGCCTCTTCACAGGGTAATGAAACAGGGGTGCGGAGGTATGAGGTAATGCTCCAGGTCACACAGACTAGAGGTGAACCCTTGTGTCGGCACCCAGAACCTGCACTGTGTGGTCTTTTCCATCTCTCAGAACGGAGCTCTAGCCGTCAGGAATGAGAGAGGCAGGAAGACCAGGCTGTCCCTGGGGATCCTCTGCCCCACTGATTACTCCGCAATGGCCTGAGACATGGGCCTACTTTGCTCTGAGAGGCCATAAGGAGATTCCAATACGTATGTGCTAACTGAGGTGAGTGGACCAGGCGCTCCCAACTTTGGTCTTTTGGGAGCCCAGGCAGGCCACAGTGGGGTTCTCTGTCTTGCATCTGGCTGTTTCCCTATGGCTGTGGATCTCCTTTGTAAGTGGTAGTGCACTCTTGCGTGACATCTGGCCTCTCCTTGTGGCCACCTCTGTGTCTCTGGGAGCTTCCCTTTCTGTTTCTGCTTCGTGCCCATGGGTCTCTAAGGGGTCTGAGGTCAGCTTCAGGAATCCAGGCTCTTCTGTGTTTGTAGTGGAACTACTTGGAGGTGAGTACACCATGTGGGGTGTGTTGTGGGAGGTGTGACTGTGGAGTTCCATTGGAGCTGGATAACAGAGAGCTGAAATGCTGATGGGCAGCAATGGGCCATTTGGGGTGAGATCCTCACTGCGTGTTCTTGAGGCTACCTGGTTCTTGGGAGAAACTCAGAGTCCTCTTGCCCCAAGAACCCACTATAAAGATGGCATCTACTGATTAACACCCAAGGGAAGAGTTTGTTCCAGCCTTGTTTAGATGGTGATGTCCTACCATCAAGTTGCCTACTGCCCCCATATCCCCCCTTCCAGCCCATAAGCTCTGAAAGCAGTTTCAATTACAAATGACATCAGATCTAAATCGGGATCTGAGGAAAGCAGCCTGCTTTTAATCAATCACTCCAGTTCACTGCTCTATGTGCCTGCTGGCAAAAAATAGATTCAGGCCATTTAATAAGATGGCTCAGCCAAGGAGTTAGCATGACCTGTGGGTTCCTTACTCAGGAGCAGCAGGCGGGGCTCTGGGAACAGACGGCACCTGCAGGGTGGCGGGGAGTTCCGGGGGCTTCTCAGAAGAGCTGTTGGTGACCGTGGGTTTCTGACTGACATTTCTCGTTTACAAGGTGACCCAAGCACAGGACCTTTTAATTAGCCCACAGATCCGTCGTGCTTTGTGTGGGTGACTGTCAGTTTCTCTGCCTTCTGCAGCCCTCTGTTGCCATGGCAACGCTCTCCCAACAATGGATAAGGCTGCAGGGTGGGGGTGGGGAGTGGGGGGGTGGCAGAGATGCGGGCAGCCCTGTGCCAGCTCCCAGCCAGATAGTAAATATTCATGATAAGACCGTGAGGTGAAAAACTGCATTGCCGATGAGTTTTATTATTCAGGGTCAGCATTACGCAGTGCTGGGTGGGTGGGTGGGGGGGAGTTGGTGGAAAAAAGGAGCTTGTTTACCTTAAGGCTAAAACACAGAAGCAAAAGTACCCAACTCTCAAAAAATTTACCCAGAGAGTGTGAATGCTTCTCAGCTGTTGTGTCTTGCCTTTATTAATATCAAATATTTCCGTGGAGGTAGAAAGAATATGGGATTATCTTTATTAACAAGTAGTATTACTGTAATATTTTCTTGCCCATCTATTTGTTTAATAATACAGAGTCACAAGGGAATGTGATTAAAAAGCTGAGATCCAGTCAACCTGTAATTAATAGTCTTCTGGGCACATTTAAGCTGCCCTGGCCTTACGAACATGTTTATATCTTCCTGTGATGACATTTTAGGATGAACGAATCTGAGCGTTGATACTATATCTATGGAAAAAAAAAAAGTCTGTTCCTCCAACACACTGCTAAATTGATCTTTTGGATAGTTCCAGAAGAGAAGTGATGGGAACCGGTCACAGGCAAATTCAGGTAAAACCTTTCTCTGTCCTTGGGTCACTAGGGTCTGGCATTCCTGGAGGGCTCTCGGGTGCTGGTTGGTCCCCAGGCTGGTTGGCAGGAGAAGACTGGAGCCAATGAATAGGGCAGTCTGGGCCAGAGGCTGAGAAACAGGCCTTCTTTTCACCTGAAAATTTAATTCCATGAGAGAATTATAAATTGCCAGTTGGATCCTTAGATCCTCGTAGGAAATCATTCCATAGTAATGGGGCTGCTTCAACAGAGGGAAGACTTGCCACGTCAATACTTATAGGAGTATTTCATTAAGTGTTAAATAACTATTGTAATTATATTACCTGCAGCTTACTTGATTATTTAATTCAGTCTGTTGAGGAATTAATTACTATTTAATCAGTGCTGTCATTTAGAGGACAGACATAATCACCGAGGCTCTGTGCTGGTAATGACATGCTACCATTCTTTCTCTCGGTCTGATGTGGTCTAACAGGTCATGTTCCCATCAGCACGCTGGAGCCTTCAGATCCAGATGAACGTGGGCTGGGTGTTGGCAGGGCACCTGTAGGGAGCCGTTCAAAGTGTATCTGCAGGTCTCAGGGGGACATTGCCTGTTCGTCTTGGCACTGTTTCTAGTACCTCTGGATGGCAGGGTCAGGAGCATCTTCCATAGTGAATGTCAGAGTGGAAGCCCATGGCTGGCCAAGGCTACAGGAGGTAGAAAAGCAAAGCCATATTTTAAAATTTCCAGTAGGCCTTCCACTATTGCTAGAAGAGGAAAGCTGATAAATTTTAAAATATCTGTCTGCAAAAGAAACTGTCAAGAGAATGAGAAGACAAGCCACACATTAGAAGAAAATATTTGCAAAAGACACATATGATATATCCAAAATATACAAAGAACTCATAAAATTGAACAATAAGGAAATGAACAGCCTGATTAAAAAAACGGGCCAAAGACTTGAACAGACACCTCACCAAAGATGATACACAGATGGCTAACAAGCATGTGAAAAGATGTTCCACAGCAGGTCTCATCAGGGAAATGCAAATAAAGCAACAATGGGATACCACTACACACCTATTAGAAGGGCTGACATTGAGAGCCCTGACAGCACCAAATGGTGGTGAGGATGTGGAGCCTCAGGAACTCTCACTCATTGTTCATGGGAATGCAGCATGGCGCAGCCACTGTGGAAGACATTTTGGCAGTTTCTTACAAAACTGAACATACTCTTAACCATATGTTCCAGAATTTGTGATCCTTGCTATCCGCCTAAAGAAGTTGTAAATTTATGTCCACACAAAAACCTGCACACAAATGTTTATAGCAGCTTTATTCATAATTGCCAAGACTTAGAAGCAAGCTAGATGCCTTCGGTAGGTGAATGGATAAGTAAACTGTGAAACATCCACACAATGGAATATCATTCAGTGCTAAAAATAAATGAACTGTCAAGCCACGAAAAGATACAGAGGAGCCCTAAATGCATACTACTAAGTGAAGGAAGCCAGTCTGAAAAGACCACATACAGTATGATTCCAACTGTATGACATTCTGGAAAAGGCAAAACGACAAGACAATAAAATCAGTCTTTGCCACAGGCTGAGGACTAGGGGAATAGGAGGAGCACAGAAAATGTCTAGGACAGTGAAACAACCCTGTGTAGTACTATAATGGTGGATAAGCATCATTACACATTGCGAAAACCCAGAGACACAACATCTCGAGTGAACCGTAATGTAAATGTGATCCCTGATGATGGTGGGGAGTCCCTGCAGGGTCATCATCCCAGCATATGTGACTGCTCCAGTGTGGGACATTGATAGTGGGGTAAGGGGAACACATTATACATGTGTTGAGGCAGGAACTATGTGGGAACACCATACTTCCCCCACAATTGTTCTGTGACCCTAAACTGTTCATGAAATTAAGGCTTACTAATTTAAAAAATAATGCACAAGAGAAAAGGCATGTAAGTGGACAAGATTACAATGGAGACTTCAAGATTACCAAAGAATCATCCCCTTTCATTGTGTGTAGCTACATATCTGGGGCTCTTTGCAAGACCCAACCAAGTCTTGGACTGTCGTGTAAGATGGACATATACGCAGGTGAGGACCTGGTGGTGAGCCAGCTTCTTTTCCTTTCTTGTGAGGCTGCTGAAAAAATCACTGGCTGAGGGCTCAGGACAAATCATGATGGAGTTTTCAAGTGCTCTGGGTTCTGTTGGGCAGCAAGATCTGGAAGAAAGATAACTGTGGACATTTCAAACTCGAGAAGAGAGACCACCTTTCCACATCATCTCTGGGCCTCTGCTGCCTGTGCAGAGTGAATGGTTTCTCCTGTGATTGGCGTGAGAAGCCAGCATTAAATCAAGTGACACCTAGAAAGTGCTGAGGAAGTTTTTCTGTGGAAAAATTTTCAATTATATTCAACCTATAAGAACGTCAATTCACCTGATTATAATAGCTGTGATTTATTGCGTGCCTTCTACGTGCCAGGGATATTTTTTACCAGAATGAGTAGGTAAGTACCATCCTCTCTCTTGTAAATGTGGGAGGGAAGTTCACAGAGGTTAAGTGACCTTCCTAAGGAGCTATGTAAAGTGAGGGCAAAATGGGAATTCCAACTCGTTGGCGAACTCCGAGGCTGATGTGGTTTTTAGCACATCTCCTGTAGTCTTCCTCTGGCTCTGACACAGCTTGGGGAAATCCTAGCTCAGCCACTCCAAATTCTTTAAACCACTGGTAGATTTGGTTGACCATCTTCCAGAAGGCCCTGCTTTCGCCACTAAGAGTCTGGAATGGGGATAGAGCCAAATGTTGAAGTCAAGGCTCTCTTTCCTTCACCTAAGAGATGCCATTTGTCACCAGTGGACATTCTAGCTCTATTGACTGCTACACCCAACTTGGTGAAAGAATGTCAGATTCAGGACATCCTGGGATTCCTAACACCCCCACAGCACTCATCAACAAGCAGAAATTCCCCCTGTAGAATGCTGGAATCTTTAAAACTCACGTCACGCTGAAGATGGGAACACTGTCTGTCTGCTGCAGCCCGAAGGCCCAGTCCCTCAACAGCCCACTTCCTTTTCAGCAGCTCGAAGTGTGAGGAAGTTCTTTATGGTCAGCTGCAACTCCCTTCCCCGTGTTTCCTCTTGTCAGTCGCTGCTGTGCTTCTGTAATCACTCAGAAGAGTGCCGCTCTCCACCACCTAGCCGTCAGATGGATTTTTGGCCATAGGGTTCAAGATGTTTCTCAGGCGCCTTCAGCTGTGTCTCCTGTGCTGAGGTGAACACCCAAACTGAGCCTTGAATGAAGAACTAGTGTCCAGGAGCACAGGCAAGTGCTGCTTGCACAAGCTTGCTTAGAGTCCTGTAATTTCAACTCACCGACAAGATAAGACGAGTACGGGGACGGTGGATATGTGTACAAGACAGCCAAATTCAAGTTCGTCCTTAAATCAAGCTGTGAGAGGTCTTATTCCAGCCTTCCCTAGCTGGCTACACTCTCCCTTGATCCCATGCCTGTTTGACTTGCTTTCTGTCATAGTCCTTTTCCTCCCGTGGGGACCATTACAGGATCTCAACCTTGAGAAGCAGAAAGTGGACAGGCTGATTTAACTCGCACAGACACTAGTGAGAATCTACAAAATGCCTTGCCCGTGGTTTCACATTTTTGAGGGAATTCAATGAATCAAGTGGTGTGTCCGTGCTAATATTTAGGTATAGAAATGCTCTGTGTACATTGCCTCTGGGATTAATAAGCTTGACTGCCTCCATCTTCTCTCGCTCTGCCCTTTTTATCTTTAAACTGTGAAGAAATATGAAATAACTGTTTTCCTTTTCAGGGAATTCACTGTGTTTTTTCAAACATATTTTTCTTTTCTTTCTCAATGTATGCTCTGGAAGATAGGGAGGAGACTTCCGGTTGTGTTAGATCCTTCATTAATGCAGAGTGTGACTTGGTCTGGGAATTTCTTTATAAGTGCAGTGATACATTTAAAGGTAAAATTTACATTTTTTTTTTCCCGCCAATGACCAGGTGGTATCTGAATAGCACCTTTTATGTGGATGTAGGAAAAAAGGTTTTTCTTTAATAAGCAAAATGAACAGCTGACTCATTCCTCTAATCGTGAGTCATTCAAATACTGTATTCGTATCACCCAGCATCTTTTTGTTACTGCTTTACCTCTAAGATGAATGAGGCCACTGCCTATGTACCGTTGAAGCCTTGCGTCTCATGAGGCCCAAATTCCAGAATGATGATAGATCAGTGCAGATTGTTGTAAATGCAAGTCATAAGTGCCCTGGAAATGATTTTAACAGGTGCGGAATTTGTGGTGTTGCAGAAACACAATTAATTTCAAGATTCAAATACTGGTATTTTCTAAAAAGTTCAGCAGGATAAAAGAGGCTGGCTGCACTGCAGCTGCAGAATGCACAAATGAGCAGGGAACCACACAGGCAGGATCGTTTGGAATGTATGATCATCTGTATCCCAGCATTGATAGCTTAGCAGCCTCCTATAAATGAAGGGCGGTTTCAGTTCGGCCATCCCTGCCGGAACGGCTGACAAGTTTTGGCGTCTTCATTTGAAATGTGCAGTCTGTGTTCAACAGGGCTTTTTACCCTAGATTTGTTAACCTATCATAATGAGAATCTATAATGCAGAGGGAGTTTTGGGTTTTGTAGCTGGGCACAGGGTGCAATGAGATTGAGAATACATTTTCTTGGCACGGAGCATGAATTATGATTTCCATAATGGGCTGCAGTTCCCTGTAAAATACTTCCTATTTATTGAAAGTAAATGTTAAATTGTTAACAGTGTATTTCTCTGCATTTCTCAAATTATTATTTTGTGGCAAGAAATAAAATATGGATTTCAGTCTTAAAAGCCTTTACAGTAAGCATCAATTCAAAACACGGCAGCAGGCGTGAATCCATGGACAGCAATAGGGTGCACCCAGCTACTCCAGAGCCTCAGATCGCAGATGACCTGGTGGCTCTCGCCATTGGCTTGAGTCACCAGCCCAAGACATATTTGCTGAACTTGGCTCAGGGGGGCTGTGAACCCAAATGATGGCCACCTCCTATGTAAATGCAGTTAAACTCTGTGACAGTTGGTGAGTCAGGTGTGTGTGTGTGTGTGTGTGTGTGTGTGTATGACAAGCCTGTGCTTCACGTTTAATTTGACTGTGCAGTTTCCATGGCATCCTGTGATGCTTTTGTTTGTCCTTGTGGAGATGAGCTACATTTGCAGCTGTCG
The DNA here is from genome assembly GCF_030435805.1 of Mustela lutreola. NCBI lineage: Eukaryota > Metazoa > Chordata > Mammalia > Carnivora > Mustelidae > Mustela > Mustela lutreola. The sequence goes on along the minus strand of NC_081294.1, from coordinate 4,556,463 downwards.
CTTGTCTGAACCCTCGAACACATGTCCGAGCTGCACAGACATGCACCCGTGGGTATGGGGGGGGTTGGTGAAGCACAGTGAGTCTAGGCAGGAGGAGAGTGGCAGGATCACATGGGTTGCCCCAGGAGTGCAACACAAGGCTAATGCTGGAGATGGCTGACTGACTGATTCCGTGCATTCGCCCATCTAAGTGCCTTGAAGCCGAGCAGAGCCACAGGACACAGATTGGTCTCCTGTGGCCACCATACAAAATGACACAAGGTAGCCCCTCTGGTGCTTACTGGCCATCCTTGGGGATCCTTGGTGTCCTCACCTGTGGTCACACCACTGCAATTTCTCCTTGAGTCTTCACATGGTGGTCTGTGTGTCTGGGTGTCTGGGCGTGTGTTTGTGTGCATGTGCGTGCCCAAATTTCCTTATCCTAGGTATAATCACTGGGTGAGGGCCTAGCTAGCCCACCCTGACCTCATCTTAATGTGATTACAATGACCTTCCCCTCCCACTGATAAACCCACCATCACCCTCTGCTTCTGCTCATATTATAGGTTTGATACTTTATAGGAAATTTTATAGGAAGTTTTACCCCCCCCCCCAATTTTTAGCTGCATTTTTTGAGGCAAAATTGATGTAAAGCACTACTCATATTGGAGGAGATTCTGCTGAGTAAAATAAGTCAAGCAGAGAGAGTCAATTATCATATGGTTTCACTTACTTGTGGAGCATAAGGAATAACATGGAGGACATGGGGAGATGGAGAGGAGAAGTGAGTTGGGGGAAATTGGAGGGGGACATGAACCATGAAAGACTGTGGACTCTGAGAAACAAACTGAGGGTTTTGGAGGGAGGGCGGGGCGGAGGGTTGGGTGAACCTGGTGGTGGGTATTAAGGAAGGCACGGATTGCATGCAGCACTGGGTGTTATATGCAAACAATGACTCATGGTACATGACATCAAACACTAACGATGTACTGTGTGGTGACGAACATAACACAATAAAGAAAACAAAGTACACAATTTGACGAGTTTGGAAATACATGAACACCCTTGTTACCACCGCACAAACCATACACATACCTGTCACTTCCAAAGTTTTCCTTGCACCCCGTCCCTCTATTGTGGTAAGAATTCTTATCATGGGATCTACTCACTTAGCACGGGTTTAAGTGTATAATACAGCATTTTGGACAGTAGATACTATGTGTATAGGAGAGCTCTAGAATGTTCAGCATGTATAACTGAAACTTGATACCAATGGAATAGTTCCCCATTTCTCTGCCTGCAGTCCCAAATAGCCACCATTCTACTCTCTGCCTCTATGAGTTTGACTCCTTCAGATAAATCCTAGAAGTGTATCTGTGCCATATTTGTCTTCTGTGACCGGCTTATTTTCCTTAGCATGATGTCTTTCAGGTTCATCCATGTCGTTGCAAATGATGGGATTTCCCTTTTAAAGACAGAATAATACCCCGTTGTATAGACAGACCGCATTTTCTTTAGCCATTCAACTGTCAATTTGGGACATTTGGGTTGTTTCCATATCTTGCCTTTTGTGAGTAATGCTGCAGTGAGCACGGGAGCGCGGATATCTCTTTCAGATTCAGATTTCAGTTCTGTTGGGTATCTGCCCAGAAGACCGATGGAACAGAATAGAGAGTCCAGAAATAAATGATGCATATACGGTCAACTGCTTTTCAACCAGGGTGCCAAGAATACATAATAAGGAAAGAACAGTCTGTTCAAAAAATGGTGTTGGGAAAACTAGTTATCTAATGTGAAAGAATGAAATTGAATCCTGGTTTTACTCTTAAAAAACCCCTCAAAACCCCAAACCACACACACACAAAAACCCACTTCAGAATGGTTAAAGATGTAAAAGAAAGACCTGAAACTAAAAATGTTTCAGGAGATAACACAGGGGAAAGTTGTCATGACATTGGGCTTGGCAATGACTTCTGGAATATGACGCCAAAAGCCCAACAATAAAAGAAAAATTAGACAAATGGAACTATGCTAATTTAAAAAACTTCTGCACAGCAAAGGAAACAACAAAGTAAAAGGCAACCCAGAATGGGAGGAAACATTTACCACCTATATATCTGATAAGGGATTAATTTTCCAAATCTCCAAGGAACTCCTACAACTCAATAGTGAGACAAAAACAAAAAACAAAAAAATCTAATATTGAAAATGGGTAAAGGAGCTGAATTGATTGCCAGAGAAGACGCACAACAGACCAGCTGGTGAACAAAAAGATGCTCGACGTCACTCATCATCAGGGAAATGCCAATCAAAACGACAACAAAAATGTCACCGCATATCTGTGAGATAGAGGATAGATACTATCAAAAAAGATAGTTGTCAGGGTTGTAGAGAAATTGTACACTGCTGGTGGGAACATCAAATTGTGCAGCCGCTATGAAAAAGAATACGGAGATTCCTCAAAAATTTGAAAATGCAAATACCATATAAGCCAAGCAAAGTCAAGCTAAGGGGTTGCTAACCTTGTCCACTTTCACCAAAATCATAAATAGACCAGGGGTGCATCAGTCTGACTGAGCATCTGACTCTTGGGTTTGGCTCAAGTCATGATCTCAGAGTTGTGAGATCGAACCCCAAGTAGGGCTCCATGCTCAGTGGGGAGTCTCCCCCTGCTCCTCCCCACTGCTCACACTCTCTCTCCCACTCTCAAATAAATAAATAAATCTTTAGAAAATTGTAAATAGACCAAGGCTTTTTTTCCAGTAAGATCAAGTTCACATGTCCCCTGGAGTCGTCAATTCTAAAGGGTTATATTGAACCCACTACAGCGCACATATCTTGTTCTTGCCAGTGGGCTGAGATTTATTTATTTTCATTATATTTATTTATTTTCATTAATATGCTATTTATTTTTTTATTTTCAGCAATTAGTTTATTTTCATTAATTTGTTTTCATCTATATATTTGAATTTATCATTAATATACTTTTATTTATAAAATATTTATCTATCTATCTATCTATTTATTTATTTATTTTCATTAATATACTATTGGATTTGTGTGGCATTTCTGAGCTGAGGCATTTAATAATTGGGTGCAGGACCCTCCAGGGCCCTCTTTTACTATGTCCATGGTGGAAGTCACATGTACCAGATGGGGCAATTATAGCTTGGCAGAGGCTCTGCGGAAGAGAGGTACACTAGATGTTTGCCTGGACTTACACTGGACATTGTAAGAAAGAGTGAAGAACAAGGTAAGCTGTGTTAAGCCACCCAGGGGCTGAGGAGCAACTCCTCGGGGTGAGGAGGTTAAGGACCATATGGAGCAGGTATGCCCCATCCCCTTCTTTCAGATCTGTGTGCTTGAACACATGTGTCTTCTCCTCTCTTTGTCATGGGCCAAGCTCAGGGCACAGGTTCTGTCTCTTCCATGGGAGCTCTGTGTGGCCCAGCCCTGCTAGTGATGGTAGCTAGGTGAATCTGGCTAATTCTGAAGCTAGGGATTAAGACCAGTTGGCAAGATGACTGAAACCATGATCTTCAATGTCTACTTACTGATAAAAATGCACTATCTTCATATTAATTATTTCCCCTGATGTTTTCTCCTAGATGGTTTAGAATATGGGTGAGGGAAAAAGAGTGACATTCACTGGTTTCTTCAAATCCTTCTAGAAGCATTATATCCATAAAACCATACCAAAGTCTCACAATAGAAATATTCAGAGTAATAAATCACTTTAAGGGTATAAAATAGTATTAATAAATACTAATATTTTTGAAATGCTTACTATGTGCTGAACATTATTGCAAGCATATATGTCTGTCTGTCTCTCTCCATCCACCCATCCATCCTCATTTAATTCCCATGACAATCTTCAGAAGTAGGTAGTTTCTCTCATTTATTAAAGATGACAAAACTGAGGCACGGAGTTGTAATCTTTCTGTAGTAACCAGCTTCATGGTCTACATTTAACTCTCTTTTCTTCTAAAATATGAATTGTTAAAATAAAAATTCTAGTTGAATGACTAGATGATATCAAGGAAATTGTCTACTGCATAGAAGAAAGGACAAACAGGTGATACTGTAGGTTTGTTCAAGCAGCCTTTCCTATCTCTAGATCAAGAAGTACTTCTCACCATTCTTCTAGTAACTTGCTGGTTTCACCTGTCACGTTTGAGTCTCTAGTCCATGTATGAGATGACATAGGGATCCAGATTTCTTTTTCACCATATATTGAGCCAGGTTCTCCAACAATCCTACTGAACACTATTTCTCCAGGATTCTTGGTGCCATTACTATTGTGTAAATTCCCACATATGACCTCTCTGTTTTATTTCCTTTTTCTTTTTTTGCCTTTGATTGTACCCATAGCTTATGGTTATTATTATGAGATCTTTTTGAATGCCTTAATGGCTTTCTTATATTTCTTAGACACTTTATAAAATTGTCTACGAATTTGGTATCTTGTTTTTAACATTTTTTGGAGATAAATTACAAATTTTTTTAGATTTACCTTGTATTCTGCCACCTTCCCGAACACTTCCTGAACACAACAATAGATTGTCAATTATGTTGGCTTCTCTGGTAGATATTCATGGCTTCTTGAAATAATTGCAACTATATCTCTTCCTTCCCTCATTCTTACACTTATTTTTCTTTCTTATCAAGAAGTATGTTCAACTATAGAGATGAGAGTGGGATTTTTTCCAGATCTAAATTGAATGCTTATAGGCTCTTACTTTCTAGTCTTGTTTTTTGTTAGATTTTTATTTGCCAAATTTTAACATCAGTTATGATAATTCTTTGCTTGATTGGGATGCTCATTTGATTTTTTTAATCTCTTAGTCTATTGATGTTATGTTAGCAACTTTTAAAATAATGAACCATTTTTTGCATTCCTAGGATCAATTCTCCCTGCTAATGATGTTTTATTTTCATTAATACACTATTGAATTTGGTTAGCTACTATTTCATTTAGGGATCTTTGTATCCACATTCATGAGCGAATTAGGCTATGCATTTTATTACTCATATTGGTCTCCTTAGTTTTGAAGTGAATACATGCGTATTTAGAGTTTTGTATTTGTTTTGCAATGACTTTCTAGGTGTGGCAGAACACAGAAAGAAAGCTAAGCTTATTTTGGTTTCTTGTGCTTATTTATTTTTTTTTAAAGAGAGGAGAATTCACTGAAAATTTATGAATACAAGATAACTATTTTTCTTGTGTCATTTTGCATTTTATCTAATTTTTAGGGATGTATCAACTTGAATTAAGTTTTCAAGTTCATCCTGCATAACTAGGTTTCCTAGTGTATTACTGCGTAAGTACTGATACAGACACTACTCTGTGTTGTTATTATTTTAAATCTCTATCATATCTGGGATCATGTCCCCTCCACTGCTTCACGCTGTTTTTGGATCTTTCACTTTTTGTCCTGGATCAGTTTGCCAGTGGCCTATCTTAATAATCTTTTAATACATCAGGTTTTGATTGCATGCTCTTTTCTATGATACTTCTGTCTCTGTTTTTTCTAACCTTCCTTTTTATTTCCTGTTTATTTCCTGCTTTTTCTTTTTCCACCTCCTAAGTTAACACAGTATTGTTTTCTAGTGACAGTCAATGAATAGGAAGTTAAGTTAAATGCATTTTATGGAGAGTTTCAGAGGCAACCCACAGAAGAACCAGAGATCCCTCTGTGGGATGACGTTGTGAACACTGGTTTCATCCTCCAGCTCCACCACATCTGGCCACATCTCAGTGCCCTGTGGTCCTGTTGCTTCATATGGAAGTCACCAAGTCCAGTCATTCCCAAACTTGTTCTTATCAGCCACCTGCTCCAAATTCCAGGACTTACGTCCAGACTTCTGAATTCCACAGTGTAGGTACCAAAAGTCTTTCTAAAAAGTTCCCTTGAGGAAATTAATGAAATCAATTCGCTGCATGATAATTTGGGAATCACTGACTGTATATCAACTTTCAATAGAAGCAAATAACCCCTATTCTGGGTTGTTAATGGGGTAAGGTCTAAAATTCTCCTGAAAAGACAGTTTCACAGTCCAAAGTGTTCTCTCCATGTGCTTCTTTAACGTATTATGCCCTTTCCTCAGTCAACCTAGCTGTGCGTCTAATTCCCTTCCCTTTGTCAAGGGTTTGCTTAAACCTTACTTTCTCAATGCAGTTTACTCTGACCACCCTCCTTAAAATTGTACCCATGTCAATCTGAGGGGTCTGAAGGGGTGGGGGGTTGGGAGGTTGGGGGAACCAGGTGGTGGGTATTGGAGAAGGCACGTATTGCATGGAGCACTGGGTGTGGTGCAAAAAACAATGAATACTGTTTGCTGAAAATAAAAAAAAAATTATGATTCTTGATGACTTGAGCAACATGCAATGTGGGAAAAACAGACAGAAGCGGTATGTGTGTGTGTTTCATCTACTCAATTTGTGTCCTGAACTCCCCTCAAAGTTCACCTTTGGTCACCATTACTAGCAGGTGAATGTGGGAAAAAGCAAGGAATGGGATCTGGGAGTTTGCTGAGAATCTGTTTACCAACAAAGAGAGATCCAGTGGTCTGCAGAGCTTCAGTTCTGCACCTTACGTTGGAGATAAGAAAGCTACTTGTCTGCCAGCACTAAGCTATGGAATCCCCTCTGGGTAAATGCCCAGTTACACTATGTGGGAATTTTCCTAGGTATGGATTTTTGAAAATTTTCCTTTTGTGACATGAGTGATGGAACCCGTATCTTTACATTTACCACAATTTCAGTTTCTGAGTTACTGTGCTGATCCTTTTCGTTTCTGAGCCCACGTAATGGTGATCAAAGCTCTCTGAATGTCTTGTGAGAAACATTTCACTCCTCCATCATGATGAGACATAGGCCAATAAATCCAAATAACAAAACACTTTTATAAACAAAAAAATTTAAAAAATTGTACCCACGTCTCTGTTAAATATCTATACTTTTCATTCTCCCATTGCCTTTTTCTCCTTCCTAATATTTCATATGAATTCTCATATATTTTATCTCAAACTGAGAGGATGAGAGCTCCACAGCAAGAATTTCCTTGTGTTTCCTGATGTTTTCAAGGCCTAGGACACTGCTGTGCACATAGTAGCTGTTTAATGAGATTTCTTGAACGGAAAAGTATAGGGCTTCATGATTCATGTACTATTAGCAATGCTCTGCCTCCTACAGGTTTCTACAAAACAAACCAATGACCTGGTTAACATTTAGGGTGAATATATATTGAACTGCTTTTGAATTTGGTTTTTCCCTTTCTCTATTTTTGAAGAGATTTTTCAAGACTCAAATGTAAATCTCTCTGGTCTGGATGGAATACAGCATTTCATTTTGGTTTTTACCTTCTTATCTGGGGCATAAGCTGGGTATATATTTTGACCAGTTGGTGAAAGAAATACGATTCAATATATTCTAGTGGATATTTTTTTACATATGGATCCCCCACTGTATTCTACAACACTTACATTTTGGGTAAAAAATATTAATATTTAAGCAACTAAAACTTAGAGCTTTTAAAACTTTGAGCTGCTACTCATCCATTTATCCAGTCATTGGTTTTCTTGAACACCAACATGTGGCCAGTGTTGGGCTGGGAGTTGAGGAAGTGTCCTCACAGTTTATGAGTAAGTGCCTGTGTGTATGTATATGAGGTCTCTTCAAACAATACATTTTAAAATTTCTATCAACTGGTTGGTTGAGTATGATTTTGAAAGTGCTCAAGAGTTCTAAAGGGCAAATGGTTGCACCAAGTTTTAGATGACATTAAAGATGTGTTTTACTGACCTGAAATCAGAATTCCTAGGCTCAGTGAATGGTTTTTACTGTGACATTTGTTGTGGCCAAAGTAAGTGCCTTGACCCCTCAGAGTTGTCTTCATTGGGTTTCCTTTTCTGCTTCACAGAGAAGGAGAGGAAGTGTGGGATGGGCCTTGGATCTCTAAGATATGCTATTTCAAGTATTTTATTACACAGCACACTAATCCTACAACAAAATAAGAATGACAGTCCATGCAAACTTGCAAAATAGAAAAATATTGTTTTGGATAGTTATTAATAGAAAAAAGAGACTGGGAATAAAAATGCCTTTAATAAAGCAATCCTTCATAATTGCAAAATCTCCATGCACCAGAAAATCCCCAGTTAACTCTAGTCACTCAGTTTTTGCTCAGATTGACCTAAAATATCTCACCTATGGCAGGAAATGACACCAGACCATTTTAATATGGAAAGTAATTGCTTTGTCATTCTTTTTTCATCCATTAGGATGATGGAATATTAGTATCTTTTTTTTTTCCATCTCTGAGAAGCTTTAAAAGGGAAACTATTCTTGGTTTTGTTTTAGTTGTAAAAATGTTGGCTCTCGGTTACTGTTGCCAACTTCAGAGGGAGGGCCAGAGGACTGTGGGCAAAGTGGGAGCCAGGAGAACGTGGGGTGAGAGGGACAGGTTCTTTGAGGCTGAGTAGCCTGAGAAGGAGGAGGATGGCCCATCTTAGAGCTATTGTGGTCCATCGTGGGTCTCCTGACCTGCTCCCCAGTGTAACCCCATACCCTCTGGCCGTGAGAACCAAATGCACTGGGATCTCTAGAGTTTCCAATGACCTCATGTCCCCAATATGGACAGCCCCCAATCAACAGAGGTCTCAATATGCTCCTCAGACAGGAGAAAATGACATCCTCATGCTAACCAGTGTGGACTTATAGCCAATAAACAAAAAGGCCACCTAAAGCTGTGGCCAAGCATGGTTTCCTGGAGTAAGTGTGACCAGGAGAGGGAAGAGCCCTAACACTATGACCCTGCCATTGCACTCCTAGGTATTTACCCCAAGGATACAGATGTCGTGAAAAGAAGGGCCATCTGTACCCCAATGTTTATAGCAGCAATGGCCACGGTCGCCAAACTGTGGAAAGAACCAAGATGCCCTTCAACGGACGAATGGATAAGGAAGATGTGGTCCATATACACTATGGAGTATTATGCCTCCATCAGAAAGGAGGAATACCCAACTTTTGTAGCAACATGGACGGGACTGGAAGAGATTATGCTGAGTGAAATAAGTCAAGCAGAGAGAGTCAATTATCATATGGTTTCACTTATTTGTGGAGCATAACAAATAGCATGGAGGACACGAGGAGTTAGAGAGGAGAAGGGAGTTGGGGGAAATTGGAAGGGGAGGTGAACCATGAAGAGACTATGGACTCTGAAAAACAATCTGAGGGTTTTGAAGGGGCGGGGAATGGGAGGTCAGGGTACCAGGTGGTGGGTATTATAGAGGGCATGGATTGCATGGAGCACCGGGTGTGGTGCAAAAATAATGAATACTGTTATGCTGAAAATAAAAAATAAATTAAAAAAATAAAAATATAAGCAATGAAATATCCCGTAAAAAAAAATCTTTTGTTGTTCCTAATTCTAAAAAAAAAAAACAAAAACAATAAAACAAAAACCAAACACTACATAAAGCAAGTAATTTCTGAGGTTTTAAAGAAGGAAAAGAAGCCAGCTGAAAGTCCTGTTTGTTTCACCTCTAACCATTTAACTGATTATTGCAACTAAAGTGAGCTGAGGTAAGAGAGAAAAATCAACATGGAAAATATCTTTACTGAGAAATTAGCTAAGAAAGAGTCTGTCAACCTGACTGGACAGGTAGAAAGAGATACCCGAGGCATTGCCCAACAGAGGAGGGAGTCACGGCACTCCTCCCAGGGGAGCTCCTGGAGCACCGTGGCCGCAGGTCCAGTCTGCTGGGCTTGGAGGGCTTGGGGTCTCCTCCAGGTCCCCCTCCAAGGGCCAGCTTCTGGCTCCCAAACCTCACCTCTGCTTATCTGCTGCTGCCCACCCCAGAGTCTATCTGTGGCTTTTTCAAGTTTCCAGAAAATGTCTCAGTCCCTCTTGGTCTTGGTTTCCTTGTCTGAAAACTGAAATCAGAAATGTATCCGCCTCATAAGGCTATTGTGGAGTTCAAATGAATTCTTAGATAGTTAGGCTTAGAACAGTGTTGGGGGGTGTGCTTGAGGAGTTCAGTCATTAAGCATCTGCCTTTGGCTCAGGTCATGATCCCGGGGTCCTGGGATTGAGCCCCACGCTGGGCTTCCTGCTCAGTGGGGAGTCTGCTTCTCTCTCTCTCATTCCCCCTGCTTGTGTTCCCTCCCTGTGTCTCTTTCTGTCAAATAGATAAATAAAATCTTTAAAAAACAACAAAAAAGAACATAATGATGCTCAGTAAGTATTAGCAGGTGATGGTGCTGGTGCCGGTGGCCGTGCTGGCAGTGGCGGTGGGGGCGATGGTGGTTATTAGTTCTGTCGGTCAGCTCTCCATCCCTGGGCAGAGGCCCTCCTTAAAGCTCTCCCTGGGCACTCACCAGCATCCATGCTCTCCTCTTTCTAGGTCCACAACTCAACTGCATTTTCCAGATCTTGTGTCTAAGTGGGGCCACGCGACTTATCCAGGTCAAGGCCAGGAGACGTGGGTGGGCCTCCTCTAGCAGCTCACTTTCCCCACAGGCCAGGGGAATGTGAAGGAGGAAGAGGCCCTAGAAATTGAGGACAGTTTAAATGTGTTTAGTGGTTACAGGGCATTTTAGCTTAGCCTTTTCCTCTTGATTGAGTTTTCCTAGTTAGTGGGTCTGAGGAACTGGTCCATGTTCTAAGTTGTTGAATTTATGAGCATAAAATTGCTAATGGTATTCTCTTGTTACATATTTAGTGGCTGCAGAATGTATAGTGACAACCCCTATTTCATTCCTAACGTATTTTTATTGTGTTATGTGAGTCACCATACAGAACATCATTAGTTTTTGATGTAGTGTTCCAAGATTCATTGTTTACGTCGAACACCCAGTGCCCCATGCCATACGTGCCCTCCTCAATACCCACCATTCCTAATATTTTTGATTAGTTTTTTAAAAAATAAAAGCTCTCAAGTCATACACCAGCTTAAAATAACACAGTGGACGTGTTGCCTCCGTGATGTAACTCCAGCCCCCGCCTGCCGTCCAGGGCACGGTCCCAGCACCGCCGTGCTTTTCCTGCTGGCTCCCCTGTTCCTCAGCCTCCTTCCCCTTTCAAACTTCCGGAAATATTTGCAGTCCAGAAACCCCCATGTGCTCTCCCTCGCTGAGCCTTTAAAGCTCTACTTCTTGCGAGAACCCCCTTCCTCACTTTCGCTTCCTGAGGATTCATTTGGCCGCAACTTCCTTTATGAAGTCAGGCGTCCGAAGAGGCAGAGAAGACCAGACATGTTGGGGGGTGTCTTCATGTGAATAGTCGTTCTCTGCTTTTCGGACTTCGTCCTGTGACATTGTACCGATGACATTGCCCCCTTTCTTTGCGGAGGTAAATGATGACAGCATCAACCACATCATGGAATGATGAATTTTTGTGTGCTAAGGTCTGTGTTTGAAATTTTGGCATTTTAGGGTAGGCATTATCATCATCTCATTTTGCAGCTGAGGAACTGGGACTCAGAGTCACTAGATTCTCTTGGGAAATGTGCCCGTTTCTGACCTGTTGGCTCTCGGCATCCTCACTCCTCCCTGCTCTCTGGATCTCTGACCTGGTCTTCCATGGCGGTTTGCCCACTAGGCGACTTACAGGTATTATCCTGGTGTCCTGTCTGTAAGATCCCCTGGCCTGGCATCTGTCCAGGTGATGGAGCTACCAGACTCCTCTGCAGCCTGGCTCCTCCTCCCTCTGCTCTCTTCAGACCTGGGCTTGGGGACACCTCTTCCCTGGCAAGTCCTGCTTTACCCTGCCGCCCTGCCTGGTGGTGCTCCTACACAGAACCCTTGTAAATAACCCTTGGGTAAAGAGACTTTCCTCAAATGCCCCAATTTCCCATGTGCCATCTAGTTCCTGTTGGAGTATGACAAATTAGAGCCACTGGAAGAACTGGGAATTCAGTTCTTTGTCGAGGTCTCTAGACTGGGCCGCTTCCCATGCACCTTCCAGGTTCCAGCCCTGAAAACGGACTTCTGGCCCCTTGCGCTGCCTGTGTTGTTTGCTGGGCTAGTCCATGGGCTCGGAGTTCCTTCTGGGTGACAACGTAAATGTCACCAAAACAAACAAAAAGAGTACCTTCACCAAATCCATATTCCTCTTTGGTACATTTTTATGGGCACTTGAAGGGCTAAAGTCTACCAAATAAGTGGTTTAATTGAAACCTAAAACAAGGGAGTCAACTTTCCAGCTGATTTCTGGGGGAACTGAATGCCAGCCCTAATACACCCTCTGAACACAAAACATTCAGACAGGAATGTGTGAGGTGAAAGGGACGGGGTCCACCAGAGTGTTGGTACCACGACGTTACCGCACGTACAAGGGAAAGGACAGCATTTAGAAGTTCACTGTTGTGGGGATGATTTTGGAAATAATGCTGGAGCGGCTGGTAAGAACAGCACACATTGTTCCCAGCCTGCTTCGGCATCCACAGCTTTTTAAAAGAAATTGCTGTTTCCCTTGTGGGTACCTCCTGGATTCCCGCACTCTTTTGGGTGTCCCTTGCTTCCTGTCACTTAATCTCATGACGACTGGACGAGGCCGGTGTGACTGCACTGTGTTACGGGGAAACAGACAGTTCAGGGGTGAAATGACTCATTCTGGGGCACAGTCGTACGTGGATGAGCCGCCGTCAAGCGCAGGTTTTCTGAGGGTGTCTTTGTCTCTCATCCGTGAATCGGATCCAGCCAGAAACAGAAGAGGAGCTCTAGGAGAAATAAATATTTAAAGAAACCCATGGTAAGACAGATGGTAATGACGTTGTTCCGCCATGGGACAGATATCTTCCCAAAACATAAAAATGGGAAAGAACTGAGGAAAACATAGTTCATACGAAAGCTGTTGGGAACCGGGCACCCACCACCTGAAGCTTTAGTGGATGCTGTGACAGACAAGGGACAGCCGTGAACAGGCTCATTTTCTGGCCGTTTCCTCTTACATGAGTCACACATTCAGAAACCAGGGATGTATGTCCACAAGCAATAATGTGCAGTGCTTATCCAAACAAGCAGAGGTTTGCTTTGCTTTGTACCTTAAAAACAATTATATAGAATAAATACGGAGGGACACTCAATTGTTCCCCCCCCCCAAAATTGTAGATACTTATGGGCCATGCATTTTCATAGTTTTAGGGTTTATTGTCTTCCTCTGTCACCAGGGAATTGTTTCTTATCCATTAATCCTTTTCACTCACGGGTGTTTCTGTCTTCTGTCCCTGAAAGCCTGTGGACATAAGTACTTATTTCATCTCCACTGTAATTGCTCTTGCGCAAGCCCTAACTGCTCAGGTCTGAGCTCATCTTATCCTTTCTTTCTTCAGCATCAGTATCTCCTCCTGCTCTGGCCCATGCCCATCAGCTGAAGACTGAACTGTGCTCTATCTCACTGTAAAGAAAAATGGAAGATAAAATAAGAACCGCCTGAGATTCTGCATACCCTTTTCCTCTGGATGTCTTTGCTTCTTGTTAGAGCAAAAGCCTTACCCTTTCCTGTAGGAGGTAAGCCTCCGCCTTTCCTGTAGGGTTTGACCCTCTGGCCCCATGCTCTCTCACCCTTCTTGACTTGGTCCCCCTCCTCTTTACAGCCTCGTGGTTCAGTCCTTCCTTGCACTGTTCTCTCCGTCTATCCTTGTTCCTACGTGTTCTCACCAATGCCTCACTTTTAATGCCATCATATGCTATAGTGACTCCCAAATTATCCCCCCCCCCCGATTTCCCCTTGATCTTCAGACATTCAGATGTGAGTCTCCTTGCTCTATCTGTGTGTTGAGAGATGTTTGATGTCTGAAAAGGTTCTCATTACCTCCCATTCTGAACCAGCTCTTCCCTCCGTCTTCCCTGCTCAGAGGAGGGCACTTGTCTGGGGTCCTCCTTGGTTGTCATTCTCTTATACCCACCTCCAATCCATTAGCCCTATATTTCAGCCATGGCTTCAAAGAATACACGAATCTGAATCTGTCTGGCTCCTACCATCATACCTAGTTTGACAGGACTCACTGGCATCTTTCACTGGGTTACCAATGATAATCTTCTGTCTTACCTGCCTATACTCTACTCATACTTTCCTGTGATACCTTTTACAATGGCTAAAGTGTCCTTTTGAAATGTACACATCCAGTTACTCCCTTGTTCAAGGTCTTCAATGTCTTCTCAACACATTTAGGATAAAATCTAAATTCACTGCCATGGTCTACAAGACTTGAAATAGTTGGACCCTGCATGGACCTCACTAATCTACCACCCCGCCCAGCTCCCTCCCTCTGTCCATGCTGATCTGCAGCAGGACAGGGGTTCACTGTGCTCCTCTCCTGTGCCAATCTCTGTTCTAGGCTCTAGAGATATAAGTTTAGGTTCAAGTGGGGGAAACAGACACAACTACACCTAGAGTGGGTGCAGTGTCTCCTGTGAAGAAAACAGCAGATGATAAGGACCAAGAGGGATGAAGGAAAGTATTTCAGCTCAGATGAGAAGGGGGCTTTGGGGCACAGTCCTGCTGGGAATGCATGGGGAGCCCTGGGAAGACATGGGGAAGAGCCAACCCCCCCACACAACCCAGCATGGGGCTCTAAGGGGCTGGGCAGTTCCTTTTTGAACAGGCAGGAGGCACAGGGCTGTCCCTTTTGGAAAAGCCCATGGTTCTGGAACAAAGGGTAGGTGAGGGGAAAAGAGGTTAAGGGAAGGAAACATCAGGTTATAGATAGTTTTTCAGGTGATGGGACAGAAATACAAACAGACCATGACCTCATCCCTTAACCAGATGATGCTGTCTGTTCTTTCAGGAAGAGACTGGAATATCACAAAACCCGTAGAACTCAGAATAAATAGAAAAAATGGCTCCTTCAAGTGTCGGGATCATCATCTGAAAGACTGGCAGTCCTGATCATGCAATCGCCATGTATTTTTCAGGCATCTAACAGTTAGTGGCTTTTCAAAAAATGTGTTATTTAGTTCCATTTCTGACTCATGGATTTTGATTGCTTATTGTTAGTCAGAGCCTCATTTCATTCAACTGAATGTCAAAAATAAAATAAACAGAATGGGTTTATTTGCTCCTCTTCAGTTTCATTCCATGAAATTAAATAATATCATCTGAAGCCAATCTACTTTTGAAGGGACACTTTCAGACGAATGTTTTTGGATGTACTTGTTTCTTTTAAAATAGCTTCTTAAACAACCACTTCAAGCTTTTATGTTTTACTTACAGGTGTTTTAATTTTTTTAATAATGAAGACATTAACTTTGATGTGCAGTTGTGATTTTTATCTGTATCTAGAGCTTTTTCACTTGAATTTTAATGGGCCTTAATATTTATTTTGGGGGGTGTGAGTTAGATAGAGTAGCTAAAAAAGAAAGGTTAATAAAATGCGCAAGTTTGAAATATCATGCTTATGTACTCAACATTTATTAAGCAATTTTTGTGTTCCAGGCACTGTTATAAACAGAAATCCCCACTCATGTGGAGCTTATATTTTTTTCTACAAAATAATTCATTCATTTCTTTCACAGAAAGGTAAGTAATAGGTAGCTTAGATACATAGATAGGTAAATGTATGATACATAGATAGGTAAATGTACATATGTGTGGATGGATGGATGGATGGTTGGATGGATGGATAAATCGGCAAATGGATGGACAAATAAATATGTATATTGGTAAGTAGGTGAGATAGGTAAATGGGTAGACTGACAGCTCCATATATTCTTGGCACTCTCCACTATTTCCTCTATGTGTAGTTTGATTCTTAACCTAAGGGAGAATTTTGTGTATGACACTGAGATGTACAAAGCCATGTACAATTCAACTCAGTATGTAATTGGAGAAGCTACATAGGTCTACGTAGTCAAGAATACCTCATCTCCCCTCTGGGGAACTACCATCAGGTATAGTCAGATTGGCAATATTAGACAAGTATTGGGGTACATATGGGAAAAAAGTGGGTCACAGAAGGGCCCCCAAAGTTGGCTTGAATTCAAGGAAGTGGCTTGTCACTGGAGTTGATTTTGGTGAGATGTGGCAAAGAAGTGAATATGAAATTTCCCTTTTAGCTGTAAACATTTGTAGTGGATTGAATACTGTCCTTCTAGAATTCGCATCTTCCTGAAACCTCAAAATATGACTTTACTGGAAATAGGGTGTTTATAGGTGTACATAAGGATCTTGAAATAAGCTTACCTTGGATTTAAGGTGGATCCTAAATCCAATGACTTATGACCTCATAATAACAGAAAAGACCACATGGGGAGGCAGAGAAGGTGATGTGTAGATGGGGACAGCGGTCAGAGTGAGGCATCTGTAAGACCACTGAGGCCACAGATCCCTGGATGCCACCAGCACCTGTAAGAGGCATAGAAGATCCTTCCCTCATGCCTTTGCATGGAACACATCCTTGCTGACACCCTTGACCACAAGAACTGTGAGAAAGTAAATATCTGTTTTATCAAGCCACTGGCTTTGTGGTAATTTGTTACAACAGCCCTAGGAAAATAGCTCAGCATTACAGAAAAGTAAGGCATTTTTTTTCTCTCTCTCTTATTGACCATGGAGAGGTATGTTTTGAATGGGCCTTGATAATTGAAAACTTGGGGAAGCAGGGTCTGTATTAGTTTCTCATGAATAGAGAAAAGACCTGTCTGAACTTAGGGGACAAAGAACATCTCAATGTCTCAATTTCTTCATCTGTTTAACAAGAAGAATAATAGTACTAATCTTGTAGGGTCTGCCCCAGACCCCACCCTCTAACCATTGTGTTCTGCTGCGTTCTGCTTCTCTCTGATGGTCTCTGAGAGAACCATGTGGAGCTGGGGGTCAGTTTGCTAAAAGGTGGATGCTCTTCCCAAAAAGAAACAAGCAAAGCAGTAGATGTAAGCTAAATGCCACAAATATCAATCTTTTGATAAAATAAATAACCTAAAATGAATATTTAAAATACCTAGGTAGGTTAATAACAAAAATAAATAAGTAATAATTGCTATGGTTGTGAAGATACACATATACATAATTTATTAATATATACTTATTTTAATTATTTATAGCTTTTATAAAATTGTCTTTTAGTTATAAACTATTCTGAACTCTTTATCCAAGTATATGCCATAGATACTCAAGTTGAAAGCAGGATGTTTCAGGAAGTCCAGGATGGTCTAATGCTCTTGGTGACCATGGGGAAGTAATCAGGAAGAGTGGGAGTTAGTGGTGAGGGGGTGGGTGAAGGGTCTTACCCACAAAAGCCAACCTGAAGAAGGGCGGGACAAGTCATATATAGGGTGGAATTGAAATTCAGACTTAAGGAAAAGAATGGAGAGCCTTGTGTTTTCCCATAGGACACTTGATGTACAGTTGGAAGGTTTCATTCTGATTGGCCAGTAGGAAAGTATGACTTGCCAACATCTGACATCAGTGAGGCACTCTGATTTTTTGTTTTTGTTTTATTTTGTTTGTTTCTACTGTTCAAAAGCTAGAAGGACTCTTAAGTAGAACAGATTGTGTTTCCATCAAGGGGGGAAACCATGGTATTCCCAATGCTTCCATACTGACCACAGGTGAAAAGTTGTTTGGCATTCATATGTCCACAGCCACAGAAAGTTTGCTGCTAAAACATCTGCTCTTATTAAAGAAAGCTGGAGCTTTGATCTGGCTGCCCAAGGGGAGGTAATAAATAATAGAAAATGTCTCTCTTCTTTCTTATCATATTAAACAGATGTCATGAATCTGAGCTTCTCTTCTTTTCCTTGTCCTCCTTTCTTTATATTTTGATCTTGTTAAATAATTTTGAGGATCCCCTGACCCAGACGACCACAGTCAAGAGAGGTGCTGGGGATTTTCACTGATGTTTTGGGCTGCTTTCTTTTTAGGAGACTGATTCCTACTCGTGGAGAAGGGCTTTGTCTCAAGACAAATCTGCTTTTAAACAGTTCTCAACATATTTTGTCTTGGATATAGACATTGAAGCCTTTATTGATCATGAGAGTATGTACAGATAGAATCAATAAATGAATGGGTGATGAGAGAATGAACAGCATCATTTTGAGCAAAGGGGAGAGAGAGAGAGAGAGTAAACTAACTTTGAGGGCAAGGAGGGGCCAACCATCCAAAGTTCTCATAGGCCAAGTACACAGCGAAGGAGAAACAATGTGTGGCCAGGGTCTTAGAGAAGGGCAATGGAGGTAGCCGTGAGGGGCTATGCCAGGGATAAGAGTGAGCTGTTTCCTCAGAAACACCTGGCTAAATGAATTCCTGAAGAAAAAAACATGTTCAACTAGAAATCAAGAATAGAGAGGGATAGATGATAGGTGCTGAGTAAAAAGGCAGAAGGGTTTGCTAAGAGGTCTTGTTACCTTTGTCACATATGGCATTTTAAGAGTACAGAAGTCAAATTGTTTTTAGACAGAGATCTGTTTTCCTTCATGACTTCCAGTTCTAGCTTGAGAGTCTTTTGGATGCCCGAGATCCCCAAACAGTGACTTGTGTTTTATTTTAGTGCTTTTATTTTCGACTGCATAGTCTAAAGTTCTGTACTTAAATTTTGGGTTCATTTGGCTATCATGGGAGAGAGAGGGATCTGTGTCCATCAGACTGCAGAGGTGTGGTGGGGTTGAGAGAATCAGCAGCTGCTGCTCAGGCCCCTAGGGAGGAGGAACACTGGAGCTGTTCCCAACCTCTGCTCCATTTCGGTGATGGCTGGAGCTCCAGAGGGGAGCAGTGGAGTGGAGGGTGGCAGGATCACACTCAGCCAGGACAATACGGCTATAGCAGGGATAGAGTGAAGAAGCAATACCTTAACCTTTCTTCCTTGCTGGTCCCAAATCTGTCAGTGACTTCCTGAATGAACCTAATGTCAAATCAGAGGTCAGTTGAGGCAGTCTTGAAGATGCAGGTCTAGGACATCTGCCCCGAGAGCTCAGAGCTGGGCAGTGGAAGGGTCTGCTGGGGGGTGGAGAGGATGCAGTATAATCATAGCAAGGGGTTTTCTACTACTTATGAACTTGTCCCCAATATCCCTTTTGTTCTCTACCAATAAATCCTAAGGCTTGTTTTGTGTCTGTATATTTCACTAAAATGTCCACAGCTAGGCAGAATATCTGATTCAAATTTGGAGAATGTTAGAATTGGCCAGTTTTATTCTGGCCACAGCTAGGCAGAATATCTGATTCAAATTTGGAGAATGTTAGAATTGGCAGTTTTTCTGGAAAACCATTATGAAGGCTGAGAGAAGAGGTGATGGAAAACCCTGTTGATTTCAGGAAAGCATTCTTGTATCCATTCATTAATTCATCCATCTGTCACAAGGCACTGATTCCATCTGGGTTCCTGCTGGCCCGGGACGAGGGTCTCAGCGGGGCACCTACAGGGCGAGGCTACAAGGAGGCTCGGAGCCGGAGTTGGGAGTTTGTGGGTCATTCCTGGTCATGGTGTCTGGCAACATCCATGATGGGATGTATGTGCCTTGGTACCCTGGGAACCTCGTACCACTCCTGCCCTGAGATCAGATTTCATTAGCTGATGTTGCAGCCAGCCTGCGTCTAAGTTCCAGCTGTTTCTGTGGCGAGGGCAGTTTCTCAAGTGAAGGCACACAGGGCTCCTGAGGCTGCAGAGGCCCCAACCGCACCCTGGGGCCCCCGGACAGGAGACACAGGAGATGCCGGCCAGCTTCCTCATGAGAACAAGAACCAGAGAGCCTAGAGCTGAAAGCTGATGTTAGCACAACCACCATCCATGTTCTTCTAAAAGACTGATTTTCTACAGATTTTAGTTAAAACCAAATCTCTAAATGCAAAATGGATGTTTGGGTAACATCTAATTTAGAAATACACATTTGTATGTGGCTTTTAGCAAAGAATGCGATGAATGCATTAATGGGAATGACTGAGCATTGGCTTCTGTCCAAGCACAGAATGAAATTGAGCAGTGACAGTTTTTTCTCCATTTTGTTTTTTAAAATCATAAGCTTATTATTTATTCAAAATATTTAACTTTAAGTAGAGACATTAATTGTATTAATTTAAGAAATTGTGTTTGAGTTAGAAAGGATTATTTAGAAATATTTTGAAATTCATTCCCCTGAAAGGCAAGTTCAGAAAATAATTTCAATAACTTTATTCTGTCTGGAGCCATTATTCAACTAATTTTTAGTTAGTGAATTAGAATTATTTTTTAAAAATGGATAATTTATGTACTAAATAAATCCCAGCCTCCTTTCTTGAGGATTCAAGGAAATGAGGCAGAACCATATTTTTCTGTGGTTAAAGTTAGTTTGTTCTGGATCCAGAGTGTTTACTTGAGTGGAAGATTTCCTCAGGGAGAATTTTGTAGTGAGACTTTCTTTCTGGACGACAGGTGCTGGAAGGAGCACGCAGCTTCTACTGCTCACAGGAGCCTCTCAGGTGACAATACCAAAAGCAGAAACCAGTAGAGCCAACCACAGACTCAGACCCAGGGCTGAGCAGAGAGTCAGTGAGGGCGTTCCCTTCCTGCACACAAACAATGTGTTAGAAGAGGCCTTACACATGGAATAAATATATCTGTCAAGTCACCTAGCCCGTTTCCAGAAAAACAAACAAGCAAAACAAAACAAAACAAAACAAAAAAACCGGAATTTTTATAAATAGAAAAAGTATTGTGGGGGCAGATGGCACTTTATGATTCAGCCCATAGAAGACCAAACCACCATTTAATGTAAAATGTACAGACACTTACAGGAACCCATAAATATTTGATCAACAAAAGAATAAATTATGACTCTCTAATGCACGACAATCATGATTATGATGCAAAAGGCCCAATTTGATCTGAGGATCTCATTAAAATCTTGCTAGTTAAGGGTAAGAAAGGAGAAAAACCAGAGCATCTTCATCAGGAATCTCAACTGGCCCGAGGGAAAGGCAGGGACAGCCTTCGGATGTTTTGAAATGCAAGAGCAATCTCATCTCTTCTCTTCACGGAAAAGCTCCTGAAAAGGACAGTTGCCGGGTGCCGAAGGAAGCTGAGGAAGGCAAATCCAGGAGGACCTGCCTCGCAGGTTGGCCCCAGCAGCAGAGCCCAGCCACTCTCCCCTCCCCTGCCCTGTCCAGAGCCCGCACGCCATGCAAGTCCAGGCATGACTGCCTGAGTCACAGCCATCTCAGAGCAGAATGTCTCTGGGGTCCTGGAGCAGGAGGAGGGGGACAGGCTAACAGACAGGACTGGTTCAGGTCAGGGGGATCTCTTAGGACACAAGACGCATTCCTGGCAGATGCTCAATGCTTTTGTCAAAATCAATTCATGGAGTGAGGAATAACTCCCACAGCCCACCCTGTGCTTGGTGAGGGGGCTAGCTCTGGATTTTCTGGGTGGATTGATTCAGGCCATCATCAGACAGGTCCAGGGGTGGCTCTTGGCACATGGCAGAGATTTCTCACCTATCTGGGGAGAATCAATGCGGAGTCCCCTCCCCCAGCCTGTAGAGCTGAACAAGGAGGGGAGGAGAGGCACGCCAGTCCCAGGCTGGGTACACCTGCCCGAAACCATGAGTGTAGCAAATGCGCTGTGTTCGCTCTCACGATGATGACATCTAGTCCATGTGGTATAATTCTAGAGCTTGGAGTCCCAGCCGAAGCTGGGCATGCATGTCCTATCGGAATGCTTATCTTCTCATTTAAATGTCCAGGAGACGGAGTTTCACAGGATTTGTAGAAAGGGTGTTTAGAGTCGTAGTAGTGCAGGTTTATAAGTCTCTTCCAAGAAAACAAATAGAGAAAGAAACATTCCAATGGGATCTAACAATGTTTATTCTTCCAATCCAAGAGCATGGAATGGTCTTCCATCTTTTTGTGTCTTCTTCAATTTTTTCATGAGTGTTCTGTAATTCCTCGAGTACAGATCTTTTACCTCTTTGGTTAGGTTTATTCCCAGGTATCTTATGGTTCTTGGTGCTATAGTAAATGGAATTGATTCTCTAACTTCCCTTTCTGTATTTTCATTGTTAGTGTATAAGAAAGCTACTGATTTCTGTACTTTGACTTTGTATCCTGCCACATTGCTGAATTGTTGTATGAGTTATAGTAGTTTGGGGGTGGAGTCTTTTGGGTTTTCCATATAAAGAATCATGTCATCTGCAAAGAGAAAGAGTTCGACTTCTTCATTGCCAATTTGGATACCTTTTATTTCTCTTTGTTGTCTGATTGCTGTTGCTAGGACTTCTAATACTATGTTGAACAAGAATGGTGGGAGTGGGCATCCTTGTCGTGTTCCTGATCTCAACAGGAAGGCTGCAAGCCTTTTCCCATTTAAGATGATATTCGCTATGGGTCTTTCATAGATAGATTTGATGAAGTTCAGGAATGTTCCCTCTATCCCTATACTTTGAAGCGTTTTAATCAAGAACAGATGCTGGATTTTGTCAAATGCTTTTTCTGCATCAATTGAGAGGACCGCGTGGTTATTCTCTCTTTTTTTATTAATTTGTTCTATCACATTGATTGATTTGCGAATGTTGAACCATCCTTGTAGCCCAGGGATGAATCCCCCCTGGTAATGATGGATAATCTTTTTAATGTGCTGTTGGATCCTGTTTGTTAGGATCTTGTTGAGAAACTTAACATCCATATTCATCAGTGATATTGGTCTGAAATTCTCCTTTTTGGTAGGGTCTTTGCCTGGTTTGGGGATCAGGGTAATGCTGGCTTCATAGAAAGAGTCTGGAAGTTTTCCTTCTGCTTCAATTTTTTGAAACAGCTTCAGGAGAATGTCTGGTAATGTTTGAAAGTTTGGTAGAATTCCCCAGGGAAACAGGTCCTGGGCTCTTGTTTTTTGGGAGGTTTTTGATCACTGCTTCAAAATCATTACTAGATATCAGTCTATTCAGGTTGTTGATTTCTTCCTGGTTCAATTTTGGGTTTATAGTTTTCCAGGAATGCATTCATTTCATCTAGGTTGCTTAGCTTATTGGCATATAACTGTTGATAATAACTTCGGATGATAGTTTTTACTTCCTTGGTGTTCGTTGTGATCTCTCCCTTTTCATTCATAATTTTATGAATTTGAGCTTTCTCTCTTTTCTTTTGGATTAGTGTGGCCAATGGTTTATCGATCTTATTGATTCTTTCAAAAAACCAGCTTCTAGTTTCATTGATACATTCTACTATATCTTTGGTTTCTACCTCATTGACCTCAGCTCTAATCTTGATTATTTTCCTTCTTATGTGTGAAATTGGTTTGATTTGTTGTAGATTCTCTAGGTCTTTAAGGTATAAAGTCAGCTGGTGTGTTCTGGATTTTTCAATTTTTTTGAGGGAGGTTTGGATGGCTATGTATTTCCCTCTTAGGGCCGCCTTTGCTGTATCCCATATGTTTTGGTCCGAAGTGTCTTCATTCTCATTGGTTTCCATGAATTATTTCAGTTCTTCTTTGATCTCCTGCTAGATCCAAGCATTCTTAAGCAAGGTGGTCTTTAGCTTCCAGGTGTTTGAGTTCCTTCTGAACTTTTCCTTGTGATTGAGCTCCAGTTTCAAAGCATTGTGATCTGAGAATATGCAGGGAATAATCTCAGTCTTTTGGTATCAGTTGAGTCCTGATTTATGACCCAGTATGTGGTCAATTCTTGAGAAGGTTCCATGTGCACTTGAGAAGAATTCTGTTGTTTTAGGGTGGAATGTTCTGTATATATCTATGAGGTCCATCTGGTCCAGTGTGTCATTCAATGCTCTTGTTTCTTTTTTGATTTTCTGCTTCGAAGATCTGTCTATTTCTGAGAGAGATGTGTTAAGATCTCCTACTATTAATGTATTCATATCAATATGATTCTTTATCTTGATTAACAGTTTTCTTATGTAATTGGCTGCTCCCATATTGGGAGCATAGATATTTACAATTGTTAGATCATCTTGGTGGATAGTCCCTTTAAGAATTATGTAGTGTCCTTCTGTATCTCTGACTACAGTCTTTAGTTTAAAATCTAATTTGTCTGATATGAGAATCGCTACCCCAGCCTTCTTTTGAGGCCCATTGGCATGAAAGATGCTTCTCCATCCCTTCACTTTCAGTCTGGGTGTATCTTTAGGTTCAAAATGGGTCTCTTGTAGACAACATATGGATGGGTCCTGTCGTTTTATCCAACCTGCAACCCTGTGCCATTTTATGGGTGCATTTAAGCCATTCACACTGAGAGTGATTATTGATAGATACGTTTTTATTGACATCATGTTACCTTTGAAGTCTTTCTGTAGATTGTCTCTATATTTCTGTTCAATGCTATTCTTAGGATTTTTCCTCTTTTATAGACCCCCCTTAATATTTCCTGCAGTGTTGGCTTGGTGGTTGCATAGTCTTTTAAGCCTTGCTGGTCTTCGAAACTCTTTATCTCTCCATCCATTTTGAATGTCAGTCTTGCTGGATCAAGTATACTTGGCTGCATGTTCTTCTCATTTAGTGCCCTGAATATATCTTGCCAGCCCTTTCTGGCTTGCCAGGTCTCTGTGGACAGGTCTGACGTTATTCTGATGGGTTTTCCTCTGTAAGTAAGGACCCTCTTTGTCCTAGCAGCTTTCAAGAAATTATACCTACAATTATGATTCCTCAATTTGACTATCAGGTGCCTTGATGTTTTTTTGGAATGTATAATCTTGGGTGGAGACCATTCGGCCTCTAGTACATGAACACTGGTTCCATTCACGAGATTGGGAAAATTTTCATGAAGAACTTGTTCCACTATATCTTTTAGACTTCTTTCTTTTTCCTCCCCTTCAGGGATTCCAATAATTCTGACGTGGGAACGTTTCATGGCATCATTTATTTCCCTGATTCTATTTTTGTGGTTTCTAAGCTGTTTGTTCCAGGCTTCCTCCTGATCCTTTCTCTCTGTTTGTCCTCCAGATCACTAATTCTGTCTTCTGTCTCAGTTACCCTAGCTTTGAGAGAATTTAGATTAGATTGGAATTCATTGAGAGCATTGTGAACCTCAGCCCTGGTAGCTTTCAGCTCTGCCCTAACATTGTGAACATCTTCTCTGGTCGCTTTCAGCTCGGCCCTAATCAATTTTGTTTGGTCATCCTTGGCTTTCTCCAACCTAGCTATTGCCTGGATAATTGTTAGCCTGAATTCTCTTTTCGACATATTGTCTATGTTGCTAGCCATTAGCTCTGTTGCAGAAGGTCCATCCTCTGTATTTTTTTTTCTGTTGGGCATTCTTCCTCCTAGTCATTTTGGTGAGAGATGACTGAACAGATGTAGCTGGATGTATCAACCGTGGTGCAGTCAAGGTGCATCCTGAAACCCTTCTGAGCAATCAGGATTCCCCACCCAAACAAGAGAAAAAAAGAAAAGAAAAAGAAAAAAAGATAGAGAGAGACAGGAAAGAAAGGGAAGATGAAAGAGAAGGTTCAGCCCAAATGGGCCCCAAGATAAGATTTATGAAGTATACAAACAAAAACAGACAAACAAAAAGGCTGATAAAAGTATATGACAAGAGAAAAAAATATATATGCAAATAAAGGAAGAACCTCATCAAAAAGAACCCCAAGTGTTAGATTTATATACTATCAGGACAAACACAAAAACACAGAAAGAGTGGTGGAAGAAAAATATGGGAGAGTGCTTATAAATTCTCAATGTGGGCGAGGAAGTTTGTTTTATTTCTTCCTGGATGTATCTTGATATCTTTGTTAAAGGACCCAACTTTCCTAAGATAAAGGGGGATTAAAAATTGGTTTACCTATAGGGGTAGTATTGATTGGGGAAAGGGGATTACTTTGAAGTTCAACTCTATATGAATATTAGAAAATAAAAATAAAAAAGGAATAAACTAGACTAAACTAAACTAAAATTTAAAAAAAGAAATACAAAAAATAGAAATGCAAAAGAAAAACACAGGTGTATGTATCAAAAAGTTCAGGTTAGAAGGTTATTATGGAATTTGATGTACTGGACAGCTCACTGTGATGTTAAATAGGTTAAAAATTATCTATATATAAAAAAAAATGAGCCAGGATAGTGGGAATAAATTAAAAATAAAAGTTGTCCTATGAAGTAGTGGTGGTGATTCTCTTGTAGTCTTTTACTTATTAACTATTATCTCTGGGCCCTTGCTAATTTGACATATGTATACACATATTCTTTTTCTTTATTTCCTTCTTTATTCTCCTCTTTTTTTTTAAGGATACCGTGGACTGAATATGTCTCTCAAAACTTCCCATGTGGAAGCCCTGAATATAGAGATACCCTCAGAGGTAATTAAAACTTACCGAGGTCATAAGGTTGGGGCCCTAATCCAGGGGGTTGGGTGGCCTTATGAAAAGAGGAAGAGGGGTGCCTGGGTGGCTCAGTGGTTAAGCCGCAGATTCCTGATTTTAGCTCAGGTCGTGATTTTGAGGTGCTGTGATCGAGCCAGGCTCTGTGTGCAGTGGACAGTCTGTTGGAAGATTCTCTCTCTCTCTCTGTCTTCACCCCGCCTACAGCTCACTCACTTTCAAACACATAAATAAATCCTTTAAAAGACAAAAAAAAAAAAAAAAAAAAAAAAAAAAGAGCGATCTATGTGTGTCCCTTTCAATGCTGGTTCTGAGAAGCCAGGTGAGCAGGCAGTGAGCCAACGGCCATGTGCAGGATGGAGGAAGGGCCTGACCACACGCCACCATGCTCACACCTGACCTAAGGCATCCAGCTGCCAGAACGGGGATAAAATACTCTTCTGTTGTTTCAGGATCTCAGTCTACAGTGTTTTGTTAGAGCAATTGGGGCAGACCAAGCCGTAGCTTGAGTACGATTCGTCCTGCGTAGGCATGGGGAGCCCTGCCTGCCATCAGGCGTATCCAGGGCACTGAGCTCCCGTGAGTGCTGCCTGAGTGAGGTCCAGCTGCATACAGGTTTCTTGATATGACCCTGCAGGTTCTTAGGTGTCCTCCCCACTCAGCTCACCTTCCTCAAATCCCGTTCTCTTAGCCCGCATCAGAAAGGATGTTCCTGTTCCTTCTACTGTTTGCATTTCTTCTTCTGGATGTCATTCTTTTCTACCCTGTAGAATTTCCAATTGTGCTCCATGAAGGCCCTGCCCAAGGAATACCATGGGACATAGCATCCATGCCACGCAGATAGAGATCCAAGGTGGGCTGGAAACTCTTGTTCTTCAAAATGCTTTGAACCAAAAGCTCATGAGTTTGCCCCATGGGAGTGGTAAAACCAAAAATGGAATCAAAGGTTATCACTTGATCTCCGGAACAGATTGAATTGGACTAGAAGGCCCTGAAATGAATGAGATGAAAAGAAAACAGTGCTCCAACGGTTTGAAGCCCTGTGAAAGAAATGGACGCAAAGTGCCAAACAAGATAATAAATCCTCGTGGGTCTCTCACGGAGGTTTGGCATTCGTGGATTTGTGTTAAGGAAGAACTCCCGGGTGAGTGGATGGAGAAGTGAATGGTTGGGAGAGGGCACCAGCTCCCTGGTCCCCAGGACAAGGCAGCATTGCAGGTCCCCACCTGCTCTGCAGCTGAAGGGAATCAGCCCAGCGGGGTCCAAGACTGGACAGCTCCCCAGCCAGGCTCCACCAGACGTCATTCTCAGAATCCCGCCGCCGGATCACTGCAGGTTGCCCTGCGTGGATTCTCTTTCCAGGAGGATTTGAACATTGGCTGTACAGTATCTGACACTAAAAATACAATGAAACATAAAAATCGAATTGTCTGAGGGCTAAAGAAGAATGAACAGGAACGGGGAACGTCTATATGCTGAGAGCACCGACATCACGGGACCCTCATAACGAACCAGCCAGGAAGGAGCCGTTCTCACCCAGATTTTAAAACTAAGGAAACCAGAGCTCAGAGAAGAGACACAATGTGAACAAGACCACGTCGTGAGTATCTGGCAGAGCTGGAGTTCAGGGCCATTTGGCTCGAGAGCCTCAGCTCCTTGACATGCCAACGCAGCAAAGATGCTTGTCCGTGCGGGTGGCGGCCAAGGTGAAGACCCTCGGTGAACAGTGAGGAGATGCTCCAGATAATCTTTCTTCTCAAGGGTGCTGTGATTTCCCTACTCATTCCTTCCAGGGTAGTTTCTGGGGAAAGACTTACTGAAGTGTTTCTACAGTTCTTTGTGCTCTTTTTTTTTTCTTTTTGTTCCTTCTTCTCCTCTTGGTCATGTGGACAATGACGTGCCACCGTGAAGAACTTTCTTGGCTGCCTGGAAGGACGGCTTGATCTCCTTGCACTTTTCGACACACCCCTATTCACTCACCACACCAAGGTACGGGGGCATGTTTCTGATGACCAATGACTGATCTCGTGCTTTCTCATCCTGAGGTCATGCCTGGGCAGCAGGGGTCCAGTTGGAGATCACACTGCCACAGTGTGGACTCTGCTGTCTGTGCGACCACTGGCCTGGCCAGTAGGAGGTCACCAGGGCTGCCCAAGGGACTGTGAAGTTTCCTGAGAGAGAAAAGGCCTTGAGGGAAGAGGGATATATAAGTCCTGGGTCTTGTTCCTCCATGGGTCCAAAGAGGGTGGTAGTTCCTTCATGACTAAGAGCTCTCTCTCTCTCTTTTTTTTTAAAGTAGATTCTATGCCCAAGATGGAGCCCAACATGGGGCTTGAATTCATGACCTTGAGATCAAGCAAGACCTGAGCTGAGATCAAGAGTTGGACACTTAACAATAGAGCCATCCAGGCGCTCCTAGGGGCTCTTTTATTAGAACAAGCAGCCGGGCTCAGGTTGGAGTAATGCCAAGGATGTCTCAGGCGCCCAGTGCAAGAGACAGCTTCTTTCCCAGGGCTCACCTATCCTTGTGCCTCCCTGAAGCTGGGGGATCTCTTTGGCCTCCCACCGATACCAGATGTTATAGATTGAATGGTGCCCCCCCACCCCCCCAAAAAGGTACATTGAAAGTCCTCATCTCACTGTGGCCTTATGTGGAGACCGGTTCTGTACAAAGGGGATTAGTGAAGATGCGGCCGGTAGGGTAGCCTTCATCCAACGTGATCTGTATCCTTGTGAAGAGGGATGATTTGAGCATAGACATGCACAAGGGAAGGCCACTTGAAGGTCAAGCCAGGGATCAGGGAGATGCGTGCCAAGGGTTGTGCGAGTGCGGCAGGTGGGGACCTGGGACACACACTCTGCAGAGCCTCGGGAGGCCTGATGGTGCCCACCCCCCATCGCTGACCTCTGTCCTCTGGAGCTGGGAGAGGCACACTCTGGTGTTTGCCCACCCAGTGTGGGTGCTTGGTTAGGCAGCCCTAAGGGACTAAGACATGGGAAGGGCAAAGGCCTCACGGGAGGGTGGCAGGAGGCCTGGTGGGCTGTGGGTGTCCTTGTAGATGTACTAGGGCCCCCAGACTCAGGGGGAGCCACATGGTACCAGGGGTCCTTTTAGGGGCTACACATTTTCTAGAGCCCAGAGCAGACAGAAGTGACTTCCCAAACATACAGATTCCATATGTCCTGTTTTCTCTTTCTGAAGTTGGATACAGAGGGTTTTGAGGTCATTGGTGAGGTTACTACCTGCGTGGGCTTGAGTTTGTCCATGCTGGACACCAACACACCCTACGGGGCCGTTGTGCCGCGTGAGGTCTTGAGACCTTTAGGAACGGGCACACTGACCAAAGTCAGAGACGGGAGCTCCCGCCCAGGAGCCTCCCTTAACTCAGGAAACATCACATGGCCTCGTTGGGTGTTGTTCACTGAGCTGCGTGGCCAGGCCGCTTTCTGTGTAACAGCTCGTGATCATATGACCTTCTTCTTGCCCTCTGAGACTGCGGTCTGGATGCTACCCAGAGGCACATCTCTGTGTCCTCATGTGGAAGTTCACTGTGATGAAAGACTGGGTCCTAACTGGGCAGGGCTAGGAACCAGTGTGGCCGGCATGGCGCCTGCAGCACAGGCCCCCCACACCTGCAGCCCAGGTGTGCGAGTGCCAGAGCCTGGGAGCTGGTGCCAGGTGGAGCCGCTCTGCACCCCCAGGTTCCAGGACGATGTCTCGCCCTCAGCCCGCCGTGGAAATAGCCTGTGGAGGCAGGCATCGCGGGGTAGCCGATGGCGAATTCCACCGGTGAGAAAGCCAGGTCGTGCTGCACCGAGCGACGTGTCAGCATGGCCCAGAACATGGTGAGCGGCTCACGTGGCGCCATAAAGGAAGGAGCACGCCTGCATGAAACCCATCAGCTCCATCACGCCTGGCGCGTGGGCCACTAAGTGAACACCTCACACTGGGGGTTCATCTAAACCCCTTGGTTAAGGTCTCCATTTCCCTATCGACCCACCGAAAACCTCAGAGCTCTTTCTACCGCGCGCTGTGCTGGAAATGTGGTAACCGACCCCTCCTCCTTGGTCTTGTGCCCACACCAGAGAGTCATCGTTTAATTTATCATCCGTCTCCTTGGTGTCAGAGCTGCCTTGTTGGCGGTCTCCGTGTTATTTCCCTCTGCTTCTGGGGACGGCTTCTGGCAGCAGACAGCTAGGCTGGGCTCAAGCACTTTGACAATGAGAAATGGGCAGGACGCCCACCCGCTCCCCGGCAAGTGGCCCACCAGCCGGGCTCACCTGTCCTCAGAGATGCCCTCCCACGGCCGCTAACCAAGTTCTCAGTGGTGAAAACGCGAGATGAAAAACCTGCTATGAAGGTGTTCCCATGTCCTCTCTCTCCACGCAGGCTGCCTGACTGGGACTTGGGAAGACGGGCCTCCTGCCAGCGCTTAGAGGAAGTGCAACGGGAAAAGCATCCGCAGTGGGGGGCAGCCCACGGGAGCTCCGGCGGAGGTGAGCGGCCCGGGTGTGCAGGCCAGGCTCGGAGGCTGCAGGCCGGCGAAGAGCTGCAAGAAGCCTCTGGGCTGGTGGCATGGCCTCTTTCCTGGGAGACATGTTCAGGGGCTTTGGTGGCCAGAGGATGGAGGCCAACAGGTGTGCCAAGAGCCAGGCGAGCCCGGGGACTGGGGTGAGTGTTCTTTTTCTCAAGAGCCCCTTTCATCCTGTCCCTTCCCGGCCATGAGCCAGTCATCATTAGGGTTAGAGTTCTGGGTGCCTTTGAATCAAGTGGGGAGCCCCACCAACCTGGCTGGTTGTCCTTCTCAGGCCTGTCACAGGCCTGCTTGTGACTGCAGTCACCTCACCTCTCCCGGGGATTGATCATGGCTCTTGGCGGCGCTGTGCCAAATACGCTGGAAGGGGTCTGACCCTGCACCCCACCCCCACCCCCTCGCAGCACAGCGTCCCCAGTCGCTATCCACGGGAACAGACTGATGAGATCCCCTCTCTGAGAGGTTATTTGTATAGTCCGGGTCAGGAGCGGGCAGCAGAGGAACAATGAGGTTAAAAGCCCTGGGTGGGAGAGATCGTCTCCTGCACTCAGGCGTGTGACCCCGCTCTGGGGCCACCGTAGAATGAGCCCCAGGCCTGGAGCACTTGCCAGCCTGAGATGGAGCCCTCCCAATGGGCAGGGCTTGTCACCGTGGACGGGAGGAATGTTTCCTGCTTGATTTATTTTTTATTAAAATATTTTATTTATTTATTTGACAGACAGAGATCACAAGTAGGCAGGGAGGCAGGCAGAGAGAGGGGGAAGCAGGCTCCCTGCTGAGCAGCGAGCCCAATGCGGGGCTCGATCCCAGGACCCTGAGATCATGACCTGAACCGAAGGCAGAGGCTTAACCCACTGAGCCACCCAGGTTCCCCTGTTTCCTGCTTTAGACTCTGCGGGTGCTGCCTGACTCTTCCTAAGTGTGTGGGTCACGTGGTACCTGGCCAGCCTCACCCCCTTCTCTGTCCCTTGTGGGGTGGGGGTGGGGTCCTGTCTCTGCTCCTGCGGCACAGGGAAGGTGAGGCCGACCAGAGGGCCTGCAGGGCCTACAGGAGGGACCTACCGATCCTGCATGGAAGCTGACCTCACGGCCTCTTCTGTGTGGGAGCCCCATGTTGCTCCTCTTGGAGTCTGGCGATGGTGATTTCCTCGGTGACTGCTGTGTCGTGATGTAGCAGGCAGAAACGCTCACCTGTCTGCTTCTGGGGGGGCAGGCCGCTGATGTTGCCTGCCTGACGGCCCCCAGAGGTGTCCTGTACAATGCACAGTGCTCGGGGCCCTGCTCGGGGCCCTGGGAGTCGACTTTCAATCACAGAGAGTATGTGCGGCCAGGGGTTCTAGCTCCCACCTGGCGCTGAACGGGCCCCCGTGCTTGGAAGCGCTTCCTGCAGTGCCTGTCCCCCCAGTGTGGCTGGCTGGTCAGTATCCTCCTCTTGCTCCCTCCGGCCTTAAATTCTGCCCCCCATCCCACCTCCGAGTGAGAGGCAGGCCTTGGGGACAGAACCTCACAGGTGGGGAGGGTCTAGAGCACCTGATGCCATCCTTGTTCAGCCATGGGAAGGCAGCCTTGGGACCCCGATGCTTTCTTCCCCCCAGGATGAAATGGCTTTCTTTTGCTTTTCTGGGACTCCGGTTGATTCCTACTTGTCACGGAAGCCAGACAGGGAACGATTGTTTCATAAGCATGAC
Source organism: Mustela lutreola (assembly GCF_030435805.1). Taxonomy (NCBI): domain Eukaryota; kingdom Metazoa; phylum Chordata; class Mammalia; order Carnivora; family Mustelidae; genus Mustela; species Mustela lutreola. Next base: position 4,524,028 of record NC_081294.1, on the reverse strand, counting down.
TTTCAAAGGCAGAATGGCCACCACCCCGAGAAACCATGGTTATCCGGAAGGGACCACCCCTGCACATCTGTCAATCTGGGCTTTTCTTCCTTCTGCACTGGCCTGAGACCTGGGGAACCAGAGGGCTTGGATGCAGGGGTCCGGTGGAAGGAAGAGTGGGAGGAGACCAGCCCCTGGTTGGGTCGACCGTCTCTGCAGCTCCTTCCTGCATCCCTCGGGCCCCTTCCCCCCTCCCACTCAGACAACCCGTGAGGACACAGCAAGGACTCCTGTCCCTTCACAAGGGTGGGTGCTGAGCTGGTGGCTTGAGTGTGCTCCTGTGAATGGCCAGCTGGCAAAGCCCCAGCATGGGTACAGCCCCCCCCCCCCGGCGGGTCCACGGGCCCCCTGCTGCTCTCCCCTGTGCTCCTGGGCAGCGATGCAGGGTGAGCTCTGTGCTCCCTGCGTCCTGGTGTTAGGTCAGAGGGAGTCTGCTCATCCTTGTCCGCAGAACCTCGGCTCATGGGAACCAATACGTCTTGTCTCGGCCCCGCCAGCAGAGGCACCTCCCTGCCATTAGCCGCCAGAAATATTAGTCTCCATGTTCCAGCTCCTTGAGCTGCTGATGCACGGCTGTCCTCAGGGTGCCAGTCATGGCCAAATCCTCTGGGGTTCAGACAGGGGAGGGTGTCCAGGCAGCCTTGGGACTCATCCTGCCTGGGTTCAGACCCGTTAGAGTGTAGTTTTGCTTCCGAGCAGTGGTGTCGATGTAAATCTAATAAAACCAGCTTCCAGTAGAGACCAATATCCATAATGACCCAGTGCGGGGTTACGGCTGCTCTGGGAGACAGACTCTGAGGCAGAGCTGTCTGCGGAGCTTTCTCCTGGAGGGAGTGAGGCTCTCGGGAGGTGAGGGCTCACGCCAGGCTGTGGCGGGTGGGGAAGCGGCTGGTGCTGACTCTCAGGGTGGGTTCCACGGAGCCCTGGGTGGTCCGCAGGGAGGCAGAAGCCCGAGCTTCTCTCTCCTTGCAGCAGCTTGTTGTGACTGCAGCGCCATCCCTGGGACTCTAGCCTGGGGCAGAGCTGCTGTTCCCTGCAGCGAGGGGCAACACCCCGTGTCTTAGTAAATCGCCAGCCCACTGGGGGTTTGAACAACAGACGTGTGTAGCCTCGCAGGGTGTGGAGGCTGGAAGCCCAAGGTCAAGGTGTTAGCAGGCCGGTTCCTTCTGCGTCCAGGAGAATCTGTCCAGGTTTCTCTCCTCAGCTTGTAGACGTCCTGTGCCTCCTCACATCATCTTTCCTCCAAGTCCAAATTTCTCCTTTTCATAAGGACACAGGCATATTGGATTGGGGCTATGCTATTGTGATTTATAAGAAGAAATATTTATTTGCTCTTTGTCTCTAGTTCTGGCACAGAACTTCTAAATCCCCTTGGAATTTCCTAAGTGCTGAGAGCAATAAAGGTGTCTTGCTGTGTCAACGACGTGGCCTTTGGAAAGCGCCTCCAGATGGGGCTTGTTGCCGGGAGGAAGAGCAGGTACTTCAAGTGTGGCCCAGCCTCTGGGGAGGGAAGGGCTGGAGGTTGAACTGGTCGATCACCAATGGCCAGTGATTTAGTCAGTCTTGTCTGTGTAATGAATCTTCCATAAAAACCCAGAAGGACGGGGTTCAAAAGCTTCTGGGTGGGCGATCATGTGGGAGCGTAATGGCCCGGAGGGATCAGGGAGGCCCACAGCTTTTCCCCAGCCCGTGTGCTAGAGAGCCAGGCGGAGTCACTGATGCCACGCAGGGGTCTGTGCCGTGCACTGAGGCAAGCAGTGAGGGCGCTGCAGCCATCAGATGTCACTGAGACCAGCACCCGCCGGCGACTCCCCGAAACTGACTGCAAACAGAAGCAGGGGAGGTCCGCTGGGGCCCACGACTGATTCAATCTCTTTGAAAAGGGAGGATTTTTGCAGCAAACTGCCAGACTCTTCAGACACCGACCCCTCTATGTCTGACCACTTCAAAAAGCCAGCTGCCGCTGAAGGCTCCGCGTGGTTGACCTCTGCGCAGAACAGAGGTCCTTCCCTGCGGGAACATAGTAAGTTAGTACGGAGAGCTGTCCAGGCTGGACTGAAGCCCCATCTTCGCTGTGAACCCACACACTGACTTAGCTTTGGGTTCCTTATCTTCCTGCCCCTTGTTCTCTCTCATTTGGTGTGTGGCCTGTCTTGTGTTTCACTTTGTGGGCCGTGCAAGAAACCAAGGTAAACACGTGCTGAGATGTCACTGGGTCTGGATTCCTGCGACTGCTTCATGACTGGGGAGGACACAGCTGGCGTGCGTCCCTCAGAGTGTGCCCACGGCACTTGCCCTACGCCTCGCTTCCCTCTGGCTGTTCCTAACTTCTCTCTTAGACAGTAAACCAGGGGTCTCATAAGTAACCGGTTTCCCGAGTTCTGGGAGCCACTCTAGCACATTACCAACCCGGAGGACGGCGTCGGCGGAAAATCCCGGTCAGAGGCACAGGCGGCAGCTGGAAGGGCACTGGTGTCTGCGTGGGCGAGCAGGGAGCCGCCTGGAGGCCTGGGCCGTGCACACGTGCGCTCCGATGGTAGCTCCGGGTACACAGTGTCAGAATCGAGTTGAATCGTATGACACCCATCCTGTGTCCCAGAATTGCTTCCATGCGTGGGGGTGAAAGCCACACACTGGGATTGAAGTCGGATGGTGGGGTCCACCCTCATGAACCCCCTTTGTAGGATCTAATTCTTTCTGCAAAACCCCTATTTCCAAATAAGGTCATATTCTGAAGTCTGGAGGGACTAGAGCTTCAACACATGAATTTGCAGAGGGCACACTTCGACCCAGAGCACCCAGAAAGGCCACAGCTGTGACTCGCCGGGAGGCACCGTCCACAGCACCTGGGCGCTGGGGTGTACTGGCTCCAAGGAGGGCATCGAACTACCCATCTTCCCAGCTTTGCTGAAAGCTTAGAGAACTCCTGCCTAGTCTAAATTCCGTTTTCATTATAAGGCTGGAAGCTGGAAGCTTTGTCAAATTAAACAAACTCTGTCTGGCTGCTTTCTCTGGGTTATTGACATTCATCCTCCATCCAAAATACATGTACCACGGAACTGCTCATTCAGTCAGTCAATTCTATATTTCCCTGGGTTCCTGAATTTGTTTTTATCTCCCTCCCCCATTTGGACATTCATTTATTTATTTATTTGGGAGAGAGAAAGAGTGAACATGAGGAGGGAAAAGCAGGCTCCCTGCTGAGTAGAGAGCCCAATCCGGGACTCGATCCCAGGACCCTGGGATCATGACTTGAGCCGAAGGCAGACGCTTCATCGACTGAGCCACCCAGGCGCCCCCAATTTGGACTTCAAGAGTAACTTTTTGTTCTTGTATCTTATAATATGTCATTTCAAGTCATTTATTTTATAGCTTTCTCAAACTCATAAGAAAATAATTTCTTACCTGACCTCTAAGAATGGCTTTTACCTTAAATGTGGATTTTTTTCTCTGATAAAATCTTAGATTATGGTTACCATGCTACTCTCAGATCACTGTCGTGTAAAAGTTTCTGAGGCAGCGCACTGAATGCGGAGCTCTTCTAGGACCTTGTTAGCTGGAACATTGCGCGGGGATGAAGACAGAGCCCCTGCTAGTAAACGTCACCCAAGCCCATGGGGTAATGAGTCACAATCCAATGGAGTGACAGGAGCGAGGCGTGAATTGCTGCAGGCACGGGTTCAGGTCCTCGGCCTGCCACTTGTTGGAGACCTCGTGCACGATCTGCCTGCTTTGGCCTGTGTTCGCATACGGCTAGCCAGCATGGGAGGCAGGGAGTGGCCTGGGGTGGTCTGCACGCACTGGAGGAACACTCACATGGGGTCACCCGGCGCAGCAGCGCATGGGAAAAGCCTGTCCCCACGGCCGATGCTGTTCACCCCACTCTGCTCCCCGGGGACGTTCACTGTGACAGAGATCTCTCTTCACTCCAATTCACCATGACCCCTAATCCACAACAGGTGTGCTGCACACAGAGGCTCCTGCCACACTCCGAGGGGCTATTAGCAGGTCTCAACGCTCCCCAAGTCCCTAAGGCTTCCTTGCCAGAGATCTGATGTCTCTTCCCTGGCCAGAGTTTGCCTCTTTAGAACATTCCATTAACTTAGCAAATATCTGGGTCAAAGAGATGAGTGTCTGGGGATCCCCAAGCCCAGAGGCTATACTAAATGACAGGTGTGTTGGAGGACGACTGGGTGGCTCAGTCGATTAAGCGGCGGCCTTTGGCTCTGGTCGTGATCCCTGGGTCCTGGGGTTGGGTCCTGCATGGAGCCTGCTTCTCCCTCGGCCTCTGCTCCTTCTCCCTGCTTGTGTGCACACACACTCTCTCTCTGACAGATAAATAAATGAAATATTTTTTTAAAAAAATGACAGGTGTGGCTGAAGACATGTCCCCCGGCAGTTGACAAGCGAACACTGTTCCAAGATATCAGAGCTGTAGTGTGTGACTGTCATTGTGGGCTTAGGAGAGGAAGTTTCCACTGAGGCCGCAAGCGGGGCCACAGTGGGTAGAGGGGAGCGCCCTGAGGGTGGTCTTGGGGCGGGGGTCAGCGTGGAAGCAGCCGGTGCCCATGCATGACAGGAGAGCTGGTGAAAGTGCGTGGGGCCTTCACAACTTTTTCCAGGACTCTCCTTTCTGGAATGAAAGCAGGAGACATGGTCAGTGTACTGTTTTGCCCAAAGCCCGAAATTACTCATGTAGTTAGCATCACAAGCAGTTTACTGATCGGATAGTAACATGTCCTTCTGTACTTTAAACAAGGAGGAAGGAGATACTGACCCGTGTTGACTGTCACTGTGGCCGCCTCCCCATGGCCCGCCCAGCAGCAGTGCGTCTCCTCTGGAAGTCTCCGTGTGACGCTGGTCACCTGGCTCTGGGCCTGGTCTGGTCTGTATCCAGGAGCTCCGGGAGGGTTGAGTACTGTTATTACCATTGTCTTAGTTGTGACTTTATGAATAGTGTTTTCCAGGAGCAGAGCCTGGGTCTCATGCACAATTTCACTTCCTAACTTTTTTATATAGGGTTGAATGCCAGTGGAATTCGACTCAGCCGAATATACACGGACGGTGTCTCTTCGCTAATTGCTCACTGGTTAAAACCTCAGTGAGTCTGGGGCAGGGTGAGGCCTGCATGTAGCGTGGTTCTCCTTGCAGACCGGGAAAGATCACTGTTCCCACCAGCTTTGCTGCCCTGACCCCTCATGAGGCACTTTAGGAGGACCTGATGCTGCTTCCAAGTGTGTACCCGCCCGTGCGAACGTGGTCGTGTGGAAGGAGCTGTCCACGGCCGGTAATAAGTCTTGCTTTGGCCCTGCCCTGTAGCAAAACCACTGTTCACCTGCAGGCCATTTGATATTCATGAATGTGTTTTGAGGAGACCAGCAGCCAGGACCCCAGGTGAGGGAGAAGGAACCTGAGACCAACAGGGCACCTGTCTTATTGGGGTGTCCCGGCTTCTGTGCAGGGTGACAGCCGAGGACGTCAGTAGGACTAAACTTGGGCTATTTTTTCTTCTCTACCTTTTTATTTTAAGTTACCAATATAGTTATCTCAGGAGTGAATTTTGAAATTGATGGAAACCAAGGTCCTTTTTAAAATTTTATTTTAAGAGATTAAATTAAACCTGAGATTGTAATCATGGGTCAAAGAAAAAAATGTAAACGCATTCAGCTGTTGCCAGTTTTCTCCACCCCGAGCTTGGCTTGTCTTCGTGAATCAAACCACCTGTGTTCTTTCCCTCCTGCTTCGGACATATCCTTGGAATGGCTTCGTCCCCAAAGGCGCCCGGGGCCTATGAGGTCCAGGTGCTCCGGACTGCCGTGGAATGCCGTAACTTCCGCTGCGAAGCTGAAGGTCCCCGAGCCTCTTGCTCCCACCGCGTCTGCTCGACGGGCTCCGGCCTCTCCGGGGGCAGCAGGCCTCAGGCCTCAGGCCTCACTCCTCCGGGTGGAATGGCTGTTTCTGTTCTCCCCACACCCTCTTAGACATCCTCTGCATGACCCCCTCGAGGGCCCCATGGATGCCTCTATTGCCCCTTGGAGCTTCAAAACCCTCCAGGTGGGGACAGTTCAGAAAATGTTTTTACAACCTGCTCTGGGCTGGAAGTAGTGCAAGGTGAGGCTATAGGTTGAGGAAACCCACCTTTGCTCTCACGGAGCTCAGAGCCCACGGGCAGGGTGGTGTGCAGCCCCATGTGGCTGGGGAGCAGGGGGATGGGACCCCAGGTTGCCCCCCGCCAGGATGCTGAACAAGCCTGGCTTCGAAGCTGGCAGGCGCCGCTGATACTCTCTGAAGGTAACACACGTGTCAGGGAGGACACGGGGCCCATGGGAGAAGGAAACATGAATAAGGGATAGCACGGAGTGGAGGGGAGCCTTCACGAAGGCTGCGGACGTCTATGGTCGGCAGGTCTGCCTTCGTAGCTAACAGGGATGTGAACACTCACGGTCTGCTGGACGAGCCACTGCTCCAGGAGCGGTAGGAGGACTTGGTAAGTAGGATGGCTGCTCAAATCAGAGCGCGCTCAGAGCACCTGGGAGGGAAGGGTCCTGGTTGTATTTTAGAGGAAACGGTATGAGGCTTACAGCACGAACACAATGCAGGACTCAGGGATCCAGGAGTAGAGCCGCGATGCCAGGTAACCATGGCAGTCCTTGGAGATCTAATTTCTTCCACAGAGAAAGAGCTCAAAGATCCAGGTGTGAACAGGTACCCAGAGTCTCCTTTATAGATGCAGGGTTGTTTGGAAGGGAGCTCTGTGATCCAGAAGAACCAGCTCATGGAGGAGGTAAAGACACGGCTTCTGTCTAGAAGTCCAATGCGCTATCCATTGCGCCACAGAGCCAGGCAAGACACGGCTTCTGATATCTGCTGCCTTTGGATCAACATAAATGGTGGATATGAAGATGCTAGAGATCCTGATTCTTTAACGGCAGCGCGGCAGCAACCTTCTCAGCGTTGGCACAAAGGCCATTGGGACAGCCCAGGGCACTCAGGAGAAGTAACAGTCATCATAGAATAAAAAAAATGGCCACAGTCGTCTGCCGCCGGCAGCTGTTGGCCAGCTCATCGGTGAGACATTACAGAAGGCGTCAGTCTTCACGAGACGATTCACAAGAATGAAAGAATGCTCACTCTCAATTATTCTGTGACTATTTTCCCTACAGCTGAGCTAGAAGATTGAACAAAAGATGTTAGGCAGAAGGATTTTTTTGAACACAGAAGAACACAGTTGAGAGAGCTAGTGCTTTACAGCTCGTGAAGGCAGGTGGGTGCCAGGTGCTGGTAGGTCCTGGATGCTCACCACAGGGCTTGGGTTGATGGAGGCAGATTTACAAAGGGAAGTGGCCTTGTCATGCCAAGGAACTCTACCAAGTCAAGCCTGCTGCTCTGCGACTGGAGAAAGCCACACCTTTCCCTTGGAGGAGCTCTCAGATGGCTCCCGGTCACGTGCTTGCCTGCCGACATATTTGCTCCGCACCTCCTCACTAGTGGGCTGGGCTCCTGGTACAGGAAACGTGGCTGCTCCTTACTCTTTGTTCTGTAGAGCTGACACCAGGACATGTCAGTGGGAAATCTGCTGTCAGCGTGATGTTACGAGAAAGAATGCTCCATCGCAGGCGATGTGTGTGGTCCCAGGTCCTGCTCTTTTCTTGCTGTGACCAAGTTGCCTGACCTTCCTACGGCTCAGTTTTCTTCACATGAAGTGAGAGTAATTGTAATCACACTTATATTTAGGGTCATTAGCAGGATCCAAGAGAACGTTTTTGAGAAGGTGTTTCATGAGCTCTTCAGAATTTGACAAATATGCTACTTTACTTTCTCACTCAGAGCTTGACGGCTGCACCTGTGGCAGGACAGCATCTCCAAAACATCTGCTGCTTCTCCAGGCTCCACTCCCATGTTATGGCATCCCTCCCCATAACATGAGCTGGAGTCATGTCAGATGCTTCCATTTCAGAAAAGACCCATGCTGGTCACGGTTACCAGGGATATGTTGGCATAGGCAGGGGTGTCCAGCTCTGGAGATCACCAAGACAGCTCTATCAGAGTCTTGCCTCTCAGGAGAGCAGTGGGCCCTGGAGACTTGGAAAAGGAGCCCAGCCTCAATGCATAGCCATGAGTTCTTGGAATGAAAACTCTTAGGTGCTGGTAGATCTCAAAGTACCCCCTTGCTGAGGAGCCCACTGGTTCCTTCTAGTTTTACTGTTGCTAAGGCCAAACCTTTTGCTTTTCTTGAAATGGTAGCTAAACTCTATTTTCAGGAAAATGCAAGGTCACCACTTTGTATCCCATCAGAAACTATCTTGTTGGCACATAATTTGGGAAATCACTTTGGCAGGGAGAACTTAAAGAAGGCAGTCTCACTAGGACTGACGTAAGCCACAGAACACACAAATATGCTCTATAGATTGGGGTTGCTTATCTGGAGAGAAATATTCAGAAATAAGTGTTGTTAGGACATGTCCCTGTATCAATTTCTAGAAAGTAAGATGGGTCACTAAAATAATTGTCTTTGGAATCTGGTAATTCAGTACAAGCTCTAGATCCCAGACTCGAGTGTAGAACTGAGGTCCAGATGTCTGTAATTTCTAGTAACTGGAGAGAATGTACCCATGTGTCATGTGGTTTTTAGTAAATATATATTTTGTCTCTCTTGCAGTTCTAGCACAGAACTCTTAAAACCCGTGGCATTTCCTAAGTGACTCCAGCAATAAAGGTGCCTTTTGTTAGGTTAATGAGGTGGTTTTTGGACCCCACCCAAAGATGGGGCTGGTTGCCCAGGGGAACCAGCCCAGGGCTGGGGGAGTTGGAGGTTTTGGTCCTGCCGCCAGCATCCTGGGAGGGAGAGGTGGAGGTGCTGGAAGCTGTGTCGTCACCAGTGCTCGATGATTCAATCACCCATGCCGATGTAAGGAACCTCCACGCAGTCCCAAAAGGATGGAGCTGGGAGAGCTTCAGAGGCGGCGAGCATGTGGGGATTCGGGGACAGAGGCGCACTCGGGGAGGGCACGGGAGCTGTGCACCATGTCCCCATGCCTTACTCTAGACATCTCTTTCATCTGGCTGTTCCTGAGTTGTGTACTTTTATGAACAGCTGGTACTCTGGTAGGTAACATGTTTCTTTGAGTTCTCTAGCAAATTAAACGAACTTAAGGAACCTCTACTCTGTAGAAGGCTAGTCAGAAGCCCGGGTGGCCTGGGCTTGTGAGTGGCGTCTGAAGTGTGTGGGTGGGCAGTCTTGTAGGACTGAGCTCTAGCCTGTGGGATCCGATGATCTCTCCAGGTGGTGAGGTGCCCGTTCAGAGCTGAATTGAATAGGAGGACACCTAGCTCGTGTCAGAGAATTGCTTGTAGGTGATTGCAACTGGACGCAGAACCATTTTACCATGGAATCAAAGTAATTTGAGCTTCAGTGTCTGATAATCTCACCTACTAAGAGGGTGGCTTCGGGCAAACCATTTTGCTTGTCTGGGTTATTTTTCCAGCTTGGGCCAGGCGTGGCTGATCTTGGCGGGGCTACCCCGTGTGCATGGGCCAAAGACTCACCAGAGCAGGATGGCCTTTCCCAAGGCAGCTGGCGTCCGCACGGTCTCCCATCCTTGCCAGGTGAGTGCGGTCTTGCTCCTGGAGTGTTTGTGCAGAGACACAAGGGGCTGGGCACTAGGTTTGGGGCTGCCACATCTTGTTGCCCAAGAAACATCACGAGGGGAGTTCAGATCTGAATATTAGGGACATAAATTCCACCTATAAGCGAGAGAGGCTAAAAAATCATACTGCAAAAGGCAGAGATACAGGCAAGGCAATAACAGATACTATTTTTTCTTTTTTACAAACAACCTAATGAAAAACGTAAAACAAACCAAAAGAAGCCAAGCCAGAAACCAAACCAAAACAAAAATTTAGGTCATAGTTTAGGCCTGAGAGGGAAAAACAGTCTTGGCCATGCTTCATGAATCAGTGCTCTGGACATAGTCTGTCTCCCAGAACACTGAATATGTATTTTCAGAGTTCAGAATTTAGGAGAGCTTCCTTGATAAAAGGTATGGTTCTTGCACCTGCTCCCAGCAGTGGCCTCTTGATATCCCATTGCAGAGAATGGGAAAAGAATATGGGGAGAAGCTGCGGTCGTTTTCTTAGGTACAGAAGTACAACCAGGCTTTACCTGTGTTCAGATTTTCCTTGTTTGCTCTGTCAGTTTGGAATCAACATATACTCCTTACTTTTTCAATGGGCTTTGGCGTGGAGTTCAGTATGGCCCAGAGTTGACTCAAGGGGTCCAAATTTGTTCTAGGACAGCCCCATAGACTCAGCTTCTCCCTTGAGTTGTGAGGACTCAGAATCTCCTTGGAGAATGTTTATTCCTGTGATCATCCCCGACTGAGCCAAGGGCAGGCTCTAGACCGGCTGTGGAGGCTCATTGGTCTCTTGGATGCATGTTGACCTGGAACCAGCCCATAAGCTGATAGACCTTGACCACCTTCTTCAGCCCAGAACAAAGCACCTGACGAATGCACAGAGGACACCTTCCAAAGTCCATGCTTTTGCATCTCAGCTTCCTAGAATCCTGGGAAGAATGTTCTAGAACCTAAGGCCATGTCCTGTGCTGGAGTTGAGGAGATCCTCTATTTAAGGCAGCTCAGATCTTGGTTCTGGATCTTCTGTTGGTATCCTCAATTTCTTACAGCTGAGCCATAAATTTGCACAGAGTCTTGGGATGCAAAAGAGATGGAAGAAAAGAAGCAACCCTTGCCTTGTCTATCAGGGCCAAAGTGTTCTTCTGCGGTGTGGGAATGCACTGACATGGTGACTGACTATAGGTAGCAGCAGTCAAATTTGCTCCCTTAGTGGGCGACTACGGAACAAAATCAGAGATTTATTTGTGCAAAACTAACAATAGATGATGTCTTCCTAACCTTTGTCACAAAATTGCAGCGGATGTAAAACCAGGAAGTGTATGGAGGTACTTCCTTAAACCAGTGTTTTTTTTTTTTTTGTTTTGTTTTGTTTTGTTTTTAAGGCCAGGAAACACGAGTAGAATGGCACTTTAGTCCTGACGGGGGGCTCTACAACTTACTCTAACACAGGAAAACCTTTTCTTGGGGAGCCCGGGGGCCCCGTGTTGCCTGACACTCCTCTGACTGTGCTGGACGAGAGCTCATGAACCTTCTCGCCACTGTGCCTGCGAGCGCGGAGGCCAGAGGCTTCCTTCTCCGCTTGAACTGCTGGACCAGTCAGCTCCCAGAGTCATCACCTCAGACCCTGGTAGGTGGCCCTGGTGTTACCCTGTCCCAGGTCAAAATGCTTCCCAGCCCCTGTGATGAGGCCAGGTAGGCCTGGGACTGGGGAACAGAGCATGAAAGCAGCTAGTGACAGAGGCCGGGAGGCTCCCCTAGCCGGCCCCCTTTGGGAGTCCACCGCAGCCTCCGAATGCCACCGTGAGAGCTGCTGCTTTGGAAATGAGGCTATCTGGTCCTGCTAAATAAATCGCATCTTTGAAAATGTAGGACACCAACAGAAGAAGTTTTGACGAGATATGTGTGGTCTCAATGATCTTGGGCTTTTTTTAGGTAAAAAGGACAGGGGTTCCTGCTTCTTAGTTTCCAAGGGACACCCCCAACACAGAGTCAGACAAATGTCCTGCACCCACATGGTGCCCGCTCACTCCACACCCCTTCCTGTGGCTGGGTCATGTCTGTAATTCTGCTTGTTGCCCCAACAACCCCGGCACAGCACTGTGGTGGCTGACCGTGACCCCGGAACAGATCTAATGAGGTGCAGCAAATGCGGACGCCGTGTGCCCAGGGAGGAGGTGTGTGCCTCATCGCACAGGCTGCACAGGCCACCCTCTGGGGCCTTAATGGCTGGATTTGGGGTATTGTGAGGGCGTCTGCGTCTGTGGGGCCCACCAGATGCCCCGCACACCCTCATGGCTCCAGAAGAACTGTTCATCTGTGTCTGTTAGTTGCTGGGTTTGCCCAGCTCCTAATTAGGCCCCGGTGGACCCCGAACGAGAGGGAAGTTCTCTCAGGCTGTGTGGGGGCCCGTCCCATCCTGCACAAAGGGCCACTCGCAGCCTCCGGGGAGGAGTGAGACGGGAGAGCCCGGCAGGCTGGCTTTGCCAGAAATCATCCATGGTGAGGTGCCACGGGAGGACCCAGGCTCAGGCTCGTGTTTTTATCCCGTAGGTCGTAGGTCGGGGGCTTCTAAGAAGGAGCAGAGAGGCCTCAAGGCAAAAGGATTGTGGCCTCGAGGGCAGGACCTTTCCACCATCCTGCAGGTGGGGTGTTAGACCCGCTCCTCTTGTCTCTCTTCAGAACTCGTGGGGTGTTTCCATAGATGGCAGGATTTCAGTCCTGCAACCCCTGTGTCTTTCTGCCATCGGACTGGCGGGCTCTGGACCTGCCCCATCTCGGTGGTAAGAAACACGAAACAGAGAACACCCCGGGCATATGGCTCTGTCTCTGCAATCATCTGTGGATCATCTGTCTCCGCCTGCTTCCCCCACCTCCTGCACTCCCCCTCCCCCGCCCCATCTCTGAATCACGTGCTCCCTACAATCACTGACGAGCTTCTTGGGAGGAAGGACGGACCGGTCGCTCGGGGGTCACACCCCGAAGCCCGCCCTCCTGCAGGACGCCCCACGGCCGTCTTCAGCTGGGTTTCTCTTCTCTTCCCAAAATGGAAAGCAGATTGACGTGCTGACCAGTTATCACCGGGGGACTCTGGTGGCCTCTCTGGGAATACGACCTCTCGCCTGGGAGCCGGGCCGTGGGCGGAGGGTTTCCGCCTGCCGCAGGGGGGTGTGTGCCGCTGCAGAGGGCAGGCAGAGGTGACAGGAGAACCCGGGGCGCAGGACGCCCGGGAGTTAGCCAGGAGCCGGGCCCCCAGTCCAGATGGTAGGTTCCGCTGTCCCGACATCAGAAGTTGTCAGTGAGGCAGTGAGTGCAGCAGTGAGCGGAAGGGTCTGCTAGGTCACCCTCCAGGGCGGTCACTCACTCGTTCGCTTGCTCCATTCATTCCACACCCTTCTCCATAGAACAGAGACCCTGCCCAAGACGACCTCTTGGGGCTGTCCCCGGAGGGTCTGCTTCTGGCCTGCAGCCCCTCCTGGCCCTGCACGGTGACCCTGGTGGCTGTGAGATCTCGCTGGAGCGAGGCTCAGGAGCAGCCCCATGCCCTCTTGAGGCCGAGCACTACCCCAGGCCCTCTCTTTAGGGCTAACCGAGTCCACTCTGTTTGGGGTTTTCCTGCCAATGGCTCTGCCCCTTCTGTCCCCATGGCTTCCACCTGCTCGACTGCCAGCAGTGTGGAGGCAGCAGACCCAGGAGAGCTGCCTGGAGGAGGAATGGGGCGGGGGTGGGGCTGTCCTCCCTCGAAGCGTCCAGGGCAGACTCTGCTGTGGTGGTTGAGCAGAGCCGAGACCTGGCCTCTCAGCAAGAAGCCAGGGAGGGGGTGGTGGCTTCTTTGCCAAGGGTCGCCAGGCAGACACACAGCTGTTCCCAGAGCAGTGGTCATGAGGACTGGACCAGAGAGGCCCCGTGGAAGTGCTTCCTGAACAGGACAAGCTGCCTTGGGGCAGAGCTTTAGTGCCCTTACTTGGAGAACTGAGACAGAACAAATCGGTGGGGCGTGCAGCCTGTCTCAGGGGAGAGATGGTTTCTCTCCTCTTGTTTATAAAATAGGGCAGGCCTCCCTTCTGAGCCCATCAGTCTGTCCTGGCGGAAGGGGCCACAAAAAGACAAGATCTGTGGCGATTATTAAATGTCTGGCACTTGACAGCATACTCATGATCTGTTCTGTGTGGAATAAATGTCATTTCCTTAGCACGAGGATGATTCCCCTTTCTTGATGGACCAAGAATCTAACATTGAAGGGATCTCACTCGGCACTCCGCCTCTGTGACAAGTGAGTTCAGAGTCGTGCATTAAAGGAGAAAAAGATGGGGCTGTTCAACTCAGCAAATGAAAAAAGGAATCGTGCTGCACCTCAGGAGTTTCTGTGGCGTGCAGACAGCACGGATCAGAGCCTGCTCCCCTAGGAGACGGTGGTGGCCCCTCGCAGAGACAGGAACGCGGGTCTCCCGGTGCCTTGCACATGCGGAGTCTGAGCTTGGCAGATGCGCGCTGATTCTTCGGTAGGGCCACAGCTGACCATGCTCAGTAAGGCTGGAACTACGTCTTTCAAGTGACATGAGGGTGCAGCAGGGCTGGGCTGGGTCCCTGAGTGGATGCTCTGGGCGGGGAAGAAGGGTCCCACTTCACTTGGGCCAGGGGCGCTCATGTGAACTCACTGCGTCCCCGTGCCCTCCAGCTGCGTGGGAGGTGTGCCCGTGCCCCCAGTAGAGCAGGAATGCAGCCCGGGCCCTCCCAGCTGCCGAAGCTGAACTTTGGGCTAACGCACACAGGCATCCCAAGTGCACGGGGAAGGAATTCCAGCTGAGCCGATCCACAGGAAGAAATACATATTTCCTTTAAATTTCCTTCAAAATGTTGGGAGGCTTTTTTGGGGGGAAGGGAGAGGTAGAAGTTGGATAAAAGGAACATGGCAAAGAGAAAAGGGACGAGACTGTGAATGCCTCTTGTTAGGTTCTAGGGAGCCTTCAGAAGGGACTTGGGACCGGCCTTTTGGGTTTCAGGGGCTGCGGGGACCCCTGTGGCTGATAACAGATTGGATCATTGCTCTCATTTACCCCATTCAAGCAAACTGGAATCTCTACCTTTTTTTGCCATATTATGAGGATTTTTTTTAAGTCAGAATATTGAACACATTGCATCCACTTAGCATTCTTACTTCTGATAATGGCTGTAAAAACAGAAATATATTCTGACAGATCCTTGAGTTTTTAAAATTACAATTATTGCCAGCAAGTGGCGTATACTCTACCCCCCCCCCCCATCCCGCATCCGTACAGAAATCACTGCGGTTCTGTCCTTGAACTATTTCAGTCAATTAAAAGAAGGTGGAGAAAGCCCATCTCTCTGGTTGGTACTGTTAATTACAAAGGTATTCAATATGCCACTGCAAATGGCGTTCTGCTGGTGCTTAATTAAAATAAATACAAAAATTTAAATGAACTAAACAGATTTTGGCACTGGTCTGTAGTGACAGGGCCAAATTTTATGCATGGATATAATACAAGCAGAGGAATAAATCTTTGCTCTTTGCTCTTAATGGATTGGCATCTGGCCAGACGCGGGGACGCAGCCTGCTGTTCCATCCATGCGGTCTGTAGGAACTGCCCAGCCCACCTTCCTCAAGCCCCCTCCCCGGCGATCCCTCCACCAGGCACAGCTTTAGGGAAATCATTGCAGATCTCATGGGAGGGGCGAGGGGCGCTCCTTGAATCCAACTTCCCCTAAGGATTCAGAAATGCAACGAGCAATATGTATTTATCGAACTTTTTATCAAGGGGGTCTGGGATGGTTCACAGATATGAACTCAGTTTTGCCCATTCCTCTCCGATGTGCGGAGCTGGCAGAAAGGACCACTCCAGCCCGCCTGAGCAGGAAGTGGGTGCGGTAGGAGGAAGGAGCTGCTTTCCTGGGGATGCCGAGCCTCTCCCCTACGTTCCCAGCCCAGGGTGCTGATATTCTAGGGTGTTGGAAGCTTGCCTTTGTATCACCCATCGGGGAGGTGCTGTTAAACGATTTGACGGTGCAAAAAGGTGGGGTGTTCCAAGTGTTCAAGGACCACCGTTTGTATATTAACAGCTGATGCATCAAACCTTCATGGATGCCACTAGTGGGACCAACATGCTGAGACTTCCGGCCAGCGATGTGCGTGTGGAAGGAAAAGCAGCAGAGCTGCATTCGCTATGTTGAAATTCACCGCTGCATTTATTCTCGAACAACCCCAGTGAGATTTGCTTCCGAGAACATATTGTGTGCTTCGTCATAGGAAAGTTCACACGTGATTGAAACCCAACACGACTAGCTTACAATAAACAACAAAGTCTTGGAGGTCTAAGGTTGGGGTCTCAGATGCCAACGAGCAACGGAGAAGTGGGAGAAGCAGCAATGAAGCAGGAACTGAGGACCTGGTGGATGAGCATTGAACCCTCCAGGACGATCTGTCTTCTGGCCTCTCCCATCCTTTGCTTGCCCTGGGCTTGGGTCTCTCCCTCCCCTGACTCCCCCTGCCCCCTCTTCTCTCTCAGAACTTCTGCCTCTGCTCACCATGGTGGATGAGAGCACCTGGCCTGCACATTTTACTGTTCTATCCACTGAGAGAGGCCATCCAGAGGCGACCTCTGGTCCTGGATGAGGAAGCCCAGATAGAAGTTGTAGGAGCTGGACTGGGACAGGAGCACTTGGAAATAGGGCCATGCCTGTCAGAGCTGTCTGGGGAAGCGGGAGGAAGAGGTCCCTCCAGGGAGTGCTGCTCTCAGAAGAAGGAGGTCCCGGAGGATGAAGATGATAGACGCCTATTGTATGCATGCCCACCCTGGGGCAGAGCGCTGGGCTGGGGACGAGCTGTGGAAGGGAGTGAGGCCCAGGGTCCTTGTGAGTACGGAGGCAC
The DNA here is from genome assembly GCF_030435805.1 of Mustela lutreola. Classification (NCBI taxonomy): domain Eukaryota; kingdom Metazoa; phylum Chordata; class Mammalia; order Carnivora; family Mustelidae; genus Mustela; species Mustela lutreola. Next base: position 4,507,471 of record NC_081294.1, on the reverse strand, counting down.
AGGCCGCATGAGCCACGTGAACCAAGAACGTGTATCTCTAATCCAAGACATCGATCTGAGCCTGGGTGTGGGCTCCGTGAACACCTGTCACACCAGTGAGTGAGTAAATACATTTGTCCCAAGAATGCACTAGTGTGAGAGCCTCCCGGGTTGCAAGGGCTTCCTGCGTGGGAGTGAGGCAGCTCCTGGACGATCGGACAGCGTGAAGCAGCGAGTACGATGCACTTTGGGGACAGAGGTCCGAGCAGAGAAGAGGGCTGTCGACAGGCATGAGTGGTTCAACAAAGGATAGGAGGAGAGAGGTCTGCCGTCACCCGGAAAGGACGCATAGCCTGGTTTGCTGGTGTTCGGGTGTGTGTGTGCAATGATGTGTCCTAGTCTGCATGGGCAGCCGTCACGAAGCAGCCGGACTGGGCGGCTTCAAGGCAGACCCTCTCTCCTGGGGGCTGCACGTCCGGAGTGGAGTGTCGGCAGGGCCAGCTTCTCCTGAGGCCGCCTCCCAGGTGTGCAGAGGGCCACCCTCCTGTTGCGTCCCACAGGGTCCTCTCTCCACGTGCTCCGGTCCCTGGCATCTCCTCCGAGTGCCCGAACCCCCTCTCCTTGCCAGGACACCTGTCACGCTGGAGCAGGCCCCGTCCAACTGCCTCCTCAGAGACCCCATCTCCAAATACGCCCTCGTTCTGAAGGGCTCAGCATCAGGGCTTCGACATGGGACTTTCGGGAACACAATTCAGTCCAACGCATGATGGAACTGGATGTTTTTCCGGGGTCCCCTTCTAGAGGTCATCAGACCTTTCAGGGAGGGGTTGGTCCTGTATCTCAATAGCAGCTGCACTGAGACTTGGTCCCTGGGATAATTAGTGGGTTAGCTGTAAATGGGACTAATTGAGGAGGGGCTGAAATGACAGAGATCGCGAGACGCCTCTGTCTTGTCCTCCACGCAGCGTTGCTGGGCTGCAAGTCACAAAGGTTCAGGTGAGCTTAGCAGAACTGCCTTCCGGTTGGCACTCTGCAGCTGGGACAGCAGAACAGCCTCGAATGGGGTCTGGTGACCCTGCCAGCCTCCAGGATGCACCCAGGCAGTGTCTGGGCAGGAACTGGGGAGCTGAGTGCTATAAAGCGGGGGCCCAGGACCACTGGGAGGCAGGCCAGCAGATGCAGGGTCCACTGATACCAGAACTGGGGATGTCGTCTCTCATATGTAAGCTTCAGGGGCAGAGAAAAGCTACAGCAGTTTGCAGGGCTGGGTCCCCAGGAAGTCTCCACCATGCGGTTGCATTTGGTTCTGGTGATCCGTGAGGCAGGGCTGTTTTGGAAGGAGTGAGCGGGTTGTGAGAGTTGTCCCCTGATGATGCCGCACTCCGTTGCCTGCTGACCTCTGGCTTCCCACAGCCTGGTTACAGGCCTCTCCTGGGCCACCCTCACACCCTTGCTTTGTTCAACTTCTGGGGCAGGTGTCCTCCCTGTGCAGAAGGAAGTAACACTCTTGTTTACAGCGTGGTTGGCGGTTGGCGCAGAGCTGCAGTAAACCCAACCACGTTTCTGAGGGATGCGTAATTAGTGCCAATTTTCACAGGAAGCTTCTTAGCACTGATTAAAAGCACTGGAGGCAACGGTGAGAATTACCAGGACTTTGCTTTCCCGCTCCCAGAGCTGCTCATTAGACCCAGGGAGGAACCGACTGCTGTCAACATCTTTGATGTAAGACTTACAAGCAGGGGCTACGGAGAGCCTGCTCAGCTCCCACTAATGGGGAAAATCACGAGGCTGACATCTGAATCTCAGACTCACTCTGCCGTGCTCCTCACACGGTGCTTGTGCGCGTGCCCCTGCGGGCCAGACCCAGCCCAGCCTCCACACTGGGCTGCGTGAATTTCCCTTCCATTTCCCCCCAGCTATCCTGTGGTTTCCTGGCCATCTAAAAACACTTAAATAAATCGCATCATTTTAGGGATCTTAGTAATTCAGTAACACTTGAATAATATCTAAGTAGGGCTATCAAAATTGCAGGAATGAAAAATTACAGAAATTAGCGGTGGGACCTGTAATTAAAATAGAAAATATACATCCATCTAATGTATTGATACCTGATTAAATTGAAACATAAAGATGAAGTAGTTCATCTTTTCTACTTCTGTTGCTCCATTAGTTACAAATCTTAATTGGATACCTGCCTGCATACCGAGTGTGCGAGACCCGGTCTCTGTCAGCACGGAGAAGCACCTGACACGCATGCCGCAGGCAGAGGGTAGCACGCTGTGTGGCAGGAGAGCAGTCGGGGGGCTGGCAGAGCCTGTGTGGGCTGCAGGCATCCAGGACACACACGGGGCAGGAAGGAGGGGCCTACGGGACCCTGTACGGAGAGCGGGAGTATCCAGGGAGGAAGGGTTGGGACGGTGGAGTTAGGAGATCTCCTGGCCGAAGGGGAACTGGCAAAGGAAGGGCAGAACCTACAGCTCGGGGAATCCTGAGGTCACCCAGCAGAGAAAGAGGTAAGGGTCCGGATGACGGTGGTAGCAGGAGGCACGGAGGGAAGGGACAGGTGACAGGCATTTCAAAGGGAGAGTCAAGAGACTGTGCTTTGGGTTTAGATCTTGCCTGTGTTTGTGGTAGAATTTCAAAGCTTCCAGAAACTACTCTTGTGAAAGTTGCCACCAACCTCAGTGTTGGTTTCAAATGGCCTTTAGGACCATCCTGTCACTCTGCTTTTTCCCTGTGTTTCGCGTTCTTGACCTCTTGTGCCTTGCTCCTGTGGTGACAGTGGGACACAGAACCGAAGGAAAGGAGGGGTGAGCTGGGGCAGCATATGTGACGGATGCCGTGATTCTTCAGATCACTCTGAGAAATTTGATTAGAGGGCCTTTATTTTTGGGAGAGGTCTCTTCTCTGAAGTATCCTGTTCCCCACACCCCTCCTCAACTGTCAGTTGAATTATTAGTCTCTCTTGTCTGTCCCTTTTCTTTCTTTCGGATGGTTTTCTTCATATGCCTCCCAATCCTTACAGTCTGATATTTTAAGGATGGCAGGATGGGTTAATTTATCCAGATAGCTGGTGTAAGTTCCCTTTGCCATTATGTGCGGAAATCTGGTTTCTGAATATGAACACTTTCAGAGAGCTCTGAGTCTGCTGGGGAGGCTTTTTGACTAACGGGGCTTACTCTTGAATAAAAGAGTGGATGGTGGATTTGGGGTAAGATTCAATTCTCGTGTCTGTCTGTTTATGCACCCATCCATCCATCCATTCCATGTAGCTATCTTATCTACTTTACCTGGAAGAGTCTGGAATATAGGAGCTCTGTTTTCACCAGAATCTGGGGGTTCGGGGCAGGGGGCATAACATGAGATCGGAATCCAGACTTCCTGGGCACCCATCAGGGCTTCCATGCTTCCTATGTCCTATGACCTTGGGCCAGTTACATAACCCCTCAGGGCCCCCATCTTCTCAGCTACAAACCAAGATAGTAACTGCGTGCAACGTTCAGGGTTGTTGTGAGCTCTGGATGTGAGAATATGTGTCCAAGGTCTCACTGGGCATAGACCCGAGCCTCACTCGATGCATGTCTTGATATGGCCATTGCCATCATTAGTGCCGGCATAGTCCTTATCCTCTCTCTGTGGATTTCGCTTGATGAATCTCTTCCTGTTCTCTTGCCACCCTCTGTTGTTCTCGCTGTCTCTAGTAATCATTGTACTGTAACTTTACTGGAGTCTCAGCAGGAAGAGGAGAGAAAGGTGGGTGCTTGGTCCCCTTCTCTCTTCTTGTTTTTCAGAGTCCGAGTCACCTAAGAGGATGGGGTCCATTCGGAGAGACAAAATAGCCTTCCTTTGTGGTGGTTTGATGCCCAGGGCACTGAGCTCTTTATAACCAAATCCTTACTCAACAGTTCAATAAGCGCCCCTTGCTCTGTGTGTCTGAGCTTTATGAGAGCTGTCGCCTGGTGTCAGTTGTCTCTCCTGCACCACAGATCGCTGAAACTTATGCTAGCATCCCGCGGGGAGTCCGAAGCATTTTCTACCGTATAGCCTTTTCATTACTGACTTGAAGGCTAAACTGCAGTACTAACTGCCTACTAACTGCCTACTACTACTACTACCTGCCCCTGCAGGTAACAGGTGGTCTCCTGCTCTGTGCATCGTGACTCCCCTTCGTAGGGTAAGAAATTTTGTGGCAGCAACCTGTTCCTTATTCCTTAACTTGTAGCTGAGAAAGAAAAATGGTCATTCTCGCTACTGATTCACTGGGTACTGATGAGATTTCGTAAAAGAAAAGCAGGTTCAGATCCGCAGGTGCTCAGTAGTACCACCCCATAACCACACTGGATACAGAAATATGTGGATGAAACTCACGTCATTCCCTGATAATGTCTGAGTGCCTCTTCTCAACCCTGCCCTCATGGTCACCTCCCCCACAGGGCTCCACCCCTCAGCCCTGCACAGGGACCTCCCCTGCACCCGGCGCCTGGTGGATGTGGCAGCTCGAGCTCTCCCTGCGGGGAGGCCCACGGTCACCAGGTCAGGATCGTGCCCTATGTGTCGGCAGCAGGACGTCTGTCCACATGCATGGTTTCTCTGAGCTCCCCGTTCATGATATTTATATTTTAAAATTGTTTTTTGTACATTGATCAACTTCTGTTGGCAGGATGGGCTTCTTCCGTGAATTGGGTGGTTACTGGGGAAGGATGAGAATCAGGAACTGAATGTCTCACTTTCCCCAAACAGACAAGCGATGCGTCAGCAGAGTGTGTATCTCTGCCTCGTGCTTGTTATCTTTTCCTAAATGACAAAGTGACCCAAAACAGCAGTGACCGTTCATCTCTCCCCTGCTTTCTCTGGTCAGCTATTCAGGAATAGTCCAGGGAATTTCTGCCTTGGGGTCCCTTATGGGATGACAGTCAGACGGTTTCTGTGGTGGGGTTATCTCCAAGGCTTCTTTGCTTCTGTGTGTGCTGCCTGTGCTGAGGACACCCCAACAGCTGGGGTCACAGCTGAGGACACAGCTGGCACCTGTGGTCTCTGCACATGGTCTTTCTAGCACGGCCTAGCTTCTTCCCTGCGTGTGGGTTTAAGGCTCCAGAACACCCATCATGAAGGGGAGAGAGTGACAGAAGGAGAGAGGGAGAGGGAGCCCAGTGCAACCCTTACCACCTATCATGACCCGGCCCTGGAAGTCACCTGTGCCTGCCCCTGCACAGTTTATTTTCTGACGCACTTGGGAAAAGACACCCAGGCACAGAGAGGAAGGAGACTGGACTCCAACTCTCGATGAAACAGGTGGTTCTAAAAGAGGTTGCAGAATGGGAAATGTTGCTGTGGTCATTTTTGGAAAATATAATCTGCTTACCTTGAGGTCTTTTCTCTTTTTTATTGACAAAGGTAAATTCTCTTTAAAAAGACATTGCTCTCTGCTCTTTGTCAAAACAGCATATGTCCTGGTCATCTGTCCATGCCGGACCACCAGCCTCATGGAAAGTCACTCTGCTGTTGCAGCGACTTCAGGTAGCTCCCCGAGTCAGCATCAGCCTCTCTATCTCTGAAATGAAGGCAAAAAGGCTGGTCCTGGCAGCTGGCAGGAAAGCCGGGGGGCACCCAGGAGAGAGCACCAGCACCTGCTGTTAACACATCTTCGAGTCACAACATACTTCGTAGCGGACTGTACTTGAGAACAGTCTGGGTTGATCCACATGCTCTGCAGGTGTCCATGAAAAATGGCTTCCTCTTGCTCTCTGGGTATCTGTGGAATGAAAAATAAGCAATCCTGGCAAGAATAAAGTTGGTCCTATGACCTGTGTCCCTGAGTGTTTCACAGGATGGGCACCTGCTGTCACCTGTCTGCACAGCTCAACCAAGGGCCCATGATGGACAGAGCATGGACTCCAGAGGCCACTGGGAAATCAACTGCTTGGAGCTAGAGAGTTGGAACAACCATGGGAAGGCGACTTTACCTGGTCTAGTAATGATGAGCCCTTTGTAGACCATACTTTCAGCCCACATGTGGTTCCAGAAGTCTCCAAGACTCTCTGTGTTGATCTGTGTTGGGCTGGAGCCCTGGGACTTTGCTGGGGTGGGAGTGCGACAGAGAGGTGGTTGAGAGGGGCCTGGCAGCTGCAGTGAGGACGCAGAATGGGGCTGTCAGTGGGGAGGGGGCCGGGATACCAGAGGAAGAAGGGGAGCAAGAAGCGATGCAGGAAGTCCTCTGCGACCAGGGAGGGGACAGGCAGCACTTCTGCTGGCTGCCCACACATGGCTGGTGGGTACCACCTGGTGACTCCCTTCTAGAAAGCTAGGTCCATGGGATGTGCCGGCTCATTTTCAACCAATCCCACAGGGGAAACATTGAGATGGCCTGGGCCACCAACCATCCCAGAGTTAAGGGACAGCTTCTGATTTTGATGGGAGACTTAAGAGTGTGGTGGGATAGGGATTCCAGTTTCTGGCTTCGAGGGGCATCATGCTGCCTAGTGGAGACCCTTGGGTGAGAGGCTACCTCCCAGGAGGAGTCCTACAGGGCCTGCCTGGAAAGGCTAGCTCCAACAGCGCCCTTCCTCCATGCAGGAGGGGTGCGTGCCTTCGGCTGCTGGCACAGGGGCTTGTCCTTGCTGGGTCTCCTTTCCACCTTGTAGGAAACTTTCATTTCCAAGCTGGGGTTTGGGAGGTTTGATCAGCTCTCCAGGTGAGAGAGAACCTCTTCCTTTGGCTTGAGCTATTGAATTCTGCCCTTTCTACACCACAGGTCTCCCCATCCCGGAGCAATTCCTAAATTGTAAGTAGAGGCAGAGCTAGCCCAGCGTTCTGCTGGGGGAGCCAAGTGTGCAGCCTTCTCATAAGGAGAAGATCCAACACATCAGTTTTCAGGGACGGAATCTACTCAGAGTTTTCTGATCTTGGGCTGATCTCCTAGCCTACATTTTGAAATGAAGGGAAACATAGGTGTGGTAGTCTGATGACATCCCACTGTGACATCAGGGCTGGCCCCCCTTGTCTGGGCCGTGTGCTTTTGTGTGGGCCATGACACCAGTGGGATTGGGGTGCTGCAGTTGGCCTGATTCTAGATTTCATCTCCAAGCTGGAAACTGAGAGGAACAAACACTCAATATTTGTTTCTGTCATATTTGTAAAAAGCAAAAAAAAAAAAAAAAAAAGAAAAAAAGAAAAGAAAAGAAAACTCCCGCACCGTGCTCGCACAAGCACATGCATCGTCTTACTATATTCTACTTGTTTATGGAGTAATTGCTGAAGGACACATGGTACTTCTTGGTTCCAGTGAATTTCCCATATGATTACTGCTGCCACACTTCGTCATGTGCTTTAGCTTTTCATTTTTATTTTGTTAGGATCGAGAACTCAGTGAGGAGAGAACAGTAAACCGGAGGCTCAGGGTCTGATCGTTTCTTCCCCATCCTCTCAGAGAGGTGGGAAGGTGTGAAGACCAAACCAAGGGAACTTCCTGGGGAGCAGCATGTGGACCCTGACGACCTCCATTTTCTGCCCTTCGCCCCAGACACACTTCTGTACTCTGAAGGCAGAGGCTTGCATTTTTAAAGAGAGAAAGCAAAAGCCGCATGCTTGGCATTTCCTCCAGTCTTCTGAATGTGTGTCTCCCTCACCATCTGGGACACGGCCCAGCTGGCCTTGTTCTGCCACCTGAGCCTGACTTAGGCTTCAGGCAGGCAGCTGTCTGTGGCCGGAGGCAAGCCCTCGAGGTCTTCTCGAAGCCTGGGAAAGCACTGTGGTCTTCCTGGTCAGGGGGATGTAGCTGGAGCCCACCTACCACTGTTTCCTTCGCAGACATGTGAGCCTACGGGAGATGCTGGCGGGCTCCCGCAGGGGTGGAGTGGGAGGTGGGCTGGGGCAGGAATGCCCGATTGTTTGTTCCACGGAGGAGGTGATTTTAGAAGATTGGGCTTTGGCATTTGGCCAGACTTCACAGCTCATTCTGAGCAAGCTTCTGGGTAACCACAGGGGTTTCAGGCTCCTTCTCTCTCCCACCAGCAAGGTCCACACCACCCACCAGCCTTAGAAAGTCGGAGAAACAGCTTCTGTGTGGAAGACACTTGTGAAATGCCACTGCGCACACTGTATTCTGGTAGTAGATGAACTCCTCCTCCAGGATCCTTTCCAGTTCTGGGATCCAGCCCCAGATGGGGGATGGGTTTCCTTTCCAAGGACAGTACCTGCATGTTTCAGAGTGAGCTGGTGACCCTGGCATGCTCTGTGCCAGGATTCTACCCACCCACTCCCTGGATTTCTGGGCCGGGCTCTGTCCATCCCCACCATTGGGGAAGCCCTGGGTGTTCTGCACCCTGCATTCCTCTCCTGGTTCCTCTCCATCCTGTAGTGGATGGGGCTTCAAGGGAAGTAAATTGCTTCCAGCAGAGAGTGCAGCATACCAAATGCAAGTGCCAGATCTTAATTTTCTAACGGGCTGTGTAAGCACAAAATGATGTAATCCTACCCCAAATTGTAATTAATTAAAGACTAAAAGAACCTCTTCTCCAGTTAAAAGGAACCCAACAAGTAAAGAGGCTCCTATTAGGGCAGGTGCTCCCTCCCAGGCCTGGTGTGCAGAGGATGCTCTTGGTCAGGCCCCAGAAGCTCTAGCCCTGGGAGGTGGGGTAAGCTTCACCTTGCTGCCCACAGATGCCGCTGGGCACAGGCTGGAGGCCCCAGCCCCTGAGCCATGTGGGACCCAGAGATGGAGGCAGAGGTGGTTTAAACAAATGGAAACAGGAGGCATGGCCGGTAGATTAGGCAACTGAGGCCTCAGGGTCCCAGCCCTCCTCAAGAGGAGAAGCAGAGGCAGGTGATGGGAAGGGGCTGGTCTCTGCAGGAGCTGCACGGAGCCACGTCCCCTGTGCTTGCCTCAGAGCAGGGCTGCCCATACCTCCCGTGGTAGGTAGGGGGGCAGTCTTAAGGTAGGGCTGGGTGTGGATCGCCCTGGAAGTGACAATGCTGGCTGCAGGTGGAGTAGCTAAGGAGAGGTGGAGCTGGAACTGCCTTCTAGAAAGCAGGGCGCACGGCTCCAGCTTGCCGAGCGGAAGGAGCAGAATCACATCAGCATCCAGGTGGGAGATGAACCTAGTTCTCCCTCTTCCCAGCTCAGTGATCTCTGGCAGGTGGGTAGAACTACCCTCTGCCTTGGCTTGCTTTCCCATAAATGTAGGATTATTAATAAGAACACCACAAGAACTGTCTGGTTCAGCAGAATCACCTGGCTCCTGTGAGTCATTCCATCAACAATTGTCTCTCTGCTGTAGCTGTTCCTCCCTCCATTCCCACTGCTACGCCTGCGTCTCCTGGCACATTCTGGAGATGTCCTGCTGCCTACACCTAACAAATTGGAGGGGAGGTGGAGAGAAAGAAAGAAAGAATGTATCAAGAGCTGTGGTTCACAAGTTTTCTGTACCTTAGACTCTTCCTGTAAATCTTCTGAAAGCTCCAGAGCTGGACTAGTCCCCTCACCAATGAAATCCCAGTCTCTGGGTTTGGGACTCAAACATCAGTGGTTTTGAAGCTCTCCAGGTGACTCCCACATGCGGAACAGGTGTGGGAACAACTTCAATATTCCTTCAATATTCTTGACGGCATAGGATGCCACCAACCCGACGGCCAGACTTGATTGCGCAACAGCTAGAACTCAGGTCCTAATTAAACCAGACCAGGGTCCGTGGCCACATTACATTACTTTTACTCCAAAAGAGCAATCTTGTTCTCATCCTCCTCTGTGTCTTCTCCCTTGATCAAGCCTTTTTCTGGGGACCTTTGTTCCAGCTGGACCCAAGAATCACATAATCTCCTATGATACTGATCTTCTAGCTAATGTTTGAAGCTCCCTTTGATAACGGGAGATTCAAAAGAGAACAAACTGTTTCAAAGTGGACTTACCAAGACCCAAAAAGGGGCACTCATTGCACATTAATTCTAAATGCCTTCCCTTCTCTTCCTCAGGAGGGAATTCATCATCCGTGGCAGTGGAGCTGAGCCGTATTCCCGCACAATTCGTTACCCTCACGATCTGCCCAGGCATCTTCTGCGTTGTTTTCTTCCCAATGGCAGTGCCTCTTTCTATACCATGGCTGATCGTTTCCCTCTGGTTATTTTGCCACACATTTGTCCACGTCAAATACTCTCTCCGTTGTTTCTGTCCATTTCTGAAATTTAGATTTATCTGTTTTATTACCACATGAGAAATGGCTTCTGTCAATGTTGCTTAGTTGAATTTGGGGATCGGACTCACAAATCATCAGATGCTGCAGAACTCGGCCTGTCTTCAGTGTGGAGGCTTGGGGTCTCCTGGAGAAGGGGTCCCAGCATTGTGCTTACACATGGGTCCCCAGGGTCACCCTGCGTGAGACGGGCTCCTGTGCGGGGTGGAGTGGAAGGTGGGCTGAGACACCTCATGCCGACCCAGATTTCACTGGAACTCATTGGCCAGCATTTATACCCGAAAACACTGCAGGATCAAGTGTATTTCCATCTGTTTTCTACCCCCCGCCCAGATTTCCTTCCATCTTAAGAGCGCACGCATGCCTATCACCTTGTATTTGTGCAAGACATGCCCATCATTTTGCCCCAGAGATCCTGCGCCCTTCTTGTTTCTTGTGTACAGTCAAACCTCTGCACATGGGAGTAGCTGGTTTGTACTGCATCTTGTCATGTTGCTGTGTGAACTTGGAGCTGGCAGAGCCATGTTTCCGGCCTCTCTCCTCTTGCTTTCCTGGCAATGGTAACAATTCATGCTTTTGTCCATGTTTGTTCTGTTAGCCTCATGTGTCCCTCTGCTAGAGATGTGTGTGCGGGGTTTGCAGTCCTGGGCCATGGCTTTAGATGCTGTGCAAATGACTCTCTGACCCTCCTGGGGGCGGGGCTTGCAGGTAAATGCCTGATCACACTCTCACTTCTTGGATCTTGGCATCAATCTGCCCAGAGATCTAGAGACCTTGGTTAATGGCTCCAGAAAAACAGCGACCATTAGTATGAAATAGAACAACTCTGGGCACCTGGGTGGCTCAGTCAGTTAAGCATCTGTCTTTGGCTCGGGTCATGATCTTGGGGTTTTGGGATCGAGCCCTGTATCATTAGCCCCAAATCACATCATGGTCCCTGCTCAGCGGGGAGTCTGCTTCTCCCTCTCCCTCTACCTCTCTCTGCAAACCCTCCAGCTCTCTTTCTTTGTCTCAAATAAGTAGAGACAGCTGCTGTGTTTTGGATTTTTCAAATTTTTTTGAGGGAGGTTTGGATGGCTATGTATTTCCCTCTTAGGGCCGCCTTTGCTGTATCCGATAGGTTTTGGACCGAAGTGTCTTCATTCTCATTGGTTTCCATGAATTGTTTCAGTTCTTCTTTGATCTCCTGGTGGATCCAAGCATTCTTAAGCAAGGTGGTCTTTAGCTTCCTGGTGTTTGAGTTCTTTCTGAACTTTTCCTTGTGATTGAGCTCCAGTTTCAAAGCATTGTGATCTGAGAATATGCAGGGAATAATCTCAGTCTTTTGGTATCGGGTGAGTCCTGATTTGTGACCCAGTATGTGGTCTATTCTTGAGAAGGTTCCATGTGCACTTGAGAAGAATGCGTATTCTGTTGTTTTAGGGTGGAATGTTCTGTATATATCTATGAGGTCCATCTGGTCCAATGTATCATTCAATGCTCTTGTTTCTTTATTGATTTTCTGCTTCGATGATCTATTTCTGAGAGAGGCGTGTTAAGATCTCCTACTATTAATGTATTCATATCAATATGATTCTTTATCTTAATTAATAGTTTTCTTACGTAGTTGGCTGCTCCCATATTGGGGGCATAGACATTTATAATTGTTAGATCATCTTGGTGGATCGTCCCTTTAAGAATGATGTAGTGTCCTTCTGTATCTCTGACAATAAATCTTAAAAAAAAGAAAAAGAAAAAACCCTAAAAAATGGATCCCTCGTAGTTGAGAGAGATGGAGTGGGACAGGGGAGCAGAGGGGCATTTTTCTGTTCTGTGATGTTGTATAAGGAAGCGTCACAAATAAAACAAAAGCAAACGCCCACATGACTATGCTTCGCAGGTAGAGGAAGGTAAAAGGAGGTTAGACATTACCCATGACTGCCACAGGGTTGCAGCATATCCCCTCGACTTCACTTCAGAGACCCCCAAATAGCTCTCTGTTGTTCCCCAAACCTTTACTATCTCAAGTTCAAAACCAGGGGTTCTGTCCTCTAGGAATCTGGTGATGGGACCACACCATTGCCGCCAACCTGGCTCTCAATCTCCAGACCCTCTCTGGGCAGGTAGACTCGTGGACCCTCCAAGGGTCCCCCTTCCATGAACCGTGGAGACTGTCTGCCCTGCCTTTGCAGGCATGTTCTGTTTCCTGGCTGCACTAACTCGCTAGGTATTCTTGCTAGGCCCCAGGCTTGTGTTTTGTCTGTCTGGCTCTCACTCATGGCCTCCTTGCATTATGAGGAATAGGCTCCTTTTCTTACTGGTGCAGACTGATGTTATCAGCTGACACAGAGTATTTTAAGTCTCAGGAAGCCATTTGCTGCTTTCTGTGCTTCTGGCTCTAAGTTAGCAGGGTTACATTCTAACCTCTTCTTTACTAGGTGCCTCATAAACATTTCTGTTATGTAAACTCAAAACACTGAAACATTTATAAATGTAACTATGCGAGCAAATCTACACAAATATCATGGTCTATTCTCTATGTACTTAATAATTATTTTCTCTATGTTTACTATGTATCTATCATTAACATTTTAGAACTGTCAAAATAGGGATAATTTGATACTGGAAAAATGACACTGTAAATAAATCCCATCGATTTTTATTAGTTTGATCTGGCAAGGATAATGATAACCAAATGTTTGAGAAGGGATTGGCCTTAAATGTGACAAAAGCATAACTCAAAACTAGGACAGATCTTGACTAATCATATAAAGGGGAAGCTGAAGCATGGAAGATTTGAAACAATGAATAATGAAAAAGATTTTATGCTTTAAATTGAAATACCTACTTTGCATTTGCAATCAAAGCATGTTTCTCACACTGCTTTATTTAAAGTAGGTTATTGACCCCACTGTGACTAAAGGTGCCAGGAGGTAGGGGCAGCCCAAGGAGGTTGTGGGAATAACCTGGAGGATGAATGGTGGGTGTCCGGGATAGACAGCAACACGGCTGTCACCATGCTCGGACACAGCTGCGAGATCTTGGTAGATTGGAGTATGATCCAGAATCACACCTCTCACCTGCCTCCCAAACCTCTTGCCCTCACACCCCTGGACTTTTCTCTTGACTAGTGGAACACCGGTAGAACCAATGTGGGCAGAGACTTGGAAAATGCCTATGCCATGGGGCTGGCTCCCTGGACCTTCCACCATCACTGTGAGAAGAACTTCTGGGGCAGAACGAAGAGGAGAGACACATGGAGTAGACACCTGTGCCGTGCCCAGCTGAAGCCCACAGGTGTATAAGCTAAATAAATGCTTATTCTTATATGAGTTTGGATCTTTGTGCCGGTTGTAAAGTATTATTATGACCATAGATACCTGATGATATCTACTGTCAATGGGACTTTCTCTTAAAAATAGACTAGGACACAGATGCAAACCCCTCATCATCTCTGTTTCTTCACTCTTTCCTCACCCCTGCATGACCCCAGCTTTCTGCCAGTGTGTTAGGCATCTATTATGGAGGCACCTATTATGAAAACAACCAACAGGAAACAGGATGCTTTTCCTGCCATGAAGAATACAGTCTTGCTGTCTGTTGGGATCTGGGACTGGGGGAGGCAGTGCCGCCGAGCATCCAGGTATCAAAGGGGTGTCACCCTGCTCCACCTACTGGCAGTGTGGACTGGAGTCAATTACTTGATATCTCTAAGCCCTAATTTTCTTTTCTGTAAAATAGCAATAATTACACTAATCTCATGGGGCTTTTGTGAGAATTAAATGAGCCAAGGTAGGTGCATGTGAAGTACTCAGCACCATTCTTGGCCCTCAGAAAGTGCTGGGCACGGCAGCTGGTACATAATTATATAATTACAACAGAACATGCTGCCACTGGAGGAGGGGCACCAGCTGACTGTGTTCACCTGACCACTTTGTGCAAAGGAGGGAGATTGATGCCTGTTGTCGCTGAGGCCACAGAGTGGTAGGTATTTTTGTCTAAAGAGTTCCTTGTTCCCTGTGAATTGGAGACCTCCAATGTCTTCTTGTGTGATGACAGCTCTACCTATGGCATGTTCTCCTGAATCCCCAGAGACATGTCAGTGGGGGTGAATTTCATAATTGCTTTTGGATCCTGGACATAATATCTCACTATGGGGGTCAGGAGCCAGCATACATTTATTTTTATTTTATTTTCTTATTTTTTTTAAGCACTGTTACTTGGAGGGTAGTTAGCCCAGAGGAATACCATGTTCCAGCCCAGCCTGCCTCTCGGCATGAAAGGAAAATGAACTTGTATAGGCCACCCTAATGTCTTTCAGACATAAAAGCAGGAAAGTAGATGAGTGTGTGGCAGTCAGTGCACGGACTCTATCTCTTAATGAGGGTTTCTGGCTTATCTATGTATTTTGAAGAAGCCACCTTGCTTAATGGTGACATTGGTAGTAGCTATAAACACTCTGAGTCTTGGCTTGTGGGAAATGGAAACATCATTTAGGGTTGCCAGATCTTTCTAGCTCTCTGCTGACTCTTTGTTGGTTTATCAGTGTGAAGAGAGAACAGTCTGCATTTGCTTCATAAAGTAATCCATCTTTGTCCATTACATAGCGAATCTACTCAGTTTAACAGACATCAATAGACTCTTCCAATATTTAAGACAAAACTTTCTCTATAGAACACAATATGGACCATGAAATGTTCTCTGACCCCAAGGGGCTACCCCCAGTCCTATGTTCCAGGCTGTGTTTCCCAGGAAGCAGTTCTGAGAAAGAGATTTGTGGGCCGAAAGTTCATTGGAAAGTGCTTTCGGGATGCACCCCTGACTGGAAGGGAGGGCAGCAGGAAGGGGCAGAATGGGGAGCTGAGCTGTCATGCTTGCACAAGAAAGGCCTCAGCTGATCCCGGGGGTGGGGGTGCTTCTGGAGCTGGGAAGGTTCCTTTGAATGTCGCTCTACTGGTGTGAGGGGGCTGGGCCTTTGAATGGCATATGACCTTGGGTGAAGCAGCTCTCTTCAACCAAGAACAAATTCCAACGTGGTACTCAGCTGGGAGCTGCCAACTCTGAACAGCACGAGGAGGAGGGCCGAGCTGTTCACAGCAGCACTTCATTATGGTACGTGCATGAGTACTATAGGGTCTGCAAGAGAAACTCTAGGGGATCTTCAACCCAGAAGACAATTTCCCAGGAAAGGCTCGATGAGGCCTAGCTTCTGAGATGGGCCTAGGACCATGGAAACTCTGGTATATCTTATGTCCTGAAAGTGCATGGTCAGCTGGAGATCCCAGAGCCTCGAGGATTAATGCAACAGGCTTGGTCAGGAAGCCATTTGCTGTTTTCTGTGGTGGCTCAGTCAGTTAAGCATCCCAGCTCTGCTGGGAACATGGAGGTGAAGAGATGGTGGAAAGTGAGTGATAGCTGTCTTTGCAGCTCAGAGCAGGTTATAGAGAGGCATGAAAGGTAAGCTCAGCTTTTGGAGTTCTTTCTCAAAACTATGGATCTCTTTCATTAACTCAAACTGAAACAGTGTGAGCACAGCTGAGCCTCAGCCTCTAGACAGTGGGGAGGTAAAGAGATTAGCTAACAGGTGGCTCCGGAAGCCCGGGTGAGAAGTGTGCCTTGTTAAACAGGATAGAATAGAGCTCGGCCAACAGGGCAGGTGGAATGGAGCCCCGTGGCAGAGCATGTTGAGTGCCAGACTGAGTGGTTTAGAGTTAATATTTGATCCCCAAGGAGCACTGGTCTAGGTTTCGGGATCTGGAGTGCCGCAAAAGAGCATGACCGAAAATGGGAGTGTCAGTACCTGTCAGAGCAGACCAGTCAGAAAACACCAGAAGTCTCCAATTACGGATCCTCAAGTGGCTTTTAAGACTCTGCTTGAGCGCCGTGAGGGTATTAAAGATTGTATCCCAGACCCCGGCCTGTCAGCCAAGGCCATTTTATGAAGTGTTTTCCCTGGATCTCCTGAAGTCATGAAGAATTGTATACGAAACAGGTGTGGATTGCAGATAAATATGTCTGGTCTAAAAAGAATTGGCAACACACTCTTGGCAGAATGACTGATTAGTGGCTTTTGTTTTGGAGACCGGTATTTTTTTTTTTTTTTTCACATTGAATATGGAAGAGAACATGACGAAACCAACGAGACGGAAAGATGTGCCGTCCATTCATCTGTAGACTGGGGCGGCCGATATCGATCACCGTCATTAATTAGAGTTAATCAATTAAATCATTAATTTCTTGAGTCATTGGCAATAAAATAAAACATAACAATGTATATTTGCCAAAACGATTTGCAATCTCAGTGAAAACAGTAATCCAGCAATTAAATACAAAGAAACTCCATTAATTTGCGTTGTGTTTACTTACCAAAGCAGTTAATTACAAAGATTAGTCAAAATTGATACAAATCAAAGTATGAGTGGTGGTGAGGAAGGATATGACAACGTCCTGGCTAAAAGGCAAATCAATGATATTAACATTTAGGTAATTTATTTTATGGCAAAATAAGGGTTCTCACACCGCCTGTCCCACGTGACTCCTGGAAGAGTGGCTCACGGTAATAACTGGAAAAAGCTCTGTACAAGTGCACTCTTCCATTCAGATCCTTGAAAAAGTAACAATGATCACTTACTGTTTTTGAAAGCAAAACTTGAAACCAAGAGAAAACAATTGGAAGTATTAAATAAATCAAAATTATCATTTAAGTTACTTCCAATTACACACTTCATACTGTTAGCCGCCTATGTCGTAGGAAGGAAGTTACTGTGTTGTGCAGGAAGAGGGCTTTAGGCTCTCAGGGGTTCATTGTGCCCCAGGACTCTGGCTGTGAAGGGGTAGACTGGATTCAGAAACCCAGTCACAGGAAAGTGTGGTCATCTCTCGACAAAATATGGAAACTGAAGGGCAGAACCATGGGTAGATGGGAACTGGAGGGGACTCCCGCCTTTAGGAGGAAACTGTACCTGTGGGGTTAAGAAGCCTGAGACCCTGCTGGGACAGGTGCATCACAGACTAAAAGGAGATGGACATTTCCCTAACCATGGCAGAAATAATGAAAGGTTTAACATTCAAAGTGAACACACATTTTTAACATAAAAATTAAAAAACCTATGTCAAGTCTAAGAATCACAAACCAAATAAACAGAAATGATGGTTTTCATTAACCAGCCTCTGTCTTATGAATATTTATTTTTAGCTAACATGTCTTTCCATATCCCTGTGAGATGGGGGTACTTCTCCCCAGTCAACAGATGAGAAAATCGAGGATTAGGGAAGGAGATTGCTGTCTGGCTTCTGAGCAGCAGAGCTGAGATGCACACCCTCCCAGGGGTGTTCCTGAACTGGAAGTTTAACCAGATCATTGTTCAAAAATGGAGGAGCTTATAAATCACTGAAGAAAGACTGTTTTAAAGACAAATGGTAAACATTTGAACAGCAAATCCAGAGAAGAGCAAATCCAAATGATTCATAAACATTTGAAAGAACAAATTCAGAGGCATCAGAGAATGCAAATTAAGGTAAAGAGACTAACTTTGCCTGGGAACCTCAGGGAGGCAGCCTCAGGGCTGTGCAGAGAGCATGAGGGAAGGGTCATTTCCGGCAGGATGAGAACTGGGATCTCCTTGGACAATGGCTATTGCAGTCAGCAATACCAAGTTGGTCTCCCAAGCCATTTCCCCCATGGGAACCCATTGCACTGAGAGGAATGCAAGACATTTGCAGGCACATCTGGACACACATACCATTTCCAGATGGCAAAAAAGAGAACCATTTAATTGCCCATCAGTAGGGAAACTGCTGGAAGGTTGAGTAACCCGTGATGCATCTGTTGCACAAACGAGCATGCAGTTATCCACTGAATGCAGCAGACGCCCCGTCGGATGGCTGGTGAGAGTTCTAGAAAGTACAGCTGAGCTAGAAGGTGAGCTGCACGGTGGCATGCGTGGCATCTTTATTTCTGTAGAAGGAATCATGTGTATGTGCACATGCTTGTGTGACTAAGAGAGAATGTGTACAATGTTGCGAGAGGGGTCCTGAAGTGGAGGCAGGAGAAGGGGTTCCACGCAGGTGGAGGCAGGAGAAGGGGTTCCACGTGTGAAGTGGGGAGGGAAGGGAAGGTAAGAAGAGGAAAATGCAAATAAAGGAAAGAGCCTGCACCTTAAAATAGAATAATAATGTATCCGATTTATGTAAAGTAGATCTGTGAGTCTGTGAAGAAATGTACAAACATATAGGGTAAGATCTCTACCTACCCCCTTCCCGCACACTAACCACAAAGGATGCCCACAGGAAAGGAACGAGAAACATGTCCATGTGTGGAAGGATGTGCATAACGGGATCATATTTTATTAACAAGAAACACTGCTTCCCTATCCAGGTGCGCACCTGCTGTGGTAGAGGTTGGAGGCTGGTGGTCCAGGACCAGGTGAAGGCAGAAGAATAGCTTCTCGTTGTCTTAATCCACTTGCAGCGCAGGAACATTCATTTTGTAACTTCAGAACTGAGACACATTTCAAAGGAAAGGGAAAGGTCAGCACCCGCATTTCAAAGTCATACCCGTGAAATGTCGGCCACGAGTCAGCTCCTGTCCCTCAGTCCAGTGTCCCTTGGTGATCTTGGATAACTGCAGATAGACACCCCCATGGTTCCCCTAGCCAAAGCCCGTGATTTTGGTACCCCCTAGAAGGATGCCTTGTGTGACCCTGTGACCACAGAGCCTTGGGCCCTGCCCTGCTGGGCTGTGAGGGGATGTCTGGTCTCACCAGTCTCAGGATAGGACCTGTGAACTCCAGGCAGCTGAGCAGAAAGTACGGAGGCTCACTGACCAGAGAAAGGCAACAAGTCAGAAGAAGAACTGGTCCTCTGGGATGCTGAGGGTTGAAAGGGACATGAGCTGGGTCTAGAGCATGTGAGAAGAAGGATATGCTTCTGATTACTTAAGGCGCCAGAAGAACAATGATATTTTTAAAGATATAGGTTTGCTTTTTTTTTTTTTAGTTTTTATTTTTTAATTTCTTTTCAGTGTTTCAGAATTCATTGTTTATGCACCACACCCAGTGCTCCATGCAATCCGTGCCCTCCTTAATACCCACCACCAGGTTCAGGTTCACGCAACCCCCCAACTGCTCCCCTCCAAAACCCTCTGTTTCTCAGAGTCCACAGTCTCTCGTGGTCGTCTCCTGCTCCGGTTCCCCCTAATCCCTTCTCCTCTCCATCTCCCCATGTCCTCCATGTTATTCCTTATGCTGCACAAATAAGTGAAACCATATGATAGTTGACTCTCTCTGCTTGACTTAGTTCACTCAGCATCATCTCCTCCAGTCCTGTCCATGTTGATACAAAAGTTGGGTGTTCATCCTTTACTTTTTAATGACAGAAGCTCTGGCTAGAAAATTGTGGAAACGTCTTTAATTCTAAAAAATGAGATTTTGCTGTAAGTCCTCCTGTCCTTTTCTTAGGCACATGCATCCCAAACATCAGATTCCTCCTCTTCTCAGCGGTGGCTGTCTCTGAAATTTGGACGAAGCAGCAAGAACTCTTGGCATCCCGACTCTGGAGACCCCGGGGTAGACACAATCCTGAGAGGGATGACATGAGAAGGGCAGGCCCACCTGTTCACACAGCTCCTGGTGTCCCCATGGAGCAATCCCCATTGCTGGGGACCAGAACTCATCTGCCTGTACCTCCGCAGGCTGTAGGAATAAGCCCACACACAACCTTTCAAGGTCAGGTGTAGATGTTCGGTCTAAATATTAAATTTGTACTGAAGAAGAAATGGTGCCTAATTAATAAGGCACCTTCCCTTCCCCTATGTGGTGCTGGGGTGATGAAGGCACCCTTGAACCCCCGATTTCTGCTTCCTGTATCACCCAGCAAGGCACAGCTGACTTGGCTTGGGAGACTGTGTTGCACGTCCAGAGGGCCGTGAGGAATAAAGCCCAAGGCAGGAGGTACAAGATACATACATTTATCTATTAATATGTATGGATCACTTTTCAAAAAAGATTTTGTTTATTTGAGAGAGAAGGAGAGTGAGCAAGTGAGAGAGCAGGAGCAGGGGAACAGAAGGAGAGGGAGAGAGAGAATCTCAAGCTGACTCCCCACGGAGTGTGCAGCCGGATCTGGGGCTTGATTCCAGGACCCCGCGATCTTGACCTGACCCGAAGGCAGACGCTTAACTGACCAAGCCACCTCGGTGCCCCAGAAAGCAGAGCTTTTATACACTTGCCCCCCGTAGTAGTCCTTCTTCCTTTGCAAACGGAGCGGGTGCTCCAGGCCCTGCTCTTTCTGCTGTGCTGGTACCAGGTGGTGGAGAAGGCGCCGGGGGATCAGTGCAGATGGAGGACAGAGGCTCGGAATTACCACTGGGGACCAGAACGGGGCCCGAGTGCACGGAATCGGGTAGTTTACACTTTGTGTATGGGGCTGCCTATGGAGACGTCTTTGAGGGTTTTCCACTCTAAAGACCAATGGGACCTCTGCTTTTGAGATAAAGGGGAAAGCTAGCTGCCTTCAACTTTCCTTCTGCTCTCCATTGGGGAATCCTGTCATTTGTATTTTAGATGTAAATTCATGTAAATCAGCACTTACTTTCAGATGAAATCCTACCATTGAGAACAATCTGGAGTCATTCTCTAATGCCAGCATGCATTTGATCCCCATATAATTTCTTGGCATATGGATTAAGCCTGCAATAAGGGTGGCACACTCATGATTGGACATGCAAGACAACTGACCCTTATTTTGCCACAAGGACAGGGAAATCTAATTGTAACGCCTTTTCTAGTATCTGAGACAAAGCTGGGCTGAATGCCAGTTCCGCTAATTGGCTGGAGTGTGGGCCATCCAATACCAGCGTTTTGGGGTCAGTTGTATTTTCTTTTCATCTTCAGTCCAGAGAAAGCTCTTCAGCCCTGGCCCGTCCATTGTCAATGGATGTGTTCAGTTTCAGTAAAGCAAGAGAATGTATAAAAACCCAACCCAGATTAACCACCCCCTTTAGGCAGACCTTTCCCCAAGGCTGTGTCCTTGTGAATGACGGATGTATCATTCTGGTGATCCAATCTGTATACATAGGAAAGCCCTGAGCAGAAGTCTTTATGAAGGAAGGGGACACAGTACTCAAGTCTTTGGAAAACTGGGTGCTGCTAGGACGTGCAAGGTTGCTGCTTTTACTAGGATGGAGAAGATAAAGAGGAGGCAAGGGTGTTCTGAAGGCTGAAGAGCATTGGCTATAGAAAGACATGTTACATACATTGGTCTGTCGTTACATACATTTAGATAAACATCAGAAAAAAGTCATGAGCCTGAAATGGAACAGCACATCATTGGGAAAAGCATTAGATGATGAGGCAGATATCAATAGAGACTGAGTGTGACGAGGCTCCTCGTGTGTCGGGTAAGGAATGTGTGCCGGAAATGGCCTCGAGCAAGGCAAGGCAATGGTCAGAACAGGATGCCCCTCTCAGGTGCAGAGTCCTCGGTGTATCAGCGGTGGATGGGTTGATGGGTTGAACCCGGCAGCATCTCCGATGACTCTGCTAAGGGTAAGGGGGCCGAGAGAAGAGGTGTACTCTCTCCATAATACCCGGAGAAATAATTCTAATGATTGTAAAAATGAAAATCAAGACTTTTTTGTTTTTTCTTTTTTTACCCCTTACAACTCTTGTAAGTCTATTAACATTGTTAAACTAAACTACTTTTGAAATGTGGATGGATAGTTCTTGCTGATTTTTCATTTTTCTTCTGTTTGGGGAGATTTCAGGGAGGTGGTTTGAGGCTGAGAGTTTGCTGTCACCTTTAGCTGTCATTGTGTCTAGGGACCTTGGTGAAGTGGCCAGCTGACTTCCGTGGGTGAGGAGGCAACCATCTCCAGGCATCTGTAGGGACCCACCAGCATCTCTCAGGCCAGGAGTCAGACGGCAGGGGAGGAGCAGGTGGGGCTTAATTAGCACAAAGAGCCAGCTCATTAGTGAGGAGGGGCGTCTGCGGGGGAGCTGAGCAGGCAGCAGCCCCTTTAAAAGGAAGAGGCAAGGAAGTAGTGACGAATATTTATTAAAATGCAGACAGAAAGGCTTCAGCTAAATCATTATACCCATTCCCTTAAGGAGAGGCCAACCCAGAGAAGCACCCGCCCTGAGAGGCCGCAGAGTGAGGGCCAGGCAATTTACCTCCGGAGGGTCGCGCAGAGAGCAGCGACAGGCTTTAGTGTTTGAAGAGCTGTGGATCTGAGGGAAAGACGAAGAGGAATATTTAGTCAAGTGATGGAATCAACCATTTTCGAGAATGCACGGGGCTGCTACGGTTAGGATAGGACAGCCGTCCCTTCCTTCCCGGACTCAGGAACAAAGGCAGTGAGAGGAGGGGCCTGCGGGGGGGGGGGGCTTGTGGGGGAGGGGTGGGATGTGTTGGGGGCTGGTGAACGCGGCAGCTGGAAGTGTCAGGGGCCCTGGAGATAGTTCTCAGTGTGGGCGTGCAAGGCAGCCTGACTGATCTTAGCAAACACCTGACCAGTGCCCTCTAGGAGGGCTCACTGCGGAAACTGGGGCTTGTGGCAGGGGGCAGGGCACATTCTGGAGGTCCAGGTCTGCACTGCTCACAGGATGCAGGACCCCCCGGGGTGGCTGACCAAGCCCCCAGGGCTGGCACAGGACAGACCTCCCCACGTCCCACCAAGGTGAAGCCCTGACCTAACACGGGTTTTCACCTGCTTCCCGCCCCACTTCTGGGACCAGGTTCGGTTCAATTCACCCGCCCAGCGCCTTGCGAACACACCTTCTTGTAAGTCTGCAATGTCAGCAGCCTACCGGAAAACTAACAAATAGCTTAGTTAGAGTGCGGAGAAAATGCAGCCCCAGACACATTTTCAGGATCATTTTGGAAGGAACAAGTGGAGCAGTATCACGGAAAATGAAACTTCACTCACTGAACCTTCGCTGAGGATGGGCGGAGGTGAGGGCGGCCAGCTCTATCGTCCTCCTGTAAATCTGAGCCCGTCTCCTCTCTGCGTTCATTGCTAACAGCATCAGACCCGCTTAGCGATTCTCTCAGGCGTGGTCATGCTTGCTTCACGGAGGGAATGCCATGATCAATAGATTCGTCTTCGAGCCGAGTGTGGTTAGATGACAGACACAACGTCCCGGCCAGCCATCTGGGTGGCATTCGTGGAGTTGCGATTACCTGCTGTCAGATCCCTGGGATGGGCCCTAGACACCTAGGCTGGAAACAGGACAAAGAGTGTTTTCGAAAGCGTTGGAAACCATGCTAGTGTAGAAGCTACGTGACTTAAGGGAGAAAAGGAGAGGTCAGGACCAATCTAGCTATATGTAGCATCAGACATGTGGGTCCTTGACAGCTGCGAACAGGAAGTCAGATGAGTGATGAGGAGCCCTGGGACCACCATGAGGTAGATAAGCAGTATAAGGTAGGTTAAGGTGAAGCAGCCCTTGAGGAAGCTGGGAACAGCCCAGCCCAGTAAGGAAGGTGTCCCAGTGGGGTTTGAAGGTGTAGCCACTCCAGGTGACTAACTGGTAGAGGGCGATGAGGAATCAGGGCCAACGAGCAGCCCTAAGAGTCTGCTCTACCCTCTCCTGGAGACGCTGACCCCCTAGCTGCACTGACACCCTGGAGGAGAGGGGGCCATGGTTCAACTAGGTCTTTTATTTTTGTAATTATGTTCAGTTAGCAACTAGGTCTTTTTGCTATATTTTTGAAGAGAGAAGCCAACGGATACATACACATATAAACTCTAGACAGTAGCTGTCACTTTACATGGGGCTCCAAAGTGCCTTGTTTCTACAATGACAAATCTTTATCTTTGTTCTGAATTCTCCTACAATGTCTATGTACTGAAATTATGTTCAATGCTGTACACCTTCACCTCTGATGTCTGTCCTTGCGGACTTGGTCCAAGGGGCTGTGAGACTAGGGATTTCTTAAGAGACAGGGCTTATGGTCTCGCTCCTTTTATCTTCCTCAGAGATGAAGGGCTTTTCTCCCTTCTCTCTCTCCAGTAACTTCCACAGACTCCATTACTGGGGGGCTCACTTGCCTTTTTCCTCTAGGAAGAGAGTGGCTGGGACCATTGGCGGGAGCAGCTAATGGAGTTAGTCATTCATGTACTTTGTAGCCCAGGATCTTCAGAAGTCTTTAGTAAGAGCCTAACACAAAAGGAAGGTTAAAAGACCCAGATGTCCTCACAGTATGCTCACTGAGGACAGGGCATAAGAAGGTCTGCCTCCAGTGCAGCCATTCATGTTCAGCCAGCCCCAGCTGGCAATGGTCCCTCAAGCCACAGCCAAACCCAGGACAGCTGAGGTGCAGGACTATTCTGAGAAACTCCAGAACCTCAAGGACAGGACGCTGGTCTTCTCCCTGGAGACTCTAGAATAGTACCCCAGCTGATGCTGGATTGCTGGGATGAGAGTAGACTCATGCAGCCAGTAGGGAGCCTCCTGAGAGCAACCATGCCATGCTACGAGTACTGGCGATTCTGGACAGCACAGAAGCTCAAGAACCTCTTCTTGATGTAGTGAACAGTGTAGACTTATTCCAGGGTTGGGCTGTGGATTTTCTCTGGTAAATAACCCAGGACATGGGAACTCTTCCAGAAGAATCTTGAGATGTCCTGATTGTCTTATTGCTCTTGGAGCCTTCCCTCAAGGACGCAGAGGCTTCCAAGAGGGCTGAGTTTGCTTACCTGGTAGGAGAGTCTGAAATGATGACCCAGATATGCGCTGATTTCTAGAAGTAAAAGTGGGTACACATGGGCCCTTTGCTTGGGAATAGACAAGAGGAATTTAAATATGTAAGAATATGACTTCTGTACCTGGTTTTGCTCACTGTGCAAGAGGTAACTTCTGCTGAACTGATCATAGACACATAGATATTTGGATGTTGCTAGGTGACAGCCTGAGATGTGACTAAATCCAAGCTAATAACAAAAATGAGTGTTCTGGATAATCTATGACTTTCTGTTTGTTATCTCCTTATCCTGATTGCTCAGATAATTAAACATGTCCATCCCAAGTAGCCTGTCATTGCAAAGCCTGCTTTGCTGCAGGAAGCATTTTGTTTCCAAAGATGGAAGAAAGAAGGCAAAATGTGATGTAAGGTATAGTTAGACTCACGTTTCATGGCTTCATCCTCTCCTTCGTCCCTGTTCCCTCCTCCTATTCCTTCTTTCCCTCCTGTTCTTGTGGTTGTGCCAAATAATACTTTATTTCCTCATTTTAAAAGTAGGTATTAACCTCAACTATAGAAAATCAAAAGATTAATGGCCTCAAAACCACTGTAAATTATATTTTCTTGTTGGACTTAGTAATTCTTTAAATTTTTTAAATGATTTTATTTATTTCTTTTTATTTTATTTTATTTTTAAAATTTCTTTTCAGTGTACCAGAATTCATTGTTCATGTGCCACACCCAGTGTTCCATGCAATCCGTGCCCTCCATAATACCCACCACCAGGCTCCCCCAACCTCCCACCCCCTGCCCCTTCAAAACCCTCAGATTGTTGTTCAGAGTCCAGTTTCTCATGGTTCATCTTCCCCTCCAATTTCCCCCAATTCCCTTCTCCTCTCCATCTCCCCATGTTATTTCTTATGTTATTTCTTATGCTCCATAAATAAGTGAAACCTTATGATAATTGACTCTCTCTGCCTGACTTATTTCACTCAGCATAATCTCTTCCAGTCCTGTCCAGGTTGATGCAAAAGTTGGGTATTCAGCCTTGCTGATGGAGGCATAATACTCCATAGTGTATATTGGTCACATCTTCTTTATCCATTCGTCCGTTGAAGGGCGTCTTGTTTCTTTCCACAGTTTGGCGACTGTGGCCATTGGTGCTATGAACATTGGGGCACAGATGGCCCTTCTTTTCACTACATTTGTATCTTTGGGGTAAATACCCAGGAGTGAAATTGCAGGGTCATAGGAAAGCTCTATTTTAATTTTGTAAGGAATCTCCACACTGTTTTCCAAAGCGGCTGCACCAACTTGCCTTCACACCAACAGTGTAAGAGGGTTCGCCTTTCTCCACATTCTCTCCAACAATATTGGCCATTCTATCTGGTGTAAGGTGGAATCTCAATGTGGTTTTGATTTGAATCTCCCTGATGCTAGTGATGATGAACATTTTTTCATGTGTCTGATAGCCATTTGTATGTCTTCATTGGAGAAGTGTCTGTTCATATCTTCTGCCCATTTTTTGACATGATTATCTGTTTTGTGTGTGTTGAGTTTGAGGAGTTCTTTACAGATCCTGGATATCAGTCTTTTATCTGTACTGTCATTTGTGAATATCGTCTCCCGTTCCGTGGGTTGCCTCTTTGTTTTGTTGACTGTTCCTTTGCTGTGCAGAAGCTTTTAATTTTTGGGAGGGGGCAATGAATATTTCAATTTTGAGTCTCTCTGCACATTGAGAATAAGTTGGGCTTTCTTTCTTTCTTTTTTTAGGTTTTATTTATTTGTTTGACAGAGAGAGATCACAAGTAGTCAGAGAGGCAGGCAGAGAGAGAGGGGGAATCCTGCTCCCTGCTGAGCAGGGATCATGATGTGGGGCTTGATCCCAGGACCCTGAGGTCATGACCTGAGCCAAAGGTAGGGGCTTTATCCCACTGAGGCACCCAGGCGCCCCTAAGTTGGGCTTTCTTAAATAGTTTCTTAAAACCTTTAAATATGTAAGGAGGACATATGCTTATCAGTGAGGTATATACATGCTCAAGATATAGAAACCCATAGTAAGGATTTTTTAAACAAGTCATCTCTTTGTGTTTCAAATGTGGTGCTCAGAGGGATTCATAACATATTTACCCTCTTACTTTCCCATAGAAGACAACCAGATGAACCTTTAGAAAAAGTTGCCATTCCAGATTCAGTGAGTATTTTGATTGAGAGAATAGTTAAAAGCATGGACTCTTCATTAAGTAATTACTTATCATCTATTATGTGGAAAATACCTTTTTGAGTATCACTAAGCATACAAAACAACATGACCTTGTGCCTTTGATCACAGACAGCTCGTTTTCTAGTGAGTCAAGATTAAAACATGCACAAGAAACTGCAACCACATCACTTTAGTCTTGTAAGGAGAGATGACATAGTCTAGCATTTCAGACATGAGCTAATTTAACTTGGGTGATTCATGTACAGGTCAATTTAAACAAGATGATAAAAAAATATAAGCAGAATTTCAGAAAACAGAAATGAGAACATTTAGGAGATGTATATGTGAAGAGGTAGAGGTTAGCAGAAGGAAGGACCAGCTTCCAGTGATGACTGATGGCAGCACAGAACACAGAACACACTAGGTTAATGGCAGAATGTGGTCAGACTCCCTGGTGTTTGCTCTGGGCAATGGCTGCCCTTGGTTATTTTTGAGCACTGGAGTGATACAGTCATGAGAGAAATGACCTGAGAATGGATGAATCGGAGGCAGAGTGATGGTTTAGAAGTATCTTGTGGGAGTTCAAGAATGAGAGGTTGAAGATAGCATGGTCCAGAGGGTAGATGGTGGGAATAGGAAGAAAGGGATAGAAACTGCAAACATAACCATACAAAGAACACTTCCTAAGACTTGGTGATTGATTGGCTATAGGAGGAGGCAGGAAAGGAGAAGAAAGAATCAAAAGTGACTTGAGGGTTTTATGTCGGCATGATGAGAAACATGATTAAATGTGAAGTCAAGAGGACAATATGGTTTGGGAGAGAAAATTGTTGTGTGTGTTTACAGATGATGAATTCCAGTAAGCAGAGGCAAAGGGTGCATGGTGAGAGACGGGTAACTAGCAAAAGTAGATTTATGGAGTTGCCTTTTTGCAGGTACACTGAAAGCTACAAGTATGAGTGAGATCATGGGAAGGAGGCCGATGAAGAATAACAACTTTGGAAAAGCTTATTCTCCAAAGGCAACGGGATTCCCATGAGTGAACTCTTTCTGTTGTAAAAGCTACAAGAGTTTGGATCCCACTTGGGCATCTCATGGCATCTTCAGTTCAATATGCTCAAACCAAATTCATATGTCCATTTGGTCTCCTCTTTTTTGTCAACTTCTGACTTTATCCCAGTTGTGCCAATAACAAGTGAGCCAACAAATGGAAAATCTTGGAAACCCTCTTTTTCACTGTCTCTATCTTGTCTTTTAGTAAATTGTGAGTACTTAAATGTAATATAGTTAAATTTAGGATTAGTGGGGTTTTTTTTGTCTTGTTAATGAAACTCTTCTCTACCTAAAGTCATGAATGTGTTCTTCTATATAATTGTCTACAAGTTTTATCCTTTACCTTTAACAATAGTGACATTAATATACCTGCAAGTGTTTCTGATATATGGTATATGAAGTAGTACTCTGATTTCATCTATGATTTTCCATATGGATAACTATCTCAGCAGTGTTTATCAAAATTATACCTCCATTGTCACTCTAGATTGATGCCAAGAGTTCATGCAAGTACAGGATTCCATTTTTTATGACTGAGTAATATATATAAGATATAATTTTATATAAATTTTATATTTATATAACTTAATATATATAATATAATTATATATGATGGACACTTGGGTTACTTCCATATCTTGGTTATTGTAAGTTGTTGTACTAAATATAGGTGTCTATACATCTTTTTACATTAGTGTTTTTCTTTTCTTTGGGTAACACCCACTAGTAGAATTACTGGTTCAAATGGAACTTTATTTCTAATATTTTGAAGAACCTCCATACTGTTTTCCACTGGCTGCACCAGTTTGCATTCCCACAAACAACATAATCTTATAAGAACTGGATGAATCTAGAGATACTAATACTAATACTAAGTGAAATAAGTCAGTAAGAGAAAGACAAATGCCCTATGATTTCTCTCATATGTGAAACTGAAGAAACAAAACAAACAAAGAAAAAAGACACAGACTAAAAAACAGACTCTCAAATACAGAGAACAAACTGACGGTTTACGAGAAGGGATGTGGTGGGGATGAGTGAAGTAGGTGATGGGGATTAAGGATTATCATGACGGGCACTGAGTAATGTATAAAATTGTTGAATTGTTATATTGTACACCTGAAACTAATAAACACTGTATGCTAATTATACTTGAATTAAAAAAAAGGTATTTTCACTCATCAGATTAAAAACTTAAAGGACATGGAGCCATAATTTTTTTTTTTTTAAGAATTTATAGAGGTACAGATTTGCTTCCAGGTCCTACCTCATTCCCTTTCATTCATTAGTCTTTGCACAAACAAGTATTAAACTGTCTTGGTGGCTACACTTGATAATAAAGCTTCAGAACAGTTTTCCCATTTCCAAGTATTCAAGAATGACTTGGATATCCAAATCCCTCTATATTTCCCAATAAATTTTGAAACCAGTTTGTCAAGTTTACCCAAATCTTGCTGTACTGTTAGTTGAGATTTCATTAATGGTACATCTGAGAAGAATTGACATCTTTACAAAATTGAGTCTGTCAATGAATGCTATCCATTTATTTGAGTCTTCTTTAATATCTCCTACTGACATTTTGTATTTTTTTGGTAAAAGCCTTAATACTTTTAAGATTTTTAGGGGGAAACTATGCTTTATTTTTGCTTATTGCTAAGACTGATGTCTGAGAGTTTACTGCCAACATTTTCTTTGAGGAGTTTTATGGTTTTAGGTTCTATATGTGGATCTTTCTTTAATCCATCTTGACTTTATTTTTGTGTATGGTATAAGATAGTAGTCCAGTTTCATTTTTTTTTTCATGTGGCTATCCAGTGTTCCTAACTGCTATTAAAACTGGCATTTTTAATATTTGTTTTGTAGACTTTTATTGTTGACATAGAAATGAAATTTATTTTTACATGTTGAATTTTAATAAACTTTCAATTTTGCTAAATTTTCCTTTTAATTCTAATTAAATTTTATGGGTTCTTTTTACATAAAAAAATTCATAATATCTCCAAAATGACATCACTTCCTTTTCCAGGTCTTACATTTTTCTCTTTCTTTGCAATTCTTGCCTTACTGGTAGCTAGCTCTCCACTACAGTGTTGAAAGCAATGTGCACTATAAGGTATTGTTGTTTTGTTCCTGATCTCAAAAGATTTCAACTTTTCCCCCCCTTTAAAAAAATAAAGATTTTATTATTTATTTGACAGAGAGAGATCACAAGTAGGCAGAGAGGCAGGCAGAGAGAGGGGGAAGAAGGCTCCCTGCTGAGCAGAGGACCCTATGTAGAACTCAATCCTAGCAGGACCCTGAGATCATGACCTGAGCTGAAGGCAGAGCCTTAACCCACTGATCCACCCAGGTGCCCAAAAGATTTCAACTTTTTAACCATTAAATATGCTTTGCATATTTTTTGATAAAATCTCTATATTAGACTGAAGAAGATCTATTCTTAATTTCTTAGGCAATTTGTCATTTTTATCATGAAAAGCTTTATCAAGTGCTATTTCTGCATCTGTGACTTTTCATTTGTTCTGTTAAGGTTTTGAATTACATTGACTGATTGTCCACCATCAAACCAAACTTGCATTGTGTAGTTAAACTAATTTAGTAATGATATCTATACATTTTGCTGGATTCAGTTTGTCCATATTCTGTTTAGACTTTTTGGATATATATTCAAGAAAGATTTGGCCTATAACTTTCTTTTGCCTATTGTTCTTGTAGGATTTTTCATTAATGCTAAGCTCATCTCAGAAAATGACATTTATTGTTCTCCAAATGAATTTATTTACATTTTGGGTTTTGTTGTTGTTGTTGTTTGTTTGTTTTGTTAGAGGAAAAAAAGTCTGAGTTAAGACATTTGGACCTAATGGTTTCCTTGGGAGGAGATTTTTTAGTTCTTTATTATGGAAAAATTCTGTTGACATTTAATTCTTTCCTGGGTTTACTGGCATACTTGAGTTTAAGTGTAACATCTTACTTTGTGACTTGGATTTTCCCCACCTGATCTATATATTTTCGCTCTTTTTATGACTTCCTTTAGATTAACTAAGTATTTTTCAAATCTCTTTACCTCTTATTTGGTTTAAAGTCATGCACTTTGCTTTTGTTCTCTTAATGCTTATCCCAGAAATTGCACCATTCCTACTCAACTCACCACTTTTACAATAATTATGTTTACCCTCTTTTTGAACAATGGAAGGAAGTTAGAGTGCTTTAATTCTTTTATTCTCTCCCAATTTATTTATTGTCACTGTTCTTTTTAAAGATTTTATTTTGTTTTAATTTTTCAGAGATATTATATTTATATGATAAATTTTATTATATATATATAATATATATATATATAATATATATGTATGTTACTTTATCTGCATTACTTGCTTCTTGTATTTCAAACCTACTATCTGGAAAATTTTGACTACCTGAATTCTACCCTAATTTCTTTTACTGTGCTGTTCTCAGTGCTGTTACTTTTTGTTGTTGTGTAAAGAGTATTTATTTAGGCCTTGTTCTTGAAAGATATGTTCACTGGGTATAAAATTATTCCCCCACCCACCCATTGCAAATGTCAGTTCTGTGTCTTCTGGCTTTTGTGGCTGTTAGCAAGAAGTCAGGTGTTACTTTTATTCACTGGAAGGACTATCTCTGTCTCTTTCTACACACACTGTGTATATATGTAGATGTATTTTTTCTAGCTGTTTTTAGGATTTCCCCTTCTTCGGAGATTTTAAAGTTTTTAAAAATAATCTTAGTGTGCATTTATATCAATTTTTCCTGCTTGAAATTAATGACACTTTTGAGCCTGAAGAGATAAAAGAAGTATGGCCAAACCACCTGTGAAGCTAAGGAGAGTTATGGGAAATGACATCATAGAGAAAGAAGCAGATTCGCAAGGTGTGGCAGGGCGGGGCAGAAGATGGAAATACGCGGTCAGGGCTAGATGCTTGGAAAGGAGTCTTGGTGAGGGCGGGAGGGTGCGGGAGTGGATTTGGGGCTGGTTGCAGTCACACCTGAATGGAGCTCAGACCCTCCATGGAATGTGAGTAAATGACCTTTCTTCTCAACATCTCACAAATGCGAAGTATAGAGGTTATAAAAAGGAGAACCCTACACCATGAGATTTCTAACATAATTCTTAAAGTTTATAACCACGGTCAGAACTCTGGAGAATAAACCTGTGATGTCACAATTAAAATCTGAATTTTTCCTGAAATTAAAAAGAATTTGACATTTCAGTTTTATCATATGATCTGAGCTTTTTTTTTGGAAATTAGTATAAAAATGAGAACTTCACATAAATGAAATCAATTTTCTTCATATAACATAAAGTATAATCACCTTAAAACTCTAACAATTGTTAAATACCCTTGAGTCATGCATTTTTTAAGAACACAAGTAATGAAAAGTAGATTTCATTCCAGTAGCTTACTGCCAGATTAATTAATTATGCTTAAAGACAGCCTGGTGAGCTGTATAGTGCCATCGATTTCCAGGATGTATACAAGGTGGTGAAAGTGTACCCATGGGGAGAGGTTTAATACATCAATCCATACGGCTCTGTTTTTGCAGTCAACCTGTATTTGATTTCCCAGAATGTCAGCATTCTGACCTGTACTCCATTTACCTGCACTCTGGTGATTGACTATTTTCCTCTTTAATCTGGAAGAAATAAGAGGCTTGGGCTTTCAGTCTGTCAAGTTTCTCCCTGTCGACTAACCTTATCTCTTCATTCACTTATGTTTCCCAGGCCACTAAAAGAAAAATTCACCAGAACCATTAGCTCTCAGACAAACCAATGTTCTCAAGGCTCATATTTTGCGGGGGATGGGGGGGGGGGGCTTGGTGACCTTTCATCGCACAGACCCTGAAGCTGGCTCAGCTAATGAGGCTTGCAGTATCCTTTCTTTCCATCTTTCTTGCTCTTCCTCGGATTGATCTCTTTCTCCTGAAGGGACAGGAGAACAGGCTCTTCACACAGCGCTTCCCACCATGGGAGGACAGTGAGACATCTGCAGCCAGAAGAGGGCCCTCACCTGACCTCAGGCTGCCAGACCCCCACTTCTGGAGCTGTGAGAGATACATGTGTGTTATGACACCCCTCCCAGCTGCTTTGTGTTCCAGCAGCCTACATGGACTGAGCCAGGTAGTCACAGTTTAATGTGAAGGAGCTGGCTTCCTAGCTGGGAAGCAAGGACACGGGTACAGGTGATCGAATGCTTGCATAATGTGACTTTAACACTGTTGAATCAGAGTTCACTTGTCTGTCTGCACCAACATGACTTGGACAAGTACACCTGGGTTTTATTCCAACACTGCCTTCAGTATCTGAAAGGAAGACCGGAAGACAGAGAGGTGGTAGCTAAGCTGTCTGAGGGCTCCGTCCCTCTGTCCGTGAGAGGCGTTGCTCATCCAGGAACCCAAGTCACCACATTCACTGATGTAGGACGATGAGCTGGAGAGAGGGGCTGTTTGTACTTCTTCATGGAGCTCATCTGATCATAGCCCTTCCTTAATCAAAACCCCTCCGAGGCAGGTGTGATCCGATTCTCTATGCAGATGAACACAGCAAAGAGAGACCCTCAAGGGGAGAAAGTGATAGAGCAAGAGTTGGAGACCTGTTCTGCTGAACTCTGAAGCCATGTTCTTTCTTCTTAAATCTACTCAGAGTACCAAGTCAGCATGCTGCAGGGAAGAAGGATACAGCAGAGTACCCCCGGGAGGAAGGGAATGGGTCAGGGGCTCAGAGAAGAGGAAGGGTGCGCAAGGGTGAGCTCCCTGGGGAGGAGGGTGACGGAGTCAGAGGCTCAGAGATGATCTTGATGGAATCTGGGTTTATGGACCTTGGCGGCAGCACATGAGTGGTTGTTGGTCTGGGTTTATCTTGAGACAGAAACAAGCAGAAGTTAGAAATTCTGTGGATTGTCAAGACTGAGGGTTCACCACAGTCAGAAGTCAGGAAATCAAGAAAAGGGTCTGCCTCCTCCTCAGCTTCTGTTGGTGCCTCTCATCTCCTTTACACAAAGATAGTGCTGTTTCACTGTTGGGGTTTAATTGCTGTAAATGAGCGGGTACCAGATCGATTCTGTCATGGTCCCACAAACGCAGAAAAGAAGGCTGAAATGTTTCTACGACTTACAACATGCAGAAAACAATGGGAAATTGTGGCAGTCATACAAATGTCCTGTATCAAGGTCACCAATATGGAAAAAGTAAATAATTATGGTGTTTCTTTCATGCTATTCATGCTTGCATAGACACTAAGGGTGGCTTTATTACTGGTTCATTGAATGTAAACTAGAGAGCTCAGGCGACAAAACAGAAGTGAAAGCAAAGGATGATTTGATTTACAAACATTCAGCTTCAACATTTCAAGAAAATATCTGCTAATGGATTAAAGGTAAGGCTGTCCCCAAAAGACAGCAGTATAATCGACATTAAGAAGCCCCACTTGTGGGGTGCCTGGGTGGCTCAGTTATTAAGTGTCTGCCTTCAGCTCAGGTCATGATCCCAGGACGTTGGGATCGAGCCCTGCATCTGGTTGTCTGCTCAGCAGGGAGCCTGCTTCTCCCACCACCCACCCTGCTCTGCCTACATGTGATCTCTCTCTCTCCCTCTCTGTCAAATAAATAAATGAAATCTTTAAAAAAAAAAAAAAAATAGAAGCCCCACTTGTGATTTGGAATGGGTAGTCTCCTCAGTTTTTACAAAAGGATTTATTTAGTGGGCTTTCTATCAGAAGAGCATCTCACCTTCTCCTAGATTGTTTTCACAGATAGCAATATAAATCCCATTTTTTGATCTTTATTTGATTGAGAACAGTGAACTGACTTTACTAGGGTTCTTCACCCCGTGTGTCCCCGCCTAGGTCTGAGGTCAGCAAGGTTCTAGTTGCTGTTCTTCTGTAGAGCATTCCTTCCCCTCTGCCCTGCCGTTGATGGAGCACAGCCGACTTTTCACTTGTGATCTAGGGTTGGCTAATGAGCCTGGTCACTGAGTAGATGGTTCTTCTTTTCTGTTTAATAAATTGCTGCTCTCCCAAGTTTATAGTGTAATTAATGAAAGCAGTTCACACTTACCCATTCTTAAATATCTGTCTGAAGGGGAAGTAAATAAAAGAGCCAGGATCTGAGTTTGAAACGGCTCAGACCTGGGTGTAGACCTTGGCCCCCCCCACCTACTAAGTCTTTCTGAATCTGGGTGGGTTGTTGTGATCGAACTGTTGACTCCCACTCTGGATTTTGCAGGCCAGCGCTCTCCAAACCACTCCTCTGCTGTGCTGGTTTCTCCCTGTGACACTCTGCTGAAGATGACAGCTGGGGGAGACCTCCAGGCAGGAAGACTGGGGGGCCCAGGCCTCATGTGCCCGTCCTGGCAATCCACCTTTGCCACATGGCTCTGCCTCTTCATTCTAGTTTCCAGTTTTGACTCCTTTCCCCAAACCAGACCCGGTGCACCCTGAGAGAGAGAAGCACCCCAGTTGTAAACTTGGATGGTCGTTGTCATGAGGCCCCAACTCCAGAGCTATGTCCACTGTGGGCTAGCTTCTGACATCCTCATCCGAGTCTCTGAGGCTTATAGAGTGTCCTTGGTGGGTAACTGCTTCCTGCATGTGCTCTGTGAGTCCTTCTCCATGCTAGGATCTTTTTGTACCTTCTCAATGACGAGTACCTACTTAACTCATTCTCTGTGTTAAGTTTTCTCTGCTAAAATAACTGATGTGGTTTCTATAGTCCTCGATGAACCACAGCTAATCGTGTTAAGCTCTTTATATGTAGAATGGCAATAAGAATGAATACATCTTGTTATGGGTTGAATCGTGTCACCTCCAAATTCACATGAAGTCTTAATGCCCAGTACTTCAGAACATGGACGTATTTGGAAATAGGGTCATTGCAGATGTTATCAGCTAGGAAAAGCAGAGGTCCTACTGGGGTCGAGTGGGCCTTAATCCAATATACCTGGTGTTCTAATACCAAGAGGAGATTAGGACATCAGCTGACGACAGAGCAGAGACTGGAGTGATGTGTCTACAAGGCAAGAACCGCCAAGTGTTGCCAGAGGTCAATGGAAGCAGGAGAGAGGTGTGGAGCAATTCTTCCTCGGAGTGCTTAGAAGGAACCAGCCCTACCGGTGTCCTGATTTTGGCCTTCTAACCACCAGAACAGCGAGATGGTAAATTTCTGTTGTTTTAAGCCCCCCAGTTTGTGGTCGTGGGTTACAGCAATCCTGGGAGTGGGCTACCTTACAGAATGCTCATGGAGAAGAAACAACCACTGGGGAGTGCCAGGCTCAGTGCCTGACCTGGGACCATCCTCACAGAAAGGCACCTGCTCCCATCACCATGAATGTGACGATGACAGCTCATTCCTGCAGACTGTGCTTGGCTTGCTCTTGGTCTTTGATTCAGCTGCCGAGAAGCCTCATGGCAGGAGCAGGCTCTGGGGTTACCTGTGGGCTGCTCCCTAATGATCCAGAAGCAGAGGGACCTCTCCAAAGAGCCACCCTGTCTCCTGTGCCTCCCGAGGGTCAGTTGAGACCACTGTGGCAGGGACGCTGGCCGTTCACCTCCTCCCTCTGCACAGTCCCTCTTCCTTCACCTCCCAGGCACGTACCCCCAAACCAGCACACACATACCCGGTCTCAAAGCCCATCTTCCCACTGAATCTGGTCCCATAAAGTACATACAAAGCCCACATTTAGGTTTTTCAAAGTGGAATTTACCCTAGTCTAGGGTCTATGGGGGAGAACTGACTCTATAGAAATTCTTGCGATTTTCTGTAATGATTAGTTCACCTCATGCCTCCACACTGTTTGCTCAGTAATGTGAGCACATTGCTGCTTTCACTGCCTGCTTGGCCCCGACTCCAGAAGCATTATGATTCTATTTAAGAAATAGCAGATTCTCGGTCTGTGGTTCTTGGCAGATTGAAAGGTTATGTTCTCAGTTGTAATCTTGCCTGGGGAGGGCCTCAGCTAGCATACATACCCACCCCTCTAAGACTCCACTATCCAAGGAGTTTCCGTGATGCAAAAGGGCTAAATGTTTGCTGAAAATACAGATGATGTTCTCTCTGGACACAGGTGTCCTTCTGGTTGTAGTGGAAGACAATAGAGCCTAAGTGGCAAAATAGTAAAATACCCATGATTTTGTTCTTTTATGTGTACTATTTTAAAGATGCATTTAAAGTAATTTGTGATTTGAAAAAGCACTTGAATGGTTAGGAGTTTCAGATTTCCTCCCTAATAGAATGACTGGTTTCTCCTGCACATGTCTGTGCTCATTTACACTGTGATTCGCAGGGACAATGCTAGTGGTTACAATCAATGTAGCAATTGCTACCTTTCAGGAAGAAGTGTGGGGCATTCACTGTTTACCATACAGATGGGCTAGTGAACAGAATCCACAAACATTCTTATCATCCAAGACTGAGAAAAGAGAGGGATTCTCAAATATTTGTGCTTCTCAACCAACGTTGTCTTGTTTCTTTCAGAATAGGATTCCAGAAATGGGTAAGACTTAGAGCATCATGCTGGACAGTGGCTTCTGAATCTTTCCAGCAGAGCCCTTTCGTAAGATCACCTACGTGGGGCGAGTTCAGGAGAGGGTTGTACTTTCGATAAACACTAACTGAGGAAAGTACAGGATGATACAAGATATGAATTCAGTAACACCTTGAAATAAATTTGTATTTTACAAATCACAGTAGTATCTATGTACTTGAAAAATATAGCAGGTAGGGGTGTGTGTGTGTGTGTGTGTGTGTGTGTGTTTATTTGGTTCACAGCAAGTGCATAGTGATGCAGGAACTCTGGACCCACCCTGGGATTCTGAGGCTGTAGGATGGCAAAGGAGGAGGGGCTGTGGCTGTCCCTGTCCTGGCTCCTACTCACTGGCCAGGTGGGTGACCCGGACAATTAAACCTTTCAGCTGTTTCTTCTTCCTCCCCTGCAACACAGAGTGCTGGCTTGACCGGATCTGTCCTTTTCAGTGTGAGCTCCTGTGGTCTCTCCGGAGTTTCAGGTGCGCGGCCTTTTGCATGCTGTGCTGTTTCTACCTGCTGCGTAAATCAACTACTGCCTGCCCTCCTCTCTGGCCCAGGATAGCTAATGAGCAGAGCAGCAGGGATCAGGAGCTCCTGTGAACATTCAATTAACCAAGGAAGCTTCTGTCCATGTGGCAGTAATGGCCAGTGCCTGGTCCCCAGGAGGGTCTACAGCCCACAATTCCTTGGCTTGGCTGCTGGTCATTGATGAGGCCATTAATCCTCCGTCCAGGCCGGCTCATTTTAGGCCTCCTCTGGGAACCCACGGTCTTGTGTTCTATTTCTCTGATTTCCTCTCTGCTCCGTGTATGCATTTGACCATCAAGTTTCACCTCATTTGGGTCAGAGATGGGATTTTCCTGTTGTAGAATAAGGTCAACTGTTTTTGGCTTGTGGCCCCAGCTCCTTTATGGAATCAGCAATGGCATCAGGAGGAAGATTATGGACATGTCCAGCCCAGAGTTTTCCTCTTAAGAACGTCTGGACTTCATGTTCTGAATAAAGCGTTCTTATCAGGTCCACGCCAACACTGAAGAAGCCTTATTGGTGAGGTGCTCCCTAGAGCTTGCCTCCTAAACCTTGATCAAATCCGCAGTACAGAATTCATGAATTTTTCCGGTTGTACATTGTTTTTTATTGAACTGCATAATTTTTTTTACAAAATTATTGATGCTGGCATAAATTTTATTCTGTGAAAATTTTGTGTTGAGGGTTTGATTCATCAATAATTTATTGTACATATGATATTTACCCAATTAGCCTTCTGTCATCAAGAGTTATGGTTTGGGGCCATTATTTCTGCCAAGTTCAATTTTAGAGATCTGATTTATATAAAATATAATAATAATGATAATAATAATAATTATAAATTGACTAAAATAAATTTTGTGCAACTTTTTTTTGACAACACGAAAGAAAATTTTTAGCAAATCTTCTCAGGTAGTAAAGAATTTCTTCATTGACCAAGTATGGGTAATTTTGTTATTAATTCAACTGTTCATATCTTCTAGAAAATTTAAAAAATACTTAATAATATTCAAAATAGTGTAGAATGACATGAAACATCTCTGGACAAGTTTAACAAATATGTGGAGGATCCGTATACTAAAAACACCAGAAACGTTCCCTGAAAGAAATGAAAGGAAATTGATACACAATGAAAATGTAAACTGGGTTTGTGGGGCACGAAATTAAACATTGCTAGGATGTTAGATCTCTCCAACTGATTTATCAGGTTTGTATCTCTCAGTCAAAATTTTAGCAGGATAAATAAATAATCAAATATACTTATTTAATCTTAATTGAAATAACATCAAATTCTTAGATTTGGGAGGAAAATTAACATCATACTATATTAAGTCCTTTTATCTGTAAGAAGGTATAGCCTACTACTTAAATTTTCTTTCCTTTTTTTTTTTTTTTTCAGTAGCATTTTTGTGGTTATCTGCCTTGAGGTCTTATGGTTTGGAGACTACTGTAAATAGTATCTTAATTTGAAAAAAAAATTTCTAATCATCTGCTGCTGATACAACATCCAGCAAATGAGAGACTGTGCACTCTGAGAAATGCACTGAGGGTTTTGAAGGAGAGGGGGTGGGGGGATGGGTGAGCCTGGTGGTGGGTGTTAAGGAGGGCACGGATTGCATGGGTCACTGGGTGTGGTGCACAAACAATGAATCTTGGAACACTGAAAAAATTAAATTAAATTTAAAAAATATATTTGCTTACTAATTTTGACACTATTTTTCTATAGATCCTTTTAGACTCTCTATTTAAAAGAAGCACATCCACTTTGGTCAATGAAATGACAGCTTAGTTCTTTTTCTTCAAACCTTATATTTATTTATTTGTTTTTTATTTAACTAGTTAAAATTATAATGAAATATTTAATAGGCATGGTACAGTGAACATGACTGTCCTAGTTCTGACCAGAAGGATACATCTTTCAGTATTTTACCCCAAAGAATGGGTGTTTGCTGGAGGCTTGTTGTAGATAAATCTTATCATGTTAAGGAAATAGTCTTCTATTTTTAGAATGCTAGTAATTTTATCATAAACATACATTGATTTTTAACAGATACTTTTTCTGCAACCACTAAGGTGATAGTTCGTTATTTTGCTGTATTCTGTTAATTTTGTGAAATTTACCAAACACTTTTCTTTGACTAAATTAACCCAGCATTTTGGGTTAATACATCACTGTAATTTATTTGTTATTTTATTTAGGGCTTATGCATTTATGTTCAAGAACAATTGTTCTGTAATCTTACTTTTTGCCTGGTCAGAGTTTGATATCAAAGTATATGGATTTCCTAAAACAAATGGGTTTGGTCTCACATATTCTTTCATTTTCCTTTTTTTTTTTTTAAGATTTTATTTATTTATTTGACAGAGATCACAAGTAGGCAGAGA
Source organism: Mustela lutreola (assembly GCF_030435805.1). Lineage (NCBI taxonomy): Eukaryota > Metazoa > Chordata > Mammalia > Carnivora > Mustelidae > Mustela > Mustela lutreola. The sequence continues at coordinate 4,466,942 of NC_081294.1, read as the reverse complement.
GGCAGGTAGAGAAAGAAAGGGGGAAGCAGGCTCCCTGCTGAGCAGAGAACCCGATTGGGGGCTCAATCCCAGGACCCTAAGATCATGACTGGAGCTGAAGGCAGAGGACTAACCCATTGAGTCACCCAGGTGCCCCTATTCTTTCTTTTTCTTAATATTCTTTCCAGAAATAAATTTTTATTGTTCTAAAATGAACCAACTTTTGTTTTTGTGATTCTGTCATGTTAATTTATGTTTTATATTACCTTACCTTATCTAAATATTAATCTGCCTCTATGTTTGGGTATTTAATTTGTTCATGTCTTCATATCTTGAAATAGATAATTATATCACCGATCTTCATCTGATTTTATTTTACAAACCATGCATTTAAACTCCTCAGTTTCCCTTTACATATAGCCTTTTATATATCTCTCAAGTTTTCGTATGCTGTGAAATTAATATCATTTAAAAAAAAATAATTCCAATTTACCTTCTGATTTCTTCTTCGATTTGTGAATTATATTAGTGCTTTGTTCAAGAGAAATTTTCCAGCTCTATTTTGGCTGTTATATTCCAGTTGGAGACTCAAGTCATCAGCAAACATGTTCTGGAATCTTCCTTTGAAATCTATTGAAACCTGCCGTATGATTCAATATATGGCCAACTCTGATAAACGTTCCAGGTGTGCTTGAAAACTGATGTGCATGCTTCATTGACGTGTGTGTGTGTGTGTGTGTGTGTGTTTTTTAAATTGTTGGTGGTACTTGAGAAACATGCAAAGGACCAAAGTCAGCGAAAACTGTCTGGAAGAAGAGGGAACCGCCACGTACTGCATGGCGAGAACTATTTTAAATCTTGAGGGAGGAACCCAATGTGGTACTACGGACCAGACTGGAGAGAGCAGAGACAGACCACAGGGATGGACAGACTTGCTTTATGGCACAAGTGACCATGAAATATGGTCTGGGAAAGAACAGGGTTTTCAGTACGTGGTATGGGTCCATTAGAGATCCATATGGGAAGAAGTGAAAAAGTGACCCCTAAATCAAACCTTATAAAAAATTACATATGTGAAAGGCAAAGTAATAAATCATGAGAAATAATAAAGGGAAAGAGCTGTCCTTAGGGCAGTTAAGTTTTCTAAAACAGGACACCACAAATACCAACCATTACTTGAAAGATCCGCAGATAGGACTGAGTAAAGATTAAGAAATTTTGTTCACCAAAAGATACCATGGGAGAGTAGGAAAGAAAGACACAAAGAGAAGATATTGATAAGACTCAGATACAGAATATATAAACAAATCTTACAAAGTAACAAGCCAAAAGCCAATAACTCAAGTTATTGAGTTCAAGTCTTGCACAGGCATTTTATATAGGGATGAAGGATATCTAAACGGCCATTGAACTAATAAGAAATTCATTTGGGACATGGAATATAGACCCACAATATGGTCCCACACTCCCCTGAAATGACTAAAAATAAAAATAAGACAATGAGACAACACTAAGTGTTGGCAAGCATGTGGAAAACTAATCTTTCCTCAGATACTGGTGATGGGAGTGGAAAATGTCACAAGAATTTGAATACTGGGGGAAGGGGGGAGGGGGAGCCTGGTGGTGGGTATTAAGGAGGGCACGGATCGCATGGGGCACTGAGTGTGGTGCATAAACAATGAATTCTGGAACACAAAAGAAATTTTAAAAAAATAAAAAAAATTTGAATAGTGGTTCCTTGGCAGCATCTGCCAAATGTTGTTAGGGCATCTACCTATACATGCCCCATGACCCAGAAACATAGGAACCATGGGGAGCTCCACAGAGCAGAAATGAGAATCTCCATTCACAGAAGGCATCTAAAGGAATGTTCATAGCAGCCTTGTCTACGACGCCTCAAAACTGGAAACACCTTCCAAGTCCACCAACACCAGATTGGATACATGGTGCGTATCCACACAGTGTATTTGAAACAGCAAAGCAAAGGACCCTGCTCCAGGCACACACACAACTTCGGATGACACCGTTACACGTGAAAGTGCGCATAGTGCATGAACCGATTTGGGCTAGTTAGAAAAACAAAACAAGTAAAGTTAATCTATGAGCTGGAAGGCAGGGGGTGGTGATCTTAACAGGGAACAGGTCATGGCAGGGATCCCTGGGAGGCTTTTGGGGTGTTGGCCTTGTTGCGATCTTGACTGGGGCAGTGGTAATGATGGGTCTAGTCATTGTCTAATAGCCTGTTCAAAGGACAAGTACAATGTGCTCACTTTGTATGCATGGACTTTGTACGTCAGTCCAAGTTTTATAAATAAGCACAAAGAAATGACATAAAAATATAAGCAAATAAAACACGCGGGGAACACTCACCTGCCCCAAGTCCCTCAGGAGCAGCCAGCTTGCTGCCCCGCCACACAACCTTCTTAGTCCCTCCAGTCCACCGTGGAAATCCTATCAGCTGTTCCCTAAATCTAGAATTTTAGTATTTCTTTTTTTCTTCCTTTTTAAAAAAGTATTTAGTATTTCTTTTTTTTTTTTTAGTATTTTATTTATTTTTTTCAGAAAAAGAGAGAGAGCACAAGCAGTGGGAGGGGCAGGCCAAAGCAGAAGCAGGCTGCCAGCTGAGCAGGGAGACTGACGCGGGACTCTTTCCCCGGACTCTGGGACCGTAGCCTGTGCTGCAGGCACTCGCCCACTCCTGAGCCACACAGGAGCCCCTTGCCTTCTTGAGGTTTTCTCAGTCATTGAGACTGAGCTTCAGTACTGTGTCCTCCAGGAAGAATTCAATAATGTCTCCCTGCCAGGTCCCACGCGTTCATTCTTAGCTGTACTAACCATGTTTTTATTTTTTCATGATTTTTTAAGGGGACCTTATTGGCTAGGGAGAGAACGCCCCTCTTAGGGCTGGCTAATTCTTAGAAATAGCAAATGACTCCCCTTGGAGCATGGTTTTCATATGCAAACTACAAACCCAGAGCTCACAGTCCTAGTTACCTTCTCTCTGGGAGGTTTATACTCAGGAGGCAATATTCCTTTGCTCAACCGCCCCCAGGAGACCAGGTAGCGGACAACCAGGGACCATCCCTGCACCTGGGAGCCCAGAGTGACTCAGGACAGACAGGATAGTAATTTGCTCCCAGAAACAAGGTCTTCACTAACAGCACAGAGCGGAGGAGTTAGGATCATGACCACTAAAAGACGCAAATTTTGGACAAAATGATACCAACAAAATTATTCTATTGAATCTTGACTTAAAAGCTACTATAAGAACATCTGATTTTTTTCTCTTAAACTTTATATCAAAAAGGTGTCTGATTTGTCAAGAACCTAATGCAGAAAAGTCTAGGTGTTAGAGCATTTTTTAGTTTGCACGCTTTGGATGTCCTGAGAATACAGGTGCAGTGTCGTTCCTGTCATGTCTACAGAACCTCGCAGAACCTCGCCGGATGCCTGGAACGCTGTAGGTACTGGGTGGACACTAGCATATTTGGCATCTGGTCTGCAGAAGCTGCCGAGTTGGGTCCCAGGGACGTTCACAAGAATCTGCCTAATAAGCTATTGAGTCTAATGGAAAGTTGAAGAGTCAAGGGCATCCGCCCATATACACCGCACTGTGTCTCTGCCTCTCTCTCACACACACGCATGCACACACCCACACACACGTACACACCTGTTTTGGATCCAACTTTTAAGCCTCAACACCTGTGAGCCATGTGCTGTCCAGTCTAGAAGACCACCCCGGGCACGGCCCTGCTGGCTGACCTCTTGGGCTCGTTTCTCCATCCCGGAGCAATGAGGCTGGATTGCAACTCAGCTGCTTCACATAAACTGTCTCGTCACATTTCCCTCCTGCTCTTTTTTTTTTTTTTTTTTTTTTTTTTTTTTTTTTTTTTTTTTAAGATTTTATTTATTTATTTGACAGAGAGAGATTACAAGTAGGCAGAGAGGCAGGCAGAGAGAGAGAGGAGGAAGCAGGCTCCCTGCTGAGCAGAGAGCCCAATGTGGGACTTGATCCCAGGAACCTGAGATCATGACCTGAACCGAAGGCAGTGGCTTAACCCACTGAGCCACCCAGGCGCCCCTCCCTCCTGCTCTTGAAACACATCACAAACTGGCCACCTCTTGGGCAAGGCTGAACTTCCTCTTCTTGAGATAAACCTTTCCTAAGCAGCGACAAAAGTCTCCTGCCCTTTTCCCAGGGGGTGTCCATCTTGCACAGAACTGCACCAGAACTCCATTAAGTCTTATTTTAGCATTTTGGAAAGAGAGACTCTTGCAGTAACTGTGCACTGTTGTTCTGACTCTGTGGTGAAATTGGCGGTGTGTCTGTGATCGTGACTTTCCTTCAGGAGCTCTGCCCTCCGTGGAACGTTGCTCCCCTGGGGCGGACAGCTGCTGGGGAAAGGTGGCCCCGAGCTCGAAGACGCTGCCCACTGATGGGTGCGCTTCTGAGCCGCTGCTCCTCGGAAACCATAAATGCAGGAGGCGTCTGGGGAACCCAGCCCAGGGCTCAGGTCCCCACACGCTTCCTCACAGCTGCTTTGGAAGCAGTGTCCCCGAAGGAGCTGGGGTCCAGGAAGCGCTGCTGGGAACAAACTAGAGCAACACAGAGAGACACGAAATCATGCCTCAGTGGGACCTGGGGGTGGCGACTCGCCCTCTCTGAGTCTGAGTCTGGGGGGTTGGGAGCCATGACCCCTCCATCGCGGGTACCCGGCACTTTATGGACAGGCTCTTGTCTTCGTCCCTCCTTGGGGAGGCCACGCCGGAAGCTCTGCTGTCCCGGTGCCCACAGGGCCCAGCACACAGGTGGGTGACAGAGAGGTTTGGACAGAAGGAGATCTGGCGGCCGACCGAATGCGGGAGAGACACCGTCAGAGGGACTCTCAGCTTCCAGAGGGGGTGCTTCTGGGTGGCTCGCCAGGAGACTGAGCAGCTGATGGAGAGGGGTCCCCTCAGGGACAAGTGGCTTTCTTCCCTCCCCAACGAGGCAGTGAGAAGTGAAAGATAATCACGGAGCCACGGAGATGAATTGGGAAGTCAGGGCCCCTCAGCAGAGCACGGGGAGCAGGGCTGGGCTTGTAGCTGTTGATCCCTCAGGGTTTGTCCTGCGGGATATTACGGTAATGAGAACCAGAGGAATAAAAGTGATTTACAGGTAATTACGGCCAGACACTTGCTAATCTTCTCATCTTTAATTCGAGCCAGTAGGATGGATGGTCTCTGCCTCAGAATGTTGATGCTGGCTCAGTGCAGCGAGCAAGGACCCAGGAGGCCGGCGGTCTGGGGGGACCTGGGGGTCTTGGGGGTGTAAGGGGTTGGGGTTGGGATGTGGGGTGTTGGGGGAGTTGGAGGTGTGGCTGTAGGGATGTGGGGGGGCTGGGCATGTGGGGGTATGGGTGTGTTAGGGGAGTTGAGGGGGGGATGCGGGGGTTGGAGTGTAGGGTAGAAGTGGGGATCGGGGGAGGGGAGGGCCGAGCTGCCGGTCATCATTGGATCCTCCAGGTGCTTTCTTGCCCACCAGCACCCCAGAGGCACAGCCACTGGCTGGTCCAGGAAGGGGATTCCACGGAGCTCTGGAGTGGCAGGTGGTCGCTGTGACTTGTGCAAGTACCTCAGAGCAGATCATCTGGGTTCTCTGGGGAAACGCTGCCCTCTCGGGATCTCAGGCGTCACTCAGCCCCTTGACCCCGCTGACTTTGCCCTTTGGCCCCCTCTCCCAGGCAGAGGGCTCCGGGTCTCTGAGGCAGAGGCGCGATGTCAAGCAGGGCCTGTCGCCATCACACATTCGAGAGTCGGCTGGCCGTCCTTGCCTTGATGGCCGTCACAGTGCGGCCTCTGCCCTCTGACTCTGTTAGGTGTGAACTCCCACAAGGCAATCACACTTCCCTCACCGTGACTTGCGGGCAGGCCGAGCTGGGTGCTGGGGCGGGGGTCTGGCTCCACACGCTCCCTGACCGGCTGCAGAAGCTCCCGTGAGACTTGCCTTCTCCCTCGGTCTCACACTTGGTCCCATGGGATGGAGCAGCCACAGCAGTCACACTCACAACCAGGGCCTGGGGCTTCCGTAGAGGGTGAGGACGACGTGACGACATGAAGATGATGGTGGGTAGTGTGCGTGTGTGTGTGTGTGTGTGTGTGAACGGGTGTTGTTGGGTGTGTGCTCTCAAGCATGTGCATGCATGAGTGTGTGAGAAGAGTGTGCCCTTGTGAGGGTAAATGTGTGTGGTTGTGCTTGTGTGGTATGTGACTGAGTATGCATGAATGCGACGTTGTGTGGTTGGGAGCGTGTGTGTCTGCTGTGCTGTGTGCGGTGCGCTCCCACGTTCGCTTGTGTGCCCTCGATTGTTCACGTAGCTGGAAACGCAACCCCGGAACCTTACATGCACGTGAGTTTTGTTCTAGGAATGAAATCAACGTTAGACTTAGGAAAGGAAGGAAAGACTCCACCGTTCAGCAAACAAGTTCCACAGGCCTCAGAGCAGCCATGGCCCTTCCGACCTCAGGGGACTCCTCGCTGGCCACTTCTGCCTTCAGGCCTTGGATTATTGCTGTGTCTTTTTCTCTGTGGAGATGCACTTCTCATCCAGCCCTATCCTTCAGCCCATAGATGACCTTACTTTCCCCGCCAGAATGGGTACCGTACCCCAGGACGCACCCTCACATCAACCCCAATTCCTCTTGAGGTCCTTCATTTAAGCAACAGAAGACTCTGGATGGGTTGACGTTCCAGCTTCCTCCACCAAACGGGGTTAAAATTGGATGAAATCTTCCATTAGAGATGAGCAGACTGTATGGGATGAAGGATGGCTTGGAACTTCTCCTGCACGTGGTCAAGTCAACAGCTAGGAAATCAGTGCGTTCTTCCTACAGTGTGCTCTTGAGCATGGGTTGGAGATCCCGTGGCAGAGCAGAGACGAGGGGACTTTCTGCTCTGTCTTCTGGAAACTGGGACGCAGGGTCACAGAATGAAGTAGGAAGACAGGCTCCGTCCTCTTGTCCTCATGGACAGGGCACATTTCTTCTGCTTCAGGTTTGGGCAAGCCCTTGGGTGTGGATTGGAGCCCTGAACATATATGGGGAAATGGATTTTCTTCAAGAAACAGGTTAAAAATACAGATAATCTGTGAGAGGAGATGTAGCTTCCTGGTTTTGCTTTTTATTTTTTGTTTTTGTATGTTCTCAAAGCAGCTTTTATGCAACATGTATTTCAAAATAGGGACATCTCCAATTAGCAGGAAAATAGTGCTGTTACTTATATTTAAAATTTTTACAGCAAGAACTGTGTATGAATCAATACACAGTTGACTTTAGTTTGCAATAGAATGCCCATTTTTTGTTTGGTTTTGCTTAACATTGTAGACTTTTCATGTTAAATGTTTTTTTAATGATCTCAAAGGATTTATTTAATGAGGATGCTATGTTTTGCTTGAGTGGATGGTTAGGGCATAAATCCAGAGTCCTTTTGTCTTGACATTTTGAACTTTTATTTATTTATTTATTTTTTAATGAAAAGGACGTGCATTTCTCCCCAGAGCCTGGTGTGTTTAATTAATGAAAATGGTGTGAACCAAACAACGGAGGGCTAACACTTTCCTGAAAAGCACACAAGGTCAGCCGCACTGATGCAGGCAGGACAGGTGCCATGTGCTCCTTTAGAATTCAAAGAACTGCCTCTAAAACAAAACAAACCGAAAAACAAAACAACCAGAACAAAACAATGGAGGGCACATTCCAGGTTACTGAAATGTCCATTTCACTGGAAACATGCCGTTGTGTTTGAGTATCACTGCGGTAACATAATACTGGTCTGGCTGTTTTACTTTTCCTAAGCACTCTATCAGTGGAGTGATCGATTATAATAAGGGTAGAACCCATGAAAGTTGTGTCTCTTAGTTTGCCTAAATGTAACTAACTGCGTTGTGCTTATTGAAACCAAGATACCTTGCTGAAGCCAATTCCATGAACAGAAATTCCAGTGAAACCAACCGCCCCTTGAGGGACAGGCAGGATGCGAGTTTCATCTAATTACAGAAAGCGGTTCTGTTTGTTTTGCTTCCTGTGAAGTTCAGCTCCAAGCAATTTCATACTGAACAGAAACAGAAGCATCACGCCAGGGTCAGCATATTGGGAAATTCCATCTTTTACATTTGAAGTGGGTAGCTTGAAAGGAACAGCATATGGGACGCGTGACTTTATGTGAGCTTTCCCTCCCCTACACCCGGAGTTCATGTGTGTGATTCTAGAGCCAGATCACTTCCCTCCCCTCTGGGTCAGGCACCCGCCACATCAAAGGTGTTTTCCAACCTAAATCAGCGAAGGCCTTCTGGAAGACTTGCAGAGAAACGCAGACTGCTCCAAATTTCAAGAGTGGGAACAACCTGCATAAATTAATTTTATCTTTTCATTGCAAGGCGTGTGTAGGGTGCTAATGTGCAGAGAAACTCATTTGACATCTTAATGAGTCTGGGAAGGGGAGCCCTCCCTGTGTCTCGAAATGTTCCTGTTAATCTACTCTATTCTCTGCGAATTGTGAAGTCATTCAGGTTTTTTAAGATACTTTATTCTTGCTTGTAAAATTCATAAAATCAAAAGGGGGCAACCTCAGATAAATGTGCTTGCCCCACTTGGATTCCAGATGGGCACAAGATTATCGCTGTGGTTGTCTTGCCTTCTGGATGATCCCAGCAAAGCTAAAGCGGCTTGTCCAGCTCCTTCTTTATGTGGTGGCCGTCCTCTTTGTGGACTTCTCTGTCCTGGCCAGCGCCCCACTCCACAGACACCCCCTTGGGGCCATGGCCTCAAGTCCCTGGGGAAGGCTGTGGGTGCAGAGTCCCTAGTGGATTGCTGTGCGCTTGAGCTGGGGAGGAGAGGGTCCTAGGACACATGTGGGGCCCCTGCCCCCTCCAGTCCGCTTAGCCTCCCCCTCCCTCTCCAGCCTCTCCCAGTCTGGACAGAGACTAGCACGGCAGAAAGAGGGCTCTGTATGCTCCCATGGGTTCTGTCCCTCACCAAGGAGCGACGTTCTAATTCACACTGTCCAGAGAAGAGCAGTCTGTGCCTTCACCTGCCTGTACTTCCAGGATGGGGCTTGCCTCCAAGCAGCAAATCCAAGTTCACTTCCAAAGCAAACGGACCCCAGCCTTCCCTGCGCCATCTTTCCTGCCTTCCATGGGAAGCACTTGCTAATCCTCGACAGCCCTGAGTGGTGACATGGTTGAGGCTGTCCCCATGGCCCATGAGGGCTGTCTTCCTGACTTCTTTGTCTGAGCATGAGATCATTGTCTGTGGCAAGGAGGGGAAGTTAGAGATGGGGTGTTTGGAGCCTTGAAGTCGCCCTTCCAGGGGCCCAGGTTTGTGGGACCATGTGTGGTAGCTGAGGAGGAAGGATGCCCTGTGAAACCCTCTCCAGCCTCCCCTCATTTGATACACATTGGTTGGGCACCGATGGGGTGACCCTAGCATGGACTCACTAGCTGTCTAGCAGATACTAGCTGGAGGGCTTGGGTACCTTGTTAGGCATCTGGTGGAGAAGGTGGTGTGGGGCGTGGTGCCGGTTTGCACTGCATTCTTGGGAGCAGCCCACACTCTGTTCAGATTTCTGCTCCTTCTACGATGTCCCCTTGCACTCGGGAGAGCATGCTTGCTGCTGTCCCACCAGTGTCCCTGACATCTCCACGCATGGCTGGGAGGGTCCTGGATGTGGACCAAGCAGCTCAATTCCACCTCAGCCAGCTGGGGCTGGGGTGGGGTGGGGCAGCTGTTTTGCCCTTCATTTTTTAGAAATAAATTACTTTTCTTGAGTTCAGTGAACTCGTACAACAGGTAAAGAGCAAACAAGCTTGATGGAGGCCTGTGGGATGCTGCTGTGCCTGTGGAGGTCCGGCTGTGCCCTCTCCAATTTAGAAAAGCCACCCCAGAGGGCTGAGGAGAGCCCGGCTGTACCTAGAGTAGGGGTTATTGTGCCACATCACTTAAGTGGTGGCAGAACTGTTCACAAGGGAGAGCTCTACGAGTTACCCTTTGATACCCGCGAGGTTGGTGTCCGCACTGCAAGAGGCAGTGACAGAAAGAGCGAAAGGTCAGAACAGCAGAAGGTAAGCTCAGCCCCCAAGGGAGCAGGGTCACGAGCTCAGCTCCTGCTGGAGCCAGATTTCAGAAACTCAGAGCAGCATCAGCAGTCTGAGGTCTGCGGACGAGGTCACAGCGTACTGGAGATGGGGAGGAAACAGAACAAGAAAGACAGCACAGACCTTTCTTTGGTGCTTTATTCTGAGAAAGAGAGAAGCAGCCCCGTGCACGTGAAACTGGCCTGATCCAACAGCCAGGTGTTGGTGTTTGCCTGCTGGTTACGAGTCTTCCAGAATGGCAGCATTTCAGAGGGCTGCTTGGTGACCACAATGGTGCCAGAAATAACAAGACCACTCCATAACCATGTCTGAGCATAGACACCAACACGAATGACGTCCAACCATGGACGTGATCACAGAGTCCCCGGCCCTGGCTGATAGGTGTGACTGAGCTTGGATAGTTACAGGACTAGCCTGTTGCCTCCCTCTACCATCTGCATATGCTTTATTAAGGTACCCGTCATAGAATTACTCCATCCTGACAGCAGTCAGTCTAGAACAAAGTCCGACATTCTGGAAACTTCCCCAGAATCACCCTACAGAAGCTCAAATCCTGTAAGTCCTTTCTAATCCCCTCTTTCTGGGAAACCTCACAGCGCCCCATGGTGCACGTTCTCCCTTGTTGCAACAAGTCAGTAAACGCAACTCTGCTCAGTCCTGGTGAATTTTTGCTGGAGAGCGCTCACAGTTCATTTCACGAATATTCACATGTTGTGTGTCGTGCGCCATCTTGGCCCAGACACAGTCCCCCCGCTGAGACTGTTGGCTCAGTGTACTCAGAAGTGTCTGCAAAGGGGGCAGGCAGGAGGGAGAATGGGACGGAGCTGGTCTGTGAAGCTCTCAGAGGAAGTGAGGCCATTTCTGAGACTTACGCGTGGGTAGGCGGTAGCTGGATAAACAGTACAGGGCAGTGGTTCCCCAACAGGAGGGCCGGCAAGGGTGAAGGCCCTGAACATAGAGTATCGGTGGAGGTTGTATGCGAATATCATGTGCCTGGATGTTGGACGGTGAATGCGAAGCCCATGGAGCAGGACCCGGCAGGAGAACCATTGTCCCCGTGAGGCTCGTCATCTCATTCGCACCGTTGTCAGTGACTTGTAACCCCAAGACCCAGTGGTCTTTCCACAGCAGATTTTTCCCAAGCTCGATTTCTTGGGATCATCAATCAACCATGGTTGATCGTCTTCAGTTGTTGATGTGCTAACTCATTAACACGGCGCTTGGTTCTTCAGGGGGAATCCAGATAGATCTCAGTAACCCCATGCAGGTTAAACGCCCGATCCCTTGGGCATTATTCTGTCATTACCTGATTCCTTATCACCTTCTCAGCATCTGTCTTTTCTTTTTCTTTTTTAAATAACATACTTTCAAAAAATAAAGGACCACTCAAATGTTTCCCCGCGTTATCTTCATGCTAAGAACCGCAAATGCAGACAGTGTCCGGACATCGTTATGAACTCTAATCCTCAAAGCAACCTAGGAATTTCTGCATTTTACAGGAGAGAACACGAGGCAAAGGGAGGTGAAATAACTTGCCCACGGCCACACGGGAGGGGCTACACTGGGACTAGCCCCAGGCAGTGTAGCTGCGAGGTCAGGCTGTGGACATTAATAACACCCAGTCCTCTACGTCACGCCCCTGAGCACACACTGAACACAAAGCAAGTTCAAGGGTGTTGAGGTAATGTTTTAAATGACGGCCCATAGCACTGTCATTGTGACTCACACCGGGAACCTCCGGACATGCCTTCCATCCGGCCGGCCTTCACATGGCCCTTGACAACCAGTCCCGGTTGATTTGTTACAAGCAACATCATGTTGCCTGTTGTTGTGGTTGATTGACGAAGGCTTCCTCTCAGTCTTCAAATCCAGGGCTATACGGGGAGCAAGATTCCTGCTCTTAGACACAGTGATTCTCCCCCAACCCAAGCGTCATCCATGCACAGGATAAGCATGGTATAGCCAGTCCATCTCAGTCTCATTTCCAGGATGCTCAGAAACCTAACAGAAGAAGTTTTTGTTTGAGTCGAAACACACTAGGTACCAGCACTTTCTTTGTACCAAATTATAGGCATGTTCCTTTTGAATTTCCTTCCTGATGCTGAATATATTTTTTCTTTTTTTTTTTTTTTTTTTAAACATTTTGCTTATTTATTTGAGATATAGACAGAGTGAGAGCATGAGCCAGGGGACAGAGGGAGAGGGAGAAACAGGCTCCTCTCTGAGCAGGGAGCCCAACAATGTGGGGCTCAGTCCCTAGTGGGGGACCCTAGGATTGTGACCTGAGCCAAAGGCAGACACTTCACAGACTGAGCCACGCAAGCACCCCTGAATATATAATTTTTTGGAATGCTGGACCTGAAGCCCATTGCTAAAGGGTCAGCTTCTACCCCAGTCCCTTCTATAAAATCTGGTTTCCAAATTATGTGATAAATGATAAGAGAAGAAGGAATGGTTGAAATATGTATACATCTTATTAAACATGAATTAGCAGAATGCATTGATTAAGGAAGTAAGAGTCGATGTTACTAAATGGAGAAGCTGACCCGGGGAGACACCGGTCAGCTCTTGGTATCAGGCCCCCAAATCAATCCCAGCTCTGAACTCGCTATATAATATTAACAAAAGATTTTCATTCACCCCACTGTGTCTACTACTACAGGCTGTGATTAACTTCTCAAGTTTCTGAGAGGATTAAATGAGTCACGCTGGGCATTTATAACGTAAGGTCTTGGACTAAGTAATGCGTGTGGTGGGGTTTACATGTTTGTTGTTGTTATTTGAAATGAGAGCAGGCAGGTTAGTGTGGAAGGTCCATGCTAGGATTTAATTTGTAGATTTTTTATCTTTACTGCCTCAAGGGTAAGTTGTAGAGTAACAGTCTGATCACAGAACCTTTTGGTAGAACTTGAGCACTGTTAAGGAGAAAAAAAAAAGCCCATCTAAGCCAATTCAAAGATGTAATCCTAGGATATCAGTCCGCAAAATATAGGGTTATATTAATTCAGTGGTTTACCTCTTGCATAATTTAAAGTTTGCCAAATTTGTGAGTGTGGCAATGGGGTGAGAAACACATTGAGAGCGGCCACCCAGGGTCCAGGCCATTTTTTGGCTCTCAGACGTCAGACGTACCTGACTCATACCAAGCCAGTAGCTTCCTCTATTCCTCAAAGCACAGTTATTTCTTTCATTTACCAAAAATGTTCTTTAAGGGACACCTGGGTGGCTACATGACCTTCGGCTCAGGTCATGATCTCAGGGTCCTGGGATCGATCCCTTTACCAGTTTCTCTGCTCAGTGGGGAGCCTGCTTCCTCTCCTCCTCTGTTTCTCCTCCTCATCCTGTCTCTCTCTCTCTCTCTCTCTCTCTCTCTGCTTTTCTCTCCCTCAAATAAATAAATAAATAAATAGAACTTTAAAAGAATTCTTTTTTCTAAACTGTATTTTATTTTTTCAGTGTACCAAGATTCATTGTTTATGCACCACACCCAGTGCTCCATGCAATACATGCCCTCCCTAATACCCACCACCAGGCTCACCCACACCACAAGGCTCACCCACCCCCCAGCCCGCCCCTCCAAAACCCTCAGTTTGTTTCTCAGAGTCCACAGTCTCTCATGGTTCATCTCCGCCTCCGATTTCCCCCAACTCACTTCTCCTCTCCATCTCCCCTTGTCCTCCATGTTATTCCTTATGCTCCACAAATAAGCGAAACCATATGATAATTGGCTCTCTCTGCTTGACTTATTTCACTCAGCATCATCTCTTCCAGTCCCGTCCATGTTGCTACAAAAGTTTGGTATTTGTCCTTTCTGATGGAGGCATCATACTCCATAGTGTATATGGACCACATCTTCCTTATCCATTCATCTGTTGAAGGGCATCTTGGCTCTTTCTACAGTTTGGCGATTTTGCCCATTGCTGCTATGAACATTGGGGTACAGATGGCCCTTCTTTTCACTGCATCTGTATCTTTGGGGTAAATACCCACTAGTGTGAATGCAGGGTCATAGAGTATTTTTTTTTTTTTAGATATATCAAGTTTTTTTTAACATTTATTTTTTATTTATTTTCAGCATAACAGTATTCATTATTTTTGCACCACACCCAGTACTCCATGCAATCCGTGCCCTCTATAATACCCACCACCTGGTACCCCAACCTCCCACCCCCCACCCCTTCAAAACCCTCAGATTATTTTCTAGAGTCCATAGTCTCTCATGGTTCACCTCCCCTTCAAATTTCCCCCAACTATTTTTAATTTTTTTGAGGAATCTCCACACTGTTTTCCAAAGTGGCTGCACCAACTTGCATTCCCACCAACAGTGGAAGAGGGTTCCACTTTCTCCACATCCTCTCCAACACTTGTTGTTTCCTGTCTTGTTAATTTTGGCCATTCTAACTGATGTAAGGTGATATCTCAATGTGGTTTTGATTTGAATCTCCCTGTTGCTAGTGATGATGAACATTTTTTCATGAGTCTGTTAGCCATTTGTAGGTCTCCTTTGGAGAAGTGTCTGTTTATGTCTTCTGCCCATTTTTTCACATGACTGTCTGTTTTTTAGGTGTTGAGTTTGAGGAATTCTTTACAGATCCTGGATATCAACCCTTCATCTGAAGTGTCATTTGTAAAAATCTTCTCCCATTCCGTAGGTTGCCTCTTTGTTTTGTTGACTGTTTCCTTTGTTGTGCAGAAGCTTTTAATCTTGATGAAGTCCCAAAAGTTCATTTTTGCTTTTGCTTCCTTTGCCTTTGGGACATGTCTTGAAAGAAGTTGCTGTGGCCAATGTTGAAGAGGTTACTGCCTATGTTCTCCTCTAGGATTTTGATAGATTCCTCCCTCATGTTGAAGTCTTTTAACCATTTTGAGTTTATCTTTGTGTATGGTGTAAGAGAATGGTCGAGTTTCATTATTCTATATATAACCTCCCAATTTTTCTAGCACCATTTATTGAAGACACTGTCTTTTTTCCACTGGATATTTTGTCAAAGATTATTTGACCATAGAGTTGTGGGTCCATATCTGGACTCTCTACTCTGTTCCACTGGTCTATCTGTCTGTTTTTGTACCAGTACCATGTTGCCTTGGTGATCGCAGCTTTGTAGTAAAGCTTATAATCAGGCAATGTGATGTTCCCAGTTTTTTCTTTCTCAATATTTCCGTGGTGATTTGGGGTCTTTTCTGGTTCCAAACACATTTTAGGATTGTTTGTTCCAGGACTTTGAAAAATGTCAGTGGAATTTTGATCAGAATGGCATTGAAAGTATAGATTTCTCTGGGGAGTGTAGACATTTTAACAGTGTTTATTCTTCCGATCCAAGAGCATGGAATGATCTTCCATATTTTTGTGTCTTCTTCAATCTCTTTCATGAATGTTCTGTGGTTCCTCGAGTACAGATCCTTTACCTCTTTGGTTAGGTTTATTCCCAGGTATCTTATGGCTCTTGGTGCTATAGTAAATGGAATTGATTCTCTAATTTCCCTTTCTATATTTTCATTGTTAGTGAATAAGAAAGCAACTGACTTCTGTACATTGATTTTTTATCCTGCCACGTTACTGAATTGCTGTATGAGTTTTAGTAGTTTGGGGGTCCTTTATGAATTGGGCTCAAAAACATGAGACAGGAGACTAGAATATATGTGTACATCCCTCCCCCTTCCCAGTAACACTACAGTGAATGCATGGCCAGTGTCTCCTGGTCCTGAAAGCAGGTAGATGGTCTTTCACCCCCCCATCTCTGAGCAGGAAGGTGATAAGACACAATATCTCCTTCTCCTGAGGCATCCCTTCTCTGACCAGAGCTAAGCATACACTGGCTAATCGGCAAGCAGAAATGGAACAAGTCAGCAAGGGGCTGGTGACAGGAGACAAAGTGGCTTTGTGTTCTACTTGCCTTCAAAGGTGGAGGTGGGTGGGTGGGGGGAGCTCCTTACCGATATGTGATAGGGAGCCAGGAGCAGTGTTCCTCCCCCTGTGAGCCCACATTTCAGTGCCTGCCTGCAACCGGACAGACCCCTCACAAATTCTGCCCCTTGGTCATCCCATTACCTTTCTCTCCACTTCCCGGCCCTTCTTCTCTCCTCCAGGGGCTCAGAACCTTCAGGGAAGTTGACAGGAAGTGGAGGGGGGTTTAGAAAGACATGCCAGGGAGGCATGTGAGTGCCCATCCCAGACTGGCAGTGCAGGGACGCTGGACCCAGTAGACCGTGGGCAGAGGCAGCACCATCAGGATGAACCACATGCAGGAGGTGTCCACACTGTCTGTCCAAAAGGGCTGAGCAGAGCTGCAGAACTCAGGAGCAAAGGCTCTGCCTCAAAGAGACCCAGCCAGGGTGGAAAGAAAGAGACCCCCGCAGTCCAGGTGTGCTGAAGCCTGTGTCTGTGTTGCAGCCATGGAGAGGGACTGAATTCATTAGGAAATATTTACCCGCACCTTCCATGTGCCCTACACTAGGTTCTGGGGAGACATTAGTGAGTGAATCAGACAAAGGTTTTCTGGGGTCTTATGCTCCAGCAGAGAAACACAGACAATTAAAGGAGACATAATATAATAAAAAATAATCTGTATTTTAGAAGATGACAAGTCCTACGGAAAAAGACAGAAATACAGCAGACCAAAAGGGGAGCTGATGCATGGCCCGTGGACACTGAATGAGAACTCTCGAATGAATGAATGAATGAATGAATGAATAGTTCAATCAATCAACACCCACAGGCTCTTCAGCATTACCCGGTGTGAAGTGCAGTATCTGTACCTACTTCTGCTTCTGTCTGCGTCTGAGCTGTGTCTCCAGCATCCAGCACAGACTCCGTAAATACCAGATGAGTAAACGGCCTTGTGCTTCCAGCCCCGGGTGTCAGCTGTTTCACAGTCTCAAGTGGACAATGACGTCTAGACTTTGTCTGGAATTCTAAGTGGCCCCTGAGGTCTGTCCTGATCAATTCTGGAGCTCTTGTGTCCGCTGGATGATAAAACATGGCTTGATGATAAAACACAGCTTGGTCAGTATTGGGCACTTTGACTCTCTCTTATTAATCGGTTCCTTCTGAGAATATTTATTATTTCCTTTGGGATTTGGGGCTGGCTTAGTCCTTGGGCTGCCTTTATATTGTCCTTGAAAAAGAATGAGGAAGAGGCTTTTCCCACTGGCTCCCATGGTGGTAGGTGCAGCTAGAGGAGGTGGAGATAAATCCTCGAGATCCCAGCCAGGGGGCAAACCCGTAGCAGGATTAAGAAGAGATCATAGATGTCCTCTGAGAAGTGAGATGTAGATAAATGTAGGTGATGGTTACCTGTGGCTCCTCGTTGTCCTCCCAAGGGTTCTGGAACGGACTTCATCTGGTTAGCTCTTGGCTGTTAGCTGTTGCTGCGGGAGACAGAGGGTATGGGACAGGGCTGTTGTTTCTCACCAGGCGATGTAGCTCAGAGAGGTCCCTTAGTTGGCCCGAGACCTTAGCCAGCTGATGGCAAAGATAGGCTCAGAACGCATGGCCCTCCAGAGAGGGTCACCCAGAGCCTGGAAGTCAGACAGGGGAAGCAGTCCTTGGGTTCAGGGAGAAGGGAAAGGCCGAGCACCTGGCAGGTTGTCAGGGAGTCAGAGTCCTGCATTCAGGATGCAGCAGGGAAGCTGCTGTGGGAGCTCAGGGTGGGGTCCACACCGGGCTGGGGGCCAGGCCCCTGTGGAGCTGCCCTCTCTGTAGCCCAGGTCCTGGGGTCCAGCTCTCCAGAAGGTGACAAAACACTGGCCACTGATCATCCCCTGATTCCCTTGGAGCATTCAGCCAAAGAAATGATGCCTCAGACTACGCCCCAAGTGGGAAAGGCTGCTCTGACATCTGTTCATCGTCACTAAGCTTAAGGCCCATTCAAAATCCAAATACGGCTTCCTGGGCTGATGGGTGGTCTCCTCACTTATTTCTAACCGTGGAACAGTCAGAATGTGCCAGAACTTCTTCTGTTCTTGCTTTTAAGCGGCCATGCTACACATGAGATGGTGTATAAAGTACACGCGTGTGTATGTGTACATCATACACGTACCTAAGAATACATGAGCCCAGCCTTCTTGCTCCAGATCCAGTCTGCAGGGAGACGTGGACTTAAAACTGCTCTTTGTCGCCACGGCTCAGGCCCCGAGGAAGCCGTGCTCACACTGGGGCCTCCTCAGAGACCTTTCCCTCTACGTGTATGATTTCTGTCCCTGGAATTTCTCTCAGTAAAAAGCTTCAGAATCCACAGGAAGTGACCGATAAATGGCAGATCACAATGTATTATAAGGACACCCGCAGAGTCCGTGGCGTGTGGGCAGCGGGGCTCCATGCGGGCACGGGTCTTGTTGGAAGTCTGAAACCTACAGTCATTAATAGTCTGGGCTCAGGGGCCATGGGGACAGGCCCTCACGGAGAGGGGCTCTCGCTGCCGGCTTTGAGGGAAGAGCTGGTGTTAGGATGAAAGGACTTTATGCATTTGTGGAGCTCCGGGACGCGACGCGGGTCCTCCCCATCAATCACCTCGGGTGGTTGCTGGGGAAGCGGGGACCAGGGAGGCTGGGAGCTCACGTAAGGCCCCACTCTGGGGCCGAGACAGAACGAGGGTCCACCCATCACCCTCCCTGCCCAGCGTCACCGACACTTTTTAGTGTCAGGGCTGAAGGCTTGCAAAGGTGACGGTCCAGAGGCAGGAAGAAGCTGTGAATCTATCACATTCTAGCAAGGTGGGCGAGGGCTGGGGACCAGCTCCAGGTTCAACTCTCTCTCTCCCTGATAGAGACACTCTGTTCTAGTGGGTTCTGCGGACACAGGAGCATCGTGCATCAGAACGGCACAGTGGCATGGAGGGCTTTCTAGTTGGGATCCAGGCCCTGGCCCTGGAAAAGCTTGATTTGACCTAATGAGGAGGGGGATGAGCAGAAGCTGTCTCCCTCCCAAAGCACCGGTGCGGCCCTGTGACAACAGAAGGAGTGATCAACACCAGCCAGGAAGAATGTCTGGCACTTGCTACCCTGTCAACCTTGAAATTGCTCACAGCCAAAGGGTGCGAACTGCGGAGATAAAGCTGTCTTGAAACACGGACCGCCCCATGGATGGCTGCCTATTTCAACTCTTCTCAATTTTTAATTCTTTTCTTTTCTTCTAGCTGTGTGTTTTTTTCTAGTTAAGTGATCTGGGCAGGCTCCAAAGCCAGCATTGTTTGCGGGGAGCAGGCAAAGCCATGAACTAAATGCCATCATGGTAAGGAGCTGGCGGGGACGTGCTGGGGGGCTCTTGGTGACAGCAGACCGAGTCCTCGGGAAGGGTGAAGCCCACCAGGGCCTGGCAGCTGCGTCCTCCGATGCCCCAGCCCTACGCGGAAGGCTGGGAGGTAGTGTGGGTGTGTGTCAGCCTCACACCGTGTGGAGATACGCACAGCCAGAGTGGGAGGAGGGCCCAGGTTACTCGAATAATGCATCGCTTCGTGCCATGAATTTTCTTCATGCTGGCCTCGTAACTTGATGCCCCCGTCCCGGGCAGGTTGAATCGCACCATACCCGAGGAGACTGCCTAACTGCACACATCCCTCCCGGGTCCCCTCACACAGCTTGGTTTCTCGTAGCCTTTCTGGTGCTTGTATGGTTTATGATCCCCATTAGCCTGGAAGCTCCCTGACAGAGGGCCCATGTCTGGTTCTTCCTTGGGACCTGGGTCATGCACAGTTGGTGCTTGATAAGTGAAAGTTGCATAAAGGATATTCCAAGTCATCTACAAAACTCCAGCTCCTTCCTTGGCCGCCATCTTTTTGGGGTCATAGAGGATTCTGTCTTCCATTCCCTCCTCCCCTCATGTGCATGGAGTGGATGTCAGTTGGTAGAACAGAGTTCCAGGATATTCCATTCTACTGCATTTCCCAAGACATTTCTATATAGTTTACAGCTGACGTAGCATGAATATGGGGTCTCTTAAGCTCAAAGGCTGGGATGGTGTCATCTCTTCGGTACTTGGTGGGTCTGGTGTTTCTCTCGGTCCAAATCAGGAGCATGGTCTCCAGCACAACTCAAGGATCGAGCAGGACCCTCGAGAGACAAAAGGCTAATGAGAGGGGAGGTCATTCTAGTCAGAGTTTCTCTGCTGTGGCACGACTGTCATTTTAAGTGAGATAAATCTTTGCTCTGGGTCTGCCTTGTGTGCTGCAGAGTGTTCAGCAGCATCCCTGGCCTGCACCCGTCCAGGCACTAGCAGCCCCAGCAACAGCAAATGACAACCAAAAATGTCTCCAGGGGAGCCCTGGTGACTCGATCAGTTAAATAGCCAGCTCTCGATTTTGGCCCAGCTTGTGATCTCAGGGCCCTGAGATTGGGCCCTACATCAGGCTCCATGCTCTGCATGGATTCTGCTTCGGATTCTCTGTCTCACCCTGCCCCCAACCCAACTCCACACTCTATATCTATAAACAAACAAACAAATAAATAAAATCTTAAAAAACTAAATGTCCCTCTCCTGCTGTGTCTTTCTCTGTCAAATAAATAAAATATTAAAAAATAAAAAACAAAACAAACGAAGAAAAGGTGCTTGAGTGGCTCAGTTGTAAAGCCTCTTCCTTCAGCTCAGTTCATGATCCCAGGGTCCTAGGATTGAGTCCTGCATTGGGCTCCCAGCTCAGCAGAAAGTCTGCTTCTCCCTCTCTCACTCCTCTTGGTTGTGTTCCCAGTCTTGCTGTGTCTCTCTCTATCAAATAAATAAAATTAAAAACAAAACAAAGACAAGAACAAGAACTAAATGACTCCAGAGATTGTCCAATGTCCCCTGGGGTAAAATAATGTCCAGTTGTGAACCAACACTTTGGTTGTATGCAAGGGTTAATGTTGATGGTGGAGTGGAGCCACAGAACACCTCTCTTCCTGCAGATGTCCCCCGTTTCCATGGATCCAGCCCGTCAATGGGTTTTAAGAGCAACACTTAAGTTTATCTTGGGTGATTTGAAAATATTTAACAGATTATATGATTCCTAAATCAGAGCATTTAGGTTTTCTAAGCTTTTTACTGTTATTGCCCAAGCAACTTTCTTAGTCCAAGTTGGAGCTGAGATGATTGCCATGAGTGTGTCCATCACATGGATGGACAAGCCAAGTCCTGCGAGGGTGAAGAGGTGCTCCTTGGCACTGGGGTGGCCATGGTGCTAGAAGGGCCCACGACCCTTCTGCAACCTAGTTCCACCAAACCATTAGACTTGTTAGCTTCTTTGTTTCTTTAACATCTGCATTATTTCATTAGAATCACCTGCCAGCAATTTAATTATTATTCCCTCGTTGCTTCCGCAGATTGGCTTCCTAATTAGTAGCTGTGCTGAGGGAACACTAGCCCCGACATGGGTGAGCTGAATTCAGGCCTTCCTGCAGATTTGGACAGTATAATAAAGCAACTGGTTCAACATGCCTGACTCTCACAGTCAGCTTTTGCAGAGAAAAGCCACTATCTTCAGGAGGCCTGTAGGTGCAGACGAGGACTCGGGCAGGTGGAGGTGGACTGGGCTGGGAGATGAGATAGGGAACAGTGAGGAGAAGATCCTCTTGGAGACATTGGTTTGCAGAGATTCACAGCCAGCAAGGAGCTAGGAAGTCTGGGGCCACCGTGGGACTCCTCTGGCACTGTAATGACGTCCCAGCTCGGCCTGTGGCTTTCTCAGCATCTGCTTGATGACACAGGTGGGTATTGCAGTTGCCAGGGTGGAAAGCAGTAACCCAGGCTGAGAGCTAAGAGAGCACTCCCTAGAAGAGAGGGGGATGGCCGGACAGGAGAGCCACGAGGTTTGGGCAACAGAGCCAAGGGGCAGGGTGTGAACCGGAACCGGGATAATGGGATGGTTGTTGGCACACTAACATACATACATAGCTCATGCCCAGGAGCCTACTGAGACAGCCAAGGTGTGGTTCTCACTCTTTCCTGCTGCGCGGTGTGGCTGCTGCCTCTGAGGTGGCCTCACCCACAAGAGGTGGCAGGCACGGAGGGCGGTAACTCTCCTCACCTCTGGGAACAAAGGCGGCCACAGTGCCTTGATTTCCCAGGGATTGCTAGCATGTGATGTGGTTCATAAACCTACCGGCTCTACCTGCTTTTAGGTTAGGCTGCAATGTCCTTGCCCCAAATGGGCCGGACTAGGGGGCACAGCATGTCCTTTGGAGCATTTCCTGCCCAGGCCACCGTAACAAATAACCACGGAGGTGGTGGCTTCAAGTGACACACCTGTATTGTCTCACCGCTCTGGAGGCCTGCAGCCCCAGATGCATGGGGCCTAGTTCCTTCTTCCCTACAACTACTGCCCGAAGATGAGAGGAGGAATGAAGACGGATATGAACTGGTCCCGTGTGGACGGTTCCGAGCTCTCTGTCGGTGGGCTTTCTGGTGTACCGACGGGAGACAGGAGAATGGCTTGCAGCAGTGCGGGGCCTCAGCAAGTAGACGGCTGGGTGTTGCCAGCCCCTGCCCCTGGATTTGCACCTGCAGGGGCCCAGCCTTTCCTCCAGCTCTTGAGGTTGACTTCCCATGACAGCTACTGAGTGTGTGCCCTGCAAGGAGTGTCCAGAGCCTCGGCTCAGCATGGAGGCACCGCTAGCCACATCCAGGCACTCCCGGGTTGGCTCTGGGGGGCCGGGTTGGCTCTGGGGGGCCGGGTTGGCTCTGGGGGCCGGGTTGGCTCTGGGGGGCCGGGTTGGCTCTGGGGGCCGGGTTGGCTCTGGGGGGCCGGGTTGGCTCTGGGGGGCCGGGTTGGCTCTGGGGGCCGGGTTGGCTCTGGGGGGCCGGGTTGGCTCTGGGGGGCCGGGTTGGCTCTGGGGGCCGGGTTGGCTCTGGGGGGCCGGGTTGGCTCTGGGGGGCCGGGTTGGCTCTGGGGGCCGGCTTCTCTAACTGCTGTCCTCCTTCCTCCACTGCCCCACTTGACAGATGAGAAAGCAGAGGTCCAGGGAGCTCTGGAAGTTTGCTCTGGGTCCGTCGAAGAGCCGGGCTGCCACCCCAGGTGGCCAGCCCCTGAGCCCACACTCCTACCCTCTCCTTACAGTTTTGTAGGGGGACAGGGCAGGGACTCATGCTTGCCTCTGTGAGTGAGTGTGTATCCCTGTGTTCATTGGCGAATGTGTGCATTGGTGAGTGTGTGTGTTTGTGAGTGTGTCTGTGAGTGAGTGTGCATCAGTTGCACACCTGTGAGGGTGAGTGGATGTGGGCCTGTGAATGTGCGCCAGTGAGTGTGCCTGTGTGTGAGTTGTCATCCATGTGTGAGTGTGCACCTGTATGCATTTGTGTGTCTGTATGAGTATCTCTGTGTTGTGAGTGTGCCTCTGTGAGTGTGTGTCCTGAGTCTCCACTCCTTCCACATTGTCCACACCTTCAACAGTAGGCCATATTTCACATAAAGAGTACACAGTGAATGTTGGATCAAAATTAACTCATTATTGTATGAATGAGGCTAGTTCTATAATACATGATAACCATAGATTTTCTATATTTCAAGTGAAGATAATACATTTTCTGCTTTAAGTTTGAAGATGAGAAATATAAATCTTAGATTGGGTGAAATGCACTTGCTGAGGAACACAAACAGGATGGGGGAAACCACCACGTGCAGTCCCAGTGTTCCATAGAATAATTTTGGTTCTGGATGAAAGTCCAGGGAGAAGATAACTTTGAACCTTCATATCTGGGTCACCTCCTCATTCCTACTGGTGGCTTCAGATCCCAGGGTAATATGGCATTAGACCATGGAGATGTCAACTCAGAGCAAGCATGGCACTCATTAGTGGGGCTACCAGTTCCTTTGAAAACCTCACACCCCAGGCGCCCTTTTATAGTAAGTGTCTATTGCTGCCTAATGAGAGAAATCTCTCTCTGTTCATCCCCAACTTTATCTTCCTAAATAGGTTTCTGTGAAAGAACTTTCTATGTGGTGCTGTTCACAACATAAAGAGGAATAAATCGGACCACTGCTTTGTCCCAGAGATTAGCCTCTACATGTTGGCATTTGGAACATTAAGGGGAGGCAAAACCCATGAAGAGTTAAAAGAACACAGATCCTACTGGACGGAGGCTTTAAATGGCCATGCAGCAGGGAGCTCCATGGATGGAAAGGCCCATGGGGGACTGGTCCATCAGTGGGGTGGTCCATGGTTTGGGATCATACATGTGGTAAGGAGGTCCATCCATGGGGATGTCCAAGGGGTGAGGGTGGTCCATGGGGTAGGAGTGATCCATGGTTGGAGAGGTCCATTTGGTGGGGGCTGTCCATAGAGTGGGGAGGTTCATGAGGTCAGGAGGTCCATGGTGTGGGAAGAATCATGGGGTGGGAGTGATCCATGGTTGGGGAGGTCCAAAAGGTGGGAGTTATCTATAGAGTGGGGTCCAAGTGGTGGGGAGGTTTAGATGTTAGGTATATGGTGGAAAGGTTCATAAATGGAGTGGCTTATGTGGTATGAAGGCCATGAGATGGGGTGATTCTTTGCTGACACTCTCTTGTTCTTGGTATTTTCTGAAGCTCTAAGCAAGGAGACATGGAGGAAGAAAGAGGGTTTTGGCAGGTTTTCACTAGCACGAAGAAGGTGGGAGGGTAGAGGTGTACTCTATTTCCACCATCCTGGTTACTAGGGGAGATACTTATTGATAGAGAAATGTGGTCAGAGAAAATGGGAGCAAGCTTCTTGCCTACTTTAAATCCAAAATATAATTAATTAGGATTTATAATAATGAAAAACCATAATAATATTTAAGATTAAATATTAATTATTTGGAAATCTGAGATGGGCACATTTAGCTAAAACCAAAAAAAAAAAAAAAAAAGAAAACCAAGAATGAACAAAAATCCACTGGAGATAATCACTATTGACAGCCTGAAGTTTATTTCCAGATTCTTTAAAATGTGATAAAAAAAAATAGATCAAATTCCACTTGTACCATTATTATTATTATTATTATTATTATTGTCAGCTTAGAGGAAGTATATATATCAAAAAATCACCTGATTTGAGAGTACAATTTGGTGAGTTTTGACAGAAGTATGCAGTTGCTTAGCTAGGTATGGTATGGAGGGCATGTTCTCCCTCCTGAAACATTTCTCTGCACCCCTTAGTGATCAGTCAATCCTTCTATGGCCTCCCACACGTGGCAAACACTGATGTGGTTTTTATCTCTATGGTTTTGCTTTTTCTAGATTTTCACATAAATGGGCTCTTCTAGTATGTAGCCTTTTGTGCCTTTTTCACTTCGCATACTACTTTGGAGATTCAAACCCGTGGTAGTACATCAGTGATGTATTCATTTTTCCTGAGGAATGTATCATTGTATGGACAGCCCACATGTTTATCCATTTTCTGGTTGGTGGACATTTGGACTATTTTCAGGTTTTGACTATAATGAATAAAGCTAGTAGGAAGAGATACAAACAAAGTTTTATGCAGATTTGTGCTTTTATTTCTTTTGGGGAACACCTAGGAGTGAAATTTCTATGTCTTATGGTAAATATATTTTTAGCTTGGTAAGATACTTCCAGACTGTTCACCAAAATAACTGTGCCCTTTTCCATCCACCAGCAGCAGAGGACCCTTCCAACTGCTCCAAGTCCTTGACATCACTTGGTATTGTCAGTGTTTTAAATTTTAACATTCTGTGGATTAATTTACATTTCTCTAATGATTAGAAATGATAAGAATCTTTCCCTGTATGTAGTTGCTATTTGTATATATTCTTTGGCAATAAATGTCCAAATCTTTTGCCCAATTTAAAAATTTAGATTTTCCCCCTAATTTTTGAATGTGTGTGTATGTATGTGTGTGTGTGTGTGTGTGTATGAAAAGAGAGAGAGAGAGAGAGAGAGAGAGAGAGAGAGAGAGAGAGAAAGGTCGGCAAAGAAACACTTCACTGAATATATAAATAAAAAATATATAAAATATATGTGTATTTTAGGAGAGAGAGAGAACACAGTGCATGCAAGCAAAGGAGAGGGGTAGAGAGAGAGGGAAGAAGAATCCCAAGCAGGCTCCACACCAAAGACAGAACCTGACATGGAGCTCAGTCTCATGACCCTGAGATCCTGACCTGAGCTAAAAATCAATCTGGATGCCTAAACAATTGAGCCACCCAGGCGCCCCTGAATATATATTTTTCAAACATGTACTCCCAGTCTATGCCTTACCTTTTTGTTTTCTTAATGGTGTTTTTATTTTTTAATTCAAAAGTTGGTAATTTTGATAAAATCTAACACATAATCATTTTTCTTTTACAGTCTGTGTTTTCTGTATTCTATTTAAAATCCCTGCCTTACCCAAAGGTACAAAGATGTTTTTCCTGTGTTTTCTTCTACAGATTTTATGGTGGTAGCTGTTATAATTAGGCCTATTATTCTTCTGACTTCATTCTTTATGACTTGAGGACCTTGTTTATTTATTTTTTTTTTTATAGAAATGTCTGTCGTTTAGCACCATTCATTGAAAAAATTTTGCTCTCCCTCACTGAATTGCCCTAGTATTGTTGAGAATTAGGTGGTCATATGTGTATGTTCTATTTCTCAAGTTTATCTTCTGTTTCATTGTTTTATGTCTGTATTTATGCCAATACCTGCCTTGACTACTGTCATTTTATAGTAAGTGTTTAAATCAAGCACTGTGGGAGATTCAATTGTGTTTTTTTCTAAATTGTTTTAGATCTTCTAGGCTATTTGCATTTCTATATCAATTCTACAGTCAGCCTCTTGACTGTACAAAACATCAGTTTAGTTTAGTATTTTTTTTTTTTTAATTGGAGTTCCATTGAATCTATAGATCAATTTCTGGATAATTGACTTGGTAACATTTTGAGTCTTCTGATCCATGAACATGGTATGTAGCTCAATTTATGGAGATCTTTTTTATTTCTCTCAGTGGTATTTTGCACCTTTCAGCATAAAGATCTTATCAATGTTTTATGAGATTTATCCTTATGGATTACATATTTTGATGACCTTGTAATTGATATTATTATATTAATTTCTACATCCAAGTTTCAGTGCTAATATACAACATTCAATTGATTTTTAAAATATTTTCATTTTATCCTTCAACCTAATTTGGTAGGTTCATTAAGATTTTTTGAATATGAGATCACTTTATGTTGTTGGATAATGATTTTTTGGTTTGGTTGATGATGATTTATTTTTCAGTGTTTTCTCTTTTTCTTCACTAAGAACATCTTTGCTTCAGGATGCTAAATCTCAGTGTTCTGGGAATGGGCAAGGAGTTCTCTCTCTTCTGGGGATTTACAAGGAATGGGGAAAATGAGCATTCTGCTAACAAGTCTCAGTAACTCTTTATTCAAAGAGAAGTTTATTCAAAGAGTTTATTCAAAGAGAACTTGAGTTCCTTGCTTCCTCTGTTCCACATCCAGTCAGCAGGAGGGGACAGAATAGGGAAGTGGGCCGGGTGGTGACAGGCAGTAGTAGCAAAGGGAAGGACCCAACTCACATTCTGAGTCCTTCCTATTCTCAAAAGTAGGAGGTTGTGGGTACTATCTGAGGTATTGCATGTGTTGCAGACAGCACCGTCCACCTCCAGGCATACATGCAGTACCCTACCCTCTAGGCTTAATCCCAGGACTCCTCTGGGGAGTGTGATTGGGGTTGAGACCTGACTGTTATGGCATGGAGCCAGTCTTGGGTGGGGAGCAAATGTCATCAGCTTAACTGGAGCAAAGCCCGTGGAATGAGTTGGAGATTCTGATGCTGATAAAGGAGAGATTTAGAAAAAGGAATTAAGGAGTTAAACATTATCAGTTTTCATCAACTGGAGAAAGAAAGCCTACTGTCCTTGTTAACAGATGTCTTGGTCTCTCGAAACATGCACAGTACTTGCACCTGGAGCAGAATAATCCTCTAGTCTGGAGCGCATCTCCACCACGAGGACACACAGCAACATGGCGGGTGTGCGAGTGAAACACAAGAACTTCTGCTGGCATTCCTCTTTGTGTGTTTCATTTTAGTATTTACTTATAGCATATGTAACACATGAATGCAGTGGCGCTGGCACAAACACAACACGCATGTGCATTAGTGATACACAAACATGTTTTATCCATGTGGAATGTGATCCAAAACTTTCTAGATACGCAGTCTTGAGAAGCCTTCAATTCCTCCATGAGATCTGTTTTCTGATCCTGTGCTTACCAGTATACTTGGGATTTTACATGTGCCTTGATAGTGCGAAGACAGCTTGTCAAAGCTGAGGACCAACTTCCAGCTGTGGTTTTCCTGCTGAGGGACGTGTCCTTGAAAGGCTGGCTTGAGAGAAGGAGAACCGTTACCTTCACAGTGACTGGTTCTGTAGGTCCTTTATCTTTACTCATTGCTCAGTAACTGTCTTCCTTAACCTACTTCTCACAGACAGAAAAGTGTCCGTCAATAATAACTCCAAGCTCTCCCAGAGCATTCAGGGGTATTCTTTGTCAGAGAGTCCAGAACAAAACACGTTGTTTTTGCTAGCAATGCATACTGTTGTGGTCACCTGCTGCTGTTTTGATCATCTATTGTTGTGTAACACACTTTCTTTTTTTAAAATTTATTTATTTTCAGCGTAACAGTATCATTATTTTTTCACCACACCCAGTGCTCCATGCAATCCGTGCCCTCTATAATACCCACCACCTGGTACCCCAACCTCCCACCCCCCCGCCACTTCAAACCCCTCAGATTGTTTTTCAGAGTCCATAGTCTCTCATGGTTCACCTCCCCTTCCAATTTACCCCAACTCTCTTCTCCTCTCTAACTCCCCATGTCCTCCATGCTATTTGTTATGCTCCACAAATAAGTGAAACCATATGATAATTGACTCTCTCTGCTTGACTTATTTCACTCAGCATAATCTCTTCCAGTCCCGTCCATGTTGGTGGGAATGCAAGTTGGTGCAGCCTCTTTGGAGAACAGTGTGGAGATTCCTCAAGAAATTAAAAATAGAACTTCCCTATGACCCTGCCATTTCACTACTGGGTATTTACCCCAAAGATACAGATGTAATGTAACACACTTTTGGTGCAAACACTAAAAACACGGCTATTTTATGATCTCTTGTGGTTCTACACATGGACTAGGGTCTGGTTCTGCTGCCGTTCTCACTTTGATCTTTCATGTATTTGCAGATTGGTAGTGGCCAGGGCTGGAGTCCTAGGGAGGCTCACCTCTGATGCTGGGACTGGTAGTTCTTTTCAGCTCTCCACGCAACCCCAGGGTCCCTGCATGTGTAGCCCCAGTGTCCCTCCATGTAACCCAGGGTCCTTCTGGGGACTACTGTGCCAGCCAGGTAGTTAAACTTCCTATATGACTGTTCAGAACTCCCAAGAGCAGAAAAAGAGAACCTATCAGGCCTCCCCAAAGTTTAGGCACAGATTTGTGACATCACTTCCAAAACATTATTGTAGATGAAATTAATTATAGGCCAACCCAAATTTGTGGGGGGAGGCTATGCAAGAGTGCTCATGTTGGGAAACCTGTCAGTTGGGGTTTACCTTTGGAAATCAGCTACCACAACTTGTAATGTTTGGATTCAGGGAAAAGAGGGATGAATTAAGCCTGTGGGGAAGCACAGGGCACATTTTACACGAGGTAAAATGACAGGTATATCCGTGCTACATGTAATCATTGAATGGATGGCTTCTAGATGCGACAGGATTATTTGTAACAAATACCACCTTTTTGTGATCAAAATGAAAAACCAGCAGGAGAACTGAGGATGTCTTGGAGTGTCTGTAGTCACTTCCAGAAGCTTATCTTTTCGGTCACAAATGGAAGTCAGATCTTTGGAGGATCACCTGTGGCTGTGTTAATCTTTTTCTCCAACTGACTTACGAAGGCTTTGAAATGCCCACAGTAGTTTGTTGTCGTTTCGTTGTTGTCATGGATTCATCCCATGACTGAAGTCCGACTACCACCTACAAGCTTTTCAAGTCTGTCTGTGGACTGCAGATAAAGTTGAGATAGGGAGCCACCAAATTCCATTTTATTTGTGTACACTATAGTCATCTGTAAGTAGATCTGGAAATCTATACAGTATTCTTCACAGGCACCAGGTCTATTGACAAGGTGACTGAGTATAAGAGTGCTGAGAAGTTCTAGAAGCCCCAACCATGCCCTCCTTCTGTCTACCTGAAGTGTGCACCATTTTAAAAATGTATTTATTTTTGAGAGAGAGGAGAAAGCGTGCACAATCAAGGGAAAGGGCAGAGGAGGAATACCCAAGCAGACTCTGGCTGAGTGTGGAGTCCAATGCAGGGCTGGATCTCACGAGCCATGAGATCGGGACCTGAGCAGAAACCGAGAATCAGATGGTCTCAGGCTCCCCTGAAGTGCACACCATTTCTGCACGCTTGTATCGACGAGGTCAATGCAGACAAAGCTGGCAATTCATGCACCAAGAGTGACCAGACTTCCTGCTTAAGCAAGGGTTGGCATGCTGTAGTTCTTTTAAATTTCTGCTGAAATGCTAGCTGGAGTTAGATCATTAGTAACAGTGGTGATACCTTTCAGAAAGTCCTACTTGAATGAAGATCTGAAGTAACTGTTCCGTGAGTTACATTCACTTATCAATTTTTTTTCAGCTAGGAGATAATTACCATGACCTGGCTGAGGTCAGGCAGACTGTGCTAGGTACAGAAGGGGCAGCAGTGGCCAAGGGTTCAGAGAGAAGGCAACTGTTAAACCCAGGCCTTGATGGAGAGCACATCTAAGTAGGTAGACAAGGATAGAAGTCTTCTGAAGGGTGTGGGGGCCTACAGGGTGTTGCCTAATTAGAGCAGGAGTCAGAAGCCTTTACCTGCAAAGGGCCAGACAGGAAACCGTTGAGGCTCTGAAGACCACCCAGTGCTGCAACCACTCACGCATCAGTTTTGCCTCCTTGAACCCCGGCCCCTTCCTCTGTCTGTGTACACTTGACTTCCTTGCCTGGTGTGGCTGACAGGCCCTTTGACTGGTCGGTAACCTCTGGTTAGAACCTCGCTGGGTGCGAGGGTCTTAAGCAACAGTGTCCTGTCCCCTCTCTGTTATCCTCGGGATGTTCATTTTGCTCCGCTCCCCTATTAATTCCAGGATTGTGTCTGAGTCGGACTTTTATTTGCCTTTAACTTCCTGTACTGGATTGTCTTTTTTTCATCCAGTGCCCTTTCTGTGATGGTGGCCACGGTGTTTCCTCAAAGTCACGTCCGCCATGGTACAGAGGCCCGGTGTAAGCAACCCCCAGACGTCTCATTTATGAAGAATGAGGAGTGCACAGGGCAAGGGAAACGTGTGCTGTGTGTGTGCGCGTGTGTGCAAGTGAGTCGGGTGACAGGACACAGGAAAGGAGTGCAGTGTGTGAAGGACTTGGACAAGGAGAGATTTTATAATTTCCCAATAAATGAGATCAGTTGCTAAAAATAACATATGGTAAAGTGTTCATATAAGTGGTTATAAATGAAATGATGTAATACATCTAAAGTAATATGCTTTTTATCTAGTGTGATTCTAGTGGCAAGGGCTTTTGGTCACCTCAGTGTGAACAGAGGGTCCCATGTACGGATGGCCCGCAGAGTCCAGCCCACTCTGTATAAGCAGGTCCCATCATCCACCAGAAGATCACCAGGGCAAGCATTTCGATTATTTTATTTATCTCTATTTGTTTGCCTTGTTTTTTTCCACATGTGACACAGAAATTCTCGTGTCCTGAGTCTTGTGTCCTGTGTGAGAACAAGCTGGGGCTCACACAATGAGGTTTAGCCAGAGAAGCGAGAAAGGGGCCAGGACAGCCACGGTGGTCAGTGGAGCACGGTGGCAATCACGGGTGCACACAGGTCAGCTGAGCGTGTCCGAGAGAGGATGGGGATGGGAGGCTCTGACAGAAATCCAGGGGCGACTGGGGCTACCAGTCAGCTCCAGGGAAGTGGCTGTCAGAGGATGGGCTGGGGACCCCCACCATGGGCAAGCAGTTAGACAGACAGAGCCCCAGCTGCTGAAGAGGAAACTGAAGAATGCTCTGGAATAGAACTAGAAATTCAGCCTCATGGAGCAGATGGATGCCTAGGAGCCAGTCTGGCCTGAGGACATGCCTGAGACTTGGGGCAGGCAGGAGTCCATTTTCCAGCGGGGATGGGAGATTACATGCAGAAATAGCAGAGCAAGGCCTGCAGGAGCCTCTCCACCTCCTGACCCCATCAAGGAGGGAGCCGGGCATGGCAGGAGTGGGGTGCCAGGGCAGAAGCAGGAACAGTGCTGCTGTCCACTCTCACCGGAGCCTCTCAGAGAGCCCAACATGGTGGGATGAGTGACATATGAGGTGTGAGCTGAGGAAGGCAGGCAAGGGGTATCGACGTTTCTAGGGGTATCATGACCATTCTGTGGCAGCAGTGACAGCAGACCCACGTTGTCAGAAGTCCATGTGGTCCAGCTCTCCAAGGCAGGGAAGGCATCTGTCCATGGGGGCCTGAGAAGCTTCTTCTTGGGCTTCTTCTGTCTGTGAGCGAGCCATCCTTCCTGCTTGTCTCATGACATTTACAGTTGGTGGCTGATCTCCACTGGACTCCTTCTAACTTCCAGGGTGAGTTATTGATCTTTCTGGGAGGCTGGTGTCTGTTTGCACTTATCAGAAGCAAACACACAGCAAGGCTCTGAACCGATACAAAGCTCTCAGCATCATTTCGTTTGGGATTCGTCCTGAAAGTCCTCTGACATTCTGATTTCTTTAAAAGACAAAAAATCCCTTCCATTGGTTGGATGGAATGCCCACGTTGGGTGTTAATAGTAACGACTTCGGAAGACACCAGCGGTGGGCTCTTCTGTACCCCCTGACCCCCGCCCTTGGAGGGCAGGTGATGAACCACCTGTCCGGGCGCATCGGTCGCTAGAAGTGGAGGCTCTGTCCGTGGTTCTGGAGCTGTGGGTCAAAGGGAGGGAACTTTTATGTCCTCATTGATATGACCAGATCTGTAAGGGACATGTTCCACCTCCACCCCGACCCCTGATAGCTTGCAGAAAGAACTTTATCTTGGAAGCATAGACCTATTAGTTTCTTTGAAGGAAAACTGTACAGATTTTAAATTTCAAAAGGATGTATTTTTCAAAAGGATGTATTTTTCCCCAATTCTTTTGATGGCACACATTATATGATCGATTATCCCACAATACCAGCAATCTTGAAGACACTCGGGGAGAGAATTACAAAAAAGAAAAGTCTCCCAGAACATGAGCAAAATGATCTGTCAGCAGAACTTGACAGTTACTTTGTGGCATCTTTTGTTCATCGACAGGATATTGTGTTTAGAAATCAGTTATGCCCTGACTGAGTTTAAGGCATATATTATAGTAAATCAATAAAACTTCACTGGGGAGTCTTTTCATTGAACTCGGGAGCAAAGAAAATATAAAGTTGGAGATGGAGTAGACTGTGTATCTTTCAGGGCACCAGGTATTACTTACAAATATTTCCCTGCCTGGAGCTAAAACACACGTATGCAAATGTGGGTAATATATTTAAGAGAATAGTGGGGCTAGAGCAAGGCTGTCCATTTTGACGTAGCATGTGTGTCGGGGAGAAGACTTTGTGCAATGAATGCTAACCCACTCGCTGCTCCAAATTAGCCTCCTGCCTCTGCTCCGGAAGGTTTTCAATGGGCTGCACACAATCACGCAATTACAGCCTTCTGTCTTAAAACAACGACATCATCACCAGCTTTGGGTGATGGCTTTTAATAGGAGTGATGCAAGGGGCTGTTTCACTCTCTCCGCAGGGCGTTCTTTATTTTTCACGCGTACCCATTTATGAACGTCTATCATGGGGTTTCAAGCCATTTACCACTTACGCACTTGTTAATTGTCCTTGGTCTTCTGTGGTTTCTAGCTTCAGACATTTCATTCCATCTGTTCTAAGTAAAATCTCTCCCAACCCATTGAAAGCCTCTCCAAATTACTTCCTAACGGTTCCCCCTAATTGTTACTGTTTAGAAACCCGGCTATCCATTTGAGGTATCTTTTTATCTTGGCTGTCTGTCGGAGCTATCTTTTTTCTGACATTACAGCAATGAGTTTGGGTGTTAATCACCCGGGAGCTGACGTTCCCCAGGCTGGAAGTCAGAACCAACCTCTCTCTCTCTCTCTCTCTCTCACCCCCTCCCCCTTTCCTTGTCTCTCATCCCTCCTTCCTTTCTCTCCTTCTTCAAATATTGACTGAGGATTTACTGTGTCTCAGAATCTATTCTAAGTGCTGGGACCTTGGTAATGAACGAAACAAGAAGATTCCTCATGGAGCTTGCATTTTAAAGGCAGGAGAAAAATGATGAACGCATATCTGTGTATACATAGTCCACCTAACACAAATGTGTAGGTGCACCTATATACAGTAAAGGTACTCATATGCATATACATGTCATATATCTTATATAACATTGCCTAACAGCCGATCCTTGGACAACACTGGTTTGAACTGGGCAGATCCAGGACCCTGCAGACATTTTCCAATCAATACAAGACGGGGCTGTACATGTATTTCTCTTCCTTGTGGTTTTCTTAGTAACATTTTCTTTTCTCCAGCTCACTTTATTGTAAGAATGTAATACTTTTTTACTGTATTCTTTTTGCTCTTTTGTTCTAGTACTTACTTTTGGGAAGCTAAAACTGCATGTGGATTTTTTTTTTTTTCCAAAGATTTTATCCATTTGACAGAGAGAGATCACAAGCAGGCAGAGAGGCAGACAGAGAGAGGGGGAAGCAGGGTCCCCGCCGAGCAGAGAGCCTGATGTAGGGCTCCATCCCAGACCCCGAGATCATGACCGGAGCCGAAGGCAGAGGCCCTAACCCACTGAGCCACCCAGGCGCCCCTGCATGTGGATTTTTGACTGTGCTGGGAGTGGGGGTCAGTGCCATTCACCACGTGTTGCTCAGGGCTCAGCTGCAGAGTGGAGTAGATGTTACACGCATGTGTGGATCACATCGGCAAAGACCTGGATGCACACAAGGGTGTAGGTTTAAGCAGACATTGATGGCTTTGCACGCCCTAAGGTGCTGAGTGCTATGGTCTGATCTGAGCAAGGCCTGGGAGAAAGGTGGAACTAGTCTGTCCCCTTTTGTCCCCAACAGAACCTGAGGGCAGCAAAAAGGAGCCCTGGGGATAGCTGCGGGGAGGGCATTTCTGGCAGCAGACAGGGCTGCATACGGAGAGTGCTCACCACCTCCAGAGATGGAGGCAGGTGGGACCGTTCCTGCACGTTGCTCTGTGACACTGCTGTTGTCACAATGGGCACGTTCCTGAGAGGCTCAGCGTTGTGTTCTCTGTGGACCCAAACTACAGGGAGTGAGCCTGTGCATGGGATTTGGGACCACAGGACAGTCTGCATGGACCGGCCAGCAGGTTCCTCCTCAGAACCACACATGGGAAGCCCCAGGGGCTGGACAGCTGCCCAGGAAGTCCCTTAGGTCTCCAGCTGTCGGAAGCTCTGTGGGTATAAGGCTTACCTGGGCTCATCTTCAGAGCAGTAGAGGACACATGATTCTGGAAAAGTATGCAAAGTAATAAAGAGTTAACGAAAAAAAAATCTGGCTAAGAGTGGGAATTACCATGTAATCTGCTTTTTTTACTTTTTGTGTTGTTTTATAAAAAACCAAAATGTTGGTTTTCAGGGTTTTTAAAATTTTAATTTTATTTTTTCAGTGTTCTAGAATTCATTGTTTATGCACCACACCCAGTGTTCCATGTAATGCGTGCCCTCCATAATACACCAGGCTCTCCCGACACCCCTCTCTCCTCCCCTCCAAAATGCTCAGATTGTTTCTCAGAGTCCACAGTCTCTCATGGTTCGTCTCCTTCTCCAATTTCCCCCAACCCACTTCTCCTCTCCATTTCTCAATGTCTCCATGTTATTCCTTATGCACCACAAATAAGTGAAACCATATGATAACTGACTCTCTCTGCTTGACTTATTTCACTCAGCATAATCTCCTCCAGTCCCGTCCGTGTTGATACAAATATTGGGTATTCCTTTGTGATGGAGACATCATACTCCATTATATATATGGGCCACATCTTCTGTATCCATTCGTCTGTTGAAGGGCATCTCGGCTCTTCCCACACTTTGGCGACTGTGGCCTTTGCAGTGATGAACATCCAGTGTTCAGTTTTTAAATGTATCTTGAATCTAACCATTCCCTGAATACATCTCACCTACCTGGACCATCTGGGGTCAAATCAGACCAGTTGTCTGGCCATACCAGCATTCCAGCCACCCCCCTCCCTGCTTCTCTGAATCTGCAAAGTAAGCACGGCGGCAGGAGAAACACCTCCACCCAGAACTGGTCGGGGCCAGAGGGCGCAGCCGGGACAAAGAGCGCGGTCTAAGGAAGACGGACGGAAGCTGTGGGCAGGGTGGGCAGAGAGCAGCAGCTCCCAGGAGGGACTGGCGCAGGGTGTGCGCCAGAGCCCGGAGGGGAGTGGAAGCGGGCAGGAAGTGCAGGGACAGGTGCTGAAGTGAGGCAGATGACTGTGGCTTAGAGCTGAGGTGAGGGAAGGAGCAGGAATCAAGAAGCTGGCGGGGCGGGTGAGGAAGGATGGTGCTTAGCTGGCAGGAGGTTTACTGCGGGGAGCGCACAGTTTGTATGCATGGAAGCGGCTTCAATTCACAGACAAGATGTCTGTTGAACCCGGACTCCTGGCTTCAAAGACCACCCGCCCCCACCCGGCCCGGAGAAGCCATTCTGGCTCCTCTAGGAAAGCCTGGCCCCACACACCCCCAGGGCGGCACACTGAGCCCTGCCTCTGCACCGCAGCAGGCTATGCTGCCTGTCCCCACCTGGAGGGGGCCGGGCCCGAAGAGATTGAGTCCTGATAAACACAGTAAGTTAACAACATTTAATAAAGCGCTTATAACCTAATTATGCTGTTTCTATAGTTATTAGGTCATTATTAAAATAGGTAGTAAGTTTTAACCCAGTTGTGAAAGCCCTGCAACCCACTTAAGAAAAAGGCTTTTAAAAAACAAGGCTTAAATTCAACGTTTTCCATGTGATTTGCTGTAGTTCTCATTTCCCCACGCCTTCCGGCCTCTGTCTGATTCCTTCTGGACTCCTTGTGGTTCCCAGTTACCCCCTGTCACTCCCTCCTAGGATCAGACTACAGGTGTGTGTGCCCAGCCAGTCCCTCTGTTCCACACTCCAGCACCCTCTGCTGGGGGTTTCCCGCCGCCAGTGGTCTTTTCAGACACGTCCAAGGGGTTCATTCCCTCGTCCCTTAGGCTCTACCCAAATTCAGGTTTTAGAGATGCCTCCCCAGGGGCTGCATGTAAACATGTTTCCCTCACCTCCATTCCCCAACTGCCTTTCTAGCTTTGTTTTCCTCCATAGCCATACTGCCATCAGATAAACCAAACGTTCTCCATCATTAAAATAACCTATCATTCACATAATAAAATCAACCCTTTTACAAAGAATAATTCAGTGCCATTTAGTGCACCAGTAATGCATAACCCCCATCGCTATCTCCTTTCAAAGCATCTTCATCACTGCCAAGCAAGACCCCTACCTTGCAGGGCGCCTGGGTGGCTCAGTGGGTTAAGCCACTGCCTTTGGCTCAGGTCATGATCTCAGGGTCCTGGGATCGAGCCCTGCATCGGGCTCTCTGCTCAGCAGGGAGCCTGCTTCCCCTTCTCTCTCTGCCTGCCTCTCTGCCTACTTGTGATCTCTGTCTGTCAAATAGATAAATAAAATCTTAAAAAAAAAAAAAAAAGCCCCTTCCCTGAGAAGCAGGTGCCCCCATTTCCTCCTCCTGTCCTGCTTCTGGCAGGCTCCAGGGACATTCGGTCTCTATGAGGTTCTCCATTCTGGTGTTTCCTATGCAGGGGACCAACCACACATGGCTTTGCGTTCTGGTTTCTTTCACATTTTAAGATAATGGTCTCGAGTTTCAACCATGTTAAAGTGTGACCAGGACGTTATTCCTTCTTAAACCTGAATAACTTCCATCGTGTACTGAGCCCAAAATTTATTTATTCATTCATACATCGCTGGACATTTGGGTAGTTTCTGTGTTTTGGCTTTTGTGGAAAGCACGGGAATGAGTGTGCGTGTGCACGGGCTCGGGGCTCCGTTTCCCCGGGGTGCACGTAGGAGTGACAGTGACATGGGGCTTCCCACCTTCCGTCCTCCACTTCTCAGGCGACCCTTGTTCCTTCTGCATCAAAAAACCAAAATGGTGCTCTTGGTCCGAGCCTCTGGCAGCCGGACGGTGACTCGTTCTTTTGTTCGTACTCTGCTGGGCAGGGCCACATTCCCTTTCAGAGGATCCTGGCTGAACTCCTGAAGATCCCAGGGACCAATGCCCTTCGTCATTCACCAGACTTTCTCCTGGGACCACTTAGAGAAGTCACTGTTGGCCAGATTCAAGCTCGTTACCATGAGGTCCTTTGAAACTGAGCACCTTGCTGGCAAGCAGAGGAAAGAATATTCAAATAATGTCGAAAACAGAAACCTGCAAGATCAAAATAGGACACGTGCCTGCAGACGGCAACTCAACTGGTTTATTTCATCCGATGCTTCCGAACCGACACTGGATATCAGGACGTCCAGGCAGGATTCCCTCCAGCTGTTAATAGGGACAGAGTTTTCAGAAATAGTGGCCATTGAGAATTAGTAAGAAAAAGTTGACCAGGTCCTGAGTGTTTTGGGGACCTAATGCTGGGAAGTTACTTTGGTCTTAATATCTCACATGGGGTGTGAAGTGGCGACACATGTCAGGTTGTGCTCAGGGATCACCACCTTGACTGCATGTTGAAGTCACCTGGGAGCTCCCACCCCGCAGGAACCTGTGTCCCAGCCCCAGATATTCTGCCTGAATTCATCCAGGAGGGCGGCCAGGGCACTCGTGCTTTCAGAAGTCTGCCCTCTTCCCGGTTACCTCCCGGGCCTGGGCTAGTCGACAGGCGTTCCTACGGTATTCACACATCTACGGTTTATTTGATGCTAGCTTTGCAGCATGAAAGGCAAATTTTATATGAATATGCCTGGTACCCACTGAAAACATCTTTCAAAGGCCTATGTCATAAATGCATTTTCCACTTTGTTTGGGCTAATTAGAGTATCTAGAGCCTTGCTATTCAGCATGTGGGCCAGACCTGACAGCATCACCATCACTGGGGAGTTCATCAGAAACAAAAAACCTTTTGATCATTTCAAATTTTCTCCCTTTGTCTACTAATGTAAATAATTTTATTAAAATTTTCCTAGTAGCCAAAAAAAAAAAAAAAAAAAACGAAAGAAATGTAGAATCTGAAGAAAGCAGTGAACCCAGTGGGGATGGCGGGGTCCGGACAAGCAGCCTTGAGAGCCTCATTTGCAGGACAGCTTGGTCATGTCCAGGAGAATGTCAAGGGGGTTCTGGGCTTGGACTTTGTTGCCATGGTCCTTCCAAGGATGCTATAGAATACAGCCAAAAAAGGGAGAGTGTGGTGGGTGTTTCCAAACATGCTTCAGTGTCCACAACTGGCCGGCCCAAACTCAATGCTCAACCATTGCAGAAGACCCCAATGAAAAGCCCAGATTTGGCTAGAGTTCCTCCTGACCTGCTCACACACACGGGGCCACTTCCCGTCCTGCCTGTGTCCCCAGGTCCCTCGGATGTAGCTCAAAATACGTGATGAAGTTAAAAAAACAAACCTGGAATGTATCACCTTCCGAACCAAGGACGGATGCTGTCCCAAGCTGGGCTGCGTTTTATGGAATAATTCATGTCCTTGTTGGTGTCACTGTCTGATATGTGAAGAAGAGCCTCAGGACGGCCTGACTGAAGGGAGGCAGGCCCGGCAGGCAGTCCACACCGAGTAAATCTAAAACCCCCGCCTTCTGACTTGTCCTCACTCAGGATGATGCTTCCGGGCTGCTCACGCTCAGCAAACTCAGGGAACTCTCCTCCACACTGGGCCGTATTCGAGGTGTGTGTCCGACTGTCACGCAGACGCACATAGCGCTAGGACGCCTCGTGGGGCGCTGGGTCATTTTCCTTTGTCCAAGAGGAGAGACCAAATGCAGAAGGAGGCTCATTAACTGAGACACGCACCGCAGTCACACACCGGATAACACGGCCGAGGGGACCTCGGCAGAAGCTGGCGCTCTAGGTAATGAACACCTCCTCAGGAGGACCCCCTCCCACCGCAGCAAACAGCATTCAGAGGATTTTCTGGGACGATTTCTTCACATATCCAGTTATTAAACACCAGAGTAAATTCTTAATTAACGTATTTGGGAAATCTTTAAAAGGAGAATAGATTTTAATTTGCTTGGAACATTTTGTTGGGAGTCTTCCCAAAGGCAATCGCACAGTTAAGCTCTTGTACATTAAGTGCACACTTAACATAATCCTTTAGATTCTGGAATTTTCTTTATGAAGCTGAGCTAGCAGGAAGGCTGTGGATAAAATGGGGAATATTAAGGAGGGCACATATTGCTTGGGGCACTGGGTGTTAAACACGAACAGTGACCGTGGGACACATCAAAAACTAATGAGGTACTGTATGGTGACCAACATAACATAATAATAATCAGAAGAAGAAATATAAAGGCACAACAGGTAGGACAGCTCAGTGGCCTTGTAGCTTCTTCGCTTGGGAGGGCAGGGCCTGTGGGCAGACACTTAAAAGAGGACGCGGATTCTCTCTGATATTCCCAAGAGTGTCTGTTGCAAACCTTTCCTTTCTGAGGAAGGAGGAAGAAAAGAGGGAAAGAAAAGGTAGGAAGGGAGAGGAAATGCATGTGGAAGTGATGAGGGAGCAGGAGGCTGGCTGAGGACAAAGCAAGAGCTGGCGCCTTGCACCCCCCCCTTCACCCTTTCCCCTCCAGAAGTGTAGCATCCCTCAGGCAGCCCTGACTGCCATGAACAATAAGCAAATAGTTAACTTGCAGAGCTCACAATCCTGCTAGACAGGAGTCTCCCTTGGCTTACAAATGTCCTAAATCTCACTAACAAAGACGATTGATAGCAGGATTGTGAGACCCCACCAAAAAGTCTCCCAAAGATCTTAATGTTAATGGCTGGTCTAAAGACAACATTGATCCAGCAGCAAGGGCAAGGCCTCCGGGCAGGCCTGGAACATCCTGGCACCTTGTAGGCCCTCTTTAGCATATGAAAACTCCACTGACACCTCCCTTCCCCTCACCTTCCCCCAACCGCCTCACCTTCCCCCAACCGCAGGGTACATAACCTGCCATCCCTCACAACCCGGGGCAGCAGCTCTTCCTGCCCAAGGGTCCTGTCCCCGTGCTTTAATAAACCACCATTTTGCACCAAAGATGTCTCAAGAATTCTTTCTTGGTCATCGGCTCCGGACCTCAGCCCACCAAACCTCACCTAGGTTCTAGAACTTCATCATATGGCGCCCAGCGTGGGGCTGTGAGTCTTTACATTTGGACTCTGAGCTTCGGTGCAAAATTGGTGAGTACTTTCTTTCCATTTACTCTGATTTCAGGGGCTTTTCAAGGAGTATGGTCTTATTGGAACACTTGCATGTCAATTGCTCAGGCTGTAATCCTCTAGCCCGTGGCTACTCCACGGGGAGGAGAGCGTCTGCCTTTTGGCTGTAAGTTAGTACCCTGGCCGGAATGGCAATA
Organism: Mustela lutreola; assembly: GCF_030435805.1. NCBI lineage: Eukaryota > Metazoa > Chordata > Mammalia > Carnivora > Mustelidae > Mustela > Mustela lutreola. The sequence goes on along the minus strand of NC_081294.1, from coordinate 4,425,250 downwards.
AGACCCAGAAACTTGATGGCCTCACTCTATTCCTGTTCTTATAGAAAGTTGTCTCTCTTGGGCACGGGACAGCCAACTAAGTCACCAGGACGGCTGCCAATCTTAAGACTCCCGTGTGAGGTTTCCTCCTGATTGATCTAATGTGATCCCCTCCACATGCCCGGTCTAGCCACTTCTGGCCGCGAGACATCCACTGGGAGCCGGCCGAAACCAGTACCCGATTGAATTAAAACGCAACCGGGGACCGTTTCCTAGGGAAGTTGGCTGTAAAGACCACATGTGTTGGAATGTCGCATAGACCATGATGGATTTCAGTCTTTACTGTTTCTCGTCAGTGTCTTCTGCAAACCGCCTAAAGCTATGAAATTGAGTAATTTCCCCTTGCCAAAACTTCTCTAGCATTTCCATGGGTTAATATGGCAAAACAGTATGCAGTCTTCAGGACATACGATAGCATGGCACAAGCGTTTTAGTCCATTCACCAGGCACCCATCAGCAGCCTAGGATGCGATGGGGAAGTGGAGGGATGCCGGCACCCCTCCAGGGCCTTTTATGGCAGGAACGCCTTCTAGGGAAGGCAGGATGGTGATCGATCCTGCCACACAGGAACCTCTGACATCCTGCGTGGGACGCTACCCAGGAGTCAGGGGGGATTTGGTAATGGACCTTCATTACTTTTCTGGAAGCATGGCCTCAGTAGGCTTCTTCAGTTCCCAAGGACTCTACCTTGGGGTGCCTTTTAACCCACTGGAAATAATTTGGATTGCAAAACGTAGGAAAGGACTGAGCTCCTGTAACACTGCATGGCCTCAGTGGGATCTATCAGATCTCCTCTGCAGGAAACAGGGCAAATGGACCTAGGATACCTTCACCGCTCATACCTAGGCCTTTATTGCTCTATACCAGGACCCCAGACTAAGGGGCTTTTGCGGAATGTGTTTGCCCAAATGAGTCAGCTAGTAATCTTTCTCCTGACATATTCGATGATAATTACGTAAATAAGCCTTCTTCTAGTAAACCCAGGTTGCTGGGCCATCCCTAGCAAAGGGGACTCTGGCTTTATTTCTCTGTTTCTCTTAATAGATGTGGGGGCTTCTCCCTCACTCACGTCCCGTGTTAATGGCTATAACTGGAGCCAACTGGGGTTGGTCTAACTCGAGACAGAGACTATAAGGAATATTCCCAAGCAGCTGCCGAAACTCTCTTTGTTTCGGGGAAGTTTCCCTGTGTTCTCTGGCCTGACTTGGACTGCCTAACCCCTTCCCCCTTGCTGGTGAGAAAGCATGGCGTCTGCTCCTCTGTTGGGGCTTATGAGCTCTGAAACCGGGAATCTTTTCTCTGCCTCCTGGCAGCACTTTGTTTCCTCTGTTTTCCCCTTCTGTTTCTGTACCAACGCGCGTGCAACCTGCATGACTAGCCTCTAGATCATGCACCACAGCTCCTTCTCTCTTCACTGTCAAGGAGCAAGAAGAGAACCCCCTGGACCTAACACCCACTCCAGATCTTCCCACGCATGTCTCAGGTAAACATTCAAATTGGAGTGGGCCCAGGTGGAATGTAAATCGCTATTGGAACTAAGTTAAATTTGTTGGTTTAATTAAGAAAGACGTGTCTTTTGAGTTATCAGCAGTAAATGTAAAACTTTGAAGTTTACTGAAGGTCAAGTAAGCTCATGTTATTTATTAAAATTTGTTAACAAAGAAATGACTAAACTGATGGTTAATTGTCTGTCTCAAAGTTCTAATGGGTAATTGCTGAAGTAGCTTTCAAAGTCTTTGGTAACCTGAAAGTTTTAAAGTTTTGCTTGGATGACAAATGGAATTAAATTGTGGACATCTAGGTCTTAACCAAACAGGATAAAATGCTAAGTCGTTAATTACTGAATGTAGGTTTGTGCTTTTGACTTCTTACTGCAAAGAAACTAAGAGTATTTAAATCTGTTGGTAAACTTGTTTTCCACATAACTGATTCATAAATTTGCCACCTGAAGAATTCTGTTGTAGCAGTTCACAATTGGTTAATAACTAAAGGTGTTTCTAAGAATACAAAGTTCTGCTTAGTGTAACTAAGACTGATGGAAATAAAGGGAAACTGTATGTAGGAAAGTAGGAGATATGTAAGAAAGATTTAAGGAATGGGAATACATTTTGTTGAAGGTAAAGGAAGGCAATTTTGTCCTAAATGAGATGGTTGTTTAGAAGGAAATGACTTGGGACAAAACCTGAATACAAAGGAAAGTTGTAGAAGGTTTGTGAAGGGAAATCTTCAGAAAAGGAATTTTAGCTATAGTCAAGAATGAACGAAGATTGAAATGAATGGGTTTTAAAGGTACATTGGTACAAGACTGAAATTCTCTGTTCAAAAGGACAATGTTTTCTTAGATCAATTGATCTGCTGTTAAGAAAATGTAAATGGTTTTCTCTTTGCCTGCCCAGAAAAACGAGTTTCTATGTTTTGTTTATCAGGTGTTTAACATCCCTAATTATATTTAGCATGTGCTTTAAAACTTTCTAAGATTTTAGCAAATGTTGACAAGATTTAAATCATAAATCTCTTTAACTCAGGCTTTTCCTTGGTATGTGAAGTTGCTCATGAAGTACTACTGAACCAATGATAAACCTTGGGTTACATTTGGGAAAATGCTATAACTATTCTAGAGATTCTACGCACTTCCTAAAGTTTTAACGTTTTGAGAGATCATCGCTTGATACTGTAATTATGGAAATGTTATGTATCACAGAAATAACCTGATTTCCTTGCAGCTAAATTGTAAACTCCCGTGTCTCTTTAGCTCTAACCATATCCATTCTGAGTTTTTGTCATTTATAATTGTTTTAATTCTCTTGTAAAATGAGTTTTATCTTCAAGGAGATTCCTATAAAGGACTTTCAGGACAAATACAGATATTTGATATACTTGAAAATCCTAAAACTGAAATGGGTAAGAATTTCCAAAACGGACTAAAGCCGCATTCACCAGAATTAGTAATATGGGACTAAATGAACTAAAAGATTATAGTGTTGTGTCTCTTAATGTTTTGTCTTACTTTAGATATTGCTGGTTCTTTCTACTGTTTGCTCTTCCAGACTAGGGATACTTTTTCCTTAAGTTATCTGTAACTTACAGAGATGTAAAAGTATTGATTTGCAAACAAATCAAAGCATTCAAATTTTCTCTCTATCTGAACCCTCTGAAACAAAAAGGTCTCAGTAAGTATTCTTTCTTCCATGGCAATCAGTCATTTGCATAAGTTCAATAAGAATCTGTTCTCCTTGTAACAGGAAAGAATTGGAAACCTGGGTTATTTTACCAAGGCTTTGGCTGGAATGTCATATTTGAGAAAGACATGCATAGACTCAGATATGACCAGACAGCTTTAAAGGAACTAAGGTTGACTTTATGAAACCTGGAGCCATGAAGCCCCTTGGGACTGTTGGCCTGATTGATACCTTGCTTACAGAGTTCCCAGCAGCCTCACCAGGTGAGTAAAGAATGTCACTCTTTGGTAGGTGCGGAGACTCAGAAGAGGCATTCTCCCAAATTAACAGGTATTGCAGGCATGCCTGATGGCAAGTATGTGGCATGGCTTCTGGCCCGGAGAGGCTACTAAAAGTTCAACCTAGAGATTCCTTATACAAAGTTCCAGCAAAGCAGATTCTAAAAGATCTATTGATCACACTCACTGTTCTTGCTGAGCTTATGTAAATAATAGGCCAAGTTTGTTAAAACTGGACTTGTTTCACAAGTGAATTAGTCCTGATTTGGCTATCTCTGTAAATGAGGGTTATTTTAGAGAGAAAAATTGTTTTAGTAACACCTTTATGGATGTTAAATTCTAGATTTGATTGTCTTTAAATGTTTGTTTACCTATGCTAAGCAATTTGAGGTAAACTTCAGAAAAGTTGCACAATAGCTTCTTTAGTCGATCTTACTGTTTTGTGGGGATATTAGCAGACCCCACGGCACATGATTAAACAACTGGAATAATGAAATTGCCTAAAAGCCAACCTATTGCACTCCATAGGATTAACTATGGACTTGTGGAAACAATGGATGACCCCACTTTCTTTATGAGTGGATTGAATGATCCATGGGGGACTCCCCTTATCTCTTGACAAGTTTTCTCTCACTTGCCAATGATCCTCTGTAATCGGACCACTCAAAGGTCTTTTTATTGGTTTCATCCCTTAGTTATATTTATCCTAGAGGCCACCTCTGAGGTGCAATTGCAAACAGATGCTTTAGCTAAGCATGGAACAGCCCTCCTATAAAAGAGCCTCAAAGCTCACTATGGGACAGTCCTTGACTGTAATGATGTCACATCAGGTCCAGATTTGTCTTAGAAGGCAAAGGCCACCAATGGATGATGGAGGCCAACTTATTAAATATTGGGCTACATTAACAGATATGCCAGAAATAAAACTTGCCAAACTTTAAACCTAGTTACCTGTATGCCTGAACATGACCACTGTACTTCTTTCTCTATAAATGCAAAAAAGGTTATTGATCTTGCTTATTCTATATGGCCAGATTTAAGATACCCCTGTTAAAAATATGAATGACAGTTGGTTTTCTGATGACAGTAGTTTTCATAGAAAAAAATAAAGATAAGCTAGGTATGCCATAGTGCTCACTAGCACTTTGCAATTGCCAAAGCCTAAGAATTAACATTTATACTGACTCCAAATATGCTTTCCTGGTACTACATGCCCATGGAGCAATTTGGAAGGAAAGGGGATTGCTATCAAGCCATAACTCCCCAATCAAATATGGGCCTAAGTTACAAAACCCTCCTTATCGCTATACTGAAGATGGCATATATCAGATCCGGGATACATATTTGTGGTTCACACCACGATTGGACAGCTCAGTTAAAAGGCAGTTTTATGCTGGGAACAAAAGAATCATACGTAGGATACTTGGACAAATAACACACAGTATCGAGGATGGCTATCATTAGAAATGTGTTCCCAAATAATAGTACTCCAGGCTACTGAATGTTTTGCTACTGATTGGGTAAGGTGACCTGGCATTAGATGGCCAGCTCCAAACGGAACCCACTGGATATGTGGAACCAACCTGTGGCCCTGGCTTCCTCCAGGGTGGATAGGTTGCTGTACTTTAGGATTTTCCTGGATTCATGGGTGCATTACTAAAACCATTACAACTCCAGCTAATCCCCCAACTTGAAACAAAGATGGACACAATCTGTTTTTAAATGGTATGATCACTTAGCATCCATTTCTGTTCCATCTGCGGGACTAGAGGAGGTCATGTGGCATGTAGAAGCCCTTAATAAATATACTACAAAGGCACTCAATGATCCACTAAATGGCATCTCCCTACTTAATACCGAAGTCTCACAGATATGCAAGGCAGTCCTACAAAATAGGATGGCCTTAGATGTCCTGACAGCAGCCCAGGGTGGCACATGTGCAATCATCAAAACAGAATGTTGCGTGTACATTCCAGACTATCACAAAAATGTCACAGGACTAATAAAAGATATGAATACCCAGATTAAGGCCCTACAAGATCCTTCTCTCTCTCTCAGTAAATGGTTAAGTTCCTAATTTGAAGGAGGGCTATGGCCGAATCTCCTTTTCGGGCTTCTTATTCTTATCGCCTTATTAATCTTAATATGTTGCTTTGTTCCATGTTTCTCTACTTGGTGCCGAGACTCCATTGCTACAATGACTACACCACGACAGACGATCCTGGTCACGCGCGAGGACGCCTCTTCACTGTCAGCGCTGGATTCAGCTGCCTCCACCTTTCCTAACTCCCCTATACGTTCCTACCCTGATCAATATTGACCTGAGCAGGTAGGGACAGCTCTACGCCCCTATTCAGCACGAAGAAGTTACAGAAGATGAGACCTTCCACCTTCAACCACCTTAAAGATTTAAGGGTCAAAATTGTTCAGGGGGGAATGATGAGGGAGCAGGAGGCTGGCTGAGGACAAAGCAAGAGCTGGCGCCTTGCACCCCCCCTTCACCCTTTCTCCTCCAGAAGTGTAGCATCCCTCAGGCAGCCCTGACTGCCATGAACAATAAGCAAATAGTTAACTTGCAGAGCTCACAATCCTGCTAGACAGGAGTCTCCCTTGGCTTACAAATGTCCTAAATCTCACTAACAAAGACGATTGATAGCAGGATTGTGAGACCCCACCAAAAAGTCTCCCAAAGATCTTAATGTTAATGGCTGGTCTAAAGACAACATTGATCCAGCAGCAAGGGCAAGGCCTCCGGGCAGGCCTGGAACATCCTGGCACCTTGTAGGCCCTCTTTAGCATATGAAAACTCCACTGACACCTCCCTTCCCCTCACCTTCCCCCAACCGCAGGGTACATAACCTGCCATCCCTCACAACCCGGGGCAGCAGCTCTTCCTGCCCACGGGTCCTGTCCCCGTGCTTTAATAAACCACCATTTTGCACCAAAGATGTCTCAAGAATTCTTTCTTGGTCATCGGCTCCAGACCTCAGCCCACCAAACCTCACCTAGGTTCTAGAACTTCATCAGAAGGAAGGAATGGAGGGAGGAGGGACCCGAGGAAGGACGCTCACTGGGAAGATGGAGACTAGTACTTACTGAGCATTTATACTCGAGCGAGCATGTCGGCATTTACTGTCTCTCTGGATCTCTCAGGGGATATGTATTTGGTTCTTTAGTCCCATTAATGAGAGAAGCAAATAGAGATTCAAGTTCAGATGCACGTGGTAGGAGCAGTAGGGCCCGCTGTTGAAGGCGAGTAGTCGGACCGCGGAGTCCACTTCCTCTCCCCAGCACCGCATGGCCAGCTTCACTCTGACACCCAACTCCGTGTCCACGGATGGGTCTGCTCTCTGCTGCACGAGGAGTGACAGACCATTCCCTGTGGCCTCCTGCAAGGCCCCATCACCATCCCCTTCCTTTTCTCTGTCCCCACTGTCCAGACCATCTCAGTCTCCAGAGACCAGCCCGGGGATCAATGTATCAAAAAGTCTCCTCACCCTGTCGTTTCTTAATAGGCTGAATATCTTCCTTCATTCAAATAATATGACCTGGAAAAGTTTGAGCAACAAATATTATAAAATAAAATCATGTGGATTTCAGCGACATATTTTGTTTACTTTATATCGGTAATATAATAAAATGTCTAGAGAAAGTAGTAAAAGTGTCACTGCCTATGAAATGTCATCTTTTTTCTTGAGAAAAGATATTTTATTTTACTTTCCCCAAAGCAGTTCCTGTTTTCAAAGACCCTTGAGAATAGTATCTATATACTGACTTTCAGAAAAGATTAATAAGTAAAGGCATCCATGCAAAATGCATTTTACTAAAGGCCAGTGGTTATATTAGAAACTACACACAATTAACTTTCTTTCATAGATAAGAAATATGGTTTTGAATTGATCCTTTAAAAATCCCCAAAGTATTTGATCTCATAAAATCGTAGTGTTATAATTTATAAAGCAAGGGAAATTCTTGTAAACTCAGCATCTGGAGTAAGAATGTTTTGCAATGCAAATTTTTGCATTTTACATTTATGCCTGTGAATCAGTTAAACACACAGATCCCCATGCTATTTGCACATGCAAATCAGAGAGAGGAATGTTCCTACAGCGATCCTGCATTTGCCCCCACCCCCCATCTCAGTGTGAGTTGCCTGCTTCTCTGTAGAGCAATCTGACTTGATAATGTAAGACAAAAATTACCAGGTAAGCTTAAGAGCAAAGCTCCCTCTCCTATTCCTGAATGCCCAGCATCTTCTCTCAATACCTCATTGGGTCTGATTTATAGCAGATGCTTGGGAAAGGTTTTTCTTAAGCACACTCGAAATGGGAGTTCTGAGAATTTATAGTCATGTCTCATGTACTAAGTTTAGGGTTATCATAACGAAGTATTACAAACCGGGTCCCTCAACGACAGAAATTTGTTGTCTCACAGCTCTGGAGGCTAGAAGGCCAAGGTCAAGTTGTCATCTGGGCTGGTTCTGAGGTTGGGAGACACAGTCAGCTCCAGGCCACTCTCCAGGCTTCTGGGGAACTGCTGGCCATTTTTGGCTTTCCCTGGCTTGTGGAAGCATCACCCAATCTGCCTACATCCTCACCCTTCATTCTCCCTCTGAGGACTGTGTCCAAAGGATGCCAATCATTGGATTAGAGCCCCATCTATGCCAATCCAATCTTAACTTATTATATCTGCAGCAATACAATGTCCAAATAAGGTCAAATTCTGAAGCCCTGGGTGTTAAAAATTCTACATATTTGTCAGGGTGGGGGACACGATTCAACTCATAATACCTGTGAAGAGCAACCACTTCCCTAGACCCCACTGACCTCTATCTGCAGAGCCTGGTTTCCATATAAGACATGTTTTAGAAATGAGGTTCTCAACATTGACTACATGTTATATTTGCCTGATGGGCTTTAAAAAGTCCTGATTCTCAGGCTGCATCTTTTTATTATTATTATTATTTATTTTATTATTTTTTTTTTTTTAAAGATTTTATTTATTTGACAGAGGGAGATCACAGCAGGCAGAGAGGCAGGCAGAGAGAGGGGAAGGGAAGGAAGCAGGCCCCTGCTGAACAGAGAGCCCGATGTGGGACTCGATCCCAGGACTCTGAGATCATAACCTGAGCCGAAGGCAGCGGCTTAACCCACTGAGCCACCCAGGCACCCCTCAGGCTGCATCTTAAACCAATTAAGTGACAATCATGCAAGGTGGTTTTTCTTGAAATATTAAAGTATAATGTATAGTGAAGGCTGATGGCCACTAGTTTAGACCAAAACTGTCAACCAGAGATGTTCCCAGCCTCATCCCTGTGGGGCATGTTCATTATTAAAAAGTTATCAAAGCATTCTCTGATGTCCCTAAAGCAACTCCCCAAGGCTTGAGTTCTCACTCAGATTCTGATCAAATCTTTCTCAGTATGACATGCTTAATATGCAGGTTGGTGTGGAATCCTGGCTCAGAGAAGACCAGAAGCAGCAAAGCAGTGGAAATCATGAGGCATGACGACAGACAGGGAAGGGGTAAGTGACTGCCAAGCCTGAGGAGGAGAGACCAAGGTTCCCCACAGCAGCCATGATGTTGCTTGAACATTTTCATCAGCAGGACTTGGAGCATTAGGGAATCAAAGCCTGGTCAACAGTTTCTGCCTAAGAAGGCAGGAAAACCCATGCTACATTTTTGGAGAGAAATATCAGAAAGAAAGATTTGTCTCGGAAGGGGGTACACTTCAGTTTACTGAAGAATTGATTCCCAGTAAACTTTCCGTTTCCTGATAATACTGGATGAATATGGTATTTTCATCAAATAAATCTTCTATTTTATTTACAAAGTATGTGATTAGGAGAACACACTAATTATCTTGTCTTTAGTTTCAGGCTGCTCAGATTGTCTTTGACAATTTTCTGACCCCACTGGTTGGGCATTCACCTTACTTCCAATTTCATGATATAAGATTACTCGGAAAGGTCATCCTCAGGTGGATGGCTTATAGGACAGCAAGGATGAAGGCACTTGACAGGAACAGAGATGGCAGCTCTGCAGCACACTTGGCTCCTGCTGTGCATGGCCGTTTCCATCCCATATTCTAGGGGCTTCTTTGGAGGATCTGATGGGATTCATGATCAGCTAATCTCAGGGTTTGGTTCATGGAGGTCATTCATTCATAAATCAGCGCATATGGCTACCTCTGCAGCCAGGTGCTACCCTCAGGCAACCAACACACAAGGGAACTGGTGAGGGAGTGTTCACACTGCAGGTGCACTCACTTCATGTACACAAGTCATGCAGATACTGTGCCTGTCTTTGATACATGTGTATACATCTGATACATAGTGTTTGCATCCTGTATATGTGTGTCCATGTCTTTCATAGAACATACATGCCTTATATGCATATGTCTTAAATATATATGCATATATTACATATATGAATCAGTCAAACTAGGCCAGAAGGGCTTTAGTAAAATATGCCATCTTCTCTGGATTATTCCAACACATAAGCCAAGATTGTTGGGATCACCTCGTTTGCAAATCTGCCAGAAAAATACATCAATACAATATAAAGGTATTGAACAGTGGAGACTTAATGAACATGAAGAACACATAGATAGAAATAAACACAGCTTGAAGTTTTTAGCTATGAGATCTTCACATTTTTATGGTGATTGTTGTTAGTATGATGCAGAATTCTAAAACAGTTTAGTGAAAGCTTCTTTCTCTTCCTGTATGTCTAAAGAACATCAGCCCTGTGATAAACACTATAGGGCAAGGATTTGCAGTGAAGGAGGAGCATTTCTGTTCTTTCTTTTCCTCAGACCCCTGGTCATAGGAGAAGGGCTTGTTGGTATCACAAAAGCCACTCCAGAGTAATTGGTTAATGCAAACATTAACAAATATATAGGTACAAACAAATAAACTGGAATTACAGAAGCATGGTTAGGAAAAGAACACGGGACGTAAGCAACCATCAGGAATCCAGGGGACCATATCCATCCTCAAGCTGAACACAGTCCCAAGCATCTTTCACCGAAGTCTGAGTCCCAGAAGAAGAACTCGGTGCTTCCCTCCACACTGCTTGCTCCTATCTGGATGCCCTGGGGTCTGAGATGTCAGACACCCTGACAAGAAAATGAAGGAAGAATGACTGTTTGTTCTCACACTCTCAGCTCTTCTAAGTGTGGTAGAAATAAAGTGCAAGACTTTTTAGGAATTTCATGGTAGAATAACCTTGTTTCGGATTTCTTGGAGGTAAGACTCCAAGTCAAGCACACAGGTACTTCTGACACCACTACCCATTCTGCCACCAGGCTTATGTCCAGGAGGCACAGTCAAAGGCCCTACAAGGGCGGGAGGAAAGACAAAGGTGCGCGAGATAAAGACAAAGGAGAGCCAGTGCGGGGCAGCCGCTGTGTTGGCTGGTTTTTTCCCTGCATGACACTGCTGCATCTCCAGGGCTCCCAACGTGGGTGAGGGGGATTTCAGCTGCGCAGCTCACGTCTCAAACGCTCTCCCCTTGGGAATTTTAGTTCACGTTTGGCAAGGGCTCGATGTCTCTAGGGACATTCTGGGGTGGGGAGAGGGGTAAGGGTTGCATATAAAGGAAGTGGGGTCAGGAGGCTAAAGAAAGGAGCCTCCAGTGTGTGCCTTCAAGTCTAGATGGAGCCTACCTCGCTTCAGTCCTTGCAAGGCTGGCTGGAAGTGGCCAAGGCCCCGGAGCCAGAGGCGCTGGGAAGAACAGAAGCCGTGTGTGCCACGTACCAGGCAGCGCGGCGATGACGAGACCTCAGTGGGTCCCTCCCTGCACGGAGTGAAGACGCCCACGGTCCCGTGCAGCGGGCAGGAAGCCAGTCCCAGGCTGCGGACCCACGAGCCCGCGGAGCAAACGCCTCCAGGGGACGTTACGAGCAGAGTCTGTGCCCCTGGGTGGGGTGTCGGGCGCGGAGGCCTGCGGCTGGGTCCCGCGGCCCAAGGCCCTCTGTTTGCCGCGCGGCATCCCTTCCGGTTCGTCCCCGGCCCGGCCTCACTCCTGCAACGCCCGGGGAGGTCCTCGCGCGTCCTCTCCGGAGCCGGCCCCCGCCCCCGCCCCCGTCCCCACCGCAGGGAGACCGGCCTGGCGCTTCCCCGGGCCCGCGCCCCGAACCGCCCAGGCAGGAGGCCCCGCGGCCCGTGCACTCCCGCAGGGGCCGTCCGAGAAGCGGCCCGCGGGGACGGCGCGGGGAGCCGGGGAGGCTCGGAGGGTTCCAGAAGCTGCGAGTGTGGCGGGGCCCACCGACGCCCCAGGACAGCCTCCCGGGCACCTCTGCTGTGACGGAAGCTGGCCTGGAGCACCACCTTCGAACTCGGTAAGCCCCGCAGCGGCGGACCGAGAAGGCCGTGTTCGCGCGGGGGCGAGTGCGGCCGCGGCAGCACACACGCATGCGCCGTTAGGTAGCACACGCATGCGCGGTTAGGAAGCACACGCATGCGCGGTTAGGTAGCACACGCATGCGCGGTTAGGTAGCACACACACGCATGCGCACACCGGCAGCACGTGCTCAAGCGCACAGCCTTGCCGCGCTGAAGATGAAGTCCACCCGAGCTGGGCGGGGCTTCGTGTGTGGCCCTTCACTTTCTTTATTTAAATACCCCGAAGAAGGGCGCCTGGGTGGCTCCGTGGGTTAAAGCCTCTGCCTTCAGCTGAGGTCATGATCTCAGCGTCCTGGGATAGAGCCCCGCATCGGGCTCTCTGCTCAGCAGGGACCCTGCTTCTGATCTTTCTCTCTCTCTGTCAAATAAATAAATAAAATCTTTAAAAAAATACTCTGAAGAGTAGGTTTGTGACCCCAGGAGGGGCGCTCTGCTGCGGTGGAGCTGTCCTGCTCTGAAGGTCCAGCAGCCCTTCGGCTCCAGGCTCTGCCCGGGGCTGCATTTAGGTTGCTCTTGTGCGCCCCCTGCAGGGGAGGCACGCAGGGCCGCTCTGCCCGCCTGGCCGGAGAGGGCGCAGGCCAGCTCGCTTCCCCTGCAGCTGCGGCCTCACTCCTGCCCTGCTGCCCTGTCGGCCTTTCTGGCTGAGCCGGACAGTGAGTGGGAGAGCTTAATTCATCAGCATGTCTGGATGAAATGGACTAAAGGAGGAGGCGGCGCAGAAAGGCATCCTCGGGGGTCTCTGCCCTCGGGCTGGAAACGGCTGCCGCACGGCAGGGCTGCCAGGGTCTGTGGAAGGTTGTCTCCAAGAAGCAGCAGATCTGGAGGCCGGCGGAGGGACAAGATGACCAGCCCAGGATCCAAGCTGTGAAATTAACCTCAGCAGTCCCACGGACGGCCACCCAGCCTCGCCTGGCAAAGGGGATGCATCGTGCCAGGCGGGCAGGAGGGCGAGGAGGGGATGTGTGTGCACGTGTGTGCATTTGTGCAAGCTTGTGCCTGTGTGTACACGTGTGCGCAGGTGAGGGGAACAGGCTGGAGGTGGTGGAGTACAGGAAAACAGGAGGCTAGACGGTAAGTCAGGAAAGGAAACAGAAGGGCTTATTTGGAATCTGTGCTCCATGTGTGATGGACAGAAGTCTGGCTGATTTGTTATGTAAGGGTCTCATTTCTTCAGAAAACAAAAAGGTGTTATGATTCACAAACCTTTTGCCTTTGTAGTTCAGATTGATACATGACACTCTGGAAAAATAACTTAATGACAGAATACTTACAAGAGTCAGACTAAAATGCAGAACTCAAAGCAGCAAATCAAAGCCAGGAGAGGCAGAACACAGGCAAGTCCTTTTCATCTGGGTTCCCGGTCACCAAAGGAATTCTTCCCTGTTGTTGCCTTTGGGGCCCTTTCTGAGCAGCAGAGACCAGAACGAGGAGGAGTATGGGATCCTGTCTGCTCAAGTGCAGGTGAGAGTGAAGGGCTGGGCACCACACTTCCACCTGCTCTCCAGGCTTCCTGCTCTCTTCCCTCTCACTCTCGCATTTCTCCTCCTTCTGTTTTACTTTCTCACCTGCAGCCTAGGAGCAGGGCAGAGCTGCACCCCCCACTAATGTAATACAGAACGGCTCTCTACAGTGACCCTGGGCAGCTGGAAGAGAGACACTGGCATGAGACACTTGCCATTCATTGCACCGGATCCCCCAGCTTCGGTATTTGGTGGCTGGAGCTTCATTTCGGAGTGTACAGTAGCCTGCCAAAACAGTATTAATAGCTGTGGGTATTGAATTCAGATTTTGTCTTAAAGTTTCATCTCACACAGTCTTTATCAGACCCTTTGAATTCACACTGCTGCTTAGGGAGAGTGAAGGTAATGTCCACCTCACGGGGTCAGATCCTGCTCCCAGGAGTCCTTGCCAGGCCCCAGCCTCTGGCCTTTGCTGAATGTATGCCCATCTATGTGGCACATTGCACCCACTGTTACACCTTCCAGGTATTTTTTCCAGAGTCACATCAGAACCTCTTCCAAGGACAAACCATTTCAACTCAGACATAATGACCCCTACAGTAACAAGAGACACACAATCCATTTTCAGACAACACCAACGCTCATTATAAAGGAGAGCCAGTGCATTTCTAATAAAGCACAGGAGAAAGGGAGGGTCCCCAAAAACAGATGTTACAAAAATAGCCTATGTCATTAAGCCAGCAAAACAATATGAAAATGGGATGCACTTGAGACCAGCACAGATTTCCATAATTTATGGAAATGGCTTTTTCCTGCATTTAATGGCCATCGGGAGCTCCATTAACAACATGCCCCTCTTTTTCTTCCTCTATACCCTCAAATTAGAAATCACTATATCATTCTGTGTCTGTTTTCTTTCTTCCTTTTTTTGCTTTAATCCCACTTAATTTATTGAACTATCATCTGTTGTTTCCTTCGACTTGAGTCTGAAAGAAACTCCAGGATATACAGCAAGCTCAGCAAAGCCTCGGCTGGAGTAAGTATCAGAAGTTGGTGTTGACTTGTGTTTATGATATACGTCCCACAGGCTGCCTTCATCCACAGGCTCTTTCTCAAAGAGTTCTCCTTTCTTCTCTGGGAGGGGTAACTGCTTGGCAGAATCCACAGGTTCAGGGTCTTTTCCAGTTTTTTCTTTGGCAACCCCCACCCTGATTTAGCAACCCTGGTATTTCCACAAACAACAGCTTTAATATTTTCTTCAGATGAGTGTTGTGAGAGGAAGACAACTCTTGTGGGCACAAGGAAGGGCAGCCCTCCACATCCCATTTTCAATGTGAATAAAATGAGTGAGACAGGATAAGAAACCATGCCTGAGGGTCAGCCTGGAAGGTGAATGCAGCCCAGTTGTTTTGTTGAGTGATCTAGAGTTTGGGTTTGCTTAACGTTTCTGTATCACTACATTTAGCTTTATTATTTGTGTTTGCAGCAACATTACAGAAGTGATGTTGTATCCTTCTCTGTGCATCATATCACGAGCCTCAGGATGTCCCTTTGTCTCTTTGCTCATAAAATTACCTTTGATTATTTCATTAAAGTGATGTCACCAGGTTTTTCCATCATAAAATTGTTATTTTTCCACTTGTAATTAAGCCCTTTGTGGAGAGAGGCTTTGGGACCGTGAACAGGTCCTGTTCTTTGTCACTTTCATCCAGGGATGTTACCAACCAGTGATGCAGAGAGCAAGAACAGGAAACAGGAAACAGGAAAGCTTGAGAAGCGATATTAGTATTAGGACAGAATTCGATATGGAAAATGCTAAACAATATAGAGGATCAGAAGTCCAAACTTACAAACAAAATATATCCGTAATAAAGCTTAATATACTGAACAAGGTAACATTTAACCTATAGAGACAGAAGCACAAACATAATGGTATAATGAAAGACTCATAAATATCATTAGATCAGACATTTTCCCTAGAACAAAATAAGAACATAGGCTAATTTTAAAAGGTAATTAAAAATTTGCAAATGTGTAAATGAATAATACCTGTATAGAGAAATGTACATTTCTTAGAGAGTGTTTTATATGAGGATTATTTGCAAAAATTGGTATTACTTAGCTACAAAAGCTAAACTCATTTTTAAATGGAGAGTTTTGGGGGGGTATTTTGTTATTTACTTATTCATTTATTTATTTCCTTTTTTAGTTCAGTGTCTCTGATCATGAGTTAGAAATAAGTGATAAGAGATAACAACAGCCTTTAACTCTTTAGTTACTGAGAAGCACTCTCTTAGATAACTCATGGATTCTATCAAAAGCTGTGGAGCAAAATAAAGTCTGCATGCCAGGATTGCTACATCATTCAAGAAGAGAAACTATATATGGAGAACACTTGTATTTATTTGAATACATTAAGAGAAAAAGCAAAAAAAAAAAAAAAAAAACCCACAAAAATTGAGGAAAAATAAATTTAAAAGATTAAGTTAAGTTAATCTTAAAGTTAAGTTAAAATATTAAGTTAAAAATAATTAGGTACAAAACAATAAAAACAACTGAAATGAGAAAATAAATCCAAATCTGTTTTTTAAAAAAATCAACACTATAGATAAACATTTCATAAGCTTCATTAAGCACATTACTGAATCATAAATAAGCATGAGCCTGTTGGGGAAAAACATCCATTACAGGAAATGAATGAGCGAGAAGGTTGGCAGCTAAGTGTTTGAAATCTTAAACATCTCTCTACTCTCAAAATGAGCTAAGAAACTAACTGGATACCTTTTAGATGATCTGACTGCAAATAGGGTACAATCACACCACAGGTAAGAGAGCTCACTGTTTCAAAAGCAGTCTGAGGGGTTTGAAGTGGCGGGGGAGGGGTGTGGGAGGTCGGGGTACAAGGTGGTGGGTATTATAGAGGGCACAGATTGCATGGAGCACTGGGTGTGGTGAAAAAATAATGATACTATTATGCTGAAAATAAATAAATAAATAAATGAAAAAAAAAAGCAGTGTTGGGGCATATTGTAAAACACATAAGTTTCCTTTGTCTACTTTTAGTTTGAAAAGATTCAGTTTCAGCGTCTGTTCTCCCCTTTCTTCCTCAGCACACCTCACATATTCCCACACCCCCTCCTTCCCTTTCTTGGCCAGTGGTCTTGTAGCCATGCCAGGAGGGACAGACACAGATGGAACACATTTCTGCTTCACAAGTTCAACTGGAACTTTCTCTAGATAGACTTTAAGCTGGGTCATAAATCCTGTCTCAATGAATTGAACTTTATGTCTACCTTTATGCCAATACTTTATCCCCTTGATTACTTAATTTTATAGCAAATTTTGAAATCAGGTAATATAGGTCCACTGGCTGTTCTTTTATTTTAAAATTATTTTGTTATTCTAGGTTTATTTTATTATGTTCTGTTTTGTTTTGCATTTCCATATACATCTCGAATCAGGTTGTCAATTTCAATGCAATGGTTGCTGGGGTTTTCATAGAGATGATCTTTGAGCTACAGATCAATTTGGAGAAAATTCTTATATTGACAATATTAAGTATTCTAATCAAAGAAATTAGTACATCTCTACTTTCTTCATTTCTGAGGGCAGTTTTGCGGATTTTAGTAGAGAGATTTTGCAAATCTTTTGGTATATTTATTCTTAGGTTTTTCAATGTTACTGTAATAAAATTATTTTTATTAATTTTAATTTTATATTTGTTGGCTACTAGTACAGGTAAATATAATTAATTTTTATATACCAAACTTGTACCTGCCATCTTATTAATCTCACATATTTGTTTTGGTAGATTTTTAGTAGTTTGAGTAAGTTTTTGCCCCTCAGGACTTTTTAGGTATAGAATCACAGTATCTGCCTTTATAGGTGTACTTATCACTTTCCAATCTGCATGGTTTTCTTGCTGTGTTGCACATGTTATACAATATTGGACAGAAGTGGTGAAAGTGGACATCCTTGTCTTACGTGCTCCATATAAATAAAGCACTTGTCTTTCTCCATCAAATATTCTGTGAGCTGGAGGCTCTATGTTGAGACCCCTGTCTTGGATTGAGGAAGTTCCCATCAGTCCTTATTTCCTGAGAGTCTTTATGTTGAATGGTAAGAATTCTGTGAAACATTTTTCTGTAGAAGCGCCTGAGGAAACTTGCTGGGAAGCGTGACTTTGTGGTCATTGCACAGCGGTGTCCTTATTTTATTTTATTTTTTAAAGTAGGCTCTGCACTGGGCC
This sequence comes from Mustela lutreola, assembly GCF_030435805.1. Lineage (NCBI taxonomy): Eukaryota > Metazoa > Chordata > Mammalia > Carnivora > Mustelidae > Mustela > Mustela lutreola. Next base: position 4,407,637 of record NC_081294.1, on the reverse strand, counting down.
ATGCCAACGTGGGACTTGAACTCACAGCTGGGAGATCCAGACCTGAGCTGAGATTAAGGGTCCGACCCTTAACTCACTGGGCCACCCAGGCGCCAGGTACACTTTGATTATAAATCATCTCACTGTGCCTTACATGGCCTGAACTTCATTTCATGCAAAACACACTCCAGGAAAGCTATGTAAGGTATTCATGATGAACGACAGAGGAGAGAGGGCTTTAGACGCAATCATGGGGACAATGGTCCTTGCCACTGGTGACGAGAGATGCTGACTTCCGTTTTACAGCTGTGCTGCAAGGGGGGACACAAGCCAGCCCAGGGGTGTCTTGTGAAGCACCTGGAGGACGTGTGTTCCTCCAGGTTGGAGGGAAGACATCTGCTCCCATAAACTCTTGGCATGTATGTGCCATTTCATGAAAAATAATTTTAATAATCATGTATTTATTCCCCATTAGCTTATACGAGATTGATGAACACATCTGTATCTTTGCAAAGGTGGTTTTCAGTACTCATCCCAATGCCCTGTGCATCCTTAGCATGCAACAAAAGTCTGCTTAACAAATGAACGAGGGCTTTCTTTGAAATTAGCAAGTCAGAAAGCAACACATGTTGACGAGGATGTGGAGAAAGAATAAAGGAGAGAATACGGAGAAAGTTTCTCCTGCACTGCTGTGAGAATGAAGCTGTGCAGCCTCCTCTCTCCTGCACTGCTGGGAGAATGAAGCTGCGCAGCCTCCTCTCTCCTGCACTGCTGGGAGAATGAAGCTGGTGCAGCCTCTGGAAAACAGTATGGACGTTTCCCAAAAAGTTAAAAATAGAACTACCGTATGACCCAACAGATTCACTACGAGGTATTTACCCAAAGGACACAATGTAGTGACCTGAAGGGGCCCAAACACCCCAATGTTCATAGCAGCGATGTTCACAAGAGCCAAACTGTGGAGCGAGCCCAGATGTCTGTCGACAGATGAGTGGATGAAGATGATGTGTCTATATATCCAATAGAGTCTTCCTCAGCCATCGGAGGGGATGAATAGGTCCCATTTACAGTGAGTTGGGTGGAACTAGAGGGTATTGGGCTGAGAAAGAGAGTTGTCATATAGCTTCACTCACATGTGGATGTAAGAACCGCACAGAGGGTCCTAGGGGAAGGGAGGAAAAACCGAATTGGAAGTCATCTGAGAGGGAGACAAACCATGGGAGCCTCTTAACTACAGGAAGAAACTGAGCATTGCTGTGGGGGAGGCTGGTGGGGGGGTTGGGGTAACTGGATGATGGGCCTTAAGGATGAGAAAAGCAGCTGATGAATTACTGAAACTAATGATGTACTATATGTCGGCTAATTGAATTTAGATTAAAAAATTATAATAAAAATGAATAAAATCTCATGATTTTGCCAAAACAAGAGCAAAATGATGTGCATGACTTACCATCTTCTACTTCTAAGATAAGCCCATACCCTGCAGTTGCTTTGTGAGCTTTCAGCACGATGCCCTAAACTGCGGGCCAGCTCCACATCATACACACCTCCCCGCCATTCTCTCTTCCACTGGGCCGATGCTCCATCCACAAACTTCAAAGAATCTGTACCATGTCAGAGTTGGTAAAATGGAGGGGGCCACACCCAGCCATAGCTTCAGCGTGGTGTGCTTCCGAGTGAAAGGGGCTGACTTCTGTCTGCATTCGTCACTCGTACCGCGGGAGCCACAGTCCCTGGCAGGAGCACGCACTGCGCAGCGTGGGGCCCCTGGGACAGCGCCCGGTTCAGGGTCCAGCCCTGCGCATGCCTGTGCGCCCTGCTGCGGTAGCAACCAGCCCCTTCCTCGCTGACAGGCGGGAGCTTCCCGGGCTGCAGAGCCTCCACGCTTAGGGGATCCGTGCTCTAAAGGCCACTTAGAGCTGTATCTACCTGAGCAGCACACATTCAAGTAAAAAGGTAGCAGTCAGTTCCTGTGTCATTTAGACAAATACCCCAAATACCCACTTTTATTTTTATCTGCATAACCATCCCGAGCAGAATGCAAATATTTGAATATACCTGTTCAGGCATGAACTAAATCTCTCTCTACTTTCCCCTCGGGAGCTACTGACAGTAATCTTTAGAAGAAAATTGTTTTCCCACGTGTCTGACGAGCTGCCTGTACCGTATGCTTGTGGAAGGAAGGGTTCCCCGCACGGGACTGCTCACCAACATCTGTTATTCCAACCTTTTGACTCCTTTTTCACTTATTATTTTGCAGCTCGAACCTCACAAGAATACCCTCCCTTTGGGGCATTTGGGGAACTCTGTCAGTTAAGCTGTCAAGCCTCTGCTTTCGGCTCAGGTCACGGTCCCAGGTCCTGGGACAGAGCCCCACATCGGTCTCCCTGCTTGGGGGCGGGGGGAGTCTGTTTCTCCCTCTCCTTCGGCCTGCCGCTCCCCCGCTTGTGTGTGGGTGTGTGGGCTCTCTCTAACAAGTAAGTGAAATCTTAAAAAAAAAAGGGGGGGGGCGTACCTGGGTGGCTCAGTGGGTTAAGCTGCTGCCTTCGGCTGGGGTCATGATCTCAGGGTCCTGGGATCGAGTCCCGCGTTGGGCTCTCTGCTCAGCAGGAAGCCTGCTTCCTCCTCTCTCTCTGCCTGCCTCTCTGCCTACTTGTGATCTCTCTGTCAAATAAATAAATAAAATCTTTTAAAAAAATAAATAAAATAAAAAAATAAAATAAATAAAAAAAAAGAAAGAAAGAAAGAAAAAGAAAACTCTCCCTTTGATCAAATCTTTTATAATATTTCTTCAGGTGATAAAAAAAAAATCTGTGAGGAGTGTGTTTGCGGATTTCCCATCTTTCAGACAGGGGACAGCCTCTTTTACAATTAATCCAGGTTTGGTCTTCCCAGTCTGTCCTCGGAGGGAGCTGAGTTGTGTTCGACTTCTGAGCTGCAGCGTGGCCAACTCTCTCTGCACGCCGTTCAGGGGCAGTGACTCTGTGGTCATCACCTTCCGCTTCTTGTAACTAAAAACAGTTTTGTGTGTTTTTCTTAATTCTAATACATATTACATTTGAGTTATGGGATCAGGAGGGGTAAGTTTTATTTTCTTCTCCTTCTCCCAAAGCTTCTATAATGAACATGTTTCAATTCAATAAATAGAATTTTTTTTAAAAGACAATCTTTATGAGATTATGGATCACTGATGCATAAGTTGAAGAATGAGGATGTGTTAAAATTATACTTTGAAACCGAGTTGGATAGATTAATTAAAGACATGGTAGGGCTAATTTCAAAGAACCTCAAAAATGAGTAAAAATACACAAAACAGTAATTTTATGACATTTCAGAAAATTAGTAAAGTTGGGGATAAGGGAGTTACATGTCCCTTTTATAAATAAATATCAGGGCTTTAGGTTTTAAATCATTTTTATTTGCATATCAACTTGAGTTTGAATATAATATGCAAATTGAAAATACAGAGAGATTATATCCTTGAGTTTTTATCACATCATAAATCACTTCTAAATCCTCCCTAATGAAGGTTCGCCTTGCACATGTACTACCTTTGAATGCGTTGGCGCTGGTTTCATTTGGATCTTCCTGTGCCCTTGCTATGGTGTGGAGCTAGGGCGGGGGACAGAGCTGGGGTGGGGACGGAGCTGGGGCGGGGGACAGAGCTGGGGCAGGGGACAGCGAGGCTGGAGGACTGAGAGGAGCTGCCTTGACCAGGACCTGCTGGCTTCATTTGTCTTCAGAGCTGCTTGAGAAAAGCGACAGTAAGTAATTCCAGGGGGAAGAACAGCAGATGGAAATCAGGGCCTCTCCGGGTGCAGGGTCCGAGCAGGGCTCCTGAACTACCAATCCTCTCCCTCCTGCCCCCAGCCGGCACCTGTTCTCACCGGGGAACCCGGAGGCAGGTGAGGGAAGGGGTGCCTGTGTCCTCGAGGTAAGAGGAGGGCAAGTCATTAGGGGCAGCCCCCTTCTTCTCGTGTGTCCCCAGGAACAAGCACTGGCAACAGGCTACCCCCCCCCCCCCGAGCTGGGGTGAACAGCCCACCCTCTCCCCTTCTCACCTGCCTGCGAGTGAGCTGCGCTGCTCCCAAGTCTGGGACAACCACGGTGTCCCGCCACCCAGTGCATCTACAGAGGCTGTAAAGAGAGATGAGCCCGCCAGACCCACAGCTTCTCTGCTCATCTTCATAGCCAGCTCCCTTCCCTGCATCAGGCTCTGGGTGTGCCTTCAGTCCCGAGCCCACATTTCAGATGCTGTGATGGTGTGAAGCACAAAATATAGAGTGTGAACACATGGGTGTGATTCAGAGTGTGTGAGAGGCACATCCCTGTGGATAAATGGAAATTAGAAGCCAGCATCAGCCCAGGTTTGCCCCTGACGGGACCCCAGCGGGGGCGTCTGTTGGTGATGACAGGTGCGTGCAGGGCCACCGGGAAAAGCCTGTGGGTCCTATCAGCCAGCAAGGCTAGGCTACTGGGGCTGCAGAGACTCTCGCCAGCCTCCAGCTTGGCCGCTGCTCGCTAGGAAACGGTCTGTTAGGAGCTCAGCTGGGGAGGCGAGGAGGGAGAAGGGACAGCTTCGTGTCTCGTGCGTTCTGTTTCCTGGGATGGGCTGCGGCCTGTGGCGCTCGAAGGGAGCTGGCACGTGGGAGGGCTTCACCATTAGTGCTTGTGGTGGTTTTTCATTTCCAAGGTGTGTGGTTAGTTTCATCAATAAGCCAGGTTTCTTCATTTTTTTTTTAAATAACTGTCTGGGAATTATTAATTCCAAATTTAATTTGCATAGGTAGAATTGTAACAGGAGGGGTTTGCCTTGTGTTGTAATTTTCTCAATTTTAAATGCCTTTTTTTTTTTTTTTTTTGCAAGGAAGTCATCCATCATTTCAGGCAAGGCCTTTGTGGGCCCTTCCCTTGTAGACCTGATGGGGCTCTGTGGGCCAGGGTGCGTCTGTCTTTCCATCAATATCAAAACGAAGGAAAACACTGCAAAACCCACTGTGTTCCCCTGGCCAGGCAGATCGCTGTGGCTTCATGGGTGACTCTCCTGTCCCTTCCCTTCTGTGCTGTCTCGCCGGACAGGCTAAGGGCTGAGGGTCCTGACCATTCCCTCCCCTGCTCTGAATTGGATGCAGACGGGCTCCTGACCTTGGCAAGTTACATGATCTCACAGAGATTCACTGTCCTGTCGTGTAAGCTGGGAGCAAGCTGTGGCTGCATCTGCCCAGCAATAGACAGAGACGGAGTGTGTAGTCCACCGAGGACCATGAGAGGCTCCTCAAAGGCAGTGGGGACCACAGGTATGTGTCTAAGTCCAACCTCCCCTGCCCCAGGTGGAGACTTGATTCACCTGCCAACTTGGCAAGTCTTCCTGAGGGTTTCAAAACAGATCGAATGGAATATGTCCAAACAGACCTCGCCCCTCTCCCAGCAACTCCTGTCTTGCCCTCAATAACTCCGAGCCTCGTCAGCTGGTCCCCAGTCACAAAATACCACACACTGTGAGGATTAACCAACACCACCTTCATTGGTCACAGTCCTGGAGGCTGCAAGTTCAAGATCAGGGCCCGGTGTGGCCCCTCCTGCTGGCTTGCAGATGGCCTGTCTCCGTGTGCCCTCACAAGGTCATTCCTGGGAGCGAGCTCTCCGGTCTCTTCTTACAAGGGCACTAATCCCGCCATGGCGCCCCCAACCTCATGAGCTCATCTAACCTTAATAACATCCTAAAGGTCCTGCTTCCTGATACCATCACAAGGAGGGCTCGGTGTTCAGCATATGAATGGGGGGACAGCACAGAGACATGGTCTCCAGCAAAGCAGAAGACCTCAAGGAATGGGATCGCGGTCACTGTCCTTCATGCTCGCCCGTGCCCCCTAGGTCCCAGCCTCCATGTGGGGACAGCACCACATCCCGCCCTGCAGGCCGTGCGCTGTAGCCTTTCTCCCTCCTGCCGAGGACACTGCCAGCCTTCTCGCCAGACCTTGGCCTTGGCCACTAACATCTGGCTTCCCCACTGCCACAGACGCTGGCTGCTTCCTCGAGGCTGGCAGGGAAAGGCTGGACTCTGAGATTGCTGAGTCAGCGTCTTCCAGGCCCCCGGAGTCCCCATGGCCCCTTATACCTCCGCTCACCGGCACCATCCCTCTGAGGCCACAGACCTTCACGAAGCCTCTGTGCACATGGGGCAACTTTCGTCCCTTCTTCCTCCACCAAACTCCCAGCTCCTCCGGGGCTGGACCCCACCTCTGCAAACCCACAGCCATCCCGAGTGATGTCAATGGGTCCTATCCGGGCCCCAACCTGACTGCCCCCTCGATAGCAGTGCCCAGAGGTCGCATCTCATATATAAAGACAAACAACACATTTCCACCCCCCGGGTCAGAAATGGGCATCTCAAAACTTTCCGATTCAGATTTAGGAGATCTGACTTGAATTTGGAATTCACACTGCAGAGAAAGCTGGACTGTTTCCTGTGATTTCTCCCTCTTGGGAGCTCTGGAGCATTGGCAGCGTTGGAAACAGAGCCTGCACAGAAACAGTGTTGGCCTGCGTGCATGCTGGATGACGGCAGTGACTGGCAGATTTTATCTCAAACCTTAATAAGGAGAGTCCACTGGGATGAGAATCTAGACAGTCCAGAGCAATGTGACGACATACACTTTCTGCACATCCGAATTGCATCCTTCTGCAAATGTCTGTTTCTTGCCCCCCACCCCGGACTGTAGAAAATAAATATAATAAGAAAGATGGGGGGAGGCTTTTCCCAAGGAACATGTGGAAACTCTGAGGTTGATTATATTTGCAATTTTAGCCCTTCTGGAATGACTTTTATGTAGCCACGTGCCACTCAACCTGAAAATGAAAGCCTGGTGTACACCCCGGCACCCTCATGTGGAGCTGGTCTTGCAAGGAGGCTCTGGGGGCACACCATGCCAGCTGTTGGTAGGTCAGCTTGCTGCCAAGCTCATGGAGGCTATAAGGCTGGGCCTGGGAGCCGAGGACATCCCCAGGCAAGCACACCCTGAGAGAAGAGCCGTATCGGGTCACAGGGTGGGGGACTGAGCCACAGCCCTTCAGAGGTATTGGGGGCAAATGATGTGGGTCCTAAGTGTCAGCCCTGGCAACCATGGTTATTTTTTCCAGAAGGACATTGTAAGGATATAAACCATGTATCCTTTTATGTCCATTTTCTTTCCCTTCTCCTTCCAAACTCAGCTCCAAGTAGCCAAATAAGCTGGAAACTGTGAACTCAAAATCCCTTATGCCTCTAGGATGGAGACAGATACATACACATGATATTTTTATCAAACTTTGCAGGTAAACATGTTACTGGCTAAGATTTTTAAGTAGCCAAAAAAAAAAAAATTGACAGACTATAGATTTATGCATGTGTTTTAACTATGAAACAGTTTTAAAATGAGAGCTTTCTATGGAAGTTTTGATTCAAGGGGCTGCGGGGAGGATGGCTGCGGGCTAAAGTCTCTAACTCCCCTTGAGGGTAAGCCTCGGCCTCCAGGGATGTCGGGGGAGACATCCCTGGGGTGCTGGAGGCTGTGATGTCACATAGGCAGAACACAGGACATCGCTCAGCGTGGTGTTGATGGCACATCTAAATTCTGTGCTGGATTTGAAGCAGCTGAAATTTACTTGACAGGAGGTGGCAGGACGGCAGAAGGGAGGCAGCGAGTTCAGGAGAAGTGAGCCTGGAGGTTCAGAAGCCAGGACAGGCTCCCACCTGTGCTCCCCTACCCACAGCGACCGGACTCAGCAAAGGCAATGGAGGGAGGGGGCAGCGGCCCTCCCACCCCCATGTAACTGCCCTCCATCTCCACTCCAATTCTCACATACCAGTTTCTAGAATTTTCCACGAAGAAATGTCTCTGTGGCCCAATGCAGTGTTTCATATCACTTTCCATGTGTCTTGTCCAATCTCTGTTCAAGATGGAGACAACGGCAGACAGCCCCTCCGCAAGAGCCCAGCTCGCCGTACTCAGAGCAGTGAAAATGACATTAGAGACGTGTGTCTAGACAGCGTATTTAAACAACCAGAAAGGAGACACAGATGCCTCCAGCTCCCAATACCGGTGCTCTGCGGTTCTGTGCTCTCCGCTGCACTTTCCTTCCTAACCTCTCCTGGAGAGAGCCACGACGCACTCGCATGAGGACATGGAGGGTCTTATTTTCTCTGCTTCTCCAATACTGTCAGCAGTACACTGCCATGTCCGAACCAGTCCTCCTCCTAGGATTTAAAGGCTGTCTTCCCGTCAACCAGGTTGCTCCAAACCTGCAAAGATCTTTTCCTCTGGGTCTCCCTTACCAAGGATGACTTCTTTCTCTCGCCTTTTGACAGCCCATCCCTAAAACTCTGTACTATAGTTAAATACCTACAGAGGGGGCCAGCATCGATGAATGAGCAGTCGTCCCAAGGGCCGGGAGACTCAGAGCTAGCTGGTCCCTGGAGAAGCCCAAGTGGCCTGGCAGTGAGACAAATCAGGGTCCTGCAAACAGCATCACGTTCATTTCCTTGCTGGATATTTTTATACATAGAGAAAAAGTTTTCTCTAAGGAAAGTGCTGAGGACAAACATAAATCCCACAAATGGATACACCCACACATGGTCTCCAGTCTGACAAGCATCGCCCCCTCGGCCACACGCTGCCTCCCATCTGTCCCTTTGCCGCCCCCCAACCCCCCGTAGTGGGACATCTTCACACCTCAGCAGGCACCAAACCCTGGATTCTTAACTTTGAGAAGGATCCCATCCAATTTGGCTGAGGAGAGAGAACGGGGCCAGAAATAGAAGTCTCAAGAACTTTTGGGAATAATAATAAGGAGGGCTACAGATGGTGAGATATTTTTCAATCCTGTGATTAATTCTTAATGAACATTTACGTTCCCGCAAACAAAACTGAATTAACTCGTATTCCTTCACAGAAGAGAGGCAAGACTTCAAAGGAAAATACGCAATCGCTTTTGGCTCATAGAACAAAACACAGCAACAAATCAAAACAAATGTTAATACAACCAGTTCTAACTCAGAAAGCGTTTGAATTCCAAAAGCTCATTTTAAGCCTCTTGTGAGGAATTTTGACCACTTTCTAAAACTGAACAAATTCATACATCAGAGCTGAGTCAGGCTACATAAGGGTCCGTGTCCTGTTCTGTCACGATGTTTGAAATGCTCTGTGCACCGGCCCAGGAATGCACTCACCTTCCCAACAGGGCTTTGTGGGGAAACTCGTATGTTTGAGTTCCAGTGGCCATGGACTCATTTTCAAATCAGAGAAAACGCTGCGCAAAGTGTTGCTGGGGATGAAGGATTGGGACGGCCGTCCCAGTGAACATGTTCCTCTCCCTGAAGGTATCTTGAATTGGGACATGGGATAAAGCTGTAGGTTTTACGTTGGGTTTTCCTGGTGCCTATTGAAAAGATATTGATGTTCATCGATTAAATATTAGTAAGGCAGGGACTACCAGCAGGGCAGACTGTGGTAGTAAATAACAAAGGACAATCTCTGCTCCTGCCTATGTTTTTCTCCATTGTTATCACGCCTAAATCATACCTACAGCCATAGCCTATTCTGTCCACCTGCCCATTGGTGTTGGGTTTTGCATCCTGTTAGCAGCTCAGATTCGCCATTTCCATACTCACAAGACTCCTCCTCTCTTTCTTGTGCACCACAACTCAGGTACTCTGAGAAGAGAGTACTGTGGGAGGCATGCCTATTGTCTTATGGTACAAAAAATGTGGTTTTTAAGAGACAGTCATAGTAACTAGAGATAAGGATGTCTGATTTCAATACAAGTGGGAAAAGCAAGGAATTCAGGCTTGTAGAGTCTGCGATTTGCATCCTTGATCCCTGCGGAGGGTCTGGGAGGTAGCTGCATGTCCACTTTTTTTTATTTGCCAGATGGAGGTAATAAGACCTATCTCTCGGGGCTCAGGTGGCACTGGGGCATTGTAAGAAATGTATGTAAGGGATAAGCCAGTGTAAAACAAGAAGAATTATTCAAAACACAATCAAAATAACACCTATTATATTAAAATTGCATTGAAGGGGACATGGGTTTCTGACAAGATGACCTTCTAAACGCAAACATGTAACAATTATAATGATAGTTGTCACTTACAGACAGCTCTAGATAATTTGCGTAAGCTAATTTATTCATTTCTCACACTTCAAAAGAGAAAGGGAATGCCGTAATCTTGGTTTACAAATGATGTAACTGACACAGAAAATTTATAAAACTTTCTAAGTCTTCTACGTCTTTTCAGGGGTGAGACTGGGAATGGAACCAAGGCTCTCCGCCTTCAGACTTCACCCTGTTAGCTGTGATGTTATTTTTTTGTTAATCAACTAGGAAACAGGTAAAAATGCTAGGAACACTATAGTGATATGTGTTGGAATATATAGATAAGGTATTAGAAAAGCAACAGAAATTTTCAGCAACGCTGATGTGTGGGCCCTAAGAAGAAAGGCACAAGGAGTATCTGTCGCGAAAGCCTTCTGGAAGGGATGAGAAGTGGGGAGACCAGACTGTGGGTGGGAGGGGCAGATCTGTGTAAGAAAAGCCGTGGGTCTACGCAAGGTCTATGACATCATGTTAGGAACCTCACAGAATCACATATTCAGTAAAAAGTGGAGGAGGAAAAGTCTTCTGATTAGTTCAGAAAGCAAACAATTAAGCTTTCTTGCCTTGACCTTAAGGCTTTGAGAGGAATAGAAGTGCTTCCAAAGAATATAGAATGTGGCCCAGCCTACTGGTTGAACTCTATACTACCTCCATCTGAATGGTCATGAATTGGCATAGTAGGGGTACATAGCCAGAATACCCTTATGACAACCAAACGGAAACACTTAAAGAACATTTTAGGGACTACCTGCAACCCAGGCTACCAAGGATTCCCAGCTACAATAGCCACCCAAGACAAATCCACAGACGAGCACACGAAAGGAAAACCTGCCACGACACGAGTCGGAAGACACAGCCAGTCATGTAAGAGGTCCAGGAGTATCTGGTGGAAGAAAGCAGGGGAGAGCCAAGCACACAAGATCATTAAAAATAGTCCAGGGCATGAGGAAGTTATGAGATAAAACTGAACACCAGGCAGACATGGAAATCACCCAGTAATTGAAATGGATAATTGAAGAAATGGGGGAAGTTATACAAAGCAGAAGAGAGAGTCAGTGAACTACAGAATTGCTCTAGTGATTTCCTCAACATTATCTCAAGGCTTGTTTGGTTTTTTGTTGTTGTTGTTGTTAGATTTTTATTTATTTATTTGACAAAGACAGACACAACAAGAGAGGGAACACAAAGCAGGGGGAGTGGGAGAGGGAGAAGCAGGCTCCCCGTTGAGCAGAGAGCCCAGTGTGGGGCTTGATCCCAGGATCCTGGGATTATGACCTGATCCAAAGACAGATGCTTAATGACTGAGCCACACATGTGCCCTTCAGGCTTGTTTTAGAGACTAAATGAAATGATATTTACATAATGCTTGAAAAGTATAAACAGTGAGTAACTCTTCTTAAATTATATATATATATATACTTATATAATACAATAAATATATGATATATTATTATATATAAGTATATAAGATTATATACAACTATATATAATGTAGCTATATATAATTCTCTATATTACATATAACACATATATGTGTTATGTATATATATACATGTATTATACATAACATATATATGTATTATATATAACATATATAATAACCATATATATAATTTCTAAAAGGAAACATAAAGATTTCCTAGCAAAAATGAGGGACCAAATTATACTTATATATTCCGAAAGGATTCCAAAAGGAGAAAAAAGAGAGCATAAAAGAGAAGAAACAGTCAAAGTATAATGGCTGGAAATTTCTCAGAATTAAGGAAAAACCTGAATTCTCCTAAGCAGAAATATCAATGAATGCAACTGAATAAATAAAAGATGTAGGTAGACACATTATAAAGAAGGTACAAACTCCAAAAAGAAAAAAAAAAAAAGCTCTTAAGTATGTCCAACAAGAAAACAAAGTTATTTACATAGTGAAAATTTGCCTGACAAAACATTTCTCAATATTAACAATAGAAATCATATGATAATGAAATAATCTATAAAATATTAAAAGAAAATAAACTTCTGCTTGGAATTCTATATCCAGCTAAAGTATTAGTATTATTTAATAATAAGTGTTAGATAATGCTATTATCTATATTATCTATATAGATATATCTATATTATCTTTATATCTGTATATCTCTCTATATATCTATAATATCAGTATTTTATATATAGCACTATATATATAGTGTTAGATAATGCTATTATCTATATTATCTGTATATTATATGTTTATTATTATATATAATCTATATAGCTATATGGCTATATTATTTATTAGTCAAAGATGGAGGAATTTCACCACCATAAATCTCCATAGAAGAGTAAGATAAAAACCCTTTAGGAAGAAGAAAACTGAAGCTAAAATAAGCTGCAGGGACAATAGTTGGTTGGTCAATCTAAATGAACGTCGACTTTCTAGTGCGATGCATAGAACAATGACTAGACTCTTTGGTGCACAACAATGAAGAACAGTTAAGGCAGGGAGGGCAGTGGTCCAAAGTCTTGTTAGATCACGGATGAGGAAGACTTTAGAGATTGTGATTAACTTTACGTTTTTGGTTAAGTCAGTTATATGTAGTAAAATCTTGAGTGTGATCACAAAACTTGTAATGATTAAAGGAAGCAAGTGGATTAATGTGTATTTGACCAGTAAAATAAGAAGAAAAGGAGACTAGAGAACAGACTCACAGAAATAACGGGAGATTTTAGCATTCTTTTCAGTTGTAAGGATACAGTAATTATATACATTTTCATTGAGTAGTTTAATTGAGTGAAATATCCATCCACTCCAGTTCTCATTTATAATGGTTTTGAACACATATAGAACCATTGTAAAAACTGAGTTCCTATGGATGACTGACTCTCATCAAATACTAAAGAATGTCTATTGTAAAGAAGACATATAACGATAATAGAGATTTTAGAATAACACCTCTAAGGAGCAAAATTTTGAAAATATTGAGGGACCCAGAGAGAGAGAGAGAGAGAGAGAGAGATTCAGATGGCGAGACCAAAGTATTACAAAGAGTGAAATTAGATCAGCCCCAAACTTTCATCCACAAGGATGATGCTAGAGTCAAGAGGAGAAAGATCCTCAAAGGTTTCTAAGTCCTTAGAAAAAAGCACTTTAATCTCAGAATCCTACATCCTGCTAAAATCACACTCCAGGGTAAGATCTAAACACCTCTGAGTATAAGGCAAACCTACAGTAGCTTCACAAACCTCACGCCCTCTCTGGAGGGGTCACTCAAACTTGACTGTAGCAAAGCACAGAACGGATACAGTACAATGAGAGAAACTCAGACACGAAACAATGACATAAAGCAAGACAACTGATACATATCTGGCAAGAAGTTCACAGAGGATTACATGGGAGAGGCGATGGGAACAGAGAAGAAACAGCAGTAGGAGCCGGCTCTCGCCTCGTCAGAGGGAGGAGGTGAAAGCCAGACGTGGATAAAATACATTTATGGAACCGACATTTAAGGGTAATCCAGAAAAATGTAAATAGGATTTGTAAGTTCAACACTACTTGAATAAAAACTGGAAGAAACTCTGTACTCCAAAGGCACTCAAAATGGAAATAAAATTAACCACACCGAGTCCGTTCTCTGTGTGTCAGAATAGACAGACACAGCCAGTTGGCTGTTGTATCCTCAGGAACTTCACCTTCGGAAAGAGATAATGAAATATTAAATGTTTAAATTTATTGATTTTTTTTTTTTTTTTTTTTACCTCAGAGTTCCTGAGGTAAGTTCAGGACAAGAAGGCAAAAAAAGAGATTTGGAGAAGGAAATAAACAGCACTTCTAGCAGTGAAAAATACGACCATCCAAGAGAGCGATGAACAGCAAACAACATGTTTGATACATGTGAAGAGACAGGAGTTGACTGGACAAGAGAGACACGGAAATCAGCCTGAGTTAGACACAGAGGGTGGGAGACATGGGTTTTTTATGAAAACAGCCCAAGTTAGAGGGTGAAGGAGGTTTAGTACATCAGTAATAGAATCTGGGATCTGAGTCAGTTTTCCAAAAAGCAGTAGCTAAAAATTTTTCAGACCTGAAGAGGGGCAGCTTGAAGAACAGAACGAACTTACAAGCCGAACACATGAACTAAACACACACCGAAACAGACTGCTTTCTGATTACGTAACAGCAAATACCAGGAGAAAAGCCTCCGGGACAAACAGAGAAAGGGAGAGATTGCATACAGAGGAATGACAACTTAACTGGCCTCAGAGTCTTCCCCACTAACAAAGAAAGGGCTGAGGGCATAGAACTGCCAAGTTAAGAACCAGGAAAGTCAAGACCCAGAGAAAGGATCACTAACAGACTCTCACGGAGTGGCTTTTAAAAACTGAAGGAAATCAGTGATGAGGAAATCACATTCAGAATGAGCGAGCTGACTGGCAGAAACACCCCTGAGCGGTGAAAAGTGGCTGCGACGTTGGTGCGGCTGATCGGGTATGGATTGAGTGGAGCAGCGGGGCCATCAGCACATCGGTGTTTTCCGGTGTGAAAATGATCTTGCAGAATCAGACCCACCCTGCCCGGCAGAGGCTGGTCCACGGCCACCTCCCCGTCGTCACCTCCTACCTGCTCCCTCTTGTTTGCATCTTTCCGACCACGCAGGTGTGTGGCGTGTGTCCCGCTGATGGGCCGTGGCACGTCCAGCGCGCTGCTTACTGCGTTCTCTGTTTCATTTCCCTCAGCTATGAAGTGGGGATCATAATCGCTGCTCCCAGAATGTCCCAAGGATTAAACGAAGCTCTGGGAGCCCTTACAAAGAGCGAAGTGGATGTTCGTTTGCGTCTGATGTTGCGAATTCCCGGAGACCGCCAGTATCCAGCTCCCAGGAGGTGTGCCCGTGCCCAGTGCCCCCGCCCCTGGCTGGCAGGGACAAGGTGCTGTCCAGCACGTGGGAAGCCACGACTTTGTACCGGCAGGAAGAGAGCCCAGCCCAGTAAACGGCACAAAATCTCGCTTTAAGAAAAACTGTCATCTGACAGCCATCTGGTTGGAGTCTTCTCAGTATTAAAATGTTACCTGCAAGGCTGCTTTGGACACCAACACTCCTAATGCATGGTGTCAGATTCATGCATCCAGATGGTTTCTATACAAAGCTTATTCAGTGAAATGAGACACACCTCCACGCCCAGTGTCTGGAAGCTGATACCTAGCACCAAGTGCACAGGGGACGTGCTCTCCAGGAAGTGAACCGTGCCCCCATCTCCTTTCTCTCCCGTCCGTTACTCCCTCTGTCCCTGGTGACAATGGGGTGTGGGGGGTAGTTTCCCTGCGCACAGATGACTCCTTGGCGCCACTTTACCTGGGCTCCTTGCACCAAATACTGTTCCCTTAGCAGCTCCCATGCTGGCATGGACCTCACCCAGCGGGGAACACAAATGCCTTCATGAAACAGTGTCACGCTGACCTTGCTTTCTGGGGCTCAAATGAAGCAATGTATTCAGTACAGCCTTCCCACTTTGAAAAGAATCCCAAACACTTTATGCCTACCAGGAATAATTGTAGACTCTGATTAACATTCATTAAGAAGGAAAATTTTGACGTGAACTAGAAAGTTAGAAAGTGAGACAGGGAAGGAACGAGATGACTGTAGGAGTTGGCAAAGGGAATGCGTAGGCAGGTGTTGGCTTCTCTTCATCCTCTTCTGCGTTTGTACTGAATTTTTATGATTCCGTAGAAAGGTTCGGGCTCTGACGCACGCACAGGTACACGGCAGTGTGTGCACACACACACACTTCACTTTTGCTGAGAAAAAGACAATGCATTCGTATGTTGAAATTGCACAAATGCAGTAACGTCTTGGCCATTGTATGCTAATTTACAACTTTTGATTATTCAACAGGATTAATCGAAGCACTCCCAGGGAAGAAAGACATTACTAACAAAATAACCATGCATATAAATTTGCAGGCTTAAGATAACAATTTTTTTCAGACTCTCTCAAGCATATTCAAATTACCCAATTGCTTGTCAACAATTGATATATGCTAATTAAGAAATAAATCAAAGCTCTTTGTGAAAGTATCAACCAGTGTAATTTACATTTCTTTAAAACATTCAATAGTTCAAGCTCTCCATTAATTTCTTTAATGAGATCTTGCTGACTCTAGTTGACTTACACACATGTACGCATGCTTACACCTACACACAAGTGTTCAAGGGTGACTTCTCAAACCTCTAACTTGTGGGACTTATGGGTCTCAACATGAACAATTACTATTATTATTATTGTTATTTATTTTCACTATTTAAAGTTCTTTTGCTTTTTTCTTTAGGTACAATGACCCATTGCTATGGTTTGGTTATAGGATACAAGTATTATTTAATTTTGACTTTTTTTTTGACATACCAGAGGTGACTCTGCTTTATTCTGTACCTCAATGCAGTTAGAGCTTTGGATTTAACATTGTGATGGAATTTGGGAATATTATTTGAAAAAATACTAATGTGTGACAGAATCTTTGAAATAGGTGTATCAATGGAAGGTCCAATGGTTTCCAACAGATGTAGGGTAGCGATCCTTAGGACAAGTGCATCCCTTAAATATGAGGTAGCCTTAAGGCAACCATATAGTTTTACAAAGTCAAATTTGCCTCCTGCTCAATCTCTGTTCTCAATTTGATGGGAAAACAATTTCTTGAAGTTCAAGACGATTGCTGAGGAATCTTTCTACAGCTTGCAATGACCATCCTGCCTTTGCCCATTTGCCCTTTTATAATAGTTCAGTGGTTGGGGACCATTTTCAAGGTTAAGGCAAACTCTTGGCTCATGACTTTCACAGAAAGGAAAATGCCAGGAGCTCCCTATGAGGTAAACAGAAGACTGAGCTTTAGGAGGCAATTACTGGTGATTTGAAGACTAACTAGCTGTGACCCAGATGCTTGAGGTTAAGATCCACAAACACGGAAAAGCTAAGAATGCACACACCAGGCAAAGAGCAGAAGACAGCTGGCGATGGGGCCACTGAGAGGCAAATGTTCTAACAAGGAGAAATTGTCTACAACTAAATGTTCCTCTGAGGATAGCAGCTGGCACTTTTCCTGGCCACTTAAAAAAAGGGATGGATCCCTGCGAGCCCGAGTGGTACAAACTGGAGGAAAGAATGTGCGGGAAAGGGTGAGCTCAGTAAGTAAGACGGGTGTTTTCGAGCATTTCTCATTTGTATGTCTCAGCTGCTGGGGAGGGTTTCTGCACGCCCATATTATGTTTTAGTTTGTAAAGTGTTGTACACACCACTCCTTTCCATCTCGATAATCAGGAGCCCGGTGAAGACGGCCTTCCAAGGCCTTATTCTGAAGTCAAAGGAGGAACCACAGCAGGAGGAAGGAAATTAAGGTGCCCTCAAAGTCAGAAAGTCAAGGTTTTCCCACCTCGTTTGCCAAGTACTGGCTGAATGGCTCAGCCACTCACACAACTCCAGAGCTATTCATGCTGTTTATCGAGGACGCCACGCGTCAGCCACCACCTTGGAGTGCTCAGGACGGCTCTAGTTTCACTGGGGGCTTGGGAAATCCCATGGCCTTTCTGGACCTCAGTCTCTTCATCTGAGAAATAGACATTAAATTACTGAATTTTCCAGGTAGCCAAAATTAAACTGCAGTGAGGCAGACTAATAATTCTGATAGGTAATGAGAAATTATTGTATGCCGTGAACTGCTAAAAGTCTTATTAATTCTATAATATTTAATATGGGGACAAGCTTTGTCGGGGCTTCCTGGGGAGGAGTGAGCTGCAGGCATCAGGAGGTGGGATGCCGGCGCTCACTCCACTTCCCGTAGCGCCCGTGCCCTGGTCCCATAAGACAGGGAGCCATCAGTGTGGTTCCTGCCTGTGCCACAGCCTTCTGGTGCCTTCTGATGTCCCCCAGTGCCGGCACGCTCTTGGGCGCCCAGAGAATGCAGGAACCGCGCACCCACACCGCGCTGGCTTCCAGGCTTCCCCCAAAACAGGCAGCTGTGGTTTGCCGGGACCTCGCTCCTGGCAGAGCACGCAAGGCAGACGCTGCCAACATGACCGTTTCCAGGGGGGACACTGAGGCACAAGAGCTAGAGCAATCTGCTCCGGGTCTGCGGTGGGCTGGTGCAGAGCGCGGGTCCCCTCGCATCTGTCTTTGACTTTGGCCTCTAATGCTTCCGGGGCTTCCCTCCATCCTTCGGGCGTTCGCTGTGCCTGAGGGGGTGACGTCACCCAGCCCTTCAGTTATTCACACACAGTCTCCTTCGCCTTCTCCCTTGAAGGCAACACAGCTACACACACACACACACCACGGAGTCCCCCCAGATACAAAAACACACAGGCACACAAATATACACATTCAGGCACACTCACACACACACACATCATGCACACACACTCGCACACCGCACATACTTTCAGTTACACAGACACACACCACACACAAACATATAGACACAAACACACAAACATGCACCATATATACTCTTACACACGCACACAGACACGCACACAGACACACAGACACACGGACAAGTGCACACTACAGAAAGAGACAAGACATCACACTGTCCTGAGTTCTGGGACTGGGCCCACCTGCTCTTCTGCTCCCTGGTGCCCTGGGCCCAAGCCGCACGGTCACTGTGCATGTCAGCCGCAGCCCCCACTGCCCTGCCGCAGCAGGAGGGACAGCTGGTGCAGCGGACCGAGGTGGCCGTGCCCGGCCCTGGAGCTTGCACCTCTCTGCTGTGCTTCCACGGCCTGCTAGGATGCTGTCCTGTGCTCCCTTCAATGACAACTTTGAATGGGGTACGTCTTCGTCCTTCTCTGAAACTTATTTTAATCTGAAATTGGGTTTCCTGAAATTTCAGAAGAAAACATGACTCAGGAATGATGTGACTTCACAGAAGGAACGTGGCTTTTGGATAGAGGCAACGCAACATTCAGCCGGCACGGCTTTTGCTGTCTGTCCTTGTCCTACTCACTTTGGTTTGTTCCTATAGTTGCAGCTTCTCAGTGTGGGACGCTGCCTTGTGGGAGCCCTGACTGTGGGTCCAGGAGTCCCCCGGGACCAGCCCTGACCCCTCAGCTGCTGCGAACGCCCCCCGTCTCCATGAGCCCCCCTGGTGTCCTGTGGCCCATGGCTGCGACAGACCCGGACAGGGAACAGGGCACGGCTGGCTGGCCATTGTGGGGGACCCTAATAGCAAAGGGGTTTGCGGGGAACAGGGCACCGTGGCTCTTGGGTTCGGTTCTCTAGCTGCTCTGCGGTGCGTCGGGGGTTCAAAAAGACAAAAAGAGCTGAGATTCAAAAACCATTCTGCTGTCTTCCCAGGGTCTCGTCCCGTGCCCTTCTGGTGGTGCTAACCCGTGCACCTCACATCACCCCGCCCTAAGCCCTGGCTGCAGAGCAGAATGGGGCATCAAGCCGGCTGGGGGTGACGCCAAGTCGCATGCGAGGGCCCCTTGGGTTTGTGCTGGCCCCGCCCTGGTTTCTCAGGCTGCCGACTTTCTCCTTCCTCAGAGCAGCTTACCACCCGCCCTCTGTGTGGGGGACCCTCTGCCTCACGCTCCGGGAGGACTCTGCCTCCCAGCGGACCCCTGCCTCACGCTCCGGGAGGACTCTGCCTCCCACCAGGCCCCCCATGATCCCTTCTCCACACTCCTTCTGGTCCCAGCAGTGACGACTGTCCAGACGCCTGAGGTCTCTCCCCTGTGGTCTCTGCCATCTCCAGGCCCCACTGCATGTCCCCCTGCGTCCAAGCCTCCCGGGCGCCCTGCGCTGACACCCCAGCCCTCCAGGGAAGACTCCTCTCTGCCGCCTCATGTCACACGCTGGCCATTGTCCTCTCACCACGGGGGCTGCTGCTCAGCTGCCGGGTGGGTCCTCTCCTTCCTGCTGCCCTAGCAGCCTCTCCTCGCTCAGCCAGTCATCGAAGGGACCTGCCTCAGCCCTCAGCCTGAGTCTGACACCATCACCCACTTCTCACGTAGCTCCTGATGCCCGTCTCCAGCCGCTTCCCAAAAGTCTCCACGTGGGCATCCCACAGGTGGACGTGAGGGGACAGTCGACGGCTGGATGGGGCATCTCGTGTGACCTTGGCGCAGGCCCACCACGGCCCGGGACCAGGTGTATGAGCCAGGAACCCGGGTCCTTCCTGAGCACAGTCTCCGTCACCATCCACGTCCGGTGAGGACTGCGCCCGGCAGACCCGGCCCGAGACCCCGTCCTCACCTTCCCCCTTTCCTCACCTCGGTTCGGGTGGGCACAAGCTCCATCCTCCGGAGCGGCCCGTCTGCCTCTACCCCGCCTTCCCCACCCACACTCATGCCGCAGCCTGCCTTCTCCAAAGAGCCTCCCGGGCCTCCCCGAAGCCGTCAGGAGCTCTCCCTCCCTTCCAGCCTTTCCTCTCCGTCGGCCCACATCTCGCGCATTGCCAATTCCCACTGAAACAGTTCCCTTCGCTCCTGTAGCTTCAGGCTTTTCCACAAGTGAGAGCAGGCTCACCTCGGGCCGCTCCCCTGGCCTGCTCATTGTCTAACACACAGGTGCTACCTTCTTATCCCTGGATAAGGGGTAAGGCTGGGTGAGGGGCCCCTCCTGCCAGCCTCCAGCCCACAGGAATAAATGCCCTGCCCCCCCCCAGTGTATCCAGACTAGAGAAATCACCTGCTCATTTGCCTGTCTCCATGAAGAATTGCGTACTCCTCCTGCTGTTCACTGACATGAATGTGTTGTTAGGACGGCAAACTTCTCACCTGTCATTTTAACACCGGCTCAAATCCTATCAGCTGGGACTATTGCGATTTAATCATTTTCAAGTACAGTCAAGGTGGAAAGAAAATGCTTATATTAGGGAATTTTAAGATGGGCACAGATGCTTGAGATCTCAAGCTCCATTTCACATCGTTCTAAAATGTTTGTATGTTAGCCATGGAATTTCCAGCTGTGTTTATAAAATAATTTTAACCACATGCTTAATTTCTTGATAACTATAAGGAACATATAAGAAAAAATCATTGTCAAAAGTGAGGAGCCTATCATTTTTTAAAAATTTCTTTTCAGTGTACCAGAATCATTGTTTATGCACTACACCCAGTGCTCCATGCAATACGGGCCCTCCTTAATACCCACCACCAGGCTCCCCCATTTTGAAAGATGGTCAAGCTTCCTGAGCCTCTGAAGGTTGTATCAATGGAGGTTGAGTGTCTACTCATGGAAATTACTTTACGATGACATTTGGGCCTGATAGACCACATCATCTGTATCAGATGCTGCCCAGGAGGCTGTTTTCAAGTGGGCACCATGCAACAGAGGTGATACGGAAGGTCCACCTTCCGAGGGATCCGGACACCCTTTCCTAAGAATAATGTTGGAGGACACTGGATGTTAAGGAAAATATCAGTGAGAAATATGCTTGCAGAGAAGAGCACTCAGCTTACATGGACGGCTTGATGAGTTCCACACCTGAAGACAAGCCCCTGGGCCAGGGTCGGGACATCGCCAGCAGCCGGAAGCCCTTTGCTATCCCCTGGCCCCACCGTGACAGTCTCACAGGCTTCTCTGCAAGAACAGCTGTGGCTGTGTGTGCTTGACACAGATGGCGTCCTGCGTCGCATACTTTTTTGCATCTGGAGAATTGCGTACTTCATGTAAGCATGACTCAGCATCATGCTTACAGTATCCACCATTGTTATGGGCACTGGTGGCTCGTTGATTCTAAAACCTGAACATGTTCCACCTTGAAAAGAACACTGTGAGAACACCTGAAGGATGGCCATGCAGCAGAGGGATCCCCCATTCTGTGAACTGCAGTCAAGTCTGAGAACCGCTCGGAGGAGACGGCTGTTGGCTCAGTAGGTGTGGGGACTCCTGTGGTCTTAGGGGCAAGTACCAGGGAGCTAGTCTCAGGAGAGCTTATATTCTTCATGCCTGGTCTAGATGACTTTGTCAAGGATGCTGCAAAAGGAACTCCGGGGTCGGGGTGTAGATTAGACTCCAAGTTCCCTTCAAACTTGGAGATTCTGGAATTTTCCACATAGAACGCTTTTCGAGCACATCTAGTCACATGATGGGAGAGCTAGAACTAGTGAATCTGTGAATATTAGACATGCGCTGCATTAGGCCGTTGTGGGTCTGTTCAGGGCCCTTGACCAATTGTTTCGTCCTGGCCCTCCTTGCCATGCCATTTCATCTTGTGTGGTCTCCAACCAAGTCCTTGGTGACACAACCCAGGAGCCCTACAGCACATATCTCATCTGCCTCCTGCCTTGGCATCTCCTAGGCTGTGCTGGTGCCCACACGTCTCCAACCCGAATGCACGGTGTTAGTAATGCCTTATGGAGAGAATGTGTCACCAAGGAGGGAGCAAACCAGAGGATGTATTCTCTCTGTTTTCTTCCGGAAAGACTGTTCTGAGAATAAGTCATTTATATAGCCTCTGGGAAGGTGGACCCACAGTTTGAGTAAATGGCTGTATTATTAAAAATGGCGGTTGGTTGGATGCCCTGCTCCTGCTTCCTGACACTTATGATTCAGTAGTAACATAGAGCCCCACTGTTGGAGGTTCTGCTGTTCGAGGCCACGACTCTGTGCATCTTTTTACAAGATGATGTTAGATGGAGATACAAAGACAGAACAACCAAAGGATACTGGGGGTATAGAGGAGAAGATGGTTAATTTTCATTGGGAAGATTAAAAATACTTCATAGAAAAGGATCAAAAGCATCTAAGCTTTTAGATATGCAAATAAATGTTAGCACCCAAGAAGTCAAGTCAACTAGGATGGGAGCCTGAGAGTGGGGCTGGCCGTGTCCACGCCGGGCCTGCATGGACACAAGGGATGGGTGCCGGTGCCTTCCCTTCTTTATGTGGCCATGAGGTTGGCTGCTGAGAAGCAGAGCTGGTCTTACTGCCTCCCACAGGGCCTGCGTGTTTCCTGATGTGCAGGGGATACGTGGCCGCATCCCCAGCACCAGCCTGAGAAAGTTTGCAGGGGGCACCCCGTTCACGTGAGGGCAAACGCTATCCATGGGGTTTTATGATCCTCGCGACCGTTGGAGTCTCTCACATGCCTCCAGTGCTTCTTAATATTTGCAGAATCTCGAGCTTGGATCCAAGCAACAGCTTGTGGGTAACAAACAAGGGACGTGAACACAGACACATGTTTGTGTTCGGGTGCATTGCCTCCCTGGGGGAAGGTGGATGGGACTTGACGTTTCAACGCGGGCTATTCTGTCCTAAAGCCCCGTTAAACAATCTTTGTAAGAGTTGGCAGGGAGAGTGAGGGCTGCCAAACACCTTGGAGAGATCAAAGATTTTCCGTCTGGGATTACACCCAAGAGGCCAGGCTGCCCTCGTCAGAAGAGAGCCAAGAACGGGGAGCTTGGTGACCACAGTCATGAAGAGGTGGTGTGAGCAGCTGTGGACAGCGGTCACCCACTGTGACTTCCTCCCAGTTGGACTCCAGGTTAGAATCATCCTGACATAAAAGAGCAACCCAGGAGGTTCTTAAAAGTACTGCTCAGTCCTTTCATTTTCCGAGATTGCTGTAGGTAGGGATGTTGTAGCTTCAGGCCATGTGGAAACAGAACTGAAATCAAAGACCGGGCCTCTGGCCTTCGGTAGTGTCTAGGTGAGGCAGCAGCCACTCTTTTTGTTTCAAGGATGAAGGTCCCTTTTCTTCTTTAGTCTCTTCTATTGAATTATAAATAATGGACTTTGCTGGTGCACACTGAATTTCAGATCTGGAACAGGCTTTTTCCACCCCCCCAAGGGGCCATATGTCCCTGGAAATTGTATGGAAAATAGTTTATGTTCTCCACCCTACCCCTGTCCCCAGGAGAGTTTCCATAACTTTCTCAGATTCTCAGAGGGGTCTGTGACCTCTATAGGATGAAGAACTGTTGATTTAGGAAAAAAATGACATTTCTTTATCTGTCATGTCCTCAATTTTCCTCCTAATCTGAAATTCAGAAGGAAATGTGATGGCCCTATTCTACTGTCAGTGTGCCTCTGTGTGTGTGCGCGCATACATTTTTTATAAAAAATAATTTTATGCAAACCAAGAAGACAAGGTCTCCCTTAGGCTTGGATCTGCCAATCACTGACATCAAAAGAAAATTATTTTCCTTGTTTAGTTATAAAACAAGGATTTAAACTTACTCCCACAGTCGGCTGACTTATTGAAACACTGAAATCAACAAAGCCAGGAAGAAAAATGAAGTTCCTTGATTCAAATATATTTTTCCCTTTATTTGTAGAAAATGCATGGCTGATACCACAGGCTCCTTGCAGCAAAAGTGCAGCCAAGCCCACGCATGGGCACGCTGTTCTTTCAACTTTCCTCTCTCTCGAGGTGATGTGTGGCTCGGTGCAGCAGGCTGTAAGTGATGTACGAAATTAAAGAAAAAAATCCCATGCCAGGGCACTCAGCCAGACTCTGTGTTCATGGCTATTTTTGCTGCTGCGGCTCATGGGTGGCTGGGAAAGGGGAGCCTCCACGGAGACCCACTAGGACACACATCGATGCTTTGGAAAAATCAGTGTTGCTCTTCCTCCTTCCTCTTCTCCTATTTTTCTCTTGTAGGAAGAGGGTCAAACACAATATTTTAACAGAAACAAACAAGTTTAAATAAAGCAGCTCATTCTTTAAGCCAGATTTCAAACTGACATTTTAGGGGTCGATCTCTCTCTCCTTGAAGGGGAAAGATGGTTCATTACATGCCTCCTGCTCCCACATGTGGCCTTGACCCAGACTAGCAGTCTACACATGTCTATGATCATGCATCACTTCAACAAAGAATTTCTTAACATGTCCCACGTGTAGGTATATCCATGAACTTAGGATTTATAATGCATTGCAGCATCATTGATCTCAAGGCCATATATAGACTTTGAGCAAGGTCATTAATTAATGAGAGTAAAAATAAATCCATTCCTTTATAATGGACTTCCTGATAAATTAAAATGTTATGGTCAACTTTTCAGTTGCACATATGATTCAGTGATTTCATACAACAAATGTTTATTTAATGATTGTCTACCTTCTCTCCATAAAGGTAGGTTCTCTAAGGATGGAGAACTGTTTCCGTGTTGAAAACTGTCCATAACTAAGAGGTGTATAGAAACATGGGAAACCATGTTTCCCAAGATGGCCTTATGCCCCAATGGTTTGGGAAGTTTCAGGGCCCCCACACTTGCTATGGTTAGTTTTTAAAATGATCCACATTTAATAGTGGCATCTCATTGTGGGTTTAATTTGCATTACCCCCTGTACGGTAATGCTGAGGATCTTTATACTTCCTCCTGGCCATGAGTATTTTTTAGTCAAGTATTGACCAAATGGATGTTTTTTTGTTTTTTTTTTTTTTTTTTTTTTTTTTTTTTTAAGTTTTCCCCAGTTTATTACAATTACCTGGTACTCAGCCTATCGTATTCTTCTACAAGTGTCTACTGGTCATCAAACCTAGCATAATAGTATGAGGACTGTTTCTTTGAGTTTTCATTTCCTTATGGAGGTTCCTGTGGCAAACAAAACTTAATTTGTATGCTTTTCTCCTCTTTTTTTTTTTTTTTTTTTTTTTTTTTTTATTTTTTTTATTTTTTATAAACATATATTTTTTATATACATATATTTTTATCCCCAGGTCTGTGAATCACCAGGTTTACACACTTCACAGCACTCACCAAATCACATACCCTCCCCAATGTCCATAATCCCACCCCCTTCTCCCCAACCCCCTCCCCCCGGCAACCCTCAGTTTGTTTTGTGAGATTAAGAGTCACTTATGGTTTGTCTCCCTCCCAATCCCATCTTGTTTCATTTATTCTTCTACCCACTTAAGCCTCCATGTTGCATCACCACTTCCTCATATCAGGGAGATCATATGATAGTTGTCTTTCTCTGCTTGACTTATTTCGCTAAGCATGATACGCTCTAGTTCCATCCATGTTGTTGCAAATGGCAAGATTTCATTTCTTTTGATGGCTGCATAGTATTCCATTGTGTATATATACCACATCTTCTTGATCCATTCATCTGTTGATGGACATCTAGGTTCTTTCCATAGTTTGGCTATTGTGGACATTGCTGCTATAAACATTCGGGTGCATGTGTCCCTTTGGATCACTACATTTGTATCTTTAGGGTAAATACCCAATAGTGCAATTGCTGGGTCATAGGGCAGTTCTATTTTCAACATTTTGAGGAACCTCCATGCTGTTTTCCAGAGTGGCTGCACCAGCTTGCATTCCCACCAACAGTGTAGGAGGGTTCCCCTTTCTCCGCATCCTCGCCAGCATCTGTCATTTCCTGACTTGTTGATTTTAGCCATTCTGACTGGTGTGAGGTGATATCTCATTGTGGTTTTGATTTGTATTTCCCTGATGCCAAGTGATATGGAGCACTTTTTCATGTGTCTGTTGGCCATCTGGATGTCTTCTTTGCAGAAATGTCTGTTCATGTCTTCTGCCCATTTCTTGATTGGATTATTTGTTCTTTGGGTGTTGAGTTTGCTAAGTTCTTTGTAGATTCTGGACACTAGTCCTTTATCTGATATGTCGTTTGCAAATATCTTCTCCCATTCTGTCAGTTGTCTTTTGATTTTGTTAACTGTTTCCTTTGCTGTGCAAAAGCTTTTGATCTTGATGAAATCCCAGTAGTTCATTTTTTCCCTTGCTTCCCTTGCCTTTTGCGTTGTTCCTAGGAAGATGTTGCTGCGGCAGAGGTCGAAGAGGTTGCTGCCCGTGTTCTCCTCAAGGATTTTGATGGATTCCTTTCGTACATTGAGGTCCTTCATCCATTTTGAGTCTATTTTTGTGTGTGGTGTAAGGAAATGGTCCAATTTCATTTTTCTGCATGTGGCTGTCCAATTTTCCCAGCACCATTTATTGAAAAGGCTGTCTTTTTTCCATTGGACATTCTTTCCTGCTTTGTCGAAGATTAGTTGACCATAGAGTTGAGGGTCTATTTCTGGGCTCTCTATTCTGTTCCATTGATCTATGTGTCTGTTTTTGTGCCAGTACCATGCTGTCTTGATGATGACAGCTTTGTAATAGAGCTTGAAGTCCGGAATTGTGATGCCACCAACGTTGGCTTTCTTTTTCAATATCCCTTTGGCTATTCGAGGTCTTTTCTGGTTCCATATAAATTTTAGAATTATTTGTTCCATTTCTTTGAAAAAGATGGATGGTACTTTGATAGGAATTGCATTAAATGTGTAGATTGCTTTAGGTAGCATAGACATTTTCACAATATTTATTCTTCCAATCCAGGAGCATGGAACATTTTTCCATTTCTTTGTGTCTTCCTCAATTTCTTTCATGAGTACTTTATAGTTTTCTGAGTATAGATTCTGTGTCTCTTTGGTTAGGTTTATTCCTAGGTATCTTATGGTTTTGGATGCAATTGTAAATGGGATTGACTCCTTAATATCTCTTTCTTCTGTCTTGCTGTTGGTGTAGAGAAATGCAACTGATTTCTGTGCATTGATTTTATATCCTGACACTTTACTGAATTCCTGTATAAGTTCTAGCAGTTTTGGAGTGGAGTCTTTTGGGTTTTCCACATATAGTATCATATCATCTGCGAAGAGTGATAATTTGACTTCTTCTTTGCCGATTTGGATGCCTTTAATTTCCTTTTGTTGTCTGATTGCTGAGGCTAGGACCTCTAGTACGATGTTGAATAGCAGTGGTGATAATGGACATCCCTGCCGTGTTCCTGACCTTAGCGGAAAAGCTTTCAGTTTTTCTCCATTGAGAATGATATTTGCGGTGGGTTTTTCATAGATGGCTTTGATGATATTGAGGTATGTGCCCTCTATCCCTACACTTTGAAGAGTTTTGATCAGGAAGGGATGTTGTACTTTGTCAAATGCTTTTTCAGCATCTATTGAGAGTATCATATGGTTCTTGTTCTTACTTTTATTGATGTGTTGTATCACATTGACTGATTTGCGGATGTTGAACCAACCTTGCAGCCCTGGAATAAATCCCACTTGGTCGTGGTGAATAATCTTTTTAATGTACTGTTGAATCCGATTGGCTAGTATTTTGTTGAGTATTTTCGCATCTGTGTTCATCAAGGATATCGGTCTATAGCTCTCTTTTTTGGTGGGATCCTTGTCTGGTTTTGGGATCAAGGTGATGCTGGCCTCATAAAATGAGTTTGGAAGTTTTCCTTCCATTTCTATTTTTTGGAACAGTTTCAGGAGAATAGGAATTAGTTCTTCTTTAAATGTTTGGTAGAATTCCCCCGGGAAGCCGTCTGGCCCTGGGCTTTTGTTTGTTTGGAGATTTTTAATGACTGTTTCAATCTCCTTACTGGTTATGGGTCTGTTCAGGCTTTCTATTTCTTCATGGTTCAGTTGTGGTAGTTTATATGTTTCTAGGAATGCATCCATTTCTTCCAGATTGTCAAATTTATTGCCGTAGAGTTGCTCATAGTATGTTCTTATAATAGTTTGTATTTCCTTGGTGTTCGTTGTGATCTCTCCTCTTTCATTCATGATTTTATTTATTTGGGTCCTTTCTCTTTTCTTTTTGATAAGTCGGGCCAGGGGTTTATCAATTTTATTAATTCTTTCAAAGAACCAGCTCCTAGTTTCGTTGATTTGTTCTATTGTTTTTTTGGTTTCTATTTCATTGATTTCTGCTCTGATCTTTATGATTTCTCTTCTCCTGCTGGGCTTAGGGTTTCTTTCTTGTTCCTTCTCCAGCTCCTTTAGGTGTAGGGTTAGGTTGTGTACCTGAGACCTTTCTTGTTTCTTGAGAAAGGCTTGTACCGCTATATATTTTCCTCTCAGGACTGCCTTTGTTGTGTCCCACAGATTTTGAACCGTTGTATTTTCATTATCATTTGTTTCCATGATTTTTTTCAATTCTTCTTTAATTTCCCGGTTGACCCATTCATTCTTTAGAAGGATACTCTTTAGTCTCCATGTATTTGGGTTCTTTCCAAACTTCCTTTTGTGGTTGAGTTCTAGCTTTAGAGCATTGTGGTCTGAAAATATGCAGGGAATGATCCCAATCTTTTGATACCGGTTGAGTCCTGATTTAGGACCGAGGATGTGATCTATTCTGGAGAATGTACCATGTGCACTAGAGAAGAATGTGTATTCTGTTGCTTTGGGATGAAATATTCTGAATATATCTGTGATGTCCATCTGGTCCAGTGTGTCATTTAAGGCCTTTATTTCCTTGCTGATCTTTTGCTTGGATGACCTGTCCATTTCAGTGAGGGGAATATTAAAGTCCCCTACTATTATTGTATTGTTGTTTATGTGTTTCTTTGATTTTGTTATTAATTGGTTTATATAGTTGGCTGCTCCCACGTTGGGGGCATAGATATTTAAAATTGTTAAATCTTCTTGTTGGACAGACCCTTTGAGTATGATATAGTGTCCTTCCTCATCTCTTATTACAGTCTTTGGCTTAAAATCTAATTGATCTGATATAAGGATTGCCACTCCTGCTTTCTTCTGATGTCCATTAGCATGGTAAATTCTTTTCCACCCCCTCACTTTAAATCTGGAGGTGTCTTCGGGCTTAAAATGTGTTTCTTGGAGGCAACATATAGATGGGTTTTGTTTTTTTATCCATTCTGATACCCTGTGTCTTTTGACAGGGGCATTTAGCCCATTCACATTCAGGGTAACTATTGAGAGATATGAATTTAGTGCCATTGTATTGCCTGTAAGGTGACTGTTACTGTATATGGTCTCTGTTCCTTTCTGATCTACCACTTGTAGGCTCTCTCTTTGCTTAGAGGACCCCTTTCAATATTTCCTGTAGAGCTGGTTTGGTATTTGCAAATTCTTTCAGTTGTTGTTTGTCCTGGAAGCTTTTAATCTCTCCTTCTATTTTCAATGATAGCCTAGCTGGATATAGTATTCTTGGCTGCATGTTTTTCTCGTTTAGTGCTCTGAAAATATCATGCCAGCTCTTTCTGGCCTGCCAGGTCTCTGTGGATAAGTCAGCTGCCAATCTAATATTTTTACCATTGTATGTTACAGACTTCTTTTCCCGGGCTGCTTTCAGGATTTTCTCTTTGTCATTGAGACTTGTAAATTTTACTATTATGTGACGGGGTGTGGGCCTATTCTTATTTATTTTGAGGGGCATTCTCTGAACCTCCTGAATTTTGATGCTTGTTCCCTTTGCCATATTGGGGAAATTCTCCCCAATAATTCTCTCCAGTATACCTTCTGCTCCCCTCTCACTTTCTTCTTCTTCTGGAATCCCAATTATTCTAATGTTGTTTCGTCTTATGGTGTCACTTATTTCTCGAATTCTCCCCTCGTGGTCCAGTAGCTGTTTGTCCCTCTTTTGATCAGCTTCTTTATTCTCTGTCATTTGGTCTTCTATATCACTAATTCTTTCTTCTGCCTCATTTATCCTAGCAGTGAGAGCCTCCATTTTTGATTGCACCTCATTAATAGCTTTTTTGATTTCAACTTGGTTAGATTTTAGTTCTTTTATTTCTCCAGAAAGGGCTTTTATATCTCTCGAGAGGGTTTCTCTAATATCTTCCATG
This sequence comes from Mustela lutreola, assembly GCF_030435805.1. Lineage (NCBI taxonomy): Eukaryota > Metazoa > Chordata > Mammalia > Carnivora > Mustelidae > Mustela > Mustela lutreola. The sequence continues at coordinate 4,377,010 of NC_081294.1, read as the reverse complement.
CCTTTTTCGAGCCCGGCTAGAACCTTGAGAATTGTCATTCTGAACTCTAGATCTGACATATTACCGATGTCTGTATTGATTAGGTCCCTAGCCTTCGGTACTGCCTCTTGTTCTTTTTTTTGTGGTGAATTTTTACGTCTTGTCATTTTGTCCAGATAAGAGTAAATGAAGGGGCAAGTAAAATACTAAAAGGGTGGCAACAACCCCAGGAAAATATGCTTTAGCCAAATTAGAAGAGATCCAAAATCGTGAGTGGGGAGAAAGGGGATAAAAAGAGGTTCAAAAAGGAAGAAAGAAAAAAGAAAAAAAAAAAAAAAAAAAGAAAAGAATTTTTTTTTTTAAAAAAGAAAACACCTAAGAAAAATGTAAAAATATATATATATATATATTAGATAAACTAGTAAAAAATCGTTAAAAAAGAAAAAGGTAACAGTTAAAAAAAAAAAAAAAATTTTACCCGAAGGCGAGAAAAAAAAAAAAAAATGAAAAAGAAAAAATTAAATTAACTGCAAGACTAAAAAAAATCACAGGAAAAAAGCCATGAGTTCCGTGCTTGGCTTTCTCCTCCTCTGGAATTCTGCTGCTCTCCTTGGTATTGAAACCGCACTCCTTGGTAGGTGAACTTGGTCTCGGCTGGATTTCTTGTTGATCTTCTGGGGGAGGGGCCTGTTGTAGTGATTCTCAAGTGTCTTTGCCCCAGGCGGAATTACACCGCCCTTACCCGGGGCCGGGGTGAGTAATCCGCTCGGGTTTGCTTTCAGGAGCTTTTGTTCCCTGAGCGCTTTCCGTAGAGTTCCAGAGGACGGGAATACAAATGGCGGCCTCCTGGTCTCCGGCCCGGAGGAGCCGAGAGCCCAGGGCCCCACTCCTCAGTGCGCCCTCAGAGAACAGCGCCCAGTTACTCCCGTCTGCCTGACCTCCGGCCGCGCTCCGAGCTCACCGAGCCTGCGACCGGTTCAAGGTAACACGGAGCTGCGAGCTTACTGTCGGCTCTGTCTCTGTAGCCGGCTTTCCCGTTCCAATACCCGCAAGCTCTGCGACACTCAGACACCCCCGATCCTTCTGTGACCCTGCGGGACCTGAGGCCACGCTGACCCCGCGTGGGCTTCGCTCCGGTTTAGCCTCTGGAGCGATGTCCCTCCGCGGAACAGACTTTTAAAAGTCCTGATTTTGTGCGCGGTTGCTCCGCCGCTTGCCGGGAGCCGGCCCCTCCCCCCGGGGTCTATCTTCCCGTCGCTTTGGATTCACTTCTCCGCCGGTCCTACCTTTCAGAAAGTGGTTGTTTTTCTGTTTCCAGAATTGCTGTTCTTCTTCTCTTCGATCTGCCGATGGATTTTCAGGTGTTTGCAATCTTTAGATAAGCTATCTAGCTGATCTCCGGCTAGCTGAAGCAGTCTCAGCTTGCTACTTCTCCGCCATCTTGACTCCTCCCCCACCAAATGGATGTTTGAATATTTTGCCAAGTTTTTAATTGGTTTGTTTATATATTTATCATTATGATCTAAATGCTTGTATCTCCCCAAAATTCATAACCCCCAAAGGTGATGATGGCATTAGTAGAAGGAGATTTTGAGAGGTGTTGAAGTCTTAAGGGTGGAGCCTTTTCCATGAGATGACGTCCACCATAACAGAGGCCCCAGGGAGCTCCCTGACCTCTTCCTCCAGGCGAGGACACAGCGAGAAGAGAGCCGCCTCTGAACCAGGAAGCAGCCTCACCAGGCTAGTGTCTTCATCTTGGACTTCCAGCCTTCAAACTGAGAAACGAATTTCTGTGGCTTTTAAGCCACGCCATCTGTGCTATTTTGTTATAGCGGCCTGAACAAACTGAGACACTTATCATTAGTTTTTAGTGTTCTTTATGAATCCTGTTATAAATTAAAGGACATTAAAGGATAAATGTCCTTTTTCACGTATGTGATTTAACACTTTCTCCCAGACTGGGGCCTGTCTCTTTGTTCTCTAAACAGATTTTTCAGAAGTAGATATTTTTCATTTTGAGGAGCCCAACTTAGCAAGAGTTTCCTCCATGGATTGTACTTTTGATGTTGTATTAAAAGATCCTTGCCTAACTCAAGGTTGCAAAAATTTACTCCTCCATTGTCTTCCAGAAGTTTTTGAGTTTTCAATCTTATACTTCGGTCTATAGTCCATTTCTTCTTTTTCTCCTTTTTTTAAAAGATATTATTTATTTATTTGAGAGAGAGAGAGAGAATGAGAGGAGAGAGGTCAGCGGGAGAAGCAGACTCCCTGCTCAGCTGAGTAGGGAGTCTGATGTAGGACTCGATCCCAGGGCTCCAGGATCATGACCTGAGCTGACGGCAGTTGCTTAACCAGCTGAGCCACCCAGGCACCCTATAGTCCACTTCTATATGGAGCTCATTTCTATATGTCAAAAAAGGTATAGTTTTAATTTCTTTTTTTTAATGTATGGACATTCAGATACTCCCGCACTTTTTTTAGAAAGACTATTCTTTCTCCATTAATTGCATTTGTCCCATTTTCAAGTCAATTATACATATATGTGTGTGGTTCTTCTATTTTGTTCCATTGATCAGTTTGCCTATTTCTACACCGATACAACAATCTCTAGGTTACCATAGCTTTCTAAGAAGTCATGAAATCAGGCAGTATTAATCCTCCAGATCTGTTCTTCGTTTCTAAAGTTATTTTGTCCACTTCTAGTCATTTACATTTCCATATGAGTTCTATTTTTTTAAAGATTGTATTTATGTGTTTGAGATAGAGAGAGAGAGGGAGAGAGAGCGAGCGTGAGCATGCATGAGCACGGGGTGGGGGAGGGGCAGAGGGAGAGGGACAGGCAGGCTCTTTCCTGAGCACAGAGCCTGATGAGAGAGGTTCCATTCCAGGACCCTGGGATCATGACCTGAGCAGAAGTTGGAGGCTTAAGTGACTGTGTCACCCAGAGGCCCCTTCCGTAAAAGTTTTAGAATAAATTTGTCAATAACCAAAAAAAAAAAAAAATCAGCTAGTATCTTGATTGGGATTGCTTTGATTTAATTTCAGGTGAATCAGCATTTTAATAATACTGAGTTTTCTGACCTTTGTACATAATACAGTTCTCCATTTCCTTAGTTCTTCTTTAACTTCTGTCAGCATTTTGTTATTTTTAGTGTGCTGGACTTCCATATCTTTGGACAGATTTATTCTTAATTATTCAAATCTTTTGGTGCTATTGCCAATGTTTTTGCTGGTTTAATTTCAACTTCCAATTATTTGTGGGAAACAGATACAAATACAGTTGACTTTAATATATTGATTTGCATGCTGTAGATTTGTTAAACTACTTATTGGTTCTAATCGTTTTTTAAAGAATTTTTTGGATTTTCTACATTGATGATCACGTCTTTTGTGATGGAGACTTTTTTCTTTTTTTCCCTTACATGGTTGTATTGGTGAGAACCTCCAAAATAAAGTTGAACAGAAGTAATGAGGGTGATCTCCTCATTTCGTTCCTGATCTTTGGGGAGACACACTCAGCCTTCTATCTTTGAGAATGATGTTAGCTATAGTTTCTCATGGGTGACCTTCATCGGTTTGAAGGAGTTTCCTTTTATTCCTAGTGTGTTGAGAGTTTTTATCAGAAGTTTGATGGATTTTATCAACTGTTTTTCCTGTGTCTGTTTAGAAAATCAAATGACTTTTTTTTAAATTTTATTTTTTTAAATTTCTTTTCAGCGTAACAGAATTCATTGTTTTTGCACCACACCCAGTGCTCCATGCAGTATGTGCCCTTCTTAATACCCACCACCTGCCTCCCACAACCTCCCACCTCCCGCCCCTTCAAAGCCCTCAGGTTGTTTTTCAGAGTCCATTGTCTCTCACGGTTCACCTCCCCTTCCAATTTCCCTCAACTCCCTTCTCAAATGACTTTTTAAAGAAAGATTTCATTTATTTATTTGAGAGAGATTGTGAGGGAGAGCATGAGCAGGGGGACACGTAGGGAAAGAGAGGGAAGCAGACTCCCTGCTGAGCAGAAAGCCCAACTTGGGGCTCAATCCCAGGACCCTGGGATCATGATCCAAGCCAAAGGCAGACATTTAACCAGGTGCCTCCAAATGACTTTTTTTGTTTTTTAGGTTTTTAATATGGCTAAGTAACATTGACTTGTTTAGGAATGTCAGTCTAACCTCATCTTCTTAAGAAAACCTCAACTTAGTGATGATGAATGTTTAATATGTAATTTGGATTCTTCTTGCTAAAATTCTGTTTAGAATTAAGCATCTGTGTTCATGAATGAGTATTGGTCTGTAATTTTCTTCTTTGTAATGTCTTTGACTGGTTTCAGTGTCAGGGTAATGCTGGCCTCATAAAATGATTTGGGAACACTCTTCTTGTTTTCAGTTTCTGTAAGAGTTTACATGGAACTGGTACTATTTCATTCTTACATTTTTGGTGAAATTTACTAAGGAAACCATCCAGGCCTAGAATTTTCTTTATGGGAAAGCTTATGAGAAAGGTTTTTTAAAAAAATATTTTATTTATTTATTTATTTTAGAGAGAAGGAGAGAGAGGGAGAACATGAGTGGAGGTAGGAGCAGAGGGAGAGAGACAAAGACTCCATGCTGAGTGTGCAGCTTGATGTGGGGCTTGATCCCAGGTTTCTAAGTTCATGACCTGAGCTGACACCAAGAGTGGAACACCCAACCAGCTGAGCCACCCAGGTGCCCCAACTTTATGAGAAGTTAAAAAAATAATGGATACAGCTCTATTTAGATGACCTATTTTTTTGTGTGTGTGTGGACACTGATCATTTGTGTTTTTCAAGGAATGTATCCATTTCATCTACGTTTACAAGCTCATTGCCATAAAGATAGTCCCCGTACATTCTTGTCCTTCCAACAGCCGTAGAACCAACAGTTAGGCCACCTCTTTAATTCCTGATATGGGAAAAATCTCCCTTCTTTCAGTCTTTAATTAGTCTGCCTCCAGGTTCATCAGTGTCTTGATAGTCTTAAAGAACTAGGTATTGATTTCATTGATTTTCTCTTTCTTTTAAGTTTTCTATTTCCATGATTTTCACTCTAATCTTTATTGTTTCTTTTTTCTGCTTATTTTGGATATTTCATTTGCTTTTCCTTTTCATTTCCCAAAGAGGAAACTTAAGTCATTTATTTGAGAATATGTATTTTTTCAGGTATCGACATATAGAACTAAATACATCCTCCTCCAAGCACTGCTTTGGCAGCATTTCACAAATTTTATCATAGTCTTTTTATTTTTCTACAGCTCAAAATGTTCTCCAGCTTTCTTTTTGATTTTTCTTTTAATGCCTTCATATTATGCACTTTACAAATGTCTAGGGATTTTCCAGAAAGCTGTCTGTTTTGATTTCTTTTTTTTTTTTTTAGATTTTATTTATTTATTTGACAGAGAGAGATCACAAGTAGGCAGAGAGGCAGGCAGAGAGAGAGAGAGAGAGGAGGAAGCAGGCTCCCTGCTGAGCAGAGAGCCTGATGCGGGACTCGATCCCAGGACCCTGAGATCATGACCTGAGCCGAAGGCAGCGGCTTAACCCACCGAGCCACCCAGGCGCCCTGTCTGTTTTGATTTCTAATTTAATTAATTGTAGTCAGAGAACATATTTGTAGGATTTTAATTCTTTTAAATTTAGTGAGATTTGTTTTTTGGCATTAAATATAGTCTATGCTAAAAATTTTGGGGACACTTGGAAAAATCATGTATTCTGCTCCTTATTGGGTGGGTTTTACTATAAATACCAATGAGGTCAATTTGGTGAATAGTGCTATCTAAATTTTTTATATTCTTACTGATTTTATGTCCATTTTATCAATTATTTAAAGAGTATTGTAATACTTGAGTGCAATGGTGGATTTATCTTTTTCTCTTATTTTTCAGTAAAGTAGTATTTTCCTGATTCAGTGCATGCCTGATAATCTTTTCCTGGATGAAAGACACTTTGAATTCTATGTTGTTGGTGCTTGGATGTTCTTGCATTTCCAGAAATGTTCTCGAGCTTTGTTCTGAGGCACAGTTAAGCCACTTACAAATGGTTTGATCCTTTCGGGTCTTACTTTTAATACTTGTTGGGTGGGACAGGAGCAGTGGTCAGTTTGGGGATTATCTCATCTGTGGAGGCAAGAGCCAGCTGAGTACTCTGCCCAGCTTCTCATGAGCCAAGCGGGCTTCTGGTTTGGCTGGTGGAAACAGGGGCTGTCCCAGCCTTGTGTAAGCACTAGGCTTTGTTTTCTAATCCTGTTGGTGGTTGAGAGTTTCCTCAGACAGATAAGCAAACCGATCGGTACACAGCCCAATATTTGAGGGATGTCCCTTGTGGATCTCTGGGGCTGTCTCTCCACATGGCTCTATCCTGTCCCTTCCCCTGCCATGCGAACTCTCATGACCTTATCCCGACTCCTGGCTCTATCTTTCACCTGAGGCTGTTGACGAGTTCCAGCTAGTTCTCTCTCCGGGTCGTAAGCTGTACTTGCTGCAGGGCTCACCTCACTTTTTTCCTGCCAACCAAGGATCATTGTCCTTCATCGCCTGACTTCCAACATCTTGAAAATCATCATTTTCTAAATTTTGTGCATTTTTTTTCCTTTCAAGGAAAAAGACATATTTGATCCCTGTGATGGATTCCACATTGGCCAGAAGCAGAAGACAAGAACCTGTGTCCTTAGGGAAGTGTGGATGTAAGGTGTGGGACCCTGCTCACCCACTGGCCTCTGCTAGGGAGGGACTGGACAGGACTGCTCTCCTCTCCTGTCTGGACTGGTAACTACTGAGACCCAAATGTTATCTCCGTGTATGTATTCTTGAAGTCAGTTTCCAATTTTGTAAAATACAGCTAAGTAACATTAGCTAACACAATTTCTAAATCTACTTATTTTGGGCCATGTAAGCTGCCAAGCTTGGCAATGAGGTGGGCAACTGAGTGAGGTGTCACTGCCTGTGGTTTGGTCATGACTTCTCTCTGGACACGCCCGTCCATCAGCAGGGGCGTGCGCACAGACCAAGGGCTTGAGTACCGCGTTATTGAGCTTGAGGAGTGGATACTCCCTTTCTAACTACAATTTAGTACGAAGTGGGGCTCTTACATTTCCTTCTCACAGTCCCGTGCCTCCTCTTGCTCCTCGTACCCGGCTCAGGGCCTCATGTGTGACTCTGAAACCATTTCTGTGGATGAACCCCGACTGCGGTCTTTATCTGCTATCGGTGCCCCATCACATCTCCCGAACTTACTAATACATCATTGACAAAACCATCAGAAAAGAAATAGGACGCACAGAGACCACTGGTAGCTCTTCAGAACATTCCATATGTTCTGAGATATAGTGTCCTGTTTCTAATTTTGACTGGACAGCAGGGCAGTAGAGGGGACATTTACTCAGCTTTCCCTCAGAGCAGGACACACACCATTTCTAAAGGTTACCAGGCAAAGGGATGGCCCCTCCCTATACATAACACTTCCTTTGTTATTCCTAAATTTCAAAGGTCATTTCAAAAATCTCACAACTAAGATTTTACTTTTTTCTCTATCAGAACTGAATTTCAGAGCCTAGGATGTGAATACTGATTGTGTTAATATAGTCATTCTTCTACCAAGATTATTTCTTACAACTTGTCAGAAGCAGTGTTGGCTAGGTAATAAGTCCAATGCCTGTGCTAATTTCCTCTTAATAAATTCATGTGGGACCATTAGTAGCAAGAGTGCCCAACTCAATCTTCATCTGCTAGAATTCTTAATGTTTGAGTTCCTATCTTCAGACCCCATTTTTCACCAAGCAGTTAGCTTTACTTGTTGGCATCTTGTGCCCCCAAGTTGAATTAATGAAACCTCCGTGGTGGAAAATGCCTTTGATAAATATGGTTTCTCATTTCCCATCCTCTTATGCTTTAATGGAAGGTGCTTCATGGACCTCCTGCTCAGTGTTATTAAATGTGGTGGTTGGACAGACAGAACAAAAGTACATTAGAAGATGGGCACAGTACAGGTAGCGTTTTTAAAAGTGAGATGTGATCAGTACACACTAAAATACACAGATATCAAGGGTTCAGTTTGCTGAATTTTGACAACTGTATACACCTGACTACACCCAAAATAAATGCACAATGTCTCCACACACCCATCAAATTCCACTGGATTCCTTTCCTGTTGACCTCCCTCTCAATGGGGCCCCAGAACCACAGTCCTATCTTGATTACCATATTTTGGTTTTAACTATGTTCATATTTCATGTGTGTGACATTATGTAGTGTGCATAATTAATGCATTTTATGGGTATGGCCCAGTTGGCTATCTGCTTTTTTGTCAATGGACATATGGGTTTTTTTTCCAGTTTTTGTAGCTATTTTTTTTTTTTTTTATATTTAACTCTTTTGTTGGCCTAGGCTTTCATTTTTTTTTTTTTTTTCAGGTAAATGTACTGGAGTGGAATTGCCAGTCTTATTTTGCTCATGAATCTCCAATTTGGACCGGGCTAAGTCCAGAAGCTCAGCTCTTCTCCATACAGTGTCGACTGGGGCATCCTGAAACCTGGATTGCCTTGTGTCTCAGGGATGAAGTTACCAGAAGGTTCATTTACTTCTTATCCAGTGGTTGATATTGGCTGGTATCCAAGACCTCAGCTGGAGCTGACATTCAGAATACCTACGTGTGGTCTCTCCTTGAAGATGCTTCCTTGGGACATGCTGGCTGGTTCCAACAGCAAGCATTCGGAAGGACAAGGTACCAGTGCTTGATATATTTATGACCTGCTTGGAAGTGACATAGTGTCATTCCTCCCATACTCTATTGGTTGTAACAGTCACAGCATTTCACCCAGGTTCAAGGGTAGGGGGGCTAGAACATACATTTTGTACTCAATGGGAATATTATCAAAATCATGATATAGGAATAGTGTGTGGGATGCAGTGTGTTTTGTTTATCATCTTTGGATAATATAATCTCCATAAAGGCGTAAAAGATACTCTCTTTTCTATAAGGCAATATATACCCCCAAACTAAAAAATATTTATTTATACCCTTTTCCTCAATCATCTCACTTGGTTATTAACCTAAAGAAATTAAGAACAAAACACTCTTAAATTAATGTACAAAGATATTTATAACAACATTCTTAACAACAGAAACAGAAATCAATTAGAAAACATGTAAGTGAAATATAGAAAGTTATTTTTTGGTGTAGCTTAAGGTTCCCACTCCTCTTTGATGCCCCTCCTTACAAGAGATGGAAACTAATGTCCCTTCCTCTGAGTGTGTCATGGACCCAATGAGTCATTTATACTCCGTATAACAAACAGTATGTCATCTATGTGACTTTGGAAACTATAACATGAAAGTTGTTGAGACTTAATTTTTGCTTACTCTTTGCTTTTTCTACCTTAGATCTCTCTTGCAAGAAGTTGCCTGCCATATTATGATGAGAGGTCCACGTGGTGAGCCGTGGGAAGTAGCTCTCTCAGAAATGGATTCTCCAGCCTCAGTCAAGCCCTCAGATGACCACTGCCCCCACCTGCCATCTTGAATGCATTGTGACTGTAATACTCCATCTCCCATGTAGAGACTTTGAGCCTGAACCACTGAGCTAAACTGCTCCCAGATTCCTAATTCTCAGAAACTGTGTGAGATAGTAATCATTTGTTTTAAGCTTTAATTTTTTAAGAATAATTTGTGATATGCCAATAGATAACTGCTAAATTTTACAACATTCCACTCAACAGAATGTCATGAGGCTACTGAAAGCAGCGTTTCATAAGATTAGTCTATGATATGGAGAGATATTCATAATATTTCTAACAATATAAGCCAATGAATTCAATATATGTAGTGTAATCTCAATTTCCTTTTAAGATATAAATCTATGCAAAGACAGAAAGATTGAAGGAAAAGAACAATTAGTACTCCGTGAGATTATTAACAATGGTAAAAACAATATCCTTTATTACTTGGTCTGAGACTGAATCCCATTTACTACTTGTGCAATCATATCATGGTTGTATAAATAATAATTATGTCTCTAATCCTCATTGTACTCATCTGTATAATGTAACTAATATATTATTACCTAATTCATGAGGCTTGGGAAGAAACAAATTGAAAATGTATAAAAAGTATTGCATTTCCAGATTGTGATAAGTATTTAATGAACATGAGATAATTTTCACTATTACCATAAGTAGTAAATAATTATTTCTTTAAATCCCATTTTCTAAAATATATTTGTATTATCTTTCTGGCTATTAAAAGTGCTCTTTAGTAGAGTTTCCTAAAATGTTAGTTTTTATAACTTTGTCTTTAAGATACTCTGGCTCCTTCATCCCTTTGCTTCCAGAGTTGGAACGTCTGAAGCCCAGCGGAAGCCCAGGCTAGCAGCACTGGAGGGTCCTGGCTGTGCTGTGACCTGAGTCCTGATGTGCGAGTGAGGAACTGGGGAGTCAGTGGCACGGTGAGATTGTGCTTCGTGGCAGCCTCGGAGAGGAGTCAGACTGTGCACAGCACAGTCCCATCTGTGTACTTGGATAACAAGACCCAACAGCTATTTCTGGAAAGAGAGGACAGCCCAGTCAATGAAGCCTCTTGCCAGCAGTCTCCTGGGTTTGTGGGGATATTTTTACATAAGCAAGAAGCCCCCCTTTGCGTATTACATCCATTTTAGCAGACTGCGTATAAATACGCTCATGAACTCACATTAGTCTTTATTCTGACTTTTTTATTTTTTTATTCTTCCATGTATAAAGGCACTACGACCATCAGTATAGTTGTATGAGAAGAGCATAGTATGGGAGTCTGGGTGGCTCAGTTGGTTAAGTGACTGCCTTCAGCTCAGGTCATGATCCCAGAATCCAGGGATTAAATCCTGCATTGGGCTCCCAGATCCATGGGAGCCCAATGGATCCATGCTTCTTCCTCTGACCTTCTCCCCTGTCATGCTCTTTCTCATTCTCTCTCTCTCAAATAAATAAAACCTTTTAAAAAAGGGGGGCAGCATAGTGCGGATACCCTGGTTGCTCAGTTGGTTAAACATCTGCCTTTGGGCCAGGTCATGATCCCAGAGTATGAGATTAAGCCCTGCATCAGGCTCTCTGCTCAGAGGGGAGCCTGCTTCTCCCATTCCTTCTGCCTCATGTTCTGCCTACCTGTATTCTCTCTCTTTCTGTCAGATAAATAAATAAAATATTTTTTAAAAATAGTATTAACACGTCCTGTTTGTGTTTTAACTAGAATTTCGAGATCATGAAGGTGTGGATCACAACCCCTAGCTCTGTAAATCCAACTTTCCATTATTATTTTTAAAAATAAAAATTGAAAACAAACAAAAATAAGTCTCATTATATAAATGGAGATACTCTACTTAGATTTCCTTGGCAAATATAATTGCAGAAATTTAGTTATAAAAACCAAAATAAATGAGCAAGTGGTATGCTTACCTTTTATTTTCTAATTTAAATTTAATTTAAAAATTTAAAAAATATTTTATTTATTTGACAGAGATCACAAGTAGGCAGAGAGGCAGGCAGAGAGAGAAGAGGAAGCAGGCTCCCTGCGGAGCAGAGAGCCCCATGTGGGGCTCGATCCCAGGACCCTGGGATCATGACCCGAGCTGATGGCAGAGGCTTTAACCCACTGAGCCTCCCAGGTGCCCCTAAATTCAATTTAGTTAACATATAGTGTATTATTAGTTCCAGTGGTAGAATTTAATGATTCATCAGTTGTGTATAACACCCAGTGCTCATTCCATCCAGTGCCCTCCTTCATGCCCATCATCTAGTTACCCCATCCCCCACTGCTCTGCCCTCCAGCAATCCTCAGTTTGTTTCCTCAAATTAAGAGTCTCTTAGTGTTTGTCTCCCTCTCTGTTTTCATCTTATTTTTCCTTCCCTTCCCCTATGTTCATCTGTTTTGTTTCTTAAATCCCACATTTGACTGACTTATTTCACTTAGCATAATAACCTCTAGTTCCATGCAGGTCATTGCAAATGGCAATATTTCATTCTTTTGAATGGTTGAGTAGTATTCCATTGTACACATGTGCCCACCTTCTTTATCTATTCATCTGTTGATGGACATATGGACTCTTTCCATATTTTGGCTATTCTGGACATTGTTGCTATTAACATTGGGGTGTAGGTGCCTCATCAAATCATATGTTTGTATCCTTTGGATAAATACCAAATAGTGCAAATTCTGGGTTATAGGATAGCTTTATTTAAGTTTTTGAGGAACTTCCATACTATCTTCCAGAGTGGCTGTACCAGCTTGCATTCTCACCAACAGTATAGGAGGGTTCCCCTTTCTTCACATCTTCACCAACATCTGTTATTCCCTGAATTGTTAAATTTAGCCATCCTGACCAGTGTGAGATGGTATCTTACATTGTGGTTTTGATTTGTATTTCCCTGATGCTGAGTGATGTTGAGCATCTTTTCATATGTCTGTTGGCCATCTGGATGTCTTCTTTGGAGAAATGCCTGCCTATGTCTTCTGCCCATTTTTATTGACTGGATTTTTTTGTTTTGGGGTGCTGTTGAGTTTGATAAGTTCTTTATAGATTTTGGATAGCCCTTTATCTGATAAGACATTTGCAAATATCTTCTTCCATTCAGTCTCAAACATACAAACTAACCTTACATCTAAAGGAGCTGGGAAAAGAACAGAAAAGCTTCAGAAAAGCTTCTGCACAGCAAAGGAAACAGTCAAGAAAACAAAGAGGCAACCCACGGAATGGGAGTAGATATTTGCAAATGACAGTACAGACAAAAGGTTGATATCCAGGATCTATAAAGAACTCTTCAAACTCAACACACACAATAGAGACAATCATATCAAAAAATGGGCAGACTCCACTCCAAAACTGCTAGAACTTATACAGGAATTCAGTAAAGTGTCAGGATATAAAATCAATGCACAGAAATCAGTTGCATTTCTCTACACCAACAGCAAGACAGAAGAAAGAGATATTAAGGAGTCAATCCCATTTACAATTGCATCCAAAACCATAAGATACCTAGGAATAAACCTAACCAAAGAGACACAGAATCTATACTCAGAAAACTATAAAGTACTCATGAAAGAAATTGAGGAAGACACAAAGAAATGGAAAAATGTTCCATGCTCCTGGATTGGAAGAATAAATATTGTGAAAATGTCTATGCTACCTAAAGCAATCTACACATTTAATGCAATTCCTATCAAAGTACCATCCATCTTTTTCAAAGAAATGGAACAAATAATTCTAAAATTTATATGGAACCAGAAAAGACCTCGAATAGCCAAAGGGATATTGAAAAAGAAAGCCAACGTTGGTGGCATCACAATTCCGGACTTCAAGCTCTATTACAAAGCTGTCATCATCAAGACAGCATGGTACTGGCACAAAAACAGACACATAGATCAATGGAACAGAATAGAGAGCCCAGAAATAGACCCTCAACTCTATGGTCAACTAATCTTCGACAAAGCAGGAAAGAATGTCCAATGGAAAAAAGACAGCCTTTTCAATAAATGGTGCTGGGAAAATTGGACAGCCACATGCAGAAAAATGAAATTGGACCATTTCCTTACACCACACACAAAAATAGACTCAAAATGGATGAAGGACCTCAATGTATGAAAGGAATCCATCAAAATCCTTGAGGAGAACACGGGCAGCAACCTCTTCGACCTCTGCCGCAGCAACATCTTCCTAGGAACAACGCAAAAGGCAAGGGAAGCAAGGGAAAAAATGAACTACTGGGATTTCATCAAGATCAAAAGCTTTTGCACAGCAAAGGAAACAGTTAACAAAATCAAAAGACAACTGACAGAATGGGAGAAGATATTTGCAAACGACATATCAGATAAAGGACTAGTGTCCAGAATCTATAAAGAACTTAGCAAACTCAACACCCAAAGAACAAATAATCCAATCAAGAAATGGGCAGAAGACATGAACAGACATTTCTGCAAAGAAGACATCCAGATGGCGAACAGACACATGAAAAAGTGCTCCATATCACTCGGCATCAGGGAAATACAAATCAAAACCACAATGAGATATCACCTCACACCAGTCAGAATGGCTAAAATCAACAAGTCAGGAAATGACAGATGCTGGCGAGGATGCGGAGAAAGGGGAACCCTCCTACACTGTTGGTGGGAATGCAAGCTGGTGCAGCCACTCTGGAAAACAGCATGGAGGTTCCTCAAAATGTTGAAAATAGAACTGCCCTATGACCCAGCAATTGCACTATTGGGTATTTACCCTAAAGATACAAATGTAGTGATCCAAAGGGACACATGCACCCGAATGTTTATAGCAGCAATGTCCACAATAGCCAAACTATGGAAAGAACCTAGATGTCCATCAACAGATGAATGGATCAAGAAGATGTGGTATATATACACAATGGAATACTATGCAGCCATCAAAAGAAATGAAATCTTGCCATTTGCAACAACATGGATGGAACTAGAGCGTATCATGCTTAGCGAAATAAGTCAAGCAGAGAAAGACAACTATCATATGATCTCCCTGATATGAGGAAGTGGTGATACAACATGGAGGCTTAAGTGGGTAGAAGAATAAATGAAACAAGATGGGATTGGGAGGGAGACAAACCATAAGTGACTCTTAATCTCACAAAACAAACTGAGGGTTGCCGGGGGGAGGGGGTTGGGGAGAAGGGGGTGGGATTATGGACATTGGGGAGGGTATGTGATTTGGTGAGTGCTGTGAAGTGTGTAAACCTGGTGATTCACAGACCTGGGGATAAAAATATATGTATATAAAAAATATATGTTTATAAAAAATAAAAAATTTAAAAAATAAATAAATAAATAAATAAAAATCTTAAAGTTCTTAAATAAAAAAAAAAAAATGGGCAGAAGATATGAACAGAGACTTCGCCAATGAAGACATACAAATGGCTATCAGACACATGAAAAAATGTTCATCACTAGCCCTCAGGGAGATTCAAATTAAAAGCATACTGAAAAACCACCTTACACCAGTTAGAATGGCCAAAATTAGCAAGACAGGAAACAACATGTGTTGGAGGGGATGTGGAGAAAGGGGAACCCTCTTACACTGTTGGTGGGAATGCAAGTTGGTGCAGCCTCTTTGGAGAACAGTGTGGAGATTCCTCAGGAAGTTAAAAATAGAACTTCCCTATGACCCTGCCATTGCACTACTGGGTATTTACTCCAAAGACACAGATGTAGTGAATAGAAGGGCCATCTGTACCCCAATGTTTATAGCAGTAATGGCCACGGTCGCCAAACTGTGGAAAGAACCAAGATGCCCTTCAATGGACGAATGGATAAGGAAGATGTGGTCCATATACACTATGGAGTATGATGCCTCCATCAGAAAGGATGAATGCCCAACTTTTGTAGCAACATGGACGGGACTGGAAGAGATTATGCTGAGTGAAATAAGTCAAGCAGAGAGGGTCAATTATCATATGGTTTCACTTATTTGTGGAGCATAACAAATAGCATGGAGGACATGGGGAGATGGAGAGGAGAAGGGAGTTGGGGGAAAATGGAAGGGGAGGTGAACCATGAGAGACTATGGACTCTGAAAAACAATCTGAGGGGTTTGAAGTGGCGGGGGGTGGGAGGTTGGGGGAATTAGGTGGTGGGTATTGGAGAAGGCACAGATTGCATGGAGCACTGGGTGTGGTGCAAAAATAATGAATACAGTTATGCTGAAAATAAATAAATCTTTAAAAAAGGAAAAAAAAAAGAACAGAAAACAAAACCTAAACACAGCAGGAGAAGAGAGAAGGGAGATACTCCCTGTTTATTAATGATCACTCTTCCCTCTAAAAGCAGCTATGATACATTTACATCTTCTCTTGTGTACTCTTGTGTACTCACTTCTCGTGAGCACTTTGGGATGGCACTCTGCCTTTCAGCAATAATGAGGATGTGATGGAATTTCTTCCTGTCCACCAGAGACTAGCACAGAGTTCTAAACAGAGCATCCCCAGGTGCATGTGGATTTAAATTTATTCCTGCTTCATCCTTTTGTTTATCCACTGAATTGAAAATGCCTTGCTGAAGTCAAGACACTCTGTATCAACAGCTTTCTCAGGATATTCCATTCCAGCAAGCCTGTCAAGACACAAACAGAAAACCAACATGTGAGGTTGTTCCTCTAGGTATCAATGACTATTAGTTACTAAAAATAGTGGTTACTAGAATTACTAGCACTAGTGACTACTCCTGCTGGTGTCTGACATTGTCCCCACTTACTGGTTCTTCTAGAACTTTTCATAGGACCAGTTACAATTTAAAAATATCTTATGCTAAGAATTTAGTTTTTCTTTATAAAAGATACTTAGCAATATTTCAACAATTACTTAATGTGCTCTGAATCATATCATAAATTTGTTTCTGTGGACCAGACTGCAGCTCATCTTCCCTAGACATCAAGTGTCTTCTTAGTACATGCTCCTCTATTTTCAAGATCCCTCTAGTGATGTTTATTCCGTCTTTCCCACTGAAGGTCAAAGACATGAATGTGCATTTCATGGGTGTGGTTGTCTCCTTTCAAGAGTCAAATCCCGTCTGGTTATGCCAATTTGTAGTCATTTCCTAAGGCCTTCAAGATTTGTCTATCATATTTTACACAAAATTTATCATGGTTCTTATCTGGAAAGTTAGTTCAACACAAGGGATTCCTCTGGGAAGGAGTTCTAAGAGGGAAGGAATGGAGAAAGCACATCTTTATTTTTTAAAGATATTTACTTACTTATTTAGGGAGCTTATATGAGTGGGGAGGGGGACAGAGGGAGAGGGAGAATCTCAAGCAGGCTCCGTGCCCAGCATGAACTGAAACCAAGAGTCAGACACTTAACCCACTGAGCCACCCAGGCACCCTGAGAAGGCACATCTTCTTAATGTAGTTCCTATAATATTTCTGTTTTTAAATTGTAGTGATTGTATTAATAAAAAAATATAGCTAGTTTTCATTATTCTCAATAGTTATATTCTATAAAGTGGCCATAGTTACTGCATTAGTGAATACTGAACATTGGTTCCTTGACACATAGAGAGCTAGTTTCCTGTGAGCCTACATTTTAAGCAATCAATCAACACACAATCTTTTTGTGTCCCTATTACAGACATCTTCTTTGGTGTACTATGTTGATTATTTAACATTGAAATCATGGCCAGCAGCACTACACCTCATGCCTGGATGAAGCTGACCTCACGTATCTATTGTCTCCGTCAGGCACATCCCAGCCTCCTTGGGCTTAAGAGCCAGACCACACCTCGGTGTTATGCTTGGGGGTAAGCTTACACAGCAAAATCACCAAAAGAAAAAAAAAAAAGCCCCCAAACACAAACACAACACAGCATATATTAGAAAAAGCACCCTTGTTGTCAGTAGGAAAGGTAAAACGGAAAGGCAGAATGTTGTCTTGTTAGGCCACAAACATGCTGTGAGTACTAATTTGGAAGTTATTAATAAATTTTAGGAAGTTCAATTTTTTTCCAGACTTTATTTGACCTTCTGCTTCATTTTGTATCATTGCTGTTCTTGTGTTCAAATTCATTGATTTTTTACAGTATTTAATTTTTTTAACCACCCAGTGAAATTTTCCCAATACTCAAAGTAGAGAATTTATTTATACATGGAACTTTTCATGGGTTTGACTCGTTTTCATCTCTACAAGTTATGTGTAGTTAGCTTTTCTTTATGCCCCTAATTGTTCTTCTCTTTGTATTCATATTTTCTGAGCATAATATAAAAACTGTTTTCAAGTCTTTTTGTGCTAATTTTTAATCTCTCTTGTTTCTGAGTCTGTTTTATGGGCTTCTTTTTCTCCTGGTGATGGGTGGAATGGTTTCATGCTTATTGTATTACCTACTTATTTTTGATTGAATTCATTGTGAATTTATAATTTTGAGTTCTAAGTATTGCCTTACTGCTTGAAAACTTGTTGGACTTGAGTGGGAATGTAACCAGGCACTTTACAACTTATGGATCAGCTTGTACCTTTTGAAGCTTGGTTTTAGGAGTTTATTTGAATACATCTAGAGTAGCTTTTACTTTAGGGCTATTTTATGCCTACTTCTCTCTGGGTGACTTCTATACGCGTATGATTTCCTGGGATCTCTACTAAAATGCCCAATGTATTCAACAAGAGAGCTTCATACTGTCTCGTCAGGAATACAAGTACTTCTTGCCTTTGCATGGGCATTTTTATGCTTCCCTGCTAACGGTTCAGAACCAGAACTAGTTCTCCCAGCCCCAGGGGATTTCTTCTCTTACTTGAGCAAATGAGATTCAGCCAAAGACTCAAAGGGACACTCTCTCCCTCTACTCCGTTACCTGCCATGCGTATCTCACCCCCCTCTGTCTCCTTCAACTGCTGTCCCTCTCTCTAGAACTCTGTAAGACTGCAATTTTCTGCTTGGGTCCCTCTCCCCAGATGGAAGCCTAGAAGTTCCCTGCAGGTAGGAAGTGGTGACAGGGGTCTTTTTGTTGTTTCCTTCTCTTTGGGTTCAGAGTTCTGTGCTGCCTATTGCCTGATCCTTGGACATATTTTGTCTAGTTCTTATTTCTACTTGTTTGTGGCGGGTGGGCACGTCCCACACCAGTTATCTTTAAAAGGGTGTAAGTCTACGCTCCTTCACAAATTTTTAGTTTTATTTCTCATCTCTAGATTTTTTTTTATCCCACTTAGCTTTGATTTTTGTAAAAGATATAATCTAGTATTTAAATTTTACATGTTTTTTTTCTTTTTTTGGATAACTACTTTTCCTCATACTTTTTCCTAAATATGCCGGCATTTCTCCACTGACTTGCAAAGCTGCCTCTGCCATAAACCAGCTTTCTACATGTGTGTGAGGGTCTATTTCTGGGCTCTCCATCATGCTCTCTTCGTCTCTTTTTTCTATTCCAGTGCTAACATCACACTTTCAGTAACTTTTATTTTATAGAAAATCTTGATACCTAAATCTTTCTAGCCATGGCATATTCTCTCACTTCATTTAGTTATCACTTATTTTATGTCTTTTAATAATATTTCATATTTTACCTGCAAAGCTATTGCATACCTATTGCTAGACTTAATCCTTGGCAATGTATTTGTCATTTTGTAAATAGTATTTTTTATAATAGACTTTCTGTTTGTTGATAGTTATTTAGAATGCAATCCACTTTCATGGATTGACTTTATATCTAGCAAGTTTCTGAGTTTTCTTTAATTCCAATAATTTAGCTCTAGATGCTCTAGGGTTTTCTATGAATACAAACCTATTGACACGTCTAGCCTTTAATATTTACCTCTTTATTCTTGATTAATAGTGTTGTCTTAGATACCCAGAAAAAAAAAATTGAAAAAAGAAGTAGTGAAAATAGGACTTTTGTTCTTGTTCCTGGCATTCAGAGAAAATTCTGCCATCATTTTACAATTAAATATGGAAATACTTATTATAATACTTATTATAATAAGGAAAATGCTCTACTTTCTAGATTTTAAAAAAGCTTTATTTTGAGTATAATTGAATAGAACTGAATTAAGTATAATTATGGTATGTCTTAAATTAATTGTTTTCCATCTACATTTTAAATCACAATAGTAGATTTTATAATGTTGATCATCCTTGTGTTCTTGGTATAAAACCACTATGTTCATGATGTATTATTTTTTTAATGTACCACTGGATTTAGTTTGCTAATATATTGAATATTATTGCTTCCATGATCAACAGTGAAACTAGCTTACAGCATCTTTTTCTTATAGTGTCCTTGTCTCTCCTTTGAACAAACATTATTAGATTTGAGCCTGTTTTTTTTAATCCATAGTCCTTGGGATCATTTCTACAATGTTAGAATATCTGTTTCTTGAATTATTGGTAGAATTTTTACTTGAAGAGCTTTTTATGTTTTGATCGACCTTGGTGTTTTATGAAATTTTAAATATTGTTCTATTTATTGACAGTTATATTTCTACCCAGGTTGTTTTGTTTCCCCCTGAGTTGCCTTAATATAATTATACCCCATCCGAGGACACTGTCTTCTTAATTCCTTTCTTCAAATTTTTTTTTTCATACTGTACCTGGTAATTTTTCATTTTTAAAAACCTTGGGAATTTATATTTTCTAAAACCTTTTTGCTTTATCAGTTTCCTCAATTTTTTATATTTTATTTTTTCTCAAATAACTATCTTCTTGAGTTTTTGTCTCTTTTTAAAAATATATATATATGTTTTGTTAATTTCTGCTGTTCTTTTATAATCTTCTACTTTGTAGATGCTTATTCATTTGCTTTTTTCTGTAATATATTGAGGTTAATAGTAATGTATTTTCTGTCAATCTTCTTTGCTAATATTGGTATAATTCCAAATGTCTTTATAGTTTTTTTTGAGAAGTAGCATTTTTATTATCACTTATTTCTAGATATATTCTAATTTTGACTATACTTTCTACTTTGAGTCATGGGTTCTTCCCATGTTTGCTTTGAAACAGCCTAATATGAATTATCATTTTTTTAAAATAAATTAGTTTAGTTGCACTGTGGTCAGAAGAAATAGTCTGTGAAACTCACTGTGATTTGTTTAATATTGATAACAAAATCAATATTAACAAATGTTCCAATATTAGTAAATGTTCTATAGATTTTTTTAAGTCAAGATGTTTTATAATTGCAACATTAAGCTAGCCTATATCCTATCTTTACTACATTTATTTATGTCTCAATTCCTGGAAGAGATAGTCTTAATAATCCTCTACAGTAATAACACATTTTTCATTTTCCACCTATAGTTGTGTCAGTTTTTGCCCTTATATGTCCTGAAGCTCTGACAGAGATGTGAACTCTGTCTTACATGTCAATATTTAGAATTTCCCTGAAGAAACTTACTATTGTCATTATGTTGATATTTTTATCTTTGATGATGATTTTTGTCTTAAAGTTTACTTTGTCCTATGTTAACAAATATTTGTTTTGCCTAATATCTCTTTTGCTTTGACTACACTTGGTTTAACTTGGTCTACCCTTGTACATTCAACAGCTCTGTGTTCTGCTTCATTCAAATGTGGGTACAGAACTTGAGTAGACATTTCTCCATGGAAAATACACAAATAAGCCTGTGAACAGATGTTTGACATCACTAATCATTAGGGAAATGCATATCATGTCCATTGGGATGGTTGTTCAAAAAAAGAAAACACAAAGTAGCAAGTGTCCTCCAGGATATGGGATAGTTGGAACCCTTGCATACTGTTGTTGAGAATGAAAATAATACAGTTGCTGTGGAAAACAATACGATGTTTCCATAAAAGATAAAAATAGAACTACCATATGATTCAGCAATTCCACTCCTGGGTATACACCCAAAAGAATTGACTGTCAAAGTGATTTTTTTTTTTTTTTATTTGACAGAGAGAGCTCAAAAGTAGGGAGAGAGGCAGACAGAGAGAGGAGGAAGCAGACTCCCTGCTGAGCAGATAGCCCGATGCGGGGCTCGATCCCAGGACCCTGGGAGCCAAAGGCAGAGGCTTTAACCCACCGAGCCACCCAGGCACCCCCAAAGTGATTTTTTTTAACATCAACATTCATAGCAGTGCTATTTACAGTAGCTAAAACACAGAAGCAATACAAATGTCCATCAACAGATGAATAGATTAGCTAAATGTGGTATGTACATTTAACGTGATCTTATTTAGCCTTAAAATGAAGGGAATTTTGGCACCAGCTACAACATGGATGAACATAGAGGACATAATGTCAAGTGAGATAAGCCAGTCATGAAAAGACAAATCCTGCATGACTTCACAGACATGAAGCACCTGCATTAGTCAAAACCATAGATGCCAAAAGGAGATTGACGGGGGCTGTCCAGAGGAGTGGGAAGTTATGTTTCAATGGCTGTGGCATTTCAGCTTCACAAGGTAGAAGGTTTTGGAGATGGGTCGTCGTGATGGTAGTACAACATTATGGACTTAAAAATGGTTAATATGGTAAATGTTATGTTATGTGTGTTTTATAATAATAAAACACAGGAAAAAAATGTAGCATTTCCCAAATTGATTAACCACAGAAATCCTCCAGATCACCACTACTGCTAGCAGCACTCTAATGGCCATAGAGAGCCCAGGCGAGGTCTAGAAATGGTGCTCAGACAGGGGCATACTATCCTGACCCTAAAATCAGGCCAAAACCATTTCTTCTCAAGACTCTCAAATTAGGTCTTTAGTTCTTTTCAGAGAGCAAAACCAATACATTTCATGTTGTATGGGATTAGGGAGATATCCTCCACACAGTACCCTAACACACACACACACACACACACACACACACACACACACACATACACAGGCAGAGGGAGAGAGAGAAAGAGAGTCATTATTTCCTTTCCAAAGCAAGAAGTGCTGCTCCTCTTAGGTTAGTTACTTGGCCTTCAGTTCCATGGGAAGGACAATTCTTCTCCCCACAGTCCAGACAGATGATAGAGAAAGCCCGTCCTTCCTCAGGAGCTTCATCTCCCCCACAGATAAGTGAACATTCGCACTGTGCTCTTGCACAACCAAGACATGTCCCAAAGAAGAGCTCATGCGAATCTGGATGATATTACTATGCCATCCCATAGCACGGATTCTTCACGCCATCCAGAACACTTGGGTAGTACTTGGGTAAAACCGACGTGAATTTTGCTAGTATTCTCAAGCTGGCTGGGCAAAGGACAACTTCCTGAACCTGCGGTAGATGGACATCGCTGACGAATGAGACCTCTAAGGCCAGCCTGGCAGATCCAGTCGTCCCTCCCCCCTGACCTTCCTCCTCCTCACTACAAGCCCTGGGTGTGCAGGTGACGCTGGGAGGCTCCGAGGGAACTGCCGCAGGGGGTAAACCCATGCTTCTTGGTTGAAGGGAGTGGAAAATGCAGAAAACAAAAGGGTGGAAACCCACAGGAAGAGAACATGTAAGTGTGTTCAGAGAAAGAAAACCACACACTCTTCCCAAGGACGAGCTCTTGGAAGGAGGAGAAGACAAAGGACGAAGGGCGAGTGCGGGAGGCCCTTCAAGGGACCAGGGCAGAGCTGAGAATGACTGCAGGAGTCCAGCAGGGGACACTTTGTCTGTCTTTGAATCTTGGCTGAAGTGAGGTGTGGACAGAGGACAGCTGGGTTTAGCGGCAAGCCTGTGGGGAGCTCTGCAGAGGGACGCACATGGCATCCAGAGGGGAGAACACGGCAGAGACAAGGGGATTTCACAGCAGGTTTCCATGCTGGAATCAAATAACTTTAATTGCATTTAACAGAAGATTTTAGGTAGGTAGCAGAGGGTCAGTTAATAAGCCAGCTTAGAGCCAAGAGCTGGGGTTTTATTAAATTTTAGAGGCAGTACTGAGACCATGTGAGACACTGTCAAAAGAAGTCAAGATCAAGATGAGGCCTGCTGCAGAGAATTCTTTCTTCTCTGCCATGCCAGCCGGAGCTCTGGAATATGAGAAATAGGACCGGGTTTGAAAAGTCTCCCTGGCAGCTGGTAGGAGATGGGCGTTGGGGAGGGAAGAATTGACCGTGAAGTAGGACACAGACAGAGGGAGTTCGAAAACAAACAACCAAATAGACAAACAGAGTCAAGTGTGATGGGTTAAGGACACAGAGAAGTCACCCAATGGTAACCTTCCATGGAGACCTAGAAAGGCTTGCAGGTCTCGGGTATGTAGTTGGGGACCACACGTGGACAAAGTAGTCACGGATTTATTTGCTCACTCGAAGTTTACTGAGCAGCAAACATTGCACTAAGCAGTAAGACACAAATGTGTGTCACAAAAATAATCCTGGACCCTCTGGGTATTCACCGTCTAGAGGAACACACAGACAGGTGACAGTCAGTAACAGCAGGTGTCTTTAGAGCGACGACAGAGCTGGGGGCAGGATACCAGGGAGCCTTACCAAGTCTGGAATGGGGGGCAAGTAATGGTTTCTTCAGGTGCTAAGAGGGAGTGAGAGCCCAGCCCTCCCTTCTCTAGGGCGGCTGATGCCAGCGGTCTTCCTCTCCATCAGGGCTTTGACACTGGTACCCCGGGAAGGCAACGGATGCTCTGTCTTTGCAGGAACATCCCTGGCGAATGACTTGATCATGGAATTCCTTGGGGGGCAGTTTGATACATGAATGCAGAGCGTAGGGGGTGAGCTTGATGTGCGGAGGAAAAGACCACGGAACCCAGAGGGTAGGGCAGCAGTCACACTGAACACTGGGCTGCCATCAGTGGGTGGCTGAGGTGCAGGATGGCCTTGGCAACAGTTAATGGGTTAATATTCTCATCTTGCAGGTGCCTCATAATAGCACACGGCAGGCACGATTCTCAGCTGGGCATCTGAAAGATCTGGGCTTCCAGTCTTCTCTCTTGCTGTGGTTTCCTTTCACCAAGGCGCAACCCAGTTCCACGTACGGTGGACCTTCGTGGCTCGTGATCCGGCCCCGGGTGGCGCACTAATTGGCGGTGGTGTGGCGCGTTCCGGATGCTTCTCCCCTCCCCCTAGAGTCGCTTCACCCCTTGAGGCTGCAGCCTTCCCACCTGAACCGGACAGAAATATGGACCTGCTCACAAGCCCACACATGCCCACCCTGTGGCCACACAGCAGGGCTCCCTCCTGGTTTCTCTTCTCCGCTTTACCTTTCCTCCCGCAGGTCTCGCCCCCCCCCCCCCCCAGCAAAATTTATTATTACATTTTCTGAGCTGCTGCTTAGGTCCTGAAAAGCAACCTTCCATTTCTTTTCTTTCTTAACTCATTAGCATCTTATTGAAAAATGGTCCAAATTTCTCTTCCTGTTCTTCTGCCTGTAATTACACTGGATCGTTTCCATTCCATCTTTATCACCTTCACGGTATTTATTCTGTGCCCCTTACAGAAATTACAGACGGTGAGGGGTTTTCGGTTTACCAGGAGATAAGCACTATGTCCAAAAAAGAGCAACCTGGTAAGAATAAATGGTGAAATATAGAAATGTCCAGAAAATGTCGGCAGTTGCTCTATTTTTAGTTTCCTGGAGGCAGAGCTTGAGTCAAGGATTCAGGAAGAAGTGTAGGTTTGGGCAAAGCAGGAGTCGCTGCGAGTGGTTGGAGAAGTGGGGGATTAAGGGAAGACGGTCAGCCAACAGCATCACCAGGCCTGCTGACCCCCACGTAAGTGTTCTAGGAAAAGTTGGGGACACGCAGCCCAGGGTGAGCCCACCCACCAGGGAGCAGAGACCTGCTGCTCCTGGATTCCTAGCAGTCATGATTGGAGGCATGCTGACCCCTCACAATTGCTGTCTGTGTGCAGAGTTCCTGTCCTTCCCTTTGGAAGGAGCTCTGAGCTGCTGAGATGTGCACAGTGAGACAGCAGTCCAGGGAGGTATGCTTTTGGACCCTGGTAAGCCCTGGCCGCATGGCTACCACCCACTGGGCCTTGGGCAGAGCTGGCCACCCTGTGTCTCCCTGCTGCTCTCTTAGCTGCTGTGGCTACAGAAAAATCACCCGACCTCCAGGACCACAGCTTTCTTGGGGAGAGAGCCACACAGTCCTTCCATCTCTGAACTGGAGTGAAGCTTCATTTAACAAAATGCATTTCTTCCTGGTCCTCTGTGCTCCTCTTCCCTGGCTCTCCTGGCTCTGCGTCTGCCACAATTTCAGAGTACAGAATTTGTATTCCTGCTCTTGGAGGACTGCAGCATTAAAACACAAAACAAAACAAACAGAAAGAATACAAGGAAGTCTCCTCCACAGTCAAGGTCACCCGGCTCCTCCGTAGAAACGTCGGTGCGTCCCCAGCTATCCCGTGGTCCCTCGGTGGTTCTTCCGGCTGAAGGTGCCCGCCCAGAAGATCAGTTTAGCCTCTGACACCTGCTCACCCATGGGTCTCAGCCAGATGAATTGTGGGTGTCTTTAGAATCCCATCTTTGCGGCTGGCGGGGGTTGGATGTGTGCCTTCGCCATCAGGCCCCCTGTACGTTGTGCCTCTTCTCGCCACATCCCCAAACATACCTGCAGCATGCACACTGGCCATGAAAGGGCACATTGTACACTGCAGCAAAAATGCGTTTTTTGCACGGATTAAACGTGTCTACAGTTTTGAAATGGGCAGAGACATTGCCTCATGTTTCCCCAAGCCCCTCTCCCTTCTGCCGGGGCACCGGCCACACTGTGTTTCCAGCGTCCTCTGCATTTAGGTGTGATCAGGTGACAAAGTCCTGGCCACAGAGTACTGGGAAGTGACAGGTGCCACTTCGTGGACGGGCCCATGAATCTCCATCCCTATGTGCCCCAAGGAAGGCAGAATCCCTGATGGAAGGAAGCTGGGTACCAGCTCGCAGAAGCATCTCATTGGACCTCACATGAATGAAATGAACTTGTCTTGGGTTAGGCCACTGAGGTCTTGGGGTCCAATCAGTTGCTGAATCAGCTAGAGTCCCCAAGACACAGATGGCACTCTTCTCTAATGCAGTCTCCTCTGGGAAGCAGCTGGAGTTTCATGACCCACTAGGAAGTTCAAATTGACCTGCATGTCTATGGGAGGTCTTTAGCACCACACTCCCTTTGCAAATTCCCTTAATGCCAGGAAATTCTAAAACTCATGTGTAGCTTTTCACTTTTCTGAAATAATTTCTAGCTCTTACGCCTTCTTTTCAGGGCCCATGTCAATTAAATTCAACTCTCATCTCGTGTTCACCCATTCTGTGTGTAAGCACGAGGCCGTCCACAGAGATGGGTAGCCTTATATTGCTGACTTCACCTATTGTTCCCCAGAACTGGGAGCGTCTGTGCAGAGCTGTTAAATAATGCAATTAACAACCCGCCTTATGCCAGGCTCTGTGCTGAGCATCGCGCTCGGTACTTGCAATTAAAATTCAAATAAAACGTAGTCTCTCACCTTCCGGAGCTTGCAGTCAATGGCACACTGTGAGAGGCTGTGGAAACCTGGAGAATCATCTTGTGCTGGGGTCAGACCTCGCCCTGTGTCTCTCAGCTTTGTAATGGAAACATGGGGTTCTCCATCCACGAAGAGTGACTATCTGGGGGATTGGCAATATTGTGATCAATCGTTTGGTTGTAGAATCAAACGAAATATAGTGGGCACATGCCCTCACACACAGCAGATGTCCACTGCAGGGAAAGTATTATTTTCAATAGCTGGAACTAAATAGTTGGGTAGCGGTTTGGTTTCGACAAATGTTGGCTGCAGGGGAATGAGTACGGGTGTTGAGCCTGCTAGGGGACACCCGGGCAGCCTGGTGGTCAGGTGGTGTCCTGAGGGAAGTGGTGACTACATTGAGTTCAGGAGCTAAGCATGAGTTAACCGGCGGCGGGAGGAACAGGGATGAGAGAGATTATCCTTTACAAAGGACAGGGGGAGGACATGAAATTCCTGGGGACCACCTTGCTTGGAAAAGATCTGAGTGGATGTCACCTTAAAGTGGGTCGCAGTGTCCCCAAACACTGAGATGATACCAAAGGACAAAGGAAACACAGTAAGAAGACGATGATGAGTGAATGGCCCAGAACCTTCGGAGGGCAGAACTTTCCTTTGCAGGTCTAAGTTGCTTCTTTTTGCATTTAGCTCATGTGAGGTTAAGGCTGGACAAAGGTGGGCAGACCCAACGTTCATTTGGCTTCTGGGACCCAAAGCTGCATCAGCAAGAATGAGACGGGCTCTATGGCCGTGGGGTGGGAGCAATAACAGTGATGGTAGGAACTCTAGCAACAATAGCAAAGTCAGTTAGTACTGGGCAAGTGCCCCACTCTGGTTGTATTTCATTAGCTGCTTTACTGTGCACTGTGTTACTGGTTCTACTTTGTTGCCTATTCTACAGTTGTACCTTCTTACAGTTTGCGCCTGGGGCTTAGTGGTTACACAATTCGCCCCACCGCCTGCAATTGCTAACAGCAAGATTCACATCCAAGACACAGTGACCAAACCCTGTTGCCCATCACTCACCTGGTCTGCACAGATTGCAGGGGGCGGACAGGGTGCCCTCACCGGGGGGTGTCTGGGAAGGCGGGTGGGAGGAGCAGGTAACCATCAACCTCATGGAGAAGGGATTGGAGCCTTGGGAACATTCCAAAATCCCAGCCAAACCTGCAGCCCTTCCAAGAGCCGTCTCACCACCAACAAAACCACTGTGGCTGAGGGCGTGTGGGCAGAGGTGCCCTCTTGTAGAAATTGATTTATTAATTCTGCCATTTTTGCAAACGCTCCTTGAATGCTTTTGACACTCTAGACTCCACGCTGGGGATCAGGACCCAGGAAGATCCTCCTTACCCTCCAGAAGCTCGCAGCGCTGTGTGTCCGGCCGGCTAAGCTCGCTGGGCCCTGGGGCACTGAAGGCGGATGGTGCAGGAACCAGCCCCCAAAACCAACACAGGCTCTCCGAGGCAGCTCTCTGGGCTGCTCATGAAAAGCCATGCAGATGTCTGTTCCAGAAGCAAGCTAGCATCTCAGGAGGGCACAGGGGTGACAAAGCAGCTTCAACCTGTAGTGCGGGGAGCCAGGACAGGGGACAACTAGTGATGACAGGAGTCAGCGCGGGTTGGGGTCGTTGGTGCCCGTGCAGTGTGTGGGGGCAGGGGAAGATCTAACAGGAAAATCCGCAGTAACTGCCGGTGGTCCGCCCCGGGGAGGGGGACTCACACCAAACACGGACTCCCCACTGCAGAAGGACGCGCCCCACTGTAGGTCAGAGGTAAAGAGGCAGGATGCGCGTGGTCAGCTCCGCACGACCCAGGAGAAGGAAGAGGGAGGTCAGGATGGACAGCTGGACACCTCCGCAGTCGCTGGGCCCTGTTAATGATGAGGTTGGTTTGCTTTTTAAATCCAGCAACGGAAAATAAAAAGAAATTTCATGAAGAATGTACATGCTAATCACTTTGAAGCTGGAGGCCCTTTGGTGACTGAAAATGATTCTACTGGCCCAAGTGGGAGACCTGAGATCCATGACTTTACCTCTTGCCTGGGCTCCCTTGCTCCCAGGGCCTTCACTCTCGCTTGTGTCCCGGCACCTGGAAAGCGACGCCTGGGGTTTGGGGGGCCCTCCCCTCTCTGAGCAGCCTGCGTCTCCAGGACTGGGGTGACACCTGGTCTTTGTCATCTCCCGCTGGCGGTGCAGGAATGGACATCCTTCACCGAGAAGCAGCACCACACCTGTGCTCCGGGGCCTCGCTCCATGGTTACTGGAAAGAAATTTCCAGCAAAACTAGTCTGTCTTTTGTTGTTGTTGTTGTTGTTACTTTTTTCTTCATGTTTGTTTGTTGTTAGGGAAATCCATGCCTGAAATGTGACACTGGATTTCACGGGCCTCAATCCGCTGGCCCACTGCCTTTCCCGGGGTCCCTGGGGAGAGCGCCTAATGCCCAGGCACGGCTGGAGTGCCGAGCTCAGATGAAAAGCCCCGAAAAGGTCCAAGCTCCTATCTGGATGCTTCCTCCTGATTCCAGTCTGTGTGGAAACAGCTCGTGGAGACTCCCGGTGAGAGAAAGACTGCGAAACCTGACCTTTTCCGTGGTTCATCTCCATGCCCTGCCCTTGAAGCCACCTGCCCGTGACCTCTGTCGCACAGGCGCCTCTCCCTCGACTTCAGAGTGCAGCTACGTGTGCCGTCAACACGCCGACGTCTCTCGTCTTGCACTCTCACGGTCAGCTGGGCGCACCTGTGCAGCCCCTAAGCCAGGTGGCTCCCGGGACCTTAAATTGAACGCGTTTGCGGGAGGAGCGGCTGGGGCGTGGGTCCTACCTAGAGTGAGAGCTGACCTTGTTCTCCTTGTGGCCCCCAGGGCGGGAGGGAGGGAGGATGCGGGTGTCATTGGGCGGATCCCTGGCGGCCTCCGAAGCAGAGCCTAAGGAGTCTGTGGGGACAGTAGATCAGGATGTGACCTGCAGCGAAAACTAGCACTGCCCCAAGGAAGTAAGAGTGAAATCCAACACAATGATCTATTCCAACAGAATAATCTGGTCACCAAACAGAGGTGTGACCAAATTAGTAATAACTCAAATAATAGTAAAATCAATAATAAAAAATTTTTAAAAATAATAAAAAAATCACTATTGGAATTTAAGACATTCTCTGAGAGCCAACAGGATAGAGCAGGCGAGCCCTGACACACACTCATCATGCAGTTTTCCCCTCACAGCTGCCGAGGCACCCCCGCCCCCCGGCCCCACATCAGGGACATGTCCCACTGTGGTTTGGATGCTGAGCTCCAGAGAGGAGCTGTGTGACCTCAGGAAAGCTACCTCACCTCGGTTTCCGGTTTCCGGAGAGCACACCTTTCGCATTTGCAAGGAGTGTGGAGGGAGTGTGGGCCAAGCAGCGGGTGGTGATGAGTGGATTTCTTCCTCATGTCTCTCTCAGCCTGTTTCTCAAAGAACATCCCAGCGTCCCAGTTAGGCGGGGGCGGGGGGTGCGGGCGGCACTGCCAGCCCTGCGCCTTCTGACTTCGGAAGGCACAGCTAGATCTGGGATGCATGGGCCCTAGTCCCTCTGGGACCCTGTGTTCTAGATGCTCCTTGGGAGGCCCTTAGGGCTTCAGGGTGCAGGGGGAGGTGCATTGCACATGCTCAGATCACCCTCATCCTTCTTGACCAGGGCAGGTGCTGTGCAAAGAGGACACCTGAGGGACACCTACACAGCAGGCTGGGATCACATGAAGGTCATGAAGAGGACACAAGCTTTGGGACAGGTGACACCATCAAGAATTGTCTATGAGTAGAAACATTCTCTAAGTTCGAGGGCAAGTTCAACAAAAATGTTCCCGGTCTTATCAGCTCCCCATATGATTGCTTCACCCCCATCTTGTCTCCTCCAGCACCTCAGACAAGGTCTTACCAGCTCCCCATATGATTGCTTCACCCCCACCTTGTCTCCTCCAGCACCTCAGACAAGGTCTTACCAGCTCCCCATATGATTGCTTCACCCCCATCTTATCTCCTCCAGCACCTCAGACAAGACCCAGAGTCAGATCAAGGTCAAAGACCACATCCACAGTTTTGAGGTCTCATGTGTGCCCCAGTTTCCTCTCTTGCATGTAGTGGGCATTTTGGGAAAATTGTTGGAGCCCCCTTGAGGACCATGATGCCAAGCACCCAGTTTAGGCCTCTTGCATCTCGCCTCAAGTCCCAGGTGAGATCACCTGTGACCTGCAAATCTCCTCAGTCCTTTTGCTGACCTGGATTTTTGTTCACAGGTGGCCCCGTATATTTGTTTGGGCTCCTTCCTATCAAGCAGCCTTGGTTCACTTAGTGAACTGGTCTGTGGTGGAACATAGGACCAGAATGGATCATGGCATGAGGATTTTGTCTCCATGAACTTAACCTCTTTGGTCACCGTATTTTCCTTGCTTGAAGGTCATTTCATGCCCCAAGGCTCTGCCCTTCTAGGGCTGAGATTCTTCCCCATATACTTACTTGTTTTTGTCGGTGTGTTGATTCTCAGGAGCTGCAACAATTGATTAATAAGATAAATATAAAGGCTGTTGGATTTTTTGAGAACGCAGCTAATGTGGGTGTCTTCCTCTCCCTGAAAGGAAAGCTACATTGCACAACCGCATGTCCAATTGCAATTCTAAACAGAAAAGTGCTAGACTGAATAAACAAACATCAAAACAATAAACATCTCAAAATGCAACCTATCTGATAAAAAGTATAGCTCTCTTTTATGAAACTGAGACACTCAGGAGTATTTCCACCTTTAAACCATGGAAAAGCTGACTTCATGCCTTCTCTATCATATATTACTTCTGGATCTTGGCAATAAAAAGCCATTTCCAGCTTTGCACCTAATTTGAAAAGTCATTCTAGTACCCCTCACCTCTCACTCCCTTAAACCGACTTTTTAGGAAACTTGAAGAAACCTAGTTTTCTTTTTGCTAAAACAATAGTCCACTTCCTTAGCTATCCATCAATGTCATTCCGTATAGGACTCAGAATTCAAAGCCTCTTGCATGGCATCAGAGGAAAGTGGGTTACGACTGACACCAGGAAGCCACGTCCTGTCCCCTCGCTATGATCTCTGAGTAGAGTGTGGAGGCTGCCCTCGGCTAAGGGTTAGGAAGGGACGACGGAGAACTGAGTGTGTGAGGCTGAGGCAGTGCCAGGGGAAGGCTGACGTATCTGACGGGGGAAAAGACACGTGCCTAAATGCCAGGGGTCACATTTCTGCTACGCAGGAACGAAGTGGGTCCCCTGCTCCGGGGGGATGGCAATAAATACTTGCCTCTTGTTGGATGGAAGCTGGTGAACATGGAGGCGCCTTGGTGTGGCCATGTCCCCATCACATGGAGGGAAATGCTCTGAGCTGTGACCCTCGAGACTTGTGTTTTATTTTTGGCTTTGTGGTGTGACCTTGTACGTGTTATTAAATCTCTCCAGGCTTTTATTCCAGTTGATAACTCTACCCTATTGTCTCTTAGAAGAGCTTTGGTCCAGGGATAAGCAGGGGGAAGCTTTAGTTGGGAGGTCTGAGACACGCTATTGTCTTCAAATATGATTCAAGATGGGTGTAGGTGTCTCGCACCTGCGTGAGAACCTACCCTGGTCAGCAGAATAACTGCAAGTCCACTTTCCCATCATTCTCAACCCCACCGATCGCTGCTTTCCACTTCATTCCGTTGTGTGAAGACTCTGCTCTTCAACTGAGATGCTCAGGGGAATGAGAGCAGGGCTCGGCCAGACCCTGGGGCTGGCAATCTTTGATTTCTAGTTCGCCATTTAACAATCTGGAAATATATAGTGTGTATCATGATATTTGCCTCAAAGTGTTGTATTGAAGAGTGCAGTGGTGTTTGTCAAAACAGTTTATGAGTTCACAGTGATTCAGGACTAAAGTCAATTTAGACACCCATTTTATCTTTCATGTGACTTTCACTTTTCACAAAAAAACCCTTCCCTAAAGGCAGATAAAGCGCCATCTGTTTTATGATTGTAGAATTCCTTACTAAGGAAACATAACCTTGTACAGGGTTTTCCATGAAGACATACTTTAATTTTGCCCCTGGGTTTTGATTAAATGCTAAGGACTAGGCCCACCTCCCTAAACCCACCTTTTTTTTTCTTTTTTTTGGTAATATTTCTAATGAGAGGAGAGCTTTGCTTTGTCTGCTGTATTTCCTCTTTATTCTTCATTTTAGAAGGCAGGAAAACATGGCTTATATGTAGCAGATTTGAAATGTATAGGATTTTTATATTAAAGATTATTGGAAATGAAGTTATGTGTTTGTGACAGTTAATTTTATGTGTCAACTTCTCTGGGATATGGAGTCCCCAAATATTTGTCAACATTGTTCTGGAAGTGTCTGTGAGGGTGCCGCGGAGGAGATTTACATTTAAGTCGCTCAACTGTGAGTAAAGCAGGTTGCACTCCATTTTGTGGGTGAGCCTCATCTGATCAGGGGAAGACCTAAATAGAAGGGCAAGGTTGGTCTCCCCTGAGCGAGAAGGAAGTCTCCAGGAGGTAGCCTCTGGGCTTCATCTACCGCCCTGGTCTTCCTGGTTCTACAGCTGCCTTTGGACTAGAGTTGTAAGTTTGGCTTTCTTGTCTCCAGCCTATAAGACTTCAAGCTGGGATTGTGGTATCCGCTTTCATGGGTGTCTAGCCTGCGGGTGTATGCTGCAGATTTTGGACCTGCCAGTCTTTATGATCCCATCAGCCAATTCCTAACTAACTAACTACTTAATTAATTATATTATTTATATATATCATATATTAAAAATATAAAATATATATTATTTTATATAACATTTATTAAAGTATATAATATTACTTACATATAACATATAATAAATATACTAAATGTAATATATTATATTATTTCTATATCACATACTATATTACTCACATATACACACACATCTTATTCCTGCTGTTTCTCTGGAGACCACAGAATAACTCCACACCCTCACTCAGGGGAAAAAAAAATCACAAAACATCTCTTTTTATCCATCAGTAATTCCCATGTGCTCCATGGCCTCTGTAATTCAGGAGCCCTTGCAAAATGCAGTGACAGGCCTGGTGCATCACAACTCTGGAGTAACACAGAGCAGCCCAGGAAGATAAATGCAGAGAAATATGAACAGGGTGACATCTTAGCATATTTCTAAGGTCAGTAAGTGCATAAAAAATAGGTTAGTGAGAATATTGATTTTATCGATTTCCATGGCATCCGGTATGTGTTTTCTTCTTAAAAAATCATGCGTTTACAGAAGAAAGTTAATGTTGCGTTTTGGCTTCCAAATATCTAAAGCAATGAGTTTTCTGAAGCTCTACATTTAAAACAAACAAAATAAAGGAAAACAGTCTTGTTTTGAATGTTCCAGAGGCTCCGCATGGATTGAGTTAAATGAGGATTACATGTGTACATTCGTTGGCCAAATTCTGATCCAGAACTATAAAACAATGGCGTAATTGAAATAATGGGGCAATCTATAAATATTATGCCTAGTCACATGTGTACATATGTGTACATGTGACTTTCACACAAGCGTTTACTGTGTATATGATGCAGACATGCCTCCCTGAGGATGTCTCCCTCAGATGGACGCTCCTGGTTGCACATGGAGTCTTCAATAGTCTGTGCATGGTTGGTGCTCAGGAACGATTGATTTATTGAGAGAAGTTTCTATGTATTTCCACATTTTTCAATTTTTTTACGTTAAGTATTAGGAAATAAGAAGATTTAAATTGGGGGCACCTGGGTGGCTCAGTGGGTTAATCCTCTGTCTCTGGCTTGGGTCATGATCTCAGGGTCCTGGGACAGAGCCCAGTATCAGGCCCTGCTCAGCGGGAGACCTGCTTCCCGCTTCCTGTCTGCCTGCCTCTCCACCTACTTGTGATCTCTCTTTCTGTCAAATAAATGCAAAAAAAAAAAAAAAAAAAACATAAAAAAAAGATTTAAACTGTTTTGTAAAAAATATGCCAAAGTGTTATAAAATCTGTTTTGGATTTGCTTAGTATAGCTGAATTTAGTAGGAATTCGATCTGAGGGAGAGTCCTTGACCCTGCGTGGTGGGCCTGAGTCTGGCTGCGACAAACCCGAGAGAATGACGCAGACGACAGAAAGCTCATGAAGTCTGGCTCCGGGAAAGGAAGGGCACCTCCCACCTGCTGCCTCTGTGATGGGGAGCCAGGGATGCCACATCCTTCCCTGAGGCTGCGGAGTTGCCACAGGACCGGCTGCTAGATAGTGCAGCCCCACTGGGTCAATTCCCTTGCCCCCGGACAACCAAACCCCCCTTTGTATGATGCTTTTAGAAGGGGTCCCAGTGATCCGAAAGCTGGCAGGGGGATTAAAGTCATTATGTTCATTGCCAAGTATGTTTCTTTCCCATTAATGTAAACTGATGGCCGTCACTGCTGGGGACCCCCCGGAGAACTTGCCAAGACAGTAGCTATTCCCAAGCCTGTGCTCCATGCTGCCTCAACCTCCCAGTCACAGACAATGGGTCAGTTGACATACAAAATGTCTTGTCTCTGAGATTTTGATTGGGAGAGCATTACATTTATAGATCAATTTGGGCGGAAATAGCTGTTTTTCTGCTATTGAATTTTCTAATGCATTAATCCAATATATCTCTCTACTAATTTATATCTCTCAAGCTAGTGAGCTAGTTACTACGTGAGGGTTTTCACCTGTGTTTGTGGAGTAATCGAACTGTAATTTTCCTTTCTTGAATTGTCCTTTTCAGGTTTTATTATCAAGTTTTGTCTAGCGTTCTACATTGACTGGATATTTTCTCCCCTTTCCTCTTCTCTGGGAAATTTTGTGCAAAGTTGGTGTTATTGTACTTTAAATGCTTTTAGAATATACTGATGAAGTCAGCTGGGCCTAGAATTATGGATTAAATGATAGAAGATAGATGTTATATTATTTGTTGTGCTACTCTGTGTGTGTTCTAAAAATTATGCCAATATATTTATAAATTTATACTAAATGGACAAAAAATTACTATAATGTTTTGTTGTTGTTTAACCTTGAGATAAACCAAGTGTTTCTTTCTTGATATTGGTTTGCGTTCTGGAATCTTTGAAAACATTGGTCTACTTTGCCCTTTCTCCTTGACCACACCACTTTAGAGATCCCTACTGAAGATCTTCAAGCTATGCCTACTTTGGGGGTCCTCTACTCTTTTCTGCCATTTGACTTTTCCTGCTCCTTGGATTCGAATCCAAGGAATGGAAATCAGTCCACTTTTTTTAGTCAGAAAATGTCTTGAGGGAAAATACTATCCTGAGTGTTGGGGTTCCTCCTTTCTCTGATCTTGTCTTCTGATGTTCTCAAAGCCTAAGAAGCTCTCCAGTGTTCTTATGACACTCTTAAGTATCTTCGGATTATTAATGAAAATGAGAAGAACCCTTAAATAATCCCACCATCCATGCTGCGTAGGTACTGTATCATTCCAGTAATTGACCATCTTTGGAATCATTCTGCATGATCACCCTTATGCCATTTTCCCATCCTCAGAGTGTGAGGAAGGAATTATGTGTAGTTGCTGCACAATCAAGGAATTCAGGTAAATTAAATTTGTTTATCCATTTGTCTTTTGAAGGGCATCTCGGCTTTTTCCACAGTTTGGCGACTGTGGACATTGCTGCTATGAACATTGGAGTGTAGATGGCCCTTCTTTTCACTACATCCGTATCTTTGGGGTAAATGCTCAGTAGGACAATTGCAGGGTTGTGGGGTAGCTCAATTTTTAATTTTTTGAGGAACCTCCACACTGTTTTCCCAAGCAGCTGCACCAACTTGCATTCCCACCAACAGTGTAAGAGGGTTCCTCTTTCTCCACGTCCTCTCCAACATTCATTGTTTTTTGCCTTGTCAATTTTTGCCATTCTAACTGGTGTAAGGAGGTATTGCAATGTGGTTTTGATTTGAATTTCCCTGATGGCTAATGATGATGAAGATGATGTGGTCCATATACACAATAGAATATTACGCCTCCATCAGAAAGGATGAATATACAACTTTTGCATCTACATAGATGGAACTGGAAGAGGTGATGCTAAGTGAAATAAGTCAAGCAGAGAAAGTCAATTATCATATGGATTCCCTTATTTGTGGAGCATAAAGAATTGCATGGAGGACATTAGGAGAAGGAAGGAAAAAATGAAGGGGTGTGTAAATCAGAGGGGGAGATTAACCATGAGAGACTATGGACTCAGGGAAACAAACTGAGGGTTTTAGAAGGGAGGGGGGTGAGGGACGGGTAAGCCCAGTGATGGGTATTATGGAGGGCATGTATTGCATGGAGCACTGGGGGTTATATACAAACAATGAATCTTGGAACACTACATCAAAAACTAATGATGTACTGCATGGTGACTAACATAACATAATAAAAAAAATTGTTTATTTGTTTCCAACATGCATTTAGTGGGATTTAACAAATAGATAGAGGTTAAGATGAATTTGGAATAAACAAAAGAATAAACAAAATTGGGGACAAACAAACAAACAAAAAGACTATTTTCACCTGGAAAATTCTGTGATTTGGAGCCTGGAGCTTGGGACTTCGTAACATCCATGTCAATTGGGAGAGTGTTTTCCTCTAATTTGTACTTGGCAGCATTAATAATCTAAAAAGTGCTTCGATCATTAGAAAGCAAAAAGGAGGCATAACAGGCTGCAAATTGCCTTATTCACCCAATCACATGGTACTTACCACACTCACAATGATGATTATTCACATTTTTATGTGTCTGCCTGTTTTTTCATGTTCCAAAGTGGCAATTTTCTTCTCTGGCAAGATCAGTGTTTTGGTTGGTGTAAATGGTAATGTACGAGGCGGGTAAAGAAAAGCTGCCAATCATGGGCTTCCAGAATTTGAAATGAAGACCACCAAAAAGGCAATAAATAAAATGAAGACCACCTCTCGCATGGGTGACAAAGCTTTTTAAGAAATTTCCAGTATACGACTGCTGTTTGAGGCAACAACCTGGTGAACCAGCAGTGTACATGAAGCAGACTCATCAGAGCAAGTTCGTTGAAGAGGAATAAGAGCTTTCTCAACCCATCCCCCCCCCCACTTCAGACAGGGCTCCCTCCCAGTCTCTCCACGGCCAACAATGATCTCCAAGTTACACATTCCACTCGCACTGCTGGACCCCTGTAGCACTGGGCATGAGTGAACAGTGTCTCCTCCCTAGACACACACCCCTACTTTTTGTGTCCTTCCTCGGTGGTAGCTCCTTTACAATCTTTTCTGCTGGCTTTTCCTGGCCTACCTGCTTCTGAGTGTTGACACGCCTCTGAGGTTAGCCCTCCACCCTCTGATCTTGTCTCTGCAATTGTTGCAAATGAGTTCATCTACCTCACTGACTTTAAATATCACCTAACTGTTCATTACTGCCATGTTTCTAAGTCCTGTCTGGACTTTGGCTCTGAGCTCCAGACACAGTCATCTGGCTGGAGATACAGTGAGATAGTTAGACTTAAAATAATCACCCGGCACTTAGAGTGTTTCAGAAAGGACTGGAAGTTGGAGGCATCTTTCTAGGACTAGCGATGGCTTTTTACTGAGCCGTGTTTCTTCCCTGAAGGCTCAGCACACCTTCAGATGGATGACTGTGGTGGTGGCTGCTTGTTCTTCGCCAAAGTCCATCTCCTTCATTGGTGGCATATATCACATCCACAATTTCCAGCCCTGTGTACAGATAGATGAATGTGGTCCATGCTTGGGTTCTGTCCAGCAGATGGACAGCAGAGGGGCCAGAAGGCAAAAGTGTAGGAGAGCTCTGTGCTCTTAGATACGCAAAGCTCAGGGACCATCTCCTTCACCCAGTGAGTATTTATCGAAAATGCAATCAACAACCGGCTAGTTGGCTGCTTAGTGGGACACCGGCATGTAAAAGGAACCGGTTTATCCCTTGGAAGCAGCCTACTTGCTAGGATAATCTACTTAACTGCAAGGTATCCCTGAAGCTTCTGTGTTGAATAAAGAATGCTTTGAGGAAAAACAAAATAAGATAAAACAATCCCTGAAGGTTTTGTTATCACAATATATCTGCAGCCAATTACTTTGTGGAGTAAAGTAAATTATTTACTTTGTAGTAAAAAAAAAAAAAAGAAGTACAAGTGACTGTTTTACATTGAGGATAAAAATCGGGCTCTGCTGTTTCACGGCTTCATCTACTTTGTTCCTTCTTTGCTGTGTCTGAGCCTCCGTCTTTCCACTGCCCACCCTGACCGCCTTGCGGAGCCTCGTTCAAAAGGCTGCTCATTTCCTCTCTCATGCACTCCGCGTCCCCAACGCCCACCTCTCCAACACCTTGCTGTTCAGGCAAGCATCATGCCAGATTTTCAAATACTTCATCTTGGCTCATATACCCCTGAAAGATAACTTAGAGCAAAAGCAGTATTTTCAGCACTGGTTCATTGGAAAGTACACCAGAGTCCTGCCTTCATCTCTTCCCTGGAACAAAACAGCATTCGTTGAGAATGAGGGGTCCCAAATCTGCCCTCTTTCATGGCACAGATCATGATATGAATGCTGGGTTGGTTTTCATCCAAAATCACATCAACAGACAAGCGAGGCCAAGAGCCCTTGACACACACAAAAGTCATTACATTTTCTTCTTCTCTTACATGACTTGAGGAATCTGAACAACGCAAATGCAAAAAATAAACATCTCAGAAGTTGATGGGGCACACCCTAGCTGTGGACATCAGTGGCCCCTCGGTTTCTCTGGCTAGGGAAGTGCGGTCCGACCGCTGTGGTGTGAGGGTAGAAGGTGTGGGGGTGAGCAGTGTGGGCTTTGAATGAAAGGGTGTGGACGTTGGACTCAGCAGGGGACACACATGGCAAATATTTGAATCTGACATCAATGCCATATCCAGGTCCTATATCTTCATCATCCCCTGGTATTAATTACTCAATTCTCACACGCAAAGGGGTCACACCGTGGTCATTTTCGCCAAAAGCTATGTGTCATTGCTCCTCTGAACAAAGGTCAAGTGGACTCATGGATCCAGAGGACCTTTGGAGACAGAAACACGGTAACACAGTCCACTTGTGATGTAAATAAAGTGCCAGGCAGCCACAGAGTGCACAGGTGGGGGCCCCACTGCACCCCAGCACCCCCTCTGGAACTTTGCACGTTGCTGGGAGAGCCAGCCAGCAGAACCATGTACATACAACCCAGACATGATAATATTTGCCTGTACGTAGATGACAGAGAGGTAAGGACAGCTCCTGCAGGTACAGATACAGATCCCACAGACTGGCATATTTGTACACAGGGGAGTCTGTGGCCACCCACGTGCAGATATGTGCCTGTGTTCGTATGGGATACCCCTGTATGGGAGACATGTGCCTGAATGGGATACACGGGGATACATGTATGGGAATATAGTCTGTGTGTATAGAGATACAGGACATGCTTGTATGTGTTTACACGGGATACATGCATGTACATACAGCTCGGTATGTACGGTGATAGAGACCTGGTACATAGGCTTACATGGGGCCTTTGCCGGTGTTTATGGGGAACATGTTTGTTAAGTTCATGCAAATGTCCCATAGTGGCTATCATCGTTGAACTTGGACCTGCCTTGCAGGTAGTGAAGGACTACATTAATCCACATTGGAGGCGGCTTGGTGTTAACTTTGTGGCTATGTCTGAAGTTGAAAATAAGACTATAAACAGGTAGAACAAATGAGTAGGTCATTGAAGTTATTGGTAATGAAACGTGGGACGGACCGAAGGCCATGGGAGTATAAATGGAGGGGCGGGCACACACTGGGGAGCCCACTGAAGCCCCTCAACAGTGAGGGAAATAAGCAGTAAGGGTTTGGTGTGGAAGTGGGTGGGAGGCGGGAGGGAGGTCAGGCATGGCGGTCAGGTCTCCTGGAGAGACAGGCCGGGTGGCCAGGGATGGCCTGGGGACGGGACAGGCAGGTTGAAATGGTTTAGGTGTCTGAGCTGTGCATCAGAAAGCTGTGTGGTGAGCTTGGGGCTCCTGGCCGTCTGTGATGGCGGCCACGTCAGCCTTCACGGCAGGGAGGCTGTGGCACAGGCTGCAGGCATCGTGGAAGGCAGCTTCGATGCCTCCCTCCTTCCTGTGCTCCCTGCTGGACCTGAGTGTGTCTTTAATGTCTCTCTTCTCCAAGTTCCTAATTTGCAAAGTGATGAAAGTAAGAGGGTTGTTAGGGGGTCTTTATGAAGGTTGGTTTATGATTTGACACAGCTAAAGCTTCTAGAATAGGGGCTGGCACTCCATCATGTTTAATGACAGCCAACATTTATGTAATGCTCCTTCCACAGTTCTAGCCCAAATCAGCTCTCAAGCGTACCTGTGATTTTTCCGTGTGGGGGGTTGCAGGCAGAGGCATGAAAGATTTTCCTGGGACAGAGAAGTCAGTGAGAATAGCAAAAGGAAAAGGAAGAAACTGGGGATAAGTCCAGTGCTTGGAGGGGAGATAGTGTAAGAAATCGGAAAGGAGAAACTGATACAGACTAGTGAAGGGGACAGAGACTAGGCATCAGAGGGAGCTGGAGGCGTGGGTCACCCAGGGGCACTGACCTCTGTCACAAGGGACCCTGGCCTCAGCCTTAGATGTGCTGTGACCATGTGCTCCTCAAACTCTAACACGTGTGCCAGTCCTATCAAATGCAGATTCTGTGCAGTTGGTCTGGGTTCTGGCCCGAGTGCATCTCTCACAAAGTTCCCAGGGGACACTAATGCTGCTCTGCAGATCTTGCTTGGAGGAACAAGGATCAAACACTGGCGGTAGCTCTTGGTGTTGCTTTGTTTTACCTTAATGAAGACTAAGTCGCACACCACTCAGGTCGGATCTATTTCTATATTCCGTGCTCATGTCTCGCTACCAGCAGGTAGGGTCTCCACAGGGATCCCTTTACTTGTCTCTGTTCCTGGCTCAGGACCGAAAACTAAAGAGCTCCCCCTTCAGCATCTCCCTCTCTTCGGAGCCATCCCAGAGAACTCAGACACGTAGAACACACGACGCTAAACATGCCCTTAAAAGCTATTCAAGGCAGGGCCCTTGTTGAGCTTCCGTTGCTAACCACAGAGCCCGGAATTCCTGGTCTCAGGAATTGTAAACTGAATCCAGAAATCCCAGGGGCTTTGGAGGTGGGAAAAGTCAAGCATGTGCATTCTGCCTTTTAATTCTGTTCTCGAAGCCTCTGCATTAAACACTAACTACATAGCCAGGGACCAGATTCTTGGCAGGACATAAATTATGAATGTAAAAGTCATAAAGGGAAATTTATAGGTGGCTTCTGTTGCACTTAAAATTAGCATTTGAAAATTGTGTCACATTCTGATTCCACCATGGGATCGATCAATTGCTTCCTGCATTAATTTTCTTTCGTAGGTGCCACAGGTTATTGCTTTCAGGGGGGTGCATGAGACAATTTGTCCATTGCCCCTTGCAAGAGACCCAAGTTTTAGATGCCTGATACATCTTGTGTTACAGGGGGGAGGCTAAGGGTGGGCTTGGTGAAGGGGCACGGGAGTCAAGAGGTAGTGCATTGTCCCTGGGGCTCTGGAGGAAGACGGAGTCAGACCCCGAAGGCCTCCTAAAGGAGGTGGTTGGGACACCCACTGATCCCCCTTTTGTCTGGGCTATAATTCATCATGTCCTAAGGGAAGAAAATCTAGATCCCTCTTATTCTGAATTTATGGAGTTAAAGCCCACATAAATCCTAATACTACAGATTTAAAATTGGATTCCGGTGGTATAAATATGCAGTGGTACAAAACATAATATATTTAATAGGAGAATCTTCTCAAGAATGCTGGTTTTTGTGTTCTGCATTGCTACAGCAACTGATGCTCCCCTTTGACTTTTTATATCTGAGTGTCTTACTGAAAATCAAGTCTGATTTGCCCTGCTTCGATCAAGCAGGGAAATGAAGGGAGGACTTTCATTCCAGGCAGAGCCTTGAATAAACATAAGACGTCCAGAAGAACTGAGTTCAAGGTGTTGGCAGGGTGTTAACCATGAATGATGGCATCCACACTCTC
Source organism: Mustela lutreola (assembly GCF_030435805.1). Classification (NCBI taxonomy): domain Eukaryota; kingdom Metazoa; phylum Chordata; class Mammalia; order Carnivora; family Mustelidae; genus Mustela; species Mustela lutreola. Next base: position 4,334,059 of record NC_081294.1, on the reverse strand, counting down.
CAGAACCAAAGCCCAAAATGAGTCAACCCCGATTTGTAAGGTGAAGGGGGGGTGCCATCAGCACAACCCAGATGTTGGTCCCTCGGCCCAGAGGCTCTGACTCGGGAACGATGAGGAAGCCCTGTCTGTTGCTATCTCTGTGTCCCTGCTGACCCTCAGACTTCACGGCTCATGCACCCAACCCCCTGGGCTCAGCCCACCCCACCCGATCTGCAGGGTCACGGAGGGTAAGACACCATGAAACGTTAGGGTAATGAGTTAAAGGAAAGTGTATTTCTGTCCTTCCTCCTGGTTCCTGTCCCTCCATTGCCAGACCTCTCTCTCCTCTCTCTCTATGCCCGGCACTTCCGTTCACTTCTCAGCCCACAGCCAGCTCTGAACTCCATCGTGGCCCTGAAGTGGCCTCCAGTAATGTCATCGAAGACTTGTAGCTGTCGACTCTGATGGTGACCTTCCTGCCCTGTGCTTATTGATTTTTTGCTAGAATGGACAATGCTCCGCCCTCCATCCTGCTTGGGATTCTCTGCTTCTGTCACTCCTGGGACCTGACACTCTGCTCTGCTTTGTGTCTGCCAACCCTTTGACCCTGGTTTCCCTGTGAGCGCCTCTTCTTGCAAATTTAAACGGTGGCATCCCCTTCCTCAGTGCTCACTCCATGAACTCACTTGGATCATCCCTACTGCTTGTAACTGAAGTCAGAGTTAGTAGCACTGACTCTAAATCTGGGTCTGTGGCTTGCACCTCTCTTCTGGGCTTCAGAGTCCCAGGTCCCTTTGGTTGCTGGAGCTTACTTCTCTCTGGTAAGGCACAGACTTCTCAAACCTGAAGTGTCTGCAGGTTTGAGACTGCTTCCTCATCGCTGCCGAGTCAGAGCCTCTGGGCCGAGGGACCAACATCTGGGTTGTCCTGATGGCACCCCCCCTTCACCTTACAAATCGGGGTTGACTCATTTTTGGTTTTCGTTCTGGAGAGTGTGGATGCCATCATTCATGGTTAACACCCTGCCAACACCTTGAACTCAGTTCTTCTGGACGTCTTATGTTTATTCAAGTCCATCTTCCCTCTTGAGCCGAGCTCTCTGACTGGCTGCCCCCAGCACTCACTCTAGTTAGCCGTCTGTGGCACTTCCCAGACCATCTTGTCACCTTCTCTTGTATCTGGCCAGTAAATGTGTCCGCCAATTTACCTTCCTTATAGTCAGGACGTTTCCCCTCTGCTGTCCCTAACTCTTCTGTGGCTTGGCTTCCGGCGGGAGCCTCGTCACTTGTCAGCTCTGTCCCATTGAGGTCATCTGCTGGCTGATCAGACTCGACGAAACACCTGTGCGTGTGTCCATCTGAATTATGACCTGGCTGTGCCTCCCTGTGCATGGAAGGGCAGATCTAGCTCTTTAGTCAGGGACCACATTTCCAACCTCAGGCCCTCTCAATAACCCCCCTCACTGCTCTCAACACGTCGCTCATACTCATACACCCCCTGTCGCCAACCCCAGAGTCACAGTCAAGACAGTTTACAGCTGGTCATGGGAGGGGGTGACTAATCAGGCAGGTGCTGGCCACTGGCTGGTGCAGGGCCATGGGAGCAGACTCCTGGGCCAACTGTCACCCTCCACACTGCACCTTGGAAAGGACAGTCCTGGGGAGGGACTGGGGATTTGTGCCCCGAGGGCTCAGAGCCAGAGGCACGGACACATTGTCTGTGTCACCCTAGAGCACCTGCTCCTTTTCTTTTGTCTTTGTTATAATTTGAATGACATGTAAATGTAGTAGTTGTTTTTCTGCTCTCTCACAACCCTATGAGCTGGGCGAGAGCAGAACATGGACAATCACCCTCCATGATATGCACACGTCGCACGTGAGCGTGACTTATAGAACTGTCCTCACTAATCATATTTCATTGAAAGCAGAATGTTAAGGAGGTTGGGCTATTGGAACAAAACCATGGGAAGTAGGTATGATGGAAAACACGCAAGCCAGCCCCATACATTAGAGACTTGTCCCCACCAGGCAGCACACTGCGTGTGTCATCTGGAAATAATCCCTTATAACTTTAAATCTCCAGATACGGTAAAAGCGCCTCCCTCCATACCTTGCAAGATTGATGTGAACATCAAACAGTATTCGGACGTAAAAGCGATTTGTAAAATATAGAGTGATGACTAATTTTAAGACATCATTATTAAAATATATTGAGGAACAGTGTTGGGCTTTTAAAGGACCGTGTTCCTGAGTGCCTCATTAACTCCACTTTGAAGAAGATGGCTTTAGGATCGAAGGCGCTTGACTCCATCGGGAGAAAGAGTTGATGCCTCCCGTTCCCCTTCCCTCTCGCCTCCCCTTTCTCCTTCTCCCCCTTCTTGTAGGGAAGGAAAAATTCTTCCTCTGCCCTCCAAGGTCTTTCAGCTGGATGAAGGATTACATTTACACGAGATGGTTAATAGGAGGAAAATACCCACAATTTTATTATGTGCCCACAGAGGCCCAGGAATGAAGTTGAGACCTAAAGATGGGGCCAAGTTCTAAGAGATAATAACTTTGTAAACCATTAACAGGATAAAGAAAACAGATGTTCGGGACCATGATTTTTTTATTTTTTAAAAGATTTTATTGGTTTTGTTATGTTCAGTTGCCCACCATATAGTACATCATTAGATTTTGATGTAGTGCCCAATGATTCATTAGTTTTGTATTAATAAGGAATTCTAAACCGAATTTGGGCAGAGGTAGCAGATTAGGGGGAAAAAAAAAGATGATGAGAGGAGAAGGGCGTTGGGGGAACTCGGAGGGAGACGAACCATGAGAGACTGTGGACTCTGAGAAACGATCTGAGGGTTTGGGAGGGGGGGTTGGGAGGTTGGGTGAGCCTGGTGGTGGGTACTGAGGAGGGCACGGATTGCATGGAGCACTGGGTGTGGTGCATAAACCATGAATTCTGGAACACTGAAAATAAATTTAAAAAATAAATAAATTTTTTTTAAAAAATGACATTTCTACAGTGTTCTTGCCTTAGAAGTTCCTGTCTGTGGTGATAAGATATCTTTTTACTTCATTGCAAGGGGTAGGGACCTTTTACATGGGAGATTGACTTGCAGCTTTCAGGGGGACAGAGGAGGGTCTGAGTGTCTTTGCTGTTTCTTCAGAACTTACTTAAAATAATCAGTATGTTAAAGTGGCACATTTTGGGGTTCCCTTGGTCCCTACATCCTTCTCTTTCTTTGTCTTAAAATTGCCTTGTTCTAAGATCCTCACTGTAGCACATCTTAAAATACCTTCACCGAACCAGGGCATGGATTGGGAACAGAAGCATCCTATGGTGAGCCAAGTTCACTTTTCTCCTGGATTCCACCTCAGGCTCACCTTCAGACCTCTTGCCCCATGCCCTTCTCTGGGTGCTGGACTGGACAGACAGATGAGGAAGGAGGACTCCGCACACATTCTAGAAGCACTCCACATGGCACAAGAACAAAGCAGCCCAGAAGGCAACAGAGGAAGGAGGCTTCATTGGGCAACATCTTCTCACCAAAGTAGGCTCTCTGGGTAACAGAGAAGAGAAAAAGTAAGAGGATGGACCACAGAGCTCTGTGCCTGGTCCAGCAGAGGGAGCATATGCTTTCTGGGAGGTTCTGGTAGAGGTTTGGCACATGGAGGTCACTGCATACAAATTTAAGGGTGAAATCTAGTACCCCAGGTTCTCTCTGGCTGATACATAATCTATTTTACAGATGCTAGTGTTGTCTCTGGTGTGAGGTGACAGAAGTCCGACTATAGATATAATTCTTACCTTCGAATAAAAGAAAGCTGTCATGTTCTGGCTGAAAGATGGAGGAAGAAGGAACCACAGATGCTGGACATGTGAACTCCCCAGTGTGTCTGCTCAGGCTTTTAGTACTAGAGTAATTGAATCCAAACACACGGTTCTCTCCTTGTTTTCTACAGACAGGGTGGCTGCTGCCACTGGGAAAGCTCTGGATGGCACGGGAAGCCCACTTTCAGGCTGTGCTTTGGTAGAGTGACCAATAGTGACCTAACATGAACAAGACACAAACCCTCCCATCATATGTGCATAATTCCAGGGGCTTCCACACTGAGAAGATGGTATTATTCTCCTGTTAGAAATTGTGATCCCAGGAAAATACTTATTTTACTCTTGGTCTGTCATTCCATTCTTGGCTTCATAATGAATTCACTTTTCCTGTTTCCTTTATCTGTGCAGGAAAATGCTACATCCCACTGGAATATGAGATATGAAAACTTCACTGTGAAAAGTGAAATTCCCTTCGTGACTAGGAGGGAGCATCCTTTTGTCTCAAGAAAGGCAGAACAAAATGGCCATTCCTGGGTTGACGCAAAATTGCCAACCGAGGTGCTCTTGAGTGCCTCTGATGGGAGGGCGAGTGAACTGGATGGAGGGGTGAGGAGAGACGAGCCTCCAGCAGAGGCAGAACCCTTGGCTACTTCACAGTGGACTGGCTTTCAGCCACTGGCCGGTGGAAGCGGACACAGCCCAAAGTATGTGCATCCATTCTGGCTTAATTGGCTTTTTTAGTTTCCAGCAAGCATCCTCACAACCCTTCCCTGCGCAAAGCTCTTCCAGTGGAGGGAACTCGACGAAGAGGACAGACTTGGGTGGAGCCCAGGGAGCTGAGTGTCCCCACTATGCCCCCAAGAGGCCAAACCCAGGGAGGGATGGCATCCCCTCCGAGAAGTCTTGAAGATGTCTTCAGTCTCTAGCTCAGCTCAGAGCTCCCAGTCTCCAAAGGTCACCAGGAAAGTGACAGTCACCCTGGCCCTTGGCAAATCAAGGAGGAAGGGCCGGGGGAGGGCTGGGCTTCGAGAGCTCTCAGGGGACAACTGACCTCCCAACTGCCTCAAGTAAATGCCTGAGGCTTCCACCTAGGGGGACTGGCCTAGAAGCACATGGACATTTTCCCGCTAATATAGCTAGAAATAAATTTAAAAGATCTGGGCAGAACTCTGTTTTGTTTCCTGACCTGTAAACTTAGGAATCTCAGCTCTTGGATGATGTCAGGGATTCCTTACACGTCGAGGACACTGTATTCTCTGATGCTCATGATTTTCCTGGGAGACTCTAGGGTTCACCGCTTGGGGGCTCTGTGGCTTTGATGAGTTCAAAATCCCCTGTTGACTGGGCCACACTCTCTCGAAGGCTCTAGAGGAGGCCCCTTCCATCCCCCTCTCCTAGCTTCCAGTGTTTGCTGGGAAACCTGGCATCCTTGGCTTGCAGACACTCCACGTCCATCTCTGCCCATGTCATCACATGGCGTTCTCCCTGTTGGTGTCCAGGTCCGTGTTCCTCTCCTCTTCCATGGACACTAGCACTTGGTTAGTGTTGTCCTAATGTGTTTTGGCCTCATCCTACCTTGATCTTATCTGAAAAGCACCCATTTTCAAATAAATCCACATCCTTGGGTACTTGGGATGAGGAATTCAACATATCTTTTTGGGGACACAGTTCAGCCCATGCCAACATCTCAGTGTCCCCTACACAAGGTTAGTCACCGAGGACTTGTTAGCCAGTCTCATCCCTCTCTCCTTCACAGCGTATTGCTCTGTGTGTCCTAAAGTGCATCCTACAAGTTTACCAACAACCTTAATCAACCTGTCAGAGGTGTTTCATGGAGGAATCCTTTGACATTCAGATTTATCACAAAACCTCCTTTGTAGGAATCAGAAGAAAGACTCATTTCTCCCTGTTGTGTTTTACACACCATGATGACGATGGAAATGCAGTTTATTTTAAATAAAGCAAAAGAAGCCAAGCAGGACCTCAGCACATCACCCGTGTTAGCCGGCCACCTAATTATGCGTAGACCATCCGTCTTTTGATTTCCTTAAATAATTCTCTCAATGTTCCAGAAGGTTAGAAAAGACCCTTTTTTACAATAGTTACTACAAAACAAACAAAGAAACAAATAACAACAAAACCCTTTAGCTCCCAGGGTAGAAACCTATGCGAATAGGGGACATTTAAATCCACAAAGTGTTAACGAAGGGTCACAAGTTGAAAGTGATTTTGAACAATCAGGGGAGTGAGCTGTGGTTCACTGAAATCCCAGGTGTTTCTCGTCCGGTCAGCTGCGGGGATCATTTGCAGGTGGGGCTTCCTTCAAGGGCAAAGGCTCCAGAGTCCCCACCAACAGGGACCACCGGACTCACCACCAGTTTTGGGTAAGTATTCGGATCTGTGAGACAGCTCTTCTGCGAGGGTTCTTGAGCACAGGGCACCGCTGACTCACTAGCCAGGAGAAGGCTGGTGGTCTTCTCCCAGCTGACCTCGGTGGGCAAGAACAGTGGGCCCTTGTTAACCTGCCTCCCACAGAGGTGGAAGGAGCCCTTCTAAGTCCCCCCATGTTCTCGGGACAGAGGCAAGATGTGCGTGCTGGTCAGACTGGCAAGCTGTTTTCTCTGGCTCCCTGTTCACAAGCTGTCCCTGGAGTAATCTTTCGACATCATTGCTGACATTCTAATTCAAGCCTCATCTCCGTGTTTTGCCTTGGCATATTACGTCGGTCCTTTTTACATGTCTCTGGAAAATGAAAGTTATTTGACAAGAACAGAAAGACGAGCAGAATGTAAGTGGTAGGCTTTGATAAATGAAATTGATAAAAGGATATGGTTTGACATTCTTTAAGATGGATATTGATAATAACAGATAAATCTCTAACGGGGCTCTTACGGAATTTACACTCCTTAGAAAACCTACAAACAGGACTGGAAGAGAAGGTCTCTCCAACCTACAAACACGACTGGAAGAGAAGGTCTCTCCAACCTACAAACACGACTGGAAGAGAAGGTCTCTCCAACCTACAAACACGACTGGAAGAGAAGGTCTCTCCAACCTACAAACACGACTGGAAGAGAAGGTCTCTCCAACCTACAAACACGACTGGAAGAGAAGGTCTCTCCAACCTACAAACACGACTGGAAGAGAAGGTCTCTCCAACCTACAAACACGACTGGAAGAGAAGGTCTCTCCAACCTACAAACACGACTGGAAGAGAAGGTCTCTCCAACCTACAAACACGACTGGAAGAGAAGGTCTCTCCAACCTACAAACACGACTGGAAGAGAAGGTCTCTCCAACCTACAAACACGACTGGAAGAGAAGGTCTCTCCAACCTACAAACACGACTGGAAGAGAAGGTCTCTCCAACCTACAAACACGACTGGAAGAGAAGGTCTCTCCAACCTACAAACACGACTGGAAGAGAAGGTCTCTCCAACCTACAAACACGACTGGAAGAGAAGGTCTCTCCAACCTACAAACACGACTGGAAGAGAAGGTCTCTCCAACCTACAAACACGACTGGAAGAGAAGGTCTCTCCAACCTACAAACACGACTGGAAGAGAAGGTCTCTCCAACCTACAAACACGACTGGAAGAGAAGGTCTCTTCAACCTACAAACAGGACTGGAAGAGAAGGTCTCTTCTGAGCCTCTTCCCATGTTTTCCTGGGCACTTACGCACTTGCCACATGTGGGTCTATAGGAGATCGACACGTCTAAAAGAGTAGACGCTAAGTGTTCGATGTTGTGTGGGATCTTCTCATATTTTTGGGGAAGACCATATCTATATTTTTTTTAACTGTGGAGATGGGTCATTAACCCAGCAGTTCTGAAAAATAAACATAATAGTAGGGAAAAGTACCTATTATAAGAGCTTAAAGTATCAGAAGTCTGATGTGTTCAGTGAGTCACAAAAAGGGATAAAGTATGAGAAAAGCAAACTGCTATCACATGAACACAGAATTTCACTATAAAAATTCTTTTGTCCAGTGTTGAATTCTCAAATACAGTTTTTAAAAATGTTATATTTATTTATTTGACAGAGAGAGAGAGAGGGATCACTAGCAGGCAGAAGGGCAGGCAGAGAGAGAGCGGGAAGGAAGCTCCCTGATGAGCGGAGAGCCTGATGTGGGGCTCGATCCCAGGACCCTGAGATCATGACCTGAGCCCAAGGCAGAGGCTTAACCCACTGAGCCACCCAGGTGCCCCTCAAATACATTTTTTTTTTTAAATGTTGAATCATCCTCTGGAAATCGGTGAGAGAGCACATCAATGTTTTGGGAAGTCCATGAGTGCATGTTTGTATGTGTGACCGTCCCTCATAAACTACATAAGAAAAAGGAACACAAGAAAAGGTTGTCTCGCATCCCACAGACCCTGCCTTCAGCACAGACCGCCGCCTCCCGGTGACGCTCGCCCATCCTTGGGCTTACACTGAAGCCAACTCACACTCGTCTTAGATGTATTAAACTTATTTCCAATATGTTACTCTTTCCTTAATTTTCTGCTCTTGATAATGGTGCCTTAAATACCCAGATAATGTGTAATCTCTCTCACATTTTATTTCTATGTAAAAATAGCAAACAGAGCATTCCCAATGTCCCTAATCAGGCATCATATCAGCATGACATCGTTTCTTACTCAAACCCCTTCACTTCACAAATATTTAAAAGGAGGCAAACCCTACAATGTCCGTGGGGTGTTTAAGGCTTTACTGTGCTAGGTACCCACATGTCCTGAGAGATGGTTCCACCCAAGATGAGAAACGGAGAAGAGCATTTGCTTGGGGATGGATGGGCTGCAGTCAGGGGCCCGGCAGTCTGCACAGGCGTCCGTGTCCTGCACGGCTTTCCGTGACTTGCCGGCTGCAGGGGCGGGTCCGGCGGCACCTTGCCCATGGTGTCTCCAGTCTCCTGATGAAGGTCATGGGCCACAGGTACACTGTGGAAACACGAGTGCCGTGTTTCCTTTGATCACAGAAGCAAGACAGTCAGACTTGGCTTTATCACAGCACCTGACACGACTGCCTTCCCCAGGCGCCCCGGGCCAGTGTCCTTGCTGGAACGAACGTCCTGCATCAGATGACAATGACTCAGAAATTAGGTGCACGCACCTGTCCAGATGAGGAACCACTGTTTGCCAGCCCTGCTGCAAACCCAGGGCAGCTTCTCAGTTCACACTGCTGCTGGAATTAACACCCCAGTCCTTCCTGCTGCAAACGTGCTCCCGAGACGCACAATTGCAGACCTTCCTCTTCCCAGTTCCGTCCAGCTTGTGTGACATCTGGAAGTTCCATGGCCTTTCTGGGTCTTATTTCCCTGTGATTCAGCAGGTGCTTGCATTCCATGACTGTTCTGAGTGTAAAATAGAAAAGTATGAGAGATGTCTTGTGTAATGCAAACTGTAAGATCATTGCTCTCTTGCTTCCCGATCATTCCACAGGAAGTTCTCCCTCCAATCGTGTCAGCCTCGGACGTGGCAAGAGGTGAACGGAGCAGGTTGGCATCTACCTACCTTCCTACCATCACTGAAGAGTCCTCTCATGATCCTTTGGCTCGGGCACTGCTGCGCACAGTGGCCAGCCCTCATCGGTTTCCCAGTGTTTCATAAAAGCAACGACTCACCAGCGGCTCCACCAAGCCCTCGCCAGAAGGCTGGGAAGCAAGCCCAACGGGGCAGATACCTGCTGACTTGTCCCCTACTATGGGAAGAACCCCCCTCCCGAGATGTGTCCAAAGGGCTTTGAGTGACCAGGAACTGATCAAGCAATCCATCTCTGTATTGTATGGAAGTCTCTGGTATTCCGTAGGAAGCCTTCACAATTCGAGAGAGTGAGGAGAAGGACGTACGTAAATATAACCTTTAACTCCAACCCAGAAAGCTGGGTTCTCAGCCGTCTCACCTGAGACTTGGCCCCTTTCAGGAGGTCCCCGGCATCCTGGACAGAAGGCATGCACTGTGAGGGTGAACGAGTGTCCTTCCCCAACGTGTGCCCTCATTGTGGCAGCAGGAATACTCTGCAGGTCCGGTGCCTCCTGTACGGCAAGGTGTATGGGGGTCTCCACGCATGCTCCGTGAAAGGTGACATGAAGTAGGGCCATTTCTGTTAAGTGTCCTTTTGGTCCCCTGCTGCCCACCACTCCGGCTTTCAGATGCAGCCAGGACGCCATGAAGGCGGCGGAACCATGCGCCCACGGACCGAGCCTCAAACATTTCAAGGACTCCAAAGCAGGAACACGTGCCACTTGCCACAGAATCAGGCATTTGCTCCCTGAGAGCCTTAGCAGACAGCGACGTTCGGCCAGGATTCCTCTTCTGCTGCCGACAAGGATCAACGTTCTTTGTACACAACAGACGCGAGCTCTCCGCTTCGTCTTTAACACCCCTGGCTTGTGTCCCCCAGAAGGACACGATTTGAGTTGCTGCCTGAACTTGTGCTCCCCGAATTGCAATTCTGAGACCCTCAAGTAAAAGCTTCTATCTTATTTCAGGTCTGCCTCTTCTCCGTCAGCGCTCCCCACCCCGAAACTCGCGGCCAGTCTCCTGGAGCCAAAGCTTCATTCTAGGCTAGAGCATGTTTAAGGCATTAGATTAGAGAGTAGAAGAGACCAGAACCCAGTCTAAGTAATCACTGTAGGTTGGTTTGGGGAGGCTCTGGTTGCTGGTGCACATGTGTGACATGTGCGTGAGCATGTGAAAACGAGCTGGTGGGCTCTTCCCCGGATTCCTCTCGCATCAGGTGTCACAAGCTGGAAACCACTTGCGTCGCGACAGTGAACAGGGCAGTGTGGTACACAGCGGCCAGTCACAGTGGACTAGGTCCTTGGAGTCCGGCTGAGCCCTCCACACTGTGTCCCCAGCTCAAAGATGCATTGGCCTTCTCCTCAACATTCTGGAAATAAAATGCATCTTACAGTGGATTTGTGGGTTTAAGTCATTCTTTTCTTGTTTGAACCCTGAAAAAGTCAATAGAATGCTTCAAAATCACTGCCCTCTGGAAATCAACAAAATGGAATGTGAGCTCCGGGGCATCAGCGTTAGGAGATAAAATGAATCCCAACGTGATATAAAGTCTATTTACCCCATGGGGCGAAATGGGGAGTCCCGCCCCAGGGATTCCAGCTCCATCCGCTTCAGAGGATGATGAAGGTCACCACCTCTCCCTCTCCACTGATAAGGAAGTGCTAGGGAACATAGATGCACTGTTCCGGAAGGTCAAGATTCTGAAAAATCCAGCTCTCTTCATGGCCTGTGGCTTCTACAGGCTACTTGTAGTTCATTTCAATTCTATTTCAGCCTCTTTCTTTCTAAATGATGGAACTCCTTCAAGCGACCAGTTTCCTAAGGTTGGGAATGCATTTTATTTACCTGATAGTGACACAATGGCTAATTTGGTGTATATTAGTTGTTTTCTTATTTTATTTTATTTTTATTTTAGCTTTTTAAAGATTTTATTTATTAGAGAGAGAGAGCACACAGGAGCAGGGAGAGGGGCAGAGGGAGAAGCAGACTCCCGGCTGAGCAGGGAAGCCTGACATGGGGTTCAATCCCAGGACCCTGAGATCATGACCTGAGCCAAGGGTGGAACTTAACCAACTGAGCCACCCAGGTGCCCCTGTTTTATTTCTTAAATTGCTTTAAAGATGGCTTTAGAACCAGTCCTGAGACAGGGGGTTGCTGGATCACGTTTTAAGTTCTTTATTCATGTCGCCAAGCTAGCTTTGAAAAATGATACGCTCATTATAAATACTAGCAGGGTGTGATTATACCAGCCTCGCAACGAACTCATCAGCATTATTTACTTGGCTAATTTGAAAAGCATAACATATTACAACACAGCTTGCTTCTGCTCTGTGACGGTTCCTTGGTTTTGGGCTTATTTCATGTCTGTGGCTTTCCTCACTGTGCTGGCGTTTACGTGTGAGGCACTAGGGCTCTAGGATTCAGCCCAAGAGATCTAACTTTTACCTCGGTGTCAGTCTCGATCCTCGGGAAGCAGACGTGAGAATGGAGTTGGAAGTCAAAGGGTATGCGGGGAATGCCCGTGAGTGGCAGAGGGGAAAGGGAGCAGGAAGACGCAGAGAGACCCCAAGCACAGTGAGCGAGGACACGGCACTTGTGGGAGGCAAGGGGAACGAGGGAGGACCAGACAGGAGGAGCCTCGGAGGGTCGGCAGCAAGGAGGGTGTCCCAGAGCAAAGGCTAATTTTTGGAAGAGATCGGTGTTGGGTCAGGGCGGGGTGTCCCCCTGCAGTGCTCCTCCATGTGGTCACTGTGTGACCCCAGCCTGGAGAAAGAGGAGGCATGAAGTAAGCACCAGGAGGCTGTTGTCTGCTGCCTCTGCCTGCAAGGAGAGAGAATCGTGTTCCTGGCGGCTACTCGTCGTGGAGATGGAATGCTCAAGGAAGTTTGACTTATCATAGAAATTCAAGAAGTAAATTTAGGTTGGCTTGATTATTTACTGGATAATCACTGGAGTCCAGTGATTTTGGATGAATTGCCTGGGCTTCTATACTATGTGGAGTTTTCTGGAAAGATTTTTATTTACATATTTCCAAATATGGTTATGGATATTTGATTTTGTATTTTGAAAATTTGAAAATATTTTCTGGTATAAAGCATAAAGGCATATCTTTGGGGTCATATGTAACTATGCCTTTTACAAAGAGCAACAAAAGCAATCTGTGGAAACATTTCTTGGCTTGCATAAGGATTACAATGTTATAGCTGACACCACAGCCCCCTTTAAAGTGCCATGTCTTTTTCTCTCTCCCAACATGATACTATTATTTGGTTGATACACTTCTGTGTCTTTTTTCTGTGTATTCATGGACACATATATGTATAAAAATATACAGTATTATTTGTGACCAATCATGGGTGTCAGTTTCTTTGGCCATTTGCCGATTGATGGGACTTTGGGAGATCCGTCATCTTTCAGGAATAAAAACCTTGTCTCCAAGGAACCTGCCTTGACATCTCTCCCTAACCTCTCATCCCCCTTTATTTTTCTTAGAGTACCTACCTCTCCCTGGCCTGGCATCACATATAAATTCGTTTACTCAATTACTGCCTATCTTCTCCCATTAGAAGGCAACCCCCCACGCCGGCAGAGTGTTGAGTGGTTTGCATGGAGAAAATAAAAGATGACACTGCTGGCGGCCAGACTAGGATATTTCTACCTGGACCATGAATAATGCTCAGCATGGCTATGCCATTAGAGAGAGTTAAGTCAGCCCTGCAGCTCCAAGAAGCACTGGAGTTTCTCATCATTCTGTCTGACCTTTCTTCCTGCTCTTAGCAATGTCAGCTCAGCTCTGCTGTGTCCTCCCGGCGGCTCAGCGATGAAGATAAGTAAGATCCAAATCACCAGTTGCCTTTGTTTCACGAAGGCATCCGGCTCTCTCTTGCTTCCTTACCCAGCCCAAGCCCAGACCCCGTTAGGGACCCTGGGTCCTCTGCTCTGCTCACTCAGACCGAGGAGCTTCTGCAGTTATGGGGTGCCTTTCCTTTTGGTGCAGGAGGCAGAAAAGCAGGTGGTGTCAGCACAGGTCCCTGGTGGAGTTTTATGAAGCTGGCAACGTCCCAGTGCCCAGGTCGGTTCTGGGGACATGCGCGGCACTTTGCAAATAGTTTTAGAAAGAATTAGGAAGTAAATCCGGATGTTAAAACTCCTAGACCAGAGGTCAGAGGGCTTTTACATTTTAGGAAATAATTCCAAATTGCCCTTCAAGGTGGCTATAAAGACTTCAGTGTTTGAGAATAGTAATTTCCCTTCATGTCCATGGAGCCTCATTATTAAACTTTCTGGATTTTCCAATCTGATGGGAACAAATCAATCTGGTTTTATTTAGTTTTGCCAAGTGAGAATCACATGGCAAGGTGTTTTTGATTGTGTGCCCTTCTGCTTATTTGAAGTGTCAGTTCATGTTCTTTGTTTTTCCCATTGTGTTCCTTCTCTTTCTCTTATGTATTTGCAATAATCCTTTTTTGCTACCCTTCGTACTGTACATCCATTGCAAAAGTGTCTCAATGTGTCACGTGACTTCCATTGGTCTTTTTTTTTTTCTTTTCTTTTCTGTTTTCATTCGTTTTAAAAAATTTAGTTATGCTTTAGACCGTGTTCCCAGAGATAAGAATTCTTGTGCTGGGTTTCTTCGGAAAGTGTTCCCCCGGGAAGAGGGAAACGGGGAGAGGAATGTGTGTAATTCTGCACGGGGCCTGGCTCTGGGTGACCCCTCCAGGGGGAAGGAGGACCCTGCAGAGAGTGTCACCCCCCCACCAGGCACCCACTTGCCTGGGAGAGAGGAGGCTGCCTGTTCATGGTTCTGCCAGGGTAACTCAGGACAGGGCCAAACGCCGGGACAGGTGCAGCCGCCTGTGCGAGCCAACACTGCTCCTCAGGAGCCCAGGGATGAAGGAAGGGTTTCAAGGGCATCGGGCAATTAGCTTTCTATTTTGGTGAAATTTGCAGGTGAGACTTTTTTGGCAGATCCGAGCGTTTATTCCTGTCACAGCTCTTAGTCACCCTTTCCTTCTCGTGGCTACATTTGCTTATTGTCTATCTGCTTAGCACGTAACATTCTGACGAATAGTGTGCGCCCTGCTGTCCTCTTCTTAGCTTTCAAGGTCTGCAGTCCTGGTTCTTGCCTGGGCCAGTGTGCAGGCTCCGCCTGCTTCCCACACAACCGGGCTGCACCACTCCCTGAAGCAAGACAGCTTGTAGAAAGTGCTAGAACGATAAGAAAGCCCAAATCCTGCCTATCTTCCGTTTTTCCAGGGAGAATATTTTAAATTTACTTCTGTCCAAATCAAATGCATGAATTTTTCCATGACATGGTTGAAATGGATTTTTACTTATTTAATATACTTTACATACATGTTTAATTTCCTGTGAAATGCACCAATACATTCATTTGAAAATATTAATTTTCCCCTTTCTCTGCTGTCCCAGAACAATTTCATGTAAAGTCTGCATACTGAAACACCGTCTCCAGAATCACAGGAAATATGGCTTTCATCATCAGAAACAGATTTCCAGAACACATTGTATCGGTTCTATTTAAAGACTCTGAGACCACCTTTCAGAAATCACTTAGGAATGTTGAAAACCTCCATTTCACAAATAAGGAAACTACCTTCTCCAAGGCTTCCCTAAGACACAGCCCCGACATGATGCTCTTGGTTCTGGTCCTGCTCCCTGTGGCTACACAGCCTCATTCTCAGCCACCCAGCTTACATTTCCCTCCGTCATGGTCTTCTTTCTCTCTAAATACTCTTCAATTATACTTTCTGGATGAATTTGGAAACCCTTCCCTAATGATCCATGAAAGATTATACCCAAGTTAAGCGGAATCCGTCTTTTAATCTGCTAAAAACTGACATTATCATATTTATCTTTCTCACCTAGAAAGTGGGATGTGGACCATTGTATTCAAGGCTTATATAATCCCCGATAAACTCTGGTCACTTGTTGTATAAAGGTCATGCATCCTTTCTTAAATTTGTTTCTAAATATTTTATGTTTTCCTTTCTATTGTAAATAGAAATTCCTTATAAATGATTCATTCCAGGTTACTGATGGTATGGAAGAATGTAATTGATTCTAGGTATATTTATTTTATATCCTGTTAATCCATAAAATTTTTATTAGGTCTAAAGTTTCTTAACAGAAATGTGTAACTGTCTAAGGATATGATTATATTTATCATGATACTTTTTTGAGCCTCGGTTTTTAAATCTTACATTTGTTTTTTGCAGCCACAGGAGCATAAATAAGGCAGAGAAATAGACCAAGACCTACTGTAGCCCATTCCAGTGTCTGGATCATGTCCAGGGGTGGACGGATGTCACAGGAACCTCACAACAGGGACTGGAATTCAGGACACATGGAGATCCGAATCTGAGCCCCAGTGTGGCAGGGAGGAACGTGTCCTCTGAAATATAATACCTGGGTTTTTTTTATAATATAATATAAATATAGCAATATAATACATGGAAAAAGCTTCTTTGTAGATATGCTTCATTTAGGGATATTGAGATGGGGAGTTTATTCTGCATTATTCTGCTGGGCCTTAAAGGCAGTCAGAGGCATACGTAGGGGATGATGGCAGGCTATCTTAAAATGTGCCACTTCAACATACTGATTGTTTTAAGTTAGCTACTTAAGAAACAACAAGGACAATCAGGCCCTCCTCTGTCCCCCTGGAAACAGGAAGTAAACTCCCATGTGAAAGATACCTCCTACTGAGAAAAAATAAAAAGATACTCTTATTACCAGAGATAGGAAATTCTAAGCCCAGAATGCTGTAGTACAAACCTTGTTCCTTTTTTTTTTCCTAATCTGCTACCTCCACCCAGATTCTGTTTTGAATTCCTTACGAATTAAAGCTCCCAAACACCTGTTTTCTTTATCCTGTTAATTCCTCACCAAGTTATTGTCTGTTTGGTGAAAAGTATAAAACCTACATGCCTTGCACATTTCTTTAGGTCTCAATTTCATTATTGGATCTCTGTGGACACATAATAAAACTCTGTTTTTTCACCTCCTGTGAACCTACCTCGTGTGGATGTAATTCTTTGTCCGGCCGGAAGATCTAGAAGGGTAGAGGAAGAGTTTTTCATTCCCTGATACAGCACAGGTTCGAAACGAGCATTAACTATGGACAGAAGAGAGGAAGGTCAGACAATGGAAACAGAGGGAAAGAGAGTGAAGTGTGCAGTTGACCCCAAAGACAAATACAGAGGAGGGCCAGGAACCTGACAACGCAAGAAGAGCAGCTCCGGGGGCGGGAGAAGGCAGGGAAGTAGATCATCCGCTAGAGGCTCCAGATGGCGCACTCCCAGCTGACACCTGCGACTCCCCCCCAGAAAATCTCTTTTGTTCCCTGAAGGCTTCTTCTTTTACTTCTTGCCATCTCTTCAGCTTCTGGCCCTCTTATTAATCAAGCCACAAGCACAAAATAAATTAACTCAAATTTATGAGGCAAGAATTTCTTAGCACTAAATTCTAAGACCAGGCCTTAGGCCTCAGCAGTAGGTCAATTGCCATCTTTACTGCCTTGGTGTTGGGTCCCAAACCGAAGCTGGCTACCATGCTCCTCCTTGAGCCAGGACGATGCACAACATTTGTTTCCTATTTTGGAAGGAACTAGGAGAGGAAAATCTGCTTCATGTCTAGACCTGTCACTTTTTACGTTTTAGGTGCTAAGGAATTGTCCAAAACTTCCCGCAGAAGGTTAAACAGTGAGGTTCGGGGGGAGAGGAGACAAACGTCTGACGTTCTCTGGAAAGTTCCTCCCTGGGTAAATGTAGGGGTACGTGGACTCCCAGGGAGCAGAGGACAGTGGTGAGACGTGTCTCAGGAGGCGCTCTGGGCCCTGCAGGAGGCCCTCTGCTTCTCCCCGACGTCACGTCCTCGTCAGCACAGCTCTTCCCACGGCTGATGTCCTCTCCCAGAGCCTCCCCTTCACACCTCGCAGCTCAGCCACAGAAGGGAGACCCACCTCGTGTCAGGTCTCAGCTTCCGGGTTTAAAAGGAGCAGGAGAGCAAGGACGGGGGGAAGGAGAGGGAAAGAAGGAAGAAGACCACGACCAGGAGCCGGGCTCGAGGAGGAGCCCCTCGAGGCAGCGGTGAGCAGGCCCCTGTGGGTGGGCGGGCACGGGTCAGGCAAGGAGAATAGAGAAGTTTCTCGTTACCGGAGGGAAGGTGCCGGCAGCTCCATCCCAAACACGCTCTTGACTCAGTATCCTTGTTTCATTCCTGATTTTAAGACTCCTTCTAATATATGTCTATAGTCATTATAATAATAATGGTCATAATATTAGAAAACACATAAAAGTTATAACAATTATTATGGCTGCTTAAATGAGGAGGGGGTTAGGTCACAGAAAGGTTAAATAACCATACTAACGTCCATTTGCTTGCATTTGCTGGAGCCCAGATTTGAATCCAGGCAGTCTGGTTCCTGAGCGCATGCCCTCTGCCAGAGCCTTTGTCCCCTGCCGATGAAATTTGTGTTCCGTGTGCTTTATATTTCAAGGTGCTTCTCTTTATTGCATCTTGGAGATAGGATTGTAAATGTCTCTGGAAGCTCTGGACACTAAGTAAAATGTTGTATATTTAGGGAGTGCTGTTGGGATAAAAGCCATGCAATTAGGATGTGTGCTGTCGGTTCTGAGACACACAGCTCACGTTTTAGGTAAATATCACCCAGAGTGAGTGACCGAGCAGAGCCGTTTACTGCCGCATCCTGTAATGGCTCAGCCGCGTATCGGAGCAGCTTTTTGGACCTGTCAGCCTGCTCGTCCGCTCTTAAAGTGATGTATGGGGGATATTCTGCCTATGCTAAATAAGACCCCGTTGCCATTACTAATAATATCACAGTGATTCAGAACATGAAGCCATTAGAACAGTAATAAAAAGAGAGACTGTCATTATTTCAACCACAGAGCAGAAAACGAGAGTATCTTCCATAATTATGGACATTTGCAGCCGTGGGGCTCCAGCGACGAGGGAAAGGCTGAGAAGCCCACCCCGCAGGCAGCTGGTATGGGAGAGGGCTGGCCACAAGGTCTGGGGTGTAGGCACTATTTTGTCCTGAGGAATGGGTGCAAGTTTGGCCCTCTCCCTGGGCCTCTCTGGTTGCTTGGGAAGGAGGGCACTTAATATCTG
Source organism: Mustela lutreola (assembly GCF_030435805.1). Lineage (NCBI taxonomy): Eukaryota > Metazoa > Chordata > Mammalia > Carnivora > Mustelidae > Mustela > Mustela lutreola. The sequence goes on along the minus strand of NC_081294.1, from coordinate 4,315,580 downwards.
CCTTCCAAATGCATTTCTATTCATCAGACCGCCTGTGCAATGGCTTTGCTTCCATGGACCCCCACAAACCCTGAGCCCTACAAAATATTCCTTTACTTCTACAATTTGGGTGACTAGCAGCCATTATCAAATTTGCTTATCAAGGCTCTGTTTACTTTTTTAGTATCAAGGTGCAATTTGATTCAGGGGAAAGTTTCTCTTTTCATTAAACCCACTGGTGGCCTTTGGCAGTGTTTTGACTTAAGAGTATTGTTTAAAATCCAGCTTTGCAATGAAAGAAATAGACCCATATCTCTTATGAAAGTAGATACCAAATTCCTCAACAGAATACTGGCAGACTCTATGCAGCAATTCTAGAAGGCTGACCAGTTGGATTTTACCTAAAAATGTGAGCTTGCTTTAACACCTGAAAGTCAATTAATGTTGTCAATTAATAGAATAAAGACAAAACCAACATGATTCTCTCAATAGAGGCAGAAACTAAGGTACTACAATTCAACAACTCTGCAAGATAAAAGCATTCAAAAGCAAAGCATTGAAGGGAAGCCTTCACCTATTAAAAGCCACATATGAAAACCTCATATAATGTCACATTTAACATTGAAGCATCAAATGCTTTACCCTAAACTCAGGACATGACACACATCTCTAATCTCACTACTTCTGTCCAGTGCTGCTCTGGGGGTTCTAGCCAGGGCAGTTACATAAGGAAATTGCACATAATGCATGCAGATGAAACAGGAAAAAAAACAAGACTCTCTATTTGAAGATGATATAGTCTTGTACATACAACATCCGAAAGAATCCACTAAACATTATTGGAATAAAAACATTCAGCAAGGATGCAGGTTATATACACCATATACATGAATCAACTTATCTATATAAGCTGTCAATAAAAAAATTAGGAAAAATAATTTAATTTACACTAGCATTAGGAAAAATAAAATAGTTAGGAAAAAGTAGTCCAAAACTTACACTTCGACAACAATAAAACACTGTTGAGAGAAATGAAAGTGGACCTAAATAATGGAAAGATAGTCCATGTCCATGGATGTGATTCAACATTATGAAGACGGGAGTGCTTCCCAAACTGATCCACAGACACAGCACAACCCCTATTAAGATTTCAGCTGGCTTTTATTTTTTTTTGCAGAAACTGGTAAGCTGCTCCTAAAATTCACAGGGGAATTCAAGGGACCCAGAATATCCAAATCACTCTTGAAGAAGATCATCTCCCAATTTCAAAACTTACTACAAAGCAAATGTAATGAAGATACTGTTGTACTAACATAATGACTGACTTAGAGATCAATGAAGTAGAATCGAGTTCAGAAATAAACCTTAATATTTTTTGGTCAATTAACTTTTTAACAAGGGCACCAAGACAACGTAGTGGGGGAAGAGAAGTCTCCAGCAAATGACTCTGACAGCTGGACACACCAAAGAATGAATTTGGTTCCCTCATATACACACCACATATACACAAAAATTAACTCAAAATGAGTAGCCCTTAATGTAAGAACTAGAGCTACAAAACCCTGAGAAGAAGCATAACCTTAGGTTAGTTAGATATCACAGCAGAAGCAGAAGCAATAGAAGAAAATAGAGATGAATTGAACTTCACCAAAATTTAAAAATTTTGTGCCTCAAAAGATGTAACCAATAGCGTAAAGCTAAACTAAAGAACAGGCAGAATGGGAGAAAATTTTTGCAATTCGTATTCTGATAAGGGACTTGTATTCGTAACACATAAAAACACAACTCAAAAATAAAAAGAGAAATAACCTGTTGCAAAAATGAACAAGGTACACAAATAGAAATTTCTACAAAAAGACACACAAATGGCCAATAACTACATGAAAAGATGCTCAGGGCACCTGAGTGGCTCAGTGGATTAAAGCCTCTGCTTTTGGCTCAGGTCATGATCCCGGGGTCCTGGGATCGAGCCCCGTATTGGGCTCTCTCTGCTCAGTGGGGAGCCTGCTTCCCCCCTCTCTCTACCTACCTCTCTGTCTACTTGTGATCTCTGTCTGTCAAATTAAAAAAAAAAAAAAAAAGATGCTCAACATCATTGCCAGCAAAGAAATGCAAATAAAAGCCACATGGAGATATCACTCTACACCCACCAGAATAACCAGAATCAGAAAGACATGAGAACATGCCAGCGGGGATAGGGAGAAAGTGGAACCCTCACACACTGCTGCTGGGAACGTTTGGTGGTATGGCTCGTTTGAAGACAGCCTGGCAGTTTCCCAAAATGCCACTGATAGGCACAGATCTAATAAAAATGAAATTGTGTGTCCATCCAGAATCTTGTGCACTGATGTTCAGCCATAGTATTAAGAATAACCAAAAAGTGCAAATGCACTGAATGTCCATCAAATTATAAAGTGACAAATAAAATGTTACATCCAGACCATAGCATATTAGCCAGCAATAAAATAATTGAAGGCCTGATACGGACCGCAACAAGAACGGTCCTTCAAAACACACTGAATCAAAGAAGCTGCTTATAAAAGGCCTCGTATTTTGTGAGTCCATCTCTGTATAACTTCTGAAATCTATTCTGATAAAAAGTGGCTTAGTGGTTATCCACAGGGAGGTTAGGGGAGGTTGGGAATAAGTGGCAAGTCACAGGCAATGCATACAGCATTTCTTTAGGGGGGATAGAAATGTTCTCAAATTATGGCGCTGCTCACACAGATCAGAATATACTCAATACTCTTGAGTTGTACACTTCATTTTTAAATTTTTATAGAGTATAATTGACATTATATTAGTTTCTTAATGATTTGCAATATGATCACCATGGTAAGTCTCTTTAACCTATGTCACCGTAAATAGTTACCGTTTTTTTTCTCTTGTGATGAGAACTTTTTTTTAATTCCAGCATAGTTAACACATAGTATCACATTGGTTTCAAGTGTTCAATGCAGAGATTCAACAATTGTATACATCACCCAGTGCTCACCACGACAGGGGCACGCCTTCCTCCTCATCACTGGTCTCACCCGGCCCCCAACCACCTCCCCTCTGGTGACCACCCATTTGTTCGCTAGACTTAGGAGTCCATTTTCTGGTTCGTCTCTCTTAGTTTGTTTGTTATATTTCTTAAATCTCACATGTGAGTGACACGGTACTTGTCTTTCTTTGACTGGCTTCTTTCACTTGTCACAGTACGCTCTAGTTCCAGTCATAAGAACACATAAGCACTACTCCCTCACTGTCTTTTAAATACGCATTACAGCTTTATTAATTATACTTGCTGTATAATACATCTCCTTGACTTATTTGTTTTATAATTGGAACTCTGTATCTTTATATTTTTATACCTGTGTATTTATAACTGGAACTCTAGGATATTCCATTGTATATCCATTATGTATGTGTGTGTGTATTTATAAATATAAATAAATAAACAAAATTAAATTATATAAATACAAATAAAATATAAAGAAACAACTGTAGATGTATTTATAGTTCGGTATTTATATTACATATCTAGATATAAATTTTTTTTCTGTTTTTCCATTCAACCCTTGATGAACATGTAGGTCATTTCCATATGCTGGCTATCATGAATAAAGTTGCTATGACCACGGGGTGCCAATATCTTGTCAAATTAGTGTTTTCTTCAGATAGATACCCAGAAGTAGGATTGCTGAAGGCTACAGTAGTTCCACTTTTAATGTTTGGGGGAACCTCTGCTCTGTGTCCCACAGCGGCTGCACTGGTTTTTGTTCCCACCGACAGTGCAAGAGGGTCCCTTTTCTCTGGGTCCCCACCAACATCTGTCCTCTCTTGTCTTCTGCAAGAGCTGTTCCTCCGGGTGGGAGGGCACGCCCCGCTCTAGTGGACATGTGAGCTGCATGGTGTGTGGGTGAGAGCTCAGTCAAGCGGCTATTGAAGAACGGAGGAAATCGGGGAATCCCGCCTTCTTCAACTCTCGCCTCCTTTCCTGCTGCACACCCGTCCGTCTCTTCTCTCCTCTAAACCGAGCGCCGACGGTGACCTGTCTATTCCAGGCCTTACATCCCATCGCACGACCCTCAGAAATGACTGACGAGCCAAGGTTTATGAGGTCACACCTTTCCAGAGTCGTAATACTTTAAGAGTTGTTTGTTTAAGAATCAGAAAGCTCGACAAACGAGTTTTTGCATACTTACTGGTGGAGGGTCAGCCACTATCAGAATAACGACGAAAGCATGGGAAGGATAAAAAAGAAAACTCCCCAGTCCGTGCCCTTGATTTGTAAGGTCGTCTCATTCCAGAGCAAAATAACATGAAGCGTGCTTTGCTGGAACCCTGGGCCATTTTGCAGGTGCCTGGTACATCCCAGAGGGGTCCTGGAACACCATCTGTCTTCCACGGCACCTACAACATCGGTGAAGTCATCCCCTCTAGAGTCTGGCTAGCCGGAAGCCTGCAGGACCCTTGCGTTTGCTCCAGTCATTTCTGCCTGGTCCTAGTGCTTCGGAGAGATGAGGCCCACATCTGCACGTCTGGGAGCAGAATGGCCCTGGGGCTGGGGTTTAAATCCAGACATAATCCAGCTATCTGGGAATGCAGCATGTTTCCTGCAGGCTTCTCTGGGTTTGCAGACTTGTTGAACAGCCTGAGGCCCCACATGAAAGGAAAAAAAACCTAAATTTTACATTCATGTTTGCTTCAGTATATTTGAATGCTTAAAAAACCAAATGCGGGGACAATCTCTGGACACAGGTCTCTATGTGTTTGTAACCTCATTCATGTACTTGACTTGCTGTGGCCGTCCATCTCCGGCTCTGCACAGGTTCCCCGCACACTGGTGGGCATGCCTCTGTTCTAGAACACCAAGGAGCCAGCGGCCATGACCCTTCCCATGGGCTGTCTTCTCCTGGGCCCTGGCAAAGAGACAGAGATGAAGGAAACATAGTGATGGCAGAAGCCTTTCTCACCCGCACCCCCGGCCGAGGCAGAGCAGAGCAACAGCGAAGCACATTTCCGTGAGGCTTCATGAGTCCAGTCATCAGAGAAGAACTCCTTCACTTTTAAAAAGCAGCAAAAAACGGCAGCCCCATGTTTGGCTCCCACATGGGGTTGGGGAAGGCCAGGTCTCTCCAAGGGCCTGGGACTTGAGGGGGGACGGTTTTTCCACCCTCTCTGATGTGCTGGTCTTTCTGACTCTTCCTGAAGGCAGAATGCCTGGGACTTCTTGCAGAGGAAAATAAAATGAAACCTGACACTGAATGTTGAGATGCTTATGGGGGCTTGGCCGCTAGACGTTTCCCCAGATGGCAACACAGTTATTGTGAAGAGAGCTTAGAAAGGCATCCCAGCCACCCTGTGTAAGGTCGCTCACAGCTGGGCACCGAGGCATCAGCACCGTTTGAAGAATCTCCCTTTGCCTTCGTGATGATGGAGGACGGGGCTCGCGAGCCATTTGCTCGGCAGAGCGAGATATTTTTATAAGCTACGTGTAGCACAGGAACATGCAAACACAGCTTTACAGAGGAGAGTTTTGAGAGCATCGGGCCTGCTAAAACTGGCACTTTCTCCTCATTTTTCCTTTGAAGAAAATAGACATTTGACTTACGCGGGTGTCTCTCTCTCAGCTGCTGTGCGAAACCGCATGCAGGCCTTCATGCCGTGGGACCCTCCCAAATGCCCCTGTCTCGGACAAAACCCTAAACACGGTTGGCTTTCACACCACTGATGTTTACTTCCCAGAGTTCCAGAGGCTGGGGGTCCAAGATCAAGGTGCTGGCGGATCCCCTGTCGGTGAGGACTCCCTCCCTGGCTCACGGCTGTCCCCTTGCTCTGTCCTCAGAAGAAGCAGGGAGAGAGCTGTCTGGGGTGTCCCTTCTCCGGGCGCTGGTCCCACCAGGTCTCCACCCTCGTGACCCAATCACCTCCAAAGTCCCCACCTCTGTCCCATGGGGCATTTGGCTTCAACACATGAATCTGGGTGGGAGGCAAGGACATTCAGCGCGGGGCACACACGTGCCTCTACTTCCCATGAGTGGGGTTTCCCTTTATCTAAAGGAAGGTCCCCTGGTGTGGCCTTGGCTCCCGTAGCCAGCCTGAGGGGACCTCAAGGAAGAAACAAGGGCAGGAATCAAACTGGAAAGCCAAGTTCATCTTTAGTCCTGTTTGAACCTCTAGAGCTCTCTATCGGAACCCTCACATGATATTGTCATTGCCAAGTGGAAAATTGGATTTTCTATACTACTCTGAGTGTTCACACTGCATTTGCCATCTCTGCTAATACCTGATTAAAAACGATCAATAACAGTACAAAGGGGGGGGGGGACCCCTTGCCTAGAGCTGCATATAGTATTCAGCCAGTCCGTGCAAGAAGTGCATCTTCCAGTCATTTTAGCTTAGCCCGAAAGCAAAGGGCTCCGAATGTTGCCACGAGAATCGCACCCTCAGAGCATGTGCTTCATGATTCCGTACAAAACAGAAACCCACCCGGAACAGGACAGAACCGGCTGGTGCGTTTAGCGGAACAGAGGGGCGCGTTCCCATCCCAAGGAGTGGAGCGAGATCCCGAGCTCGAGGAAGCCGGGCACACATTGCAGAGGACCGTGGAAGGAAACCCGTCTGCCTGGAACATTTTGCATTTCCCCTGCAGGAGGCTGCACACAGTATAGCAGAACCGCGGGCTCTAGAACTGGTGAACTGTCACAGGGCAGCCACGCTGTCCTCACAGAGCACTCCCTTCTCCCTCGCCCTCCACGCGTCTGCCCCTTACAGGTCTTCCTCCCGGGCCTGCTCGGTTTGAAAGGATGGCGCTTGAATCTGCACTTCCTCAAACTCGGTAATACAGTGGCCTTCCTCAGCCACCTCCCCAGAGTGCTTCTCATTTAACGGAGTCAGTGGGAGACTCTCAAATGGAAATCGTGCTCTGTCCTCTGCACAGCTGGTATCACACCTTTAAAAGGTGTTCTTAGCAGTGATTTTCACCCCAGAAGCGCAAGCAGAGCAGGAGAGAGCGCAGACAGGGTTACGCAGCGCATTGTTGGTGTTCATAGGACACTTCGGACGTGGAGGCCCGGTGGCCAGCCTGCAGTTGGCAGCTGAGGCTGCACAGTCAGTGCCCGGAGCTCCTGGGGTCAGTGTCTCCTGAGAACACTGAAGTTTTATGGCTCGGGAGCAAAACCATGAGCCGGGACATACGAGAGGTCAGGTAGGACATACACAGAAGGCAGGTCCATGTCTTCTGACTCTGCATTCACACCCCTGACCACTGGCATGGTGGAAAAGGCCAAGCTTCTTAAAAACTCGGGCTTACATATCTACTGAAGAGAATTTGAATATCTCTGGTTTACCCAAGGCCAAATGGTCAGCGGGGAATGGAGAGATTTCTTCTCTGTTCAGTGACACTCCCAGCGAGATGCAGCTAGGTGAGGTAAGTAGAAGATCCCAAGTTGAACTCCTCCCCCAAATGCCTCCCCCATCCAAGAGACATATTTTCGAAAAAGTCCACCATTAGAGATTCGTTTCTTTGACAGTAACGTATTGAATGATCAAGCTTGAAGTATAATTTCTTCAGTCATGCTCTTCTACATCAGGACGATCTGTGAGAACATAGGTTCTGTCAAGAGAGCCGGATTTTCAGTTGAGATTGGAGAAGGAAGAGGCCCAGCACGGGAGATTCCCAATTTTTTTTTTTTTCACTAGAATAGTACATCAGACAGAGAAGAGCCTTCTTTCACAGCGTTTTAAGTATCTGACAGACCTACAGCATTCTTCATTTTTTTAAATTCCAGCTTAAAATATATATATTTAAAATTTTGTGAAACAACCAACCCATTGAGGAAACAGTGCAGTTCTAGGCATAGAAGTTACTTTAATTGGCCTTTAAAGCCTGTGCTCGAAGGAGACATTGTGGTCCACCACTTCATCTCCAGTTAGGGAACAGAGAGGGTCTCTCCGGAGAGCACAGTTCCTCGTGAGCCCGTGGGCTGGCAGGTTGTCCTGTTCCAGTGACGTCACGTACTGTCAGGCTTCATACTTGTCTAGGCTGTGTCTCTGGTGTCCCTGTGAACTTGGAGGATGGGTGTGGAAGGGACTGGATCAAAGTGGAAGGCTCAGGCAGTCCACCTGCATCTCACACATTCGCACAGAGAGAAACGACCTCTCCAAGCTCAAAATAGCCCAGGATCAGCTGAGCCTGACTATACACTCTGGGGCTTTTCCAGAGATCATACGCCACCTCGGAGAGGAAGGGGCCACCAAGGCTGCCAAGGAAAGAGCTGCTCAGTTACAATCCAAGAAGGAAAATCCTATAGATTCTGCCAGCTGCCAGGGAAATTTTGGAAGGAGAAGTAAACACTTCCCTATGTCCTCCATCAGTGAGTGTACAGTCCTGTGTTCTTAGAGGCCAAAGATGTTGAAAATTCCCACGCTCAGCTACCATGTTACAGAACAACTGATTTTCATGGTTGGCCAGTATATATCATCATATGAAAATATCTCTGCAGCTCTTGGGTTTGGGTTTGAACGAGGAGTCTCATTCAGATACGTCATTCTGCCGTAGACAGACCTTTCTGCGTTTGGGGACCTTTCTGCCCATGGGCGGGCTCCTGTCAAGGATCCATCAGCCTCTGATAAATTTTAAAATTAGGCACCTATATGGGGATCCTCAGCCCCTGGCCACTCCTCTAGAAACGCCCTGGTGTGACTCAGTCCCTCTTGTGAAGCGGAGCCCAGACGGCCGGGGCTCTGGCTGCAGCCCCCACTCCCTGGACCGTCTGCCTCCTGCCTGCACCTGCGCGTCATGGTCTCATCGAGGTGCACACAGATCATCTGCACTGTGTCACTCTGTTCTGCTACTTTCTTACCACAGGGGCATCACCGTTGCCACCCTCTACAGAAACCCACCTCTGCTCGGGACACACCAGCTGCGCTCAGCTCGACTGTCATGAAACTCTCCTTGGTTTCTCTCTTGGGCCGCTCTCCCTTGGCTCATTGCATCCGGGCTGCCGTCACAGACAAACAGACAAAAAGCAATACTACAGCCTGCATGACTTATGAAGGACAGAGATTTATTTCCCACAGTTCTGGAAACTGGGAACCCCAGGGTCAGGGAACCAGCAGATTTGGGGTCTGATGAGAGCCCACTTTGTAGTTCACCGATGCTTTTCCTTTGCTGTGCCTTCATGGGGAATCAGGGGTGAGGGGCCTGTTGGGGGGTCCCTGTCTTCATGACCTCATCTAAACCTCGGTACCTCCCAAAGGCCTTACCTTCAAACACTATCATGTTGGGAGTGAAGGCTTTAACACGTGCATTTTGGAGGCACACTCCCATCTGACCCATAAGAGAGAGACAAGTCAGTGGTCAGTTTGGATGTTCTCCCCAGTTAGCTCAGCAGAAGCTATGTAACGATTCTTGTAAAACTGTTACAGAAACTGCCTGTTTGTGCCTGAGGCTGACATCGGCCAACTGCCCATCATACCCTCCCAACCCCACGCACCCTTCCACCTTGGGACAGTGTTTCTGCTTCTGAACTGGCTCCGTGAAGGCAGGACACTCTGGAGCAGCTACCCAGCAAAGTGAGCCAGCACTGGACCCCATCCACAGTCCTGTGGCTAGAGGAGTGTATTTTCCTAATGCAGTGTTTCATTCCTCCTAATTCTGACCAATCTCCCCTTCCCTAAGGGTAAGAATCACTTTTGATGTTGGCAACAGAAGAGAGAGTAAGGCCATCCCATGCAGCAAACCAGGGTGATGCCTTTCCTTCTATGGCCCCTCGCCTTCTCCTGCTGTTTTAGAAGATCGTTCCCTGAATTTACAACCCCAAAAAAACACATGCCCGGTGTTCCTAGGATCTGACTCATAATTTCAGCTTCCAGGCAGTCGCGTTGTGTTCATTCTGTCCTTGGGCATAAATTGAGAGCCTGCTCCATGCAGTCCTGAGCTCTGGGGCAGGGACAGGCAGCCCACCCTGTTCCTCTCAGGTCACTTACAGGCCAGCGAGGAGAGCAGACTTTTCACCAGTCATCACACGTGTCATCATGGAACATGACAAGTGCTAGTTAGGATGTTAAATTACCTTATGTTCTCCTGCATGTCTAAAACCATTTGGCATCTGCTTTTCAGTAGACCCAGATTAACAAAAATTATAGACATTCAGATGTACTTGAGACCAGAAAAAGAGACAATATTGTTCAGCGTGAGTGTAGAGAAAGGAGCTCAGGTCCTTGCCCTAAAGAACAGCAAGCAAGAAATCAGAAATCCCATATAGGGGAGACAGTACTCTAATAAGCAAGCTGGTTTATGCCAGAGAAATCCAGAAGACCTGAGGAACTGGAGGCAGTCTTTGGAACTTCTGAAGAAAGAGACAGTGATGGTGGAACATTTGTCTTAGAGCCAATTAGACCTTCAGCAGAAGATCTAATCCTTCTACCTCAGCAGAAGACTGGAGAGTACCCATCTGAACTGAAGGGTACCTGGCATAACTCAGCAGGAAGCCCTACTGAAAACATAGAATCAGGTGAATGGCAGACCCTGAGTCAGCATGCTAGTGGCCCTCCTTCTGTACCCAGACAGGAGATGGGAATACTTCTTTCCAGGGCAGATGACTATTGCAACTAGGGTCAAGGGCTTGCTAGCTCAGTTGCCCTGCCACAGAGCCCACCACTTTACAAGCAGTGCCCTTGCAGAGTTGCAGGCCCATGCATAATGTTCCATTCTGAAGGATGGACAGACGGCCACTGATCAACACAGATGTGGAAGGGCCTTTCGTGAAACACAGAGCTCAGAATAAACAAGCAGGATATAAAGAACTTGGAGGAAACAGACAATGAAGAAGGAAGAGAAAAGAACCTTATAATAAAACCCATTTTACTTAGTGGTTTTAGGGGGTAAGAGGTTTCAAACATGAATCAAGCATAGTATCCCATAAAAAAGGGAATATTTGGAGAAAAAACGCAATCTCTCAGATATTAAAAATGTTACAGTAGAAACAAAAAGAAAATTTAATTGGCTCCTTGAAAACAAACAAATAAAAAAGTTGTTTCAGACAAGACTGTTTCAGAATATATGACATCCTGCTGGTAAGAATCACAGAAGGGCAGAAGGGAACGGTAAAGGAAGGAATGACCAGAGAAAGGCAGTTTCCAGGAAGTCACCATATTAAAAGGTCTCTTGGAGTTCCCGATACAAAAAGGAAGGCGCACCCTTAAGAAGTTTCAAGGCTTGACGATAAAGACATCAAAGTATGCAAAGAGAAAAAAATGCAAATAAAGGATGCATAATCAGAATGTCCTCAACTGCAGCACTTGTGTCACAACATAATGAAAAAAATGCCTTCGGATTTCTTCAAATTGTTTCCAATTTAAAATGTAATGTTCAGCTGAATGATATAGTATTCACACTTGGAAAGAAATTACTGTGAATGATTTTTCTTAGAATACAGTTGAGAAGATGCCCCATCAAAACTAGGAACTAATTCTTTTTTAAGTATGAAATATTGAATAGGGGAAGCAGAATATTCAAAAAAAGAAAGAAAGAAAGAAAGAAAAAAAGAAAGAAAGAAAGAAAGAAAGAAAGAAAGAAAGAAAGAAAGAAAGAAAGAAAGAAAAGCAAGGCCATGTGAAGAGAAATCGCAGGATGACCATATGACACTGGGGGTAGAAAGCAGCCTGAATTGAAGTTGCCAGAGAAGAGTTGTCTAAGAAAGAAAAAAGAAAATGAGAAGGGAAATTGACAGATGACTTGATGTGTTTGAGTGTGATGAGAACACACATGGAGGAAAGCTTAAGAATCAATTACAGAAACTCAGAAAATCAAAAAATAGAAAAAAAATACAAGGCGATTATTAAGTCAAGAGGAAACAAGCAGTGACTTAAGAAACAAAATATAATCACAAAACAAAGTCCCAGTGAATTTTGACCCCATCTCAGGTTATAAAATCAGTGCACAGAATTCAGTTGCATTTCTATGCATCAATAATGAGACAGAAGAAAGAGAAATTAAGGAGTTGATCCCATTTACAATTGCACCCCAAGTCCTAAGATACCTACGGATAAACCTACCCAAAGAGGCAAAGGGTATGTAGTCAGGAAACTGTAGAACACTCATGAAAGAAATTGAAGAAGACACAAAGAAATGGAAAAATGTTCCATGCTCACAGGTTAGAGGGATGAATACTGTTAAAATGTCTATTCTACATACAGCAATCTACACATTCAGTGCAATTCCTATCAAAATGCCATTAAACTTCTTCAGAGAAGTGGAACAAATAATCTTAGAATTTGTATGGAACCAGAAAAAACCCAGAATAGCCAAAAGAATGTTGAAAAAGAAAACCAAAGCTGAAGGCATCACAATTCCGGACTTCAAGCTCTATGACAAAGGTGTAACCATCAAGACACTATGGTACAAAAACAGACCCACAGATCAATGGAACAGAAGAGAAACCCCAGAAATGGACCCTCAGCTCTGTGGTCAACTAATCTTCAACAAAGCAGGAAAGAATACCCAACGGAAAAAAGACAGTCTCTTCAATAAATGGTGTTGGGAAAGTTGGACAGCCACATGCAGAATCTTGACCTCATCTTAGTGATTTTTTTTTTTTTTTTTTTTAAGACTTAGAAGCTTTTATTTCTTGGGATATCTCCCAAGCTTTGAGAGAAGGAAGGGAGACAATAAATATATAATTTCACAAATAATCAATCCTTTACAAGCAAGTTTATTATTTCAAATACTAAGTGCTTTGTTGGGAGCAGGATAAGAGTGTGTCAAGGGGAGCTAACACCTCATCGTTGGTAGTATTTCAATAAATCATAGCTCAAATGGGAAAGAATCAAGAAATAACTATACATCTGCTATTTAAAAACACGAGTGTTTCGTGGTCTTAAAATACCGTTTCCCACAGAACAAGCCAAGGCTCCACGGAAAAATCACAGCTCCAGGTCCTCAGCGTGGGGCTCGAGAAATGATACTGAATCATCATGTCACACCATCGCGTAAGGCGCTGCAGAAGACCACCAGCGCCGCGGTCAGAGAACTCAGTGGCGGATTTGAACTTCGAGACTCTCAGGAGCCAAAGGTGGGACATTTGAAATGTCAGTCGGGTAGTAATCGAATAGATTGAAACATACAAAAGACGCGTACCTCCTTGAGTTCCTAAAGAGTCTAAAAAGCAAAAATGCTAACTGATCACAGCTGGGGGATGCTAACGAACGAACTCATTCTTTTGAAAACTGGTGAACACAGGGAAAATGAAACATCCATTCTGACTTTCCATGCAAAGCATATCATGGGACTTCCAAACAGTGGAAGGGAACGTTCTCTGTAGAGAAACACTCTCGCTAATACATGAAGACGGACTGATGGGATTATAACACTGTTTGTCACCCCTAAAAAATGAATAGATCACATTCCTGATCGTCAGTGGCTGTTTGCTGAGCGAAATGAAAGACACTCAGACACTGCATGCCTTTGGATGGAAGAACGGAGAGCCACCTTTGAAGTCGTCTTATGAGGAAAAGAATCAAACCTGAATTTCGATCAAACCTCCAGCTCCATTTACCAAGTGGCAGGAAACACAGAGGCCCATGCTAAATGATAACATGGGTTTTAATCAACAAAATCCAGAGTCTCTGGGACAAATGTCCTGATTTCTTTAACCAATAAATTAAGAGGAAACAAACACGCAAAGATGAAGAGAGAGTTTATCAATTAAAAGGGATTTAGGAGACATTTCAACCATTCCTCTCTCTCTCTCTCTCTCTCTCTTGCAATCTGAGTTGAAAGTCTGACCTCCCTCTGGGTTCAGGATGAACATAGAAGTCTTTCTTAAGGTGCTTTCAATGGATGACCCTGGATCTCAAATATGTCTGCACCCACATGTGCAGTAAGAGCTTGGACTGCACCCTCGTGCATATTCTCAAGTCTGTGATGCTATCGACAAACGTCTCTCTCCTCATCCCTCCCTGGGTTCTCCTCTCCCCGCTGCCTCCCGGGAGAGCAGGTCTGAGCGGCCGCCCATGCCGACTCCCCGCTGCCTCCCGGGAGAGCAGGTCTGAGCGGCCGCCCATGCCGACGTTACTTCTCTTCCCTTCTTGCTTCTCACTGTGTTTTGTCTTGAATGCGGCTCTTTGTCCCTAGCTGGCTCCATGCCGGGTCCCTCTCCATTCACATATAGCTTCAGTTCTTAGTCATCAGACCTCCGGAAACACTGACGGTCTCCACTGCGGACACAATGCCTGTCCCTTTAGGTCTGGTGATTTCCAAGTGACAAGAAATGAACATGAGAAAGCACAGGGTCAGCAGTTGTAGGAGTATCTCCTCAGACACGTGTCTCCCCGGCTGTCTCCCTCTCTCTCATACACACACACACACACACACACACACACACACATACACACATTCACAAAAAGCCCCTCCATGCACACAGATTATTCTGTTGTAAACAGACCCCAGCAAGCCAGGCATTGATGGAATACTAAAATTATCAGTAGTTGCCAAGGCATGAGTATAGGGAAAAAATATTACTTAAAATACATTTATATAACTCTTTATCCCCAGATAATACGCAGGCAAAAAGTACCTCCAAATCCTATACTTCAATCCAAGGGAGACAGGAAATAAAAAGCCTCTCTTTGAAAAGAAATGACAAAATATATTTCTGACAAAGGTGATTCAGATTATATTTCATTCCTAGCACTCAGATACTGCAGAGATAGGGAAAAGCAGGCATCCAGAGAAGAGAATTCAAATCTCATGCTTCTTAATACAGCACAGGTTTAAATTCATTACTATGTTTCTTGGGAAATTTCCTTCTTCAGAATATTTAATTCGACACAAAGTAAGTACATTTGTGAACTAACAGGGCGTATTAGTGAGGACACAGAATGTACACCGGCGGTTGGAAAGAAGAATCGGTAATGAAGGGACTCTAGAAAGCAGGGGGAGGGTTAAGGAAGCAAATAAGCAATGGTGCATCCAGATACATCTGAAGCCCCGGAGGAAGGACCACCCGGCAGAAGTTGTCACAGAGGACGGCTGTGTGCCCGAGATGCTGCTCTGAATGCTGGAGGAGCAGGGGCTAACCAGCTCTCTCTCTTCTCGCCATGGCTCCACTTCCCCTTGGCTGAATCCAACTGGGGCCCTAGTCTGGGAGCCCGAGAAATGGTTGTCTGCACAGGTGAGACCCCTGGAGCGAGAGCAGGACAGAGCAGGTGCAGGAGAGCCGGCTGGAGAGCAGACTGGGAAGCCGGTGGAGAATCAGCAGCACTCCAGGCTCTGATTTCCCTTCTAGCTACGTGTTTGCATTTCTCTCTGGACACAGTTGCCTCAAGCCATCTGGCACTTGACTGTGGTCCACCCCTCTTCCTTCACCGACTACTACCGGTATTATTCGAGCTTAATAACCCAGCTGGAAAATGCTGAGTGTTGCCGGTGTTTTAGATTCAGTGTCCAAACTCACTAGTTCTTTGGTTTATTTTATGACTGTCATTTAGTATTTCCCTTCTACAAGAAATTGAAGTCCGGTACCACTGCTGTAACATGAGGTCTGTGAGGCAACAGTCTATCAGCTATCCTGGCAGATCAACAGTTAACTGAAGATTTTAGATACAATGTGTAATACTCAGCCCTTCGACTATCAACTTGCTCCATCTTCCCTGTACGCCCTTCCCACCTCACAGAGCATATAGGGATCGTGTAAAAACCCAAATTTAAGAAGTCATAGATGTCAAGCTGAAAAAAGATTTTGGAGGTAGGTGCAAAAGAGACCACTCCTCTCCCCAGGGACCCACACTGCGATTAGATCGGGGTACAAGCAAGGTTTATCATTAAGGTTAGAACTGGTAAATTATTGAACTTCCTAATGCAAAGCCTTTTGTGCTTTATTATAAAAGTACACTGAAAAGATCGATCCTGAAGAAATGCCCATCTGCACTAGGTTCTAATCATAACCTTGTCCCTGCTTCCTGGCTTATAGTTAGAGGATGAATCAATTTTCCCCGGGACGAAGAATCGCCTGCGTCTTCTCCCTCTTACCCTTTCCTGATTAACAAAAGGACGGCTCACGGCACCTGGTTCTTTCTCTTAATCCTGCCTGCGCGCTCGCCCTCACTGCATCTCTTCAATTATCCTATTGTTTGAATCCGCCTTTAGTGGTCAAGGTGAGGCTGATAAAGCTATCAGAGTATGTTTGCTTTTTATTCTAGATGTGATGGGAAAATATTGGGGGGTTTTAAGCAAAGAAAGAACACCGTCTAATTTATAGTTTTAGAGTATTGCTCTGACTACAATGTGTCAAACAGACAAGGCTGGCTGGAGGCTGATGCAGCGGGACAGATGGGAGATATTAGTGGGCTGCCTTGCTTGGTAGCAGTGGAGGTAATAAATAGGAACGAACTTGGTATATGCTCTCAAGGAAGAGCCAGCAAGTGTGCTGATGGGTTGGAGGTAGGACCTCAGCGGTTCATGATCTCTCACGGTCATTTGCCAGAACAACTTGAGGAATGAGCATGTCATTTGCTAAAGTGGGAGACAGGGGGACTCTGGCAGGGAGAATCGAGAGTTTTGTTCTGGACATTTTATCTTATTTTTAAATATTTTATTTATTTATTTATTTTAGAGATAGCTAGAAGTAGAGAGAGAGAGAGAGAGAGCACCAGCAGGGGAAGGAGCAGAGGAAGAAGGACAGGCCGACTAGAGCTCCCAGCCTGACACAGGGCTGGATCCCTCGGCCCTGACATCATGACGTGAGCTGGAATCAAGAGTCAGACGCTTACCTGACTGAGCCACCCAGGTGCCCCCGTTCTGGATGTTTGAAATGGAATCTTCCATTTAGGGATCTAGATGGTAATGTCAGGATGCCTGAGTCTGGAGCTTGCGACGGAAGCTGGGCGTCTCAGAGTCCTCCACTCTGCAGTATTTCGGTAGTGGAAATAGACAGGGTCACCTGAGGAAGAAATACACACGTGGCAGGGAGCAGTATAGGGAAAGAGCCCCGTAGGACCCTATAATTTGGAGACTGGGAAGCAGGGGCAAAAAAGCAAAAATGGTCTCAGAAGCAGCTTCCAGCAAGACAGGAAGGAACCTGTGTGAGTTTCATTTTTCTTTTACTCTAAAAATGGGTACTGCGTGTCTCTAGAACAGGGGATTATGAAATCCACCTGTGACTCATACAGATTCTATGAAGCAAGTCCAGCCAAGCAATCCGGTACGTTCTCCCTGGGAATAGCTCTGTGTTTATCTGTGTATGCGCACGGACACCCACCCACACGCTCGGGCCGTCCTCACAGATGCGACGTTCAACATCTACGTGCACTTCTAGCCACCCACCACCATGGAGATATGGCAACACGTGATTCCTGGCAATCTAGTCTAAAGATAACCCGTCTGTTTTACTCTTCTGGAAGATCACTTTGACATTTTAATTATGTGTAAAAGTTCAACCAAATGTATTACGATTGAATATTTTGACAAGGTCTTTCATCCTATGTTGAAATTCCAGAAACCCACTGCTCCACAGTAATTACATAAGATGAAAAGGAAAGAAAAACCAGTAAATGGGTCACTTGCCCACTGAGTACCTGGAAGTAAGAAAGCCTTGGGAATCGGAGACCCTGCACCTCTGGATAGAGTCCGTTCTTCCTCGCTGCCTGAGAAGTGGCACAGCACCTCACATGGCTTTTATTACCCCACCGTTGCTGTGGGCTGGGGTCTGCAGGGGACTTCATGAGGTCTCTCTGGCTCAAGGCTTCCAAAGTTTGCAGCCAAGGTGTGGCTTGGCTTCTTGGCCTTGGCTTCTTGTGCCTGGGCCTCTCTGGAGGGACCCACCTTGGAAGCCGGGGCTTGGGGATCCTGCTGTTCTGGTCAGAAGCCCGTCATTGAGTCCAGCCCACACTCTGGGGTGGGGAGGCCACAGAGGAGAGAGTGGGGGGTCGGCAGGTAGCCAGGAAGCAGCACTTGTAGATGCAGTGCTAAGAGATCATGAGCCTTTGACCAGGGATGTGAAGCATTTTGGAGGGTCGATAACCATTTTGATGCCCCGCACAGCACCCATCGGTGAGTTGGCCGAGGACAGGGAAACAATGATGCTCTGTTCCCTACTGCAGTGATCGCTTCCTCCGTCTCGTCTTAATGTGGCACATTTCAGCCGAGCAGCAGCCTCGGAGCGAGGAGCGGTGACTTGGCAGTGCGGGTTATTTTAATGAACACTTTCAAGTAAGTCTTCGCCATCTGTTTTCTTTCCTAATTACGAACCTACTCTCATTTGCAGTTACATCATTAAAAGTGAGATTCTGGTGGTGCTCTCTAGATGCCTGTCTAGCTTGTCCTCTTGGATCCAAACGAATTTCTTCAGCGGTGATGTCTTGCAATCCAAGGCGTCTCATCTGAGGTGAAGACACAAAAACCAGTACGACTGTATGTACGGGATTCATGTCTTGATTCTCGTGCTTTCCTTCCCTCTCTCCGTTTCTCTGTAATTCTATTATTGCAAACAGAAATTCTCTTTAAGAAGGCTTTTACATTTCAAATTCCCCAAATGTCTTTGGTAATTTTAGCTTGCTTTAGGGATAAGGGGAGGATTTAAACGGAAGCCCTTTAAACAGGAATTAAACTCATTTGCACAATTTAGACCTGCAGATCTCTCCTGAGCGCTATGAGGCATTTTACAGAATTCAACACTGCAAATATTTTTCTATTTCTCTGCTTTCCCTCCCTAAGGAATTATTCATCAAGACGAACTCTAAAACAAATCAAGAGATGCCAAGAGATACATAGCTTTAAAAATAATCAGCTGATACTCCAACGATAGCAGGCGATTTTGCATCTCAAAGGACGCTAGCGTTTAGGAGAGGACAGATGCCAATCATCAAGACTGCTGCTGCTGCTGCTGCACAGGTGGGTGGCAATGCACTGTGGGCCTTCTAAATATTGACAATCTGCCACACAGCCCCCTGCCCACCACACTGTAAGAACCCACCAGCCATCGCAGTCCCTCCACTTGCACTGAACAAGGAGGACCGATGGTCTCAAGGAGGAGTGAGCAATACTGCTGCCGTCCTCTAGGTGCCGATGGTGAGCGTCTCCTGCCCGCTGATAAGGTTTTGCTGAATAGGGGGCCCAGGTGTGATAGTGCCTAGAGATACCACTCACAAGCTTGAATGCCTTCTCTTAAGCCAGCAGACGTTTCTGATCAGCAGACAGGTCAGTGTAGGCACAGGGGGATAACATCGGGCCTAGGAGCCCTGACATTTAGGTTGTTCCCTTGGATTCATCAGCCTTTGAGACCTTTGGTGTGCTCAAATTCATGGGGCCGTAATTGGTCCTCTCCGGCACCACACCCCAGAGCAAGAGTGGAAAGTGTCAGAGAACCTTGGGGAAGACAAAGATGGAAAAAGGCCTTGGGTTTCTGCGCACACTCATGGCTTTAACTGGAACGGATCCATGTGTTCTCTCTTCGGTCTGGTTTGCAACGAAATCCCACTCATGTCCCTCATGTGTGCCCGAGAATGGGCTGTCACCCTGTCACAGAAGACCACATCGTCCTAATGTCCTCAGCCTGGGGCAGTTTGCCTTCCAGCTCCTGTAGCTGGGATTATGCTTCAAGAATCAGATGCCGTCCTTTTTGACGCTGTGCTTAGATAGAGCGCCTACATAATTTCAGCTCTCCTGAATTCTGCTCAAGTCGGCTAAGAAAATACTTTCACAAAAACGGCTGGTTACAGACTTCTGATTTCCTGACATTACAAGATGCTGGGATTTTAAAACATCAGTCTTCAAGGGCAGAGGAGAAATACCACACCAGTGAGTGCAGGTGTGTCCAGAGAATGCTTTCAAGGCAGAATGTTCCAGAGCTCATGGAACAGATGTGAGCTGAAGGTGAAGGACCAGCTACTCCAGAAATTCGGGGAAAGCTGAGGAGATCCTCCAGCAGCTCCCTGGTGGTTTTCTCCATTCTCCCCGGGGCGGGGGGGGGGGGGGGGCTCACCCTCTTGCTGTGGAAACCGGACCTCGCTACTGCAAGTGTTTTGAAAATTGTGTCGTATCGTCTGGAGTTTGGGACTAGAGGAGAAATAATAAGCATGATGGGAATCCATGATGAGTGGAAAGAATACACATAAACACACATTGCAAATAGAAATTATCCACGGGGGGAGGAAAAAAAGCTGAGGGCAGTGGAAGAGATTACACATGAAAGTGAGTGGGAACAAGAGGCTGCATTCTCTTTGGATCAAACATTATTAATTTGGAGAGTTTTTGAAGATCTGTTTTTGTTTCAGCCTAAAGAATGTTCTTAAGGCATTGGTGCAACTTCTTGTAAGTGTTCCTTTGTTCAGCTTTTCCCCATTTTGGAATCTTTACGAGAGTTCAAGCCACTCAGTTACTATTTGGAGTTTGGGTGGACATGGTTGTAGGAGCTAGAGCCCTAGGGAGAGCTGGATTTGGGGGGGGGGGTCTTTTGGTGATCCCAGGGTCTGGCACTTGGCATGTGGCTGAAGACCAGAGTCCCTCTTCCCACCTGATCCTGGGAGAGGTTCCATATGTCAGAACTGCTGGACACAGAGAACAGACACGGAGACACTGCATCACTCATGAAGCTCTACCCAAACAAACGACTATGAGAAGGGGTCATTGTGACCCAGCAATTGCACTACTGGGTATTTACCCCAAAGATACAAATGTAGTGACTTGAAGGGGCACGTGCACCCCAATGTTTATAGCAGCAATGTCCACAATAATCAAACTATGGAAAGAACCTAGATGTCCATCAACAGATGAATGGATAAAGAAGATGTGGTATATATACATACATACAATGGGATATTAGGCAAGCATCAAAACCCCACGAAATCTCAGGGGGCTGGGTGGCTCAATGGGTTAAGCCTCTGCCTTCAGCTCAGGTCAGACAAAGACAATTATATGATCTCACTGATAGGAGGCATTTGAGAAACAAGGCGGAGGACTATAGGGGAAGGGAGGGAAAAATGGAACAAGATGAAACCAGAGACAGAGACAAACCCTAAGAGACTCTTAATCTCAGGAAACAGACTGAGAGCTGCTGGAGGGGAGGGGCATGGGAGGGATGGGGTGGCCGGGTGATGGACACTGGGGAGGGTATGAGCTATGGGGAGTGCTGTGAATTGTGTAAGCCTGATGAATCACAGATGGGTACCCCTGAAACAAGTAATACATTATATGTCGAGTAAATAAATAAATAAAAGAAGGGGTCATTGTGGAAATCTGTCAGGATACACGGAAGGCCCCAGGCTGTATGGGTGTGAGCTTAGAAGTGGGTGCGATGACTGCCGCACGTTGGTGTGGATGAGAAGGTATACCTGGTGGGGCTGGCAAGAGGCATCTCGGCCACTTCAGCATTGAAACATGGACGACTACAGCAGTTCCCGTGGTGTGCAGGCTTCTAGCTGCAGAGGGTGAATGGTGTCTAAACAAAATCCCCTGTTCCTTAATAGTGAGTACTGTTGCCACTAGCCAACCTTCTGTCTTCACTTGAAGGTGGAAACTGGTTCCTGGCCCTAACTTTCTTGTATTCTAGAGGGAAAAGCTTCCCCGGTGCACCTCTGACCCCATCTGCTGTAAGGAGTACTGACCTTGTATTTTCCCTTCCCCCTTCACTTCACGAAGTGTCCGGGACCCCTTGTGGTAGGGCCTGGAATGCACGTGCCGGCTCCCCCGGATTCCAGCAGTGCAGAGGCACTGGCAAAGATCCCCCGGGCTTACCTGGGACACAGATGGCCCATAGTCGCACACACTTGGAGCTCCTGCCCCTCATGATGATGCAGGAGCAAGACATATCCCATCCCTTTCTAGGAGGCCCTGAAGGGAGATGCACCATGGGCTCCCCTATCTGGCCCAAACCCCAAGTGGCATCGGTCTGTCACCAGCCTGATAGATCTGTCCTTGGCCATAAGAGCCACGTAGCCTGCCCTTGGACAGTCCCCCTGCTGTGGCTCCCACCTCAGCTTGACCAAGGGTCTTTCCCTAAGCGGGAAGAGTAAGAACGCATACCACGTTCTTTATACTAGAATGATAGCTTACAAAAGTGAACTGCTTGGGTCTCATGTCCACTTTTATTTTGTAGGAAATGGCTCTTTTAGGTTTCCCATGTAGCCATACCTCTACCTGGCGCCTCTAAATGGGTCACTGCATATCTGGGGTCAGGGAAGGGTCTGCCTGATTCTTTGTCCCAATGGAGATGGTCATATCCTTATTCTCTGGGGTATATTGATCACCAGGAGGCCCTCCAAGCCCTCCCAGCATCCCTCCGATGCAACCATATATTCACCAACACAGGACAGGATCATGTACAGGGAGTCATTGCTGCCTAAGGAAAGGACATCGGTCCCCGAGAGCTGGGAGCACTGACAAGCGCCCTGCTGTTTCATGATGCAGTGTAAGTGCCAGGGCTATGCGGGGACTTGTCCTGTAGATGCACGAATGACTGAGCGATTGGACTTTTCCTTTCAGTTCGACTCAAGCACACTGTAGCTATCCCCCCCAAGTCTAAAATAACTACCTCCTTCAGTCCCATTCATGTTGATGCAAGACCTGGAGTGAAATAAGTCAAACAGAGAAAGTCGATTATACGGTTTCACTTGTACAACATAAGGAATAGCCTTGAGGAAATTTGGAGAAGAAAGGGAAAAATAAAGAGGAGGAAATCAGAGGTGGAGGCAAACCATGAGCGACTGTGGACTCTGAGAAACGAAGTGAGGGTTTCAGAGGGGAAGGAGTGGGGGGTAGGTTGGCCGCGTGGTAATTAAGGAGGGCCCGGATTGCACGGAGCATTGGGTGTTACATGTAAGCAATGAATCTGAATAGTACATCAAAAACTAACGATGTGCTGTATGGTGACTAACGTGACTAATAAAAATAGTAATAATTAAATATAAAATAAAATAAAATAACTATCTCCATAATTGTAAGGTCTACAGAACCCATGTTCCTCAGTGGTGAGAGGAAAATTTAAGATGGAAACAAAAGGATCGTAATGAATCATCCACCACGTGAACGGCAAAATTAAAGAGCCCTCCCTGTTCTTGCAGAATGTGAATTGCTTTCCTCTTAGCAGTAAATCATTCACTCCATGAAAGATAAACATTTCTTCATTATTACACATAAGGTCCCCATGGAAAAGGCTTACTTCCCATGTCTGCAGTGGAAAAGACGCGGCTGTAATAGAATGTGTTGCTTCAGCTCTCTGAGGTCAAAAAGAAATGTAAATATTGAAAAGCTTTAAAACTTACAGAAGCCACAATGACAGATTTTTTTTTTTTTAATTAGGCCAGTGAACCCAGGCCAGAAACATAAGGTCTAGGGTGGGTTCAGGGAGGCTTCGGCACTTGGATCCTCCCGTTGCAAAGTCTGTCCAACTGGGAGGGACGAGGGAGACGGGAAACGGGCTCAGGAGATGTTAGCCCTGTCACGGGTGGTGGAGATCAAGGGTATGTTTGTGCACTTGCTCTCACTTCGTGCCTGGGAACCTTCCGAAGGACAGAAATCTGGTGGAACAGACCGAGAGACTGTTTAGAAATGGATTTAAAATAACACATATCCACGTTTTCCAGAATTCAAGAACACAATGAAAAATTTTTCTGAAGTCTTCCTGGAGGAGTTAAAAAGTACTGTTAAAAGCCAGAGGGATTCACCTCAATGTACAAACCAGCATGTGATGTCGGCTACTCTTCCCAGAACGGGGAAGAGAGAAGCATCGTTTTAGGAAACCAGAGAGCCGGGAGCCTTTCGTTGGGTGAGAGCTCTTTGACGCTTCCATTCCCTCCAGGGGTGTAAATCACATCACATCATGATATTGTAAAGTGTTCTTCTCTAATGTCAACCATGATGATAGGAGGGCCCTGGTGGAGGTCAAAAGGGTGCCCATACGTTCACGGGGACATTGCTGCCGCGGGAATGGAGGGAAGTGTCGCAGCAGAGAGAGCGCCCGGGCCCATCCATCACGGCTCTCTTTGTTTCTCTGCAGGACGGTTGCATCGTTGATTCCCCGTTTCTCTGTCTTTTTCTTGCAGCGTCTTCTTAGTCAGGCTTGGAGCCTCTGCGGGGCACCAAGTGTCATGCACACCTTTTATCTGCTCCAGCACATGTCTCTGGAAAGCCACAGAAAGGGAAGCTGGGATCGCTTAGGAGCTGAGTATATGAACTACCCATGCGGAAAGGCCAATTATGATGTACCCCTTGCCACAGAACTTGCAGGAACTCTTACGATGGTGACAGATCAGATCAGGGTGACAAAATGCCTCTAGATGGAAAAGAGAGAAAAGCTCTCTCTACAGACAGTACACGAAGAATCATATACAAGGTGAAAACACTTCTTAGAAGAAAGGTGATCTACTAATCCAAGTATTACTGTCTGCGTTAAACACAGACTGTCGCGGCCTCCGAAATGGGAGACTGGACAAAGTCATGTGGACACCTTGGTTCAGGGGTGTCTTTGCTTTTGCACATTCCATTGATTCAACAACCAGCTTGGACCATGAACACCTACAGACAACTGTACCCTGCGCCAGCCTCACTGTAGTTGATAAAACTATGTCAGATGAATTTTATAGAGTTCGTGTGAAGTTGAAATGATAGGTTTTATTCTGGGGAACACATTACCTGGTTTCGTATGAAGCTCAGAGATATTTTGTTCTTACTTACCGTGATAGGTGTTTTGCTGTATTCACGTTTGAGGAGAGTTTTAGGCCTGCTAACAGGGCTTGTCTCGCGATTAGCTCAGCCATGACAAATCCAAGAGATGTCACTGCTAATTGTTCGCCTGACAACGCACACAGTGGGGGACGAGCTTGTGTAAACTTAACTATCTATTTGCAGATCGTTCCTGTTGGTGGAGTAAAAATTATTTCTAAAACTGTCACTTATCAGATTATACTTTTGCGTTTTAATAAATGTGGTTGAGAGAGCTGCCCGGAGCCCGTGTGTTTGAGGCACCCATCCCCCCTGCTAGCCATCATCCCTGCAGAGGAGCTAGCGACAGAGTCTGCACGTGGGAGTGAAGCCATCAGTGTTTGGAAGCGTGTTCGTTGAGCCATCTCTCCCAGCTGGGGAGCCTTGCCCACGTCACAGGCACTGTGGGGCTGTTGAAAGCCTCTCTCCTATGTTCTGCACAGGAAGACCATCCAGAGCCCCTGAAAGGCATTTGGACAAGTGTCAGCCACAGCCATTCTGCACCGTTTGTGTTACTCTATGCTCTGCTTTCCGCATGATCTCCACGGCACAGAAACTTCTGAATTACAGGCAGAATTTCCCATATTCTGCCAGAGATCTGAGCCAAAGTGATCATGATTATCCATCCTGAGTATTTGCTCTTGCCAGCCACAATTAATGAGATGATATCACTCGTGATCTTTGAATATTATGAAAGAAAAACAGAAGCAGGAATAAAATAATGATGAGCGAGGGACCTCATTATCCAAGAAATAATGGTTTTCAATTATTAAAGAAAGACCATCCCAGCTTTGGAAACCAGAAGAGTTCAGGTTTCTCCCGTGTCAACAACAGAGGATGGAGCGGGAGGCAGGCAGACGTTCCGTGGATGAGTTGAGTTGCTGTGTCCGTCAGGGCTGACCCCTTCTGCCCACTTCTGTGTTCTCCTAGGGTCAGATGTTCTGTTGCTTCCCTGTGTTTACTCTGTCCACCTGGGTTGGGATGCGTTCATGAGAAACAATGTGAAACCTTTCTCAGATAACCCGAGCCGCTTCGTGCCATGGAAATCAAGTTGAAAATAGGAAATCTTTCTCCTACAACAGAAGAATGATGCTTAATTTTAAATTCTGGTGAGTGATCCACCATTGAAATTAGTATAAGCAAGACGGTCAAGTTAAAATGAGTTCCCATGGGGCGCCTGGGTGGCTCAGTATGTTAAGCCCCTGCCTTCGGCTCGGGTCATGGTCTCAGGGTCCTGGGATCGAGTCCTGCATTGGGCTTTCTGCTCAGTGGGGAGTCTGCTTCCCTCTCTCTCTGCCTGCCTCTCTGCCTACTTGTGATCTCTGTCTGTCAAATAAATACATAAAATCTAAAAATAAAAAATAAAATAAAATGAGTTCCCAGTTCTAATAAGCCATGAAGAATCCATATGCGTTTGGACAAGCTCTCTCTTTCTCTGAGTGGCTGTTTTTCTTCTCAATGATTGCAGAAGGCCTCCTGACTCAATGAATCTATGAGTCTCTGAATGTTAAAGGGTAAACAAATTTCTTGAAATTAAAAAAAAAAAAAAAAAAAAACCAAAAACCTGGAACGATACTTCTGATCATGTTACGGAGCACATGTGATCTCTCGATTTTCGTTGTGTTCGTCTATTCATTAGTTTAAATTACAACTCGATAGATACTTAGCTAGAAAGATGGGGGGATAGAGAGAAAGACAGATGAAGAGAGGGTCAAGCAGATGGGTAGAACCTAGGTGTCACAAGTAATGCAAACTGGTCCCTGTCCTAAGGAGCCTGGAGACGGAAGGGCAGGGTTTGGATGAATCTGCCGTTTGGTCGGCAGCATTCACCAGTACCAAGGCAAGCGTGTGAGTGTAACACTTAGGCCATAGGCTTGCATCCTGGGTCGTCACAGGTGAGGGGAAGTTTGTGTTTTTGTAGACGAATGTCCACGCTGATGGTTTTCCCTGGCAGAGCCACATTTGCTTTGTAAAAAGAGAAGATCGTTTATCACACAACTTCAAAGTAAATAGATTGTTTCTTAAGTTTATCAAACTGTTCAATTGTACATTAATTATTAAAAAATTTTAAAGGCTTGAAGAGTTTAAAAGACAGCTTAGTTTGTTTACCTGCCTCTAGGCAAGATTTGCATCTACCAACAGAGATAATTGGTATCCTGCCAAATCACTATTTTTGGTCTAAGCAATTAATTTTTTTTCTAATTAGTGGGGGTCAAATAAGAGTTGCTTCCTATAATTAAAGAGGATGGTTGCTACTGAGATTGTTTTGCTATTATGTTCAGCTCATGGAATCCAGCATCTTTTCTTGGGCTGGGCCATGTCTTCCCAGCCACTGTCCCGGAGCATCCTGTCTCTGAGGCCAGCCAGTGCCTGTTACAGGGAGTGCTGCTGTGGACAGTCATCATCTCAGATATGCACAGGGAAGCTTCTCTGTTGTTGTTAATGTGGGTCCTGCTCTCGTATCATCCATGGTCCCACACATCAGGCCCAGAGAAGCCAACAAAGGAGTGTGTCCTGGGAATCTGATCTAAGGCAAAGAAGTAGGTAAGATGCAGCTCGTAATGACAGCAACAATGACGACGGTCCTTGCTGAAGGTCCTTCTAATGTGTCTCTTGTGTGGCCTTGGGCATCCGAGTACGGGTTGTCTGATACCCACATCTTGTTCTACGAAGAACTCACGGTGCTCAGGGACATACCGAGATGATATTTAAGATCAAAATGTCCTCAGTCAGCTCAGCCAAATGCCCGGTGCTCCTTTTCCACATACGTGAGACATGATTGGTGTTTGCTGTGGGCAAGTCCTCGTGGACACACAGCAGCCCCACACTTGTGCGTAAGCACCCCACACTCTCCGTCACATGTCTGTGTGGCCCACAGAGCAGGTTTCATCCAAATAGAAGTGCTTTCCAGAGCCATTACATGCAAGACCTTCTCAGGAACAAGTTTCTAGAAACTTACAGCCAGACAGCCGGTTTCATGATGCTTCTTGGGAAAAGGTCTGAGAGGAACTTGAAATAAGCCAATTTAGCTTGCTGGTTAAGCAGAAATTTAAGACGTATTCTTTTTTCCTCCTCCCCTTCCTCCTCCTCCACCTCCTTCTTCCCCTATTCCTTCTTTAAATATAGTGAAACAAATCCTTAATGATTACTTACAAACAAGATTCAAAAAGAAGATTTGGTCAATATGTTTCACCAGGAGGTTTTAAGGGGAACAATTTATCCTAGTTAATAATTCCTAGCAGCCAGGTTTGTTCTGGAAAGCAAACACCAAAGTAATAACAACAAAAAAATAAACATTCCAAAACCCTTGAGTCCACGTGTGAGGTTTGGGTCACTCTTATTCCTCTACAGGGCTGACTCCTGTTCTGTGGTGCATTTTCTATAAAAGGGAAATGACAAGACTGCTCAGCCTCTCTGGTCGCAGCTTGCAGATGGTTAAATCTGACGACACAGAACAAATTTCCAAAAGGGGTTGTAGTCACAAAAGATAATTAAGGTGCAGACTCCTGGAATACAAACACCAGCCTCATGAGAAACAAAGCTGAGTGTAATCGGGTGTCATCAAACGAGCTGGCATTGCCTGGAGAAAGGGGTGTGACGGGAGGAGAGGCTCCTCTCTCACCAGGGGAAGGAGGGCTCATCCACATCTCACTGGAAAGGCAGGATCTGAGGACCGTTTCCCCTCAAAGGTACAATAAAAGGCGTCTTGTTGCAAACAGAAGTTAGTGGTTGTGTTTCCTAGTAAAAAAAAAGACTCCTAGATGAATTTTTTTTTTAATCCTGTAAGATACAGAGAAAGAGAACACAAAGTAAAAGTCGTGGAGTGGAGTTTAATTCTGACACATGTAGACACGCCATAAGGGTTTTCAGAGGAAGGAAGGGATGGAATGAATATGGCCTCTGGAAGGCCGACTGCTGGTGTAGACAAGGTCTCCCCATCTTGGGCCTCACAGTGCTCCTCCCTGGGATGAATGGTTCAGCTCTTCTCTCCACAGCAGCCCTAAGGATGCCAGTGCACCTGTCGAGACCCATGAGCCTGGCCCTCCCTAGGTAGAAACCAGTTTTAGACTTGGAACTGTTTAGTGAACTACATTTCCTTGGTCTACATAGTTTAGATGCATTATCTCCCTCTCATTCTTATCATGTAGCATTAGTGTTCTTAGATTATGGAAAGAGAAGAAGAAGTAGTAGTCCTGGGACCAGGTCACTTAAGACCCTGATATTCTCACTGCACACACAGACCTCCCTGGGCTTGGGTCTAGCCTTCAGAATTCAGTATAAACTCACCTCTAGTTTTTAAAACCAGAATCTGGGAGTTAGGCCCACATATGCTATGGACACTTGTATATGCATGCAGTTCAAGCCTGGTGGGTGATGCACAAGACTTAATATACAACAAACATATTTAATTGGAAATTAAAATCCAAGAGTTCTGTCCTTCTTTTCAAACTAGATTTTGAGGCTCTATTTCCTAATAATGAAACTGAGAATGATATCTATTCTGATTGTGTCAGTGGTATTAAATTAAAGAGATAGTAGGTGCGGATGTGCTAAGCAGTCATTCAGAAGTTAAAGTGGGAAGTAAATTTTCTCCTAACATGTTCAGACTTAGAGAATTATAGAATCTAAGTACTGAGTGAAAGCCAAAGTTACCTGGTTGAAAACTCCTCTCAGTTCAAGAAACTATTGTATCGAGACATTGATCCATCCATCCATCCACTAATCCAGCCATCCATCCATCCGTCTATCCATCCATCCATCCACTGATCCATCCTTCCATCCATCCATCCATCCATCCATCCATCCACTAATCCAGCCATCCATCCATTCATCTATCCATCCATCCATCCACTGATCCATCCATCCATCCATCCATCCATCCATCCATTCAACCATCCATCCGTCCATCCATCCTTCCATTCATCCACTAATCCAGCCATCCATTGGCCCATTCATCCATTAAATAATACACCCATATGTCCAAATGTTTGTTAAGAATCTACTTTTCTCAAGAAGCCTGGGTGGCTCAGTCAGTTAAGTGTCTGCCTATGGCTCAGGTCATGATCCTGGGGTCCTGGGTTCCAGTTCTGCATCAGGTGCCCTGCTCAATGGGGACCCTGATTCTCCCTTTGCCTGCTGCTACCCCTGCTTGTGCTCTGTCTCTCTGACAAATAAATAAACAAGTAAAATCTTTTATATATATATCATGTGTATACATATGATATATAAAAATATATATAAGTAGATTTTTTTTAAATTATATATTTTATATATAAAAAGTAGATTCTTAAATATATATAATTTAATTATGTTAATAATCATATATAATTATTATATAATTATATAATACCATATATATTATATTATATATTATAATAATTTAATTATATACATAATTAAATTACATATAAATTTAAGAATCTACTTTTCTCTAGACACAGTGCATTAGATTTGGGTGCTTATTGATAAAACATGCATGATATCTGCCCTCATCATTTTGGGGGAGGAAGACAGAAAATAAACACTTTGAAGAAAATGAAGAGATTGGGAATGATGGCAGCACCCATTAGTGGAAAGTATTGAGGATCATAGCTGAACAGGGCCTCAGGACATCACAAGCTAACGCCCTGACTGTGAGCTACACCTATTGTCAGTGAATTTTGGAGGTCAGTCAGAATTAGGAAAAAGAGCAAATTATCGAAAGTCTGTTTTAAAAAGTTAATTTCAATAATTAAACCAAAATTTAATGACCCTTCTCGGTAAAGTCTTTAGAAGATATGTTAGTATGTAAGAATATTTTCAATTAGTATAAATTCACTTACTTCTGGTACACAGCATTAACATTAGCCTTCTAATCTTGTTTAAGTTATTACATTCTTAGTATAGTAGGGAGGTTAATGGCCCCCAAAGATGTCCACAGGCTAATCCCCGGAACCTGAGAGTACGTTACCTTACTTGGCAAAAGAAATTTCTCAGATGAGATTAAGGTTATGGGTCTTGAGATGGGACATTGTTTTGAGTTAGTCGAGTGGATGAAATCTGATCACAAAACGCTCAAAAGCAGAGAAGCCAGAGAGACGCATCGCGAGCAGGGCTCAGCCCCCACTGCTGTCCTCGAGAAAGGAGGAGTGTGCCGTGAGCCAGGGGTTGAAAACTGGGAATGGCCTCAGGAAGGTGGGGATGGCCTTCTGGTGATGGCTAGCATGAAGTTGGGGACTTGAGTCCCACAGTCTCAAGACACTGAGTTCTGCCACCAACCAACATACCCCCAAAAGCCGAGAAGACCAGGAAATGGATTCTCCCTGGAGCTCCCAGCAAAAAAGGCCGGCCGTGGACACCTTGGCTGCAGCCCAGTGGGACCGCTGGCGGACTCCTGACCTACAGAACTATGGGATGATGGATTTGTGTTGTTTTAATCTGTTCAATCTTTGGTGATTTATTATGGTAATGATGGGAATCTAATTGGCTTAGAAATGAAATGAGTGAGTTTCTGGGCAGTGTGGGTCTGGAGATCAGAAATACGATTTGAGTTTATCAGATCAAATAGCCTTTTCTCATCCACCCACCTCCCAAAACTCAGTTGGGAAGGAGAAGCCTACTAATAATCTCAAGACACAAGTTATTTGACCTGTAGCTTCCTTGTGCATCGAATTTCCTTGATGGCCCAGGAGAAAGCAGTCCATCACTGTCTGCTTGCCTAAACAATTCCTTGGTTCCACTGAGGTCCCAGAGGACTGAGGCCACCACCATTCCTATGATATATGGGAATTCTCTGCAGAAAATGGCAGAACATTGCTGAGGGACTCGCATACAATTCAGAATCCTTTGGCTTTGGAACTTACATTTCCTTATTAACTTCCAAAGACTTCTATTTTCTGCGCCCCCCACCTCTTGCAGGGAAAGTGTGCAAGGACAAATATGTCCAGGGAGCCACAGTAACTGTGGAAAACCATGGTGGCCCTTGAGTTTCAAGATCAAGAACAAATGGGGGCTGTGGCTCCAGGTGTGGAATGTGCTGTCCTAGCTCAGTGATGTGAGCTTTCCCAAGCCCTCCGGTTACGTTCTGCAGAATATCGCCCTCACCTGCTCCAGCCACACCTGGACAGCTCTGGAAGGAACGTGGCTCCTCTCCCATACACCCTCCTTCTACCCCTCTTAGACCAGCTTGTTCTGCTTTCTGGGCTTGTCTGAGTCATTTCTGAGGAAAGGTGACACCTGATCGCATCACTGTCCTCTTCCAAACTCAGCTAAGCCTCAGGTTGGAAATTTGTAAGAGCAGGTTTTAACCAGTATTTATGGTACAATAAATTAAAACACCAAATTTCAAGCCGACAGTCCTTTTACCTATAAACTTTCAAATGGAAATTTTCACTTATTTTTCTGACTTACATTTCCTTCTATTTCTCTGTAAATGCTCATGGGGATAATAATTTAGTATATGTTTCCCCCAAATCCATTGGAGGATTTATCTTACTCTCCAGTAAGATAACCAGATCATCAACATGGGGGCCCCCATGTTCCCACCCTGCGTGTTCCCCTGCACCTCCACGGAGCTCCCTTTTCTGGATCC
This sequence comes from Mustela lutreola, assembly GCF_030435805.1. NCBI lineage: Eukaryota > Metazoa > Chordata > Mammalia > Carnivora > Mustelidae > Mustela > Mustela lutreola. The sequence goes on along the minus strand of NC_081294.1, from coordinate 4,283,346 downwards.
TGCGAGCGACTCGCCTTCCTGAGATCCCACCAGTCTGAGGTGCCCCAGTGAGGTAGGAGATGTCTACCTCTGGTGGGAGAAGTTCTGAGAAGAGCAGCGTTGTTAAGTTTTGAGTGGAAATCAGGAAAACAAAGGTAGAGCTGTTTTTGGAAATCACCACTTCCTGCAGCACTCTGCAGGCCTGGTGGAGTTGCCAGAGGGCAGGGGGAGCTGGAAGCCTTTGCTGCAGATCAGGGAGTGGGGGACAGCGCTGTTTGAAAAAATGAGAAAAGGGAATGCAAATTCAGAGGTAGAGCAAAGGTCTGACATTTGAGAGTTGTGTCAAGACTAACCGCATCAATGGCATGGAAATTCATGAGAGAAGTTTTGAAAAGAAGAAAAGGAAGGTCTCATTTTCAAGTTTAAAAAGCCTAATTGCTGGGATTAAAAGGTACATACTTCCAGTTGTAAAATAAATAGGTCATGGGGATGTAATGCACATCTAGAGTCATTATGGGGATCATTCTATAATTTATAAAAATATTCAATTGCTGTGATGTGCCCTGGAACTAATAGGATATTGTAGGTCAATTATAATTCAATTGTAAATAGACAGACAGACAGATAGATAGATAGATAGATAGAAATCCTAGTGCCAAAAATGAGGTGGGGAAGAGAAAGTTAAGGTTTAATCAAATATGAAATTTTCTACCGTTCTTCTGAATTTTCAGACTCTGAATCCTGTAGACTCTGAAATTTCTCCCATATGTGCAAATATGATAAAGGAAAAATGACCTTGAACGACTTCCCACTGTGCAGAAGTACCCATTACTTAATTGCTTTGAACAGTGAGCCCATCCAGTTTGCATAGAACACAATTTCTCCGTGGTGGCATGTCACCACTGGGTAAGTGCAGGACACCTGCCCACAGGTCAGTGCTCTCCAGGGAAGAGTCCAGGACTTTGAAGGGAGTAATGAGGCTGGCCTGAGTAAAGGAGATGTCATCTCTAAAGTTATGTTGCTGTGTAACCAGAAATAAACCCCTTTGGATGACAGTGTTTTTTGGTGTGTGTGTGTGTGTGTGTGTGCGTGTGTGCATGTGCGTGCACACACACACGTTTATTCAAGAAAGAGCTGGTTCAAGGGAGAAGATGAACCAAGGAAAGGAAATGGCATGGATCTCTCCCTTGCCCACCTATCTGCTCTGAGCTGACCACAGGTGCAGCCTATATTCTGGAAGGCCCCTGCCCAGGATCAAGTGTGTTGCCCCAGGCTCAAGTGTATTGCCACGACCGCAAAGACAAGAGTGGTTAGGCACTTGGCAGCTCTGTTCTCACACTAGTCTCCTACTCTGCCCTCCACCTGTCTATTTATAAACCTGTATTTCCTTCAGGGAGGGGCGGAATGTAAACATTTCATTTTTAATCTAGATATTCAGTTTTTAGTCACTGAGTTTGTAAACAGCACTTTTGCCTCTTTTCTGAGTGTGTATCTATATGTTCATACTTTAAAAACCTTCATCTATAAAAAAAAATCTATATGTTCATACCTTAAAAACCTCCCCCAGTACCAACCAAATAGCTACCATTTTTAAAACTCCCCTTCATATATTTATGTAAATCATCACATTCCATTAATAAGTTTGAGTAACTCTTCACTGTACACTCAGTAAGGCAAGCAGATCGTGTGCTTATAATTTTCATGCACTGCCAGCCACTTCAATTTTAAAGGAGTGATTGTTCCAATTCTACTTCCAATTATAACAATCAGGGTCCATAGCCAATTCTATGAAGCATTCGAGAATCCCACATTTCAGCATAAACAGTTAGGGATGACAAATAGTTAACATAAATCCTAAATGCCCATCTGGTGAATCCAGATTATTCTGGAATGAACTTTCATGAAAAAGACAAAGAGAAACAGATAAAATAAGTGTGGCCCAAGAAAGTCAATGTTCCCAAATTCTATCAGCTCTGTAACCCTCCCCTTCCCGATGTGACTGAGGCGACACACTAATGACCTCAGTGATGTTCTCTGGAGTGTCCTGCTCCAGTTAGACTCTGTGATCTACCAGAGTCCATGGGTTCCCTAAGCAAGTGTTCAAAGGGCATGAAGCCGTGTTATTGCTGGTTACTGTGCAGGTGACCCTGCAAAGCACCTGACACTTAAAAACACATTTGAGTCTGAGTTCAAGAAGACACTGTGGAGGCATTTTGTACCCCTTTGGAGGGCGCTGACATTTCAGGAAGAATGACGTGCCGAAGGAGCCATAAATATATGTCGTCTGTCTGCAGACTCCACATTGCTGTGAAGATTTACATCTGGGAAGAACAGAGAGAAATAGATCAAAGTACTCAGATGTTCTTTTTGATATCAAAGCTGGTAATTGGTGGTTTCGTGTAAGATATTCCAAATTCACCAAGATCATTAGTACTCACAAATAATGGCATTGTCTTGGAGTGTCTCAATTCATTTTGAATTTCACATCACACTCAGGTTCAATCAATGACTATGTTGACCTCTGTTTTGAAAGGATAAAAAAAAATATTTAGACCAAGAGAAGAGCATCTTTTCAAAAAATACTCTAAAACTTGATTCTTAATTTCAGAATTTTTTCTTAGTGGACATTGGCAGTTAATCTTTCTTTATTCAATTTTACCCATACAATGTGATAAAGGTTTCAAAAATTGCTCTTTCAAGAATGTCACTCCTTGCTATGCAATCATAACTTTAAAAATATTTTTTCCTGAGTTGGAAAATATTCATTTTTTTAAAACTGTTCCAAAGCTGCTGGCATTTCTGAGATTTACTTTGTAAATTATGATTGATGTTTAGCAATTTTTGCTGCCAAACATATCATTTATTTTAGTTTTGCAGGATGTGCTTGGCTTTCTCTACCAAACCCAGGAAGGTCCAGGCAGGCTGTTTCATTAACTTAAATAGGAATGTGAAGCTAATTTGGTTCATCACCATTCAAGCCTGAAAATGGATCCTGGAACACTCCTCTCCCAAATAGCCATCCTGAAGCCAGAAGAACATGTTGGCCCTATGTGTGCAAGGCTCCTGGTTTTAAATACAAACTGGGGACTCAAGACCCGAGAACTGTAAATGTTTCTATGGCAACCCATGGTAGATGTGTTGAGAGACCCAGGGCTGATGAACAAACATCTTCGATCACCAGGAATAAGGTCATCTGGAAAAGAATCCACCATCAACACAATTGGCCTGGTCCTAGCTTTTCTATATTCCTTCTTGTTTTTAATCCTTATTCTTGAATTTTTCTTGGGCCTGAACTTATTTATGTCATTCTAACAAATTCCTTGCTCTCCCCTTCTGGTCCAGCCTGTGCCTGGTTTTCTTCCCACTCATTTAGTTTACATTTGTTTCCAATATTATACCTACAACAGTGCTTTATCTCAGCTGGTTCTCTCTGAAACCTCTAGGTTTTACCCCAAAACACACCACAGGTAAATTAGCCACCTTCCAGTCAGCTACTCTTAAATGCTGGGAGATCCTGCACCTTTCTTCTGACCCCCTGCTTTGTTCCAAAGTAAGGCTGTGGCGTATGTGGCAGATTCTGCATGTATTTGCAGAATTCACCAGAATTATTGGTTTAGTAGAAATAAAACCAGAGCATTGGTTTACTGAAACATGATCCATTTGCATTGCCATAGGGAGGAACATGGATAGACTTTCCTGAAGTGGTTCATTTATTCATTATTCATTCAATTGTTCACCCAGTCATGGATTCATTCAACAATTCATTCAAACACTCAGTCATTTATTTATCCAGTTCTTCTATACTTACTGAGCATCTACTGTGTGTAAGGTGCTGTTCTAGATTATGGAGATGCAGCCAAGAATAAGGGGGATTTAATCATTATCATTAGGAAGTTTACTATGTTAGAAATAATAAAGGTTATGGAAAACAAGGGGGCAGAAGTGGTTAGGAAGGGGACATGTTCAATTTTATTAAGTCTAGGCTGGGAAAGGTCTGGAGAAATAGTACTAGTACTGCAGGTGAGGAAACTGCATGAGAACAGAAGAGTCATCATAAAGGATTGAAGGAAGAATGCTTGGTGCTCACATGGAACTGGAAATAGTGCCTGTTTTCACCAGCCAGGTCAGGAGTTTCACTGCATTTGTAACTGGACTTTTGTAAGACAGGAGGAAGAGTGGCCAGAAAGAATATTTGAAATAATGTCAAAAGGATTTCAATATTTGATGACAATGATAATCTCACAATGTCAAGTATCTCAATAAATCTCAAGCACAAGAAACATGACCCAAACCACCCACAGACACATCATAACACAATTTCTCAGAACCAGTGATAAATAAAACATTTAAAAACAACCAGAGAGAGAATAAAACACAATAACTAAGGAAAATTGTAGATAAGACTGACAGTAGATTTCTCATCAGAAATAATGCAAGTAAGGAGACAGTGGAACATCTTCTCTTCAAGATCTGAAAGGAAATGAAAAACTCTCCACCTATGGTTCTTCATCTCACAAAATATATTTCATAAATAAATGAGAACTTGGCAAACATAAAGGTAAGAGCATTCATGACTAGCAAACAGGTACTATAAGAAATGCTCAACAAACTCCTTTAGGAAGAATGAAAATGATGGCAGATGGAGCTACATAAAAGCAAAAAGAGCACCAAAAATGGTAACTTCGGGCTAAAAGTATAAAGCAGTTTTATTTTTACTTAAATTGCTATAAAAGGGGTGCCTGTCTGGCTCATTCAGAAGGGCATGCAATGCTTGATCTAGAAGTTATGAGTTTGAGCTCCAAGTTGGGTGGAGGGATAATCAAAAATAAATAAATAAACTTAAAAAAAAAATAAAATAAAATCTTAAATTTCTTTAAAAGATTATTTATTCTTAAAATAAATATGATAACAATGTAGTGTGGGGGTAATAGCATATAAAAGTAAAACATATGTGAGATGTCTAGATGGCTCAGTCCATCTAGTGTCATCATGTGTCCAACTCTTGATTTTGGCTCAGGTCATGATTTCAGAGTAGTGAGATCAAGCCATGTTTCACATTCTGTGCTTGGCATTGAACCTCCTTAAGATTCTTGCTTTCCCTCTTTCTCTGTCCCTCCCCTCACTCATGCTTGCTTTCTTTCTCTCTCTCTGTCTCAAAAAAAAAAAAAGTAAATAAAAGAAAAAGAAAAATAAAATGTATGTCAATAACAACACCAATTTGCAGGAAAGGAGTGACAGTTCATGCCATTGTAAATTTTTTGCACAATACTTGAAATGGTAGACTATTGCTTGAAGAAAGTTATGATTAAAGACTCATACTACTAACATGATTAATTATAGCTAATGAAGAGATAAAATAGAATCAAATAATCAAATAAAAGTACTCAATTGGGTGGCTCAGTGGGTTAAAGCCTCTGCCTTCTGCTCAGGTCATGATCTCAGGGTCCTGGGATTGAGTCCCACATTGGGTTCTCTGTTCAGCAGGGAGCCTGCTTCCCCCTCTCTCTGTTTGCCTCTCTGCCTACTTGTGATCTCTCTCTCTCTCTCTCTGTCAAATAAATAAATAAAGTCTTTTTTTAATTAATTTAAAAGAATTAATTAATTAATTTAAAATAAAATGAGGGGAAAGGGAACAAAGAGCAGGTGGGAGAAATAGAAAATGGATAGGAAGATAACAGATTAAATGTAATACATCTGTGATTTTGTTGAATATGAATGGTGTAAACATCCTTCTGAAAAGACAGATTGTCAGACTGGATTAAAAAAGCAAGACTCAACTCTGTTATCTATAAGAAATACTTTATGTAAGAAGACACAGATAAGTAAGTTGGAAGAATGTATACAAGGATAACACCAATCAAAAGATGCCTGAAGTGGCTATGTCGATATCATACAGAGTAAATTTGGAGTAGAGAATGTTAAAAGGCATAAAGAAGTTCATTTCATAAAGACAAGAACCATAAGACCTTTAAGAAAAATGGAAACATCCACAGTTACTCTTAGGAATTCTAGTAGCCTTTTCTCAATAACTGATACAGTTAAGATACCAAAGTTTTGAACTAAACTGTCAACCAATTTGATGTTATTGGTATTTATAGACCACTCCCTCCAAAAACAGTGAATGTATATCCTTTTCATATGCACGTGGGACATTTACTAACATAGATCATATTCTGGGTCATAAAACAAGTCTCAGTAAACTGAAAAAGATTCAAATCCTGCAAAGAAGTTCTCTGGCCAAAATAGAATTACTTTAGAAATCAATAACAAAAGACCTAAGGAGATGAGTGCATAAATCTTTTGTGTATTTTGTGAAAGAACATCCCAGGGGCTAGTATCCAAGATCTATAAAGAACTTATCAAACTCCAGATCCAATAAAATAAAGAATCCAGTCAAGAAATGGACAGAAGACATGAATGGACATTTCTCCAAAGAAGACATCCAAATGGCTAGCAGACACTATGGAAAAAATGATCAATATCATTTGGCATCTTGGAAATACAACTCAAAACCACAATGAGAGACCACCTCATGCCAGTCAGAGAGGCAAAAATTAACAAGAGAGGAAACAACTAATGTTGGTGAGGATGTGGAGAAAGGAGAACCCTCTTAATCTGCTGGTAGAAATGCAAGCTTGTGCAGCCACTCTGGAAAACAGTATGGATATTCCTCAAGAAGTTAAAAATGGAGCTACCCTATGACCCAGCAACTGTACTACTGTGTATTTACCCAAAGGATACAAAAGTTGTGATCTGAACCTGCCCCCCAATGTTTATAACAGCAGTGTCCACAACAGCCAACTGTGTAAAGAGCCCAGATGTCCTTTGACAGATGAGCAGATAAAGATGTGGTCCATATATATAAGGGGATATTACTCAGCTATCAGAAAGGATGATTACCCACCATCTGCACTGACATGAACGGAACTTGAGGGATTATGTAAAGTGAGATAAGTCAATCAGAGAAAGGCAGCTATCATATGGTGTCACTCACATGTGGAATATAAGGAATAGCATGGAGGACCATAGGGCAGGGAGGGAAAATGAATAGGAAGAAATCAGAGAGGGAGATAAATCACGAGAGACTTTGGACTCCAGGAGACAAATTGAGGGTTGCAAAAGGGAGGGGGTGGGATGATGGGGTAACTGGGTGATGGGTATTAAAGAGAGCACGCGATGTGATGAGCACTGGGTATGATACACAGCTGACGAATCATTGAACATCGCATCAAAAATTTTTAAAAAAGTGCTCATCTCCTAGATGCATTATGAAGGTAGAGTTCTCAGGATTTTTCTGAATGACAGAAGAGGAGTGAGAAAGATCAAAACTGACTCTGAAACATTTGACTTAAACCATTTGCAAAGAGTTGTCTCTCACTGCAACAGGAAAGATGGAGGGGTGAGCCAGCTGCAGGTGGGGGATAATGAAGATTGGGTGTTTGGTGTCGTCCATATCAAATTGCCTATCCAACATCCAAGAGGAATGGCCATGTAGAGGCTTTTGTGTAGATATCCATGTTAGAGACAAGTCTTCCAGTTATCTGTGTGTGGATAATAACAAAGTCCACTGGACTGGATGTGCAGTCAAGAATGTAGAAGAATTGCAGAACATGGAGAACTCAAGCATTCTAAGTCAGAGGGGACAAGGAAGAACCAGTAAAGGATGCTGAGCAGGAAAGGATGACCAAGAACTGACAGAGTTCTGGACCCAAGAAGGACTGCCTAAGGAAGGAGGGGGGACAGCTGTGCCCTATGCTGCCAGGTCAAGTAAAAAGCCAGCTGCACTTGCATGATGTGTCAAAAGCAGAGTTCTGGGACATAAGGATCTGCTTTAGAAGCCTGGGGACACCTGGGTATGTGTGCATAAGAACAAAGCTCACATTCCCCTAAAACGTACAGATAATCCACAATGCTGGGACCCATTACTGGTCCTTGCCAGGACATCCAGTTCTCTGTTCCCCCTGCAACCCTACAGAGGGGGAGAATGCGGACTTTGGCCAATGTATGCATCACTGTTTGGGAAGTGATAACATGTTATTTGTGACTCTCTGTGTCCTCTCCCCCTGCTATTGTGACCAGGAAAGCAGGTGTCCAGATGGAACTGCACCGTATTCGAGCAGCTCTCTGTGTTTGTCTGACACGAGGAGGAATTGGCTCTGGCAAGGGGCTGGAAGGGACCCCGTGGACTGACAGGGAGAAGAAACAAGCTGAGGTTTGGCATTTGTCAACTTGGCAACGTCTGCCCTGCCCCGTCTGGCACAATTTCTCGCAGGATTCCTGGGGTAGTTATACCCAAGGGAGAGCATGGAAAATGCCGGGCACACAGCCATGGCCAGGAGCTGAGCCCTTAGAACATGTGAAGTCCACACCCCGTGGTTTCATCTAACAACCTCAGAGCCTTTCTGGGCTCCTGGGTGGATGAGCATATGTGAGTTCGAGGTCATTCTTTCTCCCCCTGTTCGGCTGCCCCAGCACATATTGGTTGTCCCACTCCTGCACACTCAGCATCCTCCTCCACGGCGTCCAGCGAGGGGCCAACCCTGCCTTCTCCTTAGACGAGGCCGAACTCAGTGCCCCAGCCTCACTCACCAGCAGAGTTCCTGGGACGACCGATGAGGATGTGTGTCCATGTTCGTCTGTCTGTGTCTCACACGGATGACTGATGGCCCTCACCCCAGCTCCTCTGTGCGTGCACACTCATACACGTATGCACACTCATACATGTGCATGCACACTCACATGCGTGTGCACACACTCACACACGCATGCACGCTCACACACGTGCGTGCACACTCACACATGTGTGTGCACACTCACATACGTGTGCACACACGTGCACGCATGCACACACTCTGAGTGCTAATAGCGCCCCAGGACACACCACTTCAGCAGCCCGCAGCTCTCGGGCTAGAGTCAACCCGCCCCACAGGACACAAGTGGCATGGCGGCTGACAATCCCCCCTCCCCAACAGTGTCTGGTTCACGTCCCTTATGTTTCAACAATGAATGGAAGGCATGCTCTTCTCTGCCAGGTGGTGTTCGCCTCCAAAGGGAACATATTCTATGAAAGCACCTGCCCCTCACATCAAAGACGAATCAACCTGTGGACACACAGGGTCCTGGCCCTCAAGCCCTGGTGCATGGGCAGCTGGAGGGCCCCTGAGCAGGATCCCCATGTGGGGGCGGAGTCGTGGTCTGCTGCAGATCGGCACACTGACGCTCATAACAGAAGGAAGCCAGTACGGCTTTCACTCACTCACTCACTCACTCACTCACTCACTTATTTGAGGCTGTTCGTGCACAAGCCACACACTGTGCAGCAGAGGCTACCTGCCCCGCGACAGCACCCCTGTGGCACAGAGGAGGGGAGCAAGACGGGGGAGACACTGGGAGCTGAGGATGCAGGGGACTCGATGCCTGGGAACGACGTCAATAAACTAGGCTGAGAGGTGCGTGACGCGGCCTCCCCCCGCTGCGCTCTGTGTGGTTTGTGGGCCTGACACACGGATCACGCAGAGCTCATTTCACCCAGCCCGCCGGGCTGCTCCAGAACCCCGCGGCGTGCTGCCGCTGGCGGGTCTCCAGGACAGCGGCTGGCAGCACACGCAGGCGTCCAGAGCCACTCTCCAGCTCCAAAATGCTCTCCAGGCTGCTGTGTTTGTGTACCTGCAGCTTGACTCAGGGACCCTTAAAAGCACAGCTGTTAGAGGAAGAACCCACATGGCAAAGCGTGTCCACAGATGCACACACACGTGCACACGCACTCACACACACACACACACATGCACCTTCCGCCTGGGATGACTGGGAAGCTGCAGGACTCTATTCATTGGGGTGTGCTGGCCCTTCAATCACCAACTCACCCAATATTTATGAAGGATCCAGTGTGCGTCTGAGCCGAGTTAGGGGCAAGGGGTATGCAGGTGGAGGAGACCCTGCATCCTCGGGGTTGAGGCTCTGTTCTGCCTCCCTCAGCTCCCGCGAGATGCCAGCTCTCTAAGATGACGCCTGACCTTTAGGAAATGGAAGGACAAGGACCTGCGGCCAAGGAGCAGCTGTCACTCTCCTTTAGCCAAACAGGAGGACTCACACGGGGAGACGAGCTCATACGTACACACAGTGTACCAGTGCCTTCCGAGTACCTTTAATAAGTTTCATGCGTGCCTGTTTCTTCTCCATCCGCTTCTCATGCTGAACGTGGAGTCTAGGAGCATTTTTCGTGTTGAAATGGAAGCAGAAAAATAAGGACATGGCTCCGAGGCAGTGCCAGGGAGGAAGAGTCCGGGACGCATGCTGGGAACTTAAAACACCAACTACGAAGTGAAAAGAAAGATGCTCCGTTATCCATTGAATTCCAGCCCCGTGTACAGGACATCCATGTGACAAGTCTTTGCTCCATCCACCCCCAAACCCCAGACCTGCAAACAGTCGTCTCATACCTGTCTGTGGCAATCTACCAAAAGTTACAACACGTTTGAATGTACCTGCACACACAAGGAAAGAGTGTGTGTGTGTGTGTGTGTGTGTGTGTGCGCACACGCGTGTGTGTGTGTTTCAGGGACATTTAATGGCAGTGTGGAAAGAGCAGAGAAGGGTCAGAGGTACAGAAGGAAGCACACTGCACCGTCACGCTGATGACACAGTTAAGACGTATATTGAAACCGAGAAGATTCTTGGTGTGTTCCTCTGGAGAGCATCACGGATAATTAAGCGGAAAGAGCTGCAGAAGAAATCCACGGACACGTGAGCTGAGGAAATATGAGCAGGGGCTGTCAGTGAAGAGAGGACATGTTACCCAAGTGACATGGTGACATATTCTGGATGTTGCGACCCTGAATCGTGGTTCCTCCATCTGCCTTTCTGCTGACTTGCAGCATCTAAATTTTTCACTGTTTGGATTCTTCCTAACAACACCCACCGATCTCCCGCCTCACAGGGGGACTGTGGGGACCCTTGGGCTAACATGTCTGAGGAGTTTAATATTCTGGGGATGAAAGGATTCATATGAACATGAGATACTATCAAAGCTAAACATATTTTAAAGCCCCGGGACTCCAATTGAGTTTTCTTTCTCGGAGGCCTGCTGCATAGTTTAAATCTTAGTCTCCAATACGACTTTGAAGTTTTATTAAAGATTACTACAAGATCAAACACATAAAAGTCCAATGCATAGAGAGAGTAGATCGGAGGGCAGGGTCGGCCAAGCCACACTCCTGCGACGCTGTTTTGATTATCACAGATCCTTTTACCAATGAACTTTATTATTTTTTAGTTTTTAAAATTATAAGTTTTGAAGTTTTCAATTTTTAATTTTTAAAGTTGAGATAACTACCAAGAACAAAAAAACAAAATCTCATATTCTTACCATCTATACCTTACAGTCGACATTTGTAAATCTTTGATTGTGCCCTGTTTAAAGATCTAAAATACTAAAGATACAGCTAAAACCACTGTTAGCCTCCCCGGAGTCCTGTGAACCCTAACTTCTGTGCTAAGAGTCCAGCATCATTAGAAAGAAAACAAATATGCTATTTGTGTTTTTATATTCACAGATAATACACTGCATTCCCCAAATTACGTACTGTTTTGTGTCTGCTATTAGTTTGTGGAGACATGAAGCTGTATTTACTAATGTCCGTTTTGCTCCTTTATTCTGTATTTTGTTTCTGATATGTGTCTGGACTGATACGGAGAGATGCATGTGGTGGTGGGGTCCTTACATCACCACTGGTACCATGTTACTTGTTCCGTCTCCAGTGGGTGACCTTTGGTTTGTCCCCAACCGTTGAGTGTTACAACCCGCACCCAATACACAATCCTGTGGGGATCCCCTGGGGAGCGCGGGCCATCATCGTCTAGCTCACACGTCCAGAGACAGAACTGCTTGACTGCGGGGTAGGCACTTCCTTATTTTTCAGGATGCCTCCACACCACCCCAACGACCGTGGAGCCAGTTAGATGCCTGTCTGTATCTCACACTTTCTGGCCGACACATGACTCTACCACGCCTCCACTCTGCCCGTCTCTCTTTCATTAACAAGAACTCTTCCTTGCTGTTTCAAGAGCATTCTTTTTTTTTTTTTTTTAAGATTTTATTTATTTATATGTCAGAGAGAGAGAGCACAAGCAGGCAGAGCGGCAGGCAGAAGCAGAGAGAGAAGCAGGCTCCCTGCTGAGCAGAGAGCCGGATGTGGGGCTCGATCCCAGGACCCTGAGATCATGACCGAGCCAAAGGCGGCAGCTTAACCCACTGAGCCACCCAGGCGTCCCCCTCCCTTGCTGTTTCAATGTGCATTTCCCTGCCTAGTCCTGAAGGTGAGCATCTTGTCTCAGGATCTATATTCACATTTCTGCTATGAGCTGGCTGTTCATTAACTCCCTGATTCCTAAAACTTCCTCTTTTCCTGGGCATACTTCTCTCTTGCCTGTTACTGTGTTGAAATTCTCACTCCCAGATTGTGACTTGTATTTTAAATATTTACAGTGTCTTTCAAGATACCAGTGTTATGTTTTGAAATCATTACATTTGCTTTTGTCTTTTATTGCTGGAGGTTGTTTATTGTTCTTGTGTTAAATCGTCAGGACAAACTGTAGAAGGGAAACTTTGTAATCTCTAGGACAGAGAAGGATCTTCTTGGGTTCTTTCCCCCATTAAGTTACTCAGCCTGTGGCGTTATTTGTGCATTGTGAGAAGTAGGAAACTAATTTCATTTTACTTTATTTTTCCAAATGGACTGTTGATGGTTTTGACGGCCTTCATGGCATAGTTCCCCCACACCCCACCGCCGGCCGTGGTGCTGGTTACCTCCCAACACAGTCCCTGCACCCCCAGCTTACTCCCTCACTGGACGCTGTTCTGTTCCTTCTGCTCCCGACACGTGGGTCTCAGGACAGCCCTTCCGCACGCCCTTTCTCATTGGCCCGGAGACTTCCTGCACCCGTTCTGACTCTTCAAAACCATCTTGTCCATCTTACCTTATCTTCAAAAGCACCTGTAATTTCCCATATAAATTTCTGAATTAATGTGTAAGCTTTCACAAAATGATATCTGCAGGGCTTTTAACTGAAATTGTTTTTAATTTGCAGGCAAATGTAGGAAAAATTGACATGGCTACAACACTCGGTCTCCTCCTCTAGGAATGAGACAGTTCTCCGCATTCATTTGCATCATCTTTTAGTTTTTTTTTTTTTTTCCTCATAATTAGAGACTGGCCACCTGATGTTAATCCTAATTTTAAATAGAATACTTATAATGCAGCACACAAAGCATGATGTTTGTTTTCGTTTTTTAGCAGACGCTCGCTCATGCCAAAGAAAGTCCCTCCATTCCTGGTTCGTCAAGGTTCGTTTGTCTCTTGATGAATGGCTGTTGGCTTTTATAAAAACTGTATCCTGTGTCTAAGGTAAGGGAACAACTCATTCCTCCTTTGATCTACTCATGTGGCAAGTTACATTGGAATTTATTTTTCTAGATTCATTTAAATTATTTTTTTTCCTTTTTTACCCAAATGGTAAATATGACATTTCAAAAATTGGATGGTAAGAAAGACAAACGAAAGCCGAAAGCAAAATGCAACACCTTCCTGCCACTCCCTGCGCATCCCCCTTTCTTAGTCCACAAATACAGTCATTTCTAAGTTCGTAATTTTTGTGTTAAGATACTGATCTCTGTGTTTCTATACAAGGAGTTCATACCTGCTTTCTCGGTCTGTGGCAGGACACCAAACCAGAGGCCCCTCTTCATTGCACGCCGCTGGAGAATGACCTATGTCCTGGGCCCTAGGCTCTCTGTTTCTTGGTTCTTGATTTCTCTGGGGCAGGGAATAGGCTGGGGCTAGGGCAGCCCTCACTCTGGGGCGGGTCAGGTGCCCCCTGTCTTTGATGACCCTGACCAGGAAGGCATGTGTCTGTGGCACCCACAGCCTGCCCTCTGTGCTCTCAGCCTCCACCCTGCCCTCATGTTCTCTGTCTGTTGCCCTCAGGTTTCAGTGGCTAGTAGGAGCCGTGCCTTTGCATTTTATTTGTTTTCAGTGTCAAATAACTGCACTTAACCTATGAACGTTGGGTAAGTATAGAATTCCGGATTGAAAAATCACCGAATATTTAAAGTGTATTCAAGCTTCTAATGCTGGTGAAAAGAAAATGATCTTTTATTTCTTACCCTTTAAATATGAGCTAATTTTTATTTAAATTTTTGTATCAGACAAAATAGATTTTAATCTAAAGACTGTAGTAAGATATGTTTGTATTGGGATTGACAAATAGACTTTCATTAAAGATTTTATTTATTTATTTGCCAGAGAGAGGGACAGACGCAAGCAGGGGGAGGGGCAGGAGCAGAGGGAGGAGCAGGCTCCCAGCTGAGCAGGGAGTCCCATGTGGGCCTTGATCATGACCTGAGCGGGGGGCAGCCACTTAACTAAGCCCCCCAGGCATCCCAAATATGAGCTAATGTTTAAATCAACTTCTGATTTACATGTCTTTCAGATCACCCTTTATTCCCTGAAGTAATGAGATTGACTTTTCTGTGGTTCTTTTTTGTTCAATATGCTAGGCTCATAGGAGAACTTTTCCGAACAACAGGAAGGTTTTTGGGTTTTTTTTTTTTTTTTTTTTTCATCTTTTGAAACCCCAGTGATCCCATGCTGGACATGTGTACCACCCTTCACATTTCATTCACTCATCCAATTCTCTCTCTCTCTCTCTTTTTTTGTAATTTTTTCCTGCTTACTAAAGGTCATTCTGTAATTTCTCTCTTAACTTTCTATTGATATGATATTTCTGCTTTGACCCTTTACTTTTCAAGAGTCTTCTCTTGTCTGGTTGGTCCTTTTTCATGGCATCCTGTTCTTGTTTATGGATAAAATACCATTATGTTTTTTTCAGGACGTTTATTATAGCCTTATCTTTACTATTCTGTCTTGCTTTGAAGGCTATCTGTTCCTTGTTCCTCGTGTTTCCTCTGACATCACCCCCTCTTACAACCTCTCTCCTTCATGCTAGAAGCTTTGTTAAGAGGTTGTGTTCTCTGCATGATGACTCCTTGTCAACAGTGAGACATGGAAGTGGTGACTAGATTCACTGGCATGCATGATGACAGAGATTTTTCTATTTCCAGTATCCAAATACCACTTGGAGAGGTTTCCCCTCTGTTGGGGTTCATTAGCTGTCCCTGTGAAGCATCCTCCGCATCTTACTCAGGGACACACCCGTGGTTGCTCAGATCCAGAAAGCTGGGAAGAGATCCATTCGTGGGGTCCCCTTGGTTCTAATGGTGAGTTTTGTTTTCCCTTTTTGTTTTCAGACCAGTGTCTGGGCACTTCCCTGTCTCTTCTTTTGCCACTGAAGGAATTTGACTATAGTTTTCTCTTCTCTCCTCAAAAGCTCAGTGCCCTCTACTTTTATTTCAGAATATTTACTCACTTGATGTGCCTTTCCCCATCACCATGTCTCTCATGGGGAGATATGCTTTCTAGAACTTTACGTGTTCTTCAGTGGTGATGCAGAAGGGAAAGAAGATGAAATGTATGGCTCAGTCACAAAGTTTGTCAGAAGTGTTAATAGATACTCAGACAGTTAAGCCTTTGCCTTTGGCTCAGGTCATTATCTCCAGGTCTTGGGATCAAGACCCACATTGGGCTTCCAGCTCTGTAGGGAGTCTGCTTCTAACTCTCCCTCTGCCCCTCCCCACTGCTTGTTCTTTCTCTCTCTCTTAAATAAATAAATAAAATTCTAAAAAACAAGAGAATCCATTTTCCCTTATAATTTCCTTTATGAATTGAAAACCAAGCTCCTTCTCTATTTGTATTTGTAAATCGCTTCTCTGACAGTGAGGAACCTGTGTCCCATGATCTCAGTATGTTCCTATCTTGACCATTCTTCCTGAGATGAAATCAACACAGGAGGCCCATGCAGGGGTCTCCCCCGTCCATTCCCTCCCACCCCCCCCACCTCTTCTCTGCACATACCTCCTCCCCCGACTCCCTCCCTCACCCTCCTCCTCCACCCTGCTGGAGCCTCCCCTCTCCATTCCCTCTTCTCCCTGCGGGTGCCTCCGCCCCATGCTGTCTCCCACCCCTCCTCCGTGCAGGTATCCTCTGTGTCATGCTCCTAACGGTGCGGGACCAGCAACTCTGCTCCAAACGGAAGCCAGCCTTACTTGACCCATCAAATGGCTTTTTGACTAAATTGTGTACAAAAGAAGAAAGGTTGCCTAAATTTCTTTATTTAAGAAAAAGAAGTAGCAGTAATGAGCCTCTTAACTGAAACAATATAAGGATTAAGATAGGTGGGAAATTTCTCTAAAGGCTTGCATAAATCGGTGTATTTCATATAATTACAAGCTGGCACAGGCCCTCCACATTCTCCATTCTGATGCTCCTAACAAGAGGTATTGTAAAAACAATGAGTCAGATAAAGAGCAAGATTTATTATTGGGGATGGGAAATAAATAAATACAGTATATATATTCAGTATACATATTTTATATACATTATTATACAACACAGAACATAACATTATGCATTATAGTACTATTATAATCATTAATTATTATCATTATGATATAGTATATACAATATGATATATTCATATAATCCAAGGTCCGGAACAAACCCAGACGTGGCCCTCCCCCACTTCCAGTGTGACGAGCAGCGGAACTTCACCAACAATGGATAACGTGGCCTCCACTTGCTTTTATCCCTGGGGTCTCAGAGCAAGGATTCCACTATGGTTATAACAAACAATACTTATGTCTCTGTGTTCTCAGTGCTCTCAGTTGTAAAATTGGGAATTGGCTGAGATTTGGCTATTATTATGCAAATTTATATGTTAATTGCCTATTAGAATCCTACCGGACTAAAACCAATCTATTTCTTAGGGTGCTCAGCCACTGGAAATACTTTTTCCTAAACAGTTTTATCATTTTGGATCAGGCTGCAATTTAATTTTTATCCTTCTGTTTCTTTTGGAGTTAGGTCTGCGTTTTGTTTTAATAATGCTGTAGTTGTTATGCATAAATTGTAAGCGGTCTAAAAATATAATTTAATTCATCCTCATGAGAGCTTGTGAATTGGTAGAAAATATTTTAAATGACTTTCATTTTTTAAATTTTTATTAAAAATACAGCAAGTCCATTATTAGATTTTTGTATACAAAAAATACAAAGAAAATTAAAATCATTTTTACCTTCTATCCAGAGATAATCAATTTAAGTAATTTGGTGTATAACTTTATCTTTTTTAAATATAAGCATACACTTTATAAAATTTGGACTATGCTATACTTTAAATACACTTTGCTCTCTTCACTGATTATTATACAATTAGCACTTGTTATGCCTCTGAATATTATTTTAAAATTATAAATAAACTGAACATTTTACCCAATTGCTTGAATAATTTTTAACATTCTTCTTTTCTTGACTATCTGCCTTGTATCCAACTGATCAATATCATAGAGAAAAACATGTATTTTGCGTGTTTGTGTACTTATTTATTATGCTTCTAATTATTTGAGAGGGAATTGCTTTGTGGTCCTGTGCGGGTACCTGTCTATTCTGTTTTCTCTGTGCCTGCGAAGTGTACAGACACATCATAAGCCTAGAAAACATTTGCCTAATGAACAAGTGAATGAGTGGGAACCAGTCAATCCAAATCTGAGATTCCTTTTTTTTTTTTTAAAGATTTTATTTATTTATTTGAGAAAGTGTGAAAGTGAGAGAGATCACAGAGGGAGAGGAAGAAGCAGAGTCACCTGTGAGCGGAGAGCCTGATGTGGGGCTTGGATCCCAGGATCTTGAGATCATGATCTGAGCTGAACGCAGATGCTTAACTGACTGAGCCAGCCAGGCACCCCTGAGATTCTTTAAAATCTCTTTATATAGGGTGCCTGGGTGGCTCAGTGGGTTAAAGCCTCTGCCTTCAGCTCAGGTCATGATCCCAGGGTCGGGAATGGAGCCCTGCATCAGGCTCTCTGCTCAGCACGGAGCCTGCTTCCCCCTCTCTCTCTCTGACTGCCTCTATGCCTACTCGTAATCTCTTTCTCTGTCAAATAAATAAATAAAATCTTTAAAAAAATCTCTTTATATATTGTGAAACTGTTCTCATGAACGATGCCTCCAAATTGCATTCCCCTTATAGGTAGTATCAACCAGAACAACTGTTTCTGGAGCTAACCACATAGAAAGGCTGCTTCTCCCACTCATGTCTGTGGCCACAGCAGGTTGGCCGGTTTCCTGGCTGCCATTGTCCACAAAGAGCCTGAATGGAGGTGACTGTGTCACAAATGTGCCTCCAACCTTGGCCAAGGAAGATGGTCTTGCCATCTGTTGGTGGGATCTGAGGTTCCACCCACACGGGACACACAACACTTGTGCCTGCACACAGTCATCCGGAGTAAGTGTCTTACCCGCATCTGCCTTCAGGAACAGAAACGATGTTCCAAGGATGGAAAGAAAGGAAAGATTTGATAATGATGTTAATTATGACCATAAAGTGAAGAGTCTTTGATAGAACTGATTTTTATTTTAAAATCTTTAATAAATTGATAGACAAAAATTGTATCAATTAAGTATTTAGGGATCACTAATTACACTAATTACAAGTGATAGACATTGTTTTATGCATTTCACCCTTATTTTTATGACCTTTGGACCTTGTATTTTCTCCCTATATCTTAGAACTGGTACTATTAACAATAGTAACAATACTAACCAATAGTAACAAATATTAACAATTTTGTAACACATAACAAATATTAACAATAATAAACAAGTAATAAAGAACTTACATTATTACAGAGCACTTAAAATGCTGGACAGTGTTCCAAAGGGCTGTGGGTACATTACCCATTGAGATATGTGAGTTCTTGTATATTTCAAGCATAAATTCTTTATCAAACATATTGCAAATATTCACCCAATGTGTTTTGGTCCTTTGATTTTGCCTCTGATGTTGACAATAGGATGAAAAACTGCTATCTCTAATCAAATTAATTAATTGTCACTCTTGTGTTGTCTTCTTTGGCTCTAAATTCTTCCCTATCTTCAGATTAAATGTTAATTTATCTTAAAAATCTTTGAAAATACTTTCTCATTTATAAATAAACTCACATTCAACCTCAAGATTTACCTTTCCATCTATCTGGGATTCTGTTGAATGCACAGTGTGAAGTGACAATCTATGGAGATTTTTCTGAACAGCTTAAATATGTAAATAAGTGATACAATATGTGTGCAAAACAATATAGCAAATGATCATCATTTTCTCCATGATCTGGGATGAGTTCTTTCCTGGGTGCTAAAGTCTCCTGTGTATGAGGCCTTCCTGGTGCACCGGTCTGATCACTTCAAGGGACGGTTGAGAAACAGGAAGGGACGAATCCATGCAAGCTTTGGTCAGCTGGGCTAAAGTGATTTGTCTTCATGCCAAGGGCAAGAGCACATTACAGGGGCTTTTCAGTAGCTGGATGGGAGTGCAGGGGGAGAAAGTCAAAGTTGTGAGGTAGAGAAATAACGACCCATGGACAAATGTACGTATACATGAATTCTCTTGCAGACAAATGTAAAAATGCTATAGTAACACATTGTATGGTCTTGAAGGATAAAAAACATCTTACAGGCAGTGAAATGTTGAGGGGCATATTTTAAGCCAGGGGCATTATTTAGGATTATAGGTGAGAGGTGATCTTTATCACACAGACGCGCACATACACAATTTCACTGTCCGAAAAATCCGTTGTGAGCATAGACAACTTCTTTACATTTGAGAGTATGCAGTAGGGGGGTTGTGTTTTGAGGGTGATCAATGGGGGTGCTTATGGATAGAAACCTCCTTACACGCTTCCTGTCCTTCCCTGCTCTACTGCTGCTAGGCTCAGCCACGTTCTGTGAGGGGACTGTTCTCTCCTGAGGAGCACAGGTGACTCGATGAGTTTTCACAGTGTTGGGGCTGAACTGATTTTGTTACAATTTGGGTCTTTGCATGAGATTTTGGATGGGAAGCCAGGTCAAGTAACGTTTTAAAAACATAATTTATTCTTTTGGAGGAAGACAAAGGCAAGCAGTTTATAAGTAAAGCAAAACTGAGGAAGCCACTGGGACCAGATTGTTTTGTTTCTGGCATGGATGTCCCAGGATCATAGGCAGTGCAGGTAAAAGGCAGGAGACAGGATGACATGGGCCAGGGAGGTGACGGGCCTGGGTGGGTCTGTGGGTCAGAGGGTGAGGGGTGTCCTATGTCTTGTGAGTCAGTCCAGGTCTTGCCACTGAAGGGTATTGAGCCACAGGGGGTATGATCAGGTGTGAGTAGAAAGAGCAGATTAACAACAACGTGGAGAAGAATCTCCAAGGCCAAGAAAGGAACCAAAGAGAACAGTTTGGGGAAAAAAATGTGTTCTGGTGTTCCAGGAGAAATGGCCGTCAGCTCAAAAGGGAAGCATTGGTAGGGGTGAAGAAAAGTGAATCTGGTTCAAGGAGGTCGAGGAATGGAATTCTCGAGAGTTGATGGGTGACATGTGTGGGCGACGGGAGAGGAGAGTGTCTAGGAATGCGGCTCAGGGAGCTTGGTGTCGGTGGGCAGTCAGAGGAAACCGCAGGCGGACAACACCGCAGCTTGTGAGGGAGGGGAGGTATGTCCGGGCTGGCATTTTGGACTTCCAGGAGTCTGCAGTGTTCACGTCCAGTTGTCCTGCTCTGGTCTCTCTCCTCTCAGGACCTTCTCAGAGGGAAATGTGGACAGATTCACTGGTCAGACTTCACCAAGCAGCTGGCAAATTGCCAGGGAGAAGTGAGCAGGAAAAGCTAAGAGGGACAGAAAGGGAAATCCGTGGGGACAGCAGCTCTGAGCAGTTGAGGCTGGGCCATGGTGTGGGCACGTCTGGCCCACGTGGAAATGTGTCCCAACCAAGGCATGCCATAAGGCATTCACCGGTGGCCTGGAGAAAACCACCAATCAGCACCACCAACATCAGGGTCCCCAAGCAGACTGCTCTTGGCACTTCTGAAATCGAAAAAGGAAGTTGAGCCTATGACTGCTGATGCCTCCAGCTCAAGGAAGTGAGAGGATCTCATGCTTAAACCTCAGGAACCAGAAAGGGGGCTGAACTCAGGGTACCTTATCCTTCCCCCGTACCCTAATGGATGCTGTCTCAACCCTCTAGAACACCAGCCAATGCTGTAAGTTGGTTTCTGCAAGCAAGAGAATCAGGCTCACCAATGAGTTCAATGAAGGGACCACTTGTGGATGCATAAGTCAGTTAAGGTAGTCAGCTGGGGATTTTGAGGTGACCTGTGATAGCCACTGGGGCGGGGCCCACTACCTGCCATAGACCCAAAGAGGCGGCGGGGGAGGACTGTCACCTGAGACAGGTGAGGGCTGGTGCCATAGAGGGGCTGCCCAGTGTTCTCAGTCAAGCACGCAGCCACTGGGGCTGCAGCCAGAGAGTAAAGAGTGTCCCGTGCCTGGTTTTCTTAAGGATCTCATTCTCTGTTGGTATTTCCACTGACAGAAGCCCGGAGAGGAGGGAGCTGGTAATTGCAGACCTTCTTTCCCTTGGAGCCCAGGCAAGGTGGAGGCCGGAAGAGACTGAGTCCAGAAGGGCAAATGGAGAATGAGAAGCACAGGGCTGCAGAGTAGAGCGTTGTTGGTTGAACCAAATGTGCTACTGCAGAAATGCACCTGACCGAGGATGGCAGCTGTACTCCTTCTGCCCTCCTCAGACTTCAGGGTTGCCCATGGCTCCTTCTTTCCAAGGGAGAAGGGGCAAGTAGAGAGAGAAGAGAGTCCAAGAAGGAGGATGTAACCGTGATGGATGGAGTCGGGAGGGGAAAGTAACATGAGGAGGAGGTGAGGACATGGACCTGCGCTGCCCTTGGTGTGGAGTGTTCCTTGGACGGTGGCCTCTCCACACTGTGCACCGCAGCATCAGAAGCAGGTTGGCTCATGGGACAGCCCCCCAGGGCCCCCCAAGTGCCAGGGCATAAGCAGACTTTAGGTCTTTATTGGCTGCTTCTGAAGGATTATTAGATGGACAGCTGTATCTAGACTGACTGACTGCCTATTGACCTGTTGACATGGAGACGGGGGCTGCCTTCCCTCTAAAGAGAATGAAACCACTGCTTAGAGTTCCAGAAGTGACAAGAGTCACACTCTAGCGAGACAGTGAGACAGGGGTTCAGAGCTGTTCCCACCCGGGCTGCCGGCCTCCCCCACCAGCATCTCCATCCTGCCGTCCCTGGGAAGACCAGCATCTCCATCCTGCCGTCCCTGGGAAGACCAGCATCTCCATCCTGCCGTCCCTGGGAAGACCAGCATCTCCATCCTGCCGTCCCTGGGAAGACCAGCATCTCCATCCTGCCGTCCCTGGGAAGACCAGCATCTCCATCCTGCCGTCCCTGGGAAGACCAGCATCTCCATCCTGCCGTCCCTGGGAAGACCAGCATCTCCATCCTGCCGTCCCTGGGAAGAGGCAAGAGCTCACCCCACCGTCCCCCGGGAGAGGCAACAGCTAGGCCAGCTCCGTGTGGCTGCCCTGTCCTGTCCTGTGAACTCTTCCTCCCTACCATGAAGTAATTATCTGTCATGGATCCCTCAGGCCTCCTGTTGGCTGAGGACCAATGGAGGTTTCCCACCCACAGATGAAACACACATCCCCACGCACAAAGGAAAATATCTGGAAATGACCTACGTCGTCTCAGCCCTTTTAGGAGCTTCATGGCTTGTGATGCTGGCTTGCAAGCTGGAGAGCTGCTAGAGTTCTCTGCCTCTTGCTCAGGCCTCATTCTGCCCCAGACACAGCCCCCATCAGGTAGGACGCTGACACGATTTGTCGCATACATATAATTTCTAGTTCCCCATTAACCAATCTGATCTTTCTGACAAAGATATCTCAGTTCAATCTCCAGGCTAAATTTAAGGGCATTCTGGTGACGGTATATGTTTTATGGAAATGGTCTGCGGTACCGGGGACTAAAATGTCACTGATTCAGGAGAAAACCGAAGCTGTTGAGGGGATTTGTGTGGGCAGGGTGAGTCATAATTCATAGTGAACGCAGAGTGATGGAGGCATGCGTTCCTGTAGTAAATGCCTTCAAAGAGCAGGCGAGGGGGAGCATCTCACACCGGAGCTAAGGAATGGGCTTGGCCACCTCCTCAGGAGCTAACGTGGCATTAGCCAGTCAGTGAACTGCTGTGGGATTCCTTTCTCTGTCTTCCTTCCTTGCTTTCAGGGGAAATCACAGTTTGAAAGAAAAGGGGTGCTCAATACCTATATTTATGTTTTCATTCTTTTTTAAATTTTTAATTTAATTTTTTAAATTTAATTTAATTTGTGTGTGTGTCCCAAGATTCATTGTTTATGCTCCACACCCAGTGCTCCATGCAATCCGTGCCCTCCTTAGTACCCACTACCAGGCTCACCCAACCTCCATCTCCTCCCCTCCAAAACCCTGTTTGTTTCTCAGAGTCCACAGTCTCTCATGGTTCATCTCCCCCTCCTATTTCCCCCAACTCCCTTCTCCTCTCCATCTCCTAATGTCCTCTGTGTTATTCCTTATGCTCCACAAGTAAGTGAAACCATATGATAATTGACTCTCTCCGCTTGACTTATTTCACTCAGCATAATCTCCTCCAGTCCCATCCATGTTGCTACAAAAGTTGGGTATTCCTCCTTTCTGATGGAGGCATCATACTCCATAGTGTATATGGACCACATCTCCCTTATCCATTCGTCCGTTGAAGGGCATCTTGGTTCTTTCCACACTTTGGTGACCGTGGCCATTGCTGCTATAAACACTGGGGTACAGATGGTCCTTCTGTTCACTACATCTGTATCTTTGGGGTAAATACCCAGTAGTGCAATTGCTGGGTCATAGGTTAGTTCTATTTTTAATTTCTTAAGGAATCTCCACACTGTTTTCTGAAGTGCCTGCACCAACTTGCATTCCCACCAACAGTGTAAGAGGGTTCCCCTTACCCCACATCCTCACCAACACACGTTGTTTCCTGTCTTGCTAATTTTGGCCATTCTAACTAGTGTAAGGTGGTATCTCAATGTGGTTTTGATTTGAATCTCCCTATCAGCTAGTGATGATGAACATTTTTTTCATGTGTCTGTTAGCCAATTGTATATCTTCTTTGGAGAAGTGTCTGTTCATGTCTTCTGTCCAATTTTTTTTTTTTTTTTGCCATGATTATCTGTTTTTTGAGTTTTGAGTTTGAGGAGTTCTTTATATATCTTAGATATCAGCCCTTTGTCTGTAGTGCATGTTGTCATTCTTCCCCAGTAGTAGAGTGCCAGCGG
The DNA here is from genome assembly GCF_030435805.1 of Mustela lutreola. Taxonomy (NCBI): domain Eukaryota; kingdom Metazoa; phylum Chordata; class Mammalia; order Carnivora; family Mustelidae; genus Mustela; species Mustela lutreola. The sequence continues at coordinate 4,259,067 of NC_081294.1, read as the reverse complement.
ACTGTGGAGGCTGAGTATAAAATCTTTAGTCTTATGGGTAAGCATTCATAAAACATTCTTGTTTCCCCCAAATATAAAAGTGAGTGTACATTAGTTCTGGAGTACTTGGACAACACATAGGGGCTCCCACACGTACATGGACACATGGAGGCCACTCTCCCTCAATCCACATAACATAGGGGTGAGTATTAGCATTGTGTGTATCCACTTTTCTTCTTTTCTAGGTAGGTGGAGAGCTGATGACAGACCGGTCGGATGGACAGACAGAGGACTGACAGATCGATAAGGGGATGGCAGCGAGGTGGGCAGGAACAGGCACAGAGCTGGTTGGAGTACTTGTGAAGGCAAGGCTGAAGTCCTCCACGGGAATCACAACAATGACGCGCCTCCTTTTTAGTTAAGTAAGTGTCTGTTTCAGTTTGGGCTTCCCCACAAGTGGACCTTGAGGCCAGGATTTGGGTGAAAGTGTTAAGTTTTGGAGGTGACTCCAGGAAGCATGTTAAGAGAGTGGGGAAGCCAGAGCGGGTTACTACAGTGAAACTGAGGCCTTGCTCCCTGGGGCTCTGGGTGACTGTAGACTGGTGTGTGGGCTGAGAAGACATGGGTTTACCCAACCACCTCCATCCTTCGTTGTCTGAGGGCTGCTCCCAGGCACAGTGCTGGTACTTTCCACCAGTTTCATGTGGCATCCAACGACCAGAGTGGATTGCCAGGAATGGAGCCACAGGTATTTTGGGAGGAAGGCAGTGGTGTGGACCAGAAGGCACAGGTGTCCAGGTCTGGCAGGACCCCATCGGCCTCATGGCAGAAGCCCCCATCTGCATCCGCCACATCCGAATCCTCTCCCTCTGTCCCCTGGAACGCCCTCAGACCTGCCCTCCTCTGAGCCCAGATTAGCAATTTACCATTTTGTATCTAGCATTTCCCAAAATGTTATCCACAGAACAGGAGACCCACAAGATTCTTCAAGAAAAAGTACTTTTGGAGATCAAATACCTTTTCTAAATTCTGCCTTATATTTCTCTTTCTAAAAACACCAAGCCACCAGGGCACCTGGGGGGTGCAGTGAGTTAGGTTAATGATTCCTGGTTTTAGCTCAGGTCATGATATCTGGGTCTTGAGACAGAGCCCCACCCCCACTGCTGGTACCATCTCCACCCACCCCCGCCCGGTGACGAAGCAGGTGCGCTCTTCCCGTGTATTTCGGATGTTGCACTCCGCTCCATCCCTCCTTATTCTGCAGGTTCATAACAGGAATCAACCCAGGGACCTCTGTAAGATCAGAAGAGCTGATTGCCAGGGAAATGGAGGAAATCTTACAAACACACAGCGAGCTCGTGCTGGACCAGGTTGAGCACACCCATGAGTGTGCCACAGTGCCTTGTCACAGTCCCTGAGATGGCACCTCTGGCGGACACAAATGCAGAGGGAGCTATGCCCTTGGAAGGTCTCCCCTGAAGGTGGGAGTGGACTAGAGTCAGCTGACCAGGAGGGTCTCAGGTGAATTCTGTTTGGAGGGTTTCCCATCATGATTTGTTAGAGATGCTCCCACCTTCTCCCTGCCAACGTCTGTGACCAACGGCTCACAAGCCAACAGCAGGTGGAGTCATCAGTGTTCGTGAGACTCCTGACCCTGGGATAGTCCCCAGGGTAACTAAGAAGCTGGACTTATTTTCTTACGAGTTTCTGACAAATCACCATTCTGATTATTACACTATTTCTATGTCTCTCACATCCCTTCCTCAAGAGATAAGGAATCTGGCTCTTCTTGAGAAATGGATGCCTGCACAGGGTCATAATGAGAAAGCTAATATAGAAGGAATTTTTAGCAGGATAAGTGGCTTCTTGAGAAGGATTCCTTTATTACTTCATGAATCATGGTTAAAAGCTAATGTCATGAGACTGAGGAATTGTCTGCACTGCAAAAAAAAAAAAGAAAAAGAAAGAAAAGAAAAAGAAAAAGACAGAAAGAAAGAAAAGAGAGAAATAGGAAAAAAAATTAGAAAACCTTGCAGAATGTTGGCTGTTGGTGCAGTTTATCAGAACTGAACCAGGGAACCGACTGATGCTGTCACGTTATCCTAGGGAATTAGATGCCTCCTACATGTCACTGTCACTGACACCCAAGTGTCTAATGCTACTGAGGGGTATTTGCAGCCGAATGTTTGCTAAGAAGAAAGAAAAAGCAACGCTTGGGTATTAATCACATTCATCATATGATCCAATAGCTAGGGACATGAGCATGGGAAACACCAAGAGAAGATGAACAAGTTGAGAAACAGGCTATGGGTGAGGAAGCTGGGGGAGGAAGGAGAATTATTGGTGATTCCACACGGAGGTTATCGCGGCCCAACAGTGCTTGCCTTCAGATTCTGGGCTCCCCAGAGCCTACAAGGCCCTGCACAAAAGAAACCAGGGGGGGGGCGCACATTTGGGGGGAAATGGGATCCACCAGGACACCCACACAGGTTCGGTGACGGCTGAGGTGATGCAGGGCTACAGCATGTCACTGTGCCCTACGTGGAAACACCTCTGAAGCTGAGCGGCCCGTGGGAAGCCAGGTCTGCTCCTCAGTGCAGTAATTAGTGGTTCTCAAGATGGGCGGTCCATGGGGGTTCCCTGGGGGCCATGGGCCTGCCCAGGGCATTGCGCTGATAGGCATGAGCCAAAAGCAGTTGGCAGATGCCCCCGCCAGGTGCAAGAACGTGCTGGCCAGGAGCCACAAGCAAACTGCCATGCACTCCCTCTGCTGGTGCAAACAAAAGCCGCTTTCCTCGGCTTCAGAGGGCATGGCAGGCAGGCTCTGGGGTGCGAACAAGAGGGCAAGCAGAGGCAGGGGTTCTGTGAGCGGCAGCGGACACACACACACAGTCGCAGATAGGGCGGCTGCATGCATGTGGCTGAACTAGGTTTTGCCTCTTCAGAGAGCAGCCGTGGTTGCGGGGGGGGGGGGCATCCGTAAATTGTGCTGACACCGACAATATCCGAGGGGGCCGCGTGCCCTGGGAAGGGGGCGGGAGGAAGCCAGTGATGCTCCGTAGTCCCTGACACCTGGCAGGTGACTGAAATATTCATACCTTCCCCAGGAGAATGATGGCATTGGGAAATCCAAGTTCATCAAAGAATCTGAAAACCAGGAAAGCTCTCCAGGTGACCCGATGCCTCTCTGCCTCTGGGACACCCTCCCTGGACTGAGAGCCTGTGTAGAGACATGAGGGACAGATGGGTCCCTGGCTATCTTCTCAGGGAACTGTTCCCACGTTCCGCTGTGGTCTCCGTGCTCTTTCCCTGTCCACGTGTCCACCAGAGCAGGTGGCCGGCTGTGTGGCCCTGGTTCTGCCTCGGAGTGTGGACCTCCAGGCACAGGACAAGGTTCTGGGCCCCAAATGGCCCCTGGGCCACCGGAGTACTCAGCCAGTGCCTGGTAAGGGAGCAAATAAGAGACCCCACAATGGGGGGTGCACACGAAAGAACAGGGGATTTGCCTCTCCCACAGGTCTTGCTGGAGAGTCTCCCAGGGGACAAACCTTGAGACGAAGCCCCACATCCTGGGTGGACGTACTTTGGAAGAAGCAGGAAGGAGGGCCGGGGGGCGGAGGGAGGCTCTGCTGATAGCGAGCCTCCAATCTCTTCATTATTGGGTCTTTTCTTGCAGACATTGGAACCCCTGCCCTGGGCAGCTCCAGAATTATCTGGGGGGAACAGGGGGCAGATCTATAATCACGTGGGACACAGAGTCACAGCACAGATGGACCATGATGTCCTTTCTGTCCTCCCCGTCTGTCTCCTGCCCCCGCCTCAGGGATCCCTCTGTGGGCCGGTAATGCTGAGGCCCGACAGGTGAGGAGGGCGGGGAGGGACCTCACCTGATGAGGGTCCTAAGCTTTTAAGGCGTCTTCCTCATGGGGCAACAGGCCGCTGCTGTGGCGTCTGGATTTGGGTGCCCTGTGGCGGTGGCCTCTGAGTCGTCCAGGCTGGAAGCTGATGGTGCAGGTGCACACAGGGCTGAGGGACCTGGGGGATTCCCTTCCAGAAGCTCCTCCCAAGGCTCCTGAGGCCTGACAATCATGGGTCCCAGGGCCTCTGTCTCTCGTCCTCTGCTGTGGTCACTACCATGGTGGTGGAAGGACACGCCCATAGCAAACCTCGCTCCCTCTCCACTCGGGTCGCAGTCTCAGTGCTGTGACATCCCTTATTCTAATAAGCCCTCCTGGCCAGCCTACCCCTTCCCCAGATCTGGGGACATGGGACACAAGACGTAGGACAGCGCCAGTCTTGTGAAGCAAATGCCCACCGCTGCATACCCAGGACCCTGCCTGTGGCTTGAAGCCACCTGCTCCTGTCCATCTGTCTGTCCTCCGGCCTCGCTGTGCCCCAGGTAGAGCATCTCACCATAGATGGGAGACGCCTGGAAACCAGGATCAGTAAAGAATTTCCTCCCTTTAAGGCAGCTCGGTATTTAAAAGTATTGAACACAATGATTTTTTAAAAGAATACCTAGAAAGGAAGCCCCTTGAAGCAACGTTGCTGGGATCTAGGATTTACTCTTCTCTCCACAGAATATTAATCTCAAAAACTTACTTGTACAGTAGAAGTCTGGATACGAATGATTGGGAGACAGAGTGGAAGAAGGGGGGTCCGGGGATTTGAGGGACATGTCTGTCCCTCTCGTCCAGTCTTCCCTCTGTAGGTGCAGAAGTTGAAATTTCCTGAAACAATGGACAGATTTGCCTTTTGCTCTACACAATGGGGCAAACACTTTGGATCCATCCAGGTGTCATGGGGAGACTGAAATCTGTAGCGTGTATGCTGGACAAGTGCTGGCTACTGGCGGTCACCGTTTTCTTCTCAGGAAAGGTCCTGGAAGTTTAGGAGGTCATTGGCACATGAGATAGACTGGGTACTTTTTGGGAAAGGGTTTGCACTTTGAGCTGCAGTCCCTAGCCCTGACCCCATAGTGAACCAAGCAACTGCCCCTTGCAGCCACCCCTCATCTGCCCACACCCAGGTCTGTTCAGCACCTGCCTGGGTGAGCACGGACCTAGGTGCTAGCCTGAGAGGGTGTTCAGCACCTGTGGGTTCCGCACACAGCCCGGCCCTTCAGCTACTTGCCCAGAACCCTCCACGCCAGCAGACCGCCCCCGCAGGCTGGGAGACGTTCCAAACCGACCCCTGGCATCCCAAACAATGCCATCCACAGGCTCGGACCATTTGTTAGGTGTCCTGTAATAATTATTTTCTATTTCTGGCCGCTGCTAAGGTAGCTGCCTGTCACTACCCATCACACACACTGAAAGCATGCATCCCACGCAATTACGGATCCCCAAATTCAACACCTGGCGGCTGTTTCTGCATCCGTTTGAATAAGAACTATAAAATCAAGGGTTGCGTCTGAATGCAGTCCAAATTGTCCAATTCACGGAGGCTAAGCGTCCCGGTTATCCTTGTGACGCTTTAAATCCGTGCAAAGATGCTGCTTTGTCCAGTGAATCAAGTCTAAATTCCCCCCTGGCACTCAGCGCCGAATGCAGTGTGGCCAAACCTGTCTTCACTGCTTGTCTGTGACACTCCAGCGCCCTTCTCCCTGTGAACACAGCCCTGCTCCTCAGGGGACTCTGTCCTTCCCTCCTGCCTGAGGAGAGTGTGCAGATAGAGCCGGGGGCGGGGGGGGCTGCTGGCAGGGGGGATGTTAGTGCAGCTTGTCTCCCTTCTGGGAAATGCACTTCTCAAGGCAGGAGCCCACCCTATTCATCCCATCATATATAGCACAGGGCTTTGCCCAAAACCAGCTCTCGCCAAATACTCGCTGTCTAATTGCTATTTGTTGGCTGAGTGACTCGTCGGGTGGACGGCTATCTTGGAGGCAGTAAAGCCAAATGAGTAAATAAGCATATTGAGTTCACAGTGATACACATTTTAATTGACACTGTCCTTAGTCACATTTGAGGAAAAGTACAAAGCTTTATCAGGCAATCATTGACTTTTATGGACAAGATTTTTTTTTTCCTAAAAGGCAAATCCCGTAAGATTTGACATAGAGATTGCTACCTCAAAAGACAACTACTGGAAACCTTTTTAGTTTGCAAAATAATTCATCTCAACCTTTTTTTTTTTTTTTTTAAATTAACAGTTAACTTTTATATAATTGAACTATGATGGATACCCAAGATGATTGGTATATTTTCAATCAGGTGGACTTAGATTGTAAAAATGGTTTTCTCTGCTAGAAGGCTTCTTGTTGTTTAACACGATCGACAGTTTCTTTTTTTTTTTCTTTTTTTTTTAATTTTTTATTTTTTATAAACATATATTTTTATCCCCAGGGGTACAGGTCTGTGAATCACCAAGTTTACACACTTCACAGCACTCAACAAAGCACATACCCTCCCCAATGTCCATAATCCCACCCCCTTCTCCCAAACCCCCTCCCCCCAGCAACCCTCAGTTTGTTTTGTGAGATTAAGAGTCACTTATGGTTTGTCTCCCTCCCAATCCCATCTTGTTTCATTTATTCTTCTCCTACCCACTTAAGCCCCCATGTTGCATCACCACTTCCTCATATCAGGGAGATCATAGGATAGTTGTCTTTCTCTGCTTGACTTATTTCACTAAGCATGATACGCTCTAGTTCCATCCATGTTGTCGCAAATGGCAAGATTTCATTTCTTTTGATGGCTGCATAGTATTCCATTGTGTATATATACCACATCTTCTTGATCCATTCATCTGTTGATGGACATCTAGGTTCTTTCCATAGTTTGGCTATTGTGGCCATTGCTGCTATAAACATTCGGGTGCACGTGCCCCTTTGGATCACTACGTTTGTATCTTTAGGGTAAATACCCAATAGTGCGATTGCTGGGTCATAGGGCAGTTCTATTTTCAACATTTTGAGGAACCTCCATGCTGTTTTCCAGAGTGGCTGCACCAGCTTGCATTCCCACCAACAGTGTAGGAGGGCTCCCCTTTCTCTGCATCCTCGCCAGCATCTGTCATTTCCTGACTTGTTGATTTTAGCCATTCTGACTGGTGTGAGGTGATATCTCATTGTGGTTTTGATTTGTATTTCCCTGATGCCGAGTGATATGGAGCACTTTTTCATGTGTCTGTTGGCCATCTGGATGTCTTCTTTGCAGAAATGTCTGTTCATGTCCTCTGCCCATTTCTTGATTGGATTATTTGTTCTTTGGGTGTTGAGTTTGCTAAGTTCTTTATAGATTCTGGACACTAGGTCAAAGGGGTTGCTGCCTGTGTTCTCCTCAAGGATTTTGATGGATTCCTTTCGCACATTGAGGTCCTTCATCCATTTTGAGTCTATTTTAGTGTGTGGTATAAGGAAATGGTCCAATTTCATTTTTCTGCATGTGGCTGTCCAATTTTCCCAACACCATTTATTGAAGAGGTTGTCTTTTTTCCATTGGACATTCTTTCATGCTTTGTCGAAGATTAGTTGACTGTAGAGTTGAGGGTCTATTTCTGGGCTCTCTATTCTGTTCCATTGATCTATGCGTCTGTTTTTGTGCCAGTACCATGCTGTCTTGATGATGACAGCTTTGTAATAGAGCTTGAAGTCCGGAATTGTGATACCACCAACGTAGGCTTTCTTTTTCAATATCCCTTTGGCTATTCGAGGTCTTTTCTGGTTCCATATAAATTTTAGAATTATTTGTTCCATTTCTTTGAAAAAGATGGATGGTACTTTGATAGGAATTGCATTAAATGTGTAGATTGCTTTAGGTAGCATAGACATTTTCACAATATTTGTTCTTCTAATCCAGGAGCATGGAACATTTTTCCATTTCTCTGTGTCTTCCTCAATTTCTTTCATGAGTACTTTATAGTTTTCTGAGTATAGATTCTGTGCCTCTTTGGTTAGGTTTATTCCTAGGTATCTTATGGTTTTGGGTGCAATTGTAAATGGGATTGACTCCTTAATTTCTCTTTCTTCTGTCTTGCTGTTGGTGTAGAGAAATGCAACTGATTTCTGTGCATTGATTTTATATCCTGACACTTTACTGAATTCCTGTATAAGTTCTAGCAGTTTTGGAGTGGAGTCTTAAGGGTTTTCCACATATAGTATTATACCATCTGTGAAGAGTGATAATTTGACTTCTTCTTTGCCAATTTGGATGCCTTTAATTTCCTTTTGTTTTCTGATTGCTGAGGCTAGGACCTCTAGTACTATGTTGAATAGCAGTGGTGATAATGGACATCCATGCTGTGTTCCTGACCTTAGCAGAAAAGCTTTCAGTTTTTCTCCATTGAGAATGATATTTGCGGTTGGTTTTTCATAGATGGCTTTGATGATATTGAGGTATGTGCCCTCTATCCCTACACTTTGAAGAGTTTTGATCAGGAAGGGATACTGTACTTAGTCAAATGCTTTTTCAGCATCTATTGAGAGTATCATATGGTTCTTGTTCTTTCTTTTATTAATATATTGTATCACATTGATTGATTTGCGGATGTTGAACCAACCTTGCAGCCCTGGAATAAATCCCACTTGGTCGTGGTGAATAATCCTTTTAATGTACTGTTGAATCCTATTGGCTAGTATTTTGTTGAGTATTTTCGCATCTGTGTTCATCAAGGATATTGGTCTATAGCTCTCTTTTTTGATGGGATCCTTGTCTGGTTTTGGGATCAACGTGATGCTGGCCTCATAAAATGAGTTTGGAAGTTTTCCTTCCATTTCTATTTTTTGGAACAGTTTCAGGAGAATAGGAATTAGTTCTTCTTTAAATGTTTGGTAGAATTCCCCCAGGAAGCCGTCTGGCCCTGGGCTTTTGTTTGTTTGGAGATTTTTAATGACTGTTTCAATCTCCTTACTGGTTATGGGTCTGTTCAGGCTTTCTACTTCTTCCTGGTTCAGTTGTGGTAGTTTATATGTTTCTAGGAATGCATCCATTTCTTCCAGATTGTCAAATTTGTTGGCGTAGAGTTGCTCATAGTATGGTCTTATAATTGTTTGTATTTCTTTGGTGTTAGTTGTGATCTCTCCTCTTTCATTCATGATTTTATTTATTTGGGTCATTTCTCTTTTCTTTTTGATAAGTCAGGCCAGGGGTTTATCAATTTTATTAAGTCTTTCAACGAACCAGCTCCTAGTTTCGTTGATTTGCTCTATTGTCTTTTTGGTTTCTATTTCATTAATTTCTGCTCTGATCTTTATGATTTCTCTTCTCCTGCTGGGTTTAGGGTTTCTTTCTTGTTCTTTCTCCAGCTCCTTTAGGTGTAGGGTTAGGTTGTGTACCTGAGACCTTTCTTGTTTCTTGAGAAAGGCCTGTACCACTATATATTTTCCTCTCAGGACTGCCTTTGTTGTGTCCCACAGATTTTGAACCATTGTATTTTCACTGTCATTTGTTTCCATGATTTTTTTCAATTCTTCTTTAATTTCCCAGTTGACCCATTCATTCTTTAGAAGGATGCTGTTTAGTCTCCATGTATTTGGGTTCTTTCCAAACTTCCTTTTGTGGTTGAGTTCCAGCATTAGAGCATTGTGGTCTGAAAATATGCAGGGAACGATCCCAATCTTTTGATACCGGTTGAGTCCTGATTTAGGACCAAGGATGTTATCTATTCTGGAGAATGTTCCATGTGCACTAGAGAAGAATTTGTATTCTGTTGCTTTGGGATGAAATGTTCTGAATATATCTGTGATGTCCATCTGGTCCAGTGTGTCATTTAAGGCCTTTATTTCCTTGCGGATCTTTTGCTTGGATGATCTGTCCATTTCAGTGAGGGGAGTGTTAAAGTCCCCTACTATTATTGTATTATTGTTGATGTGTTTCTTTGATTTTGTTATTAATTGGTTTATATAGTTGGCTGCTCCCACGTTGGGGGCATAGATATTTAAAATTGTTAAATATTCTTGTTGGACAGACCCTTTGAGTATGATATAGTGTCCTTCCGCATCTCTTATTATAGTCTTTGGCTTAAAATCTAATTGATCTGATATAAGGATTGCCACTCCTGCTTTCTTCTGATGTCCATTAGCATGGTAAATTCTTTTCCACCCCCTCACTTTAAATCTGGAGGTGTCTTCAGGCTTAAAATGAGTTTCTTGGAGGCAACATATAGATGGGTTTTGTTTTTTTATCCATTCTGATACCCTGTGTCTTTTGACAGGGGCATTTAGCCCATTAACATTCAGGGTAACTATTGAGAGATATGAATTTAGTGCCATTGTATTGCCTGTAAGGTCTCTGTTCCTTTCTGATCTACCACTTGTAGGCTTTCTCTTTGCTTAGAGGACCCCTTTCAATATTTCCTGTAGAGCTGGTTTGGTGTTTGCAAATTCTTTCAGTTTTTGTTTGTCCTGGAAGCTTTTAATCTCTCCTTCTATTTTCAATGACAGCCTAGCTGGATATAGTATTCTTGGCTGCATGTTTTTCTCGTTTAGTGCTCTGAAAATATCATGCCAGCTCTTTCTGGCCTGCCAGGTCTCTGTGGATAAGTCAGCTGCCAATCTAATATTTTTACCATTGTATATTACAGACTTCTTTTCCTGGGCTGCTTTCAGAATTTTCTTTTTGTCACTGAGACTTGTAAATTTTACTATTAGGTGACGGGGTGTGGGCCTATTCTTATTGATTTTGAGGGGCGTTCTCTGAACTTCCTGAATTTTGATGCTCGTTCCCTTTGCCATATTGGGGAAATTCTCCCCAATAATTCTCTCCAGTATACCTTCTGCTCCCCTCTCTCTTTCTTCTTCTTCCTGAATCCCAATTATTCTAATGTTGTTTTGTCTTATGGTGTCACTTATCTCTCGAATTCTCCCCTCGTGGTCCAGTAGCTGTTTGTCCCTCTTTTGCTCAGCTTCTTTATTCTCTGTCATTTGGTCTTCTATATCACTAATTCTTTCTTCTGCCTCATTTATCCTAGCAGTGAGAGCCTCCATTTTTGATTGTACCTCATTAATAGCTTTTTTGATTTCAACTTGGTTAGATTTTAGTTCTTTTATTTCTCCAGAAAGGGCTTTTATATCTCTCAAGAGGGTTTCTCTAATATCTTCCATGCCTTTTTCAAGCCCGGCTAGAACCTTGAGTATTGTCATTCTGAACTCTAGATCTGACATATTACCAATGTCTGTATTGATTAGGTCCCTAGCCTTCGGTACTGCCTCTTGTTCTTTTTTTTGTGTTGAATTTTTCCGTCTTGTCATTTTGTCCAGATAAGAGTATATGAAGGAGCAAGTAAAATACTAAAAGGGTGGCAAGAACCCCAGGAAAATATGCTTTAACCAAATTATAAGAGATCCCAAATCGTGAGGGGGGAGAAAGGGGATAAAAAGAGGTTCAAAAAGGAAGAAAGAAAAAAAAAAAGAAAAAAGAAAAAGAAAAGAAAAGAAAAGAATTTTAAAAAAGAAAACAAATAAGAAAAAATAAAAAAGAAAAATATATATATTGGATAAACTAGTTAAAAAACGTTAAAAAAGAAAAAGGTAAAAGTTAAAAAGTTAAAAAGGTAGAAGGCGAAAAAAAAATGAAAAAAAAATTAAATTAACTGCAAGACTAAAAAAAATCACAGGGAAAAAGCCATGAGTTCCGTGCTTGGCTTTCTTCTCCTCTGGAATTCTGCTGCTCTCCTTGGTATTGAAACCACACTCCTTGGTAGGTGAACTTGGCATCGGCTGGAGTTCTTGTTGATCTTCTGGGGGAGGGGCCTGTTGTAGTGATTCTCAAGTGTCCTTGCCCAGGCGGAATTGCACCGCCCTTACCCGGGGCCGGGGTGAGTAATGCGCTCGGGTTTGCTTTTAGGAGCTTTTGTTCCCTGAGCGCTTTCTGTTGAGTTCCGGAGGACGGGAATACAAATGGCGGCCTCCTGGTCTCCGGCCCGGAGGAGCCGATAAACCGGGGCCCCACTCTTCAGTGCGCCCTCAGAGAACAGCGCCCAGTCACTCCCGTCTGCCTGACCTCCGGCCGCGCTCCAAGCCACCGAGCCTGCGCCTGGTTCAAGGTCACCCCGAGCTGGGAGCTTACTGTCGGCTCTGTCTCTGTAGCCGGCTTTCCCATTCCAGTACCCGCAAGCTCTGCGACACTCAGACACCCCTGATCCTTCTGTGACCCTGCGGGACCTGAGGCCACGCTGACCCCGCGTGGGCTTCGCCCCGGTTGAGCCTCTGGAGCGATGTCCCTCAGTGGAACAGACTTTTAAAAGTCCTGATTTTGTGCGTGGTTGCTCTGCCGCTTGCCGGGAGCCAGCCCCTCCCCCCGGGGTCTATCTTCCCGTCGCTTTGGATTCACTTCTCCGCCGGTCCTACCTTTCAGAAAGTGGTTGTTTTTCTGTTTCCAGAATTGCTGTTCTTCGTCTCTTTGATCTGCCGATGGATTTTCAGGTGTTTGCAATCTTTAGATAAGCTATCTAGCTGATCTCCGGCTAGCTGAAGCAGTCTCAGCCTGCTACTTCTCCGCCATCTTGACTCCTCCCCCGGATCAACAGTTTCTAGATGAAACACGCTCACAACACTTTGGCCCAGCCAATGGTTAATCTTGAACAACTTTAATGCTTTGGGTTTTCGTATTAATAATTTCAGCTTTCTGCCTTTAGCTTAAATTTTTTCATACTTAGTGGGGGGTCACCTTTGTTGGTATGTGGAGTACTGGAGATGGCCATGTTTTCAAGACTCAGGTGATCAGTAGGAACTACCATGTGCCTGACAACGCTCGGGGCTGCAGGATGTCTTGGCAAAGTGACCTGACAAGGCCCTGGTGCTGGAGCACAGATGGTACGTCCCATAAATGAGAAAAAGAGACAGTAGCTTCAATGACATGGATTTTGTGGAGAGTGTGCAGACAGTGTTGCGGAGAGTGGTGGCAAATGTATACCAGCCAGTTGTGCAGGGCGTCCTGAGAAGGAGACATCGGAGTGAACCCATGTGGAGGTGAGCACGAGAAGGAGGCAGGGGTTAAGATCAAGAGTCCAGACCAGGAAACGACAGAGAAACCGAATCCCCTTGGTAAGACCCGATCAGAGCTTTCTGGCGGACTTCTCCTTACCTTTCCCACCTGCTCACCACTGACCACAACTATCACCCACAGGTATGTGGGGCCCCACCACAGAGGCTCTCAATGCCAGGGAGCCCCAGGACCATAACCGCCCTCCACGCCTTTGCCAGAGCTCCTCGGATCAGAGCCAAGGTCAAGGTTTGCTCTTGCCCTCACCACTGCCAGGATTCCCTCTGTGAACCCCTGGGGCGGCTTCCCAGGGGACATGCTGAGAGGCCACAGGGCCTCATCTAGACTAGGGTTCTTCCGCGTCATGGTGGCCTGCGCGTGGCTCTGCCTTCTTCTCTTGTGACACTGCTTTCCTTTGCTTCTCTATAATTCAATCTTCAAATCATCATACTCACGTACAATTATCCAGTTGTGTTCACCCCGAGATCTGAGGGGAGCAGACTTCTGGACACAGCTGTAGTCACCACCTGGATGCCTGGCAGACGGGCTCCATGTTCATTCCCGCTCCCACGGTACCGACACTGGCCTTGCCTTCGCAGCCACCAGCACGGCAGGGGGATTTGCACACTTACCGAAGGCTCCTCCCTCCACGCGATCTCCGTGCTCCGAGTACAATCTCCGTGCTCCATGCTCTGAGGGTGTCTCTCCTGCACGTTTTCTCTCACGGACGGAAAACCTGACTTGTGTCAGGCCACGTGGCTTCTCCCTTTCTGAGCCTCTTCGTCCTATTTTTGGATGCTCCTGACCAGGGATCAGGCTTTCCTGACACCGGGAAGGCTCTGGGAGAAGACATTACCTGTCATGAAGCCGCAAGGAATGTCCAGATTATTTAAGCTAAAATAAGTCCTGTTATTTAAACATGTAAAGCAAGCTGTGTCGTTGTTGCTGTTATATCCAGTGGCAGGTGTCTGAGCACACACCTTGTCGGGGACCCTCTCCACTCTCCGGGATCTTGAGGACACACACAGTGGCCACTCTGGTCACCAGAATGAGTGGTCACACGCCCCTTGCAGAGAGCCTCCTGATAGCAGGTACTTCTCCCCAGGGGGCTGCAAACCCTGCTTCCGCCCTCAGTGGTTTGCGAGTTCTTCCCGAGGCTCCAGGCATCTGCGCTATAGAAACCGTGGCGTGGCAGGGGTCTTTCTGTTCCCCTCAACGTGAGGTTTCCAGGAGCGCTGGAAGCTGTCCTTCTGCAGAGGCCTGTGACGTGGGTCTCTCACGCACGGGCTGCCCGGGTTCACTGCTTCCTGGGAGGACCAGGTGGCCCCTTGCTGAGGGGATCCTTCCCTCTCATGGGCTCTGGATAAGTGAACTGTGGACAGTCATGCCCCACGTCACCCCCACAGTCTACCTATGTGTTACGCAGGAGAAGAGCACCTTTCAGCGCCAGATGGGCCTCGTGGACTGGCCCAGGGGGGCAGCGTAAAGCCAGGAGAGTTATCCAGGCACATGGCAGAGATGCAGGGAGCTGAGGAAGACAAACCCACATGCTCGCAGATCGGGGAGGAGTCCGGTCCACAGCGACAGAGCCTGAGTCAAAATCCTGGTTTCCTGAAGTGTCGTCCTGTATTTTCAAAAAGATAAATAGATAGTCACATTGAAAACAAAAGCAAAAACAGAGCAGAAGGATCGTGGCTTGAGAGAATAGAAACATTAGCCCGTGCCCCGAGAGGTGGCAGTCTGTGACAGGGACAGGGCCTCAGGAGGGAGCAGGGACGGGGCCGCGAGTCAGGGGTCTCTAGGTGGGCAGGGCTGGCGCAGGCCCATCTGGCAGAATGACTGAGGTCTGTCTTCTCACAGGGGCCGTTTTCTGAGTCACACAAACATGCATGTTACATCTGGGTGTATCTGACCGGTGGGACACACCTGCTCGGAGGGGCCGGGAGTCGGCTCCGGGGATGGTAGGAGTCCCAGCAGGTGGCTTCTGCACCGACTTAGCTCTTAACACCCGCAGCTGTATGCGGACTCTGGCGGGGCTGGGGGCTGGCTCCCGGGGGCTGTCGGCCTGCCCCACCTGAGGAGGACACTGTGCCTGCTGGAAACCCTGCCTGGCATCTTTCCATAAAGCCAAGTTGATCAATGTTGGACTAACACTAACAGCTAATGAAGAGCTTCGTTTCACTGCGAGAAGTGGTGTGGGCAGCAACGCCCATGAGAGTGTGTGTGTGTGTGTGTGTGTGTAAAATAAAAGAAGACAAGAAGAGAAAAGGAAAGACATTAAAAAAGAAGTCACTGAGGCTAATGACCCCAGAAACAATCAGAATGAGGGGAGGCTAATGACCCCGGAAACAATCAGAAGGAGGGACTGAGGCTAATGACCCCGGAAACAATCAGCATGAGGGGAGCCAATAAACCCAAGGAAGCGAAGGGGAAAACCAGGAGGGAAAAAGGAAACAGCATCAAAGAGAGGGAGTCGAAGTCAGCCTTCCGCCCCAGCACTGACCAACGGCCCTTTCTTCCCAGCTCCCAGTGTGTGCCGTGGACGCTGGGCTCACGGTAGCAGGGGCTGCAGGGCTGGGAGCCGGCCACCAGTTCATGCGGTGCTTGGCCCTGGGGCACAGGGGCCTCAGCAGAAAGAAGACATTTACAGAGCTGTGTCGGTGCCTCCTGACCGGACACCCACGGTCCCTGTTCCTCCGCGAATCCCACAGGCTCTGCAAGCCTCAGTTTCTTCCTCTGATCACTGAAAGCTACTGCTTTCATGTCACACTTCCCCAGGTGTGACGTGTCAGTGCAGACTCACACAGAGACCCAACGTCATCCAGCCGCCCCGAGCCCACACACAGGCTGCAGGTCACTGCTGGGAAGACGGGGGAGCGCTGGGGAATTCACAAGTAGTGACACACCAACGACGTCACTGTGAACTTTACCAGTAGGTGACTTGTATTCGTGTGTTGCCTTCAGCCTTCCAGCGGTTGTGACAGATGGCTGGCAAAGAGGTACTCGGGGAGCTGTCCCCACTACTCGTGAATCCATGTAAAGCCATTGAATGAAATATCTGTTGGCAACTCCGCTAGAGCCACCCAAATCCAGCCTGTGTTATCGATATGTTTGTCCTGAGACGTTGTGAAAATTCAGCGGTAGACTAAATGGAAACATGTCTTATGCAGAGTGGCATAATTCGTTTGGGCTTTTTGTTTTCAAAAACCCACACAAGCTGAGCGGTGCTACGCGTTTGCAATACTCTTTCTGGTAATGCACATTTCAGGGCTCACTTGTCACATTAAAGTCGGAGTAAAAATAGAGCGTGGCATGTAAACAATGGGAACATAATAGATGCCCACATTATAACCCAACAAAATAAACTCGATGTTTAGATGCCCAAATTGTGTTATGAAAGGAAATGCAGAGAGAACCCTTGGAAAGAAAACGATTGCAAACACGATGACGCTCTTCTGTCTACAGAAGCAGAATCTCCATTCAGGTATTTTCACTTGCATCTACTCTCTGGCAAATCACAGTTATTGATTAAATATGTTGATGGCAATAAAACATTTAAATAATAACAGACTAGATGATTGGGGGTTGTTTTCATGGAGAACTGTACAAAAGCTGGAAAATCTATTTTGCTGGGGGACATGGAGCTCTCCGACAGTGGCATGGGGCACGCACTATTCAGGTTATGGGACAGAACAAGAGAGACAGAGGAAAACAGACAGGCGAGCCCAGCACTTGGGGATTTTCTCCCTCGAGAAGCATCTGCTAGCACTGGATCGCTAAGAGATTAAGAAATTGAACAGAGCTTTGACCTTGTCCGTGCGGGTCGAGGGGGACAAAGGTGGGAACTGGGGTCTGCTGTGGGGGTGAGGGGGGAAGAATCTGTGCCCTGAGATGGGTGTGTCGATCCTGGCCTTGTCTCAGTGGAGCTGAGCGTCCAGATTTGCCGCTGCCTCCTGCAATGAAATCAGCATAAAATCAACTTCTGTTTGCTCCCCTTGCCTGGTGCAATGAGTTCTTTGACAGCGTCCGTCCCAAGTAGCTAGAAAAACAAAGCTTGTTAAACATAAATGAATAGAAGAAAAAAATAAGAGAAGAAATTCATGAAATATGAAGCCAGTGTATATAAAGTTTAGATGAAATGGACATGTTTCCAGAAAAACGCAACTTACCAAATCATAAAATAAAAAAATATATATTAAATTTAGTACGTTAGTATAATAAAAAATGAATTTTAAAACTTCATATGAAGATATTACAGTCTCTGATATTTTACCTGTGACGCCATCAAACATTGAGATATTGATGGAAGCGGGTGCCTGGGTGGCTCAGCCAGTTAGGCCTCCAACTCTTGATTTTAACTCAGGTCATGATCTCAGGGTTGTGAGATTGAGCCCTGCATCGGGCTCTGTGTTCAGTGGGGAGCCTGCTTTCTTCCTCTCCCTCTGCCCCTCCTGGCCGTTTGCAGGCACTCTCTCAGGAAGGAAGGGGGGAGGGAGAGAGAGAGAGGAAGGAAGGAAGAGGAAGATAGATTATGGAAGTGGTAACATCAGTTTTATCTAAACACTTCCAAATCTGTTGTTAGAGACTGAGAAACTAGCACCCCCCCTCTGGATACAAGGGGCATTTTCTGGGTGACAGGGTACAGCAGACGCAGGGCAAGGAGGGTGGAGGACTTACAATGTGTTATCAAGCGAGGCGGGTGTCCCGTCGGCCACTGGAGGTGAAATCCACATCAGATCCCAAGGAAGGAAGCTTCTTCAAGGGAAAACAATCACAAGCATACCCACAGAACTTGATGCCTTTCCGGGTGCTGTGGTCCTGGCCCTCAGGTGTCCTTGAAGACGACAACACATCCCTTGACCATCTTTCCTCAACCCACGTGAGTGAACTGCCACAGAGATGGCTCAGTCAGTAAGTGGCTGAAATCTAACAGTGGCGGTCTTCCTTGCTCAAGTGAAATATTAAAATAGTGAATACTGCGTTGAGCTTGAGTACAGCCTCGTGGAACAGGACCAAGCAGCCCAGACATATGGGTATGTGGCACGTTTGGTCCATAGTAGAAGGCAGGACTCTGGGGCCCTGAATAACTGGATGAGACATGGTTTAATGTATCTACTCCTCTCAAGAAAGTAGGTATCTGTTGGACAACATCAAAGGCAGCATAGACCCTCCAGCAGGCTTCAACCATGATGCTCCTGCTCACAGGGTCCCATGGCTGGAGGTCTGCTGAAGCGGTAGGGAGAGGGGCGGAGGTGACAAGCCTTCCACGGTGGAGCTGTCAGTGACACATGCAAGGCAGAGCAGGGACCTCTGGGTCTGGTGCTTTAGAGGCACCAGGACAGCACACCCAAGTGCTGATGAAGGGGTAGCACGGACACCCACCCTGGCATGTCCTGCGGCCCTCTGCTGCGGTAGAGGGAGCCTCTGGCCACAGAGTCAGAACAGCGTGTCTCGTCGGCCGGGCTGTTACTGTGTGGCCCTCTCAGTCCACTGCCATTCAACAGCCGTGTTTCCTTTCGCTCTGGTGGCAGGTGCTGGAAGCCTCCTCTCTAATAAGCCTTCTGATTGCTCTCCTACGTGGGTTTACTCCCAAGGAGAAAACGTGCTGGCTTTGCCAATGGGAATATTTCATTCTGAATAACAATTAGATTGTTCAGATTGTAGAATTAGCCATCTGGTCTTCTGGTTTTCTGTGTCAGTCTCAGGAGCTTGGTTTATAGGAGTGCAACCCAGATAGGATGGACCTTCTAGTGACATTGGGGTCGCGCTCCTGGGTTTAGAATGCTGGGGTCGGACCCTAACCTGACATACCTTCACCAGAGTGACCTGTGACAGAATGTGGGACACAACTCTGCCCCAGGCCTTTGCCTTGGACCTTGCTCTAACTTGTCTGATTTGAAGGGTCAACAGTCGCATCATCACAAGCAAGAGTGAGCGTCACCAACCACGGAGACCACTTCAGGGAGACACGAAACCGTAGGATGAAGAACGACAGAGAAATGTGTTTCATGCTGGGCATAGTATTGATAGAACAAAAGCCAAGCCATAAGGATTTTTTTATACCAGGAGAAAAAAGAATTTTGAAAATTTTCTGTGAAGCAAGAGATAACCAATATGTAGTCATCATAATTATTAATTAGACGATACACTTCATCATGAGTGTTATCTTGGTATCTCTTTATATATTGTTTTATTTCAGTGAAAATACATTATTTAAGAAATCAAGTTCATTTACTGAGGACCCCCCCATCCTTCTCGTTTTTCCTATAAGGTCATGAGCCCTCAGCTGCGAATTTTCCTACCTGGGCTTTTTAGCATTTCAGCCAAGCTAGGCAGAAAATCACTGAAGATCTCTGGATTCCTGACCAGATGTAATTGTTTCTTCACCCAAATGAGAGGCCTCCCTCCAAGTTAATTCAGTCGGTAAAAATTTAAGGTAATAAACAAGGTTAAGTAGTAACGCAGTGAAACATCTGGGAAGCTTTGACCTTTCTTTTATCCCAACTAAATAATGTCTCTCTAATTTTATCAGCTCAGCGTGGCACTTGCTAGAGGCTTAATATTCCTGTCCCTGGCTACGGAAAAAAACACAAAGACCCAAGAGTCCCCGTTTCGGGAGGAAGGAGCAGGACCCTGACGAGGTGGTGTTTGGCTCTGGCCTCTTTTAGAATAGTAGAAAAGAAAAGCTCCCCAAGCAGATCTGTGTGAAAGCCATTCTGGAAAGCAGTTTGGAGCTTCACCATATGATGACCCTTGGAGGTGACCTGCTCATTTCTCAAGATTTATCCTGAACAGTGACTGAGTATGTAACTGCCACCAGCTGTTCATCTTGTGGTCTGGGCCATGCTTCCTGTTCCGCGCCAGATTCCCAGGCAGGAGTGGGCTCCCTTTCTCCTTGCAAGAGCTAGGGGAGGGCGGACGGGTAGACTTAAAGCAGGCTTCCTGATCAAGGGCGCCTGGGGGAGGAGTAAAGCAGGTGCACACACCAGCCAGGTGAGGTTGTAGGCCGTGGTTCAGGCTGTGGCTTGGGGAGGAGAAGATACGAAATGTCCCAGGTTCCCAGAGGGTACAAAGGGGTCAGGAGAACCGGGACATGGATGGGGCGGGAGGGGGAGGGGGAGGGGGACCGGGACGACAAGACGTGAGAGTGGCTCTCAGCAGGTTCCAGATCATGAAATTTTTAAAAACTCTGTCCCTTAAGCTACGGAGAAACACGGAGAGTTCTGCTTTTATTTGTCAAAGAGGGAGTGACAAGACCTAGTGTACATTTTGGAAAGATCTCTGGAAGACTAGCGGAGAGAAGTTTAGGGACAGAGAGAGCTGGGTACACAGACCAGGGCCACACGGGCAGGCCCACGGCAGTGAGGACGGAGAATAGTATTGTTGGAAGTGTTAGGGGCAGGGGGGACAGCTGCTGGATGGGGTTCCTGCCGTGGGGACCGAAGGTGATGCCCCTTACAGAGCTCAGGGACATGGAGGGGACATTCTGCCCAATGAATCTGAAGTGCTGTGTGGAAGGCAGCAGGACACGTGCGCTGGGTCTTCTGGGGGTCATGAGCGTGGAGCCCAGTAGACAGCCAAGGCCATAGAAGTGGAGGGGCACATCTGCCCACAAGTGGATGTGGTTAAAGAAGGGTGATACAGAGCCCTGGGGCTTGGGAACTGTGACCAGGAGTGACCCGGCAGCAGAACGCATTGAGAAGCAGGCACAACTCAACCAAAGGGAGCTCCTAGGAGGGGGCAAGGCAAGGTGGAGGGTCAAGGCAGCAGTTTCCGAGCGAGTTCCTGAAAAGTGACTGGAGAGTGTTATTAGATTCAGCCCTAAAGAAGTCGCTGACGACCCAGGGAATAAGGGATCCCAGGCTCATCCTGGATAGGAGGCTGCCCTGGTATGAACCGAACAGTAGGTTCCTGGTGAAGAAGAGCCTGTGTGTGGTCCAGGATGAGGGCTGTAGGAGGTGGGGTGTAGCACCGTGGGCCGGGGGAGACCCGAGCACCATTAAGTACCGACGGAAGGGTCCAGGAGCAAGGGAAACGTGGATCACAGAAGCTGAGGGATGGACAGACAGACAGTCTTTGAGGAATGGGTGGGTCGGGGAAGCGTAAGTCCCCCGGCAGGAAGGATGGACAGGGTGGTCCTGGGTTTGAGAAGAGACCCTCACTCCCTGTGAAACTCTCACGGAGCACATTTCTTATTTTTAAAAACGGATACTTGGTAATAACTTGGAGTATGTGCCTGGATTGACAGGTAAGATTATAGCACTTAACAGCTGTCAGGAAAGGTCAGCAGAGATTCAATTTCAAAAAACATTATTTTTACAGTCTTTGTCTGTGTTTTTGCTGTCTGCTGAGGCATCAAAGGCACCATCCCAGACTGGCTTGGCTCAATCTGGTCTCTGTCCCTCCCCACTGTCCCCCACATTTAATTACCCTGCTCACCCATGAGCCCAAGGACAGACGGACAGACGGACAGACAGTCATCAGGAAGGAGGGCATAGCAGCTGGGACGTGGAGAAGTGCAAGGACGGACCAAAGTCCAAGCCCCACCAGTGGGAGTCGGCTGTCTTTCCTGCCCCTCAAACTCACGTCCTGCACTTGCCATCTGGTTTCTGCTTCCCTATTGAGGCCACCATCCTGAGCACTTGCTACCAGGCTCCAATCCCTTTACAGTGTTTCTGAAATTAGCCTTTTTCTTCCACAATCACAGTCACTGCCCTGATGTGGAATCTGATGGCTTTACACAGGGACCTCCTCCATATGGCCTCTGCCCCTTCTGGTCTCTGCACACCCCTGCAACATGAATGGGGCCCGGTCCCCTGTGTGATTCCGATGGGAGACTTACACCACTGATGTCGTTAGCTTTCCGTGTGGGCAGGCCCCAGGTCCCAAGCAGGTTTCATAGCCTAGAGGGCTGGACCATGGCTTATGGTCATTTCTAAATACTTGAATGTGTTGAGAAATCACAGAGTGTTTGGAATTACCTAATTCCCTAAGACATCGGTACCTGGCAGAGGATAGGAGAGGGATACCCGGTTCTGCAGCGTGGCGCCCACCGAGGAGGACGGCCTGGGAGCGGGCTGCTGGGACAGCACACTTGACATCTGCCGGGGGAGATGAGCACAGAGGCCAACCTCACCTCTCTCCGGTTTTTCCCAAGAGCCTCAACACCGAAACCACCTGCACACAGTGAAAGGACCGTGGGGAGCTGTTTGTGCCCTGGTGGCCCAGGAGGTGCCACCGCCTAGTTCCCTGCTTCTGGCTTCCTGCTTCATCCCAGGTTGTGGCAGAGGGACTCCAAGAAGTGACGTAATCAGCCCCAATCCCTCCTCCCTTTGGAGGTGGAGGCTGGGTCCACGCAGGTGCCTGAGGGGCCATGACAAGCCGAACCCTCCCACATGAGGTCTGAGCAAGATACTGACTTGGCAGGAAAGAAGGCCCAGCGGTTTGGGGGTTTCTATAGAGAAATGTAACTCTACGGACTGGCACAGCGGCTGGCTTTAATTCCTTTTAGATCATTAATGGCCCCGATGTGAATCGTTCATACACTGTGGGTTTTTTCCCCCCACAAGTGAAGGACGAGGCTAAGCTATTTTTTTAGTCAAATCATGTACAGATTATTCATTAGCTGAGTCAATGGGCTGTTGATCCTCTGGGCTTTAATTTTATACTTGGCCTAGAACTGAGCTCTTACAAAACCTGAACCACTAAAATTCACTTAAAAGAGGCAAGAGGAGGCTATCTCATGCGTAGAAAGCGAGGGATATGATGGCTCTTGTTTTTATACAATGTGAGCTAAGTCATCTAGGAATCCATGGTCCGTCCATGAAAACATCCACATCACTTCATGTGAGTGAATATCCGACATTACTCCATGCCCCAAATGCTCTGTGTAGACACACTGTAAGGCAAAGCCTCCTCTCCAGCTGCAGACCCCACGGATGGCACCGCAGACAGCCCATAGCAGGGAAAAATTAGTACTTTGTGAATAACCAGTGTTTCCAAATTTATATTATTCTTCTATTTATTTTTAAATATAAAAGAGCAGCTAGTAAGCACTGAGATAGATAAATCTATATCTATATGTTTTGAAAGAACAGACAAACACAGAAAGAAAGATAGACGTGCCAGTCTAAATGTACCTCCGCTCAAAACAAATGGTGGTGAGTTTTGCTGGATTTCATATTCTTGTCCAGTGGCCATTATGTCATCTAGAGGTGCAGATGGCTTACATTTTTCTGCTAAAAAATTTGGCATTCAGATGATATTAAAATATGGCGTGCATATATATATATAATATTTTAATATATTTTATTTATATATTATATATTAATTCATATTTATATCTATTTTTTCTGTGTGTATATATATATGCATATATATATATATATATATATATATACACACACTCATTTTTTCAATCAGAAAGAATAATACAAACTACCTGGCATTGAACGTTTGACACAAAACAGAAGTCTGATCGCAGATAAAAATTAGTTTCAGAAGAATTGTTCTCAGATAAGAAATTTCCAACTATTTCAAAATCGTAACATCAGCACTTGAAAAGTCAAGGAAGTTGAAGCCCAGCGCTGTTTACAAGGCCTTTCTTGCATATTTTGAATAACTGGGTTGTATAGAAGAATTTCGAGAGCAAAGCTCTAACACTTTCTTCATGACATCAGCTACGGTTTCCAAATGTCCAGTTGTCTGCTCTTTCCAAGTTCTGCTGTGTTCTTTCTCTCAGCTGTGACAGTGGATCGCACAGCCATGGGAGGAAGGCTCTTCCGGTTTTGTAGGAAGGAACATCCAACCAACAACCTGGAGAATTTAGTGTCTCATCCACCCGGAAGCTAGAGATAAGCAGTTTCGCGGCTGTGAGTTCGGATAGATCTGTGCCATCAAGGATGGGAGACATTCCATTTCTCTCTTGGCTTCACTTAATTGACTTTGACCCTGACCATTGAACCTTCAGGGCTGCAAAAGGAAACCATCTCTCTAGACATTGTGTCCTCCTCCAAAGGAGGAGGAATTTCTTCTCAAGCATGTGTATTTTTTAATCAGGGAATTAGGTTTTCCCAGGAGCCTAACGTCAGTCTTAGCCTTTAAATCGTTTTCTAACACTCAGCCAACATTCTTGCCCTGTATACGCCTGTCTTTCATGTACTGAAGGGGCTGCACGTTTGAAAGCCACGTTTGCAAAACGTCCTTCCCCCTGAAGTCTGGCATGGTGAACCGTCAGTGCGACAGGCTTGTGTGAAATGTTAGAGTTAGCCTTGAGATGCGAGCCCCTGCCTGCTGTGGCTGGAGGACCACCATGAGTGGATTCGGGGGCTGCAATCCACATGCCAGTGTCTCCATGGCCGATGAGGTGGGCTGGTCGTGGGTGCCAGGACAGGCAGAAGCAGCAGCCGCCCTCTGTCCTCCTCATGGCTCATCCTGTGATCTTGACATCATCCCGGGGCACCTCCTGCCGTCCACTACCCCTGCCTTTCTGATGATGGTAGAAGCAGTCGTCCCTGTGTTACACGGCATTCTCTCCCCAAGCCTCCCGCAGAAAGCACCTTAAAGCAGTGTTCATGTTCCGTACACACGTTTATATCCCTGCTCGAACCCAAAGCACATTTCCGCCAATCTAATGACCTTTAATTAATTGATCTTCAATTTTTTTTTAAAAAGTAATCTTTCAACAAGTCTACTCTGAACATGTTTCATTTTATAAAATTTAGCTCAGGTCGACAATTAGTCATTTCCTCCTTAACACCTCTGTAGGTGTTAAGAATGCATTTGGGGCACCTGGGAGGCTCAGTGTGTTAAAGCCTCTGCCTTCGGCTCAGGTCATGATCCCAGGATCCTTGGATCGAGCCCCACATCGGGCTCTCTGCTCAGACAGGAGCCTGCTTCCCCCCTCTCTCTCTGTCTGCCTCTCTGCCTCCTTGTGATCTCTGTCTGTCAAATAAATACATAAAATCTTTAAAAAAAAAAAGAATGCATTCAGATATCTTTCATCTCCCTTTCTATTTTATGGGGGAAATGGTGGATTCTGACGTGTTAACTTTGTTGACTTGGCAGGACAGTGGTCTCTGGTCTCACTCCAGACTCGAGTTTGGAGAAGTACATGAAGACTCTCAGTCCCTTCTTGGGGGGTGATGGTGGCAGGGGCGGCAGGACCTCCTGTTTGCCAGCAGGTCTCATCCTCGACCCTTCCGCACTCTCTCTACAGTGCACGTGCATTTAACCACCCCCCCACCCTGGCTGTACAGCCCTGCCCGCATGTCAGCCGATTCCTACCAGCTTGGACACCGACTGGCAGGGGACAGGGGTAAGATGAGAGGAAGAGAGAAGACAAGCTACTTCTGGCCTCTCCCTGTCCAACTTGCATGCCAACTCCTAATCCCATATTGTTTCCTCTAGCTCAGGCTCTTGCCAGAAGATTCCACCAGCACTTTCTTTTCTGACTTCACAAACAAGAAAACTTGCAGTGAGTGGCACAACCTGAAGTTTGGGGGCCAGAAGACATCACAGGCCCGGGAAGGCGGGCCAGGAAACGTCAGTCAAAATTGGCAAATGAGCAATCGTTTGTGTGTGCCCTGGGACATGGGACGCTCGCCAGCTGCGAGGGCATGGGAGGTGCAAGCTGGCCTGTGACAAGGAGGCACCCGCTTCTAGCGCACCGGGGGCAGGATCTTCAAATATCTTCTGAGTAAGAAATGTGGACATTGGGTTGGATGGCATTTGTGATTGTCATCAGAAGACAGCTTTACCCGACTGTGTCGGGTGGCTCAGTCACTCAAGCATCTGACTCTTGACTTAGGCTCAGGTCCTTGCTCAGCGGGAGTCTGCCTGACCCTCTCCCTCTGATGCCCCCTCCGTGCTCACTGCAATCTCTCTCCTTGTCTCTCTCTGTCTCTCTCTCAAAAACAAATAAATCTTAAGGCAAAACAAAACAAAAAACAAATTCACCTGCTGTCTGCCATTGTACTTGAAATATCACCCCCAGAAATCACAGTGCCATGAAACCATCTTTAGTTACCTTGACAAGAGTTAGAAAGCCATTTTATAAAAGAAAAGAATAAACTAAGAATGAGCTCTTTAGTCGAGAAACGAGGAATCCTATGGGACAAACCATATAGCTAATAGGGCATGGTCTCAAGAAGAACATATGAGTGAACTTAGAGAAATAGTTACCAAACATGCCTCTCTTGTGGTGGGGCCATGGCCCGTGACCCATGCAGGAGATGACTCACTGAGCCCCACCCCAACTTGCCAGGGGCCAGAAGGATAGCTTAGTGAACAGTTACATGCACTACTTTTGTCTTGAACTCACATTAACAGCACATATACTAAAATTGACGTTATTTTCTTCTTTTCTCTTTGTATAGATCTTCTAAGTTGGACTTCCTATTTTCTTTTTTTTTTTTAAGATTTTGTTTATTTATTTGACAGAGAGAGATCACAATCAGGCAGAGAGGCAGGCAGAGTGAGAGTGGGGAAAGCAGGCTCCCCGCTGAGCAGAGAGCCCGATGTGGGGCTCGATCCCAGGACCCTGGGATCACGACCCGAGCTGAAGGCAGAGGCTTAATCCACTGAGCCACCCAGGTGCCCCTGGACTTCCTATTTTCAAAGAGAAGATTATTTTTCTATCAAACTGCCAATAACTAACATGCAATTCTTGGAAAGAAGTTGTCCACAGAGATTTCGGTGTGACCAGGAGGGCAGGTAAGCAGGCGGCCCCACAAAACCCTGGACTCACTTCTCTGTTTCTCTTTATCAGATAGTTTTCATTTCTTGAAAACACTATCACAATAATTGAACTGGTGGTGATTGGAGATATATATGTGTATAGGTATATTATATGCACATGTGCATACGTGTACACATATGCATATAGAGACACACATATTTTTACTATTTCAAACTACTCTTCCATGACTTAAGTAGGGTAGGGAGGCCGTGTGGAATTGAATTAAATTTCCTGAGCCCCTTCCTTCTGAAAATGGAGCCAATAAAATCTACTTGCTCCTGTTGCCGTGAGTATAGAGACTTTCCCCTGTGCCAATTACTCTCTCCTTTCTTAATAGAGAGAACATCTGGCACACACAATTATTCTCCTGCCTTATTTGCTTATATCTTTATTTCCAACCTCTCTAAAACCCAAAGAAGGCCCAATTTCCCTGTAAACGTTCACCATTGGAGTGCCGGGGACCAGACTGCTGCCCTCCATCATTATCCAGAACAGTTGCAAATCTTAAACGAACACGTCAATTATTCATGAGTCTGAGGTCCTGAATGCCAACAATAAATTATTAATCAGCAGATGTAAATATTTAAAAACCCTGGTGAGAAACATGTTCTGTGCAAGCCTTTTCCGCAGCAGAGTGAGTAAACACCAATTTTTAAGGCAAAGGGCGGTGGTCACGTAACAGCATTTATTTAAAACTCTGCACAGTGGGGCTAAGTGTGTGATTCCACAGTCCTTTTCTCCTGCCCTTGTGGTGTGGAACCGCGCTTCCAATGCCAACGCTACCTTTGCGGGAACGAAATCTACATTCGGTTCCCTTAATCTTGAATCATCTGTGCAATTTCTTTTCACTTTTATCTTGAATAACAATTTTACCTTGGGTGGAGATTATTGTGTTGTAGTTGACTTAGAGAGGTGTTTCCATTCTCTCCAAGGTTTCTTTGTTGAAGTGAAAATGACTTTCTCTTTCTGTCCCTTTGCTGGTCCTTTTCCTCAGTTGGTACTGCCCCTCCCCCCCCATAAAGTCCTACTCAGTCTTTAACTTCCAGCTACTTGGCTCTTCCTTCCACGGATATTTCTCCACACTTCTCAGTGGGAATTAGTCCTTCCTGCCCATAAGTGTTAACGGTGAGGACGACACCTTCTTCACCTGCACGTGACTGTGATGGGTAGCTCCCACAGTGTGCAGGGCTGGCTCAGGTAGATGAAGGAGTGTGGTCCACGGCTTGGTCTGCAGGTGCCTGCAGTGGATCCGAGTTGAGGCTTTGTTCTTCTTTGTTTCTAGGAAGCGACATATCCTAACGGTGAAGAGTCTTGGCATTGAAGCCAGAAGAGATGTGGGTGGCATTGGGCTGTCCTTGAAGGGCCTTTGTGAGTTTTCAAAGACATATGGTGAGAGAAACAGCTCAGGGCTTGGTCCCTAGGAGGGTGCTTGAGACCTTGCAAGGATTGCTGTTCATACATTGTTATTATAATTTCTGTGAGGGCACACTGATGGTGACAACACAGACGTCTGCGTCTCTTTTCTTCTGGAAACCTTGATTCTGCTCGGCTCCTCCCCTCACTTCCATTTTCCCTGGCGTGGTGCCCAGCGCTAACTGACACCGGGTGTAGAAACAAACAACACCACATTCTGCCGGCTAGCTCTGAAAATTTCCATGACAATTTTCTTGTTGTTTTTCAATACTGAGAGACATAATGTCTTACGTGAGAAAAAAGACAAACGACAAAAGCCCCTGTACTTTTGGGAGTTTCTCATTGTTTCATTGAAAAGAAAAAGGTGGAGTACAAATTAAGTTTTAGAATAACTGTGGGAGCACCGGGTGGCTCAGTCGGTTAGGCGTCCCACACTTGATCTCAGCTCAGGTCTTGATCACAAGGTCGTGAGTTTGAGCTCTTTGGGGGAGCTTGCCTAAAAGTAAATGAAGATACAATCTGTCTGTGGTTAGGCAGAGAGGTAGCCCTGCAGTTGGGAAGGCAGACCCTGGATCTGAATCCAAACCCACCACCCAAGAGCAGGGCAGCCCAGAGGGGTCCATAGCTTTTTGGTGCCTCCATTTCCTGGTGGTAAGCAGTGGAAGCTAATGTTAGTCACTGGCTTGGGAGAATGCATGAGGATGAATTAAGTACATTGACTAGAACAGATCCTGGTGCACAGTGTGTGCTACAAACGTATTAGCTTTGGGGATTTTTAATGGCTCAGATTCAGAAACTTTCTTTGTGAACCAGGTGGGATGATGTTGATCCAGACCCAAGGGTTTTCAAATGCTCTTTGAATCTTTAGCAAAATTCTGTTAAAATATTTGAAAAAGCAGTAACATCCTTCCGATGGGTCCAATTCACAGTTCGGAGGGAAACCTTGGCTTTGAGTGGAATGTCCCATCTTTGCAACCTGCACACCCCGGTTATGGTGGTTTTGTCCCCAGGGTCCCTCCTTGCCCAACTGAGGTAAATCTCCTGCTCTATCTTGTATTGTGTTTGGTCCAGCTGAGTATAAAGTAACATCTTTCTAATATTTAGTTTAGAATTTAAAAATTTCCCCAAAATTTCAAGTGTAACTGAAGATTCCCAAAATGGACATACCCCTAGTCCATTTCCCAGTAGAACTGACTTAGTTGGAGCCCCATCAGCTTAAATTTGACTTTTATCAAAGGGCCGAACAAGAAGGAACACAATGGCAGTCACCTTTGCATTTTACACCCAACTGTTATCCAAGAGGTCCCGCATACTGCTGAGGAAACTACTGGGCACTCCCTAAGGAATTTCTCTTGGAGGGTGAGACCAAGAAACTCTTCAAGATTTTTGAATATACTGGTCTACTTCCTAACACGAGTCAATGCAGATCCTGAGAAAGCTGGAGGTGAGTTTTTTGTTGTGTTCATGAAAGCTCGAGGTTTCTGGTTTCCCTGTACTTACTGATTTCTTGACTTTGGTGTTATTTCCTACACTGTTGGACCAGTGCTACCTTCATTTTACATTGATTAATTAACTCTCATCTAATTCTCAAAGCAAGGGCTATTAGATCACCTTTTAGAATTCAATCTTCTCAAGCAGTCAAAGTATTTTTTTGGACAATATACCTTAGTGTGAGCCTGTTCCAGACTCTAGTATAGAGAGACTATAATTGTGGAGAAGAGCACAGAGTGGATATTCAGGGCAACGTGGTTTGGAAAGCCAGAGCCATGTGCCTGCTTCCACATGCTAACAGTGGGAAAGAGCCAGAATTATAATTAATGTCCCTGCTCCTGCTTAATATAGAGATCCTTAATTTAAGGACATTGATTCTGGCCTACCAGCTGAGACTAAATAGCGAATGGCATCTGATACATTAAGCCCCCGCCTCTCGACGTGGCTACATAGCAGGTTGCAGCTTTGAATCAATACCTTATGTTCACACTGGAAACTGTTAGAGCACTTGGCTGGGGTGTCTTACGTGAGAAGAAATAAACTTCTGTAATTTTGTCCCTTGTCCTTACCTCTGCTGCCATCGATGACCTTGGTCCCCAGAAATATGCCATGATTCACAACCTGGTGAATACACAGATAAAAAAAGAATCAATAGAGCACATTGTCACAGTTTTTTAAATTTAATTTTATTTTTTGCGGCAGTGGGGGGCTGTTTGGGCATGATTCCTATGGAGAGAAATCAAGTTAAGGATGTTTTTCAGAGGAAGAGAAAAATCACAAAATAATTGTCAAGGATTTGGCTGAAAATGCAGATAATAAAAACACATGTCTTTTAAGTGTGATATTAATCTGGAAAATTACCAGTTACGGGTAACAGAAGAGCTGGACCTGACTCCCTTCAGTCTGGCCAGGCTGCTCAAAAGTGAAGAAGGTGTTCTACGTACAGAGAGTCCGGGTGTCCCCACGATTTTAGAAAAGAGAAAATGAAGAAGTGTCTACCTCATCTCCCTCAGGCTTGGGTGCTCCACTCCTGGCCGTTTGCAAGGCTAGAGAAATCAAAACGAATATAAATATTTATAAAGTGATGTTTCTGTTAAAAGTGAAGAAAGTAGTTTGTGAGGAAGATTTAGGGCATTTAAAAAATATTTGAAAGGCCACTTGGGGTATAGATATTCACTCCACTAACGGAAGAAAACTGACATGTCCAACAATGAGTGCAATGGGGAATGTTCTGGAATCTACAGTAACCCATGAAGCCTTCATCCTTGGGACACCATAATTGCAATATGGCACAGTGTATGTGGTCACCTGTAGGGAGAGTGTTCACAGATGGCTGAGGAACCTCAGGGCGAACTGGCCCTTTCTAGAATTTCTCCACAGGAAAAGAATAAGACGGAGGTTGGGGGGTTATAAAAAGAACAAAACAATTCCTCTTTTTCCCATATCTTCTTCCGTCAATCCTGAAATTCTTTTCAGTAAGCCAGCAACAACATCGTCTGTAAAAACAGTGGCTTCCTTCCCCATCATGGCCTGCCGCTAGCTAATTCCATGCATCTTCGTGAATGGAAATCCTGCTGTCCATTGCTTGGGCCAAACGTATTAGACTGTCTTCTTCCTTTCTGTGGCCCTCCTATTGAGGCCATCAGCAAGAAGAATGTCTCTGCATCCAAAGAACATCTAGATTCTGACTAGTGGTCACCGCTGTCCGCATCTTCCTCATCTCCTAATGGGCCACTCCTACGGCCCCATCTGCCTTTTCACCTCTGCACCTTCCTGACCCAAGGCTCTCAATAGAGAGGTTGATCCCATTCCTCTTGGAGATGCCCACCAAAGCTCCTCATCTCATTCAGGGGAAAACCAGTGTCACAGATTGGTCAACAAGGTTTCCAACCAGAAGGTGACTGGCCCCTGCTGCTGGCCTCTCTACACGTTCACCACCTCTTTCAGGAAGAGGGGTCCTTGTCTTCTCTGTCAAGCACATTCCCTATCTCAGGGCTCTTATACCTGCTGTCTTTGACCTGGTGCACACCACTCCCCACCTATTTGTCTGTTGACCTGTGGCTGTGTCCCTGTGTCCCTGACCATCTGAATGGAAGCGCAGCTCTTCCAGCAATGATCTCTTCTCCCTGTTTTGTTCCCTGGAAGCTCTGAACACCTGACACATCAGCTAGCTGCCGTTTGTTGTTGTTGAAGGATCTTTCCCATGCCAACAGACGTGCCTGGTACATGTAGGAAATAAGTAATCTGGGTTCTGGGAATAAATAGAGGCAGATATGTTTATTAAGAGCCTGCAGACCATTTAGAGAAATGATCTGTCAAGAACCTCGCAGTATGGCAATACACAGTCGTGTGTGTGTGTGTGTGTGTGTGTGTGTGTGTTCATACATATGCATATTTGTAGGTGTGCCTTCATGGTGATCGATGTCTGAATGAATGATCATTTCCACTCTACAGGTGCGTTTCCACTCTGTAGGTACATTTGACTCAAAACATTATAAGCAATTCTTCAAGGATGTATTATAATTCCTCCTCAACAGACCTTAAAATCTTTCTCGGTATTATCTATCCTTATGTCTTCTCTGGTCTTTTAGTGGCTTTGGATGGCCACACTGGATACTCCGTGTACATGATTCCATGTGAGGTACAAACAACCCAAGAGATACAGAATATTATCTTTGTACTTGCATCTTTGTATTTTGCCAAATTCTGTGCTCTGCCTTCTGAACGTCTTGCTATAATTTCAGGCAATTACAATGAAAACAATGACTTCTCCTCTAGTGGTCTTTCCTATGAGAAGTTCCTTTAACATCCAGAGTTTCCTCATCCTGTGACATCCACGAGCACCTGGGTGAGCATGAGAGATGAGATCCCCACCCTTGTGATGTGGAGGAGGAAGACCAGCTTTGAATCAAGTGTGTTAAGTGATAAGAAGGAAACGGGAACCTTCGTTAAAGAAGGAGCGTACCGTGGAGAGAAAGGGCCTGGGGAGTCTTTCTTGAGGATGTTACATCAAAGCTGGGACTTGGGGAAGAGCAAGGGAAGGGCAACTCAGAGGAGGGGAGAGGGATGGGGGTTCCTTCAGGGAGAGGCGACAGTATTCCCCGAGCTAAGACGGATCTTGGGAAGAAGTTGGAACTGAGAAAAGACTAATTGGATGTGAGACAGCAGAGTGAGAAAGAAAGTAGAATGAAATAGAAAAGGTAGGTCATTGTGAATCCATCCAAACTCCTGCAAGGATAAAATACAATTTTATTATATT
The DNA here is from genome assembly GCF_030435805.1 of Mustela lutreola. NCBI lineage: Eukaryota > Metazoa > Chordata > Mammalia > Carnivora > Mustelidae > Mustela > Mustela lutreola. The sequence goes on along the minus strand of NC_081294.1, from coordinate 4,226,267 downwards.
CTAAGCACATTGAGAAACCTTTGGAAAGTTTTGAACAGACAAATGAGAACTGATTTGTATTTCCAGAAGGTCGTCTGCTGTCAGGAGACCATGGAAGGGAGCAAGAGAAGACGACCCAGCGCGAGGAGCTTCTGTCAGTAAGGCAAGGGGAAGGTGGGCGCAGGGGGACAGGGCACTGGGGGAAGAGGAAGGAGGTCGATATCACTACAGAGGAAGCCTGCTGGGATTACTGACCCTGGGGCGGGAAGAAGGGAGAGGAAAGGAGCAATCAGAAATTAGCAATGGCCTAGGGGCCATGTGATTTCCAGAAATGTGGAAGTCTGGAGAGGAAGTATGTGAGGGTGCAGCCAAGAGTTCAGTATTTGACAGATCAAGGAGAGATGCCCAAGCGAAGTTCAAATGGAGATGTCAGGGGGGCCCCAGGATATCAGAGGAAAAGTCGAGGATGGAGAATCACAACTGAAAGTCATCATCCTGAAGATAACAGTTAAACCCACAGCCGTAAGCAATCCAGTGTAAGGAAAATATGCGTGCAGGACAAATCCTAGAAGAACCACACGGGGTCGAAGTGGGGCCCAAGAATGAAGCAAGGAGACAAGAAGGGGGTGGCCACTGGGGCAGGAGGAACCCTGGCCTCATCCTTACTGAGGTCAGGAGAGAGCACTTCTTCAGCAGTGGGGTTGTCCGTCATTCCAGATAGTGCTGAGAGGTCGTATGGGATGGGCACACGTGGATTTGACATCAGAGCCTTTGTTAATGACCTTGAAACTGCAGTCGGGTGGGTGGGACAAGGGAAAGGCAGGTGGGATGTAGGACGAAGGAGACTGAAGTCCATGCGAAGGAGGAGCAGACCCCTCGTTAGAAATGCTTAGGCATAAAGAAGAGTGGCAATACAGGTCTGTGGCTGAAGACCGAGACCTAGCAGGGAGATGGTGCGCGAGAGAAGAGCAGAGCAAACAGCAGGAGTGCTGAGTGGGACTCCCTGAAGGAGCAATGGCTTGGGGGATGGAGGTTAGTAAAGGGACCGGCCTTTGAAAAAGGAGATTAACGCGATGGACCCAATGCAGGTAGAGGAGTGTGGGGAGAAAACACGTAAGCTTAAAATTAAGGGTATATATTTCTCAGCCAAGCTTGCTCTCATCAACTTCTGGCATGCTAACGCGCCCCACCCCTACCCCAAGTCGGCTTCCTGTGGAACCAAACCCGTGGCAGCTGGTGGGAAATTTCCATCAACACACGGCGGAGTCTTAAGTGCATACCTTCAGCCTCCAGCTCTTCCTGGAGTCCCAGGCCATCCAGCCCTTCCCTCAGCGTATTTCCTAGAAAACTATGACTTCTCAGACTTAGTGCATCCGATAGGGACGTTCTAGTTCCCCATCTCCAAACCCAGTTGTCTGCCAAGGTGACTCAATACCATTCTGTGACACACAGAGACACACAGAGTCATCACCGTGGTCCTGGACACGACGTTCATCTCTGGTGTGGGCGTTGGTCTGTGTTTTAATCCTTATGTGTCTGATTCCTGGGTCTGACCACCCAGTTACAAACCTTATATTTCATGGGCTGCTTCTTCGTGTTCTCATTCATGGACCCCCTGAGAAGTGACACACACAAGTAAGTTTTTAATACATTTTTCAGAAAGATGAGGATGAAGTGGTTTCTTTAGAAACAACATTATTATTTTGACATTTTTAAAGAACAAAACAGTTAAATGTTTAAAAAGAATTTTAAAAGGTGTTATACAGTTAAATACTAAAATATGATTTTTGTGATTTACATGCTCTAAACATTTGGAATTATAAAAAAATGATGAATTTGACATCATTTATAATTATAGCAAACAGCTTACAGTTTTTCCCAAGACCTCCATTCATGGTGTTTGCTTTGATGTAAATAGGAGAAGCAAAATACCTCAAATCCAGAGCATCCTCCTTCCTTGTGAGGTCCCCGCTTTGACTTTCTTCTGCATCTTCAGCGGCAACCTTCTGCTGTCACACGCCTGCACCCCTCTGGGGGCGTTCTTTGACGGTCGTCAATCAGACACGTAAATACTGAGATTCAGCTTCTAACAAATTAAAGAAAAGATGAACAGAGATATGTTTATCTGCGAACACGAGGTCTTTCTGAAGCTGAAGTTCTAAAGAAATTTGCTTACACTTGAAATTCTGTGAAGTTATGGATTCTTACAGAAATATCCAGTATTTTGGGCAAATTTCCTCCACACTAGCTTATTTTGTTCCTTGTGTTTAAAATGTCTGTATGTGTGCATGTCTCGTAAAGTATCTGTTTACATTAATTGGAAAGTAACTACAAAGAGGTTAAGTGACCTTATCACTCATATGATTTTCATATTTAAGATTTGCTTCTGGCTTTCACACAGAGTAACTAAAAGGGTATTAATAATTTCCAATGAATATATTTTTGTTCTGCCATTTGCTAGTAGGTTATAATTTGTGCGTTGTAATCAGACATACAGGTATGAATTCCATTTTTCCATGAAATGTTGATTTTCTTTGAGTTTATGAGGAGAATGAGTCTATGCCTGTATATTTATATTATATGTGTTGATTTCTGAAATTAAAACTCCTATGATGACTATGAACGTGCTCATTTCTCTTTGCTTTTTCCATCGGATTTTCCCTTATATACCTACAAACACATTAGTTGTGCAAGATTCTGAGCTTGGCCCTGGCTTGGGTTAAGTGGTAAGGATGTCAACTCAAATGCAGAATGATTGACCCTTTACTCTGTGCCAACACTGTTCTAAGGGGCTCCCTGCATTAGGGACTCAGTCCTTACATGACATCATGGAGAAGGCATTTTTATCATTTTTACTTTTCATCTGGGGGAATTAAGGCAGGGCAAGCTGGGCTGGCTTACTCCTGATAGCACAGGCAGGGAAGACGTTGACCTGCCATTCGGTCCCCGGTGTCCCTCATTGACATTTGCATCCGTATAGCTTTATGTGAAATCTCCTGCTTAAACTTCCAGTGTTCATTTTTCTGATGTGACAGTCAGCTCAGGTGAGAAACATTCCTGTGTGTCCATGAATTCTATGGAACTGCCCGGTACACACGTGCACACACAGACACGTGTGCATCTTACTTGACTATAGTATCATTTTATATATATATTCTGATATATGTGCATGCACGTGCACGTGTGTGTGTGTGTGTGTGTGTGTATGTGTGTAAAGATCCTGGATGTGGCCCTGGCAGGGAGCCACTGGAGATTCCCATGACTCTGGCAGGACACAACACTTCCTGGAGGAAGGTTTGTGCCCCCAAACTGCTAACAAATGTGACAGTGTAATCAGTCACAAAACAAAAACATTTCTGTGGCCATGTCAAGTTTTAATGTGTCTCATAACTAAATAACATTCACGCATTTATTCTCTTATTCATTCACACATTTGACTGGTATGTTGTCTGCCATGCCCTTTGAACTGGGAATGCAGAAGGGAATGTGCCAGAAGCCCATGCCTGGGGGCGGGCGGGTGAGGGGCCATTCACAGCTACACAGCGGGAGGGCGTGGCAGGAGCTCTGTGCTCTCCTGTACTCGGTAAGACCCTTTCAGTGCTTTTTCATGCGCATTTTCCTGCAAGAAGGATGTTCTGGAAAGTGACCCTAATGCCCACTAGGGGAACGGCAGCGTCTGGGGTGGTCTGCGGGCAGTGGAGACTGCTGTTGGTGCTGTAATTTCCCGAGTTCTGATATAAAGACTGGAAATTGCACCACATAAAATGCTTGTGTGAGTAATGGATCTTTTAAAGTTCGGGTAAGTGCTCTAAAAGGGGGTCCTCTCAGCAAGTTTTATGTCTGTGTTAAAAGAACTTTAATTGTATTTTTTTTAAATAATCACTTTGGGTTCTAGGCGCCATAAAATCAAATGTCACTGAAATAATTTCAATGCGCTGACATATTTATTGACCAAGAAGGGGTTAACCAGGTCAAGCTCTGTTTGATGTTGCCAGAAACGTGTTGTGTAAGCGTGTGTTTGCATATAAATGGCTCATAGAGGAGAAACACATTTTGCATGTGAGTTTTACGAAAATATATGGCGGTTGTTTTTTCATTGAATGTTGACTGCTCATTCTGAATCCCATTTTCATTACTGAAACTTTTATATGCTGTGTGCACAGCTGTAAAGTGGCCCAAAGTCTTCTCCCCCATGGGTAGCTCTAGTTTTTATATCCCCACTAATGGCTTGAAGATATCAGTGAAATGACATCTGTTTTCAGGCTTATACACATTTAACAAAGAAACAAAACATCATTTTCCCTTTTTTTTTTTTGCAAGAGGAATGATAAAAGCATGGCCGTGCTTTTGAAATTTATCTGTTTGTTGATCACTCGAACACGCTCGCTTCTCTCTGCCTGATCTTCCCAACATCAAAGACAAGAAAAAGTGATGTGACATTGGGTGTAAATCAAGTATGCAATAAACCTCTGCTTATTTACCATACTCATTAAGCACCCGCTGTAATGTGAGCTGAAACCTACTTTCTGTGTATTTCCATGGAACAGAAACAGGTTTAGATTGAGTGATGAGGGTAAGGTTTCTACAACTAACCATATTATATCTCACATCGAGCGAAAGCAATTGGTTCTCAATTTGCAACTATTTCATCTATTTATTTATTGTCAGCAAAACCTATGCTGGATAGATTGTTGCCAATTCTCAACCAACTTATTCTGTACATCAAAATCACACACACACACACACACCCCTCAAAAATTCTATTTTCGTATGTGGATTTTTGTGGTACAATACATATAGAATTAACCAGTTTGAAGTGTGCACTTTGGTGGCCTTGACAGCTTTCATAATGTTGTGTGATCACTAACACTCTCTGCTTCCAGAACTTTTCCCATCACCCCATTTAGAAACCCCATGCCCATTAATCAGTCGCTCCCATGTCCCCTGCCATACCTGGCTCCTGGCAACCATGTTTTTTGCCTTCTGAATCTATAGGTTTGCTTAATCTGGGTGTTTCGTATCAATGGAATGATACAACATATAGTTTGTGTGTGTCTTGGCACAGTAATTCCACTCCCAGGTACATACACAAAAGAATTGAGCACAGGTGTCCAAATAGAATCTTGTACCCCCAAATTCCTAGAGGTACATAATAGCCAAAAAGTTGGAAACAGGCATCGATGGCGGAAGGGACATGCAAAGTGTAAGGACCATGAAAGCATCATCTAAAGTGGATTTTATGGGTCCAGCTTGTCAACACTAAGGCCTTGCTCCTCAGGGCTCAGTGACTCGAGGTCACTGATCGCAGCTGTCTCTGGGAAGAGGGACTATAGGGTCTGTGGACTCTGACTGAACCCATCATGCTGCCATTTTCCATCAGCAGACAACCAAGCCTCCTTCTGGCACCTGGTTGAGGCCCTGCAGTCACTCTGAACAGCAGACGAACTGCTGCAAGCAGAGCCTCTGTGGGAGGAAGGGCAGATGCGGACACTGCCTTATGCCTGGTGCTGGGAGCTAGGATGGCAGCCGAAGGACTCACCTCATCTACACCATGAGGGAAGGAGACCGGGGACTGCGGACTCCTCACTGCTGTGCTGTGATGTCTGAGATGAAAAGAGAAAGAGAGAATCAATCAGCTGGCTCTCTTCGCAGATTCTTGAAGTCCATGGTGGTCAGGGATGGGTGGCAGGGCTCCTTCAGAGACGGGCCTTGCTGGACTGAATCAAATTTGTGTTAGAACCAAGTTGGCATTTCCAGGGAAGCAGGATCTTCAGGGCACTGGGTGTGGCCACTCAGACAGCGTGCACAGTGGGGCCTGGGTGGTGGGGTATGCACGGTGGGGTGTGCATGAGCGGGTCACGCACGGACGTGAAGCAGGCACATCCGTTGGGAAGCGGGTCGCAAAGACTTAGAGAAGGTTTGGTGGACGGGCGCAGAAAGGCATATCCTGCCATGTGGAAAGCAACGGTGCTGAGTAGGTGCGGGAGAAGGAAGAGGTCGATCAGAACACTTCAGGACCTCAGGCGTCCCTGAACTAGCCAGGAGATGTGTCAGGTGCACGGGGGATGGGAGCAAGGCCACGACGAAGGTGATCTGTCCCCTCTAACCGAACCCCGGTCTCGTCAGCAAGACTGGCAGAGTGCACGGTGCTTGTTGCTGTGGGTCATGTGTGTTCTGTTCCAGAACACAGCGCAGAAACCCACACACAGAGACACGTTCACACACAAGGGCACACACATACACACACACACACACACACACACACACTGCTTTCCGCCAGCATTAGCCCCCTCGATCTATACTCACCACAAGCCTGAAACCATGGTTACCTGCTAACGACTTGCAACCGTACAAAATTACCCAAAATATCAGAATCCAACAACAATCTATAGTACAGTATATATCCTTAAACATAAACTCAATGTTAGCCAAGAAATGGAAAAAATGAGAAAAAACTCAAATAACTTATATTCTAAAGTAGGCCAAGAACACAAAGATAAGAATTCGGGAAGAGGAGGGCACCTGAGGGGCTCAGCCAGTGAAACATCTGCCTTCAGCTCAGGCTGTGATCTCCGGGTCCTGGGCTGGAGCCCCGTACTGGGCTCCCTGCTCAGTGGGGAGTCTCTTCTCTCTCCCTCTGCCGATCCCTTCTCTCCCTTTCTCAAATAAATAATGAAATCTTAAAGGAAAAAAAAAAAAAGAATTTGGTAAGAGGAAGAACAGAAGCCATTTATTTTTCATCACCTCGTGTTCCATTCCTCCAGCTGACCAGAGCGAGGGCATCCGAGGTCCGGCTGGCCAGGGAGGGGGGACGCCAGCCCGGCCATGTCAGCTGTGACCATCCGTGGCCAGATGGACCCCGGTCTGCCGCCCAGGTTCTTCATGAAGAGAAGTCCCCAAGGACCCACAGGGGAGAGTGCACGCTCGGAGCTCTCCTGTGAGGGTTTTTGGCCTGGAGGGGAAGAACATGTGAGCCGGCCCGCTGAGCCTCTGATGCCTGGGCTGCGCGAGGCCGGGCCGCTGGGCACAGATGCCTTTGCAGAGTCACAGGTGAACTCAGCAGAGCAGCTGCCATCTCCCACCTGTCTCTTCTTTCCTACGGTTGCTTCCGGGGCGGTCCTGATACCCCTGGCTGGGACACTCGGCCCCACCGGTGGGTCCGTACCTCGACATCATAATCTGTTGCAGAATTCCCCAGGTGCAGTACTTAGGTCTGTAACGCAGAGGAAAGCTGAGTGGAAGGATCGCTGGAGACTTTGCATATGTTGAGTGAAATGAGACAGGGGACTCAAAGAAAGATAGCAGACATGACAAGCCCATCTCCATCGAAATAACTACGAGGCCCCAGAACGCACAATTCCAGAGCCCTCTCCAGGTGAGCTGCCTGCTGGTTCCCTCTCTGGGCTGGCTTCTTGGCACATTAATGCAAGGATGAGTTTCAGACCGGTCTGCCCATGACTGTCCACCCCACGACTCCCTCCCTGGATCCTGGACGTTGCTCCTGTCCTTCTGAGGGATTCTTGCTATTGTCCAAGGTTAAACAAACAGACTATTCTGCCCCACCCCATTCTTCTAATCTTTTTCTGTCCACAGGCACTGCTCTGGGCTCAGTAAGTGGAGGAGGGTCGTCTTAGCTGCCCATAAAGCAGGGGAATGGATGCCACAGGTGCAGGCTGAGCCTTTCACAGAACAGACCTAGTGCCCCATATTGACCCAGAAGCCCTTCTAAGAGCACCGCAGGGGACTGCACTGGCCTGTCTTTGTTCCTGCCCATGGTGCAGGGTCCGGTGCGTGCCCAGACCTGCACACCTCCCTCGGTGTTGACGGAGGAGGGCAGGGATGCTGCAGGTGGAGGGCGGGGATGGTGCAGAAGAAGGGTAGGGGGAGGAGGGCAAGATGCAGGAGGAGGAGGGCAGGGCTGCTGTCTGCAGGGCTGGGAAAGCGGGGTTCTGCAGGTGAGAGTGTTGGTGCCAACACAGTTGCTACTTGTTTGGCTGACCTCAGTCATGCTAAAAAGTAAACCTCCTCCAGAAGCAGGCTGCCTGGCCTCCTGGACCCCAGGTCACTCCTGAAAACTCCCAGACACAAGATGAACAAAGGTAGTTTTTAAAACTTGGTGTTGATTCATTTGGCTACTATTTTCCCTAATTATAAACGTAACTATGTTTATTGTAAAAAATAACAAAAAACTCAAGAAAAATTATAAAGAAAACGAAAATCAACTTACTACCAGATGATAAATTCATTTAACCAAGCAGACAGCTCCCCACAAGTTCAGGCTCCAAGAACATCCCATCTGATGTTTGGGAGACGCTGCATAGAATTCCCAACTGCAAGAAGTCGGAAGGTCACTCCTGCCATTCAGTCCACTTTTTCCATAACACGCAGAGACCTTCTGTGCCGACACAGTCTCGCTGCTGGGTCTTCCCAGCTTTCTGGAAAAACAGAGACTCAGGAAGGCCATGTGCGCCTGTGTGGCCTTCCAGGTCGCTGGTGATCATTTCTGTATTTGAGCCCAAACCCCAGGCCCATGTGTGCCCCCTGCTGAGGGCTTCTCCCGAGGGCGAGCCTCCCTGATGAGGGAGCAGAAGGCTGGCCGAGGACACGGCACAGGCTGATGCCCTGCGAGCCCCACCCCTGCCCCCAGGAATGCGGTGACAGGCTTCAGTTACGCTCCCAGCTGTCTCAGTGTTCATACTTCAGGCAAGGGGAAAACAACCTTAACTTGACAATGGCAGGCCTCCGGTACCTTGCGGGACCTCTGAAGCGCACGAAAGTTCTTTTGAAAACCTCCCTTTTTCCTCACCTCCCCCAACCCCGTCGTAAATACTCAACGGCTCCTCGTAACCCCATGGCACCTTCTTCTGCCCGAAGATCCTGTCTCTGTGCTTTAATAAAATCAAGTTTTTGCACCAAAGACGCTTCAAGGTTTCTCTGTTGGCCGCGGGCCCTGGAGCTCACCCCACCGCGTCTCCCTCGCGTTCCGAAGCTACGTCCCAGCACGGGGTCACCGCCGTCTGCGTCTCTCCTTGCGCGCCTCGCCCATGCGTTTGCCATCCTGTTCACTCCGTCATCGATGCGTCCAATCGTTCGTTCGACGCACGCTAGCTCTTTATGCATTCTTCTGGTCGGGGTGTCCGGGGTTTCCTGGAAGCCACCGGCTGATTCCATGTGGCATGAGCCCCGCACGTGGAGGAGGAAAAGGACCGTCCAGGGTGAGCGATTGGGAGCTGAAACGCACAGACACACGCCAGGGCGAGCAAGGTTTGTGAGGAAATGACGAATTTCATGGAAGGGGCATGTGGGGAGCCAGGGAGGAGGAAGGGGCCCCAGGAATCCCATTTAACAGGAAACTGGGTCAACCCCATGAACACGGGTGTGCCCAGAACCACGTACGGGACTGGCTTCAGAGCTGCGTCTGCGGGCTGGGTTTCAGCGGCTGCGCGTTTTACTTCTCTACTGAACTGGTGGGTGTCCTTGAGCTCTGGAAAGATGTGCCACAGAGCTGAGACATCCTCCTTCGGAGAAGCAGGAACTGAGGGTCCCCCACCGGGACAGGCAGGCTGTTAGCCCCCCTACTTGCTTCACCATCACCCTGAGACCACGTCTGAGTGGCACCTTAGCCAACACACGTAAGAGACTCCCCACAGGGAACGGTTCTCCTGGGCCTGGCCCCTCCCACCAAGGCCTGCACACCTGCTCTGGTGTCTTGTGCACAAAGGAATGTTCGCGGGCGTGTTGCGCAAAGGATGTCTGCCCGGCACGCGGCGGAGACATTCCTGAGTGAGCGCTCTCCTACCAGAAGAAGAAGCGTGCGGGGCTGGGGGGGCCCTGCTCTCCACGCTCGTCTGCTGCACAGGACACGTCACAGAAGCGAGGCAGCCAGTGTGGACCTACGTGTGCTGCGTGGGAGACAGAGCAATAAAATCAACCCCAGGGGGCCTCTGAGCTCTTCCTAGCTAACCGCAAGAAGGGCCTAGAAATGCCTTCACATCAAGAATGGGACATGTCACTAGTTAAACACTGGCTTTTTGTCCATATAAATGCTCTCAAGAAGCTTTATTGATTAAAGGAGAAAGAAAAAAGACTTAAGTTCATACCAATGAAAGATCTGTTCATTAGTCCCGAGACAACAGGGCTTTTAACGTCTTCGTCTCTATCCCTTGTTCTGAGGCTATTAATAAAAAAAAAATAAATTAAAACAAAAAAGGGATAGTAATATAAAGACACGGATGGATAAAGACAAGAAGACGGACGAAGGGCTAGACGGATGGCTAGACAGACAGACGGATGGATGGAGGAATGGATGGTAAAATCTTATAAATAAGTGACTGGCAGAACTCTGGCAAACAAATCAAGGATATTTGAGTCCTTCGAGAATCTCCCCATGGATTGCTTTCAGCAGGATGGTGCGGGTTCACTAGGCTTGCTTATGGAAAACAGATCCAGAAACTGGGGGTTTATGGGGCATGGCTCCCTGGAAAGTGTCATAGAAATTGTATGACTTTCTGGGTATAAAATAGATATGTTCCCTGACCAAATGTGCCCATTTTGGTTAAGAAATACAGCTTTCTGTATCATTTAAGGACTTCCTACATCTGGAAGCAGCAAGACCCAGGCGAGGTCCCAGACCTCTGCCTCTCGGCCTCTGTCTTGTGATTCCTTATATCCTCGAAATTACTCATAAAGCGTCATCCTGGGTAACACTGCAGATTCGTGGGAGTTTAATTTCAAAAACAATTTTTTGTGTTATCTCAACACATAAAAAAAGAAAAACAATTACTACAAATACTTCATTGGTAGTAAATTCTCACACAATAAATATTGTAAAAGAGATTAACCCCCAAATGAAAACATGGCACCATATTATCTTTATAAAATTAAGAAGCCATTTCCGATATTACGGTGTCTGCATTTTCTAACAGATGCGGTTAAGGGCCTCCGTCAAGTATCCCACGACATTTTCTCTGCACAGTGTACATTTCACCAGGTCTAACAGCAGCGGCGTCTGAAAGACAAGGACATGTTGGTTTCTGCGTGCCACGTGTTGAGATACATTTAATTTCATTTGATTAACTGTTATAAGGCTGGTTTAAATTTGTAATTGAAATATTATCTTCTTAATAAAAGAAAAGTTTTTTTTTTTAATTTGGAATAATTAATGCTTAAATTAAGCTAATAAAAGTGATACTGTGGGATCCTGATGTGGGGGAAGTGGTAATAAAGAGGCAATTAGCCAGCATCTCCTGTGTAAAGGAAGTAGCAATGAAAAGGAAGGAAAGCCTCTTTCCATTCCTTCTCTGGCCTTATCTCCCCAAAGCCCGGGCACGGTTGCCTCTCCAGAGCTGACGCACCAGTCCGCCGTCCAAACAAGAGATGCTGGATGGGGCCAAGGGCAGCTGGGAGGAGAGGTGATTCCAGGGAGGAAGCGGGAAGGGCTTATTCCTGATGAGCGCATCTGAGGCAGTCATAGAGACAGTCCCCGTGGAGGCTGTGGGCTGGGCCTTTCTGTACCTGTGGGTCTGTGGCTGTACGTGACCTCCAAGGCAGGCTCTGGTCCAAAGGGGCCATGATTAACTGAGGAAAAACCAGCTCTCCAGCCACCATGTCCTGCAGGATTCATAGCCAGGCCCTTGGGGACACATAGGACATGATCTGCAGGTCCTCTATGGACATTATGAGCCTTGGGGCAGTGGTCTCAATTCTTCAATCCGTGTGGGTGCTGGTTCAGCATAATTTTCCCGAGTTCTCATTGGAGATGTTCCCTGCTCGTCGGTATCCTGCTACACCTGTGGTTCTCTGAAAGGCTTATGTAGGATGGGCCATACCTCAGCACCAAGTGACAAAGCCACTAAGACCTGCCTAGGAGAACTAGAATAAGGTCTTGCTGAGATGCCTTCATGCTCTTGCTTCGATGCCATGCTCAGAATTGGAAGCCCCGGGGGAGAAAAGCAAGTTAATATATTTACAGCAACCTAAGAACACAGAGCCCAGAAGTGGAGGGCTCAATGTGGGCAGGGCGCCAATTTCTATTAGACTGTTTCCATCTCCGACAAAAACAGACTCAAGCAAATCCCATTCTATGTTGTTAGCCGACAGTCCAAATCATACAATTTGGTAATTTGTGATGGCTCCTCAAGCCATCCGTTCAAATTAGCCAAGCACTTCCATCAGTCTTACTAATTTAAGATTTTTGGAAGATGAAGTATCTGGAGTTGGTCGACCAGTGTTCAAGAAAAATTATTCTGACACTTGTTAAAAATAGCAAAGAAGATGTTATTCAAGACTATTACAGTAGGAGAGAGAAGCGGCTCAACTCTGAAACCAGCAAAGGCAGCTGCACGTTTGGAGCCAAGAAGCAGAGAGACGGGTCAGTGGGTTGAAAATTCCCAAGACAAGGCCTCCAGCGTGGGGGCTTCTTGCTGAAAATATATGGGGTGATGGGCTATGATGGTGGATTTCCTGCTAAAACTGGGCTATGCAGGCCCACAAGGAAGGGAGGCAAGCTTGAGGACAGGCCAAGAAGAGGGCTCTGAGGAGCTTGGCTGAAGCTAGTGAAGGACAGTCGTTTTCATGAGGGAAATGCTCTGAAGCACTCAAGGGCACAGCCTGTGGGTCTGGCTTTATTTCAGAGCTCTGTCCTCCTGTCTCGTTCTCATAGGATAGTGCCTGCCGGGCACCAGAGTACCCCATGAACAGAGGCGTGTAACTGCATCTCAGTGCCTGACTGCCCCTGCGGAGTGACATGAACCAAGGGCACAGGCCTGTCTGCCGTGTTCATCAATGCGCACGGCCGGCCGGCGCCTGCACATAGCCGAGCACATGCCTGTCTGTGGAATGGGTGGGAAGCGGGTCATGGAAGATCAGCGATTGGGAGCACCTGGGGGACATTCCAGGCACCTCTATATCGACACCAATTCTTAGCCTCCATTACTGGGTTTTGGGGGAGCTCAATGCTATGACCACACCCCTGTACTCAGCGGTGCTTTGCAAAATGACAGAGACCGCTTGACCATACTAACATTAAATTACTCTGAAAAACAACGTCAATCTTGCTACATGAGCTACAAAAATTCACTCAAAACCATGAAAGCCTGAAATTCAAAGAGAATACTCAAGCACCAACCAGCTCTACGCGTGATGAGTAACGTACCTCAGGGATCTTTTATGACCGTTTTAGGCTGATGTTCTCCACCTTTGCCCTCATCCCCAAATAACTTCTCTCTACATGGAAAAAAAAAAAAATCACCCAACGCTGGCGTTAGAACATAAATGCTCACATGATAATTTAAAGGCAATCTTAAGCATCCTACTAATGAAAAGGTTCTGTCCGCGGTTCTTCAGAGGGGTCATCCGAACTCTAGGATCAGAAATCCTGGGGCTGTCAGACTTGAATGTCTCACAGTGTTTGCGACGTGTTCATTCACTCTACACTGTCACGAACTGTGTCTGTCTGGAACCGTGTGCCCGGTGACGGCTGCCGCCCCTCAGCTGTCACGTCCTTCGGTCTTCTGTTTCTCGGTGAGCGGGTCAGCACCCCTCAGGGGATGGTCCAGGGGCGGAGCAGGTGCTCTCCCACTCCTGCACGTCACTGGGGCTACTTTTACTTGACGGCTGTCCTGGGCTGTATTAGAAGACGCTAAGAAAGCATTTTGGTTTCTGCTTCTCACCGCAATTTCATTATACCACGCTCAGATTTTTGTTCATTTTGGTGACAGATCTGCTTTGACCATGTAGAAATAATATGTTAATTGAGATATTAGTAGGTCCCATTTGCTATAAAATTCATTCATACTCAGTTTTGTTAAATACTTGATTTGTAATCTTCTGTGATCAAATACTTGAATCAGCTTGGGCGTTCTGCTCTACTAATTTAAAAGGGTGCCACGGCAACTGTCGGCTCAACACCCATGGGAATACTTCATAAAACCGCACGCGGCAGAGCCCAAGTTAGGTAGGCTTCCAGCTGGAACCAGTGCCGTGGCCATGGAAGTCTGCCTCGCGCCCAAGGCAGATGTGTGGTGCCCTGAGGAGACAGAGACGCGGCGGCATAAGGGGTCTTGCTGCTTCCCGCCTGAATCTGCACAAAACTCTGAACATGGACTCAGGTTCCTGAGGCTGAGAAGTAATTACGCAGATAAATTACATGAACGCCTGACATGATAACTCTCATTCTCAGGTGCCGCAGCGAGATGTTTCCGATTACATTTTGGGTTAAAAAGAGAAATCCAAATATTCAAACTTTAGACCTTCCTGTTTTGAAAGTAAGATACTTTCACAATTAAAGAAGAAGAAGCAGCAGAAAGATAGGGAGAGAAGCAGAAGGAAGGAAGGAAGGAGGAGAGGAAGAAGAAATGGGTTTTTTTTTCCTTTAAAAAGAATAGTAGGATCCTTATTAGAAGTGATGCAACTATCTCTTGAAGAATAATGGAGAAGGGTGTGAGGGTCCAGGATGGCACTTACTAACATCCTGGAGGCAGAGAGAACCACACTTGGGTCAAATAGCAGGAATCCACACTAGCTTATACTACTAGCAAACTTTATGACCTAGAAGCTTTACGTACGTTGTTTCACTTGACATTTGTGACAGATGTATGAGGTCATTACTAGCAATTGCTTTTCACAAAATAGGAAAATGGGCCTCAAAGAAGTTCATTTGTCCACTGAGGGCTATAGGAATGACACTGACTGGACAGAGCCCCAGATGATGGGAGCAGCTCAGAGTTTGTAATCAAGCCTTGTACTCCCTCCCCTTTGGGCATGAGAGAAATATTGTCTTTTTTTTTTTTTTAAGTATTTGTTTATTTTGAGATAGAGAGAGAGAGAGATCTGAGAGGCAGGGGACTAGGGAGAGAATCTTAAGCAAAGTCCCTGCTGAGCAGGGATCCCAATTTGGGGCTCAGTCCTACCACCCTGAGATCTGGACCTGAGCCAAAACCAGACCGAGCCACTGGGTGCCCAGAGACCAATGTCTTCTTATAAGACTACCCAGCTTACAATCTTGCCAGAGGTGTGGTCATGCAAGCAATTAGACAATATTCTTGAGCACTGGTTAGGAGCTAGAGGCATTTACATTCCAGAGTTTAAGGATAGGTTTCAAAATACAGTCAGACACAAGACAGTAATGGTGTGTGATATAAAAGAAGAGGGAAGTGTCATAGGAATTCCCAGAAGGAGGTAAGCAAAGGGGCTGTGCACACATGGAAGGCACCAGTGGAGGCCAGGGGGGAGCATTGATCATAAAGAGATAAGCAGAGACAGAGGATGTCAGAAAAGGAAATAACTTGACTCCCAAAGAGATACAAAGAAGTCTGGTCTATAGAAAGACCCCTCATTAAAAAATTAATTTAAGAACCCTCAGGTTTTCTCTCAAGAGAAAACCATAAACACCACCAGTCAATCTCGTGGTGAGTCTGACCATGATGAGTAAATAGCAAGTTTCTTACATGATTTTCACATTCTGGTTGGGATATGTCTTCTCACACTGGTATTGTGATATTTAGTGAAAAAATCGCTTTCAGTAAGGAGACAGTAACTTACAGGAAAACCTTAAAGTGTCTTTTATTTGGGGGACTAGTGTTTTAAAGGGTGACCATGTCATCTTTATTTTACCTTGGGGTACAAAAGGCAATTGCCTCTGAATGTGGGATGTGTTGTGTGCACTTGTGGACAATGACAGCAGGGGAAGCAGCCACTCATGCTCCACGGCACCCCTTTGTGGTCAGCTGTACACTTGTGTATCTGTCAGCTATTGTTGTGTAACAACCACCCCCGCCTCTGGGACCAGTGCTTTAGAACGAGAGTGATCTACCATTGCTCACACCTCTGTGGGTCTCCTGGGGTTCTGTTGATCTACACTGGGCTTGGTGGGATGGTTGTGCTTCACACAGTAGATCTGTGACCCTGGTGTGCCCACATACCTGCCCCTGGAGCCACACACCTGAATGGGTCATCAGTTATCCATGGGAAACTCTTGTCATGTCAGCAGCGGAGCTGACATAGTGAGTAGAAACGTTTGAGACCTCCAATGACTTAGAACCATGTGTGTGCTGAAATGCCATTAGCCAGTGCCAAGCACATGGCCAAATCCCACCAAAGGACAGGGACACACACCCTGTCCATAAGAGGCCATGGAGTGTAGATGTGCACAGATGGGGGATGTCATCATCTACCATAGCTTTTAGGGTCTGTCTTTGACTGTGCCATTTTTTTTTAAGATTTTATTTATTTATTTGACAGAGAGAAATCACAAGTAGGCAGAGAGGCAGGCAGAGAGAGATAGAGAGGAGGAAGCAGGCTCCCCGCTGAGCAGAGAGCCCGATGCGGGACTCGATCCCAGGACCCTGAGATCATGACCTGAGCCGAAGGCAGCGGCTTAACCACTGAGCCACCCAGGCGCCCAACTGTGCCATTTTTTGATTTTCTGATTGTATATGGCTTGTTTCGGATTTGTTTTATTTCCACTCTTATTTTCTAGCTATGGAAGATGTTTATTAGCGTGTAAATATAGCCTTATATGGTTTAAGAAGGTAGATCTATACAACATTAGGACAAAGAATTGACTTCTTTTTATTTAAGAGTTTAATTTATTTGACACAGAGAGAGAAAGAGCACAGCATGGGGAGCAGCAGGCAGAGGGAGAGGGAAAAACAGGCTCCCTGCTGATCAAGGACTCCAATGCGGGACTCAGTCCTGGGACTGCAGGATCATAACCTGAGCTGAAGACAGACACTCAACCAACTGAGACACCCAGGTGCCCCATGACAAAGAATGAGCTTATTACATGAAGCTGTATAAATGCTAGAATTATAGCTGTTTACTAGATTTATTTTCTCTGTAACTATCAGTTATCTACTGAGGTCAGACATGAAGATACAGTTAATTAACCACTAATGTGTTTTTCTTTTAATACCTTTAAGTTTCAGGAAGCCCTCTTTCTCTGAGATAATAAAATTTGTCAATGTTCCCACCATGCCTGGAAGCAATATTTGCTCTCATAAGGCCAGGATTCCATGGGTCAAAGAGCAGGGATCAGCCGCCATTCCTAGGATGTCTTCGCTAATATCCTGTCCACATCTGAAGAAGAGCCCTGGTTCTGGAGTTGTAGGTTTGTCACAAGTATTTATAGGAGATTTCTGGCATTTCAGGGTTAAAATTACATTCTGATTGGATGGAGAAAAGATTCTTATTGACCTATGTAAATAATACATGGCCATGAGAAGTAAAGAGATTTAGAAAAATCATTTGCATTATACAAAACCATTGGCATCATCTTGTGAAAAGGCTTGTGGACACAAACAGTTACTATCTATAATTATTTTGTATTAACGTCACTATACTTAAGTGTGCTAACAATGTATTAGCTTGTTTATTCAAGGAATTTCATAAGATTTTTTTCTCTTTTCCCAATGCTCAACTATTAGTTTGAACAAAATACTATTTAAAGAATGTTTCTTAACTTAGTGTTAGAGTTAGAGTAAGAAGAAACAAGAGGGGTTCTCATAAGCTCATTAAAAACAGAACTTGAATTGCAATTAAATTCATGCTTTTAGGTCTATTTCATCCCTCTGTAATGCCTTTTAATTTTTGATGATGGTGATTTTGTGTTAAACAGATGACTTTCATCCCATCTGCGTCTGGGATGAGTCCTGGGAGTTCTCATTTGGTTCCGAGGATAGGACATGAAAGGGTTTGTTCTCAGGGACAGCGTCCACTTTCACTGTGAAGTCGGTGTCCTTGAGTAGAGTCACTGTAGCGAGAAGGGTCAAGAGCCCCTTTAGTCATTTACTGTGCTTCTTTTGATGTTTCTTCAGAAAACTGAAGGTCTGGTGGTCACACAGAGCGAAGGACTTCTGGCAAGTGTAAAGCAATGAGAAAACATCAGTTCACGGGCCCAGCAAGGTGGAGTGGGTCTGGTAAACTGATGATGACCAACTCCGGTTGATAGTTAACACAGCGTTACTGTGAGGGTCCACTTACACCCACGTGTTTTCCAGTAAATACAGAAGACACTGTAAGTGTCTTTTCTCTCCCTTACAGTTTTCTCAATAACATTGTATTTTCTCCAGGTAACTGTAAGAATACAGTATATAATACTTAAAACCTACAAAATATGTGCCTACCGACTGCTTACCTTATGTTAAGACTTCCCATCACCAGTCGCCTATTAGTAATTACATTCTGTAGGATTCAAAACTGACACACGGGTTTTCAACATCACGGGGACTGGAGGCCTTCACCCGGCACTGTTCAGGGGTCAACTGTCTATTAAAATGGAGGAGAGTGAGTCCTCTTTTGAAGGAAGTGTGTATTGCATGATAAGAATTAAATCAAAAGCAAATCTGGGATGACGTGTCTACAGGGTCAGTGGGGACACTGGCCAATCGCCACGATATTGTAATAATCTGATTGCCAATGAGTGGCAAGTGCCTATGAGTACCCAGATTGTACTGAGTGTACCTTCATGTTAACGACCCTTTATTTCTTTCCAATTAAATTAGAGAGCAAGTTCCATGTTTTGATGTGTCTATTCTCTTCGGGTTGGTCCAGCAGCCAGGAGAGCTCCGACATGGGAGTGGAGCGAATTAAGACTTGGGAGGAAGGCAACCCAACCCAGTTATTTCTAGCATCCCTCCTTTTATGAAGTAAAGGAGTGGCTCTTTACTGGGATTCTGCTGCTGTCAGAAAAGCCCTTAAGATAGTTAAAAATTAAGAAAAAAAGATTTCTTAAAAGTTTTATCATTCCAAAGTTAGGGCATAAATTTAGAGCACAAGATAATAAATAAACCTAAGTCATAAATACTTACAGGCAAGAAATAATTAAGCCTCAATCTCAGATTAAAATAAAGCAAAACACCACAGCAGGCAACCATTACTCTTAGGGATTTTAGCTTTTGATGATGATGATGATGATGATGAATAAAAAATCCAACTTTGGTTCAAAACTAGTTTTTGAACATCATGGAAAAAATAAACGTTAACAAAATTTGGTGATAATAAGGAATTCTGTGACCGAGGTGAAGAGTAACATTTATATTTCCTGTTTAGAGAAGAAGGTATACTAATGCACTCAGATGTCAAATCGCCATTTAACAGAAAGGAAACCTCAGATTTAGTTTTTCTTTTCTTTTATGCCATTCATGCAATAATTTGCAGACAGGTTTTTACAAGCCTTTTTCTCATTTTATAATTAGGTTCGCTGACACAGAACAAATTTGTAAAAATTTTCACACATTTCACTGCTCCTTCCAAATACATTAGTTGCAAGTAGCATAAACCCAAGCTCACTTCCCTTTGTATTTTTGTACTTATTTTACACTCTCAAATATGTCTTTTGTTAGCTTCTATCCCTTTCTGGCACAACAAGATATTTCTATTTTAAGACCTTTATCTTGTACCAGCTAGAATATTTTGGTAATATTATATTTTAGGCTACGATAAAATAGATGGGAAAGATATAGAATAGTATTAAAACCAAAATTGTCAAACTAATCCAATTTGCCTGTGGATTCACCTTGATTAAAAATATTACCTGAACTTTTTCCACTTTTTTGCACCAAATATTAAAAACTCTTTGAAATTTGCTCAAATTGGTACTGAAGTTTTCCCAACCATTTTTCCATATTATCAAATTTGCTTCTTCTTTTTTTTTTAACTTTCTTTGCTTGCATCTTATTCATCAAGACCATGACTTACAGCTAAACAGTGTTTCCTTCTGATTTAAGCAAATATTTAAAACGTCCAAATCTGGGGTGCCTGGTGGCTCCATCAGTTAACCATCCAACTCTTGACTGTGGCTCAGGTCATGATCTCAGGGCCGTGGGATCGAGTCCTGTGTTGAACTCCACATTCAGCAGGGAGTCTGCTTCTCTCCCTCTGCCCCTCTCCCCAAGCTCGCTCTTTCTCTCTCCCTCAAATAAATAAATACACCTTTAAAAATAAATGAATAAATCACATGTCAAAAGTTGACAGCTTGAGGTGTTTGAAATTCAGCTTCTCTTTTCTTTTTTTTATTTAGTATTTAGAAATACTTGAGGTCACTTACATTTATGTAAATGCTTTGCAGGATATCTAAAACAAATCAGACGAGAAGCTCTGTTGAAGTTGTGAAATCTTATAAACCCTCCCCTTTTTTTTTTTTACTGAAGCTAGGAGAAGGTATCAATGTGTTTGCTCAGAAATGCATTTCAGACAAATACAGCTAAAGAATGCGGTCTGGTCCTGGGCAAGCTCTGGAGCGGGACGAGGTGTTTGTAGATCAGCACATCATGCTGGGCTGCTCTTTGTCCCACATTTTGCTGGGCTGCCGTGGAAGTTAGAGGTGCAAATTTAAAGTCTGTCTGTACCCCGCTGTCAGCCCTGTTTCTCCCCTTCATGGGCTGACTTGCTCATCTGAGTG
The DNA here is from genome assembly GCF_030435805.1 of Mustela lutreola. Taxonomy (NCBI): domain Eukaryota; kingdom Metazoa; phylum Chordata; class Mammalia; order Carnivora; family Mustelidae; genus Mustela; species Mustela lutreola. The sequence continues at coordinate 4,205,890 of NC_081294.1, read as the reverse complement.
TTGGCTCAGGGCTTCTGTTCCGTGAGAGGCAAGAGGTGGTCACTCACCGGGACCCTATGGGAGTCTCAGGAAGCCAGGAAGTCCCAGACACCCTGGAACTGGCTTCCTCCTGCACCCCACATTCACGGCCAGTCCCTCCATGGCTAGCACACAAGGGAAAATCCTCTTCTGTATCTCCTTCTTGTTCTGCAAGCCATGTAAAAACCAGCATCAAAACTCCCCAGTCACTCGTCAAGAGAAATGTAGACTCGCAGAGTCATTGGTCCTTTATTGCTTAAAACGTCCTGGACTTGTCCTCCTTCCCAGATGGGAGAGAAGTTTTCTTTTTGGGTGACTCCAGATCCTGGTGGTGTGCTACAAAGACAAACCTAGAGGCTTCTCTCAGTTGTCGGAGGATAAGGTACATCAACCTGGTGGTGGTGGGGGGGTGACACGAATGAAAAGGTGTGATTTTCCTTGTCCTTATAGAAACAATAACTTGGGACCCAGTAGCAAGCAGATGCTTGTTCCAAATACCAAGATATCAGAGTCCCCAAGACACATGAACCAAAAAGCCAAATGCACACTTGCACGTACACACCCATACACACACAAACACCGTACAGCCTGTCCTTCACCACCCAACAGATGGTCAGACTGTAAGCTTCCCGGTGGTGTGGAAGGGACTGGGCTTCAAATACAAGTGGAGCCAGCTGGGCCAGGAACCTGACTGAATCCAGAAATAGAATAGAACGAGAGCCAAGAGGAAAGACGGAGAGAGACAGACTGAGGGAGGGAGACTGAGGACAGAAATACAAGCTCTTGAAGGCCATGTGGGATTGTCCTGGGGAGTGAACACCCCCGTGGGCCCGCAGCGTGCACAAGCTGACAAGGCACTCTGCTCTGGCAATGCGAGTTCAGTGTAGTGCATTCCTTTAGGGCCGTCTGGTCCGCAAATGGCAGTGGAAATCTCCGTTGGTAGAGCAGGACTCCAAAAGAAGAATTTTAGCAGACCTCCAGCAAAGACGCTTCCTGAAGAGAGGTGCAGGGAAGTCTAGTCCTCTGAAGGTTTTGCTCATTTCATGACAATAATAAGAAGAAAACCCGTAACCTGGAGTGGAATGACACATGCGCACGTCCCCAAAGTGAGCAAGCCGGCAGTCTTTTCGTGGTGGAAAAACAGCAATCTTCTCTCCCAATGATGGTGTTTTTTAAAATTATTCTTAACATATACTGTATTGTTTGTTTCAGGGGAACAGGCCTGTGGTCTGTGATTCATCAGGCTTACACAGCTCACTGCCCTCTCCGTAGCACACCCCTCCCCAGTGCCCATCCCCGCCGCCCCAGCCCTACCCCCCACTCCCGTCCAGCAGCCCTCAGTCTGTTTCCTGAGATTAAGTTTCTTATTTTCCCGATGACTGTATCCGTGAGGGGCCTAGTACATCTCTGACATCCCTGCCAAAGTCTGGTTTAAAGGACGTGTCACCGGCTCGCCTGGGAGGCTCAGTCGTTTGTGCCTCTGACTCCTGATTTTGGCTCAGGTCATGATCTCAGGGTCGGGAGACCGAGTCCCATGTTGGGTGTGGAGCCTGCTTAACATTCTCTCTCTCCCTCTCCCCCTGCCCCTCCCCCTCCTCTCTCTCTATGAATTGATAAAATAAATAAATAAAGGTGTTGTCATTTTCCTTTTATTGTCTGAACATGAGATGTGATGTGTCTATGGCTTTGCTTCCACAACGAGAAACCAGAAAAACAGGCAGAGTCACACCAGGGCAGGTCCTGAGGCCCAGGCTAGCAAATCTGGGCTTGGCTGAGTGAGCAAGGGTGAGGGGCTGGAGCAGGACGGGGTCTGCCCCTGTTAGAGGCCCGATGGGCTGGGCCGTGAGAGGCTCTGCGCCCCAGTTCACAGGCAGACATGGCTTGATGCCCTCTGGACGGAGAGAGTGAGCAGCTGAGACAGAGTATCCGGCTGCACTATCAGAGCTTCCAGTTGAGGCAGAAATGACTGCTTTATGTGGTCAAAGCTACATCTGGCCAAAGGGGAGGGCGCAGAAAAACAAGAACACAGGCCACCGTCTTTCATGGGTCACAGCCCGCCAGCCTGGGAGGCAGAAACTCTCTCTCCCTGCAGGTGTCAGCCTGTGTGGATCACACAGGTCCTCTGGGGGGATTTCTGGGGAAGCCCATGCACACTCACACCTCACCGAGCCCCTGGATATCTAGAACACTGGACAGACTCTACCCGCTCCCTGAGTCTATCTGGAATGAGTTAGACCCATTGCTCTCCCAACCGGAAGCTCGAAATTTACCAGTCGTTCTGCAAACAAAGGACGCACGCTGCGAACTTTACCACCCATCCCCTGAAGTTAACTTTTCTATGAAGATATTCCAAATACCTCCTCAGTTTAAAGTGGAAATTGGAAAAAAAAAAAAAAAAAAAAAAGATTCTCTAATCCATATCATAAAATAGACGAGCAGGGCCCCAGGGAATTTTTGTATTGACTTGTTGAGATGTCAAGATATTTTCTGATGAAGTCAATCAAATGATTTGAAATCCTTGTGCATTTTGTGTTACACAGATGTAATCGCAATCTGGGGGCTCCATTTACGTGGAATACGATACGCAGTCAGAACAAACGGGCGTGATTGACAGCACTGAGCAGATTCATTGTTCAATTTCATCGATATCCTCCTCGACTGAAAAGACAAGATTCGGTGTTTAAACTTAACTCCCATAATCGTGATTTATGATGTTCCTTGGCCCTAAAGAGAGGGCATGCATATGCCGTTTATAACTGCAGCCACCACAACATAAATAACTTCCACTTCTACTGCAGGTGTCCAGGGAAATCAAAGACTGATTTGCCGTATTATTTTATGCAGGCAAATGTAACAGCAATGCTAACTATAAACAGAAAATAATTTTGGTAAACCTGTTGCAAATGCCTTAGCTCATGGATGATTTCAGCCCCTGAATCTATCCTGTCTTTGGGGATCCCAGGAGGTGGTGTCCGGTTCTCCTCACTCTGAAATAATATTGTCACTTACAACTTAGGAGGTAAATTGTAGCCGACAAGGCAGTCCTCCCCAGCAAGTGGGGTGGTGCGTGAATAAGGTATTTTCTCCAAGAGCCACCAAGACCTCTGCGGCATCCAATAATATTTTATTTATAAGCCTGTCACTGTCAATGTCAGAAAAGCTTAATGGAATGGAGCACTCAGATGCTGACCGTACTGGAAGTTACAGAGGCCTGGGCACCCGTGCGTACTGCTCTCCGTGTTAACAGTAATGAGTTCTGTTGGGTCTGCCGGCAGGGCTGGACCGCAGTGCGCCTGGGTCTCCACGTGTGTGCAGGAGGGGTTCCGTCTCCTCCCAGGCGAGAGATGATGGCTCCGGGACCTCTGCCTTCTTTACTCCTACTGCAAACACTGAGCCTGCCCGGTTCTGTGTCTGCAGAATATAAAACAGAGCATTGGACTCAGTCTCTCGTCAACATCCTGTGTTAGAAATTCCATTTGGAAGAGTGAATCACAAAGCTTTCGGTGCTGGTTCCTCCTCGCCATGCCGAGTCCTTCATGTTAACTCTTGCGCTGACTTTGTGAAACTGACCACAAGGGGGTTCTCAAGGACGCCCCTGGGCCCCGGGTGTGGCCGCCACTGTGGGATCCAGGACGTGGCACAGAGGCTAATGTGCAGGAAAGCCTCACTGCCCCAGCTCAACAAGCCGAGCGGAGGGGCCGGCAGGTGCCACTCTCTGGGCGCTCTCTGAGCTTGGGGGAGCAGCCACTGGAGGGGCTCGAGCTGGAATGGGAAACCCTGTGATTTTCAGCTGCATTCAGAGCCCTGGGGGTCACATGACCTGCCCCCCCCCCCCCGGCTCCTCCTGCCCTCTATGGACCCCCACTTATGTAAGATGTCACCAGGCACCTGACATGAAGCTGCCTGAGGGCAGAGTCTGTGTTTCCCGCCCTGGGGATTCAACACGGCTCAGACCCTGACGCAGGAGGCTCTGGTGCCCCCTGTTGAACGACCGGAGCCCCTGACCCTGAAGGCGCCCTGAGACTGAAGACAATGGGTGGATGGAGGTCAGGGAGCGGAAGTGGGGGGGAGGGGGTGAGGAGAGACAGAGACGGAGACAGGGACAGGGAGGGAGCGAGAGAGAGAGGGACTGCGTGGAGATTAAGGCTAACCCTGGTCTCACCACGTGACAGTAAGGAGTTACTCCTGCAGCCCGAGTCACTCCTGTGGCATGCGTGTCCCACGCTCTGAGCTCCTGCCGCATGCCTGTCGTGTAACAGGAGACCTTCTGCTGACCAAAGCCAAGGGTCATGCAGCCAGAGCCACAGATGCGCAGAAAGCTGGAGGACGACGAAGGCAAGTCAGACAGGGGACATTCTGGTGAGGTGCTCCCTCGGGGAGGAGCCGACAGACACGGAGGGAGGCCACTGCCGTCCACTTGCAGGACGGCAGCCCGCTGGGGAGAGCGGGAGCACGGCTGCAGGAGCCAAAACGTGCGGCAGGGACGTCATGCTGCTCAGCCCACTAAAGGCCCTGCCAATTTTATTAAAAATCAAGGAACTATATTAGCCATTTTATTTAGTTTAAAGATTGCATAAATCCCAAAGAGTACAGTGCTGCAACGAATTCGGATCATTTAACTGCAAGCCACTGGCTTGTGAACTGTGCAGGTCAGCCCCGGGGCCCGAAGCAGCTCTTCATGAAGTCTGTTCGCAGCAAATCTCACAGGGACGCTGGGACAACGTGGTCCCCACGCAGTAGCCCGGGTGACCCCTGTGAGGCAGGACGTCCAGGAAGCTCCCACGTGATGTTGAGCCTGTTGCCCACTCTGAGGGGCTTCTTGACGGAGGGTCCAGCGCAGTCCTGGGTTTCCCCCCCCACCAGCCTCCCATCTTGGGTTCTCGTGCACCACCTTGTAGCCTCGGGCGGGTCAGCAGATGGCTGTGTGTCCTGGGAACACAGTGACTATAACAGAGGTTATGTCCCAGAGCTTGTAGGAGGATTGGCTGAGATGATGTAAGCACAGAGTTTTGGACACTTCTCAGCACACAGAAGGGGCCTCAGAAGGTCGCCTGTCCCCCTTGTTCTTGCTGACGTGCTTCGGAAGCCCCCTGTGCCCCAGAACCCGGCTTCATGAGCCAGCGTGCTGGGAGAAGAAGCTGGAAGGTGGGAAGGTCAGCCCTCCAGGACAGTAAACCTCCCTGGGCTCCTGGCAGCAGGGTCGCCGGGACCCTGGCCACTTTCCCTGGGCAGACACTGAGTCCTTCATTCACTGCCATCCTCTGCCTGATCTCAGCGTAAGCCGTGACTGTAATACCACTTTGAAACCGGTAAGTGACTCCCTGAAGTTTCCTTGCCACTATTGACCTATCTTGTGGGTCTCCCTGAAGACACTGTCCAAAAGGACGACACACCCACAGCTCTTTGTTGTGTTGGAGAAATGAAGGGATCCCGGCAGAACGACATCTCTCAATCTTCATATTGGTGACTGTTTCTCAGCTGGTTCAGCTCGTTATCTTACAATGATTTTTATCATACTAGTCTGAGGGGAAGGTTTACTGACTTAACTCTAAATTTCGGGGTATGTCTCTTTTTGAACCAGGCATACCAACTGTCCCTGGACACAAGGAACAGAGTACTGAGTAGCTATTATGTTTCTGCATATTAGGATTGCAACAATGAAGCCATCTTGGCAAACTTAATAACAGATAAGATCTATCATGATGCAACCATTTCCCAGGGCTGGTTTCATTCCTGTTTCCAAGAGAGCTGCTTCATGCTATTAAAGATGGCTGTGCGTGGTGGTGGGAAGAAAGGAGAGAGTCTGAGTGGTCACCCACCTACTGTCCTTCTTCCTGTCACAGATAAAAGGAAATGGGGCCAATAACTTAAATACCTTGTCCAAAGTCTCCGGATTTGGGTGTCATCTTTGACATACGTGTAGGCAGAAATGTGGCAAGCATGAGGCTAGATGGGACGGCTCACCCACTCACTCTCAAGAACTGACCTCAACAAAAATGCCTGACTTTATAGATGAATGGCTCCAATGCGGGTAACAAATCTGGTCTTTGTATTGAGATAATATGTAGCAGATTTGGACTATCTGAAGACCTCTGCAGCCGAGCCCAAGGACAGCTGCTCCACACCCCCGCTTGGGTGGGAAATGAGGAATGAGAGTGCGTCAGAGGGGCTGGTGCCCAAAAAAGCCTTCAGAAGCCACATGGAGACCAGGATCTGCAAATCCTCCCTACTCAGCAGGCAACGTGTTTCATCAGAACAGATCCTGATTAACTCAGAAAGAAGAGTCTGGCTCTTTTTTTTTTTTTTTTTTTAAATCAGAAAACCTGGCAGAAAGCCCGAGGGAATAATATATGAGGAGGTGATGACTTTCTTGCCGGCCAGACAAGAGCACACGTTCCCTCCGATGGCCGCTCAGTCCATTAGTCCAGACATTGAACACAGCTGAAGACTGGCTGAGAGGAGTCGGAGGTCTCTCCAGTGCCTGGGGGATGCTTTTCCGCCGCTGCTGATGTGTTCGAGGCTTCCTGTGTCGGTTTCGGTAATGAGGAGCAATCGCAAGGAAACCACCAAGCTGAATTCAGATAATGTGATTAGTCGACAGCAATAAAATGCAAATGCACTGGGGAGATGGGAAGCTACCCTGAGTGTCTTGAGGAAAGTCAATCAAACGTAAGTAGGAGGACTCAGAGTCCACGCTGCTGGAACACTGAAAATTAGCTCAGGAGAAAAGGCACGATAGGATCCAGTTTTCAGAGAGATCATGGCTCCCAACAGAGATTAAATCAACCGGAGGGAAGGTGTCCTGTTCAGACTCCATGTCCTGCAGCTGGCACGTTGACGTGTCACAGACTGGGTGGCTGAAGACATCGGGAGTTCACTGCCTCGCGGTTCTGGAGGCCAGAAGTCCAAGATCAAGATGTGGGCAGCCCGCACGCCCTCCCAGGCGCTGGATGGATCCTTTCCTCTTCTCAGCCTCTGATCGTGGCTGCAGAGCCTGGCCCTCCTGGCTTGTCGCCCCATCACCGCCTTCATCGTCATGTTCCTCTTCAGGCCTTCACGTCGTCATCCTCCGGGGACACCAGCTGTAGCCTTGAGGGTGTCTGAGCTCCTGGACTGCAGGGATCCTGTTTCCAAACAGGATCACATTTTAGATGTTGGATGTTAGGGATTCGTCACATCTTTTGGGGGGAGATAATGCAACCCTCATACCAAGGAAGGTGTTCTGTGGTACAGGCACGTTGCCTCTTCTAGGCTCTCTTGAAGTCCGCTTAAGTTGCACTTGCTCAGTGTTCTTTCCTGGTAACTGTTCAGGGTCTATGCTTCCGGGAGGCCTGGTGAGAACCTTCTTAAGCGTATCTGTGGCAGCTGTCTGGCCACCGACATGAGAAACTCACTATCCCGGCAGGTCTCGGGGCCAGAGAAGCATCCAAGATGTCTCTTTGTTAGTGAGCAGCTGAGTCGGGACCAGCAAGTTAGAAATGACAAGGCCGGGCCTGGGGAAGTGACGGGGCTTTGAGCTTCTAGCCGGGAGGCGTTCTGTCATCAGATTTGCTATGGGTGTGGATGTGTGCGTGCGTGTGTGTGTGTGTGTGTGTGTGTGTGTGTGCATGTGCCCCTGCAGGACAGGGACAAGCAGGTATATTTAAATACGTGACTTGGTAGCTACAAGTGCACCTGGCATGGGGGAGATCTGATTTACTCTAGGCTTGCTCCTTCTTGGACACTATGGCTGACTGCTCTCCCGATGCTGCTCTTTCCGTCCCCATGACTGACTGACTTTGTAACTCGAAGTTTGTATCTTTTAATCCCCTTCATCGAGTTCTCCCATCCACACCCCCTCCCCCGACCTCCCGTGTCCCTCTGGCAGTGTTGGTGTGTTCTGTGCATTTAGGAGTCTGTTTCTGGTCTTTAGTTTGTTTATTTGTTTTGTTTCTTAGATCCCACATATAAGTGAAATCATACAGCGTTTGTCTCTCTAACTGCTCTCAGTCAGAAAGCCTCTTGGTCCAGCCAGACAACCCCGACATGTCCTGAGTGTTAGAATATGGGAGATGGAGGCGGCCACCATGTGAGGGTCCCTGTGTTAGTAGGACATAGAGGGAAATAGGCAGAGTGGCTGCTGATCCCAGGAACCCTGATTCTAGCTTCTGCCTTTTCCAGCCTTGGGGATGTCCCGGGGAGAGGGGGTCTTGGCGGGCATGCGACACACATAGGACACAAGGCAGAGGTCTAGCCCCCCCCCCCTCCGAAGCCCCGCTGGCCCTCTCTTCTTCCACTGTCCTTCCTGGTGCCTGGAAGACCCCCGGAGGACTGGGCCGGCTGGACACTTCTTCCCTCAGGATGGTATCGAGCACCCTAAGGTCCTCCCCCAGTTTAGAGGGGAAACGCGAAATGCACGGCTGGGTTGCCAGTGTGGAAGATGGTCTCCGCTGCGACCTGATGTCCGGAGGCATCAGGGAGAAAAGTAACCGACAGATGGGGATACAAAGAATGCAACAGCAAAGCAAACATAAAGGGAACCGAAAGATTGATTTAAAAAAAGAAAGGATGAGTCTGTGTGTCCGACTAAGTGGCTTGGCTCCAGCCAAGGGTCCTCCACGCGCCCAATAGTCAGTGCACGATGTGTGGGTGCGCTCTGGCCGCGGAGTCCAGAGGTCGCAGCGGAGACCATCTTCCACACTGGCAACCCAGCCGTGCATTTCGCGTTTCCCCTCTAAACTGGGGGAGGACCTTAGGGTGCTCGATACCATCCTGAGGGAAGAAGTGTCCAGCCGGCCCAGTCCTCCGGGGGTCTTCCAGGCACCAGGAAGGACAGTGGAAGAAGAGAGGGCCAGCGGGGCTTCGGAGGGGGGGGGGCTAGACCTCTGCCTTGTGTCCTATGTGTGTCGCATGCCCGCCAAGACCCCCTCTCCCCGGGACATCCCCAAGGCTGGAAAAGGCAGAAGCTAGAATCAGGGTTCCTGTCTAATCCGGCTGTTTATTTGATAAGGCTGCTGTTCGCTGCCCTGTGTCCAAATCGAAGCATTCACCATGGTCAGGACAGCAGCCCTTTCGGGGAAAGAGCACAATGTGCTGCCTCAGCAGGTCGGGGTGGGGGGAGGCTTTCTTGCTCCAGAATTAGACTCCCAGACAAAATCTCCCAGAGACAGATAAAACCGTGGCCTAGGGGGTGCTTTATTTGGTTATATTCAATGTGTTCAGCTCAAATTTATCTAATAATTTGCAGTATTTAAACCCCGTTCAGGGGGCTCCTGGGGGGAGCTCAGTCCATTGAGGGTCTGACTCCAGGTTTCAGTTCAGGTCACGATCTCCAGCTTTGACTGAGCCCTGAGTGGGTCTCTGTGCTCAGTGGGGTGTCTGCTTGACAGTCTCCCCCAGCTCTCTTTCTGTTTCTCTCTCTCAAATAAATAAATATATCTTTTTAAAAAATTCAGGATCAACAAACTTTGAAAGGCTATATCAGGGTTATCAAAGCACCTAAAGAAAGCAGATTGAAAGGTATTTGTGGGTCTTAGATCGTGAGGCGGTTTACTGGGCTCCCACTTGGAGCAGGCTTGGATTGCCTACTTCACTCCGGACAAAATCTAACACTGAGGTTTCCGAATAACTTCTCGGTTGAGGACATCCTTAGACTTAATTTCCCGAAGCTTTTGGTGAAGCCCAAGGCATTGGGAGGTTTCTGAGGCCAGCCAGGGTTGGGGTGTCCAGGACCAGTGGGTGGGCGTTGGGATCCCAGTTTCCCATACCGTAACTGTGCCTTCTTTTCTACCCATTTTCAGACTTGAAGGTATCTGCTCAGAGGCAGACTTCCCACAAACCTTTCACAATTACCTAAATAAAGATGGAGTAAAAGTTTTATTTTCAGGATCACCTGGGTGACTCAGATGGTTAAGCAACGGCCGTTGCCTCAGGTTATGATCTATGAGTCTTGGGATCGAGTCCCACACTGGGTTCCTTGTTAGTGGGGAGTCGGCTTCTCCCTCTCCCTCTGCCTCTCCCCCTGCTCATTCTCTCTCTCTTTCTGTATCTCAGTGTCTCAAATGAATAAATGAAACCTTTAAAAAGAAAGTATTCTCAGCCTGTTTTAAAGGTAACTCTCATCTCCCGGGCTCATCCCCTGTCAGTCCGCGCGTGACCTGACGATGGAGAAGTGCAGGTGGTTCACCTTCTCTAACGCTGTCAGTGTACATAAGTTGTTATTTTATTGTGGGACCCACAACTCTAGTTTTATTTTAAATATGTGAAAAGCAATCTTAAAAGCAAAGAATACTAGAGTTGTTTTTGGAAAATAATTCAACACAGTCTTCTCACTGGTAAGTCATTAAAAGACAAAGAGAAGTCCATCTAGAATAGCTTCTTCAGGGCTCTGCAGCCACTGGAAAGCAAAGCAAATTAACATTCACCCTTGCTCTCAAGCAGGACACTGTAGACGCCCTCACTTGCTCTTCCGGTCGTTCACGGAATGTTCATGCCTCCGTTTTCTCTTTCCTACTAATCTAACTGTTTGGAATCGCCTTTTCTCTTGCTTAAGCCACACATTATTGAAGATCCTGCTCAGTTATCGTCTTAGGAGGACCGTCCATAGCTTGAGCCCTTCTCCACTCTGCTCCCCATGGACCTCTGCCTGGTGCACCGTGGAGCTCCACATGCCCAGCATCCTGTGTCACGGCTGGAATTCTATTCCACAGACACTAATGAAGGAGCCCCAGGACATTTCAGAGAGTCTCCTGGGCTTTCTTTTGGAATTAAGTAGAAAATGCCTTTGTAGCTCTGATGAGATTCATTTATCCCGTCTATTACTCCATGAGAATATGAGTCCTTAAAGAAAGAGACATGCCTTCTTGATCCTTCATTCTCCTCCTCCCCCCATTACTCCTCTTGGAACGGATATAGAATAATAGGTACTCAATAGTTGTTGGCTTTTTTTAGCTTAAATAGCATTGATCATGGTTTTATTTTTCATACAAGGTATTCTTTTCTGCTAGAACAATGCCCCACCCACTCCCCAAGATCTGCTTCCCTAATTCCTGGCAGGTACTTTGCAGGTGTGATTAAGGTTACCAGCCTCGAGCTGGGGAGATTATCCTAGATTATCCTACTGGGCTCAATCTAATCTTATGAGCTCTTTAGATCAGAGAACCGTTCCTGGCTCTGGTCAGGGACAGATACAGTGACAGCAGAAGGTCAGAGAGCTGTCACATGAGGACTTGATCCATCATTGCTGGTTTGAAGCCAGGAGGGAAGCAGGAACCAAGGAACGCAGGAGCCTCTAGAAACTGGGAAACGGGAGGAACAGATTTTTTCCTGTATTAGTTTCCCAGGAATGTTATAACCAGTGACCATATATGTGAGTGGCTTAAAGTAATAGAAAATTAATGTCTCACAGTTCAAGAGGCAGAGAGTTCACATTCAAGGTGTCAGCAGGGCCATCATTTCTTTAAAGGCTCTAGGGGAGGATCCTTTCTTGCCTCTCCCAGCTGTTGGTATTGCCGTTGTAGGGGTCAAGGGCAGGGCCCCTGAAGACAGGCCACTGCCATGCAGATTATGCTGAGCTGAAAACAATCATGGTCCAAAAGACTCAGGAAGAATTTTTGGGGGGTGGGGAGAGAGAGAGCATGTGAGCTGGGGTGGGAGGGTGCGGGGAAGAGAGAGGCAGAGGGAGAGAGAGAATCTTAAACAGGTTCCATGCCCAATGCAGAGCCTGACGCAGGGCTCAATCTCACAGGCCCTGAGCTCATGACCTGAGCCGAAATCAAAATCAAGGGTCAGACACTGAACCAACAGAGTCTCTCAGGGGCTCCTCAGGAAGAAATTTTGACCTTCCCCCAACAACTACCTAACAAAATTTAGGTAGAGGACCTGTTCCAAAAAGAAAACCATCACCATAGATAACTCCACTGTAATATGGATCAGGTATGGTGGACGGAGAGGAACCTAGTGAAGCCCATTTGATCCTCTTGCTTCTGAGTGAACCAGCACACAATTCTGTCTTCCCGTGAACTGCATTCCTTCCTTTAGAAGCCCCAGGCCTTGGGCCACTTCCCCTTAGTTCAGGATGGCATATATACAGCATTTTGCCTGACTACCTTTGGAATTGTGTGTATAGATGGGCTCGCCATATGTACAAAATTAAATTTTATTTTCTCCTATCGATCTGTCTCATGTCAATTTGACTCTTAATCCAGCTAGAAGAATCTCGAAGGGCCTACGAGATCTTTCTCCCTCCGTGGGCAGTTCTTGACGTCCCCTGGTGCTCTCCCTCGGGCTCTCCCCATCTCTGTGTTGACCTTGTATAGTGTCATCAAACACCGTATTAAGGCCCATGTTATGCCACTATGACATCACCTTAATTTCCTTAATTACAGCTACAAAGACCCCAACCTTAACCCTAACCCAAAGGGGTCACATTCTGAGGTTGTGAGCAGACATAATTTCGAAGTGACACCATTCTTCCCCAGACGCTGCTAACAGCTTCCAGAAGGAACGCAGCCCTGACAACACTTTGATTTTCATCCAGTAAGAACCATTTTGTATTTCAACTTCCAAAGGTGTAAAACAAATAAAAAAAACCTGTGTTTTGCTCAAGCCACTACATTTGTGGTAATCTGTTCCAGCAGCTGTAGGAAAGTAGCAGGTAGGCTAAGGCCACCAGTCTGTCTTATTATCAACCACGCACATTACAGTTATCCCTGTGCTTTCGTCATCCACCAAGGACAATATATTCTAAAATAGGATGGAGTAGCACAAGTCACTGCCGGTGATCTCTTCAATCAATTCCAACAACGGCAATGCAAAGTGCTGTACAGTTCTCCCGCACTGTCTATTGGTGTTAAAGCGTAGACAACTGTGTTGTTTCCACAAGATCGCAGCTCTGAGACCGCAAAACTGCCTAGGAGCATGTACCATCCTTGGAGCATCTTGGAGCTGATATACTGAGCTCCAGGAAGGGGACAGAGGGACTCCAGCCCTGGGAAAGTTCCAATGTGAAAAACGGGGTCATACTCTCAGGGTAGACCATTCTCATGCCCGCCCTCCCACACCTGCTTGAGAACGCGTGGAACTGGGTCCTTGAGAAGATGACCAAGTCCTGTCCATTGGTCTGTTCCTCCAACCGCATATCCAGCGATCCTGCTGGGTCTTCATGGTACTTTTCCAAAGTTATGATTTTCATCTCATGTTATGTGCTTCAGATATGGGGATTATGACATAGAATCATAATACATTCTTCCAACATGAAATGTTGACCCTCTAAATCACCATTGTCCTCTGTCAAAAATCAGGGGAAATTAATGAGGAGGAATTTGGACTGCATGATGCTATTAGGAGCTAAGGCGATTTTTGTCTTAGAATTTTGGCTCCTCTATATAAATGTGTGTTTATATATGTATACACACACATACACACACAGGATATAGACATAGGATACAGAATGAACCTATACATACGATGACCATATGCCTGTATATATTTTCTGACACGCATCACAGAAATACCACATTGCGAGGTGTCTGTTCGGGTTCAGTGAATTTCTATATTAAGCCCCGCAAATGAGATCAGAACTCTTACCAAATTAGCAAATGCCGAGCAGTGGATAAATCTCATCTTTGACATGCTCTCCTGGGAAGCTTCTCAGCATTTCACCATGAAATGAGCAGCTAGATAATTTCCAGAGCGAGCCCGATCTTTCCGTGTGTCCCCACCAAAGCATGCAGCAATATTCATCCTGGGTAGATCGATGGTGTGGTTTGTTGGATGGTGTAGGAAGAAAGGAGACAGACAATAATAGGCAACACTCATTGTGGTGGCTTCCAGACCCGGTGACAGAAGGAGGCACAGCCTGTGTCGGCGGCAGCCCTAGGAACGTCCTTGGCCCCAGGAAGCTTACAGGGCTCGGGTCTCTCTGAGGCAAGAGCTGTTGCAAAACTAAATTTCAGTGCCAACTCAATGCATGGCAGCATCGGCGCCTTGGGGCTGCGAGTGGAAAACCAGGTGACAGAAATTAATGTCCCCATGCTTGCCTGTCTGGAAGCTAGTTAGCACGCTGAAAGATTGCCAGGTCTTCCCTTCAGGCTAAGACTCGTGCCGTGTTAGCCGGCTTCTCTGGCTGGGCTGCCCCAAATTTCCAGACTGACAGGATTATCACTGGTGCCCCTCGATGAGAAAGTGACTCAGTGGTGATGACTGCCCCACGCCCCATGGTCAAAGGCCCAGCCATCCCACGAAGACCGTCCAAGTGCTGGGCTCCAAGCCTGGAGGGCTCCCCTGGCCAGGACAAGCGTTCGGGGCCCAAGACACACCTCCAGGGTTTGCTCTGCCTTTGTATGTGCCGTTGACAAACACGGAGGTACTTTTGGATTCTCTCCTCCTGCTTCACACAGAGATGACATTTCTCTGAGTATCCCCTAATTATTTCCCCGAATGATTTGTTAGTGAGTTCCCTATGCAACAAAGCCGTGAAAATACGGTAACCACCGTAAATCTTTCTGCCAAAGCCCGGTGAATTATTGCTATCGGAGCATTTGTGTCTCAAACATAAAAACCAAGAATCCCTCCTCCTCCCTCAGTAGATCAGAACGTAATGTCTCAGGTCCTTGGGAGCAGCAGGCCGTGGAGAAGCACCCCCTTGTCCAGGTCCTGGAGTGCGGCGATGTGGGGGAACCAATGACACTCTCCCCTCATTTCTCATCCTGTGGGAGGCCCAGGTCAGGGGAGCATCACCAGACTTCGACTTTGGGCAGAGAAACCTGCCATCTGCTTCTTCATCCTCCAGGATGAATAATCCAATTATTGCCAGATAGGTTTCTCACCAAAATTGATTTTAATTTGCTCTTACAGGAAGTGGGCCCAGCAGACTGAGCGTGTATGCATTAACAAGTCTCGTCAAGAAACACTGAGAAAGAGGCCTTTAAAATAACAATCACTAATATTAATCTCGGGCCTTGTATTGGGAGATTTGCACCACAACCCAGGCATTGGTCTTACTGATCTTGACTGAGCTTCGTAAGCACCTCGGGGGAGCAGGAGGCAAACAGGCTTACCTCTGCGTTCTGATCAAGAGAGGACCCAGCAGAGCAGGGCTGCCCCTGCAGGGCTTCTGGGGCTGGAGACCCTGGTCCACCACCCTTCAGGGCTTCCAGCAGGCTGGTGTCTGCTCAAATTCGGACTTGCGGCGTGACATGAATATTCATGAGACCAGCCACTTACCCTCGGAGCAGCTTATCCCGTTGGTGCCAACACTGTCAACAGCTTCCAGGCTTTCAATTCAACTTTGACGTTATTCAGTCCTTTGATTCTTTTTGTTAAAGGTAACGCTGTTCATAAAAGGGCCCGAGTGCTTAAATAATTTGAGGATGGGAATGTGAAATTAGAAGACCCTGAATTTATGGTCACAGGAGTGGAAGACATCAGCTCCCCGGGAAAACAAAGGCCATAAATACCAATATCAGACAAGAATCCCAGGCTCTCCCTTCCTCACTAGGGCGTTTCAGACTCAGGATGTAACGATCAGCAAGACCGAGTTCTGGTAATTAGTCCTTTACCCGTGGAAGATGGCAGCTTCATTATTTGCAAGCCTTTAATGTCTAATTATTTACAGAACATTTAGTCGGAGGTGGAGAGACCATGAAAGAGACACATGACCTTCAGGTTCCTTGGAAAGCCAGCTTCCCAGCAGGGGGAGCCTGAACAGGCCTGCTCACAGGAAATCCCAGTGGTTTTTCATTCAAACCAGTGCACAGCGTCAAACTGAATGATCTCCCAGCCAGGGTGGAGGGGAGTTCTGGGGGACAGTCCCTTCGATTGTGTGCTACTCTGATGTTTTATAATGACCGTTTTTCAGCATCACCTTCAATGTTGCTGACAAGTATCAAATAAAGGACACAAAGAAAACGTCTCTTTTAAGGTTTGGGAGCTACTGTTTGTCCCACTCTGCTATTTTCAGCTCAGTACGCAGGCTCTGTGTGTGGGAGGGCATGATGCATGAGAACAGGCAGACGGAGAGTTTCTCTACCTCCTCACCGTTAGCTCCACACTAAAACCTAACAGTGTGAGATGCTAGAACAAGGAAGGTTAAGAGACAGGTATGGCTGTGATCACGAGTATTCGTCAACAGCTTTATTGAGTGATAGCTCACATGCCATAGAATTTACTCGCATGAAGTGTGCAAATTCAGAGATTCTGGGCCATTTCACGGACAGGTACACTATCACCAGAGCAATTTTAGGACATTTCCATCACCCTGGAAAGAAACCCCTCCCTCCTCCTCCCCCGCCCCTGCCAACCACCAGTGTCCTTAACGTCTCCACAGATTCGCCTGTCCTGGACATGTCATATGAAGGGAACCGTATCGTATGTGTCCTTCATGACTGGCCTCTTTCACTCAGAAGCATGTTTCTAGGGTTCACCATGTTCTAGCACCGATCCTGGCTTTGTCCCTTGTTATGGCGCCATGACATCCTGTCACATGGCTGGACCACAGTTGGTTTATCCTTCTGTCCTTTGATGGGAGTCTGGGCTGCTTCTACCTTTCAAGTATAATGGATTAGTGTACAAGTTTCTGCATGGACACGCTGTTTCATTCTTCTTGGGGAGACACCGTGACATGGAATTGCTGGGTCATGTGACAACTCCATGTTTAACTGTTTGAGGAACTACGGGAGTGTTTTCCAGAGCCCTAGCACTTCACATCCACCCCCACCCCCAGCAGGGTGTGGGAGCTTCGAAGGATCATTCGGGTTTGCAGGTTCACACTTTCATTCTACATCACCCGTCCTGGCCACCCCAACCTCTCTGGGTGGGAGTAGAGCCACCAGGCACCCAACCTCTTGGTCCTCCTCCTCACCAAACCTTCCTCTACACACCTGGGGCTCGAGTCCTTCAAAGCAGAGCAGAACTGCCACAAGCAAAGCCCATCGCCGTCCAGAGGCTCTCGTTGCTCACATACCGGGGCCACTCCAATGATTCTTCCTTTTTAGGTAAAGGACAGCCCTCGCAGCACCCACATACGACCTGGGTTTGCCAGCGTGACTGCGTGTTTTTCCTCTAACTGGCTCTGGGTGGTAGAGCGCAGCCCAGGCTTCCAGCGGGCAGAGCTCCCTTCCCCTCCCAGCTTAGCCAGTTCTGTGCCACAGGGCTGCGGAGTCAGCCTTGCTGCCTTACTCAGCTCATCCATACCAGTGCTGCAGAGAAAATGAAATAGGACATGACCTACACCAGGTAAATACAGCGCGTGAGCCTGCCCCCTTCCGCGCTTCCCCCCCTCCAGCTCCTTCTCTCCCGCCTCCCCCACCCTCCTCACCCTCCTTCCCTCCCTCTTTTCCTTCCTTCCGTCCGTCCGTCCGTCCGTCCATCCTTATTCCCTTCCTCTGTGAATGTGAGATCACACAGATCAATCGACTTCTTCAGCTGTCTCAATGGAAAGAGGAAGAGTCCGGACTTACCCGCTGATGTTTTAATTAAAACTCTAGGGGCGCCTGGGTAACTCAGCCATTAAGTGTCTGCCTTCGGCTCAGGTCATGATCTCAGGGTCCTGGGACCGAGCCCTGCATCGGGCTCTCTGCTCGGCGGGAGCCTGTTTCTCCCTCTCCCACTTCCCCTGCTTGTGTTCCTTCTCTTGCTGTGTCTCTCTCTGTCAAATAACAAAGATATTTTAAAAAATTAAACCTCTAATGATCTTCTTTGGCACACCAGTGTTGGGCTTGGGTGACATTTTTATTGGTTGGAAACATTAAATATGAGAAAACTTAGGACTCCAGTGGATTGCTAATTAAATATATTCATTAGTTTTTTTTTTTTTTCTTAATACAGAGCTGACTTTTTTACCTTGTAATAGTAAAAATGTTTGTGTTTGTTATCTTATGATCATTATCCTGGCCATACTTGCCAGTCCCATTTTGGTAATAATTCTGTAAAATGGAAATTTCTGGCATCCACTGACCTAGACTGCAGGGGTTGGTAAATTTTTCCTGTAAAGGGCCAGATTGTAAGAAGTTTCATGCTGGCAGGCTATACTCAGCTCTGCTGTTGCAGACGAAAGTTACAGATGATGACTAATCAACAAGTGTGCATGGTCAGACTTTGCCCACCTTTGACGTACAGGGTCCCCAGGATGCCATGCCAACCTCTGAACACACAGAAAGTAGTCACCTAGGATAAGGATGCCACCCTCTGTGCAGAGGATGCGGGAAGGAAGGCAGGGCTGGGGTGAGTTTATTGTCTCAACTTCTGCTTACACAGTCATTGCTGATCATTTCCTTGACGCTGAATGACAAAGGTGATGGGCAGTGTCACGCTGTGAGCATGGTGACGGGCAAGTGAATCACTCAAACTGGCCCCCAAGAGAGACAAGAATGTCCAGCAGAACATAGCTGGACTCATGGCTTCCTCCCAGAAAGAACGCCACCAGTGACTTGAGTGGAACACAGAGACCCCCCAAAAGGAAGGAAGGCAACACTCTGAGGCACACTCAGGAGGTGAGAGAGAAACAGGAGAAGACAAGACCCCGGATAAGGGAGGAAGTAGCCCTTTGCTTGGGAAGACTGAGTCACAGTTGCGGCCACATGTGACGGTTGACTGTCCCCTCAAAAGTCTGTCCTCACCAGCTCTTGGTTGGAGCTCACAGGAATGGTGGGGGCCCGAGGGAGGAGTGTCTTTGGAAGCTGCGTAGAATTCTGTGACCTTTGCTAGGGAACATCGCTTCCCTACTCATCATTCTCCTCATGGCACATTCTGGCACTGGTCTTTCAGGTGGACCAGGTGGCTTGGGTCTAGCTGGAGGTTTGAGCTTGCAGGCATAACATCTGTGTTATTTGTAGCATTTGATCCACAAATATTTATTCTCCTACTGCCGGACGCTACACTAGTGCTGGGTTTTCGGACACAAGCATTGCAAGATGCAGGAATGAATACAAGTCATGGCATCAAGATCTTGCCTGGCTGGTCAGTCTGGACAATCACGTCCTAGAGGTAAATGGTGTGAACACACTGGGATCTAAGGAAACAAGGCTGGACATTTGGTGTGTTGTTTACCTGCTGCTGGATAACAAATCACCCTGCAGCTTAGAGGTTTGAACGGGGCTACCTCATGCTTTCTATAGGCCAGGAATCTAGGGCTGGTTTAACCAGGCTATCCTGGCTGAGGCCCTTCCGTGCGGTTCCATTTTATCTATGGGGGGCGGGGTGTGGCTGGAGTTATCTCACGGTTCAACCAGGAATGTTTCCAAACCCACTGGTATGATTGTTGGCGGGTCTCAGCATCTGCTGGCCCTAGGTCAGAGACTTCAGTTGCTTGCCCCGTGGCTCTCCTCCTGTGGCTGTCAAGATGGCAGCCATCTTGCCGAGTGAGCAAGCTAAGAACCAAGGACAGAGTATTGCTAAGAAGAGTGAAATCATTTTATGACCCATCTTGGGAGACGAAATCATTGCCTCCTCCATACACTGCGGGCCACGCAGACCAACCCTGGTGTGAAACGGGAGAGGACTTCACAGGGGTGTGACGGCAAGCAGGTGAGATTCCCCGCAGACTGGCTAGGAGGCCGGCTGCCACACCGGCTTCGCATTAGAATGAACCCATCTCCAGGCACTTTCCAGGCCTAGCTGCCAGAAGGTATCCTGCTTGAAATGGATCAAGAGGGGTCCATGTCACGGGGAACAGTGACAACGTGCAAGCTGTGAGCCATCTCAAAGGTGAGCTAAAGGTCAGCCTATCATGCTCTGCTCTGTGGGGGAGGTAGCGTAAAGCCACACACACCAACGTCAGTGTACGATAAGAACATTCACTCTTTCTAGGAACGCCTGGGTGGCTCCGGCAGCTAAGCATTTGCCTTCGGCCCAGGTCACGATCCTGGGCTCCTAGGATGGAGTCCCAAGTCAGGTTCCCGATCAGCAGGGAATCTGCTTGTCCCTCTGTCTCTGCCCCTCCCCTATTCCCCCTCACTTGCACTTGCTCTCTCTCTCTCTCTCAAATAAATAAATAAAGTCTTTAAAAAATCAACTTTTTGGCAAGTGAGAAAACACCCATGGGCATGTAGACGGCATGTGTGGCCAGGGAGGAAAATAGGTAAGAACAGAAATTGGGAAATTGGAAAGTGACCTGTTAGGGAACTCTAAGATGCAGGTATGGGTAGAAAACATAATCTCCGTCAGTCATAAACAGTGTAGACAAAGTCGCATAACATATATAAGAAAAAAAAGTACTATTTGGAAAGTTCACCTAGGTCATGAGAGTGGTTGTGTCCGCTTGTCAGACAAATGCTCTGGCTTTGGGCTCGTGAATGTCTGAATAATCCTACTCCTTAAGACCCACCTGTGGCTCCTGGGGACCAGAGCAGAAGCGAGTCTGGTAAAACAGGTCCGACCTTCCATACAGCTGCCCGTGAGTTAGATCCCGCTGAACGGAACAGCCATTTCCCCCAGCCTGGTGCCTTCTTCTCCCTCTGTACTTTCTATAGGGTGGTGAATGGGGACATACGCACGCCATCAGCGGAAGGGCTGAGACGGGCTCCTCTGCGGGCCGCATACACTCTCTCTCTACTGAGTGGAAAGTTCCCAGAGCAGCGCAAGGAAACCACACGTGCATCTGCGGGTCACTGCCACGAATGTGTCCCCACAGATGGTGCTCAGCAGGAAAGCTTAGCCTGAGAGCAGGCACAGAGGCCAGGAGGCATCCCTGGGATTACGGGTGTCCAGGAAGTTCTCAGCAAACAGCTGAGTCACTGCTACTAGATCTCGCTTATGAAATGCCCCCCGTGGAGAGGGTGTTTTGTGTTGTGAACTTGAAATCACAGCTGAAGCCAACTTTAGGGAATTTACTTGCAATCCAAAATCCTGAGAAGTTCCCTGGGCTAGACATTGGTTCAACTTAAGGCAGTGTTAGTTTCCTTCCCTGTTTTTATCAGAACTAGATACTCTCTGGTGAAGAGTAGCTGTCAGCCATTAAAACCTGCCATAGGTTCCTGGAAATTGAGCTCACAAAAACTATTGACTTTCAATAGAGACACAAACGGGGTGGAAAACTTTTGAGGTGCTCAAGATAAAACACAAAGAGTCTCCAGGGAACTGGGGACAAGATGGGGACCTCAACAACAGATGCAGAAAATTTTTTTCATAAAAAGAGATCAAAATTTAAATTTCAAATTCAATCTGGGTCCAGCCTTGTCTAACACTGTCCAACATTCCACTGGCACTGTATCATATCAAGTTAAGGTTCCCAAAGTTCGGGGTATTTTCTAATTACCTGGAGGGACTTCTAAAAATTTCAAGACTCTATCCCTAGAGATGATCACATAACAAGGTTGGGAAAGGGCCCAAGTTTTTGTACTTTTAACAGATGTCCCCTGTGTTTGAAATATGGAGTCCAAGGGTCATGTTTAGAGAAACATGATTGAAAGAAACCATGTGAGTGTGTTTGATGGGAAGCTGTAGTCAAAGATGCTTTGCAGGAAGGTGAAGAGAAAGTGCTGTGATTATCCAGCGAATTATGGAATTTGGAAAATCTCAAAGACTCATCTCACCTTGAGTCAGGTCCAGGGACTATTGTTAAAATAAAAACCTCAGGAACATTTTTGGATAACCCAGGCCAAGGCAGGTTCCACCATCACCTTTGTCACGGGCATCATTTAGCTGTGAGAACTTGGTCTCTGTGTGCAACTGTGATGAATAAAATACTCATGTTCACAGCTCACTTTCTCTGTTAATTAGACACATTCTTAATCCCTAGGGTTTTACAAAAATCTTTTCAATGTGAAATTGTGAGATAGTGTTTTGGCGTGAGCCCTGGACACATTTGCACCTCATCAATGATAACTGTTAATTATGAAAGAGAGGAAAATCCCAAAGACCATTTGAGGAGGACTTCTGTTGTCCTTAAAGAATCAACTTCTCTTTGCGCTAAATGAAATAAAATATAGTATAAATCCCAAGAAAGTGAAAAAACAGCCTTGTTGGCAGCTGAACCGCTACATTCCTAGGTGAGCATATAGAATGGTCCAAGATTATAAATAATTTGTGAACAAGGCCACTCCAAGTCCACAGAGGGAACAAGACAGAGACAAATGCCTCTCTCCTACATAAAACCTCTCTGTACCTCCTTTGTCAACATGAGTGATTCTTACCAGTGGAAACTCTGGTCTACCTTCTCTCAGATAAAACTTAAGATATCCAATCACCAAGTTATCGCCACTTGCTGATAGTATTCAATTCAGAATTCCATGCCACTTTCCCAAACCTTCCCCAGAATCACTCAGAGCAAGCCCAAATCCTGTATCTCTCCCAGCGACTCTTTACTGATGTCCAACAAGTTCCA
This sequence comes from Mustela lutreola, assembly GCF_030435805.1. NCBI lineage: Eukaryota > Metazoa > Chordata > Mammalia > Carnivora > Mustelidae > Mustela > Mustela lutreola. Next base: position 4,183,572 of record NC_081294.1, on the reverse strand, counting down.
TAGCCCTAATGTTCAGCTACAGGTGTGTACTTGATGGTGGTTGGACCGTGAGCTTTAACAAATGGGCTCCACTGAGATTTGGCCATGACCCTTGCTGCCGTAGACCAGAATCCTTGACTTGGGAGTCATGGAGTATTTGAGAACCCTTGAATTTCCACGGGCTCAGGGCCACCTTGCTTGCAGTGATGAAGTCAGTGTCAGCCGAGATATGAGCTTCAACTCCTTCACTGGTCCTCTCAGTTTGCGGTTTATTTTGGTCCCTAGGCTTCTAACCTCCTAACACAGAGCACTCTTATGAACTACTTGGCCAGCCTCTGGCTCATTGTTGAGGCCATGGACCTGATATTTCCATCACTCGAGCCTGGCTCTTGGTAGGGTATGTTTAGAAGTCTTCTCAAACCAGCACGTAGGAATACATCTCAACATGTTCTGTGTTTTCAGTATAACATATGGACATTCTTCCCATCTTGTCTCTATGAGCTGAGAGCTGCTTTGTTTAGTTGCATTTGCCTGAAACTGGGGTTTAGAAAGTCTCAGTTGGTCATGACTACTTTTGAGCAAATTCTAGAGACATGTGTTTGCAAATGTCTCATTTGCACTGAACGGGGCTGGATGAAGTCCTTGCAGGCTGAATCTACATCTACACATCAGTTTACAGTAGATATCAACTGTTTCATGCACTTGTTATTTTTTAAAAGATTTTTATTTATTTATTTGAGAGAGAGAGAGAGAGAGAGAGCATGAAAGGGGAGACTGTCAAAGGGAGACGACTCCCCATGGAGCTGAGAGCCTGATGTGGGACTCGATCCTGGGACTCCAGGATCATGACCTGAGCTGAAGGCAGTTGCTTAACTGACTGGGACACCCAGGAACCCACTCTTACGTTATTTAATTAAATCATGCACACATGTCTCTACATGGCTTATTTCATGACATACAAATTGGAATTATTGTGCCCACTTTGGGGAACATTTGACATGGATATCTTGTTTATGAGAGAAAACCAGAACAGAACTTAGAAAAAAAATCTCAAGTATCCTATGAAACAGATGCAATTTCAGTTCTAGAATTGCTCCCAGAATGATTCTTCAGGCAATGCCAATGAGAAATGTGCAGAACTTAAAACTCTGTCACCTTCCTATTTGTGCACACTTTCTTTCCCCAGCTTCTCCTTCTCCTGAACCATTAAGATGACCTCCACGCCCACAAAATTGCAACCTCCCTGTGAAACAGCTTCCAATATTTCCTGATCCATGGACTGTACCCCACGTCTGTTTTCATCCCCAGGCTGTTAATAAAGATCTCTGAATCCAAGGATCCTATGGATAGTGAGACTGAAGAATTCAGATTTGTTGGGCACATAGCCTTCCCTGACCATTACCAATCAGACCTTTATTTGGTGATACCAGAAAACACAAACACTTGACTTGAGACTATTAGCTGGCATGACTCTAAAAGGAATTTAAAGATTGATGAACCAGTAAATAAAGGAACAACTATATTGACAAAGGGAGGGGACTCTTATCATCATGATGAGTTTACATTTCTTCTCAAGAGAGCTTCAGGGAGAATATCCAAGATCAGAGTCATCAAGATGCCTTTTCCTGCCTCTGAACTCCATGGTGACAAGTGGATGGGCAAGTTGCATCAAGCACAGCTAGGAAGAAAAATGCAATCAAGACAGGAGGTATGGATCCAAAATTTTGGGCTAGAGACCAGGGGCTATTGTCCCTACTGGGGGAGTTTAGAATGGGTGGTGGAGAAGGGAGCTGACAAATTTCATTTACTCCCTGAGACCACCCACAGCAGCAGAGACTGTAGCTTATCCCACAGTGCTCTTCCTTTATGTCTCTCCTTCTTATCGTGGTCGCATGTACAGACACACACGTTACCATTTTTCTCTTTGAAGTGAACAGCTCAGTAGCCTTCAGCACATGCACGTTGCCATGTGGCCACGTCCACTATCCCCCTCCGGAACTCTTATCTGCTGAAACTCCAAGTCCATTAAATGACTCCCATCCCCTCAGTTCCTGGAAACCACCATTCTAATCTCTATATCTGGGCTTTTGATTACTGTAGGGACTCACTGCTGTAGCATCAGAAAGTGTTTGTCTTGGTGAGACTGGCTTCTTTCATTGAGTTTAATGTCCTCAAGAATCATTCATGTTGTAGCATGTGACAGAATTCCTTTCTTTTTTTAAGACTGAATAATATTCCACTGCATGTATATATCACATTTTGCTTATTCATTCATCCAACTTAGCGTGCTTTACCTTTTAGCTATTGTGAATCATGCTGCCATGAACACGGGCATGCACAGGTCTCTCGGAGATCCTGCCTTCACTTCTCTAGGCTACCGACTCAGAAGTGGAATAGCTGGATCATTTATGTCTTTTTAATAGTCTGTGGCAATGGCCAGCCACCACCACGCAGATGAAGACAGAGCAGGTTTAATGTGACTGTGAGTAGACAGCAGTGGTGCCTGTGGGGATGGGGTTCCAGATGCCCATGTCATTTTGTCATGTCCATGTGGATTCTGAGTGCAGTGGATGGACAGTTCCCATACAAGCTGTCAAGGTGCCACCGCAGGAGCCTGCTTCACCTCTTTGCTTCAGTGTGTGTGTGTGTCTCTGTGTGTGTGTGTGTGTGCATGCATGCAGGTTTATTTGGTGTTTTTTTGCTGACCTACTTGTTTTTTGGAATGGCAGTGTGATTATTTTCAGTAAGAAGGGCAGCCTGGAAATGTTGGGGGGAAATTCTTCTGGGTGTAACTGACACCCAAAGAGGATGTCCTCTTCTCCAGAGGAATGATTCTGGGGCACATCCACATCACCCTTGGGCATCTGCAGGAAGTCTGTGCCCCATCCCACAGTAGTAGGAGCCCAGTAGCATGAGGACAGTCTCCCCACTTCCAACTCAACACTCAGCATCTTTCAGTTTCCTTCCAAACAGACCACCTGTGCCCAAACTACAGGTTCTGCTCTAGGATGAACCCAAAAGAAGATGACAGTCAAAATCCCCACCTGTTCTGATAGCTGGGTAAGAATTGCCAAAATAGTATATACATAAAAGGCAAAACAGGCAGCATTTTGGGTCTTTGATTTTAGATCTTTTGTTTATTAACCTTCCAGAATTTAGAACTTCTGATTTTTATGTGTTTATCTATTTATTTGGGGGAATAGAGTTCTGTCAGTTCATTACACAGAAGAAATCATGCTTTTCCTTAAGCTTTTCCTTTTCAAAGCTGGGGAGGAGAAGTAATAGAAAAATTAGAAATATGCAGAGAAATCTAACAGATGAAAAATGTCCCTATGTACTTACTTATTAACAACCAAATAAAAGTAGATAGCCACAGATTTAATGTTGGTGATGTCCAGGTTTTACTGCTGTTTCTGAATTCATGACACAGACACAACCTTGAGATTTGCCTAAATCATAAATTTATCAAATTCCCAGAGTCACTGGGGTATTTGTTGGTTAGGCTGTAATTGCTCACCAGTTGATATTTCACGTCTAATTAGCTTGGTTTCTTTCAGAGTGGTGGAAACCTCGGAGCAGTCATAGACGCTGGGAAACTTATTTATTATGTGCATCTACATTTTGAAATGAAAAGGTCATATGATAAAAATGGTTGATCTTAATAAGCTCTGCTTAATTTCATATTTCATCATCTTTGAGATATCCCAGGAGGGAAACGCCAAGGAAACTCTTAATGGTTATGATTGTGATGATTTACGTTTCAAATTATAATAATTCTCTTCATTTTAGACCACTTATTTGACATGTTCATAATAGGGGTACTTTTTGAGAATACTGGGAGTTTTAATAAGCTAGGTTCATTTCAGCCTATTCCTGAATTTTGTACCAAATCATGGTAAGAAACTAATAATTAATACTTTCTTTTTCCCTTTTGGTTTCCATTGGATATGGACTGAATTTTGTTCCCCCCAAATTCTTATATAGAAGCTCTAACCCCCCGTGCGATAGTATTTGGGCCTTTAGAGAGATAATGAAGGTCAAGTGAGGTCACCAGGGTGGTGTCCATATAAAAAGAGATAGAGCACGGGCTCTATCTCTCTTCCCCCAAGTACACAGGGAGGTCATGCAAGGACACAGCAAGAAGCAGCCATCTGCAAGCCAGAAGGAGAGCTGTCACCAGGAAAGAGCCCTCCTCACACCTTGGTATTAGACGTCTAGCCTCCAGGATGGTGAGAACACAAATGTCCGTGGTCAGTCTCCAGCTTCTGGCATTCTGTCATGGTAGCCTGAGTGGGCCAAGGCCCCCTCACTCCCGGAATGTGTGTTCCTGGGCACAGATGCTCTTATTCAGCTCTGTACCCTCTACAGCTCTAGGACGAGGTCTTCAATAGCACAGACCGTCAATGGATGCATACATATTGCATTTAGGTCTATCTGAGAAATGTCTATGGAGAGCATGGCGGGGTGTGAGCTCCACGTCTTGAGGACAAGCAAGTCCCAGACCTCACTGTTAGAGGCCTCGCTTCCAACCATGAATGGAAGTGGGACTTGGGTATTGTACACACAGCACACAGCCAGAGCAGGGCACTAGAGAACAGACAGAAGGATCCACTTATTTTGTGGTAGGATTTCTCCTGAAGAGTCACATGTTTCGATACTGATTACATCAATGCTCCCACCAGTGCAACTACCACAGGGGAAAGCCAGTCTGATCCTAGCAGAGCCAGGGATGCTGTCGGAGGTGGCCTCTCCCGTGTCACTGTCCCTCCAGCATAGCCACCTGTGGTCCTCGATCCTCAGACAGCCTGCTGACACTTGTACCGGACCCCATGCCAGAGTTGTGGGCATTGAGTGTAGCATGGGCTCTCTTTGCAGCTCCCTCCCATGGGGGTGCCCCATCCTCGGCTGGGTGGTGCCACTCACCTGCCACCCCTGCCGAGGCCTCCCTCCCAAAGGAGCAGAGTGGGACACAGGAAGAATCCCATGACCTGAATTAGCAGCCACTTCTGTCTTGAACATGAAAGGCCCCATACGTAACCGAGCAGGGACCGCCTCAGCGTCCAGGGAAGGCAGAACACAGCAGCCTGCTCCTCTTCTGAGATAGCCCCTCCCTTTGGCCCATGTCTCTGCTGGCCATCTGAACATCATCTCTTCAAAGGCTGAAGTAGGAAGACATCTGTGCCCCCTGTTATCTCTGATGTCTTCACCACCACCTGCTGGATTTTCTCAGCTCTCAGAAGCTGTATTAAACATGATCAGAATCTGTCTGCTGAGGAAACAAGTTGGGCAGGGCTGAGCATCTAAGTTCGCTGCCACCTTAGCCTGAAGGACATCTAGAAATTATTTCACTGATATATTAAGGAAATTCCTAGAGTTGAACACAGGTACAATCAGAGTGCCACAATGGCCCAACCACGAGTTGAACACAGGTACAATCAGAGTGCCACAATGGCCCAACCACGAGTTGAACACAGGTACAATCAGAGTGCCACAATGGCCCAACCACGAGTTGAACACAGGTACAATCAGAGTGCCACAATGGCCCAACCACGAGTTGAACACAGGTACAATCAGAGTGCCACAATGGCCCAACCACTCTTCGCCTCCCCGGGATCACGTTGTCACATACTCAGGACTCAAGAGGAAAGAAAGGAACAAAGCAAGAGAAATAAAAGGGGAGTGCCATTTTACAGCAAGAAAATTCAAATGAAAGTCTACAGAAGATAAAAATTAACAACTGTGGTCCCACAGCATAACCCTCCTTCAAGTGGAATAAAGTAAATGAATGACCTTGGTGGGTCCCATCTGGAAGCATAGAGGAAGAATTGAAGGCCAGACTCTTTCGAGTGATGATAAAAGAGTAGTAACTTTGAGTTTCCAGGATCAATGCGTGGAGGGTTGTGAACATGAGAGAAAAGTGTTCAGAAGGGCTGGGGAGAGAAAGGACCCCAAACCCACCCACGAGACACCGTCAGGGAAAGAACTCACTGTTGCCACTGCATTTCCAAGGACCAAAATCTCAGCTACACTGGCTTGAACTCTGTCCATCCCAGCAAGCAAACAAAATGGTTTTCTTTCCAGAATGATCTTCTGGTAGCCATGAAAGGGCTGTAAAATTTCTACACTTATTACCTTATGTTGCCAGTGCTTTGCGGTAATGACAGAAGAGGGAACTCATCCATTGTAGGGCAGACACTGAGAAGGAGAGAAAGCAGAAGCATCAGGTATGTGAGGACAAGTGAGCACACAGGTCAGTGATATCAGGGCTCTCGGAAAGAACAAAAGTCATTAGGAATTCCCAAGGGGGCCGTATTCGCTTTTTATGGTTGTTGGGACAAATTACCACAAACTTAAGCACATACTTATTACCCCACAATTCTGGAGGTCAGAGATCTTCCTGAGCTATAGTCAGGGTGTGGGCAGGGCTGTGTTCCCTCTGGAGTCTCAGGGGATCCTGAGATGAGAATCCATTCCTCATCTTTTCCAGTTTCTAGGGATACCTGCATTTGTTGTCATAAGCATGTCTGCATGGTCCCTTTTGCTGTGTAAATTAACATATTCACAGGTTCATAGGATTAGAATGTGGGCATCTTTAGGGGCCATTGTTTCGCCAATCACAGAGAATTTCCCAGAGTACACTAGATTGGGTTGACAGCCATCCAATTTAATTTTTCTCTGGGTTACAACAGAGGTGAAACAGTATTTGTGTTTACAACAGTAAACACATATGGGCATTTTTGAGGAGCCAGAGAACATGTGATGTGAATGGACTGTCCTAGAATTTACCACCCATGTCCACACCCGAGAGCAGACTGTGCTCTCCTAATAACTCTCTGAGGTGGGCATCACCACCTTCCTGATGCAAACATGCCTGAGGGGAAGAGACTGGAAAAACATTTGATTAAAGATATTCTGTGAAATTAAAAGACATTTAAGAAGAGCAAGTCAACGTTTACATTTGTTCATATAGGCGTGCGTGGTCTATATGCATATTCTATTTTTGTATACTTACAGTATCTTAAAAATAAGTTGTATTCTATGTGTTCCATTGGAATCTTGCCACGTGTGTGCACCTGGGTGGCTCAGTCAGTGAAGAGTCTGCCTTCGGCTCAGGTCTTGATCCCAGGGTCCTGGGATGGAGTCCCACCTCCGAGTCCCTGCTCAGCGGGGAGCCTGCTTCTCCCTCTAGCCCTCCCCTCCACTCGTGCTCTCCCTCTGTCAAATAAATAAATAAAATCTTTATTGCATGGAGCACTGGATGTTGTGCATAAACAATGAATCTTGGAACATGAAAAAATAAAATTAAATTAAGATGTTAAAAAAATTATAACAAAATTTAAAAAAAATCTCATCACGTATACTCACATGCAGGATCCATGACTCGTCGGAGTCACGAATACTGTCACAGGCTACCTGAGCTTCACCGGCAAGTCTACACGCAAATTTATACACAGCCTTTTCTGCTTCTTGCTTTCCTCACGTAATAGGGCTTTGAGAAGATTCCATCAGGTCAATGAAGAACCTTTTATGGATCACATACTGTTTCTTGTTCATTTGTTTCTCTTTTCTGTCTCCCCCTCTCAGCTAAGGTCTTTTATCTTTCCATTTGATTGAACAATGCTTGCCGTTCTTGGCACATTTTATAAAAGCTGCTTTAAGTCAGTCTTTGACTGATATTTTCAACACGTGTGCCATTTTGGCACTGATGTCTATTGAATGCCTCTTGCCGTGTAGCTGATACGTTTCTGGTTCTTCATAGGCTGAGTAATTCTGGGTTGTATTCTGGGCACATTAACCATTATGCTAGTGAACTTTTGAGTCTTTTCTAAAGCTTCTGGAGAATATTGATATTCACCAATATTAAAAAATGATTGAAGAAGTCAATTCAGTCACACAGAGTTGACGCAACACTTCATGGAGTGGGAGGTCTCCCTTCGGAGCACTGCACAACGGGTCTGAAGGCGGAAACTTTCGTAGGATAAAGAATAAGGAACAAGGAAGTCAATTTGGGCCCAGAGTAGGCTTGGCAGCTGGGGGCTGGCTAAATGGATATACTGTGTTTCCAGACAAGTGGGGTGTTTACGGGGACATGAAAGTTATCTGCATATTGGTTTGCTGATATGGCACTGTGGGCAGGAGTGGGTCCATCTGAGGTCAAGAAATATCTTTCAGCCGTGCTCCAGTAGACAGCCACTGTCTAGGCTGTCAATCATGTCCAGTCCTCCATGGCTCTGGTATGAACGCCCGTTCCATTCTCATAGCCTGCGTAGCACTGTTAGGATCTGAAGCCAGGCATGTGAGTGACGTTGAGTCGGGGACCTCAGCAGGGGTCTAGCCCTTAGCTCAGTACTTAACACTCTCCCATGTGCTGCTTTAGGTAAGACCCATGAGTGTGTGCCTAGAGGCTGAGCCCCGGAACAAGTGGAGCACTCCTGGGGCTGCTTTCCTAATGTCTCCTCTTTGCACAATCTTCTCAGTTCTCTCTGGGTCCTTAAAGTTCTCCTTTGGAATCATCCTTTGTATAGAGTTGATTTATCCTACTGTCCTCTGTACTTCCCAAATGGTGCCCACAATTAAGGCCATGTGACACGAGGGCACAAAAAAAGAGACAAAGATATTCATGCACTTTCCAAGGTCAAAACTCCTCTGCTCAATGGGAAGGTGATCTCCCTTTTATAATAGGTCCCTGTGGGCCCACTGCTGTTGTGCCTCTGGGAGACATCTTTGTCGCTCCTTGAACTTAAACTGGAGAGTTTCTCCTGGAGGTCTTTGTCTGTCTGATTTTATACTTTTCTACTAAAGTTGAAAATGGAAATTCCTCTTTTAAAAACTCTGGTGCCTATGCTGAGTCTCTGGCTACAAGAAGTAGTGAGGTTGCCATCAGTTTAAATAGAACTCCAAATTCTGGTCCTCCTCGCCAGTCCTTCTGGTACCACTTAACCTTCTGGGGCTCTCAGACCACTGACCCCTGTGTTCAGTCCAGACTCCCAGCTGCACACACGGGGCCAGGCCGTGTGGAGGGTGCCTCCTCCGAGTCACCAGGACCTGGACCCCTGATTCCGGCTTCTCATCCCAGTCTCCACACACTGGGATTCAAATAATCCCTATCTTCTAATTGGAGATGCACTTGACGGGGTTTTCCATACATATCACTTAACTCGTTGCTCATCTGATACTCACTATGCACCATTTTCAGCAGGAAGAGACTCAAGCAAAGAGCCTGAACCACACGACTAATGCGTCACAGAAGAGGGTCAAACCTCTACCTTCAGATTCTGAGTTAGCAACTTCAGTGCCCCTCCCAGAGTTCATTATAAGCAGCATAATCAGTGGAGGCACCTATGGCTGTGGGACCAAGATTCTCCTCCCGGGACAAGAAGTCATACGTTTTGCATAAAACAGTACTTTCTTTCCCTGGATTTGAATGAAGATGATGGTGATTTCAGTGGGAAATGGGTAAAGTCCAAACAAATAATTACTTGTGGGAAAACGTCTGTGTGTGTTCTCCCTCAAACCTCTCAATATATGCATCAAGATAAAAGGATAACCACTATCACACTCTACTTTCCAGATCTTGGTATTTATGTATTTATTCTTCATATATCTGTATGGCTTTTCCTTAGGGAACTTTATAATGAAAGTATCAAGATCTCGGAGTGAGTTTATCAAACTGTATTTCTCTAATAGAAAATATTGTTTTATTTCCTTGGGGTCTGATGAAAAAACATGAAATGAGATCTTATTTTTCCTTTATAGAAAAAAATATTACTGGGATGGCTAATCGTAATTATAAAACCTCTGAAACAGAATACTGAAATCAATGAAGACATATTTTCTAATTTTTTAAACCTTTCTAAGTACCATCTTTTCATATTGAGAAATAAGGATTTTATACTTTTCTACTAAAGTTGAAAATGGAAATTCCTCTTTTAAAAACTCTGAAAATGCAAGACCTCTCACCAGAACTCCCCTGATAGAACTTGCTGGAGGCATCTGGTGTCTCTGAATTTTAATAATCTCTTTATGAAAAAGTTTTCTTTTTTATCACCCACATGGAATGGGAGCATTTGTGTTCCATCTTGCATGCCCTGTGCAAAATCAGAATAATAAACCAGCACCTCTGCATTGCGCCGGAGGCTTAGAGAAGTCCGCCCTGCACACCTCCAGGCCTTTTGGTAAACACCCCTGGGAGGCTGCTTGCACACCTTGGAGGCTTCCAGGGCTGGTCTTTGCAGTTTCCCTTTTGTTTTCTGAAAGGATGAAGCTGAAAAATACATTAGAGGAGGAAAAGGAAGATATTTGGCTAATGGTTATGTAAGGGAATATCAAATTTGGCACCGGAGGGAAGAAAACTCGAAAGGGTTCAGAAGAGTGTTTGTCTAAGTAAACCTCTTGTCTTGAAAACATAAGAAACGAGGAACAGTCCCTCGCCTTTTCTCTTCATGTGTTTGGGGAAAAGCATCATCCTCGTGCTGGTGATCATGCAGAGGAGACGTCTCCTGAGAGAGCGGGAGCCGGGGGCCCGCACGCCTCCCGCTGCCTCCTCACCCTGGTGACACCGTGTCTCTCGCCCCGGCCAGAAAACATCCTGGTAAGAGCAAGTGCAAGGGGTTTGGAGCAAATCTACCCATGTAAATGTATTTCCAGATGGTTGTGTTCTCTGTTGCAAGTTCCTATTTCTGCTTCCTAGACAACACGGCTGTCAGGACAGAACGGAACATGCAGGACAATGAAATTGCTGACCATCCAGCAGATGTGAGTATACCATTATATCTGCACCTTAATTCAAGTAAATTAAAAAGAGAGAAAATGGGGCGCCTGGGTGGCTCAATGGGTTGGGCCTCTGTCTTTGGCTCAGGTCATGATCAGGGTCCTGGGATCGAGTCCCTTGTCAGGCTCTTGGCTCATCGAAGGGCCTGCTTCCCCCTCTCTCTCTCTGCCTGCCTCTCTGCCTACTTGTGATCTCTCTCTCTTTGTGTCAGATAAATAAATAAAATCTTTAACCAAAGGGAAAAAAAAGAGAGAGAGAGAGAGAGAGAGAATGCATCTGAGTGCCAAACTAGGTGTCTCCAAAAAGTTCTTTCTAATAGTAACATTCTCAGTCTTTTGGTATCGGTTGAGTCCTGATTTGTGACCCAGTATGTGGTCTATTCTGGAGAAGGTTCTGTGTGCACTTGAGAAGAATGAGTATTCTGTTGTTTTAGGGTGGAATGTTCTGTATATATCTATGAGGTCCATCTGGTCCAATGTGTCATTCAATGCTCTTGTTTCTTTATTGATTTTCTGCTTCGATGATCTATTTCTGAGAGAGGTGTGTTAAGATCTCCTACGATTAGTGTATTCATATCAATATGACTCTTTATCTTGATTAACAGTTTTCTTAAGTAATTGGCTGCTCCCATATTGGGAGCATAGATATTTACAATTGTTAGATCATCTTGGTGGATAGTCCCTTTAAGGATTATGTAGTGTCCTTCTGTATCTCTGACTACAGTCTCTAGTTTGAAGTCTAATTTGTCTGATATGAGAATCGCTACCCCGGCCTTCTTTTGAGGCCCATTGGCATGAAAGATGCTTCTCCATCCCTTCACTTTCAGTCTGCGTGTATCTTTAGGTTCAAAATGGGTCTCTTGTAGACAACATATGGATGGGTCCTGTCGTTTTATCCAACCTGCAACCCCGTGCCGTTTTATGGGTGCATTTAGGCCATTCTCATTGAGAGTGATTATTGATAGATGCATTTTTATTGACATCGTGTTACCTTTGAAGTCTTTCTTTCTGTAGATTGTCTCTATATTTCTGTTCAATGCTATTCTTGGGATTTTTCCTCTTTTATAGACCCCCCCTTAATATTCCCTGCAGTGTTGGCTTGGTGGTTGCATAGTCTTTTAAGCCTTGCCGGTCTTGGAAAGCCTTTATCTCTCCATCCATTCTGAATGTCAGTCTTGCTGGATAAAGTATTCTTGGCTGCATGTTCTTCTCACTCAGTGCCCTGAATATATCTTGCCAGCCCTTTCTGGTTTGCCAGGTCTCTGTGGACAGGTCTGACGTGATTCTGATGGGCTTTCCTCTGTAAGTAAGGAGCCTCTTTGCCCTGGCGGCTTTCAAGAGATTATACCTACAATTATAATTCCTCAATTTGACTATCAGGTGTCGTGATGTTTTTTGTTTTTTGTTTTTGTTTTTTTTTTGGAATGTAGAATCTTGGTGGAAACCGTTCAGCCTCTAGTACATGAACTCTGGTTCCATTCGCGAGATTGGGAAAATATTCATGAAGGACTTGTTCCACTATATCTTCTAGACTTCTTTCTTTCTCCTCCCCTTCAGGGATTCCAATAATTCTGACATTGGAATGCTTCATGGCATCATTTATTTCCCTGATTCTGTTTTCGTGGTCTCTAAGCTGTTTGTTCCAGGCTTCCTCCTGATCCTTTCTCTCTATCTGTTTGTCCTCCAGATCACTAATTCTATCTTCTGTCTCAGTTACCCTACCTTTGAGAGACTTTATTTAGATTGGAACTCATTGAGAGCATTGTGAACCTCCTCCCTGGTAGCTTTAAGCTCTGCCCTCACATTGTGAACATCCTGACTGGTCGCTTTCAGTTTGGCCCTAATCAATTCTGTTTGGTCATCCATGGCTTTCTGCACAGAAGGGACATGGCAGAACTCCTGGATACTATGAGAAGCTCTCCCACCACCATTGTCCTACGCACTTCTGGAGTAGGAGGCTGAAAATAATAAAAAGCATGTAAGAATGAAGACAGCTGATTAAGTAACTTTTATGGATTTGCAGGCCAGCTTCTTAAGAGGATCCAAGAATACATAGAAAGAATAGAAAAATCACTCCTATTTGTGACACCACAACAAACATTTTACTTTCCAAAACAACAGAACTTAGAAGGCAGCAAAGGAAAGATGAGCCTCAGAAACTCTTTTGTGTATTGACTTCTCCCAGCCCACCAGTTGCCCTGGTTCCTATGTCCCTGAGTAGAGAGCAAAAGACAGAGTCTTCTCCTTGGAGGGCCACAGACATGATGGTGTTGGCCAAAACACTGCCCATGTACTCCCCCACCAGCACCCAGGGGAGGTGCCATCGTCCTGCATCCTGCCGTATTGAATACGGTCAGCTCCTTCACGCGGCTCTCAATGCGATGAGTGAAAAATACATCCTCGTTGCTTCCGTCCTGTTTCCGTTGTGACCCGTGGACGGCAGAGCCTTCCACGTGTTCATTGCCCATCCGGATCTCTTCTGCAATTGCTCTCTGTATGTTCTACCCCTCTACCTGTGGCATTGTCTTTTTATGCACTTTTATAAAAAGAACAGTAGTAACTATCTTCTGGGCACTTCTTATGGCCCAGGCATCGTACTGAGGATTTGACAGACATGACTTAGTTGGATTCTCAGAACAACTCAGTGAAATAGAAAATCATCAGCTCCCACTTTGCAGATACACACACTAAGGTGCAAGGAGGGGAAATCACTTGGCCAAGATTACGCAGTTAAGTGTTGCTCTGTGCCTGGCAATTAGGACCGTAGGTCCTCACTGAGTAGTGGCTAATATTACGTCCTATCTTACTGCATCACTGTTTGCTCTCTCTCTTCCCTCTCTGCCCTGCTCTCTAAGTTTTTAAGATTTTATTTTTTTAGAGAAGTTTAGGTTCACAGCAAAATTGAGAGGAAGGCTCAGAGGGTCCCCATATCCTCTTGCCCCACCACGCACAGCACCCTCCTCTAACGGCAACCCCCTCAGTACATTTGCTATGATCGATGAACCTCCAGGGCTACACCATAATCACGCAGGGTCCGTGGCCTACATTAGGGTTCACTGTGGCCCTCCTGGACCTGCACGTGCTATTGGTCTGCACCAATGTTTATTGATGCGTCTGTCACTACAGTGTCACTGCCCTAAAAATCCTCCGTGATCTGCTACTCATCCCTCTCTCTTCCACCTGCTGGTAGGACGGAGGAGGTCACCTCCTGGTGACCACGATCTTTCCACTGTATCCTTAGTTTTGCCTTCTCCGGAAGGTCAAAGAGCTGGTACCGCAGAGAATGTAAGCCTTCCAGCTCGGCTACTTTCAGTCATAATGAATTTACATTTCCTATGTGATTGTTTTCTGTCTTGATAGCTCGTTTCTCTTTAGTGCTGAATAATATTCCATAGTCTGGATGGGAGGGTTTGTTTTTGTTTTTGTTTTTGTTTTTCCCATTCACTGAAGGACACCTTGGTTGCTTCTAAGTTCGCAATTATGAATAAAGCTGTTATGACCATGGGTGTAGAGGTTTTTGCACGTATTATGAATAAAACTGTTATGACCATGGGTGTAGAGGTTTTTGCACGTTGTGTGAACAGGCATAAGTTTTCAATTCATTTGCTCATTTGTGTAGATAGCAAGGGGGATGATTGCTAGATCACACAGTAATACAATGTTGAGTTTTGTAAAAAAAAAACACCAAACTGTTTTCCAAAGTGGCTGCACCCTACAGCATCCCCAGGAGCCGCGTCTAAGAACTCCTGCTGCTCCATATCCTTGTTAGCATTTCGTGTTGTCGGTATTTAGCATTTTGGCCAATCTGCTGGTGTGTAGTGGCATCTCATTGTTTTATTTATTTATTTAATTTTTAAAAAAGATTTTATTTATTTATTTGACAGAGATCACAATTAGGCAGTGAGGCAAGCGGCGGGGGGGGGGGGGGAAGCAGGCTCCCCACTGAGCAGAGAGCCTGATGCGGGGCTCGATCCCAGGACCCTGAGATCATGACCTGAGCCGAAGGCAGAGGCTTTAACCCACTGAGCCACCCAGGCGCCCCTCATTGTTGTTTTAAACTGCCACTCCCCAGTGACATCAGCTGTGCAACAATGACTCTCTTAGGGTCATTTCCATCTCATCCCTTCCTTAGTGATGTCTCTGTTAAAGACTTTTGCCCGTTTTCAAAATAGATTGCTTGTTTTCATATTAATTTTAGGGGTTCTTTGTATTTTTGGATAGAAGTCTAGCGTCATATATCTTTTGCAAATATTTTCTTCCACTCTGGCTGTCTTTTAATTCTCTTGACAGTGTCTTTCTTAGAGTGGAAGTTTTTAATTCTAATGAAATCCTTTCCTGTTATATCTCCAAAGTTATCTCCAGACCCTACACCATCTGATTTTTCAAGAGTTCTACAGTTTAGGGTTTTACATTTTGGTCTATGGTCCATTTTGATAAATCTTTTGTCAAGGGTCCATCTAGATTCACTGTTTTTGCATGTGGGTGTGCACTTGTTCTGCCCCATGTGTTGAGAAGACACTCTTTGCCTCATTGTGTTGTCTTCACTCCTTTGTCACAGATCAGTTGGTTGTATCTATGTGGGTCTGAGTTGCTTTGTAAGAAGATTTCAGGAGCACTTTGTACATTATGATTGTTAACCTGTTGTTGAGTGTACATGTTGCAAACGTCTTCTAGACTGTGGCTCGTTTTAATTTTGTTAATGGGGAGTTTAAGACAGAGGATCTTCATTTTCTTTTACGTCTCTGAGCTTTCTACCTTGCACAGAAAGGCATAAATTATAAAAATATTATTTTAATTTTTCTTCTGACAGTCTCATCATGTTCTTTTTCTATTATGCTGTGGAGGGACAGGTCATCATTTTGTGTATGAGAGTAGGAAGGATTCAGACTGAATTTTCCCCAAATCGATAGGCCATTTTTCTAAAAGATATGAGATGTAGTCCGTATTTTCCTTGCTCTGTTACAATGACAATTTTTGTCATATACTTACCATAGAAAGGTAAGGTCCTCTTCACTGATGGCATAGTTTGAGTTTTCTGTTTCGACCTGCCCTACACTTTGTGCCATCAGCTTGTGGGGTTCCCTGGAAAGCACGGGGCTTCCTCGTCGCGTGTGTCATTGATTCGCAGACCGAGTTGAGCTGGGAGGCTGACGCTGCGCACGAGCTGCTGCTCACCCCAGCTCACAGGCCGTCTCTCCGGTGATTCATGCTCCCATCCTCTGTTAGAGATCTCACACGCACAACCCAGGTACTGGGAGAATTAGTTCCTTACTTTTATTTCAACGTAATTATGACATTTTTGTTACAAAGTGTTTTCATGTCTTATTCTGGTGCAGAGACAGCTCACGAGTTCCAGTTCTTACAACTGGCTGCTTCGCTGCGATGACAGAGGGCTTTCGCTCATCCTCCTGGATTTCTAGGGCTCGAACTACGCAGTTGGTAAATGTCAATTTTCTCTAACTTATTTATGTCTACACTCAGTACAGTGGTGAGAACGTCCAGGTCAGTGAGGACCGTGGCACAAAGAGCAGAAGGCTTTGGCATCCATGAGATGTTCATGGAACTGTGTCTCTTCCAACATGCCTGGGTCCGTTTCCATGGGATTCCGGGGGCGGCGTCAGGAGCCAGTGTCCGTGCCTCACACTCTCTTCTCTGCTCTCTCTTCTCTCTCTTCGCCAAGTGTCTCTGAAGGAGCAGTGGTGAATTTCATCCCATGCTATTTCAGTATCTGAGATAATCACATGTACATAAATTTTCTATCTGAGTATGCTAATGCAATTAATTCCATTAATACACTGCCCCACCTTTTAATAACCTTGAAAGGTAGGTATTGTCATACGTTCACTTGCAGATCCCCTCACTGCTGCTCGGAGAAAGTCATTAGCTCACCCCTGATAACAGCCATTAAGGGGCAGAGTCAGGATCAAAGCTGTTTTGTCTGGCCCCAAAGCTCCTGACCCACCTTGCCATGAAGCCTTGGTGAAAGTGTTCTAGTCTCCATCCCTCCAGACTGTGAGCACCATGGACTTTTTAGAGGGACGAAGGGCAGGGAGACGTATGTGTATGGAGTACCCTGGGTCATAGCCTGTGTGTTGCCCTGTGCACGGTCCTGGGGGGTCCTGGGGGAGCTGTGGTTGGGGGTGACCCACCTCCAGGGATTGCTCAGCTTCACAGCCACCTATCCCCCACTGAGAACCAGTCAAGTCCACCCCACCCTCCCTGGAGGAAACTCTGGGGAAACAGAATCCCACTTTTGGCCAAGAGTGTCCAGTTTCTCTTACTCTTCTCTGCGCAGGGGGAGGCAGCCTGTGTCCTCGCTAAGCTGAGGTTCTGAGACATTTTGTCATGAGTGCACATGGTCTTTGGGTGGGCTGTGGGCGATTCCATGTGCTGGAGACCCTGCCCCCATCCGTGGCCTGGACCTCTCCTTCCTAGGCACGGTTTCTGTCATTCATTGTAACAGGTGCACCAGCTAGGCCTGGACCTGCCTGGAGAGCCCACAGCCTCCCGTTTGTCCACTGATGGACCTCCTGCTCTCCGGCCACAGCCATGGCAGCCCGAGCAGACCAACTCGTGCACATGCGTGCTCCACCCAAGGGAGGAGACTCTCTCTGGCCCTTCCAACCACGGAGCAGACTTGGCAAAGCCAAGTGGAGTCTGTCCCCCATCTCCACGTCTGCCTTTCACACACTCAACTGCTGGCCTCCACAGGCTCTTGTCTTCTGACTTAGTTTGGCATACAACCCCTTCTCTTTTCGAGGGGTTAAAATCCACACTATGCAAAACAGAATTCAACTTGTCTTCAGCGTAGACATGCCCACAGTAGCCTTTCCTGTCCCTCCACAGCCATAAGAAGTAGATACAAATGTGCACACAGCCTGAAGAATGTAGGGGAGACCTACCTGTGGAAACCCGTATACGAATGCTCAATCCCTCACTCATGCACAAGCACATGTTCACGCACACATGCTAATGCATACACATAGGTTCATGCACACAGATGTCAATGAGTACACACATGTTCCGGCACACGCTCGTGCATTTACATGTCCACACACTCACACACGTCCATGCACACACACGTCCACACACATGCTCTTGCATATACACTCATGGATACATGTTCGCACACTCGTGCACACATGCATGCTCTCACACACACATGTACACACTCATGCACACATATTCACACACATGTTTGCACATGTCCATGCACACAAGCTCATGCAGGTGTACACACTCATGCACATGCACACGTTCGCTCACACACATACTCATGCACATGCACATGTTCACACACTCACATACACACTCATGCACATGTTCACACACTCAGACACATGCGCGCACATATTCATATACACACTCACACAGTGATACACACACATGAGTAATAAGCTACCAGGTGTCTCCGAGTGTGGGCGAACTGAGTGGTATTTACGTCTCCTTTATTTGTCATATTAATGTCTGTGCTGTCTAGAGGCTGCGTTGGTGGCCCTCCCTTCTCCTAGCTTGATTTTTATTTATTGCCTTTTACTCAGTTGCCTTTTTCCAGAGGTGGAGCCTTTGGGTTTAGAGCCGTGATCGAGCTCATGAGGAAGCCAGTGCCGCCTGTCCCCTCCCCATGCAGTTCCTGAGAGCCGGGGAGTCGCAGGCAAGAGGAGACCTGTGGACACGGTGTCATCTCATTATCTCGATGGCCTTTTGCAAAACAAGGACGGAAGACTTCCAGGCAGCCACCTCCCTCCTCAGGGAACATTTCCTAGTTACCCACTGTCTGGCTTTGGCTTTCATTTCTGTGAGGTTTGCTCTCCTGGGTTTTCTCAGGAAAATGCAATTCCTCAGGTTTTGGAGACTTGAGGATGAGCGGTGGCCTTGGGCACAGCAGCAGGCTGCCTCCGCACTTCCCAATGGGCCGGCCGTGGGATCGCAGCGCTCACCTCCCAAATGTCTGAGCTCTCAGGTGTCCACCATTGTCTCATAATGTGCCATTTCTCACGCAGTGCTGAACTTCAGGATATAAAACGAAGATTCCTCTTTGGCCGCTGTTACTGGACCAGTGAGCCTGTACATCAGTCAGTATCCCTGCTTCCTTCTCCCGGAGCCCTAGTGCTCTAAGTAGATGTCACCGATCGTCCTAAAATCATCCACCCCAGTGCAGAGCCAGGGCACAGACAAAGCTACATGGTTTTCACCTTTGGTTCTCTCCCACTGCTGAACCTTTGACTGCCCAGACCAGATGCCTTCTTACTCCTCCTCCAAACAGCTGGGCCCTGCTGGACATGCATGCCCATGATCTAATCGTGATCTCACAGGACAGGCCACAGGACCACATTGTGCAGTGATACTTCATGCCCTGAACAAACATGGGTCATCTTCCCTGCGCTGCCTGTGGCTGCATGGGGAGCCACGTGCCCTGCATGGGGCAGAGTGCAGTAAGGGGCCATAGGGCAGAGTGCACAGGGCGAAGGGAAGGGAATGACCTAAGGTCACCTCCCCAAAACGCAAAGCTCACCTGGAAGGCCAGTGTCCTCAGCTCATTTCTCAGTGATGAACTGTATCCCACAGTGTATCCCACAGTGACAAGTGTTCTTGCCCCTGCAGGAGCCTCTGTAGGTGGCCTGAACCGCAGCCGCTCCCCAGGGCTGTCATCTCCCTCCCAAGATGCCATCCTCCACCACCTCCTGTTGTCTCGGCTTCACACTCAGAGGCTTCCAGCTACAAAGTAACAAATGTGCATTGGTGGCGTGTCTGGATCATGGCAGTCAGGACACAGAGAGTCTACGTCCAGTCTCAAACCCCTCCTGGGCAGACTTCTTCTAGAATATTCTGCCACTTGTTCATGCAACACCACATGATCTTCTCCACTCCCATGAGCAAAAACACCTTTTTGATGCTTAGGAACCTAGTGAGGAGAAGCAGTGTGTGCATGAGTGGGGGACTTGCCCTCCTGCGCTCCATCGTGCTGTGTCAAGACGGAAGCTCTCCCCCAGATGGGAAACCACCACCCCAGCACCTCAGGCTGGTTTCCTGAAGCATTTCACGAGGTGGCATGGGATCAAGGCCCGAATGATCTCTTTGCCTTCCAGGTGCCCCCCGTCCCCTGCTAAGGAAGCTTGGCCTCCCCCAGACTCCCCACCCCTCAGCCAGCCTTCCAGAGCCTCCTTCCTGGAGAATTTGGGGCATGATACCACACAGTTTAAACACATCTCTCACCTATGTTATTTTTCATATCCTCAGAATTTTTGTTTTCCTTTCTGGCTCCCTCAATGTATTCTTTAGAAAGTGACGAGCCGGATGAGCTGGTCCACCTCACCCATCTCTGCTTTTAGGTCCTGGAGCCTTTTACTCCCTCTTCAAGCTGCCCCTGCCTGCTCCGTGCTGAGGAGAGGTAGACCTTCCTGCCCCTCTCAGCTCTTGGCTCAGGTGCCGACAGCACCCCTCAAGGAAAGAGGCCTGCTCATATTGGGGGTAGGGGCCCCTCTTTGGCTGTAGACAGTGATCATCGCGCCAATTGCAGAATGTAATTTGGGAAAAACCCATAACCATGTTTTTGTTTCATCCTGGATGTTCGCCCACTAATAAAAGTGCTGGCTGAATAAGAGCATGGGGCTAAATATAAGTCAGATTCATGCACTCAGGGGACGGCCAGGCCTGGCTGCTTGGCAGCATCTTCTTTTTCTCACTTTTTGCAAAAATGAGGCTTTTGAGCTATTTTCCTCATTATTAAAAAATCATGAAGAGAAAAATCATGAAGACAAGCATTGTCAGAGCTGGAAAAGGCCTTTCAAAAGTCCTTATTTCTGTTCGCATTCCTTTATAGAAGCAGGGGAGCAGAGCGCGTCGGCAGGGAATGGGAAGGTGACTGCGCTCAGATCAGGGCTGTGCCCCGTCTGGCCCCACCTACAGCTGCTCTTTGGGCCAATGGCTATGGGTTTATGGCCTTTCCTCCTTGGGTATAAGCTTACATACAGTTTTCACATTTAAAAGCAAATCATGAGAGGCAGGGGTGTTCTCTCCTTAGCTTAATTCAAATGCCTTCAAATACTTGAAAGGCAAAGCCTGGAGTTTTAAGGGGAAAATGGCAAAACTTTTAAAACAATGTTAAAAGTTAGCACAGTGGATTGAAATCTTCACTCTATGCCTCATTATTTGTATGCAAGGGAACTTTGAAGAGTGCTTTGATGGGCAATAGTGCCCTTCTCCAGTGTCCCTGGGAGGCCGTCACCACGGCGGCTGGGATGGCCCAGTGCACCCACTAGGTGCTTGGCGCGTTTGAGAAGTCTGAGAGCAGAAGAGGCTCCGTTGTATGAGCTGTGAGATATACACATACATGTATCTATATAGGGTAGTAACATTTGCAGGAATGAATAAATCTTCATCTTTTGGTGTTTATTGCTTTCTGAAGAAAATTTTTATTACTGAAGTTCAAATTACTTCATTAATAAAATCCAGCTATTAAAAACAATTTCTTTTGGTAGAAAAAGACGATTTTTTATGTGAAGCAATTATTTTCTTTACTTGCTATAAAGTCACCTTGGGAAAGAAGGTAACAAATATTTGCCAGGTGCGTGGGAGGTGCAGAAAGGCAGAGCACGAAATTCTTGCCGTTGCCCAGAAAGAACACCCCTAAGGCTCGGGTTTGTGTGGTTTGGGCTATCAGGAGAATCAGGACATGCGGACACGGTGGTGTCCCTTTCCACGGCCACTGTGCCCTGAGGCTATGGAGACTAGATAAATGGAGGGTCCCTTCTGGGCAGGAGTTAATGGATGCCCCCTCCACTGGCCACCTCCTTGTCAATTATCCATGAGTTTCTGGCATCTTTTTTTATGATAATGAATGGAGCGGAATAGGGATGACTTCTGGGTGTTCAGATCTTGTTAGGGCGTGACTTGTGGGTAAGACTGGGGTTTCTCTGCACACCCCCAGACCACCCCAAAGAGAGGCAAAGACCCAGGGCAATGCACGGGAAACCAACACGTTCTGAGATGCACCCCCTATTACAATCCAACTGACCTGGTCTTTCTGTGCGAGTTTTCCGCACCCCCAACCCTGCCGGCCACCAAGTCCCATGAATAATCCTGCCCGAGGCCCCCCACCGCGCTCTCACTGCCCAGGTCTGACACGCCACTTTTGTCCCTGAACTCCTGCCACCGCCTCCTAACTAAGTGGAAATACAACCGAAATGCCAAAGAACTGCACATCAAGCTTTGGAAGGGTGACCGAGACCTGTATTGGTTATGACACACACATCGTCCGTAAAGGAACACTTAGCCCTGCTGTTTGCCGAATGCCCAGCTTGCAGCAGGGAGAGCTGACATGGCCAAGGGCGTCTCGTGGGATGCCATCCGCATGCTCGGGCTCAGGGAGGCACAGAGGTAACACTCCGGGCTCGGGTTTCCGGGCTGCTGGTTCACTGAGCATCTACGAGTCCCACTGCCTGCATTCTTCAGCAAAGAATGGCATAAATTCTTCATACGATTCCTCATTCTGAAAACTCGGGATGGTTTTCCTCCACGAGGAGGCACCGATCCCAGGGTCCTCTTCAATGCATTGACTGCTGATCTGGAAGGGAAAAAGACAGAGGGTTGCTATGGAAACCACAACTGGTGGAACAACAACACCTCTCATCTGAAGAGGGGGACACGCCAGAGAACCAGAGAAAGCGCGCCTTGGCCTTACGCCCTGGCTGGCGTTTGAAGTCCCGGCCAGGATGCCCTCGCCTTCGTCTTCCTGTGCTGTCTCAGCCCCACCATAATGTTCTCCTGTCTGGGCCCCTGACTACAATTATCTGGGCTCCCAGCCATGATTCTTGGCATCTCCCATCCACGTTCTTCCATAGTCTGCACAGTAGAAAACCACAACTCTTACCAAATACTCTACCCCCTACACTGGCCGGCAGAGCCCAGCCCTGACCACTTCTCAAGCATTGTCTCTCTCTCTCTCTCTCTCTCTCTCACCTGCGGAACGTACCCTGGCATCTAAGTCTTCAGACAACTCACCCACAGCCCTTCCTGCCTCAGGACATTTGCACACAGCCCCCCTTACCCTCCAGCATCCCCAGTGCTGAGCCATGGTTTCCTATTTTGTTCATCCCTGTATTCTCAACCCCTAGCACATTCCCGCCAATGTGGTGTGGGAAGTACGGATACAATGAGAACACCCGAGACTGTGAGAAGCTGGCAATGATGGGGCTAAAATCAGGCAGTCGGGAGGGTTTGGCTCCATCAGGAGGAAGTGCCTGTGCCTGGCCCTCTGGTGTCCTAGGACAAGTGAGAGAAGGGAAGCTTTTCCAGCAATGTCAGTGTTCCGTGATGATAATGAACATTAACTAAATTTTAGTATAGAACAGGGGCCAGTCCTTACATAAGGGTT
This sequence comes from Mustela lutreola, assembly GCF_030435805.1. Taxonomy (NCBI): domain Eukaryota; kingdom Metazoa; phylum Chordata; class Mammalia; order Carnivora; family Mustelidae; genus Mustela; species Mustela lutreola. Next base: position 4,160,447 of record NC_081294.1, on the reverse strand, counting down.
TTATAGTTTTATGCTGGTTGATTGAGGTGACCATCCAGGTCACCTGTCCTTGTGTGTTCATCTCCCTCACTGCACCCAACTGGAGAGAACAAAGATCTAAATCCTCCTGATTTTCACAGCACAGGGGCTGGTGCATAGTACATGATTGACGACCATGTTAATGACTCCTCTGCTAGCTGTAGCATTCTGATTTTATATAGTAAATCCTGCAAGTGTCTATAATTTGCACTAGCAATTTAATCCAAAGCTGACTCTTAAAAGTAAACACCTTTTAGATGTAGAAGCATACACCTTTTCTCCTTCTCTGAGCAGCTCTTGTGTGGAAAGAACCAGAGGGGTGAAAAGGTGCTCACTTATCAGCTTGCCCAGGTGCCGGACTGGCAGATTCAGCTTCCGTGGTGCTTTCTTGAGATTTTCAACCCCCTGAAAGGAGAAACCGGGGGAATGATGGACTGCTCTAAGTCATTCCATAGGTGTATTCTTAGTCGTGGGCATCCAATGGTAATGCCACCGGGGGTGTGCACAGCTAGCTCATTAGTGTACACACTTATTCTAGTCATGACTAGAACAATTAATCACAGCAGCTCGAAGCCAGACTTCCAATTTCCATGGAGCTATCTATTAATTTTAAATGAATGCTGTGCCCTTTGTCAATGAGCTTGTGGTGTTTCATAATAAGAGAATAAACATAAGCACATAATGTAAGAACATTCTTGACATCTATTTTTTTTTTTTTTTTTTAGTGATGCTAACTTAGAACTCTGATTACAGTGTGGGCGCAGAGCTGCAGCCGAGAGCATTGTGTGAGAGGGACCCTGGGGTGTAGGAGACCCCACGCCCTGCCAGCCTTTCCCAGTTTCTAGTTCTCGGATCTTGGGTAAGCTGGTCTGACCTCTGTGCCCCTACTTCATTCTGTTGGTCAGAGACAAGCACCAATGGCCGCCCCCACCCCTTGCAGGTTTTCTTTGAGATAACAGGTAATGCATCTGCTAACGTTTGGGCACCAATAGATGGCATTCTCCAATGGTGTGGTTTGAAGAATGGTGCTTAAAAGGACTATTTACAGAGGTGTGGGCAGGATGTGGGATTCTCCCGTTGGGGAGTTCCTTTTTCTGGAGGGGCAAGAGCATCTCAGACACAATCCCATGGGAAAAGACCATGACAAAAGTGGAGACCTTGGCTGGTGAGTCACAGATAGCCTGTGATAGCCCTGGGTGTGTCGGGGGGACTGTGTCAAGACAAACACACTGACTTACCCCTGCCCCCTCCTCCTGGAGTGATCCAGTCATCCCCCCGCATGAAACAAATGGTGGCCAGAGAGCAAGGCGAGCCTATGGACACAGTTCATGCAAGGTGGCCTTCCAGGACAAATGGCAGACAACCACCATATTATTTAAAGACAAAAAACAATGAAGCAAGACAAAACCAGAGACGGGGGACAAACCATGAGAGACCCTTAATCTCAGGAAACAAACGGAGGGCTCCTGGGCGGAGGGAGGGCTGGGGCGGCTGGTGATGGGCCCTGGGGAGGGTGTGTGCTATGGGGAGTGCTGGGAACTGTGTAAGACTGATGATTCACAGGCCTGTACCCCTGAAACAAATAATATATCATATGTTAATAAAAATAAATGAATAAATAATCAATAAATAAACCCCAACACCAACCTTCTGGTATGCTATTTTAAACTTTCCAGTTGGAAGTAAGGACCAAACAGAGAAAGCCTGTGATTTTTTTTTTTTTTTTTTTTTTGAGAACACATGGGTGCTTCGATGCAAAGAACTTTTGCAGTTTGAGAATGTGGTGTGATCAGAGTGTATATTCTTATGTATCTTATCCAAGGGGACCTCTCCTTCATAAAACCATGCAGGGTCTGCCTCTGGAAATGGACTGTTGTCAAATTTGTCCTGAGCAAGGAACACGGGATAGGAGTGTGTCTTCCCCAAATGGTCCCATCCAGGGCAAACGGTGCATTCCTCCTTGACTCCTTGACAGGCAGCTGAATCTCAGAGCAGACCCTCCTGTGGCTGTCAGGGGCCACCTGTCTTCCTCGGCAGCAGGGACTTCCCCTCCAGCTCTGAGGTCTCTGGAGTGACGGGAGACTATACCACACAGTGGTACATCTCATCTTTAAAAGTGTATTTTGAAAAGTTTCTCGTAAAATGAATTTTGGTGAATAAAATACCATTGTCCTCATTTCTGCGTGTTGTAGCTGAGTTCTGTCCTCGGAGAAGAAACCAAAGTCAGCAATACTGGAGACTGATTATCAAAATGCTCCTTGATTCTTCACTTGTCAATAAATTCCAGACACTCCTTGGATGCTAAGAGTGTAACCACTGGACATGAAGGAGGGAGTCATCTGGTGACCATCCTTAGATTTCCTATCACTGGGGCAAACTGTGCTGGCACCATCAAATGTTAGGACAGCCAACCACACATTCTGTCACTTCTCTTTAAAGAACAGAAGAAAATCAGCATGAAATCCAGAACCATACCCAAGCAGGGAATAATGCATATTTCATTCTAGAATGTACATTTTGAAGTTCCTGGCATCAGAAATATACTGGGGTTTAATTATATTAAAACCTATTTTTTTCTAAACTATACTGAAAAGCTTCATAGACTATAAAATATATGAACTATAACTTAATACAGAAAAGCCATCTAGGACAATTATTGCCTCAATTAAGGGCCTTAAAATTTCCTTGATCTCTCACTTAAAGCTGTGTATTTAAAATCACAGAAAGATCCAAGCTAACTGTCCAAGACTGACATTCTTGATGTCCCTAACCTCCAGCCTACCTGTTCACATTCCTACTTTCTTTTCATAAGTAAAGAGCAAGAGAGGTGACACAGGTTCATTGTGGGGACTGGGGCCCATGAATCATTCTGAATGGGGTGTGTTTATTGCAACACATGTTCAACAGGCCCAGCTCCAAGTTTATTAAAATTAACATATACTGGAATACAGTCAATTTGTCTGAATATCAAAAAAATGCCCCCTGAAACTACGACAGCATCTACAATATCTGACATTTATGTCACCTACTACACAGGGTCTATTCCTGAAAGAAGGAAAGAAGAGACCACTTGTGAAGGACTCATTCCCCTCATCTGTGAGTAGACATTAGAACCTATCTCAGTGTGACAAGCTGTCACCACACGAACAGCTTAAGACAACAACATTTTACTTTTCTTTTTTTATATTTTCTTAGCTTTATTGAGTATAATTGACATATGAGAATTTGCACACCTTATTATATACATCTTGACAATTTTGGAGCTGTGCATATACCTGCAACACCATCACCATGACTACGGTGTTAAAGAATCCACATCTTCCAAAAGGTTCTTGTGTTCTTTTGTATGCTTTTAATTTGGCAAGAACATTCAATGTGGAATTTTTCCTCTTAGCATGTTTTAATGTACACAAGAAGGCAACCATGTAGGTCCATAGTTCCTGTGGATTAGGAGCCGGAAGATGACTCATGAGCCCCTGCTCATGGTCTCCCAAGGGACCAGGAATGTGTTGGCCAGGGATGACTTCTCATCTGGAGCTCAGCCACGGAAGGATCCACTTCCCTGATTCCTAAGGGTGTTGGGAGAATTCCTTCCTTGATGCAGTAGGACTGAAGCCTTGGCTTCTCCCTGGCTGCCATAGGCTGCCTTCACCCACTGTGTCATGGTGGCTCACCTCTTCAACCAGCAGAGAACAGCTTCTCCAGAGCCAGCTGGCTAGGATGCCTTCAAGAATGTCATATAATCCCAGAACTGACCCTCACCATATACAATCATTAAGAAGCAAGCCATAGGCCTGCCTTGTTCAAAAGCGTACCTACCTTTCCGAAGGAATGAGGGGTCTCCTTAGAAGTCTAGCTTCTAGAGACCCTCCAGGAAAGAACCCCCAAATGCAAATAATAATCCCCAGCCTCCTGCTCTGTAGGATTCATTTCCACACAGTTTTCTAAAGGTAAGGAATATCTGTATCAGAGGCTTTTGGGGGGGGGAGCATATTAATTAAAAATGACTCCTGATGAAGGGCATCGTGGCTCTTTCTACAGTTTGGCGCTCGTGGCCATTGCTGCTATAAACACTGGGGTACAGCTGGCCCTTCTTTTCTCCACATCTGTATCTTTGGGGTAAATACCCAGTAGTGCAATTGCAGGGTCACAGGGTAGCTCTATGTTTAATTTCTTAAGGAATCTCCACATTGTTTTCCAAAGTAGCTGCACCAACTTGCATTCCCACCAACAGTGTAAGAGGGTTCCCCTTTCTCCACATCCTCGCCAACACACGTTGTTTACTGTCTTGTTAATTTTGGCCATTCTAACTGGTTTGAGGTGGTATCTCAATGTGGTTTTGACTTGAATCTCTCTGATGGCTAGTGATGATGAACATTTTTTTCATGTGTCTGTTAGCCATTTGTATGTCTTCTTTGGAGAAGTGTCTGTTCATGTCTTCTGCCCTTTTTTTGACTTGACTATCTGTTTTGTGTGTGTTGAGTTTGAGGAGTTCTTTTTTTTTTTTTTAATTTATTTTTTATTTATTTTCAGCATAATAGTATTCATTATTTTTGCACCACACCCAGTGCTCCTTCCAATCCGTGCCCTCTCTAATACCCACCACCTGGTACCCCCAACCTCCCACCCCCCCATCACTTCAAACCCCTCAGATTGCTTTTCAGAGTCCATAGCCTCTCATGGAGCTTGAGGAGTTCTTTATAGATCTTGGATATCAGCTCTTTGTCTGTAGTTTCATTTGCGAATATCTTCTCCCATTCTATGGGTTGCTGCTTTGTTTTGTTGACTGTTTCCTTAATTGCACAGAAGCTTTTAATCAACAGACGAATGGATAAAGATATGGTTTGTATATATAATGGAATATTACACCTCCATCAGAAAGGATGAATACCCAACTTTTGTATCAACATGGATGGGACTGCAGGAGATTCTGCTAAGTGAAATAAGTCAAGCAGAGAGAGTCAATTATCACACAGTTTTCACTTACTTGTGGAGCACAAGGAATAACACAGAGGACACTAGGAGAAGGAAAGGAAAAGTGAATTGGGGGAAATCGGAGGGGGAGATGAAGCATGAGAGACTGTGGGCTCTGAGAAACAAACTGAGAGTTTCAGAGGAGGGGGTGTGGGTGGTTGGGTGAGCTTGGTGGTGGGTATTAAGGAGGGCACATATTGCATAGAGCACGGGTATGGTGTATAAACAATGGATCTTAGAACACCAAAAAAATAAAATTAAACTTAAAAAAATTTAAAAAATTAAAAATTAAAAATTAAAAAAAATTTAAAAAATATAAAAATGAATCCTGAAAGAGATGCTGAGATGACACGCATACATACAACATGTATGTACACACACAGACACACACACCTGATCCAGCATATTATGACGAGATGCTACAGATGTTATATGTGGTTATAATGTTAGAGGAGCCCCAACTGGACCAGAATGAGCCCATTCTCGTACCCTAGGCATGTGCAGTCACTGGCTGGGAGCAGCCAGGGTGAATCCAGAGGGCTGGGCCCCCTGCTCCCTAAAGCAGGCTTTTTTTTTTTTCTTTCTTTAAGATTTTATTTATTTATTTGACACAAAGAGTGAGAGACAGACAGAGAGACAGAGAGAGAGAGCGCACAAGTAGGCAGAGTGGCAGGCAGAGGGAGAGGGAGAAGCAGGTTCCCTGCTGAGCAGGGAGCTCGACTGCGAACTGGATCCCAGGATCCTGGGATCATGACCTGAGCCGAAGGCAGATGTTTACCTGATTGAGTGACCCAGACACCCCTGGAGCAGGTTCTTGAAAGTCTCTGTGCAGCTCCCTGGAGTCATCAGTCAGGGATAGAGGCGGAACGTAAAGCTCATGTCTCTGATCGCAGACGAACAGCATTATTTGCTTTCCACGGATTACTCTTTTAGAGATTCCACTAGAATATGTTAAACACAATTTAATTTTCAAGGATTTAACGAGGTAAAGCTCTGAAAGCTTTGATTTATAAAATTGAAAGTGCACTTCTAGTTTATATTCAAACTTCCCATAATTGAGAACTCTCGGGGAGGGAGAGGTTATTTCATTTCCAAGTATGCCGGACCCTTTCTCTGGGAAACTCATCAACACTTCCACTGGGAAATAAAAGCAGGACAATTTCGCTTTGTGTATTATTGGTTTTCATTTTATTATTTTAGTCTTGGGATTATCTAACACAAAAATCACAGGTTTTAACATATGCACAGTGTGCGTGTGTGTGTGTAGAGAAAGGGAAACAGAGAGATCTATACACATATACATGATGTACAGTATATATATTCAGTTTATACATACATATACCCATATGAATGTATATATGTGTATATATATTTTTTGAATTTTTAAGATCTTAGGTTAGAAGCAATGGAAATGGAATAGAACAATTACAAATGCCCACAAATCGTACTTCTACGGACATCGGTTTTGTAGATCGAAGCGACTACCATGCCTTCTTTTTTCCACCTTAATGAATGGTGGTAAAAATTCTGTACAAAAGCATAATCCTGAAGGCAAGCCATAATCATTTATAACTGCAATATCTTTAGCTCCAGAAGTCATCACCTAAACTTACATTTCCTTTAAAGCAGTTGAGTGTTTTTCTTGGCACAGACATTGGCCACAATCTCATTCAGTCCTCAAAACCACGCGCAGAGGTACAGTAAACGCTCTCCCTTTACAAGTCAGGAGTGCAAGTCTTACCCAGAAGATGGGGCTCGCCCTAAGTTACACAGTCTGCAGCTTTGCAGTTACCCCTCCATTTTAAATTCAATTTATTTGCAAGCATATACGCTGACAAAAACGTGGTTTTTGCAACTTAGAGACTGGAAAGAAGGATGCTGACCACAAAAACAATCTAAAACACTTGCATATTCTCTAAGAGTATTCTAGGATCAGATTTGGGAACAACCCAAGAGAGGCTAAAACGAATGACACGGTTGGTTTGCTGCTTGCATCACTGTTTTTTTCCCACGTCAGCGGGACAGGGCTTGTCCTTGCATGCACGAGCAGGACACAGGACACATCAGCAGGTTGGGACAGGAGGGTTCGTTGGGCTGTGTAGTTTTGACCTCATTTAAGAACCACTGGGGAAAAGTAAGCCATCGGGACCAATGTGGTGACATCCTGCTTCCCGGGGAGCTGCATGCACATAGATGGCAGGATCATCACGGGAAGAACTTTCTGTCACACGGTGCCTGAGCAGGACCCTGCACCACAAGGAGAACAGCACAACCCGGTTTGGTTTTGCTGGTCAGGTGGGAACACAAGTCAAACTGAACCCAACACAATCGGTGAAATCAGCACAATCCGTTAATGCCATCTGTGGTGTTATTTCGGTTCTGTGTGGGTGGAACATGGAACAGTGTACTGAGATACAACCTTGTAGCTGCACTTAGAATTGGTTTCTGATATGTTGAGTCTGGCTCATATTGGGAGGGGGGAGTCATATGAGGGGCGAGAATGTCAGGGCCCTAAGACTCCCCATTACTAATGCCCGAGTCACTTCTTACAGATGCTGGGTTGATGCAGCATCCTGATAGTCTGTAAATGATAAACAACACCAAAGTCCCAACTGCCGGGGACAGGAAGCTACTTGAAGCCACCTTAGACTCCAAAGACATCTGGTTCATCCTTTCTGGAGTAGAAGCAGCCACAGTTTGTGGAAATAGTCTCCTCATCCCGATGCCAGACTTCAGTGTAAAGCTTTCAAGTCTGAGTGAGGACCCTACTCTGAAAAAGACAGCATCGTCCTCACTCAGAAAAGGCCAAACTCCATGGAGTGGTGTTCTCACAGGGCCGAGGTGTCCCCCCTCCTGGCTTCACTGAGTTACGATGGGCCATAACTGTGGAAGTTTAAGGGGCACGATGTAGTGATTTGAGACATGTATGCGTTGTGAAGTGATCACCATAATCAAGTGAGTTGACACACCGTCCTGTCTGACCTAAGGTGAGTTATGTCACCTACGTCACCATCTTTATTTTGTGTGTGTCTGATAAGAACATTAAAGATCGACTCTCCTAGCAAATTTCAAGTGTACAATACAGCATTGTTAACTATGGTCATCAGGCTGCACATCCGATCCCCAGAACTTACATAACGAGACGTTTGTACCCTTGGATTAACCTCTTCTCCTGTGGCCCACCTCCTATCCCCAGCCCCTGGCAACCGCCAATCCCATTTTTGTTTCCAAGTCCAGCGTTTTTAGATTCCACAGGTAAGCAAGATCAATCAATTACTGGCTTTCTCTGTGTGGCTTATTTCATCTAACATAATACCCTCAAGTTTCATCCACGCTATCACAAATGACAGGATTTCCTTCTCCTTTATGGCTAAATAATATAACACATTTTCTTTATCCATTAATCTATCACTGGACACTTACATTGTTTTCATGTTGTGTTTGTGAATAATACCACAATGAACTTCGGGGTGCAGATGGTGATATCACTTCTTTTGGCTATATACCCAGAAGTGGGCTGCTGGATCACAGGGTAGCTCTATTTTTAACTTCTTGAGGAACTGCCATATTGTTTTTCACAGTGGCTACCCCAGTTTGCATTCCCCAAGCGTACACGAGGCTTCCCCTTCTGCATATTCTCACCACTACCTGCTCTCTCTTAACTTCTTGATAATGGCCATTCTAACAGGAGTGAACTGATGTCAACTTGTAGTTTTGAGTCACATTTCCCTGGTGATTAGTGGTGTTAAGCATCTTTTGATATGTCTGTTGTCCAGTTGTATGCAATCTTTAGAAAATTTTCTATTCAGGTACCTTGTCCATTTTTAATCAGATTATTCACTTGGTTTTTTTTGCTGTTGAGTTATAGGTATTACTTATATATTATAGATATTAATCTCTTTTTAAAATTTTATTTATTTATTTATTTATTTATTTATTTGACAGAGGGAGAGAGCACAAGTAGGCAAGGCAGCAGGCAGAGAGAGAGGGAGAAGCAGACTCCTCGCTGAGCAGGGAGCCTGAAGTGGGGCTCGATCCCAGGACCTTGGGATCATGTCCTGAGCTGAAGGCCGATGGTTAACCACTGAGCCACCCAGGTGCCCTGGATGTTAATCTCTTATCAGATACATGGCTTGCAAATATTTTTTCCCATTCATAGACTGCCTCTTCATTGTACTGATCATTTACTTTGCTGTACAGAAGCTTTTTAGGTGATGTAGTCCTTTTGTTTTATTGTCCAAAAGACTCAGGTCCAAAATATCAGTGCCAAGGCCAATGTCAAGGAACTTTTTCCCTTTGTTTTCATCTATGAGCTCTAAGGTTTCAGTCATTACGTTTGTCTTTAATCTACTTCAAGTACATTTTTATGAGTCGTGTGAGGTTATGATCCAGTATCTTTTTTAACATGTGACTCTCCAGTTTTCTCAACACCATTGACTGAGGTGTTTTTTTTTTTTTTTTTTTTTTTTTTTTTTTTTTTTTTTTTTTTTCCCATCGAGTATTCTTAGTTTTATAGTCAGATAGGAGATGACCAGATATGTATGGGCTGATTTCTGGGCTCTCCCTTCTGCTCCTTTCTCCTAGGTATCTGTTTTTATGCCAGTACCATACTGTTCTGATCACTGCAGCTTTGTAACAGAATCCAAGGCAGAGAGTGCGATCCCTTCAGCGTTGCTCTTCTTTCTCAGCAGTGTTTTGTTATTTAAGGTCTTTTGTTTTTCCATATGAATTTTAGGGTTGCTTGTTCTATTTCTATGAATATCGCCATTGGAATTTTGATAGGGGTTGCACTAAATTCATGGATAGCTTTGTGTAGTAAGAACATATTAAATGTTAATACTTCTAATTCATGAACACAGGATGTCTTTCTATTTACTTGTGTCTTCCTCCATTTCTTTCACCAATTTCTTAAGTTTCCCATGTACAGATCTTTCTTTCTGGTAAAATTTACTGATATATTTTATCTTTTCAATAGTATCATAAATGGAATATTTATTTCCTTTTCAGATAGCTTGTTGTTAGTGTATAGAAACACAACTGATTTTTGTATGCTGCTTTTATACATAATCTGAAACTTCACTGAACTCTGATTTAGTTCTAACAGGGTTTTTTTTTTTTTTGGAGAATCTTGAACATTTTATTATTATTATTTGTTTCAAGGGTACAGGTCTGTGAATCATCAGTCTTACACATTTCACAGCACTCACCATAGCACATACCCTCTCCAGTGTCCACAACCCAACCACCTTCTCCCTACTCCCCCACGCCCAGCAACCTCAGTTTGTTTTGTGAGATTAAGAATCTCTTATGGTTTGTCTCCCTCCCAATCCCATCTTGTTTCACTTTTTCCTTCCTAAGATTTTCTCTATATGAGAATATGTCATCTGTAGACAGAGACAATTTTACTTCTTTTTATTTTTTTTCTTAGTTCGATATCTTTATTTCTTTTTCTTGCCTAATTGTCCTGGGTAAGACTTCCAGTACTTTGTTGAACATAAGTGCTAAGAGTAGATACCCCCATCTTATTCCTGATCTTAGAGGAAAAGCTTTCAAACTTTCCTTGTTGAGTGTGATGTTATCTGGGGGCGTGTTATACGTAGCCTTCATTGTGCTGATACACGTTCCTTCCATCTTCCATATGTTACGAGTTTTTATTATAAACCATTTGAATTTTGTCAAATGCTTTTCCTGATTCTACAGAAATGATCATATGATTTTTATCTTTCAATCTATTAATATGGTGCATTATATTTAATGCTGTGCTTATGTTGAAGCGTCCTTGCATTTTAGGGCTAAATTCCACTTGTTCGTGCTGTATGAGTCTTGTAATAAGCTACTGAATTTGAGTTGCTGTATGTTGTTGAGAATCCTTGCATCTACCTTGGGCCTATAATTTTCTTTTTTTGGAGTATCCTTTACTGTGTTTGGCATCAAGGAATTCTCAGCTTCTTTTGGGTCTGTCACAGGAAAGTCATCAAGTTCCTTTTGTAGCATCATGTTCCCTTGATTTTTCATGTTCCTACAAGTCTTGTGTTGCTGTCTTCACATCTAAAGAAGTGGCTGCCTCCTCCAGTCCTTACTGACTGACTCAAGAGAGACCTTCTGTCAGTTCTTCTAGGGATTCTGGGGCTTTCTCATCTTTTTTGTGTGGATATATATGTTCTACCCTTCGTTTTCCTTCTTGGGGGGAGATTTCTTAAGACAGTATGCCTTCCCTCAATGGTGCAAAACCAGGCTGGGTGCTGACAGCCTCCCATTTGCTCTCTAGGATGATGTGAAATGGCTAAGTCTATGTGTCTTGTACCAATCCCTCAGAGCTGGACTAGTACCCTAGGGAGCTCATGATGCGCACCATCAGGGGTGCACACAGGGGGTGGAGGAGTGTGTGGGTGAGGCACACAGAACATTTGGGGGGATCTGCATTTGAGCTGCCCCAGTGGCTCTGCTCAGGCTTCCTAATGAAGCCTGCCAAGCAAGAAGTAGGACCCACATCCCTTTGACGTCCTCCGCACCTGGGACGCTGCTCTCCCTCACTCCCTGAGACACAGTGGCAGAGCAGAGCTCCGTAATCTGGATGGGGCACAGTCCCACAAAGGTGGCCACTCACACGCTTGTTTTCCACCATAAGAAGGTCCCTGTTGGCACTGAGCTGAGCTGCCTTGAAGGAGGGATGACAGGGAGAAAGGGAAGTTGTTCTTACCCTCTACAATGTGTCCAGTCTTGGGTTTATCTGTGTGTGTGTGTGTGTGTGTGTGTGTGTGTTCTCCACTGTAGGGGTGGAATGTCTTTGCTGGAATTCCGCAGAATCACTGCCATCCATCATCATTGCCGAGATCAGTTTTCTTTTCTTTTTTTTTTTTCTTTTTTATTTATTTTTAGCATAACAGTATTCATTATTTTTTCACCACACCCAGAGCTCCATGCAATCTGTGCCCTCTATATTACCCACCACCTGGTACCCCAACCTCCCACCCCCCCGCCACTTCAAACCCCTTAGATTGTTTTTTAGAGTCCATAGTCTCTCATGGTTCATCTCCCCTTCCAATTTCTCCCAACTTCCTTCTCCTCTCTAACTCCCCATATCCTCTACACTTATTTGTGTAGCATATACTGTTTCTTTTTTTTTTAATTTTTTATTTTTTATAAACATATATTTTTATCCCCAGGGGTAAAGGTCTGTGAATCACCAAGTTTACACACTTCACAGCACTCAACAAAGCACATACCCTCCCCAATGTCCATAATCCCACCCCCTTCTCCCAAACCCCCTCCCCCCAGTAACCCTCAGTTTGTTTTGTGAGATTAAGAGTCACTTATGGTTTGTCTTCCTCCCAATCTCATCTTGTTTCATTGATTCTTCTCCTACCCACTTAAGTCCCCATGTTGCATCACCACTTCCTCATATCAGGGAGATCATATGATAGTTGTCTTTCTCTGATTTATTTCGCTAAGCATGATACGCTCTAGTTCTATCCATGTTGTCACAAATGGCAAGATTTCATTTCTTTTGATGGCTGCATAGTATTCCATTGTGTATATATACCACATCTTCTTGATCCATTAATCTGTTGATGGACATCTAGGTTCTTTCCATAGTTTGGTGATTGTGGACATTGCTGCTATAAACATTCGGGTGCACGTGCACCTTTGGATCACTACGTTTGTATCTTTAGGGTAAATACCCAATAGTGCAATTGCTGGGTCATAGGGCAGTTCTATTTTCAACATTTTGAGGAACCTCCATGCTGTTTTCCAGAGTGGCTGCACCAGCTTGCATTCCCACCAACATTCCCCTTTCTCTGCATCCTCGCCAGCATCTGTCATTTCCTGACTAGTTGATTTTAGCCATTCTGACTGGTGTGAGGTGATATCTCATTGTGGTTTTGATTTGTATTTCCCTGATGCCGAGTGATATGGAGCACTTTTTCATGTGTCTGTTGGCCATCTGGATGTCTTCTTTGCAGAAATGTCTGTTCATGTCCTCTGCCCATTTCTTGATTGGATTATTTGTTCTTTGGGTGTTGAGTTTGCTAAGTTCTTTATATATTCTGGACACTAGTCCTTTATCTGATATGTCATTTGCAAATATCTTCTCCCATTCTGTCAGTTGTCTTTTGATTTTGTTAACTGTTTCCTTTGCTGTGCAAAAGCTTTTGATCTTGATGAAATCCCAATAGTTCATTTTTGCTCTTGCTTCCCTTGTCTTTGGCGTGGTTCCTAGGAAGATGTTGCTGCGGCTGAGGTCGAAGAGGTTGCTGCCTGTGTTCTCCTCAAGGATTTGGATGGATTCCTTTCACACATTGAGATCCTTCATCCATTCTGAGTCTATTTTTGTGCGTGGTGTAAGGAAATGGTCCAACTTCATTTTTCTGCATGTGGCTGTCCAGTTTTCCCAACACCATTTATTGAAGAGGCTGTCTTTTTTCCATTGGACATTCTTTCATGCTTTGTCGAAGATTAGTTGACTGTAGAGTTGAGGGTCTATTTCTGGGCTCTCTATTCTGTTCCACTGATCTATGTGTCTGTTTTTGTGCCAGTACCATGCTGTCTTGATGATGACATCTTTGTAATAGAGCTTGAAGTCCAGAATTGTGATACCACCAACGTAGGCTTTCTTTTTCAATATCCCTTTGGCTATTCGAGGTCTTTTCTGGTTCCATATAAATTTTAGAATTATTTGTTCCATTTTTTGAAAAAGATGGATGGTACTTTGATAGGAATTGCATTAAATGTGTAGATTGCTTTAGGTAGCATAGACATTTTCACAATATTTATTCTTCCAATCCAGGAGCATGGAACATTTTTCCATTTCTTTCTGTCTTCCTCAATTTCTTTCATGAGTACTTTATAGTTTTCTGAGTATAGATTCTGTGCCTCTTTCGTTAGGTTTATTCCTAGGTATCTTATGGTTTTGGGTGCAATTGTAAATGGGATTGACTCCTTAATTTCTCTTCCTACTGTCTTGCTGTTGGTGTAGAGAAATGCAACTGATTTCTGTGCATTGATTTTATATCCTGACACTTTACTGAATTCCTGTATAAGTTCTAGCAGTTTTGGAGTGGAGTCTTTTGGGTTTTCCACATATAGTATCATATCATCTGCGAAGAGTGATAATTTGACTTCTTCTTTGCCGATTTGGATGCCTTTAATTTCCTTTTGTTGTCTGATTGCTGAGGCTAGGACCTCTAGTACTATGTTGAATAGCAGTGGTGATAATGGACACCCCTGCCGTGTTCCTGACCTTAGCGGAAAAGCTTTCAGTTTTTCTCCATTGAGAATGATATTTGCGGTGGGTTTTTCATAGATGGCTTTAATGATATTGAGGTATGGGCCCTCTATCCCTACACTTTGAAGAGTTTTGATCAGGAAGGGATGTTGTACTTTGTCAAATGCTTTTTCAGCATCTATTGAGAGTATCATATGGTTCTTGTTCTTTCTTTTATTGATGTGTTGTATCACATTGACTGATTTGCGGATGTTGAACCAACCTTGCAGCCCTGGAATAAATCCCACTTGGTCGTGGTGAATAATCCTTTTAATGTACTGTTGTATCCTATTGGCTAGTATTTTGTTGAGTATTTTCGCATCTGTGTTCATCAAGGATATTGGTCTATAGCTCTCTTTTTTGATGGGATCCTTGTCTGGTTTTCGGATCAAGGTGTTGTTGGCCTCATAAAATGAGTTTGGAAGTTTTCCTTCCATTTCTATTTTTTGGAACAGTTTCAGGAGAATAGGAATTAGTTCTTCTTTAAATGTTTGGTAGAATTCCCCCGGAAAGCCGTCTGGTCCTGGGCTTTTGTTTGTTTGGAGATTTTTAATGACTGTTTCAATCTCCTTACTGGTTATGGGTCTGTTCAGGCTTTCTATTTCTTCCTGGTTCAGTTGTGGTAGTTTATATGTTTCTAGGAATGCATCCATTTCTTCCAGATTGTCAAATTTGTTGGCGTAGAGTTGCTCATAGTATGTTCTTATAATTGTTTGAATTTCTTTGATGTTAGTTGTGATCTCTCCTCTTTCAACATGATTTTATTTATTTGGGTCCTTTCTCTTTTCTTTTTGATAAGTCAGGCCAGGGTTTTATCAATTTTATTACTTCTTTCAAAGAACCAGCTCCTAGTTTTGTTGATTTGTTCTATTGTTTTTTTTTTTGTTTTGTTTTGTTTTTGGTTTCTATTTCATTGATTTCTGCTCTGATCTTTTTTTTTGTTTTTAAAGATTTTATTTATTTGATAGAGAGAAATCACAAGTAGACGGAGAGGCAGACAGAGAGAGAGAGGGGAAGCAGGCTCCCCCTGAGCAGAGAGCCCGATGCGGGACTCGACCCCAGGACCCTGAGATCATGACCTGAGCCGAAGGCAGCGGCTTAACCCACTGAGCCACCCAGGCGCCCCTCTGCTCTGATCTTTATGATTTCTCTTCTCCTGCTGGGCTTAGGGTTTCTTTCTTGTTCTTTCTCAGCTCCTTTAGGTGTAGGGTTAGGTTGTGTACCTGAGACCTTTCTTGTTTCTTGAGAAAGGCTTGTACCGCTATATATTTTCCTCTCAGGACTGTCTTTGTTGTGTCCCACAGATTTTGAACCGTTGTATTTTCATTATCATTTGTTTCCATGATTTTTTTTCAATTCTTCTTTAATTTCCCGGTTGACCCATTCATTCTTTAGAAGGATGCTGTTTAGTCTCCATGTATTTGGGTTCTTTCCAAACTTCCTTTTGTGGTTGAGTTCTAGCTTTAGAGCATTGTGGTCTGAAAATATGCAGGGAATGATCCCAATCTTTTGATACCGGTTGAGTCCTGATTTAGGACCGAGGATGTGATCTATTCTGGAGAATGTTCCATGTGCACTAAAGAAGAATGTGTATTCTGTTGCTTTGGGATGAAATGTTCTGATTATATCTGTGATGTCCATCTGGTCCAGTGTGTCGTTTAAGGCCTTTTTTTCCTTGTTGATCTTTTGCTTGAATGACCTGTCCATTTCAGTGAGGGGAGTGTTAAAGTCCCCTACTATTATTGTATTATTGTTTATGTGTTTTTTTGATGTTGTTATTAATTGGTTTATATAGTTGGCTGCTCCCACGTTGGGGGCATAGATATTTAAAATTGTTAAATCTTCTTGTTGGACAGACCCTTTCAGTATGATATAGTGTCCTTCCTCATCTCTTATTGTCTTTGGCTTAAAATCTAATTGATCTGATATAAGAATTGCCACTCCTGCTTTCTTCTGATGTCCATCAGCATGGTAAATTCTTTTCTACCCCCTCACTTTAAATCTGGAGGTGTCTTTGGGCTTAAAATGAGTTTCTTGGAGGCAACATATAGATGGGTTTTGTTTTTTTTATCCATTCTGATACCCTGTGTCTTTTGACAGGGGCTTTTAGCCCATTAACATTCAGGGTAACTATTGAGAGATATGAATTTAGTGCCATTGTATTGCCTGTAAGGTGACTGTTACTGTATATGGTCTCTGTTCCTTTCTCATCTCCCACTTGTAGGCTCTCTCTTTGCTTAGAGGACCCCTTTCAATATTTCCTCTATAGCTGGTTTGGTGTTTGCAAATTCCTTCAGTTTTTGTTTGTCCTGGAAGCTTTTAATCTCTCCTTCTATTTTCAATGATAGCCTAGCTGGATATAGTATTCTTGGCTGCATGTTTTTCTCGTTTAGTGCTCTGAAAATATCATGCCAGCTCTTTCTGGCCTGCCAGGTCGCTGTGGATAAGTCAGCTGCCAATCTAATATTTTTACCATTGTATGTTACAGACTTCTTTTCCCGGGCTGCTTTCAGGATTTTCTCTTTGTCACTGAGACTTGTAAATTTTACTATTAGGTGACGGGGTGTGGGCCAATTTTTATTGATTTCGAGGGGCGTTCTCTGAACCTCCTGAATTTTGATGCTCTTTCCCTTTGCCATATTGGGGAAATTCTCCCCAATAATTCTCTCCAGTATACCTTCTGCTCCCCTCTCTCTTTCTTCTTCTTCCTGAATCCCAATTATTCTAATGTTGTTTCGTCTTATGGTGTCACTTATCTCTCGAATTCTCCCCTCGTGGTCCAGTAGCTGTTTGTCCCTCTTTTGCTCAGCTTCTTTATTCTCTGTCATTTGGTCTTCTATATCACTAATTCTTTCTTCTGCCTCATTTATCCCAGCAGTGAGAGCCTCCATTTTTGATTGCACCTCATTAATAGCTTTTTTGATTTCAACTTGGTTAGACTTTAGTTCTTTTATTTCTCCCGAAAGGGCTTTTATATCTCTCGAGAGGGTTTCTCTAATATCTTCCATGCCTTTTTCAAGCCCGGCTAGAACCTTGAGAATTGTCATTCTGAACTCTAGATCTGACATATTACCAATGTCTGTATTGATTAGGTCCCTAGTCTTCGGTACTGCCTCTTTTTCTATTTTTGTGTTGAATTTTTCCGTCTTGTCATTTTGTCCAGATAAGAGTATATGAAGGAGCAAGTAAAATACTAAAAGGGTGGCAAGAACCCCAGGAAAATATGCTTTAACCAAATTAGAAGAGATCCCAAATCGTGAGGGGGGAGAAAGGGGATAAAAAGAGGTTCAAAATGGAAGAAAGGAAAAAAAAAGAAAAAAGAAAAGAAAAGAATTTAAAAAAAAAAAACAAATAAGAAAAATATAAAAAAGAAAAATATATATATATTAGATAAACTAGTAAAAAACGTTAAAAAAGAAAAAGGTAAAAGGTAAAAAAAAATTTTACCAGAAGGCGAGAAAAAAAACAAAAAATGAAAAAGAAAAAAATCAAATTAACTGCAAGACTAAAAAAAAATCACAGGGAGAAAGCCATGAGTTCCGTGCTTGGCTTTCTCCTCCTCTGGAATTCTGCTGCTGTCCTTGGTATTGAAACTGCACTCCTTGGTAGGTGAACTTGGTCTCGGCTGGATTTCTTGTTGATCTTCTGGGGGAGGGGCCTGTTGTAGTGATTCTCAAGTGTCTGCCCCAGGCGGAATTGCACCGCCCTTATATGGGGCCGGGTTGAGTAATCCGCTCGGGTTTGCTTTCAGGAGCTTTTGTTCCCTGAGCGCTTTCCGTAGAGTTCCGGAGGACGGGAATACAAATGGCGGCCTCCTGGTCTCCGGCCCGGAGGAGCTGAGAGCCCGGGGCCCCACTCCTCAGTGCGCCCTCAGAGAACAGCGCCCAGTCACTCCCGTCTGCCTGACCTCCGGCCGCGCTCCGAGCTCACCGAGCCTGCGACCGGTTCAAGGTCACCCGGAGCTGCGAGCTCACTGTCGGCTCTGTCTCTGTAGCCGGCTTCCCCGTTCCAATACCCGCAAGCTCTGCGACACTCAGACACCCCGATCCTTCTGTGACCCTGTGGGACCTGAGGCCACGCTGACCCCGCGTGGGCTTCGCCCCGGTTTAGCCTCTGGAGCGATGTCCCTCAGCGGAACAGACTTTTAAAAGTCCTGATTTTGTGCGTGGTTGCTCCGCCGCTTGCCGGGAGCCAGCCCCTCCCCCCCGGGGTCTATCTTCCCATCGCTTTGGATTCACTTCTCCGCCGGTCCTACCTTTCAGAAAGTGGTTGTTTTTCTGTTTCCAGAATTGCTGTTCTTCGTCTCTTTGATCTGCCGATGGATTTTCAGGTGTTTGCAATCTTTAGATAATCTTTAGATAAGCTCCGGCTAGCTGAAGTAGTCTCAGCCTGCTGCTTCTCTGCCATCTTGACTCCGCCCTCGAGATCAGTTTTTATGAGAGAGACTGTAGAGAGCTGCTCTCCCCGCTTTGTGATGACACCGGTCTCGGAGAAATCAGAGGTATTCTGTATAACGCCCAAGAATAACAGAACCAGGCAAATCTCACTAATCAGCCAATCCAAAAGAAAAAAAATAAATAAAGACATTAACCAAAGAGGCTACAGGTACACCAAATGACCTGAAAATATCTGAACTGTAGTAATCATCCAAGTAAAGTGTGTTTTTTCATCAGCACATCTGGCCTTTAAGTATTAGGAGAATGAAGATCCCAAATGTAGGAACGGAGCCAAGGAGAAAGATGAGGAAGGAAATAACACCTAAAATTTAATACTCAAAGTGGGACAGGGCGGTGCAGGTCCTCTCAACTCCAATAACATCGATCATAAGCATGTCTTGGAAACCAACCAGTCAATAATGACTGAAGAAGAACACAGGGAGTGAGGTCTGCTGCCCCTGGGGGTTCAGACTCTACTCCCAGGAAACCATCATTCCTCTCCTGGTCCCCACA
Organism: Mustela lutreola; assembly: GCF_030435805.1. Lineage (NCBI taxonomy): Eukaryota > Metazoa > Chordata > Mammalia > Carnivora > Mustelidae > Mustela > Mustela lutreola. The sequence goes on along the minus strand of NC_081294.1, from coordinate 4,141,241 downwards.
CCCAGACCTGTCCCTGGGCCCTAAGGGTGAGATGTGTGGATTCCGTGTCTCAAAGCCTCTGCCGACAGGGCCCATGGCGTGTAAACACGTTTGTGCTGGATTTTAGGCTTCTGGTCCCCTCTGGGATCCTGCCATCACACTGCCATCTAAGGTGAACAACGAACATTTACTTTAAAGTAGCTCTTATCTCAAATATTGCCACCACTGCACTTCTTACAAAGGTGAGGAGAATTGGCATCCGGCGTGGATTTTGACTGCCTACACGCTTTGCCACACTGCAGGCCACGAACAACACAGGCATCCTGAGATGGGGTCTGGGATACCGCTGACCCGTGCACGATACGGCATCCGCGGCCGGGCTCCTCTTGCACTTGGAGTTTTTCCAGTAACCACAGGACAGGACTGTGAATGTATTTTCTCTTCCTTATGAATTTCTTCATAACATTCTCTTTTCCTAGCTAGTTTATTGTGAGATCGCAGGGCATAATATAACTAACACAAAGGATGTGTTATTTGACTATTTATCTTCTTAGCTAGGCTCTGGCTTGTGGTAGGCTATTAGGAGTAATTAGTCGTTAAGTTTTGGGGGAGTCAAAAGGTATGAAGTTTCTACTCATTGGGGCTGGCATCCCAACTGCCTCGTTGTTCAAGGAACAACAGTATTTAAAATTCTATGCTCACAGGGTGCCTGGAGGCTCTGTCAGTGAAGTCTGCCTTCGGCTCAGGTCATGATCTCAGGGTCCTGGGATTGAGCCCCACATTGGACTTCTCGCTCGGCAGGGAGCCTGCTTCTCTCTCTCCCTCTCCCTGCCCACCTGCCGCTCCCCCCTGCTTGTGCGCTCTCTCTGTCTCTCTCTCTCTGTGTCAAACAAATAAATAAAATATTTTAAAAACCCCTCTATGTTCATAGAAGTTGTAGGAATAAGAAGGTGAGCCAGAAAAAAACCTGAGGTCACCAAAAAAGTCAGGGCATTGTTTCTTATTTCAACTCTGTAGCTGATGACACAAGAAGACGTGCATGGAAGGAAGAGCCAGGGCTCCTGCACCACCCATGTCCGCGATCCTGACAAAGGCCCACTCGTCAGCACTTGAGCAACAGAGATGAGCACTGTCGACACAGGGGGACAGCTGAACAGGAACAGTCTATTCATAAACTGAATAGAAAACACATCTATTCCATGCTCATTTGCACGCCTCAGGTGAATGCATGTTTCCATAAATAACTTGGAGTCCCGTCAATGTTTCAACGTTCATCCATTCTGCAAGATAAGGCGTCTTTTGATGGAGACAGAAAGCTTGCCTGGTGCTCCCTTCAAGAGGGAAAACTCGTTTTGCTCCTGGCAGCATCCTCTTTAGTTTTGCCTGCAAGAGGAGGGCGTTCAGGTAGGAAAACAGACTGTTCTTCGGTTTTCAAGATATTCAGTTTCTAGCAAGTTCTGCCACAAGTGTGAGTCTTCACTCCATCTACTTACTGAAAACCAACCTTCCAAGTCTCCCAGCTCGTCGTGGAAGTTAGAGCTCCACTTTCTTAGGGAAGCAGCCATCCTAGGCAAAGAACAGGTCTCCAAATGAAGGAATGACAGTGAAACCCCGATACGGGAATGGTTTTTAAAAACGGTCGATACAAAGAAAGCAGAGAAAGATACTTTAAGCCAATTAGAAGTACAAAAAATAAAATTTCAACAGGATAGACATAGAAAGTAGAAACAATTACAGAATTAAAGGGCAGTGCCGTCGTCCTGAACCTTAGCCACAGGGACAGAAAGAGAGAAAATATGAAACTGATCCTAACGGTGATTAAGGAGCAGCAGAGACAGCCCAGCACTCCCGGGGAGTAGGAGCGGCACGGAATGGGGAGCAGGCAGCCCGGTGGGAGAAGGGTTCAGGAGCCCCTTCCCGTCAGAGGGACGGGCGAGCCCACGGGAGCTGGAGGGGAGGCTCACTTGCACTGGGTGCACCTCCAGAGCTCAGCAGGCTGGAGTTCTAAAAACCTGCCTCCAGTTACATCGCAATGAAACCAAAGAAGATCAGGGGTTGGGGTAAAGAGTAGAAAGAAACTTCTAAAACTTCTAAACCACCGCTCCAAGCCAGGCCTCACATTCTGCGGATCCCCGCCTTCTCGCCGCTGGGTTCTGTCCCCTTGTGCTCTGTCCCCACTCTCACAGTTGGCAAAATTGGGGTGGGCAGCCGCCACCTGTGTCCCTCCTCCTGCTCCCCGTGACCCAGCACCACACACACAGAGCATCCGTCTCTCCCGGACCCCCAGCCCTGGTCAGGAGAGCTCGTCAGTCCGCAGGAGGACGCTGTCTTAGCTGTCTGGCTGCTTCATCGTTCCCTCTAGGTCCGTTTGCCTCCACGGCATGGTCTTCCCACGAGTTCTGGATGTATTTGTGAGGATGGGGCACACTTCTTCAGTGTAGAGCCCAGAGGGGCTTTGCAGCTGATAATGTACCAGACTCAACTGCATTGCTATCGTTTTATAAGAACTCTAGTAGCTCGTTAAATGTTAAATAACAATGTAAATGATTTAAAAACTATTTTATGATAGGCACACCCCATCAGGGGATTTTTATTATGAGTTTAAATGGGTTGCCGTGCCATTTGAGGGTGTGAGGGGCAGGCACGGTGGCTGGGGGGAATGACCACACACGCCCCACATCTCTGATATAGGACAATGGCATGTAGCCCCTGCTTTCTGAAAATGCAGGGGCGAGTTGGACTTGGGTCCTGAGAGGTACCTAGAGCCATTCTTGTCATCCCAATGGGGTTTGCACTTCCTGATTTAAGAGTTTTTGGTACAAGAGTGAGAGAAACTCACCTATAGAGAACTCTGGAATGAACCCAGTGTTGTCGGGATTTGGGGCCCCTTCAGCATGACCTTACCTGCCCGGGTCTTACCCATTCCTTCAGGCCAGGCCTACCTGTTCCTAGGGTGCAGGTTGATCCTGTACACCCCAGAACCAGAGCATACCAGTCTCGTTTAGAAAACCAGGCAGATTCGAGTGTGGGGGGAGCCTATTGGCCAGTGGTCAGGAACCAGCTCACTGGCAGATCCAATCTGCTCCAAATGGGCTCAGTAAGACTCAGGTACCCTCCTTGATTATCCGTGAAGGGCTCAGAGCCCCACCCGCCCAAGTCCCATTCTCTCCTAAGTGATTCATGGGACTCCCTGTGCCCACTGACCAATCTGAGCAAGATACCTGACTTGTGCAAACATCCCTGCTTTCTGCAGGCCTCTGAGCGTGGACCCACCCTGGCTGAGCCAGCCGGCAACCCTTCCCGAGAACTGTGACCTCCAAGGAAGAGTATTTCTTGATCAATCGTCCAACAGGCCCCCACGCCCCCACACCTAGTTCTCTGCGGCCTTGCCCGCTCCTCCCTAGAGAGAATTCCTGCCCACCTAGCTTCTGAGACACTCGCAGATCTCAGGGTCCAAACGGTCTCCCAACAGCAATAGACTTGACCCCTCACTGCAAGAGTCCCTTTGAGCAGAAGCTCTCCTCCCCTAGGTTCAGCTTTGTTTTCATCTGACATCATGCACCCCAAATCTTTACAGCCTAAACGCTGGGTGGGATCCTGTGGCTTGTAGTAAGAATTTATGTGTTTGACCTCCATCACCTCCTCTGACACGGAGTTCCTAAAGCCCCTGCAATCTCCTAAGTGATGAGAGCAGGAAAGGTGCCTCCCAGCCTGTTACCAGAAGGAACCATGTGCTTAGAAGGTTGGGACTTTCAGTCCCACCCCCGTGACCTCCTGAGAGGGGCGGGGGCTAAGGTTGAATCGATCACCAATGGCCAATTGTTTAATCCATCATGCCCATGTCATGAAGCCCCATAAAAACCCCAAAGGAAGAGTTTGGAGAGCTTCCGGGTTGGTGAGCATGAGCAGATTTGGGGAGAGAAGGCCTGGGGAGGGCAGGGAAGCTTTGTGCCCTTTCCCTAGGCATTGCCCTGTGCCTCTCCCCCATCTGTCTGTTCCTGAGTTGTAACCTGGGCACCAAATGCTTCTCTTCTCTGTGAGCCATTGTAGCTAATTAAACCTGAGAGGTGGGTTCCGGGAACCTCAGATTTCTAGCCAGGAGCAGCTTGCATGACAACCCACCGCGGGTGTCTAGCAGTCACCCGTCGGTGTGGGGACTGAGTCCAGGGACCGTCACTGCGTGCAAGATTTTACTGGTGAAATTCCCCCAAGGATAAAAGTCCCATCCTGGGGCACCTGGGTGGCTCAGTGGGTTGGGCCTCTGTCTGCGGCTCAGGTCATGATCTCAGGGTCCTGGGATCGAGCCCCGCATTGGGCTCTCTGCTCAGCGGGGAGTCTGCTTTCTCCTCTCTCTCTGCTTGCCTCTCTGCCTACTTGTGATCTCTGTCTGTCAAATACATAAATAAAATCTTTAAAAAAATAAAAAAAGTCCCATCCTGAAACTCCTAGCTCACGGCCAGCACTACCTTTGTTCACATGGAACTGGCTTGACCCTGTGACAACTGCAAAGATGCTGACCTCAGTCTGTCTCTGACTTGGAGCCCTGGTGCGTCTACCTGGGCTCTCTCCCACAGTCGCTGCATACTATTCATTCATTCATTCATTCATTCATTCAATAAGCTCTCATTACCTCATGTGGGTCCATTCATGCACCTGGATGCAGCTTCCCCCAGTATGTTCAGCAGGGGGCACTTCTTGTGGCCTCTCTCTGACCCACAGGCAGGTTTTCTGTCAAGTCCAGGCTCCTTAGAGTCTTCCTAATCTCATTGTATCTCAAAATATGGAAAAAGCGTCTGTGGAAGTTCTTGTAGTCAAAAATAAAGAGAGAGCACTGAGTAAGGTAAGCTTACAAAACCCACGGACACCAAGATATTCTGCAGGGTTTCTGATACTGATAATTTAATTAATTAAACAAACTAATCACCTTTCCTTAAATAAACAGATTTAAATATTTGGTCTATTTATAAATGGTCTATGAACCATCATAAAACATTTAAACAAACATATAGATCTCTGTGAATCAGTATAGTTAGATCTCAAACGAAAAATGCTGAGTTGAACATTTTGGCTTCAATTGCTGTAAGACTTACAAATATTACATTCCCAATAGATTGGCCTATCTCCCAGACACTAAGCTATGAAGCAAGTAAGGTATTTTGGCAACAACTTTTACCTAAGATTAATCTTTTGTGAATAATTTGAATTAAACTGTGAGTGGGCCTATGCTAGGACGGTCACTACTTTCTGCCATAGCAAATACCTTGTAAATAATTTCATTATGTCTGTAATCCATGCATAAGCTTTGCTGAAATGATTTAATTGGAAACCTAAGGGCAGCCCATGAAGTACTCGTGAGAAACACTCGCTCCTCTGAGTTTCTCTCTGATAACTCACATCAACATGAGCCTGTGTGGTAGATAATACTTCCCCTCGTCCACAAATATTTGAACCACAGGACTGCAAAGCAGAGGGCCCAGCACGAACCCAGCACAATCCAGCCATCCTTCTTCCTTAGCTACAAGAGACTCTATTCAGACCCAGGTGCTTGGGGAACATGGCTGTTCTGTGTTGGAAATGTCAAGTGATGCATCTCAGCCTGCTGCCTGTCCTTCTGCCACCACCTTAGTGACATGCTGGCCTCCAGGAGGAAGAAGTAGGTGGGGTGGAAAAAGTGCAGACACAGGGGTAGGCACTTGGCAGGAGCAAGTTCTCACTGTCCTCCCTGCAAGCTTTGTGACCATGGCCCACTCACCTAAAAACTGGTTCTCACTACTGCTCCTCCATCTGCCACAGCTCAAGGTCATGTCTTTGTAATGTCATTATTCTTCAGGTAGATGACACACCAGAGCACTTGGAAGGCAGAGAGCATGACTTCAGTGAAAGTCACTGCCCTCAAAACCGGAGGAAATTCCTGGGCGGGCTTTCATTCCTATCCCACACTTGAAAAAACAAGTGCAGCGTGTGATCTCGGCTCGGAACCATCAGGGAACGATAATATTGCCTTCTGTCACATGAAATAGGCATTATTATGTAAACCCAGAGTAAGGTGTCGCTAGAGACATGAAGTACGACAAGCCCTAGAACATTGCTAATACCAGTAACTAAGTGGTAGAAATTGGAGCTTATTTGAATCTGATCTGCAGCCTGAGAAAAACTGCCCCAGCAAGTCACAGAGCCCTGAATGAGAAATCAGTGTTTCATGGAGATGTGGGGGAATCATTAGAGCAGAGCTCGACGAACCCAGAAAGAGGTATCCCTGTGAGGCCGTTAGCAACCATAGGAACAAGCCCCACGGGAAAAATGCCATGCGTCTCCGGGAGCACTTTCCACTGGCCATTACGGTTAAACTGCAGAGTAGAGAAGAACCAGGAGGAACCAGGATGTGGCCCCATATGCAAGTCGGGCTTAACACAGAGAAGCCGGGCTCCAAGAGGCACCAGTGAGCAGCCTGAGTTGCAGGCTCTCAGTTATCCAGGGGTCAGTCCGAGGTCTTTCCGACCAATCAGGACAAAGCACTTTTCCCCCTTTCCCTCATCAGCATATTGGACCAGAACCTGGACCCTGAGCGGGAGGGGGCTTTCTCTATATAAGCAGAGCCTGGCCTTTGCTCAGGGAGGCCAACCCAACTGCTTTCTCAGTGCTGTGTCTCCTCTTGGCTCGAGCTGTAGCCCCAGTACAGCCTAGCCTGTGCCTCGACTTTTGAGGCAAGCCTCGAGTCTGTCATTGTCTGGTTCAAGAAGCCAAATCCTGGAACACTAAGTTGGGGACGACTTGGGTTGTGTCTCCAATAAACAGAGAAATGGCGTGGTGTTGGCTTTTACACTGTGGGGCAGGAAATAAGATAACTAATGTAAGAGGCTAGAAGATGGTTATCCTCGCTCGTCAGAGCACCACCTCTGATAGTTACCTCCCAGGCAGCTGATTACCTGCTGAGGCGAACTGGTGGCCCTGGGCAGGCATGTTGAGGTGAACCTGTTAGGGTGAGTTCATTGCTATTGTTCTATATCATAAGGTCTTAGAGGAAAGTTTCCATCTCAGAAAAGAACTATCTAGTTTCAAAAAGAATTAGAGGGAATAGGTTGAATCCATAAACTTTGGAGTTTGAAGATGTGGAAAATAAGTCTATGCTGGTGCATGTTTGCAGCTGTGTGTGAAGCTCGGCACTTCTTCTCACCAAGAAGCTTAAGATAGAAGCAGAGCTACAAGGTAGACAAGAGAGCTTCCAAGGGTCTGGATATATTCACAACATACTGAGTAGACAGTCTACAAGATACCCATTTTCCATATTTCGAGAAATGTCACTTTCCTCTCTCCAAACTCTGGGACTTCTGACTCCAAGAAGTGGTAACAAAGGCTGTTTTGTAGGAACTTACTGAGGGCTGTATCTATCTTGATTCTGCGACCCAGGTGCCAACCAAGGGGCCATGACAGGGCTGCTGGACAGCCCAGCTGCTCTTAGACCCTAGGTCCTTACCTTCCTCTTTGATCTAGCCTCGCAGCGCTCCCAGACATCCTTCTAGGGTTGGTATTTTATGTAAATATATAAGTGGTCTTCTGCTTTTCCGTTGACACTTAGGGAGTTAAGAATTATGGAAGCATTCAAAGCACGTGATATATGGTTGTTTCCTCACTGTTCAAGCAGGAGTCTGGTGATAAGCGAGGGGAGGAGGGATCCCCGTGGTAAAGGGGTGCAGCTGGGGGAAGGAGCACACACTCAAATCTAGCGTGACATAGACACATGGCTACGTGTAGAAATATTTATAGAGATGCCCACGTCCGTGTCCATGCACACACACATATATGTCCTTGATCTATCAGCGGAAGGGCCTAGAAACAAAATCACAGGAACAAAGGGCACATCAAGCACCCAGACCTTGGTTTCCAACACTACTCTCCAATAAAAGGAACAGAGATCCAAGAGATAGGACTGATTCTAAGACTGAGCAGAAAATATGCAAGATGAAGCTAGAGTGTCTTACATTGCCCTAGAGTTAGGACACCTCAACACACACATGCGCGCGCACACACGCACACACGCACATGCACACACATGCACCCACACATGCACATGCACACACACACGCACATGCACCCCTTCATGGGAGTTGTCAAATACAGGCTACCAGATGAAAGAACTCGCAATGTACAAAGTAAGTTCCAGTTTATGTAATTAAAATCTGAGTCCATGCCCAATCTAAATAAAGACTTGAATAAATATAAAAGGGGAAGAAAAGAGATAAAGCTGAGCAAAATAATTGTAACTCGTGTATATAGACATTCTGCCCTCAGAGAGGTGGGACCCTCACAGGCAAGCTGTCTAGAGTGACTTACTTCCACGGAGCGCAGTATAGACAGGAAGAAGTATGTGCATGGTGGGGCGACCTGACCGACGTCCCCTCAGCCACTGGTCAAGGGCAACATCACCACTGATAAGCTGTGTGGGTAGGATGTGACCTTGATAAGATGTGATGAGAATCACCCTTCACCCCTGTGGTCCTCCTGCTGAAAGCCATGACCCCAGGCCCATCATGCATCAGATGAGTCCCATTTTGGGGGGAAGGTGCACAGATCTACAAACAGCCTGACCCGTACTCTTCAAAGTTGTCATGGTCATCATAACCAAGGAGCGTCTGCCGAACTGTCACCCCCAGGAAGACCCCGAGAGACAGGACAACTGGATGTGACATGACAACCTGGAGGAGACCCTGGAGAGACAAAGGGCATCAGGACACGTGAATAAAGTACGGATTGTGGTTAAAATTCATGTATCCAAAGTAGTTCATTGACTGTAGCAAAAGTCTTGAACAATTAACGCATGGTGTGAGTAAGAGCAGAAGTTGGGTTTGGGGCCGCGGGAACGGTCTGTGCTGTGTGCACAAGGTTTTTCTGGAAATTTTTCTAAACTAGCAAGCGTGTCCAACAGCAATGAAGCAATCCTGAGGGGAGTGTCCCATTTCGTTGACACTTAGCAAGTTAAACTGACAGAAGGGAGGCAAATGCTTTCGGTTCTGCGGGGGAGGCTGGGCAGGACAGGAAGTGAAAGCGCAGAAGCTGCATTAACATCCCAAGCAAGGAATTGACCGTGGGGAGACTCATTCGATGTGATGGCGATCTCTCCAGCCCAGGTAAGGAAGGGAGGCAGGGAGTCCCGAATACTTCAGGACAGATGCCTACAATGAACGTCAAAGGCAGACAAATGGAGGAGTCTGACCGTGCCTGGAGCAGAAGCATCACATTAAAGGCCCCGTTCCGAGCTCAGCCGTGCTCTCGGGGGCTGTGAGGTCTCAGTTAAGAGCATGCAATTCGCTGTTGGGTTGAAGTGTGTTTCCCAATAGATGCTGACGTTCTCATCCGCAGTACCTGGGAATCTGACCTGGAAAGAGTGTTTGCAGGGGTGGAGATGAGGTCATTATCGTGGCCCTCATCCAATAGGATTGAAGTGAAAAGGGGACATTTAGAAAAAGACACACACACTTCATACAGGGAGACACCACGTGAAGACTGGAGTCACGCTGTCCAACCAAGGGACACCAAGCCACCAAAATATCTGACCTGTCTCAGGGTCTGCCTCACAGCCTCTGAAGGAACCTGCTCTGCCTTGATTTTGGACTTTTGGCCCCCGCCAAAACTCGGGGAGAGTAAACTTGTGTTGATTAAGTCACTAAGTTTGTGGACTTTCTTAGTGCTGCCCTAGCACACTCATGCACGCACTTTTTTCTTTCTATTCATTTTCTGAAGCTCTTCCCATTGCTTTGCCCTTGCTTCCTACCTGTTTACTTCTGAGACCTCATCTAGGAAGAAGGGCCATCACCGCCTCCCATCTCCAGCCCAGACACGGGCTGCGTACTTTTGTTCACTTCACCTCCCCCCGAGCAACATACGACTTTCACCCCAAACCTGACTCAAGCAAACTAGTTATTCATTAAGAAACCCTCGCTTTGTTTATAAATTTTGTTTTGCAAGACTTCTGTGCATTAATTATGTATGTTTAACATATTATTTCATTATTTATTGATGTTACATGACATGTTCATTTCAGCGTAGAAGGAAAATATAATTTGCATCTGAGTCTGCACAGTGTCACTGCACACTACAAACAAATGCGCAATCTAATGAGCTCAGTAAATGCTAAATAACTAGGTAGCTGGTATTTTAAATTATTTATATTGTGGAAAAATGAATGTAGTACAGTTAAAAAAATGTGTCATGCATGTTTGGCTAGAAGGGGGACAGCTTCAGGTACTCTGTGACGCATGACTTCTGTCCCCTCATGGCCAATCTTCTCTCCCGCAGGAGTCTTATGAGCCGGCATCTGCAATGGCTCCTAAAACATCCATGGCTGGTAGAGATGCTGCAGGGAGACTCCATGGCTGGTAGAGATGCTGCAGGGAGACTCTGATGCCTCCCATCTCCAAAAATGGGTCACCCACAGTGCAGACCTTGGGTTTCTTGAAAAAAACTCAAAAACATTCTGCTTTTTAGACATATTTCCCCACTTGCTGTTGAATCCTCATGGTCAACAAGCCTTAGGATTGAAAGTGAGTGGCAGAAAACCCATCTCATGGATGGCAGATAAGAGAATAGGGCATGATCAAGTAGTGGAACCAAAAGTAAACTGCATACTGTCTTGCTCAGAGTCTCGTGGCACTTAGTCCTAGAACCTGCTATCCTAAGACTTCACACAGAGTTCCTTAACATCAGTTGATTCCAGAAGAAAAATCACAATCAAGTCTGGTAATATCATTGTATTTATCACTCTTCTTCTTTGTTGTAACAGTTTTTATGATATAGTAGCATCAATCCATGGTGACAACATTGTGGCATCACATAGGGATGTCCATACATGATCAGAGTTGAAGGCAAATTCTCCTCAAGGCCAGAACTTTACACAGTATAAGTAGGGCCCACTTTTTCTAGATTGAAACCCAGTAACGAATGCACTCACCATGGTTCACAAGCTTTGGCCAATGAGCCGACTGTATTCGGAAACTTGGAATACACAGGGTTGAAAGCCTGCAGAATAATAGGTATATGGAAGGATTTGCAGAATGGGCACAGGTGTGAGGTTGTTCAAAAACAATGTGAATGCCGACCAGAGGGCATCTCTGCAGAGGAGGCTGGCAAAACCAGGTAGACAGGATGACTTGTTCTGCCAGCTGCCTTTTCTCCTCAGCTACACTGGTGCCAAGCAAAATGTCCTGACGTTTGCTATGAAGCAACGCATGGGCTTGACAACATGGAATCCTCTCACCAGTGCACACCTGGCTCCTGTTTCTGTTGAGTTCCTACTCTGCCAACGGTGTTGTGTCCTGACACAACAGCTATCATTCCTTGAGCAGAACATCCAAGTACCTTGTGCCAAGCAGCTTGTATGACGTGATTCCCAGCACAGGAGGGCAATAACTTGTCCTTCCAGAATAGACTTGGATTTTGCACGTGGATTTCCAACCTAGAATGCTTCTGCCAGCACCAGTATGTGGGTGTGTGAAATGCCCCACTCACCGTGGTGGCACCTCACCATCATGGCTCCTAATAGAACAACACATGTCACAGCAAAGCATATAGTCATGGGCCTGTGTCCATGGAGTTTTCTGGTTTTAACATATAACCCATCACTGAGAGGCAGATGGTCAGATAAAATAGTGAACTGATCTAAATCTTTAGCTATGATTCCAGTTAAGATACAATAACCTAAAAATCTGGGGAGCTGTCTTAGAGGAAACAATGTACATTTTGTAATCCAGTGAACATATGGTGCTATTTCTCTCATGGATCTGGAAATACAAGGGTTGGAAACTGGGGTGCTGACTTATCATCCCACCTCACCATTACACACAGCAACATGCTTACAAAATGTTTTCCTCCTGGGCTCCCCTATTTAAGCCTTACTGAAATAGGGCAGGACCAAGTTTAGAGTAAGACAAGTAAGACAGTTGTCTCAAGTGTAAAATTTAAAGGACACCAAAAACTCGGTCATCAAGATAAATTATGTTTTAATGTAATATTTTAAAAGAATAAATAATTCAAAAAATCTGTGGTGAACAAAATATCAGAAATTTAAAGAGAATATTTGTAACGTGAAGTTCATCCAACTTTGTTTAAGACTGTCACTTGGTGAAGAGAAAGTGTTAAACATGGCAATTCTCTCAGTTGAAATGAGGTAATTGAAAAAGATGACATTGGAAATATTATTGATGATTTTTTTTCTATTAAAGCCAGGAAAGTAATGTTATAATAAATTCTGCTTTTGATATAAGTAAAACATTTAAAATTTGTGCTAAAAATTTCAACATACCTGTTTGCAATTATTCAGTAATTTTTAAAATATTTTAATATAGTAAGAACTAACCATCAAAAAAAAAAATACATAAAATCATGGAGGTAAGGGCCCACACTTTTCCTTTTGCTTAAGGCTCCAATATGCCTTGGCTAATGTCAGATCCTGTCTTTATTTAAATTTTGGTAATGTTGTTCATCCTGGCTTTTTTGCACTGATTTTGATATTTAAAATATTGCATTAAAATACTGTTTATAGTGTTTTGGTGCCCTTTAAATTTTGTGTCTGAGACAAATGCTTCACTTGCCTCCACTAATTCCAGTCCCAAGTCTTATTTCCCATATTGGGATTCTTCAAACAAACAGATCAATATCATTAATTAATTAATTAATTAATTGTACGGATTTGGCTCACACAATCATGGAGGCTCAGAAGTCCCAAGACCTGCGATTGACAAGGTGGAGACCCAGAGGAGCTGGTTTGTGTGATTGTAGTCTGAATGCTGGTGAGTGGGAGACCCCAAAAGAACTCATGTTTCAGTCTGAGTCAGAAGGCTGGAAAAAGACCCATGTCTCAGGTCAAGTTAAATGGATGGAGCCACGACCCTGCAAGAGGAGGGAAAGACATGTCCCTCCGGGTTCAAGCTCCCCTAAGCATCTCCCCACCCACTCCCAGCCCAGGGCAGCTACGGCTGAAGCTATGGCTCACTTCCTTGGGTACTAACTCCCAGGACCAGCTGCACACCACACTCTTGGTGTTTTCCAGGTCTACTCTATGATGACTCACTCTCAGAAGTAAACAAAACTGTCCCTTAGTCCTGAGGTCAGAACACCGTCCTTGTGGGGGGTCCCCCTTTGACCTTGAAAGTTGATCATCTCTCTTACTTCTTCCTTGTGTTTTTCCAAACTGTGGAAGTGTTAGCAGCTTCCTCCTTTTACTAGTAAACGGGTCACCCAAGCCCTGGAGGTGTTAAATGATTCTGAGATTTACCAACACCCGGGTTACCCCTCTTCACCTTTCCAGATGTTTAGCACCTGTGTAAAGTTACTAGCATCCCTTCTGTTTGAAACAGTTCCCACAGTTTCTGCTTTCTCAATTAGCCCTTCATGGATTTGGTTCCTCAGGGAAATCCACTCTCCCATGTGGGGAATATCCTTCCAGCACAATTTGCGAATCCTAGGACTGAAGCCAGTTCATTCTGAGGAGGACCGTGACCCACCAAACAAATGCAGAAAAACGAGCATGGATTCTGCAAGTCTATGGCTCCATCTGAGGAGGAAAGAAATAATAAAATGGAAGCACAGGACCGTGATGAGCCCAAGTCTGACAGAAAACCACCGAAGGCACCTCAGCAGTGAAGGGATGGTCTGCAGAAGAAAAAAGTCAGGGTTCGACTTTACAGCATAGACTAATCACCTTGACTTCCAGAGAATCACCTAGAAAGGGGTGGCACCAAAGGTGACTATTAGCTGCCACACTGGACCCGGACGCTCTATAGAAAATAAAACTCTTTCTGGAGAAAAAGGAGCCCCATTATAGTTAAATGTCTTCAGGATTTCAGGAACCCAAATGAGAACAAACAGGAACCCCAGAACTGGATGCTGGAGTCAGGGATCCAGAACCCAGACTGCATTGCACCCTATCATAGTAAGGTCTAATAACGAGCTTGCTAGGACTTTGCGAGCTGAAAGCCCACCACCAAGTGACACTCCATCTGAGGAGATGCTGGTCTGAACAGCCATCTTCCAAGTCTGTTCTGAAACAAGAACAGCTTCCTTTTTTATTTTCTAAGTAAGTTCATCTAAATATAGAGAGTCCCTCTCTCCTTTCATTGGGGGCCTCTTTCCCAAAGATGGAATAACATGCGGCTCACCTACACTCCCAAGGAAGGGACAGGAAATACAGTTATGGGCGATGACAAAATCGTGCGGGTAAATTGCAGCCGTCAACTTCCAGGTGTCAAGTGCAGTTCCAGTGTCTGTCTTGCGAATGATGGGTGGCTCTGTCAGCAAAACCAGACACTGCTTCCATCTCAGAAAAATACGATTCTCGTTGGACAGTAATTGATACCAAGAATCCTTGAGGTCTTAAAAATGGAACATTGGTAGTTGTGGGTATGGCTTTCTTTGTGCCTGATCTCTCTCAGCTGAGGAGCCACGAGAATTACATGAATGACACAAGGCAGCTCAGACAAGATAACTGAGTCAACGCCACAAGTAGGCTGTTGGGCCAGTCTGGTCCATCACTTCTGACCATCCTGTGCTTTTCCAAGTCATGATGTGGGAGTCCTGGCAACCAGAGGTGGCTCTCATGACACATGAATTCTTTCTCTTTATGTGGTTCACGCTCTGAAAGAAATTAGGTGGATGGGTGCATAGTGGTGGGTGCCATCTGGTGCGCTGCGGATGTACCCATAATTCAAGGGCACGGTGAGCTGCTCGGACGTCATCTTGGTGGTTCAGGGTCATCTCTATTTTCTGCTTATGTGATTATGTTGAAATCATGTTCATTTTCTCCCCCATATCTGATAGAATCCTCAAAGTGACACTTCAGAACTTTCAGAGTTCTCGATCCATTACTCCATTAGTCACAATGGTGATGGGTTCTGTGAAGACCATGACAATGGGTGACTCCTTGCCTCCTGATTTATTAGGATTCTATCAATTCAATTTTTTAAAAGTAAACTTAAGACCTGAATTTACACATTCACACATGTTTGCCAAATTAAAAAAAAAAAAACTCCCTTGACCCCTGATATTTAAAGATTAAAAAAATTTAAGCCATAGAGCATCAGACTTCACTTTGTGAAATTCATAATTTTATAATTATATGAAGTACACTTATTTTTCTCATTGGGTCACTCCATTCTTTCCTCCTAGTCATCTAGTCTCCCAAACAAGTTTTTTGTTGTTGTTTCTTTAGAATACTCATTTTCCAAAGTCCAGAACCCAAGCATGATGAATATGTGATGCACTGAGGGAGGGCTCAGACTGCTGACAGGTGCCCTCCCAACACCCGTAATGGCTCAACAGGAAAGCTGTAGCCTGTCACCAAGCCCCAAGAGCTTGGGTGGCTCAGTGGGTGAAAGCCTCTGCCTTCGGCTCCGGTCATGATCCCGGTGTCCTGGGATCGAGCCCCACATCGGGCTCCCTGCTTGGTGGGGAGCCTGCTTCCCCCTCTCTCTCTCTGCCTGCCTCTCTGCCTACTTGTGGTCTCTGTCTGTCAAATAAATAAATAAATAAAATCTTTAAAAAAAAAAAGTTCAACAATGAATTCATGGCCACTGATTCAACTCAACAGAACATATAATAAAAGATTGTTTTCTGGTACTCACAAAATAAAATATAAGATATATTTTTGCCCATTTTGCAATTAGCTCAGAGACACTCTTCACCTCTTTAAGCTAAAAATTCTAGGAAAAAAAAAAAAAACACCTCTAAACTTGCTTGTTTCTTCCTTCCAGTGCTCCTCAGATTAAGACAAATTCAATTCCTCGTCTCCTTCGAGAATAATTGCATGTTGCTGAGAGTTGTTTTGTATAAAATGTGGCTCATTTGCTGATAACCCTGGTTTCTGCTGAAGTAGCCCCAACATGGAAGATCCCCCATAGGGAACACGAGTGATCTCGGACTCCTGTACTAGTTCAGGAAGTGCAGTGTTTCAGTGGGAATCAACCGTGGCCAGCACCTGGTAGAAACGAGTGTGTGGAACAGCAAAGACAATCATGAAGCACAAGGTGCACCAAGGGGTTGCCCCAAGATGGTTGGGGAGGACACTGTGCAAAACCAAGACTTCATCACCAAGTTATGGAGAAGCCAGCGAAATCCAGGTTAATGTCATCATGGCAATGCCATAGGTCTCCCAAGGCTGTTGTGGTCTTGGGGATGCTGGTCACCCAAATACACACAGAGGGGATGTATTAGGCTGGAAAGCCACCTGTTTTCAAATGCCATATGTGTATATCTATAGTGATTGTGTGGTTGGGGTTCAGGTTCCAAACAAGGACAGATCCCAAGAGTGCAGTCAGGGAATGAGCAACATTCCATCAAGTCCCAACCCACAGGATCAAAGTCTTTCCTGATGGCCCTCCTCATGGGACTTTCTGAGCTTCCCTGGGTTATCTCTGAGAATAATTGCTTTCTGTGGCCAGAAAAATACACATCTCTGGGGAATGAGTCACCTTGCTATATGCCAGACAACAGACAAAGAGAATAGAAATATATGGGCTGATGGGAAGGTTACGCAGGAAATCAGAAGCTCGTGGCAGACACTCAATAAGGCCTGGGGTCCTGCTGGGTCTGAAAAATTGCAGCAATTTACCAATTTAGAAACCTGTCACTGAAATAGAGAAAGAAAAATGTTCTTCAGATTTCCAGTTATGGCTGCAAAATACAAGACAGGGCTCCAACAATTGTTATGTTGTGATTCTAAGACAGCATGTTTATTGAAGAAAAGGTAACTGTTAAATAAGGAAATAATAGAAGAACACAAGGAAGCAGACAAGCTATTAATTCCGGGCCCGAATGGAAGCTGTTTCTTATTGGATGGTCACTTAGCCATAGCAACACCGTTTACCCAAAGTCTTGATTTTCAGCAATGTCTGTTTTGTGTTCGCAAAGAGCTAGGAGAATGCCCATGAACTGACCATTATTGGAAAATAATTAGAGCCACCTCACGTGGGAAAATTGCACAGGAAATACACGTCTTTTCGTTTGTTTATCTTCACTGAGTATGGTCCTCACACTCATCACACCCAGGATGCTTTCTGGTGGGCCCCTGAGCTGTGTGTGCTAACAAATTAGTGACACAAACCTAGTGACTTAGGACCACGCGGTTTTACTCTTCTGTGGTTCTGGGGGGAAGAAATGGGATGTGGGTCTCAGCAGTCTAAATCCTTGACCGGCCGGCCGGCAGGCAGTGGTCCTTCCTGCAGGTCCAAGGAAGAATCTGCCCGGGGCTGCTCTGGGTGGAGGGCAGAATTCAGGGCCTTGAGAAAGGGCCGAGACCCGCTCTTCAAGGCCCCCATGATAGCATTCAGTCCACCCAGGTGAGCCAAGATAATCTCCCAGTTTTCATCTGTAACTTGAGTTCTACCTGCGAATTTCCTCTGGGCTTAGCATCATGGTGGATTCCGGGATGCGGGTGTGGGCGTGTGGGGGCATTATTTGTCCTGTAGCACTTTCCCAACGAAAGCAGCATTCGTGTGTCTGAATTCACACACCTGTCTTCCCGCGCTCATCTTTCATGTCTCCCCTTCCTGCCCATAAGAAGCATTTATTTCCCAGATCACAGCGAAGATGAAGTGACCCAACTTGCTGATGCACCTGTCCCTAGTGACAGCCTCACAGCATCCCGACAGCCCCCTCCTCCTTCAGATCCTTTGCAGAGAAAAAATACCCTGGGCCCATCCTCAGGGCTCTCCTACCTCCAGCCTTTCCTTCCCTGGTTCAGAGCAGAAAACTGCTGCCTGAACATGGAGGGAAGGCCTTCACTAATGCTTGATTTTTGGTGACTAGGTAAGGCTGCCCATTCTGTCCTCTGTGCCATGGCTCTCATTTCCCAACGGGTTCCTCATCAGGAGCTTCCTGATGGTAAAGACCATTCCCACGGAAGGCAAACTTTTGCTCGGCGCATTGGTTCAGAAGGTCCTCCATGAATTTTGTTCATGCCCAACTATTGCTGGTTAGGGACTATGCAGGTAACCCAAGAGGGTCCAGGAAAAGATGAATTACTCATTCTCTGAGATGAACTTCAAATCCAGTAAGATGGAGAGAGTAAGGACGATGCCAACAGCACGGATTGCTCTCTGCTTCGAGTCTGCGTGCTTGTCTGACCAAAACATGTCAAGGCTGCATCTTCGAATCCAATACAGGGGCTGATGTTCCCGTTTCCCTGACCGCCGGGAAAGGTGGTGGGAATTAGGGGTTGAAAGTAAAGCTGGAAAAAGCTTGAGACCCGATAGAAAAAATTCAGGAGGCTTCGATGAGGGGGGCTTCAGAAAAACAAGATCAGGTAGCTCAGGAGAGATCAGAACACAGCCATTTCTATAAAACGAGGGTATTTTAGATGACGTTCTTGAAAAGATACAAGATCCCTGCCCCCAGTGACCAGTTCCCTCAACTGTGCGATTGGACAAGGTCTTTGGGGCTGCAGCCCACCTCCCCATTCCAGACCACATTTCTCTCTCCTACACCACATGCCCACAGAATGGGATAGGCACAAGCTTCCTGTCTTGGGAAGAACATCTTTCCCAACCTAGTGCACACCCGAGTCTCCCAAGGTGAAGAGGGATGAGGGACACGTCACTTCTGGGTTATTCTTGCCACAAATGCAGAGCCTCAGTCTAACCACAAGAAAACATCAGGCAAACCCAAATCACAGAAACTTCTAAAGTGTCTGGCCAGCAGGACTACAAAGATCTGCTATCGAAGGACTCAGTGCAGAGCTGCGGACGGATGCTCCACGGGGCGGGGTGCATGGACGGCGAGAAATCTTGCCTCCCAAGCTGCTGCTATTGTTGTTTTCATCACCAGGCTCTTGCCTTGCAGGGGCCCGTGGGCCAGTTGGGGAGGTGACATGCAGGATTCCCGTCGCGTGTTGCAGATCCAAGGGTGACATTGCTCAAAGAAGAGGAAACAGATGTGACATAAACCTGGCAGATTAGAAGCATGGGGAGATGTTGGTGAATGTTGAGAAGGTTTCTTGAAGGAGGAGAGAAGGGCATTTGAGCTTGACCAGAAAGAGGAATAGTCTGGACTTCCACGAGGAACAAGTATTCTGAGAGGAGGCACAGGCCGTCTGGAGGTGTGGAGGCCAGTGCCCAGCTCTGCAGGGGAGCTGTCTGCAAGCCACCAGAGGACAGCAGCAGGCCCTGAGCAGCAGTGCCATTGGCAAGCGTTGAGGTAAGAATTCCTACCTCTGGGCGCCTGAGGGACTCAGTCAGTTAAGCGTCTGTCTTTGGCTCAGGTCATGATCCCAGGGTTCTGGGATGGAGTCCCCCACCGGGCTCCTTGCTCAGCAGGAAGCCTGCTTCTCCCTCTCCCCCCACTCATGCTCTTGCTCTCACCATCTCTCTTTCAAATAAATAAGTACAATCTTTACTTAAAAAAAGAATCTTTACTTAAAAAAAAGAATTCCTACCTTTGAGTCATGTATCTCTTTCCTCCAGCTGCTCACATTACACAGTTGTCTCATGGTTGTGGAAACCAGAATGAGTGTTCAGATGCTGAGATCAAGGTGTGGGCAGGGCTGGCTCCAATGAGGGGCTGAGCATTGCCTGGGCCACTCCAGGGCCCCCCAACCCCACCTTCTTGGTCCCTGGGAGCTCCGCTCTAGTCAAGTTCTCACTGTGCATCGCCAACCCTTCCACACTGACCTCCTGGTCGCCCTTTTACAAGGATCCCTATGATTAAGTTTCTGAACTATCCAGAGAAGCCAGCCAATCGCGAGCAGTGAGGGTGGCATGGGTGGAAGAGAGCTTGCGGAGCCCTCCAGACAAGCCCGCGGAGGTAGACTTTCCATAAGAAGCCAGGAGCAAACTGGCAGTGTTTTAAGTAGGCTCTTGGTATAAGAAAAGGCAAGCGTCCACCAAACACATGAGGGGTCCAGTTGGGTAGAGTGAGGACTGAAGGGAACGACAGGTCAGGGGCTACTCCAGGACAGACCACCTCCACACGAGGGACAAGCAGGAGGACCTTGGAAGGCCCTTGGCCACCAGACAGCTGATACCTGACCCCTTCCCCACCCTCTCCCAGTTGTCTGTGACAGTGGCTCACACGCTTTGATCAGAAGGTGAGTTTTTTCATTTAAGGAAGCCATGGCAATAATTAGAGAATCAGTTACAAAAAGAGTTATACTTACAGCACAAAAAAATCAGAAAATTTGTTGCAGTCTCTGGAACCAAGCTAGAGTTTTCTGAAATACAGCGTCTGTATTTGCACTCAGGACAACGCACCCCCAATTCCTCTTCTCACGCAGACCACACCCAACCCCGCACACAAGTTACTCACGAAATGTCCAATGCAACACACCGTGGGATCATGGGGTGAGCATTCACTGGATTTATTCGACTCACATGCTTCAAAAAGAAATGCTGTCACTTCCCGTAGGCACCTCAGTGGGTCCCCGATTGTGTATTCAGATGGAAACAACAGGTGGATGGGGATCTTCCTGTGAAAACACAACAGGCAGAAGTGCAGGCAAGAATCCACTTCTGTCTTGGAAGGAAACGTGATAAATTCAACTTGTTTGCTCAGCAGCACAAAGGACTTAGCAAGGTTTTTCTTCTATTCCATTTTTTTTCTTGGAAATGTATTTATATGTTTATTATTTTTCTCTACAATGTTCTTAGTATGTTAATCTTTTCGAAAGACTTCCAGGTATAAGTAAGCCTGAAATGGTATTAGGAGCACTATCTGGGGGAATGTTGACCTAGAAATGATCATCCAAGCTATCGTGTTCTTGGCTTTCAATATAAATGAAATATATATGGAACCAGACACATAATGCAACTGAGATTGAATCTTTTTGCTCGTGATGTCGGTGGGATTGTCCTGTCTTTCCCTCCCCAGCCCCTCTCCCGGCCCAGGCAGAGCCTCCAAGACTTCTCCGTGGCCACCTCCGCAGGCTCCTGAGAAAGTGTGTTTGCATCAAATGGCCTCACTCTCGCTACCTGTGACAAAAATCTTAGAGCCCTAGCTCAGTCTGGTGCCCAGACAACCTGAAACACTATGGAAACTAATTTTATTTGTTTGTTTGCCTCCTGTAGGCACCCAGTATGACACAGAACCCCCAGGGGATGGGGTAAGAACAGCTGCTCTCAGACTGAGTAGAATCTGGAACATAAATGAAAGAACCAGACCTAAGAGTGAAGTTCACTTTGCAGGAATAAACCTTGTGCTTTCAGTTGCGCTTAATACACAGAGACATAAAAATACGATGTCCCCTAGTAGCAGGTGCCTACCTTAAGGCAGCTCTGAGGGGGTCCCCGGTCCCTTTTCTGAGTTTCTTGTTCACACCAAGAGTGGTTTTCAGATGTCAAAACAGCAGTAGGAAATTATCTCACCTCAACGACAAAGAAGCTATTTTTCAAAGGCAATCAGGACAAGTTTTGTTTTTCTCTTTCCTTCAAGGAATAAAGCACCCTAGAGGCATTTTATTCCCAAGCTGACCTCGCAGATGGGCATGTGAGTGGCAGCGCCAGCCCTCGAGTGGGCAGGAGACAGCAACCTGGTGTGGGGGGGGCAGCCGGCGGGGTGATGCTGGATCCCAGGCTGCACAGCCCCTGTGCCCCTCTCTCGGGGACGAGACGACTCAGAGCCAGGAGAGGCCTGCCGGGCAGGACGCAGGACATGTGGCTCCATTCTCAGAGCAGCTCGGAGGAAAACCAAGCCATCGACTCTGCGGGAGTCTAGAAACTCCTGGGACATCTACAGGTCGTGGGGATATAGCTAGTGTGATGACATGGGACCCGTGTGGTCACACGCAACCATGTAGAAAGGGTCCTGTGCTGGGTTTAGGTCTGCCATGGCCGTCTTCATGGTTCCTAATACTATGCACAAGAGCCCTGCATCTCTGTGTGCTGGGGGCCCCACGGATTGGGTAGCAGGTCCCTGTCTCCTATGTAATACTGCCACGTACTTAGACTTTGCCTCTAAGCCTTGTTTTTACTTCCATTTAAAAAAAGTATTTCTTATCATTTAATCTAGAATATTCTAATTGTATTTTCACTATCAATTTATTCTTTGATGAGAAAATTATCTAAAACAATGAAATATATATATATATATATATAGTAAGAAGGAATGAACCAGTTGAAGTCATAACTAGACCGTTTCTTTGAGCAGATGACTGTGATTTCTTTTCTGTGCAAAGCATCTGGAAGCACGCTAGCATAGAAGGCAGTCACAGATCCACCTGATTTGGGATGCACCAGAAAGGAACTGTCTAGGACAGTGGCATTTACTTATTTTTTTTTTAAGATTTTATTTATTTATTTGACAGACAGTGATCACAAGTAGGCAGAGAGGCAGGCAGAGAGAGAGGAGGAAGCAGGCTCCCTGCTGAGCAGAGAGCCAGATGCGGGGCTCGATCTCAGGACCCTGTGATCATGACCTAAGCCAAAAGCAGAGGCTTAACCCACTGAGCCACCCAGGTGCCCCTAGGACAGTGGCTTTTATTTATTTTTTTTTCCTGATTTTTTTTATTAAATTGATTTATTTATTTTCAGAAAAACAGTATTCATTATTTTTGCACCACACCCAGTGCTCCATGCAATCCGTGCCCTCTATAATACCCACCACCTGGTACCCTAACCTCCCACCCCCGCCACTTCAAACCCCTCAGATTGTTCTTCAGAGTCCATAGTCTCTCATGATTCACCTCCCCTTCCAATTTACCGCAACTCCCTTCTCCTCTCTAACACCCCAGTGGCTTTTAAACGTTCATTGGCGTCAAGTGTCATGTGAGGAATACATAATCCATTTCAATTCACTGTGTGCGCACACACACACACACACACATACAGCACTGAAACACAGTTTTATGCAACACGGACCCTTTCCTATGTTGAAGCATGAACCCCCAGTTCCCGAGGATCTGGTTGTGTTTCTAGAAGGTTATTTAGAGAGGAGAGAGTATGAGGCTGTTAGGGTGGGGTGCTGGCCCCATAGGACTGGCTTCCTTCAGGAAGAGGCACCGGGGACACAAACCCACAGAGAAACAGTGATGCGTGGACACAAGGCGAAGACGGCCATCTGCCAGCCAAGGACAGAAGCCTCAGAAGGAACCAACCCTGCTGGACCTTGGTCTGGGGCTCCCAGTTTCCAGAACTGGGAGAAGTAAATGTCTTGAAGTCCCCCAGTGTGCGGAGCTCTGTCACCGCAGCCCTGGCCAACTGGGCCAGGGCCCGCAGCTAGAGGACCGCCGACTGCTCGCGCTCGTTCGCGTCTCCCCGCCCATCGGCCGTGAGATGAGCGTAAAGGAGTTAAAATGCACAGACTTTAAGAAAAAGGAGAATGGAAACAGGTGAGAGCACGTGATTTTGGACGCTGAACTGCAACAGGCCGAAGGAAACCAGGGCGGCGGCCCCACAGCTGAACCGCAAGCCCCGCGCGAGCCCAGCCAGTCACTCCACGCCGCAGACCTCCCGTGGACCAGGACTGGGGAACTGAATGCGACAGGCTCACCCTAAGCATGGGTCGAGGCCCGGGGAGGAGAGGACAGCGTGGAGTCTGACTCCGAAACAGCGAGACCCCAGCCGCCCGGCCAGACCCAGCCCTGGAAGCTCCCTTCTGCACCGGTGCGCTTCTGTTCTCGGGCGCACCGCCCGGCAGAGGGGCGCAGCGTCAACGCTGCGGATCCCGACAAAGCCTGTCCTGCATGGTGAAGAAAGGAAGCAATGGGGAAGTAACAGGGCAAAAGCTGAAACATTTTTCAAAATTGCGTAATTAATATTCTCAGTAGTAAAGGAAAATTGTCCTCAGTTAAATCAAGTAGCGACATACTGTTTCGTTGGATGAAGGTCCGATTATTTGTCATAGAATCTTAGCTGGACAGTCAGAGTATTTTCCAGGATTTTTTTATATCGTAAAATTGTTTCAAAAATATTCTTGTGTAATAATTTGCTATCCTAGTCGCTTTGCTGTAATGGGACATATTCTTTATAAATGAGGATGCTGGGACCAGGGAATGTGTTTATAACATGGTCAGGGATAAGAGTTCAAAACGCTGCAGCCAGTCTTGTCTCCACCAGAAATGCCTGCGGGTCTGGTCTCGGGAAAGCCTCCCCCAGACTCACCCCAAGCACCAAGGACCAGGTTTGATTGGGTGTCAGGGACACCGATCGCTCCTGTCCTCGGGAGATCATTCTGGAGGGGACAAGAGAAAGGTTTCTGATTTCTTTCCTTCCTTCTTTCTTCCCTTCTCTGCTTCTCCGTTTCTTCCTTTCCTTCCTCTCTCTTTCCTTCCTTCCCTCCGTCACTCCGTGTCTTCTCTCCCTCGTCCCTCCTTCTCTCTTTCCTGCCTGCCTTCTTGCTTTCAGGAATATTTAGAGACAAGTGATGCTTCTGGGAACACGTAAAGGAAGTGAGGTTTTAGAATTAAAGA
The DNA here is from genome assembly GCF_030435805.1 of Mustela lutreola. Lineage (NCBI taxonomy): Eukaryota > Metazoa > Chordata > Mammalia > Carnivora > Mustelidae > Mustela > Mustela lutreola. Next base: position 4,116,880 of record NC_081294.1, on the reverse strand, counting down.
TAAAGACGTTTTTAACGATAAAGACACTTACAGTTATGGTATTTTGTAAATGAAATATCGTTTAGGACCGATGTTATAGTAGTTTCAGATGTACCACACAGTGACGTTACAATTGCACACATTGCTCAGATCTCACCCCTGGAAGTGCATCACCCTCTGTACCCAGGCAGCGGTATTACAGTCGCATTGACTCTAGGCCCTGTGCTGCACGCTCCATCCCGTGACTTATTTATTGTGTAGCTGGAAGTCTGTTTCTCTTAATCCCCTTCACCAGGTTTGCCCCTCCGCCCACCTCCTTCCCTCTGTCCTCTGTCATTATGAGTCTGTTTCTGTTCCTTTCTTTGTTTTGTTTTGTTTTTAGATTCCACATGTAAGTAAAATCATGCAGCATTTACCTTTCTCTGTCTGACTCATTTCATGTAGCTTAATACCTTCTAGGTCCATCCACAGTGATGGTAACTTCAGATGCATGTGTTAGCACAGGTAAGACCTTTTGACTTGGGTTTTGATAAGCAAATCTTTCCCCTTCGATGCACTTGCTCTGGAAGTTTTCTACAGGGAGAGAGAGAAAAGCAGAGTGGGTCATGTGTTATACAAATGGCCAATGCTACTCCTAACGTAATTTAATTTCTTACTATTGGTTACCTGGATATGGTCTCACTCTTTATGGTTGAGATACACCCATGAGTGCCTGTGAGTGTGCACACGTGTGCTTGTATGTGTGTGTCTGCAGGTTCTAGAAAGACTGTTTAGGAGGGATATATCTCTGCTTTGGAAGCCATAAGAGGAGACTGATTTATTTTGGAAAAATAAAGACGATTTTTGGAAAGGAATATCCAACGCCCTCAAGTAGCTTGCCAGTACAACCCAGTGGGGGCCTCGGATGGCTTGTCGGCTCATTTTCAGAACCTGTGGTTCCTGGATCTTACAAAGAGTTTCAGTGGGGTTTAGAACCCCTGGCAGAGAGAGCTGGGAAGGCTTATCTGGCTGGATCCACCCCTACATGAGCCTGGCACTTGTCCAGATTCCATCAAATCTCAGGTCTCCAGAATGTCAGTCTCAGTGTGTATAAATCCAATATTACACAGCAAAGATTCTCAGGTTCACATTTGCCACAGGAACATTTCACTTGTAATTTCTTTTCTACAAATGATGCTGTTTGCTTCTAAACTCATTTGAGGGCGGGGTGGTTTATAGGGTTGACCTGATGGATGTGCAGGTTCCATGCCTGCAGGAGTTTGCACCTTTAATTGTAAAAGGCCAGGAGGCAGTGTGCTGATCCTTCCGTGCTCACTCCCGCCCACTGACCCCTCGTGCCTCATGGGGACCAATGCTGTGACTGTCACCTGTGCCACCTCTGAATCTGTACCTTCATTCTTCTGGTCTGTGTTGTGCTTCACATCAACACATTCCTCCTTTCTGGAATCTTCCCTGTCTTAGACTATGTGCAACTGAACTAAGTTTTAACATACTGAATTCATTGAGCTGGAAATTGCTGTTCCCCATTACTAATTCAAAAACCAGATAAGTAGGATGATTCTCTTTCTCTCTTAAACAACACACAGAACTAAATTACATTTTTACTTATATGATAAAGAGGTTTTGTGTGTGTGCAAAGACCCTCATGCAAAGAAAGCTTCAGAATGTCTACTTCTTGGGCTAAATACTTTTCAATAAGACAAGAGGCCCTATTTCTGTTTGAAGTGTCTCTTTGCCCTGAGACTGGCCAGCCCTACCCACGTGGACATGGCTGTGTTTATGTGGGGCATTTTCTGTTCATGGTAGATACTCATTCAATATGGGGGAAACTGAATGGAAACTTCCTGTAATTTTTTTTTTGAGTTAGTTAGGCTACAAAGCCCTATTTTAAAATTCACTTTCACTGTGTGTTGAGTTTGAGGAGCTCATTATAGATCCTGGATATCAACCTTTGTCTGTACTGTCATTTGCAAATATCTTCTCCCATTCCGTGGGTTGCCTCTTTGTTTTTTTGACTGTTTCCTTTGCTGTGCAGAAGATTTTGATTTTGATGAAGTTCCAAAAGTTTATTTTCACTTTTGTTTCCTTTGCCTTTGGAGACATATCTTGAAAGAAGTTGCTGTGGCTGATATCGAAGAGATTACTGCCTATGTTCTCCTCTAGGATTCTGATGGATTCCTGTCTCACATTGAGGTCTTTTATCCATTTTGAGTTTGTCTTTGTGTACGGTGTAAGAGAATGGTCGAGTTTCATTCTTTTACATATAGCTGCCCAGTTTTCCCAGCACCATTTATTGAAGAGACTGTCTTTTTTCCACTGTATATTTTTTCCTGCTTTGTCAAAGATTATTTGCCCATAGAGTTGAGGGTCCATATCTGGGCTCTCTACTCTGTTCCACTGGTCTATGTGTCTGTTTTTATGCCAGTACCATGCTGTCTTGGTGATCACAGCTTTGTAATAAAGCTTGAAATCAGGTAACATGATGCCCCCAGTTTTATTTTTGTTTTTCAACATTTCCTCAGCGATTTGGGGTCTCTTCTGATTCCATACAAATTTTTGGATTATTTTCTCCAGCTCTTTGAAGAATATCGGTGGAATTTTGATCAGTGGCATTAAAAGTATAGATTGCTCTAGGCAGTATAGACATTTTAACAATGTTTATTCTTCCGATCCAAGAGCATGGAATGGTCTTCCATCTTTTTGTGTCTTCTTCAATTTCTTCCATGAGTGTTCTGTAGTTCCTCAAGTACAGATCCTTTACCTCTTTGGTTAGGTTTATTCCCAGGTATCTTATGGTTCTTGGTGCTATAGTAAATGGAATCGATTCTCTAATTTCCCTTTCTGTATTTTCATTGTTAGTGTATAAGAAAGCCACTGATTTCTGCATATTGACTTTGTATCCTGCCACGTTGCTGAATTGCTGTATGAGTTCTAGTAGTTTGGGGGTGGAGTCTTTTGGGTTTTCCATATAAAGAATCATGTCATCTGCGAAGAAAGAGAGTTTGACTTCTTCCTTGCCAATTTGGATACCTTTTATTTCTCTTTGTTGTCTGATTGCTGTTGCTAGGACTTCTAATACTATGTTGAACAAGAGTGGTGAGAGTGGGCATCCTTGTCGTGTTCCTGATCTCAACTGGAAGGCTGCAAGCTTTTTCCCATTGAGGATGATATTTGCTGTGGGTCTTTCATAGATAGATTTTATGAGGTTGAGGAATGTTCCCTCTATCCCTATACTTTGAAGCGTTTTAATCAGGAACGGATGCTGGATTTTGTCAAATGCTTTTTCTACATCGATTGAGAGGACCATGTGGTTCTTCTCTCTTCTCATATTAATTTGTTCTATCACATTGATTGATTTGTGAATGTTGACCCATCCTTGTAGCACAGGAATGAATCCCACCTGGTCATGGTGGATAATCTTTTTAATATGCTGTTGGATCCTGTTTGCTAGGATCTTGTTGAAAATCTTAGCATCCATATTCATCAGTGATATTGGTCTGAAATTCTCCTTTTTGGTAGGGTCTTTGCCTGGTTTGGGGATCAGGGTAATTCTGGCTTCATAGAAAGATTCTGGAAGTTTTCCTTTTGCTTCAATTTTTTGAAACAGCTTCAGGAGTATAGGTGTTATTTCTTCTTTGAAAGTTTGGTAGAATTCCCCAGGGAATTCTGGGCTCTTGTTTTTTGGGAGGTTTTTGATCACTGCTTCAATCTCGTTACTAGATATTGGTCTATTCAAGTTGTCAATTTCTTCCTGGTTTGGGAGTTTATAGTTTTCCAGGAAAGCATCCATTTCATCTAGGTTGCTTAGCTTATTGGCATATAACTGTTGGTAATAACTTCTGATGATTGTTTCTACTTCCTTGGTGTTAGTTGTGATCTCTCCCTTTTCATTCATAATTTTATGAATTTGGGCTTTCTCTCTTTTCTTTTGGAAAAAGTGTGGCCAATGGTTTATCGATCTTATTGATTCTTTCAAAAAAAAACAGCTTCTAGTTTCATTGATATGTTCTACTGTATCTCTGGCTTCTACCTCATTGATCTCAGCTCTAATCTTGGTTATTTCTCTTCTTATGTGTGGAGTTGGTTTGATTTGTTGTTGATTCTCCAGTTCTTTAAGGTGTAGAGATAGCTGCTGTGTTCTGGATTTTTCAATTTTTTTGAGGGAGGTTTGGATGGCTATGTATTTCCCCCTTAGAACCGCCTTTGCTGTATCCCATAGGTTCTGGACCGAAGTGTCTTCATTCTCATTGGTTTCCCTGAATTGTTTCAGTTCTTCTTTGATCTCCTGCTGGATCCAAGCATTCTTAAGCAAGGTGGTCTTTAGCTTCCAGGTGTTTGAGTTCCTTCTGAACTTTTCCTTGTGATTGAGCTCCAGTTTCAAAGCATTGTGATCTGAGAATGTGCAGGGAATAACCTCAGTCTTTTGGTATCGGTTGAGTCCTGATTTGTGACCCAGTATGTGGTCTATTCTTGAGAAGGTTCCATGTGCACTTGAGAAGAATGCGTATTCTGTTGTTTTAGGGTGGAATGTTCTGTATATATCTATGAGATCCATCTGGTCCAGTGAGTCATTAAATGCTCTTGTTTCTTTATTGATTTTCTGCTTCGATGGTTTGTCTATTTCTGAGAGAGAGGTGTTAAGATCTCCTACTATTAATGTATTCATATCAATATGATTCTTTATCGTGATTAATAGATTTCTTATGTAATTGGCTGCTCCCATATTGGGGGCATAGATATTTACAATTGTTAGATCATCTTGGTGGATAGTCCCTTTAAGGATTATGTAGTGTCCTTCTGTATCTCTGACTACAGTCTTTAGTTTAAAATCTAATTTATCTGATATGAGAATCACTACCCTGGCCTTCTTTTGAGGCCCATTGGCATAAAAGATGCTTCTCCATCCCTTCACTTTCAGTCTGGGTGTATCTTTAGGTTCAAAATGGATCTCTTGTAGACAACATATGGATGGGTCCTGTCGTTTTATCCAATCTGCAATCCTGTGCCATTTTATGGGCACATTTAAACCATTCACATTGAGAGTGATTATTGATAGATACGTTTTTATTGACATCGTGTTACCTTTGAAGTCTTTCTTTCTTTAGATTGTCTCTATATTTCTGTTCAGTGCTATTCTTAGGATTTTTCCTCTGTGAACTAGAATTAGAAGCAGAAAGGGAAGAAAAGCCTTTCAATGTTTCAAATACTTCTTCTTTTATGTCCTATAACTAGTTAAGGGTTTTCCACGTTCACTGCATTTCAAGGTTTAAGAATAAAAACTTTCCCCAACGAGCAGTTATTGCATTAACTTGTGAAACACAAATCCATCAGATAGAAATTATGTTTCCAATGCACTTTCTCAGAGAAAAGACTAAAAATAAGAAATCGCAACAGAGATCTTTCCCATTTCTCTAGAAGTGATGGATGCTGGCAACAGCGACACAGACACACAAAAGAAAACCAGTTCTAATGGCTATTTCTTGATGTTTTCATACAGTGCTGAAAAGAAACACTGTGTTCAAGTTGATAAAAATCAATTTCCCCTCGAGCCTTTTATTTTAATTTTTTTGCCAGCAGAAATGGCCGTTAGCTCTTGGATGGCAGTGTTCATGCTGGCCCCCACGGCTTCCTCAGCTCCCTCTTGATTAGCAAAATCACATAAACCTCAGGGAGAACAAAAGACTGTTATTGCATAACTTTTAAGAGTGAAGAGAATCTAAGAGCAATTTAATTTGGGGAAACAGAACATAATGAGGCTCAAACAACTTAATTTATTCCTAAAGCAGATAAAGTAATTTTAAGATTTGTTTTTCACAATCAGCCAAGTGTTGGAGCTGTTGTTTTATGATTTTCTATGTGAGACCCATGTGATCTGATTATGCATTTCAGAAACCCATAAACCAGGCAAAAACTTGGTTCTGATCCAGGGGAGAGCTAAATTTTCTGAGAGCTGTCTGATCTCTCAGCTGCCGGAGGACAAACCTTTGTTCAAAGATGAATCTTCAGAAACACCCTTGTGTCTGTGAGGCCCTCACTGGAGGAGTACGCCTATAACAGGGAGGGCTGCATGGTCTCGGTGTCCTGCTCCTCAGCTGGTGAGCCCAGCTCCCAGCCACTCTGTGACAGGAATCAGAGAAGAGCAATTACCAGCAATTCTGGGGTCATAAGAGATTTGCAACTTAGGGCATCACTGTGCTCTTTGCAAACTTCAGTAGCTGGGGATGTCATCAAGCTCTGCGAGCAGCACACAGAAGTGGTCACAACCCCCCACCCCACTGGTTCTCTAGTTCCTTCTCAGGAATGGCTGAAAGTACATGAGCCTGGAAAATAATAGAAAAATGGATTTCTTTTGTTATTCAGGCTTTCTGATCAAATGGTAGTTCTATATCTTCAGGGCAAGCTGCTCTATTTTTTAATGAAGAACTTTCTAGAAGAGTTATTGCTTCTACAAAATATTCTGAGATTTATTTGCTTTTTTAAAAAAGGTTTTATTTATTAATTTGAGACAAAGGCAGAGGCAGAGAGAGAGCATGACTGGAGAGACAGACAGAGTGAGAGGGAGAAGCAGGCTCCCCACTGAGAAAGGGACCATGACCTGACCAAAAGGCAGATGCTTAACCAGCTGAGCCACCCAGGTGCCCCATTGAGATGTATTTGCTTATGTGTATTTCCATTAGCGTTGTTATATGTATATGGGAATACTATAATACTATAGAGCTTCGTAAATTGTCACAAAATCAGCTACTACCTGATAAAGAAATGGAATCCATAAGCATCCTGGAAGGATTCCAGGTGCCCCTTTCAATGGCCATCTACCGTCCATCTGGAAGATTGCCACTATTCTGACTTCTATCAGATTAGCTTTGCCAGTGCTTAAACTTCTCATAAATGCAGCCATTTAGCATGGAGTCTTTGTGCAATGTGGCTTCTTTGCTCAGTGCGGTATGTGTGAGGTTCACCCACATTGTTGCCTGCAGCACTGCGTCGGCTTCCACTGCTTCCTAGCCTTCCTTGGTATAAACATAACAGTTTCTATACTCATCCCACTTTTGGTTTTTCCAGTTTGGGGCTATCAGAAAATGTTGATGTAAACTTTATAAACAGGTCTTTGGTGTACATATGTGGTGAACTGTTGGGTATTGTGTAATTTGTCTGATGCCATATGACAAATCTCCCCAAAGCTGAGTGTGCTGAACACTCATGGTTTTGATGGGTTGGGCATTTTGGAAAGGCAATTTTTGCCTGTGGCCTGTCTTGTGGTTAGAGTCAAATGTCAGCAGGAACTGCAGGCATCTGAAGTCACGACTGTTACAGCTGGTGAGCAGGCTGTCCCTGTTGCTGGGAAAATGGGTTCCTTTCTGCGAGGGTCTCTCCATATGGCTGCTTGAGCATCCCTGTGACTGGCTTTATACCAGAGAGAGTGAGTCAAGAAAGCAGGATTTCCCTGGATCTGTTTCTATAAACTCTTGTGTCTCTTGGTTCTTCATAAATTATCTCTGCCCCCTGGTGGGCCTGGATCTCGCTTGCTGAATGCTAGACACTAAGTATGAAAATCTATGGAAATATGTGAGTTTCTTGCCCTGGTCATTGTCTTTAATGAAGATGTGCTTCTCCTTACTTTGGAGGTATTTGCCTGATAAGCAGGTCATTTCAGTCCCACTTGGATTAAGCCAGAAGACACTGGGTCCTTGTTGTTTGGTTCTGGGATCCTTTCTGAGAATCTGGCAAGTTCACAAGGGTACCTCCTTTTTGAAAGCCTTGAACACCATGTTCTGCCCCTCCCTATGTCTCTCTGCCTGGACCTGCCTAAAGATCAGCAAATGCATTAAAAAAACAGATGGTCATACTCACCTGAATGCATTCCCCTCTTCTCCATGATTTGGTGTCTCAAGTCTATGATGTCTCAGTAACTCTAAAGGCCATGTTTCGGATCAGCATCCAACCTTGACTCAGGTTCTCGAACTCTCATTTGTTGTTTTCTGCTCAGATATTTATCTCTGGGTCCTTCAATGCTTATGAATTAACAAACATCTTAAAGAGTCAAGTATCACATAATATTAGGCTTATCTCTGGGATTTCCTCTGGGACACCCTATTATAATTTCTGGCTGCCTAAGTAGTTCTCTGATTCATTTAAGCAAATCTGAGGTTTTTTTCCTCAGGATTTTCAGTTGTTTTTAGTAGCAGGTTGATCTAAAAGAGTTTATTATACCATCCTCAGAAGCAGAACCTATACATGTTTTTAAACCAGACATATATTTGAGATGCTAGATATTTCAAAGAAAGGAAGAATCAAAAAATGTCATAGTAGACAGAATAATGCTGTCCCCAAAGATGTCCACATCTTCATCCTAAGAACCTGTTAAATTAATGGTAAATAGGAATTAAGGTAAAGGATGGAATTAAAGTTGACAATGAGTTGACCTGAGGACAGGAGAGTTAACCTGGATTATCCAGTGGATCCGATATAATCAGCAGGTCCTGCCTAAGTAGGAGAAGGAGATAGAGAAGTCCAGTGATAGAGACACCGAAGATGCTAAGGCTGGCTTGAGAGATGGGGAAAGAGGGTCATGGGCCTAGGGAAGCAGGTGGCTTCTAGAAGCCAGAAGAAGTAAAAGGGTAAGTTCTCCCCCTGGTCTCCAGAATGAATACTGTCTTGATAGGATCTTGGTTTTAGCCTCATGCAATTTCTGACCTCTGGAACTGTTAGATAATACATAACTGTTGTTCTCAACCATGATTTTGTGGTACATGTTACAGCAGCAATAGGAAATTAATGTACATGGGCCCATAGTGAACTATTAAGTGCGGCTGTTCAAATTTCTCTCCGAAAACTGTGCTCTAGCTCTATATGACCCTGCAAAGTACACGCTGGGCATCCATGGCTGGTCCGGTGAAATTAGCGGCATCTGTATGCAGCCATACACATGAGGGAATCAACAAAGAGATACAGCTTTCCTTAAGGTTCCACAGTGGTATCATGACAAAGGGGCCCCCCTCTAAGTCAGCTGGATGGAGGGCAGGGTAGGGAGTAGGGAAGGCGTGTTCTCCTGGTTCAGACATTGCCGCCTCTGGCTCACTCTCGCACACCTTCTGGTGGTGGCTCCCCTAGCCCCCAAAGCCTTGTGTCTTTACAGCAAACGCCAAGTGTCCAAGCTTCCAAATCCCCTCTGGGTCTTACATTTCCAAAGGGCAGGCACTGTGTCTTATCCATTGCTGTATTCCGACTATGGTAAGAACAACAGAACAGATACTTAATCAGTATTGACAGCAGTGAATTTAATTAAGAGAAATGGAAGGAATTCAGGAATCGAACAGCTCACAGGGAAAATGGGTAGGGAAACTTAATGATGTTTTGTACTCGCTGCGATAAATTGCAAAGACAGAAACTACATGAAAGCACTATCGGGTGTAGTCCACTCTTAAAGAGTCAATACTCACGAGGTATATTTGTTATTTTTTTTTTAATTGTTTTACAAAATGCTCTGCAAATCCCATGTCACTTGCCATGGGCCTCCTCGAACATCAGTGACCAGCCCTGTTTCCCCACTCTTCTCTCCTGCATGGGCTGGACCGTAACTCAGAAATGCCGACATTCTGCCACGAAAACGTGGCAGAAGAAATTCACACAATCTCCATATGCACATACTTGATAAATGTGTTCTAGGAACCTATTTCCTACTGTGATTTCAGAGCAAATGAGGAGGAGAAGGAGAAAACTCAGAGACGGAGTTTTCTGGGAATTAAGTGCAGCGGGAGGGGGTGGCATTAGTACAGTAAGGCAAAGTGTTCGAGGAGGAGTGGGGTTCAGGGGGTAGTTAGGGAAAACTGGCAAAAAGTAAGAGGTTAGGTGAAAAAACATGCAGGGCTGAGTGGAGTCAGAACATGAGTTAGCCAGAAAGTGGGTAGAAAGCAAGGTCTGGGAAACGTGCAGGAAGTCCCCGGGCCTGGACTGTCAGGGGATGCTGGGGAACTGCATGGGAATGAGGAAGGCAGGCGAGCCAGGGAGCAGGACGGGCACAGGGGGAAATGCCTTCCCACTGCACACAGCAGGCTGGCCCCGTCTCCTGGGAGGAGAGATTAATTTTTGCAAGATGAACCTTGCCCTTGATAACGGGGAGTGAGCAGGTACCTGGGAATACCTGGAAAAGTGACACGTTTGGGAAAGGGACTGCATCTGGGGAAGATCAGGTGACAGGGGCCAGGGCCGGGGCGGGCATGGGAGTGGGGGGCACTGGGGTGGCTGAGCAGAGGACGCAGCCTTCAGTGGAAGAGTCTGAACCACCCCATGTCGACGCTTTTTAGGACAATAAAGATCACCACACACACACACACACACACACACACACACACAAGTCCAACATAAGCAGAAAGAAACTAAAATGTATTTGAATGTATGCAACAAAGTAATTTCATTAAGACAGAAAGCAAGAAGCAAACAACAAAATTCTTAAGGCAAACTTAAAATAAAATGAATACTATAAAATATCCTTTTTCCATTAAACATTTGGACATTAAGTTTCAACTAATTTAACAAAAAGAACTAAAAGACCAAGGTAAAATACAACAGATCTCAGGTACCTAAAAATATCTCTGAATAAAATAAGCATAAAGTCTCTGAAGTAGAAATCAGGGTCAGCAATATTTATGGGTTGGTGCTTACGAGCTTTTTAATAGGACCATTTCGGCTCTGGCTTAGCATTCATTACTAAAGTTCCATCAAAGCAGCCCCAAATAATTGCACTGGGAGATAGACCTGAAAATATTTTGCTTTCTTAGATGTCTATTCATTCTGAAATTAATGTGTAGTAAATGAAAGCAATTTGTATTAATGCATCTCCCATCCACAATTCATTTTTGTCGGCTCTTTCTAGAATTAAATGTTCTTAGCAAATTTGCCATCATGGCATGAGCATTGTAATAGGCAAGACAAAACTGTAGCAATTGGAAACCAGATGCTATTCCACAGTCAACTTTTGCTACAAAGTGTAGCTTCATGTTATTTGCATAGCTGAAATGGGGGACATAAGCCAGACGCCTGGTCTTCTCCCCTGTCCATTCTCGCCTTTCTGGGAAAGGCGCTGGGGCAAGCCGAACTGATTCTGGATGAGACATCCCCAAGGACCAGAGCTGCTTCTTTTCAATATGCAATGTTTATTGACAAGTGATGCCTCCTCAAGCACGCTCATGGTCATGCAAACAAATTATCCCATGCGTGGTGCATACTCAGGGACTTTGTGTAAGATCCACGTTTCTTTTCCCCTGTGGGGATCTTGGATGTATTTCTGAACTTAATGATTGACACAGAACTAGAATTTAAGTTTAATTTTATACTTCATTTGAAGAGCATCTATTAAACCAACTTGTAGTGGAAATAATATTTCAAGCAAATACTCAAAGTGCTTAGATGAACACTGTTTTGAACACCGCCAAGTGTCTAGAAGCATCTATTTACTTGTAAACACTTGGATACTAATTAGAAGTCACTCTTGTTTCTTTATTAAGAAGTTTCCTTATGAGCTCCTTTGAGGTAAGTTGTTTCAAGGATGGCTCAGCTTATTACCTGCACATGTAAAAGCAAGAAAATAAGTTTCCTTGAGAATTTTGCCCAATTCCACTTGCAGCTAGATAAAACCAGGGTCATTTAGCAAATATGCATTAAATCATTCTGTAAACACGTGTTGAGGACTGGCTCTGTACACAGGACTGTGCCAGGCACCGGGGCACATGGTAAGGGAAATATTTATTGCCTTTACCTTTGTTTGACTTCTGGTAATGCAGAGCGAACATGGCGATGCAAAGATACAAGTATGAGACTCTATATACTGTCTTTAAGGCAGCCATAACTTATAAGGAAAGCAAAATCCACATGCACAAGTAACTAGAATATTTATTTTTGCAAACACTTCTTTAATACTCACTGTCTCTGAGGACTACCTACCTCTCAACTCTTCAGATCTTTGCCTAATGCAAGTGAGCTGGGGAATGCTAGAATCTTCATTTCCAACATAAGCTATGTGAGGCCAGAGAATTTAAGAAATGTGAGTGCTGGCAGGGAGCAGATTCCAAATGAGGTGCCCTGAGTCTTCAAATGAGGTTGCCTGTTTTCATGCAGCAAATGGCCATTGCAGACTTGTTCAGACTTTGGGCTCTCAGGACCTCTTTGCTCTGTTAACATGAACTGAGGACCCCCTGATGTCAGCTATACAAATAAAACTAATAAAAATTTTGCCAAGAAAATGTACATGATTAAAATCAATCTAGATTTTAGCTACCACTGCTATGAATTGCTACTTATAAGAGTAGTTATTAAAACTGTGACTTTTTTAAAATATGCATTTATGCATTTGGAAATTGCAAAGTAAAACCATTATGTGTTAATATAGGCAACATATTTCTGTGGAAAAATGGCTATATTTTTCAAACATTAGTCAGAAAATGGAATCAACTTACATTTTTTGCAAATGTCTTTACTGTCCAGGGTCATGGAAGACAGCTGAATTCTCAAGGTGTTCTGCACTTAATCTATTGCAATGCCACAAATCTTGTAACCTCTACACATTTCTCCCACATACTTACGAAAGAATGAGGTTTGAAAAAGCAAATGATGTCTCATGTCTCAGTGTTTTTATGGAAGTGGTTTGACCTTGTATCTCCCTGAAAAGTTCTCAGGGTGGACGTGCAGGCCACACTTGGAGACCTGTTCATTTATTGGTGGTTGCCTTATTTTGGGCACTGTGCATGGGGAATTGAAGAACATTAAAGAGAGATATCAAAAATCCTCCAAACCGTGAAAGAGGATAGGTATGGAATTTCATGTTTTTTCAATGCTTTATGACAAAAATCTTCAAACAGCGAGTCTGGTTGGAATTTATCATGAACACCCATGTTCCACCTATGTTCTACCACTACTATTTTACTACACCTACTTTTTCATGTAGAGAGCTGTCAATCCATCCCTCCCCTTCATCCATCAAACTGCTTTATCTTTGATGTATTTTTAAATATGTTGCCTCCATCAGCACAGGGAAGGATGCAGGGTCCAGACTCAGACTCCCAGGGACCTCCTGCTGCTTAGCATAACCATTCCAGATCCTTGTCCCTGAAAGCCCAGCATGGTTCACTTTCTATGAGGTCATGGATTCTCTTCTCTCACCTGTGATGCCTCCTCCTGTGTTCTCCTCCTTCCTTCTCCCAGAGCTTCCATGAAATGGGACACACTGACACCCCGAGAAGCAGTGTAGGATCCATGCCATGTGATACTAAGTAACAAAACAACCAGGTGCAAGACTGGACAGACTCACATTACCCATCTAGGCGATCAGAACTGCCAAACAGACTTTTATTCAATAGAAAATAAATTCACACATAAAAGAAAAGGATGTAATCTCCGTGGATTGCACATAAGGCTTGTATCAAAACAGCTTCTCAGAAATAAAAAACAATAATAACCTTCAAAATCTTAGGTCAGAGTACATCAGCAAGATCTCTAAAGGAAAATACTGAAGAGGCCTCAAATGTCTCGTTCATGACCAGCAGTTTCTGAGAGCAGGATGTTCTACAACTCAATGTCAGACCGTGACACGGAATTCACTGGAAAACAGAAGTCAGTTAGCATTTACAGGGAGATATGGACAGAGGGCCACAGTTAGGCAAACAGCATTCATACAATATTTATTTGGCAATCAAACTTCTATGTGTCTGTCAAGGAAGAAGTTAAGGATGTGTTTATCTCTGCAGGTAAGTGTGACTTTCCACCTCAATACAGGAGACCACGGTACCCACCCCTGTTTTCCAGGGGGCCCTGATGTGGCGTCACCATTCCGCCCAGTGTGGCAGCATGAGTCACCTGGCCTTTCTTTCTTCTCTCCTTCTGCTCTTGTGTCTTATAATCAGCAGCATAATTATTCTGGGCTAGACTGTGTGATCTTTTTTTTTTTTTATTTTTTAAAAGATTTTATGTATTGGGGCGCCTGGGTGGCTCAGTGGGTTAAAGCCTCTGCCTTCGGCTCAGGTCATGATCCCAGGGTCCTGGGATTGAGCCCCGCATCAGGCTCTCTGCTCAGCAAGGAGCCTGCTTCTCCCTCACTCTCTGCCTGCCTCACTGCCTACTTGTGATCTCCATCTGTCAAATAAATACATAAAATCTTTTTTTTAATCTTTTTTTAAAGATTTTATGTATTTATTTGACAGATACAGAGAGATCACAAGTAGGCAGAGAGGCAGGCAGAGAGAGGAGGAAGCAGGCTCCCTGCTGAGAAGAGAGCCAGATGTGGGGCTCGATCCCAGGACCCTGGGATCATGACCTGAGCCGAAGGCAGAGGCTTTAACCCACTGAGCCACCCAGGCGCCCCTCCAGGATGTGTTTTATCTATACCTCAATTAGTAGCCATTCACATTGGAGTATCAGGGGCTCTATCCTGGTCCAAATAAAGGAAGCTCTTTTGAACTACTGGGAAAGCAATTCTGACCCACTTACCTTAACATATTTTAAAAGGATGCAGTAATTGAGAAAAATGGAAAGCATTTTGGTATTCATTCACTATGGGGTGAATAGTGGAGGAGAAATAATCCACTTTAAGTCCAAGGGGCTCTCAACTGTGAAGGTGACTTAAACCACTTCATATGTGAAATCCTCAACCATTCTTATTTCCTTGATAATCTTAATGCAATTTGACTTCAAAATCCTGTTAAAAGTCCATTCCATCTTCTTGTGAATCTCTCTCATTTCCTCAATTCAGAGCTCTATGCTTTATCTGTTTAATAAGGCCAAAGAATTGTTATCTTTATAATAATCAACTGCATGCTAAATAAAACTTAAAAGTATGACGTGTCTTTCAAGATTGTGTGATTTTCATTAAAGTCATTATCAATAGAGGTTTTGCTTGAGATTTTTCTATTGAAAAAGCCATATAAAAATACGTGTTTTAAGAGGTTAGTACTCTGGTACTTATTTCTTGCCTAAGCGGAAAACCCCCCTGGAGCTGAAATCCTTGACAGGCGTGAGGGTGGAAGACAAGGTGAGTTAAGTGAGCTGACAGGGAGGGGGCCCAGCTCCTCCCGGGGCGCTGTGGGGCCACACGGCATGAGCATGAAGGGCAGGTGCAGACGCCTGGAAGGAAAGACGGGGCCCACCCCGGCGTCCTCTCCCAGCGGGGTGCTCCTCCATTCCATACCTTATTCTCTATGAAATTCTGTCTGGCTGAGAACATGGAAACTGAGCACTGAAAGGCTCTCAAGTCAATATTCTTTTACCACGAACGTACTCGGGAGTGAGTCATCCCGGACCACACGCCTGTCATGATCCCGGACGGAGCAGTGCCGAGTAGACCAGATACCCCGCTGCGCACGGACGTCCGGATCCGCCCCGTCGGCGGCCCATTTCCAAAAACATGTGCCACCTAGTTTCAGAAATTACATAATGCAACAATATTGCATTTACTCTGACCCTCACCCTTAAGGTGCAGGGATTAATTCCTTTCTCATTGAATCTTGAACTGCACTACGGCCAATTGTAGTCCTACTACAATTTCTACTAAGTTCTACTAAGAATCTACCCAGTTTTCTCCTTTCTTTCTTTCTCTCTGTTCCTTTCCTCCTTGTTTCCTTCCTTCCTTCCACCTGCTTGCCTAATTATATCCCCTTCTCTTATTTTGTCCTCAGAAATATTGTGAAAATCATGAAATCACTGATTGACTCTTAAGCCTGGAGTCAACCATGTTCTTCAAGCTCCACAGCTATACAGGGTCAGACCGTGTACGGAGGTTGTCACGATGCTCCTTTGCTTTCTGTTTTCGACTGCAGTAACTGCAGCCCTACCCCGCAACTGCCTGTGCGGCTCACTGGTGTTTCGTATTCAGCAGCGCTGCACTTGTAAGAGAGCTGGGTTCTAAGCTACAGGGCTCTGAGAATCCAACGGTCCTCCACAGGCTTGGAGGGGAACATGGAATTCACCGCCGAGGTAGCCGTGCACAAAGCAGGAGCCAGGGAGAAGGAAGACTCCAAGCAGAAGCCACCAGTGCGGCCAGGAAGGCCGGCCCCAGGCTAAGGAGGGGAGGACAGCAGGCCTTGGGGAGTTTAAACAGCTCAGCCTTTGGAAGGGGAACTGCGTCCCAGGAGGTGTTGACCAGTAACTCAGGAAAGGCCACCAGGAGCGGAAGGCAGGCAGCAGGGCCAACACCAGTACTGAGCAAGGCAAGCATTCCAGTCAGAGAAGCAGAGTCTCTGTCAGCAAAGGCCAGAATTAGATTCTGGTCTACGGTCTGGGTCTGGATATCAGTCTGTCATCTCAAGCAAGCAGGAAACAAACCAAACGTGCAAACATAATACGCCGGCATGCCCTGAGGAGATTTCTAATGTAACTTGGCTGAGCATAGGATGGAAACAGAACGTTGATCCTCAGGCACCAGAATAATGAAGTGATTTAAAAATTTGTATCTGGGAGCACCTGGGGGGCTCACTCTGTGAAGCGTCTGACTTCAGCTCAGGTCATGATCTTGGGGTCCTGGGGTCGAGCCCCACATCAGGCTCCGGGCTTAGCATGAAGCCTGCTGGGGGTCCTCTTCCTCTGCCCCTACCCCCACTTGCACTCTCATGCGCTCTTTTTCTCAAATAAATAAATAAATAAAATCTAAAAAAGTAAAATAAAAAAATAAATGAATGCCAGCCCTCATCCTAGTGTTTCTCAACTTCACCCTTTGCATCTGTCAAGATAGTGTAACATATTCTACTTATCTTGCTTATTGTCTGTCTGATCCCACTAGAATGGAAGGTTTATGTGAGCAGAAACTTCTATCTGTTTTGTTCTTTGTTATATTTCTAACACCTTGAGCAGTCCCTGACATGTAGCAAATGTCCAACCACAATGTGTTTCAATGAGTAAATTTAAGAAGTAAGTTGGCTTTAGAAAATCTCAGACCTAAGTTTGGTTCCAATATTTTCTTTTTAATTTTTTTTTTTTGTTTTTTATAAACATATAATGTATTTTTATCCCCAGGGGTACAGGTCTGTGAATTGCCAGGTTTACACACTTCACAGCACTCACCATAGCACATACCCTCCCCAGTGTCCATAACCCCACCCCCCTTCTCCCAACCCCCCTCCCCCCAGCAACCCTCAGTTTGTTTTGTGAGATTAAGAGTCACTTATGGTTTGTCTCCCTCCCAATCCCATCTTGTTTCATTGATTCTTCTCCTACCCACTTAAGCCCCCATGTTGCATCACCACTTCCTCATATCAGGGAGATCATATGATAGTTGTCTTTCTCCGCTTGACTTATTTCACTAAGCATGATACGCTCTAGTTCCATCCACGTCATCGCAAATGTCAAGATTTCATTTCTTTTGATGGCTACACAGTCTTCCATTGTGTATATATACCACATCTTCTTTATCCACTCATCTGTTGATGGACATCTAGGTTCTTTCCATAGTTTGGCTATTGTGGACATTGCTGCTATAAACATTTGGGTGCATGTGCCCCTTCGGATCACTACGTTTGAATCTTCAGGGTAGTGCAATTGCTGGGTCATAGGGTAGTTCTATTTTCAACATTTTGAGGAACCTCCAAGCTGTTTTCCAGAGTGGTTGCATCAGCTTGCATTCCCACCAACAGTGTAGGAGGGTTCGCCTTTCTCCGCATCCTCGTCAGCATCTGTCATTTCCTGACTTGTTAATTTTAGCCATTCTGACTGGTGTGAGGTGATAACTCATTGTGGTTTTGATTTGTATTTCCCTGATGCCGAGTGATATGGAGCACTTTTTCATGTGTCTGTTGGCCATCTGGATGTCTTCTCTGCAGAAATGTCTGTTCATGTCTTCTGCCCATTTCTTGATTGGATTATTTGTTCTTTGATTGTTGAGTTTGCTAAGTTCTTTATAGATTTTGGACACTAGCCCTTTATCTGATAGGTCATTTGAAAATATCTTCTCCCATTCTGTCAGTTGTCTTTTGATTTTGTTAACTGTTCCCTTTGCTGTGCAAAAGCTTTTGATCTTGATGAAATCCCAATAGTTCATTTTTGCCCTTGCTTCCCTTGCCTTTGTTGATGTTCCTAGGAAGATGTTGCTGCGGCTGAGGTCGTAGAGGTTGCTGCCTGTGTTCTCCTCAAGGATTTTGATGGATTCCTTTCTCACATTGAGGTCCTTTAACCATTTGAGTCTATTTTCTTGTGTAGTGTAAGGAAATGGTCCAATTTCATTTTTCTGCATGTGGCTGTCCAGTTTTCCCAACACCATTTATTGAAGAGGCTGTCTTTTTTCCATTGGACATTCTTTCCTGCTTAGTCGAAGGTTAGCTGACCAGAGAGTTGAGAGTCTATTTCTGGGCTTTCTATTCTGTTCCATTGATCATTTTGTCTGTTTTTGTGCCAGTGCCATGCTGTCTTGATGATGACATCTTTGTAATAGAGCTTGAAGTCTGGAATTGTGATGCCACCAACTTTGGCTTTCTTTTTCAATATTCCTTTGGCTATTCGAGGTCTTTTCTGGTTCCATATAAATTTTAGGGTTATTTGTTCCATTTCTTCGAAAAAATGGATGGTATTTTGATAGGAATTGCATTAAGTATTTAGATTGCTTTAGGTAGAATAGACATTTTCACAATATTTGTTCTTCTAATCCAGGAGCATGGAACATTTTTCCATTTCTTTGTGTCTTCCTCAATTTCTTTCACGAGTACTTTATAGTTTTCTGAGTATAGATTCTTAGCCTCTTTGGTTAGGTTTATTCTTAGGTATCTTATCGTTTTGGGTGCAATTGTAAATGGGACTGACTCCTTAATTTCTCTTTCTTATGTCTTGTTGTTGGTATAGAGAAATGCAACTGATTTATGTGCATTGATTTTATATCCTGACACTTTACTGAATTCCTGTATAAATTCTAGCAGTTTTGGGGTGGAGCCTTTTGGGTTTCCCACATATAGTATCATATCATCTGCGAAGAGTGATAGTTTGACTTCCTCTTTGCTAATTTGGATGCCTTTAATTTCCTTTTGTTGTCTGATTGCTAAGGCTAGGACATCTAGTACTATGTTGAACAGCAGTGGTGATAATGGACATCCCTGCCATGTTCCTGACCTTAGCAGAAAAAGTTTTCAGTTTTTCTCTATTGAGAATGGTATTTGCGGTGGGTTTTTCATAGCTGGCTTTGATAATATTAAGGTATGTGCCCTCTATCCCTACACTTTGAAGAGTTTTGATCAGGAAGGGATGCTCTACTTTGTCAAATGCTTTTTCAGCATCTATTGAGAGTATCATATGGTTCTTGTTCTTTCTTTTATTAATATATTGTATCACATTGATTGATTTGCGGATGTTGAACCAACCTTGCAGCCCTGGAATAAATCCCACTTGGTTGTGGTGAATAATCCTTTTAATGTACTGTTGAATCCTATTGGCTAGTATTTTGGTGAGAATTTTTGCATCTGTGTTCATCAAGGATATTGGCCTGTAGTTTTCTTTTTTGATGGGATCCTTGTCTGGTTTTGGGATCAAGGTGATGCTGGCTTCATCAAATGAGTTTGGAAGTTTTCCTTCCATTTCTATTTTTTGGAATAGTTTCAGGAGAGTAGGAATTAGTTCTTCTTTAAATGTTTGGTAGAATTCCCCCGGGAAGCCGTCTGGCCCTGGGCTTTTGTTTGTTTGGAGATTTTTGATGACTGTTTCAATCTCCTTACTGGTTATGGGTCTGTTCAGGTTTTCAATTTCTTCCTGGTTCAGTTGTGGTAGTTTATATGTCTCTAGAAATGCATCGATTTCTTCCAGATTGTCAAATTTGTTTGCGTAGAGTTGCTCATGGTATGTTCTTATAATTGTTTATATTTCTTTGGTGTTAGCTGTGATCTCTCTTCTTTCATTCATGATTTTGTTTATTTGGGTCCTTTCTCTTTTCTTTTTGATATGTCTGGCCAGGGGTTTATAAATCTTATTAATTCTTTCATAGAACAATCTCCTAGTTTCATTGACTTGTTCTATTGTTTTTTTGGTTTCTATTTCATTGATTTCTGCTCTGATCTTTATTATTTCTCTTCTCCGGCTGGGTTTAGAGTTTCTTTATTGTTCTTTCTCCAGCTTCTTTAGGTGTAGGGTTCGGTTGTGTACTTGAGGCCTTTCTTGTTTCTTGAGAAAAGCTTGTACCGCTGTATATTTTCCTCTCAGGACTGCCTTTTCTGTGTCCCACAGATTTTGAATTGTTGTGTTTTCATTATCATTTGTTTCCATGAATTTTTTCAACTCATCTTTAATTTCCCGGTTGACCCACTCATTCTTTAGAAGGATGCTGTTTAGTCTCCATGTATTTGGGTTCTTTACAAATTTCCTCTTGTGATTGAGTTCTAGCTTCAGATCATTGTGGTCTAAAAATATCCAGGGAATCATCCCAATCTTTTGATACCGGTTGAGACCTGATTTAGGACCGAGGATGTTATCTATTCTGGAGAATGTTCCATGTGCACCAGAGAAGAATGTGTATTCTGTTGTTTTGGGATGAAATGTTCTGAATATATCTGTGATGTCCATCTGGTCCAGTGTGTCATTTAAGGCCTTTATTTCCTTGTTGATCTTTTGCTTGGATGACCTGTCCATGTCAGTGAGGGGAGTGTTAAAGTCCCCTACTATTATTGTATTATTGTGTTTCTTTGAATTTTTTACTAATTGGTTTAAATAGTTGGCTGCTCCCACGTTAGGGGCATAGATATTTAAAAATGTTAAATCTTCTTGTTCGACAGACCCTTTGAGTATGATATAGTGTCCTTCCTCATTTCTTATTATACTCTTTAACTTAAAATCTAATTGATCTAATATAAGGATTGCCACCCCTGCTTTCTTCTGATGTCCATTAGCATGGTAAATTGTTTTCCACCCCCTCACTTTAAATCTGGAGGTTTCTTCGGGTCTGAAATGAGTTTCTTGTAGGCAACATATAGATGGGATTTGGTTTTTTATCTATTCTGATACCCTGTGTCTTTTGATTGGGGCATTTAGCCCATTAACATTCAGGATAACTATTGAGAGATATTAGTTTAGTGCCATTGTATTGCCTGTAAGGTGACTGTTACTGTACATTGTCTCTGTTCCTTTCTGATCTACTACTTTTAGGACCTCTATTTGCTTATAGGACCCCTTTCAATATTTCCTGTAAAGCTGGTTTAGTGTTTGCAAATTCTTTCAGTTTTTGTTTGTCCTGGAAGCTTTTTACCTCCCCTTCTATTTTCAATGATAGCCTAGCTGGATATAGTATTCTTGGCTGCATGTTTTTCTCATTTAGTGCTCTGAATATATCATGCCAGTTCTTTCTGGCCTGCGAGGTCTCTGTGGATAAGTCTGCTGCAATCTAATATTTTTACCATTGTATGTTACAGACTTCTTTTCCCAGGCTGCTTTCAGGATTTTCTCTTTGTCACTAAGACTTGTAAATTTTACTAGTAGCTGACGGGGTGTGGACCTATCTTGTTGATTTTGAGGGGGTTCTCTGTGCCTCCTGGATTTTGATGGTGTTCCCTTTGCCATATTAGGGAAATTCTCTCCAATAATTCTCTCCAATATACCTTCTGCTACCCTCTCTCTTTTTTATTCTACTGGAATCCCAATTATTCTAATGTTTTTTGTCTTATGGTGTCACTTATCTCTCGAATTCTCCCCTCATGGTCCAGTAGCTGTTTGTCCCTTTTGCTCAGCTTATTTATTCTCTGTCATTTGGTCTTCTATATCACTAATTCTTTCTTCTGCCTCATTTATCCTAGCAGTGAGAGCCTCCATTTTTAATTATACCTCATTAATAGCTTTTTAAATTTCAGCTTGGTTAGATTTTAGTTCTTTTATTTCTCCAGAGATGGCTTTTATATCTCCCAAGAGGATTTCTCTAATATCTTCCATGCCTTTTTCGAGCCCAGCTAGAACCTTGAGAATCATCATTCTGAACTCTATATCTGACATATTACCAATGTCTTTATTGATTAGGTCCCTAGCCTTCAGTACTGCCTCTTGTTCTTTTTGTGTGGTGAATTTTTCTGCCTTGTAATTTTGTCCAGATAAGAGTATATGAAGGAGGAAGTAAAATACTAAAAGGGTGGCAACAACCCCAGGAAAATACTCTTTAACCAAATCAGAAGAGACCCCAAATCATTGGGAAGAGAAAGGGGATAAAGAGAGGTTCAGAAAAAAACAATTAAAAAAAAAGAAAATGAATAAAAAAAAATATAAAAAAGAATATATATATATATATATATATATATATATATATATATGAGAAACTAGTTAAAAAAGTTAAGAAAGAAAAGGGTAAAAGTTAAAAAAAATTTTAGCAGCAGAAGAAAAAAAATTGAAAAAAAAAATTAAATTAACTGCAAGACTAATGAATCATGGGGAGAAAGCCATAAGTTCAGTGCTTTGCTTTCTCATCCTCTGGAATTCCGCTGTTCTCCTTAGTATTGAACCTGCACTCCTTGGTAGGTGAACTTGGTCCTGGCTGGATTTCTTGTTGATCTTCTGGGGGAGGGGCCTGTTGTAGTGATTCTCAAGTGTCTTTGTTTTTTTACCTCTTGCCCCAGGCAGAATTGCACTGCCCTTACCAGGGCTGGGCTGAGTAATTTGCTCGGGTTCGCTTTCCGGAGCTTTTGTTTCCTGAGCGCTTTCCGTAGAGTTCCAGAGGACAGGAATGAAAATGGCAGTTTCTCAGTCTCTGGCCCAGAGGAGCCAAGCGCTCGGGGCCCCACTACTCAGTGCCCTCTCAGAGAATAGCGCCCAATCACTCCCGTCTCCCTGGCCTCCGGCCACGCTCTGAGCTCACCTGTGACCGGTTCAAGGTAACCCCGAGCTGGGAGCTCACTGTCGGCTCTGTCTCTGTAGTCAGCTTCCTCGTTCTAATACCTGTAAGCTCTGTGACACTCAGACACCTCCGATCCTTCTGTGACCCTGCGGGACCTGGGGCCACGCTGACCCTGCGTGGGCTTCACCCCGGTTTAGCCTCTGGAGTGATGTCCCTCCGCAGAACAGACTTTTAAAAGTCCTGATTTTGTGCTCTGTTGCTCCGCCGCTTGCTGGGAGCCGGCCCCTCCCCCGCGGTCTATCTTCCTGTGGCTTTGGATTCACTTCTCCGCCAGTCCTACCTTTCAGAAAGTGGTTGATTTTATGTTTCTAGAATTGCTGCTCTTCTTTTCCTCGATCTCTTCTCTTGGATTTGTAGGTGTTTGCAATGTTTAGATAAGCTATCTAGCTGATCTCCTGCTACCTGAGGTAGCCTCAGCCTGCTACTTCTCTGCCATCTTGACTCCTCCCGCCCCCCAGTATTTTCTACTTACTGCTTCTGTGGACTTCACTACCTCACTTAACTGAGTTCTCTGAGCCTCAGTGTGCTCATCTGTAACATGAGCTCATAAACCCCACTGCTCCATGTTGTAAAGAGGGGAAAACATGGGGGTGGGGAGAATTGTGACTGACATGGGTGGTGAGCCTATAAACATCAGTTACCCTTCTTTTTCCCAAAAGGTCCTACCTGACACCCAGACATTCCCATCAAGAAATCGAGCACACATTAATGAAAGTCCAGGAGAAAGGCATGTGAAAAATGGCACTCGCAGTGCTCACTGCACAAAGGAGCAAGGAGCAGAGTGTGAACCCGGGGTGAGCTCAAGTGCTGCACACAGCTCCAGGACAAGGCTCTGCCCTCCAGAGCTACCAGCAAACCACCCAAAGAAGGAATGACCAGTATCCCAAGAGATTCCACTCTGTTTCTGGAAATTACTGTGCCTTGAAATGTTCCTAAGCAAAGTTAAGAGACTGAACAGCACCATCCAAAAGCGAGGCCCATGACTTCCATGCTGCAGGCTTCTCTGAGAGACCTGGAACTATCTTTCCCTCTAACACAGTCAGCTTCTCCCTGGTCTCATTCCCTCAGCTGTGTGACTGATCATGGAGGAGTTCATGGAGGAAGACTATCCTGTGCAGGAAAAGACCCAACCACTCACTCACCTACCCCTGAGTTTCCTATGGGTCATCCGTTGCCTTGGGATCTCACTTCTAAAGGAGTGTGGCTGCTTTCCTAGAACACTTTGCACTTACTGCAAACCACAAGTTATAGGGAATGTTCTGATTTGAAAAAAAATCAGCATTTATTGAATCTGTACATCTGCTCTTATCAACCTGGTTGTGTGTTAGCCGCCAGTACTTGAGATTTCCTGAACAATGAGAAAATTATTGATACCAGCTTTTATCTTAAACTCCATCTGGCCAAAACAATCTGAAGTAACACCCAGTTGGCTAAGGACCCACCGTATCCCAGGTAGAGAGAGTACGTTTCTGTCCTCCAGGGTAATTAGCAGTCCCATGTCAGCATTCTGTGGATTTGCTTTCAAGGAAATTCACATCGCAGAATATGCAGGTGCTTAGGACAAAAATAAACACTTGGTGCAACGTGCCGGCTGTCTTAACCACCTAAGAATAATAGTCTATCAGATTTACCTCCTCTTGTATGTACAAGACGATCTAAAACCACCCAACCTTTTATAAATAGTTTACAGAAATAATCAACACAATGGTCTGGATATATGAGCATCATAACTTACTTTAGTGCCCATGGTCCATCAGAAGCCTGGGATGGACCACCGAGACATCACGGGCCTACGGGTCTGCTGCGACCTGATCCACAGTGGCAAGTCAAGGCATTCTCCCCATTTTCCCATCCCTCGGTCTCCATTCCACAAAGAGCCCTGATCAACATACAATCTGCACAAAAATTGCCCACGGGGATTAAAACACATTTTGTATCAATCATGTCTTACACTCTTGAGCTAAGGGGAGTAATTGGTGAGTCACAAAACAGCTGTGGGATATCTGATTCATATTCTGTTACTTCTACTGACAATTTTAAGGGAAGAAAGGAATTTTCAGTTAAAGTTCAGCTGCCAGTTATTTGAAGCATGAAAAGCTACCTGTAGGCTTTTCGTTCTGACTCAATAGCTCATGTTTGAAATGACAACAATACCTTGACTTATATCAAATGGCTAATTATAATTTTAAAGATAAATACAGAACATTTTTACATGGACTGTCTGTTTTCTCATTGCTGAGTTTTAAGAGTTCTTTATGTATTCTGGATGTGAGTCTTTTATCAGATAGGTGATTTGCAAGTAATTTCTCCCTATCTGTGGTTTTTATTATTGTTCTCTAAAGAGTGCTTTTGAAAAAGGAAAAGGTTTTTATTTTATAAAATACAATTTATTTATTTGTCCTTTTGTTGTCTAAGGAATCTTGCCTAACCCATGAACACAAAGGCTTTTCCTGGTGTTTCCTTCTAGGAGATTTACTGGTTTAGATTTATACTCACATCTGTGACCTACTGTGAATTCAGTTTTGGGTATGGTGAGAGATATAAAAAAGAAGGGTCTGTTCATTCCTTTTTTTAAAATATTTTATTTATTTATTCAACAGAGAGAGAGCACAAGTAAGCAGAGCAGCTTGCAGAGAGAGAGAGAGAAGCAGCTCCCTGTTGAGCAGGGAGCCCGATGCAGGTCGATCCCAGGACCCTGCAATCATGACCTGAGCCAGAGGCAGCCACTTAACCAACTGAGCCACCCAGGCACCCCTCTTTTTCTTTTTTATCTGTGTGTATTGCCATTGCCTTTTCTGCACTGAACCAATGGCACCATTGCTGAAATTCAGGTGTCCACGCATGTGTATGTCTGTGTCGGGAGTCTGCTTTAGTCCACTCATTTATTTATTTATCTTTACATTAACACCACACTGTCTTGGTTATTTTGACTTTATAAGAGTCCTAAAATAAGGTAGTTTAGTTCTCCACTCTGTTCTTCTTTTTAAAAATTGCATTTGCTCTTCTATTTTTTTTTCAGCATTTTTATTTCTATTTATTTTCTTATTGAAGTGTAGTTGGCATACAACATTATATTAGTTTAAGACATAAAATATTATATATATCAGGAAGTCATCACCATGATAAGTGCAGTTACCATCTGTCAACATCCAAAGCTGTTACATATTTACAATTCTATTTTTTTCATATTTGTCATTCTAGAGCCTTTGAAGTTCCATATGAAATTGAGAATCAGTTTGTCAATTTCTACAAACTAAAAGGATGCTTAGATTTTTATTGGAATTAAGTGGCGGAATCTAAAGAGAAATTTGGGAGATAATTTCTGATCCATGAATATGGTCTGTCTATCCATTTATTTAGTGCTTTTAGAATTTCTATGAATCGTGTTTAGTTTTCAGTTTTCAGATCTCTCACACCTTTTCTAAGACCCTTCCCTGAATGTTCCACATTTCCAATGCTATTGTAAATGGTGTTTATTTTTTCATTTCAAAATCCAATTGTGCAGTGCTATAATGTGGAAGTAATAATGGATTTTATACACTGCTCTTTTATCCTGCAACCTTACCAAACTCATTTCTTGGTTCTAGAAGTTTTTTTGTAGAGTCCACAGGATTTTCTACATACATGATCATGTCATTCAGGCATTTAGAGAGTTTCTTCCTTTCTGAGAAGAATGCATTTTATTTCTCTTTTGTGCCTTGCTGCCCTTCAGTGCATTGTCAAATAGAAGTGGCAGAGAAGACATCTCATTCTTGTTTCTCAACTTAAGAGAAAAGCATCCAGTCTCTCCCTACCAAGTATGATATGTCTTCAGAGGTCCATTTTATCAAGTTGGATATCTTTTCTTTATTCATAGTTTGCTGAAAGTTTTTATCAAGGGTAAATGTTAGATTTTGCTAAATATTTTTCCTGAATCTTTTGGGATTATCATGTAGTCTGTCTTTCTTAGTTGGTGAACATGACTTAAGTTAAACAAAAGTTGCATTCTAGAATGATCTCTTCTTAATTATGATACATTACTATTTTTAATATTGTTCTAGATTTGTTAAAATATTTTCTAAAATGTTTGCTTCTATGCTCATTAGAGGTATTTATTTCTGTTTCTTCTTATAACATGTCTGTCTGGCTTTGGTATCAGGATAATGCTGGTACCATGCAATGAGCCGAGAAATAGTCTCTTCTGAAAATATTTGATAGACACTTCCCTCAAGATATATGGAGTGTCAACAAGCATATGAAAAGATGCTTAATGTCATTAGTCATTAGGAAAATCCTAACACATTAAAACCAGGATGAAATGTCATTACCTTGAGATTAGAAGAACTAATTATTTTTCTTTTAAAGATTTTATTTATTTGAGAGAGAGGAGAGAGAGAGAGAGAGAGAGAGAGCATGAAAGGGGTGAGGGACAGAGGGAAAAGCCGGCTCCCTGATGAGCAGAGGGCCTGATGTGGGACTTGATCCTGGGACTCCAGGATCATGACCTGAGCTAAAGGCAGTTGCTTAACCAACTGAGCCACCCAGGTGCCCAGAAGAACTAAATTTTAAAATAGAATTGACTGTACCAAAATTTGGGCAAAGACATAGAGCAAATGGAACTCTCATTCACCACTATTAGAAATGAAAAATATTACAACCACTGTGGAAATAAATGTGGCTGATTCTTCAAAGGTGTAGCACAACTAGCATGTGATCCCACCACTCCACTCCTGTATATATTTACCCAAGAGAGTTGAAAGCATACATTCCTATGAAGGTTTGTACACAAATATTGACCCTTGCTCTTTTAAAATTGTCAAAAATGGGAAATAACTCAAATACCCATCAATAGGTGAATGGATAAACAAGGTGGTCCAGCCTTATAATGATATACAACTGAACAATGAATACATGGCCCTTTTAATACACTATTTGGAATAATCTCAAAATGTCAATCCTGAGTGAAAGACCCCAGACAAAAGAAGCATGCACACTATTTATGATTCCATTTATACAAAATTGTATAAAATGTGAGTTACTCTAAAGTGGCAGAATAACAGAAAGCAGAGGAGTAGGACAGAGGTTGGGAGTGTCAAGAGGGAGAGATTGCCAAGGGACATGAGAATCCAGCAATGATAGATACATTTATCTCTGGACTGTGGTCTTAGTTTTACCCGTGTATCCATATGTCTAAACTTTTTCAAATCATGCACTTCAAATATACACAGTATAATGAATGTCAATAATAGCTTATAAAACTGTTAAACATAAATAAATACTGTATGCAAAGATTTAACTTTTGCATAATATGTGTAATTCTTTGCTGACAAAATTTAATGAGTCCTTATTATAGATTTGGGGAAAAGAAAGTGTAAGGAAGAAAATGAAAATAATCAATCATTAAACTATTCCAAAATAATCACATTTTAAAAATTCTATATACTTTCTTTTCTTTGGTTGTATATACATTTTCTAAAGACTTTATTAGTTTGAGAGAGAGAACACGAACAGAGGGGAGAGGCAGAGGGAGATGGAGAAGCAGACTCCCCACTTAGCCAGGAGCCTGACACTTGGCTCAATCCTGGGACCCTGAGATCATGGCCTGATCAAAGTCAGGTGCTTAACTCACTGAACCATCCAGGTGCTCCTGTATATACATTTTCCCTATAACTTTCAGGCTAAAAGACAGAGGCTGTTATGTAACCCACTCTTCTAACTTAATAAACGAACCCAAGCATTTCAGCACATCATTAAAATCTCCAACAATGCAGTTTTTAATGAGTTCATAATGGACCACTATTTATTAAGCCCTTGTCTTATTAGATCTAGAAGTTGTGTCTAATTTCTGATTTTAAAAACACTGTAACAAATAGCTTTATGTATATAATTTGGAACATCTCTAATTATTTTCTAACATAGTACTTAAAAACTCATTTTATGTTTAGAAAAAAATATAATTCCATTGTCAAAATATGTATCAGTTTTTTATGTCTTTTTTTGTCCATGGTACCAAACTTCAGTAAGATTTTTTTTCCTTTAATATTTCTCTTTTTTTTAATTTTTATTTTTTTTATTTCTTTTCAGTGTTTCAGAATTCATTGTTTATGCACCACACCCAGTGCTCCATGCAATCCGTGCCCTCCATAATACCCACCACCAGGCTCACCCAACCTCCCACCCCTGTCCCCTCCAAAACCCTCTGTTTGTTTCTCAGAGTCCACAGTCTCTCATGGTTCATTTCCCCCTCCAATTTCCCCAACTCACTTCTCCTTTCCATCTCCCCATGGCCTCCATGTTATTCCTTATGCTCCACAAATAAGTGAAACCATATGATAATTGACTCTCTCTGCTTGACTTATTTCACTCAGCATAATCTTTTCCAGTCCTGTTTATGTTGATACAAAAGTTGGGTATTCATCCTTTCTGATGGAGGCATAATACTCCATAGTATATATGTACCATATCTTCATTATCCATTCATCCGTTGAATGGCATCTTGGTTCTTTCCACGGTTTAGTGACTAAGAGAAGAGAGAAAAAACACATGGTCCTCTCAATTGATTCAGAAAAAGCATTTGACAAGATACAGCATCTGTTCCTGATTAAAACAATTCAAAATATAAGGATAGAGGGAACATTCCTCAACCTCATAAAGTCTATCTATGAAAATCCCACAGAAAATATTATCTTCAATGAGGAAAAGCTGACAGCCTTCCCTTTGAGATCAGGAACACGACGAGGATGCCTCCTTTCATCACTCTTGTTCAACATAGTATTAGAAGTCCTAGCAATAGCAATCAGATAACAAAGAGAAATAAAAGATACTCAAATTGGCAATGAGGAAGTCAAACTCTCTCTCTTCACAGATGACATGATTCTTTATATGGAAAACCCAAAAGACTCCAACCCCAAACTACTAAAACTCATACAGGAATTCCGTAATGTGGCAGGATACAAAGTCAATGTACAGAAATCAGTTGCTTTCTTATATACTAAAAATGAAAATATAGAAAGAGAAATTAGAGAATCGATTCCATTTACTATAGCACCAAGAACCATAAGATACCTGGGAATAAACCTAACCAAAGAGGTAAAAAATCTGTACTCAAGGAACCACAGAACACTCATGAAAGAAATGGAAGAAGACACAAAAAGATGGAAGAGCATTCCATGCTCTTGGATCAGAAGAATAAACATTGTTAAAATGTCTATACTGCCTAGAGAAATCTATACTTTCAATGCCATTCAGATCAAAATTCCACTGGTGTTTTCCAAAGAGCTGGAGCAAACAATCCTAAAATTTGTATGGAACCAGAGGAGACCCCAAATTGTTAAGGGGATGTTGAAAAAGAAAAAAACAAAACTGGGAGCATCACGTTGCCTGATTTCAAGCTTTACTACAAAACTGTGATCACCAAGACAGCATGGTACTAGCACAAAAACAGACCCATAGACCAATGGAACAGTGTAGAGAGCCCAGATATTGGTCCTCAACTTCATGGTCAAATAATCTTCAACAAAGCAGGAAAATATATCCAGTGGAAGACAGACAGTCTCTTCAATAAATGGCACCATTTATTGAAAAGACTGGACAGCTATGTGTAGAAGAATGAAACTTGATCATTTTCTTTCACCATACACAAAGATAAACTTGAAATGGATTAAAGACCTCAGTGTGAGGCAGGAATCCATCAGAATCCTAGAGGAGAACATAGGAAATAACCTCTTCAACACTGGTCACAGCAACCTCTTATAAGACACGTATCCAAAGGTAAAGGAAACAAAAGTGAAAATGAACTTTTAGGATTTCATCGATCACGAGTTTCTGTACAGCAAGGAAACAGTCAACAAAACAAAGAGGTAACCCACAGAATGGGAGAAGGTATTTGCAAATGATATTACAGACAAAGGGCTGATATCCAGGATGTATAAAGAACGCCGCAAGCTCAACAGACACAAAACAGATAGATAATCACATCAAAAAATGGGCATAAGACATGAACAGACACTTCTCCAATGAAGACATAAAAGGGCTAACAGACACATGAAAAAATGTTCATCATCACTAGCCATCAGGGAGATTCAAATCAAAACCACATTGAAGATACCACCTCACACACCAGTTAAAATGGTCAAAATCAACAAGACCGTAAACAACAAATGCTGGAGAGGATGTGGAGAAAGGGGAACCCTCTTACACTGTTGGTGGGAATGCAAGTTGGTGCAGCGACTTTGGAAAACAGTGCAGAGATTCCTTAAGAATTTAAAAATAGAGCTACCCTATGACCCTGCCATTGCACTACTGGGTATTTACCCCAAAGATACAGACATAGTGAAAGGCAGGGCCATCTGAACGCCAATGTTCATAGATTTACTTTTTAACAGAATTTTCCCTTTTCCTTATTAAAAATCAATGCAGACCCATTATTTTATATATTTTCAGTGTCACACATGTATCCAGGAAAAATACAAAAATCCATAATGAAATAGTTGACTTGGGTTCAGTTGGGATGACTGTACTACTTCTTGAAAATCAAGATAGAGTGTTAGAAAATTCAAGTACTTTTAAAGAGCTGCTCATCATAGACCTGGATCCCAAGAAATAATTTTGATCCTAGCTGTTGCTCTTATTGCTATTTTTTTTTTTAATTAAAACACTCAAAAGGCTCATTACTGCTAGCATGTCTCTCCTGAGAGGTGTCTCCTGGCCAGTGGACAGGCACAGTGACTGCAGTTGCTTGAGTCAGCTTGATTTTCTCAGGCCTGGGAGGAAGCGATAATTGATCTTTACAGAGCATGCGCAGAGACGGCGATGGGACCTACAAATAAATTAGCGTCAAGGCCTCAGGCTGAGGTGCTAATTGGCTCGGGCTGTATCTTCTAACTTGATCCCTTGGACCTGACTTCACCTGGCTGGACGCTCTGATTCTCCTCCAGGCAAGCCCCTGCCTCCAGGGGGAGGGAGAGAAGTCACACGGCCCCGCCCTCCTTGAAGAGCCTCCTGCGTCCTTAATTTAGTGCTGTTGTCTGATCTGCCGAGAGGCCGAAGGAGGGAAGGAGACAGAGGACAAGTAAGCCGGGTCTCCCATAGCCATCTTTGCACCTGTCGCCATTCCCTGGCCCTCTAGAAGATGCTGTGAGCGCCATCGGAGAAGCCCGAGAAGAGGGTACCTCGGGAGCCCCTCCTCCAGGGTGCAGCACACACAATGGGTCTTCCTAGTGACCTGGCCTCCTTGGCTGCCCGTCCCTGTCCAAGCAAGGCTGCCCACCAGGGCCCCAGGGATCTAAGGGCCTTCACCAACCGCCTCAACTCTTCTGAGGTATACTCGCCGGAACCTGGGCTGTATGCAGCCGTGGTCTTGTGCTCGTGGGTGCATCTGAATAGTCCGAGCGTGCCCAGAAATTATTTTAGTGCCCATCTGTGCATGCCTTGGAGTCTGATTTCCACCTTACTGCTGCAGCTGATGGGCCATGATGGAAGGCAGGAAGCACTGAGGGGACGGCTGGGAAGATTCTCTAGGGGGTAAAACGAGAGCAATTGTCTAAAGCTAACCGCAGGGTGACCTAAGACACCTGCTCAGCTTCCATGGTCCTGGAGTGGGGAATGAATTTGAGTGCCACTTTGGGGAGGGTCCCAGATGGGATCCTGTGGGGTTCAAGATGGGTGTTCCCAGCGTTCAGTGCAATAGAGAATGTCCTTGGGAAAATCAACAACCAGACAAGAAGACTGTCTGTCAAGGCTGTGTCTTCAGAGCTGGAGAGCACACGCCCCACTTGCTGCTTGGCAGTAAACCGTGGAAGGAGGAAGCAGGACTCCTGCATTTTCTCCCGCTGGGGCTCAGGATGTCTTCGGAGGGCAGCTTCCAGACACAGGTGCCGGCTTAGGGTGGGTGTGGATTTCGCTGAGGATTGGTGACGTTCCTGATGCTGGGGCCGGGATGCACATTCACATTTGTTGTTGCCTCCAGTCCCTCCTGGAGATAGACGCCGGCTGCCGTGTGCGATTAGGCAGAAGAGAAAAAGCCCGCTTTGCCCCTTCCTTGCAAGCCGTGTGCCTACCCTTTGTAGTGAGCACTCAAAAGGGCTGTGATTTTTTTTTTTTTTTTTTTTTTGGAAAAAGAAAAAAAAAAAGATTTGTGATTTTTTTTTTCTTTTTCTTTCTTTCTTTTTTGTTTTTTGTTTTTTGTTTTTGTTTTTGGATCGTTCTGCTCTGGTTGAACTCATTTAACAACTTTATCTAAATCTTTCACTGAAGGTGAGTTAGACTGGATACTTACACCACTGTGATAGCCCTGAATCAGGTTTTTCTAAATTTACATTTGGAAAGATGTACAGAAAATCCTTGTAGCTCTATAGAGAGTTCCCATTGTATGTGCCACGCAATTACAACAGGACCTAATTTGAGAGGAAACCCAGGGGCAGCAGTAGAGAAGGACTTATGTCTAAAAAGGCAAAAGGAAAGAGGTTGTGGGTAATTAAGCACAGCAAACTCCCCGGCTCCCAGATACACTTCAGTGGGTAAAGTAGGCCAATGCTGCCCCTCTGTCTACAGCCTCGGCTTCTCCTCACTCCCTAGGGACCCTGTTTCTCGTGCTCATGCAAATGCAGCTTGAATTGTTCAGGTCTGAACGGGAGTGCACGGCCGAGGGCCAATGCCCAGATCTCACGACTTGACCTGGACGGCTTCTTGGTCATCACAGTCTGCGACATTCAGCCCAGTATGGCTGTCACAGTGACCACAATGACGAAGCTGAAAGAGACCCGAAGCTAGGTGCCGTCCATCATCACCAGCAGCTGGGAAGTTGGTCAGTGTCAGTCCCTGCCTGGGTACCCCTGCCAGCCACAGCTTAACCCTTGCCTGGGGTCAGTCTTGCCTGGGGGAGGACATACAGCCACAGCCTTTCCTCAGTTTCCCTTCAGACCCTGGGGAGTTGAAATTCAATTGTCTGCACATGAAATTTATCACAAGAGAGGCAAGAGAGTGACAATGTCCTCTTTCCTTAAGTTTTGCCTAGTTTCTCAGACTAGCACTCTGGTCCTAGAGATTTGAGAGTCTGCATTTAATGGCCTGATTTTCTGCACCCCAGAACCCCTCCAGACACCCTGGACATGGGACAATTCCCCAGAACCTATGAGCAGATCAGGTACTTCCACCAGCGTGGCCTAATTTCCAGCTTGGGTTCTAGCCAGCAATAGTTCTTTATGGAGACCTTGCTTCTGGGCCAGACCTCCTGGGACTGGCCAGCAAAGCCTCACCATCACTTCTGTCATATCTATGTCTTCCTCTTCCCTGGAATCCACTGCAGCAGCAACCTCCAGCCCATGCACCCCACCCCTGCCACCCCAGGCCGCCCCTTCCACTGGCCTTGCTGAGGACTGAAGGGTCTTGCTTCTGATGCCAGTGGGAACCTGGCAATAATTGTACCTGGATGAAGTAATGTAACCCTAGGGCATCTAGAGGACATGAATAAATGCCGCTTTGGGAACAGCAAGTGGTTCTTTGCCTCTGTTGTCGAATTAAAGATAAGTCACTAGAGGAAATCAATCTCATGGGAAGAGTGTTTTCTGGTATACTCCTAGAAGGCTTAGGGTACCTATGCTGTATGCCTCTCTCATCTGAGAAGGGTTACACAAATAAAACTGCTTATCATTTAAAATCCCATTGGATGAGCCTCCAGTTAGAAATGACTCAGGAGCCCCAGAGTCAGCCAAGAACCAGTGGATATGCAGGGGGACATGCTCTGGACACTGCCTCCTCCCTTGGCTTCCCCAACACTGCTCTCTTGCTCTCAACCCCACTTTCTCCTTTCTCTTGGCTCCTTTGCCTCTCTCCATGTTCCAGTGTCATCGTCCCCAAACTTCGTGAGCGTGGCCAACTTTTCCGTCTACACCCTAATAAGGAGCACCCATTCCCCTAGCCTCAGAGCCTTCCTTTGTCCTAGCGAAGATTTGAGGCTCCCCTGTGAATAGTCCCCCGACATCACAGGTACCAAATCCAGTCTCTGTGACCGCATGATCCGCTGCTCTTCTCCCCATCAGGCCAGCGGCCCCCGCATCCAGCCAAGTGGTCCCCTGCCTCCTCTTTTCTCATGTGGGGTCTCTTACCAAACCCAGATACTTCTCCCTGCAAGCTGGTTCCCTGGGTCTCCTCCCCACTGACAGGCCTTGGGTCAGACGCTCATAACATGCCTCTTTCATTACCGCACTGGCCTTCATTCAGTTGGTCCCCGACCTCCACAGCCCATGCTCGGAGCTTCCACCAGTCTTACCTTCCTGAGATGTAAACTCAAAACTCCCCAGAGGGTCCCCTCCCCGTTCTTCAGAACGAAGTGCTCACTCAGACAGGCACACGGCCCAGAAACCCTTCATAGGCCCTGGTATTTCTCTCCAAGTCTCCAAATAAACAATGCTTTTTTTCCCCTAAATGAAATAGACCTTTTATTTTAGAACAACTTTGGAATCGCTGGAAAGCTGTGAAAATGCTGTGGGCGTAGTCCTCACCCGCTGCCCCCACTGCATCTCGTGTTGCCAAGCACTTTGGGAAAAAACAAAATCAACATGGGGACATTATTATTAACTAGACTTCAGACTTTATTGGGACTTCTAGCCTCTGCCCCTTTCCGGTCCAGGCTCCCATCCAGGCTCCCACTGACCTCCTCATGGTCCGTGACTCGACAGTCTGGAGGGTCTAAGTCAAGGCTCCTGTGGATTGTCCCCTATGGGCTTCCTGATGTTCCCTTGTTCGACTGGGGTGTGAGGTCACCACCCTCCATGGGGGCCTGATGTCCACACGACACCACCAGCCACATCAGTCCTCATCACGTGGTCAAGTGGTTCCAGCCAGTTTTCTCCACCATGAGTCAGAGCTTTATCCTTCTACCCTCTCTTCCAGGGACATGACACACCCTTCAGTCCAAGATCTGGCCATGCCTATAGAGATGCCCAGATGATGGCCGGCATCAAACTCCTTGCTTTCGTGGGGAAGCAGTTCGGCCCCTGCTCTGGTTTCCAGGAGGATCCTAAATTGTCATGACTATGGCCCAGGCCTCAAGGACTCTTCTCCGTGGCCACATCTGGAGTCTGCTTAACTTGGCCCTTCTCCACCTTCCCTGGAAGTGGAACGGACAGAGGAAGCATGTGTGCTGCTCTGCTCCCCAGGCCCAAGCCAACAGGGGCCACATGTGTACAAGGGGCAGGAGTGTCCCTAGGTCCAGGCCCAGGGCTGGGAAGACCTTATTACTGCATGCATGTGGGGAATAAATCTCACAGTAACTCTCCCCGTTGGCCTTCTTCCTCTTAGCTCTGAACTCAGGCAGGAAAGCAGAGGTGAGGAGCTTAGTACCTCCTACCAGAGCTCTACCAGATTTTTGGACTCAGTGGTCCTACTTTAAGGAGTTGTCTCAGGGAGACGAGAGGAGCCGAGTTAGAAAATGCCTATTCAACACTGCCTCCTCCCAGGGCCGTTTATAACATGGGAAAGGTGGGGGTATCCCTTGTCCTCCTCATCATACATTCAGCAAATCACCGAATCCCGGAGACCACCCTTGTAAGGCTCTTGTCTGCCTCTCCCTACGTACGGCCACCTCGAAACTCCCCATCTTTATCCCCTCCCGGGTTCCTGTGGGGTCTCTGACTCCAAGTCCCCCTCCCGATCTGCGCTGTTCCTGCAGGCACAGGGACCTTCCTGGCTGCCCTCTGGTTACCCCCTGCCCTGCTGCACGCCCTCCAGTCTCCCCATGGCCTAACATGACAGACTCTAAACCCTCGGACATGGCTGGCATGGCCCGCCCTGACCCAGCCACGGGGCAAGACAGGCCGAAGATATTTTTTTCCAAATATCTCTTTTGACTAGGAGTAACTATTGCAAGAAAGCACATAACTAATTATCTTCTCGTGTAGAGATTGACTAGATGTTCCTCTGTATATTTTCCTATGTAGATTTCCTGTATATTGCTCTCATTTTCTACCGTGAGCTCTACTATGGGTTGCATTCATAACTAAAGGAAATAAAACATTTTTTTTTAAAAAGAGTTAATATGACCTCCTTGGGGGGGGGGTAATAGAAGGCATTTTTAACTTAATCACTTTTTGAATGTTTTTATTGAAGTGTAATTAGCATCCAGCGTTATGTAGTTTCAGGGGCACAATACAGTGATTCATATTTCTCAGGGTTCATGGCCCCTGGGTCCTGAAAGCCCGCGACCGCTGGTGGAGGCCCTCTCGCCCTGCCCCGCTCTGATAGTGTCCCTGTGCCCCTTGCACACTGCAGGACCGTTGTGATCGCGTGGGGCCCACCCAGAGAATCCAGGACCATCTTCTAGATAAGCTCAGTCCATTAGCAACTTTATCCCACCGCACTTTACCGTGTAAGCTCACTCCAGCGGACGTCAGGCAGGTGCCTCTCTGGGGAGGTCACTATGCTGCCCACCACACAGTCTCGGTCATGAGCTACACTTTAGCTGCTCAAAGCCACACACGGAGAGCGGCTTCCAGGTTGACTGGAGCAGATGTGGGCCTCACCACGATGGTGGAAAGCGCTAATGGAGAGTGCGGCCCCCATTCAGGATCCCTGATGGAACCGTGATGGAACCCTGAGCACGGCTCCCCCAGAAGCACTTAGTGGAGAGAGTCTGCTCGCTCAGCGGGGCAAGGCCCAGGTGGAGGAGACGCCGGCTGGGGCGGGCACAGAGCACTGCCCTCGGCCCCTCTCCTAGCTCCCTGCCCGGTCGCTCATCCTAGTGACAAAGCCTGACCTTGACCTAACTCCTCTGAGCGCTCTTCTCACGGAAGCCTCATCCTTCAGCTCCGCCCCCCTCTCCCCCGCCTCGCCCACTTTTAGGCAGAATCCCGCTACATCCATTGACTGAGAAAACCCCAGGCATGAGACCTGACCAGGCCCTTCAACAATCCTTAGCAGTTCGGTCCTTGGCCGGGCTGTGGCGGGAATCCTGTTGGCTGGGTGTAAAAACACCTCTACCCTTGATGCCCCTCGGCGTCCCTTTCTACCCTTGGAACCGCTGGCCCCTGGCGGCCAATCCCTGGCTGCTTCCTCTGCATCTGTAGTGAAGCTCTTCTTACTGAAACCTCCTCTTCCCGCGTCGCCCAAGCACGGGGCCAGCACTGTCTCTGCCACTGGCCCCACCAGCTCCTTTCCTCCCACTGCCGCAGCCTCTCTGTCCTCAGTGTCTCTCACTGCAGGGACAGAGACAGCCTGGAGGGCAGACAGGAGCGGGAAGAGGCCCCAGAGCCCTGCTCAGATGGCGGACCTTCCCCTTCTCCAATCTGCTTCCCCGGGGAGCCCCCACCCTGAGTCCCAGCCTGATGCCCGTCCTCCTGCCCGAGGAGTCTACAAATCCTTGGGGTGCCTGCTGCTCTTGGCCGTTTACTGAGATCCTATGAAACTGAAGCTCAAATATTAATTATCCATTGTCTTTTGTTAAATAAAGTTCACTTTCTTTCTTCTAATGAAACTATCGTTTACACTTCCATAGTCCTAATTCTCATGGAAAAAAGCCTCAAATAACAACATTCTAGCTCTTACCTTATACTTGGTCTCCAACTGGTGTTTTTTAAAATGTGGATCAATGTTGCTACCTTTAAACAAGCAAAGACAAAGAGGAGCCTGAGTGGCTCTATTGGTTCAGCGTCCCACTGTTGATCTCCGCTCAGGTCTTAATCTCGGGGTCATAAGTTCAAGTCCCACATTAGGCTCTGTGTTGAGTGTGAAACCTGCTTTAAAGAAGCGGGGAGGCAAGGACAGATCCCCACGAAGTTGGGTCATAAAGCAACACAAAGAAAGTAACCTGAACGCAACCCTTACAAGCATTCAGGATGAGCCCGCCACCACATTGAAAAACAGTGTTCTCTTGTAAAGGTATCTGTAATCCGAACTTGGAAAACAGCGCATTTTCATGGTGAGAACAAATGTGTCCCCTTCAGCAAACATGACAGCAAACCCTATCTCACTTCAGAATCAGGATGTCGATGGAGTGTAGACAACCATCAAAAAATATTTAAAAGGTGTAAATGAGAAAAGGAGACAAAACACTGCCCATCTCATGAATATTCCCATTTTCAGGGTGGTACCTATCATTAGGAATAAGTAGCATGCTCTATTACAGGCAGAGATGGAAACAGGGAAAAGAACTAAGGAATTCAGACATAGCACAAGGAGAAGGGGAAATAAAAGATAAAAATAAGAAAACTCCAGATCTTCATGTATTACCAGGAGAATTTCATTTCAAAGAGAAAAATCAAGAGCTTTCAAACATCAAGTTGCTAAATGCATATCAAGAAGGGCATTAACATATCTCCATGAAGACTGTTCTGAGCCCCATTCAAAGCACTCGTTCCTGAGAAAGTGCACCCTAGCACGGATGGCATCACCCATCAGCGGCACGTCACACACACTGAATAAAATATTAACAAATGGTTGAGCACAGAGACTGAGAACAATGATGTATGAAATGCCCACCCGGAGACCACAGACTTATTGAAACCGTATGTAATACGCAGACTATAACGACGCTGTCTGCACGTCAACATTGCCGAGCAGCTCCAATGCTTAGCTTATAATTATGCAGAATCCCTGCTTCTCTATGTTGCTGAGACAGCACCAGCCTTTATATATTTATTTACTCATCTTCTTCTGGTTTTTTTTTTTTTTTTTTTTTTTTAATGGCACCAGCCTTCTTAAGATTTTCTAGTGATAGGCTCTGAGTGGCTAAGATTCACCTCCTGTAAGCATTCACGGCCAGTACAATGCCAGGTTCTACAGAGATTCCAAAGGAGGTGGAAGTTTCCAGATTTCATCATCCACCTGACAGTTGCTAACACAGAAAGACGCCAGAGGTGAGAAGACCGCGTAGTTTACAGAAGCCCGCATGGGAGTGACATGTAATGATTTGCTCACACTGATGGAAAGGGGGTTCCTCTGCCTGACAGTCACCAGAACCTCTGGGGGTGCAATGGGAAATCCTTGAACGGTGGTGCCAGGTTTCCGTGGATGGAGGGAAGAGCTCATGTGCAGTGTGTGTGTGTGTGCGCACGGTCTCCTTGGGGGTTGTGTTACTGGGCAAGGTTGCCATGAAAGACGTGAGCTGATTCCAGACCCAAAGAAGACAGCAGCATGAGAAAAGAAGGAATTGTCCACTGAAATTTCAAAAAACACTCATGGGGATGCGTTTTTTGATATACGTCAAAGTGAGGGATAGTGTATGTAGCCAAGCAAGACTCGAGGAAGGAATCTCATGGTAAAACCATGAACCAGATGGAGGGAACCAACAGGAAGAGTAATCTGGAAAACAAACTAATGAGCAGCAGGTCATTCTATCCAGGCGAGAATTTGGGGATCAAAACCAAAGTACTCTAGGCTTGGTCTACGTGTCAGTCCAGTTAAACATTCTTGAATAGAACAGGGAAGGTGGGGTGGAGCCAGAAACAAGGTCCTCCTGGACAGGAGCAAGAGCGCTTTGGAGAAACGGTAGGGGTTTAGTAAACAGAAGTGCCAGCCTGTGACAATGCAGATTGGTGTACCCAGGCAAATGCAGCTGCAGAAATCCTTATGGAGAAGGGGTCGAGTCTGGCCAGCTGGACAAAGCAGCTGGAGCCATCGGCTTTGAATGTTGGCAAACCTGAAGCCAAAAACAGAGGGAGGGACTTCTGGAGAAGCATTCCCAGCAACGAGCAGCTGTGGGGAGAATGGGATCATCAGAAAAGTCATCCCGGAATAAGCTTTTGCTAAACCCAGGTTGGCTGGAAGAGACAGGTAGTATCACAGGCTCGAGATTGGATCTGAGTCCTGCCATTTACAGGCGTTAACGTTCTACAAGTTATGTAGCTACTGAGCTTCCATTGTCGAGGAACATAATAACCCTGTTTGTAATGTTATTGTGAGGATTAAGTGCTTTTTGCTTGCACCATGCCCAGCCCACAATAACGGCTCGTGAATTCGGCTGTCAATGAAAACATTGCATAGAAAGAGAATCAGATCATGAGCAAGAAGGAGAACGTTCAGTGAGTCCAGATAAGCAAGACCAACTGAGGCGACTCACATTCACTCCCAGGGTTGGCGCTGGCCTTCCTGTGCACCCAGACTCTTGCTTGGTCGCAGGATCGGACCCAGAATTAATGGCGCTCAGAGCAAAACGACGATGCAAGACCTCTTATTCGAAATCGTTGAGGATTTCAAGACAGCGCAGAGACATGTCCAAGCAGATACATAAATAGAGTAAAAGCCAATGGGTGAGACGCACCTGGAGATCGCCACGCTGGGCTTTTAAATCCAGTCACATGCTGCACCTCGGGGCACGTCTGAACTGAGACGCAGGAGGGGTACAGGGAAATGTGAGAGGAAAATGTAAATAGACAAAGGCAAATCATGAGAAGGGCGCGCTCACTGCATCCGCAGCAGTCACAGCTTTAAGGCAAAAAGCATTTGGGGCCCAGAGACGTTCACTACTAAATACTTTTTAAAAATCTGTACAGTAAAAGCATTTAACAATTTCAACATCTGTAAAGCTTGTAAAAATGCTCCTAAAAATTTTACTTAAAAAGTATTCGCAGATCCAGGGGAGGAAATGAAAGTCTGCATGCGCAGTGTAGTCTTTCCACACTGTTCTCAGTTGTTGTTGGGTCGAACGGGGAAAAACCACCAGAGTACGGAAGGGCTGAACAACACCCTGTGATGGGGAATTTTATGTCAGGTTACCAGGACAAAGGGATGCCCGGAGAGCTGGGACAACTGTGAAGCTGCTTCTGGAGGAGATTACCCTGAGGCAGCAGACTGAGCCAACACCTAGCCTCAGCAGTGTGGGCCGCACAGCATCCACTGCAGAGAAGGCCAAGCCAGAACAGCAAGAACAGGAAGGGTAGATTCTCTCCCCCCTGCAGCTGGCACATCTGTCTTCTCCTGCCCTTGAACACTGGACATTTTGGCTCTAGGGCTTTCAGACTCAGGGACCCACACCATCAGCTTGCGGGTTCTCGGGTCGTCAGGACTTAGTCTGAGCTTCACCAGCCTTCCTGCATCCTCTGCTTGCAAACAGCCGACAAGGGATTTCTATCTCTGTAACCTCAAGACCAATTCCTATATAAACCTCCCTCGTAGAAATCAATATATCCCCTGGTGGTTCTGTTTCTCTGAAAAACCCTGACTAACACAACAATTAACCAGCATGTTTTAATGGACTTTAAAGAGTTCCGCACCCTACCATTAAAGTATCACATTGATCTCAAATGCACACGAGACATTTGCAAAAATTGGCCATGAACAGAAACATAAAACAAGTCTCCACAGAGCTCAGATCATTTGTGTTGGGCAGATCATGCTGCCTTGCCATGAAGCAACTGGGCTAGAAGTCAACAACATCAAGAGAAAGACCTCAAAAAAAAAAAAAAAAAAAAGAGAGAGAGAGAGAGAGAGAAGTCCTCTAAGTACACAAAAAACAAAAGACCCAGTTTTAAATGCCTTGTGGGTCAAAGAAGAAATTGAATTTAGGAATACGGAGAAATGAATGACAAAGAAAATACTACATTAGAACCAGTGAGATGCAAAGTGACACTTGGAGATAAGATTTTATCCTATGCTCTTTTACTAGAAAGAAGGGACTCCGGGTATTAATGAGTTA
Organism: Mustela lutreola; assembly: GCF_030435805.1. Lineage (NCBI taxonomy): Eukaryota > Metazoa > Chordata > Mammalia > Carnivora > Mustelidae > Mustela > Mustela lutreola. The sequence goes on along the minus strand of NC_081294.1, from coordinate 4,074,473 downwards.
AACATCCAACTTTAAAAGCTGGAAAGTGAATCATTGAACAGACCCAGATAAAGCAAATGTGAAGAGAAAATAAAGTGGAAACAGAAATCAATTAAATAAATAGTGAATAGAGGAGAGCGCTAAATGTTGGTTTTGGAGAAGGTTAATAAAATAGATAAACATCAGGAAAGCTGATTAAGAAGATAAAAGACAAATTAGCCCTATTAGGAATGAAGGTAAAGGTGACCCCCCTCCAGCACAGACGGAAATAAAACATACGCAATTTTATGCCAACAAATTTGGTAACTTAAAATGGAGAAATTCTGGAAAAGTATAATTTGGCAAAACCGAATCTAGAGGAAAGTCTGAAATCATCAGGACTACCAAGTAAACTGGAGTCACAGTGAAAAATGTTCCTACAAAGAAATACCAGGTTCACACGGTGTTACAGAAAAGTGCTACCAGTGCCACCAAGCTTTTAATCGTATGCAAATTCTTCCACAGCTTAGGGGAAAAAAAAATTCCCCAAGTATATTACGAGACTCAATGCTGAATTTAAAACTGGAACACTGCATTTTAAAAAAGCAAACACTCAAAAAAATTACAGGCCAAACTCACTTCCAAGTCCGTTTCAATATCCTTTAAATAAAATATTAGCAAACTGAACCTGACAACATGTAAAAAATGAGAGCCCACATGTACACAGGGCACTTACTGCAGGAATTGAAGCAGGGTTTGCGATGAGAAAGTCTGTAAATACGACTGACAATGTTAATGGATTAGAGGACAGAACTGAGTGATTTTCTCCATAAATTGGGAAAATCATCCATTTTCTAGCAATACACAGTGATTCACCTTTTTCTCCAAGTGTTTTTGAGGTTCTGTTCAATTTAATACACAAACAAGTATTGTGGGAGTTGGAATAAGGATTATTAAAATTCTTTTTGTGTTTATGTGGTATTGATTTAGAATACTTTAATTAAAGCGATATCCAGTGTAAAGCAGATAATTACATCTAATCTATTCTCTGTCTTTGAGACACAGGAGCTCCGTGGATGGGTGCCGAGGAGTCCAGGACCAACCTTGGAGGGGCCATGCCATTCTGCATCCTGGGACCTAACCAATCTCTGAAGTCTGTGGCCCACCCTGGACCCGCACCCTTGTGCCCTGCCTACCTCAGCAGGTGTGCTCCCTCAGCTCCCGCCAGCCGCTGGAGTGTGTGGAATCAGGACTCCCTGCAAGGTTACTTCTGCCTCAGCCACCCCTGTGATGAGGACAGTCAGTATGCAACAAAGGCTCTAGCTCTGCCCTCCTGTCCAAGACACAGGGGAGATGCGTGACCTCCCTACTGCAGACCCTCCTTTCCCGAATCACGGGAACTGTTTTCACAACCGAGGAATGTTACTGGCAACATCCAGCTGTGTAGGTTATGAGCGATGACAACCCCCCAAGTCAGGATGGCAGTGGGCCCTCCCCCCAGGAACGCCAGGCCCCAAGAGAAGCACAGAAGCTGCTTTCCAGGTGGAGGATGCGAGCAGAGGAGGCAGAGCCTTGACCCGAAACTTTGGGGATCAAGCAGGGGCTTCCCAGAGCCCCAGTGCAGCACCTCCCTGCGCAGTCACTGCCCGCAGTGGTGGCTCTGCTGGTACCTTCTGTCCAAGTGCAGGAGGGCTCTCAGCAGGGACCATGGACAGAGGGTGCTCTTTCTCCACATCCTGCTCCAAACTGGGTGGGGGAAAGCCGCCAGGGAAACAGGGTATCAGCTCCTTTGGGGGGGGGGCAGTGTTAGACGAGGTGAGGGATGAGGAAGCCTGACTTGGACCGACTTGACTTCAGTGGAAGGACAAGCTGTGGATGTTGGGAAAAGAGTGTTTAAGAGAAAAGAAAGAAAACTCTCCAAGTGTTTGCAAGATTTCGCTGAGAGGGCTGGCAGGCTTTGGGGAGCTGCTCCCCAGCTTCCCTGCCACCCCCCGTCCTGCAGGTCCAAGCCTCACCACACACCTGTCTTTTTTCTGAGGGCCTGAAAGTTTCACATTTTCATGGACACCAAACATAGGACGCTGATTTTATATAATAACAAACCGAAGTTGTCATATTCTTCTACCTTAGAAAAGGGTAAACCTCCAATTAAAGCATTTTAAATTTAAATGCATTTAAAGGAAGGAGCATTATCTAAAAGCCTTATATTCCTTCAACCAATATGTGTGTGTATTGTGTACACATCAAACATAGCAAGAAAAAGAATAGGAAGGTATAACCACTATATTAGGAGAACCGAAATCTTTATTCATGAACACAACATTTTTCTTTGCTTGGAAAGGAGCAGGTAGTTCAGCAAAATTGCGGTACAAATGTAACCATGCAAACACCGGTGTCCTGTTTTTACCCATAATGAAATACAAAGACAAATTGCACTCACAGTGGGGCTCTAGGAAATAAGTGTGCCAGACGTGCTGTGGCTCTCAGGGGTCACCTTCCCAGCAGTCACTGGGGTTCAGAAATGCTTGTGGAATCTCAGACCCTTCAGGTATGTCCAGGGTCTCTGGGTCGAGGTTCCACCTCTATTCAGAACCAAGACTGGTCAGTAAGGCAAACCTCCAATGCCCACTCAGTGGATCGTCTCTTATGTTCTTGAGAACTTCAATCCTTTTTTTATTTATTTAAATTCCATGAGCCAACGTATAGTAGTACATCATTAGTTTCAGAGGTGGCGTTCAATAGTTCATCAGCTGCACAGAACACCCAGTGCTCATCACATCATGTGCCCTCCATAGTGCCCATCCCCCAGTCACCCATCCCCCACCACCACACCTCCAGCAACTCTCAGTTTGTGTTTTTACTGCTGGACGCTTCCATAGGGTTTTTCTGGCACCTTCTCTGATGTTCTGGAAGCTTCTAAAGCTGAAGCTGCAGGGTGTTCTTCAAGGGGGCAGGGAGGGAGAGTGTCTCCTCTGTCGGTTACCCTCAGCTGGCTGGCGAGAACGTCCGAGCAGGCATCAGAGGGAGAGGATCTCTGTGTAGAGTCACTCTTCTCCCCGCTGGGACAGATGAGCATTTACACTTCAGATTTCACAGTATTAATACTTGACTTTCCAAAACAGGACTTAGGGGTGGATTTGCCCTTGATAATAAAGCAGTCATCACCTTACAGGAGAAGACTTGGGCTCCTTTGGGTATTTCCTTCTCAAATATTTTGAGATCATTAGCAGAGGGAGAAGTTAAAAGCTGAAGTATTCCAGCGGTGCCCTGGGATATTTGGAAGAACATGTGACTCTAGAACTTAGGGTCATGAATTCAAGCCCCGCACTGGGTGTAGAGATTACATGAATACATAAATAAATAAATAAATAAATAAGTTTATTTTAAAGCTAAAGTGTTCCAAATTGCTGCTGGTTACATTTATCAGGGATGATAATGAAACAGGAAGCAAGCCATGGTTAGAAGGAGCATATCTCTGTCTGGGATTTTTTTCCTTCAGTTTTGGTTTACTAGGCAAAAATCCAAACTAGGAGATTTTCTGACTCAAAGTCAAATGCCTGATGAGGCAACCAGACCTTTGCATTTCTACTTTCCCCTTGGCCATGTCTTCACAGATGCAGACCGGGTGCCTTGGTTGAGGATGCACCAAGTGGTGGCCAGCATGGAGTTTCAGGACAGACCCTGCTGCCTTGGGGGACCTCTTCCTTCTCCTGGCTGGGGCTTGCCCTCAGGAGGCTCCTCAATTCTTCCTGCCAAGGGCCTCGCTCAAGCTTTTCAGTAGTGGGCAAGGTATCCTGACCTCAAACCTTGCCAGCCCTTTTACAAGTCTGGGCCATCGTAAATCTGCGTAGGCTGGCCGTCTGCACCACAATCTAGGTCACGGAGCTCCTGCATGGAGGAAGACATGACCTGTTTTTGTTATATTCCTGCTGATACTTGAGTCTTCTAATTAAAATGGATTGTGTCAGAGGTAGAAATGCCAGATAACATAACATTTGCTGGTGATGCAGACATGAAGAAGACAGCCATGGCCTCATGCTCAGAACATGTAAGAAAGCACACACACATTGTCCAGACTGCAATACTGTACTTCAAGAGAAGAATACTCAAAAACAATGGGGCCCAGAGGGGTAAGTCTGGTCTTCTTAGACCAGCAGCTCTCTCCAGAAGGATGAGCTAATGGGTAAAGAAGACACCATTTAGGCTGGGGATCAACAGGGGCAGTCACTCACTCATTGTCCACTCGAAAGCACTCATTAAGAGGCTACCATGAGCCAGGTGCTGTGCTAAGCGCTCAGACAGGGGCGACGGGAGAGATATACTCTATGTCGTCATGGGCATTTCAACCGGTATATCTACTGTTGAACTATTGGTTCTCCCAGAACAATGGAAATGCTCCAGCCAAAGGGGGGTCGAGCTGGCCAGTCTGGGATGATTCATCTGAATGAAGACTGAAGCCCATTGAGTAAAATAGGAATCCATCGTCCCACACCTTCTAGGTAGAGGGAAGACCAGCACAAAACCCCAAGAATAGAATGAGTTTGGCATGTTTGAGAAAAACACAGGGGCAATGTTCACAGCTGATGGAAAAAAGAAGTATTAATATCTTTAATATAAAGTTTCATCCAAGTATATAGAAATGATCTCAAAGAAAATGTGGATCGAAATAAGAAGCGCTACAGAGGAGAAGACACAATGGGAAGATAAAACATCAAAAGGTATTCATTCAAATGAATTATTAGAGATAATCAAATGATAATTAGAGTTTTCTTTTAACCACAACATTAGCAAATTTGGTTATATTTTAATTACTTATTTTTAGTTCACAAAGTTTTTTAAAATGTTTTGGTGAACTTCTTAATAGCTTTATCTAGATTGTGCTATATTTACAGAGAAATAGAAAGACAGAGAGACAGAAGAAGAGATGGATGGTGGGGGAGGAAATGAGGAAGGAGAGAAGAAATTGATAAATATTATATTATTATTGGTGATAGTTTTAACAGATTGAAAGCCAGACTGTCAAAAGGCTGAAAAATTTACTTTCAAATATTTCTATGAAATACACATTATAAGATTTTTTGTGTGTGTGTGGTTAATTTGAGATATTTTTCAATATTTTTAAGTTTGGGGATTTGGGAACCATGAGAATGCATTATTTGCTGATACAGATTACCAAAAATACATATATATTGAAAACAATAAAAACAAACTTTCACAGTCAAAACAAATATTTTAATACAGATAGACTTTCCACGGTTGCACTTCAAGGGTTGTATCTTAAAACAATGTTCCCGTATTTTTCCAAATGTGAATGCGCAAAGATTTCATCACACCAATGTGCTAAACAAGAGTCTGGAAATAACCTGCATGTTCACTAGTAATTGGCTATTAAAATAATCCAGTGTATCAGAATTATAGAAAGATACCACTTCATACCCACCAGGATGGCTATAATTGTATTTTATTTATTTTTAAAAAGATACTATTTATTTATCTGAGAGAGAGGACAGAGGGAGAGGGAAAAGCAGACTTCCTGATGACTAGGGAGCCCAACATGGGGCTGATCCCAGGACTCCAGGATCATGACCCAAGCCGAAAGCAGACACTTAACCATCTGAGCCACCCAGGTGCTCTGTGGATGGCTATAACTTTAAAAAAGAAATGAAAAATAATAAGTGTTGGCAAGGATATGGCAAACACAGAACCCTCATACAGTACTGTTGGCAAAGTAGAATGGTACAGCCACTGTGCAAACACAGCTGGACCGTCCCTCAGATGGTCAGACAAAATCAGCATATGACCCACCATTCCCCCTGAGGTACAGACCTAGAAGAACTGAAAACAGGTGTTCAAAAAAATACTTGTATAGGCACGGTCACAACAACACTATTCACCACAGCCAAAAGGTGGAAATAACTCAAACGTGCCTCAAGATAAGAAGAGATAGACACCAAGTGGTTAATCCACACTGTCCGAGATTGGACTGTGGCCACACCCCAACCAGTTCATGGGTTGAAGTCCTAACCCCGGGACCTTAGAAGGTGACCTTATGTGAAAATAGGCCCATTGCAGATGTAATTAGTTAAGATGAGGCCATAGTAGAGTAGGGTGTGCCCCTTAACCAATAGGACTGGTGTCCTTATAAAAAAGGGATATTTGGAGACTGAAACATACACAGGAAGACCCCTACTGCCAGATGAGGAATACCAGAGATTTCTGGAGAGCCACCAGCCACCAAGAGAGGGGCATGGAGGAGTGTCAGAGGGGCCAACCCTCCAGACACCCTGAGCTTGGACTTCTGGCCTCCAGAACGATGCGACAATGCACTCCTATTTAAGCCACCAGTTTGCAGCAGATCTTTACGGTGGCTCTGGGAAACTGGTCCATACACAATAGAATATTATTCAGCCCTAAAGAGGGATGAAGGACTCCTTCCGGCTCCAGGGTGGATAAGCCTCAACGACATCGGCTGGGAAAGAACCAGACACGGAAGCTCACGTATGGCGTGGCTCTGTTCGTATGGACACAAAGAACCGGTAAATCCATAGAGTGAAAAACCTGAGGCTGCCAACCTCGGGCTCCAGGGAGGACAGAACGGAGGGTAACTACTTCATGGGTTTGAGGGTTCCTGTTAGGATGATGAAAATGCCTCAGAACTAGATAGAGTCAGGGGTTGTACAATGAGTGAATGTGCTAAATGCCACTGAATCATTCACTTTAAAATGGCTCACTTTACGTTATGTGACTGTCCCCTAAGCCCACACCCACATGCTTCTCATGACGGGCTCCTGATTTCATAAAAGACTGGTCATTTGAGAAAAGACTAAAAAAATCGGAGGGTACCCAATGGACCAATATGTAGAAATGCACATGCTGTGTTTAAGAGCAAGACTGAGCTGACCGGATGTGCGATCCCGTTGATGAAAACCCTGAGCAGCCTGCATGTGGACGTACGAACAGACACATGCCCCCTTACACATGTTTACTTGCACGCAAACCTTCTTGCACAAACTGGTCACCTCTGGAAACGGCAGTTAGTATCCTCAGGGGAAATGAAAAGGGAAACTTGTCCATTCCACTCTGTTGATATCTGTAGTGCTTTGTTTTTCCTTAGAGAGAGTGAGGGCTCGAGCAGGGAGAGGGGCAGAGGGAGACAATCCCATGCAGACTCCCTGCTGATCGAGGGACCTGACTCAGGGCTATCTCATGGCTCTGAGCTCATGACCTGAGCAGAAATCAGGAGTCAGGTGTTCAAATGACTGAGCCACCCTGGTGCCCCTGTAATGTTTTTATACCACAGTTCATTTAGTTTTTAATCTAATTTTAAAAATTAAAAAGTCAAGGATGCCTGGGTAGCTCAGTGGGTTAAGCATCTGCCTTCAGCTGAGGTCATGAGCTCAGGGTCCTGGGATCGAGCTGTGCATGGGCCTCCTTCCTCAGCAGGGAGCTGCTTCTCCCTCTCCCTCTGCTCCTTCCTCATGCATGTGCTCTCACTCGCTGTCTCTCTCGCGTTCTATCTCTCAAATAAATAAACACATAAAATCATTTAAAAAAAATTAAAAGTCTAAGTCCAAGATCTGAACAGTCACATGAGAAGTCAAACATACCCAACATGTTGTGTATGTGACATCAATAGATTTTTATGTAAATGCTACCTATCATGCTAAGTCTAATTCTTTTGCCCCCACCCTTGGACTCTCCATAGCAAATATAGAGCCTGTATTGAAGATGGTTCCTCCTCCAGACTTCTCCCATGTTCTGGGAACAAGTGTCTGGGACCATCTCACTCTTGGTCTGGACGCGGGTACTTGACCACAGTATCCATTCCTTAAAAACGTGTCCTTTGAGGATTAGCGTGTCCCAGGCTGAAGAGTCCACTTGGAATGAATTACTAAATGTGGGAATGAGTGAATCACATTTTTAAGAAGTCAACGTATCTATTAGGGTTTGCCAAGTGTGGCGCTCCTGGGTAACGCTTTAAATATACCTTCTAGCAATTTCTAAATTTCTACCAAACTGAATACATTTGAACATTGCAAATATTATTTTAGGATCCACAGCTGTCATCTCAAGCAAAACTCAGACCCTCACGACTTCACAGTAAAACTTGGTCATTTCTGCAGGAGAGGGTCTTGGATTCAAAATCAGGGGAGTCTTGAGTTAACATCCCATGTTGTTCAAAAGATGCATTTTACCCTTGGTTTGGTAAGCAAATGACCAGGATACCCATAAACCTCTGAGAATTAGAAATGTGTATCTCCTGTCACTGCAGAGCCAAGCTGTTGTGTTCACAGCAAAACGCAACTTCCGGCTCTTTCTAAATTTCTGGTCTGCTGTAATTACTTTCTGCTTAAATTATAACAAATTGCTGCTTGTCGATCCCTCCCTATGTGGGGGACCTACCATGAGGTAGGAAGCATTGATGAGGGGGTAATGTATGGACCAAAAGGGAAAGTGTTGTCACGGTTGGTGAGCAGAAGTGAAAGAAGCTAATCCACTCTGGGCCCCTGCCCACGACAGCCAGATCTTGAGAAGAGAAAGAGAAGGTAGTGTGGGGGACACCCGCCTAAGCACAAGATTGAGGACAGCCAGGGGATGGGGTGTGGCTAAGTGGACGTGAAGATTAGGGGCAGAGCCCAGTGGACTCTCCCCTGAGACCCCATGCCTGGGCCTGAAGGCAGCCATGATCCCAGGCTGGGTTACTCATGGTCTCCTTGGCTAGGCCAAGATGAAGTCAGCAGACGTGGGGAGCTCTGTGCCCGGACGATGAGTGACATCATCCAGAGAAGATCTGAGGTTTGTGTTGGAGAGAGCACTGGGCTTGCTGGCCGGGCTCCCCTCCTGGTGATGCCCAGTGCCCCACTCTGCCTCCACTCCTTGTCCACGTTCATCCCATGGCCAGTGGCCAGACATGAAGGCGTGCCTGCCCACACTCCGGGGGCTCATGTGGAATGAAAGCCCAAGAGAGAGGCCACCTGGTGATCCTGCTCGGTCTCTGCCATCCAGCTCCCGAGGCAGGTGGAGGAACGGGTCGCTACAACCACATGACCACGAAGGAAGGTATCAAGCTGCCATTTTACAGAACAGGAGGCCCCAAGAGTCACGGCCACCCAAGAAGAAGAGAGCAGAGCTGGGGGACGGTGGGATGCTGCTCTGCACAATGACAATGACAGCGAGGATCTCCAGAGTGAGTACGATATGCAGGACTTGCTCCCAGCCCACACCCGTGTCACTGTGTCTCTCCCGGCAAGCTGCCGAGGGGAGTGTCCCTCCAGCAGTCCCAGACATTTTACTGATGTAGGATGGACCCACACAGGAAGAAAATCACCCACCCAGGGGCACACGGCTCCGCAGCGAAGAGCTCTGACACTAGAAGACTCAGGCCCCAGCCCAGCAGGGAAGATGAAGGGAGGTACTTCTGTCGTCAGGGTCTGCCCAGGAAGGTCTCCAGTTCTCTACCGTGGGATCACCCTGCCACAGCCTTACCTGATCCTTCAAGGTACAGCGACCTTGGGGCTCACCACCCCTTGGCACGAGGAGTCCTCAACACAAAGAGAACACCTGCAAATCTTCCCTTTCCCTTTCTTGGCACTGCCCTGTCCACAACCACGTCACACAGCCCACGGCCGGGCAGGACAGAGGGCGTGCCCATCCAGGAGGATGTCCCGTGCTCTCTTGTCCCCAGCCATCAGCAGCACTCTCTGCAGCCCTAGTGGGACCTGGAGAGTGGCCTCTGCCTCCGCTGATGGGCCCCTCTGTCCCCGTCCATACCCTGAGTCAGGTGTAAGTTTGGCCGGATTTTCAGTGAGGGTGCTCCTTTTCCAAGAGCATGTCCCAAAGCCCACAGTGAGGCCATCTGGGCTGTCCCTCGTGATGGCTGCACTTTCAGGTGGGACTTACAATGGCTGTTCCTGGGCAGGGCGGGGGGCCGCGTGGGGCTGCTGCCCCCTTCTCTCATAGCTGTGCTCGAGAGAGAAAAGCTGCTCTTGCTTTTGTCCCCTTGTCCTCCTGTCTGTAGGAACCCTTACTGGGGCTGGCAGGTGAGAACTAACGTTGCTTGGCCGCCTTGCTCTGCCGAGAGAGAGGACTTGTGCACGGGAAACCCTTGTGGGTAAGAATTTCACCATGATCCCCTGACCTTGCGAAGTCAAGGCATTCCAATTCCATCACCTCTGCACCTTGTTTTACTTTTTGCCTGGAATGATTTTATAGCAATCATAATCTACCTTAATCTATTTGTAAAATAGGAGAAATAAATTATAACATGAAGAATGCATAGAAAATGCCTTTTATGGATCCTTCTAAGAAAGGCTCTGCCATCCAATAAAGGCATTAACGTATTCGCCTTACGTTCATTGCTCGCAGGGATAAACTCACAGGGAAGAAAACCTGTCTAGCAGATGCCCAATCGGAGTTGTCAGCAGGAGAACAAACATGAATGTCTTCATCACTATTTAGGGGCAGGTGTATCTCTGAGGGGCTGCTCTCCCCAGAGTCAAATATTGGGTGAGCTTGTGGGGGCCTTTTCTCGGCCCTCTTTTCCCGCAGTCTCTCCCTCTCCATAATTACCTCCACCGTGTCTTCGGAAAATCAACTACCGGGAGTGTCTGAGAACAGTGTTTGGGTTGCCCTGTGGAGCGGCCTCTCACTTTGTACCTGATTTTAAAAGGGTAAGGCTGGGAACTTCTCATCCAAAGGGACAGGTGGTAGGGAGTGGGAGACAGTGCTATGAGCCGCGGCAGAATCCCGGGGATGTCCTTGCACAGATGAGGCCAAGGTCCGGGTTCTCCCCCTAGCTGTCCCCCTGGAGAGCGTCATGACCTGAGATATGAAAGATATCACATGAGTGACATTACAGCTCCCATCCGGAATCAGTATTTGCCACCTGTCCTCCTCACGGGATACGGAGGAAATAACACGACGCTGTTTACATAACAGCTCTTCTTGGCTCAGGGCTATGCTACGTAAAACAGCAGAGCAGGACCCTGCTGCCAGATAGTCCCTGGGCCCCCTTCATGCTGTGCTCGCTCTGTTGTTGGGACCCCATAGGGTGCACATTGTGCTAATCTCTGGGAACGTAAGGGAGAACTCATTTGCACAAGATCAGTGAGTTCTGCTGGACAGAATCAGTACCAATAGAAGCCGAAGAAGCTTCTTTCAACAGCCTGAGTTTGTGTTCTGAGAAGCGCTGGTCTGCTTCAGCCTCCCCTGTGCTGTGCTTGTCCCCTACTATGCGTCCAAGCGAGGGGCACTAGACAAAGACAGAGGGCATTTCCTCATTCAGTCTGGTCAGTGCAGACAGACAATCAGGACAAACACAGAGTCTAGGGAAAAACAACATACTCAACTTTAAAAGAGTTCCTATTCCCAGGGGTACCTGGGGTGCAGTGGGGTGAGTGGGGTGAGTGGTGCAGTGGGGTGAGCCGTCCACCCTTGGCTTGGCTTTGTCTCGGGTTGTGATCTCGGGATCATGAGCGCAAACTCCACATCAGGCTCTGCTTCAGATGTTCTCTTCCTCTTCACCGGCCTCTCCTGCTAGTTCTCATTCATTCTCTCTCTCTCTCTCTCTCTCCTTCTCTAAAATAAATAAATCTTTTTTTTTTTTTTTTTTTTTTTTTTTTTTTTTTTTTTTTTTTTTTTTTTTAAGGGGGCACCTGGGTGGCTCACAGGCTCGCAGGCTCACTGCCTTCGGCTCAGGTCATGATCCCAGGATCCGGGGATGGAGTCCTGCATCGGGCTCTCTGCTCGGCAGGGAGCCTGTTCCTCCTCTCTCTCTGCCTGCCTTTCTGCCTGCTTGTCATCTCTGTCTGTCAAATAAATAATAAAATCTTTAAAAAAAAAAAAAAAAAGCTTTGCGCAGTGGCAGTATCGTAGCCAATGAGGTTTATGCAAGGCGCAATTATTGCTAATTGAAAATCTTTAAAAAAAAAAAAAAGGAGTCTCCTGTCTCCTATCCCCTCTCCTACCCTTCCACCAGGACAAGCCTCTATTTTTTAGAAAATAGGGAGCCTCCAGTGGGAAAGATTATTGACTTTTGGTTTATTGATTTATTAAATATTAGGTTGTCCAGATGTTTGGGGGCAGGAAGAAAAATAAATGCCTGATGACATTACCACGAAGCCCTGTCAGTAGGAAAGGAAAGGCGGTGAGTAGACCAGCAGCATGGGGGCACAGAGGGGTCCAGCAGTCCTCATTGCATAGCAGGGTCCAGAAGCAAGCCAGCTCCCGCCGCATGCGTGGTGTGTGGGATCACCTGCCATGCGACTCTCTGTTCTCTGCGCTCCCCATGCCGTGAGCTCTCACACGTTGGGGGAAAGAGAATCGGGAACTCTCGGAACGGGCATATGAACTGCAAGTTTCCCAGCTGGAGCTCACGCTCAACCTCTACCCACAGACACTCTACTGACAAGTCAGCAGGTCCTGCTAACTCAGACCATAGGTGCGCCCGGGCAGCATGAGTCTGCAGTGATCCCCCCGTGGCTTTGCGCTCAATCTAGTGGTGATGATGTCTGATAACGGAGGATTTTCTGGAGCTCAGGTGCCAAGCTGAGTACCAAAGGCACGCTGTCTCATGCACACCTAATGGAGACCAGAACCTGAAGACACAGGGCTCACAGGGGCCATAATGCAGGGTTTAAATTAGACCCTGTGATTCTAAAAACCAAATGAACTTTTCCAGATTGCCCTAGACGGATGGGAAGAAAGGCTCAGTTGGCTTCCTCCGAGATCAGGAACTGCAACCTTCCTCCTCGGTTAGCTTTTGTTCTCTGTCCAAGTTTCTGCCTTGACTTTCTTTGCACCTCACCAGTCTGACTTGAATCCCCCTTCCTCTTCTAATTAGGTCTCAAGACTCCCCAACACTCTCCAAGGTTATATTTCCACTAAATCACTGAGTTAGGTCTCATTATGAATGTGGTGTTCTGTGTGTATTAATATTAATATTTCCTTGAGAAGAACTGTACAGTTAACTCTAATTAGAAAGAAACATGCTCATTGTAAAAACATTTTGGAAAATGTACACAAAATATAAAGAAAATAAAATTCACACACACTATCATGTATGCTCTCAGATTTGCATACACATACATGATAACCACACTCCCATACACGCACACACTCATACCACTTAGACCACACATGTACACTACCACACTCACATACATACTCATACGTGGTGACACAGACAAACACACACACACACACACACACTCTCAGGCATAGGTACAAATGGGACCATGCCATAATCTCGTTTGGATGTCAGTCTTTAGCTCATTTTTACATAACAAAATAACAAAATATATCCATATCAGAAATGTATATATATCTTTACTATATATATATACTTATATATTTATATATACAATTATTATATATTATATATTATTTATATATTTATTATATATTTAATTATATAAATATAAATAATATATTATATTTTTTAAATGTTATCTTGTTTTATGGATATACCACAGCCGATTTGTTGAATGTTCCACTTTTCAACAAGAGGTTTTTATTTAATATTGATGTTTATAAACAAAGTGTGTTTTTTTCATTAAAGATTTTATTTATTTGACAGAGAGAGAGAGAAAGAGAGATCACAAGCAGGCAGAGAGAGAGGCAGAGAGAGAAGAAGGGAAGCAGGCTCCCTGCCTAGCAGAGAGCCTGATGTGGGGCTCGACCCCAGGACCCTGGGATCATGACCTGAGCCAAAGGCAGAGGCTTTAACTCAATGAGCCACCCAGGTGCCCCATAAACAAAGTTTTAATGTGCATCCTTGTAATGTGAACAAGGTTTTCTTTTCATTCTTTTCATTTACTAAATTCTTTCAATATTTTTTAAATTAATTAATTAATTAATTTGACAGACAGAGATCACAAGTAGGCAGAGAAGCAGGCAGAGAGAGAGGAAGGGAAGCAGACTCCCTGCTGAGCAGAGAGCCCGATGCAAGGCTTGATCCCAGGACTCTGAGATCATGACCTGAGCCGAAGGCAGAGGTTTAACCCATTGAGCCACCCAGGTGCCCCTAAATTCATTCAATTTTAATGAGAATAATTAGACAATGCGAAATCACATTTTAAGACTTAAAACATACATACATATAATAAAGCATATATATAAATAAAATAAAACATACAGATAAAAATGTACATATAATAAATGGGATCAAGTCATTCTCTCCTGAGCATTGGACAAGATTCCCTCTTTTCACAGGTTCATCAGTAATGGGTGTCACATAGCCAATGAGTGCCAAACTGAGATTAAGAAAAATGGGATTTCATTCATGTTAAAACTTTATGTACTTAATAGTTATTGAGGTGAGAACTTTTCCTTTTTTTAAGTTGTTTTTAAAAATATTTTATTTATTTATTTGTCAAAGGGACAGCGAGCATAAGCAGGGGGAGCAGCAGGCAGTGGGGAAAGCGGAGTCTCCACTGACCAAGGAGCCCAGTGGGGGGCTTGATCCTAGCACCCTGGGATCATGACCTGAGCTAAAGGCAGATGCTTAACTGACTGAGCCCCCCAGGCACCCTGAGGTGAGAATCTTTCTCTTTGCCCTTTAGCCATCCAGACTTCAACTTCTCCAAAAAGACCATTTGTCAATCTCATCTATGTTTTTGTCTCTTTTTGTGGTTAAAAATGTCTTCACGAGCCTTTAAAACACTTCTAATAAGAAGACTCTGAACCTTATTCCTTGAACATAGTGAAACACACATTTTTTTGTGTCTTTTCTGATTTATGTATGATGAGGCTTCTGCTTCCAGTCTGGGTGCAGTAACACACACTGGGTTTACTCCCCAGCCTCAGTGGAAGAGTCTGTCACAATATATTGAAAATGGTTTCCAAACACTGGCCCTGAGGCCGACCAGGGCAGGGATAGCTACGAGACAGAAAACAAATGGGGTGAGCTCTGTGGTCACTCAGCTTCTGCCCAGAGATGGCACCGAGGTGGCCGGTGAGCTCAAGGAAGCCGGACCCCTGGAGTTGCGGGCAGAGCACCAGAGGAGTGGGTGCAGAGGTGTGCCGAGGGTCTGCTCCATAAATCAAATGGTGATCAGCATGTGTGTGTGGAAAATACCAGAAAGAAAGAGAAAAGGGTCTACAGGACCACAGAGAACACCCCCAGGTCCCTCACAGGCCAGGTCTGAGCCAGAGGGACAATCTCATCAATTGCAGAATGGCCATGCTGAGTGTGGGGGAAGGGGGGTCAACCCTAGACCAAACGTACTGGTTTTGCTGAAGTCAGTTTAGCAAGCCCCATAAGAACATGCTGCCTTTACTGCCTCCAAGAACCCAGATCAGCAGCACTCATGAGAACGCAAGAGTATCCAGCACCCAAGGCAAAAGACGCATCTGGCATCCAATCAAAAACCACCAAGCCAGCAAAGAAGTAGGAAACTACAAATTGCAAAGAGGAAAAGTCAGGCAGTCAGGCACAGAGAATAGAGCCAGCAGCCGCAGATAGTCGGAGTGGCTGTGTGACTGTGAACCATATGTCCAGAACTAAGGGAGTGATGGAGCCTGTTGAGGAGAGACAAGGAAGTTATAGAAAACAGCCCAAACAAGCCTCTAGGGATGAGAAGGCTATGCATTATATACAAAATACAGTGGGTGTTATTAATCAAAGATTAGACATTGCATAAGAATGAAATAGAGAATCTAAACATAGAAAAATAATAACAAGTGAAACCCAGGGAGAAAAGACAATTTTTGGACAAATGCGTGGTGGGGCAGCTTTCAGTAGCCCAGTATACCTCTAAACGGAGTCTCTCCAAAGGAGGTAGGAGGTGGGGGTGGGGAGCAGAGAAATTGTTTAAAGGATTAATGGTCACAAGTTTTCCAAATTTGGTGAAAACCACACACCCCCAGATCCGAGAAGCCAATCTTAAAAGCAGCAGGAGGGGAAAAGGCACTTTATGTGCAGAGGAACAAAGGGGAGGCAGACAGTAGACGTCCTATCAGAGACGGTAAACTATAAAGCAGGAGAGAAGCACCTTTAAAGTACTAAAAGGAAATCATCCACTTAGAATTCTTTACTCCCTGAAAACACATTTCCAAAATTGTGGAGAAATAAAGACATTTTCAGAAATACAAAAACCTGAAAGAAATCATCCCCAGAAAACTTAGACTACAAGACATGTTGAAAAGATGTCCTTCAAGCAAAGAAAAATGACAGCAGGTGGGAACCTGGGTCTACACCCAGGCTGAAGAATATCGGGGGAGGGAGACGAACCAGGAGAGACGGTGGGCCCTGAGAAACAGACTGAGCGTCTTGGAGGAGCGGGGAGTGGGGGATGGGTGAGCCTGGTGGTGGGCACGTATGGCATGGAGCACTGGGTGTGGTGCGTAAACAATGAATCTTGGTACACTGGGGAAAAAAAAAAAGGAACATCAGGAAATGTAATTCATTCCATGGGCAGCTATAAAGATTATCTTCTTATCGGTTACGTTTCTCAACGAGATAATTGATTACTTAGAGTAACTACGATGTCCTGTAGGTGTTACAGGAAGATGGAGAAGGGAAATCTATGGAAAGGCAGCTCGAATCCCAGGACAGGGGAAACAGAAGCGTTCTGTGTAGAGCAGGGCGGTGTTACTTAAAGTTTGACTGTAGATAAGTTATCTTCCTTTTTCTTTCCTTTTTTGCCTTATTTCCAACTAAGCAAATACTTTATTGTATTTTCTTCTATTATTTTCTCTTTTTTAAAGATTTACTATTTAGTTAGTTAGTGGCAGAAGGAGAGGGAGAAGCAGGCTCCCCACGGAGTTGAGAACCCAACGTAGGACTTGATCCCAGGACCCCAGGATCATGACCTGAGCTAAAGGCAGATGCTTAACAGACTGAGTCACCCAGGCCTTCCTCTTTTGTTTTCTAGGTTACATATTATTTTATTACTCTTTAACAGTAACCCAAAGGTTAAAATATGCATGCCTGACTTACACAATTTTATCCAAATCATTAGTTTCACTATTTCCCTGATAAGGGAATTCAGAGCTGAGAATTCAGGGGTCCTTTCAGTTTCCTGACATTCAGCGTTATTGCCGCCCTGCATTTCCATTATACGTGTGTTTTAAATCCCATCAGAGAGCATAATTATTGTTAATAGCATCAGTGCTCATTTACATGTTCCTTACTCTCATAATTCACCCATAACTGATCTTGCATTTCCTTCTGCCCTTCCTGGTTTCCACCTGTGATGAGTATCCCTCTCTGTGAAGAACTTCCTTCAGAATTTCCTTTAGATCTGCTGGAGATTACTTCTCTTTGTTTTGTTCGACAAACATATATTTGCTTTGCCTCATTTTGAAAGGGTGTGATCACTGGGTCAATGACTCAAGGTTAGCCTTTCTTTTATTCCAGCACTTCAAGATACGGTATGTTCCCACTGTCTTCCGGCTTCATGTGTTGCTGCTGGAAGTCGGCTGTTAGTGTCACTGTAGTTCCTTTGATGGGGCCTTATTTTCCCCTCTGGCGGCTTGCTATCCCTGTCTTTGCCTTTTTTGACTATGATACATCCACATGTTTGTTTGTTTCATTTATTTTACATTGGTTGTCATTTTGTGGTTTTTGTAGGGATTCTTGAATATGCTGGTAGAAGCATGTTATCCGTTTTAGAGCGAATAATGATTCTGTCCCATTAACGCAGGTCTCTCTGGGATCTTCATTATATCTTTGATAAATGCAATTTTTATAGTCCTCTTATGCTTTTTCCTACATTTTCTAAATTTTTCTCCCTTTCTAGCAATTCATTTCAAAATATCTTTTGTTTTTGTTGTTCCCAGACAAGCACTAATACTGAATGTAGAAATGCACGTGGAATTTGGGGATCTTAATTCAAGCACACACTCTTGTACTGATAGCTAAGTTCAGTTCCTGCCCCTCGTCTTTCCTTCCTTCCTTCCTTCCTTCCTTCCTTTCTCCTTTCCTTCCTTCTCCCTCCCCCCTTCTTTCCTGTTGGGAGAAGGCAATGGCGTATCTTACGGGTCAATGCCCCTCCTGAGTTTCTGCACATCCTTGCAACACTCTTGCTTCCTCTCCTTCTGGCAGTTGTTTTCCACGTTTTCCCACCTAGGTGGGCTTTCTCGCCTAGACCTCCTCTCCCTGCTTCCCTTTCTACAAAGCCTCAGGACAAGCTCTAGATTCCATACCCTGAATCTTGTTGCTATTTGAAGTTTTCAGGATACCTGTATCCTAAGTATATTGTAGGTATATGTTATGAGTGGTATCATTTGGTTTTCTTGTAGAATTATATTACCCTATTTGAAAATGTGTAGACAGTTTGGATTTCAAGGACCACCACACTCTGTGGGCTCTCTTCAACCAGACACTCAGGGTGGTTGTTGGGAGTTAAGTCAAATGGAAATATCCAAACTTATTTATGTGCTAATATTCCTTTTATAATATATTGCTATTGTCATTCTTCTGACTGTTACTATGATTTTGTTTTCAAAAGAGCATCCATCCTACTCCCTCAAAACTCTCTGGCCAAGGGCAAGTCACTGGTCTACAGCTTGTGTTTTGTGCTCTTTATTCAGATGCCGCATTCTATATATAATAGATAGTTAACCCTCTGACGTGCATTCTAATCTCAATTTGCTGAACAGCTCACTTAAACGTTAATCTGTATCTCCAGAGTTTGAGATTCAAGAAGGCTGTTGTGGGGGCCGAGAATGTCTGACTTTCTAATAAGCTTCCACATGATTCTCACTCAGGCAGCCCTGGACCGCCTTTCTAAAAGCACTGAAACAGACGTACCTCAAGGGTCCATCATCAGGAAAGGAAGATCCCAGCTGGATGGGATCTGTGCTAGGTGCCAAGGTAATATCACAGCAGCAGGAGCCAGGGCACCAAATAGGCAAGAAGGCTGACAGCGTCGAACAGGATCGAGCGTTGAGGAGCATGACTTTGCAGATAACAAGTTCTCAAAGAACATAGACAGGGGCTTTAGAAATAATTTTGCGACCTATCATCTCTCTTTCGGAGGTCGGCACTCATGGTTTGGAGACACTCCCCGAACCCAGGCATAATGCTGATAGCGGGTGGGCACAGACACAGGAGGAACAACAGGAGTCATATTATCAGGACGGAGAGGCAGGCAGGATCAGGCCCAGTCAAATTCTCCTGATTCGTGAAGTTTGTCCTGAAGCCAAGAATTCCCTGAGACCCAGGACAGAAGACAGTCTCTGTGCAGCAGCAGAAAGAACATCCAAGAGGGGCATAGTAGTTTTCTCTTCTTTTTAACCCATTTTCTTTGCAAAAGGAAGGTCCTTTTCATAATCTGCTAAGATTGCTATTAAGCTTCAAAATGGTAGGGACCAAAAATGCTTGTGTGGAGGTAGGAAGTGCCAGAAGAAGCAAAATGGACTGGTCGTCCTGGGAGGGAAACATCTCACAAGTAAAAATACTCTTCCTTGGAGAAGGAATGATTTCATGCCTTCCTTTCTTATTCCACAGAAATAGAATCTGTGTTGGTCAACCAGGTATTCCAGCTTCCCAAGCTTCTCGCTCTTGACCATGAGCCTATTACGACCTATACTGTGTGTCTGAAACTTGCTGTCCCTCTCCGTGGTTCCGCGAGTGGGCATGCTTGATTTAACTCACCCATGGGGCATTGCAAGACCAAGGTCTTCCCTACTAGGCATGGCATGAGTGTTTAGCAGTTAGAGGATGGTTAGTAAAACCAGTAGCCCATAAACAGCACAGCTACCATCTGGGGAAAAAATTACAAAAGGTATCTTTATTAGCAGCTGATGAAATCTCTCCAACTTTTCCCATTAATGTGTAATGGGAGGTGCACTTGCCACAACGACTGTGGTCTTCTAAAGAGAGACCACGGAATTACACTCACATTATTTGAACAAGCTTGTGAAACAGCTCGTGGACCTCTGCTCGTTCGTTTTACTGAGAAATTAAATCTGACAGACCTCTTGGGTTATAGAAGAAGTTTTCATTTTAAAACTGAAATTTCCTAAGTTCCAGAGACAACTTTGGTTTATTTGAAATTGGCTTTGATTATGTTATAACGTCACCTTCGGTCTGTCCTTTGTCCATTGCAAGAAATCATTATTTCTCTAAGGGATTTGATTCACTTTCTTTGCAAAATAACTTTTCTCAAAAAAAAAAAAAAAAGGGTTAAAATTCTAGATCATGGAGAAATCTGAACTTGAACTTGACTTAATTGTACAACTATTGCTCTATCTTGGTGATATAATCAAAGAACAGAGCTAGTTATTTATAGCACAAAAAGCTGAACATGCTCTGAATATTTTAATGAGATGCCCCTCCCAGAGGCATCTTAAGGTTTTTTTTTTCCTTTTGACCCTTCAAATGCAGATAAGGATAGTGTGTTCCAGAGAGGACAAGAAACCTAACCCCAAATCCTAAGGGCCTTCGGATTTGGGTCCTTGATCTTTGAGCCTTTGGATTAACATACTGGCACACCGGTGCCTGGAGAAGATAATAGCTCTGAACACTGTCGCTGTTCGAGACAAATTGGGCCCAATTTAGTCCCAAATTTCGGCTATAAAAAGCTGACAGCAAGCACTATGTGTATGTGGTTAACTAGTAATTTTCGTAATGCCGCTCTTCGCTACTATTCAGGGTGCTATAATTAATACCATTCCGGTATATTAGTTTTAACTCATATTTCACTTCAAGCAAAAACTTGGCAGCCATGGTAGGGTATAAAAATAAGCAAAGGGATAAACTATTTTTAGAATGCCAAGAAGTTTTGAATCAAATTCTGGGATGATTATATAAAATATGTGGCAGCCATCCAGACCGCCAGACCCTCCCGCGCAGGGAGTCATTGTCTGCCTACCTGAGCTCCCCTGGAGGCCGAGACCAGAGAGACTAGCCCAGGACATCAGCCCAGGGACTGGACTTGTCTGGGAGGGATACAGTTTCACGGATTGTCAGGATAAGCCCGGGGAAGGTCCCCACAAGTCCTCTAGTACCCAAAGACACAGTCGTATAGTGGCACTGAGCGTGTATGTTACATAATGAGTAATACGCCATGTCACCCGCGCCTTTTTATAGGAGAGAAGTGGAACGTGGACAGGTGACGTGAGTTACTGAGGTGTTCAGTGTGGCTGTGACTGGCTGGGGTGGAACCACCTGCTCACCGATGGCAGGCACTCGAGAACTTTTGATGGAACGGTTGAGGAGGAAGTAAATCCAGAAAGCTCTAGAAAGACAGACTGGCTCATTGACAGTTTCTGTAATGAGCAAAAGGTTAGCCTCGAGTGGATTAGGCTGAGACTGAGGTAGGCTCTAAGGACAGACCAACGTCCAATTGTGCCCAGATGCCCTTTGGCAGGGACCCAGATGTAGGCACAACACAGAACGAGTATCTATCTCCTTGGATTTTTCCCAGAAACCACTGATATTCCTAAAAATGAGACAGGGAAAGCAATAAGAAATAAGTAAAAAATAAAAATGTGAGTGGAAAGGAGGGAGGAACAGAGGGAGGGAGACAGATCGTTCTCGGGACCCTCCGCATTGCTGCGGCCGCCTGTACACAGCACTGTGCTGTGGCTGACCGCCCTTCTCTGCTGACCTCTGTCCTAAATGAGCTACATGCTAACGTGGAGGACAAATGGAAGGACTGGAGCATTTTCATTTATTACACCGAAGCACTCTTCAGAAAAAGGCATTTCTTTGTGTCCACGGCAAAATACATCTTACCTCAACAACAGCTAAGCTTTATGTTTCTTTCAGCCAGATGGATTTTATGTAGCATCTGTGGGTAATTCTGTTAGTAGATATCGACCCCTCCATCTGGATAAAGCTTAATTATTACCAAATCTAGTTACAGAATGATAGAAAGACAAGGAGGACCCAAGGGAGAAAGGGAATAGTTCACATCACACATTTTTGAATTTCTTTTTTTTTCAAGAACGATATGGTTCAGTAAGAAAATAAAACTGGATTAAAACCAGGTGGGCTAAGTGGAGGAGTCTAGAAACTAAACACAGAACGATTTCTTCTTCCAAAGAACAACATGTTTTCTTTGCAGCAGGTGATGTATTTGGTTGAGATTTTCATGTCCTCCATGTGCGTCTGGGATGCATGAGGCTCTTTCTGAACGCGTACTAAAAGGCATTTATTTTTGAAAGGTGAAAAAGGCTTATCTTCCTGAGTTTTTCCTGCGTCAGGAATGAGTCCCCACCTTGATTTTCTGCGCACGTGTTTTCTTGCGCACATGATCCGTTTCATTCACTTCATCTAATCCAGTGGATGGTACAGACCCACGCGATGGGCCCCGTGTTGTGAAGCTGTCCTGTGCACTGTCAGCTGCCCCCCAGCACCTCTTCCTCCACTGCCCCACCCTGTGCCTAGGGTGGCCTCCAGTTATGTCTCCTAGAAGTGGCCCCAGGCATTGCTAACCGCCACTGGGTGTGAAATCCACGCTGGCTGAGCACCCTTGCCCCAGACTTATGTCTGTAACTAGATGACTTTGAGATTAAAGCTCTCCCTCTACTCCCAGGGAAAGCAGAAGGCCCAAGAAGGCCCCCCTGGGCCCCGTGTCCCCAGCTGGTGGCAGAAGGCCGACTCCAGAGCATTCCAGACACTTCTGGCCCATGGCTTCATCTGCTGTGCTATTCCTAGCATGATTCCTCACCCGGTTCCTCTCCTTTTCAGTCTCAAAAAATAAACCTCCAGAAACCATCATGGTTTTTTTCGCTTTTTGTTTCTTTTAAGATTTTATTTATTGGACAGAGAGTGACACAAGAGAGGGAGACACAGGCTTCCCACTGAGCAGGAGCCCAAGGCAGGGCTCTATCCCAGGACCCTGGGATCCTGACCTGAGCTGAAGGCAGACGCTCAACGACTGAACCACCCAGGTGTCCCAAAACCATTTATAAAGAAATGTTCTCAAAGGTGAAATCATCATACTTGAGTTGATGGGATCGGCTGTCATTCACAGAGTGCCGGCTGCCGTGACTTGGCTCCAGTACAGGGCCTCGTGTTTACTTAGAAACACACCAATAAATGTGTTATCACCACCATGCTGCCACGGGAGCCCTGTCCCCCCCCCCCCCCCCGATGCAACAAAACTGAGGGTCAGAAAGGGAGATAACCTGCCCAAGAGAGCACAGATCACCGTCAGGTCACTTCTGAGCCAGAGGTCACAGCCATGCTCTGACGTCAGCCCGCTGCGTTTCCCTAAACCTTGTGATCAGAAGTCACGTTCCCTGCCCCCCGCCCAGCCGAAGTGGCCAAGGGTGACACGCCAGGAATGTGTCCACTCTGGGAATCCTGGGCCCAGCCGGGGACTTAAGTAGGGTATCTTCAGTCCATTTGTCCATATGCTCTTCCCGGGACTGAGACTTCCACCGCCCGGGGAAAGGTTGGTTTGATTTAGGATACACCCTTTCCTCCGCTGAGGATTTTGGAGTATTTGCTGAACACCTGACAGGCGGACTTCCCCAAAGGCATTAGACCAGCATGCTTGGGCAACTTGGGGGGCCGAGCCACGGGCTGACCCTCCCCCCGACCCCGTGGCTCTGTGGGCGGATAGCTGGTGGGGTCAGGAGCTCAGGTCCCCGGCCCTCCTGGTCACTGGGGAACCCCGGGAAAGTAGGGCTCTCCATTCCGCGTCCAGTCTGTGTCCAGGCAGCCTCTCCCTCAATCCTTTTTGCCAGCCACTTAAAAAAAAAAAAGCAAAAGCAAACTTTGTTGTTTTCTCGCTGTCTCCCGAGAGGCACGGAGCCAAGCCCTATATGGTGGAAAATAAACTCCCACATACAGCATATGCTGTGTATTCCTCCCGCGGCCGTGGGCCTTTGTTTTGACAGTGTGTGCGTGCGGGCCGAGGAGAGAGGGAGCAGGGCCGAGTGGCGGGGTTCCCAGAGGACGACTCCAGGCAGCCAGGACTGCGGAGCTCTGCCTTTCACCTCCCTGGGGGTGGGAAGTCCCTGCTGCTGCCCCTGGGGTTGGGGAGGGGCATGTGGACCCCGCATCACTGGGGGCTGTCAAGGGATGCTGCAAGGGGCAGGTGCATGCTTGCTCACACGCACACACGTACACACACACTCACACTCCTCGATACTATACTACAGTGCACACGCCCTGCTCCTTGCCTTTCTCCGTGACCCTCAGAATACAGGGCTAATGCACAAAGCCTGCAACCCAGACAGATCTACCGTGTGCCAAGATTCACGGGGCTGATAAAGACGGAGCCAGGAAGCAGTATGAGGGGAGGCTCGTAGATCTTCTGGAGACGGTGGGGCAGGCCCAATCCCATGCCGCCGGCTGTCATGGGGGCTGGGGAGATCTGCCCCGACACCTCCCATGTGTGGCACTGGGTACCTGCTGAGGCTCTGGGTCCCCACAGATGTTGTAAACCAGGAAGCAGGAACTGCTCACTGGGATTCATCTCCAATGGATGCTTCCGATAGTCCGATTACAACTTTGAATGCCTTTCCTCGAGAGCAGAAGACTCTCGAGCTTATGGATCAGCGTGAGTAGGTGGGAGAGGAGGGTCCATGACCAAAGCTGGGTCTGCACAGGGTCCCTGTTGGGGAGAATCTGGATGTCCCTGGATCTGAGGTTCAGGTGAGAAATCTGGGGCGATCTCTTCCTCCCCCCTCTGATCTACCCACGGACGAAGGAGGTGCACTCGCTTCCTGCATGCCAGGTTTGCACAGATAAATGACAGAGGCGTGTGGCAGAGGTGGGCGGAGGGAAACAGAATAATGGGAGTTTAAAAATACAGCGTGACAAAATTATCATGTAAGTCGAAAATGTGTCTGGGCTTAATTTAGGAGACGAGTTGCACTCATACACACATTTCCAAAGTGTCTCCAGTTTTGGACTTTCTTCACTGTGCAGTGCAGCAGCCCAGGGTCCCCGGGGCATCGTTAAACGCGAACGGTCCTACAGAAGTGAGGGCGTCGCCACGGACCCTTCTTGGGCAGAAGGGAAGTTACCTCCGAGGTGTCCTTCGTGGCTTCTCACGGCAGAGTGGAACTCGCCGAAGTCAAAACGAGTTTCGGACGCGGCTGAGAGCCCCGGCCGGCTGGGGGTTTTGATGTGTGATGAGGTTAAAGAGAAAACGTGGGGGCCATCCCCGCACTCTGTCTCCGGGTAGATCCAGGCTCCGGGGCGCCCCTCACTCCACGTCCTCCCACAGCACGGGCTCACCATCGCGCCCCGGCCCTCCGTGCTGCCCAGCATCCTTGAATCGGCCCGCAGAGTTTCCAGAACACGGCTCCCCCGGGCCGCGTACATCACCCTTTCCTTATCCGCCCTAGCCTGGCCGGCGTGGCCGCGCCCTCAGACCGACTTAGGAGCCACCTCTCGGGAGAATGAGTAGAAATTCTTGCTTCTCTTCACCTGGAAACATGTTTGTGTTCCCACCTCCCCCGCTTCTCCCCTGGGCTCCCCTCCCGCTAGGCCAACTTCAACCTTTAGGGCTCGATCCGACCAATCACTTCAGCCCTGTCATTCCCTCTCTTAACAAAGAATGGACTCTCTCACTCTGCAAATGAGTCCTCACATCTTTTACGTCAACGAAAGCTCCTCTCATCTCTGCCATTGTCCTGAGTTTTATCAGAAGCAGGTGGGCGGCCCCCGTTAGGTTCAGGGTCTGAGGACCCTAAATGCCACGCACAGTCTCGACTTCCAGCTCCGAGCACACTGGGGGTCTCAGACCCCAAACCAGCAGAGGAAAGGGTGCTGGGGCAGGAGGCCAGCATCCTGAGAGCGGCTCACGACAGCCAACCCTCGATTCCCAGGCCCGGGGCTTTGGCCGTGGGTGAGACAGTGCTGCGCGGGCACCTCTAATTCACACACGTGCTGTGAGAGGGAGTCTGTCGTGGCAGAACGGGTCGCCCGTACGCACCGTAACCGTGGTCTCCGTCCGCCATCCCCACCTGCTATGGGGCAGTGGCTTCTTGGGGAGGGTCCGTGGCCGCATCAGGGAACGGCTTCTGCACAGGCCCCTGCTGTCCCTCTCGGGGTAGGAAATGAGGTCTCGGTCAAGAGCAGCGCCGTCCCGCATGCCCTGATGGAGAACAAGGGTGATCTCTGTCTCCGCTTAGCCGCATTCTTCTGCTGGCATCAAGTCAGAGGCTGTGTCACCATCTCTTGATTGAAACCTTTCTCTGCAGGGTTTCAGGTCGCCCAGAATTGCTAAACTGTCTGCATTCAGGGACGTCTGCACTGTAGCCCCCTCCCTCTCTGCATGATGAGTAAATTTCACAAATAAAAACAAAATATAAGAAGCATAACCACCGCAACTTAGGATCTGGCTTGTCATATCTTCTTTTTTAACTAAAATCTCAAAGATGCCTTCGCATGCCCCAAAGCCCGAATACTCAGGTTGGCTCACCAGGCACGGGCGGCGAACTGCCATGAGCCTGGCAGACACACACACAGGCCGCAGAGCCCCCACCCCGGTGAGCTCCCGGGGCTCCGTGCAAGCCTGCACCCCAAATGCAAGTCGTGTCTCCAGATGCACTAATCATGTCGGATTAATTAGTAGAGTTTCCTCGATCCTGAGAAAGAATCAAGTGCTGGCCCTATCACAGCAGGCGGTAACCTGTGGGGTTCAGAGTGGCCGGGCGGGGAGACAGTAGGGTGCTTTGCACAGGCAGCGGGCTTTGCACAGGCAAGGGCTTTCCTGCTTTCCCAGACGCGAGCAAGGGCACTGCTCTTTGTCAGGCGGAGTCAGGAAAGAAACATAAACTCCTTATTATCTGTTACTGAACGGAGGCCCGTGGAGATCGATGCGTCTGGGCAGCCTCGGGATCAGGCCAATACGCAGGTCTCGACACCACACACATGTGCACAAGCACATTACACACACACACACTCGCACACACACGTACACACACTGCGATGCATGTATATCCACCATGACCAACTCCTACATGTGAGCTCACGCGCACGGACAGACAGACATGCATGCGTCCAGGCACACCTGCATTGACAGGCATCATGTGTGCAGGTCCACACACATAGTCCTCACCCTCACCACACGTGCGCACGCGCACACACACACACACACACATGCGCACACACACACGCACATGCACACACACACAGGTGCTTCCGAGGGGGGATAGTTGGCTTCAGCGCCCAGAAGACGGGGCATTCCTGTTCCCTCCCCAGCACCGCGGAACTCTGTGCTCACCTCCCCCCTGCACTTGCCCTGTACATGTGTGTGACTCTCACAGACACCTGCCACCTGCATCCCAGCGGATCTGTGGGCTCCCGGGGCACGGTCTGCTGTCCTCACTCCTCCTGAGCCCGTGGCGTAGGCTGTTCAGTGCCGGGGCTCTCCCTCAAGAGGGCTTGGCCGGCTGCCCCCTTCCCAACAAAGCAGGCTAAAAAGGCTGCAGGGCCTCAGGCGGCCCAGGGCTCAGGCTGTAAGAGCCAGAAGAACCAGATGTCAAAAAGGTACGTTTACAGAGCCCCGAGAGCAGCCTGGGGAGAAGGTCCAGTATCTTCGCTTAAAGACAGGCAAGTGTTCCTGTGTTCAGTAGGCTAGCAGGCGCTCTTCTCAGGGTCTGTGCTACCCTGCACCTCTCAGCTGGGGAGGTGGGTGCGACTCCATTAGGCGACCCCCTCAGCATAGGGAGGCCTAGAACCTGGCTCCGCTGGAAGGTTCCAGCCTCTGTCCTCCAGAGCCCCGTGTGCGGCTTGGAACGGCCTCGCTGTGTTCTTCTTCTGGCCGCCCCTGCGAGATTGATGCAGCTGTCTAGCCTCCCCCGAAGCGCAGGCTTGCCAGCTGCCTGACAGGGCCTGGGCTGCAACTGCAAAAAATACATCATCCCTGTCACCGAAGCAAAGCAAACCCCAGCCCAGTCCCCTCCAGCGCCTAGGGCCAAGGGGGCCAGCATGCTGCATGGATTCCCCCCCACCCTCCGACTCCCTCCTTCTCTTTGAAGTTTGAATTCACTGGGAGCTTCTGGGGCATCAGGAAAGTGTGGGACGAGGCGTTAGAACGCGTTCTCGGTGTGCTAAAGAGTGGGTTCCCAGGGCACTGGGGCACACTGCAGCAAACTGGGACGTCCGCAGCTCCCAGACGCTGCCCAGTGGAATGTGTGACTCAGCCTTGCGCTCCGTGCAGGAAGTGTAGACTCTACCCATCCCCCGGGGGCAGTCTCTAGGCTGCAGTGCGGGTCAGGTGCTCCCCTGTGACTAGTTAGGGACCCTGCACAGAATGCATTTCTGAGCGTCGGAGAGCGGACAACATATATGAAATAAAAAACCCAGAATACTCGATTTTCATTGCTATCTCAGAGATGTACGTGCACAAGAAGCAGAATTAAATTTTCCCATAATCAGAAAACATGAGACTGGCAGCCTGGAATAAATATTCAGGAGAAGACCCAGGTCCCTGGGTGGAGCTCACTGGTGCATTTGCATATCTATTCATGACCGGATGAGGCTTGTTTCCTAACAAAGCAGGGACCTGCAGTGCATTGCTAGAGAAAAATGTTTCAGGGTTCAGTGCTCAGGAGCCTCAGTGGGCCCCAGAAAGCACTTGCATCCCTGTGCAAAGCCATGGGTCCTATAATCCTGGCAGGTGCTGAGCTCTGGGAGAAGTGAATGGTGGATGAAGAAGTCACAGATTGTCGTCTGTGGGAGAAGGCACGGCAGACCTGAAAATCACTGCCGTTATGCTGGTCCTAGAGCTGTGATTCACCAACAAGAGAGTGGTGGAAGGCCCACACACCTTTATTCAAGGGGATATGAGAGCCAAGGTCAAGCTAAACCCACTCCAAGGTCAGCCTGGGACCAAGTACAGAATGAAGGTGGAAGCAGGATCTGGGCTCACTCCGTCCCGAGCCTCTGTCCCCAGCCTGGCCTGCACCCCAGCTTCCCACCCTGTGTGTGCACCCTGCCTTACGGCTCCGGCAAGTGTCCAGAGGATTTAAGGGGGCAGGATGACCCCTCCTTCCCACCGCTGGGACGGGCACCCTATTTGCCATGCGTGCGACTATCTGCAGCCGCTGAAAAGCAGGGACTCCAGAAGAAGGAGAGGAAGGAAGGAGCAGGAGACAGGACGAGAAGCCGGTGGCAAGAAGGTGCTCGGTGTGGCACGGCCCTCTGCCCAGGGCCCTCTGTCCTGCCTGCGGGGACAGGGGACAGGGCGCAGGCCTGGTTGTGTCTCTTCACTTTTATGCTAAATATTCCAACCAGAAAACGGTCCCGAAGGATGATGGGTCAAGGGGGTCTAGACACATACACACCAGTGCGAGATGCGATCCGCAAGGGTGTGCGGCCACCGCGGGCTGCTCCTCCAGGCCTCACGCCAGACACAGATGGCAGTCCAGCGGGCAGGGTCTTCGGTCTGTCTGTCCCTCTGTCTCTCAGTCCCGTCCCTCTGCATATCCATCATCTGCCCCCGGTGCCCTCAGCATCAGCCCTGGGCCACTCCTTGCTCCCTTACACTGTCTCCATCTGCGGGGAGCTGGGCCATGGGGCAGTCACAGGGGAGAGACGCCTGGGGTGTCAGGTTGATGCAGACATGGCACGGAGGAGGACAAAGGAACTGCTGGGCCTGGGGCTCCCTGCTGCTCCCTGCGGGGGGGGGGGGGGCACCATCCACAGAGATGCCCCCCCCACCCCGCCTGCTCGCTCCCTGCCCCTCCCTGCCTCCCTGCCTCTCTTCTTCACTCTCTCTTTCTTTGTTCTGTGTAAATATAATTACTTAGAGCAGTTTGGGGAAAGTATAGAGACTTCCCCTATAGCCTCCCTCTCCTGCCCCCACAGGCACAGCGCAGCACCCCCCCCCCGCGTGGCAGGGGGGGGACACGCATGAAGCCACACGGCAGCCCACAGTCTGCATGCGGCTCCTGCCCAGAGCGGACGCGTCCGTCACTGTCGCGTCACCCAGAGTGCTCTCGCTGCCCTAAGCTCCTCTGTGCTCTACCAGGGACTTACCCCGAAGTCACAGACTAGTAAAAAGAGGGGGCGCCTGCACCCCAATGTTCACAGCAGCAACGTCCACAGTCGCCAAACCCCAGAAAGGGCCCAGACGTCCATCAACGGATGGATGGATAACGCTGTGAGATAGGTGTGAGATGTCTGTCCGTCTGTCTGTCTTCAGGAGAATTGCTCAGCCGTCCCAGAGGGATGGGTACTTAGCATTCGCGTGAAGGGGATGGAACTGGAGGGGGTGACGCCGAGTGAAATGAGTTAGTCAGAGAAAAACAACTGTCCTGTGGTGTCGCTGGTAAGTGGATCACAAGGAACGGGGCAGAGGGTCACGGCGGCAGGGAGGGAAAACGGAACGGGGAGAAATCGCAGAGGGAGACAAGCTGTGAGAGACTCTTAACCCCAGGAAACACACTGAGGGCTGCTGGAGGGAGGGGGGCGGGGGTGGGGGAACGGGGTGACAGGCGTGACGGAGGGCTCGGGGTGTCATGAGCACGTGTTCCATGCAACTGATGACTTACGGAGCTCTACCTCTGAAACTAACGATGTTCTATAGGTTGGTCATTGCGTTTAAATTAAATAAAATCAGTAAAATAAAATCCTTTGCACCCATCTACTCACCCCTCCCTCCCCAAGCTCTCAGGGCCACGGATCTCTTTTTTCTCTCCATAGTCCTGTGTTTTCCAGAATGTCTTGGAATGGAGTCACACAGGATGTGGCCTTTGCAGCCTGGCTTCCTTCACAGAGTAATAATGCATTTATGGTTCCTCCATGTCTTTCCTTGGCTTGACGGCTCATTTCTTTTTGGTGTCGAATCTTCCATGGTCTGGATGGGCCCCAGCTGGCTTCTCCATTCACTTACCGAAGGTCATGTTGGCCACTTCAGAATGACGTCCAACAAACACAGATCTGTCACTCCACCCCATAGCTGGGCCCTCTGCTGGCCCTCCGTTCTTGCCTCTCCCTGTCCGCCGCCCAGGTACCTCAAACCTCGTTCCCCATCCTCCTCTCGACCCCTGCCCAGCAGAGTCCCAAGTAGACTTCCTTAATGTGGCTCCCTGACCTGAAGGAAAGCTACCTCTCCATCACAGTTCCTCAGAGATCCTCTTATTTCCCTTGGCAGCTACCCTGTGATCACACAATCGTCACATGCTGGGGGATTTCCTGTCTGTGTCCCCTGCACCTGAGCTCCGCGCCTGCAAGGAGCTGTGTCAGGCATGTGGCACAGGTGCCGTTCATGGTCCAGGCACATGGAAGCTGTCCCTAAGCCAGGGTCAAGGGTGGTACTAGGCTGAGAGTGGTCCCAGTCATAGGGGACCAGCAATGGCCAGGGATGGCTTTTCCCTTATAGACGCTTGATGAAAAGAATCAGAGAGATTCACCCAGGGCAACATACACATGTTATTTTATAGAGAGAGATAGAAGACCTATGTGAGTTTATAGGTACATTTATACATTTAGCTAATGGAATTCTAATATAAAATGGAGGGGAAAAAAACAAACCAAAAAAATAAATAAATAAAGGAAGCACCACATTGGATTTGCATGGGAAAAACACTCATTTTCATTTGTAGCCATATTTCATAGTATCCAAGATGTATTGGAGTTTCAGAGCTATTAAAATATTAAAGTGCCACAAGTAAGACACGACCCGGTAAGCCCTAGCTCAACGTCAGAGACGTTGTTCTGGTTGTGCAGCACAACCCAGCCTATCCCAAGGCCCTCAACCTGGCAGGTCAGAAGCCGCACAAAATTCAGCAGAAAATTGTGTTCTCCTTCACAGTCTGAAGCCCTCACCTGAAAGACTTGAGCTTCTGGAAGTAACTCTACCATCAAGGGGCTAGAATAATCTGGAAAGTTTTTTTCTGGCCCAGAGTCGGGTCTGGGAAGACGCAGTGACTGGGCTGAGCTACGGCTGTGGACAGGATCACTTGCACATGGCTCCGTCAAATGACTTGAGTTCTCAAACATGGCGGCTAGATTCTAAGATCATTCCAGAAGGAAGTGTCTTAGTTCAGGCTGCTATGACAAAAACACCATAGACTAGGCAGCTCAGATAGTATTTCTCACAGCTCTAGAGGCTGGAAATTCAAGATCACTTGTGACAAATCTGGTGTCTGATGAGATCCGTTCTGGTTTGCAGGTGGCCAGCCTCTAGTTGGGTTCCCACACGGTGGAGAGCAGAGAGAGAGCTCTGTCTCTTTGACCCATTACACGGGTGCTAATCCCACTCCTAAGAGCTCCACCTTCAAACCTAACTACCTCCCATCTCCAAATAATACTGTGTTGAGAATTTAGGCTTCAAACGTGTGAATTTTGAGGGGACACAAACATTCAGCCCACAGCAGAAAGCATCCAGAGTGAGGCTTCCAGAGAAATGGGCAGAAGATTCAGGGCTGTTTCAGGTACAGCCTTGAAAGTCATGAAGCACCGTTTCTGTCCGCCCGATACCCGTGAGTCCCGGAGGCCGTCCTCCACTGAAGGCGAGGGCAAGGGAATTAGAGCCGGCGCCTGGGAGGAGTGAGGAGAGAGGAAACATCACTGCGAAAAGCGGGTGGCGTGGGGGAAACCGCCACAGCCGTCCCCGTGGAGTCAGGCTGCCGGGAGCCGGCCCTGGAATGGCAGGTGGCCTAGAATGGACCAGGTTCAGCCCTTACACAAGGCGCAGCTGGAAGGACAGAGAGACAAAGTGCACACGCTTATGTGTGTATTTGCTCCTTCGTAGTCCTTTTGGAACCTGGTGTGTGGACACACTTACCGTGCCCCAAGTGTCCGCTCACTGTACGACCCCTCTCGGCCCCCCTTGCCGGTTTCTCTGGGCCACGGAGCCGTGTCCGGCCAACGGCGCACGAGCAAAGGGATCGCGTCAGCTCCAGGCAAAGCGTTCGCGTGCTCAAAACGTCCCCTTCTGTCTCCAGCTGGGGCCACTCAGGGGTATTCCTTCCACCCGTGCAGACACCGGCAGGCAGAGCCTGGTCCGCAATGGTCCCCCACCCCGTCCCACTGTTCTGCACGCTGTCTGTGGTGGGGACAAGCAGTCAGGTGTCGTTGCATTCAACAGTGCGCCCTGAGGGTCCGTCCGCCACCCACAGGGCACAAGGCTACCTCCGTAGTACAAACGCTGGAACGAAGTGGAGACTCGGGACGGAAGCCGCACAGATGCAAGCCTGACTCGGTGGCAGAGCGCCGTGAGGCCCGGAGCTGGCTCCAGAAGGAAACGACGGGGCTCCCTCCGCATCGCGACATGGAGACGTGGTAACCTGCAGTGGTTATTACCTGAGTCTAGGAAGGTATTCCAAGAAAGGCAGATGAGCCCAGGAAGAGCGACCAGTTTGCAAGCACAGACGAAAGAGAATCACGGGGCTCCGGAATTTGGGGTCCTCGCAATGTTGGAGGAACCTGATTATTTCCAGATTCCAGTAATCTGCGGGGCTTCAAAAAGACTGCGAGAGGTAAAAATCTAACACCGCCACAGAGCAGCCTCCATTAGGGAAAGGGAAGTGTATAGGGATGATTCAGTCAAGAAATCCAGATCTGTGCCCTGACCGTGACGCCTCCCAGGCCAAACCCGCCTTGGATCTTCTGCCAGGCCTTGTCATGCCCTGTGGGGCCCGCTGAGGGACAATCCCCCACCCCGACACCTAACTGCTTCCGGTTAGTGACTTCCCACCTGTGGGCTCTCTCCCTCCAGCCGCTGATTTTAAACGTCCCGACATCCTTGCTGTGTGCCGAGCTGCGCTCAGCCTTCCCCTCTGCCACGGCCCCGGCTCAGTTCTTCCCTGGATGTTTAAGTCTGTCGGCTCAGTTCGGTAACAGCGTAGAAAGCAACGGTGAGGAGGTTTACAGAAAACTGACCAGCAGTCTGTTGGGTTTGGGCCTGAATTACTTAGCCCCATGAACCCTACCCCTGTGAGTGCTTAAAACTTGGGGTCCAACATTTTGAAGCTGGAAGTGGGCTGCCGAGGCTCTATGCTCCTCCACAAACACATATATCTCCCAAAGCCCACATCTCATTTTCTGGGATTTCAGACTTAATTTGTTACCACAGCACATATTAACATTACCTGAAAAAAATGCATGTTTGTTTCCATGTGCACATTTCTATTTACATATGTAATTTGAAAATAGTTTAAGAAAAGCCAAGAAGTTATATGTCAGTGGTAGTTAAAAAAAAGACAGACAGACAGACAGACAGACAAGGAAGTAAATGCCATAACATCCAGGGTGAGAGAGAGGGAGCCGTGATTGGCAAGAGTCACCCAGAGGACTTTCAAGGGGCTGACAGTATCTATTTCCTAACCTATGTGGCGGTTACATAATTATTCTTTTAAAGTGAATGTGTGCTCCCTCCTAGGTGAACTATAAGGAACAGTGCGAGCAAGGAGGGCAGACTGAGCGGGAAGTCATCAGAGAGAGAGAGAAACCATGAGAGACTCCAAACTCTGGGCAACACACTGAGGGCTGCTGGAGGGGAGGGGGCGGGAGATGGGTGAGTGGGGGATGGGCATCAGGGAGAGCACGTGACCCGACGAGCCCGTTGCTCTATGCGGCTGATAGATTATTGAACCCTGCACCTGAAACAAAGCATGTACTATATGTTAGCTAATTGAATCTAAATAAAAATAAATAAATAAAATGAAAAACAAAAGAGATACATAAATCATTTGAGAATTGAGTCTAGAACGTTACCATGCTATCAAATGGCCTGAGTTACTGTGTGTATGTGTGTGCAAATGTGTATGTATGTGTAGATGAGCGCATAGGTGTGTATATGTATGTGTGGGTGTGGGTGTATATGTTTGTGTGTGTGTGTGTGAGTGTGTGTGGGATGTAGAAGGTAGGTGGCCTATGGATTTAGATTATACGGAGCATATTTCCTCTAGAATCGGACACACTACACTCAGCACTATTCAAGTCTATGATCACAAAACAAAAAGTGGACGTAATCATTAAAAGGCACAGACCTGGGGCGCCTGGGTGGCTCAATGGGTTAAGCCATTGCCTTCGGCTCAGGTCATGATCTCAGGGTCCTGGGATCGAGTCCCGCATCGGGCTCTTTGCTCAGCAGGGAGCCTGCTTCCCTCTCTCTCTCTCTCTCTGCCTGCCTCTCTGCCTACTTGTGATCTCTCTCTGTCAAATAAATAAATAAAATCTTTAAAAAAAAAAAAAAAAAGGCACAGACCTGTTCCTTGTTTGTTTGGTTGTTTGTTTGTTTTTGAGTTATAAGTGAGTGTTTTATTTTTTTAATTTAATTTAATTTTATTTTATTTTTTCAGTAGTCTGTGAGAAACAAACTGAGGGTTTTGGAGGGGAGGGGTTGGGGGATGGGTGAGCCTGGTGGTGGGCATTCAGGAGGGCACGGATCGCAGGGAGCGCTGGGTGTGGTGCATAAACAATGACTCTTAGCGTGTCTCTTGGTCTTTGCAACAGATCTGCAAATTTCTCTGTCTCCCCCTGCAAACCCTATTGCTCACATCCCTCCGGAAGGGGCACTGTCTCCCTCCCCGACCCCGAGAGCCCAGGCTTCCGTCCTGTGCTTCCCCTTCTCCTGACTCGGTTTCACTCCACAAACAGGCTGCAGCGGCCCCCACGTGTCGGGTGCGGGACTGACAGTGAGTCACACCCATCAGGACCGCCTTGTGCAGAGCTGCCGTCCGGAACTGCAGACCAGATGCTCGCGCTGAAGTCCCAGTTCACTGGGGACCCGTGCTTTACAGGGAGGCCGGCGAGGTCCCGCCGGGGCCGGAATCCACAACGTTGGAACGTACGGAGACCGTCTGTTCCAGCTTCAAGGGAAGATCTTGATGGCCGTCTTCCCATTTGATCTGGGGCTTGTCTCAGATTTTTTGGATTTTTATCAGTATTGTTATTGCTGGTTGTACCAAAATGAAGCAAAACAGGCTCATGGAGCTCTTTTTCAGAGTCCCAGCGACAAGCACGCTCCAGTCTAACAGCACAGGAGACGGGCATGACCTCGCTTCAAGGGCAGCGTGCAGGGCACCTGCTGATAAAAATGCTTAGACGCTCGCAGCCACAAGCAGCTACGTCCCTCCTCCCCCAAGTCCTAATGGGAACACTTTTTGAAACCTGCTTCTCCTGCCATCTATTGATTTACGAGCCAGTTTCGTCATCTGCTTGCTGGAGCCTGTAAGACACATCCTGTCACTGGGCTACCGTCAGCCCGGGTAGTGGTAAATGTGGCAAATCACAGCCGAGGGCGAAGGAAATGAAGGCGGCACTGTGTGACCTAGAGCCCTGGGATGCCCTTGCCCTGCAGCTTCTTCATATGCCATAAAAATTTACAATTGTTTATTTATTTTATTTGACTTGTTTTCATTAAACACGTTCAGCGGCAATGACCTAACCACTGGAAGTGCACGTTTGGGTGAGAAATTATTCTTTTTTTTTTTTTTCCGGAGCATTGGTGATAAATTTGTAACCTGCGTGACTTATCGGCCGATATTTGCCATGCACCTGCCCAGGAAGGACATGGGGACATCACAGCCCGCATCCACATTGAAGACACAAACCTGCCGGGGACGATCGGTGACTTTAACGAGATGACTCCGGAAGGTGCCAATTTCGCAGAATCAGCTGCGGGAGATGAAGTCACTTGTGCCTCTGACTCGTTGAACTTTAAGTCAAGTGACGGTTTTCTAAATTAACTTTGTCCATTTTCAATTCTAACTTCCCGTGTGCATGGACAGAAAGTGGAGAAACATCTATTAATAGTTTGGCTCCATACCAGGAAAACTTCGCCAACAGTGAAATGACGCAGATTGGCGTCAGTGTTGCCCGATGCTTCAAACAGAAAGCCAGATAATTCCGATAATGCTTAAATATCTTAGGCAATTCACAGAGTCAGAGAAAAGCTTTCAGAAATTTATCTCAGTGAAGATAAAACATTGTCGTTAATGTTCTTGCATATTCGACACTGAACATGGAAGTGTTTGTTTTGTGTGATGTGAACACAAATTCTGATGGAGCAAAATATTATAGCAAAAGCAAAGTTCTTACTGAAATAAAATTCTGTGAATCAGAATCTCACTTCAAATTGATTATGGCGCATCCATAATTCATAGCGTACTCAAGCCGGCTGAGAGATTTCTCTAGTCAAAATGGGAGCTCCATTGTTAGATGCACAAATATTGAACATACACAGAGGGGGACTAGACCATGTATGTTTTGGTGAAGGATGTGGTTAAATGTAAGAAAGTGTGTGATGGGGGCGCCGGGGTGGCCCAGTGGGTTAAGCCGCTGCCTTCGGCTCAGGTCATGATCTCAGGGTCCGGGGATCGGGTCCCACATCGGGCTCTCTGCTCAGCGGGGAGCCTGCTTCCCTTCCTCTCTCTCTGCCTGCCTCTCTGCCTACTTGTGATCTCTCTCTGTCAAATAAATAAATAAACTCTTTAAAAAAAAAAAAAGAAAAAGAAAAGAAAGTGTGTGATGTAAGAAATGGCACTGGGGCAACTGACCATTCAGGGAAACATGAATAAACGCCGGCTTCTCCATTATGCCGTATTAAAAAGTCAGTTCAAGAGGCTCACAGATGTGAATGGAAAACTACAGCCAGAAAGCTTCTAACACAAAATGTCAGCTTTGTCTTCATAATAACTTCAGGACATAAACCACTAACCAGAAAAGGGGAAAATTATAAATTCGGGCTTTATCAATACTATAAACTTTTGCTTTTCAGAAGACACAGAAAAGTCAAGACTCAGGCAGATGAAGATATTCTCAATAAACATATCTGACAAAAGACAGAGTGCACCTTTTAAAGCCCTACACGTCAATAATAAAAACAAACAACCTAATCTTAAACAGAGATAAAAGATTTGAACCCACTACTCGCAGAAGAAAAAAATTGCTGGTCTATAAAATCATGAAAAAGAGCACCAGAAAGATATATATATACATATATATATATATATATATATATATGTATATATATATGTGTGTGTGTGTGTGTGTGTGTGTAATTTTTTTTTCAGGCATTGGTGTGTTCAAATCTGCTGGAGCCCTTCACGTTGCTGGGACGATGATCGCGGCAGTGACTGACGATACCAAGTGCTGCGGTGAATGTGGAGCAGCTGAGCCTCTCCGACACGACCAAGTGTAACCACTTTGAAAGTAGGTCTTCCGTTTCTCATCTGAGTCAAACATGCATGGACCACGCAACCCAGCATGATAGAAGAGGAAGAAGTGAGTGACCAGAAAGTGGCTTGTAGCATGACAACCACGATGGTTTTATCCCTATGAACCCCGAGCTGGAAACCACGCACCCTCCACCAACAGGAGACCCGATGAGACAGAAAGCTGAGGAAGAGAAGTCAGGCATAAAAAAGCCCACGCTACGATCCCACGGATGTGAAGCCCGCTTGCAGGCCAGCTCATCCACACGGACAGACACAAGAATGGTGGTGGTCTCTGGGGGCTGGAGTGCGGTTCATCTGCACGGCAGCGTGAGGGAACTCTCTGAGATGAGGGGACTATTCTCTGTCCGAGTGAGACGTTAGCTACACGGGCGTCAACTTTTATCAAAAACGTAAGCTTAGAGGGGCGCCTGGCTGGCTCAGTGACTAGAGCAGGGGACTCTCGATCTTGGGATCATGAGTTCAGGCCCCACACTTGGGGTTGAGTTTATTTTAAAAACATGTTTTAAAAAGGTACATTTATAATTTGTGCCTTTTACTTTATACCTCAGTGAGGAAGCAGAAAGTGCATCAATTTAATGCATGAGGTGTCCTTTAAACTGAATGTTTGCATTCCGCACCCCCAATCCATATGTTGGAACCTACCCCAGTTTGATGGTGGGGAGAGGTGGGGCCTTTAGGAGGTGATGAGCTCATGAGGGCAGAGTCCCCACAGTGGGATCGGTGCCCTTATAAGGGAGGCCTCAGAAAGCTCCTTCACCGCTTCTGCCCTGTGAGGACATGGGGAGGCGTCGGCCAGCTGTGAACCAGGAAGCGGGAGCTAACCAGACACAGAATCCTCTGGTCTTACACTCCAGAAATGTGAATGATACATGTCTGCTATATTCTATGGTATTCCATTATAACAGCCCAAATAGATGAAGACAGGGTCAATCAGTTTTCTTTCTTTCTTTTTTTTTTTAAATTAATTTTATTTATTTATTTTTTAAATTTCTTTTCAGTGTTCCAGAATTCATTGTTTATGCACCACACCCAGTGCTCCGTGCAATCCGTGCCCTCCTTAATACCCACCACCAGGCTATTAGTTTTCTGTTGTTCCTTCAATAAATTACCACAAATGAAGTGACTTAAAGCAAACTAGATCTGTTATCTCACCGTCCTGGAGGTCAGAGTCTGAAATGGGTCTCCCTGGGCTAAAAATCAAGTTGCAGGCAGAGATGCATCTCTTCTGGGAGACTTTTTCTTCCAGCTCTGAGAACCTGCCTGCGTTCCTCGGCTCCTGGCCCCTTTTCCAGGAATCACCAGGAGGGTCTTCCACACACGAAGTCACTTCCACGGAGCCTCTTCTGCCTCCACGTGTGAGGACCTCGTGATCACATCGGCCCATGGCAGCATTCAGGCTCCTCTCCCCACGCTGAGGTCAGCTGATCAGCAAACGGAATTCCACGTTTGCTTACAGCTTCACACTCACAAATTTCAGGGATTAGGTTGTGACCCTCTTTGGGGGCCCTTCTGCCCGTCATGTGGGAATAGAGGTCAAATAAAGGACACCGTTGTGGAGTAGCAGAGGTATGGGCTGTGAGGGGCAGGTGGAGGAAAGTCTAGGTCGTCATCTGGGAGGTGTGCGTACAGTATGTGAATTCATAAAAAATTCATAAGAAATTCATACATATAAAATGTCTGCACTTCAAATAGAACATATGTCAATAAAAGGTTTACAAAAAAACAACTGTGTCTTTGAAGTCCTACTTGTAAATCATCAGTGTCCTGCCAAAAGACCGAGTGAAATCCTCTGAGCAAAAGTAGAAAATTCTAAATCTGAGTACTCAGTAATGCAGGGCAAGAAAACTTGAGCTTTTGACGTGTTTAGCAAATGCAAATGACCTAAAACATTGTTAGCAAAAAAAAAAAAAGAGAGAGAGAGAGACAGAGAGACAGCGAAATTTGGCCAACAAAAGGAATTAAGCAACTAAACGATGAGAGATTACATAGTGCTCAAAAGAGAATTTTGAAGTTTTCAGTCTCTCTCAGCTTTTGTGACGGTTCTTTGGGGGAATGCCAGTGTTTCATTGCATAAATACATCTATCTGGCAGCGGAATGGGATATAACGGAGGCTTGCGATTTCTGACATCCGTATTTGGTGCAATTTTAAAAATTCATAAATAGAGGTGATTTGTTTAATTAATTTTGTCTTTAATTTTTGGGTGTTATACATAGCTAATGAATCACTGAACATTACATCAGAAAGTAATGATGTGTTATATGTCGGCACTTGTCCTGAAATGTTTGTGTGTTGCAAAATAAAATGTGAGAATCCCTCTGCTGTTGAACGATTTGCTTTGGGCTCCCCACATTTATCTGCGTCTGTAGGAAGAGTATTTTCTCAATTGAAAATGCTATGAGCCGGGGCACCTGGGTGGCTCAGTGGGTTAAAGCCTCTGCCTTCAGCTCAGGTCATGATCCTAGGGTCCTGGGATCGAGTCCCGCATCGGGCTCTCTCCTCAGCAGGAAGCCTGCTTCCCTCTCTCTCTCTCTGCCTGCCTCTCTGCCTGCTTGTGATCTCTGTCTGTCAAATAAATAAATAAAATCTTTAAAAAAAAAAAAAAAGAAAATGCTATGAGCCAATGAAGGACATCAGTGACTTCAAATTTATTAACCATGAAATGCAAGTGTATAGACTATTAACAGCTAATTTTTAAAAATATCATAAAAAATAAAATCATATTAAAAATGCATTGTGTGGAAAAATACTAGTGACCTAATATTAGCAATAAATACATTAAATAACTAATACCGTTTGTGAACACACACCAAAAATAATTATTCATGAGTATTATTTCAAAGTTGTCAGTACAAAGATTGAATTTCCCTTTAGTGTACATGTTATTTTGATGTTTAGATAATTTTCATAGTTTTTAATACTATTCTTTTAGAGACCCACTAATATAATAAAATCAACTATTATTCTGCAAATTAACATTTTAAAAATGACATAAGTCAAATTATTTTTCTTCTCTCTTATACTCCCCCAAATTCCCCAGTTTGGTCAAATTGATACCAAGGAAAGAGGCAGCTGTTTGTTCCCACGAACCAAGGTAAAGCAGTGGAAGATGCCATGCTCACACTGCCATTTGGCAAATGTCACGGAGGTGCATGTGGGAAATAGACGAGGACCACGTTTCTGGGGTGCGGACCCCCAGCTTGGAGCTGGAGCCATGCTAGGAGGTCCCCTCGCGGTGGCAGGCTGGTTCCCTGGAAGCCAGATCTAGATGATTAGCTCACAAGCAGCTTATTAGTGGGGGCTCCTGCAATCACAAGCCTCGGGAAGCCCTGGGCTGAGGGAGAAACTGGATGTGATGCAGTCCCCGTGGGGGCCCAGCCTCCCAAAGGGGAGTCCTGGACCAGCAGTGGACATCGGAGAGGCCATCAGCACCAGAGGGGGTATGACCGAGGGCTGAGTGGCTCTCCCTGGGGAGGCATGCAGAGCACCTGAAGAGGGAAGTCTTCATTCCTGAAGATGGCTCTAGGCACCTGTCACAGCATCCTCCAGCGTCACCCGGAGCTCCAGCCTCCAGGGGCACAGGCTGTGTGCCCCGCTCAGAACTCAGGTCCGGGCCCGGAGAAGATGGGTGTTCCCACGCATGCACGGCATCTCTCCTTACCCTGCGGCAGCCCCATCTCCGCTTGCGGAGAAAAGAGTGGAGGCAACCGATGGCACAGGTCTCCCAGGTGAGGCCATGCTTCCTCTCTCCTTGACCTGGAGGACACCCAGACAAGAGCCCTCCAATAGGACTAACAGAACCTCGGGTTTGCACTAGTCCGGACAGACTGAGCGAGAGCTCCAGGTAGCACGATTAGTGGGACAGGAAAGTCTCCAGCCTGCCTGTCTCTGACCTCCACCTTCCTCAGCCCAGGAGCCTTACAAAGACAGGGGTAGATGGAATGGGCGGGGGAGACCTCCCCCTCCCTGGTGGGCATTAGCCCAGAGCCAGGACAGGACAGCCACTGATATGGGTCGCAGTCATGTCAACGATTTCTTCGGATCCTTCATTCGTCTGCCTCTTGCTCAGTGAAGGTGTTCGGCTGGTTAGAATTCAGAACAATCATTTTCTAATCACATTTTAAGCCAGAAATTTACCAGAATGCCATTTAACAGAATGCTCTGCACACACACAAAAATGAAAAAGAAACAAATGATGGATGATCCTCACAGAGGAAAACAACCAAATTCCCAAAATAGCCTTCGCTGTAAAAGCTTCTCTCTGCTTTATGGGCTTCATCTGCTGATTCATCCTCTGTTCTCGCCTGTTCTTTTCTGAACATTTTGGTGGGAAAGAAAATGAAAGCTCAAATTTCCAAAGCAAAAAATGGTAATTTGGTAAATATTGTTTTCCAGCATTCCACATCATAAATCCAATTTATGGATCATAAACAATCAAAAACTTCCACATTTTTAAGACTTCTGCTCCCAACACTAACAACGCTATTTTTTCTTACTTATAGATCATTTCTTTTTAGGCCAAAATCACCAGTCTTCATGAAGGACGATTCTGGATCTGAGTTTCATATCAAAGAGAGCAGTCAGGAAAGTGTTCGAGAGCGTGTAAGCTACTTGAATGTGAGGTATTGAGGTGAGCAGTAAAAACGAGGCTGAGACCACCGCCTGACAGAGTGTGACTGACGGCAGAGACCGAGGGTAAGGAAGCTGAGAAGCATGACACATCTGGCCAGGAGCCAAGCACATGGCCCATCTGCCGCCTTCCCTAAATGTTCAGTTATGGCCACGTAAATGCACTGACATGGCCTGCAGAGGAAAGCATTCCTGCATGAACCTGCCTCTCCCAGCACAGACAGAGCTGCCCCACAGCTGCCCTCTACTGCCCACAACCATGACTCCAGGAGGCTGTCTGACTCCTGGGAACTGGACTGCCAGGGCTGAAAGTTTAAAGTTAGAAGAACCTTCCACAGCCTGTGCACAAAACAAATATGACTCTTGCTGCCACACCAGCCCCAGGGGTAGGCCACGCTGGTTGCCCTGGCAAGTCCCACTGCAGATGCAGTCCCACTGCAGATGCAGTCCCACTGCAGATGCAGTCCCACTGCAGATGCAGATACACATGGCATCTGAAACAGGTAGGATGAATGACGTAAGGATATGGTGTTCCAGCGTCCTGCCCAGGAGTTCCTGTGTAGCCTGCAGCCTCTAACGAGGCTTCTCTGAGCCTTATGTGCAGAGCAACCTGCCCCCAGTGGTCCCTGCAGACTAACAGACATGATTGCTAAGAGGCATCTGCCGGCTCTTTGCAGCCAGTAATCTCAGTGACTCCTGATGCCTGTCCATCAGGTCTTCATTCCTCCTTGGTTATAAGGGTGTTGGCATGTTCCTTCCACCACCAGGGATGCCTTCCATGCCCTGCA
Organism: Mustela lutreola; assembly: GCF_030435805.1. NCBI lineage: Eukaryota > Metazoa > Chordata > Mammalia > Carnivora > Mustelidae > Mustela > Mustela lutreola. The sequence goes on along the minus strand of NC_081294.1, from coordinate 4,031,050 downwards.
CTTATTCCTGTCTTGAAACACACCCTCAAGACATCCAGGCTGCTGTCACCCTGCTCACAGTCTGGGCTCATCTCCCATGGGTCACCCTCCTTCTGTGAGTTCATGCTAACAAAAGGCAGGTTTTTAGAGCAGTTAGAGCACTGCAGCTTCCAGATCTGCTCGAGCTCCAGCATTGATCAGCCCACGCTGATACACAACCCATGGGGAAAGTCAGGCATGGCAGAGGCTAACGAACAGGTTCCTTATTTTAAATAAAATCCAGTGCATTTAAATTGCAAGATGATAACATCATTAGGATGCCCTTTGGAATATGCTATGAGGTTCTCATTCAACCAACTACGTGAACTAGAGACGATCACTTGCACGGAGGCCCTGAACCATTAGGGACTTTCCTTAGAGTGAAAAGTCATGGAAGCTATCTGTGGGAATGAGTGTGGGGCACTTTGTATAAATGGTGATTCCCTCTTACCCAGAACCTGAGGTCGGTGTGCAGAGTCACTGAAGGAGGCCCTGAGAAGCATCCAAAGGGTGTGATGATGTTGGAATATGTTGATCTCTCTGCCGTCTAGGCCTAGGAAACCTAGACGTGTCCTGGGGGTCCTGAGGGTGCTGCCCCCCAGGGAGCACCTGAAGCCAGGTGGCCCTTTCTGCGCCACAGATTTATTAGTGGATGGTGGCTTTGGGAGGGAGACATGACCTCCGTATCAGCATGTGGGGGAGGATGGTAAGAAGACTGTGTCCCAAGCCCCCTATCACAGCTGGGGACGCTCCACCCAGTGAGGAGGCCACAGGGCACCTAGGAGACCTGTCCAAGGTGCTGCTCTAGGGGGTGAGGATTGAGACACTCGAGTCTCCTGGACCCAGAAAGGAGCTGATTTGTTTCCAATGACCCCGCACAGGTGGAATGCCCTGTCTGGATCCTCCAGGCTCCGCAAGCACCTGTAGTAGAAGGAGAAGGAGCCGTTTCATGTGTGCAAGGGGATGGTTTGGAGCCTCTGGTACAGAGACATGTTGGAAAGTTCTTCCTGTGACTTCAGGCAGCTAGAGGAGGTTTCTCTCTAAGGCAGAAAACTGCCACAGAGGACAGCCGTGGCCCAAGGCTTCAGGTTAATGGAACACCTTGCCCGGAGACTAAATGATGGGATACAGTGGGCCAGATGGAATCTCAGTCCTCAGGGGCCCCCAACACCCTTCCTGTTTCTTCTGCTTGCAGCCACCACAGCAGAAAGATGCAATGGTTGTAAACTTCAAGACAACGCCGGCCTCCACCACCACATAGGGGCAAGGCCAAGTCTGCGGGCTGTTGCAGTACTCAGAGGTGGGTAGGAGATGTGGGAAGACATGGCCTGCCTCTGCTGGGTGGAAGCTTCCAGAAGATGGTGTGTGTGATCCTGGGGCAAACCCGGGGATTTCTCCAAGGGCAAACAGCAGTAAACCATCAGATCTATTGAAACAGTCCATGTTCAGTGTCATGCGTAAACATGACCTGATCTACAGCTGAAGGTTTGTGGGGCTCATCGTCATTCAAGGCTGCCCCACCCGACACGAAGAAACCTGTAAGCCGCTGCAGCGTCCTGTGTGGGTAGAAGTGGTGGTGTTGGGAAGCACATCCAATGACTCAGTGAGCATCTGTAATGAGGTCAGGAAATGCTGGTGATACATGAGTGCAAACTCTCGCTTCCACGCCGTTAGGGGCTAGCTAGGGGAGGGACGCTCACTGCCTTGCAGATCACAGCCGCTGAGCTTCTACAGATTCCAGAGTCTGCACTCTTCCTTCCCAGAATGTTCACAGGCAAGCTAACAGCACCTCTTTCTTAATGGAAAGTGTGACTTAGCAAAGGGTGGTCATCTGCAGGCCCAGGGCCCACACTGCCCGCCAGCACTGCAGGGAGGTGCCCGGGATCTGCGGGCTTGCTCCCCTCACGGAGTCTGGGACCTGCAGCCCCCATGCTGGTGGCCACTGGAACAGAGAGCTTGGGGATTGCAGTAATGGGCCAGCGTCATTATCGGGGGGGGGGGGGTGGCGTTGGCAATAACGTGACTGTCTGGCAGGATCTGTGAGGACGGTCTCTGCAGGACCTCGAACAGCTGAGCATAACATGAATCCTAAATGTTCCTTTCAACATCAGCATCACCCACAGCACAAGAGGTGTTGGCTGCAAGCAACGACAGAGAAAGACATTCCAGGTTTCTTCCTTACCACGCCCAGCTCCCCTCTTGTTTAAAATATTGCTGTCCATACCTGAACCTGTATGACACAGTGTCTTCTCGAAGAACAAAATAAGAGCCCTTTCATAAGCAAGTGATTACATAATCACATGTCTGCCTGTACGAAGGAGGATCACAGTTTTAATTTTTTAAAAAAAAAATGGTAGAACAGACCAACTGATAGTATCGGGTGGGTGTATTTTTTTTTTCCAAAAATAAAACTGGCTATGAATATTTTTTCTCTCTTTTTCTGATTTCTAAAATAAATCTAGTTCTTAGTGTTATCCTACAGCAAGTGCTTTTGCAAGCAGAGATTGGCTGTGGTGTTTGGAAGGAGAATCCAAGCCTGGAAGCCAGAGAAACACACGAAGAATGTTCTGTCTGATTCTTCGCAGGCTCCAGAAAATCAAAAGTTAAGACAGAGTAGCAGGACCTGCTCATGAGTGAGCTGGAAGTGCTGCGGCTTTCAGCACAGAAAACAAAGCCTCGGATAGCCTCAGGATTCAGTGGAAGTTTGTCACTAACATACATGTAAAATAAAATAAAGTAAATTTAGTTTCTATTACAAAATGGTACACATGGCTGTGTTAAGTTTTGCATAAGCAGAAATAAAGCAGAAGAAAAGGATGACAAGGTATAGACACACGACCGCAGAACGTTGCTATTTTTCTTTTTAATGTTTGTTCTGTTCACTTTTCTCTTTCTTTTTTTTTTTAACAAACATTAAATTCTATTTTGACTAATGTTTGATACACTTATTGTTTAACACCAAATAAACATGTTTTTCATAAAAAAATGGAAAATCATCAGATTAAAGTGTATTCATAATCAGTCTACCAAAGAGGTACACACATGTCTTAGGGTCAGTGAGTATCATGGTGAGTGAATCATCTGGGCATATGAGAAATACTTGATTCATGAGCTCTGGGTACTTTTATTGTAACTTGAGGATGGATCTGGAAAACACCTGCCATTTTGCAGAAACCCACGTACACATACCTCTATTGTCCTTCCAAGCACTAACATGCATTGGAACATGAGCTCCGGGAGGGGGTATGAGCTTGGACTCATCGAAAACCCCACTCGACCATCACAGGTGCTTGGCCAACACTTGCTGGATGCACCCACTCATCACTTCCCGGGACCAAGAACACCGCACGCTTCATTGTCACATTGAGGACTGTGCTCAGCCGTTCATCTGTGACCAGGCACCTCAGCCATAGGGAGTGAGAATAAGATAATAAACAAACCCAGTTCCATGAGTTCTTTGAAGGTTCTTGGAATACTCTGGGTGTCTAAATTTCCACCAAGTCAGCAGCTGTCTGGAACCCAGTATCCCCGTTGCTGTGTGCGGTTGGTCACCCTCGATGCCGCCTCCTATCTATGGTGTGCTTACGACCCCGTGTTTACCTCTTCTACCAAAGGGGCGTTGTTTCCAGATGTTGGCTGGTGCACATCGTGTTGAAAGCATGGAGGGTCAGAGTATATCCTGACAAGTGCATGTGCAAACTGGTACAAATTTGCATTCCTATGGCAAGTGTGCGAAATAACAAATTTCCCCACCTTTTTGCCACACTTAATTCTGCTTTGTCTTCTTCTTCTTCTTTTTTATTTTTTTTAAATTCTAGCACCAAAACAATCAGCTTTTCACTTGTTATATTAAAAGAGAGAGAGAGAGAGAGAGAGAGAGAGAGAGAGAGTGGGGCGCCTGGGTGGCTCAGTGGGTTAAGCCGCTGCCTTCGGCTCAGGTCATGATCTCAGGGTCCTGGGATAGAGTCCCGCATCGGGCTCTCTGCTTGGCGGGAGCCTGCTTCCTCCTCTCTCTCTCTCTGCCTGCCTCTCTGCCTACTTGTGATCTCTGTCAAATAAATAAATGAAATCTTCAAAAATAAATAAAATAAATAAAAAAAATAAAAAGAGAGAGAGACAGACAGACAGAAAGGAGAGTACACTATAAGAGACTCTTCACTGTAGAGAATAAACTGAAGGTTGCTGGACAGAGGTGGGTGTGGGTAGGCTGATGCGGATTAAGGAAGGGGCTTGTTGGGACGAGCACTGGGTGCTGTACCCAAGTGATGAATCACTGAATTCTACTCCTAAAACTAATATGACACTACGTTAACTAACTAGAATTTAAAAAAAAAAAAAAAAAAAAAAAAGGATAAAGAAAAATCCCTAACTAGGATTGCGTTGCACTGATTCTATAGAGCAATTGCGGGACAATTGATGTCTTCACACTCAGTCCACCCATGAAGATGGCATACGGCATCTTTCTGCTCTTGCTCAGTTTTACTCAGGAAAGTTGTATGGGTTTCAAAGTACAGGCCTCGTACATCTTTTGTACCGTTTGTTCAATTCTGATAGTTGTGTTCCTTGTGAACAGAATATAGTCACACGGTGCCATTTTATTTTTTATCCAGCTTGTTCAGATCTTTTCACTGGAGTATTTAGTGCATATACGTCTGGAGGAACGACCGATACATGTGGTTTTGAGGTCTACCATCTTACTTTTTTAAATTTGAGCGATGTACTTTATGTCTTATTTTCTTTCCTTTATTATCTAGATTTGGATTAACCAAACACTGTAAAATGTTTCATTTTTCCACCTATTGGATTAGCAATCAAATCCTCTTTTAGTAGTTACCACAGACGCTATGAATGCATCCTTTTAACTTTTGTTTATTTGTTATACTTTGAACACTACCCTAGCAGGGTCAGAACCTTAATATTTTTAGCCCCTCCCCACTATATTATCAAGTTGAAATTGATATAATGATTACCTTATGCGGTCAAGAATCACTTCCAGCTCTCCACATATTTGTTGTTTTGCATGTCCTTTCCTTATTTCTACATTTCCATACTTACAATGGTAGCATTTTCCTTTTGCTGGAAAAACACCTTTAATAGTGTTTAGCATGTGTTGCTGATAAAAACTTCCCTTAGTCTTCATTTGTCCGGAAATATCTACTTCGTGTTCATGTTCTCCATCGTTTTATTATGAAAATGTTCAAGCCCAGAGCAAACCTGCAATAATTTCACCATAAACATTTAGATGCACACCAGCTTCTACCATTAGCATTTTGCTCGACTTGATTTATCACACATACAAACCTCCATCGATCCATCTATCAGCCTACCTTGTTTTATTACATTTTAGAGTAAATTTTAGATACCAGGACACTTCCTCCAAAACACTTTACTACCGATACTATTCTAAGAATTTGGCGTTTGTTAACAGTTTCTCTCTTTTCATGGAAAATGTCTATACAATGAAATACACAAACTCAGATGTATGTTTCTGAGTCTAGAAGTGTAAGCAGGCCTGTGGAGCTCAGCATCCAGCAAGAAAAAGAACAGTATCACCCCCAAACTCTCCATGTTTTTCTCATCAGTTCTCATGCCAAGCCACAAAAGGTGGGCATGTTTCTGCCTTTTCAAATCAAATACTAACTTCCTCTTCACAACCACAGAATACTAGTAGATGCACTAAATAAGACTTAAATACATGCAGATATGCCATATTTGTGGATCAGAAAACACAACATTCAGATGTCAGTTCTCTCCAAAGCGACCCAGGGAATCAATGTGATTCCAAATACAGTTCCAACAGGCTTGTCATCTAAAATTGACAAGTGGGTTCCATAATGTATCTGGGAATATGAAGGATCCAGGATGTCCACAACAATCCCATGAAAGAAGCTCAAAGCTCGAGGACTTCACACGACAACACTTACCATAAACCTGGAGTAAGCAAGACAGTGTGGACAAGCATGAAGAGAGACAGATCGAGCTACAGCACAAAATAGAAGGCTGCAATTGAGGTCCATAATAAACAGTTACTTAATTTTCAAAAATGTTGCCAAAACAATCCAGAGAAGAAAGAAATTCCTTTCTATAAATGATTCTGAAAAACTGGATACAAAAAAAAAAAAAAAAAAGAAAAAGAAAAAAAAAAGCTCCCACCTCACATGATGCAGAATAGATCTAAACATAACAGGTAAAATTGGGGAGCTTTAGGGGGACGTAGAGGATTATGTCATCACCGAGACAGGTGAGCTTTCACAGGTAGGTCATACAAAGTAGTAACCATGACCTCATCAAAATACACTGTCCCCGTGATTAAAAGATATCTTTAAGGAAGGAAATCCACTAGCCACAGAGTGAGAGAAAATATCCTCAAAATCTTTAGCTGTAGAGAGCTTGTATGTCATATGTAAAGAATCTCTACCTTCAATAATAATAATAAAAAAAAAGAGAACAATCTAACATAAGGACAATTTTTTAACAGACACTTCACAAAAGAAACACCCAAATGATGAGCAGGTGCCATGCCTGTCTCAGTGTGACTCGTCCTGCCTCAGTGAAATGCAAATGGAAGCCACAAATCGCACCTGCCACACCACAACGACCGAAATGGAGGTGAGGACACAGCTGGGCAGGCCGGGTTCTAGCTGGAATCCTGGGGCATCGCTGCTGGCGATGCAAAATGATACAGACACCTTGAGTGAGGATCTGGCAGTATTCTTTTTTTTTTTTTTTTAAGATTTTATTTATTTATTTGACAGACAGAGATCACAAGCAGGCAGAGAGGCAGGCAGAGAGAGGGGGGGAGGCAGGCTCCCTGCTGAGCAGAGAGCCCTATGCGGGGCTCGATCCCAGTATCCTGGTATCATGTCCTGAGCCAAAGGCAGAGGTGTTAACCCACTGAACGACCCAGGCAGCCCCTGGCAGTATTCTTTATAAAACTACACATATGGGGATGCCTGGGCGGCCCAGTGGGTTAAAGCCTCTGCCTTCGGCTCAGGTCATGATCTCAGGGTCCTGGGATCGAGCCCCGCATCAGGCTCTCTGCTCAGCAGGGAGCCTGCTTCCTCCTCTTTCTCTCTGCCTGCCTCTCTGCCTACTTGTGATCTCTGTCTGTCAAATAAATAAATAAAACTAAACATATACTTGCTGTGTGATCTCATTATACCACTTGTCTGTGTTTAGCCAAAGGAAACGAGAACAGATCCATAATGTGCTTGAGGAGCTGAGTCAGCCTGTTTTCAGAGTGTGGACCTTATTTTGGAGTGCATGTTTCCTGAACATGACACACACACACAGGTTTATCATCGGCACAACTATGGATTCATCCCCTTGGCCCAAAGCAGAACGTATGTGCATCTAGTTGCCGTCCAAACATACAATATTATCTGTGTTGGTGAATGAACAGTGGGGTAGAAGTCACTTCCATGATAAAGAGTGTTAATGCCTTGGTCTTTGCTTATGTGCTCCTCTCACAGGCGCGATGTGTGATGGGGGGCGGGGAATAATCCAGGTGCTTCACGGAGCCACGCACGAGCTCTCCTGTCCGTGTCCAGCAGCTGGGAGGGCCTCTGTGGTATGTTCTGGTGGGGAGTCCCGGCGCAGGCCAGTAGCTGCTCCAATGAGCCAAGGCCACCAGCTCTCTCTGCCTGGGATGTGATCTGTGCTCCCTAAAAACATCTTCTAGACTGGGGATGTGAGGATTGATTGGGTCAAGACAACTGCTCACGGGCACCTTCCGAAGGGCTTGAGAGTTGAAAGGGAATGAACAACCTGAGGGCAGGAGTCGTCGATGCAGGACAAAGGATGGGCGCCTCGGCCCCAGGGGGACCAGGCTCGCGGCCTCCCTCACTCACTCAGCGAGCGGCACCTCCAAGAAAAGAGGCCGCTGTAGCATCGCCAGACTGGAGGACGGTTTGGGAAGTTGGAGTTTTCTTTGACCCAACAAGAGAGCTTTGTCCCAATTCGATGATTCTTCATATGATTAATAACTTAAATTGATGAGAGCAAATCTAATCTTTAAGCTTAAAGAATAACTCTACGAGTACAGAAATTCCTTGAAAGAGCAGCCATTTCCCACCTAACGTATTATTAGCAAACACTCCAGCAGCTAATTATTTTCACAGGAACTCGTGGTACACAAGTGAAGCTGCCACTGTTAATGACTTTCTGCGAGAATCCGACACTGAAGACAGTTTAATTGGCTGTTATGACCCTGAATGAGGATGTAAATTATATAAAGAGTTACAATCCTCAAAGTATATGCAAACACACTCTAAGTGAATGGCTCGCAATGAAAAGGTCCTGTTTCCCAGTGGGGTCACACCATAGCCTCAGACACTCCCGCGGGGCCGGCAAGTAAAGGGTCCGGACGGGCGGCGTCTGGACCACCAATGGCTCAGAGTCGTCCCTCGGTCCCGACAGGGCAGCCAGGCCTGGGTCTGGTCGGAAAAGGAACCTGTTCGTTTCCAACCCCAAAGTCCAAACTCTTCTTTGAGTTTTCAAATCTCCTTTTTGACTGCAGCGAAGCTGATTTCCAAGCCACGCGGAAACAATGAACCAGACGGAGGGAACTGAATAAATTTAAAATCATGTCCTTTCTTTTAAGTTAGTTTAGGTGGGTTTCTATTTCTTACCCCACGAGTCCCAGACAGAGCTAACTCTCAGCGGTGTCGGTTTCTTCCTGTCCCCATTTGCCCAGAGAGCCACAGGGGAGGGGAGGTGTCTGCCATTGTCCCCAAGCTCTCCCAGGGAGTTAGCAAGAGATCTGGGCACGAGACCAGACTCTCCTGACCTATTAACCAGACCCACTGGTGTATCTCACATTTATTTCTTATGTTTAGATAATGAGATAATTTTCATCCAACAGGCTATTAATTATTTTACTCAGCATGAGCATTGAGTAACTGTATCACCTAAAACAACAAATGAGTGTGGGGAATTTCAGAGCTGACCTTGTAGCTATTAATTGTGCCTCTAAATATTCAATGGTCCTGAGTCTCCAGTTTTTAATCTCCAATGAACCAAAAGGTTCATACTCAGCATTCTGGAAAAAGTGTCATTAAGTGAATAATGAATATCAACAATACCAACCAAAACAAATACCGGGGGTGTCTGGGGGGCTCAGTCAATTAAGCGTCAGCCTTCAGCTCGGGTCACGGTCTCAGGTTCCTGGCATGAAGCTCCATGTCAGGCTCCCTGCTCAGCAGGGACCCCGCTTCTCCCTCTGACTGCAGCTGCCCTGCTTCTCTCTCTCTCTCCCTCTCTGCCCAGCACACATAGCAGGTAGTAGCAGAGCTGGGATCTGCACCCACACGACTCAGGGCTGGTAGCCACTCTGATGCCTCCCATAGGTCCTCTCCACTGGACTGGTGCCCACCTGCCACCCCCCTCCCAGGAAGCCACGTCCCCCCAACCCTGCAGCCACAGCCAATGGCTTACTGATTCAAGTTTCAGAATACTGTCCCCTGGTGTGACTTCAGATCCAGTGTTCCCCTGTCCCTTGATCTTTCCTCAGACCACAGCCTGCTCAGGGTTCTCCCTCCTTGAACTGAAAAACTTTGTCTGTCATGGTTTTGTTTCCTGGGGAGCACGGCTGCCATGCTTATGGGCCCCTGAACCTCTGTCCCGAGACTCCGCTTCTTGGAGATGTGAGCTCATGTGATTGTTGCTGTGTCATCCGAGCCAGAATTCTTGCATCTGGAAGACAAGGGGAAGAAGGCGGGGAGGTCTCAGTCACGGCCACCCCAGGGACCCACGAGGAGAATTTGTACTACCCATCTCAACAAATTCTGGCTTTGGAGGCCAGGCTTCACTCAGAGAGAGAGATAGGCGGTACTACTCACAGGACGCAGGACATTCCTTCTAAATGTGAACCAAGACCTGATCGCCCAGGATCCTGTGCTCACAGCCAGCAGGCGCCAGAAGAAGGGAGCTACCTGCCCTCTACACCACCATGGGGTCCATACAGCACTAGCACCTTTGGGTCATTCGCACGGTGCTCACTGGCAACTCATTCACAGCCTGATAAGGGTTGGGTCCCCAGGCTCTCGGATCTGAGTGAGGGATGGCTCAGCACTCCAGGCAGTCTGTGTAGATCAGCCTTGCTAGTGGGGGTGAGGGTTCTGAGTTAGTAGTAGAGGAGGGAGCATATTCAGTTCGGGCTCTGCGACAGTGGTGGCTATAGGTCATTGTCAAGCCTCCTTTTGGAGGCTCCCCAGACTTGCGACCAGAGAAGCATGAGCAGAGTGAGGGTAACACGGGACACAAGTGGCTTTGAGCACTGCGTGCATGGACTGTCACAGGCAATGTGTCCCCGCCCAGATCCCCTCACCAGGCTGGCACCCACAGCCCCAGCGTCATGTTTCTTAAGAGCCGGCTCAGGTCACACCCTCTGTCAGGAGTCATCCTCTGCTGACCAGAACTGTTCCCCGGGAAGTTACACGAGCCCCTTGCAGGAGCGCTCAACGCCACCCACTGACTGATAGGAGGAAACAAAATCTGGCCCCCTTGACACCAAGGGGTACAACTCAGCCCTTGACTTACGCTCCTGAGTGTCCTCACTCCCCCCCCCCCCCCAGGACAAGACTGAAGCTGGATTCTCACGTGACCATACGCTTGCTGGGCTTTTCCTGTTTTTGTCCGACTTCACTCCTTTCCAGGTTTTCCAACAGGGCCATCCATCAGTAAGTGTTTGAACCCTGCTTTTGAGGAGCTCGTCCTAAGTCCCCAGGTGGCAGATCAATCCACACTCTGTTATCATCATCCCTTTAGGAAGAAGAACACAGCTCCTGATTTGCAAATACTTTTTACAACACACCTTCGAGTTTTACTGGGTCTCACAGGACTGCAAACTACAGCCGCACGCAGTAGACAAGGGTGTGGGCGAAATGATCATCGGAACAATTCAGATGGCAACATTAATGTTACCAGCATGACGTAATTGCATCATAAAAGATTAATATCTGCCTGCACACAATGCCAGTTCATCAATAAATGGCCACCTAATTACCCAACAGTCTAAATGCATTGTTTGAATTCGTTCTTGTCGCTTGTTAAAACTCTACCCTGTTCGAGAGATGGGATATACTTCCGTCCATCTTCTCAAGACAAAACACTTATTTCCAACTGACGAGATTATTTTCTTCATTATCTCCAGGAACGTGTCCTCAAAACCTGGAAAGACACATTTTCATTATATTTTTGAAAGAATTTCTCTGGGGTCAGACATAATTGCGACAACTTGTCAATAATGTACGTCGATTTGCTCGTGGGTTAACAGCGTGAACCTCTGCAGAGAGCCTTCCAGATGGCCAGGACATATAGTTCCCACGCAGGTGTGAATCTGTCTCTGACTGTGCAGATCCAGAGCCAGAGGGCTGTGGTTGGGTGTCCAGGTCCTTGTCCATGGGACGAGAACACGTGACAACACAGAGGTTGCGTTTCTGAGGGGATCTCCAAAAGGCCTCTGCAGCCAGAAGCCTCCAAGCAACCCGCAGCCTGCCCTTCCTTCATGGTGCCACGTTGGTGTCTTTCAGGTCATTTTTAGTTCATCACCTTCTTACAGTGTGACAAGAACGCTTCACATGGGATCCCCGCCGCCCGGTCACGGAGGGTATGACAACGTGTTGTCGACTGTAGGCGCGGTGTCGTCCAGGAGATCGCCGGAACTGGAAGCCCGTTGGTTAGCAACTCCCAGCTTCCCCTCCCCAGCCCCTGGGCGCCACCACCCCACTCCCTGATTCCACGCTTCTGACTTCTTTCAAGACGTCATTTAGGTGGGGTCGTGTGGGATTTGTCTTCTTGTAACTGGCTCGTCAAGGTTGTCCCATGGTGCAAAGCCTCCTTGCTGGGTAAGGCTGAAGAGCGTTCGGTCCTATGCGTGGGTCACGTGCATTTCACCCGGTTGCCTACAGATGGGCCTTCGGGCTGTTTCCACACCTCAACTAGTGAATAATGTGTAATAAATCCAGGAGTGCTAATATATGCTTGGCATCCTGATTTTAATTCTTTTGGAAAATAACCAGTGAAATTTCAAGATCATAGGCTGGTTCTATTTTTAACTTTTTGAGGAACTTCCATCTCGTTCTCCACAGTGGCTGCTCCAGTTTGCGTTCCCGCCAACAGGGCCCAATGTCAACGGGAATATCATGGTGCCAGGGGTTTGACAGTGGGTCATGAGTCAGGGCAAAACCTAGAGCCTCTGGCCTTAGTCTAGACTTTTCCTGAGATCAGCACTTGAAGGTGGGGGAAGAGAGCTAAGCGGACGGGACATACAGAATATACAATGTACATTCAAAGTAAAATAAATTCATTTTTTTCCAGCCAAAGCCAGCAGCACCATGAAATCAGTCACGCCATAGGACTGTGTGGTACCTGTCCCCTAGCCAAGGCCTGGAAAGAAGGACAGTGGTGATGACGTCCCTGGTTGAAATCACTGCTGAGTCATTTCCAGCCATTTTGTGGATCCCAAGGACAACCGCCAACACGACCCATATTTGTAAATAACCTAACTATCGTCCTATTACAACAGGAGACAGAAGCTAATCCAGGTATATGGGAACTTTAAATACTCATCTCTCTTTTCCTATTTTGGAACAGTTTAAATATGCAAGAAAAAGGAGAAAAAGACAGCTAACACCTACTTACATACCACTCTTTTAAGAAATATTGAAATGTTGAGAAGTTACTAGAATTATTTCAGATTTTGTTTAAGAAATATATATATTTGTGACCAGCTTTTTATAGGTGCCCTCTGACCCCATTTTTTAAATTCACTATTTTTCTGAAATTTATGTGTATCATTCATGACATGTGAAATTTTCATTTTGTATGTTCACGGGCATAAATAGTAGGGGTCTTGCATGGTATTAAATTTACATGAACAGGGTGCCTGGGTGGCTCAGTGGGTTAGATCCTCTGTCTTCTGTTCAAGTCATGGTCCTGGGGTCCTGGGATCGAGCTCTGCATGGAGCTCTCTGCTCAGCATGGAGCCTGCTTCCTCCTCTCTCTCTCTGCCTGCCTCTCTGCCTACTTGTGATCTCTGTCTGTCATAGATAAATAGAATCTTAAAAAAAAAAAAAAAAAGAAATTTACACGAAAAGCAAATTATTCTGAATGTGTTCTTCTGGAATGTGCTTTTTTCCATTCCAATCAAATAGAAGGTTATTTTTTTCTTTTTTCTTTAATTAAAAATTTAACCCCCTTTTACCCCCTGCCTCAAGCAACCAACAATCTGTTCTCTGTATTTATGAATTTGGTTTATTTTTTTCAGATTCTGCATATAAGGAGACTGTATGGTGTTCGTCTTCCTGCATCTGGCTTCTTTCGTTAAGCGTAATGCCTTTGAGATCCATTCAATCTGTTGCAAATGCCAAGATTTCCTTCTTTTTATGGCTGAGTAATATTCCATTATATATAATATATATTATATAAGATATAATACATATGTGGAGCGACAGAGCACATCTCCTTCATCAAGTCAACCATCCATGGGCACTCAGGTTGTTTCCGTGCGTGGCTCTTAGAGATAATACTGCAACAAATATGCGGATGCAGGTATCTTTTGGGGCTAGTGTTTTTGTTTCCTTTAGGTAAATACCCAGAAGTGGAATCACTGGGTCATAGTAGTATTGTGTTCGATTTTCCTGAGGAAACTCCATATTGTTTTCTACATGCATGTGTGTGTATATATCTTCCATGCAAACATTTCAATTTATTTTATATAGATTTATTTCATTTACCACTTTACATGTATTCATTACTGAACTCGGTTTGCTGATGTATGACTTTGGGTGTTTGAATCAGGATCCCGGGTGATACTGGCCTTGCCTCCCCCCTCTGTTGTCTGTTTCAGTTAGTAAGGGGCTGCACGGGCCTTGGAGAAGGAGCGGAGACGAGGGGGCTGCACGGGCCTCGGAGAAGGAGCGGAGACGTTCCTCTGTTCTTCCGGTGTCCTGGAACGGCTTGTACGGGGTGGGAGTCATCTAATTCATGAAGCTCTGATAAACCACCAGGAGTGCCATCCACCCCCAGCACACGTCTGCAGGGAGTTTGGAGAATAATCCAAGACTTAAATACATCCTTGCTTTCTTTTCTGTGTCTTTTGTGGTATCTTTTTTTTTTTTTTTTTTCCAAAAAATTGTTATTGGCTTAGCATTTTCTCTTGACATTGGCTTGTAATTTTTTGGCACATAGTTTTAAGCCCTGTTCTATCTTGATCTCTCTCCCTCTTCTAATTCTCATTGTTAATTTATGGACGTCTTGTCTTGCTTGGCTTTGCCTGAGGTTCGTCGAGGTTCAAACCTTCTTTGTGAAGCATCAGGTTTAGAAGGTTGTTGTCAACCTTATATATTGTGTATTTCTTTGATTTCTTATCTTATTTTTACCATTTCTTTTATTTAAGTTATTCCACTATTTTTTCTTTAATGTGATTTCAATACTTGGGTCATTCATCTTCTTTCTTCTTTAATGACGAATAATTTAAGATGACAAAGTCTCCTATAGGAATTTCCTAAATTAAACACTTTAGGATATAATGTTTTCATTATAATGGGGATCCAAATCTCTTAAGTTTTATTATGATTTCTTGTCAGACCAATGAAATATACAAAAATGTTTTTAGTAGTTGCCCCTAAAGCATGGTTATTTTTATCTGTGTGTTATTTATTGATTTTGAATTTTCTTATTAGTGAGAGTCAGAGACTGTGTTTTCTATACTATCCAAAAGGCTTCAATATTCAGAAAATGACAGCATTATTGATAACACAGTATTAATTTTCAAGGACCTTGAAAAACACAGAGCAACCTCAGAATTTTCTAAAGGCTGAGTGGAACTTTGATAGAATAAGTCACATCAGCACTTAAAACCCGTAGCAGGACAGAACCAGCTGATAGAAGTCATCTTTAGGAGCACAAGAAGGAGACCATATTATCAGCAAACCATTTTAAATAACTATTTTCGGTGCTGTCCTTTTAAACAGGCCCAGGGCTGAGAAATTCTGGAATAAAATGCCTCATTGTAATACAGTTCCAACCAAGATAACATTTATCCTGAAATTAAAATACTGGAGGATAGGGTTCCCCCGTCTGGACCACGGGGCAGGCAGTGGGTGTGAGCAGGACAGCTGGGTGTCCTGGCTCTGTGTGTCCTTGGATCGTCACCAGGAGTCTCTGAAGTTCAGGCAGACCAGCTGCTCCAGACGGCCGCAGCCTGTGGCCGTGTGAGGAGGACTCCGTACCACTGAGTCATTTAAGGCCAGCCCAGTGCAAGAACCGTCTGCGAATACGGGGCCTCTCTCCTCCCAGGAGCTTGGGGGTCATCGTCTCCCCCTTCTAGCACAGATCACCTGCCTTACAGAGACAAGGAACATTCCTGGATTCTCCCCAAACAGACACGAGAGACAGGATCAGTCTTTCCATCAGGGAGGACAGATGAGGCTACTGTACTCCACCAGGACAGGCATCCCCGTGCTGGTCCTGGGGGCGCCGCAGCTCCTCACAGAGCCTGCTCTGCATGCCCAGGGCTGCCCAGCCTGCCACGGCAACCCGTTCTGTCTGTCTTCATCAAATCGTGGTTCAGAAATTAGTTCACGTGATGAGGCTAAAATCTTAAAAACTGGTTGCACAGAGCAGGCTGTATCTAAGAGGAAACATTCTGGAATTAGCTACAGTTTAATTTTCTTAAGATTTTATTTATTTATTTGACAGAGAGAGACAAACACAGGGAGAGAGGGAACACAAGCAGGGCGAGTGGGAGAGGGAGAAGGAGGCTCCCCCCCGAGCAGGGAGCCCGATGCAGGGCTCGATCCCAGGACCCTGGGATCATGACCTGAACCTAAGACAGACGGTTAATGACTGAGCCACCCAGGTGCCCCTACACTTTAACTTTTAAATTTACACTCACTTGAATACAAGGTGCTGCCTAAGTAGGCACAGGAGAGGAGGCGAGAGGACGATTGGAAAGGACCCGACGGAGACCGTTCCAGGAAACGGCCTGTTCTTCTTGCAGTCAGCAAGTCGTCCAGCAAGCCCGCATGTCCGAACAGGGACCCCGCTCATGCCGGAGGACTGCCCGGCAATTACCCTATGAACAGTCTCCATAGACACTTGTCCCTCTGCCTCCAAAAGCCACCATTCCAGACTGATGCCCCACATTCAGAAAAGTGCTCCCCAATCTCACACCAGGTGTAGAAAACCACACGCCCCCCGCTACCGCCGGGCTTGGATTCCCCGACGGAGTGTGCCGGAGAGGGAGGCCGTGGAATGGGACCTCCCTTCCCTTCCTTGCCTCCTGCTCCCTCCTGGCCTCTCTCACTCCACGGGCCTTGCTCCCAGCACCCTGCTCGTCCGGCTGGCGGACCTCCGCCAAGCCCCAGGACGTCCACCTCAGCTGAGAGAAACTAGCACGTCCTTGGTGTCTCCAGAGCACCCCAGAAGCTGTGTCCACCTGGAGCTTCAGAATGTGACCCCAACAAAATGGCCTTTGCAAACGTAACTGAGGTCAGGATTTCGAGATGAGGTCATCCTGACTGAAGGTGGGCACTATGCCAGGTGTCCTTGTGCGAGACAGAAGAGGAGGAGCTGCGGAGAGGTAAGGGCCGTGTGACAGTGGAGTCTGGCGTCTGGATTGCACGCCAGCGCTAGACACTGGGGCGAGTCTCCTGCATCGCCCTCAGAGGGAACGTGCCCTGCCAATACTAGGGTCTTGGGATTCTGGCCTCCAGAGCAGTGAGAATACGTTTCCACTGTTTCGAGCAAGCCCTGTGTGATCCTTTGTTAAGGCAGCAACAGGGCTCTGTGCCACGTGCTCCCCACTAAGGCGCCCCCTGCTCCTGCTTACACAGGACGCCCTCACTTAGCACCTGTGCCTTCTTCATGGTCGTCTCCCTAGAGCTGATGTATGGCGCATCCCAGGAGCTCAGAAAATGCCCATGAATGACCCCCTTCAGTGGCCTAGGCTCTGTTACATTCAACCTCTGTCTCCTCCAACCTGCAGACCACAGACGCAGCTCTTCCCACTTATGCTAACCTAACCTCGTGTCTGATGTTTTGCAGCAAGCTCAGTGCCCATTCTGTGCCTCTCAACAACTCAGAACAATTACAGCACTCCCCACTTCACAGATGGGGAATCAGATACCTGCGGCAGATACCCTAATCCAAGTCTCCCAGTGCTGTGCCAATGCTGGGTTCGAGTCCCATGAGCTCCTTTCCTGACGACACGGCTCCCAGCGCGAGCGAGAACTGAGCGCGGGATTCACGAGCTGTGTTCGTCCGCTGGCGCTCAAAGCACTTCCACCTGCTGCTTCGTCTTCCGTGGACTTGGCTGCAGCGGGCATGAGAGGAGAAAGATGGATGGAAGGTCTGTGCACTGCAGGGCAGGAGCCAAGGAGGAGTGATGAAAACAGGAGCGATACTGCCCCCTCTTGTTACCACAAATGGTGACAGATCTGCCCCTGTAGGAGCACCCCTGGGCACACCCTCTCTCAGTCCCATCACACCAGGGAGCTGTTGTCTGCCTTCCTGTCTGGGTCTTTCTGTTGGAATCCTGCATCCCTTGGATGTTTTGTTTTGTTTTGTTTTGCTTTTTTCCATTAACGTGAACATATTAGAATCTATCTTATGTGCAGGAATCTCAAGATGACTAATGGATTCCGTTGCAGTGAAATCAATGTCTTATGCATTGTTTGCACATCGTTTCTAGAGAGGCAGGCATTAAAATAAAGCATTAGCCAATATTCTTTATTAGATGATTGCCAGGGCAATGGGAAACTGTATTTTAATTTTCCTTCTTGATGGGTTTCCAGTCAGATAAGAAGGGATTGATCGGTCAAGCATGTGTGCCTCCAGCTCCCGGTCGGTTTGCTCTTAAAGCGCCACTTGACGCGTGGCTTGTTCTCTCTCTCTCTGTTGGGTGCACTGTGCCTCGGTGGTGCTGTTCCCACGACCGTGCTGTCTTCCTACTCTGGGCTCCCAGCCATGGCTCCGGCAGCAACAGCCGGTGTTCTCCAGATCAGAGGTAAGCAGACGTGGTGAATAACCCTTTCAGTGTACTGTTGGGTGCTATCAGCTAGGGTCTTGTTGAATATTTTGGCCCCCATGTTCATCAGGGCTATTGGTCTGTCATTCTCCTTTTGATGGGGGTCTTTGCCTGGTTTTTCATGTCAAGGTAATGCTGGCCTCATAGAACAAGTTTGCAAGTTTCCTTCTGTTTCTATTTTTTGAAACAGCTTCAGTAGAAATACACAATGCACAGGGTGTTATTTCTTCAAAACCACATTAAGATACCACCTTACACCAGTTAGAATGACAAAGATGAACAAGACAGGAAACAACAAGTGTTGGAGAGGATGTGGAGAAAGGGGAACCCTCTTACACTGTTGGTGGGAATGCAAGTTGGTGCAGCCACTTTGGAGAACAGTGTGGAGATTCCTTAAGAAATTATAAAATAGAGCTTCCCTATGACCCTGCAATTGCACTCCTGGGTATTTACCCCAAAGATTCAGATGTAGTGAAAAGAAGGGCCATCTGTACCCCAGTGTTTATAGCAGCAATGGCCACAGTCACCAAACTGTGGAAAGAACCAAGATGCCCTTCAATTGACAAGACGAATGGACAAAGAAGATGTGGTCCATATATACAATGGAGTATTATGCCTCCATCAGGAAGGATGAATACCCAACTTTTGTATCAACATGGACGGAACTGGAGGAGATGATGCTGAGTGAAATAAGTCAAGCAGAGAGAGTCAATTATCATATGGTTTCACTTAAGGAATAACACGGAGGACATTAGGAGAAGGAAAGGAAAAGTGAATTGGGGGAAATCGGAGGGGCAGATGAAGCATGAGAGACTGTGGACTCTGAGAAACAAACTGAGGGTTTTGGAGGGGAGGGGGTTGGGGATTGGGGGAGCCTGGTGGTGGGTATCGAGGAGAGCACGTATCGCATGGAGCACTGGGTGTCGTGCATAAACAATGAATCTTGGAACACTGAAAAAATTTTAAAAGTAAAAAATAATAAAATAAAATGCATAAAAACAAAACAAAACAAATCATTGGTGAGATTAAACTCCAAGCAAGTAGAAGTCGCATTTTTATTGCAATGATAGCACTGAACTGACAGTTTAGGATTAATGATGTGGAGGGAAAGAGAAGAATTTCTTGCATCTTGAGGTAGCTACTGTCAATAATGACTTGTAACATTAAACAAGCAGGTAGAGCTTTCTTTGCATGGGGAAAGAGCCTCCATTGTACAATGACAATAAGACAACAAGTGACGGGGGAGGAGAGAGTTAAAGAACACATTTCTTTACGGCTAAGCGATGGGTAAGTGTCTCTCCGTGGGCTGTCTCGTTTATCTGCACACCACCACCAAGTTAAGTACTGGGATCACTCCCAAATGGCAGATGAGAAAGCAGAGAGCTTGAGAGCTTAAGAAATTGGCCCAGGCTGATACAGCCAGGAAGGGACAGAACTAAGACTAACCCTCCCAAACAATTGGCTTTGGACAACTGTGATCCCCCATCTGCCTGTGATTTCCCATCAGCAAGGAGAGAGCTGGACAGAAGTCCCTGTGCTCAACGGGCCACCCAGCTGGCATCACTCAGCTCCACCTGCTAGCCAGGGCCATGACCGGGAGGAAACGCGCCAAAATGGATTTCAGGGACAAGCAAAGGGCGAAGTCCACAGGGAGAGGAGCCAGCTATGTCCACAGGACCTACTTGTCTCCCTACCAGGTAAAGATGGCTGCTTTACAGTCCATCCCCTGCTCTTAGCAGGACGAGAACTTCATGGAGGAAGAGTCATTGCAGTCACACGTAGCTGCCCTGTCTTGCAGGCTGCCGAAAGCTGACTTTACACAGATGGCTCTGCCTGCCTCCTCCCAGCACCGCTCTGTGCTCTCTACCAAAAGTCTGAGAGGCAGCCAATGGCCATCTCGTACCACCTGGACATCCCCTGGCTCATCTTGAAATCAAGCCATCTGCAAGGCCCCTCGTGCATCCAAAAGCACTCTGCACTGAGCGTGGGGATGGAACATGGTGGTCTGCCTCCTATCTGGCCTGGATGAAGCAGCTACTTAGCCACTGCGTCTTGAGAGACGCGGCGAAATATGTCACACTGCATAATGTCACTTGTGATAGAAGGTGTTGCTTCTCAGCATATGGCTGGCAAGCACAACACAAGGAGCTTTGGAGGACACAGCAAGCTGCCCGTAGACGCTGTCTGGGTCTGTGCACAGCAGCTACGTTAGAAGGACGCAAGGAGGACATGATGAAAATACAATGACTGTAGGCACAGCCTGGCGACCTATTTATCCCTTGTGGTGGCAATTCAGAAGAGCAGATGGGAAATTTCCATATAACTAGTAAACTCTGTCCATGTTAGGGAACCTCATTTGGACTCGGAACCCAGGGAGTTTCTGGGCAACCAGTAGGAGATGAAGCAAAAGGTTGGGCCGAGTCCAGAGCATGAAAGCCTTTGTGCACATGGTGGCTCACTTGGTCACTCCTCAGTCTTCTCTTCTGTTTGTGCATGAATGCTTCCTGTGATCTGACCATCACATCTGTCATGGGTGTGGTCTAGGGCTGAGGCCTGAATATCTTAGGTCAAGTAGAGAACCCACTGATCATCTGGTATGTGAACAGGAGCCCGTAAGACCATATTTGGTTCCGGTTTTTCAAAACCCCCTCTATTAATCCCAGCAAGCCAGATGCCCCACTTCCGTGGGAGTTCAGGTGGGAAGCTCGTGACTGTGCTTCAGAGAAGGAGAACTTACAGGAAGCTTCACTCTGCCAACCTCCCCACCCTTTGACTTCCTGGGCTAGAGCCCTTCTCATCCCTCCCTGACCCACATAGACTTGGGGGTATGAATATGCATCATTATCATGTGATCAACCACTAAATTTTTCTCTTGTTCTAAGATTTTATTTATTTATTCGAGAGAGTGTGTGGGAGAAGGAAGAGAGGGAAAGGTAGAAGCAGACTCCATGTCAAGCACAGATCCCAGCACGGGGCCCGATCCCACGACCCCGAGATCTTGACCAGAGCCAAAACCGAGAGTCGGAGCTTCAGCCAACGGAGTCACGCAGGTGCACCAACTACTACCTTGCCCTCGATTCCAGTCCTGTTGTGGGAAATAAGATCACTGTTGTGATGGGAACCCTAATGTCTGCTATTCCCTCCACTCGCCTCCACCACTTTCCCTTCTGCGAATCTGAAGGTCCTACCACGATCGCGCTCATCTCAGCCCCCCCCCCCAACTTACTACTGTTCATTCCACCAATGGTGCACACGCACGTCTAATTCAATAGGCTGGCTGTTGAACTTAGCGTTTCGCATTTTACTCTTCTCCAAATAGTCCTATTTTCTACTCCTCTCCAGTTTCACAGTGGAAAGAATTTCCTTAAAAATTCTCTTTCATTTTTTTACCAGTTGATTTTGGGATTTTTCTTTTAAAGTCTCTTCTGTCTGCATTTTGTTTCCATTTGCACCACCATATTCATTACTCATGCGTGGCCTTTCGCAATTATGTTCTGTCTGTGTCCTCTTTCTCCTCCAGTTCACTTCTTACACTACTGCAAAACTATTCATTATAAAACCCTGTTTCGAGCAAGTCACCCTCTGCCAAACAACCATGAACGACTGTTCTTTGCCTGTCAGATAATGTGTAATTCCTTACCATGAAGTCACAAGATATCACTTAGGACTCTCCCGTTTTATTACCTTCTCTTCATTATTCCTTCGTTTATTTCTTTAGTGCCTACTGTGTCTCAGGCACAGGACCATGTACCGGTCATTTATTATTTCACTGGATTATCACAACAAGCTCCCAATTTGGGTGCTAATGTTACATTTTGTAGATGAGGGTATGCTGGGACCAGCAAAGCCAGGGGGCTGCTGCAGTCACATGCCTCGGAGCCTGTGGGAGTGGTCTCAGCCACAACACATGTCATCACCCACGCCATCAGTAGCTTCGTCCTGACAGGTAGCACGTGGCTCTCTGTACGTGGCTAAACAAGACTTTTAATAGATTTGGTATATTCGGATGAGCAGCGAACGTCCACCCCAGTTCACATTGTCTTCTCAAAGATGCTCAGAGCTACAGCTTCACTACGCTCATTAAATCAAATGTCAAAATTTCCTTCTTTAAAATGCTAATTAAGCCCCTGCAAGTCCCCCGCTTCTATAATTAAAGGGACTATCTGGTAACAGACCATAATGAAAACTGTAGCCACAAAGTCCCCAAAGAGGCCTAGATGGGAAATAAACCTGAGAAGGTCCAGTAAAAGATGGGGAGGAAAAATCCCAAGAGTCCACGCTCTGAAAACCAAGAACGAGATGATTGTATCAAGACGGGGACACTGATTTCTCCAGCGCTACCGGGAGGCTGAAGCCAGTGAGAGTGGAGAGGAGGCCCACAGCTGCCATTTCTCCGAAGTCTGACCCAGCCCACACAGAACTTGAAACATTGTTTCTATAAAGAGAATATGTGTGAACAGTATATAGGAGAACAATAAACAAATATAAAAATTTGGACTGAGAGTATTCTTCTCTAACCGTGAGAGACTAGAAAAATAAAAGCATGATGCATTGACTATCTCTGTGTCAAGAAATGCCTTTGGCCAGAGCAGGGCCTCTTACCCAGCCAAGGGGACCTGTTGAGTGAAAACAAACAAACAAACAGAAACAGGTGAGTGCTTTGGGATTCTATGCCTATTAGTTCTTTCCCCTCAGACTGAAAGCCGCTGGAGGATCCCGAAGGTGATGGGGTTTTTGCAGAGAACGTTTTATAAAATACTTCTTAAAAACTCATCGATTCTCTTGCCTTTGCCAACAGGTTGTTTCTTGTTCATGGGACCACAAATTAAGCATGTGATTATTTAGTCTAAGTGGAAAGGAGGGAAAATCTATTTTTACTTCACTATCTTCATTTAAGAGCTCTACCTGATGAGGTTTGAACCAACAGGGAGACTGATTTTGCTCGATTTCTGTCTGCGGCCCTGTTTCCTGCTCTCCTGCTTGCTGCCATCCCCACCCGCCCTATGAAGGCTGTCCTCTGTGGTCAGCTTACAGAACAATCATGAGTATCTCCAAACTTCAAGTGCCATTCAAATGTTGTTTTGGTTTTGTTTTTAATTAAAGAAATAGCCTTGAGCACCTTGAACACTGTGGACTGAATTCCATTTTAAGAAAAAAAATGGTTACGTCATCAGTAATTTATGTATCAGTGCTTTATGAATAATTTTAAAGGTGGTGTTAAGTATCTTTCCATTATTTGTCTTTCTGTATTGTTTGATCTCAACCATGAAGGAGCCACTGTCACACGGCTAAGAATATCCACTACGTGGACCAGGCAGGATCCCGCTGCCTCCCTCCCAGACTGCCCGCCTTTGCCCCCCAGAAGCACCACGCCGCTGTCTGGAACTGCCGGGCTGATGGAAGGGCCCAGGCCACTGAGTCTTGTGAACCGGTGGCCCCCATGACAGGACATAAACACGCGTGCTTAAAATGCCCAACAAGTGAGGAACTTAGGAACCAACCCCTATCCCAGCGGCCCGGTTGCGGCTGCCGACATGCCCAATCTGCTCCTTCTCCCGTCTTCAGTCTGGTGACGACACCGGGCACAAATACCCGTCACACTTGGGCTATTTGTATATAAATATGTGAACAGTATTCTTTCACAATAAAGTTACGATCCTAAACCGCTGACTTTGGAATCTGATGTCAAGTTAATTTTAGTATTATATTTTAAACAATTCTTTCTAATGGAAAAATCAATATATATTTTCAGCATAGAAAAGTGGGAAACTATAGCAAGCAGAAAGATGAAATTTGAAGTCACTTTTATTTCTTATATCTAAAGAGAACCAACCCCTGCTAACAGTGTCTTGGTGTATCTTCTAGCCCATAGATGGCATATGGTAGGTACACATTACACACATGTACATGTAGATGCATGTAGATACACACACGTAATACACAGTATGTAACAGTACATACTCTACATGCGTGCATGTGTATACCTAAGTATGTGCACATAATACATAACATATACAATGTTACATATACGCACTACAAATGTACATACAGAGCTCATACAACAATAAATGCTACTGCTACTCTTTGTGTATGTATATAATACATATATTCATAGTATATGTCTACAGATAAATGCTTATGAGGACATTTTATCGATGCCTTTGTGCACACCTGTAACTCTGTCTGAAAGTGGAATCATGTGTTACTTTACCAAATTAAGGCGATCTCTTTCCACATAGACTGCGAGCAGGCTGTCATTCCACAAAGCCCTGCGTCACTTTGATGACTTCATCCCGCTTGGCTGGGCCACCTCCTCACAGCAATCCCATCACAGTGGTAACGATATCTGGCTGCGGGAGGTCTCCTGAGGGCAGTCCTTGTTCCCAGCAATTCACAGGCAACAGTTCATTTAAAGCTCAAAGCCGCACCACAAAGCTGTAAGTGGGGAAACCAAGGCACCAGGTACACAGATAAAACGTGTCAGGCCGTTAAGAGGCTGTGCTCTAATCTGACGTACACGCTGGTCTTCATCCCCAGTTCCTAAGAACCTGGTCATTTTCCAGATGTTAGGAGCATCTTTTGTTCTAATGCAGTGACTCCTGGAGGTCCCCAGGTAGTTTCTGCGTAGAGACGGGTCATCGGAGAGACCAAACTGTGATTGGAAGTTGAAAACCTTTAGCTCCGTCCACCCAGCTCAGGGAAGAAGCAGGGCTACATATTGGGTTAATAATCATTCATGCCTACAAGATGAAATCTCCTTTCCAAACATCCCTGAATGCCAGGCCTCTGAGGGCTTCTGGGTTGGGAGCAGATCCCCACGCCTGGAGGGTACGGTGCTGCAGCCCCACGGAGACAGACCCTTCTGGACACGCATAGCTCCTCATCTGGCTGTTCATTTGTATCCTCAGTGACATCCTTTATAATGAACCCATAAAAATAAAGTGTTTCCCAGAGCTCTGGGGACCTTCGTGGCAAATTGTCCAGCCTGAGACAAGGGGTGTGGGCTGCTCCTGCCTTATAGCCCGTTGGTCTGAGCCCAGGCAGTAAAATGAGACCAGCAGTTAGGGTCTGAAGTGGGCAGTCTCATGGGACCAAGCCCTTACCTGTGGGCTCTGGGCTGATTCTGAGCAGATCGTGCCAGAACTGAATGAAATCGTAGGTTGCCATCCACAGAGACTTATGAAATTTCATGGTGTGGAAAACCTGCACATTCAGTAGGTTTTTGTATCAAAAATCATAAAATCATAGCTGTCTCCAATTTTATTACTAAAAATGCTTATAATGAATATCTTATGGCCAAATATTCATGTGTATCTGTGATTCTTTCTCTAGGATAACAGTTTTATAAGCAAGACTACTGAGCTTAAGTATTTGTTTATATTAAAGACTTGCCGTGTGCCTCTTCCTAAATTGGGCTCCATCCTGTTTCTTAATTTGTGAGCTGGTGAAGGAGATACAGTTATTTCTGCTTTTACCAATCTCATTGTGTGCAACAGCGAACTCTTCTCCAAGCAGGAGATCTGTCCCAGAGATGTGAGGCTCTTTCTCTTCCTGGGATTCTCTGGGCGGGCCGAGCTGATTCAGCATCGCTGCCGACGAACGGCACAGGGTGTGTTTGTGGAGCGGAGGCATTGCACCCTGTGCGGTCTGGTACTGGACCTTTACCAGCATCGTGTGGAAATGTACAGGTTTGTTGGAGGGACCTGCCATCCAGGTCTACCAATGGCTTTACCGGAGGAGAGCCCCTTGCCCCGAGTGGCTGCAGAGGGAAGCTGTGGATACAGATCGCTATGTGAACGGACATTGAGTCTCTTTTCAGTCAAGCTCCGGCACGGAGTCGGCTTTTCAATTTATGGTCCTGCTCAGCAACCCCATTCTTTCATTCCTCGTTTACTAGAAGCTTCCAAGTATAATGTGCTCAGCACTGAATTCAATCAATATCCACATTAACATCCTTTCAGAGGCAGCAGCCCATCAGACGAAGTTCTCCCTTCCTGTGACCTTGCTCTGCGTGCAGGCTGGGCTTGGGCTCAGCGCCTTCCTTACGACTCCCCCTGGCAGCGTGCGTGGGGCCTCGTCTCCCAGATAACACCAGTTAATTAACCTTTAGGTGAAAATGCCGAGAATCCCTGTGATACTCCCTTCCTGCTCACTCATCACATTCAGCCCGAAAAGCAGCAAGGAGCTGCAATAAATGCATTAATTAGGAAAATGATTAAATGCAGTTGCCTTTATTACCTTGGCAGTTAATCTTCTCTGCAAGGGGCCTGAAAAGTCACCCTCATCGGGGGTGGGGGGGGGAGTCCATGCCGGGGAGAGGCAGCTGTGAGAAGCCATGGAGCCTTCACTCTCTCACTAGAAGGTGAACTCAAGACCTGCCAATTCCACAAAAGCCCAGCCCAACACCCAGAGAGAGCGTGGTCACCTGCTCTTCTCCCAAGCCCCCCTGCTGAGAATGTCTTGGAAGAAGGCGGGGACATCCATCACCTTTGTCACCATCAGAAAGCACGAACCACACCCCCCGCAGGTGGGAACACTCACGGCGGGGCGGGCAGGGGGGTGTCCTAGCATCTCAGGATGCTTGATACAGACGTCCACGTGTGGCTTGAGTGGAAATTCATATTAACAATGGGCAAGATAGGGCAACATTTCCAAAGAGACAGTGATCACTTGGCAGATCTCCTTATCAAGGAGATGCCGGTCAAAGCTACACAGCACTTCCGGGATGATCAGGAAGATCGTGGCCTCCGACCCCAGAGGGTGTGCTGGAACCTGACCCCAGCTTGCTCATCCAGGAACGCGCACTGGGGTGGAGTTACATTGCATCCAGGGGACGGGGTCCGGAGCACCACTTTATCTCTCTGCTATGGATGCTGTTACTGCCTCCGGTGAGATGCTCTGTCTCCCCTTGTTCCCCTGCGAAACCCAAGCTTGGCGCTGCCGCCCTTCCCGACACCCCTCCCCCCCCATTGCAGACCTGGTTCCTCTTCCCGTCTACCGCCTGCTGAGCTTCCTATAAGTCAGACTCTGCCACGCTTCCCAGTCCACTGGAGTTCACCCGCTCGGCTCACTCCCGTGCTGGCATCGTCCGTCCTCAGGAAGGCGCGTGCCATGTAGCAGGTGCTCAGGAAACGTTCACGGAACATGAATTAAAAGCGTAATCTATTATATCTTCTGTAAAGATTTAAGGAAAGAACATCCACCGTGCTGTGGACTCCGTGGGAAGGTAAAAACTAATGCGAGTGAAGCGGAGTCTAGGAGCTGAGGCGGAACGGGAGGCCGCAGCTGTCCCCCTGCCAAGGCAGGACACTCCTCGGGGGGGAGCGCTGCGAGCGTCCGCTCAACGCTGGCAGACCTCCTCACAAAACCACCCTCTGTCCCTCTCTCCGCAGGGGCCCCTGGTGTCCTGCTGCTCCGTCCTGTCTCTGCCTTACTGAAAAATAGGACTAAATCTCACTAAAGGTAAAGTCTGAGACTCAAGAGTTTTGACATTTACCACTTTCTATGGGGGAAAAATACCAAATTATTAAACATCAAAATTATTACAGCAATGACTGAAAACTTCTTCTCTGCTGTGAGTTCTAAGCATCTGCTGTTGACAGAAGCACCACAGCCGCGGTCCATCCTGCTCACGCCCACCCCTCTTCCTGCACCTGAAGCCACTGCCAGGTTGGTCTGGGCTGTGTCCAGCGAACTGAAGCTCCTCCATTCCTGTGGAGACCTATGCGGGAACTCCAGCTTCGTAACCTTCCCTCTAATCTGAATCAAGAAGCTATGGACTCACTTGACCATCTCCAGGGTGGTTGGCTACAGTATTTGGAGACAATAGCAAGGAACCCAAATCCTTGGAATGGCTCCTTAAAAATTACACTTACTTCACTGCCAGAAACCTTGTCTGCTTTGGGCCTCAATGTCATGGAAACTAAGAGTGAAGCCAGTTCTCTCCAGCAGGGCTAGGGTTCCCCGGGGCCTTGAGTGTTGGGAACGTGAGGCCCTCCGGGCCAGGCTTACCCTGTCTGCGTCAAACTAGCACTGGTGCGTTGCACAGCCTGGTCTGCAAAATTCACTGAGGTCCCAACCGCCAGGCCCCAAATGTGACCTTATTTGGAAACAGGGTCTTTTCAGGGGCAGGAAAACTGAGATGAGCCTGTAGTGCAGGACGGGGGACCCCTCATCCAGTGTGGCTTGTGTCGCTATGTAAAGGGGACTTTTGGACACACAGGCATGGACACGGAGAGAACACCTTGTGAACACGAAGGCAGAGATCAGGGTGATGCGTCTATAGGCCAAAGGACACAGGGGCTGGCCAGCAGAGCCTGGAATCCAGGGGCAAGGCCTGGCAGACTCCGACTCCTGCCTTTCAAGGAGCCCACCTGACCACGCGCCAAAGCGGGGTGCCCAGCCTCCAGCAGCAGGCGATCAAGAGCTGCTGTTCCAGCCCGCCCGTCCATAAGTGTCGTTCCAGTGGCCACAGCAAAGGACCTCGGGGCCCATGGGCTGCCCCTATACCCAGCTTCTCCTGCAGTGCCTAGCTTCCCAGAGCAGGTGGGAGCTGTTTCTGCAGCCACCTTGCCCATTGCTGGAGCAAGGCTGCCGCTGTGAACAGGTCCTGGAGGGTTCCTGGGCTCACCCTGCCACCCTGGGGGCTTGGACACAGAGGGCCATGGGGGCCCCTAGGAGGGAGACTGCATGACCCTGGGAGGGATGAGAAGTCAGGCCTTCCCTGCTGCCTGTCCACAGACTGAGGATGGAAACCCAGGTCGGGGAGACCACCTTGTTCCGGGATGTGGAGCCGGCGAGGACTGAGGTCCCTTCGTCTCTGGCACCGTCTGTACTAACGCTCGGTCATCCCAGGTCCGCCCGGTCCGGCCCATCTGCACCCCCAGGGCTCGGGCCTGGTTGCAGTGGGGGTTCGAGGAACAGGCCGGGCAGCAGCTCAGCTCCGGACACCACCCACCCCCAGGCACCTCCAGGGCACTGTGTCTGAAAGACAGGAGGTGAGCAAGGCCCCTGGCGGGGCGTTGTCAGCACACGGCCACAGGGAGGGGGTTCAGAGGAGGGGGAGGACGGAGAGCCGAGGTGGGGACGGGGAGCCGAGGGGAGGCCTCCCGCCCTGTCAGAGCAGCCGGGGGCTGCTGCTGGACCCCAGGCTGGTAGGTGGGCCCCTCTTCCCTCGCAACAGTGGCCCCCTGCCCCCCTTTGAGGGGCTCTTCTCTTTCCCCCGGGGGCAGCAGCAACAAGACACCCTCGGGACTGGGGCCTCTGAATTCCCCTTGGAGGACGAGTGTGGACCGAAGCAGCAGGAGACACGACACGGTGAGCGCGGGAGGAGAAGGGGGGAAGCCGGCAGGGCTCCGCCAGCCGGGAGATGTCCCCAGGCGGCCCTGTGCAGGGGCTCCAGCTCCCGCTCCGGTCCCCCAGCCCAGCCACGGCTGCCGCTGGTGACCTTCACGTTCCAGGGCCCCCGCTTAGAGCTCCTCGCAGGAAGTATTTCCCCTCTGGGGTGCACCACGGCAGGAACGTCCCAGGCACACCTCACTTGGCCCTAGGCCAATGGAACGATTTGCAGAGTGTTCTTTTTTTAAAGCATCGACACATTCGCTGGGCACAGCTGCAGACGCTGAGCGCTGGGGCGACCAGCACCCGGCGCTGACGCAGAGCCCCACTGGACCACCGGGCAGTGATGGTGATTCCCTCAGCCCAGGGAACGGCACACAGATCTTTTGCCCCCACTCCAGAGCACTGGAGTCCCCCCTCCCCGTCTCTCCGGCCCGAGGGTGTCTCCCCAGCCTCGGCTGAGAGAGCAGCACAGGCTGTGGGGCACGGAAAGGAGCTCTTCATCACTCATCGGAACCCATGTCGGGGCACCGCAGCTCTGAGGTTCCCACACTGAGCTGACCTTGACATTGTGCCCTCTGTGCTCCAGTCACTTCCTGGCGTCCCTGTGCCTTCCGCATCAGGGAGTCTGTTTGCTGCAGACTCTGCCTGAAGCGAGCATTGCTTCTTCCCGGAATTCACACCTATGTGTTGTTGACATTCTAATGACACTTAAATATGCATATTCATTTTCAAGAAAGGCATTCCACGCTTTATAATCATTTGCATAAAACCAACCGATTTTGAGAGCTCGCCCCTGGAAAGGGGGCACAAGTGAGCTGTAAATTTAATTGGCTTTCACATCTGCTGTCGTTACGTGGGAGCCTCCTGGGCTCACGACTGTCCAGAACTCATATGTTCTGACGCCTGGTTTTTGTTGTGACTGTTTTTAATTAGAAGCGCTTCCACCAGAATGAATCACCGTTCAAAATTCCAGTGGGGCAAGTAATTTTTCTACTGAGCTAAACTGAACCAAAGCACATTCTGGCAAGAAATGCAGAAGCTCAAAGAATCCGGGACTGAGTGGTCCCTGCTTGCTGCTGTCAGCCTCTGCTCCCGCACGGGGAGCTGACCCAGCTCTGGGATTTCGACCAAGACTGTGCTGCCGAAATTCTCAGGGTGGCTGTCAAAGCTGGAGGAGCTCAAGGATCATGGCCATTTGGGGACCCAAACGCCCCCCAACCTTACACGGGCCGCCTCGGCTCAGGGTCCATGCTTTTCCCTATTTTTGTTCTGCAGCGACTTCATATCGACGAGCAGGGGTTCTTAAGATGGCTTGCCCGCTGGGAGCCATGCCCACCCCTTCCAGGACACAGAGACGAGATTCAGGGACACAGAATTCCCCAGCCACACAGCCACGAGCCCCGTCCAGCAGGCTCCCTGGCTTGGGGCACCGAGCTAGACTTCACCCCCAGAGTGGGAGCCCTAGTCGGAGGATGCGGTGCGGGCAGAGGGAGCACAGCCCTTCATGCGGGGTAGCTGACCACAGGTCCTGGGACTGTGGGGTGAGCCCGGAGCACCCCCTCTCTCTCCTGGGGGAGTCTGAGGATCTGTATTCAATCTGACCTTCCCCTAGGTCCTGAGAAAGACACAGTGGCCAAGACCGAGTGAGAGAATATGCTTTGTTCAGCAGCTATAACTGTAAATGCTCTGGCTTCTAACACACCCTGACTGTGAACCCCAGCAGTGGGCCTGTCTTGGCACTTTGCCAGGTGCCCAGAACCCCGCGGCAGCCTGGTCTAGCTTCCTCCAGCAAGGCCCTCTCACAGTGGTTGTGTGAAGCCTGCAAGAAGCAAGAGCCCCAGATAGTAAATCCACAGTACTAAAAATAAATTCTTGTTTAAGGAAAAAAAGGAAAAAAAAAAAAAAAGCACCAGAGTGACCCCAGTGTGTTTTATACAACTGAGGGGTGTCATCTTTTTCTTTTAGAACCCAACTTTGAGGGTTAGTAAGGAGAAAAGGTGCCGCTTGGCTTTTGAGGCCTAGTTTGAGGCTCCCACAGAGACGGCGTCCTGACAGGAAGTGGCAGTCCTGCTCTGCCTCCCCGCCTTTGAAAGTTATATTGTCATTCTTCTTTCCTGCACACTGCCTGGCAGCCCTCCCGGGCTCAGCCGGGGAGTGGGGGCAGGCAGAGAGCAGTGGGTCCCTGGGGGCTTATGGGGAGGAGACGTGATGTGGCCGCAGGAGTAGCAGCAGTTGCTGTCAGCTAGATGGGCCATGAGGCATCTAGCAGAGGACAGAGTTGAAATGCAGTTGGGGTGTAGGG
This sequence comes from Mustela lutreola, assembly GCF_030435805.1. NCBI lineage: Eukaryota > Metazoa > Chordata > Mammalia > Carnivora > Mustelidae > Mustela > Mustela lutreola. The sequence continues at coordinate 3,999,359 of NC_081294.1, read as the reverse complement.
CTCCGTCGTGTGGATGGGTGGAAGGCTAGAAGCTTCCAGAGGCAGCTCCAGGTGATGAGGACTGAGAAGGAGGAACAGGCCATAAGTGACCACAGACAAGCGTCTGATCCAGGACGTTGAGGATAAAAGACCTATGTCTGTAAGTGAGGATGGAGACAAATTGCGATGGATTTGGAGAGCCCACTGCGGAATTTGGACTCCATGAGGCTGGGGGGTGAGGCCACAGCATGAGGGAGTGGGTACTTTCCATGGGAGGTGCCCTTGCTGTGATCACCTCTACCGAGCGCAGCTGACGAGGGACCAGAGCAAGGCGCTAAGGCTCAGAGCAGGGAAGGGAACAAGGACTGTCGCCACGAGGAGGACCCAGTGTGGGCCAAGGCGGCCACCTGACAGCCCAGCAAGCCTTGAGGCGGGGTGTCCCCTGTGGTCTCACAGCTCGGAAAGGATGCGATGCCCATTGGGAGACCCCACAGAGACTTAGAGAGGCCCAGTAATTCACCACACAAAGCACAGGTGACACACCAGCATAACCCCGAAGACCATTACCACCCATTGTTTCACAGAGAGGTACCAGAAATCAAAAACGCACGCCTAGACAGTCCTGTAAGACTTGGCGCCGCAGAAGTCTGGGTGCTAGGAAAACAGAAGGAAAGTACACAGAACGGAGACCCGGTGAGTGAGCTGAGGCCCTAGGGCTCAGCGCCGCGCGGCCCCTTGCAGGGAACGCACCCTCCCCCCTCCGCGCCCCCCCCCCCCCCTGCGCACACCTCTTCCAGTGTCTCCATTTCACTGAACGCAAACGTAGGGGCTCCAGTGAAAGCGGATAATCGGAAAGTGAGGCCCGCTGCTGGAGGCGTCCTGACCCGAGGAGGGAGTGAAACCAAATAGCACTTGGCCAGACCCCCTGCTGCTGAGGAATCCCTGAGGATCCCCAGGACATTCCCCCATCCCTGTCCCCTGCAGGGGTGCCCGAGAGCAATGGAAAGGGCCCAGCACCTCCCTCGCCTCCTGTCTCTGGCTGTTTACGGAGACTGCGTTCAACTCTACCCCTTTCAAAAACAGCTCCAAACTGCCCACCCAAGGCTGAGCCCCATCCTGTTCCTCTGCCGGCTCCCTGTCACCGGAGTGCCCCGAAACTTGTTTTTCTCAGACCATTTCTCAGACCATTTCTTTTCTCAGAAAAGCCTGCTTTTCTCAGACCTTTTGTCCTTGCCCAGGAGAGGGTCCTCACAGTGGCCTCCCCCGGGGTCAGTAAGCTGGAGGGAAGTCCGGCGGGCCCGTCAGGCGGAAGGCTGCGTGTGCGCGTGTGCTGGGTCTGCGCCCGAGAAGGCCACCCTTGAACCTGCCCCTCTCCAACGACACTTCCTCCCCATGGTGGGTTTAAATGTGTCATTTCATGTAAAACTTACAGCTTTGAGGCAGAAGGGAATAACCTTCCCGATCACAAAGCCAGGGAGTGACCAGACCACTCCAGACCCTTCTAGATCTGGCCCCAGCCCTGGGCTGCCAGTTTGCTCTCCACCTGTAGCCCCACCTCCCCGAGGAAGCCCCTGTTGGAGTTTTATGAACAACACATCAAGCAGACGTTTCCCCCATACGTGTGTGTACATGCACACCCTTCTATCTTATTTTTTTTTAATTATGTTCAGTTAGCTGCTGTGTAGTGGATCATTAGTTTTTGCTGTCGTGTTCCATGATTCATAGTTTGCATGTAAGACCCGGTGCTTATGGCCACACGGGCCCTCCTTAATACCCATCACCCCTTTGGAACCCCACCCTTGTCCCCCCATCTCCCAGCCTTTTGAAACCCTCAGTTTATTTCCTGGGGTCCACAGTCTCTCACGGTTCGTCTCGCTCTCTGATTTCTCGCCTTCGGATTTCCCTCCTTCCCCCGCGGTCCTCCGCGCTCTTCCTTATGTGCCACAGACGAGTGGAACCAGATGATAATTGTCTTTCTCTGCTTTGTTTACTTCACTTAGAATAATCCTCTCCAGCCCCATCCATGCCGATCTAAAAGGTGGGTGTTCATCCTTTCTGCTGGCAGAGTAATAGCCCATTGTACATATGGACCACATCTTCCTTACCCATTCACCTGCTGAAGGACATCTCAATAGCAGTTTGGTGACTGTGGACATTGCTGCTATGAACATTGGGGTGCATGTGCCCTTTCTTTTCAGTACATCTGCATCTTTGAGATAAATCCCCAGTAGTGCAATTTCTGGGTCATAGGGTAGCTCTAGTTTTAACTTTTTGAAGAACCTCCACACTGTTTTCCAGAGTGGCTGCACCAGCTTGCATTCCTTCCAACCGTGTAAAAGGGTTCCCCTTTCTCCACATCCTTGCCAACCTCTGACAAAAATACAATATTGCATAGATTGCATTTTAGAAAAATAATTTATCACATAATACACAATTAGCCATTTTCCTGCGAAGAAATTGGTGGCATTGAATACTTCCCTTGTTGTACGGCCACCACCTCCACCCAGTTCCAGAACGTCTTCATCAGCCAAAGGGACATCCACTCCTCATTAAGCCTTCTTGCCATCCCGAACCTTCTGACAACTCATCTGCCTTCTGTCTCCGTGGATCTGTATATTCTGGACACTTCTTATGCATGGAATCATCCAAGATGTGACCTTTTACATCTGTCTGCCTGCAGCTGACACACGCTTTCGAACGTTCATCCACTTCAGAGCGTGGAACAGTCCCACACTCCATTTTATGGAGGAATCGGATCCCGTTGTGCGGTGTACTACCCTTTCTCCAGTCACTGGTGATGGACATTTGGGCTGTCCCCACCTTCTGGCTCTTACCGGAAGCTATAGACACGCACATGTTGAGTAGCTGTTTTCGAATTGCTGAGGGGGTCATGGGATGATTCTGTGTGTAACTGTTTGAGGAACTGCTGAACTGTTTTGACAGAGGCCCAACCATTTTCTCCCCACTGACAATGTACATAGGCTCCAGTTTCTCCACACCCCTCCAGTGCATGTTATTTGCCTTTTTTTCTTTTTTTATAACTACTACACCACATGGGAGGGCATGACATGGTATCTCGTGATTTTCATTTTCATTTCACTGATAACGAATGATGAGTTTCTTCATATGCTTGTTGGCCATTTGTATGTCTTCTTTGGAGAAATATGTATCTGCCTTCTTTGCCCACTTTGTTCATTACACTGTTTGTCTTTATGTTGTTGAATTCTAAGTGCTTTTTACATATTTTGAAGTATATATCAATGATCAATGTGTAATTTATAACCATTTTTTCCAGACTGTATGTTGCCTTTCTACTTCCCCGTAATGTCCTTTGATGCACAGAGATTTTTATTTTGATGAAGTCCAGTTGTTGTTGTTGTGGTTCATGCTTTTGGTGTTGTAACCAAGAATCAATCCATTGCTAAACCTGAAGTCATGAATGAAGATGTATCCCTAGGTTTTCTTCTATAAGTTTTATGATTTTAGCTCCTATATTTAGATCATTGATCCATTTTGTGTTAATACCTATGTATGGCATAGTGAGGAGTCCAAATTCACTGTTTTGCATGTGGAAATTGAGTCATCCCAACACCACCTCTCCAAGAGAAGATCCTTTCTCCCAGAAGGAGATGACTATAGAATAGCCTTGACACCTTTGTTGAAAATCAACTGACCATAAATGTATGGGTTTATTCTGCACTCTCATTTTTCTTCCATTGACCTATATGTCTACCTTGATGTCATTTTTATTACTGTAGCTGTGTATGCTGCTTTTTAAACTTTTTGCCTTTACTTAATAAATAAAATAAGTTCTACAGTAAGAGAACTATAAATATTCTCCTATTATGTCAGCAGTCAACCTTTTCTGTGTAAGTTGTCCACATTCCTTTCTTATCAAGAGCAACATAATAAACATGCTTGTGGTTTCATAAAAGAGATAACCTGCAAAGATTCCTCGGAATAACTTCCTCGAAGTAGGATCACTGGGCCCAAGATTTTGCAAAATTCCCAGAGTTTGAATAGGTGTTGCTGAATTCCCTTCCCGAGAAGCTCTGCTAGCTTGTCCTCTCTCTCTGGACTGAAGCTGCCAGCACTGTCCCTATGTCCTGCTTTCTCTTCTCCCCAGCTGGACCCCAAGGATAATTGACTCCTCTTTTCTTCTACTTCCAGCTGTGTTCTGTATCAGCTCTTCTTCTTTTCAGTTTTAGAAGCAACTGGCTATTGGAAAATGTAGCACTCCCTTCGGATTTCCTTATTCCAGAGACTAAAAGAGTCAGTTCCCTTGCAAAAGCCTGAAAGCCCCATTCTTAATGCGATAAACCCAGCAAGGACACTTGGCCGTTGTCAATCCACTGGTCACAATGACACGATGGGTCCTGGCATCCCTATCGAGCACTATCAGCTCCCAGTAATTGCCTTTTGAACAGAGCTGATGGACGAGTCACTGATAGTGGAAATGAGTCAGCGTAAGTTATTAATTAGTCTGAGAGTGACACTGGAAAACAGAGCCCTCCAGAGCCCACAGGCCGGGATGACACGACAGAGAGAAAGAGCGGCTCCTTCACCCCCAGAGGTGGTCCCTGCTCTCTGCGCCCCTGAGAAAACAGGATTCTGGAAATCCCTGCTCCATGGCTGACACCTCATCAAAGCCACACAGACTGTGAAGGTTCACGGAGACGGACCTGTCCTTTGCCAGTGAACTCACAGCAGGGGATGCTGAAGGGCACCTGGGGACAGACACGTAGGTGAGACACTCAAGTCCCTGTGCTCTGAACATGCAGGTGTCAGGTTCTCGCCGCAGCTCGGGGGCAGCCTGCAAAGCTGCCTCCCCAGTGACCCTTCGCCCGCTCCAAGCACTGAATACCCTCTCTCGTGAGCACCAAGGCACTGAAGGGAAACGTGCCGGCAAGCTAGCACATCGCTGAGTCATGGACAACCACAAAGATGAGAGGGACCACGGCCGGGCTGAGCAGGAAACCAGCCTCCCTGCCCGTGTGCCGCCTCTGCCCTCTGCACCTGCACAGACCTCCCCGCAGACAGGCCAGCACCTTCCTGCTGACCCTGTCTTCTCCACCGCACTCCAGGCAGCCACTGTGGCCACGGCCACGCCAATCCCACAGATGAAGGAGTCCCGGTAGTGCGTCCCGGCTAGACGCTGCCCTCCCCAGTTTGTACAGGATCAAACCTCTCCTTTCTCCTTCTCCCTGTCTCTCTCTCCTTGCATCTGTCTGGATCCGTCTGGGGATGGCGGGGGAGGAGCTCCCAATCGTAGTGCGTGATCTGGGCCGGATGGTCGTGCTGGGGACAGAGGTGAGGACGAGCTAGCAGGCGTCTCTGAAGGGAAGCTTTCCATCCAGAAGAGGACAATCTGCTTGAGGCAAGTGGGCACTTCTGCCGGGAAGACATGGCTTCTAGGGGGGCCGTCAGGACCAGTGACCTTTCAGAGGGCAGCTGTTCTGGGGTTTGCATGTATTTCCAGGCTCTTTACAGACGAGTGCACAGAACAACTGAGAAACTGGAAATCAGGAGAGATGGAAAAGCGGCAGGAGTAAGTAGGGTGAGGGGAATGTGCTAGACAGCAGGAGAGAGACGCGGCTCGCTGGAAACAAGGTATATATAGACGCGGCTTTCCATTTATAGGTTCACTTCACAAAGCACGTTAAAAACTAGCATCTCATCAGCTCCTAACTACACCTCTGGGGCAGAACACATCAGCCTTCTTTCCAGAAGAGGCAGTGAGGGGAGACCCCCGCGGCCTGAGCAAGGTCACAGCGCTCGTTAGCGCCAGACGTTAGCTGCCCCCGGTCTCCCGACTCCTGTTAGCGTTATCAGCTAATGCCAAAAAGACAAAAGCACAAAGAAGAACACATTTAAGAGCCCTGATTTAAAACAGAGCAGAAGGGATTTCGCAGAATGACTCAGAGTGGGGGCAGTGTTGAAACAAACCGGGAGGGATCGCGCTGCGCGGAGGAAGAGAAGCAGAGGGCGGGCGGGGAAGAGGGCTTGAGGACGCAGCCGTCCATGCGCACGGCTCCTGCGGTGGAAAGCGCAGAAGCCAAGTTGAAAGGAGAGCAGCCCACAGCAGGTGAAAAGAAACTTCCAGATGGCGCTAAGGAAGGACAGAGATCCACAGATGACCTTGCCAGGGTCCTGGACAGCTTCAACGTGGGAAACACCACAGGGCGGGGTGCAGGGTGCGGGGTTCCCGAGGCAGAGGGAACTCCCATCTGAGGCTCTGATCACAGCTCCATGACACTTTGGGTCAAAGGAGTCTGCTGGTACACCTTATTGACCTATCTGACACTTTTCTTCCAAAGGTGCTTGAGGAAAGGACAGGAAAGTCCACCAAAGGATTTCCACTGGAACTCTCCGGCGGGGGCCCACCCCACGGCGAGTGTTTTCCTTTTAGGGCTTTGCTTTCAGAAAACAAGGTGATTTGTTTTCCTTGGAGAAAGATCAGAACAGAGTGGCTTTTAGTAGCCACTAATCCCTGAGACCTCATTCACTATTCTGTTCAAAGAGAGCAAAAACCAGAAACAGACTTCAAAGGAAGGCTCTTCTAATGAGCAGAGACAGGCGGCAATCTGGGAGTAATGAGCCCTGAGCCCGTAATCAGCCACCGTGTTAAAAAGTGTCCCCAGATCAGAAAACCCTCTAAATCTAAACAAACACAAGCTCACTCTTACCTGGCGTGGCTTCCTCTCTCCAGAGAATGCCTTCCACCTGTCATTTCTGACTGCTTTTTCTACCCATCCTTCCCTCTAAGACTCAGGCAAGAAGTTTTGGGAATAAGAAGTCCGTTTATGGGGCGCCTGGGTGGCTCAGTGGGTTAAAGCTTCTGCCTTCGGCTCAGGTCATGGTCTCAGGGTCCTGGGATCGAGTCCCGAGTCGGGCTCTCTGCTCAGCAGGGAGTCTGCTTCCTCCTCTCTCTCTGCCTGCCTCTCTGCCTACTTGTGATCTCTGTCTGTCAAATGAATAAATAAAATATTTAATAAAAAGAAAAAAAAATAGCTTAAAAAGGAAAAAAAAAACAAAGAAGTCCGTTTATTTTATCTCTCCCAGCGGCTCTCAAGCACGGAGGACCTCCTACACATATGGCTCAGGGCACTTGTGGAGTGTCCAGAGATGTTTCTGATGGTCATACCTGGGCGGAGGTGGAGTGGTTCTCTGAGATCTGCTGGCAGGAGGCATGGACGGGCTCCCCACTCTCCGGCGCGCAGGACCGCCCCAGGACAATAATCTAGGACGGGCTCCCCACTCTCCGGCGCGCAGGACCGCCCCAGGACAATAATCTAGGCCCACATGTCCACAGAGCGGACGTGGAGAAACAAGGCTAACGGAGAGCCATGACCAAATCAGAGCTCTCCACTGCCACCTCCGGGGTCAGAACCGTTCATGCTCAGATCCTGGGGTCGGTCTTCTTCCTCCCAAGTACAGGATTACAACAGTCACATGTAGGAACAGGGGCACGTGTAGGGGCGTGTGATTGTGCTTCTTCCGGCCGAAGCATTGTCGTCCTGCTCACGGTGCCCCTGGCAGAGAAGGCAGCCCTTCACCACGCAGTGATCTGGGTGGGGAGAGTTCCAGAATGTGTAAATGCCCGGGGGAGGGATATGCTTGAGAGAACTAACTTCGGCAGGACCTGCGCATCAGTCTTGGGCGAGGGTTCTGGAGGCCGACATTCCTCCTTGCCTCCTTTGCTGCACTGCCTTGTGGGGGTCAGCGACCTTCCAGATGCCTGATCCTGTCCTGATTGGCCGCGGGATCCCAAGAGAACAAAGGCCCCTCTTTAACCCCAGACACAGGCTGCAGGGACTGTGGAGTCTAGCGTGCGTCTGCAAGGAGAAGGGGTTCTGTAGGTTTTTAAATTGTGGTGAAAACAACAAAGAAAAAGTCCACTAAAAAAATACACATGTAAAAAAAGCCAAAATGTGGAACCACCCAAATATTCATCAGTGACGGCTGGTGAGCAAGAAAAGTCTGTCCCTGTCACTTAGGATAGAGAGGAAGAAAGATCTGACACACCGTGCAGTGTGAATGAACCTTGAAAATGGGACACTACGTAAAAGAACCCAGACGCCAAGGCCGTGTGTTTTACGATTCAATTAATATGAAATGTCCAGAGTATGCAAAGCAGATGAGACGGAAAGTGATCAGCGATCCCCAGGGACGGGTGAGCAGGCAATGGGCAGTGAGCGCTAACGGGATACGGTTTCCCTTTGGGGCAATGAAAATATTCCTCAACGAGGTAGAGGTGACAATTGTATGCACCATCCGTGTACTAAAAGCCACTAAAGTGTCGACTTTGAAGTTGTTGAATGATAGATTTTATATTATACGAATTTATCCCAATTTCAAAAAAGAAAACATGTTTTGGGACCCTTCACTTGGGAAAATCCGGTGAAATGAGTTCTCTCCAACGAGAAGGACATTAAGCAGGAAACACCATCCAGAATCTATTGACTTGTGAAGAACAAAGCCAAACAAACAGGAAAAAATGACCCCCATGCCAGGTGTTTGTGGATGGCAAATGACATCGTCCAGTCTCGGTGCTAGTTTTCCCAGTTCTGGGTCAAGATCAAGGAACACATGTCAACAAACATGAGTCGGCCCCGATCAGCGGCCCCGATCAGCGGCCCGGCCTGCTGTTTTGTCTCTTTCATTTGTCATTGCTCCCTGCAGCTTCTCTCACTGGGACTCTGAGGCCTGAGTGTAATCATGGATATCCCACCTCTCCAAAGGTGACTGCCTGTCCACTGGGACCCGGAGGCCTCCCTCCCCAGCCCTGACTCCTCCACTGGTATCCATCAGTGCCCCACTCTGGAGCCGAAACCTTGTCTGCAGATGGTCCTGGGAGGAGACAGAGTGCCATGAGATGTCACCTGTGAAGTCAACACGACCTTCAGCAAAAAAAAAAAAAAAAAAAAAGCGTATGGGACAGATGGCCGGCAACTGAGTTGCCTAAACCACATTGTGCTTCCTACCAAAGCCTAGGTCAGGCTGGAGACCCGAGAGCTGGCACAGGCAGAAGACAAGACGGAGGCAGCTTTCAACAGAAGAAAGTAGAGACAGACGGGGAGGAATTTCCAAAGGCAGGTGGTGGAGCCCTGAAGGTCAGCTTCATTTTCTCCACCTGTCTGCAGGCCCCACCTTGAGCTCAGTCTCCCGTCATCCTGTGGTTGGACCCGACTTTGTCTACACACGCTAGCACCTTCTTTCTTTTCTGATATTGCCAGGAAAGATAGACTTCAGGGTCCAGGATGTTCCAGCAACTTAACAATACTACAATCAAATTCACAAGGTTAGTCACCGGAGAAATGTGGAACCCACTTCAAGCAGGACATGCTTTGCAAAGGAGGACAGTCAGGCTTCAGACATAGTTCCTCTTGCTCATTGGTATCCCTCGACGGCACATGAATGTGTTTTTGGCATTTGGCAGTGTTAGAAAGTTAACTGAGGCCTATTAAAAATTTTAAGAATTTATTTGAGCAGAAATCCATTTAAATCGGCAACACCCTATCTAGCCAGCTAAAAAGGAGATCCAAGGTCCTGTAAAAAAAAATAATAATAAATAAATAAATAAATAAATAAATAAATAAATAAATATTTTTATAGGCAGAGTAAAGCATAAACAAAGAAGTTATACAACAAAAAATCCAAACAAACAAACAAACAAACAAAACCCAAGTTGGTTATTGCCAGGTCAATTTCCTTTAGGGGCTGGAAGGAGCTGTAGAAAAGGGAAAGAAATCTCTCTGCCCTCCAGAACTCTTCCAGCTGGTCTAGTAATTAGATTGACATGACAGAGATTATCAGGAGAAAGAAAAAGACACATAGTTTATTTTTTTCTAATATTTTTTATTTATTTATTTGACAGACAGAGATCACAAGTAGGCAGAGTGGCAGGCAGAGGGAGAGGGAGAAGCAGGCTCCCCGCTGAGCAGAGAGCCCGATGCGGGGCTCGATCCCAGGACCCTGAGATCATGACCTGAGCCGAAGGCAGTGGCTTAACCCACTGAGCCACTCAGGCACCCTTCACTGGCTATTATTAAGTATCTTTTAATTAAAAATAAATAATCACTATGTCAAAGTGGCAGTTTGGGGCAGGGCATTGGCCCCTATAGGGTGTGTCATGTCAGGCAGATTACCTGCCTCCTGCAGAAAAGAGGGCATCTGATTGACTCAGGTAAGCTTCCATTTCTGGGAGAGCCCGAACTCGGAGTCAGGTGGTCCTTGGTTCAGGAACGTAGGGCTGAGCGTAAGCGGCTCCACTGCGGGGTTGTTGTCTTGTGTTTAACCAGAGTCTGTGTTCTTTTTTCTGGCTTGGGGGAGGGCTTAGAAATTACCACAGCCCACTGGAAGCCATCCAGCCATTAGGAAAAGGTAGTTTCCATCTTAAGATGGTTTAAAATGTTAACATGGGTTTTGTTTTAAATATTCAAACAACAGCAGAAGGCCTTAATAAAACTGAAAAGAACAACAAACTGACTAAAATATAAAGTTTCAAAAATCATAAATCTCTTTAGGCTCCTCAGGTGTGTGCCCCATGCTTGTCTAAAAACACGCGGGGAGGGGCCACAGAGAGCCGCGTGTGCACCCGGCTGCTTCGGTGACAGGACGGTCACACACACACACAGGCGGACAGCTTGCTCTGTGAAAGGCGCAGGCCCGTGTGCCCAGAGAACACAGCCGGGGGCACCCGCCCTGCACACCCCCTGCCTGCGTTCACACGGACCTGGACCCTCCGTCTCCCTCACCTTCTCCTCGGCCGCCTGGTCTGTCTTTAAGCCCGGGACCGAACACGCAGCTGCGTACTGGAACCGGGGTCAGAGCCGCTCCCCCAGGTCAGAGGACTGGATAGTGTCAGTGCCCGCGCCCGGGCTCTGGCTGAGGGGGCGTCACCCCGCAGGGTCCCCCGCTGTGATGGGAGGACGCCTGCGGCGCCAGGACCCGAAGGGAAGGGCGCTGGCTCCATGTAGGCTGCGGTTGACTCGGCTCCCAGCTGCTCCTCCCTCTGAGCAAGCGGAAAGGAAGGCCAGCAGGGACTTTGGGCGCAGGTGGCAGCATTTACGGATTCCTTTATCCATTTGGAAGATGCGTTCAGTGTGTGTGTGTGTGTGTGTGTGTGTGTGTGTGTGTGTGTTACACACATTCACGTGCATATACAAGCACACACAAAGACGGACATCTACGATAGAGTCGGCTACAGCTGCCACGCTAAGCACCACAGACCAGGCGGAATAAACAACAGAAATGTGTTTTGTCCCAGTTCTGGAGGCCGCACGTGCAAGATCAAAGTGCCAACAGGGTTGGTACCTTCTGAGGTCTCAGGAAGAATCTGTTTCCCACCTGTCCCCTGACCTCTGGTTCATGGGTCATCTTTGGCTTTTGTTGGCTTGTGAACGCATCACCAGGCTCTGCCTTCATCTCCCCTGTGTGCTGCCTGTGTTCAAATTGCTCCCCCCATTTTTTATAAAGACGCTAGTCCTGTTGGGTCAGGAGCCCACCTACTCCAAGATGCCTCATCTCAACTAAATACACCCTCAAGGACTCTAGTTTTCAGTAAGGAAAGTACACAATACACAATACACATTCTGAGGTAGTAGAGGTTACAATGTCAACATATGAATTTGGGGGAGGGGCACAATTCAACCCCTAACACCTCCCAACACAGTCACATTCGGGCGCACACACATACTCAGGCTTACACACTCCGGTCCTGTCTGCCGTTATTCTAAGAAGCATGTGCTCCCACCCTGGGCATATACCCCTTCTTGACCCTCTCCGGGTCCCTGCGCTGTGGGACTACAAGGAGCAAATGTCACAGAGAAAGACGAACATGGATTAATCCAGAATACGCAACTCCCTTCTCGCTTTCTTTCCCACTGCCGTACCTCAGCGTGTAACGGTGTGACGCCATCCGAGCACCAGCCCCGCGGAACCCAACGAGCCTGGATCCCATGGAGATGCGGATAAGGAGAGCCAAGTTCTGGTGTCAGGGCTCCTGCACTCGTGCCCTTGCTCTGCTGTGAATTAACGTAAAGAGAGTCATGTTCTAACTTTGTGCTGTGGCTTCTTCTGAATCTTTATGCCTTGAATGGAATTCATTCATTCCTGCGTACATTTGAAAAGCTCTAACATGCTCGCTCTTTTCCAGTCACCACGCGAAGAACTGGGCAAAGGGACCAAAGAGAAGCAGCCCTGGGGTCTTGGTCCTCCATCGGCCTTCTTTCTCTCAGACTCAGTAATTCTAAACTGGCTGACAACACGGGCTCACCATGTTTCTGGCCACGCTCCGTACAGTGGACCTGACCAGAGGCATCCATGCTTTAAAGCCTGCAGAGATTTCTTTCTGTGCAAAGACTGACCCAACAAACCAGCCCACACCCACATACCGTGCCAAGTTTGGACTCACTGGGTTGCAGAGAGGCAGGACAAAAGGCCAAGCGTGCCACAGTCCAGCCTCCTGGGCTCATGCTGCCGGCTGTCCACCAGCTTCCCCACCAGGCCCGCTGGGCTGTTGCAGCAGAGCTCCCTGGTCAGCAGGCTTCCCTTCAGTCTCAGCCTGAGGAGGCGCCAGCAGGAGACGAGAGGCAAGGAAAGAGAGGCTGTGTCTCCTCCATTTCCTGTTCCAGACCATGTCTCTGGCAGTGACTGGGGTCCCTTCTTCACCGCTCCCACTCCTGCTGAGTTCTCATAAAATCCTTTCCTCCTTTTTAGTAAAGGGAAAAATTATTCATGACTTGGTAAGATGGCAAGACAGACTTTATTCAGAGGGACTCTTCCAAGAGCTCCAGGAACCACCAGCCACAGCAGAGTTTGCAGTAGGAGAGGGAGGTTGGGCTCAACTCTGAATCCGAGAAGGAAACGTGGGAGTTTACAAGCGAGGAGGGATTCGGGCTCAGCCGGCCTCTCAGGACTCTCGGTGAAGCCAGGCCCAGGTCCAGCGTCACCAGGACAGCGCGGGCGAGGTACCAGACCAGATATGGAGGGTGACCCTACTGTGCAGGGTGGGCGATTCTGGCTAAACCAACTTAGTGGGACTTTTGCTAAAATTGTGTGATGCCGAGATGGACAGAGAAGTCCAGAAGTCAGGGTCCAGTTGGGAAGAGGGCTCAGAGAGTCCTGACTGGAGTGCGGTGGAGGAGGGATGCTTCGCCACCCGACCCTCCAGGGCTGGGAGTAAAGGTAATTTTCCCTCATTCTTTCCTTCAGAGAAGCCCACGTGTCTGAGAACAAACCTCTTGTCAAGGTCTCCTGAACCATCTCACTCAGATTTTATCTTCTGCTGGGCCTGACTGACCCATGCCTGTGGGCCAGTCCTGTCCGCGGGCCCCACTGAAGTTGTCCTGGAGCCTAACGTGAGCTGCTGTTTTGTTTCTTGTGTCCCCATTCAACAGAAATCGGAAGCTCTCCTAACGACAGACAACAGACAAATCCCTCCTTCAAAATGGAGCGTGTGAATCAGGGATGCTCCCCCGTGATTTCCCGTGTGCTCTCGATGCCTCCCTAATGAGCGACTTGTGAATAGGGAAGACTTGTCACTGTCATCCCTGCTATTGAAAACAAGTCTGCAGCTCACATCAGAGCACCCCGGCTGTAGAGAGCAAAGGCAGACAAAATCGGACCCTGAAGACAGCTGGAGAGAGGCCTCCCCACCAGAGCTGGGCTTGCGTTCCTTCTTTCTCTCAGGAATGCTGATTGCCTTTAAAGCGAATCTGCTCTGCGCAGTGGTGTGCACACGTCCACTCTGAGCCTCTTTTGTCGCTGAGAACAATGCGAGCCATTAGCCCAGTGTGTGCAGTGACCCGTCTTGCCTTGCTGAGAAAAACCACCATGACACCAGGTTAGGTAAATCAGAATTGGATAAAATGTGGAGGTAGATGCTTGCTGCTTTTTCCACACTCGAAGAGTAAAATGATATCATTCTTCTGCTTATCTTCCTTCATTGACTCCAGAGACCAACAATAGCGGAACTCAGGTAAACACTTTGTATCATAGTTGTTCAAAAAGCAACCTTACAGGTGTGCCTGAGACAGGCTCCACAGTCTGAGAGCTTGGTGGGGCTCCTTCTCCACCCAAACTTAAAGAATACTTTTCCAGAGGATGTGACAGGGACCAAGGGCTTTCTCCATCCTCTGGTCATTCCAGCTCCTCTTCCAGCCCCATCAGCCTTGTCCCCCGGGTGGCCTGGCTAGTTTTGCTTCACTCTCTATAACTCAAAGCCCACCATCTCCCTGCTCTGTGATGACAGCCTCCCTGGTGTCCAGATGAGAAAGTTCCTAGCCCCCGTCCTTGAGCCCACAGAGTGAGACGATGGCCTGCAGAATCCATACTGAGCATCTGAAAGACACACCACCTTGAAAACAAAGACACTTGGAACCTCCTGAGGTTCCTCCATGTTCTAGAAATCCAACGCAAAGCTGAAAGATGTCTTCACTAATGGAAAAAAAAAAATGTGTTCAGTGGAAGGCTTACATGGATAAAAGCTTCTGGTTCTCAGCTGGAAGCACCGTGTTGGCTAGACGCTAATGCCCTCCCGCACAGGCTGCCGGTGACTCGACGCTCACACGTCCACAGCGTCTGTGCACCAGACAACGTCAACCAGGTGACAGACCAGAGGCTGGCAAACTACAGCCCATAGTTGTCCCTTGAGTATTTCCATCTGTTTTAAACAATATCTAGTTTTGGTCTTTTGAAAAACTGGTCGAGCATATAGTAGCAGGTCCTGAGAACACGGTTTCTAGATGAAACCACGTTCCACTTACAGAACGTTTCCTCAGAACATAAACCCTATTAAATGTGAGGATGTCTACAGAAGCTTGGGATTCGCTCAGTAAACTACTTACAAATAAAATGTTTTTTGATATATGCTGTATTAGCTTCTCCAGAGAAACAGAATCATAGGATATGTATAGAGAGAGAAAGAGAGATTTATTTTAAGGAATTGGCTCATATAATTGTGAGACGTAGCTGGCCTGAAATCCTCAGGGAGCACTGTGGGCTGGAGACCCAGGGAACAGTTCACACTGCAGCTCAGGTCAGAAGGCCTTAGGCAGACCGCATTCCTTCTTCCTAAACTTCAGTCTTTCCTTCTAAGGCCTTCACCTGATTGGATGAGGTCCACCCATATGAAGTAAGAAAATTTGCTTTAATTAAATTTTACTATTCAAATGCTAACTAATTCTAAAAAAGTACCTTAATAGGGGCATCTAGACTGGCCTTTGACTAAACACTGGGTATGGCACAGCCAAGCTGACACATTAAATTGCCAAATGCACATTCACACATATACCAAGGGATGGTTAGTAGTAAGAATGTCCATGGAGCAAGCTAATTGTCTACCTGCGGGCAGCCATATACTGGAGTTTTCTGGGCTAAAATCCTATGAAATAAAATAAAAGTCAATAGCATTAGACATTCTTCATTCCTAAGAATAAATACCTCGATGGACCTAAGTTGTCCTTTCTGGAAACTGAGGTGATTCCGTTTGTGCAGGGTGCTTTAACAAAGTGGTGTAGTGCAAGACCCAGGGCACAGGTTTTAGACTCAGTCCGATCTGAGTTCACACCTTGGCTCCTTTCTAGACTCCCTGCGTAACCTTGGACAACTGATGTAATCTCTTTGGGCTTGTTTCCCAACCTGTCCAGTGAGCACAGAAGCATGGAAGTCGTAGAGCAGCGTGAAGAGGTGTGCATGAGACCCCGAAGGGAGTTCGCGGAGGCACATGACTGTGGCTCAACAAAGCAGGGCTCAACAAACCAGGGCTGTGAGAGCGAGCCAGAAAGGGCTTCAAATTACTGTCTACCATGTGCAAGATAACAAAGGCAGACTCACACGAAGGCCATAAGGTTACCTGAGCAGTAAAAATATCTGAGCTTCAAGACAGAAGGGGAATTGGCAGTGGCCAAGACTCTGCAGAGTTTCTAGGCAGGTGAGGACGTGGAAGATGCAGCCAGTTGGTCCAGGGCCAGGTGTAAGGGGATGACCGTCTCCATGCTGATTTCACAGGGCAATTAATAGCAGAAAACACAATCAGGTTGGCAGGGTATCTGAGTGTCTTGAACATTCTAGAGCAAAAATATTTCCACACTGTCATGAGAGCTGTCTTTTTTAACATGATCATAGCTACATAGAAGAAGATTGGCAGGAAGGTTTAATTGCTTTCCCATGTATTATATGCAAAATTTTGATGAAATAGATTTACCTAATAAATGGTTAAGATACTGCTGTACAGATGAGTTCAGCTCCACTAATACCAGACTAATCCTTCCCAATGAGAACAACCATAAAATCTGAGAAAATATTGTTGAAATGTATTTAAAATTGTCATAAAACTAATACAGCAATAAAAATAAATTACAGAACTGAGGTTTTAGAGAAAAATAAAACAGGTGAGTCTAACATTTGGGGACTTTTACCCCAGAAGCTTCTTCTCTCGCTGAAATGAGCAACAGAACACAAAGTGACGACCAGAGCCTTTGAGAGACTCCCAAGGATAGAGAAAAAACTGGATCTCAGGATACTCCAGGAACAGAGGGCCACTCTATAAATATCTAGGCATCAAGTTGGAACATCAAAGAGGTAAAACTTAAGAATAAAGGGGGAGCACCTAGGAAGCACAGCCTGTTAAGCATCTGACTCTTGATTTTGGCTCAGATCATGATCTCAGGGTCATGGAGATTGAGATCATTGAGATCTCAGGGATTGAGCCCCAAGTTGGGCTCCATGCTCAGTGGGGAGTCTGCCTGAGATTCCCTCCTTCTTCCTCTCTCCCTGCTTACATACTCTCTCTAAAATAAAAATAAATTAATCTTGAAAAAAAAACCTAGGAATAAGGGTAAACTAGAAATAAACTGGCTTTCAAAAATAGACAACAGTCAAGCATTGACCCACACCTGTCCCTAAGAGTCAAGGTAACTCCAACTTTGAATTCCTATGCCTAGTTAGGGTCGTCTATGTAGGAAGAGAGCATCACACTGAGCCTCAAATTATTTCTACAAGTTTTCAAATACAATGTCTGCACCAGTCAAAAATTATCATGCAAGAGGAGATAAGAAAACATTATTTAAAATACAGAAAAACCTCAACCCACAAGTGATCCAGACTATGGCAGTGTCAGACACAGGCGGAAAGTAACAAGGCTCAATGTGCTGAGAAATTTTGCACAGAACTAGAAACTATTTTTGTAGAGAGCTACAAAGTATTTATAAAAGCCCAAGCAGCTCTTCAAGGACCAAAAATATAATGACACCATGTTAAATGAATTTAATAGAAAATTATGAAGAGCTGAAAACAGAATTAGCAAGCTGACAGGTTGGTCAGTAGGAATTACCCAGATAACATGATGAAGATGACAGAAACAACACAGGAGAGGCAGAAATGTGGCAAGAAGGTCTCTATTACCTGCAACTGAAGACCCAGACACAAGGAGAAAAATAAAGAAGCAGAGGAAATTATGATAATTTTCCAAAACTAATGAAAGAACTAAAGCCATATGTTCAATCAGCTCCACAAACCCAAACAGGATAATTACAAAAACCCCCACTTACACACAACATCGGAAAATGCAGAAAAACAAGTGAGAAATCAGGCAGAGAGAAAAGATGAGTGATTGCAGAGTGGTGTCAGTAAGAGTTATAGCTGACTGTTTTCTAGAAATGACAGAAGACAGGAGAGAACCAAGTTCTGACTTCAGAACTTCAGAACAGCAGCAACAAAACCAAGAATTTAAATTAAGATTCTAGGAAAAATATATATCAAGAATGAATGTAAAATTAAAAGATGTTGAGTCAAAAATGGACAGAATCCATCAGCATGAAGACCACTCTGAAGGAAAGGCTGAAGGAAGTCCTCCCAGGGGAAGAGAAATGAGTCCAGGTAAGACCTGAGACCAGAAAGAGAAGGGTAAACTTCAAACTTGCAAGCAAATCTACATAGAAGTGTCCACATCGAGTACAAAAAATACACAAAGTAAATGACAATAACACAAGCAGTGAGACAAGGCTACACACAGTCAGAGCATCCTATCATTCCTGTTGTAGCTGGAAACTATTGGTAGGTCAGGGTGCCTGTTGCTTTCTCGAGGGTAATCACTGGCTTAAAAAGAGTACATAATGATGAAGATAATGAGAGTGGAGGATGGAACAAATCTTAACCAGTTTAATAAAAAAGGCAATTTTATAAAGAAAACCTATCTTCCAGATAACAGGGAAGTCATTCACCAAGGAACTGTCAAGCACTGATCATAGAGCAGGTGTGTAACTGGCCCAGAAACCAGTACCTGGTAAGAAGACCCCATATCCCTCATATAGTTGTACTCTGTCTCTTGACCTCTGCCACAGAAGGGTTGTGTTGAACTGTGATGATGGTGTCAGATAATGATATATATGTATTATCTGCAGTACTATAAAGGCAGGGCCCAGGAAGTAGACAAAAGAACATGGGCTTTGAAGTCACAACAAATACAGTTTAGACCCAGTGCAACCATTAAATTACATTGTTTTGTCAGATCTTTTGACAAGAAAGATCTGGAAGAGAAAATGCAGAGTATTTATCATTTTTAAAAGTAAAATGAAACATTATAGTTTTATGACCTTACTCATAATATAGACTTTAAGTGAAATGTAGGCGGTCATATAGTCAGAAATCCCATGGGGTTGGAAGTGGATGAACCCCAGTATAACGAAGACCCGATAAGGAATCAGGTGGTCAAATTCTCCCCAAGAACCCATCCCACATGGTGAATTTCTGAGATATTGGGAGAATGAGAGGGTCCTCAGAGAGACAATGTAAACAGCCCCAACACATCTTGGAGCTCTAAGCTTTGAGAATAAGTGTGTAAGGTTGGTCCTGCTGGTATCTAGTCAGGAATCACTGCCTGAGCTTGTGCGTCCTTCACTCTGGTCTGTCAGAAAAAGCTCTCTCCAGTTCAGGAAAGAGCAAAATCATGATAATCAATGACATGGTGCCTTAACCCACACCTTCCTTGGGAACTCTGAGAGAGTCCATCTAACCGTGGATGGTGTAAGTGATATTCCTGGTGGAGCCTGGCCTATTAATCTTCCCTCATCTTCTCTCATCTTCCTCTGAGCACTTTGCCTCAGTTTCAACGTCTCACTTCATGGGGCCATCAGACAGGGATGGATGGCATCCTGATTTCAATACCACATGTGTGAGGATAGATCCATGAGAGGGCCCTTCTGTTATTCCTTATTATAATTTTTCCAAAAAAACTATCCCAAACAAGAGGCATAAAACTCCATTAAGGAGAGTTTCCAAATGTACTAACCAGGCTCATTATAATGACTAAATCCTGGGGCTTTAGGCTTAGATTAGATTTACTTAGAGGTAAGCACCTGAAACAGAGTAAGTTCTACAAACAATAGAATCACCATCATCATTATTGTCATCATCATCTCTCCCATCCTTGTTCTCCATCAACATCCACACCATCATCACCACCATCTTCATTATCATCACCATCAACACCATCATTATCATCATCATCTTCACCACCATCATCACTATCACCATCACCATCATTATCACCATCATGATCATCATCACTATCACCATTACCGTCATCATCACTATCATGATCACTGCCATCATCACATCACCATCATTACCATCACCACCACTATCACCATCACCATCAACACCATCATCACCACCACGATCATCACATCACCATCATCATCACCATCATGATCATTACCATCAACACCATCATCACCACCACCATCATCACATCACCATCATCGCTATCACCATCACCACCATCGTCACTATCACCATCACTGCCATCATCACATCACCATCATCACCATCACCACCACTATCACCATCACCATCATCACATCACCATCATTACCATCATCATCACATCATCATTCATGCCATCATCACCACCATCGTTATCTATCATCATCATTACTATCATCATTATTCTGGAGCTGGAATATGATTTCTTCCCTCTTTGCTTTTCCAGTCTCCCACACTCCTGAGTGCTCCACCTCAGACCTCTGGAATGAAGTGCACCCAGCTATGCCCATATCAGAGGCACTGGCAAAGTGGCGTGCTCCCCACTGACCACATGAAAATGGCAGGGATGCATGTCAACAGCCACCATGCACTGTGTGAACCAGGCACACCACAGACAAGCCTGGACACACGGCTTTGAGCTCAGTGGACACCGAGCAGGAGGACCCCAGTCCCAGGAAGTGGTATGACCAGATGGCTAAGAATAAAGATTGTGAGAAATTGGCTGCCTGTGATCTTGAGAGCACAACTGACTCATGGCCATGGGGAGCCTTTTTGGAGACTTTCACCTTGATGTTTTGAATAGAGCTCATTGTGATGCATGCCTGTTCTGCTTATTTATAGTGATGAGATAAAGCCCAGGTGAGTTCTTTGGCAGCAGGGAATGCTGCTGTTTTTAATCAAAGCAAATAAAAAGACAATCTCTTTATTGAAAAGATGTATCCTCAAGGCCTTTTACAGACTGCAGATGTGTGCACCTTAATCTTACATTCCTTTGAAAAATGAACGCTCTTGAAAAGCAATCTATATATTCCTAATTTCACAAGGAAATACTTGAATAGTTCTGCCTTTCTGAAACAGAAAAGAAAAGAAAGGGGTAAAAAGTAAGCTGGCTGTGATACAGGAACCATGCCATGTACCAGCTCGAAGGCCACATGCTAGGGGAAAACAAAGTTCAAGGCCACCCAGCCTCCGGCTGCTAAGAAGCAAATTCGATTTTGCAATATAAACATGACAAGTCAAGACAATGACTGAAATATGAGGTTGCAAAGGATGAGCACAGCAGCAGAACCTAGACTCTCCGGGGTGATAGCTGCAGACGTACGTACTGTCAGAAGACACGTCACACCCACAGTGAACGGTGAGGCTGCACGTCACCCAGTGTCCCCTACATAACAACCACAGCTAGTGGGGTGTGTGGATCATCATGCTAAAATGCAATAAAGGACACATCAACCTCCGTGTGGAGGGGTCAGAGTTTGGGGGAGACCAGCATGTGCATGGCCCTGTGTCTCCTGCACGTGGTTTGCATTTGTTTGTCTCCAGCTGAGGCAAAGCCAACTTTGGTCTTGATGGAAATTTTATAGTCAAAAGACTAAGAGAGCCATAGGCTTCCTAGTTTTAACATCATCCAATCTCTTTGTATCATGTAGAAGGAAACTGAGGTCCAGCAAGGTGAGCTAGAGGCTCATTCAGGTGATGGTTCAGGGTTTTTCTTCAGAGTCAAAGTGGGCGTTGTGATGTGCTCTTCTTGGGGAGGCCGATGGCCTGCTCAGTCACATCAGCCCAGAGGCCATGTCCACCCATTTGAACCAGCAGGTGTTTGGCATCTCGGAGTGCCGAAACCACACAGCCATTGGCATGAGAGTCCACAGTCAGTCTGGCTGCCAGAGAGCAGCAGCCCCGGCTTTGGTCCCCTGCCTCCATCTGGCCATCCCATGGATCTGAGCCCATCTACTGCTGCAGGTCTGGCTGCCTCAAAGAGAGTGGGCGGCCCTTGCTGGAAAGGCAAAGGGTCTGTAGCTGAAATGGAAGCTCTCCTAGTGGCTGGGCCAGATGCAGGCACGGGAGCATCCAGAGCTGCCCATTGCCTGGGGAGGCGGGCACATAGCCATTGTGGCTACCAGTGCAGGACCAGAGGCTGTGTGCTTTGCCTCAGCTCTGCTCTTTATTCACTCACAGGAGCCTCAGCTCTGCTCTTCATTCACTCACGGGAGCCTGAGCAGGTCAATTTGCCTCCATCCCAGCTTCCTTACCAGATCAGAAGCCCACCTCCGGGCTCTAGTGAGATGTTCTAATGCAGTGCAGGCATGTGCTCAGGCCATTCCAATGCTGCCTGCCATCACGAGTACTTCACAACTAGTGGCTACTTTTAGGTATTATTATTATGTGTCCGGTCTTGTTTCTCTCTTCTGTTTTTCTTTAGGGAATTCCCTATACACTGGAAATACCGAAGATACAGACACGGAGAAGCTGAAGGCAGAAGCCTTCCCTTACAGAGCACACAGAGGGCCTTCTGTGGCCTAACCTGGTCTGTAGTTTCTGACCCCAACCCCCACAGTGGGCCAAGCCCAGTTCCCAAAAGAGCAGCTCTGTGGGGACAGGGACTCTTTCCCTTGGCCACACACGCTCTGGCTAGGCAGGCAAAGTCAGGACATACAAGCTCCAGGACAGCTTTCACCAAGAGAGGCCCTGGCTAGCGTCAGCATGTCCCCACTAGAAAGAGTTGGACTCTTTCCTCTGAGATTCACCCCATCAAAGGAGGAAACCTAGGCAGGGACCCTCATAATGGATGGGGGTGGGGGACAGGGAAGTGCTGATGCCCAGGCAGGGTAGGGCCTGGGTCAGCATGCTAGAACACAGCACTGGTGGCGTGCAGTGATGGGGGGCTTTGCACTCTGGGGTCCAGCAGGAGCCAGGGTGGGACCCTGTGCACACATAGCACAGTTCAGTCCTCAAATTTGCCAGCTACACCTGAGCCTTAAGATCTTTGCCTCTACTCTTTCCCCTGCCTGGGACACTCCCTCCCACCCCAGACAGCACCATGCCCAGTCTCTGGTCCCTCCCCTTCCTTCAGGGACAGGGGAGCTGGGCAGTCCTGGGGAGGTCTAGCTATCCTCGGGATATATGTTGAGGACACAACTCTCAAGATTTGCCGAGGGGCGGGGATGTGGAAGATATGAGAAATCAGTGGCAATTACTCAGAGTTCCCTGGGCCCTCATAGTGGGCAGAATGGAGCTGCTGGGTTCCATGATATAGATAGCAGGGGACAGGTAGTAAGGGAACACTGAGGGATTACATCTGAACATGTCACATCTAGGACACCCCTTGGACTCACTTGATAGCCAGCCACTTAGAGTTGAAAGTCTGGAGTCAATACATGGGTCATGGCTGGAGGCACAAATTGGGAACCAAAAGTGCATGTATGACATTTAAAATCAGAAGAATGAAGTGACAGCAGAGAAGGGAAGAGGAAATTAAAGCTTGGAAAGCAAGGAGGGGAAGAGAACCCACCTGCCCTAATGGAGGACTGGAGCTCCACCAACCACAAGAGGTGCAGAAAAACAAGCAAGTCCCCTCATTTCAACCACCCTGTGAAGTCTTATTCCTTTTTTAATTTGAGGAAATGGTTTGAGTAACTTGCCTGAGATCACTGAGCTGGAGAGATACTGATTTGGGATTCAAATCCAGGTCCTGCAGACCTGAGACACACTGGCTTTTCTACCACAGTAGAAACTTACTGCTCAATAAAGGATGGTGTATTCTGTATGGATATTATGCCGTGTGTCATAGGCATGGGGTTCCCTTGGCCACTGTATCAGTCACACCACTTCCAACTGCACTGATTTTTGTGGGTTTTCTTTGTCTTTTCCAAAGTGCCTTGTTTACAGTTTTTTAAATTAAATATAAGAAAATGAGTCCAGATGTGTACAGTTAAACAAACATCACAAAGTGATAATCATCAATGAGCTTCTTGTATCTGTGAGTCAATATCCTTCATCAGGAGGACATTTGGGAAATTCTCAGCCATCATGTCTTTGAAGATATCTCTGATCCTCTCTTTTTCCACTGTATATTTTTTCCTGTTTTGTCAAAGATTATTTGCCCATAGAGTTGAGGGTCCATATCTGGGCTCCCTATGCTGTTCCACTGGTCTATGTGTCTGTTTTTATGCCAGTACCATGCTGTCTTGGTGATCACAGCTTTGTAGTAAAGCTTAAAATCAGGTAACGTGATGTCCCAAGTTTTATTTTTGTTTTTCAACATTTCCTTAGCAATTTGGGGTCTCTTCTGATTCCATACAAATTTTATGATTATTTGCTCCATCTCTTTGAAAAATATCAGTGGAATTTTGATTGGGATGGCATTAAAAGTATAGATTGCTCTAGAAAAAAGACAGTCTCTTCAATAAATGGTGCTGGGAAAACAGGACAGCTATACGTAGAAGAATGAAACTCAACCATTCTCTTACACTGTACATAAAGATAAACTCGAAATGGTTAAAAGACCTCAATGTGAGACAGGAATCCATCAGAATCCTAGAGGAGAACATAGGCAGTAACCTCTTTTATATCAGCCACAGCAACTTCTTACAAGATATGTCTCCAAAGGCAAAGGAAACAAAAGTGAAAATGAACATTTGGGACTTCATCAAGATCAAAAGCTTCTGCACAGCAAAGGAAACAGTCAACAAAACAAAGAGGCAACCCACGGAATGGGAGAAGATATTTGCAAATGACAGTACAGACAAAAGGTTGATATCCAGGATCTATAAAGAACTCCTCAAACTCAACACACACAAAACAGATAATCATATCAAAAAATGGGCAGAAGATATTTACAGACACTTCTCCAATGAAGACATGCAAATGGCTATCAGACACATGAAGAAATGTTCACCATCACTAGCCATCAGGGAGATTCAAATTAAAACCACATTGAGATATCACCTTACACCAGTTAGAATGGCCAAAATTAACAAGACAGGAAACAACATGTGTTGGAGGGGATGTGGAGAAAGGGGAACCCTCTTACACTGTTGGTGGGAATGCAAGTTGGTGCAGCCTCTTTGAAGAACAGTGTGGAGATTCCTCGAGAAATTAAAAATAGAGCTTCCCTATGACCCTGCCATTGCACTACTGGGTATTTGCCCCAAAGATACAGATGTAGTGAACAGAAGGGCCATCTGTACCCCAATGTTTATAGCAGCAATGGCCACGGTCGCCAAACTGTGGAAAGAACCAAGATGCCCTTCAAGGACGAATGGATAAGGAAGATGTGGTCCATATACACTATGGAGTATGATGCCTCCATCAGAAAGGACGAATACCCAACTTTTGTTGCAACACAGACGGGACTGGAGGAGATGATGCTGAGTGAAATAAGTCAAGCAGAGAGAGTCAGTTATCATATGGTTTCACTTATTTGTGGAGCATAACAAATAGCATGGAGGACAAGGGGAGATGGAGAGGAGAAGGGAGTTGGGGTAAATTGGAAGGGGAGGTGAACCATGAGAGACCATGGACTCTGAAAAACAATCTGAGGGGTTTGAAGGGGCGGGGGATGGGAGGTTGGAGAACAAGGTGGTGGGTATTAGAGAGGGCACAGATTGCACGGAGCACTGGGTGTGGTGCAAAAACAATAAATACTGTTACACTGAAAAGAAATAAAAAATTTAAAAAAATAAATAAAAGGAAAAAAAAGATATCTCTGATCCCTTCTCTGTTTTCTCACCTTTGGGCTGTCGATCCTACGAACATCCAACCTTTTCATTCTGCTGCTCTGCCCGTTCTTTGCCATATTTCCCATCCCTTCCTCTTTCTGTGATTCAGTCTGGATATTTTCCTTCTCCTACCTCTGGTTCTCGGGAAAAACCTGACTTTTGATTCTTGAACATACTCATCACAATTATTTTAAGTCCGTGTCTGCTGATTCCAGTGTCTGGGTTTGGTTTGGTTCCTATTGTCTGGCTGATTTGTCTCACCCTGCTTGTTTCCATTACACTAGCATTCTGTGGGGAAGACTACCTCTCACCTTGGCCTAGTGGTCAGGGTTGGGAGAATGTGCAGTGGGGCTCCTTCCAAAGACCTAAATGGTTTCTGACTTAGTCCTTCTCTTACATACGATCTTGTAAGATTCTCACCTGAAAGTCTGGGATAATTCCAAGGACTTCTTCAGGAAGGTGTCTGAGATCCTGTTTCTGTCCTCCGAGGCCCAAGAGACTGTTGAGAGCTCAGCAACCCCTCCGACGTTTGGTTACTACAGTATCTTCAGGGTAGAGTGGCGCCTGACCTTAGGGTTTTTCAGCAGTCGTCATCCTGCCAGGGTCCTGGACCTCAAATCCTGTGGCCTTGAAATGGCCACAACCACAAACAGACTGGTCTCTTTCCTTTCTTCTGTGTTCAGTTTTTTTTACCGTTTTGGATGAAAAGGTTGGTCTGCATTATCTAGACTTCATCACCAGAAATAGAAGTCTTTTCTTAGTTGCTTATAGCAGGTTCACAAGGGTCCTTTTAGCTTCATAGTCCATCAGCATGGCAGAGTCCTAGAAAGACACAGTTCACTGGGCTGTCCCCACAGGTACAAACACAAATGACTTTATATAGTGCATTAAGCACACTCATTCAAGTAACCTCCTTAATGAAGCTTCTTTTTCCCCCCTGCCTCCTTTTGTGTCAGAAGGGGCTTAAAGAGTTCATTTCTTATGAAATTAGTAAATCTCTGTTGGGTTTCAGCATGTTGTGCTCTTAGAAACTGTCCACATCTCATTAAAACATGTGGGTTATAAGTTTCCAAGTAGCAGTTGGGGCAGGATACAGTGTTTCAGGATGGACAACCTAACCTCAAACTTAATAAATATATTTTCAGGGGGAATAAGGAACTCTAATTAAGAAGAAAATGACAGATCAGAGAAAATAGCATCAGGCAAGTCTATCCTACATAGCCTAATTTATTATCCATTTCTTCTTCAGACACAGCATGCAGGATGAGAGCCAGTAATTAGTTTGAGCTGAAGCCCTGCTCACAGTCTGCCTTTGTGTATCCCCCAGACTCTGGGCCTTGTTACACTTGGGACCCCATCTCAAAGCCTGAGGCACGAGGGCTGGGCAAGGAGGCACAGAAGGGGAGCTCACTGTACGGAGTAGAGATGGGGTTGGGGGAGCTGCCCCCGTACAAATGGGCAAAGATGTCCTCCCAGATGCAGGTGGGAAAGGCGGGGAGAAGGGCCCACACACCCCTTGCCTTATCACTATTTTAGGTCACTTAGAAAACATACTCCCTAAAAACCTTTATCTCCTGTTCCAAAGCTTACCAATGACCACCGTGTTGAGAAACATTCTGAGGTGGAATCCAGGTCAATGACAAAGGACACTAAGTGTCAGGCTTGCAGGGCACAGGTGTTTCTGTATTTGCCACTTCTCCCATTAAAATGTGTGCAACGACCATTACTCCAGACTTGCTGTGGTATGTGAGGGTGCATCATTATTTTTTCTCTTGTTTCTAAATCAACCTCATGATATAGGTAAGGCAGGTATCATAAATCCTATTTACAAGTAAGAAAGCTGCAATATGGAATGTCCCAGGATTTGACCACATTACCTCCAGCTCCTTACTGACTGTTGCTCCCAGTTCTGTTCCACTTTCCACCGTCGCAAGGAAGACAGCAGGTGCCTGATGACCAGGCATCACATTGGGAAAAAAAAAAAAAAAAGGATCAGGCAAAGATATTCACAACTTTGGTCTCAAAGAACATAGGAAATATTCTCTAAATAGCAAATGAGTCTATCCTTTCATTTTTTAAAAGGTTTATTTATTTATTTGAAAGAGAGCAAGAGGGGAGAGAGGGCACACATGTGGGAGGGACAAAGGAAGAGGGAGAAGCAGACCCCCTGCTGCGCAGGAGCCCCACATGGGGCTGCATCTCACAGCCCTGAGATGCTGACCTGAGCAGAAATCGGGAGTCAGAAGCTCCATCAGTGGAGTCGCCAGGCATCCCCTGCCTAGTCATGCCAACAAATGAAACACATAATTCAGAATTTATTATAAAACATAATTAAAATATAAAATTATGAATGATCATGAATATCATCTTTTTTCTTATCACTGATGGAAGACCACACATGGTTAATGCTCCAAACATAGAAAATACAAAAAATGCCTTTAGGATTTAAAACTTTAGGTGCTAGTCATTGTGAATCCCCCAAAACAAGGCAGGAAAACCGCAGTTCAATTCATTAAAATCAATATTTAATTGGACCATATGTAAAATGCATAGAATATACTAGAATATAATCTCATATGGATTGGATAAGTAAGTGTACCAATGACTGTAATCTCAGACAAGACATGATACACGATGTTGGAGAGACACGGGGGAAATGCCAGGGAGGTCATGGAATCAGGAGATGTGGGAATAAGCATTCAGAATGATGGCTAAAGGAGCATGAATTTCATTTTTATAAATATTTTAAATTTACTTTCAAATTCAAGAAGGAAAGAGGGAGAGAAGTATTTCTTTCAATTCTGTGGATTTAGTCCTCTCCTATTTTTTTTTTTTTCCCTCTCCTGGAGTCCTTAGATGGATATGAACAAACCAGGCTGCTAATTATTCATGTTTATGCCCAGGAACCTTTGTAGGATTGTATATAATAAGCATCCAGTAATAAACCAATTTTTCTCGGGACTCATGGCATGGCTTTTAATTTCTTAAAAGATCTTACAGATCTTCAAAGGTTAATAAAAGGGAAAACGGTGTCTATAACTGAACCATAGAAACCAAGAATTTGGTGTGATTCCTTCACCTTAAATAGAAATATCTTTAGACTATTCAACATGGAATATTATTACTTTATTTTGTAGCTCTCCTAGAAAAAAGATATGAGAACCCCTAGCGTCTGGTGTTCTGACACTAAAGCCCCTTTGAGTTGTGAGCTGCTCTCTGAAGGCTGGGCACACTTGCACCAGACACATGGGGAGAGACCACAGAGCGGCATGACAGATCCACGGGCAGGCCTCCACAGCGGCATCTCTGTGCTGTTGTCTCCCCTCAGACTGTCCCCTCAAGTCAGGCAGGCCTGTGACTGCGTCAGTCAGTCGATACTGTGGAAGCAACACCGCCTGACTTTGGAAGGAAGGTCACAGAAGTCAGGCAGCCTCCACGTGGCCTCATGGAGAGCCACTGCGCCAGCCCTCTCCTCACTGTCCAGTCAGAGCCCAGCCTTCAAGCCACCGCAGTGCAGGCACAGGATGTCTCAGTGAAGAAGCTGCCAGATGCGCCCTGTCCCCCAACTCAGGTCACCCCAGCCATTCGAGTCTTTCCAGATGAGACCCCAGACCTTCTACACCCTGTAGAGACTCCAGCCCCGCGGGATCTGTGAACATGATGGATGGCTGCTGCTTTAGGCCACTAAGCTGCGGGTTCTTTGTTACACAGCACTCGTAGCTCCTGCACCCGCCACGGTTCTGGCCACATCACTGCAACGTGTGCGGTGTCCGCGTCACAGTCCTTCTCTTTCCTGAGCTCATGGTCTCTGTCCGTCCTTACGTCACTTTCCCTTCTTACCACTTACCCAGTTGTCACTATATTTCTCACGGTCATATCTTGGTGCATTTACTTCCATTTTTAAAGATTTTATGTATTTATTTATTTATGTGCTTACTTATTTACTTATTTTCTAGAGGGGAGAGAAAGCACATGAGAGCAGGGAGAGAGGCAGAGAGAGAAGCTCAAACAGACTCTACACCAAGTGTGGTACTCAACTCGGGGTTCGATCTCATGACCCTGAAAACATGACCTGAGCTGAAATCAAAAGTCAGTCGCTTAACCAACGGAGTCACTCAGGTACCCTTATTTCCATTTTTAAAACCAGCCCAATATTTCGTGTAGATTTTTTTTTTCCATTGTATGCACTAAGGGGTGATTCTATCATGAATAGCTTTGTGTGTGATTTTGTGCTTGAGTGTGGGATTGGTTTTATAAGACAGACTTTCAGAAGTCCAATTACTAGGTTAAAGAGGATTAATGACTTAAGGCTCTGGAGGCATCCTGTCAGATTTATTTTCAAAGAGTTGTAACGATTTAGGATGACACCAATAATATATGAGCATGTCCGTATGGCTGTACCCTCACCAGCTAAATTAAGTTTTAAAATTAAGAAAAATATTAATCTGAAGCATAACATGCACTGATTAATTTCTCTCCCCAACACGTAGACCTGGAAGAACACGAGCAGCTAGAACAATAGGCACGTTGCCGTGTGGGCGGAAAACCAGATGAAGCAGGATTTGGAAGTGAGAAAATGAAACAAACAAACAGAAATCGTAGCTGTCAGACCTGAGGGAGCCCGGGAAGGCAAGAGGGAAAAATGCAGCAGGAGGGATCCTCAGAGCCTGGCCAAACCTCGGTGCACAGAAAGGGAGAGACAGAAAGAGAGAGCACTAAGCAGCTGGGGGCACCATGTGTCTGGTGGGTTTCTGAGGCTCCATGAAAGTCGCTGGGGCTGAGTGTCGGGGCATATGCTGGAGGCGACTCGGTGTCAGTGGGGTTTTCAGGACTGCGGGCTCTGCGGAGCAGACCACGTATTGGAGACACCCAGACAAGGGTTCTTAAGAGAAGGAGGGAAAAAAGTGCTGACCCCTGGCGTCCCTAGAATGGAATTCCCTCCCTGTTCATCACCCTGTGGTTTCGTCCGAGGGCAACTAGATGTTAGAACACAAGGTTTAGACAAATAGCATTAGGGAAAAAATTACAAGAAAAAAATAACAATTTGGAATGCGAGTGCCTTTGGCCCAAAATTTGATTCAAATACTCTTACCATTGTTTTCCAGCTAACAGCTCGCCTCCTTGCAGATGAGGGCTGCTCCTAGAATGAAGACGTTTATGAGATTATTCACAATGGCATTCTAAGGAGGATGTTTCTTGAAATCCCACTGTTTCACGGTCAGCGTGCTATGCTGTCCTATTTTTTACCGGATACCAAGGGTTTGTGATTTAAAAAAAAAAAAAAAAAAAATCTGGTCTATGGGAGCTGGGTTGTGGCAGTAGCACATTATGGAAATCAATACCTGCTTAAGATGCATCACGCCATTGCAGCTGATGCCGTAGCTACCCTGTTTTCCAAGAACAATATGAAATAAACTGCCAATTAAGCCTCCTCAACAGGAGGGGAACAACAGCACAGTCCCTTCTTCCGGGCTCTGCCTGGTGCTGCCGTCCAGCGCCCGGTAATTCGGGACTCCTGCACTTGCAGAAAGAAATGCATCTTCCCCCAGATCACATTCACCTGCAAGGCACAGACATCTCATGTATACAAAATAATCAAAAGTTGGTTTTCTGCATGGCCAGGAAATGGGTAAATTAAATATTCTAGTTTATGATGTGAGCTCTATTTATAGATCAGGTGTGTGCGGATGGTCCATGACCAAAGGTCACTTATATTTGTATACTGACCTGTGGTATGCATGGTAATTTCCTGTGCAGTATCCCATTTCGTTAGCATGATTTGACAAAAACAAAACAATGCTAAACTAAACTAAACTAAACTGTTAATGTCTCCACTTTTCAAAACTCTGGTCCTGGATGGGTCTTGCCTCCATGCGGACAGCCAGTGAAAAGGGCAGAAATCATACTAGCACCAAAGAATGTGCTTTCAAATATGTGTTCTCCTGTGTACTTGAGCCGTGAGGCCCTTCACCACACCTGGGCCCCCAGACTCCCACCACGCCTGGGCCCTGAGATTCTAGCCTCACCTGGGTCTTTAGACCACCAGGCCTGAGCCCGAGTGGACTCCAGCCTCAGCATGGATTCTGGGTTCTGCCTGAAAGCCCACCTGGGTCCTGCAGCCCTCACCCACTTCTCCATTATAATTATCAGGTGCCCCTATGGGCTCTACCACCTGTAGTTTTCACGGTGAACCTAACACGGGCCCATGATGAATAAAAGAACTTTTAAGGTCCCAGGGGGTCTGAGGACAACCTTCGACATCATTTTCTGGAGAACTCTCTGGTTTACATGGACACTCCTAATGGAACAGAAAGTCCTCTCTCTCAGTCCAGAGCTTTTTGCAGAGATGACTGGTGTTATCCAACCAGCTTCCTGCTCAGGTAGAGAGCATTCATTGTTGGGGAAGCATTGGTTGCCTTTGTGGGCCTTTGAAAAGAAGGGGAAACAACATAGTGGCTTTGAATGCTGTTTGGTAGGAACTCTGGGAGGTGCTGACTGGCGCCAGGCTCCCAGCTGGTCCTTCAAGGGGCCGTTAGAGCATCTCTCCCAGCACCTCAGCAGACTTGCACTGTAGGACCAGAAATGTGACCACATATGGAAGGGGCAGCAGGACAAAGGACAGAGCAGCAGGGTGGTTTCAATCCAGAGTCCCCTTCTTGGAGCTGGGCAGCCTTTGGTGATGTGTCCAATTGGGGTCTTGAAAAGCAGACCTAGACAAGGAAGGGTGTGCATGTGATAGGAGGAAGGCCATGTGCAAAACAGTGCCAGGGTCAAAGCTGGACAAGGACAAGAAGGAAGCCAAGCGAGGGGTGATGTCCACAGCGTCCTTCAAGTGCAGTTCAGCTGACCCCACAGGGAGCTCTGGTGTGAGCTCTGCCTTCTCAAAAAAGGCAGCCAGTGCCAGGCGCCCACACGCAGGGACACAGTCAGCAGTCACCTCTAAACTCCCAGCACTTCTGCTCTGTGCAGAAGGGAGGACGGGTCCAGCAGCCCAGGTCAGAGCCTCGAGGAAGAGCCCAGCTGCTCGCACTGAATGGGCAGGGAGAGGGGAGCAGACCGGCACCAAACAGACGGGTCCCCTGACGACTCACTGCTGAGTTTCTGGGACTAATCCCACGGCTTCTCTGCATCCCTCCCATTCATCACCTGCCTTTCGCGGAGCCTCCTGCTGCCACCTCTCCAAACCGCCGAGCACTTGACTTTGCCTGAGCCACAAGGCACCTCCAGATCCCCCTGGAGCCTTAGCAGACTGCCCAGAGCATGGCACTTCTCCAACGCCATCACCACTGACTTCCTCCCAGCTCTGGCACCACCACCACTTCCCAAACTGGTCAAGATACCAACACATGGGATCTGCACCCCAGCAGTTGTCCCGGGGACATGCAATCTCATCAACTTGGGGGATGTTTGCCAGTATGAGTCAGGATAAAAAAGACCACAACTTTCTCCTCTTTTCTCCTTCCTGTGGTGGTTTTGCCTGGAGCCATCCTGCAGAGCAGGTTCTCCTGTGCACACCTAACTGGCCGTGGCTCTCCCTGGCTCCACTTCCCACCTGCTGTGAACTGAATGTGTTCCCCCAATTCATACGCTGAAGCCTAAACCCAGTGAGATGGTGTATGGAGATGGGCTCCTCAAGAGGTAACGAGGTCTCCACAAGGTAATAAAGGTGGAACGGGCATGATGGGATTTGTGTCCTCATAAGAGAAGTCACTAGAGGGATCACTTCTGTGCTCTCTCTGACATGCAAGGATGCAGCAAGAAGACGGCAGTCTGCAGACTTGGAGCAGACCTCCCTGAGTTTCCCAGCACCTTGATCTCCAGACTGATAAGAAATAAATATGTCCAGTCTGTGGTCGTTTGTCATGGCAGCCTGAGCAGATGAAAACAGCACCCCTGGTGCCTCACGCTCCTCCCTCACTCCCCAACACACATAATTCAGCAGCACACGATCCTTTCCCCAGGCTCTGCTTTCTGGAGAATGAAGGTTTGGTCTCGAGTATTTCGTTTGTTTGTTTGTTTGTTTGTTTGTTTGTTTAAATAGCGACTGGAAGGCTTGCTGTGAGACTGGAATCAAACGTGAAGAAGCCATCATTTCACATGCATTAGCCACCTCTTGATATGGTGCTAAACTTCCTACAAACAGGATTCTCAGTCCTCAAACAACCTGTGGAGGCAGTCCTGCTTCATGGAGGAGGAAAGTGATGCAGAGAAATTTGCAGAGATTTGGTCAAGGTCAAATTGTGGGGTCAGGGGCTCCCCAGGGCTCCACACTTGCCATTCCAGCCCTGCGACAACACTTTCTTTACCACTCTATGGGATCTGGAAAGCCAGGAGTGGTTAGTAGGTGATGACTTTCCTGCCCCTCCAGCTGTGTTTACCATTATGATAGAACACCAGCTTTCTTTAGTTCAACATTATTTTGTAACATGATCATCCCCAGACGTGTGTTTCTAGCTCTGGAGACCACCATCCGCATGACATCTCCTATAAGCACTGCTACAACATTGGGAATTGAGTCTCAGAAAAAGAAAAATGAATGGACTATTGAAAAGATGCCATAAAATTACTCTGCACAATCCTTATACACGCACAAGTAGCCATTTAATAAATATGTATTCCCGGAAGCTGTGTTATTGCTGAAACTACTCTCGCAGCATATTGATTCTTATTGTAGTACTGAAAAGTTATTCAATTTTATTATATTTGGTTCTTTTTGACTTAATGATTTTGCAAATAACTCTTTGATTCCAGGGAAACAGATGATTTAGAAGTCAACAATCGGAATCGAGTCATGCTTGAGTCCAGAGCCCCTTGTGTTCTTTCTCCGTATTTGCTGCCGTGCACAGCACAAGGGTCGCACATTGAGCCTCTCCTCTCACCTCTTTCCTTTCAGCCATAGAGGAAATGTTTTATCACTCATGGGAAGCCGGCATGGTATGCTACTTCCAGATAGTTGGAGAAATCGATGCCAGCTACTTTCCGTGTTCTTGTGCAGCTTTTAGGCACAAGCCTAGCCCCGGGACCGGTGGAGAGTGGCAGATCGAAGAAGGAAGCGGCCAAGGGTCTTCGTGCCCGAGCGAAGGGCGAAGGGCAGAGTCTGGGCAGTGGGGGAACCTCCTCAGGAAGGCTGCAGGGGGTGAGGCTTCCGTTGTTGAAATGCATGGTACTTGTCCAAGAGTCTGAAGGGAAGGAAATCCCAGATACAGGTAACATGAGCCAAGCCATGGGGGACAGAAGTGTATCCAGCTGATGTTCACAGTGCACAGTGGTGTGTGAGAAGAGGCTGTGGAAGCAAGGGGCCAGTAATGCTGGTTCCCCATGGGCCCACCAAGTAGCCTGGGTGGCAGGTGAGTGGAAGCAGGTGCCCTGTCAACGCAGTAGAATTAGCGTCCTCACGACCAGCAGGGGGAAAATGATTCAAGCCTGGAAGGAGTCTGAGGACTCCCTGTGTGTCATCTCCAAGGTGAGGGGTGCTAGGGGACGGACAGGCTTCCTGGCCTCACCCGAAAGGAGAGGAAGGAGAGGAGCTGGGGCGCCAGGGATAGGACTGAGTGTACCGATCCGGAGAACGGCAAGGTCGCGTCCGTCATGGTCTGAAGCTGGGTGATTTCGTGTCCCTAAGAGGAACTGGGAGATCGGGTACTGTTGAACTGCTTCTTTCTAAGCTCCCAGGCCTTACCTTCCTTCTGCTCTGGAACTGGTGGCCTATCTCAGTTTGGAGGCAACTGTCTTCTTCAACTCTGTGCTGATGACACCCTGTGTCATGGGATACAGTGAGGGCCACAGGCTGCAGCTGGGCCCCCTCATGGGATTCTGCAGTCCACCTGAGCACCCCATGGGAGACAGAATATGGTGTGGCTCTCAAGGGGCAGTGGTGGGACTATGGAAAGGAGCTGCTGCTCCGGGATCAGAAGCAAGGGCCTCCTCATACACCCTAAAGGGAGGGGAGGCGGCGAGAGGCTGTGAGGGTGAGTGGGACTGCCCGCATGCCTTGTGTTGGCGTGGACCAGGGTGACAGGGTGCAGGCGGGGTCGACAAAGCTCCCATACCCATCCACTCCGTGGTTCCCGTCACAGTCAAGCACTTAAGCCTGTGACGAATGTGAGAACCGACGTTCTCCCACCCGGTGTACTCATCTAGGATAACCCACAATGCACTGCTCTCAGAAGAAAGGAGCACCTGGTGACTGAAACCCTTGCAGCCTCGAGACGGAGAGATTATAGTTCAACCAGTTTTCAGCCAACCTCCACTTTTCACTGAGGAAATAATGCACAGGTGCATCGTGAAGGAGTTTGTGACCAGCAATTACGCACACTGTTTTAGGGAATCTGGATTCAGAAATATGAAGGCCCCTTTCTCCAAAAATGCCAGCCTGAAGATCCCCTTGTCAATCACTTCAAGAACGTTTCCTTCCAAATAAATCACTTTTCACACTAGGTGACCTGCTTCCTCCAAAATGGGATGCTGTGCTGGTGTGTTAGTGTGGGTTCTCCAGAGGCACAGACCAATAGGACATTAGTAATGAATACATCATTTTCCTCTCTCTGGAGAACCCTGATATCACGGATGGATGGATAGATGATAGGTAGATAGATCTTTATAAATCCATAGATACATAGATAGATTCTCTCTATAATTCTACCTATCTACCTATTTATATAATATCAGTCCAGGTTCTTTAGAGACAGAGGACCAATAAGACATATATTAGGAATATGTAGTTCTGTGTCTCTGGAGAACCCTGACTAATGCACTGTAGGTAGATAAGAAAAAGACAGCAGATACATATTAGTTTCAGACATATGTAGATATGCTATCTCTATATAGCTATACAGCTATTTATGTGAATAGATACGGAGAGATTCTGTCTGCCTATATACATATCTAAACCTATATATCAGGATGCCTGGGTGGCTCAGTGGGTTAATCCTCTGCCTTTGGCTCAGGTCATGATCTCAGGGTCCTGGAATCGAGCCCTGCATCAGACTCTCTGCTCAGTGGGGAGCCTGCTTCCCCCTCTCTCTCTGCCTGCCTCTGTCAAATAAATAAATAAAATATTTTGGAAAAAAAACTATATATCTATGGTAGATGTTAATCACATTTGGAAAGTTCCTTCACAGCAACATCTGTTGGACCAAACATCTGAGCGCCACAGCCCCGCCAAACCGTATAGTATAGAGCTAACCAACCTAGCTGGCATGGATTTCCTTCCCTCTAGAACTTCCACGGGGCAGGAACAGTCATCCTTTCCCAGAGAACACGCACGCCCCTGAGTCCATCAGCCCTACATGAGGAAGCAAAGAGAGCTGAGGTGATAGGAAACCAGGGAGGGTGGAGGACCTGGGGGAGGACAGGTAGAGCCAGCTCTTCTCGGGGTGTTCTCAAGATCTGCTCCTTTCTCCCCACAAGAAATCTCCCTGAAGTCCACTTCACATTTCAGCTTTGCTCTCTCAGCCTCAGGGGTAGCAATAGTACCCAATTTCACACCAGGAAAAACCATTTTTAATGGATTTTACACACACTGAAATGCTCAGATGTCAAGTGAACTATTCCATGAGGTGCTGTGAATATCCACTGAGGCACACAGCACTTCGCTGAGCAGAAAGTTGTCTTGCTCCTTCCCCAGATAATTCCTCAGTCTTTGAGGCAAGCACTGGTCTGATTTCTACCACCACAGGTCTCTTTTGCTTATTCTGGCAATTTGTATCTATGGAATTACACAGGTTATATATTTTTGTGTTTTGTTTTTCACTCAGCCTATTATTTTTGAGACACATAGTGTGTGCATGTGTAGTTCATTTCTTCTCATTGCTGAATAATATTCAACTGTGTGAACAAAGCATGGCTTATCCATTCTGTGGATCAATAATTCAGGTGTGACTACTATAAATATCCTATTAAGGGCTTTTCTTGGACACACACGTTTATTTTGTACAAACACCTAAGAGTGGGATTACCGTGTCATAGGAACTGACAGTTTGAGAAAGTGGTCATATTCCTGCCGAAAACATGCGAGAGTTCTGGTGTCCTTTATCTCTTCCAGTCTCTGCTGTGGTCGACCCTATGCGTTCAGACATTCTGGCACAGCATGTACATCATTAATACCATCACATCATATCATAGCCAATATTGCATTGGGTTTCTAATGTCTGATTTTCTTGATGATTAATAAAGCTGAATACTTTTTCATGTGCTTATTAACCATTGTGTGTGTGTGTGTGTGTGTGTGTGTGTGTGTGTGTGTGTGTGAAGTGATTATTTGCCTTTAACACTTCGACACTGTGTTGCCTTATTATTGAATTCAGGAGGTCTTTATATATTCTAGATACAAACACGTTGTCTTGTGAATATATCCTCACAGTCTATGACTTGCTCGTTTCTTTTCTTTTCTTTTAGTTTAGTTTATTGATAGTGTTTAACTTTTTTTTTATTTTTTTGGGGGGGTGATTTTTTTATTTAATTTCTTTTCAGTGTAACAGAAGTCATTGTTTATGCACCACACCCAGTGCTCCATGCAATACACGCCCTCCATAATACCTACCACCAGGCTCCCCCAACCTCCCACCCCCTGCCCCTTCAAAACCCTCAAATTGTTTTTCAGAGTCCATAGTCTCTCATGGTTCATCTCCCCCTCCAATTTCCCTCAACTTCCTTCTCCTCTCCATCACGCCGTGTCCTCCGTGTTATTCCTTGTGCTCCACAAATAAGCGAAACCATATAATATTTGACTCTCTCTGCTTGACTTATTTCACTCAGCATCATCTCTTCCAGTCCCGTCCATGTTGCTACAAAAGTTGGGTATTCGTCCTTTCTGATGGAGGCATAATACTCCATAGTGTATATGGACCACATCTTCCTTATCCATTTGTCCGTTGAAGGGCATCTTGGTTCTTTCCACAGTTTGGCGACCGTGGCCATTGCTGCTATAAACATTGGGGTACAGATGGACCAACTTGAATTCACACCAACAATGTAAGAGAGTTCCTCTTTCTCCACATCCTCGCCAACACATGTTGTTTCCTGTCTTGCTAATTTTGGCCATTCTAACTGGTGTAAGGAGGTATCTCAATGTGGCTTTAATTTGAATCTCCCTGA
Organism: Mustela lutreola; assembly: GCF_030435805.1. Lineage (NCBI taxonomy): Eukaryota > Metazoa > Chordata > Mammalia > Carnivora > Mustelidae > Mustela > Mustela lutreola. The sequence continues at coordinate 3,961,017 of NC_081294.1, read as the reverse complement.
TAGCTAGTGATGATGAACAGTTTTTCATGTGTCTGATAGCCATTTGTATGTCTTCATTGGAGAAGTGTCTGTTCATGTCTTCTGCCCATTTTTTGGCATGATTATTGGTTTTGTGTGTGTTGCGTTTGAGAAGTTCTTTATAGATCTTGGATATCAGCCCTTTGTCTGGAGTGTCATTTGTGATTATCGTGGGTTGCCTCTTTGTTTTGTTGACTGTTTCCTTTGCTGTGCAGAAGCGTTTGATCCTGATGAAGTCCCAAAAGTTCATTTTCGCTTTTGTTTCCTTTGCCTTTGGAGACATCTCTTGTAAGAAGTTGCTGTGGCTGATATGAAAGAGGTTACTGCCTATGTTTTCCTCTAGGATTTTGATGGATTCCTGTCTCACGTTGAGGTCTTTTATCCATTTTGAGTTTATCTTTGTATACGGTGTAAGAGAATGGTCGTGTTTCATTCTTCTACATACAGCTGTCCAGTTTTCCCAGCACCATTTATTGAAGAGACTGTCTTTTTTTTCAGTTTTATGAAGTTTAATTTACCAGTTTTCAAATTTTATGAACTCGCCTTTTGTCTTATAAGAAATCTTAATTTATCCTAAGCTCAAAAATATGGCCTTCTATGTTTTCCTTTTTTCTTGTTTGAGCCTTTACATTTTACAAAATCTCAAATAGGATTTTGTTTGGAGTGAATTTGTGATTGAGGTTTCTTTTTTAAAAAATGTACCTCATGCAGTGGCACCTGGGTGGCTCAGTCAGTTGAGCATCTGACTCTTGATTTTGGCTCAGGTCATGATCTCAGGATGGTTAGATCTAGCCCCGCTTCAAGCTCTGTGCTGAATGTGGAGCCTGCTTGGATTCTCTCTCTCCCCCTCTCCTTCTCCCTATCCCTCTGTGCTCTCGCTCTCTCTCTCTCAAAAATAAAATAAAATAAAATAAAATAAAATAAAATAAAATAAAATAAAATAAAAGGATCTTGTGCAAAGCACATTTAAAAAACTGAAATACAAGGTATTAATATAGAGCAATTAATATTCTCTTTCATCAATTTGGCAATTAGCAAAGATGTTGACAACTGGCTTTCATACGCCTGGGGGCATTAGATGGTCCACTGAGGTCTGCCTGCCCTTCTTGTCTGTCCAGCTTCTCTTGAGTGCCACTCAGACCTACCAACCACACTTGTTTATCACTGTCTGTCTCCTTGTCATCAAAAGAATGTTTTCTTCCATCCTTCCATTGTTTAGCACAGTGCACAGACTGGCAGTCTCCAGATGATTCACCTCCCCTGATTTCTTCCTCCGTCTACTTGGAACACACATGCACACTTAAAACGTTTCCTATATTTATACAAATATGTACATTTTCTGGTGCTCTTCATTGCTTCCTACAGATTTGGAATTGGAGTTGACATATTTCTTTAGCCTGAAAAAATTATTTTAGTGTCTCTTAGGGAAATTTAATAGAAAGAAATACGCTTAGTTTTATCGTCTCAAAATGTATTTTGCTCCAATTTTTAAGTTTCTTTTTATTTTGAGAGAATATTTGCTCCACAGGTAATTTTAAGAAACAGGGAGATCCCATGTATGCTTTACTCAATTTCTTTCAACGATAACATCTTACCAAAGCTGTCTACACTACCACAGCCAGGATATTGATACTGGTTTGGTCAAGATACAGAACGTCCATCCTATAAGAATCTACTATGGCATTCTCTGTAGTAACACCTCACACTCTCCATCCCCTAAACCACTAATCTGTGTCCCATTTCTGTAATGTTGCCATTTCATGAATGAAACTATAGGATGTAACAATTTGAGATTGCCTTCGCTTCATTTTTTAAGCCTATTTTTCAGGATATAGAATTTCAGGATATAGAATTTTCAGGATATAGATACAGTTGATAGTCGTGTGTGTGTGTGTGTGTGTGTGTATGTGTGTGTGTGTGTATCCTCTGTATTTTTCCTGATTGGCTTTTTCTGAGAATTTTGGAATTGTTGGTTGATGTCTTTCATCAATTTTAGACCATTCAGAGCAAATATTTCATTAATTACTTATTGTTTCTTATTCTCTTTTCTCCTTAAATTTCAGTTACATACTTGCTGGACCATTTGATATTATCCCACAAATTAAAACACTCTTATCTAATCTGTTGTGTGTGTGTGTGTATAATTTTTTTTCCTTTTTATATTTTTGTTTGGATACTTCCAAGTGACCTGTCCTCAAGTTTACTGATTATTTCCTCTGCTGAGTCACTCTGTTATTAAACCCAATAAAATATTTATTTCTGATTTGCTATTTCTTATTTCTACTGGATTCATTTTTATAGTTTCTATGTGTCTGCTAAAATTCACCATCTTTTCATAGCTATTGTATACTTTTCCTAGTAGACCATTTAGCATATTTCTAGTTATTTTAAAGTTTTTGTCAAATAATTCCAATATCTAGGCCACTTATGGGTCTACTTCTATTTACCATTTCTTTTCTTGATTATTATATATGAGAACAGTAGAGACTGAAGTAAGTAATATTCCCCTTTAGGCACTTCTCTTTTGGTTTAAAGCCACTGGCTTGGAGCAACCAAGTAAATGGTTCGTTTTACAGTTAAGCTACCTCTGAGCTTCTTGGCAAGTTTAGTTAATTCACCACTATCTTCAATTATTTTGAGACTGGGCTTAGGATTTTCTATTCTGCAGTGCTTGGGGTCTGGGCAGCAGCAAGACTTCCCAAATTTTTAATTTACCCAAAACACCAGTTTTCCACACCATGAGATCTTTCTGGTTTGTAAGTCAACTAATAGGTCTGTACATCGTCAGGGTGCTCTCTTTGCTCTCTGGGGCAGCCGCAGGCCTTGGGGTATGGGCAGAGATCTTGTTCTGCCTGGAGTGGGTGGATGGATGGGTTCTTTCAGCTCTCCCATTCCACATGCAAAACATTCACGGACAGTCCCCCAGGTCTCTTGCTCATGCCCGGCCTTCGGCAGCTGTGCATCCAGGGTGCCTCCGATTCACTTATATCTGTTCTCATGCTCTGCTTCTCCTCTCCTTGGTAGGTGGTTGTCTTGGACTTGGAGGAGGTGCCATGATTGTCAGGGGACATTCTCCAGCTTTCCGTGCAGCTCTGATTCTGAGCACTTGATTAAGGCATGTGGGAAAGACTTGCTCTGTGACTGGGGGGGGGGGTCCTCAGAATTCTAATCTGTTAGCCTTGTGTGACTGTTAAAAGATTGTTAAAATTCATGCCCACTTCTTATCCCCACCTAGGGCAGAATCCTTTTTTCTTATATCTACACCAGGAAGGAGAGTAGCTGTAGGTCTCTTCTCACCTCTGAATACCTTGCCATTTTCTGGAGTTCAGTTCCTGATGGGATTTTTTTTTACATCCTAAACTCTGTGATTGGTTTAGAAAGACTAGGATTTTGCAGGTTATACATCTTGTTTGGATTACTGAGAGTGAGAGACTCTTGGGAGACATCTTCTGAGTCTCTTACCTTCTGTTTTCTACCATTTTTGTTTGAGTTGTCTTCTGTAATTATGTACAGAGCCATCTTAAACCAATATCTCATCATTTGTAATTAATCTGCTTATATCGTGCCTTCTCTAAACCAATATCTCATCATTTGTAATTAATATGCTTATATCCTGCCTTCTGGCTTTATATTTTGAAATATATGTGTATGTCTCTATCTTTGTTTTTAGAAGTTTTACTTTGTTCTTCACATCTGTTGACTGATGAGTCTCCCTAATCTCTTCTCCTGTTATACTTTCATATTCCCATCCAATTTCTTTAAGATACAAAATACCATTATTGCATGTAGCCTAAATCTGAGAAATAAGACATATACAAACTCCATAAATCCAATTAAAAATCTACTTTGTTGTCTCTGGAAGTTCCCACTCATGGGATGGGTTTTATTTTCTCATCTGTTAAGTAATTTCATGGGTATGAGTAAGAATTCGTGTTCCTTGGAAATTGATCTATGGAAATTCTTTAAAGACTGGGCTTAAAAATACCTTTCTTCTATAAGGATTGACATTTAACTCAGGTGCTTTAAGTTCCCAAATAACTAAATTGGGATCGCTGTGAATGAATCTGGAGGGCTAGGGGCCATACAAGTGGTGTACATTCCTGCCCATGTTCACTTGGGTGCAGGATTTGGGGTAGAAATTATCGTGCAAGATACTGGTGTGTGTGCGTGTGCGCACGTGCGTGTGTGTCTGTGTGTTTTCCTTGTTCCAGCCATAACTAGAATTAACCAGGAGTTCCATCCCTACCTTCTCCTTCTGTGGGATTTTTTTCTTGGCTTGACCCAGAGTTTCATCTCTACCTGTGTCCTGGCTTCATGGGACATGGTTGGTTGTCACTGGTGGGCCTCCTGCTCTTCTGGCTCTAGGTCTTGTCATGTTTACCCTTCTCTGCAGCCTGCAAACCTCAACCTGATTGCCGTCTGAGCCTGGCTGACTGCATCCCTTTCTCCCCCAGGCAGATTTGGATCCCACCCTTTGTGGATTTCAGCTTCCTTGTCCTCTCACCTTCAGGAGATTTTCTGATTTTCTGCCACCTCAACTGTGCACTAGGTTTTCATGTTTTATTCAGCATTTTTTAGTTGTGCTCCTTGTCTGCAATTCTGCAGGATTCCCTCTTTATCTTTCACTTCTAGCGGGCTCACCTGACAACTAGTGTGCAAGTCTGTGGTTTCCAGGGGCACTCAGGAGCCATTTCATTCATTCATTCATTCATTCATGCATGCATGCATGCATTCTAGAGAGAGCAGGGAGGGGCAGAGAGAGGAAGAGAATTTTAAGCAGATTCCACACCCATAGTGGAGACCACTGAGGCCTCAAACTTACGACCCTGAGATCAAGACCTGAGCTGAAACCAAGAGTTGGGCGCTTAGCCAACTGAGCCTCGCAGGAACCCTGGGAGCCGTATTTTTAAAGCACACATTGGGATTTGGGTAAGTGTGGGTAACTGTGTGTACTTGTCAGATAAGGCAGCCACACACTCATCCAGATACCCACCTTACAGAGCTTCTGAAGGGGAAAGCCTGCTTCTTTCTCAGTCCACCAGCCCATTTGGATTTTTAAAATATTGGGTTAAAGTGACTTTTATATTAGTTTAAAAGTAAGTCTAAGAGTATCACCACAAACTTACTTTTGGTCAAATTAAATTTCAAACAAGCCTTTATGATTTTTAAAAAATGCTTAACAATCATTTCTAATTTTAAATTAATCATTGGGCAGAAATACACACTTCTAAATGATGACTAGAAATTGTCTGGTGTTAACTGCTCTTAGAGATTTTCAGGAGTGAAAGGTGGAGTAAGTCTGTGCAAGCTCAGTAAAAGGAAGTACATAACCAAATCTGGAACTACAGAGACATGCTGGGTAACAGTGCAATCAGTCTTGGAATTCTTAATATGCCTTCCGTCCTGCAGAGAAGAAACACTTTACGTGTGGGCACAAGCTGGGGGCAGACACAGTGGGCATTAGAAACTGCAGGTTCTTGGGGCAGCTGGGGGTATCAGCCATTTAAGCTTCTGCCTTAGGCTCAGGTCATGATCTCAGGGTCCTGGGATCGAGTCCTGCATTGGGCTCTCTGCTCAGAGAGAAGCCTGCTTTTCCCTCCCCCTCTGCTGCTCCCACTGCTTGTGCTCTCTCTCGCTCTCAGGAGGTTAAATGAAATCTAAGGAAAAAAAGGAAGAAAGGAAGGAAAGGCAGGTTCTAGACTGAAGCCACAGAGACTCGACTCGGACGCCATCTCTGCCTCCCCATGGCTGGGTCTTGGGGCAATGGGGTTGACATTCACCTGCCTCGTGCAGTGCAGTGGCCATCCTGCCTTTTTGGTTGGGGCACATCTGCAGCTCCCTTCTTCCAAGAGACATCAAGAGACAATGGGAGGGTCACCTTGGTGGCTCAGTTGTTGGGCGCCTGCCTTTTGCTCAGGTCATGACCCCAGGATCCTGGGATCAAGCCCTGCATTGGGCTCCCTGCTCAGCGGGAAGCTTGCTTCTCCCTCTCCCACTCACTGTGCTTGTGTTCCCTCTCTCATTGTGTCTCTGTCAAATGAATAACTAAAATCTTTAAAATTAAAAAAGAGAGAGAGAAAGAGAGAATGGGAAAGATCATAAACAAAGTCTGACCTTTCTGACCCCTTATGTTATGCTTTGCTCAGTCCACCTGGTGAAACCCAGGATCTGGGATGCAGGAAACACCTTAACCATGGACACAGACAATTCACAGACCAGCAACAAGTTCCTGCAATTCTGTCTAGGGCTAGCCCGTATCGTCACTAATGTCAAGGAGTCCTAGCCTGCCTGCCCTCAGCTCTGGGAGCAGCTACAGTGATGGCCGTAGCTGAGTTTTAAATGGCCTCAAAGGAAGAAAGAGATATATAACATTCCTTTGTTTTAATAAAAGTAGCTTGCCTTGAAAAACTCCCTACCAAGCAAAAAATTCAAAAGTTTAATCAATTGAAATTAGTGGCACTTAATTACTTTAATAGCTAACAAAGAATATTGTGATATTTGGATATAAACTTGAACATTTAAAGCAAATCTCCCACCCCACCCCCCAAAAATGAGAATCAACAAGAAAACAATAAAGGTAAAAGAAAGCCATCAAAACAACTCCATTCCAATGGTACAAGATTACTAGCTGCAATCACCAGGCCACCAGGACCGTGGAAGAAGACTATCAGAGCTTTAGTGGGCTGTGCTAGTGAGAAGTGATGTCTCCTGAGCTCAGATTCTCAAGATCTGAATGGACATTTTTGGGGGACACCATGCTTTCTATAGAACAGTTTTGAGCCCCACCAAAATCTCTTGGGTGACTCTTAGAAGGATATGACTTAGAGTGTGCACCAGTGATGGCTGCACCAAGACAGAAGACCCATCCCAAGGATGCCAGGAGCCTCGAGAAGTCACCAAAGACTAAAGACATTGTCCCCTCCAACTCCGCCTGAGAAACAGCACGCATCCCTGGCCCTGCTTCCAGCCCCAGGGTTCCAGGGAAGCCGCCTTGGGATTGGGTTAATGGGGAAGAGCTTGGTCTCCAAAGCCCCTTGCTTGAAGCCCTTTTCCAGGCCCTTCAGGAGCCCCGCCGACACCAGCCCCTGCGTCTGTGCTTCTGCAGTAGGTCATCCCCGGAACACACCCGGGGGGCACATCTGGGCTCACCTGCGATATGCATGAGGTCCTTTTTTGTCTATGCCCTTCTGAGCCTGGGACCTTGAGGCTGGGCCCGACTGAGGGGTTCTGCAGGCTGCGGACCAGGTGCAGCGCGCCCCCACCCGGCAGAGCTGGCACCACGCCTGTCACAGACCCCGCCTGCCCCAGATGGTTTTGAAATCCTGTGCAGGAGAGTCTTCTTACTCTAAGATTTTTCTTCTCTCTCTCCTTTCTCCCCACTTGGCCACACTGTGGAACGTGAGTGAAAAGGAATTGCCAGGTAGAGGGCCACATGTAAAAACAAACCATGCACCATAACCTCTCCCCTGTCTCGGGTGCACTGAGAAAACGGGGGTGGGCAGCTGGAGAAAGCCAAAGATAAAGCCACGTGAGCGGACAGTTGCCACTTGTATTTATCTTAATTCGTTTTTTTCAGCGCCAGTGTTTCTATTTAGAAATGAAAGTTATAGGTTTCACAGTTGCACCAGAATCCAGAGAACTCATTTCCTCATCACTAGACAAACAGGCTTAATGAACAAAGACATCTGAAGACATTACTCTGGACGACCGCCACCAGGTCCGGAGCCTGTGTCAGGGCCTGTGTTGGTCCCCTCAAAAATACAAATTTGGAAAGGTCAGGAGTGAGCGCTTTCAAAACTACTTCCCATTCCAGTGCCAGGTAACACACAGATTTCCCAGCTGCAAACAAAGGCTGGCTCTTGGGTGTAGACAGAGGAGAGGTGGTCTGCACAGCCCCTGGGCCTGGGTCTCACCCCTGCTTCCACTGCAAGAGGGCTCCCCAGGGACTGTCCCTGGGGACCCAGCTGGAGACCGCCCTGCACAGGGACTCCTCCCACTTCGTAAAGCAGCTCTTTTGCATTTGAAGGTGGAGGCCAGGGTCCTGTTTGGTTTTCTCAATTGGTCTCTCCCTGGATTCTCCAGAAGAGACAGGACTCTTGAGTACTTGCTGCCACCATGAAGGACCCCAACTCTGCCTTTCTAGAAGTTTCCACACTCATAAGTCTCCAGAATTAGTAAACGCTCTGCAAGAGGCAGGTCCTCCGCACGTGGGGTGTCTCTCTCCCTCTTATCCCCCACACCCCCGGGGTGACGTGCTTGCAGAAGCTCCAGACGAAATCACAAGAACATTGGAGTCATTGATGGGGGCGCCCCCTGCTCTGGGCAGGGCAGCTATGGGGGCTGGCAGCGTTCCGTGGAACACAAGAAACCCCTGTAGGCTAAATGCCTTTTTTTTTTTTTTTAAAGACTACACTTTTTCTCCACAAACTCATTTTTTTTCCAGACGGAGAAGCATTGTTAAAAGACTACAGAGATACAGGTCAGGGGAGCTTTCTGCCTGCGCTGGCACACTCAGCACTTACCCAGTCTTCCTGCCAAAGAAGTTTCTGCAGGTCAGATTCGGGTTGTCCAAACATTGGCAAACAGGACTGTTCATGATTAAAAGAAAACGCGTGCCGGATTATCTCTGCTCATGACTGATGGGCAGGTCGAGGTGGTTTCCAGGTCCCCAGGGACATGTGGGAAAGGTGCAGGGACCAGGCAGAGTGCCTGACATGTGAGGCCTTGGCCATTCTGCCAATGGTTCACTAACCTCTTGTCCCCTTCCATTAGTCCATACGATTGAGGGGCCTTAAATACAGCAGGGAACAAAGCAGGTGTAAACAGATGCTGACTTGGTTAACTCCGCATCATACAACATACTCCTTGCCTCTAGATTCCAACTCCCAAAACATTACTAGGTGTTCATTTTTGAATGATTGTCACAACAGCTTAAATACCATGCCTCAGAAGGCAGAATGGTTCCTTCACTTGGGGTTTGCTACCTATTTATTAGGTTGTTTGCAAGAATCTGACTGGTGTCGGCTTGGACATCAGGCGATCCTAGGAGTCGCCCACCCGAGACAAGGGGTTCAGATGCAGGCGCTGTCTGGGCGAAAGCTGGGTTCAGGCCGCCGCACGCCCCTGCTCACCAGCCTCCCCTTCCGTCAGCGGGCTCCGCAGCGCTCCCCACGCTTCAGGGGGAGCAAGAGCCCCAGTGGGAGCTCCGCATCCTGAGGCCGGAGCAAAGGGACAGCCCTCCAGACCCTCCGGCACCTTCCGCTTCAGAGCGTGCCCACTTCCAACAGCTCAACATGATTCAGTTCTCTTGGTCACCCCAGGCCCTCCCGGCCCCATGCCTTCCACCAAAGGGACAGCTTCCCCAGAGGACCCAGTTCCCCATGGGCAGGAGAATCTGCAGCTCAGCTGTTGGTGACCTCTGGGGTCTGTGGCAGACAGGGAGGACAAGGGCATGTGGCCCCTGACACTGGCCTCAGGACACCACCTGTGGATGTGGAAGGAAGCCCAGGAGCCCAGGCGGGGAGCTGTGGGCCCAGAAAGGAGGGCTGGAGGAACGGGGCTGGAGGGAGACTGACGGGCCAGTGTGTGACCTGCTTTCATTTTTAATTTATGACATGCACACAGTACGAAATCAACATGGAAATTAAATTAAAAATACACCGTATCCCAATTAGACGATTAAAATGGGTCTATAATAATACATATTTACAAGCAGCAACAGGACAATGGAGCGGAGCAGCTCCCGTGAATGCAAAGGCGCGCTGGGCTCAGGGCTTACATACGCGATCCCTAGCTTTCCTTCTCTGAGGCTGTACACTCTTGATTTAGGGCAGATTATCCCCGAGCAGCCAATTAATGACTGTTTGTTAAGAAAAAAATTAACACTCTGAGAGACCCCGCAGACAACTGAGAACAAAGAAGGATGGTTCTCGGGGTGGGAAGAGAGTAACGGGCCTCCTCTTCCTCTCCCGCTGCCCCCACACTGAAGCAGGAGGGGTCAAGGGGGTCTCAGCCGAGTGGCCGGGAGGGCAGAGGTAGCGCCCAGGGACCCCCGCTGCTGGAGCTGTGCACCTGGCCTGCAGGATCGTTCCGCACAACCTGGACAGCTCCACTCTGGGACTCTACGGGTGTGGGGGGAAGTCATGCCCTCTGAGAACCAGGATCTGGGGATTGGTCCACCCGGCGCCCCCCAGGGTCCCCTCCCTGGGCACAGCGCCCTTGGATGGGCTGGGCAGGACCAGCTTTCTGGTCCCGTAGGAGAGTCAGAGGTCCACCTGGGGGAGGCAAGGCTCCAAGTGTGGGCATGGACACGCGGGGGCACGTGTGCCAGGAAGCCCTGGTTGTAGTGTTGTTTGCAAACCCCCAAGGTCCTCCACAGAACGCAGACACTGTCGCTTCCCTGCAGCTGGAGCGCGCCACCTCCCGCTGGCACGTCACTCACAGCTCGGTCGTTGACCACTCCGCACGAACACACTGGCTCAGTGCGGGACCGCTCTGGACCTCACACAAATGACCCCTGCACATAAAGACAACATGTGGCGCCATACATGTAGGTCCCTCCTCGGGAGTCTCGAGGCAGGAACACGAATGGTTTGAAAACCATGAACTGAATTTCTCGGAGAAAGTGCCCGGCAAACAGAAGGATGAAAGGGAGGAAGGCTTTAAGTTAGTGGCTGTGTCTTCCTTCTGAAGCACTTCCCCTGTGTTTCCAGAACATTCCACACTGAAGCCTGTGTGGCTTCTTCAGTCTTCACGAGGCACGGTTAGACGTACACTTCTGGGCTCTCTGCACACTAGGTTCCTGACAATACCGTGCGACACGAGAGGACACATGAGGAATGTGACCTGGAGGAGCGGGGAACGCTCAGTATGGGCAGGCTGGCGTCACACGCCTGGCTAACCGTGGGGGCGCTCACACAGCCTCCCCCCCACAGCGCCACCACTGACGCACCTGGCCGCCTTATTTACTCTTCGTTTTGTCAAAGCATTCCGCTCTAAGATCATTAAAGAACATCCAGAAAAGAACCCAACAAACAGGCAAAATCTGCATTTGCAGTTGGCGGGAGGGGGAGGAGTGCTCCCCAACTCCGCGGTCTCCCACGTTACCTCCACGCGTCCCTCCCGTTCACTGCTGGGGAGAACGCACTCCGCTCAAGGCCCAAGGCGCGCAGAAGGAGGTCTCCCTGGGTGACAGGCCGGGGAGGGTGACGCGCACTCGGCCTGCATCCCAGCGAAGGTGCCCTCTGTGTCCCGGTGGTGCGGTCCATGGGCGAGGCTGCAGCGCCCCCTAATGGCCACGGCGCGACTCTTTCCATTCCCAAGCTCGCACGCAGTCTCCGGCTCTCCACATCCAGGCTGAGCTCCACAGTCACATCCTGTCTTGAGAGAAATGACAGCCTGAAGTATCACCCGCCAGTGGATTTTGTGTTTGGGATGAAAGGCTAGGGCTTTCTCAGGAAAGTTCACGGGCACAGGGCTCAGAAGTGAGCTCAGATCATGGGCCACACTGCTCACTGCCCCTCCTCTCCGGCGCCATCCCGGGGCAGCTCCTCAGGATCCTGCGCCCTTTGTGACCAGCAGCCCAGCCTGGAGCGTGTGGCCCCATGAGAGCGTCATCGCAGGAGCAGAGGAGCAGATGGCCAGGCTTGTCCTGGCTGCTCAGCTTGGGCCACCCAGAGCCCGTGTGCTTCCCGGGCGCCCGGTGGACCCAGCGCTAGGCTAAGGCCTCCCCCATTCACTCCGGCTGCAAGTGCTCACTCACCTGTTGACACGCTCGTTTAAATCCTACACCCCACAGCCCAGGGGTCTGCTTGGATACCAGAAATTCAGTCTAACCGTAGCTTAGAATTGCTTCACAGCCTGAGGGTGCCAGAGCGCTCCAGGGGACGTCGGGTCTGTCCAATAGGCCACAACACCGAACGGACACTGACAAGTGAGCTCCACACACCTGGTGACCAGAGCTCAACAACCAATGGAAAAAGTCTGGGGTTCCCTATCCTCTGCCAATTAAAAACACATAAGCCTACTGAGCTTATAAAACTATGACCAACCCATTCACCAGAAATTCCCCTACAAGCCACCTGCAAACCTAATCTCTTTGCCTTAACATGCTTACCTTTGGGAAATGCTCCCCAAGGTCACTGCCACCCACTGAAGATAAAATGCACTCATCACCTCGCCTGACCCGTGGCACAAGTGGCCGCCTGCCTGCCTCCCCCCCCTTCTTCGCTATGGCCAGGAAACAACCGTCAAGGGACCACACCACTGCCTCCAGCCCCTGCAACTTCAAGTCACAAGGAGGTACTTGTTGGCAAGGTCTTCTCCCTTGTGACTTCACATGTGCATGCACGCGCATACACACACACACACACACACACACATGCACACAGGTACACAGCTTTTAAATAGTCTCCCCACGATGTCAACTCCCCAGCTTCTGCCCGATTTATTCTACCTCCATACTTTTGCCTATAAAAATTATGCTCGTGATTCCTACATCCTGAAAGCACACTTAGTATTTGTGATTCCAACCACCAAACCTGTGCCCATCCCCAACCCCTGGTGCCTAACCCAGTAACCTCGGAGTCTCGACTTCTACTTGGCCCGTTCCCCAGTGCGTGAATTTAGCAGGGAACCTCCAAGATAGATTTGAAACCCACGTACCCTTTGTCTTCTGCGGCCACCCCAGGCTCTCCCCAGACTTCCTAAGCAGTCTTGGTGCCCCTCTTGCCCTGCTCCCATCCTGTGGCCCCAGAACGGCCCTACTAAAATGTGATCTCGCATAGGAGACCTCTGCTCAAACCATCCAACCACCACCAAGCCTGGAGCTGCCCAGGTCCAAAGGATGGCAGTCACCTGCATGACGGACCAAACGCTCGCCTCCTTCAACAGCGTGTCCGGGCTATACCAGCCCCTTCCCGCATGTAACGGGCTCCTCCCCTTCAGAGCCAGTCACCGGTCCAGGACGGTCACTGGTCTCCTCTCAGGGCTGGCTCCCGCCTCCCAGACCCTAGCTCACCTGCTGCCTCCTCAGAGGGACCCTCCTTGCCCAATACACAGAAAGAGAGGAGTCACCCCTACTACTCCTGTGCACAGCTCCACGCTTCCTTCATGCCCTCACTACAATTTCTGACTGCTCATTCACTGGGGTGGGGGGTAGGATTTTCTCTCCCAGCAGGTCACAGGCCCTGGCTTTCTGCTCTCTGGCTCCTCCCAGCGAGGCCCCTAGCGCGAGCACATACTCAGCAAACACTGGAAGAAAGAACAACACACCAACAAAGAGCTTCCAAAGGGCAACGAAGAGTTATTTATAAATCTCAATTATGTTTGTTATAATTACTTTAAAAACACGAGGCAAGAGTAGCAAAATAGTTGTCAAATGTAATTTTTAAAGGGCAGCAGTACTTGTAAGTAAACAAACCCAATCATGGGGGCCAATCAGTATGTAATCATCCGGTTTCCAATGTCACTAAGAGCATCTCAGAGAAACCCGCTAGACAATGGTAATGTAGCATGTTTCTACCACTTGGAATGGCCGTTTTATCTTTGGTTAGAGTGGAGAATTTTCCGTCTTTGGTTAGAGTAGAAGGAATGCCAAAGTGTCACTCTTCACTGATCAGAACAATCATGTGCATGGCTTACTTTTAATTTTTTATTATAAAAAACACATACAAGAATTTTAAGAAATGATGAATATAAGACAAATCAGAACCACGGTGAGTTATTAAACCCATTTTCTATGTACAAATACTAAAATTCCGAAAGTGGAATATCATCAAATGTGAAGCACATCATAGCACGGTCCATATATACACGGCACACACAGAGACCTGCCTGTGCGTCTCTGAATTGTCTATGTACAGGTCGCTGACACAAAGCCTGCAAGTGAACGTCTACTCTTCAGCCCTCCTTGTCCTGATACAGTGACAGTTTGAAGGGCCTGCAGAGATAGGAAGATGATGCACTAGAGCGGGTCTCTAAGGTTCTCTTGGGTTCTCCTCTGACCAGTCGCGCACTATACCTTGAGAAACAATTTGAAGCCCATTTCCAGCTGAGACAGCCGAAGAGTCTTCTAGCTCTTTCTCAGCCAGCTTATTTTTCCCTAGTCAATCATTTCAGCGCAAAGTTCAAAATTAGCCTGGGAACCAAATCACTGCTTTTATATTAAATTCATTATAAAATGCCACTCAATTTTAAAAAGCGACTAAAGGACACTTTCTGCAGCAAAAAAGGGCTAAGTTCAAGTTTTTGTTGTTTGACCAAGACACAATAATACAACCCACATGTCACGGAATCACAACAGCCTTAAGTGAAATGTATGCGGTTCAGGGAAAGGCAGCCCTGCCACGGCTGGCTTCTGTCTCCTCACCAGTGAGGAGAGCCTCTGGGCATTTTCTCTCTTCGATGTCTTTCCTTTTAAAACCTCAGTTTGTGCTCCGCGGGCTGACTCATCTATTTGTACTCGAGATATGTAAAGGCACTTCTCTAGACACCGGGCGCGGGGTGGCTTAGCCGACTTCCTCCGCGCACAGCGAGCTGACTTCCTCCAGGCAGCTGAGCACCGCGGAGGGCACGCTGTGCGCGGTCTCTTGGCGCCAGGCCTCCAGGATCTTGGATATTTCCGCTGGATTGCTGGGACTCAAATCACAGAGCGCGTACACAGCCGCCAGCTGGATGCCCCACGGGATATCTGCAAGGAATTTTCATATCCGTCATTACACAAGAAGATGCTTGTGATTCAAAATGTTCATGCTGTCCTCCACTGAATCACTATTCACATACAGGGCACCCGCTGCCGGCATGAAAAATATGAAAGAAAAGTCCTACAATGAAACAATGGGTGAAGCACACATCTGCAGATGGAAGAAACAGAAGAGCAGCGGAGCAGAAGGGCTGTGGGCAGGCCCCAGTGCTGACCTGGCCCCCAGCCCTGGCAGAGCCAGCACAGGCCATGCGGCCAAAAAGCTCCCAGCCTCGTGTGACCCGCGCCAAAGCTTCCCGGAGCAGCTCTGGAAGGATCACACTCCATTCCAGAGTCTCCATAAAATGTGGATCCCAAAGCATTTGGCAAGTGGTGAGCCCACTGGCTATCCAGTGGGAGTTTTACACGTTGCTCTGAACACGAGGAACGCAGCCCTGCGGGGAGTTTAGCCCGCCCCGCCCCGCACACCACAGTGCACCACCGGAGCAGCAGCCGGGGCCACCGGGCCGCAGCCAGGCCCAAGACCCTGCTGTGAGGGCCTTCTCATTTCGCAGAAGGCTTTTCAGAAGTTATTTAACTAAAATCAGCTAAATTTTAGTTAAATTGTAATTCAAACCACACACCAGAAAACCCACAGCAGCTCCCACGCGGGGCGCACAGGCCGAGTGGCCACAGGCCAATCCCCGCAAGCGCGCGGCAGTGGGGGGCACCGAGCACCGCGCGCAGGAAAGATGCAGATGCTGTGTACAGGAGGAACGCGCGGGACTCAAAAACCACTTCAATCAACAAAGGTTTTACCTTCGTCCCGGGCGTGCTGGATGAACATGCCGATAACAGAGCTGATGTTCTTCACAGCGGACGGGAAGCCCTCCTTCAAGCCCAGCTGGCCTAGGCGACCTGAGGACACAAGGAAACCAAAACGCAAGCCACCTTCAGTGAAGTGTGAACTTCTCGTAAAGCTCTAAAATTCTGGTTTCCTTCCTGTAACACCGTGTACGTGAAGGATCCTGAAGTTCAAATGGGAACATGTTTCTTACATGAAAACAGGTTAAAATGTGAGGCACCAGGACCCCACAGAGCGCCATGTATCTTACTGGGGGCGGTGGGGACCGAGGCGACCAACCACCCCACTCTCACTCACACGCAGGACACAACAGGACCTGGCTGTCTCAGCAAAGGTATCACAAGGAGTGGAACTTGGAAGAAAGACTGGCTGCCGCAGGCTCACTGGGAAATGGTGGACTTCTATGAGGTTCCAGGAAGCTCTGCACAGCTGCCCAGCAGGCCTGGCTTTGGTCTGACCCACAGCCGTTCTGACCCAGCCGAGAAGCACAGCGGCACTTGAGTGTGGTTCGCAGACCCCCAGAGTCCTCAGGGTCAAAACCATTTTCACACCACCAGCACTTTCACTCAGGAGTGACCTGCCTTCTTCCCAGGGCTCAGCCCAGACGGACGGCACGAAAGCCGGGGCCCCAGGGCCTGGGAGCTGCTGGCATGGGGAGGGAACCAGGACGCTCCCCAAGCAACACCCACATCTCCCTGAAAGAATGACTGACTGACTACAGCTCTTCAGACCAAGACAGACACTTTCTCAAAAATGAATAAAGTGAACCTAGTCACTGCAAGGAAATTTATCACTGTTGTCCAAGATAAAATGTGAGCTCTTAAGCAAAACCAGTATTTTGGAAAACCTTCCATCAGCCACCCAGAGCTTGACAGCTTCAAAAATCTGATGAGATCAGTGACGACATTAATGCCTGTTTTCTCGATACTGTTGATATTTGGAAGACCTGTGCAAGTCAGTACTTTCCAAGTGCGCGGAGCAAGTCACAGAATCACGACTGGGCAGAAGGCCACCTCCACGCACTGCGAGAGCCCCAGGCCGCTCAGTGGAGACTCCCTGGGGAGGCTCAGACTTCAAGCTGCATCCAGCCTTCCGGGAGGTCCCCCTTGTGGAAGTTCACCACAGTGTCGAAGAACATCCACAATGATCTGAAGAGGCTATTAAAATACTCCTCTCCCTTTATCAGCTCCGCACAAAACTGTATTATCTTCACACACTTCAACCAAAACAATGTCCTGCAAGAGCCTGAGTGCAGAGCAGAGAGGCCCCCGAGCCAGACAGTGAAGAGGTCCGCGACAGGATAAACGCCTGCGACAGGATAAACGCCTGCGACAGGATAACTGCCCGCGACAGGATAAATGTCTGCGACAGGATAAATGTCAGCGACAGGATAAATGTCCGCGACAGGATAAATGTCCGCGACAGGATAAATATCAGCGACAGGATAAACGCCCGCGACAGGATAAATGCCCGCGACAGGATAAATGTCTGTGACAGGATAAATGTCAGCGACAGGATAAATGTCTGCGACAGGATAAATGTCCGCGAAAGGATAACTGTCCGCGACAGGATAAATGTCCGCGATAGGATAAATGTCAGCGACAGGATAAATGCCCGCGACAGGATAAATGTCTGCGACAGGATTAATGTCTGCGACAGGATAAACGCCCGCGACAGGATAAACGCCTGCGACAGGATTAATGTCTGCAACAGGATAAATGCCCGCGACAGGATAAACGCCTGCGACAGGATAACTGTCCGCGACAGGATAAATGTCTGCGACAGGATAAATGTCCGCGAAAGGATAACTGTCCGCGACAGGATAAATGTCCGCGATAGGATAAATGTCAGCGACAGGATAAATGCCCGCGACAGGATAAATGTCTGCGACAGGATTAATGTCTGCGACAGGATAAACGCCCGCGACAGGATAAACGCCTGCGACAGGATTAATGTCTGCGACAGGATAAATGTCTGCGACAGGATAAATGCCCGCGACAGGATAAACGCCTGCGACAGGATTAATGTCTGCGACAGGATAACTGCCCGCGACAGGATAACTGCCCGCGACAGGATAAACGCCTGCGACAGGATAAAAGCCGTCCTCCTCACCGCTGTCGTCGCTGGGCAAATCCTGCCCATTCATTTAATGTTAAATGAAGAGCTACATGTTATTTTCAATCCTGAACATGTTAACACCTGGTAGGTACGACCTGGAGTGACAGAAGCTCCGGGGTTTCTCGTTGGGGGCAGCGAACGCCAACTGGAGGCTAACGCAAACAAGAGGAGGCCACACAGCTAGTTCCCACTCACCTGGTCCTTCCATCATTCCCAGGATCCGGGGACTCGAGCTTGCTTCAAAGCAGAGGCCCCATTCTCTGTCTCACGGGGAGAGGACTCTGGGACACGCCCGGATGCACTCGTACCACCTTTCTCCTGGGTTCTTACGACAGGCCCCTGTGATCTCTCAGTTCTGCACCCACGTGTTCTCGGTACCACACACATTCTCGGGTCTGTAAGTGAACCCAGGCCCTCAGCTGCATCTCCTTCTCCAATATGGAGAAACAGGCCGAGGACACTACACAGACCTTTACTACTTACTATCCCCAAGAAAAACCAACTTAGTGCTGGTTACATGCACCCTAAATGCTATGACAGAGAGCAAACACTCCATAAATTCCTACTGATGGATGAATGCCTGGAAAATTTCAAATCCAGGATGAAACTATAAATATCTGGATAATTTCTGGTAAATCTTCCACTGAGGCTGAAAAGTATTGTACTTCAGGGATCAGGAACTTCACTTACTGATCACTCAATAGCAGGTAATTATCTGCTTCCAATCGGATCAGACTGGTAATGGTATATCCCCAGATCTGTCCTGCAAGACAATCTACCAGGGGGGTTCAACCCGTTAGTGACAGCAGAGATAGGAACGGGCGTGTGCCAAACACAGATGTGGGCTCATCCATAGGATGTGAGTATAATCTCAGGTAATAGAGAACTCTATGAAAATGGCTTCTGTTCTTTCAATTAAAAATGCTTAATGAATTGGATTTTGTAAGTGATTTAAATTAATGGAGCTATCAGGGTTATAGTAAGAGGAAGTCATAACTCAGAGGTAGGTGGCTTAGGGGAAAAAACTTACATACATGATGACAAAGATGATGGACAAATTTGCTCACTACATGGGAAGAAAAGTCCTCCTACAGAAGGAATGTGAGTCCAGGGTGGCCCAGCCACATTAAAACATAACAAGTAAGAGATGTGGACTTAACTTCCAAGTCTAAGGACTGCCCAGCACCCAGGGAAGCGTGAGGAGGGCAGCTGGGGGCCAGCTGGGAAGGTGCCTGTGTAGCCACCAGGGTTTTCATTCAAGAGTGCAGATACAGACATCCCGAGGGAAAAGTGTGCTGAGATAATTTCAAAAAGGGAACAAGCCCAAGAAGAGACTGGGTGCAAATCAACAATGGTTACACAGCTGGCCCCACAAAAAACTGCTGTGCGAAATGGCGTTCTCCTAGCTTCTAGGATCCAGTCAAGATCAGATGGGCCAGGGGTAGTTCACGAGCTCTCTGGGGGCAGAAAAGGTACCACGTAGCCCTGCACTCAACGTGATCCAGCAGTATGCCAACTGCGGTCCCCACTCTGCCACTCCCCACGGTGTGGCCCCAGAAACAAGGGCTGCGCCTTTCCAAGCTCATGTCTGCCCGACAGAGGTAGGTTCTTCCACTTCTCATGGCCCCCTGAACCCACAGCAATGCACTCTACAAAATGTGCTAACACGTCATCGTTGCAGATGTCAGACCCTGATCTCATAATCCTACACTGGCCAAGAGCAATCTTCACACCCCTGTCCAGCACCAGACAACACAGAACTGCTCTGACAGGAAGCGTCTTTATTTCCCATGGAGTGAAACTCCAGTTAGGGTTTTGCAAATCTAGAAATAAAAATAAACATAACTCCTTTATTTTATGAATGATTAGTGATTTTGGTCATTATTAAATCACAGCCCAGCAATTTAATTACTTGCTAAATTCTTCAGTGTCAGCTTCAGAAACCGCAAGAAGTTCTCCAACGGACTATCTTCTTAGAAACAGTTCCAACTCCCAAGTCTGACAGGTGTGCAGACAGGCCCACGCACATCCGACCCTGACATGACTCCTCAGAACTCTGCCAGCAGGCCTCGCCTGTCTCTGCCCCCCACCCTCGCCATCCACCCGCATCCCACCCCGTCACCCAGGAATATCGCTTCGGTGGACAGCCAGCCAGAGCAGGCAAAGCTGAGCCGCCACTGGCCAGCCCCAGCCCGCGGAACCATGGCCAGCCCGGCTGTCCCGGCGGCCCTCTCCTGTCTACAGAACTAACGAGGCTCCCCAGGCCTGCCTCTGCTCTCACTTTCACCATCACCACC
The DNA here is from genome assembly GCF_030435805.1 of Mustela lutreola. Lineage (NCBI taxonomy): Eukaryota > Metazoa > Chordata > Mammalia > Carnivora > Mustelidae > Mustela > Mustela lutreola. The sequence goes on along the minus strand of NC_081294.1, from coordinate 3,941,039 downwards.
TCTTTGCTATCCACCCTCTGGATCACATTCGATATTTTTATGTTAACATTTTATCCCACAATACTGGTAACTATGTATTGTCAATTATTCCTGTAATATACAACTATGTATGACTTTAATTATGTCAGTATCCACACACACACATCTTCTAAAAAGCTTTTCAGGCACTTTGGACATCCAGCCAAATGTGGAAGACTCCTGAAAGCCCACTGTAGGGGAGATTCAAGCATGAGGCTGACGCTCTGCCACGGACGCCCAGGGACTGTGAGGAAGTTACCAGAAGTGACCAGCAGCCTTCCGCTCTCCCACACCCGTCCCCTCTCCTGTTAACGGCCAACACATATGTGTATGTAAACAACAGCAAAAATCACACCATATTTCCTAAGTGTGACTTCAAAAAGTTTATCATGTTCTTTTCAAGATTCCAAAGATACTTTATCTAGATCAATAGATCTATTTAAGGATTTAACAACATCTCCCAATTTTTTTAATTTTCAAATAGGTTCTATAATTTAAAATGTCATTTCCAAGTATGAACATTTTTCTTGAATCCTGGAGAGAAGATGCTATTGAAAGCAGAGCGAGATGTCCAGGTGCCAGTGCACTGCTGAGAACATGTCCCCAGCCCTGCTCCATCCGTACTGCTTCTGGGGTAGGGCTGAAATGGTTTCTCAGGGCTTCCTGAAATAAGGGACTCTGCACACTGTGTTTTGAGACAGTCCCCCAGGGAGCAGTTCATCCACTTCCACACCTCAAGCTGTCTTTGGAGGCATCTCTTCAAATTCCCCTACCGCCTCCAGTAATCACTTGGCCCACAGGCTCTCTTTCTGGTAACTTCCCCCCAGGTGTACTTCTGGCTCTATCCAGTGGAAGGAGATGTCTTCCCTAAGAGCAGGCTGCTGGTTGGACCATTTTGCACATTCACTTAGCACCACGTGCTTCAGAGCAGCGATGCCTGTTTACTGGGACGGCAACCTAACTAGCTGTTATATACACGTCACAGACGATCTAGTTATGGGACTTACTTAGGTAACTTAAATATTCGCAAACCTTACTTCAAGTGGTACTATCTTGAAGCTCTAACTAATTAAACTCCAAAGATCCTTAAAGGTCACGGTGAGTATGTTCTAGGATCTGAGGGGCTACAACACTGGTTATCAGATGAGCCTTGATGGTGTGGCTCAGGGGGCAAGACTATGTGCTAGAGATGGAGAAGTCCGTTCAAAGTAAGAAGAGCCTTCCCCAAATTAGCCGATCTCATCAGTGATAACTCTGCACAGTCTGGAGAGCAACTCGTCAAAGATGATGCAAGGAGGAAAAAATAAGTAAAAATAAAAAATAAAAAAGTATGGGCGACAGGGAGTAGAACCAAAAACCCCAGAGATCCTGCTTACCCACGATGGAAAAGCATCTATGTCCCATTTAAAATCTATTTAAGCAAGATTTTAATTTCCGGTATGGGCTTGGAGGAGAACAAGGCTAGTAGTCCCTAGTCATGGAGTTGTGTGATGTGACCCTGCCCGGGCCAGCAGAGAACGTGCTACACGAGCAGGACACAGCATGTTACAGACACCGAATGAGTCCCGAGCATCACAGGCTGCAATTCCATGTGCTGCTGGGCACATGGGCATGTGCATGTCCCAGGAGGAACCAAGCAGCACACGTTCAATCACATGTCCAGTGGACCGCGTGAAGACCTCATCTCTGACAAAGTCAGAGAAAACAGTGATTTATAAAGAAAGGGTCTGAGCGAGGAGAAGGAAGTGAGAAGGCATCTGATGCGGTGGTGGCAGAAATCCGTCACTGCGGGAGGGTTTGGTCAGCGACCGCTATTACACTTATTCTCATTATTACACTTATTCTCCCACATATAATATGTGATCAGTAACAATAAACATTTTATTAAAACAGACAACTCACCGATCAGCCTCAGTATCGACGCTATAATAATGTCAGGAGTATATGCAATGTTCGCATGTCCTTTTCTGTATTTTATCCACTTATCCATTACAGGCCACAGCTCTTTACTAAAAAACAACAGAATATATATATACATACACATGCATATACGTACACGAATGTGGAAAGCTTGCATGCTCACCGTCACTCAAAGATCAACAACTTCAAAATGGTCCATGAGAAACAGACAATTGATAAAGAAGGACTTTTCTTTTTAATTTACTTATTTTAAAGTAGGCTCCATGCCCAACGTGGAGCTCAAACTCACAACCGTGAGATCAGGAGTCGCAGGATCTACTAAGCCAGTCAGGCACCCCAGAACAAGGTCTTCTGAAGATGTAACAAAGAGACCAGACACAGGAAGCTCACACAGTCTCCAACCATTCAGATACTTGGGTCCACACTGACTAAAAAGAAGCTGCAAGTACCTATAGGCTTGGACCTTTATTCTGTTTCCACCCCTTCTACAAGGCTTTGAATAGGGACGCTAGACAATGTCCCCAAGTCACAGAACTGGAAGAGGTGGGAATCTGGATTTTTACTGGGGATATTACAGACGTGCATGTGGCACCTGAGTTCTAGAAGCCTCTGCCATGTCCTCGGAGGATCGTGGAGCTCAGAGGCAGCAATCAAACCACACCTTACAAACTCTCTACTGACTGAAAACAGTGCCAGCTCCTCTTTGCTTTCCCTTTCTTCCAAAGTCTATTTACTTCTTATATAGTATTCACAGTATTAAAAAGTTAAATGCCAACACACAGAAAAAAGGCAAATTAAAAGCACCTCAAATTAAGACATTTTCAGATAACATTACTCAACTAATTCTGGACTTTTCTTTCCCTGTACTTCTCTAGGCGCACAAGTATAAATCCAGTGACGGTGAGCACAGCACTCAGGGCTCCGGGTGTGGCACTGGCTCAGGCACAGATCCCACTCTTCACCACTCTGTCCTCGCCCCCAGCAGGGGTGCCCAGAACCACCTGTGGTGGACTTACTTGTCACCCTGCCTGCTGGGCTCCTCTGAGGCAGGAGACGAGGCCACAGGAGGCACTCACATCTTCATACGGACAGTGCTAGACATGCTGCACTCCCTTAGCCAGCAAAGCATGGGAGCTACTTCCATGTCAGTATCTACACATCCACTTACAGCGATTCCTTTAATGTGGCAGTACCATAATTTAATTCCCTATCATTTGACATTTAGACATATAATCTGTCCCTAGTGTTAAGGAGGAACAGTTTTCCACAGAACACATTCAAGTACCTGCAGGATACGGACTATTAATCCTTTGCGAATCCTCTATAATGCCACAGACTCCTTTAAATCAGTCTTTCTCAATCAGGCTTCCAAGAAAATTAAGATCTATGGAACAATCACCTGAATGACGATTTTCTCCGCTCTCCCACCTCCTGTTCTTCCAGAGATAGTATATGGCTAGTGCTAGAATTCTCCATGCACAGAGAAGAGCAGATTCATTACATAAAACAGATGCCTGAGACTAAGCTCCCTCCAGAAAGCCAAGTGAGAAGAGCTGCTAACACGGCATTTTTCCTATGTCTGTTCACATGGGTTTCCCAAGTATCTGAATGTTAAGATCTGATCATGGCACATTCCCCTACACCAGTCATGGAGGGCTGCCTTTCTGGGCACTGCTCTATGAGTTGGGGATGTTCCAGTGAACCCAAACCCCTCCTTCACAGGGGTCACCGCTCCTTGGGAGAGAGAAAGTAGTATCAGAATATCAATAAGTTACAGCCACCACAAAAACAAAGCAAGGGGATGTAACAATAATACATGTCTTTTAACAAGAGTTTTACCAATTTTTAACCAAATCAAATATTGCTTGTAAAATGTTTCAGCAACCTTCAAGAGCAAAACCAATTCAAACCACAATTCAAACCATGTGACAGCCTACCTTCCAATTCAAGAACCCAACTTTCAGTAAGCACAACAGCCTCGTACCTTATAATGTTATCATGTGTCCAAATCCACTTCTGATGGCAGCAGAGCAGGTCGATAGCAAATATATACTCCCAAGTGTTATCACTTAAGTCTTCTCCAAATTTTTCACTGGACTGAAACTCCGTTTTGGGACACAATTGTATGGTCAACAGCAGCTTAGAAACCATGAAACCCACATCCACAGGAGCATTCTAGGAAATGCAAAAGAAAAAAGAAAATTTAGAGTTTCAAATATAACACATCTTATATTAGTCATCTCATAAGTAAGAACGTAATAAGCATTAGGTGAATAATCATTTAATTTTAAAAAACATTTATTCAAAGTTGTATTTTAAAAGGAACTCTATTTATCGTAGTCCTATACTATTTGCCCTAAGATGATTATAAGCACAGAGACTGCTAGGCCAGATAAGAAAACTCCAGGCAGGGGCACCTGGGTGGCTCAGTTGGTTACGCATGCCATCTCTTGGTTTTGGCTCTGGTCATGATCTCAAGGTCCTGAGGTCGAACCTGGGGGCTCCATGTTCCAGACTCTCTCTCTGGCCCTACCCCAGGAAAGAGGCTTACTCACTTGTGCTTTCTAAAATAAATCAATAAAATATTAAAAAAAAAAAAAAAGCCTCCAGGCAGAAAGCAGAATCTAATCAGGCAGGAAGGAGATAAGCAGCAATACAGACAGAAATGCAGATTATTTTACCTCAAATCAGGGAAGAAAAGTTGTAACTTTTTTAAACTTTGAAAAAGTTCTTCCAGTTCTATCATCCTCTGACCCTCAATATCAGTCTTTTTACAAAAATTCATAAACTCGAGTCAGCCAGCACCAGACTCCTCACCCGGCATCTTTCACACCTGTGCACATCTGATGCTATACGTCCCGGGAGCCCGAACAGTCGCTCCTGCAGCTGAATGTTATCCTTTATGTGAGGGACCAGTCTGCTTACGCACTCACCGCGGCACACAGCCCCACTATCCAGCCCAGGTTACCCGTGAAATGCTATGAGCGTGCATATAACCTGTCTTTATGTGGACATTAATTTGACATCTCTTGGATAAATACCTAGCAATGGATTTGTAATTTTTTTCCTTTCTTATGCCTTTTTTTACTGGGTTCTGTTACTAAAAATAAACAGGGGGTGCCTGGGTGGCTCAGTTGGTTAAATGTCCGATTCTTAATCTCAGTTCAGGTCTTGATCTCAGGGTCATGAGTTCAAGCCCTGTGTTGGGCTCCACAATAGGCGCGGAGTCTACATTAAAAAAAATATTTCAATAAGTAAAAAAAAAACTTGCAAAACATACTAGCAAAAGACTGGAATTACTGGGTTCTTCAGAAAACTAGCCAAAATTCAGTGGAATCTCCACATGCTTTTTATACAGTAAACTATACATCAACATTTCCACCTCTTTTGTGACAACTGAAAACAACTGATTTATCAAGCGTTCCACCTCTAAAACCAAGTTTGGTCATTTTTATTTTGCTAAGAAAGCATCCTCAGCTTCCAGCCTGTCACTACAAAGCTGCAGGTGGTGGGCTTCTCAACCTCTCTCCCACATCTGGAGTCTGTTTTCTTTCTCATTTTTGAAATCCTCACTATTTTCTATTTTCTCTTTTTTCATTAATCTGATCTGGGAGCTCTATGTTTTGCTACTATTTCTTAAAGGCAATGAGTTCTTTTTCTACATGTTTTTTCCTTCTCTGTTTCATTACTATTACCTTTAAACTCTATTCCTTTTTTCCTAGATCCCTTCTAGGATCTCAGATATTTAATTTCTAAGATGACAATCAGCCATTCTATTATCTAATATTAAAACATTTAAACTACCTTAATGAGTATAAGTTTTATAACAACTAGAGCTCTTTGGTATAGAATGTTTTCCTTCTCAATGACTTTTACAACATTTGTCTTACTTTTGAGTTCCTGTTTATTCCCAGGTTGTCCAGGACCACGTATGCCAACTTTCAAGTAGTGTTTATGGAATCTCTGAGTTACTTATAGAGGATTTCATGGAATTACTACCAAAGAATTTTGTGTATGGAATCTTTACTTTTTAGGAATTAAAGTTTTTATGTGGCCAAATTCATCACTGGTTTTATAAATGTGCCACAGACATGCAAAGAAATATATATTCTTTCCAGTTTACTTGTTGTATTACTGAATTCCACTGTTCTACTCATTTTTGTCTATATGATCTGTTGAATTCTGTGAGAGAAAATCTCGAAGTCTTATAATGGTATTTTTATCTCAAGTATTACTCACTTTTTATACTTTTGATTTTATATTTTTATTTGATATGATACAGAACAAACACATTTGGTGAAAGTCTATTTTCTTTTTAATGTCTTTGACCATCAAACTACCATGTCTGGTTTCACCCCGACCGGGCCACCAGGAGGCGCCGGTGCACAGCAGGAGGACAGCAGGGGCCCCTGGCCGGCAGGAATCTGGGAGGATGCGCATGACTGAGGCAGGCCAATGGCATGAGGTGGAAGGGCTCTTCTGACTAAGCTGCTGACCTGAGTCCGATGGTGTCTCCCAAGAAGACACTCATTTCTCTAGACGAGTTGCTGGAAAGATGATTACAGTCTTGCTTTTTAATGTTTCCTTAACTTCTGTTTACCAATATTCCTTTCCTCTATTTCTTACAAGAAAATAGAAGTCGGGGCACCTGGGTGGTTCAACCAGTTGGGTGTTGGGACTCTTGATTTCAGCTCAGGTTAGGATCTTCGGGTTGTGAGCCTGAGCCCGGCATCAGGCTCTCTGCTCAGCACGGAGTCGGCTTGGGATGCTCTCTCTCTCCCTCTCTCTCGTGTCCCTCCCGTGCTCTCGCTCTCTCTTTAAAAAAAGAGAAAAATTCTCTCTCCCCTTCCCTCTGCCCCCACTCATGCTCTTAAAAAAACAAAGATAATAAAAAAGCCTAATGAATATTAATATCATAAAACACAAAAATGGAAAGCAAAATGACATATAAAACTGCACTACACACATAAGCCAGGATAACTACAAGAGGAAATTAATATACGGTCATTTAAAAACAAACCAAGGCTGGGACTCCGGGGTGGCTCAATTAAGTGTCCAACCCTTGATTTAGGCTCAGGTCATGATCTCAGTTTCATGAGTTCAAGCCCTGAATTAGGCTCTCTGCTCAGCACGGAATCTGCTTGGGATTTTCTCTCTCCCTCTCCCCTGTGCCCCTCCTGCACTCTCTCTCTCTTAAAAACAAACAAACAAAAAAATCCCCCAAAAACAGAGATTCTCTCCCTCTGCCACTCCTCCCACGCACATGTGCACACTTTCTCTAAATAAATAAAAAATAAAAAACAAAGATCAACCTCTCACTGAATTCTACATTGCTTCTTAGAGTTTACCACTGTCAATTCAGCCTCCAGAGATTCTCACTAGACCACCGCTGTAACATAAAAGAACACTAATCTAGATGGTATATCAGCACTCAGTTACCAAAGAAAATCAAAAAAAGAGGAAAAGAACACGTAAGAACTAAGTATTTAAATAAAAATTCCATCAATCAAAAAGAAAAACACAATATTTAGATTTTAAAAAGTCAAGACAGGAACGAGTTGCAATGCCATTTTTCAGTTCTCCAAGTGCCCATCACAGAAGCCAACGCCATGCAGCTCCTATGAACCACCCCCTACCTACACATTCCACATGGTCATCAGTCATAAATTAGTGAATGAAAGAAAATTTTTGGAAATTACCAAAACGCCTACAGCTCCAATCCTTCCCAAAGTGCCTCATGCGCATTTCCTGAACTAAATGCATAAGCTTAAGCTAAAATGGTATTTTAAAGGATTCAATAGGAAGAGTCCTGTCCCTGAAATGCCTATGAACTAATTCAACACGAAACACAAAACTGAGTAAGGACATTCATAGGAGATCTACAAGTAAGGTCTGACAATTGAGAAATAAAAACAAACCTTACCTTTTCCCAGTTGAGAAAGGCTCTCAAACAGTTCCGGACCTCTCCTTTAGCACGTTGCCTGGCAACCAACTGCATCGCCTTATTAATCACCGATTGGGAAATAAATATATCATGCCACATATTTGCAATGAACAAAGTCAGTTTCTCTGACTCTGGAAAATCTATGAGGAAAAAACAAAACAAAACAAAAAAACCTTTATGTCTAATCAAGTGAATAAATTACAAGCTAAGAACCAATTTTAATAATTTCACTTGTGCCTTGCAGGGTCTCGTACCACTGAAAGCGGGTGCCCGAGGAGGTCCTGCTTTGTGCAAATCTGCTTGTTTCTCCCCCAACCTTTTCCCTTTGGCAAACCTTCCTTAACTAGATCTGAAACAGAATACCTGGACAATATACAGCACTGTCTCATGAAAAGAGCCATCAAATCCGGACACGAAGCAAAGGCAAGCCTCTCTCTTCAGACTTCTGAAACCCTAGAACTTCCCCATTTGAGAAGTGTCATTTCAGGCTATTTCTTATGCACGGGGAAGACAGAACTCACCTGTGCAACACATGAAAGGCTTCGGATATGGAGATGTTCTTATACATCACGGATGAAAGCCTTCTACTGTGCATGCTTCCCCACAGTTGGCTTTGTTTCCTCAACCTAACCCACACGCCGCTCACACACAATGAAACACACTCTTAAGCACCGTCTGATGGATTCTGATGAGTGAACATGTACCCCCACCACAGCCAACACAAAGAACATTTCCACCCTCCCAAACCCCATGGCCTGCACCCTTCCGGTGCCTCCCTTCGCCCCCGACACAGACGACCCCGACCCGCTCCCCGACACTGCAGGTTAGCTCTTTCCTCCGCTGTCCGTCGGCGCGCTCGGACAGCGCGACTCTTTTCTGCCCGGCTCCCTGACTCAGCAGAATGCTTCCGCGACCCACTGTGCTGCCACCGCCTCAGCAGCCCCTCACCTTGTGTGGCCAAGCAGTACTGAGCTGCTTGACACCACACACCCGTCCTTCCTGCAGCTAACAGACGTCCGCTCACGCACTCCGGGATCTGCGGGTGCGGGAGCACCAGTCTAGGGGAGGTGTGGCTCCACGTCTGCTAGATAAGGACCTGCGAGTGGGATTTCTGGGTCATACGACCAATGAAGATTTTGATCTTGTGAGAAACCGTCCGTGTTTTGCGACTTGGTTGAACCAGTCGACACAGAAAATCCTCCCACCCCAGGACCCTCTCCACATGCGGCGCCATCTGCCCGGCATCTTCTCCCTCATTTTTTAGTTGTGTTTTTTTTTTTTTTTTTTTAAGATTTTATTTATTTATTAGAGAGACACAGCCAGAGAGGGAACACAGCAGTGGGAGAGGGAGAGGGAGAAGCAGGCTTCCCACTGAGCAGGGAGCCCGATTCGGGGCTTGATCCCAGGACCCTGGGGTCATGACCTGAGCCCAAGGCAGACGTTAACCGACTGCGGCCCTCAGGCGCCCCCTCCCTCACATTTCTTAGAGGCACTCGCTGGTGTCTTCACACCTCCAGTTCGGAAGCTGCTCTGACAAGGAGAGCTTCTGTGACCCCCCAGTCTCACAAATCCCCCTCCACGGCACAGCCCCTCAAGCAACAGATCCTCAATGGCTGCGTACAATGCATCCTTGAGGGGTAGGGGGACGTAGGGACAAGACCGAATCCCGGCCCTGACAGAGCACACAATGTGGTAAGCGGAGACGGCAAACAGAAGCGTTCGGGATACAAGGCCGGGGGGGTAAGCACCGTGAAGAAAAAGCCAGGAGCCTGCAGGAGGAAGGCCATGGGAGTCCCGACAACAGGGGGGGATCGCTTCTGAGGGAGAGACCTGCTCCCCACGAGCCTGACAGAAAGGGGGCTGGCGGTGTTTGACAAGAACAGAACCTCGCGGGGGCCTAGCAGAGTCCACGCCGCTGGCCTGGCTACTTACCCGCCACTGCGGGAGCCCCACGTGCGCCGGGGCCACGTGACCAGCAAACACGGGCCTCACCACTCGGGCGGGTCTGCGTCTGGTTCCAGTCACCAGTCACCGTCCGGGCCCTAACACCTAGCGAGCACACCGGGAACTACTGCGGACCCACCAACGCCGGCAAGAGGAAACCAAGAAAGGCAGAGGGCCGCGGACGGCAGCCTCGCTCACAGAGGTACACACGCCGGGCACCTTCCACTCCCGGCTTCACAAGCCCTGTGAACGCCCTAAGAAGGATGAAAAACCCCATCGAGCTCGGACTTTCTGACAGGAAACTGAGCTGCGTTTGTCTATCGTTACTCTGTTTACAAACGTGCCCACTGAGCACGTCCTATTACAGAGGCGGACTCCTGACCCGCCCCGCGAGCGGGGAGGGAGGCAGGGAACGGAAAAGCCGCCCCGGAGAGCCCGCCTTCCCGCCCTCTGCCCCCTTCCTGCTCCGGGCCGCTGCGCCGCTGGAGAGTTCGGCCTTCCCCAGCTTCCGATGCAGCACGGGGGTCTGTCCCTGACTTTACAGTCATGCCCTTACCTCGTGTTGCCAGCATCTGACTCTTCAGTAACTACACCAGGAGACAAACACACAGCGATGAGAGACCCTGAATTATGTGCCAGTGCACATGTATGTGTTGAGAGAAGCACGTGTATGTCACGTCAACTCTCCCACTGAAAACCAGGCAGGGCGTGGGACAGCTCAGGCTCTTCATGGCCTCTGATAAATGCCCAAACATTAACACTATTTTGAAAGATACACCGCAAACACTTAGCTGCAAACACAGATCCAAGCGTAACAATGAGGTAAAAAGGCAGAAGTGGGCTTCCAAAACAGAAATGTCACTACCTAAACGTACCTTCCTTAAGTAGGCTGTAGCAAAACAAACGAGCTCTTTCCAAGTCGCCAAGTTGTCGACAGATGCCCACATACACTCTGCAGAGGGCGTGAATGTAATTGCGCTCCATGGAGATCTTCTGAATTTTCAGTTCTGAGAGGATAGAGTGCAGCAAGCACTCTGCTAAATGCTAGGTTTGAGAAAAAGAAGAAAAAAGAGAAGGTAATGTACACTTGAATTGCTTCTGTCTACTAAATAGCTCAAGTTACAAAACTGAAATAGGGCCATAAATCTCGCACTCGATCAGCCAGCAGAAAAGAGCGGTCACTGTGGCAAACCACCTGCTTTTACTCAGCCCAGTGACCCACCTCCCGTCCCCCCGCCGGTGTGGGGGGCAAGAGGTCCAAACCTGCAGGCTGCCTGCAGGGGCCAGGGGCCCTGGCCGAGCACATCCGTCTGCCTGCGGCCGCGCCAAACAAGTATTCTTCCTTGTTTGGGCTAAAATAATTTAGTGTGTGTGCACTGCACTCGCTCTACATTCTTCTCCCATTTCTGTTTTCTGAATTCTGATGTACCCTACACATTTATCCTGTTTAGGTCTTAAAAATACTGGGCAACCATTTTCCTACGTAAGAAGAAGGGCATTAAATAATTTGATCCATTTGTTCACTTGAAAATAAAATTATCTTTTCAAAGTGACATGTATTACTTTCTCTACTTTCTGAAAGTAAGCAATCAACAGAAGACACATCCGTATTGTTCCCACCATGGCTCTCAGGGTGTGCAGGAGACCAACACGGCGCGATCCAGGAGACACTGGAAAGAATCCACACAAGGTGTCGACATGGAAACTTGGAAAATACAACCCTAGAGAAGTCCTAAAACACCAGTTGTGTGAATCTGCACAGTATTCCCACTTTAACTGTCCCTATCTTGAAACCAAGATCGGTTCCTGTTTCATAGGTGACAGATACTAAAAAGGAGGCACAGCGGAACCCCTTGCTCTCTTTCTGGAAGGTGCTCAGACTCAAATGTGTACGTACTGTTCACAGAAAAGAGAGGCTCCATTACAGGAAAATAATTTGATATTTTGGAGCAAATCATTTTGAGCTTTTAATCATGCCAGAATGGATGGGAAATATGCAACTGTAATCCTGACAATCACTTTTATTTCTTTAAAATTTTAAGGTATTTGATGAATACAAATGATCAGATCCCCAGTGTCTTTTTCCATCTCAAGTACACAAAATGCTGACTAGAAACAAAGTGTAGGTCACAATGTTTATGTGGATATCTGTCTATCTCTGAAATCAAGTTTCTGTTCAGGGTCATCTGCCACTTTGCTGAGAGCAGAGAGCCTGTCTCTGAGGACATGCAATTCCTAGCACTCCTACAGAAGAGCAACCACGTACCTTTTTGGTTGTGCTAAATTCATGAACAACTTCCTTCTCTTGATCTCTCATGACAGGCTTTTTGGAGATATTTCCTACATACACGTGACTTCGAATGACAGGTAAGAGATCAAAAGACGACTCTGCGATCTTCTTCAGCGCATCGGCTATGGCTTTGTCATGGGACTCTACGGTTTCTTTTGGGTTTGGAGGCAACTGTGAAACGGCACTGACGGTCAGAGGAGAACTTTCTTCCTCTGCCGCCACAGCTTCGGCTTGCGGGAGGCTCCTCCGGAGGGCCTTGCTGACTCCTGTAGTGGCGCCCCCAGTTTCTGGTTCTGGGGACCCGCTGTCCAGCCGCAGTCTTTTGGCGCTCGTCAGTGTAGATGCGGACAACGTCCTTTTCCCCCCTGCATCCTGGCGAGTCCCCCCGCCTCTGGACTTCTCCTGACTACAGTCACTCCCTGAGCTGCCCCCTGTCTTAACAAAGGCGGTGGATGTTGAGGTGATTGCCTTGAAGCCTGTGATAGCACTGACAGGCCCCGCTAAGCTCTTCCGGTCTGCAGGAGGACCGCGAGTGAGCTGAATGTTCCCTTTGAGAATGTTGAGGGTACGGGCCCTGGCAGACAGTTCTGGGTACATGGTGTCGAGGATTTTAACGGAATTCTCTTGGGGTCCAGCCACAGCTGTGTGGGCTGATGCCAGAGGCGGGAGGCGGCCAGGCACAGGGAGGGCATGCTTTGGGGTGGCAGCACAAAATTGCAAAGGTGAGGACAATATCCTCTCGCCGGCCGGTGCAGCAGATGGGGACGGAGATGTGCATGGGGGAGAGAGGCCTCCCGGCCCTTCCGGCAAAGGAGACATCACAGGAGGCACAGGGAGTTCACACAAGGGAGAAATCTGGCCAAGAGGAGAGGTAGGTGAGGAGGGAGAAGAAGTTGCCAGCAGCGGAGAAACCGGCTGCGAAGTCCTTGGAGGTGTAGCGACCAGAGGAGCAAGCAAGGGCGGCAGAGGGGGCCCCACCTCCCGCCGGATTTTACTCAGCGTGTCAGAACCATCTGTAGGGGTTGATGTGTCAGCATTGGCTAGGATGGTCTGAGTTTGAGTTCTCTGAGTTTTTGTGTTCTCTCTTTCCCCTGAAAATGACTGAGAACCTTCATTCTGATTAGTGTCAACTCGGCTTGATGCCAAAGTCTTTGCCGACTTGTTCGATTGATCTTTGTTTGAAATCTTTGATCGATTCTTATTTTTGCTGAACGGCTCTAGTTTCGAGTTAAAGTACGTGTGATCAGATGCAATGGTCTGAGACTCAAAGTTCTGATCATAGATCTCAGAACTAATCCTTACGCTAGGTTTGACAGGCCTGTTACGCAGACGGCTTTTATCAAAGTTGGTGCTCTGGCTACTGCTGGAAATTTCCTCTTGCGCACATGATAGGTTGCTGCCGCACTGGGGCTCTGGAAACGGAGGGTCAGGGTGACCAGTCTCTGGAGATTTCTCCATGGAAGTAAGGGAAATGAAGCCAGCTCCGAGGCCTCCTCCATCTGGGGAAACAGGGGTGTCTTCAGGAGTGTCACACAGTATGACCTGGTCCACATCTGGCATGAGAGCTACCCCATTTATGATGGTCCAGTGGTCCCCCTTTTCAATGACGAGATTTTGATCCTTATTGATGAGCACGTTTATGACTTCGGAGGTCACTGTGGATATCTGGCACTGAAACGTTGTTTCTGCCCCCTCCTCAGCACTGCCTTCTATGGTCTGCCCCGCCACGGAGTCCGAGCGCTGGGGGGAGGGCCCTGCCCCACCACCGATCGGGCTGCTCACACTGGGAACACCCTCAGGACTGCCAGGAGTGACGTCGTGACTCGACAAGCCGCTAGCAGAAGGGCCCTTGCCAGTCATGCTGGCTACTGGAGGGGATGAACCTGAAGGGTGTGGCGGGAAGCCACTCGCCCCCTGAGGGGGGACGTGCTCTCTGCCAGGCTCACCGGTCATGCCACCGTGCGTATTTGAGAGCACTAAGTCAGCAGCGTCTTTTCTAGGAGAGCTCTCGCAGCCGGCCTGAAGCTCCCGTCCAAACCTGGTGAGCACCTCGGACAGCGCTTCCAAGGAGCGCCGAGTGAGCCGCCCTGTGCTCTTCAGAGCACCCTCCTCGTCCTCCGATTCAATCCACTCTTCGGAGGTTTCCAGGGTTTCTTCCTCACAGAGCTGCTTTCTGTACTTTCCTCCTGAGAGGTCACCTGGCTTTGAGTCTTTGTTCATTTCTTTACGCAGGGTTCCTTTGCTAGAACATTCTGAAACAGAGTCCCCTGAACTGTAATCTCTTAACTGACAACTTTCAAGAAACTTCACGACCTCTGACGTAGAGAGCCCGTCGATCTCAGAAAGAGTACTGATGTTGAAGTCCTGCAGCGCGGAGGTCAGACGGCCCACCTCGACGGAAGGCCGGGTCTCGGCTGCGCCAGCACCTGGGGCTCCTAAACCTCTTCTGGAGGCACGGGCAGCCCCCTGCAGTCTGTCCCCCAGCGCGGCTTCGGGCTCACTCTCCCACTCGCTGCCGCTCGGCGCCTCACTCTCCTCCACCTCCGTGTCGCCACCTCCTCCCTCCCGAATGCCCGAGTAACAACACAGAGGCCCAGCGAGAGCACTCGCGGGGACAGCACGCGTCTCTTCATCTTTTCTGAGAATCGCCGACGGGAGAGCCGTCCCTGTGGTGCCTGAACCTTCAGGAGAAGCCCCGCCAGGAGTCTGAGACGGCAGCTCTGGGGACTCCTGCAGGCTCGGGCGGACACGGGGAGAGCCCTCCGGGATGGCCAGAGCCTCACTACCAGACCTGCCCGTGCCCCCATAGGGCACTCTGTCAACAGCGAAACTTCTCGACACTGGCCCTTCTGGAGCGGGACGGAGTTGGTCCCCATCCAGCCCAGGGGAGTCCAGACTCACGGCATGAAGGAGCAGACTTTGCTTCGGCACTGCCTCCTGTGCTGAGGCTTCGGTTGTGACGCCTTGGTTTGGGACAGGGATGTTTTTAGGAGAGAAAGACGGTTTGCTATTTGTGGAACAAGGAGAACTTCCGACTGGTGAAGAGCCACTTGGAAAACTGAAATTTAATTTTCTCCACGAGGCAGAAACTTGTGGCGAGGTCCCTTCCTTAGCAGCCGCTCCCTGGGCAGCCCACGCCGTGTCCTCTCTTTCTCCGCCATATCTGGGTACAGAGGACGTGGCAACAGCCCCAGGATCGGCGTGTGCTGCCACGAAGGGAGGCTCAGTCCTCTGCTGCCTCCAGGGTTCCAGTCTAGCGCTCTGCACTCTGTCGGGCCGGGCCTGCTTAGTGATCACGGACACTTGGTTAGGCAACAGTGACGTAGCAACCCTGAGCCCCATGGGGTTATTTTCTGAGGCAAGTTCAGGCTTCGATGTGGACCGTCTACTTTCTAAGGAGGATGCGGCCTGTTGTACCTGGTGGTTAGTCTTCTGTTCGGGCTCCGACTTGGCCCTCAGCCTTTCTTCCCCACCTCTCCGCAACACATCACTATGGTGCCACGAAGGGCTTTTCAAAACAAACCCACCCTTGGTCAAGCTACGCTGAGACGCTAGCAATGGTGTAGAATCCGCCCTAGTCCCGGGGAGCTCAGCGCTGGGACCCTGGCTTCTGCACTGTGCCTCTTTCATAGCTTGTATAAATACTGACTGTGCAAGTGAACAGACTTTGGGAATGCCTTTCAAAACGTCTCTGGACTTGACCTCACTGTCGCTCTCATTATTAAAATGTGATGCTCCCAACTCAGGGCTCAAAGCACACAAGCTCTTCTCCAGATGGTTCTCTCTGGCAGGACACTCTGGGGGCGCAGGCTGCAGATCTAGCACATTCAAGGTTTCAGCTTGTAGCTTCTGTTCTGAGTGGTGCAGTTCCATCGTGGTAACTTTAGCAGGAATGTGTGGGTCATGAGCATACTTTAATCCAGAGGAAGATGGGGAGTCACTGCAGACAGACGATGCTCCCGAGGTAGAAGAGGAAGAAAGGCTGGCATCACCACGGAGCCCTGGGGCACCCGCTGCGTCACCTGCATCGTCCTCTGGCTCAGGCGATGCTCCTAAAATGAAGCCTTGAACATCTCGCTTCTTTCCCAATACGCTACACATTCCCTGCAAGTGGTCAGAGATTGACAGACGATCTGATTCAAGAGGGATTTCATTAGTTAATGTCCACTTAGTAAACTGTGATTTGGGGGATCCTATCATTTTGGATAGTAGGGTTTTTCCTTCAGATTCCATGAGTTCACTGAATGGCCTCTTGCCGAGGGGAGAGGAACCCACGTCAGACTTCCGGAGGGCCACTCCGTTGCCCTGTGCCTGGCTGCCAGACGACATCTCAGCACACACATTTCTGATGGGTTCATGAAGTGTGTTCTCGGTCTGCACTGACTTATCCGCCTCCCTGACTGCTCTCTGTCCTTGTGCCTCATCCGAAACGGCTCTTCTCCCGTCCCTCGCGGACTCACGTGACACCATCCAGTGTTTCTCGCGAGCTCCGGGGTACGCAGCTGAAGGCTCTCTCAGCGTCGCTGTGAACGTCCCAAACCCGACAGCTGTCACTTCATTTACTTCCAACGTAGTCAGAGCCTGGGTGGCTTCATGTGATTTGAGCTTTTCCTCCCAGGTACCAACACTTCCTTTACTTTTTCTGGATGAACCAAAGTACTGTGATTCAGATGTCTCATCTTCTGAAACAGACTCAGCAGAATTTCTATGTTGAGACAATTCATTATCACTGGAATCTGTATACTCTCCGAAGTACGTTTCCTTAAAAATGAATGAGTTATTCTTATTAGTTAAATGTTAACTAAAACGACTAAACATACCCAACAATTAAATGCCTTAAAAAGCGATTCTTAAGAAATACTAATTGGACCAACTGTGTCTAACTCTCAATCAAATGCATTCCTGAAGAATCCTTTCAGACACAGCCTAGGAAAGGGGGAGGAAAGGGTAGCCCCATCCGGAAGCTGCCAGCAGGGAGCCGAGCTTAGGCAGAGCAGCCCCTGCCACCATTCCGGACCGCCTCCCCGAGCCCCCCACCCCCACACTCGCAGGGCACGCTCCTCCCACAACAGACAGGGCCAGCGTTAGTCTATCCTCCAAAGGGCCAAACATTCCTACTCTCTGGCTCTTCCTCCCCGTTTCCGGGCACAGAACATGTCCAACTCCAGCTGCACAGCCTTCCACCCCCCGCTTCCAGGTCACTCCTCTGCAGGCGTCCAGCTCCAGCAGAGCGGAACTGGCCACCACTCCGGGAAGCGACCTCCATGTACCTCCTGCAGACATGTCCTCGCGCCTGGGCTGCATCTGGGCTGCTGTTACCAAGTGAAGAAGCTCTACCTCTTCCAACAGTACGCACACCGACACTGCTCCTTCCCACTCAGCCCCTCGTCTCTGCTCCAGAAACGCCCCACACCCCAGGGCAGCCCCTGCTGTTTTAGCTGAACTGCCCCCATCACAAGGCACAGCAGGAGAGCTGGCTCCTCCATCGCCACCAAGCTCCACCATGCTCCTGGCTCTAAAATCCTAGTGCCCATGTCCCCTGCAAGCCCGTGCGCCCCGCACCCCTGCAGCCCCGGCTGACACCGGCGCGCCCAGCCCCTCCCCAGAGCAGGGCCCCTGCTTTCCTTCGCTATTTTGCAGCATCCTCGCCGCCTCCACCTCCAACCACTGCACTAAACACCGCGCCGAACCCCCGCCGCCTCCGCCTCCGCAACCACCGCACTAAACACCGCGCCGAACGCTGCTCGTCAGCCTCCGAACGCTTCTCAAACCAGCCCCAGCTCTTGGACCGCAGTGCTGCTGCGGGGAAGAGGTGTGGAGAACGCTGGAAGCTGCGGATTCAGGCCGGGATACCCCCCTACGCTCTTACCTCTGTCCAGATCATCCCCAGTCCCGATGCCATCACACAGAGGCTACAGGGAAACTTGCAACTGAACGTCTAACTTTAAATCCACTTCCCAGGTCCACCAAGGACTTCCTCCTGCCCTCACGATAAAATGGAAAGTCCTAAGGACAGACGGCCTCTGCTGCCCTGGTAAGCGTGAACGTTCTCTGGCACAAGCTCACCTTCGGTCCCATGACCCTGTGTAAGAGGTCCTCCACCGGAAGCACCCCTCCCTCTTGAACACTCAGCTGGGTCCTGTCTTCCCGGAGCATCCCTGCCCTCCTCGGCCTCCCTCAGGAGCCTGGGTCCTCTCCAGCTGGTGTGCCCCCAGCTGGGCAGTCTCTATCACAGCTGTGCGATCACCTGCTCCCTCCCCCGCCCAACTGCCACACAAGATCCAGCCAAGTGGTAACCACGGACTAAGTCACATCCGCGTTCCCAGGCCAAGCATGGCCCTGGAACAGAAGAGATGTACACTGCTTCCTGAAGAAAGGGAGTGACTCAGAGCAATGCATTTATCTGCTCCTTAAGCCAAAAAGCATACAAATCTGCTTCATCAAGACTTAACTCCCTAAGAATTTACAATAAACCATTCTGCAAAACATGAAAAGGTGATGAAGTCATCAAACGGAAGCAGGGAATCTGGCAAACAGAGGTTAATGGGCATGTGTGTTACGTACATGGATTCCCCATCTCTGAAAAGCTTCAGGCCTGCAACCATACTTTAATGCATTCACTGCGCTAGGTTCCAGGCAGCAGAGAGAACAACAACTAGAACACGGTCCTCCCACAGGGGAATGTGAATTAGGGTGAGGATAAAGACACACAGAATGCAACCTTAAGTGAACATGTCATGGGCTCCACGTTCTTGTAAAGAGCATGGGCATGCCCTCGTCAATGCGCACATCTGCCCCAAGAAAGTCTGGTTTGA
The DNA here is from genome assembly GCF_030435805.1 of Mustela lutreola. Lineage (NCBI taxonomy): Eukaryota > Metazoa > Chordata > Mammalia > Carnivora > Mustelidae > Mustela > Mustela lutreola. The sequence continues at coordinate 3,922,108 of NC_081294.1, read as the reverse complement.
GTATCACTGAGCAGCACCCCCTGAACATAGCCAGCGTGCCCGCAGGAGCAGCGCGCCCACAGGAGAACTCAAATGCCAAGTACAGACTCACAGGCGCCAGTGCCGACGGTAACGTGCTCAGGGGTGGCAGGGACACCAAAGGGGGTGACGGCACCGGAGACAACAGAGGAGGAGGACGTCTGAAGAAGTCAACTGCAGCCTGGAGGTCTTCATCGAAACAGTGATCACGGTCAGAGACGTCAGCACTGTCCTCGTCAGTCCCCGGCGTCTCACGCTCAGGACGCAGGCCCTCGTCAGCTACGTGGTCACTGCAGGGCGCGGCTCCACCGTCCTCGCGCCTCCCCACGTGTCTACATGCAGAGAAGTCGCCCTCTATTTCCATGGATAGTTCTGCCAGGCACGTCTGCACAGCTGCGCCTTGGAGTGGCCTGCCTCCTGCTGGAGGGGGCACACCATCGTCCCTGGACTCTGTGGGCCCGGGGTTTTCTTTGGCAGGTTTCTCTGTGGGAGAAAAAAAGTAAGTATCAAACATATGTAACATTAAGAAAACTTTAAAAATTACCCTAAGTATTCAAAATGCCTGCTTTATTGAAGAAACCCAAAAAACAAGAACATTTTTTAAAAAACGCCCATTCCCTTTCTAGTGAACAATCACTCTGTAAGACCTAAAGACATTTCCTGTAGGTACACTTCCCTCCCTATACGCAGGACCAGGAGAAGGGCAGGTGGGTGGAGGTGATGCCCTGGGGCCCACGGGCCTCAGCGCGCACAGGTGGAAAGGCATCACGGCGGCGGGAACGGGCCTCGCTGGCACACTCCCCTTTTCAGTAACTGTCTTTCCACACAACCAGCAGCATTCGGAGACACATCTTTGTGCAGAGAGACCGACAGGGAACACAATTTCCTCTGTCTGCAAAACAATAAAAAATCAGCCAACGATCAAGCCTACCCAATAACCACGTTCATACAATGCTATAATGAAGAACCTCAACTAGGTCACATACATACATCGCATTACGGTGCAATGGGAAAGTTACTATAAAAAGCCAGTGATTTGGGGGTCTTGATTTTGATGAACTGCTGTGGTCCCAATTATCAGTGAAGATATTTGTGTCCTGGGAAATAACCACAAATAACCATTTTTCATACTTGAAAGCTGTACATAAGGACTCACGGCTCCCTGGAGAAGTGACTGACTATAGGGCTGGGGAGTGGGAAATACAAACAGGGCCTGAAACATCTTGCCGAGCCAGAAAGAAGTTCTCAAAACAGGCTGGGGTATGCCTCAAGGGCCCAGGAGTCAACCCAAAAACAGTCCCAACAACCAAAGCTGGAGCAATATGAATGATGAAATAAACACAAGTTATGGAGCACAGGCAGAGAATAGAGTTCCAGTTAGTAGAGGTAGAAGGAACAGAGAAACTATAGAATCACTAGCAGACCAGGCAGTAGTGGTACCACGCAGGCTTCATCGGCAGATGCTAGACTCAGCAGGCCAGAGCGGGGAGAAAGTGACTGACTGCAGAGCATCCACGTGTCTCTCTCAAGATAATTCACAGTAACTTAACACTGGAGAAGCCCGGCAGATACCACCTTAAACAAGCACTTCCGCTGTCACCCCAAGTCATCCATTCCTCCAATCACTCGCCGGTACAATGTCCCGGGCAGAGCACAAGGAAACCACGGCAGAGTTCTTGCTGGAAAGAGTCGAACTTCACTTAATATGAGAAAACAGCACACGAGACAAAACTGACAGGTTTCCTATGAAATGATGCTTCCTCTCTGAAAGTAGGAAGACAGGAGACAAAGAGACACGGATGAACCGCCAGACCTGGGGGCCGAAAGGCAGAAGGCTGCTAGGTGCAAGGTGGGCTCCGGGGACCAACACGCGCCCACACATCCATGTGAGCTTTCACTGAGCTTAACCGTCTTGCACCAAGGGTTAAATTTAGGGGAATTTGGATTTGGAGTCTAAGAGAATTCCCTGCACTATTTTTATAAACCTTCTCATATAAAAACAAAAAATTACAAAAACAAAGAGAGTATGTTTTAAGACTGAAGATTCCAGGGCACCAAAAAAAAAAAAAAAAAAAAAAAAAGATTCCAGGGCGCCTGGGTGGCTCAGCGGGTTAAACCTCTGCCTTCAGCTCAGATCATGGTCTCAGGGTCCTGGCATTGAGCCTCACACCAGGCTCTCCGCTCAGCAGGGAGGCTGCTTCCCCTCCCTCTGCCTGCCTCTCTGCCTGCCTGTAGTATCTATCTGTGACAAATAAAATCTTTAAAAAAAAGAAAAGATTAAATAGGGAGCCCTTTTAATAACATCTTAAACAACATAAAATCAAGTGTTTAGAATAAAACACGGCAACTAGCTGATGAAGCTGACTGAGAAAAGGCCCAGGCTACTTCTGCCCGAGCTACTTCTGCTCATGGACCATGAGCCTCGGAGGCTGGCTCAGGAGACCCAGGTGCCACCTGCTTGTATCAGCAGGGTCCCCACACAGCGCGTGACAACTGACTGAACAGCGCCCCATCCAACAGGCCTCTCTCCAACTCACAAAACCTCACGGAGTCAAGCACAAATGAGAATCAGCAACTTGCCTGGTAACACTTTTCTGAGGGAACTCTGCCTTCTGGAGCCTGAGAGAGAAAACTAGGTACACACCTCTACAGACTCAGATCCTCAGCAATCTGTGAACTCATCAGAAACCAGTATAATGGGGGGGGGGGGGGGGTGTTAAGTAAGGAGCATTTTAATCTTATGCATGACAGCTAACTTCTCCCAATCCACTCTGGGATAACTAATACCTCTATCCAAAGCTTAAATCCTAAGTAGGGTGTAACTGAGAACGTGGCAGAAGGCCTCCACAGTTTTGCCTGCAGATCAAGACAGCCCACAGATGAAGCCACACCTGAAAATGAGCGGACAGCACTGAAGAGTGCTAATCTGATATGACAGCATGAAAGGAAACCACTGCTTATCGGACACCACCAGTATTCTAAAGGACACAGTGAATGTACAGCAGACAGTTCAACCAAAGGAACTGCTTACAAAAGTAAATCCAATGAGGCTGCTACTGGACAGAGGACACCGAGAAATGATTCGGAAAGCACCAGGCCTCCCCAGTACTCTGCATGTTCCCGCCACACGCACTCCACTAGGTGCCCTTCCGGCTTCCCTACACGCCCTCTGACGGAAGCCACCATTGGAAGAGTACAAGCCAAATGCACTTACTGAGACAAGAAGCCACGCTGAAGGGGAAGGAGCTCTGTAACTGAAAGTACCCATTCCAATTTATCTTATTCTTTCAATGTCAGATTCAGGAGGCAGCAAAGGCTGAAGGCATATAATGCCCACGGTAAACATTTCTACTTCCGTACATGAAATGTACTTCTGGAAGCTTCTCTCTCACCTGTGATGCATCGGCTGCCTTCACCAGGTAGTCTGTGTGTTGTGTTTATGCAGAGCCAGAGCTCCTTCAGAAGTAGCTTTACTTTTCCTGCACAAAAGAGCAGAGTATTAAAGACATGTCATATGGCTCAATCCACAAAAGGCCGACACACACTCCTGGGAAATCAGGATTTCTTAGGGGCTGGGGCAACAGCTACGGACCAAGACTTCTTCCCCAAATCCAACCACTGTGCATAAACAGCTAAGCTGCTGATGGGAAGGCCTGCAGCGCTCCAGCTGAACGATGAGGGCAGGCTTGTTTTTTCCCTAGGGGTGAGGGGAATGGGAGGGCATAAGACTCCTAAGACCAAATCTACTTGCTGGTAAAAGTCTTTATCACCTATTTGTATGAATGGACCATACACATTTTTGGCACTTTCTATAGAAAGTGGTGAGAGATGAGGGACAGAAGCACAGATATAATGTCTGATACAGGAAACGCTGGCTCTACGTTTACTGCAAACAATAGCAGAAAACACCCCTCAGTGACATGAGGGGGTCAGAAAACTCATCAGAACTGACCATGCTGGGTAGAGTGTCCAATTCATGATCTCAAGGTTGTGAGTTCAAGCCCCACGGTGATGTAGAGATTACTTTAAAAATCTTAAAAGACAAAAATCAAAAGACAAAAAAACTGACCATGTTGTAACTAACCTGGGGGCTTTGTGGAGAATAGGACTCATTAACAGTCTTAAGGGGTTAACAGGGTGGAAGACAGAAACGTGTGTGTAATAAACACGTGGAAAGGAAGAGATTATCGCACAAACAGGCAGACTCACAGAGAAACATAAGCTTTTAAAAGGGAAGTGAAAGCCTTGGAATTTTTATACATTTTCAAAAGGATTAGGATTCCTAGAATAGTTAAGAACCATTGGTTCAGGTTGAGTACACATTTCTACAGATTTAGGTCCTCGATCATCTGTGAATTCAGATCGTTTTAAACACAGCAAGCCTAATGAAATTCATATAACTAAGTGACACTATGGTTTTATAGTGAGTTTAACATTAATATGTATATACATTCCCAAAAAACTCCCAGAACAAAAAATATTCATAAAAATTTAAGTATGACTAGCTTGTGGCCAAATATGCATAAAAGACCAACCGTGCTAATAAAAATTCAACTAAAAAAAGGCTTTAAGTATTAAATAATTTCAGGCCTCCTCAAGTTCTATTATAATTTCCCTTAAGTTCTTAAATCGGCCTGAAGCATTTATTGAAAATACTGAAATCTTTAATCCAGTTCTAGAGAAGATAAAGACCAACCTTTTAACCCAAAATATCTGCAAGAACTCACATATTTTGAAATAGGTCAGCCCTATCTAAGCTGCCCAGCTGCATCACTCCACAAAGAGCGCTGTCCCCAGAAGAGCGGGCCAGGCTAAGTGGTGAGGACACAGTAACAAGGCAAGCTTAAAAGTTTCCCATTTCCAACCTCTCTGAAGCCCAATCGACTTCTGACTGTCACCGTGTATGAGGCACACCCATTCTCGAGTTTGAAAATTCCGTGATCAGGTAACTTATCCACATTGTGATTTAACCTACCCAGAAGCCTGCTTCCAAATACTGTAATCCCCTTTGCTTAAATGACCTGACCAGGAGCCCTGCTTATTACGTATACCCAAAGCAGCAAACAAGGAACCTTAAAAAAAGAGAGAAAAAGTTACTTTTCTATTCCTATGGAAGCTATTAAGCAGAGCTATGCCTTTTCTGAGCACTCGTTCACTACCTCTCATCTCACAAAGCAGAACTATCCTTTCCCAATAAAGCAGGACAACACAAACACACACCCCTCCAAAAAAACCGCACACTGTGGCTTCATTACTTAGCTGTGAAGAGAAAAGCTCATTATGTTGAACCGCACACCTTCCACCAACCCCCAGATCAAACCTAAGTATCAACCTGCCCGTATCAAAACCTAAGGCGTCCATGCGTGTCTCTGTACTTGTCTGCTCCGCTGACCTGCCCGGCGTCACGCGAACGCCACGCTCTCACAGTGACACCATCACAATTGTGTTTTACAATCTGGGTACGCAGGAGCGTCACTCAGGTTTTTCCTTTTCAAAAACCTCATTATTCCAAACATCTATTATTCTACCCTGAGAAGCCTAAATTTACCATCTGCTTGCCCTTTCCCATCTGAAACTCAGTGGGATTTGAGTAAGGCTGGACCCTTAGAAATACGCCTGGGGGAACTTCCCATCTTTATGCTGTGAGCCTCTGACCCAGTAACAACGTCTGCTCCCGTGTCTGGGCTTTCACACTCTTCCGCAGCTTTACAGGCTTCTTCACAGAGGCCTTGCACACTGCTTGTCGATTTTTCTCTTCCTAGACACGTTGGTCCCACTGCCTTAACAGGTGGTTCTCACTCCGTCCTGATTCCGATAGGCTGAGGACTGTGCATTCGATGTGCCCGAAGCTTATGTCACCACTCTGCCAAACTCGGATACTTGTTTTCCAACTGAGTCTACTGAGACGGTCTCGTCATTTGAAACCATGACAATTCTGCCGTGACAACTTACAGCCCCCGCTCTTCCGTGAGGGCTCTGCTGCACAGCTCAGCGGGGCCCCCAGTGCATACTAAAGAATGGAGGTAACCAGAAGCGCCCGTGCCCGCTTCTGACAGGCTCTTCAGCTTCCACCTTTCTCAGTTTCCAAACGTGTTTTTCGACCATTACCTCACCAAATATTTTTTTTATGAAAAACGGGTGCTGAATTGAGATGATCGTATCATTTTTCTCTTAGCCAGTGGTCGTGGTCTTCCTGAGATAAACCCTTAAATCATAATGAATCCATATATTCTACTACCCCGAGAATGGAGTTCTCAGAATTTCATTTGGTATTTCTGCAGCTGTATTCCCAACTGACAGCACGTGTGCGAGTGTGTGCGTGTGTGTGACTCTTAGCTGGTTCTGGTACAGGCCTATTTGAGTCTAAGACAATGACATGGAAAGAAGTCTATATTTTTCTAAGTTCTCAGACACAAAGAAGACATTAGTTTTACTCACTGAAGCCTTTATAGAACTCACTTGCAAGTCATTTGGATCTTGTATGGTATTAGATCTTTAACTAATTTTTTAAATTATTTTTGCATTATTTTCCTGTTCAGGTTTCCAACAACCATCCCAAGTCAATCTGAGCATGCTTCCCTTGAAAATGGTTCATTTCACAAACAAGATTCAATCGGAATATAAATGTGTGAATTTGGAAATTCTCTCATTGTGGCTTTTTTGTAGCTTTCCCAGCCGTGAGGGCGCTGTGTTTCTGTTCCTTCCTTTCTTGATCAGACCTGCCGACAAACTGTCGGTTTCAACAGCCCTACGAGGTTCCAGCTGTTTGCTCTAATGGGCCCAAATCAACAACTTCTCCTTCTTTCCATTTTCCTCATTTCTGTTGCATTTTCCAACTTTCCTCTCATTCTTGCTTTCTAAAACAATCACGTAAGATCACTCGGTCCAGTGAATACCACACTGACAATATCTCAGAGACTTTAATACTGCCCTACAGTTGTTTCAGTTTTTATGTTCTCTGCTACCCAAAAGGAGTTGCTTTATGTTAACGCATGCTCACTTATCAGACAGACATGGAAAGTTGTGGGGTTTTGGGGGGATCGGGGGGAGGGAGAGATTTTTATTAATATCTTATTAAATTTCAGTATCATAATAGTATCTCATATTAGGATGGAGTTTCTGCTGTCTAGCAAACAGATTTCATATATGTCTGAAAGGATTTTAAAGAATCCTAGGTTTGTGGTTTAAGAGTTAGATGTAAATCATCAATCCTGAAATTACAAATCCAATTCCACCCATTCTGTCTGCTTTTACAGACGACAGCATCTGAGAAACACACTAAAGGCTCTCACGGAAACAGGCGACTACTCCCTCTAGCATTTCCAGGCATTTACCACAGAGTCTCACATTCCTAGTCTATGACAGCACCATCTCCTTGGTGAACTGCACCTAACCTGGATATTTCCTTTCAATCCGTGTAAACTCATTTGTAGGCTTGAATTACTTTTTGCCTGGTTACTACTATCAAGTCAGCATTGGCTCCAAATTTCGCTATCCATCTCCCTACATTCGATCTTTCCACTTCAGTTGATTTTAAAAATACTTCCTACTAACATGCCAGAAATAAAGACCATACACAAAAGTCATGCTCAACACCTGACAGGCCTTTCTAGCAGAAATACTGCATGTGTGTCCTGCTCTGAGATGTGTCCTCCAATCACTTCTTGCTGACCTCTTCCGCAGGGCTCTGGCCTCCCCTTGGACAGGTCCTGATAGGTGACCAGTGCAACGTGTATGATCCTGCTTTCCCACTAGCTCAATTTCACTGCAGCAAGAGATTCTCTAAGGGCTCTAACTCTGTTTTTAATATTTTCTTCCCTCCCGTCGTGATTTAATACCATCTCCTCAGGGTTTTTTCCTTGGTACCTTTCTTCCCTGTGACTGCTGCTTCTAGATGAAAGCTGAGGCCGGCCATCTCTGAGCGCCAGCGTGCACTTCTTCAGCCTACAGTCCTCTGGCAATACATGAAGGTGCTCACTGCATGGACCTATGGGGCCCTGCCTTCGGGGGGAACGGATGCAGAGTGAAGCAGTTACGAGGATTTATACGGAGAACCTAAGTATCTCATCTTCTGCGAACAGGAGTGGCTATCCTTCAAAGCTGGTGTAATTTCCCAATTTTCTGATTTTCTTATATCCACACCCACTCCGAGTTCCTCCTATGTCGCAAATGACACTTCACAGAACTAAACTTCAGGCCACAACGTGTGGATAAATGCCAGCAACTGTTTCTGAAACCAGAAGGCTATACATGTATTTTTCAACCTGAATCCATTACGTGACAAACCACTAATGTCCTGCTCCATCTCCCACGCCCTGCACCTCTGATCTTAAGAAATGCAGGGCTTCTACAATCAAATTTGTTTTTTGAAGCCTGCTATTTTTGCTGTAATTTTGGGTTTCATCACCAACTGATACCATCTGCTCTATATTTTCCTCCACTGGTAGTAAACTTTTTAACTTTAAACAAGAGTTTTTTGTTGTTGTTGTTTTTTGTTTTTTATTTGGATTGTTTATTTTCTGACATCTCTGATGGACTGAGAAAGAAGGATAGGCAAGTGCGGCATTCAGGCGGCCTTTCCAAAAGTGAAGTCGACCCAATACACTTGCTCACTTGTGAATCTCTTTCAAAAGTACAGATGAGCCTTGAACATGGAGGTCAGAGGCGCTAACCCCTGCCGAACTGAAAATCCATCTGTAACTCTGACTCCCCTAAAACCTAACTACTAATAGCTCAGTGTGAACCAGAACCTTTCCTGATAACACAAAATGCAATATGTATTTTATACACCATGTGCATCATATACTATATTTTTACAGTGAATAAGCTAGAAGAAAGAAATCTGTTAAAAAACCGTAAGAGAGAGAAAATACATTCACATGAGAAAATACATGCAGTGTATTTATAGGAGAATACCCGCACAGAAGTGGATACGCATGCGGTTCAACTCAGCGCTGGTGAAGGGTCAACTACATGGGAGAAAAGTATTAAAAATATACTTAGTAATTAGGAATTAAATCTCCCAATGTCCACAGGTAAATAATTAACAGATTCCTAAAGCCTTCGTGTATTTACCTGGAAGAAGTAAAATGTACAGCAGACAACACTCCCCCTCTGGTGAGGGCAGAGAACACAGAACGCGGGGACAGAGAGCAACTCTGAGGACACAGTGCGAGGGTCCGGTTTTAAACAGCAAGGATTGAGAACAGTCAAATCCTAAAACAAACCCGTCAGCCCAAAAGAGAAGATGACAAAAGCAGCTGACCACTGGCTGGGACAACCGAGCCCCGCGAGCCCTGCGCTTCCCTGGGCAGCACTTAGAACTCAGAGACTAGCCTTCCACAGGGAGAGCGAGGGAAAGAGGGTTGAAGCGCGTCCCAGGAAGCAGCGACTGTGGCAAACAGCAAACAGTGCCCAGGCAACGGAAGGTGTTAACTACTAAAGCCTTTAGTCCAAGAAAAGGTGATCTTGTGTTCTGAATTAAAAACAAAAGGGCAGGATGAAGAGAGGGTAGAGGAGGCGTGTAGAGAGACGCGGTACCCTTGTAGAAACAAGGGAAGTGGTTTCAGTCATCTCCACTTAGAGGAAAAATAACACACTGGTGACATAAAAATACCATTATTTCCTTATTTATCATTTGAATTTTATCTCTACCAAGAAAGTAAGACAGGTAGAGCAGAGACCCATATCTCCTTTTTAAAAATGGAGAATGAAATGCAGAGAAGTAAATGGCCAAGGATCACACAACTAATAAAGAGAAATATTAGAGCAAACGCTTCAACTTCTCAGCACCCACTGCTGTATCTTCTCGCCTGCAAGAAAACACACTGCATGACAAAACAAAGACCGAAGCGTCTGTGACTCCCCGTTCCACAACTACTGTCTTACGTCCCCAGAACACTTGGCCTTCCCTCCAAAAATACACTGGAGGGCTTTGATTCCAGTTTTCCTGCTTGACTTTAACAATTTTTATATACTTGGCACCCACAAAATTTTATAAATTAAACTGGCAAACTGTACCCTAATAAAAAAAACTATACTTACTTATTGAAAAGTATGAAGATTATACCACAGACTGGTTTCCCTTTCCCAAGCAATATTGCTTGTTGACTCTCATTCATCTGATTATTTGACCAGAAAACACGGTGATATCATACATACAACAGATCACACAAAGATGCAAAATGGGTTATGACTTCTCTAACACAAACATCTGCTAAACCCTAGAAGTTCTGCAATCACAGGTAAGAGCAACAAGCAACCTCCCAGCGCACAAGTAAGGCACAGAAATTCGTAAGAAATCTGTAATATACTCACTTTTATCTATGCTTCCGTAAGAATCACTTGAAATTTGTGTTCCAATATGCCTCAACTCTAAAATCATGGGAAGAAATACAGTTAATAAAGAATATTGCATATCAAAACAGAATTTTCAAGCAGTATGTGAACACTCACCCTTTTCATTTTTCTGTTTAGAAAATTCATCGAGCTGTTCCTGTGGAAACAAAGCGCTGAGAGGGTTTGAAAGGGGCAGGGAGTGCAGGCATCACATACCCGATGTAATGGCGGGGGGTCGCTTCCACCAGGCGGCCCAGTTCCTGACTCCCGCATGACAAGGGACGCTATGGAGCCCTGAGGCCACAAGCGTCACTTGGGTGCACACTATTATCTATTACCTGTGTCTTCTTAAATTCCTTTTCAAGTATTTTCTTCTCGTTCCTCAGTTGCTTGAAGTCCTGTGTTTGCTTGACAGCAGCCTCTTTAAAGACACAGTGAACAAGACACAGCAATAATTTACCGACTTCACAGCTACCACTAAGAAAATACTCAAAATATCATCTACTGAGAGCTTTTCTCTTTTCATAAAACTTTGAAACAAATTTTGTAAAAAGTTACTGTCCCTTTAGCACTTCCTCAGTCAGGGATAAATGAAGGAACACAGTTTGTTTAAATTATTAACCATAAAACCACTGACTTGGCAGAGGCCCCAAGACGCCTTTGCAATCCCAGCACAAGCCAGCCCAAGCCTTCTGGTCAAACAAGAACCCAACACACATGACCTCTCTAGGAGGGCACTGTTCCCTCCTGCTCTTCAGCAATAAGCAACATTCATGTTTCAGAGATTTTAGAGCTGTGGTTTCAGCTCAGAATACAGCCAATACTTCCCTCTGTACTGGGGAAGTGGACAATCTTCTCCATGCTTCTTATATTGGAATTCCCATCAACAAGCTGATAGTTCCAGCTGCTAATACCTTTGCTCTAGATCTACTTTTAAGGTATTGTTTTAGTTCTTCTCTGGATCTTCAGCAAATTCTTCAGTCTGGTTTTTGACTCTGAAGCTCATGGTCCAAATACATTAGTAAGAATCTAACCAGTATTAACTTTGCCCAGTACATTCAGACACAAGTGCCATGAAAACTAAAATCCCATAAAATGCCACAGTACCAGTTCTTGCCTGACTCCTCTACTGAGCTGGACTGTTTCTTTACCTGATTATTACGCCACATCACTCGCTAGGGAGAAATATTTTTGTCACATGAGAAGTAAAGGCTGTACTTCCCTTCAAAGGAAATCTGTCCTGAAAGTCGCAGAGTCTGAAACACACAGGCACCTCAGATCTCTTTTAAAACACTTCCTCAGACACTTATCTCCACACACCAGCAAGAGAAAGCCATATTCAAAAAGAACACAGTGATGCCACATTTACTGCCGTATTGTGCTTGTGCGAACACCAAATCAGAGGAAAAATTGTTAACAAAGTATCTGTACAGTTTAAATCTAAAAACCTGGGCTCAATCTAGGTAAATTCAAGCCCAGAAGCATTTTCAGCAAGTTCTTGCCTATATGCCCCACCTAGCTAAATTTAAACTTGCACCAATGATCTGTGCAAAGACCAGTGGCTTCCATAGCTAGATAACAACAGTGCCAGTTACCTTCCAGCTTCTTCACCTTGGCTTCTAGTTTCTTCTTCCTGAGAAAACAATTTTATAAATAGTAAAAACACATATATGTTATATATATACACACATACATTAACAATATATGTGGGTGTATATACAGTATATACACACAATTTGTGGTACATTTTTTAAAATTAAATTTTTTTTATTTAGTAAAATTGATATGACAACGAAATGTTGGTCATGGTGGGCACGGTGCATCAGCCACTGAAATCGTCAGCAGCTGTTCTGGGGTAGAGTCAACGAAGAGAGAACAGTACACCATTTAGTTTATAACATCTCTAGAAAGAAATCTGTATCTTTCTGTCATGCCACATCTGGGAGTCTCCCTGAGCCACAATGGCCTCATGTCCAGGCTAAGCTGATGCCCCCCCACTGGCCTACAACCAGTCCAGCATGGCCACTGTCACTCTTGGGGAGCATGCGTGGTGGCAGAGATCACAATTCCATCTTATGGGAAGAAGAGGCTGGAGAGCTGCACCAGTTTTCGGACAGAGTTTTGGGTCAAAGAAGGCAGGTAACTCTGAGAAACTCTCTGAGGTACCATGACATCACGTCTACATCAGACTACTATGTGTGTAGCTCACAAGCTCTGTGAATTATGTGACTATCATCACTTGGATGCTTGCAAACAGCTTTTTATTAATGGTAACAAAGACACCCATTCCACAGCACACCTGTTGAAGTCCCGGTACAGAGGACGGAGCTGACGATCATGTTTGAAAACACACAGACATGTACACATGCGTGCATACGTACAGACATAAAACACTTCCTATGGAGTTCTTCCTTTGTGCAGCTTTTTAACTTATCAAGACTTATCGATCCTCCTTGTAATCCTCCAGGGGAGGTCTAATTTCCACTTGACAGACCTCTAGACTAATGCTGCGTGCCTAACTAGTTTAAGCTCCCAGTTACAGCCCATAACCCAAAGACAGAGAGGAGAGAGCACTGATCTAAGAACTAGCCATTTTCAGACATGAAAACCTAATGTCGACAGGCATTTTAGAACTTACTGAGCATCAGTTTTCAAGCATTCTTCTTTTACACGTGCATATTCCTGGTGAGTATCTTGGTACAACTTGAGAGAACTCTAAGAAAAAGATAGCTGTTGTCAATTTGAAAGTCAATGACCATCGGTGAGAATCTACTTGGAACTTTGACCTTGATAAGTGAAATTATTACCATTTTTACCAGTAAGAAAATCAACCAAATGAGTACATTATTATTAGACAGGAAACCAAAGCATATTCTTTGAACATTTTAATAGAGATAATCAGATGCTTAACAGATGTAATATGATTAACAGTCTCATCAAACAAAGCTACGCCAGTTAAAATGTACTAATTTTAGGGCAACTCCAAATCTTCCTAAGACTGAATAGCCAATATTTTCCTTAACCAGTTAAAATTCAACAAAATCTAAAGAAATTCTAGAGCTCAACAAATATAAGCTATCATTACTTGTACACAAAAATATAAAACAAATCATTATATTTAACGATCACTAAGGAAAATGTGCTACCGTCACTCAGCAGGTACCTCCTGATAGCCACCACAGGACAGGAAAGAGTCTGTTGCCAAGCACTGTATCCTACTACAATGTGCATATGATAGGTCTTTAACGGCCACCGACCAGATGGACTTTATGACCCCCTTTTATAGATGAGATATCTGAGGATCCAGAAGCTGACTTATTTTTCCAAAGTCACAGAGAACAAGTGACTAATCAGCATTTCACATTGAGTCTGACTCCAGTGTTCATGCTTCCTCTCAGACAGAGCTGACAATACTGGTATATATTGGAAGCAGACAAAATTCAATGTTGTGGTTGTTTCTGTTTAATCTTCTTCAAGTAGTTACATATACAATGAAGACTTTCTACAGAAGGAGGAAAGCCAATCGCTGCTCAGGTACTCCGTAAGACCTCAGCCCGGTGCACAGCATTACACAAACAGCACCTGTCGGTGACTGAGAGCCAGACTCCACCATGAAAAGCGCTCACTGAACAGGCTGAGAGGCAGGCATCATTCCAGCTTGGATAGGATATGTCTCACGACCAACTAACTTCATTGGCCTTTGAATTATGTTATCTATAAAAGCTATGAATTCTCTCCTAAGACTCCTGAAAAGAGTAAACCAAAACTTATAACAAGCAAGTTTATAGCATTTTTTTTGTACTGCCCCAAGCATAGCATTTTAAATAACTGTGTTACTGCAACTTGCTTTTGAAACAGAGAACACGATCTCTCCACCTTTAAGTTTAAATTTTTGCAGATTCTTTCACACTTACAGCAAAACCAATGTGAAAAGGCAACCAACACAGGACACACAGAGCCCTAAAAATTTCCAGCCAGAAGGTTCCTCTGCAGAATCTCAAAGACCACATAAGCAACTAACACAGCATCAGAGAACTAGTAATTACTGTGAGGACCAAGCCATTAATTAACAAGTTCGATGTTCTCTAAATAGAGGCATACACTTAGTGATTCTTGAGTACCCCTTGTTTCTTCTGTTAAGACATAAAATACCCCCTCATACCAATGACAGTGAATAAACAGATGTTAATTTATGGAAGATAAACTTTTGTAGGAAAATTTCTCTCAGTACCTTCTTCTCTTCCAGCTCTGCTTTTAAAGACCCCAATTCTTCCTGACATTTCTGCAGAGGAGAAATTTTTTGAAGCATCTGTTCCACTTGGTGATGCAGGGTACTATTCTCTCTAAAAATGGACAAGATATTAGCATTATTATACAGAAGCACCTACAACGATTTATTAAATATGTCGACTGCTGCTATTCTATTTTTTCTAACTTGGAAGAAAAAAGGAATAAAAGAATCTCTCTTTTTAATGCCTTCCTTTTATACCAACATGATTTTCACACTGCTCTTTATTCTTTGACATTATAATCTGCTTCTAATAAAAGTACATGAAAATCTCCTTGAGAAGCAGATTCTCAGTCTGATAGACAATATATGAAAGGACAATAAGCCAAAAAGTAGTATTAATAATAATTATGTTTTTCCAACCTTAAACTCAATCCCCATTTATCCAAATTAAATGACAGGCAATTTGTGATCTGGTTTATAACAATGTTTTGCTTTTTTCTAGGAGATGAATGTATTCAGAATATGAAACACCACTAAATTTTCATTCCATTTTAAATTGTTTAAAATACACATGATAACCACCTTACTAATCCAATTCACGCAGACAACAATAAGCTACATTTCAATGGCCACGCCATCAGTAAAACTAACAACTTAAATACCAGGCTGTAATTTAAGACCTTGGTAAGAAATTCATTTGGGTAATTTAATAGTAAGGAAAATATAAATCTTTTATGATGACCATCTAAGCAACATTCTATATGATGGGTCAATCCTATGCAGCGCTTTGACTATTTATAAATCTAGTCTGATCAGGGTCCACCCCCCAACCCACCATGCAGACATGTACTTACCTTCTTGCAAACTGCAGCTGTAAAACTTGTTAAAGAAAACTCTCAGTTTTATCTGATACTTGTCAGAAGATTAAACTCAATTAAAAACACCTGTAAAAATCTCTGTTCAATGTGTATACCAGGCAAGTTCACAATACCTAAAAAACAATTTTCCAAGGTCCATTTATAAAACAGTGTTAAAAATTTTTACTAAGTTACTCTATTTACCATAATATATACCTAAAGTTAAAATATCTACTTCTCTAAATTAAAAGGCATTCAATTACATCATTGATTAACACTGAGTTCGGAGAATAAATACAAAGCAACATTCAACTAATGGAACACTACTTTGGATCCTATAAATAACAAAATCCCCAAAAACCCTAACCTGAATTTCTCAAATAGTCCAGAGCATAATTCCAACAAACAAGAGTCAGATACTAAGGAGAACCATATATCACTATACTCAATGAGTAAAGAAAAAAGAAACAGGGGCGCCTGGGTGGCTCAGGGGGTTAAAGCCTCTGCCTGCGGCTCAGGTCGTGATCTCAGGGTCCTGGGATCGAGCCCCACATCGGGCTCTCTGCTCGGCGGGGAGCCTGCTTCCTCCTCTCTCTCTGCCTGCCTCTCTGCCTACTTGTGATCTCTGTCAAATAAATAAATAAAATCTTAAAAAAAGAAAAAAGAAAGAAAAAAGAGACACATAAAACCTAGATAACCTCTCACTTTCACAATCTACACAATATGGTAACTCCGTTTCCTATCTCATGCTGCCGGTGAAAACAATCATCCTTTTAAATTTCACCTCCCCCAAGTTTCTATGCATACACCATGAGGTGGCAAATGTCTGTAACAACATGTCTCTGTAACAACACGCCTCAGAATACAAATACAGACTTCTCCAGATTAGGGATCATACTCACCCTGAATTACCAGTCCTTGCAAAAAAGAGAAGTTCAAAAATACCTGATGAAATAAAATGTATCCTCTCCTTGCGAAAAAGGAAATAATAAACTTAACAGAACAGTCAGAATTACACAAAAAGGTAAGAAATCAAGGGGTGCCTGGGTTGCTTCGTCACTTAAGCATCTATCTGACTCCTGGTTTTGGCTCAGGCTATGATCTCAGGATCATGAGATGGAGCCCCTCGTGGGGTGTCTGCTGGAGAGTCTCCCTCTCCCTCTGCTCCTCCCTCTGCTCGCTCTCTCTCTCTCTCTCCAATAAAATCTCTAAAAAAAAAAAAATGGGTAAAAAATCAAGTTACATAACAAACCCATTTAAACCGGCACCTTTAGCACCTTCGGTTGGAAGAGCAAACTACTACACACCTAAGGTACAAAAAATACATATTTGGGGTAAACACCAAATGTGTTAAAAAAAAAAAGAATCAATATTTACTTGTACCCAAAGCTGAAGATTACCATATCACCGAATGGGTATCCCACCATAATTCCAAGGTTTATCAATTTTTAATAAACTATTTTAATGGTTTTGATTTAAAAATTTTATAAATTTTTAAAAGTAAACCAATTTCCCTGCTAGATTACATGTGTAATTACCTCATAAAGTTTATGCTAAAAAGGATATAATGAAAGTACGCTGTCCTGATACTGGAATTAACTGGCTACCTATCTCCTATTTAGCTAATTAAAATACTTATAATAACTGTTTCTGTACGGGTTTCATAATCAGAGATATTATCCTTGTGATAATATACGTTTATAGTTTAACAGACTGAGAATTTAAACAAATGAAATACAAATATTCACTGACCTAAATTTTTTAATGTAAAAATTCAGTACTAAAAATAAATCTAAGTCTTAGGCCTTGATTTTATTACTGTAATCAGACAAGTCAGAGATGACGGCACCAACACAAACAAGTAATCAGTGACCACGCGTAAGTTCTAGGAGGCCAGAACTCCTATCACAGCAGGCCTGGGGTTCCTGCCGAAGTGGAAGAGCAGCATCTGTCCCAAGACCTAGGCTGAAGCGGCACTTTAGTGAATGCCTGAAAATGGATCCATGCTCATTTTCATGGGAGATTTCATTCACAGTGTTTTCACCAAGAAATGCAGAAAAGTCAGTTACACACACTGTTTTCACCCTATCAATAACATATCTCCCAGAGGCCAACTACACTACAGGTGCACTGAATGGTTACTGAACAAATGCTCACCAGACTTGTCTTGTAAATACAAAATCACACTGTGATTATGGAGATCAATCTATCCATCCATCCATCTACTACCCACACTCATTCTCTACAAACCACAAAGTGAATTAACGGAAGCCCTTTTGCCACTACTCCAAATATTCCTACACTGCAGGCTCTACAAAAATCCTGAGAAATTCTCACCATACACGATCCAGCTTCACTTATTCCTGAGCCTGAAGAAGCTGTCATGTCTTGAGTACAAATGAAAAAGACCTACCCACTAAAAAGTTAGAAGACCTGAAGAAAATGAAAATCGGTGACAAAAACAGAATATTCTAAAACAGAGACCATCACGAATCATGTGCTCACAGGAAAAAACTCCTGTTCACTGCGCTGCTCAGAAGCTCCTGAGCTGTAAACACTACCTTCAACTGACAATTCCCATGGTTCTTCTAAGAAACTACAAATAAGTAAATTTAAAAACTCAAAGGAAAAAGCTAATAAAAGGATATCATCACATTTCTTCTGATATTCTGTTAATAAATTACTGCAACAAAGAAAAGAATTATGTTACTTTTTTGATCTAGAAAATACTGTTGACATCACTTTCAAAATATGCCAGGCCCCTTTCTTCCCAGGCCTCCTGCAACAAAACATGTTTAATTAATTAAATATGTATACACACACACACACATACACCACCTTCAATTATTTTAAAGCATTGAAATGATATATGAACTTTAAAAAAATAATAAATCTCCTACCGTGGCTATGAAATACTGTGAGGAAATCTGAGCTCCAGTCCTAAAGCTAAGGAGGCTTTAAAGATAGAAAACAGCTTTAAAATAATTGCCACCTTAGGAAAAATCACTTCCTGACCCACAGGCCTGCTGCAAAGGGCTTTGGACCAACAACACAGGCTTCAGCCTGCGGACAAAGCCCACCAGGGTTCCACCATGACCCACAGCCCAGTGGCCCAGGTGAGAGACTGAAGGCCTAATACACCACCCGCTCTGGCTTATCTGTCAGGTTCACAAAGTTCAACAAAGCACAGGAAAACATACTCACTCTGTATTAATAATTTTCTGCTTCAAGGTAATTAATGCTTCAACATACTCATTTAAATTCTGAAAGAAAAAAAAAAAGCCACAGTCAGCTACTTATTTCTGTAATATGAATGATTATAAGTATACTTTCCATACCATGTGACTTACTGTAAAACGTGAACATACTTACTCTCACATAAACATACAAATACATACAGGTATTATTTACGTTGCAGAAGAACACAGACCAACTGTTTGATCTTGAACCCATGCTGTACCTCTCTGAATCTTGCTTTAGGTGAACGGCGCGCTCTCTGACAGTAAGGGGGTGTGCAGACTCTCTCTCTGACTGTGTGCTCTTAGTGGGAATCTGGTATGTATTTACTATTTTTAGTTCACCAATTACCAGTAATCATCAGTCTACAACTCACTCTGCACTATCTCTGAAAGGATTTAAGACACCAAAAAGTCACATAAATCATTAAAAAAAAAAAAATAACATGGGAAGAACAAATAAAAAACTTAAAATAGGGAGGAAATTCAATGAAAAATTCATTTTTAAAGGATCTATATATATTTTAGAGACCAACCACAAATCTGGCTCTAAGTTACTATCAATTCAACAGGGAAAAGATCATTAGTAACACCCCTTAAAACGTTACTAAGATTTAAAAACCTATTTTTTTTCTTTCAAGGCACTATGAAGAAATATCTTCATATTTCTTTAGTAAATACTTCAGAAGAACTTATTTTTCACTGATTATCCTAAAGCATCTTTTTCTATATAATCCAAATGATTTTGAGAATTACAGAAATATTTCCCTTTATAGTAGTCTGGGCCTATCCTTTGCAGTCAGACATGTAACGTAGCAGTTAAAAGTAAAAAAGGTCCACACAGAAATACGTAAATGAGAAGTCTTAGTTTGGGGTGCATACGTGGCTCAGTCAATTGGGCAACTCGGGTTTCAAAAAACTCCTGGTTTCAGCTCGGGTCCTGATCAGGGCCTGGATGCCCACTGATGCTCAGCTCGAGTCTCTGGGTCCCTTTCTTTTTTCTCCATTCCCTGCCCCCTGCCCCAGGGCGCGCGCGCACACACACCCCCACACACACACACCCACAGGCTCTCTTATAGACAAATAAAATCTAAAAACAAACAAATAAACAAACACTTTGTCTTCTTTTACTGCCACCAGCAATGAAAAATCTCTATTCCTCCTCGCGGCTCTCCTCTCAGAAGTGTTCCTGCACACGTAAAGGGCAGCTGCGTGTGCTCAGTCGGCCACTCAGCACTGAGGGCCACTCGGGTTCTTCTGTCCCCACCAACCGCAAACCACCATCACTGTCCCTGCCCGTTCCTGTGAGACACTTACTTCCCTAGGATCAAGTCCAAATAGGCTTCCTGAGTAGTCATGAGCTTTGAAAATCTTAGAGCCATATTTTGCCACTTATATTTCTGTAGGAGTGTGACTGAGAAATCTCTTGCCGTTCAGTTTCTCTCTACTAATAGTTCCTTAACTCTGCTCGCTGGTATGGCTGCACTTTCCTAGGAGCTGCGATATTTGAATAGCAACATTTCATTAAATGTTACAAATATACACATAATGTCTGTCACTTGCTCACTAAAATACAACCACATAGGTAGGCATGAAGAAATTCTAAATATTCAGAGCTGAGGGACGCCTGGTGGGCCGAGTCCCTTAAGCGTCTGCCTTCGGCTCAGGTCATGATTCCGGAGCCCTGGGGTGGAGTCCCACATCAGGCTTCCTGCTCCGTGGGGAGCCTGCTTCTCCCTCTCCCTCTCCCCCTCCTCCTGCTCGTGTTCTCTCCCGCACCCTCGCTCTCTCAAATAAGTAAATAACATTTTAAAAAATATATGTATTCAGGGTCACCTGGGTGGATCAGTGGGTTAAAGCCTCTGCCTTTGGCTCAGGTCCTGATCCCAGGATCCTGGGATCAAGCCCTCCATCGGGCTCTCTGGTCAGCGGGGAGCCTGATTCCCTCTCTCTCTGCCTGCCTCTCTGCCTAATTATGTTCTGCCTGTCAAATAAATAAATAAAATCTTAAAATATATATATATATATATATATATATATATACACACACACACACACACATATTTCAGAGCCAAATCTTTCACTTTTTAAATATTTTGGTTTCCTGATATATTTAGAAAATTCTATTGCACCCAAGATGCTAAGGTAAAAGGATTCTTCTCTATGTCATTCTACTACTTCTGTGCTTTTGTTTTGTGTTTTCGTATCTTTAACCATCCTAATATTCGATACAGTAAACTCTAAACATAGTAAGTCAAAAAGACAATTAGTGGACCATACCATATTTGTATTTAATGTATATTTTGCTTTCCACATTCAAAAACAACCTTTCATTATATACAAAATAAATTTCACGTAACAACAGATTTCTGGGCCCTTTGACTCCCTCCCTAAAAGGCAGCTAAAACTGAAGCCAGGAAACTTTTTCCCCAAAGGCAAAACCCACAAAGATGAAAGCCGACTAAAACACAAATGGAAACTGGAAAGCAGATTCAAGATACTGACTTAACAGGCTACAGAAAGTGGGAGAGGTGGCTAGAGGGGAGAGTCTGTGACCCTGGGCTGCTCTGAGACAGGAGGCAGGGGCAGCACTAACAGGACTGGTGGCAAGCTCCCTTAGAGGAGTTAAATCCTCAAACTCCCACTTCTCTGCCACCCCACCATCCAGCAAAAGGTCTGCTGTTTAAAGAATTCTCTGCCTGGGATACTGTGACCACTCTGCCAAAAACAAAGGGACGAGGCAACCCTGTGCACGCTAACCTGACCCTGACCACCTGCTTGTCCCCATTTCGCTCCCAGACAGGGGCAGTGGCAGCCAATCCTTTGCCCTCTAGGCACGAGACAGAAAGTGCTTTCTCTGAGGACATCTAACCAACACTGCCAGGATATCCTTCCAATAAACGGACCACCAGACCTTCTGCAACGAAGCTCAGACTTCAGAAGCCCCACACGCTCAGCATTTCCAGTCAACATATTAGCCAATAGTTTTAACAGGAACAATCATGGACTTCCACGTATCAGAGAAAAACCTGTAACACCAAAGTGAGACCAGAACAAGAGAAAGCAACTTGGAGTAAACAAAAACCGAGAAGAAAACTTCAAAAAGTAATATGGTTAGAGATAAATGTTATATTCACAAAGCAACAATATTTCTGAAAGGGATATACAGAGTTCCTAGAAATTTTTTTTAAAAGCTCTTAAAAATTAAAAATATCCACACCCCGAGGATGGCTGAAACCAAAATGGCAGATGACAAGCATCCATGAAGACGTGGAGAAGTGGGCCTTGGATTCTGTGCCCGACCGAGGCTGGCGTGGACTGGCCGCAGCGCACAGCAGTCTGGTAACTTCTTCGAATGTCCGACACAGTTCACCACGTCATCCAGCAATTCCACTCCAAGGACCCTGCCCAGGAGAACCGAAAACACACATCCATGCCGAACTTGAACTCTGTGACTCAGAGCATTAGCCACACTGGCCAAAAAGCAGAAATACGCTAAAGGTGCACCAAATGATGAAGGAGTAAATGAGAGATCACACAGCCATACCACGTGATTACTTGGCAATGGAAACTAACGAATGACCCCTGCATCGACAGGGACGAACCTGGACAGCGCCGCGCTACATGCAAGGGGCCGGTCACAAGAGGCTCCATGCCACACGAGTCCATTCATAAGAACTGTCCGCACCAGGCAAATCCAAAGACAGAAGTAGACTAGTGGCTGCCAGAGACTGGGAGTGAGGGAGACAGGGAACGACTCTTACTGCCTCAGAGGGCTCCTGGCAGGGGCACCGTGAGGGCGATGGAGAGGAACGTGTCTGACAATTACAAAATGGGGACAGAGCTGCATAACTGTCACTGCACTAAAACCCACGGAATTGTACACATGAAAAGGATGAATTTTATGTGAATTATATCTAAAACTGCAGACCTAAATTAAAGACAAGGAAGAAAAATAAAAGCCTCAAAAGATTTGATGATTAAAAAAAACAAAGTTCCTCCAAACAACGCAAAACACAGACATGAGAAAGCACAAGGACAAATAAAAACAGGTGTACTGGTGAGATCCTCACATGCCCAACAATGAGTTCCAAAAAGAAAGTAAGAGAAAAGACAGTCAAAGAAACTGTGATATTCTTCAAATCTCAGAACTGAAGCCAGAAGTTTCCAAACCGAAAGGTCCCAGCACATAAACAGAAATAGCATCCAAACCATAGAACATCAGCACCAAATTTCAGAGCATCAGAGACAGGCAAAGACCCTACAGAAATCCCAAGAGAAAAATAAAACCAAAACATCCTATACAAAGAATCTGGGAATCAGAGGGGTTCAGGCCTTCAGCAACCATCTAGGACCTAGAAAACGAGTCTTTACGATTTGAAGGAAAGTGAATTCCAGGATAAAATCCGTACAAGCTACAATCGATTGCGAGGGTAAAACGGACATTTTTAAATCTGCAGAATTCCTACAAATTGACTTCCCAGACATCCTTACTTAGGGAGGTACTAAAGGATGCAAACACGACCCACCAAAAGCATGGAAGTCAACCCAGAGAAAATGACGCAGCATCCAAAAGAGAGGTAAGGGGAATCCAGGAAGGGAGCTGCGCCCCAGAATTCAGCAGATACAAAGGCTCAGGAGGGAATTTTTTTCCCTTAAGAAAGCGCTAGAATATCTGGTGGCATGAAAGCAGTAAGAGGACATTTCTACCTAACTGGCAGAGAATTCCAAGTAAAACTGACCATGCACTTACATCATGATTGTGTAAGTACCAGTGACCCCCCCATCCTTCTTCCAGTGGCTAGTTGGCCTCCTTTCCTCCACCGTGCCTCCAGATGCCGTCCGCACCGATAAGTGCTATGCAAGAAACATTCCAGAAATGGGACTCCAGAGTCCCACACAGTGGGATGCAAATTCCTGTCCCACCTCTTTCTGGCTGAGGGAACCTTGGGCAAATTTGTTTAGCCTCCCCCTGCCTCAGGACCCTTTCCAAGTCTAGAGATAAGTGGACTGAAACGCTGGGAGGGGCTGAGTGGGCCAGCTCTAGGGAGTACACAGGATAAGCCCCAGAAAGGGTTTAACCCAGTTCCTAGCATATGGTAAATAGTCCTTAACATTATGGAGATAAGCGATTGAATCAAGGATATCATCATACATCAGGGGAAACAAGAAAACACACGGGAAAGGAAAAACAATCACAATTTACTCCAGAGTATAGCTCTGAATAACACACAGTGATAACATCCACTCTGAGTAATAACTTAAGCAAAACCCTATGCAGGCTAAGACGACGGGGGTGGGGGTGGGGGGTAACAGCAGGGATGCTCAGGTGGGTGGGGTACAGAGTGGAAGGGGAGTTCAGTCTGCACCTTCCAAAGGCAGAAATCGAATATGCCCTACACTAAAAAACAAGAAGTAGCAATACAAGGCTACTATTTCATGATACTAGAGCTCATCACAGAACACACAGTGCAGGTCAAAGCGGAAGGGGAGAGGTGCAGCAGGGAACTGCCGGCTGGCTTCACACGTCTTGCACATCTAGCTACCTCTCTGAACTGTGTTCACGTATATTCGATAAAGAGAGGAATTTAAGACCACAAAGCATGACACAGGAAAAACCGGAGACGGAGGACAGACGGGGAGTCTCAGCTTCCTACAGAATTCCAGGTCCTGACTTTTTCCTCAGAGCTCAAATTTGGGCAGATAACACAGCACCCTAACAACACAGTCTCTTGTTCTTCTCCATTCTGGTCCAAATGCTATTTACCAGGGCTGCAACCATTTCTAAAGTATCTCGGAAGCGTCAGAGTGCAGCAGGCGGGGTCTCAGCAGCCTGTGTCCGTTTATGGGGATACCCTGCACCCCACTGCCGTCCAGCCTCTGGGAGGAAGCAAGGTGCAGGGTGCACCCCCCCAGGAGAGCTCAAAGCGATGTGCTTCCCCTGACTGCTGTTTCTCCCCCCGTGGTCTTGCTCTTCTGGAACGCCTCCTCCAATGCTCAGGCTTCCTCCCAGTCGTCTCCCCTAACCACAATCTATCTTCCTTCTTTCTCTGGCTTCTGGCTTGGTCCCTCAAGCTGCACTTTATGCAGCTAATACAATTCCCAGAGCAGCACGTTCTATGACTTCCCATTCCCCATTTGCTCCTTTTCTAAAGCATACTCTTTTAATTTTATCCACACAATATCCTCCAGAATGTCGCTGTGAACATTTTAGCACTTGGGGAAAAGAAATCCAGGCTACGTTTCTGTTCCCTCCCTTCTCAGAGAAGTGGAATCCACACAGTGGCTGAGCACACAGGGCGAGGAGGGGGCAGCAGGATAACCTTGGCCAAGGGGCAAGCCAGGTTTCATGGGGCAGAGGTGGGGAGAGGGGATGCCAGCACGCTTGGGAAAATGGCAATACTAAAGGAGTCAGCACAATGTGCAGATACGCAGCTGATAAATACAGGTGGTAACAGGACAAGCACACTGCCAAAGTCAACCTCAACACTAACATCATAGGCTGGAGGATTCTTATTTGTGGTGGCTCTCCTGTGCCCCGTGCAAACGTTCGGCAGCGTCTCTGGCCTCTACTAACCAGGTGGCCAGAGCACTCCCTCAACCACTAAGGTGTACATGCAGAGTTAACACAGCAGGTCTGAGATACTGTCCCTGGAAAGGCCTGCTAGGAAGGTGGGCCCTTGGTGGTGTCTGGGAACTTGGATTTCTAGAGGTTTCCCACCATTCTTCCAATGCTAAGAGAGGTTCCCTGTGCTTAACTACATGATGTGCTTTATGCTGAAACTTGCTTTCCTTCTGGGAGCCTGGAATTTGGGTAAGTTCTAGGTAGGCATATGGGACCAGTGCCCAAGAGACACTGCGCCATGTCACAGCGCACTACTGGAGAACTTCAGTGAGTCCACTCACCCTCACTGGGCTTCCTCAGGGTCCCAGCCCATGGCCTTTTCTCCTGGCGGATGTAGCTTTGTACGCTCTCACTATAATCAGCCATTTGGAGAGCAGGACGACACTGAAACTGGGAGTGGGTCTGGGAACACCTGATACAGCGTGACCTCCCAGTGTCTCCACACCTCCCCAAGGAGAATACAAGAATGTGCTCTTCAAGCTTTCAGGTACGTGAAAGGCAGAGAAAGTCTGTTGGAGGCTGCTGAACAGATGCGACAGTGCTCTACGACACACATGCCCAACCAGACCTGGAACCAGCAAGGCAGGCGGGATTCCTGGGCCCACAAGCAATGCCCGCAGGGCCGGGGGGAGGGCACGGAGTGGCACCGACGTTCATGTCCGGACTGAAGGACTGAAGGCTCATCCCGTTGGAAGGTGTTCAGATTGCGGGAAACACACCCTGCGGCGTGTGGGGCAAAGCAAGCATGTGTGTGCCTATCAATGACACCGCAAAGGAGGAGACATCTGAACACCTGGTGAATGGGGTGAAGAGAATACCAGAGTGTTTGGTACTATTCTGTGATTTCCTTGTAAGTTCTTAGTTATTTCAAAAGGAATTATTTTTAAAAATCACACCAATGCCATTAATTGCTCTGCTGGGGGCGATCCGGCTCCCTGTTCAGCTTGAATCCTCTCTGATACCGACATTTCCTCCTCCTACTTATAACTTGTTATTCACTGCTCTTAGGTAAAGCCTACACCGATCTGCATCAGAGCTGAGTGTATCTCTGTATCTCCCGAGCTGTGCTCAAGGACCCTCATGGGGCATCCTCTGCAGAGTGGACTGGAACAAGGCAGGAGGTTGCGAACCCCTCCTCCCCCACCACCAACTCCATTCTGGGAACTTTTCCACCAAACCAGGTGAGAGGCTCCGCCTCCTGGGAAGGCAGGCCCCAGGCTCACATGCATGGTCTTCAGCTGCCCTGACCGCATACATCATGCCTCCTCCAGCACAAACTACCTTCTCCCACCCCGGTCTCTGCACGTGGCGCCCCTCTGTCCACAACACGTTTCTTCCATCTCTTCCTCTTACTCAACTAAGGACCATCCTTCAGACAGACCTCAATTCAGATTCACCTCCTCCAGAGCCTTCCTCTGTCCCTGCTAGGTGCTCGCAGGCTCCCTTGGGTGCCCCCCAGCATGGTACTTATTTCATATACTCCTTCTGGGGTAGTTTTCTCACCATCTGTCACCCTGACTAGATCTCGAGCCCCAAGCCTCTAGTTCATGACCGTATTCCAAAACAAGGCATGGCATCCTAGACCCAGAGATGCCCAAGAAATGTTTACTCACTGAATGAATTACAATTCTGTGAGCCTTCTTTGTCATATAATCATTTACAAATCAGTGCATCTAAGAGAAATCATGATTTAGGTTCCAGATGATCAAGTTCAAACCACTGGCAGTATCACTGGGAGTCCAACACAAGTTCAAATAAGTAACAGGCTCAAATCTGCACCGAGGGCAGCCGAACACCACCGATTCTGAATCTACTGCAATGGTATGAGCTCCGCAGTAGAACCGCGCGCTCTCTCACCAGGGTTCCCAAGCGCTAAACTGTTTATCTCTGCAGTGGAGGATGCTCCTGAAGAGGGGGCTCTCCTCCACCAGAACAGCCTGTGTCGCTGGACTGAAAGCAACTCAGCTTCAGAAGTGTGGAAGTGCACACGGCCCCTGCAGGAAGGACCCGCGCTGCTCCGACGGGACTGCTCAAGTCCAGCAACACGTAGGGACCTTGGACTGGAGCTCAGGGACCCACCATCCCCATCACTCAGCGGCCACAGACAGGAGGTGAACTGAGGGGCTACAGAGCAAAGGCTACCAAACAGGTGCTAACCCACAAGCCTTCGAACGGAGCCACCCATCGCAGACATGGCGCCCATTTGTCAACACGGATGCCCAGACCGCAGGGACAAAGTTCCAGCAAGAAGACGAGACGGCTCCACTCAAGAGACAGCTTCCTGCTGCGGTTCCGAACCAGCCCAGTGTGGCCGCGACCACCTCCAGCGGGGAGACACCCGCAGCCTGCCTGCCCATTTCCAGTAGGTGCGAAGTGCCCATGTGAAACCACCCAGCCGGCCACCTCCGTGCAGGGCACCCGCCAGGCTTGCGGACACAAGTGTCTCTCAGGGAGGGAAGCCTGCAGCCTGTCCTAAGGTGATGTACCGTGCCGGACACCTGCTCCGCTCTCCATCTTCCCCACCCTCATTCCTGAGAGCGAGCTTCCCGATTTCCTTTTCTCACCACTCCTCGGCCACCTTCCGTCAGTAGCCAGCATTCCCCTCAATGACGCCTGAGGACGGCACCTCGTCTCATCATGTGCCACAAAGGCTCTCAGTGTCTCTAAAGGACCGAACGTGCTCACCCGTGCTCCTACCACACTCTCTCCCCCTAAAACTTCTCCCAAGGAACTCCGCGCCAACCCACCCAGGCCTCTGCTCCATCTCAGCGGGCCGTCAGACGCTCTGGGGGCCCAGGTCCCACCAACGGCAAATGTGAAAGCAGCGGAAAATGCCAACTCTGACCTCATTCCAGAACTTCAATCCCACGTTTCCAACACCTCTTGTCTTGGTTTCCACTTCTCTTCCCTCTAACAGCTCTCGGTCACTCTGGTTTTAATCTCTGGATCCTTTCGTCCCCAGATCTGAAATCCATCTCCCCTTGGTAGTTTCTCACACCGAAACCCTTTCGCTCTCTAGTCCCACTCGTGGGAAGCTTCCCACCCAGGCCACTGTCCCCAGCAGTGCGCACTCGGAAAATACCATTCCGAGCTAGCTGCACCTCCTCCGACCCAACCTGTATTCCACCACCTGCTATTTTTACCCAAAACACAGCTCTTATGTGCTAATGTGCAAAATCTGTCTCTACACCATAACCCTGGAAAAATAAGTATAAAACTTAAATGTGGTTAGCATTCAAGATCTTCGATGATCTGCCACGAACCTATTTTTTCAGCCTGCCTTTGCAAAATTCAAGATTCATTTGAGACCCTACATGTAACAAATCACCCTCTTCCCCTAAAAAGATGTTCAAGCAGAAACCCAAATGCAAGAATTCAAGAGATCTGAAAAAGGCAGGGTCTGCTTTTGTAAATCCAGTTCCCCTGGAGCCCAGCTAGGCCCACCGGTTTACTGCTGCCTGCTCTGCTTGTTCCCTGTCCAAGCAGGTAGATGACCTATGAACAATGGGCACACCACAAGCCCTACATCTTGAGGATCTTGCCCCTCGCAGAACAAGTCTGCAGACCCTGGACTGCAGGATTTAACGGGATTCCTCCCACTGATGCTCTGAGAACAGGAGGAATGCGGCAAGGGTGGAAGAGGAGGCGTCCTCAGGAGACTGGAGCCAGAACCTCCAGGCCAGAGAGCACACTGGTTCCAGGACTGGAACGGGCAGCAACCAGTGAGGAGGGAGTGAGTCATGGAGGTGGTCAGGATGTTAGAGAAAGACAGGAACCAAGGAAGACACCTATAGTTTCCCGCCAGGTGCCACCTTTAGCGAAGATGAGGACTGCCATGGGCAGATCAGGCTTTTGGAGAAAGACCAGATCCACAACTGAAAAGCATCACTGACGCCAGCTGTTCTCCTGCAGAGGCACCTCCAACAACTCACTAGCCTTTCGGAGTAAAAGCCCAAATCCCTGCAATGGTGTCTGAGGGCCCACACAATCCCACCCTTCTTTTACTGATGTCATCGGACTTCCTGACTGCTATACCTGTTTTTCTGCCTCCCCCCCCCCAAATTTGTATGCTAGGACACCTTTGGGAAGTGATCAGGTCATAAGAGCAGAGGCCCCATGAATGGAATTAGTGCCCTTTAAAAAAGACCTCACAAAGCTTGGCTTTCCCATGAGATGACCCACCAGGTGACAGGGCAAGTAAACAGCGGAATCAGGCCCTCTCAGACACCAAATCTGCCCAGGCCTCATTGATCTAGGACTTGCCGGTGAACAGAACTCTAAGGAATAAAGTCCTATTGCCCAGAAGCCACCAGTCTATGCCCTTTTGTTAGAGCAGCCCAGAATAGAGCCAGAGCTCTACATTCACTCCGCCCCAGCTACAGTGGCCGCCTCCTCTTCCCAAGCACATCTAGCACGCCCGCATCAGGCCTCCACACCTGACCTTCCCACTGTATGGGACGCTCTCCTCCTCAAGTATGTCCAGAGCTGCTTCTCTCTCCACCTTGGCTCAAATATAACCTTCTCAGAAAGGCTCTTCGAGGATTTCCCACATGAATCCCACCGGCCAGTACCCCTTCCTGGCCCATCTGCCCTTTCCACCCTCTTTGCTTAATTCTTCTCTCCCATATTATCTTCTCATGTAACTTGCTTAATCTGTCTGCTCCCCCTCCTTGAAGCTCCAAGAGATCAAGGATGTTTGCCTTTTTTCCTGCTGCGACAATCACATTGCCTACAACACAGCATGTGACCTATAAATACTTTTAGGATGAAACTGGCACAAAGAATAAATACAATTTATTCAAGATCCAAGAGAACTTCACTCATGCTCCTGGGGTTTTAAGGGGAAAATAAAAATGCAGGTACACACGCCTCCACAGTGCTGCTCAACTCAGACAATGATTTAACTGTTTCCCTTCCATCCAGAATGCAGTGCACAACCCCTTCCTCTCTCCCCTGTTCCCAACACTTAAAACATCTGGGATCACTACGCAGATAATGCACTTAAAAAAAAAAAAAAAAAAAAAGGCAGCTTATCTCGATAGCCTGTAGCCTACATTCCTTTCTGGTCTCCTCACCACAGCCACTCTGCCCTCCGCACCGAGCTCATGTCAACCAGACACTGGTCCGCTTCTTAAAGGCACCCTGCTCCTTCCCCTCCTATCCTTCCCACCTGTTAGTCCCTCCACGGAGCAAGTTCCCCCCACATCTCTGCGGCTCGACATTCAGATCGCCCCATCTCACCTCCCCAAAAACGTCCTGCCCACCAACCCAGCCACGAGACAAGACCACCGTTCCAATTCCTCCTTTATTTTCGGAATATTTAAAATACTCTACGGTCGTACTTGGACACGTGTCTTACTTTCACGAGCAGATCATCTATTTTGCTCCCCACTGTGACCCTGGTGTCTAGAACACTAGGAAGAAAGGGTGATCATTTCATTCAATCTAGGAGGGAGGGCGTGTCCTACTTTGCCATTAGAGGCCCTGACCCTAGAAGCGAAGAAACTCTCGGTATCGGACAGCGAAGAGGATCTGCTCGGAAATAAGTGCCCGGGACTATTTCCACGACCTCACAGGGCTCGGGAGTCGGACCCCGGGAACGCCTCTTGTGTCACCGCAGAGAACAGGCCATTGTGCTGCTAGAGACGTCCAGTAGCTGCAAGCCTTTAACTGACCCACGACCCTCCCAGGCAGCCCGCACGTCGCGCCTCCAGGCAAAGATCCCGCAGGGCGGCCCGGAGCGTCGAAAACCTGACCCCTCCGGGAGGGAGCGTCCCTCGCACTTCGCCCATCACTCGCCGCGCGAAGGCGGCCCCGGGGAGCCCTGAGACCGGGACGTGAAGGAAGGGGCCCTCCCGATCTCGCTCGCCCCCCGCCCCGCATCCCCGCACACGAGTCCTGGGCCGCAAGCCGCGATACACCAGGGAGGCGGCTCCCCCACCCCACTGCGGCCGGAGGGAGCGGGCAGGGGAGGAGGGGAGCTTCCGCCGCGGGGCGGGCGCCGCCAGACCCCCCGCCCCGCGCCCTGGCCGGCCGGCTGCGCTGCTCCGAGCCCGCGGCCCGGAAGGCGCCGCACCTGCTGCAGGGAGGCGCAGCCCTGACACCGCGAGAGGTCCGCCGCCGTCCCGGGCGCCGCCGAGTGGGTCTCGCCCGGCATCATGGTGCCGAGGCCGGGCCGTGTGGGCCCGCGCGCCTCAGGGACCCGCGGCCTCGGCCCCGTCCTCCTTCTGCTGACGCCGCCGGGGCCGCCGCCTGCCAGGCCGCTTCCCGCCGGGCCCGGGCGGGTCCATCCGTGCACAGAGGTCCCCGTGGAGCTGGCGAAAGGCTCTCCCGCACGGAGCCGCCTCGGGCGCTAGAGAGAAACGCGACCCGGCGCGGCCCCCGAACGCGACAGCGCTCAGCCAGGACCCCGCCCCGCCCTTGGTCGCCCCGCCCCTCGCCGCGGCCTGGGGCTGCCCGCACAGACGCCTGAGCAACATGGGAAGGGGCTCGGGCCGAGGCGACGGCAGAGGCGCCCGCCACAGAAGAGCCAGGTCGATCCGAGGCACCGGAGTGCACTCCTTGTGCCGCGTAGACGGTTCCTCTTTTATTGCCAGCTTCTGTGGGACAGACTTTCCATAGACACCTCAAGCCCTCCGCGAGGGGGCGGTGCCCCGTGATGACGTCACGCAGGCGCCTGCTAGACTGGAAGGACCCGCACCCGGACGGGCGGGTGTGCGGTTTGCGACCGGAGGGAACCGCTCCGTGCGGGTCCCGCCGCTTCCCCGAGCAGCCGCGGGACTACGGCTCCCGACGTCCCGCGCGGCGGACGCCCCGGGCGACCCTGAGGCCGCGCCGGGTGCCCTTGAGCCTCGCCGCGGCCTCCGCCACGGCGGCCCGTCCTTCCCGCGCGCTCGCGGCGGCGGCCCGTTCGTGGGCTCGGAGGCCCGGCCGCGGCCCGAAGCGCCGCCGCATCCCGGCTCCCGCGGCTGCGGAGGGAACGTGCGACGTCCGGGCCGCGGCTGCTGGTTCGGCCGGGCTCCGACGCGCTCCTCCAGCGGGCTCTTTCCCTCTCGCCGCCGCCGCGATGCGCTTCTCGGCGGTCGCTGCGTCGCGCGGAGCCCGGCCGGGGCTCGCGGCGTCTGGCGACCGAGTCCCAGTTCGTGGCGCGGGGTCCGCGCGTCCGCGTGGAGGGACGTGCGGGCCGCGCCGGCTCCTGCCCCGAGCGCCCTGCCCGAGCGCAGCCCCTGCGGCGGCCCGTGCTGCGGCCCGAGGACCCGCGTCCCGGACCCGACCGCGGCGCCCCTCGCCCCTGACGCCTCCGACGGCGCCTGGCAGAGCCGCTTTCCTGGGTCCCTTCCCCCGAGAGCGCGGGCGAAGCCGGGCCCCGCGGGAAGCGGACGCGCCTGGGGAGACCCGCAGCCCGCCGCGGGCCGGGGGGGATCGGGGAGGGCACCGCGCGCGGTGGTGTCCGCTGCGGGCGGCGCGTCCCGGACAAATGGGCTTCACAGTAACTTCCGTTGATTTACGGGTTCCCAAGTGGGCGTTGGGTGTCGTGTGTTGTCTCCGTTACTCCGGTGGGACAGCGGCGTGGCCCTCGGCCTGTTCCTCCGGGCGGTCGCGGCGCGCCGAGCTCTCAGCCGCCTTCCCGCCTCGGTCTCTGCGCGGAGCGCGGTCCCCCGCGCGGTCCCCCGCGCCCCGCCGCCTGCAGTCAGAGCGGGTCCTTCCGGCGCCCGTTTGACCTCCGCCACCCGGACTACTCACACCTGCCTTTTCTGCACTCTTTTTTTTTCCTTTTTGGTAACAAAACATTTTGACTAGGATCACCGTGACTTTCGTGTCCGCTAAGACCTCTCCGTTTTCCTTTCAAACCGTGTGCAGGGCTGTGCGCAGTGGCTGTTCGGTGACCGTCCGCGCGGACCCAGTGTGCTGCAGCTAATTGAAGGGGAAAAGGAAAAAGCACTCGCTCAGAAGTGAAAGTGCATGTGTTTCTCCTTCTGCCTGTCTCAAACCGTCCTACGGCATTTAGAGAAAAACAAGTCTTGTTTGTGTAAGGCAGCGTCAGCAAATTCTCTGTAAAGGGCCACATGGTAACCGTTTCAGGCTTTGGGGGCACTACGGATCGCCCTTCATATTTGTCATGAGCTTTTGGTTCGTAAAGAACCATCTAAAAACATAAAACTTGGGCTCCTGCCTGGCTCTGTCAGTGGAGCATGTGACTCTTGATCTCAGGGTTGTGAATTTGAGCCCCAAGTTAGGTATAGAGATGACTTAAAATCTTAGTGTAGAACTCATTCTTCCAGGCTATACAAAAACACCTCGTAGGTAATAATGGGAATTGATACAGGCCACTCATTGAGGAATCCTGAAAATGGGGTTTTTCCTCCCATACCTGTGATGGAGGTCATTGTGATGGAAACAAGCAAGTGTCTATACGGCAGAGAGCCGTGAACAGTGAATTTAGAACCATACACCTGACTAAATTCTCAAGTGAGTGGCCTATTTGAGTTGGTATTCCCTTACAGAGCATTAGCTGTCATTTAAGTGAAAGCTGACCAGGACAGGACCAAATGCACAAGATCTGCTATGCAGAGAGTAGTTCATAACAAGCTCTCGATGGCGTGATCCACTTGGGAAAACAAACACATCTTTACCTTACTCACAGAAAAAATACTAGGTGGTTTTGGTTTTCATTTTGGGGTGTTGCTCTTTTTTTTTTTTTTTAAATCATTTTTCTTATCAAATTTCCAAGAAAAATGTTGCCTTTTTGTGTCCATGTCACCAGACCTGGAGGGATGTCTAGATTCTGGCTTCTGATGTGGGAGCTTCCTTGTGGCCGTGGAGTCCAGTCCTCTGTTCAGAGAATCTGACCCTGAAAGTCACAGTCCTTGCCTCACAACCTCCCAGATGCTCCGTCACTTCTCCAAATTAGAATGTAACATAATTAAAAGGCTAATTACACTGATTATTTATTAACATGTGCTTCCACCGAAATGGCTGATAGATTATCATCATATGAACTCAAAGTGAAAAGCGATTTGTTCTCTGGAAGTTCCTATATTTTGCTTCATAAAGAGCATTCTTTCATTTGATGCACTTACCGTAATGAAAATAAACCGTGTACATTATTTCCTTTAAAAACCCCTAGGTGTGGGGGCACCTGAGTGGCTCAGTAGGTTGAAGCCTCTGCCTTCAGCTCAGGTCATGATCCCAGGGTCCTGGGATCAAGCCCCACGTTGGGCTCTCTGCTCAGCGTGGAGCCTGCTTCCCTTCCTCTCTCTCTGCCTGCCTCTCTGACTACTTGTGATCTCTGTCTGTCAAATAAATAAATAAAATCTACAAAAAAAACCCTAGGTGTGTTTTATGAAGTCCGTGGCGGCTCTAACAGTTGATTCGATTCCGTGACAGTATCCGATGAAGTTCGATGCATTTTCCGCTCCGAGATGTAATGCTGACAAATAGCCACAAGATGCCAGTCTTGCCCTGCGTCCTAGAGACAAAGGGCCTTTTCCAACAGATTTCTGCTCTCTTCTTTGAGTCCCAGGGGGAGGCACTCTGCAGGGTGCCTGTGCCCCTTCACTGTCCCCCACACGTGGTCCTAAGTTACCTTTGCTCCAGTGTTTCTCACCGTCCTGGGTTAGGCCGTGATCTGTCCCTGTGGGCAGCAGAGGCCCTGGACCCTCGCTTAGAGCCCAGCTTCCACCCTGGAAGTGATACAGAGCTGGGGCGGGGAAAGGGGTGCTCCCTGGCAGATTAAGCTCACTCAGCAAGCAGAAGAATCCATTTCCGAAAACAAGCATCGTTTGCAATAGAGCACGGAGCCGACACGACGGTTACTAACAAGCGCAATTTTAAAGGACTCACAGTTGTGCGACTGTCTTCAGGGGAATAGGGGATCACTCCCTTTGTGGGGTATCTTGTGAACACCAGGCAGCTGTAACAGCTTGTCTCCTAAGACGCTTCAGGTGGCTCCGGGGATTTGGAGGAGGGAGGTGGCTGGCAGTCTCAGAGGGGCAGGGGGGAGAAGATGCTGTTCGGGTTGGTGGTCAGGGTGCAGGGCAACCACCTCCAAGAAGAGGGCAAGAGAGGGAGGAGGGACAGGGAATGTGGGGTGAACCGCTCCAAGCTAGACCTGTGCCCCAGCATGACTCCATGGGAACTGGGAAGGCCATTGGGGTGGAAGATGCCCGAGCCTGTGGGGAGTGGGGCACGGAGCGCTGGGAGCAAGAGGCACTTTGGCATGGGACAAAAGGAAGGGTTTGGGGTTTGTTTGGGTTTTTAAGATTTTACTTATTTGACAGAAAGATCACAAGTACGCAGAGAGAGGAGGAAGCAGGCTCCTCGCAGAGCAGAGAGCCCGATGTGGGGCTCGATCCTAGGACCCAGGCAGAGGCTTTAACCCACTGAGCCACCCAGGCGCCCAAGGAAGGGTTTTCTGTGCACTAGGTACTGTGGGCCTCTGGGTGGAAGCAGTCCAGGGACCGAAGAGCTCAGCCAGGAAGCAGGTAAGATGCCTGGGCAGTGTTCTAGAAGCCCAGGGCCGAGGCAGAGTGGAAGCACGCAGCTGGAATTAAAATATGGAAAGCCACACTGGGTGTGGCTTTCCACCCACCACTGGAAAATGTGGCTTCCAGTGCAGCTGGAAAGGGCCAGCTCCGGTCACCTAGGTGAACTACCAGCCGCAGATCGTGTCAGGTGCTCAGCAAAGTCTGTTTCCATTTCTCCAAGGCATTCAAGAACTCCCCGGCCCTCCTCACGGCAGTCATGCAGCTCTGTTCTGGTTGAATGTCAGCAGCAGGGGCCCAGCTTATAAGGCCCTTTCATGCTCTTTAGTGTCTGCCCGTGAGAGCAGACATGAACCCCAGGACACAGTTGGTGATGAAGCTACTGTCTCTCAACCCCAAACCTCCCCTTGTCTATCTTGCCTTGTGATACTGAGACCGTAGGGTCTCGCGTCCACCTTGCCTACTGGGGTCCCACAGACTCTGCTAACAGGCAGTGCTCTTTGTTCACAGTGATGGGAGGAGGGGGAAGGGCCTCGATTCTCCTCCCATCAGATTCCACGTCCTGTCCGCGTCGCTCGGACCGCTGCTGGGATGTCTGAACTGGAGCTCCAGCAGGCGTGCCCTTCAAGCATCCTTGCCTGCTCGTCCCCGCCTTTTCCCTAGGTTGTCTTAAGCCAGCACAGAAGGTCCCTGCACCAACACAAGGAGGGTCTCACCCCAACAGCAAGTTCATCGGGCTCACAGTCTGGTCCGAGCAGGTCGTGAACTCAAGTCACAGCAAAGTAGCCCTGAGAGAGGGGGTCTTTGTCTCCGGGTCCCCTCTCCTCCCAGCCCCACCCTGGAGGGGCTGCACACCGCCTGGGGCTGTTGGAGCGAAGCCTGAATGCCTTCTGCCTTCCCACCCCTCCTGCTGGCGTCAGATACCAGACCAGAGACCTCCAAGATGGGAGAAGCTCCAAGCTGAAGACAGGAGATGAGGGGCCGTAAGTCATACTGGACTTGTGTTGCAGGAGGACACCTGCACGGCCCCAGATACGGTCTAGAGTAAGGGAGGCCCTAGAGAGCCAGTCGCAGGGACGCTGACTGGGAAATCAGTGGCGCGGCTTCACGGGGGCTGTGTTAGGGGTGCGTGCGCTCTGTGGCTGTGTTAGGGGTGCGTGCGCTCTGTGGCGCTCCTTCCCACACCTGCCTTGCTGCGCCTTGCTGCGGGCACCGAGCATCTGGCAAGGCCCAACTCCATGGCCCGCACACCCCGCCACTCTAGGACCCCGCTCGGAG
The DNA here is from genome assembly GCF_030435805.1 of Mustela lutreola. Classification (NCBI taxonomy): domain Eukaryota; kingdom Metazoa; phylum Chordata; class Mammalia; order Carnivora; family Mustelidae; genus Mustela; species Mustela lutreola. Next base: position 3,885,041 of record NC_081294.1, on the reverse strand, counting down.
TGGTGGCAGTCGGCATCCCCGGTGCTACAACCTCCAGTTCAAGCCTCGTGCCCGCACACCTCCTGTGGGTATCTCCTGGTCTTGCTCTACTGGTCTCATTGTTTTAAAGACTTATCTATTTATTTGGGGGTGGGGGAAGGGACAGAGGGAGAGGCAGTGAAAATCTTAAGCGAGTTTCACACTGAGCGCAGAGCCTGACGCAGGGGGCTCCATCCCTTGACCCTGAGATGATGACCTGAGCGGAAGTCAGACGCTCAACCAACATGCCACCGGGCACCCCCACACATCTCCTGTTATTGTCTTGATATCATTCCTGCTCTTCCTTTTCCCTCTCCACTCTGCACAGCTGAGCATCCTCAGACCCTGTGGGGACCATGTCTCCAGCCGTCCACCCGCCCCGTGCCTATAGCCGCCACTACCCTCCAGGAACACCGGCTCCTGGATGGCCTGGGAGCCCCTCACAACGAGCTCCAGCCCTTTGCCACCAGCATGAGTGGCGTCCAGGAGCTCATGACGGCGACACAGCCAAGAGAAGAGAAGTGGACAGGCTCCGGATTCGCTGCTTCGCCTCCACTGCTGTAGAAACAAGGTTGGGACCTCCGTCCACGGCCAGCAAGGCTCCCCTGGATCTGGTTCGTGCCCCGCTTCGTACATGCACCCCACTGTCCTCCAGACTGTCTGGGGCCGACTTGCTTCCCCGCTCCGGATCTCAGCCCATGTGCCCCTCACATATGGCTCTTGCTTTTGCTTCCCAACAATTCCCTGCTTCTCCCAGGAAGAAGGTAAATGTGACAGTGTGAGGGGCCGCACTTGATGCAAGCCTCGCCTTGTCTCCTGTCCTCCTCAGATGGGAGCGGGGCAGCGGCCAGCCGCTCAGCTTGTGTTTCCCAGACTTGGAGCCAAAAGGAGCGTGGACACCTGGAGCACCCGGCCCTCGGGGGGACAAATGCGCTGCCTCAGCAGCTGCGCGGGGATGTTAGTTTACAGAGTGAGACTCAGAGCCGTGAAGTAGCTTGTCTCCCATGTCACTGGGAGGAGGTGACATGGGGGCCTCCTCGGGGTCACACAGCCACCAGTGCCTGCCTCCACGGCCCATGTTGGCCTGCCTGGCTCTTCTCTGGACGTGGCCAGAGTATCCCATCACCCCCCGCCTGCAGGCTCTGGGGCTCTCCCCGCCTCCACCTGGTGCCCTCCTGCGTATCCCCAGGTCCACCTGGGATCCACTAGGGTCTTTGCAGTAGGATCTTTGTACTGCAGTTATGTGGTAGCATAGGCCTGCTTCCTGCTCACCTATGTGCTCACCGGGACCAGGCACAGAGGCCACATTTCATTCACCTTCTCGCGTCTTCCCCAGCGCTCACTCACAGTGCAGCAGATGCTGCTGGATGAGAACGTGTGCTGGCGACTGTCGTGGAAACGTGGGAAGCCTCAGCGAGGGGACGTGGGATGCACATCGCTGCCGCCCTGCAGCTTGTCCTCCCCCGTCCCGGGCCACTTTGTCTGTTTGGACCAACCTCACCAGGCTTGCTTCTTAAAAGCACCTGTGCTGCAGGCCCAGCCAGCTTCTAGCTCCTTCCAGCACCGAGCCTGACTACACAATTTGTAGGGCCCAGTGCAAGATGAAAAAGCCAGGCCCTTCGTTCAAAACTTATGCAAACTCTTAAGGTGCCAGCAGCAAAGCCTGAGACCAGGAGTTCCGTGGTGAGAACGCATGACACACCTGAGCCCTGGCTCCCTCCCAGCCCGACCTGCTCCCAGCCCCCACGAGATCCCACTTCCTCGAGGGCCACAGTCACGGCCAACCCACGCTGGATTTCAGAATCTGGGCGCTGTAAGGGAGCTTTGCCCCATCTCTCCCCACTCTAGCCACCGCCGTCTGGCCAGTCCAAGGGCACTGACTGATTTCTCACCATCACCAAGCTCTGGTTCCAGGTCTCGTGCTTCTCCTTTCTAACTGTCCAGGCCCTTCACAATTCTGACTACAAAGGACCCCTCCCGCCCATGCTGTACGGTACTCCTCTCTCCTGGGGCCTGGCTGAAGATTCCAGGGGGCTCTGGGGCAGCTGCTGGGTGACCCAGGGAGAAGCTTAAGAAGGGGACACTTTTTCTTTTAAATTTAATGGACATAGAGTATGCTATTAGTTTCAGAGGTAGAATTAAGTGATTCATCTGTTGTATGTAACACCCAGTGCTCGTGATGTAAAGAATGGAACATTTCTAAGAGTGAACATCAGGGGGATAGGGCTTCGGGCAAAACTGACCTCACAGGATTTTTGCTGGAGGCAGCCAGCCCGACCAGATGACCAGTTGTCTCTGGGGAACAGTGAATTAGATTCAGGAGGGTCAGATATCGAGGGTGTGGGGTCCTGGTTAGACTGACTCAGTGGGACTTTGCGTAAGACTGGATGATGCAGACATGAGCACAGAAGCCCAGGAGTCAGGGCCTCGTTGAGAAGAGAGCTCAGAGCGTCACCAACATTGGGTCAGGAAAGACCGTCAGAGCAAGAGACAGCTACTGTCCCCTCATGCCCACTTTTCCCGGAGCAAATCAGCCACTGGGCTTCCTCCAATATGCTCTCTCAAGGAGAGATCTCACTTCTAGAAGAAACGGTGTCCTCTGCCAGAGTTGGAGCCGGGGCCAGGTGAGGGGGGCTCTACTCCTAGGAGTCCACCAGGACATTTCCAGATCAGATGCCTTATAAAGAACCTTCCAGTATGACCACCTCAAGAGAGTGGGTTCCTGTACCCAGTGATGGGAGCAAGGCAGACGGCATGAGAGATCCACGCTAAGAGCTACCCTGACCTTCAGGCCGTCTCCTGGCACCTGCCCACAGGTTACATGTGACCCCCCAATCCTTGTAGGAGGGCTCTCTAATGGGCACGGTCTGAGGCCGGTGATGCTCCTTTAAGACGGGCTCCCCTGCTCTCTTCCATGTGAGTCACAGCCACTGCAGAGAAGCAGCCGCACCAGGACCAGGGAAACTGTCCCGGGCCGGGAGCCCCGCCTGGAAGTACTGCCTGCTTGTCCGTTTAACTAACACATCTCCCCGGAAGTCAACACTAAACAATGGTTCACCGTCCTCTTTTTATTATTAGACATTGAGGTCTGGGGAAACCCTTTCGACGCTTGACACAAGCTGGCCCCTTGGTGTCCCCAGTCCCATGCAGGGACATACTTTCATGGATTTGTGAGCTTGGCCTAGGCCATTCCCCTGGGCTCTGCCAGCAGGGCCTGGAGTGGGTGGCTACTCCTGGTGGGTCTGCTGGGGCTCTCAGAAACTGGGGATCCGGCCAGGGGGCTGTCCTGAGCCCCCTGCAGCCATGTCCTTCCCGCACCTCCCACTAGATGCAAGGTCCGGAGCGCCCTGGCCCAGCGCCACCGAGATCATGGACACTCTTGGCTTTGCCTCGTGTCCTTGTTGCGGGGGGTAGTGGCAGGAGGTAGAAGAACACCGCTCTCCATCTTAGCAGTTGCTTTTGAAGTTTTTCTGGTGGCTGGAAGGGGGACTGTGGAGTCAAGGGAGAGACTAATTTATTTTATCTATGTATCTGTGCCCGGAAAAGGAGGAGAGAGGAAAAGGATCCCATGCAGCTTGTCTGTGAGCTTCACCACAGTGTAAGCCCAAGGAACGCCTCTTGTGTCATTCCAAATGTTGGACCTCCTCCTCGGACTAAAATACAGACCCTTTCCAGGGACCCAGAAGGCCCTGCAAAAGTTGTCCCGAGTCCCAAGGGGCAGATTGATAAGGCTGGGGGCACACATGTTGGCCTCGAGCTTCTGTCCAGCAGGACTCAGCAGCCTTTGTCACGGCTCTGTCACTCTTCCTCCTGACCCCATGAGCTCAGGGCCTTGGACCCTCTGGCTGGACGCCCCCCCACACCCCGGCCCCAGGCTGCTTCCTCCCAGCTCTCTCGATGGTCCCTCTGCCCCTTCTGCATCTCCAGCCCTGACGAGGGAGTGCTCTGGAGCTCAGCTCCAGCCCTGACAGGGAGTGCTCTGGAGCTCAGCCCTTGACCCCCGCTACCCCCTCCCCCCCAACCCCAGCCACGTGACTCAGAGTGACCAGTTTTAGCCTGGGTCTCTGGCCTAGGCGCCTGAGGCAGGTGCTCAGGGGCCCGTGCACTCTCTCCCTCAGTGTGTGGCAGGAATCCGGAGCATTCCCCCGCTCGCTGCGTTGCAGGGCAGCACATTCTGCACGTGCAGAGTCCAGAGCTGGGGAGACTCCCTCGCCCCTTGTCCGGCTCTCCACCAGCTGGGCCATCCAAGCACCTGCGTCCCCAGAGCTCCAGCCCTCTGCATCACGTGCTCATGCAGATGATGCTTCCCGAAGTAAACCAGAGTAGGTTCCTCTGTGGACCAAGGGAAGGGAAAGTCCCAGCCCTCCTGGAAGACCTGTCTTCCTTCCCACCGCACTTCTCCATGTAACCCCATCATGGCCCGGGGTCTCTGGGCTGGAGAATGTCACTAGACACCCCCTGCCTCTTTGTGTTGCTCTTCCTTCTCACAGAATGCTCTTCTGCCCAAAACCTGCCGGCCTCTCTCCTTACCCCGTTCTTGTCTCTGTTGCAAGGTCATGTGACCACAGATCTACCCAAAGCAGTGAGTTTGGGCGATTTCTGTCCCTTTCCCTGACCCCTTGTCTTCTGAGCTCTCAGTAGCATCTGCCATCACCCATTTGCAGAGGGCTTCCCTCCAGTGAAACCCGCACTTCTGTGGAAGAGATACCCAACCTTAGCTAATTTCCTTCTCCCTCTGCCCCACCCCAGTACCTAGATCCTGCCTCACATGTGCCAGGGAGTGGACAAACAGTTGTTGAAAGGATCGCCGGGGATAAATAAATGGACGGTCATCTGAATCAAAGTGTAAAGCTAGTGAGATTCAGAAGCGCTCCAGCAGTCACTCAGTTTGGTATTTAACCAAATGAGTTAAAAACTTTTTGCCACACGAAAGCCTGCACACACCTTCATAGCAGCTTTATTAAAGTGGCCAAAACATGGGCGCTTGTCATTCACCATCTGTCTTCAGCTCAGCTCATGATCCCAGGGTCCTGGGATCTAGCCCCATATTGGGTTCCCTGCTCAGTGGGCAGCCTGCTTCTCCCTCTCTAGCTCCCTCGTGCTTGTGTTCCCTCTCTTGCTGTATCTCTCTCTGTCATAAACAAAATCTTTAAAAAAAAAAAAAGCCCCAAACTTGGAGGCAGCCAAGGTGTCCTTCAGTTGGTAACAGATAACTTGGGGTCCATCCAGACAGTGGGATATGATTCAGGCCTACAACGAAATGACCTATGAAGCCATGAACAGACACAGAGGAAGCTGAAATGCATATTCTTAATGGATGGAAGCCAGGCTGACAAGACTCCATATTGTAGGATTCCAACTCTGTGCATTCTGGAAAAGGCGAAACCATAAAGACAGTAAGACAGTCGGGTTGTCAGGGTTGGAGGAGGGAGGAACGGCTGGTGCAGAGAGGACGCTCCGGGCAGTGAAAGTGTTCCGTAATCACAGACATGTCCTTGTACGTGTGCTCAAATCCGTGGGCTGTCCAGCACCAGGGGTGACCCTAATGCAAACCATGGACTCGAGTGATGACGACCCGTCAGCATAGGTATGTCCGCAGTACAAATGTACCCCGCCCTGTGCTGACTGTGACAGAGGCTATGCACCGTGCGGGGACAGGGCCGTGTGGGGACTCGGGACCTTCCATTCTATTTTATTGTGAACATAAAACTGCTCTAAAAAAATAGTCTATTTAAAAAAAAAAAAAAAAAAGATCAAAAAGTTGCAGGCAGTGAGGATAACAATAGAAAGTCTCCAGGTCAGGAGTGAATTTAGCCCGTCAGAGCATCAGAAACCAGCTCTCGGGGCGTGAATTTAGCCCATCAGAGCATCAGAAATCAGCTCTCGGGGCGCCTGGGGGCTCAGCGGGTGAAGCCCCTGCCTTCGGCTCAAGTCATGATCTCAGGGTCCTGGGATCGAGTCCCGCATCAGGCTCTCTGCTCTGCAGAGAGCCTGCTTCCCCCCCGCACCTCTCTCTGCCTAATCTCTCTGTCAAATAAATAGACAAAATCTTTAAAATAAATAAATAAATGATAGATATATAGATAGATAAATCAGCTCTGGGTCTGGAGTCTAGTGAGTTACTCCAGGAGCCAAGCTGACACAGACCCATAGCACAGGGTCTCCTAAGCCAGAGTAGAAATGTTTTAGATTTTAAGTGCTCAAAGCAGCCATTAAGGAGTTCTAAGAAATGGAAAGAAATGATCTGATTTGCATTAAAACCTTTAGTTTTGGCTGTCATATGGAAACAGAGTGGGACAGTGGCTGTCGTCTCCGCACTAGGGAAGGAAGAAGCAGCCGTGGGCAGGGAAGTCAAGGGTGTGCCCGTTCATACAAACACGGAACTTAAAAGAGGCTGTCGACCTTTTTTCTGGGGAAAAGCACACAATAAAACCACCTGCACCCAATGTCAGGAAGTTTTTGAAAAGCAATGTTTTGCGTTTCTTACTGGTTTTAAGAAGTCGTGATTCTCAGAACTTCCTTATTTCTGAAATTGATGTTTCAGATTGTGAGTTGGAAAGGTTTTATTCTAAGATCGTGAGAACATAGTACATTCTGTCATATATCCAGGCAGAAAATTACTGCCAAGTGGTGGTGGGGGGTGTCTTTCATTTAGAATAAGGGTCTAGCAGTTGTTTGAATTTCTAGACAAAATGATACCAAGCATCTTTTGGCCAGAATTTTTCCTTTGGGCTCATCTTCAAACCGTGCTGTAAAGAAAAACAGTGTTATGCTTGAACAGTACATTCCAGATCTGTTGTGGGCGCTCCAAGAATCGGAGACCATCATTCAACTTATACTAGAATGAAAAAAAAAAAAAAAAAAAAACAGAGCTTAGCATAATGTTCTTCATTGAAAAAGGATAGGGAAGTATGACCCCCAAATATCTCTTGGATGTATCCTGCTGAATTTGTTGTTATATTTGGAATTTCTGTTAGAGAAGAGACTTTCTATCCAGTGGGGCATTTTATGGTTGATGGTGGGAAAAAATCAAATATTTAAGCACAGGCTTGCTTCGTTCTTCCATCCTGCAGGGAAGACAGAATCACTTCTCATTTGTATGAAGGACAAATCCGTTACGTTGGGCATGACCATTGGCTGGTGGGTGCAGATTCTGATTCGTGCTGCCTTGGCAGACGGGCAATCAAGGTCCATTCAAGACTCTTTCCAAAGTGCCCACCGGAGGTCCACGGTTGACACCGCATTTCGATCTCCCATTCTAGCTGCCTTCTGCATGTGCCTTAGCTTCCGAGAAGGAGCCACCGGCACAGGCACGCTGTCAGGCTGGAGACGGGGCACCCAGCTCACGGCCGCCTTGGCCGTCACGGCTGACACATGCAGAACCGAGATGCTGGGTTTCTGCAGCCCCTGTCTCGGGCCTCGGCTGCTGCACCACCAGGGCAGCTTTCTGGTGTCTGGGTGCAGCTATGGCTGCATGTTTCTGAAGCAGGCTTCCAGCGGTGGCCTCACCCTGCCTCGTCTTCCTCTGCAGCCCGGGGTACAGACCTCTCCTCCTTCTGACCCTAATGGAAGCACACAGTTTCCTGCACTAAATCTGTTTAAAATCTGTTTAAACCTGCTGCTTGCTTGTTAACGTGATGGGGCTTTGGAGGCAGGAATACTAGCTACTCCTGAGCCCCATGCCTAAGCCCAAGGTTCCCTGCTCAGCTTCATGATTTCTCACCATCAGCCTGTACCTGACCTGCTCCCTTGCTCCCGGGTCTGCTTCCCTGCCTTGCCTCTCATCACAACCAAGTGTGCGCCTGTGTGTCTGCTGACTCTCAGCGCCACACTGGATCCTTCCACGCCCCTCTTACTACTTTACATACTAGCTCTCTCAAAGACTTTCTTTCTTTTTTTTTTTTTTAAAGAAAGTTACTCTCTTGTCCTAAAAACTGTCACTAAAGTAACCCACAAGAGAATGCCTTGCTGCCAGAGAAGGAGGTTAACATCACCCGTTCTCGCCCTCCCCCGGCCTTCTGGAAGTTCTTTGAAGCTCAGTTATCAATTAGAACATTAAATCAACCCTCAGACTCCCAGTCACGCCTTGGATGATCTCACCTTTCGTTCCGAACCTCTCCCTCCCACCCATAACTTCATCCAAGTGCTGCTGCCTTTGACTTCCTGCCCCAGTCCCCTGGGATGGGGGCGGGGGCTGCCTCCCTAAGTCATCTAGTCCGGAACAGCACTCGACCCAATCCCTCTGAGCCCCGTCCTAAATGCTGCACTGCCTTGCATTGAGAGTTCCTCTTGGGCAGCCCAGCACTCGTCAGTGAGGAGGGCACAGGTCCTTGGAACCCTGTAGTGTCACTGTCCTCCACAATGCCTAGGGCAGATCAGCTCATAAGCAGGCTTTAACCTGTAGCCACGCAAGGGGTATGGGCACTTGAGAAGGACAGGCGGCAAGGACATCTCGTGTGACCAACTCTAGGTGCTGGTGGTAAATAGTTTGTGTCTACCATCAACTTGGCTGTGCGTTTCTTGTGTGTGTGGTGTTTTTTTTTTTTTTTTTTTTCTCGTGTTTCAGATTTTCTGCCCTCAAAGCAGGGGCTGTGTACTGACTCACTTAATAGGAATCCTGTAAAGCGCAGAGTTGTTTATGAAGTACCTTGTTTCCCGTTGATAAATAGCCACACAGAGAGGACAGTGTAATTTGCTTTATGAAGTCTGTTTAAGTCACAGATCTAAAATTTGGGGAAAGCAAAAGGAATTCAATAAATCTTAGACTTGACAAACATGATCTATTGTCTTTGAACCCAAGTGGTACTAATTTATCAAGGAAGACCAAAAAATCCTTGTTTCTGCCAGAGTTTATGTTTTTAATTCACTTATCTGAGAGTCTTTCCTCTTCTTTGGGGAGGGGAATTCCTACTTTGCACGGGGGTTGATGATGCCACCATATGTTCGAGGAGCAGGAGGCTTTCCTCCTGTAAACAGCCCCCCCCCCCCCATCAAGAGCTCACCTCTGTCTGCCCTGCGTTTGCTCCTGAGTCGTGCAGACTGAGCGTGTGCTCAGCTGGGGCACTGCTCTGGGCTGCGGAGATGCTGGTGCTGTGCTCCTGGCCTCCTAAGCACTCTGGAGCTGAGACGCTCAGCCTGAGCATAACATAGAGACACAGAGAGGTTCCGCAGGGTCCGAGAGGAATCTCTCTGGATATCCGGGAAAGCCACACGGAGGAGACGAGCCCAGGATTTTGAGGTGGACCCTAAGAAAGGATTTTGTCGAGAACAGAGCCACGAGGTCTAGGGCATTCCTGGCGGAGGGACGGCTTTGGAGGAGACGCTGGCTTCAGGAGAGGCAGTGAATGGTGGCACGAAGCTAGGAAGAAGGTCGTGCCGCAGCAGAGACGACGGGGCTCCACGAAGATGGGCCGCAGGGCACCCTGAGCCCCAGAAACAGAAGTCGGGCACCAAAGACACGCACTCTGTGGGGAGTAGAGGAGGAGCAGGGTTTTGAAGGACAATCTGGACTTCCAAGGAAGAGAGGGTCTTTGGAAGAGACTCCTCTTTTCTACGGGACAGAAAGAAACACGCACATGGAAGGCGAGGTTGACTCGTGCCGACACGGACATTTATGATCCGGAGAGCATGGCAGCAGGCGTCACCGTGGCTCTCTGGAAATGCCAGGGGACAGTACGGCATCGTGCAGGGGCTAAGAGTTTCAGGTTCAGCTCACCGTGTGGCCTCGCCAGACAGCCTCGGGGAGGGTTTCTTCGCGCCGCTGTAAGATGGGGCAACAGCACACTTCTTTGTGCTGACTCAGTTGCATATATAATGTGCCTGGTCAGCAAGTAGGTCCTTAGGAAGTGACAGATGCTGAGCTATGAGGACACATCATGTTCCTCGTAAGTTCAGTACTCGTAAAATCTCTCTCCATCCCTTTGCTCCAGGCTGCCGTCTCCCTGCAAACAGGTCTGCACGCCTGCAGAAACGCTCCCTGTGTTCTTCTACATGATGAGAAGGGCTCGCACTTTGTCAACATTCGAACTCACCGCAACATTTGACCGCTGGCACCCCTTCGCCCCAGTGCAGAAAGCATCCTCCGTGGTTAGGTGGCAGGCGGCACAGGTCTGTGGCCGGGCTGCTGCAGAGGCCCTTGTCCCTCACAGAGTTTGTCCCCCTTCTGTCTCAGCTCCACACTTTCTGTCATTCGAACTCACCCTTGGAAGTTATTCAGGGTGTGGGTTTTGGAAGTCATGCAGAGAAAGTGTTCTGCTCTGACAGCTGCCTTCCTTGTGACAACCAGGTGACACCTTCCTGAGCTCACCACTGAACTTCCTCAGTGTTCATTCAGGGGTAACTTCAGGGTTTTCTGTGCAGTACCAGCCTCCAGAGGCGTGCTCTGCTTAATTTGATTCAGGAATTTTTGGTGGGCCGAGTATCGAGAACCAAAGCATCTATAGCCACGTCACTGGCCATCAACAGTACCCCACTGTCTTAATCGATCTGACCACACTACTCCAGATAGCTCTTGCCCAGGAAGATAAAACTTGCAAATAACTTTATTGCTAATTTCAGGGACTTCCCTAATATTAATTTAAATGGGTGCCAGGCCCCTCATTTACAATGAACAACAGTGCCTGGTGATACGCCCTCAAGGTTCTCTGAGTCTGTTTCTCCTAAACTGCAGGTGACACTTGGACAACACAGCGGTTAGGGTGCCGACGCCCCACACGGGGGAAATCCCTTGTATGACTCGGACTCCTGCAAACCCTCGCTACTTGTAACCCGCTGTTGACTGGAAGCCTTGCCGATAACATAAACAGTGAACTGACGCGTATTTTGTGTGTTACAGGTATTATGTGCTTTGTTATTACAATAAAGTTAGCCAGAGAAAAAATGTTAAGGAAGAAAAAATACATTTAAAACACTACTGTATTTATTTATTTTTAAAGATTTTATTTTTGGGAGAGAGAGAGAGAGCTCAAGTAAGAGGAGGGCAAGTGGAGGGAGAAGCAGGCTCCGGCTGAGCAGCGAGCCCGAGGCTGGGCTCGATCCCAGGACCCCTGGATCATGACCTGAGCTGAAGTCAGATGCTTAACCAACGGAGCTCCCCCAGGCGCCTCTATTTTATTTATTGAAAAAAATCCAGGTGTAAGTGAACTTATATGGGTCAAACCCATGTTGTTCAAGGGCCAGCTAGATTATACTGTGGATCTGAACCCGTTGTAATCTGAACCTACTTCCATTTGGAGGACTGGCCTCGAACCGAACATTAGAAACTTCATAAACGTGTCATTTTTTCCAAACCCCTCGTAGACAAATCTAACACGACCAGGTAGTCCCGGCAAAGAGGAGCCGCCATGTGAAGGGGCCAAGCGCAGAGTCAGGTGCTGTGAAGATAGCAGGAGAGGCTGGGAGCCGGGGAGAACAGGTGGCCTGAGGCTGAAAAAGGCAGGAAAAGAAAGTTTCTGGCGCCTCCCGAAGGACCTCTTCCCGCCGCCCCCTCGCTGTTGGCCTGCTTGTGGGCTTGTGCCCTCCAGGCTGTAAGGGGATAAATTTGTGCTGTTTTGAGCCACCGAGCTGTGGTTATTCATCACAGCAGCCGCAGGAAAGGAATGAACGCACTTGGTTTTCTCGTGTTTAAAGGGCATTAGAGCTAGAACCTGTCTCCGGGGGCTTGTACAGGGTTCGCAGAGTCAGTTGCTACAAAGGACCTAGGTCAGTGTCACACAGTAAATACCGCATCTGTTGTATCTCTCTCTAAAACCACGTATCCTGTTACATCTGCAAAGCTGTGTGTGGGCAGGCCGTCTGTGCGTTCCAGCTCTGGGACACAAAGGCCAGCAGAGCCGCTGTAATTATTCGCTGACCATCAGGCCACTGAATGGTGTTCTGCTTTCGGTCATTCCAGATGCTCAGCCCTTAAGGTGCTCAGTTCGTGAAAGAAAGCAACGGCACAGACGATTCCAAACACTACGAGGCTCTCGGTGGTTTCCGAGGTCGTTACGGAGTGGTAGTAGCCACAGAACCATGTCCTTCAATTTGTCTTGGTCTTCCGGAACCGATTTTCCCTGGACGTGTAACCCAGTGATAGAAGAGATGGTCTGGGTTGGCACTGAGTGGAAGGGTCCCGAAGAAGCGAGGAAGGGAAGGGGCCAGAGGTGGACACTTAGCTGATGGAGATGGAGAAGCAATTCAGCTGTCCCACCTATGGTCGTGGAAGTCTGAGGAATACAGGGTCCTCCAGAAAAACAGAACCAAGAGGAGATGATGGACAGAGGGATAGATGGACAGAGTGATGGATAGATGGATAGAGGGTTGGGTGGGTTCACACATGCATACATACATGCGTACACACATGCATATACACATGCGTACATACATGCGTACATACATGCGTACATACATACTATTGGGAGGGAGGGCAGGACAGAGAGGGATTTCGAGGAATCAGCTGACTTGGTTCTGGGACTGCATGTCACAATAACTCTCAGCTAGAAGGTGGGAAGAACAGAGTGAGGCCAATGTTCTCTGATTTAAAAGCCACAGCCACTCCCATTCGCCAGGGCAGAGGAGCATTTAGTCAGGTGTGTGGTTTGACAGGGCTCCTTGCCTGTGTCCAGACTGATTTCCCAGGGGTCTTCACTTTGCTCTGCACAACTGTGCCCACAGAGGGACCTTCTGTGACGCTGGTGCTCTGAGACACAGTTTAACCTCAGCAGGTGCGCGAGCACGGCCGAGGGTGCCAGGAGTCCGCCAGCGCCTGGAGGCCGCTCTTCTCTTCCGATGTATTCATAGGTTCTGATCCGTCGGAACTGGATAATTAAGGGCTCACTATTCCCTCTTTATAGAGGCAGCTGTAGTACTTAAGAGCGTTTTTTGGCTCATGTGTTTTCAAAGGAGAATCTATTGCTGCCTAATGAATCACCACAGACTTAGTGACTTACAACAACACGCGTTAGTCATCTCCTACTCTGTGCTGCTCAGATATCCGGGCACGGCCCAGCTGGGTTCTCTGGTTTGGGTCTCTTCAGGCTGCAGGCAGGCCTTGGGCAGGGGCAGGGTCTCAGCAGAGGCCCGAGGGGGGAAAGATCAGCTTCCAAGCTGTTTGGGGTGGTTGGCTGGGCTTGCAGGACTGAAGTCCCCATCTTGTGGCTGGCTGTCACTTGGAGACCACTCTTAGCTCCTGGAGGACTCAGTCCCATGGCCTCCTCGCAGGTGTCCACACAAAATGACAGCTCACTTCCTCAAAGGCAGCAGAGGAGGGTCTCTCTTCCTCAAAGCCTTATACAACCTATAACACGGATGTGACCGTCGATCACCTCTTCCATATCCTATCATCCAAAGTAATTCACAAACCCCACTCATTCTCAAGGGGTGGGGATTATACAAGACATCAGTCTCACTGGGGAGGGTCACCTCATGGTATGTCTACCACATCACCGAAGAGTCTATTAAATAGCTATGCGAACTTTCCATCTCTTAAGCACTGACGAACTACAAAAGGAATGAATATAGAAAATGTAGATGACATGAATAAATCCAACGAAGGAAATAAAATCATTCCTCGTTCTTACTATTTCTACCATGAAGAGACAGTCCCTTAGGACACTTGAGTGTCATGGCTTCCTTCAGTCATGACTTACCGCTCAGTGTGCCTAAGGCCTCTTCACAAATACAGTCAGGGGCCAGCCCCTGCAGGGCACAGGGAGGACAGGTCCATCTTCCCTGGGCAGAGAAGCTTCTGGAGCTCCTTCTCCACCTGCTAGTGGAAGCCTTTGGCCAACTGGGTCAGTAGAGCCCCAGGCAATGACATTTTTGGATTTCTGATCATCACACTGTTCGGGTGGAAGGAGAGCTCCTGGCGTCGAGGGGTTGGCGCCCAGGGATGCCGAGGAAAACGCACAACACACAGCATTGTCCCACCTCACACAGCCGTGGTGCCCAGGCTAAGAACACCTGGTCTCAATCCTTCCATGAGAGCGTGAAGCAGGCGATGCTCCTGGGCAGGGAGGGTGTTGGCAGACAGAGATGGTTCTCTCTCTCTCTATCATGCCTCCTCGGAGCACAACCCGATGGAAAGAAGAGTGACCGGCAGCTGGATGCAAAGCCCCTAGCGAGCTCCGCACGTTTTAAATCCCACAGCAATCTGGGGTAGGCATTCACACTCAGTAGACAATGAGGCAAAAATTTTAATGCTACAGAGTGGGAAAAGATTTATTGGGCCTTAAGGAATAAAAGGAAAATTAGGTTACCGAATGATCGATCAGAACCAACCCCAAACTGGAAAATGCACGAGAGTTAGCCTCCTCCACTGCCTGCTTCCCCAGGGAGCCGGAGGGCTAGCTGGCCCTCTGGATTGCTAGGCTCACATCACAGACCTTGAGAATGCTTTGTAGGAAGACATTTCTTTGGGACATTTGGGGCCCAGCACTTGGACAGAGATTTACCTCAATTCTCCGCCCCGGTGTCTGCGATCATGCAAAAGTAACAGAAGAAAGCTGTCAAGCCGAGGGGGTGATTTCAACAGACCCGTCAGCAGCAAGGACGTAAACCATTCGTTTGTTGCGAAACCGGAGGACGGACCCAAGATGAAGAACTCAGAATCAGAGCACTGAGAACACCCTGGAGCCAGCCGGGTCGAGGCACTCGTTCTGCAAATGAGGAGCCTGGATCAGAGGCCGAGCCAGGGCTGGAGGCCAGATCTGGGGGAGACGGTCCTGTGTCCCCTGCCTCCCCATGCCTTCTGCTGTCAGGCCGACGCAGTGAGTGCACACACAGGGCTGGCCTCCGGGAAGGCAACAGGACAGCCTCAGCTTTTCCCATGCTGCTCAGAGCTGGACCCTTTTTGGGAGCCACTCGGAGGGCCTGTCCTCGCTCATGGTCACACCTCAGAGCGGTAATGAGTGATGGGCAGGCCAGCCGATCCAATCAGGTGTTCCATAGGGAGGGCGCCCGGCTGATAAGTCAGTGGACCATCTCCCACTGACACAGGCGTTATCACAGACTTAACGGTGTCTTTCCTTAGAGAGAAGACCCCTTGATGGCGGGACCCCAGGCATCAACACACCATAGAAGAAAGCTCAAGTAGAGAGAGAGAGAGAGAGAGAAATTGGAAAAGGTATAGAAGAATAAATAGTATTATATGTGTGTATATTACATATATTTTTTCTTTCATACTTTCTATAGAGATCTATAAAAATACATTCTATGAAAAATATGAAATAATATTCTATAAATATGCATATATTCTATTAATATATTTATTTTTTCTAGCCATGTGACTGTCACAAATATAGTTTAAGAACCATTTTTTCACTTAATGCAGAGCTCTAAGCATCAGCATGAATAAGTTTTTCCTGATGGTTACAAAACATTCCACTTCATCCACTCAACCTCATCTCGACAGCTGAGGACTTTGGACAGAGTGCACTTAGGGCTCTCGGGTCTAGATCACCGGGTGTGGTGGACGGTCCCGTGCCCAGCATCAGGAAGCATCTTTGGCCTCTGTCCCCTGGACGCTGGGAGCAACCCTTTCCAGTGGGACCATCACAGCTGTCTGTATCCAGGGCTGAATGTCCCCCAAGAGTAGAGTCACCCAAGTTTGAGAACCGCAGATGTCAGTTGTTTTTTGCTTGTTTTAATTTTTTTGAGCCCAGTGATGGGTATTAAGGAGGGCACGTATTACATGGACCCCTGGGTGTTATACACAAACAATGAATCATGGAACACGACATCAAAAACTAATGGTGTACTATATGGTGACTAACATAATAGAAAATTATAAAAAATTAAAAAAATAAAGATTTTATTTATTTTTTAGGGGAGGCAGAGGAGCAGAGAAAGAGGGAGAAGCAGACAGTGCTGAGTGTGGAGCCCAATGTGGGGCTCAATCCCTCGACCATGGGACCATGACCTGAGCTGAAACCAAGAGTCAGACCCTTAACTGCTGAGCCACCCAGGCACCCACATTTAAATTTTTTTTTTTTTTTAAGATTTTGTTTATTTTTTAGAAAGGGCATAAGTTGCTTTATTTTGTTTTTGCTTTGACATTCATTGCACAAAGCTGCCCGAATCTCTTTACAGCCCTCTTCCTGCTTCCATCCAAGCACACCGGAGGGAACCATCCTAGAGGCTGAATTATTATTGCAGAGAAGGAGCAACCATGGAGAACTCTAGCCCATTTTTTACCCAAGTTTGATCCAAGTGTCACTTTCAAAAAGTTAAAAGCACAGCCTCGGTCACCTATCTAGGGAGCCTCTGTCAAAGAATTCTTTGTGTCGTTCAGTGAGACTCGTCGCAGCTGCGAAGGCTGGTTTGGGAGGAAGCATGGAGAAGGTGCCCAAAAGCGTGGTGAAAAGTCCGCAGGGAGTTGTTCAATCACAGGCACACAGAGGGTCTGACTGTGGGCTGTGTCCTCTGCGAGGCTCCGGAACACGGGTCGTCTGTATGGCGCTCAGACCTCCTTGTGTCAGCGCAGACTCTCACGGGGCCTCAAACACGCGAATCAGTGCAAAGGACAAGTCAAAGCAAACATGGCTACTCCTGACAACTCAGATGGCTCCTGGGAGCTTGACGCACACCCCGTGTGTCCTTGCAAAGACAGAGCCATCCTCTTGCCTATTTCTGCGTTTTGATCTTTTTCTGTCTTACCATCACCTTGCTGACGTTGTGCAAATGCTCCTCTCCCTCTGACTGCAAGGCTCCCCCGCCCCAGCCACCAGAGGGGCGTTCCTTTCCCTCGGCAGCCATCACCAGGGGCAAGGGTCTCCTGTCCTCACTCCCTCTCCCTCACTGCTGTGAGCTCCAGGATTCCTCACACGTCACGGGCCATTTCCGCTCGGATTCACTCTGCCTGCGTGTCCTTGATCAGTTTTCTCTATGGAGAGTCCCACTTCCCCTCCTCT
The DNA here is from genome assembly GCF_030435805.1 of Mustela lutreola. Classification (NCBI taxonomy): domain Eukaryota; kingdom Metazoa; phylum Chordata; class Mammalia; order Carnivora; family Mustelidae; genus Mustela; species Mustela lutreola. The sequence continues at coordinate 3,868,134 of NC_081294.1, read as the reverse complement.
ACTCGCAACCCGATTATCTATGCATCCTTTGTCTCTTAAAATACTAGGACTCTTCTTTCCAAATTTCCCTTGAATAAAGACTGATACAGAGTGTGGCTCCCCTGTATCTGCCTTCATGGGTTCCCATCGAGATTTTAGCAAGCAAGTCTTTATTTATTTATTTATTTATTTGACAGACAGAGATCACACGCAGGCAGAGAGGCAGGCAGAGAGAGAGGAGGAAGCAGGCTCCCCGCTGAGCAGAGAGCCTGATGCGGGACTCGATCCTGGGACCCCAAGATCATGACCTGAGCCGAAGGCAGCGGCTTAACCCACTGAGCCACCCAGGCGCCCCCTATCTGAGATTTTAGGTTGAGAAGCCCTTTCTCAGCCCTGGAATTCAGTCTTCACCTGTGCTCTTCCCTCAAATATATTTAGAAATTATTATTTTATACTTAAGTTTGTGTTCCACACGAAGCCCCTTTCTAAACGATGAGAGTTGGATACGACAATTTTTTCCCCCCAGTTTTCCTGGCTCTGTTGAATTATTCATGTTTTCAAGTCCGATTGCTCAGATGCGAAGTCCCCGTGCGAAGAATCTGTTCCTGGACGGCCTGTTCTACTCTCTCGATCCGCCTGCCGTCCTGGCCCCAGGCCGCAACATATAACTCAGGACTGACACATCATACACTTCTTTCTCTGCCAGAGCAGGTCTCATTCCAAATGTCCCAGTTTTATTTGCAAATGGCAGAGTGACTCTTTGCCTAGAATTTAGATACGTAAAAAGGTGTTCTTTTTGTTCTTTATTATGGACAGCGGGTCTTCGTTCTCTCACCAAACCAACCATTCTCCTATTAAAGAGGTATTTCACTTCTCTGTGAACTCTTGGAGGGCATGGAATTTCCCTGTGTGGAGTGAAAGGCCGTGTCATTTGTCTTAATGTTTTTACCAGGCATGCTTTCCCCATGCCTGTGTGTCTGGGAAGGTTTCGGCCCAGGATCGCAGTGGGATGCGCAGAAATCGGCTGAGGGAGGACATCTGGGTATGAGGGCGCAGACGCTCCTGTGCTCATCACACGCATGGCCAGGGGCTTGCAAGGGGGTGGGTCAGCAGCTCTCTATGCATTTGCTTGTTTGTTTGTTTTTATTAACCTCTGAAGCAGTTTTCTCAAACAGGGCACCTCCAAGCCCATGACACTTGTCAGAGAAGCTGGAGAAAAGTTCTTTCAGAAAAGGAGGGTTAGAAAATGCTCTGTGACACCATGTGGAGCAAGGTTCTCTGCAGCAGGACTTCTCAGGACCTTTAATCTGTTCATATCCTGGGACTCTCCAGGACTGTGGCGGTTATTAGACCTTGGCATCTTTCGCCGAGATCTCAGTCAACACTAGGCTGTCTGTACTCGGAAGCCTGGCAAGCACCATTTCCCAGATACTATTATTTTTCAGGCAAAGCTGAAAAAGACAAAATGTCGCCAGCAGAGTGAAAGAAAACAGCCATAATTAATGGTAATCATGGACAAAAGAGCATGATCCACTCTATCTTTGGTGGCGGTTTCCGTTTCCCGAGTGAGTTCTGTACGTGTTCTTGGCAGCCCTCCCCGCGCCCCAGTGAGGAGTGCAGGATACGATTTATCGTCTCTCTTTGCCCAGAAGGCTGATGTCCTGTGGCCGTGGGACAGTGGCGCCCACGCAAGAGCCTGCATCTGTTGATTGCACAGCAGATTTTGTTCGTTTTCCTTTGCTGCGTAAAGGGACAGAGCTTAATGGAATAGACCAATAGCCACGTGTTAGCTTACAGTCCTCCGGGTCAGAAATCCAGCACAGCACGCTGGGTCCTCTGCTCAGGGGCTCATGCAGTGAAATCAGGGTTGGCTGCACTTCCTTCCTTTCTGGAGACTCAAGGGAAGACTCAGCTTCCAGCTCATGTGGGCTGTTGGCAGAATTCATTTCCTCGTGGTCGTAGGACTGAGGACTCCAGGTCCTAGGGGCCGTGCACTCTCCTGGCCGTGGGATCCCTCATCTCCCGAGGCAGCAACAGGGAATCTCCCTCATATTAACCACCCCCCACCCCACGCTTCCTTCAAGTCGCTGCTTCAGGAAGAGCTCCAACCCTTTTATGGGCTCACCTGATTAGGTCAGGCTCACCCAGGAGAATCTCCTGTCTTGAAGTCAGTTTGTTTTGGATCTTAATCCCATCTACAAGATCCAGGCACAGCAGTACCTAGATTAGCATTGATCGCATATCTGGGAGGCAATCTGTGAACACAGTAGGGTTGGGGAAAGTGGTGGGAGTCTGGGAAGGCCTGTGAGAATTCTGCCTGCTGCCTCCCCTTCCTACAGTGTGGGGCACCAGGACTGCACCCGCTTTAGAAAGTTTCTATGCTGCTAAGATGGTCCATGTGTGTTTGGGGAAATAAAAAAAATGAGCCAGAAGAGATTTGATCTCACTTAGACTTAGTAGAACATGTGAGACGTCCAGAGAGGCTCCCAGGAAGCAGAAGCTGACAACCAGGCCAAGTTCTTCCCGGATCTGGCAAAACCACTTCCCTCCGTGCTGCCTGCCCCTTCCGCCCTAGGGACGGAGAGCATCTGCACAGTGCTTCATTGGTCACCTTTTAATGAATATTTTAAAAAGACTCTACTTTAAGCTCCATTTGTTGTCTGTGGCTGAAATAATGCTCAGCGTTTTGGGGGCAATCACATCATTCCCAGTTAATGCCACTGCTGTTCTTTATAGGACGTTAAAATCATCCTGGTTTTGTTGGTCCTTGACCATCAGTCAACAGAGATCATCTTGCCCTTTGCCAGCCCCCACGCTGAGACTGTGTGACAGGAGTGTCAGATCCTTGCCCTCCTGGCTTTCCTCAGCGCACCTGCCCTCACCTGCCGAGTTCTTCATCGGAAGTCTGTAAACATCACTCTACATGCTCGGTGAAATTTAGCAGTGAAAACATTTAGCCAAACCAGACTCCCCGGGGGAACCCTGATCCGCTGGTCACAGCTCCCCACTGCAGCCAGTGCTGGGGGTGGGAGGGACAGCCCTGCACGTCCTTGGGCCTGGGGCTGCTGAAGGGCCAGCCCTGTGCGTCCTTGGGCCTGGGGCTGCGGAAGGGCCAGCCCTGCGCGTCCTTGCCACAGTGTCGCTGCAGAACCGTCCGCTCTCGCCCCGCCCCCGACTTCCCACCTACTGGAGGAAGCTGCCATGGATTTCCTGTTACAAGCTAGTAAGCCTCCCTGGGGGGCTGCGTACGCAAGCTCCCCCCCCCCCCAACAAGGTCCCCCTGCTCTGTCCCTTCCGTGCTCTGATGTCATGGGTACCACGGACCCAGGGAGTGGGGCGGGCTGGGTTTCTCAAGCAGGCAACGCCAATATCATTAAGCCGCCTGGTTTTAATTTGCAACCACTTCCCAGCTGTCTACTTAGACGTGTTTAAAGCCAAACTCTTTCACTCTTTCCACCATTTACTGGTGATTGGAGAAATTTAATGATTGTCTTGCGAGGAGGAGGAAGGGACCCAGATCAGGCGCAGGCCGAGAGTGATGAGGAAGAAGAATTATAAGCTGGAAGAGAAATGCAAGATAATAAAAGTGTAATTTAAGGCATCATACTTGTACAATTACCGTAGTGTGTCACGCTTAGCAGGGAGTCTAAATTTATCTCACTGCTGATAGTCCACTGTGAGAAATAAAACGGTACGGAAATCTGGGGGGCGTTCCAGAGTTTCTCAACAACTTTATCTAATGGTTCAGCGTGTGGGCAGGAGGGGGTAGACCTCAGGGCTTTCCTTGGTGCTCAGCCGTAGCGAGCCTGTTGTCGAGAGGAGCCCCCCGAGCCTGCAGAGTCCCCTTCCGGGGGCACAGCACAAGCTCGCTGCAGCTCCACTCCGCAGGCCGTGCCCTGTCCTGGCCTAGAACAGGGGCAGTGGCTGGGTGAGATCAGTTACTCTGGACACCTCCTCCCTTCCACGTGCCCACAGAGATGCCCCGTGGGTGTGGATGGCGCACACCCCTCCCCGTGTCCCCCTCGGCAGGCCGCAGCCCCCTGACCATCAGCAGCCCCCTGCCCCTCATACCTCACTCATGAGATGGTCCTGGCTTTCTCCTGTGTTCTCAGAGCTCAGATCCCATGACAGGATATCCTCCTGGACACCCTCTTGTCCTGCGTCCCTCTGCCTGCCCCCTGCAGTCGGGCTCCATCTCAGCCACAGACCACTGGGAGGGATCCCACCCCAGTACCTCGTGTGCTCACCGAGCCAGGGGAATGGGTTCCAAACCCAAATAGCATTGCTTTGTACTCCTGCCTGCTCGAGCCCTCCAACAGCTGCCCATCTTGTTTAAGCTGAAATTCAAATACGACCGTGCAGGCAGTCGGCTTTCTCTGTGCTACCTCTTCCCCCGCTGGCCTCCAAGAGGGGCTGCTCCTTTCTGCCCGTTTGGGTCCCACCCGTCTACCTGGAGCACCCAGGCCTCTGCTCAGATGTCCGCTGTCCAGAGAGCTCCCGCCTTCCCACCGTAGGATGAGAGCCCCGAGGGGCAGGAGTGCCCAAGGCAAGAGCGAACCTGGCTTGTGCAGGGCTGTTCCACTGACACCTAGAAAAGGAAGAAATGATGATGTGTCACTTCCCTGGTATCTTGGAAGGTTTAACTCTTTTAAAGCAAGAGCCAAGATGGTTTCTCCTCCTAAGCTGAGTTCAGTTCAGGACTAAATACTCTATTCCAAGCAGTGTGACAGCTTCCGGAGCTGAGCCGTCCAGTCTGGGAGTGGTCAGCTGCATGTGACTATGGAGATACACATTTAATCGACGTAGGGTAGCCGACAGGAGGTATTCAGTCCCTCAGTCACACTCTACGTGTTGAAGAGCTCTGAAGCCACACGCGGCTCGTGGACTAAATGTCCTCTCATTTCATGTTGAGACCCTAGCCGCAGGGAGATGGCATTTGGGGGCAGGGCCCTTGGGAGGTGAGTAGGGTTACATAAAGTCCTGGGGTGGGGTTCCACCTTATAAGGAGTGCCACGTGGGCGCACACAGGAGGTGGGCACACAGCCGCTGGAGGGGACGGCACCTGCTTCTTAGGCCTGCGGCCCCCGCACGCTGTGCGGCGCTTGTGTTTCCAGCAGCCTTGTCTGCAGTGTTTGGTCACGACAGCCTGAGCCACCGAAGACCTTAGAGTCCAGCTCCCAGACACGTTTGTGCTGCTCCCCGGGACAGATGTGGAGCTCCTGCGTCTCTGCCGGAGGCCTCCTGCCCAGGGCGCCCACACCCCGTGGCAGGAAGGCCTCTGTCCTGCTCTTGGAAGGAGCGCAGAGTCTGCTTCAGGAGGACGGATGGGGAGATGGAATCCGGTGAGTCCCTGGGGGTGAACACACAGGGGCCGAGCCCTCCGCACCAAGACAGTGGAGGGCCCGGCAGGTGCCGACCCTGAGCCCGGTTCTCAAGGAGAAGCAGCACCCACCAGGCAGAGCAGAGTGTGGCCCATCAGGGTCGACCCTACCAGGTCTCTGAAGAATAAATATAAATGTTCCCAGGTGTAAAACCTCCAGTATGTGTCCACTTACCCATTAGCCCACCACTTCCTTACGCATCCTGCTTCCAAGACAAGAGCGTGTCACTAGTGTCCCTGGCAAGATTAGCATATACAGAGAGGCCCAGCCTGGCCCAAATGCTGGGGGTGTTGAGACATGCCACTCCGTGTGGAAGGAGCTTAACTAGTGTCCGTGAGATAGAAGAGTTAACCTGAGATCACAGGAGGTGCAGAATGTCATGCGGACAAAACGCCTCGAGGTAAGACCATCAGGGCCATGGGAGTCCACACCTCCTTCAGACCAAGCACCTCGTGGGAGCAGTAACCGCTGCTGGGGAGCGGGGTCCATCCACATGGGGGCCCCCACTCACAGAGCCCCCCCCCCCCGCCCCCGGAGGAAACTGATTCAGCCTTCTCTCTGCTCGCACGGTACAGTTCCTTTCTGCCGGGGAAGTTGGATACCAGTTTGCCCAACAACCAGGAGTTTCGACTGCATGTGCTGTCCTGCTGTGACTTTGCTTCCGTGCTGTCCAAGTGCCGGCAAAGTGCAGGCAACCATCTCCCGCCCTGGTCTCCCCACCCCCCCCGCCCACCCGCCTGCCCAGTGCTTCCTTCCTTCCCAGATGCTCCCTGGTGGCAGACATCTGCCGTGGGAACCCACACCTTTTCAGAGGTAAGCGGACGCCCGCCTTCCCTGCTCTGCACCTGCTCTCCGCTGGGGGCTGGCCTTGCCCTGGTCCTCCTGAACCCCATCCACCAGGACTGTGGGGAGCAGGGAAATAAGACCGAGGACTTGAGATTCCCTGAGACGCTCCCGAGGGAACCTGTGGTAGTTCAGCAAGGATCTGCAGGGATCCGGGAGAGGGGACCCAGCCCGGGGGGAAGGGGCGGCGAGCTGGATGCCGTGTGTCTTGGGGCTGGTGGATGGGAGGAGGGAGCACACACGGCACGGACTCTGAGGCCGCTCACCCAGAGTGCGAGGTCTGCGTCCGACTCCCAGGGATGTCTGTGCTGCGCCGGGAGGTTGGTGGCCGTCGCCGTGTGCTGACCCAGATACACAGGCTTCTCCTTGCCTTCTCTGTGCGGGCCATTCGGCAGAGCTTCTGGAGGCTGTGATGGCCGCCACTCTATGGTGTGAGCGTGGTGTTGAATAAATGTTGGCAGCCACACCAGCTTTAAGTGGACGTGAATGTCAGGGTTGGTTTTGTAGTTTTCCTGAAGGCTTTAGCAACAATAGACCAAGGCAAGCTCACGGTACCTGAACCCGATCAAGCCCGCATTTTTCTGATGTGTATTTAATTTGGTCTTGGCACAGAGTCCCTGTTTTTCTTGGGTTTTACATCATTTATGAGGTTGCATGGATACACTCTAACAAAACATCATCTATAATCAAACGAGGCTCACAGAAGAAAGAAGTGCATGCCAATTCCGACTAATCTTAGCCTTTATGGGAATAGCTGTTTGCTCTGAATGATTAGCCAAACATCTGTGTCAACACTTTCTGAGCTGGACAGCAAGATGTTAATCACCGCATTTACGATGATATTTCTAGTTCAGAGGGGAAGTGCGCATCATAAACGAAAGTCTCCACTAAGCTCTTCTGAGTGAAATCGCCTCTCCTAATTAACTATAACAATTAAAGGCACAGCTATTTGCAAGGAGGCATGTGAGTGTGTATGGGGCAAAACCCATATGCCTGGCCTCACACTAGACTTTCTAAGAAGAGGACCTCCAGTCATCCTACAAAGACATCTCAGGAAGAAAGTGTTTCCTTCTCTGCATGAGACAGAGGAGTGCTGCCTCACCCCCATCTCCCAACCAGGCATCACTCAGCACTTTCGGGGTTGATAAAAAGACATATGTGCTCGTCAAGTTTGGTTTATGTGATTAAGGATGACCAAAGAATGTCGATAATTGAATCCACTGTGAAACATCTCCAAGAGTCAACATCTGCTTTGCCGTTGTGCACACACAGGGCCCGGCTCGGGGTTTGCTGTGGGGAACACGTGTCTCCTGGTGATCGCAAGCACACAGCTGCAGACCAAACACACACTTGCTGTCCTGGGGGGGATGGCGGGGCTTGGGGGGGCTATACGGCAGGGGAGGGGTGTCTCCTGTTCTGCCCTCGGCTTTGCCTCCAGGGCTGGGGTGTGCTGGGCTGCCGTCGACTCTGCTCCTCCGTGACGTCCGTTCGTGTTGCCCTTCCGCAGAGTGGACACAGAAGAAAGGGACACGGGGAGGAAGTGAGATCTGCCGACATGCGGCAGCTGGGTCAGCTTCTCAATTCAGAGGAGGTCATAGATGTGGCCGATGAAGAACCAGGACGCTGTTGCTAGCCTGGGGCAAGGCTCATGCTTCTCTGTTTCCCTGCACCCAGGGGGCTCAGTGCAAGTGGGCCATTTCCACCCCATCTGAGCCCACAGGAAGTGCCCATGGATGAGCAGCTAAGCCCCGTCTCTGTTTTATCAGCTGCGTCCTCTGTGGGCACTCGAGGCTTTCCCAAGCCCTCAGAGGAGGCCAGCACGAAACCTTTGAGTCACGGGATCAACTCTCTAAACCTAGAGACAAATTCCTTGAGTTTAATAAAATGAAGTCTTAAATAAAATGAGGCGTTTTTTCTTCAATGTCTTGTCCCTATTGAATTTGGCTTCTTCTTAAGCCCCTGAACAACGGCACGGAGGCGTGAGTGATGGAAATAGAGCAGTCTGACATACTTAAGTCTCTGATTCCAGCGGGTTCTTTGAATTAATCACGCCAGCTAGATAGAACCCGGTTTCGGATTTGATCTCACTCTGAACAAGCAGGTTTATCTTTTTGTTTCCTGCAGTCTGCCTTTTGTTGACTGAGGAGGCAGGTTACCCTGCAGCACAAGTGGGAAACGCAGCCCAGACACAGCCAGGTGAACGCCGTGAGGCTCGCCAGTCTCTTTCCAGACTGTTCTGGCGCGCTCTGAGAACACGCCGGCTGTGACCGAAGTCATTGCATCTGTGGCTTCGCGATCAGCTGTCCCAACATCATAGAGCTTTCATCTGGCCCTCTGGGTTTTCCCCAACTTGAGTTCATTAAAAACCCTCATTTTATTCTGGTTTCTACCAATTTAACTTTTTTTTTTTTAAAGATTTTATTTATTTATTTGACAGACAGAGATCACAAGCAGGCAAAGAGGCAGGCAGAGAGAGAGAGAGAGGAGGAAGCAGTCTCCCTGCTGAGCAGAGAGCCCGACGCGGGACTCGATCCCAGGACCCTGAGATCATGACCTGAGCCGAAGGCAGCTGCTTAACCCACTGAGCCACCCAGGCGTCCCCAATTTAACTTTTTATTAACCTTCATCAACAAGTCGAAAGCAGACAGGTGAGAAGATTGGGTTTTCTTTTGTTTCAAGGTTGCCCAGTCAGGAGGCTAGGAGACAGTGCATATTTCAAGGTTGAGGGAAGCCTGACCTCTGGTCCAAAGGCCAACATCACCGATGGCTCTGAGCCCTGCACTCCTGCCTGGGAATTCAAAAGCTGAGCAGAAGCTCAGTCCAGTACGTCTTCATGGAAGCAGACTGATGCATCAGCACCAAATCGGCAAGGGGCAAAACCTAGCTGGAGAGGATGTCCAGGTGCTCGAATGCATTTCACAAAGACGGAAGCGCTTCCTGTTTTCTGAGCAATATCATCATGCCCCCTCCAGGTCCTTCCCACTCCTCTCCACGAGTGAATCTGTGACTCTGTGGCAAGGTAGCGGGCAGCCTGCACTAGAGGGCCGCTGCCTTCAGGATGTGCCTAAGGACAGGATAATTGTGAAGCTACACTGTGGTTCAAAGCCCCACCTCCTGCTCCCCCGCTTCCCAGGTTCTCAGAAGATCAGAGCCTTGGACACCCACACCCACTGTCCATTTAACACACTACTATTTCCAAATCCCTTGGTTTTGAAAATACGATTCATTGCTAACAGGTTTGAGCAGTGACCCTCCTACTGTTGAAGTCTGCAGAACCCAACAGCTCAGTGTGGCATTTTCTTCTTGAAACAAGTTGCTTTTGAGTCAAATCTACGCCAGGCCCTGACCTCCCGATGGGCTGCTCACCTGTTCCGAAGCTCCCAAAAGGAAGCAGGGGGAGGCGAGACCACACATCCAGCCAAGGTCCCCCGGGATCTTCTGTGTCTCCCCCGACAACCTTGCCGACGATGCAGTATTGGCACGAAGACAAAAGGGGAACCCCACGAGCTATTTACGAAACTTACTTATTTGCAGGAAAGATTCCAATGTTACAAGAGTCTGTTTCTAGCATTTGGACTAAATTTTGAATGTTTTAAACCAATTAATTGGAGTCATTCAAGACATCATCGTGCACTCCATTTCCTCCCAAAATGTCCCCTTTTCATCAAATCAGTTACGTGTAGAGTTGGAGTGACTGAAAACCAGCCCAATGAACTCTAGTTTAAGTTTTTTGCTTTGAGATAAAGAAATATTTGAAAATGTGAATCTTTGAAGCTTGTCGTCTAGAAGTTTCAGTGGTTTCTTTTCCTTGAGACATTGTTCTTAATTCCTGACTCAAAAGGGCTGACCAACCATGTTTTCAATAATACCTTAATGATTTTATCACCGTCCAGCAATAAATGGAAAAGATCAGTAAGTAGGAAAATTGTTGATGAGGCTTTTCTGCCTTCAGGGGCTGTTGGTTCTGGAAATGCATCTGGGGAGAGGGCTGTCAGGAGGGACTGAGGAAGGGCAGGGAGGAGGGAACGCTAGACCACCAACAGATCTACAATGACGGACAGAACGGCCACTAGGATAACTGAGAAGGGCTTCGGGTCCTGGGACCGGGCTTGCAGGGCCTTGGGCTTGAGCAGGGCGGGTGCCTCTTCTCTGAGCATGTAGAGGGGGCTGATGGCAGAGGGAGGAGAAGAATCAACAGGGGAAGGGGGTTGAAATGAGCATCCCAGGCCAGGAGACAACATTTGTTTTTGGATCTACTTTACCTTGGACCCAAGTCCGTAACCCTCCATCTAGGAAATAACTGGGGTCTGGCCATGTCCTCAAGCCCCCTGAGCCTCTGCCCTGTGAGCCAGCTGCAGGGATGCTGGGGGCCGGCATCATTCCGCACACTCCCTGATCTCCCAGAAGTTGTGGCTGCCCTCTCCTTGGTCTCCCCATTGCCCGCTGGCACACCTGCTCTCACCACATGCCGTTGGCAGTGTGAAGCCTGCCAGCCTGTCATGTGGTCACGTCTCTCTTCTTCCACACTGAGTTTCAATGCTTTCCCCATGCAGCGTCCTCTGCGTTCACCAGAGTTTAGCCTCTAGCAGGTGCTTAGCAGACGTCAACTGAGTGAGCGGAAGAGACCCAGCAGACCACCTCTCACTAAGTCTCAAGGGGTGGGGAAGAGATGGGAGTTTGTCCACCCTCGTCCCGGGAAAGGAAAGCCTTGTCAAGATGAGAACTCAACATCTCAGTAGCCCCTTCATTAAAATAACCCAGTATTTTATTTTTAACTTATACATTTTTAAAAAGATTTTCTTTATTTACTTGACAGACAGAGATCAAAGTAGGCAGAGAGAAAGGAGGAAGCAGGCTCCCCGCAGAGCAGAGAGCCCGATGCGGGACTCGATCCCAGGAACCTGGGACCATGACCTGAGCCGAAGGCAGAGGCTTAACCCATTGAGCCATCCAGGTGCCCCGTAACATACACTTTTTAACTGAAGTCCTCTCTACCTCCAACTTGGGGCTCGAACGCACGAGTCTGAGATTAAGAGTCGCATGCCCTTCCAACTGAGCCAGCCAGGTGTCCCAACAACCAAAGATCTTAAAACTGACTCATTTTACCAGGGATTTCTTTTTATTAGCCCCTTTTCTGGAAATGAAATATAACTCGCTTCTGTTGGACACGAGCAGCCCGTCCTGTCTCTGCTGGTTTTCTCTTCTCCCCGGGCACAGGGTGCTCCGCGTCCGCTCACATCGCCCTTCCCTGGAATCATAAAGTCTCCGTCTCTCCGCTTCTGCCTGACGCAGCCATATCCCTCCCATCCCCTATCTACAAACACACTTGCACACCTTTCCACGCTGCTCCCACTCCCTCCCCACTCCCCATGACAGCTGGACGGGGCCAGCTCACAGTCTGGGAGATTAGGTCACTGTGGCTGGTCTATACAGCTGTGTTTCTGGCAGGCCCGGGAACCGCTGATCCCATCTCTCGTGGTGGGGCCCATAGTTCAGTCTCAGGATACTCATATTCCTGGAAACATGACACATTCTTAATAAAGTCAAAACACGAGTCACCTAGCCCTGTAGCCCAGCTCCATTTCCAAATATCTTCCTGCAGCTTCTGTGAGCCGGGTGGGAGCTCGGACGCAGGGAGACCCTCCTAACAGCGGCTGCTGTTAGGACTACGGTGGCTGGTAATGGTGTGGTCTGAGGACACGGGGCGGGCTCTTCTTGAGATGGTAAGACAGTGGCTGCTGTTTCAGTGTGGAAGAGGCCTGGCATGCTGGCCTCACGCTGGCCACTCCTTGTAACGGCCCCAGGCACACCTCGTTTGGAATTTGATGGGTGAAACAGGACCCATACATTGGGTCCAAACCAGAAGAATGTGAGTGGCACGCCAGAAGGGAGTTGGGAATTAAGAAATAGGGTGGGAAAGGGGCTAGCCCGCGACAGGACTCTCTGTGCATCTGCGGTCACCAACAGTCATGGGTGGCTGAGGTCTATGTGAAGGCAAGGCCACCAACATCAAAACGATGACTCTGGTCAGACACAGACCACACAATCCCCCCGGAGGTGGAAGTGTCTTTCAAGCTAGTCTACGACCCACAAGGTCAGGGCAGTTGCCCGAGTCACCAAATTCCCTCCCTCCCAGTGACCTTTCCTCCATTTGTTTAAACACCACAGTGCAGGGACACCTGGGTGGCAGTAGGTCAAGTGTCCTGCTCTTGGTGTTGGCACAGGTCATGATCTCAGGGTCGTGAGGTTGAGCCCTGCTCTGCACTCAGCGCAGAGTCTGAGTGAGTTTCTTTCTTCCTCCCCATCTTGAAATCGAAAAATTAAAAAAAAAAAAAATAGATCAACGCCACAGTGCAGACAGGAGAATGTAACATAAGGAGGTGATGTGGGCTTCTACTCTGATGCCATCACCGCTACTACATGGGAACGGTCAGGGTAGGTATATGGTTTTGGAGTTGCTGGACACTTTACATTCCAACATCACTTAGAAGAAAGAAAAGAATTCATCTGCATCACTGGAGAATAGGGAGCCGAAATTCAACCAGCCATTCTCCTGTCTGCCCAATGCTCCCTGGCCGCCTTGTCTGCCACCTTCACTCAAAAGTTGTCCCGTTCTTTTATGAGCTCATCGCCAGGTCCCCTTGATTTATCCTGGTCCTGCTGTTTAGACGAAGGGGTCTGGGCTCACGCTTCCCATGGAGGGAAGGCTGACAGCTCCTATGTCCAGGGGTGAGCACCCCGTGGGTTGAGAAGCGCTGCCCAATTCTGGGGGCTGGATGCTCACCCTTTCCTTGGACTCTGCCAGCCAATTAATCCATTTTTTCCTAGTGCTCGTTCCCATCAGGTTTCCTATTTACTTTTTTCTTTTTTCCACCAAACGGGTCCTTTTGGACTAGTAGCATTGCACTCTACAGTCTAATTGCTTTTTAAAGAAAATTCTTGTAGCACTGAGGTAAACCCGGTAGATATATCAAATGCCTTATTTGAGTCATAAAATTGGCAGATGCTTAATAGGGGCAGAGAGAGCAGAAGACGAACATGGAACCTCTCATTGTGTCAGAAAGTAAGACACACTAGAAAGGGGGAGGGGTCTTATGACAAGGACAGAGGAGCTGCTTAAAGGAGCCCCAGGTCGCCAACCTGGGACTATTTGCATTTCAGTGTATTTAAGGATGTCATTGATTTTCAGCAAGGTATCCCTGAGTCCATGTCCGTAATAAGGAGATGGCCTCCGGCTTGCAGCAGAATGCCGGGTCAGGCTGGTAGCTGTGCCGGGTGTGCTGGGTAGGAAACTCCCCCGGGCAACCATCGTGGTACAGAGAGCCTCAGCCAAGAACCCTCAGGCAACCCCCAGTCTACTTGGGAGCGGGGCTGGGCTTCTGTGCGGAGCAGGATGTGGCCGTATCTTAGGGCGCCTCTGCCCAGATTCCTTACTAGATGCAAGGGAAAAAGTAGTCCGTGCAGAGCGGAGAAATGGGACCACAGCCTGTGCTCCGGCCACAACCAGACACCAGTCCTACGTGAGCAACACCTCTGAGAACACATTCTGTGAGAACAAGTTGGGCCAGATTCCTAAATTTTGTCTCCAGTTTTGTGGTTATTTCAAAACAAACTGCTAAAGACAACAGCAGAAGCAGAGCGATCTATTCCCCGAGAAGGGTCCCCAGCCCTGCCTGGGGGTCACACCCACACTGGGACACCCGTGTTTGGGACTTTTGCTGTTCAAACTTAGTAACGGTGCAGCAGTCCCCTCGCTTTTCTGCCACGTGTCTGGGGACTTTCTCCTTTCTAGGATGTTTGCTTCGGGTACCCTGCAGGTAGCAGAGGGTAGAAAACATCCAGCTGTGCGCCAACAGGAAGGCCTGGCTTTCCTGCAGCCCCAGAAACCCTGTAACGAAACCAGAATGCAGGGGGTGTCATCTGATCTGGAAAAGGGTAGTTAACTGCTCCGGGATGTTGGAAACAAAAAGTAGTTTAAATACCACAGGGCGTTCAGGAGTTATTTAAAGGATGTAATTCTGCCTGATATTAGCTGACATTAATTGGGAGTAGACCGTACCTAAACACTAAAATCCCAGATGTCAGAGGAAGAATTAAAGAAGCCAGCATCTTCAGCCCCAAAGCTTCAGGGATCCTTGGGTTTAGGAACATTCTTAGCCTCTGTGCAAACACCGTTGAGCCCCGTGTGACTCATCAGCCTCTCCTGCACGCATTACTTCCCTCGGCACCAGGACATTTGGAGTCGCGAGGGCTGTGGAATCGTGTGGTCGGGCTGAGGGGATGACGTTGGGGGTTCGCAGGGAGGGGTTCGCTGGACTATGTCATCGGCATCAGTGGGGGAATTGGAGAAAAGTGTATGATGGGCCCCACCCAGACCTGCCCGATCTGAGCTGTGGGTAGATTTTAAGAAGCCCTTGGGGCCCTTCTGAGGCCACTAGGGTCGGTAATCACTGGGCTACTTTCCCCCGTGTTTACTTGTGTGGGAATGTCACCTGCTCGAGGAGATAGGCTTTCATCTGCTGCCTGGAGCCCTGGGCCCATCCAGTTAAATCACTGGGCTTCTGGGAACTCAGGGAGTTTGTTCAGATGGCTTCTGTTTTCCTCTTTGTTCTTCCTTTGTTGATTCACAATCATAGCACACTGGACTTCAACTAATGCAGAGGCATTTTCAACCTTCCTGCGACATGACAGGCGAAAAACTTGTTCTTCTATTGACCTCTCAACAGACCCGGGGTCATGGGGCATGTTGGATTTCTCTTTGACCAACACGTGCCGTTGTGTCTGGGGGCTGCTAGTTGGGACATTTCTGACTATGGCAGGAAGGACTCAGCTGAGTGGAGCTGGGACTTGGGACACAAACGTGCCCTGTGTTTCTCGGTTTCTCTGTTTATGGCCTTGTGAATGAGGCTTCCTTCCACCCACTCTGGCTTGAGTTAATTGTATGTTTTGTTTCACTCGGGACAAGACGGCTTGTAGGATAAGCTGAGGGAAGTGATAGCCCCTGGTTTATACTTAACCGAACAGGAGATGTGTCTGGTTCTTCCTGGCAGCATGTCCTCCTGCCCACACGTCCCTCTCCCCGGGATGCTGGGCTCCCATGCACGCCAGCTCGCCACCTTGTTTCGTACCCCAGTGAGAAGGGCACACAGTAGGTGCCCAATAAATGCACGTGCATGAGTCCGTGCCCTAGAGATAAGGTGTCATTCTCCTGCTTCCATGGGGAAAGGAGCGCGTAAGTGTGAAATGACGTAGAACTTAAGGTAGAGACATTTTCAGAGCCCTCGACCTTCCTGGGATGCCGCACCCCGCCGCAGAGTCACAGCCAACAGGGAAGGAGGTGGACACGGTAGAGCGGTGCCAGAGGCAGGTACACGCCCGCATGGTGGCCCCGGACGGGCCACACCTGCCATGAGACACACACCCCTACAGAGCCTGGTGACAGACGTCAGCAGGGGGCTTCGCACGGCCTCAGGAGCCAGGGCCAGAATCAAGGTCAGAAATTAGTGTGGGGAGGTAACACCGGTGTCACATACTCCTTATAAAACACGTGTTTCTTCACCCCTCAGTTGTCACCTTTGATTTTCTTCCACCCTAAATCTATGTGGTTCCTCTCTCCATGGTGCCAGAGCAGGGGTGACGCAAGAACAGGTCAGCAGCGGGAGAGCAGGGAAACGCCCACCCACGGCGGCGCCGGGGGGCACAGCAGGCCGGCCTCCGTGGGAGGGGATGGCACGTCGTCGGCTGACCCACGGGGGCAGCCCCGGAGCCGCACAGCAGAACACGAGAGCTTTCTGTACCTAGAGTTAACCTCAGGCTGCTCTCCGGCCCTCAAAACGGACAAGTTTACTGATGGAAAAATACATATTCACAAAAAAAGAAACAGGAGGGAAATGGATCATGGGCTTAGAGAAAAAGAATCTTGGACGTATCCCGGCTCTGAAAAAGGTGGGAGTGAAAGCCAGTTGTGCATAGAAGAGATTGTGTGTGTGTATACATGTGTGTGGATGTGTATGTGTGCGGATGTATATGTGTGTGCATGGGTGAGAGTGTGCACATGTGTACACATGTATGCTCATGATGTGTCCCTGTGTGTGTGCATGGGTGAGAGTGTGCATGTGTGGATGTGCATGTGCATGGTTAAGAGCGTGTACTTGTGTGTGCTAATGATGTATATACATGTTTGAGAGTGTGTACGTGTGTGTGGGTACACACGTGTGCCTGTGACATGGGGAATGCATATGTGGCATGTGCAAGCATGCAACATAGAACATGTATGGTGTGTGAGTGCACACGCATGTGCATGTACATGTGTGAATGTGTGTGCACTCTCCTTGCAACTGTCAAACACACACACAGTCTTTTTTTTTTCTTCACACACACAGTCTTAGTGGTTACTTTCAAATAGGAAGCAAGAGCGCAGCGAGGTGGGCAAGAGGAGGGGGCACGGCAGGACAGCCCCCAGGCACCGGCCTGCTGTGATGACTGATCAGGCTGCCCAGGTGGGAACACTGTCCGGGGTCAACAGCCAGGATACAATGTTTGCCTATCTCTTCTGACTTTGTTCTGCTCTATTTTTGTAGAGGATGGACACCGTGATTGGACAGATGTTGTCAGGGAAGAAAGAAAACACTTATTTATGCTTGCAGGGAGGGACAGTAGGAGCAACTGGGACCCAGAATTCTGAAGCCACTCTTTCTGGAAGCCAGCAGGGCACCTCACTCCCCCTTTCTGGGTCAGTTCTTCATCAGGCCGTGTGGCTATTAATAAGATGTTATTGGTACTATTATATGTCATAAACTCACATAGATGATGTGGGAATATTTTTCCTCAGTCAAACCACCCCTCCCCATACAGAAAGTTTGAGGCACACATCCCTGGGATTAGCTACTGCTTTTTTTTTTTTTTTAATTTAATTTTATGTTTTCAGTGATCCAAGATTCATTGTTTATGCACCACACCCAGTGCTCCATGCAATACATGCCCTCCATAATACCCACCACCAGGCTCACCGACCCCCACCACCACCCCTCCATAACCCTCAGTTTGTTTCTCAGAGTCCATAGTCTCTCATGATTTGTTTCCCTCCGATTTCCCCCAACTCACTTATCCTCTCCATCCACCCATGTCCTCTGTGTTATTTCTTATGCCCCACAAGTAAGTGGAACCATATGATAATTGACTCTCTCTGCTGGATTTATTTCACTCAGCATCATCTCTTCCAGTCCCGTCCGTATTGCTACAAAAGTTGGGTATTCGTCCTTTCTGATGGAGGCATCATACTCCATAGTGTATATGGACCACATCTTCCTTATCCATTCGTCCGTTAAAGGGCACCTTTGTTCTTTCCAGAGTTTGGTCACCGTGGCCATTGCTGCTATAAACATTGGGGTACAGATGGCCCTTCTTTTCACTACATCCATATCTTTGAGTTAAATACCCAGTAGTGCAATTGCAGGATCACAGGGAAGATCTATTTTTAATTTCTTAAGGAATCTCCACACTGTTTTCCAAGTGGCTGCACCAACTTGCATTCCCACCAACAGTGTAAGAGGGTTTCCCTTTCTCCACATCCTCTCCAAAACAGTGTCTTATTGATTTTGGCATTCTAACTGGTGTAAGGTGGTATCTCAATGTGGTTTTGATTTCAATCTCTCTAATGGCTAATGCTGATTAACATTTTTTCATGTGTCTGATAGCCATTTGTATGTCTTCTTTGCAGAAGTGTCTGTTCATGTCTTCTGCCCATTTTTGACTTTCACATCCTTTCTGATTGGAACATGAGGTCAAACCTTGTGCTCACATTCAGATTTAAGAGTTGAATTAAAAATAGAACATCAAATTATTACATAGGAACAGGCTCATACATTAAAATAAAAGGTGAATTAACTGGATGCCACTGATTTGCATATTTGACACAGTAAAATGGTGACTGTTTGGCTATATGAACTTTATCAGAAATTAACACACCAGTATTTACCAGAAAATAACACACAGTACACTATACTACCAGAGCAGTAGCTCTAGGGGTCTCCTGCAGGCTAGGTCGTGGCTGGAAGAAGCAGCTCCTCACTCTGTGGACAGCGTTGGAAGTTTCTGGCAGCCCCTAACCTTCTCCCAGGCAGCCTCCACCCCTGCTCTCCAAACCGACGCTAGCCCCAGGGTATTCTCTCTCGTTTCCATCCTGGAGCCTCAATTCCACCTCTATCTTTTCTTCAGATCCTTTCTTCTGTGGGGAACTTTCTCCCATTTACCACCGCCCCTTGGACTCACCGGCCCCAGGATCTCTGCCAACACTTCTTTAACACTGGTGTTTCGAGAAAGAACACCGATGCCAGGTCTGTCCCCCAGAAACCCTGATCCAGTGGTCTTTGGGGGGACCCTGATCTAAGTCTTGTCACCAGCCTTTCCCCACAGACCTTGTGCAGCTGCCTGGGCTCAGCTCAGGTACAGAAGCCTTAACCAAAGCTTCTTAAATATGTGCAACTTTGGCAGCAAGCAGTGTCTCATGTGATCAGGCCTGAATATGGCTGCTGGGTGCTCAAGGCGAAGGGGACGGGGCTGTGCCTCTGCCTGCAGCTCTCCACATGGCTGTGTCTGCAGCCGTTTTGGAGGGCCTTCTGCAGCTCCAAAAGGTCAAGTCGCTGCTGCCCACGAGGGGCCTTCGGGCCTGCCCTGGGGGCTGGGACATCCTCTGACCACTCAGCCCACCCTTTGCCCCCACACCCCCACACTGGGTTCTTCTGAGCCCCGGGACACCTCCTTACAAAACAAAACACTCTTCCCCTAACTCTCGAGAAGTGTGAAGACCCTACCATGCCAATGCTTCCCGCACCATTTTGATCCTTTTGAAGAAAGTCTCCTGTGCTGAGTCTGGGTTAGTTTTTATTTGATGTCATGCTGAAGCCTCCTCAGGGAAATGCCCATGTTAGGTTGCAGAAAGCCTGCCTCCTCCCTGTGGTCCACCCACTGAGAGGCCGAGGCGTGTCCTACAGGTGGGCCCCTCCGGCCTGGGGCTGGCCGACTCTGAGGATGCACGACAGCCTGGCCACTGGTGCGGGGACTTGGGACCCTAGATCCCCCAGCGGGGCTGGCAGAGCCTACATGGGAACCAAGGCAGCCTGAAAACATGGATGTGTTGAGGGCTCTAGCCAGTCAGCCCTCCTGGGAGTCATAGCCCCATAGACTCACCTCCAACTTAGGATCCAAAAGCAGAGATTTTATGGGGACGCCTGGGTCGTTCATGTGCCTAAGCATCTTCTATTGACTTAGGTCATGATCTCAGGGTCCTGAGATGGAGCCCTGCATCGGGCTCCCTGCTCAGCAGGGGGCCTGCTTCTCCTTCTGTCCCCCCCCCCCCATGCATGCTCCTTCTCTCCCACTCACTTAAATAAAAAATAAATAAATAAATAAAAATCTTTTAAAAAACAAAACAAAAAACCCAGAGGCTTGTGGACACAGGAATGAAGAACTGACCATCTAGGTGGCCGTCTGGGGTGGCTTACAGCCTGCAGGTGTCCGTGGACAAGACACTGAAGAGGTTAGCATCATATATTTAGGTCACTTCAGGCTCAAAGTGACCCCAGGGAGCAGCAATCCCAAACCCCTTCTTTTTCCTCTGGAGAAAATGGAAGGCTTGTTCCTGAGGTCAGGTGGGAGTTACACAGACCGTGACTGACCTCCTGCAGTGGGCTCTGACATACAGGGCTCTCGACCCTCGGCCCTGTCACCATTGCCGTCAGGTCCTCTCGGGGCATGAAGTAATGAGAATACAGAAAAGATGGCACAGAAATGGGACTGTATTCAGTTGAGCGCTCCTCAAACATCATGTGTCACATAAAACAAATTAGTTTGCAATGGTCAAAAACCTAACTCAAGCTTCTGCTAGGAATGGGGAATATTTGCACGAGGCAGAAGAATTGCAGCGACTTAACTTTCTCCTAGTGCAAAGCACGTAATAAACCTGTGAACCCATTTTGCAAAGGAGGCTTTTTCATCATTCTGGGCACATTAATGAACGATAGTGTGGACACCTCGGAAGAAACTTACAGCGAGCCCAAGTCAGGCAGGACAGCAAGTCCTGAGTCTGTGCCCGGGTTCCTGTGGCTTGACTTCACTCCCTCTACTCTGCTCTGTCTGTGAGCTCCTTTAGATGAGTCACGTGGCTCGAGTGTCTACGTTGGTTGTAAAACTATACACCTTCTAGGTAATACCGGACTAACCTGTGGAGATAAAGACAGGAGCTCTGATAGAGCGGCCGTTGCTATCTTTTTATTATTATTTATTATTATTATTTTTTTTTTTTTTTACTTGAAGGAAATCTTAAGATTTTTTTTCTTTTAACGCTGCAAATAACCACCATCTGAGATGGTCACAGGAGATCAATGGTTTTAGAGCAAAACCAACTCACAAGACGCTAAAAAGAAGCCAGTTCCCTATTCAGTTGGATGTGGTTATTTATCATTTTTAAAATGACGTTTTGGACATGGAATCTCCAGCCTCGGGGCTTCTTGTTGGCTGAGAGTGCCTCCGATGATTCTCACTCTCTGTTCAGTGTTCTCCACGGTATGTCAATCCCCCCTTGACAGAGGCCCTGGACTCGCCAGGAGTCGGGGATCCGAATGCGTGGTGAGCAGGGCGTGGCGGGAGCAGAGGGACCGAAGGTGAACCCCACCCCTGCCTTAGCTGCGGACATCCCAAGCCGACCTGACGGCAGGTGTCAACTCTCGGACCTCCAACCCTGTCTCTGTCCCCGAGTTCCAGGTGACCGCCCCCGACAGAGACCTCCGCCTCTCTGGGCAGAGGAAGGAGATTAAGTTTTGTGGGACCGCACCTTCTGTGCATGGCCAGCTCCTCCTGCCAACCGCGCCTGGTCCCCCTGGTGAGGCTTTTGTCTCCTGCACACACACAATAACACAATGAGCTCTCTGAATGCTTTCACTTACCCCTTTACGTAGGCAAGACCCCAGCGAGCTCCCTAGCCCCCTCGGCCATGGAGTTAAGCGGTGTGCCAGAGTTTTCCCCCACCAGTTATCTTAATTCCCTCTTAAGTATGGCCGTGAACCTGCCAGTCGTTAGTAGAAAGGACAGCAGCCAGGCAGTCTAATCACACATGGTGATTCAGCTGCTCGAACTGACCCGACGAGGCAAATCAACGTTTTCTAAAAGGCAGCTGGAAACACTAAGAACCCAAAATAATCACAATCACAATACACGTCCTTTTAAAAAATCTCTCCTTGGAATGTCAGAGAATGTGGCCATTTCATCATGATGTGACTTGAAAGGAATCGTGCGTTCGTCAGGGTCATCAAAACGTTTTGTGTTGATGGGGCAGCTCGACTCTGCGCCATCTAGGTCTTTACACCCATGCGGTGTGGGACCAGATGCTTCAGTTACTCAGGCTGCGCGGGGCTGCGGGGGCTGCGCGGGGCTGCGGGGGCTGCGTGGGGCTGCGCGGGGCTGCGGGGGCTGCGGGGGGCTGCGTGGGGCTGCGCGGGGCTGCGCGGGGCTGCCAAGGATGAACGAGCCTGCAGGGAGCTGCCCTAACTGTAGATAAGGTTCTGACCATATGTCCACGTCTTTCAGGACCCGCAGCAAGATGAGAATCTCTTAGTGCCTCCTTGGTGACATCGTGCTTTGTGTTTGTGTATCTGAGGCTGATCTATTTTGCTTTTGGATGTAGGAATAGTCCATGTCCAAAGTGAGTGTCTGTTTCGTGATCATAGACTATTTACATTTTAAACCATACCCCTGAGCTGCGTTCACTCCAGTTTCTCCAAAATGCCATCCTCTTAAAAAGACCAAAGTGTTCCGTTGTGAGCATTCTCAAGAGGTGGCAAACGTAGAATAACAAAAATCACAAGTTCCTGAAGGTAAATGTTTCAAGTCTATGGACTTGACCTGTAAGATGGCTGATTGGGTTTTGAATTTTGTAAAGAACTGAATATTAAATGTTATGACCAGAGTTTCTTTCTGAGACTATAGAAACACATACACACATTTACAAGTATATTCATAACTATGATTCTTACTTCATTGTTGAAAAATGGGTGTTCCTTTGTAAAAAAAAGCATTGGATTTAGGCACTTTATAGGTAGTTTACGATGCGTCCGTAGGAATAGCATGTTCTCCAGAATTTAGCAACATTGAACTTTAGGGGCATCTGGGTGGCTCAGTTGTTAAGCTCAGGTTGTGACCACAGGGTCCTGGGATCGAGCCCCGCATCGGGCTCCCTGCTCAGCGGGAAGCCTGCTTCTGCCTCTCCCACTCCCCCCGCTTGTGTTCCCTCTCTCGCCATCTCTCTCTCTCTCTGTCAAATGAAGAAATAAAATCTTCAAAAAAAAAAATTGAATCTCAATTTATCCCTATAGGAATGAGTGTGAAATTTGGTGAAATGATTTTCACAGAAAAGTAAACTATAATTTTGTCCTCAAATTTCTGAATAATTGAGTGATTGAAACCTCTGTGACCTTAACTTCCAAATATTTTGGCCCTATTCAAGCAAATACAGTCGACTTGCCGGCGGTGTCAAGTTCTGTGGCTACAACCGCCACACACCCTGCGGTTCACCCGCCGTCCGATCCGTGATTCTGAAAATGTAGGAAGTTGGGTTTTCCTTCGTTGTGGGAAACGCTGTGGGAACAATGGACCCCGAGACACAGCTCATTCCTTCCATTCCTTCTCTGGGGTCAAAGTTCCTTCAGTTTCAGGAGTTAGAGGAACATACAGAAATACAGCCTAGGGTGCTTGGAGATGATCTGAAGCTACCCGTGGGCTTAGGGGTGGGTGTTGAGGACTGACACGATGTGAGGGCACCCAGGACCGCCGTTTGTGCCCCTCTCAGTTTGTACGTTGAAGCCCTAGTCCCAGGGTGAGGGTATCTGAGGGGGGGCTTTGAGAGGTGAGAAGAATTAGTCGAGGTCATAAAGGTGGGGCTCCCATAGCAGGATTGGTGCCCTGATCAGGACAGGAAAGGGCTTCTGGCGCTCTCTGTGTCATTCGAGGACACAGCAGGAGGAGGGCCCTCTGTGAACCACGAAGCGAGCCCCTGCTGGCCTCCGCTCGCCCACGGCCAGCCTCCAGAGCTGTGGGGAGCTGCCTGTTGTGTGAGCCCCTGGCTGTAGTAATTTGTTCGAGCCGGCGGAGCGACTAAGGCCCAGGTATCCAAGTGGGGTGTCTTCCCAGAGCTTCCTCGTCTGACTGTTGGAGTCTCCCGAGCACGGTCTGGAGAGCAGGTGCATGTCTGCCTGGAAATAAAGGCTGTTTCTCACTGTGCCCGGGGCACCGAGGACCCCCTCCCTGGGACCTGCGGCGGCTCAGGAAGAGTTGCTGGGGCAAGTGTTGAGGTTGGCTGTGAGGAACCAGTGCTTGTCCACGACCAGAGCCTCTGAGAAAGTCGTGCAGGACTGGACGCTGCTGATCGTGGCGGCAATCAGCATGGGTCCTGGTAGTGTAACAGATGACCGCAAAGTCTGCGCGGACATCACTATCGGACTCCCACAGTCAGATGAAGCCACGCATTTTCTCAAGAAGAATGGACAAAGCTGTCTATGGGCTAAGTCGAGTGTCAAACACACACTTCTGTCCTCCAGGGAGAAAGATCAGTGGTTCATGCTTGGCTAGAGCCCTTCTCACTGAATCAAAGATCCAAAATGAAAGGGATCACATATTTCTGGGCTTCACGGGCAAGTATTTCTCTTGAGTGATTTAAGATGAAAAGTCATTTTTTAATAGCTGAGCCCATGATTTTCTTAAATAAAGAAAATCACAAACATGTACAATTATGGGACTTATAAAAAAATCACTGGGGTTTGACCATCCTATGACTGATGAACTATGTTTGGGGCACGGACATGTCACTCCACAGGGGGCAACAGTGCCAGACTGTGTTTATTTATGGAAAACTTAAAAGAAGGACAAGACCATCGGGATGCTCAGGGTTTTACAAAGCGTAAGATCCAATAGCAGTGGGGCTTGAGCACACGGTCCAAAACCAATGTTCAGAATAGGATGAAGGAAGCCCCCAAATGCAACAAAATACAAATCTTGGGCTTTCTCGTTAAGATGTTTATCCTGGTGGGATCGCGTTTCCTTTCTTCTGGGTGTGAAGCCTTGGCCTCAGAGGAGGACCTCTCTCTTTTGGTCGAAAGCAAAGCCTTTTCTTCATCTGAGATGCTGGTTGGCCTCTAGGGGGGGCCCTGGCTCCTGCCCTGCCCTCCACGCCCGCCATCACCCCTGCCTCCCCCTCACCCCCCTCCCCTGCCTCCTCTGCTTCCCTCCTCCCTCCCTCCCCTGCGTCCCCTCACTCCCCTCCCCCCCCAGTCTCTCCTGCCTCTCCTTCCCCATCCCTGGGTGGAGGAAAAGGAGCCACGGCCAGGCCTGATGGCTGCAGGGTGACAGGTGAAGCAGAGGCTGAAACGTTGAGTCACGGTTAGCTCTACAGTGAGGCAGCGGGATGAGCCTCCGGGGCATTCCCCAGCACCAAAGCGTTGGGGCGTCCAGAACAATGTGCTGCCCAAGGCCAAAGAGAGTGCCTTAGCCTGACTACTTCCTCACTCCACCCAACGTGGAGCATGAGAGGATGGGGGGCCGGTGAGGGCTGCAGGGACCCCAGTGCTACCTCTCACGGCTGCGTGATCCCCAGTCGGCCTTGGTTTCCCTGTCCCGTCACAGACAGGGGCGACGGATAACCCCACCCCCGGCTCACTGGTTTGAAGACCAGGAGGCAACTGGCGTGAACCTCCGTGCGCGCTGTGTGGCTGTAACAGGTGCTGCAGAAAACCAAAGCTATTCCAACAACCGGTGCTGCGGCCATCGACGTCCGTCCACCGAAAATGAGCCTCGCGTCTCACAGAAGGAGAATCGGAGTGGGCCAGGGACCTAAAGAGAAAACCTGGTTCTATAACGCTTCTGGAAGAAAGCGTAAGAAAGAATATCTGTTACCTTGGATTAGGCAAAGGCCTCTCACATACAACTCTGAAAGCATAATTCATAGAAAATGAAAAATGAATTAATTCATCAAATGGTAAGTTTCTGTTCTGTGGGAGACGCTGTTAAGGAAATGATAGGGGGAAGAAACACAGGCCACAGATAGAAGATACTTGCCAAACCCACGTCGGATAAAGGGCTTCTCTACAAAATAATCAAAACTCAAAAGAAGAAAACAGTCTGATAAAAGTGGGAGAAAGATTTGAGAAGATGTTTTGCCAGAAAGATGTGCAGATGGCGAGTAGGTACATGGCTTACAGGGCTCCACACCCTCCGGTGCAGGGAAACACCAGCAGCAGGATGAGATGCCCTAAGTCCCGGCTGGCTGGTGGAACATCCTCGGGCCCCGAGGCCCCCAGCTCTGGGGACGGAGCAAGGCAAAGGGAAGCATGGGAGGGCTTGGGCGCCGCAGAGTCCCGGGCTTCCCGTGGCATCTCTGTAAGATGCGGACGTGGGGCGGTCTGGGCCCTGATCAGCTGAACGGACCTCTCGGGAAATGGTGGCCAAGAGCAGTCTGAGTGAGGGTTTCTGCCATCGGCAGCGTGACGGACGTTTGGAGGAGTTTGGGTCGGCTACAAAGAAATATAGGGCCACCTCCACCGCACTGGGAGGTGATTCACATGTAAGGTTCTATTCCTTTCAGGCGAACAGCGTAGCGATCTGGTATCGGTGTGTATTGTGAACCGCTCCCCACAATGCATCTGGTTATTATCCGTCACCGCACATAATGGCAAGTTTTTTCTTGTGACGACAACCTTTAAGACGTACTCTTTTATGAAGCGCCTGGGTGGCCCAGTCAGTTAAGACTCAGACTCTTGATTTTAGATCTGGTCATGATTTCAGGATCGTGACATGGAGCCCCAAGTCGGGCTCCACGTCAGACTCTGTGCTGAGGGTCACGTCTGCTTAGGATTCCCTCCCTGCCTCTCCAGCTGGTGCTCTGTGTCTGGGGCGGGGGGGGGGGTGGAATCTACTTTCTTAGCAAGAAGACCTGCGCTGTTTCTATATCTTGCCCCTGCATACTCATGCAAACGCTGATTTAGCACCTTTGAGTGCATCCAAAAAATTCAAAAGCAAATTCTCTCCATAAAACTAAATTTCCAGGAAGCTAAAATCTCTTTGTCTCCTGCTGTCAAATGTGTGACCTCAAGACCCGGCTCATAGGTGTGTGACAGGCTGGTCCTGCGGTAGTGGGCTGTGCTCTGTGACCCTGGGTCCACCATGGAGGTATCAGGACAAAGTGGGAGTCTTTGCCTCACTAAAGCAGAGCACATTTGAAATGATGCTATGTAATGGACTTTAGAAGAATTAGGCCTTGAAATCCTTGTTTTCCAGATGTAAGCATGCACAGAACCCCAACAGACAGGGGAGACAGAGAGGGCATAATCACAATTCCCAAGCCCTCCTCCGACAACTTCGCGGCCAGGGGGCCTCTTCAGTCTCCCTCCCCAGGAAATTCTCTGCATCCAATACCAACCGGGGAGTTCACTTTTTGAATGGAGTAAGACTCTTAACATCCACAACTTTGTAATCACAAAATACTTTTCCAAAGGTTGGGAAGAAATATACAGAAAGTTTAGGAGTGATTATGTCCAGCTGATGGGTAGTGGGGATATTTCTTTCTTTTCTTTTCTTTTTTCCCCAGCACTTTCCAAATTCACCTACAGTGAGTATGTGATAATTCCATAATGAGGGGAGAAGTGGCGTGGGCTGCATTATTTGGCTGGAGGTCCCGGGTGTAGGCCAGCTCCAGCGGGAGCCTCGGCCGCTGCGGACGGGCGCTGCTGGAGACAAGGGCTCCCCCAGGGATTGCGGCTGGCGGTGATGGCTCAGCTTTGCTCCCAGCAAATGGGGATTTTACGTTAAAGATCCTCCGAGGGGCCATTTTCCTAATGGGTAACCAATGAAACTGTCTTCAGGAAAAACAGTGTTTCTGTGGCCTTTTCTGTTGAGTGACGTGGGAGTTCTGCCTCCGTGCTCATTGCTGCTCGCATCTCCGGGACACAGTTCAGAGGTTTCGGTAACAGTCACTCCTTAGGGAGACTTTGTTTCTATTATGGTTATCGCTGCATGGTTGTGTGCACACGTGTCTGTGGGACTCTGTGTGAGCGTGTGATAGGAAGACGGGCCTAGAGTGAAGTACTTACGAAACCTGGTGCTTCCTCCAAGCTGAGAGTTCTTCCCGGGACAAGGCTTGCATGGGGCAGCCTTCCTCTGGAGTCAGGAGGCCGCACTCAGCTCCCCGCCCCCCGCTGGCCCAGGCCCACCTGCTGGGCACCCCACCCCGAGCCTCTGTCCCCTCCTTTGTCCCAAGGGGCACCGCGTCCCGCCCACGTCACCTGCTTTCTCCGAGGGTCAGACGAGCCCATGCGGGTAAAACCGCCTTGCTCTGTATTGGAACACGGACGTGCCGGCAGTGGCCAACGTGTGGCTGAAAAGAGTTGCAACTCCTGAAATGCTGTGTCTTTCTGCCTGATTTCCCTAGGGGTTGATTTCTGATGCAACTTGGAGGGACCTCACGGTGCATCGGGGGTAATTCCAGCCCGTTTCCCAGAACCCGTCGTCGGATCTTGAGGACTCTGCTGCGTGTGCCTTCGCTATGAGTGCGGGCAGCTTGTCGACCCCCGCTCTCCCTCCAAGACACTGTCTTGATTTCCTCAGAATCCCAGCAGTGGGAGTTCCTCAAGTGCCAGCACGGCTAATGTTTCTGTGACTCTATCTCCCTAATGCCCAAACCACTAGATAGCAATAAAAAACTGATTTTCTTGGCATTTGAAGGACCGAAAGGATCCTGATTTAAACACAAGCGGTTTAGATGTGCTGATGCAGCTAGCGAGGAGGTTTTAGGTCAGAACAACAATGAACAAAAGTCTGAGTCAGCACAGAACGTCCTCCCCATCACCAGAGAATTTGAGCTGAAGACATTGGCCTTGTCCGTGTAAAGTGCCCTTAGGTGGCCCAGGTTCCTGTTGCTGACCTCTGGGTTGCCTTACTGATGTGGTTTGAAGGTTGGGGTTCAGAGCCGATGGCCAAGAAAGAATTCCTGAGATGTCTTTGGTGCAAAAAAGCGGTTTTTTTTTTTTTTTTTTTTAAAGCAGGGGGACAGGACACGTGGCAGGATGGGCTGCCCTGTGGTCCTGAGGAGTGACCGATTAAATAAGGTCATCTCTCCCAGGGAGGGGAGAGTGATGTTAGGGATCCAGGAAATGGAGTAGGTTTCTGGACACGGCCTTTTTCTTGTAAATCATTAAGACAGTTGCAAACTGATGGAGACTCGGAGCTGTAGGTCGTGGTGTCTATGAGCTAACGCTTCTTTCCCCCTTTCCTTTGGTCTGCAGCAGCCAGGAGGGCCTGAGGAATGTCACACGTGTCCCACCTGGGGGTTGTGGGGGGTCAGCTTCTGCTTCGCTTCAGCTGGCCTCATCCTAACCCGCCTCCTGATTCACCCAATCCTTGCCTCATGGCCCCTTTGTCTTTAAACACTCAGCATGGTTTCCTGGTAGGACCCCGTCTGAGTCACAAAAGCAGCCTAGGCCCAGAGAGATCAAGTGAGCTGCCCAAGGTCACAAAGCCGGGACGCAGCCGAGCCCTGTTCTACTTCAGAGCGTGGGCTCAGGTTATATGCGGCGTGGGTCCTCTGTTGGCTCGTGTGCGGTTGTTGGAGGGGAACATGGGATGAACGAAGGAACGTGGATCCAGGTGAACCTTGCCGTGCTGGTGCCCACAGAACGCCTCCCCGGGGGGTGAGCACACACGCCCGTCACGTCTGCTGTTTCATTGTGTCTCTGTCAGATGACCCTGCTCCCGGTCCTCACTGTGGCTGAAAGCCGGTGCCCTTCGCATCCAAGGCCACATGACCCCGCAGCACAGGACCCCCCCTTCCCTTCCCTCCTCAGCCTGTGACGATGGTTCCCGCTGGGTCCTCTGCTCCCACTCTCTGTTCTTCTGTCACTTAGGCTGCTGGCATGGGGGTGGGAGGCTGGCGGGGTCCGCGGAGGCAGGGGGAGCTGGGGTACACTCCACATCAGACACGGTTCGAGTCTTGGCCGAGGTATTCTATAGTATTTACGCACTTCTTGGCCAGTTAACGTGTCTGAAACTGTACAGCTGGGTTTGGTACGTTTCTACCTTTCTTTTTAGTGTGTTCATGGTGAAGATGTTCGGGGTCTTATCGCCGCCCCACTGGCCTGTGAGCCATGTTGTCTTTACTACAGTTCTACATGGCTTGGTGACTTTTAGGAACACCCGTGTCGCATCATAACAGAACTCCCTGTCTGTACTTTCACACACACACACACACACACAACCACTTTCGTACACACAAAACTGCACACAAAGCCCCACCCACAACAAGGCCTGTCCACTCTGCTTTTTCAGTTAGCGGAGTGGTCTTCGTTCCCCACCCGCTGCCTCCACATGGCCAGTGAGGGCCGCTGCCCCGGCTGGCCCGGGCTCCCGGGAGGACAGATCACATCTGATCTGCCTTCTGCAGTGTGATGTGACCACCACAGGGACGACAGTAACTGACGCCAGCCTCTTTCCAGTCCGACCAGGGACCACGCCACGGTCTCCTCCTTTCGTACCAGAAACCGGAGGAGACCTATGTCGTGTGCCTGGACGGACCGTTAAGTAGAAGCCAGGGCCACTTGAAAGAGCCAGTTCCCAGTTCCGTTGAAACTGACCCAAACAAAGCAATTATTAGATTCTCTGTGATCACAGAATATTAGATTGAATGTTCCCTCACTACTGGTTCTTTTGCTCAACTGTCCCCACATGGAACCGCTGGACCGTGGGTAAGTAGGTAGCTGTGGTTGGAAGACCATCATGATGGCGGTGGCCACTGTGGTATCCTGGGAAATCAGGATCCTTTAATAATTAGGAATAGCTCATAAGAGAGCATGAGAACCCACACGACTTGAAGCGAAAAGGTTAAATCCTATAGCCACATCTGCATATTTCACCAGTTAGGCCACAATTATAGCCTAACACGCTGTTGTTGGTTTTGTGTTGAGTGTTATCATTCTGCTTCCAGTTCCAGTGGTGCTGGGGGTTGGGGAAATTTTCCCCACCGAGCAATTCTGCAACACCAGCTGGATGTCCTACAGTTCATCTCAATCCTGACACTACCTGGAGATAGTGCCAGAACCCACAGGTGAAGGACACAATCCTACAAGAATGCACCCCCCCCCCCCGCCACTTCAGACACCCATGCCAAGTACAGGTTGAACTGTGCTTCTGACCAACCGCTATAGATCAGAGATTTCGAGGCCCTCCACCTTGGGTTCAATTTATTTGCTAGAGCAACTCACAGAACTCAGAGAAACAGTTTACTTCTTAGTGATCCCCAATTATTATAAAAAGATACAGCTCAGGAAGAGCCAGAGGGAAGAGAGGCACAGAATGAGGTTTGTGTGAGGGCCCTGAGCTTCAATGTCTTCTCCTAGTGGGCTACTTTCCAGAACCCCCACACGTTCCCCAAGCAGAAGCTCTCTGAATCTCAACCTTGGGGTTTTCATGGACATTGCATAACATAGTCATGACTGATGAAATCGCTGGCCGTTGGTGATCACACTCTATCTCCAGTCCCTCTCTACTCCTGGGAGGTCTGGGGATGGGGTTGAAAGTTCCAAATACTTAATCACACAGTTGGATCTCAAGCCCAATCCTTAGGTTACTAAGGCCTTTCCAAAAGTCATCTCACTGACATACAAAAGGCACCTTTATTGCTCACAACACCTAGGAAATTCCAAGGGTTTTAGGAGCTCTGAGCCAGGAACGCAATGAAGACCAGATATGCATTTCTCATTAAAATGGTACAAAACTCTACTTAAAAATTAGATTACCCAAGTATTTAAAATTTAGTCTCAGATAAAAGGAAAGAAAGAATCAGAGGAAGTTTTGAAATGATGTCAATTTCTTAGACCCACCAAGGGCTGACATTAGTAGCCGTGATTAACAGTAACGCGTTAGATTCCGACTGGGGTGCAGACTGAGGGAGAGTGGAGAGCGGAATCCCTTTCTGAGCTATAAGAAGTACGGGATAAAGTTAAATAAGCAGAGAAAGCGGAGAGTGTGAGTCACTAAGAGTTCTCAGTAAGACCTTGAGGGTAGGCGATCAAGGCTGACAGGGAGCTGATAGGGATCGACCAGCTTAGTGGGAGAAGATTCTACAGGGGCGAAGTTCACATCATCACTTTCGCAGAAGTACGGATTGGTGGGTTTGTGACGGTGGAAGTGTGAGCCCTTTGTTGGTGCCTCCTCTGCCTGCAGCATTTACTTTCTTCTTCTGCCACACAATGAACTGATTTTTGCTTGGAGAACTCCTTCCTTTCTCCTGGTGTGGCATCCAGGCTTGGGGGAGGTCTTCACAGACAAAGAGCATCCCCCCTGACCAGGTCACCAGGTTGTACAAGGGTGAGCCTGGCTCTTGAGTTAAAGTCCACACTTGGAAAGTGTCCCTGGAGGTCCCACCCTCTTTCCCTAGAATGGCAGAGATGGGGGACAAGGTTACAGGGCAGGGAGTGGCCCCAGGACCCCCTGGTGACCAGCAGGTAGCCTCTGTTCTGAGACAGGCGACCCTGCTGCATGGGTTGTGCTGATCCTAGGAAGGAAAGGAATCTGAATTGCTTTGGGGAGAAAAGCAGGTCAGTTCTATAGGAAAAGGTAATTGATTCCATTTGGAGACAAAGGAGAGAAATGGGCAGCATGAAAGGATGGCCTGCGAGTGTGTGGCCAAAAGCATGTGGTCCAATTGCCCGCCCTCCGCGGGAGCTCTGCACTGTGCCCCCTCCTCCGTTGGTCTGCTGGAGTGGGAGGGGGCATAATCCCCAGGAGAATGGCAGCTCTCCATCCAGGGTGAAAGATCTCCCTGGGCTCCCCTGTGAGATGAGTCTGAATGTGCCTCATGGGTCACAGAGAAGAATGGCGGCCAAGGCATTCATGGCTCCATTGCCTGCCCCCGCCCTCCGCTCCCGCCGCCGGCAACCTGCAACCAGCGGAACAGAGGGGAGGTCAGACAAGCACACAGATAATATTTACATTACTCCTCGGCGGGATGAAAGAGACCTAAGACATTTATAGCCCAGACAGAGATATGTAGTGCTGATTTATAAATATCATGTCAGCCCGGGGAGTCCATTTATCAGTCATCTTGACAATTGCCATAGCTGGTCGCTAGGATCTCAGAACAAAGTGCCTGAGAAAGTTTACAAGATCAGGAACTGAATCATGGGCACAAATAGAAAAAAAAAAAAGAAAACCAACAAACCCCTGAAGACAGCTGTGGCTGCTCTGGCACCGTGACTCGGGCAGTATTTCCCCTGGAAACGCAAAAGGCCACCATCAAGTAAAGCTTGGGAAAAACGGACTATTCCTTGGAGATGCCGGGAAACCTCAAAGACTCTTGATCTTGGATGCACGGGAGTCGGGTAGCATTTCCTTCTCATCATCCTGTCGTCCACTCATCTTTCGCTCCCCTCCCCCAAATGCTAGAGCTCACCCCACTCAAGACACCCAGTAGGTGCAGGAGAGACTCCCCATTGAAACATGGTGTTCCTCGTTCCCCTGCTCTCTGATGTTCTCCTCTTTGAAATTCCTACTGAGGCCAGACCTGTCCCGTACGATGCTTCCCTTCTAATTGTCTTATGGTCGGTTCTTTTCCAGCTGCCCTTTCAAAGGGCTGGGGCTGCAAGTGAGCCCACTAGGTTGGCCCCAGGGGGCATATGTGCAGATCTGTGAATAAGGGACCATCGACACAAGAGAGTCAGCTCTCAGGGGCAGCTGATGGGAAGGTTCCTTGATTTGGAGCCTGTGCCCCAAATTGCCTCCAAATTATGAGCTCTTCTCCTCTAGGAGGTTCTTGGTAGATCTTTAGATTGCTTAGCTGTCCATAAACTTTAGACGAGAATTGGAGTCTGTAGAAATTTACAGGAGGGACAGACAAAGAGTCTGGCAAGGAAGACAGAGGTTGCTCTCTGGAACCATGGATGGAGACGCAGGACTGTAGGCGTCCAGTCTGCTTTGCCATTCCTCTTGCTGGAACCCTGAAGGAACCTCTTAGATTCCTTGGTTTTCAGTCACCTACAGATAGAGGAAGGAGGATCCCTTTTAAGATCCTGCCACAAAACCCAGGTTCTTCCCGAACACAATGGTCAATTATAACTTTAAATAAATTAAATTGCTCTTTACGAAGTCAAATAATTTATACTAAGGCAGTGATTCGCATTTTCTAAATGTACAACTTGTGTGAGTATGTGTATATGTATGTATGTGTCTGTGTATATATTTGTATACGTGTGTGTTGCACGTGTGTCAGAGGCGCATGTGTGTGTGTATGTGTGCTGGGGAGACATTTAATTGTGTATATGTGTGTATTCTTGTGTGTGTTGGGAGTGCATCGGTTTGTGTATGTGTGTGTACATTTGTGTGTGTGTGTGTGTGCGCGCGCACGTAGGACGTGAGGAGATCCTAGGACGTGGACCAACCTCCAGGAGGAAATCTTCCCTAAATGTGGCTTTTGTTGGTTGAGCTTCTGAGAAGTGCTTGAGCAGCAGAGAGCTCAAAGATGCCCTTAGATGCCTGGGGGTGGCCTCTCTAATTCACTAAGGTGAACTCCATCAGGCTGCCTCTGGGCAGGTGGGCAAGGACCCCTGAGGGCTGAGAAGCCCGGCAAGGTGGTGGTGGTAAGCAGCATGTTCCCTGGGGGAAGGCATGGAAGGTAGGGCCCATGAGGGGGTGAAGACCATGACACTGAGACCCCAACCTCCCTCCCCCTCCCCTGCTCCCCACGCTGCACCTGGTTTCTCCTGCTCCTTCCCTCTGGGGTCAGCTCTCACAGACGCTGCCTACGGGGGCTGCCGGCCATTCATTCCGAGAGTCCTCTTTCTGAAAAGCTATACGTGTGATATGGGGATCAGTCTTTGCTGGGAAAGACGTAAGCTACACGGGAGTATCGGCCTAAACCATAGAGATTCCTGCTCACCATTACCATATGCCTCCAGACATAAGCCCTCAGAATCCTTCATTTCTTATGCGCTGCACAGTCGCACACACTACACACTACTTGCACGTGCGTACACGCACACATAAGCACAGACATACACCATGCAAAATAGCCACAGACTCACACCGCTGTGCATAATACCCTTACACACGCACACACGCACCGCACCAAAGACATTCGCACAGGTACACACGTGCACACACACTCACATACACATAGGTGTATACACAGGAACACACTCACACACACACACACACACACGTGCCCACACACTTTCTTTTACGTCTTCGAATATAAATTACATGTGTATATATTACTGTGTCACGAATTAAGACGCTAGTAGTATTTTACAGATTTTGGATCCCTGTTCATAAACACCTGGGATCTTGCCTGGTTCATAGTTAGAGTTCAGTTGTTAATACACATTATTAGTAATTTAATATTGCTCTGATAAGGTATGTGTCCTAAGTATCAACTCAAAATAAAGACTGTTTCCAAACCAGAGAAGAATATTTTCATGATAAGTTCTGTTAGTTCTTTTTTCCCCATAGGGACCAGAAACACTTTTTCTTCAGATGTTTAGAGATTTTTGCCATCGTATCCTCACATATTCTGAGCAGGCCTTGTGATCACTACCTATCTTAGCCAAAGCTCACTTAGTACATTTCGCGTTTACATTATTTGACTGATTTTGGCCGAAATTCCAGCCCGAGTGTGGAGAATTTGGATAAACCCGAGCATGCAGGGAGTGGAGGGTCCGTGGTGATCCAAGGCTCCGGAGCGAAGCCTGAGAACGGCAGCCGGAAGGAAGCACCCGGGTAGGGAAGGGCGTGTGGCAGGAGTGTCCTCTGACAGTAAGTAACCAGGCCGAGAGGAGCAGTGATCGCAGACTAACAGGTGCCAGGGTTATGTGTCTGATCTGATGACAGAGTGTATTTGAGATGCTGTTACCACCGTGCGGGGCTGTGTCCTTGTTTAAAAGTAGCTCCTTCTCTCTCCTCTCAAAAGCTAGTAGGCAGGCTGGGTAGGATGCATGGGGAGAGGCAGAGTGTGAAGATGTCGGGCTTTGGCTTGGACTGTCCCCCCTCCTCCCAGGACAGCGACAGAAAAGCGACGCACACAGACTCCAGGAATCATTCTGTATTCATGGAAGACTCCTGCCTCCAGGGGCACATGTGATAAAATCTGTGGAAATTTGGGGCACGAACAATATTGCCCTGGAAAGAACAATGCTTGGGTTTTTCCAGGACGGGATGTGTGGGTTGAATGGTCTTTTGTTCTATTTTTTTCTTAATTTCCTGAATATGTAGGCCATCGTGGTGAGCCCCAAAGGCCTGGGGTGGGCGTTGAGTGGCAGCCTTTCCCCTTCCGCAGATGGAGAAGAGGGAAGGGTTTGGGGAGGCCATTTTGTGGAACTAAGCTGGGCTCTGCATCAGGGAGAGAGAGGAGAGCAGGTCAAGACTATGCACTGTGGGCTGAAGGCCTAGGACATCCAACACGTGTTCAAGCAGCTGGAAAAGGCGTGTAGCCTGCAGCGGGGCCTGGACCTTTTGTTCCACAGGATGACTTGTGCAGCTTCTATTTGGAAGAAGGGGCCTTGAGAGGCCGAAGTGTCAATGGAGCGATTTCAGGAGGCCCTGAAAAAAGGTTGATTCATCCTCCGAAGAGGTTTCGAGTTCATAGAAACAATAGCTACATTTTGCTTTGACCCTGAGAAGCACACCCTGGATGTCCCGGTCCAGAGGCTGGACAGGGGCCAGTCACCAGGGCAATGTTGCAGGGGACTCAGCAGTAGCAGGTGATGCTGCTGGAAAGGGTGACAAGTAGGACGTTCATCTGCAGAATCTTGGCCAGAGAAAGACAGATGTCATCGATCAAAAAAACTGAGGCCTCCACCTGCCTGGCCATGAACAGACTCAACCAAGTCACACAAGAAATGCAAACGGTGAGAACCTTCATGGTGTGTCAGGACCAGATACTCAAGGGGCAAGCAGGAGTCTCCCCCAAATACATGGTGAAACCATGGTCATGTTGTCTTAAGTACTGGTCTTCTCTATCGCACCAGGTGATAATCTCTTAGGGTTACTTAGAAAACAATAAAACGAATGGTGGTACTCCTTGAAAAGTGTACATCATCACTGGACTCATCAAAAACAGAAAAAGGATTAAACCCTTGGAAGAAAATATAGACGTAAATCTCTATGACCTTGGATGAGACCTCCATTTTAGAGATACAATACCAAAAGCAAAAATAATAAAGTAAATAGATACATTGGACTTTATCAAAAGTAACTTGTTCTCAAGAAAAATACTTAAGAACGTGATAAGATAATCCACAGAGTAAAAGAACATGTTTGCAGATCACATACCTGATAAAAGATTTGTCCTTCCATCAACAATACATAAGGACACAGAAACACAATGATACAGAAGGCATGGAGGCAGTGGGCCCCTCCCACCTCGCTGCTGGACACACAAGATGGTGCAGCTTCTTTGAATCAGTGTGGCAGCTCCTCAAAATGTTAAACAGGGAATCACCATAGCAGCCTGCTAACTCTTGCCCTAGGTAAACACCCAAGAGAAAACAAAACATCAATCCATACAAAAACATGTGCACAATCGTTCAACAAATGAAAAGGCAGAAACCACCCTCATATCCACCTGCTCTAGAATGGATCCACAGAACGTGGAACTTCTGTTACCCACAGTAACAAGGACTGACACACTGACACAGGCCACAACATGGATGAAAGTGGAAAGCACGCTTGGCAAAGGAAGCCCGCCACAGGGCCATCTGCTGTGCCATTCCTTCAGAACGAGAAGTCCAGAGCAGCCACAGTCATAAAGACATAAGGTAAACTGGGGTTGCCAGGGACTGAGCACCTGCAGACAGCACAGAGTTTCTTTCTGAGATGGTAGAAATGTTCTGGACGTAGGAGGTGGTACTGATTGCACGGGTTTGTGAGTAAACTAAAAGCTACCAAACAGTACTCTTTAAAGGCATGGATTTTATTGTATGTGATTTATGCTTTAATTTTTAAAAAATCAAAGAAGAAAAAGGCATAGTGCATGCATAAGTGATCTGTAAAAAAGACAGTGGGAGCTTTGTTTAAAAACCAGACCTTTGGATTACCAAACATTTTGGCCAAACAATATATGAATGTTTTGGGGCTATCACGGGAGACGGTGGAGGTATGTGACTGAACTGGATAATGAGTAATTCAGTGAGACAGGGCACAGAGGGGTGGCTTGAAGTCTGAGACATGGCTGTGAGCTCTGGATCCAGACCCAGGACAGGGTCCTGGACCCACTAATGCTCAGTCCCAGCCTCTGACCAATGGGGTAGCAAACAGGGGAGTTTCAATCAGGAAGGGAACCCTGTGCCCTTCCGTGTTACAGATCACTTCCATTAGTAGGTCGTGGTTGGCTCCTCTTGTGAAGCCAGGTACTGTGGGCAGGTGTCTGGGTGGCTGTGCCATTTCTTTCCCTAATGGGGTCCTTGGTCGCAGAGTGACTCAGTGGTCTCTTCATCCCTGGAGTTGCTCTGAGATGTCAAATTCAGGTTTCAGTTCTGCAGAATAGCTAGCTTTCCTCAAAATCAACTCCCTGGTTAGTTTGAAGGGCTCCGTATGCTGGTCCAGGACACAGATGTCCACGAACACTGTACTGGACCCCATTGGTGTCTGAGGAACCCCCACATAGGTCATAGGAAAGATCCCCGGGGAAGCAGCCTGGACTACACAGTTCCATCTGCAACCAATTCTTTAGGTACTTGAAGATAAATCTGTCAGAGGCATTACGAGAAAAAGAGAGGTGTGGGTGCTCTATTAGCCATCTGGGGGCATGAGGAACAGTTGAGCCGAGCGATAGTAGAATGATGAGTAATGCAAAGAGGAAACAGGCTTCCATAAACAGGGAGGCCCATCAGATCCCAGTGGGGCAGGAATCAGTGGGGGGTCTGGGAAAGGGGCACTGGTGTTCAAGTTTAGCTTTCCTAGGATCCCCCATCACTAGTTAGAATCTCCTTGCAAAGCCACATCCAAATAAATTTTCCATAGAGGGATTGCTCGATGAATGGCTTTCCTCAGTTATTTGCTTTGAGACCCTCCCCTCCCTGGCCAAGGATCTGGCTCTCTGGAGACCCACACATTTTTCTTCTGGCCTCCAATCTTTAGGAGAGAGGGAGGACCCACAATGAAGCTGCCAAACTTCATCAACTCCATTGAAAATTGTATGAGTACAAATCAAAGAGACAGAATGAAATCTGTTTCATGAATTTGGGCATTAAGTCTTTAAATTTGGGATCGATCATAAAATACAGTCATTAAAACAAAAGGAGGCCTGGCCTAGATATGGCTTAATATCTTTGAGAAGAAAGGAAATCCACAAGTTAGTAGGTTTGCCTTTGAGTTCTAAACTCGACTCTGGGTAGTGACTGATGGAGGTGTCCCAGGGGAGGGGAAATCTGGACCAGTTTCCTCCAGGTCCTGGGTTTGCCAAATCAAAGAGGGGCTATGGGTGCACCATGCCACCCTGGGCTGTGTGAGATCCTATTCTGCTGCTGAGGTCCATGCCAAGGGGGAATCACAACAACCAGAATCTCGGGGCGTAGGGGCAGAGGAGCAGAACCCCGCTCACCAGGGCAGCCTCAAACATGGTGACCAGAGGCTAAGGCAGGTGGTGCTGGGTGGGCTCCTGACAAAACTGGGGCTTCCTTGATTTCTTCAAAGTGTGATGATTATTAGTCTCTTAATAGAAGCTTCCATGAGGAGAGAGAACGATCACTGATTCTCACAAATTCTGTTGTGTAGGTGACCCTCCAGGCTGGATTTGGCCACCATGAACAACGCTGCCAGAATTGGTGTACATGTTTCTGTGTGACCAAGTTTTCAATTTTCTTGGGTATCTACCTAGAGGTGGAGTTCCTGGGTTCTATGATAATTCCATGTTTAATCTGTTGAAGAACCTCCAAACTGTTTTCATACTCACTCCAACACTTGACATTCCCACCAGCAAGGGTGCTAATTTCTCCACACCCTCACCAACACGTGTGTGTGTGTGTGTGTGTGTGTGTGTGTGTGTGTGTGTATCAGAGCCAACCTAGAAACTGTGAAGTATTATCTCATTGCAGTGTTAATGTTCATTTCCCTAAAGACTACTGATGATTAATATTTTTTATGTGCTTATTGGCCATTTTTATACTTTCTTTGGGTTATATTCAAATGCTTTGCCAATTTTTAACTTGGTAATTTGTGTTTTTATTGTTAACTAGTTAAGAGTTCTTGACAGATTCTGAATATTAGGCCAGTATCAGTATATGGATTGAGGATATTTTCTCCCATTTGTTGGCTTATCTTTTCACTTTGACAGTGCTCTTTGATATGAATGTTTATCCAATATATCTATTTTTTCCCTTGATTGCATGTGCTTTTTGTGCCATATCCAAGAAACTAACCCCCAAACCAAGATCATGCAGATTAACATCTTCTAACAGTTTTATAGTTTTAGCTCCTTTCTTTAGGTGTTTTACCCGCTTTGAGGCAGTTTTTTATGTATGGTGTGAGGTAGGGGTCCAGCTTCATTCTTTCATATGTGGGTATCCACTTATCCCAGAACCGTTTGTTGAGAAGACTATCTTTTCCCTATTGAATTGCCTTGGTTGAAATTCAACTGTAAATAAAAATTGAAATCTATTATCTGACTTTTTTTTCTTTTTTTCTAATTTCAGAGTCCCATTGGAGTCATTTCTGGGTGGTTGTCACTGAACAGTATCTCTTAAAATTATCATTGATTTTAATTGTCATGTTCAAAATGATCTGAGAATGGGTATACCTGCTGAGTGTTTAAGCATTCTTGTGTGTCCGCAGTAAGTGAACACAAGTTCCACGACCCCATGTCTTCCTGCATGTTGCGCCACTCCCCGTGCTCTGGTCTCCTCTTTGGGACTCAATTCCCATCTCCCCTGTCAGGATGAAGCCCTCCCAGGCCTTCTCTGTACACCCAGCAGCTTCTAGATGCGATGTTTTATGTGCTTTCATTACTGACGGGTAATTACTTATTTTTATTTGTGTTCTTCTCTCACGTTTGCCTCAGAAAAGACGCCAGCTTAGCCACATGGGCTGGAAATGGGCACCCAAGCTTAGGCCAAACTTAAGTCAGAAAAGATCACTTAGCATGACCTGGTGGGGACTCTCCCTGGGGTAACATCCCCACCCTCTGAAGGCACTGGGAGTGCATGGTGTGTCCTTGTTTGTCACAGCTGATGGGTGGCAGCACCAGCATTCTGGGGGATAAGGGTGCTCACGCTTCCACAATGGGCAGAACTACCACTTATGGGCCAGAATTATCCTTCTAGAATGTAGGCGTGCCTACTTGGGGAAAACCCTCCTTCCTCAAGGATACCTCATCAGCAGTTTAGAAAACAAACAAACAAACAAAAAACAACCCTGGAAATTTCATTTAATGCTTGTTGAGAAACCATGTCATTTAATGAACACAGGAGAATTAGGGTTCCCGGAGAAAAAAAGTCACACTTCCCCACGTCCAGCGAGGCCCTCAGTCCTCTGATGAGGGTCACTTCTTGGGCAGCATTTTCCCAGGTGCTCATTGAGTTCATCATGTCCCCAGTGGGTTCTCTACTTCCAGAAACTTACTCCTTTGCTCTCTTGCTGGTGATCATTCCTTCCTCAGTCCTTTGTCACGTCACGGAGGAGGGACCCCTGGATTTACTCTCCCTTCTGTCTCAAGTCACATGACTCAGCTCCCTGACCCACCAGCCTGGCTCAGTGACTGAAGGTGTCTCAGCTTCTCCTTGAGCTGCTCCCAGTCCTGCCTCCAGCCACACAGGACTGGCGAGAGAGGTGCCCTTCCCAACCGGCCTCTCCTCCTCAGTTCCAGCCGTGCACGAGCCCGACCTCGCGATTCACACAGTTCCACGCACTTCTGACATTGAGCTCCTTTTGCTTCTCTTGGGGCAGCAACCTGGAAAGTCTTTATCCTTTGCCACCAGAACCTGGCATGTTCCACCCCATGTGCCAAGTGGCCCTCATCCTACTCTCCCCCAAACCCAAGCCCACATGACCGTTTTATTCATGCATGCTCCCAGGTGAGATGCTCACTGCTTCACACCTGAGAGGGTGATTTCCACAATAACTGGAAAATAGCTCTGGACGGGGTAGTGGACCACACACTTACACTAGTTCTTCACGCGATAGCCCACATGCTGTGCACAGCGGGGGCCCAGACGGTTACTGATGAGCTGGGTTGAAGGAAAGCATCCACGGGCTTACTCTGTGTCTGGTATTTTTAGCCTTTGTGTTTCTGGGGGCAACCTTGTCTCACCTCATGGCACTCCTCGATATTTGATCATCTCAGTGTCTCAGGATGGGTAGAACCAGCTGAAAGAGGAAAGCAGAGAGAACCAGGAAAGAGGCCACCTTCCCTGGCCCCTGGAATCTGGGTTCCTGGCACACGGCAGCTAAGAGAAAATGCTAGGGAAGCAAGTTCTCTTTACTTAGAGTTGCATGGGAAGAAGGTGCTTACCCGGTGTCTCCTGGCCATGCCAGCTACTCGCTGAGCCTCGGTTGGTGACACATTAGAGCCGAGGAGGAGAAACAGAAGGTACCTTCAGAAGTTAGTTGTCAGGAGACAGCAACTGCGAGGTGA
Organism: Mustela lutreola; assembly: GCF_030435805.1. Lineage (NCBI taxonomy): Eukaryota > Metazoa > Chordata > Mammalia > Carnivora > Mustelidae > Mustela > Mustela lutreola. Next base: position 3,826,281 of record NC_081294.1, on the reverse strand, counting down.
CTTCAGGAGCTCTAAGACGTGTAGAAAAAAAATGAGTTTTCAGAGTGGTAAGTCATCACCGCTGAGCGGTGACCACTCTCAGAGCCGGGCCCCACACTCTCTAGGGCTTCCCAGCTACAAAGCATTTCAGGTTTGTCCTGTGTCTGCCTTACAGGAGGGAGTCAGATCCAGTGCCTGGCCTCCCGGGCCCACACCTTCCCTGCTCCCTTCTCCTTCCGTGGCTGCGTGTGCACACATCTGTAACTCGGGAAATTCCACTTATTTTCACGAAATCTTATAAAATACTCAGTATGTGTTAGCCACTTGTATATTTGCTATTTCACTGATAGAGAAATATGATTCAGACAGACCCATTTCCTAGCTGCAGAATAACCCCCTCCTCCACCAAACCAGCTTGCCAGAAAGTCCGGATCTATTCGGAAAACAGCTTTGTTCTTCCATTCTGTACTTTTCGTGCCCATTCATGATGGTTGTGGAAGTCAGGAACACACTTTATGCCCTTTTGTTTTGGCCAAGAATGACTCTACTGACCCAGGGGGCTCAGTCTGCATTAAAACCACTTCCTCTGTTAAACAGGTGTGCTTCGGAGGTCAGCCTGAGCCCATCTCAGGAGGTTCTGGCTGAAGGCTAGAGTGTTCTAGTGAGAAGCGGAGAGAGGGAGTGTGTTGTGGGGGGGGGGCTTGGATGCACCACAGAGTGTCTGGAGTGGAAGGGGTGGGGCCGGTGGGGAGCTGGGAGCGTCAGGGCAGAGGCCCTGCATTCACACCTGGGCTGGAGCTGTGGTTCTGCTGGGACACGCAGGGGAGATGGTCCTGGGGGTGCTGTGGACTGAGTGCCGTGCCCCCAAACTTTCACGGTGAAGTTCTAATCCGTAATGAAATGGCACCGGGGGCAGGGCCTGTGGGAGGTGATCAGGGGAAAATGAGATCCTGAGGGTGGGCCCCCGAGGTGGGACTGATGCCCTAAATCCAGAGCCCTCTCTCCACCCTGGGAGGGCCCAGCAGACTGATGCCCTAAATCCAGAGCCCTCTCTCCACCCTGGGGGGGCCCAGCCAGGAGGAGGCTGTCGGCAGGCCAGCGGAGAGCTCTCAGCAACATGGGTCATGGACTCCGAGCTGTGGTGTTCTGGGGTGGCAGCTGGACAAGCTCGGGCAGGGTCGGCTGAGAAGAAGCGTCTGGAGGAAGCGTCCAAGGATAGGACGTGCAGGGAGCCTGCCGAGGGGGCCAGGCTATTCGCAGAAGGCAGGGCACGAGGACTTGGCTGAGCAAAGGAGGTGGCCTAGAATCTTCCAGAAGTAGCCCATCGAACCAGAATGGGGGTTGTGGTTGCTCTACACCTTTGACTCAGTTGGATTTGAAACAGGCAAACATTTTTAAGGTGAGTTCAAGTTCCAAAATCACCATGTTGAAAACTTGGACAACAGTTTAAAAATTATTTAGGGGACATTTTAGAGAGAGCATCTGTCTAACTCAGAGCCTAAGAAGGATCTCATTCTCTTCAGAGACCTCAAACCCCAGCAGGTCACTGATACCTGCATGTGGCAGCCCTAGGATGGGCTCATACACTGAGGCCCTTTCAACCCATGACCAGCCAAACACAGATGGTGACATTTTCGTACACAGTCTTCTTACCCTCGTTCCCAATATCTGCATCTCGATCCTCTGGTTTTCGAAAAAAAATACTTCTTCCCTGAGCTGAGAGAGCTGAGACCATGGAAAGACCACGTCTGAGACGGGGACTCATCCGAAAGCCCAGGATGTGATGTCCCCACGCAGTGGGCCAGCGGGGCTGTTGACCTCCGTGTGCATTCGGAAGAGAGTGATGAATCTCAACAGTAAGGACAGCGCCTCGGGAACTGTCCTGCCGTGAGCAGCACGAGGGAAGCCCTGATGCCGACCTCCTCCTCCCCGTTCCGTTACCATCTCCTTCTTGTTCACACTGAGCAAAGACGCTACCTGTCATAGACAGTTGTGACGTGGGGCCCACTGGGTTAAGATAATAGCAAAACCAAGGGGTCCCTGGGGGGCTCAGTCAGTTGAATGTCCGACGTGTGACTTCAGCTCAGGTCATGATCGCAGGGTCATGAGATCAAGCCCCGTGTCGGGCTCTGCGCTCAGCATGGAGACTGCTTGTCCCTCTCTCTCTGCCTGTCCCCTTGCTTGCTAGTGCTCACTCTCTCTCTCTCTCTCTCTCTCGAAGGAAGGAAGGAATAATAATCAATCTCAAAAAAAAAAAAAAAGTAGCAAAACTAAAATAACTGTGTGTCTGCTTTCAGATTGTCTGTGAATGATGATTTGTCTTGCCCAGAACCTCAACACCTATTTGTCAACAAACTTTCTTTAGAGAATGGGAGCATATAATTTTTCTGTTATTTTTTTCATCATTCTTACTATCACTCCTTCCTTCATTTAAATTTACCAGGAGCTGATTCAAGGCAGAGGTGACCATGTAGCACCCATTCTAAACAATGGAAGAAAGAACAAGACCATTCTCAGTATCAATTTTTGAGATTAGCAAAAAAGAATGGAAAAAAAAAAGTTGGCTGGTTCCTTGCAAATTTACAGTGTCCACTCTTCTCCTCACCTGGACAGGTACAAGTCATGTGTGTGTGTGTGTGTGTGTGTGTGTGTGTGTGTGTGTGTGTGTCAGAGAGAGAAAGAGGGAGAGAGAGAAATATCTGGTGTCTCTGTCTCCCCTCACTCTCTCCCTCCTTCCTAGTTCGGCAGGGAAAGCCTGGTTACGGCTGCTGACAGGACCCACCATTCTCTCAGTCCCTAGTAACCCAGCCCCAGTGCTCAGAAGTCACCCAGTGGCAGGAACCTCATGCCCGCCCCACTCTCTCCCAGCCACTGCGTCTGCGCTGCTCAAAGAGCCCAAGACAGAGGGGCAGGCGGTGAGGGCCATGGTGGTGAGGGGGACCCGGCCTCAGCTCCTGCCCGGGCATGGCTCAAGGTCCTGCCCCAAACGCCGGAGGAAGAATCCGCCGGGGTCCTGTGCTTCTCATCCTCTCCTGATGAGGACATCAAAGTCCTGTGGGATGAAGCTTTTGTCTACAACCTCATTTAACCTTAATTCCCTCCCCAGGGACCCCATCTCCACATGGGGGTTAGGGCTTTAGCCTACGAATCTGGAGGGGCACGATTCAGTCCCTAGTGTGCCGTGTGCAGGTGGAGAAGACTTCTGGGCGTCCCGGGTCCGGGAGCGGTCTTGAAGGGCACAGAGGAATGACGAAGTACGGCATGCTCCAGAGCTCCTGAGCTCACTCAGAAACGAGAGCGAGTCAAAGCTGAACAAATATTTGGTCCGTTGCCCCTTAGGCATGAGCCCCCGGGGGGTTCGCTGGGGCCTGAGCTCCTGCCAGGGCTCCGCACCCACTCACCTCTTAGCCACAGGACACCCAGGTGTTGTGGAGTCTCTGTCCAGACTTCAGATGAAAGTTCTCACAACTTACAAACTCACCAGAAACCCTCGGGGGTTTTCAGACCCCAGCTGGGGCGTCAGGTACCTGAGCCAGACACCCAAACCCCAGAGCTCAGAAGAAGAAGTCTCCGTCACTGTGAGTCACGGGCGGGATGCTGACTGAGGCAGGAGCCCCGGGAGCCTCTGTCCAGGCCAGCGACCGTGGGAGGGAGCCCGGGGGCTGTAGGGTGAGTCTGCCAGGCACACGGGCCTGGGTACAGTTCCTGTCGGAGCTCCTGTCAGAGACCCCCGACGGGGCGTCTGCCTTGGGTCTCCACCTTGTAGGCGGGCTGGTGGCCCTGGCCACCTGGGTCTGGACTCACCGCCTGGCCTCTCAGAGAACTGCAGGGGAGTTCTGCTGTGCTCACTGCCTAGCCTGTGCGTGTCTGGGTGCAGAAGCAAGGATTTCAATAGGCACAGCTGACATGACCCTTATAAACTCCCCAGGGCCCTCTTTTCTGTCTTTTAACGCAGGGCAGGAGGACCCCTTCCCTTCCAGCCGGATGACATGGGCTAAGATCCTGTTCTTGGGGCTGATTCACGACCTCCAATAAAGTATTAGTTTAATCATAAGTGAAGGGGAAAGGCCAGTGTCTTAGAATTTCTGAGAAACCTGAAAAACCCAAGTACTTTCTTAATGGGTAATGAGGCCGACAGCAAGAGTGGGGAAGTGACTTGTCCCCGGCCACAAAGGAGGGCCTTGAGGGAAGGGGTCCTACGCTGCTCAGGATGCAGGAGCGAGCCCTAGTCCGAGCTCCGGGCAGGAGCAGCCCGAGTCCGGGCCTGGCACACAGCAGGTGTGAGGGGGTGTGGCTCTTCCGAAGGACTCACTTCCTTCTCACTGAGTGCAGGGACCACCCCACAGCTGTCCTGGGCCACGTGAGGTGTCCCTGCCCAAGTCACAGGGACTTCCCATGAGGCTCGCGCCATGTGGACAGTGGGGCGTGAGCACAAGGGTGCCATGGCTGTCCTGGGAAGAAGCGGTCAGAGGCTGCTGTCACTTCTGGTGGATTTGATTGGTTTCCCTCTGCGCCAAGGACCGCATGCCGCACCAGGTGCCAGGCCGCCAAGCCCAGAGGAGCTGGTGTTCAAGCATCGGAACATCCGCCCGGCTGAAATGAGTTTCACTATCCAGCACATCAGGGCAGGACCCTCTGCGGGGGAAGGGGATGGTGAATTTGTGTGTGTCAGAGTCAGTTCTGGGATCCGGCAGAGGGAATGAGAGCTTGTCAGGATGCTCTTTAAAGTCTATGAATAAAAAATATATGTAGAAAACAGGGCTATTATTTTTCATGTTTCAACTGTAATTTTTATACTGAAATTAGCACTACTCTATGTCAGGCTGCTTTCTATGTGGCCACCCATCCCAGGCTCTCGCTACAACATTTCCTTGTAAAGGATTCTGCAAACATTGCAGAGTGGGTTGTTTTCTTTTCTGTCTATCTGATAGTCACTCTCCCTCCTGAGATGTAAAGTCGCCATCCGAAAAGCGAGGACAGAAGGACTGAGTCTGTCTGATAGCCCGGAGGGGCTCAGTGGCTGTAGGATGGCCCTCCCTCCCAGACTAAGGGTTGGAAACCATTCCTGGTTGCCACCAGCTTTAAAAAGGGAGCTACACTTTCTTAGATTCCAGGAATCAGTGAGGTCATACAGCATTTGTCTTTGACTCATTTTATGTAGCGTAATTCTCTTTGGTTCCACACACATTGTTGCAAATAGCAGGATTTCTTTCTTTCTTGTGACTGAATAGTGTTCCATTGTATAATGGAGTGTATAATTTCTCCATTCATCCATGCACGGGCATGCGGGTTGTTTGCATGTCCTGGCTATTGTGAATGATGCTGCAATGAACATGGTGTGTGGAAATCTTTTCGAGACCCTGCTTCGGTTTTCCTCTAGGTAAACACCCATTTGGGAATTGCTGGGTCATACAGTAGATCTATTCTTTTTGAGTAGACTAGTGGTTACCAGGGCCTGGGGGCTGGGGGCAAGAGGGAGTTGTTGTGTAAGGGTCCACACTTGCAACTAGTAGGTATGCAAATCCTGGCGAGCTAGCCCACAGCACAGCGGATCCAGGGAATAGGATACACCAGTCTTGCATGTGGGGGAAGGGGCAAGGAGCTCTGCCTTTGGAGGATCCAGCCCAATGTCTGGCATTTGTGACAGTTGTGGGTAGGAAGCCAGGGGGCAGCACAGAGCACCAGTGGGGTGGGGGACAGGCCTGGGGGCCCGGCGGGGGGCAGGCCAGCCTCCTTTGCAGGACAAGAGCAGACTGGAGGAAGCCTCCTGCTAGTCCCAGGAGGCACAGCCTCGTGACCACATGTTGGAGCTGCCACACCGCAGCTGAGTGAAATGCAGAATGTTTGGAGAGGGGGAAGGGAACGTCCCAGGAAGGTACAGACACAGCTCTCAGGTGCTGGGGAGGTGCCCTTTACTGCCTAGAGTCTCTCTGCAGAGCTTTGTTGCTGGGGCTGCCGAGCTGGGAGCTGGAGGGTCTTCCTCTCCAGGAGTGCGGGAGAGTCAGCCGACGCTGCATGGACGGTGGAGGAGACAGACTGCGTGACCTCTGTGCGCCTGGCTGATCTGGCGGGGGCTCCCCCTCCCCACGGCTGGGCTCAGCCTGGAATTCCTGGGGGCTGTTTCGGGTTCAAGTTGTGTGGCTCCTGGGGCGTGGTGTCATTCTGCATCTAGGGGTCTCCCGAGAAGCCGGGGAAGGAAGATTGTGCCTCGGTCATGGCCTCTGCAGGGAGCTGGGAAACAAGCAAGGAGAAAGGCCACCACAGCCGCTGGGGCAGAAGAGGGCTAGTCTCCCCAGAGCAGACCGCACAGCATCAGGGGAACTGCGCAATCCATGTTTCCCAGATTGTCACCATGTACCCCGGGATTCCTGTCACCCCAATCCTTTCCCACGTCTGCTCTCACCCCTGCACCACAGCAGCGTGGATCACGCAGGGATTCCTCAGCAGTGGGGTCATCGAGACCCCCGGGGCCCAGAGCCCAGAGCGAGGCCCTGTGAGCTGTGGTTCCCAGGGTTGGCTCTTCCTTACTCTGTCCACAGTGCGGCCCCCAGAAAGGGAGACAGTGAGTTGGGGGGGGGGGCGGCTGAGGAGCCACTCATGCCTCGAATTCCTGCATTTCCTACGCAGGGTCGCAGGGGGCTCTGCCTCTGCAAGGATTCTGACTTCATCCCCGTGGGGCCTGGAAGCTTCATACCTAGAACATTCTTCCAGTTCCAAGTTCTGAGATTATATTAGGAACACCCATTTCAGGAGAAACCAAGTCAGGTTGTTGGGAAAAATCCCACCTTCCATCACCCCTAAGGACAGAGAGTCTCCATGGGCCAGATTTTCGCAGGGCACTGGGGTGTGGGCAGAGCAGGGCTCCAGACACAGGGTGAAGATGCCTGTCACTGCCCCTGTCTCCTGCCTCTGCCGAGTTCCCGGGACTCTGGGCCACCAGCAGCAGATGAAGGTGCGTTGACCCCAGCTCAGGGGCTTGAGGACAGTGGTTTTGAAGAGAGGAGTCCCACGACTGGCATGGATGAAGGGGGGTTTCCAGGAGCCAGACTGCATGTGAGGGGGAAGCCAGCGCTTGTCCCCACGGTGGAGGGCCACGTGGGGTTTCACACACACACAGCACCCATCTCTGTGCTTGGCCTGCAGTGACGCTCAGTAATCATAGAGGAACACACAGCCTCTGCTGTTTTGAGGCTCCCATATTGGCAACAGGGAGCGGAGGAAAGTTCTGGTCAGGGACAGACACGGGCGCAAGAGCGGGTGCACCCACCCTTACAGGGCTCATGTCAGCCCAGGCTGGGGGCGGACCCGGAGCCGGACACACCCAGGGTAAAAGGCTGGCCAAGTGCTGGGCGTAAGTGGCCAGATGGAAGGCTGCCTCGCTCCTGTCCTATCTCTCCCCTCGATTGACCCCTCCTCTGCCTGTCTCTGTCCCTGCAGTACATCGCTTTGCTGTCTTCCAATGGAACATGGAGTCCGCGAAGCAGAACCGTATCTGCCCGTTTTGCCCCCTTCCCACCGCTGGACAGCAGGCGTCCAGCGAAGGGTCACTGGAAACAGGAGTGAGGGGTTCCTGGCAATCTGTCAGAAGGACAGAGGTCTGGGGAGGGGCCGTGTTGGCTCAGTGGATCAACAAGACCCTCGTGTGTTAGAACCGCTGCCTGATTCCGACAGACCCCCAGCTCAGCCTCCTCTGGCTGTGACGCCAGCAGGCACGGTGTCTCCACGTTCAGGCTCAGCTTCCCGTCTGTGAGTCGGGATGAGGATTCTGTCCCCCGAGGGCGGGGCCGTGTGCTCGCAGAGTTGGTGCAGGTTTGCTGAGTGGCATCAGCAGCTGGGCGTCTGCAGGCCTGGGGGGTTCGGGTGAGTGGGACATTCCATGATGCCCTGTGAGGGCTGGTTTAATCCAGCCTGGTGTGATTTTTGATGACTCACAGTGATGTGCCTCAGCTATGGTGCCCACATGTTTGGCCAAGCACTAGACTCGATGTTGCCATGAAGATGTGTACTGTATGTGATCAACACTTAAGGGCCAAATCAGTAGTCGCTGAGATGATCCTCCATAATGTGGGTGGGCCTCACCCTATCAGTTGAAGACCTTGAGCATGAAGACTGGGGTTTCCCTGAGAAGGAGGCATTTGGCCTCAAGACTGCAACACAGAAACCCTGCCTCTTTCCAGACTTCTGCCCTGCACAATTTGGATTTTCCAGCCCCCCCAATCATGTGAGCCAAATCCCTAAAATAAAGCTCCTTTCTCTCTCTATGGAACACTTGTTCCTTCTGTTTCTGTAGAGAACCCTGTCTATTAAAGCAAGAATCACAGGGTCAGGGGTCGCCCAAAATTAACTGTGGCCCTGCCCAGGGAGGCTCCCACTCAGGTTCCAGTGGAAGCTGCAAAACCCCAGGTCCCTGGGCTGGGTGGCCCCAGCGTCCTGCCCACCCCCACACTGGCCACCACCATCCCTGGTCACCAGTTGTCTTCTCTGTTGCCTCCTCATTTAGGGGCATTCGTCTGCAGACCACTTTCCGCACTTTCTCCTGGATTTCAGGGCCCCAGCTCTGTCCCCGGACCAGTCCCCAGCTCCATACCAGCCCCCGGATCTCAGGAGCAAAATTTGTGAGTAATCAGGGCAGGTCAGAAGCAAGTGGCACAATATAAAATTTATTATAAAACTTCAGCAAATATAAATATCCAGGTGCCCATGCGGAATGGAGCCACATGGTAGGAAGGAGAACGCAGAGCAGCCCCAACACTGCGCAGGGGCGGGGGCCGGGGCCCGTGTGCGGCTTCGTCCAGAAATGCTGGCCTTCTTTCTGAAGGGCTCTTACAAAACAATCAAAATTCACAGAAAAAAAAATTCAAAACAGCACAATGCACGGAAAGGAAACGTGGGGTTCTGAGGGTCCCCATGTCTGCGGACGTCCGCCCGGGCAGGACAGCCAGCCGCTCATCGAGGCAGCTGGGGTGCGGCATAGCTGGTCGCTGTCTGCCTCTGGCATAACCTGTAATTCTGTCATTTCAGGGAAAAGCATAAGGAACGGGTTGGAATACAAAGGCTCGCTTGTCAATCACAGAGAAGGATAAGACGTAGGATATAGAGTTCTCTCCTCCAGCGCATGAGTCTGAAAGGGAACCAAGCACCACAGCAGGATTTCGGGTTTCCTGTCTCCAGAGGCAAAGCCTCCAATTGGGACACGGAGTCCGGAGTACCGGCACCGCCCCCCCTCCCCGCCCCCTGCCACAGGGCAGGCTCCCCTTCCAGGGGCCACCGGCTCTTGTCCCAGCAGAGAGAAGCTGGGCTGCTGGCGCAGGAAGGGGGCCCTGGGGAGGCTGGACTGGAGCTGTCCCAGCCCGCGGCTTCTCCAGAGGGAGGCTGGTTAGCTCAGAGCTGGGGCAGCGGCCTCGAGGTTGGGGGGAGGCCGGCGTACTGAGCGGCAGATCTCCTGGACGCATGCTGCCTTTCCTTCTTTCTCCAAAGCACCACGGTGTTTAGCGGTTAGCAAGCTTGGCTCCTTCTGTGCTTCTGACTTGATTCAGCTGAAGCACAGTGAGGAGACCCTGGGTCTGCGGCTGGGCCTCCTCCCCTCCTCCAGGCTTCCCCTGCACACGTGTGTGCGTGCGTGCCCAGGCGTGCCCTCAGACCCAGGATGTGCACACGTGCGCACGCACACACCCGCACATGCACGTGCACACCCCCCCACACACTCTGTCCCATCCGAAGGCCAGATGCAGCCCTTCTTCCCCCAGCCTGCTTCCCCCCGGCCGCGCTCCGATGTCCAGCGCACGGCTGATGCAGGCTGAAGGTCCAGCACCCCCACCGAGGCCGAGCCTCACAGGTTGGAGCCGGAGCACGTCTTGCAGCAGTGCCCCCCATAAAACTGGTGGCTGCACATCCCATGCCGGGGCACCAGCGAGCACCAGGGGAAGTGGTCTCTGCAGACGCCGTCTGAAAAGCAGCAAGTGCCGCGTTAGCCAGGGTCCTGGGGTGGGGGCCAACTTAGGGGCTGTGGAGAGCAGCCTGTCAGGGAAGGTGGGGCCCAGTGCGAGGGGCCGTTCCCACAAGTCCCTCCTTGGAAGGTCCCTCAGGACTGACATGTCCTCCCTGCTGTGTGGCACCTGCCCACTGAGCGACTCCGGGGACAACGGCCCGGCCGCCTGCTGCGGAACTTTAGTTTGTTCCCTGAAAGAGCAAGACCCCAGCGCCAGGGCTCTCTAACCCCGGGCACCCCATGTCCTCCAGCTCACTAAGGAACTCTCCGGGCATGTTACAGTCCCACCCCGAGATGCCAAGGCCAAGCCAAGGAGGTCCAGGCACTCACCTTTCTTCTCTGCAATGGGGCAGAAGTGGGTGTTACAGGCCATAGAGGTGGTGGGCTTCTGGTGCACGAAGCAGCCCAGGGCCGGCCGGCCCCCTGCCAGGCACTGCACGGCCCTGGTCTGCACGCCACCCCCACAGCTGGCCGTGCACTGCGAGAAAGAGAGGCACAGCGGTCATCCGAGGCTGCTGGGTCCAGGGCGCCCTCTCTTCCAAACCTGCCCTCCACCCAGACTCTACAGTGATTGTTGGGAAGGTGACCAGACTCTGATTCATCCCAGCTGTGGACAGAGCGGGCCAGTACTGGAGATGTAACATGCTCCTGCGTGGTCCTTGTCTGATGAACACAAGGGAACTAGAGCATGTCTGCAGGTAGCAGGATCATTCCCCGGACCTACCCAGGCTCTGGGTCTGGCACTAGAAACAATGCCCTTTGTGGAAGGCCGTCACCCAGGCACACTTTCTGGGGCTCTTGCCGGGGAAAGCCTCAACAAGCCAACTTCCACAGAGGCACGATAAAATGACGTTCCTTCTAGACCCCAAGTCCCCAGACTCCAGATGTTGCCTGGAAGTGATAACACCAGCAGTGTGGGCTGGCATCCTCCCGCGGCCACACTCAGAGCACCTGGACCCTGGCACTCGAAGACAACACGGCACAGAGGAGCCAGGGCATGGAGGAGCCACACGGCGAGGTTGTCATCCTCCAGCTGCTGGGCTCACAGCCTCCAGATTCTGTGCACGGGTCCATATGAGCTCGACGGAGGGCAAGACACCGGGGGACGGGTGACCAGAGAGACAGACGGACCCAAACCAGCAAGCACTGAATCTGTCCAGAGAGCAACCTGACATCTAGACTGAACTATGGAAATTGTGCTCCAATAAGTCTCCTCATCCAAAAACGTCAACACTGTAGGTAACTAAGGAACACCTGCAAGAAGAGGGGGTCGGATCCCATTGCGGACATCCGGGCCGTGGTGGGGGCGCTGAATCCAGTGAAACCAAGGGCAGATCTGTGCAGGACAGATCTGTGCAGAACAGGCAGCTGCACGGCACAGGCTACTTGCCAAAATGTACGAGACAGCACGGCAGAGCCCCATTCAAATAAGGGCACTCAGCAAGCTCCGGGGCTGAAGTCAGCTACAAGTGGGCAGCCAGCTGCCCTCCTGCTTCTTCCCAGGACCCCCTGCGAGCAGAGCCTTGAGAAGCAGTTTTCCAAACCCCCCAGGGAAGGGGCTCTAGCAGAGCAGTTAAACATCTTTTGAGTCGGAGTCCAGGAAAGTCACAAGCTGAAGACATTGTTCTTTCTCCTCTCCTCTTTCGGTAGAGGATTGCTGGGCCCCCAGAGGTGAAGATGCAGGGCTCCAGCTCATGAGCTTGTGGGTCTGGAACATTTCCAGGAGGCTTACCCCTTTTTTTCAAAACCAACTTTAGTTGGAGTCATCAGTAACTCAGGTTCAATATATGACTGTAGCAATCAGAAAAATAAAAGGTGTGGGCAGATTTGTGTCTGGCTCTGGAATTAGGAGGCTCATCCACAATGGATCCAGACGTTCCCACTGCCTACTGCATCCGTCTGAACATTTGGCAGCAGCACAGTCTGGCTCTGCACTCTGCCCCCGAGCCCCTCCCAGCTGCAGCCCAACCGAGACCTTGAGGAATGCCGGTTGCAGTGGCCTAAGGCTCACGGCTTTGCATGGGTCACATGTGCATCTCTACATGTCCACAACCTCTCTGCTGATGGTAGAATTCCTGTAATCGGCAGCAGCGGGGGCAGAATTCCAGCCTTGCCCACGATGTGTCTCAGTTGAAAAGCCAGAGATCTAGCCATCATTTTGCACCACTTAAAATCATGAGGAAGTGATTTGATTCTTTTTGTCACGGATTTATTTATTCAGAACAGGAATCACACACCTCCAACGCACCAGGCACCGATCCAGATGCTGGATACCGAGTGCTGGACACAAGAGAGTCGCCCATCCCTGGGATCTACCATCCTTCCTCAAGCCGTGATCCTTCCCACCGTGTGCAGAGACTCCAGGACTTGGATCTGGAAGTCAAAGCTGATGGTGCCTTCCCTAACTCGATGGGGTTTAGCGTGAGCGTTTCAGGCTTCTTGCAGTTGGCAGGATGCAGGCGGCCAATGAGCTGCCGAGACAGGGACCTGCTCTGGTCCACAGACCAACACTGTTGTGGTGACAACAGACACGGCCGTCCGACCAGACCCCGCGGCTGCCGACGTGCAGGCTGGCCACCGGCTGGACCCGCCCCACAGCGGGAGCTTCGGCAGACTGGGCAGGACCTGAGAACCTGCATTTCTACACATGGTGCTTTAGCCACAGGCCGAGCCACACTCCCAGAACTGCGGCTCTAGTTGACCAGAGCTGTATCAGCAAACGCCCCTTCCTCTCCTCTTTTTGTTTTCAGAGCCAGCTCGGCCACATCTGAGTCTGACGAGAGTGTGCACGGAGCCAGTGTGCCATCAGGGGAGCTGGACGTCTCGTAAAGGGGCTGAGACCTCCTGTGTGTGGCCCGGGCGGTCACTGGCAGCTGGCAGCTGTGTGGACTGCTCCCACCCCCCGAGCCCCAGCCCACCTGGCTTACTTCTGCCAGCCTCCCGGTGTCCCTGCTGCAGACGTGGGAGGACCCACTACCCCGACTCTAGGGCGGCCTCTTCTTGCCTTCAGCCCTGGTAGGGCCATCACTGGAGTCCGCAGCACGTGTGCACGTGTTTCTTCAGGGTCTGTGTCTCCTGCTGATGCCAGACTCCCCAGGGCAAGGACCTGGCCTGCGGGTGGGCAGTTCTGGGTCTGTCCACCGGTGGGGGGGTGCCGTGAGGCAGGCCTCGTGCAGGTGGGCGCAGAACGTGAGACGAGAGCGTCCCCCCCTGGACTGTTCCCTCCCCGGCCACCATCCGCTTCCACGTCCTCGGGGCCTTCCTTTGCCTTCCTCCTTCAACTCCTCGTGCCGGCCTCCCCCATCCAGGGCCTGCAGCCATGCAGAGCTAAACCAGGGCTCTTCGAGGGGCGTCAGCTGTTGTCCAGGGGGAGGGCCACCCACCCCGAGGTCGGCAAATGGGGTCTTCTTGCCATTCCAGAGTTAAACGACCTTGTCGAATGTGACGGCACCTCCTGGGAGCCCTCCGTGCTGACGGCGCTCAGAGAGGGCCCCTGTGGGTATGTCAGCCTCAGACTTCCCAGGGCTGTGAACAGAGATCTGCTAAGCGCACATTTTTCAGAACACTGAAATCCTGAAAAACCTTCTCCCCTCTGGATTCCTTCTGTTTCAGGAATGGTCCTGTGTTCTCTGGGACATCCTACACCAGAGATGCTACATGCGGCCTGAAGAGACGAACTGGGACCTGGTTATCACTTAGTCGTTATCAGACACCCAAACAGGTGCATTTTTAAAGTAAGTCTGAGTCTGCCTCTGGGTTTGCTTGAAATCACAGGGATGCCTCTGTGTGTCACTGGCCCTGACAGCAAAAAGTAAGAAGCCCTGACATGCCTCGGCCCTGTAGCTCCTGGCTGACGCTCTGGTTGGCTTTATTCAAAGGGAAACTCCCCCACTCCACAGTCACAGGGCCCACGAGTACCAAGGGCTTCTTCTAGGGCGGGCTCAGTTCCCACACTCAGAAGTAGCTGGTAAGCACATCCACTCTCATTCCTGAGAGTCAGAGGTCTCACAGCTTCCTTCTCCACTGTGATGACCTCTGTCCCCTCCTGGGAGACCCACGAATGCTTCTCCCTTCATTTGTCTCCTTCTTGGGCCCTGGGAGGTGCTGTCTGTCGCTGCTGCCCACCAGAGCGCTCCCCACTGTCCTGGAGACCAAGGTCTCCTTAGGTCAGGGTGAGCGTGTACAGCCCTCAAGGCCTCATCATTACCACCCCTGCTCCAAATAAACATCAGCACTGCTGGGAGTTTAGTTTGGCTTCCTAACAAAAACTCCCTCCAACTCAGGTGGCAAGTGCTGTGACCTTATCCAGCAATGACAAGAGATGATTCTTGTCTCCTTGAGTGCCACCCCTAACTGCAAGATGAGCACGGCACATCAGCAAATTCGCAGAGGTGGATGGGCACCTGACAGAATGGTGCAGGGAGTCTGTGCATTCTGTGTCTGCTTGTGCGTCCATGTCCGTGTGTGTGTGTGCCTGTGTGGGCGCGTGCCCATGTGTGTGCTCGCCTATTGTTTGTGTACATGTGTACGTCTGTGTACGTGAATGTTTGATACAAGCTCGGTACGACTGTGGGCATAGCTGCCGTATCGATCATCAGTGACACAGCTCCTTGCCCCTCAGAGCCCCTGGATTTCCAGGTCAATGGAGCACGATCCTGGGGAAGAACCCCCAAGAACAAGCCAGGGCCCCCGCACTTCTGCAGTGAAGACACACTCCCATCTCCGTCATGTAGAATCAGACGGTCCAACAGGTGTTCTTATGTAAGCCATTCCCAGAACAAATTAGCATGTGAACCACCTAACGCGAAGCCCTGGAGACCGACATGATTTAAATCAGACCTACCCGGCAGCCCACGGGAAACGTGATGATAAGCACAGACGTCTAAATCATAGAACCCCTAAAGATCCCATGATGGGAGCCGCCATCTTCCGACTGTGACAGGAATAAACCTGTCTCGGGGCAGAGCTCAGCCGGTCACTGGCCATCCATCACGGCCAGACAATGTCCCGCAGCTCGGGCGCAGAGTCTCGGGTACCAGTGCTTAGAGCACCCATGAGCCCTTGAGTTATTACCCCCAAACCAATGAGTCACACTGGATGAAAACTTCAGGCGGCTTATGATAAAAATGATTTCTGAGAGAAACACACATTGAGTACTTCAGACCAGAGAAAACTACGCAGGATGTATTTTAGGTTTGGGGTTAAATGAAACGATGATAAATCTCCGTTTTTCTGAATTTCCCCAAGGTCTCAGATGAAGCCCAGCGGGCTGACCACCAGTCCAGCCGGGGGCCGGGAGGTGCCTTGGCCTCGGGAGTCCCCGTGTAACGGTCTCGGGAGACCCCTTATGCGCCTCCGACCGACGCTTCCCAAGCAGCAGGGAACGTGACGCGACCTCCTCACTCGTCTCTTGCTTCATCTCACAGCAAGGACTTGAGCGCACAAGAAAACTAAAGGGGTTTCCCACTTGGGAAAACGCAGTCATCGATACAATTTGCTTAAAATAGAAAATGCCTGAGAAGGCTACAGCTCATGCGCCCCCTGCTCCGATCATTAACGCGAACAATTTCTTTTTCTTCTTGTGTTATGTGAGCCACATGAGTACATCATTAGCTTTGAAGTCCTGTTCCATGAGTCATTGTCTGTGTGGAACACCCGGTGCTCACTACAACACACGACTTCCTTAATACCCGCTTCTCGTTTAAACGGTTTCGGGAGATGGGCTCCTGTGTTTCTAATGCGCGTGTTCCGTCAGGTTGGACGAGCCAGGCCCCAGGATGAGGACCGCCAGGAGCCCAAAGCAGGGATATGGGGCGAGGTGGGAAACGGTTAACCAAGCTAACGGAATTCTTCCTTCTAGCGGAAGGTGGTGTGGACAGAGCAGAGGCTGGGGGCACGGAAGAGCAAGCCTGGGCAGGCCTGGGCAGTCTGGGATGCTCTAGCCGCTCCCCATGAGCACAGCCTCAGGGGTGCTGGGGCAGAACGCGGAGCCACCAGCTTGTTCCAGATCCTGTACTTCCTCCCTGTTCACACGCATCTCCGGGGATGTCTTCCCAGCTTTTACAGAAAACAAGACACGTTTTCCCACACTTAACTGGGAACACGGCACACGGGCCCCGCACACCAGCCTTGGAGAGCTGTACCCACACCCAGGAACACGGGCCCTGCACCCACTCCGGAGAGAAGGGTTGGGACCTGGCTCGGTGGGTTTGGGGGTACACCCTTGCAGAAAGTTCCCCACCTAAACCAGCAACCAGCTCCCAGGGCAGGAGGTTTTGCCCACCACTGTGCGGGAACTGAGGGCCACCCTACCTGAGACCAGGGTGCGGCAAACCAGCTGGCTCGAGGGGGGCCGGCAGCGGCCTGCAGGGAGTGCTGGGGGCAGGGAAGCAGGGCGCAGGCCCGCTCCAGCTCCACGCCGGGCCGCGGCAGGTGCAGGCACTTCTTGGAGGCCAGTTCTCGGTATTTCCCAGAGACGTGCTTTTCAGCACACCTTAAGAATCTTTTCTGTGTTCCTCTTTCACACGTACCCGAGCACTACAAATGAAAACAAAAGATGTGAGTGAAAAATACGTCTTTGCTGGTGGCTGTGTCTTTTACATCACCCGCGAGTCAACGTCCGCTTGGATGCTAACGGAAGTGCAAAAATTCAATGAGACTTACTCGGCCTTTGCATTTTCAAAAGGCATTACGTATCCATCTTTTAAAAAAGCAGTATCTTAAGGTGCAGCTTTGGGGGCCTTAGGAGGGCAGAGCAAGCAAAAAACCAGAAAAAGTGTAGTTCTGAAACGTGACGGAGAAGTTAAAATGCTGTGCTGCTGCTCCTGCTGGAAAGTGCAAAAATCTAATACACGAGCAGGAGACCAGACCCCGGGGCACCCCCGGAGCTGCGCCGCCCAGCTGTGGCAAGATGCTGATCCCCAGAGCCGGGGCAGGTGGAGGACACCCAGGGCTCGCGGTCCTTCCCCGGAGCACCGAGCCAAGGCGGCAGGCATGCTTGGGGCACAAATCCATTCCTTCCCCGCTGGGAAGAGCTCGGAGCTGGGGCTGTGGCTCACGTGGCCCCCGGGTAAACCACGGACAGTGAGCTGGGCCGTGGAGGCCCCCAGAGCACACAGGAGGACAATGTGCCCTGCGGCACCGTGAGGCCGGGCCCCGAGGGTCTCGGGAGAGAGGTCCCGGCTTCAGGCACTGCTGCCTCGAGCTCATGGCATGGGCGACGCTGAGCCCCGTGTGTGAGTCCCTCTGGCTCAGTGTCTGCAGATTCCGCACACAGGGGACCCCAGGGCGACATCTGTCCAGGTTCCAGCCTCATGTCCTGGTGGACGGCTTCCAGGTGCTTGCAGCATCTCCGGCCCCATGGAGGAGAGGGCTGGGGAGGCTCCCCTCTGTGGGTTCCGGGAGGAGCTCTGGCCTGCGCTCGGGCGTGAGATACTCAGGGCGACCCCCTTCCACCGGGAGGCCACCCGGAGATGGCACAGCATGGCGGCTTCCTCCCTAGGGGCTCGGACCCCTGTCAGCATGACGGCTGTCCCCCCCCTCATCCTGGCCTCAGCACTGAGTGAGCGCGGGCCTTGTGGATGCTGCTGGGTGATGTGCTTGAAGGATGTGGCTGGAAAGCCCCGAGCATGCCCAGCAGAGCGCCGTGAGGGGCCGAAGCCCAGAAGAGTGGCCTGAGCTTGGGAACCAGACTCAGAGGAAGAAGGCCTGGAGGGAGAGAGGGAAGCAGGGAGCCCCAGAGAGGGGAGGCGGCCCCCAGGCGAGAACTCAACAAGGTTCCCTCTGGATACGCGTACCCGGGACCTGGAGCACTAGGGGACTAGGACCGGGAGCGCCCGCCTGCGACCAGGCCCGGGAGCACGCACCTGCGACCAGGCAGACACAAGCCACTGCAGCTTCTTGTGCTTGTGGCAGCGCTTGAGCAGACAGTCCTCGTGAGTCCTGGGCTTGGGCTCCGCGCCGCAGGCGGCGTCCGGCAGCAGCAGTGCCCTGGCGGAAGGGCTGGTGCTTTTACAGGCCACGGACCTCTTCCGCCACCCCTTCCCGCAGGTTCGAGAGCACTGCCCAGGAAGAAAGGGGCAGAACCCCGCAAGGAGTCCGTCAGACCTAACCAGGGGTGGGGGGATCCCCCCGCAGGCCCTGCAAGTGTCCGAGAACCCAGCTCTGCCACCCGCCCGAGGGGGACCCGCGGTACCCCCATGCGACCCTGTCCCACTTACCTCTGCCCAGGGCCCGGTGCTCCAGGAGGGCGGGCAGCTCTGAGAGTGGCAGGTCTGTCGGCTGGAGGGCACGGGCTGCGGACACAGGCTGGCCGCCACCCGCTCCGACACGGAGTTGGCCCGTCGTGTGCACTGGACGGGCCGGCTCTGCGTGCCCCCACCGCATGTCCGGCTGCAGGAGCTCCAGTTCCCCACCGACCAACTGGGAGGAGACAAAGACAGCTCAGTGAGGGGCGCCACATCTCCCGCAGACACAGCAGGCTCACCTCACCAACAGCCCCCGGCACGGGGCCATTTCCAGTCGCTCTCCAAGCCTGCCGGGTCCCGCAGCTCCTCACCTCCGTGATGAACAGCCCTGTGCTCCTTCCTCCCTCCCCGGCTCCGTCACCTGCACTTGGAAATGACTCCCCTCCACACAGTGACCTGTTCTGCCCTCTGGCTTGTTTCTAGGTGGGAACGTTTACAGGTGTGCAAAAGGAAGGCCCCGTGTGTCCCCAACCCTGCAGCACGTGAAGCAAATTCCAGACATGGATGTGTTCCAGCGTACATCTCCGGAAGATGAGGCTTCTCTGGTTTTTAAAACAACCGTCAGGTCATGGTCCCGGCGTCCTGGGATCGAGTCCCACATCGGGCTCCTTGAGCCTGCTTCTCTCTCTGTCTCTGCCTGCCACTCTGTCTGCCTGTGCTCGCTCTCTCTCTCTCTCTCTCTGACAAATAAATAAATAAAATCTTTAAAAAAAAAAAAAAAACAAAAAACAAAAAAACAACCGTAATACCATCGTGATATCTAAGAAAATTAAACCTTAATGTCCTATTGCTTGTATTCTTATTGTTCTATTCATAGATTTCTTATTATATCACTTCCTACCATACTCTTCAGTATCGTATTGTTCACGACTACCACAATGTTCAGTGCTTCGTCCCCAGCTGGGTTGCGAACGTCCTGATTGGAGTTTGTCTGCTGGTTGGGAGCCCGGAATCCACAGAATCCGCTCTTCATGACCCTTAGCGGGTCTTTTTTCTCTTTGCTCTATAGGTTCTTTCTTTGTCCGTCTTTCTATTCCATTAATTGGTTCCAGAAATGACACGGCGCACCGTGCTGAGTCTCCACATCCCTTTCTGATGGTCACAGGAGCTGCCCAGGTACATCTCTGTGGTTTTGCTTCGCGTGTTCCTCTGTCCTCCGCATGTCCTATAACTTGGCAGCTGGCTCCAGGGGCTGGGTCACAGTTGGGTTCTATTATTTACATATATATTTCTTGTAGGATGACCTCGGCTGTGATAACTTCCAGCTGGAGGCCCATAACGTCTGGTTGTCCGTCTTTGAATTTATTAGAAGCTATAGAGGATATTCTCTCTCAAAGCGACCTTTTTTCTTTTCTGAGTGTGAGAGTATTTTTTGTTGACACGCATGTCAGCCTCTGATGGGGAGGGATGGACCCAGCTCAGCCAGAGGCACCACCGTTGGGTGTCAGACAAGCCTGAGATGGTCTACAAAGCACCCGCTGGATGTGTACAAACCCATCGCAGGAGGCCCTAAGGTGCACACTCTCGGGTGTGAGGTCCTGAGAGGCAGGAGGGGCAGAGTTGAAATGTGGCCCAGGCACGGGGGGTCCTGTGGTGAGAAGACCTTGGGCTCCTCCTAGTCTCCAAGAGGATGTGACAATTCTCACTCTTACTTGTCTTCCCATTCAGACTGTTCAAGCAAAAACTGGAGATTCTGCAGGTAACGTTGGGCCCCGCGGGGCTCCACCGCGCTGGTTGTGGAAAATCTGCTGTGACCGCCAAGGAGCAGCACGGTCTTCATGTCGCAGGCGGCGCGACAAGCCCATCCTGCAGTGAGGGGCACGGAGGGCCTGCCGCGCTTCTCCGGTGCACATTCCCACCCCGTGCCATGGGTCGTGATGAGGGACATCCTGGGACAGCAGCGCCCGGGAAACACCTGTGGGCCTGTCCCGGCTGGACCCACAAGGGGCTTCTGTCTGCCTAGCAGCCATCCCTGAGTGTGAATTAATCCAACAGTGATTTTCTCCCAAATCTTGGGGGTAAAAAAGGGGGTCTGGGAAGGTGCGCCACTTTGTCCTTTGGCTCTGTGACCCTCCCTCCCATGTGCCTGCTGCCCGTGAAAGTCACACTCTCGTCAAGGAGCAGCCAGGAAGGCCTGGTGGGGGTTTCACCCGACGCCGCTGAGAAGCAGCCCATGCGAATGAGAGGTCCATGAGGACCGAAGCAGGGGAGCCGACTTGTGCAGAGAGGGCCCCGAGCGGAAGGCAGAGAAGGCCCAGAGGACTGCTGGATCGCGCCTCTCCTCGCTTCTGCTGGGAGTCTCTCTCTGAGCACGTGTGTGCGCTGTTTTAAACAGAAGTGAGGGCGGGCAGTATATGCAACTCCTGAATTCGGGGCTTTACAATTTGGGTGTGGGGCCTGCTTAAAATAGAAAAACCCAACAAAACTAAATACATCTGAGAAACTATTAGAGCCAAGACGAGCCCAAGAAGACACAAGCAGGTGTGAGTGTCTTAGGTTCCTGAAACGGAGAAAGAACATTATGTAAAAACTAAGAAAACCAGAATAACCTGTGAACGTTAGTTAATAATGTATCAATGCTGGTTTATTAATTCTAACAAATTCCACCATGCTCATGTAAGATGCTAATAATGAGTCAGTTCAGTGTGTGCGGCGGGGAGGGCCTTGGGACTAGGTGACATGGGACTGTCTGCTCAGTTTTTCTAGAAACCGGAAACTCTTCTAAAAAATTAAGTCTATTAATTATTTTATGAGTTAATTGTATTTTCATATTCAAGTAATAAAGAGGAGGTTAAAAAAAATCAGTATCTAAAACACGCATTTTTCTTACACAGCGAAGCCTTCGTAAAGGTATTTCTGAGTTGGTGTGGACTGAGGTATGGGTCGGAGTCCCTGTGACTAAGGCAGAGCCGGGAGCGCCCGGGGACTGAGTTTTGGGAATGCAGACAGACGGGAAGGAGAGCTCCACGCCGCGGGAGGCCCCCGGGCATGAGGACGCTGCCCGAGTCTGGGTACGCTGTGCCTGCCACAGGTCTGAGCAGAGCACCCATACTTTCCCTCACGCTCTCAAAGGGGCCGGGACTCAAGCCGCTGCAGAGCTGATACCTGGCCTCTCGTGAAATCTGTGACCAGCGCGGTCATGAGGGCAGGGCGGGGCTGGCGGCGACGAAGGGGCCGTCCCCGCGCTGCGTCCCCGCCTGGCGCAGGGAGCTGGCTTAGGCTCCACATTTCTCCTGACGCTGGTCCAGGGAGCTCAGCCTGCTGCACACCGACGTTCCTCCTGGACGCAAACGACTGTGCCTCTAAGAAAACTGTAAAACGGTAACGCCACGTGTTAGCCATCTAAAAAGGAACTGCCGGCTCTGTAGGGACTGATCCAGATCAGCTGTGGAAACGGTCTCACTCTTCAGAGTCGAGGGGGTCAGTGATCTCTCGTTCGCCGTCAGCCACGGGCGAGACGCACCCTCGTCGGCGCGGTCCGTCCCGGCCTCGTGGCCGCGATGGTTCCTCCTCGGAGGCCTCGGGCGGCTCTTCCACTGTCCCCCCGTTTCCCACGTTTGGTCTCCCAACCCCGCAGAATTATACATTCTAATTCGCGTGTCCACACTGGCGTTGCAAGACATCTTGGCTGCTCTCGGGCGTTTCACACGAGCTCGTGAGTCTTGTCTCCACCATCGTGAGCTGTTCCGACTGGGTCCGTCCATTCTCTGCCTTTCTCTTAGCTGCGCGTCATTAGGAAATCCTCCCCAGCAAAGATCATCCACACGGCGTCTGGAAGCGCCAACTCTGTTTCGTTTCACAGGCAGAACTCTGGGAAGCGTCTTGATTTCAGCTCAGGAAAGAGTCAAACTCCCAGCGGCCTTGGGCTGGTGTCTGGCGGTTCCCGGAGCAGAAGCCAGACGTGCCTGCTCATGTTCCGGCGGCGGCACTCACCACGCTGGGCTCTGTGTCCCTGCAGTCCGCCAGCTCGAAGGAAGCAGGTGGCTGCTGTACCACCCGCGTCGGCCGGGCTTCCTGGGCAGGACCTGGAGGACTTGTACGTTCCCGTCGAGGGCTCCCTGTCCCGACACTCCCTGTCCCCATCTCCCGGCACTGCAGAAGGGAGTGGGGGTACTTAATGGCTGTCTCTCGCAGCCCAGGCAGGGTTTCCTGCAAATCCCATGTTCAGCCATCAGGGCCTCCTGTTGTCACCAGTCATCAGCTGTTGCTCAATGACATGACTTTCGCTTCTCCATTAGGAAAATAATTGTAACATTTTGGTTTTGATTATTGAAGGTTTCCTCTGAAAAGGCAAATCCCCAGCAAAGGTATTTGAAGCAGCACCCGGGCAGCCCTGGGTCACCACTGCCGCTCTGACGCCACGGCCACTGTGGCAGGGACCAGGGCTGCTGCCGAATTAAGGCTGAGTCCCAGCCAGGGCCGCCCAGGGGCTCTTGTGCGCTGGGAGACCAGAAGTCTCGCAGACAGCGTGTGACTGCTGACTTCATTTTAGAACTTAGTTCTTGTTTCTTTTTTCTGTCAGAAAGGGGAACACGCGGAGCAGTGGCTGGCAGCACCTGCCGGACGGCCGAGGCAAATGTGAGGCGCCCACGGCCGGATTTAGCTGCAGGTAGATGGGCCGTGAGCACGGGACACGGTGAAGAGGAGCATAAGCGATTCAGCTGTGACCACGGGGCGGCCAACCTGCTCTGGCCGGCTCGGCTCCTGGCAGTGCACCTGCCATGTTCCAGCAGGCCACGCTGAGTCCAGCCAGCCACTCTGACCTTCCCACAGCTCCGCCATGACCTCTGCCACCATAAGCGTGTGCACCCCCAAGCTCAGGCTTCAGGGCTCAGGGGTGAGGTGGCTTCTGCTGTGGTCTGACAGGATGGGGACTGTGTGACTTGGGGGTAGAGATGGGCATGTCTTCATGTGCAGGGAGTTCAAGGCCCACCCCACTTTTCTCCTAAAATGACACGTTTCAAAGACAACAATGTGCATCTGACGATACACAGATGTTGGCTTGAAAAATCTGCCTTTTTTCATAGGAAAAACATCAGCCTCAAGTTAAAGAGCACAGGTAGGCTGGACACCAAAGACACAAAAGTGGAGATCAGGAAGAACTGCCATCCCGAGCCCAGCCTGCAGGACGCCATGGGCCCCGAGTGCACCTGCCCCGTCTGCTGCTCTGGGGATTTGTGACAGTCTGTGCCAAGGCATTTCAACAGAATGCAAAGGTGCCTGCTACTCTGACAGGATCAGAACCAGGCCTCCAGCTCTGCAGGATCTGATGATCCTGGTGTCGCTGTAGCCAGAGTCGCCACTTGTGTTCTGCTCACACTCCAGCGTCCAGAGCGATGCGCTCATCCCCACTACATCCAGGCTGGAGGACTGAGTCCATCAGAAATGACGGCAGCAGGCCCGACACGCGTCACTGCTCTGCTACCGTCACGGTCTCTGTGCAGCAGGTCCTGGACGCAGCCTTCCAGTGGCAGCGCTCACTGCCAATCCTCCTTCTGGTTTCCACGGCAGACGGGGAAGAAGAGGCTGAGCACTGGAGCTGGGGAGGACCCAGCAGCCACAGGTCTGGGGAACCTGAGCCCCAAGGAGCAAGGGCAGCCGCTGATGCATCTGCAAAGGCCACAGGGAGGCGTGGGGGCCCCTGGGATACTCTCTGCTCAGAGTAAGAGCATCTTTTCCATCTCAGATTTCTCCCTGGGGCGCCTCCCTCCTGCCCTCCTCCATGCCAGCTGCCTCGATGACAAGCACTTCGGCACGGAGAGGCGCGTTGGGGCGGCTGGTGACTACGGACAGAGGCGCGTTGGGGCGGCTGGTGACTACGGACAGAGGTACGTTGGGGTGGCTGGTGACTCCGGACAGCAGACAAACCAGCAGTCTACAGCAGACTGCACACTCACAGAACAGGGGGTCCGCCCTCCACTTGACTTGGTCCAACATCCCGAATCCTCCTGCCTGGAGTGTGAGCGAAGGGGCTGACAGGACCTTGGACAGTGGCCCAGCCTGCGCTAAGACAGAGGGTCCTAAACCTCAGCCGGCTTGTGAGGTTCTCCAACACCTCTGTGTTCCCGGTCTCTCCTCTGTTCCACAGGAACCACATATCAGGGGTGGGAGCCAGGAATGTGGATTTTTACCAAGCCCTTCCTTTCCTAACCTGGTGGCCTGGGTGACCAGCGGGGTTAGAAACACGACTCTAAGAAATGCAACCCCCGGCTCTTCTTCAGGACAGTTCAGGGCACTGGCTCCAGAGTTCAACACTGCCCCCCTCCCTGCATTCCTGGGGACTCATGTCACTACTGCACTATGAAGAGATTTAGGATGCGCCCACAGAACCCGGGGCTGAAGAGCCTGGTGAATGGATTCTTTGCAGGTACTTTCATTCCCTAACACTGACGAGATAGAAGAGCTGCCCAGGTTCCCCTGGGGACCAGTGCCCTGGCTCAGTGGAGGGCTCCTGCTTTGTCAGATGGGGCCGTACAGCAGGCTCCAGCCCCAGACCCACGGCTGGGCTGCTGCGGGTACAGTGTCATGCCAGCTTAGGCTCCTTCCCCAAGGAAGACCATCCCAGAGCCAATATTTGAGGAGCTGGGATGAACGGCTTCCGACCTTGAGACGAAGAGCTCTGAGAAGTAAAGGAACAGAGCCCAGTCCCGCTCCCTGCCAGGCTCCCAGACACCCACCCGGAGGGGTGCGGACCCGTCCCTGTCCTAGCACAGCTCCATGAGGCACGGTCTTGCAAACTCACATTTTGCTTGGACAAGGCAGGCTGTGATCATGGATCTATTCCTAACTGGGTACCCCAGCTGGTTCTCTGCTGGGCAGGGCCAATGTCACCTCCTACATCACATGCCTCGGATCTGCCGCCCGGAGGACAAAGCGGCTGGATACTCCAGGGTGAGTCTCTGTCCCGGAGGCTCTGTTTATCGGTTCTACTCCTCTCTGGACACCAGCCATGCTGTCTGCACAGGCTCCTCGCCGCCTCCCAGCCGCTGCCAACCTCAGGAAATTTCCCTCTTGTACCTGCTCTGAATGGACCCGTCAGACTCATCAGGCCTTTCCGTTCTCTTGGCAGAAGAACCCGGCCCCTGCCCACACCGTGTCGCATGCCAGCCAAGTGTCTGCCCTGAGTTGTCAGCGTCCTTCTGCTACCGTCCGGTGCCATAGGAGTGCATGTGGGACCAGCCGCGCCGGCACACGCAGTCTGCTGCTGTCGGCGGAACTTGTTATTGGAATTAAGAAATACCATTAAATTTGGTGTTGCTCGATGAAACGTGAATGCGGAAGCTGAGAAGCTTATTTCTAAGAAAACTGAGTAGAACGTCTGGAATGACTCAGTAGAGACCATTTAAACAGAGCTTAGCCGAGCCTGAGGACAAAGCGAAATATGGAGAGAATAAAAAAATATAAAATGATTCTGCACTCGGATGAGGGGGGCACGTTTCACTCTTCTCTTCAAAACAAACCCAAATTGGACAGTGTCAGTAACAGGCACGTGATTGCAAATAATCAACTTGGACCTTCCCTAGGCAGTCCTCCTCCTAGGGATCCTTTGGCCATAGCTAAAAGAATCTGAAGGTGGATGCATGTTTTCATAGCTTAAGTGCAAATAAAGGTTCAGTGTGTGTGTGTGTGTGTGTGTGTGTGTGTGTGTGTATTTTTAAGTGATTTTCCCCTGGCTCTACTCTTTTCAGCAGTGGGACAGATAAAAGCTCCTCTTCTGTCTGGTGAGAGCCCCTGAATCCTGCCTAGGGAGCCCCTCGCCCACACAAACCCCTGCTCACAGAGCATCTCCTGGTGATAAGAGATAGGAACCTAGAGCCAGCCGTGCTACCTCAGCCCCTGCTGTCCTGTGTGCCCATTTCAGGCAGGGGAACCCTTCTGGCTTCCTCCCTCCAGCTCCTCCCCTGTCTCACCGGATCCGCTTCTGATTGCCCAGCAAAGCTGCTGCCTCTGGTCCATGTGGCTGAATCCGGGTTTGTGCTGGTTCATTTTATGTGCCACTAGGCTGGGCCATGCAGCCCAGATATTTGGTCACACGCTATTCTAGATGACTCTGTGAGGATCTGTTTTAGACAATGTTAACACTGAAGTCAGTAGACTTTTAATCAGCAGCAGATTGTCCTCCACGGTGTGGGTGGGCCTCGCCCGGTCAGTTAAAGACACGCACGTTTATCTCGTTATGTTACCTGTACGTGATTCTCGGACGTGAGTGGAAGTGGCGTGATAGAGGGATCGTGATACTGAAAGTTCGCCATTTTGGGATATTCACGATTATGAGAATTCTTGAGATAGTTCAGAATTACTTTCTAAAATCAAGGGTGGGTGAGGGATGAAGGAATATGGAAAAAATGTCCCCAAGGAGCGGTGACTGGGGACTGGATAATCTATTCACCATCTGAAGAAAGGCAAGTGGACGCGACCTCAGTTACATAAACTAAACTAGAGATGGCCCTGGACAGGTCTTCGTCTCAGCTGAGAACAGAACAGAAGTTAAGACCTCCGAGGGAAGAGTGTGGCCATCAGGAGCCACAGCGTGGAGGCTGATAAGGGACGAGAAGCTATTGCGAGTCCCCTCCCCAAACCCTATCTTCCAGAAGGAGAGGGAGGTGGATCCCCGCAGAAGTCCCGAGAGTCACCACCAACACCCGCTGAGTCATGGGAGAAGGAGGACCGTCGGGCCCCACAAGCTGCTCTTGGAAAACCCCAAACGGGGGTGGTTTGTGTCCCACCTTTTTCAGAGAATGCGCGCGTGAGGCCACCCACCACGCTTAGACGTGTCGGCCGCTGGCGAGGACGTTATACAATTTAGGTAAAAGCCAGATGTATTGATATAAGCTTGCCTGTTTATTGACCTTAAATCTCATTTACTTCTTTCTTTAGAGAAACTCTCTTATCCTGAAGGTGTGCCCCTTTCCTAATTGAGGGAGGAGAATAAAACATGTCATCCAGATTGCTGAGAAGACAGATGTACGAATACATCCGCCATCCAAATCCCCTTACGAGACGCCTGCATACCTACGGGAGGGGCTCTCTGGGCCGTGGCCAGGTTCGGGGCAGCATTGTCTATCAGGAAGCTGATTTGGCTAGGAAGACGTTATCTAGCCCCGCAGCTGGCCGACAACAGGCCAAAGGGCCAGATGGCGAATGTTCTCGGCTTGTGGGCCACAGGGTCTCCATTGTCACAATTCAAGCAAGCCACAGCAGGGATACAGCAGCTGGACAACTGGGAAGCACGTGGGTGTACCCGTGGCTCCCCCCCAACCTCACTGACGGTCATCAGACAGCCGGCGGCACTGGGCCGGCGGGCCAGACTTTGCAGAGCCCAGGCTTAAATTCAATTACAAATACCATGATTGAACCTGTGTGTAGACCCAGGAAGCAGCGGGCATTTTTATGGTAGCCAGGATGCTCTTAGAAGGCGGATGCCCTGAGTGTGGCCAGAGCAGATGACGGGCACACACGGCCCCCTTGTGGGAGACAGATGTTGGCCATAACACAGCACTTCCCAAAGCAACACACCCTGCACGTTCACTCTCGAAGCTCTAGCCAAATACTGGGGAATCTGTACGAGACCATGAGGCCTGCTCAGACCGAAGCGGGCGGCTGCACCCAGGAAACAGGAGGAACCTGCAAGCTGGGAGTCTGACGAGTCAAAGCCAGGCTGCAGCCCTGAGCTGCTGAGAGCTACGGATTCCTGTGGGCCAGGACCAGAAGCAGCGAGTCCAGCTCCCCGGCCCGGCTCTCACCGTCCTGCCCGCTCTGGGCCCCGCGCTATCCTTGGTGTTTACGCTGGTCCATCCATTCACACACACACTGGCATTAATGTTGCCGGCGAAATTCTCATCTTACAGATGAGGAAATCGAGGCCCAGGGACAGAGAGAGGCTTTGTGGCAGCCCCTACGGCTCTGGATGGTCAAGGTCATGCAGCTGGCGTGCAGCTGGCGTGCAGCAGGGCCAGGGGTAACAGCCTGTGAGCCTGCATTCTTACCCACGCTGCTGCGTGCTGCTCCCAGAACAGAACTGGAGATTCTGATGGGAGGCCATTCTCCAAAGTGACCCGGCCCTAAGAGGTCCCAGGAACCATGCAGGCAGTTACGCATTTGCTGGCCATGACCTATTTCAGTTGCAAATGGTGGGACATGTGTCTATTTCGTCATCACAGATGCGAGCTTGCTCCCCTAGCTTTGTCCCAAGCCCAAAAAACCTATAGTCAGACAATGAATCCAAAGAAAATTCCTATTCTTTCTTCTCATAGCTAAGTGTGCACACAGGGCAGTATTTGGAAAAGTCCTTAATGATTCGGTATTGAATCGGTGTCCACATACTTAAGGCTGAGCTCTTTCCAAACAGTTTTTCCTTCCGTGTCGCAATGTCAGGTTTCCTATAACACCTGAAAGATCTCTCCCTGCCTCTCAAGAGAACCTTTTCGGTAGTCTCTGGGAAACCTGTGTATCGCACATAAACTTAACTATTCATCAACTGGCCTGGGTTCATTGTTCTTTCTTTTAAACATGAATGACCTTCCCAGAGGAGAAGGTTTAATTCATACGTTGAGGTGCAAAGTGGGACGTAAATCACGGAAGAGTCACCAGCTGCTGCATTCCGACTCCCTTTTTCTGGATTCCTGTTTCTGGGGAAGGGGCATTGGTTCTCCCTCTGTTACAGAAGGTGAACTCTCTCCGCTGTGGCTTCTTCCTTTCCTGAGAAGGATTTAAACTGATGGCCTCATTCCTCCGACAGTTTCAGGGTTTTCAGGTATTTCTGCTTCAGGGTTTCTTAGATGCTGACTCCTAGATAAATACTCCGGAATGATCTTCTCCAGACTCATGAGTCAATTTTCTAAGAATGCTTTCCAGGTGGCCTCGTCCAGAGTCTGGGCCTGGATGGCAGCCACCCAGCCCACAAGGTCTGGGCTGGGGGCCTCGATCAGCGAGGGCTGGCGACAGAGGGTTTCTGTACGGAGTTGCCGGAGACCGTCACCCGGGGGCTTTAAGAGAGAAAGCGAAGACGCAGATGGAACCCATGTTTGACAGAGGTGGAGCCGGCGAGCAAACCAATGCCTGGGATGCGATCTGTATCCTGCACAGAGCCTCTGGCACAGTCTTTGCTGTCAGCGGAGATAATAAGAACACTGAGGTCACACGGTGACGTCAGGTCCATGAGCTGTCCTCATGGGTCTCTGAGGGCTTAGCCCATGAAATTGAAATAAAACCGGTCATCTCATTTCCTGGCTTCTTGTAGTTTAATTTATGAAAGCAGTGATGACAGCTGTATGGTGGGAAATAGGAGGTCTAAACCTGAAGAGAGGGGTCGAGGCAAGCGTTCAAAAGTGGAGAGAAATGATGGCCGACAAATTCTGCAGCTTCCACAAAATGACGGCAAGATGGGATTTTTTGCAATGATTGCTAGGAGTCCCTACATTTTATCTGCTAACTGTCAAACGGCTCCCACACGGAGGTCCAGGGGTGAAAGCAGCACAGGCTGCGGACGAGTTTCCTGGCCAGGAGATGCCGCAGGCAGGTGCCCACCAGAAACACCAGAAACACAGGGTCAACACTGGATGGATGAACAAGGTCAGATCAATCTCATTTTCTGCAGGGAAGATTTCTCAATGTGGCACCTTAAGATTAATAGGATCCAGGAAATGAAAGCACAGAGTATGGAGAATAATACTCACGTAGACTCGTGTCTCCCACCCCTGGGAAGCCCCTTCTCCAGTTGCATTCACTCTTCCTCAAAACCCGTGCAGATCGGTCTCCTTTTCTTATCAAGTCTTAGGAACCCACTGATGGCGTTTTATCCCCATCAGGGAGGTCTTATATGTTAACAAATACTGCAAGCTTGTTACACATTAAAAAAATAATAATAATTAAATAATATCGGTACCTGTTAGGATAGTTAGTTAATTAAATAATTATTTGGTCAAATACCGTTATGTCTTTGGAGTCAACATCCTGGTGTAAAGCTGCAGATACTACTCACAAAGCTTATCAGATGATTCGTGTTGTAAATGTCATATTGATCTACTGCTCTTAGAAACACTGGAAGGTGAGCAGGGATGTGCACACCACAATCTCATTAATGACATTTACTGTATTATAATTGATATAACTTATTAGTCTACATCACAGAAGATCCTAGCGATCTGACGGTACTTACATCATGTACAGGGACATGAGAAAATGCTGTACTGTGTGTCTGAATGCACTCACAAAAGTTCAGGACTTTTACAGTGAGTCAGGATAGAGGGAAGCCCCTATTTAAAGAGCACATTTTCTAGCTCGGCTGTTTTAGTTGACTCAGATTGGAACAGCGGCCAACCAGTATAGCATTTCTGATCATTCATCCTAAATACCATATGCGGAGCAGAGAAACGCTGTCTGGGTAGTTCGGACAGCCCTGTGATGTCTTTCCTTAACTGCCCATGTGATGTAAAGTCTATACACATACAAGCAGCTGTGAGAGAACTGCATTAGCATTCAGGCACACGGGAGAGAAATCTGTGGGAAATTCAACTCTGTGAACTAAATAAAAGGGTCTCCAATGGAAGAACCAGTGAAGGCGTCTGAAAATATGGAAAAAAGGCTTCATGTGTGGCTCCTCACATAGCATGAAATGACATTGGATGGTCTTCAAAATCTTACTGTCCTAGAGAAACCATTATGTGTCCCAAGCCCAAAAAACCTATAGTCAGACAATGAATCTGATGCCCAAATCTCTCTAGTCTGTGTAGTTCCAGTGCTAAGGACAGCTAAGCGTCACTGAGATAGATGCGTCATCTGTATTACTGCATTAAATCTCACAGGAAATCTGCACGGGAGGTACAGTGATTATGCCCATTTCAGAGATGGGAAGCTGGAGGGCTGGACACTGAGGAACACACTCATGGATCTGCAGGAGCATGGGATACAGCCAGGATTTCAGGCAGGTAGCCTGGTCCTAGCATCTGTGCTCTGGCCCCTGTGAGGCCCACCACTCTGAGGCTACCTGGAGGCATGTCACAGATGTGGGTTACAATGGGTCACAGTGGCCCTAGGACTGTGTGGGGCATTGCCAACACTTTTTTTTTTTTTTTTAAAGATTTGTTTATTTATTTATTTGACAGAGATCCCAAGTAGGCAGTGAGAGAGGGGGAATCAGACTCCCTGCCAAACAGAGAGCCCGATGTGGGGCTCCATCCCAGGACCCTGGGATCATGACCTGAGCTGAAGGCTGAGGCTTTAACCCACTGAGCCACCCAGGCGCCCCAGGAATTGCCAGTTCTGGAGGAACACTCCACGGGCACCAGCCTCTGCAGTTGTCCGCACTGTCTGGGGGACAATTCACGCTGTGGTGGATCAACTGAGCAGATTCCGAGTGAATGTCTTTGGTCACCACAGATGGGCCACATAATTATTTGATGGGCGTGGACCACTCTTCAGTAGCTTGATAAAGAAAGCACTTATTTCTGACACTCTTTTTTTTTTTTTTAATTTAAAAATCACGGCGGGCATTTTGGGAAAGGAGGTGCGAATGACGCCGCACGGAGACCCCTTTACCAAAGCCGGATACACGGTCGAGGAGCTCTGACCTGTCAAAAGAGCCCAAACAGAAAGACGAATCACGCCATAAGCTATCTACACTTGTTCCAGAAGGCACTTGGGGGGAAAATGGACTAGAGGAGCAAGGCCAGGACGATGGAGACCAGCTTCACTCTGGGTGATAAAAGACTCGTCTGGAAATGCCCTGCTTCCAGCGGAGCTGGGGAGAAGGGAATCTTAGTGGAGCCTAGTCGAGATCATAGAGGAACCCATCCGACAAGAGGTCCATGGGAAAAAGATAGCACTCAAAGAAAAGATTAAGAAGATAAAAATATTGTGAAAGAAGACTCACTGTATCGAAGAGAATTCTGCGAAATAGCCTAACTCTGTCAGGAACCCTAAGAGAGAAAGAATTGTATGAAGGAAGACCTCAAGGAAAAGCTGAGACGACAGGATGACATTACAGGGAGCAAGAGGAGAAGCACCAGGAAGATGTTCCAAGGTGAACAAGGGGTAAGGCGATCTGTGGTTTAAGGATCCTTCTTGAAAAGTCTCCTGGAGATACACTCCTGCTGGCCAGGGAAACATTTAAACTACTCACCTGAAGAATGAGAAAGTTAGGGGTGCAGGGACTGGCAAGGCCACTGTTCCCACTTAAGTAGACCAGTAAGATTGTAACACAGAATGAACACGTCCTCTCTATTGAAGGAATAGACTCCATGGTATGAAAACCATAATAAAATTAAAACGAAGTCAAAGCTAGACAATTTAACAAAGATTGGGGCCTGAGCCAAAGTCTGATGAGTAGGAAACAAAAGAAGTAGAAATAAACCAATGGCCTTACCTTGTCCAACAACAGTCTTACAGTTCTAGTTTGCTTTGGGACATTGATAAAAAAGGAGCAGGGGCAGGGGGAGGGGCAGGGGGAGGACGAGGAGGGAGTGGCTAAAGCAGATCATTTTAAGTCGCACGGGTAACTATACTGGGATTTGAAAAAGGTTGTGGGTTTCCTAAAAAAACGTAGAGGCGAACTAGGGAAGACCATTAATCCAAAGTCAGCAAACAGTAGGGAGCTATTTAAAAACCACAAATAGGAAGCCACCACAGATGGAAGAACTGATAGAAGACATATGTACTGAGAGATCCCTCACCAACCCACAAACCACTCTCTGGAAATGTGCACGGATTATAAAAGCAAACTACCGAATTAAGGCAGTCGCACACTCCAACGCAGGGACTGATGGGGTCAGGGCAGGAACGCTGCCCGGAGCCATCAATCACTCATCGCAGGTGTCGAATGACAGGTGCTTTCCTTCTCTTCACCCTTTTAATGCCCCAAGAGCTCACTTGCCCGAATCACGGGCACACGTCCCAGTTCAATGTGTTCCAGTGACTTGGGGGCTGACACTAAGGCCGTTACACACACACTCAGAGCCTTCAGAGCACATTCAGTGGTGTCTGTGCTGCCTCTCGGCTCCCGAGAGTTTCCATCTTTGACCTGTAAAGCTCGTGGACCTGCGTGTGTAGAAAGGTCTGAGGTCCAGATCAACGGACTAGTCCCCGAGGACTCTGCAGCTCTGTATCCTGGGGTGCGTGGGGTGGGGATAGGGAACAGGACTCCACCTGTGCTCTGCTCAGAACCTCACACACTCTCAAAACCAGATTCATTAGTGTTGTTTCTTTTTTCTCCTTAAGATCTGTAATTTTAGAGAGAGAGAGAGACAGAGACAGAGAGACAAAGGCACAGGGAGGAGGGGCAGAGAGAGAAGGAGAGACTCGAGCAGATCTCACGCTCCGTGCAGAGCCCGACTCCAGGTTCACTCTCATGACCCTCAGCCGAAATCAAGAGTTGGACCCTCACCCAGCTGAGCCACCCAGGTGCCCCCATTAATGCCTTTCCTTAAAACCTTTCCAAGTCTGTTGTAAAACTGTTATTTCAGGAAGAAAAGGAATTCACCAAAATTCAGTAACTGAGAAAATACAAACTTGAGAAATTTCATAATCTGATGAATCTGAATGGAAGGGGCAACTTCTACCAGACGGAGAGCTGACAATGTGGACACCTTCCAATAAGATCGGGAAAAGGACTGATGCGTTGTACTTTTATTCTAGAAGCACATGCTTTTGCAGTTAAACTGGGGTAGGTAGACAAGAGGTATAGACATTAGAAAATGAAGCCAAAATTATCATTATTGGTTTATGATATTAAAAATATAAGATTACTGATTGAAAAAAATGGAAAATACAAAATTTAGTGTCTGGTGACAAAATTAGTGTGACTTTATAAAATCATAACTTAAGTATAATGGAATAAAGATTTTATTCATAGCAGTAATAAAAATATGGAATATTCAGGGAAATATAAATGTTCAGTCACTTAAGTAAATAAATCTATGACCTTTCCCCAAAGAACCTAATGACCAAAACTGAGTAACAAAGAAAAAAAAAATTGGTTCTCAGTAGGTGACTTCCGTTATGTTAAAGATTTTAATTTTGTCTAAATTACTCTACTAATGCAATGGAACTCTAATCAAAATTTCAGAAGGATTCTTTTTTTTTCCTTAAATTTTTAAACTTGGCAACCTAAATATAAAGCTCATATGGATCAAAATATATTCAAGAAGACCCAGAAAAATTCTAAAAAAAACAAAACAAAAAACAAACCCCACATGGTTCATTAAATGCTAGTCATCAAACAGTGAGATTCTGAAATAGAAAAGTAACCTGGAAAGGGAGGTTACGGCCCGGAGGCAACTCCGTCTATGGGCTAACTGGAAAGGAGCCGGCCTTCCAAATCAGTGCACAGGAGACGCGTTTTTCACTAAGTGGCGTTGGGGTCGATCGCTGGGCTGTGGAAGAAAAGCTGTGGGACGTGGACTTCGTTCTTTCTGCCAAAATACATCCCATTTTCATCAAGGTCAAATATTTGATGTAACCAAAATGTCTGAAGGGAATATGAGTAAATATTTTATAATACTAGTGTATAGAAAACCTTCAAGTTATATTATATCAACAAGAAGCTATGGAAAGTAAATAAATCTCCATTGCATAGTAATCTAAAAATTATGTAATAATAACAAAAATGTGCCTAAGAAGGCACTCAACAAATTTCCATAGGGTTATCCCGAGAGCCAGGATGATGTGTTGAGTGACCAGTGTTCCCCCCACATCCTCGGAGGGCAGGACACGGCTGCACAGAGGGACACAGGATCAGCTGGGATTGCCCTGAGCACACTGGGATGTCCCATGACCCTTCTTATGGGACTTTTGTTTTCTTTAGTCCATATACACAGGTAGACACACACACACAGAGACGTATGTATGAACACACATGAGTTAACATCTATTAACACGCTATTTGCTTTGATCACACGTAGTTTCCTAACAGGCACACATGTGTGCACACACAAGGAGAAGAACCAAGTACACGTAAGAGGTGTCAAATATACATTCATACTGATTCGTTTACATTCGAAACGTACACGACTCTGATGGGCGGCTACGGCGTGCCTGTGCTGGGCCCCTCCCCGCGCGACCTCCCGTGGCCGTCTGTCGGAGGGACCACGTCTCTCCTGTGGACAGTGACAGTACTGACTGGAGTTCTGTGAGCGTCACGTGCATCGAGCCCTCATTTTAGCAGGGGTGAGTCCGTCAGTGTCACCACCACCACGGCTGGGGTGGACCCAGGTGTGTAGGGCCTGGAGCGTCCAGGATTTAGGCCACTCTCCGCTGAAAGCAGTGAAAACAAAGCTGGGAGCCTGAAGGAGAGGCGCCTGTGTGTGCTCTGGAGGCTCCGTGTCCCCCCCATCACCGACACCCCTGCACGGACACAGCCGTGTGCTCTGGAAGCTCGACTTCTCAGAGTCACTGCTGAGGGCCCGAGGGCGCCGATCACTGGCGATGAAAGAAACCGCTGTGTGAGCATTTTCTATCGTGATTCAGTTGATCTTCCTTTCGCACACGGAAAGCGAAGTCAGGATGACCCAGCCCTCCGGTGGCCTGGGCCTGAGGGAAAGCCCCAGAGATGGGCCAATCCTACATCATTCGAGGCACATTGCTCACCCTACGGGTAATTTGTTTTCCTCTCTGCTCAACACAAAACGGATTTAACCCTGGACTTGTGTAAAGATTTCCAATGAATTTCCTCTGTATTTCTACTGCCTTTATGTGGACTTGTTCCTTCTAGTTATTACAGTGAATGCACCAGTAGGGCACATGTTTTGGGGACCTTCGGACTACTGTGCTGTCACTTCAAGCATCAACAAGAGAGGTCTTTGGTAACACGCTGTGGACTGAGGACAGAGGACTGGCTGTGTTCCCCAGTTTTGAAGGAGGCCAAGGAGGAAGCTTCGGCTGGAGACGTGTCTCCAGAAGACCAGGAGAGCTGTGGGGGTGGAAGGCTGAGACCCCAGCCCATCCCCTTCCCCACCGTGCTGGAGGGCTGGACGCACCTGCCACCTCCCCCCACCCGCCAACATGCACAAGTCTGACGACAGGACCCTTTCCTGGAGAAACTGATGGTCCCAGCGCAAAGACACCGATGGTGACAGAGCAGCTGATGAACCTGTCTCAGCACTGGGAGTGTCTACTGCACGTCTCGGGGTCTCGGTCTCTACGTGCCTGGGAAATGAGGATTATGCGGAACCGGCGGAGGACAACAGCAGGACACAGGGAACCACCCCCTCGCTGCTGGAAGAAAGGGATATGGAGGGAATAATCTGTGCGGAGGGGCAGAGAGAGAAACAAAGGAAACATGAAAGAAACAAAGAGAAAGATAGTTCGGTCTTGCAGTGTGAGGTGCCCTGGACACCCTGCACCCCTGCTCACACCACTCCCCCTCTTCCTCCTTGTTCTTGGTTCTCATCACCTTCTAGAATGTTCCATCCTTTAAAACAATATATTTTGTTTATTGTTGACTGTGTCTCTACCCAGATGAGCTCCCCCAACAGGGACTCTTTTGAGTCACGAACGAATCCCCAGTGTCTGGCACATAGCAGACGCTCCAATTAGTATATTGGTGAAAGGAATCGATGATTTTATATCCCTTGGGGTTTATGTAAAGAAATCTAATCGGGCAAACTTCAAGCCATTATTAACTCCTAGAAAATATAAAGTTCTCACATACAAAAGGACAGAGTATCAAGGTGACACCGAGTCGCTGGGCTTTGTTAAGCAGGACGCAATGACCGGCGGATGGGCCGGAGCTCGGGAGGCTCTCGCTGCGCCGTGGTCCGGGCGGAATCCCACTGGGAGCGGAGGGACTGCCGACAGCACGAGAGGCTTCCTTCTTTCTGGCTCGACTTTTGCTAAGCCTCGTGGTTTGTTTCTCAAGCTGCGTGTGGGGCAGACGCGGGGTCTGGTCAGGACTGAGGCTCAGGGCGTGTGACTCGCTGGGCCTGGCTCGGGCACCGGCTACTCTGAAAGCTCATGGGGCGGCGTGAGCCATGCTGCCCTGTGCGTGTGGACACGGGAGACACCGCCGCAAACACGCGCCTCCGGGTGAGGCTGAAAGACGGGCTTGAATGACTGACTCTGAACCCAAACTGCTCCTCCCCTGGGCTCTCCCCCCACCCCCAAAAGTACAGCGGGGGACACAAGCCCAGCCTGAAATGACAAACTGTCCTCCATGTCTGTCCACCGAACAAAGCCCCGGTTCTTTGGTCATTAAAGCTGTGTCTCTCGAAACACAGAACTTAATGATGGTTTGGCTTGGAACACCAACCGAGGACACGCTCCTCCAACGGTCCGAGGAGTGCACGTGAATGGGACCGAGACACTCTGTGCGGGGCAGAGCCACCTGCCTCCAGGAGCCTCGAGAACACCACGGTGCTGGACACAAGGATCCCCCAGGACGCCATTGAGTGGCCTCCAGCAGCCGGCACTGCGGCCTCCCGGGCCGAGCTGCAAACCATCACTAGGTCGCTCACACTAGGTATCCGGACTTGGAAAAGAAAGCACACCTTTCAACACTAGAGAACAACTAAGTCCTGTCACATGGGGACCAAGCCCAAAGTCACCCGAGAACACAGGCACAGGGTCGGCCCCTTTCTGAAATGGAGCTGGCCTTTCCCCGTTTCACGGATCAGCCGTCAGCTGCCAAGCACCGGCCTTGTGCTCTGCAGCCCCGGGCAACCGAACGCCGGACCTTCGGGGCTGGGCCGCGCTTGGATACATGTATTTTTCCTGGCGAATCACTGAATTGAGATGAATTATAACCTGTTTGGTTTCTTTACTTTTCATCCTAATCCTGGTTAAGCCAACTATGCCCGCCACGTCTGCACGCATGCCCAGGCTGATGGCGCCGGCGTAGGGCCTGCAGGCCGCTCGGGCCTCGTCCGGGGGTCGGGGACGCACATCCCTGGTGCGGTCACTGTCCCACCGAGCGCTCTCCTTCCCCTGCCAGCACCTCCCCTCAGACTCCCAGGACCTGACCTCTTTCACAACCAAAACACAAATAATGAGTAAGGTCCCTGCAGGCCACCGCGTCGTAAGCCACGTCCCTCTGTGGGCCCAGGGTGACCCCCACAGGTGCCTGCCGTGGCCGCTCCCTCCAACCTCCCCGGCGGACAGTCTGCAAACATGCATACCACGCTGACCCAGCGCTGATGTGAACATGAGAGAAGTGGCTAGGAACCCTCCTTGGGCTTCACGGCCATTTACCACCGCAGTCCTGTCCCTCTGCTGTTCTTGGTGGCAAGACTTCTGCAGAGAGGTGCTGGAGCCCACCGCTCTGCTCTCACCCTTGTCCCTCTGCCTCCCATCTCTCTCACGCCTTTGTCCCCAGGTTCCCTAGAGGTGGGTCACATGGGACCAATGCTCAAACCTTCCCAAGTTTTAATAACCCCCGAGGCACAGACTACAAACTCCCCAGCCTGGCCTCCAAGGCTGTGCACATCTAGATCCCTGCCGGTCCCCTCCTGGTCATAGCCCCTGGCTCCCTTTGGCCAAGGCCAGCCAGTCTTCCCAGCCCTCTGCCGACAGCCAGTCTACCTCTGCCTCAAGGCCTTTGCCCTCGCCCTCGTCTTGGTCCCTCCATGCCACAGGGTACCCAGTCTAAGAGCTCAGAGAAGTCTGCTGTCATCCTCTACGGGAAGTAATGCATACTTCGCAGACCTGCCATGCTCTGAGTTAGTGTGCACACATCCACATCAAAACGCGCTCATCCGTCCCCGGGTGTCCACTGATGGCCTGGCCCCGTGAGGCCCATGGATCAGGGCCCAGGCACAAGCCATCTAGAAGGGTGGCACGTACGAGGTCGTCATGCAAGGGATCTGACAGGTAACTGAATAGACATTCAGACGTA
This sequence comes from Mustela lutreola, assembly GCF_030435805.1. Taxonomy (NCBI): domain Eukaryota; kingdom Metazoa; phylum Chordata; class Mammalia; order Carnivora; family Mustelidae; genus Mustela; species Mustela lutreola. The sequence goes on along the minus strand of NC_081294.1, from coordinate 3,787,247 downwards.
TGTGACGTCTCTCAGACTGAACGTTGCTGTGAAGGGTGAAGGGGTGTGACTTCTTCCTGCGACAGTGGGCAGATGCTCACCGTCCCATGGCCACTGAGCTCACTAATGACATCTGGAGACAGTCTAAAGGTACATTTCAGCCCCACTCAGCTTTAGAAAGTCGCAAAGTCTAATTAAGTAACATATTAATGATTTCATGTCATCGTAGGTGAAAGCACGCTTGACTTGCTTGTCCAGGATCAGAACCAAAGCACTATCCACGGGATCCCCGAATTCAACAATGTTTTCTTCTAAGGTCAATGTTACTTAACATGAGGCCTCCGTACCTCGAAAGCACAAGTGGCACTAAAAGTTGTTCTTACTGAACCCAGGGTTCATGGAGTGGTTTTCTTCTCTTTTTTATATTACTACAGTTTATTGTGTTTTATTTTATTTCTGGCAAGGAAAAAAGCAAAATTGGGCTAGTGGCCTTTCTTGGGGGGGCAAAGGGGAGAGAGTGCTGTGTTTCTAGGTGCTGGTCCTGTCTCTGGGGCTCCACTCTGTTAGCTGACCTCACTCCAGGTGCAAGTGGCCCACAGTGCTGTTGGGGAGTCCTTTCCTGAGCTGGGGGCCCACTTCCCCAGACCCCGTCCTGGGGTGCTTCCGCCCAGTCTGGCTCCTGACCCAGGGATTCCTAATACTCCCAAACGATGCATCCAGAACATTCCAAGATAGGGCACCATCCATGCGTGGATGTACCCAAGTTTAGGCTCTGCCACCGTTCACTCAACTTTTTCCAGAAATCATCTATCTGTAAGGGTTTTATGAAAATTGTGTGTGAGTAATCCTGGGTGTTTTTTAAGTTAGACTCATTTATTCGGCTGTCTACTTGTTTTTATCAGAAGCACATAGTGTGAAGAAAAAGAAAACACAGACCTTTGGGCAAGAGTGCGGATAAAAGAGAATAAACAGGATCCTCCAAATTCACAAGGAATCAGCAGAAACATGAAACAACACGATGCAAAGAAAATGTACAGCAGACGGAAGACACTCAAGAAACTGGAGCCAAACTCCAAAAATGGGAGCCATTACAGCTCGTAAAAGCGACCAAGCATGTGTGTGAGAAGATATGTTTTTTGTTTGTTTGTTTGTTTGTTTTATTTGAGAGAGAGACAGAAAGAGAGAGAGCGAGTACACAAGAGAGTGTGCACAAGCGGGGGCAGAGGGAGAGGGAGAAGCAGGCTCCCCACTAAGCAGAGAGCCCGATGCAGGGCTCAATCCCAGGATCCTGGGATCATGACCTGAGTCGAAGGCAGAGGCTTAACCCTCTGAGCCACCCAGGCGCCCTGAGAATATATAGCATTGATTTGATAAAAATCAAATCCATCACAAAGGACGGTTTTTTTCAAGATCCTTAGAGACCTCATAATGCCAACAGTTAAAAACCCAGAGAATGAACAAATATCAGGCACAAGGTAACGGAAGTGAGGGTTATAGTGTTAAGTTCAGGGAAAAATGGCTAAAGTTGGAAAGCAATATCCGGGGTAGAGATGGTCCTCATTTCGCAGGACACCACGGGAGGAAGCGATAGCGTTACCCACACAATGCAGAACTTCAATGTTAATTACAGAAGTAACCGGAGAAATGGAAAAATACACAGTTATGAAATAAGATTTTAAAACATTTCTCTCAGAAACATATGCATGAAATAGACAAAAAGTCAGAATACATTTGAATAGATAAGTAAGGACCGTGATCTAATTGCCATATAAATAACTCGACTTCGACACAGAGCACACATTCCTTCGTTCCCACAGGAAACAGTTATAAACACTCCCATGCCCAAGCCATCAAGGGAGTCTCAAAATGAGAAAAATGATATAATTTTTAACTCTTTCTTTGGTCAGAATGTAATAACATCTGAAATAACAAATTACTGTGAAGCCTCCGTAGAGTTGGAAATACTAAACTGTAATAATTCTAAATAACTCACAGGTTTGAGAGTAAAAGCAATGTTACCTCTTAACTAAAAACAGTATCCTATATCCCCCCTCACAAAGAAAGGAGAAGAAGAAGAAGAAGAAGAAGAAGAAGAAGAAGAAGAAGAAGAAGAAGAAGGAGAAGAAGAAGAAGAAATCATGACGTGTGAAGATTCCAGTTTTCAACAAATACTTCCAGAAGCACGGATTAGTGTACACAGTGGATATGCGGTTGTAGGTGAGGACTTGTAGTCAGATCTGTTCTCTCCTATCATGGGTCTATCTGTCCTGGATCCATCACCCATCCAACAACCATCTATATCTGTCTATCTGTAAGTTAGCTTATAATTTTTATTCCAAAATATTTGATGGGTATGTCATACTGGTCATTCCTTAGAGGACACTGATGTTGAACATGGGCGGATTTGACGAAGTTTAGAGTGTATCATACCAAGGCCTGAAAACCAAATAATAAAAATATTAAGAAAAATGTAGATACTCTTTAATGTATAAAACCACTTAAGTTCCCTGAAAAATAGACGTATTCCCAAAGTGACTTTCTGCTTTAGTTCATGTGGATAAATAAAGCGATATGTATATAAGTACAAAATAAGAGGAACTAAACTAAAACAGGCAAAACAAAAACAAGCAGACCAAAAAACCTGCAATACAAAAAATTTTACAGAACTACTTAAGGCAGATTTTTAAGTGTCAAATGACAAATTCAAATCTAGAAAGCTACTGGTTTTTTATATTTTTTTTGAAATGGTTTCTACGTTAATATCTAAGTGACAGAGGAGGTAAATTAAATCAGCCCAGCCGGGGCCCCTGGGTGGCTCAGTGGGTTAAGCCTCTGCCTTTGGCTCAGGTCCTGATCTCAGAGTCCTGGGATCGAGCCCCGTGTGGGGGTCCCTGCTCACTGGGGAGGCTGCTTCTCCCCGTCCCTCTGTTCCTTCTCCTGCTTGTGCTGTCTCTCTCGCTTACTCTCTCTCTCAAATGAATAAAATCTTTAAAAAAAAAAAATCAACCTCACCTGTGAGGAATTCTGTTTGTTCACATTTGCAACCTGACTTTCCTTGGCTATACCAGCTCAAACACATTTTAAAGACTTTATTCTTAAGTAATCTCTACACTCAACATGGGGTTCGAACCTACAACCCCGAGATCAAGACCCGCACGCTCTACCAACTGAGCCAGCCTGGGCCCCTTGGATGCATCTGAAATTCATTGTTTTGATGTCAAGCGACGTCCTTCCTGAGGAATGCGGCAGACATCATCTTCAATACTAAAGTCCAGTCACCCCTGGTGACTCTGTCCTGATGTTTGCCCCTGAACTAGCGATGTCATACTTTAGCCAAACATGCGCCCAAAGACAGTGTCAATTCCAGATACTTCTGATTTCCCCACCAAACCAAGAAGGTCAGGCGCCTTCTCACTATGGGCACATGGGGTGGGGCAAGGCACAGAAAGAAGAGCAGGGTCCGCCGCCCTCGGAGGGGGCGTCTCTGCGCATGAGCCACAGCGTGAGAATCCCTGGTGGAGCGGGGTCCATGGCCAGACGAAGAGGACGGGGGAGCATGGAGCCCAGAGGACGCAACTTCCCCTGTGACCCTGGAACGTCTTTCTGTCCGGCCACACTGGCGCACCTCGTAAGTGGAGTGGAGAATGACAGAAGAGAAATGCACCAAGGAACCTCCCTCCCTCCCATGTGCCGCTGTGGTGCCCAGGAGATCCACGGGGCGCACAGTCCCCAGGAAATCACATTCCTGGCTCTGTCCCAGGTAACATGGCTGAACGGAAGTGGCTGCTAGGCAGGGCTGGCTCTTTAATTTGTGGAAACCAGGGCAGCATGAGAGGTCAGTAAGAATTTCAAGTTGGAACGGCAGAGAATGAGAGAAGCAGGGACCCTTCTCCCCGCCGGGCCCTGGACGCAGGTCACAGGTCCTGATGCCAGTCCCTCTGCTAGTTCCTTCTCAGTCACTGGGATAGTCCAATCAGCTACCCCGCTCACTTCTTTGGGATTCCCATGAGTTAGACCCTTTCGAATGTGGGAACTGCCGAGGGAGGATTCTTCTCCTTCCCTTGGGAACCCACGCAGTTTATGCTCATGTGGCTTGTATCTGAAAGAGGTAAGAAACAAAAAAAATCACAGCCCCTCTCCTGTCATTGAAAATGAGGTTGCAGGAGAGCTTCTCTAACAGAGTTACCTGCTAAACCTCATCTTGCATTTCTACAACGTACAGCCAAATGCTTCCTGTCACGACCCAGGCCCTTCAGCTGAAAGCAAATAATTCTGCTAATGGGTCGGGAAGGAGTCACCGAAGTATGGGCAGAAATAACCCACTCGGTGGAAAGGATTGCCTTGGTGTGATCTTCTGCAACAGGAAAACAGAGTCTAATTGATCACGATCTGTTTGACCTAAACTCTTCCTCTGCTTTCCGAGGAGAACTGTGAAGAGGAAGAAAAGGGCCCGTGTCCCATCTGGAAAGTGTTTCCTCTTGCATCTTTCCACTATCGTCCAGGAAGGCACGCTGTTAGTGTTCGTGCTTCCAAAACCAGAGACTAGTTAAGATAAATGACATGAAGAGCCACTCCATTTAGATAAACTCAGAAAAATAAAGGAAATAAGCATCTGTGTGATTTACGGTTCTTGTTTCAAAGGCAAGTGATAAAAGAGCCTGATTCATGCTCCAGTGAAGACAGAGGTGGTGGGGACCTGGGTGCGTGCACTGCCGTCTGTTCCAAGGCCAGCTCGGAGCCAGCCCTCCGTGTGCAGCACAAGCCACGAGAAGCTGCCGGCTGTCCCCTGGCTGCACTCCAGCCCCAAGGAGCCGCCAGGAACGGCTGATGCCTCGTTCTTTAGCCATGATGCTCCTGCCGGCCGCAGCCTCTTGGAAACTTTAAGATCCTCTTCCCCCAGTGAGGAGACCCCTGACCCCCAGTCCACGCCACTGCTGACGTTTCCCAGCTGGGGGAGCCCACGTGGCCCCCGAGGCTGGGGCCCCACAACTGCACCAGCTCAGCGCTCGGCTCAGGTGAGCATGCAGACGCTGATGGAGAGGCCGGGAGTTGCAATCAGTGCAGCAGGTTTCATTTTCATTTCAGTTAAAGACGAGAAGGCTAGGGATTAAGTTGTTTTAAAGTCTCCACTCCCGGATCCCAGTGAATCAGGAGCAGAAAATGGCCAGTTTTCACTGATGAAAACAAAACAACTTCTTAAATTAAGTTCTATTTTCCCAACTCAATTGTTTAAATAAAATAATAATGCCCAAGGATTAATATGTGTGATACAAGCTCATTCTTCTGTGTTTTGCTTCACAGTCGGATGTGAATTTGTTTCTCCTTTTACACCACAAATAAAAACAGCCAGGAGTTATCGACTACTTAGTCTGTGTGCTGCAGTTAGAGTCTGGGGATCTCACATGAATTCCTTTAACACACCCTCACTCTCTGTCACGCCGATTACGTACCAGCTGGACACACAAGGGGCATCTGAACCACACTTTAAACCAGCTGCCGAGCTCACACCATCCTTGCTTTCCACCATTTCAACAATTCTGGCCGACACGGTCCACTCTATCAAAAGGACTCTGACGTACACAGTTGGGGCCAGAGGCTGGGACATCCTGTCCCACCTGTTCGGTACAAACCCGGGGGTCCTGCTGGTCATCAGGCCTCTGCTGTTTACTGGGGATGCAGCGGGAACCTCGGTAGGGATCCCCCGGCAGGAAAGCATGGTAGTAGGTTACAGCCAAGCTTAGGAATACCTCCAAAAGCTTTCTTTTCAGTAAGAATACAAATATTCTTAGAGCAGATGGATGGGGCCTCTGGATGCTTCCTGGATGAACCTAGGGCGTCCTCGCTATGTTTCAACAATGCTGTTCCCAGGCATCAGTGCAGTTTCCCCTGGACTAGTCCTTCGGCTCTGAACTGTGCCTTTTTTCTCAGCACACAAAGCTCTCGACAGAATTCACTTGTAAAATTTTACCCAAGTTTGGAATACATCAAAGAACACAGAGATGTTTTAAGTACAGATCCCTCAACACCGGAAGGACAAACTTCAGGGAAGCAGAGGAGGCTTGGTAAGAAAAACAATGGGCCACACAGGTGACCTGCAGGAAAAATGAGTGACTTCCTAATATGCGTGTGTTGACAAGACAGCCTGTGGAAAACGCAACATCCACTTAATCTTTCTTGGAAGGAATTAATAAGCATGAAGGAACAGGTGAATCAACATAGCACATGAGGACTTTTCCAGAAGAAGTGAGACTGTTGGCTCCCTGGGAAGGAGGGCCAGAGTGAGTTGGGTAGTCACAGGTGTCTGTTAGCAGGAAGCAGAGATGGTCTTCACCTGATTCTTGTGTCTGAGGTCTGAGGTCCTGAGCTGAGTGTGGATGGGGAGGAGGAGGAATTCTCGAGGACACTGGAGGTGACACAGAATCCTAGTCCTGGGAGGGAGCCCATGACCACAGAGGGGTGGTGGGGTGGCCCACCATCCTGGGGGGCCACCTAAGAGAGGGGCCGTACTTTTCCACTGAGAATATGGGCTTTGGATTTCCTGGCAGCCTGTAGCTCCTGAGTGCCATATTCAGCATGGGTGACATGTTGGGGGTAGCCAGTGTGGGTCTCGGGGGAGGAGAATGGAGGAGGAGCTGGGCAGGAGGGTTCCGGTGGGCTGGCGGGACAAGGGCTGCAGTGGCATCCCTGGTCTGTGGGCTGAGGATGGGCCAGGGCGGGTCTGGGCAACGAGGGGTAGAAAGGGAACTGGCCCAGCGAGAAAGGACAGCGGGAGTGTGGGTCCAGGACTGCGTGAGCTGCAGCGACATGAGGCAACCGTGGCCAGTGTGGGGTGGCTCAGGCCACGGTTTCATAGCCAAGGCAGGCCAAGGTTAGGATTCCGGCTTCCACCACCGACAGAGACGGCCAGGCCAGGGCTCCAACATGGGAGACCACTTCCTTTCCTGCCAGTCTGAGCTGGTCTCAGCCGGGGCCGGGGGAGGGCAACTCAGCAGGGAGTTGGACGCCCCTCCATCCTGCGCCTGAGGCTGGCCCTGCCCCCAGGGCCGGCCCCGGGGCGTCAAGGAAGGAGAGGCGGGGGTGGGAGAAGAGGAGGGGGAAGCAGAGCCCTCGCGGGGCACCCCCGGCAGGCCCCTGCTCCCTGCTGCTCGCTTCCCTCTGCCCCAGCGTGAGCAGGGAGGGGACAGGGACCACCTCGCGGGACCTCCGTGTGGGAGTGAAGGAATGCGTGTGTGTGAGTGTGCACTCACTTATGTGTCTGCGAGTGTGTGTGACTGCACGTGCGTCGGGCTTCCTACTGACAAAGACAAGAAGGAGCAAACGCATGTGGAGGGGCACCTCCTGGGAGGCGTATTGGGACACAGGGACAGCAGGACCCGACCACACAGCAGCAGCAGCCGTTGGGAGCGTCCTGAGCTGGCAGCAGCCGCGTGACCTCTCGAACACCCTAACTAAGGCTTCTTAGAAGGAGAAAGTCAGGCAGCCGACATGGAGGCAGCAGAGAGGGGGCAGCGGAGCCCCAGCTTTCTCCCACAAGGGGGGGCCCTGCAGCACCCCGCCCCCCCAGGAAAGCACCAGCTGCTCCTGCCTGTGGCTCTGGTCTCTCCTGCTTCCAGGTCTGAGCCTGCGTGGGTTACAGACACCAAGAGGCCTGTTCTGTGGCTCCCCTCTCAGGTCACAGCTGACTTTGGTGATGGTTAAAGTCCTAAAGCTGGCAGCTGGGAGCTGCGGGCTTAGTTCTGGCTGTTGCCTCGACCTCCCCTCTAGGGAAGCCTCACTGGGCAGGTGGACTGCGAGGGTGGGAGCCCCTCACAGGGTATGCGAGCTGATTTTGTGCAAACACCAACCGTGCCTAACTCTCTGGAGCTTAAGCAAATCTACCTGGTTCCTCCTACATAGGAAAGTGACCCGCACACACATCTCTTCGTCTTTGTGAGGAAGGTCTCTCTACGGCACAGCTAACTGGCTGTTTGGGAGTGCCCCAGGTTCGTAGACCCTCACGAGAACTCAGCATAGCGTCGGAAGAGAAGAGCAGCAAGCAGCACCCCTGGACAGCCACATTCCCGTGTCAGGAGGTTCCGTGGAAATGATGGAAGGAAAGATCCTGATCTCTGAGATAAGTGGCCTCTGTCTCTATCCTGAGCCAATGACCAGGTACCCAACAGCACAGAGAGAAAGCAAGAGGGTCACGCGCCCTCCTGTGTGTCACTGCCTCCTGGAAAAGCATCACACTGCTGAGGCCCATTTCTGCAAACCTAGAATCAGTTCACCAGCTCCTGGGGATTTTTAGGATCAAGAAATTTGAGATCATCTTGTACAGTTTTTAGTGTGTTTGCTACCTGACGACTCGGGAATCAGACTTTCATTCCACGTGGATGTTACTCACACGATTCTCCCAATCTCTCTGGGACATGTCCCTGTGAAGCTGAAGCCCGTGTACCCCAGGGAGGGGATGAGCGTGCCCGGGTCATCACAGCTGGGAGCAGGGCCAGCGTGGCTGCTCCTCGGGGCCCTGCCCAGCCTATCAACTTGGGGCACCGGCACCTTCCTGAGAACTCTCTGGGGACGGCAGTACCCCAGGCAGAACGGGATGCCAGAGCGCAGGCTTTCTCGGCTCGATCTCACACGTGAGTGTGCGGGAGTGTGCCTGTGCGTGTGGGTACACTGCAGCAATCCACACACCCCGCCCCACCGGTCCTGTCTGGAATGGATCCTTCTGGCATGTTTCATTCAGGAGGCAAACAAACCAGAGCGAAAGGAACTGGAGGGTGAGAAGGAAAACGCGAATGTCACCCCAGTATGTCATCACCCTGCCAGCCCACGGTGATCAAGTGAAAATACGGCAGAGAGGATGCTCTGAGGAGAGCTGGCACTTACAGTCCCAAGGTAGTTCAGACACACCTGTAGAGGCAGTTCTGGTTCTTCTTGCCTCTTCCCGTTTCCAGATGACACAAGAGCAATCAGCACCACCTTTCTCCAGATTCTGGAGCTCCCGAGACGCACCGGATGTATTTGCAAAACTCTGACACGTGTCTGAACGAACGTGACAGCTCTTACCTGGGAGGGCAGGCAGACACTTTGCAGGACACCACCCCGGTGACAGGTCGGGTGCGGGGACTGCAGAATGATGTGTTGACTTGAAACCTCAGGTCTCGGTAACAGCCCGCCCTTATGGTCATCTGCCCTGCAGGAAAGGGTGGAAAATATTATAAAAACCCAGAAATGTACTCTCTGGGGAAAGGCAGATGAAGAGCAAAAGAAATCCCTATTTAAAAAGGATTTAGCATATGGGTAGCATGTTTATGCTAATGACCAGCTGGACAGCTCTGGACGGACTAGTCCTTGTCTGACCTGTCTTCTGATTGCTTGTCAGAGCATGTCATCTGTTCTAAGACTCGCACACTTCCCTCCCAGATCTTGGCATCTCTAAAGTCGACGTGTGTCTTTGTCTTGGAATCGGTGCTGACATACATTTGATGACACACTGTTCTTTCCTATTGTTTCCAGAGTTGGGAACCGCAACCCACTTCTCAAAAGAGACACAGTAACCTGATTTGTGTTTCCGCTGGAGAAGTAGCAATCGGAAGCAATCAATAATAAGCCAGAAAGAAATACAGACCAAAAACATAAAGCAGTTTGTCACCAGAGAGTTGAGAGTTAGATTTTGCCACGGTTTTAAGCTGAACGGAGGCCTTCTCCCAGTAAGGACGTAGGTGTCCTATGCAAGGAAATGCCTGGAACGAAAGCTGGTCCTATCCTCAGCCCCCATTCATGTCCCTAATGTTCACAGCTTTGCAAACATGCCCAAATTTGTGCAGCATCTTAATTCATTGTATTTCCCCAAAAGGGAAATCCACACATTATATATATAATTATAATCCACACATTATATATATGATCCACATTATATTTCCCAAAAAGGGCGTTATTCTTTACATGAGGTTCCTAGAACTGAGTCAAACAGGCAGGAAGTAGAATGTTGGTTTGCCAGGACCTAGGAGGAGGGGGACAGGGAGTCACTCTTCTGTGGACCCAGGGCTTCAGTCTGGGAAGATGCACGAGATCTGGAGATGGACGATGGGTATGTTCGTGCAACAGTGTGAACGGACTTAACAACCCGAGTTGTTCAGAAACATTCTGCCCTGTATGCTTTACTAAGGGAGCTCTAACTAGATACACGTTTTGCAGGACAATATTCAAGAGTTCAACCAATTGAGAGAAAAATAAAGAAAAAGAACTCAACTGGTATTGATTTAAAATGAGCACAAAATATACCAAGAGCTACAAATGATTTCATTGCTGCCCTTGGAAAGCCTGATGGAGTCCTGCTGCTTGTGTGGCCCCGCCACCCCCTCGTCTACAGCCCAAGCCAGGGCACAACCCAGCACAGCCTCCTGCACCCAACTGGATTCCAGCAGATGTCAGAGTAAGGGACAAACCAAAGATACAGTTTCAGAGGAAAGAACAGCACGGTGTAGACCCCAGGCACGACCATCTCTAAGAGCAGGGTCCATGCAAAGACAAATCCTTCTTTACTCAAAGAAAACCAAGTCTCTAAAATATACACGGGACAGAGTGGCTAAGCTATGTCCGAACGGATAAGACAAGTCAATGCCTTAAATGGGGAAAGTTACATTCTCTATGAAAATTTTTTTAAAAGATTTTATTTATTTGACAGAGATCATAAGTAGGTAGAGAGGCAGGCAGAGAGAGAGGAGGAAGCAGGCTCCACACTGAGCAGAGAGCCTGATGCTGAGCTCGATCCCAGGACCCTGAGATCATGACTTGAGCAGAAGGTAGAGGCTTTAACCCACTGAGCCACCCAGGCACCCTGGAAATTGGTTTTCTTAAGTAGTCAGAAGAGAGGAGTCCACCCTGGTCCCAAAAGGGGACCGGTGTGGTGGCTCACATGTCTGAGCCCCAAACTGCCCACTTGGAGGGATCAAGACCTGGGGGGTGCTGATGAAGGACCAGGGAGTGGTGGTTAGGATTTCTGCAGTTTCACAAAATCTTTCAATTCTCTGCAGACTTGACATAATTATATTTTAACCAAGCTATGAAGTTTTTATTTTATGCTCCTTAATGTAAATTTTGCAATGATTTCTGCTCAATTTCAATGAGGTCTGATGAAAAACAAGTGACTAAAAATGACTGAGGGGCACCTGGGGGCTCAGTCAGTTAAGCATTCAGCTCTTCATTTCAGCTCAGGTCATGGTCTCTAGGTTGAGAGACAGAGCCCCGCGTCGGGCTCTGTACAACCCTCCGGGGATGGGAAAGGGATTGGAGATGGAGTTCACCTCCAAAGGCCAAGGATTTACTCAATCAGGACTAAGTTCCAAAATCTCCCTAAGAAAACCTAACCCACAGGGTTCAGAGAGCTTCTGGGTTAGGGGGTACATCGCTGTGCTGAGCAGACAGCACGCCCCAGCTCCACAGGGACAGAGCCTCCTGCAGTAGGGACCCTTGGAGAATCCTCCCCAGGCACTCCTTCCTCTGGCTCTTCATTCCTCTGACTTAGAATAAACTGGCATTTGCAAGAACTGAGCCTTCCTGGGTTCTGTGAGCTGATCTAACAGATCATCGAACCTGAAAGGGAGGGACGGTAAAAGCGCCCAACTTTGTACTTTGTAGCTACATCAGATCAAGGCTTCTGACTGGTGTTTTAATCAGGAACAGTCCACTGGGGTCAAGCCCTGAAACCTGGAGAGTCTGAAGAACTCCAGGCATTTCATGTCTGAATTGACCTCCAGACACCCCCTTGGCCACTGGACAGTCGGAGGCTGTGGGCGTTGCAAACACCCCACACTTGCAGTCAGAAGTGCTGTGAATAAAGGGTTTCAGACAAGGCTGGCTCGGGTTTGTCCTCACCTGTCCTGGCCACCGGCCCTGAGGCCTCTGCTCCTTCTCAAAGCATGTAGGCACTGGCAAGACACAGGGTGAGTCTAAGGACAAGATTCAGTGAAGACCGACGCGTCATCCCTTGGAGCATATTTCTGGGCGGCAGAGAGCGTACACCGACTCTCTCCATAATCTCCCCAGTGTGCGTGGGTCACTTCGTCCCCTCACTTATTAAAGAGTGTTTAAGCCACTGGCCAATTTCATTATATTCAGGAACTTCTAAGTTCTAACAAGTTAATAGTGGGGGGAGCTGATGCCTGGCCCAAAAGTCATCGAAGTAGGTAGGGCTACGTTCCTTTGTTTGCACATGACCTCCGATGAGCCGGGCCCATGTCTCCATGTGGAGAGGAAATAGGCATCAGCGTTTTATGAACCCACTTTTCCACTTAACTAACAAGGAATGAGAGACTATAAAATTAAAAAGAAAAGCATGTCTGCTTAAGCTATTCTGCTCAGAATCATGGGGCCTCCCTAAATCAAGCTAGTTAACCACACTGATCTAATTTAGGTGAAGCTGATATCGAGCAGCGGCACAATTTCCTAAAACTGCTAAGAGTGTGTCCGTCCTAATGAGAAGAGAAGGAAAGGCGATCTTCCCTCTCCACTTACGTGTCAATTAAACAGTCCGTTCTTTTTATTCTGTAACCAAACTGGCTTGACTTTTTAGGATGTGTGACTTTATAAATACTGGTTTCAGCTTGGTTTCCTGTTTGAAAATTAAAGACGTGTGAAAGCCAACCCTTCAGCTCCAGTCCCAACAAACAACCCGGACTTAATGGCCGCTGGGGGTTCCGAGCAATTCGCAGGCTCTCCATTAAGCAAATATGAAATTTGGTTTTGCTTTGAAATGGCAAAAAGCGTTTACTTTATTAAAGTGCTTGTTTTTCTTCTCAATTGGAGACATTTGTTTGGCTCCCTTCCTGAGTGCCTCTGTGTCAGCCAAGTCCCAGAGCTCTTACCTTTAACTGGATAAGAGGGAAATCTGGAGCTAGTAATTCTTGAAATAATTTAGTAACAATTACGAAGTATACAGATATCTATAACCCAAAGGAAAACGGGGTTTGTCTGACACACGTGCACGTTCTGGCTCTGCCAGTGCTTTTCTCAGCCGGTGACTTGAGATCTTTCCTTTTTCTTAGCGGGACACCAGCGGCATGCGGGCAACAACGCTGCTTGCGGGGAAGCACAGCTGCACAAAGTGCAAGGCTCCTGGCAGGGTCCCTGGGTCCCGCCCACCCAACGCCAGCGATGGTCGCCCCCACTCATCGTGGCGACTAAAATGTCTGCACACACGGGTAGTGCCCTCTTGGGTTGACAACCCTGTCGGACACCGGCGGATAAGGAAGAATATTTACGGGGAAGAGAAGATGGGGGAATGCAGTGTTGTCCTGAAATTTTTAGCAACAGAAGTAGGACAAAGCAGGAGGGTGATTCGTAGGTGCAAATAAGTGCATTTAAGAAAGTGACAGTGGTGAACAAGTAGAATTTGTGGCACGTGGCTAAAAGTAATACTCGGAGGACTGTTTGTGATCAGAAATACTTACACCAGTAAATGAGGATGGGCACCAATGAATGTAAGAGCAAATGGGCTCTGAGAAAAAAGAGCTCACCGAAGTAGAAAGAGCTGATCTAGATGGAAACAGAGATCCGTGTGTTAGAAAATGAACAGATGCCAGCGTATGCTTCCAGACAAAAACGTGAAGCAAATGTTACAGAAGGGAAAGTAGAAAATCCAAGAGCTGACTTTGGGGAAGGGGTGGTGACCTCTTGTCCTTGAGATCTGGGCTCAGATCCCACCGAGGAGGGGCCACAGCCCAGGATGCGGGGAGCAGAAGAGGGTCAGGGCTGCACAGCCACCTCCGTGGACGCAGCGGGTCTGAGCGTGCACTGTGGCGAGCGTCACCTTTGTGGTAATGCAGCCGTTTTCCTGGGAACCATCTGTGCCAAGGCTGGCTTGGCTCTTCCCCTAACAGGTGATTTCTGGACTGTTCTACAGCCTCCTGGCTCTTAATAGCCAGAGTGACTCTGAGAGTGAATGGCGGCTCTCTGACCTTACTCCCCCACCCTCCCAACTATTTTGCAAGCAAATGATCCTTTACATGGAGTTCTTCCTGACACACCTAGAGGGACCTGTGTTTTCCTGACTAACCTGCCGCTGACACACCCACTTAATGAAGAAAATAAGGAATGAGCACAAATATGCAAGATACAAAATGAGAACAAGAAAACATCCTACGCAGAAGAAATGAAGAGAATTTAATGAGGGAGCTTTGTTCAAATTTATAAGCATAATATTTAAAATCTTACCAAAAAGATGGTTTTCTGAATCAGCAAAACTCCAGAAGAGAAACAAGCTATGCGGTTTCGTTACCAGACAGAATACAAAACCATCTCGAAGACCTAATTCCTGAAAATGCAAGAGTCAAACGATGCCAACAGATCCCACCACACGTACAAGAAGAAATAGTGCCAGTGCTAGTTAAATGACTCCAAAGCTCAACGTGAGAGCAAGGGGCAGGAGGGCAGGCGGTCGGATGCAGGAAAGGCGGGTCATCCTCATGGACGAGAGAGGGCCGCAAAGGCGGGAGACAGAGGGCGGGCGCGGAGAAGGAAGGAGGTGCTGGTCCAAGGCTGAGGAGGACTGAGCACTTTAGGGAGCAGGAGAGGGAGAGCCAGTCTGGCGGTGAGGAACCTCAGGGACACGGCGCAGGGCGCCTGCAGAGCCTCAGCTTTGGAAAGGAGGAGAAGGTCCTCTGGAGCGAAGGCAGGGGTGAGGCACAGGGAGCTCTGGCTTGGGGGGCACGCGGGGCTGGCACTTGGCAGGATCATCCCTGCAGAGGGGATGTGAGCTGCCCACAGGGACGTGCAGGACACCCACGGGGTGAGCGCGTCCCGCCCACCTCCACCTCCGGCCTGGCTTCCCAGCAGCTTCCGCGGCCAGTTAAAGAGCTGCCCTCAGTTCTCATCCAGCAGCATCAGCAAGTAGGTCTGGGATCGTGTTAGCGGGAACCGCTTCCTCCTTTTTCAAAATGACTGATGAAAATCACATGGGGAGGAGATGCTAACGGCCTGACTCGGGTGCCGCGCGTGTTTCCCAGGGAAGTTCTCATTTGTAACTCCCTTCCCGCCTTCCGCGTAGCCTGCCTTAGCTCCCTCCCAGAGAGCACCGAGCTGCCCCTGGACCACCGCGGTCGCTGGGGGGCGATCTCAAGGCTGCTGCTCTCGAGCGAGTGGTGTTCGCTCAACTTCTGTTCGCGTCCAGCCAGCTCTTCCCGGGAATGGATCTCCCGGGTTCCTGAACACCAGGACCGCAGACGTGCCTGTGAGGGCTGCCTCGGGCTCTGGGCAGGGGCCTGCCAAGTGGGCTTTCCACACAGTGAGTTAGGAGGGAAGGGCCCTCACAGGAACCCAATCGCAGCCACTCCCTGGATGGGCTCTCAGACTGGGTTGGGAGGCCTTCGGATTCTCCAGGGCCGGAGTGAGCCCAGGAATCTGCATTTCCAACAGGCTCTTGCATGGGATACCTGTTGCTGGCGGGGGCCAGTCATCCCCCCCACCCCCAACGCGTCTCTGTTCCCCTCCACGAGATTCCCCACACCGTGATCTTACATGGGTGGCGGCCAGGCTCCAGGGGGTGAAATCGGATTCTTTACAACCCCGTACATCAGATCTCGTGCCACTGCTCCAGATCTGTGCCCACAAGCAAACAAGACTGTGTGTGTGTGTGTGTATGTGTGCATGTGTGTGTGTGCACGCACACGGGCACACATGTTCTCTGCCCAAGACTTTTAGGAACGATGCCCTCAGAATTCCCACCTAAGTGTGGAGCCTAAACTTGTAATCACTAAGGAATTTGGGGGTTCTTGGGAGGGTCATCGTAACAGTTTGTTGAAATCACTGTGACGACCACGCTCAGTAACGCTTGTGCTTCCTCAGGAATCTGAACCATCACATTAAGAAGGGGCTGTTCCCTCCACACCTAAGAAGGGACTCTCCGCCAGCGGTGGGTACCCACAGCATGCTAGTGTGCGCGGGGGTCACCGTCCAGTCCAGAGGAGGGACGCCCCGGAAGGGCCGCACGTGGAGAGACATGGGGTGGAACGTGTGAAAACACTCGACCTTGGGTCGGAGAGCGGTTCGTCTTCTTTTCTTTCTGATAACGGCATTTTAACGAAAACTAATGACGACATCTGCAAACGTGTCCTCATGAAAATGCACATCTGTCTTCTGACATCGTAGACACTGGGCTGTGAGAGGTGGGGCAGGAGGGGCCGACCGCCCAGGCAACCGCCCACGGGGCCTTCTACCTGCCCGCAGCCTGTCCAGCCCCTGCCCTGACCGCCCCCTCCCTCCCGCCTCTTCTCGCTGGAAGGCTCAGCACCGAGAGCCTCAAGGGTTGCCCAAGGAGCTGATGTTCCGGTTTCTCTCTGACCCAGCCGGCCACCGCTGTGACACAGAGAGCCCAACCAGAGAGCACAGCAGAGGCCCCATAAAACATACACCTGTGTACTGGTGCACATGCACACACACACGCACACTGAACTGCCCTCCTCGGCAGAGGGCAGCTGGGGAGGCTGAGTCCCGTCTGTTTCCCTCCGCATCACAGCTCTGTGGGCGGAGCCCAGACGGCGCACCTGAGGTCCAGGGGGAGGGTCGTGTCATGGGGCCCGGCTACTTGGGAACAGGTTTGGGTGATGCTGTAAGAAACAATTCTTCAGTCATTAAGCGTCTGCCTTCGGCTCAGGTCATGATCTCGGGGTCCTGGGATTGAGTCCCGCATCGGGCTCCCTGCTCAGCGGGAAGCCTGCTTCTGCTTCTCCCACTCCCCCTGCTGCGTTCCCTCTTTCGTTGTGTCACTCTGTCAAATAAATAAAACCTTGAAAAAAAATTTTTTCACCACTAAGCCAGAGCTACAGAGAATCATGTGAGATCAGGTCTTTGCTTTGATCGAGGACCAGAAAATCCGTGCCCACGGGCTTGGCTAAGAACAGTCATGGTGCTTCTCTCAGCCTTGACTGTGAGCCTCGATTTCTGTGTGGTGCCTCTCAGATCTTCGAATGTTTCCCTCCCGCATGCTCTCCCAGACCTGCGCTCCTGGGGGCCCCACATTTGGCTCATCCGTCTGTCCACCATCTACGCGTAATACGGCAGGTGTTAAGTATTAAACAACATAAACAACCCTCATGTCTATGTGCAGTGCTATGTTTTTTTTTTTTTTTTAAGGTTTTACTTATTTATTTGAGGGATAGTGAAAGTCCTAGTGAGGGGAGGGGCAGAGAGAGAGGAGACGCGGGTTCGCCGCTGAGCAGGGAGCCCCACGCTGGGCTCAATCCCAGGACCCCGGGATCACAACCTGAGCAGAAGGTAGAGGCTTCACCAGCTGAGCCC
Source organism: Mustela lutreola (assembly GCF_030435805.1). Classification (NCBI taxonomy): domain Eukaryota; kingdom Metazoa; phylum Chordata; class Mammalia; order Carnivora; family Mustelidae; genus Mustela; species Mustela lutreola. Next base: position 3,769,985 of record NC_081294.1, on the reverse strand, counting down.
CCCCAGGCGCCCCCGTCTATGGTCCCCGTTCAAAGGGCTCCCTTGGGTCCTTCATCAGAGACCTCTGCTCACCACAAGTGTAAGGATTTCATACTCAGCATCTTGGGGCGTCTGCTCTTTGGGTAAGGAAGGGCAGACGGGCTGTTAGGATGGACGCCGAGACAGCAGCCCGGGGGGACAAGGGAAGACAGAGCTCTACAGGAGAGGTTTCCGAGTACCAAACAGAGAGACAGCTGGGGCCCCCAGTGTGGGGCAAGTGCGTCCAGCACGTCAGGAGGCTTGTCTGGCAACAGCCACGGGAAGACGAGGTGCCACGTCATCCCGGCTGTCGGGACAGAGCGGGGACGGATGGCCTGACTCACCAGAGGGGAGGCAGGCTCCCTCCAAGGAAGTGGAGAAGTCAGGACGCGGGTCACCGGAACGCCTCTCTGCAGCAGAGACCCCCAGTCATCTGTCCCCCAGACTGAAGCCTCCACGCCCTCCATCCTGCCCTCCGTTCACACCAGTGCCCTCAGCTGCCTCCACGTCCTGCTCGCTGGCCTCTGTCACAGTGTGGCGGGAAGATGGGGGCCACGCTTTGACGCCCCCAGCCGCAGCAGCTACAAACCTGCACACCCGTGCATGCATTTCTCCAGGGGTGCGCGTGTGCACGTGCACAGGTCGACACACACGTGTGTGCACAAGAGCACACTCCTTTGAAGGCGACGACATAATCCCAGATAAGGAGGAATGTGCTCCTTGTCCCTGCCGGGGGCCTCGTGGGGAATAAGATCATGACAGGATCCCTCCTGCTTCAAGAGTTTCGGAGCCTAAACTGTCTGCTTTCTGAGGCAAAGCTGTAGCGTTAACAGAAGGGAATTGGGGCTGACATTTATTTGGCTGGACAGAGTGTTAGGAGCTTTACAGGTAGTCTGTCATTTCATCCTTAAAGGAACCCTATAGGGCAGCTTATATTATTATCCTCATTTTATAGATGGACTCACCAAGGCATAAAAGGCTTAAGTAGCTCCTAAGGTCATGAGATTTTAAGAGGCGGGGCCTTGCCGCGATGCCTGGCGGGCCGGGCACAAACGTCACGCGGTCTCCTCAAGCTCCTCGAGGCCCAGCCCATCACTTCCCGGCACAGTCTTTCCATCCATCCAACATGACATATGCAGGGAGAAACTGTAACCTCTTGTTTGATTTGTGTTTGAGACAGAAAGAGATGCTCACCGCTTTCTATTTCAGAAGTTCCTACACTGGCGGGCAATGTTTTAAACTCTATTCCCCGTGAGCTGAAGCAAGAGAACTCGAGTTCTGAATGATGGACATGACCTCCAGGCCCTGCTCCCTGCTTCGTGTCTGGGGGCAGGAGTGGGGGGGGGCACGGGAGCCCTGCTGAAGCCGCCCCCATGGAGGGGCACGTGTTTGTGGGTAACAGAGGGATGAGCCCATATCACCCTTTCCAAACACGGCCTTCGGGTATTTTTGAATCAAAAAGTCATTGGGAGGGGCACCTGGGTGGATCAGTGGGTTGGGCCGCTGCCTTCAGCTCAGGTCATGATCTCAGGGTCCTGGGATCGAGTCCCGCATCGGGCTCTCTGCTCAGCAGGGAGCCTGCTTCCCTCTCTCTCTCTCTCTGCCTGCTTCTCTGCCTACTTGTGATCTCTCTCTGTCAAATAAATAAATAAAAATCTTAAAAAAAAAAAAAAAGTTATCGGGATCCTGCATTTGCCCTGGGACAAATAGATCGTTGGTGGCTGGTGAGGGCCAGGCCCGATGCTAGACTCTGAGGGCTCAGCAGCTAATGAAAAGTAGCCAAGGCCATGACCGGCCATGATCCAATCCTGTTCCAGGCTGTCGTAGAAGGTAAACACAGAGAGAGCGCAGCAGATAGCAAAGACAGACGTATACCCAGGTCAAGTGTAAAAGGGACCACAGACATCCAGGCCAGGAAACTGAGAGCGCTGCTGATCTGGGGTCGGGGGAGCATGGCCTGTGGCCCAGGGGCATTCTGGAGCTCAGCACCAGTGAGCAGGGTGGAGACACACTCAGAGCCCAGGCAACACCAAACCCGGGGCCCCGAGTCCTTGTCTCAGACCCAGGGAAACGTTCTGGACAATAAGAAAATTTGCAGGTAGGAACCTGGTATGGAAGAGACTCAAAACCAAACCGACCCGAGTGACGCTCGATCCCACAGTGTTGGATCGAGTGTTGGAATGATTTATTTCCGCGTAGCTGATGGGCCCAGACCCTGGGCATTCTGACGAGATGGGCTTGAGAGTGTACATAAAATTACCTTTTCAAGTCCTACTATGGCATTTACCTCCATTTTTGCATTTTCAGAAGGAGAACTTCACCTGATATCTCCGGGCTTTTTCACCAGGATGAAATCAGATCACACGTACGGAGCAAGGCACAGGCAGGCTGGGGGGTGCTGGCTAAGCACGGTGGTAGTCACACGCCACAGCCCGCAGGCCGCAGGGCCTCGCCATCCACATGGGCAGCAGACAGGCTTACGGCCCGGGCACCCACGGCGGGGCCCAGGGATACGGATCTCCCAGGTAACGAAGCCTGGGGTGGCGAGGCCCACCGCCCGTCACGTCCGTTTGTAGGTGGCGGGATGCTTGAGCTCTTCGTTTGAAATTGATTTCCCCAGCCCATTTCAACAAGGAGAGATAGAAAAGTGAATTGAAATATTTCTGGCTCTGAGTGCTTTCGAATTGCTGAATATCCTGAGAAAATAAAAACACAGAGACAGCCACATGCCCCACAGCATGGAGGGTCCCAGGGCTCCGTCTTCACAGGAGGGTATGGATAATGGTGCGTCAGATGAGTTTCCCGTGAAACGGGGTCTCCTCCACCACCTAGCTGGAGGGTTACTGAGACTCAGGTCTCGTTTCTCAGACTGCGCACACATCTGGGAAGCAAGATCTCAGCAGGGCTTGCAATCGCTCAACGACTTGTCAGAAGCAGAAATCACCGAGCGCGCGGGAGTGCCAGAATCAGACAGGCCGGAGTCTAAGGTGGCCTGTGGTAACGGAGCAGAGAGGAGCAGCACACGTCTGAGGGCTGACGTCTGGAAGCTGCAGAGGGCGATCCCCTAACTGGGGACAACCCAGAGCGGAGCCTGCCTGTGGAAGACGGGGCTTCGTGAGCCCAGTGCTCAGAAAACTGTTACCGTCTTGTGGGAACCAGCCCTGGCCTGTTCTTCAGAAATCACTTTTAAATCTTCATATTTTGTTGAAGTACTGGAAGGGGACTGTTTTGTCTTGAAGACGACGGTTTTACTTGTCTCCAAGTTCTCACTGATTCTAACTGTAGAATGAAAACCAGCTGTGGTCCAACCTTATCCTTCTTTTATAAAGAGAAAGAAACCAATCATGGAAGCAAAACTACACGGAGCACTAGAAAATATTCCACAAATGAATGCACGCTGTCTTTTGAGAAGCATCATTTCTATCGCCGGGGCTAAGTATTCACGGGTGCGTCATGACCCAGCACTGAGGACCCCCAGAATCGGAGGGGGAGGAGAAGGCCAGGAAACCAGAGTGGGTAGTGTCCCGGGAGCTTCTCCGAGTCTCAGGGACTCCCCGCGGCATGCAGGGGACAGCTCTGCCTGGCACGGTCACAATGAGCCTCTGCTGTCCTGACGTGTCCCAGAGCCTGGAGGGTGGGGACAATAGTCATCTATGGATGTCCCGTGATGTCCTCCTGCAACAAGGAACTGGCCCGAATCTGATTCCCTGGATACGGCGACCTGTCCAAAACGGCGGACCGCGGAGCCACTAGTCTCGCTGTGGGTCCCCAGCACCCGTCCTTCCGGCGCCAAGTGTGGGTACCAGAGACCGGGAGCCCAGGCACATGTGCACTCTCCCCACAGCGGGAGCATGGTGAGAGGGGCCTGGTGTGACTCGGCGATGGGGCTGACCTCCGACGGACACTCGAACCGACTGCCCCTGGTCGGGGAGGTATGTCCCAGCTCAGGAGGCTCTGGGCAAGCTTCCCCGTTTCACCCTGGTCCTCTGAGCATGTCTGTGGAGATGGGCAGGGGTGGACATCGCAGCCCAGGCCCCGAGACAGGTGCTCCCTCTCCAGAAGATGAGCCTTTCCTCCATGTCTCCTCTGATTTTGGGGAACAAAGAGGTCAGGGTAACTTAGCAGGGCCTTGGATAAAGACACGGTCGGCATTTTCATGAACTTGGCTCAAAGGTAACCCAATGCAGGGACGAGACAGCAAGACCTATTTTAATTTGGTCTCAGGGACCAAAGAGGACAAGTTCAGCCCTTTTGTTAGAGTGTAAAAAAAGAAGGGACACTTTCTGCAGGATTCGGAGCCTTCTAGCAAGCAAAGGTGGGAAAGATCTACGCGAGCAGTGGCTGTGAGGAGAGAGGGTGACGTTGGCCGATGAGGAGAGTAGCTGTGCTGCGGCAGACAATGCAAGGTCTGCCGGACCCCGTCCCCTGCGCCACGCTCCCGGGTCCCCTGCGCGTTCTCAGCCCAGGGCACCCCTGTCTGCTTCCTCTCTGGAGAGCGCTCATGTTTCTGAGGACAGAGCCAGGGGACGTCATTTCCCTCTCGGTCTCACCACCGTGCCTCGGGCCTGTAAGGCAGGACTGCAGGACTGAAGTCTTCCCTCCCGAGGCTGAGATGGGCTGTTGTGCCTTGTTCACCGGCTGTAACACTGGAGAGGCACCAGACACTCCCCGCGGGAGGGAGCAGGTTACTATTTCACTGCTCAGTCCACAGACCGGAAGTGAAGCACAGGTCTCTGCGTGTCCTCCCGACTTTGAGAGTCTGAGGGTCAGACGCGCCTGCAACGGCCGGTGGACGGAGCAAGTGAGGGACGGAGCAGTGTCAGCTGCTCGCGGTCCCCTTCCCTTCTCGGAACCTGATCGATGAACGAACAAAGTTCATGCCTTAGACTATCGGTGATGGCGGAGACAATGGTACTGGAAAAGTATGACAGGCTGGTTCACAGCCAATTTTAAGATTTGTCTGAGAAATTTTTAAAGATTTTGTTTAATTGAGAGAGAGAGAGAGAACACGTACACGAGCTGGGGGAGGACCGGAGGGGAGGGATGGAATCTCAAGCAGCCCCTGGCCGAGCGTGCAGCCCAGTGTGGGGCTCAACCTCCCACCCCTGAGACTGTGACCTGAGCTGAACCCAAGAGGTGGACCCTTAACCAACTGAGCCACCCCGGCACCCCTAAGATTTGTCTGAGAAATGCTAATTGTGAATCACATCAATGTTTTCACTTGAGCAAAAAGCATTATCCCCAGACATTGCCTGGTGCATAGTGGAGAGTTTAGAACATAGCTCTAAGCCAGATTTTTTTTTTTTAATTATTTATTTGACAGGCAGAGATCACAAGGAGGCAGAGAGGCAAGCAGAGGGAGAGGAGGAACCAGGCTCCCTGCTGAAGCAGAGATGCGGGGCTCGATCCCAGGATCCCGGGATCACGACCTGAGCCGAAGGCAGAGGCCTTAACCCACTGAGCCACCAGGCGCCAAATTTTTTTTTTTTTAAGATTTTATTTATTTATTTGACAGACAGAGATCACAAGGAGGCAGAGAGGCAGGCAGAGAGAGTTGACCAGAATTCACTGCCTACTGGTCAATTGTTTCCTCAACACAGCCACTGGTAAGCTGGGGAACTAACCGTCCCCAGCTGAAGACGACGCTCTACGGTTAATCCTTGACCATTGACCGTGTGCTCTCAGACTACTGGGGAGGGCTGGAAGTCCATCACACGTGGATCAAAAAAAAGCACATGTGAGGACGAAGCAGGACAAAGCCTCGACCTTCAAGTGGTCACGACATGAAGTGCTGCTTTGTCCATGAGGGGCCCCTTACTAGCCGCCCTTCAGGCTACTGTTCAGGGATGGCTATGAACATAGTTTTGTTCCTCCGTGTCCTGAGTGGGACCATGGCAGCTTGTCTGGCCCCATCCCCAGCGAGGAGCCTGTATCCTTCTCTCTGTTTCGTAATTAGAGCCATTGGTCTGCTCTCTGTGTGCACAGAAGAGAATCCTATGTTTTCCTCAGAAAGCTCTTAATGTCAGAATTTAAATATGATTTCATTATTTTATTCTTAGTTAATGATGGGAAGTGTTCGTGTGGGTCAAGCACATTAGTATTAATTGTCCAGACTTACTTTTTTTGTTAATCTTTGTTTTTCTCTATTTCTTTCATGTCTTTTATTAGAGCAACTATTAAGAATATTTGAGGGGTTTGAAGCGGCCGGGGATGGGAGGTTGGGGGAACCAGGTGGTGGGTATTAGAGAGGGCTCGGATTGCACGGAGCACTGGGTGTGGTACAAAAACAAGGAATACTGTTATGCTGAAAATTAAAAAAAAGTTGAATTCATTTTTACTTAAAAAAAAATCTTACTTGTATTCTTTTCTTTCTTTCTTTCTTTCTTTTTTTTTTTTTTTCCAGTGCTCAAAATACATTCCTGGAAACCTATAAACTTCCAAGACTGAATCAGGAAGAAATGGACAACCTGAACGGACCAATATCTAGTAATGATATTGAAGCCGTGATCCAAAACCTCCCAAAAAACAAGAGTCCAGGATCTGACGGATTCCCTGGGGAATTCTACCAAACATTGAAAGAAGAAATAATACCTATTCCCCCGAAGCTGTTTCAAAAATAGAAACAGAAGGAAAACTTCCAGACATCTTCTATGAAGCCTGCATTATCCTGAACCCCACACCAGGCAAAGACCCCACCAAAAAGGAGAATTTCAGGCCTATATCCCTGATGATTATGGATGCTAAGATTCTCCACAAGATCCTAGCTAATAGGATCCAACAGTGCATTAAAAAGATTATCCACCATGACCAGATAGGATTTATCCATGGGATGCAAGGGTGGTTCAACATTCACAAATCAACCAGTGTGATAGAACTGGTCAATAAGAGAAGAGAGAAGAACCACATGGTCCTCTCCATTGATGCAGATAAAGCATTTGACAAGATACAGCATCCGTTCCTGATTAAAATGCTTCAAAGTATAGGGATAGAGGGAACATTCCTCAACTTCATAAAATCTATCTATGAAAAACCCACAGCAAATATCATCCTCAATGGGAAAAAGCTTGCAGCCTTCCCGTTGAGATCAGGAACACGACAAGGATGTCCACTCTCACCATTCTTGTTCAACATAGTATTAGAAGTCCTAGCAACAGCAATCAGACAACAAAGAGAAATAAAAGGTATCCAAATTGGCAAAGAAGAAGTCAGACTCTCTTCGCAGATGACGTGATCCTTCATGTGAAAAACCCAAAAGAATCCACCCCCAAACTACTAGAACTCATACAGCAATTCAGCAACGTGGTAGGATACAAAGTCAATGTACAGAAATCAGTGGCTTTCTTATATACTAACAATGAAAATACAGAAAGAGAAATTAGAGAATTGATTCCATTTACTATAGCACCAATAACCATAAGATACCTGGGAATAAACCTAACCAAAGAGGTAAAGGATCTGTACTCAAGGAACTACAGAACACTCATGAAAGAGATTGAGGAAGACACAAAAAGATGGAAGACCATTCCATGCTCTTGGATCGGAAGAATAAACATTGTTAACATGTCTATACTGCCCAGAGCAATCTATACTTTCAATGCCATCCCATTTTTACTTTTTCTTTATTCATTAGATTCTTACTTTATGCAAGTGCCCATTTTGTTTACTTTTTTTTTTACTTAAATATATAACTGTCTATATGATGCTTAATTATTAAACCAGGAATTCACAAAGTTAAAATCTTATATCTTTTTGAAAATTTGTTTGTTTTCTAAATATCAGATAAAATTGAATATTGTGTTTCTACATTTGAAAAATTTACCTGTCACTCTTTATCAGACTATAGTATGTCTGGCTCTAGCTGAGAATGTTCTTGCAGTGAACTAACTTTATCGATTCAGTCATGCCTATGGTCTAGTTCTTATGGCATTAAAATGACAAAGCTATCGACTGTCATGTGAAATTCTCCTTTTGACGTGCCTTTTCTAGTCATTTCCAGTGCAACTTGCATAAAATTCTTGTGCTTTCTGGATGAATTTCAGTATATGACCTCATAACAAATTTTTTGAGTGAGACCATTTGACCAAACCTCCAACTGTATCACGGTGTTTTCACGTAAGCTTCTATTTCTCGTCCCCAGCACAATCCACAATACTTTGAGTGACTTTCATTTCAATAATCTCAAACAACAAAACTAGACTTTATCACATCTTCACTTGGAGGGAAAGGAGAAACCAGTTCAGTGCACGAGCTCCTCAGAGCCCCTCGCTGAGGTAGATGGATGGGAGAAGGCAGGCCAGGCCTTTCAGGGACATCCAGAGCCCCTGTTCTCTGCTCTCCCTCGGGGACAGGTGGCCCACCTCAGGCAGAAGCTCCGAGCTACCTGCCGGGACACGGGGTGGACCCATGAGTCCGGCATGCCCATGGCCCGGATGCACCAGGGCCCCGCAGTGCCCACCACCAGGGGAGGTGTGAGAAGTGACCTACCCCCACCGCAGGACACGGAGCACTCGGACCGAATGACGGCCCACAGGTAGCGAGGCTGGCCACCCGGCTGCTTCTCCCCCCGCAGCCGAGGCACAGAGTACTCCCAGGCAATGCCCGGGTTCCTTCCCTGGAACAGGAGCTGGAAAACAAAGACAAAAACAAAAAAGGAAAGAAAAAGAGGGGTAGAACAGTTAAAGTGGAACTGACAAATCAAAGCCAATTTGTAAATAATACATAAACAACCACATCAACAGTAAGCACGTTACAATGAGAAACCCTGCCCATCCTCCAAAATCCGTAGGAACTTTCTAAACGGAAGTGAACTGTCAGCAGGAACCAAGCACATTAGGAAAAACGTGGACATTTGACTCCTGGACTTCACATGTAGTACCGGCCTCCACGCGCGCCTTCGGACGCCTCTGCAGCCCAGCTCAAGTATTTGGTTACTCCCCCGCTGTTTCCTGGAACCCCCCACAAGTCCCGTCCTTCTGACCGAATCAGAAAGTGCTGCCTATAGATCACTGTCCCACTTCCTAGTGAGTCCAAGCAACCCAGGCCTCCTGAGTGGGTATCAGTGAGACCGGCTGCTAAGTTCCTTTGCCGACTGGCATGTACCGTGCAGTTCCAGGAGAACATGATTCATCAGTAAAGATCTCTCAGGTTGCGCCTGTCCGTGACCTATAGTTTAGCATCTCCCATTTGAACGCTTCCCTTCTTAGCTTGAAACCCAGTCGTATGGACCCTCCAATTCTCACTCACGAATGCCTCAGATCCACTGATCTCAGTGAGAAGCCTTCTTATTTTGGAGCCTCACCATTAATCTGTTGATAGAAATCCCATCTCTGAGTCTTAGAGCCTTTAGCGGTCCTCATGTGATGTGCCCACGGGCAAAGACACTGGCCCCTCCCTGACAACACAGCTCAAGTCCTAGTCGCTGAAGGTGTTGGAGGACAGGGGCGAGCCCTGGCGAGGGGCTACACGGCCGGGTACTGCGCTGCTCTCCTGCCGGATATCCTGAGCCTCTGCCACTCTTCTCCCATCCCGAGACGCTCCCAACAAGCCATGTTCCTCTTCACATTTGCCTTATCTCTCCTGTGTGGTTATTCCAGCTGACGTCCGAGATGGCGGGAGAAATAACCAGAGCAGGGATTCAGGATGAAGAGCAGAGGTGAGGGTCTGAAGGGACAGGACACGGGCAGATGGGGTGGCCGCCCCCAGACGGTCCCGGGGAGCATCTCCCAGGAAGATATGAGAGGACAGGAGGGGCTGCCTGGCCCCCAGAGCAGGTAGGGGGCATCTGGTTGGCTCATGTCTGCATACCCAGTTGTGGGCTGAGGAGGCTGCTTTTGAGCCAAGTGCTTTCATCTTGCATAGAAATACAAAAATGTAAGGGGTTCTGCAGTACTGACCCCCGACCACCTCCACCTGCTCAGTCCCATGGGGCAGGTCATGGTGCAGGGAGAGCCTATCTGCAGTTTGTGAGCCTCTGTGGCCGTGGGTGGGGAGCAGGAGGGCGGTGGGTTGGAGGCTCTTGCGAGACCCCTCCCTGCACACTGGGCCCACATGAGGGCACAGCGGGGGCCCTGCTCATCTTGCTCCCACTTCACAGGATTTGGTGCAATGCTGATCCCACGCCAAAGAGAGGTGCAGGCAGAGTCCCCTGAGTGTACCAGCTTCTCACAGCCAGAGAGCTTGCAGGACCAGGGCAGACTTTTGTAAAAATCCACTAATAAGGAAACCTGAGCAGGAGCTGCGTGATGGACATAAGTACAAATGTGAGGAGGCCCCAGAAAGAGAACGAGTCCACGGCCCTAGGGCATCCACCAGTGCTGTTTCTGAGACCCCTCAAATTATAAACCTCTTTCTGTGCATTTAAAACTATACCAATGGCCCTCAGTCCCCACCAATGCCAGAAGGACCCCCACACCCCAGCCCGAAGGTGAGAGGCTGGAGTCTACCTCCACAACCAGGGTTTCGTTGGTTGGCCCAGACGAGGTCAAGCTCTCCGGTTCGTGGGAGGACCGTCTGTAGTCGAACGTGGTGCCTGAAAACTTGTATCGGCCGGGCCAGTCGACCGTCCAGTGTCCGTTCAGGTAGTACTTTCGGAGGGTGTTGCGCACAGAGATGTAGGAGGTAGACACGTTCACTTCGCGGATGCGGATACTCCGGGCTCCGGGAGGAATGGTGACCATCTGATAATATTCTACAGGGAAGGGAACGGGAGAGAGAGAATGTGCTGTCTCTCTCAACACACCGAGCCGAAATCCCTACGCACCTGGGGTTCCCCACCACGAAAACCTGAGGATCCACATTGGGAACCAGGAGGAACTCTGGTGTGGCAGTCAGTTCCATTAGTTCTTTAAGTGACTTCTTCCCTTTCCTTTTTTTTTTTTTTTTTTTTTTTTTAACTGGAGCAGAACTATTATTATTTTCACTAGTAGTAACCTAACAACTACTTCCCATCCAAAGGAAAGGCTTGAGAAGCAGAGCAGGGATGGAGAGTGTGTAGGTCTTTGCAGGACCCTTTGCTGCTGTTTCCACTGCACCTCAAGGGTTTCCCACCAGGAAGTTCCACTCGTATCTTCTCTGCTCAACACCGGCCCGCAGCTCCGCGTACTCACGGTTGGCGCCATGGGAGTTGGCATAGAGCCCCTTGTGCGTCGTGCAGTCTGAATTATTGCCCCTGCACACACCGCAGGAGTCTTCCACAGCGTCGGACCCAAGGACGTTGTCACATCCGACTCTCTGGGGGACCGAGGTCACACGTCATCCATGCAAGAGAAGACAAGAGCGAAGTCACCAACCTCCAGTGAGAAATCTCCCCATAAGAGCAGAACATTTCACTCACACAGGGTAGTTAACAAATACTTATTGGATACCAAATATGTGCACAGCAAGACTGTAACTCGACTCTTGGGTCCAAAGGAAGAGACACTGACATCTGTTCTCTTCAGTACTGCTACATGACCTCAGTATCTGGAGCCCTCAGCGAAATCTCTCCGATTGTCATGTGGAGAGAACAGTGCGTTTCAGACTGACACAAAGCTCTTAGTAAATGACAAGCAGTGTGTCCACAGGAGGGTCCACTGGACCCTGCCACTATGCCTCTATAGTGCCGTGTGTAATGCAGAGAAGTAACACATGCCACGTGGGATTATTCCCAGCAGTAAATTATGTAATTATGTAATTACTATCTTAGAACTTAAGGGGCTCTTTATAATGTCTATGGTACCTGCCAATGTTACACTTCCCAACAAAGAGTTTAGTATATACAAGTAAAAAATTCAGAGATGAAGTAACTATAGCCAGCAATTCTTTCTTTGAAATCCTTAGGGCCAGATGCATTTCAGAACTCAGTGTTTTTGGATTTTAGGAAGGTAATTTACATATTATGCACATAACATGCAAGTCCCAGCAGGACCCAGGGCAGTGCCCATAATAAAACACATAAATGATGTTCCTATAGCAAAATGCGAACATGGTCACTCTAAGCGAACTAAATAAAACTGACAAATATTCTCACATCAGTTAAGGGCGGGTTTTGGCCAGCAAACAAATTCAGGGACGCTTACATTGTGCAGCCCAATATACTTTCTGTTTCATAGCTTTCGGGGTTTCAGAATTACACGTAAGGGATTGTGACACTGTATCGTTAAGAATACCTGAAAATAATGAAATATTTAACAAGTCAACTAGTAATGGGACCAAATGGACAGAGATCTGAACATGAATGCTGAAAGAGATCTGGATAGAATGGAGTCGATCTTCACCCAGTAAAACGGATGACAACGTGTGTCTCAGTGGCGGACCCAGCTCTACCGGGTCTTCCAACTTAGAGAAATCTGAAATGAAGACCACGGTCTCGGACTGGTGGGTGCGCATACTGAATCAGTTCAAGGAAGAACCCATCCTTCACATGCAGTGTATTTGGTCGGGTAAGGCTTTAAATTTCTGCATATAATAGAATTCCTTCCCCGTCTAAACTCGGCATGGGGTGGTGAGCTCAGGGCTCTATGGTCACTTTGCCACCAAATCTTTCACAGCCTCTCTTCCAAGTCCCTCCACAAAAGAGACCCCTACAGGATGCAAAGTGGCCTCGGGGCTCAACGCTGCCCCGGTCTGCGTTGCTGCCCGTGCTGCTGCAGGCTGACCCCACTCTGCTCTTCCTCATTCCCGGGGCCTGTTCCTTCTTGATACAAGGATACAAACCCTCTGAGCACTCCTTCCCGTTTGTCACCTCCCTCGGCCCCCCGGCCCTGCCTGCCCTCGGGTACTCTGACACCTGAGTTGGGTCTTACAAACCCACTCCTTCTCGCAGGACCCTGTTCCCAGACTGCTCCCCCAGACTCCTCCAACTCACCCTTCCAGACTGAGCTCAGAAGCTCCCTTCTCCAAGGAGCCCCACAGATTCTCCGGATCTGTATCTAGGAAGGAATCCGCTCTCCCCCATTCCCCGTCCTCTGCATGCACTTTGACTGCAACCAACCCCATGTGTCTCAGTGTGTCTTCCTATGGCATCCCCCTCCCCCTCCCAGGCTGTGGGTCGGAGAGAAAGGGCGGGGTTCAGATGCTGGTGACTTTAGCCCCTCAGAGGATGCCCGGCACAGAGCAGACTGTCTGGACACGTGTGTTGAATGAATGAACGATCATTATTACCTCACATATCCCATCTATACAAACATTACGGCTATCCTCCGAGCATGGAGTCCCATCTTTGACTTTATTTGACAAAGAAAAGAAGAAATCAAATCCTTCTGCGATACAGTAGAGTTTGCATAAGTGCTGATCTTAAAAAGAAATACACACACAAACACAAATAAGAAAGAGACTTAAGCTCTGATCATTTTCGCTCTAAATTTTAGATAGACTTTTTCGTTTTCTCTTATCCCCCATAAAATAACTCCCACACAACATTCATCGCAAATACTTTTTTTTTTTTTTTTTTTTTTTTTGTGGTGGTCTCATGAGGCTTGGGTTTTTTTCCTTTAATTTTTAATTTGTATAAGGCTTCACTATTAATTTTTTATTCTGTTTGTCCTTTCCTATCCTTGTGCGTTACCCAGTTGTTGGCACATAGTAGGCATTCAATAAATATTTGTTGACTTGAATACAACATAACTGTTCACTATTTTACTAGTATAATTAACTACTCTCTTGTAGAAATGCAAAAAGGTCATTACAATTTAGTAGCAATATATAAAATTCTCAAAAACGTAATAAAAGAATCAAGTGATCACCAAATTTCTTAATAGCACATTTGATGAAATACATATTTTTGAACCGATAAAAGGGATAACTTTTAGATGAAATCTCCAGAAGATAACCAGAGGCTAATGTTTCCTATAAATACAATGATTGTCAAAACACATGGATACATGGAAAATGTAGGTATCATTGTACACTTAAGCATGGTGGATCAGGTTTACTTTCTCTCTTGATAATCTGTTTCATAGATTTTATGGTTTACATAATTAATATGAACTTTCATAGAAACTTTTCCCCTTCTTTCTTCTTGGTAAAGAACGGAAGAGTTGATGATGAAAATATAGTCTTGCCTTAGGAATTTTCATGGGCTCAGACTCATCTACAAATATTTTCTTCACTATATAAGATGAAACCAATTGAATAACCCTAGGAATGGAGTTGAGTATGTGCCTCCACGATTAATGTGTTTATTTCCTGAGACCTGGAGTCAGGAATAATACACGTATGTTGACCTCAATTTCAAAGTTCTTTCTCTCTTTTTCTCCTGCCTACTTATTTCTCACTGGATCAAATTTTACTAAGTTTAAGAGTTCAAAACACAACCAAAAATGCTTTGTGTGAAACTGCTTTAAAGTTTTCCTTTGAGGCTGTACTGCCTTCGTAAAGCTCTCACCATGAAAACACTATGTCTGTTGGGCTGGAGAAGGATAAGATTGGGGAGATTCACGTATTTCTTAAGTGTTGCTTGGACAGTATTCCCAGTTTCAAAGAGCAAGATGACTAACTATTCTTTGAATTTCTCCTTAAATTATGCCAATTCAGCTACCAGGTTCAAGTTACTGTAATCTTAAGAATAATACATCTTTCTCTCAACCTGGAGAGTAAAATCAGACATAGGGTGCAAATAACCTTCTTGGTTTAAATCAAGACTTTTGAAAATAGTAGGCTTTAAAACTACCTAATTTTCCAAAAGATGTTAGACTTGCTCTGATTCTTTGGCCATGATAACTGCTCAGTGGGTGAGATGCTGAGAGAAATATCACCATCATCTGCTGGGATGTGTAATGAGAAAACACTGATCCATGATCACTACACCATCTATTTTGAACGCTTCGTCACTTCTTTGAAGATCTCACTGTAGGGTGCACACCCTGGGGTGTCTTGTTAATTTGTAACCACACAGCTGGTCTAGTTTAGACCAGAAGCTGGTGGCCGTGGGGCAGGCGAAAAGCCTGGGTTAGTGACCTCACACAGCGGTACGGTCTATCCAAACAGCGCACTTAAGATCACACCCGTCTAAAGAGTACAGGTAACAAAGCATGGGGTCGTTAGTAGAGGAGGGATTTAGGATTCACCTTCCACTTGGGTGTATGGCTTCCACGTGTAGCGCCATCCTCGAAAGCGCTTGTCATTGTACTCTGCACACTGCAGCGCACGGAAGTCAACGCTGTTGTGCGGACATTGCTGACTGTTGCAAAGCCTCAGCGTACGAGTGGATCCCTCACAAAACTTGCCTCCGTGCGATGGTCTGCAACAGGAAGAAACCCTGCGTTTAGTAGCCACTCTCCCCTCGCTGGAAACTAGGCTTACTGGAGAGATGAGCAGATCCAGTTAAATGGCTCACAGTGATGAAGGAAGAAGTCTGCACCCCAATGGGACCATGACTTTTTTTTTTTACCATCAACAGCATGATCCCTGTTCCTGAAGTCACTAGGGCAAGTTACAATGTGGAAGTGGGTCTGCTTGCCACCTGTTCACTGCTGGTGCCCAGCAGCCCGGCACACCAGACAGAGGGCAGGGCTGAGACGGACATCCAAATCCATCACTTTGGCTGCTGTCTGCTTCCCTGCAGCCAGGCCAGGGCAGCAGATCAGCTCAGGAACAGTCACCTCCCACTGGCTGGTGCTAACAGCAAAGAGGCTCTGCTCACTCCTAGAATCCATGTGGACCCAGCACAGAGACGGCCTCCTCTCGATGCAAGGGATGCACTAGGCGTCACACATGAGAGACACCACCACGAGGCTGCAACAGGACTCATGTTTTAAACCAAGTGAGGTGCGAAAGGAGGCCTGGGACAGTCCCCCACGCCCTGCTCTGGGGACCGCCTCTGATGGTTGCCAAAGTAAATATATTGGAGGAAAAACCAAACAAACATTTGGCTTTTTTTCACATAAAAAATTGTTCTTACCAGTTTCTTATTCATTTGTTTTCTCTATGCTTTCATGATTGATTTGCTTATTTAAGGGAGACTCTTGGAATTGCACATAAATGTGGTAAAAATCCATTTCCTGAGTATCACTGCAAGGTCTGTTTCCCTGTGCTGTGGTCAAATACTTCTTAGCATCTTAAGTTATACCAAAGAGACACCCTTGTTTGAGAAATACTTGACTAAAATGGCTTCCTTATTTAGCTATTCTTTTTTAAAAAATAATTCTAATACAGTTGACATACAGAGTAATATTCAGATGTGCAATAGAGGGGTTCAACACTTCTACACATCACCTGGGGCTCGTCATGACGGAGCACGCTTTCTCCCCACCACCTGTTTCGCTTGTCCGCCATACACCTCCCCTCTGGTGACCGTTGGCGTGTTAAGAGTCTGTTTCTTGCTTTGTCTCCTTACTTCTTTTATTTTTTCCCCTTTGTTGTTTGTTTCTTAAGTTCCAATAAGAGTGAAATCATATGATATGACTTCCACTTAGCATAATGCCCTCCAGCTCCATCCAGGGGGTCATACCTTCTCACTGATTCCTACAATACTATGTGACGTACAGATCAGTATTACCATACGGTTGCTGTTGGGAAGGTTCACAGCTTAGAAAGTGCTCGTGAGAAGGAAGTGCAGATGTGCTCACTTGGGATTTGTGCACAGGCGGTCTCTGTGAGACACCCCTCCTCCGCAGGTCCTGGAGCAAGGGGACCAGGAAGACCAGTCCGACCAGTGGCCATGGGTGGGCTTGGGGCCTTCATCACCATATTTGACACACTGTCCTCCACGGCACCACTAGAAGTCAAAAAAAGAAAAAAAAAGAAAGAAAGAAAAAAGAAAGGTTGACATGACTCACAGACTGAGTCCAGGGCTTCCGTGACACTCAGCCCTGGGGAGTTCTGTAGGACATGAGGACACCAACATCCCACCTTCAGGCAGCACATCTTTTTCATTAACAAAAAGAAGTTAATGTAACTTCTTTTTTCTTTCCAAACCTAACGTGGTTTTATAAATCCCCACAGAGGGAAGATCTAGAGAAGAATCCTTTTCTAACATCTGAGCTGCTGGAATTCAACACATTTAATTAAGGGGTGTTGCACAGACGTTCAGCCCCATGGTTGAGCTCTCCAGTGAGTGAACTCCAACCTTTCCTGGAACAACGTGCTTTTCATAGTTCTTTGAGAACAGACGGAGTCTCAGGCAGAAAAGTCCAGCTGGAGGTTCCATGTGACTCAACACCTGGTCATTTCTGGCCAGTACTCTGTGCCTTCACTCCCCAGCACCTGGGCTCAGAGACTGGAAGCCCCGTTGTTAGCGGATGCATGTCAGAGGTCAGACGGCTTCCCATGGAGATAAAACAACTCGCACAGGAGCTCCATCTGTCCCTACGAAGCTGGAGATGCTATCAGCTCTCCTTTCTCAAGAGGAGTGCCCATCAATGTTAGTTCATGCTAAAAACCATGGGTTTTCTTCATTGCCATCACACATAAAGGACACACAACATCTAATATTGTTCAGCCGTGCTGGTTTTCTACCCATGGCTTGGTGTAGATTTCAAGGATCTTCAGGCCGTCTGTTGAGAGGAGAAAACAAACTTGCTTGTCCCTTGAGGCTGGCCTGCGTGGGGCAGCAGAACCAGCCTTAGCACTGGGCTGGAGGATGGGGTGAGGCCTCCTCTTGTCTGTCTCCAAGATTAGGGCCACCAGATTTGTTCTGGGTGAAAAAAATGGGGCTTTACAAAAGGAAAATAATAACACTTCCATTATTGATTTTGTTCAGTGAAAACACACCAAGTTGCTGGCGTCTGACCATTGGTGCTACACAGAAATGGCAGTTACAAATAGTTTGATTAAATATCATTTAAGGAAGAAAAACTAAACGTAAGTAGTGAGGACTAAAACCTTGTCCATTCAATTTTTTGATTCTTTCTGAAAAGCAAATAAATAAATATGTCTCTCTTTTGTTACCTCCTGGCTACACCCCAGGTGATCAAACAAAGTCCTGGAGTCCCCCTGACACCCTCAACTCAATGGGGGGAAATGCAGCTGTCAGCAAGGCATCTGCTCCCTGATGGCTTCATGAGTCCAGAGAGAGAGCTGGATCTGGAAAAAGCAGGGCCGGCTCCTGTGGACTTCATGCAGGGAGGGACAGAGAGGGACCAGGACGGTGTCTGTTCTGATTGTTTTGTCCCATTTTACAAGAATCAACTGGTCAGAGCTTTCTGATACAAAGACAGAAAAGGGGAACACAGGAACCCACAAGATGAAAACTCAGAAAATGTTTTCAGGTTTTAAAGTCACTTGACATAATTCTTCCTCTCTGGTTATGATTACGCCAACAGGCTTGTTAAGTGGATTTTGCTTTTGGTATTTAAGGATTACTTTAAGGTAATTTGGTTTAATTTTGTTTTAAAGTGACATGAAATATTTACTTCTTAAAAATTTACAGTTTATTCTTTTTATTTTTAATGTAGAAAAATAATTATACAGATGAGTATACTCTTAACTTTGTAAGTGATAGCACACGACACATTCTTCCATTCTGTGTCTCCACCTCACAGTGTGTGTGGAGCTCACCCCTTGGAAGTGTGTAGACAGGTCTCTTATTCTGTATTTGGGGTTCTGCTCTCTTCATGGACATCTGCACGATTCCCTGTCTCCAACTGTCACAATTATTTCTGCCGTGAGCAGACTTGCCAAGGCAATTTCTGCTCTTTGTACTACAGTATCCTCAAATGACTATTCTTTTAAATATTATTAAAAAAAAAAAACTTTCTGAAAATCTGAGGAGAAAGCACTGTCCCTTCTCCCATGGAGGTTGGGGGAATGCATGGGTTTGGGCAGGCACAGACACACAAACATGTGAACTCACACACACAAATGATCTGGAATAGAATTCCACACAGGTCACAGACCCATGAAGCCCATCGTGAGCAGGTCAGGAGAAGAGCCTGTGTTCCACCGAAACACCGGTTAAGTTTTTGAGGACCATCCCATGTTTCTCACCCTTTTATATGTTATTGAGGGACACTGGCTTTTGAGAGAAGGTTGTATTTTAGGACGCAAGATGGTGTGATGAATGCGTGTTTCTGCTATGATGCTATCCCCACAGTCTGCATGTCACACCTAAACCCAGCACACACAGGGAGCACCTTGATAAAATACAACAGTGGACTTGGGGATATGGGGAGAAAGGAGCCTCTGTATTAGTTCTGAGGCTGTGTGCCTCAGGCAAGTTACTCGGAGGCTCTGAGTCTGCATGTTCCCCTGAGAACCTTAGGGATGGTCCAAACTACCAGAATAAATTGTTCCAAAAATGCAGTTCAATAAGACAGACCAAGTACCTAGCACCAAGTATAAGCATAATGTGGAATGGTTTAATACAACGTGGGACCCACAATTGTTAGAGAGCTCGAATCAGCTTTCATATATATTAGGCTGTAGTCTGAACCCCTTGTCCTGGATTCCCCATGGTGTGCTCACAAAGGACCTAAGTATCCTTTCCCTGGAAGGTTCCTGAGTGCACTAGGGGGTGCTGCAAGGGACTCACCCTCACAGGGAGATTGTGAGGATTGAAAGTATGTCATGTACTAAGGATGGAATCTGATACCACAAGATGCAATGTAGTCCCATTTATCACCATGCAGAAGCCTCAAAGGAAACACAGTGTAGAGAGAAATAGGCTCCCACACAGGAGAAAGGTACACAGAAACAGTATGGTTACTCCCAGTACACACCAACTGCTCTGGGATATCCAAAGTACTGAGATACTGACTGCTGGTAATATGCATGTCTAAATCAAAGAGCCAAAGAGACACACAAGAACCCATAATACAGGAAAATGCACAACTAATAGCAAAGGGACCTTTCACAGGAGCCTCCAATGCTGTCCCACCATGGCCACCATGCAGCCTCAAGGCAGAACACATCATTCCTGGGTAATTTTAGGCATATATTCTGGCTTAAGATGCACTAATTCTTTTTTATAATAAGGAAAGACCCATCTTTGGAAATACAAGGGAAAATGGTTTAACAATACCAAGGACCATCAATGTAACTGTGCTTTCAGGGTAAATAAAATTTAAGCAGAATATATAGGTTATTCTGAGGAAGGCCCACAGCTCTGAAATCAGTCCTACAGGAAGCAGGTGATCAGAGAAGCACCCTGTGCCCTGCCTTATGACCTGGAACTCAGGGGCAAGAGTGGGATGGTGGCCGATCTCTTGGAAAATGAGGATAATTTTGCAAATTATCAACTGAAGAGTAAATTTTAGATAATTATGTGCAGAAAGTGATCACGGGCAACTTAATACTGAGGCACATTCCCTGGCGTCCTGCGACAATGGGCATTTCCACACCATGGTGCATCCCCATGTCCCTTTCTTCTTCTGAGAGTCTAAAAGCATTTTTATTCAATTTTGGGAGGTTATGAGTTATGTAAGTACTGCTGCTATATATGTGGAAGGATTTAATAACCCACTCCCACCCTCTCTGGGGGATTTCAAATAAAGCTCGAGAGGTGTGCAGGAGAAACAGTCTCTGGGCGTTCTTTTCACATAAGCATGAGCAGCTCTCTTCACATCCTCAGTCAGTGTTGCAATAATTTAACCTGAAAGCATGAGATAGTACTGTTTGCTAGCATTTTAACCCTTGCTGCCCATGCTCACATTTAAATAGACTGAGGCTGTTATAAATTTGATTTGGAATCTAAGCTATTTAGAATCAAAGATATTTAGACATTTATCTCTTTCATATGCATTAGTGTCACTAAAAAGGTCACACACTAGGATGCCTCGGTAGCTCAGTCACTTAAGCGTCTGCCTTCGGCTTAGGCCATGATCCCAGAGTCCTGGGATCGAGTCCAACATCGGGCTCCTTGCTTGGTAGGGAGCCTGCTTCTCTCTCTTCCTCTGCCTGCATATGCGTGTTCTCTCTCTCTCTCTGACAAATAGACAAACAAATAAAAATCTTAAATAAAAAGGTCACACACTGGGCGCCTGGGTGGCTCAGTGGGTTAAGCCGCTGCCTTCAGCTCAGGTCATGATCTCAGGGTCCTGGGATCGAGTCCCGCATCGGGCTCTCTGCTCAGCAGGGAGCCTGCTTCCTCCTCTCTCTCTGCCTTCCTCTCTGCCTACTTGTGATCTCTCTCTGTCGAATAAATAAATAAAATCTTAAAAAAAAAAAAGTCACACACTAAGTGGCACAGAAATGGGTTCAGGGATCATTTGGGTCCAATATATCTCTATCTTTATCAATGGTCTTGTATTTTAAAAAGTAATGCAAAAGGAATCAGAATACTACTCTTGGAGGTTAAGGTAATTTATTTTTTAATTTCAACAATAAAATTATTCTCTTCCAGTGAGTAATAAATGCTCTTAATGTATTTCTTCTTAATATATTTCTTTCCCCCACCAAAGCCTCTGTGTCTTTAACAATACTATCTAACTCGGATTCTGTACATGGTTGAAATATGGGCAGGAGTTGAATGTTCCCCTTATTAAACAGAGGCAGTCGCACCTGCTGCCTGGCATATACATTTACTGATTGCAGATAGCCCATCAGTTACACCATCAGGAAAAGGGCAAAAGGAAGAAGGAGCTGCCTTCACAGTATCAATATAAATTAAACACCATCTTCTGTCCTGGGGGTAGATTTGCACATGGAAACGAGGAACATGGGCTGACAAAATACCAATGCAGGAGGAGGGGAGATGCAAGGGTGGAACAGCTCTGACATCTGAACATGACTCTTGACCTAAGATTGGCTCCTTACCATGTCATGTCCACAAATAGTGCCTTCTGCTGCGGGCATAAACTTAGTCTCACATTTCCTTCCAATCCGGTGGCACCACAGGGCTTTACAAATATCCTACCAGAGAGAAAAGGTCATCACTATTACAGATGGTTCACAAATCTATAATAAAATATCACTGAAAAATTTAAGGGGAAAACAGCTGATATAAATTTAAAGCTGATAATAACTTAGCAGTATATAGAAAGAAGACCCAGAGACTCACGTTCTAGATGTGGTCCAACTTAATTCCACCCCCTGCAACTTTATTTATTCATATGTATTTTATCATAAATTTAACAAACTTATACTTTCTAAATTAAGAAGTAAAATATGCTTAATCCAGAGGTTGCAGAAAACAAAAATTAAAATTAAAAAAACTGATAAAACCCAACATTTTATAATTCGTTCTTGACCCACCATTCACTAAGCTCTCCAAGTCTGAATGCTCATTTTCAGATTAAAGAGGATTATGTCTGGGGCACCTGGGTGGCTCAGTGGGTTAAAACCTCTGCCTTTGGCTCAGGTCATGATCCCAGGGTCCTGGGATCGAGCCCCGCATTGGGCTCTCTGCTCAGCAGGGAGCCTGCTTTCCCCTCTCTCTCTCTGACTGCCTCTCTGCCTACTTGTGATCTCTGTCTGTCAAATAAATAAATAAAATATTAAAAAAAAAAGAGGATTGTCTGATAGCCATTTGCATATCTTGATTTGAGAAGTGTCTGTTCATATCTTCTGCCCATTTTTTGATATGTTTGCCTGTTTTGTGTGTGTTGAGTTTGAGGAGTTCATTATAGATCCTGGATATCAACTTTTTGTCTGTACTGTCATTTGCAAATATCTTCTCCCATTCCGTGGGTTGCCTCTTTGTTTTTTTGACTGTTTCCTTTGCTGTGCAGAAGCTTTTGATTTTGATGAAGTCCCAAAAGTTTATTTTTGCTTTTGTTTCCTTTGCCTTTGGAGACATATCTTGAAAGAAGTTGCTGTGGCTGATATCGAAGAGATTACTGCCTATGTTCTCCTCTAGGATTCTGATGGATTCCTGTCTCACGTTGAGGTCTTTTATCCATTTTGAGTTTATCTTTGTGTATGGTGTAAGAGAATGGTCGAGTTTCATTCTTCTACATATAGCTGTCCAGTTTTCCCAGCACCATTTATTGAAGAGACTGTCTTTTTTTCACTGTATATTTTTTCCTGTTTTGTCATAGATTAATTGACCATAGATTTGAGGGTCCGTATCTGGGCTCTCTACTCTGTTCCACTGGTCTATATGTCTGTTTTTATGCCAGTACCATGCTGTCTTGGTGATCACAGCTTTTGTACTAAAGAGGATTATGAAAGTTTCTGGTTTATCCATTCATCCATTCATCCGTCTGTCTGTCCATCCATCTGTCTACCCACCCACTCACCCACCATCTGCAACTTTTGATGAAGACCTAGAATATGCCAGTTGCCTTGCTAGGAGGATGGTTCCCTAAGGAATACGACCCAGATCTACCCTCTGGGGCGTGGTCTAAGGGAGAGGCAAAGTTGCTGTAAGTCACCATATGTTGCCTGTGGGAAGAGATGCTCCTATAGGAGGAAAGCACAAGGCTGGGTGAGCTTGTTGGAAGGCAAGGCAGGGACACCTAGGGAAGGGCTCATGGGAAAGTTAGATCTCTGAGCCAACCCTGAGCTTGAGGGGTTTACTGGGGGAGACGAGATGGCATTCCAGGGAGAGGGAGCAAAGGATTTGTGCAAAGGAAAGAAGATGTGAAGGAAGAAAGCTGTGTGCAGAGTAAGGAAGACCCACACCGTTGGCAGGGCAGTAAAATGAAACATGATCTGAGGGTTATACACCATGAAAGTCTCTCCAAGTGCAAAGAATGAGCTTCCCTTTCCTTTCCTTCTGAGCCCAAAGGAACGTCTTACTGAACGGCAAGCAGCAGCACTCAGAACAGGATAGAAACTTCAAGAATGCTGGTGGCAGCTTGACTGCACGGGAGGAAAACATTTTGTAAATTATCTGCACAACTGTTCTGAATATTTGAACAAGCACTACATTATTTCCCAAGACATTTACTGGCTGTATCTCCTGGGTGATCTGTCTCGTAAAGAAAACCAACACAGCCACACGTCAACATCATTTTGCTTCAAAGATGGCTTTCCACTGCCTTTATGCTTCCAATCCCTGTTTCATGGTGCTGAAAGATGTGCTCACACAGAGCTGCTCTACATCGTTGTGAGTGATCAATATTCATTTTATTGTCTTCGAACTATTCTCGAATCTCCTCCCTATGCTTCCTAATTACATGTTTAGAAACTGAGGCCATACATGCATTTTCAGTCTGTATCTTTCTCATTCACAAATCAGCTTTGGGGAACTTGGTGGCAAGAAGGAAGCTTTTGATGTTTTACTTTGTGTATCGACTGTGTTTATTTTGAAGACGCAGGAGAACGGCCTATGGTTACGACTGCTGTAATGCTCTGTCTCATTTCCCTGTGAGTCCTCGAAGATCACTGGGCGTGACTGGGGCAAACGTGTCACGCCTCTCGTCGTGTTAATTGGCATGCTGACTTGGGGCCTCCGCTCCCCCAGAACCACGTTTAGGGATCAGAGCCATAAGAAGACCTCAAGGAATCTGTAAAAGCAGGGGCTTGAGTGTCTGTAACTCTCCTAAGAGACAACTGGAAAGCCCTGTTGGCTTGCAGGGCCACAACTTGATAGATCACCAGGATATAAATAAAGCTTCCTTGAAACTGGAGCTCATGGACCCAGGCTCAGTGTCTGGGTGGAAGCATGGCAGGAAGCATGGCAGATCAGAACCAGAGTCTGTACAGCACTGCAGGGTAGGCCTGCCTGCCCTTGGGTGGTGGCCCACAGACAGCAGCTGGCCAGAGGGCCTGCACCCCTTCAGGAGGCTGGGTGTGCACACAGAACAAGGATAGGCACGAATGGATGAATGGGTGAGAATGAAAGACGGGCCCCTTCCTGCGGTCAGGCCAGCTGGGAGAGGGACACAGTGGTCCAGTAGAGGGACTGAGCTTCTGAGAAGATAGGCATATCGGTATGGACTGGAAGGGAAGATCTGGGGGAAGAGTCCCTTGTCCTCCTTGTGTGTTTGAGGATGGCAACACCTGCTCATGGACTTGTTCTGGGAGCTAAATGAAGTGGTTGTAGGTAACATGTCCAGCTCAGGCCTGGTACCTGGGAGGCACTGAGCCAGCTCCAAGGGGTAAGGTGACTCCAGCCCACAGGCTGCTCTCCGCTGGGCTTCATGGCTATGCCCTTAAGGAGCCCGTGGTACGGATTCATGGGACAGTTTCAAAGATCAGCTGAGAGGATACAAAACAAATGATGTTTCAAAAAGTGAAATTATTTTTATGTATTTGTCACAGAGAGCTGGCTCAGTGTTGGTACCTAGCTGGCGTTCAACACGTGTTCTGAGTCAGCTGAACATCTGTTCATTCGTTCCCAAGGAAACCCTGAACAGGATGAGTGGGGACATTTTTCATGTAAAAGGAAGTTAGTAATGGTAAGTGCAATGTTATCGTAAGAATATCGAAGATGAGGGCACCTGGGTGGCTCAGTGGGTTAAAGCCTCTGCCTTCGGCTCAGGTCATGATCTCAGGGTCCTCGGATCGAGCCCCGCATCGGGCTCTCTGCTCAAAAGGGAGCCTGCTTCCTCCTCTCTCTCTGCCTGCATCTCTGCCTACTTGTGATCTCTGTCAAATACATAAATAAAATCTTAAAAAAAAAAAACATCTAAGACGATACAGGTGGCCACCTTATGTTTGAAAATATATATCTAGATCCTACTATTTAAAGTATTTCTTTTCATTTTTGAAGATTTATTTATTTATTTCAGAGAGAGAGAAAGAGAGAGAGAGAGAGAGAATGCGGATGAGCAGGAAGAAAGGAGGGAAGGGGGAGAGGGAGAGAGAAACCCAAGCAGACCCCCCACAGAGCTCAGAGCCCATGTGGCCCTTAAGTATTTTCATAATATTCTTACATTGTAGTTTTCTGGAACATTCTGCAGAATGTAGATGAATGGGAGATACTATTAAAAGTGGCTTTTTTACTATTAGGTGACGGGGTGTGGGCCTATTCTTATTGATTTTGAGGGGCATTCTCTGAACCTCCTGAATTTTGATGCTCGTTCCCTTTGCCATATTGGGGAAATTCTCCCCAATAATTCTCTCTAGTATACCTTCTGCTCCCCTCTCTCTTTCTTCTTCTTCTGGAATCCCAATTATTCTAATGTTGTTTCGTCTTATGCTGTCACTTATCTCTCGAATTCTCCCCTCGTGGTCCAGTAGCTGTTTGTCCCTCTTTTGCTCAGCTTATTTATTCTCTGTCATTTGGTCTTCTATATCACTAATTCTTTCTTCTGCCTCATTTATCCTAGCAGTGAGAGCCTCCATTGTTGATTGCACCTCATTAATAGCTTTTTTGATTTCAACTTGGTTAGATTTTAGTTCTTTTATTTCTCCAGAAAGGGCTTTTATATCTCTTGAGAGGGTTTCTCTAATATCTTCCATGCCTTTTTCGAGCCCGGCTAGAACCTTGAGAATTGTCATTCTGAACTCTAGATCTGACATATTACCAATGTCTGTATTGATTAGGTCCCTAGCCTTCGGTAAAATATTAGATTGGCAGCTGACTTATCCACAGAGACCTGGCAGGCCAGAAAGAGCTGGCATGATATTTTCAGAGCAATAAATGAGAAAAACATGCAGCCCAGAATACTATATCCAGCTAGGCTATCATTGAAAATAGAAGGAGAGATTAAAAGCTTTCAGGACAAACAACAACTGAAAGAATTTGCAAACACCAAACCAGCTCTACAGGAAATCTTGAAAGGGGTCCTCTAAGCAAAGAGAGAGCCTACAAGTGGTAGATCAGAAAGGAACAGAGACCATATACAGCAACAGTCACCATACAGGCAAAACAATGGCACTAAACTCATCTCTCTCAATAGTTACCCTGAATGTTAATGGGCTAAATGCCCCTGTCAAAAGACACAGGGTATCAGAATGGATAAAAAAACAAAACCCATCTATATGTTGCCTCCAAGAAACTCATTTTAAGCCTGAAGACACCTCCAGATTTAAAGTGAGGGGGTGGAAAAGAATTTACCATGCTAATGGACATCAGAAGAAAGCAGGAGTGGCAATCCTTATATCAGATCAATTAGATTTTAAGCCAAAGACTATAATAAGAGATGAGGAAGGACACTATATCATACTCAAAGGGTCTGTCCAACAAGAAGATTTAACAATTTTAAATATCTATGCCCCCAACATGGGAGCAGCCAACTATATAAACCAATTAATAACAAAATCAAAGAAACACATCAACAATAATACAATAATAGTAGGGGACTTTAACACTCCCCTCACTGAAATGGACAGATCATCCAAGCAAAAGATCAGCAAGGAAATAAAGGCCTTAAACGACACACTGGACCAGATGGACATCACAGATATATTCAGAACATTTCATCCCAGAGCAACAGAATACACATTCTTCTCTAGTGCACATGGAACATTCTCCAGAATAGATCACATCCTCAGTCCTAAATCAGGACTCAACGGTATCAAAAGATTGGGATCATTCCCTGCATATTTTCAGACCACAATGCTCTAAAGCTAGAACTCAACCACAAAAGGAAGTTTGAAAAGAACCAAAACACATGGAGACTAAACAGCATCCTTCTAAAGAATGAATGGGTCAACCGGGAAATTAAAGAAGAATTGAAAAAAATCATGGAAACAAATGATAATGAAAATACAACGGTTCAAAATCTGTGGGACACAACAAAGGCAGTCCTGAGAGGAAAATATATAGCGGTACAAGCCTTTCTCAAGAAACAAGAAAGGTCTCAGGTACACAACCTAACCTTACACCTAAAGGAGCTGGAGAAAGAACAAGAAAGAAACCCTAAGTCTAGCAGGAGAAGAGAAATCATAAAGATCAGAGCAGAAATCAATGAAATAGAAACCAAAAAAACAATAGAACAAATCAACGAAAGTAGGAGCTGGTTCTTTGAAAGAATTAATAAAA
The DNA here is from genome assembly GCF_030435805.1 of Mustela lutreola. NCBI lineage: Eukaryota > Metazoa > Chordata > Mammalia > Carnivora > Mustelidae > Mustela > Mustela lutreola. The sequence continues at coordinate 3,742,237 of NC_081294.1, read as the reverse complement.
TTGATAAACCTCTGGCCCGACTTATCAAAAAGAAAAGAGAAAGGACCCAAATAAATAAAATCATGAATGAAAGAGGAGAGATCACAACTAACACCAAAGAAATACAAACTATTATAAGAACATACTATGAGCAACTCTACGGCAATAAATTTGACAATCTGGAAGAAATGGATGCATTCCTAGAAACATATAAACTACCACAACTGAACCAGGAAGAAATAGAAAGCCTGAACAGACCCATAACCAGTAAGGAGATTGAAACAGTCATTAAAAATCTCCAAACAAACAAAAGCCCAGGGCCAGACGGCTTCCCGGGGGAATTCTACCAAACATTTAAAGAAGAACTAATTCCTATTCTCCTGAAACTGTTCCAAAAAATAGAAATGGAAGGAAAACTTCCAAACTCATTTTATGAGGCCAGCATCACCTTGATCCCAAAACCAGACAAGGATCCCACCAAAAAAGAGAGCTATAGACCGATATCCTTGATGAACACAGATGCGAAAATACTCAACAAAATACTAGCCAATAGGATTCAACAGTACATTAAAAAGATTATTCACCACGACCAAGTGGGATTTATTCCAGGGCTGCAAGGTTGGTTCAACATCCGCAAATCAGTCAATGTGATACAACACATCAATAAAAGAAAGAACAAGAACCATATGATACTCTCAATAGATGCTGAAAAAGCATTTGACACAGTACAGCATCCCTTCCTGATCAAAACTCTTCAAAGTGTAGGGATAGAGGGCACATACCTCAATATCATCAAAGCCATCTATGAAAAACCCACCGCAAATATCATTCTCAATGGAGAAAAACTGAAAGCTTTTCCGCTAAGGTCAGGAACACGGCAGGGATGTCCATTATCACCACTGCTATTCAACATAGTACTAGAGGTCCTAGCCTCAGCAATCAGACAACAAAAGGAAATTAAAGGCATCCAAATTGGCAAAGAAGAAGTCAAATTATCACTCTTCGCAGATGATATGATACTATATGTGGAAAAACCAAAAGACTCCACTCCAAAACTGCTAGAACTTATACAGGAATTCAGTAAAGTGTCAGGATATAAAATCAATGCACAGAAATCAGTTGCATTTCTCTACACCAACAGCAAGACAGAAGAAAGGGAAATTAAGGAGTCAATCCCATTTACAATTGCACCCAAAACCATAAGATACCTAGGAATAAACCTAACCAAAGAGACACAGAATCTATACTCAGAAAACTATAAAGTACTCATGAAAGAAATTGAGGAAGACACAAAGAAATGGAAAAATGTTCCATGCTCCTGGATTGAAAGAATAAACATTGTGAAAATGTCTATGCTACCTAAAGCCATCTACACATTTAATGCAATTCCTATCAAAGTACCATCCATCTTTTTCAAAGAAATGGAACAAATAATGCTAAAATTTATATGGAACCAGAAAAGACCTCGAATAGCTAAAGGGATATTGAAAAAGAAAGCCAACGTTGGTGGCATCACAATCCCGGACTTCAAGCTCTATTACAAAGCTGTCATCATCATCAAGACAGCATGGTACTGGCACAAAAACAGACCCATAGATCAATGGAACAGAATAGAGAGCCCAGAAATAGACCCTCAACTCTATGGTCAACTAATCTTCGACAAAGCAGGAAAGAATGTCCAATGGAAAAAAGACAGCCTCTTCAATAAACTGTGCTGGGAAAATTGGACAGCCACATGCAGAAAAATGAAATTGGACCATTTCCTTACACCACACACGAAAATAGACTCAAAATGGATGAAGGATCTCAATGTGCGAAAGGAATGCATCAAAATCCTTGAGAACACAGGCAGCAACCTCTTCGACCTCAGCCGCAGCAACATCTTCCTAGGAACAACGCAAAAGGCAAGGGAAGCAAGGGCAAAAATGAACTATTGGGATCTCATCAAGATCAAAAGCTTTTGCACAGCAAAGGAAACAGTTAACAAAATCAAAAGACAACTGACAGAATGGGAGAAGATATTTGCAAACGACATATCAGATAAAGGACTAGTGTCCAGAATCTATAAAGAACTTAGCAAACTCAACACCCAAAGAACAAATAACCCAATCAAGAAATGGGCAGAGGACATGAACAGACATTTCTGCAAAGAAGACATCCAGATGGCCAACAGACACATGAAAAAGTGCTCCATATCACTCGGCATCAGGGAAATACAAATCAAAACCACGATGCGATATCACCTCACACCAGTCAGAATGGCTAAAATCAACAAGTCAGGAAATGACAGATGCTGGCGAGGATGCGGAGAAAGGGGAACCCTCCTACACTGTTGGTGGGAATGCAAGCTGGTGCAACCTCTCTGGAAAACAGCATGGAGGTTCCTCAAAATGTTGAAAATAGAACTGCCCTATGACCCAGCAATTGCACTATTGGGTATTTACCCTAAAGATACAAACGTAGTGATCCAAAGGGGCACATGTACCCGAATGTTTATAGCAGCAATGTCCACAATAGCCAAACTATGGAAAGAACCTAGATGTCCATCAACAGATGAATGGATCAAGAAGATGTGGTATATATACACAATGGAATACTATGCAGCCATCAAAAGAAATGAAATCTTTCCATTTGCGACAACATGGATGGAACTAGAGCATATCATGCTTAGCGAAATAAGTCAAGCGGAGAAAGACAACTATCATATGATCTCCCTGATATGAGGAAGTGGTGATGCAACATGGGGGCTTAAGTGGGTAGGAGAAGAATAAATGAAAGAAGATGGGATTGGGAGGGAGACAAACCATAAGTGACTCTTAATCTCACAAAACAAACTGAGGGTTGCTGGGGGGAGGGGGTTTGGGAAAAGGGGGTGGTATTATGGACATTGGGGAGGGTATGTGTTTTGGTGAGTGCTGTGAAGTGTGTAAACCTGGTGATTCAGAGACCTGTACCCCTGGGGATAAAAATATATGTTTATAAAAAATAAAAAAATTATATTAAAAAAAAAAAGAGAGACAGAGAGAGAGAGAGAGAGGGAACACAAGCAGGGAGAGTGAGAGAGGGGGAAGCAGGCTCCCTGCTGAGAAAAGAGCCCGTTGTGGGGCTTGATCCCAGGACCCTGAGCCGAAGACAGGCGCTTAGCGACTGAGCCACCCATGTGCCCCACAGGTGAGGGTTTTTAACTTTACTAAGGACAAAGCTCTCGAGCACAGGATGCAGGTGATAGCGTGCCCTGACAACTCGTGACCTGCGCAGTCTCCACCTGCCGCACGCCCCCCTGCACACTTCAGCCCATGCTGGAACCTGTTCAATCCCCAGTTCAGTTCTTCAGGCAGAAACAAATAACAGGAGTTAGAAGAGCCTTGAAATGTCATATAATCCATGTTACTGTTATTCAACATATCGAAAAGTATTTGAGACATTGGTATCCTAAAGATAAAACTGACATTTCATAAAAATGTGACACTCTACTCCAGAAAACAAATAGAAAATCCAGTTCCTCAAAAAATCAGATAATAAAATGACCATGAAATGACCAAACAACCAAAATTCAGTTTTACCCTCTTTTATCATACTTCAATTGAACTGCTAACTTCTAGACAATAATGTGCAATGATTGTATTAAATTAAACATTATTGTTGTATGTCATTACATTCTTAATTAAATTTCAGGGTCCTCTTGGAACAAAGACCCTATTAAATCATACGTCTAGGGCCAAGGAGCTGGAATGTAAGACATGCTGGGCGTGGGGGGAAGCTCCCAATCTCACAACAGTGCCCAGGACACTAAGGTGATCAAATTTCAAAGCAATTCTAGCAGTCTGCATTACAGACTGTGGGGTCAGACCGCCAAGCACAGATGATGCTGGCAAACAGAGCAGGCACCAGACGAAGACACCGTGTTTGTAATAACTAATACTTCGGGAGAAAATTGCTGAAGTCCACACGGACAGCCCATGCTTGCTTTCATCCCTGCAGAGACGGAATCCAATCCTTAACGAAGGCGCTCGCTTTCCAGTCTGTCCTGTAATTTAAGAGCTGTGCTCATGAAGACCGATGTCAGGCATAGTGACTTGGTTGAGTTAGGTGTTCCCACCGAACACCCCAAATGAAACCAACATTTCCCCATGATTCTGCTGGAAATTTATTGGGAGATTTCCCGACAGTGAGTGCACTAACCCCAGAGCCGTATTCTCAATCTGTCGCTCCTAGACTCTCCGAAATACCAACCAAAAATGCCATCAGAAGGGATGTTATAATGGGATCTATAATTTATCACAATTATTAGTTTTTCAAGAAGTAGGGTGCTTTATCACTAGTTCCAATGATCACCCTAAAGGTATCAGTGGACAGAAAAAGCCGTGGCCATATGGGTGGGTGAATTTACACACAAGTATGTAAACACACATATACCAAACACACACCTGTCTGTCCAAGAGACAGATGCACATGAACTTGCATTATCTATTAACTTTTCCAGCTAAACAGCACATGGACTTGCAAGAGTCCAGGCACCTATCACGTGCTCAGCACATGCTCCCTGAGGAGCCCTTAGGGTTAGTCATCAGGTAATTTCCTGTTATTTATTTATTCATTTTTCAAAGAACTTTGTTTATTTATTTGGGAGAGAGAGAGACAGAGAGAGACCATGAGCTTGGGGGAGCAACAGAGGGAGAAGCAGACTCCCCACTGAGCAGGGACCCCCCCAATGTGGGACTCAATCCCAAGACGCTGAGATCATGACCTGAGTCGAAGGCAGACACTTAACCGACCGAGCCACCCAGACATCCTGCTTGTTATTTATTAATTTAATGTCTCCCGTCAGTAAGTTTCTGGATCTTTATACTTCAACCAGCAAAACAGACCCATTTTCATAAAACTTCAGAAGGAGTTCATTGAAAAAAAATTCAATTTTATAACTGAAAATGTTCTGAGATGCTTAATTCACAAGGAAAATAATCTAAGTGCCCCAAATTTGAGATTCAGGGCCCTAGAGATTCTGGCCACATAAGTCATATTTAACTTAGAAAATCCATCAAGTTTATTCAAGTTGAAGAATGATTTTATATCATCGGGAATGAGCTGACACGACTGATTTTAAAGGATGCAATTTTTTTTTTTAACTGAAAAGGTATTTTCTCTCCTGTCCATGATGAACTGGTACCAGGCTTACTTTCCCGCACACAAAAACTGCATGAAACTTGACAAAATATATGGGCCAGCTCTTTTAGGCTTTGGACCAGGCATCACAGTCCTTGTCCCTGGAGACAGGGAAGTTTGCCACGTGAGCGCCAACTTCGCTCCAACCATCTGGTTGGGAAGAATTTCCTGACATGGTGCAGCGAGGTGGACCCCAGCGCACACTGACAGTCTCCCCGTGTGGAGGACACCGAGAACAGAGCTGGAGCTTGCAGAAGGAGCTAGAACCTGCGGGATTCTGTGGAGCCGGGAAGGAAAAAGCCATGTTAAGTAGGAAGCCCCGGATGCCTGCCTAAGGATTTCCCGTAGGTTCTTCCTCATCTGTGGGGTGAACGGGTGATACACGGACACGCCAGTGGCCTAGAGCAGGGCAGAAGCTCTGGGCTGAGCGCTGACCGGCTGGATGACAGAGGTCATGCCGTGTTGGGAGACACTGGAGTTCTGGGCACATGTGACAGAGAAACCTCAGTGAAGAGCCCGAAGTCCACGCCCCCAGCCCAGAGCACAGGCTTCGCCCTCCAGCGAAGGAAAAGTTGAATGAGAGGAGTCCTAAGGAAGAGCCAAACCAAGCCTCAAAGGATGAAGGGGTCACCTATTATAATAATACTCGACAAAATTTATATAACATGAAGTGATACTGCATTACAATACGCTACAAATAGACTCAAGGCTATGAAGGAAAAAGCTGACAGAATTAGTGGTAAAGAACAGGAAATTTCAGTGGAGATTAGAGAATATAACAAATCAGATCGTGTTTTTGGAACCAAACCTTAAAATAACCTAAATGTGGAGTTTGCTGAATTGTCTGAACAAATGGTAAGGAATGCCAGCAGACGCAGACGATGATCGGCTTTTTAATCAGAAACAACGGAGAGCAGGTGAACATGGAAATGTCGCCTGAGAATGTGTATAGGAAAAGAAAGAGGCGCTTATATTCTCCGGAGCAACCACTAGAAATCAAGAGGAGGAAGTATAGCTAAGATGCAAATTGAGGCAAAAAACCAGAGTTGTTAGAAGTTTAATGCAAAAGGAAATAGAGGAATAAAAAAGAAGTGTGACCAATGGGAGACTGAAGATAAAACCTATTGACACAATTCCCCATGTTAATACCATAAAAAAAATAAATAACTACATCCCTAGAAGTAGAAAATACATTTCACAAAAGTCAACCCACTTTCGTGATAAAATTGCTCTGTGATCTAGGACCAGAAAGCAACTCTTTCATTTTGATAAAGGGTGACTGTAAAAACCAACAGCTGACATCATATTTTTGTTTGTTTTTAAAGATTTTATTTATCTATTTGACAAACAGAGATCACAGGTAGGCAGAGAGGCAGGCAGGGAGAGAGGAGGAAGCAGGCTCCCCGCTGAGCAGAGAGCCCGATGCGGGGCTCGATCCGAGGACCCTGAGATCATGACCTGAGCCGAAGGCAGAGGCTTAACCCACTGAGCCACCCAGGCGCCCCCCCATTTGTTTTTTTAAGTTAAGTTTTAGTTAACATACAGCGTTCTGTAAGTTTCAGATGTATGATATAGTGCTCAGCAAGTCCGCATGTGACTCTGTGTTCGTCACGGTAAGTGCGCCCTTGATCGCCATCCTGTCCCCACAGTTCCCCCACCCTCGTCCCCTCCAGTAACCTTGGTTGTTCTCTATAGTGAAAAGTCTGTTTCTTGCTTTGTTTCTTTTTCCTTTACTTGCTTTTTCCCCTCCAATTTCACATATGAACAAAATTATATGGTATTTGTACTTCTCTGACTTACTTAACATCGTCCCCTCTAGCTCCATCCTTGTCATTACAAATATTTTACTCGGCATTTATGAAGATCCAGAATAAGCAACCTGTATTGACAGTGACCGAAATCAGAACGATGGTCCCTTACCAGGGTGGGGAAGGCGCTGAATGGAAGAGGCATAAGGGAACTTTTTGGCTTTATGGAAGTGAGGACTGTCTTGGTCAGCATACGGCTTACATGGGTAAACACAGTTGTTAAAGTTCCAGCTGTACCCCTAAAATGAATCCATTTCACTGCATGCAAATATTTCCTCAGTTACAAAAGAGGTACTTCGTTTAGCTTCTTCCTTCCTATTTTTTCCAAATGGTGCCAGGGTACCATGGGTGATACGGTCCACAGTCACAGAGCAAAATAACGTGAAACCAGAGGTATGCTGTAGGAAAGCCCATCTTTGGGAAAAAAAAATTAGTCCTATGTTCCCTGTCCTTAACAGATAGAAGAGTAACATTCAAGAACTACCTAGGGATTTCCCATGGAAGAGGAAACATTAGGAATACACGCTGATTTTACTGCTCCTGCTCCAAGCTGACATTACCCAGCTCAGGAGATAAGGATCCTGTCCTGGAACATGGTGCTGATTGGCCTTAGGGGGAAATCTTGAGTTTAGAAGAAAATAGATTATCTCATCAGATTTAAATTGGGAATATTCCTTGTACATTATGAAATGTTGGAGGTTTCCCGAGGATCATATTTTTGTCTACTTTCCTCTTGATTTCATTGCAAACTAGAATAAAAGAAATCTCAGAAATAGCTACTTTTATTTAATTGATGGTTAGCTTTCTTTGGGGTTCAGTCCGGCAAGCTCCCAGATCCCGGCCAGCCCTTCTGGCATGGGTGCGTGTCTCTGTGTCACACACAGAATTTATATCAGTCATGTCCCTGGACTCAGCGGCAGAGATGACACCTTCTACGAGAAACTTCTCTAGAAGCCCTGTTTTTGAAAAATTTAACAAGCATGGTTCTCTAGACAGACTGTTCTCCACAGTAAATTCTGCTTCTATCTGAAGTAGGTAAAGCAGGGCGGTGCTGTTTTCTTAACAGCATTTGAAAAAAATGCAGAGCATTAATTTGCCAACTTACACCAAGAGGTTATTGCTGAGGTCCCACGTGATAAATCAGAAAGCAAGAGCGACCTAACAGGCCAAGTCAGTTCTCCAACGAAAACCGATACCCGCACCAGTAACCACCAGCATCCTCTTTGCCAGGAGAACATGTGTTTCCTGTTATCTAAGACCAGCCCTAGCTCACAGGATTTGACATTTGGTAGGTACCCAATAAACGCAGAATACATCAATGTCCGTCACACTGCATAAAACGGTTTTGTGAATCATACTGCACCGAGCACTGGCCAATAATCACTTGCCTTTTTAAAATCCAGCATGCAGAGCTTGGCTTTCTCTCCAAACTGCCACTTGCACTGAGTGTTGGCGTCGTATAACTCTCCCGGCAACTTCTCGGGGTACTGGTACTCCTTTACCGGCTTCGGCTCATCGGCGAGGCACAGCGCTTGGGCGGTGCTGAAATGCACAGGACACAGGGCTGCTGGTGACTCTGCGAGGCTTACCAGAGACGCACGTCCGCGAGGCCAGGCTGTTCTGCAACCTGACAACACTCCCCGCACAGAGAGGAGGGGGCCTTCTTCCCCCAGGGTCCCACAGGACATCTACCCCCACTCTATTTAAATACCGGGGCCACATTTCCCGAGACTGCTCAATGCATTTCACCTTTTCCAGGAAGGTGATTTGTTCTTCACGAGATTCCTCAAGCTTATCGTGGGGAAAAGGGAGACGGACTAGCTCAGCAGACGTTCAGCGTGAGAAGCACCGGCCGCCAACTTTGGGTCCATTCCTTGCCACGGACAATCAGAGGTTGGAAGTGGGAACGGTGTGAGACTAGCCCAACCCACCTATCTCCAAGACAGAGGTTTTCTTTCTTTCTTTTCCTCCTCTGCCCTTCTCCCCTCTCCCCGCCCCCACGTTCCTTCCCGGGGCCAGGGGCCACCTGCACACCAGCTCACAGCCTCCAGAGGTTCCCCTGGAGCACAGCAACAGTTCCCACCAGCAACACTCCACACAGGCTAATTTCTGACGAGGTTCCCAAGTCAAGAAGGAGATTAACTCTGCTTAAGTTCACTCGATGATGACTAAAGACCACATAATGATGCCTTCCTTCCACAAATAAGGCATTCCCTTCCCCAGCAGGGATAGGCAGAGTTATAAATTTTGCATTCACAGGGAGGGCAAACAGCATTTGCACATAGCAACTAAATCTTGCTTGCAGATTTCAATAAGCCAGAAAAATCTCCTTTGCATTTGCAAAACAGTGAGTGACCGCAGACCTGCCGCGGACCCCTGCACTTTTCTCTGTGGGGCTGCCCACCTTGACTGGCAACACTCTGGCCTCAGTCTGCACCATCCCATCTCAGATTCCACTGCCTTTGGGTCCACTCAGGCATGACTTTGATTCACAGTCACCCACGAAACACAAGAGTGGCCCCGGCTACAGTAGAAGGGACATCAGTTCTATGTAAAAGGAGGTCAGAAGCTTTTCAGAGCACACTGAGAAGTAGAGATTAAATCAACTGATGGGGAAGTGTGAAGAGCAGGAACTGGGTCACTGTGGATGTCCAACAGATGACCTGTCTGTCACGGCCACTGTGATCATACCGCAAAGGAATATTTTTAAGTAAGGAAAAAAATGATGAAAAGCATAATTAGCATGTCAAGACACGATCTAGCAATTTTGGAATTCCATCGGACCTTTCTCTGATGGATCGCAAATGATGTCTTCATAGGAGTTCGGTGTTCCCCATTATGTCCCCAAGGCTACGTCAGGATAGCACTGATCCCCATCCTCTGGACAGGAAACCAGGAAAAGTCAGCCAAACTGACTGGCCCCAGCAAGAGACTGAAAACTAAAACAGGTTCACAGGTTCAGGAATTTTTATAGTTTGTGTAAATGTAGAAGCACAGGCACGAGGACAAGGTTTTCATCCAGCCAAGAAAAATGCCCTGCACAGACTGGGAACCTGGAAGAAGCTGGGAGCCCACCAGGAGATGCAGGAGCACACCTGCTGCTGGGATGAGCGGGTCGGCCCCATCGGGCGTCACCTTTGAAGGGCAGCAACTCCCCATGTGGGTCTTAGCCCGGTGCTCCAGGTTAGGTTCCTGCTTGGGTATGTCTGCTCCTCCCCCCACTGCCCGAGCGGGCTCACGGCCAGGCGCAGCACCAATGGGGCAGGTGTGAGAAAACCCCATGGTGTGGATAGAGAAAGGAAAAGCCACTGGACAAAGAATCCACTAGCATCCACAGGGGCGAAGCATGTTTGGATTGTGTGGCATGCCCCAGACGAAAGCAGCCAGGTGGCCTGCATGTGGGAAGCCAAGTGATAACGCTCATAGGAGATTACATGGAAGAATGTATCTGTGACTCTGGGGTAAGCGGAGATTTTTTTTTTTTAATCAACAGCCCACAAAAAGTACTAACCCTAAAGCCAAAAATATGGATTAATTTGGACTCCATTACAAAAAGGGGAAGTTCTCTTACCCAAAGACACCTTTAGAAATGGAGACATCAAGCCATAGAGTGACAGAAGATACTTGCATAATATGTATTTTCCATATGGGACAAAGTATTCAGAATACATAGGTCCATCAAGAGACAAGAAAAAATAATTAAAAAGCCTGATTCTGAAAAATTCACAGGAGATTAAAAAAAAAAAAAACTTCACTCAAGATTATTCCAGTGACCATTAACATGTAAAAGGACATTCGTTCTCTTTAATGGCCACCTTGGTATGCTACTACCCACCAGTGAGATGGCTAAAATGGAGAAGACTGACAGGACCAAGTCTTGGCGAGGGTTCAGAGCAGTGGGAGCACTCGTAACGGTGGGCATGTGACTTCGCGCAGCCACTCAGGGAGTTGTCTAGGGTGTCTCCTGACGCTGCAGACTACATAACCATGACCCTAGAGTTCCAGTCCTACAGATAATCAGAGACCAAAACAATATGCAGACATTTCTTAAATAGCCCCAAATTGGAATCTCAAATGCCTATCACCAGCAGAATGGACTCATGAGCTGTAGCATATTCACGCAATTAAAAATAAGTAAATGATGTTATATTTGTATGCAGCAACAAGGATGCATCCCATCATCGTGATACTTAGCCGAAGAGCACAGACACAGAGTAGTATGTAACTCATGATTCTGGTCATAGAAAGTTCAGAAACAGGCAAAACTAGTCTGTGGTGCCCTGGGTCAAGAGCAAGGTCATCTCTGGGGAGGAGGGAGATGCTGATGAGTGGGAGCACAGGTTCTGGGCTGTTCACTGCTCTGTAGCTTTTTATAAACATAGTTTTCCTATCCGTCACCTCAGATCCTTAGGTCTGTGAACATTGTGTCGTGAGAACATTTTTTTTTTTTTTTTTTTTTTTTTTTTTTTTTAAGGAGCCCAGTGTGAGGCTCAAACTCACAGCGCTGACATCAAGACCTGAGCTGAGATCAAGAGTCAGAAGCTTAAGGGACTGAACCACCGGGTGCTCCAAGAGATCTTGTAAGATCTACTCTCCTAGCAACTTTCAAACACAGAATACAGCTCTGTTCGCAGTCACCGTGCTGTACGGGGGAGCCCCCAGGAGCCGCTCAACTGAGAACGGCAGGACTGTACGTGTGACTGTACGTGTGACCGGCTTCACCGGCACCCCATGCCCCACCGTGGCACCTACTACTCTTTGTTGCTATGAGCTTGATTCAGATTCCACATATAAGTGGAAACGCACAGTTTGTCTTTCTCTGACTGACCTCACTTAGCATCACGCCCTCAAGGTCCATCCACACTACCAAAAATGGCAGGATTTCCTTCTTTCACATGGCTGAGTAATATTCAGTGCGTGTGTGTGTGTGTGTTTGTGTGCGTGTGTGTGTCATGTGTGTGCGTGTGTGTGTGTCGTGTGTGTGTGTCGTGTGTGTGTGTCGTGTGTGTGCGTGTGTGTGTGTGTGCGTATGTGTGTATGAATGAAATGAAATGTGTTCTTCCCTTTACACCCCAAAACATGCTTCATGGGCTCTCAGGTCAGGTCAGATTTTCTCATTCACAGAGGTGCTATGGGCTGGGGCAGGTGATCCAGGCGCCCCTCAAACTCCTGGTCTCCAGCGATGGTCCCTTTTCTCATGGACTGACACAGATTCATGGGGTCAGAGGGAAGGCACCCTCACTGGACTGTGAATACCGTGATTCAAATTTTTAAAAAGTGAATTGAGGATGAGTCCCTGTTGTCATTAAATTAAAATAATGAGCTAAACTTTCCCTAGTCCTAGGCCTCCGGGACACAGCATGAGTAAACAGGATGAGGTCTGTGTCAGGTCCTCGGAAATGACACATGGCCTCACTGACTCGATTCATGAATTTACTCCGAACACGGTCTGTCCTTGACTACCAGCTATGGAGAAGTGTTGGGCTGACAACTTCAGACCAACTGAGCTCCTTCTGTAAATACATTTTTTCCACGTACCAAAGGCAAGGCTGCTCAAAAAGGAAAGTGGGGTCATCTTTAGAGGTTGGCCACTTAGCCTGACTCATTGTTGGGATCGCGTCCAAAGAGCAGCCTGATTGGTGGAGGACATAATGGGATTGTGGCTACGTGGAGCTCGGGAAGTCGGCAAACATGTCCAAGAAGACAGTCTCCGGCTCATTAAACCGAGGAGATGTCCCTGCTGACACAGCACAGACATGGCTGATTCGTGACTGGCCATCCCAAGGGAACAAAAGCTTGAGTGACTTTGACAGCAGGAGGCTCTCCTGGAAAATTTAATATTTCAAGGGAACAAATTTGTGAGCATGGATAATCTTGCATTTCTGCTTATAGCTATGTGGTCCAGCAAAATTATCAAAGTTCTTGAAAATAAAAATTTATGACTGAATGGCCACACAAGGGTCTCACTGACTGACACAAAAACAAATGAGCGCACTTGAGCCGACATTGAACCGTCCCGGGATCCCAGAGCAAATACATCTCTGAACCACACTCTTGGCAAACCCTCTTAGGGCCCTGGTCTGATTCAGAGCTCACAGCCCATATCTAATGTCATCAAAACAAGTGCTCTCTAAGCACATAACTATTTTCTTTCCACAAGTTCTCCCATAGTCCTTGGCAGCTGAGAAACGATCTGAACTCTCATGATGCTGATCCGCACTGTGCACCCGCGCGCTGACCCGCACTGTGCACCCGCGTGCTGCGTCCCCTGCTCTCCACATCGTCTGGGCCCATTTCAAAAAAGTTGAAAGTGTTTCTCTTCGCAAAAACCATGAAGATGAAAAAGCAGTAAAAATTGTGAGGGGTGCCTGGCTTGGACGGCAGATCTCTGGCTGCTAAGCTGGTGGTCCGTGGGGGCTGCCAATCTGTTTTCCCTCCGCCAGCACCAGTGGGTCCAGCGTGAGTCCCAGACCTTGTGCTACACCTCCACCCATGCTCCCTGTACAGTTGCCGGCATCTTCTGTGGCAAAAGCAGGAGAGAGACAAGCGGACAAGCATGTGCTCCTGGTGTCTGGGACCGGCCTGGGGTGGACTCACGCTCGCGTGGGGGCCAGAGGAGGGTGGCAGGGGCCAGGGGAGTCATCAGGAGACATGGTTAGCGTGCACACAGATAACTAGGATACAGACTGGAGGTACTTTCTACCCATGTTTTTACTTCTGTGTCTATCAATACTCATAAGCACTCGCTGTGTGACGCGTAATTGGTTACAGACATGTAGGGCATGTTTCATGTAGCAGACAGACAGCAGAGCGTTCTGTAAAAATACAGGATGCATACAGAATATAGAGAAATGTGTCTATCAGTGCATGCTCTTGGATGAACCTACAGTTCTGTTTCCTTTCTAAAAGATTTTATTTATTTATTTGAGAGAGAGGGAGAAAGCGCATGCACAGAGGGAGAGTGAGGGGGAAGCAGGCTCTCCGCTGAGCAGGGAGCCTGACTCGGGATTCAGTTCCAGGACCCTGGGGTCATGACCAGAGCTGAAGGCGGATGACCAACCCACTGAAACCACCCAGGCGCCCCTGTAGTTCTGTTTAGATATATAAAGATTCAGTTTCATTGGTTTTCAATAATTCTATGCTGGCAAAAGCCTCACTTTCCTTGAAATATTGGAAATGTTAATATAAATGGATTTGATCTCCTTTCTTGCTTTCTTTCTAGAAAGACCCTTGCCCAAATTCAAGCTTCAATATCACAGCCAAAGCCTGTACTCTAAGACTGATACACTTGTATGTTTTTTCCTTGTTCTTCATTTTCTATTTTCATTTGGTTTTCATCTTCATCCCACTGTCAATTCTAGCTGTTTTGTTTTGTTTTGTTTTTAAAGAGGGAGAGCAGCTGGTCCTTTCACAGGGGGACAGGGCAGAGGGAGAGACAGAATCCCAAGCAGGCTCCCCGCCCAGCGCAGAGCCCAGCTGGGGGCTCGGTCTCGGGATCCTGAGAGCAAGAACAGGGCACAATCAAGAGTCCCACTCATAACCAAATGAGCCACCCGGGCGCCCCTAATTATTTTTCGTTTTCTTGTCATAATCTCTCCAAACTCTTAAAGTTAGGTGGTTTGGTGTGTCAGCTTGTCCAAGAATGTGTCACTGACACAACAGTGCTACCTCTCGTGCTTCCCTCGATGAACCCCAGAAACGTGAGTGCACTGCATGGAGAATGAGCCATGGCGGCCCGTTTCATGCCAGCACGGACACGTTTTGGGAAGAAGGAAGCACATGCTTTGTACCTCCTTGGCAAGGATCAGTGGATTACGGAGAGGCAGCGTGTCTGTCAGGCCAGAGAGTGCGTACAGCGCGTCACCGAGATGGGTGTCCTCCCTTTTGAGTGAAAGCAGTTCTCCTTTTCAGGGCCGGGGAAACCAGAATGTTCCCAAAGGGACAAAAGTGGAAAGGGGTGTGTCCTTGATAGGGCACAGTGCATCACAGGAGCCACGGCGGGGGCCCAGGAGAGCCACTCGGGAGCGAAGAGGAGGAACGTGGGGGCTCCGGCGGGCGCGCACCCACGGGGTCGGCCGCGCACCCATGGAGTCGGCCGCGCACCCACGGTGTCGGCTGCGCACCCACGGGGTCGGCCGTGCCCAGCCACCGGTGCTGCATCTCAGAGAGAAGTCACCTTCACAGAGTTAAAGCTACTTACTAAACAAATGCTGTTTCTCATCTTTTTCATATTCAGAGCAAGTCAGTTTGCTAAGGGAAAAACAAAATTACAAGCTCTGATTTCAGCAGAACTGCTTTTCCTGGGCTGTTTGCGTCCAGGCTTCTTGGGACCAGTGGGGAGAGGCTAGAGCCAGGCTCCTGGAAGCCTAGACTGCACTCTCCGATTCGGGGGACCCGCGTGCCCATGACTTCCCCTGTGGCAGCCAGGGGCTGCACACGGGGACACACGGGCCTCTCTTCACCCCACATGTCCTTTTCCTTCAGAGCACACGGTAGACGACGTTCCTGACCCAGCCCTGGCGCGTGGGCTGCCAGCGGAGTCCTTGTTGCCAGGAACACAGTCCTGTCCTGCATGCCCTCCCCGGCCCTCTCCTCGCCTGGGACCCGTGGGCTGCTCTGCACGACCAGCTCCTACAAGAGGAAGCGGCTGCAGGACGGAAGGATTGGGGCTCTGTGTGACCACACGCATCAGGCTTGCTGACCCACGGGGGAGCGCGATACCTGTCAGAAATAAGGTTAGGGTCGGCAGCTGAAACCAAACTCCAAACTCAGCATCCTTGAGACTTGGGGGACAGTCCGCCTTACTAATAGAACTAAGGCCACTTTGTAAAGTCCCTTCTTTCTCTAAAAAGTTCAAAATCCACTGTCTGATTTTTCAGGGGGTCAAATCCTATCTCTCCACAGTGTCCCAGATCCTAAATAAATTAGTGCTATAATGAAAATTTAAAAATAAACCAGGCTAAAGTTTCCCCTCCTAGTAAGAAATGCACTTTGTGGAAAAGAAAAGAAAAAATCCCCGAGTTACATGTGCTTCCCAACTGTGTGCACGGTAGGTCTTCCTACTCAAGAATAAAAAACGTTTAGTCACAAAAGTGAGAATTTAAAACAACTAAATGTTAGTGACAGATACTTTGATTTGGGCTGTATCTTGGGTTTCCTTTGAGTCTAAAGGTCAGACAATGTCGGATTCAGCCTGCAGGACTTGGTGCCCTAAGGAAGTGTTTGGCAAACTTCTTGGCCAAGGAAACGTCTCAAGACACCTTCAAATGGGAACCATGTTGGGAAGTCACAGCCAAGCCAGGGCTGCTTGGACAGAATCAGGCCGCCCAGGCAGGGAGCAGCAGAGACATTCAGAGACACACATCCAGGTCCGGGAGTTCATACCTTAAGAATTTCTGCAGGTACTGGCGGCTGCAGGGTGACCAGGAGAAGACCCCATTGCGTCCTGCCAACGTGGGGGACATGATGTTGCCCTCAGACTTTTTGCACACGTTCCCTTCTCCATCATGGACCATACCAAAGCTGCACGAGAGAGAAATGGGTCTTTCAAAACCAAGAACAGTATCAATGGCCTAGGAGACCCCAGCCAACAGGTGTCAGTATGTGAACTTCTCCAAGTCTGCATACCAGTCAGACAGAAGGAAGACGTCTGCCCAGCCAGGCTGTGGAGCAGAGCCACACGTTCACAGAGCTTTCCTGAAGAATGACCATTCGGTCACTTGGAGCGTGCATCCAAATGTCTGCTAAGGGCTCATGTTTTAATTACAGAAAGACATTTCAAGCGGGGCGTGGAGGGCAGGTCTCTTGATCTTGACTGATGAAGCCGACCGGTATTCCGTCTGCTCTCGCGTCTCTACACCCTTCTCTGCTCACCAGGGATTTTCAGAATTTCCAGGTGTTTGTCAGAAACATAAACACAGGCTCCTCAGGTGCGTCTGATGCCTCCCACGGCTGGAGAACAGACTACCTGTTACAGCTCCCTGTGGGGCTGACTCTCTGTCCCCAGCCTCACCAAGGGCTGCCCCACCCCCTGCCAGGCCTGCACTGCTCAGGGCTGTCCCAGATGCATAGTGTTTGACCACACTCCCTATGCCCCTTTGGAGGAAGAAGCTCCATGAAGCCCCTCGCTCCCTTTAACTGCAAGAAGCGTTGGAAGCTACAACTGTTCCTTCTGCCTCCAAACCAGACCACTCTGGGTTCCAGCCCTAGCTGAGCAAAGGCGGCCATCTCAAGCCGCAGTGGCTCTTGAGGTACTTACTAGTGTCCTTTACAGATGTTCCAACTGGTAACCCCGTCACCATCACTAGAGAAAACGCTAGCCCTACACCTGTAAGCATGCCACAAACTGAGTTGCTACATCTCTCCGCCAAGTCAGCTGCTTCTTCTTGACTGCCCAGAGCTTCGGCTGTAGGAGCATCTCACACCGCCATCTTCATCTACCCCTGAAGAATGCAACGAATGGATTGGGAAGAATGCCTGGGGGTCTGGGAGTTCTCTGTGACCCTGAAGACTTCCCATGAGGGCAAACATATTCTTAGAGAGTCGAGCCGTTGTTGGCCACTAGTATCTGGTACCTGCCCAATCACACAGGGTGAATTCTTAGATAATAGGGCTCCATATGAGTGGGTGCAGAGCAAAGGGGAGGGCCAGGGGCCAAGCAAAGAAAAGCAGGAGAGTTATTGGGTCTGGGAACGATCTGCCACCAAGAATCCCATGAGACAAGGCAGGGCGGCAGGGACAGAAGGCTCCGAACACTGGGGAAGGGAGCTCCAACCATGGGCCAGGGAATCTGTACTTGCTGCTGAGGCTGAACACCCATTTTCCCCACCGCACCGGCTAGCTTATGGAGATCTAATAGTATCAGTAAAAATACCAACTCACACTTGTAGGCACCCACTAGTGTTCAAACAGGCTATTAAACACATTATCTGTATTTTCTAACTTAAGCCTCCCTAAAAGCTGATAAGGCAGGGAGAATATCACGACAGCATGACTGAGGGCTGGAGAGAGCCGTGAGCACTGTCTCAGAGTCAGAGCTGTGACCTGACACTCCGACATCGGAGTCCAGGCGGGACCCGGGCAAGAGCGTAACACCAGCACCACTGGAGGACGTATCCAGGGAAATCTGGCACGCAAACACTGTTGAATTTCTGCAAAATTCCTGCTTGGTACCAAGGGTGACGCAGATGGACTCATTTCGGTCTCCACCCAAACTCTGAAGTTCTATTAAAAGCAATCAATCAAGGCTGGGGTAAGCATATAGCAGAGGAAATGTGTCATGGCCATTAAAAGATTTAGACTGTAATCTCATATGGGTGGCTGCCTTGGGGAGAAAGTTGGGAAAACGAACAACCAAAGTACAGTCCCCCGCCTGGCCCTGGACTCTGCAGACAACACGCACACTGTGGTTCAGTAGGTGCCCCAGCAAATGTGCTACCACTCATCCCACATTTCTAAAGACATGAAAGCCATGATAGCCCAGTTCCGGGGCTTAAACTTTTTCATCTAAGGTGTCTTCCATGATTCTTTCTAGAATTGATTCTCAAACTCTGCTCTGTGTCCGAATAACTGAGAAACACACCACACGGTGTGCTTTCCTAAAGCCCATCTTATAGGTTTTTATATTTAGTAGCTTGGGAGTTAAGCTCTAGTATCTGGGTGCATTCTAACACAGTAAGGTGATCCTGATACCTGCCCAAATCTTGTCATGACCACATGGCAGTGAGCTGTCTTTCCAAGTAGTGTGATGCCCATATACATTGTGCTGTGATGGATGCCAGACGTTAGCATGGAAGTACCCCACAGCGGTCACATTTGAGTGCAACATTAACAAAGTCAGGGAAGGACAGACAGAGCTCATTTTGAAGATAAGGTTGGTCAGCAGAACCAAGAAATATAGTTACTACCCAAGCTGCACGATACCAGGAGTGTTCTTTGTTTCCGTGAGCCAGAATGTTCTATTCAAAGTTTCGGTCATCCCATAGGCTGAAACAGTAAATATACTGTTTTCTTTCCTCCCTACTGGCTTTTAAGTTTCTAAAGGACAGAGACCTTTCCTGTCCATGCTCAGCCCCAGGCCAGGGGCTCACAAGCCCTAACAGGTTCTTCAGTGACGTCAGTTGAATAAACAAAGTCCAACCTTCCAACGAGAACACCCACCCAAATACCCAAATGGAGGCATAATTTCAGATTAAACCAGACTTGAGAATTATGTTCAGCGTGCGATGCTTCCAGCACCTCTCCAGCACGTTCTGAGGGACTCAACTCCATCGGCACACATTCCGCCATGACTAACGATGCACCCGGAACGATGGGTGGCCACGCCTTGTTGGAGGTTGTACCGACTACTTCAGACCATGCAGACAGCAGTAGTTAAGGAAACAAGAAACCCTTCGGAGCAACCACGGGCCAGGGTCATCTGGAGAGCTACATCCCATCCTTGGCTCCATGATGGTGCCAAAGGAGGGCTGAGGTGTCGGCCTCTGATGTGGACTTTCCAAGGAGCACAATGCGGCCCCCTCGAGAGGGAGAAAGCTGGTGTGGACACTGCATCAGCTGGGTCTCAGGGGCTGGTGCAGGCCAATCAACCAGAAGAGTGGAGGCTGAAGAGGGCCTCCAGCGGGGTCTTGCCTCTTTCACAAGCTGTTGGATTGAGTCACCAGGCCTCAGTTTCCTTACCTGTATAATGGGGTAGTAAAACCTTACTCTAAAATCGCACAAAAGACCTGACACCACGCATAACACAAAGGAAAATTCAGAATTTCTATCCATTTCCTGATTCAAACGGTCTTGCTCCAATGACTCACTACCTAGATATTACTTGAATACGTATCATGCGTGTGTGCACGCACATGTACACATGTTCAAATGAAGGTCAATAGGTTTCAAGTGCTTTTTGGATACAGAAACAAAAACTCTTAGGCGGAACAATAAATAAGATTGGAAAGAAATGAGCCTTCAACCTGCTAGGGTTCCCCAGAGGGCAGTCTGACGATCCCTGGCCAGAGGATCTCTAAAGGGGCTGCTGCCTTGATTTTGCACAAGACCCCAGCATCACGGTGCCTCCCTGACCCCACTGCAGGGCTCAGGTTGGTATCAGTGCACAGCCGCATCCCAGGGAGATTTACACCTCACCATCAAACGCTCGGAAGGGCCTCTAAGCTCACCAGCCAAGCCCGCTGAAGCTAAATGTATTAGCATGTCACTTCTGTTTCTTCTGAGATTTTCTGGGACCTCTGTGTAAAGTCCCTTGCAATGCCCACAGCCCACACAGCCTGATTGGTGCACACGCTCTCTATCTTGTCCTTCCGTGAATGCTCTTAGAGGGGTGAATCCCTAGTCTCTTCATAGAACCCTTCATAGAGCCCTGCACAATGCTCTGCTGGCAGAATGGAAACTGTGCCCAGTGAACGGGTCAATACGTGTGGGAGAAGACAAGTGGCAGAACGATGGGTCACGAGTACTTCTAAGCACAGCAAATACGCTTTAATACTGTCTTGATGGTCTGAAATGATAATGCAAGTTCCGCATGTAATCCTGTGTCGTACGCCGGCAACCTCAGCTCAGTTTGTGCACCTTCCATTGTCCCTGCACACTCACACTGAGGGTCTCAGGCTCCCTTGGTTTGGCAGATGGGAACTTAGGTAAGAGAAGAAAAGGCAACACAGGCAGATGGCTGCCAGGCTGCGGGAGAACCACATGGATCTGGGACCCCAGGCCTACGGTCCTACTGCCCAAATGGCATGACTTCCTTAGTACATGGGAATTTTTCAAATGGATTCATGCCTTTCAGGGGACAGAGTCCCCAAAACCTGTAGTTCAGCACTCAGGATATCTGCGTCAGTTCTCCAGACCTGCCTCTAGCAAACCACACGTCCCACACCAAGTGATTGAATACAACTAGGAAGGTTACCCTACACCACTGACTTAGGAACAAGCCCGACTGGATCCCACGTCCTACAGGGCAACACACATCCTCACATTACGTAGTCCCAGCTCCCTCCCTCTCTGACACAAATCCAAACCCCTGTTCTTAGCGACTTCTGTGCACAGGTCTGATTTCTACACAGAAACCACAGATGTCCTGATGCGAAGTAACTCGATTCAGTAGGAGAAACTGGCCACACCTTCAGGAAGATGCTCTCGGAGGTGAAGGTCAGAAAAGCTCTGGCTGCAAGGCCTGGGGAAAAGCGTACCTCTGACCTCAGAGATATCCTCTGAACGTAAACAAACCTGAGAAAGGAAAACGGACCTCTAAAACAGGATGTTTCACAAAGTCCTAACAGATGTGGGATTACTTTCCGATTCCTAATTTGCAGAACTCGAGAAATTGGCCCCGCCTGGGTTTCATGGCCAGGCACGCAGTTGACGTTACGACGTCTGATCCATGCACAAGGACAGCTCTCCTCCAAGAAGTCACAGTTAATAAATCAATGAACCGAAGAAGTGTGTTCATTTTCAATTCAATGAAAAATCCATGGTGTTCAGTCCCTAAACCTTACACGCTTTCCCCATCTGATGTAGTTGCCACAGCAAACGACTCACTTGAAACACTCTTGGCTCATCCACCGGCTTGTCCCTGACTCACTCTGTCCGTTCCATTCGTTCACACTCGCCGAACACTCAGCACCATCTACCCTCCAGCCTGGTGGAGCAGGGAGGGGGTGTCCCCTGAGGTCTCCCCGGCTGGAGGTGCGTGTGAATCGCCCCGCAAATCCTGCAAAGCATTTGACAAACCACAGGTGATCTATGACGACCGCCGTTACTACTACTGGTAAGTGCTACGGTCACTCAGTTTGCCGCTGGACTCATGCAACTCACTGGCCTATTGCCCCCACGTACGTCCTGTTTCCTCAACAGGACAGGAAGTGACCTCACCCGTGACGGGGCGTGTTCAGAGCTCCCAGTTCCTGACCATTGCATAATGTCCTGTTCCCGCTGGGTGCTCAAGAAGGAGCTGGTAATCTTCTCCAGATGAAGTCCATGAGGAGAGGGACGCCCCTTCATCCAAGCCGACGGCCCATTTCCTTCCTCCCATCCATGGTCCCACTTAGAAGAACAGTTTTATCTTCTTTGGAAAAATGCTCTTTCCATCTAGACCCAGCCCTGGTGATGAAAGGGAATTTTAATGGACTCCTAGGACAAACTAAAAGGAGGCACTGATCCCCGCTGACACTGACAACCTGTGTCTGATGTGTCTGGTTTTACTCTGGGTAGACCAGCTGGCTGCAGCTGTGCACACCGCCAGTCCCCACCATCATGTTTTCTTAATACTGAGCTGCTCAGTCCTCGGTGCCTTAAACATTTCTTACCTGGATTGTTTAATTAAATTCAGGTATGGGTCAAGGGACAGCCAGAGCCTCATGTCGTTAACATAATGAGAGTTTTTGAAGTTTCAGCTGTGCCAGCCTATTAGAAATACAATTATGATTTAGCTGGAAGTTTCATGAAAGGTAGGGCCAATGTTCTGGGCACCGAGAAAGTCAATCATTACCTATAACGATGATGAGGTCAGAAGCTGAGTATAAGCTTCATTGTCAGGTCATCAGTTCATACAGCCAAGTCTGCAGGGCCTCACAGGGCTGTGCTACAGGCAGGTGCACGTACACAACACACACTCAGACATGTGGGGACACACGCACATGCATGCACACACACACAGATGCTCTGAACAGGACGAGAGCACACACGGCCTCATTCCATTTCTACCAAGAGATGGAGAGGTCAGCTCTACAAAACAGGAATGGCAAACACTGCGTTTTGCAGGTTTTGTGATGTGCAAGTAAATTCAGGGTGAAAGTAAAACAAAAACAAAAACAAAAACAAAAACAAAACCGAAACAAAACAAAACAAAAACCCTAGAAAAATGGTAATTCCCGGTTGTGCATTTTCTGGGAGAAACCCCAGTCCAAGGTGCTGTGTAGCAGGAAGACAGCTTCACTCCCCCTGTTCCAGCTCCTGCTGACCCAGCCGAGTCCAGGAAGCCAGCAGGCAGGCACAGCAAGGAAAAGACTCGACCTAAGGCAGCTTATAGAATGATTAGCCCAGGAAACCTTATTTAAGACTGATAACGCCAGTAAGTAATTGATAGACGGTGTTCATTCTACAGGAACAAATGGAAAACTTTCATGTAAAAAGACGCCACCAGAGACCAGCCGCCGGCTGAGGGCTGCCCATCCAGCACGGACGTCTGTCTGTGCCAACCCCAGGCTTACCACCTACCCTGATGCTGCCCTGTTATGCTGGATGCCTGGACACGTGGGCCGCAGACCAGCTCCTACCAGCTCCCACCCCTAGTCTAATCTGCACTCCCCGAACAGCTTGACACACCAATCAAAAGGCATCTACAAATTATAAAAGTGATACAAGAAGGTCACACTCCAGAGTAACTAGTGGACAAGAGAAGGCCTTCTCTCTCTCATCCCCGGTGGGAACTAAACTCGGAGCGAGATCGGCGCACAGGACCCACGTTCAGAACAGGATAAAGGAGCGGAGGCTGAGACAACCGTGCAATCACAGTCACGCCCGCGCCGGGACGGAAGGACGAGCAGGGGAAGGACAGCGTAGATGCGGAAACCACCGCGGCTTTAGACTGTGCACGGCTCGGCGCTAAAATAAAAATGTAAGAAGGGAAGCCTGTGTGGCTCAGTAGGTTAAGCATCTGACTCTTGATCTCAGGGTTGTGAGTTCAAGCCCCATGTTGGGTTCCATGCTGGGCGTGGAGCCTGCTTAAAAAAATAAAAATGAACAAAGAAAAACCATAAGAAGAGCCTAAGGGATCCACCCCCTCCTTGTCCGAGACATTCTCCTTGTCCGTGACGCTCTCCTTGGACACACGTGATGCCCCTTACAGACCTGACCTAATGAATCAGTGTCTCTGTGGGACTCGCCCAGCAGGGAGAGCACCCCAGGATCCACCCTTCCACGGAATGCACTCACTTGTGTCCAGACTCGTGGGCGATGGTGAAGGCCAGTCCAAGACCCGTATCTTCATTAACTGTGCAGCTGCGGTATTTACTGCACATTCCACTTATGGGCGCAAATCCTACGGGGTGCAGAGATCAAACGATTATAGAGCAGTGTTGTTGTGATAAAATAGAGAAAAAAGGTGTACTACACAAGCATCTTTATCCTCTGTCCTCCGGAGAAGTGTGTTTCTCATCTCCACGGGGGGAATCTGAACGGGAAACTCTTGGACAAGCACATAAAGGCTCTTTGCAAGGTTCGTGGAGGGGATCTGCTCTCCACCTGGAAAACGACTCATGGTTCCGTGTGGCATTCATGTTGCATTTATGATCGGGGCAGAGTAGAAAAGGGAATTCCCTGTGCATGGAAAAGATTCTCTACCTTTTGATATAAAAATATGTGTTCTCAGAAGTCTGAATAAGAGAGTACTGCAGTGAATGTGTGCATCAGGAAGGTCCCCGAGGCCAGCCCAGTCCAAGGGTTCACCAGACGGATTCATGGGACTTAGCCTTTGTTATACTCCCTGGTATAGTTCCATACACATACAGAGGAGGTCAAAATCAGCAACAGGAACACATGCACAGGGAGAGATCTGGAGGAAACCATGCAGGAGTTTCTAGAACTCTCTCCCAGTGGGCCCACAAAGGAGGAACCTCAGACACTCAGGACCTAGGAGTTTTATCCAGAGCTAATCCCTTAGCAGCCCTGCCTAGTGTGGACCCAAACTCTAGACTCCCAGAAGGGAAGGAGACGTCCTGTGGAAGCCCCATTATCTGTATAAGCAAACAGCATAGGCACAATGAGCCAGTACACCAGGCAGGGTGCTGGGAAGCCCCCCGGAGTCTAGGTCTCAGAGGCTGGCCAGGACCGCCTTGGAAGCAGGACTTTCCAGGAACAAGCAGCTACGATTAACCTCTCAGCTGTCTGACTAAGATCCCAGAAAGAAATGCAGAGTCAGGAAAAATGTCCAAGAGAGCCCTGCTATGGCATACTGTGCTTTACACGATTTGGAAAAAAAATACCAGAGTACTGCCTTCAAGATAGATCCAGCCTCATAAATATGTTAAAAACTTGCTAGGATTGGGGCACCTGGGTGGCTCAGTCAGTTAAGTATCTGCCTTCAGCTTAGGTCTTGATTCCGGGGTCCTTGATTGGTCCTGGGATCGATCTCTGAGTTGGGCTCCCTGCTCCATGGGGAGCCTGCTTCTCCCTCTCTCTCTGCCCCTTCACTTACGCCCTCTTAAATAAATAAGAATCTTTTAAAAATTGCTAAGATCGCAGTATTTATACAGCAAAGGGAAATGAGGGATGTGATTCTGCTTTAACATCTCTGCAAATATTCACAGACATACTGCTTCTGCCACAGAAGGGGACACCCTTGAATCTGTTCACTGGCTTCTCACACAGGGGAGGGGAACAGAGAGTAGAGACAGCAACCCTTAAAGTGGAAGAGACGGGAGCTCTTAAATGTGCGTCTTGAACGAGGGACTGCTCCTCGGGAAGTTGTCACTTTGGGTGAATAAACACACACGTCTACGCTTGGCCTAAGTCCGTCCAGGGAAGCCCATCTCTGCTGGCAGCCCTGTCCAGCAGCGTCCACCACCATGGATCTGCCCTGGGGGGCAGTTTCTCAACATCCTGGGTCCCCGAGGGTGCACAGCCCAAACACCGTCCTCGAAACTCCGAGGGAGGGTCTTACCCAAGGTGTCACATGGCTCATTCTTCCAGGAACATATGTCCAGGCCCGTCAGCAAGATAGCATGGTCGTGGCGTGTGCCGTCTCTGCCCATCAACCCAGACTGCCACTGGCAGAAGCTGCTTAAGGTGTGGTCGGCGTGATGGCTTATCACGAGCCCCGGCTGTGCAAGACAGACCAACAGCGCCGTGACAACAGAGAAGACACGTCAGCAAGTCCGATCTCCACTACACAGAGGGGTCCCAATGGTCTACAAGCGGAGCTACCCATTTCACGGACTAAAATCCAAAGGAGAGTGTCTTATAAAAAACTGGTGCAGATTCAGGGTGGACACTTCCTTTCATTTCTGTGCTTCTGTGTGAAGACAGCTGGGATGCTGTCAGCTGACCCTGAAGGCATTTTCAATGCCCCAAGGAGATTGAGTCCTTGTGCCTGTGTGCGCTGCCATCGAGGTCTTTGTATAAAACACTTCCTGAACTTGTCAGGCAACAGGACCCTTGCTATGGGATTCCACACGTGCATGAAAACACACCCAGACGGTTGATCTCATAACCAAGCTGGGCAAGTGGGATTTCCGATTTACAAGTCTTACCATTTATCATGACAGTGTTATACTAAGTCACTTTCCTCTAGAAGAGACATGGTTATGATGACAGTGTTATACTAAGTCACTTTCCTCTAGAAGCGACATGGTTATGAGAAGGGCAGGTCAGCCGAGGAAGCTCTTTATCTAGAAAACAGACTGGAGCCCGCAGGAAACTATGCAGGACACATCCCACCAGATACCTGTATACCGCGTTCTAACAGAGCAACAGCAAAATGTCAGCGTGACGGCCGCCCACGTGCCTGTGGCATTCAGAAGTGGGGGGTCAGGAACACCCCCCAGCGCTCACTGAAATGAGTTATTTGAACTTTGCTGCTCTTTCTTCCTGTGGCTCCGTCCGAGAAAGCCAGGTTGAACGGCTCAATTCCAGGACAACTTCAGTGTAGCCCTCACGACTAGATGTCCGGTTGAAATGTGCATTTCTGGCTCCCTGGCAAGGTTCTCTCCTCCAGGGCTGATTTCGTCTCTGCACAAAGTCAGATGCACCTCAGCCTAATGCCGGGCCTCAACCCTGGGGCAGGTCTCACATTCCTGAGCAGGTGACTTCCAGGAACACCGCATTAATCCAAGTTCACACAGGTGTACGATCAAAAGATAACCTCGCTTATTCTTTGCAGCTTGGATGAATTCCAAGGTGAAAACGATTTAATACAAGGAATAATTAACCTGTCACCTGAGATGCCCTGCCCCTGGGGCACCCCCTGCCCAGACGCTCACTCACACAAAGACAATGGAGCTGTATCTTCCGGACCACTGGGGCTAGAAACAGACTTGCCCCCGCAGGCCCTCACCCTGCCCAGAAAAAGACCAACACTGCAGAAGCTCCCCATCTGGACACATCTTAGACCTTCTGAGGGATCTCAGGTTTCATTTTAAAAAAACTCTCTGTTTTATAAACAAGAGAACCACGGCGAACGGGGGCCCTGGCTAAGATGTGAGCAAGGGCGGCTCTCTCCCCAGTGCGGAGCCAGCGATGAGTGTGGGGACAAGCAGAAGCGAGAGTCCTGCAGGGCGGCTCTCTCCCCAGTGCGGAGCCAGCGATGAGTGTGGGGACAAGCAGAAGCCAGAGTCCTGCGTGGCGGAGATGCCCCCGTTGCCCGTGCTGCACAATGTGCGTCCGCAGCCTCCCTGTGAACGGAGCGCACGCGGGTACATTTAGGCACGGACGCGGGGATGGAGGCAAGGGGAGGTTTGCATCCGCTGTGACCACGATCTGGCACGATGGAGGTTTGGATGCAACGAGAGACATAGACTTGCCATTCCAGAATCTCTGTCAAAACATCGCACTGAGAGTGGAGGTGGCAGGGGTTGGTGGGGTCCATCTTAGGAGTTAGGAAGTGACAGAGGAAAACAACAGTGCCGCACAGTAGGATCCCACTACCGTTTCGGTCTACTGGCAAAGAGCAGAAAGGGCTCCTTTCCGCGTGGGAGCCTAAAAGCTCATGGTGGGGAGGGGGCGGAAGACACACTGTGCATCTCTATTTTCAACAGGCTCCCATCCATGTGGTTAAGGCAGGTCTTCTGTTCTGTCTTCTCCCACATCTCCTAAGAGAGAATTCCTCCTCACTCGGCCCATTTGCACGCACACACAATTCGAGTCATTATTAAAGGAACAGATAAAAGACTCATGGCGTTAGACACAAAATATTACACACATTTTGCTCCCAAGGAGGGAAAAGTCAGGAATCTACAGCCAATCACACTGAGAGAGAGAGAGGAAAAAAAAAAAAAAGCCTCACTTTGCCTGTATTTTTCTGGGGAAAATCAGCTGTCCGTTTCAAAGACAGATTACCTGTTCTTCCTCCAGCAGGATCAGACCGACAATCGCAATGTTGATGTTTCCTCCTATTGTTCCGTCCTTGAACAAAGCCGATACCTGAAAAAGACAGGCAGTCAGGCCAGCCCCACACGTGGTGCCATTTCCCTGTCCCCGCATCCTGCCGGTGACGGTGGGTCCCATTGTCCTGCCGGTGACGGCGGGTCCCTTGCTCTCGTGACACGGCAGTGCTGCCTTCTTACACTGCTAGACGGACAGGCACAGGCATGTCGACAGGCCAGGTGGAGCAAGTGCTGAGTCCTCATTGCTGCGTAGGCGACCAGACGGGACGCCAGCACCGACACCCACATTCAGGGGGTAGAATGCAAAGTGCGTTCACAACATCATCATCCCAACTAGCTCTCAAACCACACTTATGTGACCTGGGATCTCGTCTTCCGTTACCTACGCATCACTCGGTCACGTTTCTCATCACGCCTCCTCATCACAGCGGCTGCCGATCTGGGACACGGGACGTTTTACCCGAGATGGCAGCCTGCAGGGTTGTAGGCTTTTCTGACTTTGTAGATAAAATAACGCATATTCAGTATTTAAACTTAGCATTCCTGAACGGGTGGGCATTTCTGTCTAGCCATCAGCAGACTTAGTGACTAAGGCGTCTCAGCATCTTCTCACAGATTTCTGGTAAATGGAGACACTGAGCCACCCAAACCGTGCCCCCGGTTCACGGAGCGGGCCGATGGCTCCCCGCTCCTTATGGTGTTCTCTGAAGTTGTGAACGCGGCCCTTTTGGCCGGAGCACAGTAAGAGTGAAGGGGGCCCCACAGATAAGATACTTCTGCGTGTGTGACGTGAAGGCGCGCACCCCATCCGGGGATCCCGCACGTGGCTTCTACCAGAAGGACTCGCCTACCATGTTGAGTATGGTCAGCACGTAGGTGGTGACGTTCTCATGCCCGTGGTTCTGCATCATCTTCCTGTCGACCACCACCAGCGTCTCCACGTTCAGCTCTTTGTTCCTGTGGGACTTCAGGAGTGAGCGCTTGTGCCGCCAGTGAGGCGCGAACTCGTCCGGCAGGATGAAGAGGTCCCCCCTGGGAGGCCTGGGCGTGTCTGCGCAGCGGGTGTTCCGAGAACAAACGAAAGCAAAGTCATCACCAAACCAGCAGCGGAACTCGTTATGTAGAAATCGGCTTTTCCAAATGAACGTTCACGTGTGAACCACAGACCCCTGGAGACACTGTGATTCAGAACTCGCACCAAAGTGGAGCCTGAGATGCAAATCAGGCTTGCAGAACCTCGACGGGATGGAAGGCATCACCATGTCTCCCTCTGTGTAGTTCTGTCCCAGTTTATAGCAAGGAGAGGGGCCGCTGGGGTCTCCTGTTCTAGCCGCAGAAGCACAAAGCCCAGTGACCACCAGCATAAGGATCTGTGGGCCCGGCCTCTGCGGAACGGCGACTAACCAAGTGGTAGAACCAACAGTTACGGTGGCACCATCTTGCCTCGCTTGCTTATTTGAACGATTTTAGTGGCCTGATTCTTCTTAAAGCTGATTCCCACGTCTGGACACATAACCAGTTTGTCTCTCGTGTTTCAAATGGGTCACAAACTCTGACACTTCACAGCAGGGCTGAGTTTCCTAGAAAGTGCCCTAAATATTTACCTCATTTAATCACAAGACAAAACATACTCTGTCCTCTTACAGCCATTTAAAAACTGTCTGGGCAGGTGTCTGGGTGGCTCAGTGGGTTAAGCCTCTGCCTTCAGCTCAGGTCATGATCCCAGAGTCCTGGGATGGAGCCGTGCATGGGGCTCTCTGCTGGGCGGGGAGTCTGCTTCCTCCTCTCTGCCTGCCTCTCTGCCTACTTGTGATCTCTCTCCCTCTCTGTCAAATAAATAAATAAAATATTAAAACAACAACAACAACAAAACATTTTAGGCATTTATAATTGGAAAGTTAACACAGAGCCACAGGTAATCGGGTTAAGGGGTGTTTCTGAAAAGCTTTTCAAGTCAAAGTAGACTTCAGATCACCCACACATCTGGGTGGCACTAATTCAGAGCGACGCCAGCTCTATTCACGGACCGCGCTGCTCCAAGTCGCTATTTCATTTCACAGGTACTCACAACCGGTGCATTTTGTCTCTTTGCTAAAATGCTCTCAAACCTGAATGAACCCTGTGGAGGACAGTAATGACTCTGGCCATGTCGTCAGAGCGTGCATCCTGTGCCAAGCATGTTGATGCTGCTGCAGACACGGCTGCACGCTCAGAGCTGTTTCTATGCTCACTCCGGGTATGGCTGGGGCCACTGAGCCACAGGGAGGGAAGGTCACTTGCTCACAGCCTCTCCCTAGAAAGGGTCAGAAATGGGGCCTCCGGCTGACTGCACGGTCCGGGAGCGGTCTGGTAAGCTTCACCCTTGACTTCAAGCACATCATTCTGCTTTCAACGGCCCCTTCACACAGGTGCCAAAACACACACCGAAAAATGTCCATTTTCTGAACCAGAGACTCCAGGGGGAAGGTTCCTCGTATGTGCGAGCCCCACGAGCCAGAAGGCAGGCCGTCCTGCAGGGAAGTGCCAAGCCCCACAAACAACATGGAAACGTCCTCGCCCAGAGAGCAGTGGTCTCAGGAATGACAGGATTCAGCCTGGAAGCAGCAGCTGTCACTTCTGCCAGTCTGATGGCCTCCGAGCATGCACAGGATGGCTGTGCGCCCAGCAGGGAAGGGACAGAAACCTCTGGCAAACCAAACCGCACCGTGTGGGTCACTAATGTCCTCCGAGAAGCGCTTCGTGGCCCTTTCCTTCTCACTGATTACGACTGGCCGGTGCCTGCAGCCGCCCCCCTCCTGCTCCCGTCCACGCAGCCCCAGGCAGCCGAGGCTGACACCTCTTCGGATGCCCTTCCGCCTCGGTCGCCCTGACTTTCTCGGACCCCAGGTCTCCTCCCTTTGTTCCCACCCCATTCTTCCGGCCGCTGACTGAGCCCCTGACTTAGTCGATCTGGGCTGAGCTTTTCACGTGAGCGCAGATCCAGGATTCTGTTTACAGGTGTGCGAGTCCGTGCACACAGGTGCTGGCGGCTGCGGCGCTCGCGGCTCCGCGCTGAGCGCGCAGCCATCACCCCAGTCCGCCTGCAGCACGACCACCTCTGCTCCAGGGCGCTGGGTCCGCGGCCAACACAACCAGAAGACGGGCTCACGGGGCAGAGGGGAAGTTTAACCCTTCCAGTGCTGGAGGAGAGGCTGAGGGATATGAGAGAAATTGCAGAAAAGCCTGAACTCCCATTTCTGAACGGTGAGAGGCTCCCACGTAAAATGGGACTATCACGTCGCCTCCTGAGTGTTCGCTCAACAAAGCCTGCCACAAAGTGCTGGTGATAAATTGTGGGTAAATTAGGTCATGCCTAGCCTGTCCTTTTGATGTGGTGAAGCAGAGAATAGAAATATGTATGGAGATAAATCACCTCACAGAAAACTATGTGGGTTTCCATAAATCCAGACCTCAAAACGATAGAATTACTGAGCAGACCTGCCAGGTTCCTTTGAAGACAATCAGTGGATTCTGCATTTCTGGACAGTATGTCATTTCATCTGCCCAGGGAACGATTCTTTTAAAGAAAAAACCTACCATGATCTGTCCATCCACCGTGAAAGGCGGTGCGTAGTGAACACACAGACCACAGAATCTCACGCAAACGTAGCAAAGACGGTCTGTTAAGTCTACCTTGTGGAGACACTGCTCCGAAGAGCATCTGAAACATCCCACGCGCTGACACGACGGTCCCGGGGGTAAATGCACACCAAGAATCGCTCTTACGTACATTTCTTGCGCCTTCCGCAGAAATGCTGCTTTGGTGGGTGCCGGAGGTTGGAGCTGCCGTGCAGGGCCGGATTCCCCAGCTCCCGATCCCTCTCGGTCATGACGGCCTGGGGAGCCCCCGGAGCCCGCACGTCTGCTGATCTCTTGTACAGTATGTGGGAGGGGGACCCAGCCCGGGCAGGGTCCTGCAGTCGCCCCGCCAGGTGAGAAGGAAGTGGTTTTAGGAAGTAATCTGCTTCTTGTGTTCTTATCATGCCGGACTGGAAACAGGAAGAGAGAAAGTGCAGTTATACCTTCTGACCAGTGGACACCCCTCCTTATACCTTCTGACCAGCGGACACCCCTCCTTATACCTTCTGGCCAGCGAACACCCCTCCTTATACCTTCTGACCAGCGGACACCCCCTCCTTATACCTTCTGACCGGCGGACACCCCCTCCTTATACCTTCTGACCGGCGGACACCCCCTCCAGCATCCCTCTTTATGATCCCGCCACAGCGTGCTGTTCCCTCCAACACCTGCGCTGAGGATGAGGAACGGGAGGACCCATCGCTGGGCCTTCCCATCCTCCCCCGCTCAGGGAGACCGGCCTGCAGACGTTTCAGGACGTGATGCCGGGAGCAGCGGGGGCTCCTAATACACTGATGGGGGGGCTCAGACCACGTGACGGAGGAGAAAGCTCACATACACAGGCTCTGATGTCAGCAGGGGTGCACGGGAGGTCCCACACAGGGAGAGAAGATCTCGATCCCAACAGAGTCATTTGCGCAACCCCTTTCAAACTTGAATAGTTTGTGACGCTTCATATGAAAGTGTAATTTAAGATTAATCCAGAAGAAAGCACAAGAGAATTCACTGAGGATATCAGGAAAGTCTTTCTCAGCAAGGTATCATGGAAACAGGGAAAAACTAACACATAAAAACACTAAAAAGCCCTGCAAAGCAAATGTGGCATAAAGAACACTTCAAAAGAAGTCTTAAAGGAGGCAACATTAAGGGACTGCCTTTTACCTTTTAGAGTGACAAATATTTTTTTATTTTTATTTATTTTTTAAGATTTTATTTATTTATTTGACAGAGAGAGATCACAAGTAGGCAGGGAGGCAGGCAGAGGGGTGGGGGAAGCAGGCTCCCTGCTGAGCAGAGAGCCCGATGCAGGGCTCGATCCCAGGAGGATCACAACCAGAGCTGAAGGCAGAAGCTTCACCCACTGAGCCACCCAGGTGCCCTGACAAATATATTTTTTAAAACCTAGTAATAACCACTGTTGGTTATATCCAGTGTGACACTCTGGAAAAGTGTGCCCTGGGGCAGAGCCAGGATACGGGCTGTCACGGCTCCCGCCATGTCCACGACTCTAAAAGTGTGATGGGTTCTAAGGAAGAGCCTTCTGGAATTCTTACCAGGTGCTTCTTTTAGGCACTTCTCCAACACTGATCAGTACGTCTGACTGTGCACTGCAGCAGAGTGTGCAGGAGCAGAGACGTACAAACAAAACAAAATAATAAATGTTTACCAATTCATTCAGGGTAATGTTTGTTTTTAAAGTATACATATGTGTTTGGAGAGTATAGAACATTTAACGAGATCAGATAATTATGTGTCCTGATAATCATAATTAAATATTTTGTCTCAAGTTCCCATGACTGCGGCCAACATCATCTGGAGGAAGACTGAAATCAGGAACTGCGATTCTGTGAGGTGGGTCCCCACTCACACTCCTCCCAAGGATGAGGCAATAGAGAGGTGCAGGGATCCACTTCTGTTTCCAAGGAAACCTGGCTCGGGAGTGGGGCGTCGGGATCCCAGCACAATCAGGACAGGCTCAGAATCTGCACATTGACCATTTTTATTGTAAGAGTTTCCAAAAGGGATTATTTTTTAAAGTGTGTAATAGTGTGAGCTCAACTATTCCCATTTTAGAAAGCATGATCTGCATGCCCTTAGAGAACCTTCCTTTGGTAAGTGAGAGCAGTCGCCGATGGTGGTGGCAGTGGTCCTTGGGGCAAAGGCTGCGTGAGGGACGAGCTTGCATCCTCCTCAGACTTTCAGAATCCTTCATGCTCTCACATCAGTAATGTCAGGGCACTGCTGGATCATGGGATTACAGACTTTTTAAACTTTTTGTAAATGTTACTCCATATTAGCATAATTGGGGAATATAATTAGTTGTTTCTGCACAGCTGCCCAGTGGTCGCTTAGAACTCTCTGGTGCTGAAATACTAGTCTTACCGACCTGCTGATTTTCCCCAAAGTCACTTTGATAGTTGATGACAATGAGCGAGACACTTAGTGACTCGCAGAGGCTGACCCAAGAGACCCTGTTCTAAGTGCGCCTGATTTCAGAGCCGGAGTCTGACTCTCGCTCGGGGAGGGCTGTGTGTCCCTGCCCACCAGATGAACCTCCTTGTTGGGCTGGGCCACCCTGTGTGAGTCTGAATGTCTGCACACAGGGGCATGACAGGCTTGGGAAAACACTTCTTAGATCTCGCAACACAGAGAAACACAACTCTCAGGAACAGGAAGTTGGGGTGGGAGAGAAGTTTTTCAGACATTCAGAGACTAAGCATTGGCCCTGGAGTTCCTACTGGTGGGGCAGGGGTAAACACGGCCCGCTATCAAGGCAGCCATCAGCACTCTGGGAGGTAGACCTCCCGGGGCCCAATACCACCTGGCAGTGGGCAGGCTGAGTGCCTGGGCTTGACAGCGGGCATCACAGAGTGGGAGGAGGCACCTGCCTCCCAGGGCAGCCTGGGAATCTCTGTGTCCTCTATAAACTCCTGTAGGACCTTGCTTGAAAGTTCACGGTTCTGTCAAGGAACAGACAAGTGTGGAAGGACGTCACGGCTACATCCACGGAGGTCTCCTGCTTCCTGCATGTAAATGAGCCCTGGAGTAGCGTGAGCGGTCACGGATACACTCAACCTCGGGAAGTAACATGACCAAAGAGGTTTTCCTCACCTTTGAAAGTAACCAGTAACCAGTTCAAGTAGTAAATTTAAAAAAAAAAAAAAAAATTCATTTTCACCTTAAAAAAAAAAAACAAAAAACCTTTCCTGATATATAAACTAGTCCCTGGCTTTCTAATCGCCCCTGGGAAAACCATCAGCTCCTTGAGAACGCGGAGTTGGTGTCACTCAGCTCAGGGAGCCCCCTCTGACTCAGGGAGCAGTAGATGCCCCAGCAGGCACATCCAACCCCAGCAGGTCATGCTACCTGCGTGACCTTTACTCAGCCTCTCTGGGTGTGTTGTGCTGGAGGAAGTGGAGATAAGGCTTCTTGTCCTGAGTTTGTAGCACTTAACAATGAATGTATTTTAAATGCAGGACCCACAGAAGATATGCAAAAAAGATTTGCTGCACCAAAAACACTTGTGACCTCTGACAGCTGTTGCAGTCCCAGAAGTGAGTCCTCCATCCCCCAACCCCCACCCCACCCAGGTCAAGCCTCCGTTGTGGGCGTCTGGGGCTGAGAGGACCAGAGCTTCGGGTAAGAGACCTACTGCGGCTGGAGAGCTTCCTAGTCTTCATTAACAAAATAGCCAATCCCCAATTTCATTAAATGCAGAGACTATAAGAACTGATTAAGACTGATGTTTTGATTTCCCTTACATTCAACAGATACTGAAAAATACAGAAAAAAGTAACTATCCTCTTGCTGCATCATTAGTTTGTAAGCTTACTTAAAAGGTTGGCTAAATCATGGAAGATTAATGTTGTCTGCTTATTAAAGCTGCTCTTTATTGAACCAAGAATATTTATTTGGACACTCATCAAATGTCCGGTGCACCTGCCCACAGTAACCACAGGGGTGTCAGCTGGGTGGATGATTAACCAGGCTTTTAGAAAAAGGCCAGCGTCCTCCAAACTTTGCAAAGGAGCTCTCCCAGGGCCTGGAACTCTCCTAGGCAGCTCTGTAAATCATTGTGCACTGGGAAATTCATCTAACGCTTGTACTGCATTTGCAAGGGAGAAAAAACACGTGCTAGGGTACTGTTGAGAAAATGCTGTTTCTCGCTCAATGAGTTATGTGAAGGAAACGTTGAGGCTCTAGATCATTTTATTCACAATTCCGACTTGTTGGATTTCCACAGACAAATCAAACAGAATCAAACCTACAACTGTACAAAAATGCAATTGACACTGAGGAGGTTTCTTCTGTTAGGAGGAAGAAAAGGAATCATCCAATAAATGATGTTGAGAAAACTGGTCAGCTCTTTGGGAAAAAACAAATCTAGATTTCCTCTGCATTCCATTAACCAAAATAATGGCCAAAAGCAGCAAGAATCACAAAAAATGAAAAGATTCAATAAAATATGTATTTATAATTTTGGTGTAGAGTAGATACATGCAAACAGAAAACAAAGTCAGGAACCTGTGAAGAAAGAGATGGATAATGTTGGTTAAATTCAACATTGAGTATGGTGAAAAGTACCATGGATCAAATGATAAGTTAGGGGAAATTCTTGAATGCAAATGACAAAAATGAGAATCCTTAAAAAATGATCCATAAAAGCTAACAAAAAATGAAGAAGTAATTCAACTTAAAAAAAAAAAAAAAAAGGAGAGGAAAAGAAACAAAATAGGACAAAAAAAAAGAAAAAAAAAGGCAACTCACAGGTGGGGAGAGATTTATAAAAACAGTGTTTGATTTTACTTCCAATTTTTCAAGAAGATGAAAACCATAATGAGATTCAGTGTCTCCTCCATCTGACTGGGTTGCTGAAAAGCAGTACATACCCAGCTACAACAAAGATGTGGGAAAATTAGTAAATCAGTAAAGTACTTTTGGAAAGAATTGACAGTGTCTCTCAAAATTGTAAATACATGTGCTTTTGACCTAATAATTCTGAAGCTAGGAAGGTACCCCAAGAAAATTCTTAAACATAGACACCCAAGATATGGAAAAGGATGTTTATCATAGTAAAAATAAATAAAATAACCTTCCAAATTAGAAATATTTAAAATGCCCCTGAAGAAAGACAGGTTTACTAAATGAAACTGTATGTATTGGAAATCAATGTTAACATTTGAAAACACACAGTTACTAATACAGAATTATATCCAGATTTATATAGTGAGAAAAGTAAAGTGCAAAACTATAGTGGTATTAGTCAAAGCTTTCTGTAAAAAAAGAAAAAAAAAAGTTGGTAGGTTTATATCAATATGTATCTATTTATAAAAGCTGTCCATAATATGGAATATTACTCAACTATAAAAGAGAATTAAATCTTGCCATTTTCAACATGGATGAACCTAGAGGGTATCATGATGAATGAAGTTAGCCAGGAAAGAAAGATAAAGATCATATGATTTCACTCATGTGGACTCTAAGAAACAAACGAACAAAAAGAACAAATAGAAGGTACAAACAGACCCATAAATACAGAGAACACACTGATGGCTTTGAGAGAGACAGGATATGGGGTGATGGGTAAATGGGTGAAGGGGAGTGGGAGATCCAGGTTTCCAGATACGGAATGAATGAGTCACAAGGATGAAAGACACAGCTTACAGAATATAGTCACATTGTAACAGTGTTGTATGGTGACAAGTGCTGGTGGTACTTGTGATGAGCGCCCAGGAAATGACTGAAATGTAGACTCACTATGTTGTACACCTGATACTAATGTATCATTGTGTGCCAACCATACTTCAATACATAAAGATTAAGGGGCCCCTGGGTGGCTCAGGGCACTAAGCCTCTGCTCAGGTCATGATCTCGGAGTTGTGAGATGGAGCCCCACGTCTGCCCAGTGCAGAGCCTGCCTAGGATTCTCTCTCTCCTTCTCCTTCTCCACCCATCTCCAATTCTATAAATAAATATTAAAATAAAAGTAGAAGCTGTCCATAAAAGTTGCTTGAATTAAAAAAAATCAAATGGAAATTAAGAAGAGATGCATAAATGTCCAGGCACAGAGCCTGTTTCTCCTCCAATGTGACAGATCCCCATTGAACTAGCTCCAAAAGTACCCTGGGTGACTCCATGAGCCCTTTGTGAGAGAGCTAGCTACCAACCAACAGGTAAAAACGTGAGTCAGTGCATATAGGAGAAAAGGCATTTCATTTTCCAACTAATTTAACTTACTCTCCTCCGTGTTTTTTTCTAAAAATGTCATTTGTTTGGGGAACTACTCTATACATCTTAGTTTTCTTAGTGATGTCTCAGACACACAAGTCAGTTGCAACTTTTATAGATGCCAAACTCTGCTTTTTATTTCCTTTTAGCCTCAAGATCAAACATGAACCCGCACCAGGTCAGTCTATCCCTTGTCATATGCCCAAGACCACAGGAAGTCTTCCTGCATGATTACTTGTGATGTTTTGAAAATTGAAATTCACCCAAAATCTTCTAAAAACCTAAACAAACCAGGAGGCTCTTTCTCCATGAGATGTTGCACCTGTGTCTTCTCCCTATCCCTGATACGCCAGGCTGGGGCCCTGGGCTTCTTCAATCTGCTTCTTGCAGGGAAAAGACGTCTGATGCACTGATCACAGGAATCAACCATCATCTTAAACGCACGTAGGTCCAGGCTTTAAAATGTAGCCACTCACTCAGCCATAAAACTGGTTCCTGGTCACCTTCTGTTTGCTCATCTTTCATTTCAGAAGACTAACATTTTGACACTTGGCACTTTGCTAAGGTTAAAGCTACACACCACTAGTCTTAGTAGTTATGCTATCGGTCCCAGTCATCACAATCCACGAAGAGGACTGAACCTGGGTTTCTTCCAAACCCCAATTCCTACCACAGTGCTGTCAGATCAGATCCCTGTCCCCTGAGCACTTGCTGTCTGTGAGTGGGAAGAAAGGAAAGACTGCAGACATCTCAGCTGGAAGCTGACTGGAGCAGACTGGGCACTGACTGGAGGCTGAAGGAAACTGATGGAAGCTGATGGAGGCAGACTAGAGGCTGGCTGGAGGCTGACTGGAGGCTGACTGGAGGCAGATGGAGGCAGACTAGAGGCTGGTGGAGGCTGATAGAGGCTGACTAGATTAAACACAGTAGGGTGGTCTTCCAAGGAGGAGAACTCTTCTGTCTTTCCCCCCCTGCATGATGCAAACAAACACATCCTTGGTTGGCTTCTCTCTGGATCTTGTGACCTTGAGAAACTGGGCTACTGTGACACCTGGCAGAGCAGGGCAAGTGCGACTTGGTAAAGTGCCAGCCACCTACACTGGCCACACACCTCACCCCTCACAGGAAGGGGGAGCATCACTGTGCACACCTGGGCCTTAAGCCAATCAGGCTTTGGGTTGACTAATTTATTTTTTAGTTAATTATTTTTAAAGGTTTATCTATCTATGTATTTATCTGACACAGAAAGAGAGAGAGAGAGCACAAGCAAGGGGGAGCTGCCAGCAGAGGGAGAAGCAGACTCCCCCGCTGAGCAGGGAGCTCCACATGGGGCTCAATCCCAGGGCACTGGGATCATGGCCTGAGCTGAAGGCAGATGCTTAACTGACTGAGCCACCCAGGCACCCCTATTTTTGGGTGAATTTGATAGCAGGAGGAAGCAGGGGTATGCTTTCAGAGGGCAATTTAAGAATGCACTGTGATTATCCCCGGCTATTCCAAATGATCGATGACAATGGGTTTATTTAAGACCATTTCTGAGTCTTTATGCTTCTTGTCCACTATAGCATCAGAAGATCTTTTTGTTTTGAAAACTTATCACGGAAGTTTTAAAGGTTCAATAATGCAAATGCCCACCAATCAGCCCTTGTCTTAGAATGCTCGTATTTTTGTATTTTTCACTAATTTTAATTCACTCCAACATTAAATTATCAATATTTCCTGCCTTCCTATACAAAAGAATCTTAGTGGTGACATAACTTATGATTAGAGCTCGGACGGAAATGATGTTCTTTCCCCCAGTAGCATCCCTGCTCACAGACTGACCCAGGAGTGTTGGTGGCTAAGTGCTCCTCACCCAGTTCTTATGCTTTCATCAGCCCTGCGGTACCCAGGGGCACGGATCTCCTTGCCCCTCACTTGTTCCACTCCAGGGAGGGAATAAGCTGTCCGTGAGTCTGGACTCAAAACGGGGCATGCATGGTATAGCCCTTTCTACTCAGGATACCACCCACCACTGGAGTCAGGTATCCTCTTAGGTCTTGGTCATAGGGGAAGCTGAGCTGCCTGCCCCCCGGCGGTTGGCTGTCTGGAGCCCAGCATCTCTAGCAACTCAGGGTATGGGTCTAGGCTGGGGCCCACTTTTAGGAAATCCACTCACCTGAACAAATATTCCTCTTTCTCCAAAAATGTTTTTATTGGTAATTTTTTAAAAAGGATACGTAGGTGTTACCATTTGAGTTTCTCTTTTTGTTCGTATTTTATAATTCACTAGAATACAGCATGTATGGAAAAGGGAAAAGGGAGAGTACGAGGTAAGGAAATAGAGAATTACTTATTGGATCACCTCAAAACCCAATATACTTTATTTGCTCTCAGGTGGCTCATTAATTAGCAGAACACTATTGTGTATACTCTTATGCACATAAATGGATATAAATAATAGTTACTTTGTCTTGAGCTTCACCTATGTAGCAGGTAATGTGCTATGTGTTTTGCTGTATTTATTATTCCTGTTGTAGTAACAAACATATAAAATGGAAATTAATATTCCCATTTAAAGGAAATGACATCAAATTAAAAAAAATATAGCTCAACACTGTAGACATAGTAAATGGGTTGGCTAATATTAATATTCAGTCTGAATGAGTCCCATATACATATATATCTATATAGATATCTCCTAGCCAACACATCAGTGTGTCCTCTCTACCATCGTATTCTCCAGAGGGCATTGTATAGTCCTCAGAGAATAACACTAGTGATGGTGCTAGTTGAGAGTGAACTTGGAGTCATTGTAAATGTATACTGTAAACTCTAGCACAGCGACTAACAATGTAACAACAACAAAAAAAGAAACATAAGTTATGCTAAAAAAGACAGAAAATAGAATCCTATATTATGCTCATTTAAATCCACAAAAGGCAGAAAAATAATAGAAAACAAGAACAGAACAAAGGAGAAGAGCAGCAAAGAGAAAACAGTCACTAATCCAGTCGGTACTAATCCAACTACATCAATAATTACTTTGAGTGTCAATGGTCTGAGTGCATTAATTAAAAGACAAAGACTGTCAGGATGTATCAAAACACAAGATCTGACTATGTGTTGCCTTCAATGAATCCCCTTTACATAGAGTTAAAATTAATGGATGGGAAAAATGTACCATGCCAGCAGTAATCAGGAGAAGCAGGAATAGCTACATGAACTTCAGACAGAGCAGACTTCAAAGTAAAGAATTGGATCAGGGATAAAGAGGGACAATACGTAATGATAAAAGGGTCAGCTCTCTGAGAAGACAGCAATTCTCAACACACAGGCCCCTAACAACTGAGCATCAAACTATGTGGGGGCAGAAACTACCAGAACTGCAGAGAGAAAGACATGAATCCACTCTCATGGTTGGGAATTCAGCACCCCACCTCCAGAAATGACGAGATCCGGCTGGCAGAAAATCAGTAAGGAAGCAGTGAACTCTGCAAGACCATCCAGCACCTGGATATAAGACCTCTGTCATGACTTCAACAGCAGCAGAACGTATTTTCTCAAGCTCACATGGAATGTTGACCAAGACAGACCACATTCTGAGCCATAA
Source organism: Mustela lutreola (assembly GCF_030435805.1). Lineage (NCBI taxonomy): Eukaryota > Metazoa > Chordata > Mammalia > Carnivora > Mustelidae > Mustela > Mustela lutreola. Next base: position 3,700,745 of record NC_081294.1, on the reverse strand, counting down.
AACATACTTTAAAATATTTAAAAGATTAGAAATCATACGACGTCCACTCTCAGACCATAATACAATCAAAATAGAAATCAATAACAAGGATGCCTGGGTGGCTCAGTGGGTTAAGCCGCTGCCTTCGGCTCAGGTCATGATCTCAGGGTCCTGGGATCAAGTCCCGCATCGGGCTCTGTGCTCAACGGGGAGCCTGCTTCCCTTCCTCTCTCTCTGCCTACTTGTGATCTCTCTCTGTCAAATAAATAAATAAAATCTTAAAAAAAAAAAAAAGAAATCAATAACAAAAAGATAATTAGGAAACTCAGAGTATGTGAAGATCAGACAACACACTTCTAAATAATACATGAATCAAAGAAGAAATTCAAGAGAAGCTAAAAAAAATTCTCAACTACACTAAAATGAAACACAACCAATCTAAATTTGTGTGATACAATGGAAGCAGGGCTTAGCAGGAAATTTATAATCCCGAGTGTATGTATTAGAAAAGAAAAAAGTCCTAAAGTTAATAATCTATATTGTCACCTTAGGAAACAAGAAAAAGAAAATAAAATTGAACCCAAAGTAATTAGAAGAAAAGAAATAATAAGAATTAGAGCAGAAGTCAATAAAATTAAACACTGGAAATCTGTAGAGACTATCAATCAAACCCAAACCTGGTTCTTTTAGAAATGGTGAGGTACAATCATGCTGCACTTAGAGAAATTCTCAGTCCTGAATGCTTTCCTATTTAAAAACAAAGACAATGAAGGAATTCTGGATGGCTCAGCTGGTTAAGCTTCCGACTCTTTTTTGGCTCAGGTCACGATCTCAGGTTTGTGGGTTTGAGCCCTGAGTCAGGTTCCACACTCAGCATAGTCCGCTTGAGGATGTCTCCCCCAGCTCACCTGTGCTCTCTCTCTCAAGTAAATAATTATATAAAATCTTTAAAAGAAAAATAAAGAAGATGATCAAATTAAGGACCCCCTCAAAAAGTTTCTAAAAACCATGAATGACCAACTAGAAACTAGAAAGCTAACTAAAAGGAAATAAATAAATCCAGAGGGTATGAATTGGTAAACAGTAGAACAATGTGATTATTAAACCAAGGAAGTCTTGTAAATCCAAAACCTGGGTTTTAGAACAAAACGAGAACGTCTCATGAAAATGCATTGAGGATGTTAAAGGTCAAGCCCGTACATGATACTACAGGGCGTAGCACATATTTATAGTAGGAACCAAACTTCTTTTGGAGACTAAATGTCACTGGAGTATGTGTCCTCAGATTTCATTATTGAATTTGTTGTTACTGTTTTTTGTGTGTTTTTTTTAATTTTATGAGCTATTTCAGATTAATCTATTACAAGCAACTGATGAGTCATTGAATGCTACATCAAAAACTAATGATGTATCATAAATTGGCTAATGGAACATAATAAAAAATTGAAATAAAACAAAAAGCAAAAAAAATATAGTACAAGAATTTAAGTTTCTATTAGAGGGGTTAAACTATACAGACACTGTCTAAAATGGTGGTCCCTAAATTTTGATTAAAATGGAATAATATTTAAAATTCACTTCTCTGATTGCTCAACAGCCACACATAGGTATTCAAATATAAATTCAAAAAAGTCGAAATTTTAGTCTTGCAATCAGTAGACACATGTGACTACACATATTTCTACCATGGCACAAAGATTGGAAAGAACTACTCTATGACAACTGGAAATAAGCAAATCTTCATGAGCTTACTTTTTATGACGAGTTTGCCGGATACATGAGAGGTTGCTACAACATTTCTCTATCATAGTGTATAACATGCAGTTAGGAACAACCTTAGAAATCACATCCAGTAACATCTTTATAAAACTGTCCCAGCTGTAATATTCAAAACACATTATCTTAGATTGATTGCTCAGTAAGCTTACTTTTGGTTGATACAAAAATATCTGAACTAAGAACAAATCCAATGAAAATTCTCAGGTTTTGTTTCTGTACATTCCCAAGACACAAAGGAATAGTTAAGCAAAATCATCAAGTCGAAGCATTAATATATTGCTGCTACTCAATACGACCAAAATACCATGGGTTAAACATTGTACTAGATTCCCCTACAGAGCTGTGTGACATTTAGACATGAATTAAATCTCACAAGGGGAGAAGCCCATAGTCTTTCTCATCCAAGTGTGTGTAGCAGGTTTGTTCACTCAGTCACTCATTCAAAGTCATTAATTCAAAGACTATCTGTCAATTGCCTATTAGGAACCAGACACTCTTCTGGATAATATAGATACAACTAGGAACAAGACAAACAGATACAATGGCATCCTTGGAGCTTAAACCCTAGTGTAGGGATGTGGGGAGACTACACTGTAGACATAAAAAAATCATAAGAAGTTAAAATGCAATGTATCAATTCTTTCCAACTCCTATCAATTTAATGCAAGTTCAATAAAAATTCCAGCAAATTATTTTGCAAATATCAACAAGCCACGTCTTTAGTTTATCTAGAACGTCAAAAGTCCCAGACCACCTGAATCAATATTGAGGGGGAAGAATGACACCTTGGGCCTGACCCACAGCTTGCTGTAAAGCTGCAGGAATCAAGTCAGGCGGGCACTAGAGAAAGCAGAGACAGACACATCCATGGAACAGCCTAGAGAGCCCAGAAGCAGACCCATGCGAGTGCAGTTAACTCATCTCTGGCAAAGAAGCAAAGGAAACACCATGGAACAAAGTCCATTCTCATTCTTTAAACAAATGGTGCTGGAACACTGGACAGCCACATGCAAAGACACAGACTATAAACCTCTCATAAAAATTAACTCAGAATGGATTACAGACCTTACTATAAAATGCAAAACTATAAAACTGCTAGAAGTTGACCCAGGAGAAAATCTAGATGACCTTGGGTATGCAATAACTTTTTAGGTACGACACCAAAGACATGATCCATGAACAAGGAAAAAAAAAAAAGAAAGAGAGCAAGAGAGCAAGAGAGTGAGAGAGAGAGCGAGAGCGAGAGAGAGAGAGAGAGATTTTAGTGCCATCAACCAAGATGGCAGTATGTATTTCTAAAGAATGGAGGCAACGTGTGGGAAGATGCAGAAGCGAGGAGGCAGTGTGCAGACCTCTGTGCTCCCTGGGAAAGAGCAACAGGTCAAGAGCAAGGAGGGGAAGTCAGAGCAGAGCTGGACAGCCACTGCCGGGGTCGTCCGGGCAGAGAAGTGGGTCACAGTCACGGCGCAGGCTGGGCAACATGTTTCTCATCAGACATCATGGGACCCGGGAAGTCATCACCTGGGTCTACAAGCCACACTTTCTGCGCACACTCAGTCCCTCCCAGTGCCCGAGGCGATGGTGCCCCCCCCCCCCACCATGGGCTGCCGGCTGGGGGGCGAATCCCGATAGGAGCTTATCAAGCGGACCCCGAGCCCATGCATCAGCTGTTTCCCTGCTTCACTCCCATCCCGGAAGGCTCTTTCTCTCCAAACGGACATCTAGTCCCTCTAGATGGTGCCCCTGCAGCTCCAGGTTCCAGGCTAGTCACATCTTGTTTCCGTTAATCACATTAAAATCGGGTCTATTAATTATTGATCGCCTACCATGGCCCTGCTTTTGTTCCAAGAACCAGATGCCATCTCATTGCCAATAACCCTCAGAACGGATTTGTAAGATGGGGTTGGGGAGATAAAGAAATAGAACTTGAACACTCAGAGTGTCCGTCCACGTGCAAACGGAGAAAGTGAGCACAGCGCGGGCTTTCCGCAGGGCCGGGGTGCTGATCCACACGGTGGGTCTACACACACCATGTGGGGCACGAGCAAACGCCCCATGTTGTGTGAGTCCGTTTCTGAGAAACACGCAGGATGGGCACAGATGTGATTTGGGAATTTAATCAGGCTTCTGGCTGGGGTGGGCACGGGAGGGGCTGTAGGTGGCCTCCGCGTCCCCGGGGGCAGGGGCAGCGCTCACAGCCGGGTCATGCTGTGGAAGGGCTGCACCACTGTCCCTCTGCTAAACAGTGACTGTCCCTCTGCTAAGCAGAGACTGACCTGCACACCCACCATAGCCACGTTTGTTATGCAAACTGGACCTCAGGAGAGCTTTCAGAAATACCACAAACTGAGCTCCATGAGCCTGTCCTGAGCGAGGACTGAGATGCGACACCAGGCTGTGGGAGCAGGTGGCCAGGCCACTCCCTAGTTCTTCTTAGCCATGAGGGGGAGGGTCTGGGGGTGTCAGCTCTGAGGGAACGAGGCCTTGGGGAGCCCTGACCCCATAGGCAGGGCGGCACGGCTCTGAGACCCAGAACACGGAGCAAGGGATGGGGCCAGGGACCACATCTCACCGAGACCACTCAGGAGGGAGGCAGATGGAACCAGCGGTTCACCTGTCTCCTCCCCACCACCGCCAGCAGGGCACCCGCAAGGGAAGGACTGGGAGCCGTCACCTGCGGGGCCACGACCAAACCAGACCCGACTCCCCGTGCACCTGCGGGGCCACGACCGAACCAGACCCGACTCCCCGTGCACCTGCGGGCCCGCGACGGCACCAGACCCGACTCCCCGTGCACCTGCGGGCCCGCGACGGCACCAGACCCGACTCCCCGTGCACCTGCGGGCCCGCGACGGCACCAGACCCGACTCCCCGTGCACCTGCGGGGCCACGACCGAACCAGACCCGACTCCCCGTGCACCTGCGGGCCCGCGACGGCACCAGACCCGACTCCCCGTGCACCTGCGGGCCCGCGACGGCACCAGACCCGACTCCCCGTGCACCTGCGGGGCCACGACCGAACCAGACCCGACTCCCCGTGCACCTGCGGGCCCGCGACGGCACCAGACCCGACTCCCCGTGCACCTGCGGGCCCGCGACGGCACCAGACCCGACTCCCCGTGCACCTGCGGGGCCACGACCGAACCAGACCCGACTCCCCGTGCACCTGCGGGCCCGCGACGGCACCAGACCCGACTCCCCGTGCACCTGCGGGCCCGCGACGGCACCAGACCCGACTCCCCGTGCACCTGCGGGGCCACGACCGAACCAGACCCGACTCCCCGTGCACCTGCGGGCCCGCGACGGCACCAGACCCGACTCCCCGTGCACCTGCGGGGCCACGACCGAACCAGACCCGACTCCCCGTGCACCTGCGGGCCCGCGACGGCACCAGACCCGACTCCCCGTGCACCTGCGGGCCCGCGACGGCACCAGACCCGACTCCCCGTGCACCTGCGGGCCCGCGACGGCACCAGACCCGACTCCCCGTGCACCTGCGGGGCCACGACCGAACCAGACCCGACTCCCCGTGCACCTGCGGGCCCGCGACGGCACCAGACCCGACTCCCCGTGCACCTGCGGGCCCGCGACGGCACCAGACCCGACTCCCCGTGCACCTGCGGGGCCACGACCGAACCAGACCCGACTCCCCGTGCACCTGCGGGCCCGCGACGGCACCAGACCCGACTCCCCGTGCACCTGCGGGCCCGCGACGGCACCAGACCCGACTCCCCGTGCACCTGCGGGGCCACGACCGAACCAGACCCGACTCCCCGTGCACCTGCGGGCCCGCGACGGCACCAGACCCGACTCCCCGTGCACCTGCGGGCCCGCGACGGCACCAGACCCGACTCCCCGTGCACCTGCGGGGCCACGACCGAACCAGACCCGACTCCCCGTGCACCTGCGGGCCCGCGACGGCACCAGACCCGACTCCCCGTGCACCTGCGGGGCCACGACCGAACCAGACCCGACTCCCCGTGCACCTGCGGGCCCGCGACGGCACCAGACCCGACTCCCCGTGCACCTGCGGGCCCGCGACGGCACCAGACCCGACTCCCCGTCCACCTGCGGGCCCGCGACGGCACCAGACCCGACTCCCCGTCCACCTGCGGGCCCGCGACGGAACCAGACCCGACTCCCCGTTCACCTGCGGGCCCGCGACGGAACCAGACCCGACTCGCCGTCCTCCTGCGGGCCCGCGACGGAACCAGACCCGACTCCCCGTGCACCTGCGGGCCCGCGACGGCACCAGACCCGACTCCCCGTGCACCTGCGGGCCCGCGACGGAACCAGACCCGACTCGCCGTCCTCCTGCGGGCCCGCGACGGAACCAGACCCGACTCCCCGTCCACCTGCGGGCCCGCGACGGCACCAGACCCGACTCCCCGTTCACCTGCGGGCCCGCGACGGAACCAGACCCGACTCGCCGTCCTCCTGCGGGCCCGCGACGGAACCAGACCCGACTCCCCGTGCACCTGCGGGCCCGCGACGGCACCAGACCCGACTCCCCGTGCACCTGCGGGCCCGCGACGGAACCAGACCCGACTCGCCGTCCTCCTGCGGGCCCGCGACGGAACCAGACCCGACTCCCCGTCCACCTGCGGGCCCGCGACGGAACCAGACCCGACTCCCCTGGCGACGCGGCCCACGACGGAACCAGACCCGACTCCCCTGGCGACGCGGTCCACAGGCTGGGAGTCCGTTTGTCCACATACCCAGCCGTGATGCTGAAAACCTGCTGTCACTGAGAATCATCTGAGTGGTTCCCTGAGTCCTTGCGTCCCACCAAGCTCTGAGTCAGCAGGTCTCAGGGAGGGGGTTCACGTGTTTACGAAGATTCACACACACTGCTTGTGCCAGGAGCCAGGATGCCCCGTGCGCATCCGTCATCTCTGACTTGCAGCCCTGTTCTCAGGGAGCAGAACACACTTGTCACTGCGGGATAACGAGGTGGCAGCGGGTCTGCCGTACAAGAAACCATTTGCTGGGATCCTTTTCTTTATTCTTTATTTTTTTTTTTAAGATTTTATTTATTTATTTGACAGAGAGATCCCAAGGAGGGACAGAAGCAGGCAGAGAGAGAGAGAAAGGGGGAAGCAGGCTCCCCGCTGAGCAGAGAGCCCGACGAGGGGCTCGATCCCAGGACCCTGAGATCATGACCTGAGCTGAAGGCAGAGGCTTAACCCACTGAGTATCCAGGTGCCCCAGGATCCTTTGGATTTTGTATTGAATTTGTTGTACCTGAATTTCCTCATTTTCAAGTCAGTTTGCCTTTGATAACCATATTTTCTGGTGGCAAAATGGTAAACATCTGAAGGAATCCTGAGGACGACAATGTCCATCGAGTTCCCCAGCATAGGAAATAGCTGTCCTGACGCAGGGCCTGAGGCAGTTCCCTGTGCCCATGTTGGACGTTTGACACCCCCTCTACCAGACACATGACATTCTGGGCAGTTCCTGTAAACGCCCACGACAGCAGAGTCCAGATCTGAGCATCCAGACTGTCGCTGTAACACGGCCACCAGGCACACTCGTGTACGTGTCAGAGCCGCGAGGGGACCACCAGGTTGGGGCCGATCCCGTTCCCAGGCTCACACTCTAGAATCATCACAGGGTGTGCGCTGCATACTCCGACGGTCTTCTTCAGATGCCTTCTTATTACGCTGTCATCAAGAACTTATTAGGAAACAAATACCATTTTTCTTTTCTTTTCTTTTTTAGTAAGAAAGCATTGGCAACACCATGGCAAAAGCAGTCATGAGAACGGAGGAAACTGCTCTGCGGGTCTTCCAACAGCCTCATCACACGATCACGCGATCGCAAGGGACCCACTTCCAAAAAACTCAGGCACATCCATCACTTCCAGGGGAACAGAATAGGACAAAACAAACAGAAAGCAACAAATTATGTAGAGACCAGGCCTAGGTCAGTTCCTTCACGGGACCACAGTGGGCTTCTCTCAACCTCACCGGGTGGCCCGCTGTCACCTTTGCCAACCAGGGAGCAGAGGAGTCGCTCTCCACTGTGGCTCAGGGACAGCAAGTCCATGTGGGCTCAGGCAGATCTCTCCCCTCCTCTCCTGCGGCCACGGAAACAGCCCCAGCACCGGCTAAGCGTGGGACCCTGGGAGTGGCACTCAGCTTTTTTTTTTTTTTTTCTTTAAATTCAATTAGCCAACATATAGTAGTACATCATTAGTCTCAGATGTTGAGTTCAAGAATTCATCAGGGGGGGCCTGGGTGGCTCAGTGGGTTAAGCCTCTGCCTTCAGCTCAGGTCATGATCCCAGGGTCCTGGGATCGAGTCCCGCATTGGGCTCTCTGCTCAGCGGGAAGCCTGTTTCCCCCTCTCTCTCTGCCTACTTGTAATCTCTGTCAAATAAACAAATAAAATATTTTTTAAAAATTCATTAAAAAAAAAAAAAAAGAATTCATCAGTGGGTGAAACACTCATCACATCACGTGCCCTCCTTAATGCCGGTCACCCAGCAATTCTGAATCACACCTTACGTTCTTGTGAACTGAGTGGATGTTACTTTTAATCCAGCCTCCTCCATTGCTTTGGATCACTTCCGTTCTCTGCACCAATATCCCCAGAGACTGGGAGGCTCACCTATGTTATCGCTCCCATAACTGTGCTCACGAAGACCTGTGACCTTGAGGGTAATGTTGCAGGGCCAACGCCTTCCGTAAATGCAGCAGAGATGTACCACGGTTCAGTCTGACCTTCATATAACCTTGATGCTAATGTTGCAGGGCCAATGCCTTCCGAAAACTCAGCAGAGGCATATCATGGTTCAGTTTGACCTTCACATACTTGGAAGTTGTTAGTATACTTTTAGAAATAGGTTTCTGCCCAAAGAGTTTCTCAAACAGATGAATTACTGCTCGGGACAAGGAAACCGAGCTTCAGGTAAGAGAGACGGGGGCGGTGCCACTGCCGGACACAGGAATTAATCTGAGTCACCCGGGACCCCTGACAAGAGCCGACTCATTTACCCCGGCCACTTTTACCGTAACTCGCACACTTAAAGCAATGATGGCTGAAGACCGCCTGACCCCCACAGCAGCTCCCCCCGCCCACAGGCACCCATCCAGATGCCGAGGCTTGTGGGTGTGGTTCCCATGCCAACAGCCAAACTCCACATGCATAAATGTATGCTATTGCTTCAATATGAACACAGTAGAAGATCAATACACTAGATCTCCTTGGGGTGCCTGGGTAGCTCAGGCAGCTAAGGGTCTGACTCTTGATTTCAGCTCAGGTCACGATCTCAGGATGGTGGGATCCAGCAAAGTGTCGGCCCCCCAACTCAGCAGGGGGTGTGCTGGAGATTTTCTCCGCCTGCCCCTCCCCCGTTTGAGTTTTCCGTCCCTCAAATAACTAACTAACTAAATAAATAAATATTTTTAAAAAACCAACCTAAAGAATAAACCCTTGAAATCCCTGCTCAGATCACAGACCTGGTCATTAGAAGCAGCTCCTGCGCCTGTGGAGTTACTCATGTTCGGCTTACTGCCTCCCTCCCCCTAAAAATCTAGCAGATTAAAATATTTCTAAAATGAGGTTTTGTTTTTGTTTTAAGATTTTTATATTTGACGGAGAGAGAGAGAACATGTGCAAGTTGGGGAGAGGGGCAGAGGGAGAAGGAGCCTGATAGGGGACTCGATCCCAGGTCCTGGGATCATGACCTGTGCCTAAGGCAGACATTTAACCGACTGAGCCACCCAGGTATCCCAGGTTTTTTGTTTTGTTTTGTTTTGTTTTGATCAGTATATATGAATGTGTGTTTATGTGTGTGTTTCATTGGCAAAGACAAGGCATATTTTTTCTTCACAAAAGGAACTTTAAGAAGAGAATGTCTCAGGACAGGTTCTCTAAGTTCCTTCCAGGTAAGTCATCACTTCTCTAGTTCCGAGAAGAAAAATTATCACAACGCTCCTGGCGTTGCCTTCCTAGCAATCCTCCAACTGCAGCTTTGGCTCAAACACATTGAAAGGAAATGACGCTGTTAGAAATACTGCTGTCGTGTCCACAAGGAATGCATGGGGCCCAACAGCTTTGAACTGGGCTGCATGAAAGGGGCCAGACATGACTTATGATCTGCGGCTTCTGTAGCCTTCCTTGATTAATTTTGGATTAAAAAATGCTTCTGACATATGTTCTACATCTCTCTGTCTGTCTTTCTGGTTTTTTACTGCTAAATTATATAGTCTTGGGAGCTAAAAAACCACGAGCTATAACAGACACAAGCCCTCCAGAACTCTTAGGAGGAATCATGACCTTCTGAGTGAGGATGTGGAGAACTGTAAGCTGCCCCCCACGCAGGAACCCAAGTGATTAAACCTAAGTGTTGTAATTTTAAGGTCTTCTTGCCCTGCCAAGATCTAGTGCTGCCCAGTCAATTAACCTCAGAGGACAGACAGGTAATGGCCCTGGCTGGGAACATGGGTGCTGGGTGGCAGGCCCTCACCTGTTGTGCCCTCCAACGATCTTGTCTCAGAATCCAGGCTCTGACCCTTGCGGATCCTCAGTCTCCCCTTACACAAAAGGAGAATAAAAGCTCTTCTCGAGATGTTAACACAGTGAAATGCAGTAGTACTGCATGCAGTGAATCTGCGCGCAAAAATTGCTGGCATACAGTCTGTGCTTATCCGCTACCTTCCCTATCTATAATGGGTCCATTTTCACATTTCACATAAAACCATGAAATTACATCACTGGCGCGTACTTTAACCTACATGTTCCTACAACAACCTAAGTGGTTGCATCCTGGTACACCAGAAAGCAGAGTTTGCCATGGGTTTGCTCCATAACCACACGGAACAGAGGTTGCGAGCAGGCCTTTTCAAAATGATGACACACTGGCACCAGGGTACACAGAGTTTTAGAGGAAAGACAGGTTCCGATTTTCCCCTAAGCTCTGGCTAGGAGTTGGAGAAAAGCAAGTGGGTAGGCCAGAAGAAAAAAACAGCGATCAACCGTGTTTACAGGAGAGCCTCTGAGGGCCCATGCTCTCCACTCACCAGGAATCGAGGAACCACCGTAACCTAAGAACCACCAAGCAAATCAAAGCCTAAGGATGTGTCTGCTTGTGCAAAAAATATTACCAGAGGCCACTGTCGGCCCGAGCTGAAGATCTGGGCTGTAAGAAGATGACTAACTTGACAACAGAGAAGGTGTGGAGGAAGGTGAATCACGGCACCACACGCACTGGGTGACTGTGCTCACCACAGCAGGGACACGACGGCCATGGCAGCCAGACTCTTCCGATACTTCTATGTCTCTCTGTCTTCCCCCATGTAAGGATAAACTGAGGGTTATGCTGAGGGACTCTACAAGGCTCCCCACATATCCCCTGTGTCCACAACAGCAGAGTTTGGGCCAAGCCACCGCCTGGAAGAACCCAAAGACCACGGCTTTGACAAAGGACAGATAACAGGGCCGAAGCCAGAGAAGGCAGAGTTGGTTGGCGTTGACTTTGAAACCAAGACAAAACCAAAATGACCTCTTGCAAGTCACTGAATCGAATCCATTTCACAGTGCCCGGGCTGACAGTGAAATCCGAGCTGTGAGTAATGGCCGGATGGGAGGGTTAATTTGCAACGGACACAGCGGAACGAGGCACCACCTCAGAATGCCCCGTGTTTCACCGCCCCGGTACAACAGAGCGTGGCACCGTCTCAGAATGCCCCATGTTTCGCCGTCCCGGTTTGCTATCGACGTTCGATCAAATGAATATTCCCTCCTGATCTTGTTACTGCATAAACAGCACTTTCTTTACAGTGTTCGTGTACAACTCGAATGTAATTCACAGTTTACATGGAGCCGAGGACTGCCACTCAGCAACCTGACTTTAGTTTATGGGCCTTTAAGAAACATACACTTATAAATTGCAGTCTGGGACATCATCAAATCATTCCTACTAATACGCTTCCCACTTTAAGACATCAGTGCCCGCATCACCCCATGTGTTTCCTATACACCTAGATGCACAGACATCCCAGGGACGTGGAGCCTTCCTGCGAGGCTGAAGCTGACTTCAGTTCTCAGCCCTGGGTGCACATATAGGACTCCAGCCTGCGGTGAAGCTGGGTTTTAAGTTTTTGAAATTTTACATAAATGTTAAGAAGTGCTTTCATTAGTCTATAGAAAGGTAAACTTCTGCATGACGCACCCTTATTTAGAGCCAGCATGCAGAGAAAACTGTTGCCGTTCAAAGCCCCGGCAGCCCCTATAACCTGGGGATTCAGTTCTTCCAAGACTCTAGCCTGGGACCCATTTCAAATTTGTGAGCACTAGCTATCTTCTGAAAATCTCATAAACCAAGCAGCTCTAGTTCCTCTGGTAGAGAGGGACGTGACACCCACCTCTCTCTCCTTTCCAAGGGTTGAAAACAGGGGATTTGAAAGTGCTGGGGATCGGTAGGTTCAATTTTATCTGAATGAGTGAGCCCGTGAGCTGCTTCCCGGTGGACAACAGACCAGACTGCGGGAGGCAGAGGTAGGAAACATGATTGACGTTAGACCCAGAAAAGTTTCTATGTAGTAAACGTAATTACATTATGTACCGAAGCGATATTCGACATTCAGAATGATACTGAATGGTGAAGGAAAGGCTGACTTACATTATTGACGCTTGAAAGGAACCCACGATGACCTCCGTTTCTGCATATGGCTCAGTTACCCGGGACAGCACTTACGTATTTAAATATTGGCTACTTACTCTCCCAAATCTTGCACACACACGTGCACATCTCAGTTGGTCACTGGCCTGTGAAATCACGTAGCTTCTCTTCTGGCTTATTATGCAGCAACCCATCCCTCTCCGTTTTATTACCGAATGAGGACCAGCAACGGGAGTATCACAACTCGCCCTGCTTCAGATAGAGAGAAACTCTGCAAATAAAATGAGGTTTATGGCTCCTTTGGCTGCTGCAGGGGCAACGCAGAGTCCAAATGTCAGCTATCCTGGGTACTTTCCTCATTTATGAGACCTTATGAAGCACAAAGCAACTCCCAGGTATTGAGAAAGGACAATGAAATGCAGGGGCATAACCCATGATGCTTCTGAAAAATGGCATAAACAATACTGTTGCATTTTAAATCGTTTCTCAAATGATATGTCCTTTGATCCTATCAAGTGCTTTCAGTAAGTCACTCGCAACTTTCTGTATAAATGAAATCTATTCTGATTCTATTCAAGTCTCATCTGTGGGGTTTTGCTGAGCGTCAGTGTGACTCCACCTCCTAGTTCCTCAACTGGACTTGAACCTGCTTACACAGCAATGAGGGCAGGTAGTTGCTGGTTCGTTTAGTAACCACATTTCCCCACTGAATCACGGGGGAGGCTGAGAGAAAAGATCCCGCTCAGCTCCTACTGCACAGCACGCTCCGAGCTGCAGACTGCGGGCTCTCACCCACAGGGCATCTCACCCCATCCTCCTGCAACCTGGTGACTCAGTGTTAGTCACAGATTAAAGAAGGACACAGTCCTGAGCCTCAGTCTTGTAAATGGGAAAAAATCCAAGTGAGCAGCTCTTGGGTGACTCCAATGGCTGTGTCTGTTCACTACATTTCCCATTTGGTTCTCTTAAGCAATCGTGTTATTCTGCTTCTTTCCTGAAAGTCTGTCTAACTAGAGATTTTGCCTCACATGTAGAGTTTGTGTTTTTCTGCTCGTTTGTTTCCCAGGGTAATTCCCACGGCCCTGAAACCGTGGGAGCCTCGGTGCGAGCTTACTAGCTTTGTCCGGGGCTTTAATGGTTTAAATGCTTAATGTTTAAATGTTTAATGTTTAATATTTAATTCATTTGACTTAACAGAGTAGAAATGGAAACTTTTTTCCCCCCTTATTTTACAGTAAGTGCCAGGTTTTCATCCCTAAACGTTCATACAGAATAAATTCGCTGCCTCCAGTGCCTTCAAGGTGGTGGAAGAACACGGTTCCCCAGAAATCCTCGGGTGCGACGGCAGCCCCACGCGTCCCACACCTGAAAACTAACGCAGACGGGTGTCCAAGACACAGAGACGGAATCATGTCCCTATGTTCAAGCAAAAGGTTAAAAAAAAAAAAAAGCGAAGAGGGGGACAAACCACTGTTTTTCAAATTGTACTTTATATAAGTTATATCATATCCCATCACCCAGATGGACTGTAATGTTCCACATTTAAAATTTATTTAGAGGGGCGCCTGGGTGGCTCAGTGGGTTAAAGCCTCTGCTTTCGGCTCAGGTCATGATCCTAGGGTCCTGGGATCGAGCCCCGCATCGGGCTCTCTGCTCAGCTGGGAGCCTGCTTCCTCCTCTCTCTCTGCCTGCCTCTCTGCCTACTTGTGATCTTTCTCTGTCGAATAAATAAAATCTTAAAAAAAAAAAAAAAAAAAAAAATTTATTTAGAAATCCCCTCTGTCAGGAGAGAAGTTCCTCTATGGGTAGACCTGGAAAAGTGCTCTCTGACAGGGGGCCTTTCCCGAGACTACGTGAATGTGAACCGCACTGGCATTACTCTTCCTTTCTGGGGAAGCATGTTCCCAGGAGCCCAAGAGACAGGCGTGGGTCCATGTGGTGATTGTACAGGAAACATATGTCTTCCAAACTTACTTAGAACCGTTGCCAGAGAGAGCTTTTCACAGTCACTGCACCCTCTCTCTGGACACAGGAACTCTTGCCGGCACAGACGGAACGACTATCTACAAGTCTACTGAAGGTCTGTTCATCCATCTGTCCATCCGTCATCCGTCTGTCCACCCATCCGTCCAAACATCCGTCCATTTCTCCATCCACCTGTTCATCTGCCATCCATCACCCAGCATCCTCCCTCTATCCATCAGTCCTTCATCCATCATCTGTCCATCCATCCATCATTTTCATTCATCCAACCATCCACCAGCCTTCTGCCCATCCATCCAAGTCCTTCCATGGGCCAAGAGCACTGCTGGGTGCGGGAGGTCCTCAAAGAATTCCCAGCAACCGTGATCTGAGATGTGGCTTATCACAGGGAAACAAAAACAAAGAAGAAGAAGAAAGAAAAGGAAGAGAAAAGAAAGAAAGAAAGAAAGAAAGAAAGAAAGAAAGAAAGAAAGAAAGAGAGAAAGAAAGAGAGAAAGAAAGAGGCACCTATTTTTTCTCCTAGGGAAAAAAAGATGCAATGTATAACATACTCGAATGGAAATGTAACATGTGATGGAATGAAATGACCAAAAGGTCTTCAAGGCAAATATTTTTCCCAGATTTTACATGCTAAAATAAATCACCAATGGCTTAAACTACATTTCATTTCACATGTTTTGTTTTGCTCCAAATTTCTAATGTCTTAAGGGTTGAAGATACGATTATTCAATGACAGAAAATTGGGGTGGTTGATATCACATCATTGCCTACTGAAGTTCTCTGTCATTTTAGTACCACTCTTAATCTAAAGGCAGCCAACCATTTCAGCATCACTGTAAATCTGGTGAGTAACAGCATATGGAACCTTTTTTACTTTTGTCCTAGTTTAATTTAATTTTTGTTTTAAAACTGGTAACTTTTTGGAGCACCTGGGTGGCTCAGTGGGTTGAGCCTCTGCTTTCAGCTCAGGTCATGATCTCAGGGTCCTGGGATCGAGCCCCGCATCGGGCTCTCTGCTCAGCAGGGAGCCTGCTTCCCCCCCCCTCTCTCTGCCTGCCTCTCTGCCTACTTGTGATCTCTGTCTGTCAAATAAATAAATAAAATCTTAAAAAAAAAAGGGACAAAGGATGATCACGGTCATTGGACAGAGGAATCCAAACCAGTAAAATTGGTACATCCTGGAAGAACAGGAGAATGGACTTCCTGCCTGCTCCCTATGGACCCCCTGTCTGTCCCGTGGTGGAACTCCTGTCTGCCCCACTATCGACTTCCTGTCTGTCTCCCCTGGACCTCCTGCCTGCCCCCATGGACTTCCTGCTTCCCCTCCATGGACTTCCTCCTGTCTGCCACCCTATGGACTTCCTCCTGTCTGCCACCCTATGGACTTCCTACCTGCCCTGTGGTGGACCTCCTCTCTGTCCCCCACGGGATTTCTACCTGTGCCCCGTGGACCTCCTATCTGACTTCCTGCCTGACCCCCCCCCCCCCCGTGGACTTCCTGCCTGACCCCCTCCCCGTGGACTTCCTGCCTGACCCCCTCCCCGTGGACTTCCTGCCTGACCCCCCCTCCCCGTGGACTTCCTGCCTGACCCCCCCGTGGACTTCCTGCCTGACCCCCCCCCGTGGACTTCCTGCCTGACCCCCCCCCCCGTGGACTTCCTGCCTGATCCCCCACCGTGGACTTCCTGCCTGACCCCCTCCCCGTGGACTTCCTGCCTGACCCCCCCCCCGTGGACTTCCTGCCTGACCCCCCCCCGTGGACTTCCTGCCTGACCTCCCCCCCGTGGACTTCCTGCCTGACCCCCTCCCCGTGGACTTCCTGCCTGACCCCCCCCCGCCGTGGACTTCCTGCCTGACCCCCCCTCCCCGTGGACTTCCTGCCTGACCCCCACCGTGGACTTCCTGCCTGACCCCCCCCCCCCGTGGACTCCCTGCCTGACCCCCTCCCCGGGGACTTCCTGCCTGCCCCGTCTGGACCTCCTGCTGGCCCCATGGGGACCTCCGCAGTGCTTCCTGAGTCTGTCAGCCCGCTCACCAGGCAGTAGCAGCTCCAGTTCCCAGCTTACTTGAAGGCCGAGCACACCCCCCAAGAGCCCAGCACCAGCGGCCCGCTCCTGCTCAGGAGTTTGGGCCTCGCTGAGGAACTGTAATAACCATAACTTCTTTGCTCAGTTTCCTCAGCCCCAGGAGCAGTAGCTGCTTCTTACCTTTGTTATCTTGCAAAGCTCTCCTGTTCTCGTTGTAATTTTTCAATTAATATCTGCTTTATGCGTCGCCTTAATTCTTTCTTTTCAAGTTGTGTAGTGTCTGTGTGCTAACTGGACAATGATTCGGATAACAGTAACGACGAGGAAAAACACAGCAGGGGAGAGGATGGGCAGGATATGGGAGGGGAGAGCGGGCAGTTTTCGAGGTGTGGGTCAGGGAAAATGACATTTAAGGAGCAAAAGACCCTCCAGCTCTGGGTGAGCCTCAGGCAGCAGGATCTTACTTTAAAGAGCGTGATTTCATCTGGCCTCCTCTTTTACTCTCCAGACAGGGCTGGGCTTGCTCCTGAAGAGTCATTCCCGCAAAAGCAGACTTTGGATATCCTTGTTCTCCAGAAAATGCCAGACGTGGAGCATCCCCCAGAGGAAATGACCCCAGGGATCACGTTCCTTCTTCTCCAGAGAGAACCATCTGGCTGGTTCGGGCAGATCATCCTGCTCCGGTGGTTGTGGACATGACTACCTTCTGCTGATCCTTTCAGCAAATATTCTACTGACCATGAGTGTCTGTATCAGGGCTGCTCTTGGGGTGACGGGGAAGCCCCCACCTCCTGATCAGGGACATCTGGATACTGAACTCCAGCCACAAGGGAAGGCTGTCATCTGTCCTCTCCTCACTGCTACCTGGCCCAGATCGCAGACCAAAGACACAGTTACTATATCCATAAAATCTCTGGCACAAATTCCAACATTCACACTCCTTCAACTGGTTCCTCAGTATGTGAACAAGTAATGACATCCAGTGTGTTTAGAGAAGACGTCACCAGACGGAGAATCTGAGCACATGGGTCCTACACCTCTCAATCCGCCTGGCTTTGGGGTGCCTGGGGGGCTCAGTTAGTGAAGCATCTGCCTTCGGCTCAGGTCACGATCCCAGAGTCCTGGGACTGAGCCCTGCAGCAGGCTCCCTGCTCCTACGGAGTCTGCTTCTCCTTCTCCCTCTGTTGCTCCCCCTGCTGGTGCTTGCACACTCTCTCTGTCAAATAAATCAATAAAGTCTTATTTAAGAAAATGTTGCCTATCTGGGGGGGGGGGGGTCACAAATATCTTCTATGTTTTATTCTAGAAGTTTCACTGTTTGAAGTATTCCATTTGGCTCCTTTTTCCATATTAGGATCATTATCTGTGTTTGGCATGAAGTCAAGGTAAAGGGTTCAAAAATATCTTAAAAAAAAGAAAAATCCACCTGGCTTTGAAATACTGGTCATGTCAGTTGCACACCCCTGAAGCCCAGGGTCGTCATCTGGAAAAAAGGGAAGTGGAACAAAACTATGGATTTTATAATTAAAATCCTTTAATCATCTCATTTTAGCTTACAATGAATGGCACGCTAAGAGGGAAAAAAATCTGTGGTCACCTCAAGTGTGAAAGATTTTCTAAATGTTGCCTTGATCAGACACCTCACTAGGTGCAGAGCCCAACATGGGGCTCGATCTCAGGATCCTGAGATCATGACCTGAGCTGAAATTGGATGCTTAACCAACTGAGCCACTCAAGCACCTCTTACTATACTTATTAAGGAACTAGCAAAAACATATATAATTATCCAGAGCTTTCTTTTGGTTCCCCACACTCACGTTTCAATTTCCTAATAACTACCAACTCTAGCCCTACTTCCTCTAAAAAACTTAGTTTTTCTATAATTGTATTACATACCTCCCAAGACCGACATATCTCCAACCTGGTTATGCCATCACCAGGTTTCCCGGATTAGGACGCTGCTCTTAAAAATTCCTGTTATCTCTTCTAACCACTCCTGTGTTGGTTTCCCCCTTCTGCTCCTGCTTTATTTCCCTGGTTCCAGGGCATTCTTCAAAGTCAGTTAAAAGTCTGGCAATATTTCAGACAGCTTCCTAGGATTTATTGGGTGCTGTAGAAAAGCTCTCAATGACTGGAGTTTCCAGAGACTCCCTGGAGTCTGAGGTTGGGAATCAAACCTAGGACAGTTCAAACCAGGGCCCTGAGTAAGTCCCCAACCAAGGGAGGGAATTCTTAAACACACGTGAGAACTGTGGCATTTACAAGTTTTCCAACATCGTTGAAAACAAGAGAATAATTAGATTTTAGGAGAAGTGATATGTAGCCTATGCATCACGCTTTAACAGACATGATGCTGTAAGGAGGAAGAGCAAAATCTCACACAGGTTTTGTGCCACGCGTAATTGACAGACTTGATACTCTATGGAGGGCGGAGCTAAATGATAATCCAAGCACCGAACTTCTTAAAATCCTTTAAGAAAATCTAATCCTCTCATATGCAACAGCATACTTATCTAAAGGAGACTCATTAATGGTACTGACTAATAGGAGTTTTTAAAAATAGTTCCTCAGAAACCTTATTGAGGAAACCATCTCTCACCCAGGGGCACCTGGGTGGCTCAGTCGGTGAAGCAAGCATCTGCTTTCAGCTCAGATCATGATTTCTAGGTCCTGGAATCGAGTCCCGCATTAGGCTCTCTGCCCAACAGGGAGTCTGCTTCTGCCTCTCTCCCTCGCTGCCCCTGTCCCCTACTCTTTCTCTCGCTCACAAATCCATAAATACCTCTTTAAAAAAATTCCGAGTAAAGTATGAGCTTCAAGAGAAAATTCAAGGTGTTTGGAATTAGCCATGGAAAGAAATCAGATGAAATGAATTCTAAAATTAATTGTATAGTTATTTGTACCTCAAAACAGAGGTTGAGAAAATATGTTTTTGTAAATTTGAAATGTAAGGATTCATTGCAAGCAAAAAAAAAAAAAAAATCAGTCTATGTTAACAAGAACTTGGGGATACAAAGACAAGGGAAACAAGGTTTTTAGAAGAGCTCACAAACCTGTGAATAAATGATTATGGAATGAACCCACATATATTTAAGAGAAGCCCCTGCTACAGTATAAATGGAGATCCTAAGCTCTGAGAGGACCATATGCTGAGGAAGGTAGCCCTGAGATGGAAACTGAAGGAGAAAATCATGACCCCTTATGGGAACATTCAAAGGTGATGTCATGAAAATTCATGTAAATGACTTTGCAGGTCCCTGTATGGCAGGAATACCCTGGTGATGCTGGAAAGCCCAAGAATTCTGTGGTTTGCAGTGCTGGTTCTCGACTCAGGCTACCAAGGCTCTAAATCCCACTCTTCAAAGAGTCATCTGTAAAATGGGGAAAATAAAGTGGTCTTGGGCAATTATCTGTAAAATGTGTTAACAACAGCATCCAGAAGAGACTGACTTCCTGGATGGAAGTGTGAGGGGTGAGGTCATCTGCTCTCTAGTGAAATGATCATTTAATTCCTGAAAATCTCTCTCTCTCTCTCTTTCACACACACACACACCACACAGCAGAGCCATTTAAAGTCTCTGTAAATTTTCTTAAAGGCATCAAGAGTGGAGAATCAGCTACTGAATTTAATTTAATCTCAGAAAGAATGGTGGCATTTGGTGACATCTGAGCCACAGTCTAGTCACACACTTCCCCTGCCCCCAGGGTGTGAGGGAGCTCTATGCCAGGCCTGTGCCACCAAGAAGACAAAGGCTCCCTGCTCTGCAAATGTCCATTCTAGAACTACGTTTTCATATAAGCAGGAACAAGCCACCAGCATCTCTCCTCTCCTTAGGTCCATATTGTAGAAGCACTATATGAGCCGTCATGGCCATGAGAACCAGTCTGTCTCCTACAGGCAGGCCCTACCCTTAGGATGGAAGCTGTAGTCCAGGCCCAGCAGGCTGAGAATAATGAAGCCCGAACAGCCCCACACCAGCTCTCCTGTGACATACAGGCTGCAGGCCGGGAAGCGGGGCAGAGAAGACCAGGCACCCACACCTTCATCCAGAGCTCCACTGATAGCGAGAGGCAAGCCCTGGAGGAGCAGAGTGTGGCTAGTATCTCCAGAGTTCCTGGAACATGTTCTCTAGCAGAAAACATATTTTATTTTTATTTATATAAATTATATTATTTATATAATATAATATATAAGTTATATTTATTTTATTATATAAAATATAATGTGTTTTTTAGCAGAAAATTATGAAACATGCACAGAAACAGAAAAGTGTGACCCTTCCACATGAAAACAGACAGGCACCGTAACTGCTTTTGAGGGGATGCTGATGTGGGGCTTAGCAGACAAATATGTCAAAGCAACTATTATAAACGTGTCCACAGATCCAAAGGGAACTGCACATCAAGGGTTACAGAATAATCGAAATTATAAAAAAAGAAATAACCAAATGGGAATTCTGGAGTCAAAAAGTACAACTTCCCGAACGGTGTTACTACAGAAGCATCACGGGTTCAAGCGGCCAGCAGCGAACAGTGGATCTGAAGATAAATCACCGAAGCTCCCAGACGGAGAAACAAATGAAGGGAACTGAGCGCCGCATTAGGCGCACTAATGTGTGAATCACGGGGTTACCGCAGGAGGAGCACAGACACCCACACGCGTCCACACCACGGTAAAATGTAGAAAGACAAAGACAAAAAATAAAATCTTGGAACAATCGTAAAAGAAAAACAAAAACACCTAGCTCCCATGCGCGGCAGAACTGCCGGGAGATAAACAGCCGACTTCTCCTGAGGAACAGCAGAGTGAAGACGCAGTCGGAG
Organism: Mustela lutreola; assembly: GCF_030435805.1. Classification (NCBI taxonomy): domain Eukaryota; kingdom Metazoa; phylum Chordata; class Mammalia; order Carnivora; family Mustelidae; genus Mustela; species Mustela lutreola. The sequence goes on along the minus strand of NC_081294.1, from coordinate 3,679,524 downwards.
CGCATCGTCAAAGTGCTGCAAGGAGACACCGGCAAGGAAACCATACCGGGAGGGAGCACCGCCCCGCTGCCACCCAGGGATCTGCAGCCGGCCGCGCAAAGCCACCGTGAGCTGCGGCTTCGCTCACCGGGACGGCTCGGGGAAAAAGAGGGGACAAGAGCTGGCCAGGACGAGAAGTCAGAGTCCGCATACATTGCTGGGCGGATACAGAATGGAAAGCTAATGTGGAACGGGCTAGAAATTCCTCTGAATGTTAAACACAGGATTTCCAGAGGACCCAGCAATGACACCCCTGGGTATAAACACGGGAGCAAGGAAACGCGTGTCTCCAAGAGAACCTGTGCACAAGTAGCAGCACGGGTCGCAACAAACAGAAAGAACACAAACAATAGTATCTGTCAACTGCCGCAAAGATAAATAAAAAAAAATGTATTATATATGTATAGCAGGTTGTTATTAAACATTAAAAATAATGAATTTTTAAAAAGATTTATTTATTTATTTATTTGACAGACAGAGATCACAAGTAGGCAGAGGGGCAGGCAGAGAAAGAGGAGGAAGCAGGTTCCCTGCTGAGCAGAGAGCCCGATGCGGGGCTCGATCCCAGGACCCTGGGACCATGACTCAAGCAGAAGGCAGAGGCTTAACCGACTGAGCCACCCAGGCGCCCCCAAAATAATAAAGTTTTGATACGTGTTACAATGTGGATGAAACATGAACACGTTATACTGTGACTGAAAGAAGCCAGTCACAAAAGACCACATGTTGTACGCTTCCCTTTATGAGAAATTACCATATTGGGCAAATCTATAGAGACAGAAAGTGAGATGACTCGGGTCTAGGAGTGATGGGGGTTGGGGGGATGGGGACTGTCAGGGGTTTCTTTCTGGGGTGATGCAGAGTCTCGGATTAGGTGTGGTGAGGCTTCTAGAATTCTGTACAAATAGACTACAAACCACTGAACTACACATTGCCAAAGGGCGGGGGGGATTCTCTATGATGTATGAATTACATATCAAAAATGCTGTCTTTTAAAAAAATAGAACCTATTTGTTGGCATGTCATTAGGCTAAGTGACATAACAAATGTGAGGCTGTTTGCCAAACACGTGGCACAAAGTCCTCAGTGAATTAAGGTCGCACCTTCTGCTACTGTCCTGGGCATCGCTGCTTCCTGCACTGTCACTAACGCAGTCATTCTGGAAAGGCACATGCCGTGTGTCACACTTCACGTGCCTGTGCCTGGTGATCACAACAGACCTGTGACATCAATTAGGTAAAGACTTAAGAATTACACTCACTGCCTTTTTTTTTTTTTTTAAATAATCTTATTTAGTGAAATACGAAATACTTTGAGCCAAGGTACTTGGTGGCAATTATCAGGATGACGTTACAGGCCTTTCTAGGGTTTACGGATGGTACAGTGGAGAAGTCCATGACCTTGACAGATGTTAACAGGCTTTCCTGGGACAGTCTATGCCTCCTCCGCCAGGCGTTACACCTCGATTCTACCGTGAGGGTTCAGCTGGACAAAACTACGCCAGAACCTTACAGAGATGCTGCCCCCTCCCAGCAAGGCAGGGCGCCAGCTCTCTCTGCCCCTCATGGTATCCAGATGTGTCCTATTTCATCCCTGTAGTGGCACTAACCATTCCCTGCCTCTCTCATCAGACAACACAGGTCTGAAGCACATTCATTATTCGCAAGACCCTTAGGGAAGCACTCATTTTAGTTTTCAAGAATATTTGTTTACTATAAATAAAGCCATCAGCTCTTAACTTTGATGGTGTTCCTCATATTTGTTTTTAAAGAACTACAGCAAAGTGCTTCCCAATGCAAAAGCTGAGAACCACGGGAGAAAACTGTGCATCAGAAAATGTTTGTAAAAATTAGTACCTACCTGCCCATCAGAAATCACATTGTCTCACCACAGTCAACCGTGCTCTCTACCTGAAGGTGTGAAACCCTCAGTCAAGCGATCCAGTTTAGCTTACGACTTCCGTACTGCAGATAAAACCAGGAGACTAGGATATAGATTTTTATTTTTCTCCCTTCCCAAGGATCTTGTATTCCAAATGCTTTCTCTGCTAGGATCTACAAAGGTGTGTGAGAGACAACAGGTCAAACCAAAGAGAATTCTACGGGCACCTGACTTCCAGCAAATAGCTGGGTCAACCAGAAACTCTGAGAGGGGGAGGAGGAGGAGGAGGAGGAGGAAGGAAGGGGAGGGGGAGGGGAGGGGGAGGGGGAGAAGAAAAAAGCTTAATTGAGATGAACCTGGGACTTAATTAGAACCAAAAAAATAAATAAACAAAACCCCAAAGGAAAAAAAAACACAAAAACACCAAAAAACCCCAAGAACAGTAAGAACAAAAACGGAGCCATCCTCTAATGTAAAAACATGTCATTTCTCTTCATACCTTAAGAGATTTGATAGATGAGCAACTGGGGAGCCATCAACCAAGACAGAAACAAAGGACCTGACAGCTACTCGAGGGACGCTCCCATTCGGTATTTTTATTATCGGGCTAAAGAAAGGGGACTTCTCATCCTCCCTTTTTCTCCTTTAAAATGCCTCTGATTTGTCCTATCACATAGCAAATGCCCCTGAACCCCACAGTCATAAGTGTGGCTGCAGTCATTTCTGTTGTGATCATCCACAGACAAAGCATCAGTGAAAGTGGATGAACTGCCTTTGGCAGATGAATGGGGAAAGCATACAGATTTCTAGTCCAGTGACCAGAATATTAAATTCCAGGGTTCATTATCCGAGAAGTTTTTTTTTTTTTTTTTCTGTTCCTTTTCACTTCTTTATCTCACGTGTAGTTGTCACGTATGACTTGCACCATTAACTCCCATGGAGATCAAAGAGAACCAGAAATCTCTCGAGCTGCTGCTCCTGGGACAGAGTCCAGGGCAGGGCTCAGCCATGGGGAGGGAGACCTTGGCTCACAGAGACCCCGGCTTCAGTAAGCCGGGACCCCTGCTGGGTTCAGGGGAATCACCTCGCCCAATCTCACAAACAGATCCAAGTCTACGAGCTCTGCAGGCATGGCACACCTCCCTACAGCACAGATGGCTTCCATTTCCAGTGTGAGCCTTCATGAAAGGAAGCCGAGGAAGAGATCCCCTTCCTTTAGTGCTTATATGAAGAGTTCTAGCCCTTTCATTAAGGAAGATCTGTTTTTCTTGGGAGAACATGGAAGAAATCAGCCACATTGTCTTCAGTCCTAAAATTTATGCTAAATAACCGCCACCGTGTCATTGGCAAAACCCTGTTGTAACCATTCTCCAATCAAAAACCCTTTACAAATTAGAATAGACATGGAATCAACCCACTTCCAATTCCCTTGAAAAGCCGGTGTTAATATTTTTTTGAAAAATTGTAACAAGATTTAGCATTTGCATATACATAGTATTTGAAGGGTCTGGTTAGGAATGCCCCTTCAGCATCCAAAGTCCACACACCTGTGCACAAAATCCTTCTGAGATGCAGAGTCTGAATTCCCTCTTTCCAAAGAGAGAAAGACACTTAAGATAGACTGAAGGCATCTTCTAGAAATGTAATAAATGTTCAAAAATTTATTTTCCAGAACTTTACTATGGTCAAGACCTTAAAGGATTTTGGCCACACACGTTTGCTCAGCTAACTAAATCATGTCTCATTCATCCGTGTATGACCGATTTATGTACTCAAGACTCTAAGTATCCACTAAGGTTTTCTTCCCTAAAAATATGGAAATATTTTAAGAAAACTAAAAGACAAGGCATTAAGATTTTGGCTTGGGGTAGCCTGAGGAAGGCAGGCATCTTCTCAATGGGGCCAGATGCTCCTCACTATAGGGCCCCAACAAATGGGATCACTGGAAGCATTCAAGTGATGTTCAGTGTCTACATTAGATACTAAGAAAACGGGGAAGTACCAAGGAATCATTGGTCCCACGAGATTTGGACTGCCTGGCTCTGGATTCATCACCGCATTTGGGCAAACACCATGATCTCTAAGTATGTGATCCTCAACACACCCTTCCAAAGTGATTCCAAGCACCTGATCAAACAATCCAACTGGCCAGTCAGTTTTGCACTGTTGTTCTATTTGGAATGAAGACATCTCTGCAGCACTAGCAATGGGCCAGTAAGCTATGGGGGAACCGTCCCCTGGGGAGTTCGTGACATCAGACCTGGCCGTGCGTTCGAAGAGCAATCTTCACGCTGGGGCTCTTCCCAGGTTCTTGTAAAAACAACAACGTAAGTCTGGGCGCGGGCACTGCCGCCAAATGCGCCAACAGAGGCAGACTGACCTATTTCAGACAGCATTACTTGGCGATTTCCTCTTGCTTTTACAGACCGAAGAGATCTGTCCTGCCATGATAACAGAACCAGCTACAATCCCTGAAGGGAAACTGCACCCCCTCCCCTTTCACACACCACGGGCACCCAAGCTGCACTCACCAAACCTCTGCACGTTGAGAGAGCCACTGAGGAGTTTTTGTGGGATCGTAAGGAGCCTTGGTAGAAACAGAAATCCTCGGGTGGGAAGGTGCGCACGGACTCAGTGCCTCCCTTCCTCAGGGTCCGCACCATAAATCCGGGAGCCATGAGGTTGCTGGAAGCTTTCAGCTCCACGTGGAAGTCGTGCCTGAAGCCCTTCAGCCGAAGGTGGAGAGACTCCACCATGAGCGGGGCCAGCCCCCTCCTCCTCCTCCGAGAGCGCGTGATTTCATGGGACACATAGTCTCCATTGTGGTCAACCTCATAGGGAGACACCAGGTCATATTCTGAAAGACAAAGAGAGTAAGGCTGAGTACGTGTGGGGTTCTGGAAAGACTCAGGGAGTCACGGGATGTAATGACACTTCCACCTGGTAAGAAAAGATGGTAGGAAATTTAAGCATCAAGCTGACCTCAGATCCACACTGTAAGATGCAAACAACCAGAGTCAGGAGTAAAAATCTTCCAAGTGGCCTTTAGGGAAGTCTCCACTGCCCCCAGAATGTGTTATTTCCAATCCGGCAATATCTAGGCACTCCAAAAGAAAACTGGATCACAGGCCAAAGAAAACTGAAAACAGACCTCTAGGATTATATCTCATAAATTTTACTTTGTACTCATGATAACATGTAATCATTCATGGCTCTAAATATTCTTTTAGTCATTCTTTTGTTTTTTTACAAAAATCTTCATTGTAATGACAAGAAATTTTAGCTTCAAAATACCAACCATTTCTCCAAAAGCAGTTAAAAAGACAACTATGGGGCGCCTGGGTGGCTCAGTGGGTTAAGCCGCTGCCTTCAGCTCAGGTCATGATCTCAGGGTCCTGGGATCGAGTCCCACATCGGGCTCTCTGCTTGGCGGGAGCCTGCTTCCTCCTCTCTCTCTCTCTCTGCCTGCCTCTCTGCCTACTTGTGATCTCTCTCTGTCAAATAAATAAATAAAATCTTCAAAAAAAAAAAAAGACAATTATGATGGACATTCCTTGATGTTTAATATTTTAATAGTTAACTGTTAAATCAAAGGATCCTACAAACCGTATGCAGATATATTCCAGATGCTAATGTTTCCTTCACAGTCTGCTCCCACTGAAACCACCGCCCAACCTCTTCCTGGCCCGAGTTTCTGGCACGTCATTGGAGTTCACCACTCAAGGTCTTCCTCAATGTGCACCATGGTCTCCTGCCCACTCCGATTCATAGTATGCTAGCCAAAAACACATTCAAATACATATTTTTTTTTTTCTGATGTCAATAAGGGGCTGTCTGATTGCAGGGCACCCACAGGCTTGCAGGGCATCAGGAGCTGATGATGTCCCAGTGTGGCTTTGGCATACATCCAAGTTGTCTCCCTCTCTGTGGAAAGCACAGAAGGACGCTTTATAGCTCCTTTCATTACAAAATGTGCCATCAGGAGCCTGTGATAGGCTCATAACAGGGGCCCTGTCCTGCCTCAGGGCGACTTGTTCATTCTTCTGGGAGTCATAAGGTAAAACACAGAGATGACATTTGGTCAGAAATAAGCAGTATTTGGGAAATTATTTTTTTCAGGAGAAGTGAGGTTTTCTCTACAACCAATCTGTTTCAGTGCAGTGTCTGTCCATAGGTCCTTGTGCCGTCAGGGACAGGGAAAGTTCACGTTGGAACAAAGCAGGCAGCCAGCGCCAGTCAGAAATGACCGTGGTGGGTTGGGAGAGGCAGAGCAGGCCTCTGGTGGTGAGGTCCTGTCGGGAGCTCCCCCATGCCGAAGCCGATGGCGGGTGCGTGTCCAGGCCCAGAGGCAAAACCGATCCCGTGGCAGGATAACCAAAGGCTCAGCTCCGGCCTCGGCAATTCCAGGGAGGCTGTGTCCTCTGGGCAAGAGCTTCGATTTCCGACCCCAGGGGCCTGGTCCTACCGTGCAGGGATCAGCAGGTACCAAGGACAGCACATTGGGACAGACCACGTGACAGCCAACCATCAAAATCTACAGCGAAGCAGGGCATTTGTGTCCCAGAGGACAAAATGCATTGGGCCTCTTTCCTGTTTTACTTGGGAAACCAGGAAAATGAAACAAACCTGCTTAAACTGTGCGCAGCAGCAGGAGAAAGGGGGAAGCAAGTCAGGGGTTTGCTCGTCTGGGGTAAGCCTGGGATTGCAGCCTGTCCCGGGCCACGCTGAGAGACAGGGGACGCATGCCTGCCTTTCCACCTTGGGATCCCCCACTGCCTTCTGCATCCCCAGCTTCCTGGACCGAGGCGGGAGGCTGGTGCACGTGGCCTTGCTGCCCAGTCACCATGCCGCCCAGGGCTTTAAGGGGAACCCTCTCCCCCTCACTCCAAGTCCGTGTCCATTCCAACAGGGGCTGTGGAGTCTTCCAAACACTGGCTAATCAGCAAATTAAAACATAAAAAGATGATTACCACTTAAAAAAAACAAATTGTTTCCAGATGATATAAGCCATATTCTTAGGACCTTGTTTTGGAGAACATATAACATGCTTCCTTTATCTGGAGGGGACATAGAGTATCTACTCTCAAAATAGTGACTGATAAGGCTCTTTTACATAAACATATACAGGGTCCTATTGATAAACGCTAGACGACCTGTTATCTCAGGGGAAAAAAAATAAACGGCCTGCGTTACCGCATTTGCCTATTCCCCACCGTGGCTGATCTCCGGCACCAACGTGATGTCACTCAACACGGAGTGTGGAAGAGCTGCCCAGTAGCACACCTGGACACACGCAGCGTCTCCCTCACACAGACAGAATGTATGCAAAGAAACTTAACCGCACAGATAAGAGCCAAAAAATGTGAGGGATGAGATTTGCATGTTTTAATTTTGTTTTTAAAAGGACTTATTTCCCTGTAACTTTATACATTTCATTTTTCAGTGACCAGCTCTGCCAAACTTAAAGGAAAGTAACAATCCGCTCTGGAGGACTGGTAGAGGCTGGCCCCGGGCCACCGGCTCCACAAACAGCGAAGCCACACTTCGTGACCAATGACAATCGGTTCCGAAGAATGAGGAAGTGAACCTGTGATAGAAGAAGACCCGTTTTTTCAATTTAGTCTACTGATTCTCAACCAGAGTGTTTCCCCTCCCACACCCCAGGAGACAGATGTCTGGAGACATCTCCCTCTGCCACGGAGTGGGAGGGGGGCAGTGGTGTTCCTGGGATCTACGGACCCCCATCCAGAGAGGCTGCTACAGTCTTCAGTGCACGGGACAGACTCCAGGGACAAAATGGTCATACCGCCGAGGTGAGGGGGTCTGGATTTAGTCCCACAACAGTCCTTTCTATCAAATGTGTATTCTTGGGTATGTGTAAGTGAATGTGAAAAAGCTCACCACTGAAGAACTCAACGGATGAACAAAATAAGCATCACATTTCGTCATAGTCCTGTTGCTATCTGGAAATAAATCAATACCTAACTGTAATAGACTGAAAACATTCATTTTTGAGCGTATAATATCATATTATAATCCCCACAAAAATTGGCTCATGATTTCAAGAAAAAAAAATAGTGTGAGTCCTAATCATTGAGAATCCTTTATTTTTTTGACCTTTTTCTTAAAGGTTTTATTTACCTATTTTGAAGAGAGAACTAGAGGGAGCATGCTCCAAAGAAAGAGCTGGGGGAGGGGCAGCGGGAGGGAGGGAGGACGAGGGTGAGTGTCAAGCCAGCTCCCCGCCCAGCATGGCCTCAGGTGCAGGGCCCAATCCCCAGAACCCTGAGATCGTGAGCTGAGCTGAAGTCAAGAGTTGGACGCTTAAGGGACTGAGCCTCCCAGGCACTCCTGTCTGAGAATCCTTTAGACTGAGCCTCCCAGGCACTCCTGTCTGAGAATCCTTTAGGCAAGACCTATGTCCTTTACACCCTTGGTTAAGGAGGAAAACTTTACATATGGCTGCTCCAGCTGGTGGTCCAAGCTCCTCGATTTCAAGAGGTTTTCGGACCACAACCTCAAGTCCAAAAATACCCTGGTTTCACAGTGAATGCATGAGGTATAGATCACCTGAGCACGCAGGGCAGGTTCACAGCAGCTGCAGAGAGCAGATCTGCACCTTGCCTCCTGCCCCAGCACTCAGTGACATCACATCCATAGCTTGGAAGCAGCCACCTTGTGAGTGTTTACTCCATGAGAACCAGAAAAGTCCTCAATCCGGGCTCCAAAAGCCCGTCTCGTCGTTAAAGACTGACAAGCACCCCACAGGTGCATCTGAAAGACACAACCCTGTCTCACATTCCCCGAATGTCTGAGAGCAAATCAATACAATTTTCCAATGCACACACAGAAACAAAAGTTCTATTATGTACGACGAAACCCCTTTCTAGAGAACTTCTAAACCTTGCCTTGGAAGCGTAACTTAGTCTAGAATCAAACGCTAACAAATATGTGATATCTCTTGGCTCTCAACAAGAGCCACTATATTTATTTTTAAAGGCAAATCTGGAAGAAAAGCATTAAAATCTCCCACTAAGGAAAAACAATTCTGAATCAGCCAAAATGAAACGGGCGTACTTAATGTCTGAAAATAGTTTAGTTATCTGTTGTGGCATCAAGCATAGAGGGCAGAAAAGAAAAAAAAAAAAAAAAAAAAGGAACAGAGAGCATTCTCTTTCCCGCTGCTGAACTGCTTCAGACACAGGAAAACTGGCAATCACAGCCCGAATTATGCATGAAATAACCTTCTGGCCAAAAAGAGTGATTCCAAAATCCATTTGTATAAAAGATGCCTAGATATCCAGCAGTCACATAAAGTGCACCTGGGCTCTACTGTTCTACAGGGAGACAAGGAACCTACTGAGCTGACTCTTTTCTCCCGGTAAGATCAATGAAAGCCCTTTAGTGAAACCCACTTTCTCCACTTGGCCATTTATCATTAAAGACCTCCAATTGCCTCCATCAGAAAGGACGAATACCCAATTTTTGTATCAACATGGACAGGACTGGAGGAGATTATGCTGAGTGAAATAAGTCAAGCAGAGAGAGTCAATTATCATATGGTTTCACTTACTAGTGGAACATAAGGAGTACCATGGAGGACATTAGGAGAAGGAAAGGAAAAGTGAATTGGGGGAAATTGGAGGGGGAGACAAACCATGAGAGACTGGACTCTGAGAAACAAACTGAGCGTTTTGGAGGGGCAGGGATTGGGGGTTGGGTGAGCCTTTGGTGGGTATTAAGGAGGGCACGGACTGCATGGCGCACTGGGTGTGGTCCATAGACAATGCATCTTAGAACACTAAAAAAATAAAATCTTAAAAAAAATAAAGACCTCCAACACACAGAAGGTGGGTAGGGGGCTTAGTGTGTCCACTAAGCTAGGACTGCTCTGATGATGGCTCACACCTTCCCCTCCAGTTTCTGACCAAGTGAGGTATGTGGTTGTCCTGGCAACACTTGGCGTGTGACACCAGCCTAGATGCCAGGTGATCCGAGCCCCACACCAGCCAGGCTGGAGTCTACCTCACAGGAGTCTGTCCTGGCGAGGAGCAGGGGAAGCTCACTTGGGCAGGAAGGCTCTGCCTTCTCCTTCTGGAAAAGGTTCTCTGTCTATATTGCTTCTACCTTAAAGAAAAAGTATTTTTTATAAAATGCGACACAGTCCTCTGAGAAATCTCCTGAGACTTTCAGGAATTTTCATGATTTTAGAAAACTAGAATTTTTACAAAAAAATGTCTTCTTTCAGAAGTGCGTGTGGAGGGAAAAATCCAATATGGATAATTATATTGTGGAATGCACCTTGAGAGAAACATGAAAGAAGACAAGGCCAAGCCCAAGAAGATGACCTTTACATAGACTGATAATTAACTTTCTCCAGCAATTACAGAGCAGAAAGTGACCTCTAAGGGTTTCCTATTACTGACACCCAGCGCCCTCTGCTGGTCCCTAAGGTCTTCTGTTCCTTGATCCCCGCCTCCCGCAGTGCTTACAGACCTCCGTGCCCTCCTTCAGCAGGACTTTATTCAAACAGCTAATGCATGTGTCAGATTCCTGTCTTTATACGACAACTATATTAAAAAGTTTGTTATGCATTTTTTTAGACTTTCTGAAAATACACTAGGATCCTCAAATCTTGTTCTTCCTCTAAAATACTAACACTTGTTGGAAATGTTGCCAAGGGCTAATATGAAACAATTGTAACGATAGAGCTCAGCAGCTGACATCCCACACCTGCCTTCCCTTTCATCCAAGGCGGCTGAGGGCAGAGACAACCATCCCCAGGACAAGTGAAAATGGCAATCGCCACTTGCCAACAGCACGAGTAAAATCACACATTGCAAACCGATCAGACTTGTGTGACAAATCACAGCGGAAGGTATGGGCATTGCCCAGCATGTCTCCAAACGCTAATGACCCGTCCCATGCACTATATTTCTTTTTTTTTTTTTTAAGATTTTATTTATTTATTTGACAGAGATCACAAGTAGGCAGAAAGGCAGGCAGAGAGGGAGAGAGGAGGAAGCAGGCTCGCCACCGAGCAAAGAGCCCGATGCGGGGCTCCATCCCAGGACGGAAGGCAGAGGCTTTAACCCACTGAGCCACCCAGGCGCCCCCATGCACTATATTTCAATGATGTCCCAACTCCCCAAGAATACCCACTTTCATGCTAACACCGTCAGTACTGAGCAAAAACGGCTTGCTCCCGACTCCTGCTCTGTAGTCAGGGTATCAGACAGGCTTCAATATAAAAAGCCTGAGGAGGGGGCATCTGGGTGGCTTAGTGGGCTGAGCTTCTGCCTTCGGCTGGGGTCAGGATCTCAGGGTCCTGGGATCAAGCCCCACATGGGGTTCTCTGCTCCGCGGGGAGCCTGCTTCCTCCTCTCTCTCTACCTGTCTCTCTGCCCACCTGTGATCTCTCTCTTTGTGTCAAATAAATAAATAAATAAATAGTCTTAAAAAGCCTGAGGAGGATCAGGAGGGGGCGGAGGGGTGGGGAGAGGAGGAGTATGAGCTTTCTAATTTCCAGAATGCATGAAATAGTAAAACCTCTGGAGGTAGTCCTTGCTTTTTAAATGTTCTTACTGAGTGTGTATTCCTTGCTTTTCCGCCTACCGCTCGCGGCAATAACGCCGGTGCGCGTCGGAGATTCACAGGGAGCACCGACCAGCCTGGTGGGAGTCGGTCGACTCCCCGGCGCTCGCTGGAAGGCGGGAAAGCTAGGCAGCGTCCGGGGCCAGTTCCGGAGGTAGGGTCACCCGGAGGTAGGGTCACCCGGAGGTAGGGTCACCCGGAGGTAGGGTCACCCGCTGCACCTGGGAAGCCGGCGCTACCTGCGGAGGACTTGGAGCCCCTCTTCCCCGCAGACTTACCGTCTTTTTCCATCCAGTCCGGCCGCGCCGCGGAGCCTGGAGGACGCCAGACGCTCGGGCTCCCCGGCGAGGTCAGCGCGGGTCCCACGGAGCACGCAGGTGCCTGCTGGAAAACAGCGGCCACACCTCGGTGAGAACGGACTGCCGCCGGGGAGCCGCGGGCACCCCGCCCGCGCCGTCGGGGACTCACCTGCACGGCCACCTGCGCCAGCAGCAGCACGCACAGCGCCGCGCAGCCGGGCACCCGCAGGGCCGCGCCGCCCCTCGCGCCCCACGCCCCGCGCCCGCGCGGCGTCCCGGCGAGGAGAACGCGCCGCTCCATCCCCGGGCGCTCCAGGTGGCGGGGGCCGCGGGATGGCCCCGGCCCGGCGGCTGCAAGTGGGCACCGAGGACCCGGGCCGGCCGGCGCGCAGCAGCTTCCCGCGGCGCCTCCGCCGCCCGCGCGGGGTTATCACGGCGGCTCGGGGCGGCGCGGGGGGCGGAGGGGCGGCCGCGACGGCGGGGGCGGCGGCGGAGCACCAGCCCGCAGCGTGGGAGAGCGGCGGGCGAGGAGGGAGCGCAGGGGAGGCGGCGAGGATCGGCGACAAGGGGAGGAGACGAGGGAGCAGGAGGAGTCGGCGGGGCGGGGAGCCGGAGGAGGAGGGCAGGAGGGGAGGGGTGGGGGGAGGGCAGGAGGGGAGAGAGGGGGGGAGGGCAGGAGGGGAGAGAGGGGGGGAGGGCAGAGGCCGAGGAAAGCGGGCGGCGGGGTGAAACCGACGGGAGGGCGGCTGGGGAGGATCCCTGCGGCTGGGCGGTGGCCCCGAGGCTCGGAATGTGAGCGGCAGAAGCCACCCCGCAGGTGCCCGCGAACCTGCAGTCGCGCAGCCCCGCGCAGGGACTGCCCGGCCCGCACCCCCAGGGCCAGACACCTGCCGCGGCTGAGCGGGCTGGCCGGCGCCTGGGCCCCACTGGCCTGCCCCTCCCGCTCCAGTGGGAGATCAAGTGCGGGACAGCGGCGGCGCCCAGAGCCTGGTGTGTCTTCTGGGTATGCACAAGCGGTGTAGCTCTGGGCTCCGGAGGTGATGGGAGGGCAGGGGGGTCGAAGAAGCCATGTCTGTCTCCTGGTCAGTCCTGGGATGTCCAGGCGCTCCTGGCCCCGGGCCATCCGCCCTGAAGAGCCTGTGTGCCCCCGCTGCTGAGAATCCGAGTGTAGCCAATCCATTAGGAGGCCTTGGGGGTGGGGATCCCTGTGAGCCCCGCTGGGGGTCAGGGCTGCAAGGGCCCAGGGAGCCCCAGGGGCTTAAGCCCTGATCTGGCAGTAAGCACAGTGTCCTGTGATGGTGTGTGTGAACGCATGTGTGTGTGTGTTTGAATGTGAGTGCGGATGCGCCCCAGTACCCACCTGTGTGTGTTTACCTGTGTGGGCGTGCACACCTGTGCCGGTGCGTGTTCTCCCCACCTGCGTCGCCTGTGGTCACTGTGCTCCACTGATTGCCCCTTTCCTCCTTGAACGCATACCTCCTGCAGGCCCTGGAGGGCTGGACTCCTCTTTCTGTGGTTCCAGTGTCCCTCCCATTCACTTTATTCCAGATTTGCGGGGTTTTGCACATTTGGAGCGGAAAGTGGAGGGGGAAAGAGTGACTGGCGTCTCTGGTTTCCGTTGCCCAGCCAGCTTTGAGCCTGTGGGGGCTTCTGACCACTGGCAGTCTGGAAGTGCCAGATATCTGGGGCTTGGAGAGATGAGCCCCCAGGCTGAGCAGCGACAGGCTCGCAGGCTCTCTCTCTTTCTCTCATATTCATTTATTTGAAAACACTCCTTAAAATGAAAACAGTTTTATGAAAAGGGCTGCATCGGGGGTGGTCTTCAAAACACCTGTCACCTCCCCTTCCTGCAGCTCCAGACAAGGAGCTCCCCCAGGGGGAACCAGAGGCTGGTGTGGCTGGGCAGGCCTCGGGGTCTGGCTTGGGTTAGGCAGGAGGCTGCTGCTGTTCCTTCTGTCCAGGGCCTCATGTGCTTGAGAAATACAGATCTCGAACTATTGCTAATTATGTTGAATGTAACTTACATGGGCATCAGGTTTTCCAAGTCTAGCTAGGATCACATGAAGACACCCAGGGGTTCTTTTTTATGTGTTTAAACAGATGGAATGAAAGAAGAATGGCTGGTGTACAAAGATTTAGTTTTAGGATTTTTTTTTTTTCTTTTTGAGTAATACCCAATGAGTCTCTTTCCATTGGAAGAAACTGTATCCCCTACAGTGACGAGGGTTTTCCAGTTCTTTTAGCCGTTCACTGAATTCTGTGCTCATCCCAGACCAGGGATGTCTAGCAAACTCCGGCCTGGGGCCAGGCGGGGAGCGGAGCAGAGGGAGCCTGCTGGCCTGGGGATGAGAAAGGCCTTGAAACCAGGTGGAGGGGGTGGGAGTTGTGATTTCCAATAAAGTACATATAGTTGGTCTTTCCATTTCTGCCATGGAGCTCCTAAAATCCTTGGAATTTCCTAAGAAAAGAGATCCTGAAAGGGGCTTTTTGTTATCCTAACAAGGTGACTTTGCATGGGCTGCAGGGGCTGGAGGCCTGGAGTGCCGGCCTCCCGTGGAGAAGGCTGGAACTTTCAGTCCCCTTTCCTGACCCCCTTTCTCTCCTCTATCTGGGGCTTAGTTCCATCACGCATGGCCAGTGATTTCATCAATTCTGACTATATAATGAAGGTCCATGAAAACCTCCAAGGAACAGGGTTCAGAGAGCTTCCCAGGGTGAACAGGTAGAGAAGCAGGAACAGAGAGCTTCGGAGACTGGACAGACGCCCCGTGCCCTTCCCCGAGACCTTGCCCAATGCCTCTCTTCCACCTGGCTCTTTCTGACTTACATTCTATTATAATAAACCAGTGACCTGGGGAGTAAAATGTTTCTCTAAGTTCTGTGAGCCACTCTAGCAAATCAATTGAACCTGCGGAGTGGGCCCTTCCAAGCCACAGCCATTTGACAGGTAACAACCAGATTCGAAATCGGTATCAGAAGTGGGGGTGGGGTGAGATCTCTGCTCTCTGACTTGACTTGCGGTGGGGTCAGTGGGGTCTGGCCCCACAGTCCTTTTTTAAAAGAGGCTTTATAGGCTTACAAGTGGAAAGAGTATCTCCACGGTGTGAGACAATAGCATATTCAGAAACAAGAAAAGGCCGTGTTTGATGTCAGAAGACTTAAATTCCCGAAGTGAAAGATGAGGGCAGGGCCTGTGTCTTGTGGACAATCTGACATTTAGAGCTGACCCTGAAGTCTGACATTTAGAGCTGACCCTGAAGTCTGACTTAGTGCAATTTAGGAAATCAGGAGCTGCCGGAATAACCATTTTTCCAGAGTGGGCCACAGGTGGGGTGCAGGCCCTGTGTTTCCTCTGGAGGCCCACGGGAGTCCGGGCTGGACCCGAGCCGCTTGCTAAGGCTAAGAGGCTATCACAGCTTTGGTCTGTGAGCCCAAGGGTCCATCAGAAGCCCCAGGGCCTCAGTGTCACATTCGGAGGCTGAGTCTGCTACTGGCTACGCTCCAGAAGCTGGTCTCCTCCCTGACTTTGAGACTTGACTCTTAGCAAGAAGCCAACGGGAAACTGGGAAGCAATGCAACAGAGAAGGTTCGATTCCTACCGGCAAAGCGTGGCATTAATAAGCCCCTTTCCCTTTATCATTAAACACCTAGAAATTTAGCTCAACTGTTAGTTTAGATTATTATATAAAATATAATGATTTAGTGTTATAATTATTATTTATGATAGGTGTATAGTCATTATTATACATAGATTTTTTTTCTCTTTTGTTTTTTATTTTACAGACAGAAAAGAGCAGAGGGAGAGAGAATCTGAGGTCGGCTCCATGCCCAGTGTGTGAGCCCAATGCCGGGCTCGAACTCATGATCCTGAGAGCATGACATGACCTGAAGTCAAGAGTCGGAAATCAAGAGTGGTGAGTACTTGATGAGTGAGTACTTACTCTCCGTGTGTTTCCCTTCCATTCTGTCTCCTCTGCTGCAGGATTCCACATTCTTGTTTCACGGAAGGCAAGTCCTTTTCCAAACAGGAAGTAACAACAGTTTCAAGAAACTTAATTCTGCCTCCTGAAGGAGGTCATGTTGAAACCCCGCAAAAACATAAAGTTGCCCCCAAATCAAAATGGCTGCAAGAGCGTTTTAGGGAAGAGGATTTCAGACTAAGTAACCTATTTCCTCTCCTCCCAACCCTCCCGCCCGAGCCTTTTGTTCCAGAAACCCCCTTCCGCCCCATCCTTCTGACTCAGGAGGCTTGACTGCCCTCGATCGCAGGCAGGAGCTGTCCGCACTGATGGCTGCCTGCAGCCTGCCTCAGTGGACCCTGTGCGTCCTCTTTAAGCAGCCATCATGGTGGGTGTGATCTGGTTCCTGGGGTCACACCTGCCTCTTCTGGATCAGGTCCCACTCGCCTCTCCAACATGCCTTTGCCAAGCAACCGTCTGCTCTCTTGTGGTCTCTGTATCTCTCTGGAACATAAAAATTGTCATTCTCTGTGGCCACAGCTGCCAGTGTTTCTCCCATTTCTGCCTTAGGTTTTGTTAAGAGATTTGAGGGATCTCCGCTCATACACACCTTATGCAAGGCCAGCTCCTTCTTTCCGGGAAACTCTGCCTCCTGTGGGACGCTCATCTGATCTTCATGAATGGACCAGGAACATCATGGCACGGGATGGCCAGGGTTTCCTTGGGGGGGGGGGGTCGAAGAATCAGAGTAGGGAAGGGATTCTACACGGTCAAGCTAGAGATGGACAACCAAGGTGGACAGCTGATCTGAAAACAGGTGAGAAATGACAGTGGCTTGGACAGCATGTGACGATGGCTTTGTGGACAAATGAACAACACTAAGTTTATCTAAGAGATAGGATCTGCAGAAGTTGCAAAGTAGATGATTGCACAAATGAGAACAATTTGAGAATAATCAAGATATTATAAGTACGCAACACGCTGACAAGACAGACAGCAGTGAATGTGGAGCAGAGTTCCAGGTTTTACAGCCTCGTAAAATTCCCAAAGGAAAACTCGCAAAGAAAACCAGCCTCCAGTGACCAGGCTTCATTTCCCTAAGGTAAGAAAAATACGGTAAATGCATTAACTCGAAATTAAGAAGGCTTTTTGCATTGAATGTTTGAACTTAACGAAACACTCCTTATGTCGCCCTGATTGTCCTCAGTCACCACTAAATACGCCGCGTCTGTAAACAGGTAGAAAAATGAATTCACGAGGAGCAGTAAGTACTCAGCTGGCCTCTCCACAGTTGTCTTGACCTGACGGAGGCCACAGGCTTCAGGGAGCATCTGGGAAGCAAGCGGGGAGAGCGAGCGGTTGGAAGAGAAATCGTTGATAAAGACGCTGAGGAGCTGCTTGTGGGCCTGGTCGTGCCCTCTGGGACCTGCTCCCCCTGAAGGAAATGTTTGGCCAAACCAAACAGTTGCACAGCCTGTGAGGCCTCCAATACTACAACAAAACCCCAAAGCCCACCCCAAGCGTTCTCCACATGTACTTTTGCTGCCCTTGATGATATCCTCAAGGTTCCTGGACTTTCAGTGTGCTCCTCCCCCAAACCTCAGGCTTTCCAGCCACCCCCCCCCCACCCCGTTTTGAAGGCCTCCATCTAGGCACTACCACAGGGACCCACCGAACGAGGGGCACAAGCTCCCGAGAGGGAAGGGGGCTAGGAGAGGTCATCAGGCCCGGCTTCTTCTTCCAAACTCCCCAGCTGAATGAGTGACCCCTTCCTGGGGACACCGAGTGGCAGTGGCAGAGGGGATGGAGATGAGCCCCAGAAGTCCACTTCCCAGAGCTCCCCTCAAGAAGAGAGGAGGGAGCATGTTCTTTAACCGTATGGAAAAAAAGTTCAAAAACACTCTTATTGGAAGGATTTTCTTGTTAATCATGTCCCTTTCTTGGACTGCGTCCTGTCCCAGCACGTTCACGGGCCGGGTCCTGACAACAGCAGGGCAGAGACAGAAAACGTGGCTCGGGGCTGTCATTGTGTAGGAATGGGGAAGCTCTTCCTAGTAAATCTAAGGAAAAGCAGGAACAGTGTGAGTCTGGAGGAGGCACCATCAGAGAAGAAAATACCCAGAACATTGCTTTTCGGACAGCGCGTGGGGAAGAGCCATCCTCTTCTTCCCCAACTGGAGGAGACACATTTTTTAATGAATTTGGAATGAATTACTAGAACAAGGAAATGAAGGAGACATATAATACATGGCCCTCATTTTTTAAATTAATGGATTCAAATGACATTAAGTGACAGTCAAATTCCTTGGACAGCGTCTAGCTGCTGCTCTCTGCATTTTCCCTGGCACATAGCAGTGAGCGTCCGTCCACCCCCGCTGCCTGGTCCGGGAAGCAGGTGTAGTCCGGCCGGGCAGGGAGTCTGAGTCCACCTGTGGGCTGGCACCTGCCACCTGGGGCTGGCCCGGGGCCCTCCCGAGTGCACCCAGCACCCCCACTGCTTCTCTCGTTTCCCTTTTATAATCATCAGATTTCTTCTTTTCCATTTTTATTCCTTCCCTTTCCTCCCAGATCCTCCCCCCCCCCAAATGTATCCACACAGTGAATCCTCCAGTGAATTCCTGAATGACAATCCCAGCTTCCAGACTTAAGGTCACCTGGTGTCCTTTCTGCTGTGTCCAGTCAGGTCATCAGGACCTTTCCCGCTGAACCGATCTCTCTGGGCTGCACTGCCCCTCCTCCCCCGGCAGCCACAGGACTGGAGGTCACTGTGGAGCAGCGTGTCCTCCAAGAAGAGGATGGAAGGTTGGAGCAAGTCTGACTGTCACTGGGGAGGGACGGCAGGCACGGACAGTACAATGTGTCTCTGTTCCCTGAGTCATGACAAGGGGGACTTGGAATTAAATGCCCAAACCACAGCATTTTTTTTTTTTTTTTCTTTCAAACGTATCACTGTTGTGATCTGGTATTTGCTTTTGCAGAGGAGAGCAAGTCCGCAAGCTGGTTTGGTTTTATGTTCACCGTAGCCTGTCTTGCTCTTCAGCCTGGGTCCTCTTAGGCGTAACCCACGTCTTGCCGTTTTCTCAGGATGTGTCTGACTTGCATTTTGTCGGTTCGTTTGCCTGGAATACCGTGGGTATGTTTTGTTTGTTTTGTTCTTCCAGCTTTGGAGAGATCTAGATACTAATGTGTTTATTATTCGGGAGATACGACATTACATGAGGAGTGTTTAAAATAGGTAAATGGAGTTTGGATAACTTTTGACATTACAGAACTACAAAGGCAATTAGGGAAAAAGTCAGCATATATGCCTATGTATGTATAACTAAATGAGGCTAATAAAAGTACTGGGTTTCATATTCCACATAATATTTTCAAGAAAAAGGGAAGAAGGGGCAGAAAAAAGCAAAATGAAATTTCCCTGGAAATGCTATCCTACGGATGAACGAATCTGCTTTATACACATGTGCTCCTTTATTCATGACTTCGAATATCAGAGAATGAAGCTAAAGTCCTTTTATAATGCTGGTGGCAAAGATAAGAAGAATATATGAAGAGAGAAAAATAATGAGATTTTAAATATATAGAAAAAAGACAGGCTAACAACAGAAAAATGAAAATGAGAAGGCACAGGAGTGACAAGAGAAAACATAAAAAAAATCCTTCAAATAGATAAAATTTGCTTATTATGAAACAACATCTTAACCCTTGAAACTAAGTGTCAGGTATGCATAAAGGAAAAATATCAAAAACCAAAGTCGAAGATTCTGTTGTGGAAGTAAAATTCAACAATATGCACTTAAAAGTACACATATACTTCTAAAGAAAGCTTAAATATTAAATTAACCATTTGATCAACATTGAATTAAATTAAAATCTTTGTCAGGAAAATATAAGGTGGAGAATGCCAGGATAGGACCCTGGGCATGTCTCCTAACTTGAAGGACACTTCATTTTCCCGTCCTTCTAGTGGACACAATAAAGGTAAAACCTACTCCAGCTGGGTAGGAGGATGAGAGTAGTTAGTATTTATGAAGGACCGAAAACAATGCCCAGGATGTAGCGATTGCTCCGTAAGTTTAGGAAATTTTCAGTATGAATGGAATTTAATGCATTTAAATGAAAAATAATACATATTAAATGAAAAAAAAGTGGAAAAGTGGAGTTGGCAGTATCAGGTCAGTAAAGACCCAATCCAGCATGAACATCAGTGTTTCCCTTGCTCCAACGTTTGCTTCCAAATCCAGTCGATTTGCATGGGAAATTATTCCAGCGATTCTTCCAGAAGAAAGATTGCATCTCTTGAACAGAATTTAGCATTTCTGCAGACCGAAGGCCAAAAACTGCACAGTAAATCTGTTGTGACCAATCTGATTCCGCTTTCCCATATCACATCTCATTTGTAAGTACCTTGAATAACCAGAAAAACTGCTCACCAGCCTCAAAAAACTCATGGGAGAGGAGAACCCAGTCTTGCTCTTTGCAAAAGAATCTGGGGAAAGTCTGGATAATTTCCAGAGATAAAGCATCTCGTCTACACTGTTACAAACACCAGTTTGTACTGTGCTTAATGGCCTGGGACAGATTCAAGTGGAAAACCCTGCCCTGTACAACTAATTAATGTCATGATTCCGTTATTGAGCAATTTCTGTTCAGCTGTCTCCTTCTATCTTTGTGAGACAAAAAAATCCAAGTTCCCAGATTATGAAATTCCAAATCGGTAACCACATGATAACTATTTTACAGACTAGGACCAGAGCATTTATCACCACCTTTGTAATGCGACTTTTTTTTTTTTTTTAATTTAAATTTAATTAGCCAACATAGAATCCCTCATTAGTTTTTGGTGTAGTTAGCATTGCTTTTATGGGCAAAACTAGCTGTGGGTGTGTGAAATCCCCAGGATACAAATGATTCCGTTGACTCCGGATAAGCGAGTCCTCATTTTGGGGGGAATCTGAATTCACGATTTTTGCCGCAGAGCGCCAGCAGCCAATTTGCAGAAGAAAGCACAGCTGATCAGACAGTCTTGGCAACGCCATGATTTTCTCTATCTTTTCACGTCTTAAGACTCATCACACGCCCCTTCCTGGAGCAGATGATCCTGGCCTATCCACTGACCCAGCTTTCTTCTCTCCCACCCTGTCACCTGGCTCGCAGCTTCTGTTCCCCAGAGCTCCTGGCTCACTGCTTGTTCGCTCCCGTGACATCTGCTTGCTCTGCGTCTCTCCCTCTCGGCGGCCCAGCACGGGGCAGGCCCCATCCCTGCTAGCTGCCCCCAGGAGGGAGCAGGTCTCCCTTCAACTGTCTTACGCCGTTCAGGAGGCTCGAAGACATCCCTGCTTCTCACACTGTCCTGAGCGGTAACGGAGGAGCTTGTCTCTTCCAGCCTGTCCTGAAAAACCTCACACTCTGACCCTTCAGCACGTCTTTTTAGACAGTTAGCAGAATTTTCACGTTCAATCTCTGGGTCCTTCTTCGTGTCCAGATCCTGGGCCCCTTACACAGAGAAGACAGTTTGAAAGTTTGTACTGCAGAACACAAAGCAGGTTCTAGGCTTTCAAGGTCAGGCCACACATTTGAAATGATGTAGGCTTCTCCTTTGCCCTGCTTCAGGGCAGAGTCAGGATGCAAAGGAGGAAAGGTGGCTCAGGTCCAGGAAACGGTCCAAACCAGGGAGGGAGGCCAGGGTGCAGAGCTGGGGCGGAGCAGCCCAGCGGAGGAGGAGAACGGAGTGGCTGCGGCGGCGGGCGGGCGGGGGCGCTGCCCTCTGGCATAGAGAAAAATGCTAAGAGCAAAGGCCCAACAGACCTGGGGCAGATTTAACAGAGGAGAGTCCGGCGGCCTGGCAGATGTCCCGGCAGGATGGAGGAGTCTGCCCTTCGAGATGCTGCTTGATTTGGAGGACCGGGCGTGTGAGCTGCTCCCGCACCTCAGCAACCCGTCCTCTTGTCAGCTTCCTGCTCTGCGGGTGTCCGGTCTAGTGCCAACATGCATGGGGCTCCGAGTCCTGCCATACGGTGGGTTTGCGGATCTGTGCTAACAAAAGCTTCCTCCTGGATGGGTCCGTAGACGCAGATCCAAATCAGAGCCAGCAGAACAGCACCGATGCCGGCAACGTAAACCCTGCCCAGC
Source organism: Mustela lutreola (assembly GCF_030435805.1). NCBI lineage: Eukaryota > Metazoa > Chordata > Mammalia > Carnivora > Mustelidae > Mustela > Mustela lutreola. Next base: position 3,657,620 of record NC_081294.1, on the reverse strand, counting down.
GCCACAGGGCAGTGTTTGTAAGCGTCTGGGAGTTGTTGGGAGAGCTTTCTCGGCCGCCGCACGGTCACCTGCTTCCTCATGGGTGCACGGGACGAAGAATCTGGTGGGGGCTTCCGTGTGTCTTGGACTCGGCTCTAAAATGAAAGAAATTGGGCATGTGGGGGGCTCAGTGCCTGAAGCCTCTGCCTTCGGCTCAGGTCATGATCTCAGGGTTCTGGGATCCAGCCCCGCATGAGGCTCCCTGCTCAGTGGGGAGACGGCTTCCCTCTCTCCCTGTGCCCCTGCCCCTGCGTGCTCTCTCTCTCTCTCTCTCTCTCTCTCTCTCAAATAAATGAAATCTTAAAAAAAATAAGAAGAAAGTAATGTGTGGGCTGTGAGCTTGCGGTTAAGAGAGAGTAAAAACAGAGGAGCTAGTCTTCACTGGGGAGGAACCTACTGAAAAAGAAAACTGCTTCCTTTCATAGAGTAATAATATTTATGTATTCATGCTAGTTTTTTTTCTTTAATGTGCTTCCTTTTCTCTACATTCCTTGTTGTTTCTTTTTGATTACTTCTTAAGCTGAAAGTCAAGTTCGTATACTAAATGCCAGCTGCTTTAGGTCATTTCTCAGCACGCCTCAGCCTCGGCCAGTTCCCACTGCCCCTGACCCAGGGACCCATCTGACATCATCGGGCCTGGCCTCCAAGCGCCCTGGCCTCGGCCCTCCTCATCCCTGTCAGCTCCCCGGCTTGTCCTCTCTAGCCCCCGGAACAGCCCTCCCTGGTTATGTGGCGCAGCCCCTACGTGGAGGCCCGCCCTGTGCCCTGGGCACCTGGTTCCGTCCCGGGTGGGCCCGCCCTCGCCCACCCGCTGCCTGTCTGGTGGTCTGGTTCGGCTCCCTTGAGCCGGGCAGGAGTGAGCAGGGCAGGCAGCTGCCTGGCCCCCCAGCAGAGCAGACGGCTCAGCCTGGATGTCGGGAGGGTCTCAGGGAGAGCCTCGCACGACGTGCCGTCTTCATACACAGTCTGGACAGCAGCAACACCTGCTTCTCGGGGACCTCGCTGAAGTCCACAGAGAACGTAGCATGTCGCAGTGGTTTCATCCCGGCCACTTTCCTGGGGTGAGTGTGGCCAGGCTTCTGTCTCCCTCTGCAGTGGTAGCAGGTGGCCCAGCAGGATCTGCAGGGCGCCTCTCGGATGCACCCCAGCCTGGAAGGCCCAGCCCAGGCCCAGGCCTGAAACTCTGCTCCAGACCTGTATCATCCAGCCCCCATCAGCCCTGGCATTGTGCTGCGTCCGTGCATGGCCCAGCCTTCCCCGGGGGCAGATTTCCGCTCTGCCACTGGCCTGCCTGTGGGCCTCAGGAAGCATCACCTTGAACCTTCCCATGCCTCGGAGGTGGGAGAGCTGCCTTGTCTTGGGATCTTGTGGGAGGCAGATACTGGGAGTGGGTCAGAGACTGGACACAGCCACAGGCCAAGTTCAGGAATCGGCTGGGACACGACCCAGCCTGAAAGGCCTCCGGTAGCGAGCCTGTGGCAGGAGGAGCCGAGAAAGCAGCTTCCCAGGGCAGAGCCTGGGGCGGCCGGGTCCACCGCGCCGGCCCTTCCTCCCAAGGCCACCGTTCGGATGAGCACATGCTCCTCCCCGATGAGAGGAGACAGACGGAGACAAGCTGGAGTGTTTGCGCACAGCCGCCTTCAGGGAGAAGACTAGCCGTCGGGCTCCTGTGCGGTTTCCCTTTCTCCATTCGTTGCTGTGAAGGGTTGTGATCCCTGGGATGTTTCGGTCCTGGAGGACCATTTCTGCTTCTGCATCCACTGCAGGAGGGGCCACTGGCCTTCCTGTCTCACTCAGGCCCCTGGCAGAGGGAGACCGCTGCCCTCCGGGGCTGTGGCACCTGTCCGGCCCGCCCATTAGCTCAGTCCCCTCCTAGTTTGTCAACACCTGGTCAGGAGGCAGGAGGCCACGCGGTGAACTGAGCAGGGCAGTGCAGTGTCAGGACTGATGGAGCTGTGACCGGGAGCAGCAGGGCTGAAGCCTGCCACCAAGGACCCAGCACGGAAGGGTCTCCCCAAGGCTGGGGTTCCTGCCTCTATAGGGGAGCATTTCAGCCCCTGGGAAGTGGGGAGTTGGTTGTGTCGTCCGGGTCACAGCACTCCCCCTGTGACAGCACTGACTCCTCTGTCCTGTGGATCCACAAAGCCGTCCATTGGCGAAGCCACCCTCGGGGGCTCTGCAAAACGAAGCCATAATGGATCACTTCATTTGTAGGTAATTCATTTGCCAGACGTCTCCTGAGCACCTAGTGTGTACCAAGCCTTCCCCGTGCAGAAGCAATCATTGAATCCAGTGCCTGGGGGAGACCAGGCTTGGGGGAGCAGCGTGCATGTTTCTGGAGCCCACGGACAGGCCATGGCCCCACAAGAGACTGGCACTACCCCAGTTTGCTCCTGGAACCCCAGGTGCCCTTCAGAGCAGCACTGGGGCCACCAGCCTGTCCCTTCCTGGTGCCTGCGCCAAACCCTGGGCCACAGGAGGTTCGAGGACCAGATAGCCAGGGCACTGTCCTGACGCTGCGCTCGCCTAGACCTGGGGCTACGTGGAAGCAGCTGGTCGCCTCTGTGCCTCAGTGTCTTCCCTAAGGAGCAGCCGGACATGATCACGGGACCAGCCTGTAACTTGCAGAGATTACCTGAGTTTCCACGTGCAGACACTCGGAGTGGGACAGCCATTCCCTGTTGTCATAGCGACAACCACCCACTGCACTTAACACACATTCACTCTCACAGCGCTGGAGGCCAGGGGCCCAAAGTCAGTGTCGAGGGCCTGAGATCCATCCCCTCTCTGCCTCTGTGGTCACGTCCTTCCCTCTCCCGGGTTTGGTCAAAGCCGCCCCCCTACGTAGACCTGTGTTTGCATGTAGCCCCATCTGAACCATCCCAGCGAGTCTTCCCAGGCCAGGGTCCTTTGCTGGAGCACATCTGCAGGGACCTCCTTTCCATAGAAGGTAACAGTCACGAGCTCTAGGAGACAGGACCTGATGTCTCCAAGGCCATGATATGGTCATCACCAACAGCGGGTGCTGGACGTGTTCCCTGTTCTTCGCATTACCTGTCTCTCCCGGCGGGAAAGCGAAGTGCACCCACAGTAGATCTTGGAGAGTGATCCGAATATTTCCCGTGTCCAGGAGCGCTTCTGCTGGGACACAAATAGTTTTCAAACGATGCCATTCCTGTCCCAGCACCTGTCTCCGTAGGTGTAGCGTGCCTGCCTCACTCAGGCCAAGGTCAGCGGCCGGTGTGGCCCTCTGATGTGACTACATGGGACCCACCTTGGTTTCAAGTCAAGGGCATCGCTGTGAAGCCAGTGCCCCCTGGAGACATGTCTCCACACAGCTCCCATGAGGTCACCAGCCTGCTGGGCTGTGCCCACTAAGATCTGTGACCCCAGACACTGCTGCTCCCCAAAGCCCATCCCTATGAGTGTTGCCAGGCTGTGCACAGAAGCCGGAGTTTCAGCAGAACATCCGCCAGATCTTCCTTCTCTGCCCCAGCTCAAGTCTTAGAAAGTACCAGATGAAAGAGATCAGAAGTTAGTTTTCTTCAGGCAGTGCCTGGGTGGGTGCCAATGGGGGGCCGCAATCAGGATTTACTCATACTTTTCTGGAAGGACTGACTTTATACACTCACACCCAGTCACATAGATTGTCTGGAAAACTGCAAATTGCGGGCATCCCTGACAGGGACAGAGCCCACCCCTCCCAGAAACAGAGGACTTGCGCTCTCTATAGAAAAGAGAGCTCCAAGCATGCACAGAGAAGCCCAGCTTGCTCCCTGTACCCCAACAGCTCTCAGGTTACCCCTGCTTGCCGGGGATGAGAGGGTGTGGAGGCAGGTGGGGACCCCATGGATGGATGTTCCTTCTGCTGCAGGAAAACAGGGCTGCCCACGGCAGTGTGCGGTGAGGGAGGGATCTGAGAGGCAAGAGGTTGGGAAAGGAGGTGGCCAGCTAGGGAGGGTTGGGTGCACCCTCAAAGTCTTGACCCCTGCTCCCTAGGGAGCCCTGTGGTGTTACTGGCTGGTGGCAAGGGGTGGCCCCTGCACGGGTTTGCCTGTAGTGACTGGAAACCTCTTTTCAAGGGGGAAGCCGGCGCTCAGCACCGGCTGATCTTACCAGCACCTCTGGGAAGATGCAGAAATCCCTAGTTAATTGCTGGGGGCCATCCAGGCATTGGGTTTGAAAAGTATCTGCTCAGTCAAAGGTTCACCCTGGATTTCGTTATCAGCCACAAGCAGGGAGGGTTCAGGGTTGGATGCAGAAAGACTTCCTATTCCCCGAAGGAGACCAAGGCCTTTCCTGAGTTGGGGAGATGCCCCAGGGAAGAAGGACAGGGGAGGGGGCTGGTGGCCAGCGGGGAATGTAAGCTCAGGTACCATACGGGCTGGTTGTACAGGGACCGTTGCATCAGAGCTGCACGGGTCAGAGGCAGACGGGTGCCCGGAAGCCCTTGGATCCTAGAGCAAGGGGGGCTCCCTGCAGGGTGTTCGGGGAACTCGGGGAGTAAGGACTGCTCCACTCCTGGGGCAGAAGCCCTCCTGAGACGGAAAGAGAGGGGAAGCCCCAAGAGAGTGAGTCACCCTAGAGGGGTCAGGTGTGTATTTTAAACTTATACAACCCTTGAACCTTAAAGCAGGTCTAGAGTTCATTCTTGTTTTGCTTATTTTCAGTTGTCTGGCTGCAAGCTAGGGAAACTGAGAGCTTGTGCACAAGGTGAACTCTGACGGAGAGAAAACAGAAACGTGCCTTTCCTCTGTGCATCATGGTTATTTCGGTTACTTTGGAAGGTGCGGCGCAGAGCTCCAGCTGGGAGGTGGTGGCTGGAGACGCAGCTCCCACAAACCCTTGCAGGTGCCCCCGGGGACACTCCCCTGTGGGCGGGGGCGGCAGGGAAGGAGGCAGCCCTTTGCTTTAACCAGCTTGGGGCTCAACACGGAAACTTGGTGGAGTTCATTCTCCATGCTTGTCTCTGCAGACCCCCTCGACCTATTTTTCTGGAATGTTCTTCTGCCCCTGTGGAATATCAAACGGTGATGAGGATGTGCACCGTTGGGCAGCTCCCTGACATTTCTTTTCATTTCAGTCCCATCCCTATTTCTCATCTTTGTTGATCTCCCGCCGTACATACCTGAAAAAGAAACGTGCCCTCGAACACCCACTGGAGCATCACATAATCTTCATGGCTAGACGAAAGGCCCCGCAGATCTGATCTGTGCAAATGCCTTTCTCCTCAGGCGCCTGGCTCCTGGGGAGGTGAGCCTCCCCCTCCACCGTGTGCAGAGTCAGCCCGGAATGATTTAATTCCCTTAGCTGCAGGAGGGCCGAGCTGCAGCTTCTCGGAAAGGACAGGGTCGGTCTGAGCACATCTTTCCTTAGAGCCTGGCTGCCCTTCATCCCCCGTGCCCTCGGCAGTGCCGTCCGCACGAGGCGCAGAGGCTAATCTGCTCCCTTGGGTTTGTGACTGTCCTATCGGGGAGGCTCTGTTGTCCCTGTTTTATGTTCAAAAGGACTTTTTTTTTCCCCCAAATTTCACAAGCTCACCATCTGTCTTAAAATTTTTCTTTTGGTTCTAGAGCACAAAAAATTTCCCATTGCTCAGGGATTACATGTAATAGCTAGTTTCCAAAGGTGGAGTGCCACACATTCGCCAGAGCCTTTAAACTTTCATTAGTGACTCGAGTGTAATCATTTCCCGTAGGGCAATACATTTCAGATTTCTCCGAGACCATAAAAAAGTTTAAAAAAAAAAAAAAAAAGAGATTTTGACACCGTTTTAATGAGCCAAGTTAAGATTACTGTGAGTTTGGGGCCGTTTTTTAATGTGAAGCATTGCCAGACAGAAGTAAGCTGATGGACACAGGATATTTGAAGGAATGACGTACAGGGCAAGATGGAGTCCCTCACGCCAACCAGTAGCTCTCGTCAAGTGGTGACTTTAGATTTCTAAGAGCATCACGGCTGCCCAAACCTGTCCTGGTGGAGGACACACTCAGAACCAACAACCAGCAGAACCAGAGGAGGTCTGCAAGGGCCTGCAGCTAATTAACTCCCTTTAAAAGGGAGGATTTTTGCAGCAGAATGTCAGACTTTCTTGACTCTGATCACATCAAAAGCCAGGTGCTGCCCGAGTCTCTGCCTGACTGATCTCTGGAGAATAGCCATCCTCTGCTGTCTGAAGGTCATAAGCAGCAGGGGGCGGGGACGGGGCGGGGGGTGGGGGGAAGCTGACCCTGACCCAGACTGGACTGAGGCCTCACTTCCACTGTGCACTCACAGACTGACTCTGCGTTTGGGTCCTTAACTTGTCTTGTTTCTTCCGTGACTTTGTCTTCTGCTTGGATTCGTGTGCCGTGTAAGAGGCCAAGACAAACGTGTGGTGAGATGTCATGAAATTTGCAATCCTGGCCCTGCTTTCTAGTTCTGTTCACCTTGCCTTAGGAGGGAATAACGCTGACATGACAAGGGCACGACTCGTGTGTGCACCTTCATACCATGCGAATGACATGCCCATTTCCCCCAAACAATCCAGAAATCAGTGAATCCAGATTGCGAGGCCCACAAAATAATCAGCTGGCATTGACTGGCTGGGCTCTAACTATTAAACACAAGTTTCAGGTCATTTACTCTTTCCCGAGTGTAGCTATGATTGTATCTGCTAAGCCATGAAAACTGAGGCTTGACCTGTGGACACTCCTTCTTATGGGTGAACTTTTTGCTCCTGGAACAGAGCACATTTCTGGAATGATCTGGACCTCTCTTCTTCTTGTTTATGTTCCTTTCCTCTGTGCATCTTTTGAATCCAGTTTCTTCCTAGGCAAGTAGACACGAGCACAGCCTGGTCTGAGCTTGGTTTCCAGGAGTCTGGGATTGGAGGTGGCATTATAGAGGAGCTTTTGTTCCTGAACCAAAGTGGGTCCACCCTTCCGGAGTCATAAACAAAGACCACAGCAGGTGGAGTTGCCTCACAAGGTCACTTGTATTTGAAGCAAATCGGGAGAAAACAAGGAATGATTTCCAAAGTCGTGACTCCCTGAACAGGGGTCAACCATCTCCTTTTATTGGGGATTGGGATGAACATTCAGAGGGTAACCTTGTATATAGACCACACTTTCCTTATCTATTCATCTGTGACACCCGGGCTGCTTCCATGTCTTGGTTATTATAAATAATGCTGCTATAAACATAGGGATGCTTATATATTTTCAGATTAGTGTTTTTGTTTTCCCTAAGTAAATATCCAACAGAAGAAATAGTGGACCTTTTGATATTTCTGTTTTTAATATTTTGAGGACCCCTCAGGCTGTTTCCCACGAAGGCTGCCCTGGCTCACATTCTCACTAACAGTGCATGGAAGTTCTTTCTTTTCTACATCCTCGTCAACACCTGTTGTTTCTTATCTTCTTGATTCTAGCAGTTCTCACAGGTGTGAGGTGATATCTCATGGTGGTTTTGATTGACGTTTCCCTCGTGGATACTGATGAGCATTTTTTTCATGTGTCTGTGGGCCGTGTGCATGCCTTCTTTAGAGAAATGTCTATTCAGGTCCTCTGCCTATCTTTTAAACAGATTGCTTGGTTTTTTTGTTGTTGTTGTTGAATTGAATGGGTTCTTTATATATTTTGTATATTAACCCCTCCTTAGATATATCACTTGCAAATATCTTCTTTCTTTCAGGATGTCTTTTTGCTTTTTTGATGGTTTCCTTCACAGTGAAAAAGCTTTTTATTTTGGTGTAGTCCCAATAATTTATATTTGCTTTTATTTTCTTTGCCTTAGTAGGCGCACCTAGAAAAAAATCGGCTGTGTCTGATGTCAGAGAAATTACTGCCTGTGCTTTCTTCTAAGATTATTATGATTTAAGGTCTCACATTTAGGTCTTTAATCCATTTGGAGTTTATTTTGGTGTGTGGTCTAAGAAAGTGGTCCAGTTTCGTTCTTTGGCATGTGGCTGCCCAGTGTTCCCAGCACAGTGATTGGAAAGACTATCTTTTGCCCGTTGTGTAGTCTTGCCTCCTTTGTCATAATTAATTGACCATAAAAATGTGGGTTTACCTTTGGGATTGTTATCCTGCTCCATTCATCTATGTGTTTATTTTGGTGCCAGTACTGTATTGTTTTGAAGACTGTAGTTTGGTAGTAAATCTGGAATTATGATACTTCTGGCTTTGTTCTTTTTTCTCAGAATGACTTTGGCAATCCAAGACCTTCTGTGGTTCCATATAAATTTTATTATTATTTGTTCTAGTCTTGTGAAAAGTGCTGTTGGAATTTTGGAAAGGGATTACCTTGAATCTGTAGATTGCTTTGGGAGGTATTACACAGCTACAAAAAGGAGGAGACCATGCCGTTTGAGGCAACATGGATAGATCTAGAGGGTATTATGCTAAGTGGAATAATTAAGACTGAGAAAGACCAATACCATATGATATTCCACTTATAGATGGAGTCTAAAAATGAATAAACAACAATGAAAAAGGCAGAATCAGAACTATAACACAGAGAACGAAAGGATGGTTGCCAGAGGGGGGCAGGGAGAAAAAACGGTTGAAGGACCATGGGAGACACATGTCTCCGGTTACAGAATAAGTCACGGGAATAAGGAACGGGAATACAGTCAATGATACTGTAGTAGCGATATAGTAGGCCAGACAGGAGCTATATTTGTGGTGATCATAGCATAATATATAAACTTGTCAGATCAGTAATTTATACACTGGTGCTAATGTGCCTTTGTGCATCGACTCTGCTCAAATACACACATACATGCAGACAGACAGACAGACAGACATGATGAAAAAAAAAAAAAAGAAGAAGAAGAAACTGATAGCTTGGAAGAAGCTTCTAAGCATTTTCTGAATTCAGGGTGTCAATCTTGTGACACTTTGTGGATTTCATTGAGTCAAAAAAAAAAGGATCTGATTTGAGGAAAGAATTAATCCTTGCAAGCTCAGCAAGACAGCCAACCGGAGCCCCAACCCCTGGGGCCCTGGGGGCTGCAGTAGCTGGTTTTGGAAGAGGAACCCAAGTGTCAGTCATGACTGAGGGAGGGGCAGCATGAAGGCCCGAGTGGATGCAGAAACCCAGGGCCAGCGACGTGGGCAACATCTCTCAGAGCCCTTGCTACGAACACCCGTCGGTGCTTGGGCCACGCACTGGACAGACTGCAGCGCCAGCACACATGTGCTTTCTGATGGAGGGCATGGCGCCCAACCGCACCGCTTTGTCTCAGGGCAGTCGCAGCAACACCACGCAGAGTCTTCAGGAGACAAACCTCCCGGGTTCTGTCCTGCCTTGCCCACCTGGGAGACAGAGTGACTGCTGATTCCTTTCTCTATTGCAAAATCAGACAGCGGATAGAGTCCAAAGACAGATTTCATAGAATTCTTTCTGAATCGTCTGGAAGTCTGAGCTATAACTTGTTCCACCTGGTAAGCACATTGTTTATTTTATTTTATTTTTATTATTTTTGTATCAACTCAAAAGACAAAAAAACAAAAACAAAACAAAACAAAAAACAAAAAGAAAACAAAAAATTTGGCTAAGAAGTGTGGGCTATTTCCCCTACCTTAGTGGACTGCTGGTTTGGGGCAAAAAATCTCTCCAGGGTTGGTATTAGTGAGCATAACCTCAGCATAGAGGGCTTAGCAAAGTGATAGCCCTTTATACAATGTCTTTTAAAAGACTGAGTGTCACACGTGCTCTTCTTAAGTACAAGGGTGCAGGTACTTAGTCCCTTGAAGCCACACGTAGTTAAACCCCAGTGCGTTCATTTTGAGTTAGAGGAAGAAACCTCCCCTGAAAACAAGGACAAACAGGTCTCTGGCTCTCAGGTGCATTTCCCCAGCAGAAGTAGCACTGTGGAATGGGAATGGTGGCCATGGTTCTTTCCATATACCTTTCCTCACTGTGATTCTCAACTTTCCCCAGAAACAATGTGTGGGTCACCAAGCCACATGCCTGCTATGGTGCTGGACATGTGACATGGTTTAGGAGGGTCGATAGAAAAGATGTAGGGGCCATGGTCTGACTGTATGAAATCAAAATACTATTATTATTTTTCAATTTGCATAAGCTGCCATCATTGCAAGTTACGGCAGTTTCTGTCTTCAAGCATGGGGAATGGAACTTACACTTGGAGCACGCACTTACCTAGCCACCAACGCATGTTTATTATGTCCCTACTGGGCACCAGTCCTGCTGCGGGAGGCCGGTGTACCCGAGTGAGCCGGGCGGAACAGGTCTCTGGCTGTGCGCTCTCATTTTGAATTAGATTAGAGGATTTAGATGGCAGGTGGGGTATGGGGGCATTTCTCATCTTCCTCACCTGTCCGGAAGGTCTCCCAGGTGCCGAAGCATGGAGGCATTTGGGGATTCCCAGAAGAAGATGAGTTCTTTTGAATCAGAGAAATTTCCCAGAGGAGATGAGCTCAAATCCAAGAGCCACAAATAACCTCAGGCAGAGTAATATCCAAGAAAATAAATAACAAAACAAACTGATAAAACTTATGTTAATTAAAAAAATAATGAATTAAAAAATAAATTTAAAAAATTAGGTGATCCTGTTCTAGAATAAAGAAAGCTAAAAGAACCCTACAAACAGATCATTACATTGATTTGAAAGTGGCATTAGAGTGACAGATAATAGTGAGATAATATAGTGCACCAAAAAGAAGAAATTATAACATAAGAAAGGCACGTCAAAAAATAAAATAAGTGCATATGAAACAAGGTGAAGAAAATACAAACAAAAAATGATTACTAAAAACAAGAAAAAATGAGAGCAAGCAACGCATGACAGCAGAGCATTAATTAGCGAACGGATATCGAGTAAGGGACAGGTGAGGCCAGGTAAGAGAGGCAGGTGGAGGGGAGGGTTGCAGGCTCACCAGACATCTCAGATGTGAAGAAATAGAGCAGGTATGGACCAGAGACTAGGGGACACCTCGCTTGTGCTTATGGTATTTACAAACCCACCGTGTTTGTCTTACAACAATGAAAGCCTTCAGCGGCACCCACTGGCGGCCAGTCTCACCCTAGAGCCCTCTTTCTCTCTCTTTCCTGTTCTCACCTTCACTTAATAAACTTTCACTTCACTTCACCCTTTTGTGTCCCAAGATTGTGAGACAAGAACCCTGCGACGGCACCGGACTGAGGGCGCTCGGTCTGTGCCGTAAAGGAATACGAGTTCGAAACAGTAAGAGGCTGTGCATGGGTGGGGCTCTGGTTCCCAGGGGAGGCCAAGAGGAGTTTCAGGAATAAGGATGGAGTCTGGAAGGTCACAGAGATGATTGCTAAGGAGATCCTTGAAATCCACAGCTTCCAAACATCGAAGTCAGGCCTGGGTGCTGAAGGAACCCTCTCCGTCACTTTTGCCCCTTTGGACTTTTTGTAACCATCACACTCTTCCATTTCCCCTTCATACCTGGGGCACTCACACGTCCGTAGGGGAAAACAAAGAGAGAATGATGGTTTCTGTAAAGGCACACAGCACTCAGGAATCCTTCTGTCCATCTACCTGCCTGCCCACCCTTGCTGCAGGGTTGGGACGTTGCAGGGGCCATGGTGACTTTCAGACTATACCCCGAGGTCTCCTGCGGTCCACACTGTGCCGTGAATCTGCACTGCCCGACCCACGCACCCACAGGAAGCTGCATTGATGTCACTGGGGTCCACTGAACATCTTGCCGATCAAGCGCAGTTTCTTACTCCGGCTTCTATTCTGGTGCCGTCTCTCTGGGCACAGCACCCTTCCCTCCCCGCCTTTCAAGCACCTTCCAGTGTTCTGCAGACTGAATCGGGGCTGAGTCCTACTCGCTAACTCCTTTGTCTCTCCCTCTGCCTTAAAATACAACTTTTCTTATTATTACTCAGCCAAGCTGAGGCCAATGGTCCAGGAGATGACTGTGATGGTAAATGCAGTTTGTTACTCACAGGTACCAAGAGGAGGGGTGCCCCGCAGGAAGGGGGTCCTGTGGGGGGAGGGTCAGGGTCACCAGGGGGCAGAGGCAGTGGGGGTGGAGGGGTAATGGCGGACAATATCCTTTCCTGAGGCTTCCCAGGAAGAAATGGGCTCTACCATGTTGGCAAGTTTAGAATTAGCTAATTTGAATAATTTTGGAGGGTAGGGGCTGTGCTTAGTTGTCTAGTACTGGGGCTGACTAGTTTAGGGAAATAGCGGCCAGGAGCGTAAGCGCCCCGGTAAAGGGAGTGGGCAGGCGTGAGCTCGGCACTGGTTGGCCCTCACGAACAGGTACCCTTGCAGGTGTGTCTTCCACTACGTTCTGGAACTGGCTGGCCCTGCGAGGGGCAGTCTCTTCAGGGCTGACAAGGCCCTAATGTCAAAGCACCAAAAATACAGAAAGCAAAAAGGCCTGACTCAGAAGTCATCTTTTCTCTTGGTGTTTCCATTTGATAAACCATTCCAATGGTCGGTGAACTCGTCCAGCTCCCCCAGTAACCTCCTCAGCAAAGGGCTGCTTCCTCATTCGAGCGTACGGTTTTGCAACAACTACTCGTGTCCATTGCTTATAGCCGATGCTCAACGGATGTTCATGCATCGAAGGGCAGCACAACAGACGTGTCACTTGGAAAGTGGCAAAGCGAAGAGAGGGCCGCAGAGATGAGGAGGGACGTTACAAGGGCCGCAGGCATAGGCAGCCAAAAAATAAAAGTAAACAGAACGTGCATGCTTTGTCTGCAGGACTCACCTTCTGACCTCCAAATGCGTTGTCTGCTAGCAACAGTCTGTTGTATTCAAGCTCCAAAACAAGCAAAAGAAATCCAGCCTCGTGAAATGCCGAGTGCTAGTGACTGGTAAGAGCCCAAGGGTAACCCCTACCTTCCTGCACCAGGTGTTTATTGTCCTGTCCTCAGTTTTAGCACCTCCTGGAAACCCCAGCATTCACTCAATTACCTAGTGATAGCACGGGAGACTTTTCTGGTTAGAGAGGTTGCGTATAAGACGCACGTTCAGTTATAAGCATGGGTAAGAGTGCAAGAGTGCAGGTGTCACTGTATTTTAAGGCAGAGGGAGAGACAAGGGAGTTACCGAGTAGGACTCAGCCCCGATTCACTCTGTAGAACACTGGAAGGTGCTTGAAAGGCGGGGAGGGAAGGGTGCTGTGTCCAGAGAGACGGCACCAGAATAGAAGCCGGAGTAAGAAACCGCGCTTGATCGGCAAGATGTTCAGTGGACCCCGAGCACCAGTGCCCCTGCACGTTCCTTCCTCTTACTGTTCCTGGAATGGCTGGGCTTCGTGGCAGGGCTCACACTGCCCAGACGATTTCAGGAGACAAATGCAGAGGCAAGGACCCAGAAAACCACGGGGCACTGGGAGGGTTGCCACAGCTTTCCTTCAAACCAGTCTTCCAAATCAGATTTACGGATGCCTCTTCTACTCAGTGGGGGATTTGAAAGACGGTGGAACGTTTGTCCAGTATGTGTTAATCTAATGATTCGTCTCCATTTAACTGCTTCAAACCATCACAAACACAAGACACATATTAGTGCTCTAAGTGAGGCGTAATGCTGGCCAGGCGATTTAGGCATCAGGTTTGACAACACACTGCTCTTAGAAACTGGTTCTCTCTGCTCTGACCGGGACAGAATCTGGAGAGATAGCTCTCAACTTTCCTTATGGGGCACGAGACTGCAGGAATAAGGCCGGCGCAAGCTTCTGTGGAACTGTCCAGAAGGCAGGGCTAAAGAGGTCACATGGGATGTTCCCACACAGCCCCATGGTGACCGGGCTGGTCCTCCCGCTGACCGAAGAGGGCGATGAACTTTGGGAGAGTCCAGGCACTGAGACGCCGCCGGGCACACTCACCGTGCCGGTGACAGGCCGTGTCATCAGCTCTCAGCTCTCCCGAGTGCTCCTGGTCTCTGATGCCACGTGCTCCTCCCGGCCTGGGCCTCCCAGATTCTGCGGAATCCTCCCTCCACCGAGCGCCCCGGTTCTCCATGTCTTCGTGCTTTCTTCTATGCCGGCTCCACTCTTGCTCCTGACCGCTCCCTCGGGTCTGACCTCCTCCCAGTAGGATCTTCCGAGTCCATCGGATGCACACGCTACTGTCGCGGTGCTCTTCTCTGTGCTGCCGGGAGCCGAGCCTTCTCCCTTCCGCACCTGGCATCCCCCAAGCAGCCCCTGACCAGCGGCTTCTCTGCACACGCTTCTCTTCGAAGGGCAGGTCCTGCCCTGCACCTTCTCCCCTTCTTAGCAGATGGAGCTGAATCCAGACTGGAGTAACCCCACAGTCTGTCCCTGAGTACAGAGGGGGCAGGGCAGGAAGCAGAGGGGGCACGGACACCACACCCCTGCCTGTGAGGCCTGGCCGAGCGGCCTGGCTACTTCCATCTCTAAGTGAGCCTAATAATAGCACCTACTGAGGTTTGCTAAGCAACTGCACATGCTCCCATACGGGTAGTGTTTTCAACCAGTTTCCCGAACGCACGCGATCTGAGCCTCTTTGTTCCGTGTTGCTAGTCCTTCTACGTCATTTCTGGTCTATCCTCAATGTCCCTCTGGCCAAATACTGACGTTGGGCTTTGGACCTTGGACATGGGATCTCTGTGGGAATGTGGCCTGTGGGTTTTCTCAACACCGTGCATAGGGATGACCATCGTTGGTCGACCGTTGTCACCAGATGTCATGTCTTTAGTCGCTGCCGGGCGTGCAGAGGTCTGTCTCTTGACCTGTGGTGTGGAAGTAGACCGATGAGGAGGTTTTGACACGTGCCTGGGGCTAGGGGGAGGGTCATGCTCCCTGGCTCCAACTGCACAGTGTTGAGTTAGATTCAAGCAGCACCGTGAGGACCTTCCGGAGATTTCGGACTCGGCGAGCATGGGCTGAGACTCACCTGTCTCCTCGTCCATCAGTGGTGGCTCTCCGGAGCCCCAGCTCATCGTTTCTCACCTCCCAGAGAGGGACGCCCGAACGTCCCAAACCAGAGACAGCCGATTTCCTGTCTGAGTCTCATTTCAGAAACGGTCATTAGCAAAACCGGTCTGAATCTTAGTGATCTTAGAAAGGAAGAGAAAAAAAGTAGGAGGCATTCGGTGGGAGGGAGGTTCTGGGGAAGGTCTGCGTGCTGACTCCCAGGGGTGGGGGAACAGTCTCTGGCCAGCACCTGGCTGGTCCTGGTGGGTGACAGGTGTCGCTGGAGAGCACCAGTGTCCCTCTCATCACAGTCCGAGACCACCTGGTGCAGGTGGTCTTGGAGTTGGCAGGTTATCAGACTCCGGCTCTCACCTGTCCCTCTGCCTCCTGTGGTGACACTGGTGTCCTGTTACTGTCCCACTTGAAGGAACAGAGCACGCATTTCTGGTCACTGGTGCACGTCCACTGTCTATAGTCAAGATTGGTGGGGAGAGAGCTTTCTAAAAATAAATATTTTATTTATTTGGCAGAGATCACAAGTAGACAGAGAGGCAGGCAGAGAGAGAGGGGGAAGCAGGCTCCCCGATGAGCAGAGAACCCGATGCGGGGCTTGCTCCCAGGACCCTGAGATCATGACCTGAGCCAAAGGCAGAGGCTTAACCCAATGAGCAGCACAGGTGCCCCGAGGACTTTTAATATATCATGTGACAGAACTTTTATAACCAAAGACAGAATTCCTCAGCCAAACAATCAGAAAGTAGCGTTTTAAAGGATTAAAGTGATTTGGCAAAGATTCCCAAGATGTTGAGTCTATATAAAATGACATAGACTTTATACAGACTTTACATAAGACACAGCTTTTTTTTTTTTTTTTTTTTTTTTTTTTTTGTCTTTCTTGAACCAAGCACTTTGTCATATAAAGAATGGTTGGCATAAGGGGCGCCTGGGTGGCTCAGCAGGTTAAAGCCTCTGTCTTTGGCTCAGGTCATGATCCCGGGGTCCTGGGATCGAGCCCCATGTCTGGCTCTCTGCTCAGTGGGGAGCCTGCTTCCTCCTCTCTCTCTCTCTCTGCCTACTTGTGATCTCTGTCTGTCAAATAAATAAATAAAATCTTTAAAAAAAAAAAAAAAAAGAATGGTTGGCATTTTAGTAACTCAAGAAAAACAAAAAGTATGTATTTATTTGGTTTAGTAACCTCAGCCAATGTAACGTATCTAGTAGTACATTGTGTTAAAGACTTCTATTTGTTTATTTGACAGAGAGTGGGGGGGAGACCCAGAGAGCGGGGAGAGGCAGGCAGAGGGAGAAGCAAGCAGGGACCTAATGTAGAACTTGAGCTGTGAAGGTCTGGGCAGGATCCCGCGTGAGAGGACAGTGGGCAGAGGGCCGGTGGCACGGATCTGCTGGGCTCGGCCACAGCACGCCTCGATCACTCCCGGGAAACGAAGCTTTTGGTTCACTTCAGGACATGCTACTCAACAGTCAGGTCCATGTTTTCTGCCCTCTTTGACAGTTGAATTCTGTATCATTTAGCAAGGTTTGTTTTTTGTTTTTGTTTTTGTTTTTTTAATGAGGAGAAGTATATAAAACACACACAGTACAAAATAATGAAAGCATAATCATAAAGTTTGGCTTAAAGAACATCTGTCAGGAATTCTTGATGTACGTAAGTACCTGCATGGGGAATTCTTGGAAAGAGAGGCAGGAAGAAGAACGTATACAAAACTCCGTGCACGTCAGCCCAGCACTGAGGAAAACCAGAGCTGGAAGCCTATTTGCTTGGGTCCTTCGTAAGAAATTCACTTTGGGAAGTACAGAACCAGTACGCTGTGTTCTCAATCATGGGGTCACAGTGACGGTTCTCTCCATGGGGCAGAGGGGGGTGCAAAGCTTCGCGAGTCAGGCCTTGGAGGACGTGAGCGCCTGGTGTGCTCAGACGCAGCCTCGAGGGGCCAGCTCAGGGACCCTGCGTGAACTGCATGGGCTTTCATTAAGCCCCACAAGCTGTCTTACTCAGACACTGGGACAGGACTTTCCCCACCTCAGATTTATGATGCTTCAGCCCAAACTTAGTCCTGGTCACCCGGCCGTCTGTGATGGGCACACGACTTCCTAGATCAATCGAGAACAAGGGTCATTTGTAACAGAGGGTGCATCTCTCTTCCTTATCAGGGATTTTTGTAAATCCTTGGATTTGTCGTATCTGCTCTACGGGGCATTACAGAACATTGTTAATCTGCCCACAGTGGCCTGTATGTTGTCAGTGGGCCTTTGATATCTGTTCGTGGGCACGGCATTTCACATCTGGGTTAGCCATTCAACCCGCTGAGATGTCCTGATTGACAAAATAAAGATGTTGGGCCATTCATTTGTTCTATCAAATGGCTCGAAGGCTCACCATTTTCCCCTTAACTTCTTTTTACATTTTAGGATTGATGTAATCGGTATTCACACTTGTGTGTCTAGTTCACCCATTTACAGGGTGGTGTAATACCCCATTATCACTCACCAACACCTTTCCTAGGACCGTGGTGGGGAACAGTACCTGCGTGGTCAGGAATGATCCACCTGGTGTCTGGGACTCGCAAACCTCAGCGTTTGCGTCCCAAAAGCACAGGTCTGGCAGGAATCGCAGGCAGTGTTTTCTTTGGGGTATATATTTGTTCTTTACAGAGATAGTTTACAATTTCAGTTAACATTTACCTCTCGAACCATTAACACGCTGGGGATTTAATAGTTGCACTCATGCAAAGAGATGCTGTCAGCAGGCTTTGGAGAAAGAGCTGAGGGACGGACACGCTGGGAAGATAGGTGCTAGCTGGGAAGGTCAAGGTCATGAGCTGAAGTGCTGTGCTCTTCGCGGAGAGGGCGGCGAGGTAGATGGAAGTAAGACTTGGGCCTGACTTTGAAGTTCTGAATTTCCAGCCATAAGATCTTGCCTGAATCATGAATCGTGAAATTGCTTTGAGTCAATTTCCTAATCTCTACCTAAGAATGATCCCCACTTTCCTCATTTTACGCTGTCAGCTGGGAAATCACAAGGTAACCCAGGTCAAACCATTTGACACAAACTCTTCAGTAATCCAGTGCAAGGCAAGGTCGAGAGCCTACCGTGAATTCTGTTTCACAACTCCACGTACCTTGTTCATGTGCCTGGAAACCTGTGCATACGGCCGTCAGTACAGTGGTCTCAGCTTTGTTCCATGACCCCTGCAAGTGGCATTTGGGTTCACTGAGCTCCAGACTCTGGTCTGTTGCCACTGTTGCTGTTGGTTTGTTTTCCTTCGGGATCATATAAAATCTCATGTTTAATTCCTCCCTGAGTGCTTAGCTTTGCCGGCTGATACCTACAGAGGACCCCGCACCGGGACGTCTCCAAGATGACATCCTCTTACTCCAACGCCGCATGATCTTCTCATTCCGTTGGTGACGTGTCCACGGCCAGCCACCGCAGATCCTCATGAGCTATCTACTGCCAAATTCCATGAAAAGGAGACTTTTCAGACCCTAAAATTCCTAGTTGCTTAAGGGACTCCCCTTCCCTGGCTCTCCAGGCTCTGACACCATGGCCCTGGGGACCGGTAGACCTGCTGTGGACTTACATCGCCCTGTCCCTGGCAGTGTGGGTGGGATTTACCAGTAACAGGAAAAAGAAAAAATAAAATAAAAAGGTGGCAGGGACATTAGGATGGGAACAGGAGGGAGGGTGCGTCGCACTTGTTGGGGCCGTCTGTGAGCTGTGCCGTCTTCGGCCAAGGGCTCGGTTGTCGGGGCTGTCTGTGAGCTGTGCTGTCTTCGGCCAAGGGCTCAGTTGCTCTTTCAGAAAGCAGTGGGTTATGGCGATTTTGACCCCAACCAGATGAATCACAGAGGAGAGGTCACACTGATTCAGGGACAGCTCCCCGGCCAGAGTCCCAGAGGGCACAGGCAGGAAATCAAGAGGTATCAGTTAATACCACTAATAATAAAAGAAGCATGTATGTGCTGAAACCGTGGACATAAAAATCCATCTTGGGAGAAAAAGCCAACAAGAAGCTAGGCATACAGAAGTCCTCTGGACAAATTGACCATTGACTTCCAAATAACACCCATGAAAAGAAACGTAGCAGCCACGGCAGACGGCTTCACTCTGCTTACAGAGACTTTGGCACAAGTTGCTTTTGCCTCATCTAAACATACATTTCTGTTTAACTGAGTTTCCACAGTGTGGAGTGGGGTCCTTTCTGCCTGCCCGGGCTGTAGGGGAGCAGCCTGGGCTCGGACCGCCTGCTCCCTCACGGCCTGTGTGGACCACAGCATTCCACTCTCGACTTCCTCACCTGTAAGGAGATGGTGGGGTAATAGTTCAACTTTTTAGAGTTTTAAGAAAAGCTGTAAATCGTAAGATGCCACATCCTTAACACACAGCTGTCATAGTGGTGTGGATCTGAAGTGGTAGCTCCACCAACGGGGTCTGCCTGCCGGATGTGGGCCATGTGGCAGGCAGGATAATGCAGCAGTCCGTGCACTCCACCAGCTTCTGGGGCTCTCCTTCGGGTAGGAGGAAGGCCTAGCGGGTAAAGGTGTGGGATTTGGATCCTGGTGCTCCCGTGGGCTGGTTGAGAAGCCTATTCCCAAAATAGGATTCCTAACAGGTGTCTGGACAGGTTAGTCCATTCTCAGACAAAGTCATGGGATGTCAATGCTTGTTCAGACGAACGTCTCATTTTGACTTTGGAAATGGACTTGGATGAAGCCTTAGTTGTGGGAGGGCAGATCCCAGTGCGTGCTACGGTGAGGTATCCCCATGGACAGTTTGGGTGTCAGAAAATTAGGAAGTAAGTGTCCAGTCCCGGCCCCATATAACCCCAAGCATACAAGGGACTTGTATCGCTTGATAAACGTCACCTCTGGTCAATGAACAATCTCCGTATGTCAGAGGAAGAGCGGGTAGGCCTGCGCCAGGCGGTGATGTCCTCGTGGCTGTCCGTCCTCCTTCCTCAGGAAGAGAACCCCCAATTTCGTTGTCACCCAAGCACACAGCTTGAATGAACTTCGCGTTTCTCTGAGGCTTGGCGAGATCGGGAGAGCCGTTCTGGAACGTCCGAAGAAGTCGCATGTCCACCCTCCACGTCGCTTCCTTGCAGGAAGGCGAGGACGGCCCCCGCGCTGGGAGGGCAGGAGCCGCTCACACCCTGCAAGGCCCACCCCGGCCCTCCACGTCCAGCCTGGACCTCCCTTCCGTGAGGGACACCGCCACGGGGACCTTGTTTAACCCAAATCTAGGACTTCCGGAGACAAGGGAACGATCAGCTGCCCCAGGGGCCACACCCAGGCTGCAAGGCTAACTGAGTTCCAGAACGACCTACAAAGGGGCGGCTGAGGGAAGAGGAGGCATTTGAGGAAGCAGAGGGAGCCGCAGTACTGTGAGACGATACAGGAAGGCATCAGCATTCACCCTCTGAGCGTGCGTTCTCCACGGAAACAGCAGGGCTGTCTCTCTCTTCCTTCATGTCGGTACGCACTGGAAATCGCTCCAGCTTTAGTAGTGGCGGTGGTTCTCACTGTCTGTCGCTCTGCGCAGAGAGCTGGTTGGAGCACCAGTTCTTTGCTGGCATCAGGACATCTCAGGGCTGTTCTCCTGGGTGTGGGGCCGGACCCCTGGCACATGCGTGCTCAGCAGGCAGATGAAATGTCCAGGACCCCTGCTCACTCTCGTTTCTCATACAGTGTCTTCCGGCAGGCGTGGGGCCCCCGGGAGGGGCACCGAGGACGTGAGGGGGTCCCTTGGGTCTGACAAGCTGGCTGTAGATGGCATGACGTCACTTCTGCCCCACCCAGGGCTGGCTCCTGTGGGAGAGCGTGGGGAGCCCCGTGTTGGCCAGACCACCTCTGCTCCCCAGTTAATAGCTCACTCTTCACTGAGCAGATTTCTGACTCCAGAGGTATTTCTGGGTGTTCCAATGACTGCCTCATCACTGAGTAACTGGGCTTAACACAAAACACAGCTCTGTGGCCCCGCAAAGTGCTTCTTTCTTGGCTCTCCAGGCCATAGATCATGCTGGGACTTCCATCTCCTTTTAGCAGAAAGATTAATGTTTGATCTAAGTGCACCCCTTGACCCCAGGGAGGGCAGTGGAGCCCTGTCTGAGTGAGTGTGGCTCAGGCCTTTGGGGCAAACCCGCTCATCCTGGTGTGAAAGTGGCAGGAGGCCGTTGGTCCCACGGAGACTCCCTACGGGCCTGCCCTCGGGTCCAACCCAGACACAAACACCATGCAGAGAGAGAAATACTCCCCATCTCCAGAGGAGATGCCCTGGTCCCCTGGCTTGTGAGCCAAATCTTCAAATGCAAAATCTCTTGCAGGGTGAAAATACTGAAGCGTCTTGTCCAAAGCCCCGTTTGTAACACACAGTGCCACACAGCAGGCGGGATGCACGGGGTCCTGGTGCTGCCCGGATCGGCCCTGTGTGGGGACCCGCCGGGTGGCATGATGTCTTCTGCATGTGTCCTGGGCACGGATGCTGTTCCCAGGCCCCTGCCTGCCTTCCAGCAGCTCTACCTCATTCACAGGCTCTACCACCAGCAACCTCGAGGTCTTTAGACACAGGAGGCTTCAGTGTCTGGAACTTGGCTTCATTAGGGTTTCTGATTATTGGTGCCCTGGATTTCCATTTCCAATGTTTGACATATTTGGGAAAACATTCCATGGAATGTGATGCGGTGAGCAGAGTCATTGGTGGAAACACAAGCAAGGCTGGCCCTCCGTGGCACTGGGCAAGCTTCTGGGGGTCACAGGGAGCCGGGGGATGGGTTGCTGGGGTCGGAGATGGCCCGGAGTGTGTTCTCTGCTCCCTGAGTGGGTGTTGCAGGCAGGGGAAGAACCATTCAGTTAACTAGTGACCCTAGGAGCCCACCGTACAGCCCCGAAGAAAGCCAGGAAATCAGCTCTCCTGTTTGGGTTATGGACGTCCGGTGACGGCAGGCTGTCCTAAGACACCTGCTACCCGCCGGAGTGTTCATTCCCCTGTTCAGTCCACACTATCCCTGAGGAATGGCGCCTGAGTCAGAAGGGACCTGGCCCGGACAAGACGGAGAAAAAGGGAAGTGAGGGTTGTCCCTGATGGTGGGGGAGCGGGGTGGCGGGGGGCCTCAGGGCTGGTGTCTCAGGCGGCCGCATCAACTCGCCATTTCAGAGACTGGCCAGCCAGGCATGGCATGGTTGGTCAGGGCTCTGTCGGGATATCCGACGCCAAAACACATCCCAGCCCCTTGTTCCTGATGAAAGGCCTGAGGCCACGAATAATTCCTGGAGACTGATGAGCTTCACTGGAGAGAATCTGATTGGATTTTCGGGAGCTCCAGGAAGAAAAAGAGCATGTTAGTGAGAGAGTGGTGGACGGCAGGTGGGCAGTGAGGGGGTGCGGGACAGCGAGGGAAAGTCAGACTCCGTCGGGAGACCACATGATGGAACATTGCGGCTCACTGCTACACAGGCGACTCGGAGCTGGAAACCTACCTCTTCCCTGGCGCCAGCCCTCAGCTCATGAAGTTAAAGGGCTGTGACTGTGGGGACATTAAGGCGAGACCTCTGAGGGCCTCACCATCCATCACTGAGTCTGGGAGTGTTCCTTTCTGCTTCACAATGCCTCTGCTTCTTATTTCTCTCAGGTGGCATTATTCGTTTCCCTGGGGTCCTTGCTTTAAGGTGAAGTGTTTATGGTTTTGTCAATAGTGGGTACCTAAGACAACAGACCCCAAGAGAGAAGGGCCCCCAGGTATGGAGCAGCCACTCACTTCCTGTTCTCCAGGCTTCTCTTTCAGACTAATTGCCACCACTGGAACAGCAGTGCCCGCCAGGCAAGGTGGCAGCGAGAATGGCAGCCACGGAGTGGCTTACGGTTTAGCTGGTGTTCTGGGGATTTCTGTCTGCTCTCCATAACAGAGACAGCTCACAGAATCCGCTTCTCCCAACCTCCCGTCCATGCCTTTTGGGCCTGGAGTACACTCTCTGGTTCAGTCTGGGTGCTGGGACTGAGTCCTTGGGTCACCTGGGAGTCTGCAGAATACGGGGCCCAGGCTCCAGAGATGTCCCCCCACTCCACGCACCAGTTAGACCACAACAACATGCTGACAGAGACATGCCATCTGGGGAAAAGGAGCAGGGCCCACAGAGAGTTTCCAGTCAAGTGGAAATATGGAATCTTCTAGAAATTTAAATCACATCTCCATTATGTTAGAGAAATATTATTTTAAATGACATGTGTCTTGGTGATCACAGATTTGTGATAAAGCTTGAAATCAGATAACGTGATGCCGCCAGTTTTATTTTTGTTTTTCAACATTTCCTTAGCAATTCGGGGTCTCTTCTGATTCCATAGAAATTTTAGGATTATTTGCTCCAGCTCTTTGAAAAATACCGGTGGAATTTTGATAGGAATGGCATTAAAAGTATAGATTGCTCTAGGCAGTATAGACATTTTAACAATGTTTATTCTTCTGATCCAAGAGCATGGAAGGGTCTTCCATCTTTTTGTGTCTTCTTCAATTTCTTTTATGAGTGTTCTGTAGTTCCTCGAGTACAGATCCTTTAGCTCTTTGGTTAGGTTTATTCCCAGGTATCTTATGGTTCTTGGTGCTATGGTAAATGGAATCTATTCTCTAATTTCTCTTTTGGTATTTTCATTGTTAGTGTATAAGAAAGCCACTGATTTTGATGAAGTCCCAAAAGTTCATTTTCGCTTTTGTTTCCTTTGCCTTTGGAGACATATCTTGAAAGAAGTTGCTGTGACTGATATCGAAGAGATTACTGCCTATGTTCTCCTCTAGGATTCTGATGGATTCTTGTCTCACGTTGAGGTCTTTTATCCATTTTGAGTTTATCTTTGTGTATGGTGTAAGAGAATGGTCGAGTTTCATTCTTCTACCCCAAAGATACAGATGTAGTGAAAAGAAGGGCCATATGTACCCCAACGTTTATAGCAGCAATGGCCATGGTCGCCAAACTGTGGAAAGAACCAAGATGCTGTTCAACAGACGAATGGATAAGGAAGATGCGGTCCAAATACACTATGGAGTATTATGCCTCCATTAGAAAGGATGAATACCCAACTTTTGTAGCAACATGGATGGGACTGGAAGAGATGATGCTGAGTGAAATAAGTCAAGTGGAGAGAGTCAATTATCATATGGTTTCACTTATTTGTGGAGCATAACAAATAGCATGGAGGACAAGGGGAGATGGAGAGGAGAAGGGAGTTGAAGGAAATTGGAAGGGGAGGTGAACCATGAGAGACTATGGACTCTGAAAAACAATCTGAGGGTTATGAAGGGGTGGGGAGTGGGAGGTTGGGGGAACCAGGTGGTGGGTATTAGAGAGGGCACGGATTGCATGGAGCACTAGGTGTGGTGAAAAAACAAGGAATACTGGTAAGCTGAAAAAAATTTAAATAAATTTAAAAAAAGAAAGAAAGCCATGGCTTTCTGTACATTGACTTTCTATCCTGCCATGTTGCTGAATTGTTGTATGAGTTTTAGTAGTTTGGGGGTGGAGTCTTTTTCCATATAAAGAATCATGTCATCTGTGAAGAGAGAGAGTTTGACTTCTTCTTTGCCAATTTGGATACCTTTTATTTCTCTTTGTTGTCTGATTGCTGTTTCTAGGACTGCTAATACTATGTTGAACAAGAGTGGTGAGAGCGGGCATCCTTTTCGTGTTCCTGATTTCAACGGGTAGTCTGTGAGCTTCTTCCCATTGGGGATGATTTTTGCTGTGGGTCTTTCATAGATAGATTTTATGAAGTTGAGGAATGTTCCCTCTATCCCTATACTTTGAAGCGTTTTAATCAGGAACGGATGCTGGATTTTGTCAAATGCTTTTTCTGCATCAATGGATAGGACCAAGACAACATGGTACTGGCATAAAAACAGACACATAGACCAGAGGAACAGAGTAGAGAGCCCAGATATGGACCTTCAACTCTATGGTCTAATAATCTTTGACAAAGCAGGAAAAAATATACAGTGGAAAAAAGACAGTCTCTTCAATAAATGGTGCTGGGAAAACTGGACAGCTATATGTAGAAGAATGAAACTCAACCACTCTCTTACACCGTACACAAAGATAAACTCAAAATGGATAAAAGACCTCAACGTGAGACAGGAATCCATCAGAATCCTAGAGGAGAACATAGGCAGTAATCTCTTTGATATCAGCCACAGCAACTTCTTTCAAGATATGTCTCCAAAGGCAAATGAAACAAAAGTGAAAATGAACTTTTGGGACTTCATCAAGATCAAAAGCTTCTGCACAGCAAAGGAAACAGTCAACAAAGCAAAGAGGCAACCCACGGAATGGGAGAAGATATTTGCAAATGACAGTACAGTTAAAAGGTTGATATCCAGGATCTATAAAGAACTTCTCAGACTCAACACACACAAAACAGATAATCATATCAAAAAATGGGCAGAAGACATGAACAGACACTTCTCCAATGAGGACATACAAATGGCTATCAGACACATGAAAAAATGTTCATCATCACTAGCCATTAGGGAGATTCGAATTAAAACCATATTGAAATACCACCGTATACCACTTAGAATGGCCAAAATTAGCAAGACAGGAAACAACGTGTGTTGGAGAGGATGTGGAGAAAGGGGAACCCTCTTACACTGTTGGTGGAATGCAAGTTGGTGCAGTCACTTTGGAGAACAGTGTGGAGATTCCTCAGGAAATTAAAAATAGAGCTTCCCTATGAACCTGCAATTGCACGATTGGGTATTTACCCCAAAGATCCAGATGTAGTGAAAAAAAGGGCCATATGTACCCCAATGTTCATATCAGCAATGGCCACGGTCACCAAACTGGAAAGAACCAAGATGCCCTTCAATAGACGAATGATAACAAAGATGTGGTCCATATACACTATGGAGTATGATGCCTCCATCAGAAGGGATGAATACCCAACTTCTGTAGCAACATGGACGGGACTGGAAGAGATGATGCTGAGTGAAATAAGTCAAGCGGAGAGAGTCAATTATCATATGGTTTCACTTATTTGTGGAGCATAACAAATAGCATGGAGGACATGGGGAGATGGAGAGGAGAAGGGAGTTGAGGGAAATTGGAAGGGGAGATGAACCATGAGAGACTATGGACTCTGGAAAAACAATCTGAGGGTTTTGAAGGGGCGGGGGTGGGAGGTTGGGGGAGGCAGGTGGTGGGTATTAGGGAGGGCACGGATTGCATGGAGCACTGGGTGTGGTACAAAAATAATGAATACTGCTACGTTGAAAAGAAATTAAAAAATGCAAATAAAAAACTAAATGACATGTGTCAGTAGCCATTCAAAGTTCCTCTTTGTGACGGCAATTGAATAAGCTGAAAATACGTTCAATACCTATGCTTTTTTATACTCTCTGAGGGGCATTTTGTTTTTTGGAATTATTACCCACACAATTCACAATATTGTTTTGTAGTACATCTCCCACAACTCCACTTGGTATCATAGTTTGATATTTCCCACTCAGCTGGCTTTGATATGGCCAATGGTAGTGTGTGTGTGTATGCGTGTGTGTGGGCACACGCACTATTCTGTGTAGCATGGGTTTGGCTGCCTGGGCCCCGCACTCAAGCTTCTGTCCCTGTGGAAAGCGCTGGATATTTGGTACAAAGCAGAATGATAGGGACGTCGAGGATAAGATGGCTGCGTCTTAAGGGAGTGAATGAACGTTCAAAAAAAGAAGAGATTTCAGTGGAGGTCAGCATATGAGGTAGGTGATGAGTAGATGAATTTTATGTAATATTTACTCAGAATGGAGGATTTACTTTTGTTTGTCTTGTTGTGAGTAGATTGTTTTAGAGCAGTTGGAGGTTCCCAGAGAGGTTATGCGGGAGGCACAGAAACTTCCCCTCACCCCTTCCCTCCCACGCAGTCTCCGTTCCCTACCACAGCCTGTGTGAGTGTGGGGCATTTGCTAGAGTTGATGAACCAACGCTGCTGATCTAATTTTGATAAGGCACTGGCTGGGGCCCAGAGAGCTCTTGGCGGGGAATCTGTCCAGGGACCCGAGCCGGGCCCACCAGCCCTTCCAGCGTCTGGGCAGCCCGCAGCCCATCTTGCTCACGTGGCTTTCCTCAGACGGACGAACCCTTATTCTAAATCGAACCTCGCCGGGCTCATCCCCCGTGTAGAATCACCCCTAGCTCCGAGCTGTAAGGGGAGGCTTCCTTTTTCCTAACCCCGTCCCCTGCAACAGGCGTTTTGTGGAACTGGAACCCTGCACTGTCGAGGCAGCTGTAGGTTAGCAGGAAAGAATACAAATGATTTCATGAATGTATTTAGGGGGTCTTGTTTTTACAAAAGCGGTAGCTTGAAATGGGGTCCGTTGCACTCCACAGAATTGCTGGATATTCACAATCTTGTAGGTCCCACGACCTCAGATTCCCCAAAACACATTTTTCTTTGTTTGAGCACCTTTCACACAAGGGCAGGGACGGCTGGAGAAACGTCAGCACGGAGGACACCTCACTGGTTTGCCAATCGCTTGCTTTGATTTTCATTTCCTTGGGTTCAATTTCAGTGCATGTGTGTGAGTGAGAACTTTCCGGGCCGTCTGTGAGGGTGGGGGGAAGAAGAGTTCCTTGCCAGGGACGGAAAGCAGACGTGTGAGCCCTGGGGGCTGTGCGAAGTGGACTGGACCAGCCCTGGTGGCGCCCTCTCTGCTCCACCCTCTCGGCCTGGCCACGTTGACCAGAGTCCGGCTGCTCCGGCTGGCCTGCGTTCTCATGCTGCAGTTGGCGGGTGGGAGTCTAAATCATCTGCAAGCACTTCTCCATCTCAACAATAACAATTCTGCACGCAGAACAATAGTTCACAGCGTACAAGAAATGCATTTTTTTGGTAACGAATTAAAGTCAGCTCAATGTTCATTGAATTTAGTTCAACGTTAAATCCATCTGTCTGTTCAGAAAATCATTGCATGTCCCTTAATACCAAAACCTTCCCGGTTGCCTCAGCAGGCAACCCTCCTGCATAATCTTCAGGGAACTTGAGCACCGTCCGTCTGGGGCCAGGACATGGGAACGGATGCTCTTGGCGCACCAGCTACTGTTCATCTCTTTTTTTTTTTTTTTTTTAAATTTTTTATTTTTGATAAACATATATTTTTATCCCCAGGGGTACAGGTCTGTGAATCACCAGGTTTACACATTTCACAGCACTCACCAAATCACATACCCTCCCCAATGTCCATAATCCCACCCCCTTCTCCCAAACCCCCTGCCCCCGGCAACCCTCAGTTTGTTTTGTGAGATTAAGAGTCACTTATGGTTTGTCTCCCTCCCAATCCCATCTTGTTTCATTTATTCTTCTTCTACCCACTTAAGCCTCCATGTTGTATCACCACTTCCTCATATCAGGGAGATCATATGATAGTTGTCTTTCTCTGCTTGACTTATTTCGCTAAGCATGATACACTCTAGTTCCATCCACGTTGTTGCAAATGGCAAGATTTCATTTCTTTTGATGGCTGCATAGTATTCCATTGTGTATATATACCACATCTTCTTGATCCATTCATCTGTTGATGGACATCTAGGTTCTTTCCATAGTTTGGCTATTGTGGACATTGCTGCTATAAACATTCGGGTGCATGTGCCCCTTTGGATCACTACGTTTGTATCTTTAGGGTAAATACCCAATAGTGCAATTGCTGGGTCATAGGGCAGTTCTATTTTCAACATTTTGAGGAACCTCCATGCTGTTTTCCAGAGTGGCTGCACCAGCTTGCATTCCCACCAACAGTGTAGGAGGGTTCCCCTTTCTCCGCATCCTCGCCAGCATCTGTCATTTCCTGACTTGTTGATTTTAGCCATTCTGACTGGTGTGAGGTGATATCTCATTGTGGTTTTGATTTGTATTTCCCTGATGCCGAGTGATATGGAACACTTTTTCATGTGTCTGTTCGCCATCTGGATGTCTTCTTTGCAGAAATGTCTGTTCATGTCCTCTGCCCATTTCTTGATTGGGTTATTTATTCTTTGGGTGTTGAGTTTGCTAAGTTCTTTATAGATTCTGGACACTAGTCCTTTATCTGATATGTCGTTTGCAAATATCTTCTCCCATTCTGTCAGTTGTCTTTTGATTTTGTTAACTGTTTCCTTTGCTGTGCAAAAGCTTTTGATCTTGATGAAATCCCAGTAGTTCATTTTTTCCCTTGCTTCCCTTGCCTTTTGCGTTGTTCCTAGGAAGATGTTGCTGCGGCAGAGGTCGAAGAGGTTGCTGCCCGTGTTCTCCTCAAGGATTTTGATGGATTCCTTTCGTACATTGAGGTCCTTCATCCATTTTGAGTCTATTTTTGTGTGTGGTGTAAGGAAATGGTCCAATTTCATTTTTCTGCATGTGGCTGTCCAATTTTCCCAGCACCATTTATTGAAAAGGCTGTCTTTTTTCCATTGGACATTCTTTCCTGCTTTGTCGAAGATTAGTTGACCATAGATTTGAGGGTCTATTTCTGGGCTCTCTATTCTGTTCCATTGATCTATGTGTCTGTTTTTGTGCCAGTACCATGCTGTCTTGATGATGACAGCTTTGTAATAGAGCCTGAAGTCCGGAATTGTGATGCCACCAACGTTGGCTTTCTTTTTCAATATCCCTTTGGCTATTCGAGGTCTTTTCTGGTTCCATATAAATTTTAGTATTATTTGTTCCATTTCTTTGAAAAAGATGGATGGTACTTTGATAGGAATTGCATTAAATGTGTAGATTGCTTTAGGTAGCATAGACATTTTCACAATATTTATTCTTCCAATCCAGGAGCATGGAACATTTTTCCATTTCTTTGTGTCTTCCTCAATTTCTTTCATGAGTACTTTATAGTTTTCTGAGTATAGATTCTGTGTCTCTTTGGTTAGGTTTATTCCTAGGTATCTTATGGTTTTGGATGCAATTGTAAATAGGATTGACTCCTTAATATCTCTTTCTTCTGTCTTGCTGTTGGTGTAGAGAAATGCAACTGATTTCTGTGCATTGATTTTATATCCTGACACTTTACTGAATTCCTGTATAAGTTCTAGCAGTTTTGGAGTGGAGTCTTTTGGGTTTTCCACATATAGTATCATATCATCTGCGAAGAGTGATAATTTGACTTCTTCTTTGCCGATTTGGATGCCTTTAATTTCCTTTTGTTGTCTGATTGCTGAGGCTAGGACCTCTAGTACGATGTTGAATAGCAGTGGTGATAATGGACATCCCTGCCGTGTTCCTGACCTTAGCGGAAAAGCTTTCAGTTTTTCTCCATTGAGAATGATATTTGCGGTGGGTTTTTCATAGATGGCTTTGATGATATTGAGGTATGTGCCCTCTATCCCTACACTTTGAAGAGTTTTGATCAGGAAGGGATGTTGTACTTTGTCAAATGCTTTTTCAGCATCTATTGAGAGTATCATATGGTTCTTGTTCTTTCTTTTATTGATGTGTTGTATCACATTGACTGATTTGTGGATGTTGAACCAACCTTGCAGCCCTGGAATAAATCCCACTTGGTCGTGGTGAATAATCCTTTTAATGTACTGTTGAATCCTATTGGCTAGTATTTTGGTGAGAATTTTCGCATCTGTGTTCATCAAGGATATCGGTCTATAGCTCTCTTTTTTGGTGGGATCCTTGTCTGGTTTTGGGATCAAGGTGATGCTGGCCTCATAAAATGAGTTTGGAAGTTTTCCTTCCATTTCTATTTTTTGGAACAGTTTCAGGAGAATAGGAATTAGTTCTTCTTTAAATGTTTGGTAGAATTCCCCCGGGAAGCCGTCTGGCCCTGGGCTTTTGTTTGTTTGGAGATTTTTAATGACTGTTTCAATCTCCTTACTGGTTATGGGTCTGTTCAGGCTTTCTATTTCTTCCTGGCTCAGTTGTGGTAGTTTATATGTTTCTAGGAATGCATCCATTTCTTCCAGATTGTCAAATTTATTGCCGTAGAGTTGCTCATAGTATGTTCTTATAATAGTTTGTATTTCTTTGGTGTTAGTTGTGATCTCTCCTCTTTCATTCATGATTTTATTTATTTGGGTCCTTTCTCTTTTCTTTTTGATAAGTCGGGCCAGAGGTTTATCAATTTTATTAATTCTTTCAAAGAACCAGCTCCTACTTTCGTTGATTTGTTCTATTGTTTTTTTGGTTTCTATTTCATTGATTTCTGCTCTGATCTTTATGATTTCTCTTCTCCTGCTGGGCTTAGGGTTTCTTTCTTGTTCTTTCTCCAGCTCCTTTAGGTGTAGGGTTAGGTTGTGTACCTGAGATCTTTCTTGTTTCTTGAGAAAGGCTTGTAGCACTATATATTTTCCTCTCAGGACTGCCTTTGTTGTGTCCCACAGATTTTGAACCGTTGTATTTTCATTATCATTTGTTTCCATGATTTTTTTCAATTCTTCTTTAATTTCCCGGTTGACCCATTCATTCTTTAGAAGGATACTGTTTAGTCTCCATGTATTTGGGTTCTTTCCAAACTTCCTTTTGTGGTTGAGTTCTAGCTTTAGAGCATTGTGGTCTGAAAATATGCAGGGAATGATCCCAATCTTTTGATACCGGTTGAGTCCTGATTTAGGACCGAGGATGTGATCTATTCTGGAGAATGTTCCATGTGCACTAGAGAAGAATGTGTATTCTGTTGCTTTGGGATGAAATATTCTGAATATATCTGTGATGTCCATCTGGTCCAGTGTGTCGTTTAAGGCCTTTATTTCCTTGCTGATCTTTTGCTTGGATGACCTGTCCATTTCAGTGAGGGGAGTGTTAAAGTCACCTACTATTATTGTATTATTGTTGATGTGTTTCTTTGATTTTGTTATTAATTGGTTTATATAGTTGGCTGCTCCCACATTGGGGGCATAGATATTTAAAATTGTTAAATCTTCTTGTTGGACAGACCCTTTGAGTATGATATAGTGTCCTTCCTCATCTCTTATTATAGTCTTTGGCTTAAAATCTAATTGATCTGATATAAGGATTGCCACTCCTGCTTTCTTCTGATGTCCATTAGCATGGTAAATTCTTTTCCACCCCCTCACTTTAAATCTGGAGGTGTCTTCGGGCTTAAAATGTGTTTCTTGGAGGCAACATATAGATGGGTTTTGTTTTTTTATCCATTCTGATACCCTGTGTCTTTTGACAGGGGCATTTAGCCCATTCACATTCAGGGTAACTATTGAGAGATATGAATTTAGTGCCATTGTATTGCCTGTAAGGTGACTGTTACTGTATATGGTCTCTGTTCCTTTCTGATCTACCACTTGTAGGCTCTCTCTTTGCTTAGAGGACCCCTTTCAATATTTCCTGTAGAGCTGGTTTGGTATTTGCAAATTCTTTCAGTTTTTGTTTGTCCTGGAAGCTTTTAATCTCTCCTTCTATTTTCAATGATAGCCTAGCTGGATATAGTATTCTGGGCTGCATGTTTTTCTCATTTAGTGCTCTGAAAATATCATGCCAGCTCTTTCTGGCCTGCCAGGTCTCTGTGGATAAGTCAGCTGCCAATCTAATATTTTTACCATTGTATGTTACAGACTTCTTTTCCCGGGCTGCTTTCAGGATTTTCTCTTTGTCATTGAGACTTGTAAATTTTACTATTAGGTGACGGGGTGTGGGCCTATTCTTATTGATTTTGAGGGGCATTCTCTGAACCTCCTGTATTTTGATGCTCGTTCCCTTTGTCATATTGGGGAAATTCTCCCCAATAATTCTCTCCAGTATACCTTCTGCTCCCCTCTCACTTTCTTCTTCTTCTGGAATCCCAATTATTCTAATGTTGTTTCATCTTATGGTGTCACTTATCTCTCGAATTCTCCCCTCGTGGTCCAGTAGCTGTTTGTCCCTCTTTTGCTCAGCTTCTTTTTTCTCTGTCATTTGGTCTTCTATATCACTAATTCTTTCTTCTGCCTCATTTATACTAGCAGTTAGAGCCTCCATTTTTGATTGCACCTCATTAATAGCTTTTTTGATTTCACCTTGGTTAGATTTTAGTTCTTTTATTTCTCCAGAAAGGGCTTTTATATCTCTCGATAGGGTTTCTCTAATATCTTCCATGCCTTTTTCGAGCCCGGCTAGAACCTTGAGAATTGTCATTCTGAACTCTAGATCTGACATATTACCGATGTCTGTATTGATTAGGTCCCTAGCCTTCGGTACTGCCTCTTGTTCTTTTTTTTGTGTTGAATTTTTACGTCTTGTCATTTTGTCCAGATAAGACTAAATGAAGGGGCAAGTAAGATACTAAAAGGGTGGCAACAACCCCAGGAAAATATGCTTTAACCAAATTAGAAGAGATCCAAAATCGTGAGTGGGGAGAAAGGGGATAAAAAGAGGTTCAAAAAGGAAGAAAGAAAAAAAAAAACAAAAAGAAAAGAAAAAAAAAGGAAAAGAAAAGAAAAAAAAAAGAAAAGAAAAGAATTTTTTAAAAAAGAATACACCTAAGAAAAATGTAAAAAAGAAAAAATATATATATTAGATAAACTAGTATAAAATCGTTAAAAAAGAAAAAGGTAACAGTTAAAAAAAAAATTTTACCCGAAGGCGAGAAAAAAAAAATGAAAAAGAAAAAATTAAATTAACTGCAAGACTAAAAAAAATCACAGGAAAAAAGCCATGAGTTTCGTGCTTGGCTTTCTCCTCCTCTGGAATTCTGCTGCTCTCCTTGGTATTGAAACCGCACTCCTTGGTAGGTGAACTTGGTCTTGGCTGGATTTCTTGTTGATCTTCTGGGGGAGGGGCCTGTTGTAGTGATTCTCAAGTGTCTTTGCCCCAGGCGGAATTACACCGCCCTTACCTGGGGCCGGGGTGAGTAATCCGCTCGGGTTTGCTTTCAGGAGCTTTTGTTCCCTGAGCGCTTTCCGTAGAGTTCCAGAGGACGGGAATACTAATGGCGGCCTCCTGGTCTCCGGCCCGGAGGAGCCGAGAGCCCAGGGCTGCACTCCTCAGTGCGCGCTCAGAGAACCGCGCCCAGTTACTCCCGTCTGCCTGACCTCCGGCCGCGCTCCGAGCTCACCGAGCCTGCGACTGGTTCAAGGTAACACGGAGCTGCACGCTTACTGTCGGCTCTGTCTCTGTAGCCGGCTTTCCCGTTCCAATACCCGCAAGCTCTGCGACACTCAGACACCCCCGATCCTTCTGTGACCCTGCGGGACCTGAGGCCACGCTGACCCCGCGTGGGCTTCGCCCCGGTTTAGCCTCTGGAGCGATGTCCCTCAGCGGAACAGACTTTTAAAAGTCCTGATTTTGTGCACGGTTGCTCCGCTGCTTGCCGGGAGCCGGCCCCTCCCCCCGGGGTCTATCTTCCCGTCGCTTTGGATTCACTTCTCCGCCGGTCCTACCTTTCAGAAAGTGGTTGTTTTTCTGTTTCCAGAATTGCTGTTTTTCTTCTCTTCGATCTGCCGATGGATTTTCAGGTGTTTGCAATCTTTAGATAAGCTATCTAGCTGATCTCCGGCTAGCTGAAGCAGTCTCAGCTTGCTACTTCTCCGCCATCTTTCTACTGTTCATCTCTTGAAGACGCCATGACAGGGAGCAATTTCTTATCTCAGTTGCCAACCTCCCAATTGGGGAATTTATAAGCTAATGTTTTTTCTGCCTTTTCCTCGAGGAATAAAAAAGAGAATTAGATTTATGTCCTGGGCTCCTTAACTGCCTCTGTTTTTAAACGCTGGAGAGGATATGGAAAAAGGGGAACCTCTTACACTGTTGGTGGGAATGAAGCTGATGCAGCCACTCTGGAAAACACTGTGGACGGTCCTCAAAAAGTTGAAAATAGAGCTACCCTACGACCCAGCAATTGCACTCCTGGGTATTTACCCCAAAGATGCAGATGTAATGAAAAGAAGGGGCACATGCGCCCCAATGTTCATAGCAGCAATGACCACAGTCGCCAAACTGTGGAAGATGCTGAGATGCCCTTCAACGGACGAACGGATAAAGAAGATGTGACTCACATCTACAATGGAGTATTTCTCAGCCATCAGAAAGAACGGACACCCGCCATGTGCATCGACATGGGTGGACCTGGAAGGGATGATGTTATGTGAAATAAATCAAACAGAGAAAGACAATTTTCATGTTTCCACTTATACGTGGGACGTAAGGAATAGCATGGAGCACATTCGGAGAAGGAAGAGAAAGACGAAGCCGGGAAAATCAGAGGAGGAGACGAACCATGAGAGACTGTGGACTCTGCGAAACATACTGAGGGTTTCGGTGGCAGGAGGATGGGTCAGCCCAGTGATAAGTACTAAGGAAGCGTGTGTTGCAGCGAGCACTGGGTGTTATACGCAAACAATGAATCATGGAACACGACAGTGAAAAAGAAAATTAAACAAATTATTTTTTCTCTTCTCAGCTCCTTAATCAGCATGTCTCGACACTGAATGCATGTTAGTACTAGATGGAGAGCTTTGAAAATACCAACGACACTATCTGGGACCAGGCCAACTCAGCCAGGGTCTCAGGGGGAGGGGGCTGGGCCTTTCCTCTCCTGGGCAGGGAGTGGCTGTTCCTGGTTTTCGTATTTGCGAGCCCCACTGGGGTTCTTACGGGGAGCTCAGCTTGGGGCCCGCTGCTCACGTAATCATGCTTTCTCGAAGCGCCACACGTCTCCCCCCACAGCTCCTGCTCTTGTAATTGACTGTCTAAGGTATGATTCTCAAAGTGTGGTGGTCTGACAAGCGGCAACAATGTTGTCTGGGAAGCAGATGTCAGTTCCTGGGCCCTGTCCCAGCTCTGCCGGCTCAGGGACTCTCAGGGTGTGGACCCAGCAATCTCATCCCGCACCCAGGGGAGGCCGGTGTGCGCTGAAGCCAGAGAGCACCTGTGTGAGGCGCCCACTCTCCCCTCTCCATGAGCAATTCCAATTTTCCAGCTTTGGCTTTGGCTTCCTTCTTCTGGTGGCGGGTGTCCACCGGATGTCCCAGCGGTGCCTCGTGGTCGTGTTGAATATGAAGCCCAGGTCTTCCCTCCTTGTCTCTTCCTATATTCCTCACCAGGATTCTGACCTCCAGGCTCAGTATCTGGGTTTTCTCAGCTTTACCTTGCTCCTTTTCCCGGCAACCAAATTGTCCCCAATTCCATCGGCTGCTTCTTCACTATTGCTAGGAGGCCTGGCTTTCCTGGGATCATCACAGCCACTCTCTCCAAGGGACACAGACTCCGCCGTGCCTCGCTTCCCCCACTGTCATCGTCTTTGCTGCCGCTCTTGGGAGAACCTCCCTGATTTCAAACCCCTCCGCCCTCACTGAATACCAGAAACAAACATATCCATCAAAATCGGTGCCAGATGCAACCCCTCCCCTGTCCGTCGGGCTGCATCATGGCCATCCCCAGTGGGTTCCTCTCCTGTGCCCCATGTCAGACAGTGGCAGCTGGGAGCGTGAACCGTCTCCTGGCCTCCTGCCTCCGCCTCCCGTGTCACCCGTGTCACCCTGCTGCTTCTGCTGACGTTGCTTCTCTCTCTGACCACACAGACCCTACCTCCTGCCGTCCTTCAGGCTCAGCTAAACTGTGTTTCCCACCTACAAGCACTGGCACCCTTTTTGCCCTTTTTAATGCTTAGCATTTTCTTTGCGGCGTTTGTAACGATTGACATCGTAATACGCGTTCTACTTTGTACAACAAACAGAAGATACACTCAGACAATGCCCCCGCCCCCGCTCTCTCGTCACCTGAGCGTCACAGATGGATTAAGAATCGGGTAATTTCTTTTTTTCCAGTTAGCTTTCCTCTCACCTCCTTAGCCACCTGCTTGTCTGTCTGCTGCACATCTCTGTACCTTACTGCAACCTCTCCAAACACATCCCTCTCAATTTCTCGAATTTTGGTAATGATATTCCTACTCTCATGGACCCAACTTGAATCCCTGGAGAGCTGTTCACTCTTCTCTTCACCTCATATCATCTGCTTCGCCACGTTGATTCTTCCAGTTTATTCTCTGTGGAACCCTTGTTTCTCCAGTCCTTATGCCCAAGGTCCAGTAGATTGCCGCGTCAGTCCATGCCTGTCAGATGTGTGGCAAACACAGGCTGGGGCAGCAGGTATTTCAGTAAGGGATGCCCGTGTCTCGTAAGAATGCGCACTGACAGCTCGGCACAAGGAGGCCAGTATTCGGGACACCCTAGCACAAGCCAGGCTATCTCAGGCTGTAGAACAGGTCAGCATCACGTCCCACCTGCTGTTGCTACTAGTCTCTGCTCACTCGGCCACCAGTTGTGCTCCCACCAGCTTCCAACTTTACACCTGCCCACATGAGAGCCCAGTGTTGGTCCCCAGGAGACACACACTTAGTTCTCTCCCCACGGAGGCACCTGGCCAGGGAGTTTCTGGAGCTCACAAAGACCCAGCCAAGCAAGGATGGGGAGCTAGCTCTGAGTCTCCACTCCAGCAGAAGTCTGCTTGTTCCCTCCAAGACTCTCTTTTGTTTTAAGGTGCAAAAGGAATGTACAACACTTCACTAATTTTGCTCAGCAAATCCTCAGTCTGTCTGTTTTCCTGTAAATTGTTAACAGTCTCCTTTATACTTTGGAGGTGAGTGAGTTCAGGGTCTCCGAACGGTTTTGGGCTATCACATATACAGCACGCACGGTTCACCATCCATCTTCAGGATGTAGCATACCTGAGATCTTTCTTAGCTCTGTGGGCTCAGCTGAGACCAAAAGAAAATGTTATTTAACATCTGGCTCCTCAGTTGTAGCAAAATGTGTATTTGCTACACCACAGAGAAACAAGTTCAACACAGATCAAAGCTCACTGCTGAGGAGTCCAGTCTTTCTTCCACTCAGCCGCATCTCCCCACCGAGTGCCTGCATCCAGAGCTAGCATCCACTCTCTCCCCAGCATCTCCCCTTCCACTCTAGCCGCCAGGGGCACCAGTTTCCGGTACATGCGTGTGTGTGTTGGTGCATGTGCACAAGCACTTGTACACTTGGCCAGGCACGTTTTCTCAGATTTTGCAAATTCCCTTGGTTGATATTAAAATTAAAAAGGGGATTTTACCAATTCTGTTTGTAGGGCAATTTTCCTTCCTCTGTTAAGATTTTTGAAATATTTATTATCTGGGAATAGTTTTTCTTCCAATTTATAGCTCCCTGGAGCTTCTATTTTTAATTTATTTTAATTTAAACATCCCAGGACACATGGCTCTTTGCTTTTTCTGTCTGATCACACTGCAGGGCTTAGGAGGGTCCCAGGGGAGCCAGAGGCTGGAAACTTCTTTTCCCAAAACCCCACTTCTTGGTTTTTAGATATCAAATAATAGTTTGTCTCTGGGAAGATTGCCAGCCACTGTGTGTCTGCAGTTCAGGCCTTTGTCAGACTCTGGGACATTCATCAGGCACCTTACCCAACATTTACAACTAGTATGGTTCCAACTGAGTTATGTAAATGTAACCAGTGTGGTTAATATTGAGTGGAACAAAATTCTATATTAAAGTTAATTCAATTTAAATATTCAATGTATTTGTAAATTATAACCATGCTTATCTAATTTGTTCATACTAATAAACAATTTTACAGTGAACCCTTCAGATGTAGACTAGATACAAGAACACAGCTTCTGAACCTGACGGGAAATCGGCTTAGTCTCATCGCAGGCTGGAGGTGTGTCAGGGCCACTGGCATCTTCTTCTTTTGCTAAGAGGCTAACCCAGAATTACATGAGAAATGTGTGCAAAAAGAAAGTATTCATCAGAAGTTTGGCTGATAGACCTCAAACTGTATGCCATTAACATCACTCCTTCTCTTTTACCCAGGAAAATTTCAAGTGCAAAATGGAATCACAACCTGGAAGAATTCAGGGCAAGGACTGTAAAGTCCCACCTGGACCAACTAAGGACAAAGCCAGCTGCCTGCTGCGACCTAAAATCCTTCTGGAGTGAAAGGGACTTAAGTTCCCCGACACATCCATCGCTCTGGTGCCATATGCATAGGCATCCTGGGGGGAGCAAGCCTGCTGGTGGCACGGCTCTTCAGCACTACCCCCCAGAATCTGAGGATACTCCATGAGTCAACAACAACTTTGACTAAGGTAGTATTTAATGCTTTACCAAATGCGGTCCCATACCTGTTATTCCACGTCCATCACGGACCCTGGGATTTGCAT
Source organism: Mustela lutreola (assembly GCF_030435805.1). Lineage (NCBI taxonomy): Eukaryota > Metazoa > Chordata > Mammalia > Carnivora > Mustelidae > Mustela > Mustela lutreola. Next base: position 3,618,595 of record NC_081294.1, on the reverse strand, counting down.
GGGTACAGTGATCCTCTCCCTAAGGCGGGTGTTAAGGCTTCTCCCACGGTAACCATCCCAAACCACCGTTGGGCTGTCCTGAGTGGCTGACTCTGCGGGACCCATGGCTTCTCTGCTAGCTCCGGTTTCCCGTCAGTCACCCTCTAGCCCTCCCCACCCCCCAAACCCCGAAGCCTCCCAGCACCTCTGCACCAGCTCTTTGGGCAACTTCATTACACTGTTATGGATGTGAACAGAACTTAAGCCCCTCTGGTTCCCTCCCCGCAGGTCCTGTTGACATGGGTTACTGATTCTGGTGCTCTTAACGTGCATATCAACTCATTGATTTGAAAGTTTGTTTCTTTCAAAACCAGTTGCAGAATGCATGGATAGCTCATGCAGTGTGATCTTGTCCATTTCTGCCCATATCCATGTGGCCAGGACTTCTTTATATTGTAAAAGTTATTTTCCTTGATACATCAGTTTTGATTTTCAGCAATAAATTGGAAGGGACAGGATTCATATCCATGGCTTATACATCTTCTAGGGCATTTTAAATTATCCCTTAAAGTTGTTCAAGAACTACTGGTGCTTTAGAATTGCCATGTATGTGATAATGTCCCGATGGTTTACACATGGTGATGGAAACATCACTTCAAGTCCTTTGAAGCTCTGTACGGTCACATGAAGCATGAAGTCTATCTGTGTTTGTTTTGGGCTTTTGTGGTTAGTTTACATCTAAAAACCCCAAGCAGATGCACTTCCTTGATGGAACTGTTCTTTATCAAACCAACAAGAGTTGAACACGGAGCAGCGATTGTTAATGCTCGCTTTACTTGTGAGGTCAACACCGGAGTGATGGTGGCGGCTCTGCCCTGGCCATGTGGTGCCACATCCGAACCTCCGATGGAGCTGCTGTCTGCCCACCTGTGCTGACTTCCCCCTTTCCACCCAGCCTCCAGATCCAGTTGTAGCCTCTTGGGCTTTGTGCATACAGCAGCGTCTCTGCAGCATAGCAAGTGGTTACACTCTTTCCCATTTCACTGTGTGTGGAACACCGAGGTGGGTTTCCAATCCCTGGGGAGGACAGGCCTCTGAAACAGCAGTCCTAAAACTTCAGACTTCATTTTGGAAGAGGGAGAATGCCTCTAAGCACAGCACTATGTTTTTAGGCAACAGTTTCTGGGGTTTCCAAAGCAATTCCTCTACGGTGTTCAGGAACTCAGCCTCTGCTGTTGGGTCCACAGATGAGTGACATGTACTGGCTCTTCCACTAACAGCTTAGCCAACTAACAGCTCTACTGGAGCCGTCAAGCTTCTTTGCATTGACTTTGAAGCATACCTAAAAAGTAAAGGAGAGCCTGGTTTGGCACCATCCCCTTGGTGGGTCCTACTCCCAGGTCTTGGTCGGTCCCACTCCCAAGGTCCACACTTTCTGTGGGTCATGATCCCAGGGTCCACCAGCATTAAATTCTATTCTGCATATACTCACCCATGGCTAGTTTCTGGCCATGAATCAAAATGAGTAATTAGAGAAAAAAACAATCTGAATCTTTGATCATATTTGAATCATACTATTTGAATCATAACCAATGAGTATAGCAAGGTAGACCTCAATCTAAATCCGACATTAATTATCTCAGATTCTCAAATATTAGGATTTCCCTATATTTAAATCATGTATAAAGGAAAAAATAAAACAAAGTTAAATATCAATACTATATAGACTTCTCTAAAAATAAATAATTCTTGGCATGGGTTGTCTGAAAAATCATTTCAAGACTATTAACACTGCAGGAAATCAACATCTCACTCATTCTAAGCCACGAACATGGCCTGCGTTCCTTGTTTCAGCTGCGTGGGTTGGTGGGGGTGTACGTAGTTGTAAACAGAAGAGGCACCTGTGGACACGTACTCTGCAAATGTTCTGTATAGGTTTAAAGCGTCCCCTTGAGTCATCCAGCCATGCTCAGCCATGAAGTCTAGAAAGGTCTAGAAGGACACTCTGCACTGGTTTTATAGGACTGATTCCCCTCAATGAAAAGGAAAATGAGAGACTCAGTGGAAAATCTAGTTAAGCAATTGTCAGCCTTTAATTACTTGGTCAGTGAAGAATCTAATGGCCTTCCTTGTCTCCTGTCCCTAGCAATGGACAGAGTTCAAAGCTCTATATTACCTCTACAATTATATATTTTAATGGATTTACATATATTTCAGCTGGCTGGGGTTAGTGGAGGTGTATGTAGTTGCCAACAGAAGAGGCTTCTATGAGCACGTAGCCAGCACTTAAAAATAGATAGATAGAGGGACGCCTGGGTGGCTCAGTTGGTTAAGTGGCTGCCTTCAGCTCAGGTCATGATCCCAGCGTCCTGGGATCCCTGCTTCTCTCCCTGTCTCTTCCTGCCACTCTGTCTGCATGTGCTCGCTCCCTCTGTCTCTGACAAATAAACAAATAAAATCTTTAAAAAAAAAATAGAAAGAGATACAATTTTCTACAAGAGATAAGTAAACTTGCGCAAGCCTTGTAAAGTGGAAGGCCACGAAAAAGCGACAGTTCAGGATAACCAAGAATGAAACTCGCTCACACTGTCATACCATCGATTGGTATTTGGCCCAGTGATGCCCCTTTGTAACGGCTCCTTTATTTTGCAGTAAAAATTAACTTACACATTTTCTGAGCCTGAGGCCTTGTCGGATTACAAGCTCCCTCCCCTCACGCTCTCCCAGTGGTTCCTTCCCCCACAGGCACTGTCTGTCCGTCAGGCAGGAAGCAGGAGGTGCCCAGCCCTGGGAGGCAGTATGAGTCACAGCGGGTGCTCACAGAGGCCAGGAGAGAACAGCATGACTCTGAATAAAATTAAGGAGGGCACAGAGGACAAGGATATTAATTTTGCCCCTGATTGGGGGACACTGGCATGTTTCAATGGCTTAATATCTTCTGGACTTTGTAATTAACATCCCACCTGTTAAAGACTGTGGAGACGGCAGAGCAACCAGGCGAAGGAGGAAACAGTCTTTCTTTCCAGCGCCACGATCACAGGAGGTCGTGGGGAGGGACTCGCCTTCGGGATGGGGCTGGAGGTCAGGTTTCCAAGGGATTTAAGCTAAGGTATTGAAATTTATTTTGAAGACAGTAGGGACATTTCACGTTTCAGAGGAGGGAACTTTGATGAACTGATTTGTGTTTTCAAAGGCAACTCCCAGAAGTTTGGGCATAAATCAAAGGGAAAGTGTCTGGAAGCTTCCTTGTTTTATCTTCCACATTCAAGTCTGTGGTCCAATTCAACTTAATTTATGCCTTGTTGGGAGGTAGAGGCCAAGATTCTTTTTTTTTTTTTTCTATGTAGATACTGGATTTACCAGGTGCTCCCTGTGCAAATGTTCTATTTTTTTTAAAGATTTTATTTATTTATTTGACAGACAGAGATCACAAGTAGGCAGAGAGGCAGGCAGAGAGAGAGGAGGAAGCAGGCTCCCTGCTGAGCAGAGAGTCTGATTCGGGGCTCGATCCCAAGACCCCAGGATCATGACCTGAGCAGAAGGCAGAGGCTTTGACCCACTGAGCCACCCAGGCACCCCACAAAGATTGTATTCCGTATAGATACAGCATTTACCGGGTGCTCCCTGTGCAAATGTTGCATTTCCCCCTGACTTGCAATTGTTTCTTCATTGCTAATTAGGCCACTCTCAACAGTAGGTGGATTCAACAAAGATCCCAACTAGGGGTCTCCCTGCACCCACTCCCTATAACTTCATTTCTGTCCTGTTTTACTTTGGACATAGCCGTGTGACTTATTTTGACTAATTTGGGGTGAGTACTGAGCTGCACAGTACATGTGAATTTCCAAGTGCCCTCCTGCACGATGACAAAGGCTTTCCTTTCGAGCTCTGAATTCACTGTGGTAACATGGAGGGCTCTAGGGAGCTGAGGGACCCATGTCTCAGATTCCAGTCATGCTGACGATCCTCACTGAAGCAGTCATAGACTGGCAAAGCCAGCTGACCCCAGCATGGGGAGTGGCCCGGGATCCAAGGCACTGACCAGCAGCTCCACTGGGATCAGTACATCTTTTCGTTGACCATCGACATGTGAGCAAATAATAAATTGCTTTCCAGCATTGCATGTTAGGATCGTTTGCAAAACCTCCTTTTCAGGTCAGTAGGTAACTGCTACAGAAATTGCTGGGTAGAAGAAGGACTTCCATAACACAAATCTGGAGAGCTTCCTGCCCCCTGGGACTGAGTGGAGGACGAGATTGGAAAAATGAGATGGAGTTTCTTAGGAGGCTGAAATTGTGGTGGCCCATGTCATGGAGTGGTGGGCCAATTTGTAAAACCGTCATGTGTGGAAAGTCAAGCCAGCAAATGTACTGAATAAACATTTGGATTTAAACAATTGTATTTTGAGGCAGAATGTTGAGCATTCAGCTGGCTTCTGTTAGCTCTGTAATGAGCCGAAGCAAGAACAGGGCATTTTATGGGCAGAATTTAGAGGAAATATGGACACACTAGAGTTTTCAGGGTTGAGATGTAGAATTCTCATCTCCAGCATTTCCACTAGAGAAAGGTCTTAACACAGTGCATCTTCTCGGCTGACAGGCTTTACAGACCATAGAAGATGAATCCAAATCTAGAAAAGTAACGGGGATATAACACTATCCATGTATCCCTGAATTCACAGTTCATATTCAAATTGTACTAATTTTCCCAATGATGTTCACCATAGTTACCTTTTTTCTACTGTAGGATCCAATTGAGAACACCGCATTGCACTGGGCTGTCGAAATGGATATTTAGTTCTCTTTAATCCAGAAAATACACTCACTCTTCCTTTGTCCTCTGTGATCTTGACATGAAAAATTCAGCTTAGTTATTTTGTAGCAGTTGGGTTTGTTGCATACTTCCTCAGGACTACATGCAGGTCACGTTTTTGTTGTTGTTGTTTTCGTAAGAGTACTGCCGAAGAAATGCTTCCTCCTCAGAGCACCATGTCTGTAGGCCCATGTTGTCTGTCCCATTATTGGAGATGTTAATTGAGATTACTTGGTTAAGGCTGTGCTAGGGTAACCCGTTGTAAAGCTATTATGCTGTTTGTAATTAACAAATAATGTTGAGTGTATGTACATAGTTATTATTTATTAAACCTCTGCTCATCAGTTTTGCATCCACTGAAGAAGCCTGCTTGAATCTATTACAGCTTTAATGGCATTGCATTTTCTTTATCATGTGTGATGCCATTGGGGCTGTTGGTGACATGTAACCAATCACTTCTAGATAGTTTAAACGGGGGAAAAAAAAAATACTGAAACAGGGTAGAGACACTCAGTGTTGCACAGGACCAGAGAAGCCTCCTTTGAGGTGTTGCAGAGAGGAAAGCTGCCCACGGACACTGCGTGAGTTTCCAGCGGAAGGCCCACTGCCCCCCGCAGACACGCCCTGCTGGGGCTCAGCACAGACACCATGGCTAGACCTGGGGCCCCACTCCCCGTCACTGGATTGGAATCCACAAGGCATCTCTCTACTCTCCAGATTCTCTAGTTCCTCAACTGGAATCCTAACCATGCCTATTCAAATGTGCTGAGTGGTGGAGACAGTGCCTGCCTCCTAGCAGAGGGTGGGTCTGGGAAGTGAGTTCCATTTCCTTCGTGCGGGGGCAGACCCCAGCTCACAGTGGGAGGGAGTTACCAACCCTGGGAAAGGAATGTTCGCAAGTTTGTAATTATTAACTTGAACAGCCATAGACTTTCTTTTCTTTCTCTCTTTTTTCTTTCTTTCTTTCTTTCTTTCTTTCTTTCTTTCTTTCTTTCTTTCTTTCTTTCTTTTTCTTTTCTTTCTCTCTCTCTTTTCTTTCTTTTTCTCCCTTCTTTCCTTCCTCCCTCCCTCCATCCCCCCCCTTCCTTATTCTCTTCTCTCCTTCTCCTTCCTCTTCTTCCCGTGGTGAGGAGTGCATGCTGTCTGTCCTGTGCTGTCTGCTGTAGGGTCCAGCTAGATGGTCCCTATTCCTAGGCTTTCAGACCCCCAGAGTAGCACATTTAAGGGAAGACTGTCACCACAGCAGAATGCTTTGTGTCATCGGGGCAGCTGCGGTACCTGAGGAGACCATTAAGACCTCTTGCTGTGTCAAGGGAACCCTCAGAGGAGGTGCAGTTTGGATGGAAGTTTGAGGGGCACCATGGGGGACATAAGAGAAAGTGTGTGGTGGTGGAGTCCTCACATGAGCGGCTGTCAGGGAGGAGAAACACAGCTTCAGAGCTTCAAAGCCAGTCCTTCTCTTGACTGGCAAATACTGCCAAGTCACGTAACCACCAGAAGCTCTGCTCCCTTGTTTGCAGCACGGGTTAACCACCCCTGCCTCAGTAGAGCTGCTGAGAGCAGTGAAGTAGAGAGGGCCCTTGGCAAGGTGCCTGGGTGAGAGGCGCCCGCTCCAGGCATGGGCTCCATGACAGCTGTGCGCCGGGGGGGGGGGGGCAGCCACGGGCCTCCTTCCTTCTCTCCATTGAGCCAACACACGACCGACTGTGCTTACCTCGCTGAGGTTGTGAGTTCACTGGGGTAATGGCAGGTCCCGGCCTCCTCGCCTTCAGAGATCTGTTGTGAAGCTGTGGGCTTGCCTGCCAGCAGCCCTCATGGGCTTCCCCAGACCAGGTGCTTCTGCTCAGCTCCCTCCTGGGACCAACGAAGCAGTGGACCGAGCGCGCAGGAATCCCCCGTCAGATGACACCCCCGGGGGCAGGAGCATAGGCCCTGTGGGTCTGACCCTGCGGGTGTCCAGGGCCGGCGCTCCTTGTGGGAGGGAGCGTACAAAGCCCGAGGTCAGCCCAGCTCCACACAGCTCAACTCTGCACTGACCGGAGCCAGAGCAGCCCTGCTGAGCCCTAGTGTGTGCCAGGAGCTCACGGTGCCTCTGCATGTCCACACTGCCCCTCCACCTTCCACAGGTTTTCCCAGTGACAGGAGCCAACCTGAGGTCACGATTGCTCACCATCCATCTGTCCATCCATCTGTCCATCCAACGGAACTTGGCTTTGGCATTCCATTCAGAGGAGACTGAATGACTTAGAACAGGCAGAAACCAAAGTGCTTCGTGCAGTCTGGACCCACTGGATCATGGCTCCGCCCCTGAGGCTGGAGAACATTGACCTTATTTTCCTGGATTTCTGATGTAGCGTGAGGTGGGCATGGCCTGTCCGTATCTAGACTCCCCTTTCTTCATTCTGAGACTACAGCAGGATGAAAGAGAAGCTCTTCAGATGGAGCCTCCTGGGGATGTGCCAGGCCGGCACAAACCATCAGCATCAACTCCCCGAGGAACTGCTCCTCTTTGGGAGGCTGCCCCCAGGGACCCATATCCTTGGAGCCCCAACCACATCCCATTTCCCTGGCCCCGAGCAGAAATTAGGGAGGCTTAGGATTGTCCTGGCGGTGATCATCTTTCCGTCCGGAAACTACTACTCTGGGGATGTTTTCTTAAAGAGCAGACACTCATGGGGCGTCTTGGTGGCTCCGTCGGTTCAGCCCGTGACTCTAGATTGCAGCTCAGGTCTTGATCACAGGGTTGTGAGTTCGAGCCCCGCATTGGGCTCTGGGCCTGGTGTGGAGTCAACTTAAAAAAAAAAAAAAGGCACAAACACTCAACAAACACTCAATCCATCCTTTTTCTACCAACTGCTAATAATTAAGACATATTTGCTTGTTAGTCACCTGGACCAGCTGGAGCCCATCCACCATCTGGCCACGGCTCTCTGAAGGGCATGTTGGGAAAGGTGGCATCCCTTAAACTCTGGGAGAGGAATAACAAAACTTAAACAGTAAAAAAAAAAAGAATAATAAAAAATTATTTCTAGCCTAAGATTTCCTTTTCTCGACAAAGTGTTCACATATGACAGAAGTAGGAACAAAATAGCATGTTTTTGTTAAAAAAAAAAAAAAAGAAGCCGTTGCCACCCACACAGGATACGGGCCTCTGTCTGTTCACAGGGAAGTGAATGACGATTGGAAACAATGATCAAGGTCGGAAGAAAGAAAAAGATCCAGGTCTCACCGCTCCTTGTCCACGTCATAAGGGGACAGAAGGAGAAGATGGTTATTAGTTCTGAGGCAGCAGACGGGGGATCACACAGTGAGGCCGGGGTTTCTAGGGCGTGTTTCTGTCCTAGACTATGGAACAGAAGAAGCGGGGAGCAGAGAGCCAGGGACTGAGGTTGGCAGCCTGGACTGGAGGCAGCCGCTGGCCGCAGGAAGGCAGAGACCCACCCCCTGTCCCTCTCTCCAGGGACCATGGAGCCAGGCCAGACATGCGGGGACTGGACGTCGGGACCCGGTGCTTCCTGGTGTGTCTGTCCATGAGACGCTCCTGGTCACTCATTGTGTCGCTCCTTCTCACCTGGACTTTCCTTAGTAAAGAGGAAATCATAAATGTATCATGCCAAACAAGCAAGCAAACATCACCAGGTTCACTGGGAACTCAGTGGGATTCAGAACAGGAGTTAGGGTTTTCAGGGATGACATGAGTTTTAAAAGGTTTGGTTGTTTGGGCAACTGAGAAGCAACCAGAGATTTAATGAAGCCGCAGTTTTCTACCTTTAGCTGGAGAAGCTCACGAGTCTCGAGGCGGAGCCGGCTTCCGCGTCTGGGGACTAGCAGGACACGAGAGCTGGGTGGACAGCAGGACGTCCGATGGTGAACCGGGAGTAAAATCTTCTTAGAGATTAGGAAACGCCGGAGGAGGGATGTCTGACTTCTGTGGTCACTAAGGACCTTCTAGGATGTTTGAGGGCTGGGGGCTGAGCTGTGTCTCCCTACAATTCCTATCCAGCCCCTCCGCACCAGCACGTCAGGATATGACAGTCTTTGAAGACAGGGTCTTCAAAAACTGATCAAAGTAACATGACTGTGTATGGGGGGAACTTCATCTAACGTCACTGGTGTCCGTTAGAAGAGGGGGTTAGGACACAGACACACAGGGACGGATGGCTGTGGGAGGGTTCGGAAGGATGCCGTCTGCAAGCCACGGAGACGGGCTTCCCCAGAGGCCAGGCTTTACCTGGACTTCCAGGCCCCAGAGCTGGGAGAAAATACATTTCTGTTGGCTTAGCCCCCAGCCTGGTATTTGTCAGGACCCCGAGCAGACAAAAGCACCCAGCAAGTACTTGTGTTCGCCGTTCCGCCGTGTGTGGCGGACCCTGGGAAGTGGTGAGAGGTACTGTGGGGCCCGCATCTGACCGCAGGGTCGCGAGGCCAGCGGCGTGGCCGTGTGGCTGTGGGCACTGAGCTCATCGTCCAGCCTGGCTCCTGCCAGTGTCCGCACACGGGCTGGGTGTACCCACCGAGCACCTGAACCCGGCCTAGTCCAACGGAGATGCACTGGACATGAACAATAAATACTGGACGTCAGCAATTTGGTATAAAAAGAAACGTAAAATGTCTCACTGAACTTGACATTTATTGCAGTTGGTGTTGCTCTAGGCAACGAGGGAGCCCCGATGAGAAGGGACAGGACAACAGGATAGAGCTGACAGCTACCTGGGTGGAGTTTTCCGGTGAGGCGCCGGGACCCCAGGAGTGAACCTATGGGGAGCAGGAGCTGTGGTACTGGAACGGCATTCTTTTCTTTGGAAGGATGCTTCATATGTATCGCATGGGTTGTTTGGATATGCTGAGGAGTTTGAGCCGCTGGCTGAACGTACGTATGGTGTGGGTCAGAGCCGTGACTTACCAACCAGATCTAGTAATGCCCGTCCCGCAGGGGCCGGTCATCTGGCAGAGTCGTCGGGGCACGGGGTTCAGTCTCCTCGAGAGAACAGGAGGCATGAGGAGGACAGACCAGGGAGGCTTAGACTCGACGTGAAACACACATCACACTACACATTGCATGAAGTTCAGGAGGAGCACCAAGTAGGGCCGTTTCTCACATTTGCTCATGGACTCGGCTGAGGAGGAGGAAATGGGGCAGCCCTTTGGGGAAGAATATACTAATTAGGTGATCAGTGCGGGGGTGACTTAGCTCTTCCAGCCCAAGCGGTGCTGGGGATGAGGTGACAGCTGAGGCGCGGGACGTCTGAAGGAGCAGCTCCTGGGGCAGCGGGCCTGGATTTGGACGGGGCGTCATGAGCCTCCTGCGTGGGACGCTCGTGGGAAGGTGGCTCACAAAGTGGACACGCTGGGTTTGTGTCCGTCAGGGTTCTCTAGGGTGACCTGCGGTGCGTGTTCAGAGCCAAGACAGCCTCAGCCTGGCGGGGTGGGTAGGTCAGTGCACATCAAACTCGTACCCACAACAGTCGCCACGGATCTTTCCTTTTATTCCCACTCTCTGCCTAGGTGCTTCCCGAAACCACTGCGAATGCCCAAGATCCATCCGTGTTTCCCTCAAGTGGCCACTTTCCCCTGGGAGAGACAACGGCGTCAGACCCAGCCTCGCAGGCGTGCAGATAGCTCGGCCGTCGCGCCCTCCTCGCGTGAAGCTCACATCTAGGGCGCTGCTCCTGTGTGCGGGAGAGAGCCCCCCACCAGCCGGGTGCTCCTGGCTTTGCTCGTCCATAAGCCCTTACGACCCTTCCGTCTCCTGTAGGAAGAGTCCATTGATTAGGCATGTATGTGACCACACGGTTCCCACCGCCTGAGTTTTCCCACCCAGACCAATAAACAGGGGATCCAGTGATGTCTTTTTAAGGGTTATCATTTACAAACACCATCTATCTTCTAAACCACCAATATCATTTTGTACATTTTTTTTTTCCATTTAGATGAGTTGAAGTCCGGGAATATATTAATCTGATTTAAGAGGATTTTTTTTTTTTTTTTTGAGTTACTAGGTATATCCAGATTGTTTGTTTAAGCTTGGCATGAGGAACATAATTTTTTTTTTCTTTTGGCATTTTGTAATTAAAAAGTGTCCTTTCAACTGGATGAACATTAAACTCCTAGAGGGATCTACCGGCCCCAAGCTTGAAGATGTTTCTGTAATCAGTCACCTTGTGGAAGTTGGACGGTTCCTAGGCTGGCGGGGGCGGTTGGCCTACAAAGAACATGTGAGAAACTTTAGGGAAAAAAATAGCTCTGAAGCAATTGTGCATTTGAGTGTGGTTCTCCAGCAACCAGCTCCAGACAGCTCTGAAAAGGAGCTGGGGGAGGCATGCGTCGGCCCCTTCCACACAGGGATCAGATTCAGGCCTGACAACAGAGCCCTGGGTGGCAGGAGGGGGGCCATGGGCTCTTTGCAAAGTTTCCCAAAACCTTTGAATCAACTCCCTTTATGTTTTCAGATCACGGCGATTTGCAGACACAAAACAAAGGGATGGAAAAGATAGGTTTACAGGGAAAACAACAGCGAATTTCAAAGAAATAGAACAAGACACAATAATACCAAGAACATGTCCCCATGTTAGGGGTTCTCAAGTTCTCAGGGCTTCTCCGTCCCGGGACCCAAAGAGATTGGCCTCCAGTGTTAGTGTTTTCGTGCAAAACATCAGAAAATAACCTGGTCATGTCTTAGGACTGAAAAGAACTTATCAAAATTTGGGCAGTTCTTTTTAAATTCATAGTAATTCTTTTTTTTTTTTTTTAACTGACAAGAAGAAGTGGGGGAAGAACTGACAGAGCCTGCAGGAGCTGAGCAACGTGGGGTTCCTGAGGCCCATCATCCAGGGAAGCTGAATTCTTGTATGAAGAGTGGAAGTAGCTGGTTTGTAGCAGGACTCGACGCGGCTTCCCAAACTCATCGAAGAGCCGTTTCTGGGAAAGCTTTTGCAGCTTGAAGCACAAGAGGTCAGTTGTCAATCAAAACTTCTCCTTTGGGCCCAAGACTTAGAAGGGGTCCCGTTGACTGAGAAGCATCTGTCATCAACCAGACGCTCCTGTATGGACGTGAAGGTGCCGTAGAGAGCAACTATGGAGCCAAGACCGAAGGTTATAATGGAGGCCAGACAGCACAGTGACCCAAGCATAAAACTAAGGAGAAAGCTGCCTGTTGAATTACCTGGCTTTTCTGTAGGACTGAACCCAAACCGCTGTGTCTATCAACATGTGGCCTCCAGCTTCAAGAAGCTCACATTCTCATGTTGGGAACAAGGACAGAGCAGAGATGAGCAGAGCTTCTGTTGCGTCCCGGAGAGGTCCCAGATCTGGGACTCTAAATTCTAAATCTCCTGAGAGAACGAAACTGAGCACAGGACTGCTGAACTGCATTCGGAAAAGGATCGTGACCTATTGATAGGTATCAAAACTGTTCTTGTAAAGGACTCTGATTGCTCACAATTTCTACCAGCATGTGACCAGCTACAAATGAATCACAGAGGATATGCTAGATAAGGGAACAGTGAAATAAAATACTGCTGTTTGAACATAAGTATATTTTTAGCAGGTTCGAAAATAGTTATCCACCATATTTCAAATTCCTAGCTAATCTTCACTAAATATTTGGACTATTTAAAGTTTAAATTGTTTCCTTTGAATTTTATACACACACATACACGTATCTAAAGCTGTATCTTTATCACACATGCATGTGTGAGTTTGTATAAGGTAACGGTTACTTTGAACGTATAGAAACGGGACCAATCCAAGCTGGGATGATGGAGGCAGAGACATTTTCTTTAGCATAAATGCGGTTCTGGAACCCTGCTTGGCAGGATTCCAATAAAACAAAGGGATCCTGGTTATCTCAGAAGCAGAATGCATCCTGCTGTTTTGCTGTCTTGGGTTACAAGAATCCCTGGGTGATAGACAAATTTAGAATGCATTTGTAAACTTAAATTCATTGTAGGAAATAAATTGGTCCTCACTGAACTTTCCCAGTGGGCATATTTTCATTGAAGTGTGGGAATTTATAATTAGATTCTTTTATAGACTGTCACTTTTCTCCAGAGTGTTTGAAGTTCAAGCTGAGAATCCTGGATTATCCAATTTTCCATCCACATGTGGGATTCTATAATAATTCCTTAGTCTTCTACACTCCAAGCTTCTGTTTGTCCGTTCAACCAAGGCCTGAGTTTCATTTCCAGAGTTTTAAAGTGAGGTGGGAAGACTAATCTCACATTTTTATTGAAAAAAATCAATCCCACCTGTCTATTTATAGTGAACACGAGGAAAGACCCTTCGACCCCAATCCCACATGTTGTTGCATTTTACCTACACTCATTCTGTAGTCCGAGGGGCTGTTCACCTTAAAGTAAGGAGGGAGCACGTGCTATTCTGGGTGAGAACCTGGTTCACAAAAGTCCCAGTTCTAATGCCGGCAAGTAAATCCAGGGATGCTCTAAGAAATGGCCCTTCTATTTGACCTGGCGCTGATGTTCAAGGTTCACTTGAACAGCTTCATAGCTGTTCCTCATTATCTCTCCAAACCGTGTTTACTTTTTTGCACTTCTTTAAAAAAAAGTAATTCCAATATTGCTATCATTGAGTGTTCAAGTAGTTTCAGGTATACAAGAGAGCGACTGGAGAATTCTGTACCTTACTCAGAGCTGGTCGTGATAAGGCGCCCTGAATGCCCTTCAGCTACTTCACCCATCCCCCATCCTCTGACGGTCATCAGCTTGTTCTCTAAAGTTAAAAGTCTGGCTTTTTGTTTGTTTGGTTTTGTTTTTGTTTTCTCTTTTTTTCCCCTTTTATTCCTTTGTTTTCTTTCTTAAATTCCACAGACAAACGAAATCATATGGTAATTTTTTTGTCTGCCTTATTTTGCTAACCATTATATCCTCTTGGTCCATCCATGTTATTGCAAATGGCAAGATTTCATTCCTTTTTATGGCTGAGTAATATTCCTGTGTGTCTACACACCCTATCTTCTTTCTCCATTCATCAGTCAATGGACACTTGGGTTCCTTCCATAATTTAGCTGTTGTATATAATACTGCAATAAACATAGGGGTAGATGTACCCTTTTGAATTAGTGTTTGTATTATTTTCTTTTCTTTTTTTTTTAAAGATTTTATTTATTTATTTGTCAGAGAGAGAGAGAGAGAGTGAGCACAGGCAGGAAAAGAGGCAGGCAGAGTCAGAGGGAGAAGCAGGCTCCCTGCGGAGCAAGGAGCCCGATGTGGGACTTGATCCCAGGACACTGGGATCATGACCTGAGCCGAAAGCAGCTGCTTAACCAACTGAGCCACCCAGGCATCCTAGTGTTTGTATTCTTTGGGCAAATACCCAGTAATTTGGTTACTGGATCATATGGTAGTTTTATTTTTAATTTTTTGAGGAAACTCCACACTGTTTTCCAGAGTGGCTGCACCAGCTTGCATTTCCACCAACAGTGCAAGAGGTTCCCCTTTCTCCACGTCCTCACCAACATGTGCTGTTTCCCGTCTTGTTTCGACCATTCTGGCAGGTGTGAGGTGAAATCTCATCATGCTTTTGGTTTAAATTTCTCTGTTGCTTAGTGACATTGAACAACTTTTCGTGTGTCTTTAGGCCATCTGGATGTTTTCTTCAGAGAAGTATCTATTCATGTATTTTGCCCATTTTTGATTGGATTATTTGTTTTATTGGTATTGAGTTGTATATATTCTTTATGTATTTTGGATACAAACCCTTTTTAAAATTTAAAATTTATTTTCAGCATAACAGTATTCACTGTTATGCACCACACCCAGTGCTCCATGCAATCCGTGCCCTCTCCAATACCTACCACCTGCCTCCCCCAACCTCTCACCCCTCGCCCCTTCAAACCCCTCAGATTTTTTTCAGAGTCCACAGTCCCTCATGGTTCACCTCCCCTTCCAAGTTCCCCCAGCTCCCTGCTCCTCTCTTCCTCAGACATGTCATTTGCAAATATCTTCTTCCTTTCAGCAGGTTGTCTTTCTCACTGGTGTAGGGTCTTGGCGCTATGAGCTCTGTGAAGCAACACTTCTTTTTATTATAACCCACTTAACGCAAGTTTCAAGTTACTTCCTTGTAATGATTACCTACAATTAAAAAATAAAATTACATTCATTTTTGTTCTATTAATTTTATTTCTTTTTATAGCTCATCTATTCTCAAAAATAATTTGAGGTGACAGGTGCCTGAATTTCAGCATGGATACCATACTTGCCCTTATTTTGGTCATTGGACTGAAGTTCCTATAGTTCATCTTCATTATAATACAAGTCAGAGAAAGGCCAGTGAGTTCTTTCTTGAGACTACGATGGACCCTTGAATAACATGGGGGTCAGTGTGCTGACCCTCAACCTTTTCATAGCCAGAAATCTGCATGTTACCTTTTTTTTTTATAAACATATAATATATTTGTATCCCCAGGGATACAGGTCTGTGAATCACCAGGTTTACACACTTCACAGCACTCACCAAAGCACATACCCTCCCCAATGTCCATAATCCCACCCCCTTCTCCCAACCCCCCTCCCCCCAGCAACCCTCAGTTTGTTTTGTGAGATTAAGAGTCACTTATGGTTTGTCTCCCTCCCGATCCCATCTTGTTTCATTGATTCTTCTCCTACCCACTTAAGCCCCCATGTTGCATCACCACTTCCTCATATCAGGGAGAGCATATGATAGTTGTCTTTCTCCACTTGACTTATTTCGCTAAGCATGATACGCTCTAGTTCCATCCATGTTGTCGCAAATGGCAAGATTTCATTTCTTTTGATGGCTGCATGGTATTCCATTGTGTATATATACCACATCTTCTTGATCCATTCATCTGTTGATGGACATCTAGGTTCTTTCCATAGTTTGGCTATTGTAGACATTGCTGCTATAAACATTCGGGTGCTTGTTACTTTTGACTCTCCCCAAACTAAACTAGTAATAGCTTATTTTTGGCCAGAAGCCTTGCAGATAATATAAATAGTCAGTTAACACATATTTCATATATTAAATATATGCCCTGTTCTTACAATAAAGTGGGAGAAAAATATTATTAAGAGAATAAGAGAGAGAAAGTACATGTACAGCCCTATATTGTATTTATTGAAAAAAATCCACATGTAAGTGGACCCCCATAGTTCGAAACTGTGTTGTCCAAGGGCAAATTATATGAGAATATTTTCCACTTAAATTTTCTGCTAAAATGGTGAGTTATAGCAATTCTTTACAATAAATGTTGGACATAAAAGCATAACAAATTTTTGTAACTGGATTTAACTAAACATTTGGCCAAAGTCCAGACAAGTATGAAAAAAAAAAAACAAAAAAACCTACTGTTTTGGTTCTTGCTTAAGCAAATATCAGCAGTGTATCTGGCTGGGGACAGGCCAGGCAGCTTTGAGCACCGGCCTGAGCCTAGGAGCCGCCGTGTCTCTCTGGCCCTCCCTGAGCACCTGCCACGTCCTCCAGCTTCCTCAACACCACCTCTACAATGGTGCTCTTGCCTCTCCCTTGGTCATTATTACTTCTGTTGTTTGTCCTCTCATGCTACAATGTGAAGCACAGGCCAGTAAGGGTTTCTGGCTTCTGTTCCCTGTGGTTTCTGGTCACAAGCTTGTTCCCAGCACATGTTAGGAACAGGCTGGTTGAATGAGTTGCAGTTATGTTAACGTATTTAATCCTCCAACTGTCCTTTGTGAATGTACTGCTGCTGGCCTCATTTTACAGATGAGAAAATGGAGGCACGAGAAGCATTTTAACTTACGTTCCCGGAGTCACAGGGCCAGGATGCTGCCATGTTGGATCTGAACCCAGGCTTTCAGATGTCCAGACACCTGCTCTTAAGCACGTTGGTGTGATGCCCATGCTTCTTCAAAAACTGAGTGTCCAGGGGACTGTGACCGACAAGCCTTCTGCCTCACAGGTCCAGTGGTCCAGCATGAGAGGCGGATGTGAAAAACCCTACAGGCATCTCTATGTTGAGATCTCTACGATCAGCTGTCCTTGAACTCCCTCTCTGGTGGAAGTGTCCTCTCTCCTGGCTTGTCTCCTCACTGGAGGGGTATCTCCATGTGCGTTTTCATCAATCCCTTCGAACTCTTGTCAGTTAGGGTAGCCACAGGGTTGGTGCAGATCTTAGAAAAAAAGATCAGAGCAGCAACAATTTACAAGCAACTAAGAAGATAAAACCCCAAATAGAAGTGTGATTTGTTTGTATTCTCTTCCAGCCATAGCACATTGTAACAAATTCAGTGGCTTAAAATAACATGAGATGACTGTAACATAATTCTTTTAATCAGACACATGTTTTGCTGGGTGAAAAGCAAGGTGTTAGCAGGTCTGATTCCTTTGTCCTGGCTCCAGAGGAAAATCAATTTCCTTGTTTTTTCTATTTTGACGAGTGGCTCACAATCCTTGGCACGTGGCCCCTTTCCCCGTGTTCAAAGTCAGCCAAGCCGCGTTTCGCTGACTCTGCCTCCCTTGTCACACCTGTTTCTCCAGCTTTCCCTGAGAAAAGCGTTTTGCTTTGCACAGTCCAAGTAATAAGATTAGGCTCACTGGGATAATCCAAGATAATCTCCCTTTCTCAGCATCCTTATTTTTTTTTGGATTCGACATTTTTTTTTTTTTTTTAGTATTTGTAGAAATAATTCAGTCCTCCATGTCTGCTAGAATTTTTAACCACATCTGCAAAGTCCCTTTTGTATGCAAGGTAACATATCCATGGGTTCTGGGAGTTAGGATGTGTTCATCTTTGGGGATGCTCTTCTCCCCACAACATATGGCTACACGATAAAGTTGCTGTTGGTCAGGAAACTGAAATTGTCCCTAAGGCTTCAGGCTGAACAATGTTAGACAGGGTGACGGGTGAGTAACTGAGGGTGGGGTGATTTATCCTCCAGGCCATTTCACATGTTAGGGGTCCTTTCTATTCTGACCTCCAAAGCCCAGATCAGTGATCTCCTGGGCAGATGGAAGCTCCAACTTTTCAAGCCCTGAGCCTGTGCTTTCCGGTCTCTACAATCACAGAGACATATTCTGACGCTGTCAAGTCTAAGATCCGAATGTGCCGTATGTCCTCACATCAAAAGCTTTAATGACCCTTCAGTGCCCAAAGGAGAAAGTTGTTCATTTCTCAAAGAGATACTCAAAACTTTGGAAGTGGAATTAAATCATGTGAAACATTCATTTATTTGGCACTTGGTTTAAGGCAGGTGCTATTTCATTTTTGTTGGGTGCATTTTTTTTAATAGGAATTCTTTATTTATTTGAGAGGGAGATTGGTGAAGGAGAGAAAGTGTGAGCTTGGGAGGAGGCAGAGGGAGAAGGAAAATCGCAAACAGATTTCCCGCTGAGAGGAGCTCGATCTCAGGACCCTGAGATCATGAGCCAGCTGAAACCAAGAGTCAGACGCTTAACGACTGACCCAGCTACGTTCCCCTGTTGTGGGTATTCTTATAATCAAGCAAGCCATAGGTACTTTGAATCCCCTACGTCTACAGTTTGATTTTCTATATCGGGCCAGGCTAGAGTTTTCAGCCATATGAATTTTCTTGTGTGGGTGTTCAACAAGGAGCTATTCTGCACAAATACATGACATTGCTGAGCTCAAGAGGAGATTAATGATGCTCACGTCCTCACACTTGCAAAGGGACTAAGAACAAGATGGATCTGAGTCTTTCAAATCAGGGAAACCCACATGGGTCAGGTCAGAGGGGAGTAGGGAAGGATGGGGGCATGCAGGAAGCCTCCTGTCGTTTATCATGGGACTAACTGAAGGCGATTGGACAAGACTGTGCCTTCATCAAGACTAGCCACAGCCACTGGGGGCTTCACTGGGAGTACCTAACATGATGTTCTAGAGTCCCATGGAATCTTATTTCCAGTTTGCACGTTTGTATTTGGGTAAGTAGACCATAATGGCTACCAGTGAAACTTGAAGGGAATGCAGAGGTGGACGGGGATATCGTAAGGATGCCCATCACTTTCTCTGCCTCCGAGCTATAGCCCTCATTTGCAGGGCCCAGCCAGGGCCTGGTGCCTTG
Source organism: Mustela lutreola (assembly GCF_030435805.1). Classification (NCBI taxonomy): domain Eukaryota; kingdom Metazoa; phylum Chordata; class Mammalia; order Carnivora; family Mustelidae; genus Mustela; species Mustela lutreola. The sequence goes on along the minus strand of NC_081294.1, from coordinate 3,599,768 downwards.
GAGCAGATCTTTCTGACAAGCCACCCCCGAGTATACGTGTGGTGAACACGGCGTGACCTGGCCCAGCCCAGCAACCGAGGCCGGCCCCCCGGGGTGGTCAGCTCACCTCTCCTCTGCTCTCGTCCTCAGTCTTCTGAACGTCCCACTTTCCTTCAGACTTTTCAGATGTACATTGAGAAGAATACAGCCATACTTAGGACATCCGTTTCATGGCAATAGTCTTCACCATCAAATAAGCTGTTATTTTTGACACAAAGAAGTCAAAAGGCAGTAAAAGAATCTTTTTTCTGTATCTGAGCATAAAATTCATTACTCTTCATCACTGGTTCCACCCTCACTCCCTTATTGAAAATACGACAGACTTTATACCCACACATGCTACTTTGGGGCTGAGAACCCTATTGGCGGGGGCCACTGTGGGGCTGACCCTCAGCTAAGGATCCTGAGCACAGGAGGAACCACAGTCCCAGCAGGTGTCCGACCTCTTAGAGTCAGGACATTGCTCATCAGCAACGTCATTGAGGGTCACTGGGATGTCCCCTAGACTTGCCAATTGTGTCCATGGGACATCACATCTTCCAGTGTCATGCAGATACATCCTGAGCCCAGAAAGAAGTCAAGAATCGTCAATGCTTTGTATTGGGCAGTTTTTCTTCACTAGGATTTCTCATAAGCTACTCACTAGCATGTTAAGTTGAGTTTACTTATTCAGCTATAATATTAGCCCCTATATACTTAAACTGTATCATTTTCAAGTCTATCTTTAAGTTCTTTGCTTATGGATCACAGTAATGCATTTGAGTCTCAAAACAGTCTAACACACGCACAGAATTCAAAACAGAATTTAAGATAGTGGAACAGAAAAATACTTTTGCATTAACCTAAGTCTTCTTCAAAATTATTACAACTCAGTTAAAGACAATTTATCCAGTGCTTGCTTTGGGAGGCACAGATATGTCTTGATGTCTCAAAGTATACACAGACGAGTGAAAAAACCCCTTGGTCCCCATTACATTCTGGCATGAATGCAAAGGGAAGAGTCACACATGTGTGTTAGATGGTGTGGACAATATGTGCTGCCTGTTGAGTTGAGTCAAGGTGTTCATGGGCCGCTTGAGCTGTACTTCAGTTACAGCAGCAGCAGGAATAGAGAACAGATTCCTAGGGGCCCCACTGAATGAGGCTGAAGACTAACAAGATGACCCCTCAGAAAATGGGTAAATTCTTGGGTCTTGGAAGAAATACTTGGAGTCAAAGTTGGAGAAATGAGAAAGCAAGGAAAAACATGTCAGATAGATGTCAGGCTGAAGGTAGAGGACTGATGGGTGTTACTGTTCTAAATTCCAGAAAGTTTCCCATTTTATTAAATTTATAACATCAGGATTCAGTTTTATTAATTTCTGAACAGAGTTTAATGAACACAGATAAAGGTTTATATTTGAATTTGGCCTATGTTTTTTCTTTCATTATTTCCACAAGGACACAAATTCACTTAAGGAAGGAACATTAAAATTGTTAATACAATTTATGATGACCATGGGGACACATATAGGAATGCTCTTTCCAAAGCCTGGCTAAAGAAAAGCTCCAGGATTGTTATTTTCCCTCTCCACATCTGTCTTTTTATAAGGAAGCTATTTTTTTTTTTTTTTTTTTTTGGTTTCTCACTTGTGATTAATCCCAAATTTTCGTTTCTAGGCAAAAAAATAAATTTCAGCTATACTATTGAGTTAGGATGTGTCACTCCCTACAATGGAATTTAGGCTCATCTCCTGTCTGCTAAATGTACTTCTCCATCCAGCGAGGACATGGGTTGCATTGGGGGGGGCAAGCCTAAAAATCCTTATTGTGACAAATTTTTCATCTCTTTAAACAAAGTGATAAAGAACTAGGACTTGATCCTAAAGGAGAGACAGAAGAACATTCTTGAATGGGAGTCAGATATAAGCTGAGTTGCATTTTTGGAAGATAGTTCTGGAAGCAGAGATCAGAACTGAGTGGAAGATTCAGCAAAGACAAAGTGGCCATGTTCTAGGGCCATGTGGTGGTTCGGCAGCAGGGCAAGTGGGGAACCAAATACTCTCAAATGTAGAAGCCAAAGCACTTCATGATGCCCAGATGAGGCTGTCGTAAAGAATGACAGTATAGACAAAGGGCTGATATCCAAGATCTATAAAGAACTTCTCAAACTCAACAGCCCCCCCCAAAATAAAACTTAGTCAAAAAATTAGAAGAAGACATGAACAGACACATCTCCAAAGAAGATAAACAAATGGTTAATAGACATGAAAAAATGCTCAGCATCATTCGGCATCAGGGAAATACAAATAAAAACCACATTGAGATACCACCTCACACCAGTCAGAATGGCCAAAATTAACAAAACAGGAAACAACAAATGCTGGTAAGATGTGAAAAAAAGGGCAACCCTCCTACACTGTTGGTGGGAATGCAAGCTGGTGCAGTCACTCTGGAAAACAGTATGAAGGATCCTCAAACAGTTAAAAATAGAGCTACCCTACAACCTAGCAATTGCACTACTGGGTATTTACCTCAAAGATATAGCTGTAGTGAAAAGAAGGGGCACTTGCACCCCAGCGTTCACGTCAGCAACGTCCACAGTCGCCAAACTGTGGGAAGAGCTGAGACACCCTTCAGCAGGTGAATGGATATAGCAGATGTGGACCATACATACAATGGAATATTCCTCAGCCATCAGAAAGGATGAACGCCCACCTTTTGCATCGACATGGTCGGAACGGGAAGAGAGGAGGCCGAGTGAAGTGATCCCGCAGAGAAAGACGCTTATCACATGGTGCCACTCACATGTGGAACATAAGGAGTAGCACGGAGGACCATACGGGAAGGGAGAGAAAACTGAAGGGGGAAAATGAGACGGGGAGACGAAACGTAAGAGACTTTGGACTTGGGGGGGAGAAACAAAACGAAACAAACAAACAACTGAGGGTTTCAGAGGGGAGAGGGATGGGGGGGGTAACGGGGGGTGGTGGGTGTTAAGAAGGGCACGGATTGCAGGGAGCACTGGGTGTTCTATGCAGCTAATGAATCATGGACCACTACATCACAAACTAATGTACCATACAGTGGCTAACTGAACGTAAAAATAAAAAAAGAATCAGTGTCCTTTCTTTCTATATACTCATTGGATATTCTTGTTCATGATTCACCAGGACTAACTTTATATCTTGAGGATATGTTTTTCTCTTATTCCCATGAAATTATTGACGTTTGATCAGGGTCACACAGATGCAGCTGGAAATCCCCGTCGGTCATGGGGGCTACAGAGCAGCACGGCAATGACTCTCTACACTGAGTCTTAGTACCCCCCACTCCCATCCTTAGCACCAGCCCCACTGCCGTGCCCACCACCCCTCCAGTGGTGCTGCTGAGGAAGGCCTGCTTGGCCCCCATAAGCAAAGAGGAACTAGGTTGTCACAATTTGGAAACTGTTTTCATTTCTCTGCCTTCGCCTATTTAAGTGTTTCAAGGTTTCAATCAAGTGTCTCCCTCCAGGAAGCCCCAATTTCACTACCTTACCTCTATGAGGATTTTCTGCCACCTCTGACACTTTTTGGAAGTGTATGACCCAATCAAAGAATAGTTAAGAATTGGTGTGCTGCAAAGGCAATGAATCTTGGAACACCGGAAAAAAATAAAATTAAATTAAAAAAAAGAATTGTCAAATAAGTGGTTTCTTTAAATATAGTTTCTGATATACTCTTATTTTTAATGATCTGTAAGTGTAATACCTTGTTACCTAATTAGGTTACTGGTGACTGTGTGATTATAACATGACTCTATAAGCCAAGTTTCCTTATTTTTAGTGAATATGAAATGTGTTGTATATTTCTAGTAACATTGGGATGAGGAAACTAGAGCTATAATTATTTTCAGATTTGCCGATTAGATAGCCAGGCAATCTGAAGGAGTCAGCTAAAAACGAGAATTATAAATTTATGAGAGTAGCTAATTAAAGGAAAGCATGGAAAAATGGTCTGTTGTACAATATGATTATCTTAAGGTATAATCAAGCATACATGAAAAAGCTTGAAGAATTAAAAAATAACAATTAAAATCCTATTCTAGAAAAACATTGAATAAAAAAGAATAGGGACAGCTGTCAGGAGTCATGGTAGCTCTCTAAGATTCAGGACAAAAGAGACTCTCGACAAGAGAAATAAAATGAGAGGAACAAGAGTAGCTTGGAAACATTCGTCTCTGGGTGAAGTCTCGACAGAGAAATATGGTGGGTGGTAGATACAATCATGTTGGAGTTATGATAAAAACATCAGCATCCCACTTATAAAATGTGTTTGGTATCTGTTGTAATAAAAATATCTGGGCACTGATACGCGATGAAAGAAAGCTCTTTATTCCAGGTGTCCTAATGAACCCTTAGTGCTTGGGAGTCAGCCTGCCAGCATCCTGGGAAGGTCTAAAGATAGCCCAAAACTTTGAGCCGTTTGAAAAATCTCTTAAGAATTTACACAGAGGAACTATTTCCCTAGATGAGATGAACCAACCCTCCCAGCAGAGTTCTCAAGGATGCCAAACAATTTTAAATATCTGAAACAACTAATGTCAGAGAAAAGAGAGATACTTAACTGAGTTGGTTAATTTACATATAGTTATTTATATCACATCTCTTTCCACTGGATATTTGAGACTTCTTATAACAAAATAAGTATCTTTCACAATGGTAAAAGGTGTCTACGATTATAAAATAAGAGACAGGAAAGAAGGCATATGTATACCTACAAAGTGCAGCTTGACTTCTGTGAATTGATTTTAGGCAAGTCTTCGGAGCCCGATGACATCCTAGGTAGGAGGGAAATTAGAAATACGTACAGCATCCCGATTATGAGAAAGGAGAAAAAGTGTCAAGTTCTCAGTGACACGAAGAGTTCTGAGTCCTAAATTCCAAAAGAACTCTCTCCTCTGGAAGTTTGGCATTATGTTATAAGGGATCATTGTATTATAAGGAATAATTACGTTACTGTAAATGGAATCTTTTGATGATCAGATAGGAGCGGACACGGAATAACAGCACAGACATGTGTGTGGTTCTCAAGAAAATTTCTTGCCCCCACAGGTCCAAGACAGGGGGCATGGCAGCCCCTTGGGGGGGCCACGTGGAGGTGGGACAGACGGGGCACCACGAGCAAGGACCCACGGGCACGTGCCTCTCTGGGGGTCAGGCTGGGGCAGGCAAGCAACAGTGTGGGTGATGTCACCAGCTCACTGATGGGAAGGACAAGAAAGGGAGCTTGTGACAGAGGCCAGCCTCACCGGGTGCACCTGGTCAGCTGGGAGGGGTACTCCCAGTCTGTTAGTGGGGAGGTTGAGACCGCAGGAAAACACAAAGCTTTAAGAGTTTTTAATCCATTCTGGAGGATGTGAGCCATGTAACAACTGAGGCTCTCTAGAACATTTTTGCAGCACATTTTAACTGAAAGTCTAGTAATAGACCTCATAGCTTCATCCCAGGAAGCAGCCATCAGAGAAAACCACCAGCACTCAACAGAAGGTCTGAGTGCCACACGAATTAAAATCATGTAGCTGAATATACAGTGGCTGATTGTATAACTAGATCTGGATTTCCCAAGGAGACACTCTAAGTGGTGCCTGAACGGTGGGTTTCTCCTAGGACATCTCATGAATTTGACCTTCGGAGACCAACTCTCTGGGCACATTCTCTCCCAGAATCCCAACAGGCTCCATTCTCGATTTCTAAATGAGAATAAGACTAAATTTTAGAAAAGATGGTCCAATGAAGGAATAATTTCATTTATTGATTTAATGGAATATTTATTTAGACAATTAGGGCTATGAAGACCAAATAGAACATGTGATGTATTTTGAGAAAATGTCAGCTTATATTTGAGATCTCCACTAATATAGTAATAATTAACTGTGTGGGCAGTATTTCAGGGGTCCTGTCCTTGGAAAAGGAGTGGTGACATGGGCACATGATCATGGCCCTGTTTCCATCACATACTACACCACTGGAAGCTTCTACCAGATGGAGGGATGGGCTAGTATCTGAAGGTGTATCAGAAGCATGAACTCAAAGGTGGTACCTGTAAGGACATGGTGTTCTCTGAAATACAGTGTAGGCGCTGCTGAATCAATGACCGTTTCACGCCCTGCGTCCTTACGTGATGCTGTCTAGTCTATCTCAGTGCCATCCGTGAGGTATCCGTCAGAATGCAGATGGGAATCCATTACCACCTATCGAATTGGAAAAAACAATATTAGATGAACCGCGTGGTTCTCCTATAATGGGCTACACCCCTAGTCCCAAGTATGAGAGATGGCATGATCGGAGCAAAAGGCGGTGGTGGGGGGTAGCTTTCAGACACGTAACTTTTCATTTCTTTGTGACTTAATGAAAAACAAAAACATCGAATTGATAGATTAATTACTTGTGTAAAGGAGGCATATAAAATTTCAGATTTTATCTTTGTTCACTACAATAAACGCGGGACACATGAGAACTAAAGAACATCACAGCCGAAAGCTCATTTAGACCCCACATTAGCGAACGCAGCAGTCCGAGGCATTGGCTGTTTGCCTCCTGCCTATTTTCTGCCACAGGGGTTCTTGTGCAGGGGAGAGTGAAGCCATGCACACCTGTGGCTGACAGGCCCAGCAGGCGCCTCCTGGAGCCCCTGTGTCGCCGTCTCTGAGCCTCAAGCTGCAGTGGGGGCACTGCCTGCCCCCTGTCCAGAGCCCTCGCTCATGCACTGGGCAGCAGTGATGCTCTCTTCTCTTCTCCTCCTACAGCAAACCCAAGCAGCTGTACCCAAAATTGAGAAGATCTTTAAGTGATAGAGTTCTAACAATGCATCTCCATGACCCTTTGGTTCTACTGTGCCCAGTGTACCCCTGGAGGAGGGGCCGGAGGAAGCCCTTTGGTTTCGGAACAAGTGTGAGTGGAGTAATGAGTCCCCGGCCGTGGCCCCCCGTCTCCCCCCAACTCCAGGGCCTGCGGTCCACTGCACAGGGAGGTGACTGGCACCTTGGGTGGGCCGGCCTCGGCTCTTCCCTCGGATACTTTCTCTTCTGGTGGCCTCGTTCTCGGCCCCCGATCCAGGTTGGCCATCACTTCGCCATTCAAGGCTCTTGCTGCTCCACGAGTCTGGTGTTTTCATGTGTAAGTTGAGCTCTTAGCTAGAATTATGCCTTTATTTAATTCTGTAAATAAGATAAGACTCTCGGAGAACAGCTCCTCTGTCTGGGGACGTCTGGGTGGCTCAGTCTGTTAAGCATCAGACTCTTGATTTAGGCTTGTGTCATGATCTCAGGGTTGTGAGATCAAGCCCCACATCAGGCTCAGAGCTCTGCAGGGCTTCTGCATGAGCCCACGTGTGCTCTCTCTCAAATAAACATATAAGTAAATATATAAAATCTTTAAAATAATAGCTCCTTCATCTGAAGTTGGCAGACCTATGGACGTTAAAGTCTTTATTTTCTAAATCTCCTTTAACATCCTGGCATTGGCTTTCTAAGGCCAGAAGATCACAAACCTGCACAATAAGCCTGGTGAGACCCTGAGCCTCAGCGTCCTCTATGAAGTGTCAACATGAGTGATGTCCACACCATGGACCCAAGTCCCCACCATGTTGCTGCTTCCCTTGCTGCACAAGACGGGAGGTGGTTTCTAGAAGAGTCTGGCATATTTGTACTGAGTGTGTCTTGCAATTCTTCCTACATAGGTGCTTTTCTCTTGGGGCTTTGTACAACAGGGTTATTAGAGAAGAACTAAACGCAGTCCATAGTCCAGCACACAACCATGTTGCTCAGCAGGGGACAGACTTGTAGGGACACAGTGTGAGCCGGAGGTACCGTGGGGTGTGGTCAGTGGTGCTGACCCCCATGGACCTCCCTGTGGTCCGGAAGGACCCATTTCCCAGCTAAGATGCCAGCAGTGGTTTCCTGGGTCTGGGTTCGTGTCTAGCCGCCCTATTGAGTCTGGTCACTTCCTAGAATCAGGTTGAGAGAGGCTGATACTTGTGTAACCCGCCTCCTCCCGCTCCTTGAACCTGATTCTTTCCGTAGGGGAGCCCGGGGCCTCTGTGGTCCTGGATGACCGGGCTCTCCTTCTCCTTCCAGCCTGTCACAGCTAGGATTCCCTTCGACCTTGTGACAGAACTCAACGCTTACCCAAATCTGACTTCTCCCTGGGGTTTCTAGAAAAGAATTCCCAAGTTCTTCTTTAATCATGTGTTACGATGATCTCCAGTTCTTAGTTCTTGCAGAATAAAGCCCTGACTTTTGAGGCTCTCCACATCTGGTCTAAGATAAGGGGACTGACAAGTGGGGTCCTGCTTCCCTCAGGACACGGCTTGGAGGGGCTCACGTCTCCTGCCTGACATACCCCACGTACGTGCTCCTGGGCCCCTTTCCCAAGGCTTGTGCACATGAACACTGGGTCTCGGTCTGCTGGCTCAGTAGGCTGGTCCACCCTGAGTGTGGCTGGATCATGGGTCCTGTTCTAATCGCTGAGTTTCTACCCTGATCTTGACATCAGCCAAACAGGGAGGGAGCACAGTCCCGTGTCTGCTGACATGTCCCGTGTCTGCACCCCATGTGGGGGAGATGTTTTGGGGTACAAATCCAAGTGCTCCAGAACAGAACTGAGGAGCCTGGGCTTACAGAGGCAAGTGTGGAGAAAGGAAGCTTAGCTGACCAAGAACCCAGCAAACCCCCAGTGTGTCGTGGGTGCCAGAGTGCAGGGGCCTGGCCGCAGGTGCAGAGCAGAGCATCCAGACTGAGGGTGCAGGCCTTTCTACAGGGGCCTCCTGGCCTCGCTGCAGGCCCCACGTTAGTTCGGGATGCCTCCTGCGGATGGTACTAAACAAAGCAGAGTCTGAAAACCAGAGTCAGAGTGAGTGGCCAGAGGAAAGCCTGGTAGACAGGAGATGGAGGCGGTGACAGTGCTCAGCGGTTCAGAGAAACAGAACAAGGGAGAGCTGTGGGCTCACACATTTGGAGGGCTCTTGAGGGAAGCCACCCCGGGATCCGCTGGAGGGCTCGTGAGGGAAGCAGCCCTGGGTCCGTGGGGTCCAAGCTCTGTGACAGGATGCCACAGGGTGCGAGGGCCTGGGGCTGCCGCAGTCGGGGAAGTCACAGTGCCGAGCGCTATTGCTGGTGGCTTCCATACAGCTGTGTGACCACCTGGCAGGGCTGATGTGCGGGTGGATCTTGATGTCGCCTTATCCAAACCCCATCAGACGAGGACTTGCTTCTGCGAGATCCTTACTGAAGATTCCAGTGCACATGTTGCCCATCTCACCTCAGAAATCTTTCATCTCTTCAAAAGGCCCTGCCACCACCCAGACAACTCTGAGCCCCGTGCTGTGTCCGGAGGGTCCCACACATGCACGACGATTCCACGTCTGAGTAACCACACACACACGACGCGCTCCTTTCCTCTCCCGGCCCCGTGGCCCGGGCCACCGTCACAGCGCCCTGCAAACAGCGTCAGTGCCGTGACCGTTGCGCGGACCCATCTTCCCTGCCTCCAGACCAGGCTCCAGGCAGCGGAAAAGTGACGCTGATGCAAATGAGATCCCACCAGCCCAGACTAAACCACTTCCTTCTCTTCCCACTGGCTTTAGGATCAGCCTGGGTGTCTCCCCCGGCCCTGGGACTGCGGGGTGATCTCAGACCCAGCCCGTCACCCCATCCCAGGCCAGCTCCACCCACTCCCCAGTCACCAACCCCGCCGGCTTCTCTCAGGCTCTTGACACACCAAGATCCTCCCTCCCTTCTGAGACCTGCGCACTTGGAGTGGACTCTGCTGGAACACACCTCCTTCCCCTGGGCTTGGCTGTTTCCTCCTGTGCCACCAGCTTTCAGTTTGCGGGTCACGAGCCCAGTGCAGTGCAGCCTCCCGCACCGCCTGTGCGACCTTCTGTCGTCCTCCAGGTCTTCCCTCTGGCCACTTCCCACCCTTTCTTCTGCTGTGAATGTTCTGATCCACAGGGGCAGGAACCCATTCTGCACTGGTCCCCAGTCACCTCACACAGGCCAAGCCACCTCGACCCAAAGCCCCCTACCTGAGACACTCTATCATCCTAGCTTTTGTGTTGATTAGCTGTTTGGAGGAGATGATGCTGAGGGGAATAAGTCAAACAGACAAAGTCAATTATCATGTGGTTTCCTTATTTGTGGAGCATAAGGAATAAAGGAAGGGCATTCGGAGAAGGAAGGGAAATGAAGGGGAGGAACCGGGTGGGGGTGGGGAGATGCACCGTGAGAGACTACGGACTCCTGGAAACAAACTGAGGGTTTTGGAGGAGGGGCTGGGGGATGGGTGAGCCCGGCAATGGGTATTAAGGAGGGCACGGACTGCAGGGAGCACTGGGTATTGTATGCAAACGGTGAATCTTGGACCGCTACATCAAAAACTAATGATGCACTGTGTGGTGACTAAGGTAACACGATTAAAAAAAGAGAGGTAGTCATTTATTTCAGAGAGAGGAAGAGAGAGAGAGACTGCAGGGAGGGGCAGGGGCAGGGAGCGAGAGGAATCCCGAGGAGACACCGCCCCGCCAAGCGCAGAGCCCACGCTGGGGGGTCGAGAGAAACAGGACGCGTGGAACCTGACTCTCCCAGAAGCCCCTTGTCACAGGGCAGATGGTCTTCAAGTCAAAAGTACATTCGACCCGAGTTCTTGTATGCCTATGTTTTTGTTCATGTGCCAGAAATGCTCAAAACTGTTTTGGTTACCAGAGGCCTTTTATAATGTCTCAGAACAATTCTAGGCTTTTTCCACTTTTCAGCTGATGCATGTTCAGGGATAATCAATTATATTTAAAATTACCCTGAAAAAAATATGTTAAGCTGCTATCTGGTGGTGTTGGTCTGCTAGTGAAAGACAAAAAGATAAAACAGAAATAAAGACACTGGAAATTTTGTATGTGACAATTAGAGAAAGTTCTGGAATTACCCATGATTTCAGGCTAATTGCGTTGCTTCCCTTGGCTTTAAGGTAGTATTGAAATTGATTTCCATTAGATTTGAATGTCATTTACATGACAGAACTTAGTTATTTTCCCCCCTTAATGGCATAGACAAATTTGAGGTTAAGGCAGTGGGATTGAGATATTAAACCCTCAACTACCTCCGTTTAGACTAAAAGGGACATCTGAAGTGTGTGTTACAAAGCCGTGAATGTGTAGTTTGAAAATACAGTCATAGGACAGGAAAGACCCAGGGTCTAGGGTCGGTGGTGTCTGTGGCTACATGGTCACCAGAGAGGGAGGTCCCTACAGCAGCAGAGATTTGTGTCCCCAGGAGAGAAGCAGAGAGCAGATGGCAAGGACTAGAGCAGGAGTGGCACCTCCATGAGAACGCAGGACAGACGTATCCCAACCTGGCTGACAGAGCAGGTCTCCATATGCACGGAGCTGCCCCCTTGGACTTCTGCTCGCCCCAAACTGCTTGCTCAGGGCACCTCTTCGTCAGGGAAAGAGAAAGGGTCACAACTAGAAAAATGTACCGAAGGAGACTTCCTGGGGTCTGACAAAAACTACTTTCAGCCCAGAGATACTGACATCCGCGTCCTGGCTCCTCTGGGAGACTCCATGATGGCATTTTCTGGAAGCCGAGGAATGTTAAGAAGTTCATTCCAGTCCGCTCGCAGAGAGCAGTCTCCGTGACGTGCCAGCCCCATGTGGTGTGAACGCAGTGCTGACCGCTTCTGGATTTCTTTTGGACTCAGCCACTTTGTTCTCATTCGCTAGGCTGACCTCCATCCAAGATGCTTTCCTAAACCTTTCCAAAATCCCATAAAACATAGCCATGGCATTTATGGGAACCAGGAGGCCAAATTACACGCAGCCCAGCAAGGAGGCGCAGCTCCTCTGGAAGCTTCCTGAGTCTGAGTGACAGGCGTGTGCTGACTGCCGGAGGGACAGACAGGGATTTGGTTCGCGATTAGCACAGAGATGTCAATACCTTATACAGCACGGAATTGTCCAGGAAGGAAAGCATACAAGAAGAAGCCTTCCTTTCCATTTTGAAGGCTAGAAACCCTTATGTTGAAGCATGTCCTCAGTTAAGGGGAATTTTGAGCATGGCAGCCAGTGATTTGCATGAATTAGTGACATTTTGTTTCAGTGAATGTTCTGAGGCTATTTGAGAAAGCAAACATTTTTCTGTTTTCTATTCGACAATTACATGGATTAGAGCACATTATAGCTTAAAAACGTTACCCCTGCAAACGTTTCGGAGCAAATTCAGTATTTTCCTAGTGCCCCAGCAACGTTTTATAGAGGTACCAGCAAACTAATTCAGTTAAGTTACATATTGGTGGATTTTATGATTTATGGTTTTTATTTATTTTTAAAAGATTTTATTATTTATTTAAGAGAGAGAGAGAGAGAGAGAACAAGCAGTGGGGAGCAGCAGAGGCAGAGGGAGAAGCAGGGTCCCCACTGAGCAGGGGTCCCATGTGGGGCTCGATCCCAGGACCCTGGGGTCATGACCTGAGTCGGAAAAAGACGCTTCACTGACTGAGCCACCCAGGTGCCCTGATTTAGGATTTTTAATTTCATCTCTCATTGGTTGTAATCAACATACAAAAGACATACTGACCTTTTAGAAACTGGCGCTGCTGGATGCACTTCTCTGAAGGTTCTCTTTGATTCTTTGATTCAGTGGATGGACTTGGTTTTCTCCAAGCACACGGTTACCTTATCATCACCTGAGATTTCTGATAGATTTTGTTTTCTCTGCTTTGGGACTGTTACTGTTCTTACTTTTCTAGCAGTTTTACTTTATACTCTTTGATGCTTTTTTATTCGGCTCACAAAGTATAATGAATAAATAAGACCAGAGGAGTGGTCTCTTGCATGAAATCTGAAAAAAGCCCCATCCGGGATTTCCTACTGTAAGACGTATTTTGGAAGCTAGGATTACGGAGAGCATGTGCAGAGCTAGGAACCGCGTGAACAGACACAGCTCTCCATGTCTAGTGCTCGCTATGTTTTTGTGACGCAGGGCAGTTTGAATGAGGGCAGTTGCAGGGAAGAAATCAAAGTGACTAATAGAATTTCCAGTAATATTGAAATTCCAGTAACTTCAGTGTTGTTAAGGTGTCATTTGCAAGCTCACATATGTGCACATGGATGTATATGTGCCCACAAACACAAGTGAAAAATGTATTATGACCTGTAAATATTGGATTTTCTGAAACAAGCAATTCTTTAAAAATCATGTATTTTTACTATCATTGCTTTAACTGATTCAGTGCATTTCAGACTTAATCAAAACTCAGTTTGGTTTGTCTTTAGCCCCTGCTTTAGGCAAGTGGAGTCCATGGGTTCAGCCAAGGTCCCCTGTACGGTGGGTGTGGGCTGTGGGCCGCGGACAGGCTAGCAGCATGGGCACAGCAGTGGGCCCTGCAAGTCCAGAGTGCAGGGGGACAATCTGACCCGGAGCAACAGAAGAGATGGTCAGTGGTTTTGTATTAGCTTCCCTTTGCTGTTGTAAGAAATGGCCATAAACCTGGTAGCTTACAAGAACCTAAGGTGTTTTCTCTCTCCATTCTGGAGGATCAGAACAAGTCTGCAATCTGTTTCACTGGCCAAAATCAAGGTGTCTGTGTCGACAGGGCCCCCATGCTCTCTGTGGCTTGGGGGAGGATTTGGTCCCACCTTGCCCCGCTTCTAGTGGTTGCTGTGTCCCCCAGCCTGGGGCCACAGCACTCCCATCTCCGCTTCTGTGGCGGGTCTCCTTTCCTTCTGAGTGCATGGAACACCTCTCTGCAAAGATGCATGGGATCACACCGCAGATTCACCCAGGTAATCCAGGGTCATCTCCCCATCGAAAGATCCTTAACTTAGTCACCTCTGCAGACTCCCTTTCTGCCATCGAAGCTAACGGTACAGGTTCTCAGGATTCAGTGGTGGCTGTCTTTGGGCGGGAGGGACATTTTCAAGCCTATCACCATTTGATGGTTTTCTTTGTAGCAAATCAAAGAATGTAAATATTCTTTTTCAGAATCTAAGAAATAACTGTTAGTATCATGTTTATCTTTGAAACTTGCACAGGAATATCTGGTCTCATCAGGAATGTCAGCATCTGGCTCTTTTTTCTGGATACAGCTGCTGGACACCACCAGAAGATTCTCCGATTTACCAGGGCAGAGCTAACAACAAGTTTTCTTATACAGAATTAAATCAGAATACCCTGTCACTCACTATGCATTTTACTATGTGGTTTGTGTTTGTTTGTTTGTTTTTCCCTTCAAGTATGAAGTCTTGGGATCAGGTAACTAAAAATTTAAAGTAAGATTCAAGGCCCCGGGTTGGCCCTCTCCAGGAGCCACAGGCCAACCACTCGGCCTTTCCAAGCCAGCTGCTTCCTCCCCAGTGAGCACTCACCAGCTCACGGTGATGCTGTGAGAGTTGGGGCAGTGCCTGTCCAGCTGTTCCCTCTCGAAGACAAAATAAATAAGTAAATAAAAACATCTGGGAAAAAAGTTAAAACTGCTGACAAGGTTTTGGACTGCTTTGATTCTGTGATGACCAGTTCCACATTTTTAGGCACAGAGAGCAGATTCAGAAGCTCATGCTGCCTTTCTTCTCAAAGCTTCGGTAGTAAAAAGAATTGGCACTGTGCTTCCTCAGGGGTGCAGCGTAGATCTGGATCCATGCAAACACCAAACAAGCAATACTATGTACCTTCTTTTCATCTGGGTGGTTCTTTCTAAATTCACGTTACTGAGGAATATTTTAAAGGCACGTAACTGAAAAAGAGTCCATTGCTTCTCCCTTGGAGATTCTATTCTCAGTAACAGAGGCAGGTATTGTCCTCGGACACAGAAACCTCGGCCAGTGACAAGGTCGCGTGACATGCTGGCCCTGTGAACTGTTGCTGGAGCTTTGAAAGAGTTAATAAATGTCTTTCCTGCCTCCACATTTGGCAACGACGAAGTGGTAGAGCGAGAAGTCAACGCGATGGGGGAAAGAGTTGCCTTTTCTAGTAACAGGGCTGTTGGGGTGGGACAGCTTCCATCTCTGGCAAAGTGGGCTTCCAGCTCAGCAGCTCTGAGTTAAACCCTGCCAGTTATTGATTGAAAATTTTAGCCTCCCTTCGCTCCTGGAGACTGTGACAGAGGGTCAGAAGATGGAGGCTTATTTCAGACAGGTTTCCAGAGAGAGCCAAAGGGCAAGCTGGATAAGCTCTTTCTTCTCCTAGGTTTGCCAATCAGATCATTTGTGCAATCTCTATTTGGAAGGAGTGAGTGGGCAGAAAGGGAGACCAGAAGAACAAATTAATCTAAAAGAAGAGCCTCCCATGAAAAGATAGTGCCTATTTTTCTATTAAATTTGATCTTTTTCTTATATATCTGATTTATTCTGGGAAGCCAAAATTCACATCATAAAAATGGCACAATTTTGCCAGTCCCCAACCACCATCGTGAAGCCTCTTGCTTAAATCTAAGAAGGGATCTTCTGAGACATTTTTTTTTTAAAGATTTTATTTATTTATTTGAAAGAGAGACAATGAGAGAGAACATGAGCGAGGAGAAGGTCAGAGGGAGAAGCAGACTCCCCATGGAGCTGGGAGCCCGATGTGGGACTCGATCCCGGGACTCCAGGATCATGACCTGAGCCGAAGGCAGTCGTCCAACCAACTGAGCCACCCAGGCGCCCTTCTGAGACTTTTTAAGGGTGAGACTCACTATTAGCAGTGAGAGTATTAATGAAAGCGTTTAGAGTCATCAGTTCTGAAGCTCAAAGCAGAGCAGAGAGAGAGATAGAGAGAAGAAGGTATAGGAGGGCCAAGATGCCCAGAAGTCAGAATCAAAAAGAGCATTTTTATTTTATCCTATTTAGATCAGGGAAGCCTATAATACTTTAGAAATATTTCCATAATCATGACTATTTCATTTCAATGGATCTAAAGTGGAAACTTTCAGTAACTTAGAAAATAGGTAAAAATATAAAAAGCAGAGCAGTTTGAGTTGAATCTGCAGACCAGTGTAAACCATGTGAAGCCCTAGAGATTTTGAGAGTGTCATTATATCACAGTGAAATGCAGTAAAATATTAGCTCAATTTCACTGGACATTGAATAAAATCATGTGGATGTGATATGTTTTATTTGACTGGAAAAAATATAGAGGATAATTTTTTCCACAAACTTTTTTTAGTATCTAAAGGGTGATGATTCTTGTTATGGACTAAATATTTGTGTCCCCCAACCCTCCACCTCCAGCTCCAGACCCCTTTTTTGAAACCTGGTCCCCCAGTGTGAAAGAAAGGTGGCATAATAGGACAAAATTGGAAAATGGAAGAAACCTCTTAATGGAAGAAAACTAGCCTGATGGGGTCCACCAGGAATCTAGCTGTCTCTCCTAACAAAACTTCTCATCCTTAAATAGGGGATAAGGTAATCCTTTGTATCACTCATGATATTTGACATACAGTACACATTTACTGGATAAGCAAAGAGGCAGGAAAATATGACCAGTTACCACGAGGGAAAAAACAATCAAGAGAAAGAGTTTTCAAGATAACCAGATTCTAGAATTATCAGAGAAGAAATTGGAGCAATCTTAGAAATATATTCAAGAAATTTAAGGAAAAGGTGATTCTAATGAGGAACTCTAATAAAGGAGGTTCTAATGGGGAACCTCTGCAATGACAGGAAATTTATGATAAACTGTTAAATGGAAATGGCAGAACTGAAAATGATTATATTTGAAACAAGTGAATTCAGTGGGTGGACTTAGCAGTGGATGAGGAATGGCAGGAGAAAGAACCAGTGAACCTAAGAAGAGATCAAAGGGAGTTATCGTGTCTGAGAAACAGAGGAAGAAAAGGAATTAAGAACTGACCAGAGCCTCACTGACCTGTGGAACAATAGCAAGAGGACTAACAGAAGTTTAGCATGAGTCTCAAAACAAAAGTAGATGCAGAACTAGGCAGAAAAATATTTTTGAAAAATATGCCATAAAACTTGAAAAAAAAAAAAATCCACTAGGAGATCTAAAAGGCCAGAAAATCTCATGCAGAATCCATTTAAAAAGAAAACCAACTAAGGTGCCAGGGTGGGTCAGTCCATTGGTAGCTGACTCTTGGCTTTGGCTTGGGTCATGATTTCAGGGCTCTGGGATCAAGCCACAAGTAGGGCTCTGTGCTCATCCCTAAATCTGCTCGGTGATTCTGTCTGTATCTTCCCCTACCCACCTGCGTCCTGCTCAAGCTTTCTGTCTCTCTTCCTCTAAAATACATAAATAAATCCAAAGAAAGAAATTCAAGAAGAAAAAGAAAATAACTACACGTATGCATATCAGAGTAAAGCTGTTGAAACTAAAATAGTAACATAAACCCACAAACAGATGGAGGAAAGAGACCCAATACATAGAAGGTAACAATAATATAAATGGCACTTAACTTCTTATAAGAAGCGATAAAGTTCAGTAAACAGTGAATCAGCACCTCTAAAATGCTGCAAGGAAAGAAGAAAGCCAACCCGCCCCAGTAGACCCATACATACATGATAGCATAATTTTTGAAAAGGTACCAAGTTATTTCAATGGGGACAGGAAAGACTTTTTAACGAAGTTCTTTTAACCAGTGCTGGAACAACTGAATATCCATATGGAAAAAAATGAACCTTGATCCTTAGCTCACACCACATAAAATTTTTTACTTGAAATGAATCATTCACTGAAACATTAAAATCTCAAAATATAAATACAAAACTCTAAATATAAAATTAAATTAGGACTATAAGCGAATACTCTGGATACAAAACATAGGAGGATAGAATTCCAATTTTAGGGCAGGCAAAGATTTCTTGAAGAGATGAGAGAAAAGCACTAAGCATAAATAAAAAGTTACATATTAATTGAATTTTGTTAAAATTAAAAATTCCACTCCTAAAAGACAGCATTAAGAATACATTAGAAGAAAAAAAAAAAAGAATACATTAGAAGTTTATGCAAGCCTCAGTTTGAGAGAACATTTTTGGGATATGTGTATCTGATACGAACTCTTGGAAAAAAAAATATATATTTATATATACATATAAATTTCTGACTTTTTAGTATTGAGATATATCTATCTGACCAGAGCCTCACTGACCTGAGTCAGAAATTGAACAAAACAAAAAATACGAGCAAACTTATCAGATAAGGAACACCAAAAGGCAGAGATTGGCAGACTGGATTAAACAACGATAGAAATGTCTGCTCTCTTCAGAGACATATTTTAGATCCAAAGACACAAACAGGTAGAAAGTATAAAAGATGGAAGCATACATATCATACAAACATAGCCTGTGTTAACGTTAGATGCAATACTTTAAGACAAAATTATTACTAGAGACAAAGAAAGATATTTGGAAGACAAGAGAGTCAACCCATTAGGAAAATAAAACAACACAACAATTACAAAGCTACAAACAATCTCCAAATTGCAAAAGTACATGAGGCAGAATTGCAGAGAATGGAAGGAGAAAAAGGTAGTTTAACATTCGTGGCTGGAGACGTTAATAACCCTCTTCAGTAATGGCTGCTACGACTAGTCAGAAGGCCAACATGAGCTTGGGGGACTCGAATGGGACCTTCAGCCAGTCAGACCAACTGACATCTGCACATATTCTACCCAAACACAGCATACACGGGGAACATCCTCCAAGAGGCACTGAAGGCTAAGCCATAAAACAGGCCTCCATCCATTTAAGAAGCTTGATATTACACAAAGTATTTGCTCTGGTCATAGTGGAATACAATTCAAAATCAGTAACTGGAAGGTAATTCAGATATCCACAAACATGTTGAAATTAAACTACTGACTCGAAATGACCAATGATCCAAAGAGGAAATCAGAAGGAGAGATAAGGACTACTTGGAGGTGAATGAAAGTGAAGACAGCTGCCCTCCGGAATTCCTAGGACACAGTAAAGCACTTGTTAGAAATGCATGTGTAAACACCCCTACGAAGAGGAGGAAAGTTCTCAAGTCAGTTGATTTCCCTTCCACCTTGAGAAACTGGAAAAAGAAGACAGGTTCTTAATGAACTAGAGCGTGGACAACAATGGAGAGGGAAAAGAATTAGTTCTTGGAATAGATCAAGAAAATTGATAAACCCTCCGTTAAAAGAACCAAGAGATCACTATGAGTGTAACCGCAAAATGGAGACTGAAGAGGAGACATGAATGACAAGGACTATAAGGGGATACTCTGAACACCTACATGCCGACAGATTAGTTAACTCAGATCGAGGGCACATGCTTGTCGAACGATGTCAATCAACAAAACTGACGTAAGGGGAAATAGCCAATTTGAATAGACCTGTAACAAAGACTTTCAATTAGTAACTACAATACAAGGAAAAGTGCAGGCCCAGGGAGCCTCACTGGTAAATTCTATCAACGTTAAAGGGATTAATACTGGTTCTTTACAAACTCTTCCAAAAACAGAAGAGGAAGGAATACATCTCAACTCATTTTATGAAGCCAGGATTATCATGATAATAAAACCAGGTAAAGGCATGACAGGGAAAGGAGACTCCAGACCAGACCAGTATAAATATAGATTTTTTAAATCCTCATGAAAATAGTAGCAACATAAACATTATATACCATGAACAAACAGGATTTAGTCCAGGAATGAAATGCTGGTCTAACACCAGGAAAATAATTTAATATACTTTACCAATGGGATAGGGAACGGAGATCTCATCACATATATTTATTCAGACTTGAATAGATAATTTCAAACTAAACTCACCTTTTCTCTGAATATAAAGAAAGCACATCTGGGTCTTTGACTCTGTACTAACTGTGTTCTCTGATTTTTTTACACAAAATTCAATCTACATTTCCCATATCTCTCTTAAATGTGAATAATACCACTCTTTGTGTGTTATGTCTTGCAGACACACTTATGTCGGGGTGAAGGAATAATGGTCATTCTAGATGATGAAGATTTCAATCACAAATCACAGCCCCTGGATCAAAACTGTTCCTGACTTTCCAAGCTTGTGGACGCGAGGGTCCTCCACACCTCTTAGGGAGCCTCACCTCAGACCCCCATTCTGCACCTCTCCACATGTTCTTCCAAGAGAAAAACCACAATCTGATTCATTTCTTTTTTTTTTTTTTTTGATTCATTTCTTTTTTGAAAACTTCAATTATAGGATTCTCAGCTTGCTTTTTTGGGTAAGTTTATTGATTCCTCACATACTATACCCCGATGTCTGACACATAATCATATGTTACTTTATACATTATAGGAAATAATGATGAATCGTTTCCTATGTTTTAGAAGGTAGGGCAATCGACCCAAGCGACCCGTGATAAAAGTCACTGTACTTGAGTACTTGCAAGGGTACAGTACAACGTAGTCAATAACCAGTCTTCTACCTCCTGTATTACACACGGATGTAGAAGAATCGATCCGTAGCTGTGCATTTCTACATCAGAGCTGACATGCTTCTTTTGTAAAGAACACCTGGTTTTGATTCTTTTAGATAAATTGTCGGGAAAAAATAAACATGGCAAAGTATCACGAGAAGTGTTGTTTTCATGCCCCTTCCTGCTCCAGTCACATGAAAGCAAGTGGCATTCTGGAATCTCCACTGGAAGCAGCCTTGTATGCTCTTTCTTTTATATGCCTGAGCTGTAGTCCCGACCTTGCTTCATCTAAGACAGGTGAGGACAAGCCTTCCTGCGTGTACCTGTCTTGAGGGAGAAAGATGGGCACTGGTTACGTCTAATCACCCTTCTGTAACCTTATGAGAAAGGTCCAATGAGGGATCTTTTTATTTTCAGCATTGATATTAAACACCAAGGAAATGCATCTTTGCCTAGAAACCTCCCACAATGACTTTGCAAGTCTAACATATTCCATTTGTGGTGACAAAGTGAACATCTCCAAGAAGTGTGCATATGGATCTCGATGGGACTTGCTTGGGAAAACTAGCTAGTGGTCCATTGTTTCCTTGGCTTATTACAAAGAAAATGAAAAATATTCAATAGATAGTGAATGCACAAGTGCCAGTGCTATAAAAAGGAGATCCACTAAGAGTTTTCTGGAATAGCACCTTGATATGTGGCTGCAATCCAGCTAAAATACTAATGCAAATATATTTTTGTGATTAGATCAACCATGTAAGCATTCCTATGGTCATTCCAGCTAAATGGTCTCTAGGGAAAATCTTTTCAAAATGGTTTGGAGGATTCTTGAAAAGTTAAATACATAAGTTCCCCATAACCTGGTAATTTTGTTTCTAGATCCTTACCCAAGACAAATGAAAATAAATTTCCACAGTAAGAATTATAGAAAATGTTTATTCATGGAGGTCTAAAACTGGAAACAAAGATTCTATCCATTAGCAAACAGATAAATATGTTGGTTACTTTTATGTGTCAACTTGGTTAGGCCACTATGCTCCTGGGCTTAGACCATCACCAATGTAGATGTTGCTTTTAGACAAGATGAACACTTAAATCTGTAGACATTAAATAAAGCAAACTGTGCTCCATAATATGGGTGGTCCTCATCCAAGCAGTTGAAGGTTTTAAGAAAACGTGACAGGTCACCAAGGAAGAAGGAATTCTGCTTGCAGATGGCCTTCAAACTTGAGCTGGAACATCAATTTTTCCACAGGTCTCTAGCCTGCCAGCCTTCCCCGTAGAATTTAGACTTGCCAATGAGCACAAACACGTGAGCCAATTCCTGTCTCTGTACACACACACACACACACACACACACACACACACAATCAGTTCTATTTATCTGGAAAGTGTTAACACAGTAAGAAAATTGGGGGGGCCTGGGTGGCTTAGTTGGTTAAGCGTCTGACTCTTGATTTCTGCTCAGGTCATGATCTCAGGGTTGTGAGATCAAGCCCTGCATCAGGCTCTGCACTGAGAATGGAACCTCCATTAAAAAAAAAAAAAAAAAAAAAAAAAAAAAGGTATGGTATATTGGTACAATGGAATACTACCCAGCAAAAAAAAAAATGTACCATTAACTACACTCATACACCCCTTAAAGCTATAGTGAGTAGTCAAGAGTAAATACTGGATGATTCCATTTAAATGATATTAAGAAATGGGCAGTACTGATGTATGATAAATTATCGGATAGCAAATCTGATAGAAAATCAGAACAGTAGTTGTCGTGGGAGGGGGGAGGTGAGGGGCACAGGGGAATATAGGAAATGTTCGATCTCTTGATTGCGTGCTGGTGACATGGGCGTATACATTTGTAAAACTCTTTGGATCACACACTTAAGATCAATGTGTTTCACTCTATGTATAGTTTTCCCTCAACTAAAGTAAAAAAATGAGACGTTTGTGTTTTGGATGAGAGTGACAGCCAGGAGGAAGACGTCAGAGTCTGGGTGTGTTTTAACTCTAGAGTCAGTAGGGATTGCTGTCACATGCCACATGGGGTATGACAGCAAGGGAGAGGCCAGGGGGGAATCCACATCTTTTGGCTGATGAAATGGAAGAATGACGTTCTCATTTATAGAGATGGGGAACAGTAAGAAGGAACAGATTTAGGGGTTATACAAGGCCTAAATATCGGATCACATCCAGTTGTAGATGTTTGGATACATGTAGTGGTGCTGCTGAGTAGCTAGTATGTATACGTATCCAGTTTTGGGGGGAAAGTACCAGGTTGGGCATTAAAATGGGGACTGAATCTATATGGAGACGATGTTGAAACCATGAGAGGTGATGAGCTTATCAGTGGAGTGATCGTGGGTAGAAAGAAGAGGGGTTCCAGGAGTGGGCTCCTTGGATCAGAGAGGCAAGTAAGGAGCCAGCACGGGGACTCAGAAGGGGGAGTGGAAGGGGCAGAAGGGCAGGCAGCGTGAACGCGGTCTGACTCCTCACCGGCTCACTGTCTCCGTGAGAGCCCCCAGCCTCAATGCATGTTCTGGCTTACTTACAAGCTTTGAATCTTTTCAGTGAACTAAAAACAACAACAACAACAACAACAAAAAACAAAAAACATAGTTGATTATAGAGGTATCCTACAGGGACAGTTGCTACTGGGATAAATCTGTCTGGTAGACGTTTCTACTGATTCAAGGCTTCCAACCCTTACATTTCAGATGAAGCAGACCCTGTGTTGTGAAGGGCCATGTGCTAAGATTTTTAAGCTAAGCTATGATTGCTACAGTCCCAAACATCTCCCAAAGTCCACCCCAGGGCTCTGCTATGGGATATGAATACCTCCTAAGGGTCAAGGACAGTTCTTTGGTATATTGTTTATGCAGATTAGGAACTTAAGAGTTCAGATAATAACCCACCTGTGTGCTATTTTAGCCCATTGGTCAGCTACAACAAAACACCGTTAAGTAGGGTAGCTTAGAAGTCACAGAAATTTACTTCTCACTGTTCCAGAGAAATCATTCTGTGGCGGGTGAGAGTCCCCTTCCTGGTTCCTAGATGGCTGTCTTCTAGCTGTGCCTTCCTCCTCCTGGAGGAGCTCTCTGGGATCTCTTCATAAGGGGCACTAATTTATGAGAACTCCACCCTCATGACCTAATCTCAGGCCCCATGTCCTACACCATCACCCTGGGACTGGGAATGGACCTGAATTTTAGGGGAGCACATTCAGTCCATGGCAGATGCTACCTGCTGACTGTGTGTATATTCACAAACAAGGGAAATATAACTATTTCAATATTTATGTTTTCTCTTAAAATACTGATGGATTAATGATAATAAGAAAATAACATATCATAGAAAATCATGTTTGTGTTCAAATATTTCAAGTAACCACCTGACGTTCATCAGGTGTGTATATGCAGAAGTTTGTTGGAAGAGGGGTCTGGGGTACATGAGATAAAACCTCTCATTTCACTCAAGAGGGCAAAGAGCAGGAATGTGAGGAGGTGTGATTTGGGCATGTTGTTAAGTGGGTGAACTTAGAAGTCAACATTACATCCTATTCTCTCTATAAAATATTAAGCTCATCAAATGTGGTATAATGAAGCATCTATTTAAAATTCAACATACATGCTGCCCAGATAGGTGGTTCGCTCTTAAATTATGTGTTGATTACATTCTCACGCTTCCTTAATAAGAACCGAGCAAACTCAGAGCATTTGCAATGAAGAAAGTGGTTTACGAGCATTTGGTAAAAGCTGACATATGCAGTTTCCCGAGTGAATGCCGTTTCTGGTGTTTACAAGACCTTCGCCATTTCTCTCCTCAGACGCTAACGTGCCCTGGGAACCGGGTTTGTCTAGGGGAAGCCCTGCCGTGTCCAGGTAAACAGCTCCTGGAAGACCCGGACCCCTGCCCCGTGACCTGCGATCCCAGAGGCCAGTGGAGCCAGGTCCATGTGAGACGGGCTGGACGCCAGCAGGACATTAGCTGATTTCTAAATTACCACCAGACTTTAAGATTTTACAGTTCTAACATGTTGTCAACAATCAAATAGAAGAAGTTACACATTTCCGGTTCCTTGCTTTTTACCAGGTAGAGCACGGATTCTCACTGGGGACAAGATGGTTTCCGGGGGCACACCTGGCCATGTCTGGAGATATTTGCTGCTGTCAGGGTCAGGGAGGGGGCTGCTGGACGGAGCAGGCGGGGGTCTGGGGGTGCTAGACACCGTGTAGTGCACAGGCAACCCATACCCCCAGCAAAGAAACACCTGTCTCCAAATACGAGTAGTGTCAAGGATCAGTGACCACCATGAGCTCTTGGACGGTGGCCACCAGCCATCATCATTGTGGGCTCCATGTGAAGAAGGGGACAGAAGCCTCTCAGTCTGAAAACAGGAGGCTAAAGTTCGGCCCCTGGAGGCCTCATATATTTTGGGATGGAAAACTCGAGAAGCATTGATTTGTATTACGGTATGAGAGACTTTATACTAGATCTTCTCCTAGACAATGAACAATGAGCAAGAAGCAGGGCCAGAGATCTCTCTCAGAACCCTGGCCCCATGACAGAGACCCTGTCTTATGATCGAGTGTGCAAAATTCTGGAGGGTTTTGAGGACCTTGGAAATGATAGATAAAGGGACAGCAGGCTGTACTGTTGCTCTCTGTAATTCAGGCTGCTTTTGGGGGGGGGGGTCCAGGCATGAACATATTCTGGTTAGAGATGATTGTTTTTACTTATTTTCATTTAAAAACAAGAATAGCAAATTACTTTTACTAAAGGAAATAGCAGTAGGCATCTCAGAAACAGCTTTTCTGCAAAAGCCCTGGAAACCTCGGTGGCTCTTTCATCCCTGCAGGCACATCCGTTATCCGCAAACACACCTGTGCCCCAACACTCCTACACTCCGGAGGGCCCCGTTCAGCTCTGGCAAGGATGGCCACCGTGCATGTTTGATGCAGATGCTGCTGGAAGCAGGGTATACTGACACTTCCCTGCTTCCAAATATCCCAGATCTGTTCTTCACAGCTGCTGGAGACATGGACTGCTGGATGAGAAAGTACAAATCTGCACCAGTATGTGACCGCCAGCTGGCCTTTTTATTTTAGCAGACCAGAAGCTATGGAAGCCAGAAATCTTAATACCAGCCTCCGAGTCACAACTAGGGAACACAAACCCCACAGAATTGCCACAGTGACCTCTGGAGCATGACCAACAGCTATGGCCAGTCCTCACTGACTTGTGCTTTTTTTTTTTTTTTTTTTTTTTTTCTTCAGGTAGCCTATTGATGTCCCCTTGTTGGTGATAGCAGTTATCTTTGGCATTTAGAGGGGGCAGCTGTTTTTTAAGCAGATGGCCTTAGCGTGCATTGTGCATGGGCCGCTGGAGGTGCACGCAGCCGAGGCCTGGCACAGAGGATGTGAATGACTCCAAAGTGTAAAACTTATGTCTTGTTTATTACTCTGTCGCATAAAATCCAAAACAGTGTTCCTGGTGGACGGCTAGCTCTTCCCCAGTCGGCGACCCCGGGACACACGCTCCTCCCATCTTGGATAGATGGTCTCCCATTTGGCACGCAAGTCTCCTCTAAATCAACGGCTGAAGAAAGAGCATAGGGCCTCTTGGGGGGAGAGGTCTTGTGTGCTGGGCCTTCCCGTGTTACTGAGCACCTCATGTCTACCCATGTCCATTGGCTAGGACTCCATCAGTTTGCTCCCACACCTTGCTCCCAGGAACCTTGTAAAACATCGTGCCACTGTGCACTCGGGAAGAAATGGCATGGGTCGATAAGCTGAGCGGCTCACTGGTTTGCCATACCCGCTTCTAGTCCTTCCCTCGTCCTAATAAGCAGTGTGATGTGCAACACCCTCTGTCCGTCTTGGTTCTAGTTTCTTCCACATGGCCTGCATGACCCCATGGCATCTCATTCAACACTGGAGTTCAACACACAATCAATCAAGTGCAATCGTTACCGCAAGGGTGTGTAGGGGACGGGTCCCCGAACACAGAACAACAATGACAACGACAACAAAACTGTCACCGCTTACAAAAATGATTCTTGAAAACATCCACGTCTGTAACTAAAGAGGAACAAAGAGAACCAGCATTTCGGTTTGGCTGCAGGGCTTTCGGCAAGTCTAGTGTGTGGCTTGGCGCAGGTGAGTGGTGTTCGACAGCTCTGCCCTGGTCCTGAAAGCGTTCGACTGGAAAAAACAATTTGAAAGGCTAGCCGCACCTGTATTTTTTCTGAAATATACTTATAAGCGACTAGTTTTTTGGTGAGAACTGCTGTGATTTTCGATCTGGGGCCCCTCTTTTCCCAGAAGAGGACGGGCCTTCGATCTCCAGGGGGGTCGCAGCATGTGATGCCGCTTTCTCACCGGGCCCCAGCTAAAGGGTGGTGCTGGCTGATGGAAACCCCGCTGGTCACTTGAGCTAGTGGAGCTGGGGAGCGGAGAGCAGGCTGGCGAGGGAGCACGCCGTTGGTCAAACTCTCCTCGGTTATAGGTTGCCTCAGTGAGTCAGGCATCACGAGCCGCTTCCCAAGCCCAGGCCAGGCTATGCACAACCCATCCTGCTGGACCGTCTGTGCTTGTGAGTGCTCAGACTGAACCCTGCGTTCTGCAACAGAGCAGGCAGACACACACAACACGGATCTGTTCAAATCAGTGTTGAATGAGACCCCATAGGGATTGCGGATAACGGATGTGCCTGCAGGGATGAAAGAGCCACCGAGGTTTCCAGGGCTTTTGCAGAAAAGCTGTTTCTGAGATGCCTACTGCTATTTCCTTTAGTAAAAGTAATTTGCTATTCTTGTTTTTAAATGAAAATGAGTAAAAACATCATCTCTAACCAGAATATGTTCATGCCTGGACCCCCCCCAAAGCAGCCTGAATTACAGAGAGCAGCAGTACAGCCTGCTGTCCCTTTATCTATCATTTCCAAGGTCCTCAAAACCCTCCAGAATTTTGCACACTCGATCATAAGACAGGGTCTCTGTCATGGGGCCAGGGTTCTGAGAGAGATCTCTGGCCCTGCTTCTTGCTCATCGTTCCGCTATTTCATTGTCTAGGAGAAGGTCTGCTATAAAGTCTCTCGTGTCACTGTAGTACAAATCAATGCTTCTCGAGTTTTCCATCCCAAAATATACGGGGCCTTCAGGGGTCAAACTTCATCTTTTCGGAAGAAAAAGAGCAGAACACAAGTAATAACTTTACTGTTGTTCTCACAGGGTTATATAACACCTTTGTTTTCAAGGCTTATTGTGTTGTATTACCATTTTTCTCATAGGCTTTGCAATGTCCCAGGGAGACAAAGACACGTATAATTATGCCTGTATAATGGATGAGAAAACTGGAACATAGAATGTTTCATTTAAAAGTCCCTGGTCGGCAATAAAAGTGAGAATCAAGGCCATATTTAGTCATTCCCAGAGCCCAAGAGTTATTCACTCAGTAATAAAACAAGTTTGAGATCCCTAGGAGCCAAACACTGCACGAGATGTGGGGGCGAGAAATGACTTTGATTCAGCCCAGTGGAAGGTTCAAGCTTGAAAACTGATAGGAAAAAGCATAGCATGGTGTGTGCTACAGTGTCGAAACGTGCGTTCATTATTAGTTATTACTTCCACAGGGAAATGAGTGGAGGACCTACAATATGATAGATCTGCTGTAGGGTGTGGGCCATAGAGCAGAGCAACGAAAACATACTCGTCTTCCTGGACCTTGCAGTCTGGCGAAAAAGACGTGTTAGAACACACACAGTTACCCTGACATTCTCACACGGTGCTGAGCAGGAGCAGCGCGGGATGCTGTGGGCAGCTTCATCGACGGTCCCCGAGCTGGTGGAACTCAGGAGAGAGTGGATGTTGCTGCTGATGGAACCACAGCAGTGAGGTTAATATTCCGTTGTTCTACCTTCTCACTATCAGTTTATGAAAGAGACCAAAAAGGAACAGGAGGATGAACCGGTGTAAGAATCCAAGGGCCTGGGTACCGGTCACCCCCTGGGCTGTCTGGGGCAGAGCTTTAGGGATAGGCCGTGAGGTTGCTGGGGTCTTCTCCAGCATTAAAGCCCATTTGCTCTCTGGAAGTCCATTTCTTGAACATGCAAGCATTTGAAAGGGATCGTGTGAATACATTTGAGTCATCTTTAAGGTCATACCCCATCTTGTCCCTGCTAAACCCAAAGAGTGGGAGGAGAATGACGGCCTGAAGCTATAGAGGCGAGCTATCTGGCCCAGAGGGCGCCTACTGCCCGCAGAAGGGTGTGGACACAGAGTGGCCATGTACAACTCGGAGTGCCTAGTAAAATAGCTGATTTTGCAGACAGAGTATGTCTTCCATTATTTGTGATGTTTTAAGAGGGAATGACTTCGTGGTCTGACCGACAGTCTGAATGTGGATGTCTGAAAAGTGAGCACACTGTGCGGAGAACTCACTTACTAGCTCGCTGTCCCTCACGCTAGAGGAGCTCTCATCCCTCCCTGAGGGCAATGCCCGGATGCAGACACCCTATTTACTCCAAATATTTGGAAGGCCGTGCCACCCATAGCTACATGTTAACCGAAGCACCATTAAACTAGCAGACCCTTAAAGGTAATGCAGATATTGCTGAGAAAGATCTTGGAAAGGAGGTCACTCAAAAGACCACAAATTATGGAATGACGTGGTCACACCTCCAGAATCGTGCTTAGTTCTTCCCAATCCAGAACTATGATGAGTAACAAATTGTCTGGATTTGAACATTGATGGAAAGTGTTCGAGTTCGTCTTTATCCTGGCGTATGTATGAAATCAGACTTCACAGTTTCTATTGTTCTTACGGTGTTTTACGCACGTTTTCTGTGTTGATCTTTAACTAAGATACGTCCAGAAATAACGGTTCAGTCCACTCAGTGGACATGACCCAGGTCATTCCCAAACTTCAGCACAGACAGAATCATCCAGAAGCTGCTGAAGAGATGTGGCTGTGGAAGCTTAACCCTAGAGTTTGAGTTTCAGTCGTCATGGCATGGGTTCTTGCCTCTCAGTGATGCTGATACTAGCGATCTGGGGACCACGTATTGAGAAGCATTGATCTAGACCATCTCCTCCTTGAGGTGAACTGTGTTACCAGTCAGGTCCAGTGGGACCTGTCCACTCTGCTAGCTGCCACGTGACCACCTCCATCAGACCCAATGGGAAACCTATCATAGGTGTAGAGGAGCATCACAACATTAAAGAAAAAAGTTCCTTTTCTTGTATTCAAATTTTGAATATCAAAGCAAAATAAAATAAAGGTCTTGGGCTTATGTCATTTACACTGATAGAGTAGAAGTGAAATTAATACTCGCTTGTGGGCACAGATACCTCCCTTAACCAAACTGATATCTTTGACTTTAGATTGACATGTTACTGTGTAAGTCACTAATAAATATCTCAAGTTCATAATTTCCTTGAATCTCTTCTGAAATTTTAAATAAATAATAAAAAATAAAATACTCAGATTGCCTGACCTGAATGGCTTTAATAAATCAACCACACACCCTGTTCAAAAATGTGTGGACTCAGGAGCTCAGGGCTTGCATTGCAGGATAATGAAGTCATGTTAACAACATAATCAACTCCACCCACCTCACTCCTCCTTCTCAGCTTCCGCCTCAGCTTACAGGTGGCTTGCCAGAAGAATAGGAACCGGTTCCCAAGAAGTATTCCAAACAAGTTAGGATCTTGGAAAAATAGCTGGCATAGCCAACGATTTCAGCTCAGGTCCCTTGGAGAGAGGCATATCCCTGCACAAAACGAACACACATGTTGTTTCTCTTAAGTGTTTTTATACTTTGAAAATATTGCAGGAAAAGTTTCAAGTAACTGTATTTCAATTAATGATGATGATTGTACTTAATATTTGAATTAGTCGCCTTTATAGGTTCTCAATAACACGATCCAGGAGAACAAAGTAAATATTGAACATCCACACATGTGACATCTCATTTTCTACAGATGCTTTTATAGATTCTGATTTTGAAGATGTCATTTATACACTCATCATCTCTGTGTTCCAGGTTCTATTTTGTACAAATTATGGAAATCCCATCCCAGTCAAAGTTTTCTTATGTGTTTCTTCGCTTTTATTTTCCAGAAAATTGAACTGAGGAAGGCAACTCCCTAGAAAGTACTTTTCACTTTTCATTTTCTGGGAAACTTTCCATTTTATTGTCAACCATCAGATGGAATAGCTTCATATCTGCAGAACAACTAGAGCAAGAAAAGGACGGGTCCACTCTTGGAAGACTCTATGGTATTAACGGAGGACAGAGGGAGGACAGAGCCCCTTGACCAGGGTTTTATTTCCATCACCTTTGACTAGAGGGTAGCATTCGGGATGGATGGCACAGAGGTATTAGCAAAGAAGTTCTGCACCCTTCAGAGGTTGGACAGTTATTCCAGAAAGTTTCAAGACTTCACAAAAGTCATGATTCAGATCCCGGGAAGATGTGTCAATAGGGCGGAGGAGGTATTTTTTCATGAGAAAATACTGAGTTGTGGGAGAGGAGCCAGAGGAGTGGAGGACGCAAATATTTTTCCAAATTCAAAATTGGAAAAAGAATGGATTCCAGAGACAATGGGCCAATCACTTCCACGGTGACCACTGACAACAATGAAGAAGTAATCATTACCAGTCCAGTGAGCACTGAAGAAGGAGCAGCGGCCCCAAGATCTTGTCCAATGAGTTTCACAAAAGCAGCATGTTTTCTCTTTGTGTTTAGTCAATTCGCTTGCCTGGGTTCTGGTTGCAGAAAGATGGGTGAAGAACTCGCTTGGCTGGGTTCTGGTTGCAGAAAGATGGATGAAGAACCATCCTTGAACTTAAAAGCTCATTCCATTCTTGCATCAGGCAACATTTTGGATTTGGGGCTTTGGAATTTGGCCAGTCCAGTTGCTGTCCTTTTGATATTCTTATACACTTAATGAAGCCACAGCTCACCAAGCCAGAACTGCCTTAACATTCTACTCAAAAAAGGCCACTAATTAATTGGTGTCAGTCAGAGGAGAAAACCCAAAAACATAGATGATTGTGTCCTATTCCTGATCACGTGTTAACTCCTAAGGCCCCAGAAAACATGCCCATGATCCTGAAGGCTCAAGGGAGCGGTTGTTGATATAACAGGTGACAGAATTGAGCTTTGGGATTATTCAGAATGAAGGAACTGGGACCAGAAAGAATGTCGATGGGCAATGTAAAGTTAGGAGTTTCTGTGAATTTATGGGTGGTTGTTCCCAAGATGGCCAGCAATCAGAATTCCATACTTTCTTTCCAGATTAAAGCTCGTAAAACCTGAGTGTGAATTTATGCAAGTGAGAGTGTTTTGATTTGAGGGTGTGGTGGGGACCGTGTCTGGCCAGGCAGGTCCAGGCATTCAAAACTGAATGGTCTTTGTCTTCTACACACCCACAGAGCACACGTACCACGGAGGACCCGAGAACTTACATGGTTTGTGAGGCCAGTGCCCGATGAACAGCCCTTGCTGCGGGTCCCACGGCAGCCACGACCTGAATATGAGTGGAGCAGTGTGTGTGTGGGGGGGCTACTCATCGTACCGCCAGCCAGGACAGGCATTTCTACAGGAATCAGATTATGGCTTTGCTCTAAGGAATGCACACCTACAGAACACCTCCGTGAGGTGGGGGAGACCCTTGTCCCAAAATGTATTTAGGTCAAGGCTGGAAGTGATGTAGACTGGGTCCTGCATGGGGGGTGGGGCAGGGGAGCGAGGCTGGACCAGCTGATGGGCGGCCCTTCCAGCTCTAGAATTCCATCCTCCTGGGGTCCAGCTGGCCAGGTGCTCAGGGCTCTCTCCAGCATGGGTGCACACCTGCAGTCAGGCGCGTGCGCGCACACACACACACACACACCACTCATAAAGAGCTCAAACTGGAGAAAGTGAGAGATGCCCGAGTCCAGGCCCCAGCCTGTGACTGAGCTCTTTACCCAAAGTCTAACACTTTCCAGAGACCATCTGGCAACACAGCATCTCGTCTGTGGCATTTTCCACTCACATTTGCTGTCGCTGCCACAAGACCTAGTTGGGTATGAGGCGCTCGCTGTCAGGTTTCAATTAGACGTTGGTTTCATGATGGCTTCCCCCTCTTTGCTTCTATATGTTTCCTATGGAAGCACTTTGGGGAGCTGCAGTAATGCTTGTCCCATGTCCAGCTTCTGGATTAGGAGAGTATGGGTCTGAGAACCCGATGAAAATGTCTGTGCACACTTCAATTAATGAAGGAACTGTATATTGCAATGGGTGATTTTTCTTTCTTTTCTTTCTTTCTTTCTTTTTTTTTTTTTTAGTTGCTTCTACAGGAATGGGACAGCATTTTTATTTGTGGATAAAACAAAAAATGTCATAGAAGGGAAATGTAATAGATGAAATCTTGAAGGCTAATGGAAGGAGACACTGAACTCATTGTATTTCTGTCTCCCTTTATAAAGGGAAATGAACGGTCATGAAATGTCTTGAAAAGTATGAAGTAGTAATGATAACACTCTCTTATTAAACATGGTATAATTTGGTAATGCTAGTTTCCATGGTGCAGCTGGCAGTCCATATATCCCGGGAGTCTTGCTCCTTAAGCCTCAGAGAAGCTTCCCAAGAACGTGAACAGCAAGATGGTCCTTCAGGTACAGCATGACTAGAAGGTGGCCTTCTCTGCAGAGCTGGGCCACATGGGTGAACTAGAGGAACCCCGGTGAGGAACGCGTGCTGTGTGTTCTCGAGGGCTTGCTGTAAACCTTCAGGCCCCTGTTTCTAGAGCAAAGGTAGAAGGGAGGCTGGGGTCTTCTGTCCAGGGTGGGGGGACACGCTGTGGTCCATTCAACAGCATGTTCACTATTCGCTATGAAAACCACACACTCTCAAAATATCAAGAAAACATCCTGAAGAAGGTTCCAATTAGTGGATATTTTTACTGAGGTTTATTGGCACTGAGGGAGCATAACTAAGACCCAGACCAACTGCAATTGTGCTGAGTGGGCGTCCGCCAAGGACATTTACGAAGATGCAAACATTTAACCCCCAATATTAGAAATGTGCTCTTTATGCAAATCTCCTTTGAACTAAGTTGGAAAACGTAGGACAAAAGAGAGTTGAGCTGTTGTCACAGACCCATTTGTGCAGCTGATATGGAATGGAGACAAAGCCGGGACCGCTGAGTCTGAACATAGAAATAAGACATCTTATAAAGCACATGATTGCTCCTGTCAATGTGGTATCAGCGTGATTTAGAAGGAGAGCCTACTTCTCGCAGTGCAAAGCAGAAGTTATTAAACACTTGCTTGGTTTCATCAATCTCGAGGATTTTATGTGCAGGTTTTTTGTTTGTTTGTTTGTTTGTTTGCTTTGTTTTGTTTTGTTTTCCCTGCACTTTTGCTTAATTCCAAACAGGCAATCAGATCAGGAATGACAGTGGTAAGCAATGAAAAAGGTGAGAATCTCTAGGCTGTAGGTGTTGGAGTGATCCCATATCAGTCAGCCCCAGAATGAGGAAGAGCACGAGAGAGCCACAAGCAGCAGGGGCCGAGGGAGAGAGAGAAGGACTCTGAGGCAGACTATGAACTGAGTGCAGAGCCTGATGCAGGGCTCCATCCTGTGACCACAAGATCATGACCTGAGCTGAAAACAAGAGTTGGATGCTTGAAGGACTGAGCCATCAGAAAACTCTCAGTTATTTGTATAATATGAATTTTTAGTAACTTAAAGTGCTCTTTGAAAACATATTGGCCATCCCTCCCGGGAAACTGGAGGATGAGGTAAAAAAGCCTGCATTTAATTCTAAGGCAGACATTGACATTTTCAAGGACAAGCATTATCCTTATCAAGCTTTATACAATTAGAAGAAAAGTGTATGAATTTTCTTTTGCTACATAACAAATGACCAGAAATTCAGCAACTTCAAAACCTACTATTTATCAGCTCATAATTTTTCAGGTTGGCAGTCAACAGTGCGTGGCTGGATTCTCTGCTCGTGGTCCTACTAGGCTAAAGTCAAGGGGTCAGCTGTACCGGGTGCGTTTCTGGAATCATGGGTGAAGCTGTCCAGATACCAGGGAGTGGAACACTGGGGTCATCTCAGTTTTGGTAACCACAAAGAAGAAAACATGAGCACTGAATTGAGACACACCCAAATCCTTCCCTTCAGCGCACGTCTACTGACTGTCTTCCACATCTGACCGCACACTGTCCGTGAGGCAGAGTTCTTGTGAGCTTAGTTCACAATATTGCAGAGAAAAGGACATGTAAGGAAGTCATGGTTGAATGGTATGATACGGCTATCCTTGACTTAAGTATATGCTGTTAAGTGTTCAATACCAGTTTAACAGAAGGAGAGAGAGTATGGGACACATTTAAGAAGTTAAACTGTGGGGGCCTGGTGGCTCAGTTGGTTAAGTGTCCGACTCTTACTGCTTTCATCATGCTGAGTCAGTCACCACACAGTGCATCATTTGTGTGCGAGCATGGACTCTTGACCTCACTCCAGTTTTGATCTCAGGCTTATGAGTTTGAGCTGCACACCGGGGTCCATGCTGGATGTGGAGTCTACTTAAAAAAAAAAAAAAAAAGTTAAACCAAAAGTATTTGATGATTAATAAGAAAAACAGTGAGGGGATCTGTGGTTTCTGGCAATTGATGGGGAGCCAACGTCTAGGAACTGAGCCAGGGACTAGGGAGGCAGTTACAGAATAAGGGATAGATTTGGGGGGAAATAATGAAGCCCAACGTAACAGCCTGAAGCACCAAGAAGACATTCAGGAGGATCTTCTGAGGGGAATCCTAGCCCCCAAGGGACGGATGGGCTGTCGCTGCTGGTGCCGTTCCTCTGAGGGGAAGGTGGGACCATGAACAGAGTTAAGCCAACTTACCTGAGGGGAGTACGTAGAAAAATAGCAACACTCAAGGATGATGTTTTAGACAACACTAGCATTTTTCTTGAGATTCGAATATTCACGGATGTTTGTTTTATCCTCCAACTAGAAATTTCCTCTAGCTCATGTTAGCCCGGTTTTGCTGTTTCATTTTCCAGCTTCCTCCAGGTAGTCAACATAGTGAGCTGCCTTCGGTAGCCACTCAGGGGCTGTTTGTTGATGACTTAATGATAGACTTGTAAATCAGAGTCCCCCAGATGGTTCCTTATGCCTGATAACTGTGCCAAATCCTTAGGCCAGATGAGATAATGTATTATAAACTCAAAAGTGTTCTAATAGCACACATCATTACACATAGCAGAGGCAAATGGAAAAAGCCCAGACAAAATGGTCAAAGGAGGGAACTCTGAGTTCCTGAGCGCTTTACTAGTTGAGGCATCAGTTTAAAATCAATGTAAGCCTTGGGAGCGTGTGCCAGCTTAGTGGTGCTGGGCGGGTGCTCCAGAGCTGGGTGGAGGAAGTCAGGAAGAATCATTGCCCCCTAAGAAGAGATCTTTGGATAGACTTTCCTTTTCTCTTCTCGGAAAACCAGCAGGAGGGCTCCTGCTCCAGAGCCTCATGTTTGAACAGGAATAGACTCCTCATGAGGTCCTACAATTATTTTGTCTATAAGGGATCTCCCAGTATTGTCAGTAACCCACACTCAAATTTAAAAGAAATTCTCACAGTCTTTCTCTGAGCCTCCCAGGCTTGCAGCTGGTGCCCTGTGAACTGTGTGTTTTTCTCATGCAGGTCACAGCCTCTGTATCCAGTTCCATGAAAAGAAATGTGGGAGCTAGTACCCCTGAGAATGGCTTTCTGACCGGGTCCTCGCTTTTCCTCATACCTGCCAATTCCCTGGTTTCCCATCTCCTGGGGCTTTCATCTTGTACCTTTAGTGTCTGACCACAAGACTGCTCCAGCTCTGTGCTGGTTCTCAGAGTCATGCTCTCACGGAACAGGTAATCCATTGGCTAAAGACTTAATAGGGTCCTTGCCTATGTGTCTCCTTTGGTTTCATTTTTAATTGCATCCGGATTTTATGGATTGTTCAAGTCCTTCTAAATACTTTAAGCTTCAAACTGGGGACATCCTTGAATCTGAAGATAAGATTCAGGGGTCTCAGTTGAGAAAAGAGGAGGCATTGGAGGCAGGAGCTAACCATGTTGGATGAGGTATGATTCGTGTTTGCTGTCTACTAGATTAAAATTTGATTTTTTTAAATTTATTTTTTATTTATTTTCAGCATAACAGTATTCATTATTTTTGCACTACACCCAGTGCTCCATGCAATCTGCGATTTTTATTTAGGATAAAATTTAGGATGGTCTACGCACTCATGAAATAATTTAGTGTGGTGATTGCTGTATAGACTTTGGTTAAGGCTCTACATTAATGCATGTTGTATGTGTTTTTTTTTTTTCTTTTTCAGTATTAAAATAGGCTTTTTTATATGTAAACTCAAAATTAAAATAATATATGTACAGTTTTGGGATGATAAGACTGAAATTGAAATCATAACCTCAGCACTACGTATATAATATTATTTAATTTTTTTTCATATTTTGAAACAGAAAAGTTGTACAAGACCATTTTTTTCCTGAAATACATGAAAGTTCATTACTGACCTGATGCCCTCCCATCCAGAATGCTCTTCCATACCCACAATATTACCATTCAGATCAAGGAAATTTACACTGATTCATTTCTGTCAGCCAACCTACATACTCCATTCACATTTCAGTGATTTTTTTTTTCAGTAAAAATTACATATTGCAAAAAGGATCCCATTTAGAATCAAGTGTTGCATTTAGTTTTAATGCATCTTAGTTTTCTTCAGTCTGGAATATTTTCTCGTCATTTGTTTGCCTTTCATAACTTTGACACTTTTTAAATTTACTTTTTATTTATTTGCAGTATAACAGTATCATTATTTTTGCACCGCACCCAGTGCTCCATGCAATCCGTGCCCTCCTTAATACCCACCACCTGGTACCCCGACCTCCCACCCCCTATATGTTCTTATGATTTAAAGGGGTAACTCAAGCACCCAGCTCCTTGCCAGTAAAGAATACAAACTGTCTGCAAAGAGATATGGCTTTTTAGATCTGTCTATTCTGTTCAAAAGACAAGGAAAACTCTCCCTTTTATTTCACTGTCGGACCTGTCATGTCTCCAACAATGGATTCTTCCATTCCAATTTCCTCTCTCTCTCTCTCTCTGACTTCTGCCATCCCCAGAAGTGAGGTACTCACTACTTGGTGTCTGGTTGTCATTGAAATAAGGACAGCTCCAACCCACAGGGGAGAAGACTTAATCATAGAGCAAAATAGCGTCAAGGGAAGGTCACAAGACCCGATTTAAGTCATAGGACCTCATTTATCCCCTGTCTCCTCCCTTCCTTCCCCCTTCCCTCCTTCGTGGACACACCCTGAGCGTGTATCATTATGATGCACTGATTGATCTCAGAGATAAACAGCCAAGTCCTTATGCTTAAAGGTGGTGATGATAAAACACTGCCGCAAAAGTCATGGCTGGAAAGAGGAGGGCTGCCCACTTGGCATGGGGCTGGGACTCTGGGGAGGGCTTCCTGGAAGTGGAGTCACCCTGGAAGCTGAGAGTTAGGAGATGGGCAGCTGCGGAGCAACAAGGGTGGAGGGTTTTGCTCCAAGTCCTGGGAGAGGCGGAAGCCCAGGAAATGCCAGAAGAGGATACGGAACCCTTGAGAGAGCACACACCTTTCAGGATACGTTGAGAACTGGATTCAAGAGAAAGAGGTAGAATGAGAGCTAGAGGGAGTGTTGGGGCTGAGATGCTAACAGAACCTGCGGGCCACGGTAAGTGTAGCTTTCGTCCAAAGCCTGCGGACAAGTGACTGCGGGATGGAAGGCCGGGCGAGGCGTGAGTGGACTACTCCTTTCTGTTTGTTCAACCCTCTAAAACGATGGTTTCTTTCTTTCTTCTTCTTCTTCTTCTTCTTTTTTTTTTTTTTTAAGAGTTTATTTATTTATTTGACAGAGAGAAAGATCACAAGTAGGCAGAGAAGCAGGCAAAGAGAGAGAGGGGGGAGCAGGCTCCCCGCTGAGCAGAGACCCTGATGCGGGGCTCGATCCCAGGACCCTGAGATCATGACCTGAACCGAAGGCAGAGGCTTAACCCACTGAGCCACCCAGGCGCCCCTAAAACGTAGGTTTCTTTTCTTTTTTTTTTTTTTTTTTAAGATTTTATTTATTTATTTGACAGACAGAGATCACAGGTAGGCAGAGAGGTAGGCAGAGAGAGAGGAGGAAGCAGGCTCCCTGCAGAGCAGAGAGCCCGATGTGGGGCTCGATTCCAGGACCCTGAGATCATGACCTGAACCGAAGGCAGAGGCTTAACCCACTGAGCCACCCAGGCGCCCCTAAAACGTAGGTTTCTAAAGGGTGGGGGCGCCTGGCTTTGCTCCTAGGATCAAGGGGAATGCCTCATGTATAATGGGCACATGGTACGTGTGAATGGATATGCATTTTTTTCAAGCCTTAACTGAGAAGAACTACTATGGATAAGGTGTTTTGTGGATTCTGGAAGACAACGCTAGTCATCAGATGTGCAGAGCCATATAAACACACTTACACAATCATGCAAAACCCAGATTCCTCGCTAAGATACATAGTTCAGGAGAGGGATATGTAGCATGAAAGCAGTCTCTTTTAGTCAATAATCACATCTCTCCGAGACCATTTTGGCGTGCTTATGGGATGGATGTCCATCACCGGAGAACCTATTATTGAGGTAGAAGCTTGTCTGACTCCACAGAGAAAAAAGGCAAGGGACATGGGAAACAGATGATGAGTGTGCAAACTGGCCCAGCATGGTGAGCTCTGTGTCCCTTCATGCGGTGTCATGTGAAATGGAAAAAGAGAAGCAGCAGAGTTGAGCTGGGGCAGAGTTGTTGCCTCAGATATGATGAGCCCAGTCCATTGTGATGGTCCCTGAGTATGGCTTTCTAGTTCTCATCCCCACTCCCATGTTTCTGGTCCAACCAACCTGCACTCTATCAGAGTAATGCTCCCCAAACACCCGCTTCATCATGACATTGCCTGGGTCAAATAGTTACAACCTAGACAGCATTCATCTAACAAGTATGTATTATTTGGCAGCCTGGGCGGCCGGTCCACAGCAGAGCAGATCTGGATAAGCCCCGTGCACCGTCCGTGCTGTGCTCAGACCCTGCAGAATACCGGCCGCAAGGAGCACCTGGGTTAGGATCTCAGCCTCCCGCGCTGGGCAGGACGGGCTACCATGCTGACTGAGGTATGAACTGGATGTTGGTCCAATATGTGACCCAGGCGTCTCATCTGCCAACTGGAGAATCTGATTGCCTCTCACAGGGTAGTGGAGAAATTGCACATGAGAAAGAACTGTCCTAGAGTTCTGTAGCTCTCCAGACATCCAGAAGATTCAGTGTGACAACTCTGACACTCTCTGCCTGGGCTCTGGAACAGACTGCGTTCCCACCTTTGGGAGCTATTCGCACCTACCTGCCTACTTCCTTTCAAATTTCAGCCAACGGAAGGGAGCTGTGCGTCTACTGAAAGTAAGACAGAAAGTCTCAAGATGGTCAATGAGTTAGCTGTGTTCTCTGTCCCATAACAGCAAGACGTCCTCCTCCAAGTGTTGGCTCGACGTACTGCTCAGAGACTAGATGGACGGCACTCTCTGTGGTGTGGAGCATGGTGCAGAGAGCCATATAAATACAGAAAGCTGGACCCATGCTTGTTATCAGGGCTGAGTATTTCAGTACAGTTCTGTTAACCCTTATGTCACTCTGCAGAGTGCGGTTTACCATACTGAATTCTTGCATGAGGGAGTTCAGACTCCTGGAGATAAGGCGACCAGCTCCTAGTCACTCTGTAGCAAATGTTCACATCTGTACACCAAATCCCAGACTCTCTCCCTCGTGCTGTCCTGACCCTAGGCGAGCATAAGACCATGCTTTTGGATAGGCTTCTTGGTCACCGTACAGGTCTGTTCTTTCCAAACTGGCAAGGTGCTCTGCAGAACTTGAGTGGTGGGACACTCTCCTCTTGGGGGGGTGGGTGCTGTCAGGCCGGGAGCATGGTCTGCGCGTCCTGCGGAGCCTGGGCAAGCAGCGAAACAGGTACTGCTTACAAGGCCATTTGAACCAGACCCAGTCTGCTGGTTACCAAGTGTCTGGAAGCTATTTCCCAGTTTTTAAGTAGCCAGGATTTGCTGCTAATATAGTCAGAGTCAGCATTACACTCACTGCTCATAAATGACTTGTTTAGAAGGAGGCAAGACATGTTGTGACTTGGCGGCCTTCTATTCTTTGGAGATAAGGTAAAAGTTCCTAGTAACGAAACACGAAAACAAACACATCCCAATTATTTAACATATGTTACAAGTAAATAATTGGAGAAGGCACATTGGCCTTCTTTTCCCTGCCTTTTATTGTTTCCTTTGAACCAACACATTCTCCCAGCTGCCAAACACATGTTTCTCGGGCAGAGGAGTCTCTGGGAGGAGCAGAGCTGGGTTCCCCACGGTGCCCAGCAGATGAGATCACGCCCTCGCTCTGCCCACGGGTGACAAAGGTCCTCGCGTGTGCCAGCAACAGATCCAGATCTAGAAATCCAGGCTTCTTACTTACCTCTGCACCAAGGTGAGAGGTGCATTTCCTGGACCGGCCCCCAGCGTAGCCAGCCAGTGGCAGAGTCACCAATCTCCTGGAGATCTCCTGAGAGTCAGCACCCCACCATGGGGGGCCAGGTTGCCCCAGCGGGTGGGGGGAGGTGTGCGTGCTCTAGAATGGGGCAGTGGACAGTGACTATGGCTCCATCTCGTTGCTCTGCCTGGAAAGTCACTCAACCTTTCTGTGTCTCAGCTGCCCTGTGGAATTGACCTCTTGGGGTATTGGAAGGGATTAGCAGAGTTAATTACCTAAACCCTGAGAGCCAAGCCTGAGCCATGGTAAGCACTAGAGAGATGCTTGCGGTGATGATGGTGGTGATGGCTGATAGTGGCCGTGGTGGTGATTAGGTTGGGTAGAGACTGTTAGCAAACTGAGCAATCAGAGGTTCAGGGATTACAGCTCCACCAGAACAAACACGAAGGGATACAGACGGATGTCAAGTCACTTTTATTATTTATTTATGATTTTTACTTTTATTTAATACTTCCTTTAACAAATAAATGGATTGCATGTGTCTCAAGAGTTGGGGTAAACCTTGCGAGTAGTATAAAATGTCATCTTTTCACTTGTTACCTCATTTTGGAAGGAAAATGTTTCATTAATTAAACTTAGCTTGGTTAAAAATGATATGCTATGATTCAGTTCGTACAAAAATAAAGCATTTATTTTACAACAATCAAACCCAAATTCTCCATGAGCCTCTTTTACTTAGGGGATTAACTATTTAAGGTAACATTGTTTTCTGTCCTGTCTGGGGGACTCTTCTTGTAACAGTAGGGCACTTCGATTACACTGAATTCACCAATATAATACCTGATTATTAGCTAAAGTTCAGGTTCAGATTGCCTTATTTTTACCCCATGTTCTTCCTCTAGTCAGGGTCTCAGCCTAGATACCATGTTGTATTTAATAGGCATGTCTCCGTAAGCCCCTCTTGGCTGGATACTTACTCCCTCTTTCCTTGCTTAGATGGCCTTGACAGTTTTGAGGAGTTCTGGTCAAGTGTTTTGTAGAATGTGCATTAAATGGGATTTGTCTGATTTTTTTGCATGATTAGG
Source organism: Mustela lutreola (assembly GCF_030435805.1). Classification (NCBI taxonomy): domain Eukaryota; kingdom Metazoa; phylum Chordata; class Mammalia; order Carnivora; family Mustelidae; genus Mustela; species Mustela lutreola. The sequence continues at coordinate 3,557,674 of NC_081294.1, read as the reverse complement.
CTGAAATGATGGGATCTGGGGAGGAAGGCTCTTGAGACAAGGCTCCATTTTCATTTAATCATATCTGGGGAACGTCCTATCAACACGATTTCTCATTGTTGATGCTGACCTTAATTTCCTGGCTGAGGGAATGTTTGTCAGCTTCTCCACGGGAAAATCACTTTTTTCTTCCTTTCCCTACTGTACTCTTTGGAAGGAAGTCACTATGTGAAGCACACACTACGTAGTGGGGTACGTACTTTATGAGTCAAGTATTGTCTGTCCTGGTTGCTATGAAAAATATTATAGACTGAGCGGCCTGTGCACAGTATAAATTTTTTTGTCAGGGTTATGGATACTGGAAAGCCCCAGATCAAGGTGCCGGCAGATTTGTTGTCTGGTGGGAGCCCCCTCGCTGGTTCAGAGATGGCTGTCTTCTCGCTGTGCCCTCACATGGTAGATGGGACATGGGAACTCTCTGGGGTCTCTTTTATTAGGGATTAATCCAATTAATGAGGGTTCTAATGTTAGGACCTCATCACCTCTCAAAGTCCGCACCTCCACAAACCCCAGCACACTGGAGATTAGGTTACAACACATGAATGGGAGAGGACACAAAATCAGTCTATGGCACATGCCTCCATAAACGACTTAGAGTTCTTCTGCAAGGGAGGTTTGTCTATTCTTCCCTGTGTGCTATTTAATAATTCATGTATGTCAGGGTGAGCTCATGGGTATATATTGTGTACTTTGAATTGTAATTGAATCCTACTTTATTTAATTTACTGCTTTGGTGTTTAGCTATAGCCACAGGGAGCTCTTCTAGTTGGCTCCTGCGTCCCTTGGACACACCCCATTATCGTGCTTTTAGATTGCTTGTTTTTGAGAAATTCCTTAACTTCTGGTCCTACAAGATGCTCCAAGCTCATTTTTTTTTAATATCCAGTCAGTCATGGAATCAGCCCTTTATCTGAGGAGCCCCGGCTTCCTTATCAGAAGGTGGACTTAGAAGCAGAGATCCGGGAGCCGGATGTGTCCCTGGCTCCTCGGCGTCCTTGGTCATCGACCCTCTCCTGTGTGCACTGTCACCCCTGTGCGTGCAGTATCTGCACATGTTCCCAGATGGCACCGTCTGTTTCTGTATTTTGTTAATGATGAGTTTATATGGAAATTATAGACTCTATCCCATCGCTTCACGGATCATTCTGGTGTCCTCTCCTTGCTCATCTGTATCTCCCAACTCCGACAGTGAAGAAATGGACTCTCTCACCATCCATTCACCAGATTCCTCCCTGGCCACATTCTTGTAGAGCCGTAGCATGATTGTTGACCTGTGCTCCACCCAAATCAGCCTTCCCAACCGAAGTGCAATGCTATGCCCTGCTCACTTTGTCTTTATCTTATAGGTTCCCCTAATATCTAAAACTGCTTAGGTGGAACTCTTCCCTCATCCCCTTTAGAAGGTTTTTTCATAAATTTGTTAGAGGGTTAGATTGCTTGGTCGCCTTGCAGGTTCCGTCCTGGGACACCCTGACCTCCATCGTCAAGACGTACGGAGTTGTGTTGCCCGTGATTCTTTGAAATCAATCAGTTTGCTGTAGCACATATACACTCTACTCTGTTTTCTGTGTCTCCAGTTCCCATCTGTTCTTTCCCTTACCGCATTATCCTGTTGACTGTAGCTCTAGGTTAAGATTTTAAATGAGATAGTCTGAGCTCTTCCCCAACTTTCTTGTTTTCTGTACTGTGCCGGTCTTCTAGCCCATTTCCCCTTTCATGGAAATTTTTGTTTTTTACTACTAAACGGCTTGCTTGGATTTTGATTGGAATTGTGTTGAATCTACACTTGAAGTTGAGAGAAATGCATATGTTAATCTACTAAGTGTTCCGATTTAGGATCGCAGAATATCACCCCATTTCTTGGGGTCCTTGATGTCTTTCATGAGAGTTTTTATTTCCACGTATAAAACCTGTACGTATTTTATTATAGTTGTGCTGGAGTGCTTTATTGTTTGGTGCTATTGTGGAAGATATGTATTTTTAAATTTTAAATTCCAATTGCTTTTTGTGATGATACAAGAAAGTAACTCAGGTTTTTTATATTAACCTTGTATCTTGCCATCTTGCTCTCTATATTCAGTTATCTGTTCCAGAACTTTTTTGTGTGTCAATTCTTTTAGATTTTCTAAAAATAAAATCAAGTGATCTGATAACAAAGGCAGTTTTACACCTTCTCTTCCAATCCGTACTTCTTTTATTTCCTTTTCTTATTTTTTTCTTATTTTTATTTATTTATTATTATTATTATTATTTTTTTTTTTTTTTTTCTGCATTAGCTAGGACTTCCGGTGTGTTGTGAACAGCATCTCAAGAGAAGACATCCTTCCCTCATTTGCAATCTGACGGGCAAAGTGTCTAGTTTCCCATTAAATATGATGTTGGCTGTAAGTTGTTTGTAGAAATCGCTTATCAGATTAGGAAAACTACATTTTATTTCAACTTTGCTGAGAGTTTTGTTGTTGTTGTTGTTGTTTACAATGAGTTGGTGTGGGGTTTTACCAAATGACTTGTTTTTCACAACTGATGAGATTTTAGGATTTTTTTCTTTAGTCTGCTGATAAGGTGGATTAAATTGATCATTTTAAAAAGGGCTGGGCCAGGCTTGCACAATTCGAATAGATGCCACTAGGTTGCAAGTATAATTTTTTTTTTTTTTGTATACATTGTTTAGATTTGATTTGGTAATATTTGTTGGGGATTGTTATGTCTACACTCAGGAGGTTCACGAGAGAGATTGTCTATAATTCCCTTTCACCCAATGTCTTTCTTTGGTTTTGTTATCAGGGTGATGCTGGCCTCATAGGATGACTTTGGAGTGTTTCATCTGCTTTTATTTTCCAGAAGAGACTGTAGAGTATCACACATTCTTTAAGTAGGTAGTGGAATTCTTTTTTTAAGCCATTTGGGTATTTTTTTTTCCTTTTTTGAAGATTATTAACTCAACTTCTTTAACAACATAGTTTTATTCAAGTTCTATTCAGATTATCTAATTCTCTTTTTGAGTTTTGATAGTTTGCTTTTCAAGTTACTTTTTCAAAGTTGTCAACTTGGTGGGCATAGAGTTGTTTATGGTGAGCTTTCATAATCTTTTTAATGTACATAGAATCAATAGTAATGACATCTTTGTCATTCTTGATATTAGTAGTTTAGTTCTTTATGTTTATTTTTTAGCTTGTCTGGAACTCATCAATTTTATTGATCTTTTTTTAAAAAGTAAAGAATCAAACTTCAGTTTCATTTACCTTTTCCTTTTGTTTTCTTAACTCCACTTCTCATTAATTTTTACTCTTTTATTATTTATTTCTTCTGCTTACTTTAGACTTAATGTGATCTTCCTTGTCTAGGTAGACGCTTATGTGGTTGAGTTTGTATCTTTTTTAATTCTCTAATATACACATTTGATGGGACAATTGTCTCACTACGTGCTGATTTTGTTACATCCCCAAATTTCAGTGAGCTCTGTTTTATTTTCATTTATGTCAGAGCATTTTAAAATTTATTTTCAGTCTTCATCTTTGACTCATGGGCTATCAAGAAGCTTGTTTTTAGTTCTCCAAATAAACATGTTAGACCATTTTCTAGCTATCTTTCTGTTATTATTTTCTAGTTTAACACCCTTGTTGTCTGAGAATATACTTTGCATGATTTCTGATTTTTGAATGTGTTGAGCTATGCTTTATGGTCCGAACTGTGATCTCTCTGAGCAGACGTTCCAGGAGAGCGTGAGGAGAATGTGTATTCGGCTGTTGGTGGTGGAGGAGGCTATGGGAGTCCACAGATTAAGGTGGCGGATAGCGCTGCCCAGCCCAGCTTTCACAACTACCGACAGAGGTAGTCTCTGGCTGCGGTATATACTTGTCAGTCTCTCTTATTTATACCATCAGCCTCACACTCTGATGTTAGCAACAAGCCCGCTTATGATTATGCTGATGTTGTCTTTGGGACGGAGAGCGTTCTGGGTACTGCGGAGAAGGACCCTTGCAGATGTGACGAAGTGATCTATTTTAAATCAGGAAGATGATCTCGGATTATCCCTTTAGCCCAATTTAAGTACATGAGCCCTAGGAAAAAGCAGAGATGTTTCTCTGGCTGGGGGCAGAGAGAGACACGGCAGAAGGGGCAGTTGGAGAGAGTCTGGGTGTGAGTTGGAACAGATGTCCCCCTGCTCGCGCTGGCACAGAGGGTGCCCTGAGCAGGGGCATGGCTGCTAGAAGCCACGAACCACCCCAGACCCAGAGCCGGCAAGGAGCATGAGCCAATGGGCACCTGGGAGCAAGTCCCACCAACAACCTGCATGAGCTTGGTCATGGAGTCTTCCCCAGGACCGCCGGAAAGGAACGCAGCCTGTCCACACCATGATCTCAGGGACGTGAGACCCGGAGTAGAGAAACAGCAGGAGTCCCACTGTGCCTAGGCTTCCGAACTACAATGCGATGAGGCCTAAGCTCATGTTGGTTTAAGTGGTCAGGTTTGCCAGAACTCGTCACAGCAGGAGCAGGGGTCAAGTGCCCTGTGCATGGGCTCTGGAGACCAGGGTGAGGAGTCGCCTGCTGAAGAACCCGGGCAAGGGCAGGCTTACGGGAGCCCAGAGAGTAGGGCTGGCATCTTAGCCAGCTCGGGCACCGTGACACAATGCTGCAGGCCCGTGGCTCAAACGGCAGCTGTGAGTTTGCCACACTCTGCAGGCCAGAAGTGGGAGGCCAGGGGCCTGTTGGGTCCTGGTGAGGGCCTCTTCCTGGCCTGCAGACTGGGTGCTCATTGGCCCCTTCCTGGGTGACGCATGCAGAGGGAAAGCGGGCTCCCCATCGGGAGGGCCCGTCTTCATGACCTCCTCTAGCCGCACTCACATGTTGGACACGTTCAGTTCATAGGAACAATGCACTATAGGAAGGTGGTGCTGAGGACTCTAGAAGCCGCACGGCACACTGCATGGTGACGGCACAGGGCGGGCACAGGATGGGCACACGGCACGGTGACGGCACAGGGCAGGCCTCCCACATTCTCTACGGTCACTAGTCCGCTTTCTGCCCAGGAAAACAAAGCACCGTGAACACCAGCCTCCTTCTCCCTGTGCTTGTCCAGACTCTGCCACGGCCTGGTCTTCATCCCCAGGGCTACATCCTGTCATGGTCGCATCTTGCTGGACTTCGCCCGAGATCCAGTGAACCTCAGCAGTCGCGAAGGGCCAGGAACCCCTCACATCTGTGGGGGACAGTAATGCTCGGCCGGGTGTAGAGCCCCTAGGCTCCTCCCTGTTCCACGTCAGCAACCCCCTATGCTCCGCCAGCGCCAGCCACACGGCTCACTTTTTCTCATGGGCCCAGCCCCTGTCCCCAGGCCAGGCTCTATCTGGCCGCCTGGATGCCGCGCGGTCCCCACGGTCCTCTGCTCACGTCCTGCGTTCTCGTGGTGCTGTTCACCTGCCTTGATCACAGCCCCAGTGACCCTGCGTTACAGCTGTTTCATTAAGTACCAAAACCCCCTTCCCTGGGCAAGCGTTCAAAGCAGAAGGCACTTTGTATCCCTGGTGACTCTCCCTGCGTGTTCCCAGCAAACGGTGGAGCCACGCCAGGTGCTGGAAGAGCAGAGCCGTGTGCAGACGCCTGGGGCCACTCTCGGCCTGATGCCGCTCTTGCTGCCTGGACTGCTGGCTTCGGACCCGATCCACAAGACCTGGGGACTCCTTTCTTCCGACAAAACCGAATGTGTCCACAGTGCGCTGAGTGCAAGACCTGTCACGTCAAACAAGATGACACAGAGGCCCTGGTGTTAGTAAGCATCACCTCCATCGAGCACGCAGCGATCATTGCCCTCTGAGGTCAGTGGTGCACAGGGAGGCCCGGACAGTCCACCACAGAGGAAAATGGCGGGGCCTACCCTGACCAGTCCGGGAGGGCGGCTCTGAGACCCATGTGCAGAGTGGCTGTGGGGATGTGCCCAGCCGCGAGGAAGGAAAGAGGCCAGCTTAGGCACGGCACCGGAGGACTCCTGGGCCGGAGCGGGAAGGGAGGCTGGGCGGGGCAGGCCGAGGAGGCCAGCAGGTGTGCGGACCCAGACCAGTGGGGTGGGCCCGCGGGACCACGGAGGTGCCCCGTGCGCAAGGACTCCAGCCTCCTCGCAGAGACCGAGCTGGAAGGCGTGAGTCCTCTCTCCACAGCGTCTTCCCTCCGCCCCGCCGGGGGGGGGGGGGGGGCGCTGCTCCCCGTGGGGCGGTGGGGGTCGGGGGTCCCTGCCTGGGTCTGAGCAGCTGAGTGCGTGGTTAGGAATGAGCAGGGAGGGGACAGAGCTTCGGGAAGTGCCTGGGCTCGGTGGTGACCCCCTTGGTGCGAGCAGCCTGTGGACGAGGGAGAAGGCCGCCGGCTCTCCCGTCTTCCCACGCTCCCCGGACCCCCGGCCAGGGAGGACAGGCCGGGGCTGGGACCCCCTGCTGGTGGGCACGTGGGAAGATGCTCCCGGTGGTGTGTCGCCCAGCCCGGCCGCCGTGGACCTCACTCCACATAAGTTCCAGGGTCCGTGGCTGAGTGGGGAGCGGCCTCAGGGTCGTCCCTCGCGCCGGTCACCTTCCACCCTCAGCCGTCATCACGAAGCGTGGACAGATGAGAGGGGCTGGTGCGGCTGCAGGCTACGCACTCCAGGCCAGGGTCTGGGGCTGCGCGCAGCGTTCTGACAGGAGCCCCATCCGTGGAGGCCAAAACAGCCACGAGCACGCAGCTTGATGAAACGTAGACAGATTCGAAAATTGATTTGTAAAACCGAAGTCCAAAGAACATCGTCTTCCTGTCCTCCACATCGGGGGGGCGGGGGAGGGGTGTTCTCTATCACCATCCGGATCTGCCAGAAGTCATCTGATGGACCGAACCGGTTCTGACGGTGGCGCTCTCCTACGGGGACCCCGTGTGGCTCCCATGCTGGGCTGCCGGCCCGGGAGGAGCCCATGCACCCCTCAGGACATCTCCTGCGCTCTCACATTTGATCTAGGGATTGCCCTCGGCCCGACACCTGAGCAGGAAAGGCTACTTGCCCTCTAGAATGATCTTCACCATGTCCAAGTTCCGAGCAGGGCTGGCCCATAGAGGTCCCCGGGGAAATCTTCTATAAGTCAAGATGACCATGTCTCACTTCAGTTCCCCTGAACCAGAAAATTCTGTGGGTCAGCCTATTGGGAAAGTGCTGGCAGGCTTGCCATTAACATCTTACCTCATCCTGCTGCCCTTCGTGGGCAACAGGGCAGCTTGCAAAGCACAGATGATGGCAAAGGAAGGTTAAACCATCAGTGTTTAAACAATTACCCTGTGCAGGAGAGGGGTCTCAGCAGCTGAGGCCACAATGCAGCTTCAACTCAACTTCCCCACCAGAGTGCCTGGCTGGTTCTGGCTTCTCCTGGGGGAGTGCAGAGAGCCCTACTCTGCCCTGCGGCCCCTGGAAAGAGGCAGGCAGGAGAAGGATTCCTTGAGGATAGGAAACCCAGGAGAGGGGACAGCAAAACCCAGGGAGTGGAACCCATCTTCATTCCAGGGATCTGTACCCCGAACTCGAGGTGATTAACGCTCCTTCTTGGGGCAGAGTGAGAGAATGGGAGATGGACAAGAAGCTAGAAATTTCTCCTGGTGCTGGGACACGCGGAGGAAGAGTCTCTGTTGGCAGAGAGGGGAGCAGGACAGGTGACCTTTCCTCTCTGCTGATGCCAACATTCTATCTGCTCATCTGCCCTTTCCAGGCTTCCCACTCCTGCTCAAACGATATGATGTTAAAGTTGGACATGTCCTCGGAAATGACCTCGTGTTCGTCATGTGGCTGTCTGGCTTCCCTAAACACCCACACCCAGGCCGTGAGGGTTCCTGGAGATCCGTGCACTCCTGGGCCCTTTGGGCCAGTGCTCTTTCTGATCTAGTTGGGCCCCAGTGCAAAACTGATCCGTGACTTCAATGTATATCCTCCACCAAGGCCTTCTCCACTGACGGAACAAAACAAAACAAAAACCAAATGAACGAACAAAATAACCAGTATTGACTAGTGCCTTAACCCCCAGTCAGTTTCTTCTCAGACCACAAGCAGCCACGACCCTTGGCCTCCCCTGCTCCAGGGTCCGTGGCTCTGCCCGTTCTCCCTGCGGCTCCCCTGTCATTGGTCCTAGAGTGTCCGGACCTCCGATGTCCAGACTTTCCTTCCGTCTCTTTGCAAACATCCCCAGAGAAACACCCTCATGTCTACATCATCAACAACCAACTTACAACAGAACACCGCCAGCCTCTCTTGGTCTTGGTGTCTTTTCAGACATGCCTCTCTTGGTCTTGGTGTCTTTTCAGACATGCCTCTCTTGGTCTTGGTGTCTTTTCAGACATGCCTCTCTTGGTCTTGGTGTCTTTTCAGACATGCCTCTCTTGGTCTTGGTGTCTTTTCAGACATGACCCGAACCTTGCCCTCTTCCTTGTGACCGTGGTTCCGGTAGAATAGGCTGCATTTGTCCTTCCTGCTCCCCCTGTCTGATTCCCTGTACCCAAGCCACGGTCGGGGGTCCTCCACCGACCCTGTGGAAACTCCTCTCCCCAGGTCCTGGTGAGGCCAGGAAGCCAACGGACTGGCTCTTCCCATCGTTGCAGGTAGCATCTGACCTTGGAACACCCTTCAGCTTTCCTCTGTTCTGTTTGTGCCCGTGTGATCCTCTCTGGTTCGGTGGCTTCCCCTCCCTGTGCTCTGCTCGCATGATGCAGCCGGGCTCTGGTCCCTTGGACCTGTGTTTCTCCAGCCACCACCTTCGACTCTTCTCTTCTCATTTCTCTTTGTCTGTATCCAGACGGTCTGCGAATCTCTATACTTACGCACCTGACTGCTGCTGGCCTTGTCTGCCTGGCTGTCTTCGGACTGGGTGATGTTTGAAACACACCCTTGCCTGCAGGTTTCTGCTCTTCACGGAGTCTCTGGCTTGAGGGAAAGGGCAATGATGTGGACCCCCAGAGGCTGAGCGAGGCCGGGGGCAGCACCGTGCTGAGTCCATTCTTTCCAAAGTCTGTTCGGCCGGAGGTCAAGGTTGGAGATCCTGGGAGCTGCCTGGTAGCCATAGTTGCCACTTTCAAGCCACACTTAAGGTGGAACCCACATGCTCTGCGCACGACATGTGAGAGCTCGTGGGTTGCCTATTCCAGGCAGAACAGCAGGGGAAACCTGGCCGGCTGCAGACAGCCTGCCTGTCTCCCTGATAGTCATGACAATATGACATGACCACCATTTCAGGCTTAGCTCTTGGAAATCCCCGGGGAGCCCCACTTTGTGATTTTGATGGCAGGAAGTGAGTCCGACAAAGTCAGCAAAGGCTCTGCTAGGGTCTGATGAGGCTGGGAGCCTGGCGGCGCACCCGTAATTCATGGGTGAACCTGACACACGTGCTGTGCCAGGCTTTTCCGAGAGGTGCCGATTTTCGGGTTGGGTTCCTGCTCTTCCTGCATTGAGATTGTGTTTTGTTTTCTCCTTTATTTTTTGTTTGTAGTATTGCTTTCTTTATTGCCATTTTGAAAAAACTCTCCAGTCTCTAGTTCAGGCACTTGTCTGGGGTGACCTTACAATCCCCCTCGGCTTGACTAAACTCTAGACAGATTTCTTCTTGAGTCTTGATCCATGATCTCCCTTGCTTTTGCGTATTTTTTGGGAAACTTGCAATTGTAAGTTCTTTTTCTTGTGCCTTTGATATACATGGAACTCTTAAAATCCTCTTGCACTTTTATAACCTAGTGATGTCTTTTTCTTCTTTTCTTTTCAGTTTTTTCTTTTCTTTTTTTTTTTTTTTTTCTTTTTCAAGATACTGAGAGCCGTGCCTTTGAGACATAATCATGAAGGAAGCTAGCAGCTATGTCTCCCTGTCTCTGTGGGAGGGTCGGAGCCTTCGTTTGATGGGTGACAGTGAGCAAACACAGATGGCCTAATCAGGGACAGAAACCTTTGCAGATGCAGAAACAGCTCAAAGTGCTGGGGGCACTTCTGCGGCCAACATCTTCCCTCACACCCAACAGTGCTGTTCTATCAGCTCATTGAGAAAATTGACCCCTTGCCACCAGACTGAGTTCGAGTCCCCCACCCCTACTGGGAAAACCTTGAATAAAATCTTCGCCTGTTTAACCTTGTTCAGTGCAGTGTTTGCTTTGCTAGACTAGCCGGGTTGTTTTCTTCTCCTGCCTCACATCCATCCGGTCAACACTGTTGGTTCTGAGTTACAGAAAAAATATGACTAACAGAAGGTGATGGGATCCATGGAAAATCAACCATGAAATATGGAGGCTGCATGGAGACACCAATCAGATATGTGGAGACTCTAAAACTATTTTAGCCAGAGGGGTTCTTCTTTGTGCATCAGACATAAAAGGACTCGGGGCTCACTCAGCGCTGTGCCCTGATGCCCGTGTATTCAGGGCACTTTAGTTCATACAGACCGTTTTCCCTCTCACTTCCATGTCAGAGGTCTTGGCCTGGGGAAGATGCCTCGCTGTACCCTGCACAAAGACAGAAAGCATCTCTAGTTTGCTCCTAAAGAAGAAATCGTTCTCTTTCCTGTGGGAACCTGTATTCCTTGAGGTCCCTTCTTGTGCTCAAGGTCATCAATCCTGAAACCCTGGTGGGGGGGGGGGTTCCTGCTTGTGGACATTTCTGGATCTCCTGCTTTATCTACTAACGCCCTCTTTATTTTGTATTGTCCCCAAAGAGCTAATTCAGGGCTTTCCATGGGCACCTCCTTCCAAAGGAGTCCCGAGGGATCCTCTTTCTGTGCTGCATTTTTCACACAGCTAGATTAGATCTGTTTCAGGATCTGCCACAGAGAAAATTCTGCCCTTAATGCCCTGCATTTTCAGCAAACATGATTTTCACCCTTGGACATTGGAACTAGCTACATTAATTCTACCACTGATTCAAGTTAAATCACGGAGGGCAAACTTGCCATGACACAGCATGATGGAGTAGCCAGTAGGAATTTTAAAAAGTGCTCTGAAACATTGAAAGTCTTTTTCTGCATCTGGATTTTCACTTTGAATCATCTGGCTGTACTTTATCAGATTAGGTAATGCCGAAGAAGAAAACGATCCCCACCTCTAAAAGCATACCTCAAGGGCTTTGTTTGTGGTGAAGGAAGCATCTGTTAAATGAAATACATTTGTGATTTTTGACCAGAAACTGCATTAACGTTTGGTAATTAGAGGAATCAGCGTGAAAAATTGTGCATCATGCAATCCAATCTCCCTTGTGAACCCAAAACATTGGAACCCCATCAAGTGACTTGATTAATCAAATAAAATGGATCCATCAGGGCTATTAGTGTATCAGTGATTTACTCCTAAAGTAGCGATATGTTGCAGATGACTTTTGGACTCATTTTCAAAACTGAAAGCAAATGCCTACATCTGAATGGGCGATTCATTTGTGTAAGAGCAACGGTCTCCTCCCACGCTAAGGCCCATGTTCTCCGTGCTGTGTGAGTCGGTGACATCTGCTCTCTCTCCTTTTTTCTGCTGGAAGAACAAAAGTCCGTTCGATTTTAAGAGAAAAATACATCTCTAAGACACTTTCAATTCTGGTTTCTGCTTTACTTTGGTTTCTTCCTTCCTTCCTTTCTTTCTTTCTTTCTTTCTTTCTTTCTTTCTTTCTTTCTTTCTTTCTTTCTTTCTTTTCATTTTGGTTTTCACCTGAGAGTTGTCTTGTAGGGTTTAGACTGACCGTGTTCTTATGGCTCCTTTTGTACACTCTCTTTAAGAACAAAAGAGGCGTTTTTAACGGCAATGCCATTTATTTTCTTCTTCTTATTATTATTTTTAATCTCAGTACGGTTGGCATGCAGTGTTAGTGACATCAGTGTGAGGTGCATAATACAGTGACTCGCTGTTTCTGTAGGTTCCGCTCCCCCCGGGTAGCTGCCGTGAGAGACCACACGACGCTGGTCCGGTACCATTCACCCTATGCCCTGGGCTGCGTCTTCCATCACCATAACTTACCCATTCCGTGACTGGAAGCCTCTACCTCCCTCTCCCCTCACCCCTCCCCTCTAGCAACCACCCCTGTGTCTTTTGTCCTTACAGGGCTGCTTCTGTTTTTGAGTAACAATGAAATATTCAATTAAAATGATAGGAATTTGAGTAGTAGCGGTGCGTATTCTGCAGATGTCTTTCCCAAGTAGAACAAAACGGCTCTTTCCTTTTGCAGTCCTTCATAGGGGCATATTTCCGTCTGCACGCAGGCAGCAGGGACGGTTCAGCACATATCGCGGAGCACGGCGGGCGAAGGGGGAGACCCTGAATTCACCACTGGGAAGACTGACACGCAGTTACGTTCAATGACTCCATGACTGCAAACAGGAGTCCGGGGCATGGCCTCCCTCCTGCCTGCGGCACCACCGGGATAGCGCAGCCTCTGCCTCCCTCCTCCCATCCGAATCTTGTGGGGACCTTAAATTCCGCGCACAGCAACAGCCACACTGAACACATAGTTTGGAAGATTTTCTTGTCCTGATGCCTCCATGCGTCTTCAACATCTGCGTAGGGAAGGGATGCTCTGGGTTCACAACACCGACGTGGCGTCTGGGACATAGCCTGGGACCAGAAAATCACTTACAAAAATGCATTTTCAATTATTGTGTTGCAATCAGATGGCAAAACACGAGTATTAGCAATTTATTTGTTTTATAATTCCATTAGTGGTAATGAGATACATGAACAAAAACATATATGAAAACAAACCCTTATTTTAATTGAAAAAGCATCACAAAACCCTGTTAATCAAAAAATAAAAATGATAATATAACTGCATATTCACTACCAAGTAGACAAAATAGAAGGGCTTCCCAGAAATCCTCACAGACGCTGCAGTGATGTATGAACCTTATTTCCTTGTTTTCTGACATTCAAAATGTGAAAATTTTTTTGATGACACAGTTGGTATAGAAAATCATTTCACCGGTGGTTCATCGATTGGGTACCAGCACAGCTCTTGCCACACATGCCAATGTGCCAATTAGTATTTTTACTTGGCTTTGTATCTGCTGAATCATCTGACTTCCAAATTGCCACAGTTTTCTGCCTGACGAAGCCCAGAGATCATTTTACCACAGCCCTTCCCAGGTCCCCTCCATCGGCCGTGAAATTCTGCGCTTACATTTTTATTTTTAAAGTCTGAATGTTCACCTCCGCATGCTTACCAATACTCGTACCATTTAACCAAACCACAGGAACCTTGGCTTTTCTCACCCATTTCTAGGCACGAGTTGGGGCAGCATTTTAAATGGCTCCTCCTGGGTGAGTTGGGGTGCGAAGGCGAGGGCGCCCCACTTCTGCTGTTGCTGCTGAAGCCTGTGGTCAGGACGAGTTCACCTGCAGCCCAGGTCACAGTTGGCGCCCCAGCCGGGGGCACGAGGACGTGCGGCAAACATGGAACACCTTGTTCCCTGCAGACCAACAGGGGTTGCCGTATCTACGCGTTCTGGAAACAGTGACCTTGAGAAACGGAAGGGAGATGGAGCTTCTCGTAAGGTTTCCCCAACTTGTTTGACCTGCAAGCATGTTTTCTCTTTTTAATGTTATACTGGTTAACGTCAAGTAAAACCGTATTATCTTGACAGCATTTTAGAAACGCCCTCCTGTGCTGAACTTCAGAGCTTCGGGGAAACTGTGGTGGGGGCGAGATGATCTGACGCTGTCTGTCAGGACGGCTGAGGTCAGAGCATCACAACGGAAGGGCAGCTCGGCTCACGGAACAGTAGACCTCTGAGGTCCCAAGGAGGCTGTCATGGTTCTCAAACACAGAATCAAAGTTCTGGGTTCCAGTTAAAAAAGGGATTGGAAAAGGATTCAGAAACACCTAGAACCCTTGCTTTCCGCCACAACGTTGCTTAGGAGCCTTTTATGTTTAGTTACTGTTTCAGGTTTGGGTGAAACCACCCAGGTCTGTGGGAGAAAAGCTTCATTTCTAAAAGCTGTTTGGATTATGCTCCAGATGGAAACAGCAGCCCCAGACCCTGGGACCGGCGGGAATTCTGGAGCATCCCACGACGTCGGCTCTGGCCGGCAAAGCAGTTCAGAGCTTCTTCTCCTGACCTGTGCTTTCCTCATTTCACTAAATGCTGGGAAGATTCGACCAGTATTTCTAGTAAAAATCAAACTGGACAAGCTTCCTCGATCAGAGGATCAACTGTCCCGTGGAGGCTGGGGGACCCCAAATCTGTCCGGAATGTCACTGTTGAGTGGCCCTTTTGTTGTGGGAGCTGTTGTGATGTTTCTTTGCACCAATGAATGATGGCAAAAAATTACAGCCCCTGAGAGTGCGTTCTTCTGTGCTGCGGCCGCAGGAGCCACTGTCCCAGTCTGCTCAGATTGCTGTGACAAAGCCCTAAAGACCGGGCATCTCAGAAGGCTGGTGTCCCGAATCAGGGAGCTGGCAGATTGGGCTCTGCTGGGAGCCATCTAACTGGTCTGCAGATGTCCCCCTGCTCTAGTGAGCTTACAGAGCCTTCGCCTGAGCCTGGGCAGGGGTGGTGGACGGGGCGGGGAGGGGGGCTAAGCCCCCTGCTGGGCCTGCCACAGGACCTCACCCAATCTGCACCACCTCCCAAGGACCCTGTTTCCAAATCCAATCATGCTGGGGGTGGGGCCACGGCATGTGGATTTCGGGGGTCTTGCATTGGTCTTTACTGATTGATAAAGATGCTCTTGGACAGGAAGGCAGGAGGTACCCGCCCAGGGTGACCTGGAGCCTGTGGGCCCTCACGGCCCTCGCGGTTCTCATTATGATCACAGGTTACACTTCGGCAAAAAGCATCCAGGAACTTGGGGAACAAGATTTATCACTCACAGGTCCTGCAGGCTACACGGCACATCTGAGACCACACAGCCGGGCCGTGGGTCGAGAGAGAGCTTGGGCAGTCCCGGGGCTCTGATGCTCCTGGCGCTGGGGGTAGAGTGCTTCGGACTCATGGGCTCTCTGGAGGGTAATCTAAAACAGAAGGGCAGGAATTAGGGTGTGGGGAGGGTGAAGTGGGGCTACTGAAATCCTCTGTAACCTAGACACCCAGAGCTTTCTACAAAGGGCCCTTCGTGGGGCTGGCAGTTGGGGGGTGGGGCGTGAGGAAGTCTCTTGCCTTCTCTGGTTGTTCTAATGGTAGCTCCCTGCAGCTTTCAGTGTGTTCGTGAGAGATGGATGTCACTGAAATGGGTGCCTTGGCAAGGTTTAATGCCAGGCACTTATATAATAATCAAGAGCTTCACATCAGGCCTCTCCTCTCCAGGGGGGGTAGAAACACTGGGTCCATGACAAAGGGGTACATAAAGACTCCATCCTTCTGGCTAGGAAAGCAGCAAGGTATGCCCCAACACCGTCCCTTCTGCAGGCTCGTCTGGGCAGCCGAGGCACACCTGCTGTGGGTCCCTGGTCCTTCCAGGTGCCAGGAACTGTCAACAGCCCTCGCAGAGCAGTTTGCTGGTCACAGGTGACACTTTGGGCTCTGGCTACAAAGGTCATGGGATCTGCTCTAGATCCAGGAGGCTGGTCTTCGTGTCAATCTTAGGAAATTAAAAAAAAAAATAAATAAAAATCATGGCAGTTTTCTCCTAAGAGCGTTTTCTGAATCTGTAGCTCAGAAAAATAAGTGACCAGCTGCTAGAGGAGTTCTTTCTGGTTAAGGACGAAATCACATCCTCCCTAAATTCATATATGAAAACCTTAACCTCCACTGTGACTGCATGTAGAGACAGAGACTCTGAAGAGGTGATTATAGCTAACTGAGGCCATAAGGGTAGGGTCCTGATCCAATAGGACTGGTGTCCCTCCAGGGGGGAACAGACAGGAGGGAAGCACGAGCTCAGAGGGAATGTGTGAACACGAGAAGGAAGCAGCTGCTGCACGCCCAGGAGAGCCCTCAGGAGACACTGAACCTGCCCAACCTTGATCTTGGACTCCCAGCCTCCAGAGCCGGGAGACATGAATGGTCCTTGTTTTAAGGCACTGAGCTTATGGTATTTTGTTATGGCAGCCCAAGCAGATTGTGGCATCCGTTTTCTGCTGAACATTTTGGTAAGTCCTGAGTGGGGCTGTCTGGATCTTTCTCTCTACGTGTGGAGCTGTAGCTTCCGCACTTAACTGAAGACACCCCAGAATGTTTAACCATCAGTCTGGTGACAGACCTACTTTCTTCCTTGGCCAATCACACACCAGTCCTGGGCTGCTGGTTTCCAAAGATGTGTAAAACCGCTGAGGCTGGGATGTGTGGGCGGCTCAGTGGGGGAAGGGTGTGCCTTCAGCTCAGGTCATGATCTCAGGATCCTAGGATTGAGCCCCATGTTGGACTCTCTGCTCCATGGGGAATCGGCTGCTCCCTCTCCCTCTGCCCCTTCTGCTCCTGCTCCTGCTCTCTCTTAGATGAAAAAGTAAAAGATTCAAAACAAAAAAACAACAAAACAAAACAAACAAAAAAGGGCATCTATCCGCCCTCCCCAGTAGCTTGTGTGCCAAGGACCCTACGCAAAGGGAAATACGACATTGTATCTGCCTCGGATGAGTGTGCCCTGCAGTCTGGCAGAGCGAGCTGGGTGGGCAGCGGCTTGACCCGCAATGACTTATCATCAGCAATAGACTCAGGGTCTTTGAATGACTCCCCAGGCCTCTGCTTCTAGAAACTGCCATGGTATCTGGACTCTAGAACCGGTGAGTAGAGCAGCTTCCCTCTGCTGGGCCTGCAGTTTGAGCTTCGGCTCTGGCTCGGGCGCTTCTGGCCCCTGAGACCCTTGGGGAGGCCAGGTGCCAGGCAGGAATAGCGAAGACGTGGCTCGGGTCAAGTGTTGTTCATCCGCTTGAAAAGCGCTGCTTCTGTGAGTGGCCTCTCCAGGCTACTGCAGACGTGCAGCGCACACATGTCCTTTCTAACTGCCTGGCTTCAGTTCACCACGTTTTAGTTCTTGCTGATGTGACAGGGTCCTCCGTCCACCTGCCACAGCGGCGACGTGCTGGTCGTGCTGCCTCACGCAGATGGTGACATCCTTGCGTAGATGCTTGTGTTTTCCTAATTTAGCTGCAACAGGATGCTTCCCGTTTGCTCTCTGGTAGCCAGTGTGTCCAGCTTCTGCCTCAAAATGTGTGCCATTCCGTAACAAGTTCCGGGGCTCACTTTGCATTCGTCAGGCCTCACCAAGAACACTGTGCTGAACTTACGGGGACCGTCACTGTCTGAAAGACAGATTGTGAGCTCTGCAGACCCCCAACACCCGTGTCGGCGGACTCACGCGTGTCAGAGGCTCCCCCAGTGTCACAGGCTCTCCCCGTCCCCCTTGTCAAACTGTGGTTACAAATCGGTTTCACTTCGTGTCATAATAAATTAAAACTTTCTGAAATGCGTAATCCAAGAATCTAGATTTTGGACCAAACCTCAGCCTTCTATTTCTAAGAGAAGGAGGATGAAAACGCGGCGTTGCACAGGGTGACAGCGAATGCAGACTAAGGAAGAACTTCATAAGGCAGGAGCCCCAAGGAGTTTCTCAAGGCTATTGTTATCCGTTGTGAATCCCCATCCGTCTTTCTGGTCCAGATTTCCCATCCCAGGAAGTGTCAGGGAGCTGCCCGCCTCACCCCTGCCTCTTGGTCCGGGAGCAGGTACAGTGACGCACCCAAGTCAGCGGCGATGCTTCGCTCCTTGCCCCTTCTCTCCTCCTGGGCCAGTGCATTCATCCAGCTTCCTCCGAAGTAAGGCAAAGCCAATGGTCGAGCCCCCGAAGAGTCTGGATGTGGGGTGGCGAGAGGCATGCCAGGTCACGTTGTCACTGGTCTGCGAGAGGCTGATGACCGTTCTGGGCACACCTGCTCTGTAGGATAGAAACGCCACAGTCAGAAAGCACCAAGATAACTTTCTAATTTCCAGTCCTAGCCTGCCCCCAAGCCCAAGCCCATCACGATCCTTCTCAGGATCCAAGTGTACAACAACCTCTTGTGACCCAAGTCCTCTTTACCCAAGTTGTCTGAGGTGGGTGTGTGCTACTTGCTCCCCAGACTAACCGGTAGGACAAGAGTCGGTATGAAATCACACAGTCCACCCGCCTCATGGAGACTGATTGCCTAGTGCACCACTTTTTCTGTTTTATCAAAATCAAGGATTTTTAGTTGACTTGCAGACTTCCGTGACATTATTTCTACTTCTTTTTTATGTACACAACTGAAGCATGACATCACCACCATGGCTGGACATAAACTCTTCCTGCGCGGTCGGGGACATCACCGCTCAGAGCCAACGAGGCTAATAACTCCGAGTATGGTTCGGGACTCTTGGTAACCCGGTCGCAACCTCACTGTTGAGCTCGGCGGGAACTTCCTCAGACAAAGGGTTCTATGTCAAGGGAACCCCGAGTTTGTTCCATCAGGGAATCAGTTCCTCCAATGGGGATTTTCTCTCCTGGCCTCTGATTTGGGCCACCCACCGAGGGTTCTTCAGAGCATCTGTTCAGAAGAAGCTGGAAGCTGGAGAATGTGTATAAACCACAGAGGCGTTGTGATGATAAGAAACCAATAGCAGAATCAAATAGCAAAGAGCTTTGAGTTTTATATATGTATATATATTTTAAAAAAAGCAACGTGGAAATGTATCACAATTCTGTATTGAATTTGTGACAAGTGGCTACATCGAATCTTTGACTCACTCCTTGCAAATTTAATGTTCCACAAAGCAGCATCCCTTCATGCCAAGTACATCATTTCTTGCAACCTGAACTTTAGTGTTTCCAGCAGCAGAAGAGGCCAGTGTCACCGCGGACGGATCTAGGGCGGTGAGCCCTTTGGCACCTTCCTGGCTGCCTCATGGGTCTGGAGCTCGGGACGCTCAAGCACACTTGTCGTCTCTCGGTTAAGTGGATGGGCGCTGTGAAAGCGTGCTTTGGAACCGAACAGTATCACTCTTCTCTGGGAACGCTTTGAGACGAGTCTGCAGTTGGGGCCCGGGAGAAGCCCTGCTTTGGCTCTTGGTCTTTCAGAAGTCAGAGCACTAACCGGAAAACAAAGAGGAGCAAACCATGCTTTGGAAGGAAAAAGTGGATTTCAAATCAGATCATGCAGAGTGGAAAGAGATCATGTTGGTTGTGAGAAAGAACACGATGCGGGGGGAGAGGCGTCGGTCAGGAGGCTGGGGACATGGCGTTACTGAGCGTGCGTGCACGGAGCTTTCTGCTTCCTGCAGACGGGGAGGCCACCAGCGTGGAGTGGGGACGAGGGTACCGGCGGGCTTGACCGGAGACCCTGGTCTGCGTACGAAGGCACATCTGCCATCAGAAAGAATATTCCCTTCCCTTGCCTTCTACACACACTCATCCTTGGAGAGGAAAAGGCAGGCTTTATTTTAGTGGCAGAAATGCACTGTGAAGGAGAAGACCCCTCCTGCCTCCCCTGCATCCCACTGGCTCCTCTGTCCCAGGCTTGCTCATGGCTTGGTCCCGAGACTCTGGGACCCGTCTGATGGCCTGAGCTCCGCCTTCCGTACACAATTCCTCCATGGTCCGCGGCTGCTGGGGCGGAGAACTAAGACAGTAGAAGAGGGCAGGGCTTCACTGATGTGCTTGGAATGGAGGCGGCGGCAGAGCTGGGAGCTCTTTGGAGAGCTTGGGAAGAAATATATTGAAAGGTGGGGGAGTAGGGGAGCAAGGAGATGCACCATGTGATCATTCCTCAAATCCCCAGGACAACCTCACAGAAAGCTGAGTGATGAGCCTGGGCCGGTCAGGGGAAGAATCACAAAACCATCCTCAGGACACCTGGGCGGCTCAGTCGGTAAAGCATCTGCCTTCAGCTCAGGTCATGATCCTGAGGTCCTGGGATCGAGACTCGCCTTGGGCTCACTGCTGAGCAGGGAGTCTGCTTCTCCCTCTCTGTCTGCCTGCCCCGCCCCCCTGCTTGTGCCCTCTTGTTCTCTGTCAAATACATAAATAACATCTTCCAAAAAAAAAAAAAAAAAAGAAAAGAAACCATTGTTTCTGGACCCTGTACACCTTCAGGGGTATTTGTGTGCCGAATGGTGAGGGATGTGATATCAAGTGAAGCATTTTGAATCTCCTTCCTCCGGGGACAGAGGCTGATGTTCCAATGTCCAGCCGCAGAAAGACCAGCACCTGTGCCGTGTCCCAGCTCCCGAGGGGTTTGGGGAGCACAGCCTGTAAGACCTGGTCCCAGAGACCCCCAGGGGCAGCTAGACCTTTACCAGTTAGCCCTTCAGTGCTAACCAGAAGCCTCAGAGGAGTAGGACAACTTGAAAATATCCAGGGAGAGAATCAAATCCCAACACAAGAGCAAACCAAAACCAACCAAATAGAGCAACCAACACAGAAATTGACTGAATTTCTCCAGAGATCATCCAAACACATCTACAACCTGATAGGCCATGCGACTAGACGGGAAATAGAATCAGTATCTGATTTCTATCCTCTTTGCAAAATAATGGTTTGTGACATCAGCCGGATTATGTCCTCTCAGCCACGTTCCTTCCCACTGGTTTGGGAGCCGTGACGGTGCCTCACGCAGGTCCTGAAGGCACCAGGCAGGCTACAAGGCCAATCGCGCCTGTGATACTGAACCTGACGCTCCTTTAGCCCCTGGACACTGAGCACTCACTGCAAACCACACATGCTGCTAACCTTTCAAATGTCTTCACTCATTTAACCTTCACAAAAACTTCGTGGAGGAGGTTTGCTCATTTCCTCTTTCACGGACGAGGAAACAGGCAGAGGGAGCGAAGGTACTGAGCGGACGTCACACAGCACGGGGCAGAGCCACGATTCCCGACTCCTCCACAAAAATGCACTTCAATCCATTTCATAAGATTACACATTCTAGAAATAATTTCTAAAGGAGCAGAAGCATGTTGATATTTCTGCTAAGTACTTTCTATAAGATGAGTTGATCAATAATATGGCGGCTATGACGGAACAGGGACTAGGACCAACCGGACACGAGTCCTCAGAGGTCCACCTCAGCGTCTGGCACATGGACACGCTGCGATCAGGTAAACGCAGAAAGGGCACACACGGAACGTCTGTGCTGGAGCATCACTCTGAGAACAGGGGCCGATTCAAATCCCTGCCTCACACCATGTCCAGAAAGAAATCACAGATGGCTTAGAGCTAAACAGGAGGAAGCAAAACTGCAAAATGTTGTTCTTAATGGTTTATCTTGGAGCACAGGTGTTTTTGTTTTTCTTGGAAACAAGTAAAACAAAGTAGGCACCAAGAAGAAGATTAAAATAAAGGTTGAGAATTTCAAGCCGCAGCATGGAAAAAAAATTATATGCCATGATATCCACGAACTGCAAAGAGATTTTACAAACCAAGAAGGGAAACATCAGGTGTCTGGGTGGCTCAGTTGGTTAAGCGACTGCCTTCTGTTCAGGTAATGATCCTGGAGTCATAGGATCGAGTCCTGCTTCGGGCTCCCTGCTCAGTGGGGTGTCTGCTTCTCCCTCTGACCTTCCCCCTTTCGTGCTCTCTGTCTCTCATTCTCTCCTTCTCAAATAAATAAATATATTTTTTAAAAGAAGGAAAACAGGTGAATGGATACCAATATGTGGTGTGTATGTATATGCACGCACAAACACATGCACGCACACACCCATGCACGCACACGTGCGTGCACGCACACACACACATGGACACACGCACACATGAGACATACTGCTCAGCAGTAAGAAAGAATGAGATTGTGCCATTTGCAGCAACATGGGCGGACCTGGAGGCTATCAGGCTGAAATAATTCAGACAGAGAAGGACAATTATCATATGATGTCCACTCCTATGTGGAATCCAAGAAACGAAACAGATGAACAGACAGAACAAAACAGGAACAGAGTCACAGATTCAGGAAACAAACTGCGGGTTACCAGAGCAGAGTGGGCAGGGTGGTGTTGGGGGATGGGCAGAATACGTGAAAGGGAGCAAGAGGTCCACGATCCACTTTACGAAAGAGGCCATGCATGGGGCATGGGGCACGGCACGAGGGATGTGGCGCCTACTCCCGTACTAATGCTGTGTGGTGACAGGTGCTAACCAGACATCATGGCGATCATTTTGCAATGGATAAAAATATCAAAGGACTAGTTTGTGCCCCCCGACAACTAATAGGCTATAGCTTATCACTGTACTTTTTAAAAAATCCCAGGGGAAAGACATGTGCTAGGTTGAAACAGCAGGACACACAGAAATGAAAGGGACAGAGCCAGCTCACAGATAAGATGCTCCTTCCTAGATGTCCAGGCCGGCGTGGGAGCACCGAGGAGCTGCCACTTCCCACGTGGTGCACTTTGAAAGGTTGAATGTTGAAAATACCCAGGCATAGCCAGAAATGGTGATACTTTCATCCATGGTCCACGTGAACAGGAACCATCACAGGCTTTTGAAAGAGTATTTGCTATTAGGTATTTCAGATGCGTACAGGCTTTTGCTAGCCATTCCAGCTCAAGGAACATTCATCAGAGATCCTCACACATAGGGTCGCACCAGCACGTGGTGGAGCAGGACCTATAGTCAGAAGAGAGGGAAGGAGCTCAGGGCCCAATCAAAGAGAAAGCAGGGTAAGTGTCAAGCCACTGAAAACAAAAGTGAGGGCAAAGCCAGGGCTCCTGGTTCTTTTTGAAGAGCTGGGGCCACTGTCATTCTCACTCCCTGTGAAACTATTCCCAGTGTCTACAGTGAGTATGTGTGTGTATGTGTGTATGTGCCCCTGAAGCTTTGCAACAAGAGATGGATGTCAGCTGGCATGATCGGTCTTGCTTTCCGTGTGGGACGCCACTGTGGACAAGGAGACGTGCACATACAGGACGCAACACCTGTTACTCTTGTTTTCTTGTCCTGATTCTTCTGTAACCTCTGCAGCTGGACTGTGGACCTAGCAGAGGTGGAAACAAGCAACGTCTCCTTCTTCTTTTATTTCTCCCCTTCCCTGTCACCCGGACCGCTGTCAGGCATCAAGCAATAGTTACAATTCTAATGGCTTTCCAGAAGGAAGCAGGGTCTCTTATTTTGGGGTGTGCTTCCTGCTGTCTCGGCCACTGAGCACCACTGAGCTTCTGAAAGGACACAGGCTTCTCCCCCAAGGGGTTTCAGTTGTGTCCTGCCTCAAGATTTCCCTCTCAACTGTCCTCAGACCTGGCAGCTCAGCCCCTGCTTCTCAGAAACAGACGCCACGGATTCCTGCTGCCAAGGGCTGGGCTTCAGAGGCTCTGGGGATGTGACACTGGCAGCAGGACCCCAGCCAGGGTTGGGAACGTCGCCTCCACATAGTCTTGACTTCGTGTTTTCCAGATTCGGAGGCTTTGACATAGTGGTCCTTAGTGATGCTGGGAGAGTTTCCCCTCCCAGAGTTGGCCAACGGAGTCTTCCAGCATCTTCTCTAGGAAGAGGGGATAAGCTAGGAGCGTAGGAGCATGTCTTGCCAATGCAACCCAACCAACCCAGAGCTCAGAATTGGCCAGACTGCGTCCTCTCTTGGGCTGTCACACTCACACTAGCCATCTCCGCAAATCACCCCAGGGCCAACTACCCCGTGTGGAAGCAGAGCTCCTGCGCCCCAGAGCCTGCTGAAATTACTCAGACTCACTAATTCTAAACCCGACCACCCTGCCTCACTGCTGCAGAAACCACATTGCAGCTCTGCTGCCCTTGCCTCTGCCCACGCAGGGTCTCCCTGGCTGGCCGGCGTGGCCCCGGTACCTACTGTCTCTAGGGAACGCTGAGGATAATGCACTCCTTCCTTCAGGACAGTCACTTTTGTGCGTGGGTGTCTTACTGGACCTGACTGGAACAGTTCCTGGGGCCCGTAAGAACAGCACAGCGGGTGCTCTCTAGGCCAGAAGCTTCCTGGGCAGTCCACCTGTGGCTGGTGTTTGGGACTCCTCCGAGATTTTGTTTAGGGGCTTCCAAGTTGTGTCCCCTTCACAGTCTCCCCTGCCAGTTACCTAGGAGCCCAGTGCTGGGCAGACCCTGGAACTCTGCCCATGGTTGTGGCCGGCTCACATCTCCAAGGCCCCACTTGTCTCGGACACCACGGCGGCTGGTTTGGAAGCCGGGCCTCCTGCATGGGCTGTGGTTCTGTAGGACCATCCTGAAAATACCTGTGTGGCCATGTGAGGGGCCCACATGTGCCGTTAACCCTGCTGAGCTCACAGACCAGAGCCAGAGATGGCAAGGCCGGGCTGGGGCTGACCAGCCAACGCGGACGGGCGGTGGTCTCCACTCCCATGCGCAGATGCTCTCAGACGTCTCTCGACCCTCACTCCTGTCAGAGCAGGTGACATCTGCAGAAGAAAATGGATGAAAGACAAGTGGCCTCCTCCGCTAGTCAGCTTGGGCAGCAGCTGGAACTTGACAGGTAAGTTTGGGGAACCTGGACAAGGTTGCCCTGCAGTGTGCAGGGAGGCCCCCTAGGTGGCAGCATAGCACCAATCCGCTCCCCGGACAAAAGCCGTCCCTCTGGCCCCATCAGGGTCATGGCAGGAAGGTCAGTGGGGCATCCCAGGCCTTTCCAGCTGGACAGCCACTGGAGCAGCGTCTCCTGAACGGACAGAAAAGGGAAAGCTCTTCTTGAGAAGGATTCCCAGTCAAGGAAAGAAGTGTTTCCGGGAGCATCGTGGATGCATGTTGGGCCAGCGGAGGGGAATTCAGTCCATCCAGGAAGGCCAGGAGGTGATGATGGAGTCCAGGAGATGCCACCGTGTCCCTAGGTCACTCTGTCTTTTGCCGGGTGCCTGAACCGGCTGTGATAGGACGTCCACACAGGCACTGGGAAGCCACTGCTCACACAACACAACTCAGGAGAAGAACGGGCCGCGGAAACCCTCGGGTTTGACTCAAACCGAGATCTCGCTATGGAGAGGCAACTCCATCTTTAAAGGGGCATTCACAGTTTGATGTGTTTTTCTGGAAAAGCAAACCTCATTAGTTCTGTTAAAAACGTCCACCCTGATATTGCAACGCGTGTGCCTAATGTCATTGCTTTGACGGTCGGTAGAAAGGCCAGACCGGCTTTCACAGAGAAGTGAGAGCGAGCACACGACTGCCATCGGGTGCCAGTGCAGCAAGGCATGGGGCGTTCATCTCGGTAGTGATATAACTCGGAGAAGCATGCTTATCATTCTGCGCTCGGCACGACAGACGGCCGCGAGGGGTCCGCCCCAGGACACACGGCACTGGGCGTGCCATCTTACCCATAAAAGGGAGTCTACACATGATTCTTAAATTGGGTTAAACCAACTAGAGAAATCAATTACTTTCCAAATGTCCCCTGTGACAATTAATCCAAAATCGCACGGCCGAGTTCTGCTCCCGGTTCCCAGCTCTGTGTTTAGCCACGAGGCCGGGAATTACTGAAGGATCCGGAGAGAGAGGACTGAGAAGAGGGCTGGGCGGTGGAGCGCGCTCTCCGCCTCAGCGCGTCTGCGCACGACAGCTGGACACCCACACCGGTCACACTCCCCGTGTCAGCGTCTGCATTTGCAGAGACATATTCTGTGCCAGCCGCTAGGATTCCCGGCCTCCAGTGGGACCGTCCAGCTTCTCTCCTGGGATTTATACATCACCATGGTCTTCCTTCCTTAAATTACGCAGCCCCTTCTCAGACCACAAGGAAGATGCATGCAGGGGCAGAGGGAAATCCCACTGCTTAGCTGAGGGAAATCGCATATAGGACCTATGCGTGGGAACTTCACGGCTCTGCTCATGGGTGAGCCAACAGACAAGTCGTTTTGGAAGAGTGGAACCAAGATTTAAGACTTATGTGTGTCAAATCCACAACCTTACAAATAATTCCTTTTGGGCCCACTGTCAGCATTTTACTGATCAGAAGACTCTTTTGTGGTCCCCGGATAGCTCTGTTGGTTAAGCATCCAAGTCTTGATTTCTTGATGTTCTCAGGGTCCTGGGGTCGAGCCCCACATTGGGCTCCTTGGTCAACGAGGAATCTGCTTGAGATTTTCTGTCTCTCTCTCCCTTTTCCCCTCCCCCCTTTAAAATAAATCAAGTCTTTTTAAAAAGGTAGTTTTCTATTACGAGCTCATTAATTGTCCTGTGACAAAAAGCATAGGGTGATATTATTCATAAATACACATAATTTAGAAAATGCAGTGGCGACAATGGCACAAAACTTGGAAAAACGAAGTACATTGCAGTTTAGCTGCTCCTGTGGGCTCGTGGTCAAGGAATCCCGTACACACGTTGGTCATGTCATGTCCATAATCTGTATAATCACATCACATGGATTCAGATGTATTCTATAAACTCCGTGAGCTGCAGGAAAGTTCCAGCATGATTTGCCTACCTGTTTTTCCTCACCGACACACCTGGGGTGACTGAAAAAAAATGCTAGAGCCCCCAACCTCGAGAAGCTTATAAGCAGGAATTATGGTTTTTGGTTAATAGACTTCACTTGGCTGAAAGGCTTAGCTATCAAAGACTGTGAGTCGCCTGGTCCTGGACTCAAAAGAAGGCTTTACTTTATCATGCTGCATGGGGAAAAGGGCTGCTTCCTGGCTGGGAGACTCGTTCTCTGCCCGGCAAGGCTGTTCACTGTACCAACATCTCCCAAAAGCTAGTCTGGAACAAAGGGCTTTGGTACCCCTGCTCACAAGATGTGCAGAAACAGGAGACCCACAGGGGATCACCTCCCAGCTCCTGGTGCATCTGCCCATAAGGGTCACTGGCATTTAGAAGTCACTCGCTCAGTATTTTTGAATGGATATAGATGCTTTAGAGACCAGTGAGGCCAGAGGTTCGTGGCGGCCGTCCGACAGGTACGCAGACAAGCCTGGTGCCTCCTCCCCGCTTCTCCTGCTCAAGTTGCCCGCTGACTGTGCATCTCAGAGGTCCAATGGGGAGTCAGCTGTCTGGACATCTGGCCTGTTCTATACATGGAGCATTCACAAGTTTGCCGTGGAACACGTGGCGAGGGCCCATGTACACATTCCAGAGTGTTTTGGCCCCAGCTGGGGGCATCACCCTGGCCCCCAGCTGCCACCCCCGGCAACACTAGCTGCAGAGACTTGGCCACTCAGCACCCTCCCATGTGGAGGCCCCAGACATTGGTTTAACGAGCCGTCCCCAAGAGTTAGAAACACGTGCTGGAGCCCTCAGGAGAAAGGGAGGCTGATGCGTGTGCTTTGTCAGGAAGGGACCTGCCTCACCATGTGCCATGTGCCATGGACAGGTGTCCTTCCCCGTGGTAAGGAACCATAACTGGGACGCGCAGTCCAGTCCCCGGTGATTTTCCTGCCACCCCTCCCGGGAGGGCGGAAGCCCCTGAGTGAAGGTCTTGAGAGCTGCCAGGTCTGTAATCCTGTTGCCTACAGCTGTCTCCATGCAGAGGAAAGCTGTGTCTTCCCGGGCCCCAGTGTGGCCTCATGGCATCAGCCCAGCTTGCAAACAAAGTGGCAAACGCTAGTGTTTTAAATGACAAAGCCCACTTCTCCATGCTTTTAGGCTTTGGGGTGACAGCAAGGAAGAGGGGAGCTTCTCCAGGATGTGACTTAGATATCCTCGAATTTCTGAACTTAAAAAACACTCAGAAAGTGGGGTTTTGAGACATTCTCCTCTGTACTCTTCTGGAATCCCACGCTGAAACCTTGTGTGCCCGGGAAGGTAGATGCTCGCTTACAAAGGATTAGCCATCAGTATTTACGTGTGTGTGTGAGAACGTTTTGAAAGCAGTGGCTTCATGGATGGCCCCTGATCCATTTATGAGAGAGCAACTGTAGCTGGAACAAAGTGAGAGCCAGAAACTGAGGGAGATATTCAGACGGGACTCTCGAGCCTTAAGTTCCCAGAGAACTTGTCACACAGATGAATACAGAAGGCACATACTGTGTGCTTACAGAGAAAGCCGCCAAGTCTCCTGCTACTTGTAAGGGTTTTTTTTTTTTTTTTTTTTTTTTTTTTAACACATGCACCTGTTAGCATCCTGGCTGCAGGGGCCCAGACTCATGACTCAGACTGTTTTGGAGGCTGTGGGTGGGGAAGTGCAGGTTACGGGGTCCCAAGGCTTTCGTATGAGGCAACGGTGCTGGTTATGCCAAGTGACACTTTTCATTTGCTCACTTCCTCAGCACATCTGAAATGTTTCCTAGCTATCAGGCAGTGGGGAGACAGGTGATGTTGGTGGGTAGGTTCTCACTTAAGGATGAAACTCAGTGGAGGGAGTGTGCAGCGGATCACAAGTCAGGGTGACCAGCAAAACCAAGAGAAAAAGCAGTTCCTCACTTAGGTCCTATGGCCCAAGGTCGATGGTGTTCAAGCTGCGATCTGGAGAATGCGCAGTATCTCTACAGGGAACGAGGGGAAGTCAGGACCAGGGGGCAGACCGTGAGGGTCCCTGCAGCTCCAGTGGGCTCCCGTACCCTGGCCAATTACTACAATATGCAGGTTGTCCTGACGATCTTGCTGCTCTTGATTTCAGGAAACCAACTTTCTCTGGCACTGGAAGGAAAAGATAATAAAGGGAAAAGAAGAAAGGTGTGTTTTGTGGCTACTAGATAAAAGGTGAGATGAAGTGTTTTGTGGGCATCATCACTTCTCATGACTGATCTCACGCAATGGTCACTTGGGTCATCACAGTGGTCCCGAGCCTCAGAGCTTAAGCCACTGTCCCAGGACCCACAGCTGACTGGCCGTCGTGTCTGGATTCTCCAACACGCCTGTCCGATGCCGAAGTCGGGGGATCTCCACTCTTCCATGCGGCTGTGTCTGAAGGTTTTCAAACTGAAACTAGATCTTGTTTCTAAATAGCACGCATTTTAGTCCCACGGTGCTCCTACCGGTAAATTAAGAAAACTTGAAGATCTCTCTGCCTTCTAAACAATCGGAGTCAATTCTTGCTTTTTGTCCAAGGATGCCAGGATGGCAGGTAACGTCCTTGTGGCTGTGAGTCAGGGACGTGGGCTCCCGGCCCCTCGAGAGTCCACTATTTTAGATGTCGGGCTCTCAAGACTATCACAGATGGGGCCTGGGCATGCAGGCCCTGAGGGATATTTCTGCACCCCTCCTTGTCAGCAGAGAACATCTCATGTGCGTGTCTAGGACTCAGCCACTGTGATACAGCCTGGGACACAGTCTGCTGCTGCCAGTTGGTGATGGCCTAGGCTTGCCACATGTGCATTTATGCACAGGTCACAAAATAGAGGCTTAAAACAAAACAATACCATACAAATCAAATAAAGCAAAGTGATGTCTTACATATATTCCTAAAAATTTGAAGACCAGTTCTTTGAATTTCATAAGCAAAGAAAGATGTCTCCAAGCTAGTTCATAGCTTTAGCTTGGATTCTGTTCAGTTTTAACTACCAATCGGCCACCTGCCTGAAATGTGAGTTGTTGGCAAGCTTGGGCCACTGCTAGGGAATATAAGGAGTCCATGTGCATATTATTTGGATGCAGTTTCAAAGCCACACGTTCCTTATTACATTTTTAGTTGGGGGGGGAAACGTGTGAGGAACGATTTTCCAATATTCCTAAGAGTGTGTGTTTGCATGGGGAGATGCAGTCAGGTGGGTGCTTCTAATGACAGGTCCTTCAGCAGTGGGTCCAGCAAGAATGCTGGAAAGCCTTGAGGGCAGAGCCAAGCACATGCACTCCGGACTAGAAGGGGTGATCGCCAATTCCAAAGAAGCCCTTGCATCCACAGGCGCTCCTTCGAAGTGAAAGCTATGGAGACGTGTGAGGAAGAGCAGTGGCCGTTCAGGGCTGGAGGAGATCTGACCTTGCGCTCCCCGGGGCGCAGGGCCTCCCAGGAGGGCCTCCTCCTCCTCCTCTCCCTTGAGCTCCACAAATGCCTTGAAGGCATTCCTGGGGGCGGTCCCTGTTCTTCAGAGGACACCAAAGCTTCCTGGAGCACCCCCCCCCCCCCAGTCCCAGGACAGCAGAAGAGGGCACCCACTTCTCTCCTGATCCCTTGCTCTTAATTCCGCTCCCTGTGCCGCCATGGCTCCCAGCCCACAGACAACGGAGCCGTCACTGGGATGCCCCCCGCTTCCTCTTGCTCCTGCAGTGGGAATTCCTTCTTGGAAGTGACTTTCTAAATGGAACAGCCGCATAACGGATATGACTTGGAAACAGGAGGCCGTGCCTCAGAGCTCGTCAGCCCCCAGCGGCTAATGCTGAAGGATGAAAGGGCGCGGCCGTGCGCAGGACGCCAAGGGGGCTCGGGGCGGGCAGGCTAGCTCAGCTGCGCCATGAACGTCCTCCACAGATGGAGCTGAAGTCCGCGTTGATTTTAAAATCTGTATTGTCTGCCCTTGCTGGGCCAGGCAGAATTCTAGGTGTTTCCCCACTGCGTCTCACTTAATTTTCAGAACAAGCACATTAGACACACATTATGAATCTGACGATGGGAACATCTAGATGCGGACAGACTTCAGCCCAGGGCCAAATGTCCATTTGCCAGAGAGGAAGCCACGACACCCGAGAGGCTCCTCGAAACCTCTCCCGGAAAACGTTCTATCTTATTCCTCTTATTGTAAATTAAGTCTGTTTCCTTTTAAGAAACGACAAGAACAACAAAAATTCACAGATAAGTCTTTCACAGAAACCTTGAATTAATTAATCACAGGGCAGCATCTTACACGTGTAGGCGGTTTTGAGTTTTAGGAACAGTTACCGAATCTCATTTCCGCGGAGATTATGAAAGGCCCTTCGAGTTCACCCAGGAATTGCCCTTTGAAGTACGCATTGCAAATCTGGGGACCCCACAATCCTGGTTCCACCTAACAGCATCCACTAAGCGACTGCGGCTCCTCTGTGTCCCCGGACGACAATAACGGCTGAATACTTTTATTGAAGTGTGTCCTCCACGGAGGGCCAGCGGGCGGGCTTGGGGTGTCCCTGCTGTGGCCACCAGCCGGGTCAGGGAGGAGCTCCTCCCACCCCGGGGCGCTCCCTCCCCAGCCCCGCACCCTGCAGTGTGCCGCCCCCCCCCCAGCATGCGCCCTGCAGCCATTCCGCTGCGTCTTCCAGGTCCGCTGCTCTCCTTCAAGCTTGTCTGGGCCACGGGCCTCTGCACGGTTAGATGGAGCAGAAGCTCCTGCCTCGCCGTGATTCTGCAGCATTCCAGGCTTCGTGTGTACAACACCTAATGCAGGTAGCTCTCCGCCCGCGTTCGCATCCTTTGCGGTTTGCGGCCTCCGAGAAGAACGCCGCCAGGGTGTTTCTTGCACGCCTTTGTTGCACCTGCGTATGCACTGTGGTGGGAATCCCGGGGGTGGGCATCCCGGGGGGTGGGCATCCCGGGCGGCATCCCGGGCGGTGGGCATCGGTGTGTGTTCCACTTCAGCGGGGGTCGCTAACAAGATCAGCCGCACAGCTGTGCTGGTCCACGCCTGGTCAGTGGTGCGGAGAGTTCTGGGGCTCCGCACCCACGCCACCGCACCCTGGTGCCAAGTTTGTGTTTGTGTGTACAGATGCGCACACGCATGTCTCTGTGCCTGTGGAATATACCTTCTCTCCGGTATATGCGGTGTGCGTGCTGCTATCCTATGTGATCTCTACACAGATATTATACATAGTACTTGAAGGCAGGTATCCGTGTGTGTACGTGTGTATTCGTTTTAGATGGGATCGTACACTGGTTATAGTTTTTAGAAAGAATCCATCTTTCCGAGATCTGTTTTGGACTAGTTGCTTCAAATTAAGACAAATTAAGGCAGTGGGAGAGGGAGTGGAGCCTGGCGGTGGTCCCAGTGCTACGGAGGCCGGAGAATGTGTACTGGACTGCATTACGGTGGTTGGCGGGCTTTCTTGTGCGTTTGGAATTCTCCAATAACACAGACACTCACATAAACTAATGTATGATTATAAACTGTTATATTATCTGTGTTATAAACATATACACACACATGTATTCTATGCACATCTGTGCACACTGTAATGTGTATTATACAGACATACACATATGTGTGTATAATATACATAATATAGTCGTTTAAATACATTATACGCTATACAGTATGTCATAGATACAGGAGGTCTATCAAACAGAAACAATCATACTCATAAGACATACATATATGACATATATAATGTACTATCACCTGTGTGTACATATATCTATATCCTTTATATTATCTTTATCCACTGTTATCTTTAAAATAGTTGTCTCTCTAGACACCTGGGTGGCTCAGTGGGTTAAGCCTCTGCCTTCAGTTCAGTCATGATCCCAGGGTACCTGGGATCGAGCCCCGCATGGGGCTCTCTGCTCAGCGGGGAGCCTGCTTCCTCCTCTCTCTCTGCCTGCCTCTCTGCCTACTTGTGATCTCTCACTGTTTGTCAAATAAATAAATAAATAAAATATCTAAAAATAAATACATAAATAAAATTGTTTTCTCCCTTTAGCTGTATTTGGATCTGGATCTATATTCATACTCCTATCCATATTCCTTTTTTTTTTTTTTTTAAGATTTTATTTATTTATTTTACAGACAGGGATCACAAGTAGGCAGAGAGGCAGGCAGAGAGAGAGGAGTTAGCAGGCTCCCCACAGAGCAGAGAGCCCCATGCGGGGCTGGATCCCAGGAACCTGGGATCATGACCTGAGCCGGAGGCAGAGGCCCAACCCACTGAGCCACCCAGGCGCCCCCTATCCATATTCCTATCTACATGTATCTTCTACTGGTTCTCTCTCTCTCTCCCCGAACGAGTATAACCAATACGGATAATCCATATTATTTGCATGTCCTTTCTCTGAGGGCAACACAAAGCTTTGAGCCAAAATAAATCTCACTGTGGAATGGGAGGCAGTGGTTGGAGGTCAGAAGCACACGGACTCTGCCTTCTGGACCAAAGTCATCCACCCAGGAAGGGGTCTCTTCTATGCATCTCTGTGAATGTTGTTTCCTAAGGATGGTGGCGGATGTGTACGGGCAAGATTTGGGTTTGGGGTGGGCATGGAAGCGGGGAGGGGTCAGAGCCCATTTCCATGGCTACTGTTACCATCAAAACGCCTTGCTCCACAGAGCACCATAGCCTGGTCAGAAAGGGACTCACCCTCTGTCCCTGATGTCCTTTTATGGTGGGGCCGGCCCTGGGTGGTAGTCAGATTCCAGATGTTCTCCCTTGCTCAGAGAAGTCTCCTCCCCCAGGGTGGGACCCCAGTCCTGCTCCTAAGAACCAGTGGCTTCCGGTGCAGACTCTTCCTCCACCTGGCCAGCAGGACTGTGTCCTTGGGTCCTCGGGTCCTCCCTGAGGGGCCCTGGCCACCTGGGAATGTGAAATCAGCGATTCTAGCCTCAGAGCTGCCGAGGAAGGACTGGCGCGTGGCTCCCCGGTTCTCAAGGCCTTGAAGAGGCACAGATAATCGATAAAGAAAACATCATGAACTATGGAGTACCTAGCGGGTGAGGGAGTGACACAGGCCCTTGGGGCTGAGAGGGGCAGTGACTCTTCTGACGACCTGCTTAATTAGCTGTTTCATAGCAGAGAGGGGAAGAGCCTGAGACTGAGACCCCACTGCAAGGGGTCCTCTGTCGCTAACAGGGCTTACCTCAGGAGAGATGTCACCTGTGCTTACAAAGCCCATGAAACTCCCAATGTGGTTTTAACTGTCACATACAAACCACATCGTCTTACAGATTTTATCATTTAAATATTTATTTTTTAAAAAATGAAATCTTGGGGCAACTGGGTGGCTCAATGGGTTAAGCCTCTGCCTTCCGCTCAGGTCATGATCTCAGGGTCCTGGGATCGAGCCCCACATCGGCCTCTCTGCTCAGCAGGGAGTCTGCTTCCCCCTCTCTCTCTGCCTGCCTCTCTGCCTCCTTGTGATCTCTGTCCTATAAATAAATAAAATCTTTTAAAAAAATGAAATCTTGCCATTTGCAAGGGCATAGATGGAAATAGAGGGTATTATGCTAAGTGAAATAAGTCAATCAGAAAAAGACAATCATCCTATGATCTCGCTCAAATGTGGAATTTAAGAAACTAAACAGAGGATCATAGGTGAAGAGAGGAAAAAATAGAACAAGATAAAACCAGACAGGGAGACAAACCATGAGAGACTCTTAATCTCAGGAAACTGAGGTCAGCTGGAGGGGAGGGGGTGGGGGAGGGGGTGACTGGGTGACGGACATTAATGAGGACACGTGACGTGATGGACACTGGGTGTTATAGAAGACTGATGAATCCCCGAACTCTACCTCTTTAATCAATAATACACTTTACATTAATTTATTGAATTTAAATAAAACAATGTTTAAAAAAACCCTCACTTTTGCCATTAAAGAAAGATCTCTTCTTTGTAAACATCTGTGAAGCACCAAACCTATTCCCCACATCAAGCATGAGGGCAAGGCGTGTCTGTCCATTCTTCAACTCCTGTGTGTGTGTGTGTGTGTGTGCTGGTAACAAGTTCCCTAATAAAATGCCTAATTTGCATGTGAGGTGCTGTGATTTTAAGCTGGGCTCCACCAACGGTTTACCTAAGGAAGTTACTCACCACCCCCTGCGTCACCATTTCTTCATGAGAGAAGCAGGAGTGATAATAGCACCGAGTTGTAGGAGTTGTTTCAACAATTAAGAAAGGAAAATCTTTCTGAAGCACTGGGCAGAACACCTAACAAGTGATAGGTCTCATTGCCTTATTACTCTGTTTCTAAGGCAGTGATTCTTACCCGGGAACAGTTTTGCCTCCAGGGGACAGTTGTCAACGTCCAGAGATACTTTCAGTGTCCCTGGTTGGGTAGGGTGGTTCTGGAATTTACTGGGGAGGGGGGCAGAGGTGTTGCTACTGGCCAACAATGCAGAAGACAGTCGCCACAACAGACAGGGACTCGGCTTACAATGTCATTGGTGCCCGGGTCTGAAGCTTTGCCCTCGAGTGAGAGAAAGGCCTGGCAGACAAACACAGGGAGGGAAACCTACAATCTTGGAGCCTGAAACTTGTAGTTTCTGGAACATTCTTCACCATCCCACAAGCAGGATGCATCTTCTCCTCCTGGTCTTTAAGACTCTGGAAGTCTACGTTCCCCACATATGCATTAATGAACTTGGAAAAGCTCAGTTTTAAAGCAGCATCTGTCCTTCCTCATGGTCAAGTGGGAGCGTGGGCATCGGGGCGAGCGGGGATAAGACATTCTCTCTCACGAGCTCTCCTCCAGATCCTCCCTGGCCAATATCAATGACTAGAACCACTCAGTCTTCCCGGCTTGTGCCTTTGAGCTCGTAGCAGCCCCAAGTGGCTTTGGAACTTACACTTCTTGGGCAACACTGTGTGTAGTGTAGAGAGCATGCAGGCAAACATGGGAAAAGCATGGGTCTTTCCATTAAATAATAGATACATCGTAAGTAACATCTCTATGATTATAGTTGATTTCAACACTTAAGGTTAAGAGTTGGAAAAATATTTGAAATGACAGAATTGGCCGTTGATTTTCTGGGCTATTGCCACAGGCCAAGCCTATTGCTGAAGTATTTCTATATCCCCAGTGGCCTAGCTCCAACAATAACTTGACGTTTTATGCGGCAAGATCCATAAAACTATGCTGGAAAGAATTACTCCTGTGATAGCATAGCAAATAGAGAGTTGCCTCAGAAATGGAGGCTCCCACACACTCCTCTACATGGGTACCCCAGCAGCTCCCACTAACGCAATCCTGGGGACCCCACCGGGCAGACGCAGGGCACACCGCAGAAACCCTGGCTCCCTGGTGGCTTGCTTAAGGTGGGTGTTACATCCTGTTAAATGTGGCCCCTCCCATCTGTACAATGGACCCCTGGATGCCAGCTGCTCTGACATCATGGAGGGAGGACCCTCTGCCTTGCTGAAGTATGGGTGCACACAACATGCCCTGGCAGACAACCCTTGCTTGGTGATGTTCAACACTTCTCTCATCACGGACACACCCAAGGTGCACCCTTCTCCAGGGTGGCACTGTGTGGTCCTTCTTGGTCCCACCCTTGCCCCGGCTCCCGGGCTGGACCTCCCCACCGGGGACCCTGACAACAGGCAGAGGCTGTTTCCATGCCTACAGCTGTCCCCCGAGCAGGTAGTCTTGGAAGTGTGAAGACAAGAGGCCAGAAAGATAAAATGCTGTGACCCTTCATAGCAGCTTTGGAGACTGGTCTCCCGAAGCACTGCAGACCCATGAATCTCTCTGCCACCATGTATTTCGGGGATTCCCAGGCTGAACACACTTAACTCTCCCAACAGAAATGTAGGTGATGACACTGTATGATGCTGAGCATTGCACAGACTGTGCACGGTTCTGTAGCATTTGACTCTCTAAAGGACCCCAGCTGGCACCCAAAGCTCTCTTCCTGTGGAGGACACATTCTGCTCTCATGCACTTTGTGCTGGCATAGCTTCCCGACCCTCACCATCACTGGTCTCTCTACCCATGGGTTTGTCCTACTCCCCATGCAGCTTCTCAAGGGTGGGGACCACGACACAGACACAGCTTCAGCTGTGCATGTCCCTCAGTGGCCCATGA
Organism: Mustela lutreola; assembly: GCF_030435805.1. Lineage (NCBI taxonomy): Eukaryota > Metazoa > Chordata > Mammalia > Carnivora > Mustelidae > Mustela > Mustela lutreola. Next base: position 3,521,193 of record NC_081294.1, on the reverse strand, counting down.
CTCATCCCTTCCAACAGGCTTAAAAATGCACAGGAGACAACACAGCTACACGTTAACATCAGTCGATCTCCTGGGTTGGGTTGTCGTGGTTTACACACTGAACGACAACCGCCACCTCTTCTTGTTAAATGGAACCTACGCGGTAGCATCAGCCCAAAGGCAGTCTTGTGCTGACTTGTGTCCAAGACCCGAGGACACTCCCAGTCTGTCCAAGCAGGCTCGCTGGGTCAGGGGTCTTCAGTGACAATGTCCGTCTGTCCATGGGAATGTACTCATGAATTAGGATGTCTCAGCCACGCACAGTCATCATGATAGATGGAATTTGCTTCAACACTAAAGCACAAGGAGTTTTTGATCATTTACATTAGAATTTCAGATAAAACTCTCAGTAGATCCATTGCCATTGCCAGACAATCACTGTCAAGATATCCTGTTCCTTGCGCCCGAGTGCTCAGCATTGACCCAGAGCCAAGCTGCCCCATCTCGTCAGTACTCAGTGCTCCACACTCCACGGCCCTCCTCCCTGCTGCCCCCAAGAGGGGCCTGGAAGCCTTTCTTTGTGGGGTCAATGCATGAAGCTGACCGCCTACCCCTGACCAGGTGTGAGTTAAGGTCTGGATGTTTCAACGATCTGTCTGTGGAGGGGAATGACTCACCAATCGATGGCTATAGTGCTGACTTCTCCTTGGGGTTTTAGTTCCCTGTTTCCACCTGCTGCTGTTGGTTGACGGCGTCCTGGATGTCTGTAGCCCTGGCGACATGAAACTCGGGAATGGATGTAAATCCCAATCTTTCTCCACCTTCGGGTCTTGCTTCCGGCTCTCTCAGCTCTTCCGCCATGCATGGTCCCAAGGGGAGCTCTTGCTAGGCTGCATATCTAGGCAGAGAGTTCAGAGGCTCCTGCTCTGACCACATGGTTAACTCACGGTTCCTCAGCCTGGAGTCAAGGCCAGGCGCTCTTGACTGCCCTCCCCCGGCCCACCACGACTCCGTTGGCTGGACTGTGTCCATTCTCCCATCCCGGGGACTGCCCCTTGTGACCCCGCTTCAGCGATGTGTCTCCTGTGCTACGGCTGCTGGAGTGTCCCCTCGGCAGGGGGACCCCGGCCCCTCAGTCCCCATCACACCACCCTTTATGGCGCTTTTGCGTTCCCACCTTCCCTTGTCGTGAGTCATGAACAACCTTGCTCCCGGGAGGCCAGATGCCATTTGAGGATTTAATTTTATGTTTTCGATGGAGCCTTAGGTGTGGGTGGAACGTCAGCCTCTAGTGGATAAGGGGAGAGCCGGTGGATGGAAATTACCCCCACATCTTTCTCCAAAGTGGTTCCTTCTTTCTAGCCATCTTTAAATTTAGTATTTTACACTCTCCAGGTGAGCACTGACCTATGGGCACACACGGTCCTTTGTCCATTGCTTTGGGATGTCTTTGGACTCGTCTATATCTCGAGGTTCTCTTTCAAGTCAAGTGGTTGTTGGCAGAACTATAGATCTGAAGCCCTCACAGTCCCTGGGATGTGTTCCTCTCAGCACCAGGCCACCGAGAACATCTCTTGCTTCAGTCTGCTCAGAGGGCTTCTTAGGGAATGACATATAATCCTGGAACCACATCCCCTTAACTTGGCCACACTCTCTTGACTGGGGTCAAGGCAGGAATCCATCCAAATTTAAGGGTTCAAACCACTGGGATCACCCCAGACCCTGGCCAGCACCCCATCCAGGCCAGCGCTCCTCACGGCCCCATTCAAAGTGCTACCATCTTCCCAGGCTGCGCCCTCTCAGGGCCTACCCCACACTTGATTTTGCCCACAGCAATGATGACCAAGTTGCATTTTCTTGTTCATTTATTCTTCCAGTATTTTCTGCCTTCACTAGACAGGAAACCTCACACAGCCAGGGCTATGACTGCGAGGTGTATGTTTTGCCTTGGGCACCCATAACTGTGGTTGCTGTGCAGTAGGCATTTAGGAACTTTGGCTGGATAAATGGATGGATGCTACAGTGATTCCTATTTATCCCACCTCACTGAAGCCACTCTTGTCAAGGCGACCTCCTACCAAATGCAATGTCTCCTCTCAGTCATTATCTTTCTTTACCTTTTAGGCACCATTTGGGTCAGCTGGTCATTCCCTCCTTCTCAAAGTCTTCTCTTGACTTGAATTTCTTGCTAGCATATTCTCTTCATGTTCGAAATTTCTTCATGACCAGCATCAGCTTCTCAGGTTTTTGTCACCTTGTCAGGGGCCACCTCTGAAACTGTGCCCTGAGGACCCGTCTCTCCAGTGCCTACCCTCATGCCCAGTGGATCCCCTCCAGGCCATGCTGGATGACCAATGGCTCTCTGACCCCTCAGTATCCTGCTGTCCTTCTGCTTCCTCAAAGACTCCAAAAGTCTCTCTTTGCACTTCACAATGATGTCCAGACCCTTGGTATGACCACCAATACCTCACAGTGCAGCCATAGCAGTGTTCTTCTCCTGGGTCAAGCCAGGCCCTTCTCCCAGCTGGCTGATGCTCTTCCATGCACCCTGCGTGTGGGACTGGGTCCAGGTGCATGCAGGGCTGGGTCCAGCTCCTCGCTCACACCTGAGCTCCACTGTCTCCGGATAGCACAGTAGGAGACAGCTGCCCAATCACCCCATTGAACCCCATTTTTTAAAAAACTCTGGCCACCTGCAATAAATAAATTATTATGTAATTGCTATCTTCTTCCCTACAAGAACCTGAGTTCTATGGGAGAAGGCCCCTCCCTCATCAATCCTGTGGGAGCGGATTCTGGAGCCAGGCTTGGGGGATGCACGGAGGCCAGACTCACCAGCAGGGGAGTCAGCGGGTCAGCGCCAGAGCTCTGGCCATCAGTAGAGATGGGGGTTCCCTGCTCCACCAGGAGCGGATGACGTGCTGCCCTGGGCAGGGTTTCTGTGGGAGGGGCCTACAGTTTTCAGCACAACAGACCATCCCATGCTAGCATTGCAGGTTTCTACGGATTCATTCTGCACCCTGTAGGAGAGGATTCCAAAGTTACTGGGCAGAGAAAGGGAAAGAAGAAACCTTTCGTGGTTTTCAACACTTCTAACTTGCGTGTGTGTGCGTGCACATGCGTGCCTGTGCAAGTTAACCCTTTGTTTCTTCTGTTAAGCAAGTTCCTATGTCCATAAAAGGAAATGCGCCTCACCGCAAAGCTGGCCTTTGCTGTGGCCTGAGGGTGGGGCACACGTGCAGGACAGGGGAGTGGGTCTCCACTGAGAAATGTCTGCTCAGGTCTGAGCACACACAAGGATGCAGAAAGAGAACGTGGAGTCCCCTCCCTTCCAAACCAGAGACGTCATCCTGTTGCTCATGAGAAAGCTTTAAAGCCCTCTTGCTTCAATAATTCTTTTTATAGGAAAAAAATGCAGACCTAAGTCCAGCCATTATTATCAAAGTTTAGCTCAGCTTTCTCATGACAAACACATCCGTTTTTCTAATAACTTGGAGGCTTCCTGGACACCCTCTCGACGTTATACCGGGACGAGTCATGGAGGGTGCGGCCAATTTAGCTTGGTGTCCTGTCTTCAGCTGGGCTCTTCAGAGGGAGGCAGGCCATCCTGGTCTCAGAGCTCATGATGTTCTCACTCGTCTGGGAGTGCTCTTTGCACCTCAGCTGGACAGCAATTTAGATCCTAATTGTGATGGTTAATGGGCCTGGAGATTTTACTGTGTTTAGAGCATCGACAGATACTATTCTGATTCTGGGCTGTGTATGGGATCCATTCTTTCTGTTGCTGAGACATCTGGGTTAATACGTTACTGTGACATAGTGACAGCTGTACTATATTCTACACTCCATGCCAGCCTAGAAAGGGGGACACTCTCTCACCATCTCTGAGCTCTCAAAGTACGTTTTTCATTTAGAGAATCCTTGGCCCTAACTCCAAAGTTCATCTCCCCTCTGACTGATGGGTTGAGACCCATCCATCACTTTTAAAAAGTGCAAGGATTGTTGGGATGTAGGGTAGTTCTATTTTCAACTTTTTGAGGAACCTCCATGCTGTTTTCCAGAGTGGCTGCACCAACTTACATTCCCACCAACAGTGTAGGAGGGCTCCCCTTTCTCCGCATCCTTGCCAACACCTTTCGTTTCCTAACTGGTTAATTTTAGCCATTCTGACTGGTGTGAGGTGGGATCTCATTGTGATTTTAGTTTGTATTTCCCTGATGCCGAGTGAGGCTGAGGTTTTTTTCAGTATGTTGAGGATTATTCCAGTATTCTTTCCACTGAAATCTACAGTTTTTCTGAAATTAATGCAGACTTCTAATGATTTTAGATTAGTGTTACAGGATCTCTCTCTCTCTTTAAATTTATTACTCTTTAAATATTTTACTATAAACCTTTTGAGTCCTTATAATCACAACGTGTTGCTTGTAATCAAATATATATGCATATTTGGGTCTGCCTCTTTGACCCTACCTGACAAGCGTTACTTTCTAATGAGGGCATTTGGCCAGCAGGTGTACTGATTGTTGATAATGCCAGGTAGTTAGCTGTCATCTTGGCTGTATTTCACTGGTCCCTCTGTTCTTCGTTCTCCTTTTCCTAATTTTCTGCCTCCTTTGGATTCACCCAGGATCATTATGATTACATTTTATAGTCATTCTTGTCTTATCTGTACTTCTTTCTTTTATTACTTTAGTGGTTTAGGATTTACTATATAAAAGTATAATTTATTGTGGTCTACTTTCAACTGTAGCTACATAACCTTGCATATGGTGTGAGAAACTTTCAATAGTATACTTCCCTTTTTTCCTTCTGGATTTTCCTGCTATTTTTGCCATGCACTTTTATTTTATATTTGATATAAACTCCACACTGAATTGTTAAGTTTTTTCTTTTATGATATTGGTCAACTATCTTTAAAAGAGGATTAAAAAATCAGAATAGTCTGGGTAGCTACACTTTCTGGTACTCTTCATTCTCTTGCTAAATAGATCCACATTACCATTTGGAAGTTTTGTTTTCTTCTGAAGACATTTTCTTGATATTTCTAGTAGTACTATTCTGTTTCTGATAAATTCATTCAATTTTTTTATGTCTGAAAAGTCTTTATTTGATACATTTCAAAATGTCTCTTTTCTCTGTGTTTTACTTATTTTATAGTAGTATGCTTTCAAGTTTACTAGTGTTTTCTTCTACAGTGTCTTATCTGTCACTATTCCCATCCGGTATATTTTAAAATCTAATACAAAATTCTCAGACCTAGAAGTTTGATGTGTTTTTAAAACTTACCATGTCTCTCTACTTAGCACTTTGAACATGTGGAGTTCAGTTATAACAATTGTTTCAAGATATCATTTGCTAAATGGAGCACCTATGTGAGGACTAATCAGTTTCAGGATTGTTTTTTCTCCTTCTTCTGGGACATGTTTTACTCTCTATTTAAAAGCTTGATAAATTAAAAAAATATAATAATTATAATTTCTTTTGAAGTATAGTTGGTACACAGTATTATATTAGTTTATATTATGTTAGTGTATAACATAGTGATTTGACAATTCTATACCTACCTTGTGCTATGCTCACTGTGGTAAGTGTAGAAAACTTGATGAACGTTTATAATACAAGATACTGCTGTTTCATTTTGTGTGCCAGGTAATTTTGTTTTCTTATAAACATCTCTGAGCTTTCTCTTGGGATGTCATTAATTTACTTGTAAATAGTTTAATATTCTCATATCCTGCTTTAAAAGATTTATTACTCTGAACTGAAACAGTCTAAGAGAGGTCAATCAAAGGCTGCTCAGTTCAAGCCAGTGGATGTAAGCTACAAATGATACTGTTTTCAAGGGACACTTAGCAACGTCTGGGGGTTATGGTATTGGCACCTGAAGGGCTGATATCAGGGGGGTTGCTAAACACCTTACAATGCATGGGACAAACACCCCACAACATATAGTTGTTCAGACCAAAATGGTGACAGCACTGAGATTCCAAAGCACTGATCTGGGGCTAATGATTCCAACAAGACTCTTCTGTGTACATTGCCCGATATCCCACAAATTATGAGTTTTTCCTGTCTGGCCAATGGGAACAGGCACTATCCTTAGCACTAGCTGAGTCTGTGACACTGGCCTGAGTCTCATCCTTTCAAGTGGGTCTTTTTCTGGCTTCAGGTAGTTCTTCCACATGCATAAGGTCAACAGGACTCAGCTGAATTCTCCCTGCGACCCTCTGCAGGTCTCTAGAGGTCTCTCAGGGCTGTCACTTCCCTGGTGCTCTGTGCTAGAAACTTTCCTGCCTTTGTCCACCTGGGCTTTCACTTCTCCTCAACCAGTCTGTTAAGACTCCAAAAGGGGCTCCCTCCCTCTGCCCGAAAGCTCCCTGGGCAGCAAACTAAGGCTTCATACCATCGCTTTCTCATCTCTCAGGGATCATTGGTTGATTGTCAGCCCTGATAATGTGTGTTTCATACATTTTGTCCATTCTTCTGTTTGTTTGGCGGGAAATAGATGTTGCTCTCCTATGTTTATTTACTCTAACGGTCTTGTAAAGGAGGTTTTTGTTTTATACATTCTATGTCTCACAAAACAATAAATTGCTAGTATACATACACAGATTTATGCATATAAGAAAATGTTACTTTAGTAATTAATCTAACTATTCAACTCCACAGAAATTTGACTTCTAGTAAGGATGTTAATATAGTGCAATATTCCTTTTTTAAGATTTTATTTATTTATTTGAGAGAAAGAAAGAAAGAGCACGAGCAGGGGAAGCGTCAGGCAGAAGGAGGGAGAAGCCGGCTTCCGATGAGTAGGAAGCCTGCGTACAGCTCCATCCCAGGACCCTGGCATCATGACCTGAGCGGAAGGCAGACACTTAACTGACTGAACCACTCAGGCACCACTGTAGTATAATACTTGCAAAGTTGCACTTAAAATTGCATTTATTTGATTAAAAAGTATGCTTCTGTCCTTGAAATCAGAGTTGTTCATCTGGGTTGAATTTAAATTTTACTAAATAAAAGGGAATGAATAAGAAAATTTAATCTTTAAAATCACAGGGCAAAATTATGAGGAAAACGTAAAATAAAACCCAGTAAAAAGTTAATGTAGTGCCTACCAGTATGTATTATAAAATAGAAAGCTCATCAGTCATAAGACACTTTTCAGGTCCCTGAATGTCTTTGTCTTATGCCAGAACCTTGATTTTTAGTTTCTTGGAGAACAACAATTTTGCATTTATGTTCATGAAACTATGAAGTGCTGTTGACATCAAAATAAATGGAAGGAATCTGTTCCCCCAGTCTTGCCTAGGATCCACCCCAAAAAACATTCTTGTGAAATAGGTTGCTTGGAGATTATCCTTTTGCTCCTTTTAATCTTTTATCATCGTGTGTGTGTGTATGTGTGTGTGTGTGTGTGTGTTGGCTCAGCCTAGAACATCTGCAGGGAAAGTCATGATGTCAAACTCCTCCTGCTCCTCCATGGGTGTAGACCCAGAGAAAGAATCTCAGAGAAGAAGCAGTGTCACGGGGGTCAGCCACCTCACCAGAGATCCGACGGAGGCACGTTGGTCGCTGTTCATCTAGCTCTTGTCTGCGTGCTTGCCCCAGAGTCTCCTTATGGCTTCCGAGCTGGTTTACATAGGAAAGGCAATCAAACGCTGAAATCCACATTCATAATCACGTCATTTTTGTCTTCACTTTACGTTAGGTTATAAAGAGCCTCAACCCATGGCACATTTCCTGGTTGTGTATAAATTCACATAAATTCACATAACACTGTTATATTCTTTATATCAAAGTCCGGTCTATGCTATTACGAAAGTGTTTACTCAACTTGGTAATTAAGTTTAATTAATTAATAAATTAAGTTTATTAATTAAGTGGAAAGAGTGGAGGGTTAGATTTCAAGAACTTGAAATTGGAAACGTCTTATAAGCTGCCATGCTCATGAACCTTAAAGGTCTGGTTTCATCCCTGCCCCGCTGCAGCAGGCAGAGCGAGACGCTGGTCTTGTCTACCCGAGACCCTCACGTTCTCTGGTAGGTTGGAAGGCACAGAATCAGTGACTTCAGATTTATCTGTGCTTTGGCACTTTCTGGCCGTTTATTGAGCTGAAGAAATCAATATGACTCTAATAAAACCACACATGGTAATTAGTTCTAACCATTGAAGTGTTCCTGTGTTGATTTATATATATTCTAAAAACTTGGACCAGATGCAGTGTGAGAACTTGGAGAATTTGATGGTGCTTGTGTTTGCACTCACTTGAGTACATTCAGAAATTAAAAAAAAATAAATAAGTCTATCTGAGCGAGGCTTCAGGCAGAAAGAAAGGTAAAGGAGAAAACCATACAGTCTGTCCTAGAAAGAATTCAGTGCTCCGAGGCCAGCTTGCTTGAGATGTTTCCTTCAGCCCACCTCAAGCCTCCCTGCTCCTTGGACAGTGTTTGCAGAAATAAACACTGGCCTTGTCTCGTTTCGGGAGGTGGGGGGCCAGGCCTCAGGACAACTCCCCAGTGAGGACGAGCTGTGCGCTGAATCAGCAGGCTCTGACCCTCCACCGCTCCCAGCCTCTGTGAACCTTCCCCTGGCTGCACCCGAGATCCAGGCCCAGGGCCCAGTGAAAGGTCAGCATTTTTGTGTGGGCAGTTTCACTGAGCTGGAAAGAAACCCAGAGCCTAAAACCCGAGGGGCTCTGAGCCCCCTTTATGTGCACCGGGAGATTCGGTCTGTTGGCATGAAGGGGAGCAGCACCGGGGCAACCAGGTGTTGGGGCTGTTCCCCCCGGAAGCCGGTGCTCCTGCTCCATGACAAATCCCGAAAACGCCATCTTCTCTCGAGAGGAGAACGGCCAGCAGTACTGGGGAGCCCCACAGAGGCCCATCTGCAGGGCCCCAACGTCGGAACTGAAAACACCGGACTGTGACTTCATACTAAAGCTGGGACTTTAGAATGTTAAGCAACAACACGATATTGAAGGTGACAAGCAGAGAGTGCCGGGTCCCCACTGAATACTAATTGCTGCGGTAGAAAGAAGTGTCAGGGTCATAAAAACTGTCATCCTCTGGCCGGCGTTTCTGCAGCACTCAAGCCGGTTACATTCCTTGTCAGCACATGGTTCGAATCAACAAGGAATATAAATGAAGTGGCCGCAGCTCCAAGACTCTCTTAACACTTGGCACACGGCGACAGTAACCGCAGCCCGGTCTCTGCTCCCTCCATGCTGGTGCACTCGGGAGCACAGGAGGCTGCACGTGGCCCAGGCCGCCCGCACCACAGCCCAGGGAAGGGAGCACCCCAGGGGACCCAGCCCCGACCCAGCTCCTGCCCCCCAACCTGCTCCCCACCTGACTCCTTTCCCCGAGGCTCCCCTGCCACCAGCTCCCTTGCACCCTGGAGCCTCGGTGACCATTGTGCCTCAGGAGCATCAGGGCCATCTGCTCTCATGTCGGTTTTCTCTCGATTCCTCAGAGAGGCCCTTTTCTTCCATTTCCTGGAGTCAGCTCGAGCCTCCGTGCAGCTGAGAGGAGCCTCTGCTGCAGACCCAGACCCAGATCCCAGGACCCAAGAATGAGATTTCAGCACGAAACGCATCGGACTGGAACCGGTTTTCTTCAGTCCTGGCTGTCTGTCTGGACGTGTTGTGGGACACAGGTGCCAGTAGGGAGACCTGGAAGGTGCAGAGTAGCCCAGGTGGCCTGAAGGCTATGGAGGTGGCTCAGGAATTGCCTGGGGTCTGGAAGCAGGCAAGCCGGGCAGCCTCTCCCTGTGGAGCAGAGGCCCGATTCTGGATCCCGGACAGGAACGGAGCTGCCCACCACCCCAAGTGCAGTCTGAGGAGGGAGCCCCAGGCAGCCTGCACCTGCGGTGAGGCCCGCAGTTCCCCAGCAGAGCCACACCCCTGCCGGCAAGCGGTGTGCTGTCCCTCCGAAGTCTAAGTGAACCTCTCCCAAAAGTTTTGGTGATTTTTAGTATTTATGACCTCTGCCTCCACCTCTTAATTTTGGCTCTTTGCTGGTACATGAAGACTGTCTTTTTCCATTACGGATCGCCAGCATGCACTGCCTTGGGAACCTGGGGTTTTACCCAGAACCCTGCATTTGCAGCACCAAAGTGCAGCTCTGTGTCAGGGCAGCATTCTGCCTGGATATGCTGTGTCCATCAACTCTGCTTTTTGGTTCCAGGGCTGGGAAAGGTTTAGCATTGGGATCATTATTCTTATTGAAGTTGGGTCAAATTTTGGACAAATAAAGAAGCCCCTTCCTCGGCCCATGGCAGGGTACGTGCCGCAGGATTCTTGGAAACAAGACCAGGTGGCAGGTGACGCTAGCACTTGGTTTTCTTCGCATTTCTAAGTGTCCCTCGCGTGGACATCCCCGGGCGCTGGTCCTGGCCAGAGCAGCCCCTGCCTTCCCCTGGGGTGCAGCTGCTCTGGAAGGATTCTGAGCTCACACCTTTCACTCTTCATCTCTAGCATGAGACCAGAGGCAGAAAGCTGCTGGAAGGGGCCATACAGGATATATTTTCAGCGTCCCTGGGCAGCATGGTCTTACTGAAGTCACTCAGCGCTGCGCCAGCCACGGCCACGAGAATGAACGGGCATGTCTGGGTTCCGGTAAAATCAGCGGCCTCAGAATTGTGAATTTTATATTGTTTTCATGTGTCCCAAAATGTTCTTTTCCTCTTACTATGTTTTAAACATTAATTTTTAAGTTTTTGGAAGATAGAAGTATTTTTATTTTATCTTTTAATTCAAATGTTAAGAGCCAACAGAGAGGACATCATTAGTTTCAGGTGTAGTGTTCAAGGATCCGTCAGCCGTCAGTTGTGTGTAACGCCCAGTGCTCATCATACCTCGTGCCCTCCGTGAGGCCCATCACCCAAGTTAAACATTTAAAAAGGTAAAGCCTGGGGTGCCTGCCTGGCTCAGACTATTAAGCATCCAACTCTTGATTTTAGCTCAGGTCGTGATCTCAGGGTGGTGGGCTCGAGCCCTGCATCTGGCTCCGCGTTCGGGGAAGGTGGGTGTCTGCTTGAGGAGTCTCTCTCCTTCTCTCTCTGCCCCTCCCCACCCTGCATGCACGTGCTCTTTCTCTCTCCCTAAAAAATGAACAAATAAATAAAATAAGTGTAAAACCCATTCTTAGCTTGTGCACCAGACAAAAACAAGACTTTTTCCAACCCCTCCAGGGGACCTGTGTGAGAAGAAAATAGTTGTGTCTTGGGCAGGCCATATTCTTTTTTTTTTTTTTTTTTAATGTTTTATTTATTTATTTGATGGAGAGAGACACAGCGACAGAGGGAACACAAGCAGAGAGAGAGGGAGAAACAGGCTTCTTACCAAGCAGGGAGCCTGATACAGGGCTCCATCCCAGGACCCCAGGAACATGACCTGAGCCGAAGGCAGATGCTTAACAGCTAAGCCACCCAGGCGCCCCTTGGGCAGGCCGTCTTAAAGTCCCCTTCCCTGGGGCTGGGGTCTTGGGCTCCAGTGAGCATACTGTCTGTGGGCAGACAGTCACTGAGCCGTAAACGCTGACATTCCATCAACTGTTAACAGTAATTCAGTTTATTTTGAAAAGTTAACTAGGTGAGATGTCTACATAGCTTTCAGAAGCCTTGTGGAACCACAGACGGGCTTTTCAGAAAACTTTATGTAAAGTTGTTTTTGTTGTTTTTGGTAATGAATTTATTTTGTTTTAAATTATGTTAAAACACGTTATTGAAGCAGCACCTGAAAATGCTGAAGTCTGTTAATTTATGTGAGAATACCTTTTCATGTGGAAATCTGTTGTTTCCCTCTTTTATACCCGAGGAATCTCACAGAATGTAGTTTGCGGTGGTTAATCTCCTGCCTTGGCAGGCCTCGCTTGGCGCTTTGCCATGGCTTTTATTGGGAAATGCATATTCATAAAATAATTCAGTATTTTGAAAACATTCCAGTATGAAGAAGGAGAGGAAAGATTTCTTCCTTCGGTTTTATATCAAGTTTTACTTTAAAAATCCTTCAGTCTCTCTACGTCTCCATAGTGTGTAGAACCATCCATGACCCCCACCCCGATACTTTTGAATTTCTCACTGATGCCCAGAAAATATTAAGCTCTGGCCTTAATTTTGCTTGACATGGATTTTTAAAAGTACATTTTCTGTAGATTCTTGATTTAGCTTGGCTGGGAATTTCTGTTCAATTACTTTTTTGGTTTACCACCTCTGTTTTAAAAGGAAAGCACAACTGTCATTTTATGGAAGCATTTGGGATAGGATTTATTTGAATAAAAGTTTGATCTGTTCTTTTTTCCCCTCAGTAGTCTGGGAAACTAAGAAAGCAGAATAAAACTCTAGAAGAGAATATTTAAGATCCATTTTAGCATTAGGTTCGGGGTATGCTACAGAAAACTCAGACTTTCCTGCTCATGGCTGCTTTCTCTTTTTCACGGTGTCTGTGTAGCAACAACGAGCCTTTCTGCATACAGCTGCCATGGCTAGCCGTCCCTCGTGAGCCCTCCTCTGAGCTCGGAGTGTTAGCTTGGGTGGTTAGAACAGTGGACCAGGGGGGGCAACTGGGTGGCTTAGTCCTTAAGCATCTGCCTTTGGCTCAAGTCATGATCCCAGGGTCCTAGGATCGAGCCCCGCATCAGACTCCCTGCTCTGTGGAGAGCCTGCTCCCCCCTCCCCCTGCTTGTGCTCTCTCACACTCTCTCTCTGTCAAATAAATAAAATCTTAAAAAAAAAAAAAAAGGACAGTGGACAACGGATCATCCTCATGCTGACCATTTTTCTTCTTTGCTCTGTTCGCTTGTCACCGATCTCATCTCTGGAAACATCCAACTCTCTCGCGAACACATGCTTTTGTCACCAGGGGGACTGGGTGGGAAACCACAGCTGGACCAGTTCAAGTCCATCTCCCCCAGTTGAAAACGGCTCAAACCACACGGCTCGGCGGCCCGGAGCCACCCACGGCATCCGAACAGATAAAGCATCATCATAATTACTGACAAAGCACGGGCTGCCGGAACGTTCTCCGTCTCTCTTCAGTCCGGGCTAATGTGTTTATTCCTTTCTGTTGCTCTTGCCTGGGTTTTTGCATCATTAAGAAGTGGGCGAAATCCATTTATCATTCTAAATTGCACAATACTCAAGCTCTCCGTCAGCGTGCTGGAGCAGTTAAAATGCAAGTGTTCCAGTGAGGAGCGATTCCAACCCATCGTGTTGACGTGGACGTCTTCTACCCATGTCTGGGAGCACTCGCTTGGACGGCTATCGCTTATTTTTGGCTGCACATAATTATTCATTAAGTAGGATCATTTGTGAAGCATAGCTTAAGTAGGTCAGCAAAATTGTTCTTATTGAGGGAATTTTACTTAATAAGATCTATTGATTTGAACATAACTGAAACCCATTCAATTTTCTTTATTACACTCTTTCTCCCAGATGTCTTCATTCAGAGATTTCATCGTTTTCTGTTTTTTGTTTTTTCCTTTCAATTACTTACACTACATAAACTTCTATGACTGTCTTCCTTTCTCACCAAATCAGTTCAAAGGAGAAAGGGAGCTTCCCTCGAAGGGCAGGATGTCGGTGAGGGCACAGAGCTGCATTTCCAGGCTCCAAGGTGTCCCCGGGGGCCGTGGGACCAGGGTGTGGCTCATGCTGCCTCCTCCTCCAGCCCTGGGATCCTCCTGGAGCTCCTCCTCCCCCAGCTGGCCGGATGTAGTTCCCTGCTGAGGGGGTCCAGGGCCTTGGGCATGGGCTGCCACCAGGCAGAAAGCACTCAAGTCTCTAAATGCCACCTGTCCAACCACCTCTGCCCTGAAGATTTTCAAGCAGAACCTTCTTCTGCCCCCGGGTTAGTTTGGGCGGGCTGCCTCCCACCGACGGAGGACGTCCACTCACCCCTGAGCAGGGATGCACGTGCTCCTTGGAGAGTGACACCCTGGTACAGGCGGAGCCTCCCTGCAGGAAGGAAGGTGAGTCTTTCCTTGCAAAAGCCACTGTTGTCTTATCTGGTTATTGCGGCTCCCCCGCGTGGCCGCTGCAGCAGCCTGAGGAGGAGAGCTCGGTCACACGGAGGGCATGTCCCCATATGGGAGGGATGGGGGGGGGTGCCGGGGAGGGGCAGGCACCGAGGCTGGAGGGACCTGCAGGATCCCTTTGCCGAAGCTTGGAGAGGAGCCATTATCCAGAGCCATGAGCAGGGCCGTAAGGGGACCGAAGCCCTCTCATTCTGTGATGTGGCTTCAGATTCTCACCTAGAGGGCTCCCATCAGCTTGCACAGTGTGTGTGGTGGAGGGTGTGAGTGTGGTGGGTGTGGGCGGGTGTGGGTGTACGTGTACGTGTGTGCGTGTAGGGGAGGAGTAGACTTTTGATACAGAAAATCCAGTTAGGGAGGAATGACGGCCACAAAGAGGGAGAGTCATGAAGACCCAAAGAATGACAAAAAGACACTTGTGCAACATGCGGGAGATACATTTGGGAGGAAGAGGAGGAGTTTCCATAACCAAACCTGGCTGCTGGTCACCAACAGCTGAGGACCGATTGATAACTTTTAAAACGCACCTTCCTTCCGTCCTTCCTTCTTTCCGTCCGTCCGTCCGTCTTGTTCCTTGTTCGCTTCTTGTTCCTTCCCTTCACTTTCTTTTCTTCCTTCCTCTTTTTTTCTCTCTCTCTTTCTCTTTCTAGCAAGTTCCATACCCCATGAAGCTCAGTGTAGGGCTTGAACTCACAGCCCTGAGATCAAGAGTCAGATGCTTAACAGACTGAGCCCCCTGGCACCCCGATACACACATTTCTAAGGAAACTATTTATCTTGTCCGGAGCGGTCCACTGAGACACAGGGTTTGTACACTAAAAATCTATTTAAACATCCCTGAAATCCAGTGCATGCTATTTTAAGACAATCTGTGTTTCACTTTTTAAAAATTATTTGAACACAACTATGTCCTGCTTGAGTTTGGGAGCCGTGTTGACTCTGTAAACACTACTCATTTGTCCTTTGGCTGGTTTCCTCTTGGGGACCCACTTGAGTGGGGTCTCCCATTCCATAATGGAAATTGAAAAGTAAACGTCTCTTGGTTATCAGTATAGTATGAGAAGAAGTATGTTCTCGTCCAGTCAGAACTATAATCATTTGAGAAGGAGGCTCTAAGTCATTCTCTTCTCAGTTCTGTCTACTCTGCTCTGTTAGGTGCTGAAGGAAGCCACCACCCTTCTCTGTGGAGAAGGACAAAAGTTTGCGAACCACATAGTCACATTCTGGCATGCCTGCAAAAAGCAAAAACATTCAACCTGTTCTAATAGCTGACGGGAGTCCCAATCTGCCCCCGCCCCACTCAGTAGTTCCCAGACGCTCCTTGCTTGGATGTGGCTGCAGGGAAGGGGTGCGGAGAGGTGGGGGTGCCGGGGGCACCTGTGCTCGGTGCTGCAGGGGGGCAGCGGGCTGGTGAGGAAGGGACCCAGAGCCAGCTGAGCCTCAGACGAGGACACGAGGTGAAGAGTTTGTGACCAGTGCATGCAGCAGGTGTCCTCGGGGCAACAGGCAGTAACCCAGAGAGAGTCCTGCCACGTCAGGGATGAGGCCCTGGACAAAAGCCCAAGAGGAGCCTGGTCATACCAGGGGCTCAGAGACCCCAGCCATGGTGCTGGAAGACAAGAAGCCATCCCTTGCCATTCCTGAGCGGAGAAGGACCCAGAGAGCCTGGTTCAAGGGTGGAGGCAGCAGGAGCCGAGCGCAAGTCAGAGGGAGGCAGGAAGGACAGAGCCGTAGTCACTGACCTCCAGGACTCGGGGTACGGGGCTGGGGCTGGGATCAGGCTTCGGGGTGTCCTCCTCACTCAGCTCGCGTGGCTTCTGAGGCTTGCTTTCAGAATAGGACATGTGGTACAAAGGAGAAGTTTTGTTTGAGTGAGCAAATACATCACAACCAGTTACAGTTCAAATGCGAAAGCATGGATGAAGGAAGGAAGGAAGGAACCGCTCCAGGAGAGCCTAGTACCCTAGACGGACACATCAGTCGTCGCCTCCGTCTGCTTGCTTACGTTTTATTGTTATTATTGAACACAAAAGTACGTAAAACATGCAACTCCACATATGGAGCCTCTTGTGACTTGCAGTTTGGAGTGGGCGTGGCCCGACAAACACAAGTATAAATTCTATTTCATGACATTTCCATCCGAAAGAAAAAGAGGTTATGGATCTATTTCTAAACATCACTGATGTTCCTGACGAGGGTAACATCCATTCTGATGAGGGAAATGCTTAGGACCCTACACATCTGGGGCCTGGGAGACATTCCCATAGACCGCCTTCTAAAATCATAGGTTCTAGATCTTTCTTCTCTGTTACTGCAGGTTTGATGCCAACACTGGAAGGACATGTTCTTATCAGGGGGCCTCTGGCCTGACTCTCAGCATGTGCCTTTGTGTTGCTGGTAAGGACAGCTGCCGGCAACTTCGTTATACAAGGAAGGGACTGCAAACCCATGAACATTTCAGGTTAAATTAAAGCTTATACACATCATAAATAAAACTAAGGGGTGACTGGCTTTCAACATCCCCAGACATGAAGGGAATGTCGGGGAGTCCGAGTAGAATGGATTCCAATTCCAGTTACATTCTTACTTTGGCAAATTTTATTAAAACATACGTCCACACCAATGTGTTGCCAGAGTCCATCCTAGGGGTCCGCGGGCCGGTGGCAGTAGGGTCTGATGCTGGACTCTTGGGACACCTCACAGTCCTAGTAGTAATTGCCAGGGCACCTTGCAAATAGTCTCAGTCTGGATCTGTTCTCCTCTGAAGTGCAGAGACTAACACAGATAAAGAGACTTTACAGGAAGACGACGCCCACTTCAGGCCATAGTGTTTGGCAGGTTGGACTCAGTCCCGCTCCGGCCTGGGACGGGTGCCTCAGCTGCACCAGAACTGGGAGCCAGGACAGAGGGCCCTGTGTCCCATGCTGTGCCCAAGCGGAAAGGCAACAGGCAGGCAGGTCGGCTAGAAGGATGGCCCCCTGGGACACCCCATTTTCCCTGCAGGTGAGGCCGTAAGCAGCACTGAGCAGAAAGGCCTATGACACCGGATGTGGTCAGCTCCTTCCTGACCACCTGCTCTCCTGAAGACTGGGATACCCAGGCACTGGACTATGGATGCAAAGCTATCTTGAGAAATGCTGATGTCTCTTTGATACATCATTCTTAAAAGTAGAGGCAGCGAGGGGCGCCTGGGTGGCTCTGGCTATGAAGCATCTGACTTCAGCTCAGGTCATGATCCCGGAGCCTGGGATCGAGCCCCACGCCAGGCTCCCTGCCCAGCGGGAAGCGGCCTGCTTGTCTTTTTCCCTCGGCACTGCCCCCATTCGCTCTCTCTTTCTCTCGGTGTCTCAAATAAATAAATAAATAGATAAGTAAATAAATAAATAAAATCTTTAAAAAGAAGCTTCTTGCGGGGAGGGAGTAGAGGCATGAAAAGAATCTTAAGTTCAGGAAAAAGGTGATTTGAACAACCCCGAGTCTGGAGTGGGCAGCCGTGCTATGTGTCCAGGAGACAGCAGGAGGGGCAGGGACACGTGCTGAACATCCCCAGATGTGGAGAAACGCACGTAAGATGCACAAGGTATTTTGCTGACTTTGATTTCTAAGTACACTTCGTGGGAGAAGTGGAAGGCTGCCTTGTGCTCCAGGCTTGCAACCTGGGCCCGGTGTTGTGGGGCCCGAGTGCCCTTCTGATGCCGTTGAGCTCACAAGACACTCTCTGGTTCCCTTTTGTTAATGCCTGGAGACAAGAGTGCATATATTTTACCTTTTGCATTGTGGGCTGAAAAATCCAGGCCAGAAAGATGCGGTTGGAAGATGAAATTTCTCCCAAATGAAACCAGGTGCATATCTACAACCCCGAGTATTTCCTCAGAGAGGAATGGTGAAGTGCTCGCCAGCAGCAGACCGTAAACTTAGCGGCAGGAGGCACCAGGTGGGACCTGGTCACTAGCAAACGGAGAGAGCCCCACATGTGCGACAGGCACGGCTTAATTGAAATAATCTGTGGTCAGTGATTGCATTTCCCAAGTAAATTAATAACCACCCTCCTAGAGAGATATATTGGATCTCCAAGTCTAGACAATAGACTTGGGGCAGTTATATTCATTTCGGATGAACTAATCCTTTTCTGACAAGGAAGCTAAAGAAATTATTTTGAACAGATTTATAGGTCTCACGGGGACGTACAGTGTACTTCCAAACGTCCCGAAACCCATTTCTTCCAGCCTACACACCACCCCACAGACACTGCAGTATTCTCGAGAAACCCTTCCTCACGGGGGGGACTCGGGACAAAGAAGCAACTTTGGGGAAGCCTGTAACAATACATGCTCCGTAGAGTAGACTGTATTGAGTCAGTGGGCAGATCATCTGTTATTAGTTCCCTGGAGTGACTTAATTTAACAGAGATAATTTGAAAAAGACACGTCTACAGGAGCTGTCCATCTGACAACGGTCAGTTATCTCTGGAAAAGTCACAATCGTAGTCATCATACCATTAATGTAATCACATTTAAAAAATATTTTATTTATTTATTTGACAAAGAGAGAGAGAGATTACAAGTAGGCAGAGAGGCAGGCAGAGGGGGAAGCAGGCTCCCCACTGAGCAGAGAGCCCGATGCGGGGCTCGATCCCGGGACCCTGAGATCATGACCTGAGCCGAAGGCGGATGCTTAGCCCACTGAGCCACCCAGGTGCCCCAATAACCACCTTTTTAAAGGGAGCAGAAAGCCAAGATTGGTCAAATGAGAGCAGTGACAGTAATGGGCAGGTCAAGGCGGACCCGAGGAGGAAGCCTGGCTGAACCAGGGTGCTGAGCTGACTCCATGTTGAGCAGAGAACAGGAAATGAATGAAATATTGTAATAAAGAAGCAGTGGACATTAGAACTAGAAAAGACTTCAGGAACCACATCAGAGGCCTCACTGATTGGCCAGTCAGAATCCCTGGGGCTAAGGTCCAGAAATCTGTTTTTTAAAAATCTCCCCTTGGGTTCATTTGTGGCCAAATGGAAGGCCGTGAATCATTCCACCCCCCGTTACAGAGAGGAGGGGAAGCTGGGAGCTCTCTGGTTTCGTGCCTAATCAGAAATTAGGGAACGCTACTCTGCAGATTCTGTTAAGTCGTTTCCAAACGTCCCAAAGAATCCTTTTCCTATCTTTTACAGGGCACCGTTTTAGGTATTTGGAGTGGACGCTAATCAGAGAGACTGTGTGAGCCCATCCATCCAGCCCTGGTCAGAGAGGGGAGCCAGGCCTGATGTTTTATTGCAATCAGGAAGAATGTGTACTTTCATTTCCCTCTGGACTTAGATATGGGCTTTTATTGTTCTCTTCAGATACTTCTCAACTCAGCAAGAAGGGCTTCCCTTACACAAGACAGACTTCATTTAGCCAATCCCCACACTGTTTTCCTCACCAAATGGAGCACTAGGGAAGCGCCCTGCTTTTGCATAATGCAGTGCTGGGCACGGAGACCCCACAGGCAATTGCCAGGACGCTCAGTGTGTTTGCTGTGCTTCAGGGCACACGTGTTGAATTTTGAAATTGTGTTCTGAACTGTTACATAATCATCGTACTTGTCCTAATGCATATTGGTTTCAATTGCTAACATTGTAAAGATGCTGTAAGTCGGGCTTTGTGGGTTTAAAAGGTGGAAGGCCATGGGGAACATTTGGAAGTCATCCCGTGCACTCAAGTTGATAGTAACTGGATAAGAAACATGCATACATTACCTGCACTCCCTGGGAAATAAGACAACACAAAGGAAGCGGAAGAAATTGGCTCCACTTGTATAAGATGATGGTTCTATTAAAGAGAAGCATGACTACGTCCTCTTATTTATTAGCACATTTTTACCCAAGTGCTGTTCTTGCCTTTTGGCCTCTATCACCCACAGCCAGCCCCGAATCTGCTTCCAACCTATCTCTGCGACTCGCTCGCTGAGAAATCGCTCCCCTCACCGGTTCTTGAGTTTCTTAAATTCAAATGAGAATAATAATATCGACCTCATCAAGTAGCCATAGGAATTAAACGAGTCAAATGTGAAACTCTCAATGAATATTAAGATTTTCCCCAGCATGGGGTATCTGAACCACGGGAGGACGGCCCATGACCTGTCCCCTTTGCTGGAGTGTGGAAGCCAACGTCCGGATAGCCAGTGTTCTTTGAGGATTTAAATAACAGATAAAATGTTGAGCCCCCGAGCCCCAGTACGTCCCATCTGCCATCTCCCTTACCCCTGTCCTTACTCAGTGTTGAAATACTGGAGAAGAGTCAGTGGGTTGTGACAGTCATAGTGGAAAGAAGAGGGTCTGGAAGTGTCGGGGAGATCTTTCCTTTGCCGTCATGACCAAACCTCCACAGTCACCGTGAAGCGAAGTGGGGCACAGCCTTCCTTCCGCTCCGTGGTTCTTCCACTGTTGCTGGGATCCCCTGGACAGGACAGAGCCCAGGGGACGGAGAGTTCGTCTGAGGATCACCTGCTAGCATCATTTAGTCCTGGCTCCAGTGTTTCAGGTGGGGTCCTGTCCCCCTGAGTGCCTTCTGGTGGGAACCGTCTGGCCGATTCCTCCGTGACCAGCCCCGACTGCCACCTGCTCTCCTTGCATTTGGCTTTTCTCCACTGAAGGAAATGCCAGCTCACATCCTAAACCATCCTCTCAGATTGCTGCTGTGGACAAGCTGTCTGCATGAATTTCCTAAGCATTGGATTCTAATAAATATTAGGGCAAGAGACAAGGTCAAAATGAAAGCAGAACAAGACAAGATACACTGGGGCCGTTAGGAGATGTCTTGGAAGTTGTGCAGATGGAGGTGATCGCCCAGGTGTGTTTGGAATGCACGTGGGGCCAGGATTTAGTCTCCTGCCTCCTTCATTAACACGTGGAGAAAGAAAAGCTCCTTTGCTGACCCAGTCAAACCCTCACTTAGTGGCTCGGCACTTGGTTACCACGGATTTGCTGGGTCCCCACGGTCCTGCTGTCATCTGCAGCCCAAGACAAGGAGGTGAATGGCCACTTACTTCGTATCCACTAAGCCTTCATAACCCCACGCCGCGTGTACGAGAATAACGCTGCGTGGTCCATCAACAACCGCACAATTCAGGCAGCTAAATGCACAACCAAATGTGAAAATGTACAGAGAATATAAATCTTAGTTAAGGAAAATAGCTGTATCAGGGAATTTAAGAAATACCTGTATAATTCCAGTTTATGTGTAGCGGTGAAGATACAGGTCGTCTGTGTGGATTTTTTAAAATGTGCCATCATAGCTAATTTCTCTACCGACACACACAGCAGCCACCTGCCCAACTCAACGCCAAGCCGTATTCACAGGAAGCTTGTAGATCTCTTTCTCAATATTAATCTTACAAATGTGTATCTTAATGTGTGTGTTTACAGAGAATAAAAACAACAATAAAAACACAAAAAAACGTATATTAAAGCTTGCTATGTTGAGAAAGTTCTTTAGGTGTCACTTTATCAGTCTTTACTGGAATTTTTCCAAGTTGAAAAATCTTGACATTCGAGTGGAGGATCAGCTTTGCAAAGAAACAGAACTGTCATGTTTGCGTCAAAGTGACGTGAGCAAACTCTTCTCCTAGTAACACAGATCCCAAACCCCTGGCCAACAGAGCGTGGGATGTGCGGGGTTGGACTCAGCCACGCCTCTGAGCTGCGACAGGTGACACCCAGGGGCTGCCGCTGCCCACCGGGAGCCATTTGCGTTGGGCAGCCCAACAGCAATGACGCTGCTCAACGCGGAGGCCAGAATTTTGCTCCCTGTTACTACAGCGTGATGAACTTGGGACTCAGCCTTGGATATCTCTCTGAATTTCGTGCATGACGCCCATATTGCGAAAACACAAGGATGCTTTCCCCTGCTTATCCTGATGGACTTCTTTATAGAGTGCCTTTATTACCCTTTCTTCCAGAGCTCACTTCTTTCTTCTGGGGCGCTCGTCTTTCCTGGTGCTCCTTGACATCACTGCTTCTTTTGCCTCCTTAGAGAGTTCCATTCCTCTGAGCTCTCTCTTTCCCTCTCTTTGGACACCGGTGATCCTGCCAGTTCCATCCCTGAGCTCCTGCAGGTTCTCTAAAGAAAGTTTCTACCTGGGGAAGCCCATGCCTTCTCAAGATTCCATCTCTTCCTTACCCAGCTTGCTCGCTCTCTCTCTCTCTCTCTCTCACACACACACACGCACACACGCACGCACGCACGCACACATCCACCTTCATGCACCGGACTCTCCCCAGAACTTCAGACACATGCTTGGAACTGTCTGCTGGGTGCTGCAGTTAAAGAACTCATTTTTCTCTTGGGTTTTCCTCTCAAGAGCCCCTTTAGAGAACATGTGTTCACCTCTGTCTGCCTTTCCTCACAATCCTGATTGGTGAGTTTGGGCGGAAATCATAGACAACATGGGGCCATGACGTTTCTGGGTCCTCCCTTGGGCCTAACGTGTCTGCAGGGTTTCTGGATTCTCCCAGAATACTGTGCCTCTGGACCATGCAGAGGGACACTGAGCGCCCACTGGTCTCCTCGTAGAGTGCTTGCCAATACTAAATCTCACACTTATGTCTCTGGATAACTAAGCCTCTGTTAATTCCTCAACCATGCCCTCAAGCTGACATGATTTTTTTTTTTTTTTTAATAGAACAAAGCAGCAGCTTTTTTCCCTGTGGAGGAGTCAGGTGAGTGGCCTCTCTTCTTCCTGGTAGCTTCCAGCTGGTTGTTCTGAGCCTCTGGTCCATCCCAGGAGACAAGGCTCCTCATGCTCACGCCATGTCCAGAAACCAAGGCTACCAAATCTGGTCAACAATTAAAAGCAACACCCAGGAGCAGCATGGGTTCCCATTGTCCAACAATAACTCAGCTCCCAGTAATAATGGCCAGGCAGGTCCGCCTCCTCCCAGAGCTCTTCCCTCTCTCCATTCCTCACCTACGTCAAAATGCCTTGGTCATACTCAACACGGTCCCTCTCCTGTGCCCTCCACCACTGATCTATCTTAAACGTCGCCTCTTCTTTTTCTAGGTGCCCTTTAAACCTTCTGTCTTCTGACTTCCATTGCCAGTGCCCTGTTTTAGAGCCCACTTCTCGACTGCGGTGCTCACTACATGTCTCGAACCCTCCGCTCCTCCCACCCTCAATCCTCCCACGGCAGCCAAAAATGGCTCCCCAGGTGCAGGTGGGACCACAGCTCCACTCCCATCAAATGCATCTGTGGCTCCCGTTGCTGTGTCTTGGATGGTTTTAACTGCACATCATAGAGGACGACTCAAAATAGCTTAAGTCGACAAAGGGACCTGCTGGCTTGTTGGGCTGAAAGGTCCGGGGCTTGAGCCGGCTTCTCACTTGGCCTGCTGTGTGTAATCCTGCATCAGCTTCTCTTTCCTGCTGGACAAAAGCTCAGGCCACTTGAAGGTCTTCGACAGCCTTCTTGAAGACCTAGCTGGTCCTTCTTCCTCCGTCCCCAGCACCCACACCGTGGTGCTAAGTATATGACAAACATGACCACGCACTTCCGTTTCCCATGTACCTCCACTCAGGTTGCATGTTTTTGTGTAAAAAATAACTATTGTTTCTTTTTTCTCACCAACCTACCTTATACTCAACAACTCGAGACTTCTCCAGTTACCCTTCCTTCACAGGAAACTGGACACACCATTGTCTCATCATTCACCTTCCTATATTCAACTTTTGGCAACTCAGAGGTCTTCCCTGAGACCCTTGGAGGGTCTCAGAACTTTCTGCAGACAAAGGGCCCCATTTATGGACCGCATGCAGCCATAAGCATGGAGGAAGTTCCAAAGCCATCAGAGTAGGTGCTCTGGAAAATGGTACGTTCAGTGACATTCACAGCTCAGAACTGAGATGCCGCAGCACAGGTGTTCAGGTTAAAGGAAGGGAAAGGGAAGATCAAGCTGACTTACGGCAGCCGCTCGCCGCTCCTCCTTAAATGGGAACAAGGGTTTTGAAAAGTCTTAATTAGAGTGGGGGGGGGGGGAGTTTTCTGTAGAAATCAATAAATATTTAAAGGCCATCCTGAGAGTGTTTTTTGAGGAATTAAAATACAGAGATGAAAATATCTCATAAAAATATCTCATAAAAATAAAAATCGCATAAAACAAACAAACAAAAACCCAAAAAAGTGTGAATCAAGGATACAATAGAGTGTGACCCAGCTGTCATGGGGAAACACAATGTGGGCACAGAGGGGACTAAGATCTGGAAGGGGAGTCCTCTGAAGATGCTGACTGTCCCCTCCAGTCCATGGGGGCACAAACATCAGAGCCCAGCCCTTCTCTGGTATCATCGTGTTGTCTCTGGCTGAGGGGACATGGGGTAGATTTCAGGCACTTCTCCCTGCAAAGTGTGGGCTCAGTTACTTTAGGGAACTGTGGCCTTTTCATAATGAGAAATTAAGTTAATGAGAATGATAAGAATGAGAATGAGAATGAGACGAAGCCAGTTCGGAAACTGATACCTAGAGACATTCTGGGGACTCTACCAGGAAGGCAGTGGTCCGGGGTCCGGAAGCTGGAGCACAGCTTTAACAGACGGCTGCTTCTACCCGTGTCTTTCTTTTTGGCTCTCCCACACATCATGGGTCACTGAAGTCTTTCCTCTGATTGTTTTATAACCATTTACTTAAGGATAGAAATCATCCTGGCAGAATTTCTGGCTTTGTTAGACTAATGAGAAAAAATAAATTCTTTTAAAACTTACTTCCTCTTCCTTGTGTGCGACCCCCCATTACCCAGCAGGCCCGGCACTAAATCCTCTTCAGTATTTTTTCTTAAATGGGATTTAAAATAACCCGTTAGATCTCTCTTCCGTTGCTTACTCTTTGGTAAGAGCGTCAATAATCAGAAAATCAGCCTTGCAATGCCTAATTTCCTCGTTGTATTTGAGTAATTTTGATTTTTAGCCTCCAATGAAGATCATTTGTACATTTGCTTGTGTATTTTCCTGGGCTCACCATCTTTCCTCACGGTATGGAAGTGTCCCCAGGCACACCCCTGGCCACGTGCATGGAGTCTGGAGGGCTACCTCTGGGACACGACAGCCGGGATGACTAAGGAGGTACCCAAGCGACCCGCTGAGAAAGGCACGCGCCAACGGCTAATGTAAGCACGAGCATCCCTTAGACACTGGGGAGAGGAAGGAGCCAGAGAACTGAACCTTCCAAGGGATGAGGGAGTGGGAGGCTGCAGCTGTAACATATCTGAGTGGCCCTTGACACATGGGCTTATTAAATTAAAGTTATTGGCACAGAAACATGGGCAAATGTCATGCGTTGAATATGAATCAGGGATTCATAACCTGACTCATTCCTGCATCAATCCCTGCCTTTTCTGAGGTGACAGTTCTATTACCCCGTGAACCCTGGCTCTTGCGTGGTATTAGCAGGATGCCCTTTAGCCCGGACTCCAGAGATTTATCTCGTTTGCTGCACTGAGCGCCTCGTGACGTTGTTTTTCTTTGCCGGTGTCTCCATTTGTTTTAAAATATTTTCCAGATTGCAGTGGGTCACCCCTCCAGAGCAGATTTGATTTTGTAGGGGTTTTTAAATGTCACCTCTACAGCTCGGTCAGGAGCGAGCCAAGGTGCTCTAGGATTTGCGCACACACGGTGGGACCCCCGAGAAGCTGGGGAGGAGCCGGTGGCTGACGCCGTTAGTCTAAGAGCTTGAAGTCAGACATTCGGGCAGGTTTCTACCCTGGGCCACCTCCTGACCACAGACAGAGCCAGGCCACCCAGGCTCCCGGCGCCTGGCGGAACAGACGGACAGACGGTCCTGTTCCCTGACACTCCGGGAGCCTGCTAGGATGTGTCCCCGCCTCCGCAGCGCTGCCTTCAGCCCGTGTGCAGGTGTCCCACACGGGCTCCGCTGGCCAGGCAGAGCCGGGGTCAGGGCTTCAGAGCTCAGGAACATGGCGGCCGTGTCCCAGGCTGCCTCCTCGTTTGGTCGTTGTCACACGCACACACGTCGTCCCCACGACCACATGCCCTTCCAGCCACCCTCCAGCCCGGTGTCTGCCAGGCACCACGTCCTCCTGCTTCTGTGTTCGTCTCGATCGGTAGCCCTTCCCAAGGTTTGCTGCAGGAACGACCACCATCTCCGTCTTCCTTTAGCACTGGGGGCCTGTCTCCTGTCTCGTGTCTCTCAGCGGTGTTGTTCTCCTCCTTGTGGCTGTCTCCCTGGGGGCCAGGGGGTCTATGTAGCACCAGGTGAGGTGTTTCCATCACCTCCTCTCAACCCCACTGCTGAGGGAGGGATTCCTGCCGCAAGTGTACCGGGACGGCCAGAGGCCCGCACCCAGCTCCGGCCGCTGAAATGGACGGCAGTGCATCAGCCGCACGGACTGACCTCCCAGGGGACTGGCTCGCTCACCCAGGGCCACATGGAGCTCTACTCAGGAGAGAGCCAGTCACCAGGAGCTGCGGGAGGCAGGTTTTGTGGTCATGAGAGCGTGGGGTGCCCACCAGTTCCCAAAGGACGATGCGATGGGCTTGTGTGGAGGAGTCCATGGGCTGGCGGGGAAGGGGAAGCCCCGAGTCGAGGACCAGCAGGCGCCGTGCCTGGTCTCGTGGTCAGAGGACCATTGGCTGAGCTTTATCCATGAGCAGAGAGAGGAGGGACTTGTGGTTGGGCCGTTGGAGGCCTTCAGCTCTCAGGGCGGCGTGGAATATCAGGTCAGGTTTGGGGCTCACACCGGACTAGACCACATGTCACTGCCCACGGGGTAGTGATGCTTGCGAGGCCACCTTCGTCACCGCACACCCGATGAGCATCCTCCTTGGGAAACCTGTGAGGACCCACATTTTCTGTCATTCGTTTTGTCCCTTTCGTTCCCTCCCAGTCCTAGCATGGAAGGTTAGGAAGATCTCCTCTTTGGCACAGGGAGGGATCTACGATTGCTGAGAACTCCCTCTGGTGCGGGACAGGCCGAGAGTGCTACGAGGGAGATGGACATCTGGATGTCAGCAGCTGCTTTTAGGCTTTCCCCATTCGTTTCCCAGGCCTTCCACTGGCGAGCAGTCACAGAAAGGGGATTTCAGTTAGTTTTAATTGTGTGTTGATGGCGATTTAGAGCAATTCCCAGCAGAGCTGAGTGTTGGAGGGTGGGTGGGGGGCGCCATCCGGCAGGCGCATCTGGTACTCAAAAAGGAAAAGCCATCTGGCCTGGCCACTTTCAACTTTGCAACCTTGGGTGACTGGCCTAGCTCCTCTCGGTTGTTCTACCTGAAAAATGGGAACGCTAAATCGAGTACCTTCTCGTTGGGGGGCGCTGAGGACGTAAGGTGAGCACACGGAGGAAGCAGTCCCTGGTGGCCCCGCCAAGCCGCGCCCCCCCCATCCCGGATGCTGTCACCATGGTGTGCTCAGGGTTCGGAGCAGTGCTCCCCAAATTCCTGTCCTCGGGTAGATCAGCAGGCGACCTTATTTGGAAATACTCTTTGCAGATAGAATTAATGTAGACGTTGAAATGAAATCATAAATCATCGGGGCCCCAGATGCAAAGACAGTGTCCTTGTAAGGAACAGATTCGGACAGAGAGACAGACAGAGAAGAAGCCCTGTGACCACACCTCGGGATGGGGCCGTGCGCCCACCAGCGAAGGGTGCCAAGGGCAGCGGCAGCGCCAGGGCTGGAGAGTCAAGGATGACTCCCCTGGGACCCCCGGAGGGAGCGTGGCCTGCAGACACCTCGATTCTGGACTTCTGGCCCCAGAACTGGGAGAGCCTGCGCTTCCGTCGTCCGGTGCCCTGCACACTGTGACGGTCTGTTCCCCAGTCCTCGGAGGCTAGCGGAGTGCGGCGCCCTGCGAGGGGCTCGGGGAACAGAGGGATGCGAGCTCTGAGCCCCTGGACGAGCGTGTTCTCGAGAACCAGTGTTGGGACAGTCGTTCAGCCAATGAAGGTTTGTGGAAGGCCTCCCTGTGCCGGGCACTACACGGGCAGTGAGTGCAATCGGCCGAACGCCGGGCTCGAGGCTCACTGACGGCGTCCCCAGGGGCCCGCCTGCCAGTTCTGCGTGCAGGTGCCAGGAGGCAGCCTCGCCTGCAGCCCGCTCCCCTGCGCACAGGCCCCCGGCTGTGGAATCGGGTCCCGCAGGTATGTGCCGCACGAGGGCGACACGTCGCCCGTTCCTGTGAGGCCGCTGCTGACCCACCTGTGGACGTTTCCATCAGGTCCCTTTGTCCCACGGAGGTACTGCAGGCACCTGCCATGCCATGGGCTCAGGGCCAGGTGGCAGGGGATCTCCGTCAGTGTGTAGGGGAAAACCGAGCGGACGGCGCTCCTGTGCAAGGCTGCTATCCCACGCGAGGCTCCCCTTCTGTGGGATGGGAAATCTCCATGCCAGAGCACACAGGCTGATTGAATCACCCCCGACCTCTGGTATGTGGAGACGTGTAATGCGCTTTCATGTTTTCCAAAATCGCAGGTTGACATTTCCATTAAACAGGAAGGCTTCATCGTCCACATCTGATGAAAACAAATGATTTCGATGCAGACATCACTAGGAATAATATCAGAATATTGGGAGGTCAGAGCTGCTGACCTGTCATAAACCCAGGGACGGACAAGGGCCTCATTCTTTTTACTTTTTTCCATCATCGCCGTGTTTACTGATGGATACGGGGCGGTCAAGTCAGGGTGTGGACTCGACGTGGTGAATTCAGGGGACTTCATTCCCCAGTTTGCAATAAGGGGTCCACACTCAAATTCTCCCCATGGGTCTGTCACCTGCAAAAACCAGTTCAAGGGCCTTGACTGTCCCTCAGAATGGGCCAGTTCTGTGCAAGAGCACCATTCTTCTCTGAAGAAAGACTGTGCACTTTCCCACGCTCAAGGACATTTGAGTCCAGCAGAGGAAGCCCATTACTAGAGGCTGACATGCAGGCAGGACGCTCTTGGGGTGACAGCCAGCAGTGACAGGGAAGGATCCTCCTGCGGCATCTCGATGGTGGTCGGATCCTGCGACAGGACGAGCGTCCCTGAGCCAAGTTCACTTCTGCGGCGCGCAGGGCGGCTGTCTAGGGCTGGGACTTGACACGTCTGTGAAAAAGAAAACAGAGAACTGCTTCTGCCTGAGAAAATGCTGGTCAGCTGAGAGTGAGACATTCCGTCACCGAATAGTGTACACACATCCATGATCTCCCCCACCTCCATAACGGGGGTCAGGGGTCCGAGAGGCGGGGTCAGGCTGCATTTGGGGCTTCTCGTCCAGGACAGAGACGATCCTCTGCTTCCCTCTCGTGGCCGAGTCTGGAACAGGCATGAGCAAATTCCCTGTGTGTTTGAGCCGAAGGGCTTCTGTAGGGCTGGTCTGGAGCCCCCGGCCCTCTGCGTTCAGCGTGGGTAGATCGTGACCTTTGCTTCGAAGTTAGGGTGGTCGTGGTCCTACCCTGGCAGGGACTGGAGGGGGACAGCCCGGAACTGGGGACTTTCAGGACTAAAATCCCCTAAGTCCTGACCCACTAGGTGGGGCCGTTGTTGGAGGACAGCGGGGCCAAGGCAGGGGAGCAAAGCGCCCCCACAGTGATCCTCCCCAGTCTGGTTTCATCCGAACTCAGCGAGCTGCTTGGTTCACCAGTGGCTTGATGACGGCAGAGCTCACCGGAGCCTGAAGAAGACGGAGAGGAACCGTGGGGTGCGTGTCTCTGTGTGGCTCCTGCCCCTTCATCTGTCCGCAGCCACAGATGTTGGCTCTGGGTGGGGTTTTCTGGTCTGTATTTTAGTTACTTTAAGGCATACCCACAGGCCAGGCATCACAGGGTTCTACCCCTTGAGGTCTCCATTCTTGAGGAATCTCAGGAAAGGTGCCTTCTCAGGGCCAACAGGGTCATCAGTGTCTTTGGCTGCCCATGTCCAACAGACCGCTTCCCGGCAGAGGGGAGTCTCCAAGTTCCCACACCCCACTCTGCCTGTGGACTAGAGTAACCCCCCCAACTCCACACTCTTGTTGGTCTGGGGCCTTCTGTTTCTACCTGTCGGTCACCACGCTCAGCCCACCAGGAGACACGTGGCTGTGGAAAGAAGCAGGGCAGGTTCATAGAACTTTCAGCCCTTGTAAAAAACAGTTCTCTCTCTCTCTCTTTCTCTTTTTTTTTTTTTTTTTTAAGATTTTATTTATTTATTTGACAGAGATCCCAAGTAGACAGAGAGGCAGGCAGAGAGAGAGGGGGAAGCAGGCTCCCTGCTGAGCAGAGAGCCCGATGTGGGGTTTGATCCCAGGACCCTGAGACCATGACCCAAGCCAAAGGCAGAGGCTTAACCCACTGAGCCACCCAGGAATCCCCAAAAATAGTTCTCATAATAGAAATATTGAAGGGCTCCTGGGTGGCTCAGATGGTTAAGCGTCCGCCTTCGGCTCGGGTCCTGGTGTTCAGGTCTCAGAGTCGAGCCCCGTCAGGCTCCCAGTTCAGCCGGGGTCTGCTTCTCCCTCTCCCTCTGCTGCTCCCCCTGCTTGCACCTTCTCTGTCTCTACGTCTCTCTCTCTCTCAAACAAATAACTCTTTAAAAAAAAAATAAAAATAAATAAAGATATACAAATGAGACTGGTTAAGCTACTTTTGTAGGAATTCAATGTTTCTGTCCAATTTTTGTGGCAGACCTGATTTATGTGTCACTTGCTGCCTGTCGCCCTCTGGACTCAAGGGAGGAGCTGAACATGCGCATCTCTGCGGGGCCTCAGGTTCCTGGAAAGAAGCGGGACTTGGAGAAAGAGGAAAAGCACAGGGTCCCGTGGAAGGTGAGCTGAGACACGGGGCACGTGGGGAGCACTGTCCTCCTCATCCCCGCGCCCGGCTGGGGGTGCCAAGTCCTCCAGGGAGAAGAGCGAGGCCCGCAGGGTTTGTGGCCCCCCCCACACTTGGGAGCTCGGGCTTGGTGGAAGCACCAGGGTATGGGAGAGCGTGGGCCGGACATTTCTTTGCAGAGAGGGAGGGGAGAGAGAGACCACCGAAGGCTCTGTCCGCAGCCAGCCCTGACCCCACGGAGGGCAGAACGGCTCTGGCGAGCATTCTTGACCCGGCATCGTAACAACCCGCGAAGCGTTGCAGATGCGTTAGCAGCCTCCCCATCTGACAGGCCTGTCGGAGGAGGCGTTGCTGGGCATCTCCTGGAAAGGAAGGCAATGATTTAAAGCTCCTTTTCCAAACAGAAGCTTTCTGATTTAAAGAGAGGAGGCAGAAAGCAAACACTTATAAATGGGAAGTCAAAGACTTAGAAAAATGTGACCTTGCCCACCCATGAGCTGCTGACCATACAGGACAGGTCAAGGCAGTTGCCAGGGAGACTGGCCCCAGAATGAGCCTCGCTGGCTCCCAACAGTGGGGTGCTCCCGTCTTCAGCCCAAACCCTACACAGCCACAGATTTCCTAAAAGAAAGAAAGGAAGGAAGGAAGAAAAAACCAAGAGCAAAAAGTTCTGAGTCAGTTAATAACTACAAACAGCAAACTTTGGTTCAGGGTCCGGGGGGCGCGGGTCGCAAACCCAGCTGACTCCCGCCCTCCCTCCGAGCCCTGGACAAGACGCACACACATCACCCAAGGTTCTTCCCGTGGCAAGGAAAACAGTTGCAAACACTGGAGTTAGGGACGGACGCCTATGCACAGTTGAGGTGGTGGTTTCCCGCACGTGTGTCCACGTGGGAACGGGAGACCCCGCTCGGCGTGTGACGAACGTGCCCTGGAAGGAAACATGCAGACGCTGGGGCGCACGGTTGCTCCGGTGAGTGGAGGTTAAAAAACTTTAAGTAAAAAGTCAAAAGGTGGAAATATAAAATAAATAAAACAATAATATTAAGTAATAATAACGTATATAATGAAAAGATCATGTAAATTGTAACGTGCAGAACGGAAAAGCAGGCATTTTTATTATTTGTGTTTTTATTTGTAAATGTCTTCCTGTCCCTCAAGTCTCCTTAAACACGGCTCGCTAAGTCCAACTTACGACCACCTCAAACCTGGGAGTCACATTTCCAGAACAGCAAGTGCTTCCTGCCCTGTGGAGCGTGAGGACATCCCCCCCGGTGACCGATGTGAGTGCACGTTACCTGTCCCGAGGGGCACTTTCTTGGTGGGAAGGGCACAAGTTTTAGGTTCAGCAGATCTGGCCATTTCTGATTCCTGCCCCCAGAGCTGCTAGAGTCACTGGACAGTGACCCCGGTCCAGCCCTGGCATGTTGACTGTAACTTCAGAGCCCGCTGGTGGCCCAACTTGCACTCAGTGCCGGCCATTGTTCAGGATGGTCACCGGAGCCCACGACGATGCTGTGAGGGTCTGCTCAGGAGGAGGGACGTCCGAGAGGCCGCAGTTGGTAGTCCCCAGGTCTGTGCAGCCCAGCTGACTTCTACCCCGGCCTGGGGGAGCAGAGCCCAGGGCCCTGAGTGAAGCTTGTCTGTGATGTGGCCAGCTAGCTAGTCCCCTGGAAGCCTGTCCCCACCTTGGGCTAGAGAGTAGCACCTTTTCTGCACAGACACTTGTGGCCAAACTCAGAAAACGGCCAGAGATCACGACGGGTGTGCGGGCAGCTGCTGGTGGTCTGAGGGAACGTGTGTCTGAAGCGACCCTTCCTTTGCTTCAACACTTTGCAGCTCAAAACCCCTGTTGGTGGTCTCTTCCAGGGCTCTCAGGGCGTCTGGAAGCTTCTTCACTGCACACCCTTGCGTCTGTGCAGAGTCCAGGTTTGGGGTAACCTGAGAGGGGCTGGCACCTGCAGCGTGAGGTGACCGAGGGGGACTCTGGTCCTGGGTTTGGGGTGGGACAGAGTCTGAGTGTTTGAGGACCTGACCTCCCGGCAACCTAACAGCTCTCAGGGATCTCGCAGGTGGCGGGGACCTGTCTGCTTTCCAAAACCACGGTCCCCACGCTGACGGACCGTCTCTGGGTCATGCTCGCCCACGTGGAATGAATGCTTCCTGTGCGGGACTCACTGGAGAAGCATGGGCCTGGCAGGTCCTTAGGCTGTGTGCCAGAGTCAGAACCCCTGGGAGACAGGGTCACCCCTGGAGAGTTGACGGTCTCCGGGGAGGTAGGGCAGTCGCAGGTCACTGTAACTGAGTGAGGGTGAGCCTCTCCCCTTCCAATCAGGGGGTGTGGCGGAGCTTCTCAGGTGATCCTCCAAGGGGCATGGTCTTTAAGGATGGTCTTGGGACCCTCCGAGAAGCCAGGTCATGTGGGGAGGCCTGTCCTTGCACGCCCCTGTAGGAGAGGGAATTTGCAGAGGACACCAGCCCTCCACTGTGGCCTAGCTGAGGCCTCATCTCTGCCTGCCAGCCCTTGGGACCCCATTCGAGCTCCTGGGCCACAGAATCCGTGAGCATCATGACCTGGCATGGGTCCGTGCCACCAGGTGAGAGGACTTAGTCATGCAGTGAGAGGCAGCTGCAGTAGCCCCTGAGCCCAAAGTAGTGGAGCCCAGAGCCGGCGCCCCACGTCACCCGGCAGGTGGCTGAGATGCTGTGCAGCTGAACCAGCCTCCAGGCGGCTCTGGTGCCCAGAGCTGGCGATCCTCGTGGATTCCTGCAGACACAGAGAGAGTGTCACGGTAGGAGGAAGTGACCTTTATATCTCTTGAATGGTGTGTGCACACAGTCCTCTCGTCCAATGTCACCACAAGGAGCCACGTGGACGGACAGACAGACAGAAGAGTGAGGCATCGCTTGGGAGATTCGCACAAACCAGGTGGCCAGCACCGAGGCCAGAGGAAAATGCACGTGCTGGAGAGGGACCCCACCACTGCCACATCTCCGAGGGCATCCGGAGAGCAGAGTGAAGGGGGCTGGCACGGACAGCGGCGCGGCATGTGAAGACCACACAGTCTTCACTGTGGACTCCTTCTGAGGACGCTCAGATAGTGTTATCCCACCTCAGGACCAGGAGAGTGGATGGACACCGAGCTTGCTTGTGTATTTATTTTTATTAAACAAAAAGTTAAGTAGCGTTTACTCTCTGTCTTCAAATTGTCATGGATTTGTCACCGTGGTCCTGTTAGCAGAGAGCGCTTGCTCGTCAGAGACTCAGGGACGCTCACCTCGCACATCAGGGACTCAGGCTCAGCTAATGCTTTGCCTAATTAACTCATCCGGAGGGAGCGGAAAGCGGAAACATTACTTTTCCGTATACGTAAGTCTCTAATTTCTAGGTTTACATTTGCTAATTGTTCTTCTCGCTGTGGTACCAAGAGGGTTGTTTTTGGGCACATCCGCCTCCTGGCCATGTGGATTGGATGCAGAGCCACAGAACATCAGCCCCGACCCCAGGGTCTGCTTACCCGAGGCTGGTTCAGGTCTAGGACGGAAACGCTGCTGTCTGAGCGAGCCCCTGTGGTACTGCTCAGCGATTCAGAGACAACGTGGTCCTCCCCACCCCCAGGGCAGGAACCTGAGGGTCCTCAAACGTATCTGCTCACACGGACGATCAATCCCGGGGACACTCTCCAGGCTCAGCTACTGGGCTCCTGTTGTGGTCACTTCTGGCCCTTTTCCTTCCAGAGTCACAGCTGTGGAGTCGGAGCCCCTTTAAAACTCCAGCGTGCCTCGAGCCGGAGCAAATGCACTCTGACACCACAGACTGATAACAAGAGTCCCAGCAGGAAGGGTAGGGCCGGACGTAGCCTCCTGGGACCCTCCTCACCTCTCGTGGGGATATATGGAAGGCTCGCACCCTGACTTCCCGCGGACTCCCTCCTCTGCAGGACGCACACACATTGGAGACCCTGTGCACCTTGGGGACGTGCCCGTGTGCTGGGTGTGGGGGGTGTGGGTGGCCATGACCCTACATTCCCCCAGGACTCCTGGGGCAGCTGCGATGAGAGGCGTGGAGGGCCCAGCACCGTGGCTGGTGGGGAAGAAGCAGGGCTGAGGGGGCACGAGAAGCCGTCTACCTGCTGGAGAGGCTGGAGGTGTTGCCAGTGACCAGGGCGGGCCCAGACCGAGCCTCCTGGCAGCGTCTCCTCAGGCTCCTGCGGGTTGTCGTTTTGGGAGCTGAGCAAGGCTGGCCGACTCGGAGAGTTCCAGCCACGGTGGCCGCGGGCCTCGGCCGGTGGGCAAGTCCTGCTGAGACACGTGAGCGCGGGCAGCACCCCCAGCTCCCCGAGTGCAAGGACAGGAGCAGGCTGGATCTGCTGGGGGGGGGGGGCAGGCGGGGGGCGGCGAGGAGGGCGCCGGACTTCAGACGGTTGTGTCGGGGCGACGGCGGGACCCCGGACTGGGTGAAGTAGTGGCTGGAAACAGGACAGGCAGCGCGGAGGCAGGAAGCGAGGAGAAAGCCCAGTTCCTTCGGGCCTGTGCCGACCGCGGCCGGCTGTGTGAGTACATGTGGGCGTGTGCCTGAGCCCCTGTCTGCCATGTCACTGTGTCTGTGAGTGTGCACACGTGTCTGTGACAGCATCTCTGTGTGAGTGTGATTCTGTGTGTGTGTGTGTGTGAGTGTGCACACATGCCTATGGGAGCATCTCTGTGTGGGCGTGACTCCGGGTGTGTGTCTGTGAACGTGCACACGTGTCTGTAACAGCATCTCCGTGTGAGTGTGATTCTGTGTCTGTCAGTGTCTGTGAGTGTGCACAGATGCTTGTGAGAGCACCTTTGTATTAGTGTGACTGTGCGTGAGTGTGCACACATGCCTGTGGGAGCATCTCTGTGTGAGTGTGACTATGTGTGCACACGTGTGTGTCCAGGCAAGGAGTTTTGTGAGTCTGGGCTGCGCCCAGCTCTCAGGTGCTCCCCAGGACAGGTCTGTTTGGGACTCGAGGGGCCAGAAGCAAGGCCTGCCTTGGTGCTGACCCACGTCCTGCAACTGTGGCTTCACATCACTCTCTGTCCCACGGGGCCGAGGTGGCTGGTTGTGGGCGTCTCGCACAATTGGACCACCTGAGTGTCCAGGGCATGTGAGAGCCCACGGTCACGGCTGGGCTCGGATGATCCCAGCTGGGCCTTGAAGCGACCAGGTGACCGTAGAGTGGGAGAGGCCAGAGTGACGGGGTCTGGCTACATCACGTTGTTGTTTCAGTTGCTTGGATTTGAGGAAGTTTGTCCCACGAGAGTCGACAACTAACGCGTTTCCGACCCTGCAGAGAGCTCTTACGGGGACACGTTCAGAAGGACCCGGATCATGTCCAGAAAGCAAAACAGACCAACAAAAAGATGGTGCCGGGAAAGTCACAGACGCATTTTAATGAAGTAGATAAAGAGAAAAAAGAAACTGTTTTAGACAAATATCAAACAGTACAGATTCATGCTATAGAAGATAGGGTATCTTCTCAAGTGCAGACACAGCATTTCCAGAACATGGTCTTGTGTGAGTGGACGTGGGAACACACACTCCGTCAGTTATAAATGCTATGGGCAGTACTTGCCGATCAGAATGGTGTAACCTAAAAATCACCACCCCCAGAATAAAGGTTATTTCCCTCAGAAACGAAAAGAAGTTTAATGAAATTATTTTTGGCCAAAAGGCACAAGAGATCCTTCAGAATTACTGAAACATAATAGAAAAACATGCATTCCGTACTCTATGGAATGCTTTTAAAACAGAGATAGAGAGAGATTCACGGCACCGTCGTGTATATTAATAAGCAACGAAGGAAGAAAGTAACTGAATTAAATCTCCAAATCAGAAAACCAGAAAAATCCTAACAAGGCCAAATGAAAGAAAGCACAGGCAGAAAACAGCAAAGACAAAGTCAGAAATCAATGACGTAGAGATGAGTCAAATAGTCAAGGAGCGGATAAAATTAATAAATCAAATGTACGCTTCTTTGAAAGAAAAACAAGGTTGACAAGACACCAAGTATAATAATTAGAGAAATTAGGAGGATCCCCACATGTTCACAATAAGAAAGCCCAGAGGGAGAGTGTTGTGGAGACAATTACAAGTCCCACGATGCACTCTCATAGCATTGGGCGACCCCCGTGAATGCCTACGTTAATGGGCAATTTCGTAGGAAAATCGTTTATGTCATTCGGTGTCCGCAGTGGATAGAAAGCCTACAGTGGTGGATTCCCATAGAGGAAATAAAGAAAGTCCCCATGAAATGATCCCAGGAGGTGACCGGAACCTGGTGACCCCAGGGAGGGGTATCCACAGGCTAGAGACGCGACCGTAGGCCCCGTGATCAAACCTCGTTTCAGAGCACAAGAGACGAAGGGAAACTTGTGATTATTTTCGTCAAGTAAGTGGAACACTGAATTCTACGCCTGTGATGACCAAGTGTGCAGACACACACATGCATGTGCGTGTGCACACGCACGAAAACCACACACTCGTAATCCTTACAGAGGCTGAAGTAAAAACTCTGAACCAAATGGTCAGCGGGAGCCCACGCCACAGGAAGAAATAGTCGCACTTCACATATGAGCCTGTGCCGGACGTCAGGTAGGAGGAAGCTCTGGAAACACATCCCCGGTCAGTGGAGGGCGAGGCTGGAGCCTCCCCAGGCCTGCGGACCCCCAGGGGCTTGGAAGGAGGAAAGCTCAGTCCCCTGCAAGCAGAGAAGGGAAGACCCAGCCACAACCTCTGGTTTGTGTCCCAAAGCCCAGCGGGTGCTGTCCCCCCCACAGCCAGGGATCCCGTGGGCTCTGGCTGGGACCTGCTCGCAGGAGGTTGAGATGCCACAGAACGGACTGGGTCTGATTCCTGGGTTCAAACCAGGCTGTCCCCACCTGCCTGAGGGCTGGTGAATCCATGTCCCCTGGGTGGAGCTGGTGGAAGTTCCGGCTCAAGCCAGCTGAATGGACTCTCATTAGACGACGGCTGTGGGTTATTCTCAGGGACCTGCCGGCATTGGACTCAGGTGAGCCACACAGAAGCAGATCGACCCTAGAAAACCACGACCCTGGGCTGGGGGGGACTCAGACTTGCCTCCATCCTTCTGCGTCCAGAGCGATGGGGGCAGGACTGGGGTTCCAGGCCTGTGGTGAGGTCTCAGGGCTGCGGCAGGTCCAGGGGAGGGCCCTGGAGCCCTCGTCCCTCTGTCGGTGGATCTCTCACCTGTCCTGACCTCGGTCTTCCTCTGCCCG
The DNA here is from genome assembly GCF_030435805.1 of Mustela lutreola. Lineage (NCBI taxonomy): Eukaryota > Metazoa > Chordata > Mammalia > Carnivora > Mustelidae > Mustela > Mustela lutreola. The sequence continues at coordinate 3,483,146 of NC_081294.1, read as the reverse complement.
CCTTCCCTAACGTGTCCTCTGCCGCTGGAAAGAAGACCACCACAGGTCCAAGGTGGCATCTCGCACTCTGTGTCCCCACACCGGGGCTGACACATCCTCTAACTGCCAGGTCAACCTCCCCCAGAAATGTGGTCTTAACTGCTCCGTTGGGACTATTTCCACCAGCACCAGGGAGGCTGACCCTGGGCCCTCTCCATCCCCCAGGAGGAAGACGAGGCCTCCGCAGGAGGGGACCCCTGGCTTCCCCCTAAGGGAAGGCAGCCTGGCCTGGAGCAAACCTTTCTTGGATTTGTCACTTTCCAGCCCGCTCCCTTCTCTAAAAACCTTCTGAGCGGTCCTCTAACGCTCCATGGACACCGCCTGGTCCGCAAATCATTTAACGAAAGAACCTTTCCATCTTCAGAATGTACTGGGTTGAATTTTGTTTTCCGACAGGGCTGACCCCTTTCCTCGACTCCCCCCTATCCCCCTGGAAACGCAGCAAGGACCAGTGACGGCCGGGAGCACAGGGCGGGGAAACCATACACTCACTCCCCTGCTCCGTCCTCAGGCGGCCTCCAGCAGGATCAACCAGGTAACAAAATCGTCCTGCGGGCAGAGAGTGGGGCCCCCTGGGAGGCAGGGAACCCGGGAGGTAGAGCCTTAGAGCCTGACTGAAAAGCCCAGGGGACACATGTGCCCCCGCTGGACTCTAGTGTTCCCTGCAGCCCAGCCGTGTCCAGCTGCTCATTCCAGGTCATTTGATGGTGAGCAGGTAGATCCCGACGGTCAGGAGAGGGACCATCAGGGAAGGCCCAGGGTCCGGGGAAGGCGGCCACTCCCAAGACCCACGTCTGTTCTGCTGCTCCTGCGGGGATGACATTGGTGGCCAGAGTCTGACCCGTTCACAGGAAAGCTCTGTGGGCTCTCCCAACTCACTCTGGGTCGCCCCTTCTGGGTCGCGTCCCTGACCAGGGTCCCGGGAAGCACTTCTCCAGGACCCCAGACCCCACGGCTGTCATGGGCCCAGGAACCTCCGCTCTACCCAGAGCCCTTTGCCCAGAACCGGAGTCGAGCCTGGGGAAGCCCACTCCAGGTGTGGAGATGAGACCCGTGTGCTCCAGGCAAAGCAGAAGATAGACTTTGTCTCCGTAAAAAGTAGTTAACTAGGGAGTGGAAGGGAGTTACTCTCTCTGAGATGACTGTGAACAGAGAAGAACAAAATCATCGCAAGTAAAAATCATCCAGAAGTCTTGTTTAAAAAAAAAGTTGTTGAAATGGCTTTAATAAAACTCCACCCGACTCCAAAGATCTGAATAAGGTCCTGACCAAACCCCTTGCCTGGCCATCCCCTTTCCCCCTGAGGCTGTGGAAAGAGACGTTAGGACCAGGGCGTCCTTCTCAGCTCCGTGGTGTCCCCTGGTGGCACATGAAGTAGAAGCCACATGAAGGACCCCCCACCCGGACCCCACATGTTGCCTTAAGCTCAGTGAGATCCGCTCACTTACTGAGGCTCTCGTGCTTTGCTAGAGACTTTGTTGAAATTCCTTTTTCCATTTTTATTACATCACATTTTCATGTGTGCCTTCAAAAATGAAATATCATAACTAGTACATATTCCTTTATTTGGACAAATGTCTCAGTTCATAAGATTGTTTTCGGCTTTAAGCGAGGTCCTGCGTGAAACACAGTTACCACGTGTCTGGCGTCGAGTGAGCTCGCAATCACGGCTGCTACGCTTCATTGAGAAATGGTCTGGTTTCTGTTGCTAACCTGACTGCCTGTTCAAGGTACAGCCTCAGTGGGAGGGAATGAAGAGAAATAGGACAGTTTATGCGATAATTCAGCTTCATGGTCATGGCCCCCCGGTCATCCCGGGGTGGGGCTCCTGACGCTTGGCTCTTTGGCTTGGGCTACGATTAGCTTATCCATCTGCTTCAATTGGTACACACTCGTGAGCACAGGCGTCCCGCACCTCGACGTTCCCCAAAGCACATGCACACTGATTGGCCGGCTCAGTCCTGGGTGGTCCCATGGCCAGCCCTATGCGTGGTGGCATCATGACATTTTTCTTTGGGCCAACTGGTGTGCGTTTGTGAAGTGGCTGGAGTGCAAGCCTTCCCAGGCCCAGATCGGGCCTCACATGGGCCCAGGTCCAAGGAAAGGAGAGTGGCTGAGTGGGGGAGTCTGGCCGTACCGGGAATCTGCAGGGGGCCCAGAGCTGCATGGGGGCCTGGCTGGGATCCTTGGGGAGGACACTGCTGTGGTTCCAGCTGCGCTTTAGGTTCTCAGGTGGGGGCTCAGCCTCCAGGGCCCTGCCGAATGGCTGCATTTTGTCCACATGTCCGCCCTCTGACCCTGCCCAGACAGGATTAAGGAGCTGGCCTCACATACTGCAATGGTGGAAGGAGGCACAGGGATTGCGTCTCTGCCATGCACAGTGTCACAAGACGAGAGGAAGCCCCAGAGAGGGGCGGGGCGGGGTGACCAGCCACCACAAGACAGCTGTCCACAAAAGCGTCAGGGTCCCACTCCTGGTAAAGCCAGGGGCTGTTGGACTAACTTGTCCATGCAAAGCCTATGCGCCTCACTGGTCAGTGAATGCAGCCAGGGAAGGACTTTGTCATCTCTGCAGACAGCCAGAACCCGGCCTTGCCCTTCTCAGTACTGGACCTACTCCCTGCGTGACGACAGGCGGGTCCTCCTTATCTTTCCAACAGAGGAAGGCAGATTCACAACAAGAGCGTGCTCCTTTAGTATATACATATGTCTGCATGTACACACGCGTGTGTGTCATGCTGGTGTGTGCACGTGTGTGCCTGTGTGTACGCGCATGGGTGGTCCCCTCGGCCAGAGCTGATGGGCAGCACAGCCCAGGGGGCAAGGCAGAGTTTGAAATTAGGGAGTTGAAAGAGCTGAGTGTGCAGCTCTGCCCCTCCGCCCTGTCTGCCTTGGTCTCCAGCACCCCTCTGACCTGGGCCCGTGGAGGTGGTGACGCCCAGGCCCCTGGGAGAGTCCCATAGGGTAGCCATCAGGGCTCCCGTAGCACTTGTTACACTGCGCTTCCTAACGGCGCGACCGTGACGCCCTGGGAAGTTTGCGTCTTTCCATGTGTATCCGTTCCTCTGTCGGAGGAAAGTGTCCCACACCAGGTGGCTTAGAACAAGGGGAATGCGTTCCCTCTTGTAACTCTGGAGGCGAGGCATCCGGGGTCAAGCTGTCAGCAGGGCCGGTTCCCCGGGGGCTGTTCTGCCTCTTCCCTGCTGTCTGCGGGTTTGTTGGCGAAATCTGGTGTTCCTTGGCATGCACAGCATCCCTCCAGCGTTTCTGTCGGTCTATTCTCTGTCTGTCTGTCTATCGTCGATCATCATCTTTTTATCTGCCTAGTTCCCCATCATCTATCTGAGAACAGTTTTTAAATTAAACACGTTATTCATTCAGTAAGCAATCGCTTTTAAGAGGCGATGACAAAAACATCTATTCCTGATTATGTGATTGCAGTTATGAGGGCGCCCGTGACTGGTGTGGTCCAGGCAGTAAGAAACAGGAACAATTTCAGCCTGGGCGAGGAGCGAGGCGCCCGGTGCTCTGCGTCGTTTCAACGGTCTGACCAGCAGAGGGCACTCCAAGCTTAACTTTGGAAGGGATTTTGTTTTGTGTTTCTAAATAAGTCTTCAAACAAGAGTAAGAGGAAGTGCAAATCAATGAGAACTCTCTCTGTGCATATTAGGCGCATCTATGGTATCTTCCAAGAGAAAAATAAAGAAACTTCATCACTGTTAACACATACACTTGGCTTGGATTGTGTTATCTCCAGGGTCCTTTTTTGGGGGGAATACCTCCATATTTGACAACTCGCTCTAAGCAGAGGTTGCCTGAAATTTTAGTGAGACAGAATATCCCATCTATAGTAGATTGTGGCTGAACTTCTTGGAGCAGGTTTACTCCATCAGGAGAACAGACATTTTAAGGGACTGGTATTAATTCTAAGTAGTTGATTTAATTCATTTTTTATTGCATTTGTACTGCTAATAAGGAAACGTCAGAAGAGATCATGATTGTCTTCATGTTGCCTCTATGGCATGGGTTCACTTACTTATTTGAGAATAAATCTTAAAGCAGCTCCTTTAAATACTTCTTGCTTGTTTATACACAAGATAGCCACAGTTTCCTAAAGCACTCAAAATGAGAATATATTATCCCAGAGAATATATTAACTCAGAGACTTCCCAGAAGTTTGTATTGTATTTACAGTGTTTCTGACAAGGCTATTACTATCTAGAAGCATTACTTGGGGCTGGATAAGGGGATTTTATTTGGTAGTTATCCTCTCATTTAGGTCATCTACTGAATGTGAATTGGCCAGCTGACAGCCATCTAGAAAGGAGATAAACTTATCTAATACTGTTTTGAATAGATTCATGAATTTAAATTACCTGCCTCCTAGAAGTAGCTAAAATGGTCCAGAAGGGAACATTCTTCTAAACTTGGTAAATCATTCATAAATTGAATTTTATTCAAAATGGCTGATACCTTCCCATTCCTAAAACTCACTTCTCTCTACAAACTACTGAGTAAAAGTCATGGTGTATTTTTAAATTATATTAAGGGGGCAATGAAAGCTCTCTTTTAGGGAGTAAAGCTTCAAGAACTTTGGGTCTGCAATTTCGGCTACATGGGAGACCCCAGCTCCTTTAGCACTGTTTGGAGAGAAACGTGGGTCTGCTCTTCCAGATTAAATAAAAAATATATATAGTATAATAAAAATTTTTTAAAATAGCAACTTTTAAGTAAAAACAAATAATCAGAGTTATCTTATATTATAAAGAGGAAATGGTATCACTGATAGAGGGAAACCGGCAGTGGCTAGTGGTGATGAGAAATGGCAGTGGGACACAGTCCTCTGTTCTGGACCTCTAGTTCAGTCAACTACTAACTAGTCATGGCTGCTGAGCTGCTGAGGGAGGATTGTGAAGTAGACATGAACTCACATGTGTTGTGTCTCCCTTTAGGGGCTTACCTTCCTCACCTTCCAACAAAGCAAGTGTGGTCGAGCCAGTCATCATGCCATTTGCCCATGGTCCCTGTTGGTGGAGAAGACCTGGACTGCAATGATGCATGCTGAGCCCTTGGATGATTGCAATGGACACTGACCCGAGGATGACCTCCACGGGCTGGCCCATGTCCAGTGAGGGGTCTGGAAAAGAAAGCAAGATGCACCAATCACTATATATTTTGAAAAATTGGCCAAGAAAATATTTAGATAAGGCAGAGGATAAAAATACACATCCAATGCAACCCGAGAGGGCGTTGGGTCAAGAAGAGTCATTACAAACTCAGGTTGTCACGATGCTTCGCAGGTAGAAGGTACAAATCTGTAAAATGGCATGGAACAATGCCAGTCTGAAAACATGGTCACATGGAGAAATGATTACATGTAAAGTGCCCACGGCAATGCCTCGCACATGGCAGTCTCTGTGCACACATCTACTGGTCTCTGCACACCGCCATCAGCATTTTCATTCTGGGCATTTCCTTCTTAGTCCACCTCTGAAGAAGGTGCCATCTTCTGAATCAACTCCATGAGGCTCGTGTTGGACGGACACAAGTACTGCTCAACTGCAGCTGACCAAGGAGGATATCAGAGGTTCCCTGTGGCTGCTGCTTCCCAGAATCCCAGAGAGGATCTTCTGCTCTAAGATCTCCAGAACTATCTGGGCTTTCCCACCACTCAGCACCTCTCAAGTTTTCTGTGCTGGCTGTGGGCAAGTCAGGAATCTCTCCAGCTCTCATTCCTAAATCGTTCTCTTTCTTCTCTCTGATGTTTCTGTTTCCTGAAGAGGAACTGGTGTGAACTCAGGTCTGTTGAAATGGGACTTGCTCTGTCTTCATGTTCCCTTCTCTTTCCAACACCATGGTTTGACTGAGAATTCCCGCACACTAACCCTCCAGGTGCTGGCTCTAGTTAGATCAAGTTGATGGATAACTGCAAAATACTGCATGATAGGGAATGCATCTCTCAATTTTTCAAAATCAGACTATATATCAACCTACACATATTCATGTTTTAGGAAATATTTATATGTTCACTTAAGAGTATTTTTATTTAATTAAAAATTAATGTTAAATAACTATGCCATAAGCATCGATCACTATCATTGATTTATATTTCTTAATGTAGGGTTGATCTGTTGAAAATATCATATTATTGAATTCTCCATAGATCTCTGAATCTTATTGATTATGTTTAATATTGTGTAAAGCTTGGCTTAATTTTCTTTGTTATATTTTATTTAGGATTTTTATATTCATTATTTGAAGTGAGTTTGTTTGTTTGTTTGGTTGGTTGTTATTGTTCTGTGTGTATGTATGTCCCTGACAAGTTTTTGTACTTATTATGTTGGTTTCAGAACCAAACAAGCAAATATCATCTTGCTTTTTCTCTGGAATAGGGTTCAGTTTAACTGGAATTTCAATTACATGATTTGTGATTCTCACACATCCCCCCAGCTCCTTTTCCCGCCACTCCTGTGACTATTATCTTACACCTTTTAGAGCTTCTAATAATTCCTTGTATAACATGTAAATCATAGTGCAGAAACACCACATGTTGATTTTTTGATACCTACATAAAGGAGGCTGAATCTCCTTTGACTTTATTAGAATGTAATTTTTACTCTAACCTGGTTTTTAATGCTTCATTTTCCCCTTGTTTTTCCAAATATTGGTGAGTTTGTGTATTGTGTGCCTGCTCAAACATTGGCCAAAATCATAAATATTCCCTTTGGCTCTTCTTTTCCTGTTTCTACTGTGACTTCCTATCCAGAAATGGCTTTCTGTTTCCCTTCTAATTCTTTTCAGCTATGCTTACTCAATTTTCACTTTTTAAAAATAACTTTGCAAGAACAACCACATATTTTATAAATATATTTTCTCCGGGGCACCTGGGTGGCTCAGTGGGTTAAGCCTCTGCCTTCGGCTCAGGTCATGATCCCAGGGTCCTGGGATCCAGCTCCACATCGGGCTCTCTGCTCAGTGGGGAGCCTGCTTCCCCTTCTCTCTGCCTGCCTCTCTGCCTTCTTGTGATCTGTCTGTCAAATAAATAAATAAAAATCTTAAAAAAAAGAAAGAATATTTTCTCCAAGGGAAAGAGAGTCAGACCTGACCTGGGCCAGTGTAAGTTTAATTCAGCTGTGTTGACTCAGAATGATTTGTAGGTACTTGCTGCCTTCCCTGGTCTGGGATCTCCACTTACTGCTCCATGTCACAAACCACTCGGTGAATCAGAGATAGACTTGTAACTTACAAAGAGCTGACTTTCTATAGGGTCACTTGGCATCTATCTCTCTTTTATTGCTTTTGGTCAAGACATTGGCCATGTTTACTTCTTTGGCTATCATTCATTCTATTGGCCTAAAAAATATATAGCATATATGGGGTGCCTGCGTGGTTCAGTTGGTTGAACATCTGGTCGAAGGTCTCAGTGTCCTGGAATCAAGCCCCCTGTCAGGCTCTCCACTCCATGGAGAGTCTGCTTCTCCCACTCCCTCTTCCTCTTCCCCTCCCCCATGCTCATGCTCTGTCTCTCCTTCTCTCTCTCTCTCATGTTCTCTCTCTCTCTCTCTCTAAAATCAGAACAAATAATCTTTAAAATAAAATAAAATAATATATGTGTGTGCTTGCTTCTTCCTTACGCAGTTCATCTGCCAGTCAGAAGTGTGATATGGCATTAATGTTATTCCTGAAGCCCATCTTTGCTGTCCCAAGCAGATAGGATAAAACTTTCTGCGTCCAACTACTTGGGTAACTCCTCATTCTGCTTGACACTGTTAGAGATCCGTGTCTATGGTTAGAGGTCTGTGTCTTTGTATTTTATTTTATTTTATTTTATTCAATTTGATTTGATTTGATTTGATTTTCATTTGCCATTCAGGTATGTAGAGATGCTTAACCTTTCCATCTTCATTCTGAAGCTCTGAAATTTCTATTCTCTGTGTGAGAAGATATTACTCTCTTAGACTAATGGGGGAAGATAACCAGGTGCAGAGTTTTACAAAAAAAGAGAAGTTTTGCATTAGCCATTGTCTAGGGAAATAAACACATGTCAACAGGTAGTTTGAAGTGCTCTATTTAAATTAGAGTTCAAGAGTTTTAGATTGACCAATCTGACAGTTGTGTGATTCCTTTAGAAGTCTTGGTGCTGGCACAAAGAAAACAAGAACACAGAATAATCAGGAGTTGGTATTTGATGGATAGGTACAATGGGACGGCAGCCCGGCAAAGGAGTTGCCTTTCTTCTCAGCGGACCGATTAACAAGAAACAGTGTTGTTTGCTGGAGGAGGGCTGACAGGGGCAGAGACATGAAAATAGACTTTTATGTGAGAGGTGACACAGCCTCAGTGAGGTCCAACAAGCGTCACAGAAGAGAGAAGATCTGAGGATGACCAAACAGGAGGCTGCGGTGAATGAGTGGATAGTTCAGAGGGGGGTGGAAGTGGTCGCAGAATTCTAAGTGTTGAGAGGAAACTGCTAGATGTGGCTTGACCCCCTGTGGTTGGCTAGGAACGTGCCAAGTGGGGACAGTCCAGGTGAACTCTGACACTTCCTGGGGCAAGAGAAAACAATGATGTGAACAGGGAGGCCAGGAGCAGAAACACCCCATGAGAGACTGGGACCAGGTGTATGGGTCATGCATCATCAACTCCAGCCAGGCAGTCCATGGTGGTGGGGTGTGGACTGGGACACGCAGGGTGCACTGCTGGGGTCACACCAGCCTGAATTCACTTTACTTGTGAGGGACTCGTGTTCTAGCTGAACAGACTCTGATAGAGTTCACTGGTTTCCAGAACTGTGTCCACGGATTGAAAAATTGGCAGCCTGGGGTGGGATGTCGGCATTTCTTCTCTTTCTTCCTCCTACCAGTGCATCTGACTTCTGACACTTCTGTATCATTGGGTTTTTAAGCCAGAGACAGAAGAACTAAAATGGATTTTTCATAGAAAAAAATTTCATAGATCACGGGATTTAAACCTATAATTTCAAATTTTCCACCTTTCAAGTCTGCTCATCAGACCTTCAGTGGGTGGTTATCCCTCGTGGAGGAACATATCATATTTGGAATATATCACTTAAAAAGTCTTTATGAGTAAGTATTGGCCGTCATTTTAATTAGTAGTTTCATCCTACCCTTCTACTATATGGAGTCCTGATTGTGTTCCTTTATTAGGGATATTTAACTTAAAAATATATTCCAACCGGAAAAATGCTCTTTTATTATTATAATTATTTATCTATACTGATTTAAATTTCCAAAAGAGAAAAACACCAAGATGCAGGATACTCATTCCAAGTGTCGGTAATCAGATTTCACAGTCCAAGTATTAGCACGGACATGGCTGTGTTCTCCATATAGAATTGCCCTGTAAGCACTAATCTGGGTGTAACTTCCCTTGATGCAGAGGGCTCTGGTTTCCCAGCATGTGTGGGGAGGTTTCCTGTCTTCTTATTCTTCTATCAGTGAGAGTCCCCAAATCTAGTTTGAGCTGAGAACTAGGGAAGGAGGATTTGCTTTTACCCTCAGCTTCTATAGGAAATGGACTGTTTCGTTTAAGTGGTTTTTTTCCCCCTCCTGGCTCATACCTAACACACACAACTCTGTTTCACATGATCAGATAGAATGTGAGCTGCAGGTAGGCTTTCCAAACAGCAAAGAGATCAAAGTGTTCAGCTATTTATGAAATCATGCAAATTACTCTACCTACCCTCGTTCAGGTGGCTTCCGTGGCCAATCTGCCTACCACCCAAACCTGTTTTTGAAGTTAATGAATCATGTGGCCATAGAACCCGTCAAATCAGTTTATGAAGTCACCCAAAGTAATGAGATGTGACCCACTGGAGTTCATCAATTATTAGAAAGGTTTATTGTGGCAGACATTGGTCGACGGTGTGGTTTTACTGTTAGACATCTTTAATTAGTACTGAGGGGGTAAGGCTCCATGTCTACACAGACAGATTCAAGCTGGAGTAATGACAAAAAAGGAAAAAAGAATGAAAATAAAACCCATACCAGATAAAAATGAAATATAATAATACATTTAATATCAAACATACTCTTTTCCATCTCTCTCTATATGGTTAGGATGTAGACAACCACTCTGATAAACCATCTTTGTACCCCAGCAGGGTAGATGACCCCACACGGGGGAAAGAATCCTGTCTTCCTCCTTATGCCACACGCATCCTGCAAATGCACTGTGCCTCATTCTGAGATACCCCAAACCCTTCCAGGAGATGAATTTCCAGCAGATAAACTGCAGACAGAAGTAGAGATGCAAATGTTCACACTGACTGCATGTAGGCACCTAGAAAACCCCAAGGGTCAGGAGATCATTGATCTTTTCTGGCTTGGGTGTTCCTGAATCCAAAAAGAATATTTCATGAGACAGGAGGCTGATGCTCTGGTCCTCTAGTCTACCTTTATCTTTTGTAAGCTCAGAGCCTCTTTAGTCAACAACAGAAACTCTCAGCATAGCCTGGGTGTTTCTAGAAAATCTGTGGTTCATAACTGATGCTGAGGTGGAAGAGGTTATAAAAATTGGGGGGAAATCAACCTTTTGTCTGTACTGTCATTTTCAAATATCTTCTCCCATTCCGTGGGTTGCCTCTTTGTTTTGTTGACTGTTTCCTTTGCTGTGCAGAAGCTTTTGATTTTGATGAAGTCCCAAAAGTTTATTTTCGCTTTTGTTTCCTTTGCCTTTGGAGACATATCTTGAAAGAAGTTGCTGTGGCTGATATCGAAGAGATTACTGCCTATGTTCTCCTCTAGGATTCGGATGGATTCCTGTCTCATGTTGAAGTCTTTTATCCATTTTGAGTTGATCTTTGTGTACGGTGTAAGAGAATGGTCGAGCTTCATTCTTCTACATATAGTTGTCCAGTTTTCCCAGCACCATTTATTGAAGAGACTGTCTTTATTCCACTGTACATTTTTTCCTGTTTTGTCAAAGATTAATTGACTATAGAGTTGAGGGTCCATATCCGGGCTCTCTACTCTGTTCCACTGGTCTATGTGTCTGTTTTTATGCCAGTACCATGCTGTCTTGGTGATCACAGCTTTGTAGTAAAGCTTGAAATCAGGTAACGTGATGCCCCCAGCTTTATTTTTGTTTTTCAAAATTTCCTTAGCGATTCGGGGTCTCTTCTGATTCCATACAAATTTTTGGATTATTTCCTCCAGCTCTTTGATATCCAGGATCTATAATGAACTCCTCAAATTCAACACACACGAAACAGGCAAACATATCAAAAGATGGGCAGAAGGTATGAACAGACACTTCTCCAATCAAGACATACAAATGGCTAACAGACACATGAAAAAATGTTCATCATCACTAGGCCTCAGGGAGATTCAAATGAAACCCACATTGAGATATCACCTTACACCAGTTAGAATGGCCAAAATTAACAAAACAGGAAACAACATGTGTTGGAGAGGATGTGGAGAAAGGGGAACCCTCTTCCACTGTTGGTGGGAATGCAAGTTGGTGCAGCCTCTTTGGAGAACAGTGTGGAGATTCCTCAAGAAATTAAAAATAGAACTTCCCTATGACCCTGCAATTGCACTACTGGGTATTTACCCCAAAGATACAGATGTAGTGAAAAGAAGGGCCATCTGTACCCCAATGTTTATAGCAGCAATGGCCACGGTTGCCAAACTATGGAAAGAACCAAGATGCCCTTCAACGGACAAATGGATAAGGAAGATGTGGTCCATATACACTATGGAATATGATGCCTCCATCAGAAATGACGAATACCCAACTTTTGTAGCAACATGGATGGGACTGGAAGAGATGATGCTGAGTGAAATAAGTCAAGCAGAGAGAGTCAATTATCATATGGTTTCACTTATTTGTGGAGCATAACAAATATTATGGAGGACAAGGGGTGTTAGGAGAAGGGAGTTGGGGTAAATTGGAAGGGGAGGTGAATCATGAGAGACTATAGACTCTGAAAAACAATCTGAGGGGTTTGAAGTGGCGGGGGTTGGGAGGTTGGGGAAGCCAGGTGGTGGGTATTATAGAAGGCATGGATTACATGGAGCACTGGGTGTGGTGAAAAAATAATGAATACTGTTTTTCTGAAAATAAATAAATTAATTTTAAAAAATTGGGGGGAAAAAGACTGAAGCTGTTTTTGAGGGTGACCCAGAGAAAACCTCTTCAAAGCCTGCAACATTCCCGTATCCTGCTTCCTAACCCAAAGTAGCCTCCCCACCCCGCCACTACTCCACTGCCTCCATGTCTGGAATATCCTCCACGTGGGCAGAGTGAGAATGGCAGATTTTTGTGTCCAAAAAGTAGAGCTTGCATATGGGTTTCAACTCCTTTTGGTTGAGTGACTTGGGTCAAGGTATTTATCTGTCTCATTCTCTTCCTTTGCAAAATGAACATTATGAAAAATAAACAAAATAATACACTTAGGAATGAACCTAAACATGTGTAAGGTGTCAGATGCTAAAAATTAGGAAACACTGATGAGTAAAGCTAAAACCTAAAAATAATGCAGAGGCATACTGTTCTCATGAGTTGGAAGAGTTGGCTTCTCCCATATGTCAGTTTCCCTGAATTTCTCTGTAGGTTCAATGTAATTCTTATCAAGCCAAGCAAGGATTTTTTTTTTAACAGATCAATAAGCTTATTCTAAAAATTTATATGGAAAACAAAATATCTAAAATAGCTAGGAAAATTCTGATAAAAACTTTTCAAAGTTTCGAAACGTGAGAAGTCTCGCCAGTGTTGGGTGTTCTGTGGCTCTGCTAAGCAAGATGGAGTGTGCAAAGAGCAATGGATCAAAATAGAAAACCCAGAAACATGGGTTTCTGTTTGGAGCTGTTACGGGCAGGAACCATGCCCAGCTGATTTTTACAGGGGTGCAAAAGCAAGTGCTTAGAGGAAGGACCATTTCCTCAACAAATGTTACTGAAGGAATTGGGTGTAAATTAAAAAAATAATAATAATTGAAAAAATGAAATAGTGAAGTAAAAAAGAACTTTGACATAAACTTCACACCCTGTACAACATAATTAAAAATGGATCATGGATTGACATGTAAAGTATAAAACCGTACAACTTTTAGAAGGAAATAGAAGAGAATCTTTGGACCCAAGATTAGGGAAGAATTCTTAGCCACATTACTAACAGTATGATCCATAAAGAAATGTGTGATGAACTGAACTTCATCAAAACTTAAAACAAAACAACTTTGCTATTCAAATGACCCTGATAATGAGGGGGTGAAGTGAGAAGTTATGGGCTTGAAGAAAACGCTTGCAAACCACACATCTGACCAATAACTTGTATTCCGAATTTGTTAAGAAATTGCAAAACTCAGCAGTAAAAAACAGTAATGATAAACAAGTTAGAAAGTTGGCAGCAGATATGAACAGCCATTCCACTAATGAGGAGCCATGGATGGCAAATCTGTGCATGAAGAGATGTTCAACATCATTAACTCTTAAGGAAATGCACATTCAAATCCCAGTGAGCTTCTGCACACCAACCTGAGGGCTGACACGTCCAGTGCTGGTGAGGAAACAGAGACTATGGGTCACTCACAAATGGAAAATGGTAGAGCCATGCTGGAAAACAGCCTGGAGAACTTTTGTAAACCTAAATATAGCTCGTGGGTGGTTCACACAGAAATCTGTTCATGAGGCTTCACAGCAGCTTTATTCATGACAGCCCCAAACTGGAAAACACCCAGGTGTCTCTCAGTTAATGAATGGTTGGTTCAACAAAATGTGTATAGCAGCACCTTGGGATTCCACTCAGAAATAAAAAGGCACAAACCACTGATAAACGTAACAACCTGGATGGATATCCAGGGGGTTATGCTGAGGGACAAAGTCAACTCAACAGTTTACGTCTTGTGTGGTCCTGATTTTAGAACATTGTTGAGATGACAAAACACTGCAGGTTAGGAACGCGTCAGTCTTTGCTACGGAACAGGGATGGAACCATCAAAGGGTAGCCTTGAAGGGATGAAACAGTTCTGGGTAATGACAGTGTTGGTTCTTACACACTGAGTCAAGTTGCATAAAACCGCACACACACACACACACACACACACACACACACACACACGAGTGCATACAAAAACTGGCCCATAGTCCAGATAACTACATTGTACTAATGTGGAGTTCTTGGTTCTGATACTGTATTACATCTATATAAGATGCCAGCATTAGTGAAAAGAGAGTGAAGGGTTCCATGGGATCCACAGAGTATTTCTGAGACTTCCTGTGGGCTTATGATTTATTTTGAAATAAGATAAAGAAACAAAGACAGCAAAGAGCATTAAGGAGAAATTTAAGAATTTCCTATTATAATACATTACACTAAAAATATCTATTTCAGCTTCTTCTTTTTTTTTCCCCCACAAAAGCACTGGATGCATAATGGGGAAAGTAAGAAGCAAGTGTGAGAATTCAGTCTTCTAAAGAAGGAGATATCTGGAGTCCTCTAATACACGTGCAAGAGGTCTTCCAATGGCATTGAAATTAGTTGAGCATTAGAGGGGCCCTGGAAAAGTGCACTATTGTAGTGGCCTCATCACATCTGGGCACAAGGTGGTGCCTAAAGTAGGAGGCCTGTTCTGAGGAGCAAATCCAGGGTCTGTTAGTTTGGAATGACTCAGGACAGAGCAGGGCCTGAGTGTGGGCAGCAGCCATGCTCTGGTTAATCTTTATCACTTGAAGAGAGGGAGAAGCCAACCACTGGGAGTCACACCAGGTGATGCTCAGAACATCTCATGGCATAAGGGATGCCTTCTTGCATCTGCAGACCTGCTCTTACATGAACATTCACCTTGTCAACAGATGGCCTATCAAGAGTTCACTTCATTCTAAGATTTAAAAAAAATGAAAATAAGAAATTAATTTTCTAAATACTGTGAAAAGAAAATAGACACACACACACACACACACACACACACACACACACACACTAACAAAGGATGGAGAAGAGAATTTTTTTTTTTTTGCCAAAAGATGTAAAAAATTTATTTATGATTTCCCCAAGAAACAAAATGTCTTAAAAATATCTGGTTTCTGTGAAATAAAAATTCAAATCCCTGATGCAAGAGCTCAAGAAAGAAATTATGAGGGAAGGTATAGACTGAGGACTTGAAGTCAAGGAACAAAATGCAAGCGATAAATGAGAGAACTTCAAAAAGGAAGCATGCCTTGGAGATATCTCAGAGGAAGATGGAAGCTGGTAGATTTAAGTCATGGAAACAGGATTTGAGAAATACATACAAAAAATTGAATGAAGATTTAAAAAAAAAATTGAATGAAGATTTTTAAAAGGCTAGAGAGAAAATGATGCATAGGAAAGACAAAGAAAAATCAACATGAGTGTAACTGATATTCTCAATGAAGAGAATCAGAAGGGAAACAGAAAGAAGCTTCCAAGGTACAACTAAGGAGCACTGTCTTAAGATTAAATGTGTGCTCATGGATTGGAAGAATGGTATGATCTTGACTCTTCAGAACTCAGAGCTCCTAGGGAAGATGGTAGGCTAGATAATCAAAAGAACCAAATTACCTATGCCACCTCTAGGGGGAGGCCAATCTGATTTCATGCTTCATCACCATAGTTTTCAGTTGAAGAAGACAGTGTAATGGTACTAAGTAATTCCACAGGAAAACATAAATTGTTTTGAGAATAACATATGGCTAAATGGTTACTCAAATACATGGAGAACAGATGCATAGTGTAACATTTGAGAACTCAGGGGTATAGTTTGCAAGGACCCTTTTAAATCAAGGACATAATGGAAAGCCAATTTCCTCCAGCCAATAAATAAATGGAAAATTTGAAGCAAAAATGTAATTTTATTTAAACATGGAACATAGAAAGAATACAATAGAAATTATAAATACAGCACACAAAGAGTTTTTATTAGATATGACAATAGAGAAATATGAGTAGACATAATAAAGGTGGAGAAATGTAGTGTGCAGAGAGAGTTCTGTTAATGTTAATTAAAAAGGTTCTGGTTATTTAATATTTGAATCAAATTAATTATGGATTAATTATAAATAAATTTAATATCAATCTTTCCAAAGGGTGCTTCTAAACTTAGCAAAAAATGTATATATGATTTAATAATATACGCATTTTCATCTTTTAAAGTAAACGTTCCCTAAAAAGGTTGTGCATATTTTTTCTCTCAGACACTAAGTGTATGAAAGAATTTGATACTAGCCGATGTGATTGTCACTGAAAGATTATGTGAGAACCTTTAAAAAGACTTGGACCTTAGGATACATTCTACTTCACATTTTACTGCCCTTCCCTACCACCATGCTGAGAAGTCTTGGCTTTGCTGTTATTTTTATGACTAATTCACATCTATTGGGGGCATATATCTTGTTGTCTGGAATGGAATTTGGGCTTAGCAGTAAGTGCTGGCATGAATCTCCCACAGGTATGAGGGAGGAGCAAATGTGGCCTCTATGCTATCTATTTGCCCACATAGGGCAAGCCAAATTCTCAGGTAATTATAAGGAGGATTCCAGACTCATTTGGCTAAGTGATGGAGAGTGTATGCTAGAGCTCAAACCCTTGACTCCAAGAGTAATGCTACTCCCACGTTTTGATATTGCAGAATACCTTGTTTTTCTATTGGTTTATTTCAGTGTCATCATATGTTGACTTTGCAAGACTCATTACTATCATCACTTTAATCATCACTATCGTCATCTCCTCTACGATCACCAGCATCACCATTACATGACAACCACCATCACCATCATAACCACCACCATCAACTCCACCAAAACCACCACCATCACAATGATCACTTCCACCATCACCACTACTTGCAATGCTGCCATCACCACCATCACAACTACCATCACCTGCACCTCCACTATCACCACCACCGTCATCATCATCAACTTCATCATCACCACCACCACCATCACTACCACCATTGTCACAGTAGTGTCATCACCACCATTGCCAACACCACCATGTCACTACCACTGCCATAGTCATCACTGACATCATCTGTCAGCACGTCTCAAAATCATGTCATCCAGTGTCTCGTCTCCACTAAAAAAATCCCACTTCAACATCTCCAACAACTCTCACCAAAAATGTATAATTCCCTCCAAATCTGCCTGTAAAAATATTCCTTCAGGAAGATAAGAAATGGAATGGCAAGGAGGAAAATCAGTCATGTGTGTATCATGTTGCCATGGTCATGTCAACTAAGAAGACACTCTGGCAAGTAGAGTTAAGCCTAAAAATGGAGAAAGTGAGACACACAGAATATTACTTCATTATTTGTCTATTGACACAAAAATTAGGGAGTAAAAGAATCCCCATATTTGAAACTGAGCTACTATCTCTTAAAAGCTGGTGCTTCTAGTGATTTCTCCCATTTAAAAATCATGTTTTATTTTGTTGACCATTTTTGCCCATAAACACTAGTGAAGGTCTTATTTAAAAAGTCACCTTTCATCACTTTTCTTTGCTTTGTTCATCGCTGACATGATTGCGTCTACATAATGTATCCTTGCCTGTCTTTCTAGTAAAGCAAGGCCTGACAAAAGGGGCTTAAGTTACTCATGTTGGTCTTACAAAGATGCATGTTAGACACCAGATCCAGTCTTCACTTCTGCTTTTGTGTTCTGTCTTCCAACGTTTGCTGTTAAACAACAGCAACAACTTTTTTTTTTTTTAAGATTTTATTTATTTATCAGAGAGAGAGAGGGGGAGAGAGCGAGCACAGGCAGACAGAATGGCAGGAAGAGGCAGAGGGAGAAGCAGACTCCCCGCTGAGCAAGGAGCCCGATGTGGGACTCGATCCCAGGACGCCGGGATCATGACCTGAGCCGAAGGCAGCTGCCTAACCAACAGAGCCATCCAGGCGTCCCAACAGCAACAACTTTTACCTCAAAAACTATTCTCACCTCAAAGCTTCCCCTTGGGGTACAGTCCAAGGAAAAAGAGGCAGACCCCCAGTCCAAGACACAAAATGATGAACAGCTGAGGGTCTGTCTGGAAAGGTGTCTGAAGCATCTCTATCAACCAATGATGCTTTCTGAAGTCACTTCTAGTTCCACAGTGAAGCCATATGAAATAGCTCCAGAACAAAATAACAAGCTAACATGGAATTATATCTGAAATAATTCACCGGAGAACATTTTTATTCAGTGCTTGGACACATTATCCATTGTTCCACAAGACCCACTGGTAGGACATAAAACGTGAGTTTCTTGGTCATCAGCGTGACCTTTCTCAGTACTCTGTTCTTTCCTAGTTAGTGAAAAAATTCTCCAGAGAGACTGGAAGTCTCCCATTCATAATTTTCACAGAAATATTGAAAATGAAAACATCCAGAACAGATTATTTGAGGAAAAGTGATAAACCAAACTATTCATTCTGTCATTCCATCTTCACCATAAGTGTTTTGTTATAAAACAAGAACCTTTAAACATTAATTGAGCAAACTTTAGGGCAACTTATCATAAATGTGACCTAAAACAGAAACTGACTCAAACCCAAAATTTTGTCGCAGAATATCTCTGGAGGTAGCATGCATTTCAGTAAGAGGGAAAGCTTTGCAAGAGACATAGGTGAGAGTTGGTGGTTAATGTCCAGATGAAGATTGATTGATTTTACTCTTTAATAGGATATAAAGATTTCAAGTGTAACATTCAAAAGAAACAATTCCACCAGATGATGGATATCTAATGTGGTCAATTCTCTATTTAATTTTCTTAAAAATGTTTCATTTTCAAAGATGTTCAAAAGTGTTCCTCAAGCAACTCAAGCAACCGATAATGATGGGTGGGGAACTAGAGAGGCAGGTAACATAGCTTTGTGAGTTTTGATGCACAGCCTATGGGATAATGTCACATTCCCTTTAATAAATCTATAAGATTTAGTATTTATATTTTATCTTGAGGTTTTATGCTTTAATCTGCCTCAAGACCCAGATGAGGTGCTTTAAATATTATCCCATGGATAAAAATCAAATAAGTAGTGATACTTTTTGTTCAGAAGGAGGCTGGCTTAGAATGATGGGCTGGATCCTGCCACTGAAAGAGAGTTGGGGTTGCACACAGGTGTGCAGTTTTGGGAAGAATGGCCCTCTACCATGTTCAGTAACAGGTTTACATGGTTTTAAGATGAGGAACAAATCATGGTGAAGGAGAACATGAAGACGAGGCTCAGGTCACAATGGCGATTTCATGGAGAGGGTGATAAACTCAAAGGCATGTCAGAAGTCCCTCATTTATCAGGTGTTATGTCATTTAAATTAAAGTCATAGCTAATTCATTAGGTGTCCTCTGAGTCCCCTGGTAGACTGTCCTGGTAAACCCACACAAGACTTCTGCCACAAGGTCATTAAAAAGATGCATGGGCCCCTGAGTTCTCTGCTAACTTTCCACGTCGAAGCCCAGTGACTTACAATTTTCATTCTGGTGGGTGGCGGGGATGTTTGTCAGTGATTATGAGTGGGCTTCCGGAGGTACTCAATTTACAGTATCTAGAGTGGGGTGGAAATGAATGAACATCTGTACGTTTGCTCAGATACTATGTCAGGCGATACGAAATTAGCTGTCATAACAAGTCCATAAAGCCTTAACACACTATTTGTCTTACTCAGTTTATAAAGTACATAAACTATGGAAAGCTGATCGAAGCTGGCTCTCTCTGGAGGACAGCTTGATCCAGCGGTAATGAGAATCTCCTACAGATTTGACCCTGCTGAGAATTTTCTTTCTCTTACGTGCTCTTCTTCTATTTGCATGTTTAACTGTAGATACCAACCCGTCAGGGCACTTTTTCTCTTGGCTCTTTTATCTTTTACTAAAATTTCATTAAAAAGTCAAAGGTTTAGAAGCATCCCTCTTTTTCTTTACACCTCAAACCTGGTAATAATAACTTGTAGTTCAGTTTCAGGAATGTTTTAGTGGGAGAATGTGAGAATAAGTAGAACCTGGTTTTCCAAAGTAGTTTATAAAGAAAGAAAGGCTGACAGATCAATAATTTAAAAGGTCACTTCTTTGATGGGACTTTAGAATTCACAAAACACTTGAAAACTACCCCAATCTTCTTCAAGTCGTATGCCTCCCATGCTTGGGTTACTTAATATTAGATACTTAATATTAGAATAAGCTCCTGCTGATTTCTGTTGATTCCAGAATTTCCAGACAGACCTCATGGATATAGGTTTTTAATGATGAGAATTAAAAACCTAAGACTTTGGGTTTGATATGGAAAGCTTTATATCAGCATTTTCAAAGTAAGATATGAACATCCCTGGGACCCAATAATCCACCAGGATGCTAGAAGAAACTACTAGAACTTCTATCCACATTTATTTTCATCAGGAAGATGGATACAATTTAAGCCTTACTGATATTTATTACGTGGACTGATACTTGAGTCCATCCTTCATTAAGGTTAGATGATGAGTGTGATCAGCTACTTTAGTTCTCAGTTTCTGGTGTGGGACAGAAGGCAACTCAGGTATGCCCACTTAGGAGAAAAATGATTTTCAGTAGTTCTACAAAAATTGAAATTAAAGATACTTCTTATAGAGTATTTATGGGAAAACCACACACACATAAATGTCCTTTGTGTACCACATTACTACAAAATGATGACCGAATTGTACTGTCAGGAAAATGACCCAAAAAGGACTAGATTATCAAATAGATTATTTGAAATATGGTTATTAAGGCCAGTACTTTTGTAAAGATTTTATTTATTCATTTGAGTCAGAGAGATGCAGAGAGACAGAGAGCAAGAGCAAGGTGAGGTGTGGAGGGAGAGGGAGGAGCAGACTCCCTGCTGAGCAGGGTGTTCCACAGAAAGACAATTGTTAACCTTTGCTAATAGTTTCTGAATGTGAGGACCCTGCTGATGTGGATGCTAGCCAGATATTTTTAAGTACGCTCAATGCCTCCTTTTAAAACAAAATTTTAGTGAGCAAGTCTGTGGCTAATTTTAAGAAGTTTTTCCAGTGAAGATATAAAAATGCTGAAACAAGAGATATCATGTTAGTCTTCATTATTGTATAATTTTTTTACAATAAATAACATAAATGAATCACCTTCTGAAACTTAAACAACCAAACAATTCACTTCAATTCAATTATCATATGGTTTCACTTATTTGTGGAGCATAACAAATAGCGTGGAGGACAAGGGGAGATGGAGAGGAGAAGGGAGTTGGGGGAAATTGGAAGGGGAGGTGAACCATGAAAGACTATGGACTCTGAAAAACAATCTGAGGGTTTTGAAGGGGTGGGGGTTGGGAGGTCGGGGTACCAGGTGGTGGGTATTACAGAGGGCACGGATTGCATGGAGCACTGGGTGTGGGGCAAAAATAATGAATACTGTTATGCTGAAAATAAATAAAAAAATAAATTAAAAAATATATCAAATCTGTTTGAAAATGACTTGGGGCAATTGGGGACCTTTTGGTAATATTTAATTTTATAAGGATTTCTATTTCTTGGCACTAATAACAATGAGGCAGGGAAATAAGAAAAATTACTCACCAAATTCAGCAAAACCCAGAATAATTAGTAAGTGGGATTGAACAAATTTGTTTTTGTTTTCTTTTAGCAAACATAGCCATAAGTATGCCTTTTTTCATGTGAACACACTCAGCTCTCAAAGCAACATTTACCAACAACAAGGAGACCTTGCAGTCAAAGAAGATGTGGTATATATACACAATGGAATACTATGCAGCCATCAAAAGAAATGAAATCTTGCCATTTGTGACAATGTGGATGGAACTAGAGTGTATCATGCTTAGCGAAATAAGTCAAGTGGAGAAAGACAACTATCATATGATCTCCCTGATATGAGGAAGTGGTGATGCAACATGGGGGCTTAAGGGGGTAGGAGAAGAATCAATGAAACAAGATGGGATTGGGAGGGAGACAAACCATAAGTGACTCTTAATCTCACAAAACAAACTGAGGTTGCTCGAGGGAGGGGGGTTGGGAGAGGAGGGTGGGATTATGGACATTGGGGAGGGTATGTGCTTTGGTGAGTGCTGTGAAGTGTGTAAACCTGGCGATTCACAGACCAGAACCCCTGGGGATAAAAATATATTATATGTTTATAAAAATTAAAAATTAAAAAAAAAAGATTGTATGCTAACATAAAAAAAAAAAAAAAATCCAAACAAAGTGATCCTGGAAACCAACTTCCAAGTTACTTCAGAGCAAGATGCCATGTCGAGTTAAAACCAGAAACAAACAAACAAGCAAACAAAAAAACTAAGTGCCATTGCTCATCTGAAAATGAGCCCAGCATGTAGTATATGTTGTAGTGAGAACAGAATTATTTCTGCTGCTGACAAAACAAACAAACAAACAAACAAAAACAAAAAACAAAAACAAATAAACAAAAAAACAAGCAAATGAGTCACTTGTTTCATTTTTATGAAATGAATGTAGTGCAAATGTTTTTACAATACTGCATGTTTATGTCAGAGACCTGTTTTTATGTATAAGGAAGATCTAGATCATCAGTGTGAATTTTATTAATTCCTCTAGGTAAGAATCTAGTTAAATCCTATCTTCTTACAAGTTCAATGTACAAAGATGGGTCTGTACAGTCAGAGTGCATTTGTACAGATGCTCAAATGTCATATTTTTCTTCTCAGCCAAAATAGTCATTAGATGGAGATGACTGGTTTAAGTGATTCGGTGTTTGAACTTTCATTTTGTGATTCTAAATATACACACCATCAAATAATGGTTTTCCTTCTTACAGAACGTGGGACGTTTACTCATGTCCTCTGCGTGGCTGAGGAGTCTCTCTCCTTCCCCTGACTTTCCTCATTATTACTCCACAGTGTGTTCCTAGGAAATACCATTTTATCGAAAACCGATTATAAAAACAATTATTTTAAAGTAAAGAAGGTAGTTCTATGAAAAAGAGTTTGAAAGAGTTGAGTTTCAGTGTAACTAACAGATCGCTATCTTTATGGGATGTGGGTGCTAGTATGTTGTCCTCCTCTTAGGACCTTGGTTTCCTCTGCTGGAAACTGGACCTGGTCGAACGTAAGGGAAATAATACATGTAAAGTGTCTAGCACAGTGCTTGACGCCTAGCGCAGGTGCAATACACACCAACTTGTATTACATTTATCATTCCAAATGACATGGGAGATAGTCTTCTGTGTAATGTGTCATTAAACTTGCTAATTAATTAAGGAGAAGTGTGTGTGTGTGTGTGTGTGTGTGTGTGTGCAACAAACATGCATACACGTATGATCGTTCTCTGTGTGTGCCTACCTGCACACATGGGCATTGCGGAAAGTGTCTTTCTTGAATTTTCGCAGCAAACAACTGAGAGTGGGTTAATATGTCCATTTTATGTTTGGGTAAAGTGAGGTGCAGAGAGGAGTAACTCAGGCAACGCAGGCAAGGCCACGGTCTCGGGAGGAGGAGCCCGGGAGGTAAACCCAGCTCTGTGGCCTGGAGCGGCTCTAAGCACTGACTCATCAGCTTGTAGCATCCAGACAAGGTGGGGCACAGGAGCCGATCTGGAGCCAGTGAGCCTGCTCTCACGCTCCTGGACATACCTTAAAAGCTAAAGAGGAAAGTGTCTGTCTTCATTGTTTTCTGAAATACTGCTCCCTCCTTGGAAACCGACAGACATGCTGGAGATGGCCGGGTCTGCGCCTAATGCTTCAGGTTGTCCTTCCAAGCTTGATTTACTCGTGCTATGCAGATTCTCATAGGGAAGGAGCAGTAAATCGACGAGTAAACGCCCAGCAATCACCAAGTAATCAATGCATCTCTGAGGGACAGGCGACTGTTTTCCCTCGGATTCTTCCTTGGCGTTGGTGTTGTCTTAGTGGGGCTGAGTTTCTTAATCGCCTTCTCATGTAAATGTAGAAAAAATCAAAATAAAGCCTGAAGATGCAGTTAGAGCAACCTGAAGCTGACTGCATGGTTCATCCGTTTGACGTTTTGAGAGATTTCTTCTAGGTCTTTTTTCTACCCATATTTTTATATATCTTTTAAATTTTTTAAAAGATTTTATTTATTTATTTGACAGAGTTCACAAGTAGGCAGAGAGGCAGGTGGATTGGGGGTAGGGGTGGGGAAGCAGGCTCTCTGCTGAGCAGAGAGCCTGACTCGGGGCTCAATCCAGGACCCTGAGATCATGATCTGAGCTGAAGGCAGAGGCTTTAACCCACTGAGCCACCCAGGTGCCTCTATATTTTTATATATCTTGAGATCATATTACATGTGATTTTCTTCCATTATTTTTAAGAATTATTAAAGAAAGATTTTATTTATTTGTTTGAGAGAGAGAGAGCCTGTGTGCGCATGAGTTGGGGGAGGGGCAGAGGGAGAAGCCCACTCCTGCTGAGCAGAAAGCCCTATATGATGCCGGGAGTGAGCAAGACCCCAAGATCATGATTTGAGCCAAAGGCAAACGCTTAATCAATGGACCCACCCAGATGTCCCTTCCATTAATTTTACTTAAAATTGTAACATGATGCTCTTTCATTTTATTGCTGGTTTTAGTCACGGGGGTCCAACCTAAAAGCCTGTCTCTAAATGTCCACCCTGAGAGCATACGCTCTGCCTGACTAAAATAAGGCTTCAATAAACATTATTGTGCCTACCACTGTGCTTAGTTGGTATATTTCTGACTATTTCTGATTACTTATATATTTTTTAAAGATTTCCTTTATTTATTTGAGAAAGTGAGAGAGAGCATGAGAGGGGAGAAGGTCAGAGAGAGAAGCAGACTCCCCATGGCGCTGAGAGCCCGATGTGGGACTCGATCCAGGGACTCTGGGATCACGACCTGAGCTGAAGGCAGTCGCTTAACCAACTGAGCTACCCAGGCGCCCTCTGATCACGCCTGAGAGCAATAAACAGAAGAAAAGAAGGCTGACAACAGCCTCAAAAGACCTGAGCCAGCTAGAATGCGTTTAATGCACCTCAGTGAATTACTTTTTACAGGAATGCTGTCTCCTTCCCCTGATCCTGCTCTCCTTTTAAATCTTTCTTAACTTTGATAGGAATTCAGATACTTCGTCACTGATTTGGTTCCACTTGATTTGCGATCAGAGGCTAACACATCTAGGGCTGGCCAGCATTGAGAGGCTTTGGTCTTAAAGCAAACGTTTGAGTAAACCATTAAAAACAGACCCAGGTCTCATCTTCCACCGCCCGCATGTGCCGCACGTGCGAATTCCGGGGCCTCTCACCCTGGCTTGTTTACAGATGTACAAGATGTACTGATGGTACAAAATGGGCCACAGCCAACCACCTTCCACCTGACCTCCAGAAGGGAGCTTTCGCCAAGTCAGGTCCTGCTCAACTGAAATTTCTGTCCCCCAGGAAGGAGTTTTAATTTTACTAATTTTCTCCCTTGTTTTCTGTTATCAATTTTGTTGACTCTTACATTTATCATTATTTTCTCATTATTTGAGCTTGTTTGGGATTTAACTTGTTCTTCTTTTTTCTACTTTCTAAAATAAATGTGTACATAATTGATTGGGAATACTTACTGTTTTTGAAGAAAGAATTTGAACACTATAAATTTTCCTCTTAATACTGCTTTAGCTGTGTGCCACACATTTTGATATGTGAGTACTATTTTTTTTAATGCTGTCATTCAATCAAAAATATTTCCTAATTTCTCTTGTGTTTGATCCTTTGATCAGTGAGATGGAAAGAAGTGTGGCTTATTTAATTTCCAAGTTTTGGGAGATTTTACATGCATCATTCTGCAACTTACTCCAAATTTAATTCCATTATGATCCAAGTTACTTTGATTTCAAGTCTTCAGCTTTTTGGGATTTACCTTATCAACTGGAACACAGTCTAAAATTTCACAGCTTTTTGAGCAGACTGTGTTTTTTGCTATTGTGTTGGAACATCCTTAGTTTCCTGTAAATACCAGCTGGATCAAGTTGTGTTTAATGTGTCTTCTGTATCCTAATAACTTCCTGTCTACTTGAGGTCTGCATTAGTAAGGCAGAATACTGACGTCTGCAACTATAATTATAGAGTTTTCTACTTTCAGGTCTATCCATTTTTCTTTTATCATTTTGAAGCTCTGATACTCCTATATGTTTAGGATTGTTCTGCTGTCTTTATCAATATACTCTCCTATAATTATAAAATGCCTTCTTTTATTCTTAACAATAATCCTTATTTCGAAATATACTTTGTTTGATACAAGAGGCACTCTGGCTGTCTTTTCTTAGTGTTTGTGGATTGTAGATTATCTCATCTCCTTTTAGCTATCTTTTTTTTTTTTCCTTTTATTTAAAGTGGGTTCCTTTTTACACCCACCTCTGACTTCTATTTGTCATTTAGATCATTTACATTTAATGTGCTTATAATTAATTCTATTTAACTGGGTGATGGACATTAAGGAGGGTGCGTAATGTAATGAACCCTGGAGATTGTGTAAGACTGATGAATCACTGAACTTTACCTCTAAAACCAATAATATTATATGTTAATTAATTTAATTTAAATATAAATTTAAAAAAGAAAAAACACTATAGTTTTATTTAAATACAAAATTTTATTTATTTATTTATTTATTTATTTTTGCAATTTGTTTTTTATCAGTCCTTTTCTTTTCTTTTCCTTTCTTTCTACACTTTTGTTGGAATAATTAAGTGATCTTGCTTTAATGTCTACTCTCCACTTATTAGTTACACCTCCAATGGGCTGCTGTCCCTAATTTCCTTACTTCTGGGTCATTCTACTTGCATCATTCCCCTATCCACCCAGCCTATCCCCAGCCATAGCTTTTTTCATCCTTATATTCCCAGGGGCCCTGTTTGTAATCTCTCAAAGAAGAGGGTTCATGCTCACCCCTAAGAGGAGGAGGTGGGCTTCCTCAGGTGTGCTCTCAGCCTCTCTGGGTAAGTAGACTCTGTCAGGTTCTAATAACACTATCCAACACATGATTTAGTTAGAAAAAGGACCTGGAATGAAAAAAGGATTAAGCCTAAAGAGAGATCATTTCTGTGAATTAAATTTTCATTGATCATTTACTTTGTATTTTGAAAAATTGGGGCCAAACCTGGAAATCATTCTGAGGTAAGGATCTTCAATTTCAGTTCAATATAAATGACAGCTACACTTGTGGAGAGCATAACTGGGCATGTAAAGTTGTCCAGTCACTGTGTTGTGCTATAACTCATGTAGCATTTTGTGTCAATTATACTTAAATAAAAAATATAAATGTATTAACAAAATTTCAATTCAACTTAATTTTCTTTGGTCTTGATAATTCTACATTTACTAGATGTAACCTCAAATTCATATTGGTTTAATGATATTAAGTTTGTGATTATTGTTTGTTGGTTGGCTGTTTTTTGTTTTGCTTTTTAAATGAAAACATCTGTTTTGGCCACCAGAATCACGTTTTGTTCCTTTTGCAAAGATGGGCTGGACTTTTGTCCAGCTGTGGGTCAGGATGACATTCTGCCAATCTCTCAAGTATTAGCTCACAGTCTTGTGTTTGAGATACGCGGGAGTCTGGCCAACACGGACAAACACAGAAGTATTTAATGTTCTTTAAAAATTAGAATTTCTCTTTAAGGGTATTCTGATGAAGGTTGAATTTTTATTCCTTCAATTTACTGGTATGTATAATACTTTAATTTTCCTCGACAATGTTTCTGGCCATAAAGATATATTAGAAGCCCATGTTTCTGGATCCTGGTTCCAGAATGATAAGGTGAAGGACATCCAAATGTTATTTATGTTTCACATGGAAATGATTCTTTTTTACCCTTCCAACCCAAAAAGGAAACTAATCAAATAAGTAAATAACAAAATAAGTGTATCTCGAACTTCACATTGTTCCTAATGACCTCAGATGATATGGACAAACTGTCAAAAATGCGATTTGCATCATTTTTTAAAAGATTTTTATTTAAAAGATTTTTCTAAAGATTTTATCTTTAGATATCTTTAGACTTAGATTTTATCTAAAAGATTTAAAAGATTCTTTATTTTAGAGAAAGAGAGTATCTGAGCAAGAGGGGGTCTAGGAGCAGAGGAAGAGGGAGAGACAGAGAAGCTGGAGCAGACTCCCCACTGAGTGCTGAGTCCCACGTGGGTTTGCTCTCCAACTCTGAGATCATGACCTGAGTCCAAACCAAGAGTGGAATGCTTAACTGACTTGAGCCACCTAGGTGCCCCTGCATCATGTTTTAAAACAATAAATATTGTACGTGTCTTGGCTTGGCCTGCTCTAGAAAAATACCCTAAACCAAATGTCTTGAGTAGAAGTTTGTTTTCTCACAGGACTGGGGCCTGGAAAGAGAAGACCAAGGGGCTGAGTGACTTGGGCTTGGTGAAGACTTTCTTCCTGGCTTGTAGATGGGTGCCTTCTTGCTCTGTCCTTATTTTGGGATCTCTTGTTTGTGCTTATGTGGAGAGAGATAATTTGATGTCCTCTTTTTATAAGGACACTAATCCAATTACAGAGCCCCAAGCCTCATTACCTCATGTAGGCCTAATTACTTCCCAAAGGGCCATTTCCCAGTATGATTGCTTTGGGGATTGGGAGTTTAATATCCTTCCCATAATAATATGTAAGCATCATTCATTCTTTGAAACTTGCAAGGGTGGGTTTCAAATTAAAATAAGGTATGAAAAGTTATTCCTTATGCAAGGTATGAAAAGTTTTTCCTCATTTTCATTGGTATGTCATTGTTTCAGAAACAGAAAATGATTGCTTCTAGAACCAAAACTGAACTAAAAAAATCTGCAAGAAATGTAACTGAAATTCCATGAGGGAAAACTTGCAGTTTAAAAAACACTGTTTCTCTCTCTCTCTCTCTCTCTCTCAAATAAATAGATAAAATCTTCTAAAAACATTTAAAAAGACACTGCTACTATTACAAATAAAAACAGAAAAATCTCCAGCATCAGCATGGAGGGCAGGCAGGAGGCTATTAAGTCAACCCGGTTAAAAGTCATAAAATCCTGTTAGCTGGGTGATTGGCCAATGGTGCTTCTTCATGAGACCTGGAGAAGCAGAGTGATTCCTGGGGTGGGTGGGGGGGGGTCGGAGAACCTCAGAGCACCCACCGTCTACCTGCTCTCTCTCACTGCCTCTTTCCTTGGGCCAGTTTGTGCCCGATTCTGAGCATCATGAAAAGGAAGCTGTTGAGTCTTCTGAGTGCACCTAGCTCTATTCATGGGGAGAATGGCTTCTCCCATTAGCCAGGCTCTGCTCAGAGCCTGAGGGCTGGGTTCCTTAGAGGGAGGCTGTTGTTTTAACTAAACGGACCAGCAATCAAGGAGGAGGGACAGGTCTGTGCAGAGGAGCGTCTGCTGTACTGACCTCACTGCCTGGCACAACAAGAACCCCACTTTCTCCAGCATGGGCATTGCGCCATTGTTCCCATGCTCCAGCATCCCCTCTGCGGCGGTGATGCCCCAAGAATAAATGGGAGCTCCATCCTGTTTGAGACCCTGGAAATGAACCATGTGGCGAAAAGCGGTTGACAAGCAGAAACTTTCAGACGTTTTTCTGTCTGGTACTATCACTGGAAACATTTCTTACCTCTCACTAATTCATCAAAGCTTCCCACGAGGCATCTTAGGGCTCACAGGTCTGGGCCAGAGCTGTTTCCTTTCTTTGCACTGGGAGAGATTAACTTTTCTCATATCTCTGCTCTCCGAGGGCCGTGGGATCTTGATCATTTTGTTAGGACACCGAGATCCCCCTAAAAGCCCTTTCTCCCATGGGACTGAGATCCAGGGCAAGGGGCTCCTAAGCACCCCATCTGGCAGTCACGTGGCCAGATGAGGGAGGGACGCCGTTGCCTAAGACTCAGGCTTGGGCCTGGCCCGGAGACGCCGGCTGGCTTCGCCATTCCCAAATCAGAGACTGAGAGGAGAGCAGTGTGGTGGCGAGGAGACCGGACCCAAGCATGAAACAAAGACACACGAATCCACTAGACGGTCCCCTCTCATCTAGCCCCCACTGACCTTCTTTGGCTGGGGGGCCTTTCCCTCATGGGCGAGTCCTCTTTGTTGGCCACGTGGTGGCGTCGTAGTGGCCGGGGCTGGCATTCCGGTAAAAGAATGAGGAAAACTGTAAAACAGTTACTTCACCAACCCCGGGCACACCGTAGTTCCACAACGTGGCCAACAACACGGAAAGCACTGCTGTCCCAACACTGAGCTAGGTTTTCTGAATCCCGTGCTAAGCACTGTGCCGCCAGAACAGAGCACCCCTGGAGTTTTAAAGGACTCTTAATCACTAACCCAGCAAATATATGCGTGCAGGTCTGGATAGCGTTTCATGTCTTCAGAAAATGATTCATGCAAAATATCTCAAATGACAAGAAATCGCTGAAGGCCGACGCCCTAATTTTAGATGTACTGATGGGAGATATCACTTAAAGTAAAACGCTAAGTTTCTGATGTCATGGGCACCGATCATGGTGCTATTTACAGTTAAATAAGGGGGACTAAGCACAGATGATAACATGCCAAGCGGTAATTTCGTCTGATGAAACCGTGATTATAAATTGGCCATCAGTACCCTTCCTCTCACTTCACGTTCATTTACGGTGACAGATCAGTGCCTTTCCCCCAATGCAAAGTGGCCAGTAATGTTATGTGAGACAATCTCTAGCAGGGAAAGGAGGGGAGGGAAAAAAAAAAAAAAAAGAAAGAAAAAAACCTGATAAGTCGGGGCATTAAAGTTACGGGCCGAGCAGATCTACACCAACCACTTAAGCACACTCATTATTATGGCTACTGCTCCCCCAGGCCACTGGAGACTTGATAATTTAGTCAGCATTATGCAGTTTGAAGTGTTTCATGTTCTGCATGGGAGCCGGCTGCAATTCAAGTATCAGTAGCCATGAAAAATATGCACATACGTTTAGTAGGAAAATCTCCAAGGGGACAACAGAGGAGATGGGCATATGTCGTCGCTGTGTGATGGCGAGTTTCTGTGAATTAATCATCTGGACATAGTTTATCACCATTTTTCATTTTGCCAGAAACATCCCCCCTTCATTTGTTGGAGAAGCTTTATTATACATGCGCATCCTGGAAAGATAATAGGACCACGACCTCTGATGCTTCAGTGCAACAGGGTTTTGTGGGCTCTGTCTGGCACCCACGGCTTCCCCACCGACGGAGCTCTCTGATAGAAAGCGTGATTGCTTACTTCATCTAGTTTAGGGCCCTGGCTCTCTTTCGAGCTGCTACTTTATTACATCAATTACCGCAAACCATCGCCTTGTATAATTTATGGGGAAGAATCCAATTGCATTCAAGTCGTCTTTTAAATGTAAGACATCCTTTGTTCACTTGCTTCCAAATATTAAAATTTTTATCACATGTCCTAGGAACCAGCAGTGTTTCATTTTCCGTGTGGATTTAAACATCTGGCTAGACATGTCACCTGTGCAATTTGTTTGTTTAATTCGAGGGTTGGAATGGGGGTTGTTTTGCCTCCCAGATAAGATATTTCTGAGTGAAATACCTAATCTTTAAAGTGCAGTTAACATAAATGGCAATTTTTAGAAATGAATCCCTAATGCCTTTAAAGCTGGGGGTGAACGTGCCTGTCAGAATTCTGGCCCGCAGTTACGCCATTTGGTTGTTGTTTTGCTTTAGAAGTCCCGAAATGTGCTGCTATGGTTAGCAGTGTAAGTGTAAACCACAGCAATTGCTTTTGACACTTAAAAAGGATTTTATTGACAGTTGGAAACACGTTGGGGATTTGAAAAGAGTACTTTTCCATCTGTAATACTTGGTGTGATCAAAGATCACTCAGCAGCCCCAGATTAGTGGAAATGAGGCTGCCGTGAGTGTTTGCCACTCCACACGGGATGAGGGCTTGGGTTTTGATTCACACTAATCCCCATCACGATCTAAGTGGAATTTACGGTAACGTGGATATACTACTCAGGGCTCCTGCCAACGTAATTTTAAAGAGCCCTAAAGTAGATAATAATATAGCCAGATTTAAATTCCCTTTTAAAGTTAAATCTTACTTTCCCACTCTCCATTCATACACTGGTTTAATGTTTCTAACATATTATATTTAACTCTCTGCATTTTCTATATGCATTTACCAGATAGGCGGTGGTACTTTAGCTCATAGGGACCAGTCGGCCTTGATTCTCAGGGAGCCGTGGCTCGCAAGGTGAAGTAGGGGGTCATCTGGCTGCAGAACAACTGAACAAAGGTAGATATATATATGTACACACACACACACACACACGCACACACACATTTATTTATAAAATGGCGACGGAGTTCCCTCTACCTGCTCTAAGACCCTGGCGTATCGAAGCTGCGGTTTTTACTTCTATTAAGGGAGGAAAATAATCACAACTTGCTCACAGCATTTAAGCAAGAATCAAATAGTGCACTATAGGCCAAATCACAAAGCCAATGCCCTCGTTACCGTGGGTCAAGTAGAACCCACAGAGACATGGAACAAGATGGGCATGAGATACTGTGACCACCCAGAAGTCAGGGGAAAGGGACTTTTTTTTTTTTTTTTTTTAATAGCAGAAAAAGAGACACATGAGCCATGAGATAGAACCAACTGCCTGGTCTGAGGAGTCCCTGGCCCTGTCTAGGGAATTCGCAAGAGAGGGGCATTTTGAGGAAGTTGGGAAGGAAACAAATAGTATAACACCACCCTCCAAACCCTAACTTCAGATTGAAACCTTCGTACCAACTATACCTACAAACTCTGGTCCCAACAACATCCTATGTCCTACCACCAAGATAACATCATCAAACATCAGCATTATTCAAGACCATATATGTGTCTTTTTTATCTTCAAGAAATATATCCATGTATATATACATGGATTTGTTTCATATATATATATATATATATATAAACATTTATTTTGGTATATATATATATTTATTATATACATATATATGAAGATTATCTATCTGTATTTATGTTGTTAGCTTTGTTAGAAAGAATAATTCCTTAAAATGTTTCTGAAAACCTACGAGGAAAAAGAGTAGGAAAAAAAAAGTGATTTGAAAACAAACAAAACCAGAAATGGAGTCATGATCGTACATGGTTTCCTACTGTACTTCTTCCAAGCAGACTTGCTCAGGAGAGCTGAGGTATCCAGGGGAATATAGCAAGGCCCTCCCAATTCCTCAGTCTAACATGTGATCCCCTTGTTCAATAAGGCAGGTGCCCACAAGACTACCAGCTATAGCAGAGATTTGGGAAATCCCAACAGAGTTCATGAGTCACTAGATCCTTGAGAATTTTAAGAACAGTGAGCAGTTGCCAGGTACGGATTTCAGAACAAGGGCCCCTGGGCACAGCTTGGCCTGCTAGGGATTTTTTGTTTTGTTTTGTTTTGTCTTGTTTTTGTTTGTTTGTTTTTGGTTTTGGTTTTTTTTTTGTTTGTTTTTTCCCGAGATGACATTCTGCAAAAGACATAGAAAGGTGCAAGACTCTTGGATGTGACCATCAATTCACATAAGATAAGATCCCTTGGCTGACCCTGGGACCCTAGCGACAGGCTTCGATGGTTGTATTATGTGTACAGTGATAGAGAGCCTGGTGATCTGGGCTCATGGCACACCACTTTGGGCACATTCCAGGTCACAATTTGGGGCTATTATAGGTGGAATCACTTATTTTGAAGGTAAGTTCAGGCTGACAGAGGGGGTAAATGGCATAAAAGTCTGTGTAAGCACTTGGCAGACTCTAATTCCTAAATGGCCAGTGGCCCTAGCTGCAGATCTCAGATGTCTCCAAGAACACATGGACAGTTACTGGGCCAAGGCATGATTTCCAGCTGGTCAGGGGACCCAGAGAATTTTTCACAGAAGAAGCCAT
Source organism: Mustela lutreola (assembly GCF_030435805.1). Classification (NCBI taxonomy): domain Eukaryota; kingdom Metazoa; phylum Chordata; class Mammalia; order Carnivora; family Mustelidae; genus Mustela; species Mustela lutreola. Next base: position 3,449,260 of record NC_081294.1, on the reverse strand, counting down.
TCTTTTTTTTTTTTTTTTTTTAAAGATTTTATTTATTTATTTGACAGAGATCACAAGCAGGCAGAGAGGCAGGCAGAGAGAGAGAAGGGGAAGCAGGCTCTCCACTGAGCAGAGAGCCCGATGAGGGGCTTGATCCCAGGGCAGTGAGACCATGACCTGAGCTGAAGGCAGAGGCTTAACCCACTGAGCCACCCAGGCGCCCCAGAGAAGCCACTCTTATTTCAAAGCAACATCACGGTTTCTGAGGTGATAGAAGATTGCTAGGAAGATGATGCCCCGTTGTTAGGGAAGTAGGGAATGGTTCATTTCTGGGGGTGCTGGTGCTCCATTTTAATACCACGATATGACCGGCATTGTCACAGTGTCAAAAATATTCTAGCATTTCCCACGACTAATGTCATATGTGACTATTGCTTTGAGATGTAAAGAGGAATTCCTCAGTATATTTTACTGTATTTGCCAAGTATATTTTGTGACAGTTTTCTATCATAAAGGAAATAGCTCAGGTTTCATAATCGTTTTACTACACCAATGCTAGACTTACACAAATCTGTTCTTGTGTGAGTTTTTAAAATTCAGTTTCTCCTTTCAAAAAAATACACAAGATGAGGGATCTCTGGAATGGCAATGAGAGAAACTCAGTGGAGCCTCTTATTAGGTGAAATACCCATTCAACCAGTGACAATTATGAAAACGAAAATTAAAGAAGGGAGGGGAGTGGAGAGATGGGTGACCCCAGTGATGGTTACTAAGGAGGGCAGGGATTACATGGAGCTCTGGATGTCACACACAAACGATGAATCATGGAACACTACATCCAAAACTAATGAGGTACTCAATGGTGACTAACATAATATAATTAAAAAAAATAAAAATATAAAGTATCTGAAAATTGTCCTGAGGATATACAGCAAATGGGGAGACATTTATTTAAGAAAATCTACTGTGGCCCAGTAAGAGCAATGAGAGTCTGTGGCATGCAAGTCACGGCCCCCTTCCAATATCCTTTCCCAGTTTGGTGTCATGAGAGATGTACACCAGCTGCTTGTGACCAAGAAACTGGGTCTGATTTCTCCCCTACATCTCTGGCTGGAGCTATAGTTTCATTCTGAAAAGGGAAGACCACTGTCCTGTCTCATTCTGTGCAGCATCATGATGCAGAAGCTGTATTTCAGGAAAGTGCTGGCAGCTGAATTGGAGAGCTTTCCCTCCAACCAGCCTCAACTTGTGGGACAGAAGCTCTAACTTGGATGTGGTATAACAAGCGTTCAGGAAATTGATAACCACAAGCCTGGGATTACCATTCGTATCCAGCGTTCAAGTTGTAGAGCAGGGTGCCTGCTTCAGAAGATATCCCATCCCCAAGGCCGTGATGCAGAGATTCTGTGCAGGGGGTGATGAAGCCATGAGAAAAGAGTAGTGTTTATGGTCTCCTCAAGTCAAACAACCATCTGGAACAGGTTGTGGGGAGTTTCATGCCTAAAGGTTTTGTTGAAAACAATGGAGATTTTGGTGCTGTGGTATTAAGACACCAGTAGCAACAATAGAAACAGTGGACTAGCTAGAAGTTCGACAGAGAGATCAAGAAAAGCGATGGCAAAAAAAAGCCCTCTGAGGGGCTAAGAAACTATCAAGAGGTCCTGCATTTTAGCAGTCTCAGATTAAATTGGTCTGATTTGTGGAGAAATTTATGTTGTGGAACATTGTTGAAAATAGCTAGCAGGTGTGTAGCAATTAGTGGAAGTTAGTGGTTTAGTGTGGTACCCATAAAGGCAAATGAGCCTGATGCTTAATGAGAAAATTACAGAAAGAGACACTCCAAAGACTTTGGCTAAAAAGTTACCCACAGTTATTCCTGGTGGTAAGAAAGACCCCACATTTGCTCAGGATGCACACTCTGAGGAGCAATTTCAGAGGCTGAAGACTGGGAGAAAGATAGTACTGAATTGGGTGGTGTTTTGTTGTTGTTGTTGCCTTGCTTTTGCTTTTTTGTTTGTTTGTTTGGTTGGTTTTCTTTTTATACCAGAGAAGTAAATAAGAAAGCAAACAACAGCAAGAGCAAAAAGTCACAGGGAAGAACCCTTCCCAGAGTTGCTATAAGAGATTATATCAGATGTCCAAAAGAAATAATAAGATATGCAAAGCTAGGTGAACATGTGATCTATAAACGAGGATAAGAAGAGAAGAGCAAACAGACACTGCCTTTGAGAGGGCTCTGATGTTGGACTTTGCAGACAAAGACTTCAATGAAACCATCATAAATATGTACAAAAAATTAAAGAAAAAAATTTAAATAACGTAAGACAGTCCTGTTGACATGTCTCATTAAATAGAGCCATACTAAACAAAACCACACTGAAATACCATTCACATTCACTCTCATGGATGTAGTGAGAAAGCAAGTACCATATGTTGGTGAGGGCATGGGGAAACATTAGTCCTCGTAATTTGATTGTAGCAACACAAAATAGTGAAGCCATTTATCAAAACATCAATCTGAGAGTTAACACATGACCCAGGAATTCTGCTTCTAAGTGTTTATTTCTGAGGGATGAGAACCTATGTATAAAACAAAACAAAACAAAACAAAACAAGACACCTGTACTCAAATGTCCATAGAAGCATTAATTATAGTGTTCAAAAAGTAGTAACAACCTGAGTGTCTATCAACAGGTGAGTGGATAAAAACAAGGGTATAGGGGTGCCTGGGTGGCTCAGTGGGTTAAAGCCTCTGCCTTCAGCTCAGGTCATGATCCCAGAGTCCTGGGATCAAGCCCCACATCGGGCTCTCTGCTCAACAGGGAGCCTGCTTCCTCCTCTCTCTCTGCCTGTCTCTGCCTCCTTGTGATCTCTGTCAAATAAATAAATAAAATCTTAAAAAAAAAATGGGACGGGGGGGATGGGAGGTTGGGGGAACCAGGTGGTGGGTATTAAAGAGGGCATAGATGGCATGGAGCACTGGGTGTGGTACAAAAACAAGGAATACTGTTATGCTGAAAATAAATAAAAAAAAACAAAGGTATGAACATTTCATCTAATTTTGGTATGCATGCTACAAAATGAAGTATATGAATGTATAATCAGGTGGATGAAGTCAGATTCTGGTGATGGTTACACAACTCTGTGACACACTAAAAAACACTGGACAGTACACTTTATGGGAATGATTTGTATGGTATAGGACTTGTATCTCAATGCAGCTATTTAAAAAAAAAGTCCTGGGGTTTTGTGAGATGTGGAGAGAATCAGGCCAGGGTACAGCGGGGGTGCCAAATTCCTGCCTGTGCCCCGTGACTGAGTGTTTTACTGATGTGGATTCTTGTCCACCCTGCATGGTTCAGTCCCTTCAACTTTTCATGGGTATTTTGCTCCTTATATATTCTAGTGGCTCTGGAGTCAATCTCCACTTAAACCTTTTGGGTATGAAATGTGTCAACATTGTTCCAGGCCACTTTCATTTCCCTGGCCATGGTGCTGAAGTGTGGCCTATTAACAAACTCGACAAAAGTTGATGCACCTGCTCCTGATTTTTCCCTTTGGGCTGTGAGTCATCTCAACATAGACATGGTGTCTGTCGACCAGCTGGTACTCTGTCCATTTATGTATAAGCTCTATGAGTCCAAGATGCTTCCTGTCCAGAGATAAGTTTGTCTCATTGACTGTCATACCTGGGGATTTTCTAGTGGCCATCTCTGTTGTTTTATGGTAGTGCTATTTGTCAACAGGTTTGATTGACACCTCCCTGTGCTGCAGGCTCCAGCCAACCATTGCTCTTCATATTGACCAAGCGTAATGCTCAATTCACTTGTGCATCTCATCTTTCATAGTTTCTGACTAGACACCTTGATGATGTAATCTGTGAATCAGTGTGTCTTGGTCCAGGGCAAGGGATCTGGGGTACAAAGTATTGAATTTCCAATACCCCATTTCTCTAGAAATCCAAGAAGCAATATCACTGGATATAGTAGGCAAAGTGTTGGGCAAACTGGGTGCCAAGATGTTGCCAAGCCCTGCAATGTAAAAGTGTTGTCTCTGTTATTCTCCTCAGTCTGGGAACATTGAGTATCAAATACTTCATCTGATTTAAAAAAATTTTCAGGTCAGTCCCATGATTTTTTTCTAGAGTTATGTTATTATCAGTGGTTATTTTTCTGTTTTTTAATTTAAATCCTAACACTGACTTAAACATGTTTTTCTTGATTCTATCAGGTGAAAAATTCCACTGCTCATTTTCTTATCAAAGTGACATCACTCACAGGCCCTAACGACCACCTGGTGTTTGTATCCATCACTCTTGTTATTATTATAATTTATATAAAAATTACACTATTATTACATAAGTAATTTATATAATCTTATAATTATTCATTTTATTTTATGAATAACTCCTTCAGCATATATCCCCGTAATCCTTTACTAAATCAGGTTTCCACCACACACATTCTTCAGAACTTTTATGAACTCACCATGGTGGCAGAGGCTTAAACAGATTTCCATGTCGCTGACAGAGTGGTAATAACCACTGATAAAATCCTGAAGAATGTTGATGTATTGAAATGTGTTTTGAGAACCACATTTTAGATTTTGAATATTATTGAAGATCTTTTCAGACTCTGGATTAACTATAAAATTGGTGACAGTATGACGGATGGGATGCCCTTATACGAGTTTCTTTATGGAGTTGTCAGACACCCCCTCCTCTCCATCCCTCTTGAATGAGTGTATCTCCCACTCTTATGCAAAGATTTGAGAGTGTGAGTAACTTCATGACCTCGTTAGGACCAAGTAGGAACTTCATATCAATCAATAGCTGTGAAAGTACAAATTTGTTTCTTGCTCCTTTAAGTACTAGCTCAGATGCTGTACAACTGCCTGCCTTTGTGATATCACTTTTGGCAGGTTTGGGGGAACATGAGCTATTTTTGAGGGGAGCCATCAATGTTTTCCACACTGAATGTTGAGTTCCTAGTTTCTGCTCACTCTACCTTTCCCCCTTAAGCTTGAATAGGGAAGTGAGGCCCTGTGACAACTGTCACGTGTCCCTATAGAATTAGAAATCTCCTCCAAGGAGTTCTGAATGTCTCTTAACTGTGGAAGCCTAGCAAGGCATAGAGAAAGAAAAAATAACAAGAAAAAGTGTTAGAAGCTACACATTTCCCACCATGCTGGCCTCCAACATGTGGTTGGAGGTTCCTCCAACATGACCAACATGGGCCTGTCTTGCTGCCTTTGCATTTAGTCTTGTTTGTACTTAGAATATTCTTTTTCACATAACTTTTCATGCACATTTCTGCTGAAATGCCACCTTCTTGGGTAAATTAATGTAATGACTTATTGGACTTAAACCATATGTTAAACCTACTATCCAATGTCTCTATTGCTCTTTGCTGAGGTTATGCAGAGAAAGGGGACCACCTGAGCTATAGTTACGTGTACTTAGATGGGTTAAGGGATTAATCTGACTTTTCTCCAGCAAGGATGTGTGGATGTTTTCCAGAGAAGGCCCCTGCTTGCTGGAGTATGATGCACCCAGTCCTTCCTTAACATACTTGCGGGATTGCTCTGCTCATCAGGCTGAAAGTAATGTCCAACCAGCTTTCCATATCCTGTGATTGGGAGGGTGACAGTATCAGAATGGCGGGCTGGCCATCTAGAGATGCAAATTTCTCCAATCACAAAAACACCTGGGAATTTTCCCTGAAGGAAGAGTTAGGAGCATTCAGACCTCCCTGTGCTAAAATCCTCTCCCCTGCCCTCCCCACCCAGGCCAAGGAATCAGCACTAGACGCCTTGGACATCAGAGAACTTTATCATGGCTCTGTTCAACAGCCAAAGAAGCTGTGCATTAGGGGAGAAGTTCAAGGCTTGCTTCAGTTCCTAGACAAATACAAGAATTCCATAGTGTTGTTCATTTGTCCAAGTTGGATATCGTGATTCATGCATTCATTCAGCAAACATTTATGTTGAGGCAGTTTGTTTAGGGCAAGAGACACAATGCCAGATGCACACATTACTCCTGGTTCCAAGAAGCCTGCCATCAACTGGGGAGATAGTCCACAAACAATCACAAAATAATGTTGCGATAGCAGTTATGGTAAGTGCTACAGAGGAATATACACTCTATTGTGAAGTTTAACAATGTCTCTGAAAGATTATGGGGGCTCAAGATGGCCTGTTTGAAGAAATGCCCTTGTAAGGAGATCTGAGAGCTATGCTAAGCCTGCCTTACTTTTTGATTATAACTAAGTGGACTGACACTTTATTATTATTATTTTTATTATTACTACTATCATTATTTTACATCTGTCACCTGCCATTGACACCGACTCCTATATAGGGTGCCATATGTGGATACTATCCCTGTCCCAATATCAGCCAAAACTGCTTTTTAAATCTGTGAGGCAGACACACAATTTTCTAGAAATAACCAAATTAAGATTTTGTGGTAGTAAACAGAAAATATTTATCAGTGGAAAAAAAAACCATGAAAAAGAATTAGAATCACTAATATAAAGTTGAAATATTGGTGGGGAAACTGATGAAAATTTAAAATAAACTTGGAGTTCTAGAGTAAGAAAGAGAAAAAACAAAAGAAGAAAAAATAATAATATAAAATGCTTGATTTGACAAAAATGTTTTGTTCTTTGGTCAAGAACTCATTCTGATTACAGTGAAATATGAATGAAGAAATACAATAGTCATAATAATCTAGAGATATTCCTACACTCCAGTGAGGAGGATAAAATATCAAAGTTTTCTTATTGTTATTTTTAAATAAATATTTTCAAAACAAAGGTAATCCAAATATTGTAGACATTTCATGTGCTATGATGGAAGCCTGAGATATTTGGGTTGTATTCATTTATTGTGAGGAAATTAATGTTTTTCACCAATATTTTAATAAATGATGGCATCATTTATTAATTTATTAATAATTTTTGACATTTTAGCATGTGCAAATATTCAGAAAGTAGTAAGCTCATGTCCTCTGTATGAACAATTCTTTTTTTTTTTTTTTTTGTATGAACGATTCTTGTCTAGAAAGTATCCAAAAGGGTTGAACCAGGAGAAAAATGAAAACAGGGCAAGATTGGATTGGAAAGATACAATAATGAGAAAACCTATGCACTGTAAAAATAAAAATCTTCAAGATCGAAAGTTTCTGCACAGCAAAAGAAAGAGTCAAAAAAACAAAGAGGCAACTCACAGAATGGGAGAAGATATTGGCAAATGACATTACAGACAAAGGGCTGATATCCAAGATCTATAAAGAGCTCCTCAAACTCAACACTTAAAAAACAGACAGTCACAGAAAATGGGCAGAAGACATGAACAGACACTTCTTCAATGAAGACATACAAATGGCTAACAGACACATGAAAAATGTTCATCATCAGGGAGATTCAAATCAAAACCACATTGTCATTACACCAGTTAGAATGGCCAAAATTAACAAGACAGTAAATGACATGTGTTGGAGAGGGTTTGGAGAAAGGGGAACCCTCTTACACTGTTGGTGGGAATGCAAGTTGGTACAGCCCCTTTGGAAAACAGTATGGAGATTCCTTAAGAAATTAAATATAAAGCTACCCTATGATCCTGCAATTGCACTACTGGGTATTTACCCCAAAGATTCAGATATAGTGAAAGAAGGGCCATCTGTACCCCAATGTTTATAGCAGCAATGGCCACAATCACTGAACTATGGAAAGAGCCAAGATGCCCTTCAACAGATGAATGGATAAAGAAGAAATGGTCCATATATACAATGGAATATTATGCCTCCATAATAGATGGAGAATGGATGAACACCCAACTTTTGTAGCAACATGGATGGGACTGGAGGAGATTATGCTGAGTGAAAGAAGTCAAGCAGAGAGAGTCAATTATCACATGGAATCACTTATTTGTGGAACATAAGGAATAACACGGAGGACATTAGGAGGAGAAAAGGAAAAGTGAATTGGGGGAAATCAGAGGGAGAGATGAATCATGAGAGTCTGTGGACTCTGAGAAACAAACTGAGGGTTTTGGAAGAGGGAGTGGAGGGTTGCTTGAAGCTGCTGGTGGGTATTAAGGAGGGCATGGATTTCATGGAGCACTGGGTGTGGGGCATAAACAATGAATCTTGGATCATTGAAAAAATAAAATTAAATTAAAAAAATAGAAATCTTAATTAATTATGAGAATACAATTGGAAAGGTAATTTCAGTAATCAATAAATTTTCCTAAAAACAAAGGATACAGAACTCTGATTTTGAAACCATCAGAAAACCAGAGGTGGTGGATCCGTGACTCGGGAAGGAGAGTCATTGTGGATACTCTCAAGGTTCCACCTCAGGAAAAAGAGGAGATGACAGAAACATCTCAGTGCAAGGGCACAATTATGATTGTGTATACTTTATGAAGGAAATATCACTTAAATGATTTATCTTAGAGAAGCATAAAGGAGAAAACCATAACTGGATTTCCCAATTAATGTAGGGGAAGGAGAAGTGTGGAATGGAGGAGAACCTAAAATATACTAGAATAAAAGGGAAAGGGAAGATGGGGAACATTTTTTTAAAAGATTTTATTTTTATTTATTTGACAGAGATCACAAGTAGGCAGAGAGGCAGACAGAGAGAGAGGAAGGGGAGCAGGCTCCCTGCTGAAAGCCTGATGTGGGGCTCGATCCCAGGACCTCGAGATCATGACCTGAGCTGAAGGCAGAGACTTAACCCACTGAGCCACCCAGGCGCCCCAATGGGGAACATTTTAAGGAGGCAGAAGTAGTATTTATAAAAGAGGTGTTAGAAATTAAACTAAATAAACCATAAATGTGCAGATGATACATCCTTATACAATTATATAGAATGTTACCTTGGATCTTAAATATCGAGGCAAATTAGCAGAAATAAGCAGAACCATAGCCCCCAAAAAGGAAGGAGAGGAAGATTAAAATAAACAAAGCTTGAAATAAGTTGACCCCCAAAAAATGTGAAACAGAAGGAAGTATAGTATTAATAACAATTAAATCACATTGAGGGAAATTGGAAGGGGAGGTGAACCATGAGAGACTGTGGACTCTGAAAAACAATCTGAGGGTTTTGAAGGGGCGGGGGGTGGGAGGTTGGGGGAGCCTGGTGGTGGGTATTAGAGAGGGCACAGATTGCATGGAGCACTGGGTGTTGTGCAAAAATAATGAATACTGTTACACTGAAAAGAAATTTAAACATTTTTTTTAAAAAGCCCACATTTTTAAATGAGAAAAAAATGGTTATGTAACTAAAAATATATAATAAAAACTCAATATAAAATCCTGTACACACTATCCTTATCACATAGAAAAATACAATTGCAAGAAATGCAAATATGAATTAATGAAAATGAAATTCTTTGAAGAATTTAATGACATATCCAGTAATCAAAAATAAAAACATTTATATTTATTTAGTTTAATAATAATTATATTAATTATATACATATGTGTATGATTAGATACAATTTAACAATAGATATAATTTAACAATAATAAGAATGTATACAAATTTAACAAACATTCTTATAGTGCAAGATAATATTAATAATTCATTGAAGAATGGAAAGTTCACTGAACTCAGTAAAACAGATTAGTATACTTTGAGACAGTTCAATAGAAAAGATTCAAATCAATTCATAGAGATTAAATTGAATTTAAAAAGTAGAGGGCGTAAGAGAAATGTGGGATATGAACATCAGACCTGGCAAATGTGTAGTCATGTTCCCAGAATGAGAGAAGAAAGAGAATGGGAAAAGAAACATTTGAAAACAAAGGCAACTAATGCATAAGCTTGTCAAGTCACTAATCCGTCCAGTCAAAACTAACTCTCCTCAAAAAAAAAAGAAAGAAAAGAAAAGAAAAAGGAAAACAAAAGAACGGATGAAAAGAAAACAAGGAAAGCTCAAACAGTTTTGGGCTGTGTTACAGATGTCAACCCACAGGGTCCAGCCGCTCTGGGAGCACCACGCTGAGTGAATGGGAAGGAAGTGCCATGTAGAACGCATCGCTAGAGATGGGCACCTGGGGGGTCTCCGTTGGTCAAGCGACTACCTTCGGCTCATGTCATAAACCTGGAGCCCAGGATTTACTCCTGCCTCACGCTCCCTGGTCAGCGAGGAGTCTGCTTCTCCCTCTGACATTAGCCCCTCTGGTGCATTCTCTCTCCCTCTCTCAAATAAATAAAATCTAAAACAACAACAACAACAAGAACAACAAAACAACAACCCCCCCCCCCAAAAAAAAACACACAAAACTTGTAACTAAAGAGACAGCTTGAAAGCAGGCAGAAAAGGATTAAACAGTGATTCTACACCCACCGGATTTCCTTCATGATGGAGTGTGAGGCAAATGTCTCAGACAGATCTGCCTGCACTCCTGCTTTATTTGATTTTGGGATCATTTAAATGATCCCAGATTGAAGGGCAGAGGCGGCAGGGGTGTCACCAGATAGGACATGGATCACTGGCCCAAAGGATCCTGACTGGGAAGGCAGATGGCAGGAGTGGAGGAGAGCAGGGCATGGTTTCCTGTGGTTTATACAGTGTTTCCACCTGTAGCCCAACTCCTTGGTCTCTCATTAAGACCAATGACATTTTGGGGCTCCTGGGTGGCTCAGTTGGTTAAGCATCTGCCTTCGGCTCAGGTCATGAGTTCAAGATCCTGGGATTGAGTCACACATAATGTTCCCTGCTTAGTGGGAAGCCTGCTCCTCTTTCTGCCTGCTGCTCTCCCTGCTTGTGCTCTCTCTCTCTGACAAATAAATAAATAAAATCTTTGAGAAGAATAAAATCAAAAATACAACCAATGATTTTTATTTTATTTTACTTTACTTTTTCAGTATTCCAAGATTCATTGTTTAGGCACCACACCCAGTGCTCCAGGAGCTACGTGTCCTCCTGAACACCCACCACCCACAACCAATGATATTTTAAAAGTTAAGGGTTCTTTAAAAATGCCCAGTGAAAAAATATGAAAATAATGATAGAATTTAAAAATATTTTAGAAGTACTAATTTAGCTACTGATTGGAGACAGTTGTTATGAATTGTTAATTCGTCATAATTTTTAATAAAATGTTTAAGTGAATGGATGATGGTAACTTAGTGTTATGGACTAAATTCTGTCTACCCCACCCCACACTCACACACACACAAAAATCCATGTGTTGGAACCCTAAGCTCCAGTGTAGATCTACCAAGAGCTAGGTCCTTCAAGGAAGTCACTGATGTCAAATGAGGTCATAAGGATGAGGCCCTGACCTGATAAGATTTCTGTCCTGGTAAGAAGAGACATTGGTCAGAAGTTTGATCCTGGACTCCCAATCTCCAGAACTATCAGAAAGTAAATTTATGCCATGTAGGCTGCCCAGTCTGTAGTATTTTGCTCTGGCTGCCCGAGTGGACTAAGACACTGGGCATTTGTGCAGTGCCACGCCCCCCCCCCCCCCCCCCCCGTGAAGGAAGAACAAAGGTTGTCCCCACCCTAATGTGGTGGCTAACCTGAGTAGTGTGTGTCTCCTGAGGTGATCTGACATCGGCAATTCAACATCACCTATGTTTTTTCCTACAAAAACAATATTTAATGTGAAACATTTAAACTGAATTTTCAGTTCAGGAAAATATGGGAATGAAGAACAAATTAAATGATCCCAAGAGGAAGCAGAAATAAATTAAAATAGTGGCTCTTTCTACAGAACATTGGACTAAGTTTCTTTAATAATCAGAATATTTATGGTATATATATATATATATATATATATATACACATATATGTATACATACACACATATATGTATATATACATGTATATACATGTATATATGTGTGTGTGTATATACACACATATACATGAAATAACAATGCAAAGTGTGTACTAGATTCTGACAGATTAAAAGAGTATTTTAAAACACAATTAGGAAAAATTACATATAAAACAGTAGCTTTGAAAAAAATATACCAAAAGTTTAACAAGAGTATGCACCATTAGCTGTAAGATCCCATTTTGATCCAGACACCTGTGTGTGTGTGGGTGGGTGTGTGCACACACACCTGTGTGTTGGAAAGGCCAAGATGGAAGAAAGTGTCAAAGGTTACTGGTGACCTCTGGATGGTCTGGGAATAACTTTTTTTTTTAGGATTTTATTTATTTGAGAGAGAGAGAGAGAGAGTGTGCATGAGTAGGGGTAGGGGAGGAGGGAGAAGCAGGCTCTCCACTGAGCAGAAAGCCCTCCATCCCAAGACCCCTCAGATCACAACCAGAGCCAAAGACAACTGCCTAACCAACTGAGTCACCCAGGCACCTGGGAATCGTTTTTTAATGTGTTTAACTCATTTATTTTGGGTCTGTACTTTTTTAGTTTTCTGAGGACATGCATATACAACTGCTATAATAATAAGTGTTTTTAGAAAATCCACTCCTGCAAGGAGCATGTTCTTTCATGGGCTGCCAATAATGGACCTCCCTTCATTTTGTTAGTGAGTGCAATTCCTACATTGTGAAGCTGTTTCTCTTGACCCTTGCATCTGACCTACTCCTCCAGGAACTCACATGAATGCCCACAGAAAATGGGCCTCCACACTGGGTCATGTCTTCTTTCCAAACATCTCACCTTAACCATGCCTCTCAGGGCTGCATTCATGTCTTTGCCATCCTGGCAACAATGCCACTCTGAAATGTTGATTCAAATCTTCCACGTTGATCTAGACATCTTCCCATGCAAGTTGCCACCCTAAATTCTTGTCTGTGACGGACGCCCTTTCTTTGAGTAAACTGCTGCTCACCTCTCCCCCAGCACATCCTCAACTCTCTTCATTTGTTTACATACCTTATGATTTCATTATCACATCCTCTTAAAAATACATTTGCTACCTCGTGATTTCAGTCACCTGTAGAGTACTTAAGCCTGGAAAACCCATTTGGTAGCCCACTGTTTATGTTCTCTATGTTCTGAGAAAAACATTTAACCCTGCTCACAGGGAGTACTTTCCACAGTTCTCACATTGACCCTCAAAGCTCTTCCAGTCTTGAGTATGCATTAGCATGCTTCTCCCCAGCTCTCCTGAGCAACCCCCTTCCATTCCTCAGCATGGTCAAACACCTCACTCTGGGGTTGATGACCTTTCCTCATCTGTATTTAAGAACACTGTTTCAAGTAGAGTGACTTGTCTTGGTATTCTGCCATCAAATATGTAAGCCAACCTGCATCTGGTCACTGAACTTCCTACACTTTCTGCAACGGAGGAAGTGTCTCTCTGCCCATGCAAGTCCAGTCTCTTCACTGGCTTCTCCTTGCCTTTAGAATGAAGTCCAAATCCCTCGCCGTGGCTTCCATATCCTCCTGGCACCTGCATGCCTTTCATATCATTCTGCATACGTCTTTCCCAAGAAGGTCCCATCACATTCCACTTTTCTCACTCCTGCCACAGGGCCCTTGTGCTTGCTGTTACTCCAGCTGGAAAGCTCTAGCACAGGTCCTTGCAAGGTTGTTTCCTTTTACAATCATGTAAGACACAGCTCATGTCACCACTTCAGACAGTGCTTCTCTAATAGCCCAATGTAAGTACCTGACCCTGGGTTTTCTCTCATGCTAGGTGTTCTCACCTCCTCTCTCCCCTTCCTCCTTCCTCATTTCCTCCTCCTCCTTCTCTTTCTTCTTTGCTTCAGAGCAGTTATCAAAATGAGAAATAGTTTATTGTTTATTCCTTTATTGTCTTTTCTCCCCTTTATAATATAAACCCATGACTGTTCTGTTCATTGGTACGTCTTCCTCACCTACACCTTTGCCTGCCTGATACCTACTATCCTCTCAATGATATTGAGTGAATACTTGAACACAGCTATACTGAATCTGAGGTGGACCCCAGGTTCTTTATCTCCTGGTATTTCTGCCTTTGTGTAATTCCCTTCCCTTGAGTCTTGGCAGAGCCTGGGAATTAGACTTAACTCACAGAATAATGGCAAAGATGTGGAGATATGCATGGCTCCGGGCACATAATTACATGATGAGATCACCCAGTATATTGGGGCCTCCCTGCTTGAATCTGACTGTCCTTGCTCTCTCAGAAGAAGACAGCTGCCACAGGGGAGGCACCTGGCAAGGAGCTGTGGGTGGCCTAGAAGAACTCAGGTTGACCTCCAAGCAGCAAATAGCCTTTAGTTCTTTGTTTTACAGATGCCAAAAAACCTTATACTAAAATACTCTGAGGGATCTTGGATGTGGTTCCTTCCCCAGTTGAGTCTTTGATGAGATCTAAACATGGCCTGCATCTGGACTGCAGGTTCTTGAGACCCTGAGGTGGGACTCCCACCTCACCAGACTCCAGATCCACAGAACCTGAAAGGTGAGAAAGCAATGTTTCTATGCTCGTTGACATTTCTGTATGCAGCAGTAGGTGGTTAATACACTGACTTACTGGAGACCATTCAGGGATATCTGCAGCATCCTCTGGAGGCCATGAGTGGCTGTTCCTGGCGGACAATGATGCTTGCTTCTAGCTTAATCCTCTAGACCCTTCAGAGCTTCGATGAGGGTTTACTTTAATAACGCACTAACAGAGCCCACGTAGCTTTATAGGAACTAAATGTGATGGCTGTGGAAGATGGGAAGGAGAATTTGATGTATGTCTCCATAATTGCTCTCCCAAAGACTACATCCTAACAATGATGTGAGGAAGTTTGGTTCATGTACTTACTTTCTCTGGAAAAGAAAAGCAATTTTTGACTTCCTTTGACAATTTTTTTTTTTTTGGAGGAACAACTTTTGCTATTAGAGTACCATTTATTAACTTTTATTAGTGTTGAAAAACAAATTAAAAACATAAATAAAAAATGCATATTTAAAATTCAATTCTAAATTCTATCTTAAAAGTTTTGTGAAAAAAATAAACAATAATAAAATAAAATAAACGCTGACCCTATTCATGGTCTCTATGTTTCCATGACTCTGAGAGTGATAGGAAGGCTTCTTAGCCATATGCTTATCTGCTTCCTCCTTTGGATCAGGAGTCTGCATTCAGTACATGTTTTAGTCCATGTCTCAGAACAAACATGGTGCCTTGGAGCTTGTGGTTGCTATTGATGGGAAGTGCGGCATTGGCTGGTGGTGGAATGTCGATGCTGGTACCTGATGCTCCCCCTAGTACAAGAACCCACAGAGCCCACAGCTGCTGTGGTGACTTCTGCTCTAGTCTCTTCCGGTGCTTTCCAGAAGATGAAAGCAGAGAGGAAGTAAGAGATTAGCACAGCACTGACCAACCAATGATAACCAGTCAGGCACAGAATCACATGTGAGAACACACACATCTCCGAAAACTTGAAGGAAAATAGCCCATTTGTAGAAATCAAATTGACAGCTACATTTTTAAACTTTGATCTCAAGGAGCTGGTTTAACCTCCTGATAATAAGAACATTTTTTTAAGCAAAGCTTTTTTCTTTTCTTTTTATTTTTTTCAACTATATTCGCTTAGTCACTCCTTATTACAAGATTCTTATATTCAGAGACTCTGTCTTATTCATTTTTGTAAACTTCCCAGGATCCAAATTGTGATAGACATAGATAAATAGATAGGGTAGATTCTCGAAAATATAATGGGTGCTCAGAAATGTAAAAAAGAAAACAAAAGGAAGGAAAAAGAAAGGAGAACAGATAGGAGGGTGAAGGGAGCGAGAGAGGAAGAGAGAGAAAGAGAAAAATGTGTCTACTCCATGATTACCAAGAGGATTTTCTGGAATATTCTTGATCCTTACAAATCTCAACTACTGCTTATTATATGATATCTTTTAATACATTTAACCACTAAGTACAATAGAGCATTTCAAAATGTATGAAGAAATACCAATGTAGTGAAGTGAATGATTATTAAATAAACATATAAAGATAGTCAAGTAAAAAGCAGTAATTTTTTTCTTTTTGCAAACATTATAGAGTGGAAGGACATTTAAAAATCCCTACATTAATGTTGATGGACAGAATAAAACTTGCAAATACTGATATGTTATCATTATTAGGATTAGGTGCTCATTTTAATAGTTCAAAAATCTGTTTCATATTGTTACTATTATTATTTACTATTTACTTCTTTTTTCTCACTTTTATTAAATCATACCCTAATTTTGGCCTATAGCTTAGGACAATACAGTATATTGTTTAATTTGCTTCAAAAGTCACAGAAATCTTTAATAAGGAGGGTTTCTCAGAGACCCAACAGCTAGGGCATTTGGTGGTGTGGAACTACTCAGTAAATTTAGAGACACTGTATCAGTAGGTCTAGCAATCAAGATGCTTCCTACATAATCATGTATTTCAGTGTTTGAGAAGTCAACACCGCCATGAAATTGGTTAATAGTACACTAACTGATAAGCTGAGTATAAAAACGTCCATGTAATATATAATGGGCTCTTTTTTTCTCTCCCATTGGTATATATATATGAAAACCTTTAAAAATATTCTAGAAAAAAAAAAGTGGATGTTACATTCTTTACCATTTGCTTTAAAAGGGATTTTCCACTCGTTCATCTCTAGAAGGTCATCTTTGAGATGTACGAGCCCGCCCTTCATTAAGCCCCCTCTTGCAGTCATATTTAACTTTCTTTCATTCGGTGGCCTTTATTAGCTGAGCTCCTGCAGCTTGTAGCACACTTTAAACAGCAACACTGGGAGGATGTAAATGCAGAATAATGTATCAGGACTCAAATCTGCATGGTCAAATGTCAAAAAAATTAGGCCTTCCCCAGAACCATGTCAAGAGAAATAACATAAGTGGGCAAACTCAACAGCAGGCACGCCATTATCATTTAGCGCAAGCTGTCATCAGTGCCAGCGAGTGGAAACAGTGGTCATTAGCTGGAACTCTGCCGGGGGATGTTGCAATTCTTCCCTTTCTTTTCTTTCTTTTTTTTTTTTTTTTTTAGATTTTTATTTCTTCCCCATCATCTGACAGTATTTCACAGACCACCGCAATGCAATGTTGCCTCCCTGACAGGAAAGTCAAGAGATGGGGGATGGAGACTCTGGAGGAGGGAATCCAAGAAGAGAGGGACCCAGGCTCGTCCACTGTCAGCTGGAGGGTGCAGGAACTGCATTACCTACTGGATAAATACTCATTAAGAGTAATCACTTTATTTCAGCTCTGTAATGACATTAACAAGCTTGGAATACAGGGAATTACATGAGTCAGAACAAATAATTGAATATTCTACTGCAGAGGGAACAGAGCCCAAGTCTGCCTTCATGTCATGCCGTTTCTGAAGCTAGCACAAGCATGCAATTAGATAATAAGCTTAAACAGCATTAAATTGGCACTGCTCGTACCACCACTGAGAAAAAAGAAGTATTAATTGTTCAACTCTCACCTGCTTGTAATTTCATGCCATGCAAATACTTGTGAGGCTGCCCTATTTTTATTTAAATGGACTCATACACTGGATTCAAACAAACCAATAAAAATGGAATATAGAGAAAATTTGAATGTAAGAAAGATAAAGGACGTGGCAACAGATGCTGGTGAGAAACCATGTTGGGGGAGTACCTCTTTGAAAAAAATAAAGAAGGATGCAAATTTGGCTGAATTTTTAAATGGAATAATATGACTAAGTATCCTATGTGGCAATTTTCTTTCAAAGCTACTATCAAATTTGAGTATGTGCACTGAGGAAGGATCCCTGCAGTTCGTTAAAATTAACGCAGCTAAATTCATGGGTGGAGATGAGAATATAGATGCAGATGTGGATACAGAGACAGATACTGTGCATACACATGGATACAAATGTGGTCACAGGTATGGATACACATAAGGTTACAACTGTAGAAGCTGATGTAGACACATGTATGGATGCATATGTGACAAACACATAGACACACATGTGGATACAGACAGAGACTCAAATATAGGTACACATGGATACAGACAAAGATGCAGATGGATTCAGATACAGCTATAGACTTAGGCATTCTCGTAGATACAAGACTTAGGCATACACAATGATGTACAGTGTTGGCACATCATTAATCATAGAAAATGTTATACATAAGTAAAGCTTTCAAACAGAACATATGCTTCTGTGTTGTGTCAGACAGGAAAAGATGGTAGAAAACTGGTAACAGCATGAGTCACTTTCTTAACTTGTTTAATTTATTAGAAAATCAGAATTCCAAAAGAAGAGAAAGCTGTGTTTTTGACACCCCATTCCAAATGCCACAGAAAGGCAAAGGTGTCATTTGGTTTCCTTGAGACGGCCTCAAGTGTGAGTTAAGCTGATGGGATGCACCGAATTACATGAGCTGTTAGAGAAAACTGAGGAGAGAGCTCGAATCGCCCGCTGCCTGCTCTGGCCTCCACACAGCGAGGACGGTGTCTTCCCTTCTAGGGTGTGCTGCCAAGATCGGCGCAGACTGAGATGAGATGTGAGAGTTGGGGGCTCTGGGGATGACAGATTTGGGAACCATCAGTTTATAGCTGGTTCCGACCATAACTCCAAATCTGTGTGGTTATTCAGACGAGCCAATCAGCACTGGATATTTGATAGGCAAACTCAATAATCATTTATAATCCTGACAGGTTAAGGGTCTCCAAGGCAAACCTTAATATACACAATGGGTTTGAAAATAAGAGAAAACAAATAAAGAAATCTCTATATTCCTGAGCAAATGTCTTTTCTTTCTCTGGTCCTACAATCTTCCAATCAGAGGTTTGCTTTATCATCACATCCTCTCAGGACACACAAAACCATTTTCAATCTATTTTTCTAAGTAGACCACCATCTAGCCTTCATCTCTGGGTCTGTCTGTAGCTCACGTGGCTGCTTGGAAGTTATTCTTTAATAAAGACAGGGAGAAAGGGAAACCAGAGCTGACCTGAGGACACTTTAGAATGTGTCAATAAATTTAAGATTG
Source organism: Mustela lutreola (assembly GCF_030435805.1). Classification (NCBI taxonomy): domain Eukaryota; kingdom Metazoa; phylum Chordata; class Mammalia; order Carnivora; family Mustelidae; genus Mustela; species Mustela lutreola. The sequence continues at coordinate 3,430,348 of NC_081294.1, read as the reverse complement.
AGAACTGAACTAGAAAATCGAGTGTTTATCACATCTGTCCTATAAAATAACTTGAAATTGTGAGAAGAAAGATTATCCACTAGCCCAATCTTTTTGAAGGATTAACACCTAGCATATTGCATTGCTCATGGTAGGTACCCAATTTAGCCTAAAAAAAAAAAAAATCCAGGAAAAGGACATTCTTCAAGTAGTAAACTGAAATTAAAATTATCAGCAGCAAGAATTCTCTCTCTCTCTCTCTCTCTCTCTCTCACCCTCCTTCCTTGGGTTCCTTTGCTTTCCCTAATTTTGCTTTTTCTCATGCTTTCCTTCTCTCTCTCATTATAAAACAATTCTAGTTTCAGTGTAGTTACAATGAGACTCCATTATATGGGACCTTAGCTTACACAAAAAGTATACTAACCATATGAAGAACTGTGCCCATCACCACTCAGTCAAAATGAACGTGTGTGTTTATTGATTATTTAGTAGGAGAAACCTTTAAGTATTTATATTTCTATTGGGTCTACAAGTTGCATGAGACAATTGTAAAAGAATAAACACAAGATGAAGGGTACATTACATCAAAGAATAATCCAAAACTTAATTCCCCAGGAAGGAGAGATTTATGTATTCAGCCAATACATGTTGATTGATCACCTTCCATGGACCTATACCAGGCACCACACTTTGCGGAAAGCATAAAACACACCGAACTTCCTTGAGGAATTCTAGTCCCTTGGAGGGGCCAGGTATGCACCACGCGATGCAAAACATGGTATTCATTGTGACGTTTCGTTTTCAAATGGATTCTTTGAAAGAAGCATTCTTGTCAAGATGCAATCCAGAGAGACATGACTTTTGGCAGCAAAGTCCTGTGGGAAAGGCAGCCAACAAATGGCATGAAATAATAAGACAAAAAGGATGGGGCGTGAGAAAAGCAAAGGCCAAGGTTCCTCCAAGTGAGGACCCATGACCATCCCCATGACCATCCCACTTAGTACTCAGACTCTGGATCTTCAGTAGAGTTATTAGGGTCCACATGTACCAGAGCCACAGAGGCTGGAGAATCACTGTTGTTACTTTTTTTTCTTTTTTATCAAGGCAGAGGGAACAACATTCCATATAGATACAAAGCTTGAGAGAAATATGGTGCCTTGTTTGCCGGGGACTTTTGAGAAGATCCAGAAGGCTTGTCTGACTGCAGAGAAATTGTAGCTCAACTCAAGTGCAGGATGACCCACAGTAAAACTTTTCTAAGTCCTGAGCCTTTGTAACAGGTATACTGGAATTGATTATTTCATGCAGAAAGAGAAGTTTGTGCAAAACCATGGAGGCATCAGAGAATGTGTCTTTCAGCTCAATATTACTGTCAATTGTGGTTCCTTAGGGAGTATAGTGGGTGAAGATGATTTTTATATCATGGAAGTGGGATAGTAATTTTTCCTGAAGGCAATGGAAATCCATGATGAGTTCAGAGTGAGGTGTGGGGGCGAAGCGGTCATCTTGGTTATATTACCACTCCACTCCAACATTGGAGGCAAAACCTTTGCATTTCCAGAGGGCTGCTTGAGTTCTGGCCACTGTGTCTGATTAAATACATTGGTTTGGGATCCACGCCCTATGTAGCTGGATCTCATTGTAGGTCATGATGTAAGCTTTGCTCTAGGAGCAAAGTCGTAGGCAACCTTTTCAAAGGTCACACTGTGCATTCTTTAAACATCTATAATGGGGAATAAAAAGTGAAACTTATAAACAGAAATGGGCCATGGAAAGATAGCCATGGCCATTGAGGGCCTGCCAGTGGCACCTCGGGGTTATGTTGGGTAAGCTGCTAGGACTCTAGTCCAATGGACATTTTCCCAATTCTGTGGAATGGACCTTGCCTTAATTTATATTCAAATATCGGTGTGTTTCTATGACTCACTAGCTATGCCTTTGGGCAGGTGGCATGATAGGACTTAAATTCTTTGTCCACCTATCTGTCCTAACAGGAAATTTGTTTGCAGACATGATCACTGAGTCTGAGGTCCTTCCTCACAACTACCAAGTGCCCATTGTAACTGCCAAGATTTACAATCCAGGGAGCCTCAAGGGTTGATGAAGGTGTTTTGTTTTGTTTTGCATATATTGAAGGATTTTCCTCTTAAAGCGAATCTTGTTACTAGATCCTCTAATTTTAAATGTGAGGCAAAGCAATTGAAGGTGAAATGTAAAGCAACCCTTATTCTCAAAAGACACAATTGTCTCCATGCAAGCACAGGGAAATCTGGAGGTAACTGTAAGAATGGGAGAACTCAGGAAATTGTTATATAAAATATCAATAGACAAAAAATCAGTTACACTATTAAATATAAGCAGTAACCAAATATAAAATGTAATTTTAAAAATCTCGCTCAGAATAGCAACAAACAAATTATATATATAACAAATGTAATTTAAATACATAAAAGCTTCATTATAGAGACTATGAAACTACTGAAAGACAGAAAGGAAAGCAAGTAAATAAACATCCCACATTAGTGGACAGGACCAGTGCATCATTTTTTTCCTCCAATTTATTTAATACATGCAAAGCCATTTACATCATCCGTTTCATATTTTTCTACAAAACTGGATGATTGCCTCCTAAAACTTAGTAATAGTCCAACAGTGGTTAAGATAACTCTGAGGAATCATAAAGGGAGGATCTCACCTCATCAAACTGCAAGAACAGCTGTAATGTTGTGCTATTTAATGTCATCTAGGACTTGAGATGAACAAATGAACTGACTGACAGCATGGAAGGTGCAGGAACAGAAACACAAGCACACATTTATATATTCATGTATGAAATGGACAGAGGCAGATAGGTCCCTGCAAATCATGGGAGAATTGGCTACCCATATAGAAAATTGAAGTTAATTGAAGTACAGATATATTAAAGACCTAAATGAGCAAAACAACACAAGTTGTATGTAGGGAGATACAGTGTGTCCACCAGTAGGGTTTTTCTATAAGTCATTAAAAAAAAAGGAACATGGGGAAAAATAACTATAGCTTTCCTTTATTAAAATAAGATGAAAATTTCTGTATGGCAAACATTCCCTAAACTGAGTTCACTCGCAAGCCACAGATTAGCCACAGACTAGGGAAAGACCACACCAGGGCATATGATAGACGAAAGTAAGCTTCCATGATAGGTGGCATTCCTACCGTGGAATGTTTATATAACCCAATGGAAACACAATGGCTGTGACCTGGAAATGTACAGGAAGAGAAACCTGGAAGAACCAGGGCAGATGGACTCATCATCAGAGTATCATTCAGAAGAGTTTCATTGCTCTAAACAGCCTCTGTGCTTTACCTATTCACCCCTACCCACAATCCAACTCTGTGGCAACTGTGACATTCTTAAAGATCAATTATAGGGGCACCAGGGTGGCTCAGTTGAGCCAGCTGAGTTTGACTCTCAATTTTCATTCAGGTCAAACTCAGTTGAGTTTGACTCTCAATTTTCGTTTGGGTCATGATCTCCGGGTCAAGGGATAGAGCCGCACCTTCAGCTTCATGTCAGGCTCCACATGAAGTCTGCATGGCCCTCTCCCTCTGCTCCTCCCCTGGATCATGCTCTCTCTCTCTCTCTTTCTAAAATAAATAAATAAATAAAATCTTTTAAAAAAATCAGTTATAGTTTTACCCTTTCCAGAATGTCACATGGTTGGAGTCACACAGTCTGGCTTCTTCTACTTAGCAACATGTACTGAAGGTGCCTATTTGATTCTTCATGGCTTGATAGCTCATGTCACCTGAATGATACTGAATCGTATCAGATTACATGGGTGCATCACACTTGGTCTCTCCGTTCACTGACAGAAGGCTACCTTGGCTGCTTTCAGGTTTGGGAGATGATGAGTAAAGTTGCTACAAAACTCCTTTAAAAGGTATTTTGTGTCTGTAAATTTTCAGCTCCATTGGGTAAATATCCAGGAGCAGAATTGCTGAAATACATAGTAGAATAATGTTTAGCTTTAGAAGAATGTGTAAAACTGTTTCCAAGGTGGCTATCCGATTGTGCATTATTTTATAAATGGTGAGTGAGAGATCCTATCACTCTGTGTTCTTATTAGCAGTTAGTATTATAAGTTTTGTTTTATTTTAGCCATTTTAATACGTATACAATGATAGCTCCTCTTTGTTTCAATTTTCACTTCCTTGATGACATATGTCTTTTCATATGCTTATCTATCTTGTGTGTATCTTCTTAGGCAAGGTATCCCTTCAGATCTTTTGTACATTTTTAACTGGGTTGTGTGTCATTGTCTTCTTCTTCTTCTTCTTCTTCTTCTTCTTCTTCTTCTTCTTCTTCTTCTTTTTTAAGATTTATTTACTTATTTGAGAGTAGGAGTGAGAGCATGTTCATGCGCTGGGGAAGGGGCTGAAGGAGAGGGTGAGAGAGAATCTCCAATGGACTCCCTGCTGAGCATGGCGTCCAATACAAGGCTTGATCTCATGATCCTGAGATCACGACCTGAGCCAAAATCAAAAGTTTGACGTTTAACTGACTGAGTCATTCTGGTGCTTCTGTGTTGTGTGTCTTCTTATTATATTTAAGAGTCTTTGTATATATTGGATAGAATTATTTATCAAATAATAGATTTTTCAAAATATTTTCTCTCAGTCTACATATTATTTTTTTCAATCTCTCTTTAAAAAAAATATTTATTTGACAGACAGAGATCACAAGTAGGCAGAAAGGCAGGCAGAGAGAGAGAGGAGGAAGCAGGCTCCCTGCTGAGCAGAGAGCCTGATGCGGGGCTCAATCCCAGGACCCTGAGATCATGACCTGAACAGAAGGCAGAGGCTTTAACCCACTGAGCCACCCAGGCGCCTCTCTTTTTTCAATCTCTTAACAGTTAAGTTTCATGGAGCTTTTTAATTTTTGTAAAAACCAACTTTCCTATTTTATCTTTCACAGATCCATGCTTTTGATCCTGTATCTAAACACTTAGCACCAAATTGAAGGCCACCTTGATTTTCTGCTATGTTTGCTTTTGGAAGTTTTAGAGGTTTGCATCTTATATTTAAGTCTATGATTAATCTAGTCAAATTTTATGAAAGGTCTAAGTTCTGTGTCTTGCCTCTTCTTTCCCTCTCTCTTTTTCTTTCTTATCTTTCCTTTTCCTCATTCTTCCCTTCTTTCTTTCTTTCTTTCTTTCTTTCTTTCTTTCTTTCTTTCTTTCTTTCTTTCCTTCTTTCCTTCCTTCTCTCCCTGCCTGCTTTCTTGTCTTCCCTTCCCTTCCCTTCCGTTCCCTTCCTCCCTTCCTCTTCTTTTGTCCTACCTTCCCTTCCCTGACCACTCCTTCTTCCCTCTCTCCCTCTCTTCCTTCCTTCCTTGCATATGGACATCCAATTTTTCTGACTTTTTTTTTTTTTTTGAAAGACTATTGTTTCCTTGATTGAATTGCCTTCATTTCTTTTTGAAAATTAGACCATTGTTGTGAATCTATTTCTGAGCTCACTATTTCTGGGGTTCACTGATCTGTGTGTCTCAACATTTATGAACACCAAACCTTCTTGGTTACTGAGATTTTTGGTAAGTCCTGAAGCCGGGTAGTGTCAGTCCCTCAACTCTATTTGTCTTCATTATTGTGCTGATTCTTCTAGATGTTTTGCTTTTTGATATAAACTTTAGAATTGTTTAAAAAAATACCATGAACTAGATTGCCAGGATTTTATATGGAATTTGTAATCTATATATCAAATTGAGAAGAATTGAATATGAAGCAATGTCTAGTCTCCCTATCTATGAATATAGAATATTTCCTTATTGATTTATTTTTTCAACTGTAATTAACATACAGTGTTATATTAGTTTCAGGGGCACAAAATAATGATTTAACAATTCTATATACTTCTCAGTGCTCATCAGGATCACTGTGCTCTTACTCACCACTCCGTATTTCACTCATCTTCCCACCCCCTCCCTCTGGTGACCACCTGTTTGTTCTCTGTATTCAAGAGTCTGTGTTTTGCCTGTTTTCTTTGTGTTGTTTCTTAAATTCCACATATGAGTATAATCATATGGTATTCGTCTTTCTCTGACTTATTTCAGTTAGCATAATATACTCTAGGTCCATCCATATTGTGTGAAAGGCAAGATTTCATTTTTTGTTATGGCTGAGTAATATTACATCATGTATATATATATATATATATATATATATATACATATATATGTATATATGTATACATATACATATATATGATGTATATATATATCTCACATCTTCTTTATCTGATCACCTATTGATGGGTATATTGATTATTTCTATATTTGGCTACTTTAAATAATGCTGCAATAAACATAGGGGTTTATATATCTCTTCAAATTAGTGTTTGTGTATTCTTTAGGCAAATACCCAGTAGTGGAATTATTACAGGATCATATGATAATCCCATTTTTAATTTTAGGGAAGTCTCCACACTGTTTTCCATGGTAGCAATGTTTTTAACTTTAGTCATTGTGACAGGTGTAAAGTAACATCTCATTAGGGTTTTAATGTGCATTTCCCTCTTGATTAGTAATATAGAGCATTTTCATTTTGCCCATATGGATATCTTCTTTAGAAAAATACCTATCCAGATCCTCTGCCCAATTTTAATTTTTAATTTTATATATATATATATATATATATATATATGTGTATATATATATATATATATATATATATATATATATGTATATTGTTTAGTGTTGAGTCATATAAGTTCTTTATATAGTTTGGATATTAACCCCTTATGGGATATGCCATTTGCAAATATCTTTTCCCTGCTCAGTGGGTTGCATTTTAATTTTATTGATAATTTCCTTCACTGTGCAATTTAGATCATTGACTTCATTCGATTTCACTAATCAAAGTTTTGTCATTTTCTAAATATAAATTGTGTGAACATTTTATTAGATGTACATGTATGTATTACATATTTGTGGTGATAATGTAAGTAAAAATTGATTTTGGATTCAACTTTCAATTGTTTATTGTTGGTATACAGCAAAGCAATTGAGTTTTGCATATGGAACTGGTATCCTACAGCTCATCTAATAATTACTTATTAGTAGCAAGAGTTTTATTTTTGTTGCAAATGTTGACTTTCTGGTATTCTGTTCATGACAATACAAAGGACATAAAGCTTTATTCCTTCCCAAACTGTAGGTCTTTTATTTCCTTTTCTTTATTGAATTAATTAAGGGTTCTACTACAATGCTGGGCAGTAATGGTTAAAGGAGACAACCTTGGCTTGATCCTGATCTTAAGAGAAAAACATCTAGTTGCTTCTCATTAAGAATGATGTAAGCTACATTTTTAAATTGTTTGTTTTAAAATGTTTATTTTTTTGAGAGAGAGAGTGGGAGCAAGGCAGAGGGGCAGAGGGAGAGGGAAAAGCAGACTCCCCACTCAGCCCAGAGCTTGGATCTTGACCTGAGTTGAAAGCAGATGGTTAACCCACTGAGCCACATACCCCTTGTTTGTTTTTGAACATTCTTTACTAGGTTAAGGAAATCTACCTCATTTTCTATTTTCCTGAGAGTTTTTATCAAGAGTGGGTGTTGGATTTTGTCAGTTGCTTTTTCTATATCAATTAATATGATGATAGAATATTTCTTTCTCACCCTGCTGCTATATTATAATGATTGACTTTGAAATGTTGAGCTGGCCTTGGATACCTGAAATAAGTCCTTCTTTGACATACTGCACTTTTTCTTTCTTTCTTTTTTTTTTTTTTTAACAAATTTGCTAATATTTTGTATCTATTAGAAGTATTGGTCTGCAGTTTTCTTTTTATAACTCTTTACATGGTTTTGGTGATAGAGTAATGGTGCCCTCATATAATGAGCTGTGAATTGTCTTCTTTGTCCTTGTTTTTGGATGGAATTTTTGAGAATTTGTACGATTTCTACCTTAAATTTAATGGTACTCACAAGTGAAATTTTCAAGGTTTGGTGCTTTCTTTTTTTTATTGTTTTTTAGGAGTGTTATTAAGTCTTGATCACTTTCTTTAATAGAGAAAGGACTTTTGATGTTATCAGTTTCTCCTGTGTGAGTTTTTGTGATTTATGTCTTGTAATTAATTACCTAAATTATCTATATTATTAAACTTGTGGTATAGACTTTTCTAATATTAATTTACTATTACTTTACCATCCATTGGATCAGTAGTGATGATCCCTCTTTAATTTTGATGTTAATGAAGTATTCACCTCTTGTTTCCTTTGTTATTCTGGCTAGAATGTTATCAGTTCATTTCAAAACCAGTTTTGGTTCCATTGAATTGCCCTATTTTCCTATTTACAATTTCCTTTATCTCAATTTTTTTTTAATTTTTTCTTTCTTCTGCTTGCTTTAGATTTAAATTATTCTTCTTCCTTGGGTTTACTAAGATGGAAGACTGCATTCTTTATTTTATGCATTTTCCCCTAATATAATCATGTAATGCTACAAATTGTCCTCTAAATAATGCTTTCACTACATCTCATACATTTTGGTGAGTTGCCTTTTATTTTCTATTTAGATCAGATATGCTGAAAGTCTTGAGACTTATTATTTGACCCACATGTTACTAAGATGTTCATTGTTTAACCACCAGAACTTTTAGTGATTGCTTCAGATTTTACAATACCCATTTATATCTAAGTCTCCTTTCAAACAACACTTTGGTTCACAGGTAACTTATAAATGAATATTCAAAATTCCTCCTTCTCCATGTTATAAGGAACTAATGTTGTCATGTATTACACTTATCCATGTGCTATTGTTACCCGTACACTTTCAGTTATTGCTTTGAACAAATATGTGTTATATTAAGAATACAAAAATAAAGTATTTTATTTTGCCTTCATTTATTACTTTCTTGGTGAACATCCTTTCTTTGTGGAGATATGAATTACTGACCTAAAGACCTCTCTCTGATGAAGTTTTAATATTTCTTACAAAATATGTCTATTGGCTCCACAATCCCTTTTCTACATATTTGAGAAAGTGTTTAATTCTCCTTTAGCTTTGAATGGTCATTTTACTGAATGCAGAATTCTAGATGGTTGGATTTTTTCATTTAACATTTTAAACACTTTGAACATTTCACTGTACTATCTTATTCCTTGCATGACTTCCAAGAGGTCTCGAGTAATCTTATTTTTGTTCCCTAAGGCATTTCTTTCCTCTGGCTTCTTTCAAGATTTTCTCTTTATTTCTTTCTTTCTTTTTTTCCCCCCATTTTGAATATACCTAACTGTAGTTTTTTTGAGTGTTTATTCTGTTTGGTGTTCTCTGAATTTCCTGGGCCTGTGACCTTGTGTCTGTCGTTAATTTTGGATACTCTTCAGCTATTATTAGTGCCGACATTACTTCTGCACTGTCTCTCTTTTTCTCTGTCTGGTATTGTCATTAGGCATGTCATATTCTTTTTATAATTGCCACAATATTCTTGGATATTCTTTTCTATTTGTCTCATTATTTTTTCTCTTTGCATTTCAGTTTGGGAAGTTTCTGTTGACATATGTTCAAACTCCCTGGCCATGTTGCCCCACTAGTGTCACTGCTCTATGTGCCTATTTTTAGATTTCTGTGAGCTTTACTTGTAATGATATTTACCTGGGATTCTCTTGGGAGATATAACTAGGGTCACTGGGCAAATTCATCTTTAATTTCAGGAGCCAAAATGTCTGACTGTTAAATATGGGCTTTGTTAAATATGTTAAATATGGATGTTAAATATCAACCCTGGTGAGGGAGTATAAGAGCACATGTACTTGGTTCAAGAATAGATAAACTCAGAGGCATAAGCTGCACCTTAGAGCTCCCTGAAAGTTTAGGCTGAATTCTAAAAGGACCCTCTCATTTGGCTCTCCTCGTTCTGTCTCTGACTTCCATGCTCTCTCACTGTTGTTTCAGACAGAAATTCCTTAATAAATCCCTTACACATGATTCCTTATTTTAGGATCTGTCCCTGAAGAACACCACCCAACATTGGCCCAATGATATATTATTACTTTATTAGATATTTGCTCATTTTAAAGGGAGTTTTCTTTGTTATGTTGTATAGTTTTTCATTTATCTTCAGCAGAAAGTTTGGGGCCAAATTACACAGTACATTATTGGTAAGTAGAAGTCTGCATGCAACTTTTCTCAACTTGATGGCATTATCTTTTTTTTTTTTTAAGTACACCCTACACTCAATGTGGGGACTGAACTCACAACCCCAAGATAAAGAGTCACATGCCCTAGTGACTGAGCCAGCCACGTGTTCCAGATGGCATTACCTTAATATCAATGCCATGAGTATTGTGAGTGACTCTTTCGATTTACTTTCCTCTCCTGGTTTTACCACGGAGTGTCCGGTGTTCAGAGAAACCCATCAGTTCTGGGAGAAAGGGGGGCAGTTGGTGTCCCTAACCAATATATGAAACAAAATCTCTAAGTAAGGCAATGGTGAGTAGGGCCTGATCAGTACAGGTTCAGTCTTTTTCTCTCCTTTCTATATATTAGTTGCAACTGTGTTCTTTATTCTGCCTCCCTTTTGGTTGTGAGAACGTGGTCATTGTCTCATTGTCTATCTTCCCAATGTCTGTGCTAAATAATCTCAGTTCCAATCCTATTACTGAAGACTGAACATTTCTGTTTTGCAATAAAGTGAATTTTACGTGTGGCCAGTTCTATTCAACAAAAACACCTAGACTTGGAATAGAACCAGGGTAGATCTGGGATCTCTGCAGCTGAAGTTTGGGGTCCTGTCATTAGAGCACTTGATATCACTGTGTTTCTTTTAGACAACTCCCAGTCTTGCCCCTCTTCCTTTTTAAATTCACATTCCTGGGAGAACAACCGATCAGACAGCATGTGCCAGATGTGCACCCTGGATGGCTCTCCTCTGGGATGGGAGGGGAGTTAGATTGACACAGACATAGGTGACACTGGGAGGGTCTATTCCCATGCATTAAGGTGAGCCAGGCAGATATCTCTACAACACCTCTCAGAACAGTGATTCTCAAAGGGTGGTCTCCAGATTACATCAGCAGCAGCAGTGCCACCTGGGCATGTGTTATAAATGCAAATTATTGAACCCTACCCCAGACTTACTAGATGAGGAACTCAGGGTTGGATCCAAACAAGTCCTCCTGATGATCTTGGTGCATGGTCAGTTTCAGAACCCATCTTCCAGAGGACACATTTGACTTCATCACTCTGCCTCTACCATATTATATTTTATTTTCCCATAGACCAAGAAGAGAAGATGATTAAATAATTTTTCTCAATAATGAAGAACAAAGAAGTGTATACCCATTCTTCGATATAGTGATCACCCCCTTGTCCAGCAAGTGGCCTTCCATAGCATAGTATGTAACGATAGCAAGGGGCAAGAAACAGACAGTGCTATTCCAGAACGTCCCAAGGCGGGCTGCCCCTAAGAGGTTCAGAGCATGAAACAACCACTAGGTTCTGTGGTCCATGGCCCTTCTCCATACCTCCATGCTATGAAGTGTTTTTTTGTTTGTTTGATTGTTTGTTCGTTTGTTTTTGTTTTTGTTTTTTAAATGAGATTCTGTGTGTATGGGATTAGACAATCCATAATTCCTTGGAGATTGGGGCTAATCTCTAGCCAGAGGATTTTCTGGCTAGAAAGACAAACATTTACACCTTTATTTTTGTCAAGATAAACCACTGGCCATTATAGAATGGAAGAGGTCTGGTGGAGTCTCTTTGCCAGACCGTATCATGGCTGGTTGCTCTCCTCAAGGAACAGTGCCATACTGGGGGAGGAGGGTCACTGTTGGTCTTTGTGCCTTGCATGTTGAATAGTCAGTAGGTAAAGCAGCTTTGGTAAGTGCTTAACCTCCATCTCTATAATCATGAAGTCTATTCTTATGCTATTTTGCAAATTCTGTGTTGGTTAATGATGATGGCTGATAAATATTGACTGCTGAGTTATTTTGTCTACTTGTATGTTCAATGCTTCTTCCACAATAGATGCCTTCTGCTGGGCATTAGCATGTAATGCAAATATCTTCACATATCATGCTCACTCCTGCATATGGATACATCCATTTGCCTTAATCAGAGCTCTTTGCTTATTATATTCCAATACTCCCCAACCTCAGGTCCTCAACCAAGTGCCAGGCTACTGCTAACAGTTCAGAAGTAAGTATACACTCTCAAATTGCTCTAATATCCTTCCACACAAAGTCAGTTCTGCCCATTGGAAAGATTTTTTTTTTTTTTCCTCTGATGTCTATTTTGGGCATCCCAGTGTGTCAGTGTTGTGGCTGCCATTCATCTTCAGCTTGCATACATATCCTAAGCTACCCCATCCTTCAGCTGGTCATACAGGACCACTATAGAGTTATAGGAAGACACTAGGGTAAGGGTGTTCCGGCAACTATGGCAGTAGGTGGCCACTGGTTCTAAATCATCTGGTCATGAAACACACACATGCCTTCTGGTCCTGCTTGCTTCATCCTTGGCGTTATATTCACATTTTACAACAAACTGTTAGGATATCCATATAGATTTGTGATGTGGTAGGGGTAACAAAGTCCTGCTTGTAAGGCATAATCTGGATTCACAGTCTATTTCTGCCACATAGTCAGGTATTCCATCTACCAGAGCCCACTAATATACTAAGAACTCTCTCAAGATGCATTTAATTCTCTGGTGCAGATGTTATGGCTCCAGAATCTGAGGGTCATATGTTGTCATTCTCCCACTGGGGCTTTCCATAAAAATCACCTGCACCTTTCCCCACTGCCGATGCCTCTAACCTATAGTGTCTAATGTATCATAGGGTCTAAATGGAAGGGCTGTTTGGACTAGAGCCTGACCTTCTAAAGACACCAGTTTTGATCTGGTATCATTCAGAGCAATCAGCCTTCTATGTCATCCACCATATGGCTCACATCAGCACTCCTGGGTGTGGAACACATTGTCTTCAGAACCCACAGCAGTTTGACATACATGGTGCTTCTTTTTTGCAATAAGAAGCTCCTGCTCACTGTCCAGTCTGTATGATGTCCCCCATGCAGTGGACCAGTGTGAGGACTGAATCTTGTGAAGCTGGAGACAGTAAAGGGCAATAAACTTGAGTCTGCAGTGGTGGCCCCCATTTCTCTCCTGACCTTATGAGCAACCCTGTCTGGCTGCTCAGAGGCTTTCCTTGGAGGCATTGTTGGAATGAGAGGTCTCAGAGATGGGAGAAAAGGGTCACCCCAGCCCTGCAAGCTCCACCTATTCTGAGCATTGAGTGTTTTTATCTGATTCTGTTGGAGATACAAAGTTCCTGTTGTGATCCACAGTCTCAGGGCTTACGGATGCTCTCTCTTGGATCAGCTGACCTGTCTCTTAGGGTTGTGCTCTATCTGGACCCACTCAGGGTGTGCCTTGATCTTATGTGTCTTGCATTCACCCCCTCCTATGCCGCTGGGGCTCATCTCTTTGGATTCTCCAGCGGCATGTCTGAAAGAAGAAAAATAAAACAGCATCACCTGTGTGACCTCTACACTTATGTCCTAATAGTCTGGTTATATTCTGGAGGCCATAGGAATGCTTCTGGATAAATTGAGAAAGAGTCAGAGATTATTGAAAAGATAGCTGGAAGATTACTATTATAAACACTTAAGGGGTCACAAAAACTCCTATATGGTGACAATGACTATATACATTTTTTAATATATTTTTTAACCCTCTGTGCCCAAATCAGGCTTCACCTGTGACTCCATTCTGGAAGCTTGTTCAGCAGAATGTGCCCTTGGAGCCAGTCTGGCCCTGACATCTGGTACCCAACACATTTCCCGCAGTCTGTGGTAAGCTGCTGGGGGGCTCCTGTCAACCCCCTTTCTTATAGTCAGTCCTCCTTTCTATCTTATTTTCCACTTTATTATTTTTTAAATTATTTTTATTTTTATTTTATTTTATTTTATATTTATTTTCAGCATAACAGTATTCATTATTTTTGCACCACAGCCAGTGCTCCATGCAATCCGTGCCCTCCATAATACCCACCACCTGGTACCTCAACCTCCCACACCCCCGCCACTTCAAACCCCTCAGATTGTTTTTCAGAGTCCATAATCTCTCATGGTTCACCTCCCCTTCCAATTTCCCCCAACTCCCTTCTCCTCTCTAACACCCCTTGTCCTCCATGCTATTTGTTATGCTCCACAAATACGTGAAACCATATGATAGTTGACTCTCTCTGCTTAACTTATTTCACTCAGCATCATCTCTTCCAGTCCCGTCCATGTTGCTACAAAAGTTGGGGATTCGTCCTTTCTGATGGAGGCATAATACTCCATAGTGTATATGGACCACATCTTCCTTATCCATTCGTCTGTTGAAGGGCATCTTGGTTCTTTCCATAGTTTGGCAACCGTGGCCATTGCTGCTATAAACATTGGGGTACAGATGGCCCTTCTTTTCACTACATCTGTATCTTTGGGGTAAATACCCAGGAGTGCAATGGCAGGGTCATAGGGAAGCTCTATTTTTAATTTCTTGAGGAATCTCCACACTGTTCTCCATAGTGGCTGCACCAACTTGCATTCCCACCAACAGTGGAAGAGGGTTCCCCTTTCTCCACATCCTCTCCAACACATGTTGTTTCCTGTCTTGCTAATTTTGGCCATTCTAAGTGGTGTAAGGTGGTATCTCAATGTGGTTTTAATTTGAATCTCCCTGATGGCTAGTGATGATGAACAGTTTTTCATGTGTCTGATAGCCATTTGTATGTCTTGATTGGAGAAGTGTCTGTCCATATCTTTTTTGATATGATTGTCTGTTTTGTGCGTGTTGAGTTTGAGGAGTTCATTATAGATCCTGGATATCAACCTTCCAAGCCTCCCTCAAAAAAACTGAAAAACAATCTGAGAGGTTTGAAGGGGGCCGGGGGTGGGAGGTTGGGGTACCAGGTGATGGGTCTTATAGACGGCACGGATTGCATGGAGCACTGGGTGTGGTGAAAAAATAATGAATACTGTTTTTCTGAAAATAAATAAATCAATTTAATAATAAAAAATTTAAAAGGGGGAAAAAAAAGAAAAATCCAGAACACAGCAGCTGTCTCTACACCTTAAAGAACTGGAGAATCAACAACAAATCAAACCCACTCCACACATAAGAAGGGAAATCATCAAGATTAGAGTTGAGATCAATGAGGCAGAAACCAGAGATACAGTAGAACGTATCAATGAAACTAAAAGCTGGTTTTTAAATTAATTTTAAAAAGATCTTATTTATTGGAACACCTGGGTGGCTCAGTCAGTTAATTATCTGCCTTTGGCTCAGGTCAGGATCCACAGAGTCCCTGGACGAGCCCCGCATCGGGCTCCCTGCTTCTCCCTCTCCCTTCGCTGCTCCCCCTGCTCATGCTCTTTCTTCCACCCACTCTCTCTCTCAAATAAATAAAATCTTAAAGATCTTTTTAATGCATTTAGTTATGATTTATTTATTTGCCTAGAACACAAACAGGAAGAGGGCCAAAGGGACAGGGAGAATCTCAAGCAGACGCCCTGCTGAATGCAGAGCCGCACAGGGGGCTTGACCCTACGACCCTGAGATCATGACCTGAGCCAAAAGCAAGTTAGAAACTTAACTGACTGGACCACCACCTTCCAGTTTAATAAAGACCACATTCTTGGAGCCCATGGGCTTGATGAGCAAAAAATCCTCAAGAAGAATAAAGACTCAGATTCGACTGTTACACACAGTGGAGCCGAACTCCTCCCCACTTCTGAATAGATCTCTCCTCTGCTAATGGATTTGAAGGGGCCAATCGACTTGTATTTTGTGTTCATTAGCAGTCACTGGATCAATGTGGTCAAACTACATTTTCTTTGCTCAAAGGCCCTTATTTGACACTTCCTGGCCCTCTGACGATTGGCTCCATTAACGTCGATCTGTTTGGTCACATATTAGCATTGTAACCCTCGCCACCAGCTCACTCTGTATTTTATAGCTGTTTGAAATAAAATGCACTGCATGCTACCTTTTCCATATCCACAAGATGCTTCAGGCTGTTCCCCTCACAGCAAAGCCACATCAGGTCCTGGGTGAGGGCTGGCATTTTCATGTAAATGGCAAGTTTTATATCAATGTCAGATTAGCTGTGAGGTTGTTTAAACACTGAAACCTTCTGACCAGTTGACAAGACAGGGTTTCCATGAAGGAGGTGACATTTCTGAAGCATCCGTATCTTGGAGGTTTTGATGTATTAGTTGATCTTTCCCCTGATGGCTGGTGATACAGACAGTCTTGTTAGTATTTTAAAAGTAATTTTTTTAAAGTTATCTTTTTTCTTACTCTCTCCTTCTCACTTCAGAATTATTCTGTTACCAAATTACCTATTCCAATATTAGCATTCACTGGCTGGGCTAATGGAAGGAGAAACGCCCGCACTGGTCTTCTCCGGGCAGAGAACTGGCCAGGCTATGTGAGCTTGGTGCTCTCTGTACAGATGGAAAATTCTCTGGGGTAAACAGAGACTTCTCTGTTCATTTATCTTCACTCTCCATGTGCAAGAAGAGGTGACCCAGGATGTATAGGTTTCCAGTTTATTCTTTTTTTTTTTTAATTAAATTATTTATTTTCAGAAAAACAGTATTCATTATTTTTTCACCACACCCAGTGCTCCATACAATCTGTGCCCTCTATAATACCCACCACCTGGTTCCCCAACCTTCCACACCCCCCGCCACTTCGAACCCCTCAGATTGTTTTTCAGAGTCCATAGTCTCTCATGGTTCACCTCCCCTTCCAATTTCCCCCAACTCCCTTCTCCTCTCTAACTCCCCTTGTCCTCCACGCTATTTGTTATGCTCCAGTTTATTCTTGAGACGATGGGTTTCTGTAAAGAGAGGCAATGACAAAGGCAGACAGAGTAACATTCTCACACTTCCAAAAAAAACCATGGGGTCTTGCTTACCACCTCCCACAAAGAGGAAGAAGCATGCTTCTCCTTGGGTAGTTGGGATAGTGGATGTTGTGCCACAATGTGTACGCACTCGGCATAGACACACAGGAAATGTGTCCAAAGCCAGAAGCTCTGGCTTCTGACCTCTTTTGTCCTCTGAAGTCCAGCCCCTATGTCCATGGCCTGAAGGCTCTGTCTCTCTGTTGACTCATTTTCCCATTTTGGCATTTTCCCCAGAGTGCAGGAAATGCTGACTCCATTGATAATAAAGGTAGTCTTGGGGCCCCTGTGTGGCTCGGTTGGTTGAGCGTTTGACTCATGATTTCAGCTCATGTCCTGATCTCAGGGTTGTGGGACTGAGCCCCACAACTGGCTCCACGCTCTGAATAGATCCTGCCTCTCTCCCTCTCCCTCAGCCCCTCCGCCTGCTCATGTTCTCTCTCTCTAAAATAAATAAATAAATGATGTTTACAAAATTAGTGAAGATAGCTTTGATAATATGACTGTTTCCATGTCGCCCGGGTTCTTTCTGTGCTTCATCTTACAGCCCAGGCAATTAATGGGCGATGAGAACTTACTGCCCACCAGAGGGTTCTAAAACCCTTATCCTGGTCATCAATACTGTTCATGTTATTGCTCAACTTAAATTTCCCAAAATGACACCCACTCACCTTTACTAATTCCATTTTTAGTTTGGGCCATATTATCTGAGATTCCCCAAACACGGCCTGCAGGCTCCCGTCCCCGATGCACCCTGAGCTCCTTCCCATCTAAATCCTGCATGTTGGGCAGAATGAGATTCGATGCCATCTTCAAGAAGCACTTGAGCTCTTGTCAGAGAGTAGACATCCCTTTCCTTGTAATTGTTATCATTTCAGTGTGCATATGGGCCACTTGGGTGCAGAAATGAGGCTTCTCTGTGCCTTTGCACTCCCATGACCACAGCGCCCCCCCCACCCCCGGTCAAATGCTGTACATGGAAGGAAAAGTACATTAGAACAATTGGTATTTTTAAGAAATTGAAAATTGAGAGGGGGATATATCTCAACCGCATGCTCCAGTCTATACTTTTATTAAATGTAACCCAGCATAACTGAGGAATCAGATAAATTGTTTCATTTGTAGTTTCCTGTCCTGGCTTCAGAGGGTTAAACTGAATGTGAGTGTTTACAGCGAGTGCCTTTGAACAGCTCCAATATGGAAAGCAGCTGAAAGGTGCTGTGAGGCTGACTATCAGGGTCAGACGGGTGGGGACGATGCTTTACAACCTAAAAAGGCTACGTTTTAAATAAGCTACATAATGCACAAGAATCTAGATGAGCAACTAAAACATAGCAGATACAATCTTAGTTAAAATGTACATTCAAATACCAGCACTGAATTAGTAATCAGTGGAGAAAAAAATTGAGCTCCCCCATATTTTCGCTCGAGTGATTATTCAGGCAAATATTCTGAACCTGCATTTGAAAGCTGTTCTGAATAAATTGTGTTTTGATAAGTATTTGCCTTGAATACCAAGTTTCCTCCCTTAAATCAACACCAAGTGAAGATCGCAAACTGAGACGAGAGGAGAAAACTGATTAACAGGGACTTCCACCCCTAAGCCATGGTTGCCTGTGATGTTTTCCCTACATTTCTGTCAGTGTGGGGTGGAAAGGAAAAACCTGCTTAGCTGAATGGTGGGTAAGTCTCCACAAATGTCAAATGCAGCTTGTAAGAGACATAGGGATTGGATTGCCTAATGCATTCAAAGTTGCTATTAGAGACCAGATTAGGATTTTCATCCAAGAAAAATTTAAAACATACTTCAGGTTTAGTTTTTGCAATTTCTGTAAGGTTGCAAGACTTGACTTTGCCAGCATAGAATGTATTTTGCAATGGCTGGTAAAACAAAGACACACACCATCACCACGTTGAGTCTCCCGAGTGTTAGGTACCTATGCCTCAGTGAGCGTCGGTGGAAGCAAGCGATGGTACCCAGAAGGAGGCACTAGGCCTTGACTCAAGTATGTCTGCACACACACAGATTCTTTTGTGTATTGTAGTGCACTTCTCAGCCATCAGCTGATGTCTTTTCTGGGACACCAGAGACAAAATGAGGCCAATGAAAGATGATTCAATTAGGTTCTAAAGTGATTCCTGATCATGGACTGGTTCTTTAATTTCCTTCTTCTCATTGAAATGCCAGACCTTCTTCCTAGATATGTTAGCATTGACAGCTGATGTCTCCAATTTATTATGGATTTTCAAATCAGAAGTGATATTTGCGTCTCTCAGTCAAATTAAAAAGAGAAGACTTTCCCAGTGGGAACGTGTGTAATCGAACAGTCATAACATAATAGTCACAGAATTGATTCCCTATAATTGTGGTAATTTTGTTCCATCCTGAGGAGTCTGCAAAGAATACTTAGCTCCAGTGGCCCCCTTGTCCGTGTCATCGTTGGCCAAGTTTAAAGTTGAGTGTAAAACTCTTGCTAATCAATGGCGACTCACTTTGACTCACTTATTGATCACCTGCTACAGCCAAATGCTCTGAGCTAACACACTCTAGTCCTGGATGTCTAGGACTCTTCTGGTCTCACCAGAAGCTAGGGACTGCAGGTGACCCAAAGACACAACAAAGTGAGGGAGCTGGCATGCCCGGTCCCATGCAGGTGGGGAGCAAAGTCATGGAAACTGAGCAGCAAGAAGGTCATTGTGAGGAGGAACGTCCTTGTCGGGCTGGTGAGAAAGCCATGGGAAGGAAGGATCAAAATAAATCCTTAAAATTCCAAAGTTCTTTTCTAAATGTCTGCTTTTTAAATGATGCTGCCTCCAAACTGTCCTGGGAGGTGCCTCTCATTGGCCCTTCTGCGATGGTCTGCATGCAGCACCTGGCAGGAGTCGCCGTTGTAGTCCGCCTGCATCACACACCCTTTAATGCATCGCTTTGCTTTCTTGTCTCCGTTTAGAAACGTCACCGTTTTCACTTTGCAGGCCTGTGTGGCCAAGACCAGCGAACTGGTCACTGGCCTCCTGGACTGGCATGGACGCTTTATTTCTCTGATGCCTTTTCAGTTTAGGGCCATGGGACCCTGTGTCAGTGGGCTGTGGGAGGTTTGTGCCGTCTGGGGGCCTAGACCTGAGCAGCTGATGCGATGTCCTACGCTATAGCGGTTACCCAGGAAGCACGCTCAAGCTGCCCAGGTTCTGAACGAGAAACAAGGTTTTATTCTATTAAGCTCACTCATTAAGTTATTGACATTACCCGACTCACCCAGAAACTGGCATATCCTGTAGCAAGGTGCTAAACTATGCGGTACTCAGTTGTCTGGGGCGAGGCAGCCACTGGGGGCTACGAGGCTGGGCTACTCTTCTCCTGGGGCAGGGGGACACATGGAGAGGTCAGGTTTGTTCTGGGTCGCCTTTGTGCCTGGTTTGTTTGTTCATGATTCAGCTGGTGTAGTTTCCCAATTGTTGGCCTAGAATTCCAAGGAAGAAGGGTCTCTCCCATAGTTCAGACACTGGGTTACAAGGAACATACTGGAGAGAATTTACAAACACCACTATTTGGAAACATGGTTTCTCTTCCAGCTTCAGCAGCTCTGCTAAGCTGTGATGGGTGGTGAGCCCCACAGGGAGGGGGTCTCCTCAGCATTTCAACACACAAATCCTTCATTCTGAGTGGCTCAAGAAAAAAAAAAAAAAAAAAAAAAACAAACCTGAGAGCTTAAATGTATCAGGTCCAAAGCAGGTGGGACTGGGGTCGGCTGGGGAGTAATGTCTGAGCTCTCTGACACACAACACCATCTTCCATCAGAGTTCAGGGGCAAAAGGCACTGATGCTGTAACGACATTGAAATAGATGAAAGTTTGGGATTTTTATCCAACACTTATTTATTTGTCCTAACCCACTTGTTACAGGTATTTCCACTTTATAAGATATCAAGTCCTATTCCCACACACCCTTCCAAGTTTACTGATGATCCCCATTAGGCAGACACAGAGCCATATGATTGTGCTGGAGAAATCCATGCTAGTGAATGGTCAGCTAATAACGCTGGCTCTGTTCTCTTGCTAGGTTCACTTACTTGGCCAAGTCTCTCTTTTTCCAGAAACACTGGCTTTAATACTTTTGTTTTCGATGCCAATATTCTTTTGTAAATTCTATCTTTAAAATTACTGCGTGGAGGTCTGAAAGAATAAACGAGATAGAAGCAGAGCTGTTCTGATGAAGCTGTGTGTGTGGCAGGGGTGGGGGTGGGTAGGTTATGGTGAGGACTTTCCTGAGCCGAGTCCATTCAGTGCACACAGATGATAGGGCCCCCAGCAGGGCTGGCACAAGGTAGATTTTCAATCGGAATTTTATTTTAATAGCTTCTTGATTTCAAATTAACGTGACTCTCTCCTTGTAGCACCAAGCCTACACACAGAAGAGGTCACTTCTAGTTTTTATACCAATCATTGTAATCACAAGTGAAGTGTTAATCTGTGGGGACCCCATCATCTGGTCAAACAAGCTCCTGCTTGCAGAAATGCACTGATGAACTCTCGGGCATCAGAATTTGTCTATCTTGATCTCATGTATAATTCTCTAAATGTGTTTTGCTATCAAGAAGTTAAAGCTATTATTCTATCAGTCTGTGTGCTAAAATCGAGCCAAAGGCAAATCTTTGCATCTTCAGCAAAGGAGGACCCAGCCTTCACACGCTTCTTAACCCAAACATTGCAGGTTACATGAGGTGAATGACGCTGTACACGGTCCACACTTGCATATGTATATTGTCTGAGAACACTCGTAATTGCATCAACAAAGCAGTATGGCCCCTATCAGCCCTCAGACTTGCGCCATGGTGAGGCATTCACACCACGGCTCCCTGTCAATCTCCTGGTCCGCTTCCCCTAAATGCGGTGTATCTGTATTCCATATGCAAATTCTCCAGTGAATGATTTCCTGTTTTGTAAGCTAGGCTGCACCTGTAACATGTGGGATTGAGTTAGAAATGACACGCAGACAAGCACAGGCACATTATCTTGACAAACCCAGCCTCCGAAAATTACCCTGGGCCTGAATTATTAAAATAACAAGGAATATTTCACTCAGCTGTGCAGAAATGATCCTAATTGTCCACTTTAGCCAAATCCTTTCAGTCTCTGAGATCGGTCAATTTACATCGGTGGCTTGCAAATTCCTCAACTCCCATTAGAGGCAAGCACAGCGGCAGCCCAGTGCACCCTCATTTATTTTAATAACCTGCCAAGCAGACATGAAAATGTTAACGTTGGGAGGGTATAACATGACAGGATCCTGACTTGTCAGAGCCACATTATAATCTAGTTAAAATACTTTCTTTCTCCCTTTCATGTCTTCTCAGGTAAGTGGGGAACTAATTGTCAAATTACTAATTTTGTTGGCATTAATATCAATACCAAGACAAGAGGAGCATGGACTGTTGAGCGAGAGGTTTTCTTTCTACACCTTCTGCTGCTGATGGGGAAATTACCCTAGAATCAAGTAAAGAATTAAATTTGTATGATCCACTCGCTCTGTGGCACTAACCCATGCTTGCAAGCAATGTTTGCCGATGCTGTCAGGGGAGCCATTTCACATCCTCGGGCCTGTTTGTGGTTCTTTGTGGGCCAGGCATCCTGGTAATGAGTCAATGCGAGGCATTAACTGTGTGCTACATTGCATACAAGCATGCAACATGGCACGGATCTGTATGTGCTCAAGGACTTGCTACTTAAAGACCTTCTATGTGAAGAACTTGCAGCCTGGTCGCAAACTCTGGGATCCTAACATCTAGATCAGGCTCATAGTCCTGGAGAAATTACTAATACCCTCCTGTTTCCTCTCAAAGGTGAGACCCAGATTACACTGGGAACGGTGATGCCATTTGAGACAGAACATCAAAGACATAACCCATGAAAGAAATAATGGATAAACTGGGCTTAACTAAAATTAAAACAAAAACAAAAACAAAAACACAACAACATTCTGCTCTGTGAAAGAGAATGTCGAGAGAATGAAAAACATGCCAGCAACAGGGACATGATATCTGTGAAAGACACTTCTGACAAAGGATTGTTCTCTGGAATGTACAAAGAACTCTGAAAATTCAATAGTAGGAACACAAATAGCCCAGTCAGAAAATGAGCTAAAGGTCTTAGCAGCTACCTCACCAAAGGAGAAAGATGGACGGCAAGTGAGCATGAGAAAAGATGCCCCCTCGCACGTGTCACCAGGAAAAGTGAAGCGGAGCCATGAGAGACCACGCACACTCACCAGCATGGCTCTAACCTTACCGCCCAGCAGCCGCATGTCCTGGTATTTGCCCAAATGAATCAAAACCACAGAACTGTGCACATAGATATTTACAGCAAGTTTTTTTTCACAGATTCTAAAACTTGGAAGCCACCAAAACATCTTCTGTAGGTGAATGGATAAAGAAACTGGTCCCTCCAGGCAGTGGAATCCTATTCAGCACTAAAAAGAAATGACTTGTGAAGCCATGAAAAGGCATGGAAGAAGCTTGCATGCATGTCGCTAAGGGGAAGAAGCCAATCTGGAGAAGGCTGCATCCTTTGTGATTCCAACTCTATGATGTTTTGGAAAAGGCAAAACTCTGGAGACAGCGGAAAGATCATCAGTTGCCCAGGTCGGGGAGTGGGGACGAGATGATAGGCAGAGTAGAGGATGTTCGAGGCAGGGAACGTCCTCCGCATCATACGATAGGATCAATACATCTCATTACACAGTTGTCCAAGCCCATGTAATGCGCGATAGCAAGAAGGAGGAGCCATGGAAACGACACGCTGTGGGCGGTAATGATGTCTTGCTTTTGGTTCAACAACTGTAACAAATGCCCTGCTCTGGTGGGGCTGCCGATCGCAGGGGAAGTTGTGTGCGTGTGGCCGCAGGAAGCACCTGGAAAATCTCTCTGTGCCTTCCTCTTAATTTTGCTGTCAGCCTAAAAGTGCTCTAAATAAATAAAAATAAAATCTTTTTAAAAGGGCCCTACTTTTTAACCAAAAAGAAAACAAAAAAGAATGTTTGGAAACCCAATGAACCACTAAATAGAATCCAGTTTAATGGTCACGGGTTCTGTAAGCTCTCTCTTCACACTCGTTTACTGTCAGTGTCCCAAAAAGAATCTAGGTCTGATCGATCATACCTCTCTGTCAGGGTTGTTTCGGACCTTGGTTATCCTGTACCTGCTCCTCCCTCTGCCTGGGAGCCCCGCAAGCTTCTTCTCCAGCTGGAGCATCTACTGGGACCTTGCCCAAATCTCCTCTTCTGGACGCTTTCCTGCCCTGCCCTCCCCTCTGCTGCATAGTTATTGAGCAGCAGTCGGACCACATTGCTGGTCTAACACTATGGATGATTTGATTCCATCTGTCTACTTACACACATAAAATTAATGCCATCAAGGTAGAGAACATGTTTTAATCATGCCTGTATCTCAGTAGGGGCATCACAGAGACGTTGTCAGAATGCTAAAAACTGTATAAGAAAAGAGGATGTGAATGCAGGTCCAGAAACTCAACAGTTGTAGCTCCTCTATCACCGAGCCTACCCAGGCACCAGAGGCTTCGGAACTCCCTCAGGGGGGCGACTTGTTGAGATAGTAATGTGGGCTTTGTTTGCTGTGGAATTCTTCCTAAAAAACCCTTCCTTCCCACTCCACACACACAGGCAAAGGCTACATAGCTACAGTGGCTTCACGCCACTTCCGTCACACAGAGGAGACTTGGGTCTTGTGTCCAGATCCAGCCTTGGGTCTCAAACTGGGGAGGGGCACTGTTCATGGCTAGATTCCTTTCTCCCTGAAAGTGAAGATGTTTATTTGCTGTTTTGTTGCTGTTGTTGTTGTCCTCGATAAAGGGCTTTGTGGGCAAAAGTGCTTTCAAAAATTCCTATACTGGCAGGGACATGTTCTCAGTCAAGTAAATGAATCCATAGTTAATAGCATCTGTAGAAGGAGTATTTGTCCATGATCATGTTGGAGAGCCTATAACCTGGAAATTAAAGACACCACAGCTGTGAATTTTTTGAAGAGCCTTTAACCTTTCATGGGGGATAGGTATGGGGAAGAAGAGAAAACTGTAGACATTTTTAGAAAATCAAGAGTGGCCTTGAGAGAAAGGAGAACAGAAAGGCATGTGAGACTCGGTGGACGGCACGTCCGTGCTCCCAGGTGTAGGAAGTGCGAGAGGAAGGAGCTGATGGGACCGAAGAACCCTGCGGTTTCAAGGTCGCGGCTGTCCACGGAGACCAGGTTCACTACCGCGCTGAGGAGGACTCCAGCTGCTCCTGCACCTGCATTCACACTTCATCCTCTCGAATTACCTGTGCTGCTGGACATGGGATTAAGGAGCGGAGACCCACCCCGCCTGCCCCAGCTCAGCTCGTGTGTGCATACAGCGCACGGTGCCATCCTGCACCCTCCGGGGTTGAAAGACAGGTTCTTCTTCGCACCAACATTCCCCTCTGAAGCACTTTGCCCAGAGAATGCCATGCAGAGGCTACTCCTAGGAGTGTGGAAATTCTCTGTTCCTGCTGCTCCTTCCCTTAACCTGGCAGAAGGTTGTATCCACTGGCAGAATGCAGATGACCTGAGCCATCTTATTGTTTTACGCTAGCAGCACAATGTACAGTGTTGTGAAAATAAAGTATGTTAGTCGGTTCAGGCTGTCATAACCAAGCACTGTGGACAGTGCAAATGAAACAACCGAAATTTATTCCATCACAGCTGTGGAAGCCTGGAACCGAGACCAGAATGCCAGCATGGTCACGTTGTGGTGAGAGCCTCCTCCTGGCTCCCAGCCACCGGCTTCCAGTGCCCTCACAGAGCTGAGAGAGAGGAAGGAAATCTCCAGGGTCTCTTCTTAGAAGGGCGCTAATCCCATCATGAGGTCTCACCCTCTGACCTCAAGGAGACTTAGTTAACTTCCACAGACCCCACCCTCTAACATCACCACAAGGGGGAATAGACTTCAACCTCTGAATCTGTAGGGGACACAATTCAGTCCATGGCATCAAATAACTTTGATTCTAACACTGGTAAGTGCCGAGCAGGTATCCCGATAGCAGATCACATTTAAAGATAAAGTAAGTGAAAAGGCCGGGTTGTGAAATTGTGCCTATGTCATGACTCAGCCTCTTAAAAATTACATATGTAGTAACAGTAATCCTCTTATTATGAAGCTAGATGTATAAAGTTGGTTATTTCATGTGATGACCTTAAAGAGAAATAAATCCTGGGACATCACTAAGCCCTCTCAACCTCAAATACCAAATTTATTCAGCAAATCTTCCTGAATGCCACTGTCCCAGATGCTAAGAATATGGAAGAAAACAGACAAGAATTCCTTCTCCCATTCCGGGGGTGGGAGGTCGGGGTACCAGATGGTGGGTATTAGAGAGGGCACGGATTGCATGGAGCACTGGGTGTGGTGCAAAAATAATGAATACTGTTATGCTGAAAATAAAAAATAAATTTTAAAAAAAGAATTCCTTCTCCCTTAACATTTATTCTTAAGTTACAAGGGGAATTTTGTGTAATAGTCAAAATTAGATTAAAAATGCGTACAAATGGGGATGCATGCTTCCACCCCAGAAGGAGTAATTCGATTTAACCTCTCCTGAAACAAGTGGACAAAGTATATAAAGCAACCATTTTTAAGGCACTGGACAATAGGCAACAAAGGCCGTGATTCCTGAGGGCTGGAAATAAAGGGACGTGGTAAGAGTTTCCAGAACACGGTGCAGGGAAGGGAGACCCAGAAGAACCTGGTGGATCCTGAGTTGAACAGATGGACCTGAACACCTAGGAAAAACAAGACACTAGGATCTGTAATCAGAGTTCAGAGAGGAGAGAGCATGGGGTGGGGGGGTCTGGTGACCTCCAGGCGGCACCTCACATATTGAAAAGGGACTTACCTATGCCTGCATGTGAAGAAGCTACAAGAGAGAGGGAAAGAACCACATGGCAGGTTTGGAAGGAAGAATACCAGATAGCCAAACAGGGCGAGGACTACTACCTGTTTCCACATCACTCAAAGGGCATCCGGAAGAGCTTCAAAGGGATGTTGCTTTCATAGTAGAGAAAAAATAGCCCTACACTCAGTACTGTTCTGGGCTGTCACAGCAAATCTTATAAGTAAGGCTTCGAAAAATTCCAAGGATTTACAAGAAATTTGGAAAAAAAGGATTTTTTAAAATTTGAGATGGGGGGCAGGGGGAGGGGCAGAGGTAGAGGGAGAGAAAGTCTCCAGCAGACTTTGCACCAAGTGTGGAGTTTGAAGGGGTCTGGTCTCAGGACCCTAAGATCATGATCTGAGCCAAAATCAAGAGTCGGTTGCCGGATGAACTAAGTCATCTAATTCCTCCTGGAAAAAGGAAATTAAAAAAAAAAAAAAAATAGAAGAACATAAAAATATCCAGTACCTGAAAAAGGTGAAATATACATGAATGAGGGGTAGCTGGGTTTGTTCAGTGACTAGCTTTTGGGTTTGGCTCAGGTCATGATCTCCGGGGTTGTGAAGTCAAGCCCCATGTTGGACTCCATGCTTAGGAGGGATTCTGCTAGAGATTCTCTCCCTCTCCCTGGACCCTTCCCCTGCTTGCATGTTCTCTCTCTCTCTCTCTAATAAATAAAATAAATAAATCTTTAAAAGATATATACATGAATGGTATCAGTATGCAAGGAAGGAAGAAACAATCCATTAAATCAACTGAAATTAATCCAGACTAAGACAGATGGAATTGTCAGAAAATAAATTTAGAAAGTTATTATAGATTTGTGGTTTTAGCTATAAAACATAGAGTTTGGAAGTTGTCACAGTGGTCCTTATACCAACAAAAAAAATGTTGAAAAAATGTCAATACAGCTACTTTTCTTGGGCCCATAATAGAACAAATAATTCTGGGCAAACCATCACTGTGAAATCTGGAGAGGAAGAATAATCCAAGAGTCAGAGCTGGGATCCACTGACTTGCAGTGTCCGGTGCTGAAGCTGCAAACTGGTAGGAAAACTTCCACAGAGATGTCAACAAATTGGTAAGACAGAGGGCAAGCTAGTCTTTGGAGGGGCACCCTCACCCTCTCTGCCATCTTGAGTTTTGCCTTCAAGGTCTCTTTCAGGAATTTCTAGTTTCTTTCTCAGATCCTCACTTGACATTGGCAGGAAAGAAAGGAATAATCCCCAGGGTTTCTGCATTAAAAAAAAAAAAAAAATCCTTTCCATGGAAGAAGACTTACTAGAATCTATCTATCCTATCCTGGATTAAGGATATTTCAAAAGAAAGTTTAGGGAGTTTTGTTGACTTCAAGTGAATTAGGTCTCAAATCAGGGCAAATGACCAGGGATAAAGAGTGTGTTAGGCAATAATGAAAGGGCAAGCTTTCAAAAAGGTATAACAACACTTACGTGTACAGATCTAACAGTCTCAAGATATGTGAGACAAAAACAGATCACACTGAGCAGACAAATAGTAACTTTACTGTTAGTTGAAGACTTTAATATCTCTCTTTTAGTAATTGATAAAGTGGGAAAAAAAAAAGACAGTGAGGACACATAGTTGACCTGAACAGCAGTATCGATAACCTAGTATAATTGACATTTTTGGACTACCTCATCCCAAATAGCAGGATACATATTTTTCTCAAGCTTTCAAGGACACTTTACAAAATAGGCCACATTTGGCCAATAAATTATACTTTAACAAATTCAAGACAACATAAATCAGACAAATTATGACCCCAGAATGCAATGATATTAGGCTAGAAGTCAATAATAGAAAGATAGATGGAAAATTCCTGAATACTTGGAAATTAAACAACACACTACTAAGGAATACATGAATTAAAGAAAACATCTTTAAATGGATTTTAGAATAGATAGATTGAATGGATATGGAAGACAAGCAGAATCTGTGGGATGCAGTAAAAGCAGTGCTCGGAGGGAAATTTATAACATCAAATGCATAAATTATAAGTAATAGTGATTGAAAATCAATAATCTAAGCTTCCACTTTGAGAAACTAGAGAAAGAAGATTAGTTTAAGCCTTAAAAATGGCATAAAATGAATAATAAGAGAAGAAGAAATCATTGAAATGGAAAACTGGAAAATAATATGAAAAAATAAGTGACATTAAAACTTTGTTCTTAGAATAAAAAATGATAAAAATGTATAAACCCCAGTCCTGGCCTGGCCAGCCACACACCATCTAAAGGTAATGCAATTACAAATATCACAAATGAAAGAGTAGTTACCACAGCTTCACATTTCACAAAAAATAACTCTTAATAGATCACAGACCTACACTGAAAATGCAAAACTATAAAACTTCCAAAACAAAACATCTTAGGAGAAAATGTTTTGACCTTAGTTTGGTAATGGTATTTTAGATAAAACATAAAAAGCATAATCCATGAAATAAAACATTGATAAATTGCAATTTATTAAATACTGTTTACTCTTAGACAAACAAACCTGTAAAAATAACAAAACAACAAGCCATGGATTTAAAAAATGTTTGTGAAACAAACTTCTGATAAAGAATTTGTGTCCAAAATATTTAGAGAACTCTCAAAGTCAATAAAAGGCAAAACATTTAAAGTGAGCAAAATATCGGAACAGATACTTCACCAAAGAAGTCCCAGAGATGGAAAATACACATAGGAGAAGATGTTAAACATGATTTCTTATTAAAAAAATAATAGCAGAGGCACCACTGCACACCTATTTAGAATGGTCATAAATCAAACAAAACAAACAAGACTTGACAATGTCAGCTGCTGGCAAGAATGTGGAGCCACTGGAACCCTCATTCTTGACTGGTGGGGGAACAAAAACCATACAGCGACTTTGGAAGACAGTTTGGCAGTTTCTTACAAAATTAGACATAGTATTCCCATATGATCCAGTAATTACACTCTTAGGTATTTACCCAATTTGTCTGGGATCTACACCAACACAATGACTCCCACGTGACTGCTTGTAGCATCTTTATTCATAATCACCCAAAACTAGAAGCAACCAAGATGACTTTCCATAAGGTGGATAACCAAATTGTGAAATGTTATTCAGTAATAAAAAGAAATGAGTTATTGAACCATGAAAATACACAGGAGGCACTTTAATATGTGAAAGAAAGAAAGAAACCAGTCTGAAAAGTCTCTAACCTTTGATTCCAGTTACATACATTCTGGGAAAGGCAAACATACCAAGATAGTAAAAAGATTAATTGTCACTGGGAAGAAAAGAGTGAAGACTGAATAAATGAAATACAGGAGAGATATTGTAGGGCACTGAAACTATTCTGTATGGCATTGCGGTGGCACATGCATGATGCTGTGTATGTGTCAAGCATTATATCTTCACAAAGAGTAAACACCAATTTATGTAAGTGTATAACCAATCACTTGGGTTGAGGAATCCTAGAAAACAGAATGTGACAAAATAACCGGACTCTATGACAAATGTACAAAAAAAAACTTCACTGAGTTGGGTCAGGGAGATAGCACTGACCTAGTTGATTTGGAAATGAGTAGATCCTGCCAAAGGCAAAAGAAGCTACATGAGCACTGCACTCTGGCTGACAGAATTGTTCCCCGTGGGTGGGTGAGGTTTAGCACTTCTGATATTACTCTGGATACACTGCAATTGCCCAATTAAATAAATGAGCAATGGATGGTGAATGCCTAGATGTTCACTGGTGGAGGTGGACTCAGAGGTGAGCAAGGGAGGTGGCTAAAAGGGATTAGTGCTGCAGACTTCAGTAGGAGGTAAGACATAGCCAATTTTTCTGGAAAAAGGAGAGAAGACATAAATTACCATTATTAGGAGAGGACATCACTTTAGATTTTTACAGATATTAAAAGCATATTTAGGATCTATAGAGGGGGTGCCTATGTGGTGCAGTCGGTTAAACATCTGACTCTGGATTTCGGCTGAGGCTAGGATC
The DNA here is from genome assembly GCF_030435805.1 of Mustela lutreola. Lineage (NCBI taxonomy): Eukaryota > Metazoa > Chordata > Mammalia > Carnivora > Mustelidae > Mustela > Mustela lutreola. Next base: position 3,399,479 of record NC_081294.1, on the reverse strand, counting down.
TCAGGGGCATGAGATCAAGCCCCTCACTGGGCTCCATGCTCATTGGGGAGCCTGCTTCAGATTTTCTCTCTCTCACTCAGCCCCTCACCCCTGCTTGCTCTCTCTCTCTCTTTCTCTAAATTAAAAAAAAAACATATTTATTAAAAAATATCTTCAGATAATTAATCAATATAATAAACATCTATAGAGGATAAATGTTTAGCATGAATCAATTTATACCATTAATAATTTCACAACTTACATAAAATGGAAACATTTATTGAAAGACACAAACCACCAAACTTGCTCCAGATGTAATAGATAAACTAAATAGCCCTATTAGAAAAATTAAATTTTAACTTACAAATCTTTAGATGAAGAAATTTTCAGAGTAACATGACTTCTTTGGCAGATATCAGTTTTCCTTAAATATGTGGTATTTCTAATACTAATCTAAAGCAAGTCTTCCCCAAAAATGAAGACAAGGAAGTATTTCCCGATTCATTTTGAGAAGTCAGTACTACTCTGATTATAAAAGTGGTTGAAAACAATGTAAACATGGAAAGCTACATATTGATATCTCTCATGAAATTTGATACATAAAGCAATGCATTATTGGTAAGTCAAATGAACACATTTTAAATGATAATTCATCATGACCCCATGGGATTTATTGCAGGAATGCAAGGGTGCTTCAACATTTAAAATCAATTAGTGCAATCACCATATTAAAAAAGTTAGATTAGGTGCGCCTGAGTGGCTCAGGTCATCATCCCAGGGTCCTTGGATCCAACCCCACATCAGGCTGCCTGCTCAGAGGGAAGCTTCTCCCTCTCCCACTTCCCCTGCTCATGTTCCCTCTCTTGCTATTTCTCTCTCAAATAAATAAATAAAACCTTAAAACAAAAAGTTAAAGAAGAGAAAACATATCATCTCAATGGAAACAGAAATACCATTTGACGATATTCAATATTCTTTACAGATAAATACTCCCCACAACTAGAAAGAGAAGGCAATATCCTGACCTTGAAATGCCATCTACAGAAGTGTTAGAGTGAGCATTATACTTCATGTTGGGAAAGTTAATGCTAGAAATAATTAATTATAGAAATAACCAGAAATAAGAAAAGAATGCCTATTCTCACCACTTCTGTTCATGCTTGTACTGAAAGTTTCAGCTACTGCAGTAATAACAAGAAAAGAATAAATAAATAAGTAAATAAATAAATAAATAAATGACATCTGAATTGACAAAGCAAAAGTAAATCATCTATATTCTCAGGTATCAGAATTGTCAATGTAGAAATCTGATAGATTCTACAAAGAAGTAATACAAGTGGTAAGTATTTTAGCAAGGTAATTGCCTACAAGGACAATATATAAAAAGCATTTGTATTTCTACATTCTAGCCACAAACCATTAGAAATTAAACAAATTAAAAATAGTATTCATGGGGGCACCCGGGTGGCTCAGTCATTAGTGTCTGCCTTTGGCTCAGGTCATGATCCCAGGGTCCTAGGATTGAGCCCCACATTGGGCTCCCTGATCAGTGGGGAGCCTGCTTCTCCCTCTCCCACTCCCCCTGCTTTTGTTCCCTCTCTTGCTGTGTATCTCTTGTAAATAAAGAATAAATTCTTAAAAACATAGTATTCATGGCATAGTAAAATATGAAATATTTAGGGGTAAAATTTGTACATTTGCAAGTCCTATATACCAAAAACTATCAAACCATAATGAGAGAAATTTAAGGAAGACCTAACTAGAAAAAAGATATACCTTACTCATGGACAGGGGAGCCCTATGGATTTTAATATTGCCCAAATGTCATTGGTCTTATTAAAATGTCAGTTCTCTCCACAAGAATCTTTAGATTCAGTGTGATTGCAATAAAGAATCCAGCACACTTGATGGTCTCAAAGATTTCTTTTTTACTTTTTCTTTTCTTTTTTTTTCTTTTCTTCTCTTTTCCAGTATTCCAAGATTCATTGTTTATGCACCACACCCAGTGCTCAAAAACTAATGATGTATTGTACAGTGACTAACATAACAGAATTAAAAAAAATAAAATAAACACGCCAAAAAATAATTCAACACACTATTTTATGCAAATTGCAAGTGAATTCTGAAATTTACAAATCAGCCACAGCAATATTTAAAAGGAAAGGAAAGTTGGAGAACAGATACTATCTAATTTGTGGGTGTAAATATAGCCTGGTAGTTCAAGGGAACAGAACAGACAATTCAGAAATAAGAACACATGTACGTGGGCACTAATTTTCAGGAAAGGTGTACAGGGATTTAACGGAGAAAGGTAGCCTTTCAACCAATATTGCTGATGCTAGTGGATATTGTTCTGGGCTGAATTGTGTCCCCTGCAATTTCTATGTCAAAGTCCAAATATCAGCAACTCAGAATGTAACTGCATTTGGAGAGAAGGTCTTTAAAGAGGTAATTAAGATGGTGGCACTTGGGTGGCTCAGTTGGTTAAGCGTCTGCCTTCTTCAGCTCAGGTCATGATCTTAGAGTCCTGGGATCAAGCCTCCCCTTCCCCAAGTGGGGCTCCGTGTGCAGCAAGGAATATGTTTCTTTCTCTCCCTCTGTGCCCTCTTCAACTCATTCTTTCTCTCTCTCTCAAATAAATAGATAAATACATTGTTTTTATGAAAAAAAGAGGAAATTAGATAAAGTGAGGTCATGTGAGGGGGCCCTGAGCCTGAGACCAGTGTCGTTATAAGAAGAGGTGATCAAGATACAGACAACACAGACCAAGGGCTGAGCATGTGAAGACCCAGCAAGGACACAGCTGTTTGCATGCCAAGGACAGAGATCCTGGAAGAAACAAAACCTGCGGACACTTGATCATGGACTTCCAGCCTCCAGAACCGTGAGAACATAAATTTCTGTGTGTGAGCTCCTCAGCCTGTTATTTTCTATGGCAGCACCAGCCAATGAATGCAGATATTAATAAGGTAAAACAAACAAACAAAATAAAAACAAAAACCAAACAAAAGTCTCTCGACCCACCTTATATCATCCACAAAAAGTAATTCTAAATGGGTCACTGATTCAAATGTAACAATGTATATTCACAAAAACAGGAGAAAAACCTTTGTGATCTTGAATTAACAAAGACTTTTTTTAAAGATATGCCCCCGATTGTACTGGATCTCAAAGCCTTCATATAGGATGATATTCTTGTATTATACTGAAATATTCTGAATTTAGACCTAACAGTCTGGGTGAAGAAATTGGTTTTGTTTAAAATGATACAGTTGAAAAAGAAATCCCAAATGTATAGGCGTTTTGCTTATATGCTAATGTTGAGGAAGTGATATTACAGCGAGAATACATTGTTATTAGTTTAAAGTTATTTTGCACTTTATAATGATTACAATTATCACCTTTACTATATTATTCAAATAACTGACACATTTTAAAAAACCTCTCCAAAGGGAGCCAATGACAGGAGCTCCAGAGGTGACAAAGTTATATAACCTCAAGTTCTACAGAAGAGATTCGAAGAGAACCTAAGCTGTTCCTGAAGGTTTACTGTTTGGGGAGAATTTTAGCTTCAAATTCTACTGCTAAATGTATTTAGACTTATTCAAGACATGATATTTTCAAAACAGGCAATCATTTCAGCAGATTCTCTAATATCAAATATCGCTGTGCTACACTGTATCTAGTACATATAGTACATATATTTTGCAGACACATGGTATATGCGTGTATGTCCTGTAGCATACTGTATATACACATTATGTGGCAATGAGTAAGCGATGGCACAGTGTTAAAGAATGTGGGATTTTAAATATTTATACTCTAAATAGACAGGAATAATTTTCATTCATCCCAACACGTAGGAAGAGACTTTTGCTACAACCACTTACCTTTCAGTTACAACCAGCTGATGGGTTGTTTTGAATGAAAATAAACATCTCTTCAAGCAGCATCATTGTTTGCTACAGAAAATAAAATTAGTAAGCATCAGAGTGCTTAATAGATTTTAAAAATTGGATATGGCAAACTAAATGGATCTTAATCTCTCTATAACTTGAGTAAATAAAGGCTTGCTTTAATTCAGGGCAGCTCGCCTGTGAGCAAGCTCCGTTCTTCCTTCTGTTAACCTCACCTGTCAGACAGGGCCATGCAAATGAGCAAGGCTCAGCTTTCCTCTTGCATCTTTGCTAATCCGCTCCCATTCTTCTAATCAGGCTACACAGAAGCCAATATCTATTTTCATCAGGCAGATAGGATCTCTTAAGGAATTAAAGAGGTTTTCCACTTAGGTCTGTGGTGGGCAAGGACACGGCTGTGATCTGGGGTTTTAGGGATTTCTCATTATGCACTGGCACTTGCTGGATCGAAGAACTGAGTTCTGGCTACTGGATTTTTAATCCTCTTGTGGTTAGGGTTAGAACTTCCAGTGATTTAAGATCTTTGATTACTCAGCACTTGGCTTTTGATTGAGTGAACTTCAGAAGACAGCATAGGACTGTGATTTCAAGTTAGCAGTTTGAAAATAACTACTGGAAAAATAGATAGGAAGAACCTATGATTAAGCTAACACTATCCCTTTTTAATTGACTTCCTGAAGGTAACTGGAGCTTAACTCCTCATGTGCCAAAGAAGAAGGAAATAAACAGAGGGGGTGAATTTTGTTTTCTCCTGAGAGGGGAATTTCAATGAAATTTATAGGGCTGTTGGCCGTGGGGACACCGAGAGAGACCAGGGCAGTTCCTGTTGCAGGGAGGGTTTACTATGGAAAAGCTGAGGCAGATTTTTACTGATAGGCCCAATGTCCCTCTGCTGATGATTTACATCTTCAGAATAAAAACAGAAAGCAATGATAATGAATAATAATGTCTAGAGAGATAATCCAGATGTGTGTAGTACAAAATATATCATGAATGGAAATATTTTGCACTGGCTAATATAATCAGACAAAATAAAGTTACATATCTCTCCCTATGACTTGAAGAAGTAATGAGTTCTGGCTTCTTTTGTCCAATACTAGAGGGAAATTACTTCTAAAGTCTTCTTTACCCCCAGACTGGCAGGATAGACAACCCCAAAGAACAGAATCAATGAAAACCACAACTCCCCACTCCTGGGCACAGATTGTGGACGAGGGGTCCCGGGAGTGCTGTCTGGTCTCGGGGAGAGTCTGTGGTTCTTGTCGCATCCCGTGACTCTCCTCCGTGCCCCTCCACTCCTGGCTCTTTCCTGGCCGGGAACTGTGGACCATGTGCATCTGCGATGGGGCGTGCAGACCCACACACAGTTCCTTTGCTCCGAGCTACTCACCCTGCCAAGGAGGTGAACAAGGGGTGGGATAAGCTGTGTGACACAATTTTATCCTTTCCTTTTTGACATGCTCTTAGGAACACATTTCTTTTTCTTTTCTATTATTTTTCCCCACTTCAGGTGAAAACCTGGAATAAACAATGTACTGTTGTTTAAAAGCTGTCTAGTGAACTAGGAGAGTGGACACAGCTTGCCTTTCAATTCTCGACGTCATCCCACAATAACCATCTATCACAGGAGAGAAGACAGGCGAAGCCCTGGGGACGGTCAGGGAGGATGGAGCTGAGGAGGGACGTGGGTGGGGATAAAACACAGACACCTGGACACCAAACATTAATGTCCTCTCAGTGGTTCCTCTTGCCTCCATTGGATATAAGCCCTACATCCCAAACTGATAAATTGTTTGCACTATAAAATAAACCTAGCACTGGATTTCCCATTTCACTTCCGAAATGATCCTCAAGAAACATGTCAAGTGAAGGACTTTCCACTGTCAGAAGGGTAGGTCATCTCAGGTGGGACAACCCTTTCACACAGAAAATAAACTATAAGAAAAAATACAAAAAAAAAAAATGTTGTCTGAAGTCATTGGCGAGTGATCACAATCAGGAAGAAATGGAATGGAGTGACACTTGAAAGAGGTAAATGACTGTGAGTGATATTGTCACTTTTTTTTTTAAAACAGTTTTTCACCTAAGGATCTCCTCCCCCTCCCTGTCCACCATTAGTGCCACTTATGGAAACATCTAGAAACTGGATACAAAATTACAAAACTACCAGTTTAAAAAATCAGATGAAAGATTTCAGAGCTCTCATGTCCAGAGGGAAATTAAGAGAGACGTCCCTGAGCAGAAAGAGCTACAGAGGGTGTGGTCGAGATCTGCATAGAAAATGCAGCCCAAACTATGGAACTACTACCCGGCATACCTGTGAGGCACAATGCGAGTAGCTCGGCCAAGTTTACAAGAGAGATAATGGATGCTACCTGTGCAGGGGAGGCAGAATTGTGAATCTGTTTTCTGCTGGGAAAACTGTCTGTTAATACAAGAAAAGTAATGCTCTCTGGAGGAATATAACAGAATCCATAGTCTCTATGATGTAATTTTACAATTTTACAATGTCTGTGATGAAATTAAAAAATCAGTAGTAAAAATACACAGGGAAACATCCATCAATGTATACATAACTCCAAGATGACTCAGATGTTGGGATTAGCAGAGAATTTTATAGAAGATATTATAACTATTCTCAAAGATAGGGAATCAAATAAAGTACGAAGACTAGATTCATAAAACACCAGCAGAAAAATAGAAGCTACAAAACATAATCAAGTGAAAATACCTGACTAAACAAGTATTTGAAATTAAAAAAAAAAAAAATCAGTAGATGAGTCCTCCAGCAGAATAAAGATACCAGAAGAAAACAGTAAAACAGAAGTTAGGTAAATATAAATTATCCAATCTGAAGAACAAAGAATAAACAAATTGAAAAAAAAAATAATAATAGTAAAGCTCATGTACTCTTGGGGACAATGTCAAGAGGTCTAACACACATGCAGCAGGAATCCCAGAGAAAAAGAAAGACGGGATGGAGAAAAACATATTTGAAGATGTAACAGTCAAGCATTTTCAATTATGACAAAGTGCAGTAAGCCTTTGAAATGAGAAATCCCAAAGTTCAGGGGAGTTGCTTTAGAACCAGAAAAGACAGGCATGCCATTGGCCTTTTAACAGAGATAGAAACACTTCACTGTTCCTGGGCCTCTCCTAGTTGAGCCGGGCTTTCCCAGGTACCCGAACAGAGTCAAGTCTCTCCTGGGCTCTGGTGACTGGAACGGGCTTACTGTATGTGTGTGGATGGGTGTGTGTGTGTGTGTGTGTGTGAGTGGGTGAGTGTGAGGGTGAGTGTGCATGCTGATGAGGTTCTGGAGCTGAGGATGCCCATGCAGGTGGGACAGACTAGGATATAGGTTTAGAAAGGTGATTTCAGTAACCGGGGCAGACTGGAATCCTGACACTAGGTTTCTGTATGTTCCTGACGACGATGTGGGACATTAGAAAACCTTGTGACTATGCTGCTAAACAAGCATGGATTCTCAGCAAACGGATTCCTAGAACCGTTTTGGAAGAGGAATTAAAGTGGGCAGATCTTTAGACGGATGGTCAGTAGAGGGGCATTAAATCTTCTTGATAAGACATTTTCATCAATGCAAATGAAAAGGAGAAGGAGCTTTTCTGGTGGTTTTTGAATTAAAATGAACTACAAGCCAGATTCTTGTTGGGCAGTACCAAAATCCAAGGCATCTAGAAATCCCACGTGTCAGGTGTGGCGTCACGTGTCCGGCGGAGCAGAAGTGTATTTGATTGACAGGCAGGGGAGGCTGAGGAGCACGTTGGGGACACAGTGATCTTTGGGAGTCTGGGAGACACATGATAGGAAGTGTGTAACAGGAATGTGGCTTGTGGGCCTGGACCCCGCTGAGGTCCAGAGGTCTGCATTAGATGGAAAGATACTGATTTTACTTGGATAGAGGTCTCCAGGAGAATAGATGTGACCATTGAAATGGACCTGTTCCCAGAGAGAATCACTGAAGACAGGTTCGAGTTTAAAGAAAAGAGCTTGAAGGAATTTCAAGGGTATCCCAAGGAAAAACAGAATAATAGAAACCCCTAAGTTTCTGTGTGAGAAACTGTGAAAGGGTGGGAGGACCCTCAGGAAAATTAGACGCCTCGGCACGCGAGTCATGTGTGGATGCCGCGTTGAGGGTAGGAGGCTGTGGATTCAGCCTTTGGAAATCAGGGGCCTATGGTGTTGCATCAAAGTCATAAACCCCTTTGACGGAGTGTGGGTCTTAACAAACCAGAAGGAACCAGACGTCAGGGGGTGAGGAACTGGATGAAGAAGGCGTGAGGACTATTGGCAGCTACCATGAGAGTGACTTCAGAGTCATGTCTTTGAACTCTTCTACTAGAATAGTTTACTGTGGGTGTGGCAAGATGGGATCCCTTTTCGTGAGTGTCTTTGGAGGAATGTCACCCAGTGTGGTGGGCAACCTACCAGACGGCCCAAGAATCCTCTCCTCCTGGTGCCCCAAGCCCACTGCAGCCCACCCATAATGAATAGGACTGACCTCTGTATTCATTGATATATCGAAGACATGATGAGGGAACCCTATATGCCATACCAGACATTGCAGTGTCCAACTTGCATTCTCTTTAATCAATCACCTTGAAGAAAGTCTGCTGTTGTGTCATTCCACACTAGAGGAATTTGTGTGCCTCCTGCACACAGTCAGTGGCATTTTGCTAGCCTTGTGGGGGAGCAGCATTGAAAGTGGGTCCTTAGCCCCCTCGGGGCTACAGATGCCTGGACCCTGGCCAGCCTTGAGACTACAGCATCACGAGTGACCGCTGTCAGAGCCACTGACATCTTGATACATAGCAGGTGTGTGATATAATAAATGGTGACCCCTGATTTAAGTTCTTACATGTTGGTGTCATGTCTTATGCAGCCATAAATAACTACAATGTCCAGTCCCTCTGTTATCATGCTATCATTTTGTGTTATTTCAGTCTTGTGGATTCCTTGATTAAAGATCATACTCAATAAATCATTTTTTAAAATTTCTTTTCAGTGTAACAGAACTCATTGTTTTTGAACCATACCCAGTGCTCCATGCAATGCGTGCCCTCTGTAATACCCACCACCTGGCTCCCCCAACCTCCCACCCCCACCCTTTCAAAACCCTCAAGTTGTTTTTCAGAGTCCATAGTCTCTCATGATTCACTTCCCCTTTCAATTTCCCCCAACTCCCTTCTCCTCTCTATCTCCCCATGTCCTCCATGCTATTTGTTATGCTCCACAAATAAGTGAAACCATATGATAATTGACTCCCTGCTTGACTTATTTCACTCAGCATCATCTCTTCCAGTCCTGTCCATGTTGCTACAAAAGTTGGGTATTCGTCCTTTCTGATGGAGGCATCATACTCCATAGTGTATATGGACCACATCTTCCTTATCCATTCATCCATTGAAGGGCATTTGAATCTCCCTGATGGCTAGAGATGATGAACATTTTTTCATGTGTCTGATAGCCATTTGTACGTCTTCATTGGAGAAGTGTCTGTTCATATCTTCTGCCCATTTTTTGATATGATTATCTGTTTTGTGTGTGTTGAGTTTGAGAAGTTCTTTATAGATCCTGGATATCAGCCTTTTGTCTGTACTGTCATTTGCAAATATCTTCTCCCATTCTGAGGGTTGCTTCTTTGTTTTCGTGACTGTTTCCTTAAATTTGTATGGAATCAGAAGAGACCCCGAATCACTAAGGAAATGTTGAAAAACAAAAATAAAACTGGCAGCATCACGTTACCTGATTTCAAGCTTTACTACAAAGTTGTGATCACCAAGACAGCATGGTACTGGCATAAAAATAGACACATAGATCAGTGGAACAGAGTAGAGAGCCCAGATATGGACCCTCAACTCTATGGTCAAATAATCTTTGGCAAAGCAGGAAAAAACATACAGTGGAAAAAGGACAGTCTCATCAATAGATGGAGCTGGGAAAATTGGACAACTATATGTAGAAGAATGAAACTTGACCATTCTCTTACACCATACATAAAGATAAACTCAAAATGGATAAAAGACTCAATATGAGACAGGAATCCATCATAATCCTAGAGAAAAACATAGGCAGTAACCTCTTTGCTATCAGCCACAGCAACTTCTTTCAAGATATGTCTCCAACAGCAAAAGAAACAAAAACGAAAATGAACTTTTGGGACTTCATCAAGACCAAAAGCTTCAATAAATCATTTTAACTTTCCCCAAATCACCTTGCTACAGGGATAGGAGTCTCAGGGTACAACCTGCAGAGTTAGAGAAAGGTCAGACTGTGGTTTCATGCTTGTCATGAATCCCTCTGTTTTTTCCTACAGGCTTCCATCTAAACAATAACGGTTCTACTCAGTGATGCAGATAGATGTTCTCCAGCGAGAATTTCAGGCCTGAGCCAGGTGGTTCTTTCAGACTCTGGTTTTCAAGTGATAGAAACCTCATCTTCTGTAGAATATAGCCTTGCATAGAAGTAGCCAAAACCACTTTGTCTTTATCTCTATGTTTCTAGGGACTAGTAAAATTGCCATTTTGCTTATGTTGTTAAAGTCATTTTTAACCTAAATTCATTCTAAAAAATATCATTACAACATTGTGTCTTTAAATTCACTACAGTGTGCAATGTGGTAGAGTTTCCATATGCAATATTCTTCATGCTAAAAATAGTGTTACTGTTTCTTCTCATGTGGAAAGCAGGTACTTTGAGGGTGCGGTTGATCGATGTGTGTAACCTGATCTAGACTTTCTCTGCTTCTATAAGCGGGTTCTACTCCTTCTCCAGTCCCACAGCGTGGGCACCTGGGTGCCTTCCTTTCTCAAGATCCCATAGTTACCCAGCTGATTTTAATCCTCAAATGGTTTTCTTTTTGTTATTCACCTTTATTATTTCTGGACATCAATCTTCTGTCCTAAACGTAACCTCATTTCTCTCTTCTGCAAACGTTATTTTGGAGGCTCATTTTTGTATTGTCACGCATATTTCTGTAACAACTTCCTTTATTGCAGATAACCATCTTGGTAATTTTGTATTTCCATAGATCCTGATCCTGTAGCACTGTAGCTGAAATTTTTTAAAAAAATTAAAAAGGATAATGAATATAATCAAGGAAGTATGTATTTATCACACTTCTTCCTTACCTCATGGGCAGTTTTCTTGTTGGTTGTGTGAAGAAGAAAATATATAAGCAATACCAAATCTATGACCAAGGTTGCAGTTTTAACTTCAACTATTTTATAACCTTAATCTCTGCATGACACAGGGATGTTGTAGAGTTTAATAGTTATTTTATTTTGCTTTGCATCATATTTTTGACAAAGGACAACATTTACTCACGAAGAAGTTGTTCTTTTAAATGTCAACAAAATGAAAATAAAGTCAGCAGTGATGGACTTGCTATTACAACAGTCTCTTAGTTTATCTGGTTTCTGTAATACAGGCATCCATGACCCTAGATACACGCTCTCTTTTATAGCTTTGTAACAATGTTCTCCAGGACAGTGGGGTTGTTGTTGAACTTTTCCTTGGATTCTCTGTCTGAGATATTGAACCCCTATCTTCCTCATCATCATAGATTTCAGGGCTTCAGTCATCCTCATGACACAGCAAGGACAATAGATCGATAATTCCTTCTTCCCTTCGTGCTCCTGGTACCTCAGAACTCTTCACACAAATCATGTGAATAGCTACCCTACACCAAGAAAGTGCCTGTTTACCTGCAAAAGTCTATATTGGGTGGCAAGCTGAGGGGAGCACATTCCATCCCTGTCCCAGTCTGCAGGGTGGCTACCATCCATTTCAAAACCTTGACTCATTCATTCCATGCCAGGCATTATTAGAAGAGCATTGTTTCAAAGTTTTTCTGCTTTGATTCATAGATGGTTTAATTCCATCAATGAGCAAACATCTTTTTGTGTCTTTTGAGATCTACTGGCATGTTTTCTCTCATTGTTTAATCCAGTGACATCTAGGGCCAGTTCAAGAATGAACTTGAAGCTTTTCAACCTAAAGATGGATATCCTGTGTGCAGGCTGACATGGGATGTATTGGGATGTGGTGGACTTCTAGGTAGGGTACCAGTGAAGGAGGTGGTTGAAATCACCTTGTTGAGATGCTGTGATCAATGAAAATGAAAAGGGAAATATTTCATCAATTCAGATCTGTCAAGCTCTTTTTTGTGCCAATGATGGGAATGTCTGCATGGAAGAAGAGGTGGGCAGAAATGTCTCACACTTGGTAACTAGAGGTCTCCTTTACTCATAGGGATTTGGCAGAGGGTAGACCACAGAGCAGGAACAAATGAGCCCCTCTTATTTTCATACCTTCCAGGATATTAACGACATATATGCAACTTTGGTGATATTCACCTATGCTTTGCTCAGTGGATTTGGTTATAGAGAGAGTATCTCAGAATCTGCAGCATTAGGCCTACTATAAATATCATCCTCAGTAGACACCTGCTTCTGAGCCCTCACTGTTAGCTGATTAAGAAATAACTTTCTAAGTGCATCTGCACTTTTCTTTATTTAAAAAGGATACCGAACTGTTTTTATTTTGGTGTTCTGTATTTTTCCCCCACAATAAATGAAGACTCAATATCTCTGTCCTAGAAAAAAAAAATCACTAATTGGATCACCTTTGATTTACTTGCTTGTACTTTCCATTCTTTGTGTACTAGAAACATTTTTGCAAGGGCTGCTCTATTCTTAGGGACAAATTGATTCACAAATAGAATTTGGTGGAAAAATGCAATGGGAGAAAATGAGCCAGAGGGAAATCAGAGTAGGAGATAAGAGAATCAGCAAATTAGAAGAGAGTCAAAAATAACTCTGGTATAGATACCCCTTAATTAAGGGAATCAATGTCTCCTAGGTAGGTATTCCACAGTGCTGTGCAATTTGCATTATAAAAACAAAGATGCATCTGGAAAAATGGGGTCCCTGTAATGTGTAATGAGGGGCTTAGTTAGAAATTTTTCATGAAAATGTTAACCTCTTTCATTGGCCAATCTATTTTCCTCTCCATGCTACCACCCTCTTGCTCGTTCCCACCTGCCAGGACCACTGCACTCATCTGCAACTTTCCTCAGTCTCTTTCAGAGTTCTCCCCTGCAACCCCCAGCCCATTTCTCTCCCCACCCCATTATCAGAGTAATTTCCTTCATAAAAGATTGAATTATGGCATTGCCCTGGGTTTTAAAAACTAAGTAAATTTAATTATTAACATCAGCAAGAATTCTGTGATTGAGGATGAAGTCCATAATCTCCTTTATAATCTGGTAATTTCCCTGGAGGCAAGTAATGTGACTTTTCTTTCTTTGCAGAACCGTGCTCAGAAAATATGTATTTACTGAGTGACTCCCACCCGAGTCCGTTCACCACCTGTGCCTAATCTACTCCAACTGCCCTACCTTCTGCCTTCCTTATTGTTTCATTCAGCACGTCATCCATCCTTCCTGGAGCATTTTGCCATGGATGGTGCAGCTTTCTAGTCCAAATGAAATCGACAGTCAGTCCTCCAACCTCCAGAAAATGGTGGTGAAGGGGCTCACGGAGGCTGTCCTGGAATGCCCCCACAGATGAAGTGCTGGCCTCATTGCGGAGAACAGAAAAGGTGCCTGGCGCGAGGCTGGGGTGGAGCTGAGGGTCAGGGCACATGGGCATTCTCAAGAGGAAGACTGACTTGAGAGCTGGGGATGAAGATGGATATGGATGGGGTTTGTTCATGGAAGGTCATATTTAGGAACCCTTTGGGGGGGGCAAGGAAAGCACCTAATGTTCTCTTGGATGATACAACTAAATTCAGCAAACTGTCTCAGGTGGGATTGCAAATGGTTGAAGGTTGTGAGGACCATTGTGGTGCTGACAGCTTCCGGGAGCAGACTTCTCAGACAGCTCACGCAGCAGTTACTATAATTCAAGGAGTCAGCGACTTGACTCAGATAACCTGTTGGCCCCATTTCCAGAAGAGATTGTTCTTAATTGGTCTTCATCAGCCTCTCCTTGCACCAGTCCAGAGACAAGCCCCTCCCCCCACCCCCTTCATGGCAGCTGGTTCAACTCAACATCCTCCCCCACCCCACTCCAAGCCCACACCTTACCCAGTATACGTCCTTCTCAGTCTGTCCCCGCTTGTCCCACAGCAAATGTGGAAAGAGGAGGAGAGAGCATATGACGCACGTATGGGAAATGCAGATTACACTCGGGTCTAGGAAAATAGCTACGCCGTCTTGGGAAAAGAACAAGTGATTATGGTTTTTAAAAGTCAGTGATGAAACTTTAAGGTCAATGTGAATTTGCAGGGATACAATGCCAAGGTTAGACAAAACAAATGATTTATTGTGGTCACTTAGGGAGGTTGCAAGTTCACCATGGTTTTTATAATTGTCGAGAACAGAAATAATTTTACCAGGTACTATACAGGGTGACTACTAGGAATCATTCACTTTCCAGGTGATTTGAGATTTGAGTGTAGACTGACACCCAGTATTATAGGTCCATGGAGGTTTTCTTGTGCTCTTATTTATCATACCAAATTATCACTATCCCCCCAAAATATTGTGATGAACCTCAAGCAGGGCCATTTAACAAGCATATGTTAAGCAGATTTCTAACATCCTAATGTGTATGCTGTGCCTTTTGCAAAAGTCCTTTCCTAACTGCACACTTTGCTTTCTTTGCAAGCATTGCATATAACAAGCTAATAAAAGCACTCTTTGCAAAATGAATGAATTAATAAACACAATAGATTTCTTATGTTGAGTTTAACCTGATTAGTGATTAAAACCTCCCAGAAATTAATCCAGAGATTCACTGGATTATAAATATGTTTAGTAGGGTAAAAGCAGGGATATCTATCTACCCAATCTTATGCAGTACATGACCCAAAAATGCCAGATTTAAGAGAATGATCCATTCTACTTTTGATGAGACATTAATGAGGCAATGTCTGGTTTTATTAAATATTATACATTATTCATAGACCATCCATTCTGGAAACTAAAATATAGACATTTTCATATTATAAGCATCAATACTACATGAGATTAGCCTGGGGGTCACCCAGAGGGACCTCAGGGACCAACACACATCCCAGAACAATTTGTGAACAGTTGCACTAAATGACACCCACTGGTGGATTTGGAATAGTTTCTCTTTGGGGGAAAATACCATTTTTAAAAGTTTATTTTTATAATATTTCTTTGTTCTTCTAGCCTATAAAATAGACCCTTTCCTATCATGAACATGTTAAGTAAAAATGGTGATTTTAAGTTATCTAAAATAAACATGATTTTACTCAGAACCTTACAGTGAAGAGCTATGCAAAATTACTTTGACATAAGAATAAACCCTTATTCCTTCAACTTCCAACTAACGTGAAAGCATTTCAGATATGACTTTATTTCTTGTGTACATTGAGAGTGTCACATCAAAAATATATTCACTACCCCATGAAGTAAAAGACCCTACAAAAGGACACAGAATATTGTAGGTATACTCTGAATGATGAAGACAGGTTTAAGGGCTATTATTCTTTGATTAATATAAAGAAGTTACTTAGAAGATATTTATAACAACCTTTAAGAGAGAAATAATATTCAAAAGAACGTAACTGTTTGAAGTTTGAACTCACCTGAGACTTTTTTGCATATAACGTTCACATAGGCTTTAAATATAAAAAAATAAGAATTATTTTACTGGTCTAATTGATAATTAATATGTGACCTTAACTACTCTTGCTGTTATGGGTTGAATTGTGTCCCCAAATTCATATGTTATTGTCCTAAGCAACAGCACTCCAGTATGTGACCTCAATGGAGATGGAGTCTTTATGGAGGTGATGAAGTTACACTGAAGTCATCAGGGTGAACCCTAATCCAATACAACTGGTGTCCTTATAAATGAGGGACACTTGCAGACAGACATGCACACGAGGAGAATGACTTTGTGAACATGAAGGCAGAGAAGCGGCGATGTGTCTACAGGTTAAGGAATGTCAGGGGTTTCCAGCAGTGTCCAGAAGCCAAGGGAAGGCCTGCATCAGAATCTCCCTCAGGACAGAAGGAACCAGTCCTGATGGCCCTCAATCTTGGGCTCCAGCCTCCAGAACTGGCAGAACATAACATTTGGATAGTTAAGCCACCCAGACTGTGGTATTTGGCTGCAGAAACTCTAACCAACTTAGATTGCTCTTAGCATCTCCTATCAAATGCCCATTCTCACCTCCTCAGAGGGCATCCGTACTATTCATCTTTTGTGATCTTTTCATGTTTTTCAGAAACAAAACAAAGCAAGTAGCTGCTTAGTCCTTTACCAGTGAGACCTTCCTCTCGACCCCTCGAGTCCTCAGGAGAACCCTGATTTACAGCACCTGGTCAGTTTGCTTTTGCCTCAAAGAGGACATTTGATAAAATGTACACAGATTCTTTAATGTTAATAACTAGCCCTGGCTTGTTTATTTCAGGCCCATGGGTCCCAAGAAGAGCCCTCAAAGACAGCTCCCCTCCAGAGAGGTCTCTGATGTGGGGACCACGGGTGGTCTAGGGACAACTGTGTCCTGATGGTCCTTCCCCCTTCTTTGACGGACCCCAACCCCTCCCACAACTACAACTCTTTCCTATGCTTCCAAGAGCCGTGTTTCCACAGGCAGCACAAGCATGGGATCAGGGCCAGCCCCTGGCTTCTCATTTCAGCAGTCCCACTGAAGGAGTGTTGATCCAGGCCAGGGACAGCCCTTTTCCTGCCCAAGTTCTGCCCACTAAGGAGGCAATTTTACCCTTTCATGCTGAGAACAACCAGGAAAGTATTGTGACCAATTCCTTGTCCAAGTTAAATGGACAGTGCCGAAAAACACAACACCATTTTTTAGCACCAGAGCCCCACATGCATGCCCTGTTTGAGCCCCTCGCTGCACGGCACCTCAGCCTTCTCTGCTCTTGTCCGCTTTGTCCACTCTCCAAACCTTTATTGATGCACACAGAGTTCAGTTGGCTACAGCTAATTACTGCGTGTTCCTTACAAGCATTCCCTACAAGTAATCCTTACTCTTTAATCCTTGCCAAATAAAGTCAGCATTTGACTTCCCTTTAGATGGATGAGTAAAGGAGACTGCGAGAGATTAAGAATTACCATGGGGCATGATGTTTGTAATGACCCCAACATCTGCATATGTTTAATTTACAGACACGCTAAGAGAATAGCTGAGCTGAGCAAAACACAGCCAAGCTGGCCATCCTGTAGTCCAGGCCAACAACGGTGCCGAGGTGCCAGGGACAGGGAGTGCTTCACACAATGGCATGTCCTGTTCCTACTCGTCAAGGGCTCACCCCAGCCCTATATCTCAGGTCTAGTAAAGCCCTTGCCCAGTTAACCTAAGGGTTATTCAAAAGGTCAGTTAGAGCATGGACAGTCCATCACTGTGCACCAGGACATCATTTGGGGATTATATACTAAAACACTCCTGTGCCCTTTGGTAACTAGCCACCGCTCGAGGCCCCTTGATACTCAATCCCCTCTGTACTGCCCTTCCCTGCGGATCCCTGGAGTTGTCCCAATTCCGGCAACTTAGCTCGACCCAGCACCGTAAGTGTGTGTAATGTCCCCAGGGTCCTCTTTTGTCTGCACAGCACTTTCACACTGTCCAACTTTGGGCAGAACCCATCTGCCTGGTTACGGCCATTCCTTACCTGCCCGTCATGAAACATCAGAAATACCAACCCTGGGAGACCACATGTTTTAAAAATAAAACTATAAATGGCCATTATTTTCTAGCCTTGAGAGGGCAAGAAATCATTTCTTTGAATATGATTTGTGTACTGAAATTCCAAGTCCTCCTCGGAATTTACACAGAAGGCTGAATATATGACTTCTAGGAGTGTGTGTTTTGTAAGGGAGTGACACCTTGACGACAATTTGTAAAGTACTTTGAATATGGAATTCTTTGAGTTTGCTTAATCTGCCTTCTCAATGTGAGTTCCTTGGATCCTTCATTTTATAGGATTTTTAAAAGTGACATGCTTTAATCACATTTTCCATTGGTGTGGTTCAGTCAGACGGTTTAAAGGAGGAATGGGGAGTGGGGGTTATTTTGGACAGTTTGGGACGTCGAAACTGGTTAGCCGAGGGGTGGCTGGTCCGTTCAGCAGGTACAGCGTGCATCTCTGGACCTCAGGGTCATTGAGTTCAGGCTGCAGGCTGGCTGCAGAGCTGACTTTAAATCACTGGTTAAGAGAGCTATTTTAAAGCAGTAGGACCTTCATTTTAAAGAGAAAGAAAACAGAGCTCAGGGAGGGTAAGTAGTGGACGCTCAAAGGTAAACAGTGTGGTAAAAAGCAAAATCCTGCCCCAGCAGCCCACGCCCACCCAGGATTCAGATCTTTGTTTCTGATTCCCACTCTGCACTGGAAGGAACCCGGGCTTCTTGGAGAAAGGCCTGGCCGGCTCCAGAACTGGAGGGAGAAACACGCCGACAAGCCTGGAAGACCGCAAAGTGCCGGAAGAGAGGAGCGTGTTCGGGAAGCGTCCGCACAGGGAGACTCCCGCTGCCCGTGCCCAGCCTGGAAAGATTCGCCAACTGAACGATGCAAAGTATAAATTAAATACGGGTGAGTCCACACTGATGGGATTGAATAACCGAGTTGGTAAATCATGGAGTTTCCTTTATTTATTTATTGCCTCTTGAACGTAAACCCTCAGGACAGAACTGAACTCTTCTTTTAAAGGACTTTCGATCCAGCGGGGGATCCAAAATTTGAACCATTTAGTGCGTGAAGCAAAGCAGAATAGATCTCCTGTCATTTTGCACTAAAATCTGTGTTTCGGGGGCACAGTGAAGCCAGGGTCCATGCTAACTACAGCTGCCGGGGAGAGAGGCATTCAGCAAGGCAGCGAGGACGTAGACGAGCAACCAGGAGCAGGTGAGGGGTGACAGGAAACGTCCCCTTGGAAGAAAGGGAGGATGCCGAGGGGCAGGCGAGGAGGGGCCAGGTCAGGAGGAAGCCAGATACGTGCTGTGCATTGATTTACCTACGGAGCAGGGAGCGCTTACTGATGACACCGCATGCTTACACCTTAATCTGACAGACGCGGGATGGGCAGGTCCCTCTTTCAGCTCAGCTTGCTTTTGAAGAAGAGGTTCAGGTGCAGGAGCATCTCTGATCCAGAGAACACGACACGGCTCAGGCCAATGGCCACGGAGAGGAGGCTCTGCACACCCGTCCTCATGTAAACAGAAAAGGCCATGAATCTCTTCACTGGCACCCAAAGGGGCTGGTCTGATCGGCAAATCAGGCTTTTATCACATCAGCAGTAATTAAAAAAAAAAAAAAGTAATTTAATGGCTTATCTAGTATCATTATGGCTAAAATGACCTCGATTCCCTATTCCCTGTATATGTTCACAATTTTAATTAGTCATAATAGGTCTTAGGTATTAAAGGCAGCAATCTTTCTCTTTGATTCCTGATTCACACTCGAAAAATGGAACGAAGCTCTGTTCACCTTATTATTGAGCCGTCTACCAGATGTGGAGGATGGGGGTGTGTGGAGGAAGCTGAATTACTCCCGCATGTCAGGTCAGACTCACAGGAGTCCCCACTGAAAATGCTTAGGAAGAGCCCACAACGTGGTGATCACAGCCACACTCCCCACCTGGTGAGCCGGGACCACTGGCCTGCTCCCCAGCTCTCCCTGGCGCTCCGCTGTTTCGACGAGGGGCTATGAAACACGCAACAGCCCCGCGGACGTGTTTCTCATCCTACCTCTTCAACTTAGTTGACCATCTGATCAGTGGGGCTGGGCTAAGTCTACAATGGTGGGGACACTACCTCATTGAGTTCAGTAGATCCACATATGGAAAGTGTCACCAAAATTAATCAGTGGAATTAAGGTTATTCATTTGGGTGTTGTGCCTCTGTCCGAAATGCATTGTTCCGCTGGCCGGGCTGAGTCCAGCTGTGCTAAGAAAGGGAGGCACGCTGGGCCATATGGTAACAAAATTTTGTTTTGATATTTAAGTCATCACACAGATTTAAGGTCATAACTCTTAGTGTTTCCTTTCTTTAACTCTCTGAAGGGAAAAATGCAGGATGAAAATTCAGAAGGCTGTCGCTCTAAAATTCATTGGCATGTACAAATATTTGACATTCCTAAGAAAGAGAGTGAATCCTAGAGATTATGCCGTTAAGCTACAGCTGGATTGTTATTTGTCTGCAATTTTAAATCCTGGCTGTTAAAATTAATTACATTCAAGGAGAGTTTATCAGAATAAAAGACTCAGACGTGATATTTTTAGTCTCTGGAATTAAAGCAGCACCCATGAGCCAATAGATCACACTGAAAACAGCCAGGCTTGCCGTTTCGAGGTCTTTAAACAGACTTATTCTGATTGTGACAAAAAGACCCATAAATCTATGCACATATATATTGATCTTGGCTTCCTCTTAAAAATGACTCTGTCCTAGTAAGTTGGCATATTTCATAAACAAACCAACAAATTATTGATCTATCATATACTCTAAAAGTCCTATGAAGAATCTAGGTTGCTTTTAAGTTCATACTGCACCTAAGGGAATGAGAAACTCTGAAATGAAAAATAGATATTTAAAGAGAAGCATGGAAGATATATAGCTGTCCCTTTCTGCTTCTTTCTGACCTCCTATTGTGATTCAATCTGTGGGTACCGCATCCCACATTGTATCTACTGGTACGGCAGTTACTACATCGGGGCTGTTTTTTCCAAGAGTCTGCAGTAATTAAGTTACTACACTTAATAATTGCTTTCTGAAAAAGCCTGTCTAGCTATTTCTTTGCTTAAACAAAAAAGGTGTAGATTAATGTATTTGTGGGGTATGTTCTATTAGAGTCTCACGGGGGAAATATATTTAAAAACACATTGTTTTCATTAACTAAGTCTAAAAGACATTATTGTGAAATATTTTATTAACAAAATTTAAATGGTAGCTGGTAGGTGAATTCTGGTACTGATTGAAAGCAGGATGCCTATATGTCTTTTCCTCAGACAGGTTTATCATAGGAGTGAGGCAGGTTGTTGCAGAGGCTCAAGACACTAGACAACACTGACTATGGGTTGAGGAGGAAAGTAACTTGGTATTCACTAAAAGCTGCAGTAATTGTGTAAGGTCTAGACCTGTATTGGAAAATCATAGATATGTTTTTTTTTTTTTTTTTAACTAAGCACTGTCTAATGATGAGGAACATTTTTTCATGTGTCTGTTACCATTTATATGTCTTCCCAGAGATACAGATGTCGTGAAAAGAAGGGCCATCTGTACCCCAAAGTTCATAGCAGCGATGTCCACAATCGACACACTGAGCACAGATGCCCTTCCACAGAGGAATGAATAAAGAGGATATGGTCCATCTTAACAATGAAATATTACTCAGCCATCAGAAAGGATGAATACCCAGCTTTTGCATCAACACGGATTGGACTGGAGGAGATGATGCTGAGTGAAATCAGTCAAGCAGAGAGAGTCAATTCTCATATGGTTTCACTTACTTGTGGAGCACAAGGAATATGTTTGGGAGAAGGAAGGGGAAAATGAAGTGGGGAGAAGCACAGGGGGAGACGAACCATGAGAGACTGTGGGCTCTGAGAAACAAACTGAGGGTTTTGGAGGGGGAGAGGGTGGGGGATGGGCGAGCCTGTGATGAGCACTGAGGAAGGCACGGACCGCACACCACAGCGCCGGCTGTTACACGCAAACAATGACTCTTGGAACCCTGCATCAAAAGCTAATGCTGTGCTGTCTGGTGACAGACATAACATAAAAGGAACAACAACAAAAAGATCGGGGCTAAAGATTAAACACTCTTCCCTCTTTGGGAAAGGGGAGGCAGAAAGTCAAGTGCAGACAGATGATTGACTAGATCTAAACACATGCTAGAGCACAGTGAGTGACGGGAAGCAAAAGGGTGCCTGGAACCCAGTCGGGGAGCCAGGGAGCCTCGGGTGGGGGAGGGCAGGGGGCAGCATGGTTTGGTGTGGTCAAGGGAAGGGAGACATTGGAGCAAAGCCTTCAAGCAGTAAAATGTTAGCCATGATTCAGGAAAAGGTGATCCTGGCAAGGACCTGGGGCAGCAGCATGTGAGCTTCGGTCAAGTCCTTCAGGATCTGAACAGGTGCTGACTGCATGCAGGAAAGCGGAAGGAGGGAAATCTGAGCTCTAGGCTGAGCCGAAGGCAAGTTGGAGGCACCCGGAGGGCCAGTGCCAGGGCTTCAACATCCACGGAGCGAGATGCACTGCTTTGGCCGCTAAGGGTCCAGCAGAGAACCAGGGAGGCCGCTTGGGAGCTGCTGCAGACACCCTGATGCAGGTGGTCAGGCCCAGGCCCGAGTCCCACGTGGGTGAGCGCTCTGGGTGGTGACAATGGGTCGAATTCTGAGGATAATGGGTGGTTGAGTCCAAGAGGCTCCCTCACCTCCCGGTTGTGGAGTGCAAGGAAAGAAGTTTGGGGATGCTGTCGGGTTTCTTGTGGGAGCGGCCTCAAGGTCAGGAGTGCCATCTGCTGAGGGAAGGGCCACAGCATAGGTCTGGCCCCAGGGAGTGGGGTGGGGACTTGGAGGCTCAGTTTTGGTCCTGTACATGTTGAATGAAATGTCTGTCAGACGTCAGGACGGGAGTGAGGAGTGGGCACTGGGCCGTGTGGGGTCCGGGACAGACTTCTGCGGACAGCAGTCCTGGGCGTAGAGACACATTCAAAGCCAACAGAAAGGATGAGACTGCCATGGTAAGAAGAGCAGAGTGAGGCTGCCATGGTAAGAAGAGCAGAGTGCATGGATCCTGCGAAATGGCTGCCATCTCAGGTCTGACCGCATTCATGCAGAATCAGTCCTATCTGTATGTAATAGAGAATCTACCAAGCAGTATTGTTTATTTGGGATGACGACTGCTATTTGTCACACATAGTAACCATAAAGCAACCCTATCTCCAGTCCTAGCACTTCCCCTTCTGCAAGGCAAACATGAACACAGACCCTCAGGAGCTCGAAGGGGAGAGGAGTTCACTTATTTTAGTCTGGCATATCGAGGCTAGGCCGAATCTCAGGGTATTTCATACAGATATACACCGATCTCAAGAATGTGCTTCATTAGATACAAAAGAGTGATTTTTATGGCTTATAGTGACTTCGAAAGGAATAGCTTCTCATATCAGAAGATCAGACTTCATTTTCTGGGATGAGTGTTTCCTTGGGCAAAATGTTTCCGTGGGCAAAATACAGAAGTGTGCCTCTAATTGTCAACCGCTTTGACTATGAAATGGAATCATAATATTTACATCAACTAAATTGCAGTGGAAATGCCATTTTTCAACTTTCACTAGTACATTATCGGCTTGTCTTCGATAAATGTTTAGAAATTTTTTTCATATTCACAAAATATAGGATGTTTTGGTTTTTAATCTCACTATTGACTTGTAATTATTTTAAAGGCTCCAGGTCAGGGAATATGGTGGGTAGATTATAAATATCTTGATAACTGAGACAGTTTCCACAAGCTCCACTGGGCTCCCCTGCGTACATTCTCTATGCTTACTATAAAAACAAGCTTGTTCTCTGAAGATTGAGCACAAAATATTCCATATTCAATAGAACATAAATGCTCAATATGTTACTCAGAATTTCTATATCTATTTTTTGTCAGTTGATTCAGTGTATCAATTCCTGAGGAAATTATGTTAAAATCTACACTCTATGAATTTAATCTATTTCTTGTAACTTTTTTACTGTTCTGTTTTTTCATAGTTCCCATTAGGTGTGTACAGATCCAGTTAAGCTGTATGTTTTACCTGGAATGAATCTTTTATCACGACAGAATGATGTCCTGCTCTGTTGCTTACAGGTCTGTTTCGTCTAGCATAGATTTACCAACTTCTGTTCGGTCACCTCTTGCTTGATACGAGATCAAGGCTTTGGGAGGGATTGTGTTATGGTTCATTTTATCTATTCCTAATTTGGGGGGTTTTATTGGGAAGTCCCCATGTTTTAACAGGAAATGTCATCCATTAAATGTATTGTTCTCACTAACTGTCTGAGGTTGGATACTCAGTAGCAGCCCCTGGAGGGAAGGAGGCTGAACGGGGCAGGGTAGGGGTAGGGGTGGGTGGTGGGCATGAACTGGACGGAAGGTCAGTTGCCTCAGCTCTTTAGGGGAATCTGGGGAGCAGAGAAACCCAGCTCAGAGCTGTCTGATCCGGAGCCCAGAGCTGGCCACTGTGTAGGCACAAACCTATTCTTCACTAGCGAAGGGCTGCCTTTTATGACCGGAGGCTGGGATGGAGGTCACCCAAAAACACACCCTGGTCTCTGCACAAGGGCAGCTCTGAGTGGGAGAAGCAGGGGTGCAGGCGGCAGGTGGCAGGGCTACAAGTCACAGAAGGATCTGTGAGACTCTGGACGGAGATCCTACGTTTTCAGTCACACTGATACGCTCTTCCGCTGTCTTACATAGACTCGGTTTCCTATCATTTTCCCTTTTTTCTCTCTGCATTTCCGTTTCGGTAGGATGCATTTCTCTTTCTCTCATCCTGTCTATCCGTTTATTTTTCCAGATGCACAGTTGAAACTATAAATCGTATGTTAAATAATCTTAAGTGACTAACATACTCATGTGACTATGGCTACAGCTAATCAATGTAATAAATAAACATGGCAAATCTCCCCCTAACTGGTAATTGGTGAGAAGCGCATAGGATGACGCCATTCTGAATTACTTCTCCACTTCGGGTGTCATTGTTGTGTAGTACTCTATTTTCACCTTTTAAAAAAATATTGGAAATAACTTCCTGTTATTTTTGTGTTTTTTTCCCCCCTAAGATAATGGTTTATTTGGATTTATTGGGGGGGGGGTCTTTGTTTGTATGATTATTTTCGTTTCTCATGTTCTTAGTCTTCTATCTTTATTCAATTTCCTCAAAATTTATCCTTTAGAAATTCCTACAGAAAAAAAATGTATGGCCTGGATGCTTTCTTTGTTTAAAAAATGCCTTTGGGCGCCTGGGTGGATCAGTGGGTTAAAGCCGCTGCCTTCGGCTCAGGTCATGGTCTCAGGGTCCTGGGATCGAGTCCCACATCGGGCTCTCTGCTCAGCAGGGAGCCTGCTTCTCTCTCTCTCTCTCTGCCTGCCTCTCCATCTACTTGTGATCTCTCTCTGTCAAATAAATAAATAAAATCTTAAAAAAATAATAATAAAATGCCTTTATTTGGCTCAAATTCACCGACTACACAATTTTATGTTGCAAGATGTTTCCTATCAACACTTTTGCATCACCATTGGATGGACTACGGACCCCAACAACTGCTGCTGTTGTCCTGTATGTGTTCAATGTCACAGCTTAAATATTTTAGTTTATATTTTATAAATTTAATGTATTGGCTTTTTCTCGCCCCAGTACTCCAATTCCAATAATCCCCCATCTGTTTGCTTAGTTTGCTAACACTTTAAAACTCAGAAGAAATAAGTTCACTTTGCTCAATGCACTTTGCTTCATGGGGGGACAGCTGTGGGGGACAGCCGCCCCTGCCCAGCCCCACTGGGTCACAAGGCTTCGTACCTCCAGAGCGTGGGTCCTTCGTGTTCTGTCAGAAGACAACGTTTCCCCCTCTCCTTGACTCCCAAGACAGCCGTGCCTGGGTTCAGCCACCGGGGTAAGTGCCTGTGAGCTCAGACAGAGAGCTCCGTGGTACTGATGAGAGAATTCTAACCGCTTCACCCGACGGTTGGGAATCAGCAGCACCAGACTTTCAACTGCACAACCTATGTGAGAAGATAAACACTCTTCAAGGTACTGGGTTGAGATGAAATCGGGGATAAGGAAACAGGAAAATAAAACAGCATAAATAAATACATTAAAAAAAAAAAAAACCCACACACAGAGACAAACACACACGAAAACCTTGGGCGTGTTGGTGAAGTGGCTTGTAAAAGGAAGTGACTGCCCCCCCCCCAATTTAAATACAATTAAGATACATATTTTAAAACATCTTAAGAGAAGTTGTGGGTGGCCATTCCTAGATTCAGCTATACACATAAATAACAAAAGTAATTAATGGAGCGTAATGTCCCCAGAAGTAAGCCTGCGGAAGATGGGTGTGGATCTCCAGTATGTATTAAGATCTCAGATATATTCTTTCCTCGCCTTTTTGTAAATGGAACTCGGCTGTCTGAAGTCCTGGAGCTCCCAGGTGTCTTTCTGATAGGACCCTATGGATATTCCCTCTTGCAAGGTCTTTGTTTAAAGGCTTACACCGAATAAAATCCTCAGACGAGAATTTCAGCTTTCAGAATTATTCCAGTTAGCTCCAAATGTGATTTATTTGTATCATGAACTTACACGCTTATTGCTCCTATGATCACTAATAATATGATCACAATGGTGAGGTTTGGGTTTTTATTCAATTTCATTGAGGGAGTTAAAAAAAAAAAGGACAAAGAAAAAACCCTGACCTTTCTTCCTGTCAAGCCTACCAACTTGTAAAATAATAATTTATTTAAGCTTTCTGGACTTTTTCTCCATGGCAACTACAAAGACGAGTTTCCTATGTGATTATTTTGCATGAGAAAGATGCGGATTTCAAGCACAGATATTCTATTATTCAGTCCATTCACATGTTTTGTTACATTTGAAGAAATGTGTTAGCAATTTGGCAACTGTTTAAGCTTTATTCAGTTTTTGAATTTTTGACTAAAAGCTCAGAGTCTTGCGCTGCAGACAGCACCGTGGGAGCGAAAAGTGCCCCGAAGCACGTCCCATCACTCTGAGCGTGTGGCTGTCTCCCACCCGCACTCGGTCCTAATTCCCCGCTCCCTTTCCTTGGAAACCTCGCAAGCAGCTAGTCATGAGACACACCACCGTTATTGAATGATGTCAGGTACAGGGGATTTGAAAGCCTTGAAAACAGAAGAAAAGTGGATCATGTCAGTGCTCTAAACTCGAATTTTACTACTAGAGGAAATCTGTGGCAAACAAACCACCAGTGACCAGTGAAGGGATTGTGCATTTGCAAAATGAAAGATTATCTTTATGAGTAGAAGCATAGAACAATAGAATTCACTTCTTTTTATTTTATTAATGTTGGATGAAACAGTCAAGAGCCTTTGCAGAATTCTTCTGTTTCCTGCCGCTACAAACCCTGAGAATCCCCAACACCTGATATTGTGCGGCACATTTGATACCTTGAAGGTCACTGTTTGTGGAAAGCATTGGTGCAGAGAAAGGCTACAAAGCCCAGCAAAAATTTCCCTTGTGGTTTGCTATTGTCAAAGGTCAGTACCAAGACTCCTGTGCGTCTTTATTTTAAATTTGTTTCTGCCAGTTTCGCAGGCATGTGGTAGCCTTTTGAACTTGTTTACATTTTCATTTTTGATTGCTAATGAGCATTGCACTTTCTTTTTAAATGTTGCTATTTGTTATTATTGAATCCATCTCTTCTGGCCCTTATGGGAGGATTTTTATCTTCGTATTTTTTTAATTACTCCTTATTTTTTTCAGTACTCTTTGTTCTGTAGCTTTCCTTTTCATATATTTGGGTTTAAAAAATATTTGTTTATTGTTGTGGAATTGTAACTGACATGCAGTGTTATATTAGTTACGGGGGAACAAGAATGTGTTCCCACAGTTGTGTACCCTTCAAAATGCTCACCCTGATGAGTGCAGTTACTCTGTGTCTTTTAACCAATGCCCTTGCCCCTAGTGGTCAAAGTCCAGAGAAACATAAGTTTTCTGGGATATCGTGAGGTGCTGATTATGACTTCTAAGGCCAGTGGTGCTTGGAATTGTGTATATTTTAACCATCCTCAAGCTTGTTATTCTTTTCCTAGATGATAGAGAATTCGCTGGACATCTTTCTTTTTGGTAAATTCTCTTAAGTAAGAAACATCTCACCCAGCCCCGTGGATTGGCTGTGAATGCTCTTTCAGTCACTATCATTTATGTTCCCTGATCTCACTCAACCTATTTTCTTCTGTAACATGTTGCAAGGTCTTACTATATTAGCTTAGGTTTCAAAGCCAAAAAAGAGGGTTTAATCTTGCAATTTGTGTGCCGTATTCTCCAAGGAAAAAGTTCCTCACAGCAAGAAAGAATGAGACTGTTTAAGATCTCTCTCTGCTTCTGGACAAGGGCAGATTAATTGAGTATAATGTTGAGTTAGAGGGAGAAATACTAAGCCTGAAACAACCTCAGCAGTCCCTCAAGACTGACCTAAATGTGTACTTTGTGTTTTCCCTGCTGAGCGCAGCCTTAAAAGAAACTCATTTTTTTTCTGTGATGAATATCATCCAGTCTCCGTTTCCTCTAGCCTCTGACTCATCCGTGCTTACAGTCAGGTACCTAAACACACACATGCTCTCCTCTCTTTTCCTGAAGCACATTTTTATCACTGGTATTTGCACCTGTTTTTTAATATTCTTAAATGGGTCCTTTATATCTTTTTTCAGTATTTATATATATATTTTTTTTTTCATTAAGCACAACGGCTTTGTATGGCTCAGAAGCAGAACTGATGTCTGGTGGTGCAAAAGCCAAAGATTGCTTGTGCTTTGAATCCTCAGCGTGGATTTTAAACTAAAAAGAACCAAGAAATGAGAAAATGCTTAAGTGGGAAAAAACAATCACAATGACCTTCCTCTGTTGCTGTCTGCCCGGTTCTGCACGTGGCTGCAGGACTGC
Organism: Mustela lutreola; assembly: GCF_030435805.1. Lineage (NCBI taxonomy): Eukaryota > Metazoa > Chordata > Mammalia > Carnivora > Mustelidae > Mustela > Mustela lutreola. The sequence goes on along the minus strand of NC_081294.1, from coordinate 3,370,885 downwards.
TGCAAATGCGACGGGAAAGCCCAGATCGCAGTGAGGATTGTACACCGAGATTCTGAAACAGCGGAGGTAAACCAATGCCTGGAACAGTATTTACTTAGTGAGTGTATCTGATTCATTAAACTGTGGTCCCAAGCTTCACTGTACATGGGATGGTGCATATAAATTAGAAGAGTATTTTTCACTGAATCTTGCCTCACAGTAGCCAGCAGATGCAACATTGGCATGAAGACTTTCACCAGTTGACCATTCACTAACTTCCTCTGGGTCACAGACCTTTTCTCAACAATATCTGAAAAAGGACCTTTATATTTTGTTCTTTGTAGAAATAATAAAACAAATTCCTGAACAGAATTGAGCTCAGATTTTATAATAAGCTATGATAAACTTGTTATATATACATATTTATAAAAACTGTGGGAAAATACAGAATATTTCTATTCTCAACTCACTTGAACACTATTAGTCGAAGTCCTTAAGTGAAAAAATATATATAATTATATAAATTTGTTGCCACTTTTTCACGAGAAAATGTGATGTTGTCTTTCTTAATTAAAAACAAAACAAAACTAAAAACTAAAAACAAATTGTGCCAAAACATGAAATTTACTTCTGCATAAAGTGGTGTCCAAATAAAGAAGAAAAATGATGATATTTGGATTAAATAAGAAATTAAAATTAGAAAGATCTCTAAGCATTCTCTTTGTCATCCAGTGAATTTCGGATTTTCTTTCTGATGGTAACACTCAGGCAAATTCCTAAAGGCACATTTGATGCAGCTATAGACAATGTGAGTTCCTTGGCCGGAAAGCTGTAGGCTAACTCAAGCAATATCTGCATTTTCTATGACTCTGAATTCAGCCATGTCCTGTCGTGTCCTTTGTCCTCAACTTCATTTGTTTATGTTTGGTGATGTTTTGCCCTTAATGCAGATTCACATTACAACCAAAAACAAGTCTTCTACAAGGAGACACATCTAGAAAATAATTCTCTATAGTTTCAAAGAGGCTGAAGATTTCCAGCAACAGAAAAATGATCAAATATTTCCTTTTTTCAAGCAGGATTGCCCGGGGTCCGAAGAGTCCACATGGCATCTGCTTCCAAATGTCTCCTAAACCATCACCTAGGACAAAGTCTGTACATGATTGTGCCGCAGGACTTTGGATCTAAGTGTTTACTGCATTCACACACCCAGAAATGCTTTAAGTATCTCATTTTGGGAATGGTCTCTTGCCTGTTCAATCATTCATAATTTTTTTCTTATTCTTTTTATTACTTAGAATTTCAGTCAAACATTTAAAGACATTCTCTGGGATGTTCTAGTCTCAGTAAGTGTCTTTAAAAAAAGTGATGGCTTGAAGTCCTCACTTTGATGAAGTTCACTATTTTTGTACAACATTAAATGCACCACTTTGGAGATTTCTGTCTGTGCCCTTGTCAACCCCCTGTGTGGATGTAGCAGGCCAAGATTTGCTGTCGGGGGTGAAGCATGTCTCCTCACCAAAGAGGAAAACCGAGGTGTCTGTGGCAGGCACTCTAGTCTCTCATTGAGGCTTCAAGCCCCATGACCTTTCACAAACCTGATATCTTGCCTCACAAAAGGACGTTTTTTAGTTTATAAGATGTTCCCTTATATGAACGTTTGAAAATAAAGGAATTTATCTTTGATGCTGCTTGAATTTCTTTAATAAATGAAAAGCAGGAGTCGGTCCACTAAACTCAATAGTCTTTTCTCAGTCATAACCTGAAGGACAGTGATGTTGCTGTCACCTGTTCTGTGACTTGCTACCAGGGATTAGTACGGATGTCGACGGTGTTACAGCTCACTTCACCGTTCAGCAGCGGCCTGTCCTCTTGACTCGCTTCTTTATTGAAGAAACAATTGCTGAGTGTTTACGAGGTTCTAGATACTGAAGTTAAAATAATGAAAAAGAAAATGACTGATTTGAGTAGCCTCATGGCCCATATGTTCTGACATGGGAAGAAAGAATGGAAAACCAAACTTTAACATGATTTCATGCAAAAATGCCACGGAAAAGAATCTCACAGAGTCGAGAGACAGGAGGTGAAAGGGGCGGGGCTGGCTGTCCCGCTCGGTACCCCCGTTTCTCTTCTTCGCTCTCAGACACAAAACAAGGCATTCATTCCTCCCAGAACATTTGGCTGCACAAACAATTCTCTAACTCTGAATGTTTTGTTTTGTTTAGTGGCGGCAGTAAGAGCTTTAAACATGCTTTATAAAATGATTTGGGATTGGAGAAAAACTTAGGTTTTGGTAGCATCTCCATCACTTTAACCTCGTTGTATTGCTCACAAAACGATGCAAGCCGTTCAATCGCTATGCGGGATGTTGGCGAAACGTGGCCATCGTGACCAGTTCCCCAGAACCCCAGCACAAAGGAGAACCATGGCACTGTGACAGACACATCAACGTGATCACGGTTCCCTTGATGCCTTGGGCGTGGTGTAGCCTCAAATAATGGGCATAACCTGATGACAGTGACCCTACCAGCACAGGGACAAGATGATCACTGCGCAGTCAGTGGTGAGTGCGGCTGGGATGATTTGTGGTTCTCATTCCGGTTTATTATTCTGGCTCAACCTCGCTGCTCTTTGTTCAGGGAAGGGGTTGATCGTGTCCTTCCCAAACTGGAACCAGGATCTTGTTCTCAAGGATTTATCTTTGCTATTTCAGAAATCTTTACCATTGCAAATATCAAACTTATGTTTCTCTTACCAAATAAACTTGCTAGAATGATGCCTTTGGCTATAATACTCTCTGCCTTTGTGGGGTATCTGGGTGGCTCAGTGGAAGTGGGTTAAAGCCTCTGCCTTCAGCTCAGATCATGATCTCAGGGTCCTGGGTTCGAGCCCCACATTGGGCTCTCTGCTCAGGGGGAGCCTGCTTCTCCCTCTCTCTCTGCCTGCCTCTCTGCCTACTTGTGATCTCTGTCTGTCAAATAAATAAATAAATTTAAAAAAAAAATACTATCTGCCTTTGTGCCCCCATAAGTGCACAGTTATAAAGATGTAATGTGTCCTAGCACTACACTAGGCAGTAAAAGCATAATGAAAAGTAAAACATAATATATGAAAAATAAATAAAACATGGTGCTATTTTTATAAAATGTCAATGACACAAAAATATCTCCATGTGGATGTAAGTATCACATTCATGCATGTACGCACACAACACATGAGCACGAGGAAAAGAGAAGAAGAACGTCCTTAGTGGTCGGGTTATCAGCCCACGCCTCCTGGGCTCGCCTGCCACAGGATTATTTTGTGGAGAGACTACAGAAACAGTGTCGCCGGCAGTTCTTAAATCAGAACTGCATCCAGATTAGTGGCCTTTGGGACTTTGTTCTGGAAAAAAGGTAAACTGAAATAAATCTGATCAGTTTGGCTTTAGTTAAAAGAAAACTAAAGACTAAATTAAATCACAAATATCCCTCAAATCATCCCCAAAGAGTGCCATAACAACCATGTATTACTCTCACGGATTCATGGACTGAGGAACATGGACATGGCAAAGCTGGACGTCTCAGCTGGAGACTTGAAGTCTGTCTTCTAGAATCATCTAAAGTCTCATTTGTTCCCATGTCTAGAAGTTCACGCTGGCTTCTGGCTACTTCCTGGGGGCTTACTTTTCACTTTTTTGTGTGTGGGGTGGTGTATTCCAATGGACGACACACACGCGCGCGCGCACACACACACACACACACAACATTATGTGGGAATCATATTCCTCCGTGAACTAAACCTGGAAGTCAAGTTGCATTCCTTCTACCATAGTCTGGGAATTAAAGCAATCACAAACACCTGCCACATTAAAAAACAAGCAAACAAACAAACAAACAAACAAAAAACTTAAACTGGAAGCCATCTCCTGTGGAGCTCAACAAGATTCCGTAAGGACCACATATATTGCTGTGCCTGCTGGAGGGGAAAATACAGTCTGCTACACACACACACCCCAGGTTGTTAACCTGACTTCCCTGAAATGAGAATGACGAAGAATGTTAATTTTCCCTTTATAGTTATTTGTATGATCTCACCTGTACAACAAACAGGCACTACTTCTTAAATTTAAAAACTTCAAACGAAGAATTTTTCAAGAACAAAAACACAACTGGAAAGACCGAGAACTAGAAAATATGTGAAACTAGAAAATATGTGGAAATATGGGCTCAGTGAATAACACGATAGAAGACCAAGAGTAAAGCGACCCAGCTGGAGAGAACTCAAAAATCACAGAGAACATGGGAGATCTGAAAAGAGATTAAAACGTACTGATGGACTTAGCGCGACTGAACCGTTGTAGGGAAGAGCCCAGGACAGACGCTGATCCCTGAGACGGTGACGCGCACCTTCCGCAGTAAACCGTAGGAAACCATCACGAACGCGAGGTTTGCAACTGGAAGGTTCGGATGCAGATCCGTGAATGACCCACTGGATTTTGTTTGTTTGTTTGTTTATGAATGACGTTCAAATAAAGTTAAAATATAAAGTTACACATATTAACTTCTCCATTTGAAGACAGAGCTAGCCTGAAGGTGGAAAGAGCTTATTAAATGCCCAGAAGGAAGGAGGATTTTAAAATTCTAATGCAGAGGCTCCTGGGTGGCTCAGTCGGTTAAGCAACTGCCTTCAGCTCAGGTCATGATCCTGAAGTCCCGGGTTCGAGTCCCGCACCGGGCTCCCTCCTTAGGAGGAAGTCTGTTTCTCCCTCTGACCATCTCCCCTCTCATGGGCTCTCCCTCTCAAATAAATTAATAAAATATTAAAAACAATAAAATTCCAATATATATGGATTTGTTGCTGTACTGTTAGCAGCAGAGGTTTATGTTATGATTTCAAGGATAACAAGAAATTTACTCAGATGGGGCTCCTGGGTGGCTCAGTCAGTTAAGCATCTGCTTTTAGCTCAGTTCATGATCTCAGAGTGCTGGGATCAAGCTCCACATCAGGCTCCCTGCTCACTGGGGAGTCTGCTTCTCCCTCTCCTTCTGTCCCTCCCCTTCTCTCTCTCTCCTTCTCTTGCTTGTTCTCAAATAAATAAATAAAATAAAATAAAATAAAAAAGAAATCAGCTCAGACTTATATGTTGGGTTGATAATATAGACCAGACAATCTATTCTATGATGGGCAGGAAAGAAATCAAGTAAGTTGTTAATTCATGAGATCTATATTGTGGAGTCAGAGAACTGGGGAAAAACAAAACAAAATAAAACAGAACAAAACAAGAGTGTAAAAGCATTTGCCTTATTTCAACCATGAAAGAAAGGGAATCCCCAAATTCTACAAAGTAAAAGTAAGTGTAAGCGAAACGGCAATGCAGTCCTCTCTCTGAACAAAGCAGTCTTCTAAAAACTGAGCTCATTAAATCCTCAGCCTCGGTTCAATGGAGGGCAGGAGGATCTTTTGTCAGCCACCTGGAAACATAGGACACTATTCACTCTTTGCTATTCTGACCACGGGCCTGTTCTACCCTAAAAAACCAGGCAAAGTTGTGCAAATTAAAGCCAAAAGCAGCTAAAGCAAAGAAATAATAAAGATGAGAGCTCAGTTAAGTCGCAAAAAGAAAAGCAATCGAGACACTCGAGGAAGCAAACGCGTGGTTCTTGAATTCTCCAGGCAGACTGATGAGGGCGCGGAGAGAAGAACCACGGGCCCCCGAGACCAGGAACGAAGACAAGCCCCGCGGACGGTACCGGCCCTGAGATGCTGGCAAGGAAGCGTCACAGGCAACTTGATGCCTAAGAACGGGCCAGCTGAGATTAAATAGAGAAATCTTCAGGAAAGAAGTCACCATGCTCATTAAAAATGAAACAGATAAACGGTAGTCACAGATTTTCTAAAGAAACAGAACTTGCAAATTCACAAACCTCCAACACAAGGACTCTAGGGCCAGGTGCCTTCATTGGAAAATTCTACAGTTGAATGAAAAATAATATCATTGCTCCACAAACTCTCTCTCTCTCTCTCTCTCTCACACACACACAAAGAAAAAGAAGAAGGGAAAACATTTCCTAAATGATTTATGAGAATATCACTCTAATATGTAAACCAGACAAAGACATTGCAAAAGAAATTACTACAAACCAATATCTCTCATGAACATAGAAGCAAAATCATCAACAAAGTACTGACAAATCAAAGCCAGAACTGCCTAAAAGAATAAAATAGCACATACACGCTGCTTCACCCCAAGAACACCCAGCCCCACTGGCATCTGGAAATCAGTCTCTGCAGTTTACCCCATCATCAAACTAAAGAATTCAAACAACATAAACATCTTAATAAATGCAAAAACAAACAAATAAACCAATGAACAAATAACAACAAAAAACAAGCAAACCCATCCTGACCAAATTAGAATCTCTTCATTTCTTTTAGAAACCTGGACATATAAAGGAATTCCCTTAAGCTGATAACAAGCATTCATACAAAACCAACAATTAAAATTTTATTTAAAGTACAGACAAAATGTTTTCCTGTAAGACAGGACAAAACAATGGTGTCTATTCTCACCCTCTTGTTCAATATCCTAATTAAGGTCCAAGACAGCAGAGTAAAATAAGGGAGAAAAAGGTACAAACACTGTAAAATGAGTAATTAACCTACAACTATTAATAATTAACCTACATCTATTCACAGGTGATTTGATCGTCTATGTAGACAATTCCAAAGAATATAAAACACTAATGAAATTAATAATTTCATTTAGTGGGGCGCCTGGGTGGCTCAGTGGGTTTAAGCCTCTGCCTTCCACTCAGGTCATGATCCCAGGGTCCTGGGATGGAGCCCCACATCAGTCTTTCCGCTCAGCAGGGAGCCTGCTTCCTCCTCTCTGCCTGCCTCTCTGCCTGCTTGTGATTCTGCCTGTCAAATAAATACATAAAAATCTTCAAAAAAATAATAATTTCACTTAGTAAAGTCAAAGAACATAAGGTCAATATGGTAAAAAAAAAGGTCAAATTTAAATTTAAAAGTAACATTTACATCATTTACAAAAATTCTTAAATACATGGGTCTAAACCTAAGAAATTATGTGCAAGATCTTTATTTTGAAAGTGAAAATGGAGTGTTCATATAAATCAGAGAAGACATATGTAGACAGACGTGCTGTATCCGCATACTGAATAATATTAGGATTTCCATTCTTACCAAATTCACAGATGGGTTCAATCAAACCCCATCCAAAACTCCAGGAGACTTTTTTTTGTTGAAATGACCAAGCAATTCTCAAATTTATATAGGAATGTGAAAGATAGGAAAGGCCAAACAATTTTGAAAAAGAAATACAGAATTGGATGATTCGTACGACTTAGTTTCAAGATCTACTATAAAACTTCAGTAACTAACAGTGTGATACTGATTAAGAGACAGACTAGAGCACTGGGTGTGGTGCATAAACAATGAATCTCGGAACACTGAAAAAATTAAATTAAATTAAAAGAAAAGATAGACTAGAGATCAACTAAATTAATCTCTAAATAACTATACTGAGTGAAAGACACAAGCCCTTCCCACGAATCCACTAATACAAAAAGTATAGAAAATGTAAATTAATCGATAAGAACATAAAGATCAGTGGTTCTGGGTAGGGGTGACAGAAGGTGAAAATGTTGCGGTTCAGACTCTTGGTTGTGATTACAGTTTCGTTGTTGGGTTCTCATGCCGCTGCTCATTAGAACATGTACTTTTTGTGTAGTTTACTGTGTACCGAGTATGCTGAAAAAATACATATACTAGAAACTGAGAAGGTATAGAAAACATTGTGTCCCTTCTGTGTACATGATTGGATTAGCAATTTTAACTTTAACTGCAGAGTCTACAAGAAGAACTTGTATGCTGGGTCACCAAGAAGCAAGAGACATGGAGGCAAGGGAATTTAAATCGGAATGTGTTAGGGAGTGGACCACCGTTAGAGTGAGGAGGAGGTTAATTCTAACATCCAAGTACCGAGAACTGTGCGAAATGGAGACATTGGGAGCTCCATATTCATCTGCTGGCTCCCATCCTCTTTTGGCCCAGAGATGGTCTAGAAGGTGCTGACCCCATGAGCTCTTTGAGGTCATGCATGCACTCAGAATGGCTGAATGAGTGGGGAGAGTGAGTGGACAGAGTCCCATGGAGAAGAGCAGAGATGCACCTGTGGACAGTGATGGGTGAATGTGTGCACCTGGCTGTTGCAGGTGCAGCTGCCGTGGAAATTTGGTTGGAGAGTGTGTGAAGGGGAGCCTGGCAGACATCCAATAAGGTGGCACAGAGTCTTCCTCGGCATATGATTCATGAGTCCCTTTGAAATTAATTAAGTAATTAATTGATTTAATAGTATCATAATCCCGCTGCTCAATTCAACCAGTAGAATCTCACCAATAATTATAGCAGCTCTGAAGGGGTTCCCCATCTATCCCACTCAAGCTCCCCAGCTAGTCAAATCAGCCCTGTCCTGATTACTCTTTGCTCTTCATTCCCTTACTTTAAGAGAGTTTTATTACATATTACTATATACCTCATATTTGGACTTACTGGAAATACATTAAACGTTATGTTCTGGGACTTGTTCACTCAAATTAGATTCCTAAGATTTATGCACATTTTTGTCTGTAATTGTCATTTGTACACTTCACTGTTACTTGATTTTCTATCATGAGAAAATACTGAAATTTATTCTCTTTAACTGGGCACTTAAGTTCTTACTGGGTGTATCTGTCAGATATTGTGCTGATAAACATCTTTGTGCATATTACCTGGTCCTCATGTGAAATGTTTCCCTAGAAACAAGAAGCGATACTGTATTGTAACAGGGAGAGTAAACATGTAAGGCAGTGCCAAGTAGTTCTCTGGATGTCTCTGACCCCAGCCAACGTTCCATGAAGCAGAAAACCATCCAGTCGAGTTCAATCAATTCAGAACACAAGCATATTATAGTCATTAATTAACTAACTTTCTTATGTACCATCAGACACCCCAAATGTAAATAATTTTATTGCTGGGACTCTTTGGTAAAACACATGCTGGAATGACCCAAATTATCCATTTTCTAAAACTTATGGATTAACTATTAATTACATTTAAAACAAGAAAAATGTTATCTAAAAAAAAAAAATGTGGTTATATAGTACTCAGAGGCAATTTTTTTTTTCCCACACACAAATGTCTTACAAAAACCAAATCCATATTTGTTTTGCATCAGAGGCAATCTTAAAGTTTTCATTAGTTTCGTGATTAAACAAGAAACAATTAAATGAAACGTACCAAGAATTTCTATTGGAGAAGACAAACCTCAGGAAGTAACGAGATAAATTTAATGATGTCAATTTCAGGAAAAGGGGAAATAAAATATAAATGAAAATAGATCTACAATATTGATCTAAAATGCTCAATGAAAACACTTACACAGTAAAGTCAAGAGGTTAAAACATATGTATAGAAATAGAAGGAAGGCATTCTGATCCTGCAGACACATTACCAGCCACAGGATGAGGCAAGAGTCAAAAAACCCCTCACGTGACCGAATCCTTGCCTGGGACTATCTCAACAGAGCTCAAGAAGACACTTAATGATGTTCAATATTCCTTCATGATTAAAACAAGTAAATCAGAGGGGGAGACGAAAGACGAGAGACTGTGGACTCTGAGAAACAAACTGAGGGTTTGGAGAGGTGTGAGTGGGGAGATGTGTGAGCCTGGCGGTGGGTATTATGGAGGACACGGATTGCATGGAGCACTGGGTGTGGTGCATAAACAATGAATCTTGGAACATGAAAATAATAAAATAAATTAAGATGTTAAAAAAAAAAGCAAACAGATAAATGAAACTTTCTTAGGAAGCTGGGAGTAGAAGTTCCTTAAAATTATAAACCATTTCCATTTATGCAAAGAACCAACATTTTACTTGAGAATTCAGTTTCTCTCTATTAAAACAAAAAATTAGAGTGTCAACTCTCCTCTTTACCACTGATCACTTTCCCCATTTTTTAAGATAACAATATAAATTCAGAAAAACAAATAAAGCACAACTTTCCATAAAGATGAAAATAGCATGTCAGTGTATGCAGGTGCCTTGAGATTCTACAAATCTACAAAACAAAACAAAACCAAACCCAAAAAGCAAACAAACAAAAAACCCACACATACAACACACACAAAATGTAAAATAATGGAAAATTCAATCAGATGATCTATTATGCCAAATAATTTGACAAAATTGAGCATTCTTTAATACTGGATACCACAATTTACACAAATAAAGCAGTGACTATAATCCCATTTATAATAGCCATGAAAGTAGAAAATACCCATAATTAAAAAAAATATTTATCAATACATCCAACCAAAAAATGCATAAATGCCTGAAGAAAATTTCAAAAGACAATCTGACCTGAAGGCTACGGCTACCTATGGTTTAAATCCACAGACCTGTCATGCTTCAACATATTAAAATTATGCCTCAAAATGTTATATAAGTTTATATACAGGTATGATCTTAAATTTTTAAGGTTTAATTTCTATCAAAACCTTTTTTACTAATGTCCATTCAGATGTGACTATATAAGACATCTATAAAATAGACTGTCAGAAAGCAGTTTAAAAGTCTGTAAAATAGACTGTTAGAAAGCAGATTGTTATTTTTAAAAATAACAATCAACCATCTGGTATGCCTGAAACTAATGTGGCATTGTGTACCAACTACACTCAGAAATATATATAAATAAATTTAAAATAACCATCAAGAGCTCTTGACAGTATAGTGGTTATCAAACTGTATGTAACTGTTTTAAGAAACAACGTGGATGGAACAGAAGAAATTAGTGGAAGAAAACAAACAAAAAATAATTCTTACCATTTTAATACTTTTAAATGAATGATTATGCTTGCTTACAGTTTTCTAACCAACCAGTACAAAATTTGCATTAAAAAACAGGTTAACTATCCAGAAAAAATAAGTTTGGATTATTTGTTTTTTATAGTTCTCACATGTAAGTTTCAGCTGGAATATATGTTTGATGCAACTATTAATGAACCACAAGGGCAGATGCATGAATACACACAGAAACCAGGGTGAGGAGAAATTTGTTAATCCAAAAGCCAAAGAAAAAAATGATGAAAATATTCTGATTTGTTGATGCAGCTCTTAATTTCTGAACCTTAAAAAAGACATAATAGTAAAAAAAATCTGCATCAATATTTACACAAAAGTATAAATCAAAGATTAAGAAAATCAGTATTAGATAAAATATTATGTGAACTGAAAAAGTAAAATGCAAAGTTTCTATTGTTAAAGACTTTAGTAAATCCTGAGTCCCAGAGTCTGAGACCCCCCCCCCCCACCACAAGCTTGCACACTCGTGCACGCGTGCACACACACACACACATTCCCGTAAAGATCTCTCTTGCTCTTGAGATTACTGATCCCAAGTGAAGAGAGTCTGAGAATCCCACTCCCTTCAAATCCACAGTCTGTGCTTGACCCAGAGTTGTGTGAAACGGTCCCTTCTCACAGCCCTTTTGTTTGGAAATTGTATCTATTAGCTTTTGATGGTCCTATGTTAAGCTAGGAGAAATTCTGAGATAAGGTTTTTAGGAACTGAACTGTCACCATAAGCTTATTTTATTTCCTATGAGAAAAGCAACATGAGGGATATGGAAATTGAGCTATCTATTGAGACCTCTATCATCTTTTTATCATCTGTCTGTCTATCCATCTGTGTATCTATCATTCCATGAATCATCTATCTAGAGACAGAGGGAAGTAGTTCAAAATTGGAATTACGCAAGATGGGATTGGGAGGGAGACAAACCATAAGTGACTCTTAATCTCACAAAACAAACTGAGGGTTGCCGGGGGGAGGGGGTTGGGGAGAAGGGGGTGGGATTATGGACATTGGGGAGGGTATGTGATTTGGTGAGTGCTGTGAAGTGTGTAAACCTGGTGATTCACAGACCTGGGGATAAAAATATATGTATATAAAAAATATATGTTTATAAAAAATAAAAAATTAAAAAAAAAAAATAAATACATTAAAAAAAAAAATTGGAATTACGGTTCGTTTGTATGCTCACAGAATTACAGATTGCCTTTGTTATACTTTTTTACACTTTTTAGTATTTTTGCCTGCTAAGAAAATTTCAGTGAACAGAAATCATCGTGAGAACAGGAATCGATTAATTGCTTGTCTCAGTGTACTTTATTCCAGTACCCTGTGCTTACCTGTAATTCCTTACATGAACAATAGTGCTAAACCTCTGAGTGCCAGTTTGAAATCCATCAGTCAGAGACAAGAAGTCCACGGCATTATAAAAGATTTTAGAAATAAAAAAAATCATTTAGAGACTGATGTAAACAGAAGGACCATCATAAATCTAGAACTAAATTTTATAGACCCAATTATTTTATTTGCCTTTGATTTCATCAGAACATTAATATTCTCCAAAAATTCTTATGAAGAGTGTTTTACTTTGTACAAATTACAACACGCTGTGCAAACGAGCACCTCAATATTAATATCTGTTTGAGAAGAGTTTGGTGAAGGGCACGGCCGCGGGACTAGGACCGGGGTCTCCTCTCTCCCTCTTCGGTACAACAGCCTGCGCCTGCAGTAGCTCGCTGAGCCCCAGCGGCCATTCCGGCTTCAACCCGGAATCGGGAGAGGAGGTGGAGGGTTTCTGAGCTCCTGTTTCGGAATGAGGCACACGCGGGTTGTGTTGAAGTCAGACTTCCGCTGGTGCAGTTACGGAGGCCGCCGAATCAAGGAAAAATCCCCCCCCCCCTTCAATTCAAGCATTAAGCTGGATTGTTTCCCTTCCGTATTGCTAGGGAATGGAAATGAAACTCTACAGTTAAAATGTAACTTGAAAGAATTTATGTGGTTCACTGGGTAATAATTGCAACATTTTCCATGGCCTATTAAAGAGCAATTTCTTTGGTTTTATTAGGTGTTTCAGAATATTTAGAAAGGTTTTTCCTAGTGTATCTTTTCTTTTCTTCTTCTTTTTTTTTTTAATTTTCCTTTGAGTGGCATGCGATTCCTATATTTCAATGGAGAAAGTGGAACTAACACGATAAAATGAGAATTTCCAATGCAGTTCTTTCACTGCTTATTTTAGCTGTTGTAATTGAAGAAAAACTAACCCTCCAATATTCTCGTGATTTACTATTTCCTTGACACATACTGCTTTGCATTTAACTTTTTTTGATGCATAGAGGAAAAAAAGAAAAACAACACAACACAACACAAAACAAAAAGAACCCGCGCGCCCCTGCTCAGGGGCGTAATTACAATGTATCTTCTCAAGTGTGTCTGGGCCGATGCACCCGTGGACGCAGGAATGATCCGCCGCCATCGCTTGCCCGATTCGCCACTGTCCACCCCACGGGGCCGGGGGCCCGAGACTTCCAGGACCGCCGCGTGGGTCAGAGGAGCCGCCGTCCCGGAGCCGCGTGAACTCGGCGGTCACGCACCGCGGGGCCGCGCGGCCGCACTTCCCCGGACGGCCAGCGGGCGGCGCGAGAGGACAGCACTTGGCGGCCCCCGAGCAGCCCGCGGCGGCCGTGACTCCGGCCTCCCCGAGCAGGGCCCGCGGCAGCGGTCGGCTCCCGCGGGTGCCCGCGGAGCGAGGGCCTTCGGGCGGGGCCGTCGGCGGGAAGGCGGGCGGCCGAGCCGGCGCGCAGGCTGCCGGAGAGCCGGACGTTCCCCGGGCGCCGCCCAGACCGGCGCGTCCGCGCGGGAGGCCGCGAAGGACCCCGCGGCCGTGATGGTGCGGACCCGCAGCCCCAGCCGCCCAGCAGCGCGCGCCGAGCCGCGCGTGGACGCTCAGGCCAGTCTCCGCCCGGGGCCAGGCCCGCGGAAGCACCCACGGCCCCGGCGGCCGCAGCCCCGCGCAGCCCCGCCGACGGCGGCCCCGGGACCTCCCCGCAGGGTCGCGAAGCCGCGAGGCGCCCGAACGCGCGAGGCCCGGCCAGCGGGAAGGTTCCGGGGCGCGGCCCAGGGCAGTCGGCGGGGCTGCGCGGGGGACAAGGTCCTGCCGCAGAGGACCGGCCGGACGCAGCGACCGGAGGCTGAGGTCTGCCCAAGCGGGAAACACGCAAAACATGTGCGCGTAAAGGTATTCGATGTTTAAAAGACGCTGGAACCATTGGGAAAAAAACAAAAACACAGACACAAACAGAAATATAAGTATTTTGTCTTTTTTGGGGGGGATGGGGCATATTATTGAAGTACACTTGCTTTGCAGCCACACGTCCTGTCTGAGAAACGCTGCCTCGGTTCCCTTTGGAGATTGAAACTGCGATGCCATTACCAGCCTCCTGCTCTTTGCTATCCAAAGGAACGCACACGCGCACGCGTGCACGCACACAGACACACACAGGCGCGCGCGCGTGCACGCACACAGACACACACAGGCACGTGCACGCACACAGACACACGCGCGCACGCACACAGACACACACGTGTCTGCACACACACGTGCGCGTGCACGCACACAGAGAAACATGTGCGTGTGCACACACACACACACGTGTGCACACACACAGAGACACACAGACACGTGCGCGTGCACGCACACAGAGAAACATGTGCGTGCACACACACACACACGCACGTGTGCACACACACAGAGACACACGCACACACACAGACGTACGATTATAAGCAATGGGCTCATTCGCACGTAACATGTGCAGCTGCCCCGGATCGGGTTCCGCGCTCCCAAGTGTGGCAGCAGCGCTCGCCGGGCCTGGAAAGACCCGGTCGTGGGCTCCCGTGCCTCACTGGAAACGAAGGAACACGCTCGGTTCCCAACCACGGCCCCGTGGCCTCCTGCAGCATGGCGTGCTAGAGAACTGAGAACTCTGCGGGTCGTGTAGGTGTATGTGCCCAGGTGCCGAGACCGGGGCGAGCGCACCGCGGGCATCGTCTTCAGAAGAGGTTTCTGAAAACCAGGTGTGTGGAGGTCTGGGTGACCCACAGCGCGCTCCGCACATGGACACGCTTCCGTTTTACACGCTCTGATGTGAAGTTCTTCGCCGGGAAACCATCCCCGCAGTGAAGCCGATGAGCGGATCATCCATCCCCGGATTTTGTCACGACTCGCCCCCCCCCCCCCCACGCCGTCTGTCCCTCCGCCAACCGCGGGGCCCCTCGCCATCGCCGGGCAGGAGGGCGCGTCCTCCAGAGCGACGAGCCACACGGACTCCGGGCGCGCGGCAGTCGGGCCAGGCCGTCGGGGTGGCGCCCGTCGCGGGGCGGCCCGCGCAGAGTCCGTCCGTCCGTTCCTTGCACAGGGCTTTCCGCCGCGCGGTCCCCGCGGGCGAACGTCCGAGCTGCTTCCGTCGCGGCTCGGAGCGGTAAAGCGGCTTCCGACACGCCAGTGAGCGCGGAGCGCGGGCCCCGCCGCGGCTTCTGCCGACGCACACCCGGCCGCAGGCGGCCGCTCGCGGGGAGGCGCCGACGGAGCTCCCGTGGAAGCGCGCACTGACCTCCAGTCGCTGTGACACTTGACAGCAGGAGTCTACCAGCAGGCCCGAATGTCTGACTTGCTCCAGATCTTCTCTGACACCTTGACCGCGTGTTGGTTAGTCTTTTTCTGCTCTTCCTTCCTTTCTTCCTCCCTCGCTCCCTCCCTTTCTCTCTTTCCCTCCTTCCTTCCTTCCGTCATTCCAGCAGGCACATGGTGGTATCTTACTCTGCTTTCAGTTTGCGTTTCCCCAACGACACATGATGCGCAGTGTTTTTCAGGTGTTTATTTGCCATCTGTGTGTTTTCTTTGCTACTGTGTTTGCTCGCATCATTTGCTCATTTTTCTTTTCTTTTCTTTTCTTTTTTAATTTTATTTGCTCATTTTAAATTGGGCCTTTTGTTTTTCCTATTATTATATTTCTGGGTTTATATTCTTGGTAAAAATTCTTACTGATATAGTATTTGCAAGCATTTTATTCAGACTATTTTTGTGTTTTGATTCTCTTTAGAAACATCTTTTGAAAAACAAAAGTTTTTAATCTTTATGAAGCACAAATTGCTCTATTATATATATTTAATGGACTGAGCTTCTGGTGTCATATCTAAAACATCCTTATCCAAATCAAAGTCACAAGATCTTTTTTTTATTATTATTATTACAAACAATGCTGCCATAAGCATTTTTAAAGCTTTTTTAAAGATTTTATTTATTAATTTGACAGAGATCACAAGTAGGCAGAGAGGCAGGCAGAGAAAGAGAGAGGGAAGCAGGCTCCCTGCAGGGCTGATCTCAGGACTCTAGGATCATGACCTGAGCTGAAGGCAGAGGCTTTAACCCACTGAGCCACCCAGGGACCCCTGCTGTAAGTATTCTTATAAGTATTTTTACATGAACTAGTGAGTCTATAATATATATATATTCAATATTTTTCCAGATTTATTGAGATATATTTGACATATAATACGGTATAAGTTAACGGTGTATGATAAGTCAATGATGTTGATTTGCTACACTTCAGTACTGGAATACGATCCCACTATAGTGTTAGCTAATGCATCATATCACATAATTATCATTTTCTTTTTCTGGTGAGACCCTCTAAGACCTAGCCTCCCAGCAACTTTCAACCCTATAGTATAGTATTATTGTCTATAATCCTGATGCTATGCCTTAGATTCCCCAGAACATATTCATCCTCTAACGAGAAATTTGCATTCTTGGGCCAACATCTTCCCATTTCCCCATCTTCCCCATTTCTCCCAGCCCCTGGCAACCATCACGCTGCTCCGTTTCAATGCGATGACCTGTTCGGATTCCACAGGTGAGACCAACCTCTGTATTTAGAATAAGCCACGCACTTAGGTGCGAGCGTCTTCACACTTCCTAGGCATTGCCCAGGTGCCTTCCAAAGTGCTTGGGTCCCTAAGTACTCCCAGCAGGAGCCCAGATTTCCCATAACCCCATCCCAAGGATGCCCTCATTGGACTCCTTATTATTATTATTTTTTTAATCAGTGCCATCTCATTGTAGTTATAATTTACAGTTCCCTTATAAGACAGAGTCGAGCATGTTTCTGTGTTCATTGAGGACCCAAGTCTCTTCTTGTGTGGATTACCTGCTCTCAGGTGCAGGAAGGGACTGGAGCAGACCTGGGGTCTGGCTGTGCTGGGGGTTGAGGCGAATGAAATTTGTCGATCATCTGTTCTTTGGGAAACATGTAGGAACATACTGTCATTGGTTTTTCTCTTTTGTTTTTCCAATTGCTTAACCCCATGAGCCAGCAGACATGTAGCCAAGGTCTCCAAAGCATGCAGGGAGAGTGAAACGTCTCCATGAGAACCCAGAGTCCTGAATCCAGCCGAATTGTCAGCTGGGCCCAGTGACGTTATCAGCAGTTGTGCGTCCCTAGAGGAGGCTTGGCTGCCTTGAGCACAAGCGTGCTGCCTTCCCTCCTTCTGCTCTGCTTCCAGTGGAAGTTTCTAGTCTTTTCCTAATGAGACAACACACCCTCTGTTTGCAATGCAATTTTATACGCCATACGATGATAAAAGCATACGTCTGCCTCTTTCCCTAGTGTTTCAATTTTTAAATGTCTCTTATTAATTTGGAGGAATTTTAATATATTCTGAAAACTATCCTCTTAGTTTCCACTGCTTGTTCTCTGTTCCCTTGAGTAACCGTTCCGCGTCTTCGGTGCATTTTTCATGCTGCTAGCTTTCTGATCTCGAAGAAGTTACATAACACCCTATGGCTCAAATCGTCATGAGAAAATTCATGATGACGATATTATCTACCTAATACATAACTTGAGGATTGAAGGGGTTAATACATACACAGTGGTGAGAACAAGGGCAGATGCATAATAGACACTATGTAAATGTTTGTCATTATCATTACTGGACTCTTCTGTAAAAAGGTGTTTCAGTGTTAATGTAGTCAAAATGAACAATGACTTAAGAGGATGATGTTGGTCTTTTAAGGCTTAAGCAGTACCACCCTACACGGATGTGGGGTAGACATCTTTTCGTCATCCTCTGAAATTCTGTACCTTTGCATTTTAATTCATGTTGGACTTATTTACTATTTGATGCGATCTAAGGACAAATTTTATATTTTCTCACATGTGCAACGTTGTTTTTAAAAAATATTCTGCTCTTCTCATTTTTATTTCATCTTTCACACACTTGTTCACCTATACATGGACTGTTGAGCATCTCTACTTTGACACGCTCTGTTTCTGAATCCACACACACGTGTGTGTGCTTGAATGCTACAATTTACCCTTTAATTCTGATTAGACAGAAACACTTCTTCACTTCTCCTGCCTGACTTCGTTGCTTCATTTTTCTACGGGACTATAATAATCAACTTGTCAATTTCCATGTAATTTTATTGAATTCTATAAAATGTATAGATTAGGAATGTGTTACATTGGTAGACTAATTAGGGAGGAATTAACAGCTTTTCTTCTTCCACACGAGCATGATGAGATCCTCGTTTTATTTGGGCTTTCTTGTATGTCCTTTGTTAAAACGTTTTGTTGGCCATTTTCTTAGGTATCTCAATAGTTTTGATTTATACTATAAATGAGATCTTGCTTTTTTAAAAATCACATTTAACAACCATTATTATTATACAGCAATTCTTTTAATATTCATAATAGAAAATATTATATAGTAGAATATCACATATGCAATATATACCATAATGCATGTCTATGCACACGCATATGAGTATGCTATATGCATAGTCTGATACATGGACAGCTGTGTTTCTTTCTTCATAGTTCTGATAAGTTATTTCCCGACTTTCTCCTTGGCTAGGATCTCCAGCACAAAGCAGAACAGGACCAGTTATAATTGGTGCCCTTGTATTTTTTTCTGACATCAAGGAGAATGCATTTGACATTTCATGACTAAGTATAGGTATATAATATAGTTTTATAAAAGAAATATCTTATAATTTAACAAAAGTCCTTTCTAGTCTAAATTTGAGTCATCATACAATTTTTATGAGACCTGAGAGTTTGCTAAAATTTATAAAATAATTTTTCTGAGACAATTAAGATATATTTTCTTAATCTTCATTCAGTAAATTCCACTAACTCTTATCAATGTATACGGTATGATTTAATAACAAGGCATGTTTTTCATACACTGAGGAACTTGCTTTGCACCTATTTTGTTTACTATCTTTTCATCTATCATGATAAGTGAGATTGTTCTAGAATTTTTTTTCTTTTCAATATTTCCCCAGTGTACTCTAGAGTATATTAACCTTATGAATGGGTTATGGAGCTCTCTGCATATTTTGCTCTCTGACAGAGTATATAACGCAAAGATAATATATTCTTTGATACTTTGTAATCTCATTTGTAAAAGAGTTTGTATCTCTTTTCTGTTAATGGAAAGGAAGAAAAGAGAAACTTACTAATAGGTTGATTTACTAATGATTCCAGGACTGTTCAGGTACACTGAGCTTCCTTGACTTAATTTTCATAATTGATATTTTTTATGGGAATTGTATATTTATCTAAGTTATCAAATTTGTCAGCATAAAATATTTTGTGGTACCATAATTTTTACTTATTGTTTGTATTATTTGATATATCATACATTTCAGATCTAATATTTGTTTATTTTTGCCTTTCCTATTTTCTTGATATATTTTGGCAGAGATTATTTATTTAACTTCTTTTAAAAATCAGATTTCAGTTTTATTGATTCCTTGATTTTTCTGCTTCAAATTTTCTTCTTTATCTATGTCTTTATGTATGAATTGGCTTTTTTATTTATTTTTATTTTTCTGGATGATATAGTTGCTTTCCGACTATAATTCTTAACTATTGATTCCTTACAGATGAGCTTTCTTCTTTATTTGGACACATTTAGGATTCCCTTGTGTTTGGAATTCTACTGTTCCAGGGAGTCATGCCTAGGGGTGGATTTCATTTGATCTACTCTGTTTGTGACAGATTGTGCTTATTGTCCATCCTGAGTTCTGCAAAAATGCTTCTCCATGACTTTTTTAATGCTGCCTTTTTCTGTTGTTTCCTTCATTTTGGATCTGAGTTGGACTTTTTCATGTGATTCTCCTTTATTCTTTTGCTCGCTCGTCCCTCCGGCCCATTGTAATCTCTTCACCCTGGTGATTTCCTTAATTCTGTCATTCCCTTTACTAATTATCTCTTCCTTAAGCAAAAGATTGGTTATTGACTCACTATGGTATTATCCATCATCCATGTTGGTTATTCTAAACATTACCTTATTTTACTATTTTGATGTATTTTTATTTTGTTGATAAATTTTGTTTCTTGTATGTGATTTCTTAAATTTTTAATTATTTCAAGTCTCTACCCAAGGGCACCTAGATGTCTGCCTCCAGCTTAGGTCATGGTCTCAGGGTCCTGGGATCAAGCCCCGCGCTGGGCTTCCTGCCCATCAAGGAGTCTGCTTCTCCCTCTCCCTTTGCTTCCCGCCCCCACTCATGTTCTCGCTCTCTCACTCTGTCTCAAATAAATAAGTAAATAAATAAATAAAAACTTTTAAAAAAGTCTCTATACAATTATTTTGTTCTTTCAAGTATTTATAATTCTAAATCTGGAGATTTGTGTGTGTTTGTGTGTGTTTAGGTCCAAGGGAAGTCTAGAAAGTGATTATTAGTTATTTTGGTTTTATTGTAATGTGTAATGTATAATGTAGGAATATTAAACCTCATAACTATAGCTCCAATTAAGTATTTAAATTAAATTTATACATCTTACTGTTCTGTTGATTAATCTAGCAACTTTTTGTCATTTTAAAATTAATATTCAATTGATTCTTATGTTATTAAACTGACTGATAAACCCCTTTTACAACAATCAAATCTATGGAGTTACTTATTTGAATAAAATACCTTAAATATCCAATCTTGATTTTCAAGTTACTGTATTAGATTACTATCTTTGAGAACTCAAATTCCTTCCATGCCAAGCTTGTACCCTCCAAGAGTGAAGTAGTCCAAAATAGTAAGACCTGGTAAGTCTTAAAAATTAAACTCATGAATTCATACACTGATTTTAATACTGTTTAGAAGCAGACTACAGATATATTAAGATCGTTAGTAAAAAACTGCATGTTGGACGTTCCTGAATAGGAATCTGTAAAGAGAAAACCCAGGATGCTACCAGGTAGCTGTTACTTTGGGTCCATGGCACGGCCTTCCGAGGCTGGGGACAGGTGTTTTCTAAACATCCCAGTCTGCACTGTTCTGAGTTAGTGCACCCAGGACCACCTGACCTGACAAGGGACGACTTCCGATGACACGCCATGCCCCATCATGCATTTCTGCTGCACACGGAAGCATGACAAACGTCTCAAGGAAAAGTCCTTCTGTGATTGGCCCGAAAGCCCAACTCTCTGGTTTCCTCATGTTCACCATATTTAATTGAAACAACTGCTGACAGATGAACTATAATTTTTCAGACTTTGGTAGACATTTTGTAGACCATTCCTTGAAAACAAATCAAGTGAGCCTGACACTTCAAGGAAGATGACTGACAGTACTGGTTGCTAAGGAGAAAATTTGGGTTTTTAAGCATAAGCTTGACAGCCTCTCAATGCTTAGACTTTTCTGATTAGGTTAGTGGTGTTATTAATAAAGACAAATTTTTGATATTTTAACATTAACTGTGTTAAGATTCAGAATATCTGTAAAATTCAGTGAACCGATGCTCTCCAAGTAACCGATGAGGGGTGTAACAGCATCACAAATGTGCAAAAAATCCATTCATTCAAGGTGCAAAACTGACCAGTGGACTTCAGTGTTAAAGAACATTAGAAAAACATTATTTTGTGTTTTGATCCCACATTGCAAGAAACTATAGCTTGCCTAGTTTCAGTAATATTGGAGAAAAATAACCACAGTTACACAAAAAGTTTATTAAAGTATTTTTCATTTTTCCCACCATTTATTACTTTGAGGCCAAGATTTTATTCACATATTCTCCTCACAAGAAATTGAACCATGAAGGAGGTATGAGGATTCAGTTGTCTAATAGGAAATTTGGCCTTCAAAAGACTCACAAGAAGTTCAAAATAATGCAACTCTTCTCACTTCCTTTTTAAAAAATTTTAAAAAATCTGTTTTAATAGAAAACATATTAGGAAAAAATATTATGTACATAAACATGCATTAGGCTGATTAAATGAATCAACAAATAGCATTAAATGTATCAGTTTTAATTTCTAATAAATATAAATATATGTAATTCACATATATAACTCTTTTTTTTTTTTTAAGATTTTATTTACTTATCCCAGAGAGTGAAAGAAAGAGAAAATGAGCCAGGGGAAGAGCAGAGGGAGAGGGAGAAGCAGACTCTGGGCTGAGCGCAGAGCCCAGTATGCAGCAGGATTCCAGGACCCTGAGATCACCACCTGAGCCAAAACCAAGCATTGGACGCTTAACTGACTGAGCCAACCAGGTGCCCCTTTTATTTTCAATAATTTCTATGAGTGCAGGATTCTGAAATGAAATTATCTAAAATCTGTAGTCTTAATTCATGCAAAATCTGATACCCATTGCTGCCTCTAGGACTTTTGACTCCTCTCATTTGTTATTTTGTGTGAGCTGTATTTTTCTAGACCTGTTAGTGTTTTCTTCCCAGTTCAGAGGTTCCTGGATGCTGCGAGGGTCCCCCTGGGTTTGCGTCTGCGCCCTCACTGTGCTCGGCTTTGTTTGTCCTCCAATATGGTGACTCCTCAAGACCTCCCTATCTTCTTTCGTTTTTTGATACTTTATTTTATTGTTTAATTTAAATTTTATTGGTTAATACAAAGCAATATTGGCTTCCGGAGTAGATATCAGTGACTCATCACTTACATACAACACCCAGTGCTTCTTTCCACCACTGCCTCATGGTTTCTTTCCAGATGCCTTCTTTTATTTTAGACTGTTTGGCCCAATTTCATGGTGCTCTTAGCTATTTTTCATGTTCTATTTAATTGTATTTCCATTCCCCTTTTTGACAGATATCCTTGCATTTTTTTAATGGTCTGTATTTTAAATTTTGCCTTTTATATCTTTAATTTTCATGAATTACGTCTTTTCCTTAGTCTGGTACTTCCTGTTTTTCAAACATAGTGCTTTTCTTGTCATTATTGGATATTAGTTCTATTTTGTTCCCAAGTGACCTCAGTGTTTCTATATTGCTGGGGTTTCCTTCCCATTCAGTGTTTGTCTCACATTGTTCTGTCTCATGGGGGAGGTTTCCCTCAGATGCCTGGGGGAGTTTCATTGTCTATGGACTGTACAGTTATTCTCTCCTTCATGAAACTCAGCTGAACTTCAGGAAAGGACTACAAATGTGTAAGCTCCTTCAGAAACATGGGAATCAAGCATTGCTGGACATGAACTGGTGACACATCTGTAAGCATTGCTCGGAATCGTGTGGTGGCAACGGGACAGGCATGGGGGCACGGAGGAAAGAGTGGACATTCTGAAGCCTTATGACTGTTTGGATGCCCACCTGGTCCACCCACCACCTGAGATCACACTGGTCTTCTAGGACGTATGGGCTTATTCCAGACAGCAATTGAGTAGCTGGGTTCTAGGCTTGTCAGTGACCCACCCAGTGGATGGTGAGGATAAAGTGTGGATAAGAAATGGGAAAATAAAGCTTTGCCTGCCTACCGTGCTCCTTTGATGCAGGTATATGCTTTGTAATGCTATATCCTTGGTAGGGATTTGAGAATACCTCTTAGAAAAATACAAATCAATCGATCAATCAATCAATATGTCGATGATCCCAGGGGAAATCCTTCCATATTCCTTTGTATTTCTATGTACATCAGTGCTTGCCTTAACTGCTTCCTCTCCATTGGACCCCACTTTATCTTATGCTAGTTAAATGCTTACTATATATTTCAAAGAGAAGAATAAAAATGGAAAACTTTGGAGATGGAAATAGCACTTAGCATGTCTCCTCTTTTGGAAAGGGGTGAGCATGTCTTCTATCATAGTTATGTGTTCTTACTGTTCTACTTGGACCTTCAACAGGGAACAGGGTGTATGGATGTTGATGCACAAAATGGCAAATTACACATGATCACCCATCTTCCATTGAATATTGTCACTGTCCTTTCTAAGGGCTCTTCTGCAGCACAGGGACCATGCCTGCCAGTGCAGTGAGACACCCTGCCCTGAAGTTCACCAGGTGGTGGAGAAGGGTCTGTCCGTGTTCTCTGCTGGCAGTGGCAGCTGGATGAGTGGGCAGTTGTGTGTTCATGGGGGCTCTCCAGAGCAGCTTCAGCATAGGCGGGTCTGCACCGTGAATAACAGAGCTTCCCAGAGACTCTTCAAGACCACAACAGTTTCCTTCATCCTCTCGTGGGCCCGTCTTTGGTGCTCCTGGCTGGGAGCCTAGGCACTGAGATGCGTTCAAACTCTACTGCCCAGTTCCCCTACAGGAGACATCAATCTGAATTCCTCAATGGAACCATATCAAGAGGAAGGGGGTTTTGTTTCCCTGTGTCCTAGCCACCAGAACCCCACCTTGTTGTGTCTCCAAGGGCCATGCTCTCATTGCCCCCAGTGGTAGCACTCAGGCTTAGCAGACAGTGAGCACTCGTCCCTGCAAGGCTTCCTTCACTTTGGTCTTCCGCCTCCCACCTCTTGATGTGTGATCACGTTTCCTGGATCATGGCCCCGTTGGTCAGGACCTGGCAGGGTCAGCAGGAGGGAGAGCATCTGAGAGACAGAAACATTGCATTTCATTAAAAAGGACTCTGCACAAACCAAGCATGGGCTTCACGTCATGTGGGGGTACAGGCACAGGTGTAGTGCTGAGGAAGGGTAGACTCGGGCACGGGACTTAGCAAAGAGCTGGCCTTGTATGTTTCGTGCCCTTCAACTATTTAGAATCTGTCACAGTGGTGCCTCTTCCTTCAGTCACATTTCACATTGCTCAACTGGCTCTAATTCTAATGTTATAAAGAGATAGAATCTTGTTGGAAAAATTAATTGTCATTCCTTTAGACATGATTCTGGTCCTTCAGTCCTTTCCTAGAGTACGTGGTTTAACATTTGTGGTTTTGTTGGATTTCTCCCCAGAAAAATCACACATCCACACGGCTGTACATGCATGGACACATGTGCGGATTTGCTGAACCAGTTGGAACAAATTTGAAAAACTTCAGAAGGTAATGACATTTCACTCATGAGATCTTTGGTCTGCTTTACCGAAACACAGCTGTACTGCCGAGCCAAAATAGCCGCATCCCGTCTCAGAGAATGAGCACTAAGTCCCTACTAATGTTCAGTATCTATGTGATATCCCGATCTTGTTAAAATCTTCCCACATGTGTCTGTTAGCCATTTGTATGTCTTCACTGGAGAAGGGTCTGTCCGTGTCTTCTGCCCATTTTTTTTGACTTGATTTTCTGTTTTCTGGGGTGTTTTGTTTGAGAAGTTCTTTATTGATCTTGGATATCAGCCCTTTGTCTGTAGTGTCATTTGCAAGTATCTTCTCCCATTCCGTGGATTGCCTCTTTGGTACCTCCTGGGAAACCCCAAGGAACTCTGAGCTCTATCACCCTCAAGCTGTGGAAGAAGAAAAAGACATTTGGGCCTATAGAGGTCAAGACCAAGGGCTATCATTTGGATCCATACAGGTCAAGGTCAAGGGATATTGACAGCACAGCCAGAGGGTATCAAGAGGAAGCCCAGGCTGATGTGGGGAGGATCCAGGTGCATCTCCCACCTTCTGCTCCTTCACCTACCTGCAGCAGGCAAACTCTTGGCCTTCCTTTAGGTGCTCTCTGATGCTACCTATCCCTGGGGGAGCTGCTGCTCCACCTTCCTGAGATGGCCTGCCCATCCCACCAGGAAAGAAGCAGCCTCTTGGATGGAGACCTTTCAGACATGTCCTTTTAACCTCGGAGGGAGGAGGCCCCAAACTCTATGGTCTGCATGGGGTCCCTCCAATGCATACCGGAAGGAATTTTCTATGTTGATTTTGTTGTTAATCCCAATCTTCACATCCCCTCTTTGTGGGCTATGTGTCTCTTGTACCAGGGCCTCATTCCTCTCCTGCCCTCCTCCTGGTAGATAAAAAACATGAGCTGTAGCCAGTCAAATAAACATATAACTCAACAAATCAGTGAGTTTGAACTCTGATTCTTTAACTTCAAAATTTCATGATAGAAGAGTTCAGTTTTGCCCATACCAGCCCCTTATCCTCCCGAAAACACATAGCCTCGTGTGTTTATGGATCTGATTATTGAAATTCAGTATTATCATATTTTATTACGTCATTAAGTAGGAGCACATTTACCCAGTGTCCCCATTATCCCTCCTGGTTTTCCAGCTCCGTGCAGAGATTATCACATTAGGATCAGGGCAGTCTCGGGAGGAAGACCAGGATCCAGAGGCTGTGTCTTCTAAGCCTGAGGAACCCCAGGGACTTTTGGCCCCATTCTCTTAACTGCAACCATCTCTTTAAACTTCTCGCATGATCTCCTTTTGATATTTTTAATTAATTCTAGAATCACTAAAATCAGCTAAACTTTTAATTTTCTTACTGGCTAATGCTTTTTGAACCTGTATGAACTGATAAAATCAGAAAATATTGAGAAGTAAGAAGAAACAAACTCTGATTTATTTTATATGCATTCAACGGAGCCAAACTCATTGCCCAGTCAGGCTGAACTGGTTTACTATGTGGAAGACTGTGTTTCAGGCTGAGGACATTCTGTCAATGTGCATACTCAGTCATGGCCCCGGTCGTTTGTTCTGTGACCTAGACCATGTCCCTGGTCAGGCTTATGTGCTGGGACACGTTGCCTCCAAGAGGGTTGCCCTTGGCTGAACTGGATTGAAAGAACACTGTCTCCGTCCCAGAGAAGGACCACTGTTTGGAGGTATTCCTGAAGTGTCTGACCCACTCTGCACTCCTGCCTGCAGATGGTGGCCAGACGGAGTCATGTGCCTAGTGCAAGTGCATAGACTGGGCGGACACCGAAGGGCAGTGTTTCTGATGCTCAGCAGGGAACACAGGGGAAGAGCGATGTAGTACAGAGCCTTCCATCCAGAACCATATATAACTGCTGTTTTTGACTTCTGTTGGCAGCAAGGTAATATTTATTTATTTATTCAAGAGAGCGAGTCGGCATGTGTGCAAAGTGGGAGTGGGGGAGGGACAGAGGGAGAGAGAGAGATTATTAAGCAGGATCCATGCTCAGCACAGAGCCTAACCTGGGGCTCAAATGTGCAACACTGAGATCACTGCCTTGGCAGAACTCAAGAGCGGGTCACTGAACCGAGTGTGCCCCCCGAGTGCCCCAGAGTCGTATTGATCTGTAACTCCGCATTCGGTATGTAGCTGGTTCTGCACCTGTGCGTGTGGGTTGCTACTGTGGCAAGTATCACAGCCTGTTCTTATTCTGTAAATGCCAGACACTTCTTTCAGACCCTAGAAGGAGAATGACATCATTCTCCGATTGTGGCTGAATTCTCTCAATTGCTTTTAAATCATCTATGTTTTTTTTTTTTTTTCTTTCATAAATGTTTAAGCGCTGATAAAGGGTCGTGCTAGCAATGATCCGCACGAGGGGCAGAGGACAGCATCGCGTTTCCTGAGCTGCTGTGCTGATGAGGCCGTTCTCACCGCAGCCTCTTCAGCAGGTTCCTGCGACCGTCAGGGAAGGTGGTGCCTGGTGCACGGTGGAGCCCTTCCTCTCCCTGCTGCCTCCACCTTGTTATGCGGGTTTGGACTTGTGTGCTCCCCATCTTACGCACCTCGCCCTTTCTCTAGTCACCAGGACACCTGCTAGAAATCTCAGAGACTTTGCCTTACACGACTTATACACATTCATCCTTTATATTGAGCACTGAGCACAAACTTTGCATGTAGCTTTGGACGAGGTACCTAATTTTACCTGGTTATTATTATCCCTTCAAATATTTCGAGGTAACGCTCAGCTATGCTTCTGGTAGTCGCACTATTTCTGAGTTAGGCAACACAGATTTTTCCAGCCTCAGCATGATTGATACTTCGGACCAGGTGATTCTTTGTTGTGGGGGTGCTGTCCCCTTTTTGAAAGAGGTTGAGGAACATCTTTGGTTCCCACACATTAAATGATCCCTCATCCCCAACTGTGACAATCAAAAATATCTCCAGACTTTGTCAAATGTCCCCTAAGGAGAAAAATTTCCCCCATTGGAAATCGCTAATGTAGATCTATAAAGAACTTCTCAAACTCAACACCCCTACAAACAGATAAACAGGTCAAAAAATGGGGGGAGGGCATGAACAGACACTTCTCCAGTGAAGACATGAAAATGGCTAGCAGACATATGAGAAAGTGTTCATCATCATTAGCCATCAGGGAAACACCAAATAGTTGTATACAGATCCCAAACTGTGACATGGTAAGATTAACAACCTTGATTTTCAATGTCACCCAAGTGCTATGGTTGCAAATGGTCACATTGATCATAAATCCATACCATGGATGGATGTATGATGTTTACCAACATCTATACAAATTACTTAAAAGACACATCTCAAACACTATAAAAATTTTCCTTTCATCATTTGCATTAAGATGTGATCTTTTGCCACTCTTAAAGAGTTTTGAGAGCACTTAGTGATTCTGAAGCAGTGATGAGTCATCCATTGACTCTAAGAGCTTCCTTGGCCCTGTAAGAAGACCGATGGTGTGCTCCCTAGCTGAAGCTGTGCATTCTGGGGCATGGATGTGGGGTTGGGACCCAAGGCCAGTCTAGACACGAAGCGTCAGAAGTAAGAATGGAGAAGTAAGACCCACAGAGACGACAATAAACTCAAAATACAGAATGAATTCATTTCTGTGATTAAATTATAGCAACTTCATGTCAGATTCCTAAATAAGACTTTGCCAGATGTCCCCTGGGGACATGCCTATATAAGCATGAAGAGAATATTGTTGCCGATGTAAACAATTGGTGTCATAGTTCATACATGTTTGGTATAGATCTGTTTACACACAAATTTAAGAGTACTAGTGAATGTTCTTGATTTTGCAAGTGTGTCTGTAGCACCATGAGAGAATGTGAGAATTCGAGAGAACTTCTAGAATCGGGGATTGAAACCCAAGGAGAAGGAAGGAGTTGAAGAAAGAAGTAGATATTAGGCACTCAGGCAGGCCGCACTTCCTTCTGAAATGGTTTGTTGTTTTTCTGCTGTCGCCGAAAGGAATAGGTGAGTTAATGGATTGGTTCCTTACCTGTTCGGGTCTACCACTTAAATCTGCTTGTATCCGGAAAGAGCATCTCTCTCTGACATTGGCTGTGTCTCATGCATCACCTACATGTTCTTCCCATGCTGCGACCTTTGTTTCAAGGGCACAGAGCAGGGAGGGGCAAGAGGACTATTTCCCTGGGATGTTGGACATTACTCAGGTGCTTGAGGCCCCCAGCCGTGCTGTGTCAGCCCTGAGCCCAGAGCTCAGGCCCAGAGGCTCTGCCATCTTGAATGTTCGAATCAGACAGCGCTGTTGACTCACCTTGTTGAGAAGCTATGGAACCTGGCCAAGGGAACCACTGTTTTGAGGGAAGAGGGCCAGTGTTGGCATTATAAGATCCCAGAGATGTGGAATCATAACTATGAAAACCTGAAGCAAGCCACTGGGCTGTCTGGCCAGAGGGCGCAGCTCTGCCTCATGGTGAGAGCCGCAGGCCCAGGCCCCCTCAGACGCCCAGGCTCCCC
Source organism: Mustela lutreola (assembly GCF_030435805.1). Taxonomy (NCBI): domain Eukaryota; kingdom Metazoa; phylum Chordata; class Mammalia; order Carnivora; family Mustelidae; genus Mustela; species Mustela lutreola. The sequence goes on along the minus strand of NC_081294.1, from coordinate 3,341,185 downwards.
GTGAACGAGCTGTGAGCGCTCATGCAAGTGCAATGAACTCTCTTGTCCTCCATGGTGACAGTCAGAGGAGCCCCCTGGCAGGTGTGTGGTGAACAGTGACTGTGCTAATATTGAGGAGCTCAGACCAGGGCTCAGCACAGAGTGAGCACCGCATAGTTATGTAAGCAAATAATTACAAACAGAAAGAGTCTCTTTACAGATGAGGTTCCTTGTATTGGTTTACACCAGACACGGTCCCCACACAAGCAGGGCTCTCTCTCATACTACCGCATACGGTGATGGTGCTGTGTGCACTGTGGGCAGCTGTCCGCCAGCCCGGGACACGGTCATTTACACCCTGCGCTCATTTTGTATGTCCATCGGGACGCTGGTTCCTGTTTCTCCTTTCCTTCCTCTTTCTTTCGTTCTTTCTTTCTTTCTTTCATTTTTTCTTTCTTAAAATTTTATTCATTTATTTCATGGAGAGAGATACAGTAAGAGGGAACACAAGCAGGAGCAGAGGGAGAAATGGGCTCCCCACGAAGCAGAGAGCCCAATGCCGGGCTCCATCCCAGGACCCTGAGATCATGATTTGAGCCAAAGACAGACGCGTAACAGACTGAGCCCCCAGGTGCCCCGAGGATCCTGTTGGTTTTATTCTCACACACCCCTCCAGTCCATCCACTCTGATCGGCCTTCATTACCCACTGCCACCACGCCGTGCTGTGGTCACCTATAAGTGGTCACGGCAAGGTCTCTGACCCTCCCCCATCCTTCCTCTAGCCAGTGTCCAGGATCCCGCTGGAGCCCCCATTGCAAACTACAGATATGAACATAAACTCCCCCTTTCTCTGTGATGGAGACGCAGATGCCGCCGCAGGTGACTGGTCTCGCTCCACTCCGTTTTGCCCGCACTGCTGGTCTGGCTCTGCAAGGGTGTTGCTTTCCAGTGACCTGGACACAGGCTGTTCCCTCTTCTGGAATGTGATTCCTTCCAACGCCGGTTTAGTGACCCATCTAGATTACTCGAACAGCAGCTACAGAGCTGCTCGCTCAGGAATGCTTCTCCAGGGCCCTGCACAGCTCCCATCTCCCCTCTGCAAGTGCTCCAGCACCAGCCTCCCTGGGCAGCCCTCCTGAGACTCCAAGTTTCCATTTATTGGTGTGACATTTAAGTTACTTCCTCCTCCCCATGACTGCAAGTGTGAGGCCATTCCACAAGCTGGCCCGAGGCATGGCACAGAGTAGGGACGATGTCCAGTGAATATGCATGGAGAATGTGCGAAAGCAAAGATATCATGGCGGCCAGAGCTAGAGGCTTCTGTCCCCTCTCTGTGCATCCAGTATCAATCAGTTATAATTCACTTCTATTCCAGGAAAAAAAAAAATAGACAAGAAAGCAAACAATTTAGTACCTTTAATTTTAAAAAGCCCACTAAAGTGTGTTAATTGCTTATGAGATCAGGACAGGTTGTGTGTGCGTATCTCTGAAAAATAAATGTTATCCCCAAAGAGATAAATATCCGTTACTAAGAAATGATGATTTGGTCTATTTCCTCAGTCAAGCAATATTCATCAGGGACATTGATTTAACTAGAGGCTATCGGCAGATACAAATGGATGATGACAAGAAACAAAAAACCACCTTCAATCGCCATCAGGGCTTTTCATTTTAATGTGATGCTTTTTGGAATTACTGACGCTCCAGCTACACCTCGAAGATGAATGAGCAGCTCCTGCCAGGTTCAGTGCATCATGCCCCGGAGCTGGCTTCGCCTGGGCACTGTAGGCTCTGCTTCCCAGAGCTCAAAAACACCTTGAGCATTTCCTGGAAGTTTCGGGGGGTGGGGACAGAAAATATCTAAAGCTGAAAAGGAAATAAAATACAATGAGCATGGTTTAAGTCTCTACAAGATGCCTCGTTTTAAAGGCTGCAGATGTAAAGAATTGTTACCTCCCGTGTCAGAGGAAGGAAGTGCAGCCCTGCTGGGGTGGGAAGAAGGCACCACTGACAGGTTCCTGGGCCTGTTGAGAGACTGAAACCAGCAGGGGATGTTCTGTCCCCTTCAGCCTGATTAACAGACATCTTAAAAGCTCTAATGAGAAAATGGCTAGAAGGGGGCAAGAGATCAGATCACAGGATAAGGCTGACACTTAACGCATTCTCTCTCTCCCCTCTAAAATGGAAGTAATAGAATTTGCACTGTATAAAGTCATTAATCCCAGTGCTTGGAAAAGCATCTGTCTCTGGGGCTTGAGGCAGGGCAAAGGGACCTCCAATGTGCATCTCAGGATTTTGAGTGTGAACCTCATCAAATGAGACCCCAGGTGAGTCACCCACGGCTTTCATCCAGCTTTCCCTCTCTATCACTGTCACCAGTGATATCTCAGTGCCCGTTGCTGGCCCACATGCTTCGGATTCCTCAGTAGAAAACCCACATAAAATTAAGGAGCGGAAAAGCCTATTTGAGAGACTCAGGTCACTCTCAAATCCTCTCATGGACTTGAGTCAAACTGATTTTTTTTTTCAATTTATTTATTTAGCGTGCTTTGCATGTTCTCCATGTGCATTCACTGGACTCCCATGGAGTGTGTGGTCCAGCTGGACCACAGAGACTTTCCCAATGTTCTCAGCAGAGCACGGGAGCCCATGGAGAAGGTGAGGCAGGTATCCTCACATCACAGCTGTGCCCAGTTTGCAAAGTCTGGTTCCCTTGTGCATCCTGGATGATTACATTAAAAATCTATGGTGGTGTCAGTCCACCGACGTTGTGGGAGTTAATAATGAGCCTCAACAGGCTGACAGATGTGCCCTTAAGGCTTGTTTTGTGTTCTCCACCGCCGTGCTCTATGGGTGATACCTCCACAAGGAATGGAAGGAGCTCAGTGTTGAGTGGTTAACAACCTAGGCAAGTAGGTAACCTGACATCACCAGTTACTGCTTGTGTTAATACAAGGATATTACTTTTGCACTCTGAATTTCTCCCTTCTCCCAACAAAATGAAATCTGTAGAAATACTTAGAGCAGAGCATATTTCAGATCATTGGATGTGATCATTCATAAAAAATATGGGACCCTAAGCCGGATGCACCAGGAGATCTCAGGAAGCGTCACCGGGTGAGAGGACTGTCATCATTGTTCTACTGAACTATCATCCTGATGATCTTATCAGTGGCCCCCCTGGGAGAAGCAGAGAGATGGCTTTCTCTAAAACAAGGCAACTCAAGACTGGAAATAATAATTCATACCTGCTCTTTGTCCTAAAATAACACAAGACAACAGTCCTCAATGGGGTATTTAACCTTCCTGAAGGCCAAGACAGCAATATTCTTAACTGCCATTGCCCAATGCCTGTGGGCAAATGCTCCCAGAGGGTTGATTTTGTGTCCTGAGTAAAGCATGGGGCCTTTGAGTGGAATTAATAGTGCACATTCTCCAAGGGCTGCCACGATGGGTTTTATCCCACCCCATGGATTTCCCTGAGGATATTGATCAGAATGCTGTAATAGTTGGTAGCTGAAGACACCATCATAGGCTACAGTAAATGAATATTTATGTGGATAAGCATGCCTAAGAGAAAACACCTAAGAAAACTCAACTTGCAGAAGTAAAGGACTTCCCTCAGTATCAATGATAAGGTGATATTTAACCTCTTTGAACACAAAGGTCCTACATCTCACCCCGCAATGGCTCTTTCTTGCTCTGTCCTCACTCCTCCTCCCCACTTTCTGTTCCTCATGTGGGCTTGTGTTTTCATCGGTTTCATGGGTTACATCTCTCCAGGCTGGAGGTTTATGCCCACAGCTTCCTGAGCCGCCGTGCAACATGCGCCCTTCCCTTCTGTATCCAGCGCTGAGTTTCTGTGTCCCAATGCGAACATTTTCTATCTCACGTCTTACCCGCTGTCTCCTAAGAGAGAACTTCACGTCACTGGGGAATGTGCAGTCAACTCCGGATTGCTGCTAGTCCATTTCTGTTTGGTTGTATTTGTTGCTAAAATGCAAACACGATGTATTTCCTCCCTGTTTCCTCAAAAGGACTGTGTTCTTTCTTAAGGTGGACTCTATGGAAAGATGCATTTGAACTAATCTTAAACCTATAAATAAATGACAAAGTGTTTTACTCGCACAGTGCCTGAGACTCTCCAGAGAGGTAACAAGAGATCTCTGGAAGGAAGGCCTTCTCATGTCGCCCATAACAGCAGCGGCCATGGTGTTTAGGGGATGCTTCCCCCAAAAGCATTGCTGTCTTGGTGCAAATATAGCCTTTTCCTGTCCCAACCTAGAAGGAGGGAAGCTCCAGGGTGAAGATAATTAGGAAATTTTTGACCGACCATGCACATCTTATCTGAACTTTTTTCCAAACTGACTCATTTTTTTTCAATTCATAATTATTATAGATATTTTGTAGGCATATACAAGGTAAGATAATTTTGGATCCCTGAGATGTATTGGTGCGTGTATCCTCTGAAATTTGTTCCGTGCCCTCTGAGAATGAGTCCAGTGGTCTTAAATACCCGCTTTCTTGTCCCCCATTACATTCTTCTCCATCTTCTCTTTCTTTTCTTCCTCGTCCTTCCTTCCCTCCTCCTTCTCTTAATTGTTTAACTTCAGGGGTCAACCTTCTGCCATAAAGGGTCCAGGATGACTGGGAGGTTGGGTCACATAACCAAACAATCAACACCAGAAAGGCACGTCGGAGCCCAACAGGTTGGTTTGCCATGTTGGAAAAAGCCCCGTGGTCGTCCTTGGCCGTCACACTCCTTCGCATAAGGCTTTCACAGAACCACGCACTGCACTGTTGAATATCTTGTTCACCAGGACAAGCCTCCACCGAGGGCCGCCCGATGACTGCTTCCCTGGCTGTGTTCAGAAGTGCTGTCAGGATCCTTCCCCGGTTCTGTTAACCCTCCCAGGGTGTAATGAGCGCCATGTTTCCAAAGATCAAGCTGTTACAGTTTCCCCCATCTGCTCCTTGATGCTGCAAACCCCTTTACAGAGCACAAAGCATTTCATCAATAAGCAGAGATACTGTTTAAAATGAAAATATCCTTGGAAGATGTGATACAATAACTTAAAAGTATTACTGAGGCATAATTTACTCACACCACATTTCTCCAGTGTTCAGGTTTTGTGTTGGAAGAGGAGAAAAGATGACCCCAAGGATCCATTTTGAGGATGAAATGAGTTAATATGTGTAAAGGGCTTCGTCCAGGGCCTGGTGCGGAGTGCCCGCCAAGGAGTGGGGTCGCTCTCATCTCCAGCTTACAAAGCAGACAGGCTGCACAGGCTAATGGCAGCGGCGCAAACCAAGGCAGCCTTGGCGACCCCCCTCCTTCTGCGAGAACAAGCCTGATCAAGTACACCTCGGGGGGAAGGGAGTCTGATGTAGTTCTTTGCAGTCCGTTGCAGGAGAAAGCAGCAGGTGCGTTGTCTCACTTTTCCTGTCCTCATGACGCCCCGGACAGCCAGGCTTTCTGCGAGGGTCTTGGCAAGGGGGACGGGCCACGTGCACCTACCCAGTGTTCGGATCCTCCACCGGACAGCCTCGTGGAGGGCGAGCACCCTTCTGTACCTGGTGCACGGGCTTGGAGGAGCCACTCGCATGTCCCACATGTTGTGAAAACATTCTTGTGTTTGTTGTCTCCTTGCTTGCGAAGACCGAAGAGTGTGGATAATGATGAGGACACCTCTAATGGTGAAAAACTGGTCAAGACCCCACCAGCCTTACAGAGACAGGGCCGAGTCCCTGACGTGTGGGTATGTGACGGCAGGAAAGCCACAGGGCTTTCGTTCCCCAATGCTTTCATTCCTTGGGGGCACATCAGGGACCCCCACCCTGAGTCTGGTGCCATCCCGTTGGTCAGTTTTTAAATCATCCCTTTCATTCAGAAAATTGCCTCCCCAAAGGCACTCAGTGCTTTTTTCCATCCGAGCACAGCAGATTGATGGGGGGGGGGGTACTTAGAAATTAAATCTCCCTTGAAATATAACGCCACATAATTGAGTTTCTGTATATGTTGTTTAGAGACAGTAAGAAAGAAATGTAAAACAGGGTCCCCAAAGCTGGGACAGCTTGTAAAATCTGGTTAAGCCATGTTGAAAATACTTGAATGCCCCCATTAGAAAACACAGACTATTTATTACTTCCTTTTCTTTAGCCCTATGAGGCATAAGCTTTTTTTTTTTTTTTAATACTCTTTTCTCCCCCTTTTCAAAGTGCACTCATTGAACTCTTGGCAATTAGTGTAATTGAAATTTATTGACAATGTGGCTGATGTGGAAGCCCATTGTCCCCGAGCGCGTGTGGCTGGGAGGGGCTCCGTGGCAGCGTGAGGCAGCCCGGCCTGGCTCCATCACATCAATGGGCCACCGGCTGCCAAGGGTTCCTTTGGGGGTATGAATGTTACTTAGTGATAAGAGCCTTTCGAAACAGGATCCCTGGACCCCATCTCTTGTGGGAGATGGAAATGAAATATGTATTTGGCTGCTGTGGAAAATTAATGTAATTGGCTCCCACATAAAGCTTTGACAAGTTGACCTGTTTGAAATCCAAGGAGGGCTTCGAGCCCCGTATCGTATTATCTTCAACTAACCCAAGTGCGCTTCGTGCCCCCCGCCCCAAACACACTGGGGGTGAAATGAGACGGAATTTGGGCGCTGGTGTTTAACAACACTCCTGTTGAACGCAGTTATTATTTTTGCTTGTGTCGCTCCGAGATGAAGCGGTGAGGATGATTGGATCCCCACATGCATGTGTCTGTGTTGAGAGCTCTCGGTTTGGGTTTTCTTCTCTTTGGCAGAGGCTAGGGTTGAAATGTTTGGAAATGCACATGGGCACATCTATCTTTAGACCCGTTTTCTCTCTCTTCTATATATGATTCTAAAATGGAGATGTGTCACTTGATGAAATTTAATTGGACTCATTTAGAGGGAAGTGCCGACTTCCAGTTTTCTCTTCTGAGAGGGTAGATACATTTTATTTTAATGCATAGGGATTTAGGCATGTAAAGCTAATAGGAGAGATATATTGAAATCTCTGCCCATGGAAATGGGCATATAACGTTTTCCCTCAGGGGGTTTCTAAGGAGGAGATTACTATGGTGAATTAATTTTAGCTGCTGTCCTGTCTGGTTCCTAATTTCAGATAATACGCTCTTTTGATTTATTTAATAGGACCCTAAAATGCAACACCCCGGAGTTTAAGAGAATACAATGATAAATCGGAGAGCACGTGGGGAAGCAGGTGTGTGTGTTTCTTCCTTTGAGAAAATCTTCATTCTCTTGTTAAATCCTGAATTATTTGCATGCATTAATGTACCTAGTCCCTCCCCCCAGTACCATTTTAAAGGTAACCTAGAAACAATACATTGGTAGGTTTTATTGATTCCGCATTTAAAAATGGATTGGGTAAGCACCTTATTATTTTTTCTCATTTCAACGGTAGAATCTGTTTCTCTGAGGGAGGCTTGTTGCCGCTAAGAGAGAGTTGTAACTAGTCTTTCTGAATGAATTTCAAAACTTCAACACTTTATCAGTGAGGGCTCTATGCAATGGGGGTTGAGCTTTGGGGTATCATCTTGAGATTCTTGGATAGCGGAAGAGGCCAGGTGGATAGAGGCATTGCATTCTGCACAGGTGCACTGGTGTGGCGGGTAGGTCATTGGTGAAAGGCATGTGAGAATGATGCCAGGGTGCACACGTGGCTGGACTCATGGCCCTTCTGGGCACTGGTTGTGAGTCATGGGAAGTGGTGATGGGTAAGAAGGGAAGGAGCATGACGGTCAGACAGAGATACGAAGAGATGGTAAGGCTGGCAAGTGAAGATAAGACTGCAAACTGTTTGATTCTTTGCTTTCCTGTAGATTGCTTAGGCAAATGTCGATTTGTTAATGACCATGAATTCAGCATGAAAGTGAGTAGACCTGACAAGGAATGCCTGACTACCTGTCAGCCCACGGTAATGAGAGTCCCCCGCGGTCGGGACCCGAGACGCAGTGAGGCAACGTGCGTGCAGACAGAGTCTCTGCTCCAGCACCAGGGGCCTTAACCAGTCACACCATGAGCTGTGAAGAAAGAGTCAAATGTAATTCAGACAAGTCAGTCTTAACATGAGTTTAGTTGTTTTCTAATTTTAAACAGAGTATTTTGGTCAAGGCTCTCCAGAAAAACAGGACCAAAAGTGTGTGTGTGTGTGTGTGTGTGTGTGTGTGTGTGTGTGTGTTGATTGATGGTTGACTTATTGATCGATTGACTATAAGTTGGTTCACATAGGTATGGAGGCTGAGAAGTCTAGACTCAGGACTGCCTATGGTTTGGTTTTAGTCCAAGGCCAAATCTCGTGGGGAGAAATTTCTTACTTAGTCTTTTATTCTATTCAGACCTTCGAAGGATTGGATGAGGCCCACCCACACGGGGAGGGCAACTTGCTCTACTCAGCCTGCAGATCCCAATGCTACCTCAGCTAGAAACACCCTCATGGGCGTACCAGAATAACGCTCAATGACATCGCTGGGTGTCCCATCACCCAACCCAGGTGACATTTCAAAGTAGTTACCATGCAGGGGTTCTCATTCTGCTGAGACTTTCATATGATGATGTTTCCGGTGCTTTCTCCTGGGGTTATCACGCACAAGCTCTCACCTCTGTGTCTGGGGCCTCTTCTAACTGCTTTTAGATGCCTCTGACGGCCTCAGTCCCCTCCGCATTCTTGTGTGATTCTCCAGCTTCTACCCCATCAGATCCCGCACGGGCCATCATGTTTGTGATAAGAGGACAGCCACCATGTGGTGCTGCCTGGGCATTTACAGTAGGTCCACCCTCTTCAGCGAGGGTCCTCACATTTAGATCAGCACCTGAGCTTAGGATTCCTGGAAGACGTACCTGTGTTGCTTTCCCAGCGAACCTTCAACACAATCACTTAGAGCTCAATTGGCAGAAGTTAGTGACCTGCACCCCAACCTGCCCTTCCCTGGGAGCCTTGCACTCCTGCTCTGAGATTTGTAAGTAATAAAACTTTGACGTAACTAACTTTGTGGGTGTATTGAAACCGCACCTTCAACCTGAATGATCCTGTGAGTTTCACTTCCCCACAGCGGGATCCTGGGTGCTGAGGGAGCCCTGTGTCACCCTGCAAGGACAGCCGGTGGCCGGTCATTCAGCTCATCAGCACTTGGCCATTCTTAGCTTAGTTCTAGCCGTGGTAGGCCCCCAACACAAGTCCGGTTGCGCTAGAGATCTCAAATCTAAATGACCAGACCAACTCTGGGCTGTGCCCCCAGATCTGCCCTTCCACTCTGGCCCATCCCTGGCCATCTGAGACAGCAGTGTGAGCAGGAGGCTGGCCATACCTCCTCTCCTTGGAGCTCCCACAACTATTGTTGAGTCCTGGACTTTAACCCTCACCTAACCCTTAGGTCTGTTCTGGGTCCTCTCTGTCTCCTCCAGAGGACTGGGATTCTTGGATTCCCCTGCCCCTGTGCACTGCCCCAGCTCTGCCTCAAATAGCTGCCTAAGTCATCTACCCCAAATGTTCTCACATCCTCAGGGCGGTCACGGACCCCTTGGTCTGGATAAACATTGGCCTGACCAGAATGCCCCATCGCCTCCTTCCTGAGCTGGACTCTGATTGCCTCTCTGGTCTCATCCTTCCTTGATCTTGTCTAGTCAGCAACTAAGCAGGAGCACCAAACATGGCAGTGCCTTTCTTCTGCACTTGCTAGTCATGATTCCGGAAATTTCATTCCAGAATAAGTGATGTCGTCTGTGTGATGTCCCGGTGACCTGCCCAAGCAGGGACTCTAATCCCACATACATCTCCACTGTGGCCACTAGGCTCTCCTTTCCTGTTTGGACTTCTTGCTTGTGATGACCTGCCCTGTTGAAAGGATTAGGAAATGTAGTCTCAAATTAAATACAGTATAGTAGGCAAAATAATGAATCCCAAATGCACCCACAGTCTAATTACCAGAGCCTGTAAATATGAATTAAATGACAAAAGAGACTTTGCAAATATGCTTGAGTTAAAAGTGTTCAGAGTGAGAGGTTGTCCTGGCCGTCCAGGTGGACACAGTGTGGTCTCAGGAGTCCTACCTTGTAATTGCCAGCAGGAGGCAGGAACGTAAATCAGACAAACTCAGCCCACCATTACTGGTATCAGAGATGGAAGGGGTCTCTGGGTCAAGGCGTGTAGTCAGCCTCTAGAGTCTGGACAGGCCAGGAGAAGGCTCTCCCTAGGAGCTTCCAGATAGAAATACAGTTCTGTAGGTACTTTGATTTTAGTCCAGTGAGATCCATGTTAGACTTCCAACTTCTTGAACTGTAAGATGATACTTTTGCCATGTTTCCAGCCACTGACTTTGAGGTAATGTGTTACCGCAACAATGGAAAACACATGTATACAGTAAGTGACTAATCATGTCTGTGTCCTTGGGAATACTCTCTGACTCATTCATGTTTGAAATAGGTTTAAAACTGTATGTTCAAGGCTTCAATAGGCAACAGGGCACGTGTCCTTCAATAGGGTTTCTGATGAGTGCAAAGCTATGACTTTCACTCATTAGTGAAGACAACCTTATCACAAAATTTCAATTCATAGTGGTAGATAATTACTTTAGGTGGTAGCTTGCTTCTGAAATGTAAACTAATTGGAAACAGGTAATTTAAGTACCAGTTGACTGATTAATTCATATACAGACATCAAGTAAAAGTGATGGTATTTTAAATCTAGCCTTGGTAGCTACAGTGATACCGTACAATCTCTGAAATGGGATAGAAAATATTAAATTCTCAACCCAATACTACCAGCCATATAAAAATGAAGACACTCAATGCCACAGTAACCAAATATGTACACAAGGAACTAGCTTCTCCACCATCAAATGGGAACTGTGTTGACAAATAGGAAATTTGAGTTCAAACCAGGAGACACCATGGAACTTTAGATTGATAGAATGATCTTACTTCATTATATAAACCATTATTTTATAAAGTTGTTTATTCAGTGTAGAAGCAAACAATCTTTTATTTCAAGCAAGGATAAAACTGCTGGGACCCATTTTGGTTCTTGGGGATAGTGGCTTAGGTGTGATGTTTGTGTGAGAATTCCCTGAAATGTGCCTGTTTGCACCAAAAGAGTCTTAACAGCTGAGCACAAGAGCCCAGGGTGTTAGAAATTTCAGCAAGTAGCACTTTGTGTCCCGCTGGTCAGTATTCTAAAGGAATTCCACTTAGACACTCATCCTGAGGAATCATGGAGGGTGCCAGCTGTTTTGATGAGTGTGAACTTGACAAAGCATGTCCCAGTTGAAACTTTATTTCAACAGCCAAAACTGGGAAGACATTTGGTGGATTAGAATGAGATAAAGATTGAAAAAGAAAGAACAGTCTGTAAGTCCTTGCTTAAAGTATTTTGCTAATTCTGGAACAGACATTTTTATTAAATAATTTGTACTATAATATGTGGAAAAAGTCACTAACTTATCTGAAAATGGCATGAAAAAGATTACATGGAAGGTTTGGATTCTTATCAAATTGTGAGTGTGTTCCCTCTGCCACAGAAGACTTTGGAGACCCGAACACACTTTGTGAGTAGTGAGACCATGGTATGAAGATGTCATGTGTGAGGGGCTAGAGGACAGAGGCTAGCAGACGTGGACACAGCCCAGAAGCATTCTGGAACACTCGGAGAATCTTTATTTTGCAGAATTATTTATTTTCTACAGGACATAAAGGGGACAGGGCATCACTTAGGTATATTTAAAAGCAACACTCTCCTCTTGAGGAACTTGGTGCATACGTGTGTCTGCTTCTTTGGGAAGCAGGGCAAGTGCCTAACCTTTCTCAGATGCTGAAAGTTGTTCACCAAACCCACTGGCCTAGAAGGAAGAGTTCACAGGCACTTCAGAAAGCCAGGTAAGTTCTCCGTTCCTCAGGTTCCCTTTACACCTCCAGAGCTGATTTTGGGGGGCATCTCCAAGAGGCAGATCAGGCCAGGTCGTTCCATGTCAGGGGCCTGGGCAGTGGAGTGTCAGCCAGGGAAAGGAGGTCTGGCAGAAAGAGGCAAGTCTGCTGGAGTTGGAAATGTATTCCATGGAACACAACTGGTTCAGCCTACCGCGTTGTCCACCAGGAGAAAATTGCTCTACTACCTGCCGGCCGTTGTCACTGAGGTCTGATTTAGCAAAAGGGTAAGATGACTCAGGATGCATGGCACATTCTTCTGGTTTTGCAACCAGATGTAAAGGAAAGCAGGTTCCGGGGAGTGGTGGTGTCCACTTGAGACTTTATGTATTTTACTGGGAGTCTGTGAAGGAAGAGTCCATGACGGCCTCTATTAGGGGACAGCTGATCAATATTCAGAAAAAATGTGACCGTAACTGAACCTGCTTTGGTCTCAGACACAAGAGCTGAGCTTTGGTCTAGAGAAGCCTCCACATTGATCAACAAGAGCCCATAGGAGGTGGCGGCCACAGGGAGGGGAGGGGAGTCTCTCATCCCACCGTTGCTACATTATAATATTCAAATACCCAGTTGTAAGGAAGAAAAAAAATGAGGCATAAAAAAAAAACAGAACAGTATGAACTGATCACAAGACAAAACAAATTAACAGAAACTGTCCATGAGGAAGCCTACCAGACATTGTATCACCTGATCTAAATGTGCTCACAGAGCTAAAATAAAACTCTGGACAAAGTATTGAGTTGTCCTGAGGAGCATGACGTGCCCGTTGGCAGGGACACTTGGCAATCGCCTGTGAACCCGGTTCCTGCTTTCTGGGACCCGGATCCAGTGATCCTCCTGGACATCCCCAAAGAGTATGAATCCAATCACGACATGAGGACACACGCTCATGCTCTTAGAGCCCAGACTTTTCAAGGAGTGGAACCATGGTAAGTCACAGCAATCTCTGTGCCATACTTGTTGAATAAGAAGTGTTGTTCAAGAGAACTTGAACACACACACACAATAAATAAATAAATAAATAAATAAATAAATAAATAAATAAAATTTAAAAAAAATAAAAAAGGAGCTGTGTTGAAACCCGACCTAAGATAATTCCTGTGTTCCTCAATGTAAGCCAAGAAAGAGGAAGGGATGAAACCTAAAACACAGATGATCTTTCCAGCCAGGAATTTAGGGGAATTCCATCACCTTGAAACATTCCCATTAGTAATTAAAAGGGATGAAGTTTCTAATATTTTAAAAGCCATTAAATAACCTAGTTACTTGGCAGGTATGAAGTGCCAACTTGTGTCAGCCATGGCGTCAAAGGACAGTGCAGATTTAAGAATGAACAAAGTTTTAGCCTGGGAGGTGTTTCTCAATCCTTCTGTAGATAAGCGGATCTAATGGGCGCCATTTTGATTTCATAAGTTTATTGCTAAAAGGATTTCAAAACTGAGCTGTATTTTCTTATTTCCCAATTTCTTGTGTATAGAATTTTGGTATAAAGACTCAGAAATTGCCACCTTAATATAACAGCAATGCAAACAGCAATTGTGGAATTTAAGAAACAAATTATAATGATCATTTTAAATTGAGCACCTACCCTGTGATGGTTATTTGCCTTTGTACTTGGAAAAGGTTATCTCTTTTTGATTTCCTCATCTTATGAGATGAGTGTAAGGTGAATTTAGAGGGAAGGGAACAGGCTCAAAATGACTGTCACTCGACCATGTTCATGAGGCTGGTAAGTAGTGGAGGGTCCCTCTCAGTACAACTCCAGCGAGGTGGTACTACCTCAAGGAGCCCTATGGGCCATCTTTCCATCTCCATCCTCAAAGACCATGAAATGGTCTGCAGCAAGGAAGTATTTTGTGCAGGGTCAAATGAAGCTGATTTGGAGTCTCTGGTGAGTGACATCCATGTGCCTCTGTCACGAACATTTCTTTTGCCCTTTACACCAGTAAGAGAAAGAGGGTCCCACTGCACTGGACTGATATTTCAAAATACATCTGAAAATATTTATTTCCTATTATTGGGAAGAAAACTGTTTCCCTAAGTAACAAACTGATATGTACTCAGAATACTAGTCCCTTTTAGGATTGTTATAAAGAGGAGCTATTGGCGGTACACATGATAGAAGAATTGCTGGTTTTCCTTCAAACACAGTGGCTCATGTTGGAAGACAAAGTATCATTATAGCTACATGAAGGAACTTCAGGGCTTGAGCTACACATGTGAAGCCCACTTAATATTCTTTAGAACGTTTGTACCAGCAACAGGTAGACAAAGTCAGCCATCTTGCTTTAAATGTATTTTGAATTTTAGAGTGTTTGCTTTCATCTCCATGTCACCATACGGAGACATGTATAGTATGTGTATCTCTCAGCATGAGCACTGTGCCTGGCACACAGCTGCTGAACACGTGTTTCCTGGAGGAAAAGCAGACACATCACCTGTTATGCTATCCTTCTTCATCCATGTTCTTTTCCTGTTTTCCTATAGCCTCAGTGAGAGCCATGGAGTGGAGAGAGAAAAAGGAACAGCCATGCTCCAGAGTTTCATTTCTAGACCACGCATCCAGATCTACTAGGCCTCTCTGCACCAACAAAATGAAGCAAACCACCCACTAAGAGTGTCCCTAAACTTGTATTCTATGGACACAAAGGAAGCAAAATATGCCAAGAAATGCCATAGTCCCCTGTTTATCCCTGAGGACTTGGAGTCTGGTATTGGACACACATGTTTACAGAGGCCACTTTGCTCCATGTTGCCCGAGCAGCATGACGCTTTGCCAGAAAATGTTTGGGATCATGGACTAACCTTTCCTCTACTAGACTGCAGCCATTTCTGAGGGCAGAGACTGCACCAAATCCTTTCTGTAATATTTCTTCCAGTTTCTTGGCATTTAACAGAAAACAAAGATGTGTTGAAAGAAAAGTGCTTTTATTATGTATGCTGCATAGTGAATCACATAAAAACTTGTGTTTCAAGCAAGAAACGTGTATTGCCTCTGAGTTTCTATGTGCTGAGAATGTAATTGCAGCTATCTAAGTGCCTCTGGCTCAGGGTCTGTCTTGAGGCTGCATAAGGGTGTCTGACAGGGCTGCGGTATCATCTGGTACCTCGCCCGGGGATGGATCCACTTCCACTCCACTCCTGTGGGTGGTGCAGGATTTGGTTCCTTGCAGCCTGTTGGACTGAGGTCTTATTTCCCAGCTGGGTTTGTCCAGAGTCACCCTCACTTCCTTGTCTCATGAGCCTTTCTAGAGCAGCTTAGCTTGTGGCACTGTCAGAATGAGCAAAGTGAGAGGGACAGTGGCCAAGACAGAAACCCACCTCTCTGTAAGATCACTTCCAAATGCACACCCAGCAGCTCTGCTGCATTCTCTTTGCTGGAAGTAGCCACCAGGTCCAGCCTGCATTCAAGGGGTGGAGCGGGGGGACTTACACAAGGGTGTGAACAACAGAAATCAGGATCACTGCAGTCCTCTAGAAACTGCCCACCACACTGTTTGTGCTCAATTCTGACTTGGCTATTTGTGGTTTATTTTAGTTTGTATTCATCTTTTGCATTATGCAAACCTGCATCCATCTTTATCCTAGGGGAAACGCAGATCAAAGATGGGCCTGTTGATAACTCAAACAGTGAATCGTGTCATTGAAGAGCCCCTTCTACCTTAATCACCATGACACTTTTCTTGATGTGTGAAGCTTCACTTCACATACCCTCATCCTGATTTGACATACCCTCTTTCTTTTTGCAAGTGCATAGGAGGCTATGCTTCAAAACACATTGTTCTCATCTTGCTTCACATTCTTCTAAATTTTAACTGGGTCTGCAATTGACTTTTACTGGGCCAATAGGCTATTTACTTTAGGTGAGTTGTATTATTTAACAAGGCGGGTGATTCCTGGTGGAGATAGAATTACTGTTAAAGATATAGAATCCTATAAGATCTTTATGAAAAACTGTCCCTTTTAACGGGACATGCTGTAGAAAGTCATTATTTTCTGAAACCGTCAAAAGCATCTTATTTAAAGCTAGTGTAGCCTAGTGGATATGAGCTTGGGTTCTGGAGAACAATACCACCTTGGGTAAATTACTTGTCGTCCTGTGCCTTGGTCTTCTCATTTATAAAAGAGGAATGATAATGGCGCCTTCTTCATTAGGGAAGTTGTTGGTATTAAATGACTTAATATTTGGAGAACACTTAGAACAATGGCTGTCTTTTAGTAAGTGCTTTATAAGTGTTTGTTAAATAAAATAAATGGCTTTGGAGGAAGGATTTAACATTTTCTTGGCAGATGTGCTTGGCGTACTTAATATTATTTCAGTCCTTCTTATGAATCTTAACTAATTCTGGTATCCCCAGGAGTAACCATTTAGAATAAATAATTTGTCCTTCCTTTGTATCTCCACCAGCACGAGTCTCTGCTCCTCTCGGGGAAAGGGACGGAATGTTCCTTCACCCTTTATGCTCCGGTTCCCTACTATGCCTGGCACGTGGAAGGCATTCAATAAACAGTTGTTTAATTAATTTCATATTGTTTGGGGGTGACAATTTGCAAGGAAAAAGGAAAGGAGAGATTGTCCTTTAAATAGAGTTTGTTTTGGCCACATTTGCGTGCAGTTTAGAAAAGCTAGGTATCTTCTTTTCCACTACATCACCCAGCCAGTTAATCAACACTTGAATGAATCCCAAGATAGACCCTTCATTTTGTCTACTTATTAACTTTCATTATGTGCAACAGCTAAAGTGTAATTGTGAGAGGATGGATTACGCCGTAAACTTTTTTCCTATTACACCATTCCTTCACAAATCCCCTTATTAAAGTGTACCAAGGGTGATATATTATGTTAAGAAGGTTTAAAACATAAGGTGACAATGACCTTCCCTTTAATTAACTATGATGGAAACAAAGGTGAACACAATGATGATGAAGCTCAGCGGAAAACCATAAATCACCCTCCACACGGGAAGACAGGACACAGCTACAAAAATAACCTTGCGATTCACAGGTTAAGTGAGTGTTCCAACGTGCTGCTTCCACTGTTGTTCATTTACACATGACTCCGCTGTGTCCCGGCACAGGAGAATGCTCCAGAAGCTGAAAACAAAAGGCGGGCTGCTGCCTGCTGAGACCAGATCTCAGAACCACTGGGGCTAGACTGGGGCTACTCTCTTAAAAAATGCCGACGTGACCAAGTCTCGGGCTAGTTGCAGCATCCATAAACATGGGTTTAATTATTATTATTGAGGCATAAATTACATGTGTTGAAACACACAGATCTTAGATGTTCAGGTCAATGAGTTCTGACGATGGCACACGTTCGCATAATTGTCACAAAAATAAGAAATAGGACAGTTAGTCTCTTCAGCCAGAAAGTTCCCAGGAGCCTTTTCCCGTCCCCCTCTGCTTCAGAATCACTGTTCTGACTTCTATGAGCGTACGTTAGTTTTGCACTTGCATACGGTCTTTGATTTCACATAGATTGAATCATCCAGGGTGTATTTTCTTACAGTGTAAAGCTTTTTTTTTTTTTTTAATATTTTATTTATTTATTTATTTGAGATGGACAGAGAGAGAGCATGAGTGTCGGTGGGGTAGGGAGAGGAGCAGAGGGAGAGGGAGAAGCAGGATCCCCACTGAACGGAGCATTCCATGCGGGGCTCGGTCCAAGGGCCCTGGGATCCTGACCTG
Organism: Mustela lutreola; assembly: GCF_030435805.1. Classification (NCBI taxonomy): domain Eukaryota; kingdom Metazoa; phylum Chordata; class Mammalia; order Carnivora; family Mustelidae; genus Mustela; species Mustela lutreola. The sequence goes on along the minus strand of NC_081294.1, from coordinate 3,323,557 downwards.
AGCTGACAGCGGATACTTAACCGACTGAGCCACCAGGTGCCCCAAAGCTTTTCTGTATGTAAGCACTATCTACTTCAATTTCTAAACATGTTTCTCTCCTTACCAACCCCCTTCCTCCTCCTTCTCCTGTTCTCTTTGTTTTCCCCGGATACAAGTGCAGCCTGGGCCTGGAGCCTGGGCTCCTTTGTCTTCTCCAAGGCTCTGCTCTTGCTCAAAGTGCTATGGGGCACTGCCAGCCTTCGGAGGCAGTGCTCTGTCCGGGTGTGTGTGTTTGGATCCTGTGCCTTGCGGGGGAAGAAAACTCTCCACGGTAAGTCCATTGGTTGTTTTATCTCTGCTGCCCCTCCCCCACCCTCAGTCCCGCAGATGAGCCCCGCATGTTCCTCGGTGTGCTCAGGGAGAGGAGATTTACCTCCGCCGAGTAGGTAGGTCTACTCTCAGACTTACAGGGTCATTTCATTAACATGCTGGCAATGAAGCCTTTGATGAGGTGTTAGAATTATTCATAAGAAAGGCAAGCTGGGGTCTTCTCCCGAATATGGTCTCATGGGCCTTGCTTCATGGAGGTACGTCAGGAGAGAAGGCAGACCTGAGTCCTAGCTGTGGCTGCATTGCCATGGGTGCTATTTCCAGCCCACCAGGCAGGTGGTCAGACGAGCTCGTCTCCGTGTGTCCACAGATGAACCACAGCCGCCACTGGTCCACAAGGAGAGGAGGACAGGCTTTGGGGAAAAACAGAAAGCTGTGAGATGAGGGTTTTAACACTAAGTACTTTGTTTCTATGATGCTCATATACGTCCACGCCAATTCGTCCATTAGCACTGAGCCAGGAAATATTCTCAGAATATTCTCAGAACCAGGAAATATTCTCAGAACCTACGCACATGTAGGAAGGGCTTGTTGTGTGCAGCTCCCCTGGATTGGAGCAACAGGGGTTGGGCCACAAAGGCCATCACGTGGAGCGTCTTTGGGCACAGGAGCTCGTGGACCAAGCGTACCCCTCGCATTAGCAGCTCGGATCCTTCCAGGTGGGGAGATCTCCGTATTGCACAGAGACTCCACCGTGACGGACGGCTGCTCTCTTCAAACGAGTTCAGTTTGAAGCCATTTTAGGTGATGAGGGTGTATAGGCAAACTTTCTCTCCACCGAACTAGAGGTTTGTATGCCCATAACACAGCAGGACAACTCCCTGTCGCTCCCCATTTGTCAGAGGACAGCTGAGCCTCTCACAGAGGTCTGCTGCCTTCTTTGCCTTCTGCTTGGGGAAGGAGTGGCAGGCCGGACTGTCCCAGGATTCATCTGCCACACCAGCATGGCCTATTGCCAGAGAGCTCATGAAACACCAGAGGAGCAAATCAGAGGAGAGTAAAAGAGCTTGTTGAAGTCCATTAAAAAAAAAAAAAAAAAAAAAGAATTAGAAGTTAAACTTCGAGATCATCTGGTGTAGCTATGGGTCCCAAGAAAATCATACAGGGCGGTATCTGTGGCAATACTCGGGAGCATGTGAGGTGTCACCCCTGGAAAGAGTCACGACAAGAGTTAGGGGAGATGTCTTGACTGGCAGCATTACACCGGCAACTACCACCAGGTGTGCCTTTGTTCTCGGGTGGGTTCCGGCTCCTTGGGTGGGAGGGCGGACAGCACAGCAGCCATTTACGCTTGGTCTTGCTTGTTTTGTTTTATTTATTTGATTTTATTTTGTGTTGTGCTACATTGTTTTATTCTGGTCTTTTAAAACTAAGGTGCAAAAAACAAAAGCGAAAACAAAAACAAACAAGAAAACCCTCCGCTGTCCCACTTTGTATAATCCATAATTCTAGAAGAGAAGAGCTTCAGGGGTCCGAGCAGTCTAAGAGGAGTGCATGTTTATGTTCTCCTCAAGTCTGTCTGTTGAAGCTCTAGGACCACCCCCCCGCGCCCCGCCGATTTTAGAGGTGAGGCCTTTGCAAGGTGATTAGGTTTAGATTAGGTGGTGAGGAGGTGGGGCCCCTATGATGGGATGAGTGCCTTTAAAAGGGGAAGGGGAGAGGGAGGTCTCTTTCCAGGAGGGCTCACCAGGGAAAGGCCGCGAGAGGACAGAGAGCAGTCAGAGTCTACAAGCCAAGAAGCAGCCTCTTGCCAGACACCCGTCTCCCGGCACCTTGATCTTCCCAGTCTCCAGAACGGTGAGAAATAAATTTCCACTGTTTAATCAACCCAGTTATAGCATCGAGCTACAGCAGCCCAAGCTGACTGACAGTATCTGTTTGAAGATCAGAAGCCATAGCCTATCTTGCCTTTGGCCTCTCAGTTAGTGGGATTTACTGGGTGGGAATACCACAAGTCAAATCATCAGGGACTTCTAAGAGCCGTGCCTTGTCAGCTCTTGGATGGTGATTACTTCCCATACACAGCGCTCTGGCAACTGGCATGATGGGAGTTTCTGGGTGGCGTGATGGCGATGCAGCTTGGATCCAACGTTCCACCCCCGTTCGCTGGAGTTTGGGTTTGGAGATCCCATATAGATTTAAAAAAAAAAAAAAAAAGAATGATTTCAGCCTCAAAGACTATTGTCCTCATGAGCACAAACAATGCATTGCATCAGTCTTGCAGAGCTAGCGGCAATTTATGCTGAGTGAGTAGTAAAAAACGCTGATTTAATTATATTTTCTATCAATGTACATTCAGAGGCTGGGGTGCTAATAAATTCATACTTTTACAAGGCTGTTTCTTTGTTAGTACGGCATGGATCCTAAATAATTTGTTTTTGTTTTAATTTGATAAATGACGGTATCATATTGAGTATGCATGTGTGCGTGGCTACAGCGAAGGGGGATGAGAGAGATGTATTATTCAAGGGAGCATTTTGTTATAATTTATAGTTGTGCGTCCTGTATACAAAAGCCAATACGCCCTAAGTAGGCACATGAGGACATTAGGCTATTAATATGTATGTGTCTATATATATACATATATAGACACATATATATTCATGTACGTGCATACATACACATTCAAGGCCGTAGCTGCTCCCACAGAAAATAAAGTCATAGCCCGGGAGCGCACCTGCACTAGCAGCTGTGCCCACGTCCCTTCCGGTGTCCGTGCTGGACCTGGACAGGCCTCTTCTTTCTGCCCCCTGGGCAAGCGGGCCGGTCTCCTGCACACTGCTCCCTGGCCTGTGACCCTCGTACGTCCTCAGTAATCTTAGATATACGGAGGCATGAGTGAATGGATGTACACTACATCTGTACCAGGAAAATGACTCAAAATAAAAGCTAAAGCACACAGAGGTGAATTAGTAACATGATCAATCACAGGCAGAGCATTTTAGATGATAAGTACGGTTGTAACTAGTAATGATCACATTTAATCTTTTTTTTTTTTTTTTTCCTGGGGAAACTTGAGTGAAATATTTAAATTAGGTAGCATGGAATGAGTTAGCATGTTTTTTCTTTCTTTTATTTTGGGTAAACATGAGATAGGAAAGCTAAATAATTTTATTTATATGCTTAAGGTGTGTGTGTGCACGTGTGTTCTGTGGCTTTAACTGGCACAATGCAAACTCCTTTGCGAACCTGATTTCTACCTGCAGACAAAACCTTTATGCTGTGGGTCTCAATCTACACGATTGTTTCTTAAAATCAAACTGGTTTTCATGCCAGCACCCGGGGCTAGGCTGGGAATTAAAGGACATGTTCGATCACCTGAGTTTACGTGCCTTTGTACTTGTTAGATATAAACACCCGAATTCAAGAAAGCATTAAAAACATGCAGATTTGGAGCCGCACCGCCATCAAGTAACCATGTTTTCTTCCTGGCCTCCACAGGCAATCTTCCCCACAGCTCCCTCCCTTTCTAACTGGAAGGAGCTGGTCTGGAGGGGAATGTGGGAAAATCAAATTGATTTGGGAGAATTTGGTGGGGGGAGTTGCATGTTGTGATTTGAATATTTTCCTATGCTTGTGTTAATAAGGCATGACGAATGGAGTCACTTTTAATACTTCTCACACTAATAATGTCATAAAGAGCCCTCCCTTTAATTGTTACCTCCGGCCAGTCATCAGCGAACTAATGAAGAGAAGCTTGCGGCCGGTCTCACCTGGGCAGCCTTGGTGGGGGCTCTGGACGTGTGCAGCCTTCCTTGAGCTCCGTTTCGGAGCCAGGACGCATGTCGGTGGCTTCAAAGCCGCCCCGCATCTCTGGCACAGAGCTGCCGTGATGTGATGAACACTTCCCCCTCAGAGGGGGCAGAGGGAGCTGTTGGACCACTCCAGAAGGCTGGTTCAGGGAACGGGTCTTTTCTAAATTTTACACCTATGGTCAGTACTTCAAATGTCCATTTCCACTATGGCTTTCTTTTTCCTTTCTTTGATACATTTCTGCCAGAAGTTTGGCAGAAGTTTAAATGAGCAGCTCCCCGGTTAATATTTTGGAATAGGGATGAGAAATACAGTGACTGTCTTCACAGAATTAAAAGACAGAGGGGGAGGAGGAAAAACAAAAACAAAAACAAAAAACAAACAAAAAACAAAAAAACAAAGGAGAGAGAAACAGCATTAGCCCTAAAGGAGAAACAATTTGGCCAAACCGCTAATAACACCATTTTTTAAAAATCTAATTTTGTATTTTCAGCGTTCCAGGATTCGCTGCGCATGCAGATGTATGGCTCCCGCCTTCAGTGGAAGCTCGGGTTTCCTAACCGCGGCCCACACGGTCAGAGGCAGAGAGAAAAACAGCGCAGGAACTGCCCAAAGGAAACTGTCCAATCTTCCTTCAGAATCCGGATGGCGGGTGCTCAGACCCTCGACGGCAGTCGACTACTCCGCGCTCTCCTCTCTGCAGCAGCGCAGCGCGGTGGATTCAGCTCCTCCCAGTCGCATCCGCGGAAAGGCGGCCCGGCCTGCGCGGATGCGGGCTCGGGGCGAGCGCAGAGCGCGGCGGCCGCTGTGTGACCTTGACTGACCCACCCACCAGCGCCGCAGCTCCTGGGCTTGCCGGGCGGGAGCCGAAGCGACCTGCGAGGTGCGCCCGCGGCTCGCGATGTGCGTCAAGAAAGCTCGAGCCTGCGGAGCGAACCCGGACCCGAACCCGAGCCCGGGTCGGCGGCGCCGGTCCCCACGGCCCCGGTCCGCGGGGCGCGATGATCCTCACTGGGCAAGACAGAGACACCGAAGCTCCCCTTCGACCCCGACGTGAACGGGCCTCACTCTTTCTGGGGCGGGTCCGGTCTGGCGTGACGGACTCGTTCTGCGCGGTTCTCCCAGCCTCCTCCTGATGAGGAGTTCTAGCCCTTTCCGAGGTGCATTAATTACTGTAGGTCACTAGGATTCCCCGTGGGTACGCTGCAGGGGTTACTAAAATTCACTACTAGGAAGTGACCTAAGCCTTGTCTTTAAAAAAAGATTGATGGTAATGATTACAGTGTTAAGATACTTGAAAGTGGAAGACACTTTATGAGACAAAGGGGACATTTTAAAACCACACGGCTAAATCTTAGACTTTCACAGTTCCTCAACTAACATTTGAAAATTAGAAGAATTAATTCGAAAAATTAGAATAAGCTTCAGCCACAGGAACCGTTTCTGAATCCCCATTCTCCCTGCAATGAATAGACAGTTAATATGCGATTGTAAGCTACTTTTCAATTCAGATAAAAAAGAGAAAACACAGTTCATCTGTGTCCCAAATTATTTAGTCATGACGCTTTTGGATTATTTTACGGTGTGTCATGATGATGTGTAAATAAGAGTCTAAGTATAACATCGCATATGAGATTATAAGAGACCTATTAGGTATCACTTTTTTCTAAACTGACTTATAGATAAAAAATAGAGTGTATACAGATACTAAAGTCACTTTAATTTTCATTAGAAATGTGCCTTGTCTGCCCTCCATTCAGAGGAAACTGGCCTGTGAAGATCATTTCTGTCATCCAGGGACAAGTCGGGGACTCCCCTGTAAGCTCCCGGGTGCCCTGGGGGTCAATCACCCCCAGTCTGCATGCACTTCTGGTTATGCAACCCCCATCATTCATCAAAGGCTGAAGCTCCAACAATCAATGCTTCATGATAAATGCTATTGCTTCGTGTTAGTTTAATCTCTTCAGTCACATTTAAGAAGAGAAATAAACATGGGGCCTTTGCGTCTATGGAGACGGTGTTAATTGCACACGCTGTTAACAGAAATAAAAATCATCAGACGTAATGACATTGTAATAAATGTGCTGAATCATATTCTCCCATGAGCCGTGACTATCCCACTTTTGGACTAAATTGAAACGACGGAGAGCCTGGTGTGCTTTGTGAACCCCTCCCCCCCACCATGGTGAGCTACCGGGGGCCCACTTCGCACAGTAGTTAGTAGACGTGGGGCTGGTGGCGGAGTGGGGACAGCACAGCGGGCTTCACAGAAGGGTGTTCCTGAAAAGCCACCTTAAAGGAGCTGCAGGGAAGTCACGTCTGCCAGATCGAAACGGCAGCATTTCTTCTTCTAGATTTAGAGAAAGTGCGTCCAGCGAATCCTGGGCATGATGGCTCTCCCTAATGGTGCATCTCCCTTTTAATTGCTGGATCTGTTTCCCAGTGTAGGGTGTAATTTGCCTAGCTTACAGAACATTGTCCATTCCTTACGCCCGAGGATGAACGGCACTACCGAGAAATAAAGGAGTTAATTCTTTATTATCTTTATTAACTTTTACAGGGAGTGATCAGGGATTCACTAAATTGCACAGCACAGTCTGTCAGCTCCTCCAGAGGACACAAGAGAACATCCTGCAATGTGAGAATACGGGAGAAATAGCTCTGATATCACAGATGAGCCTTTTTTTTTTTTTTTTCTTTCTTTCTCTTTTTTATGTAGAGGAGAAGGGTTTGGGAGGGAAAGAGCCAGGATAGTTGGTTCAGTGGCAGGGATGGAGGAGAGATCCAGAAGCCGTGTGTGTGTGTGTGTGTGTGTGTGTGTGTAGCATACATGAATGTGTATATGTATGTACTCTTTCTTCCTATAAAAACTTAGAAATTTATGTGTAATGTATAATTCACCTGCCTTGCTAGCTCACTGGGGGAGGGTTTTATGGTGCAGTTTCTCCTTATTCTGATTTATTCCTTTGAGAATGAAAGTTTGATGAAAGGCTAATCAGAAATGGATTGCTTTGTACACAAGAAGATAATGAATTCCCATTATAAGGGTGTGTAATTATGAAAGGTGGTCAAGTGTCTTGCTTTTCTGGCATCTTCTCCCAGTGCAAGGGGCTCTGTCATGTCTAACAGATTTTGTGGGCAAGTGTGTGTGTGTGTGTGTGTGTGTGTGTGTGTACACGCCATCCACCAAACCCTTACTTTTAAAGGAATTCTGTGACTTTCCTCCCGCGCAGGTGGAAGCTGTGTTGCAAAGTGCCTGGACTGAAGTAACTGATATGCGGAAAGACATTATAATGAGGCACTAATGAGGGCCCTGAGTCCAAAGAAAGAATGTCGCCTGGAAACTGTGATCAGGGAGAGCGAGCTAACGAGAAATCACCGCGGAACACAGACCCGGTGGTCCCCTCTGTGCCAGGCAGCCTTTCTCCCTGGCCTTGCTCTTTCCCACAGGGCTGCCTCAGGGAAGGGAGCAGGGGCATGCCCAGCAGAAAGGTTGTGTTCTGCAGACCGAACCCCACTTTGGGATGGAGTGGCCCCCCCCCCGACCCCACTGTGCTGAAACAGCCTTCCGCAGGTTGGAAGGAGCAGCCCTGGGCCCCGACAGGAGGAAAGTGGGCAGACTTGGTCTTCACTGGGTATAGCGGGCCTATTTACAAAATTCACTCCTCAGATCTTTGCAGATCTCCACTTAAATGCCTGTGTCCTCATGCTCCTTTCCTTAAAACTCGCGCTGACTTTTTAGCTTTCAAAATCACACTCGGTACTTGCTTGCTGGGTGGGTTAGAACCCCACGTTGGGTCTAAGCTATCTATCGGCACCAAACATTTTCCTTTATCTTATTTTTGCCAACCGTCTGAATGCATTTTGCATTTCTGACGTTAGAAATAAAGTCGTTCTCCAGAGCAACTGTTAAGACAAAAGCACTTCCTTCTAGATGCACATGATTTTCTTCATTCCAAACCCTACGGCTCATTTGAAAGCAATTGCCCCTTTCTTTAAAGGATTACATTGCATCAGTTGGTAACTTAAAAGATCATGCCATTGAACGCAGGAAGGGTCCTGCGATCCCAAGCACATGTAGGAAATAACATTTATTCTCGTGTCTGCTGTTTCACTGTTTCCTTCAAGTGTCAGCAACATCGCGCGGTGTCAATGAACATATGCTTCTGGTCGTTAAAACAAGATTGTGTTTTGTGACATGGGCTAGCCTGGCTAGTGCTAGCGTGTGAACCATTTTGAGTGGTCGCCCCCTCCCAGGGAGCACGGGACAGGGCAGTCCCGCTTCCCCGCAGTCAATGCGCCCCTCTTGCGGCTGTCCCAGTCGAGAACACTCAGGTCCCCTTCCATTGTCCTCCTGACAAATGGTAAGTGTCCTCCATTTGCCGCGTCTGACCTTGACTAATTATGTACAATTGGTGCAGCTGTCCCCGGCTTTACCAAGCGCCGTAACCCCAGACCGTGCGAGTAACATCTCGCGTGACCGTAGGACTTCAGTTTGAGAACTTTATCACTGCAAACAATGCCTTCTCTTTGTGCCGACCCTCAGTTCGGCACGCCCTCTGTTACCATATGTTGACAAATAATTTATATTCATACTGTGCTTTGTCCCTAACTTTTTTAACTGTCTGTTTTAAAACAGGTTGAAAAAGTTTTCTGAAATTAACCTATCAAAATAACTGCTAAGATATGAAAAGGAAATAGAAAAGAAAAAAACACCTAATAAAGAAAATACACAAAGCACACTTGACCTTTTTTTTTTTTTTTTAATATTTATTCTTCCTGTCACATTTTCTGATTCGCTGGAACTATTTGCATGAATGATTTTGAAAATAGGTACTTTTAAACAGTGGGCCAGATTATCACAAAAAAAGTAGCCACTGTAACTTAAGCCATCTACAGGTTTTCAAAAAGAGTCAGGATGACATTCACTTATTAATTTTGTGATTTTAAAGTATATGCAAAATATTCCCCCCCCATAGGTTAAAAGGAACTAAATCCTTTAATTTTGAAAGCATAAAAGGGCCATTTGGCTGATATTTTATTAGAGGGTAGGCTTGTTTTTACCCTTATCATTCAAGGTTTTTTCCACGGTAGCATGTTAGTCACTTTTTTAAACAAGACATTTTTTGGGAAAAAAGAAGTTTTAAAAATTGTCTTATAAAAAGAGACTAGTTTATAGAATACAGAATTCAAACCACAATTCTAATATCAAATATTATAGAGCCTAAACACGATAGGTCTAATCTAATATTTTACCATAATGGTGCAGCTTTGTATAAAATAAAACCACACATTGTACGATCTCTTCTTGCAGGGTTGAGGAGGACCCTCGATTATGATCCTAATCAAGACACCATTTCTAGAGCACTCTCCGTGCCGAAGGTCTAACTTGACACCCACAAGGAAAGCACATATGGTTAGGTCTGTATTTGCATATTTATTTATGCAGGTGGAGCTGTTGCGAATGAAAACGTATATTCTCTGTAGCATGGCTGATACTCATGCCAAGACAGAGCTTCTCCTGCAGACACCAGCAGAAGCGATTTCCATCCTTCTGCTTTTTCCTGGAAGAGCGTAGAAGGGAAGATTCAAAAGAAAATATGAATCAAAAAAAAAAAAAAGATTTCATTTCTTTTGATGGCTGCCCTGGTGATTCACAGACCTGGGGATAAAAATATATGTATATAAAAAATATATGTTTATAAAAAATAAAAAATAAAAAAAAAATAAAAAAAAAAAAGTAAAGAACTTTTTTAAGTGGAACTATTTTTGAACAAATCGCTTCATCCATTTCTAAACAATACCAATGTTAAGTAAGTCTGAGGCTCCAGAAAAGGCTGGAAACCAAACTCTCAATGTCTTGTATTTTTGTATATTACTGAGGGTAATTGGCTTCAGATGCTATGGAGCCATGAGGGAAAACGAATTCCTCGACGGTGTATCTGGGTGCGGTGTGGAGGGAAAGAGAATCATGCTGTCGAGAAATAAGAAACAATGTGTGGGGGAAAAACAACCTAACTTTGTTGAAAGAATAAAGCATTTTTAATAGTTTAATAAGAAAATCACACAAACTTTGAACAAGAATTGCGAATTGGATCCACCAAAAATCCTGCCAAAGCTTTTGAGAAGAACAGAGCTGCATGGTGATACTAAAATACCCTTCTTCCGAGCCACGTCTCCCCGACAGCACTTTCTCGAGGAGCTTGATTCATTTGAAGCCTTTACTGGGGCTCGGGCGTTTTGTTCTGTTCCATTTTTAGGACAAGAAAAACATTTTTCTTGTTGCTAATCATAATTGAAATGCACCATTTCATATTAAATCGGTGCGATAACCCAAGGGCTTTGACATGCCCTTTGGAAAGATTTTGTTTAACTTTGTTGACCGTGGACTTCTTTGCATTATGGAGACATCACGGGCATTGATTTCGCTCCTGCCAGCATTCCTGTGGAAAGAATACCATGGTACTTTCCCGCTGCTTGGAATGGTGTTTGATTAAAAACCCTGTCTGGCCTCGTGTCTCTGAAGAAGTGGAAGAAGGCAGGTCCCCACTTAGGGGCATGCTACATGCACTGCTTCTCTTTCACAATGTGAGGGGTGGCTGTGATCTGCAAAGCTCGGCTGCAGCCCTGATGTCTTTTGAGAAAGGCAGAGATCACGGGAGCACGGGTTGCAGGAACACAGGCTTCGTATTTTAGATCAGCTAAATAGAATCCTAGCAGAAATCATGGAGCTTCTCTCTAGGATCATTCAATTCCCATGTAGAATCACCAGGGAAAAGTAGTTGTACTGTTAGGTTGCGAGCAAAATTTTCAGTGTTTTTTCTTTTTTTCCTTAAATTGCAATCTGGTATTGCTTATTTCAGTGTCACATAAGGAGGCCTCATTCCTCTGACCTGTTGCAGTCGGGTGTGCTCTGACTCCTCCAGGGGCTGTAGGAACCTTAATTAAACATTGATGGGCGTCTCATTTTACTCAGCTCTCCTACAAATAACCTGAAACAGATTAAAGGGGGAAAGTAGAGAATACGCCTGGTTTTTTCTGCGTCAAAACGTCTTTCTAATATTTGTCCACAACTTGAAGCTTTTGGAAAACCTTGAAATAATAACCATATTGAGTTGTCCATTTAAAATGGAGCTACATTACCCCAAGAAATGTATATTCCAAAATGTTTAACTTTAAGCTGATAGAAAAACTTAATGTAGAAAATAATGTGTTTTACACAAAATGCTTGTATGTTGTACCTATTGCTCAGCATTTTCCACAAGAGGCAGAATGGAAAAGAAGCCCGAAAGAGAAATTCGAGCTGACCATCGGGCCCGGGTGAGGGTTCCCAGCATGGCGAGCCCAAGACGGACGGGAAGGGTGGCAAGAGTCATTTAACAAGAGATTTGAAAAAAGATTAATTTACAAGACTGATTTAGTCTATGGAGAATTTAATAGCGCTCAAAGACATGGTAAGTAAAGTGATTGCTGACTTGTTCGGTTCAATGACGTTGTGAGCATTGGTTTTTAAAATATAGAACTTTCGTTTATAGCAGCAATGTCCACAATAGCCAAACTATGGAAAGAACCTAGATGTCCATCAACAGATGAATGGATCAAGAAGATGTGGTATATATACACAATGGAATACTATGCAGCCATCAAAAGAAATGAAATCTTGCCATTTGCAACAACATGGATGGAACTAGAGCGTATCATGCTTAGCGAAATAAGTCAAGCAGAGAAAGACAACTATCATATGATCTCCCTGATATGAGGAAGTGGTGATGCAACATGGAGGCTTAAGTGGGTAGAAGAATAAATGAAACAAGATGGGATTGGGAGGGAGACAAACCATAAGTGACTCTTAATCTCACAAAACAAACTGAGGGTTGCCGGGGGGAGGGGGTTGGGGAGAAGGGGGTGGGATTATGGACATTGGGGAGGGTATGTGATTTGGTGAGTGCTGTGAAGTGTGTAAACCTGGTGATTCACAGACCTGGGGATAAAAATATATGTATATAAAAAATATATGTTTATAAAAAATAAAAAAAAAAAAAAAAAAAAAATATAGAACTTTCTTGGACAGGAAGATAGTAGCCTCAGAGGCTGTTTAGTTTGGGGGCGGGTGGAACTGCTGGCAGTTTGCAGAACACCTCCCCCGGGGCGGGTCTGGGAAGGTGAAGGCGGGCGTGGTCTGCAGGAGAAGGAGACGACATGGCCTCCTTCCCCCCAAAGCTGGGGACCCGGTCCTCCCAAGTGTGTCCCGGAGACACCCTGACGTTTGCCAGAACAGACTTTTCCTTACTTCCTACCCTCCGGCACCCCACACGGATTTTCTGTTTGGCTTCTGAACTCCATCTTTCCCTCCTGACTTGTCTGCTTATGAGACACCCTTGAGGTCAGCTCGCATGTACCCTTCCCAGAAGGTGGCCGGGCGTTTGGCACTGGACGGTGAACATCTCCAGGTGTCTGGCAGGTGGATGCTGAGGAGATGGATGGTCTGTCTACGGATGGATGTGTGTGTGCTTCTGCGTATGCGTTTGAGCCCCGGTTAGGGTTAATATAGCAAGAATACTAGTGAAAGGTATTACCTAAGTAATTCCCTAAAGCGCAAATCAGCAAGCTGGCCTCTAGTAGTAAGAAGTAATCCTTTTGGACTCTTACTTCAAATTTTAATTTTAACACAGATACGTTTAAAGTTCGAGAGTTGAATTAAGTGATACGTTTTTCATGGGGGAAAAAAAATACACCCCCTCCTTATCATCCCTCATTCTTCAGAATAGTGCCTGAGAAACAAAATAGAACATTGGCCATCAGCAACAGCCCAGCCTAGTCCATTCTTCTGTAAAAGGGAAACTGTAGTTGCTTCCTTCAAGGACTGTTCTGAATGTTAGATATTCAGTAACTGCTTCGAGTAGTACATGGTCCTGGGGAAGAGCTTTGAAACAAGAGAACACAAAATGGAGCAAAATGAACAAACAGAAAAGGCTGAGGAAAAAATAAAATCTCCACATCATTGGATCTGGAAGCTAAGGGGTCGAGGGACCAGTCGCCAAGCTGCTGTATGCCTCCAGGAGCTTGGAAGCCCACTTTGTAGACTCTGGAAATCCAAATACCCTGGAAAGTTGTCAGACTTCCCTCCCCACAGCCCTCACCTCTCCTCTCCAGATTTCTGCCGCACCCATGTCCTAAATTCCAGGGTCCTCACTTGGCTCCATTATTTGGGAGACAGGATTGCCCTTAAGCCCAGAAATAAGTTCCACGTAGGTAAGCCCGCCCACCCTCAAGGCGTACAGAGCCTCTTTGCCCTTGCAGAGGACACCGGACCTTATCTTTAGGACAGACAGACCTGACTGTGTGCTCTAGCTCCCTGTCCCCAGTCCCCGCTGCTGACCTCCTTTAAACCACAGAAAATTCAAGATTCCTTTCTACCCAGACACCTGCTTCAGCTGCCTTAGTGAAACTGCTACATTGTGTCACAAGTAGGTCAATTAAAGATGTTTTCCTTGAATGCACTGGAGAATACAATTTCATTGTTTCCTATCATTGAAGCTGGTGAACAAAAGATGCTAAGTGGAAAGCACAGGAAGGGAGCAAGTGCGACACAGGAGCTCGGACACTTCCTTCTTGAAACTTCTAACCCATCATGCCGAACCTGTGATAAATGAATCAATCAATCAACTCTGGATTTTTAAAAGTATCCATATTAATTGCTGGAAAAACAGTCACTATTTTTTTTTTTTTCCAAACTGAATACAAATAGCTACTAAAGTTCTTCCCAGACAACATGACCATGAAATAGATTTGGAAGGATGTAGCCAAATTCTGCCCCCTGAGGTAGACATGTCCCATTTAAAAAGCTGCACATTTTCTTCACTGATCCTGTCTCTGCCTTATTGCTAGTCCCTTATTGCTGGTCCCACCAGGGCCTTTGGGAGCCCCACCCGAGGTAGAAAGGGGGCCCGGGCCTGCCGGGGTCGTAGGCGTGTCCTTGTTGTCTGATATTGCTGGGAAGTGCCGAGGAGGGTCGAAACACCACGGTCAGCTCTGCGCAGCTCCTTCGATGGAATTCAGTGTGGCCGCTGCAAGTATCTGCCCGGAGAGATGGCACAGGACCCTCTGCTGCTACTGGAACTTACAGTGTCAGAATCAAGGGAGCAGAGCTCAGCTTCCTGGGCTCTGCAACCCTCCCTGTTAGAAGTCGGTCCAGACCAAAGTCGTCTGCGCGCTTGCTTCTCTCAGATACATCTGGTACTTTGGGAGACAAAACTCAATGGAGCAGGGACATGATTCAGAACCTCGAGGTCACCAAGAGGCCAGGAAAGTGGAGGTCCCAGGGCTGCATAAGATTTCCTGAAAAGCAGGGGACGGCTCCACAGAGAAATGCTCCCTGGGGCCAGTGTCTGCTGTCAACATGGGCGGCCGCCACTAGCCTCCCCTGCAGCCCCGAGGATGTGGCTCCACCACTTCCGTTTGATGTACTGACTGTCTTACAGAGGTGCGGCCTCGGTCAGAGCAGAAGGTGTCGCAGTGCCGGGAAGGCAGCGTGGCTGAGTGCAGTGGTGAGCTGCCAAGTGTGTAGGGACTGGTTGGCTCACGGGGGTGGGAGCAAGTCCCTACCTAGCGACATTAAGATTGCAATTAATATGGGGCGCCTGGGTGGCTCAGTTGGTTAAGCATCTACCCTCGGCTCAGATTATGATCCTGGGATCCTGGGATTGAATTCTGAGTTGGGATCCCTGCTTTAACGGGGAGTCTGCTTCTCCGGCTCCTTCTGCCTCTTTCCGCCTGCTCATGCTCTCTCTCTGTACCTCTGTCTCAAATGAAAAAATAAAATCTTCAAAATAAGAAAAAAAAAAAAGAGAGAGAGAGAGAAAAGATTGCAAGTCAAAACGAATAATGACAATGTCCCAAATAGTACAAGAAACCAGTCACATGTGGGCCGAGGCGGGGCTGGTCATCTATGGCTTTGTTCTTTCAGAACACGTGTTTGAGATCCTACGATCTTCCCATGGAACAAAGATGAGATCATCCTCCCCAGTGTGACAGGAACCCTTGTTTCTCTATCTCCACTCCGCGGATCTGACCAGCGACAGCTCCCACAGCTTCTTCTCCAGAAGTCTCCTGTCCTGGTTGCGCATGGCCTGCTTGACCAGGAGCAGCCCCACACGGATGCAGGGAGAGAGGGAGACGGCCTGGCAGCTCTGGTCAGATGGTGCCGGGAGAGCCCCCCCCTCAGCCCAGGCTGGCGTGGCTGGTCCACACACCTGCTCACTCAGGAGCCCGGCAGAAGGAGAAGCCCGTCATCTGTGAGCGGCGCGTCTGCCTTTCCCTTAGGAAGCTCCGCCTGGAGAAGGGGAGGTGATATTGTAGGGGAAGATGCTGACTTCCAACCAGCAACTTCTCTGTTTTAAAAGGCTCATTTAAAACAGAGAAGCCAGCCACCCGGCTGGCTCAGGTGGTAGAGCCCGCCGTTCTTGATCTTAAGGTTACAAGTTCAAGCCCCATGCTGGGTATAGAGAGTACTCAAAACAATAAAATCTTTAAAAACATAAATAAAGTAGGGAGTCTCACTAAACGGGTACCCGGTGCTTCCCGCCGTTCCATTGCGATTGACTACATGGAGTGCAAAGTCGTCAGTCAGACGTTACCTGCCGGCTCTTTCTGCGCAGACAGGTCTTCGGGTGCCCGTTTCAGAGACATCAGCGGAAGCATCGGGCGAGCTGCCGTGCAGGGTGAGCTGAGGAGGAAGCGCTTTGAGTGACACCAAGCAGCCATCAGTCCCTGTTCCTGTCTACGATTTTGAGAGAATCTGCCTCTCAAGATTTTCTTTTGACAGAGAGATCTCAGTGCCTGTGAGGAAGCACCCCCTAACTTCGGGAAGCTGAGTCACGCCGCTGCCAACTGACCCCTTCCCGAACGGTGGCCCGGACCAGCCGGCCGCGCCGCCGGGCACGTCGGGCCATGTGTGCAAAGGAAAGCCAGGCAGGGGAGAGGTGTGACTGCAGCGCATCTAGAAAACCAGTCGCGGTGCCTAGAGAGCGTGCGGGCTGCAGGAGACACACAAGGGTTAATGCAATTTCCATCCGGCGAGTTTTGCTTGCCATTACTTTCTTTTTCTCTTTTCCCTTTTAACGGATTCGTAGCATAAAATCTTCCTGGACACCTAATTATCAAGCCAGCTCGCAGTCACAGCTGTCTGCTTGGAGAGCCCATTAGATGCAGCACTTGAAGCCTCCATAATTCCCCAAACTTCCCGGTGGTGAATATTAAGAAAAGATTTTTACATGTCATATGCAATTCCAAGGTGGAGTGAATGGCCTTGGAGCTGACGGGCACTGAATGCTTGTCCGTCACTCCATTCACTGCGTACAGGTGGTCTCATTTCCCACTTCAGATAGCGGCTGGCTATGACAGCACGCGCTTCATTTGCATGTTCGACAGACAACAAACGGCCCCGTGCATGTCAAAATAGGTGGTGATGCGTGACAGTTTCTACACAATACTGTCTCCTCTTCACGTGACCTTTGACCTCTCGGCATGTCTTTTTTTCACCATCAGAAAATGTGTGTGTGTGTGTGTGTGTGTGTGTGTGTGTGTGTGTGTGCACTTTTCTGCTTTGGAATAAATTTGATACCAAATCGATTATTTTCGTTTCTTCTTCCTCCTCCTCTTCCCTATCTCCTTTTAAAGGATGCCGCGCGTCCGAGTGTTCATCTTAACTGCTACAAAACTCTGCCAGGAGAACCTCATAAAATTTAAAAATGGGGAGGCTGTGCAGACAGGACGGGAAGCCCATTGTGGTTAAATTGCTTGGAACTTTTTAATAAATGTAACCTTTAAGAGAGAACGCTAATCAGGTTAATTTTTATTTAAGACGATCATAAAATTAGAATCTTTAAGGCTTTTCTTTAACTTGGGTTAATTAGATTCCTGTCCTTGAAACACTTTTAATATTAATATTTCACCATGGTTTTAAAATTACTTCCTTTAATTGCAGGTTTGGCCAGCCCATATTAAATACAACCCAGAGTTATTCTAATTTTCGGTGATGAGCGTGAGGAGCCCGGCCCCTCCCTTGCCCTCCACGGAAGCCTGCTAATGAGAACACAGCTCACAACTGTGCTTAAAAGGTTAAAGCAGTGTGAACCTGAAAATGCCCTGGAGTGCTGTTGACATCACAAAGTCCCAAGACCTGCACTTTTGGGGGGATCCTTGGCAATTTATGGAGCACTAAGATTTCAGCTGGAGTGACTGTCTGCTCTGTGGAGGGGCCTCGGGGCCTGACCTGAGCTCAGGGACCCCACACGCCCCTTGTCTCACCAGAGAGGAGCATAATCCGCGCCTCCATCCTATTTTAGTGCTGGGTCTTGTTTTAATTAAGAATTAAAGCATGACAGCACATAATCGCGCCTCCCGGGTGTTCTATGATTTGAGTTGCAGCTGTGAACCCAGCACCCGGGGGGCCATTACCCCATGATCACCACACCCCTGGGGTCACCGTATGGGGAGCCCGAGGAGGGCACTCAGAGCACCTTGGCTGGCCATGGCCCTTGCTGCCTGGAGCAGGCGGGCTGGGTCTGTAGACAGACGGGCAAGCAAGCGGTGCCTGCCTTCCGCGCGATGAACTCACACAGATCCACATCCCACCCGAGGCTCTCAGACCGGGAGACAGTAGTGCTGGGGATGATAGTCCTCCGCGTCCTGGTCAGGACCTCTCTGGTCCTGACGGAGAAGCTGCGGATGACAGGGACAGCGGGCTCGCTGCGGCCGCATCCCAGGAGGCGGCAGCCTGCAGGCATGCCCCATCCTGTCCCCAGTCTAGGGGCCCCAGTCTTCTCTGGGGACTGTCCTCAGTTTGGGGGCTGTGAGTCAGGAAGGATGTGAGCCAAGGTCAAGCGAAATAAGAAACACACCATTTCCAAGGAGATGATGCACATTTCCCCTCTCAGGTGGATATTGTTATTATTATTATTATTTGCCTGTGGATGTGTATGCAGTGTGTGATTTTAAAACCAGCCAAGCCCAGGTACAGGTCTAAGATCCCGGGTTTCAGCCACGCGGATCCGACCGCAATGCCTTTCCTGGTGAGCTCTGGGGTGATTGCACAGAGCACTTAAAAGCCCAGCAGCTCATTTGAAAAACTGCGGGCCATGCTGCGCTCCTGATTATGTGAAAGTGGCACGCGTACGGGATGTGTTTGGGTCCTTGGGGGCGGGCCGTGGTGGGGGAGGCCTCAGAAAGCCATGCCTTAGCTGGTATGCGGGTGTACATCAACACCACTGAGGCAGGCGTTTCCCTGACACGAGGCAGCTGGGAGTCAGCTCCCCCAGGTCTTGTCAGTGTGGAAACCTGGGCCAGGCCTCCGGTTGTGATGCTGGACAGCCTGGGTGCAGAACCAGGTCTTTCTAGCTGTGGGACACGAGGCAAGGATCTTAGGCCCTCTGTGCTTTGGTTCCCTTGTCTATGAAAAAGGAACAAAAGTACATATTTACTCCATGGACTGGTAGTAGAATTAAATGATGAAATATTTGGGAAGTGTAGCAGGCTGCTCACTGTTCCCCAGGATTTGTGTCCACTGAGAACCTCAGGATGTGACCTGATTTACAAATAGGGTCTTCGCAGATGTACTTAGTGAAGGATCTCGAGAGAACAATATCTTGGCTTCGGGGTGGGCGGCGCATCCCACGGCTGGCGTCAGGTGAAGCAGAGGAGGGATGAGAGACACGTAGAAGGTGAGGACAAGGACTGGAGACAGACCCGGCGCGGACGCTGTTACAGGCCAAGGACGCAGGACGTCCCCGCCAGAGAGGAGAGACGCAGGGGGGCTTCTCCTCCAGAGCCTCAGAAGCTATCGGCCTTGACCACACCTTGAACTGGGACTTCTGCCCTCTGGAACTGTGAGATAACACACTTCTATTCTTTTAAACTACCACACACATGAAACGTGCTATAGCAGGCATAGCCAATTAATCCAGAAAGCACTAGAATACTGTCACATCAGTACTCTGTGACCATGCACTGTATAGAAATTAATAGAAAATATATTTTAAAAAATACAGAGAGCTGCATGGTGTTAACCAATTCCTCAATTTGGAGAGTAACATTTAACAAATTCTTTAGATGTTTACTGGCATAAATAAGGTCCCTTAAATTATGAGCATCGTGTCCAGTATTGACTCCACTAGCCGTCGTGTGACTGAGAGGAGTCGCTACTTCGATAATGATAAAACAGCCTAAAGATGGGCGGATATTTAAAAAAACAGGATGAACTTGGGACACATTTCTAAAAGGAGTTGGTAGCTCAGGAGCATCTTAGCAAGTGAGTAAAAGTAACAAAGACCCAGTGGGCAGTGGGGCTGCTGGGGACAGGCGTGCGGCCTTCAAGGAACACACACGTGCACCAAACATTGAGAAAGAAAACGGCACCCATAGTGCCGGAGCCTTTCCGACCACAGATCCCCGCCATGGCCCCCGTTGATCATTACCCCAAATGTATCTCTAGTTATTCCTTGCCATTTATTTTTAGATTTATCGGCTATAACCTGTACCTTGACTCCACAGACATACTTCATATTCGTATGTGTGTGTTTCAGTTTGTCGAAGGAGCGCTGTAAGTTTCTGGTGGGAACACCCCTCCTGAAAGGGGCTTCTGTGTTGCTGTGGTGGCCCCAGCTCGCCGGTGTTCCCTTGGCAGTGGACAGTGAGACTGTCCCGAGGTTTATTGATTGAGTTTCCTGATGAGGTGATTTAGGTTGATTTGAAACTGGTTTTTGTACAAACCTCCCCACAATGAATGCGGCACGCGCAGGTCTCCATGCGGACACAGGCTGCCGAGTGGGTCTACCGGGGGAAGCGCTTGGAGGACGTGAAGTGTGCACATTTTCAGCTCGCTGGTACGCGGTTACTGCTCTCCAAAGCAGGATTTACCAGTGTTGGTGTTGGTCCCTCTCTTGATCACCATGGATGCTTTTAAATCCATTAATTAACTTTTTAAATTATCATATAATGTATTATTTGCCCCAAGGCTGCAGGTCTGTGAATCATCGGGCTTACACATGTCACAGAATCCGTGACCTTTGCCTGTCTGATGGATAAGAAAGGGACTCCCCTGGTGGTTTTAATTTGTGTTTCTTGGTTACTAAATTGGTTAAATACTGGTTTACTTGTATATCCGCATTCTGCTTCTAGAAACTTTCAGTTTACTATTCCATTCATATTCCTGCTCTGCCATTTATCTTGCTCTCACTGATTTTCAGCTCTTTCTACATTCCAAATACTACCCTTTGTTGGTTTTATATGCCGGGAAATTTTCTCAGTCTTTCAATTGACCTTTAGCTGTTTTGTGAACTTTGCTTGAACATAATTCTAAAAAGTAAATAATAAAATAGAAATTACTAGTCTTTTTATTTATTTTTTCATTTCATTTTATTTTATTTCTTTTCAGTGTTGAGCATTCAGTGTTTATGCACCATACCCAGTGACTAGTCTTTTTAAATAGTTTATTTTTCTGTTTTATTTTTAAAGCTTAATGCATTTTATCTAACAAGAATTTAAATAATAAGTTTTAAAAAAAACTTCACTAGAATGCAATGCTTTTAAAATTTAATTTTTATGGTTGTATTCTTAATGTTTTAAACTTCTTTCATATATAGAAGTAGCATCATTCAAAAAACTTGAAATTATCCATGGCAGATTATTCATTGAAATCTCATTCTTAACGGAGCCATCTGGTGCTTCTATCAAGTATCAATTTTCCATGTATGTGTGGACCTCTAAGTTTTCTGTTTTTTTTTAATCTTTACAAGGCCACCAACTTTGTAATAAATCTTAATAACAGCACACACAAAGCAAATCTCCGCATTGTGCCCTTTAGCATGTCTGGGCTATTGATTGGGGTTATTCTTTTTCTTTTTAAAAAAAAACAAAAAAACAAAAAAACAAAAAACAACTACTTATTTGGGCACCTGGGTGGCTCACATGGTTAAGAAACTGCCTTCGGCTCGGGTCATGATCCTGGAGTCCTGGGATCGAGTGCCGCATCGGGCTCCCTGCTTGGCAGGGAGTCTGCTTCTCCCTCTGACTTCTCCACTCTCAATCCCGCTCTCAAATAAATAAATAAATAAAATGTATTTTTAAAAACTACTTATTTGTTTGTTTATTTACTGTTTTATGTTAGTCACCATAAAATACACAGTTGTTTTTGATGCAGTGTCCCAAGATTCATTGTTTACGTACAATACCCACTGCCCCATGTGATCCGTGCCCTCCTGAATACCCACCACCAGACTCACCCATCCCCCACCCCTCCCCTCCAAAACCCTCAGGGATTTATTCTTTAAAAAGTAATTGGTCAGTTTTAATGGTAAAGAATTTATGGAATCATATATGGAATTTCTATGGGAATATTTTAATTTAGTTAATATTTTATTATAATTAAATTATTTTAATATATAATTTTATAGATAATTTATATATTTAAAAATAATTTATATATTTCAATTTTACATATATATAATTTCCATATACAACTAAATATAATTAGATTACATTATGAATAAATTATTAGTAAACATTTAATTTAATTTATATTTTAATATTATAATTTATTGGTAATTGACATTTATATATTACATTTTTCTATGCATTTATTTCAGCCTCCATCAATGTCTTTCAATCAAGCTTTACCATTTTCTTCATAAATACTTGCACCACCATTTGTCGTATTTATTTATTTATTTATTTATTATATTCTTTGTTTTTTAATTTATTTTTTATTTATTTTCAGCATAACAGTATTCCTTGTTTTTTCTCCAGACCCAGTGCTCCATGCAATCCGTGCCCTCTCTAATACCCACCACCTGGTTCCCCCAACTACCCACCCCCCGCCCCTTCAAACCCCTCAGATTGTTTTTCAGAGTCCATAGTCTCTCATGGTTCACCTCCCCTTCCAATTTACCCCAACTCCCTTCTTCTAACTCCCCATGAAGTAATTTTTAGGTAGCTTTAATTTTGTTGGTTTTGTAGGTCTTACTTCTTATTAGACTGTCTAAATTTACATTGGTGATTTTTCATTTTTGTATATTTATTTTATATTCAAAAGTTTGATCTAAATTTCTTACTGGCCATAATATATGCTCAAAGTTTTATACATAGACCTAATGTTGTCTTTTTTTTTTTAAGATTTTATTTATTCATTTGACAGACAGAGATTACAAGTAGGCAGAGAAGCAGGCAGAGAGAGAGGAGGAAGCAGGCTCCACGCTGAGCAGAGAACCTGATGTGGGGCTCGATCTCAGGACCCTGAGATCATGACCTGAGCTGAAGGCAGAGGCTTTAACCCACTGAGCCATCAAGGCACCCCAAGATACTAATTTTTAGTTAATAAAAATATTATGGACATTTTTATGGAATTTCTTTCATGGACATGTGTTTTCATTTCTCTCGGGTAAACAGCACGGGCAGAATTGCTTCATCATAAGGTAGATGAACATTCATCTTAAAAAGAAACTACCGCGCCATTTTCGCAAATGTCTGTACCATTTTATATTCTCAGCATTAATGTATGATGGTTCCAGTAGCTCCACATCACAAAAGTTATTGTCATTCATTTTAAAATTTTAGGCATTCTGGTGGTTGTGAGTTGTGTTTCCTTACTCTGGTACATGCTTTGGTCAGATCAGAAAGGCCAAAAATGAGTAACAATTCAGATGTCCTGTTTATGAACATCTATATGTTTATGGACATCATTTATGTGGTCTAATCATGCAATAGAAGAGCACTCAGCATTAGAAAGAAAGGAGCTGCTTAGACATGCATTATCTATATATGTGTATATTATGCATTATACATATTATACCTTATACATACATATATGTGTATAATGCATGTATACACATAGCATGGAATATAATATGTAGGTATTTTACTGAGTAAAATAAACCTGTCACAAAAGGAATACATATTGTATGATTCCATTCAGATGTAGATCAAAAGCAGGTACAGCCCACACATAGAACCGGGTGTCACAATATGAGCTATGCACAACTGGAGGAATGTAATTAAAAATGTCATAAAGGAAGGACATCTGGGCCGCTCAGTCAAAAGAGCATGTGGCTCTTGATTTCGGGGTTTTGAGTTCAAACCCCAAGTTGGGTGTAGAAATTACTTAAAATGAATAAATTAATTAAAACTTTAAAAAAGTGGGGCACATGGGTGGCTCAGTGGGTTAAGGCCTCTGTCTTCAGCTCAGGTCATGATCTCAGAGATCGAGCCCCGCATTGGGCTCTCCACTCAGCAGAGAGCATGCTTCCTCCTCTCTCTCTCTCTGCCTGCCTCTCTGAGTACGTGACCTCTCTCTCTCTCTCTCTGTCAAATAAATAAATATATCTTTAAAAAAACAAACTTTAAAATAGAAATAAACAAAACTTCCACAGAAGAAATTTCAGCAGTGAGAGAAACAGTATTTTGATTAGTGTAAGAGTCATAGGTACATAGAACCAACAATATTCACCCAACTACACACATAAGATATGTACATTTCATTCTATATGAATTATACATCAATATCGGAAAGCTAACAAATATCTAGAGTCAAGATTAATTTTTATTTTCATATTTATACCCAATAGATTATATTTCTTACATTTCATATTTTCTTAATGTCTCTTGCTGGAGTTCTAAAATGCTTTTCCTATACTGTGCACCTCTTAAATTTATTCCTAATTATTTTGACATTTTTGTAACTTTTGTAAGTTGAACATTTCTTCTACTCTATGTGTTAGGCTGATAACTGAGTATCAGTTTTATTCTGACAGTCATTAGGAACCTTCGTTTAGTTGCCTTTTCTCAATTTTTCATATTGAAAATACCACAGAATTTGCAAAAACATGTCCCACTTATACTTGTCCATTGTTTTTATGATGTCTTTGGTTGGATTGCGATGGCTAGTTCTTCCAGAACAATGTTCATAATTACAGTAAGTAAGAACTTCCTTGTTTTTTTTTTTCTTGAATACAAAGGAAATGATAATTTAAAGGCAATGATTCAGTTTCTATCTGAGCAAGCATATTATATGACTATTTTGTTAAGTATTTTTGAAAAAAGTCAGTAATTAATGAAAAGGATGTCTTTTTTTACCAGCATCCATGCATTTTTTTTTTTTTTTTGGATTTTTCTCCTAGTCTATTACCATATTGAACAGGATGAAAGATTTCTGAATATGCTTTCTGCTTCTTTGCTTCACTTGTTCAAGGTACGTATTTATAAGGAAGTGATTGTTCCTATTAGCTAATGTTTTATTTGGGATTTTTGCTGAATGCTAATCATGATATTTTTCTTAAGCCTTTTTAATTCTTTTTCTGGGTGGTATGATTTTTCTTGTTCATGAGTATAACAGGGTTGGATTCGTGTGTAAGTAAGTAAATACCTAAAAATGCAGTGGGAAAATGATATAAATGTATCTTCCTCAAGTAGAAAGAATCTGATGACCTGTCTGGAGTTGGGATAGTGAATCAAGCAGCAAGCACCCCATGTTCTTTGTCTTCTCCTCTTACAACCATTTCTGGGGAAAGGGAGTCTTTACTGCAGGGTATGTCCAGCAGCCACCCAGAGACTGCTGTCCTAAGCCAGTGTGGCGAAGACACACTCCAACTCATGGGGCCCAGGGCATTCCCATGGGCATCCATGGTGCTGTTGCATAGGTGGAAGGACTTGGAGCATTTGTTTCACCTTCCTAGCTGGATGTGGAATTCTAGCATCAAGTATTTTCAGTCCTACAAGTTTGTGTTTCCTGTATTTTCACACTGGGTGTGACCACAGAGGAGTACAAAGCCAGCATGGCTTTCCACTAATGTTGACTTGATCTTTTGGTTTGAATAGCCAAAACCGAAGGACATTTTGTTTGAAGTTTAACAAATGTGCTATCCTATGCATATATGTGCTTCTTTTATGGGGTCCGGCGTGTCTTTTGGGGCTGCAGGTTGATGTCTTATTTTATTGCTGGCTACTTCTCAGAAAGTTCCCTTTATATAATTTAGTTGTTACTGTTGGTTCCTTTATTCTCTTTCTTGGAGGGGATACTAAACTTCACACAGTGATTCCTCTACTATCTTATATATTTTCCTATTTTAATCTTTAGAACTTATTAATTTTTTGGTAGTACTTTGCTTACCTGATCTGTTTTCAATGTTGCTTTGCTTTTTTCTTCTTTATTTTCTTCTGTAAGATATTTTACATTTGCCTGAAAATGTTTGATAGGTTTATTTTGTTGGTTGGTGGATTGGTTATTATCATTTTTTGCCTGTGTGGTTCTGGATTTTATTCTGCTTTACTGCTCACACCATCTCTCTCCTGAACCACAATATCACCAGGTTGTAATATTCTCTGGAAAGGTCCCGGTTTCATGATATTGTCATTGGTTTTGTTGCTGTCATTAAACTCATGGTGATTCGGTCGTAGTGTGCCGTGATTTGGTCATATCATGCAGTGATTATAGAGCATGGAGAATGTGGAGAACAGATGAATTCAGGCTTGGCCACTCAGAAAGTCTTGTCACTTTGAGTAAGTTAATTAACAAGGGAGAACATCCTGTTTGATACCAGACATTTGATAAGCACCAATAGTGCTGAAAAGTGTTTAATATCAGCCTTCCCAAGGAAAAGCAAAAACAACAACAACAAAACCCACAAATACTCTGATCTGCTGGATCCTCTGCTGGGCAGGCTCTATCTGCTACACTTGCTGGATCCCCTATGGGCAGGCTTGAGCTACCACTGCAGGACCGCTGAACTCAGAAGAAACGTGTGCAGTTGCTCTTGTAAGTGACACAGCTGGCTCCGACACACCGCTGGATAAGAACTACACGATGCCAGCCAGCCAGGCGTTCACTCCACATTTCCTGTGCCAATAGCAGCCTCTTTTCCTTTTCTCCGATGTCAGCATAGTGTCTCCTCTTCCCTCATGCCTTATGTTTGAGTGAGGTGAACCTTTCCAAAATAGCCTAAGTGGAAGTCCACCTGTGGGAGAGGGCACGTCCCAGGGCTACTCACCTGATGGGACAGATGAGTGCGGGCCTGAGCTCCTGCAGCCTCTCATCCCCCCGCCCCCCCCAGGAGGACACTGCATGGAGATGTTTCCGTCATGCGGATGCTCTCTGCTCCTCCTCTCCTCCAACGCAGACAGTTACCTGCAAGGACACCCAAGCTCTCTGTTTCTGTGCTTATGTCCACCTGCCCCGCTTCCTGAAACCACAGCAGGCCACCTCCACTGATTGTCCCCGTGTGTTCACGCTCTCCCCGTGAACACAGAAGGAATAGTAGGGTTCCGGTCATAGTGCTGGCTCAATGGGGACAGCAGTGTGCCCACGGCCCGGGTCTCACTGGGTCATTCCCTGTCCTCCGTGTCACTTGCAGCCCTCACTCGCTCTACACTTGGCAGACCTTCCTCACACTCTGTGGTTCAGGGTTGCAGGTGTCTCCTAAGTTCATCAAATACGGAGTTTGCATATGTGCTCCCTGGGATCCTGTTGCTCTTGGGTGTTTTCCCAGAAGAGAAGGAGAAACTGCCCTCTTTGTTCTGCAGCAAGAGTCTGCAGCAAGAGAGAGGATCTTTGTTCCTCCCCGAACTTGCACCCATCGCCCTGGCTCCGTGTCTCTCTGGACACCGCTCCTTCGGGGCCTCCTGTCTGGAGCACATCCTTTCCCCTTCTTTCTCGCCTTCAATTCTTCCCACTGGGATTGTTAAACATGTATTTGTTTAAATTGCCAAGAAAACACACAGAGTAAAAAGAAGAGGAAGAGGAAAACAGGGAAGAAGAAAACCACCTGCCCCGGGACTGCCACCCACCCCGACCCGCCGCTGGCCCCTCACCCAGTCTCTGTCTTTTGACTGATGCCATCGCGGCGGCTGTGCTGGGAAGTGGTGGATGGATAACGAAAATGTTGAAAATCAGGCGGGAATCAGTCGCGTGCTTCCACCCAGCTTTAACAGCCTTACCATACGCACATTCCTGCTTTTGGTATTTTCGCAAGAGGAGAAAACTCACTTCTGAGAGATCGTAGGGCCCTGGTCCCCCCTCCTCACTCCCAACCTCCCGACCCCACGCCCCCCAGAAGTAAATGCTTGCCCTATTTTTGTCTTTATAGTGTTTTCATATTAATAAATCACTTCATGTGTGTTTTTGAAGTTTCACAAATGGCATTACATCACAGGTCTACTTATCCAAATTCTGTATTTTGCTGACGTCAAGTATATTGTGATTGTTCCATAGTGACACATCTAGTGCTAGATCACGAATTTGAAGTGTGTTTTGTCCCATTGTTTGTGGGCGTCAACCTACAGCTATCCACTCTCTGGTTCCATATATAATAGAACACGGGGCTCCGATGACCATGATTTCGCAGGTGGCCGTACACAGCTGGAGCTCATTCTCAGCTCCGCTAGTATGGAGGCAGGGCTGCATGGACAAGTATTTGCAGGTTCAAGCCCGGTGCCCGAGATGATGTGCCAGAAGGACGGGCCTCTGGGAGGTGATTAGGTCATGGAGAGGGATGTCATGCCCTGATAAAAGAAGCCCCAGGGAGCTCCCCCCTCTCCCTCACCCCTTCTGCTATGTGAGAGCACAGGAAGAAGACGCCTCTCTACGACCCTGGAGGCTCTCATCAGACACCGAACCTCTGGCACCTTGATCCCAATGTCCCATCGTCCACAACTGTAAGGACTACGCGTGTTGTTTATAAACCCATGGTCTATGGTGATTTGTTACAGCAGCCCGAATGGAGTAAGACATAGAGCAATCGTTTTGTCTGTCTGTCCATTCCCTGGTTTCTGTCTGTGTAATTCTAGGACTGTTCGTCCTGTTCCGACTGCATGAATCAAACATTCCAAGAACGACTGACCACCATGGAAACAAAGATTGAAATGTGTGCCCAGAGCACCTGATTCTCCTCTCTGAGGGATGAGGTGGGGGGGTGTGGAGGTGATAGGGTCCGGGGGAAACATGCAGCCCAGACAGAAGGACAGGCAGGTGGTGGGAGGCTAGAGGAGCTTTGTCGTGAGGATGAGGGCTGATGAGGAGGGAAGCAAGCTAGTTGAGATTCCGCCTGAGGACAGCCCTTTGCCACCCCAGGAGCAGGTGGGCAATGCTGGTAACAGCTTCGGGGGTAAGGGCATGACAAATGACACATCCCGGCCAGGATGAAACCAAGCAGAACCAGAGGGAGGGGCCTTACTGGGAATCACTGCTGAGCTGCTAAGTTGCTTTTAGCTTGTTAGATTAATGCACAGTTCCTTTCAGTGTATGCAATTCTCCATTTCTTCATTACTCTTGCGAATGTTTGCCTTTGTGAGGTGTTTATAATTGTTTGCTAAACTAAGGAATATGTCAGTATGTCACAGTGGCTGTTAGGCACAGTTCCTGGATAACTAGTAAGGTTGGGCATCTTTTTTCTGTCTACTGGTTATTTCTGTTTATTGTCCATGAATTCCGTATTTATATACTTTTTCTTTCTTCTAGATGGTGAGATAAATATTTATCAGGTTATGAATTTATATTTTATTTCTTACTTGCTAGTGCTTTGTATCATAAATGGATGATGAATTTCATTAAATGTGTTTTATGCAGCTATAAGGTCATCAAAAGTAATTTTTCCTTAAACTGTTAATTCAGTATACTATATGAATAGATTTTCTGATGTTTAACTGTGTTTGTATTCCTTAGATATAGCTGACTTCCCTTGCATTATAATTAACTTTTGCATCTATATTTATAAGTAAGATTAGTTTATGATAATATTTTCTTATACTGTTATGTGTGGCTTTAGATCAAGTTACAGCAACCTTAAAATAAAAGTTGGGGAGCTCTCATCTTTTCCCTAGATTTTGAACATTAAAAAAAAAGATAGCAATTATTAGTTCCCTTAGATACATTAAACATTGTTGACTGCAAAATTATATGAGCTTAATATCTTTCTGTGGAGGGCGGTTAGGGAGGCAAGATACAGGGGGGAAAGTTGTTACTGAGTCAGTTTTTTTTTTTTTTTTTTAAGCAATTGTGGTGGATTGAATAGTGGTCCCCATGATGTCCACATCCCAGTTCCCAGAACCTGGGAATCTTAGTTACCTGGCATGTCAAATGGGGCATTGCCCATTGGTGTTGTTTGGGATCTTGAGATGGGATGGCCCTGGATTACGCCCTGTATGTCATCGCAAGTGTCCTCATAAGAAGGAGGCAGAGGGAGGCTGGAGGCGAAGATGCAGAGAGAAGGAGGCAGAAGTGGTGCAGGGAGGTTTATTGGCCAAAGGGCTCGGGCAGCCTCTGGAAGCTAGAACAGCAAGGACGGACGGGTTTCTCCTCTAGAGCCTCAAGAGGGTCAGTCTTGATGTCACCCTGACATCAGCCCAGTGAAAACTGACTGTAGTCTTCTGGTTTCCAGAACTGTAAGAGATTACTATTAGATCGTTTCAAGCTATTAAGTGTATATTGATTTGTTCAAGTGTCAAGAAACAAAACAAAACAAATACAATAGTTCTGGTGCTTCAAAGAACCAAATCTGGGTTATCTATGCATGTGTCCCTTCGGTCAGTTACACTTCCATGATCGCGATCTCCGCTTCGTGCTTCTGTGCTGTCATTGGGCTCCCGTGGAGATTAATTTTTTTTTATTTTCTCCTTTGCCCTTCATGGGGTCCCCTTACGCCTACGGAGGTCACATTCTCAGATGACTTCCCGTTTCTGAAACCATCTCGGGGGAGCCGCAGCCCTCATTACGCTCTTTGGGTCCCTTCTCTTTCCTTTCATCCGGCTTTTCTTGCTTGGAACCAAATGGACCTTTGTTCCCGTCAAGGAAGTGGAGACCTGTCTGGTCTGCCCAGGAAACAAGCGGGGAAGCGAAGGAGCAGAGTCATCAGCTCCCTCGCTCCTGCCTCCCCAGAAAGAGGCTCTTTCCCTTCCACGCCATTTTGCATTTTAGATTCTTTTAGAACTTACAGGAAACCCCCATTCAAGCTTTATATCAATTACACCAGCCTCTCAGGCCGCGTTTATATCATCGTGCTATGCTACGGTGAGCTATCCTCCTGTAATAATAGTGCCTATCATCTAACCCTATCATATAAAATACTTACGGCATGAAGCTCGATGGAGGTATTCTATCACCTAGTGTACAGGGCGTAGGTGCTAGCTCTTAGAGCCCTGACTCACAGGGAAATGTCCCAGACGCCTTCTCCAGCCTGTCAGTTTGCTTCTCAAACTGGGGACACATTCTCGCATTTATGTTTTGCTTTCTTAATTCTCGATCATTGACTTGGTCTTCTCTCCATTTTAGCAACAAAAATAAAATAAGGACAGTGCCAAATACCAAGGGACCCTTTTCAAAGTATCTCTGCAATGAGAATTTCAACTCGAGAGCTTTGCATAACCTTGGGTTGGATTTTGTCTTAGCTTTGTCCTACAGTTATCCGGGAGCCCCCAGGAGCCTGCACAGACCCGCTCCCCAAGGGCTCTCTCATGGAGGGCATTGTTAAGGCTGCTGAGTTCTGAGTGCTAGTATTTCCAGCTCGATTTTACATTTCAGAATGCACCGTTTCACGAAATTTTAACAGTAAACAAATAAACGAATACATAAGTGAATAAATAAATTTATTCTGGTACATTTTCAATAATACCCAAATTCTGAATTAGTCCATGTTTCCGAAACAATAGCACAGCACTGTAAGTAAGTTGTTCATTATAAATTCTGCTATTTCCTACAAGTGGTATACATTTCAATTCATCATGATTCCATGAAAGCCAAAGACCAGTTACTTTCCTGCTCTTCTGTATCTCACACTCCATTAATTTATTCATATATTAATCACCTACTTCTATAACACTGCTATTGGTGTCACTTCAGATCATCATTAAAATGAAATTATTTTAAGTGGCCTTTTCTGAATATAAAAATAATATGTACCCAGCTAAAAATCATAAAAAAATAACTTAGAAATCACAGTAAAGTGTGAAGAAGAAATATGTCAGGTACCGTGACCACTCAACCTTAAGCCGAGCAGTCGGCACTGTCTATGTACAGCCTAGTCTCTCAGTAGGTAAAGTCATAAATATTGATACGTGTTAATGTGTATTTAAGTCTTTCCAATCTGTTGACTTTGGCATGCCATCAGGATACCTCCAGCTAATAGGAAAAATGTTTCCATCCCAACAAGACTATATTCTGGAATTCAGTAAGTTGTTCCGAAATTATTTAATTGCAATTATATATTTTAAATAATTCACGTGGAACGGTTGTTTTTCATTTGCTTTCCTTCCATATTTCCTGTTCTTTCCTGGTTACCACTTTCATTTTATTTTACAGCTTAAAAGCCATATTCAACCACATTTCAGAATAGTGTAGTACTTCCACAGAGGTTAAAAAACAACTTTTCTAGTCTTGTGTGTTTTTAATAATGCCCTGATTCTAGACTTGCCAATGTCTTCTAAACAGTAGCAGAGGACTTTAACCAAATGAACCATTAATTATTAATTCCATTATTTTATGAGTGCTATATACTTAAGTCCATCATGATATCACTCTACATAGTAAACTTACTGCATTACGTGGACACATATTACAGAGTCCTTTGCCCTGTGATCATTAAAACCAATATATGAAATACACAGTGAACCAAGATGAAGGTCTAAATTGTGTGAAGCTCCTCTTTTTGTGTACATGTCAGGCTGACATGTTTCTGAAAGCGACCCCAGGACCAGAGCCTCTTGCATTGCCCCATGCCAGAAGAGGAAAGCAGAGTTGAAGACGGCATCGCTGTGCTGGGGCTAAGGCGGTGCGCCCAGGAAAGTGTGTGATGTTCGGTAACAGAGCCACGTGTGCAGGGGGCAGAAAGGGTGATGCAAATCTGTTTTGTCTGAGGATGTTTCATGTTTGGTGTTTGCTCTCCATTTGGGCTCACCTCCTACTCCCCTCAACCGTCCCAATGTGCTGTCTTCCCAAGAATGGGGAGTATTTGTTCTTTTTTTTTTTTTTTTTTTTTTAGGAAGATTTTATTTATTTATTTGACAGAGGCAGAGAGATCACAAGTAGGCAGAGAGGCAGGCAGAGAGAGAAGAGGAAACAGGCTCCCCACTGAGCAGAGACCACCCCCCCCCCAATGTGGGGCTTGATCCCAGGACCCTGGGATCATGTCCTGAGCCGAAGGCAGAAGCTTTAACCCACTGAGCCACCCAGGTGCCCCGGGAGTATTTGTTCTTAAACACAGATCTCA
Organism: Mustela lutreola; assembly: GCF_030435805.1. Taxonomy (NCBI): domain Eukaryota; kingdom Metazoa; phylum Chordata; class Mammalia; order Carnivora; family Mustelidae; genus Mustela; species Mustela lutreola. Next base: position 3,291,194 of record NC_081294.1, on the reverse strand, counting down.
CTCATGATCAGTAACACCCGCTCTAGTCATCCAGACAGAAGTGGGGACACATCTGCCTTAATCAAGTGTTCTGTGAATTTTCAGCAAACAAACAAACAAACAAACAGAAAGTGAGGGGCCTGGAGGGAGCCGTGGGAAGTGGGATGAAGGAACAGAGACTGGAAGACACTTTCTGCTCCGATAGAAGGAGCTTGGTATACTGGAATGAGTGTGGTGGGACCTTTTTTCAGAAGAAATGCAAAATGCAACATGCACACAGACACACATGTTCCTGCCTCTAGGATTTACTTTGGATTTTAGAGGATGTGTGTTCTCTCCAAAGGCTAGGTTCTAGATCCTTGCAGGAGATAAAATCTCCTCAAGTGCTACAATTGCATTACTAATCTAGCTTACCCAGTATGAACAACAGAGACCAAAAAAAGACTGTAAAAAGTGGAGTAGCCCCAGAGGGAAGAGTTGCAGTACAACAAAGGATATGGCATTTGTGTCATCAGAGCCCTGGGAGAAGAGAAGAGGGCATGAAAGTGTCTCCAAGAAATAATGGCTGAAAATGTCCCACATTTGGAAAAGACACAAATCTACAAATTTAAGAAGCCATCTGATCTGCAAAATAAACCTTAAAAAATTCATTCAAGAGGGGCGCCTGGGTGGCTCAGTGGGTTAAGCCGCTGCCTTCGGCTCAGGTCATGATCTCAGGGTCCTGGGATCGAGTCCCACATCGGGCTCTCTGCTTAGCAGGGAGCCTGCTTCCTCCTCTCTCTCACTCTCTGCCTGCCTCTCTGCCTACTTGTGATCTCTCTCTGTCAAATAAATAAAATCTTTTAAAAAAATTCATGCAAGATACATCATAATTAAACACATGAGGATTGCAGACAAAGACAAATCCTTGAAAAGATTCGGATTGATACGACCCCTTACCTGTGGGGCAGACACAGCATTGTGGTGGAACCTCCAGAGAATGGTGTCAGTTAAACAATGTCCCACAAGGTCACACACTGTGTGGTTCCAATTTCATCACATTCTTGAACTGAGAACATGACAGACAAGGAGCACCAGTTAGTTGTTGACAGTGGTTAAGGATGGAAGTTGTTGTGGTTATAGAAGGACAAGATGAGGGGACATCATGGTAATCCAAGGGTTTGTGTGAACTGTCAGTATTCCTGTTGCGATTCTTGCTATAGTTATATAAGATCTTAACATTGGGGGAAACTGGATTGGGGGCCCATAGTATTTCTCTGTATTATTTCCTACAACTACATGTGAACATACATTTGCCTCAAAATAATTAAAATAATAAATATTAGTGGACGTTTTCAAATGGACTAGATTAAAACGTTTTTATGTTGTTCTTTTTTTTTTTTTTTTTTAAGAGTTTTTGAGGCACCTGGGTGGCTCAGGTGGTTAAATGTCTGCCTTCAGCTCAGGTCATGATCTTGGAGTCCGGGATCAAGCCCTGCATTGAGCTTTTTGCTCAACAGGGAGTCTGCTTCTCTCTCTCCTTCTGCCCTTCCTCCCCAATCATGGTTGTGCGCGCGCGCTCTCTCTCTCTCTTTCTCTTACAAATAAATAAGTAAAATCTTTGAAAAAAAAATTCCTTTATGGGCACCTGGGTGGCTCAGCCCACTGAGTTTCTGACTCTTGATTTTGGCTGAGGTCATGATCTTGTGGGTTGTAGGACCAAGGCCCATGTAAGGCTTTGCACTCGCTGGGGAGTCTGCTTGAGATTCTGTCTCTGCTCTCCATCCCAACCTTGTGCATTCTTGTTCTCTTTCTTTCAAATGAATAAATAAATCTTTCTTAAAAAGAGTTTTCTTTGTTAAAATCAGTTTGGTGTTTACTTTTCTCTCTTTTATTCAGTATTGTTTTAAGAAATAGATTATGGAAGTTTGGAATAGGGAAGAATTTTGCAGTTGAGATCAATTTATAATGAAACCTCCCTCTACATTAACTTCAGACACACATAAAATCTTTTGTGGCCACTTATATTTTGCATTTGTTTTTCTTGCATTGATTTTCTGTGTCTTGCACAAATACCTAATAAATCAATCAGCACTTAAAATAAATCTTGATCATTGGGAGTGAGGAGTAAAAGGGCAGTAGAGACTACTTTCATAGCATATATTTGCATCTGTTTAGGAAGACACAGTAGAATTATTTTGGGGTCACTGAGAAAATATCCAGGGGAATCACAGTTTAATACTTCAGCAAAAATGGAATACATAATGGCGTCACATGTAATTTCTTATTCACCTATGGAATTAGGCAGAGACCCTCATATCACCAATATGTCTTGAAGTGGAGCCTTGGAGCCAGAAGTTGAAAGAAAACTGTCTTAGTTGTCACACAAAAGTGGTGGGCAGGAGGATGGATTGTGGGTCTGGAAATCACACAACAGTTTCACTTTATTGAGGTGGCCTTTATTGAAGGCCATTTGTAGCTGCATAATTGAACAAAAGGATTTAAAGGCTAATTTGATTATTTTCATTTAACGTACAGCTTGTGCACCAAGCATGACATCCACTTGTTGCCTGTTTCAATGGTGGTCTTCAAGCCCTTTCACTTCAGCCTTCCAGAGTGACATGAGGACTTTTAGGTAGCTCTAGGTTGTAGACTTCATTCCATCATAAGCGATTTATCTTACACAATGAAAATACCAATTTTTTCATTAATCTTTTTCTTTATTAAAAAATATGAACCAGGGGCGCCTGGGTGGCTCAATGGGTTAAAGCCTCTGCCTTCGGCTCAGGTCATGATCCCAGAGTCCTGGGATCGAGCCCCGCATCGGGCTCTCTGCTCCGCGGGGAGCCTGCTTCCTCCTCTCTCTCACTCTCTGCCTGCCTCTCTGCCTACTTGTGATCTCTGTCTGTCAAATAAATAGATGGATAAAATCTTTAAAAAAAAATGAACCATATCTAATCAGCACTTAGAATATTTTCCTAAAATATCTTCTACCATTTATGTATTGTACTTTAAGTTTATGTATTACGGCTCTAAATATTGCCATAAGTAATAGCACTTCAGAATAAGCTGTGTGGTCTGTTTAATTTCTTTAAATATTCATCAATCTTTCTTGAGAACTTTGTTGCGAGGAAATATCACTACTGCTATTTGGGAATTCAATCAGCTGTTGGACTGTGCCAGGTTTGCTTGCAGGCTAAGTCTGCTGTTCTGTGTTTGTGTCACTATTGTTATTTTCTTGAATATTTTGTTGGTTTTCTCTCATGGCACTCTTTCCTGAAAGGTAGAAATGTTGGGTGTCATCTATTGCAACTATTCCCATTGTAATAAAACACTGTGCTGTCTCATTTTAGAATATTGTCACTATCATTTTTCCAGTTAGCTATATAGTAACCAGTGTGACAAAACAAACGCCAAGTATTCGAAGCTTGCCTATTTTTTTAGAGATTTTAACTATGTATTTATTTAGAGAAAGCATGTAAGCTGGGGGAGGGGCCCAGGGAGAGGGAGAGAGAGAGAGAGCATCTGAAACAGACTCCCCACTGAGCATGAGCCCAACACACGGCTCAATCCCATGATCCTGAGATCATGACCTGAGCAGAAACCATGGGACAGATGCTCAACTGACTGAGCTACGCAGGCCACCCACCCCTAAAATGTTATCTAATTTTTAATCTTTCAATTTTTTTTATGTATCACATTAAGGATTGTTATATACAATGCACTGTGTTTTTTTTTTTTTTTTTTTTTTTACCTTTTATTTCTGCAGTGTTCTAAATTCATTATCTATGCACCACACCCAGTGCTCCATGCAATCCGTGCCCTCCTTAATACCCACCACCGGGCCCACCCAAGCCCTCACCCTTCTCCTCTCCAAAACCCTCAGTTTGTTTCTCAGAGTCCACAGTCTCTCAAGGTTTGTCTCCCCCTCCGATTTCCCCCAACTCGCTTTTCCTCTCCATCTCCCAATATCCTCATTTTAACTGAATTTTACTTATTCGATTTCTTTCACAGTTTTAAAGCTTTTCTGAAATGCAGACTTCTATCCCCCATCATTGTGGCTTCCTGATGACCATGCAAGATCCTGGGGCTGATGTTCCATGGGCGAACACATCAAATCCAAATTGTAGAGTTCTTCAGGAGCAAGCACTTCCAAATGGGTTTGGAAGGAACTGGGATAAAAAAACTGGGGTAGAAGGGGCATCTGGGTGGCTCAGGAGCTTAGGGCCTCTGCCTTCGGCTCATGTCATGATCTCAGGGTCTGGGAGATCGAGCTCTCTGCTCAGTGGGGAGCCTGCTTCCCTTCCTCTCTCTCTGCCTGCTTTTGATCTCTGTCAAATGAATAAATGGAATCTTTAAAATAAAAAAACTGGGGTAGGAAATACGACAAGACTTGAAAATCTGCGACAAGTTGATTCTGATTCACTTTACCATCATTGATAGATTATAATAAAGACTAGGACTCCATTGTGGGTGTTTGCTGACAGTGTTCCATCTTTCCCATCCTCTCTTCCCAACTTGCTTAATTTTTGGCCAAGACAATAAAAAGATGGAGATGCCCCTTTCTTTTATATGAGTGGTTAGTTCAAATGACATGAGCAAACAAACCCCCAGGCAGAAGCCCACACTCTGGCACCACTCCCTACTCATAAGTGAAGCCACCCAGTTCCCGTGCCTGCATTTCTCAAGCCATTTTGGGGACACTTCGGAGCCTGCTCTGCACCCTGTCTCCCAGAAAGCCTCATTATGTGAGTAATAAAACTACATCCTCTTGTTGTATGTATGGAATCATCTGTCTCAACATCTGAACAGCTCAACATCTGAATCACATTTTATGTTGAGGATGTCTATCCAGCCTTTATGAGGTGACTACAACATACATAAAGAGATAATAACTTATTTAGTATTCTTACAATGATGTCACAAAGATATCACAAAATCATATAAATTGCTATGTAAACTTTCAGATGACCACTCTGAATAATCTATTGTTTTTGTCTCATCATCATTAAGGAGTTAAACATTTGTTTGATGTATCCACATTTGTATCCCTCCTGAACTAACATTCTTTTTCTAAATATTATGGCCCCTATCACTCATTATTATTCTTACAAGAATACACATCAGCTGCAGGACTCCCCCAAGACCAGTCTGTCTCGGGGAGCCCTACATTTCCCAGTGGTGTACTCCTCGGTGCTGACCCCATCGTCCACCTGCTGCTCCTGACTACACCCAGACGGGACGTCCTACTGTACCTCTGCTCTTTGGTTTTCTGCCAGCACACATTATTGAGACTATATGTCACACAAAGCAGCACTTCTTACTACACACGGCCAACTTCTGTGAATAAGAGTTAAGCTCTGAATGGTGTTAGAAATACAAATTCTGGGGTGGCTTAGGAGGTAAAACACGTAACTCTTGAACTTGGGGTTATAAGTTCTAGTCCCACATTGGGTATAGTGATTACTTAAATATATATATATATATATATATATATATATATATATATATACACACACACACACACACGTCATTTCACATAATAAATTTTTATCTTAATTTAATTTGATTTAATTTTATTTAAATCAATTAGCCAACATATAGCACATCATTAGTCTCAAATGCGGTATTCAACAATTCGTCCTTTGCATGTAACACCCAGTGTCATCACATCACATGTCCTCCTTAATGCCTACCACGCAATTACTCCAAACACCCACCGACCTCCCCTCCAGCAACCCTCAGTTTGTTTCCTAGAGTTAAGAGTCTCTCGTGTTTTTTTTTTTTAATAAGATCTTTTTAAAAAACAAATTAGAAATTCAAATTCTAGGCTTACTGGCAAACTTGCCCTTCCTCTATTTCCATAGTCTATCCAAAGCCAATTCCTTTTGTAAACATTAACTTAGCACTTGTTTCTATTAATTGAATATATTTACTAAATAAACAGTGAAGTCAATAAGTAACATATCATTTCCAAATGCCTCTTCATGACATTCCTTCCTCCCTGAGGCCAGACGGAGAAGTGTGAGGGTGGTCGGGTGCTGCGCTCTGCAGCAGCGGTTCATTCAGGGTAAGGATTTCCTGCCGGTCGGTTTGGGTGCCAAGACACAGCTGCTCACTGGAGAACTGTGTGCTTCATCATTACAAAACAAGGACAGACTCTAAGGAAAATGGCCACAATTACAATTTCAACACTAATTTCATGATGGGATAATATTTCAGAGCACAAAATCCAAGTCTGCATAAAACTTTTCCAGATGAGTAGAGCATGTGTGGGTCCCAGAAATGCTAGTCTGTCTCACTGGTTATCATGAGAGAAAAAGCAAAAACCTTCAGGGTTTTTTTCTTTTTTAAAGTATTGCTTGACTTCAAATTATAAAGTAGGGAAATTAAGTAACCGATGTGTAATTCTAAAATGTCAAGTATACCCTGGACATAATATATTAGGTTTCTGTGGGTAACTGTAATTTTGAAAAGTGTACTGAATATCTTAAAAGTAAATGTCACAGCACAGTAGATAAATTTCAGAACTGTTTCTCCGTCTAATTTAACTGGAAGGAGAAAGGCCCAGATTTGACCTCTGCTTCCTATGAATGTTTTTCTTAATGACCTACTTAAAGATATTGCTAAAAACCAGCCAATGCACTTCACTGCAGAGGAAGGAAAGCAAATCCCCAGGAAGACATAAAATATGTGGCCCATTCAAGGAAGCTAATGGGAAATGACCACTGGCTAAGTCCACTGAGTGCTGGCTTAAGAGCAATAACATAGATCCTCATTTAATTCAGAAATGCTATTGTTGGGGTCAGACTTATTTATCCCAGGTTCTAAGTTAATATTTAAAAAACTATTAGTTTTGCTCTAACATGGCATAACTAGTGCTCTTGGAAAAGGTGATTGTTGTATAAATGTTTAACTAATAACCATGACATTGAGCAAAAGATCCCTTAGCTGCATAGTTAGGAGCAGCTATCGGTTCCATCCTTGGGATGACCTCCAGAAGATTCTTTCTCTTCCAGCAGAAAAAGGTGCAAATGTGTTCACTGGCAGCTTGTCCTGACTTGAGGGCTCCGTGTTGTACATAACTGTCCAGTCATTTTCTAGAGTTCCCATAACGAAGTACCACATGCTGTGTAGCTTTAACAACAGAAATTTATTATCCTGCGGTTCTGAGGGTCAGATGTTGGCAGAGTTGGTTCCTTCTGAGGGATCCCTCCTTGATGTGCAGATGGCTGTCTCCTCCCTGTGCTTCCACCTTGCCCCGTGTGAGCATCAATGTCTGTGTTTAAATCCCCTTCCTCTTCCTGGAAGGACCTCAGTGTTATTGGTCTAGGTCCATCCTAATGACCTCATCTTCAACTGACTATACCTGAAAAGACTTTTTCTCCAAATAAAGTCACATTCATAAGTACTGGAGTATAGACTTCAACGTATGAACATGGGAAGGACACAGTTCAGCTTTTAGCGGTGTCCACACAGTAAACACAATTCCCTCTTCTCTAAAAAGAGGTGAGCATAACTGACTATACAATGCCAAATGATGGTTTTCTACCCTTATGCAACTTCTGTGGTAGGACCAGGAGGTAACCCTATTTGGTGGACTTCCTAGCTCTCAGTGACCCCACTTGCTTATAAATGCTTCTTTTGGAAGGATTTGTTCCCAGCACCATGTCGATAAACATCCCTGTGCTGTTGTCCCAGATCACTGATTAAGGGGTCAACATCTATTTCAAACCAGTTAGAGTTTCTTCATGAATTTTTGTTTTTTATTTTTATTTATTTTTGTATATATTTTTAATTAACATATAGTGTACCATTTGTTTCTGGGGTACAGGTCTGTGACTCATCAGTCTTATATAACACCCAGTGCTTACCACAACACATACCCCCCCCAATGCCCATCACAAAGCTATCCATCCCCTCCTCCCCTTCACCAACCCTCAGTTTGTCCCATAAGATTAAGAGTCTCTTAGGGTTTTTCTCCCTCTTTGGTTTCGTCTTGTTTCATTTTTCCTTTCTTCCCCAATGATCCTTTGCCTTGTTTTGTAAATCCTGCATACCAGTGAGATCATATGATAACTGTCTTTCTCTGATTGACTTATTTCACTTAGCACAATACCCTTTATTTCCATCCATGTCTTTGCAAATGGCAAGATTTCATTTTTTGATGGTTGTGTAATATTCATAGTTTGGCTATTGTGGACATGGCTGCTGTAAACACTGGGGTACAGGTGCCATTTCAGATCATACCTCTGTTTCTTTGGGGAAAATACTCAATAGTGCAATTGCTGAGTCTTAGGGTAGCTCTATTTCCAACTTTATGAGGAACCCTCATACCTTTTTGCATAGTGGCTTCACCAGCTTGCATTCCCACCAGCAGTACAGGAGGGTTCCCCTTTCTCTGCATCCTTGCCAACATCTGCCATTTCCTGATTGTGAATTTTAGCCGTTCTGACTGGTGTGAGGTTGTATGTCACTGTGGTTTTGATTTGTAGTTTCCTGATGTTGAGTGATGTTTAGCAGTTTTTCATCTGTCTGTTGGCCATTTGTCTTCTTTGCAGAAATGTCTGTTCTTGTCTTCTGTGTATTTATTGACTGGGTTCTTTGTTTTTTGGGTGTTGAGTCTGATAAGTTCTTTATATATCTTAGATACTAGCCCTTTATCTGATAGGTCATTTCCAAATATCTTTTCCCATTCCATAGGTTGCCTTTTAGTTTTGTTGGCTGTTTCCTTTGCTGTGCAGAAGGTTTTTATCTTGATGAAGTCCCAAGAGTTCATTTTTGCTTTTGTTTCTCTTGCCCTTAGAGACGTGTCTAGCAAGAAGTTGCTATGGCCAGGGTTGAAGAGGTTGCTGCCTTAATTCTCCTCTAGGATTTTGATGGATTCCTCTTTCACATTTAGGTCTTTCATCCATTTTGAGTCTGTCCTTGTGTATGGTATAAGAAAATGGTTCAGTTTCATTCTTCTCCACATTGGCTCTCCAGTTTTCCCAGCACCATTTATTAAAGAGACTGTCCTTTTTCAATTGGATATTCTTTCCTGTTTTGTTGAAAATTAGTTGACCATAGAGTAGATAGTACATTTCTGGGTTCTTTATTCTGTTCCACTTGCCTATGTGTCTGTTTTATGCCAGTACCATACTGTCTTGATGATTACAGTTTCATAATAGAGCTTGAAGTCATGACACCCTGGACCAAATGGACTTCACAGATATGTATACAGAGCATTCCATCCTAAGGCAACAGAATATACATTCTTCTCGAGAGCACATGGAACATTCTCCAGAACAGATCACATACTAGGTGACAAATCAGATCTTAACTGATACCAGAAGACTGAGATTATTCCCTACATAATTTCAGATCACAGTGCTTTGAAATTTGGACTCAATCATAAGAGGAAATTTGGAAGGAACTCAAAGAGATTCCTTGGAGGTTGAAGAGTATCCTATTAAAGATGAATGGGTCAACCAGGAAATTAAAGAACAATTTTTTAAAAATCATGAAAACAAATGAAAATGAAAACACAGCTGTTCAGAACCTTTGGGTTACAGCAACAGTGGTCCTAAAAGGGAATTACATAGCAATACAAGATTTTCACCAAAAAATTAGAAAAAGCCTTAAACACACAAAGTTAAACTTACACTTAAAGGAACTAGAGAAAGAGCAGCAAATAAAGCCAAAACCAAGAAGGAGAAGAGAAATAATAAAGATTAGAGCAGCCATATCTTGTCCGTTGAAGGGCATCTTGGTTCTTTCCACAGTTTGGCGACCGTGGCCATTGCTGCTATAAACATTGGGGTACAGATGGCCCTTCTTTTCACTACATCTGTATCTTTGGGGTAAATACCCAGGGGTGCAATTTCAGGGTCATAGGGAAGCTTTATTTTTAATTTATTGAGGAATCTCCACACTGTTCTCCAAAGAGGCTGTACCAACTTGCATTCCCACCAACAGTGTAGGAGGGTTCCCCTTTCTCCACATCTTCTCCAACACATGTTGTTTCCTGTCTTGTTAATTTTGGCCATTCTAACTGGTGTAAGGTGATATCTCAATGTGGTTTTAATTTGAATCTCCCTGATGGTTAGTGAGGATGAACATTTTTTCATTTGTCTGATAGCCATTTGTATGTCTTCATTGGAGAAGTGTCTGTTCATATCTTCTGCCCATTTTTTTTTTTTATAGGATTGTCTGTTTTGTGTGTGTTGAGTTTGAGGAGTTCTTTATAGATCCTGGATATCAACCTTTTGTCTGTACTGTCATTTACAAATATCTTTTCCCATTCAGTGGGTTGCCTCTTTGTTTTTTTTGTTGTTGTTGTTGTTGTTGGTTTTTTTTTTTTTTTTACTGTTTCCTTTGCTGTGCAGAAGCTTTTGATCTTGATGAAGTCCCAAAAGTTCATCTTTGCTTTTGTTTCCTTTGCCTTTGGAGACAAACTGTGGAAAGAATCAAGATGCCCTTCAATGGATGAATGGATAAGGAAGATGAGGTCCCTATATGCTATGGAGTATTATGCCTCCATCAGAAAAGATGAATACCCAACTTTTGTAGCAATATGGACAGGACTGGAAGAGATGATGCTGAGTGAAAAAAGTCAAGCGGAGAGAGTCAATTATTATATGGTTTCACTTATTTGTGGAGCATAACAAATAGCATGGAGGACAAGGGGAGATGGAGAGGAGAAGGGAGGTGAGGGAAATTGGAAGGGGAGGTGAACCATGAGAGCCTATGGACTCTGAAAAACAATCTGAGGGCTTTGAAGGAGCGGGGGTTGGGAGGTTGGGGGAGCCAGGTGGTGGATATTAGAGAGGACATGGATTGCATGGAGCACTGGATGTGGTGCAAAGACAATAAATACTGTTACACTGAAAAAAAAATTAAATTATATAAAAAAAAGATTAAAGCAAAGATCAATGAAATAGAAGCCAAAAGAACAGTAGAACAGGTCAATGAAACTAGAAGCTGGTTCTTTGACAGAAGTAATAAGATTAATAAGCCATTATCCAGGGGCGCCTGCATGACTCAGTGGGTTAAAGCCTCTGCCTTTCAGCTCAGGCCATGATCTCAGGGTCCTGGCATTGAGCCCCGCATCGGGCTCTCTGCTCAGCAGGGAGCCTGCTTCCTCCTCTCTCTCTGCCTGCCTCTCTGTCTACTTGTGAGCACATCCAGACTTATCAAAAAGAAAGGTGAAGGGGCCCAAATAAATAAAATCATGAACAAAAGAGGAGAGATCATGACCAATGCCAAGGAAATACAAACAATTTTAAGAACATATTATGAGTTTTAATCAGAAACAGATGTTGTATTTTGCCAAATGCTTTTTCTTCACCTTTTGACCCTGCAATTGCACTACTGAGTATTTACCCCAGAGATAGAGATGTAGTGAAAAGAAGGACTGTATGTATCCCAATGTTCATAGCAGCAATGGCCACAATAATCAAACTGTAGAAAGAGCCAAGATGCCCTCAAGAGATAAATGGATAAAGAAGATACGGTCCATATATACGATGGGATATTACGCCTCTATCAGAAAGGATGAATACTCAAATTTTGTATCAACATGGATGGGAATGGAGGAGAGTATATTGAGTGAAATAAGTCAAGCAGAGAGAGTCAATTATCATATGGTTTCACTTATTTTTGGAGCATAAGAAATAACATGGAGGACATTAGGAGAAGGAAAGGAAAGTGAATTGGGGTAACTCGAAGGGAGAGATGAAGCATGAGAGACTGTGGACTCTGAGAAACAAACTGAGGGTTGGAAGGGAGGGGCAGAGTGTGGGGGGATGGTTGAGCCTGGTGGTGGGTATTAAGGAGGACATGTACTGAATGGAGCACTGGGTGTGGTGCATAAGCAGTAAATCTTGGAACAATGAAAAAATAAAATTAAATTTGAAAAAAAAAAAAGAAAAGAATGTGTTATGACCAACTATATGCCAACAAATTAGGCAATCTGGAAGAAATGTATCTCAGAATTGTCAACAACTTGCCTAACATCTAGTAGCTAGTAAGAGGCAGATCACAAGTCCAAACTTAAAGCTATTCAACTCCAAATATTGAGCTCCTTTACTGCATCTTTGGAGATGTAATGAAGCCTGGGTAGAAACAATTACAATTTTTTTTCAATTCATTTAGATTTTTAAAAGCACACAATTAAGTTGGTTAACACTAGTGTTCACTGACTTAATACCTTAAAATTTTATTTTTAGATTTAGCATGCAAACATGCCTTGTGAATAATTAAATGGGAGGTAGCAATCATCTGTATCAACTTTAAATTACTATGAATTGCTACATCTTCTAGTTATTCTGTTTCTAGTGTGTTTTCAATTATAAATATAATTTATTTTTTATTTTATTATTTTTTAAAGATTTTATTTATTTATTTGACAGAGAGAAATCACAAGTGGATGGAGAGGCAGGCAGAGAGAGAGAGAGAGGGAAGCAGGCTCCCTGCTGAGCAGAGAGCCCGATGCAGGACTCGATTCCAGGACCCCGAGATCATGACCTGAGCCGAAGGCAGCGGCTTAACCCACTGAGCCACCCAGGCGCCCTAATTATAAATATAATTTAAATTGGATGGAATAGGTGATGGGATTAAGCAGTGCACTTGTGATGAACATTGGGAATTGTATGGAAGTGTTGACTCACTAAATTGAGCTTCTGAAATGAATATTACATTGTATGTTATCTAACTGGAAGTAAAATAAAACATTAAAAAATAACAAATGTATAAGTTGCATGTATCCTTATCATGTATCCTTCAAAATGGAAAGATAAATCAGATTTGAGAGCAATTTTTGAAAACACTGGAATTTTCAATCTTTGGTGACAAGTTCTGTTAATATTTTTTTAAAGATACATTGACTTATCTGAGAGAGAGAGATAGAAAGAGTGGGCGGAGGAATCGAGGAAACAGTAGGAGAGAGAGACTCCCCACTGGGCATAGAACCCACTATGTGGTTTAATTTTAGAGCCCTGAGATCATGACCTGAGCTGAAATCAAGAGTCAGATGCTAAACTCACCGAGCCACCCTGGCACCCTAAGTTAATATTACTTTACTTTAAAAGTAAAATAATATTACTTTAAACTTAAAACGAGCTACTTGGTTTTCAGATTGGAGTGGTGACTATGGCACTTTAGACTGGACAGGATCTCTGGGGCAAAGGATGTCCCAGAGTTAACTGCAGCTCAAAAGTGTCAACACAGAGTGGATAGCAAAACCCCTGTTTCTAGACCTTCAGTAAGTGGCCTTCTGCTATGCATCATCCATGGCAATGGCTACTTCCCTTCACTTTCTATTAAATGAGGCCTTTGAGCAAACATGCACTTGGATACTTAATTTCCAAAACCACATCTCTGTTTAAAATATTTTTGTATACTTAAAATAGTTTATGTAAAATTTGCATATATATGCATTTTTTTTCACAAATTCTGCCATAATGTTGGTGCATATAGATAACAAGTACAGGTTACAAATGAAAGGGGACAAAAAGACAAAGTTGAGTGTAAGGAAAAGCTGTCATGTTATGGTAGATATGAACTCAACCAGACCTGGGGAAAATGCATTCCCCAGGGCACCTTATTTCTTTTCTTCCTTAGAATAAAAATTCATTGTTTCTGAATCTGTGCATTTACATAAAATAAATTGGTATACTTCAATCAGTATAGGTGGATGACATTACTTAACAGACTTCTGTTATTACACTAGGGAATGAAAAAAAAAAGATTAAAAGTGAAACAAAAGGTGACATCAGCAATGTTTACGTGTGATTTGAATACATGAAAGCATATTTTTCGTGTGTTTGAGCATCCCATTAATTTTATTGTGTTTGTTCAGTTGGTTGGTTGCTAAATGTAAATGATAATTATATCAAGGTAGCAAAAGTAATTATAGCTTACTTAGCAGAGCACTGATAGTAGTCAATCAATCTGGACTTTGGAATCACAACTTCCCTCAGACTCAAGTGAGGGTCGCAGACTGTTGTGGCACCTGCACTTCCTGGACAGTGTCCCTCTGTACAGGAAAGCATTCCTCAGAGCTGGGGAATGACAGAGCCCTAAGTCATGGGCTTCCCTTCATCTCATTTCTCAACCATTTTGCCAGTGTTATCTAATGTATTGATGTACTTTATAGTATTCTATTCCAGTCATTTTTTTATTTCTGTAAGGTCAGTAGTAATGTCTCCTCTTCCAATTTTGTAATTTAAGTCTTCTCATTTTCTTGGTCAGTCTAGTTAACATCTGCATACCTTCCTGATCTTTTCAAAGAAACGGATTTTGTTTTCGCTGATATTCTCTGTTGTTTTGCATTCTCTATTTCATTTATTTCTGTATGATTCTTTATTATTCCCTTATTTTTCCTTGTTTTAGATTTATTTTGTTATTTTGTTTGCTTTCTTAAAGTAGAAGTTTAAATCATTTATTTTATATGTTTCTTTTTTTAATAATAGCATTTACAGCCAGAAGTTTCCCTCTAGGCACTGCTTAACATATTCCATAAATTTTAGTATGTTGTGTTTTTGTTTTCATTCTTTTCAATGAATTTTCTAATTAGGATATTGTCTTTTCAGACAGATCTTAAGAAATATGAAATCTTGTATATCTCACTAAGGGGAAAACCATTTTCCATTTAATACTGTAAGAAAATCTGCTCATCAATTTGTGATTTGCCCTCTAAAATTTTATAAACTAAGTCCAAATTTAAGAAATTATGATCAAGACTGTTATCATGACTCAAACATTCCTTTCCCAGTTTTTGGGGTGGCTCTTGGTCTGACAGTGAATATATATTTATCATGTTCCTAGTGAATATGCATGTAGTTATATATTTGTATTTTCATAAAAAGCACTCTTTTGTACTCAGAAAAGTTCTAAAATTCTTGGAAAATCTGAAGGGAACTCCTTGCAATGAACTGAAATGTGTGCTTGATTATAAGAAATTCATACATCCTATCTTTGCTCTGAAGACACATCTGTCCCCCCTTATTCCTGATTAAATACAACTTCACACACTACGGGGTAGGATTGATGGTCCTATTGCACATCCATCTTTAAAATACACTAATTGCAATCATGTCATCTTGAAGGCACAATAGAGAGTGATACAAATTTTAGCTTTCATACCCAGGAAGATCAAGTCAATACCCCAAAAAGGCAAAGTTTGTGCAGTGAAAAAATCTGCAGTGATGCTGTTAACGTTGAAGGATGACTTTCTGAGAAGGTCACAGGCTTGAACGCATTAGCAAGGAGATAAGGGGAATTTATAGCACAAATGCACACATTAGAAAAGAAGAAATGGGGGCACCTGGGTGGCTCAGTGGGTTAAGCCGCTGCCTTCGGCTCAGGTCATGATCTCAGGGCACTGGTATTGAATCCTGCATTGGGCTCTCTGCTCAGCAGGGAGCCTGCTTCCTTCTCTCTCTCTCTGCCTGCCTCTCCATCTACTTGTGATTTCTCTCTGCCAAATAAATAAATAAATAAATAAAATCTTAAAAAAAAGAAAGAAAGAAAAGAAGAAATGTCTCAAACCAATATCCTAAACTCCCACCAAAAAAAAAAAAAAAAAAAAGTAGAGTAAACTAAACCCAAAGCAAGAATGAGGAAGGAAATAATAAAGGTTGCAGAGGAAATACATGAAATAGAGATTAGAAAAGCAATAGAGAAAAATCAATGAAACCTGAACTTGGTTGTTTAGAAGGATGGACTTGTGTTGGGATGCTACCAGCCTTTTCTTAATTGCTTTCCTTCAAGATGGCTCATTGTTTGCAGAGATGTCCTTAGGCATGGAGTTCTCCCTACTGCTTTACAGTCACTTCCTTCAAGCAGAAATGCAGAGTTTATGATCATCAGGGCTGTCTTTCCTACCAGCAAAACCTCAGCAGCCCTCACTGGAGCTGAGGTGGGACCACATTTCCTGGAGTTTCACACAGCTCCATGAGGAGGGTGCTTTGTGGGCTGGGACCCCTGTCCTTCCCATTGTCTTTCCTGGTGTGGAACATCTACTCTACTGGCAAGCTGGACCAGGCATGATTGGAGCCCAGTAACTCAACCTGTCACACAGTGTTTGGAGTTTCTAGCCCATGAGTGTGGGCTCTTTGGAGGAAGGTGTCCTGGAACTCTCAGCATTGACTGTCTTCTGCAACACTGATCTGCGACAGATGAGAAACTGTAATATCTCTTCCTGCTGGAGTGAAATTGTGGTTCTTGACTGTATTTGTTAGAGAGGAAGCCCCACCTTGCACACACTGTCCTACAGAGTAGATCCCAAGGTCATTTCCACAGGATAGAAGTTGGGGACAAGAAGGCAGGGGAGGGAGAGGGTTGTTGCTTAAATGTCACAGATTTTTTTTTTTTTTAAGATTCTATTTATTTATTTGACAGAGAGAGATCACAAGAAGGCAGAGAGGCAGGCAGAGAGAGAGGAGAAAGCAGGCTCCCCACTGAGCAGAGAGCCCGATGTGGGGCTCAATCCCAGGACCCTGAGATCATGACCTGAGCCAGAAGCAGTGAGCCACCCAGGCGCCCTAAATGTCACAGATTTTTACTATTTTACTGATATTTAATAGATTTTCTCAAATGAACTGTACTCCATTTGTTCTATGCATTTAGAACAATTTCTGAAGACCTTAGATGGTTCATTTTTATAATTTCCTCCAGTTGAATTGTTATTAGTTGCAGAGTAAGTCTGTTGTGCTCCTCACTTGACAATTTTGGGAGTGGGTCTCCCTATCATGGCCTCTTAAAGCAATAATTCATCCTCTTGGCTGTGGATGTTTACATCACTTTGAATTGGTCTCCTGAGTTTTGCAAAAAAATCATCAATGATACCCTTTAAGAGCAGGAATATAGTACGGTGAGTCAAGGACTATTTTTAAGCTCGATGCACCTCCCCGAGACTTTATGAGTCCCATATTAGGGCTAGCATGCTTGGCAAAGTTAAGTGTGTTAAATTACCTGTCTGTGTCCTGGTTTGGCAGTGTTCCCTTTCTTTTATTGACTATTGGATGGCATGCCAACATGTCTTCTTCCTGAGGTACGTCACCTTAGGTGTTACACACTTGGGTAAGAACACCAGGTTGTATAAGGAGTCTAGGCACCAACATTCATTACACAAGGTCCTCTTTCAGGGAGGCTTTTGTGATGAATCAGGAAAGCTGTGTCTTTGACTGAGTTCGGGGTACGGGGAAGTCTCTGGGAAAAACACAGTTTGTGTAAATGGGATGACAATACTGGTTAAACCAAGACTACAAGACAGCAGATGGCTGTGGAGAAGTTTGACTGAGATGCCCCAGGAATCAGTCTGCAGGGAGAAGAGAGCCTAGGGAAGACAGTGCTGAGCACAGTGCATGTGCCCTGGAGGACTTCAGGCATCTTCACCCACAAGGTGGCATGGAAGCACAGAGGCCATCCCCTGACCCCTATGGGACCAGCTTCCAAGGCAGCACGGAAACAGTGTGGGCTGAACAAATGGCATGGAGGGCCAAACCCCACACTGCTTTACGCTGGGTGAACTGCAGGATTCTTAGACCATCCAAATTGAAGGGTAGGGTCAGGCGCTTCAAAGTGAGATATGGAACTTCTTGGTAGGGCACATAGGGGCTCTGACAACTGAAATACAGACACAAGCATGTTAGTGGCCATATAGGCAGGAAGTGAGTGTGTTGTAGTCGATGGGTTGTCTAAACAAGGTTATTAAATATCCATTAATTCAGGGTGCCTGGGTGGCTCAGTGGGTTAAGCCACTGCCTTTGGCTCAGGTCATGGTCTCAGGGTCCTGGGATCGAGTCCCACATCGGGCTCTCTGCTCAACAGGGAGCCTGCTTCCTCCTCTCTCTCTGCCTGCCTCTCTGCCTACTTATGATCTCTCTATCAAATAAATAAATAAAATCTTAAAAAAATCCATTAATTCAATCTACCTACATATGCATACATTTTAGAATATAAAATTACCCCTTGCTTATTATAGAAACTGCCTGAAGTATTTCAGCCCATAAGGAAAATTGTCAGTGTTGGATATATCCAGGTAATTTTATGAACTTAATTTTACCAAGAATACTCGTCCTAATTAAGGGACTCATAAAATCTCAGGGAGGTAAATGGAATTTGGAAATATTCCTTGATTATTGAAAGCGATTCAATGGAAAACTAAAACCAGAGTACAGCTGGTTATCTTCTATAGAGCAATAAATTAGCCTTCACTTTTTAAAAATTAAATCACTGTATCTTAAGACCACTGCCACGTCCCATGCAGTTGTAAGGTGGGCATTAGGGAGGCACGGATTGCATAGAGCACTGGGTGTGGTGCATAAACGATGAATTTTGGAACACTGAAAAAAATTAAATTAAAAAAAGAGAGAGAGAGAGAGAATGAACACAGAGAGATCCCATGTATCATTTATCAAGCTGTCCAAAGATGCGGCCCAACAACAATGGAGGACAGTATCACAAGCTGGTGCTGACGCGGATGCAGCCGGGAAGCAGGGTATCTCCACAGACAAGGTCCCTCTTGCTGGGCTTGCATGGCCCACTCACTCCCCTGCCTTGCCCACTTCCTCTCACCAAGTACTAACCTGTTCATTTTAATTTCATCAATTTAAGAACATCACATAAATGGAATCATACTTTTTGGGATATTTTTGCTTCCCCTACTGAAAAACCCAGGGTTCACCCCCATGAGTTACTGAGGGGATCAGCAGTTCACCCTTTTTAGGCCAAGTTCCACAGCAAGGCATGCTCTGCCCATTTAGCCTATTACCGGCGAAGGACCTCTGACTTGTTGCCAATTCTTGTCTATCCCAAGTGAATCTGCCATTGAAATGTGCGCACATACTTTTGTCTGGCCATGCCTTTTTTTTTCTGGAATAAGTGTCTAAGAGTGCAATTGCTGGGCCATAACATGATTTCATGTGCAGTTTTATACATAAGACATCAAATACTTTTCCAGAGTCGCTGTGCTGTTTTGGGTTCCCACCAGCAACATATGAGTGATTAAATGTAAGAGTGCTATTCTCTTCTGCATTTTGTGCTGCCAATATTTGTGTGTGTGTACGTGTGTGTGTGAGAGAGAGACTTACTCTGATATCTGTGTGCCAGTATCAGTCTGGGTTTTGATTTGCATTTACTTAATGACTAATGATGCTGAGCTTCTTTTCTTATGCCTTCTTGTCACCCGACTATTCTCTTCTATGAAATGTCTGTTTATTCCCTCCCCACCATTCACAATCCTCTTATGTTTATTTCATATAAAACAACCAGGGCTTTCCATTGTACTTTGTGAGAGGAATAGAGAAAAGTACACTTACTCCATCTTCCTGGGAGTGACAAACAATCACCAGCATTTTGTATGCGTTAAAACTCAGTAACACCTGTTCAGCAACGCCTGCATGCTCGCATAATAAAAGAGCGAAATAATGAGGCAAATGTGTTCATTAAGCAAATATTGATTGGGAGCCTGCTTTGTGCCTGGCGTTGCTCTGCTGCGGTGCAGAAGTGAGCAGTGCAGTAGCTGCTCCACCAGCACGTCCGGGCTGCTGGAAGGTAGGGACAGTGAACAGGAAGTCGGAACACCAGGCTGGGTCACGATAAGGGCAGAGTGGTTTGAGAAGCGTGTTTCCCCCCGGCCCCAGGTATAACCTTTCCATGAAGGTCAAGGGAAGGCTTCTCAGAGGAGGTGTCGCCTAAACTGAGGTCCGATGACTTCGTCATGGTCATTGGAAGAGATGGGGTGAAGGAGGGGGAAGGGCTCGCCCGGTCAGGGAGAAGAGGGGGATCTCCAGAACCATTCAATGTGCTCACTTATGTGACTCTGATACAAAAACTGCAACCTCAAAAAGAGGGAGGAGAGGAGGAGTCAAGATGGCAGAGAAGTAGCAAGCTGAGACTGCTTCAGCTAGCCGGAGATCAGCTAGATAGCTTATCTAAAGATTGCAAACACCTGAAAATCCATCGGCAGATCGAAGAGAAGAAGAACAGCAATTCTGGAAACAGAAAAACAACCACTTTCTGAAAGGTAGGACCGGCGGAGAAGTGAATCCAAAGCCACGGGAAGATAGACCCCGGGGGGAGGGGCCGGCTCCCGGCCAGCGGCGGAGCAACCGCGCACAAAATCAGGACTTTTAAAAGTCTGTTCCGCTGAGGGACATCGCTCCAGAGGCTAAACCGGGGCGAAGCCCACGCGGGGTCAGCGTGGCCTCAGGTCCCGCAGGGTCACAGAAGGATCGGGGTGTCTGAGTGTCGCAGAGCTTGCGGGTATTGGAACGGGAAAGCCGGCTACAGAGACAGAGCCGACAGTAAGCTCGCAGCTCCGTGTTACCTTGAACCGGTCGCAGGCTCGGTGAGCTCGGAGCGCGGCCGGAGGTCAGGCAGACGGGAGTGACTGGGCGCTGTTCTCTGAGGGCGCACTGAGGAGTGGGGCCCCGGGCTCTCGGCTCCTCCGGGCCGGAGACCAGGAGGCCGCCATTTGTATTCCCGTCCTCCGGAACTCTACGGAAAGCGCTCAGGGAACAAAAGCTCCTGAAAGCAAACCCGAGCCGATTACTCACCCCGGCCCCGGGTAAGGGCGGTGTAATTCCGCCTGGGGCAAAGACACTTGAGAATCACTACAACAGGCCCCTCCCCCAGAAGATCAACAAGAAATCCAGCCGAGACCAAGTTCACCTACCAAGGAGTGCGGTTTCAATACCAAGGAGAGCAGCAGAATTCCAGAGGAGGAGAAAGCCAAGCACGGAACTCATGGCTTTTTTCCTGTGATTTTTTTTAGTCTTGCAGTTAATTTAATTTTTTCTTTTTCATTTATTTTATTTATTTTTTTTTTCTCGCCTTCGGGTAAAATTTTTTTTTTTAACTGTTACCTTTTTCTTTTTTAACGATTTTTTACTAGTTTATCTAATATATATATATATATATATATATTTTTTTTTTTTACATTTTTCTTAGGTGTTTTCTTTTTTTAAAAATATTCTTTTCTTTTTTTTCTTTTTTTTTTTCTTTTTTCTTTCTTCCTTTTTGAACCTCTTTTTATCCCCTTTCTCCCCACTCACGATTTTGGATCTCTTCTAATTTGGTTAAAGCATATTTTCCTGGGGTTGTTGCCACCCTTTTAGTATTTTACTTGCCCCTTCATTTACTCTTATCTGGACAAAATGACAAGACGTAAAAATTCAACACAAAAAAAAGAACAAGAGGCAGTACCGAAGGCTAGGGACCTAATCAATACAGACATCGGTAATATGTCAGATCTAGAGTTCAGAATGACAATTCTCAAGGTTCTAGCCGGGCTCGAAAAAGGCATGGAAGATATTAGAGAAACCCTCTCGAGAGATATAAAAGCCCTTTCTGGAGAAATAAAAGAACTAAAATCTAACCAAGGTGAAATCAAAAAAGCTATTAATGAGGTGCAATCAAAAATGGAGGCTCTAACTGCTAGGATAAATGAGGCAGAAGAAAGAATTAGTGATATAGAAGACCAAATGACAGAGAATAAAGAAGCTGAGCAAAAGAGGGACAAACAGCTACTGGACCACGAGGGGAGAATTTGAGAGATAAGTGACACCATAAGACGAAACAACATTAGAATAATTGGGATTCCAGAAGAAGAAGAAAGTGAGAGGGGAGCAGAAGGTATACTGGAGAGAATTATTGGGGAGAATTTCCCCAATATGGCAAAGGGAACGAGCATCAAAATTCAGGAGGTTCAGAGAATGCCCCTCAAAATCAATAAGAATAGGCCCACACCCCGTCACCTAATAGTAAAATTTACAAGTCTCAATGACAAAGAGAAAATCCTGAAAGCAGCCCGGGAAAAGAAGTCTGTAACATACAATGGTAAAAATATTAGATTGGCAGCTGACTTATCCACAGAGACCTGGCAGGCCAGAAAGAGCTGGCATGATATTTTCAGAGCACTAAACGAGAAAAACATGCAGCCAAGAATACTATATCCAGCTAGGCTATCATTGAAAATAGAAGGAGAGATTAAAAGCTTCCAGGACAAACAACAACTGAAAGAATTTGCAAATACCAAACCAGCTCTACAGGAAATATTGAAAGGGGTCCTCTAAGCAAAGAGAGAGCCTACAAGTGGTAGATCAGAAAGGAACAGAGACCATATACAGTAACAGTCACCTTACAGGCAATACAATGGCACTAAATTCATATCTCTCAATAGTTACCCTGAATGTGAATGGGCTAAATGCCCCTGTCAAAAGACACAGGGTATCAGAATGGATAAAAAAACAAAACCCATCTATATGTTGCCTCCAAGAAACACATTTTAAGCCCGAAGACACCTCCAGATTTAAAGTGAGGGGGTGGAAAAGAATTTACCATGCTAATGGACATCAGAAGAAAGCAGGAGTGGCAATCCTTATATCAGATCAATTAGATTTTAAGCCAAAGACTATAATAAGAGATGAGGAAGGACACTATATCATACTCAAAGGGTCTGTCCAACAAGAAGATTTAACAATTTTAAATATCTATGCCCCCAACGTGGCAGCAGCCAACTATATAAACCAATTAATAACAAAATCAAAGAAACACATCAACAACAATACAATAATAGTAGGGGACTTTAACACTCCCCTCACTGAAATGGACAGGTCATCCAAGCAAAAGATCAGCAAGTAAATAAAGGCCTTAAATGACACACTGGACCAGATGGACATCACAGATATATTCAGAATATTTCATCCCAAAGCAACAGAATACACATTCTTCTCTAGTGCACATGGAACATTCTCCAGAATAGATCACATCCTCGGTCCTAAATCAGGACTCAACCGGTATCAAAAGATTGGGATCACTCCCTGCATATTTTCAGACCACAATGCTCTAAAGCTAGAACTCAACCACAAAAGGAAGTTTGGAAAGAACCCAAATACATGGAGACTAAACAGTATCCTTCTAAAGAATGAATGGGTCAACCGGGAAATTAAAGAAGAATTGAAAAAAAT
Source organism: Mustela lutreola (assembly GCF_030435805.1). Classification (NCBI taxonomy): domain Eukaryota; kingdom Metazoa; phylum Chordata; class Mammalia; order Carnivora; family Mustelidae; genus Mustela; species Mustela lutreola. The sequence continues at coordinate 3,268,281 of NC_081294.1, read as the reverse complement.
CATGGAAACAAATGATAATGAAAATACAACGGTTCAAAATCTGTGGGACACAACAAAGGCAGTCCTGAGAGGAAAATATATAGCGGTACAGGCCTTTCTCAAGAAACAAGAAAGGTCTCAGGTACACAACCTAACCCTACACCTAAAGGAGCTGGAGAAAGAACAAGAAAGAAACCCTAAGCCCAGCAGGAGAAGAGAAATCATAAAGATCAGAGCAGAAATCAATGAAATAGAAACCAAAAAAACAATAGAACAAATCAACGAAACTAGGAGCTGGTTCTTTGAAAGAATTAATAAAATTGATAAACCCCTGGCCCGACTTATCAAAAAGAAAAGAGAAAGGACCCAAATAAATAAAATCATGAATGAAAGAGGAGAGATCACAACTAACACCAAAGAAATACAAACTATTATAAGAACATACTATGAGCAACTCTACGGCAATAAATTTGACAATCTGGAAGAAATGGATGCATTCCTAGAAACATATAAACTACCACAACTGAACCAGGAAGAAATAGAAAGCCTGAACAGACCCATAACCAGTAAGGAGATTGAAACAGTCATTAAAAATCTCCAAACAAACAAAAGCCCAGGGCCAGATGGCTTCCCGGGGGAATTCTACCAAACATTTAAAGAAGAACTAATTCCTATTCTCCTGAAACTGTTCCAAAAAATAGAAATGGAAGGAAAACTTCCAAACTCATTTTATGAGGCCAGCATCACCTTGATCCCAAAACCAGACAAGGATCCCACCAAAAAAGAGAGCTATAGACCGATATCCTTGATGAACACAGTTGCGAAAATACTCAACAAAATACTAGCCAATAGGATTCAACAGTACATTAAAAAGATTATTCACCACGACCAAGTGGGATTTATTCCAGGGCTGCAAGGTTGGTTCAACATCCGCAAATCAGTCAATGTGATACAACACATCAATAAAAGAAAGAACAAGAACCATATGATACTCTCAATAGATGCTGAAAAAGCATTTGACAAAGTACAACATCCCTTCCTGATCAAAACTCTTCAAAGTGTAGGGATAGAGGGCACATACCTCAATATCATCAAAGCCATCTATGAAAAACCCACCGCAAATATCATTCTCAATGGAGAAAAACTGAAAGCTTTTCCGCTAAGGTCAGGAACACGGCAGGGATGTCCATTATCACCACTGCTATTCAACATCGTACTAGAGGTCCTAGCCTCAGCAATCAGACAACAAAAGGAAATTAAAGGCATCCAAATCGGCAAAGAAGAAGTCAAATTATCACTCTTCGCAGATGATATGATACTATATGTGGAAAACCCAAAAGACTCCACTCCAAAACTGCTAGAACTTATACAGGAATTCAGTAAAGTGTCAGGATATAAAATCAATGCACAGAAATCAGTTGCATTTCTCTACACCAACAGCAAGACAGAAGAAAGAGATATTAAGGAGTCAATCCCATTTACAATTGCATCCAAAACCATAAGATACCTAGGAATAAATCTAACCAAAGAGACACAGAATCTATACTCAGAAAACTATAAAGTACTCATGAAAGAAATTGAGGAAGACACAAAGAAATGGAAAAATGTTCCATGCTCCTGGATTGGAAGAATAAATATTGTGAAAATGTCTATGTTACCTAAAGCAATCTACACATTTAATGCAATTCCTATCAAAGTACCATCCATCTTTTTCAAAGAAATGGAACAAATAATTCTAAAATTTATATGGAACCAGAAAAGACCTCGAATAGCCAAAGGGATATTGAAAAAGAAAGCCAACGTTGGTGGCATCACAATTCCGGACTTCAGGCTCTATTACAAAGCTGTCATCATCAAGACAGCATGGTACTGGCACAAAAACAGACACATAGATCAATGGAACAGAATAGAGAGCCCAGAAATAGACCCTCAAATCTATGGTCAACTAATCTTCGACAAAGCAGGAAAGAATGTCCAATGGAAAAAAGACAGCCTTTTCAATAAATGGTGCTGGGAAAATTGGACAGCCACATGCAGAAAAATGAAATTGGACCATTTCCTTACACCACACACAAAAATAGACTCAAAATGGATGAAGGATCTCAATGTACGAAAGGAATCCATCAAAATCCTTGAGGAGAACACGGGCAGCAACCTCTTCGACCTCTGCCGCAGCAACATCTTCCTAGGAACAACGCAAAAGGCAAGGGAAGCAAGGGAAAAAATGAACTACTGGGATTTCATCAAGATCAAAAGCTTTTGCACAGCAAAGGAAACAGTTAACAAAATCAAAAGACAACTGACAGAATGGGAGAAGATATTTGCAAACGACATATCAGATAAAGGACTAGTGTCCAGAATCTATAAAGAACTTAGCAAACTCAACACCCAAAGAACAAATAATCCAATCAAGAAATGGGCAGAAGATGGGGCGCCTGGGTGGCTCAGTGGGTTAAGCCACTGCCTTCGGCTCAGGTCATGATCTCAGGGTCCTGGGATCGAGTCCCGCATCGGGCTCTCGGCTCAGCAGGGAGCCTGCTTCCTCCTCTCTCTCTGCCTGCCTCTCTGCCTACTTGTGATCTCTCTCTGTCAAATAAATAAATAAAATCTTTAAAAAAAAAAAAAAAAGAAATGGGCAGAAGACATGAACAGACATTTCTGCAAAGAAGACATCCAGATGGCGAACAGACACATGAAAAAGTGCTCCATATCACTCGGCATCAGGGAAATACAAATCAAAACCACAATGAGATATCACCTCACACCAGTCAGAATGGCTAAAATCAACAAGTCAGGAAATGACAGATGCTGGCGAGGATGCGGAGAAAGGGGAACCCTCCTACACTGTTGGTGGGAATGCAAGCTGGTGCAGCCACTCTGGAAAACAGCATGGAGGTTCCTCAAAATGTTGAAAATAGAACTGCCCTATGACCCAGCAATTGCACTATTGGGTATTTACCCTAAAGTTACAAATGTAGTGATCCAAAGGGACACATGCACCCGAATGTTTATAGCAGCAATGTCCACAATAGCCAAACTATGGAAAGAACCTAGATGTCCATCAACAGATGAATGGATCAAGAAGATGTGGTATATATACACAATGGAATACTATGCAGCCATCAAAAGAAATGAAATCTTGCCATTTGCAACAACATGGATGGAACTAGAGCGTATCATGCTTAGCGAAATAAGTCAAGCAGAGAAAGACAACTATCATATGATCTCCCTGATATGAGGAAGTGGTGATGCAACATGGAGGCTTAAGTGGGTAGAAGAAGAATAAATGAAACAAGATGGGATTGGGAGGGAGACAAACCATAAGTGACTCTTAATCTCACAAAACAAACTGAGGGTTGCCGGGGGGAGGGGGTTTGGGAGAAGGGGGTGGGATTATGGACATTGGGGAGGGTATGTGATTTGCTGAGTGCTATGAAGTGTGTAAACCTGGTGATTCACAGACCTGTACCCCTGGGGATAAATATATATGTTTATAAGAAGAAGTAGCCTATTACTCAGCCATAAAAAAGAATGAAATCTTACTGTTTGCAAGGACATGGATGGACTAGAAAGTATTATACTAAGCAAAATAAGTCAGAGAAAGACAAATACCATATTATTTCATTTATATGTGAAATTTAAGAACCAAAACAAGTGAGAAAGGGAAAAAGAGAGAGAGAGAAAGAGACAAACCAAGAAACAGATTCTTAATTATAGAGAACAAATGGATGGTTACCAGAAGGGAAGCAGGATGAGGTGGTGGGGGTGATGGAAATAGGTAGAAATAGGTCATGGGGATGAAGGAGTGCCCTTGGGATGAGCACTGGGTTTTATATGGAAGTGTTGAAATCACTATATTATACACCTGAAACTAATATTACACTGTATGTTAACTAAAAAAAAAAAAAAAAAAAAAAAAACAAACAAACAAAAAAAACAAGCAAGAAAATAAAAAAGGAAAAAAAAAACAAGCAAGGAAAGGGAAAAAAATAAAAGAGAGAGAAATCAAGAAACAGAGTCTTAATTTTAGAGAACTGATGTTACCAGAGGGCAGGTGGGCAGAGAAATGAATGAAATAGGCGATAAGGATTAAAGAGTGCATTTGTAATGAGCACTGAGTAATGTACAGAATTACTGAATCACTATATTGTACACCTGAAAGAAATAAAGCACTGTCTGTTAACTAATTGGAATTAAAATAAAAACTTTTTAAAAAATTAAAAAAAAAAAAAAAGAGGGAGGAACACTCAAAAGACACATTATGGGACATCTGTGTAGCTCAGTTGGTTAAGCATCTGACTCTTGGTTTTGGCTCAGGTCATGATCTCAGGGTCTTGGGATTGAGCCTCATGTCAGGCTCTGAGCTGAGTGTGGAGTCTACTTGCCCCTTTCCCTCTGTCCCCGCCTTTCTTTCTCTGAAAAGTAAATAAAAAATAAAATCTTTAAAGAAAAAAATAAGACACATTACCAGGATCTATCATATAGGAAAGCGGCATCTTGTAAGAAAGAAGTTTTTAGAAGGCAGAAATGTATAACCATTGAAAGGAGACCTCCTTCCCCATGAGTAATATTTAAATTATTTTATAAACTAGAGTAGTAACTTTCTAGCTATTGCAAAATAAAAGTAGTCTCTGAGTAGTCTCTAACTAAACTGTACAGTTTAAACATACTTTTTTTTTTCTAACATCTTATAACAGGTTCAATGTATGTATTTGCATGCACCTATGAAAGATGAGATTTCTCTGGAAGAATATCATTCTCATTTCACGGGATTCGAAGTTTTGGATTTTCAAGCTGACTAGCCATTGATTGAATTCAGCGTGATCTAGCTGTCATTTAATATCAAGACTTGTATAGAAATTGTGGGAGAAAGTTTTGGCCTACTTTTTTTTTTTTTAATTTTAAGCAAAATGAAGCTTGATATAAAATACTCTTGGTATTCTGAATACAGTGACAGCCATATGTTCCTTCAAAAAACTTAACAGAGAATGGAATTTATTTCAAACTGAATATTCCAAGGTGCTGTTAAAAACAGCACAAGTGTCAAAGATTTCTCAAAGAAAGAGGCAATGAGATCTTTTAAAAATATTTTATTTTTTAATGTAATCGCTACACCCAACGTGCAGCTTGGACTGACAACCTCCAGATCAAGAGCTGCGAGATCTGCAGACGAAGCCATGCAGGCACCCTAAGACTGGGGTATGTGGAGCCCAGCATGGGGCTTGAACCCACTGCCCTGAGATCAAGACCTGAGCTGAGGTCAACCAAATGAGCCACCCAGACACCCCTAATTAACGTTTCTCTATCTGCATTTAAAATTTTGATTTCATGTCTAAAACTGATCTGCAGTTACTTAACTCTGACCGTTCATAGCTATTCCAACTACGACTTTCCTTCAGAAAACATTCCCTTCTATGGTGTCTCAATTGATGGCAATAGCCATGTTTTCTGGGGCTCTTGGGGGGGGGTCCCATCTTCCTGGGACAACCTCATTTACACAGTGTTATCTCAGGGAGTCTCAGTGAATTGGAGCTCCAGACTGTGTAGACTTTCACTTGTCATTGTTGTACGAGCCCCCCATGAACCCATTCTCTTCACTCATTCATTTCTTCATTTGTACGCCAATTCATGGATTACTTTAATAACTGTTGACTGAATATTGTCTTTCGGTGACATACAGGATCCAAGAGGAAAAGGCAGTCATGACAAGGCCATCATTTTCCTGATGCTCGTGTGCTAGTTCAGGACATTATCTTCAAATTCTCAGAGGCTTTGCTTGGAGGTGTATGAAGTGTCTTCCAGCACTGTGAGGGCATGCATCGTTTCCGAGTGAGCTTTCCAACTCTTCTCCCCTACCCACTCATTCCCAAACTTTATCTGTAGTAGGACGGGCCAGAACTCTCAACAGCCATTTACCCACATGACAAAAGAGAACCGTTTGTCTGCCCCATCCCAACTCAAGGCTTGGTATTGCTCCCCCAGCCAGGTTAAAACACCCGCGTTTCAGCATCTTCAGCCAGAGCATCTCCACATAGCAATTTCACAGCTTTTGAATTCCCTTTCCAAGTTAAATGAGACAGTGAACCGCTGTATGCGCCAGCTACTGAAGTTCCTCGTTGGGACGGTCTGATTGCAGGTTATGGTTGATGGGGTGGTGGGGACAGAGCAACTCTCACATCATGATTGCTACTCCCAGATCTCAATTATGGATACAGAAAACACAGGTCCTAACCATGGACTCCCATAAGAGGGAGACTCCCATAAGAGCAAAGCACAAAGAATGCTGGAAATTTTTCTCAGAATGACAAAGTTTTAAAGATCCTTTGCATTAACTTTATGGGCAAAAGCTTATGTGATTTTTTTTCTTATTTGGTATTTGCTATTCTGTTGGGCATGAAAATATCTTGTATGAAGTCATAAAATATTCTTTTTACCTGTAGCCAATCCCCAATTCATTCTAAACTTGTTTACTGTATTCTGTCAGCTCACCAGAAGTAAAATGCCATGAAAGCCATCATTCTGATTGCATAGGGGAGTACAGAAATTTCTCCATTAAGTGTATAGAAAAGATTGATGACTTTTCACATTAAAAGCTGCATTTCTTTTTTTTTTTTTAAGATCCTATTTATTTATTTGACAGACAGAGATCACAAGTAGGCAGAGAGGCAGTCAGAGAGAGAGGAGGAAGCAGGTTCCCCGTTGAGCAGAGAGCCCGGTGCAGGGCTCGATTCCAAGACTCTGGGATCATGACCTGGGCCAAAGGCAGAGGCTTTAACCCACTGAGCCACCCAGGTGTCCCAAAAGCTGCATTTCTGATTAAATTTTACTTTTTTATTCTTAAAAATTATAAAAGCATTAAGTGTATTTTGGTGTTTTGAACAATCGTGCAGTAATATCACTTGTAATATCTTGTTTCTTAGGGCCTAATGATCACAGACAATACAAAAATAAAGATTTGAATTTGCATACATACTTTTATTTCAGATAAGTTTGATGGGATAATCTCTAAGAAGTTTCAGTTTTAAAATACATTTTATTTTTGTAAAAACTGGGGAGCATGGAATGGATTTGATCAAGAATGAAATCAAAACTATCATTCATGAGAAGCCTAAAGAATGTTTACATATATTACTTAAAGTGAGTTTTGGGGGTCTTTTCTGGTTCCATACAAATTCCAGGATGAACTTGTTCCAGATCTATGAAACACACCAATGGTATTTTGATAGGGATTGCATTGAATGAGTAGATTATTCTTGGAAGCATAGACATTTTAACAATATTTATTCTTCTAATCCATGAGCACAGAAAGTTTTTCCATTTCTTTGTGTCTACCTCAATTTCTTTCATAAGTGCTCTGTAGTTTTTAAGATTACAGATCCTTTAAGTCTCCGGTTCGGTTTATTATTCCTAGCTATCTTACGCTTTTGGGTACAACTGTAAATGGGGTAGACTCCCTGATTTCTCTTTCTTCTCTCTCATTGTTAGATTATAGAAATGCAACCGATTTTTGTGTTTTTATATCCTGCCACGTTGCTGAATTCCTGTATGAGTTCTAGCAATTTTGAGGTAGAGTCTTTTGGAAAAGACCCCAAATAGCCAGAGGGATATTAGAAAAGAAAATCAAAGCTGGTGGCATCCCAATGCTGGACTTCAAGCTGTATTACAAAAGTGCAATCATCAAGATGGTATAGTAATGGGGAAAAAAACAAAAACCAAAAAACAAAAACAAAAACAAAACAGACACTGATCAATGGAACTGAATCGAGAACCCAGAAATAGACCCTCAACTCAATGGTAACCTTCAACAAAGCAGGAAAGAATGACAGAAACAAAAACAAACAAACAACAACAACAACAGTCTCTTCAATAAATGGTGCTGGGAAAATTGGATAACCACGTGGAGAAGAATGAAACTGGACCATTTTCTTACACCACACACAAAGACACACTCAAAATGGATGCAAAACCTAAATGTGAAACAGGAATCCATCAAAATCTTAGAGGAGAAGGTAGGCAGCAACATCTTTGACTCAGCCACAGCAACTTCTTGTTAGACATGTCTCCAAAGGCAAAGGAAACAAAAGCAAAAATCAACTCTTAGAACTTCATCAAGATAAAAATCTTCTGCACAGCAAAGGAAACAGTCAACAAAACTAAAAGGCAACCTATGGAATGGGAGAAGATATTTGCAAATGACCTATCTGATAAAGGGCTAGTATCCAAGATTTATAAAAATAATTTATTAGACTCAACACCCAGAAAACAAAGAATCCAGTCAATAAATGGGCAGAGAACATGAACAGACATTTCTCCAAAGAAGACATACATTTGCACGTTTGGCCAAAAGACATATGAAAAAATACTCCACATCCCTTGACATCCTGGAAATACAAGCCAAAACCACAGTGAGATACCCCCTCACACCTGTCAGAAAGGCTAAAATTAACAACAAATAATGACAAGGATGTGGGGAAAAGGGAACCCTCTTGCACTGTTGGTGGTAATGTGGGCTGGAATAGCCACTCTGGGTAACAGTATGGAGGTTCCTCAAGAAGTTGAAAACAGAGATACGTATGACTCTTCAATTACACTACTAGGTATTTGTCCCAAAGATACAAATGTAATGACCTGAAGGGGTACTTGCATCCCAATGATTATAGCAGTGATATCCACAGGAACAAAACTATGGAAAGAGAAGAGATACCCATCAACAGATGAATAGATAAAGAAAACTATATATGTAAATATGTATTATATATATGTATAAATGTGTATATATATGTATATATGTTATATATACATGTATTATATATATATTATATATATATATATATATATATATATATATATACGTGTGTGTGTGTGTGTGTGTATGTGTGTATAATGGAGTATTACTAAACCATCAGAAAAGATAAATACTTACCCTTACATTGATGTGGATGGAACTGAAGGGTATTATGGCGAGTGAAATAAGTCAGAGAAAAGCAATCATCGTATGGTTTCACTCTTGTGTGAAATGTAGAAAACATTGCAAAGGACCATTGGGGAAGGGAGTGAAAACTGAATGGCGAGTCTTCAGAGATGGAGAAAACCACAAGAGACTCTTTGCTCTAGGAAGCCAGATTAGAGTTGCTGGAGGGAAGGTGGATGGGGAAAAGGGGTAATGGGTGATCAGCATTAAGAAGGGCACGTGATGTGATGAACACTGGGTGTTTTACATAACTGATGAATTCTTGAACTCCACATATGAAACTAATGATGTACTATATGTTGGTTAATTGAATTAAAAAAAAATCCGAGCTAACAACACTTAATTTATAAAGTGAGGAATACCAAACCATTTCACAGCATATTTGGAGATAAAATACATAATTAGAGAATACACAGTAGTGGAATTCCTAAAAAGCACCTTATTGCTATCATTACCAACATTTGTAGGACTTGTTTGTTAAAATTATGACCTTTTGGTGCATTTCAACAGTACACTTCAATGGGACTTTTAGCTGAAGTTAGGGAGGAGGCCGTAGAGACAGCATATGGAAGAAGTGGACATCAACAGCAGAAGTCTTTTATGCATTCCTGATGTGTAATTCCCTTAATTGAGGGAATAGTTTGCTTGGAAATGTAGTTTACAGTAGAAATGAAATTCAGGTAATCCAACTCAATGTTCAAAAGAGCTTTGTGCAACTGCTGTATGATGTTGAAATAAGATGTTCCCTGTGTCTAAGAAGCGAACATTTTGTTAATGTCTGTTTTGAAGAAAAGATGATCTGATTTTGTAAATAGAAACTCTCTTTTCAAAAATTAAAAAAAAAATTAGCATTACTGGATGAGTTTCTGACTTATTTAGCTGGGTCCAAGGGCGCTCCGCTGAGAGAAGGTGATCAGAGCATAGCGTGCATGGCATTATGCCACTCAGACTCGCACTCCCTCCCACACAAGTCCACTTCTGAGTCTCTCCATGTCCTTGATGTAATGACTAAGTTGTTACTGATGCAGATGGAGCACCGTCACGATCTTGAAATCCCTCAGTGGTGACCATATGGTTCCCCTCACCTTTTAATATTTAATGATGGTCCTTGGGCATTTTCCAATTATTAAAAAAAAAAAAAGCAACAAAGGATGAGCAAAATCTGCCTTCATGTCAATTTTTTTAAAAAGCACCAAAGAAAATCCATCATACAATATTTAAACTCCATTAAACTTAGAAGTTTTGCTTGAACTTAATAGAATATTTGCTAAATATTTTGGTCAAAGACACATTATCTTTGGTAGGTGCTTTTCTCTTTGGAAACACAATTGAGCTTAGACCCTTTCTGGCTCTTATTATATGAAGCTATTACAGACTTCTAACAGAAAGCCATGGTCACATAGTAGTAATGGGGAAACACCTGATGATTCCTCCTTTTCCCCCACCCAAAATGTTGAGCCTTACTTTTTTCATTAAGACAATTGTATTGGATGCACTGGTAACAAGATTGATGTGGAATAGAACTGCCTTAGAGTTCTCAGTGCTACTACTTGCTTCAATTTTATTGAAGGAACACATTTTTAATATCAAGAAGAATTTGTTTAAATGATTCCAGAGGCTGAGTCCTGAGTTTGTGGGCACATCATCAGGAACACTTTCCTGGAGTGGTATGTAGTCAACTTGCATAAAATAGGTAGATGCATCCCAGAACCCTAAGATACAAGTCCTCCTGGGGAAGCTTTTAGCTTACATTTGGAAGCATAGAATTCATTTGATGTGGTTAGCACTTCACAGTTACTTAGTCAAGCTGTTGTACTGGCAGGTTATTATTTTTTTTTTCAAATTCTCATCTTTTTTTCTCCCATTCAGCAATTTGTGTTTTCATCCATCACTCCTCTGTTCTATCATTCAGTAGACATATGAAGCAATGTATCATTTTGGGGGTTGGTAGAAGCATTGGAGACTTCAGACCAAATAGTGTAAATACCAAATACCAAATAGTGTACACATCCAGCAGGATCACATTTAGGGGACAGTACATTCATAAGGTAGTATAAGTGTTATGGTGGTAGGTTCCCAAAGTTCAATGGTGCCTGTCAACACAGAAGATCAGGTGGGGAAAGGCGGGTTGATGAGGGAAGTTGACGATACATGTCCTAACATCTTGGAGTAGATTGGGAGTGGTCTGGGAGTAAATTCCAGACTGAAAGAGAGGTGGATGATCTTGACAGAGGGGGCATTTGGAGGTGCCCACGTTTCTGGCATGACCAACCCATATGGTGCAGAGATGGTAGAAAGTAGAAGACCAGACAAAATCATACTTAAGAAATCTAAGGTCTCAGGACTTCAGAATATGTTGCACACTTAAATTTATTTTGCATGTGAATGCTTATGAAAAGAATGATGGAACAGAAGATAAAGTTATTCACAGAGAGCTTAAGATCTCAGAATTGACAAAAGACATAAGATTCAGACCATAGCTGGAGATATTAAATTTGGAGGAGAAGGTGAAGTCACATTTATTCAGAGAAAGAAAGCAAAAGGGCTGGAGCCAGGGGGAACAAGGGGAGATGGTGATCCGTGGAGCAGACAGACCTAGAAGTTATCTCTGGATAACTTCTACTTTCTCTGACACCCGGATTCGTGGGGGACAGCACAAGTGCATTAGTCCTTCTCTAGGCCATAAATTAATGAAGGCATCATTTAGGAACACTGAGTGCTTATAAAAGAGGAAGAGTAAATATCTAGTGTTCTAGTTATGGCTATGGTGTGATTTCTTCCTTCAGGGCTCTGTCACCATGAAGAACTATAGAGTGTCTATTCTCAACAGGAAAAATATTGCTCCCCAAAGGGACAATGAAAATTTGGGGTGGCGATGGTAGGTGAAAAAAATCTTACTGTTTTGCATGAAATACAGATCTAACCAAATTCGCAAACAGATACAGTAAATGTGTGTTGTTCAATTTATATTGGACGGAGTGATTAGGAAATTGGTCAAGAAGACTCCTTAAGAGGAATGAGGAAAAAACAATGAGGGAAAAGAGTCAGTTGCTGGAAACCTGCGGGTTGGTCTCATGTTTCTGGCTGAAAACAAAAGAGTAAGGAAATATTTGTTGTTGATGCTGATGCCATGGAAGTGGCACATCATAGGTTCTGAGCTGGGCAGAGATGTAAGTAAAGCCAGAAAAAAGCTTGATGATGAAGCAGATAAAGAAAGGAGAAAACATTAAACAGGTCAACAAATATTACAATACATGGTTGGTGCCTGGGATGCTTGGCACTGGGATTACAAGAGACAGACCAACACTGGACTTGCTAGAGGATGGGGTTGTTGAGCAGAGGAAAGCTTGGGTGGGAAGATGGGTGGTCATGGTGGACACCAGGCCACAGCCATGGGCAAGGGACTCACAGAGAAACCCTGAGACCATGTGTGTTCATATAACTAATCTCCAGGCAGTAAGTCCTGAGACCATTTGTGCCAATGTGGCCTAACTTTGTGTTTCAGGAAACTGTTTCCAAGAAGATAAGCTTTCTGCCAATAAATAACCTCACTATATATTTCAGAAAATTCTTACAAACTCATTTTTCTGGGTAAATAATTCTCACCTCAAGCCAAAAAGCTCTCATTTCATGGTAACAGATTGTCCAGTTCGCTCAGGCAAAAAGCTCACTTATCAAACAATAGTACATTTTTCAAGACTTTCCTTACAGTCCTCATCTTGTCTGTCAACCCTAACATATGTTGTCAAGAAGTTTGCCCAATCCCAATCACGGCTCTGCAAAGAGAAACCCATCCTAAATCACCTAAGTCCAGAAGTGAAAACCCAATAATGTTCTTCACTGGCTTATGCCTTAGAGGAAATTATTAAGACTTTGCCAAGGGCTATTCTCCTTTATCACACTAACCCTGATAAACTTAGTTTTGCCTAATTCACAGGGTTTTGTGTGGTCTTTTGAAGACTTGAGAATTAATACATGTATGTCATATCATCCATCTAAGGGTTTGGAACCTGAAAATATAATCATTTCAGAAAGTTAAACAATATCAATTAGTATTTGGATGCACATGTATTTCCAGAAAGTTTAATGATATTCTGCAAGATGGGAGAAGTTTTATCCATATGAAATTTCAATCTTGGAACACTACATCAAAAACTAATGATGTATTGTATGGTGACTAACATAACACAATAAAAAAAAAGAAAAAAATAACATTTTTGGGTAAAACACAGTAATGAGTAAATGGGATAGATAGGGTTACCTGAAAAGGTCCAGTTATGGATAGAAATGTTCTGCATACTGTGAAAGAAACAATAGCTATTTATCCAGGAACAGGACAGAGGAAGATGAGGTCACATGTAACAAGGGCAGGCATTCTGCCAGATGACTCTTTTCTTAGTTCCATCAAACACAGAAATTTATGACATAGTAAATGTTTGGAAGCATTTCCTTTTAACAAATAACTAAAAGTGTTAGTCTCCTTCTGGAATCATAACAGCATGTAGAGATATGGGGTGAGTGGAAACATAGGAACAGAAACATGAGCAATGACCATGCTTCAGGAACTCAAGTATTTTCTAGGAAAAACTACTGTCTTTCACCTGGTTCAGGAATTGTGTCTGTGTGCTTGACAGAGGAGAGAGAGAAGACTTTCATCAAGGAACATCAGCCTGATATTTGAATATATCACTGTTACATTCAGCACTCTTAATGTGTGTGGTTGGACATGTGTGGTTGTGCATACGTGGTTGTGTGTGTGTGTGTGTGTGTGTGTGTGTGATCATGTGTCATTGTGCATATACACACAAGCAAAACAGATGGCTCGGGCCCATCATCAACTCATGCTAGTGCAATGCTGACCCAGGCACAGTCCCCAGGATGACCTCAACAACAGAATGGAATCAAGAACACTTACCTGGGTGTATCAGTCAGTTTCGGCTACCTTACAAAATACCACAGGCTGGGCAGCTTAGATAACAAAAACTTAGTTCTCACAGTTCCAGAGTGAAAGTCAAGATCAAGGTGTCAACAGCTGTGACCTCCCTTGAGGCCTCTCTCACTGGTTTGCAGACAGCTGCCTGCCCTCTGTGTCCTCATGTGGCCTTTCTGTCTTTCTCTTCCCTGTGTGTACACATTCTTGGGGGGTGTTTGCCTTCTTCTAAGAGCACCAGTCCTAATGTTTGGGGGCCCCATCATTATCACCTCATCTAATTAACCTCAGAAAAAGCCTCCTTACATGGCTTATTGCCAAATACAGTGCACCGGGGGTTAGGGCTTCAACATAGGAATTTGGGGGGACAACTCAGTCCATAACACCCAGCTTGGCACTAAGCAGTTTAAGAGAGAAACTAATCATTGCTCTGTAGCTCTGCAGCTTGCCTTTTAGAAAGAACAGCTGTTCTGCCCGCCCATGTCTCAGATGACCCAAGTCCACATCAGGCTCACCTGTATTTCTGGTCCAGGTGTGCCAGCCAACTTCCTGCTGCAGCACCTTCCTGTTTAGAAGTAGTTCATCTTTTATATCTAAGGATGGCTTTACAGAAGAAGGTGTCTGCAGCCTCATAACCAGCCACTTCAACAGTGCAGTGACCCATAATTTCATAAACCAAGGGCCTGACACTGCTGGCCATAGACACACCTATTCTCTGATTCAAGGGCACAGCAGTGATATAGATCCGTCCATGACTAAGTGCAGGATCCCACACAGCATGGTGAGGCTACTGTAGCTGTGGTCAGCTACCAGGACACTCTCTAAGTATCCAGTATCTTTCCTGGAGTAGGGCCCTTTCTCTCACTCCAAGAGCCTTTTTACCATTGGGGAGTCTACCTCCTTTCCAGTTCTCAACATTCCTGGTCTATGCACCAGGGGATGGTTTGAGAAGGTCAGTTGATATTACCACTTTTGAGTTTTTTGTTTTGTTTATTTTTTTAAGAATTTTTTATTTATTCATTTGACAGAGAGAGAAATCACAAGTAGGCAGAAGTAGGCAGAGAGGCAGGCAGATAGAGAGGGAGAAGCAGGCTCCTGGCTGAGCAGAGAGCTTGATGTGGGGCTCCATCCCAGGACCCTGGGATCATTACCTGAGCCAAAGGCAGAAGCTTAGCCCAATGAGCCACCCAGGTCCCCCCACTTTTAAGTGTTTAAGCTTGATCCAGTTGAGGGAGATAGAAGAATCAGGCAGAAGATACCAACACGTCAGTTTCATGAGTGAGAGAGACGCTAGAGGTCAGGGTTTGGGTGCATGGCCAGAATTGTTCCACTGTTATCAAATCACAGAACCAGGCAGAAATATCAAGCCCATGGCAGGATCTCTGCTCACAGCGCAGAGTAGTTACTCCCATGCTTACCCTATGCTGAAAGACAGAGTTGAGGGAGTGTGTGCCCCAATTTCTAAAGAAAGAGAAGGGGAAGGAGCTTAACGTACCTGCATCCCATTTTTTCCCTAAACTCATCTCATTACCTGCAGCCTATTTTTTTTTCTAAGCCTGTTTTTTGTTTTTGTTTTTGTTTTTGTTTTCCTTGACCTTATTCTTGGGTTAAGTCATACCTGGTCCCACTGGGAGGAGGTCCAGGAAAGGCCAGTAGAATTTGGAATTTCTGATGTCTGTCCTCCTGAACACATGAAGCCTGGGAAAAAAAGTGTTCTTCCTGTACTTAGTGAAGGACCTCAGAGACAGAGGGAATAAGCAAAGATACAGGACATGGCCCAGTTAATGACACCATTGTACCAGAATTTCAAAGTGACCAGCAGATGAGTGCCATGCAGTCCTGTGAATATCAAGACTCAGAATTCAGTGATGCTCTACCCACACCTGTCTGTACAAAGTGTCCCTCTTCAAGCACTCTTTGGATTCACATGAGGGCGCATCTCCATTGATAAGTGTCTTATGGGATCCTGTAGTTTGCAGTGGGAAAGTTTCCTTGGAATATAAGTCTTTTTCTCCACCATCCAAAATGGTGGGGCCCAGTGTCTGTCATATGTCATTCTAATGGGGCTGAAACCCTCCTGTTGGGAGATCTGTGCTATCTGATGCTGCTCAGCCACACTCGTCTGCAAGGGCAGGTGTGTGTGTGTGTGTGTGTGCGCATGCATGCACACATGGTGACTTATATTATGGTCCAACAGCAGCATCATCTTGTACAATCCCTACATGCTCATCTGTGGTGATAAAGGTCTTTAGTTTCGAGAATCATACATGTGCCTTGATTGGCACATACACACATCTGCAAAGCTCCTGCTCAGGTCGGCTTCCACTGCCAGTACTGGACTAGTCTGGCTGGGTTCTCTGAAGAAACAGAGCCAGCAGTATGTGTGTACATCTATCACCTATCTAGCTACCCATCTATCTATCTGTCTGTCTGTCTATTTATCTACCTATCATCTACAACCTATCGAGAGAGAGAGAGAATGATAAACTGATTGCTGAGAATCCATAATCCGTAGCGTGAAGACCCAGGGAAGAGTTAATGCTTCATTTAAGTCTGAAGGGTATCTGCAAGCAGAATTCCTTCTTCCTGAGGGGACTTCACTCTCTATTAAGGTCTTCATGTATCGGACGAGGATTACCCACATCATGGAGGATAACCTGCCTTGCTTGAAGTCTATTGACGTAAATGTTCATCTCAACTGAAAAACAACAACAACAACCCCAAGTACAACAAAACACTTCCACAGCATCATCCCGGACAATGCTTGACCAAATATCTGGGCACCGTGGCCTAGCCACACTGACATGAATTTAACCACCGCCTGTGAGATGAGATGAATGTGGACACTCACACTGAGCGTCTACAGTTCAAGGGAAGACCCCTGTTGGGTTTGCCCAGTTACATGAGGGACTTTGAATTGGATAGTAGTCCCTAGTGCATCTTATTATTTTAATAGTTTATGTTTCTATTTCCTTTGCCTTTGGAGACATATCTTGAAAGAAGTTGCTGTGGCTGATATCGAAGAGATTACTGCTTATGTTATCCTCTAGGATTCTGATGGATTCCTGTCTCATGTTGAGATATTTTATCCATTTTGAGTTTATCTTTGTGTACAGTGTAAGAGAATGGTCGAGTTTCATTCTTCTACAGATAGCTGTCCAGTTTTCCCAGCACCATTTATTGAAGAGACTCTTTTTTCCACTGTATATTTTTTCCTGTTTTGTCAAAGATTATTTGACCATATAGTTGAGGGTCCATATCTGGGCTCTCTACTCTGTTCCACTGGTCTATGTGTCAAGGCAAAAGAAACAAAAGCAAAAATAAACTTTTGGGACTTCATCAAAATCAAAAGCTTCTACACAGCAAAGGAAACAGTCAACAAAACAAAGAGGCAACCCATGGAATGGGAGAAGATATTTGCAAATGACAGTACAGACAAAGGCTCATATCCAGGATCTATAAAGAACTCCTCAAACTCAACAGACACAAAACAGACAATCAATTCAACAAATGGGCAGAAGATATGAAGATACTTCTCCAATGAAGACATACAAATGGCTATCAGACACATGAAAAAATGTTCATCATCACTAGCCCTCAGGGAGATTCAAATTAAACCCACATTGAGATATCACCTTACACCAGTTAGAATGGCCAAAATTAGCAAGACAGGAAACAACGTGTGTTGGAGAGGATGTGGAGAAAGGGGAACCCTCTTCCACTGTTGGTGGGAATGCAAGTTGGTGCAGCCTCTTTGGAGAACAGTGTAGAGATTCCTCAAGAAATTAAAAATAGAGCTTCCCTATGAGCTTCTTCATAGGGAAGCTCCCTATGGAGCACTGGGTGTGGTGCAAAAACAATGAATACTGTTATGCTGAAAATAAATTTAAAAATTTGACAAAATATAGTTTATGTTTCTAGAACAGTTTTTCCCAACCCATGTAGGAAATTTATTGCAAAAAAATCTTGTGTGATTTTGCTCTTATGTCTTGTGTCATCCTCATCCTGTGTCCGTGAGGATGAGCTGATGATCTCCGCTCTGGGTTCTCATGCTGCCTGTGCTGTTCACTGTCTGGGCTGCTGAGGACAGGGTGCTCCTCCCTCCCCCTTGCCTCAGTTTCCTCATGTGAACGGAGGCTGTGTGGGCCCTGCCTCCTAAGGTGGTTGGGCAACAGTCAAAAAAAAAAAAAAAAAGCCATTATTTGCCACCTGCTCTCCTACTGCCTGGGGATGGAACTCAGGTCAGAGAAGTTCACATCCTCCTCGGCATCCTAGCCAGCTGTTGCTTTTTGGGCACCTGCCTGCTGACCCAGCGAGAGGCGTTTTCCTGGATTTTAACACTTCCACTTCTTTCATCCCCAGAACAACTCAGAACCAGGTCACCAGCACACTTGGCCGTTTCCCTATTCTTCAAGTTCACCTTCAATTATCGTCATTTCCTGACAGTTTGAAAGCTAACTGCCAAACAGGAAAGTAGTCTTGGAATTGATGAGAAGAAAGAGTTGTATCAGTTTGGGAAACTGTGATGATTTATGAAAGCAGAGCTGTTCAGGGGACATGAGGTGCAAGTTCCAACAAACAAACAAACAAACAAAAACCCAAAACCTTGATAGCACTGCTGATCACCAGATGGAGCATCTCCTTTTCATCACGAGCAACTTTCTTATTGTCAAACTGGATTCAACTTGATTTTAAATTCACCCAAGGTCGAATCAGTGCCCCACGGGAGAAGGGGAGGTGATGGAGATGCACTCAGTGACCTGAAATGTCTGTGCGCTCATCATGTTTGTTCCACTCCTGTGAGACATCAAAGGAGCCGTGTCCTTATGGATTCCCTAGTAGTGATGCTCCACGATTGACGCTGGCAGCCACTCAGTCTGGGTGACAAGTGGCCTTCGGCGTGACTCTCAGTTCCTGTTCTCGTTGTTTGTTACCTTTGTTTAGAGAGGCAATGAGACAAGGTGAAAGCTGATACAGGACAGGTGCTGGGTATGGGTCTGTACCCTTCAGAGTTCTTGCAGGGTCTCCGCCCATGGGTGTGAGTGTGAGGGCGTGTGTGTACTCACCTGGGCACCTACAGTGTTCCCCAGGGACACCCGGGCACTGAGGTCAAGAGGGGGCAATACTGCCAGCCCTCCTCGGATAACCCCACCGAATGGCATGACTTGGTCCCTTCCCCCCTTTACCCCTGGGTTCCGGTCGCACCACACAAAAGGTGTTCTTCCCATCATCCTCTAGCTCTTTTTCTTGGCCTCTTTCCTTGAAACAACGGTCATGCCAAGAGAGAAAAATGATGCTCCATTGTTTTCTTCTTTTGTGCAGAACTGGCTATATCCATGAGCTGGTCTGGCAACACTGTTAGGTTTGTTACCTAGCCATGCCACTTTGCTCCCTTCCTGTTGGGCCTTTCCTCCTTCCTGAGTTCTGTGAGGTCTGGCCTATTAAGCCGTACCACTAGGGAGGAAGCCAGGCAGGACCCCGTGATCCCCACTCTGCAATGCCTGGAGTCCTGTGTTACAACCAAGGGGAAGGAACAAGAGCGAGTCCTCCCCGGCAATGCCCTCCGACAGACCTGAGACTGGGAGATGTTGGATGCTCCTCCCGAACTGTCCTGGCTCCAGGATGCACATCTGTTTCTATCACCAATTCATGATTCCTGAGCACTTTATTGTTCTGAACTTCATTAGCTGCCTGAAATACCCAAGTAGAAAGTGGGTAGAAAAAGGCAAAAGTGATAGATTGGCAGGAGTTGGGGGGGAGTCGTTGCAGGGACGTGATGTGATGTGAAGGGATGGCTAGATAGAGAGGTGGACTGAAATTCTGTTCTAATTCACATACTGTTTTTGAGTTACCGGAATTCCTTTAAATCCACTGTGGCTCTGGCCTCTCCAGATTAGAAATGACCATATGTCAATACCGGGGGAGACTGAGTAGAACTCTCTGCAAGGCATGGTGTCTTGAGCCTCGGTGCAGAGCAGAGGGGACGTCGGGATGGTTGGGTTTTCAACAAGGCTGCAGGCTTCTGGAAGGCCATGAGATCTTTGGAAGGCCACATGGCCACCTTTGGCCAACTGTTGCAGCTATAGAGTGGGTATACACAACTGCCCAGGAAGGTTGGTTGGGAGTCACGTTCTGTCCCACTTATTGATCTTCAACAGGGCAACTCCAGAAGGTTGCTGAATTGCCAGGCACGAAACATGGCTCTTTGTGGGAACAGATGGGTTCATATGAAGACAGAATCAGCTTAGTTCATGGACAGCCAGCCAGAACTGGGCACATTTACAAAGGAGTCTATGGTTTTGAGACTATAGGCATCAAGTGTTCAGGTTTTTCATGACTTTATCACTATTGTTTTCATGGCTCTATAAGCATCTGCATTCAGCTTTATCTCTTCACTGCCAACCAGGGATCAACACAGAGCGGCTGGAGGAAGCCCAACACGTGCTCCATCTGCTGATGGAGACCACACGTGGGCAGCGTCTTCCACGGCAAGCTCCTCCACACAGGCTTTCCATGGGTTGGTGGATAGAGTAAAGAGACACCATCAAGACCATGAGTTCTGCCACAGTGGCCATGTTCATTGTACCTCCAGCAAAATTCATCTGTTCCTTTCCAGGTGTCCTACCTCCAGGTGACTGTCCCATAATTCCTTTGTGCTCCCATGGGTTAATGGTCTTATGGAGTGCACACGAGGTCCAGAACGCAGAGAGCAAAGGCTGGTCAGTCTCTGCCACACATCTTTCATTGCACATCAAGACTGAATCTGAAACGAGGTTGACCCCCTGCCCCTCCCCCAGCACTGGAATGAGACGGATATATTTTAAGGAAAATTGCTAGACTAGACTAGAAAATTGCTAGAATCTCCCACGTTTGGCAAACATAATTTTAGGAAAAACAGAATTGCAATTTGCCCTAGAAAATAAAAGAAAGAATATCCCACACCCTTTGTTAAATAACTATCTGCTTTTAGACAGAACCCCAGCCCTTACTCACTCACACATGCAAATATCACAGTGTCTGCTAATTAAAAAAACAACAAACAGACTGTAAAACGAAACACATCCAAGTCTATAGACTGATTATACTTTCCCAAGGGTGTGCCCGGGGCCTGGCTCAGAGGGTGGCAAGGCTTCTCTTGCAAGGACCCCGGGGCCTGGCTCAGAGGGTGGCAAGGCTTCTCTTGCACGGAGAAACTACCTGGAGTCACTACCCCATTTATGTCTTGTCTCCTTTGGGGCCTGAGCCATCAGCACTGTTTGGGGCTAATAGGAAGGCTCTGACCAACATCTGCAGTGAGCTGCCAAGGCAAGAGTTCGTTTTAACAAAGAAGGGATTGAAAAGAGGTTAGTCCCTTGCTTCACTTCCTAGTGTCAAAAACATTTGCTCTCTTTTGATATTTGCCTTTGTTCCCTTCATTGGGGAATTAGGCTCTATGATAAACAGACATTACAGCTTGTTTCGGGAAGTGAGTGGCTGTGGCCTTGATGAATGCCCCTGGCGCGCTCTAGGCTGCCAGGCTGTAATTGCTGCCACCGGGCACAATGTAAACCCACCCGCCTTCAGCCCTCCTTTTGGACAGGGTGCCGTCCTCAGAATCCTCCTGTTAACCCTTGAGCTGATTTGAATAACTCCCTCACCATGTCCCCAGGCTAGCTCTCTTGGCACGGAACCTTCCATCGTGAAAAGCCTGGTTGCTTGGGGAACACTTTGCTCCTGCAGAGTGATCTTCGGTGCTGCACACACTCTTCCATCCTCCAGTGGCTTGGAGAGGTAATCACAGCATGCACTTGAAGCCACATCCAAGTAGCTAGCTTCCTTTCTCCAGGATAAGGAAAGATGGAATGTAATTCGAAATCTGTGTGTAATAGAATAATCCGGACAACCACAGAGGTAAATCTGCATTCTCAAATTGTAGGTCACAAAATTGTCTAACTTCTGTTTTACCTGGAATGAATGAAATTATCCAGGCCTCTCTCCGGCCTTTGGAGCAAGGTGCTCCGCGGGCAAGAAGGGGATTTTTCCTCCTTCGGGTCTCAGGGAAGATACGGTTCTCACCCACAGAGTGACTGGTCAGAAGTGGTGCTTCAGCTAGTTTAGAACAGCCTGACCCCTGACCTGCACATCAGACCAAGCGTCCTCTGAGTGAAACACTCATGAACAAGCCACTGTTTCCTGTGACAACTGGCAAAGTTGTAGTATGACATAGGGTAACTTAAATTCTCAAGGGCATTCAGTCTCATTTACTATCATTGGGTGGCAAAAAGTGGCTGCTTCTCACCTTTATACACCCTGAAACGGGAGCTCTCTCACTGGAGTGTGAACTAGGAGCGGGGAGCAGGCAGAAAGCGCAAAGTTATTTGACACTGATTCACTGAGGTCATCACATGCTCCTTTGCTCTGGTGCTGGAAGGTCATATTTGAACGGTTGAAACCGAATAGAACAACATAGACTGTGACTTGGCCAGGTACTCGCAACAGCGGCGTCTGGGTTTAAGTCAATGCCCTAGCTTGGTTCATCAGTTAAACGATGTACAAGCCTGAAATCCTGGCATAGGCCGCACTGGGCAGGCATCTTCAAGGTCCAAAAGGAGGTGACCAGATAGGTTTTATAGGTGCCTGCACTTTCAGACCCGCCCTCCAGGTGAACTTGAACCAAGGTCTGATGGTGGCTTGAACTTCTGTAGTTAAAACCCTGGAAGTGCTTATGAGAGTGAAGAGCTCCCATGGGGCCCCCAGATGTGGCACTCAGGCCACCTGCAGGCCCATCATCGACCTTTGGATGGTCCTTAAAATGGGGACGTGCCGGAGGGGCCAAGGAGAGCAGGGTGGTTGTGTGGGCTCCTACATTCATCCGTCAAGAAAGAGGAGGCAGGTTTTCACTATGATATTCAAGCAAACTCCTCAGCTCAGCTCGCCTTTTATTCAGTTTTGTCTTTTTTGTGTTTCATCTGAAAATGTTTCCATCCACATTCTTCCATTTAAAGATTTATTTATTTATTTGGGTGGGATTGAAGTGGGAGCAGGAAAGAGAGAGAATCTCAAGCAGACTCCCTACTAAGAGCAGAGCTCAGCACAGGACGGGATCCCAGGACCCCGAGAGCGTGACCTGAACTGAAATCAACAGTTGGGCGCTTAACCTACTGAGTCACCCCATCCACATCCTTACTCAAATTGAAATGTTGCTCTATTCCACACGATTCCTATTTATGTGCGTATGTGCGTTCACATGCTCTTTATCATGCCATGTGTACTCTTGGACACCTGCCACAGACTAGGGTCCCCTGGTCTTGAAAGGGGAGCTTCTTAATTATACTTCACTGCCTCCTTGGATTTGCCTTATAGATGAGTTATTGCAAGTTTCGCTAGGCTTCAACATCACTTTCCTATAGCTTTGTAGATTTTGATGCTGTTGTTCCCCAAACATTTGTCAAAATTAGCATATTTATTATATTGGGTATTTTGATAAAATAAAACTTCTTCTTGAAATTAAGAGATTTTCTCAAATCCAAGGACTGTTTCCTAACCTGAATCCCCCAATCTCTCTCCAGTATTTAACACTCTTGGTCATTCCTCCCTCCCTAAGCTTTCTCTTTCCTTGTCCATAGTTATCCAACCTTCTGACCCCCAGACCCAACCTCCTCCTGAGCTCTTAGTCCTGAGGCATCCATGCAGAAGCCTCAGGCATGGCTGCAGTCATCCCAGAAGAGGGACCAAGAGGACAATCATTTGTCTGATGCTGCCTGGACATGTGAACCAGCTCTATCCCTGTCGGGTGAAGATGAGCATCCCCAGATAGCTCCCTGAGGCCCCACAGGGTTCTATGGGATCGACACGGAACAACCCAGAAATGAGCCTCCTCTGATGTCAGCTCTGATGGATGAAAGACCTTGGAAGTCATCACTCCTGTCCTTGCAAGAAAATAAACTGGAAATCTTAGATCCGTCGAAGAACGGAGGTAGCAGAGTGAATTGCCGGCTAGAAACCTGAAGACACAGATGAGTAGAGAATGGAAGCCAAGATAACTCACCAGGGGGAAAAACAAAGAATTTCAAGATAGTGAAGGCAGAGCATTGAGTGCAGGCACACAGGGGAAGCCAGCTCTGCCCGATGCTCAGCAAGCACTTCAGACTACTTGTGTTACTAGAACTAGTAACAGCAGCAGCAACAGCAGTAGAAGTACTCTTATTGCGAGTTGTAGTATTAGTACTAGGAGGACTACCACTACCAGCAGTGACAGATTCGGTGTCAGAATCTACCACTACCACTACCAGTAAAGTCGAACCACATCTCAGGGAGAAATCTGAAGATGCACCTACAATCTTAGTTCTCCCTTTGCCCCTCTGAACAATTGGTAAGCAACCAATTTTTTAGAAATATGGAATGCTTTGTGAGTTTGCTTGTTGTCCACACTAGGGGCCATGCTACTCTCTCTGCATCATTCCTGTTGCAGTGCACGTGCTGCGGAAGGTGCTTGGTTATTGAGGGAACTGGCTACATACCTCTGACCAGCCCCCACACTCTCATGGTATCCAACCTGGACATTTGCAAACTGACTTATAATCTGCTGTTGTTTCTCTAGGCCAACCTGTTCCTTTCATCCTTCATGCTGTCTTCCCAGATGGACCAATACAAAATGCAACCTTACAGTCTCATCCTGGATGAAAGCTGTCTGAGACCTTCTCCCACGCAGAGAAGCCAGTCCTCTCGCTGCCTGCCTTTAAACCCTTCCTCCGCTCTCCCTAATCCTCCTTTCAAAATCTCTGTTCCCAAATAATACAGAACTGTTCGTAGTTCCTGATAGTTATCTCACAAAAATCCGTACATGCACAAATCTTACTGCTCACCGAATCCTTTCATGCTTTGCCCCATGTCCTTTATGATGTCATTCTTGTGTTTCTTCTTGAGAACGCTAACCCACCTTTCTCTGGGCAGACTAAGGTATTTTCTAATTTTTGAGGAAGTCTCATGTTCTTATCTCCTGAGATCTGCAGCAGCATTGCAGTAAGAAGTGTTTCCAGATTTTCTTCCTCACCCACCCATGTGCATTCCTGGTGGTGCACCCACCCATGGGTACATCAATGACTAGAACATGTTTTTAAAGATTTTATTTATTTATGAGAGAGAGAGAAAGAGAGAGAGCATGAGAGGGGAGAAGGTCAGAGGGAGAAGCAGACTCCCTGTGGAGCAGGGAGCCCAAGGCGGGACTCGATCCCAGGACTCTGGGATCATGACGTGAGCCCAAAGCAGTCGCTTAAGCAGCTGAGCCCCCCAGGGGCCCACTAGAGCATATTCTAATCATGTTCTATGCAAAGTGTATTTGAGTGCTTCATGACTGCTTGAGGGCTGTAGGGTTAATGCAAGAAGGAATCAGTGACTGGAAGATTCAGAAGGATATATGACTTACTTTCAAATTGAGAAAACAAAAAATGTAAGACTCAAAAGTCATTAAAGAAAAAAATTTTCTTATATAGAGAACATTTAAAAAGAAAATGCATGATATGAATTTCTTTTCTCCAGGGTAATGTTTTTTTTTTTTTTTTCTCAAGTAAAGGTAGATACTTTTGAAGATGGAAATCACTTTTATATTTAGCTTTTTTTAAAATCTATATTTAAAAAATAAAAAAGATGGTACAGATGGCTCCTTGTACCTTTCAGTCCGCTTCCCCCAATATTAATATTTTATATGATATGATCTAATTAATTATCCTCGATTTTGTACTATTGTGTGAATTGTAGAGTTTGTGCAGATCCCCCAGTTTCCCAGCAGTGCTCGTTTTGTTTCCAGCGCTCGACTCAGGGGTCCTCATTGCGTTGGTTGTCACGTAGGCTCAGTCCTTTCCTATCTATGAAGTTCCTTAGTCTTTCCTATTATTTCATGATGCTGAACTCTTGAACAGTGCTGGTTGGGTATTTTGTGTAATGTTTCTCTATTCGTGTTTATCGGAGTTGTGACCCCCCCACCGTCTGATTCGAATACGCAAGACCTAACATTCACCCATTAGGCTATGACTGGTTTTGAAGCCAGAACATATGAAGAGGTAATTAGACAGGGCCCTAACCCAATATGACTGATGTTCTTTTAAGGGGAGGAGTTCGGGACATAGACACACAGTACAGGGATGCCCGCATGAGGACAGAGAGAGAAGATAGCCATCTACAGCCAAGGAGATGGGTCTCAGAAGAAACCAGCCTTGCTCACCCCTGCATCTCAGACTTCTGGCTTCCAGGATGTGAGAACATAAATGCCTGTTTTATAACTGGTTCAGTCTATGGTACTGGTTCTAACCGTCCTAGAAAATTAATATTATAAAGTTTTTTCACAATTAGCTTAATTATGTGGATTTGGAGAAAGGATATCGCAGAGATGATGTGCCCTTCTCCTTCCAACATACTAACTGGGTGGCTCTGTCGTTAGCTTTCTTCTTTGGCTCAGGTCACGATCCCAGGGTCCTGGGATCGAGCCCCGCATCTGGCTCTCTGCTTGGCAGGAAGCCTGTTTCTCCCTCTCCCACTCCCCCTGCTTGTGTTCCCTGTCTTTTGCAATCGCTCTCTATCAAATAAAAATAAAATCTTAAAAGAAGAAGAAGAAGAAGAAGAAGAAGAAGAAGAAGAAGAAGAAGAAAGGTAACCTCCACCTTCCAGAAGGAGAAGTATCAGCTAACTCGAGGACATGTGCTAAAACCATACAATTAATAAATACATCGGAGGAGATGCGTTAGAAGATGCGCATACGCTGTCCTCCTTGGGACTCCTTCCACTAACTTGCACTCATCAGGGAGTCTCGTCTGCCGTAATTATTGCTGTGATGTCCTAATGGTGACTTTTTATTTCACTCATTAATTTGATATTTATTAACTGGATTTCTCTTTGAAGACGATTTCTCTTTTCTCCTCCATTTATTTATTATTTAGTATACTTGGTTTATTTATTTAGTATTATTTAATTTATTATTTAGTAATCATTTCGTATATCAGAATGGATTTTAGGATATCACTTTTATCCTTGGGTTATAATACAACACGATGGTTACTCATCTTCCTGTTCAACTTATTCCGTATTTGGCCACTGAGAGTAAATGGAGGTTAGCTCATGAACTTTTCAGACCCTTCCCCTCACTTTAGTCTCAGCTACTTTTTTTAAATTAATTAATTAATTTTCAGCATAACAGTATTCATTATTTTTTGTACCACACTCCATTGCTCCATGCAATCCGTGACTCAGCCCTCAAATCAGCCATTTTTCCAAGGAATCTTGACTTTTTTTAAATTGGAGAATGGTATTTAGAAAACAAGATCTGGGTGTTAAGTTTGCTTGTTGTTACTGGGTGTCTGTGATTCTACAGCTTCCCAGTGGACCCCGTGGTACAGACACGCACAGGCACACGCACATCACTCTCTCTGCATCTCTCCGTGTGTTCGCACGTACATACACACCTGACTGCGGGCCGCACTGAGGTCCGCGCACAGCCACCACGGGGAGGGGACCTTTCAAACTGCAGTGCAGTTTTGCTTTAGCAGGTTCTCTCCGAAATAAGCCCCGCACACACCTCGTTAGAAGTACCGGACAAGCCAAGTGCATACTGTTCCCCTTTGCCCAGGAGCGTGTCAGGACCCCGGCCGACGCGGTTTGGACGCGGTGTGCATCCGGTGCAGACGCGCGTGCGGTGCTCGGATTCCTCAGGTAACTGGCGCCACGCCGCCCTGTTGGTGGAGAATCGGCCCCGGTATTGCCCCTGATGATCCCGAGGATCTCCGCGGGTCTTCCCTTGCTGACCCCACGTTTAGCAAATGCTAGAAGTGCACACACGTGTGCGCGAGTAAATCCTGTCCGGGGCGGGGGGAGTCAGCCGTCTGGGTCCCGTACCCGCTGCCTGTGGAAGCTGCGCACAGCCTCGAGAACGTTCGGTGCCGCGCCGTCCAGGAGACCGTGCGCTGACACGGTGCGTGCGGCGTGTCCGAGGGGAGCGAGCGCATCTCCGTCTGCGCCCCGGCATCTCCGTCTGCGCCGCGGCATCTCCGTCTGCGCGGCGGGCGCGGCGGAGCGGGGCAGCGGGGGCAGAGGAGCGGGGCGCACGCGGCTGGGGGGCTGCGCGACCGCAGCCGCCGCACCATGTCACGCGAGGCGCGGCGCCCACAGGCCGGGAACTTGGGTCGCGTCTTCAGCTGGAGTCTCTCTGTGCAGGAGACGGGTCGCCGCCCGTCTGGGAGCTGCGCCTCGCTCCGCGCTGTCGCCGCGCGGTCCCGCGGGCACCGGGCATCCTGCAGCCCCGGACTCGCGGCGCCCGGCTCGGCCCCTGCAGCTCTGCTCACAGCGGCACGAGGCGCCTCTTCGGTTCTGTCCTTACAAAGACGAGCAGACGGTGGATTTCCCTGGTTTGCCGCCTGCGCTGGGGACGGAGAGGCGCGCGCGGGGATCGACCCTCCGTTTGCGGAGTCGGCCTCTTCTGCGTACTTTAAACCTTGTCAGAAACCACTTATGGGTCTTTCACTCCAGACGCCTCCTCTGGGGGAGTAAATATTTGTCAAGCGCCACGTTCCGCTTTTGCCTCCCAGGAACCGGAGCGCGATCAGTTTGCTGCTTCTCTGTGTGCACGTCACTCTGGCCTGATTGCTCTGCACCATCTGACATTTCTCTGCCTCCCTTTTATAAAGGATCGAGTTGTGTTTTATCCTCCATCTAATCCTTTCAAAATGCTGTGTACCTTTCTAAAGGATGGCAACCCCCTGACAAGGCGAGGAGATGAGAAAGCTGGGAACCACATCAGAAGGGCCTGCTTCATCTGTTATGACAACAGGGACGGATGCTGGGACTTGCTTCATTTCGCTCTGAAAGCACCTTTGTTGTGTTTCTGCGCAGAGGACCGAGGCGGGGGCCTGGCGGTGTTCCCCGTCCCGCTGCCTGCCAGTCCCATCTGCGTTGGAGGAAAAATAAAAGAGGAAGGAAAATGGGAGCAGCCGCTAAACGGAAAGACCTGAATGAGGGAAGCATGTGCCGCGCCCTGAGTACCAGCGTGGCTCTCCCTGCCTCCCGCGGAGACGGCTCCGGCCTGAGAGATGACCAGGCTGTGCCCACAGGGAGGTCGCGGGCTCACCAAAATCGGGACACCTCGTTTCCATCTTGACTGGAGAGTTCTAGTACTGAATGTGGTTTAGAGAAAAGATATATTCAGGGATACTTTTTTTTTTTTTTCCTTGCTTGCTTGGAAGGTGCTCATTTGCATCAGGTTGTCAGGAGTTATGACATTTAATGTTATTAATGTCACTTCCATTATGCCACTGACTCTCAGCTGCCTTCACCTACAAAATGTAAATGTTTCTGACTACATGACCATAACTAGAGACCCCAAGGAGCGGGAAGAAACAGAAACACAGGTCTCCGTACTGTGGGTAGGCCACCGTGCTGCCTCCCGTGTCATTCACTGCCACGGATTTGGAAATACATTCACTCAGTGTCAGAAGTATGACACACACAGTCGTGTGTGCGCTCGAACACGCACACACACACGGAGTTGTTTTTGTTCTAGGAATCCAGTGCAATTCAACAAACATTCAGAGCCAACCCTTTAAGAAGCAAACTGTGTCAGAACTGTAAAAAGGTAGAATGTACTTTGATTAAGAAATAGCTGGGCCTAAGAGAATGAGACACCCGGAGAGAAGGACTGTTCTTGGAGGCAGCAGGACCTGTAATTTCTAGAGCTTAATGCAGTGAGAGGTGTTGAATTATTAAATACTAAAATGACAACCCTATGACCCATAGAACAGAATGTATTTATTGACAGGCAGTAGTTTGGTCATACAATCAAATCTTTCAGAAAGGATGGTTGACTCTAATTGGGGAAATACAAGTGATAACTGTTGAGATCGGCGTATTTCATCTTTCAATGATCTTAGTTTTCAGATAAGCCCCAAATACTGAATCCTTGATGGTTGTATTTAATTAGACATCAAAGAATAATTAGGCCTACATTCAGTTCTGGACTGAAAGTAGTTTTTACATATAATTTTTCTTTTTATTGTGAAAAATGGTACATTATAAGAAAAAGCTGATGACTGATGGAATAGTCACCTGGATCCAACAATTAACATTTTACCACATTAAAAAAAAAAAACCAGTGTTTTATTTTTCTTTCTGTCTCTGTTAGTTTACGCCTTTGTCTTGATAGGTAAGTAGGTAGATTGATAAGCAACGTTTTGCTGAGCCCCACATACCCATATACATAACCAAAATACCACTATCATAGGGTTGAAATCAACAGTGACTCCCTCAAATCCAGTGTCTCCCAGACAGTGTGAACACTTTTTCTGTTTTTCAAAACATTCTAGAACTGGTTTTACCAAAGTTAGATTCCGAGCCTGGGCACTCATTACACTGGCGCGCCACCTTTGTCTTTCTGTGACTTGGAGCCCCTTCTTCCCTAAGGCCTTAATTTTTTTTTTTTTTTCATGACGAGAATAAAACAGGGATATTTTTGTGTCCTGCATTCTAGATTCGTCCGATTGCTTTCTCGTGGGATCATTTCACTTGTTTCCCCAGCTCTTATAATTCCCTATAAAACGAAGGTGAGGTCTACATTCCTGGCTATTATTTTTAGCAGGAACACTTCATGTGTCACGTTCCGGTATTTGACATTTCAGCCCATCAGGAAGTGCCTCGTGTCAGTCTGCTGCGTTATTAGTGATGCTAAATTTAATCACTTGGTTAGGGTGGTGACAGCGGATCATCTGGGGTGTTTAGCTTCCATTGATGAGACTTGCCGACCTCAACAATCTGACTGGGGACGGGGTTGCAGAAGGATAATGATGAGATTGCTTTGATACGTACTAATTGACATTACTATGTAGGAAGCATCTTTACTTCATCAACTAGGGTTATCTACATTTACCCCTAACATACTGGAGGAAGGACTGAGCCCCTTCATGTCATTTTTATTCTTCAGAATATTCAGTCCCTTGCAATGGGGGATAACGAGATTTTTAAAAAACCTTTTTGAGAGATCGGGTATTTGTAATTGGTCAGCATTGTATGTTTAATTATAGTTACTATTTTTTTTTTATTGACACCTTAAGTTTCCCAGTTTACCTGGTGTGAGCCCCTCCGTCAAGCTCTTGTGTTTCTCTGATGTGGTCCTATTAGCCTTGGGATGCTGGGAACTTACTCTGCTGCACATTTGAGATTAGCTCTTGTTTAAGGAGCACTGGCTCTCATAAGGCGGTCCGCTCCTGGGCACTAGACATGCCTATCACAACAGGGCTCAGTACTTACAGGCAGCTTCAGTGACAGAGCTTGGCGAAATAGACATTTTTAAAAGAAAATCATGAAATCATATTTCTAAAAAAAATAGAGAGTGTTACTCTGAGCTTTTTTGATTTTTCCATTTATCTCTGTCTTTTTCACATTTGGAAGTTTGGGTTCGTAATAACATTAGCATATTTAGTGATTTGTTTTCTCTTACAAGCTGCAGAAGTAGTGTCAAAATTACAACCTCTCTATTATCACTAGAGATAGAATGGCTGAATGAAGTTTAGAATTTATTTCTCTGCAGTCCCCTTGTTCCTTGAAGTATATTCCACTGAGGATGTACCAGCAGAAGTATTGATTAAAAATAACTTGAATTGTTTCTTATCTCCATGGGTAAGTTACCCATCTACTACATACTTAAGTTCATTTATTTTTGTTAAATTTAAAGGTTAAAGTTTCTCCTCTTGGTTGATTTAATCTGTTAATATGTGGAATGTTGACATGATCATGATCTAACTCTCCTTATTCACCTAACACTACAATTATTTCTATTTGTTTTAGGTTTGGGTTTTCATGGTTCCTTTCAGCAAAAATAAGCAGCTACGTTCCATATTTTTGAATTTCTTCCTTTTTTACAAAAATTTAGCAAAATAAATATCACTCTGCCATTTGGTTTTATTTTAACCTGTGTCACTCAACACAAGTCCCTTCCTCATTCGTATTTGCAGAAGTGAATATTTTACTGGGTGCATGCATCTTCTTTCCTTGACAGATGGTTTGCTATTCAGGCTCCCTTCCTCTCCTGTTTCCCTACTTGCCTCCTGTCAAGAAGTTTGGAGTAACTTGTGAGTGACGTGGACTTTACATTTGAAGGTTCACACATTTTTTTCTGCATTAACTTTTAGAGTTTAACAGTTAGAATTGATCTTTCTGAGTCAAACTTTCCAAGTCAATGATGAACACCTTAATACATAGATTCAAGTTTTATTTGATTCCAGGAAAGTGGTGTGTGTGTGTGTGTGTTACAGTTTTAAATATTAATTCTGTTCTGTTGTTCCATTTGTCCCCCGGTGGGGGGAAGGGTTGGGGAGGACGTAATCACTCCAATTGAACATCTGTTGGATCCTCTTTGCATGTCTTCAACACGTGTTTCTGATTCTTTTGATAATATTCTTGATTCCATTTAATTTTCTTAGCTTTCTGATTTATATTCTCTGTTTCTGATACTGCATTTCCAGTTTTACATGCCCTATCCTTGCCACATTGTAATTCAGTCTTAATTTCTGATACACATTTCTGTTTTTCTCCAATAGCTTTCCTAGACAAATGAGCTACCACTTTGCATTTTCCCTCACTTTTGTCCAGTACCATAATAAGACTTTAAGACTTTGAGTTTATGCTTTAGGATTTGTTTTTTGCTTTTGTATAAATAATCACTATATTTTATCTTTCACATGATCTGTTGTTAAGTTTTCCTCTGTTCCATGGCATGAAGTTCTTGTGTGTGTGTGTGTGTGTGTGTGTGTGTGTGTATGTATGTGTGTGTGTGAAATCTCACATTCTAAAAAGGATTATGTCTCCCTACTTCTTTTTTTTTTTTTTTTTGAAGTTCTGGTATACTTTTCTCTTTCTCTTTCTGAGACATAGGGTTATTTTAGGTCTATGGACACACTGATGTTTGTCATTGTTATTATATTGCTTCTAGTGCTCTATTATTTCCTCCTCATCACCCATCTTAAAACAAATTATCAGCAGCTGCCAGAAATGACTTGATATATTGGTAAAAATGATTGATCATAAGATATAAAAATCTTCAACACAGATATAAGTACAAATATAACTTTGAAATTTTGAACTGAACAGAGATGAATGAAAAATAAATCTTGATTAATGCCCTACAATGGATATTGATAGGAAGTATAAGAACATATAAAAGATATAAATAACAGGGTCAACAAACTGTGTCAACAAATATATAGAAAATTATATGTAGGAAATAAAGGATTCACATCTTTGTATGTTTTTTAGACCATGAGTCAGAGAACAAAAAAAACATCTTTGCATTCTAAATGATCAACATCATATCTGATCCCTCACTGCAAAGCCAAAACAAATGTTTCTGCATGTTTAGAAATCATTAAACCAATTACTAAGTTAGCCTGGAGTTAAAGAAAAAAAATATGAAAACATTTAGCAAAATGACAAACTACTTTGAACATATAAGGTTGTGAGTATTTTGAAAGTTAAATAAATTTTGTGGAAAAAAGTGGAAGTATAACAAAAGAGTGAAACATATACCTGAGTTCCAGAGAAACCCAAAAGTAAACAAATTAAAAAATAACAATTTTGGGGAGCCTGGGTGGCTCAGTGGGTTAAAGCCTCTGCCTTTGGCTCAGGTCATGATCCCAGTGTCCTGGGATCAAGCCCCGCATCCAGCTCTCTGCTCATCAGGGAGCCTGCTTCCTCCCCTCTCTCTCTCTCTGCCTGCCTCTCTGCCTACTTGTGATTTCTCTCTCTTTCTGTCAAATAAATAAAATCTTTAAAAAAATAACAATTTTAAGGATCCTAAACAGCTTTAGAGAACAGACAATAAAGAATTGTAGTGAAAACAATTATTTTCAATGTCTGATATAATAATAGTACTATTTGAGAGCAATTATAAAAATAACAATTATAAAAGTAAACTAAATATTTAATTTTTAAAAGGCGCAGCTACAGATGTAGAATAGATGAGATATTTTTGTCCTAAAATAGCAGAGAAATAGTGGCTCACTCTATCTCCTTTTAGCAGTCCCCCAAATCTATCAAAGATAAACAGAAAAGCAAAGCAAAACAAAACAAGAAACACAACAAGGATTAGAAAAACAGAACAAAACAGACAAGTCCTGTTTATTTCACCCTCTTCAAATAATCCTCTGTTCATGGTTTTCCTTCCTCAGTCGATGAGCTGGAAGGGAGAAAGCCCACCAAAGTGCAAAGAGTGTTATTAAAGAAGGGTGGCCCTTCTGTATCACGACCTCCCCCAGAAGCCATGGTTAATTGTTTGTTTGTTTGCTTGTTTGTTTTAAAGTCTTTATTTTTTAGAGCACATTTACCTTCACAAAAAATTAAGAAGACAGTACGTACATCCCCTAACCTAACCCAGGCACAACCCCCACCACCCACTCTCCACGTCCCGGGTGATACAGTTGCCGTGATTATCCTGCCTTATCCGTCGCCACCATAGTCTGTGCCTTCCATTTGGGTTCACTCTTCACATTACCCAGTGTATGGGTTTGGAGGAATGTATAATGACATGAACCCACCATTACAGTAGTGCATAGAGTATTTTCTCTGCTGTGCTTCCATTAAGTAAGAAAGTGTCCTTTTTTTGGTAGAAAATGGGCAAGTAATTACCCGTGTGACGGAGCATCTGTACAGCAAGTTTTGCTCTGATGTTTCAAGAATAAAAATTACTTAACCATACTTTTAACTTTTCTCTGGGTTTTTAATTATTTTAAAATTGAAAAATAATAGAATTTGTATGCTTTTCCTCATAACTTAAAATGCTTTCTGTATCAGCTGCCCTGCTAGGGTTTTCTAGCATGTTCCAGGTGCTGAGGGACTGTTTTTTACTTGCTTATTAATGGATAAAGTGTCCCATGCATTTGGTCCTCGTAACTGGGAATTTTAATAATTCTTTGTATTTTCAATATATGATTCAATGTCAGCCTGATTTAAAATCATGTTTTATTTCCTCGACTCTAAACATGCTCAAGAAATACCTGCTAAGAGAGGACTAGCTTGTGCTCTGACGGTACAATGGAAGAGTCCATGAGTTTCCAGAAGGGGTGAGTGGTTGTAGTTCTCTAGGGAATGTTGGGACTGGGTCAGCAGAGTGCTTACTAATTGTCCAGTTTAAGGAAACACTTAAAATGCCAAGATGTAATTACTGCTTACAGCCTACCTGCTGTGAAAGCATCATTTGAGTGACTCTGTTTGTTGTTGATACCTGAGAGAGGGGCCTCCGAAGAATGCAAGGCACATAATTACCAGCCTTTAGTGCAAACCCTTTTGGAGAAATTCTCAGTTAAACCCACACTTTAGAGGCAAATAGCAAAGGGGCTTGTAATTAGATGAGCTGCTCTTTAGACATGAACCAACATAGATAATGCTAGATAATTAGTAGATAATTTTCTAGGTATTCCTGGCACTGAATGCTAAAAGCAAAATTAAGTCAGGCAAAGCACTGTGAGAATTGCCTGTGGCCAGTGAGTTGTCAGTATTAACTCGGAAGGGAGGAGAGGGGATTTTTACTCTGGCATCTGAATTACTCTTTCCCATTGTCCAATTAGAGCCTGGTCTGAGGATGGTCAGTAACAGGGATAATTTGGTTTGTGATGCGAGTTATTTATGAAAAACAGATCTTAGCTTTAATCACTGGCTTGAATAATATTTGCATAGTGGGTCGGGGGGGGGGGGCACGGAGGAGTTCCGGGAGTTTTATAACAGCCATACAGTCGTGTTACAGTTTTCAGCAGCAGACTTCATCTAGTGAACTGTGAACAGGCATATCCATGTCCATTTCCAAGAAAATATTTGATGGGGGTGGTACCCAAACGTAGGGCTTGGGGAATCTCTTGCATGTCTGTTTTCAGGAATTTAGACTTTAAGATTTCCCTCTAGAATGTCACCAGTGAGACAACTTAATTACATATCTGTAATCAAAAAAAAAATGTGTTAAGACAGAAGTGGTCAAGTGTAAGAAAAGTGAAAAAAAAAAAAAAAAAAAAAAAAAAACCTCATACAAGAAGGTCAGAGGAAAGCAATCTAAGGCTTTCATTTGTGGAGATTTCTTAAGAACAGGGCCATCCATTTCATCAACAATGACAGAAGCAAAGATAGACACCCGTAATTTATACGTATGTTGTGAAAACTGCATTTATTTGGCTGGGAGCTAGGAACTTTGGTTCCAAGTCTAGTTTTGGCACATCAGCCCCGCCTCAGCAAGGTATACAATTATCTTCCCTTACTCCTCCGCTTCCTCACCCACAGAAATTGAATAATATCCACGTCTGCATGAAGCATTATCTGCAAAATCGAAATAAGGTCAGGTCGTCAGTGTTGAAACTTCAGTAAATGTTGATGTTTTTCCTACGACATCATAGTTTGGGGAAGCGGTGAGATGAGGAAATTGAATAGGAATTAATCCAGTCAGAAGAAATGACAAGAAACGCTTCAAGAGTTCTGAAATGCATCATCAGTTCAAAATCAAGGAAAGATTTTCCCCATTTAAAAATCATTCCCTGTGGAATCAGCATCATCTTCAGCGATGTGACAAACCCGCCCAGTCTTTCCGGGCAGGATGTCCGACGGTCACATCCCCGTCCTTCTCCGTCTGTGTTGGCGGCTTCTCGCCTCAGACGGCCGCTAGTGGCGCTTGCCCAGTTGGCCTGTCCTCACTGCATTCTTTCAAGAGGTCCTCCCAGCTGGCTTAGTTATGAAATTCTGCATCATCTCTGTGCTGAACTTGAAGTAATTCGATCTGTAATTTTGTGCTGGATTTGATCTGAGCTGGCATTTCATTCCAACACAGGCAACTTAGGCATGAAACAGAGATTTTTAAATTATGAACAGTTTCAGAACGGGACCCATACCTCTTGCTTTGCTTTTTCTTGTGTTTCTACAAATTGCACTCGGCTTCAGGATCTGGTGTGGGCGTCTGAGCCGTGGGCTGCAGTGGGAGCTGTGCTCTAACGGAGCTGAGAACCATCGCTCTCGAGGGCAGGCAGAACTACCTCTAATCCCGTTGTTAACTCATCTTTCCAGTGAGCGTCCCCATGCCGAGCTGTCTGGAGTGGCCTGCCGTCCTGGGGCTGGCACGTTCTGGGAGCAGAACAGTAGGGACGTCTGTCGACAGCATCTCCACCCTGTGTATGCACCTCTGCCCCTCCTTGAAGACACGGATATGGATGGGGTGACATCGGGGATGGACAGACTCTGGGCGGTGGAAATGGGCTCACTGACCTGCTAGAGCCCTGGCAGGGCAGGGAGAGTACCGGCCAGTTAGAGTGGTTAGTTAAAGTGAAAAGTGCCCTTTGTGTTTCCAAAGATGTTCTTATCTCCGTAGGGAGATTAACATGAGCATTTCAGGTATTTTTATCCTTTGATGGAAATGAAAGAAAATACTTCTGTCACAGTTTGTACGTGAACTTGGGCACTGTGGGTTTTACCAAAGCAACTCAGTGTCTCCTGAGATGATCATGCCTGAGGAAGAAGATCCTTCCTAAGGAGGAAATCAGGTTTGCACTCTCCTTACCAAGGCGCCCCAAACCCACAGTTGGGTGGTTTGTTTCCAGTTACAAAGCTTAATCCATGGGCTTCAATTATATCTTAGAATTATCTGGAGGCCAAACTCAATGATCATTTGTATCTAGCACCTTCAGGCAGGTCCGATCAAGGAGACCAGAATAGACTGAATGTTTGCATCCCCTTCCCAAAATTCACAGGCTGAGGTCCTAGACCCTGTAGGGCTGGGATTAGGTGGGGCTTGTGGGCGTATTAGGGAGACATGCCCTCATGAGTGTGAGGTGCTTCTTATAGGAGTAGCATCCCCATAAGGAGAAGAGAAACCAGAGTCCCTGCTTCTCTCTCTCTCTCTGCTGGGTGAAGGTGACCACGTACAAGCCAGGAAGAGGGCCCTCACAGACCCGCCTCCTGCTGGCCCCCTGACCTTGAACTTCTCCCCACCAGAGCTGTGAGCAATACATGTCTGTTGTTGAAGCCACCGGAATTGTTAAAACGGTCCCTGGCCTCCAGCTATCATCACAGAGGCCCACGGGCGAGGGTGCAAAAGCCAGACACTTCTTTCCCAAGGGTTCGGAGGCTGGACGTCTGAGGTCAGGTGCCGGCTGGTTGGACGTACGCAGAACTTGCTTCCCGGCTTACAGACGGGTGCTCACGTGACCGACGTGCAGCTGGTGTCTTCCTCTCCTTGGAGGGATGCTGAGCCCTCCGAGAAGCTCCGGGCTCATTACCTCAGCAACGCCTAACCGCCTCCCAATGGCCCTGCCTCCTGAGACTGTCACACTGGGAGTTCGGGCTTCAGCATGGGTCTGGGGGGAGGCCATGCGGAGAGTCAGACCCATATTTTAACAATACAATGTGTCTTGGAACAGACAATTCACTAATGAAAAGCCAGTCCTGTTGGTAGGGAGCGATTGACCTGCCTTCCACTCACCATGTGAGTTGGGGGACTTGTGGGTGGCCAAAGGGTCAGTGGCCTGGAAGGCCACAGGGAGGGGGTGCTGCTGAAGTTTGGGAACTTGCTGCGGAAGCTCGGAGGGGAAGCGTGACCCGTGAGCTCCCACTGGAGGGGAGTCCTTGCCGCGCTGAGTGCGGCCGGCCCCAGGGCTGGGCTTCAGCAAGGACCCGCCCCGGATCTGCAGAAGATGGATTGCTTGTGAGGCCAGGTGAGGGGCCTGTCAGCAGGTCCCCCCCTGCGTCTCCCTAGGGGACAGGAGGCAGGTGATGGATGTCTGGTGACCTCGCAGGGTTCAAGAGGAATCTGCCAACGAGGCTGCTGGGAGCTAAGGAGCTGGGCTGTCCCTCTCCGTTGTGGGACCCATTTCACTAAGAAATAAGAGCAAGTCACACGGAAAACAAAACTCTGCTGCTTTGTTGTTCAAATACACTTCTGAGTTGTGTCAACTTTGGAAACCAGGCTGGTCTCCCTGTTTGCTCTTCTCTTTCTCCTTCTCGCTCTTCTCCTCCCCCGTCCTCCCCGCTCCTGCCCTCTCCCCTCCCCTCCCCTGCCCTTCTCTTGCCTACCCTTCTCTTCTTTTCTACCTTCTTCTAACTAGTTTCTGTTTTTTAAAAGCAACTGTTCTTTCTGGAGTTGCCCCTTGGATAAGGGATCTGACGGATGGCCTCCTGCCCTCCCCACACACGGACACAGCTCTGTTTTGTCCGGGCCAGACAGTGCTGTTTGGAGCGATGAGTCGTGATCTTTGCCCCCACCCCGGTCCTCTGCCCGCGGCTCTGTGTCCGCAGGTCCCGGCCCACAGCTCCCCAGGGCTTCCCGCTGCCGCAGGGAGGTGGCGGGCACGAAGTGTGCTGCTCGGCACGGAAGGATTGGCCTGAGTCGCACACATGGTCCGTAGTGATACTGGTGATGGATCCGGATAATCATGAGCCCCTGAACTCTTCTGGAAGAAAGCATTTTAATATGCTGGTCTTTCTCATGCACACTGCTGGACACAAACTAGATACATTCATAAAAACAGTGGATCTAGAGGTTGATCCATGAAAATTTTGGAGCTTAAGCAGAGCTCTTATGCACCAAAACACATTAAAACAAGGTCATCTAGAAGCTACTTTCACCAGCCTTATCTCATAATAGAGAATAGGTAGGGCACATCTCCACTCTCCCAGCCTGCCGGTCACGGGACCAGACAGCACCGGTAAGCAGGTCCCAGCGCCATGGTTTCTGAATCCTCACGGCTGGAAACCATCGGTGGCACCTGAAAGAGAACTCTTGCTTTACTGTGTAAGCCTGTACGAAGTTCTGAGTGATATCTTGGTGGACATTCCTGGGTATCCATAGTTGGGTGAGGAATGACTGGGGATATTGGAGCGATCCTGTGCTCCGAGGATGTCATGTCCAAAGTAGTCTGGCTGTGGCTTGGGCACACACTGAGGACTTGTCCTGAGGTCCTGGTGCCTCCTCCGAACTGGGGGCCTCCCCGCCGAGCGCTCGCTCTGTTTTCCTTATCATCCGCATCCTGCCCCTCCCGAGCTTATGGCTCACAGAGAGCATGCTTACTGGTCCACATCTGGTCCCCTGCAGGCAGCCGGTGTGAGGGCAGGGCTGCCCCCTCTGCCTGTGTCAGATGGGCTTGCTGTGGTCACTGCTGGACTATTTCATGGGGATCACGAGGGGTCAGGTGACAAAGACAGGAGTTACTCACAGGCTGAGCTGTCTGTGGAGGGAAATATATAAGAACACCATGCAGAGAACTCGTTTTCACACCCAAAACATTTATAAACTTTTTTTTTTTTTTTTTTTTTTTAAGATGCCAAAAAATTGGGTCCCTGGGTAGCTAAGTCAGTTAAGCAACCCACTCTTAATTTTGGTTCAGGTGATGATCTCAGGGTCATGATATCGATCCCTGAATCCAAGTCCGGGCTCAGCAGGGAGTCTGCTTGAGAGTCTCTCTCCCTTTGCCCCATCCCCCCAAATAAATAAATAAATAAATCTTCTAAAATGCACCAATACATTAAGATAAGAGACCTAAAGCTGCTCATACAAACAGTGAAACCATTAATAACAAATGTGCACTCAGCACAGACTACGGTCCAGGCTCAGTGCTAAGCAGGACACGCACACTAACTCATTTACGCTTCTCCCTAGCCCGTGAGGGGAATCCCACTTTATGCCCAGTTTGTATATGGGGAAACTGAGGCACAGAACATTTACATAATTAGCCCCAGCTGGCATACCTAATAAGAGTGATTAGGGCAGGACGGTCTCAGAGCCCACATGTCAGTCCATCTCACCAGGCCAGTGCTGCAATACTGAAGGCTCAAGCCAGCGGTGGTACTTGTCCACCCTCTTACTGTGGTAGTGCAGCTGATCGCAGTGTCTCCTCACGGTTCCTTCGTCAACAATGGGCACTCCGTCCATGCACTGTGCGGTCTGGGACCTTTAGGACCACACTCCACACGCAGCTTTACTTCCAAATTTTGTCTGTCCTGTCTCAGGGACTCTCCCTCTGGAATATGGTTTCTCTGTCTCACCTGCCAGCCCCCAGCACCCACACACTCTTTTTTTCTCAGGGACCATCAATACCCAAACAGCCCCACCCCCCTTTCCTCCTTCCCCGTCCATTCATGGGCACGGCAAAGTCAGGGAGGAGGCCACGGGACAGTCACTGCGCAGCTGACCCCAAACGGCTGCATCGCCCACAAGGCCCACTCTGGGTAGAACCAGTGCGGAATACAAGAGCGTATCAACAGTATGTGACAACGTATGATAACCATGGTTCAGCTGAGAGTAGAAAGTCATCCCTGAGGAACAACCTGAACCTGCAGGTTCAGGGTCACCTTCTTGACTGCTTGTTAGTAATGAATCTGTGAAATGCTTCCAGAGGGTTGCTGTGTCCCAGGGCACCAGCCTGCAGTGAGAACATCACAGAAGCCCTCGGCCAAGAATGGGTGATGTGGAGCCTTTGGGATGAAATGGAAATTCTTGAGTTGCTACAATGTTTTGTTTTATTTTATTTTATTTTATCTTAATTCAATTAGCCAACTCATAGCATATTAGTTTCAGAGGTAGAGTTCAATAATCCATCAGTTGTGTTTCATACCCCGTGCTCATCACGTGCCCACCTTAATGCCCATCCCCCAAGCCATAAGGATTTCAAGTATTGTTGTCACTTCAACAATGAAGTGTTTGGATGGGTGTGTTGCGTGACCAAACAACCTTTGTAGTTTTCCAGGAGTTTATGCATGACAGCTTCTTCAAATAATTAATTTTTCCAGAAAATGGGCCTGGGTTTATCAAATGGAGTCATTAGAGTAACTAAACTGCCTGAATTAAATAACTACCAGAAGTTACTTATATTAGCATATTGAAAATAACTCCCATACAAAATGTGTGAAGGAGTCTTCTCTACTTCTCTGGATTTTGTTGGAAGCACCTCCACTGGGGCAGGTCACTGGGGATAAAAGCCACCCGCCATGACATGCTGCTCAGAACCTCTGGTTGAATGTGCTTTTCCCTGGAAACTCAGGGCACGTGAGACCTGTTCATCTCCTAGGCGTGTGGAGGCACGTCCTCCTTTATATGAAATCCACCGGAGGCAATCCCAGGTGAAAGGGGACCCCCCCATGCCCTCTCTTATGTCCAGGTATTCTGATCTCCTGAGACATTGGGAGTTAGTGCAGCAGGTGTGTAGTGAACCACCCCCTTTTTGGGTTGGACCACATTTCCCCAATGCTCAGCCCGAAACTGCCTCTGGCTCTGGACCTCCTTGCCCTGCACTTAGGTGGTATGCACACGAGCCCGTGTGTTACTATGGGGGGCACCTGCCGGTCCACTTCCGCTGTATGATCTTACCCACCGGGCAAGTAGGTCCGCTGCACCTCTCTGTACCCAGCATCCTGCTGTGGTGGGAAAGTAAGTTTTGAACTCTCTCTCCGGTGCAAAGAGAGGGAACTACAGAGACCCAAAGATAAGGCAAGGTAACATCCTCCCAAATGCCTGCAAAAATGCCATTTTTCTTTTCTGTTGCCATCAACAGATCATTTACCTACCACATACACCTAGAATATGAACTGGAAAGAAGTGATAAGAGATCCTGCAAATGAACAGCGACAGTAACACGCGGAGGGGAGCCAAGCACGGTTGTTGGCTACTAGTAAATAATTAACTCATCCAAGTGAGTTACCTCCTGCTCCAGTGACTTTCCTTTTGAAAATAATAATAATAATAATAATAATAATAATAATAATCCAAATCCAAGTCAACATGCAAGGAGGGCCCCCTGGGGACTTAGCCACCTATGGAGGTGGGTATGTGACAGTGACGTTGCTAATAGAACACATTTTCTCGCAGACAGGAAAGGGTGCGGCTATTATGCAGGACAGTAGAGGACGGGTCTTTGGAGAGAATTTGAGTCTTAGTTTCTTTAGAAAAGAAGAAGGGAGGGGGTAGGGGAGGCACGGAGGGCAAACTGTCCTTTAGTGGCCAACAGCACAGGAAAAACAAATGTTTTCAGCAAGTTCTTTACAACAAAGCGAGTTTGGTTTCAGCAGCATCTCGCTGAAAGAAAGAAGGGAAACGCAGCTCACGCAATGGCATTTCCCGCTCCCTGCCCCCGCCCGGCCCCGCACTTTCCGGGGAGCGTCTTGGCCCGACCCCAGTAAGATGCTTTCAGAGAGGCTGTGACAGCTGTTGACGGATGCTTTGTTTTGCCAGCCTGTCAGAGTAATCCAATAGCTTGCTAATTTAAGGCAAGGTCTTTATTTGAAAACATCAAATGTGTTTTATTGTACACATCTGTGTCAGGGACTACCCTGCCAACATATAAGCTTTTGCTCATTTCAATAAATCAGCCTTGTGAGCATCCAGGGGAAACTGTGCTGGACGGTCTGAGGCTCCCTGACATGCAGAGGCGTGGGCGAGTGCTCAGGGCGCTCCCCAGCATTCCTGGGAGGCGTTAATGGCTGTAAGCCTGTGAAGAATGTCTCCAGCTTATACAGAAAAGACAATCTATGGGGTTGATAAAAAGGTGTAACATTTCCTATTTGAGCTTCACTGATCAAGGGATAAAAAGGACTTCTGTTGCCACTTTGGAAAGATGCATTGTAGGTTTAACTAGTGCTTTTGAAGTAAGCTTTGAAGGCTTCCAGAGGCTTGGGGCGGGGGTGCCCTGTGTGGCTGGAGCCTGGGCTGCTCTTTACTGAGGAGATGACAGAAGCCCACACCTTGACACAACATGTTGATGTAAAATGCCAGAGAGAAGAGTAGTGTAGGGCTTTCTGGGGTCACCCCAGGCCAGCAAAGTTCCAGAGCTGTGGTACGTCTTGTCCCCTCTAAATCATACCCAGTGCAAGTCTCAACATTTTACAAAGAATCCATTGAGTCTAGGAGCACTTTTCTAGGGGCCCACAGTGTTCACTGTTGAGGAGACCTGGCAACAGGCGTCCAGTGGAAGGGCCAACCCAGGGCAGCCCCTGCTTCGGGATGACGGTGCCATCTTTCAGAACCTTCTTAGAAACATTGAGTCGTCTCAAAAGAGATCATGGTGTCACTACAGCACCACAGTGCTTTTTCTTAAGCAGGGACATCTGGAAGGGGTTAGAATGTAGGGGTTGGGTGGAGAAGGCAGAAGACAAGTTCTCCTCTCCCCTTCATCTGTGATAATGGATAGGACCAGCCCCTCTACGTTCCTGCCCCCCACACCCACACGCAGACTCCGTTCTGGTGGTTGTGGGTGCTTAATTTCATATTATCGGAGATTTGTTCCCTCATGGAATAATACAGGCACTTTGCTTTCCTAACGCTCAGAATGATCTGTCTTAAGCAGAGCACTTGGCTTTTGCTTATTTTTCTTAGTTTTAATTTTTCACAAGTTAAGCAAGACACGTTACCAGATTTGTAGTCTTTTTCGGTACCACAAATCACTACACAGCGTTTTGAGGAAGTAGGAAGCAGGGAACAAGGCTGGCTGCTAGAAGATCTACGGCCTGAGCCGCGGCCCCGTGTATGAGAGCAGATGTGGGTTCAGTACAATGGAGGCAGCGAGATGGTCACATGGACACCACATTGTGGGAAATTCACGAAACTGGAACAGGAAACAGACAAATTATGTACCACAATACGTCCAGCCATCTCCGTCTTTTAAAATGCACCATTAACTCAAAGGCCGTATAGGGTTTCCTCCAAGGGCACTATATCATCAGCAATATGTAAATGTTGTCTTTGTCAGTTTATTTTTCCAGGTGAAAACCCTTCCTGTCTGTGAAAGAAGGCTTTTGTGACCACAGCTCCCTAGTTTGCCATAAAGTCAGAGGGGATCCAGTTCCTGTTGGAAAA
This sequence comes from Mustela lutreola, assembly GCF_030435805.1. Taxonomy (NCBI): domain Eukaryota; kingdom Metazoa; phylum Chordata; class Mammalia; order Carnivora; family Mustelidae; genus Mustela; species Mustela lutreola. The sequence continues at coordinate 3,223,584 of NC_081294.1, read as the reverse complement.
TGTGCTGTCTTAACTTTAGATCTGAACTCGAGCCGTCAGAACGTGGGAGACACACAGACACGTGGGCTCTTACCAGACCCCAGTAAGGGACGGTCGGCGGCTTCATTCCCCACAGGAGCAGGTGGACGCTGGGAGAGTGCTCCCCTGTCTGTAATGCGAGACCATGCTGCTTCCTTGCAAGGGAGACACAGACTCCTGGCTTGGGGTAACGGGAGCAGTTTGTTTCTCTCTTTCAGAAATTATATTTAGGGTAAAAGCTTCCCATCAAATCAGTCACAATCCTTCCAGTGGATCCCTTTCTGTCAGACTTATTACTGGAGGACACAAAAATGCGGGAACCCTCTAGTAGCTTTTCAGAGACACCTCAGCCATTGTGCCCAGAGCAGGGCTTTGCTGGAGAAAGTGTGTTCTAAGAACTGGGGACAAAAGGGAGTCTAAGCCAGACAGCCTCTCTCCCGGGACGTGTTCTAAATGTAGTATTTTTAGGGATGTCAGCGTCTAGGAAGAAGGCCCAACTCTTCATGGGAGGGGGCACCTGGCCTCCCCTCCTCCCTCCGATGAGGGAACTGAAGGCTGGCTGAGAACAAAGCACAAGCGGACACCCTCCAACCTTCCCCATTTCCCACTCCTGAGTGGAATCTCCCAACTTTCTTAATGTTAATACCTTGCTAGAGGGAAAAACTTGACAGTAGCCCGCCACCCCCGGCCTGGGGCACAGCCACTGCCCTGACCTCGGTCAGCCCATGCTAGACAGGCTGTGTCCTGCTCCTGCAGAAAACCAACGTGGTGCCCCGTTGGTGGTGGTTGCCAGGAGCTTCGAGGGGCAGAGGTGGTGAGGTTTTAGAATATGAGTGAGGTCTGATCTGAGGACCAAGAAAGGATCTTTAGGACGTCTCTGGTGCAAAAAGGTAATTTATTCGAGCATGGGGACAGGACCCTTGGGCGGACGACTCCTGGCCCCCGGTTGTGAGGGGCTGCAGGTTATATAGATGCGCTTGGGGGAGGTAAGGAAAAGGGAGGTTTCAAAAAAGAACTTTCACATGCTAAAGAGGACCTACAAGATACCAAGATACCCGATACCCGATACCCGAGGCCTTGCCAGTGTCAAGGTTTTTCCCTCTAGTAAGCTATTAACATTAAGAGAGTTGGGAGCCGTGGGGTGAGGGCCAGAGCCCTGTGGGAGAGCAGAAAACTGAGAGGAGGTTTTCCCACGGGACCCCCTCTGCAGTCGTGATGGAGCGAAGGATACACTGTAACCACAGGCAGGGAGAGAAGGATACATTATAACCACAGGCAGCTTTTTATCTTAACAGAGTATCAGAGGGTGGACAATGGGTGAAAGAGGGCTTGAGCTTCCAGGAGCACTGTTTGGAATAGAAAGAGTCAAAGATGCCCTTGACGGGGCTGCCTGGGTAGCATTTCTTATACTGCTTTCTGCTAACTTAAAGCCAGACATAGGGCGCAGACCGTAGACTAGGCCTGAACCTGAACTGGAATCTAAATAATTTGCTCAGAGTCTCCCTGGTTGTAGATGACGCGCTGGGATGGAAGCCGCAGGTGTGCGCTCCTCGGCCACGCGGTCAGCAGATGCCCGGCCTGCGCCAGGACCTGTGCGCTCAGGGACTCGTGAGGGGCCCACAGCCCTCCGGGAGGGGGTGCTACACCCCGCAGCCCATTGTATTCTAGTTTAATTTTTTAAAAAATTTAAATCCAATTTACTTAGCATATAACATACCGTTCATTTCAGTGGTAGAGTTCCGTGACTCCTCAGTTGCATACAACACCCAGGGCTCGCACATGGCATGCTCCCCTTAGTGCCCCTCCCCCAGCCACACCCCCCACCGGCCCTCCAGAAACCCTCAGTTTGTTCCCTAGAGTTAAGATCGCTCATGGCTGGTCTCCCTCTTGGTTTATATCAAACACATGCTCCAGCTCAGCTGACACAGCGGTCCAGTGGGTCGGGATCCCGGCTCTCTGCAGTTAGCGGGACTTCCTCGTGCCTTCACTTCCTCATCCAGGAAATGCGAATTAGTAAAAATCCCCGCCACGGAGCTTGGTGCTTCCCTGGGAGGAGATCACTGAGACGCCAGCCGAGCCTGCTCAACATTCTGCAAGAGTGATCGCACCCACAAAACAGTGGTGGAAGGGATCCACACGGGCTTTGCTGTGTAGCAAACACCACTAGTCAACTGTGCTGGTGCACGTACTACTTTGCATTTTAAGAACTGTCATGCTGGGAGGCCTTGATGGCACGGCGGAAGACTCTGCCTTGGGCTCAGGTCATGATCTTGGAGACCTGGGATCGAGCCCCGCATCAGCCTCCCTGCTCAGCAAGGTAACTGCTGGCCGCCTCTCCAACTCTCCCTGCGGCTTAATGTCTTTCTCACTTACTTCTCTCAAGAAAATAAATAAAATCTTAAAAAGAAAAATCGCCATGCGAATTACATAGAAGATCACCTAATCATCCACATACATTTACTCACCACCTCTCGGGCTTTATGCCAGGAGGCGGGCAATAAGACACGTTTTCTATTACGAGCGATGTTCAGACTGTGCAAAAGTAGACAAGGCAGCACCGAGTGGGCTGAGGGGAAGATGGAGGCATAAAGCACAGAAGGAGACAACACACAGTGGCCGCTGAGCCCTGAGCCTGGAGTGGAGGTGGAAGTGCTCCTCCTCTGGGCGGAGGCTTCCGCACTGGGTCTCGCAGTAAGTATGCCCCATCCTGCAGGGTCCTTGCAAAGATGGCAAATTCTATATGCATGAAGAAAACTCCAGCCAATATACTCTTCCCCATCAGCTTTATGTTCTGACACGCCCTTGATCGAGCATCTTCAAATTCCAATCCTATATGTACTCCCTGTGTCTGCTGGTACAAGCTTCTGAGCTTTTGAAGATCCCTGGGGGTTTAATCTCTTTCTTCCTGTATTGGTTTCCTGTGGCTGCTGTAACAAATTTCCACAAATTGGGCAGCTTAAAGCAAAGAGATCATTCTGTCACAGTTCCGGTGGTTAGAACTCTGAGATCAAGATATCAGCAGGGACATGCTCCCTGTGAGACTCTGAGTAGATCTTCCCTTGCCTTTTTCAGCTTCCGAAGGTGGAGGTCTCTCTGTGCTGGCCACCCTCAGCTTGTGGCTGCTGTCTCCAGTCTGGCTCTGAACGCATGTGGCTTTCTCCCTGAGGTCAGTAATCACACTTGGTGATGTCTCTTCTTATCAGGACACTGGTCACATTGGGTTAGGGATTATCTTAATGGCTTCACTTTAACTTTCTGTACCTGCAAAGACTCTATTTCCAAATAAGGTCAAGTCCACAAGCGTGGGGGTTAGGATCCCAACATATTTCTCTTTGAGACACAGTTGAACCCATGGTACCTCCTTTAAACATCCCTGGGTGAATTATGTTGCAGCTTAACCTAGCCACCGACATAGACCATGGAAAGTGCAGAGGCAGATCCTGATGGAGCACCCCTTACTTTTCAGGGGAGAAGCTTCTTCACTGTCCTCCAGCATAGGGAGGTGTCCTGCCTCATATTTGGGAAAGTTAGAACAATTCTATAGATTCTGAAGTCTCTGATGCATCTTAGGACTCAGACTGTTTGGGAGTAGCTTCTGAGTTGCATCCAGCCCATTGTCAGTATCGTGGATGGAGAATTTGTGCCTCCCCACTCATAGGTTGAAGTCCAAGTCCCCAGGGCGATGGTATTTGGAGACAGGCCTTTTCAAGGTAAAGAGGATTGGGGAGGTCATGAGGATGGAACCGCCATGAGGAGATTAGGCTCCTTAGGAGACGAGGGAGAGACCACAGCTAGCTCTGTCTTAATACACACTCATGCAGAGGAAAGCCCGTGTGATGCTACAGCAAGAAGGCGGCTGTCTGTGTCCCAGCGAGAGAGTCCTCGCCAGGAGCCATAGGCCAGCGCCTAGTTCTGGATGTCCGGCCTCCAGATCCAAGAGAAATAAATATGAGTTCTTTCAGTCACCCAGGCTGTAGTGTTTTGCTATGGCAGCTAAGAGACTCGGTGCCCCAGATTTTGTCAACTAGGGCAGAGCAACTATCAGATGTCTAAACTTCTCTGACTTTTCTTTAGCATTTTCTCTCCATCTCCTCCAGGGAATGGCAGGTTCTTCCTGTGTGACCTGAGTCTGTCTGGCCTTCACGTGGCTGCGGCTTTCCTCCCAGCAGACGCTCAGGGACATTCAGCCCTGGGGCCCCAGTCCCATGTGCTGGTATCTGGTGTCTCCACCACACCTCACAAGCACCTAGGACGCATGAAAAAGTTGATGTCCTGCACAGGGACAGCCTTCAGCTCACTTCCGTGCCTGTGTAACAATAAATCCCACCTGCAGTGAAGGTGGGTATCCTTGGCGTAGGAGTTAGAGCACACTTTAGTAACGATCCTGTCTTCTACAGTTTGCACTCTTGGTTGATTTCATATGAAATTAAACACTCAGTACCCTTCTATACTAGTCATTCATCAAGGATGAGTGACTGCATGAGTAATTTAAACTCAGGGCTTAATTTCTAAGCATTACTGAAAATGTCGTTTTCGGTATTAAATATGCTTTACTGTTAAACGAGTCCCTGATACCCAAGGAGTCGGCTTCTTTTCCCAACCCCTCAAATTCAATCTGTGGATTATCTCTTCATTCAACTACTGAAGAACTTGTCTCACCAGCTTCGAGATTCCAAGAAAGAATCAGCTCTTCATGTCTGAGACTCTTAGCTGAGAAAATGACTCCAGTGGATGTCTGCCATCTGGTAAAAGATGCAGATCTGGAGATCTTCACAAGGGTTTTCTGTGATTTTAAGGGAGGGTGGCTTCTTACCTTCTGAAAAGGGTGATTACCTTCAAAGGAGAAATAAATACTCACCCAACAATAAATACCACTCATGCTTCCCTCCCTCAGGGAGGTTTGCTTGGACACTTAGAGGTGCCAAGACGTTTGCAGACAGGGCGACAGGGGAATTCCCAGAGTAAGCAAGGAAGCAGCTAGAAGGGGTGTTATCACTGCACCCGCTACACCTGCTGCAAGCTGCGACTGCACCCCACCCCGCAAGGTTTCTGAAGGATATCAGTTCTCTCCGACGATTTCTGGCAAACGTTCTCCTTCTCGGTGCAAATCCAAAGTCTCTTTAGCAGACGGGAAAGGGACAGGATAAAATAATTGGTGAAACTCATCTCTGTAATTTTGAGTAGTGAGTCCATGACTTCTAGATTGAATGTGTGTCTATTTATATAAGGGCACACACACACACACACACACACACACACACACACACACACACACCCTTGTAGTATGGTAAACGTATCAGGTGAAGAAGGAGGGGCGTTGAGAAGGGGGATGACCAAGAGTGGTGGTCTTATGACCCGCTCTAGAGGCGCAGGACAGTGAATCGGGTGACGGAGTTCCCCACTCAGCTGGGCGTCTTCTTCTGATCACAACGTTGTTCACTGCTGTTATCAGCTGTCCCAACATCACCCTTAAAGTTTGAGTGTAAGAAGATGGAGAGAGCAGGAGGGCCTCTCTTGCAGGGGGATTTTCTCTGGGGTTGTGCATTGCTGTAAGAGAAATGAACTCACAGTACGGACCTGAATCACACAGGACCACAAGCACATCACACCTCCCGGACTTTGTTCGGTATCTATTACTCCCATTCTCGTGAGCCAGAAGAAAAAAGAGAACGCAAAGTGGTTATGTGTTCACCCCAAATCCCAAGGCTTGTGTCTGTTGGAGGAAGGATCCATGTAGGAACCAGGGAGAGGTCACCGAATGCTTTCTGTATGCATGGGCACAGCCTAGGGAGGTCGAGGTTCAGGGATCCAGAAGCACTACATTGAGTCCAAAGGGTGGGGTCCCAAACAGCCATGTCTCTGAGATGCGGTCTGCTAGCCTGTTGGTCATACGGCCACCCTCCCTGTCTCCTGGCCAAAGCAGGAGGACCTTTCCGTGTAAGGACAGCCTGTTGATGTGTGCAGCCCAGCCCCTGACTCGGGCACGGCAGATGAAGTCTCGATGAGCCAGGCTGCCGTCGGCAGGAGCTGGGGACTGGCACGGACTCCCTTCTTGCTTGAAGAAAGCCCACTTCCTTCCCGGCTTTTGTTTGAGGTGGGAGATTCTGGGGCCCATTAGGCATTTTATTCTCTATCACTAACTCTCCGGAACAGCTGTCAGCAGAGTGTGTTCCCCCCACCCAACCTTGAAGCTCTGATGTGGTGTGCAGAGTGGAACTGATTCTGGGGAGCCGGTACCCCGGTGGCTGAGTGCCTGCAACCATGGCGGGTCAACCCGATTCCTTCCAGCCGTGCTCCTGAGGGAGCCTTCAGTAAAGGAAAGGGATGATTTTTGAAGTTGCTTTCTTTTTCTCTACCTGGTAACTGCCAAGAACTTCCAAACAGAGCCCCTGTTGTCTTTCTCTGCTGAGGGAGTGGAAGCTCAGGCTGGCTCCTTTTCTCTGGGCTCAGTGTGAGTGCAGGGCTCGTCCAGCCCCTTCTAATTGCAGGACAAGTCCTCCTGCCCTCCCTGTGGGAGACCCTCCCCTGCCCAACTAAACCCGCTTGCCTTGGCTCTTCATTTCTGCCCCAGTGGCTCCCTCTTGGGTTGAAAACCCTCGCTTTCTCTTTGCTCACAGTAAGCCCTCCTGATAACAGAGGAGGGTACGATCAAGTGTTAGGTTCCAAGGAGAGACAGACTGTTCCTGTAACCAGAGAAACATTCCAGACTGTGGGGAGACGAGCAGATTTCATGGAAGCATTGCATTATTTTGTGTGTGTTTGAGGGAGACCCCGCGTTATTTGAGGTCAAAGACTTGACCACACTGATGAGCAGGGAGAGGTGTTCCCCAAGCCCATGCGCGCGCTTGCACGCAAACCGAATGAGCATTAGCGGAAATAGAAGAACAAAATAGCTAGCAGGCTTTATGTTTAAATAAACGCCCCACTCGGGATACCTTTTAAAACTTGTATTTATTTTTTTTATAAGAAAATCGTTTAATATCTTAATGATATTGTCACATTATTCATGTCTTTCATTTAACCTCTTATTCTCGGAGTTTGATAACATTTTGATTGTTGCTTGATTGATGGATTTGATTGTTGATCGATCCTTGAGGATCTGCTTTCGGAACTATTCATTTTAAATGCATCTTAAAAGTAGATTACACAATCATTTTTTAAACACGTTTCCCCCCTTTTCGGCTGTCTTTTTCTTCTTTTTTTTTCAACCTTCTCAAAGTGGCCAATTGAGCCTCCCAATAGAAATCAAATGCATCTCTGAACATCTAAATTTACTTTACACCGACTCTGCAGAAGGAAGGTCTCCATAACCCTTATAGAAGCAATATTCCTCTGCCCTTTTTTTTTTTTATTCCTTAAAAGTGCTTATCAAGATGAATGAGAACAGTGGTGTGTAATTTCAAAGATGAAATTGCTTTTCTCTCCAGCTTTCCCTCAGCGTTTCAAGGTCACCGGTAAAAGGCAAGTAAGCCTATAGTGCACACCTTCTCCTGGGTCTGTGTCGGGACATGTTACCCTCTCTGTGAAGGAGCATGCCTTTAGATGCTCTGTATTATTTTTCTTTCCAAAGAGGGTGTGAAATTTCGACTCCCTCACACATTGTTGGGTAAGCGGGAGTGTCAAGAGGAGCAAACAACACCCCGTCCTCCGTCTGCCGCACTGTTGTGACGGCGCCTTCACTCAGATCTCTTCTGAAACCCGGGGAAGCCTGCACGCGTCCCAGAGCCCAGTCTTCTCAACAGAGTGATGTCGTACAGGTGCGTGATGCTGAGTGAGACACAGTCACACCAGAACTCTGCCTTGTTTGATTTAATATTTAACAAAATATCAAAACACTGTGCTCTTCTTTCTTCTCTTCAATCGCCTGAAGCTCACCCCCACTTAAAGCTTTCATCTGAGGGTTTACAGTCGACACCCCGCCGACGCCCAGATCTTCTCAAACATCCGGGAAGGCTAACGGCTCAGGAACTGCCAAGATGTCCTTTTCCTTCATAGAAAGATACACCTCGGTGATCACCTGGCCTGGGGAGACCTGTCACTGAAACCTTGATTTTTCTTACCATCTCCTCACAGGTAAGCTAGTCTTATGACATTATAAACTATCTAACATAGTTTAAAATGTGTTGTCTGTTGAACAGCAGTTTTATACAAATCAGGAGAATTATAGCTCAGAGTGTCCGTATTTTGCCTACGTCTACAAAACCCCTATTCCCATGTGAAAGTAACGAAACTTACGGAAGATTAAAGGAAAATCATCAACGAGGAGCGGGTCGAAATGCAAGCACTCAGATACTTGAAGCCAAAACAAGAAAGAGCCTTTCAGGACGTAACGGGGAACGGCATGCTGGCGGAGGCCACCTCCTTTGACCAGACTGAGGGGGGGCAGCCTAGCGTATGGACTCCCCTAACACTCGGCGTCCTGGGACCCTGGAGGCGGCATTGATCTCACAAAGTTGTGTCAAGAGTGAAATGAATGATGAGGGTAACTGCCCACCAACGGCCTGTTGGTAGTAACTGTTTTATTAGCAATAGTCAATACTATGATGAAAGCACTTAGGAGAAGTACCTAAGTGGTTCTTTGATAATAGAACAAACATCTTGAAGGGAAAGAAAAGCCCTAGTACACTTAAACATCTACCTTGGGTCTGGTTTTTCATCAACTCCTTTGGATTGGTTTCACTTTTTGATTTTGGTCCCCACCCCCCCCCCCCCCAACCCCCAAACTTTTGATAAATTTGGGAACATCACGGAAAAGGTCACAAAGCACAAAAGCCATGAAGGACAAGCACGAAAGCACAACCTGGGATATGGGAAGTGTGTGGCTCTCTATCAACGTCCAGCGGTCACCTGGGAGGTTCCAGCAGATGCTTTTCCTGCTCTGTGCCCCTAAATCTGGAAAATTGCCACCGGGAAGGCCATTATGATTTCCAGAATCTTGCCTGTGGCTAATTTTTTGGAGCAAGGTAATCAAGACCTGTGTTTTAGTAATAATCTTTTTAATTTAATTTAATTTAATTTAATTTTTTAAAAGAATTATTTATTTATTTATTTATTTATTTATTTATTTATTTATTTATTTATCTATTTATTTGTCAGACAGAGATCGCAAGTAGGCAGCGAGGCAGGCAGAGAAAGAGGGGATAGTAGGCTCCCTGCTGATCAGAAAGCCCGATGTGGGGCTCGATCCCAGGATACTGGGCTCATGACCTGAGCTGAAGGCCGAGGCTTTAACCCACTGAGCCACCCAGGTTCCCCAGTAATAATCTTTTTAAAGAAAGTTCATGGCACTTTAAATGACAACATTCTTTGACCTATAATAATAGCTACCACTTAAGGAAGCTTATGAGACTTTGAACTCCTTGAGCTGTCAGCAGTGTCCTTACAGTAAGCCGGATGACAATGATAGTAACAAGAATAACACTGAGAGTGACTTCATTGTGACGACTCCGACTACTACTGTTTTACTGATAAGAAAAACTGAAGAACAGAGAGGTTAAGTAACTTGCTCCAAACAATTTTGGGTGTGTGAGGTAGGTTGTACACACTTACTCCTGCCTCGTGTCCGGCACACTAGAACCCAGAAGGCTTTCAAGGACCCTAGGATCTCTGCACTGAAGTCTGGGACCCCCAAAGCATCCATTCCATGAGGTTAACTCTTATTTTAAAAATACTATGATGTTATTTAAATGAACTTGAGTATAATCAAAAACAAATTTACAATCTAGAAATGTTATAGTAAAAAGAAATCCAGTTTAAAGCAGGAGTCTAACTTGAGGGTACTTGCAAAGTATGTAAGATGCTCCGCTGCTTTTCCCAGGGTCATGATACCCCTTGTGAGTGCCGTAGCCTGTGTGTTAAGGACAGGCTTCCTCCGGGACCGCAGGCGTGCAACTCCTATTTCAGGTTTCCAGGGATCTCAGGTTCCCTTCTGTCCCTGCTAGGTGGCTTGTAGCACCTTTCCATCTTGTTCACTAAAGAAGATTTAGTACAGTGAGCTGGTGAGTGTGTGAGCCCGTGTGGCTGAGATCAGGATCCATGCAGAACCCCTCTCAGAAGACTTTCTTCCCAGGACTCTCGCACACTCACCTCGATTCCTGAATGGGATTCTACGATTAGGACAGGTGGACCCAAGGCATTGCTTATGACATGCCTTACGGTCAGTTTGGGGGACTGGAAGATTCCTCCCCGGTGGAGAAGTATATTCTTTCTGACCTCAAAACTTGTATGTCAAGACTTTCATGTGGCTGTACTCTGCCTCCTAGAGTTCATGACATTTTTTTTTTTCTCCCAGATTTGAAAACTTACCTTCAAAAAATCAGAAGAAGGGAATTTCAATCAGAATGGAGTTCTGCTCCCCTTGAAAAGGCTGGAATCAGACAGTGCAGGGAGGTCATGTTGGTCCCACCTACAGACCCTCAGGAGCATGGGGTCCACACACATCTGATCATAACTCACTTATTGTGACAAAGTCAAGGGACTGAACGGAAAATTTTACTCTCTATCATGTTTATTTTGTGTCTTCTAAATGAAACCATGTTGTTCCTAGTGGCGACATCCCTGTTTCCCTGCAGTGTCTGCTCTAAGGTCTGTCACGTGTCACACTTACCAGTTCATAGACTCCGACCCCCACTAACAGGCTGCACCATGCATGTTTCTTCCTAACAAATTCCTTTCTTTAATAGTGTAGCATGTGCATCTTTCAATGGTTAAAAACCAACCAACAAACCATACTTCGGCTCCTTTTCCTGGCTGTATACAGTTGCATTTTAAGGACAATTTTGTTAGCAAATCACTGTAGACACATAGTCATTTTGATTATCGTTCTTCCTTTTTTTTTTTTTTTTTTAAACTTTCTTCTTTTAGTCTTCTTATTTTAACCAAAGTTGTGATGAAATTTCTTGTGCATATTTTGTTAGAGTACATTCCCATAAGGTCACTTCCTCAGTGCTAGGTTGTCCACAGTTGAGGTCTCTGAAACTGGATTCCAGAAACTCATATAGACATGTTCCCTGTAGGGAATGCACCTGTGCTCTTTTCTGGCAGAAGACGCGTTATCCTCAGGTATCGTTAGCAGGGCCCAGCACATATTGGCATTCAATAAATTCCTTTGGATGAATAAACTTATCCTTAACATTACTTTACTCTTGTGGTTTTTGCCATTTTAAACTTTCTCTTACTTGAGATGTAAAACATATTTCTTTGTTTTAATTTGCATTTGTTTGATTACCTCTGGGGCTAAGTGTATTTCCATGAACGCCTGGTCTGTTGGTGTGTTTTCTCGTTCTCCTGTGAATTACTTCCTGGTGTCCTTTCTCATTTTCTTCTGCTGTTGTTGACACATTGGTTTCTTCTCATTGACGTCAAAGAGAGTAATTCAAAAACGAGTCAGCAAGTCTTCGTTGGTGGTGCCCCAAATCTCTTTTTCTGTTTCCTGCTTATCTCAACTTCAGCTGAGTCGTTTTCGCCATTCATAGGTATTGTACTTTTTATTTTTTCAGAGGAGGAGGTAATTCTGGGTCTTTACTCAATTATCCACCTGTATTCTAAGAGAATATTTTTGAAATTATTCCAGCAAATATTGATTGAGCTATAATGTGTGCCTAACTCATAATTTTTGTCCATGTTCTTTTTAGAACATAGAACATGACATTTCAGAATAAAATATACAAGATCTGTGTGTCTTCACCTGGGATTCATTTCCCATGAAGGGATGAAGAGCTTCCTAAATTTCTTTCTTTGCTAAATACTTGTCAGTTGGACGCACAGCATTCACTGAAGGTTCGACTTTTCCCCAGAGTTGAAAGGCCGTCTCTGTCAGACACCAGATCTGCATATGAGACCGGATCTATTTTAGACTCCCCGTTCTCTTTCTCTAATCTCACCATCAATGCCTACACCCATACTAACCCTTCACATTTTAATTATTTATCTGAAAAATGCATCTTTTACCTGGGAAGTTGGGTGGTGTGCTTGCGGCTCCTTTCGTAATTCTCAGCCGTAATTGTACGTATTCATTATCAGGATTCACTTTGGAATTATTTCTACTGCGTTCCTAAAATTCCAGTGGCATTCTCTTAGGATGCCATAACACGTGTGACTCAGATTGAGAAGACTTGGTATCTTCCTGAAACGTAACCTGTGTGTCCAAGAAGCAAGCATGTTGGTAAATATACACATCATATGTTTAGGTATGTAACATAACTTTAAATTCTATTTTATTAAAATATAGCATAATAAACATGATATATAAATGTATTTTCCACCAATAGAAAAATAAGGTCATTTAACTCTCAGCCCAGGCAGGAGCCTCTCTGCCTTTCCTGGAACATTAAGTTGTAAAATCAAACAAAGGACTCAGACTCCCTTCCTTTCTCTTAAGAACATGCCAGTTTAATCCATCATTTACAAATTAATGGAGTGAATTGTTACATTTTCTGATCTTGAGAGTTTGGAACCCTGAAAAACCTCTTGGGAAGCCTGAAGTTTAATCCACAGATTGCCTGCTGGTCACAGTGATGTTTCTTTTCATTTGGTGGAATATAGTCTTTCTTGCTTCCAGGGCTGCTCTTGTTCACCGACGTCCCTCCCTTTATCCTTTTGTCTCTTAGCATCATCATTGTGGAGCTTTGACGGTATCATGCCTCCGTCTTTACATTTAATATAAAAGATGCCTAATATATTTAGCTGGGACTCATGTACAGCCTTACCAATTTGATTCTCCTGTGGACCAGCAGCCTTAAGTGCCACTGTCTGCCTCTTACACAGGAAGACTTGAGGCAGGTAAATAACCCAGGTCCCACCCCACAGGATCCTCGACAGAGCCTGGGAGCACACCCATGTGGTAGAACCCAGGAGCCCCCATGTAACTTCTCACCGCATAGTCTATAGTATTTTCTTTTCTGCCAACTGATGGGAAAGCACACAAGCTTGGGCATCATGCATGGGAGATGGGCTGTCCTCGGATCACTGCTTAGAACACAGCTGTTGCCAGGCAGGATCACCTTCTTGGACTTGAATTGAAAAAGAAACATATTGCTTTTATTGTGTTTGGCCCGGTATACATTTTGAGCTTACTAAATCATCTAGTGTTAGTAATTCACTTAACAAGTCCTGCTAATATGGTTGATATATACATCCTTGTCTCGGGTTCAGATAAATCTCAAATAATTGAGTAACTATCGAGAGGATAAAATGGGGCAGAGCCAGGAATGGGGCTGATTCTCAATGTGCAGAATATGAAATCCCTTCCTTTGTCTCAAGGGGCAGGTTTGGTTCTAGGGCAGAAACTGGAAAAAAAGGAAAAGAAACAGAACACATGACTCAGGAGAAACACAAGTGTTAGTAACGTCAATGACAGTGTCCTTTCTGCCATTCAGACTGAAGCATTTATCCACATGGCGGAGCCAATTAGGAATCCACCTGCAATGAAAATACCAATCTAGATGTCCATGCCCATGTAGATGATATGTAGATGTATGTGTAGATGATATGCAGATGTACATGTAGATGATATGGACATGTAGATGATGTGTAGGTATACGCATAGATGATATGTAGATGCACATGCAGATGATATGGACATGAAGATGATGTGTAGGTGGACATGTAGATGATATGTAGATGCACATGCAGATGATATGGACATGTAGATGATGTGTAGGTGGGCATGTAGATGATGTGTAGATGCACATGTAGATGATATGTACTTGTGGGTGGCATGTAGATGCAGATGTATTCATGGTATGTAGATGCACGTACACATGTAGATAATGTGTGTGTGCATGTAGAGGATATGTAGATGCAAATGTAGCCATGTGTGTAGATGATACACACAGGTAGATGTACATATAGATCAAGGCATATGTACACATGATATTGATATGGACAGACATTGGTGACATAGGTATGATTGCAACAGAGGCCTAGACTTAGGTGAAGATTAGAAATGTTTTCATCTCCCACCCACGTGTCCACCTCCACTAGTGTGTGGATGGTTCTACCGTCTTCTACTCCAAGACCTCTTCTGGCTTCTTCACTCAGCTGGCTTCTCAGCCGCCTTTGATAGGGTCAGCCATTCTATTCTTCTTCAAGTGTCTTCTTCTCTTTCTCTCTGTGAATTTTTCTCTGTCACCCAGGTTAGGTCGACCCATGTAGCTGCTCCCCAAATGCTCCTGCGAAGACCAGTGTCCCTCAGACCCTGCCCTGTGTGGCTCCTGTTTTCTAATCCCCACTCTGAGTGTGTCCACCCACCTCTGTGGGTTCAACTTCCTGCCTTTGATGTTTCATCACCAACGTCTGTCACTACCCTCGGCTGTCCCCATATGGCCACACCCTGCACTGTCCTCATGGATGACAGCCTGACCTGCTAACCGACGCATCCCATGTCCAAAACCAAAGCTATCCTCTTTTCTGAATTTCACCACCGGGGCTTCCTTGCCTTTCCTGACACGGGCAGCTGTCCAAGCCAGAGATGCAGGATCTGTTCCCCTCTTCTCTCCCTTTCCTGCTGATTCCTTACACTCCGCACGCATCTCCATCACAGTCCTGTAGTTGGCTGGTAATGGTGGCCATGGTCTTTTCTCAATCATTACATTGCACACTGAAGCTAATATAATGCTGAATGTCAGTTGTATCTCAATAAAATAAAAGTGTGAGTCAAGGATTTCAGGTTGTTTTTTAAAGATTTATTTATTTATTTGAGAGAGACAGAGAGAGAGTGCCTGTGAATGAGGGTGGGGGGCAGAGGGAGAAGGAGGGAGAGAATCTCAAGCAGACTGCTTTCTGAGCAGGGAGATGGGGTGGGACTTGATCCCACCACCCTGAGATCAGAACCTGAGCTGAAATCAAGAGTCAGATGCTCAACATGCAGAGCCACCCAGACGCCCCGAGGATTGCAGATTTAAACTTCTAGAACTTGAGAAATATGGCATTCAATATTTGTTTCTGAGCATTCTCCTAGGGGTCAAGCTTCATCCAACTAAGAGATGACTGGAAAATTTTGGCAAAAGAAGCGATAATGAGAATTGAATGAGTTTAATCATAAATCTAAGATTAAAACAAATATGGTAATAAGCACCGAAGAACATTATCTACCTAGGTAGAAATACAAACCCAAATGGGAGTGAAGGAGAAATGTGAGCCCAGCTTCATGATTACTGCGCAGGCTGCAGGTAGGAGGGACAGACGTCAGCGACACAAGCCAACTGTGTTTCTGCAGATGCAGGTGGCGAGGGAAGCAGGGACCGGGAGCCGAGCCGAGAGCCTCCGTTACTGCAGACAGATGACGTCATCTTCCCACAGCGGGGGCTTCCCCGAGGCTCCGCAAGATCTGACCCTTGGGGTATCTTCTAAATATTTCAGAAAAACGGGCCTCTGGCTGGCTCAGTCAATGGAGTGTGCAACTCTTGATTTCAGGATTTTAAGTTTGAGCCCCAAGCTGGGTGTGGAGATCACTTAAAATAAAATCTTTGAAAAATATTATTTAAAGAAAACACTAGAAAGGAAAAAAGGGTGTCCATCAACACAGGAATATATTTTTTGACATTTTGCAAATGTATGAACATTTAAGAATATTTTTTGTTTATTGATAAGCCATGAAAATGCACATGATAAGGGAAAGCAGAAGTATATAGCTCAGTAAGATTATGAAAAAGAACAATGTAAAACACCACATTTATGAATTTTTAATTCTCATTCAGGCTTTAAGAGTTGGCACTTCTGTTATAGATTTACAATATAATATATTGTTAATCCTTAAATTTAGAATTCTAAAATCCTAATGATTGTTTTGACTGACTGCCATTCTATTAAGATTTTTTAAAATTAAATAATATCCTCGGATAAGATCAATGATCTACTTCAGTCTCAATATTCATATAGAAATACCCAGAACACTTTTCTCACTAGACACACATACACACACATGCACATAGACCCCTATATACACACATCTAAGTTCTCGATCTAAATGTGTTTTGTGTTTGCACAGTCACAGAAACACATGAACTAAAATTGTTTTGTTATTATATAACAAAATATAAAATATGTAACACATTGGAGAAAATTTAAAAATTATAGAAAAATTTAATGAAAAAAAAAAATTCCCCTGCAATACTATCATCTAGAGGAAACCCCTGTACCTACTTTGGGATTTTTTATGCAATCCTTTTATTTTGAATATCTTATTATGATTGAAGTTTGCAATTTGAATCCTGATCTTTCACTTAATACTATAATAAACATTTCCCAGTATCTTATGTGTAAATCTAATTTTGATGATTATATACTATTTCATAGCACAAATACCTGGTTATTTTGATTCACAAATTCTGTATCATTTTAAATGTGCACCAACGCTCATAAGAGTTATTGTTGCTATTGTATTTCAGTTCCTTGGGATCAATTTATGAAGCAGAAGCATGAGGTCAAAGTTCTTAAGTATTTTGAGGTTTTTTGTTCAGATGTCCAATGACTTCCCTACATAATTGTAACCATTTATATAAGTAGGTGCCAGAGGACACTTAAGCCACGCCTTCAATGGAAAATATTTTGTATGTTTTAAAATATTATTTTGACAAAATAGAACACAGGTTAACTATCTCTGATGCCCTGTGTCCTGGTTATTGCTTAGTTTTTGTTTTGTTGGGCTTTGTTTAATCAATCTTAATAAATGATAGATATTTTGGAAAGGATTTATAATATAGAACATGAGCTTCTGATGACCTGGGATGAGGCAGTGGGCTCCGGGGCCGCTCCTCTCCCTCCTCTTTCCTAATATAAAAGAAAAACTTATATTTTTTTTTAAAAGATTTTGCTTCCTTATTTGACAGAGAGAGAGAGGCCACAAGCAGGCAGAGAGGCAGGCAGAGAGAATGGGGAAGCAGGCGTCCCGCTGAGCAGAGAGCCCGCTGCGCTGCGGGTCTCGACCCCAGGACCCTGAGACCATGACCTGAGCCGAAGACAGAGGCTTAACTCACTGAGCCACCCAGCTGCCCCCAAACACTTATTTTTATTCAGACAAGTTTTGGAATATGCAAACAGATATGGTTCCATATTGATGATAAAACCTGCTCAGGGCCAGCTACCAACCAATTTTTTAGACTTTCTATTTTCAGAGATATCTACATTCAAGGTTAAGCATTCAAGAGATTATTTCTAATTCTCTCTCTCTCTCTCTTGTTAAGGTTAGAATGTAGAGCATCTTCAGAACTAAAGTATCATAATATTACCCTGCCACCTAGGGGTATTGCCATGGAAATTTATATATGCACAGTAAAGAGAGGTATGGTATGTTGGCCAAGATATAAAAATTCTGTTACTACTATAAAAAATTGAGTCACTAAATTCTGTCACTAATAAAATAGCATCCATCTTATGATTTTATGCGTTATCTCCTCCAAAATAATCTGTTGTGAAAACCATATAAAAATAGCACAATGGAAATGAATGAGATCCCCCCTCCTTCGGCCATCGTCTTCCAGGACTGTGGAAATGTGAAAGTTGACACAATAAAGATGTCCCGTTGGTACATCGTGGGCCGGTAACCAGCATCCGTGTTTTCCCAAGCCCTCCAAACTCTTTATTTTATCACTCCCCATTTGTAACCGTGCCGTGTGCCTGGGAGACAAATCTCTATCTGGGACACGGCCAGTTGTCCACTGCTGTGGAGGTGGCCCGTGGAGCTGTACCAGAGCATAAACATACGGTCTCACCGACCCAATCGTCTGTAGGACGGAAGTCAGTGGAAATCCATCATCCAAACTTGGCTTCCTATGGCTGTCCTTTGACGATGCCTAACAACCTTTTCTAATCCCCTGAAAATAAGCTTTTCCTGATGACATTGACTGAAGTGAGGAATCTAAATATTCAAGCTTAATAGCTCTATCTGCTACTCAGCGCAGAGGGGCTTCTACCCGGAGGGACCGAAGAGGCGACGCGCGCCTGGGGACATAGCGAGCGCGCGCGCCCCGGCCCGAGAGCGCGGTTCTCGCCCAGCACAGCTCGCCGCTGTTTAACACGAACGGAGCCGTGACGGGAGCTGCATTTTGAAGATTCAGGCTCTCCCAGGTGCAGCACGTCTCCCTGCCCGGCGCGCCGAGGCCCTGAAAGGAAGGGCTGCAGAGGGCCACCTGCTGCCCTCTGTCGCGCGGGGCGTCTCCGCTCGGCGCGCGCTGAAGGGCCCAGGACGTGCGCGAGCACAGCCCATCTCCCGAAGGCAGGCGACCAGCCCAGCCCTCGGCATCCTGAGGGAGCGAGCGAGCGGAAGGGAGTCTGCGTGCGGTGTGTGAGCCTCGCCGTTTCCTCGTGAAGCACACTGTCCCCAGGAATGGAGCTTGTCCCTCGCCTCAGAACCACGTAATTAACCCCACAGTCATATCAGCCCAGAGGGTTCCTTCCCTCCCTAACATTAGGAAACACCCCCCCATACCTGGTTTCTTGTATTTCCCCTTTTCAAGGCGCGGAGAGGGAACTGAAAGATGCAGGTGGCCGGGTTCTGCTTAGCTTGGAGCTTTTCTTCATCATGACAGGCCTTTGTTCCTGCACAGAGAGAGCTCCAATTACACCCTCTGCAAGTCAGGGCTCCATGTCGGGGCCATGCAAATGCCAGGCGCCTTTTCTTGCCTCATTATGACCTGTCTCTTCCCAGGCACATCACTTTCTCCAAGGGTGGGGGCTCCTCCTTTGGAGTTAAAAGCACACTTCCTTCATCTCCATCTTCAGCACACCAGTTTCGTTCCAAGCTCATTCCTGTTCAGAGGGCTGAGAAAAATGCTATTTTGGATCGTTTGCCAGATGTGCCAGTGTTTGAATTCAGGAATCAGTGACAACAGGATCCGATCGCCCCTGTATCTCCTCCTGCCGGCTGCAGTTCCAAGCTCCTGTCCTGGGACTGTGGCTAGGAATGCAGCCCCCCCCCCCATGACCACCACAGGGCCACCTTGAGCCAGCCTAATGGCGCCATTTAAAATGCAATCTGTGTGCTCCAGGATTCCCAGACCCATTTGGAAGAGGCTTAGAGTAGCGGAACCCTGACCCACTTGCGTTTGTGTAGGAGTCTGATTTGTGCTTTTTAATTAGGAGGTTATTCAAATAACCTTTAAATGCAAGTGTATAGCATAGCTAGATGAGGTCTTAGAATGGTAATGGTTGGGCTAGCTAGGAAGAACTATTGGAGGGAGCTCCATAACGTTTGGCGTAATAGAAGGATCTTCACAGGCTCATTTCAGTTTCGTAGTTTCTACTGTTATTGTTGGCGGAGACTTTATTCCAAACTATTACGCTTGCAAGTTTAAAAATTAAGGCAATTCCTAATGGAACAACATGAATAGGAATTGTTTGGGTTTTATTTAAATTCCTTAGTGCAGTTTTAAAATTCAACACCAAAAGTACTGACATAGATTTGAAAATTTTTATTTCATGCAGGAGTATCTTCATCTGGTAAATAAAACATTCTTAGTAAGAAATGATCATAAATTTTACAGAGATAAAATATTCAGATTATATAAATTGAATGGGAGTTATTAACTCTGCTATAATTTGGTATTTGCTGGTACAGGGGAAAAAAAAGTTTCCTCTTCTCAGCATCCATTTAGAAATCAGATAATTTAGTACATATTTCATAAACTGTATTTAAATTACTTATGAAAATCAGGTAGCTACCTCTGTTTTGAATATACATGAAGACTATCAGGTTTTTGAGTAAATAACATTATGCTACAAGTTGTCGAATTATGCCATCTCACATATAACATGTATTATTTAATATACTCAACTCCTTTTATAATACATTGTATTCAAATGACTGATGTTAATTAGGGTGCTCTTGACTTGGCAGACTTTATTTTTTTGACTTGTATTTTAACAAATTATTCCTTTTCATCAGGAATCATATCTCTAAAATATTCTTAAATGATAAAATCAAATAATCTTCATATTACTCTTATTGGTAATTTCCATAGGTCCTTAAATAAATTACCATTGTTGAATTTAAGCATTTTCATTAAGAGAACTCTCTCCCTGACTTGACCTATCCTAATTAATCTTCCAGCTTTGATGTGAGATACTAAGATCACCTCATACACTACAAGTAAAATGTACAGGAGAAGAGTTAGGTCCCTAAATTCTTCAAATAACTGTTAAAGATTGTTTCTCATTGATACTACTAGATTGCCTTTATAGTTGTTCTAGTGTTACATTTAATTGATAACGTTGTATATTTTACATAAGTTGATTACCCAAACCAAAGATTTTTAGATACATAGATGCATAATGATAATGTTTCCAATGGTATGATTTTGAACATTTGTCTGTTTCATACAGTCACAAGCAACTGGGTATTATTTATGAATGACAGGGAAGTGTTCACTGCTTTCCTGTTTGCAAATGTAAGATTTTGGGGACGTTGTTGGCAAATTCACGGGTAAGGAATGTCTTGCAGATCAGGCTCTGTTGGAGACGCTCGTATCCCCACCTCGTGCTGATGCAGCCCTGAGAGCTCTGAGTGACGAGCCCGTCTGGACACACCTCTGTATTGTGCCCACGTCGTAAACTTACTCTGAGCATTTTTCAGAACAAATGTTTTTATTGGTCTGTTTTCATTCAGCACAGATAAATCAGGTTTTCTTCAAAACAAAAAACTATTTTAAAAACAATTAGAGTCATTCGAGCATTTTTTAAAGAAGTAACATGAGGATATCAGAAATCAATTACTTTGTCACTTTTGTTAAAACCTAGACTAGCTGCCCTTTGAAAATTTTGACTGCCTCACTGAATCTCTGGATGAGAAAAAAAGTTTCCCCCAAATGTTAAATATTACAATATGATCCCTTTTTGGATCATTTTGATCTTAACATGGTGTGAGGGTTTGTTTGTTTGTTTGTTTGTTTTTTTGTTTTGTTTTGTTTTTTCCCTCTCCCGGAAGGCGTATTAATGAATTAAGTGGGAGTCGGTGAAAGGAAAGAGCATACCTGCCAGTCAGTTCTGTGGCTGTAAGAAGTGAACAATTCTGCTCATTGCCAGTTCAAAAGAAAGAAGAGGAAGGGGACAGCTGGAGCAACAAGAAATAGCTACTGAACTAGGTAGACTGGCGTTAACTTACTTAATTCTCACGACAAACCTCTGCAGCAGGAGGAAGCTGAAACAGAGAGGTTGAGCAACTTGCCCAAGGTCGCACCGTGACCGTGATCAGTCTGTGGAGCCCAGGGTGGAAATTCAGACATTAGAGCTGGTGTAGCCAAATCTTAACCACTGACACCTGGGGTTTTTCCTGACTCTAAGAGCAGCTGTGGGAAGGCCACCTCCCCGGCATTACCCTGAGTGATCTCATACGTAGGTAGGGGATTATAATACCAGGCTATTGCGGGAACTAATTAAATGAGGCAATTATTTTTTGTCAAATTCCTTGGCCAGTTTGCAGGAAGGGGAGGAACTCTGCGTGTGTGTACATGTGTGTATGTGTTGCTCCTGTGTCTCTGATCCTAGAACTGTATCTTCCATCCCGTAGAAGTACCATAAATGTAGGGAGAAGAAATAAATGTATGCATAATGTATGCATGTAAGCGGATGTTAAGTGTTTTTAAAAGTGTTCTTGGAAATTAATTTTAATCCTTTTTCACTCTATCTCATATATCATGACTTTTCCTGCTGTTACTTGTAAACTGATTGTAGCTTCCTCCTCTATCAAAGCACAAGATTATTTAGTTCTGGGATCGTGACTTGCCAGGTTTTATACACACACATAGTGGGCATGAAATGAATATTGGCTGAATCAATCGAGTTTACTTTTACTCCAGGACACTGTAATGCTTTGTCAGTTTGAAGGTGTGCAGTGACGGGAAGACGAGGTTTGCAGGCTTGATATCGACAAGATTTCTGGCCTAGGTGTTATGATCAGTTCTCTTCATGCCCAAACTGCATTTTTTCCAAGTGCCGTTTCTACAGGGGAGGAACAGGCAAACCCAGCTGGATGTCCCTGGCTGGCACTGGCCAGGTGCCCACAGGCAGAGAAAGAGAGGGTAGCTGTTGCAGAAGGGTGTGGTTGAACTCTCAGGGGCGCACCACGTGGGGTGGGCCACATTTCAGAAGGAAGGGATAAACAAAACAAAACAAAAGGAAGAGATAAACAAAAACAATACAGAAAAGAGGAGAGAACAAAAAAGAAGAAAGAAGGGATAACCTGTGAAGGGCCATTTGTGACTTCAGGGATGAACAGGAAATCCTAAGACTATGTAGAGGACAAAACTGGACAATCATCCCTGAGGAGTGTCACTCGGGATCACTGACTAACCGGCTCCGCAACGGGAGCGCAGGGAACAGGTGTAAAATGTCTTCCTTTCTCTCTGCAGTCTTCTTGGGTGCATTAGTGCACAGATTAAAATCTCCCATGTTTGCTTTCACCGTGTCAGTGCTTAAGGACATAAACACAAGGAAATAGCATCTTGTCCTGGGATGTCAAAGGCTGCTCTTAACTAGATAAAGCCGGTTTCAGACCATATTAGTCCGGTCTTGTCTCTTGGCGAGCCTCGTCCTCCAGCGTGAGAACACCTGACCTCCTCTCCTCTCTCTCTGATTTCCAAGCCAAGCAGGTTTGTGTGTAAGCCCTCTGGCAGGAAGCTGCGGTGGAGAGGCCTCTCCACTGAGAGTTACAACAAGACAGGCTCTTAAATTGATCTGCTGGCATGGGTGCATGGGAGCACGCACCTGTGTGTGTGGGTGGGGGGGGGGTGCCGTGGGGGGGGTGCGAAGCCCTACAGGGTGTGCCCGTGCTGTGAGGTTGCGAGACCCTGGTATTTATCACCGCGCTAGACCCACACTGCGTCCATGGGCCTCGTTACCAAAATGATGTTGACGAACTAAGAAGCACCACGGAGAGAAGCAGAAGTGATAAAGCAGCTGAGAAGACTGATTTATGAGGAAGAATGAAAAGAACCACAGATAATAGTGAGTCGTATTTTGTCTTTCTCATGGAGCACTTTCGGGGAATTCTAAACAGGAATATGTTGGCAGATGAGCTCAGAGGAAACCTATCCGGAAAACAATAAAAGTGCGAAGACTGGGAAGAAACTGGAAAGAGGCAAATTAAGCAAAGCATCGTTTGTTTGGCTAAAAGAGGGAGACTTTGTTGGGTTCCCTGATTGAGAAAGTAAGACACGCTGAAAGAATTTATGTTAAAACCAGCGAACGCTGTATGTGGACGTTGCAAAAGCCAACTCAAAAATAAATGCACGGTTTATGTAAATGCTGGCACATGTTGGAGTGTGAATTACCTGAGGGGTTAAATCTTCACACACTAACTCTGATAGAGGAGCTCGCAACAGACCGGCCAGGAGGGGAGGGAGACGCCACAGCCCGGGAGGGACCGTCAGCAGCGTTTCCTTTCCCATACACTTGGCTCCATACTTTATTCTAGAGGATAACTATTTGACAGTCTGACCCCTGGGAATAAAGTCAATATCAATCAGGCTTGAGATCTGCTGGCATCAGAGAACAAAGAAAAACCCTATTTACCTATGGAAGTGAAATGCCATGCGAGCATAAGTGTTTATATTAAACGAAAAGTTTATGATGCTTTGCAACAATTTATTATGATTTTCCTCCAAACAGCTGTGCCTTCACCATCTTCCCAGAGCCCTTCCTAGGAGCTGAGTTGGGTGCACATCTTTTTTCCCCCCGGGGACAAGTACTCACTGCTTCTAATGGTGACTCAGGCAATGACCAGTTTCCTAACAGCAAATGAGAAGGTGTTTGTGTACTGATCCTGCACCAACACAGAGCAATCGATTGCCAGCTAAATGCCTCAAATGTGGTTATCATTGCATTAGATTTCATGTGTTTTATAGTTCAACTGCATGATTAGCAGCGTGCGAAAGCATGAGTTGGGGGTCGTCACCTTTGTTTAAGACAGGAGAATACAGAGCATGTTAGAGGCTGTGCTGTGAGTCTGAGACTAAAGACAGGCCTGATTTTCAGAAATTCATGATATTTTGACTCCTAATAAAATCAAAACCTACTACCTGGTGCAAAATACCAGAGCGTGATGAAAAAGACTTAGGAAAGTGTGTTTTGTTCTCATGGTTAACAAATACTGTCAATACACTTCAATCAGGTTTTTGTTTTTGTTTTCCAGGTAATAATTACATGTTTGATTTAGGAGAAATACAATGAAAATGAGGTTCTTTCTATTAGTATCAAGCGTCCTCTTTGTATGATAAACACATATTTCGTTAAGTAACTTATTCCAGAGCACTCATTTTCCCCAGGAACCAAAATAAGATTTCACACTTTGAAGTGTTTTCCGGAAGCCAGTTTCCCAGGAATTCCTTGGAGTCTTTTTCCCCCCGGAAGCGCAGCTGAGCTGGCTGGGGGCAGCCTCGGGGGTGTTGAGACACGCTCAGCCCCGATGTCCTTAGAAGTGGATGCTTTCCTTGGGTCCTGCTGTTTTTCTCTCTCTTCTTTCCCCCTATTCAATATTACAAAAGTGATTACAAACACCTGCCCCACTCCTCCATTGACTGACGATTCTCAGGTGGCGAGCCGCCCATGGCTCTGCCCATTCCCGAATGTTCTCCCCTCACGGCTGCTCACGGGCTCCTGCTTCTCCCTGTCCACACACTTGGTGTTTTCCTCCCTGGCCTACAGCCCTGACATTAAGTCCTTAAGTCAACGTTAGTAAATTTGCAACATTACTCAAGCACTTGTCTTCCATTCACGAAGTGCGAAGGGCACAACTTTATTTCTTCTTGACCAGAGAACGATAAGGAAATATTTGAAATCTTTTCCAAATAGGATTCTAAATAATAATAATAATGATTAAAATAAAAAGTAAAGGAAGTGCCTCTTCCATCAGAGGGCTCTGACTTGGCTGGCGGCAGACCTGCACGTCAGGGAGCGATCCGGCAACCAGGCGGGGACCGAGCCTGGGGAGTGACCGGGTGGCCGGAGGGAGAAGGTGCGCTTGCTGTCCCCGAGAGGGAGAAGAGCGCGGGAGGCCGGCAGAGGGGGAGGCTGACTTCTGGGCTTTGGGGATTTCACGCTCATCCGTGGGGCACATTCTGACCGACAGCACACCTGGGCGGTGGCTCCGTGCGGACAGCCGTGTTTCTTCATCGCCACAGGACCAGGGAGACTCTCCCAGGAGGCCGGCCACCTTGCCGAGAAAAGGAATGGCAGCGCCCGGGGTTTTGTTTCCAGCACCTTGCGGAACTCTTCGAGGCAGAGCGCGAGCTGTGGTTAGTGCAGAAGCGCCCACCGCGCGGCATGTCCTTGGGCCAGAGGGGCCCACACTCCACTGACTTTGGGAAGGACGAAGGGATCTAAGGGAGGCAGGCCACCTGGGCTCCTCCTCCACGGCCGGTTCTCACCTGAGCCGGTGCGCCCGCGGGGAGCAGGGCTCACCTCCTCCAGGGCCCGCCCGCCAGCCCGGGGAGCTCGGAGTCTGGGAGAAGGGCAGGGAGAGGGGCGGGCGGGCAGCCACCCAACAACCCGCCCTCCCAGCCCCGGCTCCAGGCGGAAGGTGCTCCGTGCGGCAGGCACCCGCCCAGCCGAGCAGCAGCAGGTGGCAGCATTGTCAAAGGCCTGGCGGCCAGGCGGGCGGGCAGGGACACTTGGCGTCCTGCAGGAAGTTTTACGTGGGGGGAGGACTTCGACCTTTCAAGAATTTATTGTCGCCTCCTGACTGCTCCGGTGCTTGCCTGTGACCGCGTCTGGTAATTAGTCACCGGGCACTTGGAGTTGACTGATCTGAACTATTCCTTCCAGTCGCTGTTTTTCTAGCCTGACACCAACCTGAATTCCTTCACCCGGAATCTGCCAGACCGTGGTCTTGGAGAGACAACACCGACCTCTCTCGTGCTAAAGAAAACTGAAGCAGAAACAAATGGCATCAGGAGTGGGAACCAAACCTTACAGGAATGTTGAAGATGGGGTAACCCGGGTCGTTGGAAAGGTTTTCTCCTGCCTTCCTTCCCGTGGGGGTGGAGATGACAGGCAGTTGGCCGATCTTTCTCGGAGTCTGGGCCCTGCTGGAAAGGACAGCTGAGTCGCATGTCACACGGTTGGGGGAAGCACAGGCGTGACCCAGCATGTTCCAGCCAAGCAGTTTCCCAGGGAAGAGGAAAACATCATTTTCCTCTCCCCGGACGACCCCAGCAGCCATGACCGTGGGATAGGAGTGGCAAACAGGCGGCAGCAGAATGCACATGCACACACTCAATTCACACTCACCTGTTGGTCACAAGGACCTTGGACCCTCGAGGCGGCAGGGGCCATGCGGACTTTCCCTTCTGGAGCTCAATTAGCCTTTGATTTTGCACTGCGCTCCTGACAAAAAATGCTATTTTTAGTTCCTTCATTGTTTCTGTTCCCTGCACTAACGCTCACACAGTACCATCTCCAGGCCCCATGACTCCTTACTCTGCCTGGACAACGCAGCCACGTGCACACTCCCTCCCCCGCCCCCCACACCTGCACACACGTACACACATGCACGCACACACACGTGCATCTCCTTGCCCTCTCTGTCCCGTCCTGGTAGATTAGTAGTGATTGCTTCTATGTGCTTAATAAAACTCCTGCCATTAGAAGTACCTCGCACTGCCAGGTGGAGGGCAGGAAACTGACACCGCGCAGTTGTAGATGCGCATTCTGTTTAAAGCGACGGCAGAGTGGAGCACCAGGACTCATTAAATCAGGCAGAGTTTCTCATTAAACGTGTCGATTGACAGTCAGAACTAACTGTCATTTGTGGCTTCCTTAAAGTCCCCCTACCCAGTGAGGTACACACACACACACACACACACACAGTTTTTGCACAGCTGATATTGTATTTAGAATAAAATAGTGAAATCGTGACTCTTTGGTGGTTGGTAGATGCCTGCTTTGTATGAAAGCAACAGCGATTTTTCCTCCTCTGTCACCCTTCAGGAGGAGGAAGGACAAACCCAGTTAGGAGGCTAGTCACCAGCATTTCCAGTTTATGTCAAAATAACAGATAAAGTGAACCCATGCTCCCTAGAATATATTTAAATATTAACCATAAACTCAAGAAACAGCTTGGGCTTTCCATTTTCTCAGCATTTAATTCATGCATTATTTCACTTTAACTACAGCCAATAAATCCTTTATGGGAAATTCCTCCTAATATGACCACGGAGGAAGGGTCAAAAATTAACATCTCTTCATGCTTGGAAAAGTGACTTGATGAAGGAAAGGCACACACTCATTACAAAAATATAATTTTTCCTCAAAGATCTGAGGCCCCTAGGTGACACTGTTTTGCATCTTAACATAAAATATGTAATGCAGAACCTTCTGGTCTGAACAGATAGCGCCAGAGTACTCTGCCCTGGGCAGTTTGCAAAGATGCAAGATAGTCATGCCGTGAGGTACGTATAGAAAATGTTCCTTCCGTAAATGTGGGGTCCTGATCATCAATGAGCAGATATTCTGGAGGGTACTGCCAGTACGAAATGTCATCTAGGGGCAAAGATGTTTCCCTGATATAAAAAGAGAGAGAGGGAGAGAGAAGGAACCATGTATAGGCGTCTATATACATGCGCTTACAGATTCAAAGCCCTGTGAGAATGATGGGGAAAGCTCTGAGAAAGAGTCTTCCAAAAATAAATGCAATTTTCTAGAGAAGAACTGGAAGGGTGGAGTCATTACTTGGAGATCTTTTACTGAGAATTGTCTTCCAGGAACGTATGCTCTCTTTTTGTTCCCTTCCAATTTATCCACTTCCTTAAGTGTACCTCTATTTAAAAAAAAAAAAAAAAAGAAAGAAAGAAAGAAAGAAAGAAAGAAAGAAAGAAAGAAAGAAAAGAACCGTAAAAAAAAAAAAGAAAAAGAAAAAAGAAAAAAAAAAGTTAGGAGAAGGGCACTCCTGCTTGTGAAAAGCTTCTTCCTTTGTACACCTATGTTCTAGAAGGAGCATTTCAATTTACAATAATGTGATTTTTAGCTCACAGCCTCATTTCTTCATTCTGTCAGGAGCTCAGATTTCTCTCTTAAGGCAGATTCTCTAAGGCCCCCTGAGCTACTGCGAATTTGAAAGCACTTTCTCGGGAAAGCTTTTTCTCAGTCTTTCACAGTGAGAATTTATTTCAGAGGGTGGCTTTGTGCCCTTTGTGTATAAATAGAGACAGACGGGGATAGAGATAGATAGAGATGGGGCAGATCCAGATGCAGGTACAGAAATGCGGGGCTTCTGCTCTCCGTGTCACCTTCTGATGTGCACGCCTGCCTCTTGTCTTGCTCATCCCCGAGGGCGAGAAGTAGTCTTGTGCTTTTTGTGCATCGTTGACTACCCTTGTCAAGTGCTTTAAAAAATAAATTACCAGAAATTTTTGAAAAACATCTTCACCTTTGTCCTTGGAACGGGAAGTATTACTTGAACATTCTTTCTGAGTATAGCACACATTACAGTAACATGTGCGGTCTTAAATCAGCAGTATCTTCATGATCTTGACATTCATAATTCTGCAAGTCAAGCCAAGATCGAAGACAATACCCCCCTTTAATTACATAAAGGGGTTTTTGAATTCATACGGCTTGAAAGAGCCCAGAATATCTGAAAGTGTGTTCGAAAAGTGAACTTGGCAAAGATAAAATGATTATTTCCAAGGATAGGACTAGATTCCGAAAAATTCTTAAGCTTTATTTAAAAGAAAATGGGAAAAAAAGCGATCCACAGAATTTCTCATAGTTTTGAGCCATAATGGATTTTCATTGGAACATAATTCACACGCAAAAGCTAAGATACAAATTACTTATTTTTTCAGAGCAACATTAAGCACTGCAATTTTTTTAAATTCTTAAAAAATATTATTTGACACAGAGAGAGAGACAGTGAGAGGGGGAGCATGAGCAAGGGAAGTGTGAGAGGGAGAAACAATCTTCCTGTTCGAAATCTGGATGCGGAGCCATCCCAGGACCCCAGGATCATGCCCTGAGCCAAAGGCAGACACTTAACTGATTGAGCCACTCAGGCACCCCCGCAATATTTTTAATTTGGCAAAAATGTATGAAATTAACAAATATGGCATTTTAAATTAGTGGGAAAAAATAGAATGTTCATAAAACAGCATTTGAGAAAACTGAGTTACTAAATTAAAATATACTAATTCAACCTCAAAAAGCATAAAATACTTGAAATATGCAGAATGTATTCTTTGACTACAATGAAATAAACTAGAAATCAGTATCAGGCATTGGGACAATCACCCTTCCCACTTCCAAATCTGGAAGATAAATATCACACTTCTGAATAAGCTGTGATCCAAAGAAGCAAGCACATGGAGATTTAGAATTTATTTTATTTTATTTTATCTTACTTTGTTTATTTTATTTTATTGTGAAATTTCTTTATTAGTTCTAACATATTTTTGTAAACACTGTAGAACTTTTTTAACTTTATTTTATTTTTTCATGTTCCAAGATTCATTGTTTATGAACCACACCCAGTGCTCTATGCAATCCGTGCCCTCCTTAATACCCACCAGCAGGAATATATTTTAAGTGAGTTACAATATAAAAACATGTTATATAAAAATTTGTGGAATATGGGGGTGCCTCAGTGGCTCAGTATGTTCAGCATCTGACTCTTGATCTCAGCTCAGGTCTTGATCTCAGGGTCATGAGTTATGGCCCCACATCAGGCTCCACACTGGAACCTACATAAAGAAAAAAAAAAAAAAAGAAAGAAAGAAAAGAAAAAGAAAAAAGAAATTGTGGGATATAGATAAAGAAGTTCTTTGAGGGAAATTTATAGCACTAAGGCTTAAATTAAAACAAGAAATGTAAGGGGTGCCTGGGTGGCTCAGTGGGTTAAGCCGCTGCCTTCGGCTCAAGTCATGATCACAGGGTCCTGGGATCGAGCCCTGCATCAGACTCTCTGCTCAGCAAGGAACCTGCTTCCTCCTCTCTCTGCCTGCCTCTCTGCCTACTTGTGATCTCTTGTCTGTCAAATAAATAAATAAAATATTTAAAAAAATGTTACAAATCAATTGTTAAAACTTCCAAATTAAGAAATTAGAGAAGAGGAAAAATTAAACCTAAATGGATCTTGAAAAAGGAAAATAAAAAGATTAACAACAGAAATCAATGGAATTAAAAACAGAAGGAAAAAAAAAAAAAAGGAAAGCCTAGCAAAATCAGTGGAACCAAAGCAGGTACATTTTAAAAGATCAATGTAATTGATAAGACTTTCGCCAGGCTGATTAGAAATGAAAGAGAGAGGAAACAACTTATTGATATTAGAAATAAAAGAATTCTGGAGTTCTGCAGATGTTGAAGGGATATTATTGTGATATTACTAAAGATAACCCAAAACATGTCATAGATTAAATAGATTTGTTGCATGATACAAACTTTGAAGCTCATTCAGAAGAAATAAATATCTGAATACTATAATACCTACTAAGGAAATTAAATTTTTAGATAAAATTATTCCCACAAAATAACAAAACAAAACAAAGACCCTGGACCCAGTTGTTTACTGGTGGTTGTACCACATCTTTGTAGAAGTAATGTAGTTCACCCTTGAACAACATGGGTTTAAAATGTGTGGGTCCACTTACATGCAGGTTTTATTGTAAATGTACTTTTTCTTCTTTATGACTTTCTGAATGACTTTTTCTTTTCTCCAGCTTACTTTACTGTAATGCTACATATAACAGGCAAAATGTCTATTATTCAACTCTTTATATTATCAGTGAGACTTCTCACCAACAGTAGAGAATTTATAGATAAGTTTTCAGGGAGTCAAAAATTATATGTGGATTTTCAACTCTTCAGGAGGTGGGACCCCCAAACCTTTGTGTCATTCAAGACTCTAACACCAACTATAACACCAGTTCTATAACCTCTTCCATACAAGAGGGAAAAACTCCCCAATTTACTTATTAGTCTAATCTTATACTGATATCACAATCAAAGATACATCAGAAAAAGAAAATACAGATTAAAAAGTCTAATGAATATAGTCACATAAGTATTTAACAAAATATAACCAAATCAAATCCTGGATAATAGATCATGATTAAATAGAGTTTACACCAGTGATGCAAGGCTGGTTCAAATTTCATAAACTGATCAATGCCATCTATTATATAAATACGTTTTAGAAGAAAAACCATGTCATCATCTTTATAAATGCAGAAAAAGCATTAATGAATTTCAATAGCCACTCCTGATAAAAACTTCCTTAAATTGAGAAGTTTATCCTACTTGGGTCCTACTTAATGGTGAAAGGCTTGCCCCTAAGACAAATGAATAAGTAAGGATGTTTCCTATCACCATTCCTATTCAATACCTTATTAATATCCCAATTACCAAAAACAGAGTGGCTTAAAACAACCTATATCTATTACTTTACATACCTGTGAGTCAGAAATCTGACACAGACCCATGACGTGAAAGTCAAGGTGTCAGTGGAGCTTCTTTCCTTCCCGGAAGCCATAGGAGAGGATCCAGGTCCTAATTACTGGAAGTGTTGGCATTTTCTTGTGATGTAAGACTGAAATCTAGGTCTACACTCTTAATCACATTTGCAAAGTCGTTTTTTTCTACTTAATGCAACAGACTCACAAATTCTGGAGTTTAGGGTGTGGATATCTTTTTGTTTTCTTTTTGGTGAGGGATGGGTATTATTCTGCCTTCCACAATATCATAGTGGAAGAACTCTCTAGCACAATATGAGAAGAAAAGGAAAAAGTGACATTACAAGAGCTGGAAGGAAAGAACTAAAATGATCTTTATTCATAGATTATATAAATGCCTATGTGAAAAATGCCAAAGCACTTAGAAAACACTACTGGGTATGACGTTTTAGCACAGCAATGTTGCTCTACAGAAAGTCAACATGCAAAGAGCAATGGTACTTTTATATAACAGAAATGAAAAACTGGAAACTGAAAATGTAAAAAATTTAAAAATTTATGGTAAGACCAAACAGATCTTGAAATCCTTAGGGATAGATCTACTGAAAATTTGTTTGAAATTGTACAACAAAAATTATAAACTTGGAAGAAAGAAATCAAAGAGGGACTTAAAAAAAAAAGATAGCCTTTATAAATTGAAAGTCCTAATTCATCTTCTCCTAATGGATTTATAGATTCAAAGCAATCCTACTCCACATCTCTGCAGGTAATTTGTTGAGATCAACAGCTGGTTTAAAGTTCATGTGGAAATACAATATATCCACCATAGGAAACTCTGAAAGTATAAAATACAACAATGAAACAGAAGAAAAATTTCTTTAAAACAAAAGAGACTTTCCAGATCTAATCTTATTATTTATTTATTTATTTATTTATTTATTTATTTATTTATTTAGATTTTACTTATTTGTCAGAGAGAGAGAGAGAGAGAGAGAGCAGAAGCATGGGCGGGACAGGCAAAGGGGAAAGCATGTTCCCACATCAGGGGCCTGATATGGGACCCGATCCCAGAACCCTGGGTTCATGATCTGAGCTCAAGGAAGCTGCTTAACCAACTGAGCCCCCCAGATGTCCCAAAAGGTGTTATCTTTATCACTGCTTATAAGAGGGGACAGAGTAATTGAATGATGGAGATATTGTGTGATGTTATAATTATGGAGATAACCACTAAAACAAACAAAAATAGTAAACTTCCTATATATCAGAAATTCTATTCATATAGAAAAAGTACAAAGAAGTTAAACACAAATTAAAGACTTAAAATTCTATAAACATAGAAAAATACACAAAATAATATGGCAAAACCAAAATCAAACCTATTTCTTATTTCAATAAATGTCAAGGAACACACTTTCAAATTCAGTTAATTTACAAAGTAAGGCCCAAATTCATGCTGTCTAGTGAAATATTCTTAAAACAATGTGACTTAAGAACCTTAAAATAAGGTAGCAAAGTCATGCAAGAAAGAAGGGGCAAAAGTAAGATACATGATCTTAATGTCATACAAAAGAAGGGGTTTACGTGAGACCTTTGAACAAGACATGAAAAATGAAGAAACTATAGCACAAAGATTAGCTGCTGACGAGCGGAGTGCAGCGGCCATGAGAAGGCACGCCAGCGGCGGGAGGGCGGCTGGAGCGATAGGGCAGGAAGTACAAGTGTAAGACGGAAGAGGAGAAGCACCCGTGCGGGCATTTTCAACTATGAGTATGTAGAAATCTAACACCACACTTACCAAAGGAGACCTGCCTTTTATATCAAATACTGCATCCTACAAATGGAGAGAGCGTCTTCTTGATACGTGATCGTGGAATGTTCACTAAACTTGCACAGACACTGGGGCACAAAGAAAAGAGCAGAACTTGTGATTCTTCATGTGTCTCGCTTTTAGACAAAGGTAGAAACATTTTGTCAATTAGGAAGTGGGCATATGTTCTTGATCTATTAATTTTTCTAAAATTGTGAACGGTTGTTGAATGTTTCCAGATGCCTGTCATCATCTACAGAGATGAGCATATTTTTTCCTTAGATCTTTTAAAATTATGGATGGAATCAATAGTTTTTCTAAAATTCAACCATCCCTTTATCTGGAATCAGGTTCATCTAATTATTAAGCGATTATGTTTATAAATTGCTCTTTGATTACATTTGCTCACTTTTCACTCAGGATTTTGCACTAGTATTTATTGAGATTGCTGATAACATTTTTTTGTGTGTATGAAATCATTCATTTAACTATCATTACACTTGTGATCATCAACCTCACTTAAAAATGTGTGGGAAGCATTAGCCAACGCAACCAGATAAAAGGAAAACGAACAGAGATGGAATAATTGGGGAAAAAATGAGAAAACCCTCACTATATGATGATGCATAATGTGAAAAAAACTATGGCAGAGTCAGCTGAAATATTGTTGGAAACAATATCAGAATTTAGAAATTGTGCACTGCAGAAAATTAAGTAATAATCCCCATAAATAACATCTATGGAGGAGAAAAGTCCTCTTTAAAAAAAAGAAACACAAAACATAAAGAGGAAAAAAGTTAACAGGAAAGTGGTGTTATCTCCCTGGAGCAAACTTTGTAACATTATGGAAGAACGGGAAAAGAACTGAACCTAGGAAAAGATACACCAAGTTCTTGAACAAGAATAGTCAAAATCAAGGGTATATAAAATGCTAACAATTTCATTTACAAATTTCACATAAAGCCAATACAAAAATGTCAACAGATATTTGGGAGTAATAAGACCAGATGATTCCAAAGCTCATGTGGAAAGATAAGATTCAGAAATAGCAGGAGAGAACACGTGGTGAAGGCTAGCACTACCAGATCTTAAAACACATGATAAAATCTCCATTATGAAAATAGTGTGTTGCTGCCACATAAAAAGACAGACAAAGAAAATAAACTGAAATGCACTGGGACTTTGGAATATTATTTTTGTGGCAATTAAAATATGGGGGATAAAGATTGATAAAGATGGACTTTTCCATAAGTGGTCCTGGGACAACTAATTTGACTTAAGAAAATATTAGTGTTGGACGTGTTCTATACACCATACCCCAGAATGCATTCCTGTGGTTTGGAGATTTAATTATGAAGTGTAAACTATTAAAGGACCAGAGAAATGGCCAGATTCCTCAATAATCTTAGAGAAAGGAAGACTCAAATAAAAATCAAAAAGCCATAAGAAAGATTCTTGACTATAAAAGTCAAAATTTTATGTATAAACCAAAAAAAAAAAAAAAAAAGAAAGAAAGAAAGAAAGAAAGAAAAACTAAAAACGCAAAGTCTGAGGGAAATATAAAACTAGAAAGACTTTCCTGCATTTCATATCACAAGTCAAACACTACTGTCCCAAATGCAGAGCTCTGCAAGCTGATGAAAAAAATGTCAACAACCCCACAGAAAAATTAAAAAAAAATACATAACCATAGATTTCAATGGAGAGAAAATAAAAACAGAAGGAAAGATATTTAACTTCACCCATATTAAGGGAAATCCACATTAAAATGATACCAAGTTCTGTCCACCGCATCAGAAACATCTGAAGCTTTGAGCTTACTCTTTCTTGTTGAAGTAATGAGGAAGAAAGTGTTCTTATCCATGGTGATTAGGAGTGTGAATTATACCTCCTTTCTAGAGGATGTTTTGGCATTTTCCGTCTGAAATCCAAATGCCTTAATGTTTTGACCCAGCAGCAGCAGCTTTGGGAATTCATGCTTGCATAACCGGCAAACCATGTGTGTGTAGTTATTTATCATGGCACTACTTCTAAAAACAAAATTGAACAGACTTATTAAATCACTAAATACATGAGTCAGTATGTACATATAAAAGGACACTCCATAACAAAATGAAGCAAAAGAACACAAAAAATTGAAATACGTTACAGATCAAAAGACTTAATTTTGTTTAAATGTCCATATTATCCAAATTAATCTACAAATTCAGAACAATCTCTGTTAAAATCCCAACGGCATCGTTTCAGTAGGGCTCCACAGTCAGCATGGCGTCTGCTCGAGATTCTCTCTCTCCCTCTAGTGGGGAAATAATAGTTTCTTTAATAAATAATGCTGGAAAAACTGCATAGCCACTGGCAAAGAGTGAAGCTGCACCCTCACCCAACTTTGTACACAGAAATTAACCAAAAATAGTTGAGAGATATTTTTGGGGGGAGTGGTAGAGGGGGAGAAAGAGAGAGAGAATCTTCAGCAGGTTCCATGTCCATCAGCTGCTTAACTGACTAAGCCACCCTGGCACCCCATAGATGAAAGATTTAAAAAGGAGACCCCAAAATACAAAAAATCCTACAAGAAAACAGGGGAAGTCTTTGTGACACTGGACTTGGCAATGATTTCTTAGACATGACACCAAAAACAGGCCACAAATGCAAAACTGGACAGGAGGAACTACAAACTTTAAAAACTTCTGCACATTAAAGGAAATAAAAAAAAAAGAAAGAAAGGAATCAACAGAATGGAAAGCCATTTACAGAAAGGCAGACAAATCTGCAAATGATGTTTGACAAGGAATTAGCGTCCAGAATAGATACAAAATCAAACACACAAAACTCCTACAACCCAACAACACAAAAAACAACCTGATTAAAAAAAAAAAAAATTAGCAAAGAACTTTGATATTTCTCCGAATACAAACAAATGACCAAGACGCCTATAAAAAGACGGCCAACTTGCCAATCATTCTGGAAATACAAACCAACCTGTAATGAGACAGCATCTCACACCTGTAAGGATGGGGCATGGGCCTGCTGGCGACTGTAGAGGGAGGGGTCCCAGTGATAGCGGGTGTAGCGGGCGGGCCAGGAGGAGGGAGGGACACTGCTGCTGGAGGAGGGGGCCTGGCGCTGGGCTGACGGGAGGATGGAGGTTCCCCGGATGACGGAGCTGCCCTTGAGGGTCTTTGGGACAGAATGGTAGCATCCCCACAACTCGCTGTAGCACTTGCAGTGCGACCCTGTCCTTGGCTGCTCAGGGCCTTGCACAGAGGACAGGGGGCAGCTGGCTGAGCACGGGGCTCTGCAGGACACACGGAGGGGATGTGTCCATGCTGGCTGCGGTGGGGCAGAGCTGCTGTGCCGCGGCTGCCGTGCCTGCACCGGCCAGAGGCTGGACCTCATATAGTTCAGGACAGAATGGGAGCGTGAAAGAGGGTTTCTTTTCTCGTCACTGTGGAGGTGCCTTACTTGGCTCAGTTCTTTCTCGTTTTCCCCCATGGGGACAGAAACTGAGGTGCTCGAGGTGGGGTAGCAAGTCTCTTCACAGCATGAGTGATTAGAGCCTTAGACGTCCACACGGCTTATTTTAGTGAAGAAGGAAAGGAGATAGCACTCCCCAACGTTACGAACAAGTAATTTGTATGTTAAGGAAGGATTCCTTCTAGTTTCAACGTGAGCTACATCTGTGATTAAAAAATGTATAATTATTTTGTACCATACCAGACATAGAAAGATACGTAATTTATTTTTCAGTGTTTTCTTATCTGCTGACATACCGTGTTTCTTCTGTAAGGATAAACCGTCTATGCTTTTGCCAACATGCTGCAACGTGTCCCTGAAATGTCGCCACTGACGTCCTGAGGAAAGACATGCTGGAAGCATGAACGGACACGTCCCTCGTAATCAACACAAGTTTCTGGGTCATCATAAATTTGGAATTTTATTGAGAATTATACATTTAATTTATTCATTACTGCTTGTATATACACGATTTAATTCTATCCAACCCATTGTAGTTTTATGGTAGACCATGAAGCACATGTTTCAAGCATTATTAATTAAATTCAGTAATGTTTATGAGACATTTATTTCCAAAGCACTGACAATTCCATCTGAAAATCATCCTAGAGCACAGTGGAGGGAAGTTTGGGAGAAATGCACCGCTGTCCATTAGTTTTAGAGCACGTGTCTCCATGGACCTGAATGGTCAGTCCCTGTCTCCTTCAGCAATCTTTGGGCGTTCTTTGTTTGTTTGTTTTTCTTTCTTTAAGAGATAGAAAAAATTGGTCTTATCTGAGGTAACATGTCCAGCCTCTATGCAGTGGTAGAAATAGAAAGCTTATCTACTCGTATGTTTTTGAAAGTAAAACGTCAGCGAGTCAATATCAAGAGCAATTCTCCCATTGTCTTGGCTTCCTTTGTAAGGACAGTGATTTGTAAGAGTCCCATAAAGTTCAATGAGTGTTTGCATAACATTCCATAAATTGAATTATCTTTGCATCAGTGCATAAAGCACAGATTAGCTTAGGGCAGAAGGTGGCCCCAGAATGAATCCAATCGTCCGGGCGCTTTATGCCACATGCGCCAGGAGGGAACGCTTGTCCTGAGCAGGACTTCTCTGAAATGCGACAGAACATGAAGCACTGACTGCAGTTCTCAAAGGGTTGTGAAGACAAACTCTTTGACGTACAAACGAAACAGCTGATTTTGACCTTCTCTTTGTGATGTTCTATACCCAGTTTGCATTTCTGCTCTGGCGATTTTGAGTAACTTTCCAGGATAAGTGCATGGCAACGACCATCTATGCATATGCTAGTGCGTTAATGCAGAAGGTAAGAGGTGACCCATTTGCTCCCTCACCACGTGGTCAGTGGCTTGGCGAGCTTCTGGCCCGTCAGAAGCTGCGCTGCCCTCCTAGTATTTGGCTACAGGACATGCCAGTTATGCGCAGTAATTGACATCTTCCTCCTCCAAGAAAGTCTCCTCCTGGTAATGCCTTGCCTGGTAACGAAGGTGTTCCCACTGACTCAGTGTGCGAAAGAACCCCTTGGTTAACACCAGGAAATCCTGTTAGTGACGGCCTTGGAGAGGAGTGCAGACAGCCAAGCGGGAGGCAGGTCACTCCGATAACATCGCAAGAAAAGTTCAATTAGCAGGTAAGACAGGTTCTAAGCAATCAAGATAATAAGCTTAGACCGCATCTCGTGTTTTAAGGTTCTCCTTAATTTTTTTCTATTCCATTTTTGGTGTGGGGCAGGCAAATATAAATAGTCATGTAGATTAGGACCAAACTGTCACCTAATAAACAAAACAAACAACAACAACAATAACAAAACAGATACTTGGGGCTGGCATTAACATTTCACTGCTAATACTCTTTTCATAAATCTTGGCTTTCCTCTTAAATTATTCATATGGTGTTCTATGAGAACATATGACAATTTTTTGAAATGTATTCTTCACAGCATCTTGCAATCAGCCAGAATGCCACTGCATGGGTTATTTTTCTGAATCTTGCCATCTGAATGTTCTGAATAAATTTCACTTTATTCAATAAGTTTCACTGTTGTTTCCAAGCATTCCTTTTATGATTTCTACAGCGTCACCTCTATTGTATTACCCTTCCATTTTATTTCTTTCCCATCGTCTTGATTTCCCTTTATATCTGCCGTGTGCTTCAGTTCACCACTTTTGCAATCTATCATTTCAGCTTTGAAAAAAGATATTTCCTATTATCTGATCTTCTCTCGATGTACTTAACTTTGTGACACTCGTATTTCTCTGAGTGACCTTTGTGATATAATTCTTCAGTGCTACATCTTGAAAGTGCCTCTGACAGATTTAGCGGGTGCCCTTTTAATTCCCAGAGTGGAACCACCTCGCCTGCCTGGACATACTTTCTGCCACCCCGTTGTTTCCACGTCTTCTTCAGGCCAAGACAGTTCAGTAACTCTTACGTGTGCCGCTCCCTTGCTTTCTCACGCATTTTCGTTTTTGAAATTGTCAGTTGACTTTGTCATAGTGATTTGCCTAAAGAAATCTAAAGTCAGTGTAATGGAAACATAGAGACATCCTCCTGGAGCCCCCTCTGCACAGGGTGGGCTGATGCATGTCCTGTGAACCTTCCTTTGAAGCCTACAGTTTTAGGGCCACATCCAAGGACCTGTCGCCCCTTCTCCTCTTTGGTGTGTACGGGGTTCCTCTCTCTCACTTTCAAAGTCCTGCCTGGACTCGTGGGAAGAGCCTTCGACAGACTGTGGACCACACTATTAGTCCGCTAAGGCTGTCTCAAGTTGTAACCCATTCTTTAAGGGAATGACAACTCTGTCCTGCTGTACTGGGTGTTCTGAGTGTGGAGCCTCCTCCATCTGCCGTCAGTGGGTTAAAAACCTCTGTGTATAGAACCCAGGCCCAGAGAATGACAGAATCCCCTTGAGGGCTGCCTCCCCCCGACCCCCACCCCGGAGCTAATATTGTCCCTCTCCAGAGTCTCATGCTGTAGCCTAGGCTGCGACGTTCATGTTTTCAATAACTTAGAGTAAATTGTTTAATAAATAAGAGCCTGTAAAGTCTCTAGCATTATTGTTAGGAAAGCCACATTCAAATGAGCGCCTTGGCTTTAACAAAAGGAATTCTGTGGTAAAGTCCGTTCTGCAAGACTCTCGGTTTTTCTTTCAAGTGGGCATGTCACACCGACATGACGGGCAGCTTTTAACGGGAAGAAGCCAGGGAATGGGCGAGGCGGGCACGCCTGCCGGTGCACACTGGCAGGACTGAGGAGGCTTACGGAGAAGATCTTCCCCACAACCAGGAAACACTCCTGGGCAGGAGCCTAATGCTAGCCTGGAGGGTGACAGAATTAGGTGTTTGATTATGGTAATCCTGTTCAGATGATGTGGAGAGTGTTTTATTCAAATGGAATAAATGAATAAATTTCTTCCAGCTCTGAAAATGGGTATAAACAAAGTGACTTTCCGTGTTGACCTTGGGGAGGATACAGGCGGCTCTCGGGGCAGCCTGCCTTCAGACTTCTCTAGTTCCCTCCGCGGCCATGCTCGTCCCTGGAGCGCCAACTGGTAGAGTCCTAGTGGCAGGGTTACTTGACGTCTCCCACCGTGACAATTCTCCTGTCCCTTTCCCCTGGTGCCATCATCGCCATGGTGGCTGGAAATTGCTTTAAGCTTTCCGGAAGCTCAAACCTCGACCCCTGACCACGATTGTCATCTCTCCTATACCTCCGTCCTGATTAACACACTTCTCCTTCTCTCCTTGCCTTCCTTTTGTGCTCAGGCTATACTTAGTCCTTCTGGTGTTTCCAGGATCCCTTCACTGAGCCAGAGAA
Organism: Mustela lutreola; assembly: GCF_030435805.1. Lineage (NCBI taxonomy): Eukaryota > Metazoa > Chordata > Mammalia > Carnivora > Mustelidae > Mustela > Mustela lutreola. The sequence goes on along the minus strand of NC_081294.1, from coordinate 3,183,050 downwards.
GCTGACCTTCCAATTCAGTCAGTCATTGTCATAATGCCCCCGTCCCGGCCGGGAATTCCCTTCAGCCTTCTGCAAACATGCCTTTCTGATCGCCAGGGCCCTTGCGTGCCTCTTCTCTCACACCACCGCTTGGGGACATCGCAGCAAAGTGCTTTAAAGTCATTTCACTAGAGAGTCATAAATGTGACTCATGGAAATTGAGTCTCTGGGGAGGAGGTGACTCTTGAGCCTTCTTGTCGGAGATGAGTGTGGAACGAGGGAAGACTGAAGTGTGTGGGGGGCAGCCAGGAGAATGTCCGCGCTGAGGGAACGGCAGCCAGTGAGAGCGTGCGGCCAGCACCCCGGTGTGCACCACCGGGACGGCCAGCAGCCAGCAGCGGGAGGGTCACGGATGGCTGCGGGGCTGCTGATTTTGTGGGCAGGTCCAGGCGGTGATTCAGTTTACAGGCGAAGACAGAATGCAAGGATCAAGTGTGGGTGGCAAGACGGTGAGTTTAACCCGACACAGAGTAAAGCTGGGAAAAACACGGGTCGTGCTTGTTGGACTCACAGGACGGAGGCTGGCATAGGTCTGCTGGGATCTTAAGAGCAAAAAAAAAAGACACTGAAAAAATAGGTTTGAGACTGGCTAAACCATGCATTCACTTAGAATCTAGTTTCGATTTGCAGAAACCATTTTTTTTTTTTAACTAAGTAAGAGTGGAGGCTTTACCGTAGGGCAGGAGGGACAGGAATATAGTGGGTCCCGTGGAGAGGCTGGCACTGGAACGCGGCACCCCTGAAGGGCACAGACTATCTTTCTGCATTCTTCCTGCTTCCCTTGCCAGTCGGGGTCATTCACTTCTCGTCCGGCCTCTCTGTCCACGGGCCGGGCGTGGTTACTCCCGCGACCTGCGTCCACTTCCAGCCGACTAAGCTGCAGGCAGGGAACGGAGTCAGGGAACACGAGTAACCGGCCCCGAGGCCATCCTCATTAGTCAGAAACTGTTTCTCGGAGCAGAGACGGGCTCCTGGGCTGGGCAGACCTCCATGAAGGCGTTGCCACACACTTGACAGGAACCCGCTGACCTTGAAAATGGCTCAAGAACGCAGCTGGACCCAGGGGCAACACGCCAACACGCTCCCTGCCTTCTTCCTCTCAGCTCTCCTTTCTGAGAATGATGGAGTTCCCATCTGTGTCCGCCTCCGAACTTAGTCTGCGTTCTCTAGGCGTCAAGTTAAAATCCTCGGGCAAATCGCTTTTGTTCTTCTTATGCACAGCGGGCCTGGGTTTTTCTGTACCCTGAGCACAGCTCTATCATCGTGTGCGTTCCAGAACTCACTTGTGTCAAGGCACCTTCTCTACGCTCCCTTCCTTCCGGGAGCGCGTCGGGCTCTGTTCACGTGTCACCTTGTCTTCCTTCTCGGCCCTTCGCCCAGCACACGGGCTCCTCCGCTAGCGTGTCCGCCCCTGGACAGGAGTCCTTTCTGCGCACTGTTTAGTCCAAGCGGTTACAGAAGCACAGGGCAGAACAGTCACTCCGTAAACACTCACTCAAAGACTGAGTGAGCCTCCGGTGCCCACCGTGTTGCTGATGCGTCTCAGGGCTCTGAATTCATCGCAGAATGGCAATTGTAGAAAGATGAAAAACCCATTGTTTCTTGAAGATAATTTTACATTTCCTAGAGAACTAGGGTTCTTTTACTTTATTCTACTCCCTGGGTCCTCGAAGATGGCATATATAATGAATTCTTCCTTGAAATGTCAGCTCATAAGAGTAGATCTAGCACATAGACTACCAGTACAAGTATGAAGCTGCTTTTCAAGTAAAACACACACACACACACACACACACACACAAATAGATAGAAAGAGCTCAGAGATTGGTCTAAATGTGCATTGAGTGCCTCTCATTTTCCAGGAACTTGTTTTCACAGCGCCCATAATTTAAACCAATCGACAGCTACTGGGGGAGGTAGCTTTGTCGCTGTAACACAGAAGTGAGGCAGGAACGGGGCAGCAGAGAAGGAGCTGGCTGCTTCCTTCTGGAGGGTTAAGAGAAGCCCCACAGGGAAGTGATCAGAAGGCAGGGGGGCAACCTGGTGAGCGGACCATTTGGGAAGAAATAGGATTCTAGTGAGGGAAAAAGCCATAGATAAAGACAGGCAAATGGGAACCTATTCTGGTGTCATGGAAAAACAAGGCTGTCCTCATAGCGCAGAGACGGCACCCCTTCTCCTGGGTCCCTTCAAACCCCTTCGAATCTACACTGTGATCTGATTCCCCTTGGAAGGTCTCCTGACATCAAATATAAAGGGACACAAGTTTTTACTTTCTGCTATTTCAAAGAATAGGAAATATGATCTCAAAAAAACAAAACAAAAAACCACCAAAAAAAAAAAAACCTCCGAGAAGTAATACTTCCATCTGAAGTCACACCACTTGCTCCTATCTCCCAGTAGCCTTCACCATGCGCTGTGTTCTGGGAATGCAGGAGGCGGCAGTCGACAGGACAGGCCGGGTTTCTGGCCTCACGGAAAGCACAGGCTCATCGGAAGAGCAGCCCAGCCACAGAGCCTGTAGCCGCGCGCACTGATTTCTGCGGCTGCCACAACAGTCAGCAGCGAGGTGCAATACCGCTTTTTATCTCACGGCTCTGTACGTCAGAAGAACTCTGACACAGGATTCACTGTGCCAAAATCAGGCTGTCCCTACGGCTGGGTTCCTTTTCTGAGGCTCTAGAGGAGAAACTGTTTTCTGCTTTGTCCAGCTTCCAAAGGCTGCTCATGTCCTTTGCCCCGTGGCTCGCCCCACGCCCACCCCTTGGAGCCAACCACAGCAGGAGGAGCTCACTTGTCATCTCCTCCTCTCCCGTATCCTTCCTCCAGTTTTAGACCCTTGTGATGGCCCCGGGCCCCCTGGGATCCTCCAGCACGATCTCCCCATTTTAAATTCAGCTGACCAGCAGCATTAATTCCATCTGCAGCACAATTCCTGTTTTTAATGGAGCTTAAGATGCTCCTACAATCTGGAGGCTGGGATGTGGATATTGTTGGTGGCCGGACTGGACTCCATGGGAACAGGGACGTGCCCAAGTCCAGCAGGTCGGGCTTACTCAGAACACAGAGCTAATTTAAGGGGGTGGACCCCACCGGCGACATAATGAGACGTTGCCGGTGAACAGTAGGTAGATAGGAATACAGTGACAATCGTGTTTTTGAGATTATTGTTCAGAATTAACATAAAACAGAGGGGGTGCATCAGGTGTGCATAATGACAGAGAGCAGAGGGAGGAGAGAAATCTGGAGGAAAATGCAAGATGTAGAACTTTCACAGGTTGCACGACACAAGCGAGCTATGCCAAGAGAGTTCTGGAGACCGACTTGCCTGTGCTAACACGGTTTGCCACCAGAGGCTCCGTTTACATTAATGTCAAAATGATACAAGGAGGAAGTGAGTCCATTTTGGCCAAACGGATCGGGATTTGGTCACTTACCGCGAGGATTCCAAGTCTTCTCCCTGCCTCTCCTACGGCAGTGGGAAAGTCGTCACATCCCTGAAGACTACTCTCAAGATCGGTGGGGTTTCGCTTTCTTTGTTTAAGATTTATTTATTTGAGAGAGACAGAGAATGCAGTGTGAAGCGGCAGCAGGAGAGGGAGAGAGAGACTCTCCAGTAGACTTCCCCTGAGCACGGAGTCCCACTCAGGACTCGATCCCACAACCTTGAGATCATGGTCTGAGCTGAAATCAACAGCGGGATGCTTAACTGGCGCCCCTAAGATATGTGTTTTAGGTGCATGGTCACATTCCACCTGGGATGACCCGTGGACACCAGCTGGCTCATTGATCGGGTTCTGCTGCACCAGCGCATGGACCACAGCAGGGTTAGTGCGGATCATTGAACAGCAAACACACTCTGGTTCCAGGCAATGATCTGATTCAGTGTACTAGAGAAGACTCTTCTGCTTGTCATCTAAAGTATCTTTGAGAAAAGAAGAGTTCATAATTGAAAGGCAGCCTTCCCTATGGAAAAATAATGAAAGAACCCAAAGTTTTTACACACATAAAGAAAAGAACAATGTGATACCAATTTGTGCTAAACATCCTGAAATACAACAATTACAGGAAATTGCTTGGGCTTTGAAAGATGTGAAAATAAACAAATAAAATAAAGTTCCTTGACACAAGGGTTAGCAAATTGATACAGAATTTGGCATATTTACAGAATCCTACATGAGTCCCTAAAACTGCATTATGCAAGGATATTTTCTTTTAATTTAATTTTATTTTTTCAGTGTTCCAAGATTTGTTGTGTATGCACCACACCCAGTGCTCCATGCGAGGAGATTTAAGCAGACTCTGCGACTGCGATAGTGCCCTGAAGGCAGAGATGTGATCATGGTTAAGAAGCACCATGGATGTTTCACGCTAGAGCTGAGTTAGCGTTTCCAGGGTTTCAGAAGCTTGGAGAGACTGTGGACTCTGAACAAATGGAGGGTATTAGAGGGGAGGGGGCTGGGGGTTGGGAGAGCGTGGCGGCGGGTGTTAAGGAGGGCACGGACTGCATGGAGCACTGGGGGTGGTGCACAAACAATGAATCTTGGAGCACTGAAACAATAAACTTAAATTTTAAAAAATGAAGCTTGGATGTGATTATACTTAGTGTCATGGAAGGGTGGGAGTCTAGGTGTTCCGTGTCTCAAGCTGTACATTTAGACGCATCTCATACTTTTCACAGAGATGGCCGGCTCTCCTTTCCTGCAGTCAGAGGTTGACATGTGGTGATAGATCCAGATGTCTGGGAAAAGGTGGTGATGCTCGGGGAAAGTGAAAAGCCCTTCCACGAACGGCATTCATGAATTTGAAGAGGACACAACGTTAGACTTTTAGAGTTTAAATCTGACATTTTGATCTATGTTCCCTTAAGAATTATTTTGTGTCTATGCGGCAAACTATTTATGCTGGTTTTGCTAGTGATTTCGCGTGTGTGTTTTTGTTTGCATTTTTGTGCCTAGATATGCACGCAGTCCAGCACCATTTGTTGAAAAGAAAGAAAGAAAGAAAGAAAGAAAGAAAGAAAGAAAGAAAAGAAAGAAAAGAAAAAAGAAAAGAAAAGAAGAAAAGAAAAAGAAATGATGCCTCCTCATTGATTCGTCTTTGTACCTTCGTCAGAGCTCTGTCCCACATACATATGAACCGACTTTGGGACAGTATTCTGTTCCACCTTTTTTTTTTTTCCCCCTTTTTTGATCAATATTGTACTGTCTCGATGACCGTAACTCTATAGCAAATATTAATAGCAGGTAATTTTAATCTTTCAAGTTTGTTCTATCTCAGAATTGTCTGGGGATAACTTTTGAGGCAAGAGAATTATCCTAGTTGAATCTGTAGTAATCTTACCTCTCTCACACATGATATTCATTCATTTTGTCTATGTAATTTATACAAATCTTCTCAAGACCAGCTTTTGATTTCAATGATTTTCTTTTATTTCTCTGGTGTTATTCCATTTTTATTTGCTGTTCTCTATCATTTACCTTTCTATTACAGTATTTTATCCCATTCTACTCTTGGTCTTTCAGTGGGAAAGCTGAAGCCATTGATCATGAGATTCTTCTTCTTTTCTGGTCTGGAAGTTTATTGCTCTACATTTTACTCTGTTTTTTACTGAGTACCGAGTAAGCTACCTCCCACAAATTAGGGTACATTTCATTTTCTTTTCTGTTTAGACTCAATTCTTTCTAATATCTTAATATCTTATTTAATATCTTGTTATCTTATTATATCTTAATTTGTGATATATTCTTTGATATGTGGGGTTTTTAGAAGCAAATCCCAAATATTTAAATTTTCTAGAGTTTTTTTTTAAATTATTGATTTCTAATTGAATCCACTGTGTATGAATAAAATTATTTTATATTTACTGAGACATGTTTTATGGCCCAAAATATGTTCTGTTTTGTTAAATATTTTCTATGCATTGGAAAATCAATTGTATTCTCTGCTTGCTGGGTAGGGTGCTCTAGAAATGTCACTCAGGTAAAATTAGGTGATAGTATTGTTTAAATATTCTGTGTCTATATTGATTTTCCCTCCACTTGGCTTATCAATTATTAAGAGAAAGGTATTAAAATCTTTAAATATAATTATTGATTTTCCTATTTCTCCTGATAGTTCTATCATTTTTTGCTTCATATATTTTGAAGCTCCGTTATTAGGTTGATAGAGCTTAAAGATTGTTGGTTCTTCTGAATATATAGACTCCTCTGTGATTTTGGAATGACTTTCTTTATATATGGTAATATAATTTTCTGTGATAGATACTTTTTTTTTTTTAAACTGTCAGCATGACAGATAACATTTTCCATTTTTTCTTTTTTTTCTAACCAATTTCTGTCTTGATATTTAAGTGTATTTATTACAGACAGAGGGTAGCTTGGTATGTCTCTCCCAATGTTTTTAAATTTGATCATCTCTGCCTCTTAATTTGGGTGTTTGAATCATTTACACTTAAAGTAATTTTTGATGTTGTCAGGCTTAAGTCTAGCATCCTGCTAGTTGCTTTCTAATTTCCCCTCTGTTCTTTGTTCCTTTTACCATCTTTTTCTGACTTCATTTGAAATAATCAATTATTTCTTATGATTTCATTTTATCATCTTTTTGGTTTATTTGCTAACATTCTATTTTTTTTTTAAGATTTTATTTATTTATTTGACAGACAAAAATCACAAGTAGGCAGAGAGGAAGGCAGAGAGAGAGAGAAGGAAGCAGGCTCCTTATTAAGCAGAGAGCCTGATGTGGAGCTTGATCCCAGGACCCTGAGCTCAAGACAGAGGCTTAATCCATTGAGCCACCCAGGCACCCCCTTTGTTTTGCTATGTTAATGGTTGTATTAGGATTGATTGCACACATTTTTAATTTTACTTGTTATTTTTTTAAAATTGAAATATACTTGACACACAGTGACACCTTTTTGGGACTTAATCACAGTCTCACTACAAGTGACATTGAATCACTTTATAACAGAATAATAATCTCATAATCATAAATTTTCATTTCTTATCATTTCTCAAATGTGCTATTATTGCCATACATAGGAGGTTTACTTATAAACGCTGTAGTATAGTGTTGTTATTTTTATACAAATAACAGACTTATTTCAAAAGAAGTTGAGTTACTAAACAGAAAGAAAAGGAAGAAAGGAAGGAAGGGAAAGAGAGAAAGAGAGAAAGAAAGAAAAGAAAGAAAGAAAGAAAACCTACCATGCACTTTCTATTCCCAGTGCTTTTGGTTCTATTGTATATAATCCCATTTTGGGGGTTATAATTTTCCTTCTGCCCCAAAGAGTTCTATTAACATTGTTTTTTAGTGTAGATCCGCTGGTGATAAATTATTTCCATTTTTGAATGTGTCAAAAGTCTATTTCACCTGTGATTTTGAAAGATATTTTCTTCGGATATTCTATGTTGACAGTTTAGTTTTTCTCTCAGTAATTTAAACATTTGTGATTCTTTTCTTTCTTTTTTGTGTTTTTGAATTATTTTCTATAAGAAATGTGCAAACATTCTTGCCTTTGTTCCCTTTTACATAATGTGTCTTTTTTCTTTGCTTATAAGATTTTTTTTTGAATAATCTAATTACAATGTGACGTGGTGTGGATTCTCTTTTTTCATGTTTCTTATTCTTGGAATTTGTTGAATTTCTCCAAATCTGCTACTTGGTAATATTAATGAAACTTGAAAACATTTTACCATTATTTCTTCAGTGATCTTTGTTTTTTCTCCCCTGGTCTCGGAGCATCTAAGTGCATGTATATTGATACATTTCCAGTTTCCCCACAGACCACTGATGCTCTATTCATTTTTATTAAGTTCTCTTTTCTGTCTTTCATGTTATGTCATGTCTTTTGCTATGTTGTCAAGATTGCAGATGTTTTCTCCTGTAATGCCTAAACCAAAATTAATCCAGTTCAATGAATTTTTTATTTCATCAATAGAATTTTCTGCTCTCAAATTTCAATTACTATCTTCTTCATGTTTATGTTTCTATATACCTTCTGAACATACAGATTACAATTTGATAAATTTTTAATTGTTCTTTTTTTTAAATTTCTTTTTAATTTTTTTTAAAGATTTTTATTTATTTATTTATTTGACAGAGAGAGATCACAAGTAGGCAGAGAGAGAGGAGGAAGCAGGCTCCCCACTGAGCAGAGAGCCCGATGCGGGACTCGATCCCAGGACCCTGAGATCATGACCTGAGCCGAAGGCAGCGGCTTAACCCACTGAGCCACCCAGGCACCCTTAATTGTTCTTATCTGCTAATTCTGACATCTGTAATTTTTGGTCAAGCAGTTTTTCTCTTCATCATGGGTCATGTTTTTCTGCTTCCTTGTATGTCTGGTAATGTTTAATTAGATAATGGACATTGTGAGTTTTACTTTTCTGGCTCTTACACATTTTTGTATTCATATAAATACAGTGACCCTTTTGTTCTTGGCAGAGTTATGTTACTTGAAATCAGTTTGAATGCTCAGGTCTTGCTTTTAGAGTTTGGTGGGTATAATGGGAACTATGCTCAGTCCGTGGCTAGTTACTTCTCCCTGCTCACATGAGACCCTCCTGAGCATACAACCCAAAGCTCATGGATCATGAATTCTTCTGGTCTGAGTGGTTAAAAGAGGTACACTTCGATGACCTGGATGAATGCTCTACACTGTTGCCTTTCATCCTTTCAGGAAGTTCTTTCTCAGCCTTAGGAGTTTTTTCCCTTATATATTTTGACCAAGTTGAGCTAAATTCTCTGAAGAATCTTACGAAGTTCGCCAGAGGAGTCCACCAGGACCCATCAAGTTCTGCCTCCCGGCATTCTGGTCTTGACCTTCTCTCAAGGCTGCACGCTTTAAGTTAAGGTGACTGTAAGACATTACAGAGCTAGCCAGGTTTATTTCCCGTATCTTAAGTATCTTCACTGTCTGTTGTCCAGTGTCTTGAAAACCATATATCATATAGTTTGTCTGTTTTAAGTTGTTTCAGGTTAATGTGGCTCCTTGTTACTCCAGCGTGGTTTGAGGTGGTATGTCCTGAAACACAGATATTTTAACGACCATAATCCTATTCTATTCTGCTCTTTGAGCTCAATTAGAAAGGGTTAAAAATAACAAATAATTTGCTTTGTTTCCTATAATCTAATCTATTCTAGGTATGGGGAATGTCAAATTTATAAAAGTAATTGAAAATTTCAAAATTCATCCTTCAGAGACCAGTAGAATTGAAGAGATCTTATATTATATGTCTATTACATTGAAACTATTACTGTACTTGTACTTTTTTTAAAGTTCCAAAGATTTTATTTGTTTATTTGACAAAGAGAGAGAGAGAGAGCGAGAGCAGGAACATAAGCAGGGAGAGTGCGAGAGGGAGAAGCAGGCTCCCCGCTGAGCAGGAAGCCTGAGATGGGGCTCGATCCCAGGAGCCTGGGATCATGACCTGAGCCGAAGGCGACTCTTAACTGGCCAAGCCACCCAGGTGCCCCCAGGTTTTATTTTTTTTTAATGATCCCTACACCCATCTCCCAACTCTGAGATCTAGGGTTGTATGGTCTCAGCTGAGCCAGCCAGGTATCCTTATACTTGTTCTAATAGGAAGAAGCCACACCATTGTTTTTCATTACTATTTTGTCATCTCTCCTGTTTATAGATAAAATTTAATTTGGTATCCATTCACTGATATTTATTTCCTCCTAACAATTCCCTTCCTTCCTTCCGTCCTGCCTTCCTTTCTCTCTCTCTCTCTCTCTCTTTTCCCTTCCTCCTAACAGTTTTCTTAGCCAGAGCTTTGGGGGTGGAGGGGACTTCTACCAAGTCCTCCATTTTCCTCTATTCCAGACATAGACATACATTGTAAATATATTGAAATCAGTATTTTCCCAGCTACTGGTTTTTATATTGACTGATAAGTTGATTTAAAATAAGGAACTACTCTAGAGAATCAAATTATATGCAAACCAAGCACTTCCTGCCCATAATATTTAGTGTTTAGGTCGTTTGGTTTGTGATCCATTTAATTAACATCTTTAATTAAAAAAAATAAATTAAAGGTAAATGGAGAGCCATAGTTGCTAAATTCCCAGCGAGGATTTTCTTTCAACACCTAAGTCATTGGAATTCTGTTCTGCTTCATTGCACTGCCGGCTGTTGTGGAAATTTTAATGGCGCTGTCTTATGCAAAGGGTGTGCTCTACAAGTAAAACAAATAAAAATGGGGAAATGTACACTTTGTACCTTTGAAAGGTTGCATGCAGCAGCCCCTGGGACTTGGGTTACAAAAACATCTGAAATGAGCTGGGCAGTGGGAACGTGGTGGGACCAGTTTCCGAGGAGAGACAGTTGACTAAGCACTGAATGATTTAGTGCGTCATCCATTATTCCCTGCCTGTCATTTAAACAGGCTATCTATATGCATGGCAGGACCAGGAGCACAGAGAGGAGGCGGGCACATGATTTATAGGTGAGGGCCAACACCTGTGGGTTAACCAGCTCAGAAAGTAGCCACAAGTAGCATATTAGTGCAGCTAATCAGGCACGGTTCAGTATTTCGGTTTCTTGATTTGCCCATAAATAAGCTTCTATGTGGCTGCCCTGAGGCCTTCTGGTGATTAACTGCCTTGACCTACAGTAAAATCTACAGATTGAGCAGCACAATGGGGTTTGCAGGTGTATGCTGTAATCATATGACTCTAGACTTGTACCTTTGTGGGCAGAAGGTCTATGAGTTTTAAGAAGGCTTATCAGAGTACTTAACAATCAATTTACTTTTCATTCCTCTACTCCTGCTATGATGTTGACAACTTGTAGACTCAGCTGCCCTGTGACCAGTCACTGGCCATAAAATATTTTCTCCCCTAGTGTCTATTGCAGAGCCTTGCGGGGGGGGGGGGGCGCATATGTGTTCATATTACCACCTTTGTATTATGTTTCTTTTTTATTCTTTTAATTTAAAAAATTTTTTTTTTTTAACATAGGGGAACTCGCTGGTATGTGTTGATTTTAACTGGAAGGGTCCCTGAAATCGTCTTTCTTTTGTAGTGATTCGGCTGGACTGTTATGTGTTTGAAAGGAAAGGCGACCAAGCAGCAGCAGTGGAGCTAGGAGAAACTTTCTGTAACCAGTCCATTAAAATGTGTTATACTTTATTGACTAGGTATCACCTCTTTCTTTGATCTTAGAAAAGAGACAAAAGGATTAATAAAAAACAAACAGTCATGACCCTGGGCCAAATAGTCTCTGCCCTTGAGTGCAGGGGTGGGAGGTGATTCTCAGGACAAGGTAATGGATCGAGGTGACTTGGGTATGCACAGGCGCTCTGAAGCAGCTGGCGACGCATCAGGACGGCGCACATTCCACGCCTTGTTCTGAAATTCTTTTCTGAATCTCCTGCTCTGATTGGGGCCGGTCGTACGGCTCCTGAAATTCGGCCAGCCCATATCAAGCTCTGCTTATGTTGGGAGGGTCTGTAGGAGGATTTGTTCCAATGTCTTCCCCTAGCTGATCTCAGATCATCCTAAACTCAGGAAGAAAACATAACGGCATACCCAAGCTGCTTGTATTATCTTTACTTATCATTGAGGAGAAGAGTAATGTGTAGTTATGGAGTGCTTAGGAGTGGGAGTTGGGGACAGAGAGACAGTAAGGACTCAGAGCCCTGTTGTCAAAGAACCGTTGGCAGAAGGGGCAGGCAGGGGGTACCCTGAGAACCTAAGTGCGGAGAAGGCAGTGGTTCTCCAGGTTCAAGCCCAAAGGGTGGTGCTGCTTCTAGAGAAGATGGTGCTATGGTGCGAGAGATGCCTGAGACACAGGAAACTACTTGAAGTGTGTTTCCATTCGAAAGTTAATGGATTCAAGAGAAACCCAGCTGGGAACTGACTGCTCCACCTCCTAGGCCCTGAGAGTTACATTTTAAACCAAATAGGACCTGAAGACGCTAGTCCTCCAGGCATGCCCAGCATCACATGGATTGCAAATGCGGACTGCTAGGAGCTTTCCCAGGGCTTTGCTTCCTGTTGGGCGCCCCTTCAATGATTCCGTTCACTCACGTGTGGAGGACCGTCGCAATTGCCAGCCTAAGCCCTCCACCCAGGATGTTTCCATGGTATTAGTAATGTGCGAAGGCCATGGAGTTGGCACCCAGGCTTTCTGTTCTGTTTTTCCTGCAGGAAACCGGGACAGACAGAGTCTCCTTGTCCGTGTCCTTGCCCAAGAGATGCCGCCACTTCCACAGGCAGAGAACTCGGAAGGGTCCAGTCCTCACCTTCTCATAGGGCCGCGTGCTTTCTCCTCACCCGAGGCCTCCAGATACCAACGGTCCATGACAGGGGGAGAGGCGGTGATGGATAAACGTTCGTCTCCCTGAACGTGTCACTGGCATCCCCACAAACAACAGAATTTTCCAGGTGCCGTTACTATGGCAGCAGCATAGTCCCGTCCAATAGCCAAGTGGTTGTCTCTATCTTCATGCCTCTACGCCTTGGGAGGGGTCATACCCTTAATCCTTGCCTACGGGCCTAGCATGGGAATGGTGGGTCATTCCAGGTCAATGCAGTTGAGAGTATGTGTGGCTGACTGACACTTCCCCCCTGTAACCCCCACCCCAGCCCTCCAGGCTGGAAGAAATAACTCCAAATATGAGGTTTATATTTGTGATAGCCTGAGCCCATGAGCCCCCACTTGGAAGTGAGCTCTGACGTAGAGATCACTTGGCGGGTAGCGTGCTTCCCCTCTCTCTCCGCCTGCTGCTCTGCCTACTTGTGATCGATCTCTCTCTCTCTCCCCCCCCCTCTGTCAAATAAATAAATAATAAAAATCTTTATCTTTAGCTCTCAGGTCCACACTGAGCCGGCCCTTCAGTTAGCTCTGTGTCCATGTTGTGTGAGTCCAGCCGAACCCGTCCTTACTGACGCAACAACTTTCTGACGGTGTCGCACTAACCCAGGTCTCCATCGGAAGAATGTACAGAACAATAACCCTGCGTTAAATGAGTGAGCGTGGATAAGAGCATTCTTCGTTTCTCTAGCGAAGAAACAAGTGTTCTTCCTAGCATGACTTTTTCAACATCACTTTTTAAAATGGAAAAAATCAAGATAACTCCCTTTTTGTCTTCCTATTCTCTTCTCATGATCGTTATTCTCTTATGATCAACTAACGTGAACCTACTTCAGTTTTGTGGGAACATTCTTTTCCCCTCGAAGCCATGAAAACAAATCCACTCTGCCAGGAATGGTAAGTGTGAAATTTATTTGAGAGAGGGAACAAAAAGCCTCAGGTCTGTTGTCCTTGCATCCTGGGAAGTCAACATTAGCTTACAGTAGTTTCAATTAATTCCTAATTACTTTTCTGTCGTCTTTATATATGAGGAGACACATTCAAAGTGGGGAGTGATAGTTTGTAGAACTGTTTCATAGAACTGAAAGAAGGCTCTGTTTATTATGGACACTCAGTAATGGGCGTGATCACTAGTAATTCTTAACATCTGTGTTTACCTCTGAGGACCTTTGAGTTAATGAATTCTGCACAAATATAAATAATGGGGAAATCAAGGAGAAGATCTCATTCTTTTTCCCCCACGGACATTACATACTGCCTGCATTCAGCAAGACATTATGAAATTGCATAATTGAGAAAAATCCTCATGGATAAGAACTTACATTTCGGACTTTGCCAGTGGCCTACAGGACATCCCAGCATATTAGTAAGATTATAAAGAATTGGCAATCCTTTCAGATTAGGCAGCCACCAGCTCTAAAGAAAGAAAAGGTCTTAAAACTTTCTTTTTTATGTCTTTACTTTTAAGTCATCTTTACATCCAATATGGGGTTGGAACTTATAGCCCCGAGGTGAGGACTCACATGCTCTTCCTTTTGAGCCAGCCAGGCACTCCTACACTCTTAATTATACGATGAAGAAGGTCTGAGGCTCTCATGTTAAACTTACGTGGTGGGGGGGTCACCCGGGTGGTTCCTTTGATTGAGTCTCTGATTTGCACTCAGGTCATGATCCCAGGGTCCTGGTATGGAGCCCCGCGTCAGGGTCCCTGCTCAGCGGGGAGCCTGCTTCTCCCTCTCCTTCTGCCCCTCCCTTCCCTGCTCATGCTCTCTTTCATTCTCAAATTAATTAATTAATTTTTAAAAGAGAACAAGCTACTTGTTCATTCTCTAAAAAAAAAAAAATTAATCAAACAGAAGTATGTGTAGACTATAGTTGATACCACTGTATTGTATAATTAGAATTTTCTGTTTTAAAGATTTTTATTATTTATTTATTAGACAGAGAGGGGGAGAGAGAGAGAGAGAGAGATTGATCACAAGTAGGCAGAGCAGCAGGCAGAGAGAGAGGGGAAGCAGGCTCCCCGCCAAGCAGAAAACCCGATGCGGGGCTCGATCCCAGGACCCTGAGATCATAACCTGAGCTGAAGGCAGAGGCTTAACCCACTGAACCCAGGCGCCCCTTAAAATTTTCTAAAAGAGTAGAATTTAAGTGTTTTCACACACACACCAAAGGAAGCTATGTATAAGACCGGAAGGACAAATTAATGGGAACACACTTTCACAATGGATATTGGATATCAAATCATCACGTTGTGTACTTTAGTGTCTTTAATTTCATTTGTTAATTACATGTTAATAAAGCTGAAAAAAATAAAGAAATAAAGGGTTTTGCCAAAGCCAATGATAGGCTTCCCTAAAGAGTCCTCAGAACTAGTCCTTAAGGAGGTAGAGGGTAGAGAAACTAACTCTTCATTTCCAATTTCTCCTCAAGTCTTTTTGTAGAGAAAGCTCCAAGCAAATGCTATCTTTGCATTAAGGTGGGAAGAAAGAGGTCATTCTTGGCACTCCTGTGAGAAACCACTCAAGACGGCTCACGTCCGGTGGGACCACAGGTTCACGGGACAGGCTGCCAAAGGCCAGTGTGAGCACATAAACAGGTGCCTTATGATGCCTTTGCCACAACGTGTCCTGGTTTATCCTGCAGGCGTGGGCGTGTGTCCTGCAGCTGCAGCAATGATGTTGTTGGCATCCGAGAATACTATGGCTGCCCTTGAACCTGCTGCTCTAGGGTAATCTATTTCTCTGCCCTTCTGGTCTCTGAAAATACGTTTCACAATATGACCCCATTGCATATGGCTCCTTCCTATGGGACGTTTCAGTCACTAACACACATTCACAAATTTTGGGTCGGTGTTGTCTCTAAAAATACCTAATATATCATCTTACCTTCAACTCTGAGAGTTCTTCATTCTTAGTTTTAAGAGATTTTATTATACTGATAGCTTTATATTTTAAATCAAAACTGTTTATTTTTTCTTTCTCAGTCATTTATAGATTCAGTATCCTCCAGTGATCATTTTCCTTAAAATGTTATCGGCAAAGGTGAAGCTTGATCAATGCAGAGTAAGAACTTTTCTTAGTAAAATATGTTTAATGTTTGGGAGAAGGGGGTGGGATTATGGACATTGGGGAGGGTATGTGTTTTGGTGAGTGCTGTGAAGTGTGTAAACCTGGTGATTCACAGACCTGTACCCCTGGGGATAAAAATATATGTTTATAAAAAATAAAAAATTATATTAAAAAATATGTTTAATGTAGAGTGAAGTCCTTTTTTCAGAAGGGGATCGCCATATACATATGTATGACGACTCTACTGAAACCTTTTTGGCTAAGCCCAACTCCCCTCTAGTGTTTATGAGCTTCTCATTGTAATCTGTGGGAGCAGGATTCACATTCATCTTCACACCACTGCTGTATTTTGTGCCAAGCAGAGTGACCCCAGTGCGTAGGTGGAGAGTCTACTTGGTGTGGGTACTCCTGGATATAGTACTGAATTTGTATAAAATGCAGAGGGGGCTAGAAAATGCTGTGTAAGAGTCAACAGACTATGTTCTCAGGGCCATCTTTGACCATCTGGCAGCTGGGAGACAATAAAATAGCTCAAGGCCCCTTGACCTCTTCAAATATGTGGAGATCCTGAAACAAAGACGGTCCGGTCTGGAAGTCCACTGCTTTTCAGTTCAAGAATCCGATGCTTACAAGGACTATCTGCTTTGCCTCAGGCTGCAGGGTATCAACTAGAAGTGACAGTCTAGCAAGCTACTCTTAAGCTCCCAGGTCCAGAGCGACCAGCATGTTTGCTCTCTAAGTCCCGATGGCTTGTCTGGTGACAATAGTGACCTTGCAAGATGGCAGGGAGGATTAAGTGGGTCAAGGTCTGCCAAGCGACCAGCACAGCACTTGAGATGTGTAAATGCTGCCTTTCACTCCCCCCTTCTCACTCAAATGCGCGCATCTAATTGGCCCATCTGCTCATCCCAGACGGCGACTGATGGAGGCATGGGGGGTAAGGAGAGTACTGCTGGTTTGAGAGTCCTCCTGATCATACTCTAGAAGTTGTCATGAACTGTGACAAATCATTTTACAACGTGGTTTGAGTCTTGAAAGTGAAATCGGTTGCTGACCCTCTTTGTGGTACACACCCCAGCTCCTGTGTCCACGCGTGTGTGCAATCCCGGCGCCCTAAATTATGGAGATCTTAGTGATTCACTTCTTATGAAAACATATACAGAATTGATGGATGTCACTTCAGAGATCAGACACAAGAAGGCGATGGCTTCTATCTTAGGTCCTCTTCGGAACTCTGTTTTGTACCACCTGCTACTGTGCCCTGAGGACTCGGAACCACTTTGGAGGGGCTGGGAAGTGGATTGTCCAGTCCCGGGAGAGCCCTGGCTACCACATGGATAGCAGCTCTACTGCAGCCTCACGTGGGATCCCAAGCAAAGGACCCCAGTAAGCTATACCCAGTGTCCAGACACACAGACACTGTCAGATAATAAATCTTTGGTATTTAGGGCATAGCACCAGTTAGGGTCATTGGTTATAGAGCACTAATTAACGAGTAAACACATCTATAGAAAAGTACAGACCTATGGATTGGATGACCATTTCTTTCTGTAGGGTGTTTGAAATTATTTTTTTCATTTTAGAATTAAGGCTAGATTACAAATACAGTGCTGGATGACAAAGATTAGAATTGTCCACTCTCAAGAAATGAAGTCTTAGGAGACTGATGTAAAGTAAACTATTTAAATCATTATCTTAGCTTGATAAAACTGATATCACTTATGGTGGTTTATAATATATTACTACATTAATGTCATTAGGTTGTGTTAAAGTATCATGATTATGGTTAGTCATACGGCCGTTCTTCCATTCATTCGATAGATAGTTGCAAAATATCCGCTAAAAGTTAGACTCTCTAGCCATGGAGATAATTAGGACCCAGAATCTACTTTCAAGGAGACCACAGTTCATCCTTTGGCTGTACCATTTTTTAAGCTGTTCCAACAGAACAGAAAAATCTTGTGATAAGTCTGATGGGAAATTTAAGTGGGAGGATTAGCACCTTAAATTTTGAAACTATCTAGATTAACCAATGGCAACAGTGACAAACATCTTTCAATGAATCCTTTCTTTTAGTCAAAAGGAGGTTTATATCTCAGGTGCAGACAACTCAAAATGGCTACATGAACCCAAGAACTGTTTGAAAAGAGAAAAGAAGGAAGAGAGAAAGGAATTTATTGTAAGAACCCTGAACTGATATCTGATGATTCTTGGAACAGCCCTTGAGATGTCAAAGATGATAATACAGTAACAGCATTTGGGAAGTATTTCTAGTCTTACACTTAGCCTTTTGGCAGGAATTTATTAAGACAGAATAAGCCTGTGACTTTTCAATTCCGAGTACAATTTGTTTCTCTAATACATCCGAAGGAGTAATGTGTGATGGAATTTTTCCTCCCGCAGCCCCTCCGGTGTGGGTGATGATATGCTATAATAGGTTCTCCTAGGCCATATCTCAGCAATATAAAACACAACACATGTACATCTGTGGCCCAGTGTCAGTGCCTTAAATGTACATCAGAAATGCATTACATCTTCTGATTGCTATTCTGTTTGTACAGCTTGTTGGTTCAGGTTTTCCCCTGTAATGTACTCTGTTGATTACCTTGAATTATCAGTATATCCTTGGTAGAACAAGCACACACCTTATTCAGAAAAACAGGCCTAGACGTGGCTTGAGCCCTTTTGGTGTGAAGAAAAACCACAGAAATATTTCTCGGAAGATGACACAGGTAACTCTATGATTCTGTAAGATCACATCTCACAAGCATTTCTGCTTCCAGGTCATCGGGTCAGCACAGCCTCCCATAATGCTCTCAGGAGTCTCTGGATTTGATGCCGTCCGGTGACGTGCCGGTATGCAAATCTCCCTCCTGCAAGGCTTCTGGGGGCCTGGGCTCCCCGGAGGGACGCCTCTTGTTTCTTCTCCTTCGATTTGAAAGATGTGCAAATAAATGTCGATATACATAAAGTCAGAAATAAAGGCTGGAGATGGTTTTTAAAGTCTAGGTGGCTTACATTAGCAATGGCTAACGTTTCTGAACTATACAATTCAAATAACTATGAATCATATCCATTATCTTTGCTGATTCCAGAAAACGTGTGTTGCAGTATAGACTGTGACTGTCGGTGCATATAAAAAGAGCCATCACCGGAATCGGTGAACTATTTTAATATTACTGTCACAGATTGTGTTTGTGTGTGTCTGTGTGTGTGTGTTTAACATACAAGAAACCACCACATCACATCCTTCAGGCTGGTTTTTGGAATAGTGAAAATAAAACTACACATTTGTTCCTTTTCTCTTTTGATGAACGGCATGACTTGTAAAGTTTGGAAATATACTTGATGGTCAAAGGACAAAAAATAAAGTGACACTAACAAACCAAGAGGGTAACCTAAAATATTACCATCTTTATTACTTAGAGGAATAAGAAAAGTAGAAAAGAAAAGGAAAGGAAAGGAAGGATTATTGATCCTCATACACCTGGGCCTGAAGTGGAGTTTGTGATTTTCAAATGCTGCTGGCGTCATTCATATCGTCCCAACACTAACAGTTTCAGAGAACTAATGATTCCCAGAAAGTACTCTTGTTCACTGAGTGGCCCTGCTGATCCAGGCTCTGTGCTGGACACTGGGGAGAGACACAGGACAAGCCATCGTTGTCGTGCTTTGCAACTAGAAAGCAAGGGGGGGAACAGCAAACAAGCAAAGTCTCCCAAACAGTAATGTGTTAAGAGCGAAGCCCAGGGACCCAGCTCAAGGGAAGGCCAAAGTGAGCCCTGAGTAGGACAAGGGGAGTCATGGGTAAGAGTTGCCCAGGATGCAGTGAGTGGTGTGGTCATGGGGGGAGAAAAGGTATCCTTGGGGATCATGCCTTTATCTGTAAATACAAGACAAGGAAACAAAGATCCAGGGTCCTCTCAAGCCTCCTTCTCTCTCACACACACACATACTCGTGCGCACACGCACCCACGATAACGGAGACTCCTGATCTGTGATCACACGTACAATGATTTTATTAATAGGCACAGCTGATTTTTTCCACTATTTCTAATTCAGTACAGAAGATTCTATACTTGAAATCCAAATCCAAATATAAAACTATGAAACGTGAAATCCAATCCAAATATAAAACTATAGATTAACATTTAATATTGTTCTATGCCTTTCTAGCATAGAATAGCTAAATAACAGCACCTTTGGTTCTTTTCTTGCCTTTAATTATATTAGTTTTTTTAACAGTTTGATTCCATAAGAGTCCTTTCAATTTAAAGAAGGTTTCTTCTTTTTCCTTTTTATTTAGTTTTATTTATTCATTTGATTGTTTACTTATTAATTAATTAATTTATTTATTTATTTTAGAGAGAGAGTGGAGAGGGGCAGGGGGAGTGAGAGAGTCTAGAGCAGGCTCCATGCCCAGCATGGAGATCCGTTTGGGGCTCCGTCTCACAACCCAGAGATCACGACCTGCGCTGAAGTCAGGAGTCTTACACCTCCCAGATGTCCCAGAGGAATATGCTTCTAATTACAATGAATGATGAGTAGAGAACTCCTGGTCAAATATTAAATCGCATTAATATAATCTGTTCCAAGAACTTGTTAATACCAGGAAATGTTAGCTAACATTGTTAAGGAAAGAGTAGTAACTTACAGACGGCATTGGGGATATTGTTTTTGTATTGAATAAATGTGCATTTGTGTGTAGCAATCATTAAAATACAATATTCAAAATAAATAATTTCTTACCACATCAGAAGTAATATGTTTTCCCCAATTATAAACAAGGAGTGGAAATAAACTGCCCATAGTATATGTACTAAGGTCAAGAGCCCGGCTGTGGAGGTGTGTGCGTGTTGACAGGAGTCCCCTCGTGCAGCTGAACTAAAGCTCATGAGATTTGTGACACTATTGTGCGGTGTGGGATTTTCTTTTTTCTTTTTTTTTTTTTTAATAAATTTTATTTATTTATTTGACAGACAGAGATCCATCACAAGGAGGCAGAGAGGCAGGCAGAGAGAGAGGGGGAAGCAGTCTCCCTGCTGAGCAGAGAGCCCGATGCAGGGCTGGATCCCAGGACTCTGAGAACATGACCTGAGCCTAAGGCAGAGGCTTTAACCCACTGAGCCACCTGGGCGGCCCAGTGTGGGATTTTCTGAACTGATTTCCTTCCCTGGGTTACAATGCCTAGAGACAGAACTTGGCTTAACTGTCTTGTTTAGTTATAATACTGAAACAGGAACATCCCAAGCATTGGCTCTCAAATACTATTTATTAGTAAAATTATTAATATTACTTCTAGATGATCACTGGAGGAAAGTTATTTTAAATATGAAATATTACTTGCATTTAGGAAAGCATTTCATAATAGTAAGAAAATTTTAGAATACCCTGGTATTTGCACTTAGTTAAGGAAATTTTTCTTTTAAGTTTTCTGAATGAATTTTAGATTAACCTGAAGCCTTGTTTATTTACCTTCAGGACACCAAAATCACCATTTGCTCTATATTCAACCCCTCGACCTCATGGACATGGAGCTAGCATGATAAAATCATCACTTTCCACTAGACTAAATGCCTGTTTGAACTAATCAATCAAAGCTCTGACACTCATGACGTTGGTTGGGAATAGTATGAAAAAATCAGATGTACATATCAATGCATTAGTAAAAGTGTGATTACAGATCAGGAAACTGGCCTACCATGTACGCATATGTTTATGAGAGAGAAAGAGAGAAACTGAACTGTCTCCACTGGTTCAAATGATCTCATCTTAGTAAAGTCCCTTCCTGATGCTTCTCTGTTGAACTCTTTCCATGCTAATCCATTCTTTCACATAAATCATCATCTGTCAAATAATGTTCTCACCGGGTCAGAGCCCGAGGTGAAGCCATCTCAGGTATGTGCCGTGTTCATGAGGATTAAGCAGGAGGTAGACGGAAGGAAGCAATAAGACTACATTGGCATCGGGGCGCCTGGGTGGCTCAGTGGGTTAAGCCGCTGCCTTCGGCTCAGGTCATGATCCCAGGGTCCTGGGATCGAGCCCCACATCGGGCTCTCTGCTCAGCCAGGAGCCTGCTTCCTCCTCTCTCTCTCTGCCTGCTTGTGATCTCTCTCTGTCAAACAAATAAATAAAATCTTAAAAAAAAAAAAAAAAAAAAGACGACGTTGGCATCTTTTTCCGCAGGAGCTGGCGGGGTGGCGGGTGGAGAGTCAGAGGGCGGGAAGTGCTACAATGTTGCACTGAACCTTCTAGGGCCGGTGACCGGGAAACTGATCAGGACAACATCCAGATTCTCAGAGAGCAGGAGGGAGCCACCAACACTTCCCTGCATTTGCTGATATGACTGGTGCAACATTGCGCTGGGAAGGCAAAGGTCCTTCTTTGCTTCGTTTTCTATAACTAAACCCCAAGCTCCCTGTGAAAGGCTGGGTCCACACTGAGCATGCATTCATATGCAGTGTATTTTTCACTGTCTGGTTTCTTGAAAGCAGAGAAAACTTGTCCAAAGAAAGAGAGCATTAGTTTTTGAGGCAAAGGAAATTGCTTAACTCACTGGTCCAATCTCCTTGGTCCGTGTAATTCAGGGTCCTTGGGAACAGGGCCCAAGGCAGTAGGTTAGTAGCTAGTGAAGTGTTCACACAGACATTGATTCAGTCAAAAAGCTGCTTTACTCGGTGTTAGCCGTAACTGTTCAACTGTCTTTCACATGGCGGCAAGGCAGGGCAAATGTCTCCTGTGTTTGCTCCAGGGAGCTGAACCTAAAGCTATAAGGGACACAATATCTGGCCAAAATTCGAATTGAGGGCATGTTTAGGATTTGTTTACAATCACCCATGTTTTGATATTTATTATTTTTGAAATGTGTTAGGACATTATTAGAAACTCATCAAAATATTATGTAGTAATAAAGGCTTGATGAGCTTAAAGGGATTATTTACATGGATTTTCATCAGATCTTTAAACTCTAGATAGTGATCTCTTTGGCAGTTCTAACGTTGATACAAAAGAAATAATCAGAAGGAGAAGGAACAGGAGTAGAAGGAAGAAACAACAACAACAACAACAACAGCAGCAAAAACTATGAGCAATTGCAAGGTCTTTTGGGGACTCAAAATCTGAATCGTTCGATTCCCTGCTCTCAGCGATGCCACCATGGACAAGATAATCAATGTTTTGTAGCTGAAGATTCATCATCTTTAAAAATGGAGAAAATCATAGTTGCCCTGCCGCCCTCACAACCTATCAGCCTGTATCCAGTGCTTGGAAAACCTTGGAAGACTCTTTAAAACAGATCCTGAGTGTTCTGGCTAACCTCCAGGTAATGAGGGTAACGAACACAGTGACTCAGGAAACCAGCAGAATCAGGACAGCGATGTCAGGACGCGAGAGAAGAGACCAGGACCGAGTGTAGTCCTTGCCTTCCTGTTTAGTGTAGAAACCATAATGCAAGCAGCACGGAAAAGTAGAAAAGGCAGCTTCCTCCAAAGCTGGTTGTGGGCTGGCCTGTCGCAGCTGCTGAGGGCCCCAGTAGACACAAAGAAGGGTCCGTGTCATGGGAAATTACAGATGTGCCGTATTTTAATGTTTCCTCGTTTGCAAGCCATAGACCTCGGCACCACTGCGGACATCAAAGGTAGAGACACTTGACAGGGGTTGTATTGAATACAGAGTTGTATTTCCATAGTTTCTATTACACACATTTCTTTCCTTTGGTGACTTCTAATTGTCTCCTAGAAAATGTCTTTTTTCAAATTGTGAACACTTTGAGAAAAGTATCATTATCAACCACAGTATCTCTGTGTTTTAAGGTTTTTCCAGTTTGAAAATATCAATGGGGGGGGGCAGGCCTATGTGCTTGGCACGTGTAAATACTTAGGCAAGCCTGTCTCGCTAATGCTTCTTCACATGCGTCTATCTTGCCCTTGGGTGGCTCTGTTCCTTCCACGTTCAAGGAAACTCGTAAGACAATGCCAAACCTTCATTTTCAAGCACCCATTAGTGTGTGTGCATATACTTATGAGTTCTTGCATGATGGTTTTTAAATATGCAGCTATAATAATCGATCAGCCTGAGACAGTGCAACCTTGGAAGCCTGGTCTCTTTTTCTAGCACCATCATTCTGAAAACGGTCCTGGTGTCCCTTGTTTCTGCCAGTTGGGACGTTAGCCGTGCTGACCATGTTTGCTGGTCAGTCCTGGCTTCATCCCACCCTTCTCTCGAAAACTCTGAAGGAGTGTTTAATTTGGTTCTGGGATCCAAGTGGGGCTCCTCTGTGTAATTCAAGAAAGAGAATTAATGGATAAGAATAAGCAAGAGGTTTTGACCTGGCTCATTTTGACTCTCAAGGCCATGAGATTCTTAGCAAGTTTTATGTTCTTTCAGGAACAAAGATACCATAGCTGTCAAGTTAAAGATTGGAGAGAAATTTCTGTGCTTCTCAGCCTTATTAAGGCATCCAGGCTCCTAAGACACAACCTTGGTGGGATTGGAGGGAATGCTCAGAAATCTGTAGGAACAAGGAACACGTTCTAACTTGTGCATACTGAGCACATGCTTGGTCCTGGGTGCTAACACTCTCAGTGCAATATATCACTCAACTCATAGAAATAAGTACCTTCATGGAATGATTCTGGGGAAAAGACTAGGCTGTCCTCCCACCATCACACCTTTGTTCATGAGAAGAGAATAAGCTAAAGGCAGGGTCATTTATGGCTATACACATGCACAACACCTACCTGTGTGGAACAGGACCAATTTAGGAAAATGAGGCACTGTCTTTAAATGGAGGGCCCGGAAGTGGGAGGTCAGTGCTGTCACCTTCCAAGTAGGCTCTTTCTGTGGGACCTACATATCTATGTACAGACCTGGACAACATCAGTGTTTCCTCTGGAACACATCTTTGTCTACTTCCATGTCTGTGTCTATAGGACAACCAACATCTACCTCTGCACCTACATCTCATCTCTCTCTCTATGTCAATACTAATATTGATACAGATGTTGATATTGGCTTGTGTCTGTCTCCCACCTATGTTGACATCAGCATCAGCATCTAACACCGACACTGTAATCTACTTTTGTAACTTCTCTAAGTCTGTGTATATCTGTATCGATGTGGGTAAACTTCTGTGTTTATTTCTGTACCTAATCAATAACTCTGTTTCTCCCTGCATGGACATAGCTATTAATATCTATGTATATATGCATCCATACCTAATGTAAGTCCATAGGCTCATCTCTACATCAGTATTGGCAGCAAAATCAACACTCCATGTCTACACAACTCTAACACACATCTCCACCAACATTATATCATCACCTGCATCTACATCTATGTGGAACATGTGTCTTTGTCTATATTTGTAATTACATATGTGTTTGTACATTTAACTATAGATATTGGCATCAATATTGGTATCTATAATCTCCCTAATTCTTTGTCTTTATGAATGTGTGTCTTTCTAAGGACATTGGCGTTAGTGTTGACAACTATATCACTACCTACATCTCTACCCACCTCTGTTTTCCTGTATCTGATCTATGTCTGTGACTATGTTCATGCCTGTGTCAACGTCAGCATGGATGTCAGGATCCACATCAACCTCTGTATCTGATTCATTCCTATGACTGTGGTCATTTCTACATCGCATCTCTATACAACATCTCATCTGTGTCAATGTTTTTGTCCCTGACTATGTATCTATATAATGTCATTGTCAGCATCAACAATGACATGGGCACTGCATCAACATTTATATCTGAATTATGTTTATATTAACAATGATGTTGACATATACTGATATCTATAAGTATGTGGAAATCCACTCCTGCATCTACAACCATATCTCTGTCTGTTGTATGTCTATAGCTGGTCTCTATGTCTGTCTGGAGTCTATGCCTTTATATCTGCTTCTACATCTCTGTGACAATGACATTAGCATCAGCATCTACATCTGTGTCTACTTCCTTATCTAACCCATGTCTCAAAAGCAGGAACACACACATGTGTGTACGTCCAACTCTTTCCTGCATAGATGTAATTTGCACCCATATCACTTACCTCTGTGTATCTACAGATCCATATGCATAAATGTATCTATACAATGTCATTGAGATCATAATCCCCATCAACATAATGAGTTATGTCAGGATTTCACACAAGTTTCCCTTTTTCTTTAATGTGTACATGGCAGTGGCAGTGTAACCCCTTCCTCCTTTCCTCACAAATCTACTCTTCTACTTCTGAGCTAAGAAGGTATTACAAGGAGCTCATGGTCAGACTTTACAAGAATGTGATAAAATTTGGCCATAGAGTTTTTGAAAGATAGCTAAACACCCACATTGCATTCACCTTCAATATTTCTATATATGGCAACACAGAACTGAGAGCCATTACAAGGATTAGCACTCACTCCATGGTGACAAGATAAATGTTTGCTAGGTATTGGGATGCTGGACATTCAAACGTTTGTTGAATAACAGAAGTCTGATTTTTGTGTAGCAAGCGAGTCCTCCCTAGGACAGGGCCAACTTGCTCTGTGTCCGGATCCATGCTAGACTGGATTTTGGCCCTGTGCTTCTGTCCCTGCATGTTTGTGGGGCTATGTGCTATGGACAAGGAAGTTTTAATGCACACGCATTAAAGAAGGGGAGAGAAGAGATAAAGAAACACCCTCATATCAATGCTAATAGAAGGATTGCACATTTTTTCTCAATTTATCTGTAACTTTTAAAATATTGGTCTTTAATGTACAGATGTCATTTTCAGCTACACAGAATGTTATACAGTGTGGTTCTTATTTAATTGTTTTGGGCACTCTCTTGAAATCCAGTGAGAATATGTTCTCATACCTAATCTCTTCGAAATATTTAGCATAAAGAAGCACCATAACTTTTCTTGAGGAGACAGAATTTCCAAGCTTTGAAGAAGCAACAGCTACATTCTAGATTGAAGGCTGTTTTATGGTGCTTGATTTCAGTCTTGTTTTTCTCTTTCCTGGTGTTCTAATTTATGTTTAGCTCTGTGCCTAACCTTCTAATTCTAAACGTTGAATACTTAGGTTTTACAACCATTTCAGAGAGGCACCCTCTACTGGAACCTGGACAGTCAGGTAAGTGGTCACACTTTCCTCTATGGGTGGGTAGTGGGAAAGTTGGTCTGTGTGACACAGAAACATCTGGGGTCCTGAATTCCTTCCATGCGTCCATCCTTTGGCTCATAATCTGCCTATAGCTGGTCCCTGACTTGTGCTCCAGAGTCTTTCAGTCTCTGGGAGAGATGTGGTAAAGTCTTAGGAGAGCCTGACTTGCAATTGACAGAGGATCTCCTTCTACCTCTGGTTTCCTTGCACACAGTATGAAGCACAGGGCTACTGTTCTAAGCATCTCTGCAGACATCTCAAGCCTTCTACTTTCCCACAAAGCAGCAAATCTCATTGTATGCACTACACCCAGAATGAGTTTGGGAATCCAGAGCTGGATACGAGTCCTAAAAATATTCTGCGTCCACATTTTGGCACCTCTCTGTCTCACTCCCCTGGGATTTCACAGCCATATCTCTTGGGAAGTCCAAAGCTCATAGAGCCAGTGGGATCTTCAGTACTGCTCTTCTAAGTAGATCCGTTTCCCATTGTTTTTCTTTTGTCTTTTACATTTCCCCCACTCCAATGTCATCTAGCCTTGATCCATCTTTGCCTATATAAGACATAGTCATGTGACCTCTGTGTGTCTTCCTGTCATTGCTCCCACCTGCTCTCTGTGCCTTGCTAGCTTGTTCTGGACTGTGACATGCAGAGCAGTTTGGACTTCATCAAGGAGGTCCTTTACTCTGTAGCTTCTTGTGGATCTTGCCAGGAGAGAGAACCAACACAGATTTGGAGGGACATCAGATAGCAAGGTTGAGGTATCCTTCCTTGTGGTGTTTCTGTAGTTAGATCAGTCTCTGAAGTGCAGGCCATAGATGCAGGTAGTTGTCCCATTACATAACATCTCATATCTGGTTGCTGGTGCCTGTCTTCCCAGTGGTTCTTCAGTTCTTACAGATGGAATGAAGCCTGGCTGTTTGCCAGCTTTAGGCATGGTGTCATCTCTGCGACTCTCTGACATCTCTCCACTCCAACATAAATACCCTTAATTAAAGTCTTCCCAAATCATCTCATTCAGAATGTGCCTTTGGTTTCCTGCAGGGGCTCTGAGTAATACAGTGGTCCTTGAGGCTAGTCCTTGCTAATCCTCAGAATCTTTGATTTTAGTGTTTGATTTCAACTAAACATTAATCTCAACTAGCTTTGAGTAAATAACATAATTAATTTAACCTGAAGTCCATTCTTTTATTCATTGTTCACTTTTCTCTCAACAGTATGGATGTTCAGTCCAGCTACTCCTCTAGCAATGAAGCCAGCAGACACTCATCTTTCAGGGTCTCATGTCTTCACGGAACAAATGCACAAAGACAAATCTAAACATGCATACCTATGAGATGATAAGTACTTTGGCAAATATACAACAGTATAAGGAAGACGGGGAAGTGAAAATTTGGGGCAGTTACAGGGAATACCCCTCTGATGATACTGAGTTAGGACCTAAAGAGAGTGAGTGATGATTCTTGCCTAGACTTGAAGAAACAGGGATGTCCAGGGAGAAGATACAACAGGAACCGAGACCCAGAGATGGGAGCTGACTCAGCGGTCTCTACGCACACTGGGGGTCAGCAAGAGGAGACAGAAAGCAATGGGGACAGTGGGATAGTGTTGCATCATGTCAAGGAAATCCCTGTAGGTCACCTCAGTGGCTTGGCTTTCACTTCAAGTAGTGTAGGTAGCTCGTGGGTTTACACAGGAAGCAGAATCACATAATTTACCATTCGCAAAGATCCCTCTGGCCTGCACAGAAAATTGATTGTAGAGAAGTGGAGAGGATGGAGACAGGAAAACCACTTGGGTCCTATCGTAGCAGTATATCCAGGGTGGTTGTACCTTTGCTGGGTAGATGCTCCCCAAACCTCTTCCTGAGCACAAAAACCCAGCTATGTCTTAGCTACTTTCCATCTTTGGGAGGAGGGGAGCTTGTGGCTGGTGCTTACATTAGTGTGTCAGCAGCATGTTTGTTTTAGTCCAAGGTGGTTAGGGAAAAAAGTCCCTCTCTATTTCTTCTTTCTCTCATCTCCTGCCTGGTGTTTTGTTTGTTTGTTTGTTTGTTTCAATGTTAGTGCCTAATGAAATACTGGGACACACATCTCAAGCGTTACAAGCTGTGTCAGACCAGATCCTGACAAGACGGTGTGAAGCGGCACATTCTCCACTCCCATCTCCACCCACATCAACTCTCATGAACTGTGACATGAAAAATAGCTTCCTTTACGGGCAGCTAGTAATAGGCACGATTTGTTACAGAATATAGCGTTGCTTACCCTGATTAATACTGAAATTGATACTTTGAAATACATGTTAATACGTGTAAAATCCATGGCTTTGACTTAGCAGTTGGGCAGTGGACATTGCCTAAGCACCCATCTGAGTGTGAAAGATGTTGGTCCACGTCACAAATCATGAGCTAAATGAGTCAGCAGCTCTGGGGGCATGCTTGAAATCAACGTGCTGGTGTGACCGTGATCAGCTTGCAAGAATACATGGAAAAAAGTAGAATAAAAAAATGTGGGGCCTTAATGGGTTGAAAAGCCAAGCCTTTCTAGATCTTCAACAGTTGGAAAATGGTTGAAAAAACCCATAAACAACCAAGATCCCCACTAGGCTCAGCCATTAACTGAAGACCACATTTAAAGTGTGACTTTCTGCTTGAACCTAGGTGTGACCATCAGGTTGGGAAGGAGGCATGGGTGTGTGGAAACAGAGAAATAAAACTAACTTGGGGACTTTGTCTAGGAAAGAACTTTGGACTGAATTACAGACTATCCAGTGCTCCAATCCTGTTGCTTCCTTTTCCCTCTTGTACCTGTTTGGAGCTCTTCTCCACCTCGCCCTTCTCCAAAAAAACCCACCAAAACAAAACAAAACAAAAACAGTGATGCTTCCTGATGGACGCAGCAGAGGACTTTCAATTCTTCACCATTTTCTTTATTAGCCTCCAAATAGAATTCTTCAGAATTATAGATTTTAAAAAAATGTGCCATAAGAACTTCCAGATTTTCACCAGACAGGTTTTGATACAATTAATTAAAGATCTATTTTTGTTATAATTGGGCTGTAAGTACAAAAGCAGCCTCTTATCATATCTCCTGTAACCTTTCATGCTTGATCTTTTCAGGCCTAAATTACTTATTTAGAAAAACGGGGATGGGGATCTCTGTTAGGCAATCTTGCGTTGGCAGTAGAGCATCGGAAGACACTCAGATGAGAGCAGTTTCCCCCTCCCTTGTTTATTTTCTTTATTAAACATGAAGTGTCATTGATGTGCACTTGACATGCAGGGTGCAAGGTGATGGGCTTGGACGTATATCTCACTGTGAAATGTCACCCCAGTTAAGAACATGAGCATTTCCATCACCAACAAAGCCTTCCTCATGCCTCTGTGCCATCTCTCCCCCTGCTCCTCCCTGCCTCACAGCCTCTTCCCGACCCCAGCAAACTGGGGATCTCCTTTAGTCCCTGTAGATCAGTTTGCGCATCCCAGAGTTCAACACCGAGGCCGTCATACAGCATTCCCACTTGCTTCTCTAGCGTCTTTCACTCAGCACTTTTTGTTTGTTTTCAGATCCATTCAGGCTATAACAGGAACCCATAATGCATTACTGTGCTAGTGCTAAGTGATGTTTCATCATACTGGTAGACCAGAGTCCTTCTGTTCACCCGTTGCTATGCATTGAGCTGTTTCCACTTTTGGGTTATTAAATGAAAGCTGCTGTGAAGACTCAGGTAGGAATCACTGTGTGGGTGCATGCTTTTTTAGTCTTTGGAAAATGCCTACTAAGTACGTATCCCTGTGTTTACAGTGTGGTTAACATTTTAGCAAACTGTAAAACTGATTTCCAAAGCCATTGTGCATTTTACATTCCTTCCAGTAGCACACGAATGTTCTAGTTCTTCCATATATGACTGAAACTTAGCATGCTTAGTGGTTTTAATTTCAGCCTCTCTCGTGGGTCTGTAATGCTATCTCAAGGACTTTAAATTGTATTACCTTAATGATTAATGTAGTTGGGCATTTTTCACTTACTTACTTTCCATGTATCTTCTTTGATGAAATGTCCAACTTATTTACACATTTTCAATTGGGTTAATTTTTTCTTCAATTTTGAGATTGGAGAGTTCTTTACAGGTGGTGTGTATCAGTATGCAAATTCTTTATCAGGTTTGTGATTTAAAACGTGTCTCCAAGTATCTGCTGTATCTTTCAATCTCTTTTTTTATCTTTTTTTTTTTTTTTTTTAAGATTTTATCCATTTATTTGACAGACAGAGATCACAAGTAGATGGAGAGGCAGGCAGAGAGAGAGAGGAGGAAGCAGGCTCCCCGCTGAGCAGAGAGCCCGATACGGGGCTCGATCCCAGGACCCTGAGATCATGACCCGAGCTGAAGGCAGCGGCTTAACCCACTGAGCCACCCAGGCCCCCCTGTCTTTCATTCTCTTAATAGTATTTTCCTCAAGCTGACATTCTTAATTTTTATGAAATCTAATTCATTGGTATATTCTTTCATGGATGATGTTTTTGGTTTTGAACATAGGAACTCTCTACCAAACCCAGGTTATAATTTGTGCCCTGTGTTTACTTCTGAAAGTTTCAGGGTTTCAGATTCTGCATGTAGGTCTATGATCTAATTTGAGTTACATTTTATATGTGATTCTTGATATGGATTGCACTGCATTTTTATGTGTGTGTGAACATAGATAGCCAGCTACACCACTATCTATTAAAAAGTCTGTACCTCTCCACTGAATTACTCTTGCCTTTCTATTAAATATCATTTAGCCGTATTTATTTTGGGTATATTTATAGATTTTTTATTATGTTCCATTGATCTCTTTGTCAACTTGAAGCCAATATCACTTTTTTTCACATTTTGATTAATATGCATTTATAATAAATTTTGAAATTAGGTAGTCTTATGCTTTCATATTTCTTTTTTCCACTCTTGCTGTCATTAAGTCTTTGGCATTTCAGTGTGAATTTCAGAATCAGTTTGAAAAGTTTATGAAAAAAATGCAAATTTTATTAAATGTAAAGATTAGTTGGGAAAAATTTACATCTCTCCATTTGTTTAGACCTCTTTAATTACTCTCAGCTGTTTTCTGTAATTTTCAGTGTCTAGGTCTTGCATTTCATCTTTATTGTTAGGAAGGAGGTATTTCATATTTATTGTTGATACTGTATGTGGTCTTGCTTGTTTGAGTTTGTGATTGTTCACTGCTTATATAAAAAGATAAAGCTGATTTTTGTACATTGATCTTATATTCTGCACCTCTTCTAAACTCACTGATAAGTCTTAGTAGCTTTTCCAGTAAATTTCATGAGATTATTTCCACACATGAGCATGTTGTCTATAAGCAGACACAATTTTACTTCATTCCAAACTTAATGTTTGTATTTCTTTATTCTTGTTTTATTGCACTGGCTACAACCTCCAGCATGGTATTGCATGAAAGTCATGATGAGAGACCTGCCATTATTTTGAATTTATTTTTATATGATTCCATGTTATCTCTTTTGTAATTTATTGACTATAACTCACTGGCGTCTTATCTTCTGGCTGCATTAACTGAGGACCATGTACCAACAAGTTATATTACAGCACTCCACAAAGGGAATAAGAATCTTATACCAGCAATAATTCATTTTCCACTTCTCTGCCCTTCATGCTGTTGGTAACATGTTTGCCTTTACCTATTGTAGATAAAAACTTGCACTGCTCCCATTTTTGTTTATGTGTATAGTTATTATTCCCATGGGTCTCCAGGCCTGTATCTCTCTTCATAAAACCATACGGTTTCATTTTCTTTTGCTTGAGTGTTGTTTGCCTTATCTTTGCAGTGCAGGTATGTCGGTGACACATTTGTTAAGGCTTGAATATTGGAAAACATTTTTCAGGCCTGTTTTCTTCTGCTAAAAACTTCTAGGTTTATTTACTTTTTGTTTCATTTTGTCTTTATTTTTTTATCAGTAATATTAAAATGTTGCTCTACTGCCTTCCCCTTTGCACTATTTCTAATGAGAAAAATATTGCCATCCTTATTTGTATTTCTTTCTGTATAACCTGCCTTTTCTCGGGCTGGCCTTAAGATTTCTTGTCATCAGGGCACCTGGGTGGCTCACTGGGTTAAGCATCTGCCTTTGGCTCAGGTCATGATCCCAGAGTCCAGGATAGGGCCCCACATCGGGCTCCCTGCTCAGCCGGGGGTCTGCTTCTCCCTCTGTCCTTTACCCAACTTGTGCACACTCTTTCTCACTTTCCTCTCTCTCAAATAAATAAATAAAATCTTAAAAAAAAAAAAAAAAGATTTCTTGTTATCAATGGTTTTGAGCAATTTGAATGTGGTGTACCCCGGGTATAATTTTCTTCCTTTTTCTTGTGCTTGCGAGTTGTTGACCTGTTGAACCCTTAGGTTTATTATTTTCATCAGATGTTAGAATGTACACCCCTTATAATTTCACATTATTTCTATACTTTTCCTTCATTCACACAAATCACATATGTAAGAGGCTACTTGAAGCCTCATGGTCCACTAATACCACTTGTTTTAAATTCTTTCATTTCTCCTTTCAATTATGATAACTTTTCCCATGCCTTCATGTCTACTAAGTTTTTATTGTGCAATATCTAATGTCCCATTAATCCAATTTAATATGTATTTTATCTCGCACATTTTCGTTTTCATCTCAAAATATCAGAGTTGATCTTTTGTTGGATCTTTTCTGTCTCTACTTAACTTTTGAATGCACGGGTGCGGTTACAATGTTTAATGTTTTAATGCCCTATTCTGAAAATTGTAAATCCTCTGCTGTGTCAGTTTTATGTGCATTTTTAATTTATTCGTTTTTCTCTTCATAATGGCTCATATTTCCCCGCTTGATTGTGTGCCTGGTAATCTTTGATTGGATGGCAGGAGTTGCTGGAGGCTGGCTACTTTTTTGTATTTTTACAAATATTATTGAGATTTATTCTCAGGCACTTTACATGGCAAGAGTTTGATCCTTTGGCATGTTGCTTTTAAGACTCGTTAGGTGGAACTGGGGCAGTGCTCAGTCTAGGCTAATGATTCCCCTCTACTGAGGCATATAACCACTCTGCATACTTGACCCAATGCCCCAGGAAACATGACAGTTTCTATTTGGTTGATGGCAGTAGGCACTCTCCCTGGTCCTGTATGAACAAGAGTACTGGTCTATAATCCTTTCCAGTGGCTCTTTCTCTGGCCATGGGTAGTTCCCTCACAGACATGAGCAGGTAAATACTTAACAAAGTACCCAAGAGTAACGCTTTTCAGATCTCCAGGGTTCTCTTTCTGGGCATCTCTCTCCTGTCTACTACTCCAAACAGCAAAGTCATGGGTTTGGTCTTTTATTCTTGGCTTTGTTTCCATCTCAGGGCATCTATCATGCTTTTCTAGGTTCTTCCTCCCTGTGACTTAGCCTCAAAATTTTCTCAATTCTTTTGAGAAGAACTGCAGGTCTTTATTTTTGTTCTTTTTTATTTCCCATCTCTCAGAAATGACTGTCCTTCATTGCCTGATGATTTTTGTCTTAAAGACCATTACTTCTTGAGTTTTGTCCTTTTTTAACTTAAGGGAGGAAGATAAGTCCCTTCATCTTGGTCAAAAATAGAAGTCACTTTTGTTACCTTGTTTCTATTTTAACAGCTATATGAAGGTATATCTACACATTAAAAAAATTCACCAACTTAAAGTATACAAATCAATGTTTTTTAGTACCTATACCAGGTGGTGCTATCATTACCGTAAATCACTTTGAACATCCTCTCCCTCATGAGAACTTCATACCCATTCAGTGAATCTGCGTGTCCACTGCAACCCCAGGCAACTGCCAATTTACTTTCTAGTCTTATAAATTTGTCTTTTCTTAATACTTCATATCAGTGAATTATCCCATATGTGTCTTATATATATATATATATATATATATATTTTTTTTTTTAATTACTGTTTTTGAGGTTTACTCATGGCATAACAGGTGTTAGTCCTTGACTCCTTCTTAGTGCTGGATAGTACTCAGTTGGACGGCTCTACCTCCCTTTGGTTATCCATTTGCTGACGGACGGGCATTAGATCCTTTCCAGGTTCTGGCTGTGATGAATGATGCTGCTATGAACGTTGACATGCAAGTTTTTGTGTGAGGGTATGTTTTTATGTGTCTAGGATAGATGTCCGGGAATGCTGTTGTTGGGAAGTAGGGTAATATTATACATACCTTTTTTTGAGGAACTGTCAAACTCTTTTGCAAAATGGCGGCACCGTTTTACATTCCCACCAGAGATGTATGCACGTTTTCCTTTCTCCACATTGTCCTCGGTGTTTGTTACTATCTGTCTTATTTATTACAGCCATTCTAGTAAGAGCAAACTGTTACCTGGCCATGGTCAAATATGTTCTTTGTTGAACCATTTCTTTATTTCTGTTGCCTGTTATTTCACTGAATGTCTTATTATTGAATTGTAAGGATTTTCTGTAAAATCTGGATACTAGTTATTTAATGAATAATAGTTTTGAAAATATTTACTTCAAGGCTGGTCTTTTCATGTTCTTAATGGTATCTTTTGAAGAGAAAAGTTCTGAATTTTGATGTAACCCCCCCTTTTTTTTTCTTTCATTGTCCGTACTTTTGTTATCACATCTATGGGACATTTTCCTAAACCATAAATCTTGATTTTTCTCCTTTGTTTTCTTCTAAAAGATTTGTTTTATCACATACATTTAAGTCTATGATCCTTTTTGATTTAATCTGTTTGTATCACATAAGGTGAGGGCATAAGTTCATCTTTTTGCATATAGATATACAATTGCCCCAGGACCATTTGTTAACAAGACTTTTTGTCCTCAAGGAATTGCCTTGGCACTTTTGTGTCTTTAATTGATTGTGAATTGACTGTATTGATGGTAGTTGGTTGTAAATACAAGGATTTATTTCTGGAATCTCAATTCTATGTCCTTGATCTCCATGCCTGTCATTAACTACAATGTCTCAATGACTGTAGCTTTATAGTAAAATCTGAAATCAGTAAACACAATCTTTTTAATTAAGATATTTTTCTTTCAAATATTTTGGCTTTTCCAGAAGAACTTGAATTTCATATACATTTTAATATATGCTTGTCAATTTCTGCAAAAAATCCTGCCAAGAATTAGATAGAGATTATATTTGTTCTATTGATTCTAAAGAGCAATTTGAGAAGAATTCCCATCTAAATGACATTAATTCTTCCAGTCCATAGTTGTGGGATTCTTTTCTATTTTATTTAGATCTGTTTTAGTTTTCCTCAGTAATTTACAGTGTACAATATTTGCATCTTTAAAGAGTTTCCTAAGTGTTACATTATTTTAATAATATTGTTAATGGAAATGTATCCCTAGGTTTATTTTCAGATTTTTCATTGCTTATATACCAAAATGCATTTTTAAATGTTGATCTTATATCCTGCAATCTTACTATATTTGATTCTTAGTTCTGATAGACTTTTTTTTGATGAGTTCCTAAGATTGTCTACATTTGAGATCATGTTGTCTATAAATAAAGACGGTCTTACTTCTCCCTTTCTAATTAAGATATCCTTTAATTATTATTATTTTCCCTAATATCATTTTGAATTATTATTTATCTTTATCATTAAATCTAACTTAATTTTCTTCAACTGTCTATTTATTCCCTCATCCTATTAAGAAAATATCTGTTTCTCTATTATTTTTCTAATATATTTCCAAATTCCAGTAATCTCACATGTTATATGCATTAAAATATAGACTTTAATTAAGAGTTAGAATTTACATGCATTTACCAGGAAATAATGTGATTGGATAACACCCTCAAGTGGGTTTGTTAACTATTTGCTTCATGTCTTAAATCTGAATTAAAAATACACTTGAGAAGAATAAATGAAACAAGATGGGATTGGGAGGGAGACAAACCATAAGTGACTCTTAATCTCACAAAACAAACTGAGGGTTGCTGGGGGGAGGGGATGTGCTTTGGTGAGTGCTGTGAAGTGTGTAAACCTGGTGATTCACAGACCTGTACCCGTGGGGATAAAAATATATGTTTATAAAAAATAAAAAAATTTAAAAAAATACACTTGATTCCTTTTTTGTAAATTAAATTTATTTATTTTCAGCATAACACTGTTCATTATTTTTGCACCACACCCAGTGCTCCATGCAATCCGTGCCCTCTCTGATACCCAGCACCTGGTACCCGACCTCCCCCCCCATGCACTTGATTCTTTACTGCCTCAAGTTGTCCTCCTGCTCCATCCGTCTAACTTGCTCCTCTCCCTCCCTCTCTTCCCTTTTTCTCTTCTTGGTGGAAAAGTGCAACCCACTGTGATGGGAGCATCCGCTCTCCATTGTGTGAGGTGCTGACTGATTTGCATTACTGGGACTACAAAGACATGAT
Source organism: Mustela lutreola (assembly GCF_030435805.1). Classification (NCBI taxonomy): domain Eukaryota; kingdom Metazoa; phylum Chordata; class Mammalia; order Carnivora; family Mustelidae; genus Mustela; species Mustela lutreola. Next base: position 3,146,042 of record NC_081294.1, on the reverse strand, counting down.
TAGCGTGTTGCTGTCTCTTGGTGCTGAACCTCAGCCAGAGATAACAGTGTGAGACTCTGTTAGTACCTTATTCAATAGGATCTGTTTATAACTTCAGCGGAGGCTGTGTTTTCATTTTAAAATGGCTGGAATCTAATTTATTTGGAAGAATTAGGATACACTTTCCCCTTAGAACTGTCAGGCCACACATGGAATAAAATGGAGCTTGACAGCAGTTTCTAGGGTACCACGATGAGGCATAAAAGCTGCCCTGGAAATCGACTCTGCTGGCATTCATTTTCAAAGAGTGTTTCAGAAGTTTATCAATTTGTTTCTAGTTAGGTAGTACATAGATGTCAGTTTTCTCCTTTGAACAGTCTTCAGGGCTGGAATGCTGCTTTATTGTGAATAATATGAATATGAAAAAAAATAAATCTCATCTCTGAAACGGGACTTTGGAGACTATATTGAGAGGGAGGTGGGGAAACTATTTCTGAAAGGACTTTCAGGACCCTGAAACGTTGGCCATTAGAGCGACACGGGAGCATCAGGGAGCCGTTAACTGAAGAGCAGTTTTCTGTCATTGCGATTCCTTTTCTGTTTACTGCTAAAGAAATGTATTCTTACCTGAGGTAATGTGTTATAAAAAGGAAAAGATAAACACTTAAAAATGTGGAATAATTAGGACTTCCAAAAGATTTCCCTGAAGGATGAAAAGACAAGAAATGTGACAAGATAGAGTGGGGAAAACACATAAGTGTCACTGAAAGGGGGATTGGGGGCTTGTTTTTTGTCTTACTTTATTTTACTTGCTTGTTTTCCAATTTAGGGGTGATAGAGACATCGCTCACAATTGTAGTCTGTTAGTTACTGTGCACATCGCTTATGCATTTCGTCTCACTCATAAATCTGGGATAAGACCGAAATGGTAGAGCTGTGGTCAAAATGAAAAAGGAAACCCTACTCCATGTGGGAGCGAAGGAGAGCAGAGGTAGGGGAGGAACACAAACAGCCATTACAAGAGCAGAGGTAGGGGAGGAACACAAACAGCCATTACAAGAGCAGAGGTAGGGGAGGAACACAAACAGCCATTACAAGACCAAAACCCTAGATGCAAGATGTTGACAGCGACGTCCTTTCCTTCCTAACAAACTAGGCATTTTTGTTTCTGTTTAATGCTTTGTCTAAAGGTTTGTTTCCATTTTCAGAACCAATGTACCTCAGCTGAAGGGTTCCCTCATGTATCATCACCGGACACAGGAGCGTCAGCTTCAGCACACGATTCAGGGGGCGCTTGAGGCTCTGCGCCTCTGTCCATGTGGCTACACTTATCTACACACACCTGAACAGCTACTCGGATTCTGACCTTGAAAGAGCAGAATTTTATGGGATGTATTTAAGAAATAATGTGTTTAGATCCCCTTTCTGCCTTGAACAAAGCCTATATGTTCTCCCAAGGCAGACTCGTGCTCCCTGAGGAAATTCTGAGTGCAGAGGCGTACGTAGCATGAAAAAGACTGTGATGCAGGGACATCAGCCATACCCAAAGGGATATAGTTAGATATAGGGACAGGCAGGCCAATTGTCCATAAATGAGACCCCTCACAGGAGAAGTAATAGTATAAGGAAGCCAAAATTGTTAAACACACTGAGCGTAGGAACAACAGATTCCATAGGAAAATTGGTTTTGCCCCCACAGGGAGATCTTGAAACTTCTAGAAAACAGTGGCCTGTCACACTAGATTTACTTAGGGGGACAAGGGCTCAGAAATGAGAGATTGAAAGGACCCTGGGTGGTTCACGCAGTTACACAGCTGCCTTCAGCTCGGGTCATGATCCCAGAGTCCTAGAAACAAGCCCCACATGGGGCTCCTTGCTCAGCCGGGAGCCTGCTTCTCCCCTGCCTGCCTGTCCCCCTGCTTGTGCTTTCTCTCTATCTTTGTCTATGTCGAAAATAAATAAATAAATAAATAAATAGATAAATAAATAAATGAGAAGTTGAGATGATTGGTAGTTTGCTAATCAGCACAGGACCCCTGTGTGTGGCAGGCCAGGGAGCTGTAATTTTCCAGCTTTGTATTTCAATCTTCTACCAGCTTCTGTAGCTTCCAGAATAATGGCAGTGGTATTCCAATGCCTCTTTGGTAAACTCTCTTCTGGTGTATGAAAGCGTACTGGCTCCTTAAGTTTAAGTTCATCAGGCTATTGAAGCATACGTTTATTCCCATTTTCACAGAGAGTTCATCGACCTTTGAAGATTGTGTCCATTCATGTAAGGTCCACAATAAGAAGTAGTGGGATTCCCCCCTTCAAGGTTCTCTGGTCCCCCTTTGGAATCAGTCCCAACCCCCACTCCTGGGCCTAGGCCATCAGTGACAAGATTTCCATTACCAAGGCTCCATTTTCCCTGCTTCACAATTTTATATAAATGGAAACAAGCAGTTTTTGAATATTTTTCTCAAGAACAATTTTTGGAATTCTACCATGATGTTGCATCTGTCCGTCGTGCATTTTGTTTTTGTCGGGAAGGGTGTCCTATCATACAAACACACCAAATTTCATTTGTTGATGTAGCCGCAGACGTCATATGGGTTGTTTGCACCTGGGGGCGGTTACACATACCGTATTGATAATGCACACATCACTGATGGTTAATAACAGAGAGTGTCTTCTCAAGGGGATGTTTACCCTACATGCATCTTCACTGGACACGTGTTTGCCCAAAGTATCTGGAAAACATCCAAGAAAACAGGGTCTGGGGGTTCCTGATGTCTGGTCCCTGAAGCCCAGATTCTAGGCTTGGCTTCTTTCTGCTTTTCTTTTTATACTCGGCTTCAGCAAGCATCTTCCATGTTTTTTGTTATTTAGCCTAAAAATAAAGTAGGGCTGTTTGAAGGAGAACGGATTGCCTCAAGAACTGTGCCATATGGGTTTGTGGCCCTGCTGCAGGCCTTCTGCCCTCCCTCCAAGTGACACGTTCAGAGGTGTGGCTGGCCCCTGAAAGGTCATGGGGAGGTGATATCAGACCCTTGTGGTTTTTCTAGGGCTGTTCAGAAGAAGCACGAAACAGAAGATGTTGTGACTGACCTCACTACCCAGGGCTTGATAGCAACAAATTGAAATATTGGCATCGATCAACCAACACTACTTTAAATGAATATCCTCAATAAACTTTTCAGGCTTCTTTGATTTATAAAAATCAATAACCTCAGCATTAAGCCATCCTATGTCTGTGACCACGTGCATGGACAACCTTGCTTTGTAATAGTGCGATGCCGCACGCTGCGTCCACTGGCTATCTGGGGGGATCGATACTCACTGAATGAAACAAAGGGGTGCAAGGAAGCGACATCCCAGCAAGCAGAACACAACAAACTTTACATTTGTTTTTGTTTTTTTTTAGGTTGATAGTGGGAAGTGGGTTGGAGGATGCCAAAGACTGAAGGGAGAATTCATCTGAACTGTCACCACCTGTGCCCCTGGTAGGAATTCCCTTTATTGAAGTGGGAGGAATCCTCCGTGAGGGGTTGTTTATAAAAAGGGAGGTATGCCTACCACTTTATATAGGCGAATCTCTGTATGCTTAGATATAGACACATATTTAAGGATTTCGATGGAACGCTCTTACGTTCATCAAGCTACCTGTGCGGTGTCTGATTACGGGTGTCACGGCCTGAACCTGAGCCCTCCTGGCAGACCCTCCAGCTTGACATGCATAGACCCCATCATGGTAATGGCGCTCCGGGAGCCCAGCCTGAGTCCCGGCCACCTGGTTTCTGCTGAACTGAGAATTTGTCATCTTCATGTTTATATTTTCTTCAAATTTTATTAACTAAAAATTGTCCTGCAGGTCCAAATGTGACCCTAGAGAAGCACACCATGGCACCCCTATGGTCACACAAGCTCATCTCAGTTCAGCTGGTAGAGAGCCCGGAGGAGCTGGTCTTCACCTGCCTTTCTTCCAGCACCGGAAAGCGTCACGGGTCTGGAGCTCCGTGCTGCCTCCCTCCCCCTGACCCGACCACACCCTTGCCTTCACTTTCAACCTCATAACCTAAAATGTAGAGCTGCTGCTTTTACCTCACTGAGGTCAAAGGATTCTAAAGGATTCTGTTTTCTCCCCAAATTTTGCCCCATTGTGTCACACACCTTCACTGTTCACTTGGCCAGTGAAAATGACCTTTTAACCGATATCCTGTTTCTTATCTCTCCTCCTACTCCTAGTGGAGTAAACACATCTCCTTCCTCACTTCATGACCAAAATGCTATAATTAAAGTAAAACCTTGATGAAGTCATACACAGGTCTGAATTCTGCCAGCTTCTCCCACTGTCAACAGGAATGAGTGCAGATCCCTGATCTGTCCTAAGTTCCACATGTCTCCCGGACTCACATGTGTCTCTGTCTCCCCGCCCAACCCCACCCCCCCCACCCCCAGGCCTCACGTGTACCTCTGCTCAGGCACATCTTCATAATGGGCCCACTGTGGTCTCTCTGAACTCCCTGGGTCTGGCACGGAACCCGACCCAGGAAGGGCCTGATGCATGTTTCCAGAGCGCTGTGCTATTTCACTAAACTCGATTCCCTGAAAATGGAAAACAGGGTGCTCTCCTCAGTGAATGGTAAATAAGCCAGTGGCGGCCATCGTGACTTGCCTCTGTCCACTGAATGGACCTCGCTATTGAAAGGGACGGTAAGGACAGAGAGGGTGTCGGCATGAAGATAAAGCTGTGGCTGGTCACATCTGGGCAGACGGGTTTGGATGCACTTTTATGTCCCTCAAACTTTTTCTCTTTGTCTTTTGTCAGAAAAGAACCAGAGCTAGAGTGAAAAGGTCAGAACATAATGGCAAACCCCTTTGACTTGACAACATATGAATTATTCACCCTGTAGGAGCCGAGCCGAGATGTCCAGAGATGTGGTTTTCACAACCCTGACAAGGAGAGAGGGCTCCAGCCTGGGCTGTGCGCGGAGACCCAGAGCAGCCAAGAGGCAGACGCGGTCACTTAGGGAACATGCCCGTTGGACTCAACTTCACGCAGGGTTGTTTTTATTTTCCAATGCCCAGCATGCCAAGAGGAACTCCCCTCTCTCCTTGTGACACATACATGTCCCATAACCCTCTACCACTGAAGACAGGATGACTGAGATCTGTGCCAGGGTTCCACTCACGACGCCATCACACTGATGGTTCTTTCTCCTTAGTCTCCTCTTGGCTCTGATGGTCTCCTGGACTGTTCCTGCTTTGGATCACAGACTGAGGAGTCCTGGCCAAGTCTGTGACAGGGTGCCCCTCGGTTGGATCAGTCGATGTTTTACTCTCCTCTAGCCTGGGGTCACGTGTTTTGGGAGAAAGGCCGGAAAGGCAGGAACTATTTCACCCCAAAGCACCAGAGGCACATGCGATCAGCCCGCTTGCCACTGCTGAAGTGCATTCTGATGATCTCGCTTAGCTAAGGTTTTCAGGTATCTCCACGGCAAAACGACTCTTTCCCGTCTTCTGTGGATCGTGTTCCATGCATGGGAAGAGTACTAGGCCGAACCCAGGCTTAAGTACCGTGGTAACAGGGCCACCTCTTTGGGGGTGATGTGACATGTAAAATCTTCCACCCAGGACCGTCCTCTGTTCTCCCACGCGTGCTTATTTGTTTCTTCATTTGATCCCATCAGCATGAACTCATTATGCATTGCTTGTGTCCCCGCGTCCGTACGTTGTGGCCTCACCCTCCAACCTGAGCGCCGAGGGAGGTGGGTCATTGGAGGCACGCAGGTTCAGGTGGGGTCGTGAGGGCCTTAGCGACGGGTCCTGTGCTCTTCGGAGTGGGGAGCAGCTTGCCTCCCCTCCAGGCTCTCTGCCCTCTGAGTCTAGAGGAGACGTGGGCCGTCTGACACCCGGACCAGGGCTCTCACCCGGACCCCCACGCCGGCACCCTGACCTTGGGCGGCCAGCCTCCAGGGAAACGGGGGTTGTCGCTTCAGCTGTAGGTGTGCGGTTAGAGCCCAACTACCCTAGTTATTTTGTCACAAAAATTGTTTCACTGTTGTGACTGGGCTTCTTTCCTGCGGCTCGTGCCTCCTTTCAACATACACCCATCATACCGGTTTTGTCTCTGTTAGTTCTGAGCACTGCCTTGCTTTCTGGCATAGAAGATGCTTGTGTGTGTGTGTGTGTGTGTGTGTGTGTGTGTCCTTCCAGGCCCCAGCCTCAAATCAGCCATTTCCCTAAGGAGCCCTGGTTCTCCCCATCATGGAGCGTGCTAGCCTCTGAGACCGGGAAGTTGGGGTGCTACTGCTCCCAGGCTCTCCCAGCTTACTCCCCACCCCCAGGACATGTGTGTGTGCACTCTGACATGTGCACTCACACATCCGAGGTTTCTACATGGAACCACCTGAACCTCTGCTAGGCCAAGCGAGAGTCCCTGCCCGCACTCCGCGTTGCCCAGTTGGCACGTGGGGTCCTCAGAGCCCCTCCCTTCCTTGCCGTAGCCCTCTGCACCTCTGGCCCCGAGAAGCCAGCACCTGCCACCCACTGCTCATTCCTTCCATGCCAATGCGTGTATGGCGCGGTCACAACGGCTAGCCCCCAGAGACAGCGACACCCGTGCAAAGTCTGGCGTGGCTCACATACTTGCCTCATTGTCAGTCACAGCCGCTGTCCCTTCCAGGCAGCCCTCCAGGGCGTGCTGCACCCAGCCTGCTTTGTCACGCCTGCGCTGGGGCCCAGGATACCTTCAGTGGTTGCTTCTTTCATTTCTATGCACACAGACTGGCTTTTCCGCTGTCAAGTTCTATGGGGTTTGACCGTGACCATCATGGCGAGAACCTGGTGACATAGGAGTCCTCCTCGGACTGGGGCCGCCAGGACTTCCTCAACCCCTTACTTCCTGGGCCTCAGCAATTCACCAGAATTGGCATTTCAGTGTCCTCCCAGGGGACGAGGCAGCTGTTGTCGCCACAGGCGAAGCAGGTGCAGCTGGACGGTCTTGGGTCTGCTCGCCGGCAGAGCTCACAGTGGGGCGGCCCTGCCACCCCCTCGGTCCCGCTCTGTACTCATTCTGCTCAAGTCTCTACTGGGGTCACGTCGTGGCATGTCAGAGCTGAACCTGGAGTCCTCACCTTGATTTCTGGAGGAGAATCCTGCGGATACAGACTTCGTATTTGACGCCCTTTGTCTCCCGTTTTAGCACGTGGGATACGGCCTCCCGCGGCCGGCTGGTCTCTGTGGCTTCTGGGAAGTTCGCTGCTCACTGTCTCCTGGGGATTCTCCTCTTCAGGAGTCGTTTTTCTCACACTGGGCTCAAGATCTTCTCTTGGGTTTGAGTTTATGGCAGTGAGACCAGGAGTGTGCAGGCGTGGGTCCTGCCTGCTGTGCGGCGAGATGGTTTCCTTGCAGAAAGCATCAGAAGCATCGTTTCTGCCTCTCTTCACTCCCCCTGGGAGTCGCACGGTCTGCACCGCGCTCTGGGCCCGGGCCATGTGGACTCCTGGGACAATCCCCTTCCCTTCTTGTTTTTTCTTTCTGTTCTTCAAGTTAGATAATTCCTACCGATACACCATGAATTTCATCAAGTTTTTCTTGGGACCTCCTAAAGGTACTCTTCACTCCGCAATGTGAATGCCATTATATATCTATATATATAGAGAGAGATAGATCTATCTATCTCTATATCTATATCTATCTATATTGAAACCTATCTCTATCTCTATCTATATCTAACTATAGATAGATGTATCTATCTATAGATCTATATCTATCCTTCCTTTATTGATATTTTCTATTTGATGAGTCAGGGTCATATATATATTTTTTAATTCCTTCAACATGGCTCTTAAAATTAAAAAAAAAAAAAAATGTTTATAATGTGGTTTCAATTCTTTTCCTAAGTCCAACATCAGGATCCCCTCTGAGAAACTTCCTATTGACTGTAATGCTTTTCCTGTTCCTTTGCTTGTCTTGCAGTATTTGATGATCACACAATTTAGGTAAGGGTGTCATGATTCTAGATTCTGGACTCTCCCTGAAATCCTCTTTTATCCTCTTGGAATTGTCGCTGTTGCGGGTTTTTGACTAATTAATGACGTACCTGGACTCACTGCGAAGCCTGTCTCTCCAGCATGAGCAGCCGCTCCTGTCTCTGCTGAATTTTTACTGTTTAGTTTTTACTGTTTAATTTTTGTTCTCGTGTTTAATTTTGACTCTAATTTAGTTCGGGGGTCGCCTTACGTCAGCACCGCCTAATGTCCGGCCAATCAGCTTGTCAGAGTGTTTGTTCAAGCACCTCGCCTCAAGAGCACTTACGGGAGCAGGCCAGATCTGCGTGTGCCTAGGAGGGCCCATGCAGACCAGGTCTGTGAACGGCTTCCCTGGCTTCCAACTGACCCTGCCCTTCCAGGCCACAGTTCCATGGGAACTTACAAAGCGTATGCACTGATAACGGCTCCCCTCACGCCCACACACACCGTGTCTGTGTCATTCCTGCATCTTCCTGCCAACATCCTGGCGGGTCCACTGGAGTGTTCCATCTCCCAATCAGGACCACATGTGCAGACAACCCGTAACTTCAGTGTCCACATTCCCCTGACTCTCAGCTATGGCTTCCAGCAGCCACTGAGCATCTGGGGCTTTCGGGGTTCTCTTCCAGATCTGCAGCAGCAACCGCTGCACTCACAGCTCGCATAAGAGCAACTCATGGACGGAGGGTGGTTTGGGAGACTCTCAGGACAAAGAAATGCCAGAGAATACTGCTATTCTCACTCCAAGTTGGATATTATTTCCTGAATAAATGCTTATTAAGTTTGAATATCATTGGCCAATATCTAGAGTTCTAAAATGATGGATTTTGACAATTTTGTCCAGGACGATTATTGACCGAGGCAGAGGATGTGCTGAACATCTCACTGCCCCATTCTGGATGACCTGACGCCATTAACAATTACAGTTTCGTAACATCACTTCTCCTTCCCAATGCACTGCATTAAGTCGGCTCTGGGAAATCGGTTTCCATGGCGCCCCAACACTTTTCAAAGATTAAGGGAAACTTACTGGTTGACTTTTTAATCACATCTGTGGCTAAAACAAAAATATATATCCTGCCTTTCAAAGTTTGAAATTTATACATTTGAAAGCTTTCCTAAGTGTTGCTTAAAGTTTCCCCCACGCCCCCCCCCACTGCCATTTTTTAAAAGGACCAATTGAAATATAATAGAGGTGCTGAGAAGATTTGCTATAATCTTTTCTCGCCCAGTTTCACAGTCCAAGTAAAGCTACTTTAAAGTCCTTTTACATTCCTGAATGGAGATGAACTGATTAAGAAATTCCGTGGGGAGAGTCACACCACTGTCTTGTGTGAGTGTTGGAAGCCCGCATGCATGGAGCCTTACAGAGAAGCCCACCTCTCCAGTTCCATGTGGGACCAGGGTCTGTTTCTGGAAGGACGATCTCTACTGAAAGGTCCATCCTAAGCTACAGGCACACTATGGATCAGGGCATATTTTAAAATTTGTGAAAGCTAATTCTCTGTGTTTCTATTCAAGATAATAAACGCAGATTTTAAGTTATTTAGGTATACTTTTGAAATCAAGTTCTCAAGGAGATATTATTATGCTAAAAGACATACTTTTGTTAATTCAATGGAAACATCTGAAAAAGTGTACATTCACCACATAGAAGTCATATCATACAATATGCTCACAAGAAAAAGATAATAATTCCCTTATGAACCTTATTTGGAATGTCAAAGCTTCAGGCATCATCTCTTTATATATAACTTCACAGCTGAGTTCATCTGTTGGAAGGAATAGGGAAGCTTCGACAAATTCCCGAGAGAACAGAGAACATTTTCTAATAGAGAGACCCCAATACTCAGCTGAAACAAATGTTTGTGACATTGGCTTTCTGTGTCTCTATTATCAGTTCAAGCTTTAAAAATAGGCATCAATTAAGCATTGCTGATAAGATATTTTATCCCAACTAAAAATAATTCTGTATCTCTTCACAATTACATCTTCCAAAAGAACAGAATATTCAAATTCTCTACCAGATAATCACTAAATAAAATAAAATTTCTGTCTCTCAAAATTTCTGTTAAGAGCTAATCTTTTCAAAGATTTTTCACTTGAAAATCTTGCCAACAATTATTTTATCAAACTCAGTTCATGAATGGTGGAGAGTCCAAGGTCATTTTACTGGAATCACTCATGGAACATGATCTAAACTCTCAACTACCCATGTTTAACTGATATTTCAGTTGTTTTCCCCTTTATGGACATTTTCTGCCTCTTGAACAGGAGAGAGGTGCTCTTTATTTTGCTTTTTAAAATATGGTAAGTGTAAACCATATGGTTGTCTAAGAGGAAACGCCTATAAATAACCAAATTGGGCATTTACATTATATTTAATTCCTCTAAGTTTTGTCCTAATTTCGGAGCATTATTTCATTCACACACATGTCAATTTCAGCAAACGATCCGTCTGACAAACTTGTCAGGATCATTCTCTCCACGAGGTAAGGGGAGATGGCAGCATTTGAGAGCGCGTTGGGCAAACAAGCCGCGGGCGAGTCATTTGTTTAAATCCCCCCGGATGCCTGTGCTTTACTGCCGTTACATGGACTCACGGTGCTCAGTGTTGAGGGTAGAGAAATAAGGGGAAGGTGAAACCTACCCACAAGTGTATCAAGGTGTGGCAAGCAAAAACAAAAATAAAACAAAAGAACCCCCCCCCCCAAAAAACAAAACAGTTTTGTGGTGTGTGAACTGTTCTGTAAGTACCCGGGTAAGGACAAGCCCAGGATAACAAAGGACCCTGGGGGAAGAGGGGCCTGGGAGGTGCGTCAAGGCAGTTAGGGAGAGCAGGTGGTGCCAGCGGTTAAAAAAAAATGTGTGTGTGTGTGTGTGCGTGCGCGCATGTGCGCGTGCGCGTGTGCATGCACTAAGTGACCTCAACCTTCTGGGAAATTTCAAGTGGTTTCTCTTGGCTGGAGATGGGAGCTGGGGGGAGATGAGTCCAGGGAGGCAAGTGCACTGTGGACAGGGATGTGCTCGTAACACTTAATTCAGGCTTCTGGGCTTCAGCCTATGGATAATGTGGTGCTCCTGAAGGGTTCTTCAGTGGGACAGTAACATGCTGGCAACGTGGGAGTTGACACAGTGACACAAGGAAACTGGAGACAAGGCAGGACAATATCTGAGTAGAAATTGCAAAACACGGGGTGACCAGCCGAAGGGAATACTGATGGGGGAAGGTGCTGGGAGGCTTTGAATCAGAATCCCCGGCTTGCTGATCCAGTAGCTGTTCTCTGAACTGGCCCCCGCCATGTCTGCCTCCTGGTATTCAGGGCCTTGTGTCATGTCCTCTTCATGTGCACTTGCTCCTCCCCAGCAGAAGACGGTGAGGCTGAGGGATGCCACATTTTAGTCAAGTAACAAAATACTGCCCCTATCTCCTTGCTAGCAGGCTGGCCGCATTGTCCTCTTGGCTCGCGTACTTTGATGAAGCAAGACACCATGTTGAGAGTCCAAGAAACTAAATTAATCTAAACTAAACCAAAACTCAATCCTCAGTCCAACAGGCATCAAAGGTTTGAATTCTACTGACAGATACCCCAGCTTGGAAACAGACCTTTCCCCACATACATGTTCACATGAGACCTCAGGTTCAGCCAACTCCTGACTCCAGCCTGTGGGGAACTGAGAGAGAAGGTCTGGTGAAGTCATGGCCAGACGCCTGACCCACTAAAATGTAAGATATTAGATCTGTGGTATTTCCGGCTGCTAAAGTTAGGGCAATTTGCTAGGCATCATTCAATAACTGAGGCCACACTAGAGAAAGAACACGTATGATACATTTTCAAAGAGTGACCCAAGACGGGGGAAGAGAAAGAGAGAGCGTGCTCTTTATGACATGCCAAAGGAGGGAAGTTCAAGGACAAAGGGGATGGGCAGGATGCTAGAGGAAAGTCGACTGAGTGAGAACAGACAGTTCACCAAGGAGGAGCTTCAGGCTAATAGGGAGGCTGTTTTTACTTGCTTTCAAGTTCAGGGGGTGGTGTTCTTAGTTAAAGGGAGAGGACGATGGTGGTGAAACAAGGAATAGGCAGAAGAACAGCATGTGAAAAACAGAAAAGGGGAAAAATGCATGAGAGCTACTATTAGGGATGAATTAGGGCTGAGCGAGGGAGTTATTTGGGCAATGCCCAGTTGGGAATGACTTGAGCATACTTAGTCAAGAGCATTGCCGGAAAGTGCTAGTGTGAGAGCATTATTGGTATGAGTTTGAAAACATTAATTTATATATACATATATATATTCCCCCCCCACACACACACAATTGTTGGAGTAGACCCAGGGGGCAGAGTGGAAGGAAAGTCATCAGGGCTCTCTGGCAAATGAATCACGATAAGTGCTAAAGAAATGGCACTTGAGTCCTGAGCATGTCCTTGTGCCCATACGAGGAACCCTGCACCCCAGGAGTCTCTCTGGTCCTTCAGGCTAATTCCTGCAGCTCGGGACAGTGGGGCTGGGAGGGGCTGACACTCCGTCAAAGAACAGGCTGGTGCCCCTCTCTGTGGACGTGCTCTGGTATATTCACCTTTTTTGTCGTTGTTGTTTGTTTGTTTGTTTCCCAGGTAGAGTTCAGCGACTCCTCGGCGCATAGAACACCCAGCGCTCATCACATCACGTGCCCTTCTTAATGCCCCTCCCCCGTTGCCCAGCCCCCCTCCCCATCCCTCCAGTAACCCTCAGTTTCTTTCCTAGAGTTAAGAGCCTCATGGCTTATCTCCCTCTCTGATTTCATCTTACTTTATATTTTGCTTTTCTAACCCCTTGGTTCACTTTGCTTGCTCTTAGATACAGTTGTTCAGTCTGTCCCACATTTATTTCTTCATTGTTTCTGGCTGCCCTCATGTCTTTCGGTGGGACTGTCCAACTCTGATTGTGAGGGAAAACATGTGTCTTTCATGAAATGTATGCAATTCAAAAATCGCTACCATTACATTTTAACAATGCATCCGTATTTAATCAGTGTTTGCGATAAAACTGGCTTTGTAATCTCCAGCATTTCTCCAGCCATACTTACAAAATAACAACAGAAGCCCTGAGAAAACTAGAATGCGCTGGATTGGTTCTGCTTTACATGCAGGGCTATCCAGATGGAGGTCTGTATCATTTGCATAGTTAACCCCCTCTCTTTCCTAAAGTCTGTGATAACCCCCGGGGAGGGGCCATGGGTATGCGCGACCCACAGGGCCTGCAGTTCTTTGACATCGAGTTGATTTTTCTAAACCCACAGCGTGATATTCTAGCACTTAATTTCAGAATGCAGCTTAAATCACAGAAGCCATAATATGTCAAATGATCCCACACTCACACGGGGAAAACAGTAAGTAATGAAAAAGCTATGATTGCTTTTCTGTCCCTCCAAATGACAGTTATCACCTCAATGACCTGCTCCGGGCGGACCGGTCTAAACCTGACACACTAAGGGATAACGTCATCTAACAGGGTAGTTACAAAAATCAATACAAAACCCATTTCAGAGATACTCTGTGTAAGAATCCTGGTGTAATGTTCATTTATTGAATAGGCCTGGGGAAAAAAACACAACAACTTTTTCTGATATATATGCCTTACCTCTTGAGCAAAGGAATTCTGTAGGTAAGCAATAATTGTATTTTTCAATCTATTACTTAGACTTGCCATGGCTCGGGCTGGAATCTAATATATGGATGGCGGCTATAACTCAATTATGGGGCCTCCACAGAGTCCCAGGGTGTTCAGAGAGCAAAGGAACAGAACAGGACAGCTCTCTGTGCTCCTCTAGATGCGTGAGTATGGGGGCACGGATGCGTGGGAGCTCTTCCTTTATTGGCTCACCTTGTTGCCTCTTTGACTATGAAGATATTAGAATATTAAAATAGTTGTATTTAATCAGATCATATAATTTGCTGGCATTCCTTGCCCCTGCCTGCTTATCCCATGGTAGGTCCGCAGTGAGGAAGGAATGAGCTTGTTTTGGATAAACAGACGCGCAGTTGCCACAAGACACTGTCCTCATAAATGTTGGACGCTGACAGCCAGCTGGTACCAGGGTGTTCTCCCACATGCGTGCCTGGTGCCAGCCACAGAGACGGAGCTGGGATTGGGATTGGTAAAACTTGGGCTCAATCAGAGTGACAGTTATTACCAAAAATTAAAAATAAATAAATAAAAATAAATAAGAAAGTTACAAAAGGCATGTAGGGAGGTCGCCCTACACAACAATTTGCAAGGAAATATTCCGACAGCTGGTGAAAAGATTTTAACTCAAATTAGTGCCACTCCTGGGAAATGCTAATGAAACCTGTTAAATCAACCTACACACTAGAAGTCCAATCATCTTAACCTTCACACTTGATGACCATCACATTGTTTCATTACCTGGACATTCTGATTCTAAACGAAGAGCCATCATGACATTCTTCAAATCACAGAATATTAACACCAGCATTGTATGGTCAGAATAATTCCTTTTTGGGTTTTTAATGCTGATTTCATAGGTCTAATATCCATTGACCATACTTCTTATTAAACCTAATAATCTGGGCGCCTGGGTGGCTCAGTGGATTAAGCCGCTGCCTTCGGCTCAGGTCATGATCTCAGGATCCTGGGATCGAGTCCCGCATCGGGCTCTCTGCTCAGCAGGGAGCCTGCTTCCCTCTATCTCCCTCTCTGCCTGCCTCTCCATCTGCTTGTGATCTCTCTCTGTCAAATAAATAAATAAAATCTTTAAAAAATAAAAAAATAAAAAAATAAACCTAATAATCTACTGAATTTTAACTATTCTCTACCCCTCCATAATTTTCCAAACATGTATTGATGGAATGACCTAGAAAGTCTTATTACTACAGCTCATACTTGCTTGTTCAACAAGTTTTAAAATTTAGAATATATCTTGGCTTCTGACCAACCCCTTACATGCTTATGTGGACTGAAGGTCACATTCAAACGTCTCGTGTTACTCTAATCAATCATAATCAGGGTGTGTGTGTGAAGTCTGCATGCTAGCAACACTCAGCTTCAAATATTTATGTTTGCATTGACTACAGTACGGTGAGAGCATAATCTTACTCTTGTGCTAAAGTCAATTTTGTATTATTGTCTCATTTCGAATATTAAGACAATTATATTTCAAGCTGCAAAGTGCGTTCATTGCCAGTTCATTGACAACTTTTGAAACCTTTATTCTTTTCATGCCTATACTTGGGAGCACAAGTACCCAGATTCTGTCCCCAGATCACCCCAGTTCAAATCGTCACTTCAATGTGTGCTGCATATCTTGGGCCAATCACCCAAACCTCTGCACTTGGGTTTCCTCTTTGGTACAGTGGGCGTGGAAACAGCATGAAACTCGCAGAGCTGGCATGGATCTTGAATGTGTCAGCCTGTGTAAAGCTTTAAGATCAGTATCTCTAGTAGTTTTCTGTTTCAGGTGTGTCCCTTAGGTCTTTAATCCACTTTAAGTTGATTTTTGTATATGGTGTCGGGTAAGGGTCCAATTGCATTCCCATGCATGTAGATATCCGGCTTTCCCAACACCAGTTACTAAATAGACTATCTTTCCCCATTATGTGTGCTCGGCACTCTTGTCAAAGGTCAGTTAACTCTAGATTTATGGATTTATTTCTGGACTCTGTTCTGTCCCATTTTTCTATATGCTTGCTTTACGTTAGTTAGTACCACGCAAAACTACCTTACGAAATCAGGGAGCCTGATGGCGTCAGCTTTGTTCTTTCCTTCAGGATCACTTAGCTTCACATGGAGTGTTTATGGCTCCATATGAATTCTAGGATTTTTTTTCTGTTTCTGTAAGAATGCTACTGGAATTTTGGGAGGGATTGCACGTAATCTATAGATCATTTGGGAGCAGTATGGAAATTTTAACAATATTAATTCTTTCATTCCATGAGTACAGCATGTGTTTTCATTTATCTGTGCCTTTTAAAATTTTCTTAATGATTTATAACATTTAGTGTACAAACCTTTGACCTCTTTGGTTAAGTTTACTCCTAACTGTTTTATTCTCTTAGTTGCTATTGTGAACAAAGTTAGGAAAACTGATTTTGACATGGGCTTGAGCAATTATATTTTGGCCGTGACACCAAGATCACAGTCAATAAAAGCAAAAATAATCAAGTGGAGTTGCGGAAAAAGAAAGAGCTTCTGTGTAGCCATGTAAATAATCAACAGAGCGAAAAAGTGACTTATAGAATGGGGGACTATTTGCACAATATGTCAATATATATATGTATAATAAAAAGTTAATATCCAAAATATGTAAGGAACTCAGTAATTCAATAGCAAAAGCATCAAAACAAATAACCTGGTTTAAAAAAAAAAAAAAATGAGCTAAGTACCCGAATAGACATTTCTCAGTGAAAGACATACAATGGCCAGGAGATAGAAGAGAAGATGTCCAAGAGCAGAGATCATCAGAGAAATGCAAGTTGTAGCATCAGTGAGGTAGTAGCACCTCCCACCTGCTGTAACGGTTACGACCTAATGGACAGATGAGAACTAGTGTCGGTAAGGATGTGGAGAAAAGGCAACCTGTGTGTGCCATTGGTGGGGGTATAAACTGACGCAAGCACTACGGGAGACAGTACGGGGGTCCTCAGAAGTGTTAGCATAGATACCTCACACGATACAGCCACACAACTCCTGGGTCCATTTCCTAAGGAAACGAAATCAGGATCTTTAAGAGGGATCCGCCCTTCCATGCCCATCGGGGCATCATGTATGACTGCCAGGATGTGAAAACAACTTCAGTGTCCATGGTGGATGAAAAAATGGAAAATGTGGTTAAAAAAATACATACATATGTATGTGTGTGTGTATATATATATATATAAAACATTATTCAGCTTTTTAAAAAGAAGGAAAGTCTGCTGTCGTCTGCAACAACACTGACACACTTAGAGGACATTACGCCAAGCGAAATAATCCAGACGCAGAAAGAAATGTTGCATGACTCCCTGATATGTGGACTCCTCATAGCTGAACTCATGGAACCAGGAAGTCGAAGGCTGGCTGAGGGGTAGAAGTTGAGGAATACGGGGAGATTTCAGTCGTAGGTACCAAGTTTCCATTGTAAGATGAATGTATTCTAGCGATCTAATGTACAATGTGGTGAGTCTAGTTAGCAACAGTGCATTGTGTCCTGAAATTTGCTAAGAGAGCAGATCATAAGTGTTCCTGCCACATACACACACACGAAACCTAACTCTGTGAGGTAACAGGTGTGCTAATAAATTAGCAAGACTGTGGTGATCACTTCACAGTCTGTATCAAAAAATTGTACAGCTGCACTGTACATATACCTATATAATTTTATTTGAGTTCTATTTCAGTAAAGCAATAAATATAATTTTAAAATTATCTCTAAAAATTATCTCTAGCAGCATAAAACATCACAATCTCAGAGAAAGC
Source organism: Mustela lutreola (assembly GCF_030435805.1). Classification (NCBI taxonomy): domain Eukaryota; kingdom Metazoa; phylum Chordata; class Mammalia; order Carnivora; family Mustelidae; genus Mustela; species Mustela lutreola. Next base: position 3,128,598 of record NC_081294.1, on the reverse strand, counting down.
ATTACCTATTTTAAACTTAAAGTTCTAATTATCTGAATTTCATACTGTGGACATCTCTCTTGGTATCGGAGGATCGAGGGCTCCCTCCCAGGGATAGGATGAGCAGGACTTCGGGGAATTGGGTGCCTTGCTCAAGGACTGCACTGATGCTTTCCACAGGCTGCCTCAGCCACTGCTGTAGTCCATGGCCTGATGACTTATAGCCTCCGTTTTGCTTCCTTTGGCCTCCAGAAGATGGGTAAGAAAGCCCGTAATAACTGAATGTTTAGCAACCATCCCCGGAGTGCTGGAGTTTTGCCCTGCTCATACCGTTTTATTGACAATCGTTCCTATAGGAGATGAGTACCGAACTTTTCCTAAGTGTGACGGAGAAGGGGTGACTCGAGACGGCTAGAAAGTAGAATGTGACCTAATGTTCTTATATTTAGATCTTCTAACTGCTTATGCATTTTGCCTTCAAAGCTATATGAAATGTATGCTAGGGTCATTTAGTTTTACAATACAGAATTATCACTGGAAAGGAAAGTCTGCGGAAGTAATCCAGGTTGCATTTCAAAGTTCACCACGTCAGATGGGATGAACAAGCCAACCAAATGAACATTTTATGACACGTTGCAAACCTTTCTGTATTAGAAGCGTGGGGATAATGTAGGGCAAAGTTGCCGATTTGTTTGAAAACCCAGGTGACATTATCTCTAGAGTATAGTCATACTTGTAAAAAAAAAAAAAAAAAAGGAAAAGACAGGTACTAGTTTACTACAATTAATGCATATGGTTATTGTTACTGTGTTTTAATAAGGAGAAAGGGAAATTCTACATCCACGGGCAAGCAATACAGAAAAGCAAACCCTTTTCAAGGCAATACACTCACATCAGAGAATTCAAGTAAAGGACTCAATTTTTCTATTAACAGTTAAAACAGCCAAAGCTCACCCATTAAGTCATTAACAATAAGATCAGATTGTTAGATACCGGCATCCCTGACCACAGTGTTTCATGCTGTAAGAACACGGAGGAGAAAGACAAAACCCCCTTCCAAATAATGGTTTGTGCTGTTACTTACCGAACAAGTCAAGCATGACATGCTTTGGTTTGAAGCCATTTAAAGAGATAAATACTCATGCCGTAAATACAGGAGAGGACGCTTAGAGAATGTCTGCAACACTGTGTCATTTGAAATCGCTCCGACCAAGCAGTGCTCTTGGGGCTTGGGGCCCCCACAGCACTGTAACCTGCATGACAGTCGGGTACCTGGTGTCCAGGTGGTTCTCCCCCATGTCATACCTGGAGTGAATTTTGTTTTCCCTAGGTGAGTCATGACTGTTTTACACACCATGACTTACCGGCTTTGAAACAAGGGAGCTTGGGCATGTTTCGAAGGTTCCGGCTCTGTTCGCTAAGAAGCTCCTCTCGGGCACTCGCACAGTTGCTGCGTCTATGGAGTGCAGGAATCCAAGTTCCTCGGCCGGTGCCTGAGTTCTGGAGACTTCTTAGCAGGAGACCCTCGAGAGCACCTGTGTGGCTCTTTTGCTAAGTAGGAGCACAATTGTAACAGCCCTGTCCCATCACTGACCCCTGGGGATTGTATGAAAATAAGGAAAATGCGCTTTTTTTTGGCCTTACTGCGTACTGAGAGAATTATGGAAACAGAATACTTAACAAGAACATTATCTGGCTTAGGGCGCACACACACACAAAGCTGCTGTTTTAAGGTTTGCCCTGTCTTTCTGTAGCTAAGAATGGCCAATGAGAGAAAAGCTTGTCTTCCTTAGTAGGAAACTGCAACGTACACTTTCTAATGATTGACTTTGATCCTTGGATCACGTGAGTATGTGCACAAGCTCCCTATCCGAAGATCTTTATTCTTGAACTTACACGATCGAGAAAGAGGCAGAACATTTGCTGAGAATTCTGCTTCCTGTTCTGAATAGTGTGTTACAGCCAGATGTGCGAACCGCAATCGGAGTCCTCTCCGCACAGCTCACTCTGGTTTTATCCCAGCCTTGGCTAGTGCACGTTAGGAAAAACCGTGCTGTGTTCTTCCTCATCTCAGTAAATGCTACCACCACCCACTCCGCTCCCTCAGTGGGCCTTCTGTGGCTCTCTTCTGTTCTGCTCGTGACTGCCTCCTCCGTTAGCCCATGACCATGTCCTCTTAGCTCACTGACACGATATGTTATCAAATACACATTTATCCACTGGAATAATTTGTTCCTAGGGATCCTCAACAGCAGAGCTAGAGCAGATCAAAGTCTATGCCCAAGCCCCTTCCCTAAAGAAAGATGAAAACTCACGCTGTGCAGGTTTGAAAGAAGAGGTTAAAGTCAAGAAAAGACTGGAAACCAGGTGACTTGTCATGCTCGCAGCATAAAAGCAATCGTGCCTGTCAAGAGTTTTACATTCTAAAACCCTTTTAAACAGACGGAGTAACTCCTGCTCGTTACACTCAGGACTTGAGCAAAATCTCATCACCCATAATCCCTGATAGGTGGTGCTGCAGGGTTAAGGGACAGGTTTAGAGAGAGGGTGTCCTTTCAATCCCGTCTCCTCCCTGTCAGGAGGAGGCAGAGGCAGGAGTCCAAGGTCACCAGCAGTGCCTGGCCTAGAGAAACAGCAGCAAGTGTCAGGGGTGCTCCCTCTGCGCGGGGGCTGGGGGTGCCTGTGCAGCTCAGGAGCCGAGCGGAGACGAAGCCTTGCAAACACACACACGTATGCAAGCACATACGTGTGCACGCACGCTCGCACACGGGAACGTGGAGTCAGAATGCATGCTCTGGGCAGCACGGCCCGGAGAATTGGACACGACCAATATTTTAGGAGGAATCCATCAGTGCTTGTATTTGACAGTTGGCAGTAAACTGTAGCACGTGGTAAGTGGCTGAAGGATATACGGACATTTTTTTTTTTTTTTTCCTGCTGTGGCAGGTATGTGGCCATGCCCTACTGCTGCCCTAGAATGTGCAGCGCCCATGCCCCTTCCTTCCAGTCAAAGAAGGACCTAGAAAGGAAGACCTGTCGGGCCCAAGACCAAGTTTACCAAGAAACTCTTGGGACCAGTGCTGTTGATGACTGATTATTCTTGAAACTTTCTGTGATTTTAGTCTTGGCATCATCTGGATTTTGACAATTCTGGACCTGGGAGCTAGTTTATAAATATTCAAGATGGATGGTGGGCTGTGAGCCTCGCCATCTGAGTTTGGGGTCCGAGCCACCTGAACGGCAGGTGGTGCTTGGGGTGGTAAGAACCCACTTGGGTCGGCCGGACAAGCCCTCTGCACTGAGGCTGTGCATGCTCCAGTCAAACCAGGCCTGCCACGTCCCTCCATCGCGAAATTAGGGCACATTTCAGTAATCATGTGGAAAGCATTTTGATTTTCTGTGTTATTTATTTCCCGTAGAGTAAGTCCTCAATCGTCACTTAGTATTATTTCATTGTGACTTATAGTGAGTCAAAGTAACAAAATGAAAAGTCTCCAGAATACTATTTGTTAGTGGTTTTATTTATTTGTGTAGTTTTAATCAATGATTCTATTTGTTCCTCTGAAGAGTGAGGAAAAAAAATAAATAAATAACCATCTGTGGTCTCTAAAACCAAAGATTACGGGAGGAAGAATATACTTCATTCTTGCTGGTTTACTGTTTTCTTTCATCTGTTTTCAGAAACGATGATAAAGTAGAGGTGTTTGTTTCCCCTCACAAGGACCCACCCACCCATATTGGAAAATACATGCATGTATTTTAAAATTTGATTTTGCTTTAGGATTGATACTGTGTATGTCTGTGTGTGTACACATGTACAATAAAGTAACTTCAAAATTATCAAATTACAGAGCAAGCTTGTCACCCATGTCAGAATCACATGGCGATAGTAGACACTTCTGTACATCATGAAGTCTGGGACCGCATGGCCCAACCTGGTTATCTCAGTCCATGAAGCAAGGATCGTACACTAACATACGCTGAAGGAGAGACCTACAGTGGAGACCTAGTTCCTTTTATTTTCTAAATGGAAAGAGGCATGCAAAAATATGAATAAAACAGATGATGAAAATACATTTCACTTTGATTCATGAACAGTACCGTGGCAATATTCCAGAAAGCACAAACGCATGTAAGCACATGCGCGCGCGCGCGCACACACACACACACACACACACACACACACACATCGGGGAGGGAGACCAAGGCAGGGCCAAAAATGTCATTTGTTAGTGTAAGAGTTTGTTAAGACAACGAGATCTCCATATTCTACCCAGATCCCACTGGGAATCTTCAGTCCACAGAATGATCCTAATTGAATTTTCCCTGCCTAAATGGAGTTGCCCTGATGTGAACTTGCTTTGAACATGATGACAGGATAGGACGTCTCAGAGCATCCATTCCCGGAGACCTGCGGCCCTCCTTCTATTACCTCCATTATCTAAACAAATAACCTTGGACAAATCAATTTACATTAATCCAACCTTGCGGTATACAACTCCCCACTCTCCTTCAAAATGTCTCAATCAAGATTCAAATGAATTTGCTTCAATATTTAACTGCAAAAGAACTTAATCTTCTTACTTAAAACTCAAGTCCATTGAACATTAACTTCTTTTTGAATTAAAAAAAAAGAGGTAGAAATTTAAATGGACAAGGAAAGAGATAGTATGGAATTATAGCCTCTTTATATTATGAACAGTAGAATTCAGAACTTCAAGAGTTCAAAACAAATAAATAAACCAAAGAAGTAAGATTAGGGTATACATTTGTCAAAGTCATTCTTTCTCTTGCTAATGAAAGTAGCCCTTTGGTTGACAGGAAGCTTTCTAGCATGTCCCAGTGCTCAAAGCTGATAGGACTGAGCCTTTGCACAGTTCGCTAGAATCTTCAGACATGTGGAAGGTTAGAATGTTCAGAAACAGTCACACTTTCTACCCCTTCCAACTCTTACATTCAGTTTATATTGGGTTTTGCCATGTGTGTTGGTTTAACACAAAGGGCTGATATGGTGGACAGAGGATGCTTCCCTTCTCCATGATTTGGCACCCAGCCAAATAACTTGGTTGGGTCATTGGGATGTTACCAAAGGTCAGGCAAGAAAATCACCCCTGGATTTTTACCACCCTTTCAGCCTGTGTCCAAGATTGGCTTGGAGCTCACTTCAGCCAAAGGTACAGGGACACACCACACCCTCCTGGCCCACAGAAGATCCAGTGAGCTGAGTCTGGTCTGTGTCAGTGACTCCCAAACTCATGAACCACAAACAATGATTATTGTTTAACCAATGAGTTTTGGGGAGAGATGGGTGGTTACAGAGAAATAGCTCATTGAAACGGCATGATGCACCAATGACCAGCTGCGTTAGCTTGATGATGCCAGGTCTCCACTGTCCATCCTCCCATTACAGACCGTCCTTAGGTTAACCCTTACTCGTGGTTGGGACGGATGTGACGGAGTGGGCAGTGGTGTGGGGGGAGGACTGAATTAGGGATTCTGAATGGCAATTCTGGAACAAACAATGTAACTTCCAGGAAAAAAAGGGGGGAGATATTTGAACCCATTTAGGATGCCAAAGTTTGAATGAGCTTCATTTTTGTTCAGTGTTGGCTAGAGTAATAAAGTTTGTATCGTCTATAGGCAGATAAGACTTGTCCCTCTCAATAGGGAACCCTTGGGACATGCTTGGAATGTTCACACTTCATGGTTCTAAATCGGGAACAAAGGCTTCTTGGAGGTGGATGGTCAGGTCTCGATTTTGATTTACCAACTTCTTCAGTAGGGACATTCTCTCATCCTCATTCTATACCACGTTACACAAGTATCTGTCTCGTCAAAAGGCAATGGCTGCATTCTTAGGCAGACCAAAAAAATAAAAAATAAAAGCAAGCCCAGGGCCTTGTTTTCAAAGATTTTTTTATAGTCCAATAAAAATGATCTGAATAGAGAAACAATTAATTATGGTTTGCACGAGAAATATATATGACAATAATGACAATAATGATCAGATCATTTCTGAGGACTCACCATATATCAGGGAACACCGTCAATGTTTCATACATCCTTCCTCACATAATTGTGATAAAATCTGTCTAAAGTTGACATTGTTATATGCAATTAACAAGTGGAAATATAAAAGCACACATGGTTCAAGACAGTGGCACATCTCACTGGAGCAAGGGTGTGTGTGTGTGTCAGGCGCGCACGTGAATTTTGCCCATGATCAGCCTGACCGCAGAGGGCCTGTTTTAACCATTATGCTGTTCTACCTCTGAGATTCTCTTGTTAGACACGGTAGAGCTGAGAAGGAAACAAGATATTATCTCGGGGAGGTGAGTGCAACAGAACTTTATGACCAGTGACCCATGAGGATTATCCCAGGAGCCTGGCCTAAAATCTGACAAACAGGGATAGAAACAGGAGGCCCGCGACGCTGGTTCATTAGAAGCAGTTTCTCAGAATAGCTAAAGGAAGAACTAAAGCAGCAGGACCTGCCCGGGGGAAGAAGAAGATTTTGATTAGAAAGGTGGCAAGTGTCAAAAGTCAGTTCTGATTTTATTTTTCACACCCTTCCCTCAGACCAGCCCGGACACCCCTACCGAGCAGCGCGCGCCACAGACTGGGGGTCTCCGTCCGCTCTAAGTCGTGCTTTCCAAGTTCAGTACTTCTCAGTGTTCCTCACAAAGGTTGATTGTGTGTGTGTGTGTGTGTGTGTGTGTGTGTGTGTGTGGTCATACCCCTGTCTATTAATTGAAAAAAAAATGAGTTTCAACTTGTACTTTGTTCAGGAATACGTTAAGTACGGTAACACTCAGAAAGAAATTCACTGGGAAAGTGGAATTTCATTTGCTAGATTTATAGGTAAGTGCTGTGTCTATGCAACCATTTGCTCCCTTAATGATTATTTTGCATGTTGTCATCCATTCCACGTCCCCTGCCATCGAATGTAAAGCCCGATGGGTACAATTTATACCAGGAACTTGCTAAGAGTCCGAAAAGTGCTCTTCCGTGTTATGAGGAATCGATTCCTATGACCAAAACTCTGGTGAAGAAAAGCCCACGCCTGGGTTCCGTGGCATGAAGGGCAGACGGCCCCTTGCCTTCCAACCCACAGGGTCCCATTCTTTACGACCTCCCCAGGCTCTTATCTTTATAATGAATTTCCCAAACTATGTAAAACCGGAATTTGACTATGGCCTGAAATGAGATGGAGGCCAAGCGGTGCCGACCCGACCAGGGTGCTGCCTGGGGGCAGAGGGTTTGGACCGGCATCAGGGGGGCCTGAATGATCACCTCTGCTGAGGCTGGGCTCAAGTCGGCTCCCAAGCAGAAATCCTGGAATGGACTGACTGGAGGCCCATCAACCTTCCAGGAGAGAGACTGAGTATTTCCTGCTGTGCTCAGAGGCTGGGTAGGACTTTGGACAATACGCACAAGGAGAGACATGTGCCAGTTTCTCAAGTTGGTTGAATGAAACGAGAAAGGGAACAGACTGGCAGAGTCGTGGCCATCAGGCTGGGATTGATCTAGAAGCAGTCTAGGACTCAAGGTCAGGATGGATTCAGGATGGGATGTGCCCCAGAAGCAGACGTGAGGGCTGTCTTCCTCCTGGACAGAGGACCATGAAAAGTCCAAGGTTTTAATTTAAAAAATACAAATTTTACAGGAGTTACCTGACATTTGTTTTTAAACTTTTTTTTTTTTTTCCAACTTAAAAACCCAGACAAGGAACTGCAGGGCACACTGGCAGATTTTTTTGACAACAATGTTGAAAAAAAAGCATCTGCTTTGGTCTCTATTTTTAGTTGGCTATGGTGAACAAATTCCGATAGCAGTGCTATCAAATCTACAGCGAAAGCCAGCCAGCCTCTCCACCTCTATTTCAAATGGAAATTTAATGATATCAGTAACCAGAGGATTAACTTATTTGGCACAAGCACACAAGACCAACTACTATCTTAGAGGGGAAGAACTTTTCTCATCGCTTCAAAATAAAGATAAATTCACTGGACTTGAACTCGCCTGCATTTTAATACACAGGATGAGAGTAGCCAAGCATACAGGCTTCTTTCTTTGGAGACACTCGCGACACTTCACAGGAATTTGAGCTCCCTTTATCCTCAATAAAGCTTCTAAGTAGGCAAATTAGATTACTTCTGAGGAGCGGCAGGAATTTCGCACGTGGGATCACTTTATCCTCTCAGGATCTCTGGCCAAGCAGAAGCAGGATGCAAATACCACTGGGAGGCTCCGGCTTCCCTCTCTGCCAGAGATGGGATTTGAGGCAAGGAGACGCTTGTGAGTTTCTGCACTTTGCCCATTAATCACGGCGACGTCGGAATTAGAAAAGAGATTTCTGATGGCAAGCACAGGCAAAGAGAGGGTCATTAATATTGTTTTCGTTTACGTTAATGTGTAAAAAACACATTGTGAAGTACTCAGAGGCGGTCTCCATATTGGATGTTTTAACAAGGGGAATTTGAGAGACAAAATCTGCCTTATTTTCCAATGATATTCGACATGTGCTTGAGTTTTCGAGTTCCAATCTCAGGTTTGGGGTTCGCTGTGTCTCACTGTGACAGAGCTCTAGAAGCTAATCCACCATACACGATTCCTAGAAAGTTTTACTCGTCTATAATAATAAAAAAATGTGGAAATTAGGAAACACCTATGATTTTAATCCAAGAAGAATCCTGATGTCCCCCATTTTCTCCTTTGTTTGTTAGATTATAAAAAAATTAAAATTTTATGGGAGTTACATGACATTTGTTTTTAAACTTATTTTTCAACTTAAAAAGAAAGTTTGCTTTCCTTTTGTAAATTGGTCTCCCTTCTGTCTCACGGGCAACCCTTCCCACTCGCAAACATGTCTAGGTGACGCCGTTCGTTCGCCTTTGCTGTGGGCCAGCGAACAGTTTGCTCCTTCCGTCCCCAGACTTCCATCCTGGCATCTCGGTCTGCCCCCTTCAGCCTGGGGGGACGCACTTGGGACGCCGGGCCACCACGGAGCCCCTCCTGGTGTCAGGTGTGGCTTTGGGGGCAGTGAAGGGGGGACGGAGGACCGTCTGGGAGCACAGCAGCACCCTCCGCTCCCCGTGTGAGAGACAAGAAGTCTGAAATCGAGGAGTTCTGGGGTGGGCTCCTCTGGTGAGCTCTGAGGGAGAAAATGCCCGGTGCCTCTCCCAGTTTCTAGAAGCGCCCACAGCCCTTGGCCTTCCATGGTGGGGGGCTCGCGTCCCCGCTAATTCCTGCCTCCATCATCCATGGAGATCTTCCAGCGAGCCTGTTGTCTTCACGCCTGTCCTTGTTAGAAGGACACAAGGCTCCAGTTCAGGGCCTACCCTGATCCTTTACGACCTCATCTTAACCTGCTCACATCTGTGATGACCGTTTTTCCAATTCACAGGGATTCCATTCACAGGGATCAGAAGATCGAACTTCGACATATTCCTTTTTGAGGCACCCTTCAACCCACAACAGAAGAATGAGACCAGAAGGCCCATTTGGAAGGAAAGTCAGCTGACGTGTCCGCGGAATCTGGGGTGCCTGAGAGGAAAGGAAGCAGACGTCACCTCTGACTGAGGTTCATGTTTGCTCAGCAGTCCCACGAGGCAAAGCAGGCTCTGTCACCGGAGAATGTGTAAGAAGCTACAAGGGGCTCAGAGAGCCGGGCTTCGGGAAGGGAACTGGAAATACAATCATTTCCAAAAGCAAAGCTTGTCTCTGCTCATCTGCCCATGAAGTTGTGGGAAGTAACCTAATGCGTGATAAAATATTAACCTGGGAAATGCAACTTAAAGGTACTGTCCCTCAGGTGTTGCTCTTACTCTACTTTGGTTTAATAAAGGGCAAGCATTATTTTCAAATAAGTATTAAAAAGCATAGCAGGATATTCATTATATTTTCAGATCAATAATGTTCTCTGGACACCAGCAAAATGTGCATTTTGAAACTGATGCGGAGCCTTCATCATGCAAAGGTTATCTGTAACGTATGGGTTACATTGGGTCTGCCCTAGACAGCACTTCAGAATAATGGAGAACACGGATTCCTGCACTTTCCGCAAATGGTGGCCAATCCCGTCTCTTGTCCTGCAGCAGGAGCCGGAGGGAGCTCACAGCCATGGTGCACTCTGGTCTTTTCCCCATGTTTGTTTCTTGGATTCTTGTCATCATTCTCACTGCATGGCCCCTGACAATGGGGTCCTCAGCCATTCGTGCCAATGTCTTAGTTTCCTCTCAGCTCAAGTCTTAGCGGTTTTGTATTTTTTTTAGTGGTTTAACTGCAAAATTGAAAACATAAATATGTGTCACTCGCATTAAAATAATTTTGCATGACAACAGACACTTTGCCGTGTGGTTCTTGTATCAGGTGCCAGCCACTGGTGCGGTAACCTATTCTCATGGATCGGCTCTCTCCATTGCAATGACAGTTCCATATCATAGCTGTCTTCACAACTTTTTTATATGGAATAGTTACTAAAGGTGTTATATTTCTACATTCCCCTTTCTGCCCATCCAAATGGAACAGACTTTTTTCTTCATTTTTTTTTTCTTTTTTCTCAGTTCTGTTCATTGGCAAGCAACTCAACAGTCAGAACTCAGCAATCAGAAAATCAGACAGGGTGTAATGTTTTAATGACAAATCATGTTAAACGTGTTCCCGATTTCCCTTCCAGGTTTTTTCTGAATACATAACCTTTGCTTGAACTCACCTCATTAATCTTAGGGGGAAAATGCAGCTACCACAGCAAAGGAAACAGTCAACAAAACAAAGAGGCAACCCTCAGAATGGGAGAAGATATTCACAAAAGACACTACAGTTGAGGAAGAATGTATGAGAGTCTGCTAGCATGCTCACTTCTCAAAGAATGGAAGAGTGCAGGGGGTCCGGCTCAGATAGCCTTGTTTTTCTGTCAGTACGTTCTGAAAAGTTTGCCCAGTTGCTCTGGGCTGTGAAACGGGCTTGCCAACGAGTAACTCAGCCCCCAGGACGGCTGTGCGTGGTGTTCTCACTGTCATTTCTGCTGTAAGTCGTGCCCAGAAGGAAGCAGAGGAACCTAAATTCACTGGTAAATAAATGCGTGATTCTTGGTTTTGGACGGTAAAGCAGAAAGATGGCAGTTTAAATAATTTTGGTTATTTTTTATATATACCTGCAAATATTTATTTATTCCCTGGGAACTTTGGGGGGGAGGCAATATCCACATTTTCCTTACTTAGTGAGCGTCACACAGTGAGTGATGCTTGGGAATGGTTCAAATTCAAGCTCAACCCCGTTCACTGGGGGGCGGCTGCCCTCTCTCCTGCAGCGGGCCTCCCAGTCGAGGCCAACGACCTCTTTCACTGATGCAAACCCCAACACACAATCACCAAGCAAAAGTTTTGTTCTCCGAACATCTGAGATTGGCAAGCACATTTGGTACCTTTCTGACCACATTCTAGTCATACCAGTAATGGGAGCAGCTAAGAATTTAAAACCCAAAGCTTTGAACTTCAACTGACATGATACAGGAGGTGAGTGGGAAAGAAGCGTATGTCATCTTCCCGCTTGAAAGAAGCAGATTCAGCTCATGATCTTCTCTGACTAGACTGTGCAGCTGTTAAGTGAATCTGAAGAACCTCTACTTGGGGCTTCTTGTATTAATCAAGAAAAATATGTTCAAATCGGGTAAAAATACAATTGCCGCCAAAATTGACAAGAACATCTGGGGAGAGTTTTAGCTCTCTCCTGAAGGCACATGGCTTCAATATTAGCAGGCAGATGAAGCCTGGAAGAATCAAAGGGAAGCACAAAAATTAAAGGCAGTCTCACTGGACGCCTTTTCTTGAGCATGTTTAGACTGAACACAAGATCTGTGAGCGAGAATCCACATCTTACTTACTTTCCGGAGCCTGGGGGGCACTCGTGGGACTCGTTCCTAGCGATTCACCAGTGTCTATACTTTCAGAAGACTGCAAACGAGAAAGCACAGCCTTTGCTCTTTTCTTCAGCCAGTATTCACTCAACATCTACTATGTGTCCGGCCATTTGTCCAGGCATTAAGGATCAAGCTATGAAGAAGAGTGCCACAAAACAGAACAAAACACAGAAACTCCCGTCCTCATGCAGTTCACCTTCTAGAACACAGAGAGAGAGAACAAGCACAGGGAAACAGTAAAACATATGCCCCGTCTTACGCAGGGGTGAGTTACAGGAAAATGTCAGCAGGGGTGAGACCCGAGAGGTCTGAAAGGCGAAGGCCGTATTGAAAAGGCTGAAAAGGTGAGTGACGGCGACAAGGTGCCCTTTGAGCAGAACTCCAAAGGCCCAGCGTGGATTGCAGGGTGGGCTCAGCGAGGCCACAGCGAGTGTCTGTGAGGAGCAGGTGTGCGGGGCTGTGCAGTGGTGAGGCGGTGGGGGCGCTGCAGGTACAGCGCGCCCAGTCTGGTGAAGCATATGTCAGCCTTGCCTGAGCCCGCACCACGCAGTCTTCCCCACTCAAAGCTGCTCCGTGCACCTGCTTTCCCACACCTATCCGTGGCGAGTCCGTCCTTCTGGCTGCCCGTGTCCAAAGTCTGGGCCCAGCTTCCTGTTTCTAGTGCCTCCCACCTAAATCCAGTGGAAACCCTGTTGGCTAGCCTTCTGAGAACACCCGGAGCGGGACCACCCCTGGCCTACTGACCCCGTCCGCTGCCACCACCTTCTGCCTGTCCTAGCCCCAGGATCCCCACCTCAGACAGCACTCAGGTAGGGGACATGGCCCCCAGTCCCACAAAGGAAAGTCAAAGTCCTGTAATGTGACTCATCTGTTGTCTCACCGAGGTGCTGGCAGGATATTGAGGCCACACTCAGAATATTTGATGAGGATTTCAGCTGGAAACCCGCTCCTGGGCCTTTGCACTGTCCGATTCCTGGGTCTGCTCAGGCTTCCTCCTGATGTCTTGAGGGCTTCACAGTTGCCCAGGTGTGAGTTTCTCAATGAGAACTTCTCGGCCACTCTGGGAAAAGTGCACATCACCCTCCTCTCTTTTTCTTTCGATCGTCTTTCATGTGTTCTACTTTTTCTCTTTTCCAGAGCTCTCATCAATCCTTGAAATATCACCTAAGATGTAGTTCTTATCAGTTATGTTGATTGTTTATCAACAGCTTCCACACACTAGGACGTTATTCCGGGGATGGGTCTGAGTGCCTGGAGCACAGCCCGTTTCGAAGTAGGGACCCTCCATCAGGATATGCTGAGTGAACAGTGATGATTCCAGGGACTTGGGCTCCTCCTTGGTGCACAGTCAAGGTTCCACACCATGTTCTCCACCAGCTCAGTAGTAGTCAAGTCCTAGATGGAATAAAAAACCCATATCCAAGATCGTACTGTCTCTAGAAGGTAGCCATGCCCCACATACCTAAAAATGTGGAAAACTTCATTAATAGATAGTCAGTTTCAGTGGAATAAAGATCTCAAGAGTTACATTGAATTTTAAGCTTAAAATTACAAGGAAGAAAATAATGTAAAGGAATTTTAACCGACCAAAATAATGGGACTTTGTTACATTTCATCAGAAACGGAAATTTGCAGATAGGGTTAAGTAAAGTGGGCTGAGATGAGAAGACCATCCTGGATGGTCTTCGTCACCACAGCATAGTCTGGATGGTCTTCGTCATCACAACATAGTGACTTACCACTTTCCTGATTAAATATGTGTTGAATACATAATATATATTATACAATATATAATGATTAATATGCAATCACAGGGCTCCTTGTAAGAAACAAGTAGGAGCGTCCTAGAGAAGATGAAGAAGCTGGCGTGCTGTGGGCTGCAAGGCAAGGCGAGTCCTGCAGCCCTTCTGTCTCATCTAACGGGGGCCTCCTCGAACGGCATCGGTATCAGATTCCAGCAGACGTTCCTGTTACGTATTCTTCCCATCAGAAGTGTTGTCTCACCATGGCCAAATGACGCGTATCAAACTAAGCTCACAATTCCATTTCCTTTGTCCATCTTTTGTGGTGTCACTGATTTTCTTCACTGAGGGCCAGAAACACTGGCCTGTCTCCAGCCAAATATGCCTCCCTGGGAACCCACCAGGTACAAGCTGGGTTCTTTCTGGGTAGTCCCAAGAAGATTTAGTGGCTGGGCGATGTGTTCACTTGGACAATGACTAGGAAACTACTGAAAATGTCACTGAATTAAAAGTGAATATGAAGCATGCATTGACGATCGATAATTTCTGATAGTGTAATATTCCAGCTGAATATTCCAGGGAAAACATATTCCAGCTAATTAATCTGGGTGTTTAAAAAATAAAGTCACTAAGAAGTACAGTAGATTGTAAGGAACATGCTTTAAGAAGAGAAAAACACACCATGTCTGCAAACTCCTTTCCCTGGGGTCGGACAGTTAGGGGGTGTCATAGAAATTTGGCTCGGTGATACCTGGGTCAACGCACACCTGTGGTGTTTGCACACCTGGTGAAGACCTCACTTGGGCCCCACCTTTTGCTCCTAGATGTGAGTAAGTGTCTTTTAGTGCCCCTGTCTCAGTCTCTCTCCGCATACCATCTCTCCCCTCACCGAGCACAACCTGATCTCCCCAAATGCTCACTGCCGTGAGGACCGCATCCTGGTTCACAGCACAAAAACCACCTCTGGGGAAATCCATATCCCTGAATTCCAAACTCTTTAACCAAAACACCTTCATATGTACACTCCAAAATCCCATTGGCATCTCAAACTTAACAAAAAGCCACCTAATATGAAGCTAATGCTAAAGAAGGAGATTGTGACCTGGTCTGCCCCAAGTCTGGGAAGCAAGGCCCTCTGGGTGAGTCAATCAGTGAGTCTACTGCAGAGACAGAGGAGTCTGAATTCATATGGGCACAGAGGATTTCTGTCTTTATCCCATAACAGCCATAATCCTCCAAACACCAAAACAAACCTAAAAGCATGTGTGCTTCCTATGAAATTACATCTTTAAGAAAAGCCAACTGCCCTCCGCATGCACTCTACCAATGATACCTCTACTTTTCGGTTCTTCTCATGAGGAAACTCTGTCCTTCTGTGTGAGTGTTCCCCACCCAGACATCCGCGGCAGGTGCTGGTCACAGTTGTGGGAGGAAAGGTGACTGCTCTCCAGATGCTTAGTTGTGATTAAGCCAAGCACTTCTTTTTTTATTTTTATTTTTATTTTTATTTACTTATTTATTTATTTATTTTTAATATAATTTTTTTTAAAGATTTTATTTATTTATTTGACAGAGAGAAATCACAAGTAAGCAGAGAGGCAGGCAGAGAGAGGAGGAAGCAGGCTCCCTGCTGAGCAGAGAGCCCGATGCGGGACTCGATCCCAGGACCCTGAGATCATGACCTGAGCCGAAGGCAGCGGCTTAACCCACTGAGCCACCCAGGCGCCCAAGCCAAGCACTTCTACTTCAGGAAATATTAGGCAGCTAACTATTTTCAAAAAGTGTTAAAATAACACTTGATTATGAAGATAAAGAGTATGCAGAAATAAATTAAGAATTTTTACCTTTGAACCCTACAAAAAATATAAAGAGGAAAAAATATTTAATTGACATTTGCACTTTAAAATGTCAATCATGAACATCAATATCATGGAGTGTAGTCTCCCGTGTGTGTGTTTAATTCTAATGGAAATAATGTGAACTAATTTTGCCAAAAGAGCTCTTTAATTATCTCTATTGGAAAAACTTCAGCAAAAGGCAAAGTTCAAATACTTAGCTAATTTATAGTGGTTGAGAAAAGCTTAATGCCTAAAAACAGTGAAATAAATTTAGATTTATTACGGGTAATAATGGATAATCACAACCATTCCAATATATTCCATGATGGCATAACATTACATAAGCTACATTATATTTATTATGAGCATCTGGCATACTGTATGCTATTCAGATAACTTTAATTAAACCAGCCTCCAAGCTCCCATATAATGTGATGGCGGCTGTGGCGAGAACAGCCTTGCGTGTTCACAAATGACGGAGCCGAGGAGGCTGTCAGCTCCAGGGCGTGCAACGGCTGCCCCTGCACAAGAGGGGCTCAACTGAGATAATGGTTTGCTGAGTTCCGTGGACTCCAGGCCTGGCGCTATCAACTCGAATAAGGGCTTGTGAGTCCAGCTACCTAGACGCTGGTGCCCTACAAGCATTCCGTTTGCTGAGTATAGCACCGTTAGGGTCGGGGGCACAGAAGACCACGGGCCTGTAGCCGCTTGGGGGGTGGCGGTCCCTTGTTTTCCTCCGGGGGGGGGGGGGCAGGCGCGGGCAGGTGCACCTGCAGACGGGCAGTGCGAGGACGCCGGGAGCGCACGGCCGGGGGGCCTGGGAGGGAGGCCGGGCTGAGACGCCGCTAAGTTGTGAGCATCCCCCACGTGCCTGATACTCTTCAGGTCCTGGGGAAGCAGCGACGAGCGAAACAGGTGCCTCTTGGAATAGATGCCGCAGCAGGGAGGCAGGCCATGTGTGAGATGGATTAGGGCCTCTGTGAGCAACAGGGGTGAAGGGAGCCAGAAAGAGGCGACAGGCTGTGGGAGGGGAAGAGGCGGAAGGACAGAGGCGGGCGCACAGGGTGACCCCTGGAAAGAGCACCCCTGCCCGCCCCCTGAAAGCGGCGCCACATGAAAACAGAGACTGAGAAAACAGAGGTGTGCTGCCCAACGCATGGCCCGAGCGCAGAGCCTGGCCCTGGCAATCCCCAAATCCTCCGGTTCTAGTTATAAAAAATGCAATTTACGGATTAACATTTTTCTCTTCAGCTGCATTTTCCTCAAACTTTGCTCCCAATTAGCTTTGTTTTGTTTTGTTTCCTTTAAGAACAGACCTGTTGGGTGAAACAGGGAATGAAAATCCATCCAACAGATAAAACAATTAGTAAGATTTTGAAAGATTTGGAGCAAAATCAAAGTTTGATTTTACGGACAGAGACCACGGATCACCCGGGTGCATATCGCACTGTCATTTATCTCGGCAACAGTATAAAGCATGGGTCATACCCCTTGCAAGAGTCAGGTTCAGTATAAAGCATGGGTCATACCCCTCGCAAGTTCAAATTCAAGTGGACAGAATTAGCTGAGTTTTCATCTAAATATGGAAGAAGAGGAAGAATAAACAGGAATATGGTTTGTTGTTAATGTAAGTCAGAAAAATAAGATGTGATCTCCTGTATTTTTTTTCTAGAAATAAAAATAGAAAGAATTTAGGGAAAGCATAAGTCTGTAACCTAATCTGCAGTGAAAAGATCACAAGAGACCTCTTAGCTGCTTAAAATTACTGCAAAGGACCGGCTTAACTCATATCGTGAAGTCCCCCTTCAAACACAGGCGTGCCAGAAGAAATTAAGATGGGCAAGTGTGTCCATTTCAAATAAGTGATTCATGGTATTTGTAGACTGGTATTCTCGTCACTGATTCACAGCAAGTTTCTAGAACGAATTGTTGGGTAGATCACTTTAGGGCAAGTAGAAAACTGGCAGAAGTCTCCAAAGACTGGTGTGAATTCCGCACAAGTGAGTCCTGTCCAGCCTGTGTTTCCATGAGGTCATTACAGCATAGATTGGTGGATATTATGGACACAACTGTGCCGACTTCTACAAAACATATGACATAGTCCCATGACATCATTTGGAAATGAATAAGGAATAAGAGTCATAATTAGAATTTCATTGGAAGAATTTGTTGCTAGTTACAAAACTGTTGTCAAAGAATATTAACGGATCAACATCAGTCGAGATGACTATCTAGCAAATTGCGGCAAGGCCCTGTTTCTGAAACAACTGTATTCACGAGTTCAACCGTGACTCAAAGGAGCGTCTTAAACATGTTTTTAGTAAATCTTTGTGTAATCAAATCCAGAAAGACCAGATAATGCAGCAGATGATTCAAGCAGGAGTATGGGACTTCCTGATGGGCTGAGGCCCAGAACAAAGGGCGGTCAAATACCCTGTAAATTCAAGGGGAGCTCTTTCCTCCCAAGCGCGACTGGAGAATATGACTTTGCTACAATGAAGTACTTGTGGGGCAGAGGGCATGGGATGGGACTTTCAAAGGGGCACAGTCACAACACCTGCCCTCGCTTTAGACAGAAAAATGGTTCGTGTTGGGTAAGAGCTGACGATAAGGCTGCGGAGGCGGCTGGACCGAAGGGGGAAGCGGTGAGTCGAACGGACCAGGCAGCCCTCAATGCAGAAGATAGTCGGGAGCCAGCGGGGTTGTGAGAAGGTACAATATGCATGTTCCTGCCTTCCCAGGAGAAAGCACAAGATACCTTTTACAAGGAACAAAACAAAACAAAAGCACATTAGATGCTGTAAGGCAGTGTATATTAGCAATCACAGGGGAATTGAAGACAGAGTCGGAAGGAAAAGTGTGGCACTCTGCGGCCCTGCAGCGTGGGCAGCGGCACGCCGGGCTGCTTTAGATGAGATGACCCTTTGCCCACACCATTCAGTCTCCAGCTAGCTTCACCCGTCAGCTCTGTGGAGACCCAGCTCTGGCTCCCGTGGGCTTTCCTTTTCATAGCAGCTCCTGGGAAGAAGGCAGAGAGACAGGACAGCGATCTGGTGCTGTTTCATGGCTCTCCTACTCATGTGGATCCGTCTGTTATCCTGGCAACACACGACAGCCAAGGGCCCAGCGCCCGCCCGGACCACTGGTCGGCAGGTACATCCTGCCAAGCAAGACTCAAGATCACCTTTCTGCCTCAAGCCATGTAGCCTAAACTTCTGACAGCAAGTGGCTCTTGGAAATCAAGATGTTGTCCTCCATGTGTCCTTTTGGTGAAAATCCCCTCTTTCTGTGATTCCAGGGAGACATGTCACTTCTTCTAAAAATAGCTGCTAGCCCTAAGGAGGCTTTCGCTATTATGGCCTTCTCAGACCCCCTCAAGGCACAGGCTGGCCCACTCAGCTGGCTGTCTGACTCAGCTCCGGCGGCCATCCGACCCTTCCCACCAAACCACACTTTGCCTTTGAGATGGAAGAGCAAGGTGATGAGGACTTGGAGACATCCCATGCAATGTGACCTGCTGGACAGAGTCCAGCCTCTGCAGAGCCAAAGGAAAGACAGCACAGGGATTCGGTCTGCATGAAACACTGAGCGACCCCTGAGCTGGCTTCCACCTGGAGGAGAGGAACATCTCCAAGACGCAGCATTCCCTCTCGATCCATTTATCGGAAGGTGACAGAAGTCAGCTTGCCTGTCCAGCATCAGCTGCTCCTGATTCATGGATGTTCTAGAACTCAGGAAGGTGACTCTCAGAGGCATTTATCTTGTGAAAAATGGGGCAAAACCCTGCCATCTGCACAGGATAGCTTCATTCCCTTTCAGGAGATTATAAGCAATTATAAGTGAAATCTTTAGGTGCATAAATAAATGTTTTTAACAGTGCTTTAGGTCAGGGACTTCTAATTTTTCCTTCTGGCAGCCTCTTCCTTCAGCAGGGAATTGGACTGCCCTGCATTTCTATGTTGTATAAATTTTAGTTGAAATTAATGATTATATTTGCATTCAGGAAGCAGGAGTGCATTTGCTTCTGGCTCAAAGACTCAGGAAAACTATAATATAAATGGTTATATTAATGGAATTTTTAAAAAGCAAAATATCATCAAATTTCCATAGAGTCTATTGTTTTAAAAATAATTAGATACTTCTGGAAGGGAATCCAAAGGATTATTTTGTTGGATTTTAAAATATTTTGTTGGGACGCCTGGGTGGCTCAGTTGGTTAAGCAGCTGCCTTCCACTCAGGTCATGATCCCAGCGTCCTGGGACTGAGTCCCACATCGGGCTCCTTGAGCCTGCTTCTCTGTCTCTGCCTGCCACTCCGTCTGCCTGTGCTCGCTCTTGTGCTCTCTCTCTGACAAATAAATAAAGTCTTTAAAAAAATAAAAAAAATATTTTGTGGAAGACACTAGTTTGTTCATATATCAATAAGTACGTATGTATGTATGTATTCATACAAAAACCTGGTGAGTCCAAGTGTGGCGCCACCACAGTGTGATTTTCCTTTATGTGCCTTTCAGGCGTGTCTCCAAGACTGGTGGTTTGTGCCGACATGAAGAATTCTCCTTCTGCCCTAGATTCCGCCTTACAAAGAAGCCCGATACCCGGCTTTGGGACAGGGCGCGATCGGAGTTCACAGAGTTCAATTTTCTCAGCTCTTCAGCCGCCTCTGTCTTCCCTGAGCATGAAATGACGCGGCAGAGGGTACCCGCGCGGCGGCGGCGGCGAACCTGAGCCCTGGACACTGGCCAGACGGGCCCTGCCTCCGCTCCCTGCGCTCCCTGCACACACCCAGAAGGGCCCGCGTGCCCGGACTCGGGGAAGGAGGGGATCCAGCCCGCAAGACTCCCTCGTAGCCCTCTCCTGCCAACCCCTCACTGCCTTGGGTCTTCCGCCAAGCCCTGCGTCATCTCTTGTCTGTCCCTCGTGGCTGTCACCCAGGCAGGTCTTGCTCTCCCGACCATGGGCAGCGGCCTCCTCTGAAGGGGCTCCGCCCACAGCCTCCACTGCGCTGGCCAGACCTCCCGGCCCAGAGCACCTGCGTTCCCCTCCACCGGCACCTGCGCTGCGCCATGCGGGTGGTGAGGGACCATGGGCCTCAGTGACTCAGGGATGGAGAACCACCCAGAGTCCCCCAGGACAGGATGCATTCCCTCCGGGGCTCCCCGTGGCCAGCGACCTGGCGAGGTCCGCCTAGCAGTGGCGCCGTTAGCAGCTCAACAGGTCCCCCGACGGCACCCGCCGCTGCAGTGCGCAGCTCAGAGGCCCGCCCACAGGTGACTCTCAGGCACCTTCATAGCTGTCTGGAAACACGTGCCCTTTTTGTCAGATTGGAATACGAACAGATCATGGTAGTTGTGTGCGAGCCCAGTCCTTTGAGAGGCAGATCCCGAGAGGGGCGGACGAGGAAGGCTCCGTTAGACGGAGTGTGAGAGCGAGTGGGGGTGAGCGGGCGCTGGGGCGTCAGTCCTGCTAGAGCCCGCGGCAGAGGGAACACCCGCTGCGGGCGTCCCTGGGTGCCTGCCCTGTGTGCAAACCCTCGCCACCAGGAAGGGTCTGGCTGGGCGTGCCAGCCGTGGGACCACAGGCCCCGGATCTCAGGGACCCCCGGCAGCCCCGCCGGCCCCGGACTCTGCGAGGAGCTTTCTCACGGTCTCTGCAAACTGAAATGTTCTCTCGACCTCTTGCAGACTTTTCTACAGCCCCTTCTTCTCTGCCTACACTCCCTTGGCATGGTTCCCTCTTGCTTCTTGTCCACACTTTCTCGTTTTGATTTTGTTTTGTTTGATTTTGTTTTTTCCTCAATCTGCTTATTATTTTTGGTTGAGCGAGGGCTTCACCTTCCCACCGGCCCAGCTCTCCAGATCCACACACCCTGTTGGGAGTTATCTTTGCCCGGCTCACAACTAAGCTCTCTCATTTCCAAAAGCTCTTGAAGAGTGTCTTCAGAATTCCACCTGGTGATCCCACCAGAATGATGACCATCCTGAAGCTCCCCCCCCCCCCCAATTCATGCAGGTGATTTCTTTGCTTTTCCGCTGCACTGCAGTGGCTAAGACCCCCCACCCCCACACACACCCACCAAAAACTGTTGCCTGGAAATAAGCAATGTTTTCTTGCTCTTTACTTGAATTTGAATGTCATGGTTTTTCCTTGTTGAGTATGGTTCATGTTGAATTTCAATGTGTTCACCTGTTATTGTAATAAAAGATTCTTTCTGCTCTAGTCTTTGTTATCAGAAAGAAATACTGTAGTTTATTAAGTATCTTTTTTCAGCTTTTAGCAAGATCAAGAAACTCCAACCCATGTCAGCTCTTAGGATAGTAAAATATTTTCCTGAAATAGCCTTTACTTGTTCATAGTGTGTTTGTATTTAACTTATGGATCTGTTGCTGATGTTTTCAAATTTGTATTTATTGTTTTTGGTTTTGTTTTTATTTCTTTTCACCGTAACAGTGTTCTTTGTTTTTGCACCACACCCAGTGCTCCATCAAATTTGTATTTATATAAAAGCATGGTCTGTGCTTTTCTTTGACGATGCCTGAGATTCTTGTTACACTGGCTTCAAAAAGAGAACTCATTCTTTTTACAACAGCTGAAAATGAAAGATTACTTGGCCCAGAGATTTTTTGTTTTTACCACTTCTCCAAATTCTCTGGTTCCGGTGCTACTTTAAGGAGGTAGGGGATACTGAAAACAGTCACTGTGTCTGTCGTATGGATTCCTCGCCTCTCTTGCAGAAATAGTTGGATGTTTATTTTGCCAGGTTTCACGTAAAATCCTATTCAATGTTGTATTGTATTTGTATTACAGTAAAGATTCATGTGGGAATAATTGACATTTAGAAATATTCATTTTAGCTTCTTATGTAGATTCACCCCCTTTCCTGTAATTTGCTGGAGTACCCCGTCTTGTTTCTATAGGTCCTTCACTCCTGTGGTTAAGTTGGTTTCTATGTGTACATATTTTTGTCACTATTGGGAATGGGCTTTTTTTGCATAATATTAAATAGTTATCTTGCAACCAGGGATCTTAATCCTACCAGTTGATCCTCTCGAATTTTTCAAACACACATTTAAATTATTCATAAATAATAATTTATTTTTATGGGTAACATTTGTAACTTTTTTTATTTTTCTCATAGTATAAACTGAAACATTCAAAATCATTTTAGATAATATTTGTAGTAAGAACATCTGAACATTTATCTTTAAGTATCTAATAGCTTCTAGTTTAATAAAGATACTCCTTGTCATATTTTTAAAATTATTATTTGCATTGCATTACATTGTACTATGCTGTTTTAAGAGATTGATTTTGATTTTGAGGCAGAAGTAGAAGTTACATTTTTGGGTATTTAATCTCAGGACTTGGTGATCCTGGTCAGGGTTCTCATTTAGTCTACTTGTATGTTAACATAGCCAGTCACTTTTTTTTTTTTTTAAAGATTTTATTTATTTATTTGAGAGAGAGAAAACAGAAGGGGGAACAGCAGGCAGAGGGGGAGGGAGAAGCAGGCTTGCTGAGCAGGGAGCCCAACGTAGGGTTCAATCCCAGGACCCCGGGATCATGACCTGAGCCAAAGGCAGACGCTCAAGGACTGAGCCATCCAGGGGCCCCAAGCAGTCACTTTTTGAAGTCAGTGGTGCTTTCATTTCTGAAGAATACGGTGGTTGGTTTAGAGGGTGTTTGAAAGTGTCAATGTCTATCTTCGACCTCATAGTATTGTGTCCAGTCTGCACCGTCCCTCTTAACTGTGGCCGGCTGCTTCTCTTCCGTGGCCATGCCTTGTTTCTCTAGCTTCCAGACACTGGGATCAGGCAGCATATGGTCTGTTTATTGATGGTTCTGAAGGCATGTCACTGGTTGGGAACTTACTGTTTATGTGGCTTGAAACTGAAATAATTCGCTTTTCAGTGATCAAGGGGTAGTGACTTGTTTTGATAATAATTTCTGGACAGCATTTTATTTTCCACCATTTAAAAATTTAATGCTTTGTTTTGAAATCCTAACAATTTTAGGTTGTGGTTAGAAACTATAGGCTGCCCAGTTTTTTAAACACCTGGTGTGACCGCACACGTTTAAAGCGCTCAACCGGATGGGTTCCAATGTATGTCGATGCCCATCACAGCATCACCAGACTCCAACCTGTGAACACATGCAGCACTTCCTAGCCTTCCTCGTGCTTACTTACTCCTTCTTCTCTCCATCCCCACACTCTCCCACAGCAACCTCTAATTTCCTTTCTGTCAGTGTGAATCAGGTTGCCTCCCCAGGGTTTCATAAATGGAATGAGAATGCATTGGTCTTTGTTGCTGGCTCGGTTCACTCACATGGGTAAATCTTGCAATTTACCCACAGTCCGGATGTGTCCCTAGTTGATTCATCTTTATCTTGCTGAGCCATTGTCTGTTGTGTGGACATACCACAACTTATTTGTGCACCTCTGGAGGACATTCAAGTTTCTTCCATGTTTTGGCTCTCACAGATAGAGCTGCTAGGAACATCCATGCACAAGGAGATTTTTGTGTGGGCTCTATTGCCCCTTCCTTTGGGTAGAGAGCTAGGAGTGGGGCGCTGGGTATAAGAGAGGTATTTCTCACTCATGAAGAAACTATCAAGCTGTTTTCTACATTAGTGGTGCTACTTTACATTTTACCATGTGTGAGTGAGAGTCCAGACCCCATCACACCCTTGCCAACACTCGGTGTGGCCCAGGCTTTTCATTTTAGCCATTCCAGTGCGTGTGTAGCGGCACCTCATTGTGGTTTGACTTTGCATTCCCTGATGCACAGGATCCACTACCCTGGATGCCGGCTACGGTCCCCACATTCTCAACCTAGACTGTGCCGCGCTGTCTCCTCACCCCGCTTGGCATGAAAGCCTCATCAAAGTTGGCTGTGTGATAGTTTGTCAAGCATGTCTCATGGCAAAGCACAGCAGAGAGGATAGAGCTGTGGACTTACCCAGAGTCTGTGAGCTGACCCAGGAAGAAGAAGCAGAGCTGTGTGTGACCTTAAGGATTGTAATTTTGGACCATGGGATCATCTCTGATAGAGACGGCATCCAGGGATCAGAGCTGAGGAAGTCTGGGTAACGGGGAAGAATTGTTAATCAGGGGATTTTAAAAAATAGTTGGAAGAATGAGAAACACTTTTCAAGAAGATTACTCAGGAGAGCTGTATTCTCAGGTTGCTCATGCCTTAAAACACATTTCTCTTGTCTTCACACCTGACAGAATATAAACGTGTGATGTTCGCTTTCCAACTCCGTGCGCTGTCTTTGTGTCTTCTTTGCATTTTCCTGTGTGGAGACGTCTGCAGACGGAACAGGTCAGTATCTGTTTAATTTATGTTGTTAAATGGATGTTTCTAGTATATTTTAATCTTTGAAATCCAAAGACAGCACCAAAAAGTCTGTGTGTATTTTTAATAATTTTTGAGATGTGTTAAGCCCACCCAATCTGCACATACAGATCTTCCTTGATATACCACGTGGTTATGACCTCTAGACACTATGGAGAGAATGAGGGTCCTGGATGCCATGGCTTAGTAAAGGTCCTTTTTTCTTTTTTTCCTCTTCTTTTTCTTTAAGATTTTATGTATTTATTTGACAGAGAGAGAAATCACAAGTAGGCAGAGAGGCAGGTAGAGAGAGGGGAGGAAGCAGGCTCCCCGTTGAGCAGAGAGCCCAGTGCGGGTCTCCATCCCAGGACCCTGGGATCATGACCTGATCCGAAGGCAGAGGCTTAACCCACTGAGCCACCCAGGCACCCCAAGGGTCCTTTTCCTAAATATTGTGTTTTTTAGTTTTATAAATAATATGGATATAACTTGTTACACAAAAACAGATATAAATTGATGTTATTTTTCTTTATATGCTCACTGTGTCATCATATTAATCCCAGATTGGAGATCCACTGACTTCAAAATTAAAACTAAATAATCTTGTTTTCTCAATAGACTGCCAAAATACATTAATATAGTTTATAAGGGCACCATACTCTAAAGCAAGGCGATTTATATAACATGGAAGGAGACGAAACTGGAAAGATACATTTAAGAGTTAAGAAGAAAGCAAATATAAAAATGCATTTCATAAATATCCATAAACTTGCGAGGGATGGGCATGGGTTTATTCTGATGGTTTCCATGGCCAGGAGAATGAGAAGAGCCTGCTCAGTCCTCCCGCAGTGTTTGTGCAATAGAAAACAAACAGCAGTAAGTACAGGGTGCTCAGGAGGCCCACGACTGACTCTGGTTTAAGGAGGAGTCCAGGTTTCTTAAAGGGAGCCCGCGATGATGGCGCGTTCTCAGCCCCATCCTTGAAGTCGACGCAGCGGTGGGATCACGAGAGCACTCTCTGGTCTAGTCTCGTGAGGAGGGCCAGGACCTGCGTGCAAACCAAACCTCAATAAAGAACAGTGTTTTTCGGGGGGGGGGGGGGGACGTGGTAGCGTCAGAGGAATCAGCTACACTAAATCGAGCCAACAGCACTTCTTGAACACTCCTAGAATAGCTGCCCTTAGTCTTCCCGGGCCCTTCCCCCAGGATCTTCTTTCTTTGGAAGCTCTGATAGACCTTCCGTGGTGGGCAGGCTCCGAGGCTACAGACAAAAGGCCCGTATGCGCCCATTCTCTTCATCTGTTAGACGCAGACTCGGAGGTCCTGGTAAGCGGGGCTTCCATGGAAGAAATACTGGAAGCGTCTCACACGACCGCAGGCCCAGCAGGACAAACCCCGCTCTTCCGTAGAGGGGAGTCCTGGGGCAGCTGCAGGAATGGGTGGGCTGCACGGGAAGCGCTGCCGGCGAGTCTGTTTTCTCGACCAGAAGACGCTTTCCCCTCTTTTCTCCCTCTCTCGATTAGACCTTTTTCTGCCTCATCCTTCGCTTTATTGAGCCATACGCGTTTCCCTCCTGGCTGGATCTCGTTGCGCCATGCCATCGAAACCTCTTCTGGCCGCCCCTTCTTTCTTCAGGGAGCGACGCACAGTATCCAATGCGACAAGGCTACTGCTGTTCCGTTGATGACGGACTGCCTGCACAATAACTCACGTGTAGCCTCCCTGATAAACCTCAACAGATCACTGTTCTTCTTTACTAAGTTTGCAAGTTTTATTTTAAATATCGAGTTTATTCAGAACAAGAGCTACGCATAACTGTAACGCAGAACTTGGTAGCTAACGAAGCCGAGAACTTGCTTCGTATGAAACCACGTGTTGGAAGCAGCTCCAGCGTGGTCCTCAGTGACCGTTGCCTTCTGATGTTCTCAGACTTGGCGGTCTGTATTTTTCTTTCCTACTGGGCTACAAATTTTGTGACCTCCATCTTTTTAGCAGACTCTCTCTCATGCTGGTCTGTTGAGAGGACCTACAAGCTGAGGAACTAGGATGGGTCTCTGGCCACCGGCAAGATAGGAACTTAGACTTTTTTCTTCAAACATCTCACGAGACAATAAATATGGCCGACAACTGCGTATCAGCTTGGAAGCAATCTCTTCTCCAGGTGAGTGCCGATGAGGTCTGAGTCCTGACCACCACCCTGAGAGGACATGAGGCAGGTCAACCAGAGGAAGCATGTCCAGACCCTTGACCTACAAAAGGCTGACATGGATACGTGTTGTTTAAGCTGCATAATTTTGTGATTGTTTGCTATGCAGCCATAGATGACTAATACAATACCATATTTTTATCTTAGCTTCTTTTAAAATCATTTTTTTTAATAGAAACAACTCACAAAATGTAGTGCCCTTCAAAGACTAGTAGAGATTTTAGGCGAAATTTTATCAAATTACACCATATGGTAATGTTTATTCTGACTACTCTGAATTAAAAAATCTTAATGATTTAATATCACTAGCCAACATTGGCTTCATAGATATCACATTTTCCCAGAGAAAATTTTGTAGAATTTGATTTGTAGAATTATTGTATTGGAATTGGAAGGTTTGTAGAATTATTGTATTGGGATCAGGTGAACAGCAGCCTGCTTCAGGAGAGCCCAAGCCCATGCTCGGCTCTCATCCTACCAGAAGGGATTTTCATGTTGCCTCTGTTTCCCTCAGAATGATGTTTCTACTCAGTTATCTTGGTTTATGCTGACAACGTACATAGAAGAGAAAATAAAGGAATCCTATTTTTATCTCTGAAAGATTTGTCACTAGCTGGCTTTCCTGTGCTTTTCAGTATGACAAGGAGGACACCTGCAAGGGGTTATAAGAGCGGAGTTTGGGAAGTGGGTGGCGCAGTGGCTGCTGGCAAATCATCAAAATACTTTCTACATAAAAATTGTTAATTCTTGGGTCCCCTGGGTGGCTCAGTAGGTGAAGCCTCTGCCTACGGCTCAGGTCATGATCTTGGGGTCCTGGGATCGCGTCCCGCATTGGGCTCCCTGCTCAGCGGGGAGCCTGCTTGTCCCTCTCCCTTCACCTGCTGCTCCCCCTGCTCGGGTTCTCTCCCTTTCTCTCTCCTGAAAAATAAATAGATATAGTCTTTAAAAATATTAAAAGTGTTCATTCTTTTTAAAATAATGTGTCACAATCTTTCTTAGAGAAGAATTCCAAAATGTGTAAATACATCCCCTGTAGAAGGTAGACTTAATGGACTGTCGTGGACCAGACTCGCTGACTTTCTCCCAAACGGGAATCTGGAGGGAAACAGAGTGGCTTGCAGGGGAGAAACCTTGGCACATGTCCTGGACCAGGTGGCCGAGGTGGACACAACCAGCAGTGCCATGGGACCACCGTGAATCCCCTGATGGGAAGTCATGAAAAGGCACCTCAGCCTTATGGTCTTCTTCCCCCAAATGTACAACTCTATTCTAGTGACTGGAAAACATCAGGCATACCTAAGCTGATGAGCATGCTGAATAAGACAGTATAGAAACCTAGATTGGATTTTGGAACAGAAAAAAAGCACATAAGTAAAAAAATAAATAAATAAAGTAAAATCCAAATATAGTTCATTGTTAGTTAGGAGTATTATATAAATATTATTTGTTTCCTTTTGATAGCTCTGGCATTGTCATATACAAAGTGACCATTGGGAGAATCTGAAACAACGGTAAATGGGACTTCGTACTAGCTTTGCAACTTCTTTCAAAATTCAAAGTTATTCCATCATAAGAACTTTAAAAAAATGTCATGTCATCTTAGTTGCTTATACTAATTGGAATGATGAGTAAAAATCCAACATTTGTTTTAGAAAAAGTACAAAACTCTAACGGCCTTGTCTCATTTAAACCAGTTTTAGTTATGTATTTAGTCCTTAAAGAGTTTTTTTTTTTTTAATAGTAAATTTGAACAATATATGTTTAGTTTAGAGATTAACACAAAGAAAAACGTTTTGATGTTGGGCCTCCAGACACACCTTCCTGAAAGGATTCTAGCCGTTTGGTTTTACTATGTCGAGTGAGAGGGCACAGAACTGTATTCGGTGTTGATGCAAGATCCGGGGGTTTGACGATTTCATTCTCTTGTGCTGTTTCGTGGGGATTTGCAGAAGACTGCAGAATTAAGCACAAACCCAACAATGTTAAGAATCCCGACTGAGGTTAACCACAAATTACATAAATGAGACAATTAATCCATTGAACACAGAGTTCATTCACATATTTTCTCCGTACTTGTCTTTTATCGACTGCTTCAGTCATGTATGGTTCTCACTGAAAAGCTCTAATACCTGTGGCCAACGGCCGTCCATTAGGCAGCTTTCCAGATGGCATCCTGGACCAACAGGGAAATTTAAGCAGCAGCCCACATAACCCACCTATTCCAATCCCAAAATCCAAACCATTATTTTGTTTAGAACCCAAGGCAAATCTATTTTGGTGCCTGAACTGACTTTATTAACTGAGGTCTATGTATGGTCTGCGTTCAATTACAATCGTATAGTACGGTTTAGTCGCCCTTGAATCTCTTTGGATTGAGCATCACAACGTCCTCATGCTATGGAGCAGGTCAAAGCTCGAGGGTGCCGCCTTAAAGGCGGTGCTTTTCTTAAATAAAAACAGTTAAAATGTGTCATTGATTCTAAGTTCTGTATCGTGAGGGATAGTCAACACGAAGCCATGTCTCTTGTAAACCACTCATCGTCAAGCACTACAATTATATCAGATAGTAAACATCGGGAAGAACATCTATAATTACATTGCTTTAGTCACATTTTTTCACTTTTTTTTTTTTTAGTTTTAGTGAAATATAATTGATACATAAAATGTTAAGGTATTTGAAGTGTAAGTCATAGTGTTTTGAAAAAGATTCTCGTCATTTAGTTAGTTAACACAATGATCACCTCAGAGATTTACCTTTTATTTCTCCTTGATGAGAACATTTAAGTTCTACTACTCTTGGCAAAGTTCAGTGATACAATATAGTGTTATCACAACAGGCACCATATCTTCCAGTAGCTCCTCAGAAATTCGTCGTCTGATAGCTGAAAGTTCATAACTTTTACCAACCTTTTCCTATTTCTCCCACATGCCAGCCACAAGAAACCACTTTTTTTGTCTCTGTTTCTAGATTAATTTTCTTTAAGATTTCACATGATGTGAGATCATTCAGTATTTTTCCTTGTCTGACTTACCTCAGTCAGCATAATGCCTTCAAGGTCCATCTGTGTGGTCACAAATGACAGGATTTCCTTCTTTCTCATAGCTGAATAATATTCCAGTGTGTGTGTGTGTGTGTGTGTGTGTGTGTGTGTGCGCACGCACGTCACCTCTTCATTCACTGAGGCGCAATCCCATGTTTCCATATGTTGACTGTTGAAAACAATATTGCAATGAACGGGGCGGGGGTGAGTATCTCTTATATCCTGTTCTCATTTCCTTTAGATATATACCCAGAAGGGGATTGCTGGTTCATGTAACATTTTTATTTTTAAGTTTTTGAAGAATCTCCATATAGTTTTTCAGTGAGGCTGTTCCAGTTTAATTCCCATCAGTAGCTTGACACACTTAAATTGGTCAAGTTAAAATAAATAAATAAATAAATGCAAGTAGATTATAATATTCAGTAATTTTGAAATTTTAATTGATTTATAACTTAAAAAAATAGCATCCAGGAAGTACTGTAATTGTAGAGATTAAACTTCTCTGTGTGATTTTTAATTCATAATTAAGTGATTGGACTTAGAGATGTATTTTGAGGATTTTACCAGAGATTATTGGATTTAGAATCATTGTGCAGAATAACAGTAACTTTAAATGACCTATTTAACTCCCAGATAAAGGCCTTATTCTCTAGAATAGCAGGTTTCAAAGCCCTTAGGCACAAAATTAAATAGACCAAGAAAATAAGAGATTCATATACATTGACATAACTGATGGATCTGACACTCTTTCATATTTTTCTGTATCTCTTTCTAAAGTCTCAGATGTAAATTGAATACTTTCCTGATTGTTGAGTAAGGTTTCAGAAACCAAGATTGTGTCCTATATTTGCAGTTAAATTTTAATGGCCCATTTCTTTAGAAGAGTAGATGTCTATCACTTCTAGCCCCCTTCCCCCGCATTGAGTGAGACTTCGTGCTGGCTGAATCAGGGCCACCTCTGTGATGAGGGACTTCACACTCTCACACTGAAGAATATGTTCCAACGAATGGCATAAACCTTTGCACACAGATATTTAAGTTCTTTTTAATTATTCATGTTATAAATTTACGATAACTTGGTTCTATGGAAATATGGCCCTTGTATAAGACTTTTCACAGAGTGTTTCTTATGGAGCCTCTTTTTGGTCCATCATGTGAATCCCCCGACTTAAGCCAGTACCTGTGTATTTAATTGACTCCTCCTGGTGAGAAGCATTTACAGTTCAGAGAGGCTGCACCCTCATTCCCCGTTCTTTCCTGTTGAGACAGAGCATAAAAAAGAAAGCAAAGCGAAGTCATTATATTAGAATTACGGAAGTAGCCTTATGGTGCCTTACAAATAGCTTGATTAGAATCATTTAAGCTGCTTCCAGGTGGGTTTTCCTTCTGTGCTGGTACAAAGTTAGAAAAACTGTTAGAAGCAGCATCCATCCCTATTCACTTGCCTGTCACAATAGCCTTGTCGAATTTTGGTGGAAGTGCTACAGATTACTGGAGCGAGTGCTCTGAGAACACCCAGATGGACCTCTCCTGCCCTGCGCGGGGTAGCTGATAATCAAAGCGAGAAGGGAGGCGAGGTGGGAGGCACCCGCGATGTGTCAGGAAGTCCTGGAGAGCATCTCCATGAACATTCAGAAAGTCAAGCACCTTAAAATACAGCATTGCCTTGGAGAGGATACTGGTAAAACCAAGGGAGATTAGTGGCCAAATTAGTGACACCTGAACACATTCTGGGGATTTAATTCAGATTAATGCGTCCCTGTTGGTCCTTCACTTGTGACAAATGTTCCCTGATGAAGCAGAAGGCTAACCCTGGGGGACATTGTGTACACAGTATGTGGGAACTCTCTATACCAATCACAACTTTTCTGTAAATATAAAATTATTCCAAAAGAAAGAGTTTACTCAAGAAAACAAGCCCAGGAAGTTGTCATGGTATAGGAAACCACAGAGCACACCACACTCTTCAGGCTGCCACACAGGGAGATGGTGGGACGGAACAGGGCTGTCCAAAACCCTCTCCCAGAGGATAAATAAAAACCTAACTACAGTTATACGTTAGGATTGAACCTCCGCTGAAGCATCTAGTGTATCAAAAACCGGAAGCAACAAAACTCAATGTTGTCTACCCCATAAAACATTGTTTACACAACATTGGAGGACTAAAAATGGTGATATCCATAAACTCAGAAATGTAAATGAGCATTCACTAAATACTCACCTTCAGTTTTGACAAGCCCACGTGCTGATTTAGTCATTAGGGTCCATAAATTTGATTGTAGCTGAGAAGTAATTAACCAGTTTAGAACCCCCCACAGTAGAATGTCTCCAAGGACCCACAACCATGCAGAGTGCTTTATCCCAAAGAGGGCCTTGTTCCTCCCCAGGCCCCATCTGCTCCATGGGGAAGAGCCATGGTACTGGTAGGAAAATCCAGAAGAGTACTGCGTTCCTTCATTAGACAGGTGCTCATCACACCCCTACTCTATACAAGGCAACATGAAGTCTGGGAATACAAAGATTAGTAATAAACCTCCTAGCCTCATGAGGCAAGTAGTCCGGTGTGCAAGACAGACAAAGAACCTGACAGAGCTCAGCGCAGCAGGAGACCTAAGACGTGCCATTAGGACACATTCAGAGATGAGTTACCCTCTTGCCAAGAAAATGCACCAGGGTCCACATCATGGGCAGCAGTAAACCATTCCGATTTGAAATAAAACAATTCGGGCTATAGACATGAGCTAAATCTCAATTTTTCCTCACACTAGAGAAGACGGTAGCTCTCTTTCCCAACATATTGTCAAAACAACGGCAACAACAAAGCAAGCCAGACGTCACGAAACATGCTGAGTGCTTTGTTTGCATGAAATTGTAAAACTCGAAGCCATGTTCCTCTTGGGCAATAGTATTAACAATATGCATTTCGGACTAAGGACTATACTTAAAATATGAAGATTTTGAAAATAATAAGAGCTGGAGGAGGCTGCCCTTGATCCATGAAACATTATTAAGCTATTTGGCTGCTCAAAGCCTGGGGTGATCATAATAACCTTTAAATGTTTGATGTGGGGTTTTAAGAGCTTCTGGTAGAAGGCATCGATCCGACCAAGAAATTTTCATAATGAAGTTGCTCCCCAGCCTGGGATTTCTGAGGCCGGCCAGTCAGATTCTGGGCACGAATGTCACTTGTACAGCCACAGCTTCTCTCCTTCTTTTCTTTTCATTCTGGTGGTATTTTTTTGCTGAACCTAAACCGATAATAATGATCTACTTACACAGCCTGTTCTGTATATCTGTCATATTAAAGTCTGGGCTGTTTGTTTATCATACTGTGATCTATAGCTTTCTATTAATTTAATTATACTAAAAGATCTTAAAAGCCTTAGGCTAAGTAACATGTCAATTAGAAATGAGTTTAACTTGAAATAAATATACATTTAATACTTGTAATTTATTGCTTTAAATACAAACAAAGCCCTCACTATGACACAATCTATTATTAATTGCTCCAATGCCCGAAGTCCAATTAAGTCAATCCATTTATATTTTCTTCAGAGAAAGTCAATGTTCATTTCTCATAGGAAGTACTCGATGCCTCTATTTTGCTTTCTCATAAAGCAGTAATGCCACAAAGCACTCTTGTGCTTAACGAGCGAAGTCCCGTGTGAAGGAAGGAGAGCAGGGTAGAGCTGGGAGCGAGGCTCGCATCTCTCAAGAAAGTAACGCCCAGACGCTCGCGTAAGTGTTTTCAAATAAAATATGATTAGACCCTGTTACAGACTAATTAACTGCCGTTTTACGAATGCTCTTAACTTGCAGCACATGTGGTTCAGGTAGACATCTTGAACTTCAATACTAGTATGTTTTCAGTCATTACACGTGGCTTAGAAACAGCTCGACTGCTAGCTTTATCCCAGCATGCGTATGAAAAGTCACACATAAAAACGTCAGTCTCTGTGTTGAGAAAAGATAGTTAATGCCTGGGGTCACATTTTATGGAGAAAGTTATAAATCCCTGAGAAATAATATTTATAGTGGAAACCTTGACACACTATTATATGCACTCATGCTATCCACAAAAGAGAGTATTTAGGAGTTTAAAAATTTGAATGTGTGAAACTATAAACAAATATATCAAAATCACCTTCAATATTTTCTCTGTTATTGCAAGCACCCGCTGCACCAACACAGAAGAAAATTCTCTATCCCTTTTGGGATGTTCAAATGAAGATTGCCATCTAAGCATGATTTATTTATCTTACCTACTTCTCACGAACGTGATTCTGCTTTTCTATCTAATAATCCAAATGCTACGTATCTTTTGGCATGTGTTGGACACCAGGTTTCTCTAAAATTTTGAGTTCAATAAAACCTCTGTTCTGTGGGACCTAAATCCTACTCTTAGTTTGAATATGGGAGACTTCAGCTTTTCTCTTGCAGCAAATTGTTGTAGTTTTAGGAGTGCAGGCTCTAGCGGCATCCTACTCCTTAATCAAGGACCCTACCTTTCATCCGGGAATGAGGCTAGCAGCCCCTCTCCTCGTGTGGCACAAGGCACGGTCAAGACAGTCACGTTCTGTGAGTGCTGTGTTGCAGTTGAGCCTTCAAGACGCCACAGATCTCATTAGACTCTTATTTTTTTTTTTTTAATTTTACTTATTTATTTGCGAGAGAGACAGTGAGAGAGAGCATGAGCAAGGAGAAGGTCAGAGGGAGAAGCAGACTCCCCGTGGAGCTGGGAGCCTGATGCAGGACTCGATCCCGGGACTCCAGGATCACGGACTGAGCTGAAGGCAGTCGTCCAACCAAGTGAGCCACCCAGGCGTCAGATCTCGTTAGACTAAACAAGTATTCATGTCTCACTGGCCTTTGGAGAACCCAAAGGTGGTATAGTGGTATAGTCAAGGCTTGTTTACCAGGTTACAGAAGGGCCCGCATGTACGGTTTTGCAGGTCCTAATCTAAGGTTCATGCTTGATTTACTGTCTCAGATCTAATTCAAGAAAGAAGAAAGTCCATTGGGTGCCGAGATGGAGGACAGCTCCCATTCTTCCCAGGTTAATGTTCCTCCTGCTTAAGCATTAATGTAATGTCTCTGTCTACAATCTAGATGATAAATTCTTTTTTAATAAATCCCCAAATTGAGAAAACAGCTCCGTATGGACAAAACCTCAGTAAGTTAAACTGAGATTCAATAAAAAGGCAGAAGTAACACTTTGCTTCCCGGACTCTCAGAACCTCAATAGAAATATCTTTAAGTTTCAAATTTTACCAGCGAGAGAAGGCTCAGGTCTTTTGTTGGCATGTGATGATGCCTGGATTGTCTCAATGAGGTCTGGATCTTACAGCTGAGTGACCTCTGCATTAACCCATTTCCTACACCTGATTAACATATACATACTAAAAACTCATCACTTCCACAAAGTTCTATATTACATGCTGATTATAAGATGTGTGCATTGATGGCAATATTCCGTGTACATGAAATATCTAAATTTTATATCTCAATGGAAATATATTTCTTGCATTTATCATTCAGTTGGAATTTATTAGTTTTTGTGTTTAATGTGCATGGAGGCAACTGCATTTCTCTCCTGGGGAGGGGCAAGAGGCTGTTCTCATGCATGTAGGCAATGGACGAAGTGCGAGGGGCTCTCAGAATCCTCCTTCTATCGATTCTACAGGAAGGCTTGTCTGCGTGGCTGATATTAGTTGTTTAAAGTAACAGATCTATAAAGAAATAGATCAATCGTTTTGGAATATGTGCTAATGTATGTATATCATTATTGAGGAAGTTACACTGAAAGGGAAAAAAAAAATCCAAAAATAGTGTTTTAATATTGGTAGGACACAGAAACACAGTAGGAAAAAACCCAGTTGTTCATCTACTAATTATATACCTATTCAGAGTCTGCATTCTCTAAGTGTAGGAATATGGTCATGCTTATAAAAATTAGATTATATAAAATTTATACACAAATAAAGTATAGGCAACGTGTATAAAATATAATAAAATTAATAAATTTCAAAATGTTACATTTAAATGTCTAATTAATTTTAAAGTGCTTCAATTCAGTTATTATTTTAATGAGGTTAGAAGTTTATAATTCAATAAACCATTTTACTATTAGAACAACATCTTATACAGAAACAAACGTTTCAAGTGGAATAGTATGGTTATAATAAGCCATTCCCTGCATTTCCATATTTATCCACAATTGAGAGTTATACATCCCCTTATAATATGCCTGAGAACCGGCCACAAGGACGAGACACATGACGGCCTCCTGTTCACCCTCCCAAGAACACTGAGAATGTAGGTTCTCCTTCCCAGGTTCCCAACAGGGGAGAGAGATGATTAATTCAAAGCGTGCTGGCCTTGGGATGGAGCTGAGATTTGAATCTGATCTCTCTGACCACAAAGCCGAAGTGTTAGCTACCAGGCTTGTCTGCCTCTACGTCTAAATGGACGTGGTCTTGAACCATTATGGATACTGGCCCAAATACACAGACACACAGACACACAGACACACACGTGCATGCACAGCCATCCACAGCCACAATGTTTTGTTTTGTTTCGTTTTTTCTTTTTTCTGTCCTTGCTTCTAATGTTTAAAGCCCAGTCGTAGGTTAAAAGACTATAAATGTTTATCCCACTCCCAAAATCTAACCTTATCTAAATTGGGATTTTCAAATTTTGCCTTATAGTGAAAATCACAGGTGTTGTGTCATTTGGGTATAAAAACTCACTCTTATGACGCTGGTATGCATGCCCATTGATAGTCTGTTTGAATTTGTTTATAAATCCCCCTGCCCGGAAGACCCACACAACTACATCTGCATCTGTGAAGACACATTTTATTTTTCTCTCTGTGAATTAGATATGGTTTGGGGTGTGTGAGATGAATGCAAACCTGGGCTGGTTTATATCAGAAAAATGGAATTGAGCAGGGAGACAGGGAAGTCAGGGAGCCTGACTGCACGATAAAATATTCACAAAGGAAAGCCCGCAACCACAAATAATTGAATTAAGCAAGAGCGATGCCGACAGGGGCATTGCCTGGGGATTCATGGTCATCTGGGGGAGCTGACCGTCCAGGGGGATCATCAATTTCCCAGAAAATGCCCTATACCAAGGTCATTGTGGCAGTAAGGACCTTTTTCTTTTTTCTTTTTCTTTCTTTCTTTTCTTTCTTTCCTTTTTTTTTTTCCCCCCTATAGAGGCTTAAAAAATCCTTCATTTTACTTGATTTCCTGAAATATTATCGTTCCTTCCAGTGGCTGTGTGAGGGATGATTTTGAAGGGTGATATTTCTGAATCATTGATCTCTAAGGCAACCACGAAGCAAACTCATTTTTCCGGTGTGGAATGGTTTATCCAGGCTGAGTAATATTTCAGATTTTTGAGCCATGGAAATTTAGTAAAGGCTTAAATAAAGTTTGTGGTTTGTCTTAGACCAAAACGCTGCTAGAAAAGATCTTATAAATCACATAGTCTTAGTTTTCATCCACATTCATAAGGGAATAAAGATACAAACCACAGTGATTAGGATGATCGTGGAGGAAATTGATCGGGGATATGGGAATTTAGCTCTCATTTGCAGTAATACTAAAATTTATAGTATAAATGGCATGATGAGAAGTGGTCAATTAGGGACATAATTAAATCTGTCTATATTAGCCCTCAAACATATTTATGAATAAACAACCCATGTAAGGACGTTTTAAAATCCGAACTTTGTGTAATAGAATTTTTCTAAGTTATTACTTACCAAGACAAATGTATTGTCTTTGAGTAACACATGTTATTTATGCACTTGCAAACAAATAATAAGATAATAAGAACATTCTAAAAAAAAAAAGTGTGGATAAGAAATAAATTGCTGCTAGTAAAATTAGGTCAGAGTTTAGACTTTAACAAGCGAGATTCTTTTTTATTCGGAATTTTCATTGGAATCATTGTGTTCTAAGACTTTATACGTTGGGCACATTTGATATGCCCTCTCCAATATTTTTGGCCTCAAAAGTCTGCTCAGCCCTTCATGCTTGCCCAACTCTGTCCCTCAGCGTGGGGCTGATCGCCCGACCGCGCGCTGAGTCTCTCACTCGCCTTCTGAGTGACTGCTAAAGACTCCAGACGGGGCAGCCCAGGACTGTGGCTGAGTTAGCTCCCTTATGGAACAAACACTGAACAAGGGAATTCCTGAGGAAGAAACAGCCAACTAGATCAAGTCCTCTCCATTCCTCCCTCCCAGGGACTGGTCAGCTAACAGGCTATTTTTGCCCAAGGCACTGACCCCTATCCAGCATCTCCCAGTGTCCCCATCCCGTCCTCCGTGCCTCACTTCTTGCTGACCCCAATCGCACATCCTGCCGACTGCAGTTCTTAGTCCAGCAGCGGCGCTCATGACTCTTTCCTACGGATATCAGGATGAGATGGTTTATATTCAATCATGCGAACCTAGAACAACAGAGTGACCATGCCCTCTGCATGTGCCTAGTTTTGTTGTGTGGGCTATTGTTTCTCTCATCGGTGGATAATTTATTCACAGAGTTATTAATTTTTCTCATTCATACTTTATTTATATCCAAGTTTAGGCAAAGCTGAAAATGTGTTTACTTGGCTGATTGAATTATAATTGGCACATTATGTGTTCAATTTATTGCTCTGTAACTTTTATCTCCATTGGCTTTCAATACCTTGGGTGATATGGGGCTAAATACTTTCTGTCCATATTCATTTCTGCTCCTGTCTTCTCGGTCTTCTACAGCTTTCTGGATAAAACTGTGTTGTGCAGACAATGTTACTTGATTTTCTAATACCTTTCTCTTTCTTATAATTTAACGGAATCAGATTTAATTATTGGTGGCACCGTGTCTTGGCAGCATACATTCCATCCTGGATTCCCGTGCAGGTAGAGGGACCCCATGGGCTACCAGCGAAGTTGCTGGGGTGTTGGCTGGTGAACATGAGCTTTCTTCACTTACCTAACCTCCGCCATCCATCCTCCTCTATGTTCTGTGCCTCAGGAGTTGATCTCTGGGGGAGTTCACCATCCACCGGTTTTTGGAGTTGGTCAATGGGAAGCTCAGGAAGATGAGAAAGAGAAAAAGAGAGACAGAGAGACAGAGGCAGAGACAGAGACTAGAAGAGAACCTAGTGAGATGAGACCTTTATTTCCCGGCTGCACACTTGAGCTGAAGGTCCAGTTCTTGCCCAATAAACAACCTTTGCATTTACTTCTCTCTGTTTCTAAGACCCCATAATTCCCAGTTGGCCATTTTGCTTTCAGGGAAGATCTAGATTAAAGATGTGGATGAGTCTCTATGAAGACCTACCCAAGTCCAACAGGATTATCTCTTCACATTTGCAAACCATTATTTCTTCTTATTTTACCGGTCGTTTTTAAGATGTCATTAAAAATCAAGACATTTCATATACTCATCACTTCAACTTTTCATCTTCTATGTTTACTCAGCATGCTTTCTAAAAAGCACAGTTTCTCAAACTTGCCCTGGGAACAGAAGACCATCTGTTTCTAGGTGGCGTGACGCCAGATGCGCATCTCTCACATCCTTGTGGACCTGGTGCTCAGGCTTCAGAAGAAGCTTATTTGATCATATCTAATTTAGGTTACCCTTTTAAAGTGAATTTAAGGTATAATGCTGTTTTGGGTTCTTTGGGTATGCTTTTTTATTTGGCCAAACTCTGCCTGTTTCCATGAAGATTCTGTAAGTGCCCTGGCCTGTCGAGGTCACTTCAGGTGTCTTTAAAGGGGACTGATGGGATACTCTGCCCAATTCACAATATGTTATTTCCTTCCAGTGTTTTTAAAAGGCAATTTGGAGCTGGATAGTAGCATCCTGATCAGGAGTCTGCACAGAGGCTCTCCGTCTGATTATATGCTGCCCGTAAAGTCTGCAACATGAGGCCAAATTTGTAGAACACGGATAACGCCACACAATGCGCACACAGTGAACACTCCTCCACCCACAAAAAAGCACTCTATTTTTTGCCATATTAATCTAGATTTATCTACTGAAGTATAAGCTTGCATTAAAAACTGATGATCAAAATTAGATATGCCCAAATTTCCACATATTCCACATCCACAATCATCCTATTCTTTCCTTTGAATGATAATAAAAATACGTATCTGAAATTAAAATCAGGAATGAGAACCCCAGGCTAAAGACAGCAGGTGCTTCCACTTACCAGATACAGAAGGACACAGCAGTTTCATTTTGTCTTGTGTTTTCCGGAAGGTCCCTAAACAATGCCTACTACAGTTCTGTGGTCTGGATCATGTCATCTCTGAAAATCATAATAATAACGTAAAAAACAACATTGTTCTGTTTCTTTGCTAACATGCTCTTCCTGTGTCAGGATTAACTAAATACTATTCCGCAACATACTGCCAACCTCTGAGCAATTTCCCTACTAGTACTCTCATATAAAATATACTTAAATAATAGAACACCATCTAGGGTGTTCCAAGGTATCACATTAGTGTCACATGTCAACAATGTCAGCTTGCGCTAGAAGATACTGTGGGAGTTTATTATGGGAGCAAGTTTTGCAAGGATTTCAACAGCCATGCTATTGAGTACACTCATTTCTTTTTTAACTTGTAAAATAATAAGGCTATTGTAAACCTCCTCCATTTAACCATCTGTCTTGGCATAATCTTTAGCTGCCAAAGATCCTTTACAGGATGAATAGCTACATGTTAAAGGGTGTTGGGATCTTAGTTCCTTTTTTTTTGCTTTCTTGGGAGCAATGGGCTAGTCCCTTCTTTACTCGCCCAGGCTGAATCTTGTCAAAGAAAACCACAAGGAAAACAAAGCAAAGCAAACAGCAAACAGACAATTGAAAAGGGGACTTTGTGCGGGAGGAGGTGTTGACACAGCTGGAGTATAATGAGCGGCTATTCATGTGGGTATAAAAAGTGAAGCACGACAGAAATCTTTTGCAGAGCTCTTGGGACAGTGCGTCCTGGGTATTTGAGTTTTTCTTTTAGAAAAAAGAGAGATCGGCGGGGAGACTCGTCCGCCACATCAGGACGTGCCGTCTCATGGGTAAAACCACGTTAAGCCGTTGTGGCGCACGGCCACTTTAACACAGAAGCTGTCCCTGACAGGGAACAGACCCTCGGCCCAGATGTGCATTCATCTGTGGCCCACAGAGGTGCAGGATGGGCCTCTTCCATCACTGAGGTCAGGAGCTACAGTGTCCACTTTCTCAGACTCCTCCTGAGCCTGTGTCTGAGCCTGGACCAGGTCATCTAACTGGGCTCGCCCATCCCCACGGATTCCCGCTTGCAGCCCACCTCCTCCCACCGGCTGGATTCCCTCGTGGTTCTCTCTGCCACCACCGCCCCTGTATCGCTCCTTCATTCACTTTATATCCACCCGTCCTCTCATCAAAGGCTTTACAAGCCCCCACTGAGCACCCCTGACGTGCCAGGGGAAGGGGCTCCCGAGAAGCTCTGCTCTTGTGAGCCTTGCACAGGCAATAGAAAGACACCAGTCTTAGGGGATAGTAGCCAATATCACTGTGCAGATGGTTCGCAGAGAGTGGCGTGCAGACAGTGAGTGGGAGGTTTCCAGAGATCAGGAGCCGCAGAAGGCCCTTTGGGGAAAGCACACTGTGAGCTGAGATGTAGGTACAGAGGGGGATGGCAGAGAAGGAGCCAGGTCTGCAGGCTGGGGTGTGTCTCCTGTGTCCCTGGGAGGAAGATCCAGTCCCTCGGAACTGGGGCATCATGTGCTTTCATGTCTCTAGGCCAGGACCAGGTCACCAGGAGTTTCTGTTCTGGGAAGACCGTGTGCAGAGGGAAAATGGAAGCCATTTGGGGGCATCCCAAGCAGGGGAATGGCCATGTGATTTGGGCTGCAAAGCAATTGCTCAGCTTCTGCAGAGAAGGATGAAGGGGACCAATCGTGAAGATGCTCGTTCGGAGAACTTCGCTGCCGCACGAACTGAAACGCGGTCTGCACTGCCTGCAAAGTGCTTGCAGACCCTTCTGAGCTATCACTCCTGAACGTGGAGAAAATGAACGAAATCCGGACAATGGAGCCTGGAGATTTTTATTTTATTTTCTTTGTAAGGATGTGATAGAAAATGTATTTCCAAACTTTTGTTGTGTTTAAATAGCTGGCAAAAAAAAGCAAAAATGAAAACAAATCAAAACAAACAAAAAACTTTCCTGGATTACTTTCTGTTTTATTTTAGAAGACAGTTTGAACTTGGGGTGAAAAACACCCCAAGACATGTGTGCCTAAAAAGCTCTCCTTGAGGAGCGCTGGAAGACATGAGAAATAACCACGAGTGCTCCAGAGAGAGGAAGCCTTGCCAGGTCCTTGCCGCCCCACACCCTGGGAAACATCCAGTCTGATTCTTCGGACGTTTAGTTGATTGTCTCTGGTCACATGATGTTCGTTTTGGCTCTTCTCCATTCTCATGAGTATGTCACATGTGACATGGAAACCCAGGGGCTTCTTGGGAGCTCCCCCCTGGATTTTCACAGTGCAGTGATGACCCTGTTGGTGAGGCCACTGGTATCATTCCCTACACTGGCCTCGGAGCACATGGGTATTTTCTGAGGGATGCGCTGCTCTTACCTTGTGAAGACTCTACCTATACAAACAAGAAAATACAAATCTTAACATAGATAGATCTCCTACAGTGCCATTTCTTTCTTGAGTGCAGTGCAATTCTTGTCTTGAGCAATTTTTCTCCCTTGAATGCATTGGCTAACAGACAGAAGTGACATTAACTCGGGACCCAGTATCCAACAGGTATGTCCATGTGGTACGTCTGTGAACTTACATTCCAGTTAGGATCCAGAAAAGAGATAAACATTCCACTTATATTGGAGAAGTCTGTGGCATGACCACAATGTTTACATTTGCAAGTAATTGTTTTTTTAACAAATTTAGCCTACGACTCTGCATCTGCTTGAGCAACAAAACCTGCTTTTAAACTCATCTATTTTCATTGGGCTTAATAAAGAAAAAAAAATCTGGCTTTGTCTGCAAAGGAGCGATCTGACAATTATGTGGTTAACATTTTTTAAAGCAATAGAAAAAAGATAATTCGGAACAGAACTACTTCACTTTGTACACAAAGTCTTTAGCTTATGCTATCGTTTTTTTTTTTTTTTTTTTTTTTGGGGGGGATTCACATTCCATTCTTTTGTTTATTTAATCCTTAATTATTTGCACTGGTTTCTTAACCGTCCAACCATCATGAACTTGTCCTTATGTTGATACTTCCTGCCAACTGTTTCACACATGCAGAGTATTATTAGGAAGGATACTCTGAGTTTAATGCGCAGCTACAATAGTCTTGCTTTCATTAGGTGTGGTGATACCCATCAATAGAGGCTTCATCGTCGGCATTTACCATTCTACTCTCCCCACGTGCGTTGCCTAATCATGGCTCTCACTCGAATAATTTGGCAAATGCTGGTATAGCATCTTCAATTAAAAATAAATAAGGTAGAAGAATGTTCTTTCTGTACTGTTCAGCCTTAAAAAAAAAAAAAAAAAAAAAGAATGTTATCCTTTAGATCTATTAAAGGAACCGTTCCAAATCTTCTCCTTCCAGTGTAATTTTTCTT
Organism: Mustela lutreola; assembly: GCF_030435805.1. Lineage (NCBI taxonomy): Eukaryota > Metazoa > Chordata > Mammalia > Carnivora > Mustelidae > Mustela > Mustela lutreola. Next base: position 3,084,911 of record NC_081294.1, on the reverse strand, counting down.
AGGGCAAATTAAAAATCTGTGGTATCTAATCCAAACAAATGCCTTTCGGCCCCCACACTTCCTGTTGCATAAACTTCCCAAACCATTGTTTCATAAGGTCTTACTAAGCGCGCAGACCCAGAGCACCTCCTCTTCCTAGGCTGCATTTGCAGCGTTGAGCAGGGGTCACTTGTGATGCCTGCAGACCTCTCAGTTGGGACACAGGCCCCCTGACTCATGACCCCTCATGGGCGCAGTTGTCTGGGGCTCTGGAATGGGTAAAAACTAACCCAACTCTTCTCTAGATGACTCTTGAAAACATGATCCCACGTGCCCGCTGTGTCTCCGTCCATTTGGTGATATGTTCTGGAGTGATGACGTGGAGGCCACTTCAATGCTAATTAGAAATGTGCTTTGTGAAGTATTATTAATTTTGACAGGGTTGGCATTCTACTGATGTTTGTCTTTCATAGAACAGCAGTAAAAAGGCTGTGGTCCTAAAACATTAAAAATGTTACGCCAAGTGGAACCTTTGAGCATTAATAAGCGATAGAATCTAAATGTCCTAAATCTGCAGTAAGAAAAATAAAATGAAAGATGGTGTGTGTGTATGTGTGTGTGTGTGTGTGTGTGTGTGTGTTTCATTTTACAGTGAAAACAAAGCAAAACAAAATGTACTAGAAAGTAGGAGAGAGTAGACTGTAAGAAGAGTTCTGTCCTTTTCTCTCTGAAATGAAATATTCTGGGCACATATAACCTTTTGTTCATTTTTATAATCCTGTCTCTCATGTTGCAGTGGGAGTCCTGGTGTTAACGACAGAAAGATCAAAAGGTTCCCCGAATCCGACTCACAGGAGCCAGAGAGCCCGTCCACACGTAATGTTCCCGTAATTCCCTCCAAAGCACAGTGCTGTTCTCCTCAGAAAAGCAGCTTTTACCACCCCGCTGCAGTCAAAAGTTCAAGGTGATTAATTCACTTTCTAAGTGGAGAATTGATCTGCATTTTGGCATGTCATCTCGTGGAGGAGCAGAGGTCCTACGATCACGACAGGCCAGGACCTGCCGCGGCAGGGCTAGAATACGTACCCACCTCACGGGTGAGTCCACGCGCCGGTGGGCTCAGAGGGTCACCGGGCCAGACTCCCAGGAAGCCCATCTCGCAGGGCACCGGGAGGGACGCACAGAGTTTCCTGGATTGTGTGCAGGACGCCGGATTCTGGAAATCCCACTTCTGTGGAACCATCCACTGGAAAACCAGCTTCACTTTATCAAAGTAAGTGAGGTCGGGCCTACAGAACTATTGCCCAAGGAGTGCAGGTAACAGAGAAGCACGGGTCGGGTCAGAGCATGCGGAGCAAGCAAGTCAGACCCCACTGCGCTGTCTTTAAAAATAATCGATCTCCCATCCAAGTACTAACCAGGCCCGACCCTGCTTAGCTTCCGAGATCAGACGAGATCGGGCGCGTTCAGGGTGGTATGGCGTGGGATTATGGACATTGGGGAGGGGATGTGCTTTGGTGAGTGCTGTGAAGTGTGTAAACCTGGTGATTCACAGACCTGTACCCCTGGGGATAAAAATATATGTTTATAAAAAATAAAAAAAAAATTAAAAAAAAAAGAAAAAGAAATGTAATAAAAAAAAAATAATCGATCTCTGTTACTGCTTCGTGAGATTATGGTTTGTCCCACACTTTCCCTCTAGTAAGAGACCCCTCGGTCACGGATGCTGAGGTAGTGCCTGACAGCCGCCCCTTCTCAGCTGCCGTTTTGTGGCCGTGTGAAAGATGGGCTCCTGGGGTACCGTGGTTGGGAGGAATGTCTGCGAAGTGTGCTTCTCCATGGAGTCCCTGACAGTAGCTCAAGGTAACTCAAATTGTAAGGTAGATGGTTTTAAGCAAAACTTCAAAGTACTCTTTAGACTGAAAGGTTTCAGAAGCACACAAAGACTAGTGTGGCATTTCGGTCTGAGTGGGAAAGAACTAAATGTTGGCATCATCTGTTCTTGGATTTGTTCTTGGGTTTGAAGACCTAGAAATAAAACATGTGGCTTGCTTAGGGACACTGGAATATGCACTAGTTAGTGCTAATGGTGACACCAGACTGCCTGAATGCTATGTCCTCGCTCTCTTGTCCCTATACCTGAATCCAAGAGGAAGCCCATTACTAAAAATTGGAGCTGACATGCGTTGAACATCTGTGTGTCAGGCAATGGCCCAAATGTTTCAGACATATTGTTTCAAATTAATTCTCACACGAAACAGGTGAAATAATTATTATCTTTATTACCAATTGGGAGGTTAGAAAACTGAGTGGGGAAACTAGTTGTCCTGCACAGAAAATATGCATCAGAAACAGGGTGTGAAGTCAAGCAAATCGACTCCAGAATTTTCATTCTTTGTGACTACTTTACCCTACAACCTTCTGAAAATCATCTAAGGCTGAATTCAATTTTAAACAGATAATATATTGGCTTGATTATTTAAAAAATAAGTAAAATATTAAATAAAATATTATTAGCGTGGTATTATTTTTAAATATCATTTGTTAGCATGACATTTGATGAAAAACATTAATGTTTAGCTCGTACCAGCTTTCAAAAATGAAAACCATGATATCCTTCCTATGATTACTTACAGGACATTTTCAAACAAGTAAATAGTGAAATCTGTCATTCTGATAATAATAACATAGATCTGGGGCACCTGGGTGGCTCAGTGGGTTAAAGCCTCTGCCTTCAGCTCAGGTCATGATCTCAGGGTCCTGGGATTGAGCCCTGCATCGGGCTCTCTGCTCGGCGGGGAGCCTGCTTCCTCTTCTCTCTCTCTGCCCGCCTCTCTGCCTACTTGTGATCTCTCTCTGTCAAATAAATAAAATTAAAAAAAACAAAAAAACATAGATCTTCACCTTCAACCTCAGAAACTCAAAAAACAAATTCTCTAGTGGCCAAGGAAGGTCACTATGAAACAATGATTTTATTTCTGTTTATGGATAGGAGAATAAAAAGGGGGTTGCGATACACAGAAGACCTCGGCCCATTCCTTGCAAGAGCAGGGAACCCTCGTGAATGTGCTCACCAGTGTCCTGTGCTCTCCCTCACACTGGGTATACCCTAGCCCCGTGGGGCTGGGAAGGAAGGTTGGGGCGGAATCACACTGACCGGCTGGTACTATCATGCTGCAATAGGGGGTTTCATACAATTAATAAATGTAAATGAAACAAAAATCTACATGAAAATAACCATCACACGCATGTGTCACTATGGAGAAAGTGACTTGGAAGGAAAGACAAGAGGAGAGGGCCGGGGAGGAAGAGGGGGCAGGGGCAGGAGAAGGGCCGAGTGAAGGGAGAGGAGGGGCAGGGGCAGGGGCAGGGGCAGGAGATGGAGACGGAGACGGAGAGGGCAGGGAAAAGCGGACGAGGAGGAGGAGGAGGGCAGGATGGAAGCTCTTCTGTGCCCTGCTGGCCGCACACCTCGCTGCTGACACGGGCCTGTCCGGTGCTTGGAAGCTGGTGACAAGAGCCTACTGTTGCTCTCCCCCCATTCAGGGAGTCCGGTACCGACGATTTAAGGAACCTGAGGGAATATTCTTTCCTATCCCAAAAACAACATTCCGAGTTTTCTTTCTGTGAATGTTTTCGTGAATGAGTTTGAAAAGCTTTTGTTTTAAGGAACAGAATGAACCACATTGTGCCGACAGTGAACAATGACTCATTATTTTCCTCTTGCATCTCGAATTCGTCCTTGGCTGAGATTAACCACATTTCACTCTTACCTAGAAGTGCCATTTCTTAGTCTTGGACTTCTGACACACACGTCGCTTTTGCCCCTTGCCCATTCTTGTGATGAGCGACTCCTTTTTCTCCCTCCCTGTGGGTTCCTTCAGGTCTTTAGATTTGCTTGCCCTCCTTGTGGAAGAGAACTTCCTTCTAAATTTGGTTAGTGCATGCGATTACTAAAATAACAGTCGTAATTTCCCCCAACAAGTTTGTTAAACCAACATAAATTAAAATAATAAGCAACAGGAAAAAAAAAAGGCAGAAGTCCTTATGTTCACCTGGGCTGTCACCTTTAGCAGTGAGCAGACACAATGTGGCACTCTGGCTCGGGTGTTCACAAGACCCAGAAACTAAGCGGGAAAAAAAAAAAATCTGTTAGGAGGACTTTTATTGAAAAATCGTATTTCTTTTAAACTTTCAGAAGACTTACTATTTTTTTTCTGATATAAATTGCATCTTATTTAGGGATCATTGGGGGGATATTCCTGCACTTCATGTGCTCTAATCTAGGTAGCTATTTTATCTAGACCTAGAAATGACACACGTATTTGTCGTTGTGACACTTAATAATAAAATGGACACTATGATTGGGGTTTTTATAGAACCAATGTGTAATATATTGAATTTCAAGCATTTCTTGAAGTTCCTGAAAAAAATCCTCAAGTTGTAGTTTTTGAGATGTGATTGTTGAATTGTGACTTCAGAGACAGAATTCAGTTAAACATTAATTGTCTATATCAATGGGTCTCAGTACAGGTAATTTTGACTCCCACCCTGGATATTTGACAATGTTTGGGAACACTTCTGTCTGTCACAACAGATTACTAGTCTGTTGGTCAGAAATGCTGCTTAACATCATACAATAAATAGGACAGCGTTCACAAAAAGAATTACATGGCCCAAGGGGTTAACAGTACCAAGCTTGATTGGGGCCTTTAGTTCCTTTGCACTTTGCTATCTGATGCTCTACCTGTTAATGCTCTAGGGTTTATCCGGTGTCCTTTAGAGAGGTGTCTTATTTATTTACTTATCAATCTATTTATTTAATTATTTATTAGTTTTATGTTATTTAAATTCAATTAATTAACATACAGGGTATTATTAGTTTCAGAGGTAGAGTTCAGGGATTCTTTAGTTGCACAGAACACCCAGGACTCATTACATCATACGCCCTCCTCAAAGCCCCTCACCCAGTTACCCCACGCCCCATCCCCCTCCCCTCCAGCAGCCCGCAGTGTGTTTCCTTCCTCAGTTCTCACTCCCGTCCCTAATGACCCCGTTACCTGTGCTCCACATATAAATAGAGCCATATGGCGACTCTCTTTCTCTGATCAACTTATTTCACTCAGCCTAAGACCTTCTAGTTCCATCCACCTTAGTGCAAATGGTAAGTATTTATTCTTTCTGGTGGGTGAGTAATATTTCATTGTGTATATGAACCACATCTTCTTTATCTATTCCTCTGCCAGTGGACAGCGTGGCTCCTTCTGTATTTGGATGACTGGGGACATGGCTGCTATGAACACGAGACGCAGTGCCCTTTGGATCACTTCATCTGTGTCTCTGCCATAAGGACTACTAGGGAAATTGCTGGGTTGTCGAGTAGCTCTATTTTCAACTTTTTGGGGATTGTCCACACTGTTTTCCAGAGTGGCTGTAGCACTTGCATTCCCACCAACAGTAAAAGAGGGCTCCCCTTTCTCCACATCCTCACCAGTCTGGATTCCTCCTCCAAATTGTAGAAATGAAACAAGCACCAGCGGACTGGCTCTGAAAAGGCCATTGATTGCTTCGATGGGTCAACACTAGGCAGAAGGTCTGGGTTTGGGCCCCAGATCTGATCCCCCAGAAGAACTGAGGGACAAGATGTGCCTCCTATTAACCGACAAACCCCTCCCATATCCTACACACGCTATCCACCTCCTGACATACTTCCAACTGCCACTGTGGGGCCACATCTGGAAACCAGGATGGCAGAAAGCCGGTGCTCGGGACATTCAGCTGACCCTGGGCTCCACAGGCAATAGCCCACAGATAATCCACACGGCAATCTCTGCCCCCATTGTTATATTTATGAGAAGTGGTTTCCCCTATTTTCCTAGAATAAAAGAGCCTCCACAGGCTGGCCCACACTGAGTTTCTTGGGAGGGCTCTCCGGGCTTCAGTTCTTAGGGCATCTTTTTGACCACACAGAGGCAATTTTAAATGAATGATGTCTCAACTCTGACTATTCTACATTGGGTTCTATTTAAGAAAACTGTTCTCCTGATATTCATTTTGAAAAAGTATCTTCTTTGGAATTCTATTCCTCCTCAGAGAGATTTCTATGTTCTTGGCCTTCATGACTGAGACTCCCTGGTGAGCCCTTCTGAGCTTTATATTCAGAGATTATTGTATTTGCCACATTTACTTTAAATGATGAATTTTTATGTGTATACTTCCAAAAGCCTTAAGGCAATAGATAGACCTTAGAGAAATCAAATAAAGAAAAATACAGAAGGAAAGAAAGGTCTTGATGTACTCAATAATCAATAATCTTTATTTTAGGATCTGGTCAAAATCACAGGGTTGGAAAGTCTTCCCGTAAATACAAGCTACGTGTCTGACAGGTCACCCTGGGAAACGCTGGCTTCCGTGGCGTATGAACAGATAATGCTGGGTCTCTACCACAGGAACTAACTTGTTGGAGGAAGGGCAGAATTGGAGAAGACGAAACGTTCTCTGGTGCACGGCTCTGGCTCGATTGAGAGCAGGCCCCGACTCGTGGCTGGCTCCTTTGTGCTGAGTTGTTCTGCTTAAGGGAGCAGAGGCTACATGGCCATTTCCTCCAAGCAGCTCCCTACACTCCTGATTTCATCATGTCAGATTGAGAATTTTCAAGTAAAACTTTCTGTTCAGGTTCACAGTATTGTAGGAAAGGACCATATGCTCTATGAAATAGGTTCAGCTTAGAAAATTTCAACTCATACAGTCAGGCGAAGCATCTCATACTTGGCTGTGGCCAGTGTGGACGGGTTTAGAGAGTGTAGATACAGATAGTGTGGATAACGTCCGTGCAGCTATTTTGGAAGTGAGCTTGGCAGTATATCCTAGAAACAAAAACACACGTATCCGAGGTAGAAGAGCTCCATGGGTGGTTGCCTGTCTTAGGGCCAAACTGCCCAGGGGAGGAAAAGTCATGCAGGAGAGTGTTCTAGAAGGAAGAATTGAAGGGCTGGCTCATGGGAGATAGCCCAGGTGTTGTGTTACCTCTGGTTCATTCATTTCTCTCAACTTTCATTTTCAATACATCGGCAAGTCTTTTAAGACATGCAGTTAAACAAACAAAAAACTAATAAAAAGAAACCTGAAAAATACTATGTATCAGCTAACAAACAAACAACCAAACCAAACCAAACCAAAACAAACCAAAACAAACAAACAAACAAAAAACCTTTTTTCTAAAAGAAAGAGATGCCACCGCGTGAGCCGGCATGAAAATGAACGTCCCCCCAATAACCTCTCAAATCAGGAAAGGGAGCAGCCAATGGTTTTGTAAAATGATAATTATTGAGTTGAAAAGAAGTCTATGTCCTTTCATCATACACCAATTTGTGTATAAATGTATGAGAAGAGTCTGGAAATCAGCCTTCAAACCCAATTACAGCGGTTTCTCCTGACAACAGTGCCGAGGCGTGATCGGGCACCCATCTGAGGAAGACGCATTAAGCAGAAACCTGGACGATGAGGAGGAAGACGCTGAAAAACTGGGGGGAACAGCTTTCCAGGTGGGGAGAACTTTCAGAAAGGCCACGGGCAGCAAGAGGAAAGGACAGTAAGTCAGGGCGGCCCATTTTCAGCTCAGCCAGTGGGTTATCTCAAGAGTTCCCAGTCCAGTGACCCCAGTGGGAATCTGTTGGACACCTTGCGGCCTACGATTAAGACACAGGGTTTCTATTTTGGAGAGAGCATTCTAAAGGCAGGAGCAGGGCAGGTGAGATCTTGGCCATCTCTGGCAGGACGTAGCAGTGGTTTGTAGGAGGGCTCAGTGGGAAAGAGAGCAGGGACAACACAGGGGACATCCTGAAGGGCTTGAATGTGAAAGGTAAGGGGTACTCGTGAACACAAAAATCCAGGATATTTGAGTAAAGTGCAGTGCCATTCAGGAACCTGCACACTGAGGTCTTCCTGGAGCTGTGAGTTTTAGCTTCTAAATACATAGCTAGATACCTACCCTGGGAGCTCGTGAGAGCAGCTGATCCCAGGTGAATGCATCTTGGCATTAACAACTAGAAACAAAGTTTAAAACTTTGAGAAAAAAAAAAAAAAAGCCCGTCACTCAAGCACTCAGCTGGGTGACGGGCATGACAGAGGGCTCGTGATGTGATGAGCACTGGGTGTTCTACGCAACTGATGACTTACTGAGCTCTACCTCTGAAACAGATGATGAAACGTATATTGGCTCATTGAATTTAAATAAAAAACAAAGTAAGATTCAACACTAAAACCATCAGTTGAATAATAAGATCTTACTTGGTGTTTTGTTTGTTTGTCTTTCTGGTGTCCTCATTCGGACCTCCGAGCACACTAAATATCTCTTGGCTATCTATGACAAATGATCGTACCCTCTTTGCAGAGGTCATTCTTCATGCATATGCATTTGAACACCTTGAACCAGGGCGTTTTTAAAAGATGTGACTGGGAAGCGGCAGTAATCACGGAACAGAGTCCCCTGCGTGGTGCTCAGTGGACCTCAAACCATGCTGTTAGCAATCGATGAGCCCTTCTTGGGGAACAGAAGTACTCGTAGACAAATTGGATACAGAAAACAAGGTAAATAATGTTTTAATTATTTGTAGGGGTTACTGTGGATCTGTGCCAGAACCAAACTTGTGATAATACATTTGTAAAATAAGCCCAATATTTCATTTGGATTTAATCATCATTGTGTAGGATGGTGATTAGCCAAAGAGCAATAAAGTTAAATTAAGCACAATGATTATCAATATTATTAAAGGTAGAAAATCTTTTTTAAAAGCCTACAATAGAAAAACAAAAAAATTCTTACAACGCAGAGATATTTCTGATGCCTTTGCTATAGGAGTCTTTACCTTGGAAAATTTCTCATTTTATCTAGAACTCAACCCCACTCTTCTTACCAGAGCAACAGGCTAACCTTCTGCTAGAAGAAGGATTTAAAGTTATAAAATAATGGAACTTCATACTTTTATGTTGATTCATGATCTTTTTTTTTTTTTTTTTTTTTTTTTTTTTTTTTTAGATTTGATACCCTTTTCATGGCTTTGAAGAAGGATTGTGCATGAATCTGGAAGAAGATTTTTTTTAGGGGGGGAGGGGCAGATGGAGAGGGAGACACTCCACACCGAGGCTAGAGCCAGACATAGAACTCGATCTCACAACCCTGAATCCATGGCCTGAGCTGAAATCAAGAGTTGGGTGCTTAACCCACTGAGCCACCCAGGCACCCCCAGTAGAAGATAACTTATTCAGGAGTTTACCCATTAAAAACGTATAAATGCTCTAATTATTCTGAAATAATAGTTGTCCATTTAGCGGAATCACTGTCATAGTGAAGATGGACTGAACATATCCCTTGGTGTGACTTACTCACGACGGTTAGATCTGTGGGGCTCTGAGGGCGACCCAGTGTCATCCCCAACACTGGGTCAGTGTCCAGGGGTGACAATGGGTGGGTCTAAGACATTTTTGTCAGCGTCATTTCTTGTAAAATTCACTTAGTTTAACAGAAAAAGAGCCACTTGTTTCAGAGCAGAAGACACTCTGAAAGAAAGGGAAATTAGGAGGGATAGTCCTGCCGAGAGTGACCTGGGCCCGGATGTACCTTCTCAGGGGCACTTTTGCCGGCACCAACCTCTCCTTTCCTTTCTGGGGATGCTCAGTCAGGAAATCCTGAGAATGCGTGCGTTGGACATGCCCATCTCCAGAGAGCAAGGACTTTTTTTTTAAGAAAATGAGCACGAGTAGGTATTGGAATCTTAATTTTCTGTGTGCGAATTGCCGTATGAACTTATAGAATGTATGTATTTCCTTTCTATTTCAAATTGCTCTAGATTTCTTTGATTGATGAGAAATGAGGAAAGGCCCTTCATATATTTATATCAACTAAAAGGCATTATGAAACATGCATTTTTGAATCTCATTTCTTCCAATCTACTGTATGTCTTCCATTAGTGCCAAACTTTATGAGCCAACACTTTTCCTTAATTTTCTTGCTCTATTGTGCTCAACATATGTGAATTGTGCAAAGCTTATGGATTCCTATCAGGTCAGATCCTAACCATTAGTATTTAATGATTTTCTAATATACTAACCAAATCGGGGTATTAGTTTTCTGCAACCGAAGAGCTGTGAAATCCATCAGTGGTTCCTTGAAAGTAATGAAGAAATGGGATTCTCTACTTTTAACACACACACACACACACACACACATGCACACAAGCACACAACCCCTACACATACACACACACTCACAAATGCACACACATATACACTCTCAAATGCATGCACACACACACGTGCACACACACTCACACATGCATACTCGCATGTGCCCGCACACGCTCACACGTGCATACACACACTCATACTCACACGTGCATACACACACAGTGCACGCACTCACACTCACACATGCATGCACACACACTCACACATGCACTCACACTCACATGTGCACTCACACTCACATGTGTGTGCATGCACACACATAAACACACACATCTATTTGACCACAGAAGTACAGAGTCGTAATAGATCATCTGCTAGTTGCTGTTACAAGCAGGTATGATGTGTAGACCGGTAGCTGGAGCTCGTATTTACACTGAATTTTAACACATCAAAAAGTAGCAGAGGAAAAGTAAAATGTGGAAGATAAAACACAGAGATTTACACATCCCAGGATACTTCAAGACATTTTAGTCTTTGAGGTGCCAGTGAAATTACAGAGTATCCGATAAGAGTTGCACCTGGTGCTTTCTTTGACTGATGAGAACCGAGAAAGAGAAAGGCAGAAAGATTAGGAAGGCCGTAAAGTCCGTGTGACTAAATAAAACTGTCCTTATTCGCGAACATCACAGACTGTTACCGGAATCGCCATCGGCTAGAGCAGACTGCAGAAATGGTGATGCGTCCTGGCCGTCATGGTGCAGAAAACGAGCTGTCTGGCAGGAAAATGAGGTAAGATATTTACATTAAATTAATTAACAGGTAAGATACAAAAGATAAATGAAAACTTTATTCTTAAAGGTTGTTCTTTCAGTAAATAAATCAGAGGCGCAGCTGGTAGTGGCTGCTTTTCCTTCTCTGACTGTGATTATCTGCTGTTAAGACCTCAATCCCCCAACCCTTTCCTGTAACTTCAACTCTAGCATCAATTCAACTTTTGCCCTACATAAGGGCAAAGTCCTGGGACTGATAACTATGATGGTCACATATTTTCTTGGGAAGATAAGAAAAAACATTTACTCTATGAAAATACACCATATGTAAACAATATTCTTGTCTTTCCAAACACAATGTTGACTTTTGCCACCTCTTGGCCCAGAAAGATATGTAATATAATAGAGAAAAAAAGCATTTCTTCAATGGACATGTTTTAGATGAGAAGGCGGACTAATTAGGTGGGGTGAACATTGGCTGTCAGCATTTATTTGCTGTAATACGACTGGCCTTTCCAACCGCAGTCGGACATGAACACTGATCTCTTTTTCCTATCTGGGCTCCTTCTGGCCGACTCCAGCCTGACGGAATGGAGAGGGGGAGGAAGAGAGAGACGAAAGCGTATGGACAATGTGTCTTCCATGATCACAAAATAATGATCGGTCTTGTAGATGCGCTTCCATCGGAAGGGGTAGTGACCTGATTCTTCTGCGTGTTCTTTGGGAATTAGAGGGGTTCAGTGTGACCCTGAGGAATGAGGGAGTGTCACCCTTGAGGAAAATCTGATATTACAACTGAAATCATATTTTACAAAACACAGTGAAGATAAGGCAAGCTCTTCACTTTTTATAAAAAATGCACTACTAGTGAGCTCCCCACTGCCCCCCTTGGTTTTGGCCAAGGATGGATTTAATTTTTTTTTTCATTTATGATATGCATAATGTCTGTGAAAAAAAAAATTGACTTCCATGACACAGGAGTGCTTTCTTTAAGGCCAGATCACCCCAAGGCGTAGTGGAAGGCCATGGGGGTCCCACATAACTCGTTCCCAAGACGGCTGCATCCTGCCTAAGACCAGCAACCCTGCACGGCAGAGGACACGGTGGTTAGGGAAGGTTTAGTATTTCACTCATTCGCTCACTGAGATAGTCCCATGTATTTTTCTTGTGTTTAAAAACATCTTAGGACCTGACTCCCTGTCCATTTGCTGTAGCAGATCAGCAGCTAGCTCAGGGTCACATTCTGAACATAGGAAGTCTTGGTGACTTGCACACAAGCAAGCTACTGGCTTGCAGAGGCCCAGGGCTGAGGACTCAGTGAGCTGGAAACCCTCTTCCTGCTCTGACAGGGTCCATAGTGCGTCTGTCACACAATTTCTCGTCCAAGATACATGCAGGATACAAGTCACATTAAAAAAATTAATAAAGGAACGAGCTGTACTTTATACTTATGGTGCACTATTGAAAAAACATAACTCTTTTATTATTATTATTATTATTATTGGATATAGAATAAATTTTCTCAAAGAAAGGAATGTATTGAGAAAAAAAAATAATTCTAAGCAATGCATAAAAATATCAAAATGTCTCCGGGGATGTGTACTCTAGTGCTTAGGATGGTTGATGACCGCTGTTCCAAAAGGGCTTATTAGCGTAATGTGTAAAGCCTTGGGGCTCTGTTCCCTTTATTTTCCCTTTGCTGCATGTAATTCTGATTTGGGTAAGATCTGCTGCTGCATCTCCATCTGTGAAACCAGCTTGGTGGAGAAGCCCGCAGAGCTGCTTGTGGTTTGGTAGAGCTTAGAAATCAACAGAAAATTAAGACCAAGTGCTGAATGCATGCCTGCACATCTTTTTATAGATGGGACCCAGGAATGCAATTCATGCACATTCACTGAAGCATACCCTTTGAAAACCCTAGTCCCGTATATGTTTTCCAGAACCATTGATGTGTAACCCACCATTAACATATGGCCAATGTAGATGACACAACCCTACAAGCATGTTTGCATACCTCGGAGCCGGCTTCCCTTCATGTGGGTAGGGTGAGCTATTCGAACAGGAAAGCCCCCGAAGATGAAGGGGGGAAAGCCTCCAGCTTCCAAGAGAAGAAAACTTTGATCCACTCTGAGACACTGTTTGAAGAGGCCGGTCATTGGCTTCCCTCTCTCGCATCCAGGTTTGACACATCCCTAGTTCTCCCACGTTCAGGGCAGAGCTGGTCCTTCTGGCCTTCCTTTGTGGAGGTCATGCACGCAGACAGCCGAGGCCTCCCACCACCTCCCTTTGTGTGTCTGGAACCTTCGCTGTGTCTCAGCACTTCCCACGCGTCGTTCCCTCTCATTCTTACAGCGAACGGGCCAGGCCCTGCCGTCCTGCTTCTGCAGATGGGAACAGATACCTCAGAGATGGTGGGATGTGCCCCAGGTAACAAATGTAGAGAAGGCAGACTCTCCGTTAGAACAAATGCAGCTTCTCTGGCCTCACAGCTCAGCCTGCAAAGGGCTGGTTATTCCACACGCCCTTTCCAGAATTCTATCTGTCGTGCAGTCAAGCTAAGGTGCCTAGTGACCATGAGCAGACGGCATGTGCCCTTTCTTCCTGAGGGCCATGTGCCACAGAAAAACAAAACAAACAAAACATCAACAACAAAAGCCACTTTTTAGTTTTGTTTTACTTCCTATTTTTTTAAATATTTTATCATTTGACAGACAGAGGCCACTCACAACCCTGAAATGTAGAGTCAGGTGCTTCCCCACTGACTGAGCCCCCAGATTAATATGGACACATGAATTTCACATAAGGAAAAAAAGAATCTTACAATTTGTGGGATCCTCTTTCTGCATTAGAGAGTTGACACTCACAGGACACAAATCCAGGCGTTTCCCGGTGGAACACACATGTCTCCTCCCCCAGCCCAAAACCATGTTTTGTTTAAACCTCTGTAGAGTTAATGCAGCAGTGAGGCTAAGAGAAGAACCAGACTGGGATCACAGGAGAACCTGTGTGAAGCGTGGGGCATTCTTCCTTCAAACTGCTCAATTTTAAGTCAAGTTCATTCTGAATTTAGGGCAGCATATTTAAATCTCATGATTTTTTCTGTCATACAGAAATTCAACAACACTTTCTCACTGAAGTCTACAGCTCCTCCCCAACAGGCTTGCCTTTGACAAAGACAGTGCATTGTTTGCTCTGCGACACTGTATTTGAAGACTTCTGAGTCCCATCAGGGAGAGACAAAAAAATCAAAACTGAAACCACAACGGACCGAAAAACCTCTATTTGACAATTGTGAAATACTGTTAGCAAAATTGTTAAAAGTCCTAATTAGACGATAAAGAAGCAAAACAGCGTGTCCAGCTGATGGATCCCATGGAGTAGCTTCTGATCTGTTTTGATATTTCTGTAATTTGGGTGAGACACTGTAATCCCAGTGAGCACTGGGATTTCTCTGCCCACGAAGAAAGATACTTTCACATGCATAATCTTATTTTAAATTCTGAATTTGAGCAGGTCAACTACGGATCAAATATCTTCTTTTATATCAAAGTAACATTAGCTGAGAGGCCATTAGTGTGTGTTCACTTCGCCAGAAGCTCTTGTTAGGGGGACTAATGCTTCAAGACTCAGGAAGAACTAAGATGTCAGAGTTGTAATTTCTGACACGGGGATCGGGCGGACGTTGGCAAACGGGCAGCCTCACGTAACGTGATAAGAGAAACTCGACTCAAGTGGTGTGACCTGTTGAAGAAACTCCATAGTGGGAAGAGTATTGCACAGAGAAACAACCAAAGGTGCAGACTTATTTCTTGAAAAGGAAACAACTCGAGGCAATGCCAGCCCCTTCTTCTTACATCAAATCTCGGTCATGTCAGCCCTCCCATGAGCAGCCCACGAGTGTGGCCTTCGGTGCTGGCCTCAGGCTCCCGGCCGGGGCTTCCCCCCAGTGCGACCGCCGCGATCCGCCCATACCCGCGGGTAAGCGTGCGCCCCAGGTCTACGCTTCTCAGCCGGAAAGTCCCGTCTATGACCAGAGGTCTTGCTCTGGTTCACGGCAAGCGTCCCAGAAGTTTTGGCAAAGGACGCTTCACTTTATTCTCGCTTCCATGCGTGTTCTTTCTTATTCTTTCCTCGAACAACAGCGAGGCGCAGACAAATAAAGGAAGGGCATACGGTGAAACAGCACTAACGCTCAAGCCAAAACAATCCAGAACGGTCTTCCTTAAGAAAACATCAGTGTGCTCTGAGGAAGGTCTGTGGTTCCAAATCCCAGCCCTACCCTGCTCTGACCCTAGCCCCGGCCCCTGGGCATTGGCAGTCTCCGCATCTGTCCTGGCGCCCGGGGCAGTGGTGCAGAGAACAGGAGGGGGTGCTCACTAGCTCGCCTGCTCCATGCCCTGATTCGAACGTCCATGTCCTGTTCTGTCTGCTCCGTCCGTCTGTCGGCCTGAGGACACACTGCCAAAGTCTGGCCCCAGCCGTGCTCTTCTCATGCTTTCCTTGATCTGATGTTAGAAACACTTTGCTCCTCTTCTGACTGCCCCCGAGCAGACACATCCGTCAGGCAGCATTTGTGACTTCTGCCTTGCCCTATGGCCAATCTTCTGTGACTCGTGGGGACTATGAATCCTCTGAGCACCGGAGCCTATGGACTCTATAATCCAGGCTTCGCCCACAGTGCTTTGCTCTGAGCTGGGCGTACACAGTTGCTCTGCGCATGGGGAAGGAAGAGACAAGGACGCTTCTAAGACAGCATTTCCCCCAGAGAGTCTTAAGTCTCTTTTAAAAGTAGCAACATTACATGTGAGGGGCCTTATCACTGGAAGGTCCCTTGACAAAAACAATATTAAAAATGCATGTAAGAGGAAATCATTGTCTGCTTTGGATGATTAGTTAACTCTTGTCAGGGACAGACTAGTGGAACAATGGGCGACTTCATGTTATAGAGGTGCTCTCTATTTTTGTTGTTGGTAAGGATAAAAAGTTGGCAATGCTAAGATCGTTGCTTGATTTGGCGCTGAAAGCTTTCTCATTGTGTCACAATAAAACATTATTGTTCAGGATGTTTTCTTATCTTGATGTCCTGGAGACCGACTGAGTTTGGAAAGTGGGGTTGTATTATCGTCTCGTTTCTTAACATACTTGACTCACCTGGTTAACCCACCACAGGAACCGTCAGGAGGTTTCCATTACTGGCTGAATGATTACATTGGCAAGAAAAGGCAAAAGAATCTAACAACATAAAAGAATGGGCACTGGCACCTTAATTATGTTTGAAAGGGTCTGTTCTGTGTACATGGTGGTTGTCCAGGATAAAGTGACCACAGGCTATGGGAGCTTTTACAAATAAGCCACCAGAGGAAGGTGTCCTGAACACTGATGACCAGAAGGGAGCCGGGAAGCCTGGGTCCTTCAGCTTCTCCCCTGGCTCTCAGAGGGGGAGTCTCCCCAGTTCTAACCAGCCTGTCTCCTCCTGGACAAGGTAGTGTAAACCCCACCGATGGCCGTTAGCACTGGGTGCCATCGCTAAGGGAGCGACTGCCCGGATATTCCCAGCCGTATCCTCGACCTGGAGGGTGTGGGGCTCGTGATTTGTCCCACAGGAATGGGGTCGCCCTTACGGCCGCCTTTCCAGAAGTCTGCCGTTTAAAATTAACATGTTTCTCAGTGTTCGGTGGATCAAGAGGAAATCTCAAGAGAATGCACACAAAAATATAGAATGAAAATTTGGGAGAAGAAGTTGGAGCAGGGCTGCAGTGGGGGGTTTAGAGCAGTAACTGCTTATCTTAGGGAAGCAAGCGGGTCTTTCCTGAGTCTCTCCTCATCAGTAGAATACCGTGGCACTGGTGGAATCGTGTCCCCAGAGAGATGTGCGGAGGCCTTAACTCCAGGACCTGTGCATGTGACCTTAACTGGGAATCAGGTCTTTGTGGATGCGATCTAGCTAAGACGACGTCATGGTCCTGTGACTAGGGTCCTGCAAGGCAAGGGCAATGTGGGTGCAGACGCACAAGATGAGGCTCAGTGAGGACAGAGGCAGAGAGGGGCAGATATGCTGTCCCAAAGCTGCGTCCCCCGGAGAGCAGCACTGATCACCAGAAGCCGGAAGAGGCATGAGGGAGACTCCGTTGGAGTTTGCAGCGTGGCTCTGCCGACACCCGAATGTCAGACGTCTGTCTTCAGGTCTGTGAGAGAAGAAGTTTCTGTTGCTGTCAGGCCTGGGGCTCCTGGCACTCTGTTCCAGTTGCCCCAAGAGCCTCCTACACATGGGGATCACTTCTGAAGGTGTATCAAGCCATCTTACCCCCACTTACCTACCTGTCCCAAGAATCAACTTAGGTCACAGAATACGAGCTTCTCCGGGTCCGGAAAGCCACGATTCCACATTTTACAGACCTTCCTCTCCACCCTTGCTGACCTACCTCTTGGTGAGGCCCAGTCCACTGTCCCCTGCACCGTCAGGGCAGGTGCATTGACTGAACACATGCCCATCCTATGGGAGCGCCAGCCTTGCTGGGATGTGACCTCGTGACCTCGGTGGACCAAGGGGTCCTGTCCTCCTCACCTTCCAGCTGCGGCTTTCTCCGGGCTCCTGGGACTTCTTCACTTTGGAAGCCGGCATCCTCCCTGGCCTGTGCAACCTGCTGTCCCCTGTGACCCACAGCGTCACCCAGTCCCCGTGTGAGTTCAGGCAGAAGTGAGGCCTCACGGCAGAGCCACCGTCTACACAACTGGACTGCGTGCAGGGCCGCCCTCTTCCGTGGCGCTGACCTCCCGCTCCCTGCAACATGCCCCACCTTCGCTCTCCCGTGTCTACTCCCGTGGGGTTGGGCTGCAGCCGCACACCCGAGTGGAAAGGATACAATGAATTGTCACGGCAAACTGGAAGTGCTCAGCGATGTGCTTCTAGGGTTATTTCCGAT
Source organism: Mustela lutreola (assembly GCF_030435805.1). Taxonomy (NCBI): domain Eukaryota; kingdom Metazoa; phylum Chordata; class Mammalia; order Carnivora; family Mustelidae; genus Mustela; species Mustela lutreola. Next base: position 3,067,054 of record NC_081294.1, on the reverse strand, counting down.
TTCACAAGAAGAAAACTTTCACCCTAGCTCATCATGTCACAGTCAAATATTCGGGGGGTGGGGGTTGGGAGTGGAAGGTCAGTGGGTGAGCCCTGCCTCACCCGCCACACTCTCGGGAGGCTTTTGCCCCAGAACGACCCTGGACTGTGTCAGTTTAGAAGCCACATGAGGAGAACGATCTATCTGACCATGAACTCACAACACAGCGAGAGACCAGGAGTTAGGAAATCTGGGCGCCCCACCTCTCGTGCACTCTTCCATGGGCCCGTGGCATGGGGGGCCAGCAGAATTTACCGGTGTGTGCCTGTCAGGATGCTGATTCATTTCCTCAAACCCATCTACGTCAAAGGTCTTCCTTTAGGTGGTCTACACTGCTCTTCCCCAGGAGTTAACTTTTGTGTGTGGGGAGGGTGGTCCAGGCCAGAGTCCATACTGAACGCCCCACGCCTGACCTAAACCAGGTAAAACCTGGAGAGCGGTGTTTCCAAGGCTGACTTGGGACATGCACATTTATGAGAATTTTCATTATGCTCAAATCAAATTCGCAGAACACTCTGTTACTCCATGGGACCACAACGACCCCTTTGATTCCTGGAGTACTCATTTAATGCACCAGCAAGCCCCTGTTTAACAGACTTCCTGGGATGGTTTCTTTTCCGCTTTCTTTCACAGAGGTGAGTTCTACTGGTGGCAACCACCTTTTACATCGATTTAGTCTACTGAGAGATGGGATGTCTATAGATAAAGCACTTTCTCACTTTTTATGAAAATGATGAGTTATCAACATTTTGCTTGAAGGCACGAGATGCCGCCCCATCTTCATTCAAATCCATTAAATATGCCAGAGACCCAGCTGTCAATACCATTGTGGAGTAAATTTAATTTCCAGAGTCAATATAGAGCCAGCTGCATTAAGCATAAGATAATTCTGGCACATTATTAATTGGAATGGCCATGTAAGGCATTGTCTAGACAAGATATAAGCCCAAGTTTTCATAGGCAATCTGTACATAAAATGAAGTATGCCAAGGTTGTAAAGAATACTAATAACACTGATCTGGCTTATTAACCAATATTGATTGCTTTTACTCTGACACGGTCCAGATCCTCAGAGGTGAGATGCTGAAATGCTCAGCACTAAAGCTCTGATTCCAACAAAACAGTAAATATTCCAAAGCCATTGCAAGGTGCAAGGCATGAGGGCTTCCTTTCTTCTTTCTTGCTTTCTATTTTTTTTTCAAGATAGCAACTCAATTTGCAATTCTCAAAAAATTGATAACATAATTATGGATTTCAGTATGCTGGGAAATATTACCATTATTAATCCTTGCAGGGGCTTGCAACACTTCCTGCTCATGATGATTTTGATTAGTTATTGCACATCCAAGTGCCTCCCTGTCTAGGTCCTGTTCCTGCTCAGGCTCATGCAACATTAATCACTGACATTGACTGCAGCCCTGTGAACTGGTGTGGCTTACCACCTGAGGTCAGCAATGGCCCACTGACCCATCCAACAAGGGCTTAGAAACTCTGTGGCTGGTAATCCCTAAGAAACAAGTGTCAAAACATTCCCTCTCCTGTTTGCCGCTGGGGCCAGAGGATGGTAAGCACCGTCCAGCGTTAGCACTGGGAGAACCAGCATGGTCCGGCTTGGAGGCTGTGCTGTGCACTGCTCCATACGTGGGCCCTGGTAGGAAAGCACGCATCCTACAGACAGACGGGCCTGTGTTAAAATCCTGACACCACCCCTCACCAGACATGCAGCTGTTGTCAACAAGACATTTGATTTCGTGGGACTCAGTTCCCTCCAATTCAATTGAAGAGGAATGATGATTTATGTTACTCATGGTTCCAAGAGAAAACAAAACCAGTCCAGGTATTTCAAGTGGGCTAATTCATTTGTTCCACCAGTAGCACAAGAGCCAGGAAGCCGCACTGGGGGTGGCGAGGTAACCCCGAGACCAGCTGTGCGGGGAAGCTCTCCCATCCCCTAACTGTAGCGCGTGGGGCTGTGCTGGCAAACCCGAGGCGGAGGGTGGACCTCTGGCCCCAGAGCGAGCTGCCCAGAAGCATCGTTCAGGGAGGACATAAAGACCTCAGAAACACTTTCGGGAACCCAGCGGTTCACGTAAAATACTCTGACTCCTCCTCTTCTGCAGCGTTCAGCCAGCAGCCAGCAGCCAGAGGCAAACGAGGCAAAAAACTGAGGGCTAGCTGGCCAGGATGGAGACCATGGCCGGCACAGGCCCGGAAGAGACGAAACAGCGAGAATGTCCGCTTCCCGTGCAGTTGTCTCTTTCCTTTCGCGGAATTATTAATACAGAAGCTCTATAACTTTCTCCACCTTTAATTTCTTTTTTTAAGATTTTATTTCTTTATTTGACAGACAGAGATCACAAGTAGGCAGAGAGGCAGGCAGAGAGAGAGGGGAATCAGGCTCCCTGCCGAGCAGAGAGCCCGATGCGGGGCTCGATCCCAGGACCCGGAGATCATGACCTGAGCCGAAGGCAGAGTCTTAACCCGCTGAGCCACTCAGGTGCCCCACTTTCTCCACCTTTTGCTAAAATCATTGACAAAGGTGGACTCTAGACAAACAGAATTTAGGAATGATCAGGACCATCTCTGGCAGGGGTCAGACCTATCATCACAGGCAGGGGAATTCCGTGAGTGTCCTGGAGGCCGTGGAGAATAAGCACGAGGAGAGAAATGGTGGACGATGAAGATCTCCCTTGTAGCTTCCTATAATTGCATTAGCACATCACTGCACTGGGGCGGGAGAGACTCAGGGAGGTGAATCCTCAGGAGTTGTTTTAATACAAGAATTCCATGTTCTCGTTTTAATACAAGAATCCCATGCCTTAATGATTAAAACATCCTTGGCTTCAAATAAATAAATAAAATCTTAAAAAAAATAAAAATTAAAAAAATAAAACATCCTTGATTGAAGAACCTCTTTTTTCCTCTCTGAGTAGAGCTCTATCAGCTTACATTTTTATACCCATAAGCAGGCTGTTATGCAAGGACTGAGCTAGCACTAGTCATCAGGGGGTATGGATTCTGGTCAATGCCTTGCCATTACTAGAGGCCTGATTTGGGTACATCAGATACTCTTAAACTCAGTTTCTTCTTTCAGAATACATGTTCTTGCTATGAGAATTAACAAGATGAAACACAAAAACACATAATCTTCAATTTATATGAAATAACTATCTTTCCAGGAAAATCGGAGGGTTTTAAGAATAAATGAACTGAGCAGAATTCTATCAGGTGTCAAAGGCTCTACCAGGGACCATCCTAGGGTCTGGGAACACAAAGGAGAGGAAGACCCCACAGCGCTCAGTTTCTAGTATAGTGGGAGCATTTGAGCAAATAATTCCTTCACAACATAGTAAGTGCTAAATTTATTGATCATCTAGAGGGAATTGTCCTTGTCATAAGAGTCTCTGCCTATGCAGCACATAGGTCAGTCTTCCCAGGACACGACTCTACACACTTGTCACGCTGGCTTTGCTGGTGGGAGCCATAGAGGGTCAGGTCTGGGTGTCCCTCCTTCTAGAGCAGAGCACGGAGCAACAGGCAACTGCATCAGAAAAATCCAGTAAATTATCCTTCTTCAGCTCTAACTAGTTCATTGTGGTAGAATAATACTGAGATTGATTTCTTAAATTGGAAAAATTTTAAGCAATTTTCTTCAATCTTCTTAATGTATAACTATTGTGCTTTAAAAATCTATCTGGGGTGCCTGGGTGGCCCAGTTGGTTAAGGGCCATGATCTTAGGGTCCTGGGATCGAGCCCTGTATCCAGCTACTTGCTCAGCAGGGAGTCTGCTTCTCTCTCTCTCAAATAAATACATAAAATCTTTAAAAATGAAAAAAAAAAACAATAAAATCTGTTCATGTACTTTCTCTTCTTCTAATAAGAACCTAGCGGACCGTATAACTGGCGTAAAGGGATAAATCAGTGTAGGGCAAACCTGGAGTAAAGGAAAGGACCACAACAAAGACGGTGACGACAAACGACCAGACTTACGACACGAAGGCAGAAGAACCCCCGAACAGATATCCCTGAGGGGTCCTGGGGGCGCAGTGGCCAAACGCAAGTTTTGAAGAGCTGCCAACAGAGCCGTTCCCCATACCCTATGTCAACCAGCTAAATCGACACGGTGGCTCAAGGATGCCGCTCCTCCTGGGACGGGGCGGGAGAGAAACCGCAGCACGAGTGAAGCAGCAGCTGCCGTCGGCACGTCGACAAGGAGTCTAGTAACGAACTCCACAAGCGAGTGCCCCAAGGAGCATCGGGGTGGCCCGATGTGCACCCAGTGAAAGGCGCCCTTGAGGTGGGGTCTGCAGGGTACAGCCAGGGGGCTGCTTCTTGTTCCTTGTGTTTTTTTGTTTTTGTTTTTGCTTTTTCATCCCCGGAACCAAGAATGCTTTTATTTTACATTTTTAAATAGTAACATAAACAGAAAACATAAAACAGAAGCAACGAACAAAGAACCGGGGCCTGCAAAACTAAAATACATACTATCTGGCTTTTACAGGAAAGGGTCCTGCTTCCAAGCAATCAAAACAATTAAATTTCAGCTCAGAGCTCTTCGATGTCCAAAGTTAATTCACTGAGTGATTGATACTGTTGTTCAAAATATTTTCAGAGTCCTTACTAAGGGCCAGATGTTCCTCTGAGTTCTAGCGGGAAATAGGTAAATAAAACAGAGAAGAACTCCTGCCTTTCACAAGGAGAGAGGGTGAGGCCATGAATGGGAAGCCCACCCGTTAGCTCTTGTGGTACAACAAGCCTAATGTTCAGTGACACAAGAGAACATCATTGTTTGTTATTTCTTATAGGTCCCTGGTGCGCAAGGGACCCGGGGTCTCGCTGGTCTACCTGGGCTCCTACTCTCATGAGAGGCCCGAGCTGACTGGTCTAGGCTGGGCTTGACTGGGGCACTTACGGAGGTATATCCAGTGGGAAGACACAGATCCCAATGGGGCTTGGCATGGGTGGCTTTGATCTCTTCCTCCTCTTGGAATTGGCAAGCAGACTCGGGTGTCCCTGTCCCATGATGAGGGCAGAAGCTCAAGGGAGCCCATGAAACATGTCAAGACCTTCCAGACTCGGGCTCGGAACGTCCACACAGTCGCTTCCGCCTCAACCTGCTGGCTCAACCAAATGAGGCAGAGACACGGGATCTGTGCTCAGAAGACACTGCAGAGCAACCTGGCGAAGGGCCCCACGGAGGGAGAAGAGAAGAGCTGGGCCACGGCGCCTTCCGCCATCACCGCAGATGGCGGTGTGTCTGCCGCGGACACACCCGGTGGAAGACACAAGGGACTGCGGAGGAACGCAGTGTGCCGTCGAAGGGGCAGCTGGAGGACGGACGCGGAACTGGAAAGGAGACCGTCTAGAGGAGACTTCCAGAGCCTTAGCCGGCCCCAGACTCACCCTGCACGGGCTGCCTGGGCCTCTGGCGGCTGCGCTTTGGGAAGTACTTCTCGGACTGAGTCAGCTCCTGGTAAACTCAGATGCGGCACGGAATGAATTCAGTGAAATTTTATTTCAGAAAGAGCGGGACATAAGTCACCCTTCAGAGCTCACTCTAATCTGTTTCAAAGGGGAGTTTGCTTACAGAAAGTTGAGGATTTTAATGCTTTAGTGATCATCACTCCTTTATCAGTCCTGGATCAGGCACGTTCTCCTTGGAGGTTCATCGCCCTGAACAAAAACTGTGACGGAGCCGGAAAGGTAGAGTCAGAAGAGCCAGTTCTGCGTCTGTAAACTCCTGGGAGGCTCCTCGATAAACACAAAATCGATGACTTCAGAAAACTAACTTGTCAATATTTCTAATTAGGGCTAACCCTGGGGCTTGGGAGGGTCGTGAGTGGAGTGTGTCACACGGAGAACGTGCGGAGCCCCGGGGAAGGCAGCGGGGCTGGGGGAGGGAAGTGGGGAACGGGGACGGAGCACGTGGGATGGGGTCGTCCACGCGCTTCTGCGTGAAGCCCGGGGCCAGCTGTGTTGGCAGAAGACCCTGGAAACGCCTTCCTGGAAACTTGGTTCCCGTGGAAGCTGCTTGCCACCTGCAGAAACTAAGCCTGTTTCCTTAGAAGGAAATCCTCAACAGCCTTTTGTCTGAAATATGTTCTCTCTGGAATGTCATGACATATTTAGTCCTCTACAATCATTTCCTGCCTGAAGAGGACTCGAGCTGACTTTCGCCTTTCTGCACACACCACATCAGAGCATCCATTTATAGGAAGTGGGCGCCGGGCACGGTGCTGTTTTTTCCCGTCTCTCTGCGCGGCCGTCTTAATACACCCACACCTCACTGACCCTGATACAGTGTTTCCCTCTTTCAGTGTTTTCTTTCCTTGGTTTTTACAAAAGATTATAAAAGGGGTCTTTGCCATAATGACTTTAAATCATTCATGCATTTTTTATCCTGTCTTCACACAGCCTGACGTCTTGTTCATTCTTTCTGACTGGTGCTCTGCATAGAGCAGATGTTTTCACCGAGCCAGGATGATTTTTAGATCTTATTCTCGGGAGGTTACAACCAATTCAGAGCCCTTCAGCATAGATGAGGCGTTTAATTTGTTCTTTCCAGTAAGTTTCACCTTGTCGACGGTAGATTGCATCTGCCACCATGTTGCCCGACCACTGGGTCTTGTTCAGCCCATCTACGGCGTTCCGGCCTCCTCTCGGTCCTGCCTGATGTAATGATTCTGTGTCGTCAGCGCATTCCATCCTCCCGCTTCTCTGTCACCTGCAACACCGTTAACAGTTGGCATTGAGCTCTGGTCCACTTACCAACGGTACTTTTGATACCATTGGGCAGCAGAAAAGGCATGCAGAAGAGAATTTGAAGACCAAAGCATCTCTAGGTTCTATCAACCAACCTTACTTGACCCAGTCGCGTGGACAAACTATTCTGCTCACTTCATATTTTCCACTGCTGCTTCTGGATCAAACACGCCCCCGGAGTTTGAGTCGCGTTTCTTCTCAGTTCTCTGTTCCTCTTGCTCTGTTGGGGCAAAGCAGCTCGTATATTCCAATGTAATTCCACAACCTGACCAACCGTCTTCTCAGATACACTATCGTGATGGGTTTTAGCTCTAAGGAAACAAACAACAGAGTTTCCACAAATATTTCCATTTTGGTGTCCCCTCTATAATCTTGTGTAAAAAAACCAACCCCCCAGGGATTCTGTGATTCAAAAGGAAGACAAAGCCCGGTCTGGGAGTCTGAAGGTGGTGGGAAGAGCAGGGCGCCCTGGGGGTCATCCACCTGGCCCTGAGGAACCTGCCGTAGAGAAGCCCAGTGCCCCATCTGTTCTCCATTCCCATAACTCCTCAAGTCCTGCCACCCAGACAACCTTACTATTAAACAAATTTAATGTATTACATTTGTTTGAAAGAACAAATTCAAAATCAAAACAGTAACAGCAACCGCAGGAAGATCACAAGGTGTGAGCCCACGCCGACCCCTTTGCAAACTCGCACACGTTCTCCCACGGCTGAGTCCGAGCCCTCCCGCTCCCTCATCACTGAGCTAACTAAGCCTTTTCTCTGGAGCTGCCACGACTTCCACTCCAGCGCCTGCGGAGGGGGAGCCGCCGTCCTCCAGCTCTGTTCACCAGACTTCCCGCCCTGCCCACCACATGCCTCCGTCCCTCGTCCTTCCGCAGCAGGACTGGTCCAGGGACCCCTGACTTCTCTCAGTGCCAAGCTGCTCACGGCTCAGAGTGACATGCTGGTCCGTCGCGGGACCTCTGCTGCTGCTTGAGCTGAAGTCACCTCAAAGCGGAGGAAACAGTTGCACCGACGTACACTCATTAAAACGGCGTGTTCGGAGGTGCAGCCAGGGAGATGCTGGAGAGCGATTCTAAATGGACTTCAGGGCGCCCGCGGGGGCCGACGATGCTCACCAGCTTGTACACGAACCCCACAAGTCACCCTGACTGCTGAGGGGAAAAAACAATCCAGTCGTTCACGATTCCGATCTTACCTCTCACGCCACAACCAGTTCCTCACTGAGTCCTGCTGGCTCCGCTTCAGGACACTCTCCACCACCGCCATCCTAACAGGCTGCCGACCGCGGCTGCGCCCCTCGCCGCCACCACCTGCCGCCCGCATTTTTGCTGCATTCGTTTCCTGGTCCCCTAATGGACCTTCCAGCTCCTTCCCTTGACCATCTCCTGCCTATTCGTAGGGGAGCCAGAGGACATTCGCATGTGCACGTGCACTCAAACACACACACACCGCAATTTAGACCAAGTTGCTTCTTGGCTCAAGATTTTCCGATGGTTTCTCCTCTCTTTGGAGAAACAAAGATGGCAGTCCTCACCATAGCCACCAGGTCCTCACCGTAACCACCAGGTCCTCACCGTAGCCACCAGGGTGCTCACCGTAGCCACCAGGTCCTCACCGTAGCCACCAGGTCCTCACCATAGCCACCAGGGTCCTCACCGTAGCCACCAAGTCCTCACGGTAGCCACCAGGGTCCTCACCAGCCAGGCCACGGCAGGGCCCAACAGCAGCTCCTTCTTGGCTGTGCCTCTGGGCCCCTGTCCCTCCTTGTTCATTTCTTGGCTCCCCTTCCAGGGCTGAGGTTCTGCTCTCAGGTTCCTCTCTGGCCGGGCTGCTCTTCCCTTAATAAGTGCATAACGTTCTTCTTCCCTCCCTGTAGAACTCTGCTCAAATATCACCTTCTCCAAACGCCTTTCCTAACCACCGTCATACACCAGGTTTCTTCCTCTGCCTCGCATGGGTTTACTTTCTTTGTTCCTTAGTTTTTTGCTTATCTGTGTTTGCGAGATGAACAGGGACTTCTGCAACTGAGTTCTGAGCCCATTATAGGTACTAAATGTTTGCTGCATGAGTAAATGAGTGGATTCTTTTACTAAAAAAAAAGGGGGGGGCACCTGGGTGGCTCAGTGGGTTAAGCCTCTGCCTTCGGCTCAGGTCAGGATCTTGGGGTCCTGGGATCGAGCCCCGCATTGGGCTCTCTGCTCAGCAGGGAGTCTGCTTCCCCCTCTCTCTCTGCCTGCCTCTCTGCCTCCTTGTGATCTCTCTCTCTCTGTATCAAATAAATAAATAAAATCTTTTAAAAAAAGATATTCATACTATAATAGAAAAAGCAAATCCTAAGTGGCTGTCTAGTTGGACAGGCCCTGGTCTTGTGGGATGCCAGCACTGATGCACTGACCCCCAGAAAGCACGTCCTGGAATCCAGGAATCTGTGAGGTGGGGTCTGTCTCATCAGTAGCTCACTATGGGAACTCACGGTTCCCATGAGCCTCTCTGAGATGTTGTGCCCGATGTTTCTTAACCACACAATGATGGAGGGATCCAGTGTGGCCACAGTGCCATGCGAACTGAGTATGACTAGTTATACTACATCTTATTTATGGAATACTTACTTAATCCTGTCCTAATGGGAGCATGTTCCGCGAAGAAAGATGACCCACTGTGCAGCCCTGAATGTGGGTGATGACTGGCTCTAGGTCCCAACCAGTGGCATGGTGACGCAGGGTTGACCCAGAAACTCCATCTGGAGAATTGATGCCAAGGAAATGAGCAATTGTATATCAAGAATGGTGTGTCATCTTTTTTTTTTTTTTTTAAGACTTTACTTATTCATTCGACAGAGCACAAGTAGGCAGAGCATCAGGGCGAAGGAGAAGCAGGCTCCCCATTGAGCAGGGAGCCCCATGCGGGCTCGGAGCCACCCAGGCACCCCCGCTTTATACACGTGAAGTATTCACTGACAAATACTGCAATTCTGAAGCACGTTGTTACACAATAGGTTGAAAGTTGCGTACTACGTGTTTAATCACCTAGACCCAAAGGACTACTATGTGTTTAATGCAAGCTTAATTCTTATTTGGAGAAAAATTTATTTAAATGTCTATGGGTAAAGGCCAGTGTAAAGCCCAGCACATTCATTAGAAGAAACACCACAATTATTTAAACTGTGTGTACAAAATTGCATAACAGCAGAAAAAAATGTGTATGTTAAACGAAAAAAAAAAACCTGCAGGATACAGAAATGTACGTAGTCTTTGAACATGATCCTGTAAAGCATCTGTGTAGAAGTGGGCAAATACTGGAAGAGAACGTACAAAATCAGTATATTGTTGAGGTGAGAAAAGAGCATTTTTCTTTTGAATGTATTTTCGTGTTCTTTTCCTGTTTGCCATGAAGGATCATAGAAGCGGGAAGGAGTGTCCCTTTCAAACCACAGCTGCCCTGCCACCGTGAGGATACGGCTGCCACGTGTTTGCGGCCGCTCCCGAGTGGCCTTCCCCGAAGCCCAGGCTGCCGTGTTCTCCTTGTCAGCGACTGTGGCCCAGGCCGTTGCCCGTGACTCCTCCGCCTTCGGCAGGCGCCGGGAGAGAAGAGGGCGCGGAGCACACAGGAGGACACGGGGAGACTCAGGAGAGGATGAACCCCCCGGAGGAGGAAATGGCAGGGCGACACGGGGTGGAGAGACACGGCGACAGAGACTCAAACCTCAACTGCCTCGTATCCTTACCGACTTTGACCTTGCTCTGAGCCCGGGGCATCCCCGCACGCCCTCGGCGCCACAGGCTTCTGTGTGGGGCGCTTAGGAGAGGACTAGGCTCACGCCAGCTTTTCCTAGCGGCCAGTTCAGAGTTCATCGACCAGGTTTCCATTCTGTCAACCTAGCTGCCTGTACAGAAGATCTGGGTCCGTTTGGGCTGTTGTTAACAGAGTCCAACAGACGAGGAGGCTTCCAAACAACAGGAATTTATTTCTCACGGTTTGGGAGTCTGGAAGTTCCAAAATCAAGGTGTTCCCTAACGTTCCTCCCAAAGACGCAACCTCCTGACACCATCACACTGGGGGTTAGGGTTCAACACACAAATTTCGGAAGGACACAATCATACCGCCTAGAGCATAGAATGATATGCACATCTCTCCCCTCCCCCACCCCCAAAATATCCAGAACGGGCTTGTAATTGTACTTGAAGCAGCATTTATCATGCCTTTGCTATTAGGATGCACATTTTTTTTTTACTTTAAATATATTTTGAATTCAAATGTACATGAAACATATTTCAAAAGTGACAAAAATAGCTGAAATTAAATTCTTTTTAAATTACTTACAGAAATCATCAAATATGCCATTCCATTTGATCTTGATCTAGCGTGAAAATGTTTTTCAGAAGGTTCTTATTATCAAAGGGGCAAATATAAATATATCTATTAACAGAGTTTGGGGTATTTGTCAGAATGTAGAATGTTATACACCAACTATTTCAACTGCCTGTTTCTGCCTTTTTTTTTTTTTTTTTACACAAATGTGGAAATTGAGGAACAGAGAGGGTGTGCACGCGCCCATGACCCGGCTGTCGGGGAGTGACAAGGGCACGCTTCTCCCAGAGCCATGTCTCCCCCTGCCGAAGCCTGTCCTAGACACATAGGGCCAGTCCACTCAGAGCTACCCACGCTGGACATTGCATCATTAGTTCCCGGGGCTGTGGTGAACCAGGAGCCACAGACAGTGGCTTCAAACACCAGAAATGTATTCTTCCAGTTCTGGAGGTCAGAGACCTGAAATCCAGGGGGCGGAGCCATGCTCCATCCAGAGGATCCCTCCTGGTCTCCTCCAGCCCCACATGGCCTTCTCCTGTCTGTGTCTCTGTGTTTATCTCTCTGTGCTGTCTCCTCCTCTTCTAAGGACACCAGACTTTGGATGACCCTAACCCATTATGACCTCATTTTAATTGGGCTACATCGGTAAAGAATGTCTTTCCCAAAGGTTGCAGTGTGGGGTTCTAGGGGAACATACACTTTGGGGAAGCACTGCTCAGCTTAGTGCTGTAGCAATTACCATATGGAAGCGGACTCCCCACCGAGCAGGGGCTCAGTCCCGGGACCCTGGGATCACGACCTGAGCCGAAGGCAGACGCCTCACTGACTGAGCCACCCAGGCGCCCCGAGGATGCTAAATTGTTGGGCTCAGACTCAGAAAGGACAGGGGCACGAAGGGAAACTTAAGGATGAAGGAATCAATACAGAAATGAACAGATGCTACATTGACACTTAAAACATTTTAACAAAACTGGACGGTGCCGAATCCCGCTCCACTGAGGTCCATGTGCCGGGTGCGAGGTCGTCACCTTTCGCACATTACCGTGTTGGATCCGTACGCGCAGATGCTCGTCCCCCAGCTTTACGCACTGATAAATGAGGACACTGAGACTCTGCGGGCCCACGGCCTGCCCAAGGTCACAGACGCCATCTCCGCCCACGGGCACACGTCGCCGTGGGTCGGCGCGGTCCTGGGAAAAGTGGAGCCCTGTTCTGAAGAGGCCCTAGTCACACGCAAGAGGCAGGGCAGCTCCCGGACCCTCTGCCGCCTCTCCCGGGCCTTCCTGCTCCACCGGGTGCAGACATCCCGTTGTCGGACACACACAGAGGTCTTATGAAAGGGGATGATGAAATATATTCTTTTTTTTTTTTTTTTAAAGATTTTATTTTATTTTATTTGACAGAGATCACAGGTAGGCAGAGAGGCAGGCAGAGAGAGAGAGAGGAAAGCAGACTCCCCGCTGAGCAGAGAGCCCGATGTGGGACTCGATCCCAGGACTCTGAGATCATGACCCGAGCCGAAGGCAGCGGCTTAACCCACTGAGCCACCCAGGCACCTCCAAATATATTCTTAAAGTAGCCATTTTCTCCCCCTACTGCTTAGACTTCGGGTTTTTATTTATTTATGAATTTTTTAGGTCACAACCCTTTTAAAGAAAACACATGCAACTTTCTACTCAGAAGCTGGAGTGGCCGAGCCAAAATTCCAGAGTGATTTGTTTCAAACCAACATTTACCCCTGATCTTTCTCAATTTCTCCTTCTTACCCACTTGCTACTTGAGCTGGAGCTCCCATGTGAAGGGCTCGACTGAGTAGAAGGCCCCTTCATCCCGACGGCCTGGGCACTTCAGGGAGAAGCAATGTGGCTCGATCACATGGCAGTAGCCCAGATCCAGGCAGGGGCAGCCAGCCTTTCTCTCCGAGGTGCTGTTGATCGAGAATGGCAGTGGAAGATTTGTTCAGGGATCAGAGCTCTTTTCTACTGTGTTTGAAAATAGGGCAATACTCTTGGGCAATTCAAGTTCTCCCACGCCGGTGATGACATCTGGGGGCGGGGGGCGGCTTCTGACGTACCATAGTTCTATGAAACCCCATCCTGGTATTTCCAGTTTCCTTAGGAATGCTATCATTAGCAAGACTTAATGACCCGCTTGAGGCAAAACCCCAAGATTTTCTCACCTCAAAAAGTCATACGCTGTAGCAGGGACCGGCTCAGAAGAGATGAGCAGGGAGGGAATGCTGCCCTCGCCTCAGGCAGCAGCCAGGGTGGGCGTCACCCTACCGGAGCTGGCCGGGCATCTGGAGAGAGATTTGGCTGGACACACTCGGCCATGGCCCTCTTTGCTCTGCCATATCTGACTCCCTAACCACCCCCCACACACAAGCTCTCTGAAGGCATACTGGCATCGATATTTTATTCTCTTCACTGAACGTAAGAAAGACACTCCTTAATTTGGTCTGATTCTAGAAGCATCTTGGCGCTGGACGATTACACTTATCACACTGCTAATACAACATCATTTACCTCAGGACGCTGACTTTTCTTTAGAGGCTGGAAAAATCAAATATGCACTTTCAGATAGAAAAAGTGTCTTTCCTTGAAGGGCTGGCAAGTGATCTATGTTACTTACCTTCTTGAAGTCAGTAAAAGAGCTTCATATTTTAAAAGAAAATTTGTACTTTAAAGAAAGAAAAATAAATCAAGAACAGTGTTGGTGAGGGGAACTAGCTAAAATAAACTAGGATTTCCTTATCTCTTCCGCTTTCCATTAGTGAGCATGGGCCCAAGACACTGGAAAGTGTTTTCGAAGGAGTGTCCTACTGGGAGTCCCCATTCCTTGCTCTGTGTCTCGCTGACCCAGAAGGAGGCTCTGCAGGTCTGGGCGGTTGTTGAAGTTGGGGGCACATAAGGTTCCGGCCGCTGCTGTGTATGAAAGAGCCACCTGAGCGAGCCACAGAGGACAGGAGACAGGTCAGGGGAAGAGGTGCTGTCACCGCAAGGAACCGCCAGCATCCTGGGGTCCGCTGCCCCGGCTACGATGTGAGGACCTCCGATGAGAGACATCTCTATTCGGGAAAGATCTAGTTCCCGAGACCGTGGCAAGAGTTGTGCCTGACTTACCTTCAGGGACTCTTGGCAGACCCAGGACCTCGGCTTCCTCCTGCAGACTCGGGAGCTCCCTTCTGAGCACACTGCGGTGGAGACAGAATGCGGCTTCAGTGTAGGCTTGAGGTTCCTGTGACTGACCCTCCACGCTCTGGGCCTGCCAAGGATGTCTGTACTTCTGGGCCAACTCTGGGAGGCTATTAGGTTCCCAGCTTCCAAAGAAAGGAACCCTTCTCTTGCTGACTAAGGTTCCTGTAGACCAGGGCTGTAGGGGCTGGCTGGGAGCATCACGTGGGCCGGCTCGCACACGGCCTCATGACTTCGCAGCTGTGTGGCTTTGGGCCTGCTCCCTGGCCCCTCCCGGCTCACATTTCCAACTTCAGTGTAGAGAAAGCGCTCCCACCAGCTTCAGAGTGTTGCTAGCCTGGGACAGGCGCTCACGCAAGGAAGAGCAAGAGCACCCAGTTGAGCTGAGCGCCCCAGGGAATGGGCCTTGTCGACGCCGCTGAGAGGGCGGGTGGCCGTCCCGCCCTCACCACGACACTTACCCTCCACCGGGCTGAGGCGCCCCGTGCACGGGGGCTCGAGTCAGGCTCCCCGGCTGCGAGGCCCACCCCGCATTGACGGCTGCGCAGCTCTGTTGCCCTGAGGCCCCAGCCTCTTCCCATTCCCTTCACTGCTTTGGTGTCACTCTAAGCGGTCCCCCGCCCGGGAGCCATTCCCACAGACAGAGCTCTCGTTCAGAAATCGTCCGGCCTCCACCCACCCAGAAACCTGCTGGGACCACATCTTCTCCGCCTGTTCCTCCACCTTCCAGCCAAGTACCCTTCCCAGGTGGCCTGTCTGTCCTCAGCCACCCCGCGGGTCCTCCCACAAGCCCACGTCATGCTGCACAGCAGCCATCAGCTCACCCTGCCGTCACCTCCGCAAGACTGAGCACCATCCCCCGCGCCCGTTTCCCTTAGGCTGGGCCTGGTTAGTGCCGCAGCCAATGTGGAGACCAGGCACCCAGAACACACGTGTTCTCGGGTAGGGCCGCTTTGTCACGGGTCTGGCCTTTCTTGGGCCACATTCCGAAGAGCAAGGAAGGCCCGAGGGGTCACCATCACCTTCATTCATCCAGGATTACCCTTCCTGTTACTCTGACGGGGACGCTCGTGGACTCCTTCCCGGAATCCATCAGCCCTGCTTTGGCACTTGCGACACCTGAAACGCGGCCCCCAGATCCAGCCGCTCCCAGGAGAGAATGTTGGAAAGCAGAGTTGGCGTCCTGCGGGGCGCCGTGCTCCGTCTCTCGAGAGAGATGGAATTCACCTTACGCAAGCACTGGTTTCTCTTTGTATTTTCTAGATCCCAAGTGCCCTGCGATTCAGGAGTCCCTGGAAGCCCAGCGTCGTTGAAGGGCAGGTTGTGGTGACCGAGATTATGCGCAGGAGGCTCACTGGGAAAAGCACCAGGAACGGGGAAGGGCGGGCGCGGGGCTGGGCAGAGGAAGGGGGCGGACTACAGGGGCAGCCTCAAGAGAAGGGGGGGGCCTTCCAAGGCCTGTTCCTGGGATGAACGTCGGAGTTGTCCCCAGCTGAGGAAAGGAGCTGGGTGTGTGAATCCCAGGGCGGCCACTGAGTGCAGATGGGGGCATAATTTCCAGCCAGAAGTCCCCCTTCATCCAAGAGAGATTTCTGGAGGGACACTGGGCTCTGTGAGGTCAGGAGCGCACAGCCGTGGGCTGCAGGATTAGGTTCCTGGATCTCGAGGGAGGTCTGGGTGCCGCTGCCCAGCTCGGCCGCACCCAGGAAACTCTTCCCATGATGTGGCCCAACCCAGACAGCAGTGATTTTCCGGGAGCAGAATTCTCAGCTCTCATCAGATTCTCAAAGATCCACAAGAAGAGCAAAAAATCACCACCAGTCCCCTAGGTACTGAGGGTCAACAGAGAAACCTTCTGTACCAGCACAGCGCACCTCCTAGCCGCTTCCCCCTCGCCCCATTTGCAAACCAGGGGCGGTATTGCCGAACTTTTCGCGCCTACAACGTGATAACCGCTCGTTTTTAACGTTAGGGTTTCCATATCATCCAGTTGTTTGATAACAGTGAATACGTGTTTGCTGGTCTATTCACAATAAATTTCTCTAAAAAAGAAACAGGGTACAAAAGCAGTCTTTCCTTTGTGTGAATTCATGATGTCATTTTAGTGGCCATTAAATTTGGTCTAACTTGGAATTAAATGACTATTAAATGATGGTCTAACTTGGAAAGATTCTTAATTTTTTAAGTTAATTTTAAAAATGTAAAAAAAAATAGGAAAAGCATGGGTTATACTGGCATGTTCATGTTACACGTTCCAATTTCTTCATTTATATTTTCATTATATGTGAGCATGTGTCTGTGGCAAAAGTGAGAACATTCTGGAGGTGAGGTCTTGAGTTACAAAGGACCCCCAAATCCGTCCCCTAATAAAAGTCCTTTAAAGGAGCACATTCGTCAGCAGCCACATAAAGCAAGTGTCTTCCTTAAGGGACCTGGGCGTGGTCAGGGAGGGTCCCACTCTGGCCCGTCACCTTCTGCTGGCACAGCCACGGGAGGGTAGGGCCCCTCCAGAAGGAAGCAGGAGACCTGACTTCTGCATATGTTGAACCCCCAGAAGCCATTGATTATTTTAACCAGGCTCAATTTGTCTTTGAAAGAGACGTTTTAAAAAGCAAAAGAGCTTAAACAAACATGAAAGTAATCTAATTCAGACATAAACATGAAAGTTAATAAGATTACCATGAATTGATCTAAATATTACTTAAAATAATTAGAAATGATTTTTGACGGTATGCCGTTCCAGTCAGGACACTTTTATGTTACATTAGGAGGCCAGCGGATTATTGCTTTCCAGAATATTTTCTTGTTGTTTATGACCTTCAGAAGAAGGATCGGTGTTGGCAGACGCATCAGTCAGGGCCTCCCTGAGTGATGGATGAGTGTTGTGTGTCTCCGGCGCCCTGGAACGGGCCTGCTGGACATCTTCACCCCGTCTGCGTGTGGAAACCGTGCCTTTGTCCTGCTCAAATTAGTTGCCTTCTCTCGACATACATTCACAGACACATAATTTCAGAAGAGACTGCAGCCTCCCCTCCCACTTCTGTGGCCAAAACATATGAAAGGAAGCATTCTTAATTGTTGAAGGTAGCAGGCTGAACCTCAGCATAAGTGGGAAGACTCAGAGACCTGTAGGGTCAGTGTGTGGGGGATTGACCCTATCCCTAGGTCAACGCCAAGGCCAGGGGAGCCTGAGCAGTACCTGTTCGTTTGCTTTTGAGAGAACTCAAACCCTGTCAGCCCTTCAGGTGAGAAGCCGTTATCATTGCTGAAGGCTTATTACTGTGTCAGACACTGACTGAGGTTTGAGTCTGAGGCATCTGGTAAACCTCTCGAGCTCAGGGCTCTGCATTCAGCTTTTAGCCAGAGCCCTCTGTAGCTCCCCAACTTGTCACCCAAACACACATCTGACAGAGACTGCGCTCAGCGCTGAGTGGATCACCCCACTGACCCGTCACTGAGGTAGCAAGCTTCCTGGTGATTCATTATTTTATTTGTTTGCATCTAACTGAAACACACACACACACACACACATTTCACATTTTTTGGACCTAATGTTACTCATCTTCATGGTACTAAACATTCAGTCCAGAAAAATGGCATCAGCGGATCATACGTGTTAATTTGTTTGCTGTGCTATTGGCCTGAGTAGCTCAGACCTGCTGAGTCTTTTGCATCTTCCACGTGGGAAGACATGAGCTTTTTGACTTCATATAGATAAAGACGGATCTCAATTTGGAAGCGTTAAGTTGTCGTTAAGAGCCAGCATAAGACTCAGGTTTATATCCCTCCATGCTAATTTCAAATAACACCATTTTATTGAAAAACAGCCTGGATAATAAGCCTCGTTGTAGTCAGAAACAGTAAGTTTTCCAGGTATGAAATTTAAATAAATAATGCACAAATAGGAAGAAAATGTAAATTGTAATGACCTAAAAAGCTTTAATGAAGAGAACTAGCCAGTCTCCAGTTATCTCTTTCAAGGATTAGATATTGCAGACGTGGCCTTTAAATCTTTGCTGATAGCTGAAGTTGGATGTTACTAATTCCTTTACATCTTACCGATGACAATAAGCTGGAAACTAGACCCAATCACCTCTCACGAGTCTGGGAAGCCGGAAGACCCTTCTGCTGACAATAGTGCTTCCCCTGTGCTCCGGGTGCGGCAGGACATTTGACCCCAGGACACGGTAAGGCAAGGACTGACCAGATCCCTTCTCATTGGAAATCAACAAACAAAAACAAAAACAAAAAACAGGAGTTCCCAATGACAAGGACACCCAAGGTCAGACCATGAACACATTTTTAAGCACTTCTTTAAAATACATAAAATGTTGTACTTCCTTGCTCAACTGCATGTCCCCAATTATTGTATAGTTTTCCTATAAAGGAATCCATGAAGGATAAATAGGTAAGAAGCACCAAAAACTAATTTGTGCTTTCCCTCTAAGTAGGAAAAAAAGTCCATTGTCAGCAAGTGAATTTTTGTTTATTTTTTTTCTTAATCATCTTTGTTAATGTATAACATGGATCTACTAGAAGCTGCCTATTTTAAGAGAAAATACAGAGAGTTTTCACAACTATGTATGTATGTTTTCCAGCCACCACAGCACATCGCGGCACAGCACAGCCCATCGCAGACCATCTCGGCGCACCCGCACATCTTCTTGGGCCCTTTTGTTGTCAATGTCCTCTCCACACGCCAACCCCTGCTAGCCACGGAGCTGCTTCCTGTCACTGCGGTTCTAACACAGTCAGAAGTCCATGTAAACGAACCATGCAGGCGTTTGGTCCGATTGCATTGAACAGAGAACCCATTTGGGGGCCAGCCTGACATTTTACACATTGGTTAGGTGTCCTCATGACACTCGCTAGAAAGAGTGGAGATTTCTTTGAAGCCAACCAGCGGCGCATGCCCAGATGTTCTCCAGCACATTAGCAGTCTTGGTTTTATTCTGAGATATAAGCTCAGATTTCTTCAGCACTTAGCTAGACATCATTAGACCTCAGGACAGGAAAGATTCAATCTACGGCCGCAATGCTCACTGACCAGTTTCTGCGAGGGGAGACGTATCCGACTCTTTGACAATTAACATTTTCATTCACCCAACAGGGCAGAATCCCATGATAACCAAAGCGGTGAGGAAAGCTGTGTTTTGTTTTGTTTTGTTTTTAATCCTCTGAAGTCTTAGGCAGTCTGATGGTGTTGAACCGAGACAGCCTCGGCACTACCGGTGAAAGCCAGCAGGAACAGCAGCCCTCATTTGCAGCTAACTCATGCACCAAAGGACAGACCTGGACTGCCAGGTGCTCAGTCCGAGCTCAGCAGTGATGAGGGAGACACCAGCAGCATAGGAACACTTCCTGTGATGTGAAAAACAGTCAATTTACCGAGAGCCCTTCCTCAGATGCCTCATATGTCAATGTTCAATAGACAGAATATTTTTATGACAACATTTTATCAAGACTTTTACGTAATATTTGACAAATTAATCAATGGAGGTGTTGTTGGGCATTACTTTCTATCAATATTAAATAGCAAGAAGTACAGAACTTTGACATTTACTTTTGAGGTTCTAGTGACACAAGGCAATTATAACAAGTGGATGCTTTAAAAATATTCCTGCTGCAATAAATAAAAGGGAGATGAAAAATAGAAGCCATAATTGGAAAATGGTCTCCCTTTCTATGAAAAGATGAAAAGAAAAACAAAAATAAACAGAGGCTTGACATGCGGTAATTGGAGCTGTCGTATTTCATCCCAAGTAATTAAAGGCTGAACCCATTTTCTAAAATCTTATTGTTTAATTATAAAAGTAAATAAATATAATTAAAAAGTTAGATATTGTTAGATATTCTGTCAGCAAAGCACTGAAATATGTCAAATAATATGTTGAAGATAGTTTTTGTCATTTCAAATGGTTATGGAACAGCCCCATCACCACGAATGATGAAAATAACCGAGATACGGCAATAATTACTCCCATTATTTATTCTCATGCTGCTTGAGTGTAAACAAAAAGAAAATGCCTTTTCCTATTTAGTCGAAAAATACATGTCACCCAACTGTCAGAAAAGGCGCAGTTGAGAATCTGAAGAGAAATATATTATTTTGGAGACCACTAATTTGTCTACAAGTTGAAATGGTAGAGGCCTGCAACCACCTATGGAAATGTTCTTGCATGAAGAATTCATAAATATTCCCACACTCAGTGTGAAAGCTTGGCCTCTAGAGTAGGTGAACATTCCTGTAATATTTGGATCTGCCATTTCCATTATCGATTAAATGATGCAAAGCAAAATGACCGGTTTATGTGGCAACAGAGTTTTCATTTTCAGAATAGCATGGAAGGCGCCATGTGCTCTGGGTGGTACTAGTGGTGGTCCTAGTCTGCATCCAATGGTTGGTCCCCCACCTTCAGACCGAATACCAGGAACCAGCAATGTCCATGTCCGTTAGAATCACTGCCTCTGAGAAGAGTCCCTGGCAGTGGAGGCAGGTCGAGAACCCCCAGGCGCTCTCCTCCGATGATGCTCTGCATTCACACTTAGACCCTGTGTTAGTCCCCAGGGCTTGCCAGCTCAAGGCTGTCCGGCATTCTTGGATGACAGCCTCCGCAGTCCCAACCGTTAGTTCCAGAAGGCCACGACAACTGAAGATTTACGGAACCCAACCTCTGAAACTAATAATGCACTATATGATAACTAAATTGAATTTTAGAAAGGATTTTTTTAAGTAAATAAATAAATAAATAAATAAAGGGGAAGAGGAAGTAAACAAACCTAAATGAGGTCATAAGGGTGGGCCTTAGTATCATAGGATTAGTGTCCTTACCAGAGGAGGCCTCAGGGTTCCCTGCCCGCCTCCTGGAGCCCACACCAAGGAAAGGCCATGAGAGGACAGAGCAGGAGCCATCCGTCTGAAAGCCCAGAAGAGTTCTCTCTCCAGAAATTGAATCGGGGAGAACCTGTGTCTTCCTCCAGAGCCCTGAGATAATGACGTCCGTAGTTGAAGACCTCCATCCTATGGTCTGTGGTTCTGGAAGCCCTTGCCCTGTGTTCAGTTTAGTTTCATTGACTTCCTGAAAGTCCCCTTTCCAAATACAGCCACACTGGGGTTAGGGTTCCTACTACAAATTTTGGGGGAAAACAAACTTTTTTTTTTTTTTTTTTTTTACGATTTTATTTATTTATTTGACAGAGAGATAGATCCCAAGTAGGCAAAGAGGCAGGCAGAGAGAGAGAGAGGAAAGCAGGCTCCCTGCTGAGCAGAGAACCCAACGCGGGGCTCGATCCCAGGACCCGGGATCACGACCCGAGCCGAAGGCAGAGGCTTAACCCACTGAGCCACCCAGGTGCCCCAACAAACTTTGAATCCATCACATTCCACCCCAAAATGTATGTTCTCTCATGAAAATACACTCATTCATCTCAGCCCCAAAGACTGATCTCATTGGACGACAGCCCGTAAGTCTCTTCGAGATGCAATCTCCATCCCGTGGCAGGGAGGGCCCAGCCACGAGTCGTCCTGAGGCAAAAGTCCACCCCTGCCCCAAGCCTGTGGGAACAGCAGGTTATGAGCTTCCCCAGCGCAAGGGTGGGACAGGCACAGGATGAGCTTTCTAATTCCCAGACGGAGAGATGAGGACAAGGAAAAGCCCGACAGGCCCCAGGCAGCTCCAAAATCCAGCAAGGGAACTTCTACTTCGAACTTGAGGCTTGAGAGGAGTCCTCGTCAGCTTTATTCCCTTCTTCCCTGCACCAGGTCGGCTAGCGCAGATGCACCGCATGGGAGACGGTCCTCCTGCAAGGCTCAGCAGAGGCGTCCTCCCCCTGCAACTTAAACGGGAGCCCTGATCTTCTGCATCCAGGAGGGACCTGCTCTGCCCCTCAGCCTGTGCTGGGCATGGCAGCTTTGAGGATCCCCTGTGGCCGTCCTGGTTATTTTCCCTGTTCTCAAAGGGCACCACAACGTTGGGTCCAGGGATACGTGTCACCACATCCTGTAGAATTCCAGAAATGCAGACATTTTCCTCTATTTTGTCCCATTCATATTTCCTTCAGTTCAAACTGGTGCTGTCTCTGCTGATGTGTCCCGGTCCCGCCCCCTCCTGGCCCCTGCTGAGAGAGCTGGTGAAACCCACCAGTTGTCCCCATGATCTCGTCCCATGGCTGCTCGGCCATATGCCCGGTTTTCTCTTTAGAGCAAAGCCCGCCTTTTTTTTTTTTTTTTTTTAACCAGATGGACAGGCTAAGAATCTTCAAAATCTTTAAGCTCTGGTTGTTTGTGCTTCAAGTTCCTTTAATTTATTCCTTCCCTCTATCATTTGAAGAAACCAAGCTCCTGCTTCAACACCTGGCTTAGAAATGGTCTCTGCTAAGCTTCCTGTTTCATCATTCACACGTTCTACCTTCTGCAAAACTCTCTCCTATGCTTCAGCCACACGCTTTAACACTCGGTGACCAGGACAGCCTTTCCTCCACTCTCCGATAGCGCGTCCCTCATTCCATGTTCTTCAGGTGATTACGGGCCAATGGATCCGAGATCTGTCCCCGGCAAGCGGGAGATGCAGAGAGCCGGGGTGTAGTTCTGGTTTCAAGATCCAAGAAGAGCCCATGTTTCAGTTTCATGTCAAAAGGGGAAAAAAAAATGTTCCAGCTTAAAGCAAAAAACTTGTTTTGTGTAGGGCAAGGTCAGCATTATTGTCCTATTCTGGCCTCCAAATGATTAGATGCAAGCCACGCACACAAGAAAGCAATCTGCTCGGTTAGTCGATGTACATGTGAAATGCATCCAAAAATAAATCTCATAGAAACACATAGACTTAGTCAAATATGTGGGAACCTTGTGGTATAGTCAAGTGGACACATAAAATAAACCATACACTGCCTCCGGAAGATCATCGGCCAACCAGCCAGGGCTGAGCTGGGGTCCAGGGGACTCAGGGGCTGGGAATGCCACCTCGAACCTCAAAGTGTTCATAATCTACAGGTCAGTTCCAGCTGTGTGCACTGAGAAAATGAACTCTCTACCTTCCAATTTAGCCTTTTCCAGATATTCTGTGTATTTACTCCTCTAAAGAAGTAAGCTGAAGTTTGAAATCCATAATCAGATGTGAATTTTATATAAGCAAGTCATTTGTTTGTAGCATAAGTATGTTCTGTGCAAAATCTGGAATATGCTTATACCGAATTTTTTTTTTTTTAAATCTGAAAATCAATTTTGCCTGGGTGTCCTATATTTTTATTTGCTAGATATAAACACCTTATTTCATTTTTGGAATGCTATTTTAGATTTTTTTTTATAAGTAGAATTTTTCTGTAAGATGGATAAGAGAAAAAGGAACAGATTTGTGATGAGATTCTTTGGAAAATGAAGAAGAAAACTTGGTTTAACAGAAATTGATCCAAACATATTAACTGCATGGAGCAAATTCAAAAGATACATGCATATAAATATTTCTAAAAAGAAACTTTAACATTAGAGGGGCCTGGGTGGCTCTGCCATTAAGCATCTGCCTTCAGCTCAGGTCATGGTCCCAGGGTCCCGGGATGGAGCCCCACATCAGGCTCCTTACTCAGTGGGAAGCCTGCTTCTCCCTCTCCCACTCCCCCTGCTTGTGTTCCCTCTCTCACCATCTCTCTCAATCTCTGTCAAATAAATAAATAAAATCTTAAAAAAAGAGAGAAACTTTACCATTTGAAGATGCTCTGAGATATATTTAAGTAGACCTTTCACACAAAACATATAAAACAACAAATATTACAAAGTATTGAAGGCTTTATAGCTTGGGCATATTTTAAAGATGATCTAGTGTACCACCCCGTAATGTGGAGGGGCGGAGAGACTCAGAAATACCAAGAAAGTTAAAAAAAAGTCACAATGAAAATCACCCAGATCGAAAATAGAATTCCTTGTTAACATCCACCTGCCTACCAATTATACATTTGTGTTTCATCCAAACCTGCATTTATTTTAGTAAAGCATGTATAAAGCATTTATTTTACATATACGCATGTATATCTAATTTTAGTAAAATATATATGTATATATATATATACACACGCGTGTGTACATCTATGTGTATATATGCACACACACACATATATATGTTTGAGATACATAGTATATATTTAATTTGAAGTGTGTCTGTATCTCAAAGCTCCAGTGATACATGAGTGTAAGGTCCTGTTGTATCAGAAGTCTACTTGAAGGTACAGCTCAGGGTAGAACACTTGAGTGTTATGATAATTTAAATGTCCAAATATTTGGCCCCTGACCACTGATTCATTTCAAAAGCTTTGATCCGCGTCTTCCTTAGTGACAGGCTTTGTTCTCCACCCCAGATGACCCTTGACCCAAATTTGGGGAAAAAAAAAATCACTAGAAGCCCCGAAGGAATCATTCATCCTTAATGCATCTCATTACTACCTAGAAAGTGGGAGCAACATTTTGCATAAATTATAATGAAAACCAACCTACGTAAGGTTCCTACTCAGTGATTTCCTAATCATATTAGGTCAAAGTGTAAATATTTTTTAGCAAGGAATTTGGAAACTATGACATTTTGTCAAAAAATAAATCCGCTAAACCCAGATGCTACCATCATCACTTCAGATAGTAAAATGTCTCTTGGCTGCTTGATTCACACCTTGTACCTACTGGGATTTCTGTATATTTGTCCCAAATTAAAAACATACCTCTAAATTAGATATATATATTCTTCACTGTCATCTAAATGGATAAATGAATAAATTAAAAGTTATTCAAATTGGTGTTTGGCACCATGAGCACAAAGGGCTAATACACTCAAACACACAGCCTTCCTTCTGCTTCTGGGAAGCCACGGGGACACACTATCCCCAGATTTATTTGGGGAGAGTACCATGATTGGAGGTGCCGACTTTTTCTGTACAAACAAAATAGTACAATAAAATGGATGTTTTCTTAATAATCCTCTTTATTCTTATATGTTTTCCGATAGGAAGATTTGAAACATGGTGGTAAATGGGATGATAGAATGCCATCTAACGGTTTGTTTTTAATAAAAACCTTACTAACCCATGTGTTAAATTGAGGCTGTTTCGTAACTTCCTATATCTATATATCTTATATATCTTATAAATCTTATATATCCTATATATCTTACAATGTCTTTATCTCAAATTGTGTTTTAACGACCATACGTGTAAACACATACACCTTCACGCTGCCTCAGAGGGTCCCCCCGATCCTCGACTCGGTCAAGATTACAATAGGAAGAGATGTTGGCGGAGGGAGGAGCGGCCCCAGCCCCAGTGTCCCAGCCACACGGCACACCTGTTCACACACGCAGACGCGCCAGCTTCATGTCTTTCTCGGGAGTCTGTGTTTGGTCCCCGCACACGGGCCCCGGTCCGAGCCGGCAGTTTCACTTGTCTTAGTCTCAGGTCCCAGGCCCAGATCCGATTAGATTGAAGAGGAAAGCGAAACCAGCTGTCTCACGATAGCAGGCTGCCTTTCTCATTTTTATAAAAAACAAACAAACAAAAAAAACAAACGAAAGGGTTGCCAAGTATTCATTCCATTTTTTTTTTTTTTGTTTTGTTTTGTTTTTTCATTCTGTAAACAATTTTTGAGCCCCTGCCATGTGGCAGATATCATTTAAGATCTTGCGGGTCCCTGAGTGATCAAAGTGCGACAAGATGTCTGCCCTCAGTGGGTTTGGATTCTCCCAATGAGCTCGGACCATCCACAGGAACGGGATCAACCAGCAAATGCTACGCCGTGTTCAAGGCGAAGTGTGGTAGAGAGCCGGGGAGCAGGAGTTCCGGGGGCCTGGGGGAGGGACGTGCTTGCACCTGAAAGAAGAGAGGTAGGAGAGGAATCACTGAGAAGGTGGTATTTGAAGGTGAAGGCATCCCCCGGGACAGCCCTGAGACTTCCCAGGGAGGGACTGGCCGCTGTTAGGGGCAGAGAGAGGAAGCGTATGTATTCCAAGTGAGAATCCACAAAGGAGGGCAGAGCTTCCAGGACCTGGGGAGCCATGGAGAGGAGCAGAGGGTTAGCAGATGGGGCCCATCAGAGGGGATCGAAGGGGAAGTCATTGCAACGGTTTGAGTAAAGATGAGGCACAATCTGACTCACATCTTATAAGGTACACGCTGGGCACCGCCTTGACAATAACCTCCAAAAGGGCAAAGGCAGAAGCCAGGAGAATACAGAAGAACCCAGGCACAGTGCAATGGGGGCTCAGGCCAGGGTCATAGCAAAGGAAGTGGGAACCACACGTGGGGGTTGCATCTGCTTTAAAGGTAACTCCAGGGGCGCCTCGGTGGCTCAGTGGGTTAAAGCCCCTGCCTTCGGCTCAGGTCATGATCCCAGGGTCCTGGGATCGAGCCCCACATCGGGTTCTCTGCCCAGCAGAGAGCCTGCTTCCTTTCCTCTCTCTCTGCCTGCCTCTCTGCCTGCTTGTGATCTCTGTCTGTTAAATAAATAAATAAAATCATTAAAAAAAAAAAAAAAAAAAAAGAGTCCTTCGTAAAGGTCACTCCAACAAGGTTTAGCAAAGCCCTGCATGTAGAATGTGGAAAAAGGAGACACTCAAGGGTGGCTTCGGGCATTTGGGGCCAGAAGGAGGTTAGGGCATTGAATGTTTGCCTTCCTGTCTTCTTTGATCCTGACTTCTCAGTTCCCATGAAGTCTCCAGATGACCTTGGGTCTTTTAGTCTCTTTCCTCAGACTTCCAGTGGCTAACGATTTCTAGGAGCCTGTCCTGTTCACTCCTGGACTCCTGGCGCCACGGCCGTCAGCACCGCCTTTGCTTCCTTTATCAACTTTTAGCTAGTGCCTCAGTTCTCTGATCTGGTCCGTGATCTGGTCCCTAATCTGGTCCGTGATCTCCACTCCATGATCTGGTTCAATGACCACCTTCCGCACATCACACGTAGCAGGCTTTTCATGCTGTTTTTCCAAGCTCTAGACAACTTCCACATGATATGTGACATATGGAAAAGACAATATTTAATTCCAAGGACAATTCAGAATTCTTGTTATAAAACAGAAACCTGGTTTTGACACAATTCTTCTTCTGATATGTTTCTGACAGTTACTGGTCCAGCTGTCTGGCCTTCCCTAGAAAGTTTCAGAGCATTATCATTGAAACGTCTCTGTCTGATGCCAGACCTGTTTAGGAGAATGAAAATATAGTTCCTCCCATAGAGGAACTCTCTTGACTGGCACTTTCCTAGGAACTGCCCACACAAGGGCCCAATCACCATCATGGTCCTTCAGTGCAGTCACAACTCATCAGTCAAGTCATGTTGGCTTCAGATCCTAAACAGACAGCAGGACCCTGCCGTTCTGGAGGCAGGTAGGGCTGGGGTTCTGCGTGTTCTCTCCAGCAACAGCAATGGGAACGGTCCCTTCCTGGAGCGAGAGGTCTTGGCCCCAGCCCCGCTGCTGTTGAGCTCGGGCTTCTCCTTGCACTTGAGGAGCAGAGACGAGTCAAGGCCCTGTCCACCCGCTACTTCACCACCTGCCAGCGTGGGGGTGCGTGACCAGTGCCTGGGCGACCGTGCTGGGATGAAGTTTGGGAAGGTGAGATGGAGGGCCATCTAAATACTGGATCCTTTGGAACGATGTCTTGTTCTGCTTGGCTCTTGCTCTCTCCCAGCCCTTCACTTGGAGTCACGGCCCTGTTCTTGCTCCACAACTCAACCCAATCAAAGACGGCTTGTCCGTCGGCAGGAATTCTGCACCAAAATTGCTTTCTTCCACCCTGAGTTGCTTAGAGTTCTTCACACTCAGCCTTTCTGTTCTAAGGAAACCCCACTGGTGTTGACACGGTTTATAGGCTGACTTGGAAGTGAAGCTCACCCATACGTGTCTGTTGTAAAATTAAGCTGTTCTAGGCATTATCTGCAAAACTCAGTTTCTAGCAGGAGCAGGCCAGAGAGTGGTCCCCTGTCCTATGTGTCCCTGTGACAAGGTAGCCCAGAAGTGGGCTACATTCATGAGCTCAGCGAGGCTACCAGGGGTGGAACCTGGACGGAAGCTGACATGGAGCCTCTCACTGTGAGCTCAGGCCACTGGGTGGCACAGAGCATGGGTCCTCTCGACAGACGGGCGGCCGACGGCCGACAGGGACGCGGTCCTCCCGTCTGCTCCCTCCCGACATGGCCTTCTTCCCGATGGCGCTCTGGCTGCTCTGCTGCTGCAGCTGTGTTTTCTGTTCGGCTGACGACGACAATTTGCTTTGCTTTAAGAGTCGTAAGAATATTCAACTAAACGACCTTTTGTCTTAGAAATTTGGCTTAGTTCAAGACAGTCTCAGACATAAAAGTATCAGGGCCTGCCTTTTTTTTTTTTTTTTTTTTTTGAAGAGATCTATTTTCTTTCTTTCTTTCTTTCTTTCTTTCTTTCTTCCTTTCTTTCTTTCTTTCTTTCTTTCTTTCTTTTTTTTTTTTCCTTGAGGCTTTAGGCAGATCTTCATTATACTCCTAAAGAAACTGCAAGGTGACAGAAGTGTAAACCTCTGCTTGACAATAATTGTAATACCCTCTTATGCGAAACTCACTTTTTAAAATCTCCACATTCTCCTTCCTACACTGTTTCACTAGATGGTCAAAAACCCTGTGAGATCATTTGGGACCAGAGACTCCCTTCTGTACTCCTTTCTGGGAAAATGGAGCCTAAGCTGTGGTTGGCGACTGCTCCAGGAGCTCACTCCCCTGTGCACAATGTAGCTAGGCCCCTTTGGCAAGCATGAGGGTCTCCTTCTAAGGTGACATCAAAAGAAACAGTATCTTGCCCACTAACATGCATTTTTTTTAACATGCATTTTAATAAGCTACAAAATGTATTACTTTAAAAGTATTCATTCAAATATCTGAACGATCTTTAGGTATCGATCCGGGCCAGATATTATGTATCATAAGCTCCAGGGGAAACATGGACCGTACATCACACGTATACATGCAATTTGACTTGACAGGCTGTATAATGCTAAAGAAGTACGGCAAGGTGTGTGAGGATTTGTTTTATTCCTTCAAAATAAATTAAGTGCAGACTTCTTCTCTCAAACCCACTCGTCATGTTCAAGAAGTTTCTATAACCTGCAGGTTTGTTTGTTTTTTTTTAAACCTTACTGTTGTTTATGGGTTCCATATGCAAGTGTACATTATAAATTATGGAGACACTTAGGTGGCTCGCCCTGGAAGATAAGATTACCTTTCTTTGTCAGCACACAAGCCAGGACAGTAAGCAGCACACATTTTCCTAGTTGAGAAGTTACCGGAGCTGTTTATGTTGTAACTTGGGGTGGGATGGGGAGGGGTACCTAGGGCGGCGCATGTTAATTGTTTCAAAGGGATATCTGCTGCCCCTTCATAAAATGGGGCTGGAAACGGGGAAAAAGACTGTAATAACATAGCCACCACTGCGTGTTTCCCTGATACACATATAGTAATTTGATGCAATTTGTACTATCTACTGCACGAGGTCAATTTGCAAAAGTCTTGCACTCCTGAATACGTTCCAAGGCAATTAGATTCTTTCCCGCACTTCGTAACTGTTTACCTAATGTAACATGCTTTCTGTGCATTTGTCAGGAGAATATTAATGCTTTACTTTACGATTTCCACCACCTTCCTAACCACTGTTTCTTATTATTCCTGTTTCGTGTAGCTTTACCTCCGAGCACAAGCAATGAAACGGGTTTACAGGGGAAAAAAAAAAAAAAAGAAGAAGAAGAAGAAAAAAAAAAAAAAGCAAATCCTGTATTATATCATCGTCTGGGGAGCGTGATGGTTTCTGCTGTGTTAATTTACACTAAAATCCATGACCCGGGAGCCTGATTGATTGCCAAGGGCAGGAATTCAGCCCCTGGCCTGGTTTACTTTGTGAACTGTAGCCTCAGACTCCGCTGCGAGCCCCGGTGATATTGATTTGATATACACTAGATGGCTCTTTATGCTCTTTGGGAAATTTATTGTGCCGAGTCAGAACCCCAGCAGCCGGAGAGAAGACGCTCTTTAAATTGAAGAGGGCTTTCATGGTTTGACCCCTGGGCCACTCAGGTTACCGAGTGGCCTGGGCGAGGCTAGGTCGGAGCAGGCCCCGGGGACCAGTGCTCATCAGTTTTGAATGTCAAATCCCTTCAGAGGACCTGAGTTATTGCTAATAGGAGCTTGCTTGGGTCTATGACATTTGGATGCCCTATAAGTTAAACATCATAACACTTTCTTCGTGTCAGAGTCTTTTAAATTATGGCTGAGCACAGCACCTTTGCTCTGGCCGTTCAGGATGAGTCTGCCGCACAATACGGGGTGGCCTGCCTCGGAGGTGAAGATGAGCACAGCTATTACCAGCCCGAGAGCTACAACTGCACACAACTCCCCACGCCTATAAATTAGTAGGCTTGTCATGGGAGCTCCAATTGCAAGAACATTGTTACCATCTTGTTTCTGAACAATCAAAACCCAGTGGCCTTTGGCAACCCACACAATAAAAGTTAGGATGCAATTCTGATCTTGATAGCTTTTACTATTTTTCTTGGGGGAAGCTAGGCTTGTGCTGGATAAAAGATGGGCAGAGAGAGACACATCACTCTTCATGGGCATCTTATGCATGAAATGGAAAAGGAAAGAGTTTTGTTAGAACAATTTGCAATCATCTCTCCTCTTAGGGAGGGTTGCCATGCTTCTAATTTCTAATTTCTGCAGGAAGATACTCTTCCATAACAGATCCTTGTCACATTGGTAACAGATGACTTATCCATCTCAATTGGCTTCTCACGATGAATTCCAACTTTGCACTGCTGGGATGCCGTGAGCGTCATTTTACTCAAGTCCTGGAAACAGACTGGTGACTCTGGCAAATCCCATTTCCAGGACAGAGCTTTATGCAGACAACCCGGACTGTCTGTTGGAAATGTCCTACTGCCAGGGACTCTGGGCATTAAAATCTATAGCTGCACCAGATTGTTTCTGATAGTGAATTACATTTTATCGGGAAACAGTGTGCCCTTCTATAGTGAAGCAGATAGTGAGGACGACTTAGTAACAGGAGGCCTACGGTGGCACGGCCACACAAAACACAGTGGTTCAAGGCAAGACTCCATTTGTTCGTCCTTCATCTGCTCGCACATGGGGACTTTAAAGGTCCTGAGAAATGGCCCCCTGAAAACCCTGTTAGAGCAGGGGGGGTGGGGGATAGAGGATGCCTTGTGATGAGCCCTGGGTGATGTGTGGAAACACTGAATCAGTGTATCGTACACTTGAAACTAATATGACACTGAAAGTTAGCTAACTGGAACTTTAATAAAAACTTGGCAAAAAAATAAAAATAAAATCACTGTTAACATGACTTCACAAAGATGTCTGAAAACTCCCTGTAAGCCGGTTTTCTGCTGGGTCCTTTGAGGGGATGCAAGGATCTTAGCCAAGTGGCGTAGACAGTTAAGCATAGGAGCATTGAAAGTCAGAAAATAGTGCATTAATTGCATTATTAATGGGCAGGGATGGGATATCAGGAATGCGTGATGATGGGGACCGGGGCCGAGGGGACTTCACCAGGTGTGACCTGTGGGCGGGAGCTTCCTGGGAACACCAGCAGAGCGGACAGGGAGCTCCAGGGCTTTGAGCTGGTGAGGGAATGCACTGACCCTTGAGTTTGCCTCAGTTTCCTTATGTGTAAATTGAAATTAATACTGAACTCAAAGGGTAGCGGGGAAGCTGAAATGGGATAAAATATGTCAAGGTCTAAGTCTGCTACAAACGTGGAGCTGACGGTTAGGAGTGCAGTCCTCTGTGTGAATTTGGCGGAGCCATCATTACCATGTACCGCGCTGGGGTGGCTTGAGGACCACACATGGGTTCTCCCACGGCCCTGGAGGCTGGAGGTCGGAGATCGAGGTGTGGGCAATGTTGGTTTCCCCAGAGGCCTCTCTCCTTGACTGTCAATGCCTTCTTCCCCCCGTGTCCTTACCTGGCTGCCCCTCTGTGCGGGGCGTGTCCTGATCGCCTCTTACAAGGATACCTGTCATATTGGACTGGGCCTCTCCCTTCCGATGGCTTCATTTTACTTTAATCACCCCTGAAGGACCTTATCTTCAAATGCATTGACATTGAAGTCCTGGAGGTAGGGACTGCAAGATAGGAATTTGGGGAAGGGCACAGCTGAGTCCTTAAGAAGTCCTTTCCGATGGCCAGCAGGTTCCCACGGGCTGAGATCTGTCTCACGCATGTCATTCATTTCTTCTGCTCCTTCTTCCTGATATTGCTGGGGATATTTTCGTATTACTCAGTTAGCCGTGGACATGCAGATATGCACACGGAAGAAGAGGAGATGGAACAGATAACATGTATCATTCTATCACTAAGAGAAAAACACTGTTACAACTGTGATGTATATGCTTCCCTTGTCATCTACATACGTAAATAGACCTTAACAAAGGTGGGATTACACCATTTAGAACCCATTTCATTTTACTTATCGCGTTATTAAAGCTGCTCAGCGCCTCTGCAAATAGAGACCCTTCACCATTTATAATAAGAGAACATTTTACTGTATAAAGAAACCATAATTTATTTATCCAATCTCGTAATTTTGAACATTTGAAAGGTTTCTGTATTTTGCTCTCATCAACATGCTGCTAGGCTGTGTCTTCTGAATGTGCTCAGTTATTCTCTTGGGCTGTCCCTCTGGGGTTTTAGCTCCATGAGGACAAGGACCGTGCGTGCTACACAAGGATGCGCTACACTGCGTGTGGGCAGCACCGACCACAGCTAACCTCTCTGCCAAGTGCCGGGAGCTGTGAAACTGCCCTCTGCCTGCACCGGGAGCTCATATTCCAGAAGGAGGAAGAAGACACGGACGAAGCCCTCACCTGGTCCTCCCGGAGGCTGAAGCGGGGTGACGCAAAGCAGTGTGGAACCCGCAGCGAAGGCAGCTCACCCCGTCTTGGGGCTGCTCCGGAGCACAGTCAGTCCCGACTCAGCAGAAGACACCAAAGACCATCGCAGGGCGCAGGTCCCCCAATCTCAGGGCATGACCAGGGCTGTGAGGAACGTGCTTCACCCTGAGCAGTGGGCTCCGGGGTCCCGTGACATTTCCTTGGAAACAAGTACATACACGAAGGTGACACTCAAGATATTTGGTAGTTATTGAAATGTATTAAAGGAGTCAAGCCTGTTTTGTTTCCCCAGACTTTGAAATACATACAAAGGCAATGGCATTTGTTTTTCTTTTGAAACATCAAATTATTATCCTATCAGAGTTTCCAGGCTTAACAATATAGTTTTATTGAATTTCCATTGAAATGACTATTCCAAATTTAGTGGGCCTATTTTCTTCCAGATAAATTGGCAATGTTGTCTATTTACAACTTCCTGAGGAGCGACGGGTGAGAAGGATAAATCAGCCCCCAACCAGAGGGCACTCAGAAACCCCATTCTTACCCTGAGGAGATGAGAATCATGTCTGGGAAAAGGACTCTGCTTGAGCTACCATCGGGACAGTTAAATCCAGCACACACCAAGTTCTTTGGTTCAATCCAAAGCAGCCAAAAGGTTAGACAGTCACCAAAATTCCATAAGAAGGATTTACTCCCTAAGAGCCTTCAGTTGAAGTGCTTTGTAACACAAGTGGTGTTTTTATTCATTTCTTTCCTAACAAAATTATCCATTTTGCAATCTTTGAGTTTGGGTGTGTGTGTGCGTGTGTTAATGAGAAGCTATGTAACTGAAAATAAAATCTGGGTGGCAGATATTCATGCTTCTCTCAACGGTGACTTGGTCCCCACAGAGCGACTTCCTGGAGAGAAGATGCAGGTGTGGCTCCGTGGGGAGACTGTGTCCACAGGCCGTGTCCTGCACCGACAGACAGACTGGACCGCTGCCCCATCTCTCCTGTCGGGGTGCGAGGACATTTGCATCACTTCCCAGAACCCACATGTGTTCATCTGTGCATTTTTCTCCTAGCATCTACCTTCTGAAACGAAATGAGTCATTGTAAGTTGAGTCTCTTACCTGTCATTGAGTCTGTTCCTACCTTTGCTCTTCCCCTGACCACCAGAAACTGTGACCCTCAATAGAATAAGAAACTATTGTGATCTATCGATATGCATATGTGTGATTATACATACAGAAATCACTCAGAAACATGTGGCTGGAGACAACGTGTGTTTATCATCTAGCTCTAATTCCTCTTCTTTGGGGGGAGCAACCTCATCCATTTTAGAATCCAGCAAGATATTCTCTTGCTAATATTGGCAGAGAATAAAGAAATGATACAAAGGTAGTAGACAGCCTTAGAAATCCCAAGGAGATGCAGACTCTGACCAAAAATACTGCCTGATGCCTCGTCTTTCTGAAAGAATGAAAGATTGAGAATCCTAGGGACTTGTGATGGATGTTCACAGCTGCGAAGTGCCTGGCAAAATCCTCAGAATTAAAGGAGAAGAAGACATTTTGTGACAGGGAAGTTCTTTGAAATCAAGAAGCTGGCATCCGAGGAAGGAAGTGAGCTGACTGAGGTTGCACCATTGATTACCAGCAATCTCAGGACTAGAGTCCAGCTTTCCTATTCCAGTGTAGCGTGACGCCACGGAAGCGGTCCGTGAATGGACACAGATGACAACTCAAGTCCCACGGGGAGGAGGGAATGTGCTGATGATCTTTTTCACGAGTCATTCCCATCATTGTTACAAAATGCTCCCCGTTATCCATCTAACACCTCACACTTCCCCCTTGGTCGGTACAAAGGGTCACTAGGTTCCTGGCGCCCCTCAGCAAGCAGCTCCGGGAAGCCAGCAGTGCCCGAGCCGTGGTGCCTCGCGTGTCGCTGATGGGCTTCGCGCTAGCTCGGCTGTGTGCACGGCAGTTTCATAAGCAGAGAACTTCCATGAAAGACTAGAAATAGAAATCTAGCTAGGGCAAAGAAAACAGAGGAAAGGAGGCGGACTGTAGACCGTGACGACGCAGTTTCCACCTGAAGGCAACAGTGTGAGCTGAGAGCTCTCCCTGAAGTCCCCAAATCCACAAACACACAGAGATGTGATGAGAACCACATGCCATCATGAGCAGGAGGTGGGGCGTGTTACTCAATCATGACCACTTCCACCATCGCAGACGAAAAGACAGATGTTTGCCAAGACATGGAGAGTCCTGTTAGCGGGGACATCCGTTTCATCCGGCACCGGGCCTCTTTGAGATCGGGGATTGATATGGCCCTTGGGAATTCTGATTCATCCTGAATGTGCGCATGGATCCTGGGAACATTATTTCTAGGACTCTCCCCAGGTAATTCAAAGCACACCCCAATGGAGAACTGATTTTCTGCATTATGACTTGCCTGTAAAATGTTGAGCTTCACAAGATACGTGTCCTAGTCTGTTTGTGCTGCTGTTACGGAATATCACTGACAAGGTAGCTTATAAAAGCAGATATTTGTTTCAGACAATTCTGGAGGCTGGGAAGTCCAGGGTCAAGGCTCCAGCATGGCCGAGGGAGGGCCTTTTTCTTGGTTCACAGCCAGCACCTTTCCAGTGTGCCCTCACATGGCAGGCAGGGTGGGGGAGCTCACAGGGGTGTGTTTCGTAAGAGCACAGATATCTTTCACGATAATCCCACTACCATGACCTAATCACCTTCCAAAGGCCCCGACTTTTGATATCACTCTCTTTAGGGGTTAAGATTTTAACATATGGATTTTGGAGAGCCACAACCTTTCAGACCATAGCATTACTCTGACACATAAAATATACAATTTAACTTAACCGTGGTTGTGAGGACCACTGACAGAGCACTTTAGGGCCCTGGCACATGTTACCCGTCTGGAGGATGACCCTTGCTTCCTCTCTGGCCATGACCACATGATGGACACGACCAGCCTGACATGGTTAGAGGTGTGGGAGGCCGGGGGTTTGGCACAGGCCATCTCTAGGGCAGCCCCACTTTCAAACTCTAGCTCTCTGGCCGGAAGCATTGGGCCAATCACTCCATCCTGGGATCCTTCCCTGGAAGAATGGAGTGCAAGAGAAGACACAACACCAGAGCTCGTCAGATGG
Source organism: Mustela lutreola (assembly GCF_030435805.1). Classification (NCBI taxonomy): domain Eukaryota; kingdom Metazoa; phylum Chordata; class Mammalia; order Carnivora; family Mustelidae; genus Mustela; species Mustela lutreola. The sequence goes on along the minus strand of NC_081294.1, from coordinate 3,030,696 downwards.
ATGAGGCGATGAAGAGTCCCTTCAAGAAAACAAAACAAAACAAAACAAAACTGGCAACAGTGATATTTTGGAAGAAAAGATGACATGGCATGGACCAATTGGACATGGAGCGGAATGGGGAGGTGAGACCGGGCCGGGGGAAATCCGTGCTTTGTGACGGGGTGAAGCGGAGGCACCTCCGTCAAGAGGACCCAAGAGAAATCACCGTTTGGGGCTGGGGGGTTTGTCGCTCAAAGAGCAGAATCGGGTGTGGGGACTTACACTGTGGTCTGAGGTCAGTGAGGCTGGGATTGGGGTCTGACATTCAAGAACCCTCTGGGTAGGGAATAGAAACTTAAGATTGACCTCCACATAAACTGGTCTCCAGATTGAAGCTGCCCCTAGAACTGCATTTTATTTTTTATTTTTACAAGAAATGTCCGTTTTCTCCATAAGTGCTCCCAGACTGTTTATTCCGTTAGATAAAGGAGAGAATCTTTCTCATGAAAAATATGACCAAACGTGCAATCACTTTATGATTCAAGGATTGGATAAGATGATTTCATTTTTCAATAGATGCAGGTAATTTTGGACAGAGACGTTCGTCTCTTCGCATTTAATTAATAGGAACTCTAGAAGAAGGAGAAACCTTCAACCAAGAGACAAGTTAGAGACGGATATGAAGAATTTGGAGCTCGGTGGTCAACACGCGAACAAACAGATTCTGTTTCGGTCAGTGGGGTCCGCTCCTTGCTGTGGACAGTGTGGCCTGGATCTCAGAGTCCCTGCTTAGGAGAATCACCTGGAGAACTTGTTAAAATGACTAGTTTTGAGGCCATTTCCCCAGAGACTCCTGTTGCAAGAACGTTGAGGAAGAGGAGTGACCGGTCCTCACAAGGCAGGATTAGGGTGCTTGGCCCAGGCTGTCTGAGAAACCACCTGCTGTTCCCCTGATCAGAACCACCTTGTTGAAACATCAGAACGCTTGTTGAAACAGGGTATCTCACCTCCGGAGTCTCCAGCTCATCCGTCTGGGATAACCAAGAATCACCTAAAACTCCTGCTATCTTCCTGGAAGGCACTTTGAGAACCACTGCTCTCAGGTATGTTTTCAGGGAAAAATCATTAGCTTCTGCCAGTGATGGACCTGGAGAGCATTTTGCCAAGTGAAGTAAGTGAGACAGAGAGACAGATACTGAATTACTTCACTTACCTTGAAATAAAAAACAAACGAAACAACAAAATGAAGGAACAGAACAGAAACAGACGTGTACATACAAGAAACAAACTCTTGTTACCAGAAGGGAGCCCGTGGGGGTAGGCAAGACGGGTGAGAGGGAATATAAGGTGTGGAGTCGCAGTGACACCGTGACTATGTCCAAGGCAGGTAATGGACACGGTAGGGAGCCCCCTGGAGGAGGACAGTGTCTAATGTTGTATGATGACAGACGGAAACTGCACTCATCAAGGGGGAGCATCATCTCAGAATGTATGAAATATTGAACTACCAGGATGTACACTTGAAACTAATAGGAGGTTGTATGTCAATTATGTTTAATTAAAAAAAAAAAAATTCTTGCCAGTGAAGCAAAGGTTCGGGTGATGTCACCCGGGGGGCACCTGACGGTCAGGCTCCCTCCTCTTCCTCTGGCCTGTCACTCCGCACTCCCGGGACGGATGCCGCTTCTCCCAGCGGACAAAGGAAACGTGAGAAAAAGACTTGCGTTAGACGTACAGAGCGTTCCTCATCGGCCCACCGCTCCGCAGAATATCTGAATAAGCGCAGGGAGGCGGGGGAGGAAAGAAATGCATCTCTAACGGGGCCGCTCCCGGCCAGAGAGGAAGACGCTTGCGGACCCCCGAGAATCCTTTCACAGCCTGAGGAAACATGCCCGTAATTTCCACCCTAACGCTCACCCCAAGTGTATGCTCACCTTCCTGCTATGTGACACTTATTTCCTTTTTTTTTTTTTTTTTTAATTTTCCTTTTGTTGGAAAGCACATTTTCTTCTCAGTTTAAGGGTCAACAATTTAGAGGGTGCACAAAGTAACCCGCTACACAAAATGTTATGAATGTTGGTCGTCGGGCACTATCATGCCTTTTGAGGGTCTGATGGACTGTCTGCACGGAGTCCTGCTCCCTCTTCCTTTGGCCGCACCCGGATGCCCGCGCAGCTGCAGGTGGGCAGAGCGCCATGGGCGCGGCTGGGGGTCAGCACCCGTGCCAGGCACCTGCGCTCCTGCCTCCTCCACTTCGCCCTCGCCGGCGCGTAGGAACGCGAGAGGGGTCCGGCCAGACTCGGGGTCCGGCCAGACTCGGGGTCCGGCCAGTCTCGGGGTCCGGCCAGACTCGGGTCAGCCGGTAAGCTGTCTCCAGCACTGTGCGGATTCCGACAGACAGAGACATTGTCGGGCAGGTGAGGCAGAGGCAGGCTCTGCGTCCTAGGCCAGACTGAATTCTCTGACCTAAGAGCATGTCACGGGCCATCCTGGACACATGTAGGGTTTCATATTTGCTCATCAGATTATTTTAATCTGAATATGAAATTGCACTCACAGTTTTATTATTAATTACTTTGTTCAATGTTTTTTAGGATGGAATATAGGTTAAATGGGGAAAAATCATGTGGACTATTTTATGCTTCTTTTTTCAAATTATACGAATGAGCATCATAATTCTCATTGTTAAGTTTGTGCTTAAACATTCTCTCCTCTACCCCTCAGAAATATCAGTGGACTACATATTTTTTCAGGAAAATAAATTTCTAAAATGCTGAAATTATTACACATTAAGGCATAAGAAAGCATATTAAGCGAATATTTGGAGTCTGTCTGGCTTAAAACCAGAAAGCATGGAAATTAAACCTTTAGGCCTAAAATTTAACATAACTTTAAAGTTCTACATTTTGAGTTGGACTAATGGTGTTTTTCCCCTGTTGGCTTCCAGAAACTCCTTTAAGCTTTGAATTAGGAAGAGGGAAAATACCCCCAAAAGAAATACAGAAGTGCAGAACGATGACAATTTTTTTTTTTTTTTTTAAGAATCACTGCCATGTTGTATAAAATTCTATACCTCTCCTTCAAAACTTTTCTGTTTCAAGGAAAACATTGTGGTTTTTTTAAGAAAATGGAGGTTTTTAGAAATAGACCCTAACATTGAATTATCCAATAAAACATAATTGTTTTAAGCATTTTGGGAGGAGGAGGATTAAGGAATTGATCTTATTCCCTGACTTTTCCCTTGTTAACTTCAGAAGTTCAGGATCAGCAATCCTCCGCAAGAGGCAGCTGTGTTGGAAGGAAGTTATTTCAAATGTGGGAACTTGCTGTTCCCCCCATCAAAAGCAGCGCAGAGGCAGACGGACACAGAGGTTCAGAATAAACTCTCAGAGTTAAACCAGTGACGGCCCATCGTTCTATCAGGGAGCAAGCCCTCGGCTCTTCAAAAGAGGACACATACCCTGTTTATGAAGCAAGTTTTCATCTCTTTGCTGTAGGAAGATGCATTTTATTTTTACAACAGTAAAACAAGGCTTTGGCCAAATGAATATTCTTATCAGACACACGTGTCAAAACAAACAGTAGTTCTTTTAGCAACTGAAAGATTTCTGACGACATGTGCCCTCTTGAACACGCTGCTCCCTGAAGAGACATGTCTGCGCGTTGATCTGTAATGAGGTGGTCGCGTTCTACTTACCGCAGTGCCCCCAGTGAAGAAAGATGTGGCTGTTGGAGAAGCTAAGAGTAGAGCGGATCCGCTCTGCATTCATGTGAAAACACAAAAAGCTGATGAACTCAACCTTTCACCGAACAAGGTGACATACTGGTCAGAAATGGAATCCCCGCCCCTTGTTGATACACGTTGGTCACTGAATAAAGCCCTGGTTTTCTGCTGATGGTCTTCTGGGGGGAAAACAAAAATAATCAGTCACCATCACTGGTCCTTCCCTGTTTCTGACAGAATAACTTCACGTGCTGGATTATGGCCATGAGGTTCCATCCTTGCTTTTTGGTGCCTGTTTCTCCCACACACATTTTCTTTCACCTAAGTTCAACTCGGGAGCCTGACTCCACACTTGTTTCAAACACTCGCACAGGAGTCTATGCAGCCAACTTGCATCAGATCTCTGCCACCACCTCTGTCTCCTGTCTGGGGCCTCCTGCACCTTCTCCCGCACCTTCTCCCGCACCTTCTCCCGCACCTTCTCCCGCACCCTCGCCCGCACCCTCGCTCACACCTTCCGTTGGGGGTCCTTAGGAGGAAGGGCAGTTATTTCATGCCGCTTGTTCACGGGAAACAGGCACCCCTGAGATGCCCATCACTCTGTGCCCTACATGTCTTCTGGCTGCCTCTTTCTGCAATGACCCAATGTCACAGCTGGTGACAAGACATGAAGTCTTGAAGCATATTTGGAATTTGAAAACAGGCTAATTTTTGTGTGTTCTTCAAAGCACCAAGATTGATCAGTTCGATATGCAGGTCAGTGGCTTGATCAACTTTCTTCCACAGCAGAATAAAACCCATCCCACGAGAACAGACTCTACGCCGAGTTCCATGGGCTGTGGGAGTTCAGGCTCCACAAACATGCCGGGCACCTGCGTGTCCTTGAAGTCCGCTGACGCTCGGCAGGGTGTGCTTCCCACTGTCCTCCTGGCTGCCCAGCTCTGGCAGGCGGGGCCTCGGGTGACGACTTCATGAGATTTCACGCGAATCTATTTCCAAATGCTTTTTCTCTTGGAGGTCAAATATGTCATTAGTGGATAACCAAACCTATTTTGGGCCATAAACTTTGAGCCTATGGCTTAACAGCAAAGTTAGAATATATTAGGCTATAGTAATGGTGAGTTCGTCACTTTTGATGAAACTAACCCAATTTTAAACTCAGTCAAAAGAACCAAGGGCTCCCAAGGACCTGTGTAAGCACTTCTTAAGTTCGGCGTGGTGGCGAGAACACTGGAGGGCAGCTGAAACTGGGATGTATCTGTGAAAGCTGTCATAAAAGCGAGACACTATCTTCTTTGAGAAAAAGGGCTGCTTTCAATGCAGTTGAAAGTTTTGCTTTTTGCTACCTCACTTTTTACATTTAGTGACAAGATTTTTTTCTTTCCCCAATGTCACACATTGTAAATCGAAAGAATTTTTAAGGGGTAGAAAAAGCCCATGACGGGATACAGACTTGGTTCCACCCACTCGTGACTACGGCACTAGATAATTATTCATACCTTCCCAATGTTATTTCATGTTGTTTGTGTTATAATTAGGGCTCTCTATTAGAAATAAGGTAGTAAAGTCTCCCTGAAGAATGGCTGAGTTTGTGTGCCAGAATATTGGACTATAAGGGCTACTTTTTGTTGGGTTTTTATTATAACATGTGCTACATTAACTCACTCACCTTTAAAAACTTTTTTCCTCTCTATTTGGAGGTTGCCCAAACATTTTTAAGTTGTTTCCTCATTTTTACGGATTATAGGAAAACCTCAATCATGTCCCCAAACTCACATTTGAATAATAATAATAATAAAAAATCATATTTTACTACAAAAGTGTTGGCAGGAGGTTAAAATATCACTTTTGAAAAGCACTTACTCACTTACTTTTATTTTTCAAGAATTGCAAGGCAGCCTGACTTCACTGAGGCATGTGGTTAGTTTTAACTTCAATTTGTTTTATTTGAAAGAAAAAAAAAAAACCACCTTAATTTGGGTCTTCAAGAATGCAACTTAAGTAAGTCCATAAAAATAAACATGAGGCAAGCTGCAGGAGGATTTTGGGTCTAGGGCAATGTCTTAAAAGGCAAGGCGGGACTTGGAATTTCAAATCCTTATAGGGTACGGGGGCAAGAAACAGAGTTTTCCGTGGTGTGTCCATTCACAGAGCTTTCGTGGACTGACCCTGATAACCAAGGATGCTTGCACACCTCCGTGAGAGCTAGAATCTGCACGTTGTCTATAATGTGCACTCTGAGGACCAGGGCCGTGGGACAGCAGCGGAGCAACGGCTGGATTCTCCCTGACCTGCAGAAGTTCCACAGCCCTGCGTTCTGCTCAGACATGACCATGGAGACGTGTCTTCAATCCCTTGCGTCTGAGAATGCACAGATATATTTGAAGCTCTTTGGAATCCATGACCAGTCCCAGGAACATGGGAGTGACTCGTGTCGGTGTGGTTCCTGTGACTCTCTCCCAGTGGGAAGGTCTGTCCTAGCAGGTCCTTGGGGGGAAGTGTTGACTGCATAGAAGCAAGCAAATTCAGTTCAGCGGGGTTGCTTTCCTCCTTGTTTTAGGATATGGCTCACATTCTAAGCTTTCATCTCTTGTCTTTCTTTTCTACCAGACTTCACCTTGCCCTTGGCCCCAGGCAGACACAACCATCACCCCTGATCACCAGCTCCCAGGCCTTTTGCATCTTTCAATGATAACATTTGTCACAGGGTATTTTTAATATTTAATTACTTGTCTGTCTCTTTGCTGGACCTGAATAAAGTACATGCCTTGCTCAGCAATCTCCTGTTACAGGGTGGGCATTCAACAAAGATTATTGGAGAAAAAAATCAAGAAGAGAGGAAAAGATAAAACAGAGGTGATCCTGCTGGTAAAGTTCATGTATTTTCATGGACAATTTAAGTAAAAAATTAAATAAACACACCCTAGGCTTACATTTTAATACTTGGGTAGGGAATGTTTCCATTTCCTGGTATCATGTTTCCTTCAAAGCTTTTCTTCAAAGCTACCTCTCTGAATATTCCAGAGTCACAAATATTCTCAACTCAAAAGTTATCAACTCCACGGTTGAGAACTCTATGACTGATTTTTCTCATGATAATATCATTGATCCCTCATTACCGAGGGCATGCCGTAATGTGGTGGGTACACGAAATCCTCGTGAGAATAATGTGCTCACTCCTGGAAATGTCAGAGTGTGACACCCATGAGAGAAGGCTCGATCCCACGTTATGCCCTGAGCACTGAGAGTAGACATTAGGACAGTAAATTGCTGAATGGATGCATGGTGATGTGGAACTGAGGACTAAAGAAGGCAGGTCCCCATCTGTCCCCACACGTGGAGGCACCCCCCGACGCTCTGGTCCCATGGCTCTAAGTCCATGGGTAATGACAGGAACTCCTTCAAAACAGCCGTGCACATCAGCCCCTCGGAACCTCCCGTGGTGCCAAGTCCTATGTCTACCTCTAACTCTTGCTTCTTGTAGGTCTCAAGGTTCTTTTCACTCTTGAAAGTGGCTCTCCATGTCACTCAGACTTTACCCTTGAAGCTGCCTTGCTAAAGTGAAACTTTTTAATACCTCTATTAAAGAAATTAGAATGGCTTATTAATACTCATTCCAAACTCTGGTTAAAAAAAAAAAAAACACCCCAAAACTAAAACCCATAGGCTAATCAAGAGCCCTCATTCTCATAAATAAAGGCAATATAACATCCATCTTCATATACTTTTTAAAAAGACTTTATTTATTTAAGAGAGAAAGAGCAAGTGAGAGAGAGAGCGCACGCACCAGTGGGAGCAGAAGCAGAGGGAGGAGGAGCAGGAGCCGCGGACCTCCCTCCGAGTGGGGAGTGCACCTTGGGGCCCCATCTCAAAGTCCTGGGATCATGTTTCCTTCAAAGCTTTCCTGAGCGGACCTGAGCGGAAAACAGGTGCTTACCTGACCGAGCCACCCTGGGATCCCTACCCTTTATTATTCTTTAAGATTCTCTTCTTGGGGCACCTGGGTGGCTCAGTTGTTAAGTGTCTGCCTTCAGCTTAGGTCATCATCCCAGGGTCCCGGGACCGATCCCCACATGGAGCTCCCATGTCTATGAGAAGCCCGTTTCTCCCTCTCCCACTTCCTTTGCTTGTGCTCCCTCTCCGTCTCTCCCTCTGTCAAATAAATAAATAAAATCTTTAAAAAATAAAAATAAAGATAAAATTCTCTTCTTTGGCGATCATGAAGGGAAAAGATCCCAGTCCTTGTAAGAAGGTGTTCTAAATGTATCTACCCGCTGCAGAAGTGTGTGCACAGAAGCAGAGTCCTCTGTACAAACTGTTGCACTTGTATGAACAGTGACTTGAAGGAGAACGTGCATCTCAGCGAGGAGAGACCCATGGCACACTGCTTACTGGATGCATGGTTAATAAACTTCTCAAAAACAATTTTACCGAAGTTCTGCCGCATATTTACATGATGGCCTTACATGTAAGTAGTCCAGGCCATGTGAGTCTCATAACCTGTTTCAGCAAGCAGGAGACAAACATTTTGAACGCACACCTGCAACTCATATGACTGCATGCCTACGAATAAGGGCTCTGGGGTGATGACTTATGTTTGCATTTTATCTTCTCTGAAGTTGACATTCAACTCTCCGTCAATGGTGTCATGTCATCACTGCAGGCCTGCATGGAGATCGGACTCTTCGGAACAGAATTTGCGCTTGCTACTTTTCCTAATCTGGGAGCCCCATCAGCTTTAAACCACTCGGAGATGAATTCTCTTCCTGAGGGTCTTTGGACTTCACTGGCAATGTGGATTCCAACTAAGAGTGCATGTGTATGTCAGCGTGAGGTGCAAATTCTTAGAGAAGATTTTGGAATATTTTTCTGCCATTGGCAGATTTGAGACCTGCAAGTTTCCTCCCCGTCCCTCGCTGGGTTCTGGTTCTGTTTTCATTAATCCTCACGCTGACATCCTGACTGTTTGATCACCCCACTCTAGACAGGTCTCCTGTAAGAGTGTCCATGTTGCTATTTTTTCTTACTAGTACATGAAACCAAGGTACATCTTGCAGAGCAACATGGCTTAGATGTAGTGTAAAGGAATACATGTGCCCCCCTGTTTGCTTTAAATTAGCTCACGAATGGAATGTCATTAAGCACAGATCTGTATCTCAGTAGTTCCCGAAAGTTAAGTGGATCCCACTGCCCGAGAATCTTTGTCGGAAACCCCACTCCCCTTGAATCTCAGTTGTGTATTCTAACTTTTGCTTTGTTTCTCTGTTTTCTATTAAGCCTGGATGGCCTGCGGCGAGTTTATCGGTGATACCTACGGCATTGCAGTCCTGGGTGTAGCAGTCCTGGATGGGGAGTAGAGTCAAGCTGGCTGATTGGTCGGTGAGATGAGCGGGTGACGGGCTGGGTCATGGGACAGTTCCTGGCGGGTGGACGGATGGAATCAACGGAGACAGAACACATCGGGATAAAGGAGTGTTCTCTCTGCAAGAGATGGGAGGCTAATAAACAAGTTAATGTTCTCTGCGTCTTGTCACTCTGCCCCCCAAAGCAGGGAGATTCACTTTGTGCAGCCCAAACACCTTTTGATCACGGAGAGCAGGACAAGTGAGTCATATCCTGCATCAAGAATCAGCCCTTTGCCTGCTGCCATTTGGGCTTTCAAAGAGAAGGAGGGACCGACACGCCGCTGAAACAGCATTCAGCAGAAACTAGGACATTAGTCCTTTACCCTCCCTTCTTCTCCCACTCATGTTCAGAAGGAACCATCTCAAGCCCCGTTCTAAGGTCTCTCCGCATTGCATAGTTCCAACTCAAGAAACTCGTGCGCTAGCTGGGGGCACCTGGCCACAATGTTAGCACAAACAGGCACCATAGGACCAGGGTTCCACCGCCCCACCATCCGCAGAGGCCATAGCTGGGACCCAGAAGTGAGAGATGTTGCCCAGATGTGGAAGGCGGAGAAACGAGAAGGGGACAGAGGACAAAGAGCACTTGAAGACCATGTTGGACCTGAAACGACTTCATGGAATTTAAACATTTAAACTTAAAATAACATTTGAAGGAGGATAGCTAGTCGTTACTATATTCAGACTAAATGTCTGATTTTTAAAAATCATTCTCACATTGGGGCCTACAAAATGGAAATTAAGGTGAGCTGTATAGAGCAGGAGGCGAAGCGGAGAGAGTGCGCCAGCCTATGGAAAGTCCACATAAAACTTAAAATGTTAACATGACTTCTTTCACCTCAGGTGAATTTATAAATGAAACTTTTTTTTTTTTTTTTTTTTTTTTTTAAGGCTACAAATTCATTAGTGTATTCTTGGGAACGACCAATTCAATTCAAAGGATTTTTAATAATTCTGGTAACTCTAATCTGAACCATTATTTCTAATTTCTTAATATGAAACTAGAAATATCGGTGACCTAATAAGTTTTACAGCATTGCACACAACTTTCTTTATGGAGCTTACGCCATTATGTAATATGTTATAAAGCAAGTTGAATGTTGTAAAACTCATTATTTTTTTTTTTTCTCTTAGCTAAAGTGCATGATAGCCAAAAATTTAAGTGGAAAGCTATTAAAGTTCCAGAAATCCCAACCTTACATGTTTGTTTTTTTTTCAAATGTTCTATGTTGCTTTTTTTGGTGCTTTGTGTCCCAGGTACCGACACCGGGTCTACTGACAGGGAGTATCTTTAATGCTACGGAGTAAGGCTCCCATGGAATCTTGGCTCTTCTAAATCTTTTTCTGTGTTATTTTTTCCACTTCTGTTAGGACAATTATAAATTGAATGAAACAATCATAACTGAAAATTATAAAGAATCATTCAAAAGAAAAAGGAACTTGAACAGTAGAAAGAATCATTTCTCGTTGACGAGAGTGTTATGATCACCCTAAGCTTCAAGCCCAAATGAATCTCCTCCTCCTAAAAGACCCCTGTCCGTGGGACGGGAAAGAAAAGACTTGCTTACCTGTTAAGGTTTGCTGTTGCTCTAGCAGGGCCCTTGCTGGCAGAGCTCTGTGAATGCGTCTGGATTAGATTTGGCTCCCTATAGTTGAAGACGTGAATTAAACAATGTTATCTTTGGCCCGATGGACCAGGAGCACGACTGGGTGTCTTCGCCATACTCCTGGGTATGTTTCAAACTGGTAAATGAGAAGTAATGGTGAACACAGAGAGTAAAGGTGAAGGGGAAACGTCTCTCTATAAGCAGGAGCGGTCTTCCTCCCAGTCCCTCCCCAGAGGGTCACTTTAAGCCCATTTCTGCTCCAACAAATGGAGTGGAGGGCTTTTCAAACTTGTTAAAACAAAGGATTTTTATTTTTATTTATTTATTTATTTGTTTGCTTTCTTCTTTTCCTTTCTTATAGTTTTTGCTCAGCTTGGTATTATTACTTACTCGGTTTCCATAAATCGGAAGCATGCTTGCAGACTAATCTTTCTTAGTGCAATTTTTGCAGTGTAGAAAAACTCTCAGAATAGGAAAAATTTCTGTTGACGAAATTCTAAGTAGTGAACTAGGAACAACAGCCGGTACTTACATTGAATTTCTGGAAATGTGACCACATGCGGAAGTCAATTTAGAATCTATAGGGATACAGTCTTCAATTCTTTGACTTTAATGACCACGTTGTATTGCCCAAGGATCACATACCTTGTGGCAGAGACTTTTAGCTTCCAATATCCACTTTCCCCTTTGCCCTTAGTAATTTCACACTCTGATGTTCGCTAGTCTCCTGGCTCCCCATCACAAATACTACATTTCCCAGCACACGGTCACAAATAGATGTGGCCATGTGACTAAATTCTGGCCAATGGACTATTCAGAAGTTATGATGCATCTTCTGTTCGTGTCTTGAAGAAGAGCATGTCCTATTCCCCTCCTTCCCCTACTCTCCGTCCACTCTGCTCTTCCTACTGGATGCAAAGGGGATGTAATGGCTGGAATTCAGCAGCCATCTTGAACCCTGAGACGTGTTCATAATGAAGCCATGGAGGACTCAGCAGCCTTAAACTAATGACCTATAACATTCTCAAATACGAAGGAGAACACCCTACTTTCTTTTAGCTACTTTATGTTTTTTTCTTTTTTTTTTCTATTACTTACACTTAAGCTTATCCTAACATGTACAGTGACCAGAGACTAATAACATCATCACTTACCCATCAATCTATTCAGAAAACTTAATGAGAGAAAAAAAAAATGAAAATCTTTAGCAAAATGCCTGGCACAGACTAGGTTCTCCAGACATAGCAGTGAAATAGTTTATTGAAACTTCCAAAAACATGTTAATTCAGTAAAAACAGAATCAAAATCACTATTTAAATAAAAAGAGAATCAGCCTGAAAGACCTTGTCGGGCACAATCTAAATAAGTACCCATTAGTGTTAGTTTGGAATTCCAAAATATGCTGAGTTCATAGGGGTTAGGGTGATTTAGGAAAAGAGAAAAAAAAGAATCAACTGGTCTGTGTGATAGTCTTCCATAGTCACCTAACAGCTCCATTGGACTTTCTTGTCCCTGGCCAAGTTCATGTCTTCTTGGTGTTGTAGGTGCAGATCTTCCCCCCGGAGTAAGCATGGAAGGTTGCAACACTCTGGGGCCCAAGATTCTCAACAGCTCATCGTTGTTCCAGAGAAGTCCCTAATTCCAGGTGAGTCAAGGGGGGAAACAAACAAACAAACAAACAAACTTCTGGAAGCAGTCCAGGTATACTAAAAATATTTTAGGCCAAAGGAATATATCTGTAAGTGGAAGCAAACAAGCTCTGTCTTAATCACGGTTGTGACATAGGCATCTTTCGCTGATGACATAACAATTGGGGATATTCCGCTCAGCAAGGAAAAGCAGCCTGCCATGGGGGTTCATCATTCCTTTCACTCGGGAGGCATCAGTTGAGTAGGTACTGTGTGTCTGGACTGTGAGGTGGACTGACGTAGTCAGAAGGAAGCGAGACAGAGAATGCCGTTCCCCCTACGGAGTAAACATTCTATGGGGAGAAAGACAGTAAGAGCAAAACAAAACAAGAAAATACGCCCCAAACACCAATACCATTGTTGGGAAGGAATAGAGATATGTTTTGTGTATTGGCTATCGATAGTTCTAGTTGTCATTACTTTTTATGTATCTGGGAATTCGTTACCAGAAGTGGTGGAAGCCTGGCTGTGCTTCCTTTGTGGTCAGTATCTTGAATCCACGAAATTCAAAGCTCAGCTGTGGACCTATGTGTCCACGTCCCTGAATTCCGATGCACGAAGAGGCAGATGGCTTGTTGAAGTTACGGAAACAGGAAGGCATGGGTGCTCCTACCATATCATCCTCGATGCTTCCACACCATTCTCTTCTCTCCAGACACAACAAGCATGAAATGCTTTTGTTTTCCGAGAATTTGGTTTTCATAATGCTTGTGAGTTCTGGAGTCTGCTTCCCGCCATGCTGTTCTCATCACTGGGGAAGGAGCATTTTTACAACTTGGTCCCTGCTTGCGCCCAGTTAGGGCTTCCTAAGAACAATCATATTCTCAAATCTTAAGATTGCTGAAGGTTCTCCCAGGGCTACCCAAATGAAGAGTTTCCAGAGGTCTTTGTCTCTCCTATAGCAAGAGGACTAGAGCTGAGCAGAACACCAGTGAATTACCTAGAAACTGAGCTGCCATGGCTAGTGGGGTCCTGGTCTGTGGGGTAGATGGAATCACTTCAGGATCCCCAGTGTGTTCTGTGCCAGTTAGGTGTGTTTTTACCAAGGTCACACCTTCATGTGACTGGCGTGCAGCTGAAGATTCAGAAAGCCAAGTCTTCATCCCTACTCCCCCCGGCCCCGGTTCCATAGCACAGCCCCACCCTCGGCCGTGCTTCTGACTTCTGATCCCATGGATTAGTTGTCTGAGTCGGAATGAGTAGACGCCGTCCGTTTCCAAATGGCCGCCAATCACACCTCTGAAGGCAGTGTCTGAGGTTCCGGACACTCCCCGTGCTCACAGACCCGTGTGGATTTGTAGTCTGTGATAAACATGGTGCTGCTTAGGTAGTGCTATGTCCTTATAATTCTGATCTGTCCTTCCTCTATGACTAACCAGATTGGACCTTTTCCTATATTTCAGAGCCCTTCCATGATTATTTAAGCTCCTTATCCTTCTGGAGTGAGGGTCTCTGTCTTGGTCCTAGTGAAGTGAAGACGTTGTATGTGAGACCTCAACAAATATGTGTATCTCAGATGTGTTCTCCCGCTCGGTGGCTGCCTTCCCCTCCTCTTCACAACATCCTTTGAGGAACAGAAGTGTGTTTCATTTGCATCAGGGTTCCCAGCTGCAAAATGAAGAGATCAATATGTTCTTGTTTCGAATGCTCTAAATATGACAGCAGTTTATCTTAGAATCCTTATAACATACTTTGGGATATTTTTTAAGAAAAATCCACAAAATAAATGAAGATTTTTCTTAACCAGAATCACACATTTTTTAACTGGGTCCTGCTTTTTTGTTTGTTTGTTTGTTTTTTCTTTTTTTGCCATTGGGTCTCCAAGATCTCTCTCGTCATACCTCTCCTGACGCCTTACTCAGATGCCCTCTTTCTGTTGTTGGTGCTGAAGTAAGGAGGGTCATGTGGGCTGTTTTCTATCCTAAAATAATGCAGAACATGTCTAATGTGTGAAGTACAGCAAGGCTATTTTATGCGGTAAGTACAGGACTCAGAACTACCCCAGTCCTCCGTACGATACATCTCATTGTTGTTGTTTAAGTTATTTAGTTACCTACATAAATCATAGCATAGACATTATTTGTCTCGAGTAAGTTTTATCATAAACTCTTAAGAGCAGATGCATGGCAAAGGGCGATTTAACATTTGTTTTGACTCTTGCAGACTCTCAGCAGGTTCAAGAATCTGAAAATATTTTTTAGAACTTTTCTGAAGGTAAAAAAAGAAAGCAACTTTTATAGCTCTGCAAAACAGGATTCCTTGCCTACTAGGAAACCTTCTTAAAACCCTCCCGCAGTTTCCATAAAACACTTTATTTAGCTGCTCTTTGCATTTTCAATACAGTTGATCTTCAGGGACATAATTTATTTGCATAAAATACATTTTTCTCTTAAATTGTGTTTTATATATTGTGTTTTATACAATTTTACAAGATGTTCTTGTGTAGATCTTTAACTTCATATATTCTTGTACAAATTTATCATCGCTTTGAGTGTGAATAATTTCTAGTTTTTCCATGTCGAGAAAAATCTGGGGGGGGCGAACCAGGCACGGACGAACCATGTAAGAGATTTGTGTGTGATCCAGTGGGATATGGGCAACATACTTCTATTTCTTCCTAATCGCGGGTCTGAAAGATAGGTGCCTTGTGGTGGCGTTGTGTCCGGCGCTAGAGGAACACCATGCAAGGAAAGTGTCCTTCTGTTTTCCTTGAGGCTTTTTGCAGCTCAGAGAGAGAACCTTCCTCTGAGTGCCTGCATTGTTCCAAGCGGAGCTTCAGTGGGGCTTCGGGAATCTCTGCCAGCAGTTCCGACTCGGATCATAGAAACAAGACATTATTGTCGGTGTTCTCTGAGCAACACGATGGGAAGGTTCAAAGGACAAGGCTGATCTTTTGCTTCATAGACTTCTCTAGGTGTGCTTTCTCTGACAAGGCTGCACTATTTCCATTATTTTAAATGCTTTATTAAAGATCAGAGTAACTCCTTATAGTCATTATATAAGAACATTTGTTGCTCAGGGCCCTTAGAAGAACTGCAAGTATGTAACATTCCAGAGATGCAAGAGTTATGCTGGGGAGCTCTTTATTCGAATTGCATGCTTGAGATGCAGGCAGACGCAGCCATGATTGAAGCCACTCAGTGAAACTCCAGTAAATACTTCTTTCAACAGGTTGAAAGTTGCTAGAAGGAGACCTAAGGGTGTATTAGGGAGTTAGGGGGCTGTCCTCCAGCAGAGCGAGGTGACCGTGGGGCTCCAGGCCCATCCGGGTCCCTCCAGCTGGAATCCGAAGTCACGCTCTCCTTCTATATTTCCGCCATCCCTGGAAGGGGAGCCCCTAGCTATACACACACAAGCGTAAATACTATCCAAAGTGCAGGGGAGCCTGGCTGAGGGCCATGACCCTCTTGGAAAAGCATCTGGTAGGAAGACACAACGCCCCCTCCGTGGTCAAGGAAGACCCGCCCGGCAGTGTCGGGGTAACAGGCAGCAAATGTCCTGCCCGTGTGCTGTGATGGGAGCCTGTGCCTTCCCCGCGCCTGGCAGCCGGTCCCGGAGTAAGGACGGCCCCCCAGGCTAGTCCATTCTGAAGGGTCAGGGTGGAGAGGAGGTCAATGCATGTGGCAACTTTTTCCGTCGGAAGGAGACAGAACAAAAGTGTCTGCGACAAGTCAGAATTTTTTTCACATTTCCACAGGACATGCCTGTGTATCCCTGCGTTGTGCCTTGACTTGAAAAAGCTCTTCTCTGAAGGGAAGCCCACGAACACAAAAGGAGCCTCCTCGTGTTCCTGCACAGCCACCTACACTGCTCCGTACTGACACTTGGGCTCCTAGACACCAGCTTTGGACTGGGGCTCAGGGGCTGGGATGGAGAGAATGGACAGAGAGGCCGTTTTATTTATACATTTCATGTGACATATAAATATAAAATATCATGGAGATATATATATATATATATATATATATATATATTTATAACGTTGAGTGCAATAAGTCCATCAGAGAAAGAAAAATACTGTAGGATTTCACTCTTATGTGGAATTAAAAAAAAAATGAACAAAATAAAAAAGAGACAAACACAAACAAAACCAGACTCTTAAATACAGAGAAAAAACTGGTAGTTGCCAGGTTGGGGGCGGGGGGGACAGGGAAGGAGCGCACTTACCCTGATGCGCGCAGAGAAGCATGGAGGGGTCCAACCACCGCATTGTCCACCCGCAGCTAAGATCGTGCTCTATGTTAGTCACACCGGAATAAGCGCAGGTAGGCCTCAACTGCAGGCGGATTGATACGGAATACAGATCATGTTTCAGCATCCTTCCCCGGGCTGCCTCCCCTCCTCGTCCGCACCCGCAGGTTCTGAGCCGGCCAGCCACTCGGCAAAGGTCAGCTCTCGGCCGCAGCAGCGGGAAGCCCGGCTCTCCCGCCGAGGCCTCCTCCACTCGTGCCTCCCCTCTGCTGAGGGACCACCGCAGCCAGCGCCCACAGCAGGCCCTGTCCTGCAGGGTCACTGGGAGCTGGCGCCTCCTTGGTCCGCTCGGCTCACAGCCCCCCGCCAGCCCCCGGCGGGCCGGGTTCACCGCGCACAAGCACGGAGACCCAGCAGCGCTTCTGTGGGTATCCCCGGAGGAAGGCTCTGGAGAGCTGCGTCCTGGCTGGGGAGCGGCCGTGCCGCGGAGGCTGCGAGCCGGGAATGCGGGCGCCGGCCTGGAGGGGGCGCGCGCGCTCCACGGCCCCCGGCCCCGCTCCGGTCCCCGCTCCGGTCCCCGCTCCGGCCCCCCGCTCCGGTCCCGCTCCCGCCCCGCGCAGGGCTCCCGCTGCCAGGTGTCTGCAGCCCTGGAGAAGGAGCATCTCCGCGGTGCGCGCTGTGGCAGCGCGAGCCTAGGCCTTCGCGGGGAGAGAGCGCGTCCGGGAGGAGGGGGCGCGCCTCGGGCCGCGTCGGAGCATCCCCGCGGGGCAGAGGGTGAGGGGGTGTCCTCCCCCGGGACCCCCGTGCTGGCAGCAGATGCAGCCCGGACTCACCGCCTGGCCTCTTGCGCCACGGAGGAGGAGGGTGCCCGGTTCCTGGAATGCACTAGTGGTTGAACGGACAGACGGACAAGGGCCCGGCCTCCATGACGTCTGACGGCCAAGAGGGGGTTTGCTGGGCCCCCGTGCAAAACGGCGAAGCCGGGTTCCGGGGCAGGCGGCGGGTGCCACGGGACAGAGAGCACCGTGTGCCCAGGATGGGAGGTGGATGTAAGCGCTCACTAGGAGGCTGGAAGTCTACAGGCCCATAAATAATTCACCGTTGGAACCTGCATTCCGCACAGAGCCGCATGTGGTTCCAGGATCTGCCTCGCATCAGGCCCTGATGGCCCAGAGGGGTGCCGGGCTGACACGCAGGGCACTCCTTCCTTCTGGTGCTTCCAGACCAGCAGGGCATGTTTGCAAAGTCTTTGTTTAAGGGAACTATGGAAATGCACAATTGAATGTTTTGTCATGGGCGTGTAGAATTGAAACCTATTCGAAGACATGATTGAAATACAGGGCCCGGTCCCTTCCCCATGATGATTATAGGAAATATTTGTGACTGGGTCTGCGCCATCTCTTTGGTGAGCCTCACACACAGAAGCAAGTTTACCCATCCCTCAATGGGGCGGAAGACCCTTTTGGAATGATTTCTGAAGGTGGTTGTCAAAACATGTCTCCTTTTTCAGTTTTTAAACAAAGATGATCCTGGAGGCTGGGAGCAGGAGCAGGGAGTGTAGGGCAGGATGGAGACGTCAGGGACCTACGTTAAGTCCCTCAGAACCCAGGTGAGAAACCCAAACACTTCATGCCAGACTGCCACTCCGGAAGAGAGGATATCTGGCCAACTACTGATGGGAATAAAGCTATTGAACAAGTCCCCAAATCCTTTGCTGTGCCTACATGTGGGACCCGATGTCCCTGAGTTCTGTCTCAGCCTGGCTAATGCCATAACCCCCCTCTGCTCCGTGGAGACCTCAGGCTGTCTACAGTGAGACTCTTCCTGAAGGTCCGCACTCAGCCTTGATCCGTGCAGGCCAGCTGGGGGTCTGCAGCCATAAGGCCCGTTTCATTACGATTCTCGAACGGACTGTCCTGTTGAGAAAAAGAATGTTCACAAAGTGTCTCCCTATAGGGCGGGGATGAGAGGCTGCGCCCAAGGAAATGGGTGTGAATCGCTGTGGGCCGCATCCTGCGACGAGGGACGCGAGGCGAAGAACCGGGAACAGTTATTCTCACAGACTGTTTCCAGGTACTACTGATGACATTGATCCAGGATGAACCTTGAAACTCGGCTTATGAGGAAAGCAAACAGTAAGAACAGCTTTACCTGCTTCTTCCCATGAGCTCTCCGGGACGCCTCTGAGTGTGTGCGGAAAAGGAATGAAGGTGGAAACTATTGGGGAATCGCCTGTGTAGGTCACCGGGTTACACCCCGACTCTGCTTTACTACGGCAGGGTCAGAAACCCCTCAGGTGGACGACCCTGCCCAGTTGAGGGAGGCGTGACCACGGCCGAGCCCTGCGTGTATAAGGCTTCGTGACTGGATTCTGATGTCGCGGAGTTCGCAGCTGCAGGTTTCATTGGCCCTAATCAGCAGAAATAGGATTCTCTGCCCAGTGGCCGAGCTCCGTCAAAGAAAGTGACCCCTTTACTGTGTCTAATCGACAAATTGACACTTGAACGAAATGCCCGCGCCTGGAAAAGTTTCTTTATACTTTCCATAATCTACAGAATCATCGATTCTGAGGAGACTCTCTACATCATACTGACATTCTTTCCTCAACCTAATGGCTTGTTTGATTATCTTGGAGGTGTCTCGGTGGGACGCTGTGATGTTAACCCTCTGTGGTCACGGAGCCCATCGCTGAGTCAGGTGCCGGTCTATAAGGAGAACACTACTTACGTCAACGGAAAGTGGTTTTGGTAAAGTGTTACTAGAAATGTAATCTGATTTTTGATGGGAATTCACATAGTGCCAGATGCCAACCGTGACATGAGCAGTAAGATACAATCCGTTTGAGATATATCCCATCATTACATAATCCACGAAATTGTTTGTAAACTTTAGATTTCATGCAGAATCTTCAAATGCACATGTCCCTATGCTCCTTAAAAACTAGTTAGTACAAGTTAGCAAATATTTGCCACAACATGGCGAATACTTCACAATTTGCAAAAACAATTTGCAAGCAGTTCGAAATACAAAAGCCATGAAGGAAAGCCAGGGCTGAAGCAGAGGACAAAGGGGACCGCCACAGTCGACAGGGCTCAGCTTCAGGAACCGGTGGAGGCGAGGAAGCAGACACGCTCACGTGGTGAACGGTCTCCTTCGCACGGTTGTTAGCTGGCTGTGAACTCAAACATCGTAGGATAGCGACGAGGTTGTTATTGTATTTTTAATGAAGAAAGAGGTAGGCATTTCACCATTCGGAATGGAAACAAGCAAGCAGCAAAATCCAGAAGCTGTGGTGGGGGTATGTGCTTGATGGAAATGAACAGGAATGAGTCCACATGTCTCCGGGGACTGGTCCGGCTGCACAGTTGCCGTGGGCAATGCTTCGGCTTGTGCACGCATCTCAGCCTCTCCGGCCAAGGCTTGAAGGGAGGCCCCGCTCGAAGGCTGCCATGGCTGGGCAGAGGCAGGGTGGACCCACGCCGGCGTGCAGCAGCCACGTCAGGAACACTGAGCTGGGAGAACCCAGGTCTCAATCTAGGCAGTTTCAGGCTTCCTTTCTTTCGGGGTGGCTGGACCATTACTCTGTCCTCACTGAACAGTTGGCCTGGGCCCTGCATTAGCTTGAGGGCCGCCATATAAAGCACCCCAAAGGGGGTGACGTTAAACAGCGAGAACTTAATGTCTGACCATTTGGACTCCAGA
This sequence comes from Mustela lutreola, assembly GCF_030435805.1. NCBI lineage: Eukaryota > Metazoa > Chordata > Mammalia > Carnivora > Mustelidae > Mustela > Mustela lutreola. The sequence goes on along the minus strand of NC_081294.1, from coordinate 3,010,400 downwards.
AGTCCAACATCAAAGTGTTAGTAGAGCCATGCAACCTCTGAAGGTTCTGGGGAGAATCTGCACCATGCCCACCTTTCAGCTTCTCAGACCCACCGTCAATCCTTGGCATTCTTTGCTTCTGGATACATCACCCCATTCTCTGCTTCAGCTTCCGGTGGTTCGGTTCCCTCTGTCTGTGCCTCTCTTCTTACAAGGGCACTAGTCACAGGGGATTTGAGCCCATATGAATGTCTCCATCTTGATTACACTGAAAAGATCCCATTTCCAAAGAAAGGCACATTTCCAAGTACCAGTGGTTAGGAAAACAGCATATCTTTTAGGGGCACATGGATTCAACCCCACAAACACTTAGGAATTTGGAAATATCCAGCTGCTACATCAGGGTCCCATTGATCCTCTGCTTCAGGTACTGACCCCACAGCTAGGAGTGGTATGCAGAGAAGAAGGAAGAGCTGCATTTCTGAGAATATAGACTCGCATTGCAGGCTGGTCATGGAGGCAGGGGAGACCGTGTCGCCGTGCCACATCTGGACCCGAGGAACCCCATGTGAGATTTGCAGGCTTGGACTTGCTGTAAGTCTTCAAGGAGAAGTGTAGGTGATGTTCCTGCTGGAGACCTGAAAGGAAAACTTGGGCAGAAATAAATGTTCGAACCATAATATTGAATTACAGAGATGGCTAAAGCACAGAGAAAATCTTCAGTGCCATGACTATAATAAAAAAGAATAATTGACAATCAGAGAGGAAGTTTCTATCTTAGTCTCTGATGATGCAAAGAAGAAGTGAAAGTATTGCTTAACCAACTGTTAAATCAACCCAAATTGTTTTTAATTATGGACCTCATCTCACGGCAACTCCAACTTTTTATTTCCAGTGTACCATACGGAGGAGATGAAGATGCTTTCTTCCCATATGTTTTCATGCTATCAAACAACACACTTCTTGGAAATTACCTTAAAGACTCCAATTGAATATTCTTCTTTTTGAGTTGAGCTCTGAAACCATCCGTGAATTTCCAAGAGACTCTGAGTTACATTTGAATAGAAATAGAGCAGCCTTATGCTGGCAGTGGGGGAGGAAAGTGATATACAACATAGATGCGACAATAATCCTATTCGCGAGGCACTTTGGAATCTGCATCCTCAGACCGACAAACACATGCCACATTAACTTTTCAATGATGAGATAGTGCAGGAGCCTTAGGATTTCACGCAGTCATCGAGGACAGCTGCACTGAGTCTTGGCTTTGTGCCAGGCACTGCTCTGTCTGCTGGAGATCCATCGTGAACCAACAAAGATCGCTGTCCTAGGAAGAGAAAGCTCTGGTCTAGCCAAAGGAAATGATGTTAATATATTAATTCAACATTTTTGTTGTTGTTGTTGTTGTTGTTTTAAGATTATTTATTTATTTATTTGACACAGAGAGAGAGAGAGAGAGGGAACATAAGCAGGGGGAGTGGGAGAAGGAGATGCAGGCTTCCCACCGAGCAGGGAGCCCAATGTGGGGCCCAATCCCAGGACCCTGAGATCATGACCTGAGCTGAAGGCAGACGCTTAACGATGGAGCCACCCAGGCGTCCCAACGGGATATTTTCTGACTTGTCCTTGTCACATGTTCAAATACGCCCAGTCCATACTGAGCGCAGCCCCATGCGATGGAAACAGAAAGCAATGAGGAGCCCCGGGCGAAGGCATGCACTAAAACCGATCGGCTAAAAGAGGGATCTCGCCAGGGAGACTGGAATAATCCGACATGATGGACGAAGCAAAGTGCCAAAGCCACCAACACTGATGCTGGCTCCCAGGGACCCATGATCATGGAAGACAGTGGAAAGCAACAGGAAATAACATTCAAATACTTGTCAGATTTGCCTAGGGAAAGGAGATAGCTTGAGAGCGTACTAACTTATGTCTGTATATTTGCAAGACTCGGACTAGAGAGTACATGCTTCCTCACTATAAGTAGATTGCTCTGACAATATTTTTAACAATGTTTTTAATTAAAAGGCACTTGGAAAAGAAGGGAGGGAGGGAAAGAGAAAAAAATGGTGAGAGAGAAAAGGAGAAAGAGGAGAAGCCGGAGGGAGAGGAGGAGGAGGGAGGAAGAAGAAGAAGAAAGGGGAGGGGGAGGGAGGGGGAGGGGGAGGAGAGGGAAAAGAACAAAGGGAGGAGGAGAAGGAAGAAGAGGAAGAGGAAGGAAGAAAAGAAATTTAAGTTGAGATTTAGCAAAAGTGAGAAATAGTCCTAATCGTCCCTAAAAGCAGGTATAGGAAAGGTGAGAAATGGTTTAATTATGCAGAGAGACTCCCCATAAAGAGGGACCTAAAAGTTTGGAAATGTCCAGGACCATGGCTGAGAATGGACGATGCATCAACTGTGGCAAGAAAACCAAAAGCACCACAACCAGGAACCAGTTCATGCCAAGAGCTGGCTCCAGCGTGAACCTTTGGGATCTTGGAGGAGCATCATCCAAAGTTACCAACTCAAGAGCTGGTTCTGAATAAGGACAAAAGTAGCCCTTGCTCTTCCTGAATGGTCACAGCACATCTTGATGCACATGAGGAACATTAAAATATATGAAGATACAGAGAAAAAAAATCTTGCCAAAGGAGAGAATACCTCATGAGAAAGTAGAATAGACAAAATGGTCTGGAAGTAATGTCAACAAAATATGCTTGAATTATTCAGTAAATGAATAAATGAAAGGATATCTAACATCTATAAAAATAAATAGACAGATTAAAATGCACTTTTTAAAGATTTTATTTATTTATTTTAGAGAGAGGGAGCAGGGCAGAGCAGAGGGAGAGAGAGAGAGAGAGTGAGAATCTCAAGGAAACTCCCCACTGAGCATGGAGTCCGTCACCGGCCTCCATCTCGTGACCCTGAGATCATGACCTGAGCTGAAGTCAAGAGTCAGATGCCCTACTTACTGAGCCACCCAGGGGCCCCCTAAAGTATACTGATATGAGAGGGAACCAATAGCAAATCCTGGAAATAAAATATAAACCATTTATTTTAAAAAGACCCAATAGGGAAGATAAAATCTGGGCAACCTGCAGAGAAAATGATCACATGTGAAGACAGGGATGAAAACATCATACAGGCTAAAAAAGAGGGTCAGGGATTTTTACTAAAAGAAGAGATGATGGCATGACAAAGCGTAGCAGTCACACATTTTCCTGGGCTCTCAGAGAGTCAGCACACATTCCAGGCTGAGAAGAATAAACAGACTTAGTCTACAAGAGATCTATTTGAATTAAAATCACATAGGATAAAATAATAATAGAAAATGTACCAGGGACTTTATTAAAACCTCAAACTTACCAGTGTGATTATCCGTGCTGACATGAGGCATCTCCTATGCGACAACAAACTAGGAAATCATAAAATGATGCACCTGCAGAGAGCGGAGAGCAAGGAACGGCAGGCCTGGCCCTTCAGACCCAGTGAGTCCACTTCCAAGCGAGGAAGAAGAAGCTCCATTCACGCGGCCCCGCTGAGGAGCTGATGGAGTCACGCAACAACGCTGTTCCTGTCATTTGTGTCATTCATGAAGGGAAGCTCCGAAAGAACAAAGTGGGAAAAGCAGGACGAGATAAGCTGATCAATCGTATGAAGGATGCAATTAGCTATTGATTATATCATATTGTTTCCATCTCCTTAAAATGGAAGTGGAAGGCATGCCGTGGCAGCCTGCAGGACAGGACAGGACAGGGCTGTGGCGGGAGGCACTCCCACTGCACATTCTTGTTTCATTCTGGAGGAGGGCGGCACAATGAGTATTTTTAGATAAGTGACATAACACTATTTTGGTATTTAAAAAGATAAAATACATGGGTTATGAAAAGACAGATAGATCCATATGTGTGTTTGTTTGTGGAAAGGCTGACATTATGGATCTCAGAGAACACCCACGGCACTCCTGATTGAAAAGCAGGGAGATAACTGGGCTGCAAAGAGAGGCCAACAGTCAGATTGATGGCATCGTACCTAAGTTCAGCACTACCTTAAGCTTGAAGAAGAATCTGCAGAAAACAAGGTGAAATGCCATCTCTCAGTTATTCTGAGCATTTACCTGATGTAGACGTGCCGTGACTGTCCTCTGAGCTGTCACATCACAGGGGGACTTGCCCACACTTGTCCTTGTCCAGCCCTGTGCCGAGTAACTTGACATTCACTGATCCATTCTGCCTCACAGCTTTCCTCTGAGATATGTGGTAATGGTCCCATTCTCCAGATGTGGAAACTGAGTCAAAAAGAGGCCAAGTGATTCACCTGGGCCTACACAGTTATTAAGCAAAAGGGTCAGGATCTGACATCAGACTTCTGAGTACTTTTTCCCATTTCAAGGTTTCTAAACTCACCACTGAGGTTACCTTTGGTCAGATAATTCTGACCAAAATTATTGTATTGGGGCAGTTCTGTGCCTTAGAGAGCATTTAGCAGGACCCTGGACCCTACTCACCAGGTGCCGAGAAACACCCACTCCCTAGTCTTGATTGTCAACAATGTCCCCAGATGCTGGGTATATCCTCTGGGGGCAACATAAAAGTCACTCCTGGCTGGGGGGGACCTCTGCATTACACAACCATGCCCGGCACTTTCGAGGTTAAAGAATCTACAAGCATCGTAAGGAAAGTTGTACAATACAGAAGAAGAATGTGACATACTATCCTGACCCACACATAAGTGTTTTTTTTATAATTCGGCCGACGTTCTTCCCATCATTATTCTGTGCCTTCGCTGATATGCCGTGAAGACTTATTTTTCACTCTGTGTTACAAGACGGATAATTTCCAAAACAAAACATATTTTGCTAATATAATGTTTTTATGATGCCTTAACATTCCATTTTATGACTATTAATTTAATTAGAAATTCCATCATCTTTGAATTTACATTGTTTCTTAAGTTCATTACTCTACTATTATTGTCTTAACCCTATATTTGTTCATTTATACTTTGCATGCCTTTATTTCCTTAAGAAGAAAATCTTAGAAAAAATGATTCTGGGCTGAAAGGTATTCCCATTTTTAATTTCAATATACATTTGACAAATCACATTCCTGAAATTTTGTGCCTGATTAAAATCCGACCAGAAAGCATGACCAGGTGGATTAATTTTTGACCTGTATTTAAATTATCCAAAGTAGTAGATAGAAGGAAGCTTCTTTTAGGGCTGAGAAGTACATGTCTGTGATCATTTCTGACACCTCGGCCATTTACATGCCCCTGATCGGGAAGCTTGATGGGGCCATTTTCACCCACAGCCCTTCTTCCAGGAAGTGCTCATGAAGAGGACTAGGTCAGTGTTCAATAGAAAGGAGGACATAAATTTTCCAATGAGGAGAAGAAACTAGACACGGAGAAGCCACAGGGAAGTTAAACGGTGTTTATGAAATGTGGAGAATTAGAACAGGGGCCGTGGAGAACACCAGCACCATGGGCACAGTGAAGACCCATCCTACAGATGTGAGCATGTTGAGGGATATTCTCCTTATATTTGCATGATTTATTGAGTTGCTTAATTAAAGTATAGTATATGTGTGTACCCACGTGTGTGGGAGTGTGCAGATAAGTGTAGAAGTTTTGTACGGCTTGTTGAGTTGGGTTTTAATTAAAAGAAAAAAGGACCCACACAAAGTCACCTTAGAGGAGAGCAACCTCACCTCTGCCCGACATGTTTATGAAAATGCATTAGATGTAGCCACTCTCTGCCCTGGGTACCCACGTTCGCCTCTTCCTTGGGCCCTGGCATATGCGGTTGCCATGGGGTAGGCAGGTTGATAGTATATGATGATCCCAGTCTCATTAGGGAGGAGGGATGAAGATGTCCCTCAGTCTGCCCCAGGTGAGAATCTCGTGCGTGGGGTGCTCTGTGTGGATCAGGTTGATTCAGTCTCTTGCAGGGTGGAGCAGGGCTGGGCATGCGAGGTGAGCATCACAGGACGAGTGCACAGTGCCTTCATGAGAGGACCGTGTGCCTACAGGGCACATCTGGGTCCCGCACAGTATGTGATGAAGGCTGGAATATACCCCAACAGCACCTCCTTGACTTGGGAGTCATGTCTTGGGAAGCCTGGAGTACAGAGGTCTTCAGGGGTCAGTGTCAGTGACAGAGCATCGAATAAGTAAATGAGCCCCATGACGGACAAAGATCTGTCAGTGTCCCAGATGCAGAAACGGGTCCAAGCACAAGCCCTCTGCCTCCTTTCTCTGACTAGTCTTTGAAATCAGAGAAGTTCACTCTAACTCCAAGGTTCTGGGGAGAGCCGGGAGTGGGCAGGAGTCTCCAGAGGAGGTTCTGATTTCTTGATAATTTGCAGGAGGAATCTTAAATGTGATGGAAGAACCTACACCTATTATGAAGGTGCATGTTTTCATCATGGTGTGTGTGAACATGTGTGGGAGTGTGTGTCCCTGTGTGTATGCAGTTGATCAGATGGATAAACTATCGCCACATGGTTATGAAGCGTGGAGAGAAGAATGGGGTGATCCACTCAGGTCAATCCTGGCATGGTTTCATCGTGAGATGTGGACAGGGAGATCTGTGAGATGACTTATCAACCTGAGGCTGAGACAATATTGCAGCCCGTCTCTCCTGGTGCAGAAGGGAGAAAGTTATGGACCCATTAAACTGGTGAGCCTTTGCTTGATGAAGAGCCTGGCGCGGAGCTTATTTTCTGCTTCTCTGCATTCATAGTTCATCAACTGCAGTAGCCAAGCACTGGAACAGATTTTGTGGTTGGTTGGGCCATGGTGATCTATGGTGCTTGCGGCAGGGAGTCATTTCTGAGCTCACAGAAATACTGAGGTGGAGAAGGAAGCCCCTGGGACTGGACTGGACCCACGTGCACACCTTTACGATGCAGCGTGCAGAGTCCATCCATCAGTCTGGTTTTGCTCATCTGGAGAGCACAAGCAATCCCTCTCGGAGAGGCAACCCTTGAAACAGTAAAAGCAATGGCTGTGTTCCCCAAAGAAGAGATCCCCCTTACTGTGTCAAATAGACCCAGCTTTCTGCCGTATGTGTAAAATGCGTATAGATACATTTACGTGGGTACCGAGACTCCGCTCAGATGGATTTTAGGGCAGTGGGCATGGGAATTTACTGTGGGTTTGTGTTCTTCCTTGTCCCCTCTCCCAGAACTGCTTGGCAGGTGTTATTGTCCTACTGGACAAGTCCAAGCTCAGTAAGGTGGACTCCGCTCCTCGGGATGATCTGAGTGAGGTTCAGAAAGGCTGTCCGCCCAGGCGCTTGGACACAGCGGTCCAGGTTGTAATGTGCGTGTCTTCCTCTCACACATTCCAGAGACCTGCACCTTCCTTTCCGGGTCACGTTTTCCTTAAGGTTTTTCCTTTTTTTTTTTTGGATTCCCAAATGTCTTTCAATTTGACATTTCAAATCTACTTCGAATAAGTGTGAGAGGGTGTGTGAAAGAAAAGGGAGCCCTCATGAGACGTTTTCGCTGTAGCTTAAAGCCCCTGGCTGGCCCGCGGTGGCGTGGACCCTTCTCTGCGGATGCATTCCCCTGTGCCTATAGTGTGGCCTCGTGTTGTGCTGACCTCGTGGTGGTCCCTTGCACTGTCACCCTCGCTGCTCAGCTCTCCCTGCCTTTCTGACCTTGAATGCTGAAGGAGTGGTGTCTGTCTGCCCGGGCTGTAATGTTCAAGGGTGCTGTGGAGATCGTCATCTGCTCAGCTCCACTAGCATTGTGAGAGAACGCGCTGGGAGACATCGATGGACACGTCACGATGAACCGCTCGTGTGCCTGCTCTCCATTGAAAGGGGGAAAAGATCAATGACATGATTTTCTGTTGTTCATTTAAGCCCAGACAAAACGTTGTAGCCATACACCTCTGAAATTGGTACTGGAATTCTGTGTATATTTGAGGTGATTGGTTCTGTTATACAAGTCAGCAGTTCTCAGTTCAGGGGGCTTTACCTCCCTGGGGAACAGCCAGCAATGACTGGTGAGGGGATCTACCAGCACGAGACCAGAGACACTGCTAAAGTCCCTACCATACACAGGATAGAACTGGCCAAATAATTACCCAGCCCCAAATGCCAATAGTCCCAAGATTGAGATACCTGGGTATAGATAGAAAATTAAAAAGTCTATTTATATACTGATACATGCAGCCAGTTTGGTAGTTTTGGCAACCTCAGAAAAATATTAGATTAGATTTCATCTCACATATGACAAAACACTCAGACTGGCATAATTGGGAAGAACTGTTAACATCTGTGATGCATTAATTTCACATTTCTGTGAAGATTGCTTCACGTCCCTTAATAAACTTTCAAAACAACAACTTTACTTGCTTTCCACTATGGATGTGCAAATAGAATGCTCTGTGTCGTATATAAAATACTTGATATTTTGCTTTCCTGTTGATTTGATCTGGAGTGTTGGAGTCACAACGTGAAGGTCTGTGAGTCAGAAAGCAGCTGCACTGGAGCCACCAGCTGGGTGGACAGAAAGGATGCTCCCCTATGAAGAGCATGGCACAGAAGGCAGCAGCTTCCAGCTTCTCTTAGCAAGGTCTTCGCTGACCGTGATGGTGACATTATACATTATTGAACACCAGGCGGGACTTATTTCAGTCTTAGAGCACATACCCGAGTGATAGATGAAAAGCATTTAAGAATATTGAGTGATCGACTTAATGACTGACTCATCTGCCCTTCCTTCCTCCCATGATGCCTACTATGAAGTGTTTGTGCATGAGGATTTTTGCCCAAGAGTATTCCAATTCTCTGAATAAGAACAAACTGACCCAATGACACAATGAAAGAGTAACTTTCCTGACTGAAATCCAGACTATTTTTTTTTCTCTATTAAGTAACCAACAAACTCCAAAAGCAATTATGGAACGAGTAAACTTCAGAGAAATGCACATGTCCCAAAAAGCTTGAAAAATTATAAAATCAGCTGAGTTGTTTATGAACATCATGACCCAGAGTACAGAACATTCATTTTTGCAACCAAGAGAACACACGTGACAGAGGAGAGTCAAATGAGAAGTATTTAGGAAAATTGGTTTTCATGGCCAAAGTGAAATATTTGGGAAACCCAAAGCATTCTTCAGCCCGTCCAAGAAGACTCAACAAATTGATGTGACCAGATGAATCTGTTGGCTTTTTCTTCTTTGCCTCCACCTTCTTAGACTCAAACTGGGGCATGAACCAAAAAATATTCCACAGGCATACTGGTGAGGCTTTGCGCAGCTGGAAGCGCCTGGCGCAGAGTTTATTTTCTGCTTCTCTGCATTCGTAGTCCATCATCCATGGGAGAATGGAGAGGAGAAGAGGGGAAGATAGCATTACTAAGGCAGACTGGGAAATCCGACATGGGCTTTGTTGCATTAGTGCATGAGTTAGAATATGCTGTGCTTGGAGGGCTGTCAGCTAATGAAGCCAACAAGCAAAGGCTTCATGTTCAGTGTTGTGGCCAAGTGTTTGTCGAGCTTCTACTGTGTGCAGGCCCCCTGGTGGAAGCATCACAGGGCACAAAGATGCACTCAGACCCTGTCCCTCCTTCAGGTTATTTGGAAAGTGATGGAAGACCCATGATTTAATGTCTAATGTTTCCATCAAGGACATTAAGTTACCGATTGATTTCCCAGATTCAGGATCAGAAAGTGGTTTCATTATTTATTTCAAAATTTGAACCTCAAAACATGGATAATGCTATTTCCTAAGATGAAATGTCCTGGAATTCTAGCAATGGCTGGTCAACAGTTTAGAGAAGCTGCCTTTTGTCTCATTCTTCGAGAGGGTAGCCATCGGGCTTGTGGGTCGTTCATAATGCAGGGCTTTGAAGTGAAAAACAGAAATGAGGCTCTTAAGACTCCATCCACACGATCTTGGTGATTAAAAGTTTTTGATCTCTGTTCCACTGACATAGCTTGGTGTCAACAATTCAGGGACTCTGAGTCCATGCCCTTCGGGAAAGAGCCTGTTAAGATTCACCTGAAGATTTATTTGGGCCAGTTTGGCTGTAAATAAAGAGAAGTCTACGTCATGATTGTCAGATCCATGAGACAGCATCATATTTCACATCAGTTTCCCAAATGTTTACAAGAAATCATGTTAAAGTGTCCCCTGAGTTTCATATGATTTAGGTATTTCTCTGTTATATAATATCTACAAAAGAGATTTAGTACCATACCCTCAAGAAATACCTTGAGAGTTTTATCTTTTGGGGAATATTTAAACCTAGAACAAATGTAAGTGTTACTACAACAACGCAACATACAGTTCTAATTAAAATAGAGTCAGTGATTGGATCTGTGAAGCTAGACACTGACCAATGAGGCCACTGAATCTCGAGGTTTGGGGAGGTTAATATAACCAAGGTCAACATCTTAGCAAGGTTCTGAGTACACCTTTAGTAGGTTTTTTTTTTTTTTTTGTAATGTGTATTTCAAAATATTTTTAAGCTATGTAAAATAGCAAACACAAAAATTTTTAGAATGAAGATAAGAAAAGCAGACTCAGCCACGTGGATGGCTTCATCCACCAACAGGGAAATCTCAAGTAAGTAAATTCATCAGAATTCAGCATAAATCTTAGTAAAACAGAATGCAGCTAACATTTATATGTAAATATGTCATAAATTAAATACATTAATTGATATGTTTTGACGAATAACCAAATTTATGTAATTCTATCATCAGAACTAATCTATGTCCATATATTCCGGAGACCAAACACCAAATTTCAGTAAATATCTGAGGAATGCCTTTCGATGCCGCACATAAAGTAAGCAACGAGTAGGGCCCCGCAAGGAATTCCAGGGGCTCTAGTCACATCATAAACTGCTTCCAGGTGTCACAAATGTGTACTTGCACACAGCACACTTTTCTGCAAGGTGGGAAGAAAATTAAAGATGTCCTACTTTGCTGCTGAAAATAACAAGTCAAATAAGACACGTTTCCTGCTCTGTGAGGATGTATAGGGGCCTGGGGTCACTGTGTAATCCTCAAGTAATACAACAAGAATAATCTCTTTTCAATACCCAAGATAATTTTCCTCTTTAACCAACCAAAAGAAAACATTTGCTTTAGCTAACTGAAGTACAGAATTAGGGAGACAGTACTCTCTGGTGAGTCGAATTCTGATTTTTAACATTTAGAAAAATCACCTCTAGGGGCAAGAGCTTAGAGCCCAGGAAGAACATAGTAGATGGAGTTTGTGGGGCAGAGTGATGGAGGGGACAGCACTGTACAGAGAAAGGACTCCGGAGATGCACAGTCTTGGTCTAAGGAGAAAAACTGTAGTGTCTCAGACAGAGAGTACTCTGCGTGTAAATCATGACACAGTAGATATTGCAAAAAACAATGCTACTGAACTTGAAGAGACAGTGATAGATACAATTTGAAAGAAGACATACAGAGGGCAAAAAACCAAAAAGGTTAAAAAAGCATGGAGCACTGGGTGAGGTACAAAAACAATGAATACTGTTATGCTGAAAATAAATTTTAAAAAATTTAAAAAACAAACAAAAAAACAAACAAAACAAATCATGATTCAGCTGTGGGACAACTTCAGACTAACATGGGTATAATTGGAGTCTTCAAAGGAGGGAAAGGCAGGAAAAAATCTTTGAAGAATATTGGTTATACATTTTTTTCTTTTAAAAAATGATATTATGATTATTATTATTTTAATTTGAGAGAGAGAGAGGGAAAGAGCCTGAGTGGGAGAATAGACAGAGGAAGAGGGAGAAGCAGGCTTCCCACTGAGTAAGGGGCCCAACAGGGGGGCTGGATCCCAGGACCGCGAGATCATGACCTGAGCTGAAGGCAGAGTCTTAACCCACTGAGCCACCCAGATGCCCCTGGTCATACATTTTCAAAATTTGATAAAGCTGTAAGCCACAGAAGTATAACTTGATCAAAACTATGAACCCACAGAAGTTAAATGAGCCCCTCGAACAAGAAGCATGAATAACTGATATCAAGTCTCTTTCTAATCAAATTGCTCAAAACCTATATATACTAGTTGTTGGCTCCGTGTAACAAATTACCCCACAACATAGTAACTTGAAACATTTGTTACCATCTCAGGTTCCTCAGGGTCAGGATTCCAGGCAAGACTTAGCTGGCTTCCTCTGACTCAGTCTCCAGCAGAACTGTCCTTGTGGTGCTGCCCAGGACTGCAATAATCTCAACGAAGAACTGGGGGAGAATTGGTTCTCAAACTCATTCAGTCTGTGGCTACTCAGCAGTAATTGGCTGAAAACATCATTTACTTACTGCTTGGTCCTCTCCCTAGGGTAGCCCATAACGTATAGCTGAATAGAGTTTGGAAGTTTTTTCAAACTTTATGCAGATTTTAGTACCAGTTTGTCCTGCATCAAGGAAAGGAGATTCAAATTCTCTCTGTTCTGAGAATAAGATACTTTTTAATGGTCGAAGAGGGGAGAATAATAGAGCTCATTCCCTGTGAAGGGCTTTGAGAAGGTATTTTCACTATGAAGAGGGTGGGAAGAGGGACGATCAGAAGTCTGGGGTTGGGGGATGGGGGCCTTGGTGACTTGCTCTGGGTGGGTATAGGAGCTCATTTCCTATAGCTCAGGGTAGAATAACCCTTACACAGAAGTCCCAAGTGCTCTGTGGAGTGGGGACAACTAGAGAAACAGACAGGCGGGTGATTCAGGACAGAGAGGTGCAGGGCATAACACGCATCTCCTCTCCAGCAGCTCAGAGGAATATTGGGGCCACCTGAGCCTTCCCCATACCCTCCAGAGGGTAGGCACCCCCAAGAGGTTCAGCCTGGGGCTGGGTTCGGAAAGCACATGACTTCAGGGTTACCGGGCGGCTTCTGGAATCCACGGGCACAGTCTGAACCTCTACTCCACCCGCTCCTCCTTCTCTGTGACTTTAGGGAAGTCAGTTGGACTTGGCCCTCCAGCACAGAGAGGGTGGCGATGGAGCCTGTCTCGCAGGTTCGGGACATGGGCTCTGAGTTCTCCCTCACACCCCACCGTCAGGGTAGAGCAGACACATGGCACTCATTCAACACCAGGAAGTCCCTGAGCCTTGATGCCTGTGCTCCCGAGTGGACGGCCCACAGCGGGGACGGAGGCGGAGGAGGTAAAGGCCAGCAGGAAGACGGACAACGGCGGGCTGGCCTGTGCCCCCTCCTCACCTGGAGACACCCGTTAAGTCCAACACTTCTCTTTCCAAACTGATTGGTTTGAAAATGAATGGGCTAGATCAGTCGTAGTCAGAAAAGGCTTACAGCAGCCACTAGATTAGATTCTGTCTGAATTCTGGGGTTTGGTGTAGCAGTACGTTGGGTCTTTCATCTCACTGGTCAAATATACATGGTTTGCAAACACGTGCACAGGGAATCTGAAGGTGTGTTTCTGTCGGTTCTGCCATTAACCACCACCTCAAAGCCACACACCCAGCCGTCGTCACCTCAGCCTCTGATTTCGAAGCAGAAATGTGGATATTAGGTGAACGTCGTCTCTTAGTGCCCTACCTGCTCTCACACTCTGGATTTCTAGATGTGTCTGTTTGATTGAAACAGGAGCATATCGTTCAGATCGCGGCTCCCGGTGGCAGAGAAACCTTCCCCGCCTTTTCCTCTGTGGGACACTCACCAGCACAGAGTGAGGCCCTCCTGCGGTTCAGCACAAGCCTGTTGACGTGGGTCATTCTGATCCACTCGCTGAACACTCTGGTGGGGGGGCGTGGGCGTGCGGCTCTTCTGTCCTTCAGGGACGCGGGAGCGAGCAGGTGGAAGTCCCCGGGACTCAGGAGCGTCCCCACTGCCCTCCTCATGGTTTGGCCAACAGAAGTGCATTTTCCTCTCTGTGTCACACACACTGGGCCCCCCTGTGTTACTTCTCACAGATTAGTAAGGGTGGGCTGGTGAACTGCATTTGTCTTCCTCAAAAAAGACCACAAATGTCCAACACAATACTTGTTTTCCTAGTGAAGCCCTCGCAAACGATGTTAAATCCTGCTGTCGCGACTGCATCCTTGCTGGAGACAGAGTCACATTTGGCCATGGTGGCGCCCACTGCAGAGAACGCGCATGCCGCAGGGAGGAGCCAGTCCACCTTCCACGTCTAATGATGGACGTGTAAGCCTGAACCCAAACGAGGAGTGACTGGTTGTCTATTCTGGATTTTACCCAATTGCACCTAATAAGATTTTCCATGAAGATAAAGAAAAATTCATTTCTCACTGAGATCATGAACACACGCGGCGATCGCTGTATGGCTCGTGGGAAAGAGGACATCAGTGCAGAGACGTTTACATGCACATTTGCTGGGTGCCGCAAAGCAGTGTGAGGTGAACTGCTCATGGCAATCTTCAAGCCGGCCTTAATTAAAAACAAGACACTCATATTATCTTTCAGAAGCAAAGCTGCCTTCTGAATGTGATAAGTAGGGCCCATCAGCTGATGACTTGAGCTAAGAAGCTGGGGCTGGAGTGTCTTCCTAGAGAGGCAGACTAGAAACAGGACAAGCACAGAAGGGCCGCCCGCCCGGATCCCTGGGGCACTTACGGTCCCGCCTAAGCAGTGGTCCGCCAGGCAAGTAACCCTTAACCAAGTAGCCCTGAAACTCATTGTCTCCATCTGTAAAATGGGTCTAAGAATCGCCATCAGTAAAACGGCCCCATCCACAGGAGCGACTTGATGAACGTCTTCTTGTATATGAACCACTAATCTTAGGCACATTCAGGCGCTCCTCAGGATGTGTTTCTAAATCTTCTCGAAGATGCCCATTCCTCTTGACTCTGGCCAGGAAAAGGAAAGACGGGCGGGTTTCTCGCCTGCAGAAGGTCATTTGCATAATCAAGGTAAGAGCATCATGGGAAGGGGAAAGCACGACTCTTCCTTTTATTCTAATTCCTTTCAAACATCGAATAGCCCGATCTGATGAGGACGTAAATAACTTCAGGTGTAAGCCGATTCCGGGGGTTCTTGCTGGTGAAGGAAAACAGCGGGGACCGAGCGGTTCATCACATCACAGCCCTCGGGGGTGCAGGATTGCGTGGAAGGTGCTTCCGAGCCTGCCTGTGGCACCGTCTCCTGGGAGCGCCTGCCCATGGCGAGGCTGAGGGGCCCCTGTTTCGAGGAGCAGCCACTCCCGACCCATGAGGAGGCGTCCAGGTGTGGAGACCCAGTCGGGGCTGCATCCCTTACAAACCCCCAGGCCATACTGGGGAACTGGAGCCTTCCCTCAGGATTTCCAAGCAGGGGTCCCCATCTGTTATTTGTGGGAACATTCTATAATGTTTTAAATATTTCGATTTCTCCCACTATGAATGGAAAACATTTGCTTACAGTGTCCTTATGCTCAACAGTATTTTCAGTTACACATAAAGATGCTTGTGCAGTGGGCACCATAGAGCTCACTGGTAGAACGTGACTGCACTGACAGGCCCGTCACAGGGCTGTGGCACACACAGTCAGGTGCTGGTGGAGGCACACACTGTGAGCCGCGGCTCTGTCCCAGCTGCTAGAACTCTTTCCACATATACTTTGCATTGACCAGAAAAGAGGAAGTTTGCATCTGCATAACGTGAAAGCCAGTGATGACATCAGGCGAAACCTTGTATCGCTGAGTGTCCTGCCAGGGCTGTGCCTACCCTCCTAACCATTGTCAAAGTTAATCTAGGACTGGGAAAGCTGTGTGTAGTTCTGATCTTTTGGCTTATCCTACCCCTGCTAGATAAGTGTTAACCTGATCTAAAACGGAGAGAGAATAGCTTGCAGTGGGGTATGTGGCTGGAAATAACAAATACCTGATAGACACAGTCCGCAGGGGGATGTTTGCAAACAGGTGTTTTTTTTCGGGGACCAGCTGAGAGTTGGCTGGACCGGATTTGAGAAGAACCATGTCTCCCTGGTGGTTCTGCAGAGACAGAAGAAGCCAGGTGAGGAACGTTGTGAGAACAGGGGAGCCCAGGGCTGAGGTGCTCCCGACGGGGGAAGAGCATGGAATTGAGTTAGCGTCTTGGGGGATGTGAGAATGTTACGGGGGTGTACATCGTGGGCAGCTCAAAGTCGGGATGCAGGTATGTCTGCAGATCCCTCTGTGATGGGTGGCGGGTCCCACAGAAACTTTGAAATCATTATTTTCACAGGCCGTCCTCCGTCTCTCAAAGCCAATACTCTTAAGCATCGATCTAAGAGAGCTAATTTAGAATAGAGATGCCCAAGCCCTCTGCTTCAAAGATTCTGACTCAGTGGGACAGGTGGGGTGAGCCCTCCAAAGTCCGGGACACCAGCTGAGTAGGAATAGAAGTAAAACTCAGGGAATTGCTGGGACGGTGGTCGGACAGCTTCTGTAGGCCCGTGGGGCTCGGATAATATTTAAACATGATTTCAACAATTTGCCTATTTGGAGCCGTATTCAGATATCACGATTTTGCAGTAGTTATTGGTGTGTTTGCTTTTTATGGAAACACAATTACTTCAGAAATGTTTATTGCAATAATAAAAGGCGCTGGTCCGTTTAAGCAGTACCGTATATCAATATTTACGTCTCAGATGAGTCCCCAAACTCCTTGAGGGTCTGTGAATATGTCTCCCCCGAGTCTGTCGGATGGTGTGTGCATTTGCTCAAATGCTCAGAGCTCTGTTGAATGGGACGGATTCCAAGGACTTTGGACGTGGGAGCAATCCCTCGTCCGTCTGCCCAGAGGTCACGGCAGAGGAGTAGTGAAGAGCGCCGACAGGACGGGGTTATTCTGCGCTTGGAGGACGGCGGCCACGCTTGCTGCTGGAGTTTGTGGGACTAGGAGGTCACGGACGCGGTGCCAGTGGGAAACTTTCGAAGGAGGAGGTTACGGACACGCTCGAGCCCCGGCTTCGGGTGCTGTCCCTCCTTCCCTGGCTCTCTGTTCAGTCCCCGCCAGCTTGTCTCTCTGCCTGCGGCCCGCTTCCCGGGGGGCCTGTACAGAGCCCCTCGACCACTGGGTGCGGCCCAGGTCGGTCTGTCGTGTGTGCTGGCAACTCCAGATTCCATGTCCCCTTGGCCTGGGGACCAGCAGACGTGGGCCCTCCCAGACCCTCCACCACCCATCACGCTCTTTCCCGCAGCCGCTGCCCCAGGGACCTGCCAGGACCCTTGCCCGCCACCTGGCATCTCCCGCTGCCCTTCCTCTCCCTGCCCTGGCACCTGTGTGTCCTTCCCAGGGCCTGGGCTCTGCACTGTGACCTTGGAGGTGCGTGATCCTCAAGCCAGCGCTGTGTTGCTGCGGGAGAGGTGATCTGGGGTGTAAATGTGAGCCTTTCTGCTCCCGCTCAATACCTTTCCATGACCCCTGAACAGGGACAGGGTGGTGACGTCCTGCGGGCTACACTGAGAAGCACAGTTCTCTCTTGTTTCTGGCCATGACCTTCACTCTCCCCTCACAGCGAGCAACCCCCAACCAGCCTGAATGTGCTGGGGCTGCTGGGACCGAAAACCACAGCCTGGGCAGCCCACACAGCCCAGGGGGGCTTTCCGACAGCTACGGACATTACAGGTCTGAGCTGCAGCTGTGGGCAGGGCTGGCTCATTCTGCGTGAAGCCCAGACCTGTCCCCTGGGCTTGTCAGCAGCCCTGGTGTCCTTCTGTCTCCAGGTGAGCTTGGGCCTGCGTGTGAGCCTTTGGCCGCCTTTCCACTTCTTAGAAGGACCCTAGTCCTACTGGAAGAGGAACCCCCCACCCCCGCCGATGACCACGTTTTAACTTAGGCATCTCTGTAAAGACCCCGTTTCCAAAGTCCGGGCATCTGAGGTACTGGCACCAAGGATTCAACATAGGAATCTGGGGGGCACGATTTAGCCCAGACCCCTGCTGGCCCACCGCTCCTGGCAGAAATCACACGATCTCTCACACGCCAGAGAACCCTGCCTCTCACACTGCTGTACTGTTCTAGCAGGGGTTCTAGCCCCTCCTGGGCCCACCTCTGCCCTTCCTCAGACCTGGGTGACGGATCTGGTGGGGATCCATGGATTCTCCAGCACTCACTGGGTTTCAGGATCACAGAAGTCAGCCTCCTTCCCCCTGAAAGACCGATTCTGTGGCCTCGTGTACCAATCACCCCCGTGGGCGCAAGGGGGGTGTTGACGTGATCTGGAAGGAAGAAATGAGAGATTCAACTATAGGAACCAATTTCTAGGAAATCTAGGATTTCGATTTTGCTAATAAAAATGGAATATTGGAAAATATGAGTGGAAGAGATTCTTTGTCAATTGTATAGCCATGAAAACTTTCTACACAATACCATTTTTCTCTCTTGCTCTGACAACTTTAGCTCAGTTGAATTTCTAACAGTAGATCAAGGCCACGTGTTGGCTTTAAAAATCATTTGTAGACATAGAGCAATTAAAGAAAATGATGTCTAATTTATCTGGTCTCAATAATATGGATTTCTTAATGGGCAGGCATGCCGGCCTTCGGTCGGTGAGGACGCTGTCAGAGCGAGCTTCCCGTGGGCCCTGCTGTAGAAATCACAGCAAATCCAGTTCCTGGCATCGCTCAGCGCTTCGCCGGTAATGATTGAAAACAAGGATGATACGATAATTATTAAGCGGGCTGATTTCAGAATACTATTGAGTCCATGAATCACTTCCAGTTTAATGAGCAGGAACAATGATGTACCTCTGAGAGTGACCACGTTTACTGTCAATTTGTGACAACAAATCAGCCGTCACAGAAAGCAAAGTGAAGCACACCACCACTCAGGTGTTCTGCGCCTTTGGGGTTGATGGGCTTTGGGGCAGTCACAGGTGAGGTGTTGGCGCAAGCGGTGAGCCCAGATCCTGGGGTGAGGGGCCTCTGCCCACTGCCTCCTGCCTTGCCCAGCCTGTGGCCCCGAAGCTGCTCTAAGAGGAGCCGACAGAAGAGCCCTGTTATTTTGGGGTAAGAAGGTTCTTTTCTCAGGCCAAACTCCATTTTCAAATAACAGCCGCCTAATAACAACTCAGCGAAGGCAGAGGGCATAAAGAATAATAACATGAAATAAAGCATGGGATGCTCTGTGGCCGACCTACAGCTTCTCTGCTAATGATAAGATGAAACGCAGCACGCGTGCCCTCATTTAAACCGTCGCTCCCGGGAAACACCTGGTTTGCACCTACATTAGAGCTGGTCTTCGTAGGTGACTGAGTTCAAGTGAAATCAGAAACTTCACCGGGGAAAGCCCTCCCTGCTGCATTCCAACATCACAGCCAGATTCCCAGCTCTCTTTTCTGGAAAGCCGTTGCTCTATGTACGGAACTCTTTCTGCTTTAGGCTTTCATTGATTCTCTTCAAAATGTAAGTGAATGGGACCAGGTTTGCAGAGCCGAGCTCCTTTAAAAAACATCAAAAAGGTGGCCACTTCCCGAGACGGATGCTCAGTTTGATTCTGTAAAGGGGTTAATTGAGCAGGAAGACTTTGTCAGAGGCCTGGGGTCAGGAGCTGTGTGTGCAGCCCCGTGACTTACCCTTGAAAAAACCCAGAGGGGGGCAGGAAGAAGAGCTTTGCCTTAAACTGCCTATGTCCATGCAGGGCTGCCGCTGAGCAGACTCCGAAACCCCTTTCTTCTTTCTTATTCTATTTCTTTTATCTCCTTAGAAAGTCCTCCTGTGACTGAGCTAAATTTAGCCCTTGGAAGAGTCTGCTGATAATGAGTAGCACATACATTTTTTGAACAAGATTCCCGTATTCTTTTTTCTTTCAATCTCCCTCATTATGAACCAAGTAAACAGTCAGGATGGAATTAGACCAAATCTTCCTTGTGAGGCATTGTCCCAGTGTACTAGAATTTCTTAGCCACCTGCTGGTTTAATGCTATTTGGGCAGGTTAAAGATTTGAATTTGAATAGAATCAACCCGAAAGTTCTATCGTTCTCTTCTGTATAATGTGCTCAAAATCACCGACATCCAAGTAAGGATTGTGCATGCCTTGTCATGCTGGTTCTCTTAAACTGGTAAGTGGAACAATTCTGACCTCATCCGGAATGGGAGACTCTGAGTCCAAATGCCCTCTGCTTGTCCCTCACTGGGTCACTCAGTGTCCTCCTTGGTAACATGGGGAGGAAACGTCTGTGACTCGGAGCTGCAGTGATGATCAAGCCAGCCAAGGCTTACAGCGCTCTGGGCAGTGACACGCATGCTGCGCTCTCCTGTGATGACCACGGCCATTGTAGTACCGTTATGGGCTCCTGACACATCTTCTTCAGTCAGTTCTCCACCTGGCCACAAGGCACAGACTTTGCTGTGTTCCTGCCCTCAGCAAACGTTCTGCGAGCGTTGGCGGTCTTCCAGGAATGAAGGGATGAGTGAGAGGGGTTCCTGCCCTGAGTGAGCTCAGGACCACGAGGGCACTCAGGAGGTGTGGGCCTTCGGACCCCTAGGTCGGGACAGCCGGGGTCTGAGAGCATGTGGGAGGCTCCCCAGCAAAGGCCAGTTTGGGAAGGGTGAAGGCTGTCGAAGCCACGGACTCAGCTGTATGACCTTCCTCCTATGCCACACTTGTGGCCAGTGACCAAGGGAAGAGACTGTTCCCCTGAGGGCTTCTAGGCAAGCACGGGTCAGCATGGCTGTGAGTTCAGTGGAGCACAGATGAGTCCACACACTGAGTGTCTCCAGCTCCGTAGCAGTTTAGACCAGAAACAGCTCAACGGACATGTATTGACATGAGGGACATGAGGGTGGGTGTCTGCAGAGGGCTGTGAGGGCCAGGGGAGCAATAGCCCAAGAACGCTGCGGTCATGAAGGTGACAAACCCTGTGAGGACAGCAGGGTGTCCCAGGGAAGGACCTGACAGGAGAGGAGAGCACTGTGGGGAGGGATGGACCTCAGAGCCCTGAGAACAAGAGCCCGTGCACCCTCTAGGTGACTCGCTAATGTGACCATTGCAAAGTGTTAATTGTGAGGCATAGGGCAGGGGGATGAGCAGATGGCAGGGGTCAGTGTGGGCTCTCAGAGACTTACTGGGACTTCATTTTTAGGCAGTGGGTGTGTGTCGGGGCTCCCTGGCTGCATCTGGGCTGAATGCACATGGACTCTCTCGCTATGAGGATGCTTCTTATGTGCATCCAGACTGGGCTGAGTTGCTCTCCTCATGGTTCTCTTCTTCCATCTGGAGTGTCTTCACTACCCATTTCTGGTTGGCTGAACTCCAGTCCTCCTTCAAGGTGCGTCCCAGAATGTGTTATCCCTGTAAAATATTCCCACCTATTCTACCACACAATGGAGCAATGACCAACCGAAACCAATTTGTTCTGCTAACTCTTCATTTCTCATTGGTATTTCTCATTTGAATACTTTCCAAAATGCTTGATATTGGTAATCCCATACAACCTCATTTATAGGGTAAGGGAGAACACAATGTCCACAGGATTCGCACAACACGCACTATGGTCTCATGATGGAGTATCAGCCAGCTCTTTACTTTCTGAAGTTCTCTGATGACAATTTGCACAAAATGTTTGCTCCTGTTAAAGCTCATGGTTGATGTAACTACATTCTGGAAACAATTTTCTATTATCTATAGGGTTGGCACAAAGCCATACAAAATTATTTGGTCCAATAGCGGGGCATAAATCTCTTTAGGGATTAAACTTCAGGCACCATTCCTGAGGGTATAAGTTATAGAATTCTCACTCCCTGTTCATGCAAGAGTGGAGCGTGTTGCCAAAATCTTTTCAATACGCATGCCTTCAATAACATTGATTTTGTTAATGGATGCTTGACAGATACATTCTTCTTGGAGCTGTGCAGTTCCGTGACAGCATTTGTGCAAAGTAGTTCAGTGAAATATTTCAGAGTATTGAGCGGACTACATTGCACTGGGTAGGTGGAGAGAGGAGTTGGAATATGAGCAGGAGGAGGGGGTACATGTTGTGGAAAAAAGGGAATGAGTGAGTGGGATTGCAGAAGGTCTGTTGAGGTGGCCACCCAAGGAAGAACTAAAACACGAATATCACTTCGGAATGGGAAACCATGGGACACGGCTAGGGGTGGGTTTTCAACATAGGTGATACCGGTGAGGGCTCATCAGCAGGACTGACCACGATGATCACCAGGACTCTCTCTTCATCAGTGCACAAGCCATCTCTGACATTGAGTACTGAAAGTGTCAGAGTATCTGGTGTCAAAGAGTGAAATACACCCATCTTCCCTCACAGTGGTCACCTGCGGAGTGTGGTCTTCTGGTCCGAATGCGCTGTGGGCCAACAGCCCCTCAAATGGAGGTACCATGAGTCATTTCCCTTGCCGGCCTCACAGAGCACATTACTGAGCTACCAGGGAGCTCCTCCTTGGTCGTGAGCATGGATGAGGCATTCATTAAAACTCTGGATGGAGCTGCTGAGTGCACATTTTAAGAGTGGCATTGAGTTATTTGGTACCTTTCTCTGTGAACAGTTTTTATAAGGAAGTTGAGACTCACCAGCAGTGCTGGCACGTTGCCCAGTTCCAGGTCTTAACTGTTTTGCTCAGAACCTTGAACTGGATGGGAGGCAAATTGTATTCCTTTATGTGAGTCCCTCCTGACCTCCGAAGAAATGTCATCGCAAAGATGATGGCGACAGATTACTACTTACTGTGCATTTTGAAATCTCTGGTTAAAATCTGTCTACGTTGTGTTTATTTTCATTTTTCTCTGCCTTTGTTTTCTAAACTGAAGCCTGTTCATGTTAGGGCATATGAATCATTCCAGTCTTGAAAGTATATTTATTTACCAGGGGCTCCAATCAAATCAACAAATATTTATAGGGCACCCAGCAGGCACAGCACAGCCCGCTCCATGTGGTTGGGAGGCAAGGGTTGTCCTAGCATTCGTTCCTACAGGTAAGCAAAGAAATGTGGCTTGGATGATATTCCCATCAACTGACCAGGCTAAAACAAAAATATTTTCCTTAATTGGAAAGTGGAATTAACTGCCTTGAATATCAATATATTTTGGGAAAAAAACAAGGATATCTTTTGAATTAATACAGATAAAATGTTTTACTAAACATGCAAGACTTGAAGACTATTGACCAGGCACCCTCCAGAGGTGTGGAACAGTGACGTCTCACTGCCCCTAGAGAACCCAGAACCCCATTGGCAGGTATGTCCAGAAGAAAATACAAACACAAAACTGGTCAGAAAACTAAGGTCAGAGATAAAATAATAAAAATCCCACTCTGTCTACATCACTGATGCAGCAGACATAGGTGCACAGCATCGATTCTCCAGGGCTGGGAAGGGGCCTTTTTCCTCTTTGGGGATGGGTATGATATGGTGGATGCACACTAGAAAACACAGGAGGGTTTGAGGCATCTTGTTCACTCCTTTTGAAGGAACTTTGTAATTCCTTCCTTGGGTGGTTGTTGTAGAGTCTTTTCCTTGTGGCTTTACTGTGATGCCCTCCCAGTGGATGAAATACTATTAGCCCAGAGCATCCTAATGGGATATCCCAGACCAAGGCTATAATGAACAGAGGGTCTCCTAGTTAACAGTGGCCTGCTGCTTCAGTGAATGGGAAGCACATCAAAATATCTGTGGATGTTTAAAGGAAGGAAGGAAGGAAAGAAAGGAGTCTGAAATATCTGTGAATGTTTTAACATATATTCTACTGCATATTTAAACATTTAAATTCATGTCTCAAAGTATAGAAAACATGAGTTTCCAAAGTAAAAGAAAGTAGGGATTTACAAACAAATGAAAACATATATGAGAACTATATTAAGTTCCCATTGAATATATTTTCCGCTCTGAGACTTTAGTCATTACACAATTAAGATAAATTTTATGACTTGTTGGTTGAAAGATAGAAAAGGTCCCTTCCTAGCGTTGTCACACCTTTCCTAACCACAAGACGCTGGTGTCCAGTTTGCCATCAGAAAGTCGTATCGATCATGAGGAACATCTCATTCCCTATGTCTTTGTTCCCGCTCTTCCCACCCTAATTCTGGGGCAGCGTGAGTGTGTGTCAGTGCCTGGTGCCGCGGCTTCGCTCATCTCGCAGCACCACGCCTTCATGTCCCCTGGCCACGTGGCCTTTTCAGCAGGCCCTCAGGTCTGCCTTCCTTCCTCTTGACCTTCGTAGGTCCTTGAGGTTCTTTCCTGGAGTCTACCATTCACACAGCTCTGCTTGGTCAGGTCTCCCTGTCCCTTGATGTGTGGAGGGATTCCTCGTCAAGACCGGTCTTCCGGAGAGCACCTGGGGTGAGGACCTAGGACTGTTATCACCTCTGCTTGTTAGCACAGTGGAAGTTTGCTGCACTCCCATAGAGCATTACATTTCTTAAAGACTTCATGAGTTCATTCAACATAGTTTTCACAACATCACAACAGGAATTGAAAAAAAAAAAAAATAGCATATCTAGCCCTGTACTAACTATCTATGCGCTCAGGTATGACACCTAACTTCAGAGCTCAAGAACCATGGAGAAGGGTGTGGTAGGTGCTCATGGAAGCCTGCACACCTTGCCTCTGGTAGGTTGAGACATATCCCATTTACTTCATGTTAATCCTTCTGGTGATCCGGGGACGCCGGAATTTATCTGAAGGCACATACTGGGATACAGCGAATACTCAATATTGTATGAGTAAATGCAGTGTATCTGATTCTCTGTGTTATAAATCACTATTCTAGCTTGTTTATATTTTGCTGTAGGAAAGAAACAAACATTTATTTGAGCACCAGCTGTATGCATGTTTCTATACTAGATGCTTTCCTCAAGTTGTTGACTCATAGGCAAAGGCAATTAGCAGGGTGTTCTCCATATTACAAAGAAATCCAAGCTCAAAGCAGTTTCTGTCCCTGGCTCCAGGCCACGTAGCTGGAATCTAGAAAGTCTGACTCTTGAGCCCAAACCTAGTTCCGAAACTATAGTTCTTTCAACTGAAACCCATAGTTTCCTGGTACTACTGTCATGTCATCAACATGACAGTTCTCTCCCAACTGATGTGAAAACTACATTATGTTGTGGTCTGGGATCTTCGACAGTCTTCATTTACCCCGAAATCCGAATTCTTATATTTTTGCACCAAAATTCCGACTGTTCCTGCCCATCATGTTAATCCTAAACACTTAAAAGAAATAAGTCTTTTATAGTCCTGCCAATCTTTTTCTCTTAAAAATATATCATTTTCTAATCCTCAGAATATGTAGAAAGAAATTATTTAAAAAAACAAAGCTTAAAGAGTTGAAATAACTCTTTTCCTGCTTATTTCCATGGAAGAGAACCATAACCCCCTTTAATTATTGGCCTTCTTGTGAAGTAATTGGATTCATAAAAACTATGACAGCTTTGGGAACAAGTGAAACATTTGTATCCCATGTTCTTTACTCCATACATGCTTCTCCTTCTGACTTGAAGAGAACTGGGTGCAACCACCTTGATTCTAAAGTTGCTTATTCTACCAAGAGCAAGTATTTCCTAAATGGGTTCTATTTTTAATAAAGCAAATATTCAGAATCATATTCTCATGCAAAGTCCAGTCTGAGAGACACAGGGGGCCACCAGTAGTGACTACTGCCAGACAGAGGGATATTAAAGTATCTTCTTGAATATAGATAAACAAATGAGGCAAGAAAATGGCTTCATTATGTTTATTAGTAATTATTTTGTAATGAGTTAAATTGTATAAAAGCAGAAACACATCCGTATTTATTGATTGGAATTGTTGTTTTATATTTATTGTAATATTTTGTAGAAATGATTCACTCTGTGATCAAATATCAGTACCATGGACACTTTCTGTCATGTAAATCTTTGTAGGGGGTTCCATCCTGTGTGTTGTAGAAAGTTTAGCCTTGTCCCTGTCCTCTGTTCACGAGGTGCCAATAGCACCTCCAATCCAATAGTGACAACTGAAACTGTCTTCAGATGATGCCAAGTGTCTGCTCAAGGACGAAATTGCCCCTCATCCAAGGCCAGTTGAGAACCACTGTGTTAGGGTAATACTGGCTTCTAATATTGAGTAATCACTGTATCCAGAGACTATTCTAAATCCTCTAAAAACTATCTCACTTAATAATCAAAACAACCCAGGGGGGTAAATCTCATCATTCCCAGTTGGCAGAGAAGGAGCTGAGGCTCTCGGGGAGTTTGGGAATCCCAGCTGGTAAATGGTAAATCAGGACTCAAGCCGAAGTTGTCTGATTCTGACGTCTTATGTCTTGACTGCAAACTTTTCCACTCCAGTATCTATGAAATGAAAAATCTGAATCCAAGAACAGAATAATCTGGAGATTGCTAATATCTGCCGAAGATAGGGAGAGATGTTGAGATGATCAACCAGGAGCTAGGGGATTTGGTTGGAGAGGACTGTTTTCTATGAGGTGTCTGAGCACCCCTATTTAGACAACTTTATTACTTAAGCCATGCAAATATATGGTAGTCCACAAATTAAAACAAAAAGAGGGAAAAATAATCCCCAAATTAAAACAAACATATATATAAACCCAACAACATGTTGGATTGACGGTATGACCACTCAGAGAAGAGAAGAGATCCACATGCCATCTGAACATCGTGCGACCAGCTTCGTCTTCTGTGGAACTGAATTTAAGGACAAAAAAGGGATAAAAAATGTTTTAAATCTTACTCACTGGCTTTAATGAACATAATAACAATGGTATATGATTTTTCCAACTATTCACATATTTTGGATAAAGCAGACAAAAAATATACTAGTATTAGAAACCATGACTTTTAGCTTAAAGGAAAAAAAGTTATCAATATAAAATCCAAGGCATTTATAGAAGTGTTGTCACCTTAATTATGGTTGAAAATATTAATATATACTCATAATTTTACTTTCGTTTTACTACTTTCTGTACAGCGAGAGGTCTAGAAATAGTGGTACCCAGATGACACAGCCATACCTTGCACCTACCCCTTGGTTTCTGAACACCCGTCTCCCACACCCCTCGCCGTCATAAATGGAACCGGGGCTCCTTGAAGAAGTGGATGGTCCCATGTCTGAGGCAAGCAATTTACAAAACAAGGTTGGATATCTTATGCCGAAAGACTAATGCCAGCCTACCTTCCACTGAAGCAAGATTGAGGGGATGACAAGTGCCCACATGAAAATGACTTTGGCCCCAAGATATACAATAAATGCAAATGATATTTTTAAAAAATCATTTGAAGCATTATATACGAGGGAAGAGAAAGAGAGGGAGGAGGGGAACCCATTTGTCCATTCTGGCTTTTACTATTGCAAAACCCCGCCGTGAAAATTGGTAATCAAAGGTGAAGCTCTAACCGTAGATCTTGACGCACTTGTCTTCCTGCTCCCGCCAGTGAAGGAAGATTCTTCATACAAGAATGCTCTCTAAGCAATAAAAAATAATGGAAGTATTTAAAAATCCCTATGCTGTAAACCTCTCAAAAAACAACCTGATGCAGACAAAGCTGGCCAATGAATACAAAACCATTACTGAGGAGCAGCTAATGGAAAAAAAAAATGCACTTGCAACGGAGAGGTCAGGCTCTTACACCTTCCAAGGTTGGCATCACCAGCGATGAGCTGCCCTCAGCATTATGGGCCCAGTGTTGTGCAACATGGAGGGCAAAGCTGGCAGAGGGCTTCCAGCTTCTAGTGGAGAATGCAGGGGATAGAGTCACAGGTTAAGTGGCATCTTGTGGAAACACACAAGATGGGACACCGGTGTCCCACAGCTGGATTGTACCATTGGAAAAGCAGGGTGAGGGGGAGGAAATAGGGAACATTTCTAGACCAAGTGAGATCACGGACATAAGGAGGCATGGTGTGATGATTGCATTATTGTTGGAAAAACGTATTGTCTAAAAACTGAGTGATCGTTAGAGGAATCTGATCTTTGCCCAAAAGTAAATAATCAGTTCTTGTTAACTCACTCAAGGGTAATAATCGAACCAGGTGTAACAAATGCAATAGTAATTTAAAAAATGGAGTCATTGTGACGGGCTATATTTTGCTCAGGCACGTTTCTATACTCAGACATAGCAATCATGTTGCCCTGTTTGCTTTAATAATTAAATACAGAGTGTGTTGCAGGTGTCAGAGGTATTGTAGTATTCCTTTAATTTTCAGTATATTCAACTAGTTAAATATTAAAATATTTCAGACCACTTAGCCTGTTCATGATGGGGGGGGGGGGTAGTAAAGAATCTGAAACCCAACTCCAAGAAACTAACGAGAAAAAGAAGATTCCCCTCATTCCTCAGCCAGCTGACTGACCAGGCGTGTCCTCCTCACAGCCTCCTGGCAGAGCCACACCTTCAGCATTTCTAAGCTACTTGCCGCTCTTGATTTCCCTGCTCATCGTCTTGGCTCCAGGTTCAAGTAAGAAAGTGCTGTACACAATCCCACTGGCACGTTAGCTCAGCTGAGAAGTAAGACAAATCCATGAAGGGCTGTTGTGCCGTGGCTCATCGTGGGCTAGGATGGGGAAGGTAGCAGAACACTGACGTGGTGGTGGTTGGGCAGGAGACTCCTTGTGAAGGCTCACAGGCATATAGGTCCTGGGGAGCAGCACCAAGGAAGCCTCATTCTCTTGGGGTGTGCCCAAGCAGGCCTTACAAGGGCACGCTTAGAGACAGTGTTGTGTACGTTTGGTGGGATGGCTTAAGACACGAATCCGGGCTTCAGACTGAACGTGCAAGCCCGACTGCTCGCAGAACTTGGGTTTCAGGGTAAAGGACGGAAGTTAGCGAGTGCGGGTGCTGTGGCGGTGGTGTGGGGGTGCTGTGGCGGTGGTGTGGGGGTGCTGTGGCGGTGGTGTAAGGGTAAAGAATTATGGAAGGAGGATTGAGACGAGTCTGCTTGAGTCCCACGTGGAGAGAAATCAAACGTAATGGTCCTCACCCAAGCCTCAGAATGACTGGTGCACTCACAAGGGTCAGATCTAACTGAGCCTCTCCACCACGGCTCCGGGCATGGAAGTGGACCCTTCCCTCTCTCAAACCTCATAAAGTCACCAATAAATTCCTAATTGCTCTCCCTGCTTTTTTAATGTGGGGACTCTTGGGGGAAACCCGTGGATGAAAGCATGAGCTCAGAGGACAGACAGACACCACGGCATCCTGTACCCTGACTTCCCTGTGGCCGCGGTGAGGGAAAGGGCCAGGCCATGGTTGGGGTTGAGCTCCAGGGGCCAGCAGCAAGCCTGGAAAGCAGGGGGCTCTGAGAGAAGGCTTGTTGAACACGCAAAAAAGTCTCCTTCATTAGATGAAAGGTCATGAGGCACCTTATGCAGGCGGGTGGGGTGGGAGT
This sequence comes from Mustela lutreola, assembly GCF_030435805.1. Taxonomy (NCBI): domain Eukaryota; kingdom Metazoa; phylum Chordata; class Mammalia; order Carnivora; family Mustelidae; genus Mustela; species Mustela lutreola. Next base: position 2,981,186 of record NC_081294.1, on the reverse strand, counting down.
TAAGAAGTAGGAAGCAGGTGTGAACCTTGAGGTATTTACCTGTCCTGAAGGTCGCATGGAGACATGCCCAGACAGCCAGGCACACTCAGCTGTACTTCTCATAGTTTGGGAGGTTGGGGAGAAGAAAAAGGGGAAAAGTTAAGGAAAAAAGGAAAAAAAAAGAGAGAAGAAAAGGAAACCTTGTGTTTTCAATGATCCCAATTCTCCCACACCTTATCTTAAGTTTAAAGTTAACAGTGAGGAAAAGAGAAATGTGCGTATAAAACAGAGGTCAAATTCTAACAAATCACTTTCATGGTTAATGATTAGATTTTCTTTTAGGTAACAAAGATGGGAGGCAGGAAAAATCACAGTCAAAACCTAAATTACTCTTAGAAACACCCTTCAGAAAACAAACACTGTCTGTTTGTTTTTTTTCTTTCTTTCTTTTCAGCGTAATAGTATTCATTGCTTTTGCACCACACCCAGTGCTACATGCAGTACGTGCCCTCCATAATACCCACCACCTTGTTCCCCCAAACTCCCACCCCCCACCACTTCAAACCCCTCAGATTGTTTTTCAGAGTCCATAGTCTCTCATGGTTCATCTCCCCTTCCAATTTCCCTCAACTCCTTTCTCCTCTCTGTCTCCACGTGTCCTCCATCTTATTTGTTATGCTCCATAAATAAGTGAAACCATATGATAATTGACTCTCTCTGCTTCACTTATTTCACTCAGCATCATCTCCTCCAGTCCCGTCCATGTTGCTACAAAAGTTGGGGATTCATCCTTTCTGATGGAGGCATCATACTCCATAGTGTATATGGACCACATCTTCCTTATCCATTCGTCCATTGAAGGGCATCTTGGTTCTTTCTACAGTTTGGCGACCGTGGCCATTGCTGCTATAAACATTGGGGTACAGATGGCCCTTCTTTTCACTACATCAGTATCTTTGGGGTAAATACCCAGGAGTGCAATGGCAGGGTCATAGGGAAGCTCTATTTTTAATTTCTTGAAGAATCTCCACACTGTTCTCCAAAGTGGCTGCACCAACTTGCATTCCCACCAACAGTGTAAGAGAGTCCCCCTTTCTCCACATCCTCTCTAACACATGTTGTTTCCTGTCTTGCTAATTTTGGCCATTCTAACTGGTGTAAGGTGGTATCTCAATGTGGTTTTAATTTGAATCTCCCTGATGGCTAGTGATGATGAACATTTTTTCATGTGTCTGATAGCCATTTGTATGTCTTCATTAGAGAAGTGTCTGTTCATATATTCTGCCCATTTTTTGATATGATTATCTGTTTTGTGTGTGTTGAGTTTGAGGAGTTCTTTATAGATCCTGCATATCAACCTTTTTGTCTGTACTGTCATTTGCAAATATCTTCTCCCATTCCATGGGTTGCCTCTTTGTTTTGCTGTTTCCTTTGCTGAGCAGAAGCTTTTGATCTTGATGAAGTCCCAGAAGTTCATTTTCACTTTTGTTTCATTTGCCTGTGGAGACATATCTTTAAAGAAGTTGCTGTGGCTGTTATTGAAGAGGTTACTGCCTATGTTCTCCTCTAGGATTCTGATGGATTCCTGTCTCACATTGAGGTCTTTTATCCATTTTGAGTTATCTTTGTGTACAGTGTAAGAGTATGGTCGAGTTTCTTTCTTCTACATATAGCTGTCCAGTTTTCCCAGCACAATTTATTGAAGAGACTGTCTTTTTTCCACTGTATATTTTTTCCCTGTTTTGTCGAAGATTATTTGACCATAGTGTTGATGGTCCATATCTGGGCTCTCTACTCTGTTCCACTGATCTATGTGTCTGTTTTTATTCCTGAACTTCATAAAATCTATCTATGAAATACCCACAGCAAATATCATCCTCAATGGGAAAAAGCTTGCAACCTTCCCGTTGAGATCAGGAACACAACAAGGATGCCCACTCTCACCAGTCTTGTTCAACATAGTATTAGAAGTCCTAGCAACAGCAATCAGACTACAAAGAAAAATAAAAGGTATCCAAATTGTCAATGAAGAAGTCAAACTCTCTCTCTTCGCTGATGACATGATTCTTTGTATGGAAAACCCAAAAGACTCCACCCCCAAACTACTAGAACTCATACAGCAATTCAGTAACATGGCAGGATACAAAGTCAATGTACAGAAATCAGTGGCTTTCTTATACACTAACAATGAAAACACAGAAAGGAAATTAGAGAATTGATTCCATTTACTATAGCACCAATAACCATAAGATACCTGGGAATAAACCTAACCAAAGAAGTAAAGGATCTGTACTCGAGGAACTACAGAACACTCATGAAAGAAATTGAAGAAGACACAAAAGATGGAAGACCATTCCATGCTCTTGGATCAGAAGCATAAACATTGTTAAAATGTCTATACTGCCTAGAGCAATCTATACTTTTAATGCCATTCAGATCAAAATTCCACCGGTATTTTTCAAAGAGCTGGAGCAAATGTTCCTAAAATTTGTATGGAATTAGAAGAGACCCCGAATCACTAAGGAAATATTGAAAAACAAAAATAAAACTGGGGGCATCACGTTACCTGATTCCAAGCTTTACTACAAAGCTGTGATCACCAAGACAGCATGGTACTGGCATCAAAACAAACACTGTCTTCACTAATATCTCGAATCTGTTCTTTCCGGTTGAAAACACAGACATAATTTTTCCATCTGTTCAAAATTTTACATATCACAAGATAAAGATTTCAAACACTTTTTGTGTCATCTGTATGAAAAAGAACTAATTAATGACCTATAAATCAATCATTAAAAAAATGTACTCACCCGAAACTTTCCCTGGAATGAAGTTGCAGTGAAATAATTTATTATCCTACATAAAGAACAAGGCCCAGGTCCACATCGGACAGTTTCTGGCTTGCTCATCTGTTGGAATTCTGCCAACCACCATCCTCGTGCCCTCATCACCTTGGTGGCTAAGTATGGGGTGGATGGCATTAACACATGTGCCTGCAGACGCCTCTTTCCCCAGCTGCATAGTGTTGTCTGTAGGAAAAGTCTTTGGATCGATTTCCAAAACCTGCTTTGACTCTTTAGGATGGGGTTGTAAACATCTGGTTTTGACAAATGGTCTCTGAATGGAGGAAGAACTGCCAAACCCCACCAGCGGAGCGCACCTCACCCACAGAGACTGCACCATGCCCCCCAGGATGGAGCCCTCTCATCCCGCACACCTGCGCCAGGAAGTCATGGAGGGGATGATGTGGGCGTGCTTCTCCTCACACGCGTGTGGAGCTACGGCTGAGCGTCCATGCGTGTACTCGCATGTTTTGCTGGAAACCCGACGGGCTCTCAGCAAGGGAACAGGGAGCCAATGTGAAGAACCATTTCGTACTTAAGTTTCTCTTTTTGATATGGCCTTGGTTCTATTTCTGCATATTGACTCGGCCTTTGTAAACATGATAGAGCACCAATTGTGCTCTATCCAATTAGGCCAACCTTTCCTTGGTCATAAAACTTTATGCAAACCACTGCTCTCAGGCTTTGCAGTCCAGGGAAACAATGATAGGCTTATGACTCCTAAGGATTTTTTTTTGGCAAATTGCTAATAAGGACGCTCTCTCTCTCTCTCTTTTTCCTGCAAGACCTTCAGCTGATGGAAAAGTAAAAGAAAAAAAAAAAAACAAGGACTGTAGTCTCATATAGGCAGTGATGATGACAGCCCCATTAATAACACGGATCATTAAAATTTATAAAAAGCTATTCTTAATATAGGATATAAATACATTTCTTGGGCAGAGCTATGAAATTTATAACCTTTTTATTGTCACCAGAGGACCTTCCTACGGCTCTCCCCCCGCGCTGTCTGCCCTCTATCATAAATCACCGTGTGGTTAATAACCTCGATTACAACCACCGGTTGCATTTACAGAATTAAATATTGACTATGTGAAAATGTTATTACATTTTTACTGATCGGAAGACCACGGAACAGCCCTGCAGGACATGTAGCTAGACAGAAATATCTGTGTAATTTTTGTTGGAAATAGAGTTACAGGGCACTCAGTAACAACTGGTACAGTTTGGGGCACTGACGGAAGAAGGGAGAAAGTGCTAGGTTCTTAATTTTACAGCAAGCCAAACATATCAGAAGGAGGCCATTCCACCGAAGCATTGCACCTTATTTTTAATTTAGGAAACTCTAGGCCAAATGCATGATACAACTGCCAAGCCCCAAATGTGAGGCCAATACGCTGAGAACCGCAGTAATCCCACAGACTAAGGCTTATTGAACATATTGGTGGAATTCAAACAAGAATTAGTGTGTGTTACCAAAGTGGACAGACAGAGCCCGATGTCTTGTTATTCAAAGAGAACGGTTGATTTTGAAATCTCTAAATATTGGAGAGATATTTTACATTCATTGAAGAATCAAAACAAAACCTTTCATCCCTAAGGCAGGAGTTCCTAGAATCACCTGTGAGAGCACTTCACACATTCAGACTTTTCTGGAGATGGTTTGATCTCTCAGGACCGGCAGATGGCCCCAGACTGGGCAGGCGAGTCCGATGACATGCTTGGTTAGAAGACCAATCACAGTTTGGTCAGGCAAATTGCAAAAGTTCAGAACTCCCACTCACACACACACAGCACTGGAAAATGATGAATGGGCATTTGGACATACTTAAGGCCAAGATTGGAAATCATACTGAGTCATCCAAAAATCCCAGCTTTCCACTGGTCTCTTTCCTTCAATCTAAGGAGAATAATCCACTTATCCAAAGTATAATGGCAAGGATTAATCACGGTGTCTTGGGACTGTCCATTTCATGTAATGTTATTTTTTATATTCTTTCTCATAATTGTCATTTTATTTCACTGAAAATAGTAAGGTCAAGTACTTAGTCTGGAAAGACCCTTTCAATAGTCATCGCTGTGGACCACATGCTTTAATAAATACACAAATCTGGACAGTTTAATGAAATTAATTTATGAAGTTTCAAATTTACAACCCTGAAAGGAGGCATTAACATGTATTATCAAATTAAAGGGAATCAAAAGCAACCTACCAAGAATCTGACAATGTCCACCTCATAAAATGTAATATTCCAAGTATTTCATAATGAGATGCAAAGAAAATTAATGACCCTCACTGCCTGAGTGGTTGGTTCCATAACCATACGGTTGTTGTGTGTGTGTTTTGTGTGCTGTAGAATAAAACGATTGTGTAATAAGATTAGTGCTACAGAAATTACATCTGTAGTAAAGAGGAAATGAATGGAAGTATGAGATCCAACATCCAGTCCTGTAATACAACGTTTGGACTGGAGATATTCTTAGGAATGAGTTTTTCTCTTACTTCAAGAAACGTCAGTCTCTGGCTGAACGGAAAGTGCTGGCGTGACACCAGCTGGACGGCCACGAGCGGACCTAGCCCCCAACGGTGACCTGGCAATCCTGCCCCCGGACCCGCAGCAAGGATCCTTTCTGACACTGCTGATTCCAGGTGTGGGAAAGGTAATTCACAACACGAGGTTGGGACATCTTTCGTACAGGAAAACAAGGAAACTCTTAAAGACGGGCTGAGCTGGATCAGAACCAGATGGGACTGACAACAGGGCCTTCTTTTGTCCAAAGGTGGGTGATGCAGCACCACAGGAGCTGGTGAGCCCATCCTCACCAGAAGATTTAGGCCTCTGCTCCTCTCTAAGGGGGGAAATGGACCAAAAACCTAAATCCAACTTCATGCTTCTGATTCTGCTTCTGGGGCATTTTCTTCGTGTGCTGGCTGGACACAGGTGACCCCTCTCCTGTTCCAGGGACACAGAGGCCCAAGGCAATGGAAGGGAGGAGAACCTGTGGAGCTCTGTGTGCTCTCGCAGAGTTGCCATGAGAAACTCCAGCTCATTCCGGATGGAGACGGAAAAGGGTGGGAGCTCGTGTAGCCCTGGTTCCTTACAGGCCAGGGTCACCGAGGCCTTCATTTCCAGCTTCCGATGGTGGTCCCACTGCAGTCCCCAGGGGCCTCCAGGAGGCCTGTTGGCCACATTGGCTCTCTGAATCCCAGCACGGGCTGGTGGGGTCTCCTGGGGGAAGGAAGCCCAGAGACCAAGTTGGGCCCCCCACCTGGTGTCCCTCCTATGGTCCCACAGTGCTCACAGCTGGGAGGGGTGGTTCCCAGTGGCACAGGGTGGGGCCATGGGCAGGGGGGATGGGCTGTGCATAGCAGACCAAACTCCACTAGGGGAGCACTGACCACAAGGGGCCCATGGAAATGTCAGAACCCACAATATACACTATTTTAAAACCAAATTGAGATGTTTTGAAATTGTATCTGTATTTAGTAGGAAAATTCAAAAGTCCTAAAAACAACCACCATCACCAACACTACCAAATTCAGGGTCTTTTGAAAAACCTGGATTGACAGGAACTCAAAAGTGCCACAGGGCCACAAGAGCGGGAAGGGGGAGCCCAGGGAGCAGCATCACCCCACCAGTTAGATTGTCTTCTAACAGTTACAGCTCCTCGATTAGTGGTTTTGATGAACATTGGGTTACTGCCTTTTTCTAAAATAAGTCGAAGTTACATTTAAGTGAAAGGCAAACGAAAGAAATCTTGAAAAGAGTGAAAATGGGAAAACCAGTTTCTACAACAGGATCTTTCTCTTTCTCTTCTTCTCTCTCTCTATCATATCTATGTGTGTGTGTATGTGTGTGTGTGTGTGTGTGTGTATGCATTTCTATCACTTTAAAGCTAATGAAGAGGGTTGATCCAGGCCTTGGTCTGGCAAGCTCTATCAAATTCTAGTCTTTCTGCTGAGGAACTGTGTGGATATGGGCACACCACCCTTGAATTTGGGGGCTCAGTATACTTCTCTGGAAGAGCCAGAAACCGGTATGTGGACAAGGGGTGCATGCTCTCTCACTGTTGTTCAGACTGTCTGAAAACAAAATTCTGGGGGAACCTACCTGACAGTGGTGCGTGGGGAAGGTAGAATATGTTGAAGGATTTACACAGCTGGGTTGTGGTGGTTGAACTGAACCTCCCTGAGGAATTATCAGAGCTGACTTCGGGCAGCTAGTAGGCATCATTGCTCTGGACTGGTTCTCGTTGACTCTGGACGCAACAAGGAAATGGAAGAGTATTCTGAAGGGGGGAGAAGTGTATGACACATGCAGGTCTTTGTGCAGGTACAGCATGTTCACATCTGGAAAATTTCTCTCAAAACAGATTTTTAAATAAGTCTCATTTTTTTTCTCCTTTGTGACCCTGGAACCATCCGCCTCCTTGCTCCCATCTAGAGTGTTTGCTCTCCTGACCCATTCTAGACACCACCCTGGGACTTCCCGTGTGATCTCTGCTTCCTTCCCACATTGCGTCGGACCCCATTTTCTGAAGTTTGGTCTTCCACTTCCTTAATCCGTGTCTTGTTCCTGTGGAGCAAGTACTCCACAGACTTTGCGCAAGAGTGCCTCTCAATAAATGGGTTGAGACTGCAAATACCTGAAAGTGTCTTTACTTCCCTTTCACACTTGATGACTTCTGCTGCTGGAATTCTAGATAAGTACGGATTTCCACTCAACCCTTGCTCATACTCATTCTTCGTCCAAGAATGAGGATCTTTTCTTAATCATCACTTCCACACCTGGAATGTTCTAGACTTTTTTCTTTGTTCTTTCTGAAATCTCCTAACAGTGTGTGTGTCTGAGGTTTTCTTATTTTTATTTTTAATTTATCTTTCAGTCTTTCTTTATCTTGAGTGGTCAATGGCATCCTCATGTGGAATCTGAAAGAATGGTGTAATTTCTTTAATGTTCTTATATCCTACCCTCCATTTCTTGGTTTTATCTTTGATTAGTTGGGTAGTGAAACTCACGGACTGATCCTCCGGCTTTCCTATCCTTTCTTCTCTCATGTTCCATCTCTTTGTCTTTTGTTCTAATGAATGAAAGAGTTTGTCCATTTTGTTTTCCCATCCTTTCAAAAAAAATGTCCACATACATATGTATAATTCAGATATTATAGATAAACATACACATATTTGTAGATTATATATAATTCACATATACACACATTTATAGCTTACATATATTAATTTCCTGGAATATTTTCTTGTTTCTTAAGTGTTTATTTTCCCAGCATCTGGTTCTTGGTCTAGAGATGAGAACCCCCCGGAGCTCACTTCTCTCCCCTGCCCTGGTAACACTCACCCTTCCTCCCTGTCTGTTCTGGCCTCTGGCTTCCTCTGAATGTCTGGTGCTTCCTGGTCCCCATTCATATTTAAAAGCAAGATTGAAAAAGTCTCTCTGGGCTCTGGATGGAGGGAGCCTGTTGCCTGGTGGTTCTGTTTGGAGGTGATGGAGGGTAGATGGATCTGCTTCACCAGGAATATCCAGATATGCACGTCGGTGTGTGGATATCCCAACTGATTTCTCCTATTTGCAAATTTGCAAATTTCTCCTGTCCCAACTGATTTCCTCATTTAGAGATCATCAGTGTCTTCTGGGGGAGGGAAGCTGACACTGGAGAGCCCATGCAGAGGAGTCCACGGATCCCCGTGGTTTAAGATGCCAACTGCGTTTTGATCAACCACGGAGTGTAGTTCTGATCTCCTATTGCTGACAGATCCATGACCAGTGCCATCCCGGCCAAGGATGCCAGGGATCTCCATCCTCTGTGCTGCTTGGGTGGAGAAAGGTGGTCCCTGACTCTATATGCTTCGGCGGGAGTCTTGGGATACAGATGCTTCTTACAAAGTTGGGTCCACTTTTCAAGACCCTTTACACTCTGCATTTAGCAGGGTCTGGTGCCTCCACAGCCTGTGCCCAGCAGACTCTGAAGCAAGAAAATATGAACTTCATAACAGCTTACCCTTCCCACTCTAAGTCCCTGGCTTCCAACACTCTGCTGAAGTCCATCCTTCAGCATGTGTAACAGGTGACTGTGACCTGTGATCTCTCATTCCACATGCTCTTTCAGAACTTGGCCACCCCCAGTATTACGCAGGGTCTAATTCTGCACCCTTGAATCCAAACCCATGCGTTATGGTTTTGGATTCATGATGGATTTGGATTCATGATGCTGCATGATCTTTAAGCCTCGGTCAAAAAAGAGGATGCAGGGGTGCCTGGGTGGCTCAGTGGGTTAAAGCCTCTGCCTTCGGCTCAGGTCATGATCTCAGGATCCTGGGATCGAGCCCCGCATGGGTCTCTTTGCTCAGCAGGGAGCCTGCTTTCTCCCTCTCTCTCTGCCTCCCTCTCTGCCTACTTGTGAACTCTGTCTGTCAAATAAATAAATCTTAAAAAAAAAAAAAAAAGGATGCAAATTTAGCCTTGTTAGGACAAGGACTCAACGGTGGAGTGCTGGTGCTGATGAGAAGTCTGATTGCCCTGAGGCTGCCATGTTGGGAAGAAACCCCGACAACAGGGAGAGGTCGCATAGAGTCAAGCTCAGGTCCCCAGCCCTCATGTCACCCTGAGTCCCTGGGGCATCATGGAGCAGAGGCAAGCCTTCCCGGTCTAGTGTCCTTCCCCAGTATGGAGTGGCGAGGCTATAGCAACAGGGCCTGGGACACCATTCATCTATCCCTTCTCACTTCCAGTAATGTTTCCACGTCGTCTCCATCTTCTGGAATGTATCTTTACAAAATATATATGTTAGTCTGTTAATTTTCTTCTGTGTTCTTCTATTAATTTTGTACTAATTCATGTTAGTATGCCTTTGATGGATTTGGGATTATTTGTTGAAAGAAGCAAGAAGAGGCATGTCTGCCATGGTCATTAAATTAAAATCCTCAATCCATGTCTCACCCTATATGAAACAATAGAGACCACATTTATGATTTTTATATCCATGGGTAGTTTACTGAGGTTAAGTCCTGCTCACTCGCCCTAGCAAATCCTGCGGGGAACTGCAAATGTATCCATGCCTCTGGACTTTGTTATCTGACTCAGGACGAGCAAATCCCAGGAGAACTCCCCCCTCCATTCTTGCCCCAGGCCCTCCTCCACCCCTGGGAGCACAGTCCGCCCAGCGCAGGGCCTGCGCCGACGCCTGGATGGGCTCCCTCTGCCACCTGATTGATGAGGCCGCAGGCTGACGGACGTGGATGAACCATCTGTATTCATTGCCAAGACTGACAGCAGGGAACAGTATGGGCTCTGTTTGCTGTTCGCTGGTCTGCTTTACAGAGTGTGTGCAGACATGACCTTACGCCCAGGTATTAACTTACACGCTGGTAAAATGTGGCCCGGGTTAAATTATGTCGAGCGTTTGATTCAAGTAATACATTATAAGGGATTTACGCCCTCTCCGAAAACGCATGCCAAAGGAGCATCTTTCTTTAGGTCCTGAAGCTTCTCCAGTGCTACATTTAACGAGAGGCTGAGAAAGGAACTCGGGATCTCATGCACACCACGTGCACATAGGATAACACTAAATAGAGATGAATCAATATGGGGTTGGGCCAGAGTGGACACATTTGAGAATGGGATTCCATATGCATAGCACTTTAGTGAAGGGTAGCTTGATCTACACGCAAACACCGTATATGTAACCAGGGCTCTCTGGGCGGGCGTTCCATATGTTACGTGTGCAGGTGGAATGCAGAAGGCTAGCTCCGTGTATATTTCCCCCGATCGCCCGGACTCGAAGTCTAAAGGTTGTACTGTAAGGTTGCTCTCACACTTCTTACTTACAAAATACATTTGAACCCGTTAGGGAAGAATGATGTGTTTGCAAGTATAAAAATAATGGCATCACCTGTGTAATTATCAAGCGGGTTATGAGTCCTTTAATTGTTTTATTTCCTTGGATTTTCCATTCTTTCTTGATGAGGACAGTTCTGAGGATGTGACTGAATGATCAATGAGTTTTCTAAAATGAACCCCTCCTTCTTATCCAAACCCCAAAAGTAAAATCTTTAAAAATCGGAGATCAGAAAAATCCCTTCTCTATGTTAAAAGGAATGTAAATGAGGCTCTAAGAACTCGCCAGGAAAGTTTTTTGCATGTACCTTCATTCCACAATGTTTCACTTAATACTTTTGCTTCCCAGAAGACCTTTTATGAACTTGCTTGAGTACACCCCAAAACATAGAATATTGGGCGATTCATGGAGTTTCTGTCTTTCAGGCTTTACAGGTGCATGTCGGTCAGAGAGGCACGTGGGCAGCGGTGGGAGGAAGAACAGAGACCCTGGCCACAGACTGCCACCAGTGCGGATGCTTGGCTTCCTGTAAGTTAAGGATTCTACCGCTGTTCAGAGGCATGGCCTCTCTCTCTCTCCTTTCTGTCCGAATCAAGGGAGCTGAAATCAAACTTAAAATCTCTTGCAGGCTCAAGGGTAAAGATCCACATCTTTCTGCCATCAGGAAGACACAAGTGTGCTAACCTCAAAGAGAGAGCATAATAAGACTTGAAATAAGGCTTTCAAGTCGGACAAGTTATGGGCAGTCCTGAATCTCCCTGACCACTTGTTCAGCCCACGCTGTGTTGCTGGTGACTTGTCGCAGCTGGAGACACTGTGGGGACGTGGCCCGCACCCTAGCCACGCCGCCCCGTGCTTCCTGGCCACTGCCTGGGCGTCTGTGAAAGTGTGCATCCCTGCTGGTCCTCCGCAAGGACCCTGGAGCGAGGGTGGGCCGCGGGCCGCGTCTGAAGATGGAGTATCTGGACGTTTTCTCCCACGCAGCAGCGTGTTGGAGAGACACAAATAGCCCGCCTCTCCCCTGGGCTGCATTTGTGTGCCGTGGGGCACTTTGGGAGCCCAAGAAATGTTTTAGGGCCATGAAAGCCCCAAGTGAATAAAGCGCTCTATCTGTCTCTCTTTCTGCTGGGCTGGAGCTCGGGGCCATCTGCCCTCCCCGGGGACAGCATGCTGCGTATTCAAATGAGGCCCCTGAGCACAAAGGTGGCCTCAGTGGCTGCTGCAGCCTGTTTCCCCAGCAGGAGCCCCCACTTTGTTTAAGCTTTTAAACTCTCTGTCCCTGGCAGGAGAGAGCTGATGTGTAGAGCACAAAAAGGACACAGTGTCGCCTAATGTATGCGCCTGTCCTGTGGAATCCTAATGGTACCATACCGAGGAGAATTTACACAAACCTTATAGGAATGAAAAAGGGACATTGATTTCATTCAGAGAACGCAGTGACTCCCACTTCTCCTGCGTCTCTGAGCCCTGGGCTCTGAAAGGGCCTTTCACGGCGCAGGAAGAAAGCGCTGGTGCAGCCGGGGGACATTTCCAAGGCCAGCGCGTGTGCCTAGCAACTGGGCCACGCGGTTCCCAGTGCCCTCGGCGTGGCCCTCCCGTCCCTGCTCCCTGCCCCGCCACACGAGAGCCCGCTGCCTGGGTGGGTGCCATCCCCATAGGGAGGCCCCTGAGGGCTTCCCTCTGCTCCCGGGTCCTCCCTGACCGGTGTGTGGTCCGCACGGCTCTAAGTGTGAGCCCTGAAAGAGCCGCAGTCCCTTCATCAGGAGTCCCCAGAGCCACCACCTGCGTGAGCTCCCGGTGGGCCGCGGCCCCGCTGATGCCCAGAGACCACCCGTACCCCACGGTCACCTTCCTGTGCCATCCCCATTCTGTCGGGTCCAGGAAGTAGTGGCTTTTTACTGTCAAGAGGACATTGAAAAAGACACGCGACCTCGGAGTCCTTATCTTCTTACGCTGGATTGTTGTTTATTTGTTTAAAGATTTACTTACTTTAGAGGTGGGAGCGGAGTGGAGAGAGAGAGAGAGAGAATTCCAAGTAGACTCGCCAGGACGTGGTCCCAGGACCCTGAGATCGAGACCTGAGCAGAAAACGAGAGTTAGAGGCTTAACCAACAGCAACTCTCAGGTGCCCCAAGATCAGAGTATTTAAAATGCAAATAAAATTCACCCTGATGATCACTGCAGCCAGCGGAAGGTCAGAATTTCAAAGGCAAAGGGCAGTGTGCAGATAAAGGAGCGCGGAGGGCAGGGCGGGTGTCCTCTGGGTGTCCACGGCCCAGGAGAGCGCAGGGCTGGGCGCGCGGCTGGGACACGGGCCACAACCAGCCCCGCGTCTCCACCTCCACGGCTCACTCCCGCCAGCTCCTGGCCACCTCGGCAGCCAGCTGATCAGGCCTGCCTGGACCCCTGGCTCGTCCCTGTGTGAAGACAGGGCTTGCCCTGGTTTGGGGAGGGATCTAGGAAACGCAAACCGTGGGCAGCCATTGTTTTGACTATGTCACTATTTTTTTTTTTTTTAATTTGTATTATTTATTGACAGAGAGATAGAGAGATCACAAGTAGGCAGAGCGGCAGGCAGAGGGAGAGGGAGAAGCAGGCTCTCCACTGAGCAGGGAGCCCAACACGGGGCTTGATCCCAGGAAGGCAGGCGCTTCCCTGACTGAACCCCCCAGGCGCCCTCTTTTTTTTGTTTTCGTGATGTTTTCCAGATGTCTCCAGATGCTGCTGCTGTGACCATAGGTACTGCCAATGGCCTGTCCAAAACAGGTTGACTTTTTCCTTTACATTCCTTGGGGGCACAGAGATCCAATGAATTCATTGTTTCTGGGATGTAACTGCATAAAGAGAAGTGGCCTCTCGGTGCTTCCCGGCAGCCTGAGTGTCTAGCAGGTTCTTGCCAAGAGGAGACTGTGTGCGCCCCCGTCCTGCACCACCGGCTTTGGAGGGACAAGGAGACTGGGCAGATGGAGTTGGGGGGGCGGGGAGAACGTTGGGACGGAGGACGGCGTGGGGGGCGGGGGGCAGGGCGGGGGTGTGGGGGGTGCAGGAGAGGCTGACCTTAAGGAGGACAGTGCAATTCCAAGAGTGTGGAAGTCCTTGTCCCAAGGACGCCCCCCTCCCTGCACAGGGGGGTCACCGTACCGCCCCAGGGACAGGCCAAAGGAAGGCGTGAGCCAGACCTGTCTGCCTCCCGGCACGCCCCACCCGTGCAGCTGGACTGCCAGCCATGGTGCGCCGCCGCTTCCTTCCGTTCTTCCGTGGGCCTGCGTGTGCTCCCGGCCTCGGCTGCTCCTCCCAGGTTCTCGATCCCACGTGCAGCACCCAGGTAAGCTGCCCCAACAGTACCTAGACAGAAGGCACAGCCTCTTGGCTTCCTTTCGTGGCTCACTGTCGACTCTGGCAGGAGGCACGTCCAGGAGCAGGGTTTCTGGCTCTGCGGGGCTGTCCGCTCTCGGAGCAACCACCCCAGCACCGAGCCGATCCCTCACCGGCGGCTGTCCCAGGACTAAGCTCCCGGGCGTCGTGATGACAGAGTAATAGCCCATCTCTCTGACGACGCACTCGGTGCCACTCACTTGCTCTGTGCTCGACACAGTGTGTTCCGCCGAGAGTCTCCCAAGATGTGTGCAGTCGGTCATGGTTCATCCATCGACTGGTGTGTGCGCGTGTATGTGTCTGTGTGTGTCTCTACTGGTGTGTGCGTGCGCGCGCGTGTGTGTCTGTGTGCACGTAGGGGCAGGGGTTGCTTCAACTTCTAAACATGTTGGTGATACACTTAAAGCCGTTTGTTTGCAAGTTACACAGATTTACACTCTGCATACTGGCGGTTTCAGTTTAACACACGCATCATCTCAGTAAGTTAGGTATTTAAAACACACTCCGCATGGGGGTTCTCTGCACGGACTTTCTTCAGTGCCGCGGCGGAGACAGGGCGGTCGGCAGGCACCCGTAACTGGGATCTGACTTACGGTGGGAAACACCACCTGATACTTAGTAGTCTCCTGCCCTGTGACAGACACCATTAAGTGCCTTCTCTCATGAGCTCACCTTTCCCAAATCCCCAAGGGCGGCGTCCCATTTGCTGCTTGGAAGGGAACTGCTTGAAGGCTGCCATTCTGGAGTGCGGCTGACCCAGCCGTGATGGCCCCCCTATTCCCAGCACCAAGAAAGAGCAGAGCAGACCCAGAGCAGGTCCAAAAACGATGATCTTTATAACTTGGGACCCGCTCTTGATCCCGACTCCACAGGAGGACACGACGGGGACGCTCCTTCGCTCTGTCCTGCTCTCCCATGGGAACACGCCCCCCTCCGCCTCCCGGCCCCCCTCCTCCACCCTCAGCGCCCCGTGCACGGCCGCGCTCAGCCGTCCAGAGACCACACGCCCCGCACCACCGCGGCCCAGGCCGGGCGTGCTCTGAGCCACAGGGGGTGTTCTTATAAGCTTTTTAAGAACTTCAGTGTGTTTGAAAATTTCTAGAAGCAGAACATGATTCTGTAGGCTTTAAAGTGTGGAGTATCTCTTGGGAAGGCTTATTGGCCTTGGTCTCTGTGGTGGCTTCAGAGGAGAAAGCTGGGCGGACGCTGCCATCCACGGCTCCTTGGGATGCTCGAGCCTTATAAACTCTTCAGAACTGAGCGTGAGACAGAGGGAGGAACTGGATGCCGGGGTAGCTCATTGTTTCCTGAGGTGCTTGCTTTTCTCCAGGCTTCCACCTTTAGACCAGCAGACTAGGACAGAGGAGAGAGAAGAACAACGCGAAAGACAGACACGGGTGTCGCAGACACAGTATATTCGTAAACTCTCCCATGTGTTCCATTAGGTCCTGACCTAACCTCGGAGACCCCACCCACACGTACAAATCTGTAGAGCCTGGGCCCAGTGCTGGCTGTTCTCGCGCCAGGAAAAACGATGAAATGCATTTTCTGCTCAAATTTTATAAGCGTCTGGTTCTTAAACCCTATAATTGGGGGGAGGGGGTGGAGTCCAGTTGCCACATTTTCTACCTCTGCCTCGGGTAAGAGATGGCCTTGTGGAAAGGAAGGATCCAGACTCAGAGGTTCCTGGAAGCAGGGCAGACGCGGGCAGGGCGAGGCTGAACGCGAGGCTGGCCTCTGGCGCCCACACGATCACGCCTTGTTTCCTCCAGAAGCGACGTTTCGTAGATGACGGCGTAGAGCGCGAGGACGTCTAACCGCAGGGGCATGTTTGTGATCGCAAGCTCGGTTTTGCTCTCGGGTTCCAAGTCGTGTTGCTCCTCTCCGCAGAGTCTGACCTCGGCCTGCCTGGGACTCGCATCTCTGGAAGGCGAGATGCCCTGTGAAAAGGGCAATCGGTTCCAACAGGGAAGTTGGCATCTCGACCAGCCTTGCCCACCGAAGTGCCACGGGCAGTGGACACCAGATACTTGGTTTACTTCACACGCCTTTTTTGGGGACTCTGCCCTCTCCCTCCTGTGGTGAAGTGAGTCTGTCGGCCGTCTGCCAGTCCTGATGCTCTGTCCCCTTGCCTCTTGTGGACGAAGGGCAAATTCACCCAACCTTGGACGTAGCCATCCCCATCGGTCTGGCACTGACGCACGGGGACCCGACACGTCCATCTGCAGCCATCACGGCGAGGTAGAGGGAACGCTCAAACAAGGAGCTGCCCTTTCCACGGGGCGCTGAGCAGGGTGCGTGTTCGTTCCTGGCTACACGGAACAAGGCGACGAGGGGTGGAACATAATGAGAACATTGTGCCTGGTAGGACCTGGTGGTAAATGGAACCAGGGAGAAGAGGAGTTCTGACAGGTGCCTGTGAGCCTCGGGCCGGTCCTGAGTCAGCTTCCATGCCCCCCCCCCCCGACAGGTGCCCATGAGTCTCGGGCCGGTCCTGAGTCAGCTTCCATGCCCCCCGACAGGTGCCTGTGAGCCTCGGGCCAGTCCTGAGTCAGCTTCCATCCCTGGGGGAGGACCAGCCTGTGGGCATGTGCATCCACACGTGCATGCATGTCTGCGTCTGTGCACATGTGTGTATGTATGCGTGTGCGTGTGTCTGTGTGTACAAGGCTAGCGGGCCCTGTACCGCTCGCTCTCTCTGCTTCTCAAACCAAAAGACTCGCGTACCTCAAGATTCGCCTTCCAAGTCTACAATTTTATAAAATAAACATTGAGAGGGGGAAATGGTAGAAGAGAAAATGAGATTTAAAAGACCAATGCTTCTAATCACCTATCTGAGTACAATAATGGACTAAGAAAGCTTGGAATCAAAGCATCATGTACACTTATAAGTACACCATTGGTGTTTGCATTTATTAAATGCCTCCCCCTAAGTAGGGAATTCACATCCACAGTGCTTTACTCACGTATTCCTTTTGTCAAGGACCACAGTCTCTCTCGTGTTACAGCAGTTTGTGCGCAAAATCTAATTTTCCTTCCTGGTAATTTCTTGGAGAACGGGAGGAACCATGGCATCCTCTGGCAGTTGGCCTCAAGCCCTCGCAGTTCAACAGAGGCGGCTCCGTGCAGTCCCGCTAGCTCACGGGAGGGACCCAGGCTCCAACCGGCCCCTGAGCCCTTTATCAATTCCATTTTCAGAATTGATCCGTCTGCAAACTACTGGTTGAGATGGAACCACTCACTCAGGGCTCCCAGCGTACCCACGGTTGGGCGTGGTCCCCGAGCTGTAGTCTTCCTCTCAAGGCAGCTCATGAATCGTTTTAACGGAGTGTGCCCTTTCCTTCAGGCTCCTCCGTTCACCACCTTGGACACGACAGGTTTCTATGAAATGGCTCGGCAGTACTGAAGGTCCTGGCCAATGCACAAAGCGTTTTTAAGCTCGCCTCCAACACAAGCCCTGGAATTTCAGGGTCCCTCTCGCCATGTCAGCACGGGAATTATCTTCCAAGTTAGTCTTTGAACGATTTACAAATGGAAGTGGTGCCCTTAATTGTAATTCATGTTTTAAGTCAGACCTTATGTTACACTCAATTATATCTTAAGGACTTATTTGCCAAAAGTATTTAGAGCCCAAGGGCTTACTCTTCTTGCATATAAAGGATTTGATGTCTATAGCCCTTAATAAAGTGGGCAGCAATTATTAATATAGTAATATTTTATTAGTTTAACTGAAACCAGAGCTAGAAATGTTTCAAGACTGAGACTTAGAACATTAAAGCCAAATTAAAATAAGTCCAAGAAAAAGTCTGTGAACTTAATTTAGCTGAATTCTACATTTTTAAAGGAGAACTAGTGATTATTGTTACCCCTGGTGGTTAAAAAAGAACAGAACAGTGCTGAAATTTGAATTTCTGGACTTATTACTCTTTCATTAAATTAAAATGCCGAAGCCAGCAAAACTTGTTCTGAGTAGAAAAAGGAGCATTGTGCCAGCACTCTGTGCCTCCCAGAGGCCGGCCCCGCGCCCAGAGCTCACCAGGGCCCTTGGATCCCAGGCGGATGGTAGATGTTGGGGGTGGGGGCAGCCGCGCGACTTCCCCATGCAGCCCGCCCTTCCTGACATGCAGGCAATTAGCAAACCATATAAATTTTAGTGGGAAGTGAAGGGCTCAGAGTCTTTGAAAAACAAAACAGTCCTTGGCCACGGAGTCACTAAGCATGGGGAAAAGTGTGACTGTGAACTGAGTCGGCCTGCTCTGGTGACCATGGTTACGGGAAGGAATCCCCTTCTCAACCCACACTGGTTCTAGACCGAACCGTCTTAGAAGAGAATGGACTAGAATTGCCCCCACTTGAAGAAAGATGCAAACATGCCCAGGACCGAATGTCTCAGTGTTTAAACGTTCTCCCAAGACGTGCCTTCAAATTCTTGGTGGAGGGATTATTACTTCATAACTTATTCAAGGTGAATGGAAAATTACAGATTTTTCCATCTGAAATGGGCATGGAAGGATTGTTTTGCTGATTTAGCAAAATCTCCACCAGGTTCTGTGCCCAGTCAGCACCTCCTTTCCAGGCTTCTGAAGTCACAGACACGGTGGGGGCCAGACCTGGCCCGGTGAAGGGGCGCACTTTTCCTCCAGTACTTCCTCAGCCCCCGGGGGGTGGGGTGCAGGGCTGAGCCCATGGCATCTACCGCAACATGTGGTGCTCTGAACTTTGTCATCTGCCCCAGCCATCTCTTCTGTGCTAATGACTTCTGTGCCCCACTCCCCGTGGTCTAGCATCTAACTCTTCTAAACTGGGCATCACGATGAATTAGACATTAGAAAGCAAGAGAGTCTTGGGTGACCAAAGCAAGATTTTAATATGTAAATGCATGTTCACTTTAAAAAATATCTACAAATATTTTTTGATTCATCACAGCAGCTGTAACAAACATGACTTGCTTCTTGCATTTAGGATGAGTGCATCGTGCGGGCGTGTGTGTCTGCAGAAATCCGTGCTTTGCATTCACAGGCTGAGCGGGAGTCCGAGAGCAGGAGGTGGCCCAACTCTGTCTCCCTCTTCCGGTTTGCATAACCGCAAGACGGTGTCCCTGGCAGCGTGAGGCCCAGGAGCCCCATACGCACGTTGGAAGGGGAGACACCTGGCCAAGCAGGTGGTCTGAGCCACAAGCCGCATCCCTGAGAGGAGTGTGTGCGGCCCTGGAGACTGAGTCCAGTAGTGCGGGGGCTCATCTCAAAGGCAATCACACCAGAGACCGGGACATGGTGTACTTTAGGGAAACCAATGGGACCCCCAGAAATGCATGTCCAGGGGTGATGAATGGCAGCTGTTCTCCTACACGAGCAGTTCCTGGCCCCTGACCCCAAGATCAGCCCAGGGGCCTGGTGCTCCTCTCTGACATAGGCCTGGAAGAGGATGTGGGGGCTAGCAGGACCGAACCGTGGGTGGTGAGAAGTTCTGATTTCTCTCCCCAGGCTGAGACTTGGGCTCTGCAGAAACACCTGCTACCAGCCATCCCGCAGAGCGGGGACAGTCATTCTCACGCCAAGCAATGTCTTCTGTCCACCAGCTGGCCAGGGAGGTAAGGGTGGTGGTCTTTTATATATGGTAGGCTGGAGCCAGGGGGAGCCCTGGCCAGGCTGCACGCTGGCCTCACCTCTGCCTCCAGCTGGCCTCGTGCCTCCCACAAGCCTCACTCACCGCGGATTCGCCATGTCTTCTCCTGAAAGGCGTCCAGAGCGCTGATGCTACTGTCCGGCCATTCCCGCGGAGCAGATCCCTCAAGCCCTGCCTGGGGTGCTGTGTGGAGGGACCCTGTGAGCAGCTGTCTGGTCTCAGGGGGGCACTAAAATTGTCCCAGAGTGTCTGCAGGATCTGAGGGACAGACAGCGAGAGCGGGCCCTTAGACGCGCCTCGTCATGGGGTTGTGCGGGAGCGCACCTCACCTCACAGCCCTCTCCCCGGGGGGCTGCCGTGGTCACACCGCCCTCTCCCCCCAGGACTGCTGTGTTCATGGGCTTTGGCCCAGACCGAATCCCCTCGCAGACGTTGGCTCATCGTGGGCTGTATCTGGGTGTCTGATGTCCTCTCAGGCAATGATACTGGTGGAAAGGTCACCGAGAAGCAGTTTCTTCCAAAATAAAACCAAATAGAGGACGCCAAGAAAGCGTGACTTCTGGAGGCCCAGGAGGGACCTCCCTTCAGCTACAGGAGAACCGTGGAAATGGGGCTCCCGGCGAACTTCACACAGAGTACTTCTGTTCGCAACCCCAAGTCTTCTCTCATGAAAATTTATGGTAAATTTTCCAGCAGTGTAAAGGAGCACCCTTAAAAAGCCTGCCAGACAGACTCATAAAACGGAAGCTCATTCAAAAAACCTCTCTGCTTTCATGAAAAATGATCCACCATTAAAACTGCTGGGATTCTCTGGAAAAGAGAAAGAGGCCAATAAATTCTGTGGGAAGACTTGGGTGTCGGAGACGTCGGGGCTGAGCGGCGTGGACAGCTGGACACGTGTGAAGAGGGACAGCCCGCGGAAGGAGAGAGGGCGTGAGCCTGGGGCCGGTCCTGGCCAGCCCACGGCTAGGCACTGAGTACGCAGGGAAAAGACAAATTCTGCTTCATAGTTATGAACGGGCTTACTGAGGACTGCCAGACTTGTTTCAAGCTGAACAAAAACCAACCTCGTTACTCCTACCTTAACTGTTTACTCAAGAGTATATCCTGTCCTCTGACCAGTAAAACAAGCATGAGACCGTACAGTGCTGTTAAAGATCTCTGTGCAAAAGAAATGTCAAACACTCATCTTAGGGGCAGATTAGCTACACATATGAAGTGTGTTTTTAAATATCC
The DNA here is from genome assembly GCF_030435805.1 of Mustela lutreola. Taxonomy (NCBI): domain Eukaryota; kingdom Metazoa; phylum Chordata; class Mammalia; order Carnivora; family Mustelidae; genus Mustela; species Mustela lutreola. The sequence goes on along the minus strand of NC_081294.1, from coordinate 2,960,280 downwards.
ATCACACGTGTAGACATATGAAATCTTACGCCCATATAGTAGCTGGGCGCCGTATCGTGTTTTGTCGCAGCTCAAATGTGTCCATCTAACGTTGCAACCCAACCCATAAGACTGCAAGAAATATTGCAAAACAGAACCCAATAGTAGGTTTCAGAATCTGAGAACAGAAGAAATAGCTACGATACTGTCCAGATTATTGTGCCAGATTTTCTAACCGGATCATTTGTCTACATTTAACTTCAGGAAAGGAATGTCCCTTGAGGCCTTGCATGGTCTTGAAGAAGAAATCACTTTCAGATAAGGAGTGGCGAGACCAGGGTAACCATGTTGCTAGTTAAGCCGAGCGTCTGGGCACGAAGGTGTCGCGCCGGGTACGTTCCGTGGGGACGAGCCCACGGCGGGCGCGAGCACCGTGACTGGGTGACCATGGGGTCGTCACTGACAACGGGAGTACAGACCTGCTGGCGCCGTGTTCGTGCCGGGTGTCAAGTCCGCGCTGGTGTTCCTGACGTGCGCTGGCGTCCACTCGCGGCCTCGCTTTCTCGGGGCCACAGAATCCTCCTCCTCAGAGCACCCCCTTATGTGAACGACCATGAGGCAAATACTGGAGCTCAGGAACGCTCTGTGCAGCCAGGCGGACGTGGGGTACCAGTACGCAATGCCCAGAACCGTCATTCATTTCTTTTATAGTTGTGCCCAGCTTAACTGCTGGGACTGCAGGAGTGTCACCCGAAGTCCCCGTCCTCAGCCCATCGCTGCTGATCTCCGCAGCCCCTTCGGTCCCCAGAATGACTCCTTCCCGGTGCGCAAGCCCAGTTCGGCTCAGGACCCTCAAACCTTCTCTCCCTGCAGCTGCCATTACCCTTGCCTGTGCCCAGCTGCCTGGACGTCCCGGAGGGGGAAGGCTCACCCACCCCCGGGCGTGGAAGTGGGTAGGGCAAGCCTCTCCTCCTGCCAGCCCACCATGCTGGCACAGGTCAGGCGTTTCCCCGACTGCATAAGGCACAGCCCACACCCAGCGACATCTAAGTCATTTCCACCCCAAAATGGAACTGGTGAAGGAGCAGGAGCCAGGCCTGGTGAAAGGTGTGGCTGTGGGGGAGGGGCTGCCCCAGAAGAACTATGGCCTGAGACGGAGCCGCACACCAGCCCCAGTCTCCTGGAGCCACGACCAACAAGCTGCTTCCACCGGCTCGACACAGGTTTTAAAGAGTCTGCAGGGTAGTGTAAGGTAAGGGTCTGAGCGTGACCATTGGAAGGATCTGTCCTAGCGGAAGCGTCTGCTGCTGGTGACGAGGCCCCGGCCGGGAACTCACCTGTGACTAAGGAAATGGCACCTTCTGGAGTAACTGTGTATGTGGCTCACCCGGCAGCTGGCTTGGGATCTACGCAAAGTGCAACACACACACGTTGCCTTTCCTTTCCCATTGTCATTTTCGAAAAAATCCATTGGTTTGAGGACGGTTGTCATCAGCAAATGCGGATGGTGTACAGCTACCTGGAGGCCGGGGAGCCAGGGAAGGCAGGGGACCGGCAGCCACCCGGAGAGCTCACGGGGCACCTGCAGCATGGAAAGGAGCCCACGGAGAAGCGTGGGCCAGTGTCCTGACTCCAAGTGTGTGGTCTTAGAACATGTCCAGAGGTTCCCTGACACCCCTTTCCAGGGAGGGGGTGGGGGGCGATTTCTACCCTCGTAAGTGTGGACTGGACTCACGGACTCACTTCTAATGAAGGGGACGCACCAGAAGGAACGGGCTGCCCCTTCCAAGACCAAGATCAGAAAGACCATGGATCCTATCTTCACTGTCTGTCTCTCTCCACCCTCCCTCTGTGTGTCTCTCTGTCTTTCTCTGTCTCCCTCTCTCTTCCTTTCTGTCTCTTCTTGTCTTCATCTCTGTCTCTGTCTCTCTCCTTGTTACTGCCCCCCCCCCCATCACCTGCTTGAGAGGAAGTCAGCTACTGTGTCACCGGGATCCTCAGCAGCCTCGAGAAGCCCGAGTGGTCAGAGCTGAAGCCTCTGACCAGGAGTCAGAGAGGACCCGAGCTGCCTCAAACACACACACACTCACACACACAAATGAATAAATAAATAAATAGAAATATCCAGGCTATTTATTCAAAGAAAATCAGGACACCAAGGCAAAAGCATAGACACACGTCTATGTTTCTTGCAGCCTTGTTTACAATAGCCAAGTTACAGACAAGCCAAGGGTCCACCGTAGATGAACAGGTAAAGAAGATGCGCTGTTCATGCTCACGGTCATACGTTACTCAGCTGCGGAAACAAAGCTGGGATCTGCCATGTAGGACCGCAGCTTGCGTCCGGAGAGGGGAGTGAGTGCCACGGGGAGTAAGTCAGACCAAGAAAGACAAATACCGTCCAATCTCACTTACCTGTGGAATTAAAAACAAACAAACAAATACAAAACAGACAAATAAACAAAAAGCAGAAGCTGATCATCAGACAATGGACTGATGTCTGCCAGAGAGAGGGGACGGCAGGACCGGTAAACGCGGAGGCGAGTGGGCTTCCCCTTCCAGCGCGAGCAGTCACAGGGATAGCAGGCACAGCACAGGGAACAGAGTCCGTGGGCCCGTCCCCGGGTCGCATGGTGACGGCGAGCAGTCGCTTGCTGTGACACAGCCTGGACTCACGAGGCTGTACACCTCACGGAACGCTGCATGCCAACCATACTTCAACTAAAAAGTCACGAACTCACATTCAAAAATTATGTTAAATGTGTTACATGAATCCTATATTAATGACAATATGTGTAATTACATTACATATTATATTAAATTGTACTTATAGAGCTTATATTATTATATATTAATTATATTCAATTTAAAAAATACGAGATGCTATCGTCACGGGACAGTCCTGAGCACGGACACCATGTCCGCATGGGAGATAGATGCTCTTATTCCTGGGGCTGCAGCGTGAGCGTCCGCGGGCCGAGGGGACCCACGCCCAGCAGACTGGCTCATCCACCCCACCGTTTGCTCCTCTCCAGGACTGCGAGTCGCCTTGGAACCTCGTCCACCAGCAATCGCAAAGATACTGCACAAAGCAGGTCCAGGGAGCAGCAGGTCAGTGTGAAACCAGGTGGGGCTTTGGAGAAGCCCCAACGCTCTTTCGTCTTGGCTGTTGCTTATGGAGCAACTGTTTGCCTGCATGTGTGCCGCTGGAGGAGGGGTGCGGGAGGGCTGGGGCACAGGGTCCAAGCCCTAAAGGCCACCGTCTGAGCCGACTTGACAGTCACCTCACTGTCAAGGGTCTTAGCGCATCTGTAAAAGCTGAAACTGGTCACTGTGAGCGTATGCGGACCGATGAACTTCAAGTTCAGTGGGACTTACTTACATGTTTATGAACATTACGTGTTCAATGTTTGCATACCCATAGCATAACTTACTTCTTAAAAAAAAAAAAAAAAAATCACCAGTTCCTCCTCCTGCTCCGCTCTCCCCCCTCCTCCTCTGACAGAGTTTCCTTGGAAGGATGAAGAGTCAGAAGATCGGATTTGCTGCGTCAGGGAGAGAAAGCCCAGAAGTCTCTGGTTTTTTGCAAGGGCTTTGCTGCCCCAGTGGAACCCCACCGCTGTCACCTGGAAAGCACAGAACACAGAATGTGGTCTCTTCATTTAGCCAAGACAAAAGGTGTGCTAAAAAGGTCCACATCAAAGGGCATCAGATTACTAATCAGGCTAATGACCTGATAGGCAAATCCGCTAAATCCGGAGGTCCTCATTGTGTTCCCACCCCCCGACCACTTACTGAAGTCCTTTTGGCCTTTGGCTATTGAAATCCTGCTCCTCACAAGGTGCCTCCAAGAAAGAGGCATTTGTTATTCTACCTGGTTCAAAGACTATCCCTGAATAGCTTCCAGGCTTTATTTCTCTTTTTCTTTAGGAAAAAAAGGGGGAGGCGTGGGGGGGAAGAAGAAAGAAGAGAAGAAAAGCAGCAGAAGTAGCAGAAGAAGGAAAAAAAAAAAAAAAAAGCCTTGGGGAGTTAAATGGATTAACCACCTTTTCCTGGGTGGGGGGAAGTGGGAGTTGAGTTGGGTCTTTATCCCCCTTGGAGGGTCTGCCCTGTCGCTTTTCAGATGCGCACATCCCTTTAATGACTTAATCACCTCATTAGCTGCCTTGCAGAGAGCACGGCCTCTCCTTCCACTGTCCCCCGTGATTCAGGGAGGTTTCCAGGGAGAAGAGAAGCCCTTGGACTTTAAGATCCCGGAGATAAAGCGCTGGGATAGAAAAACCAAAATAAACCCATTCAGCAGGAAATGTGGAGTGACTTCCTGTAAATCCTCCCTTTGAAACCGTAGGCTGAGAGGGCTTTGGCCTCCACAAACCACCTGCCTGCCTGCCTCGGGCTTCTCAAGTGTGTCTTCTGCTGCATTCTGTTCCATTTCTTTGGTTTATTTTAAAAGATTTTATAATTGCTCCCCTTGTCACCTCTGTAAACCTCTCTCCACATGTGTTAGAAAAAGCCAGATTGTGAAGGGTAAGGCCTGAGAAGTAACAAATGAATCATTTCTTTGGTGAGTAATTTAAGATTCTAAATATGAGAAGTGTCCTGGACTAACCCCAGGACCCCATCTCTCCCGACTGGGCGTCTGCGCCGGGGGAAAGGCACGTGGGAGTGGGGTGGAGGGGCTCCCCCATGCGAGGCCGTCCTGGAGTTCACAATCCTTGTGAGCACCTGGGAGGTCTTGGTGGGTGTGGTGGGGAAGTCGCAAGTGGAGCTTTTCTTTTTTTAAAAAAGATTTTATTTATCATTTGACAGAGATCACAAGTAGGCAGAGAGGCAGGCAGAGAGAGAGGAGAAAGCAGGCTCTCAGCTGAGCAGAGAGCCTGATGTGGGGCTTGATCCCAGGACCCTGAGATCATGACCTGAGCCGAAGGCAGAGGCTTAACCCGTTGAGCCACCCAGGTGTCCCACAAGTGGAGCTTTGAAAGGAGGCATAACCCCCAGAACGGCTAGGGGACAAGAGCACTCAACTTGCATTCTCTCCTGCACAGACCTGCACTCAAAAGGTATCTCTAAACAAGGTACTGTGTAGTTCCTGACTTTGTCCTTCTGACCACCTTGGAGAAGTAGGGCTTCTTGACAGAAGAAGCTTCTTGTCCTAGGCCATGAAATAGAGGAAGGGAGCACCACGTGCACCTAATTTCCTTCGGTTATCCCAGTGAGTGCTGACGGGTGTTTGCTCTCCCGGAGAGTCAAGGCATTCTTCACTCACCTGAGACAGTGTCCCAAGCTTCTCACATTATATGCGAATTGCTGTATGGTCAGCTTCTACACCACTGTTCGCTAGACTTGCATTTCAGATCATTCTTGAAGAGGAACATTTGTTGGTTCCAAGTCACAGAGTTGTCCCAAGAGTCCCAGTATGGAGTGGAGGGATCCCCCAGGGCCATATTGTCCCCACCCATTTCCTCTCCAACTGTGATGAGAAACAGGTCCTTGGGATCCCAGGAAGACACTCCATCCTGGAAAGGCGGGAAGTTGTCTAGAAATGCTAAGAGCAATATTGAAGGCAACAGTCATTCACAATAGAGAATCACATCTACACCTAAGAAGGAGACCTAGCTCTCTATCTGCATCCCAAAGCCAGCTGGGCAGACTCTTCCGTGACTCAAGGAACAACACCTTGTCTCCTCTTATTGATCAAGAGAGCCATTCCGTGCCGAACCCAGCCATTCCTCATGGGATCCCACAGGGAAGAGTAGACGGAGAATATTCATGTGTCTTTAAAAACTTCACTAATTCCTGCACGCAGGGGAGCATGGAAAAGAAAGACAAAATCATCAAGTCCCAAGCACAAAAAATCAATACAGCAGGCAGGTGCCTCCGCACAGACCTGGCCGAGGCCGCGTTGCCAGGGTTCACGGGGATGAGCCCTGCCTCGTCCGACACGCCCTCTCCTGACCCCTCGACGCTCCCGCCGTCCCTCTCCTCGGGCAGCACGAGTCTCCTCTGACTTCTCGGAGGCCAGGCTCTTGGGTTTCCTCTGCCCTCTGTCTGCTCTTCCCCATTTCTCGGCTGGTTCTTTCTCTTCTCTGACATCCAGTCACCACCGCAGGCGTGTTATTACCACACAGAGTTGCTGTACACTCCGGAGCTGCCACGACCCCTCACCCCAGTCTGACGGGCCCCCCCGGCTCCCACACGGGTGCCTTTCCCCCACACCAGGAGGCCGAGACTTCCCTCCACAGCTGACAGACTTTACACATGATGTTACACACCTTTCCCTCCTAACACAGTCTAGGCCTTCCTGCGGCCCTTAGACTCGAAACCCCAGTCCTCGTCAAGCCTGGCCCCTACTGACTCGCCTTTGTCATTCTGGCTCTTAGTATCTTTGTACCTTCTATGCCTTAACAGACGCACACAGAACGCCTTTCTATCCTTCACCCTCAACTCGCCGTCTGCAGACCCAGTCCTGGCAGAGACCCTCCCTCGCCACTAGGGGGGTCTCTGGACACCTTTCCCAGGCAGCCTCTGGGCTTGCGGTCAGGGCACCTCAGGTCTCCAGGCTAGCGTGAGCCTTCGGCCCTGGGACCCCCACCGTACACTGTGTGACCTTCTCACGGTCATTACATCACTTTCTGTAGACCATTTGCTTCTTCATATCTGATTTTCTCTCCAGTGCGATCATCCTGAAATCCAGGGCATCCCTCCCTATCTTCACGGCCCCATGAGGGTCTTCGGGGAGGAGTTCAACTCACATGATAAATGGATCAGATCGACCCCAAGCAACTACTCCTTCTGGATACCCAATATCTGAAGGGAGAATGGACTTATAAATCCTGATTGTTGTTGTTGTTGTTGTTGTTTGTTTGGGGTTTTTTGGCATCTTTTGTGGTGTGTGCTGTTGGTCTCACTCCATGGTGCCATAATTTTCTGCCTCTTTTAAACCTCATTTCAGCAGACAAATACGTGATGAAGGGTTTATTATTTTCTTTCAAATTGTGAATATTTAGGAATTGAAGATGGTCTGCATCTGTGAAGCAAGAGGGCTTTTTTTTTTTTTTTAAGATTTTATTTATTTATTTGACAGAGATCACAAGTAGGCAGAGAGACGGCAGAGAGAGAGGAGGAAGGGTCCCTGCTGAGCAGAGAGCCTGACTCAGGGCTTGATCCCAGGACCCTGAGATCATGACCTGAGCCGAAGGCAGAGGCCCCAACCCACTGAGCCACCCAGGTGCCCCCTGAGGGCTTTTGAAAGAGTCATAATAAGTGATGATATTTGCTGTTGAAATCATCTTAACACCAGGCAAGGGCTGAAATGAGTGCCGGGAAAACAGCCGTGAATTCAACCGGGGAGCGCTGTCACCGCCAGCCGACCCCGCCGAGTCCTGGGGCACCAGATGGAATCATCTGGTGATGCGGCCACAGCGTCATCGCTTCTGTCTGAATGTGCGGGAACCACTGCATCCTTCCGGGCCTCCGTTAGCGTTCGGGAGGACATTTTCATCCTTGACTTCCATAAGAGACCATGAATTGGCTTAAAAGCAAGAGTGTCGCCAAGGAAGCTTTAAGATGAAAATGTATCTAGAGGGATTAAGGTGACCTATGGCGGGGAGGGGTCCCTGATTCAAAGGGAATCTGTATTTCTAGCTGAAAGGCAATGCGTCTCCAAGATCGCCCTATCCCTGGAGACCAGGAGGAGGCTCGGCTGGACCAGGGGAGCTAAATGAAGTTTTTCTTTCTGTGAGGTGCTCCGAGTGACACGGAGAAACCTGCTCCCCTTTGTTTTCTACTGAAGCCCCTCGGAGAGGAATGCCCACACTTGTTTGGAGGCTAATATCGGATGTGGAGCAAGGCACGCCTCTTGGGCCAGTCAACAGTGGGTGTATCAGACACAGTCAATGCCTTTCCCGAGCTACATGGTGCGTGATGTAATTCCATTTTCCCCATGACCGCAGGAAAGGGACATCAAGTAATTAAATGTGAGAAGTCAGGGGCCGGGTTCGGGAGCCTTTTCTGCTCAGTTAGCTTTCCCAGTGCAGCTGTCCAGCCGTGGCCGCCCGGCAGGCCTGGGACATGGCGGGCGGCACAAAGGCTCCAGGCTGCCGGGCGCACCGCGGAGCGGACACCGTCGTCAGGATCCAGCAAGCCAGCCATGTCCTGCTCAAGTGTCACTATTTCCCGTCAACTTGAAAAGCTCCGGCGGGTGGGGCCCTGTCACAAGACACGCTTTATGCTCCGGGGCTCCATTGTCTGGGGGCAGATGCAGTAGCCTTGGGGGTGTGGCTGGAGCCCAAAATGGACAGGAAAGGGGGCAGGGCGAGGGAGGGAGACTCAGCGGGGCAGAGAGGTGCCGGGTGGACGGGTCAGGCATTCCCACCAGGAGCCGACTTCCTCTGCTTTAGATGTGCTATTTTCAGGGATTTTTGGAGGACCCTGTGGTCCTGGGTATCAGGTGCACACCTTGAAGATGAAGTGAGTCAGATACTCTACTCAGGGTGTTAAAAACCCAGGCCAGGGGATTTAGACCTCTGAGAGTACCCTATGAAAACACGGCACCAGTGAGAATTCGGAGCAGCTGGGGGGCTGCAGCCATGTGGGGGGAGCACACAGGCCGTGGATGGGGCTGCCCAGGGGGTGGCAGAGCCTCCCGTGGTCACGGATGGCTCCAGAAGGGCCCACCACCTGTTTGCTTGGGCTTTGTTGGGTTCTCATATAAATAACGCTGTTTGACATTTCAATTTAGTTCTTACAGCTTTTAATACATTTTTATACTGTATTCTTCTACAGATAATTTACTTCTCAAGCTTTGGTGATAATAAGAACCATGATGGGAAAAAACGTTCTCATTTATGTGTAAATTTTGTTAACAGTGTAATCTACATAATTTTTTGATTCCAGTGTTGTTGTTTTTGAGTTGGCATTTTTACATTTTAGAAATGATCGACTATATTTCTTTCTTTTTTTTTTTTTTTAAGCCATTAAATCGTGGAGTGATGTGACTTAATGATTTTCATTTTGAAATCAAATGCCTTCTGAGATGGTTCAAAATGATGAGGAGCCGATTCGGCCCTGGAGTAACACACTGGTCAGGTTCGATCATATTTGCATCTGAAACACTACAGGGCAGTTTTCCATAGGTTTAGTCTTACCAAGATGGAAGCACGCTCCACCCCACTGTCCTTACTGAACAAGAGGCCACGGAAGGCCCAGAGTGCTGCTGTGGCACCGCAGGCCCATTCCCAAGCCACAGCAGCCTTGAACAATGACACTGATGAGCAGCTTGAAAGAGACCTGTCTCCCGCTCTGCTGGGCTTCAGATAGACTCTCCGACCTCTGCTTCCGGGCTCACTCATGCCCGGCCTCAACAGCACAGTCCAAGAGAGGGTCCCCACCTGTCACCTCTCTGCCACCTGTCACCTCCCCTGTGCTGGCCCTGGCAGGGGAATCTCTGGGTCCCTGGGTCACGCACAGCTGGGCCACTTTATCCCATAGCTTGTTTCCACACCTGCGTCCCCTTCCCTCCTGGCCCTCGGAGACCTAGAGACCAAATCTCTGGATCTAGGCCCCAGCTCACCAAAGCCTCCAAAATGTTTGTGGACAAGCTTAGCTGCTGCCTCCCCACTGCTCTCGCAACAGTGAGGGCATATCCTCCCTCCAAACCTGAACACAGACACGGGCGGGAAAATAAGGGGTATTCCTTCGGGGCCGTCCGATTCCGAGATGACATTTTGAGCCCAGCCTCTATAACCCTTCTTGATGATCGGGCCCGGATTAATTGTGAATCTTTTACAATAGAGAAATCAAAGATAAAGCCTATTGCTTTCTTCTGCTGCACCCTGTTTCAGAGGTGGAAGGTTAGAGGTTGTGTCTCCCCCTTCGCAAGGGTCCATGGGGTGTTGGAGTCCGATGGGCCTCCTTGGCCATACTTGGGCACACGCACGTGCCTGTGAGCAGAAGGCCTTTGTGCACGGCTGGAACTGAAAGCCAGTAAGGAGTGACTATTTTTAAAAGACAAACAGACCTGCTTTCTGATACTGTTAATACAAAATGTCAGCTGGGAGCTTGATTTTAGGGTTGAATACAATTACTTGTTCCTGTTTGACTTGACACATCACAGCTGGGAGCCAAATTTGGTGGAGAAAACCAAATTTCGTGTCGTCCTGCCTGACATGAAGTCAGAACAGTTTGTTTATGAAATCTGTTTGAAATGTGCAGTTCTTGTTTTCAGTTGTTGTACATCGGAAGCTGAGGTTCACACGGCGTCTCTCAGAAAACCGAGTCACAGAAAGCACAGCGGAAAGCAGAAAGTGCGAATTCTCTGAAGGAATTCTGAATATTTATAATCTCCCCAATTCTTTTGCAAAACTGCCAGGAAATCATGTGATTTCACGCTCGCCCGTGAAAACGCAGAGCAGGACCAGCAGCAAACACGCAGGTTTCTATTTAGAGCAGCCGCCCCGCAATGACGCGTCTGCGGCTCTTTTCCCTGCTGATCCCAGAATTCCATGTTTGCTCACGTAGGAACCTTGTGGATAACCGGCCGGATGAAGACTTGCGAGGGAGGAAGCCTCCACATGCTGTTTAGGAAGCCGCCGCTTTTTTTAAATTTTTTTTTAAGGTGGGAGTGAATTTAGTTCCCAATATAAAGAAATAAAATCACAACTGTGCCTCGGGTGGTAACGCATAGACAGGACTTTCATTCTACAGCGTTAGCCGTGGAATCGGTTTTTAAACAGGTTTCCTATCCACCCACCTGTCTGAAAGGAGACTGAAGGAAAAACCTTATGAACCCCACTGCTGTCCAAGAGCAGTGGACCCAGCTCTGGTCAAACATTAGCCTGGAGGAGACAGATGGACCCGGTACGCCTAGGAGGCCCCTCCTGAGGACGCCGTGGGCTCTCGCACATCTCGGAAAGCCGAGCGGGGCTGCAGGTACCGGCAGCAAGCGCAGGGCCAGCTGACTCCGAGTGGGGACCTGAGGTCCAGAGTAGGAAACACAACCCGAGAGGGGCGGGGCATTCAGTGAGCTCCAGCTTTGGTGTCTACACCAATACGCTTGTGCTGTCTCCTTGCAACGCTGCAAAACCAACGCACGAAAGGAGAGGTTAAATCTCCGTCTGTGCTAAAAGACGTCCTGAGAAACCTGGGAATCTTCACGCCGCGGTCTGGTGTGCGGATGAAGAACACACGAGAACTGGTTCAGTGTCTCGTGCACTCTGAGTGCCCTCAGGTGCCCCAGCTCTGCGCGTGTGCATTTCCAGCACCCTGATCGGGGCTGGGGTGGGGTGGGTGAAGAGCCCGCGCCCAGGAGGGCACTTGGAGGCTCAGTGGCCGCCGGTAGGCAGCAAAAGGCTTGGATTTGTGACGTCCCAGGCAGCCACGCGTGGTTTTACGGACCCGTTAAAGAAGCACGAGAACAAGAAGCTTCAATGTTGACTCAACCTATCCATGTTATTAAAAGCAGGTGCAGAATAGAAATGGGGTGCTTTAAAACTAGGAATAATTTATGGTTGAAAACCCAAAATCAAATACTCCTTTGTTACTGATCTGCATACTAATAGGTATCTTAGTAGTTAATTATGATTTAGACATCCGATATATTCACATTTTAATTCAATAACTTTATTGCTTTAAATGAAGTTAGTTATGCCAAGATAAAGCGACGCTATTTGCAAGGGTAAGTAAACAAGTGTGGTCTAGCAGTGAGTTTTTATGTATTTACGTATTTATTTATTTAAAGTCTTTGAATGCCAATCTCCATCAATTGCAAGGCAAAATTCAGTCTTGAAATGCATTTTGGTTTTTTCCCCAAGATCCAACTTGATGAGCTATTTCGGAGAAATTCATGGAACATGCTCATTCTAGAACAAGAAATAAAAGACTGTCCTGACGCAGGTAGCAAGAGAAAGGTGCTTGTTCACCCTCGTCCCGGCATCTTCCCCAAACTTGTCAAATCCAACCTAATCTTTGTTACTGGGTTGCTAATGATCTTAAAAAAAAAAAAAAAAAAAAAGAAAGAAATTGAACGTTATTTTAAAACAAGGTAATCCTCAGTGTCCAAGTGTTTGCCACAGCAGGAGGGCATATACAACGTAAACAAAGCCACCACTGAAAACCTGCTCTCCTGGAAGTCATGGCCATGGGCGAGGAGTGGGGCCCAGCCTCCCACTGCTGCTCCTGCTGCATCCGCCATCAGGCAGGCCTGTGCCCTGGGATGCATTGATTCAAGGCCTCTCTGTGTCCTGCTGCTAGGTCCCCCACCTCTCTCTCAGTGTGACCACTTCTCTGGTGTGCTCAGGCCCAACGGTTTACCGTCCATGCAAGACTCTGGGTCGGTGGAGTGGGAGAGCCCCAGGCCTCCTGGGAAGGCCAGAGACTTGAGATTGTCTCGGTTGGTGCTCTTCATTCTGGCCATTGCATAAATCGATGTGAGCCCCAGCTGCTGGAGGCTGGAGGTCGACATTGGCATAGGATCAGGTAGGTGTTGGGATGTGGGTGGGTTGAGAGTTGGCTGCCTGGGAGGTGGAACAATTCTAGAACTTTCTGAGCCCCAGAACTCTGTCCTGTGCAAACCTGTTTCTGAGTCTTGTCCATCCCAAAGAGCACAGGGGCTTCCCCGACCCTTTCCCTGACAGACTGTGAACTCCTTCAGGGGGTGGTGTAAGCTTTTTAGCTGGAAACTTCGCCTCGTTTCTTTTCTGCAAGGAGAAGTAGCTCAGCACAGCTCCTTCTCACCTCCTGTAGAGTCCCTGGCATCCCCAGGAATAGGGGATTTTCAGAGGGACAGGGGTTGGCAGCAGATGGAGCCAGCTGATAGCCTCCAAGGCCCCTGGACCCTGGACCTATGAAATTTGGGGGTATCTACCAAGGGAGACCCCACAGGATGCTTCACTTTCTGGACTCTTTCCTTGTACAACCCCTTTCCGGCTCTGGGGAGGCATCACAGAAAAGGCCATATGCTTTCACTAATTTAGAAAATGCAGTTACCTGTCTGCCTGAGTAGACCTCTGTCCTGTGCTGTATAATCTCCAGGCCTCGCCTAGCCTGGGCTCCTCATGACCTGGGGTTTTCTTCACAGGAAACACAGGAACCAAACTCGGATGATTTTTTGAAGGGCCTGTATCACTCAGGCATCTGATATTATTATTTTACCCCTCACTGCTTGGAGAACACGTGGTGGTGAGCTTCTACATGACTTCACTCTTGTACCCATGGATGTCTCTTCCTGGTGTAAATGCTTCCTTCCTGGGAGATTTCGAGATCCCGATGCAATGGTTTAACAATGGGCTTGCGGATTCCTGATGTGAGTGACTGGCTCTCATGAGCCTATCCAGGCTGGGCCAGCAGGCTCCTGGAGCTGTCACTCAGCTATGGATTTGGGAACAGCTACTCTGCTTGCCTCTTTCCATGGGTTCTCATACAAGTATATAGGATTTCCCGCAGTCTTTCTGCTCCACAGCTGGGGGTGGCTGTCGGTTTACTGCGTGTCTCACTACTGCCCCTCCCCCAGCCACAAGCAACCACCCAGACCACTCAGGAAGGGGACAGGGGACACCTAAGTTAAGCGACTGGCATGTTGTGCTTACACGGTGGAGGGAGCTGTACTCTCTTCTTGCCACAGGCTCATTAGCAGGAAGGTGAGGATGCTGGAGGGTGCTCAGATGAAAGTCATGCCCCCCACCCCATGGCAAGGGCCAGGTGGGCAGGGCTGTGCCCTTAGGGGAATCCCAGGTTCTGGACACAGACCTAGTTACTCTTCTTCCTCAAGTAGCTATGCAATCAGTGCAGAGGAAGCAAGCCCGAGCAGCCAAGCTCAGGTCTGCCTTTCTTGTAGGAATATTTAATTGTGGAATCAGTGAAAGCTGAGAGGAACTCCCAAATCCGCGCCTGGCTGAGCTGGTATTTACATATCCTTTGGTTTATTTACATAATTGCTTGTATCCATTCTAATCGGGCTCTTCCTCCAAATGGGTCACTCAACGGATGATCTGGCATCCCTCTTTCCAAAGATACTATTTTCCTTTTAGAATAAGTACTTGAACCTTTTTCAGACTTATTGCTCATGCAATTTGAAGTGATTTTTGGAGTGATTTTGAGTGGAGAGTGGTTTTAAAATAAGGTTCAGAAAATATCGATAAGCTGTAGTTTTTTTTTTTTAATTCTATATTAGCATTGAAATAAATGTAATTTAAAATTATGCAAGACTGGCATTAGGATTCAGAAACAGTGTGTGTCTGTGTGGCCAGAATATTTCGGATGCTTCAGCTGATAACCTGCAGTGTATTTACTTTCATTAGATTCTCTGATGTGCATTTAATTAAAAGGAGAGATGAGACGTGATCTCTGGCTTGTTTGTGCGTTTGTTTGTTTTTATAAGTGGATCATAACAGGATGTCTAGAAATACTAATTCAAGCCAAGCTGCTTTACTTTGGAACCAGCATACATTTGATGTCTAATATAGGAAACTGAAATTAATGGTGATTTTAAATTATCCTTATGAATCTATACATGTGTCTATAGAAAACAAAATCCTTTCTTATCCTGTGGTTTTCATTATTATGATTCCCTTTTCTCTTCTGCTTTCTGAACTCATCATGAGAATCACCCAAAAGGAGCATCATAAAATATTCATTAGAGAGAATTTTCTCTGACCCAGACATATTTGGAAGGGGATAAAATGCAGAGTGAGGAATTCTCATCTGTGTGGTTGAACTGCTGCTTTCTGGAAGAAAAGTCCTTCTTCCAAACTGGACCTGATGACCCCAGGACCATCGTCCACGGGGGGACAGCTGCCCTTGGCCGGGGGCAGGAATGGGGAGCACATGAACAAGATGGCGTGCGTCTAACCCGTCATTTCGCTCAGCTTCCCAAGTCATTATCAGCAGTTGTCAGGCTACTTTGGAACCACAGTTCCTGTGTTTGGAATCGCCAGCAAGGGCTCTAATGGACATTCATCAAAGCGATTGCCGTGCCGTATTGTTGTCAGCAGCAGAGCTGTCTGGTTGGCAGCCAAAGGCACCTCGAGGCCAGTGTCTAGGCTCCAGCGCGCACTGTTCCGTTTCTCTGCACGCTGCGTGTGTGGGAACGGCCTCTGCCCACGCGGTTCTCAAAAGAAGTGCAATGATCTTTTTATTTCACTTTTCAAATTTGAAATGTGTTCTAGGACTGTAAGTTTGTCCGAAAGCTCAGACTACGCTCACCTTGATTCTGGCCCTCCCATTCCTCCTGCCTGTGGGAGGTTGGCAGGTGCTCATTTTCCTTATGTCCTGACTCAAATACCAGCCTGTCAGTGCGGGACCCATGGGCACAGAGCTCAGAGCCAGGAGAAGCACGGGGAGTTCATTTGGGTCTCTGATCACTAGGGAGGCAGGACTGCTGGCCGTGCGGGCTCAGAGGACCTGTCCTCGGAAGGATTTCTGCGCACAGAATGGCAAAGCAATCTGAGCCAAGTATTCCATTTTACCCAAAACACATACTGACAGGTAAACTCATTTTCTGTTGGTGGAAAACTTCTCTTTGTAGGGTAGAAGAGTAAGAAAGACCATGTGTGTTCAGAGTGCGCAGTGCCGTTATAATGTAAGTTGTTTCAGGAGGTGCCGATACCCAGCACACGCACATTGCTGCACCGACGGTGTTATGGCTCGAGTCTGACCCGCTCACGATGTCACTGAGCTCTGGGCATCAAGGGCTGCCTTCCTTGTCCTGCCGCAGACAATGCTGTCAATCAGCCGCCCGCTGCTGCGTCCCCCTGGCTTTGTCCTCGGGTCCCCACTGTGTCCAGGCAAACATCTGAGCTTTCTGAGGGAGGGAGTTTGCACAGGGTTTTCTGGGGAAGAGAGCCCACTTAATTGTTAACTCATTGTCTACACGTAGCATCTGTTGACATTAGTAATGTAATTGCAGTGATAATAAGCTCATTGACTTAGTGTGTAGGGAATAATCAGTCAGGACATCACATTCGTCTTGCTTTACTTGACGGCCCCGTCTTCCACACTGAATAGACAATGTGGGCGCGGCCATTGTTTCAAGGAAATGAAGCGGCACGAAGCTCCTGCCCTTGCCTCCCTCCCCGCCGGTCGCCCCTCTCCCCTGCCAGGAGTGGGGGGCGTGCCTGCCACCCCTGTTTCTGGACGATGCTTTTCAGAAGGAGCCTGGACACAGCGTCTCCAGGCCCCCCTGGTTCTGGACTCAGAGCATCCCTGGCGCCAGTGACAGGTGCCTCCGACTCTGATCACAGGAAGACCCGGGTCTGGAGGTAAATTTCAGCTTTCCGAAGCACAGGACTGACAGGAGAGGCAGGGAGCTGCCCCGGGTCAGCGGCCAGAAGCCTGCATTTTCCCTCCAGAACTCCGTGTGCAAAGCATAATGCAAACTCCATGATGGGGGGCCGGCTTACAGAGGCAGAAGGTACACACGAGCTGGGGGAGAAAAGTTCAAACAAAAACAGTAGAAAATACGATTCACCGTTCCTCGCTCTTCCCTCTCCAGCTTCATCGGGACCACTTGCTCTTTCCCAGGAGCGGACCCTCAGCCTCCCACTGGTCAGTGCCTGCGGCCCCACGGGGTGGCCTGCCGGCAGGGAGAGGGACCCAGGGCTCAGCCTATGTCACCTGCCTACTGGCTGCTGGCTCTGGGGCTCTGCCCTGAGTTTTCTCCAGGTGACTGCAAGAGACAGGAAGCTCAGTCTACTGTCCTGAACACTGATCCGCTCAGACAGCAAACTGAATGCATCAAAGTCCGACCCTCAGCCACAGTTCATCCCTGCACTTTCCATTCCCTCCTGTGCCCTCTCGGGAACACACACGCACGCACATGCGCACACACACACACAACAGTGAGGATGTGAAGTAAGACCCTTATCGTTAGGATTCGTCGTCCAAGCTGTCCCTGTCCTTGTGACAGAAGAGAGACTTGCTCTCCCTCTCTGCGTTTGTCCCCCGAAGTCTGCATCCCTCCGGCTCCCCGCTGGCCCTTTCTGCCAACTCAGAAACGGGAAACTTTGTTATTAGTTTGATTTTCTACTTGTTCCTGTGAACAAATGGACATTTTGGCAGCAATAATAAGCCTGAAACCATATAATAGCTTTGCATAGACCTGCAGATGGAGCTTCGTGACGCTGTGTGTGTGTGTGTGTGTGTGTGTGTGTGTGTGTGAAAGATATGAATTATATGTAGGTGCACATTGGGAGGAAGATATTGTTTAAAATGTCAGTACTGTAGGCTTAAATTCCATATCACTACTGCATTACAAACAGTGTCAGAAATATTAATACAGCTGAAATTCTACCATAAGTTCCTTACAGTAAGACCCTGCGAGACCGCTTCACTTTAAGTGTTGTTGGACATTTAAACAAGGGCACGTGAAACCCATTGCCTCTCCTACTCCCTCTCCCAAGGAGAGGGATTCTGTCCCTCCAAGGAAGAAGTGAACACCAACAGAAGAATACTATGTTCACAACATGCCCCACGCTCTGTATTGTTACTACTATTTAAAAAAAAAAAAAAGCCCTAACGAAAGCCTAAATAATTTCTTGAAAATTTGGAGAGTGACCAGTGAACTTGGAGACTGACTTGGAAGGGGGGATTTGGAATGTATAACGGCTAATTTAAATTCTTGCAGTATGTGTCAGCTCCTGGGAGATTAAGTGCATGGTGCCCGATTCAGATCCGTTTCCACTCTGATGGGGAGGAAAGCCTAAATATGGTATTTAGTAGTTCAAGGCAGGATAGTGACCAGATGCATGTCATGGACTCTTCAGTCATTCTTTAAGCAGAGGGTAATCAGGATCAGACAGTGATTTGTCTTTCCAAGTTCAACACACATTGACTTAAAAACAGACAAAAGACTGGGCATACACTTCTCATCTGCTGCTCAAAAATGTACACGGTGCTCAGAGCAGGGCCCTGTAATGGTCTATTATATCAGACAGATCATCACACAGCGGTGGATGTCGCTGCTGAGTCTTTGGAGGGCCACAGAAGGAGCTCGTCTTAAGACCTTGAACAAATCAAAAGTTCCCTAAAATTAAAGACTATATTCTAAGCTTAGTGAATCCAAACCCAAGTTAATATTAAAACAAATAGGGGTAACAAAGAAGTTTATCCTTCCCTACTTGATCGCTGGCCTTTATGGAACTCATCCTTCAACAGTGTCGGATGTGGGGGGCCGTCTGGATGGCTCAGTCAGTTGTGCATGATTTCTGCTCAGGTCTTGACCTCGGGGTCTTGGGTTGGAGCCCCGAGTCGGGCTCCATGCTCCGTGGGGAGTCCGCTAGAGATTCTCTCCCTCTGCTCTTCCCGCCCTTCCCTCCTCTGCGCGCATTCTCTCTCTCTCAAATACATTAAATCTAAAACAAACAAAAAAAGTGTCAGATGCATGTGAAGTTATTTTTAAACCAGTCTGTGCCTTTAGGGTGTTGGCAACAAGTGTTTATTATGGAAGTTCCTTTTAAGGAGTCTTTAGACAAACACGAACAGGTTAAAATTGATAAAGTAACAAGTATTTTAACTAAAAAAAAAAAAAAATAGTGCATATTAAGAAAATGCAAAAGCAGTTACAATTTAATTAGAACTGTTAGCAGTGCTATGTCACTACCGCTGTTATAATGAAATATTTTTTCTAAAATCCTTAGGTTTCTAAACAAATGCATGCCTGTAATGTGGCGCTGAATCCGCAAACCTGTTCTGGGGTGCGTTTTGCCTTGTTTTGTGTGTTTTGTTTGGTAGTTGAGAGGCTGCTGAGTTTGGAAGAGGGGCAGGAGAGCGCGCCTTCCTTGTTACGTTGCGTCCTGAGAGGGTGCTTGTTTGAAGGATCAAGACCAGTGCAGGCCACAAAGAAGGTGCCTTTTCTGAATTTCAGGACCGGAGAGAAGGCTCTTGAAGTGGGACTGAAGCCCGAACCTCCAGGGGCCTCTTGAGAGGGAAGGAAGAGGCCAGGGGGGGCGGGGGGGCGGGGGGGGGCGCTAAACGGGCAGGGCTGCAGGGCCCGGCTCTGCCCCATCCACCCCTGGGCCAGGCAAAAGGACGTTCGGTTCCTCTTCCTCCGCCCCTGTCCCTCCATCTACCCTGCCCCTCCCCCGTCGCCCGCCTTCTCCTGCTCCTCTTTCCCCCTTTCTCTCACTGCCCCTCCCCTCCCCTCCCCTGCCCTGCCTCTCCTTCCTCCTCCTCCGCCTCCTCTGCCCGCTCCGCCCCCCACTTCCCCTCCCTTCTTCTGACCTTCTTCCTCCTCTTTCTGTATTCATCTATGTTGCTCTTTTCTGTGCTGTAATATCTCAACAAGTTTTCAACATACAAACAAATAAATAAATACCTTTAAAACCATTGTCCTAGAGCAACTTTAGGAAAACTAGGACCATTGCAAACCTAGAGAGTAATTTGATTCTCTTTGAATATTGGGGACCGGATACAACAGCGAACGTGAGCTTCTGAGCCCCAGGAGAACCTCAAGGTCACCATCTGCATTGCTGACTTCCTCCAGGGAGTAAGAGATGGCCGAAAGCAATAGTTTGGGGTGTGAAAAGGCTCCCGTGTTCTTCACTGCTTTTAGAAACTCAAGCTTTGAGGAAGAGGACCTTGAAATAGAGGGAAATGTAGCTGGGACCCCAGCTTCATCTAGAACCTTCCTTAACCACGAGACTGTGGAACCCAGAACTTCTCAGGTGCGATCTCGCCCAGGGTTATATTTTTTTGAACAAATTATGCATCAGAGACAGCTAGAATCCCGAGGAAATTACAACATATTTAGTACCTCAGGAGGAATAAAAGAGAAAGGAATTCTTCTAGTCACCTTGGATTGGAGTAGATGCCTTAGTCCTACTTAGATCAGGAAAGACTTGCTTCAGCAGTGAGGACAATTAGAGACGTGTTGCTAACTGAGATTTTATTTCAACAGCTTTTGAACACACAGTTCCATGAATTTGAAACCCAATATGACTATGATTTAATAAAACAATGAATAAAATTATTATTAAAATTGCTAATATCAACAAAGACATATATGTTTTCTATATGAATTGAAGTAGGTAAAAGGTTAAAATTAAAGATGGCGATCTGGCCTCAAATCTCTGACTAGTTTGCTCACTTCCTGGGTCTCTCTTTCCTCTCTAAAATGGGGAGGAAGGAGGAATAACACCGCTTTCAAGGTGTCCTATCCATGCATGTCTTCATTTATTTAATAGCATTTATTACTTGCTTCTGCTTGCTATGCTTACTCCATTCTAAGCACTTTGCTTGGATTCTATTATTTAATAAAATACATAAAAGTATCTTTTACAGAGGCAGGGTAGGTGCAAGAAAGCAATGGCTTGTTAATATTACTTTTTTTTTAAAGATTTTATTTATTTATTTGATAGAGAGAGATCACAAGTAGGCAGAGAGGCAGGCAGAGAGAGAGGAGGAAGCAGGCTCCCTGCTGAGCAGAGAGCCCGATGCGGGACTCGATCCCAGGACCCTGAGATCATGACCTGAGCCGAAGGCAGCGGCTTAACCCACTGAGCCACCCAGGTGCCCTTAATATTACTTTTTTAAAATATTTATTTCTTGTCTATCTTCATTTATACTTGATGTATTAAGAAACAAAACTTTGATGAAACAGGGAAGTGACATAACCTTCTTTTAAGTAGAATTACACCTTAAAAGTCCCAAATAAATGGCTTTCCATCTTAGTTTTCACTCTCTTTTGACCATCTTGGGAAAGTCACGTATGTGGGATATCAGCCTTTGTTGTAAAGAAGCTCAAACTGATGTCTAACCTAGATCCAAACTTTTCCAACAAAAGTCAAATCATCTGTTAGATTTTGATGGAATTGGTGAACATCTGGTCAAACACAAGCATGGAGATTAAAGTCCTATGGGGAAGATGAGAGAGAATTCTTTGATTCATGTGCAAGGACTTTCTCAGCACTATCACACGTACTCATTTTGGCTATTTAATCAAGGTTTTATAAGTCCAAATTTAAAAAGTTATAACTGCACACTTTGGCACTAAATCTGAAACTCCTTTTCAGTGGAACTATGGTCTCAGACTCTGACCAGTTAGAAGAAAGAGCAGCAAGAGGAACAAGTCAGACTCCAGAAGGAGAACGCCATGTGTTTACTACCTTCACCAATAATACTCAAATCCAAAAAGATTGCCTTAAGTTCTTTCCTTCGAATCCATAGTGTATTACTGTAGAGGCAACCTTGCTTTCAGGGTCTCCAATTCCCCAAGGGAAGAAAGTCTTTGGTAAAGGGGCGGTCAGAGTTGCCACGCCCAGGGCGTTTGCGGTGGCAGCTCTTGGAACCGTGAGCGTGCTGGTGTCCAGTGCCTGCGACTCCGATGTATCACTGGAACCCGCATCCTTGTAAGCAATGCCCTATGGCTTTGTACCATTCAGTCAACTTTCCTGAATCTCGGGCCTTCACACGTGACATGGGTAGAGGTCACTGCCTTTCGGGATGTGCTGAGCGTGAAATCAAACAGTGTAGAATCGCACATCAGTGTCCGGCTGGCCCTGCGCTGCCCATCCTTTCCTGGCCTTCTTCATGCTTGGCCAGGCTGCTTTCCCATCACTTTGCCTTGGATATTCTCCTCAAGCAACTTAATGTTATTTTCTATCATTCAATGCCTGGGATTTTATTCAAAAGGAACCTTGAGGATTATTTTGGGTGCTTAGAGAGACTAATAAAATGCTTGGCAGGTGGTTGAGTGTGGTGGTGAGCTAATGTCTCGAAAGTCTTTCAAGGGGGTAGAAATGATTCTGGAGAATGTGCATAGTGTTTAAAATAGGCATCAGCAGTAACTGCGTGTGCAGGAATCTTATCTGATTATACAATGTGATTACAAATTCTGACATCACAATTATAAAGAGAACCTGTTATTATTTAAAAAAAAAAAAAGTTGTTTTTTTCCCCCCTTACATATCTACAATTTCCTTCTTTTAAATTTCTTGACAATAAAATTCAGGTAATGAGAATGTTCTTGTAAAAAAGGGACTGTTGGGACTATGGGGTAGTAAAACTTTATTCAAACTCGTTACAAAGCTCTAAGTACAAGGCATTCTACTTGAACATTTATTGAGTAGACTTTTTTGGGGTGTGTGTGTGGGGAGTGTGGGGCTCTCCTTAGACAGAGAAAACAAACAGAACACAGCTTCCCCTGCCTAAGGCCTGTCTCCAATAGCCACATGAAAGGATGCGGGGATCGCCACACGCTCGGGGCTCCTGAACGGCGGGTGACGCTGGCAGGGGTCTGAAGGAAGCTTGCGGATGACCCGGTGCGGCCGCTGGCTTTCCCCACAAAGACCAAGGCGGAGGAGCGCAGGGAGGGCCGCTGACAGTGCCTCCGCCGGGGAGGGGCAAGGAGAGAGGATCGCGCAGCGGCGACGCGTCGGGTCCAGCGGAGCGCCCGGCGTGTGCACAGCCACCCGAGTCCCCGGCTGTGGACCGCAGAGAGCAGAGCTGGCTCCGTGGCCCACGGGAGTCTGTGCACCTGGCTGTGCCGTGCATCCTAGAAATGAAAGGAGCAGCTTTCTGCCTCTGGCACATCGCTCTGTTCTGAAACCGGCTTCTCTTGGGCCTTGTTGCCTGGTCATGTCCATAAAGTCAATTCCTCCAAGGCAGCTTCTCACCACCAAGTCTGCTTGCCACCCTGCGCGTGTCTGAGCCCACCTGGCCTGCTGTCCCCACTTCCTGGTCATTCATCGGTCTCCCCACTGGGCTCCGCCGGGGCCCCCAGCAGAGGTGAGCCCTGCTCGCCTTCCCCCTGCTCTCCCAGCAGCCGGGGGGCTTCTCGACAAGCCGCCGCGGCCTCTGTCACGTCTTTACCCAGGAAGGTTGGTTTCCAGATGATGCCACGGTACAAGGCCGACGATGACTGCACCGTAAAGTGTAATCGGTTTTAGAGTTTCAAATAACATGGCTATCAGCACGTCGCAGCGCATTTGGAACCAGCCAGAATCAGAGAATGGGGCTGCCAACAGAGCGCTGCCTCCTGCCAGCCCCACAGCTGGGCTGCCGCCTGTTCCGAGGTCACGGCCCGTGGCAGCAGGACTTCCCCCCGCTGGGAATGGGGTGAGCTCAGAGCCTCTGTCTCCAGCAGTGTTTCTTCTATCTCCTCAGATGCCCCTAAGGTCTACCTCTGTCCATATTCTCCGACCCAATTGCTTTTTCTCACCGTTGTAATCGTAGTCAGTGTCTCTTTACAACGAATCCCCCTAAACCCTGTGTAGTCTTCCAGGGCAAGACGTACGCTCCCAGCACGTGCTGGCCATTGTGCCCTGTGGGGTCAGTCAAAGCCCAGCTGAATTCATAACCCACCCTCTCTGCTGTCTTTCCTTTCTGGTTTCCTGGTTCCCACTTTATGCGTACACAAGCGCTTAAAGCTTTGAGGCCATCGTGACTCCCTTTCATCCTTTCCCCCAAAGCCCTGCGTGCTGAGCCCCTCCGCTTCTGCCCTATCTCAGTAAAGCCCTCGGGCCACGGGGACTGTTTCCTGCACAGGTCCAGGCCATGATGTTTTGCAAGTTTCAAGGTCCAGGTCAGAGGAAACACAGCTGGCTCAAGGTCACAGGCAGAGAAGTGGTCCCAGGGGTCCCAGGGAAATTCGGGCAGCTTAAGTTCAGTGGCCAGAGAGCAGTCTTGGCCAACATCCATGACCTTGGGAAGACAGATTTCATCCTTGAAACTCAGTTTTCAGATCTGCAAAATGGGGAAAGCGTCTCACTGTGGCAAGTGGGAATCCTATCGGACACAGACGTGACGACCCCAGCTCAGCACATGCAGTCTGGACTCGGGACACTCGGTTTCCCGCCACTTCCCACAGTCCTGAACAGATCCTAGAGTGTGATGACGTCAAACAAATCATGAAGCTCCAGCAGAATGTATGTGCAGTCGACAGCCTAAAAATATTCAGCATCCTAATCATACAGGGGAACAAAAGAGACAGGGATCATTTTCATTTAACTTATTCGCACTTATTTTTATAATTTCCACCTCCACATTATGAGGTAGATATTATCGTCTCAGCGGGAAAAAATGAGTTTGAGAGATTACACGATGAGAGTCAGTTCCCAGTCACTTAACGTGTGACAGGAGTGTCTAGATCCTCAGATGTACGCAACGCCTCAGCAGCTAGCTCCATTGCACACAGCTCTGTATTTGAATACACTTTCCTTTATAGCAAATCATAAAAGAACCCCTTACCCACAGGTACTTAGAAAAGCACAGACATGCAAACGCATGGCTGGATGCTCTGGGACAAAGACAGTATGGGAAGGCAGTGCCTCTGGGCCAGCAGAGACGAACCCCTGTGCCTGCCCCTTGCATCTGTCTCCTACTTATTTATCCACACCCTGGGATTACTTCGTTGGGGTCTTCTGTTGGGGAATCCACATACAAAAGGTAGATTTTACTATGGAAATGATGTAGGGCACTCTGGTTTACATATACCCCAATATCCAAGGTCCACCTTTCCATCTTTGAAATGCACATGATTGGGAAAATGAGAGAAGTCATGGGACCGACCGCATCCCCCCGGGCAGGCGAATGGTTGATCGTTCTGAAAATGAAAATGCGCCACAGAGGGCACAGCAGCGATTTAAGTCAAAGGTAGGAAAGCTCCCTTTTCTGAGTCACATCTCTATCGCATAAATATGGTCAGGGGTGCTTTATGCTGCGCTCCTGTGAGCCCCAGGATGAAGAACACACATGCTGGGACCACCGTGTTCCACGGCTCCTGCGCTCCATTACCCCGCTGGCACCCCACAGTATTCCTGTGAAAAAGAACATTCCCCAGTGATGGAGTGTTTCGTCGCTGTGCCTTCCAGTGCAGAAGCCCATAGCCACATGAACTCTTTTTTTTTTTTTTTTTAATTGAGGAAACACACACATAACCCTTTATGTAACACTACAATCATTCTCAAGTGCACTGAGTGCGCATGTCATTGTGTTGTCACCGCCAGGACAGGCCATGACCACACGTGTATTCGTCTTGTAAAACTGAGAGCCTGAACCCATTATCCCACGACTCCAGCACCTCCCGGAAGCGGACTTGTATGACTTTGTCCTCTTGTGCAGGCTTATCCCACTCAGCGCGCCGTCCTCAAGCTACATCCGCGTCGTGCAGCTCAGAGCCCCTTCCCTTTTGAATGCTCAGTGATATTCCGCGGCATGGACAGACTCTGTCACCTTGTCCTTCCATCAGCGGCTGGAAACACTGGTTGATTCCACCTTTCGGTGACAACGAGTAATGCTTCTGTGCACACAAGAGCACAGACCTCTTCTTGAGACCTAAGGAACGCAATTTTCAATTTCATTTGATTTCCACGAATTTAAATGTAAGTAGCCACAGGCGGCTTGTGGCTACCCTATTGTGTCACAGAGCTCTGAGTTACTAGTCTCGCCACTCTCATGTCCCCCTTACAGGGAGAAACAGGAAGATGAGATAGTTCAGAATCTTTATTCCAGGTCTGGTCTCCTGCTCCTCATGCTGAGGGCACCTTCAGTTGTACAGAGATGCTGAGAAATGAGGAATGCTGGGACCATCATGGACACACCATCGAGTGCACGGTATTGCTCTTGGTGTGGTGAAACACTTCTGCTTCTAACTGATTTCCTACCTGAACAATCAAAAACCTCAGTGCTCGGGCCTGTCCTCTGTCTAGTGAATGGGATGCCAGCCTCTGCTCCACCATTAGGATCAATATCTCAGCCATTACTCTGGCAAAAGAGGCAGCAAATCACATTTGCGTGGAT
Organism: Mustela lutreola; assembly: GCF_030435805.1. Lineage (NCBI taxonomy): Eukaryota > Metazoa > Chordata > Mammalia > Carnivora > Mustelidae > Mustela > Mustela lutreola. Next base: position 2,934,573 of record NC_081294.1, on the reverse strand, counting down.
TGTCAGCCTCATTATTATAAGCAGATGGCGGCTTGTGCACGACAATGCAGGCCCGAAAAGACTGACATTATTTCAAATTAAAATCTATAATGCTAATACACATCTCCAAGTCTTTGTGAGGCTTGAGTGCATTAATCTTCCGAATGATTTGCTGATGTGCTTGCTGCTCTGGCTGTTTTCACATGAGTGGAGCTAAAAGGAGGGCTTTTAACTGAGAATGGTTAACATTTTATTCATACAGATTGATAAAAGCCAACATGCAATTTTCTTTACTAGTAGCTCCCTAATAGGAATTAATGGAGATCTTAAAGAGAAATTCCAAGTTCAGGGAACCCAGAAAGAAATACTCCAGCTCGGGAGAGGCAATGTCACACCCCCGTGCCGACCACAACTTCATCAGATTTTATATTCATTTAACACGCCGCCGCGAGTCTTCTTGGAGCTGAAGGTAGAACCGAAAATGCTGCAAAGCACAGCTGTAAGAGGAGCCTTGGTTTGAACCAGGTGTTTTGCAAGCGAGTCTGGAATCTGTGCTTTTCAACGGAAACACAAGATGAAAAAGAGTTTTCATAGAGAGGTTGGGTGCTGTCTATAAGTCCTCTATGAAAGGCAGCACTTCATGCTTTCAAAGCCATTGTTTTCTGAAACCCTAACCTCATACAAGTTACCCTTTCTCTTACAAAGTGATACATGGGCTCTATTCACAAAGCATTTGAACAAATGAAAGTTTAACAATTGATGGTTTGTATGTTCCCGTTGTTTTCCCAATGTGTTCTAAAATTTAAAATCGTTAAAATATGTGTAGAATCATCATAGTGTGAAGAATGTTCAGCTACAAAAACTGTATTTTTTTCTTTTTTAATATTTAAGGTGACTTAGTTGACATAGAGCACAACCACTTGAAAACATTTATAACCAAAAATGGGAATATTTTCCTAATAGACTAAAATCTGTACTTTCAACAAGAACTTTTAAAAAAATTATATATATAATTTATATAATATATATATAATTATATATAATATATATTTATATATAATATATATAATTTTTATATATAATTATATATATAATTATATATAAAATAAAAAATTATATATATAATTTATATAATATATATAATTATATATAATATATATTTATATATAATATATAATTTTTATATATAATTATATATATAATTATATATATTATATATATTTATATATAATATATATAATTTTTTAAAAGTTATATATAATTTTTTAAAAAGTTCTTGTTTAAAATACGCACACACACACACACACACATATATATACTTTAGTATAGAAGAGAGTCTTTAAAAACAGGAAAGTGTGTAAGGCATTGCTTATTGGCTAGGATAATAAGGAGGTGGTAGAATTATGAGCTTGAAATGACATTTGCACTGAAAAGATTCCAATTAATTAAAACAAAATATCTACCAAGTCAGGTCAGAACCAAAGAGATGCAATCCACTAGAAGAGTTTGTTCAAAGATGCTCATAAGATAAGCTTGCTTGTCCATATTCCTATTAAAAATGTTAATTATACACCCCATCCAATAAAACCAAATGAGGTAATGTCTTGTTTATCCAATAACTCAAATGTTGGCAAGCCAGTGACCCAGAGCTTAGCCACAAAACCTCATAGAGGCAACCCGGGCCACTGCAGCATTAACTGAGTCCTTGCACATAACTCTGCCATGAGAATCAATCATGGAGTTTCAGAAAATAAAGAATTTTAGGGATCATTTACTTTAACCCTCTCATATTCAAGCAAGAAGCCTGGGTCTTGGCACATCACGTGTGTTATTGGACAGCACAGATGATGGTTTGGGTCACACAGAGCAGCTCCAGGCAGCATCTTGGGGCTTCAAGAACATCTTGGCATGTCCTGTCTTCATGTTATGTTGAGGGAATGGCCATGGGTTAGGGAGAATGTGCTGGGCAGAATTTCCAGGTGGCCACAGTTCCTTCCCCATGTGTCTTATGAAACTCCTCTCTTTGTGGGTGGGCAGCACTGAACAGGACAGCATGTCACTCCCATTGAGTTCTTTTTCCGGCACTTCCACAACAAAGCACCTCACTCAGGAGGCTGGAACAAAGACAATCGTCTCATGGTTCTAGAGGCTGGAAGTCTAAGGTTGAGGTGAAGCAGTTGGTTTCTTCTGCGGGTATAATCTGTTCCAGCCCACTCTCCTGGTTTCTGCTGATTTGTTATAATCTCCGGTGTTCTGTGGCTGCTAGAACCAACCCCCTCATCTGTGTCTTCAGGTTCATGTGGCTTTCTCCCTGAGCATGTGTGCAGGAGCTCCAATCCCCCACCTTGAGAAGGATACCAGTCATACTGGTTTAGGGTCTTCCTTAATGACCTCACCCTGACCACACCTACAAAAAATCCTATTTCCAAATAAGATTATATTCACAGATTCTGGGGGTTAGGACTTGAACATATACATATATTATTTTGAAACCAATTCAACCTATAAAACTCACGATTATTGGCAAATGTAAAGGGATTCTGCAATTTGAATTTTCAATATTCAAAAGGCAGATTATCTTGGTGCAATTATCTTCTTTGGGTAAGTCCTTTAAAGCAAGTCCTGTGGGTGAGAGGCTCCACGGAGCAGGTGTCTCCTTTCCCCTTAAAGAAGAGGAGGGAGGGCGCCTGGGTGGCTCAGTGGGTTAAGCCGCTGCCTTCGGCTCAGGTCATGATCTCAGGGTCCTGGGATCAAGTCCCGCATCGGGCTCTCTGCTCAGCAGGAAGCCTGCTTCCTTCTCTCTCTGCCTGCCTCTCAGTGTACTTGTAATTTCTCTCTGTCAAATAAATAAATAAAATCTTAAAAAAAAAAAAAAAAAAGAAGAGGAGGGAGGTAAGCCACAGAGAACTGTAGGCAGCCTCCGGGCTTGGAGGCTCTATCCTACAGAACAGGAAAACAGATTTTGCCCTTTCCCACCAGCATCTTGACTGCAGCCCAGGCAACCATGAACAAAGGGCCCCAGTTCCTGACCTCCTGACATTGAGATAATAAATACGTATGATTTTAAGCCGGTTTGTGATAGTTTGTTACGTATCAGTAGTTAACTAATACACTAAATTAACCTAAGTTCTATTCCAATCTACCATCCCCAATTTTCTCTATTTTGTAAAGCACAAAACCCGGAGTTGTCCAAAAGAAGGCAAATTTTGTGATGTTAGAACTTGAAGATATGTGAGATATACTTAGGGCAGAGTAATGCCATCATGGCCAAACTGAAGAAACATTTCCGTTTACTGAAAAATGCAATTATATGGAAGACCTCCATTTTAACAAATCCGAGAGCCAAGTCAGTTATTTCAGTACTAAATTTTAGCTACAGGAGTGATACTGTATCTCACAGATCAACTTTTAAGAGGATTTTGTTTCAAAAGCCAAATTCAATCTTTCTTTTTTTTTTTTTTTAATTTATTTTCGGCGTAACAGTGTTCATTGTTTGTGCACCACAGCCAGTGCTCCGTGCAGTCCATGTCCTCCTTAATACCCAGCACCTGGTACCCCGACCTCCCACCCCCCACCCCTTCAAGACCCTCAGGTTGTATTTTAGAGTCCATAGTCTCTCATGGTTCAATCTTTAAACTGCTGCTGTTATTTTAGACACCTTCCTTCTGTTTTTGAACGTTTGGAGGGAACACCTCACTCAGCCATGGCCCTCACTCTGCCCGACAGGTGGCTCAGAGTTTGAGGACAGTATCTGGTGTTCAGAGAGAGCCCTGTGTCTTGAGTAAGGCAGCCCAGGAGCCAGCGCTGGCCAGGGCACTCGTCGGGTATGTCATCTGGGCCGAGTTTCAGCTTCCTCATTGTAAGTGATAGGATGATAACACCCTCTTCCCAAGGCTGTTGGGACAATAAGTAACGTGATGCATATGAAAGAGTCTGTGTTCTGAGGCACTGAGACTGTAGACCTGGCCTTCAGCTCCTGCTTGACTATAAACGCCTTTTGTGCGTGATGTGTGTTAATGAACATCTTGAAAATAAAATCCTTTGTACTAAAGGACAGAGAAACAAGCTCTAATAACACTGATACACTGAGACCGTAGAAGACATGGCGCAGGTGTCAGAATGGAAGGCGCGGGCGTTGGTCCACCAGAAGAGTCCGTGCAGCCCTTTCTGGCTCGCCTTTCTGCCCGGCAAGGCCACATCTCCCTGTTCTCTCTAAAAACGCTCCCTCTTCCTGTTCCACTAGATCATTTCTGACCCTACAAGATCTGTAGTTCACCCTCAAGCCTTCGTGCTCTGCTTTTTGCTTCCATTATGTGTGTGTTGCTAGAAACATGCTGGTCCATGTTTCGGGAGTAGATGCTCTGGGGAATCTGCAGAGCAGTCCCCAGTGGGCTTGAGGTCCAGAACGGGATTCCCAGACTCAGACACAGAGGGCCCCATGTGACTCTGTGCTGAGGACCAGGGCCTGGCAGGGCCTCGAGGGCGTCATATTATGCTGCAAGGTCTCTCCTGGAGATCCACTTCTCACCTGCCCCATCGCCCTCTTTCCCACTGGCACAGCACAGCAATCCAGACCAAACCACTCTTCCTGTCCCTGGATTCTGTCCTCCAAACCTGTCTTGAACCCTCCTCTGTAAGGCTTTGGTCTCTACCTTACCCCCAGAAGTGCTGTCCTGAGAGTCAGCAGGCACCTTCACGGTGTGCGGTCCAGTGATTACTTTGCAGTCTCGTGTTCTCTGACCCTCGAGTAGCATGTGCTCTGGTCCATCAACCATTTCTCTGTAGAAGCCTCTAATTCAGGCGGTCTCACAACACTACTGTCTCCCTGTTACTTTGATATCACTGACTACTCATGCTCAGAGGGAGAAGTAACTTCTTTGATACTCTCTGTGAATTTTCCCAACCTCCTGAAGTGGCTGTTTCTGTGGACTCAGTCATCGAATCCCTTCTCTGTTGGATTCTTTCCTGGGACACTGTCCAGCCTTGTGCTTTTCAACACCGTGCAGAGCACCAATAACCCCAAATTCCTATTTCTTGCTCTGGTTTTCCTCAGAGACTTTTCACTTTATGGAGCATGTTATATGGACAAAGCCCTTCGATCCCGATGGCCACTCGCGAGGCAGGAAATGCTCTCACCACCTTATTTTGCAGACAAGGAAACTGAGGCACAGGCAAGGAGGGAGGTGAGCTTGGAATCAAATCCAGTTTCCAGGGTTGGTATTCTTAACTGCTCTTGTAGTCACTCTCAATGGCCAGTAAATCTCTTAGAAGGGAGAAAGGTCCACATTTTCCAATGTTTAGTTAGTAATTTTTCCATTTCCTACCCTACCATGCGTTCAGTTGATTCATTCAAGAAATAACTATGAACTCCTTCAGACTAGGCCTTTCATTTGTACCACAATTTGTGTGATCTACAGAATGAGTTCAATATGCTTTCTTAGGTGATTTTCCCAAGAAGGCCAAATAAGATACCGGGACAAGGGTTTTCGTTAATTGCGTCCACTTCCTACACTGAATATTTGAGTGACTTTTTTTCCCCTTCAACTCAAAGTGTCCAAGGAGTCCTCTCTGGGTCACCCTCTGGTCTCCTAATGATGCCTTAGCTTAGACCACCCTCGATTTCGTTCACGTCCTGTTTCACACAGGTCAGCCAGACCCACGAGCAGCGAGCTCTTCGGATAGTCACATTCAAGGTCCTGAGCACATCCTCATCTGGGTCACTGTCTTTGCTAACTGCTCACACAGCTGGGCGTCCACTTTGTCCTGAGGACACAAAGATACAAAGCAGGAAGTCAGGGTGAGTATCCAGGGCCTCTGAATCCAGGTGGGGAGCTTTCCAGGTTCTCCACACTGCGGGCCCGAGCCCCGCTGATGTCAGATGCTGCTTTCCTAGGCAAGTTGCAGTGCTAAGCCTTTTAGCCTGGGTAGCTGAATTGTTATCTCATTTTTATTTTTAGAGCCAGAGCAGACACAATCAATTTAATTCCAGCGCTCTGATCATAAACCTCCATGTTAATATTGCCCCTTTAAATCAAGTGTTTATGGGTCCTATAAGAACCACCTGGAAATTTTACCTTAAGGTACTAAAGTCATTTGGCTACAAATTACTTCATATTTTCTTGCACCTATTTCTGTGGTCTGGATTTGATTATTTCTAATTATCATAAATGCCCCTCTGCATTCCAGACGGGTTCTGTTACAGGCACTCCAGCGGCCGGATATTTCCCGTTCATGTTCAGAATCAGGGAGGGCAGAGTTCTAAGTCACGCACGTTTCCCAGCCCAGGGGTGAGACTCCGAACCGCCCTCCCACACTTCCCTGTGCGGAGGGAGCGGTCATGCACACTTAGTACCAGAGAGTCGCGTTCCTCGTGGATCGTTTGCCTCCAATTTAGTGCCAGCTTCACACATTCCTGGCATGATTATCACGTGAGGGGCTGCTTTGCAGTTCGCTTAGGTTGGAGCCCCTCATGTCTATTTGATCACCATGCGAGTCCCGGGCCTCGAGGAGAGGCCTTGGAGACACTCCTGCCGGAGCAGTGGACTCCAAGCGCCCAGGGACACCTGTCCAGCTCCAGGCAGCGCCTCTTTGGGGGAAGCTCTCGGAGTTGATGCTTCAATCCCCAACCTGAGCCTTGACACTTCCCCGAACCCCCGGCCTGTCCTTCACCCCTGCTCATTCCGCAAGGCTGGGCAGCGGGGCTCTTGCTTCTCAGGGCTGTCAGAGGTGTGGGACTGGGAAGCCGAGTTATGGCAGGAGGCAGGATGTGGGTGACTCTTCTGCCTGACCTTTCCCGCTCAAAAGGCTGAGGAGGGCCTGACAGAGGCAAGGCCCAGACCGCAGCTCCCACACATCCTTTCCACTCTGCGTTTTCTAAAACTAGAGACACTTTCCCTCTGCTTCTAATTCCCTTCAAACATACTGACTTGTTTCCCACTTTAATCTGACAAACATTTCGGCCCGGGACCGCCTGCTTTAGGGTCGGGGATGTGAGGCCAGGAGGCACGGCTGCCCTTGCTGACGTTTCTCCTTCTAGGCCCCTGCAGACCCGCCGCGCAGTTCATCCAAAGCCCTGTGGACTCCGGTGACTTGTGACATAGGACTCTTTTTTCCTTTATCCTAAAAATCCAAATAAGTCGTTATCTGATTATGACTAAATGGAAGCTGACTATAAGTAGAAACCAGAGGGGAATGAAGCGAAGTCTTTCAAAAATCCTGAGCTTCTAGAAAAGAAGGTGGGGTCGGATGGTTTGACCTTCGATGTTTCACTCTTCAGTTTCCTTAAAGAAAAGCAGTGATAAACTACAAAATCAAAACAATGGAAAAAAAAAAAAACAGAAAACAAAAACAACACTCATAGTATAGACATAATTGGGACCAGGCTTTTAATAAGTAAGTCCTGAATTAATGAAATGAAGACATTTTATTTGCTCTTTCATCATTAATAGGATCATCATTAATGATTAGAACTATTAACATTAATCTCACCACTAATTACAACCTTTAAATGTCTTGCTGTGGTCACACAAACCTAGAAAAACCAATACTACTTACTAATGAATTTAGCCATAAATAGAACAGATCACCTACTTAAAAAAAAGAAAAAAACAATGATGGGGAAGGTTTTTGCATACTACACTAACAATTTGTGTTCTTGAAGGCAGAGAGGTGTCCTGACCAGCCCCAGTGGGAACTGGGAGTGGTTGGCAGGTCCGAGTCCTGCCAACGAAGACACTGTCCACGGGGTGGACAGCACAGGAAGCACCAGAAACAGAGAACTCAGAGAGTAAGAAGTTCTAGAATAGAGCATAAAAAACTTTCAGAAAAGATGAACATCAGTATCGCTCTTCCCCGGCTCCTCTCCCCGAAATCAAGCCTCCAGCCTCCCAGTGAAACAATCATCTTTCCCTGCAGCCAACATGGTTTGTCTAAAAATAATTCTCAGGCTCTCCAAAGGCAACATGTCGAAAATCCAAGGATTCTTCTTGCTTGACCTATGCCCTAGTGGATCACAACCCGCGTCATCACAAGTCACACGTCAGAATCCTGGGTCCCCCAGACGCCAGGGAAGCCCAGGGCTCCCTCTCCCTGCCTCTCTGCTTTCCCTCTATCCAGCAGCCTGACTTCTCTCTGGCCCTTCTCGGATAGATTGCCTGTTCTCTACTCCACAGAGAAGGCCACCTCCAAACTACTCCTTGACCTCCAGCCTCTACCCTAAACCACGTATCGCGGACTTAGCTCCTGGAGCATTCTTCCCACAGAGCAAATCTGTCCAACTTCCTCAGTTGCTTAAAACTAAGCAGTTAGCCAGGCATCATGCAAATGACATACAGCTCATACAGCTTCTTTCCTAGAGAGTCTCAAACCTCAGCTGCTCCCTAAAATCACACGCAAGTTCTTAAAATACATTGATGCTTACGCTGCACCCAAAACCAATGAACATCGAATATGTGGGGAGCAGGCACCGGGATTGTCTGCGTCTCAGGAGACTCCGGCGTGTAGCCAAGGTTTGGAAAGTTCATCCCACTGTGGTGTACCTGACAGACAAGGTTGAGAAATGAGCTTCGTGGTTGAAAAGTGCATCTTTCTTACCATGAGTCCCTCTCAAGTTTCCTCTCCTGGCATCCATCCTCAGGTGCCAGAAATCCCCCGATGTTGCTCCATATGCTTCTGTACGTACTTTGTTCTATTGGAATGGATGTCAGATGCAGAGGATGGGGTCAGGCACACTCTCAGCCATGACCATTTGCTTTTACTGAGGTCTTTAGTCCATTATTTGTAATAATATAACTGGTCCTCATGGAGCCATACTCAAAAACCCAGTGCGACTTCGGCAGTACGTTTCATGGACCAGCAGTCTCTGTCCATCCTTACCCTCCACGTTCCCATGCCCCTGACAACAACCATCTCTTACCTCATATCATCCTTGTCTTCCATCCTGTCTTGATGTTTGATTGCAGTCTGATGTGTTCCAATAGTTACAAATATATTTAGGGTTTTCAACTCATAAAAACTATTTTGCTGGGGTTCCTGGATGGTTCAGTGGGTTAAAGCCTCTGCCTTTGGCTCAGGTCATGATCCCAGGTCCTGGGATTGAACCCCGCATCGGGCTCTCTGCTCAGCAGGGAGCCTGCTTCCTCCTCTCTCTCTGCTTGCCTCTCTGCCTACTTGTGATCTCTGTCTGTCAAATGAATAAATAAAATCTTTAAAAAAAAACTATTTTGCTAAACGCATCTTTATTATTGTATTAGGCACCCAGAGACACCAAAAAAGAGAGAGAGAGAGAGATAGAGACACAGAGAGGAGACAGGGAGAGGCTCGTTTTTTGTGAATTCCCATGAGATTATGGGGGCTGGCTGGTCTGAAATCTGCATGGCAGGCGGCAGACTGGTAACTGAAGTGAGAGCTGATGATTCAGTTATGGCTGTAACTTCACAGGCCAGCAGGCTGGAACCTCAGCCCGGGTTTCTGAGTTAGTCTTGAAAAGAAACTTGTTTTTGTTCTTCAGGACTGCGACTGATTGGATGAGGCCCACCCCCGTTATGGAGGCTACTGTTCTTTACTCAGAGTGTACTGGTTTTAATGTTTATCGAGCTAAAATACCTTCACAGTAAGACCAAACAGATGGGCACCACAGTTTAGAATGCTGACACATAATGTTAACTGCCCAAGACTGTGTTGGGTTTTAAATTCACTCACTGTGTTGTGGGCCATTGTATTAATTGGTTTTGACTGGTATCAAATATCTCGTGATGGGAAGACATCACAGTGAATTTACTGATTCTATGGCTTATGGGTACTTGGGTCATCCCCAAGGCACAACTCTGAGGGCTGCATAACTCTCTAGTGGAAGAGCTTCTCATGGACGTGTCTCTGACAGCAGGACTGTTGGCCATGAAATACGTGGATGGTCAACCAGAGGAAATTTTGCCAAGTGCTTCTGCCAAGGAGTGGCACTGATTGCAATGATTCTTGGTCACATAGTACGAGAAGTTGTCTTGATCTACGTCTTCTTGGAGACTTCCTAATTTTCAGCAATAAAACTGGATTAGATGTTATTTCATTTAAGTCTTGGTTTATCTTTTACCACTAATAATGTTAAGCTACTTTTTATGTGTTTATTGGCCATTTTCTTTCTTTTTCTGTGAAATGTTTATTTATATATTTTGTCCACTTTCTTATACATCTGTAGGCCTTCATTATAGATTCTTTATTCCAAAGTCTTATTTGTTGTATGTATGTGTTGCAAAAATCTTTTTAAAACCTGTAACTTATTTTCACTTTGTTTAAGATATGTCGTACTATATAGAAGTTTTTACTTTATAGTCAAATTGGCTGATCTTTTCTTTTATAGTTAATACTTTTTGCATACTAATAAAGATTTTCCAACATCAAGGTCTAAAAGATACTGACCTATATTTTACCAAGATTTTTAAAATTTCCTTTTAGCTAGGTTCTTATTCTATCTGGAGTTATTTTTTTTATATATCATATGATGTAGGAATCTCAATATGCTTGTAGGAATCCCAATTTCTCTTTATGGCAAATCGATTTTTAAGTTCCACTTATTAAATAATAGTCTTTTTTCACACTCATCTGTCAGAGCCTCCATTATATACCAAGTTTTCATACCTGTGAAGTTCTGTTTCTGGTCTCCCTTATTCTATTTTATTCTCTATTAATCTATTTTATTTATTTTATTTTATTTTTGGAGAATGTCCAATTCTGCTATAGTGACAAAATAAACAAATAAATATAACAATAAGAAAAACTCATATGATGAATTAGGTTTAGATGATGTTAATAGTCTGTGTGATAAGTTTTCCTTAACTAGAGTATATATGTATTGAATGTAGATGTTTTTAAAAAGATGGGGATGGTGAGTGTTGCTCACAGAAGGACAGGGATAGATGAAGTGAGTCAACACTCAGTAACCACAGGGCCTGGTCTGCCGTCCCCACACTGACAGCCATATTGCATCTCTATCAGAGGCACCTCTTGTAACACACTGCCCCACCTCCCCCAGAGGAAACTACTGCTTCTCAACAGCAATAAGTGACTTGTACATCCATAAGCAATAAAAAGAGAGAGAGGGAAGGAAAGAAAGAGAGAGAGAGAGAGAGGATTCTAGGTACAGACTTTACACCCTTGAAAAAGACTAACTCAAATTGGATCACAGACCTAACTGTAAAATGCAAAACTAATACAACTGGAAAATAAAGTAAGAGATAATGTAGATGACCCATGAGACATTGTAGCTAAAACTCTATAGGAACATCCATAGAAGACATACTTGCTAACCCAGACTTCCTTAATATTTACAGATTCTTTCTGCAAAAGTCAATGTTGGCAGAATGAGAAGACAAGCAGCCATAGACTTGGGTGAAATATTTGCCAAATACGTATCTGATAAAGAAGTATTCTTCAAAATATACAAAGAACTCTTAAAACTCAACAAGAAGAAAGCAAACACTGCAATTAAAAAACAAATGTGTCAAAGACTTTAACAAGCATCTCACCCAAGAAGACATACAGAAGTCCAACAAGCCTGTGGAAAGATGCTCCACACCTGTGTCATCTGACAAATGGAAATTAAAACATCAACAAGATACCACTGCACACCTAGTAAGATGGCCCAAGTCTGGACCACTGACATTCACATGCTGGCGAGGTGCGGAGCTGCAGGAATGCTGACTCATTGCTGGCGGGAAGACAGCACGGCGAAGCTGCTTCAGCAGACGCTCCGGCTACTTCTTCCAACACTAAACATACTCTCACCATACGATCCGGCAGTCACACTGCCTGTTATTTACTCAGAGTAGCTGGAAATTCATGTCCACACCCAAACCTGCACATTGTTGTTTATAGAAGCTGTATTCATAACTGCTAAAACTTGGGAGCAACCAAGATGTGGTTTAGTAGGTGAATGGGAAAATAAACTGTGGTCCATCCAGACAATGGGGTATTATTCAGTGCTAAAAAGAAAGGCACTGTCAAGTCGTGAAAAGACATGGAAGAACCTTAAATACATACTACTAAAGAAATGAAGCCAGTGTAAAAAGAAACAAGAAGGAAAAAGGCTGCGTGTTGTATGATTCCAAGTATACAACCTTCTGGAGAAGACAGAAGTACAGAGACCGTGCACCATACATACTCACGTTCCTCGCCATTAATTACACTGTTAGATATAAGTTGTTTTGTTTTGTTTTGTTTTGTTTGTAGATATTCTATATTGGTTTGAGAAAATTACCTCTGACCTTAGTTTACTGAGCATTTTTATTATAAGTGAGTTTTGGATTATGTCAAAATTTCTCTTCATCTATTAATATGATCATATTGTTTTTCTTCTTTGGTCTGTTGATGTAGTGGATTACAGAAATTGGTTTTCTAATGCTGAACCAGTCCTGCATACTGGAGGTAAATCCCACTTGCTCATGTGCATAATTCTTTTTATACATTGTTAATTCAATTTTCTAATATTTCATTGAGAATTTTTACAAGCATATATGTGAAGGATAATACGTATTTTTCTTGTACTGTGTTTATCTGGTTTTCTTGTTAGGGTTTTGTTGTTGTTTTGTGGTTAGGTTGTCTCTTTCTTGTGTAAGTTTTGGCAAATTCTATTTTTCTGGTAATTGGTCCATTTCATCTAAGGTATTGAATTTGTGGGCACAGAGCTGTTCTTAGTATTCCTCTGTTATCATTGTAATTTCCATAGTATCTGTACTGATGTCCCTTCTTTCATTTATATTTTTTTAATTTAATTTAATTGTTAATTGTTCCAAGATTCATTATTAATGCCCAGTGCCGCATGCAATGCGTGTCCTCCTGAATACCCACCACGAGGCTCCCCCAACCTCCCACCCCCGTCGCCTCCAGTCTCAGAGTCTACAGTCTTTCTTGGTTTGTCTCTCCCTCTGATTTCCCCCCAATTCTTACATTAATAATATTAATAATTTGTGTCCTTCACTTCTTCCTCTCTCTCGTTTTATCTTAGGTTGATTAGAAGATTATTAATTTTACTGTTCTTATTTTTAAAAATTAAAGTAATTTATTTATTTTCAGAAAAACAGTATTCATTATTTTTGCACCACACCCAGTGCTCCATGCAATCCGTGCCTTCTATGATACCCACCACCTGGTACCCCGACCTCCCACCCCCCCGCCACTTCAAACCCCTCAGACTGTTAAATTAAGTTTTTGGTTTAGTCGACTATCTCAATTGATTTCCCATTTTTAATTTAATTGATTAATGTTCTAATTCTTATTATCACTTTGGATTTAATTTCCTCTTCTTTTCCTAGTTTTCTAAGATCAAAACATAGATTATTGATTTTAGATCTTTCTTATTTTCTAGTATGTGCATTCCATGTTATAAAATTCTCTATAGTCACTGCTTTCATTGCATTCCAGAGATGTTGCTGAGTTGTATTAACGTTTACATTTAGATCAAATTGTTTCCAAATTTCTTTTGTTATTTCTTCTCTGACCCATGCGTTATTTAGAGGTGTATTGTTTAATCTCCATGTATCTTGGGATTTTCCAGTTATCATTCTGTTACTGATTTCTAGTTTAATTCAATTATGGTCTGAAAGAAGACACTGTATAACTTTCATTCTTTTAAGTTTAAGCCGTCTCTTATGACCCCAAATGTGGTCTATCTTAAGGAATCATCCACATCAGCTTGAGAATATGTATTCTGCTGTTGGATAAAGTAGTCTATAGATGTCAGTTGTGTCCAGTTAATTAATGGTGTTGCTAAGCTCCCCTCTGTCTATACTAACTTTCTGCCTATTAGAGAAGAATTTTAGCCTTCATTTCAATTTATTGAATAGTTATATTGCCTTTTAAGAAAGTTTATTTTTCTTGAGTCAGTTTACAACTTTTAGAAGTTCAAATTGTTAATGTAATTAATATATTTTGGAAGTTTATAAATTTCTTAGCTATTTATCTATTAACCAAAATCTTCACAGTTGTGACCTTGCAACTGATCTCTCCCCCAAAATAAGTTTTTTGTCTTGTCTCTCACTTTACTTAAGTCACTGACTGTTTACTGTTACTGGTAAATTCTTAGTTTTATTTACAGTCTCATATTTAACACATTTCCATATTCCAATGCCAACATATGTGTGTGTACACACATGCACACGCACACACACACACATACATATATATGTTATATCACAACATTCTTCAATGCAAGAAGACCTGTCTGTATGAGTTTATAAATTTGAACACCAATATTATATTTTCTTCCTGTAATATCTGCAAATTGAAATCTAAGGGAAATTTTGATTAAAACATTGAATTTGAACTAAATCAAATATTCTACAAGCAAATAGTCCAGTTGGTGTTTATACTGTAACATTGCCTATTTATTTATTTATTTATTTATTCAGATAAGGAAAGAAAACTTTGTCAATCACATTATTAATTAATTTTAGTCTCTACCAGCATAAACTGGATTTTTTATCTGACTTAAACTGACTTTACAAAGAGTTCACTGTCATTTTGCTCATTTTATAATGGAACCCTCAAGAGATAGATTCTACACCAAATTATGTTGTCTGGTGCCCTTAGTAAATTTAAAGCCTGTTGAACTCAGTTTTAACTGCCAAGCTATGATCAGTTATCACTGGGATTTTGTAAAGTTTGTGAGATAATGTAGACTGGCAAATTTAATATCCATTACATGCATTATTATTACAACATAGAAAAATTACCTGTTTCTTTTATGGCAGAAGTCATTTTAGGCATTTATATTTCATACATTGGTGAATCTGGAAACTCTAGGTGTTGGTGTTTGCTTTCAATAATTTAACTCTTACTTTCTTAAAATTTACTTTAAGTAATATGTGAACAACTTAATTCAATAATGTTGTCAAATATTTTTATATCTTAAGAACCTCGTCAAAAGCAGTTGCCTCTTTATAAATTCTACTTAGAATATTAGCCGTATGTTTACAGCTGAGAAACTATACATTAAAATAAATGTTTGCTATGTCTGAAACTGTCCTTTAAAAATTGTTCTTTGGGAATATTATTGTGATATTATCTCTTTTAATTGAACTAATTTCAGAGTTCTCCAGTATCTCTGGATGTTCTCTCTGTCCACTTACAGTTACACTACAGGATCTTCTACCACGTTGCATAAAAACTTTCAAGCTGTTACAGTGCTCCATCTGACTAAGAGACTTCCTCTTAAACCTCTGCTCTTACTCCTTCCAGAACACCCATTTGCCCAGCTGGTAGAGCTCTAAGCCATTTTTCTGTGTAGGGAACAACCAACTGGGGCACGTTTCATGACCTGCTCACTGGAAAGAGAAAAACAAATGCTGGTTCTTAGTATTTGCTGACTTCTCTGCTGTCCATACACCTTCACAGTCAGGTTCAAGGGACCAACGGGTCGGCATGGAGCAAAAAGACGGGAAGGCGGGAAGGCGGGAAGGCGGTGCGCAGTGAGATCTCTAGAGCTCGTTGGTGCCAGATTCTTTTTTTCTTTTATTCCCAAAAAAAGACTAAGAAACTATAATTATTTGCTTGTCCCTGTACTTTGTTCACGCTCTTGAGTAAGAAGGATATCTGTAAGACTTTTCTTTCCATCTTGTAGATGTTTCATTGCACAAAAGCTTGCAACTAGTCATTTCTACCCAATACTTAAAATACCTATAGTTTTGCAAGCACATTGAGCTGTCTATATTAAATCCACACAGACCTACCTCCCACCATGCTTTTAGGATGTATGTACATTTTTCTGTCTTGAGTATGACACTGTGAATTCTTCTTGACCTCATTGATTTCAGTAGAGAGAGTCACATGGGAAACATGTTCAGGAGGCCATGTCACCTGCACTGTGTCTGTTTCCTTCAGGAGGACAGCTCAGGGTCCAGTGGAATCTCCCAGGACAACTTCCCATTCGAACACGGGCAGTAGTTCATTGTCCAGGAAAAGAAGGCATAAACACACGTTTTGTGTTTTCACGGTTTAAAAACTAGATGGGTTAGAGAACTCCAGGGTGAGGATCTCCATGATGGGAAATGAAATAATAGCCTAAGATCCAAGAGAGAATAATATCTAAATTGTACCTCTATTTGGAGGGTCTTGAGCTGATTATGAGCTGGAAATGAGTCACTAAGAAATGGAGCCACTGGGACCAAAGCATGGGTCAATTGTGTTTTCACCCAGTTTAACCAGGCTGGAGAAGGATGGATCTTCTTCCACTAATAATCCTGAGAATGCACGTGGGCCCACACACTAGGGTCTCGAGGTAGCTGTGCATAACGTTGCTCAGAGTCTGCCTCTTAGACAGATACCAGAGGCATAAAGGGCCAAACTCAGAAATGACTTAATGGTATCTCAATGCTCTCTCTTTGGGTATAACAGTTGACTCTCATAGGCTTTGCATCAACCCTCAGAGCTCTTAGAAATTCAAGGAAGCTAGGCGACCAGAGAGGAGACACTGGACTCCTGTTTAGAATAGAAAAGGCTACAGTGATTAGTTACAAACGATGCAACAGTTAACGTATTTTATAAAGTAGTTCATGAGGATCACATTATGTACTATTTGGTATTATTTTGTACTATTTTTGTACATTCATTTCTTATAATATTGGGTACTATTAAGTGGGAAGATACTATTAAGTGCTTCTTAGTCAACAACTTGCTGAATGGATTGTGACTTTTTTCGGGAAAGATATATGCCTCATTATGCATTTTTTTTTCATTTTCATTGCATTAATGCCACAAAAGCAATGGCACCTCAGATATCCTTGGAGGATATCTTGTTAGCCTGCGGGTGAGGGCCCCAAAAGGATTTGAAAATATGACTGTGCTCCTCATGAACAGTGTTCTTCTCTACCTTTGGGTTTAGTCAGATGTGCAGTTGGAAGGTCTTCTTTATACGGGGATCACTAACAACAAAATATTTGCACAATCCCGTAAGAAGAGACACAAAACGTGATAAGAAATATGGATATAGCTTTGATTAACAAATTGATTAAAGAATGTTCAGAAAGTGCACAGAAACGAACTAAGTATGGATGAGCTAGAACAAATGTGGACATTACCTCAGAGAACGGGATTTTAAAACAGACTTTGTTTAGACTGGAGTTCTCTTTGGCAGAATGCTGGTTTTTCATTTAATTCATTGTCTCCTACACTCACCTCCTTTTTAAAACAAGATTAAAAGTCACTGTTTTTTCAATAAAAATGATCTTCCCCATTTTCTCGTCCATGTTGTCATGGATCTCTGCTGCTCACAGACTCAATTTTGGGTTAGACGTCATGGCCCCATGGGGGCCATTTAATGCCCCGTGGGGTGGGTTCCCTTTGTCATCCTGAAGGAAGTCAGATGCAGCCAGAGTCAAAAGGAAGAAAAACAGAGAAACAGGTCTTTCAAATACACAGTAATGGGACCATTGTGTCAATTGTGGCAACGGCCAACATCACTGCGGCTTGCTGTCCCTGCATCCTTCCTGACACGCCTCTTGCCTCTTCAGTGGCTTTTACCAACAGCTCCTCCACCCTGAATGAATCCCGCGGACGGCGTCTCCTTCTCCTCCTTTGTCTTTTCATATATCCTATTCTTGGGGGGAGTGCAATATAAACTCAACACACAACGAAATCCGATCAGATGAAAATTATCACGGAAATAGATTGTAGCCTCTCTGCTCCGTTGTCTTTTTCTCACACAGCATGGACTAGAAGATCCTTGTTGCTATCTGTGTCAAGGACAGCCCTCACTTTTAAACTGATGTAACTTCCCCTCCTCATCCATAATGAGGTGCTGGACATCCCTTTTCTTAGAGAGTTAAAGTTTTGTGTGTTTCTAACATAAGTTCTAAGTACCTCTTGTGATGGATGAGATTTTTAAAACAACATTGTATGTTCAAGTTGGTCCTTAGTTTGAATTTCCTGTGTTGCTTTGCCACAGGCAGGAAGCTTTGCAGGAATGGAAGCTCCATCTGGAGCTGATTTGAGCTCACAACCCTTCCCCTAGCACGGAAGACTAAAAGATCTGGAATGCTGAGGACTGCGCAGGGAAGGCTCCCTTTGCCCTCTGTGGGTGCTCGAAACTTCATGATTCTTCCTGCCGCTTCATGTGATGGCGATGGCAGCCAAGTGGCAAACCTTCCAAATCCTTTACAGAGGCTACATAACTTGTACCACGACCTCACGCACATTTTTAGAAAACATGTTTTCACTCCAACAGTGACAGCCATGGCAGAAATGTGTTCAACACTAGCCCCAGATCCTGAAGAAGCAGACATTTGCCTTGATATTTCCTGCCCAAACAGTTCATTTTCCACAATGCTCTTGACTGGTATCTGCTTTCCACAGCCAACCAGACTGAAGAGCACCTGCAGATGTCCTGCTCTAGAAAATGCGCAATGCGTGCTGCACGCCCTGGTCTCCTCACCTGTGGGAGTGCTGGACTGGGACGGGCTTTGTTCCTTTGTCCAAGGACAGACAGAGTCTGAAGCCACTTGGACAGGGCTACCGTCCCTCCTGGGTCACGCAAGTAGCCAGCACCACATTGCCAGTGCAGAAAGGGACCAAACGCTTCTCACCATGATCACATCACGATCAGTATTTGTGCCAACGTCTCAAGGACAACAGGGAAGTTCCCTCTGTGGAGACAGGTCAGTTGTCCATGGAACTGAATGGGAGGTACACTTGCCTTTTGGAGAATTAGTGAAGCTGTGCCTTGTGCCCCATGAGTCAGGGAGGCTGGCTTGGGCACAGGACAGACAACACCTCCACTCCCCACCCTGATCAACGCCTCAGGACAAAGCATTTTTTCTTTCATGCTGCAAGAGCCAGGCAAGGAAAGACACTGGTTCATGTGTGATTTTTCCCCATGAGAGTCGAGGAACTAATAAAGGTGACATACGTGAGAATAAGCAACAGCCATTTATTCCTGCAGCAGGCGAGTCGGGCAGCGTGACGTGCACTCGGCAGAGGCTCAGAGGCAGGCAGAGGACTGGGAAGGCTTTAGAAGTTTAACAAACACTGGAGCTGCCGGTGTGATTTCACTGGAGGCTGACGGAGAGGGCAAGTGCACGTGGTGAGCCACAAGCCAGGTGCCCTGGGATCGCTTGGGATGCATCTTTTGCTTCCTCCAGTTGGCGCTGCATTGGAAGCAGAGGCAAATCATGGAGAATCTTACAGTCATTGACAGACGCCTGACTTTTCTGGTCCAGTGGCTGCGGTGGCTGTGGTAGGCCTTCCAGGACGGTAGCTGCAGAAGATGCGTGTCAGGGTGCTACTGTCGTAGATGGGCAGACCACTGTCCATGTGTACTTTCTGTTTGCAGACGACGTCTTTCAATGTATGTGATTTTCTTCTTAGTTTAAACAAGTTCTGTTATTTGAAATGAAAACAACGTTTTATTGGCCTGTGTAAGTTGAGGTGGATTAACATTCAGTAAACTCTCAATATGCAATATTGCTATCAGGAGGAAAGATCCTGAGATCTTGTGGGCTAGGCAACATCTCATGAAGATAGTACCAGGGCCAGGTGTGTTCTTGTGGGGTTGGTGTGAATTAAAAGCAAGAACTTTGGGATCTACGATGAGGAGACATAGTGATCTATGGCTTTCCAGAATGTCTGTAAGGATGTGCAAGATGACAAGAGAGAGAGGAAAGATGTCATGTGAACGAATACTAAGAATTTAAAGTGGAAAAATTGCCTTTGAGTTAGTGGACATGTTTTTCTGAACTGTGGAAGCAGTGAACTTCTTAGCACAAATCAACAAACAAGGTTAGAAAGAGCTAGAAACCTGTTTTAGGGATGCCTGGGTGGCTCAGCTGGTTAAGCGGCTGCCTTCGGCTCAGGTCCTGATCCCAGTGTCCTGTGATTGAGTCCCGCATCGGGCTCCTTGCTCAGCCGGGAGCCTGCTTCTCCCTCTGCCACTGCCTGCCACTCTGTCTGCTTGTGCTCACTCTCAGTCCTCTCTCAATCTGACAAATAAATAAATAAATGTCCATTCTCTGACATTCACCATATTTATTTTTCCTTTTTGAAGAAGTTTTCATTTAAATTCCGGTTAGTTCACATACAATGTAATGTTAGCTCCAGGTGTACAATATAGTGACTGAGCACTTCCGTACGACCCCCCGTGCTCATCCTTCGTCCCCGTCACCTGTTCCCCCTCCCCTCACCCCCCCCCATGACCATCAGTGTGTTCTCTGTAGTTAAGAGTCTGTTTTTTGGTCTCCCTCACTCTCTTTTTTTTCCTTTGATCGCTGTTCTTTCTTAAATTCCACATCTGGATGAAATCATTTGGCGTTTGCCTTTCTCTGAGGAACTCATTTTGGTTCATATAAAACCTTCCAGCTTCATCCATGTTGTTGCAAATGACGAGATTTCATTCTTTTTTACGACTGAGTAATAGTCCATTGTCTGTTTGAATGACACTTGTTCCAGATCACAGAGCAGCCCATATATTGTGCTCACACATGTCCTAGCTCACAGAGGGAATGGCTGGGGCAAATGTGAGGTGCCCTGTGGCCTGCAGGCGGCTCCGTCTGGCTGACCAGGGATGGGGCGCTTCTGAGGCCCATGCCCTGACTGAAACCTACATTCTCCCCTCCTCCAAGATTTTTAGGACCTCCAAGCAAGAAAAAAAATGCAGGCTTTAGAGAAATGCAACTGATTTCTGTGCATTGATTTTATATCCTGACACTTTACTGAATTCCTGTATAAGTTCTAGCAGTTTTGGAGTGGAGTCTTTTGGGTTTTCCACATATAGTATCATATCATCTGCGAAGAGTGATAGTTTGACTTCCTCTTTGCCAATTTGGATGCCTTTAATTTCCTTTATGGAAAAATGTTCCATGCTCCTGGATTGGAAGAATAAATATTGTGAAAATGTCTATGCTACCTAAAGCAATCTACACATTTAATGCAATACCTATCAAAGTGACATCCATCTTTTTCAAAGAAATGTAACAAATAATCCTAAAATTTATATGGAACCAGAAAAGACCTCAAATAGCCAAAGGAATATTGAAAAAGAAAGCCAAAGTTGGTGGCATCACAATTCTGGACTTCAAGATCTATTACAAAGATGTCATCATCAAGACAGCATGGTACTGGCACAAAAACAGACACATAGATCAATGGAACAGAATAGAGAGCCCAGAAACAGACCCTCAACTCTATGGTCACTAATCTTCGACAAAGCAGGAAAGAATGTCCAATGGAAAAAAGACAGCCTCCTTAATAAATGGCGTTGGGAAAATTGGACAGCCACATGCAGAAAAATGAAATTGGACCATTTCCTTATACCACACATGAAAATAGACACAAAACAGATGAAGGACCTCAATGTGAGAAAGGAGTCCATCAAAATCCTTGAGGAGAACACAGGCAGCAATCTCTTCTACCTTAGCCTCAGCAACGTCTTCCTAGGAACATCGCCAAAGGCAAGGGAAGCAAGGGCAAAAATGAACTATTGGGATTTCATCAAGATCAAAAGCATTTTCACAGCAAAGGAAACAGTTAACAAAACCAAAAGACAACTGACAGAATGGGAGAAGATATTTGCAAATGACATATCAGATAAAAGGCTAGTGTCCAAAATGTATAAAGAACTTAGCAAACTCAACACCCAAAGAACAAATAATCTAATCAAGAAATGGGCAGAAAACATGAACAGACATTTCTGCAAAGAAGACATCCAGATGGCCAACAGACACATGAAAAAGTGCTCCACATCACTCGGCATCAGGGAAATACAAATCAAAACCACAATGAGATATCACCTCACACCAGTCAGAATGGCTAAAATCAACAAGTCAGGAAATGACAGATGCTGGCGAGGATGCAGAGAAAGGGGAACCCTCCTACACTGTTGGTGGGAATGCAAGCTGTTGCAACCACTCTGGAAAACAGCATGGACGTTCCTCAAAAAGTTGAAAATAGAACTACCCTATGACCCAGCAATTGCACTACTGGGTATTTACCCTAAAGATACAAACGTAGTGATCCGAAGGGGCACGTGCACCCGAATGTTTATAGCAGCAATGTCCACAATAGCCAAACTATGGAAAGAACCTAGATGTCCATCAACAGATGAATGGATAAAGAAGAGGTGGTATAGATACACAATGGAATACTATGCAGCCATCAAAAGAAATGAAATCTTGCCATTTGCGACAACATGGATGGAACTAGAGCGTATCATGCTTAGTGAAATAAGTCAAGCGGAGAAAGACAACTATCATATGATCTCCCTGATATGAGGAAGTGTGATGCAACATGGGGGCTTAAGTGGGTAGGAGAAGAATAAATGAAACAAGATGGGATTGGGAGGGAGACAAACCATAAGTGACTCTTAATCTCACAAAACAAACTGAGGGTTGCTGGGGGTAGGGGGGTTGGGAGAAGGGGGGTGGGGTTATGGACATTGGGGAGGGGATGTGCTATGGTGAGTGCTGTGAAGTGTGTAAACCTGGTGGTTCACAGACCTGTACCCTTGGAGAAAAAAATATATTATATGTTTATAAAAAATAAAAATTTTTTTTAAAAATTCAGGCTTTATATTTTATGTCAAATCTATACATTTAGCCTTGATGCACTGCATTTCTGATATAGATATAGGTTATGAATACTACAAGTGATAAAGGAGATAGCTAAGATCTGAAGGTTCTTTAGTTGAGCCTCTGGGAAGACAATAGGTCAATGACTTTTTTGTATAATCCATTGTAATGGATTATGGGTAATAAATATTCTTGTATTCTTATCTCTTAAAAACAAAAGTATTTTGTATACCCATTAATATAAACATTGAATATACGTCCATTAACACGAATGTGTGTTAAGGATTATCAGCAACTGAAATATTTTGAAGCTCTCTTTTTCAATTGCATACATTTTCCCTGCATGTTGGTGAGAGCATAGTTAAGACTGAATCACAGAACAAATTTCACGGAGAAGATCGTTATCCGTGACCTCTACCTCAACACCAAGTGACTCCCATTTTGATTCATGTTGTTGCGTTCCATACAAAACAAATGAATAAGGGCAGGGATGTCATTTTAAAGTGTGAACAGAACAACGAATTTCAGTGAATGCCAGCTTTACAGTATTGATGGTAATTGTGCATGTCCTCATCTGCTTATATGACAGGAGATAATGTCATTTGCTTGCTAGTAACTTTCCTCCCTCTACCACGCAACTGGGGTGTCCCTGCATGGTTGTTCTCACGGCGTGCTCTGTGGGAACCATCATGTGGAATGTCTAGACTTCATTAAACCGCCTACAGCTTCCTGGCTGGGGACAGCCCGCAGTCCTCACGGACAGCTCCTCCAGGGGTAACAAGGTCCTCTCCTGGGCTTCCCTCGGCAAAGCTCCCCACTCAACCAGCGGTGACTTTGTAGTTCCGTATCTTTTGTACAGAGCTAAGGATGAGAATGGATTCCTTTGCTCAATATAAGATAAAAGGCCCATGCGTATATCATACTGGCACATACTCTTACAAGTATCTAAGTATGCTTTATAATAAATTTCTACGTAAAAAAGCTTTGAAGTCATCCAATAGGATAGCTAAGTGGTGATTTGCTGACACTATTTCATTTTCTGTATCATCATTTTTGTGTTGTTTATTTTATTGTTTTCTGTATCATTACACAATGATCTGTGGAGTCCTTGCTACGTGCTAGACACTGTTGTAAGTGCTAGGAATTTAGCAGGCACTGAAAATCCCAGTGCTGGACTCTGGCAGAGAGTCCTGGCACAGAAACGAGTAGAGGTTTGCTTCCACCCTCATCAGCAAAGAAAGCCAAGTAACCTACAAAGTCAGGGATCTTATGGAGGTCATAAGGGAGCTGATATGACAAACCAACCAAGGAACCTAAATCTCAAAGAGAAACAGATGCCTCAGAGGAGACCCAACACAGGGGACCCCTGCTGCCCTTTGGTAGAGCATGGGAGAAGCAGGTGGTTTCTAACCCCTGCTGGTTATCCTGTTAGTTCAGAGTGGCTGGGAGTCCCCCGAAATGGTGTTTGAGCTCAACTGGAAGCATTTCTCCATAGGCCTTTGTCATGGGCTCAGAAGAGAGACGGAGGACACAGCAGGATTGCTGACGGAGTGGCAGAGACACTCAGCGGTCACTGAAAGTCCCTGGGGGACAGGCATGAAGCCTGGCTCTAGGGACGAAGCCGCTGAAAGCCACATTTCTGAAAAGTTTCTCAGTGCCTTTGTGGGTGGCCATGAGGTGAGAAGAACCATGACTATAGTAGCCAATATGGAGTCCAGGCAGACAGACATCCACGCATCTCACTGAATCACATCCTTCGCCTGAAGCTGTCTAGGGTCCCAGAGGTCTGCCAGGGCCACAACCTGGTCTTTTTACATCTACACTCAAGCAAGAGCTGTGCTCACTCTGACTTCCAGCCGCCACTTTTGCATCACGTGAGCAGACTGCATCATGAGCAAGGCTTAGATGTGTGTCCCAGTGGCACGGAGGTCCCCTCCTCAGTGATGTCCTGCTGCCCCAGTGCCACTCCAGCCATCCAGGTACCCCGAGGGGGTGACCCTTTCATCAGTCCTCAGCAGGGGCTGTGTGCTCACCTCCCCTGCTTGCTGGGGTAGGGTCTCTGCCCGGGGTCATGAGACTGAGTCACGCGCTGCTCCCACAGCTGCATCTTCTCACTCAGAATCTGCTCATCTTTCTTCTCCCTGGCAGGGATGCCTTGGGAAGCCTTTCTTTCAAAGTCTGAAAACCTTCAAATTCTGATGATATCCTCCTCCTCAAATCATCGGACCCTGCTAACCACATGCAGTGACTTTGGGGACCCTCACCTTTCTTGAGAGCGCCACCACCATCATCAACCCAAACGATGGGAAAGTCCTCAGATAATTTCAGGGGGTCCACGCCTACCCCTCTGAAATGACCAAAGTCAAAGATGGGATGGAGATTTTCTGGCATCTGTCACCAGGGAAGGGACATAATAAACATCTAACCAGAAGAGGTCATTCCAAGCCGTTGGATTCCCACTCACTGAAGAAAACAGGGCATTAAAAGTAGAGCGCTAGGGTTGATAAGACCACCCTGCTCTTAAAGGTCAAAGGCGCTCCATGTTTTGGTATTTCCTTTTGCTGCAATGTCAGCTAATAATCATGACTTACAAATGCATCACGTATGCAATATGACACTTACTAAAAGAAAAACCTCACACCACAGAAAAACCTTCGCTGAAAATGACCATTGTATTTGCTTCCAAGTTTCTGGGTTAGCAGTTTGGGGTGCAATTTGCTGGAGAGTCTGTCTACTGGGGTCACCTGGGGTCACACATCTAGTGGCTCGCCTGACACCAGATGCTTCTTGATGGCCTCACTCACCTGTTGGGTGTCGGTGCGAGCTGTTGATGGGACACGTGTGTCTGGAAGAACATCCTGCACGATCTTTCCTGGGGAAAGAGCCAGATGCTTTGACAACTCTGTCTCCGGGCATCCAGCATCGAGGGAACACCAAAGGCCCCAAGCCGGACGTCGGGACTAGGTCCAAGGCTCCAGGCGACAGAGTCTGATTCTTTATGGGAGGAGCTGAAATATGGGTGATTCTGAGGTTCCAACCCTCAAGGGCTGTGAAACAAAGTTTGACAATAAGCACGTAAAGTTGGGATTCCAACCGAAAGGTGTGGTGGAAGTTCTGCCATTTCAGCGGTTGCCGTAACCCATGAGGTCATTTCAAACGCAGCGGATTGTTTTAAATCAAATGTTGATCTCTTCAAATATGTAACATAACATCTCAATGAATAAAAGATTATAGTCCTTATGCCACAAAGGGACCTATCGCTGTTTTCTAGCTGGTTATGCTTTTATTTTTATATTGCCCATCTGGCAAGTGTCTGTCTGGGTGCTTTAGAAGCCAGAACAAAGCCAAATTTAAATTGACAGAAGCCCGGAATCTTAGAACCAGGCATCCCTTTCCAGCAAGAGGGGGGCAGGGCAGCGTAGCTTTTATACTGTGGATTTTAAGCTTTCATGCCATCCAGAAGTTCATTAATTGTGTGACCTTAAAATCGCTGAATGACCTTCACTGGGTCCTCGTTGAAATGGGCACAGTGGTGTCCGTGTGCCTGACTGTTGAGAGGTGCTAAGTGTGAACTATGGGGGATTCCTGGGGGGTCGCTCGGGCATCAGAAGAGTTCAGCAAGACCCCACTACAGGCTGCTGGGCCCAGACAAACCTTCCAGGGGCTTGAGATCACAACAGAGCCTCCAAGCCCCTCATGATTCTCCTGGGTTTTGCTTTAATCTCAGGAGCTCACCTGGCCCTGGGCAAGGAGTTTAAAGAAGCCGGAGGGCAGCTGAGTCAGGACAACACCGTTCCCCGTGTCCCCATGGTGGCGGGGGGATGGCGACTCGGGGGGGCAGGGGCCACAGGCCGCAGGAAGCCCCCAGTGAGCACTGGTGGGCAGGCGTGGCCCAGGGGTGAGCGCGCTGCTGGCCGGGCTCCCCTCACGGGCACTGCCCCCCAGTCCTGAGTGAGGAAAGGCCCCATGATGCCTTTTACACGGTTTTCCACCTGAATTAAAGTGTAAAACTCACAAAACACTTTTCCACAATGGACTTGTAAGGTAAAAATTTTAATTATGCCTTAAAAAGCCAAAAACTCCACTTCTGTGTTTCCTTTATATTCTATTTACTATATTTTTGTTTATTTGTCTCCTGTTACTGCCGAGAGTAATCAACAGCAGAAAACGGGGAGCTGGGGCCTTCGAGCCTGTCTCTCTCCTTCTGGCGTACTTTGAGGGAAGGAAGTCATCCCCCTCCCCCTCGCGGTGTTACTGGACTCAGTGACTCTCCACGCCGCGTGTGTGTCAGGGCGGCTGTTGTGGCCTCTGAAGGGAAGGCCACCGTCCAATGCCCAGCATCTCACACCAACACAGACGAAGACAAGAAATGTTTTGTTTCGTTTTCCCTTGAGATGAGGTTGCGGTTGAACTCTCTTAGAGACGCTCAAATATGCCATCCGGCAGCGTGAGCAGCGGTCATCACGCGTCCGTGATGTCCCCAGACTTAGCACTCGATGAGTGCGTACCTTTGGATAATGAGAGGAGATTATCTTGCAGATCCTGCTCTGAAATTGCCTGTTTTCCCCCCAGAGAACTAGCGAGGTCGATGACGTGAGCTCCCTGTTTAATGAGGTGAGGAAAGAGGCCGTTACTGGTTTTCCCATAATGAAGCCCAAACACTCACGTGAAATGTGTGTGAAGGCACCAAACATCGGGAGAGGGTCTGCTTCTCTGACGTGACAATGACCAAGGACCCTCTCTCCCCTCACCCCTACCGCGGTGAGTGCAAACACCCTGCCCTCTGACCTTCCGCGCTGTTGCTGGAAGGGGCCTGTCCCCTGCGTGCGCGTCTCCGATGACCTCACTCTAGAGGCACCCAGCTCGGTTTCTGCGCACGAGGTGAGGATGCACCCCTCTTCCAGAAGCTAGCCTCATACACAGGACCCAGAATTTGCGGCTGAAGGACTCAGATCTACTTCTCACCCCTGTATGGGATTCCTTTCTGGGCCCATCCCGGGTAGATCTTGCAAACTGTGTGTGTCCCACTTGGCAGGCCTGGGTGGGACAGAGGCCAGAGCGTGGGCACGGGGTCCTCCCCAGGCCTGTTGTCACCGTAGCGGGAGTGCTGTTAGCCAGACCACAGGAGGCCCCAGCCAACCCCCTGCCCGGTCTGAGTCTGCATTGACCCCAGCCGTGCTGGTCCTTGGGTCTGGAAAGACTGAATGATGCAACACAGACTTTCAATTAACCCGGTGGCTGCATTTATTGACGGTTAATGTGTATCTGGTGGTGGGCAGGCCTTCACACGGGGGCTTCCCCCAGGCCCTGCAAACGGAAGCTTGGCAGAATGTTGGCTGACCCTGTTCCCTGCCTCCAAACCGCAAGGCCTGTGGGTCCCGTACCCCACAAAGACACCACAAACCCACTCTCTGCCGCATCCCCCGGTCACCACTTCTCGTCTGGAAAGCCCGCCCAATGCTCTCGGCTTCTCCTCTTGTCCACAGCAAGAGTCTGAGCACAGCGTCTCCAATGCTTGAGTACCTCACTGGGATTGTATCACTTTTAACAGTTAAAAACTATGTATACAATAATTTTGGATCTAAAGTAAAGCGGCCAAGATAGTAGTTCCGTACTCCTGCCCCCTAGACCCCACCGCGAATCCCTCTCAGTAGTGTGATGTGTTTCTCCTGACTGTAAGGCAACACTGACACCTTGTCGTCAGATAAGCACTTTCCTCGGACTTCCTCGGTTTTTACTTAATGCCATTGTTCTGTCTCAGGATCCAGGACATAGAGACAACCTGTCTCCTCGGGCTGCTCTCAACTGTGATGGTTTCTCCCACTTTTAATGGTTTTGGTGACCATGGAGGTCTGGAGGAGAGAGTCTGGAGGGGTTTTGTAGAACGTCTCTCTGTTGGGATCGGTCTGCCGTTTCTCTCCCGATGAGGCTGGGGTTATGGGCTCTTCACCACGGAGGCGAAGTGCGTTTCTCATCACCTCACATCCGGAGGCTGCGCTGTCAGCGGGACTGTTGGTGTCGCTGGGATGGCCTGGCTGAGCTCCTGTCAGGTTTCTGTGAAGTGGGACTTTCTCTCCCGTTCCCTAACATGCTCTTTGGAAATGAGTTACGAAGGACAACCCACACTCACGGAGTGGGGACTTGTGCTGTACCTCCTGAGAGCAGAGGATCTGTTCAAATTATTGGGATTCGCCCATGAGACTGCTCGGCTCTTCTCCTTTCCATGTCTTGTTAGGGTGCAGTAAGAGCTCCTCTTGTCGGAGATGAAGCCCCTGCTCACCTGGCTCTGCTCACCTCCCGGAGCTCATCTCCTTGCACTCTACCTGCCCTCACCGCTGCTCTGGGCGACACGGGCATCGATGCCACTTCTCACAGAGCCGGCCGCATCTCAGGACTCCAGCCCAGCTGTGCCGTCTGCGGATGCCCGGTGGTCACTCTTCAAACCCAGGCCCGGTGAGGTCAGCACTCAACGTTCTCTAGCGTATCACAGTCTTGATCTTACAGATTTAATAAAAGGGAGATAGGACACACTCCTGATCCTATATTCATAATTAGAGTGTGACGTGATATATTCTCTCTATGTAAAATGCTAAAGCAACCACTTGCTTGAAATTCAGAGAAGATACTTCTCTCAGGAGAACCTTCTCAAGTGCATTTTACTCCATTGTTTTTCTTGGGGGCTGTCATTTCCATTATTTCTAGATCTTGTGTAAATATATTTTTGCTGTTTCTTTTTTAATGCACGAAACTGAGATAGTCGTGAGTCAACTGGAAAGCAGCCGTCCAAAGGCATTTCGTTCCCTCACATGATACAACACTTTGGGGAAGTAGCTAATCCCTCAGGAACAGACACTAAACACCGGTCAGTTCACGATGTAATCTAAGTATTGTATCAACCGTAGCTGCAATTTGTATCTATTACACACGATTTCATCTACATATAGAAGCATTGAACAAAAAATCAGAAATTGCTCATCTTTTGCGGCCGGTGATAACCATTTTCAACGAGATCCTATATGTCTTTCTGGGTGTTTTCTTTGCTCATTTTTTGCACATAGTTGAAAAATAAGAAACACTGTCCAGACCAGTTTTGTTCTACTTATAAAGTGTAAGAGACAAGATGGGATTATTCACCAAGAGCCACTTTCCTTTCAGGAAACATCCCCAATGCCAAGCTTTGGGTTGAATATTTGGATAAAAAGTCTTCCCAGTCAAACTTCCAGAAACCTGCATTTCCAAATCAGTAACTACATTATTATTATTATTATTATTATTATTATCCAAGGATATTGAGTGACTAGAAAATCCATTATAGTCAGGCATTTGTTGAAGATTTTTGTTTGTTTAGTTGTCTATAACTTAGTGCTTCTAATTTCTGTTCTTAGAAGGCAGGATGAAGCTGTGAGAGTCTACTCAGAGGCAAACGCCTTGAGGATCACCTCCTCTGTCTGTAGACTTGGGCGAGCTGATGCAGTGTTTACAAATCATCCTTTATAATGTACCGAATACCATTTCTGGGTTAAGTTTCTTTCTGCTCTCCTGATGTGGACAGATCTATATGATGTTAAGGACATTTCTTAGGTTCTCTTAGGACCTAGTTTAACAAATATAGTACCCATGTCTATTATAAATATGGTAAATAGAGATCATTTGACGGGCCCAATACAATGGTGGAAAATGATAGATACGTTTTCTGGATGACCGTCTGCACCTGATTTGGGAAGAGCCCTGCACCCCGGCGTCCCATGAGCTACAGGGATATAGTGCTCGAGGCTCCCTCGTGAGTCGTAAACAGGGCTGCGGACAAAGATTTTCTTGCAAAAATGAAATGAGCATGGAACCAAGTGAAAAGTTCAAAGCATGATGGATGAGCCGTCCCCACTGAAGGTCACACTGTCACCGGCAAACCTAGAAGGACCACGGAGAATCAGCCACGTGAAATGTATTAGCTGCAGTGGTGACAAATACCAACACTTTCTCTCTGGGCCTGTTGGCAAGCTGCGGTAGAGGCGGGACGGGCCTCACGAGTCCAGATGACATTGAATCCTTGTCACTGTCCCCTCAGCTGGGGATGGCGACAATGGCCACTTGCCAGGAGTGATGGGAGCTTTCGGTGGGAAGGTCCCCACCGTGCGCTCTTGTCACACGGGTTGTTGGTGTGGAAGTCGTCAGTTCTCCAAGGAAACTGAAATCAGGAAATAGAGTCGGGCCTCGAGCTGACCCAGCTGACAATGGGAACAGCGAAGAGAGAGAAGTCTGGTCAACAGGTCACGCAGGAGCAGCAGTGGAGTGGTCTGGGACCGACCCAGTCCCATGATTTCTCCTGGTTCGTCGCACTGATCACACTGTTGCGATTTTATCTGTGGACAATTCACAGGAGGGAACCTTGTAAGGCAGGTTTTCGTGTCTATTTTAGGTTGGTTTTAACCATCAGGGTTAATTGTTTTACTTAGCGCCGTCCCTGTCGCGTAGCTGCTGAGACCACGGGTGCCCACTGGTTCCCAGGGTGCTGGACGCGCAAAACAAGAAGCCAGCGGAGCCCGGGCGGGGGCGGAGCCCGGGGGCCCCGAGTGGCGCGTTTCCTACTGTACCTGCCCGGGCGTGGGAATCCCACATGTGCACGTCCAACTGAAATGTGCAGAAGAAGGGTAAAACGCCCTGACCTGTCCAGCCTCCACTTGTTGCTCCGGTCATTACCCTGTTCACTGCCGGGACAACAGACAGGTCGGGAGCGGCTTGGGCTCCTCAGATCTGCGGGTCGACATTCACGATGACAAGCGTCCTCAGTCCCTGTGAGCTCACGGAGTCCACAAGGCGTTGTGGGTACAACGGAATTTCAGCTTTTCAAATTCTCATCACAGACGGGGAGACTGTTTCAGGCGGTCCGAACGCAAGCTGGTTAAAGGATGAGAGCCGTATTTATAGGGGACTCCCTTCGGTTAGCATAATCCTGTAGAGAACTCCGCCGAAGTTCCTGAACATAGTGGGGAAGAGACCTGACTCGTGTTTACTAATATCTATGGATTTTAGTCCGTCATACATTCAGATTACAAGGAATCATGATTTGTGTTATTCTGTATACAGCATCACTTCCTGAAGTATTTTGACGATAGGAAATGAGAAGAATTTGCATATATTAGATGTATCATCAACTGAACTCATAACCCACACACAGCCTGAATGAAATCCAGGATCCATCTTAAAAGGTGGATGAAAGTAGGAATCAAGATGACAAAGGAGAAGAAAGACCCAGTCTCTGGCCGGCTGGGGAAGAGCGACTGCATGACCCGTGGCCAGAAACACCCGCCCTCAGGGACGGTGGCCGGGGCTGGCAGGGGTGGCGGGATCCCTGCCCCAACAGTGGAGGTGTGTACGCCTGCGGTACCCTGTGACCTCTCCATCTCTGTCCTCCCTACACGACGGCTGCAGAGTCGAAATGGGCATCCACCGATCTCAGCGCTGCTCTCTTCTGCAGCCTGAAATGAGCTCCGACGAGGGAGGGGCGCGGTGAGCCGCGAGGAGTCGCGCGGGCCCAAGCAAGCAGAGGGAAAGCGCGCAGTGTGTGCGCCTGGGGCATATGGTCACAACGTGGGGACTGGGGTGGCCAAGGGAAGAAAGGATGAAAGACTGAGAGCGATTTCACATACCAAGAGAAATCCTCTTGGCTCAGAGTAATGCACCTTCCGTGTCTTTCAAAAATGTTCTCAACAGATGGGCTGCGGGCCTCCCTCCCCACAGAAAGTTCAAAACAGTAGGGCCGATTTCAATCACCCACTTGGGTTGTAAGGAAATGGAGAAAAACGTCGGTCCCCGCGTTTTCGGGGATTAGATCAACGACAAAAGTCTGCGATCAGCCGAGAGCAAAAGTCAGCAAACGGCCGGCAGGCGGGAGCGAGGCCCCCGGAGCCGGCGCGAGCCTCGTCCGCCCTTGTGCTCTCCTCCCAGCAGAGCCCCGCGGAGCCGCCTGAGGCCGGCTCCCCCCAGGCACTGGTCCTGCCCTTGCTGTTTCACTCAGTGGATGTGCGGACGCAGGGGGACGTGGGGAACGGGTGTGTGCAGGTGGGTCCTAGTGAGGGGACGCGAGGGCACTGTGCCCGCCATGGAGAGCTGAGGTGGGGGGTCCCGGCTTTCTTCCCCTTGTGGGGACCCGCATGGCCTCCACTCTGGGGCCAAGCCCGAGACAAGGCCTTGGGGCGGCGAGCAGTGCACCGTGCAGAGCCCACGTCACAGCTCTCCTCTGCGGGCGGTTCCCTGCCCCGATGACCTCCCACGTTCGTGGAAGCAAGTGCGCTCACTGTCTTCCAGACTGTCGGGCACAATGCCCACGGGGCGATGGACTGTCCTTTCCCAGAAGCTGGTCCAGCGGCATCCCAGAAACCCACGCCCACCTGGCCTCTCAGGCAAATTCCTCGGTGAGAGCGCCTTCAAGGGAAGTCTCGCTGGGAAGACTAAGGATAAGGCAAGGGGAAAAAAAAAAAAAAAAAAAAAAAAAAAATTGAGTTCAGTGTTTTGGGGCAGTCCACGCCTAATCACTCAACTTTGGGATCTCCATAGACCATGGAGCCTCCTGGGATGGGGTAGAAACCCCCATGATACCCCAGGGACTCTCAGTGGCCTGGGCTGCCCATTGCCTGGCTTAAGAAGGAAACCCAGAGGGGAATGCCCAGATCCCGAGGATGCTTGCTGTGGCTCAGCAGGCCGGTGGGTTTCCTTTGCTCCGTTAGGCCCTGCCCTCCCTCACGGTGAACACTGGGGACCTCCTGCTTGCTGGTGTCCGTCTTTAATGCATTTTCTTTTCTTTTTTTTTTTGAAGACATAGAAAAACATTTGATGCAGAGCTATTGATTCCAAGTGGTGAAAACATGGCTTTTTTTTTTTTTTTTAATTTCTTATTATTCTTTGGATTTTCTTCTGTGCTCTAAGAATATTCTTTGCATAAAAAGGAGAGTAAAGGAATGCACACAAAAGTAGTTCAAAACCTAAACGGAGTTTACAGAGGGAGGACCATTCAGCATAAGAAGAGGCTTAAAAGGAGCATTTTGTCCAATTCCAAGTCTGTTAAAGGATCTAAGGAAAAATCTTTCAAATCCACCACTTGCAATGAAAGAGGTCCTCTCGGTGGTCTCAGATCCAAAATTAGCAAGTATGTATCTCTAGGTCAAGAGGCTTGGCCCAAGGGGAAACATAGTTACATGGAAGATATATATTGTGATTTTATGCAATTTGGACCCAATTAAGGATTTCTAAATCCTCACATCACACACACACATGCACACACAAATACTATAAATTATGCGACCAGAAGACTTAGCTGAGAAATATAGAGAAGGCTGGCAAATGTTGTAAACAGTGCTGACTTTAGAAAAATGTTGACATTAGCTAAACTTTTCCAATTCGGCAGTATTCATGTCATGACTCAAATTTGAGTATTTTGTATTGTGGAAAGCTTTGGATATCCCGGACAGCTTCCTAGACAGGGTAATAAAAGACACATCTCAAGTCAGATGAAAGTTGCTCCCTGACCCTGTGATCCAGAGCCACCTGTCCCCTGTCCAAGTGAGACGCAGCCTCACACCTCGGGCATGGGCGCTGGCTGGCTTTTTCCATGCAACCCTTTTAGTTGTGATCTCGATTCATGATTTCTGGGGAACTTTCCCCGATAGTGTGCAAAAGCCTCTAGCATGGACCGAAAGGTCCAAGATCTTCCAGGCTCTATCATGAAAGGAGGCACAGAATTGCCCGTATTGGTAAGAAGGCTCACTATGGGCTTCGTTGGTCTGGAACACGCTTGCTCCCGCCATCTCCTCAAACTGTCTTCTTAAACATATTAGTAAGCGATTAGCTCAATGACCCCTCCCTCCTGGAACACGATGTGCCCCCCAGTTCAAGAAAGAAGTTCCCTCATTTCTTCTCTGGGTGCTGCCTGGTCGCAGTCCCCCATCTTCAGTGTCTGTGGCCAGCCACCTGATCCTCACCGTTGCGCTGACGCGGAGCACAGTAACAGGATGGGTGGCGCAGGAAGGACGCACTCATCTGCTTCGAACTCCCTTCCAAATCGTCCAGGAGGAACCTGCTGTGCAAACCTCGGCTACTTCCTTGCTGTGTGTCCCTGAACAGGGCACTGACCCTCTCTGTCCTCAGTCTTCTGCTGGGGAGTGGGTGTCAGTGATGGCCCCTGCCTCACAGGAGGGTGACATGTGTCCAGTGTAAGAGTGAACGTCAGTCACTCGGCACCGTCATCGTCGGCACAGAGCAAACCTTCAGCCAACGTGGCTGACGTCTGCTGGTGATTGTGACAACTGTGAGGCAAATTTGCTTCGCAAACAGTACATAAAAGATGCCTTTAGCAGCTACAGAAGAAGAAAAGAAGGAAGAGGAGGAGGGGGAGGAGGGAGATGCTGAAGGCAGCCGCGACTTTGGAAACCCGTTTAGGCGATCAAATAAAAATGAGTGTTTGCGTCCAGCGCGGCCAGGCCTTGGGTTGCGGACACAGAGCCGGGATCTCCTGCAGGAACGCGCGGGGCAGTGGGCCGGGAGTCTGACCGTGAGCGCCAGACCTGCCCCGAGTGCTCGGACCGCTCTTGGCCGGTGACTTGAATAACCCACAATACATTCGCAGTAACTGTGTGAGGCGACTTCCTAATCTTCAACACCCAAAAGAGACAAACAACAGCTTGGTAGGTTCAAATGCCCTAAGTTTGAACTGCTTTGGTGCCCAGTAAAAGCAGCCAAGGGACACTGGGACACTGTTGGCAAGCTGATCACGCGTCTGGAAAGCTGTTTTGTTTTTCATTTTTTGTTTCTTGTTTGTATCCAAAAACGTTGAGAAGACATAGGTGAGCAACACACTTGGGGATGAGTCATTTCTAGAAAGAAAATGGTATGTGATTTTTCAGAAATAACGTATGAATATATTGTGATCATTAGGCATCTGCTTAGTTTGGTGGGATGAGCACATTAATAGCCCCCAATCCTATAAATATATTTTAGGAACCCCGTGAAGCCATATAGCCAAAGGGGCCCGTCTGGCAGCCGCTCAGGAAGCCGGCACACGCAGTTGCCCTGCAGAGGACAGAGTGTCATGGTCAAGAGATACAAGGGCCCTTGCCACGAGCGTAGAAATTTTCTTTTGCTCAGGGTGATCAGGAAAGAACTCCCAAAGAACACTGATCCTCAAGCAGACAGCAAACCCCTGGATAGAAAGGGGGGTAACGCCCTGCCATTTCCCTGCTTCTCTTTACCCCAGAAATTGAATAAAAAAAAAATTGAGATCTTGATTTACGGTATCAAAGTTGTTGGAGTTAGAGGAGGAATCTGCAGTACAAACAGGAACAAAAGATTCTCGAGGTGGGAATTCTAAGATGTACCAGGTCGGGGCAGCTCTGGGGACTGTGTGGGAGTTGAGACCTCAGTGTGGACAGGAGCGCACAGCCGGGCCTCCGGGGAGGCTGAGCTGAGCCTCGCCATCACCCCCTCAACTGGCAGAAGGAGTGAAATTATGAGGCTCATGGTGTATCGGCTTCATTGTGGCTGAGTTTACTCATTTGGGTAGGAAAAGCGTCCTTGTCTGGCAAAAATACTTCTGAAGAGTGCTTTCTTTGAGCTGATTAAGAACATGTGAAGCTGAGACAACATCTATCGCGTGAAACCTGGTGGGTCGGGAAGGCTGTGCCCTACAACGCACGCAAAGATGCAGGAGCTGAACGATGCTCCTTCCCCGATGCCTGCAGACCCCGGCGCCCGACAAGGGAACCACGGCCCAGGGCTCCGGACACGGGCGTTAGCATGCACTGTCCGAAGAGAGGACATGGAGCGCCTCCCACTAAGTAACTGCATTAAAAGGTAATCTCCAGGGGTTTTTGTGTTCGTTTTTTCTTTTTTCAGCTCAATAACAATACCCGCCATGAAACTGCAATCCCTTTCAGAGGGCTGGAAGGTAATGAAAAGCTCGACCTCAGCCCATCTCTGCAGAAAGAGGTCGCGGAGGGACTGGGCCTCTCCAGACTCCGCTCTGCCAGGCCTGCCCTCGGAGGGTAACCTCTGGTCCTCCTTCCTGCTGCCAGGACTTGGCAAGTGGCTGAGTGCTGCGACATTAGGAGAAGGGCACCGCTTGTACACAGACTTCTGGCATTTGTCATAATTGGAGGCCAGAGAGGTCATACGTTTTATGGTTGCATTGGGAGCTGGCTGGCACATGGTCTCTGCGCCATGCTCAGAATCACAGCTGGCTCGGTGGCCATGTCACAGCCCTTCTCGCCCGGCCACCGCGCTCCCCAGTCTGGACTCCTCATCGAGCTGGGGCCCGTCTCTGGTAAGGACAAGCCCGTCCAGATCCTGCATCATTTAGAGGATCCAGCCAGGCCGGCGGGCCTTGAAGGATCACAGGACAGCGATTCCCTGTTGAGAAAACCCTTTGTCCCCGGAGGGGCAGGAAAAGTAAGTGCACAGACCAAAGCTGTCTCAGGACACACCACTTTATTTTTCTCTTTCTGCAGGGGAAGTGTGTTATTTAATGAAAAGGTAACTTCTTCTCAAGTGTCTTGAAATCTTCAGGATTTAAAAAAAAAAAAAAAATTGGTTGTAGTACAACCTAAGATTCTTTGTTTTCACATGAGCAAGAACCAGATCCAGAGACAAAAAGCAAAAGCAAAACCAGTTTCCAGTATTGCTCTCATCTGGGATACACTCACGGCTTTGGAGGGAAACCATGAACACAGAGTGAGCGAGGAGAATCATGGCCCAGCACACGGACACAAACAGTCGCACACAGACTAGATGGTTTTTGAGAGGTGGAGGTACTGTGCAATGCGTGCATAACATTTGAACGGAAAAGAACAGATTCCTCATAGTCCACTGGGCAGTGCTAGCCGCCCCCTTTTTCATACATTTGCAATACTACTCTTGAAAAGCTTCCGTGTCCCATAACTTCCTAAATACGTTATTGTGGGACTTCTACGCTCACTGCCGTCCTGTTCTAAGTCTTCCTCCTGCTCACCGAGGGGACCCTCAGGGGTCTCACAGGAAGCCCTGGCTGGCGGGCTGCTGCACTCAGACGTGCAGTTGCCCAGACCCCAGGGCAAGGCCAGGACAGGGCAAGTCCAGAGGACGCTGGCGGGACACCAACCACGTTGGCAGCCACCGTGTCCATGTTACCTCTGCATTTCTGAGGCATCCGACCCCATACATGGACCCCAACACCACCCTTCTCCCACAGAAGCTAACTTGAAGTTGTATTTCTGCAGTTTGTAACCCAAAGTCCAGAGGCTTGAGAACACAGAATGTTGGGTTACCGAAGCAGTCTGAAAGCTGCTGGCTGAAAGAGCAGAAGGGGCTGGCCTGCCAGGACCTTCACGCACAGAAATCTGGAGGAAGAGAATGACGAGGGACTGGAAGTGCTGGCCCGCACAACCCACTCTCTTGTCCTGGGAAACAAAGCCTCTGGGGTCATTCTTGATTCTGTTGAGATATGGATGTCCACGATGAGATCACTGATGACCTAAGAGGGTCCTCTCCTTCTTTGTGCCCAGGAGATGATGAGGAAGACCAGGGAGGTCCTGGAGGAGGCGATGGGGAGCGGGGAGGGGGGCGTAGAGGGAGAAGATGGGGGACGAGGGGGCAAGGGTAGGAAGGGGTGGGGGGGGGAGAAAGAAGCAGGAGGGAGGGGGAAGGGGAGAGGGAGGGGCCAGAAAGGAGCAGGGATGTGTTTTAAGGCACAGAGACGACTTGCTTCCAGAGCCTTCCCAGACGTGTGTTCTGTTAAAGGGAGAGCATCATCATGTCTCTTCACCCACAACTGCCAGTCGCCTTTCTTGAAGCAAAGCAGCAGAAACTGGCCCCGGATCACTCCGGTGGGACATTTATTGGTGTGCACCGGGGGTTTCGAGAGGCAGGAGTGAGTGGGGGGTGAGGACAGGCAGGGCACCCCTGGGCGCAGAGAGGCAGGAATCTCACACCCGAGCAGGTGGGGTCCCCTGTTGCTTCCCCAACACATAACCTCTACCCCTTTTGTGTGCACCTGCCTCCGGGAACCGTGTCAGTCACAGGACACCAGACCTGGTCACATGTTCCTGGAAGAAGAAAGGGGAAGGAGAGCCACACGCTGTCCCCACGCCAGGGAGAGAGGCGAGCCCGCCGTTATTAAGGCGCTTACACGGATCAGCATTGCGGGGGAGGGGGTGCGATTTCTACCAAGGACCGGGGACCCCTGGGAACAGGTGCATGGGAAAAAATATCAACCAAGGGGTTGTCACAATTTACACCGGCAAACTGTAGGTGCACGGGGACTTGTAAGGTCCCTGATAGTTTATATGCACGTATATGTATACACTCATATGTTAGCAGCTACTTAATGACATTGAATTATGTAAAATGATGTCTTATGTGTGGTTCGTTTGACGTTGTGAACGCCTGGTCATTTCTTTGAGCTTAGCAGTGACGCGGATTTGCCGTCTACTATCTATTTTCATTTGATGTGGATCGTTTGCCTTCTTTAATATTAACACAAAAAACAGCATTGCGTCCTGTGTTCTGAGGGCTAAGATGCTCTAGACGCTCGGTTTCCTTCCCCGTCCACATACAGCGTACGGTCGATCAATCTTATCCGCACCTGCTCTAAGCCGGCGGAAATGACTTTATCAGATATTTTTGCCTCCGAGGAAGAAAAGCAATGGAGGTAGGACAGGTGGTAGACAAAAGCCATACGTCTGAGAAATCGGGAAGTGAGCTGAGCTAACACGCGTCGGTAAAAAGGGAGGAACACGCAAGTGCACGTGGCTCTATGTGTGTAGGTGGGAAGGGGCACACACATCAGACAGCTGGGCCATGTCCTTTTTTATTTTAGTTTTAATTTTTTTAATTATTTTTGATGTTTGTTTGTTTGTTTGTTTTGCCACTTACTATAACATAGCAGAAGCCCCTCACTAAAATTTGTTTGGGTTCTCAGTTTCTTAAAAAAAAAAAAAAAAAAAAACACTTAAAGGTTTTTTTTTTCCTAATTCAGAAAAATCTGCTCGAATATGGACAAATATTTACCTTCTCCATGGCAAGGAGAGTAACTCTGCTGTAACCCTGAGAGGGTTTTGTGGTTTGTTGGTTTGTTTGGGTATTTTTGTTTTTCTGAGGCTCTTTACCTCGGGGCTGGGCACAGGGTTAGAATCTCTCTGTGTCTATTCCAGTCCCGTTTTCACTCTAAGGAGTCATCGTGACAAAGTAAAATGAGACAAAAAACACAAACACAAAAATAAACAAACCAACAAACACAGTGCCTCTTCCTCGGAATCAGGCTCTGGACCCTTCGATGCATTTCAGACTGCGTGGTCCTGGTATCCGTACCTCTGTTGAGCCGCCAAGCCGACACCGTGGGGGAGTTATGAGAGTTATCGTTCGGCTCCAGAAGGAAACACCCCAACTGCTGTAGTTACATCAGTCGGATTCTCTTATTTTTCCCCCATCGGCTTTCTTCCTCCGTCCGGTTTCCTTATGAGTACACGCAGAGTCTGACCAAATTCTGGAACATCCTGAAGACAGTGGCTGAGGGGCTGCCTCCCTGACTCTGTTTCTATCAGGAAGTTGTAGGAAATTAACTGCGGCATGGGTCTGTGAGAGATCCTGGGACCGAGGCCGACAGGCAAGATGAAAATCTCAGTCAACAATCAGTGTTTATTCAGTTCAGTTAAATATTTGCCATGTGACTGCCCAGCTCCAGGCACAGCATATATGCCGGAAACAGCAAAATCAATCAGGTGCCTGCCCCACCTGGAGGAATTACCAAAGGAGACACACACGCACACACACACACACACACACACACACACACACACCCCTGGCTCCGTAGGTTTGTGTATGCTGAGGCATGCGCTGTTGGCCTGGGGAGCAGGCAGGAGGCTGCCCAGCCCCTCTGGGCATTCGGGGAGGGCTCCCCGGGGGTCGGGGCTGCAGTGGGCACAGGTGGTGGCCTGCCCAGCTCCAGGGACGACTTCCGCAGCTCTGGGCAACTCATCTTCTAGGCCCTGTGTGCTGTTCTGCCAATGAATGGCACCTGCCAACTTCTGCAGAAGGGTCCCAGACCCTGGAGTAGCCCTGCCCACCCC
Source organism: Mustela lutreola (assembly GCF_030435805.1). Lineage (NCBI taxonomy): Eukaryota > Metazoa > Chordata > Mammalia > Carnivora > Mustelidae > Mustela > Mustela lutreola. Next base: position 2,893,961 of record NC_081294.1, on the reverse strand, counting down.
CCGAACAGAAGAGATCATCCTCTGGGAACCTCCAGGCCCAGGGCACCCCTCCACCTGTGGGCTGTACGCGGCCGCTGTGAGAACCAAGCCCTGGCCCCCAGCGCCGTTCCTGCTGAGAGCCCGGGAAGCCCCTCTCAGTACAGCCCGGCTGGCTTCTTCCCTCCCCGCCCTGCTGGCCCTGTCCCCTCTCCGACCCTCCTTAAGAACGCCTCCTGGGGTGGTGGCTGGCTCTTCGGGGGTGGACCAGGATCAAGGCCAGCTGAGAGAGAGGAGTGAGGACAGGGGACAGATTGTTAGATCCATCCATTCGGGGCGTCGCCGTGGAACCGGGAGCCCGACGGGGGCTCGCAGGCCGCCACGGCAGCGTACCAGGGACTGCGGGTTTAAAGGAAGACATTCACGCTCTCGCGGCGCTGGAGGCCGGAGGTCCCGGACGAAGCTGTGGGCAGGACGGGCTTCTCCTGGGGCCGCTCCACTGGGCCTGGGGAAGGGTCTTCTCCCTGTGTCCTCGTGTGGGCGCCCCTGGGTGCCTGTCTGTGCCCCCATTTCTTCTTACCAAGGACACAGTCCCTACTGGATTAGGGCCAACCCCAGTGACGTTTTACCTTGATCATTCATTAAAGATTCTGTCTCCAAACCCAGTCCCACTCTGAGGGGCTGAGGATTAGACCTTCGACGCATGAACTGGGGAGACAAAATTACCAACTTACTCTAAGGTGTTATTGGGCTCATGGGGGGTCACTTACTGTTTCCCTTCATTCTCTTTCACAGCCCCCAGAAGGGAGGCGATCGCTCTATTGAAGTTTTGGGGGTTTCAGGGGGATCTGTGCTGGCTGTCCCCATGGGGACCTCCAGGTGGACATACAGGACATGCGGGACTGCGTGGGGCTGCTCAGATTTCTGTCCCTGCAGCCCCTGCCCACCTCCCAGACACACCCGACCCGCACGTGCCTCACATGCTCACAGGAGTGGAGCCCCAGAACGTTCCCTCCTGCGCGTGATGAGAACGTTCCCTCCCGCGCGTGATGAGAACGCGCCTTCATGCCCTCCTCCCCTTCACACCGCCCCACTGCCCCCAGATCCCCCTCTTCTCTCAGGATATGGCTCAGAATTCAGGCTTTTTAGGGATTTTTCTTGTCTTCCTCTCTCTGTTCTCCCCGATCAGGATACTGACAACTGCCCTCAGTTTTCATGGTCAGAGCCCCGTCCCCCGCCCTTCTCCCCGAAATCCTACAAATATTCTATTAGTATTCTCAGTAGAGCACGTGACCGGCAGGTGACAGGCCTGGATTTGGGGTCACGCTCCTACGGCACCCAGCTGGGCCTCCCCAGGGCTGTGTCTGCCCCACTTTCCCTCAGTGTGTCGATGGCGGGGACGTGCCCCCTGGGGGAGCAGGATCGGGGTGGGCCGCAGCCCCAGATCTGGTCCACACTCGGTGCTTGATAAGCGTCTGTTGAATCGTTAATTCACCCTGCCTCTGGGGCACATCCGCCCAGTGGTATGAATTCCACTTTATACTTATCTCAGCGTAGCAGAAAAGACAAACCTCTCATGTACTTTCTTGAAAAGAAAGCCCCAACTGCAGTGGGAAGCCCATGTCCCAAATGTTCCTTTCAGAAAAGGGACTGCTTTGCGTCAATATATCCCCCCGGGCTATTTATATGCATCTGCTGAGAAGAACAGAGCTAACAACGGGGGGGGGGGGGGGGGGGGGCGGCTCAGGAAGAGTCGCTGACCTCTGACATCGCATGACCCTCTAGGAAATGATTTCTCTCTCCTCTGAACCAATAAGACACATACTCAAGGCTCATGGGAAGCAGGACACGGAAGAAAGGAGTTAGGACAGTGGCCTCGAGCTGCCCAGCACCAAAGGCTGCCTGGTCCCTGTTCCTGGTGTCCCCCAGGAGGCCTGTGTCCTGTGATCCACGGGTCAGGGACTGCTGAATCCATGCCCACTACCACCCATGGCGCCGTGGATGTTCCTCTTCACCCTCCGCTGCCCCCTTGCTGTGCCAGTGTGTGCAGATGTGAAACGACAGTCATCCCTCCCCATAAATTAAGTGCATTCTCGTGTCCTGTGCCCTGTTGACTAGGGGGAGGGCTCTTACCAAGATTTATTGACTTGGAGGAGTCACATTTTCTTGGGCACAGCAGAGCCTAAACATTAGTATCTAGACTAAACATTTTTGGTCTTGAAAGCTTTTCTTTCTTTTAAATTGGCTTTCATGCCAAAGCTCTTCTTTTCTCATTAGAACACAAGTTTCCTCTCCTGTGGGGGAGGGCCGTGCCGTACAAAATGGCTCATGATTCTCCCGCAATGTTGTCGGATAATCACACTAGCCATTTTTGACAGGGTTGCTTTTCTAAATCCAACCCAGTCCTTCCTTAAAAATACCGTTAATCTTGTAACTTTTAGCAGACTATAGACTACGGTATTGCAAACAATTTTATCATCCAATAGACTTTTTCACTCACGAAATCATTGTCACAGTAGGTATATCTTTTTGCATCTCAAGGAAGTAGGTTGTATATAGAAATATGAAATACAGAAAGGATTTCTTAAGTTACCTGGTTTGTTTATCCTGTGTCCACATTCTAGGAGGATCGCTCAGAGATCAGAGACTTCGGGGTTCCGCTCCCCATTGTTCAACCAATGACATCGCATACGTAGTATTTTATATATCCTAAATGTCGTTACGAGATGTTTATGTGTAGATAGCCTTCCTGCAGCCGGCATGTCTGTGACCTTGAGCTAGTGCCTGACATTGCAAGCCTGTGGCTGCCGCGGTGAGCGGCGGACCCAGACCCAGGCTACCGGCTCCTGTCTGGAGGCTCCCCTGTCCCTGTCACAGAGAGAGCTGAGGTCCTAGTAAACCAACTGTCCACAGGGACCTGGTTTGCAGCTCAGAACCTCCAGCTTCAGTAACTGGATGTTTGGGCATGTCGCCTGTGTGGAAGGGTTTGCATATTGAATAAAATCAACAGTGGAAAATCAAGCCCCCCTACAAAGGTATAGGGACAAATATAGTCAGACGCTCTATTTACCAAATTCATAGATGTTTGTACTATGGCCAACAAATAAATAAATAAAGGGGAAAAAGACCTCCTCGAGATAACCTCAGGGGGTCTCTGTTGCAGTTCCTCACGGGGACAGAGAAGCCACGGCCAGGCCCCCGCTCACCATTTACTGACCCTGTCGTCTGGGGCGCTCCCGGGCCTCAGGCCCCTGGGAGGGCTGCAGAGAATTCAACGAGACGCTCTTTCTCACGCGGCCTCCCCCTTGCTCTCGTGTCGCAGGCAGCGGCGTCGCCACCCTCCGTCCAGCTCGTGCGCGTGCTCCGTGCACGTGGCCCGCGTGCATTCCCACACGTGCCACTGGGGTTTAAAGAGCAACCCGTGGGGATGTCCGGGAGCACTTCCTGTGCCCGCGGTACCTGGCGCGTCCAGCCTTTGTGTCCTGGTCGGCTGCACACGTCTGGATGGTTCTGAGTGTGGGCTGTGCTCAGCAGGACATGTGTGTGATGCGGGAGTGACTTTTATTCACCCCAAGATACGGGGATGCGGCTAACAGAATGAGGACATGATGGTTCAGAGTCAAGTGAAGTGGGAATGGTACTAATCGTGACTTAGTGCTTTATTAATAACGCATCTTGAATTTTGTAGACATTTTCTTTTCTGAAAGGCTAGATCGACCCTGGCCCTGACCTTTTAACGTCTTTGTCCCTGTTAACTGGAAGGCGCATTTCCGATGTCTCTGTATTGCCAACTGATTTCCTATGTGTCTCTGTAACAAAGTTACTTACTGTATTTATTAGCATATGATGCTATGATATAGAATAGTCTCTGGGCTTCTTCCTAAAATCCTTATTAGACTAAATCCCTTCCAGTGTTATCATTCAGGCCTCAATTCTACGTAAGATTCTTGTAACTAAGTCAGTGCATTGTGCTAAGTCCCAGGTCTATGCAATGCTCCATTAGATGCCCAGGGACACATGGAATCATTTTATTTTATTTTATTTTTACATGGAATCATTTTAGTGGTGGGTTTATGAAGACTAGACTTCAACCGAGAAGATATTTTCTCAAAATACACAAAACAACTTCAACCTCAAAAAAATCGTGTGTGTGTGTGTGTGTGTGTGTGTGTGTACTGAAATGTAGAAAAATATCTGGTGTCTTGCAAGTATTAAATTTCGATAATGATACCTCCCTTTTACAAAACAAACTTCATCACATGTATGAAATGATACAAACTGTCAACAATTGTTTGAATTTCCAGGGATGCCTGGGTGGCTCGTTTGGTCAAGCTCTTGATCTCACCTCAGGTCTTGATCTCAGGATCTTGAGTTCAAGTCCTGTGTTGGTCTTCATGTTGGGTGTGTAACATAATTAAAAAATAATAATAATTTCCATGAAAAGGAATACCTTCTTAAAAGAGAAAGTGTTGGGGGCGCCTGGGTGACTCAGGGGTTAAAGCCTCTGCTTTCGGGTCAGATTATGATCCCAGAGTCCTGGGATCGAGCCCCACATCAGGTTCTCTGCTCAGCAGGGAGCCTGCTTCCTCCTCTCTCTCTGCCTGTCTCACTGCCTGCTTGTGATCTGAGTCTGTCAAATAAATAAAATAAAAAGAGAGAGAGAGAGAGAAATTGTTGATCTCAGAAAAGAGTCTGCAGGTCTTAAAATGTTAGTGCACGAGCTGGAGAGAGCTATAAGTTTTATTATTAGCCATTGCCAGAATTCTTCATTCAAAATCAACTAAATTATGGTCACAAATGTAGATGGTAAGTTCCCACTTTAAATCAGCAAATAATCGGGCATCTGGGTGGCTCAGTGGGTTAAAGCCTCTGCCTTCAGCTCAGGTCATGGTCCCAGGGTCCTGGGATCCGGGCCCACATCGGGCTCTCTGCTCAGCGGGGAGCCTGCTTCCTTCTCTCTCTCTCTCTGCCTGCCTCTCTGCCTGCTTGTGATCTCTCTCTCTGTCAAATAAATAAATAAAATCTTTAAAAAAATCAGCAAATAATCAAAAAATTAGGATGCTATTAATTGAGATTTCAAGTGAAAGTTATATTAATTCTGGATTCATGGATCACTGCTGATTGTTGTATTTATGTATTTTTAATTGTTGGTGTATCTAGAAATTATGGTGAAAACAAGAGAAGCTTAAGAAATGCTCAGGTTTTGAAAGGCTCTTTTGGGGAAGACAGCATGTAAAATAGATGCGTGTGGTCACCTATGCAATGAGATGATGTGCAGGAATTCAGAGAAGACTGGCTCCCCTACACGGGATCACTTAGAAAATTGTGCGAGCATGTCATCAGGTTGACGCAAGTTTGTGAAGACCAGGAAGTAGGAGGAAAACATGTACAACTGAAATCTTAAATGACTGGAGAAAGATGCCTTTTTTTTTTAAATTGATTTATTTATTTTCAGAAAAACAGTATTCATTATTTTTTCACCACACCCAGTGCTCCATGCAATTCGTGCCCTCTCTAATACCCACCACCTGGTTTCTTCCCTGAAAGCTGTGGTGAAAAGAACACTGGACTCATGTCCAGTCTTTCTTGGCTTAAGACTTGGTTCTACCCTTGACCAGTGGTGGGTCCTTGGGCAAGTCACTCCATTTCCCTAGACATCAAGTTCCTCACCTATAAGCCCAGGGCGCTGGTATCCATGAGCTCTCCCAGATCTTAAATTTGATGTTTCTGAGGAGTCTTTTAAAGTGAAGATCTCAACTGCAGGGGAGCAAGTAACCAGCTTGGGCATCCCCAGGTTCATTCCCATAAGGGACCAGACATGTGCCCGCAGGAGATAGGGAGCTGAATGGAGTCTCACACAGAGACCAGAGACAACAAAGAGGGTCAAGGTGCACAAGAAGGACAGGCTCCATCACTGTCCTCTGTCATTCCTGATAAAGCATAAAGTCTGTCTCTCACCCCAACCAAGATTATTTGTTCGTCATTCTCCTGGTAGCTGGTCCCAGAGACCCTAGAGTGTTCCATCACAGATTCTCACCCCTGATTTGAGACCCATGAAAGCATTTCCTAAAATACTGTAAATGCCAGCTAGACTGATGTGTTATTTCTTCTAGTGAGACATCTTTTAAATATGAGGAAAATACATTTTTTAAATTTATAAGTTAGGGTCTTCAGGATATTTGTGTCCGTGTGTGTGTATGCTTATGCACACGTGTGGACACGCATGTGTATTTTGTGGGCCCGTGTACAGAAATACACATACACATCATTTATCTCTGCAACTTAACAAACGAACGGGTGCTGCTATTTAAAAGGGTCTGCTTTCCCATTTTGCCGAAAGGTGACATGAATAATGGAGCTAGTTGTGGAAAATACACACGAATGAAAATAATCACAATACAAACAAACAGAAAATGCACAGAACGTAAGAAAACAAAGGTTTCCATCAAAACCCCAGAGTAGAAAGGAATTCTTTGAGATGTTCCAAAAGGAAGACCAGTCAGAGGACAGCAAATAAAGAGCTGGGGTCCCCAGCCATGGTCAAACATGGGAAAACACATGTGCACAGCTGTCCATGTGCAAAAGCATCCCATGTGTTCCAGATCCAAACGCATCCCACAAACTGCAACTCTACTGCGTTTGCCTCGTTAAAGTGACAAAGTTGTTTTAGTCACAAAATGATGAGCTTACAGAACTCATCATGTAAACCGAGTTTACAAAATGTCTTTGTCTACTACAAAGACAAAGAAAGGGGAAATTTTCACTAAGTCTGTGAAAGCACTTTGTGAAGAGAAAGACACCGTGAGCTGGAAGGGGAGATGAGAAGATGGCGGACGGCGGAGAGCCCGCCTTCTTCCCGCCTTCACGACCCTCCCTCCCGACCAGGGAAGACAGTCCACAAATACCTGAGCCTCTGTCTGCAGCCGCCTGCCCCTCCTCCGGAAACCAGGTCCCTCTCCTTCCCTCTCACCGGGTTCCTCATCCCTGGCCTCTTCACATTTTGGGTCAGAACAGTCTTGGTTGTGGCTCATCGCCCCGTGTCTGGCAGCATCCCAGGATTCTACACACCAGGTGCCAAGAGAACCTCTCTTCTACCCCAGGAGTGACATCCAAATGTGTCTGGACATTCCCAAATGTCCCCTGATACCAGAGTAGGGAGGAGTCACCCTCCTGAGAAGCACTTTCTTAGTCTTCTCTGGCCAGGGACAGGAGTATCCGCTCAGGGTCCCCTGCCTCCTTCTGTTGACCAGGAGCATGCTTGACGTAAAATGGTGGGGTGAGACGTCACGAGGCCCCACTTTTAAGTATGGAGCAAGTCTGCTAACTGGATGTTATGATGACCCTATTTAATGAAACAATAATTCAAAAAGTTTTATTATTTGGGTGAAAGTTTTTCACTTAAGTAGACATGGTCACAAATAAATCAAGCCCTTCAGTGGCACGAAATCATGGGATATGACTCATTTGTTGAGTTAATAACTTATACAATATTTCTGTCCTGTAGAGAACAAATATATACATTATTTTTAAGGAAGATATGACACAATGCCCACATAGTTAAAAAAAAAATAAAGTATATAGAATAAACAGTGTTTTTCTCAACAGAGCCAATCCACTGGAGTCATTTTCAAAATGTCTGTTACCAAGTTAGCAGCATCTTCATTGTTTTATTTGCAAGGTATTCTGGAACGCCTCCAGGTGCTCCCTCTGCTTCCTGAGTGGCCCAGCCTGGGGGAGGACTGGCAGGAGGCCTCCCTGGCCCAGTGTCGGGGGCGGGGCGCAGATGCACCTGCAGTCTGGGCTGTCCCCACCGGCTGGCGGCACCTGCTCCCGCCCCCGACAGCGAACTTCCCTTTGCCTTTCGAACAAACTCACATCCACAGCATTAACAGTAAGGACCTAGTATGTGTGTGCCGAGAAATGTGCCTCTCTAAGCATTTGCTTACATCATCCCTTGATTTCTATGGCAAGTACAGGGTTTGGCGTTGTCTCTGGGGGCATTTAAAAGCAAAACAAAACAAAACAAAACAAAAAACAGGTGAAAAAGAATTAGAAGCTACCCGAATTAAAGTCCAGGACACCTGGTGACAGATGTCTCCTTCCGTCACTGGGTATCACGTCTTCCTTCCCAGGTGCTGACTGATGGGGATGACACGACTTTATTAAAAAGTATTTTTTTAAATTTTTCTAACCAAGGTAGTTATTCCTACTTTCAATGTTCTAATAAAAGTGAGCTTTATGGAAAAGCTATAGAAATTTTCAAAATTAAATATTAAAAATGGTAATGACCTGCAGATCTACTGAACTTTATGTTTTGAATATTTTTTCACATTTACTAACTCCCAAGAGAGGGGCCCTTGGATGGTGTTGGGACAGTCATATGCAGAAATACAATGACACTTGGTTTGGGTCTTGGACTCCACGTGGCCAAAACCCAACTTGTCCACTGCTGTTTCCATGTCTCAGGATCATGTCAGTCAAGCCAGATTGTACGTGAAGTCTCACTGTGATGTCGCTGAGATGCGGTGCCCCCTTCGCACCTGCTCAGGGTCTGGGCACATCCGTTCAGGGCCCAGAAACGCTTCCTACCTAGGGACACGTAACTGTCTCTCCTCTCCCTGTTGACTACAGACACATTGCACAGTGGAACCGTACTTCTGGAAGCCATTAGATCTGCTGGTCCTCCTCTTGGGTTTTTTTGCGAACCCCATGGCGGTATAGCTGCTTCCCTTGGGATCTGCTTCTTGCTCTTGAGCCAACAGCCAGCCCCTGCTGCTCAACATTAATTCTGGAATGGCAGTTGCCTTTGATTCTCTTTCTACTTCCTGGGAAATAAAATTGTCAGCAGAGCAAGCTTGAAACTTATCAGATACAGGATTTTAGCGGAACGAGATTTGCAGCAGATGCCTCCAGACTGGAACGGCCCATCAGAGCCGCGCTCTCTCACGCACAATGTCATTCTTGTGATCTGTGCCACAAATGTGTGCGGCCCACTTCCGTTTTGCAAGTGTGTCTGTTACATTCCTAACCACAATGTGTTCTACTCTCTCTCCTTTTATCTTTAGTCAAGTTCTCTAGACTGGGGTTCCACCACAGGCTTCAGAGCATTTTAATGCAATCATACACATTTTTTTTAAACATATAGAGGTCATTCTGTCCTATTTCTAGGAGATCTAGGAGTTCCGCGTGGTTCTGTGACGGGACCACAGGTGCTGGGCCTCGACGCAATCGGCTCCTACTTGGGCCTAGCCTCTTCCTCACTTGTCCTGAGGAGGCTGTGATGTTGCCACTCATTCCGAAAATGCACGTTTGCCTCTTAGGTGGAGATTCCCGTATATGTCATATAGTTCAATGATTCACCTCTGTTGTTTTAACTTCCAAAAATCACATTCCTAGGTGCTTCTGCCTGGACTTGAGGACACCTGGGCCGAGCTGCCCGCGGGTCTGGCTCGGTCAGCATGCGCCTGTCATCACCTACCCTCCTTCTTCTCTGTGTCTGAGCCTGAGGATTCCCATTTCTGATTCCTAGGGTAGTGACCCGGGCATAACCATGCGCTGTGGAGTCCAGGACAGGAGAAACAGGAGAAACAAAGTCCACATTTGAAAGACACTGCATAAATACGTGCATAAATTAGCCTTTACCTGCAAAATTATATCAGAAACTGGAAGAAATAATATACGTGAGTGATACGGTAACGCACGGGCGTATAAACATGCAGGCACATGTGTGTGCACTTGTAGTGACACTGATGTCAGTGAAGACGTCTGTTCTTTATAATACCTGTTGCAGATCAGGCGTCCAGGACAGTTTCTCTGGGTGGTTCTCTTTTCTCTGCCATGACTGGAGGTGGACAGTGGCTCTACCGCATGTCTCAGGGACTGTACCAACACTTGTCCTCGGTGTTGCCAAGCTATGCTGAACCACACTGCAGACGGGCGTGAAAGGAGGCGTCGGCCACACTGAACCTGCCTTTCTTTACAATCTCCTGTTTTACTCATTGTGGGAACTTCGCAATAATTTTGGTTTTTTAAAAAATTGTTATTAATGTATTTACTTTAATTACTAAATCCCATCACACGCTTTAAATGCGGAGCTCCTGTGCCTCTTCTTAGCCTCACCCCTGTAAATATCCTGCACGTGTTTAATGTTGATATAATCGATAATAAACCAGAAAACGGAGTGACATATTTCCCTCTTTGTCTCTTTTAAGTCCTGACAGACAATCACAGACCACAGCCCTTCCAGGGTTTCTAAACTGTAGTGTCTTTCTGATTCACGTGTAATGTTGCTTATGAGCGGCTAAGACTGAAAATTCATGATCCTGTGGACAAAACAAAGTCCCAGAAAAACTTCAGGGATAATTGGTGGAAGTCGGAGGCATATACTAATGCAGAGAACATGTGATTTCCAGGAACTGGGGACCGGGCCCCCTTGGTCACGGTGGGGACAAGCCTCAGCACTCCCCCGGGAATAAGGACCACATCTTCCCTGGCCGCCCCATCATTGATCACGCCAGGGACAACAGGCTGCATCTCACTTTATCGGGAGAAGACCATCATCCATTATTTCCTGGTGACACACACCTTACCGAGGGGTTTTCTACATGAAAACATTTTAATGTTGTCACTTTGGGAGAATATTTTGTCTTCGAAGAAGAAAAGGTCAAGCCTCAAAAGTTTTAGATAGATTTGATAGAAATCAATGGAGTGAAGGGCACATTTTCTACAAAATATTCTTGAATGTTTTATTTATTGGACGTTCCGCTGTACAAATTAGACGCACGAGATCTAACGGGACAGAATCCGGGTCATGATTTTTATACATCACTGCACCTCCCCTCCAAAAAAATAATTCAAAATTGTCTTAAAGTCTTAACACAAATGTGTATTTAGACTAAGTAAGTAAAATGTTACTTTGATTAATTTACTACAATTGGAGCAAAATTTCTGGCTCTAAATCTTCCGTTTGTGACATTTCACTCGTGCTGGTTGTGAACTAAACCAAACATATTTCGGAAGGCGTGGGTTTTCTAAAGCCACTGAACAGAGCAATGACTCAAATTAAAGTTAAATTAAAGTTAATTAAAGTTAAATTAATTAAAGTTCTTATGTTCCCTTTCTTTACACAGCACAGAGATTAAAGACACAATTCCCTACCTTTCTTTATATGGTACAGGGGTTGCAGACGTTATGTCCTAATTTTTCATTCCTGCAGGATTGTGAGGCCAATACAGATTCCTTCATCCCAGCTTTAGGTGCAGAGGTGGAAGCTGGCTCCTGGAGGGAGAAGGTGCACGGCCACACACACCTCCCCTTCTGGGGGTAGACGTTTGCACACCCATTTCTCCTCTCCCATATAGTCCTGTCTTTGCTGCTCACCATGCAGGATGGCTTTGAGTCTCTCAGCTCCTGGCACTTCTGTTAATCAGCTGGACGGTGCCATCTCCCTAGGAATCCGTGAGGGTCCCTTGAGCCAATGTTGGTAAACTGTTACTGCATGGAATCCCCCCTCCCAGTAGTTAGATATGAGGGGGTGCTAGAGCCCATCACACAATTCCTGATAACTACTAGTCACAGAGGTTCAAATTACTAAAACAGAAATAGTTCAAAAGGCCATATTGCCAAGTCAGCAGAACTGATGTCTTCCAGTCACCAAAATACTCGACGGATTTTACTCGGCCATGGCTCTACCCCTGATGTTTCTGGCCACAACCCACGTGCGCACCGTCCACCCTTTTTTCCCAGTGTGCTTCGTCTCTGGGAATTTGTAACAAAGATGACTGTAAATGCGCGCTAGTGGAACACAGTGTTACAGTCTGTACACTTGACCATAATTCCAATCCCGCATTACACACATTTTATTGCTTGTCGCTGATGAAAGAAGGCTCTTCCTAGAAAAAGTGCAGGTGATGTAATAACATCACAGAAAGAAACCATTCCTTGCGAAGGTGCAATTTTAGCAAATATTTTACAGAGAAGGTGTTCTTTGAGAAAGGAACTTAAGATTTGGAGCTGATGTGGAAAACACAGAGTCCTCTCTCATCGGGATGAATGTCCCAGAGAGCCAAGGGCCAGCACGCCAGCAGAACTCCTGGAGGAATCAGCAGCTTCACTGAACGATGTCCTTCACCGCTCCCAGCTGGGGTCGGTTATGGGTAAAAGGACCGGCCCAGCTCAGAATTGCATTCTCCTGCTGGTAGAGTTGAAGGTGTCTGAGAGAGACACGCTGCCAATCAGGGACAGACTGGTGTCCACTCACTTGTGCCAAGCTTCGTGACAGGAGTTGAGGCAGAGAACATGTCTTGTCCACACAGGGATGTGGATGGAGAACACCCTCCACAGCCCAACGGAAGGAGAAGAAAGGCGAGCCTGTGTCTCTAGCTTTGTCAAAACCAAACAGAGAAAGAAGAAACCCATGTTACTTGAGAGCATGGAAGGAAGTGTAAACGTTACAGAGCGGAACCAAATGGTAGCAGCGGCTCAGCCAACAGGGAAAGGGCGCTAACTCTGAAACCCACCGAGTCCTATGTGGGGTCTTTTGAACGTCGCCGTGTTTTACATCTGCGCTGCTTATGGTAAAAATTCTATGGTGACTCCTGAGGGAGGACCCAGCCTGGTGTAAGGCACCTGAGATCCTCTGTAAGTGCCCTTTCTTTGGAAGGAACCTACGGGAACGAAGTGTGCCCCGTCGTCTGCACTGGAGTCCGAAGCCTTGGCAAGCAGCACCGCTCCCCGCCGGGGCCCGCTGGAAGGTTCCACAGAGAAGATGCGTCCATGAGGAGGTTTAAATAAAACATGGAGCTGGGTCTCAAAGGCGTTCTAGGAGAGGGTTCATGATTAATGTGAGGCACAAGGTTCCCCAAACCGAATTTCACACATAATCGTGGGGTTCATCACCGCTGATCGTTCCCATTACAAAACACGAAGAGCAATGCCCCAGCGACCGAGAGACAGAAACGGTTAACGGGCTTAACGGAAACTCTTGGAACAGGGTTACAGGAGGCGGGGTGACACTATGTCTGTTCTTGTTCCGGAAGGTTTTTACACACGCTGATCTCTAAGAGTTTTATAGTCACAGGGAACATGTCAGGAAGACATCTTCACAGTTGCTACAGGGCAGGGTCCTCAGACAGACGGGCGTCTTGTGTTGTGTTGCCGTCTTGCTTGTCCGGGCAACAACGTGCACTTCCTACCGCCTAAGACCAGGGCACGCGCAGCAGGCGCCGGGTGGAGAGCAGGTCAGCCATGCAAGACAGCCTATTGAAATCACATTGTTTGCATCCAACTTGGGTTTTTATTTATTTTTATTACTTTTATTTTTTAAAACCTGAATAAAATTTCCTTCTCTTTTTTCATTTTTAAATGTCTTGAACTTTTCCTGTTACATAATGAGTACACAACCCCAAACCTCTCTTCCCCAACCCATCCTACGTTGTTTGTGGTTCATTTTGTATAACATTCCGGCGTCACGGAACTGATACATTCTTGAGTCATCTGAAAATAGGAATTTGAAATATTTAAATTTTCTTGACACCTGCCATTCTAATTGATTTCGTTTTTAAAGACGCATTAGTGCTTTAGACGCCTGCCCTCCCCAGCCCGCACATCTCTTGCCCCAGAGGTCCCATAGAGGTCAACTGGGGTGAAAATGGATTCTAACTTACTTAATTTCCTTTATTGATCAGCAGTTAGGATCTTTTCTTCTCCTCTTTCTTGGCTAGTGTGAGTGGTGTAAGCGGCGGCCCTCCTTACTGTGACATCTTTGTGCACACGTCACGAGGCCCATATGGACAGCGGGCGAGACAGACAATAGATTCCGGGGCAGGGGGGGCTCTGAGCCAAAGGGTGAATTCATGGTATGCGGTGGTGGTTCCGGCCAAGGTCGATCCCGACATGGTCTCCCAGCTTCTCAGCTGCGCAGACACACGGGTTCTGCCTTCCCACTGGCTCGTCCCCCAAGGGCACAGTGCTGACTCCAGCTTTGCTCAGCATGAAGGGACCTCTGTGTCTGGGCTACTTTCGTCTGTATGTTTTGGGTCATTCGTGAGACTCTACATCTTTTTGAATAATTATTACCAAGCTATACTTTTTTTTTCCCCCCTGTACTTGGACTCTTGTGTTTAGGAATGGTTTTTCTGTTTTCACCATTTTCTTGTTGATCTTTCTGTCCTGTTGCTTGGCGTCTTGGGCGCTCCAGAGGTTAGTGCTTCCCCTGAGGCTGTGCTGGCCTCCTGGTGGACTGGCATTCACTTCAGGGCTGTGATGGGGCTGACCCTGGAGTAGTTGGGAAACAGCTTTGCATATACACATCTGCACTTCTACAGGGCCCACAGCAAACCAACGACCCCAGGAGATGGGATGGCCAGAACCCGTGGGACCTACTCTTCCTAACCATTTCCCCCACCTCAGGTGCAGGACCCCGAATTTCTGCTCTGAGTCAACATCCTAGGGCCGGGGAAACCTCAGGAGACCTAAGCACTATGGCCAACTCTAAAAAAAAAAAGACAAATTAGCATTTAGAAATTACTCACTTTTATTATTTTTTCCACACATTAGGGAATTTCAAAGTGAATTTTGAGGGTAAAATATTCGGTCCGTGCCCTAAAATCATGCAAGCCCGGTAGAAGACATTCTTGACCTGAGAAGAGGTCTGGTTGCATGAAACGTTCTCCAGGCTCAACCAGTTCAACCAGGCTAAGCACGTTAGACTGAGAGGATCACCAGGAAAAACCTGATTTGCATTCTTGGCTTCCATGGGACACACGGCCTGACACTGTTTATTTGTGTTATGGACACCCAGGCTCGATCACTACAGTGGGTGACATATCTGAGCCCACGAGGCTCATTCAGCATCTGCTGCATGGAGGTGACAGCATGCTGGTGGCAAAGATGAATGGCTTGTCTTTGAAGGCTTCGTAACATACGGAGCAATCATTCCAATGCGCCCGCCGCTGTAGAGTGTAAGGGGTGGGGAAGTGCACTATCTGCCTTCTCTCCCTTGGGCTAACTTTGCTCCAGAAAAAAAGTATCAGAATAAAATATAGCATCAGGATTTTAGGAAAGTGAAACCCAGGTATTATTTGAGCATTCTGAATTGATTTTAGACGTTTGGGTGTATTCGTTCAACTTGCGGGCAAAGCCACAGTGCTGGTAACCAATGGAAAACCCGAAGTCTCCACACAGTCTATGCTCTCCAGGGCTCAAAGCGTGCTCTGGGGCCTCTGAGCAGGGAAGCCTCAGGTGCGTTCTGTGGAGAGTTCCTTCTGTAGGTCTACACTGGGCACATCTATCTAGGGAGACGACCTGCCCTAGCCACATGTGCTCAGTTAAAATCACATCATTCCAACCACCTTCAGGTCTCCGCTTGAAACCACGTGTGCAGCCTATCCTGCTTCTCCCCCGGTGAGCGAGGTGTGTGTGAAGGTGTGCAGGAGTGAGTGTGGGTGTGAGCGTCTGTGTGTCGGAGCGTGTCAGCAGGCCAGCATGCGTGTGCACGTGTGAGGAATGCATGCACAGAACCCGTGCCTGTGCCACACTGTGCCTGCATGCTACGCAGGCAGGTGACTCATCTCCAGAAGGTGGAGACCACGACTCTCCCGCTCTTGTGGCCCAGGTCTGCGGCCGACGAACTCGTGAAGATGCTCTAGGATTAGACTCACCGCTGGAAGCGGTTTGAGAGGCACTGTCATCTCCTTTCAGCAACAGTTAAGCTGCTGTACTAATCGGTACACATGATCTAGATCTTTGCTAAAATACCCTCTATTTTCAAATTTAAACTCGGGTATTAGCAATGCAAAAGGCTGGGCAGAATTAAAGACGTGGATAATAGGGAGTGTTGAGTCCCCAAGAAGCTGGGCTGCACACATGTTGACAAGGCTGTTGAGCATCTCTGTGAAGGTCGGCGGTGGCCTGGCAGGGGGAGCCCGACCCAGGGAGCGGACTCCACAGGGGGGCGAGGGCCACCCGGGACTCCTCTCTGTGCCACACGCAGAACTGAATTACCACGAGTTTCCAGACTGGGGGACAGAACCCTAATTCAGAGCATATTTCACTTCAAGGAACCTGGGCATAGCTTAGGCCAGAACCCGTGTATCAGTAATAAAGGGTCCCTCCAATGAATATAAATGGCCAGAACATTCCTCATTGTGTGGTTAATCTAATTTGCATGAACAAAGCGAAACCATTCAAAATGTGTCTTCAAAGTGGTCGGTGTGGTTTGAGAAGACGGCCACCGCTCATCCGTCATCGGCCGCTCTCCATCACGCCCTCTGTCCTCACCTCCCGGGCCTCCGCTGGAGTCGGGCCCCTCCCCTGGCCTCAGTCTCCAGGAGAGAGCAACCCCCAGGCCTCTAAAACTGTGGCCTCTGCACGGTCCACAGCTCTGCGGCCGCGGCCCCCGAGCCCCCAGCGGTGGCCCCCGCCTCGGCGCAGCCTGTTCCTTTTCTCCTCTCAGCCGCAGGGATGTGGGCACCGTCTGCCGACCTCAGCCGATGCCCCCGACTGCAGATGCCCTGACTGACCCAGGTCAGGTCAGCGCTGATCTCTGAGCTCAGCGTGGGCACAAACATACCACGCAGGGGTGCCGGGGGCCCGGGGCCCACTGACAACCTCCCTCTCTTACGGCAGAAGCTTCATGGCCCCACTTGGAGCCCCAAGAGGAGCTGGCTCATGGGCCAGGCCTCGGGGCAGAGACAGTGGGGACCATATGCCACAGTTGGTGGCTTCCAGTCCCGATTCTCCAGTGAGAGGCCTGTTTACTTCTACACAGCGAGGGGAGGCCAGCGGGAGGCCTGGATGCCGGGGTCGGGTCGAGCGGAGCAGAGCAGGAACCACACGTGCTCTAGGCCTCATCCAAGTGCAGGGACACTGTTCCTCAATTACTCAAGGGCCAAGGTGATGAAATCCAATTTAATAGGATCAAACTGGTCCTTGAAGTGCTCTGGAATAGCTACCTTTAGATTTATCAAGATTAAACAATTCTGTCAAAAAACAGAAAATAAGAATTTTGGCCACTTTGTCTGACTCAGGAACCCAATCAAGAAGCAGACTTCTAAAGGCGGTTTTCCTGCTAAAAATAGCGTCCATTGCTTTCGAGCAGAGCTGTGTACCAGTACATTCCTGCAAATGTGAGCCACGTGTGTCATTTTAATTTTTCTCGTAGACCCATAAAAATATAAAAATAAATGGGTAATGTGAAGTTTAATAATGTATTCATGTAACTTTGTAAAGCTAATATATCATCATTTCCACATGCAGTTGATACGGAACCTAGTCAATGGGTTATCGTACATACTTTGCCCACTACATGCGGTTGATACGGAACCTAGTCAATGGGTTATCGTACATACTTTGCCCACTATATCCTTGAAATCCTTTATGCCTCTCTCATGCTACACGTACAGGGCACCTCACGTGGACCGGCCCCATGTCCAGGGCTCAAGAGCCTTGTGCAGCCAAGAGCTGTTGTGTTGGACAGCGTGACTGTCGGGGGTCAGAACACTTCTGTGCAACCCGGAGTGGGAGGAGTTTAGGCTTCACTGGCCACCTGGCTTCTGCCATGCTCTGGCGCCGTGGCTGCAGAGAGAATAGCCCGTCCCCCGACACGGACGTCACGGAAGGGCCACCGTCGCGCTCCCCTCGGGTTCATTTATGACACAGTCATCGGCAGGACTTGGATGGCAGGGAGTCGATGGCCAAGCCCCGCGCCGGCGAAGACAGCCCAGGATTCGATCCTTGACCGAGATCAACCAGTGAACAGGATAAAAACTCGTTTTGTCTACATATCCCCCCCACCCCGTCTGGAATAGTAGTGCTACGTGCTGAACTGCGCTCCCCGCAGTGCACCGGTGTGTGAAGGTGGGGCCTTCGCGAGGTGATTAGGGTTAAATGAGGGCGAGAGCCTGGGGCCCGCAGTGGAACTGATGCCCTTAGAAATAGAGACAGCGGAGCACTGTGGTCCCCCCGGGCAGGCACAGCAAGAAGGCATCATCTGCCTTTGGGAAAAGCCCTCACCAGATCCCAGGCCTGGAGGACTCCGTTGATCTCAGAATCCCACTTCCAGGACAGAGCCTGTGGTCTCTTGATATGATGGCCCAAACTGGGGTCGCCTGGGTGGCTCAGTGGGTTAAAGCCTCTGCCTTCAGCTCAGGTCATGATCCCAGGGTCCTGGAATCAAGTCCCACATCAGGCTCGCTGCTCAGCAGGGAGCCTGCTTCCTCCTCTCTCTGCCTACTTGTGATCTCCGTCTGTCAAATAAATTATAAAGTCTTAAAAAAAAAAAAAAAAAAAAAAAAAAGACACGATGGCCCAAACTCATTAGCAGAAAACAACAGTACCAGAAATGTAGTGCATAGCTGTAGTCTCAAAATTCCTTCTCCAAGCCCCAAATTGTCTTTGAAAAAGAAACTCTTCAGAAAAGAATATATTTCAGATCCTTTTATCCCAATACGGCTTCCCTCTCTCAATCACAAATCGCTCATTCTTTCCATCCTCATTCCTAATGATTCGCAAAAGGAATACACCTAAGAGGCAGCAGAAGGCCCCTCAAACTTGCTGGTGAGCTCTTGTGGCCCAAGTCAGTACGGCCGGGTCACCCTGATCTGGAGGTGAGGCTGGCCACCCGCTCCGGGCTCCCTGCTTCTGCTTTATTTCCTCCGAGGCTCGCTGAAAGCCAGCTCTCTCCCTCCGGCGTGTGGTGTGTGTGGCGAGCACATTGTGCAGATCCTATCGGGGCTTTGGGCAGGACCGTCTGCGCATTTTCTCATCCACATCAGAGGAATATTTCCTTTTTGTCCGTGAACTTTTAGCCTTCCTTTATATCATCGACGTTTGTTTCATGCCACGATTATGTTTCTTTCATGTTATTCTGGGCAGCCCAGGGACCCTCGATTGCTTGTAGTTAGTTCTGAGTGCACAACTTGCTCTTTTCTTTATAGGTCTTCTAATAAATACCTTGCTTTAATATTTTTCTCATGTGTTAGTACTTAACACATTGTAAACACAAACTAGATCAATGCTCTATTTCAGCTGCTAAGTACCCGTTTATCTTTTTTATTCTTATTTTTTTGGCGTGTTATTTTTACCCTTTTCTTACAGCGTGTTCCCCATCCCTCCAAATCTATGTCCAGGGAGGCAGGGAGGCTCCCCGTGTGGGGTTTCTGCGTGCGCTTGCCTGTGCATGGGGCGGGGTGAGCTGCAGCACCCCCCTGGGGTAGGGTTGGATCCAGACATGGCATCTAAGGCACCCGAAATTATTTTTCAACTGAATGTCCCCGTGTTAACCCGCGTTGCCGGCGGAGCACACACGTGGTCTCACTTGCTACGGCACAGGATGTTTGATAAGCTGCAAAATGATACAGAGCCACAGTTTAATAACGTAAAAATTTAATAAAAAATAAGGGAAATGGATATTGTTTTTAGTTTGAATATGTCAACAGGGAACATACTTCATGGTGCTTTCAACTTTAGTCAGTATTTCGATAGAAATGATTAATGTATCTGACACAGGTATCCTTTTCCTGACTTTCCTTCTGTGATGCGATCTAAATTCCGGGTTCCTACAAGATTGGGACAGACTTGCTCAGCCTCTTTCAGGGAAAGCCCCTTCATTCGAGTTTGAAAACAAAGTCCTTCTGGAACGTCTCCTTTTCTCTGTATCCGAAACCACTCAATATTTATTAGTTTTACTCTGGCCAGACATGAGACTACATCAGATCATCATGTTCTCTTTATGGGGACAACACATCCTTCCTTGAATACGCACAGCTCCCAAGTCAATGGAAAAACGAGTGGCTCATAGGTACTCCCGACTTTGTTGTGGGGTTCATTCCACAGCCAAATGGAATGCTTAACCCAGGCAGGTTCTGAGAGATCCAGGCAGCTCGAGAGACCCAGAGCCCTGCAGAAATCTCTGAAAAAAATCCAGCTGCTTCTTTTTATTTTGTAGTAAAATTGAGGCCGGAACGTCCCCCATTCGCATGCAGCTTAGCCTCCACATGAGGCAGGAGCGTCGTATCCTGGAACCCTCATCCTGGGACATGTGGCTCCACGCTGCACACCACAAGCCCAACCCCTGCCTTCCTTCACTATAAATAACCCCTTCTTTTTTCTCAACAGTGTCCCCTGGTTATTCACCAGCCATGAGCTTTAAGGCCTTTAAATGTTTTTAATCTATCATGTGGCTATTTGGAAGCATAGTTTACAACTCTCCGATTAGCTGCAAATTTGCTTAATAAAAAGGATCGTCCTACCATGGCCCTGGGACAGAGAAGATCTGCAAGGTTCCTGTTCTTTCAGATTCACTGAGGGTTCCCGCAAGACCACGTGTTTGGGCGACTTGTTGTGGATGTTTCACATATGCATTAAAAGAAAGATATATTTTCTATTTTTCAGAAACCAATTTGGGCACACATCTATAATTCAGCCTTTTGTTTGAGCAATTCAATAATTAATAAATAACTTGGTGTCCTCAGTTACCGATGACAGTCCATCCAAGTCAGAGAAGTGGGTCAGTGTGAAGACAAGAGGATCGGAATGGGCTCCCCACGGGCCCCAGTTTCAGGGGGCTCTCACCTGCCCTTACCATGCTTGGTGCCTCAGATTAGCTCTTTTTATGCTCACAATAAAGGTGAAGCCTCCTAGTATGGGCTGAATTTTGTCCTTCCAAAACTCATTTGTGGAAGTTATTTTTTTTTTTTTAAGATTTTATTCACTTATTTGACAGAGAGAGATCACAAGCAGGCAGAGAGGCAGGCAGAGAGAGGAGGAAGCAGGCTCCCCACAGAGCAGAGAGCCCGATGCGGGACTCGATCCCAGGACCCTGAGATCATGACCAGAGCCGAAGGCAGAGGCTTAACCCACTGAACCACCCAGGTGCCCCCTTTGTTGAAGTTCTTAGCACCAGTCGCTCAGAATATGACCTTCTTTGCAAATAGGACTGTTGCACTTGTAATTCCTTAAGAGGAAGTCATAGTGGGTCCCAATCCTGGAGAAACAGCATCGTTATAAAAAGGGGGGATTTGCACACAGACACGTACACAGGGAGGCATCAAAACAGAGACAGGGAGATACATCTAAACACCAAGGAGCACCGAAGGTTGTGGGCAAAACACCAGAAGCTGGAAGCCGGGAGAGGCATGGGGCTGACTGCCCTCCAGCCTCACAGGGCCCCAGCCCTGCTGACATGTGGCTCTGTAGCTTCCGGCCTCCAGACCTGGGACAGCATCAGGTTCTGGGGTTCACGTCACCCAGCCGGTAGTGCTTTTCCGCAGCGGCCCAAGCACACGGATGCAGCTCTCATCACCACCACACTTTAGCAAACAGAATGAGACATAGTTTATTATTTAATTTACCAAATGCTTGCTCAGCTAAGGAAGGCAGTGCCTGTGTCCAGAGCACGAAGCTCTTTCCAGCACATCACGGTGTCCCACTGTCTCTGAGAAGGCTCTCCGTGGGTGACCCTCTCTCAGAGCCACCTGGAGAGATAGGGCCGAACCGGGCACAGACCCCTCTGTGGCTTGAGAAAAGCCATACAGGCATCCAGCATCGCCTGCTTCGGGGAACAGGCAGCCGCCGCCGTCATCCCAAACACCACCACTGGGACTCCCTGGTCTATACCAACAGCTACTTTCATGCCCATCGTTTGGTTTCTTTATCTTGCTGCTGCGTGATGTGATGGATGGAGAATCAAGGCTCGACCCTCTGGAAAGAGAGCACTCTCTTGGCTTCCGTTTCTCTGGGGGACATGTTTAAAGTCATTTAAAGATAGATCTTCATCTCAGGTGTTGTTTTGTTTTGTTTTATTTTTCATTTGGGGGGCATGGTTTGTGTTAGGGGTCAAACTACAAAACAGAGATAGTCAATAATCATTTTTTAAGATGTTATATATTTATTTATTTTGAAAGAGAGCAAGCGAGAGCACATGCCTGCTTGGAGAGGGGCAGAGGGAGAGACAGGATCCCAAACAGGGTTCACACTGAGCACAGAGTCTGATGGGGGCTCAATCCCTCAACGCCGAGATCATGACCGGAGCCCAAACCAGGAGTGGTATGCCCAACTGTCTGAGCCCCTCAGGCGCACCTGCAAATAGTCATTTTTAATAGTGATAAGTTTCATGTATCTTTGTTTGTGTCTTTGTGGGTATTTGCAAAGTTTTGTGGAGCAGTGTCAAGCAGACTACTTAAAAATCCCATCTCTGAGGTTGTAAGGGCACAGATAACCTAAGAGCAGACCAGGATCATGTGAGACAGTTGGCGGTCGTCAGCTCTGAGTTCTGGAATCCTAGTTCTTCTGTGTGTCTTGGAGATACACTGCAGGGTCCAGAGCCCAGAGCCGTGGGGGCCTCCTGTCGCCTGCCGCCGACAAATGCAGGGCTCTGTGGGACTCAGTGTGCCTCCCAGCTTCTGAGAAGGGTGCTCTCCCCAGGAAGTGCTTCACATGCAGAGCTTCTCAGAACAACTGCAAACAGCCCCACCCTCGAGGGTGCCGGCAAGTCTGGGGGCGCACGCCGATCCCTGCACAAGTATGAAGTGTCCTGAGACAGCTGCACCTGCCAGGTACACAGATCTGAGTCCTCAACCACAGCCCGGCCAGTCACTATCTGGTTCATAAGTAAGAGCTTTTGGGGTTTCAGGTGTGTTCTGCAAAACTGGATGTCTGCCTGGAAGAGGTGTGCAGTGACAGCTGTGGCTCCGTCTCACTTGCTGCTGTCCTGCCGAGGCTTTCTGCCTAGTGACCAGCATTGTCCCCTAACTCTGCGGGCTGATCCTGGTTGATCCTGGGCTGTCCACACCTTTGGCTCTGCCCCCTTCTCACTAACCTTGGATTCCCAAGCCTTCTATCTCATGCTAAACCTAAAGTGTGGGAACATTGCTCTGTGAGGACATCAAGGCACACATTATAAGTAAACAGTCACTTCCGAGGTCCTTGAGATCATAAATGAATGAGAGATGCAAATGCCTGTCAGTTCTCCAGTCACAGTGGGATGTGAACAGCTGTGGAGGCAAGTATGGCATGGGTTGTTTACATATTCATTAAAAATCAAACTGTCCCCTGCACTCTCTCTCCGGGACACCTGCTGTGTGGCCTTCCTACCACAGTCAACCTTCATGGTCAGTGCTCCCTTACCGCTGACCTTTTCATGAGGAGGGCTCCATCCCCTCTCTCTGCCCTGGTCCTAGGCCCACCCTTGCAGGCCCTTTGGCAATAACACATGGACCAAAGAGATGAGTTCCATGACCTCCGCCAGCCCCGTGGAACTCTATGGTGTCAGAGGAGTCCCAGCAAGTACCTGCTGGGATGGTGGGAGGGTGAAGGCATGGCATGGAGCCTGCTGATCCCTGCTCCAGAGCACTGAGAGTTCCAAGTGTTCTCTTGTGGCAGGAAACCAGCCTCTGCTGCCCACACAATCTCCAACACCAGCAAACTTCTGAGAACCTGGGTCAGAGTCTGCATTATTATTATTTGTACTCTCTTGAAACTCCTAACCCAGTGCCTGGAACCACGTGGATGACCAGGAGGTGTTTGGTGATCGCTGGTTAGATGCTGTTTAGCTCTCTTCCCCAGACTTAGAGAGCACCTTCCTGGTCCAGCCCAGCGCCATTTTGGAAGATGGACACATGATCTGTGGGGAACCATGAAAGGCGTGCGAGTTATTTAGCATGTGGAGGAAAGGACTGGAGTGATTCAGTAACTACAGTTAATACAAACAACCACTCCCACCTGGGACAGGGGCCAGCAAGTGTCCGTACATTTTACCAAAGGCAGAACGAAAGGAAAAGTCTTAAATGACAGCATGAAGAATGGACATTGGGTCTGGGGAACGGCTGTCTGACACTGAGTTACGACTCATTAGGATAGGTTACCAGGAAAGATAATATTCCTTGAAGATTTCGGTGTATACACATCCCTCGACAGAGGGCACAAATTGTGACCTGGTTGATTTTAGAGTAAAGTTCCACATACTACTCTCATTTCCCAGACGTGCCAATTTTACAGTGGCAGGTGCATTGGAGAGGGTCACCAGCTCATTCCCTACTCTGCAACGGGAGTCAGGGGTCAGACGACTTTCGGGACAGCCCGCTACATCTGTACTTCTCCTTTTGGGGGACAGTCTGGCCTTGTGCATCCCCACCGGCTTCTCCCCAGGTAAGCCCTTCACGTGACAATCACAAGGACGGGGACATTCCATGGAGGCACAAAGAAGGCTGCCCATGGCCATGGGCACATGAGTAGGAGTGGGTTTTGGCGGCTGCATGAAAGAAAGCTCAAAGCTCAAAGGAATTTGATTACAATAATCCCCATAACAATGAAATGTGATCCTGTATCTTTTTAACTTAGAATTTCAGGGGCTTGGGTTATAGGGAGGTGGGAATGGCAGGCTATAGTAGGGTGGCTTCATAACATCATGCAGCACTTCAAAGGCACCCGAGCAAGGACCTCGGAGTCACCCCAAGTGTCAGAGACTGTGACTTTCAACTGAACTAAAATACAACTTGGTTTGTTTATTCTCCTTTAAGATATGGTTACTTCTTTTTCTTCCTTTTTGTCTGTCTATTCAAAGTCAAGAACAGAAAATGAGCTAGTTTAAATAAATTTCAGAGTGTGGATATTTACTCAAGACTGATACATTTTAACTGATTTTAATTTGGTGACAGTCGGTTACTGATATAGCCCCTGGGGCTCATTTCCCTCTTCTATGTCTCCTGTGGGATTTCTCATCACCGACAGGGGAGAGCAAGAGAACCCCCGCCCCCGCCAGCCAGTCCTTCCACGATGCCTGTCCTGCAGAAAATAGGTATTGTTAGCATGTCCTCCAGCTTCATTGAGTGTCCTGAAAAGGTGCTGACGGACATGGCGCTGGGGCCAGGAGATTGCCTTACACCTGACTGTGCTGGGTTTCCCAGACCTGAATCGTGGAACTGCTCAGAATGACCACTTCTGGATGTGACTTTCAAGGAAACGAGATGATCCCAAATACAGTCAGTGTGGCTTGTTTGTTTGTTTTCATTTGCTTTACTTTACAAGGCTTTAGAGAGGATGTAAAATAATGTCTTAGGAATATGGAGAAACATAGACTGATGTCCATGAGTCAGGAAAATGAAGTGAGTGTTCTCTCTAACAGATTATAAAAGCAGGCATAGGATTAGGCTGAGAATTCCACGCTAAACCCAATCCAAATATGAGCTACTCTTATTAAAAAAAAAAAAAAAAAAGTCTCTGAATTTAGAAGTATCTTGGCATTTACCCAATTCACACATCTTGAAGTGAGTCCGGAAGGAAAAAGATAACATGAATATAAATGGTCTGACTCTATCCTCCTGCCATTCAGCTTAAAAGCATTTCCCCCTTTTTGGGCAATTTACCAACTATTTCAGGCTATTAAAGTTACAAACATGTGAACAATGGATCTCAAGTCTTATTATCAAATTACATTTGGATAAGTTTAGCTATAAAGTCTTTTGCACAAATCAAAAAAGTATTAAGATCATAATTAAGAGCATTATAAAGTCTCTTTCTTTTCTTTCAACCTCAGAGAGTTCCTAAGCACAGTAGTATGGAATTCGACCAATTTTACAGCTACACTTTAAGGAATGACAATAAAGAAAAAAGAAAAGAAACCCTTAAATTAACAGTATCATGTCTGGCCCTCCATGTTTCCAAAATGAACCTTTTAGAAGATAAAAATCTACATCGTTCTACCTCTTTCTTTTCTGAATAATGAAATAGTACTTGAAACATTCTGAATCAGAATTTACCAAGTTGGGTTACTGTGTGATGGGCCCTCCAGAAGTCCTGTCGGATGTGCGAGTGTGTGCGAGAGGCCATTGGGGGACTTGGGGGTGCCTTCAGAGTTCTGTTGGACATGTTGTGTGCAGCATATGTGTGAGGTTGCTG
This sequence comes from Mustela lutreola, assembly GCF_030435805.1. Classification (NCBI taxonomy): domain Eukaryota; kingdom Metazoa; phylum Chordata; class Mammalia; order Carnivora; family Mustelidae; genus Mustela; species Mustela lutreola. Next base: position 2,868,092 of record NC_081294.1, on the reverse strand, counting down.
GTTTCCACTGGGGTAATAGAAGCACAGGTGGATGGGAGAGTCACACAGATGTAGTTCTGAGTCCAGAATGAACACTTTCCAGCTATGTGGTCTTGGGATTGTTACTTAGTTTCACTGAGACATAATTTATTCGCTACTATGTAGATATCAATATCTATCTTGCAAAGTTGTCAGGTTTACAGATAACGTGTGTAAAGATTTTTAACACAAAAGAGATGTCTAATAAATAATTTAACGATGATTATGCAAACTCTCAGTTTGGCCAGTTCCAGGGAGCACGTGACTTCAGGACAAGCCGGGGTGCTGCTGGCAGAGATCATGGTTTGGATTCCTCTCCGCGCGGCCCTCAGAGTTCCAGAACTCAGCAAAGTAGGCACCGCTCAAATCTACACCCCCTCAGGTTTTCAGGACCAACTCTTCAGAATTGAGTCTCAGAAAGTATTTTAAATACCCTTTTCAAAAACCAAGTGTATCAACAGAAGCCTTGTTTGCACTGTTATCCAAAGCGTCAGGAGTGAGACCTGAGCCTAAGAAGGCATTCGACTTGGGCTCCTGGTGGACAAAGCTCTGATCAGCTCCATTCACTGCATGGGGTGTGCAGAGGGCACTGTGCATGTGTGGGAGTGCGTGTGTCTATGGGGGAGTGCACGTGTGTCAGTGGTGGAAGCTGTGGGTGTATGGGTGTGTCGGGTAGGGGGATAGATTACTCGGGCAGGTGGGGTGGATTGTATTGCGTCTCCAGACGGCCTGTGCCCGGGATCTAGCGGAACCACACACCCTCCTTTCCTGAAATGGACGGAAGTTCAAGCTGAGGCTGAAGACCAGGCTATGGGAGCACTTCCCACCCATCATCTGCCGTATCCCAGCAGAGCTGCCAACAGTTAATAGTGGATATTGGGTGATCGCCATGTTCTGAATGACCACTAAGAAATCACCAAACATATTAAAATGTATGTGAAAATTGTAGTAGTTTATTCCTATTCTAATAACTGTGGAGAATTAACATACGGGCTGGTCCTGGCTGCATTTTAACGTGTGGACCATTTTCTTCTCGTCCTTTCCTTGCCCATAAAACCTTTCCTTTTTATTGTATTTGCCTTAATCTTTTTGAAAAGAAGCACTCGAGTCTAGGCAGGAAGCAGAAAGCTGGCTTTGGAAGTCTGTCCGTTGCAGTTCAGGGTAGAGGGAGGCTTTCAAAGTCAATGAAATCTGATTAGCATCGATCATCTTCCCTCCACTGAGTAAATTATGTAAAATAATTGCTAATTATGTCATTATAAAAATATTATACAATAGATATTATAAAGTAGAAAATAAAATTTTACATTTACAAAAAGTTATAACACAGCATTTTCTCTTGGACGAGGACAGCAAGTTTTTTCCCATGGAACTATTTTTGACTGCTCTTAAGGTGGACCCTGGCTCCTGCCATCACTTGGCTATTCCAGTGTGTCTTGGAAGAGAAGCTCAACAAGCTTGCAGGGCCTCTGTTGAACGCAGAGGAACAGGTCCACTGCACAGCCCTGGATGTCTCCTTAAACTCCCATTTAGAAGGTGAACTTGACCAATATGTGTTGGATGCTATGTTCACCTTTGCTGAAAACAAACCAGGATGTTATGTCACGAGACCCCCAAGGCCAGGAGCCCATGATGCACATGGTTTAGTCTGACCTACTCCGAGAAATTCAGGGTGACCATATAAAACCATCCAGAGAAGACTAAAACATGAGTGGCCACTACAAAAATAGAGTCATCATCATGTCCCTCCTCCATCAAACGTTGAGCAGATATAACCATTAGCAAACCAACTCTCTGTGACCGGAGGACGTGGTGCAGACACCGGGGAAAGAGTCCGTCTGCTCGGACCCCACGTCTGGTGCTCACCGGCCGTCCTCGGCTGTGTGCTCAGGGAGGAAGCCCGCGCGTCCATTGCTGAAAAGCTGCACTCCCTATGGCTGGCCGGGCAAGGAAAGCTCACAATAACCTCAGTCTTTCCTATGATAAACAATCTGTTTTTGTGCTTCTGATTAAAATTTAATAAAAAAATATTTCAGCGAAGCGAAGACTTGTTAAAAGCAGGTGAGGAAAGACGCACATTTCCTGCACACAAGACTAACCCCTCCTCTCTCCCTTCTCATGTTCCCTATTCACGCGCACAGGGAGGGCGTCCTTAGAAACGAGGCTTCTCCCCAGCAGGAGGATCTTTTTCACTCCACATCCAAGCCCCGAAGGAATCTAAAACCTGATCTGGCAACTCCGTCTCCACCACTCACCTACTGAAACCAGAGTCCTTTTCCCAGCAGCTGCAAAGATACAAAATTCCATTGGCGGGGAGGGGAGTGGAGTGGAGGGCTTCTTAGCATCTTCTGTGCAGAAATCGACCCTGTGTGATTCAAGGAAGCATAACTCCAGAGCAACGAGGCTGAGCCAAAGTAAACGGAGGAGTCTGACCAGGGAAATCCCAGTGTGAGTGGCGAGTTTGGGCCATGCAGGCGGCTCTGGCCCCAGGAACCCCCAGGGCAGCTCCTCACCAGGAGCAGAGAGCACTGCCCACACCTTCCCACAGCGGCCCGGGGGCGTGCTCCACTCCTGACCACTCCAAAGATGTGGGCTTTGAGAGCAGAGGGCCAGGTCGGGGTGTGTGAAGGATAATTTGTAGCCGTGAGCACCACACTGAGAAAAGGGTGTCCCCCAAAGAAAGGCTTCATTCCAACACATCTACGTTCCTGCTTCTGAACACTAAGTTTGATAAAACACATGTAGGACACATATCTTCGCATATGTCTGCTTCCATATACGCGTATTTCATGTATGTGTGTGTCTGTGCATATATATTTTTCTCCTGATTCTGGCAAAATGGGCTATGCTTGGACGTGTATAGTAAGGAAAGGGTGGGCAGGTGTCCTGTGGGGGCAAGAAGGTGGAGGAGACAGAGGGGAGTGGCCGTGCACACTGTTCGGAGGAACTCACCACTCACCTTCCGGGAGAGGCAGGCAGGCAGGCAGGGGGAAGAAGGGAGGGAGAGAGGATGGGAAGGAACCAAAGGCCATTGAATGACAGCGGCTGCGGCTGCGGCTGTAGACGTGGGTTTTGAGGCGTATCATAGAGACCCAGCCAAAGATCCGATCCCGGAAACCGACTGCACCGTATCACGCATGTGATTAACCTTGCCTAAGTGAACTTTGCTTCTGTGGGCGTGAGCTCCGTGGCTCTCCTAAGTTGGGTGAGCTCCCTCATGGATCAGAAGCTCCAGTGTGTCTTGCTCCAGACCTAAGAATGCCATTCATCTCTCGCCTCAGACCTTTTGGCGCAAGAGGAGATTGGCGCCGCGGACCGAGCGAGACCGGCCACACACCTGCTCTTCTCTGAGCTCTTCCCTCGCTTCCCCTGCTTCCTGCTTCTCGGGCAGCCTCAGGGCGGTTGCTCCGAGAGCCATGGTCTCCTAGGGTTTCACTTGTTTTGCACCGAGAAAGACCAGCCAGTATAGTAAACGACCTTGTCCAGTCCCCACACCCCTGGGCCTCCTTGTGATCCTCCGGGAGACGCGGGAGCGTCCGGAATCTAGCCAGCCTGCCAGCTGGGTGTGTACAAGACGGAGCCCTCCAGCCACTGCTCCCTTGGCCGCCTCTGCTGCAGCTGCCTGGAGCCGCTTGCCATGGATGTTCTGAAGAGTTCTCACATGCCCCCTCGCTGCATTCCTACAGTCAAGGCACAAAGGTGTCTCCTTTGGATGTGCTCAGGTTCCTGGTTTTTTGTTTGTTTGTTTGTTTCGTTGTTTATGACCATGGATCCTGTAGTCCCCTGCAGATAGTGTAGGACGGCCAGAGGCAACAACCCATGGCTGCATTTCTTCTCTCAACCCTCTCCCTTCAGCCCCAATCTTTGACCAAACAGGGTGATTTCTTCTCTGCTATACCTCTTCCCACTCTGCGTCTCACTGTGTGAATTCCAGGCCCCGTGGGAGTCGGTCAATGAGTTCCTGATTCCAGCAACCCAAAGTCTTACCTCCCAAGAGGCTTGACTATAAAAATCCATTTCAAAGGTCATTTGACATCTTTATTTCAGGTTGTACCTGTTGTTCTTTTAAGGCGTGGGGTACCTCAACTCACTAGGAGGAGAGAAGAAGTCTCAGAAAGCATGTGGCAAAGGAAACCCCATAGATCTCAAAATGCACATACCACTCTACTGTCCATGTGCAGCTCTGTCCTGTTGTCTAAGAAATTTAACTTCAATTCATTCCATTAGGAAGACAATGCTCCCAATTTCCTTTTTCATTTCATTTCATTTCCATTTCAGGTCACTTTACTAATTTCTGTCCCAGAGCATAGGTTAAGCAGACTCTCCCACAATTTTCTAAGTCATTGACACCTTACTGTTCCGAGTCCGGAGAAAATGAAAGGATGGAATTCTCTCTCTCTCTCCCTCCCTCTCTGTGTCTCCTTGTCTTTCTATCTCTTTCTCTCTACATCATTATACTGTCTATTTTTTAACAATGGGCTTGGAGAGCGCAGCTTCATGCTGATCTCTTTCAGATTTTTAATCTTTACACATAAGTATAGAGAAAAGGGAAACTACAATTGGTAGGGGAGAAAGCAGGTAAAATCAGAAGAACTGTTCCATATTGTGCTTGTGGTAGTGTTTATGTGATTGTATGCATTTGTCAAAACTCAGAGATGTACACCAAAGGAACAAATTTCAGTTTTGTAAATAAAAAGTGAAAAACAAAGAAAAGACATGGGTTGGGGGTAGCATGAGAGCAAGAGAGGGAAAGGGAAGAGAACACCATTTAAGAATTCAGATGGACGTGCATGCATGCAGTGAGCTTCTGGGCTAGATCCCAAGCTCTGAGTTCAGAAGAACACCCAAACCTTAACAAAGTTGGACAGAACTTATTTTTAAAGACCTTGAGGAAAGGAGATTCCGTCCCTTTCCATGGCAACCCATTCCAGCCGCAGGAAGTTCTTTGTATCTCAAATTATTACCTTATGATGCAGTTTAAATTCATTTCCGCTCCTGTCTCCCTCTTGCCCATGGAAGACAGAGCAGCTGGTCACCATCCTCAGAGGAATGCTCCTTCCTGTTCCTGAACGTCATTCTCAGGTTGGCTGTCAACCATCTCATCATTAAACTAAATATGTATAGTTCCCATAACCTTCTAGAATTCTTGCCAACTCATTAATCATTGCTCATGTTTTGGTGCATAAAACTGAGCATGGGGCATTGGGAAAGGCCTGGGTCCAATCACAGAAGGAGGGTGTTGTGCTTACATGCTTGTATAGGCTTTCTAGGAAGCTGACTCCAGAGTTGGTTAGAGCACAGTGATGCCACGTGGCTAACACACTCATGGCTGAGTTACTCTAACACTGAGCTCCTCTAGATCACACACTGTGACACATCATTGGCATCTGCAGAGTTAACATCTGGAGTTTAGGGCATCACGTGCTACCTAGTGGGTGACATGTGATTTGAGAATCCGATGAGATTTCCATGATAGTAAAGGAGATCACGTGGAAAGCCACTAACCTGAGCTTGGTGCGCACGCACCCATGGGGGCTGTCATCCTGTTAATAGACCTCTACCGGGAGGAGCTGTGAAGGGCCACAGAGATAGTCCTTAGAACAGGGAGGCCTGCCATCGTGCGCTTTGTTTGTGATGGTGATGCCATGTTATGGCCCGTGACAATGTGACGTGTGAGTGCCTGCTGCTGGGTGAGTGTGTGATGTGTATGTGTGTGCATCTGTGTGTGAGGATGTGGCTCCATGTGTTCATAGGTGTGTATGATGCATTGAGAGGAGAAACACTTTTCACATACCTGTCAGAAACTTGAGGTCTTCTGGATTCAGGTGTTCCTTCCCAGTAAGACCCAAATTACACTTTATTTTCTGTTCCTGTAGGGCGAGAGCGTAGGTCCGTGCTGTTGCTCTGCCTCCAGTTGTCTGGTTTGGCTTCCTCTTCCTGATGGGTCTTGGATTTTCATCTGGGTCTCACGTCCCCTGGACTCATCTCCCTTTCAGACTCACGCTCTCTTGATGTCTTTGCATCTGACCCACTCCCGGACAAGAGAACCAGCACATTTACGTTTCTGCTTGTCCTCCCCCTCAGAACCCCTACTCTAACCTTATGACTACCAGCATTCCCATGTCTCCCTAGTCAACAAGTGCCCATGGACCCCTCTTCTAGAGGCCCAGAAATGAAGTCAGCAGCAGCAGACACCGCCCCCGACCACCCCCGACCCCTGAAGCCTTGTTATCTGAAAAGGTCTTCTCTATGTGTTAACCTTGCCTTGGCCCAAAGGTGACTCTGGCTATGGAAACCCAAATTCTTACATTCTGCCCTGGCTGTACTTGCTCTCTTCAGACACATCAAATGTAGCGGCCACACGTGCTCCTGGTGGCACACATCTGCTGTGTCCAAACCAACTTTCCAACCAGTAGATCTATGCATCCAGTCCTTCCTTTAGGTGCCCTGGATTTTCGTCGTGTTTATCACCTACTCACATTTTAAATACGTTCATATTTTAGTTCTGCTACAGAAACATTGCTCCCTTAGCGAGCAAGCTGCGTTTCTTCCCCTGCTTCTCCTTCTTCCCCTCCTGTTCCTCCTCCTTCCTTTCCTCCTCCTCCTCCTCTTCCTCGTCCTCCTTCTGATGGAAACAGTTGAAGAAAGTTCTGTGACTGAAGGACGGGAATGTCTGCAGAGCATGAGGCACTCCAGGGAGGCAGGCACCAGACTCATAGCCACAGTTGCCTACTCCATCCAGGGGTGGGTCTGGGAAACGGAAGCAGGTCTTACATGCAGGCCCTTATGCCAACAATGAAAAGCCTACTTGAGGCTCTGCAGAGTCATGTGAAGAACGAGCTAGAGGACAGCTTATTTCACCGTTGACTCAGACCGGTCCTGGGAGAGTGGTGTTTGCTCTCACCAGCATTTGTGGGCGCTCTTGGGCAGGGTGAGGCAGTGAGTGCGTGGACGGTAAGCATCTTTTCTCTAAGAAACTGGTGAAACGGTCAGCCAAGCGTCATTCTGGTCAGAGAAGGAGGGCGACTGCTTGCGTTCTGGCGGACCCTCCCCTCCCCCGCGCGGTCTGTGCTGCTCCAGCACCACGTGCTCCGTAGGCTCCGTCCACACCTCTCGGCGCTCCTCCTGTCAGCGCTCGTCAGGCTCCGAAGGTCGCCGATGCTCTTCAAACAGCCACAGGTGATGTGCTCTCGCGGGTGCTGGGGGAGTGGTTGTCCAACCACTCCCAGCAACCTGCAGAAGGCTTCCCTGGCCTCAGCCGATGCTCGAGGCTAAAAATGGCTCCTTTTCTTTCTACTGAATTCCTGTTTTGCTCTCCTGGTTCACTAAGCTTCTCTTTCCCGGTGAGGTTTTAAAGTCTTCCTAGATTTCACAGGGGAGTAAAATGCTTCCAGATCCAGCACCGGTGGGAAACATCCTCCCACTGAACAGATCTTTGGCCCTGGGATGCTTTTTTTTTTTTTTTTTTTTTTTTTTTTTACTCCATGTCAGCACCTCACCTGTCCTTGACCCTACGATCGCCTCCCTGACAGCTACAATTCGAGGTTTTACCAATCAAAAAAGTGTTTTGGCTATTCCCCAACATTTCAATAGATAGGTCATGTTAGCTCAGAAAGAGCAGGTTTCCCGAAGGTGTGAGGGATACTCAGAGCTCGTGCCCGAAGTGAATTTCAGCTCGGACTCTGTGGGTTGGAAGGAGTCCTGAGCTGGGTTACCAAGCTCCTCTGGACCCTTAACTTCTCATCTTTCTAATGTAAAAAGTATATTAAGTAAGTTTCCAGCCTGTCCTTCCAGAAACTCTATGTCCCAAATGTGCGGGTGTGTTATCTCACAGATCCGGCATTGACCGCTGGCCATGTGCTACGCCCCAGACTCCAGCAGAGCTCCCCGATTTCTGGCTGATCCCAGAGACTCTCAGAGGAACGACGTGCCTCTGCCTCTCCACATAGGAGGGACAGACTTGGGGAGAGGCTCTTTCTAGAAAACCCCATCAGCCTCAGGCCCCTCAAGTCCCTCCAGGCAAGTGGAAGTTTCTCTCAAGAGACACAGCCCGGGTTCACGGCCGCCCCAGCGAATGTAGCTGGAGCCGGAGTTAACTGGATCAGGAGAAGTAATAAATCACGCCTTTTAACATTTGTTGCATTTCCCCCTTATTTCTGGGCATTTTCTGTGAGATGATACTGTGTTAAGCAACTTATATAGACCATGCGATTTAAGCGTGAAAGCAGCCTTACTATAGAGTTGTTACTATTGTGGTCACTATACTATTTCTGTCCTCATTTTAGAACTGGGGTTTGAAGCCGGGATTCTGAACCCAGAGGCCACACAGGATGGATTTATCACCAGACCAGGTTAGCCCCATCAACGAATCCCTTTGGAACACTAGCGTGCCAATTTTCCCAGAAACATTAAAAAACATTATATTCTGAGTCCATAGAAAATAGGAAAGTAGTCACTCTATTTTGAAACTGGCCTTCCGGATGAATGAAGTGAATCCCCCCCCCAAAAAAAAAGGGTGTAGAAATCAAAACCGCAGACAAGAGAGCATTTACCCTTGGGTGCCGCCCGTGCCTTCCCGCACAGAAGGGCTGACAAGCAGGATTGCTGATCACAGCTGGCCTGGAGGAGCCCTGAGAGGCACCAGGCGTCTGGACAACCAGCTCAAAAGAAATGCCAATATAGCATAAAAGGGTAAATGTATTTTGCACAGAGGAAGTTGTTAGGTGCAAAGGAGTTTTTTAGGCATTCAACACCTGATCAATTAGAGAACAATTGTTCATTAAGCTGGAGTGTCTGTAGGGAGTGACCCAAGACCCTTCTAACCTTCTCTCGCTTTGTATTTCCTGGGGCACAGCAAGCTGGAGACAGACAAGCCTACTTTATCCAGAGACACACACACGAACACTCACACACACACCCCAGCAGGACACAGCAGAAACAAGGTGCCTTGTAAAGACTCCGGCTTTAAAATGAGCCAGCTGTGAAATTCAAGGTTACGATGATCTGTGCCGATCCCACCCCGTGTTTACACAGATGTGAGCTCCGCACGCGTCCATTTCAACTTGGCAGGTTGGCCACTATACTTAAAGGTAAAAAATCTTGACTTACAGATAGATGTTGTGCTTCTGGCTTCACCGTTTGTGTGTAATTGTGAGTCTGTCTTTCAAATGCCAAAAGCCCATCCAGAATCCAGACCCTCACCTCAGCTGGAGAGAGGCTAAGGACCCCCCCTTAACTCCCCATAAGACTTGTTAGCTCCTCTGTTGTGTGCTTCCCAGAAAAACTACCGCAGGCCTTTCTTGGCGGGACCTCCACCACCTACGAGGCGAATGACCACATCACATTGTATATTTTGTGTAGATAAAATGATAATTGGAGGTCTGTTGACATTATCTGTTGGCACTACTCCCAAAGTCAAGGTCTCTGGACGAGATCCATATGGGGAATCTTTGGGTCACCTTGATTCCAAAGCGTCGAGGGCCGCATCTCCGACCGTTCCTCCGCTGAGCCAGTGGAAAAGACCGAGGATCCCAGCAGCAGGTTGGATGTGAGGGATGTGCTGAGGTTTTCTGCCATTGTCATTGCCAAATTTATTGACTTCCTGAGATAGTGTAATAATAGTTTCAATTTACCAGATATTTGCTTGTTGGCCAACAGGTCTGAAATTTTCTTTCACCATTTTACGGAATCGTAGGTCAACTCGAATGTCAAAACGGCAGACTTCTCTCTGCTCAGCCCGCCCTGAGCAGTAGGTCCGTTGTGGTTCCCTGTGGACACCTGTGAGGGCAGCATGGCTGGGTTTGGACATGGCCCTTTGGCCCATGAACACCATGTGCAAGATTGTGGCATGACGCATCATACCTGTAGAGTCTTGGGCTCTAATGAGATGTAGTAGAAGGTCACGAGAGCCATCACCTGCCTTTGTTATAAACTAAACTCCATTTTTCCTGAGTCGCAACTCACCGCTGGGGGGAAGAGATTCTAGATGTAAAATGTTGCATGAAAGGACAAGGAGAATGAACATGCACCTGAGCTCCAAAGACTTCTAGAGACTCAAGCAAGTGTGAACATGAAGCGAGAAAGGGAAAAACCCTTTGATTTGCTTTAAGTTCATGTTCTCTTCTCACAAGAAATTATAGAGAAGATAGTCTGACATTTTCCCGTGAAATCTTAGAAAGGCTGATAAGTACGTAGTGCTTAAGGTCAGCAAAGAGCAAAAAGAGGGGTGTCCTAATATTTCCCAGCCTCTGTGTCCTAGACCTCATAGTGCTCCCTGGGAGCATGTGCGGAGTGAGGTCCTGGAGTGCACCTAGACTCAGGGATACTCCTGCACGAGGGGCACTGACCACCCCAGCTGACCTCAGAGGGCTCAAGAGGAAGGTCCTAAACACATACCTGGGAATCCTTAATGACATCAGGTTTAACAAGTTCTTTTATTGAAGATTAATGATATTGACATTTAATGGTCACCTACGAGTAGATACTGTTATGTTTCAGAAAAAAAGCCAGAGAAAGCTCTTTCTTCCTAGCATCTTTGACTTAAAATCAGACTTACGTGTTCTATGGGAGGCTAATTTTCTTCCTTTAGACTCTGCTTTGTAAAAACAATATTTCTTACAGTTGAGAAGAGTAAACATGGACATAGTACAACATTCTTTGCCCTAGAGCAAGTGGGAACCCTGTTTTCCCCATCCCTTCTTCAAGATTCTCCTCTGCACACCAAAAACAAAAGGAAAAGAAAAGAAAGAAAGGAATTGCCTCGTGTGTAATTTAGCAATTATGACAATGATCGTGGTGGCAGCTCCATTCATCACGCGGACACCAGGAATTCTGCTGAAAGCTTCACATTTATTCTTTCACTTAGTTCTTGCAACGAGCTATCGCGTAACATTATTCTTCCCAGTTTAAGCAGCAGCAAGACTGCGAAACTGAACAAGTTCACGACGTTCAATATCACAGGGCATAGTAAACACTAGAACCGAATTCAAATCAAGCCGCCACGCCGGCGGTGTGTTCTCCGCTGCAGACAGCGGAGAGAATGCGTCACGTGCTCTTAACCAGCTCCTCTAGAACAGAAACTCATCTGAGCTACTAAACCACGTTTGTAGCAGTCCTCCGAAGGGTGTGAAGTCTAATTCTTGGGAGAGGCATGAGGAGGGAACTAGCTATTTTGTTAGATAAATAAGATTAGAGAATCCAAATTGCTAACTCATTGATGAAAATGTTTTCCTTCACTGAAAATGAAGCACTGGAGGCAGAATCCCAAACCACAAGAACTAGCGGTACTTTATCTGTATTTAGAGGCAGTAAAGGACACAACGTGATTTTATTTTCCTGCGTGTCTTGGAAGACGGGGGTCTGGCTATTGCCCTCCTGTCCCATCTCTTTGATCTGGCTCTTACTCCATTCACTCCTACAAGTCAAATTTCTGCACATTTTAACCTAGCTCAGTGATGAGAATGGTTTGGGAGCTCAGCAAATGTGTAGGTTAAGTAGAGAATGAGGTAGGTTGACAGACACATGCCCAGTTGCAAAAGCCCATACGCCTGGCCTTACCTTGGATAGAGCTGGGTAAGGGGCTGGCCTGGAAACTGCTCTCCTCCTGGGTCCCGGTGTAGGGCTGGCCCATGCTATGTTCTGTTCATGCTATGACCTCATCCTACGACCTTTGCTTCTCTAAGCCAATCAGTCCTAGGACACTGAAGCCCCAAATGAAGAACAAACAATCTATAAACTATAATTTCTGAGAATATATTATATGAATATTTAGAGGGAAGAATAAGTTTCTTTCATGGGTGGGGAAATTTTAAAGATTTAAGTTGCTTTAATTTAAATCAATGAATCAGTTACATTCATTATGGATTAATCTAGCTCTCTGAGCAATTTCCCTCTCTGCAAATACTTGTACTCTCTTTGACTTAAGCTAATACTTTCCATCACTGGCTTCAACAGAAGATCTAAGTGCTATCCCAGGGAACCAATGTTTGCTAGAGCACTTCAAAGGGAAAGCAGAGAGTAATGGGTAAGAGGGAGGGGGAGGGGGACTCATTGATCAGATAGGAGAGGCTGCCAGAAAAAAAGGAAAAGGTCAAGAGTAGAAGAGCAGAAGAGGTATGGTTTGTTGGCCAAGTAGAAATCCAGTAATGTGGCCACGAACTCCGTGGAGTCCACGGTCCCTCTGCAAGTGCCGCAGAGGCCCCCTCCTGAGGCTGGCGTTGTGTAGGGGCGACGTGACTTGTTGGCATTTGCACCACGTCCACCAAGTGGATGAAGAAGCCAGAGCCTGCCAGCATTGGTGCTCAGCTGCCTGTGGTCAAGATTTTCAGCCTCTTTAGTCTCAAAATCCTGCTTGTTGGGAGTAAGGTATATTTTAGGTGTATTTTCAACAGCACTAGAAAATATTGATCAAATAGGAAACATTAAAAACAAGCTTAGAAGATGAATAATTTTCCCAAAAAGACCAACTTGTAGAAAGATATAAGATCTCAGAGAGCCTGCGTGGCTCAGACAGTTAAATGTTTGCCTTTGGCCCAAGTCTTGATCCCAGGGCCCTGGGATCGAGCCCCACATCGGGCTCCTTTCTCAGTGGGGAACCTGCTTCTCCCTCTCCCTCTGCCTGCTGCTCTCCATGCTTGTGTTTGATTGTGTAAATGAATAAAATAAAATAAAATAAAATAAAATAAAATAAAATAAAATACACCAGATCTGGAGAAGTGGGTTTCAATACCTGATTTACCAGTAGGTTCACATCTCTGGGCCTCACTTCCTCGTGTTGGTCACAGTGTCTAGAAGTCATAATGATCAAGCAATACAGACATGATGATTCATTGTCAGCAAAATTAAAGAGAACAAAACAAAAAGGAAAATATTCCCCCATTTTGATACCGCCTGCGCTGTGACACCTGACAAGCAGTAATTGTGTTCTACAGGAGAATACAAGGAAGTCCCAGACTTACTCACCCAGAGCTAGGAGAGCATTAAGAAAAGCAAAATTGTAGCTCCTTTGACTAGACTCCATCCTGAGTGAACCACAATGAGTTGACGGCATCCACAAATCTTCATAAGGAAACGATAAAGTTCTCTCTACCCTAACTCTAGGGAAAGTTCCATTTGGTGATTTAAAACCCTGAATAATCTGGTTAAAGATAGCCTTTAGGAAGATAAATAGGTCTTCCCTGAAACCTAGGGCGTCCTTCATCTGAAGCGATCTGACCCCAGGGCACGAGACACGTGCTCCCAGAGTGGGGAGAGCAGCCTGCCCCCCACGCCAGCTCTCCTGATCTCCATTATATGCATTCATTCATGAAAACCATGTGTTTGCAAAAAAACATTTCAAAATCAAAGCATGGATGTGCCAGGCTGTGTAATATAGCATTGCTGGGTTTTCATTTCCTATTAGGGAGTGATAAAAAAAAAAAATGTATTGCATTAGTGTTAGATCCACGAGGCAAATTTAGTCACCAAATATAGGTGTGTGATTGAGCAAAAGAACCAATTAAATGAAGTTTGTCGACTTCCCACATGTGAGAAACTTAGCCCATTTACCTGGGCTCTGAAAGCTCACATCTGTGTCCTGGGCATGTAGCTTACCTTGGTCACCTGCATGTTTCTCATTGAGGCTCACAGCACATCAAACAGGACATCTGTCAGAAAAGGCAAACTGGAAAATGGGAGACATATGGTGCTGAGAACACTTTCCACGAAAGCTAGAAGGAACAATTGAAGGGGTGTTTCATGAAAACATGATTCCCATTATGAACGCAAAACCCCAGCACTGGTCTACACAGGCACAGCGAGGAGGAGCCCAAGAGTCAGGCCCGCGATTCAGGCAAGCGGGCTCTACGTCATTCTGTGGGTAAATGGAGGGCCACGTTCACGTGAGTGAGGGGCCGTCTCTGGTGAGGAGCCATGTTCCACCCCAGAATGGCCGACAGAGATTTACTCGGCTTGTATGAACGACCCCCTCAGAATATTCTGGGGAAGAGAGAAGGTGTCCAGAGTGGGCATCGCCTGCAAGCGTGTTCTTCCTAACATCTCAGCTGACCCCCACCTTAGCAGCCTGTGCAGGAGACTGGCTCATGCCACCCAGGTTTTCAGGACCCAGGAAAGGACCTCATGGAGCCCCACACTCGGTCTGTGGGTCAAAGCCCTTGGTGCCCAGCATGTCTTACCCTATGAGAGTAAGACTGTAGAGGATGGAGCCTCTCTCAGCCTGAGTCTCAGGTTGTTCAAGGGGCCTGTCTCGCTCCCACAGTCTTCTTCAGTAGTGACGATGGGTCACTCCTGGGTTTTCTACTGGGAAGCTCCAGGGCTGGGGTCCTTTCTGCATTGCAGTCCAGATGGGCACCTTGACAGCCCACCAGGATGGCTATAAATGCCCAACCACAGAGGCAGGGAACTCGGGCGCTGGTCCCTGTCTTCCCACAAAGCTCTTTGGCCCCTGGTGACTGACAGTGCCTCCTCCCTCACCAGCATTTGGGCTGTGTGTTCTGGGGAACATTGGTGTGGAGGTTCGTCGGGCTTCTACAAAATCCCTTGTAGCCTCTGACCTGTCTCAAGGCTGTTGGCTCAAAACTAAGAGGAGCCATGAAACAGCTCTCCTCAAACAAAGAAAGTGTGCTCCAAGGAGCTTGCCCCTGTGACTGACACGTTTATTCTTTATTTTGGAAAGAGTAATGAGAATAGTAAGGCCTGCAGATGAGGAGTTCAGCTGTACTGAAATACGGGAGTGGTGGTCAACTATGCATCACCTGGGAATTTTAGTTCTGTGGCTATTGGGTAGTTCTGAGGTTAGTAACGTTTCTGTTTTCTTATAAGACAGAAAAAAAAAAAAAAAAGATAATCATCTTAAAGATATCGTTCCTACCAGTTTCCAGGGTGTCACTGGGCAGCAGCCATATTTTGACTGAGTACCAACAACTCTACGGATGAAGTTATTTTTATCATTGGTCTCCCACGCAGACACCTTCCCTTATGGTTACACACGTAGCCTGAGTCTTACTTGCAGTATCTGTACTGAGTAGGAGGCAATCGGAGAGTGGGCTGCAGCTGGAAATGGAGCCTGCTTTTCTTTTCTTTGATGCAAGAGAAAAATACACATGACTTCACAAAGGAGAGGGCGTTCTGGAAACAGACCCTCGGTTCTAAATTATAAATCATGTATGAAGGACCACAAAGACTGGGGGCCCTGGAAAAGGATTCCCGTTCTTTTTTAAAAGATTTTATCTATTTGAGAGAGAAAGAGAGCACACGTGGGGGAAAAGGCAGAGGGAGAAAGAGAGAGAATCCCAAGAAGACTCCTTGCTGAGCACAGAGCCCAACATGGGCCTCGATCCCATGACCCGGAGATCATAACCTGAGCTGAAACCAAGAGTTAGATGCCTAACCAACTGAGCCTCCCAGGTGCCCCTGGGCCCCAGTCCCAAATCACGAACGATATATGCGGCCCTGCTAGTCAAGAATATGGTTCCTGCAGCCATGTTGGATATACAGCCAGCAGTACACAAGAGGACGACACAGGACTCCATGGAAAGCAGCTTATAAAACCCTCTTTTAGAGGGGCCCAGAGAGAGCTGAGGACAGCCGAGAGGAAAGTGGAACAAGTGTTGTCCGCCCTGCAGTCACTGCCTCTGGATCCCTCCCCACACTGAAGGAAGTCGGGGAAGCTGTAGGGAAAGGCGGAGAAGGACGGTTCGGTGAGCTGAGGCCCATCTTCTGGGATAATTCATGTGAAGCTTCAGTTGTCGGTGAGTACAGATTATGAAGAGGTCAAGCATATTGTACTTTGTAGTCTTTCATACCCCATAATAAAAATTTATGGTGAGGATAGTGCATCGTTTCCTATGTGAATTCTGCCTCTGGTTTTTGTTATGAAGACAGCCTCTGGGACTTTGAAGTGAACCAACCTGATCGCATCAGCCAACCAGCTTGTGTCAGATAATTTGAACTGGTGCACACATTTCTCATTATTTCCAACCACCAGGCACAGATGACAAACCTCCACAAAATGGTCTCTTTAAGTTCAGCCTCTTCCATCACAAATTGTATTTCTCAACATCTGTGATATTCCTATAAAAATCAGTAATTTCAGAAATCTACATCTTTTCTACTGTTCACATATTATCTCTTTCTTTACTTTCTGTTTACCTAATGGTGTCCATAATACTGGCAGCTTACTTGCACCCTGAAAAAGAAATTTTCAGAGCACTAGCTCAAATAAAGCTCAAATATATCAAATTCTAAATTAGTGGATATACTGATGTCAAAGAAGAAGCTTTCTCTTTTTTTTTTCAGGAAGATGAAGGCGAGGGGAGATGAGCAAATAGAAAACTTGTCCCACCATGCAGGATGCTTAGGTTGGCCTAAAATGAGTCTGGTGCATGTGTATGTGGTATGAGTGTGTTTGTGCATGTGTGTAAACAAGAGTATAGTACTTGTGTGTGTGGATGTGCATGTGAGTGTGTGGTATGAGTGTGTGTGCATGTGTGTGCGTAGCATTAGTGTGTGTGCAAGTGTTTGACATGAGTGTGTGTACATTGTGTGAGTGTGTGTGGTATGAGTGTGTATGCACTTGTGTGAGCAAGTGTGTATATTAGCATGTGAGCATATGTGTGGTATGAGTGTATGTGAGTGTGTGTGAGTGAGTGTGCAGTATTAGTGTGTGTGCATGTGCCTGTGAGTGTGTGGAATGAGTGTGTATGCACGTGTGTGTGAGTGTGTGTAGTATTAGCATGTGTGCATCTGTGTGTGACCATGTGTGTGGTATGAGTGTGTATGTGTGTGTGAGCATGTATAGTATTAGTGTGTGTGCGGGGGGGGAATGAGTGTGTGTGAGTATGTCTATAGTATTAGCATGTGTGCATGTGTGTGAGGAAGTGTGTGGTATGAGTGTATGCCCGTGCATGCAGTATTAGTGTGTGTGCATGTGAGCATTCGCATGGCATGAGTGTGTTTGAGCGTATGTAGTATGAGTGTGCATGCATGTGAGTGTGTGTGTGTGTGTGTGTGTGCGAGAGGTGAGGTGTAGCTGAACTTCTCACAGGACAAAAGAAAATTAAACTTCGGTGAGACTACAGTTTCCTTCCTTAGTGATAAAATAGTTTCTGATTATTATGTCTGGGTCTGGATTTATTTGCAGACTGTTGCCATTTATCAGATAAGACTGTGACACTGCTCAGTGACAGAGTGCTCAGTGACAAAAGGGCAGGGAATTCGCCATGCTCCGGCTTGGAAATGCTAATCTTCTCTAACCTCCAATACCTGTCTGTACCCAGGACAGGGAGAGGCAGGGGAGAAGGTAAGAGAGCACAGTGGCTGGAGACAAGGCCATGTGCCATCCTTCCCTTCAGAGTCGCCTGGTTTTGGCAGGTCGTCTACCTGCCTCGTCTGTGCTTCCAACAGAATTTCAGGAACAGATGACTCAACCAGAGCTGTCCTCAGTGTTAAGTGTTCACTAGATTGTTTGTCCAGCATTTGCTGACTATCTACTATGCCAGGCAGCACTCTAGGGCTTGGGGGTCATTGGCGAGAACACATTCAGTTCTACATGAGTCACTGGATCATCAATGAACATGACAGTTATGTATTTATCAAGTCACCAGAAGTAAGGAAAATAATAAGGCATAAATGGGAGAAGGGGAGTTCCAGGCAAAGGGGAGCTTCCTGGTTATGTAGACGGTCAGGGAAGTCTCACTGAGAAGACAGCTTTAGTAAATGTTTGCTAGGGGTTTCTGTATCTGGGGAGGATGATTCTAAGCAGATGGGGTAGGAAGACCATCATAGAAGAGTGGGCACACGGAGACCAGAGATACGTGCTGGGAGGGAGGGAGGAATAACAGGCAAGGAGGCCAGACCTGACGGGTCACTCAGCATCGGAGCTGTTGCAAGAGTTTCCTTTTGCTCTGAGTGAGAGTAAGTATTCATTATTGGGATGTTTTCCGCATAGAAATGACATGATATGATTTAATCTATAAAATGGCTCTTCTGTCTTCTACACTGAAAAGAGGCTACAGAGAACTGTACTTAAAAAACACACAAGGACACTCAAATAATCTAAAGTTATACAAGCTCCTGGATGAGAAGTTGCAGGATCATAAGTGTCCGTTCTCCCCAAGTTATTTGTAAGTTGATGTAATTCCAACTATGACACCCTTGGCTTCCTTTTTCTAGAGCTAAGCAAATTGACTTTAAAATACACTTGGAAGAAGACACGAGGAATGATAGTTGGAAGAACAATCATAAAGAAGGCTGACAGGATTAGGATGTAGGTTAACACATGGTAGAACCAGTGTGTGAAAACAGTTGTTGCTCATGAAGATATGAACACATCAGTGACACAGTCAATGCCCAGAAATGGATGCACCTGGGTGTGGACTCCCATAACCTGGTGAGAGTGGTGTTTCCCAGCAGGGAAGAGTAGACTTCTTAGTAAGTGGTGAGAGCAATGGGCTGGCTGAGCAGAGAGGGTTAGGTCAGATCAACTCATCTCACCATACACCAGGGTAAATTCTGAATTTGTTTGAGATTTATAACCCCCCCCCCCCAAAAAAAAAAGAAAAAGAAAGAAACCACATGAGCAGTACAAGAAGACCTGGGGGATTCTGGTAAAACCTGAAAGTGGGTGATACATTTAAAGACAAGAAAAAAAAAAAAAAAAACCTCTTGTAAGAACATTTTTGTAACAAGCATTATAAGTAGGCTAAAAAAAAAAAAAAAAAAAAATAAGTAAATAAATAGCCAGGAAAAATATTCGTAATCATAATAAAAAGTTAGTATCTGTAATCCATTAAAAAAAAGAAGCTCCTAAAAGTATAGGAAAATGATCCTTGTGGACAAATGGCTTAGACATATGAATAAACAGATCATAGTAATAAATAAATAAATAAATAAATAAATGCAGGTAATGCTCACTTGTATGGTGAGACCTTAACTTATCTCATAATTAGAGAAACATAAATCAAAACTATGTTGGGAATCTTTTCTCACTATCAGATTGGTAAACATCCAGGAGTTTGACAACAAACCCAGGAGTCAAACCCCATAGCTCCTGTGGGAGAGACTTGGGTGCATCCAGCCATGTGTCTGAGTCCCTGTCTGCCTGTCCCCCTTGGGCTGCAGCTCTGTGATGTTTCCCTTGAAGCTCTTAGGAGCCATTGTTCACTAGCCACATACTCATCTGGCAAACAGCTCATAGGCTGGCTGACCCCCAGACACTCACAGGAACCCCATATCAACTCTAGGGTTCTGTCTCCGTGTTGTTCTTTTCTTCTGTTATCTCCTCTCAAATTCCAAACTCCCACACTCCCTGGGATCCAGTGTTTGCTCACCTTACCTACGGGGACTTGAGGGCTCATTTTACAGTATCACCTGAAAAATGCCTCCTCAGAGAGAAGGCCATCTTGTTCGGTTCCATTCTGTCAGAAATTACAGTCTTTTCCTCCTTGTGGCACAACATCTGTAATAGCTGTTTCACAAACAGATGATATCAATAGGTACACAGATAGATGGAGAGATGGTAGATGATGATGGAGAGACGATAGAGATGGATAATAGACAATGGTTAGATGGACAGATAATAAACATGATAGATGAAAGATACATAATATGTAAATAGATAGTAGATATAGTAGATAGTAGATAGATAATGGAGGGACATAATAAATAGATGATGAAGAGATAGATATACATAGATGATGGATGGATATGCAGACGGATGGATGGACAGACAGATAATATGGATAGATAGACAATAGATAGATGACACATACATAGATAATTGGATGGACAGATGGAAGGATGAGTGGATGGACAGGCAGAATGATAAAGGATGGATAGATATATAATAGATGATACATACATAGATAATGGATGATGGATGGATGAGGGACAGATAGCCATAAGAACATACATTTGCACGTGTACATATAATACATGAGGACATATGCATGCATCCATCTTCTTATGTTATAGAATAAATAATAAATATACCATACATTTAAAGAAGAACTAATTCTTATTCTCCTGAAACTGTTCCAAAAAATAGAAATGGAATGAAAACTTCCAAACTCATTTTATGAGGCCAGCATCACCTTGATCCCAAAACCAGACAAGGATCCCATCAAAAACAAGAATTACAGACCGAAATCCTTAATGAAAACGGACACGAAAATTCTCACCAAAATACTAGCTAATATGATTCAACAGTACATTAAAAGGATCATTCACCACGACCAAGTGGGATTTATTCCAGGGCTGCAAGGTTGGTTCAACATCCGCAAATCAACCAATGTGATACAACACGTTAATAAAATAAAGAACAAGGACCATATGATACTTTCAATAGATGCTGAAAAGCATTTGACAAAGTACAGCATCCTGTACTGATCAAAATTCTTCAAAGTGTAGGGATTGAGAGCACATACCTCAATATCATCAAAGCCATCTATGAAAAACCCACCGCAAAGATCATTCTCAATGGAGAAAAACTGAAAGCTTTTCTGCTAAGGTCAGGAACATGGCAGGGATGTCCATTATCACCGCTGCTATTCAACATAGTACTAGAAGTCCTAACCCCAGCAATCAGACAACAAAAAGAAATTAAAGGCATCCAAATCTGCAAAGAAGAAGCCAAACTATCACTCTTTGCAGATGATATGATACTATATCAAACCCCAAAGACTCCACTCCAAAACTGCTAGAACTTGTACAGGAATTTAGTAAAATTTCAGGATATAAAATCAATGCACAGAAATCAGTTGCATTTCTCTACACCAAAAACAAGACAGAAGAAAGAGAAATTAAGGAGTCCATCCCATTTACAACTGCATCCAAAACCATAAGATACTTAGGAATAAACCTAACCAAAGAAGCTAAGAATCTGTACTCAGAAAACTATAAAGTACTCCTGAAAGAAATTGAGGAAGACACAAAGAAATGGAAAAATGTTCCATGCTCCTGGATTGGAAGAACAAATATTGGGAAAATGTCTATGCTACCTAAAGCAATATATACATTTAATGCAATCCCTATCAAAATCCCACCCATTTTTTTTCAAAGAAATGGAACAAATAATCCTAAAATTTATATGGAACCAGAAAAGACCTCATATAGCCAAAGGAATAATGAAAAAGAAAGCCAAAGTTGGTGGAATCACAATTCCAGACTTCAAGATCTATTACAAAGCTGTCATCATCAAGACAGCATGGTACTGGCAAAAAAAAAACCAGACACATAGATCAATGGAACAGAATAGAGAGCCCAGAAATAGACCATCAACTCTATGGTCAACTAATCTTTGACAAAGCAGGAAAGAATGCTCAGTGGAAAAAAGACAGCCTCTTCAATAAACGGTGTTGGGAAAATTGGATGGCCACCTGCAGAAAAATGAAATTGGACCACTTCCTTACACCACATATGAAAATAGACTCAAAATGGATGAAGAACCTCAATGTGAGAAAGGAATCCATCGAAATCCTTGAGGAGAACACAGGCAGCAACCTCTTCGACCTCAGCCGCAGCAACATCTTCCTAGGAACAACGCCAAAGGCAAGGGAAGCAAGGGCAAAAATGAACTATTGGGATCTCATCAAGATCAAAAGCTTTTGCACAGCAAAGGAAACAGTTAACAAAATCAAAAGACAACTGACAGAATGGGAGAAGATATTTGCAAACGACATATCAGATAAAGGACTAGTGTCCAGAATCTATAAAGAACTTAGCAAACTCAACACCCAAAGAACAAATAATCTAATCAAGAAATGGGCAGAAAACATGAACAGACATTTCTGCAAAGAAGACATCCAGATGGCCAACAGACACATGAAAAAGTGCTCCACATCACTCGGCATCAGGGAAATACAAATCAAAACCACAATGAGATATCACCTCACACCAGTCAGAATGGCTAAAATCAACAAGTCAGGAAACGACAGATGCTGGCGAGGATGTGGAGAAAGGGGAACCCTTCTACACTGTTGGTGGGAATACAAGCTGGTGCAACCACTCTGGAAAACAGCATGGAGGTTCCTCAAAAAGTTGAAAATAGAACTACCCTATAAACCAGCAATTGCATTACTGGGTATTTACCCTAAAGATACAAACGTAGTAATCCAAAGGGGCACGTGCACCCGAATGTTTATAGCAGCAATGTCCACAATAGCCAAACTATGGAAAGAACCTAGATGTCCATCAACAGATGAATGGATCAAGAAGATGTGGTATATATACACAATGGAATACTATGCAGCCATCAAAAGAAATGAAATCTTGCCATTCATGATGACGTGGATGGAACTAGAGGGTGTCATGTTTAGGGAAATAAGTCAAGTGGAGAAAGACAACTATCATATGATCTCCCTGATATGAGGAAGTGGAGATGCAACATGGGGGTTAAGGGGGTAGGAGAAGAATAAATAAAACAAGTTGGGATTAGGAGGGAGACAAACCATAAGTGACTCTTAATCTCACAAAACAAACTGAGGGTTGCTGGGGGGAGGGGGGTTGTGAGAGGGGGGTGGGGCTATGGACATTGGGGAGGGTGTGTGCTATGGTGAGTGCTGTGAAGTGTGTAAACTTGGCGATTCACATACCTGTACCCCTGGGGATAAAAATACATTATATGTTTATAAAAAAAATTTTAAAATAAAGATAAAAAAAGAATAAATAACAAATAGATAAATCATAACCTATAAATAGGGCTGTTTTTAAATGAGTGCAGAAATAATGCAGAGTGGGCAAGGATACAACTTGTTTTATAGATTTAACTTTGCAATCATGGAATTGTGTCTCAAAATTTCATAGCATTTCTAAAAATAATAAAACAAAATGAAAGATATGAACTCTATTGTGTAGGAGTTGGTACCACAATAACAGAAACAATAATGCTAGAAGATTATAAAATACAGCAATTTGACTGCATGTAATCACTGGGAAAACATTTCCGTGTTTTTGGTAATCCTGTTGCTTGTGGTGCTGCCAGCCGTGCTTCTGGGACAGTTGTGGGCCCATGTCTGAGGAAAGCAAGCGAGCAATGACCTTGGTGACTTGGAGAGATTTTTAGGGAGTTTTCCTGAGCAGAAAGGGGACGTGGATATTGATTCTGTGGTCTGCTGTTTGCAGAGGGGAGGGCTGGCCTGACACTAGTTTCCTTGTCACAGCTAGAGAAAGGCAGCTCCGTGTTTTCAAATTTTCTTTTAACTTATTTATTGAAGAAGTTACTTTTTTTTTTTTTTTAAGGGGAGGCATTTTTACACAAAGAGAGACACCCAGGGAAAACACTATATGAAATTAAGGCAAAGAGGCATCTGAGCAAGGAGCAACAGAGAAGGTCAGCAGACTCCAGAGGCCAGGAGGGGTGTCTTGAGCTGACCGTCCCTCACAGATTTAGAAGGAACTGGCCCTGTGCACAGCTTGAGCTTGGATTTATGACCTGTGGAACTGTGAGACAATGCATTTATGTTGTTTAAACCATTTAAGCTGGGGCCCTAGGAACGATAAGGATTCTCTCCCAGTGCCCTGTCTCATAAAGGTGACAACTATGTTACATGGACTTCCCAGCTGCAGAGCTGAGCCCACCGAGGGCAAGCACTTTATTTGGTAGGCGATCCAAGAAAAGCCCCATAGGGGAACGTGCAAATCACACAAGAAAGGGAATAGGCAATTCAGGACACACCGGAAAATGGGTTCAGTTCTTCCAGAACCTGGAAGACAGTGGAACAAACAAAAGATCGTGTGAGCTGGGACATTTACGCACCAATTCTTGTTGGTCATAGCTGAAGCCCTGACAGGGGTTACTAGATCCCTTCCCTTGAGCCTTCCTGCATGGGGGTCAAACGTTTTGGGGGTGTCTGAAACCATCTGAAGCTCTTGCATCATGTGGAAAGTGATGACACTTCCCGTGGGTGCTGTCGGCGTGCAAGCCCATGTGTTTACATACCTGTAGAGGGACTCTACTGATACCTCGGGACAGGCAGATGGAGTCTGCAGTGAGCCACTCCACACTCTACACAATCTCCTTCCTCCAAGTGAGTATGGGTCTTACTTCCATCAACTGAACATGGCAAAAGTGACTGGCTATCACTTCTTGTTGACTACCTTACATGGCAAAGGCAAAGAGACTGTTTAATGATGGTCTCTAATCTGTTGACTTTAGGTTAATCAAAAAGTGATCATCTTGGGTGGGCCTAACCTAAAAGAGTAAATGCTTTCAAGCAGGTCCTATAGTGAGAGATCTGAAGCCACAGAGACTCTTTCTTTACTCTGTTTGAAGAAGCAACTGCTCTAAATTCTACAGCTGAAAGGAAACAGATTCTGCCAATAACCAGAGTATCTTAGAAGCAGGTCTTTCCCCAGTTGAGAGTCCAGATGAGAATGTAGCTACGCACAACTGGATCTGGTCTCAGGAGACTTCACAGCTAAGCTGTGCCCAGATTTATGACCTACAAAATT
The DNA here is from genome assembly GCF_030435805.1 of Mustela lutreola. Taxonomy (NCBI): domain Eukaryota; kingdom Metazoa; phylum Chordata; class Mammalia; order Carnivora; family Mustelidae; genus Mustela; species Mustela lutreola. The sequence goes on along the minus strand of NC_081294.1, from coordinate 2,843,630 downwards.
GTGATGAAATGAATTCCTGAAAACATGATGGTAACTCATTATGCAGCCTAAGGAACAAGTACAGGTAGATGAGTTTGAGATTAGGGGAGCTGGGTTAATGTAGACAAAGGAAGGGCAGAGGGAAAATGAGAGACAAATATGAAGAGAGGAAACACACACACACACACACACACACACACTTTTCCCATGTATACACCATTATAAATTTGTTTAAATGCACGTTACATTTTTTAAAATTTTATTTATTTTTTAATTTTTTTCAGTGTTCCAGAATTTGTTGTTTATGCACCATACCCAGTGCTCCATGCAATACATGCCTCCATAATACCCACCACCAGCCTCACCAAACTTCCCAACCCCACTCCCCTCCAAAACCCTCAGTTAGTTCCTCAGAGTCCACAGTCTCTCTGGTTCATCTCCCCTTCCAATTTTTCCCAACTCCCTTCTCCTCTCCATCTCCCCATGTCCTCCATGTTATTCCTTATGCTCCACAAGGAAGTGAAACCATATGATAATTGATCTCTCTGCTTGACTTATTTCACTCAGCATAATCTCCTCCAGTCCTGTCTATGTTGACACAGAAGTTGGGTATTCATCCTTTCTGATGGAGGCATCATACTCCATAGTGTATATGGACCAAATATTCTTTATCCATTCATCTGTTGAAGGGCATCTTGGCTCTTTCCACAGTTTGGCGACTGTGGCCATTGCTGCTATGAACATTGGGGTACAGATGGCCCTTCTTTTCACTGCATCTGTGTCTTTGGGGTAAATACCCAGTAGTGCAATTGCAGGATCATAGGGAAGCTCTATTTTCAATTTCTTAGGGAATTACCACACTGTTTTCCATAGTGGCTGCACCAACTTGCTTTGCCACCAACAGTGTAAGAGGGTTCCCCTTTCTCCATGATGACATGATACTTTATATGGAAAACACAAAAGACTCTACCCCCCAAGCTACTACAACTCATATAGCAATTATGGCAGGATACAAAATTAATGTATAGAAATCATTTGCTTTCTTACACACTAACAATGAAAACACAGAAAGGGAAATTAGAGAATTAATTCAATTTACAATTGCACCAAGAGCCATAAGATACCTAGGAATAAACCTAACCAAAGAGGTAAAGGATCTGTACTCGAGAGACTATAGAACACTCATGAAAGAAATTGAAACACAAAAAGATGGAAGATCATTCCATGCTCATGGGTCAGAAGAATAAGCATTGGTAAAATTCCTATACTGTCTAGAGCAATCTATACTTCAATGCAATTACTATCAAAATTCCACTGTAATTTTTCAAAGAGCTGGAGCAAACAATCCTAAAATTCATATGGAATCAGAAAAGACTCCAAATTGTTAAGGAAATGTTGAAAAAGAAAAATAAAACTGGGGGCATCACATTGCCTGATTTCAAGCTTTACTACAAAGCTATGATCACTAAGAAGCATGGTACTGGGACAAAAACAGGCACACAGACCGGTGGAAGAGAATAGAGAGCCCAGTTATGGACCCTCAACTTTACGGTCAACTAATCTTCGACAAAGCAGGAAAAAATATCCAGTGGAAAAAAGAGAGTCTCTTCAATAAATGGTGCTGGGAAAACTGGGCAGTTATGTGTAGAATGAAACTTGACCATTCTCTTACACCATACACAAAGATAAACTCAAAATGGATAAAATACCTCAACGTGAAGCAGGAATCTATCAAAATCCTAGAGGAGAAAAAGGAAGTAACCTCTTCGACATCAGCCACAGAAACTTCTTTCAAGTCATGTCTCCAAAGACAAAGGAAACAAAAGTGAAAATGAACTTTTGGGATTTCATCAAGGTCAAAAGCTTCTGCTCAGCAAAGGAAACAGTCAACAAAACAAAGAGTCAACCCATGGAATGGGAGAAGATATTTGCAAATGACACCACAGACAAAGGGCTGATATCCAAGATCTATAAAGACTCCTCAAACTCAAAACACACAAAACAGATAATCATGTCAAAAAATGGGCAGAATACATGAACAGACAGTTCTCCAATGAAGACATACAAATGGCTATCAGACACATGAAAAAAATGTTCATCATCGCTAGTCATCAGGGAGATTCAAATCAAATCTACATTGAGATACCACCTTAAACCAGTTAGCATGGCCAAAATTAACAAGACAGTAAATATACATGTAACACAGTTGTCGCCTTTATGAGACAGGGTACTGGGGGAAGATCCTTATTGTTCCTAGGGCTCCATTTTAAAATAAAATTGGAAAAGAATCTCCCAGTTTAAAATCTTAGCTGAGCTCCACTAAGAGATCCACCAAACAGCAGCTACTTACAAATACAATTTAAAGCTATGTATTGGTATTCAGTAGAAAATAAAATACCCGTGACAATTACTTAAATGGTTTGAAAGTAGAGAAGTCCATCAGTCTGACTCTCTTGGTGCTGGAATGCTAGGTATGGGTGGCTCTTTGCTCATCCACACTCATCATCTGCTTCTCTGAGCAGCAGCCAGGGTTCCAGATCAACACAGGCTCTGAAATGCAGGCAAAGGTCCAAGGTGCACACCTCAATGATGAACATGTCACCTGGTACACTTTAGAACAGAAACTAGACAATGCCAAAACAATCAGCTGAACATCGTTGGGGCACCTTCCCTCCTCTGTGAGCATCCTTGGAATTGGCCAGGTGTTTTGGCATTATGCCTATAATCTAAGGATAGATAGCAGGTAGGGCAGGGAGAGAGGGATTAATGCAAACAGAGTGAGTGAGCCTTTGAGGCTGGCAGGACCCGGCCCTGGAGGGGATCCCTCACCCTACAAATATTGTCATCTGTTATCAGGGTTTGCTGTAACAGTTGGGGAAGAAGACATGCTTTCTGTGTCTTTTCTCAGCCAACCATAGGTCATATCAGATCGAATTTGCTCTTAGTCAGTGTTTGAGCTCATAAACGTTTTCAAAATATGAGAGTGGTGATCAACCCCACGCAGCATGTTTTAAGAAAATTGAATTTAGTTATTTTGATTAAGTAACAGGGAAAGCAATCAGTGAAGCCAATTTTTCATCCTAACTGCCCTGCCAGTGGCTTTCTCTAGGTGCTTCTACCGTGCGTGACAAATACAGCACTCAGAAACTGTTGGAGACATGCATTCTGCATTCATCAGTAATTTTTTTTGTGAACCACTCAATGTGCTTGCACAGACAGTTGGGGTTTGTCCATCTTCACTCTGCCAGGCCCCATCCCTGCACTAGAACCTTGGAGGCAGCTCCAGATCACAAAGGTATCATTAGCTCACTGCTCCCGGAAATGCCTGCACACGAACACCCATGTGTCCTCTTTACCGTGGTATTACGTGCACTTCCTAGGCCAGGACAGCACGCAGGAGTGCACATGAATGGCTTCTTCTCTTGTACACCTAATCTGAAATGCGTGAGTCTGAAAATGTATATTTGGAAACACAACTTTACAACCCGGTACTCCTTAATTATGAAGGCGGCAAGATCTTCCGGTTTGCCCGTCATCTGCCTCTTCGACAAATCCCGGGGAAGAGAGGAAGGCATGTGTCCTTCACTTGGAGAAAACAGTGTGTGAATAAGACACAATGCAGTACACACTGTTAAGATGGCCAGGAATCTCAGTTACCTTTTCTGCTCAAACCCATGGTGAAGATGCTGGACAGACAATGAACGGTCATAAACCATAAGCCGCATTTCCGAAAGTTGGGGTGACTATACGCTAGAATTTAACCATGGGGATTGTCTCACACTGTGAGTCACAAGCCTTTGGCTCAGCTTCCCATGTGCACTGGTGGATCACTGGGGAGGAGGGAGAGCGGCGAGGGCTTCAGGAGCTGTGTCTGGAGGCGAGGCAGGACCGGGCAGACGCCACCATCCAGCCCAGACTTTCTGGCGAAATCAGCCTTTTTGCCGCGCTCCCTGAGATGGAGTCCATACACCAGGACTGATGCCAACGTCTGTCTCCGCTGTGGAGGCTGCGTGGGAAGTTGGAATGCATCACAGGAGTGGTGCCTCCAATGTGGGGAAGGATCTCCTTCTACGGCGAGACTTCCTTAGCTACGGTCCCTCCATCAGAGTACCGCACCCACACACTGGCTCCTTCAAGCAGCAGAGATGTGTCCACTGTCTTCAGGCTGCCCCTCTGAAGACTCCAGGGAGGACCTCACCAGCCCCCCTACAGTTTCAGGGGCCTTTCCAGGCAATTGGGCATTCATGGGCTGTGGCAATCTGACTCTAATCTTCATGTGGCACCTGTGTGTGTGGGTGTGTGTGTCTCAAAATGCCTCATTTTTTTCAGGACAGCAGTCGCACGGGATCAGGGGCTCACCTTCATGACCTCCCCTTAACTCCATCATCTGCAAGAACTTGTTTTCAAATAAGTCATATTCACGGACCCTGGGAGTTAGAACGTCAACACACCTTTGCAAGCAGTGACTCGACCTGCAACGTGGACCACACTATCAGCCAAACTGCTGGTCAGAAATGCCTCTGAGAGCACGACCTCAAGTTAGTTGACCGGCAGAAGGGATATGGATGTGACTTGACTGGGAGACTTGTCTCCAGGATGCGATGGCAACACAGGGTCAGTTTTCCTTCCAATAAACACCTGAGAGGCAAGGGGCCAGGACTCAACTCACATGTGGTCTCTCTGGAGTGGATCCAGGTGGGAGGGAAAGACTCGGGGTCAGCTGAGAGCCCACCTGCCGCTCTCCTTGTTGAATGTTTACCCAGGAATCAGCTCGTGCTCCTTCTTGAGTAGACGTGGATTTTCCAGGGCGCCGACCATCCTGCCCTCCTGTCAGTGCTGAAAGCGGCCTGGAATAGCAGGTGTGTGACAAGCCAGGAGGAGACGGCGCTTGAACGGCTGCGTTCCCTTAATCCCAATGAGTGCCCCTGACGGAGGCACACACGGCCGCAGACACAGTAGGGCGCAGGACTTGCAAGTGTTTCACTTCTAAACACATCACAGCAGATGATTTTTCTTGCTTTATTTTTCAATTATAGGGTCTTGGGGAAATGTTTGGCATTTTAAGGGGCTTTGGGCAGATGTGGTGTTTTTCATACTATTTTTCCAATCAGGTTTCAATCTTGGCTTCACATGCTATCGCAGTGATCTCCGTGTGACGTGCGTGAGGGGAATATAACTTCGGGCTGTTTCTGCACATGTTCATTTTTGCTAGCTCAGGTGCTAAGAAAAAGATCATCAACAAGCAAACGTTGAAGGTCAGAAAACAGAAATATAGATGATCAATATTCCCCATGATTACACAGCATGACTCAAAAAGATAGGGTGTCTTAGATTTGGGACCTGTCAATCATCTCTAATTGATCACTCTGCCTTCAAAAATTTGAACCATTCAAAAAATAGAGTCATTTCCTTGTTTTATATTCCAATGACCTTTCAATATGATTTTATCTCTCAAAATTTGTTCTCCGCCACTGCAAGAGGGCTTGCTTCTTAAATTACCCCCGTACTTGGAGCGGATCCCCCCAAATCCCGTTTTCCCACAGAGCTCAGAGTTCCCCTTATTCTTCACGCTTGCAGGAAGCAGGTCCCCCTTGTCCTCCCTGAGCCTGCAAGAGTGACGAAGGTCCCTCGCACACCCAGCTCCCTTAGAGTCCTGCCCAAGCGAAGGGTCCAGTTGTGCTCCGAGGAAATGTGTTAATTTAACAAGCTGATTTATATGTGAACATGTCCTCCTGAAGAAGACTCTAATAGATTGAAAACAAGGAACAAGGTCAGAAATAAGTTAGTCAAGATTTATAGATTATCAACAGTAGACTTGTTCATTCCCTTAGTTTGGGGACAATTGGGGGCATATCTGGGCATCAGTAAGGAATGAGGATCTTGAATGTTGTGATTGACAAAATCTGTTTGATGGGGCAGGAAAGCTGGAAGAGTTACCTGTGGATGGGAAGGTGTGTCCTGTTTCTACAGCAGGGCAGTAAAACTAAAAATATATTTTGTTTGCCAAGAAGGCAATCTGAAAGGAACTTCAGCAGAGCTTTATCGAGTGCCTACTGTATACCAGGCCGTATGCTTGTTTTTAAACAATGTCTTGTGGAAAGCACAGTGAGTTACGAGATACACGTAGCGTAGATATTTTAGTGCATGAAGCCCTCATTTATTTATGGATGCTAACACTTAATTATACTTTGGTCCTTATTATGGAACAAAGGTACTAGCAAATATTTCAGAGTGATCACCTCCAGTGTCATCAGACTTTGGTCTTTCTTTTCCTATATACATTAAGGATAGTGGCCAGAAGGTGAGCCAAGCGTGACGTGTCATTGTCTGGGAACATCTTTGTATAGCAGGTTGAACGGGGAGCGTCATCCTTGGTCAAATGTTTTGAAGCTGAAATCATTTTACAGCAACATACTGATTCCTGGCAGGTTCCAAGGTCACGCAACAGTGCCTTGATCATACAAGAAACAGGGGACTTTAAAAAGGAAGAGAAAGAAACAGCACTGTGATGAAATTCAGTGAACACGTCCCCTCTCCCAACTTCTCATGGAGATTTATGGTCCAGGAAGGGAACTGCTTTATGTTATCTTGGCCATGTCATCATCCGTGTCCCCCTGTGATAGCAAATACCTCCGACTAGCAGAGGGGATAGTCGGCACCTTGTCAAACAGCCTTTCTCTCGGCACCCACGCAGACACTCCAATGCTAGGTGTGGGACTTACAGCCCGACACCTCTGTGAAAGGGTTGTCCACACTGGATGCACTCACGTCTGGAACAGGAGCATTCCTCTGTTCCTCCAAGTGACCCCCTGACTCCATCGGGACAGCGGTGCCGGCTGCACATAGATAAGAAACCATCCGATGAAACCATCAAGGCACTGGGATGCAGTCTTTAGCTCATTGCTTAGTGACCTTTTGACAGCAGGTCCCCCACACACTGGTCCAGGGCTGGAGCACAGAGCTGGCCTTCCAGTCCACCACGCCCAGCCATCGCCCCTTCTAATGCTCAAAGTCAAATGCAGTTCATTTGTGTCAGCATGGTGTAAACCCACTGTGGGGAGGAGCAGATCTCACCACACCCTTCCACAACCCCACAGTCTTTGACTCCTTGCTCCCGGCCAGTGTCCTTCATACACGGCTCAGCCTTAGGGGCCCACTTGTGCATGTCCCGTGCAACTATACTGCTTCCTGCATACATTCTTCTCCCTGGAGGTGGCCTATCTCACTCTCACGTGTGGTACCTTCAATGCCAAGTAGAAGATGCTCTTGGATTCTGAGCACCTCAGTTCTGGAAGAAATCAGCGAGTGATCAAGAACGCTCCATCAACGTCCCTGCTTCTCTCACCCCAGTCAGACCATCACAGAGCACCACGCAGATGCTCAGGGCACGCGTCCTGCCTCCAGGCTGGGGTAGACATCGCCTCCCGCTTGGCCCCGTTACCCTTCTCTCTGTGCATTTGCAGATACTGTTCCATTTTCTGGTAAGGCTGCCACACGTCAAGACCAAAGCGTGGAAGAACAGGTGCAGAGACGTCTCCATAATGTTTCAGCCTTCCCCATCCATGGCTTTGGGGTTAGCATCGCCACATGTTGACTCCTCCTGGAGTGTGAAGGTGACGCCAGCCTTCCCCACACTGCTTGCTCTGAAACGAGATGCAGAAGCGTGGAGCATCCCACATCTGTACCCGCTCGGTCACCAGGGAGACTCTCGGTTTTCGTCTGCACAACTGGGCCTTCTTGCAGGCTGTGTACGAGAGAGAACATGTAAACATGACGAAGAACAGGGGACCAATAACGTGTCTTGGACTGTTTGTGCCTGCGTCCTAAGAGGGTCGGACACGAGCCCCAGAACCGTAACCTCCGGGTGTGCAGCTTCAGTATCACCGCAACGGGCATGGAAACACAGATGAAATACATTCAAGGCAGGTTCCACCAGTTGCTCCGGTGCCAGCTCGTCTATAAGTGATAAGAGCTACCCCTCCTGAGCTCTTCCTGTGACACCAGCCCTGTGCCTACATGACCTGCAAGTGCTGAATGTCCCCCCAAGCCACTCGGTGTCTCCACCTCCAAATGATTCGGCTCAATGATGCTGGTACCATGCTGGATGCTCTCAAAGGCAGGTGGGCACCAGGTTTTGAGCTTTCTCTACAGTTACAAGGGCGATGGCTGTGTATCTGGTGTGACATTCTAGGTCACGACCATGTATAAAAGGGTACGTGCTTGTGAAATCAGTAAAAGGCACATTACACATTGCATTTCAATCTAGTTAGCTAATGGCTGTAAGCCATGGCAACAGAAAGACCATGCTGGTGGATCCCAGAGCTCAGAGGATCTACAATACAGTGTTAATTCAAGCAAGGATCACAGACCGCCCTCCGGACAAGACACGCACGGGGTCATCGACAGAAGCAGCTCTCACCCCTGTGATGAGATCTTTATTACATCGCAGAAGCAAGGGTGTCTGTACAGACCCCCTACTAGGTGACAGCGACTTCAGGCTCCTACCTAGGTTTGGACACATGGTTGTGAAGTTCCTACTGGTATGCAAGAGTTGGGCTCCGAATGGGGTGAAACCCTCCCAGCCTCCTTTCCCAGGGCCATGTGGGTCAGCTCCCACCACCCAGCAGCAGGGCACATACCTGCAGCTGCGTGCCTTCTTTTGTGTTCTCGTTGAGCGCGCATGACGATAGACGGCTGCCCGTGTGTGCGACTGCTCAAGGTTGAGTTCACCTCTGCATGGTTTTCCCGGGCCCCCGACAGGTGCTGGAGTGGCCTTCGCACAGCTCTGTATTCTCTTGGTATCTGGAAGGTCCGTCCGCTGTTCTGTCAGCATGCGGGCGAGGGTTTGCACGGGGCTCAGTCTGCAGCCTCCCCCTCCTCCCCACGTGATCCTTGTGGGAGGGACCCGCGAGGGAAACTGGAGTCCGCCAACAGGGCACCCTGCTTATCTTCTTGCTAATCATCATGGGGAACTCCGCTCATGGCCTCTTGCGTGCACAGTCACAAATATTTATTTTGAAAGGAAAAAAAAAATACAAACAACAACAAAACAAAGACTACTGAATGCCAGCTGTCTCCTTCTCTCACTTTCCGATGCGTCGGTCCTACTGCGCCGGGTGCAGAGAGGCGCCCTCGGAGAATTGTGACTGAGACCCTGTAAGTAGGAAAGTTGAAAACAGAAAGGAAAGTCTTCTCCCCACCAGGAAGGGTCGTGCAGACTGTTCTCAGAGCTGTCTTGGTTTCTGCTTCGACCGTAGGTCCCCGTGCCAAGCTCAGGGCCTGCCATCCACTCACGTTCCCTGTGGCTCAGAGAGAAGTATCTCATGTCATCCACAAGATTTGTTGATTTTTTCGTGTGTAAGTTATTTCCTGGTGGTAACGGTCCACCTTTAAAGCAGGAGCACATTCAAGGCAAGAACCAGTCGTGTGGCCCAAATGGCCGCCACATTGCATTCAACCGGACCAGCTCGCTAAGGCTTGATGCGGACGCTCTCGATACAGACGCTGCAAACATGGGGCTTCTTCAGGGAAGACAGAAATGGTGGGAAGGAGGGTGCGATCATGATGTGACCTTTCGGGAGCCCCTGCTGCTGTGGGCACACGACTTAGGTGGGGTCTGTCAGATGCCCTTGAACCTGCAGACCTTTGATGGGACAGAGACGCTCTCCACTCCACTCGGAGATGATGTTCAGTAACTGACTTGGGGGGCTTGTAGTCGGTGTAAGAGCCAAGTTCAAGGACAGATCTGCACATTGTGGGATTTTTAAGAAACATGTAAGGTAAGTCCGATGAGTGTCTCAGGATGAATTTTCACAGTGAGCTGAAACACAGTGATAACAGCAGGGGCCCTCTGAATGGGGATGCTCTCAGGAAAAGTCCTTGGGAGGGGTGTGGAGTGTGCACCCTCATAGGGAGGAGACCAAAGGAGTGACTTCCAGCAGAAACAGAACCAAAAGCCCCATGAGCTAGAAGAGCGTCTGCCGGAGATCAGACGGGGCCACAGGGAGCTTACTGGGCATTATCCTGCAGTCCCAGAACACTCTGCCTCTGACCGACACCCGGGGAGTTGCCTCGGAGGGGGGGCAGGCTGTGTGCTTGACATGGAGGCTCATCAACCCACAGGGGCACCAGAAATGTCTTCCAGTGGGGACAACGGGAAAGAGACCTGATAAAGAGAATGCAAGCTCATTGTTCCTTAGGTTAGTCTGCTGAGGCCATCATAACAGAGGGCCGTAGACTGAAGGCTCACACGCTGGACACTTGCTTTCCAACCATTCTGGAAGCTGGAAGTCCAAGCTCATGGCTCCAGCAGAGTCGGCTCCCTGCAGGAGCTCACTTCTGCTGCCAGAGGGCCCTTCCTGCTGTGTCCTCCCTCTGCCTGGCCTCAACATGTGGCTGAGGGGCCCCATCTGGGCTGCTCAGATCTGCCCCATCAGATCAGGGCCCACCCTTATGATCTTGTCTGACCTTAACTGCTTTCCTAGAGATCCGTCCTCTAAATGCAGCCACCCTGGAGGCATAAGCGTGGCCCCCGAACACAGAAGGTGTGAACAGGACCTGCCCCTGTCCAGAGTTCAACAGAAAGGGTCCGTGTTTCAGAGAGACGACTTAATGGGTGTGCTAGTCATTCAGCTTTATTCTTCAGATTTTGTGACTGTGTCAAGTTATCAAAACCAAAATGTCTGTACCTCATCCTCTATGCCCCTTATTTCTGCAAACATCTGCTCTAAAACATCAAATTCGAATAATTGATCATTTCATGACATTGTCCAATTCACACCAAGATCACAAACTTAAGTTTGGTTCCAGGAAAAATCAAACAACATTGGCAAACAGGATTTTGAAAAAGTGACTTCATTTATTGAGATGGTCTGAGAAGAAAAAAATATTAAAAGACGAAAAATTATGTTTGGGTGTTTTTTTATAGTAACACTACTTTTTGGTCTAAAGTACATGGACCTCACCAGAACAGGGTGCTCTTCACAAATATGCAACTACTGTTAGAGACGGCCCTGGGGTTCCGGGGACCGACTTGGTATTCGGACCGTGTGGTCAGCCCTCGTCTCCGGAAGGGGAGCCTGGGGGAGAAAGGTGAACGGCAGGTCAGGTGCGAGGAGTGGGTGGCAGGGAGGTCTGGACTGTGTCCTGGGCCTCGCCGCGCAAGGGCGGAGGCTGCTTATGACTCGCCAGGACTGGGCGGAAAGCTGGGCCCCATTACCGCACATCGTAAATCTAGTTTCCTCTTCCTTCACTCAGAATTCTAGTTGAAAGTATCGTGAAATTGCAGAGAAGTCTTTGACAGGTGAAGTATTTCCAAACCCATGAGAGAGTTTAGAAGGGCTGTGGGGGCGGGTCGCCGGGCTCATCCCCCTGCCGGGCAGGTGCGCACGTCCAGGCCAAGGGGAGAGTTCTTCACACTGAGCCGGCGCACGTCCTGATCCGCAGCCCACTGGGATGCCACGGGGCCCTGGAATAAAGACATGATTAGCGCGGTCCTTATAAAACCATCACCCGAGCATAAGCCATAAAATGGCAATCCCACACGTGCCACGAGCTAACAGTGAGACGTGCTCCTTGATCCCAAGATGAGCTGGAAGGCATTTCGTTTTAGAATCCGTGTGTGCATGTGTGTGCGCGTGTGTGTGTGCGGGCGCGCAGTCTGCACACATCTATGCATGTGACAACGGGCCCCACACACCCACAGGCCCACGGCCGTAAAGGGGTCATGTTTGTTTACAGTCCCCTGGCTTCCCTGCCACGGGCCTGGGGTGTGCCCCACCGCGAAGCGACAGGTGCTAACAGAGCATCCTGCCCAGCCCACAGGTGTGAGAGCTTCCTGCAAGATGACATGACTGTTTTTATTTCGCATGATGGCATTTGTTTGGAGGGGACCGTTCAGACCTCTGGTTCAGACCAGAGATGTGACCTGAGGTGACACAATCAGACGGCTCTGAGGGACAAGCTCAGGATCACCGCCCTGGCTCGACGCTCACTTCTCAGTGACTCACCTGGTCCCAGGACAGGAACACACTGCATGCTGACAAGGGAATCACTTTCTTTGTCAAGCCAGGGAGCTCGTGTGTAAAAATGCTACAAACTTCGAAACAGGAGGCCATTGAGTACTATGTCATTCGCTCTGAGTGAAACCTGCTCTCTAAAACACGGCTTCCGGAGTTTTCCTGGACTGCTGTTCAAATGACCGATGGGTGTGTTAACCCGGAGTGTCTGAGACGCATCTCCCCCGGCCCCACCTCCAGCATCTTCTGTAAAGTCCTGCCCACAGTGTCTCTTCACCCACAGTTGGAGGGATTCTCCTTAAAATGTAAAGATATTCATTAACGGCATCGGAAGCTGTCTTCACGTTGAGTTTTTATTTCCTTCCATGGCCACAAATGCGGAGGCAAGCCAACTGCCGAGCAGTGAAGGGGGAATCGCCCCGGAAGGTGGCCTGATTACCAGGCTGGGCGGGCGAGCCTGTGCCTCCCGGAGGACACGGGGAACCCGGGCAGGCACGTCTGCACAGAGCCTTGCCGCTGCGCCTCGGAAAGCCTGGCTCTGGGAACATTTGTGTCACTGTGGACCACCTGACCACTGCCCTTTCTTCTTGGCTTGAGGGTCCCTTTAGAAGTAGGAGGACCGCATCCTGAGTCACCGACTTTACCCGGAGGTCAGGAGCTGCTGGGACGTAGGACTCTTTCACCAGTGTGGTGGTGAGATGACTTTTCCTCCTACTGACTTTTTCGCTTTGGAATGCACGGGTATTCCGACGACGGCTTCACGCCTGCTTCACAAACCCCCCTGTGAGGTAGCGCTCAGACACGACCGCCGCCAGGACACCCATCAATGTCAGCTTCGGCTCCCGCCTTCCCGGAGACCTCCAGGTGGCTCCTTGTGAAGCTAATGATTAAAGTCACTCCATTACCAGGAAGGAAGAATCCACCCTGAAAATTAAATAGTCATAAGAATATATGTTGGACATAAGAATGTGCGTCTCAAGGGGGCTACCTGACATCTCACTTGTAAGTTTTAAAGTTCAAATACGCCCGCGTAAAGAAATAGGCGTCATTTCAGGTTTTTCAGCATTTCTGAAACAAGTCCAAGGGGAGTCTGATTTCAAGAGAACGTTGGTGAGTGGGCTTGGGTGCGTGGCTGCCCGGCTGATTGGCAGTTTTACACACAGAAAAATAGCCACTTACTTTCTCAAGCGATCCCGAGAAATCTCACTGCTAGGCCAGGAGAGGATGCTGAGCTATTTTTAGAAATGACAGTAGTAGCGGGGTGACTAAGACGGTCGTATCATCACCGTGCATTAGGGAGACCTGAGCCCGGCACCCTGACAGCAGGCAGGGCGCGTTTGGCATATGCTAATTTCTCGCACATATAGGTCACAAGCACCACCCGGACCCCAGCAAGCCCTTCGTCACATTTGCAAAGATCACAGTGTTAACAAAGCCAGCGGATAGAGCCTGTTGTAACAACAGATACCGATGGCTTTCCATACATGAGGATGGAAAACAAAACCTACACCGTGTCTGAAATGCCAGAGAGACTTACATTTGAAAACCCTGTGTCCGCTAGCTGCTTCCCTAGCACAGCCACTAACGGTAAATGAGTTCCAGGCCACTCACGGCCCCGTGATTGACAGCGTAAAGGCTTCCGAGCCATTATAATGTCAGAAAAGACTGTCTTCCCGCCCCTCTGCACACACAGTTTAGGGTTTTGTCAGAGTTCCCATAATTAACCTTGATATTTGACGTTTAATCATCTCGCCATCTCTACCACGTAGGGTTACTAGTATCTGACAGACAAGCGCTGAGGATGTATGTAAATTTTTCAAGGATTCTGCCAGAAACTTTTCAAATATTAGAATGGATTGGCAAAAAGCAATGTTAAGATGAATCCTAATTTCCCCCCTTTCTTCTCCTCTGCATAGTTTTCTGGGTTCAGAAGGGGACTAATGTGCCATGTAACAGCGTGATAGGACATCATTGCTGTCCATTGTTCAGTCCCCTTATGTCAAGTGACCAAAAAAAAAAAAAAAAAAAAAAAAAAATCAGGAAAAACAAAATCCAGTCTAGAGGGCATTACACTGACTGAGGACATTTAGCTTGTGAAAAGTGTTAATGGGACATCTCCAAAAGTTACAACGTCGTGCGGAAAGTGCCATTCCTGTGCTCGCCCGTGCAGCCCACGTTTGGCAAGCATGTGCGATGCGAGTAGGACAGACCCTCTAGAATCACACGCGTGTGGTCTCGTGAGGACGAGGTTGTTCTGACAGATGCCAGTGCACTACACCCGCGGGCACTAGCACCTTGGATTGTGCCACACCATTGGATCGTACTGTTGCTCTGTCTTACGCCCACCGTGACTAATAATTTTAGCTCCCATGCACCGTGTGCTTACCACTGCGACCTCAGGACCGGTTCACAGGCTTCCTCTGCTTTGTGTCATATATGGTATGGTTACCCTTGAGGGCAGGTGCGTTAACTGAGAAGCGTAAATGCCGAGTCACTCACCCAAGCCGGACAACACCCTCGACCCTACGATTAAATACATGCTGCCATCTCTACAATCGCGACAGCAAAGAGTGGCAGCTTGTTGTTAGTTTGCAAGAGGACTAACTTCTGATTACGTGTATTTGGAGAACCACCTAGGAATTAGCCATATTTTATCACACTCTTCTTTGTTTTATAATCTCATGGTTTGGACCAGAGTGACATCATTTTATAAATTCTAAAATATCCATAAAGCAGGGTGGGCTGGGCATACGACACAGATATTATTATCCTTGTAACCCCAAGATGATTTAACACTGATGCAGGCAGAAGTCACTAAGCATGTAGGTCCCATCCCCACTGACAGTCACTGGTTAGATAGGAAACAGTTGATCCAGGGCTAACAAGGAGCGAGTTCCCTGCAGGGAGCAATCAGACCCGAGGGTTGGCCTCACCAGAGTCTTCCGACTGCGTGAGGTGCCGGCGCGCCCTGCGGTTGCTGTCCACAGCTCACCTGGAGCTGTGTGTCTCCTTGCCAAAAATGTCTCAGGTGTCTGCTGGTGGCTCACGGAGGCAGACATGACAACAGCCTCAACGAAGCCCTAAAGATCTCTTCTCTGCCTTTGTCTTTCTTTCTCCTCAGCCGTTTTAGCTGATCCCGGCCAACCCACATGGGCTAAAGCGAACCTCACTGTGGTGCTAAGCAGATGGCTGGGAGGAGACGGAGCCCAGGAGCCAAAGTGGCAATGCCAGGAGGAAGATTTTTTAAGGAGAGAATTAGGGTTGCAGAGCACGTTGTAGACATTTTGACTCTGGAGAGTGACTGGAACATCCAAGAAAACCATCCAGATGTAGGAGCTGAGCTTCTGGTGCTGGTCACTGATGCCAGCGAAGGTAGCCGGCAGATGCAGCAGCCCGGGGGCGGGTGTAAAAGCTGATTTGGAGGAGGAGGCCAGGCAGGAGGGAGCCTCTGGAAAGGAGAGGGGCTTCTGGTCACCTGGGAGCACTCCCTTGCTTCACCGGATGGGATGTCTTCCATTTCATTGGCTCCTTAGAACAACTCATGGGAAGTCAGTGTCATTATTAGTCTCTACATGGAAAAGTGAAGGTCTGCAGTGAGAAGCCAACTCCCAGCGATGGGACTGGCGCTGTTAGGAGAAGGTGACCAGGTGACCACTGCAGGCCAACCCGTGATGTTCACTCTGCAGGAGAGTCAGCCTGTCCCCAGAGGGGAAGTGGGGTTCACGTCAGTGCCATGCAGATGTTAAGACCACCAAGGCCAGCTGCTTTGTGCTGGTGGTACAAAGTGGCCTGCCAGGCACTGGGGAAGAGGGAAGGCAGCTAAACCCATCCCAGGGTTGTCGGACGGGAGCTGCTCCCCCAAAATTCATGGAACTCTGGGCTCCCCTCCTTGGCCAGGCCCCAGCCTTGCAGGCCGTCTGGCAGGGGTGGCACGGGCTGAACAGCAGCTGGACCCTCAGCTGTGGAAGCTGGGAGAATGGGGTCGGGGGTGAGTGAGCCATGTGGCCCACAGGTCCCAGGGCGGTTCCGTCCTAAAACCTGTTCAGTGCCTGCAAGGTATGGCGTCAGCTTTCTTCGCTTCCAGCATTCCAAACCTTTCCTAAGAACACGATCCTATGCCTTCACCCTCGTTCCAAAAATGTGTGAGAAGAACTTTCGTTTTCCTCTGTACCCACTCTCATGGCTTTCATCCCAATCCCTTTACCCATGAAAGGAGTTGGTCTCCTCCCTCCTGAGAGCCTGTCCCCGGCCGGCACACGCCCAGCCTCCCCGCCACCTGCTGCTGCAGTCGCCGCTGACCAGCGCCCCATCAGGGGTCAGCGGGGCCCTTGGGTGGCCGCAAGGGAATCCTGTACAGGCGGCAGCGTGGCCTGGCTGTGCTAGGAGTGTTGTAAGTTCCAAAGTGATGGTGATATTGAGGTGACGTCCTGCATGCTGAGTAGGGCTGACATTTGGGGGGCCGTGTAGAGCAACACCCAAACAGAAGTGCACCCCTGCTGCCCCCACCAGCAGCAGAAGCAGCGTCCCTTATCAGAGCATGCTCAGCAAAATATTTTCGTTCTCTGTCTCTTAACCATCCGGACTTTTATCACATCAGCTTTGTGAAGGTTAAATAAGTAAATATAAGGCTGGCCGTTTTGCAGCAAGCAGGTCATGGTACCTGTCAATGTTCAGCTCGTTATTCACCCTGGTGTGTTTGTCATTTCCTTTGTGTGTTAGGGTCACAGACTGCGGTTTCCACCAATCACGTTCATTATTTAAATGAGACGAACGGCGAGCCGTCCACGAGCAGGTCTGAGCTGAGCCGCGTTATTATTCCAGCACAGCGTAAATGTCATGACCTGTCTTGGGTTTCTAATGGCAAGAAGAAAGTGGCAGGCCGTCGAGGTGACGACAGGCTCCCCATAAATCAGGCGTTTCAGACGTTATGATAACTTTTATTAAAGAGCAAATGGGTTTCTTGACATTAGGCTTTTATACACACCAGTCGGTCAGTGCACATGGAGTTGCTTCCCCCAGAGAGATAAAACCGATTCAGCCGTGAGAGTAGGGGAGACGCTGCTCACTGCGCTGACCACAGGTGGTGTCTGTCCCCCACATGCGATGACCGAGAAGTCGCACACAACAAAGGTGTGGGTGAGGCACTAGCGTTTTATCCCGGTAAGGGACCAGACTGGCAGCAGATCCAAATCGTGACATAATACATGATTGTGCCTTGAGCTGCTGTGCATGTACGTCCTACCGTGCGTGGCTAAAGTAATGATGTGAAACGGATGTGATGCATTTCACTCCTCTGCTCCATGCAGGCTCCCGGCCAGCAGGCTTTCCTCTGCAGGTGTTCGGTACTAGGTTTTCTGTTATTTTTGTGCGCACACGTGTGTGTGTGTGTGTGTGTGTGTGTGTGTGTGCCATATCGATTTCTTTAATCACCATGTGCATGTAGATGTGTTAATGAAACATATCTCTAAAAACAACTTGTCACTTTAAAGACCTATGGTGATCTGTATGCATTTTGTAATGTTTAAACATCAACTCTCGATGGTTCAGAAAATAGATTAGTAGCAGTTGATATAATTCCTGAGAAACAAGTATTGACACACAAATGAGCACCCAAGTAGAAAAAGTAATTTTTAAGAAGTTATAAAATATATATGTAGAATTAAACTCAGGAAAATCTTGTGATTGTAGAAAGAAATATTTTAATTATTATTTTATTCCTATTTGGGGACAAAAACCCTTTTGGACCATGGATAGTTTGTGTTTTCATGTTTATATTTCTCTAGACCCCAGCCAAGATCCTTTTTTTTTTTTTTTTTTTTTTTTTTTTTTAAATTTTAATCAACACAAGATTGGAACCCGCTACGGGAGGCTGACTCCCAGTTATGCTTTATAACAGTTCAAGGACCTGAGAAGAAACAAGTATTTGGAGAATCTCTGGAAAAGGACCAAGGCATGTCTCCCATCAGGGGTGGGATGGCGCGCTGGTTGGGACCGAGAAGGAAGCCACCCCTCCAAACAAAGTCTCCCCTTCCTTCCCCTGGACCGATGACTCCGACTCTGGGGACACCATCAGCCCCGCTTTGTGTTATTTCCGAGTAATAGTTCCTGAAGCGGATACAGGGGTGAAGGAGACGGATGAGGAAAGCAGAGGAGAGTGGATTACAAGTGGTAACTCTGGGCACAGTTCCCTTCCCTGCACTTCTCCATCCTCAGCGCTGGTATGGGTGTGAGCGTGTGCCTGTGTATGTGCGCGTGCACGAGCACACCCACCTTCTGCTCTCTTTTCTGTCTACCCTTTCGCAGATCCCTTTGTGGTGTCTCAGACCCCCACACCCTTTTGACACTTCACATGAGGCACCAGTCTTCATCGCCAGGATCTGATCTTGCCTCTTGCACAGTGTGTGCTTGTGTGTGGCTGCGGTTCCCCCCTGGAGAGGGGACATGATGGTGGAAAGGGGAAGAAAGTCCAGGTCTCCTGAGAGTAGGGAGAGTCCTTCTGAGCCTAGCCCACTGCTCCAAAAGACTTGAAATTAAACACATCTTTTAACCATAAGATTGTATTTCCTTTCAAAGACCTACATCTATGTTTTCTGAAAAAAGAAAATTAAACTGATATAAAAGTTAATGACCTTGACCCTTGTAAACTAGCGAAGCTATACCTTGATAAAAGAGTCTGACTCTTGTCCTCAGGGATAAGAAGATGTGTCCACTCACGTCCCTCTGTCCGTTTTCACTGTCACTGAGGGAGAAGAGAATCATTGTTGAACTCTGTTCACTCATCCCAAGTTTTTCCTGGCTCGACCGAGGACAGGGGAGAGGAGCGCCCACCCTAGCAGCCCAGTGTTATCTATGTGATTACAGGTTCTCGTCTGTGCGTGTATCTGTGCATCTGGTCCTGGAGAAGTCCGCGGGGCAGAAGTCTCAGTCGCTGGTTGCCTTGGCTTTACCTTGGTGAAGAGTTCTTCTCCCTTGGAGCCAGGAGTGAGCACATGTTGAGATGTGGACAGGAAGGAGGATCTCCCCTGTCCCACTGCCTGAAATCCCCACTCCAGCACGGCCGCAGTCACCCAGAATTCCTGCTCCAGTATGTCCAAGGTCACCCAGGAGCCCCACTGGCTGTCCCCAACTCTGGCTGTGGCTCGATCTGCCTGCATTCTGACATCAGTCTTCCCTAGAGGCCTGCTGGTTCTGGGCGCCGGGTGGGGGCGGTGAGGCCTGATTCTGCCTCCGGGAAATCGCTATCTGGAATAGCGTCCCTTGAAAACTTCCATCCCGGCAGCCTGTTTATTTTTCCTACAGCACATGTAATTATTGCCTGACATTATGCCTTATATTTATGTAATTATATATTCTACGTCTTCCACCAGAATGTGAACTGTCCAACAGCCCTGTATCCCACACTCCAGAGCAGTGTTCTGCAAAGAATCCACTCGGGGGGAATGTCTGTCGGATGAATGAATGATTAATTCTATTTGGCCTAATGTTGATTTCCAGGTCCTCATAAAGCATTTTCTTCCTTGCCAAAATAGCTTACATTTCTCTGCCGACCCATTCTGTCTCTTTTACCCTGGAAGTGCCTGACGTGAGAATAATAGTTTCCAACATCTCTGTCTTCCGTGGGTAGGCTATTGATTTTATTTTTTTTTTTCCCCTTCTGTTGATGGGTCATTTTTTCCCTGAATTTTTCCATACCTAGTGATTTTTATATTGTATACTTTCTGTGATATAAGCTTTGAATTTTGCAAACTTCGTCTAGATTTTGTTGATTTTTTTTTTTTTTAAATTCTGTCAAGTACCTTTGATCCTGTGGAATCTGAATTTTAGGTAATCCATGGAGACTAAAAGAATGATTGTCCCCAGGATGACATGTGTCTTTATTTAATAACAATGAAAAATATCCCCCTTACATTGTAAAAGCCATTTCCCTATATTCTTTCAAAAAGCAAATCCTCCAAAAAATTGGGTTTCATTTCCGTTTACAGTGATAGCAGAGCACATGGATGCCTTTGCCCATGAAGCCCGCACACCCGTTGCTCTTGTAAATGACGCTGTTCCTACCATGGGCGCTGTCCGCCTGAGAGCTTTCTCTGTCTGCAGGTCATAGGGAATTAACCTGTCAAGAGCCAGGACCAGCCCTCACCCAGTGATGGGAGGGAGTTGGAAGGTAAGCCCTAAATCTCTCCCAAGGGGTCCATTTTTGAACGGGGCTCCCCAGGCCCCTGGGGCAGAACTGAGTCCTCTTCCTCCTGTGGCAATCTACTGACTGACACCGCCTCCTTTTTCTCCTTTCCAAACTTCCCAAATGGCTCATTCTGGGATTGCCTCCCAAAGTCTTGCTCTGATTCTGCCTCAGAGAGCCTAGGAAGGCAGTCAACAGGGCCCGAGACTCATTTATTTTCTCCCTTAGTCCCTCCTGTCTGTGTCTAAATCATTCACATCCGTACAGCTGGAACTCCCATTCTGATTCCCCCATTTGTATTTGGAAACAGCTTATCACTTAGACACTTAGACATCACTAAATCAGCTCCAGTGGAAGCCTAATCAGTCAACTTCACCCAGTACTCTTTTCACTCCTTTCTCATGTATGATAAGGTCAGCAAACTGGTGGAATTATTTTGTCAGCCCATGTATTCATTCACTGGACAGATACCTCTCACCATATCTGCCGTGGATACAATGACGGAGGAGAGCCAGCTCCTGTCCTCATGGAGGCTCTAGCAGGACCCTCCACTCTTAATCATGCCCTAAAACATGAGATATTCCTCCTGGACTCTTATAGAAGAGAACTTTGGCAAAACTTTGGTTATGAAAGAATTGAAAACAGAGGAAAGAGCATTTTTACAATTATCAACAAACATCACTGTTTGTTTGCACATCCCTATTTTTCCTATCCAAGCAAAAGTTGCCAATAAATCAGAAGCAGAGGACTGATACCCAATGAACCATGACCAGTCCCACTTCTATGTACCTTTTGACAGAAGAAAGGAGAGAAAATGTGATGCCTTTGAGATTGCACTATATGGATGGATCCAAATATCTTAGAGTGGGCACCATTCCTGGGTGCCTTACTTCATACACTTCGAATGTTCTGCTCAGTATGGTAAGAGGAAGGAACATGGTAATCGTCTCCTAAAGCCCAGTCCCTGTCCGGGGTGACACACCATGCTTCAAGGTCTTGGTGCTCGTTTTCCTCAGGTGGCAATATTTTGCTCTTCTTTTGAATCCTTCTAAGTAGCAATACAAAATTTTGGAAACATAGCCCTCAAGGGAAAAGGCCAGATATGGGTGAGTTTGTGGGGACTTTCTGTGCTGGATCAAGTTTCCTTTCCACAGCCTTTTTGGACTCCTGTAATCCAGGGTTGCTCCTGATTGGGTACAGAGATCGTGCGAGAAGGAAGGTGTATGACGCAGGCCGTGGTGTGGATGGAGAGGAGAGAGAGGTGGAGGAGGCACGTGTGCTGTTAGAGAGCAGAGGACCAAGCCGAGTGGGAGGAGAAAGGAAGGGGACTGAGCAGACACGGCTATGGGGGGCTGGTGCCAGTGCAGACCAGGTTTGACGATGCCTAATAAAGACCCACGATATAAGTTTCAACCCGAAGAGAGGCTTTTTAAAATAAAAACTGGACATATTTAAGCTGTTCGTGGTGCTGTTTCAATATGCTCATACGTTATGCAATGTCAATCACCATCAAGCTAGCGGACGTCTGTGTGTCTTCTCATAGTTACCTGATTCCATGTGTGGTATGGACAGCTGAGACTTACGGTCCCAGCGTATTTCATGCACACAAAACAGTATTATAGCTAGACTCAGCATGCGGTATACTCAATCTCTAGAAGTCATTCAACTTGCATCACTAAGACTTTTCCCCTTTTGAGCCAAGGATCCTTAGTTCCTCCGTCTCCCATCCGTGGTCACTATCACTCTACGTTCTGGTTCCATGAGGTCAACTTTATGAAATTTCCTATCAAGTGAGGCCGTGTAGTATTTCTCTTTCTGTATTTGTCTTATTCCACTCCTGGGTCTATATCTCAAGGAAATGAAACTGGTATCCTGACGAGATCTCTGTACCCCCAGGCTCATCATAACATAGTTCACGAGAGCCAACAACATTAGAAACAACTTTAGTGCCTATCTGTGGAATGATGGAAATTATGGACTTATATATAAACAGTGGATTATAAATATATATAAATTAATGGAATATATATTTTATAAAATAAGGGAATATTACAAAATAAGGGACTATTTTTCAGCTTTAAAAGAGGAGGAAATCCTGCCATTTGAGAAAACATGAATGAAGCAGGGGGGTATCATGCCAAGTGAGAGATTTTTCTTTTGACAAAGAAATAATAAGAGATTTTAATGTCTTACCAGACAGAACAAGCAAAATATGGCCTGTGGGGCAAATCCAGTCTCCTTCCTGTTTTTGTCAATAAAGTTTTATTGGAACACAGCTACACCCATTGCTTAATAACTGTAGATGGCTGCTTTTACCCAACAGCAGAAGAACTGAGTAGTTTCCACAGAGACCCCATGGCCTACACACCCAAAAGCTCTGTGCTCTGACTCTTTACAGCACATAGCTCACCCTGTCTTATCTCAAGGTTCAGGTGGCAGCAATTGACGGTAGGTGTCAGGGATTCAGCCACTACAATCTCACACCCCTTGGGTGTGGGCCCACAAGTCCCAGCAGTGTTCTAGTCTGTCAGGTCACACATCAGGAGGCAAGCTGGAGGGGCGAGGTAAAGAGTTGCCAAGGACAGACACCACTTCCTCTAAAGGACATTACCCTCCTGCCCCCCTCCCCAGGCTGCCATAGGACATTTGCATGACTCACCAACCCTTAGTCACAGGGTCACTTTGGGCTGCAAGGAAGCTGAGAAATTATTTTATCCCAGATGATCTGACCCCAGCTAGAACCAAGGGTCTTTAGAGTGTGGGGGTGTGTGACTTAAGTTAACCATTATTATCTTTAATGCAATTAGAAGGATATGGTCTCATATTATCTACTAAGAAGCCTCCAGTGTTCAACTACAGTCTATATAAATAAAAATGTCTAGTCTTAGTAGGTTAAACCACCAAATAAATACCCTCCTATTGCTACCCTGGGTACTCTGAGAGTAATGTTCTAGTCATGCTTTTAACACAGTTATAACGGATTATACCTTTGCACATTTCTGTCCAATTTTTCTTGGAGAAAAATCTGTCACAGAAATACTTGAACATTAGAGCAAATTTCAGACCATAATTTATAGAACGTTGCATACCATTTAGCTAGCAGATCGTAGCTGTTCCTTTATAAATGTCCTAGGAACCTCCCATTATATACTGCAAATGTGTAGGAAGAACATTTTAAACATAAATTACCAGGACCCTTAAAATATATAACACTTTACAGACAGTAATGCTTTACTAGGCTGTCATGATTCTTCATGTAAATACGGACTGAATGTCTTTTTAAAGTGCTGTTTTGTCTTCCGAGCTGACTGGGACATCTCTAAAGAAAGTGGGTGTTTTACAATGATATTTAAGAAACTGAAAACGAATTTGTGTCAACAGAGTTTCGGGATGACTGTGGGCTGTGCTGCTTGGGATTGGCAGTTCCTCTGAGGGGATTTGCCCAAGTCCGTCCTCCGGGCCCTGTCCTGTGGATCCCCGGATGTCCAGGATGATGCCGGTCCCGCAGCCCTGGGGGGCTGCTGACTCGTATAATAAACGCCCCGTTGCCGCAGTCCGCGGGCGCCTGCTCAGAAAGGCCAGCATCCTCAGTGTCTGTGAACTCTGCTGATCTGAACGGGTTGTCCGTGTTATTACCAGTATTTCAGTTCGTTTTCCGCAATGAAGCGTAGGTCTCTGAGCGGTCATTATCTCCAAGGCCCAGGTGCTTTCTCTGTGTGTTTATCTCTGTGTTCAGGTGACTGACCAAAAAACCCAGAAAGAAACAGATGGAAAGCCCTTTTTTTCCGCATTAGAAAACATGCAGTCGGTGATTACGAGTGAGTGATGAGCTTCTGATTACCTGTCCTGAGAGGAGCGAGACTCTCACCATGGTGACCCTGGGACTGGATTGATGCCTTCAAGGGTCTAGGCAGATGTTCATAAGCTGGTGTGCGCTCTCTGCCTCCCCAGGAACAAACACACGGACAATGCCAAGCTCCTTCTGCACTGGGTCCCTCGGCTGGGACCAGAGGGCAGAAATCAGGTGATTCGGTGTCTCATTCCCGGTCCTGGGATCACTGTGGATGGTATTGTTCTCACTGGGAAGGCTTTCCTGGAGCCTCCTTTAAGACCAAACAATGTAAGCGAGAGAGGCATCCCTCTGGAGGCATCTAACTTCTGCCGAGGGACAATAGTGCAGACCCTCCTGCCCTCCCAGGCCTGTTTGAGCACCGGGAGCTGAAGGACTGGGTGAGGACGGTTTTAGACAGACTTCCTCCCCCACACCCGCCACCCCCCATCGCGGATGCTGCACTGGCTTTCTGTTCTCAATTAAAATAGCAAACTGTCGAAATGCATATACACTTCCCCAGAGGGAGGGTGGAGGGCTTCTGACCACCATCTCCCTGAGAACTCAAACCTCCATTAATCTCCGAGGCAGCTGCGGGAGGGGCTGGGCTGCCACCTCCGTCCTGCTGGGCTCCCATTCAGCTGTCGCCTCTGCAGCAGCCCACAGGGTCCTGCGCTTCTCTTGGTGGGGGTGGGGGGCAGGTCATGCCAGGGCCTTCGCTGTCCCCCGGTTCCCCTGCCACCTGAAAGGGGCTCCAGCTTCCTCCGCAGCCGTCCTGGCCCCCCTCCCTTCTGTACTTCAGGAGGAATCATACCTGGCTTTCCAAATCCCTAAAACACACCTTCACCCTCGTTTCGAAAAAATGCGGAAACAGTGTTTATTTTTAATTTTATGGCACTTTATCTTAAGGTTTAGGGGAGAGGCCTTTAACCCTGCATCTGTCTATAATTCCTGAAGAAGCGTCCTAGGACGCAAACACAAATGTGTGAAGAAAACAAAGATAAGGTCCGCGCGGGGAGCCTGGTGGAAAGGGTGGGCACCCCCGTGGGAAGACCCGGCGGCAGCGCGGGCTCTCGCAGGGAGCGGAGCCTGGAGCCCCAAGGCCCGATCCGGAAATGCAGCAGAGACAGACGGTGCAGTTTCTAGGAAGTCTCCGCTCCTTCGGGACGCTCGGCCGCGACAACAGTAAATTAAAGAGGCCTGGACGCTGGAGATCCCGGCAGGGAGGAAGCCGGGCTCTGGGGCGCAGCGCAAGGCGGGCGCTGGCTGCCCCCCGCCCCCGGCTGCCCCCTCCCCCGCCTGGTGCCCTAACCCCCTGCCCCCGCCTGCCCCGCCCCCCACTGCCCGCCAGGCCCCAGCCGTCCTGGTCCTGGCACAAGGCACAAGGCACAAGGCGAGGCAGCCTCTGCTCCGGGAAAGCGCAGCCCCTGTGCCAGGCGCTTCCAGAGCGAGCCGTGATGAAGCGCGGCTCTCCGGCAGGAGGAATGTTTGCTTACCATTCCGTCTTCCCCCCAGAGGCCAGAGAAGGAAAATAAGCCCATCAGTTGTCCTTATGACAGGCTAAAAATGGAGCCGTCATATTTCAATAACGCAAGGCGACCAGCGGCCCATCGAGTGATGAGTTATGGAACCGCTCGCTCACACCGGACTATAAGTTAATATTATCTCCCCAGGATAATTAGAGCGGAGTTCAATTACTGACCCCGGACTGCCACGCGGGCCACACCGCGGGTTCGACAGGGCTTCGCCGCATTTATCTTCCCGCCCGGCGCAGCATCTGCATGCGGGCGCGATTCATCTTCGGCCCGCGCGTTCTTCCCGCACCGATCGGCCGTCCCTGGACCCCCCAGTGCAGTGTGAGCGGGTCTACTCCACTGCGTTCTTCTGACAATTTACGGTCCCCTTTGTGCCGGCCTATTGTGGTCACTTCTGGAGTTGGGTCAAACGAGCACTTCCCCAAAGGTCAGTCTGTGCCGAATGTGGCCCACCGAGGGCTGGACCCACCCGGGGGGGCAGATCTTTTCTATGCCTGTGCCTTTGTGAGCTGTACCACGAATCCCCCATTGAAAGCCGGGACCCCCGTCTTTGCAGGGGGAGGCGCAAGTGAGGCCGGCTGGTTAATGGTCAGTCAGCTCCTGCACAGCGCCGGCCTCCGTGCATGCCCATGGTCCCATCCTGGCTTCTCACTCCTGGTGGAGCAGGAGGAACCCGCCGCGGCAGCCTGGCACCGTTCAGGCGCCCTCCCTGGGAGGCCAGCGAGGCGGGAGCTGGGGACCGTGATGAACAGCGTCCTGTGTCCGCAAAGCCCCCGGAGCCGAGGGCAATGAGGCAAACACACTGCCGCCGGAAGGCCAGGCCTCCGTCGGACTCGGCCCGTGAAGAGCTAAGGAAGGGAAACTCAAGAGTCCCGGAATCTCACGCTTTCTATTCTGTTTGCTACAAAATCCATCTTTCTGGCTCTCGGGCGAATGGCTACGGTAACCAGGGCCTGTGCCCTTTGGTTTGGGGGATGCCGGCTCACAGCCCTCGGGGTGTGGGAGCAAGGGGGCTGGGCCTCCTGCAGGAGCTCTAAGACCCAGGTGGCAGGGCCAGACCTTCGGCCCAAGGCTTGTCTCTGGAGACCCTGTGGCCATGGCCACACAACAGCTTCAGGCACGACTCATCTGCCCTTTTCCTCATGTCTCGGGTCCCGTGTGCTGCTTTTGGAGACTTGAGTTTCCAAGGAGGAGGTGGGTGGCAACATGAAGGCTTTTCAGTCAAACGAAAGCAGCATCACTCTTTCACGGGTGAGACGGGCGTTCAGATGATCACAGTGAGGCCGAAGTCCGGCTCTCATTCTGGACCAGCCGGGTGTAGGCCTCACTCCTGACCCGCAGCCGCACCTTCGGTGCCCACAAGAAAGGGCGGCAGCAGCCACCTTGGAGCATGTGCTGGTCCGTGGGGTGCATGATGGACTAATGTGCACGAGGATGCTGGCCTGTCCCCGTGCAGCCACCTGTTTCTTCTGGGATCCTTTTCAGCCCTTTGCATCAGTCCCATTATTTAGGTTACTCAGATATTCAGATGTTCTAAATGACTTATCTGAGAGCACCGATGCACAAGATCGTTGTCTTTTTTTTTTTTTTCTTAAGATTTTATTTATTTATCTGAGAGAGAGAGAGAGCGTGAGAATGCACACAAGCAGGAGGAAGGGCAGAGGGAGAGGCAGGCTCCCCGCTGAACAGGAAGCCTGATTCGGGACTCAATCCCAGCACCCTGAGATCATGACTTGGGCAGAAGGCAGATGCCCAATGACTGGGCCACCCAGGCGTTCTGACGAGATGGCTGTCTTACTTGCAGAGTAATCTGGAAGTGTCCGGACCTGGTCTACTCGACTGAGTGCAGAATGCTATTTTAATTATCATTGTTGAGATTTCATATGATTATTTTTGGTGGTTGTTTTTTACATTATAATGAAGTACGTGTCCTCAAACGGATGGCCCGCTTGGGAGCTTCCAAGACGATTGTCGCCCCCTTGAAATCCTTCCCTGGGTCTGGGATGCACACTTGGGTTGTAGTGGATCACAGGATGCTAAGGCACATCAGTTCCATTGGCGTTGCGGGTTAACGTGATATAGGGGGCTCGTGGTCTTTCTTTTCCACCGTGAAAGTGGACAACTCTGGACAGCGGGGATGGGGGACGTTAAAAAGGCTGATGGGCGAGATGGGAAAGAGCCGTCTTTCTCCTCCCAGTCAAGAGACCTGTGGCTTCCGCCTTCCCCTCTTCAACGTGAAGGAAGACTGAGATGGATTCCTGATTTTTTTTCCCCATTTTGCTCACCTTGCTCACATCCTCAAGAGCAGGCATGCCCACACCGGCAAGACAAAGACAACCACCCAAGACCAGGCCTGGTTTTACTGGCAAATGCTGGGCACTCCTTACACAGACCAAACAGGAACCCTCCAAAATGACGCCAACTTTGCTTCACATGTTCCAAGACACTGCTCTAGTATGAATTCTGTATGCTAATGGACAGCAAATATGCACAGGAAATTTAGTCATTGACCAGGAGACTACAATCGCTTTAAATCTGGTCACCATCTGGTCAGTACAGCCCGAGCCTCTGGGAGCCAAGCAGGGCTTCTCGAATCCATCTCGTAAGTGTTCCATCCTACCAAGCTCACATCAGACCTGATCCTTCCACTTGAGAAGCAAATGAACTAAGTGGAAGTGTTTGCATCTAATTCTTTCTGGAAGCAAGGTCAAAAACACAGGCATCTCCTAAAGCTCTCCCCTGGGATGCTTTTCTTTGCAAAATTACTCTCAGTATCAAACGGCTGTGACGTGGGCAGGATAAAAGAGCTGAGTGAGCGCGTTGTGAGTTGCGGGCAGAGTGCTCCAAGTGCTGATGACAGCCGTGAGAGATGAGTGAAGGCAAAGAATCTTTCAAACTTACGGGGGAAGAAAGTGCCTGGTTGACTTGACAGAGAATGGGAGGGTTTCAGTGCACAGGGAAGGAGAGGCAGGAAGTGTGATTGTGCCTGCAGGAGCTCGCTGCACAGAGACGGAGGGGATGTGCTGGCCACCGGTCCAAGGGCTCCCCGGTTCCAATCGCCAGATGCACCCCGGGCTGCAGGAGGCTCTTGCTGCCTCTCCCAACGGAGCGGGGCTGCACGGGCATCCTGCTTCTTCACGCTGTTGGCGCTACCTTTCTCCTCGCTCTGCCCTGTTCTCAAGAACAGACATAACTGCACATTTTCACGTTGAAATCTTTGGTCCAGGTGTTAGCCTGCTGCTGCTGTGACCAAAAATGCAAACTTTCTTCTTCTTCTTCTTCTTCTTCTTCTTCTTCTTCTTCTTCTTCTTCTTCTTCTTCTTCTTCTTCTTCTTCTTCTTCTTCTTCTTCTTCTTCTTCTTCTTCTTCTTCTTCTTCTTCTTCTTCTTCTTCTTCTTCTTCTTCTTCTTCTTCTTCTTCTTCTTCTTCTTCTTCTTCTTCTTCTTCTTCTTCGTGAAAAACAGCATCTGTTTTCATTCTACAGCCGCGATCATATCCCATCCTGTAAGCTGTCCCTGGGGTTCGCTTCAGCTGCACTTTGAGTTCTCGCTCAGCACATTTCCTTTCTGAATCAATAATATCATATTTATACTTTTTAACATGAAACAGAAATTTTTTCTTTTTTTGTCCGTGTGTCGTTGTGGTTGACGCTGGCCGCCAGACGGTTGAGTGGCAGAGCAGACTTCTGGGAAGCAGAGTGTTTGTGACTCCAAGGGGGCTCCTCATGGGAGCCGTGCCAAGCAGGTCAGTGTGTGGCTGACTCTGTGCACCCAGGTGACGTGTTTATACATGGGACGGTCTCTGAGCGAAGTCTGGTCAAGAGCCCATGTGGCTCTCAGGCCCTCAGGGTCTCCCAGGGGGGTGGGCAGTCCCGGGAGAGGTCCCGCTGTATGTATGACATTTCCCGTGGAATCGGGCCTATGGCTGTCTAGAAAAGGGCCAGAAGGCCTCCCCCTTGCCCAATGCCCGCACTCCTCACCTTTGGACCTTCCAGATGCAGGAAGGAGAACAGAAGGAAAAGACAGATGTGGGAA
Organism: Mustela lutreola; assembly: GCF_030435805.1. Taxonomy (NCBI): domain Eukaryota; kingdom Metazoa; phylum Chordata; class Mammalia; order Carnivora; family Mustelidae; genus Mustela; species Mustela lutreola. The sequence continues at coordinate 2,814,057 of NC_081294.1, read as the reverse complement.
GATGGAAGTTAGGCTGTCCGTCAGGGAGGGTTCTGGACAGGTAGGCAGGAAGGGTGCTGTGGAGAGATGTGCACCTGCTCAGAGACTGTGGAGACACAGGGGTCCTGGCAGGACCAGAGTCCCCCAGAGTGACCCCCCAGTTCTGACTTATGCTGGCTGGACTCCTGTGTCCGAGGGAAGGCCAGTGAAGGGAACATGGACGGGACCACCTTGCTGCCGCCACATTCGTTCCCGAAGGCATGCCCACTCTCCCCACCTGCGTACTGTCCAGTACCCCAGGTTAGCTGTGATCTGGGGCTGCATCTTAACCATCCACTTGTGGCCAGAGGCAAGCCGCCCAGCTGGCTCTTCCCGCTTCTCCCTGCAGGATAAGCATGCCCGGGGGTGATAGCTGGGGAGGGCGGATGCTGCTGGCCTGACCCCTTGCGGGCATGAAGAGCCGCCCCCCTGAGCCCAGCCACCAGCAGGGTTTTCATAGGAGAAATAAAGTCCTACCAAAGCAAGCCTTGAATCGGACTGCACCTAGGATGACGTTAATTAAAGCAAGCTGTCCCAGCCTGTGGCCCTCTTCCATTCCTTCTTCCAGAGTCTGTCTCCTGCATGGACCCCCAATTGCCCCTTCCAAAAAATTTTAAAAGAATACAAGAAATAAAGAATACTGTTTTTCTGAAAATAAATAAATTTAAAAAAGAATACAAGAAATAAAATGAAATAAAAATATATACATACACACATTTTAAAAACTTCTATTGACAATTGCTTTTAAGTGCACGAGTCTAACTAAGTCTATACTAACTAAGGTACTTGAAAGGAGATAAAAACTAAAATAATTATCGGCATAATCAGTGAAAATGATACCTCAACTATCAACTAGATATTGCAAAAATCCTGGTTTTCTTTTCACTCTTTCTCATACTGTACAGTAGAAATATGTGTACTGAATCTCTTGCAAAACTGCACATTGTAGATAGGGACCTAATTTTAAAACATAAAATATTGGGGCGCCTGAGTGGCTCAGTGGGTTAAAGCCTCTGCCTTCAGCTCAGGTCATGATCCCAGGGTCCTGGGATCGAGACCCCCATCAGGCTCTCCGTTCCTTGGGGAGCCTGCTTTCTCCTCTCTCTCTCTGCCTGCCCCTCTGCCTACTTGTGATCTGTCTGTCAAATAAATAAATACAATCTTTTAAAAATAAATAAATAAATAAAAATAAAACATAAAATATTATGTATAGCTCTGAACACACACATAAGTTGACAATTTCCATAACATATTTAGGAGCGATAAAGAGTAAGCTCAGGATGGTGGTGCCCGTTCAGAGGACAGGGTGGCAGGTGCAGGTTTCCTGTGGGTGTGAACGTGTGCTTTCCCAGCAGCCAGAAGGTGGGAGCGCCCCAAGCGCCCACTGACGGGCAGAGGGATAAAGTGACATGGTCCATGCATGTGATGGGAAGTTGCTGGGCCTGAAGCGGGAAAATAAATCATAGCCGTGCGATAATATGAGTGATCCCCAAAGACGCAGGAGAGCAAGAGGTCTGTCGGAAAAGGACAAATCCTGCAGGCTTCCAGCCACAGGAGGTCCCAGCCGAGTCCGACTCACAGGGACAGAAGCACCAGGGGGGTGGGGGGGGGGCGCTGGGGGTTTGTCTGTGCTCGGTGGGGACAGTTCTGCGGAAGGAGATGTGTGGTGGGAAGGCACCCATGTGACCAAACGGCACCCTTAAAGATGAATAAAATGTGGAAATTCACTTTATGTATGTGTTTACCCCAGGAAAAAGGAGAGACCTACAGCACATCAGGTGAGTTATGACCACAATCTCTGGGGTATCTGTGAAGTCTTACTGTCTTTTGCACTTACAGGATGCTCTGGGGAATAAACAGAATCCATGAGAGATTAAAATTCAGGGAAAATCCTGTGTGGCTCCAGACGTAGCCTGTGGGCCGGCACCCCCTGTTTCCCCCACCCTTGCCTCAACCAGGTGCCCACTGGGGACCCTCTTAGGGTGCTAGAGCCCCCTGTGTCACTCTCCTGTGACGGTGGGTTCGCTTTCCCTCCAGAACAGAGGAGCCGCTCTGTCCAGCTGGATTTGTCCTTATTGCGCTGGGTGATGACCCCGGGCAGAAGAAGGCTTTCCGGGAGTGCACACTGACGGACTGAAGAAACAAACAACAAAATCCATTTATATCATTCATTTATCTATCTATCTATCTATCTATCTATCTATTTATTTATTTTAAAGATTTTATTTATCTGAGAGAGAGAGAGAGAGCGTGAGCATGAAAGGGGCGAGGGGCAGAGGGAGAAGCCGGCTCCCCGATGAGCAGAGCCTGATGTGGGACTTGATCCCGCGACTCCAGGATCATGACCTGAGCCGAAGGCAGTTGCGTAACCCACTGAGCCCCCAGGTGTCCCATTTGTATCATTTAAACAAAACTTACAGACTCTCAAAATTTAGATGCCCCGTCTTAAACACGGATGAATCAGAGGATTGTCCTAAATCTGGGTTCTTGATTTGTTGGTTTCTGTAAGTCCCAAGTGACTAGGCAGTTTGTCCGGGGTTTCCTGGACCCGTCGTCACCAGCACAGTGCTGGCTGAGGCCAAGGGGCCTCCTGTCTTCCTTGCACACCTGCATTCCCTTTGGTGTCTTTCCTATGGAGACCCTGCTTCCTCGACGTCTGGCGGCTCCTTCGACTCCCCAGGGGTCACAGGCAGTTCTGGGGACCGAAGAGTCCACCCATGGTGAAGCTGGCCAGTGTGGAAGCTCCAGAAGCCCCCAGGAGCACCCGTGGTTTGAATGTCCCCTGCAAACCCTGAGCTCCCAGGTCCCCAAATCCTATGGGGAGATGGGCAGCCCTCCGGGCCCCCTGCCCCCTCCCCGCCAGCCACCCCCATTCATTCAGAGCTGTCTTTTTTCGCCCATCCTGGACTGCATGGCCCGTACTGCCCACCTGCTGCTGGACTACGGCTGGGCCTCCAGCCCTGTGTCTGCCATCCAGTGACTCACCCCTGCCTTGCGCAATGTGTTTTGTTTCCATGCTGCTCCTCATTACATCAACCATATCTTTATTTGTCCTTGTACAGCTTTGTGCTTTCGACATTCCTGGGTCTTTGGACACAATTGTCCGCAAAGACTGGAAAACACCTTAAAACCAAGCACAGATACAGCAAGGAAGCACGCACTTGGCCGCTGTGGGAAGCGACTGCCACTGAGGGTTCCTTCTTAATATCCCTTTCCACACGACAAAGAGAGTGTGTCTTGGGAATGAAGAAGGCTCCGTAGAACTGCTCATCTACGGAGTCGGAAGAGACTGCAGAAGACGAAGAAACACTTTGCAAAACTAGCAACCCGCATGTTAAAATCCCCACCTACTCACATGGCCCTCCCTCGGGAGAACCCGGCCCTGTCGGGACTGACTCTTTCCTAAGACTCTGAGATTAAGGCGCACAAACACCAGCAGAAGAGCTTTCCCAAGTTGTCAGAAGGGGAGGCACGATTTGGATACAGTCAGGACTTCCTTGAAACTTGATCTGAAATGCAGACGCAGATCCGCAGGGCTGCATTATTTGTCTTCTCCAGAAAAGCCCGTGCTCTTTCTTCTGGTCTGGATTAGACACTGAATAGCTAGAGGATTTGGTGGGGAGGCTGTTCCAGAAGCCGGAAGGATTAGAAATCTCACCAAAAAATCTGCGTTGGTGCAATTCCCAGAAAGATTTTAGAGCTTGGAGAGGTTTCTAGCGTTGGCTGAGTTTGGAATAAACATCTCCAAAATGCTGGGCGTGTTTCCAAACTGAAATGAAATTTGAGGTCCACCCATATCACTAGTTATTAAGATAAAGAGAAACCCCCTGTCGAAACTGGATTACACAAGCAGTAGTTCTTGCCATTGTTGAAACACATCTACCCACAAATTTCATGCCTGTCTTCTTTCCTAAGTCCAGCCGCTAAGGGGGGCGGAGAGAAAGGAAAAAGAAGAAACTACCCCCTCCTTCCCCGGACAGTTTGTTTAGTGTTGCTGCCGCTGAGGCTGCCAACGTTTGATAACATCAGTACGGAAAATCTGATACCCATGTGGAGTAGGCACGGGCTCAGGTAGGAGAAATGGACTTTTCCAATTTCCTGCAAAACCTAGACATGTGGCGGAACGTGTGCACCACGCCAGCGCTTGTGCTTGCTGATTTTAGACTCACAGGTATGTGAGGTAACAGGAAAACAAAACAAAAACAAAAGAACCAAAACCCCAAATGAGACCTTGCATTGACTTACACATTATCTTCCCTTACGATAGGAAGCACCAAGGGCGCTTGGCCATCTTCAGCGTGTCGGGCATGGACTCGTGATCTTGGGTTTGTGAGGTCAAGCCCCGTGTTAGGTGTAGAGATTAGTTAACAATAAAAAATCTTAAAAAGAGAGAGAAAGAAAGGAAGGAAGGAAGGAAGGAAGGAAGGAAGAAAAAGAAAAAAGAGGATGGGAGACCCAGAATGTTTTCCGCCTTCAGAGGTGGGTACACACCTGAGTGTCTCCTGTCCTTCCCCGTTCTCGGGCTAAAAGAGGAATGCCACATCACTCGCATCAGCTAAAATAAAACCCAAGAGGCACATTTGGAGTTCATACTTCAAATCATCATAAACTCTAAACGTTGGCTGGAATCTTGTCTTTCTAGCCCAATGCACTGCTCTATGGGCCAATTCCTCAGGCACCTCCTGGAGGAGGGGGCGATGGTGCTTTGTGCACCAGCATGTGGCGTGCCGTCCTCCAGGGTGTCCTGGAACCGTGCAGTTGTAGGAGAACGATCCGTATCCGTAGACGATGCGGAGAGCTTGGACCCTGTTGAGGTAGCAGTGGATCTTTCTGAGATCACTTGGCCTTTGTGTGACTAGAAGAGTCTGAAGGGAATGGTCACCTTCCTGCTGGAGGAGAGGTTCCTGGCTCTGCAGTCCTCTTTGCTCTTAATCCATCTGTGTCTTTTTGTCTTCTGTTGGGCTAAGTCACTGACACCCCCGGACTGCGATCCTCCAGGAGCCCCACAGCACCCATTGATCCTGCTCCAACCTTCGGCAACAAAGCATTTTCACCCAGCACTTCGTTCTATTCTGAAAGTGAACAACTGAAGGCAACACAATTAAAACACACACACACACACACCTAAGAATCACAGGTTTATCTGGTAAAGACCAGAGTCACCAAAGTGGGAGATTTCAATGGTAGAGAACACAGACCTCCAAGGCAGGTAAGAGGCATAAAGGCACACTTCCTCCTGTGGTCATTCCCGTCTTTATTTTGTACTTGAAAAAAAAAAATAAAACTTCTGATATAAAGATGGAAAAAGCCCCAAATAGCCACTGTTCTGAAGTAAACCACACCGACATGTTTGTGATTCAAGCCCTCTAATTTAAACACAAACTATTAGTTGCACTGCTGGTGTTCAATATTACTCAAAAAGTCATGAAACTCAGCTCCGGATATAGGGCCAGGTAAAAGTCAAGTGATATGAAAAATAAATAAGAAAAAAATCTATTAGAAGATAAGTACATGAAAGCCTGCTCGGGTCTTCAGGTGGAGCGTGGTGTGCCAAGTGGGTCGACACCTATTAAACGTCCTACTTGAAGACATGGTCTGTTAGGGAAATCACCGTAGGGAAGGCAAGCAATTCCACAACATGACTCAGCTTTCTCTCTCCCTCTTTACTCATTAGCTGCCCAGTTCAGTAGATTCTATGCCCCAGGCTAACATCTAGGTTGCCCTCACTTTCTCTTTGCTACACCTGTAGGTAGTTGTGACTCCAACGCCCGGCGACTAATGTCTGCTCTGCGGCCATGGCAGCGGGGTCTTCTTCACATCTTAGGCATCTGTTGTAACCCAGGACTTGGCTCTCAGAAGAGGCTTGATCAAGAGGGTGAAGAGCACATGAAGAGAGTAACCCCTGTGCACCGGTATTGGGGACACCCCACTCAGCCGTCTACCATCTTCTGTGCTGCGGGTCAACGCTATGGCATGCCTGAGGGCAATTCTCTTCTCTCAGGTATTGGAGCAGGACTTTTATTTTTTTATTTTTATTTTTATTTTTTCATTGTTTCAATTAATTAGTTTATTTAATTTAAATTTATTTAAATTGAATTAGCTAACATAGAATGCGACATTACTCTGTGATGCAGCGTTCAGTGACTCTGCAGTCGCACTGGATACCCAGCGCTCTTCACGTCATGCTCCCGCCTTAACGCCGCTCCCCCAGGTTCCCTCCAGCGGCCTCCAGTTTGTTTCCTAGAGTTAAGCGTGTGTCATGGTTTGTCTCCCTCTCTGATTTCTTCTCACTCCGTTTTCTCTCACTCCCTCTATGATCCTCAGGACTATTCCTTGTTTCACATATGAGCGACACCATATACTTGTCTTTCTCTGATTGACTATCTCACTCGTATCATCCCTTCCGGTCCCATCCATGTCGGTGCACAAGGTAGGGGTTCATCTTTCTTGATGGCTGTGTAACATTCTGTCGTAGATATGAACCACATCTTCTTTACCCATCTATCTGTTGAAGGACCAAGATGTCCTTCAACTGTGGAGGGCTTTCAGATTCCAACTCACTGGTGGATTTTCCCTCTTCTAAAACTCTGAGAAAATGGGAAGAATTGAGGTTTCCAAAATGGATTGGTGCCAGCAGCCATCCGTAGAAGGCCACCTACAGTCAGTTATGTTAGGTGTGTTACTCGCCGCAGCAAGAGACATTTAGAACACGAGGAGCTTGGGGTGTCCCTGAAGGGGGTGTTTTAGGGAGGGTCACATAAAGGTTAAAGAACTGGACTTACCCATAGGGTATCTTGGCAGAAAGTGGTGGGAACTTACAAACTTAGCTGTTGCTGGGCTCCCTTTAGGAACCATTTCTCCTTGCATAGTCACTTACAGATGTGTCTGTGGTCTGGGCACCCTGGTGATGAGGGCTTTGGGCTCAGAAGATCTAAGGTGACTTTGCTATTGTTTTGCTCCAGGTTGTCTTTTTTGCAACTCACGCCGCAGCTGGCTTTGGAAAGGTGAGGTTTCTGCCTCAATCCCCGTCTGTGTCGCAGGAGCAGGGTCATTTTTCACTTTATCGCATCATCAGATTTCTGATTCGCAGTCTACATTTGAGTTGCTAATATGTTTCAGTACCCTTTCGCGAGGGGAGGGTGGGGGAACGGCCACCAAGGACTTTGTCCTCGGAGACTCTTCTGTGACTCCTGGCCGGTCTCTCTGCTTTCTCTCTCTGAAGCAGGAATACAAACTGACCGAAGAGACGCTGTTTGGGCAGCAGTAAGGAGCGGTCCTGGGAGCACGTGACTCTGTCCTGTCACGGTTCTGTCCCCTGCAACGACATTAAGAGCTCTTTGGCAATGCCGACAAATCCAGAACACGGTGTAATTTGTCCATGTTGGCCACAGCACATCTTCTCTATGACAGTGATGTCATAAGAAAATGTAAATACTCATTTCAATTTGCCCGGAATGCCCAGTGTTCCCCGCTGCAGACTCTGCTCTGAAATGGCAGCTTTCTCTGTGGTACATTTGCCAGTTTAGAATCCAGCATCAGATCTCCTGCACTCTTAGCTTATTATGTGCACACTGACCTTTGCTTTATTAAGCACACTAGCAAATACGAGTCTATGTATCAATTAAGCCTATCTGATTCAGAATTTGTACCCTGATTAGGAAGATATTGTTACAAAATTTAAGTGTCTGCTAATACAATAATATAGGTTGACAAAATATACTGTCATTTGTTTGCAAACCTTTTTTATTTTAAACCTTAGCAAAAAAGCAATTAACAAAAACATCCTGCACCGAAGTGGGAGCAGCATGCCCCCTTCCCTCTGTGAACCACATGGCCCACACTTGGCCCCTTCTTCAAAAGTCACCCCCTCAAGGAAATCGATGCTGCAACCATCTCCCTTTTGGAATCAGTACCTCAGCCTCTCCAGGGACATATTTTAAAGGAATATTTGTCACATTGATTTTCTCACGTCCTCGTAGTGGAGAATCACCCACAGCTGTCCTGCTAACAGTTGTTGAGTCCGTAACCCAAGGGGGCTTTTGAGAATGGTCAATGCAGAGGAAGGAACCCCAGACTCAGGGAGAAGCATCACTAGATGTGTAGGGAAGGATGTCCCTGGCCAGCCTTCCTCTGATGGATTCCACTGGGGGACCTGAGGTTTCACTCACGGCCGCCCAAGACTCACGGAGCTTTCTGTTAACGAGGGTTGAGTTTGTTCTGGGTAGTCGCTGCCTGCATGGTCGAGCGCCCATCATCCAAGCGCGCACTGAGGCTCGTTCCACGGTCGGAGCTGGGGCAGGTGTCAATGTTCAGGAAGAAGACCCTCCCGTTTCTGAAACACCATGTCTGTGCTCCGCGGGCCGCGATCAGTTTCGAAGACTTTCACAGGATTGATCTCAGCAATCAAGCCATCTCTTGATTTTACACTTCACCAAATGACTGGTATTGTCATATTTCAGAAAATTGAATTCAGCTTTATGAAACATATGTTTAAAAGCTGTACACTTTCAATAATTATGCTATAACATCCCTGTTTTTATGCAAAGCTAACTAGATATTGTCATATTAAAATAGCAAATCCAATTCATTTCTTATGAAACACATGTTTAAAAAAATAAAAGAAGCACTTTAATTATTTCAGGAGTGTTCAGGCTAGCTCAACAGCCGACTGGATATTGCATTTGTTTAAAACTCAATCATGCAAAATGAAGACTCGATTTGAAAAATTTTAATAAAGATAACCAGCCTATCATGATATCATTTGAATGCTAATCAGCACTCCCATTCAGCGGAGGGAGAGCAGTGTCAACTTCGCTGGAGGCTCTTTATTCCGCAATAAAAACATTTACATTCTAATGATTTTATTAAAGCGCCGGAGCTGTCAGCAGCCCCAGATGACTCCTGGCAAACTGTATCAGCTATCAACTCAGATTGCCTTTATCAGAACCACCCAGCGGTGAGCCCAACGCCACAATGAGACGTCTGCTGCTCACAGAGCTGGTATTTAATCATTTCTTCTCCAGTATTGTTCTGCTTACAGAGCATAAATAAGAGCTTCAAATAACCCCAGAGTGCTACTGACAATGAAACAAAGTGTGGGCCCTATTTATCTTCCACATTCTTCAGGGACTGCTTTCTCCCGCACCCGCCCCCCACCTTTTATTTGGATGTTGTTGCTGGCACTTATTTTTATTTATTTATTTATCTGTTTTTAAAAAATTCACTACCGGTATCATCATTCAGCAACTCTGGATTTCTTCTTTGCCCTGAACGGCAGGTCTCAGGAGACAGCTGGGTGGGGAGGTGACCCAGTGGGTGTGGGAGGTGCTGGGTGGCCTCTAGGGACGGGGGCACTGGGCCCAGCAGCTCAGACCTTAGCGGAAGGGGTGGGGGTGCCTGCTCTGGCTTTGTCGCATAGCAGGGACCAGAGAAGACAGCGGAGGATCAGGAACTGGCCGCCTGTGCCCCTCCCTCACGGGAAGCCCACCCAAAGCAACTGTTCTGTTGCAAAGCACCTTCTTTCTTTTCGCTCCGCTGCTAAAACCGAGGCACTACTCACTTTGGAGGAGGAATCAACCCCCCCACCACCATTATCTTTAGAGCCCGGTGAAGAGCAGTCCTTTCCCTCCCGTTCACATTCACAGATAAAAGCCAGGAATCTGGAAGAAAAGCCAGACCCTCCCCAGGAAAACACAAAGCTGGAAAAACAAACAACCAAGACCATCCCCTTGACTTGTCCTCATTGGGAAATCAGCTTCCATTCTGCGGAACTTTCTGCTGTCGTGCACTTACTCCTTCCTTCCTACCTTGGCTGGCTGCCTTTCCTTCTTTCTTCTTCCTTTTAACCGCTGGGTGTTTGCATGGAAATCATCCTGAAGTTTGCAACGCTTCTCTCCCTGGCTCGAAGGGGCGGGTGGCGGGGCGGGCATCTGGGCAGGCATCTAGTAGACACACATGATGTTTGTTTTTTAAAAAATGCTGCTTGGATGTGAGACTTAATTTAAACTTGTCTGATAACTTCGATGCATCATCTTGAAACGGCCTGTTTAAGTCTCCTGAGGTAAAACCCACATGTTTCTACCACATGCCCTAGGGATCTTTGCTCTTAACCCGCAGCCCTTTCTCCTCCTAATGAGCTGCGTTTTATTTACGAACAGCTGGAGAAGGCTTCAGGGCCATTCTCGGGACTGCACAAAATGGAATCAAGAGTCTTCACCCCAGGGACAGGCATCTCCGCCCTGATCTCTGCAGATCAAACCTCTCTGTGCCCCGCCCCCTGCCTGTGGCCCCCCCCACCCCGCTGTAGCTGGGCCACCTGATGCCCTCGCCAGCCGTTCGCACCCCTTCCGGCTGTGGGCGCACCTGTTCTGGCCTCATGGTGAATGAGAGCTCCGCCAGTCCCCGGGGCTATCAACGAGGTCCTGCCATGCCTGCCCTCCCAGGGCCGAGGGCTGAGGCAGGAGGTCCCACCCACAGCCACAGATCTGAACTTCTTGGGCAGAGGCAGGAGCTTTCTGGATGGAATCACTTGGCTTCCAGCAAGAGCAGAACAAGCCTGGCAGAAGGAAGACCTAGTTCCTCCCATATTGTCGCAAACACCCATCGACTGGGGACACAGAGCAGTGCCAGCACTCAGAAGCAAGTACTTACTGTAGTTAAACCAGGGCGTAAGACGTCGCAGGGGACTGAAGCATGAAACCTTGTAAGAGGAAACACTGGAAGTTAACTTTTTCCAATAAGGCCTAACTAAGAGCATTTGCTTTTAACATATGACCCTGGTTAGCAGACCCTCTGCTATGCCCAGGGTCTACTCTCTCTGTAAGGGGCCTTGCTGGGTAAGGAAATACGAGCCATGACAGGACACACACTGGCAGAACCACTGAGAATACCGAGGGAACCGATCTGATATCTCATCCTTACCAAAGGCTTTACAATGAGCTCAGCCCCTCAAGGCAGCCAGTGGGGACATGAACTCAAAATGGGCAGGAAGGTGCTGCTGGCGGACGGCAAGTGGAGGGCAGGGACTTACTGTCATCAGGACACTCCGCGAGAAGCTCCTTGATGGTGACCGTGCCTTGCTGTGCCGGCCTGGCGCCCTGGCCTTTGAACTCGGGACAGAACCCTCGCGGGAGTTTTATATCCAAAGACGCTGCAGTAAGGGATGTGAGGAATCTGGGGGGGGTGATGTGTTAACAGACGCAGACGGGATGATGTTCCCGAACACACCGCACGGAACTCGGAGCTGACCGCCACCCTGCACCTGCTCTGTAGGTCCCCTCGGCCCTCCCCGCGCCCAGGGCTCACCTCCAGTCTCTGCCGGTGAGCAAGCTGGCGAGGACGCTGGGCGGCCACACCGGGAAGCTTGCCATTCCCTCTTTCTAACTGGGATTCCCACCTGTCCTGAGCATAGGTCTGTCATGGGCCACGGTGCGCGAACGGTAAGGAATTCGATCCAGAGCCCGCTGTGGGGGGTCGGCCACACAACACCCGCCTTCCAGGCTCCCCGGGGCCAGCGAGTGGAGGACCTGTAGCCCTCGCCCAGGGGAGCTGCCAGAAGACTTCATCTTCTCCTTCTCCTTGTGGGCGGCTCCCCAAAGCCCAGCCTGGAGGGCCTGCCGTAGGCTGGCCAGGAGACGCTTCTCAGGGAATGAAGAGTCCTTCTGTCAGGGGCTGAAGTTTTGCCGGTGCAACCCGTGTGTCCGCTATCGTGGGAAGAGTGCTTCTTTTCTTCCACGGCCCAGTTGTCCTGTGGGTAGGATGGGGCTCCGTCCTCACCTGGGAGACAGGAAGGTGGACTCGCAGAGAAACACCCCCGCTGGATGAGGGGCTGCCTGGCACCATCTGAGAGCCTTCAACCCCCAGGTAAGTCTTGTGTTTGTTATACATCGGGCCCTGCAGTTGGATGCCCACAGGTCTCTAAGGGAATGTAAGTCCCTGGCCGTCCGGCAGGGACTCCCAGGCAGTGGCTGGTGGTCCCTGAAGGCAAAGCCTCCTGGTTGGGGGGGCAGTTGACCTTCTTTTTGGTCACCCACTATTTTGGCATCTTTGCTCAAGTGTCACATCCTTATAGTTCAACTTTTAGCCTGGCCTTTTACTACTTTAGAAAATATTGCTTTGCATATGTCAAGACAAAAGACAAATATCTATGCCTAGTCAATTAGTTATTTATACATTTCTTTCAAGAAGTCAAATATCAGATCACACTGGAAACAGATTTGTGAGCTTGTGCTGAGAAAGTATATGACTATTACAGTGTTATGCATTTTTGTGTTTTTATTCAAAGGTTTAAAAAAAAAGTGCTGTCTGGGACTGGTCTTCCCTCGGCTTCCCGGACCCGCGGATGGGTGAAGGTGGGCGGGGGTGGGTGAAGGTGGGCGGGGCGTGTTCTGGCTGTGCACGTCGGAGTGCGGGAGCTCTGATGGTTTCCTAATGGACTCACATGCACGTCCAACATCTGGTTATTCTCCAAAGAAGTGTATCTTGTAATTGAAAAGAAAGATAAAGAGCAAATGATTCTAGATGTGTATTGGAGTGGAGATCTCAGATGACACAAAACAGAACAAGGACTGAAGGTTGATGCTGGTTCTGGAATCGTCCTGGTATGAGTCTATCTGTCTACCCAGCTGTCTGTCTATCCTCTACCTGTGTGTGTATTTATCTGTCTACCTGTCTGTCCATCCATCCATCCATCTATCACCTGTCTATTTGACCAAATCATCATCTATCCCTCATTCGACTCAGGCCGTTATGCGAACCTCGCCCTGGGTCCTTTAAGCAAGAATTTTGGAGCCGCTGCCAGGCGCCAAGAAGAACTCAACTGGGTGGGACAGAAGCCAACACACGTATTTCCTGGTCCTGCTCCTTCCAGTCCTTCGCGGAAAGAGACATCGCGCGCACACACGACATGATGATATGATACCGTACTGCAGATATGACGAAAGTGTCACATTCCTTTGTAGAGTATTATATACAATATAACCCAAAGTAGTCTAGTATCAAATAGAATTAAAGGATACAATGAAACAAAATAAAGAGGAGAGAAATACAAACTCTCAGTCCAGGAAAAAGAAGGTGATGTGGGTTTTTGACATGCTCTGTGGAAAAAGTTAGAAATATTTGGATTAGTTTTTTGATAGATCAGTCAGGGTTCTTCAGAAAAACAGAACAAACGGGACATGTGTGCATATAGATATTGATACAAATACACAGGGACAGAGACAGAGAGATGACAGACGATAGATCGATAGACAGACAGAGACCGAAACAAGAATTTATTTTAAGGAATTAGCTCATGCAACTCTGGCAGCTGGTGTATCCAAAATCTGCTAGGAGACCTGCAGGAGGGAAACTCAGTCAGGGTCTGCATTCATTAATCTCCATGAAAGTTGGTTTTCTCTGAAGTTGTTCAACACATTGGAAAAGGCCCACCCACATTATGGAAGGTAACCTCCTCTCCCTGAAACCACCCTGTGTAGACACTGACCACTTCTACAAAATATGTTCACAACGACATCTCGACTAGTGTTTGATTAAATACTTGGGTCTTCTGAGTTCAGCCAAGTCAACACAAAATCTCACCGTCACACACCCCGAGCTAGAGTCTATTGACACTCCTGGGAGGTGGGAAGGTCCTAGGGTTGGTGCTGCAGTGACCCAGGCCTGTGGCTAACGGCGGAGTCGGCAGGCCTTCAAAGTCAATGACTAGCCTGTTCATAGCTTGGGGGGGAAACAAGTTAAACTGCTTCACACGCATATGAAGAGGTGACTGTTTGAGGCTGCACATATGTTTTCTGTGTGTCTTTATAAAAATCCTTAAAATTCATTAAAATCTATTATTTTTAACTATAACTCTGTCGGTGTTATGGGTTTTATTGTGATTTGTGGACCCATACAGTTATTGATCATTGTCAATATCCTGTAGCCCTTGCCTTTGTCAGCAGCTGCCACAGGACTTAGAATGCGGTCTATGCCCACAATGGAATATTTTTCCTTTTTCAATTCAAGTTAGTTAACATATAGTGTATTATTTGTGTCAAGAGTAGAATTTATTGATTCATCAGGTACATATAATACCCTTTTAAAACAAAGAAAATCCTAGTTACAACATGGGTGGACCTGTAGGACATCGTGGTAAATGAAATAAGTCAGACACAGAAGGACAGATGCTCCAGGATTCCCTCGTATGAGAGACATACAGTAGCCAAACACACAGAAGTAGACAGGAGAAAGGTGGTTGCAGGGTCTGAGGGGAAAGAGATACAGGAACAGCTGCCAAGGAGCATACAGTTGCAGTGACATGGGAGGGCCGAGATCCTGGGATCTGCTGCGCTGCGTCTTGTGTACAGTAACCAGTAAGGTATAGTGCATTTAAAATTTGATAAGTGGTTCATCAGAGCTCGTGTTAAGTGGTTAAAGCTCAACACAACACAACACAACACAACACAACACAAAGGGTTGCTTGGAAACGTTTGGAGGTGACAGATTATCTAATTACCTTACCTTGGTGATGCTAGGACAAGTATATTAACCTGTCCAACCTCACCAGATGGCATAAAATACAATATTTATGGGTCGTTTTTTGCATACTGGTTACACCTCAATAAAGCTGGAATAAAGTAAGTAGAGAAGCAAACAGAAAAATAAATAAAATAGCCTGCAAAAGGACCTGGTTGGTCCTTCCATTCCTGAGTGAACAGCCGCCTCTAAAGGTGCGAGTTGTAAACTTGTATCTTTGGCACCTTTGTGTCCTGCCATCACCAGTGACTCAGAGGAGCATATGGAGGTCATGTTCCTGAAACCTGTGGATATTTTGGGATCAGACATAATTTAGACTTTAAAGGCATGTCAGAAATACAGGGTAGAGAGGACTTAACAACGATAAAGGTAAATTCACAGAGTTGAGTCACCAGACTGTCCTTATCTTTTTATTTAGATGAATATTTTCCAAACTTCCACCACATGAAACTCATGATGCTCACATGGGGAACGCGGCAGTGAGCTAGACAGCAGGACGCAGCTACTCTAGGTCTATGATACGGGACATGGAGACATGGCACCCCTCGACAAAAGCAGTTTAATTCCAAGACTGACACACTACCCAGAAGCAAACTACTGGTCTGTGAGGAACTTCCCTTACCTAAGGGTAACTCAGGATGTGGGCATTGAGCAAGAGACCCCAAGAGAATGAAAGTGGGGCCATGGGTGGCAAGGAAGAGCAGAAGAGGCATTTGCACAGCGAGAACTCTGGTAGCTACATGAGTACACATGTGACGGACGCCCAGGATAGAATATGTTATATGGCATTGCCCCTTTCTCCTCTGGCATTTCAAAATACAATGGGTGAGTCTGGTGGTGGGTATTCAGGAGGGCATGTGTTGCATGGAGCACTGGGTGTGGTGCATCAACCATGACTCTTGGAACCCTGAAAAACTAAAATAAAATTTATAAATAAACAAATAAATAGAGAAATAGTAAATAAATAAATAAGGTTTAACACAAAAAGGTAAATAAAATGGATTTGGGTTTATCTTCTCTTAAGAAGACACCGTTTAAAGCAGACATTAAAGAAAGAGAGAGAAAAGAAGAGAAAGGGGGGGCGGGTGGAGACGGGCGACGGGCAGGCAGGGTCAGGTCAGGGGACCAGAGCACGTCCGAGAAGAGGACCCGGCGGGCCTGTGGGGAGGAGGCTGGCTGAAAGACCCGTGTACACAGCGCATGCTGAGGAGTCGGAGACATAATGGGGCTCCCCCTGAATCACGTATATTTTCTGGGGAGTGCTTCGTGGTGAAGGAACTGGAATCCTACTGACCTGGGTCTCATGGAACATGTCCACCAGAAGCAAGACACGATGAGTCCCTGAAGAAGGGTCTGGTGGGAGGGGACCTGTGCCAACAACCTGCAAGGACTGGGGTGCCCTCCCCTAACGCCATCCAGGGAGACAGAAGCTCAAGCACAAGACGATCCCCGTCCCTTAGTCTAAGGAACCGCATCCTATCCCCCAAACAAGCATACGCACGGTGGCATGTGTCTGGTGCGGTGCCTTCTGACTCAGGTTTAGGTTTCTGCCCTTTCAAGGACAAACATGATTCAAGGTCGAGATCAGACCAGTTTCTAGACAAAACCTGTTTCCTCCACACTTGGGTCCGAAGATTGAGATGGACCCGTTCGGCACACGAACACCTGCAAGGTGGAGCTGAAGATGTCGCCTGAGCTTGGGCGCCTGCAGAGGTCAGGTGATGGCGTGCCAGCAAGAAAACAAAACCCAGAGACGGGTTTCTGTTTAGGGGCAGGTGTGTGCAGTCCCAGGAGAGCTCCATCCTGACCCTCTCTCCCCGCAGTGGACAGGAGCTACTCCGGGTTCAAAATTGAGGTTTTTCCTTCCCGATGCTGATCCCAACCCCTTCTGTTGTCCTCTCTCCGTGCTTCTCCTGCTCCTGAATGGACCCACTGGCCCATCCCCATGACTGGCCCGACCCCAGATCAGCATTCTCCATTCTCCATGCTCTCCCCTCTCTGGACTTAGAGCTAACTGCGGAAGCCCCAGGTGGGAAAACAGGAATGAGGGAAAGAGACTGTCTCCTTGAGGTTCTGTTTTGCCTGCTGTCTTCTTCCTAGCTCATTTTTCAAAGCTCAAATGATTCATTCTTCCAATTTAATATTGATGACAGCACGATGCCTTTGATCTTTCAAGAAAGCATGACCCAAGTCAACAGAAAGCAGCCCTGTTTCCCACCAGCCATTGGCAAAGACTTTCTTGTATTGTTTTCTCCCTACCAGGCTTCGAGGTTCTGGGGGACTGTGTTCCCTCACTCGGTGGCTGCAGACCTGCCCGACCTCTCTGATCTGTCGGTGTCGGCGAGCACGTGACCTGACATGGCTGCATCCTGAAGAGGCTGTCAGCCACAGAGCCAGGACTCCAGTCCACACCTGCTATTGAAATGAAGATATTGGCATAGAGGAACATATTTTTATAATGGGAAGTAAATGTCAAAATGAAAAAAAAAAAGTCTATGCACATGAATAATAGAGGGGAAGCTTCAAAACCAGCATAAATCATTATTTTGGCAGGTAATTTTTTATATCTTTGCATGGTATCTTTTTTCTATTGATAAATTTATCAGTATAAAATATAGACTATTTTTATGAAATGAATACATATGAATTTAAAACAAGGTACAATTATGGACCCACGGCATCGCTCAAGCAACAAGACGCGAGGGGGAGGCAGCGCCCCTTCCCTGGATCTACAGGAGTTTATTACTTTTGAAAAAAAAGGACTTTAGGGCTTATGTACTCTGAATATCTTAAGCTGGATGGTAATTTCATGTGGACAAAATGACAAAAAAGAAACCAGATGTAGTTGTTTGAAACAGAGACCTGGTGTGTCTCTGTTTGGTGAATCAGTGGCAAAAATGAGCATCTGTCCCTAGAGAAACGAGCCCCAGGGAGCAGACAGCGGAGAAGCTCTGCTCTGCCCACTTCCTGCCCTTTACTTCTTAAAACTCATTCTCTTGGGCATCTGCCAGTGAAGGGATTTTGAAATCCCTTCCGTTTGAAAATCATGGCAACTCTGGGGCCCTTCTGACCCTTTCCCTTCTGCATTACTGAGGACACCGAGGCCTGCGTGCGCACATGCCTGTGCACATACATGTGCAGCAACATTGTGTGCATGTGTACATGCACACGCATGAGGCTGTGTGTGTGCTGCGTACATGTGAGCACAAGCAAATGTCTGTGCCCACAGCTGGTGCAGGTCCATGCATGGGGGGGTGTGGCTGCCCTGCCTCCACTGTGACGGTGCTTCGGAACCCCCAGAGAAATCCTTCTAGAAAGCCAGTCTGATCATATCAAGCCCATGTGCATAGCTCCGTGACCTCCCACCGCCGCCATGACAAGCCCACTCTCCTTGTCCTGGCCAGTGTGGCTGCCCTGCTTCCCTCCCTGTGTCAGCATGTGTCTCTGCTCCAACGTGCAGCGAACCTGGACCCAATGACACAGAGACTTCAGAGCCCTTCCCATGGGCCACTCCACTTCGTAATGTACGTTCTTCCTCAAGATCCCGTAAGAATCCTGTTCCATAAGGTCCGCATCCAAAACCCAGCCTCAGTAAAGGACTTCTCTCTCGACTCTGTCCCGTTCTCTCTCCCTATTCTGGCGCCACTCACGGTTCCCGCGTGTCCTTCCACCTGCCTCGGTGATGCAGACGGCACACCTTCCTGTGTGGACCATCCTGCAGTGACATACGGGACGCTTCTTCCCTCCGTGTGAGCCTACAGACAGGAGGGTGATTACGCAACGGGACTAACATGTTCACTTTCACTCCGTGTTCTCAACGGATGCACCGTCACAAATTAATACATGGTAATTGAATGAATCGGTACAGAATGAAAAGACATTTTTTTTTAAAGATTTTATTTATTTATTTGACAGAGAGAGAGATCACAAGTAGGCAGAGAGGCAGGCAGAGAGAGAGAGAGGGAGGCAGGCTCCCTGCTGAGCAGAAAGCCCCATGTGGGACTCGATCCCAAGACCCTGAGATCATGACCTGAGCTGAAGGCAGCGGCTTAAACCACTGAGCCACCCAGGCGCCCTGAAAAGACATTTTGATGGGACGGACCAAGATCAAAATCAGAGCATTTTGGCTGTGGATCAAGCCACAGGTGGTGAAGAGCTGACAGTCCCCCGTGCTTCAAGCCGGCGTGCTGCGGTGGTGTCCAGAAGGACCATCTCGATGTAGATCTCTGTAAAGGACGGTTCGGCCAGGTGAGGGGACGTTGCGCCAGCCCCCGCTGCCGGGGGGCTCTTGAGCAAGGAGCTGATCTCTTCCAGCCTCGATGTCCCCATCTGTAAAATGCGGTAATAGCATCACCTGCCTCAGAAGCACGGGACGCTCTACCGGAGTCCTGGCTAAGAGGCTGGTCCAGAACGAGGCCTCAGGGAGGGTCTTCTTGTCAAGCCAAGATCTTTCAGCCTGTGCCTGAGAGG
The DNA here is from genome assembly GCF_030435805.1 of Mustela lutreola. Lineage (NCBI taxonomy): Eukaryota > Metazoa > Chordata > Mammalia > Carnivora > Mustelidae > Mustela > Mustela lutreola. Next base: position 2,795,055 of record NC_081294.1, on the reverse strand, counting down.
AGATGTAGGAGATACAGCCCACAAGGCACACTGGACTGGAAATGAAGATAAAGTTGGAAGCAACCACAGGGCCGGAGGAAGAGACAGTGGAAGAGAACGTCCCGGGCAGGCGCCACGGGGGCCCCGCAGGGAGCTGGGCGCCAGAGCTATCCCTCCTCCCTGTCCCCCGCCCACCCCGCTCACCTACACTAAGAATAAATGCGTTCCCGACCGACGTGAGGTGTCGTCATTGGACATTTGTGACCGTTGGACATTTTTGGAAATATCCAGTATTTGGAGCTTAAAGCTCTCTCGGGGCCTGTGGTAGATTCAGAGAAAAGGAGGAATGGTCGCACCAAAGCCCACATTGTGGACCCAAACCAGCCGCTCTGTGCGCTGAGCCAACCTACAGGCCGTGAGCGCAAGGCGGCCGCATCCAGCTCGGAGAAGGGAGAAAGGCCAGCCGGGCTGCCCCGCTCCCCCGTGACTCACGGCCCCGGGACCCGGCTGCGTGCAGGTAATGGACGGGGCCCGGCGGTGGAAATGCCAAGCCAGGAGGACAGGCAGGTCACGCAGCTCCAGGTCAGCACAATAGAGGGCTAATTCACTGAACACACTGGATACCCAGGGACCACAAATGACAGCTTAAAAGACCGAGAAATGCCCGGTGGGTCCGGTGGGAAAACTGGCGGTTGCGGGAGAATGTGCCCGTTCTCCGAGGCTGATTTGCATTCCTGGGAAGGCAGGCAAGAACAATTAGCTAATGGAACAGGGGAAGTCGGAATTGTGGAATTTACTAGAGTGAAAAAGACCCTCGACCGACACTGGTGAAACCGCCAGCAAACGTCTCGGGGCGTCTGTACGGCTGAAGCTCCGCAGCAGCCTGTGACACTGAAGATGACAGGTGCGTTTACCTGGCCACAGAGCATTTCTTCAGGCAGCCTCCACTCACCCAGCAGCTGTCGCCCTGCATGTGGGGCCGCCGCCAGGACTACACGTCGTGAATTGATGGTGACCTTCATGGCCGTCCGACGGGAACCTTGAGACCCCGTCCCCGGTGCCTCGACGCCTTCTCCCAGGATCTACCTTCTTTGTGAGTGTTTGGTTCTGTTGTTTTATTTACGGCTGCCTGTTCCTTCAGTGGGATTGAACACGGCAGCCCCACGCGTAATCCGTTTTATCACTGCTTTAGAAACTAAGTAAAGGGCTGTCACTGCGTCGTCAGCCGCGGACGGTTGGATGACAGCCTTCTCCAGGCCGGCTTTCCAGCTGCCACGCCCTGGGCACGGGGCTCCGTCACAGAGGACCTGGTGAACCACACCCACGCTCACGGGGATTCCTGGACCGTCTCCGCTCCTGGGACCCCCGCTCTCCCTCCGCAGCTCGTCCTCACTCCCGCCGTCTCCCTGGTCAGCTGACTCCAGGGCCCTGGGATGGCAGCACTGTCTCACACCTCCCTCCCCCCAGGAGCTCCCGAGCAGCCCCCATCCCGAAGAACCCGAAGAACCCGGCTCCGCAGGTCCCGCTGAGCCCCAGGGGAGGGAAGGAGGGAGGCACTGCCCAGGCAGGCTGCTGCCCCAGGGCCCCCTGCCTTGCTGTGACCATCCTCCTGCCGGGGTGTCATCCTTCAGCGCTGCCCAGGCAGGCTGCTGCCCAGGGACCCCTGCCTTGCTGTGACCATCCTCCTGCCGGGGTGTCATCCTTCAGCCTCTCTGTCACTCCTAGGCCACTTGCACCAAGAATCTAAGACTCCCTAAGTAGCTCCTATTAAAAACAAACAAGCCAAGCACCCCGACACCCCACTCCCGGGCTACAACCACCGTGCCCTTTTGTTTGTCCCCAGCAGGGTCCGGCCTGCCCATCTTCCTCTGCCCCTCAGAGTGACACTTCAAGAGGCCCCAGCCTGGGGCTCAGGCCAGCTTCCAGGGGACTTCAGCGCCCATCTGCAGGACAACCCCCACTGCTGGGTTGGTTCCAGGGACCCTTCCATCTCACCCAGCACCTCGGGGCATCCACACCGGTCATCTGCCCCTCCGTCCACAACTGTCAGGTGCAGGAGTTTCCAGAACACTAGCCAGACTTGCTGTGGGTTTGGTCCTTCTTCCCCTAACTCTCAATTTCCAAGTATTTTCCACGTCAGTCCTGGGTACAGTGAACTTTACAGGTGTGTCCCCGTGACTGTTGAATTTGGCCATTTAGAGGTGATGTTCTATTCAGAAGAGAAGAGCCAAGGTGACACACAGACCCACAGCTCACAGCACCCTGGTCAGAGTGGACGGCGGCAGGGAACTTTGCTTCTTCTCCACAGCTGCTTCTCCACTTCCAAGTCATATCACCCTTTAAAGACAGCAACTCTTTGCATCACCCTACAATGGATAATTAAGAAGCTTCCTCACATCATAAGCAAACCAAAACCAGATATATTTTAAGCCATTTGAAACTTCGCCACATCCAAAGGTCCAGACCATCCAGAGCAAAGCTTGACCCTTGAATTATATAGACTTATCTACCTGTTAGATGTTAGGAACGAAGCCGTCTGCTCCAGGCAGTGCGTGGGACTCAGCCTGGACTCCTCTGTCCTCAGAAAACAATGCTCAGGTGACAGAGGCCACCCCTTCCAGCTGCTCTCAGCCCTGGGAGAAGGGGGTTCTCTACAACCTGCTCACCTGAGAACAGACCGAAGGCCAGGGAATTATGCGCCTGACAGGTGGGTGGTCTTTCCCTGTGCATGTAAGGATTTATCATTTGGGAAAGTCTCTACCCACCCCCCTTGGCTTTTTTATTCTCAATCGAAGCATAGTTAACATACAGTATTATTGGGTTTAGGTGTACAATGTATTGATCCAACAATTCTGTATGTTACTCAATGCTCACGATGATAACCTTAGTCACCATCTGTCACCATACGATGCTATTAAAATATCATATATTGCAACTTATAATATATTTTATCCATTTATCTATTGATGGACACTTGAACTTACTCACCTCGCATAACTGAAACTTTTTGGCAACCAAACAGCAACTGTCCATGGGGCTCCCCAGCCCCTGGCAACCATAATTCCCCTCTGCTCCAGTGAGTTTGGTCAGCATCGCTTCCTCGTGCAAGTGGAATCCTGCACTGCGTGTGTGCACCGCTTCTGTGACTGGCTGATTCATGACTGCAGAGCACTGCCATGGGCTGACAGTACAGATATCTCAAGATCCTGGTTTCCATTATTTTGGATCAACGTCCAGAAGTGTGTTTTGGCTTATATACCACGGGTGTACGGGACCGTACTGTAGTTCTCCTGTGAATTTTCTGAGGACCCGCCATGCCGTTTTCCATAAGACTGCGCCATGTTACATTCCCACCAACAGTTCACAAGGGTATCTTTTCTCCACATCCCTGCCAACTTTGATTCTTTTTTGTTCTCTTTCTTTCTTTCTTTCTTTTTTCAATAATAATCATTCCAACATGTGGGAGGTGATATCTCACTGCCGTTTTGATTTTCATTGCTGAGTGATGATGAGCAACTTTCCATTATCTTTGGCCATTTTTGTATGTCTTCTTGGAGAAATGTCTGTTCATGTTCTTTGCCCATTTTTTTTTTTAATTAGGTTACTATGTTTTCTATTGATTTATAGATATTTCTCATAAATTTTGGATATTAACTCAAGGGGAGTCTACAGGAACAGAATGTTTATAAACTGAGACTTACCTTTCTTCTGTGACTCCTGGGGTCCCAATGGCCATGTCTCTACTCCTCAGTGAGATTGACTAACTCCTGTTTAATACTTCTGTTCACCAGTGATTACAAGACCCTGAATCAAGACATGGGCATGGTAGTTGAGGCTTTAAACAAAGTTTTGTACTAACTAAACCACCATAGTTAATTAGAGCTTATACATTATGGGAAGTGTTCACACACCTAAGCAAGGCAGTCCCTGAGAAAGCTGCAGACTCCCACAGGAAGGCGATATTTATTTGACCTTACGGCAGGATCAGTAAGCCCAAAGACACTAGGAAAATCTGGTCAGGACATTTTAAACCATCTCTTTTTAAGCTGAGGCTCTAGAACCACTCTGAGGGCATACTCTACCATCCCAGTAATGACCAAATGTTACATCGCTTTCTCCACCGTTATTTGAATAAATTCTGGTTAAAAGCGTGCTTCTGGCACCACATGGGCCGTCTTATCCACACGGTCACATCAAGCAGAGAGATCTGCACCAAGAAGGGAAGAAATTTGGTCTACCTCTGTGATTTAGGATTATAATTCAGAAGACATTACCGTGGTCTTAATTTTTGTTTAAAATGCTAACTTGTTGGAATAGTAATCTATGAATAATTCCCCAAGCTATTTTACTGTTTTTTTCCTGCCCATTGAACTTGACCCCACCATCCATAGGAAGCGTTATAAATTTTTAAAATTTCCTGTGAGCTGGACATTTTAATGAACCACGCACAGCAGTGTCCTGTCAGTGGCCGGTGTGTCGGACGGTGAGGGGAAATTTATCTCACCGGCACAATACGGCAGCACTGCTTTCCACCAGAGCCTGTACTAATTCCACTCTGCGGTTTCCTGAATTAACAAGGCTTGTCTTCCAGCCTTTCGACATGGGGGCACTCTGTTCCAATCTCCCTTGATTGCTGGCCTCCTCATCCTCCCCCAGGACCCCCAGGATTTGATCCACCTGGAGCCTTGGTAACCAAGTTCTGCCTCCTGACTTTGGTGATGGATGCCTCATCTTCTGAGTCCCAGTCACCGCTTCCCTGCCCTCTCAAAGCGCCCCTCCGCCCACTGGTCAGCACACACCCCCCTCATTTCTCTGGAAGAAAGAATACCATTTGACAAGCAAGCTGTGTGTCATGCGTGCGCTAACACAATTGCAGTTAGAGAGGGCAGTCTTTCCATCTGTCAAGACCTAAATGCTCATAGATCACTGGCTGGCCCTTGGGCCAAGCATTGGGTCACTTGCAGTCTCAGCCACCGATACAACGATTCTATGAGAATATGACATACTTCTTTGGGCACTAAATCAGCCCTGGTATAATTTGTCTGCCAAAGCTCAGCAAGGCAGGGAGTAAAATACGAAACTGCGCCCCGAAATTCCATCCTGAAGCCCAGGGAAGGTTGGCATCTGGGCGACCCGTTCTCGACGAAAAAGTGAGGAATGGAGTAGGAACCGAGCGGAAAGAAGCAAAGGGAAGAAGCCGAGAGGAGAATTTACATACTGAGCATTAGTCCAGAAATCCCTCTTCTGTCAGGAGGCCCGCCCTTGCTCGGTTCATGTGCTTCTTATCAGATCTCGCGTTCGCGCCCCTCCCCCCGCCGGCGGGACACAATGGTGCTGATCGAAGGGGAGCAAATTTCTTCTATTAGTGACTGGCAGCGATTGGAGTGAAATGAAGTTGTTCCGTGATATTGTTATATATGCAAGGTGCAAATAACCCAGTCTGAATAATCACAGCCTGTGTCCTTTTAAATGATTTTTCTCCCCATTTAAAGGAAAGCCTTTGATGTGATAATATTAATTCCCTCCGTGCTGGAAGGAAGAGGAAAAAAAGCTCAGAGAAGCGGAAATTAAATGAGTAATGCAATGTCAGTCAATCTTTTAAGCCAAGGCCTTATTAACTGCTAATCATTTTGTCATTTTGTCGCTCAAAGTAATAAATTTGATAGGAAAGCACGGGGATGTCTTATGTTTACTTTTATTAGCTTTAAACAGAAACAGTTGTGGATACATTACATTATCGAGACGTGTGGCATTTAAGTGGTTTCTGTAAAGCATATCATCATTTTTCTTCCTCACCCGCATCCGATTGCCATAATTTTGAATAATCTGGCTGTCTGAAAAAAAAAAAAAAAAAAAAAAAAAAAAAAGTCTCTGCGTCCCTCGCTCAGAGGGACGTTCCCGGAGTTTGATCAGGATTACGCCAGGCACTTGATTACCTCCAGTCCGTCAGAGGTGGCTGCGGGAGGGAGGGTGGCCGGGCTTCCCGGAGGGACGCGGGCCGTTTGTGGGCGCCAGCGCTCGAAGGACGGGTAACGGGAGAAGCCCTTCCCCGCGGACGAAGCCAGGGCGGCAGCCTCGTGCAAGCTCCGCCGAGCCCCGGGGCTCCCGGAAGACACGCGCGGACGCGCAGGTGTGCGGGGAGGGCGAGTGGCCAGGCGGACACCGCGCACCTGCGGACGGATGCGGGGGCCCCAGGGACCGCGGCTGGGCTCTCCCGCGCCAGGCCTGTCGTTCCGCCCTCTTGCCTGAGAAGGGCTGGCGGCTGCGGACACCACCCGATGCGTCCAGGGCCCGCTGCGGCCCCTCTCCCAGCGTGGCCACTGCTGACCAGCCCCTCTCCTCCCGGGCCTGTCTCTGCAGAGCAGGAAGGAAGTCGAAGGGTGAGCAGAGACCCAGGAGCTCCCCGGACCCGGCCTGTGCTCCGCACCCGCAAGGGGACTGGGGCTGGGACGCGGAGGCCAGCCTGAAAGCCCTTCTCAGTGCGCGCGGTCCGCGTTGCCGGAGCCGGGCCGCCCGCGACCCCTCGGCGGGGGCCGTGCCCAGTGGACCCGAGCGCCCCGCTGGAGCCATCAGCGGGGAAAGGCCGTGGCCGGACGCCACCGGTGGCGAGCGGTGGTCGCATCAGCGGCTGGACCGCCCTGGGGTCCGCGGGGGCGGCGTCCACATAGGCCGCAGGGCCCCCGAGTGAGCCGGACCCGTCCGGGTTTTCGTCGGGCTTCACGCGCGAGCCGCCCTCATGCGCGCTCCTGGAGAGCGCGGGGCCTCGCCGCTGCCGGCTCCGGCCGCCCCGTCTCTTCTGCGCGGGGAGGCGTCGACGCCATCTGGGTCCCGCCCGAGGAGGTTTCCAGGGGCTTTTGTGAATGAAGAAAGTCAGGACTTCGTATTTGATTGGTTGAAAACGTTAGGAGCTTCTGATAAGATGCCGTGGGCCTCATTTGGAGGGTTCGTTTTGTTCTCCTCCAGAATGAGTTATTCCAAAGGCGCAGACGTGTGTCCCCACTTCCGGCCGTCTTTCTGAGTGAGACGTTTCTGCGGACCAGGTCGCACATCAGCCTCTTCGACCTGTTGCTGACCAGCACCCCAGCACGTGGATGGGGTCGCATATGGAATGATGACTAAAAACGCCGGGAACTGTCACCTGCAATGCTCGGGCTGGTCCCTGGGTGGCCCCTCTCCGGGGATGGCGGGGGGAAGCTCCTCGCCCCCTTTCCCCTGGACGGCTCAGTTGCGCATCCAGAGCTCACCCCAACCGCACCGGGATGGACTGAACCCTGAGGAGCCTTGGCTACAAGTTTACAATCTTCAGACGGATAGAGCCCTTATTGGACACACTCCTGGGAAATCATTGATCACAGATACCAGTAAATACCCAGATGCCTTATTTTATTTTGTAGGACGTTTGTTTGAAAACAGACGCATCGCTTTTATAACTTGCCCCATCCTGCTGTCTTCTCAGCACATGAGTTTAACAGGTGAATTTGAACATACTTCAGGACGTCATTTCAGTCAAGGTAGCAACAATCCATTTGCCACTTCTCGGTCTGAACATGGACAATGATACACACGTCATCGCCTTCTTCTGAAAATTCACTTATACGATCAGTGAGCGGAGTCACCAGATTCATGAGAAGTCATTGGGTGGACCGCGCTTTCCCAAACTTGATTTCTCCCTCCTCTCTACTTGCCGTGCTCAGAACTGGTGCAGGGGTCAGACGTACGCCAAAGGGGCCTTCCTCTTGTTGGGTGCGACCGCTGTGTGTGTGATTAAGAAAGGGTGACTTCTTCCTTATTGAGACATTGCCTTATTGGCACTTCACCCCGCTCCGGCACACTCGGTATAGAAATGCACCCCAGAGAAAAGGCTTCAGAAAAGTAGCAACGAACTGTTCGAGGTTTTGAAGGCGTTGGATGCTCAGAATTACTCTGAATGTCAGACTGTGAAGACCATCCGGTGATTGTGAACTACAGGACCCGAGGGGACAGTCACCGAGGGCCTGAGCAGCAGGTGTCCATGCAAACAGGGGCTGGAGGAGGCCGGTACACACAGTGTCTCCAGACAGACCCAGGACTCTATCCAGGGACAGCCAGGAGTTGATACACTAAAATACTCCTCCTTTCTGTTGCCCTGGGTTGAGGCTTTTGATTCCTGACTTCAATGGCAAGTGTCAGAATAGAATAGGATGGAGTGGGAGGTGATGGGCTGCCAGTGACAGGAACTTGACCGCACGTGCACTGAAACCCTTCCTGACATCTAACCCAGGGCCAAAGCCAGATGCTACAGGGGCCAGGAGCGTGGGGGTGTCACCTGCGAAGGCACCTGTGGGATGTTCCTAGAAGGAGAAGCAGACCCAGAACAGGAGCCATTCCTCCCATGTTGCCGACCTGCCAGACACAAGGAGATGCCAGAACGGAGCTCCTGGGTGTCTCTCAGGATCGGAGCGTGGGGCTGACCCCGCCCCCACCCCGGCCCTCCCACGCTGCCCACACTGGGCCAGAGAAACCCTGTGACGGCCGCCTGGCAAACTTGTGCCAGGGTCAAAGAGTGGGGGCCCAAAGCCTGGACCAGGATCCCTGCAGTGTAACATTCAATTCTCCATTTTATTTACGTAATAAAAACATCACAAACACCCTTGAACTGTTTCTTCAGGGTCTTGAAAGATATGCAAAGGGAAGAAATGCACTTTCAAACACGGACGGACATGAATGCTTATTTTTGTGGATTGAAATGGAGAGGAAATAAAGACTAAATAAATCAATAAACCCAATGCACTCTTTTATTGGGGGCATTTTGTATATGTGTGTGTCTGCGTGTTACTTGTGTGCGAGTGTGCACTTTAACTGAATCCACACCTTCTACTGGGATTTAGTGTTTCTTTAGATTTCTTAAAAACTGTGATGAATTCACTGAGCCCATTAACGGAACTGAGCACTCCTTGGTAAAAATGGCCGTGCGGCCCGGGCCCAGCGGAAGGAGGCCTCAGTGGTTTTGACCCCGTCCCCTCCCCTCAGCTTTGGTGTCCTCACCTGAAACAGAGCTGATGATCACCAGTCCCCACGCGGGGCTTTAAGGAACAAAGCCCGGGGCCCAAACCACCACCTCCGCTGTGGGCAGTGTGTCGCTTGCGGCGGGAAGGGTTATGACCGGGCCTCGGGCACCTGCTGAATGTCTGGCGCAGGGGGGTCTGGCTGCAGTCCCGGGAGCCTGGCTCTCAGGTGTTGCTGCTTATTAGTTTGGCAACCTGAGCCCTTGAGGCACGTGATGACCCCTGTAAGATGTGAGTGCAGGAGGGGCGAGGGTTCTAGGGGCGGCGGCGGGGCGTGTCCCGAGGGCTCTTCTTAAGGTGTGTGGGAGTGTGTTTGAGTCCTCGGTGGGGCAGCTCTCTGCTCCCCCAGAGATGCCCACGTTCTGCCTCAGAATGAGTCACTCCCTGCCCGAGAACACTGCCCACCCGGTGCTCCCCTCGGGGAAGAGGGAGAGGAATTCGCAACAGCTGTCTGCGCAGGAGACACGGGGATCGCCTCGGATCTGATCTATGAAGTCAGAGAGAACAGGGCCCACGAAGCTGCCATTACAAGAAAATGTTTGATGAGGAAGGACCCGTTCCGTCTCACGGCCGTGCAGGTTCTCGGCTCGGGCTTCGGAAGAATTGAGCTCCCATGTCAACACAGCCAATGTACCCTGGGTCCCGCCGCGGTGAGCAGTCGAGCCGGTTATATGGCTTGATATAAATGAAACTGATGGTGAGTTCTCTCCTGTGAATTATTTTATTGATCTACGATTGATTGATTGATCACCTCTAATCCCGGTGTGTGTTCCTGCCCTCTGAGAGTGGAGACACATCTCAGACTCCCGACGTTGAACGCCCTTTGCTTTCGACACCGAACCGTCGATGAATCGCCCCAGGCAGGATGGCCTCACAGAGTGGAATTTTGGAAAACGTGCCTATTACTCTTCCCTACAAAAGGACCCCCACCTGGGAGACACATCTCATGCAGCCTGTGGGCGCAGCTCCCCGCCACTGTCTCTGCGACCTCCCTTCTCGCTCCGTTCCGCCCCACCCCGCGGCTCATCTCTTCAGCAGCACTTTGAAGACCCAAGTGGTCTGAAGTAAATCATCCAATTAAACTGTTCCAAGTAACAGTTGGCATTTTATAATAGAAGTCATAAGAAAAAGAATCATCCAATGTAGGCGCCAATTATATACACACCTTAATTATCGCAAGTTATGAAACGTGTGGGGGAGATATTTTTTCCCTTATGACACCGTTATTGATCCTCGTATTATTTACAAAATAGGAATAGCGATTCGCATTTAAATGATACGTTTCTTGGGAAGAGTTCAACATGATGTGTGTGTGTTGATGTACACGCACGTATAAATCATGGCTGTTAATTTTTCATGAATATAAGAGTAAATACACGTTCCTTACGGAGCACATCGATAGTGATTATTACCATTTGCCACCTCTTAAGTGCTGGGACTCTTGGGCTCTGAGGAATGAATGATTTGCCCGAATCCACATCACATGTCCGTGGCAGAACTGGAAATGAGAACAGGGCTCAGTGTTCCAGGTGCAGAGCTTTCCTTGCTTTGCACTCTAGAAACATCCCTCACCAGGCAGGTGCGGCTGACGGGTCCACAGGCCAGCCCTGGCATTTACCCTCAGTTCCTGCACATTCGCGGGGGAAGAAGTTAAAAGGAAAAAGGGAAACACTCACTTGTATGTGCCTGAACCTCCCAGCAGGGCGGGCCCCTCCGGTACAAAAGCTCCCCCTCCCTCCTTACAGGCTGACATGCCCAGAGAGGACTTGTTACTCCTGCAACTCTTCCCTCTTTGGAGATACTTCTTCAAGCTGAATGTTGAAAGCAGTGAGCGCAATGCTAATATTATGAGACCCAATTTTTAAATGTAAAATCTGGGCGAGGCTTATGGGTGATTAGAGAGTGGTTGTTCCTCTTAAGCAAGGCCACCCCCAAATACCATGTGATCTCTGCCACCGTGTCGTTCTCCTCTGGAGTTGGGGGTCTGTGAGTAAAGGCAGGGAGGGCAGGAGGCCTCTCCCTTGTGGCGGGGAGGGCTCTGCATCCGTCTCCAGCCCTGTGGCGGCGTGTCCCCACGTCGAGGCACTGCGCTCTCTGCTCACAGTCCGGAGCCGAGCTGAACACGCAGGGGTTCGGTAGAACGGATGTTGTGACCTTCAAGCTCCATGATTTATTGGCGTAATATCACATAGGGAGCCCACATGGAGACATTCATCAAGCTCATCTCCCTGCCTCACGTCTGAGCCTAACAGATCGGAATTTATACATTCACATGAGGACTTTGTTACCCGTGTACTCAAACGTCATTTGGGAGCGAGAGTGATTTTCCATAATGGGAAGCGACGGAGGAAAAGGAGATCGGGGTGGCGCGAACCGGCCCCAGCCCTGTGTTCTCGTAGATTCCACCGGCTGCTCCGACTGAGGGACGTCGGACAGGAGTGTGTTTGGGGATGCGGGTCACGCCCCCGTTCGTGGCAACGGCCCCGGTAATGGCTTTGGAATCCAGGGTGAGTGTTCACGGGTCCACGTGTGCCGTGTAATGGGGCTGCCATGGCTGGTACGTCCTGCGGAGCGCGGGGCCCATGAGCTTCTCACGGGCTGGCACCCAAGCCCGGGAGCTCGGAAGAAGAGATCCCCTGAGCAGATGAGATTCCTCAATACACAACACATGTCTGATGTGTGGATCGAGTATGTGCTTTCCCTTCAGGACAGGATTTCCTCCTTCTAGCACAGCAGGCCAGTCAGGTTCACCTCCCACGGTCGGTCTGCAGACACAGGCTCTGAGCTGCGCTTGGGTTTACCAAGCGAGATGGAGAGCAGGCTTCTCTCGGTCTCTCAGCTGGGATGTAAGAACAGAAGCCGCGGGCGCTTGCTCAGTGCGCCTTCTCTTTTGCTGCTGCATGAAGACATGAACTTCGGTCCATCTCGGAATTAACAGCAAAATATTAAAAAAAAAAAAAAAAGAAAGAAAGAAAGAAAGAAAGAAAGAGATCTCTGTACTCCTAACTTTTTTTTTTTTTTTTTTGCATTTAAAAAAAAATATATTTTCAGTGCTCCAGAATTCATGGTCTATGCACCACACCCAGGGCTCCGTGCAGTCCGTGTCCCCCTCAGTACCCCCCGCCAGGCCCCCCCAACCTCCCATCCAGTGCTGCCTGAGGACACGGGGGCTGAGACCTGTCCCGCTCCTTCCCCACAGCCGAGGAGCCCGGGGCCGGAGAAGTAGCATCGTCTGAGCTGCGGCGGGCGGTGGGTGGCTCGGGTGGGTGGCTCGGGTCCGCGGCCGCCGGCGGCCCACAGAGCTGCTGGAGCAGCGGCTTTCAGACATGCCCGGGGCCGGTCTGCCTCTTGATCCGGGGGCCCCTGAGCTGCGTGCTGAGCCCGCGGGCACCGCGGACGGATGGCTCTGGACGCCGCCGCCTCTCGGAGGAAACCGCCTGGGGACTCCGGCCCCTGGCTTGAGGGGGCGGGGGTGTCCCGCCGCGGGACAGGCTCCCCCTTCCCCGCCCCCCCCCCGCCCCCGCACCCACGTCCCGCTTCTCGTCTCCTTTACATCTCTTTCTCACCCGAGCAGGTTCTCGATTTTCTTTTCTCGAAGACGAGGTGCTTCTTCTCCGTCCGACGTGTGGGTGCAGCCCCGAGCCGACGCTCCTGCGCACAGCAAGGTCGTGAGCTTCTCGGTGACGCGTTTGTCCAGCTCATTAGGAAAACCCTTATCACGCAATAATGAGAGGAACAAAATGATCTTCCCTGGGTCGTACTACGGACCTACTTCATTACGCGGTTATTTTGATAGACTCGAACGTGTAGAAAATATGTTTTAAAATGAAGGGACAGAGAATCTAGTCACGGACCCGCAGTTTAACAGGTAAACACGGGGCGGACACTTATGCACTCCCTGCGGTCTCCATCATGCACGCACATGAGTCCGGGCTCACTGTGATCCTCAGTAGTCCCTCCCCGTCCGGGGACAGATGCCGGGAACTGTGCAGGGGACTCGGCTCCTGACAAGCCGCGACCCGCCTGCCCACTGCTCCCAGCCTGGCTCCCGCCGCCCCGCCCCCTCTGTCGGTTCATCGGAAACAGGATTTGTATCAGCAGCTGTTTCTTTAATTAAGATCTCTTTCAAATCTTTCCCATCGATTCATGCCATTAACTTATTGACTGGTTTGCTCGTGCTGAGAAGGTGCGTTTTGTCCAGCGCGTCTGACCGCACAGTCCTGGATTCCGGGAAACAGCCTTGGGAAGACCCGAGTCGGAGAGACCCTCTGGGGCCACAGAACAATCCATGGATTTCAGTTCAGGGGCTCCTTCTTGGAACTCATCGGAATCCCAAGGAATCCATCTGTGGTGTTCAGGCGGTGACTGAGGCCTCGGCCAAACAACAGACATAAAACCTAACTTGGAATCACTGACCAGAGCCCAGAGCCTCACGGAGAAGCAGTGACCACTACAGAAGAGCAGTGTGGATACTCAGCAGTGTGGATATGCAGCGGTGTAGACTCTCAGCAGTGTGGACTCTCAGCGGTGTGGACACTCAGTGGTGTAGACAGGCAGCAGTGTGGACACTCAGCGGTGTGAACATTCAGTGGGGTGGACACACAGCAGCATGGACACTAGCAGTGTGCACACTCAGCAGGTAGACACTCAGTGGTGTGGACTCTCAGCAGTGTGGTCACTCAGCGGTGTAGACACTAGCAGTGTGGACACTCAGAGGTGTGGACATTCAGTGGGGTGGACACATAGTGGTGTGGACACATAGTGGTGTGGACACTCAGTGGTGTGGACACTCAGTGATGTGGATGCTAGCAGTGTGGACACTCAGCGGGATGGACACTCAGCAGGGTGGACACTTAGCGGGGTGTATATTAGCAGTGTGGAAACTCAGCGGTGTGGACACTAGCAATGTGGACACTCAGAGGTGTGGACATTCAGTGGGGTGGACACAGCGGTGTGGACACTAGCAGTGTGGACACTCAGTGGTGTGGACACTCAGCGGTGTGGACTCTCAGCGGTGTGGACACTCAGCGGTGTGGACATGCAGCTGAGGCACTAACAATACATAGGACTGTCCCATGCTTTGTAAACTTTAAAGAAAATAAACATTCACCTCCTATGAAAACCCAAACAAATTTTAATTACATTATAAAGACATATGTAAAAATTAAACCACATGTTAAATAAGCATAGGGTCCAGTAATTACCTGAACTCTTGATGAGGAAACATTTTCTTATAATTTTTAAATCTATCTATTAGAGAGAGAGAACACGAGCAAGGGGAGCAGAAAGAGGGAGAAGCAGCTCCCCACTAAGCAAGGAGCCCCATGCAGGACGCAGGCCTCCATCCCAGGACCCAGGGATCCTGACATCAGCCGAAGGAAGACACCCAACTCACTGAGCCACCCAATGCCCCAAGGAAGCATTTTCTATTTTCTTCTCTTTTCTTTTTTTTTTTTTTTTTTTTTTTTTACTTTTCTTTCTTCTTTTATTTTTTTTCAAAGATTTTATGTATTTGAGAAAGAGATAGGAGATGCAGGAGTGTGGGCAGAGAGACAAAGGGAGAGGGAGAAGCAGACTCAATACTGAACAGGGAGCCAGAGGTGGGGCTTCACCCCAGGACCCCAGGATCACGACCCGAGCCAAAGGCAGACGCAGACGCTGAGCCATGCAGGTGCCCCCAGAGGAAACATTTTCTAAGGAAGGAAACCACTAATGTGTCTTAGAGACTGGAAAGATATATTTATGGCAACAGTAAATTTAAAAGGGAAACACTGTGAAACCATCTCTGTAACAAATATGACAATGGGAAATTTCATCAATATACAAAAGCAGTTAGGTACCTATATGATTGTCACTAAAATCCCCAATATAAAACGGGGAAAATAAAATGAATATACATTTTATGCAATTTTACTGAAGAGAAAGTGAAAAATAGAAATAACCATAAAAATACTTTCATATCTCTAGCAATAAAATAAATCAAAACAAAAATAAAATATTTTTCAACACATCAAATTAATAAAGCATGAATATTATACTACTTGATACTGGAAGGGCTCAGGACTAGAGCCTCCTTTAGAGACTGCTGGTGTGAATAAAAATTGGCACATTTCAAAAATCAATTTAGCAATGTATCCAAAATATATGCATATTAAAAATTTCCATGTTATCTACGTGGAATCAGTAATTCCCGACAGAAATACATTCAATGGAAAAGTGAAGAAATGATTCTACTTGTTTTATAATAGTATTACCTTTTATATAAAGTAATCAATAACTATAAAAACACAAAAATAGGGAAATAGTTATGTCAACATGGTATAGTTGAAGTAGTGACCACTAAATGATATTTTCCCCCTAAATTTAATAACCAGGCATAATTAGTAAGACATACAAACAAACAAACAAACAAACAAAAAACTGTAAGTTTTCCAGTGGTGAAAACAGCAAGAACCAGTTTTGAAAAGTTTCCCATAATGAAAACATTATTTTTTAAAGTAGGAACAATTTTTTTTTTTAATCTTCTAAGGGGACACTTAGCATGAAATAGCAGCTTCTGGGTAAATTTTAGGAGAAAAGCTGTTGCTTATTGAACTCATACATAAATCTGACTGTGGCTGATGCCATGGTCCCACTGCTGGGTTAGTGGTGATCATTGCATTAGTGCCCTTGAAGTTAAGAAAATTAGGCAGGATGAAGAAAGAGCAACAGTTAGCCACTCTTTTTTTTTTTTTTTTTTTAAGATTTTATTTATTTATTTGACAGAGAGAGATCACAAGCAGGCAGAGAGGCAGGCAGAGAGAGAGAGAGGAGGAAGCAAGCTCCCTGCCGAACAGAGAGCCCGATGCGGGGCTCGATCCCAGGACCCAGAGATCATGACCCGAGCAGAAGGCAGCGGCCCAACCCACTGA
This sequence comes from Mustela lutreola, assembly GCF_030435805.1. Classification (NCBI taxonomy): domain Eukaryota; kingdom Metazoa; phylum Chordata; class Mammalia; order Carnivora; family Mustelidae; genus Mustela; species Mustela lutreola. The sequence continues at coordinate 2,779,121 of NC_081294.1, read as the reverse complement.
GCCACCCAGGCGCCGCAGTTAACCACTCTTGAGAGCTGATTGTGTTCCAGGCACTAAACTCCTTCTTAACCCATATGGTCCAAATGAATCCTCACAACAACTTTTCCAGGTAAGTTTAATCATTCACAGCTCAAGCGCTGTAGAGAAGCTCAGACGCCCCCGGACCCACCTTGGCTCTTCCCTCACTGGGACCGCCCTCCCGGTACCAGCTGCTGAGTGCTTGCAGGTGTGACCCATCCTGTGCTTTTCACAGGAAACTTTCTGCTCAATCAGCTCAAACCTACAGGTCAAGGGTCCCCATGTCAGGAGCAGAGCCAGATAGAGTCTCAGAGTCTGACTTCTGAGATCACCTTCAGTCATTTTTGGCCTCAGTTATAGAGAAGATGCTGTATTTACTATTGTAGGGAGAATTGTTGGGGTTTAAAACATTACTTATTGGGCGCCTGGGTGGCTCAGTGGGTTAAGCCGCTGCCTTCATCTCAGGTCATGATCTCAGGGTCCTGGGATCGAGTCCCGCATCGGGCTCTCTGCTCAGCGGGGAGCCTGCTTCCCTCTCTCTCTCTCTGCCTGCCTCTCCATCTACTTGTGATTTCTGTCAAATAAATAAAATCTTTAAAAAAAAAAAAACATTACTTATTGACTAGACTAGGATTTTCTAAAATCTATGTGATTGCTATGCATACGTACATCAAAACACAGTGTGAAATATCTTACCTATATGCATTTTATTAAAACACTTAAATAAATGAAAGTAAGAGACTGTCTATTTTCCACTGTATATTTTTTCCTCTTTTGTCGAAGATTATTTGCCCATAGAGTTGAGGGTCCATATCTGGGCTCTCTACTCTGTTCCACTGGTCTATGTGTCTGTTTTTATGCCAGTGCCATGCTGTGTTGGTGATCACAGCTTTGTAGTAAAGCTTGAAATCAGGTAACATGATGCACCCAGTTTTATTTTTGTTTTTCAACATTTCCTTAGCGATTTGGGGTCTCTTCTGATTCCATACAAATTTTTGGATTATTTGCTCCAGCTCTTTGATAAAGACCGTGGAATTTTGATCGGAATGGCATTGAAAGTATAGATTGCTCTGGGCAGTATAGACATTTTAACAATGTTTATTCTTCTGATCCAAGAGCATGGAATGGTCTTCCATCTTTTTGTGTCTTCTTCAATTTCTTTCATGAGTGTTCTGTAGTTCCTCGAGTACTAGCCATCAGGGAGATTCAGATTAATTCTAGCCGATCTGGTAAAACATAGATATGGTGTTCTTAATGAATATAGTGTTAAAGATTGTAGCTATGATTTATTCAGACTGGAAAATAAGCCAGATGTATAACATTTTGTAATGGACACATTCAAGTAACTCTTTCTAGGACCGTGACACCCTTCAGGTCTAAGGGAAATCAAACAACAGAGACCCGAATGCTTGCCAATAGGATCTGTCACTTGCTGACCCACTTAGGGATCAGGGTCCCTCCAGGCACTATGTGTGGTTATTAGCTTGGACACTCACAGCCCCCTTTCTTGGGGTGGCCAATAGTACTCACATTTTTATATGACACAACACACTTAGAGACATTTTGAGTTTACTCAGATCTCAAGACTCATGCCCAAGTTTCCACAAACCCATGCCCTATGTCCTTGAGCAGCAGGTCCACAGCTTCTCTGTGGAGTCTTCTGTGTTTTACATGGATTGAGTTGGAGATTTTCTGTTCATCCGGTAGAGTTACTTAGTAGACAGACAATCCTGGAAGGAAATAAAAGCAAGAGTGTGAATTTAAGGTCACTGCAGAGAAGAGATCAAGAGGTTGGATTAGATAACCCAGAAAGAAACTGTAGAAAGAGAAAAAAAAAAAAAATCACGGTAAGTCGAGGAAGACCTCTTCTGAGTAGGAGAAATGGAGACCCATGTGGGATTTGGATAGCCAGCAATCAGACAGGGAGCAAGTGACCTGAGAAAGATGACCTGCGTGTCAATGAGTAAGTACAGATTGGTTAAAATAAGAGCACTCTTACTTCTGGAAATACGGTGATTAATGGTCAAGAATCTGTTTAAATCTTAAGCACTATGTCAGCTAAATGAGCCCCTAAAATAGTGTCAATCTTTCTTTGACCTCAAAAAGACACTATACTTCATTCATTCACTAAAAACCACCAAGTTTTGGTCCTCATAGTATATAATTAAATAAACTTCAGGATCATCTTCATTTGAAAGTGAGGGAATACAAAAGTGAGTAAGAAATAACCCTTATCCTTGAGCAGCACATGGGCTTTTTTAGGGGGTTATGCATGCGGGAGAGATTTATATACTGATAATTGTACACAGGTATCAGATCTCCTATAGAGACATGAAGTTGTGCAAGTTCTCAAGACAAGAGTATGAAGGTCTCCTCCTGGAGGGAAGTTTAAATGATATATGTAGGTTAAACATGTGGAGAGCAGGACACGGACTGGGAAGAAGAACCATTCGAAAGAAGGAAATCTGAGAGTATAAAAGCACATAGAAGTGTACGTACTAGAAGGAAAAGTGAAGGCAGATATAAGCTGGGGCTGGGAAGTGAGCAGGGATGGACACATCTCCCCTCCAAGGGGTTCTCAGTTTTCTTAAAAAAACAAAAACAAAAACAAACAAACAAACAAAACAGTGATATGAATGCTTGGGAATCCTGCTGGGCAGAGGAAGGGAGTCATTGACACAAAGTCGTTAAGGATGTCCTGAAATGCAGATCAGAGCTAGAGGCACGGCCTGGCCACCATGAATGTGAAGACAGAGCAGTGTTCTTGGCTGAGGGGCGACTGCCAACTCTGCTAGACACACCGTGTGAACAAAAGGAAAACGCAGAGTGTGTGGTGTGCTCAGCACAGACCATACCTATGGGCGGAATGTCCTCCGGAGGCTTTGGAGAGTAGTAAGGACAAAAATGACAGTTCCTAGAACAAGGACGTCCGTGAAAGCTGAGGTGAGGATAATGGATAAAGACAAGTGTAATCCAAGAGCCTGAGCCAGTCTTCCATGAGTGTGGAGATGCAGAGAAGAGCAGATGACTGCACAACAATCGTCCGAGTCAGTACTCTGGTTTGAAGACACTTTTTTTGTTGTTTTTTGTTTTTTGTTTGTTTGTTTTTGTTTTTTAAGTTTTTTTTTTTTTGTTTTTTTTTTTTTTTTTTTGTCCTGTAAAATTACATTAACTATGGTTGTCGGGGAACAATTTGATTTTCCTCCAGTTTATTACATGAGGCCTCTAAAGGAGGTATCCCCTAGAATGACAGTTTCCTGATGGGGTTCTGTATGTTTCCTCTGAATTTTTAGAGATTGAAAAATAAGGTAATCCAAATAAACAAGATAGGGAATTCGTATTAAATTTTTGCTCACTGAATATTGGAGATTATACATGTATATATATATATATATATATATATATATATATATGTGTGTGTGTGTGTGTGTGTGTGTATTTAATATATATACATATATATGTATATGTATAAACATATATTGCTCCTACTTACTAAGACTTTGTAAGTTGACTATATATCAGTGCTTGCTTAGGAAGTAAAATTAGTGACAAAATTTAAAATAACTTTCCACCTTTATTTAATATGCCCCTTATGTTTTGGCTGCTCGAGAAACACTTTGCATCAGTATATATCATCAAGGCAAAAGCAAATTAGTAAAATCTAAGTTTGGGCCAAATAAATTATGGTAAAGTCTTTGTTAAAAATAGAGTAATAGGGGATATGAACTGATATTTCATTAATAGCACTGATCTGTCAAATGCTTGACCTTAACATTGCAAATCCCACTTGAGAAATTTATGAATGGATGCAACTTTGTCTTCCACGACATACAATTACAATTAAATAAACAATTATAAGCCTGTTCCTTTAATACATCACTGTTCTTAGGAAACATATTTTGGATGATTTAAATAGATCAGCATTTGTATACCATTCCATCATGAAATCTAGGATCTAGAGTCTTAAGATAAAAATGACCATGGATATTACATTTATAGAATGCAATAGAATCAAAACATTTTGAAATTCAAGATTTATGGAAAGCCCAGTCATGAGAGATTCTAATTGGTTTTCTCTTAGTGGACAGAGTTATCCTTTTTTGAGCTAAAGCTTCAAATCACCAGTAGGTTAAATTCTTAATGCTTTTTGGATTTCTAAGAGCTCTTGCCATCAAGGCATTTTAGTAATCTAACCTTAAGTGAATGAAAACACATGGTCAGTTGTCCTTAAAACACACAGGACTTATTTTTTTTTTTTTAAGAAAATATATTCAGCAAAATGCATTTTAAATTTCTTGAGACTCCTCCTAACACAAAGTAGGGGATTTTGAAGAATTCCAACCATAACTGATTTTCCAGACTCAATACGCACAGCTTTCAAAAACAGATTTGTGTATTGATAATGACCGTGAGATGGTAAAAGGTACAGCTTTGTGAAAGAATATCCTTCCAGACTCTTGCATCAAATGATATATCCTGGGTGTTTACATACTCCATTCCAGGTACTCAAATTTCTCATGAAGACACCAGGGAGAAGACATTAATGACAATTACTTCCTCCCACATGTAATTTAAAAAAAATAATAATAGCGGAATAGCTAATAAAATATATCATCCTAAGAGGTGAAATAGTTTGTAACATTAATCAGTCCAGGATAATTGCCAAGTATCCGACACTGCACAAAACACTGGATAAGGCATTATGAGGTTATAAATTAAAAGTATCTTGCTCAGGAGTTTAAAACTGAATGGCAGGGACACACGGTCTCCTAGGAAACAGACGGAAATTCAAGAGCGAAGCAAGCATTGGGCTAATGCGTATCACACCTTTCCTCACCTTGGTCACCTGGGTCCTGTGCTCAGCACTGCGGTCAACAGTGTGCGTCCAGCCCCAGCATCCTTTACTGACTCCTCGTAACACAAGCAGAGACAGGAAGGAGCCAGAACACTTATGAATTTTTAATGAAATTACTGCAAAGCAAATTTCAATGATCACACCCAGCTCTAATGATCACTTAGCATATTCAAGTTTTATTGGCTTGCCCTTTCTCTCTCAAGCTTTTTAATGTAATAATTTGACATAATGTGAAAGGTCTCATATGTCTTTATTAATGATATATACTGAGTGATTTATTTTATTCATATACAAGAATACATTTAACATACCAGCGCTGTTAGCAAACATGCATTTATGTGTGACCCCTTTCCTTGAAAATCTAGCACCACCTCCTCGGTGCCTCTCTCTCTCTTCCAGGAGTAAAGGAGGGAGTGGGAAGACCACATGCACTGGCTGTACTTCTTCTCTGTGCTAGAAATATGAGAAACAATTTCCCGTGTCATCAACCTGCCAAGAACGTGCACTTCCACTCGGAATGAAAGCAGAGCATCGAGACTACGGGTGAAGACACTGATGTCCTATTTGTGACCCCGAGAAGCTAGAACACAAAGGAGGGAGCAGATAGATGCTCATCTTCAACATCGGAGGGATTTTTCTTTAACTATCACTTTTTAAAAATTCATTCTATTTAAAAATTTAGCGAACCCCACCTCTCTTCTCCCACACGGATAGACCGTTAGACATCGTATTACACCGAGCTGCCGGGGTGGGACCCTTCTTCCCACAGTGGAGAAGTAGTGGAAGTCGCAGATGGGGCAGTGAACACAGGGCCATCGTGGTGGTTTGCTGTGTGTCTGGGACTGCACGTCGTCTGCTTTCTCTGCGCCTTTGCCTGGCTGCGGAAGCGTGTATATGGTCTAAATTTTTGCAGGTCATTCATAGATTTGGAAATAGGCGACTTGCATCGTATACCCTTTCCTCCTAAACTAAAATCTACATGCAATTTGAATTGCTTGACCAATAAAATTTAAGAAACAGATTCAATTCCCTAGTGTTGAATCCGCATGACTGACAGCCTCCGTATGGTTGCTTTAATCCCTTTCTAAAATCCAGAGGTTGGGAGACACAGGCCCAGATCCTAAATGCTCCAACAGCAGACGGTATCCTTGACAAATTATGGTCCAAAGACACCAAATACAGGTTTGATTTAAAAAATGCAAATATAAATATAATATGTTGATGAAAATAACTCATTAATATAACATTAATGAAAAGTAGCGAGTGGAATAGGGAGAAGCCAGTGAGAGTCCCTGATGTCTCGCCTCACGTGTTCCCATAACAGTGGCTACGATTTTGGTTTTTGTTGATGGAGAAAGAAAAGCAACCTGCGGGCATTCTTGACTTTAATAGTTAAGATTTTACCTTTGACATCACTAAAGGCCAACACAGCAAAGAGAGTCTAATAAAAACAAACCATAGGAGAAGGTAACAATCCAAATGATCAAACGCATTTATTTATTGAAATAAATACAAAAGAATTAAACAAGGACACCTAAAGAAAGAATTAAGTTCAACTAAAACTTGTTTACAAGAGAAAAGCCAGACCTACGGACTATAGAAAAGTTACAAGTAAGAGACTTACTAAGTACATCAACAGAGGAGCAGTATCAACGCCAGGTGAAGATTTCAAATTAAAACAAAAATCTAAACTGTACAGAGATAATAATCTGTTGATGAAATACGCATATAATGTGGTAATCATATTCTCACCAAAATGGAAATCTAATAATATTAAAACATGTGAAAAAGAAACAGTTTTCAAATAAGAAAGCTGTATTATTTGTATCACCTTTTATCTTTTCAGAAACAAGTAGTGTGACAAGGCGCATAGATACTCCAGATTGCGGGAAGAATGGAGAAGTAATTAAATTCATATATCTACTAAGATGAAATTTGCACAGAGTCCAGTGAATATTGGTAAGTGGACATTTAAATGTTTTTTTTTTTTTTTAAGAGCATGGGCCTGTGCAGCTCATTCCCTTGTCAAAAGGTAGAACATTCCCTTGTCCTCAGAAATTTCTCATATGCTGACACACCCCATAGGAAACCACCCTTCTGATTTCTGTCAACGTGGGTTTGCTTTGCATGTTCTTAGGCATCATGTGAATGGGATCATCATGGCATACGCTTTTATGTCTGGCTTCTTGTAGTCAACGTAAACTTTGTGAGGTTTATCCATGTTGACACATGTACCAGAAGTTTGTATTTTTTGTTACAAAGTAGTGTAAGTGTTGCACAAATAGAGCAAACCTGTTTATCCATTCTCCTCTTGATAGTTATTTGAGTTACTTCCAGTATTTGAGTATACACATAAAGCCAAAATAAACATGTTTGAGCAAGTTCTGTGGCGGATACATGCTTTCATTCCTCCTGGGTGAATGCATGAGAGTGGAATTGCTGGACCGTAGAATAGCTGTAAGCTGCGTGTTAGTGCCAACTGCCAAACATTGTCCAAAGAGATGGGAACATGTGGTAGATTCCCATTAGCAAAGTATGGTGATGCACATATTTTGATGAACTTACTGGCCATTTCATTTATGTTCTTTTGTTAAGGGAAGGTTCAAGTCATACACCTGTTTTTTTTTTTTTTTTCTTATAATTGGTTTATAAAACACCTATACATAATATGGACATATGTATTGTGCTTATTTTCTTTCTCCATCTCTGGTGAGTAATTTCATTCCCTCAAAAATATCTTTTGATGAGAACAGGTTTTTTTATCTGATAAAGTTTGATTGATCAATTTATTTTTCTTTTATGGTTGGTTCTTTTGTTTCCTTTCTAGGTAATAGTTGCATGAGAATATCTTCCTATATTTTATTCTAAAAAAGCTTTATAGTTTGGGTTTTTATATTTAGGTAGATAACTCATGTTGAATTAATTTTTGTGCATGCTATAAGACAAGGAACAGTTTTACATTGAATGTACAGCTATCCAGTTTTCTTGTGTTTTCTACCAGATAATTTATAGATTTAGGTTATGCATTTGAGTCTATATTTTGGGTTAAGACCTTGTGAACATGTTAAATAAGAATTAATGTTCAGTGTGCATGTGTGTGTGAATAGAATATACAACTTCTCCAGCACTGTTTGTACAAAGATTATTCTTTCCTCATTGAAGTATCCTGGCATGTTTGGCAAAACCCATTGACCATATGTATGCATGTTCATTTCCAATCTGTTTTATCTGTTCCATTAAACTAAGCAACTCTTCTTTCACACCAATAAGACTTCATTGCAATAGTTTTGTCTTAGTCATGAAATTAAATAGTCTTAGTTCTTCAATTGTAGTTTTCATTTTTAACTGTTTATTATGATTTTACATGCTTTATCCTCATATATACAATGCATTAATTAATTAAATTTAAAGTCACAGTACCAAAAACAACAGCCTTCTACTAATTTATTTGACAATGTTGTTGATATTTATGACACCATTTTTAGTTGTTTTGTTTCATAATGCTAGTCATTTGTATTTTCATATACATTTTTCAGATCAGTTAGTCAAATTTCCACAAAACTCTGGCGAGATTTTCACTGAAACTACATAGAAATGATTGGTAAATTTGGGGGAACATTGGTATCTCAAAAATACTGAGTTTTCTGATCCATGAACATAGTATATCTCTCCATTTATTTAGATCTTCTTTAATTTCTCTGAACAATACTTTAAAATTCCAGTGTTTAGACTTTGAACACATGTAGTTAAATTTATGTCTACGTGTAGTATATTTTGATGCTTCTATAAATTGTATTGCTTTAATTTTATTTCTAAATGCTCATGCTTACACATAGACAAACAAGTAGTTTTTTGTGGTGACCTTGTATTCTAGTGTATTAATTTTAATTAATTTAATAGTAACTTATAATATATAGTAACTCATAGTTAATTTAATTTAATGTCTATTCATTTAGTTTTTAAATAATTTTTAATAATTTTAAATAATTTTCATAAAGGTAATTTCTACTTATAGAGTCTTATTTTTTTCTATTTAATCTGTATTGGTAACAACACTTCTAGTTCCCTATCAAAAAAAAAAAAAAAGAGGGGTGCCTGGGTGGCTCAGTGGGTTAAAGCCTCTGCCTTCAGCTCAGGTCATGATTCTAGTGTCCTGGATCGAGCCCCGTGTTGGGCTCTCTGCTCAGCGGGGAACCTGCTTCCTCCTCTCTCTCTGCCTGCCTCTCTGCCTACTTGTGATCTGTGAAATAAATAAATAAAATCTTAAAAAAAAAGAATAGAAAAGATAAAAAAGTAATATTTGTTCTATATCTTAATTAAGCAATTGAAATAATTCACTGGAAAAAACACTTGGATCTGAAATTTTAGATTTTATTTGTGGGAGTTTTTGCTTGTTTATGTATTCATATATATATATGAAATTTTGATATACTATATTTTCAATTTGATTTAGTTTGAAATTGTTCTTAATTTCTTCTGTGATTTCTTCTTTGTCTACTGTGTTATCAAGAATATTCTAGATATTCTATGCATATTAATTGTTATGGCCCAATATATGATTTGTCTTAATGACATTTCATGTATATTTGAGAAGAATGTGTATTCTGCCATTGTCAGTTATCATGTCTTAAGTCTGTCACTGAAGGATAAGGAGCTGGCAGTGTTGTTCAGTATCTATATGCTGACTAATAGCTTCTCTACTTGTTCTATGAAATGCTGAATAAATATACAACTATGATTGTGAATTAACTATAGTCTCTTTTTTCTGTTACTGTTTGATTTATGTAAACTGATATGCTGCTTTTGGGTATACACCAAATTTACTATTGTTATGACTGCATAATAATCTCATGCATTTATTATTGTAGAATTCCCTCTTTACTTCTGGTAATACTTCTTGTTCTCAAGTCCAATTTTCCTGGTACAAATGTATCGAAAATGGCAAAATTATGCTCACAACTTGTAAGGTATACATTTTTAAAAATATTTAATCCTAATATTTTAAAGATATTTCAGCCATTGCATTGAAAGTACATCTCTTTTAGGCAGGAAACTACTGAATTCTGCTATTTTTTAGCCATATTGGGTAATCTCTGTCATTAATTGCAATATTTATTCTTTTTGTAATTAATATAATGATTGATATGATTCATTTTAATTATCTTGCTGTTGACTTTCTAGTTGTCTCATATGTTTTCTTTTTTTCTCCCTCATTTCTGGATTCTCTTAGATTATTGTAATATATCTAAATACTCTATTTTAATGGCTCTATTGGATATGCCACTATAGATAGCCACATTGTCTGATTACTTTTAAAATTACTATATATGTTCTGAACTTACCACATTATACAGAAAGATGAAATATGCCAATTCAAGGGCAATATAAAAATGTGCTAGTGTAATATAATTTTTATTATTGTCCTTTGTGCTAATGTCATTTATATATATTCACTAAATATGTTATATTTTTACTAAATTTTGTCTTTAAATATAGTTTTTTGTCTGTCCACAAAAATGACCATTTATTGTGCTCTATTCTGTTTTTGTTCTCGTGTAGCATGAAGAATTTCCTTTAGCAATTTTTTAAAGCAGATCTGCTGTTGACGTAATCTCTCAGCTAGTGCGTGCATGAAAAGCTTTTACCTTTATTTATGATGAGGTTTTGACTAGATTTTTTTCATCACTCTTAAAATTTATTGTATAATTTTGGTGTCAGCTGTTTTTGGTAAGAAGTCAGCCATCATTTGTTTTGTTATGCCCCTAAAGATAATGTGTCTTTTCTTTTCTCTGGCTGCTTCAGCAGGTCACTTCATCTTCGGTACACAGTAGTTTGAGTATTTTGTCCCTCAGTTTAGTTTTATTTGTATTTATCCTTCTTCTTGGGGTTCATATATTTCTTGCCTGGCTTGATATTTTCCACCAAATTTGGGGAATATTTAATCATTAAGTTTTTATTTGTTTTTGTTCCAATTTCTTTTACCTCTCTCTGGGTCTAAAATTACACATATTTTAGGAAAATATTATTTTTTTCCACAGGTCACTAAGGATTTGTTTATTTCTTTTTAGTATCTTTTCCTTCTGCTCTTTGTGTGAGAAAATTTCTGTTGGTCTATATTTAAATTTATGATACTTTCTGATGTAGACTCCAATGTTGTGTTAAGTCCATCCAGTGAGTTACTTAAATAAACATTACATTTTATAACAGTTTTAGTTTTACTGGAAAATAACAGAATATAGCCCACACTCAGGTCCCCCTATTGGTAACCTCTTATTTTCATTTCCCACAATTAACAAACCAGTATTAATGTTTTATTATTAACTAAAGATGATATATTATTTAAATGTCCTCATTTTTTATCAGATGGCTTTTTTTTTCTTTTTCTTTTCTTTTCTTTTCTTTTTTTTTTTTTTTCCTGTTTTAGCATCCGATTCAAGATACCACATCACATTTAGTGGCTAGAGTCAGGGCAATTTCTCAGACTTCCCTTGTTTTTGATAATCTTGTGAGTTTTGAAAAGCACTGGTCAGGTGTATTGTAGAATAATATTCAGCTGGTATTTGTCTGAGTTTTTTCAGGGTCGGCCAAGTTGACAGTTTTAGGGAAGAATACAACACAGGTGAATTGGCATCATAACACAGCGAACAGTATTCATGTGACTTAAAATTGTTAGTGTTAGTCTGGCTCGTCTTGCTGAGCTAGGACTTCTCAGATGTCTCCACTGTAAAGTTACTTTTCCCCCTTCCCTTTTTTTAAGTCATTTCTGGGATATCTTCACGTGCATCTCCCACTTCATGTGGGAAAAGTTATGCTCCACCCTCTTTAAGATAAAATATTGACATTATTTGAATTTTTTCTGCACAGAAGATTTTTCTATTATTTCTCACTTATTTATTCATGTGTTTATTTATTGATTTATTCGTGCATATCCATATGAATTCGTGGATATTTATTTTGTTCTTTGGACTATGATCTACTGCCCCTTTATCTGTTTGCTGACTCAGGCTGCTACCATTTTAGTTATTGGCACTTGCAGGGAGTTTGGTGTCCCTTCGACATATCTCTATCAGTGCAGAGTTCTTTTTTTTTTTTTTTTTCTTTGAGCACTTCCTAGCTTTTCTGGCACAAGAAGATGTAAGATAATCTAGGCTTATCTTGTCTATTTCCTGCCCTGTTCCCAGAACCAACAATTTAACAAATGTCCCTGATTCTTTGCACTGGGGAATGGTCTTAGAAAACAAATTTCAGGGACACCTGGGTGGCTCAGTTGTTAAGCATCTGCTTTTGGCTGAGGACATGATCTCAGCATCCTGGGATCGAGCCCCACATCCGCCTCTTGCTCAGCGGGGAGCCTGCTTCCTCCTCTCCAGTTCCCCTGCTTGTGTTCTCTCTGTCATAAACAATAGAATCTTAAAAACAAAACAAAACAAAACAAAAACAAAAACAACAACAAAAAAAACCTCTCTCTCCAAAATAAATAAATAAAAAATAAATAAAAGTTACAAAAAAGGAAAACGAATTTCAGGTGTGAGTTGTTCTTGTTCCTGCGGGGTCATAGCTTCGGTCCTTCTCAGCGAGGAAACCTGCGAATGCATAGCAAGCCACGGAGGTAGACTTGGTGCACGCATTTCTGCATGGGACCTTATCTGCATACTCTTCCATGGGTTCCTACTGACGTCTGCGATCCTGGTCCGTTACTATTTAGATGATGTTAGTCTCCTTCCCTTGTTTGCTCTCACTCCAACCCTGAGAAACCTGGTTCCCGCCTTCCACCACCCACTTACGTAATGGTTCCACTCCAGTGGAATACATATATTTTTTTCAGAATTGTTAACATATACTGCTGTGGATAACAACTTTATCAACCACAGTATGGCGCTGACACAGAGTTCCTTTTTGTGGTGTGCTTTACAGACCCCACTCATTTCCAAAAAGACATAGGTCAGCACCTTTCCACTACCCGCCCCTCAGTGAGGTTTGTACATTGATAATATAGTAAGATTCTGCTAACATTATGCATTCAAACAAAGGATTTTTCAAACTTCTAGGTGAACTTTAAAAATTTGCACACATTAATGTCTATTTGCTGTAGTGTAGAGTTCTATGGATTTTGACAAAGTAATAATGAAATGTATCTACCTTTATAATTTTATACAGAACGGTTTCACAGTCCTAAAATATCCCTGTCACTTTACTTATTCAACCTTGGAACTTCTGACCACTGTTAATCTCTGTACTGTCTCTACAATAGTTCCTCTCCTCGAGTGTTCTACAAGTGTTACCATACAGTAATAGGCTTTTCTGATTGGTATCTTTCACCTAGAAATATATATTGAAGACATCCACACATTGTGAGGATTGCTAGCTCATTTCTTTTTATAACTGAGTAGTTTATTAAATGGAAATACTGTATATTTGTTAATCCATTTTATTGAAAGACATCTTAATTGCTACCAGTTTTTGGTAATTATGAAAAGAGCTGATATAAAACATTAGTAAGTGATTTTTTTGTATAATATAGAATTCTAGATTGAAATAATCAAAGAAGATTTATGCTGCAATGTCATATTGAATTATGTATTGAGGAAAACTGGTAATAATGTCCAGTAAATGTTTAGTAGTAGAGATTTAGCTAAAGAAAGTCCAGACAAATAGTAGAGTAATACAAAAGGGATAAATTTAGAAGTAACATAATGTGAAATGAATAAAATATATTTAAGAATCAGTATCAGACATTAAGTTTAAAATACATGGATGGATTCATGTATACATTAAGATGAGAATTTTAGTAAATATATAGAAACATATATTCATATGATATTTTACTGATATTACGTACTGCAGAGAATCACTGTATATGTTAAATGAAATGAGATGTACAAAAGTTAATCCACAAGATACTCTAAGACTCTTTATGTGTTACCTCTTTTCATTATTAAAGAAAACAAATCATAAAAATGCATTAAGTATCATAAACAGAACCATAAAACTAAAGTTTTCTTTCAAGATTTTTTTTACAAAATAAGTCATCTTTAAATCAATTAAAAATTAGTTTTAAGGTAAAATTATAAAGAAGATTATGCATTACAGAAGAATCCTATTAACATAAAATCAACATAAAATATTTTCACTGTATTCATTAACAAATGCGTAGAGCTTCCAGCAAATTTCATCCTTTAAAAAAATTGTTTTTTCACAGATATTACTTAGAAATAAGGGTATCAAATTGTTTAAATGAAAAACATATTCCTCTGAATGTACAACGTTGTGTGAAAGAATATATTTTTATACAAAACATTTGCTTCTGTTTTTCCATATTGTGAGATATTTGAGAAGAACAAACTTTTCCTTCTGAATTGTTTCATTGAATTTCCTGGAGGCTTCATTACAAACTAAATCCGCTGATGTTTTAAATCTTCTAAACTGCAGTTTCCCCATTTATTTCTCTTGTCAAACAAATAATATGTAACAAGTTTACATTTTCATCTTTGCTATGATCAGAGTTAAAATATTAGCATACACATGAGACTGGCTCATTAAAAAATGGTCCAAGTTCAATAATCCTTTTCTTTGTAATTTAGCTACTATTGTCTTCTGTTTTTATAGAATATTTTGATCTTAAATCAATTATAGAATAAATTGCTTTCTGCATAAAGTCTAACTTTTAAGAATATTTTTAAAATTTCTGGGCCAGTTCAGGAAACCTCTCAACTCCAAGATTCTAACCATTCTATAGGTTTTCTCAGATATGTACCAATAGTCCATGCAGTGAAGCCGGTCGACTGTCAATGGGAATGAAAGAATTTGAATAAAGTTTGCTTATAAAAGGCAGGTACAAAATCGATCTAAGGTTTATCCACTCTTTCAAAGCATGGGCTTGGTTCTTAAGTATCTAGATAACTAAATGATCCCACTTGATTTTCTTGAAGCCTGGAGCTGTGCCTCTTGTAGCCCAGAAACTCCAGAGACCAGCAAGGGGCTCCCATCCAGGCTAATGTCACTGCACCACCAGCAGGATGCCCCTCTTCTGCTGCTTTCTCCTGGAGATGTAAAGGCTTCACGCCATATTGCCCTACCCTTTGTTACGAAAGCACACCTCATTCTCCTTTTAGAAACACTATTTCACAGACTCAGAGTTGTCTAAAAAGAAAAAAAAAAAAAAAAGTAGAAGCCATGTCTAGAGCCCTCGAAAACAGTCTAGGGATGTTTTTATTCCACCTTAAAACAGAAGGTTGGCACCTGGTGCCAGCCTGGTGGGTGCCACTGCTTGTCCTCATCTACCTGTGGCAGGAGGAGACAGATGCAGCCAACTGCACCAGAGGACCCTTTCTGTTCAAGAACTAGTGCCACCCAGAGCTGTTCTCTGAACCAATCTGCTTGCTTTGCTCTCAGCCTCCTGCAGCTTGTCTGAGGGTCTGTATCAGTGGTTCTCAACTGTGAGTCAGCTTGCCCGATGGGGACACTTGGAAATACCTGGAGGCTGTTTCGATTGTCACAACTGGGGGATGGCATGCTACTGGCACCTAAGGACAGAGGCCAGTGATACTGTTAACCACCTCAAAAAGCAGGGAACTTTCCCTACAACGAACTGTCTGGTCTAGAACATCCATAGCGTTGAGACTGAGGTACCAAGGTCTACGCAAATGCAAACCTGCGGGAAGAACCATCTTTGTCCTGACAAGCCAGTAGTGTGTGCATTCTCTCACACTTTGAATCTGTGGCTCCGAGGAAACATGGCGATAGGGAAGGAGAAATTATCCAATTATACAATTATCTATATGCCTACGATAAGGTTTTCTTTAATATCACCACACCCATGTACACACACACACACACACACAATCCATGATTAATAATGATAGCCAATATTCATGGATATTTTACTCTTTACATTTTGTGGGGGGGGGTGTTGTTGTTGTTTTTCAACCAATCTTTTGAAGAGCAATGGAACTCCCCTTCTACAGATGATGAAATGCATCATCATTTAAGCTGAGGCTCTAAAGACAGAGTTAGTGACTTTCAAATCTACCTGCTTTCCATCACCATATATATAATGTATTATCTGCAATAGATACTATTTAACTTCATTTAAAAAAAAGTTTTAAAAGCTTAAGATTTTCTGTTGTATAATTAATCTAAAATATACTTACCTTCTTTAACTTTATATTTTGCAAAAGTACTTGGCATGCTTTTATCAACATTGTCTGTATGCACATATGTTCTTTTCTTTTCCTTCCCCTAGTTCTCATGAATTTTTCCTAGGTTTGCAAATCTGACATTTTTTTAAAAATTCTATGTCAAGATAATATTTTTAAAAAGTGTTATAAACATTGCATGTTGTAAAGTTTCTCTAGGTCTGTTTGGCAACCACAAAGTGTAGTATGTTTGGTATTTTCTCAAGTACTAACGATTTATACTTAAACATGTAAACTATTCTTTACACAGGGCTAATATGTGTATCATTTCAAAGACAATGTTTGTTAATAGATAAACAATAACAGTTCCCCAAAGTTGAGTATAATGTTTAATATTTTGTTGTATCATATTAATGAAATTCATTGTAATTTCACCAATATGTAAAATTTTCCTTGAAGCTTAATAACTTTCCTAGGTACAATGGGTTCTAGTTCTTTTAAGACAACTAGAATGTAGGGGTGTCTAGGTGGCTCAGGGGGTTAAAGCCTCTGCCTTCGGCTCAGGTCATGATCTCAGGGTCCTGGGATCGAGCCCCACGTCGGGCTCTCTGCTCAACAGGGAACCTGCTTCCTCCTCTCTCTCTGCCTGCCTCCCTGCCTACTTGTGATCTCTGTCTGTCAAATAAATAAATAAATAAATAAATTTTTAAAAAGACAACTAAAATGTAGGTGATCCGTCAGAATTGGAAAGCTCTGGGCACGAGCGTGATAACGTAAGTATCTGCCACCTGTCCTCGCCCCTCGTCTCCAGCTGTGAAGCCCCATCAGTCTGCTCCTGCCGCTTCCCCCGTGGTTTCGGAAAGTTCTTCAGCCCTCAACAACGTTTTCTTCTCACCTTGAAAACACAACAGGGTAAAACTGATGCTCGAGAAGCACACAGGGCCCCAGGTCACATGTGTGCTCTTGCCCTCACTGGACTGTCCCTGCCACATGACTTACAGAACGAAAGCCCTCCTGTTCTTCCCAGGGATGCCCTTCTTGCTGTTTTGCACACAGCTGAGACCTCCTCGAGGAACCCCTGCCCACCGAGCCCTGCCCCCAGGGTCTGTGTCATCGGCACCACTCACCTTCTTGAGCAGACTGCCGGGTCGCTGTTTTTAGAAGGACTTCTTGGCATCCTTGCTGCTTCTTCAAGGGTCTCTGTCACAACATTTCAATTCGTATCTCTTTTCACAGCGCAGCTGGCTTGCTTGTCCAGTGCATGATTTCTTCCTCAGAGTCTTCTTTCTCTAGCCTTTGTACATGATTATCTTTTCATAATTTTTTTTTTTTACACGGATTGATCTTGTGGTCCATTATAAAAGCCTGATGACCAAGGAACAGGTGTTCCTCACCTGGATGCATCCAGCATCGTCCCCACGCTTATGAAAGATTGCCTCAGAGTGACAGTACCTGGCTGAGGAACATGGCCGGTAGGAGGTGTGTTATCTTTGTTCTCCATGATGCTCTAAGTGGCTCCTTGTGACATTTCAAGAAGAGGTTACACCCAATGGACTACCTCTACCCCATGCCTGATGCAGCTGTAGATCATAAAAGTAATGCAGATTTATTTACATTATTGAAAACAAATGCTACCATGATTGGTATAAGCACAATCAATCTTTGGGTATAATACCAAAAATACCCCCAAAATTCTGATAGTAAAAATCAGGCATTGGGCAATTTCTTACCACCTTGATAAGCAAAATAAATCTTTATCCTTCCAAGTGCAACACAGGCGAATCCCCTATCATACAGAGATACTGAGCACATAGCTGAGTCTGGTCTGTCCGTCCAGAGCTCCAGTGAAGGCTCAGGATCTTGGAACCAGTGAGGGCATATTGTGTGTCTTCAAGAACCTATTGTGTTTGCTGTGGAAAGGCCTGCGTGAGACACACAGACTTATTGAAGGGCCAAGAGCTTGTGTTTCCACCTCTCCAGCGCTTTGGACATTCACTCTTCTGGGGAAGATTTCTAATCTGAAATCCATCAACACATCTGAGTTTCCACCCCTGATGTTCCAGAAGTGTTGTTGTCTCTTATTAGATTTATAACAGAAAGGCAAGAGGAAAAAGAAAACAACACCATGGTGATTGGAAAGAGAAGGATGTGTGTGGGCTGATGGCGGCGAGGTTGGGGGCTTCAGTCCCCTGTGGGTCTGGAATGGAGCCTGCTCTGGTCAGATTGGGACGAGCTCACGGATCCGGGGCTGGTAATCTGATCGCCGTCTCTCTCGTTTTCATGCTGTTTCCTTCAGAGCCCCTTCTCCTGCTTCCAGTCTGTGACAGTGTGATAAGACACAAGAAATTTAGTCATCATGACTGCAGTAAAGGAGCTCAGTGAAGGGATTATGGTATCCCATAACCCTTCCATTAGCCACGGATGGGGCAGCTCCATTGTGGTCACAGAACCCTCTCCCCCTTTCCTGCTCGCTGGTGTATTTTTTGCCCTTTGTATTTATATATTCACTTCATAAAAATAAAGCTTTGAAAGGTTAACCCAGAGAAAGTCATCATATCCAACTCCGTAAAGCTCAGTATGTGACACCCTAAGGTGTGACCCAGACATGGGTCCACTTTTCACCATCGTGGGCCAGGTAGCTGTCCACGGCATTACTGGGGGCGTTCATCGGCAGGCTGTGTTTATTAGGCAATGCAGACAGGATAATCTGAGCACGTCCACATAGAACAGACACGCTGCCCAGGGAAGCAGCGACTTAGGGGAAAAAAAAAAAAAAAAGAATGAGTTGCAGAGGCAAAGTGGAGGTAGTTGCTTCCTATCTCTTTGGACATGTTGTTGCTTGTTTTTTGTTGTTGTTGTTGTTGTTGTTGTTATTTTTTATTTATTTATTTATTTTTTTGCACAGAGGTCATATCCAACAGTGGACGCTGCCCTCTGGCATGGGGGACACATGAGAAGAGTAAGGCAGAAAAACCATGGGAAGGCCTTGGATGAGGCTTATCTTTTGGAAGTCTTTACTCTGCCAGGGATTCAGCTGCAACGTTTCACTCACTGAGCTGTCATTAATAATCCCAGCAGTGCGCAGCAAATAAAACAACACAAAAGAAATATTAACTATCGCTTCAAAGCAAATATATGTAACTGCATGTCTTTGGCACAATTTAAATGTAGGTAGAAAAGACTACAGTCCCTCTCTACAAGGAGGAAATGTGATGTAACAACGTAGCCCAGGGAGGGCAGAAGACGAGACAGACCCGCCGTTACGGTGGCAGAGGGATCAAAGGGATGCTGCAGTGTTTAAGTCATTGCAAATAAAACCACAAATCTAAAACAAATAGGCAAATCCTGGTCTGAAAAAATGAATTGAAATCCAAGAAAGCAGCACTGACTGAAAATCATTCAGAGTCACACACAAGAAGAGCCTGGATGTCAGGTTGCCACTGGAGATCCCTGAACTTGGGCACCTCTCATTGGTGGACAGTTACAATGATGACCTCTTCAGAAGGTTTTGTTGAGTATTTTATTATGTGACATAACACAGGCCAAGAACTCACGACAGAGGAGTCACTCGCTAATGCCAGGGTAACCAAATGCCGTCATGGCTTCCCAATCAGGGTGAGGTAAACAGAATTCAAGAAAATATGGAGTACTGGACAAGTCCGCCGGGGCCGGATAAGGAAAGCAGGGTGGGCACCTAGACCTATTGGACTGACTCTAATAAAATGGGCACAATGTGATGCACAGCTGACTCTGGCTTTTTGTTTAGTTCTCTCCTTCTGTCTGTCTGCCTGTCTGTCTCTCTTTCTGTCTGTTACTTTTTCTTTTTTGGCTCTATAAATCAGATAATACCGTGGTTGACTGCCCATATGTCTCACCCCTAGGAATGCCATGGTCTATTAGCATCTTTCCTGACCCTTCCAGGTCAAGGCACTCTGCTTGCCACTGTACTTTGTCGTCTGCCGCAGAACTGTGTCCGCCTTGTCACTGATGGTTAAGCTCTGTTTTGGAAAATTCTATCATTCCCGTTAGTGCTTGGGATTCCCATTCCATGTTAGCATTTCCTGCGGGCAAGCCAGTCCTGTGGATGAGAACCACCACTGAGCTACTCAAAGATCCTCACTGTCTAGGTAAGGAGAGCCCCCAGTCTGACGGCCTGTGTTTGGTCTCATGTAATACACCTACCTCCAGGCCCATCCCTTGGAGCCTCCTACCCCCTGCCTGATAGGTTGCAGCTTCTCTATGCTATTTTTTCTAACCCACCAATAGGCCTAAGACTTAAGAAGCCAGATGGGAGTGTACTAGGTTTCTTCATCTTGGCCTCAACACAATTGTGAAGCCCAAGTAACAAGAACACTTCCTGTGTCAGCAAACTCTCCCCATCCAAACTGACATTCTGACCGCCCTCACCCAACACCCCTGAGGCCCATTCTTGCATATTCTCTAGGTCTGCCTCAATACACTAGGAGAAACATGAACTTCTGGTCAGTAGCCTATCTTCTTCCAGAGCAAGGGACATAATTCTCTGATCCCCTGTGCTCCCATGAAGGTAGTTCTTCCTCTGGAAGAAATGACAGGAGGTATCAAAGGTCAGGCTCCTAGAGAAAGTTTCTGAGGCTGAACTGTGCATTCAGGCAGTGAATTGAGAAGCGCTGTCAGGAACAGCAGGTGTGAGGGTGAGGGGAGCAGGGCTGAGTCGCGAGGGAGAGCAAACACAAGACAGACTCAGAAGAGGCCTTGGTTGATCCTGGGGGGGGGGGTAGCTTATGCTGCCAGGGTTCTTCAAAGGTGACCCAGCTGGGGCAGAACACCAAGGTTTTGTAATTCCTCAGGGTCTTGCCGTCTTATGCTGTTCCAGGGAAGGATCAGTACTTATTGTTAGGCAGTGTCCCTGGAGAGGAATTCGCCAAGTTACCAGCAACAACAGCATTGACCACAGCTAAAGGAACAGAGGCTTTGGCTATATTGAGTGTCTTGGGCAGTGGACCATGGTGCCCATTGCAGGCTAACCTTTGTGCCATTGAGTCCACTGGTTTTATAGTGAGTTGATCCCAACAGGGACAGTGGCTCCACGATTCTGGGTGGTTGTACATCCTGGAAGAACTCAAAAGAGGAAGGTCAGTGGAGTCAGCCACAACATCTTCTGCTGCAGCTGGCCACAAGGCGGCAGATGACCCTCATTATTGGCCCTTGCACTTTCTATTCTAGATTCACCTCCCCTTGACAGTTCCTCTTCTGGACACCTGTTCTTCTTAGGCTGTGGCTGCTATACTTACCCACTAATGACCAGAGTGGGAAGGAGAGCACTTGAGGATCCTCCAGTTGTCATTTGGGCCAAACATGTTTCCCAGGGTCCGTTATGTAAGAGCAGCCCAATCCTTGCCCAGATGGTGCACCTTCTCTTGCCTGCTGGGCCATCAGCATGAAGAATCTGAAGGGATGGAAGAAGCAGCCACGGAATCAGGCTCCACAGAACTCTGTCGTGGACCCTGGTGGGAAGTATTTGCCTTCAGGAACCATAATTTCTAGACCTATAGTCTTGCTGGAGGATGGCGAGGAGCATCACAAACTCCCCAATGAACCCCTGAGAATGACAGTAAGGGTGGTCATTCTGGCTTCTAGTCTGATCCCCCGGCCCACACACTCAATCTTTGTCTTCCTCATGGGGACCTGGCCCTTCCTTCAGTTGGTGAATTAATGCTGTGAAGCTGGCTTTTATCTGAAAACGGGGCTAGGTATCATTGCGGTGTTTGTAGAGATGGCTAAGCAGCCTGCTCTTTTGGTTTCATTTCCTTCGGTTGTGCAGATTGAACATCACCCTTGTGACTGACCATCTTCCTCATGCCTGGGGTCACCATGTTCCATTAACCATATCTATTCCTGCTTATGGGCAAGGCTTCTCTGATATGGATCCAAGACTGACACTTACTGCAGTAATCTCACCTTCCTTGGTCTGGGAGATCAGATGGGGCTTCTGAGAGTTTCAGAATACTCTCATCCATGTGGCTGTAAGAAGCCTAGCTCTTTGACAACATCTCCCACTGTCAGATCTAGCCTTTAGTCAGAAATGCCACTAAATACTGCAACATCGATGGTACCTTTCTCACAAGTCTATTCTTGCACATTTCAGTGACAGATGCTCTCCACCCCCCAACACACACAGGCACACACACAATTCTAGTTAGTCCACTACTCTAAGCTTTACATTTGCCTCTTTCCTCTATCATTCCATCAGTTTCCATGACAACTCTAGCATCTCTGCTTACTGGGGTGGGTCACTGCCCTCTCCCAGGAGCCAACCTAGCAGGATCCTAGCACTATGTTGAGAGACGATGGGGCTAAGAACCCCTGCCAAAGTGTTAAATCCTGTGTGGGAGAGCAATTTCCCTAGGGAGAACCCTGATGACATGGAAGTGTGGAGTCTACCCACTTTGACAGAAGACCCTGAGGACAGAGTGGAACACTTGCTCTGCTAGATCCTGCTGGTACATACTCTCTGGGTTCTGCATCTCAGTTGCTGGCCAAGAAGTTGCTAGGGTGTGCTGACTCAGTCCTTGTTATTGGTCATGAAAGGCAGTGGAGAAGATGTATGTCGTAAGGGGGCTCAGTACTGTTTTGTGTGGCAGTAGCCTTTATGTTATTTTTGAGCACTGGGAGAATATAAACATTTTATATTTGCATATTCAATAATAGATATCATGAGATAGACTTCTAACAAAGAGGGCTTAGCTACCTCTTCAGAAGCTTAGATGCAAGTCAAAGGATCTACCTGGCACAAAGGAAGATCAGAAACTGTGTCTGACTAGAGTATGTGCTTGGGACCTAGTGGTTGATTTTGCTTTACTATTGTCACCTTGAAATTCTTAATATTTTTAACAAGGAATCATGCATTTTCGTTTTGGAAATGAAATTCGGCAAGTTAGAAGTGGTCCTGGAAATAGGGATGTCTGCAACATCTTGGAATTGTTTAGCTTGCAGAATTAATGTCTACCATATTTCCAGGTATCTAGATACACAACTCAAAAGCCACAGAGAGAAGATGGGGATAAAAATACCTATTAGTGAATCATGAGCTTGTTGATGATGGGAAACGCCATGAGCCTGCATTCTGCTCCCGTGGAGAGTGTACAGTGGGAAAAACAGAAGGCCAAGGCTGGGAGCAAGAAGTCACTCATGGCAGGTGGAGACAGGAAACCCACAGGGACCAGAGACATGGTGTGCCTAGAGGTGGGTGCCAGGAGGCCATGGGGGTTGAGCATGTCACAAAGGAAAGGATGAGAAAGGGTATGAAATGTGGAAGAAGGTTTTCAGTGAGATAAGGGGTAAAATGTGACCTTTTTAAAAAAATTAAATTAATTTATTTATTTTCGGAAAAACAGTATTCATTATTTTTTCACCACACCCAGGGCTCCATGCAGTCTGTGCCCTCTATAATACCCACCACCTGGTACCCCA
The DNA here is from genome assembly GCF_030435805.1 of Mustela lutreola. Classification (NCBI taxonomy): domain Eukaryota; kingdom Metazoa; phylum Chordata; class Mammalia; order Carnivora; family Mustelidae; genus Mustela; species Mustela lutreola. Next base: position 2,755,661 of record NC_081294.1, on the reverse strand, counting down.
ACCTCCCACCCTCCTGCCACAGTCTCTCATGATTTATCTCCCCTTCCAATTTACCCCAACTCCCTTCTCCTCTCTAACTCCCCATGATATTTGTTATGCTCCACAAATAAGTGAAACCATATGATAGTTGACTCTCTCTGCTTGACTTATTTCACTCAGCATCATCTCTTCCAGTCCCGTCCATGTTGCTACAAAAGTTGGGTATTCATCCTTTCTGATGGAGGCATCATACTCCATAGTGTATATGGACCACATTTTCCTTATCTATTCGTCCATTGAAGGGCATCTTGGTTCTTTCCATAGTTTGGCGACTGTGGCCATTGCTGCTATAAACATTGGGGTACAGATGGCCCTTCTTTTCACGATATCTGTATCTTTGGGGGAAATACCCAGTAGTCCAATGGCAGGGTCATAGGGAAGTTCTATTTTTAATTTCTTGAGGAATCTCCACACCGTTTTCCCAAGTGGCTGCACCAACTTGCATTCCCACCAACAGTGGAAGAGGGTTCCCCTTTCTCCACATCCTCTCCAACACATGTTGTTTCCCGTTTTGTTAATTTTGGCCATTCTAACTGGTGTAAGGTGATATATCAATGTGGTTTTAATTTGAATCTCCCTGAGGGCTAGTGATGATGAACATTTTTTCATGTGTCTGATAGCCATTTGTATGTCTGGATTGGAGAAGTGTCTGTTCATATCTTCTGCCCATTTTTTGATATGTTTGCCTGTTTCGTGTGTGTTGAGTTTGAGGAGTTCATTATAGATCCTGGATATCAACCTTTTGTCTGTAATGTGACCTTTTGATGTCAGGAAGAGGAGGTAATATCCTTCACTGGATCCATTCTCATTGCTGGGTGGGCTCAGTGGAGTTCAGGGATGCATGGGACCTGGGGGTGGGGGGCGATGACTCTGGATGCATCTGAGGGAGGCTTGAATGAGTAAGAATGAGGAGGGAACAAGTCATCAGTAGAATCTGAGTCATATTGTATGTTCTGAGGAGGGGGAAGGAAGCCAACTGTGCGTGTTTGGGGCAGGGAGAGAAAATCCAGTGTCACAGATAATTTTATTTTATTTTTTTCATTTTTAAGTTCCCTCAATTGACCATTCCTTTCTGCCTAGAACATTTTAATTTTAACAAAACTTCTGATGTTTCTAAGACAGTTCCCTTGCAGAGCTCCTCCTTTTATAAACATTGGCAGGATTTTTGTTGTTGTTGTTCTTCCTCGAGGCAAAAACTCAAATGACAAGGGAAAACATAAGCCTTCCAAACACTGTGAGTGGCTAAATTTATCAATGTTCTCTCAGTTTACGTGAAGTATTAACTTGAACCTTAATTGGTATGTTTTATTTATTTTTCTTGGTTTATTTGACTCCATCCAAGGGAAATTTATCACAGAACAAAGACTTCTATCTCAAAAGCTTTATGCAGTTGAGTATACTCCTTGGTGAAAGCCCCAGGCAGATCAAATAGAGAATCCACTGTGATTGAGGTCTAGGTTGGAGGTCCCTATCTGTTTTTATACTTTTGAGCTGACCCAGTGGGGAGGTTAGGAAGAACACTGAAGAAGTCCATGAAGAAACACTCTTTTCCTTCTGGTCTAGGAAAGGATGGAAAAGGAATCATGGGATGTTGGGTGGGTTCCAGGTCATGGTCACCCTGGTTAGAATGGATGAAAATGGTGACCAACAGATTCTGAGGCAACTCTCTAATAGTATATTGTAGACAAGGGGCAGAGCACAGACTAATTAAGGGTTTACCTACTATAATAAGCTATAACAATCTCAATTATGAACAGATTCTGACCTTAGACTTCCACCTTTCCCTTTCACACAATGTAGATCTAGACAAACAAAGGGCTCTGAGGTCTAACCTAAATTCTTAGCATTTAACGATATTGCAATGAACTTTTATATCGTAATGTTAAGGTTTCAAGAAAATAGCTTTCCGTTTCTGGAGGAGTAAGAAGTTTGGTCTTGCCCTAGTGAAATATTGATAAGGTTCTGATTTGCAATGATTTTCTGTCTTTGCTGATTTTCTCAGTTTACAGTCAATTCACCTTTTCCTGTGATTTGCACACATCCAAAGTCAGAGTAAATTAGGCCAGAGCGAGTTCACTGGTGCCTGCAGTGACAGCGATGTCCCCAGATATAGGAATTAGCCATTACACGGCTTCTGTATTTGGTCTACCATAAATATTTTATTTGGCCCTAAACGAGGCAGCTACTCAATTTACAGTGATGATGTACATATGGGGATTGTTTACACTTCATTTAGAACATACAAACTTTTAAACTGTCCGCAAAATATGAATTTGGATATTTAGATGATAAAATTCACAAATGGGTCTACCTGTGTTTATTTCACAAATTAGACATCAGGGTAAGGCATATGAATTTGCAGTATTTGTCCATTTTTGACATATAAAAAAGCAGTTTTTTATCATTTAACCTAAGAGCTATTCTTGGGACACATGTATAAAAGTGATCAAAAGGAATTTATAATAGAGCTTTGAGTTGTAATGGAACAAATACGAATGTGTAATTCATTGGGATCCCCCTGAGATCTCTTGTCTTAACGAGATTTTATGCATTTGATGTTGAAATTGTACTTTTTAACAGATATAGATTGCAAGAGCATAGTGACCCCAGGAAAGCATTAGATTTCCACTTGTAAGGACAGTAAGAGCAACGAATTATAGGATTCCCACTTTCAAAATAGGCTGAAATGCTGACGGAAGTAAGTTCATTGCATTAAATAAAATGTGTATGAATTTTATGGCTGTTTAGTGACTTGCTTTGGAAAGTTCACAAAGTCAGTAGTACAAATATTTATACTAGAAATTATGGCCGGTAGTTTTTAAGTACAAAACAAGATACATGCCAACGTCCTGAGCGCGCCTTAAACAAGCAGCTCAGTCAATGCAACAAACAGCATTATGACACTGGATATCAGGGAAATGGCACAGAGAAGTTAAGGAAGCTGCCAAAAGCATACAGCTGTCCAGTGTTCTCTCGTGACCAACTTTGAAATTAAACTTGGGCATCTGTGTGCATGAGTGTGTAGCTCCAGGCATGTCAAAATAGTGTTTATTTTGCTATGACGCATGCAGAGGTCCTACCTTGTGTCGCATTTGTAAATTCCCAAGGTCATCTCAACACACAGGGAAGCATTAAAGAGCTTCAAGAAAAAACGTCTGTGAGAATGCAGAGAGGAAGGAAGCAGTTGGAAACATTCTTGCTCGTGACAAGAACGAAAGGACAAGACAAGAGGAAGCAGAAATCTGGTGCCTCTGCCCCATGCTCGTGCTCCCCACACCAGGGCCGGGGGCAGGCCATGGACAAAGTGACCGTGTCCAGGGTCTTCCCGGGCCTTTGGGCCTCAACTGTCACTGAGCACGTCTCAGTGTTAGTGTTTGCCAGCTGGACCTCAGCTGCACCCTGAGCTGCTCTGACTCTCCCACGTAAGGGGAATGATGAGTTTAAATGGTCACACTGTGGCGCTACCTGGGGCTTCTTGGTTCAGCGGAGAAGAGCAAAGAGCACAAATTGATGGCAGAAGAAAGGATCCAGGGGGTGAGGGACCTGCCTGGCCACCCGGCTCCCCAGGAAGGAGCATGTGAATGGAGAACTACCCCAGCTGGTCGACACATCAACAGGGCCCCCGTGGCGTCTCCCCACCAGGATGGACAAGCATCTTGATTTTTTAACAAGGTCCTGTCAACTCCCTTCTGTCTTTTTGACAATTTGGCCATGGTCTTAAGCAAAGGGCATTAATTACTGTGCTTACATGGTATCGTGAGTCTGGCGTCCTATTGCCGAGGAAATCAGGCTCCGCTCTGATGTCAGGAGGACTCGTGTGGCTCTCACCCCTTCCGGGATGCCACAGGGTGACCATCATGCCACCTTCCTGCACTGGCCTGGTCTTCCTGGCCCCTGAAGCCAGTCACTTCTCTCTGGAGGGATTCAGAAGCCGCCACAGGTCGGAGCTCACAGCGGCAGGTGCAGGCACTCCTGGGGCTGACAGGCTGAGGTGGACCCTCGCTGCTCCTACAGCAAACCTGAGGCTGGGCTTGTCCTTCTCCTTCTGGTTCTGAGATGGCTGTTCTCCTTGTGGCTGGGGTGTGTGTGTGTGTGTGTGTGTGTGCGTGCACGTGTGTGTGTGCACGCGTGTGTGTGTGCACATTGCATGGGGAGAACGGCCCGCCCCCAGAACTACAGTCGCTCACTTCCTTCCTCTCCCGTTCCTGGTTCCCATGTCACCCCCCTTCCAGAATGGGGTCACAGGGGAGCTTGCTGTGGGCCACGTGGCACCTTCCACAGTGAGGGGCACAGGAGGCCACTGATCCCGAAGAACACTGGGAACAACTTAGTCCCACATGTCTAGAACTGCAGCCTCTACCAAGGCTGCTGGCAGGCTGGGATCCCAGTCAGTCGGAGAAACATCCAGAGCTAGAGGGAGGGATATGGACCCAGGGGACCTGTGTTTCCAGAACAGTCTCAGAAGCAGAATGCAGACCACAAAGGGGGTCTCGCTCGCACAGCGATGTTGGAAATGGCTCTCCATGTGCAGGACCAGGGCTGGGAGACTTCTCTAGGGAACAGGAGCTAAGATATTTCAAATACCTAGGAATGCTGCATTATTATTTTGCCAAATTTAGTGTAATCAACCTTTCTATTTTCCTTGTCTTTCAGATTGCAATGATTACCTAGGTTTTTTTTGTTGAACTTATTTTGTGTTCTAATTTCTTTTATTTTTATATATTTATTGTGTATTTTATTTTGTGTTGTTTGATGTGCTCCCTGGTTACGTGCTCTGTGTGTGTGTGTGTGTGTGTGTGTGTGTGTGTGTGTATTTAATATCATGTGCGTTTCACTCTGACACTTGAAGGGACACAGAAAGCTGAATCCTTGTTTGGATTATAGGCTCCCTGAAGACAGGTTATTCTGCTTGATTTGAATCTCTGCCCTTTAATGTTTCGTAGGCAGATTGACTTGTCTTCCAACTGGCATGAGTTAAATATTGTAATAATTTTGCCAGGGTGGCAGCACCCTCAGTCCCACGTGGATCTAACGGAGGGGCCATCAGATCGCAGAGCTGATGCTCCTGGTCCTTGTGATCTGTTCCATGACCTGGAAGATGTGAGGGCAGGGACCGTTTCCTTGCTGTTGTTTTTCATTTAAATCATGTGGTGTGAAGGCAAATAAAATGCTGGCAAGCCGGGGCTGCATATCACCTGCACAAAATCTGCTCTAAGTTTGTAGCCCTCAGTATAAGTAACAGGATCCGATCTTTCACCTCAAGTCCATGCATTTCCATAATCGCCCCCAGTGCCTGGCGCTTACCTGCTTTGTTTTGCATTCCCATTTTATATATGATTGCACGCCTCGGCCCCATCAGTATGCAGGTTAGCAATCTAAAATGAAACTATAAATTTCAATTTGGAGAAAATAAACCCTCATTTGGGTTCATAAGTTTTAAATAACACATTACCATTGGCTACATCAGGTTTGCATTTCTAATGTTATTTTATGCATTTGACAATAGATGCTCCGCTCTGCTCGGGAGAGGGGAGGAAGCGCGTATGAAATGTAACTCTGCGGGAAATGGAGGGGTTTATTAGAGCTGTCAGTCAGCACTGACACGAGCGGTAACTTATTTCTGAAGGTATTTGAGACGTCTGTGTTCACTCCATTGTCTGCAGGCTCTGAAGGTTCGGAATTCCGTCTCCCAACACTTCTTCACAATATTGTCTCCACATTTTTAAGGGCCTAAAAGCAAAGCAGAGCCCCAGTTTTAAAAATGTGAAAACAGCTGGGGTCAAGCTAGAAGCTGGGGGTGAGCTAGGAGAGAGTGCTGGAGGCCCAGAGGGAAGCGGGATGCCCACTGTGGCTCCTGCGGGGCCCACGCCATCCGCCCGCTCCTTCCCTCACCGTGGGCGGACTCTGATGCCCACATCCCCGCAGAGGCAGGAGTAGCTGTCCCGCCGAGCCCCCTGCCCCTCTCCTATCAGCCTTGATGGTGGGATGGCTTCCAAGACTTCCTTGAACTTTTACTAAACTAAAATGCAGAAAATTGAATTCCACTGTCTCACATAACAATCTTGAAGAAGCTACCACTGCGACCAAGTCAGGGTAAATACTTTGCGGCAACTTTTCTCCTCCTTTCCTAAGAGCCACATTACGTAGCAGAAGAGTAATAACAGGGATTAACAAAGCACGTCGGCATTCGTATGTGTGTGTGGTTCAGGGTGGAGTGACTCTGATGGGAAAATCTCCGTGTTTTGTCTGCCACGTTTTTCAGTGTCTTGAACTTTGCACTGAAGCCTTCCCGCAGAGCATCAGTCCGAAGGTTACAACCGTGTGGCTGTTGGGCTAGCTCCGCATCCTAGCTGAAAGCGGGAGAGGGTGTGTTTTCTAGAGTGCTTTCTAGAGTGTTTTCTAGAGAGAACCACGTTTTGGGAACCACTGTCCACCGGCGCCACCCAGGTACTTACCACCCACACCTGCTATGGTGACTGACCAGCAACGTGGAACGTTGTGATCACAGACGGGTGTGCTGACTTCTCACTGGCTCAGGTCACCCTCTGTGCTGTCCTGTCGGCCACACGATGTTGCCACCCTCTTCGGGAGGTGGGATCTATCTCCCTTCCCTCTGAAGCAGGCTGGCCAACAGAGCCTGGGTCTTTACTGCCCCTTCCCCTCATGGCTTCCAGCTTGCGTTCCTCCTTCTTCGCCGCCCAGCTGGAGCCGGTCCCAGAGAACCTTCCCTCAGAGCCTCCAGATGAGCTGGTCAGTGGGGCTCAGGTTGTCGGGATGACTCCTTCATCTTCTCACACAGCATGGAGTCACTGACCTCTCCATGTCCTCTGGGAGGGCCAACTAGTACCACTCCACTGTTTGGCCAGTGAGCACAGTGGGCATAGGAGAAGGGACATCCCGGCAGGATTTCCGAAGCTCCCGAGTCTCTGCTGACGTGAGGAACCGTCGCTCCAGCTTCCCAGACACATGGTTGTTTCATCACATCAACGGGGATTTTTTTGGAGGGAACTTTGCAGTGGGTGTCTCTTTGTCTCCTTCTCAAAGAGCACATGGCAGGTGTCTGTCCTTGACACTGGTGCAGGGTATCACAGAACCATGATGCATCACACACATACACGTACACAACCTCACATGCACACACACATGCATGGATACACACATGCACACACACACATACCGTGCACACATATACAACCTCACATGCATACACATGCACACAGATGCACACATATGCACACACATTCACACATTGTACACAGCCTCACAGGCACAGACACGCACACATGCACACAGATACACACCCAGCACACATGCACACACACTCTACACATATACACGCTGTACACACATGTATGGTTGACAACCTCACGTGCACAGACACACATACACACATGGATACACACAGGCATACCCAGTGTACACACATGCATGGCACAGGGTGCACACATGCAAACACACTCACACACTTGTACACAGAGTCCTGAGCCTGGGCTAGATCACCCCCTGCTTATTTTTCAGCTTAAATTGTCTGTTTAGATCTGTATTCATCCCTGTGGATGTACTGTCTTTAGAAATTCCTATATGAAACTTTTTTTAAGAAAAATAAATAAAATTTTCAAGAAAACAAATGTGTTTTAAGAAAGAAAATGAATCCCCATCCTCAGAAAGCTGGGAAAAGCATACTGGAGTTTCACCTTTAAAGGTCTGTAAGTTGGAAAAATCATGTGATTTACTTGTTCTCAGTTTGCACTTTGCGTGCCTGGTTCTTCACATGCAGAGAAGACGTGAATGCTGAAGCCCTTGTTTTATTGCTTTTTAAAATTAAAAAAAAAAAAAAGGCTCACACAGAAAAACATTAATATGAATCACAAGGCATCCAGTATAAAAATAAAGGAGAGTCCACAGTCCATGTCTTGATATTATAGTGGAAGAAATCTTTTTCCACGAGCAGAAGATCCTTTGTTATCATATTCTCCCAAGAGCAGCTCTAATGATCTGAATCCAGAATTTATTTTCACATGAGTGGGACAAATTAGCTTAATATGGAGCCATTTGTTGCCAGACGAGTCGACAAAATATTTAGGCATGCCAGGATCATTCACTGAGTGAGGGAAAGAATAGTTTATTTTGAAATTGCTGAATTGTACCTGTTAGACTAGAGAGCTGGGAACGTCTAGTGGTGGCTGAGTTCTTCCCACACACACTGCTACCTGGGGCGGTGCCCGGATTCCTTCTTCTCTGTGCCCCAAGCTCAACCTCTCCCTGCTCCGATGTCCGGAGATGGGGCCCTCGTGCCCGCGCTCCCCTCTACCATCACCTTCAAGCCAGTCTTTATTAAACTTAATAGATTGCTCATTTTTACTAAGATGCCACAATCTTACCCCAGGGATATTTGCATTTTGAGAGCTGTCAGAATTTTAAGCAAAGACTTGATGTTCGGATGGCAGGCCAAGACTGAGTAGTAGAGGAAGGGGCGTTCCGATCTGTGGGCATCTTGGCATCGAGCACAACAGGGCTTCCTCTGTCGTGCCTGGCAGATGGGTTTGCTTGCCAAAAATGATGCTTGTTTTATGATTTTGGCCATCAAAATTGACTGGATTTCTCTAATCAGAATCTCTGCATATTCTTTTTGCTATTAAGTGTCCTGATTTTTTTTTTAAGCTTCTCTTTTCTTTTCTTAAATGGCATCGAATTCTAAATTCTGTGAAAGGTGCAAAGAGCACATAGGAATATTTATTCCAGACTCCTCATTTTACAAAAGAGGACACAGAAATTGAAAAGTCAGAAGGTTTACCCAAGTTCACAGGATGCCAGTCCATGGAAAGCAGCGTAAGTACCCAGGCTCTCCTAGTCAATGCAGTGCCGTCTGACCAGCACAGGCACCAAGGACCTCCAGCCATCCAGGCAGTGTTGAGAAAGATCTGAACCCTGCAGACTTCATTAGTGCCTTTGTTCTGCAAAAACAAGAACATAACAGTGTTGGATCATTCTGAGGAAGTCAAATGAAGAGTTCTGAAAATGTGACCAAAATATGTGAAAATCACACAAAATACATATATGTTTAATAAAGAACAAAGTTGGAAGTGGGAGGGATGCTAGATGTTTATTTTCACGAGTCCTTTATGAAGTCCCTTTATTAAGAGCCCACCATGTCCTGATAGCTTTACACTCATGATCTCGATGAACGAACCGTAGTTCAGGGGGACGAATGTGAGCACAGAGACCCCGCTTTGACGCCTGCGCTGCCTCCTTACCTTATGAGGACACACAGGCCTTGAAACAAGGGCCCAAGCTTCGTGTGCCGACACACAGGAAAATATTCAGTTTGTATAATTCATATCCTCATTTTCTTCAAGGATGTGATCATGTTTACAAAAAAGACACACACACACACACACACACAATAATATCTTTAAATGGAAACTAAAAAATACTTTAAAATACAAAAAGAGAGAGAAAGTATCATTAGAAACATCTGTTGTAGTTTAGTTACAGTGCATTTAATTTTACTTTTGTTGGCCGTCACGGCAAAGAAGGATATCCGTCATGCTGTAATTTCCCATTGTCTGATAGAGGGGAACATGCCTGCTGTTCAAGGGAATTTTTGTTTTGTTTTGTTTTACTTTAATTCCAAAAGAAAATCATTGCTTGATTCCTTAGACTGGGGCCTAAACGGCATATTGGCCAAATTCCCCATCTAGGGACGGTGAGGAGCTGCCGCCCCACATGCAGGCAGGAACCCCTTCTCCCCGCAGAGCCTCCTGCAGCAGTGGTCCTGCCCTGCCGGCTCGTGAAGACCCCTGGGGCTGCGGACCTGTGTGCCCTGAGGAGGGACACTCTGCCAGCACCATGTCCAGGCGTGACCCTCTCACGTCTTGCGTTGGCCCCGTGTTGACGAGCGGTATGTGTCACCTCGGCTGGGAGGAGGGATCCCCGGACACCCAGCCAAGCCGTAGCCAGGGTGGGTCTGTGAGGGGGTCTCTGGGTAATTCTGGCATTGAATTGGTAGATGGAGTCAAACAGGTTGACCTAGCCCAGGTGGGAGGGTCCCATCCAGCTCACTGAAGGACGGAGAAGAACCAAAAGGCCAACCCTCCTTCGAGGAAGGGGAAGTCTGCCCGCCTGACTGCGACCCTGGTGGTTCTGTCCCTGCCTGCCTGACTGCGACCCTGGCTGGAGGAGAGCTCCAGCACCAGCTCCCCTGGTCGCCACCCCCTCCCCCGACTCTCCCTGTGGACCTCAGGACTCACCAGTTCCAGAGCCACGTAGTCAGTTCCTTCACGTGAGTCCTGCTCGGTTTGTACAAATACCTCCTCGGGCTTCGCTTCCCCGGAGCGTGTGAGCGCAGCCCATCCCGGTCTCCGGGGAGGTGCACGGAGGAGACAGAGCTCCCTGACTCCCCCCCCCATCTATTTCCCTCCAGAGACCAGAGCAGGAGCTGAGACCTGTCTCCGCAGGGACCGGAAAAGGCCGGGGCTGATACTGGGCAAAATCCCGAAATCAGCCCCGGCTCCCCAGAGGCACCTTCCTCCTTTGCCGCCTACCTGACCTTTCCTTGCTTCCTGGTGCCCCTCCCCACCTTTGAAATGGAAATTTATTTATTTTTTATTTGTTTATTCATTTATAAAGATTTCATTTGTCTCTCAGAGAGAGGGAGAGCACAAGCAGAGGAAGCGGCAGGCCGAGGGAGAGGGAGAAGCAGGCTTCCCGCGAGCAGGGAGGCTGATGTGGGACTGGATCCCGGACCCTGGGATCATCACCCGAGCCGAAGGCAGTCGCTTCCCTGACAGAGCCCCCCAAGAGTCCCTTCAATGGAAATTTAAATAAAGCTCCTCCTTTCATTGCAAGGCTTATGTTTACCCTCCCCATGAACACTGTCAGGTCTTGGTCATAGAGATGTTGCAATGCTCCCAGGCAGCTCTGGGCCAGGTGGGGATACAAAGTGCACTAGAAGTTTAATTCTGTCCCTTCACACAAATCTTGCGAAAGGAACCCCTTCATCCCAGTGCCCAGCAGCACCCTGGGCAGCCCCTGAAGGCATGTCTCTGTTTTAGGGACCTGCTACAGAAGGCTGTCTAGGTGCCTCCAGGCAGGGGTGGGAATGAAGAAAGACCACAACAAAACAGGGCAATCGGATTGTCCGGAGGCAGCGACACCCTTCCCGTCTCCTGGCTCTGACTCTGCTGTCCAGTATGTCTGAATTGGACCAGACATGTCTTTTCAGCCTGTGATGATTTGGTCCTGATTCTGCAGAAAAGGACAAGATGCCCTGAGGAATCTCTGCGTTGGTAGAACCCAACCAGGCACTGTCCCCACCAGGCAGCCCGAGACAAAAGAGGACCACCCCTGGGTGGCTGTGGTCCTTGATCCATGCCATGAGATGGTCACCCTGTCCCTTTGTGTCAGCTTCAAGCAGGTGTTCCATGTGGCCATGAACACAGCACTGCTGGAGACTTTCGAGTGGGCGGTTGTGCATGTGCACGTCTCCTGTGAACTTTCCCCGGGCATCAAGCTCACGGGACCAACTTGGTACCGGCTCCGCTATTCTGGCTTCGGGATATGCAGGCACATGAAAGCCTTTTCTAAAACTCTCACTTTTAATTGATACAGTCTGCCCACTGCAGGCGCCCTCTGTTTTGATAGAGCGTGTTGGTTATGCACAAGGAGACAATCCATGAAGGTTAGGTAAGTGGGCACGAAACCAAGAGGACTTGGGTAAGATGGTTGGGTGCTGATAGGTTCCTGTCTGACTGGAAGGGTGGGCAGAGGGGAGCAGAGATCATCTGCACTCCGAAAACGCAGGAGGAGGTTGGTGTTGTTCATAATGAGACCAGGATGGCACTATTTCCTGTGTCTGTAGTATTAATGCATAATTCACACAGTATTAAATTCTAGCTGGAAGACATTTGTAGTTTGAATCCCTGACTCTTTTCCCTAGAAATCTGATTTGGAATTAAATGCTAATAACAGAGTTGAATACTTAGATTTCTTTTTCTTAGACAATTTTGTTGCATAGGAATTGGCTATCACTGCTGAACAAAGGAAGCCCCACGTTTGGATGAGGAGCTGGGCTCCTTGGTTTTCCTATGGTGATTGCATTTAATTTACTCTGTCAACATCTATCTTAAGAAAAAGAACAGGATATTCATTTTTCAATTCCCTGGTCTAGAAGTGGACAGTGTTTACATCAATGCATAGTTGGGCAACTTACAGTCGGAGTCCTATCAGGAGACACCGTTGATGGAAGACAAAGCAGACCAGGACAGCCAGTCTGGGGGCCGCAGCAGGAGGAGCCCTGCCCGAGCTGCCCACCCCGGCCGCCTGGCAGGTGCTCAGGTCTATCCTGCCCCTTGAGGGGAGCAAGGGCGTCACTCTCCTGCGGTTCCAGCTCTGCTGAGTTACCCTGAAAACAAAACAGACAAGACAATGGGGCGCTCCAAACACAAGGCTGGGGATGGAACTTAAAACTCGTAAGGAAAGTAATTTTCTTAAAAAATATGTATCTTTTTCTAGTGTTATTTTCTTAAAAAGTGAACTTGTGTCTGAGACCAGTTTATATCCCTCTACAAGAAAGAATTAGTGTAGGACCTGAGTTCTAATTCCCAGTTAAGTAACAAGCCACTTAACTCTAGCAAAACAGGAGTTTTCATAATCTGAGAGAACCAAGACTCACTCGAGGATTTGAACTCTGTGCCTGTGCACGTGAATTTTCTTGTTTAGTGTCAAGCTTTTATACCTGTCTGACTGACGTGGTGCAGAATCTTATCTTTCACTGAGATAAAGGATTACTATACTAAGCCAAGCAAGTATTAAAGTATGAAGCACACTTTTTATTTTATTTTTTAAATATTTATTTATTTGAGAGAGAGAGTGAGAGAGAGAGCACAGGGAGGAGCAGAGGGAGAGAGAGAGAGAGAGAACCTTTACCAGACTCTTTGCTGAGCTCAGAACCCCATACAGGGCTTGATCTCAAGACCCTGAGATCATGAGCTGAGGCGACACTGAGTCGGATGCTTAACCAACTGAGGCATCCAGGTTCCCTTCAAACATATTTTTTAAACTTTTAAAATATCTTTGAAATGTATGTAAAATGTTAAAAATGTTCTGGTAACATAAGGAAACAGGTTATCTCTGGTAACGGATTTCAGGGGACTTTCCTCGTGAGTCCGTGGTGATGACTGTCCTCAACGGCTGAGCGTTGAGATCCTTCCAGAAGAATCACCTAATGGGATTACCTTGTTCTGACCTGTTCTGGCCATCTGGTTCATAGCGATGATTACGGTAGAAGTACTCAGTAGTGGGTCACAAACTCCTATCACGTAACTAAATACCAGGGGAATATATATGTATATACGGCACCATAGACGAAACGCCCTGGTACCCTCAGAATTCAAGTACTGAAATCTTAACCCCCATGTGACGGTGTTTGGAGATGGGCTCTGGGAGGGGGTTAGGCCACGAGGGTGGAGCCTCACGAGTGGGAGCAGCCCCTGTAAGAGAAACCCCAGCGAGCTCCCTCACCCTTTCCTCCTGGTGGGGACAGAAGGACGCTCTTGCCACACACCGTATCTGCTGGTCTCTTGATCTTGGACGTTCAGCCTCCAGAACTGAGAAAAATACGTTTCTGTGGTTTATAAGTTCCCCATTCTGTGGTACTCCGTTACAGCAACCCAAACGGAGAAGTCCTTGTGGGAAATTCTCAAGGCAGACTTTTCTTGTCTTGTTTTCTTTTTGCTCTTCTTGTTGTGTTTCATTTTTGGGTTTTGGCTTTCGTTTTGTTTTTGCCTTTTCTTGATTGTGACGCCCCCATCCCAATGTCTTGGTGAAGTTCATTTCCTTGGTGGACACTATGTATTCTAATTTGGTTTCTGGGGAGTATGAGGAATACCCACTTACACATTAGTCTCCAGTGTGGAGGGCTAAGTGTCCCCTAAGAAGAGAAGCCCGTCCTAGGGTACCCAGCAGCCATATGGGCCTGTCCCCCAGTCCTAGAGCCCTGTTGTGTGCACAGTGTATCATCAGGTCAGCCCTGCCCTGCCACCAAGCCTGGCCACCCAGGAATCTCTAAACCTGCTGTTGTCTTGTCATTCTTAGGGAGGGGGAAGTGGTAACGGGGGGAAGACACTACGTTGCGTTCCTGCAGAGATGTGGTGCGATGAGTCTGTGCACGTCTGCTGGAGACCCTCAGTGGCAGGGGCAACGGACCAGGCACCCTCAGCTTGGATTCATCCTCGGAACCGCATGACCTGCATTACATAGATGTGAAGAGCAGGGGGATTCTGCTTCTCTGCTCCAGCTCGAGCCCAGCCCCCCAAAAACCCCCAGCATCTTCTCGCCCCCTCCAGCCACACCCTACCAGGACGCATCCTCCGCTCCGAGCAGCAGGCTTCAGAAGCTGCAAGCCTGGCCTCACTGTTCTCTGGACCAACCCCTCCTCCCGGAGGCTAAAGCACAGTGGGGGCGGTAGGATGAGGCCTGGTGCATGAAGAGCAAAAGCCCCGCCAGATGAACCGGGTTCCTGCAGGAGTGCCGTCCAGGGTGACTGCAGCCCTTCTCGGGGGCGCTCCACTCTCCTGCCGGGCTCCCCCTACCTTGGCAGATGTGGCAGGAGTCCAGCCCCCTCTCAGGGCTTGCCCACAGGCAGCCCGTCTTGGGAGCCCAGTCCCCCACTTCCTTCCTGGCTGGCAAATCCTCACCCTTCAGAGCTCAGTTCAAAACTACACCCAGGAAAGGTCCTCCTGACTTGTCATTACCCCACACCACATCTCACTGTTCCTGATGTGTGTTCATCACACTCCGTGCTTCCTCATCGTGGGGGAGGTGCCTTATTCTGCATATGCTAGCATTTTCAAGGATTTGTGTCTGGCTCCAAGCGGGAGCCTAAGCTCCATGAGGGCAAGGCCTGTTCCTCCTCTGATTTCCTCATGTCCCTGGCAAATGGCACCGGCTGGGTGGAAATTGTTGAACCAATAAATGACAGTGGGATGGGGAGAGCAGGGCGGGAACTCACTGCCACGCCCCCGTCAGCAGGTGCAGAAGAGCTGCGCACTGAAGGATCGGGGTGTGCACGCGTGCGTGGAGTGGGGCAGCCCGGGCAGCCCCGCGGGAGGCCGCTGCTCTCGTCCAGGCAAGAGATGCTGAACCCAGTTAGAAAGCGCAGAAGCAGAAGAGTGTGGGAAAGAAGACGTGGCAGCACAGTTAGCCTGGGGACTCAGCAGGTCCAAGAATAAAGGAGGGGAAATCAAAGGTGACACCAGGATTTGGCTGTCAGTCAAGTGAGGAAGGAAGAAGCTTCGTTAGTAGAAATCAAGTCAGAAGGGAGAGCAGAGACCTGAAGGAGTCCTTTCGGAGTTGTCGATGCCTTCGCTTCGAGGTTGTGAGACTCAGAGGTCTGCCGGGCACCTGGGATCCCCACGTTTAACATCAGAACTGGTCACTTGAGGCGGTGGCAGGAGGTGGGGGGACAGCAGCCCCAGACACGCAGTGCTGGGAGAGAGGAAGATTCAGCATCAGGGTTGACGGGAGGGCTGGGGGGTGGGGGTGGGGCAGGTGGGGTGTCCCAGTGTCACAGGCCACCTGGACAAGAAGGAAAACGACCTTCTGGCGAGCACGCGGGATCCGAAAAGGTGGCAGGAAGCCGGGCAGTCCTGGCCAGTCCATTTGCAAACCTCAGGCTAGAAGATGAGGAGGAAGACCGTGTGTCTGCACCCTGCAGGCTCTCTGGCAAAGGACTTAGTGACAAGGGAAGGCAGAAGCCGACGTCCGGAACACCACTGCAGGTACGCGCAGATGCCCGGCCGCCAAAGGACACCGAGAAAAGGATCTCAGCCTCCCTGAGAACCAGAGGAGACGAGGTCGGCTTGCAAGGGCTCTGAAGCATGAGGAAGGTGGCCGAAGCAGAGCTGGAGCCAAGGGCCGGGCTCGGAGAGTGGGAGGGACAGTCCCCAGGCATGCGCAGGGGTGGGCCAAGCTCTACCTGGAGGAGGACCCGTACCCCTCCAAGAAACCAGGATTACGGGATGGCTCCTTTGCTAAGGCGCTTGCCTTCTGTTCAGGTCATGATCCCATGGCTCTGGGATCAAGCCCCGCATCAGGCTTCCTGCTTGGCGAGGAGCCTGCTTCTCTCTCTCCCTCCATCTGCTGCTCCCCCTACTTGTGCTCCCTCTCTCTGTCAAATAAATAAATAGAATATTTAAAAAAAAAGAAAGGAAAAGAAAATAAATAAAAGCAGGGATTACAGCCGTGCCCTTCAGGTTTCTTTCCCAGGACTGTGAACTCTCTGAGCACAGGGACGAGCAGACGCAACGAAACTCAACCTCAGATTCAAACAACGTAGAAGCAAGTCAGCAGGTGGGTCGCTAGACCAGCCTGGGGTCTACGGACACTGCAGGTCCATGCGCTTATCCGACAGCCAACGGACCCTTCTAGAAAGTGAAGAAGATATTTTTGTGTCCACATCTTTTGTTTATGGTGTTTTGCAGAGAAGATGGGGAAATGCAAGGCTGTGTCCAGAGAGCAGATTTCAGGGTAGAGGGTTTTAGAGGTAAAGCAGTTCCAGCGAATGCCCAGCCTGCTTGAAGGAAACACATGTTCGGCACTCCCGTGTGGCTGGTGTGCAGCCTTCTGCTGACAGTGGCTCCCAGGACACGCGGAGGACCGGCGGCGCGGGGGAGCGGCTCTCCTTGCCTCTGCGTCCTTTCCCGAGGGACGGGAAGGCAGTTTCCATGGAGCAATTAGGTGCCAAGCAGACTTTAGCACAGTGTCCACCTGACCCCCGAGCCTGGAAAGCCCGTGCATGAGGGGACCCGCCGTGGGGAGGCCCTGTGCTGAGTCCGACAGGCTCCTTCGCAAGGACAGACGCAGAGCAGGTCTAGAATGAGGCCATGGAGAAGAACCCGAGGATCACAGCTGATGGACTTCCTGGGACTCTGGGCAAGTCTCCTTTGAGCAGCGCAGACAGAACTAGACAGAAAAAGGGAAGTTAGGTGGGTGTGAAGGGTGGTCAGAGGGTGGGGTGCATCTTGACTGTGTACCTAAGACCACCAGGTCTTGACCTTGGTTGACTTAAAAACAGGCAAACAAACTTTAAACCCGCTCTTCTTTAAAATAATAATAATAATAATAATAATAATAAACCAATAAAAAAAGTAAAAATTTACCTTCTACCCAAACGTAACAGATCATCTCCCCTTGTTACCCAAGTCCTAACAGTAGAGGGGTGAATGCGGTGTCCATGACTCCGAGGGCGCGGTGGGCATCACGCAGAGCGCCCCGTGGGGGCAGGAGCAGGACCTGTTGGAGAGCCCAGGCTCACGCCTCGAGGCTGGGGACCGGACGGATGCGCCCTCCCCCTCGGAAACACGGCTTTGCCGCTTGTTCTCTGTGCGGTGCGGTGGTCAGCTTTTTAATTAGTGGTCTGCGGCCTTCCTATCACAGGGCCAAAATAATTGCTTCATTGTGGAGGAACCTGCACAGGCAGCCACATGGGAAAGTGCCAGAGAGAGATCATTCCGGGGCTTCGTTAGAGACTGTTTTGTAAATAAATCATACTTTTTAATTGCTCTGTCAGAAGGGTCCTTCTTTGAGCCAGAGGTGACTGCGGCTGGCAGCGAGAGCGCCCCAGGACATCTGTCTGGTCTGGCCAAGGGCTCCCTGCACTTGTTCTCCAGATCCACAGCGACCTCTCGGATTCCATGTACATAGTAACAATTAAAGGCACACAATGGCGCGACCATGTTCACCGTGACAGACGCAGGTTGGCTGCTTCCCATAACAGCCTCCCGGGCGAGCAGAACAAAGGGCCCAGGCCCATCTGCACCGGCGCTCCGCGTGCCTCCTGTTCCAGAGGCTGCGCTCCCCCTCCCGCGCCCCGGGAAGCCCCCGCACAGACAAAACTCCCAGGTTCAGAGGAGCCCGGCCCTGACATTAGTATGGTAATGAATGCTGGATGCCGCTGACAGACACAACAAAGGGATGGGTTCTCCGGACAGTCACTTTGCAGATCTGGGGACGCAGCGTGGTGTGGGCTCCGTGTGGACAGTCTGGACACGCCCAGTGATCCAAGTGGGTCCCCAAGTGTTTGACTCTTTCCTTCCAGGAAGGTTACAGGAGTCAGAGTTTGTGTGGTTCTGTGTAGGTAGAGAATTCCTGGGCCCTCCACATAGCTGCCCACCTCACAGCTGCCCACCTCACAGCTGCCCACCTCACAGCTGCCCCCCTCACAGCTGCCCACCGCGGAGCTGCCCACCGCGGAGCTCAGTACGCCCGCCCGGGCAGCAGTCATGCACCGTTCTCCTCGTGCACCTGTGACGGCTGCCATCAGTCCGCTGCACTCAACCACACGCCTCCCACTTCTGTCAGAAGAGGAGAAAGGCGTCACGGTGGACTCAGGAGGAGAAGGCCCTAAAAAGCCAGCATCCCTCTTGGCAGTTTCCTTCTTGACGGTTAACTACAAACTGTGTCTCTGGTCACGATTGGACAGGCGGTCAGCGGCCTCCAGGGGGACTGCCGGAAGCTCTGGGAGGTGTTGCCACCTGGAACTCCCAAGTAGGGGATGTGGGGGACCCACTCGGGGAGTGGACACTAGAACAGCATGCCCCAGAATCAAGCAGACACTCTCCCCCGACTCCCGTGCCATCTCCTCAGTTCTAGAAGGAGTAAGGCCTAGACAAATCGCCGGGGTGGAAATGCTGGCAAGTCCATGACAAAGAACGGTCACAATCACCACCAAAAACGAGCCTTTGACGGGAAGGGTTGGGGGAGGAGTTGAACCTGTGTCACGGCAGGTCCCCAAACGCGGTGGCACCAGTCCTGGGCAGTTAACAACTATTATATAAACAGAATGGAATGCGCCCAGTGTTCTGACTGATGGAAAAAACCCGGTCACTAGCCACTGGGGGATGCCCGATGCCCTCACAGCTCTCCAGCTGCGACCCAAGTGTGTTTCCATAAAAACTCAGCGCCCTTAACAAGGAGTTTGATGGAGTGTTAACAATCTTCAGCTTCAGGTCGAGCTGTTAACCAACAAAGTCGTCATTAACTGCTGGTAATGACCGCGTTTCTTGGGATTATTGCTTAATTATAAACTTGATAGCCGGAGTCCTGCCTCCTCACTCAGAAAGTATTTCCCGTCCTCCTCGCTCGCCACGACCTCCGCCTCTCTGAGGTGCATCTCTGGGAGGGGAAGCGGCAGGAGGAGCTGGGCGGTGGGGCGGGCCCCGCGCTGTCCGGAGCCACGGCCTGTCCAGCTCAGGATGGATTCCGAGGCTCCAGGGGGCCAGAGTTCTCGGCAGATCACAAGCACAGCAGGCTGCTGATAACATGTGATCTCTTAGGGACGGTAGTTTGAGTGCGAGCAAAACGTAGGCTGTCCTGTGGGACGATTCTGCACCCCAGCTGGCTGCATGGAATGACCCCCCAAAACACATAGGCACACACTCCCATGCCTGGGCAATCGCTCACAGATGACGTCAGAGGATCTGACCTCTGGCAGTCCGTGGCGAAAGAGGATTGACTTTCAAGTTCAGGTCACCGAAAACCAAGAGGCAGATCCATACTGGCGGTCCTGTGTGGAGCCATTCCTGGACCCACAGCCATGATTTTCCCACAAAACAGATGACCTTGGCTTGTACTTCCTAGTTCCGACTAAACTGAGGGCGTCCACCGATGAGACCCCTGTTCCTTTTTCTGGGTACCCGCCCGTGGGCTGGAGTCAGCCACCGCAGGCTTCCTTCAGGAGCGGTATTTTTAAATGGCCTTGAAATTTAGGAAATTTCTGATTAATGTTTGTAGCAGCTGCTTCTATTGATCATTCATTAGCTTTCGCTGAGGGAGGGGTTTCTCTGCCCCCCACCCCCGCCGCGGATGTTATCATTTAACTCAAAGGAGTCTGTTCCTCTTCCCAACCTTGTCTTTCACGAAGCACACAGCAGGCTTCTCCCCTGGGAATCAGTCTGGAAACCCCGCTGAGTGATAGGGCCACATGCATACTCGCGTGTCCAACTACAAATGTCTTTTCTGTTTGGTCTTCGTGAGCACAGGCCTTCATGTACCTTCCCCAGAGCCGTGGGCACACCCGGGAGAGGTTGGTGTTTGTCGTGGAGAAACATGGAGAACAAGTTCCTGGTGATAGGCACCTGCTGATGACCATAAGGGGTTCTTGTGATCAAAGTTAGTTCAACAAGCCCAGCTTTGCCTTGAGAGAGGAGCACCCTGAACCTTTCATCCAGTATCCTCCGCTCCCCAGGCCTAAAGGTGCCTTGGGACAGGGTCTGTGGCAAGGAGACGGTGACAAACCCATCCCCTAGCTAGAAGGACACTGTGGGGAGGTGGAGAGGGGCATGAACTCAAGGGTGATGGGTCTCTCAGGTTTGTCTCTTAGGACCTCAGCCCAGAGGAGAGTCTAACCCCTAAGTGAAGAGACTCCCAAAGGCAGAATGAGGCACGGAGTCCCTCTCATTCCTCGCTCTGGGAGAAGGCCACCCAGGCCACCCCTGCCACCTGGTACTGGGAACTGGGGAGGCCCCCAGACAATGTCACCTGTACCTTCTCCAGCTCTGCCAGGTGTAGACAGGGGCCAAAGTCACTAAGCTTGCTGGGAGCAGGACAGAAGTGTCCTGTCGCAGGGTGAGGAAGAACAGGGCACACCGATGTCCCCACCCAGCCCCAGATGTCATCGCAGTGTGTGGAGGGTCCCTCAGAGGAGCATGGCCAAGGAGGAAGTGCCCAGGGCTCTGCCCATGTGGGAGATACAGACACCCAGTCAGGAGTGACATCAGCCCAGGGCAAGCAGGAGCCAGGGGACAAGCGCTGGGCAGCGACTGAGGGAGGGACTCCCATTCTCTGGGACCCTGACTTTCCCCACTGACCCAGCGGACTGAGTCGGTCCTGCCGGATGACCAGAAGCAGGGGGGAGGTCCCCCAGGGCCAGAGCAGCGGAGCAAGTGACTTGGTGACATCGTGGAATCAACCTGACTTTTACCTACAATTGGCTGTTGAGTTGATTCCGGTTTATCAAATAGCAGGAACAACAAGCAAGTCATTAATTTTCTGGCACGTCGGATTGAATTGTGCATTGAATTGTGTACCTCTGATCCCTGAAGCATGGGGCGTGTGGGTCTCTGTGTACACCTCTTTACCATCATTCCCCAAAATCTGGCAGCTCTCATGCGGGGTAGGAAAGGTGTAACAGGCACTGTCCTGTCCAGCCCCTTGTTTGTAAGAAGCTACTAACAAGGGTTCAGGAGACGCTAGTTTGCAGACACATTTCTCCATGCCAGAATTAAGTGAAAACAGGCTCAAAATGCCTTTGAACGTTTCCCACAAGTTTGAGAGGATATTTATAACGCATACTCAGGGACACACACTCTCCGGACCTCCCTGTGGATGACAAGCTGGATTCATGTGGTGAGGACGGGGCTTCAGGCGCCCAGTGCCTCCGCCCTGCACACCGCCCCCCACGGCCGCACACTCCCCGCACCTTGTGGAGAAGACTCCACCCAAACTGGATTTCAGTAGTTAGTGTTAGCCGTATGAGCTGTGAGCTTCGAGTCTTACCCTTACTGAAATCAGCTAGTATCGGAGCTGAATAAATATGCTGTAACGAGCGCCCGACTGTCCCCCACCCCTTCTTTCCCTCCCTCTCTCTGGTTGCGCTGAGCTGGGCACATGTTCCCAGGACTGCAGGAGGCACTTGAAGAATAGAGAGTGCCACAGACCAGCCGTAGAGTTTTTTCTGCAAAGGCCACAGGAATACTATGTTCTGGAAAGAATGGCATGTTTTCTATCAAGCTCCTCCGTAAACAAGCACGTGAGAGCGTACGCCGGACATAAAACAATGAGGTATACCCAAACATCTCCACTCTACACACTGCCATGCTTGTGCTTTAAAGAACTTACAAATTGTACAGACATTATAGTTATATGGGAATCTTATTCATGTTTGTTCGGTCTGGAACTATGGGCTTCTTCTAAATTTGCTTACATTCTAAATTTGGCTATCTTTTCCTTACACTTTCTTCATGTTATCCCCAACATCACCAGCAGCCAAGAGGAGGGGTTGCTGCTGGGCTTTCATCACAAAAGACAGAATGGTGGCACATTCTTTAGTATATGCCTCGGTCTGTGTGGTCATCTGGCCCCTGGATTGGGGTTGGGGGGATTCTCTGGAAGTGTCAAAGGCCTCTTGCTACTCCTTGGGCCCCTATGTAGCACCTAATCAATGAACAAGGAAACTGAGTTCAGTTTAATATCAAAACACTACGTAGAAACTGAATGTTAACATATTTGCATAGAGCCAAGTGACACAAAGGAGAAACTTTGTGTGATAACCATGATATAGAACATTCAGCATTCTTTGGAAGGCCCAACTTTTATTTAAAAGTAAAACATTTACTTTTTCTTTAAAAGTAAAAACATTTGAATCTCCCTGATGGCTAATGATGGTGAATATTCTTCCGTGTGTCTGATTGCCATTTGTACATCTTCTTTGGCCAAGTGTCTGTTCATGTCTTCTGCCCATTTTTTGATGTGATTATCTGTTTTTTTGAGTGTTGAGTTTGAGGAGTTCTTTATAGATCTTGTATATCAGCCCTTTGTCTGTAGTGTCATTTGCCAATATCTTCTCCCATTCCGTGGGTTGCCTCTTTGTTTTGTTGACTGTTTTCTTTGCCGTGCAGAAGCTTTTGATCTTTTTTTTTAATTTATTTTTTAATTTTCAGCATAACAGTATTCATTATTTTTGCACCACACCCAGTGCTCCATGCAATCCGTGTCCTCTATAATATGAAGTCCCAAGAATTCATTTTCACTTTGGTTTCCTTTGCCTTTGGAGACATATCTTGAAGGTAGTTGCTGTGGCCGATGTCGAAGAGGTTACTGCCTATGTTCTCCTCTGTGATTCTGATGGATTCCTGCCTCACATTGAGGTCTTTTATCCATTTTGAGTTTATCTTTGTGTATGGTGTAAGAGAATGGTTGAGTTTCATTCTTCTACACATAGTTGTCCAATTTTCCCAGCACCATTTTTTGAAGAGACTGTCTTTTTTCCACTGTATATTTTTCCTGCTTTGTCAAAGATTATTTGACCATAAAGTTGCAGATCCATATATGGACTCTCTACTCTGTCCCACTGGTCTATGTGTCTGTTTTTGTGTCAGTGCCATGCTATCTTGTGATTACAGCTTTGTAGTAAAGCTTGAAATCAGGCAACGTGATGCTGCCAGTTTTGTTTTTCTTTTTCATTTCTTTAGCAATATGGAGTCTTTTTGGTTCCATACAAATTTTAGGATTGTTTGTTCCAGCACTATGAAAACTGCCAGTACAATTTTGATTGGGATGAAATTGGCATTGAAAGTATAGATGGCTCTAGGCAGTATAGACATTTTACCAATGTTTTTTCTTCTGATCCATGAGCATGGAATGCTTTCCATCTTTTTGTATTTTCTTTAATTCCTTTCATGAGTGTTCTATATTTCCTTGAGTACAGATCCTTTATCTTAATAAATTAAAAATAGAGCTACCCTATGACCCTGCAACTGCACTACTGAGCATTAACCCCAAAGAAACAGCTGTAGCAAAAAGAAGGGCCATCTGTACCCCAATGTCTGTAGCAGCACTGACCACAGTTGTCTAACCATGAAAAGAACCAAGATGTCCTTCAATAGATGAATGGATAAAGAAGATATGGTCCATATACACAATGGAATATTACTTAGCCATCAGAAAGGATGGATACACAACTTTTATATCTACATGGACGAGACTGGAGATTATTCTGAGTGAAATCAGTCAAGCAGAGAGAGTCAATTATATGATTTCACTTACTTATGGAACACAAGGAATACCACGGAGGACATTAGGAGAAGGAAAGAAAAAGTGAGTTGAGGGAAATCGGAGGGGGAGACAAACAATGAGAGACTGTGGACTCTGAGAGACAAATTGAGGGTTTTGGAGGGGCGGGAGCTGGAAGGGTGGGTGAGCCTGGTGGTGGGTATTGAGGAGGACACGATTGCATGGAGCACTGGGTGTGGTACATAAACAATGAATCTTGGAACACTGAAAAAATGAAATAAAAAAAAAACTGTAGTGAGATACTATTTAAAAAAAAATTAAAAGATGCAAGAGAATTATTTTTAAGGGGTATCATTAGCTTTTTCTCTTCTCCTGAATTTACTTCATATTTCCTAATAACCTATGGGGTAGTGTTGGTATACCATGTGCTTGTCTTGACTGTGACATGAGGGAAGAAGGTGTAACAGGTGTTATTATCATGTGATTAATAGCAGCATATTAATTATTGATTGAGGGATTTTGTGATCTCTTGAATTGTATAACATTATGCTTTATAAAATTATGAGACAGCAAGATTTTCATTCTTTGACATTGAATAGTAAAATTGCACACTGGTACATAACTTGTAGTTATGCAGTCATGACATTTTCAGGAAATATTAATGTTTTAATGAATAAGCAAATCAGCAAACTTAACTATCTTGAGAATATGAAAAGTCTATGCTTTCAACCCTATTAAAAGAATGCTTATTGTATAAATGCTAAAATACACTCAGGAAGGAGGGCCGATGGTCCCAAGGGGTGTTTATAGCTACTACATCATTCACTGACCTTCTATCCCATTTTGCTAAGGATCTTAAATAAGATTTGGGAATAAATTCATAAAACATGACTTCAGTTTATATATTTATATCTATATTCAAATATAGTCTGTAAAACAACACAATAACCATCTTTAAATACCAAATTTAAAACTTGATCAAGGTGCTCATACCGGGTGCAAGAGTTAAAGGCTAAAATCATGAAACTGGTAATTCTGCGTAGTCCATGTCCTCGATCTAAAGGAACCTAGATCTCATGAATCAGGACAAATAAAACAACAGATGAGTAGTGATGTTTTCCTTCCATGCACGCCTCTCAGAAATGTGCAAACTCTTGGTTTCTGTTTGATGCCTGATCTTTGACTAGACACTGACATCCGCAGGAGCCCAGCTTTGGCTTCCATGGGACAGACAAACCATTGGGATCTAGGTTCTTGTGGCCAGAGGCTGTTTCCAGTGCCCAGGACAGCTCCTCTCACACACAGGAGCCAATCAGGTGAATTATCACCTGAGCCAATCAGGTGGTTATCAGGTGAATCCACGGTACTGGAAGAAGGAAGGAAAGCAGCATCTACTGGTTGCTTGTTGCTGCTGGCTTCCTTCCTACAACTGAGTGGGAGCCACCCAATTCCCAAACACTGTTCTACAGCTACTCTTTGTTGAAGTCAAAGATACTTGGGGTTCTAAGACATAAATCAAGTAATATTGGAATGGAAATTAAAGTCCAAGTTAGATAAATAGATGGAAAGAAGGTAACTTTCCAACTGTAAAAGAGTCCTCACCTCTGGACCCAGACTAATTACATCCTGGGACACTGAGAGAAGGTAGGTGGGCATCATTGGGGTACTGCAAAAGATCTTGAACAGCTGCAAGGCAGCGAAGGCAGGAGGAGACTTCAGAGGAGTAGGTGCAGTCTGGGTTCTCGTGAGAGGAAGTAGATTTGTTAGCTGTAGTTCAGAGGCAGGACATCAATGCTGGGTCAGAGGTGGGCCTAGGGACTGCCCAGGAGCATGAGCAGAAGGAGCCCCTAGAGTCAACCCAGGCTCACGAAGGTGTAAGTCAGGAAAACTTCATCTTCTTTTCGGACAAATGTAATGGATTTCTAGATGAGGAACAGAACATAGACATAGCTGAGTGTGGACCTCAGCAAAGCAATTGCAAATACCATGGTCTTTCTTTCTGGACCCAAGGGAGAGACTGATGGCATATTCATGCACTTCAGCTTGCTCCCTGTTCAAAGACAGTTTCCAAAAGATGTAGTTTATTAACTCAAGGCCATGCTACTATTTGCCATCATGATGCTGTGGACACTGAGGTCAAGCTACCCAAATTTTCTGTGTGGTATAAATTTTCAAGTAATAATAATTTTGCTGCATGAAAGAATATCCAAAACACCTTCATAACTTAGGCAATGAACTACACTCTACTCAACAGCAAGTGCCAGGTATAGGTGCTGCCCATAGGATCCCAGTGGCCCGTGGGTTGTCAGCACTCAGTGAGCTCCCGGGATGCAGGTCCTTCCTGAGTCCACTGCTCTAGAAAGCCGAGCTGCCCCAGACTTAGTGAACTGAGTACAGGGCCACGCTGCCCTGGTCAGAGCTTCAGACCTGCAGTGGGACCCACGCTCTAACTTTAAGAGGAGCAAAGATGAATCCTCTCCAGGGAAGAAAAGAATACGTCAAAGAACTCAAAAATAGGTCAGAAGAAAGAAATTAGGCCTGTGTGGCCCCAGAGAAGGAAAGACTTCATAAAACTCTGGAACAACAAAACACAGTAAATGACCCCCAATACCTGAAACAATTTGTGTCAGAAATAGATCAGCTTGGTTCTGTGCAGTGCCAAGTGTTAGAGCTGGAAGTAACCACTGGGCACAACACAGAGGAATTTTGACCTAGATAGGGAGAAGAAATAATAAACCTGACTGAGGATAAATTGACAACTTCCAGAGGCAGTGGGCTTCATGGTATGAGAGATATTTGGGGCATTGGCTAAGGATACCTTGCTGGAAGGTTCTTGAAAATCATTTCATTACTGGCTTGGTCCTTCATCTAGATCTCTGTTTTCCAAGATGGTAGAAGGTATGGCACCAAACACTGGAAATGGAGCCAGTCCAAACTGAGATGTGTTCCAACTGTAAAATATCTACCAAATTTCAAAGACCCAGCAAACAGAAAAAGAAAGCAAAATATCTAATTGGTATATTTTTATAATGATTGTGTACTTAATTGAGAATATGCTAGCTATATTGGATTGCATAAAGTCCATTAAAATAATTTTGCTTTTTTTAAATGGGACTACTGAAGTATTTAAAATAGTACACAAGGCCTGCGTTTTACAGCATTGGTCTATATAATTCAATGGATCACCAGTCCAGATCCTAATTTTTCAGAAATATGATCCTTGCTTTAGCAGCAACAATATTACACAAGAGCCTGTGGGAAATTCAGAATATCCAGCCAAACCGAGACCCACTAAATCAGAATCTGTATTTTTTTTAAAATTTCTTTTAAGTGTAACAGTATTGATTGTTTTTGCACCACACCCAGTGCTCCATGCAATCCGTGCCCTCTATAATACCCACCACCTGGTACCCCGACCTCCCACCCCCGCCCCTTCTGCTACAAGGATGGTTCAACATTCGCAAATCAATCAATGTGATAGAACAAATCAATAAGAGAAGAGAGAAGAATCACATGGTCCTCTCAACTGATGCAGAAAAAGCATTTGACAAAATCCAGCATTCGTTCCTGATTAAAACGCTTCAAAGTATAGGGATAGAGGGAACATTCCAGAATCTGTATTTTTTTTTTTTAAAGATTTTTTATTTATTATTTATTTGACACAGAGAGAGAAATCACAAGTAGGCGGAGAGTCAGGCAGAGAGAGAGAGAAGCAGGCTCCCGCTGAGCAAAGAGCCCGATGCGGGGCTCGATCCCAGGAAACTGAGATCATGACCTGAGCCGAAGGCAGTGGCTTAATCCACTGAGCCACCCAGGCGCCCCCCAGAATCTGTATTTTTAACATGATTTGAGAAACATTCGTCTAGACTATCATTGCTGTCCAACATATTTTAAAGTAGAGAAACTTTATTTTGAGGAAATCTAGGTGAAAGGATGCTAAAAAATAAGTCACTGGGGGGTGCACTTTTTTTGTGGATTATGGACATTCTTGGTAGCTTCTCCCACGGCCACTCACCTCACCCTGGGTCCTGTTCTCTGGAGTTAGGCATGGTTTTAAAAGCACTGCACTGTCTGTATTTATGGTCTCTAAGGTATCTCAGATCCAGAAATACCCAACATTTAATAATTCAGACTTGCTTTCCACTTTTTTAGAAGCAAAACGGCAGGCTCTCCATGAGTGTGGACACCATCTCACCGTCTCCTCATAACTTTGTCCAGTCCACTGGCTGTCAGACTTGCCCAATCTCCAGAGGCTTTAGAGAAATTTTTTTTTTCCTTAAATGTACTTCCCTTTGAATAGGAATTGCCAATGGTAGTAAGTTAGCAATCTGTTCTTTAAGATCTCTCTCCAGTGAATTTAATAGAGTTAAAGGACATTCTGCTATGGCCATCACAAAAGTAGCACCATCTCAAGAGATATGTATTTTTTAAATTTAATTTTATTTTTTCGGTGTTCCAAGATTAAATGTTTATGCACCACACCCAGTGCTCCATGCAATCCGTGCCCTCCTTAATACGCACCACCAGGCTCACCCAACCTCCCCACACCCCTCCGTTGAGATATTTTTGACTCAGTTATCCTCCTTAAGGCTTCAACTGCCTATTTTTAGGTATTACTCAATTTTTGCTGTATAATATTTTTTGTTTTCATTATTTTAAATTACCATATAATGTATTATTTGTTCCAGGGGTACAGGTCTGTGATTCATCAGTCTTAAACAATTCACAGCACTTTACTGTATATTTTTAATTCTGTGTTTTCTAAACTTCTAAAAAAGTAGGGAAAGTTGACTATGGTCTGATTGTACTGATCTAAGAAAACCCTAACCAAAGCTATAAGCTGACCACTCTATTGTAAATAATTTTCTTAGGGAGATTAGAGCAGTGGGGCACTGGGTATCCAGTCATCTGAGCAGCGACTCTTGATTTTGGCTCAGGCTATGATCTCAGGGTTGTGAGATCGAGCCCACATTGGGCTCTGGCCTAGTGGGGAGTTCACTTGAGATTTCTCTCTGCCCCTGCCCATCATACTCTCTTTCTCAAATAAATAAATCTTGAAAAAAAAAAAAAAAAAAGAAAGAAGAGCAAAATATTTATTTTGAAAAGGTGTGTGTGTGTGTGTGTGTGTGTGTGTGTTTGTGTATAGGGCTGCCTTGAGTAGGATAAATATTTTGTATTGTCCTGAAATAATTTTTTAAAGATAATGTTATATAAATACAAAAACACAAGGGCAAAAGAAAATTTTGCATTTATATAGTATATTAGTTTGTAAATTAGTTTGTAAATAGTAAATTAGTTTGTCATCTTATTGTAACTGGAAGTGGGTCCCTAAAATAGAAGAGGGAGGAGGTAGCACAGTGCCTGCAGCTGTTCCTGAGCACCGGCTCCGTGTAACCGCGCACCCGCTCCCTGCACGCCCCCCCACCGGGTGTCGGGAAGGAATTTGTGATGCTGGTTTTCATCAAACCAGTTCTTACTATGAACACTGTATCCCCTTTAAATTGATGCTTCAGTTTGCATCCAGGAACTGAAACAGTGACTGGAGTAAGTGTCCTTGGGGAGGGAAAGAACAATGTGGAACAAGCCTGTGTCCTTGAGGGCGGAGGCACATGGCCACTGGCTTTGGTAGTGAGGTCGCTGCAACAGGACGGCCGGCAGAGGCGGGGAAGACTGACTTTAAGTGCGTATTGTTGGGAGAAAATTGATCCTGGGCGTTCCACAGAACTGATAAATTATTGAGCACTTCCTCCAAAACTAATGATGTAAGATAAGTGGGCTCCTTGAATTTAAATTAAAAAAAAAAAAAAAAGAAAATTGCTCCTGACATTTATTAAAAGGATGAGGAAGACTTCATTCAGGGCTGCTGTGCAGAGTGAAAGGGTGACCTCCACTCGGAACACAGGAGGGCGGGTGGTGCAGGTGAGCGAGATCACTGCAGAGACAGCCAGGGCAGGGCAGTGCTGCCAAAGTGACTTAGGAGGATCCTTGCTGCCACCAGGCTGGGCAGGCCACGGTCAAGTTCTGGTCAAGAAGATGACCCTCAGGAGCCTGTCTGTAGTCTGGTCACAGAGTCTGTCTGTCCGCACGTACTGTGAAACCCAGCATGGTTGTAGACAAGAAGGCCTAGGTCCTATGTCTTAAGGACTGAAAATATATATATATATATATATATATATATATATATATATATATATATATATACTGTTGGTTTTGATGACTCAGGAGTCATTTAGGGAAACTGTAAAATCCCATGGTAAGCAGTAGCATGAGTTATGTGTGAAGGAGGGACCCAGACGAAAATGAAGACACAGGATGTGTATCTCCCTGCTCCACCTGCCCCCCAGAAAACATCTTTGGGCATAACAGTAAACGTGCCGTCACCCGACCCAGTATGGAACCCCAGGCCTGGGCTCCCGGGATGCAAGGAACCAGCTCCGGAAGCTGCTGCTCTTGCCCAGGGCGCAACGCCCTCAGCTCCAGTAGCCAGCTGCGGGATTCACGGACAGTGTCTCCCCGCACGGGTGTTGTTGTTTTATGAACTCCGGCTGGTATCATCCCTCCTCTGCACCCGTCATCTGTTTGAAAAATCCTCTCTAGGCATCATCTGAAGATGAATGCGGCTGGCCTGTGGGTATCTCCCTGGGCTGAGTATTGCTCAACTCCACGAAAAATCTCAGGGGAAGAGGAGTCAGCTCGAGAAATGCCAGATATGCCAGTGATGGCCGCTCTCCTGGCAGCTCCCACAGGCTCTTGTTCTGTACAACCTTTGCTTCTAGACTTTTCCTCGTGGGTGTTTGCAGGCAAATCTAGGGCAGGTGAGGAGGTAGGAGAGGAAATCAAGCTCTAAGGGTGTTTGATTTTAGAGCAGCAAATCAATACTAGCAGCATCGTAACCCTAACCCCCATGCAGTCATACAGGAAGCCTTGGTTTATTCTGCACTGGGCTGCAGAGAAAAAGGGTAAGGCACAGCCCCCCCACGGCCCCGGCTCCCGTGGCAACCAGAGAGCCAGTTACGAAAACTCCTCCTCCAGGGGACAGGTGATAGAGGGATAGGATGAGTGAAAAATTCAGCTCAGAATGTCCTGGGAAGGATTCCCAGAGGAGGTGAGGACCGGGCATAGAAGAGCCTTTAGGTATGGCTGGAACCAAGAATCGGTTGGGGAGGGGCAGGGAGAGGCTGGAAGGGGTGGAGCTGCTGAGAGTCTGGGATGTGCTCCTGGGACCACAGGGAGTCATGGGCTCCTCTAAAGATCGTCTCGGTTTCTGATAAAGAATCCGGTCTAACTTGAGATGGAACACAGGTAGGGTGGCTCCCTCCACTTCTCTCAAGGGTTTATTGCAGAGAGATAAGAGCAAGAGCATGTGTCCTGGGGAAGAAAGGAGGGGCGTGGAGGAAGACCCCTGAAGGAAGCAGAAGAACCTTCCCAGATGACGGGTGACAGAGAAAGGGAGGGTGGGGTAGCTCCGAGGCGCTCGTGCGCTCCACGGTGGAGGAAAACAGGTAAGGAACAGGTTTGTTTGCCATAAGTGTCAGGGTCTGGGGGACGTACAAGGCAAGGAGATAGGTGTTGGGTTTCTAGAACCAGACCGTCGTCAGACCCCATGAGGTATCTGATGGCGTGAGCACCCAGAGAGCGCAGAGCCGGTGCCAAAAGAGCGCAGAAGCCAGGGAAAGTGGGAAGGTCGAAGGCCAAGGACAGACTGAGGAGTGTGCAAGAGGGGCATTGGCACGGCTGAGGGGCTGAGGGGCTGGGCACGGGTGGGCCATGGGGGTGCTGGTGTCCCAGATGCTGATCTGCGTAGCGGGGAGGGGGCAGCACTGCACGTGGGGAGCACAGATGACCTCTTAAAGAAAAGCGGCAGCAAAGCGATGGAGGGGAGCCAGGTCTGAAGAGAATCGAAGACAGAAAGTAAAAGAAATGCCCCCGTCTCAGAGGAGGTTACAATTATGTGATCCCTGAAAGTGAGAAGAAGGATCCGGTGGTGAAAGGGAAAAGGGGAGGTGGCAAGAAGCAAGCGGGACTTTCAAAATGACAGCGACAGAGGCTTCTTACCTGCTCGGCTCAAGACGAGGGTCGTGAGCTACTTGTGTTTTCATGTATTTATTTATTTATTTCCTCTAGGGCTCAAGACAAGGGTCGTGAGCTGCTTGTGACGGGACTTCCAAAAATGACAGTAACAGAGGCTTCGAGCTACTTGTGTTTTCATGTATTTATTTATTTATTTCCTCTAGGACTTCCCCAATATTGAAAAATCTCGTGATGGGGGTGAGAAGTTGTCCACTAGCCGGCGCTTGGCAGAAGCATGACCCAAATCTAGCACTGCTTTTACAAACGCTGCTTTTACAGCTCTCATGGGCTGTCCGTGGAGACCATGGCCCCCAGACTGAGCTGGGAAATCCACACTTTGCAGCGACCTGAGCATGGGTTTTGAACTAAGGATGCCTAGATTTCCTGTCTGTCCCTGCTTCGCTCCCCACTCCAGGCTTACGGAGATAGAACTCTCACGTAACAATACGTACGCTGAAGGTGTACCTTGCTGAGCTGAAGCATCGTATGCTGCAGCGATTCTCACCTTGGCTAACATCCTCATCGTGCCACTTAATTACAAGTTATTTTTTTGTGGTGAGAACCTTTAAGATCTACTCTCTGAGCAAATTTCAACTTTATAATACAGTATTATTAGCTATAATCACCATACTGCACATTATGTCCCCCAAACTTACTCTTTTTAGAACTGGAAGTGTATGCCCTCTGACCAAGCACTGCCTGTTTGCCGAGCTCCCCAGCCCTGGGCGATCACCGTTCTACTCTTCACCTCTTCCGTGTGACTTTGGGTAAGTCATTAACGTACAATATGTCTCAGTTTCCTTATCTGTAAGATGGAGTCCTTGGAAGAAGCACTTAGTTAATGTACGCCTCAAAGGATTATCATGTGAATTTAAGCCTCCAATACCACGGAAGCATGATCTGACCCCTAAGTAGTAACTTCTGTTGTTGCCGTTAATGCATACCATGGATTCCATAACCCGGTTGCTAGTTCTGTGGGACCCATTTGTTCACTACTTACTCAATGGTTTCCCTTAACATTTTCCTCTTCCCCTAAAAAAGCCTGGATATCTCTAAATAATTATGTAATGTTATTGTGGCATATGTCGCCACTGGATCTGAGACCACAAATTAGTTGCTAGTTGTGTTGGATACCAGTTTGGAAAATGTGTTTCATACAGTAACTTCCAACATCAGGACCGTTTCTTCTGTGCAGTGAATGGGGTGAGACCCCCTTAGCCTGAGCTGAACGGGATACACTTGAGGGCCAGAAGAATTATCCAGCTCTCTTTTTAAATGAAAACTTTGAG
Organism: Mustela lutreola; assembly: GCF_030435805.1. Classification (NCBI taxonomy): domain Eukaryota; kingdom Metazoa; phylum Chordata; class Mammalia; order Carnivora; family Mustelidae; genus Mustela; species Mustela lutreola. Next base: position 2,722,473 of record NC_081294.1, on the reverse strand, counting down.
GTGGGAATGAGTTTATTACCTTTCCTACTGCTAAATTCTATTTAGGTACCAGGTCCTACGTGCCATTTCACTGGAATATCACTTCCCCCCTTTTAGAGCATGTGCGTTGTCCACATCTAGATATTCATCAACTCACTACTGGCGGCATCCCCAGTAGACGTTGGGAAAGACCGTTCCACGGGTCAAGGGAGTGGGCAACCTCCTCCTTCCTCCTCTCAGACACTTGGGAAGCTCCAGGCCACTCCTCTCCTGCTAGCGTGTTTGTTTCTGCTCTGTCCCCAGTGAGCTCCATGGTCTTCAGGGTCCTTGTGCTCGAGGACCACCTGTTCTGTACTGGAATATTCTCTGCAGCGCCTGCCCTCCCGTTCCACTGCCTCTCTGGTGATTATTTAAACAGCTCCTCCCCAACCTGTCTCTTCACCAGACTGTTTATTTATCGTTTGGAAACTTTGCACTTACTGGTCTCTCCGGTCTTCCCAACACATTTGACCGCGTTGACCTCTTGTGCCCCTTCCTGTTTAGAATACCTGGAACGAATTCCTGTCACAGAGACACCAGCCATTCTTAACTACCCCACTTACCCCGGATTTTCTGCTGCTTCGTTACATTTCACTGACTGTTGGATCAGCATTTCTATCAAGAGTGAAACGGGAGTGATGAAGTGACGGTCCTGTAGTGACTGCATCTCTCTCTCTCTCTCTCTGGGGACTCCTGCTTGATTACAGCTGCAAATGTCTGGGGTCCTGTGAGGTTTCTCATCGTGGATTGCTTTGTTGTTGCTGTTGTTTCATTTGTTCGCAGAAATTGCTAAAACCTGTTTTGAAGTGTCTCTAAAAAGTTTATCCTTCTTCAGTCTGTGTGGTTTTTCGCCAAACCAATAGATGCGCAATTAAAAAGCCACATGGACAAGGTTTAGATCTTGTTGAAGTTTTTCTTTACAAATAAAGCAGAAAAAACATCTACTTTCTCTAAAAGCCACAGCCGTCCCCAAGCATCATTAGAGGTTGTAGCCCTGGGTTTTGATGTTCTGTTCGCAGCAACCCATCATCCCGGTGTTTGTGACTCCTCTCCGAGCTGCTCTATTTCCGGTCCTGCTCATAAACCAGTATCTCATCTTTGAGAAGTCGTCTTTTTTGCTCACGCTGTGTATGTTAAACTCTAGCTTTTCAAATTAATTTTAACCTAGACCTTCTGCTACTTTTGGACATAGATTAACTATTGATAATGTTATTATAAACACATCTACAAATCTCTTCTTATGGTGATTATTTTATTACCGTTTAAATATGCCAGTGTATACATAAATTAATTAAAGTGATAATGTTTATAATTAAACACTGATAATATTGAATGCCTCAAGCACATTTTGCAGAGTACATTAACATATTGACCTTAAGTGGAAGTGTTTTATATTAGGGTTTAAATATGCTCACCCCATGTATTCACTCATTGAATAAAGCTTCTATAAAATATAATGTTGAAAAGTGTTGGTAGGGATGATGAACAGAGGGCTTGGGGACCCACAGAAAATGAAAGAGTAATGAATTATTGTGCAAACATGACAAACAGCTGCATGAAAGAGCATGCTTTCCCCTGGAAATATTCGGAGATTTCTAAGACAAAGGTCCAGCCAGTGATGACTGCTTTGCATGGAGACTGCAATTCTTGGGTTGCAAAGTGCTCCTTGAAGACCATGGGTCTCACACAGGCAACCAAACTTGAGAACAATGCCTTGACATTACTGAGTTTTGAAATGTAATTGAAATGTAAGTATTAGGCATCTAGTTTGAAGGGATGGCTGAAAGGCCTTTGTGGGGTATCATCAGTTCCCTTGATGTGACCCAATCTCCCCCAAACACCATACCTAAGAATCACAAGGACTGGACCCTGGATGGAGCACCCCAGGCAAGACAGGAGGCACCCAGGCAATGTTGCTGCAGACAGAGAAAAAGAGATGGGTCTAGCTGAATTATGGGGCAGGGGGACCCTGCCCACCTGCCATCTCTGTGGTCAATGGGGGAGGCCCTGCTGGGAATACTGGGGATGTAGCTAAGTTACTCTTTCTCACTACATGGCTGGAGCATCTCTTTTGGCTCTTTCTAAGTTGATGTTTCTATAAACTGCCACTTCTCTTGGAGAGATGTAGAGGTCCTCCATGGTCCATGGTCTTCTCAGTATCCAGGGGCCCCTTCTGTCATCAATACACCCTTCTGCCTCTTGACGTTCTCTGGGTATAACTCAAGTCCAGCCCCGCCCTTGAACGCCCTGTGTGCTTTCCAGTCCAGCTGCTTCACCTTGACTTTCTCTGTCCTAAGGATGTTCTTTCTCTATCTCTGTTTTTCCCTGGGATCCAAAAATTTAAATACATAAACACAGAGAGGATGGCCACCACCTCCTCCAGGACTGGTGGACATCCATCCTACTCCACAGAAATGATAACCTTGAAAGTGGCCCCTGATGGAAAAAAAAAAAGGAGGAACTCCACCAGAGCTGGGCCACAGAAGCCCAGAGCCACTGTGTCCTTGTGGGGAAGAAGCCAAAGCGAGAGTGCAGGGCATGTGAGGCTGGTCCTGTGCCCCGAGTCTAACAGGACATGGAGAGGAAGTCCTTTGTAAGTAAGCTCTTCTGGGATGTGTGTGTTGTGGTTGAGCTCTGGGAGTCAGTCCCAAAGGGTTCCACTGAACGCAAGACTCTGTGCGGCGTGAAGAGAAAGCTGCTGAGGGCAGGAAGGACGGCAGGCTAACATGCCCCGCTGGCAATGCTGCCCTCTGTACTCACGGAACTCTGTTTTCCCCTATCTGCTGACAGTCCTGCCTGATGACTTCCAGTAAGAGAGGAAGTTCCTTGAAGGCAGACACTTTTGAGCCCTGCCCACTCAGCACCCAGCAGAATTTTGATGTGTGTTTTCTTAGGTGAGATTTGACAGCTCAAATCACTAGATTCTGTCTGAATTTAATAATCGCCTGGGAGCTCTTCTCCTCCTTCGTGCCTAAGAAAAATTAGAGTTTCCTGCAAGCAGTTAATAAATCAATGGCTACTTGGTCTCTGACCATCGCTGTTTGAATGCCTGAAATATTCATTGAGCCATAGGTAGTTTCTCCTCTGGACAACAGTTGTAACTTCTTAAGGACACTTAAAAGTCATTTCTAGCCAAGGGTTCCATTTTCTACTCCCAGAGTATTATGAGAGAAGCCTGAGAAAAGTCGCAAGAGGGATCTACTCAACCTGGGAAGCTTCGACATCTGGCCATAGTCACATGCTGGGCTAATCCAATTATATGGGAATGGTAGTTTTTAAAGAAAACAAAATTCATGCTGAGTTTTGGCAGAACACTTATCACAGTAGATGAGAGGCTGCTTTTTAGAAATCACTGGCCCTGGTCATGTAAGTAATTGAGTTTAAATAAACCAGTGCTTTGGAGGTGAACAGTTCAGTTGGCACACTGTGCTACTTGACAGAAGTGTTCATGTAATTGGGGACAGTATGGCCCCCCTGAGAGCGTTTAAGCTAGCGATAGGGACCCTGCTTCTCTAGCTGCCGGCTGACTGTCCTCACTCAGTTATCTCTGCTGCTGTGACTCCTCTCCAAACTTAGAAATGCTATCATCTGGAGGCTTCTGAGCTATTTGGTATAGCGACATAGAGACAAAACCATAAGTGCCAATAGCTTACATAGGCCAGGAGAGATGCTGTCAGCATCAAGGCAAAACAAGGTCCAGCAGCCACAATCCCAACCAAACAGCTTCTGCGAGGGGCTTCCTTCCACCCGTCTCTTGGATCCTAGCTTGTCACCATCATGGTCAATGCATGCTTTCATACTGAAGACGTTCTTACCAACTTTCATAGGAAGACTGGAGAAATAAAAATGCTAATTCAAATGGATATATACACTCCTATGTCGATTGTACCGTTATTTACAAAAGCCATGATGTGGAAGCAATCCAGGTTCCTAACCATAGATGGATAATGATGGGAAGAAATTTCTTTTTTTTTTTTTTTTAAGATTTTATTTATTGATTTGACAGAGAAATCACAAGTAGTCAGAGAGAAGGGGGGAAGCAGGGTTCCTGCTGAGCCAAAAGCCCAATGCGGGGCTTGATCCCAGGACCCTGAGATCATGACCTGAGCCGAAGGCAGAGGCTTTAGCCCACTGAGCCACCCAGGCGCCCCATAGATGGATAATGATGATGTGGTATATATATGCACAATGGAATATTAGTCATTAAAAAGAATACAATATAGCCATCCGCAACAACATGGATGAAGGTACAGATTATAATGCTAAGTGAACTAAGTCACTCAGAGAAAGCAAACACCATATGACTTCACTCCTATGTGGAACTTAATAAAACAAACGAAAAAAGAAAAAAAAAGATTTATTAACTATAAAGAACCAAGTGGTGGTTGCCGGAGGAGAGGTGGGGGGGGGGGGGTGAGACAGGCTTGATGCATCTATCAGAGCTTGAAATTCACAGAGATGTTGCAGAGACGGAGTAGACCGTCCCTGTGTCTCAGCCGATTTCCCTTTATAGCTAACATTGCTCCTCAGTCTTCCACATTTATTTAGCACAATTCGAGAGCCAACTTTGATATGTGACTATTAAATGAAGTCCACTCTTCATACAGATGTCCTTAATTTTCCCCTGAAATCATTTCTGTGTTCCAGCGTCCCTTCCGGGATGTAATATTTTCTCCAGTCATCTTGTCACTTTAAGCTCCTCTTGGAGGTGATGGCTGCTCAGACAGACTGCCCTTGTTTCTGATGACCTTGAGAGTTTTTAAGAGGACTGGTCAGACAGTTTGTGGAATGTCCTTCTTCTGGGATTTGTTGATGTTTTCCCTGCGACTAGCCTGGGCTAAGGAATTACCAGGAAGAACACTCGTTAAGGTTTCCTCCTTGCCGTAAGTCCTACTGGCTCTGATAGATGCATAATATCATGTGTCTACCATTACATGAATTGAAGAATCATCATGTCTTCACGTGACTTGATAAATTTATTTTGTTGTTGCTGCCAAATCCTATTTCTCTGTTTGGCAAAACTGCAGTTCATGTATTCATTCACGTATTAAAGACAACTTGCTTGTTTTCAATTTTTAACAATTGCAATAAAAGCTGCTATACACGTTTTTATGTAGGCGTTTGTATGAACACAAGTCTTCAGATCAGTTGGATGAATTCCTAGAAGTGTGACTGCTGGATTGTAGGGCAAGAATGATTAACTTTGAAAGGGACCACCAGATGGATGCCTGAGTAACGGGGCCGTCTTTCATCCCCACCTGATGAACGACAGTTCTGCTGTTTCACATCCTCACCAGGACCTGGCATTCTCCCCATAGTGGGATTTTTGTGGCAGGTTTTTTGTTGTTGCTGTTGTTCCTTGTTTTTGTATTTGTTTTACGGCTGGATTTTTTTTTAATTTAATTTTATCTTTCAGTGTCCTAAGATTCATTGTTTATGGACCACACCCAGTGCTCCCTGCAATATGGGCCCTCCGTAATACCCACCACCAGGATTTTCATGGTCCTGATAAGGGTATCGTGGTGACTTTCAACCCCCTGAGGACAGAAGATGCTGAGAATCTCCTCATGCATATCTTTCCCTTCTGTTTGTGCCCTCTGGTGAAGTTTCTGTTCATACAGACTGCCCGTTTGTGTTCTTTAGGTTTTGAGTTTTGACAGCTCTGTGTACATGTTGGATACAAGTCCTCCACCAGATATGTGTCTTACGAATATTTTCAGCCAGTCTGTGGCTTCCCTTTTTTTTTTTTTTTCTCATAACTATGTCTTTGGTAGGACAAGGTGATTTAATTTTAAACAATTCTAACTTACCATTTTTTTCTTTCATGGGTGGTGTTTTTTGTTTGTATCTAAAAACACATCACTAAGCTCTAAGTCAGATATTATTTTCTCAGTTTTTTTTTTCTTTTGGAAATGTTAGACTTTTACATTTTACACCTAAGTCTGTCATCCATTTAGGATCAATTTTTGCAAAACGTGTAAATTCTATGTGTGGGTCTTTTTCTTTCCCTTCCCCTAGAATGCTCTGCTGTCCCAGCCTCGTGAATAGCCAAGGTTACCCTTTCTCCGTTGATCTGTCCTTGTGACTGCATCCAAAATCAGCTGAATATAACTGCAGAGGCCCATTCCTGGGCTTTCTCCTATGTTCCATGGGTCTGTCACCCATTCTTCCCCTGGTATAGGGTTTTCTTGCTTACCGTTGCTTTAGAATAAGCTTTGAGATCAGATGGTATAAGTCATGTGAGCCCCAACTATTTTTATGTTTCTTCAGTCTTGCGTTGACTATTTTCAGTTTATTGTCTTTCCATATAAACTTCAGAATAAACTTGTTGATATGTAACCACTCGTGTGCAGACATTTTTTTTGCATTTTTAAAAATTTATTTCTTTTCAGTATAACATTATTCATTATTTTTGCCCCATACCCAGTGCTCTATGCAATCCGTGCCCTCTGTAATACCCAGGACCTGTTACCCCAACCTCCCACCGCCCCCCCGCCACTTCAAACCCCTCAGATTGTTTTTCAGAGTCCATAGTCTCTCATGATTCACCTCCCCTTCCAATTTACCCCAACTCCCTTCTCCTCTCTAGCACCCCTTGTCCTCCATGATATTTGTTATGCTCCACAAATAAGTGAAACCATATGATGATTGACTCTCTCTGCTTGACTTATTTCACTCAGCATCATCTCTTCCAGTCCCGTCCATGTTGCTACAAAAGTTGGGGATTCATCCTTTCTGATGGAGGCATCATACTCCATAGTGTATATGGACCACATCTCCCTTATCCATTCGTCCGTTGAAGGGCATCTTGGTTCTTTCCACAGTTTGGCGACCATGGCCATTGCTGCTATAAACACTGGGGTACAGATGGCCCTTCTTTTCACGACATCTGTATCTTTGGGGTAAATACCCAGCAGTGCAATTGCAGGGTCATAGGGTAGCTCTACTTTTAATTTCTTGAGGAATCTCCACACTGTTCTCCAAAGAGGCTGCACCAACTTGCATTCCCGCCAACAGTGTAAGAGGGTTCCCCTTTCTCCATGTCCCCTCAGACATTTTTATTGGGATCACTATTGTATTGAATCTACACATCAGTTGGGAAGAATTGACAAAACTGAATCTGTCCATGAACACAAGCTAGTTCTCTATTTACTTACATCTCCTTTGATTTATTCCATTAGTGTTCCGTAGTTTTCCACACACATATTGAGATCTTTTTATACCTTGTATTTCTCCACTTTTGGTGCTATTGTAAATGGTATGGCTTTTTAATTTAAAATTCCAATTATTCACTGCTGACATATAGGAAAACAGTGGACTAATTCATATTGACTTTACTATAATTACTTATTAGTTCCAGTAGTTTTTTGTTAAATTTGGGAGATTCTATAAATCATGTCATCTTAAAAATGAAATTAGTTTTGTTGTAGTTTTGTAGTTTTTTCCTTTTCACATCTGTATACTTTTTTTTTCCCCACATATTACATTAGCTACAACTTCAGGACCTAGAAGTTGGGAGAGAGGACATTCTTGCTTGTTTCCGACACTAGAGGAAATGGTCCAGCATCTCACCATTAGGTCTGAGTCCAGCGGGACCCCGTATGGGGCTTGTTGTTTGTCAGTGTCCTTTGTCAGCTTGAGGCTGTTCTCTCCTTTCTCAGTGTGCTTCGAGAGTTCAACTTGAGCACATGTTAGGTTTCGGCAAATGCTTTCTCTACATCAGTTAGCATGATTATGTGATTTTGCTGCTCTGGTCTATTGCTTTTGTGGATTACATTAATTAAAGTTTGAATGTTGAATCAAGCTTACACACCTAAGGTATATCTCATTAGTTTGTCACATAGTAGAACCTTAATTGGTCTTTTTAATAAATCTTTTAATTGTATTATTTTGTTCTATTGTTTCCCTGTTTCCAGTTTCATTGGTTTCTGCTTTAATTTTTACCCTTTTGTTTCTTTTGCTTTCTTTTTAGGATTAAAATATTCTATTACTCTAGATTCCTAAAATGAAAGCTTAGGTTTTTGTTTTTATTTTATATCATCTTCTTTTCTAGTATAGATAGGTGAGGGTGGTATGGCAGATGACAGACAGATGATAGATAGACAATAGATGCGTATATGTAAGTGTAGTATATCAGGTTCTCTCTAAGCACTGCTTCTGTGTCAACCCACACACTCTGACCATTGTATCTTCACACTTACTTTGTTCAAAATACATTTTTCACTTCTGGGTTAAGTTAAGAATTTATACTTGACCCAGACATTATATTTTGCCAGGTATTGTTAAATTGTTAGTAATTATTGGAGAGTTCCAATCATTTTTGTTATTTATTTCTAAGTTGATCCCATGCACTCTGAGATTGTTGTAGATTTACAGTATTTTAAATTTGTGAATGTGTTCTTGTGACACAGAATGTGGTTCATCACAGTGAATGATCCGCATCAGCTAGAGGAGAAGGTGCATTCCACTGTGGTTTGATGGAACATTCTACGAAAGTCAATGAGGAAAAGTGGATTCATAATGCTGTTTACATTTCTGCTTTCATCTATCTACTGATGCCGGAGAAGTGTTAAAGCCCTCAGGTATGTGGGCGGACGTCTATTGCTCTTCTTAGTGCTAACTTGATACCCTTCTCCCAGGTGCACCAGACCCCTTTACGGATAGATCTCTTTCTAATGTGTAATATACCTCTTCATCCTGGGTATATATCCTGGATCTCAAATTTGTTTTTCTTAAAGTAAATACAGCAGTTTGGACTTTCTTTTAATTACTGTTACCCTGGTATATCTTTCTCCATTCTTTTGCTTTTAACTTTGCTATATCTTTAAATTTAAAGGTGATTACTTTAGACAAAAAAAGAAGGTTTTTGAAATCCTCTTTTTAATCTGTTCTGGAAATCTTTGTCCTCGATCCATCTATTTAGACCATTCACATTTAAAGTGGTAATTCTTGTCATTGGATTGATTTTTCCCAAAGACATAGTTAGTGTCACAGAGATCACAAGTAGGTAGAACGGCAGGCCGAGAGAGAGGGGGAAGCAGGCTCCCTGCTAAGCAGAGAGCCCGATGAGCAGCTCGATCCCAGGACCCCGGGATCATGACCTTAGCTGAAGGCAGAGGCTTTAACCCACTGAGCCACCCAGGCACCTCATCATTTTTAAGTAAACTAAACCCGTTTGAATGTGAATCAAAGGACATATTATCAAATTTTTTAAAAAGTTAAGTCTAATGTATACACACACACATACACACACAAATTGGAATGATTTTTTCTTATATATATGCATATATTTTATAAGAACATGGTGTGAAATAGAGAACATATGTTCCAGATGTGAATAAAAACACTCACAGCCTCGTTAGAAATCAAACTAAGAAAGAGATGAAGAGGAAGAGATCATTAATTATTTTGTGTCTTTAGATTGTTTCATTATTTATTGTTTAGAGTGTTTCAGTATATATTGTGTGTGTGTATATATATATATAGTGAAACAATCTAAATAATATATGTGTGTATATTGTATATATGTGTGTATATATACACAGCCATATATAGTGAAACATAGATATGTGTATATGTACACATTTGTATTAGTGTGTGTGCATATGTGTATGTACATATATGTATGTGTGTATGTGTATGTATGTGTACATATATATGTACATACACATATACACATACACTAATATAAATATATACATATATACACATATATTTCATACATATATTACACACATACACATATAAACACATACACACTAATATAAATATATATATATGACATAGATTTAGTGTTTTATTTTTCCAAATTGTATAGGAAGTACATTTTGAAAACACTTCAGCTTTTTTTCCTCTTTTTTTATAAAGTACAAACTTTATAAAAGCAGGATCTGGAGGCACCTGGGCGGCTCAGGTGTTTAAGTGTCTGCCTTTGGCTTGGGTCATGATCCTGGAGTCCTGGGACTGAGCCCCACATCAGGCTCCCTGGTTAGTGGGAGACTGCTTCTCCTTCTCCTCCCTGTTTGTGCTCTCTCTTGCCATCTCTGTCACTGTCTCTTTCACAAATAAATAAATAAAATCTTTTCTAAAAAAGTAGGGCTTATATTTATACCATTCCCAAAACTCTATTTCTAATCCACATGACAGAGAGACCATATAATAATTGCTTGTTAAATGTAGGTTTAGATGAATGAATTTGTTAATAAATATTGAAAAGAACCATAGACACAGTGAGATGATAATTATTGCTTAATATTTTTTACAGAGATTGACTCTTGACATCTGAGACTCAACAATATATATAATATATACATTTCAATTACATATTTTCTGCCCAATGATAATAAAAGAATATTTTTTAAAGACATTCTTAAATCTCAATATATATTTTTAACTAAACAGTGTTTTAGAAAACTATTGAGGGTGCCTGGGTGGCTCAGTGGGTTAAGCCTCTGCCTTCAGCTCAGGTCATGGTCTCAGGGTCCTGGGATCGAGTCCCACATCGGGCTCTCTGCTCAGCAGGGAGTCTGCCTCTCCTTCTCTCTCTGCCTGCCTCTCTGCCTACTTGTGATCTCTGTCAAATAAATAAATAAAATCTTTAAAAAAGAAAAAGAAAAAGAAATCTATTGAGTTGCTTTCACAAGACAATTAGTCATTCAGTGAAATCACACATAGTCTATTTGAAAAATGCACTATGGTTATAGAAGACATGAATCCTTAGATGTACCAGTGCCAAAAGGCATCTTGGCATCTCAGGGTGAGACACTGTCTCTTGGTGCATCTATACTGACTGCTTTCCCACTGTGCATTTTGTACCTAGATCATATTTTTGCTTAGTTCTTATTTGAAAAATATGGTGAAACAATTACCGAGAAAAAAGTTAGCTAACTTGGAAAATTGATTATAAGAAAAAAAGGTGTATCACTGCAAGCAAGTAACTGTTAACCATATTAATTGGACACCAGGAAACAGTGTTTTAAGCATTTTATATCCTAATATGATAGTTCAATTGTTGTTTCTGTTGTGTTTCATAATATTAGTTTTAGGTTTGGGACTGACACGTCATATACTATAATTTTTCTCATGAGCAATATTTGAAAATAGAATCCTTGTTAGAATTTAGAAGAATGTCTGTTGGTAGAAATGAATTATAATATTAAGTGAGGGTGGAGAGGAGGGTCTTGTATATAGTTTCCTCAAAATATAGGAAAGTTAGAAATGCTGGAGAGATAGAGTGAATTCAGGGCCATGACTAACCCATAAGGCTGCTCTCTTGATTGGGAAGGCCCAAGGCTTGACAAGTGGACTAAATTGTACCTCTCCCTCCCTCAGACGATGGCCCCTACCACCTGCACAAAGTGGGCAGTGGCCTGGGGTAGAAGAAGAGACAGGGTGTGTCGGACCTTAGATGCTTGTCAGATGGGCTTGCTTAGTTTGGATACCATGAACAAATGAGGTAAACACCATCCTCTGAATGTTGCAGATCTGGAGAAAAAAGGTGGGCAGTTATGGTAAAATGCTCAGATTTACATGTCTAGTTAGTGACAGAATAGGGACCCAAACTCAGGTCTGTCTGATCTGGAACAACTCTCCTGAGACAGAATGAAGGAAGGAGAGAGAACGAGAGAGAGAGAGAGAGAGAGAGAGACTGCAAACTCCAGAGTCAAGTCAATATTCTACAGGCTTCCTGTGAACAGGACATACAAAAGAAAAGACTCAGTGATTCTCCATGAAAAATAACTAAAGAATGACCGGAAGTGGTTGTGTATAGAAAGGTTAGCCCTTATGGAAGTCCATTAATCTAAAGCAAATCAGTAAAGAGAGCGAATATATTCTGGTTGAGGGAAAGAGAAGAAACAAGTGACCTAATTGTGTGAGTTTTGTAAAGATAAGATGCTTGCAGGGTACAGGGAACACGTTGAAATTCTCTCCTCCAGCTTGCCAGTGTCCAGAAAGCAAGCTTTTGTGGTAAAATCCTACTCCACTTCTCCAGATCAGTGCTGCTGTGGGAAGAAGAAGACTCAGGTGCGTGGTGAGTGGCATGGTCTTCAGGAGAGAATGGCTCAGAGGAGACAAGCAGGCAATGATAAGCACTTTGGAAAACAAAACAAAAAACAGAAGGAAGGTGATCTCATCACTAACCCCCAAGAGCAGAGCCACATCCTGGGAGCAAATTCAGTTGAACGGACCTCACTCAAGAGACAAATGCGTAACACCCAAGCAGATTGCTGAAGTCCCTGCCAAGTTGGCCATTAATGGGACCCAGTCAACTCTGCTGTAGACAACACATTCTATCCTTGTGGGAAATGATATGAGCAGCCAAATTGTAATCAAGATTCAAAAAATCAGTCGGGGGAAGGGCAAAGTTGTGTGACTTGAAGGTTCTATGCTCCAGATGTGTGCGGATGGCTGTGTCCTTCTGCCTCACAGGGTGCGCTCCTTCCCTGGGACATGTCTTCTGAGAGGCTCTCCCCCCGATGTACTGGGATGGCTTCTGCACCAACTAAACTTTATGGCTTCGGTTTTTTGTTTTGTTTTGTTTTTCACATTTTACAGGACGACCTGTCCCCATATTGCCTGGAGTAACACATCCCGGTGTAGTCCAGCACCACTGGGAAAACGCCTTTTAGATCTGCCTCCCACCCACGGCTGGCTCAGGTGACTTGGGCATGATACTGGATGGTTCCTGTGTCTGCATAAGTGCATCCCACATCCTTCCTGACTCACCGTGCACCTCAGTGTCCTGGAAAACACTTGATACATAGGCGATACCATAAACATCGGGGGATGATTCAATCTTTGCATTGTGAGGTATTGACGGGACTTCAGTTATTACCATAGAATTAAAGTGAGAAAACACAGCTCAGGAGGGACCCAACCCTGCTCTGACATCAGAGACCATCCTGAGCAGAGGCCCACTAAGGATGCTTCTGTCAGTATGGCCAGCCTTTCAGTTTTCAAATCCTTGCTCCCACATTCCCTCCCCGCCATGTGTCTACTGCTCACATACATTACATTTTTATGATAGATATTTCCTGTGCATTGACTATGTTCCCCTCAAACCTGTGTGTTGAAACCCTGACCCCAAGTGTGAGGGCATTGGTGATGGAGTCTTTGGGAGTGGTCAGGGCCACCTGAAGTCATGAAGGCGGTTCCTGATGGGGTTGGTGACCCTATAAGAACAAACAACAGAGAGCTCTCGTTCTTCACACGAGGCCATGGCAAGGAGTCCCCATATGCACCATGAAGGAGGAATCCTTCCAGAGCCCAACCCCACTGGCATCCTGACCCCCAACTTCAAGCCTCCAGATAATGAGAAATACATGTTTATTATTTAATCCACCAATTTGTAGTGTTATTTTATAACAACGTGAGCATACTAGGACAATATTTCCTTATAATTTTATAATTATTCACAAGTCATGAGTATTTTTCAAAATCATGTCCTAAGTTACCCCACTAATGAATCCCACAGTTCTGGAACATGAGAAGCATGTGGCTAGGGAGCTAGTTCTCATTTATTGACTTAGTCCATAACCTGGCTGGTCCAAAACTCAGTCAGTGCATCATCTCCCCAAGTTGTCAGTCAAGTAAGTAATGACCTGCTGTAGTGTTGCATGAAATACATTGTGATTTTTGTTTTCCCCGAGATGCTATTTGTCAATATTCAGCTCAAAGAGTTATTCAAATTAACTATAGAAACACAGGCCTCTCCCCAATGAGTGTCTCCCATCCACACCCTGTTTTGGGGTCCACACCAGCAGGGGTGTGCTGCTGTGAGGTGTCAGTGGTACTCAGGACTCGCCAACCTGGAGGTAGCGTTCATCTTGAGACCGGTGTTATTACCACGGGTAACGACCATCTGACCCGCTACTCCTTCCGGGAGAGCTTCCCAGGGTGGCGTGAAGAGCTGAGCTCGACGTAGAATGGCGCGCAGCAGAGCGAAGAAGGGAAGGTCTTCTTGAGACTCGCGGATGGAGGACGGGGAGCTTGAGCTTTGTGGGAAAAGACCTGCTGATTTGGGTTCTCCTCACTAACTTCGGTCAACTACCCAAGGTGACTTTGAAAATAATAAATCCCCAGTCTTACAGCAAAAAGAACCATTTCTTGTTCTAGAAACATTACAGGGCATGGAGATTTTAGTTGCTCAGGCCACATTACCAGACGATCCAAAGTCCTGGCCAGTGCACAGCAGGCAGGGGTCTGTGGGACACCAGGATGTGGGACCTCGGAGATCCTCTGAAGGACCTTTGGCCAGCTGTGCCCTGGGCAGCATTTACTCTCTTGTGGCAGGAGGAGAGCAGGGACTTTGCTCTGGATCTGCCCAGGAGCCAAAGGAGGAAAAGGGGGAGGTTTCAGGCATCTTTTAGAGCAGCGTGTGAAAACCCGAAAACACAGAGCCATGGTCTGGTGCTGTCCGTCCATGGACAGACACGGGAGAAACCTCTCTGTGGGGGGCACATAGCTCTCAGAGCTGTGGTGGGTCATCCCTGGTCCCTTGTGCTGCCCGTGTGGACCAAAGGCCATGGGTTCTGGGCACCCTGGTTGCATGGAAGCTGCCGGTCCAGTGGAATCCATGTTCTGGAAGAACAACAGCAGAGGACGTGGGATGGGCCCAGTGTCAGAACCCAGGGCGGTTCCGTGCTCCGCATGTGGGCACCCACAGCGGGGCTGGGTGTCCAGCCAGCGCACTGTGCCTTTACTGAACGTGGACTTCCAGGCCACTGTGGGACTTGTCACAGCCCCAACGAGGGCAAGTGCAGGCTATTTGCACAGAGCTTGCCCTGGGAAGGGCACCCAAGGTAGGCCGGACAGGGGGACAGCATCACGGGGAGAAAGGGCGTGTGGCCAGGAGGCTGGGAGTCTGCACAGCTGCCTGGAAGAAAGGCGCCCTGATTCTCGAGGGCAGCGTAGATTATCTGCCTTCCCCGTGCCCTCCTGACTGGGAAATAGGGTCAAAAATCAGACAAGTGAAGCAAACCACAGTCATGGCTAAAACCCTGAACTTCGGGCCCATGGGCTCGGGTCAACTCTGTGGGAGTCATGGGGCAGCGTTCTGTTGTCACGGGTGTCTCGCCAGTGTCTCAGTCATACCCGTGCCAGGACAGACAGACAGACGGAGGAAGCAGGAGGAGGCCATGCAGAGAAGCTGCTAGTGGGGTCGCAGGTGGCGGGCCAGGGAGGGACCCTCATCAGCAGGGAGACAGCCTGCCTTGCCCGCTGTGACCGTCCTGCCAGGCCGAGGCTCTGCCGTCACCAGGGAAGACGGGCTCTTCACCTCACGAGGAAGACGACACTTCTGTTCACCCTGCGAGGACCCCACCTGAAGCTGGTGTCCGCCGAGCAGGGCTCGTGCCTTGTGAGCACTCATTGTGTAGAAAACTCCTTTGGCAAGGTGAGGTTCAAACTCCCTGTTAACTGCTCTGTTGCTCTTAAGTCAAACTCTGGAGCCTCAGTGTCCCTGTGATGTTTCTAGAAGCTATTGAAACTCCACTGGAAAGAATGCTGCGGCGATTCGCCTAGAAATCCCACGTCAACACTGTCTGTCCTCTCGTGTTGATCAAATCCCAAACCCTGGTCTGCAGGCCCCTCCTCTGCCTCCCAGGAGCGGGGAACCAGCGCAAGCAGAGCTGGGTCGATAAAGGGCCTCTCATCCTTGTGTGTGACCCGCTGCCGTCTACTGAAAACACATCTACTAACGCTGCAGACCCCTGCAGACGGCCAGCTCCCCTCCGTGGCTGGAGGCAAAGAGAAGGCCAGGGAAGCCAGGCTGGGGACCAGGAGGCCAGGACAACGGCCCAGGACACGGTGCCATCCCAGCCGGGCCACTGTTACCCAGAGGCGGGGAGGCTGACCTGCAGAGAAAGACCTGCTTCCTCTGGGGCCCTCAAGGACCTAATGAGAGACCACAAGGACGCCACAAGGACCCTGAGCCCCCCCCCCCCCCCGGACTGCCTCACTCTCTGCTGCCCCTCCCCCAAAGGACAGGACACAAGGTCAGCTAGTGCTAGCCGCCCATGTTGGGGCCCAGATGTTCCTGCCTTTCCAGGCTACCAGCCCCGGGAGCTCGCCCCAACAGCACGCCCCAGGGCACGGCTTATGAAAGAGCAGTTTCTGAGGCTCGTTTGACTGCACAGAGATTTTCAGAGAGGTGTGTGGAGAGAGAGGGGAGCCCTGCATGCAAGCTCTGGGGTGCGACGCGCACTGTGGACCCCCCGCGTCCTCAGGAGACAGCCTCCTGCATGGAGCTGGGCTCTGGGTGTGGGGGATGCAGCACAAGGACCACTCCAGCCTCGAGTACGGTCTGGGCGCTGTGTTTTCCTGACTCAGGTCTGTAAGCTGTGCCTGCACCGTGGTCCCTCGAGGGGGCCGTCGTCTTACCGTTTTCATCACGCTGTCCTTGAGCTGAAGGGAACCGGCAACACTCAGCGAGCATTTGATACTTACCTTCTGATGATTTGGATGTTCACACACTCCTGATACCAGCCCCACAGTCAAGGCAAGAGACCTGCCAATGCCTCCCAGACTTTCCCCTGTCCCCTTGTGTTTTTGTTTTGTTTTGTTTTTAATGTGTGGTAAGAACACTTGACATATACATTCTTTCTGCAAAGTTCGACGTGAACTCCAAAAATGAGAATTACTAGCAGGTCTGGATGGGTGAGAGACGGCCGGCGATCGGGCCAGCTTCCGTCCACAGCTGAGGAAGGAGGCATAGACACCCCAGCGGAGAAACTTTCAGAAGCTCAGAACTCACCAAAATTGGCTACTGTGAACCGGCATCCAAGACACACTCAATGTGCTGAGTTAAGGACACAGCCAGATCACACTTTTTTTGACTCTTGGAACATTCACATTTTACCTAAACATGTAGACAACTGTAAACAACGGAGTCTCCAGGACAAAGTCACAAATACTCAGGAACTTATGTATCTTCCGGAATATCAGGATTATATGATGATTGTTATTATTACCAGAATTACAGATTCTGTAATGCTTTCCAAATAAAATATCTATTTTTGTAGACTCTATGGAACCTAGTACAACTTAAAATTCAAATTACCTGAATGATAATTGTAATTTATTAATTACAATAAGTGTAACAAATGAAATATTAAGGGTCTTAGCAATAAAAATACACATGCCACACGATAAAATAATTATATATCCCTATTTATAATAATTAAGTACAATAATTAAGCAACTCAAGAATGCAAATCACTCCAAGCTTAGGTAGTGAAGATGGACGAAAGACTGGCATCTCCTTCGGGGCGATTTCTGGAGAGGACTTCTGCCTTTGCCTGGAGCACCCTCCCTGCGTGGGGGGAGTCCTATTTGCGTCTTAGATCGCAATGCTCCGAAAACCGTTTTTCTGACCTTCACGTTTGACTTTGATTCTGCACCAACCACTTAAATAGGAAAATGGTGCGGTGGCGAGAGTCAGATAAAGCCTGTTCCTGGGCAGACTTGCAAAATGGGAAGAAGATGCTGGTGTTTGCCACGGGCATATGGAAGAGATAAAAGTCAGATAAAAGCCTTTTTAAAGACAGAAAATAATGAATATAAGGGGAAAAGGAGATGTGTGTTGTGCCTGTTTTTTTTTTTTTTTCCTCTTTTCCTTAAGTGCAAAGAAAAAGTTTTTTTAAAGAAAAAAAAAATGTATTTTCCCCTTCCCGGAGAAGCTGTCTGTTCTGGTCCTTTCAGATTAATCAAGCGTTTAAGCGGAGGCTCCTTGGCATTTCGCAGAGCGGAGAGGGAAGCGCTTCACTCTGACACCAGGCCCGCGGTAGCGAGTTTTTCCGTTTAATGGGATGCGGGGTCGTTTCCCAGGAGCTATTTGGGGGACCTTTGTAGCTTCAAAATGTGATTCGTCCCTCAGAAGTGCCTAAAGCTGATTATTAAGCATGATTCATAAATTCTTCAGAAGGTGATCAAGTTAGGTTTATACATGCAGCCGGCGCGCCCACGGGACGGACCCCAGAAGGCGTGGACGGGGGATTCGTCATTTTTTTTCTTGTTTGCTTCCTTTTATTTGTACAGCGTCCTTTCTGGGAAGAAAGTTTTAAAAAAGAAAAGAAAAGAAAAAGGAAGAAAAAGAAAAAGGAATCCATTTACATGTGCTTAACGATGGGGAGGAGAAAGTCAGGGCTGCGCAGGGGGAGGTGACGGTGGGCTTGGCCCCGGCCTGGGCCGTGTCCTTCCAGGAGCCCCTCTGGGGACCCCTTCCCGGAGCCCCTCTGGGGAACCTTCCAGGAGCGAACCCAGGCATCGACGCCAAGGGCGGCCAGACGGCTGCGTGTCCAGTGCCTTCAGCCCCGAGCGCGGTGCGGCCCCTCGCCGACTGCACGAGCTGCCCTCACGGCGCGTGGGGGAGAGCGGGGCACCTCGCCAGGTCCTGCCACCCCTTCTCTGCCCCCGACGAGCCCCCAGCACGCCTGGCCTCAGGCGAGGGGCCGCCCGTCTCAGCACAGGAGCACGTCTGCATCGGGACACTTCTGTGGTTTGTGTCCGTCAAACAAGTGTGACAATGAATGTGCAGGCCTGTTTGTTCTTCCAGGGACGCTGGGGGACGAGCACATGGCAGCCCTGCACGAGGCCGGCTGTGGTCCCCACCAGCGCTGCTGGGGTCTCTCCACTCCTCTGGCCCTGCCCACACACTCTTTTATTTTATCACGAAACTCCGAGCTCTTCATCTAGTGTGTTGTGCGTGGCCGGATTTGTGACCGAGAGGCCAGGAACCCCAAAGGCTCCCATGGAAATGTCATCCGTTGTCCTTCGGAGGCAGAGGTTTTCTTCGGCTTCTGTCTCTCCCTGCACAGATGGAGGGAAGGACAGAGCGACGTTGCATTTTAAGAAATCCTGAAATGAAAGTCTGGATGACCTCAGGGTGAAGCTGTCAACTTAGCGGAGGAAGGCCACCCAGGAGCCCGTGCCAGGCTCTTCCCAGTGGACCCCCTCCTGCTGTGACCTGTAGGAGAGAGGCCTGGGCTGGCCATTTGGGTGCCCAGGTTTTCAGGGACACAGACGCTACCGAACTCCCAAGACATGGTCACCTACAAACTTGGAGGAGTCAGACACCAAGTTAAAATCTGTAGAACTCTTCGGTTCCAGAACTCTTGACCTGCCGGTCTCAGTTTGATCCGAGCCTCATTTGAGATGCTTTTTAGCTGAACAACAGAAACTCTGAAGGGAGTTTCAGAATTTTGCTATTTAAAAGAGAGCTTAAAATAAGCAAGTGAATAAAAGAGCTGCATTATTAGTAAAAGGCGGCAGGCGCTCTCCCAGTTCCAGCAGGTGTGCTCGCCACAGAGGCCTGCGCGGCGCATCCCGTTGTGCCTTCCGTCACCGTCCTCAGACCCGCACTCTTAAGTAAGTTCTAACCAGGGGCCGACCAGTCGAGACGGCAATGCGGATTTATTCCACCATCCTGACAAATCGCTTTCAGTAGAAATACAATTCTGTCAGTGCTGGGATTATGCAGGAACCCAGCTCAGCGGCTGTCCTTGGACACCTGTTTTTAGGCTTCTAGGAGGACGGTCTGGGCTGAACAATGGCCCCCAGAATCCATACGTAGGGATCCTAACCCCAGTGCCTCGGAACGTGACTGTGTTTGGAGATAGGGTCTTTGAAGAGGTGATTAAAGGAAAACAAAGCCTTTCAGGTGGGCTGTTAGCCAATCTGGCGGGCGTCTTTGTAGGAACAGGGGACCAGGGCACAGACCCACACAGAGGGGTGACTGTGAGAAGACGCAGGTTGAAGAGGACGTCTTCACACCAAGGGGACAAACCATCCTTGCCACCGCCTTGATCTTGGGCTTCCAGCCTCTAGGATTGAGGGAAGACACTCTGTGGTTTAAGCCCGCAGTCGGGGGGACTTTGTCAAGGCTGCTCAGCAGCATCATACAGAACGTGGCCGATCTTACCTGGATTATAGTCACCAACAGATAATTTCAGCTGCCTGTACTTCTTTCTTTTTTTTTTAATTTTTTTGTGTTATGTTAGCCACCATGGTTAGTTTGCATGATTAGTTTTTCATGCACCTGTACGGATTCTTAAAGACATGTTCCTGGAAAGCTTGCACCTGTGATCCGCTGGTGTGCGCACCTGTCCTCTGGGGACTACAGGCTGGGGGCAGCCCCTGGAAGATGAGCAGCACAGCGGAGCCTGTCCATTCCTCCCCGGGGAGGGGGCCACAGTGCCTCTACGTGGGGAGGACACTTGCAGCAACAAGAGAACGGACCGCGTCCGGCCAGGCAGCCTGTCCCACGGCCCCATCAGGCTGAGTTGTAAGGGTTATTTTTTGTGGCGATTCCCAAGACCAAATCTGAACATTAAATGCAGGGGTGAAAGGCAAATATTACAAAATTAATCTACTTAGAACAGAACCACGAATCTTATTATATTTCCAGCCACTATAGGTTCATGCTTAAGCAACAGATGTTAATCTTTGGCAATGAAATTGTTTCTACCAGATGTGCAGCAGCGCCCGTCCCCACGCTCCGTCCCCTCCCCAGCTCTCTAAGAACAGAACATCAGCCTCCAGGCTGCACTCGGGTCTCCACAAACAAGCTTTTGTGTGGTACGGTTTTGTGTTCTCCTGGGTCAGGGTTTTGAAAAGCCACATGGACCCAAACTGGAAGCACCAGGAAAGAGCCATGGACTTACTTACACTGGACTGACGCTGTGGTCCCGTGGCATGCAGATGCACATGGAGGTGGCCATATGCTGACCTGAGATCTGCTAGTCTGTAGGTCCCCAGCCTGGGTTCTCGTCTACTCGAAGCACCCACCTGAGTGGGTTCCAGACGCCCCATTCCTCAGCCGTGTGCTCTGCCCACCAGCTCATTGGTCCCAGTCACAAGAAGCAACTGACCCCCTCTGGGACAGGCTGTAGTGGTTGGAGCTCTACACTCTCTCTTTCCCTGGGGCAAGTGTTCAACATGGGGATAGTGCCTTGTTATTTTAGATTAAATGCTCGGAGACCTCCTGAGGCCTGAAGGTAAGCAATTTTAGACAAAATATCCTGAAAATACCCTGAATTTGGCAAGCGTTTGTAAAAGCTTAATGAGAAATATTTGGGGCACAGAACTCTAGCAACGTGCTGACATCATACCCCCTCCAGTCCTGGAGGAAGAAGCCAGTAGGAAAGCACGAGAGGCCCGTCAGCTCTGGGGGCTGGCCGTGATCTGGGGGCTCACACACAAACTCGGAGAAGGTCCCGCCATCCCCACTGAGCAGCCCCTCCGCCGAGGAAGGAGGCGACGAGTAGCACTGACTCCCCGGACGCTCATGCACCCATCCCTGACGCACTCTGCCCCCCGTGACTGGGCCCCCCTGGACCTTCCACGGTGTCTCCTCAGTAGATCAGAGAGCTCACGCCTACTGAACTGCAAGCCTGACTTGTGCAGTGGGAGAGCCTCCGTGTTCAGCAGGAATCAGGGAGCCGGGCAGCACGTACAGAGCCCAGACCCTGACTCACTGCTGGATTCGGCGTGATGTCCGCATCCATGCACGTGACTGCATCCAGAGGGACGTGTGGCCACTCCTCACAAGGTCCAGACCCACACTCTGGCTCCCTGCCAGCACACTCTCGCAGGGACACAGAGCTCCGGTACCTGCCTGACTCCTGCTCTCCACGGGGCGTTTCTCTGCCTGCCCCTGTCTGGCCCCTTTCCCTGTACTCCTCCCTTCGGCGGTCCGTTTCTCCTGCTGTGACCTCCCTGTGGGCGTCTTGCTCACACCCGCACAGCCCCTGGTGTTCCTCACTGTCCGTCACCCTGTCCCCTTAGCCCCCACCGCCCTGACTCATCTTTTACTCTCAGCTGTCATCGCCGCTGGGGTCATGCCAGCCATGCGAGGGCGACCGTGTCGGAGGGAGCATCTAGACAGGGAGTGGGCCACTCCGCGTCCATGAGGCAGAATGGATAAGGCTTGCAGAGGGAGGAGACAGAGGAGGGGCAGCAGCCTGATGGAGACCCTGACGACCAGCCTTGATGACCACACAGGGCGGCAAGGGCTCTCCTCCTGCCATGCTCTGCGGAACAGGAGCAAACCAGACTATCGCACAGCCCTCGGCCCAGAGCCTAGCATCCCGGGGAGAGGACAGACCAGGCGTGGTTGCAGCAGAACATGGACCCTCCTCCGACCGACATGTGTCATGGATAGAGGTGGTGGCCACTGTGCTGACTCTTGAGACTCAGGATGAATCAGGAGGAGGACGGGGCCTTGTCTTGACCTCCTGCGCTGGGGTGGGGTGGCAGAGATCTTCTTCAGGTCGAACAGTCTAGAAATGTGGGTGGACAAGGCCAGGGGACTGAAGGACTAGTGACAGCGGAATTCAGAAAGACCTACACGTGAGGAGGATGAGGCTCCAGAGGGAGAGCAGGTTGGGGCAGGTGCGCTGAGGGCAGGAGGCAGCAGAGTTCACACTCATTTCCCTGTTCCTCTCAGCCTCACCTCTGTTGTCTGGACCCTGAGACCCTCAGAGGGTAGCTCATCAACCGTGAGTCTCTCCTAATACTA
Organism: Mustela lutreola; assembly: GCF_030435805.1. NCBI lineage: Eukaryota > Metazoa > Chordata > Mammalia > Carnivora > Mustelidae > Mustela > Mustela lutreola. The sequence goes on along the minus strand of NC_081294.1, from coordinate 2,699,939 downwards.
AGAGCAACCCCACCGGAGGTCTCTGCTGATCGCCCAGGGGGTTTCTAGCATCTTCATCTCTTAGCAAACCTTCCACCGGATGTACTCAGATTCCCAAGCTGATCACTCAGGACAGCACCCCAAAGGCAATCTCCACTAGGGTGTGGGGTTCTTGGTCACCCTATGGAGAGGGCGAGGCAGCACCCCAGTGTCTCTCTGGCCTTGGGGCAGAGGCCTGGGTGAGTCTGCAAGCCAAAGGGCTATCTGGATGGTCCACAAGGGCTGGCGACGAACGAGCTTGTCCCCAGACACAGGGCTAGCTGCCGAGCAAGGCGAGAGCCACCACGGTGCTGTAGGCAAGGACTTTTACTGGGAAAGCATCTGCAAACGCTCACTGGAATGAAATACGAAGAAATACTAAGAAAAATAATAAAATACTTAAGAAAAGTGGGTTAGAATGCGCTCTAGTGCCTAGTTCTCTGCTTCCCTCTGGTTCGGGACCGGATTCTGACGCCGGCGCGGTCAGCCGAGGCAGGGTCCCGCATCAGCGTTCAGTATTCAGCCTCCCGAGGCAGGGTCCCGCATCAGCGTTCAGTATTCAGCCTCCCCCTCCTCCCCCGTCCCCTCATGTCCCTTCTCTTCCCTTCTGCTCCTCTTTTCCTCCTCCCTCTGCCTCCTCTGATCCTGCCGTCCTGTCTTTCCTTCGTGCCCACGACTTAACGCGCACGGATGCGTGCTTGTTAGGAACACAGCGATGCTGGGTGCACGAGAGCGTGCAGGGCTCCCTCACTTGCTGGTCCGAGGACTCCTCATGCTCACAGAGAAACCCCACTAGACCCGGAAGCCCACAGAGGCGGGATCCGGACCCACTGACAGAGGCACAGCCGGGCCTGCAGAAACGGGCTCTGGGTCTCTCAGGGGTCTCTTCCCCCGGCCCTCCCCCCTCCAACACCCCCCGCCGCCTCCGCTCTGTTTCTCCTTGTGCTTCTCTTCCACCCTCTCCTCTGCAAACTGGCCACATCTGCTCAATGATTTTTTTTTTTTTCTTTTAAAGAAAATTGGACATTTTGGGACACCTGGGTGGCTCCGTTGGTTAAGCTTCTGCCTTCAGCTCAGGTCATGATCTCAGGGTCCTGGGATCAAGCCCCGCATCGGGCTCCCTGCTCAGTGGGGAGCCTGCTTCCTCCTCTCCCTCTGCTGCTCCCCCTGCTTGTGTTCTGTCTTTTTACTCCTTTCTGTCAAACAAATAAATAAAATCTTTAAGAAAAAAAGAAAATTAGACATCTCTAAAGCTTTTGTTCTTCATTTTACTTCACATTAGGCATTCTTTCCTTTTAACCAAATGTCAGGTTTTATTCTTTCTTAATAAAGTTTTATGTTTTGTACATTATGTTTATACGTTATGTTATGTTTATACATTAAATTAAGATTTAATTTTATGTATGTTTATGTTTATGCATTAAAATAAGAAAATTTTGGTGTATATTTAGTCATATACTAACCAATAAAAATGACTATTGAACATATATTTTTATCATTGCATTGTAATAACATCTAGTTATTAGGTGAAAGCACAAACGCGTTCTTACCAGAGACAAACATCTATTGTACTCAATGTTATAAAACTTTAATAACATCATTTAGGGATTATTCACCAATAAAGTATGGCATGTTCCTTATTTCATTTGATTTTCTTCATGAAACCTCTGTTTTTGTTAGATTAATTTAAAAAAAAAAAAAAGTTACGCATTAACTAGCCCGGTGGACCTCTTATTTTGGGAGCTTAGTACCCTTTCATATTCTTAAAAATTATTGAAAATCCCAAGGAGCTTTCGTTTCTATGGGTTTAACCTATTAATATTCATTATATTAGAAATTAAAACTTAGAAAAATATTCAATCTCCCTGTATTAATTTAAAAATGAAACCATGGCATGTTAACATACATCACAGATCTTTATGAAAATAACTGTTTTTTTCCAAAACAAACAATAGAATCATTGCGGACACGGGTAGCATAGTTTTACATTTTTTGCAAACCTTTTTTCATGTCCCGCTTAATAGAAGACAGCGGATTTCCACTCCACTCCTGCTTTAACCCCGTGGGATACCCCACACCCTGTGGCCTCTCGAGAATCCGACTGTCCAGTTGTGGGAAAATAGGATTTGGCAAAAGTGACTAATGTCTTGCATTACTGTGAGCAGTGACGTGAAAATGGACCAGAGCTTGAGGGCCAGGAGGTGAAGCTGAGACGGGTGTGCACACCGCTGCGGGTCAGAAATGCGTGGGTAATCTGGGAAGCTTGGGAAGCTATTCCTAGAGATCTCTTCCCCCCGTCCCTCAAACGAGGAGGCTGAGACTGGGCAACTTCGGCCACTAATCAGATTCACAGGCCGGCCAGGAGCCGGGCCCGGACGCGGGGTCTGGCACGACCAGTCGGGACCCGCCGCCGCAGCCGTCTGCTTGCAGCCACGGGCCTTGCTCACACCCCCAGTCCCTGAATTCTTCCGTGTCGCAGATTTCAGAGTGACCCCCGCAGTGCATTTCAGTGTGGGTCCGGAGGATTCCACCGCCTGGCCTCACGACGGGCAGTGTTTTCTGTCCGGCGGCGTTCTGAGTGCCACACGACCCTGCGGGGGATGCTGCGGGGGACGCTGCAGGTGACGCTATGCTGAGTCACCTGCTAGTCGTGTGTGGGATCCCCACAATGTGCTTTCCCAGCCATAGGATCCCCCTGTGTCTGTGACAACGTCCCCTGGTGTGCAGGGTCGGGAGCTGAGGTTCCCTAACTGAGCACTCAGCCGGTGGCTCTCTTGGCATTCGCAGTAGCATCTGGAAATGGAGGGAGATGCAGCCTTTCCTGCGAGTTCTCAAGTGTTAGCATAACTCGTTGCTTCTGAGACTCCGTTCCTTACAAAATGGGATTGAATGGAATTTCTTCTTCAAGCCGTAGCACAAAGTCCAGAGACAGAATGTCTGCCGCCGGTGAATGGATATTTGTATCTACCAGGTAGGTGTACGCGGTAAGATTTTTTTTCACATGGTGTGTTAGGTGCTGGGTAATGAGCCTAACGCATCGTCTGCTCCTGACTGAAGTTGAGGCCAGCCTGTGGCCATTCTGCGCCTCCCGTCCACAGGGACGAAACGACGCCCCGTCGCAGACTCATTGTCCTTCGGTCACTCAGTCACTTTACGCTGATCGCATCTGGGGGCTGTTCTCTGTGTTGAATTTGGCGTCTGCCTCCTTGAATCCATCATCAGCGTGCGCTCGCTGGGTCGCCGGTCAGTCAGCGGCCCACACAGCTTTCTCAGCCCGAGGTGGCGGAGGGAGTCTGGGCAGAGAGGAAGGAGGCTTCCTGCCGGCGAGTGGAGACGTTCACTGTGTGTGTGTGTGGGGGGGGGGTCTCTGCTTATGGCTCAAGGACACAGAAACTTGCTAACAGCTAAGTGAACACCTCTTCATGGAGAAGGATTCGAAGCCCACCTTGGGTCGCAAAATTTCCCACGTACCCTCACCACACTCATCTTCATCAGCCTGGAGCCGCGTCCCCGCCTGGGACCCCACCACAGCCAGATTGTCCGTCTGCCGACGTGGGCCGCGGGCACAGTCGGCCACCAGCTCCGAGGAGTGGTTTGCCCCGAATCCCCCCTGCCCACCGTTCTGCCTGTGTCTCGCTGTGGACTAGAGAACATCATCTCTTATCCTATGACTCCTGGAGAAGAAGATGAGAATCTTTTAAACATATTAAAATAAGCTCTGGGTCTCAGGACGTTCCGTCCACATCTGCTGATGATGATCAGAAAAAAGAGAAAGGCCCCAGACAGAAGCAGAGAAGTTTATGCAAAGGGAAAATACTAGGTTGGCATAGTCTGATCAGAAGTAATTCCCTTTTTTGTTTAAGTGCTATGATAACTATGTCCTTGGGTACTGTTTAAAAAAGAGAAATATTCACCTCTGAGACCCCAAAAGCCCAGTCTGTGTCACCTGGCAGGCTTGTCTTTTCCTAGGGATGAGTGGCAGAGGGATGAGTGGCAGGTGTCTCTACACGTGGCCACCATTTTTTCCCTCCTTTGATGGTTGTGATTGTCCTGCTGGTACCCTCTACTTAAGGCTTTACGTCTGTAATTTGATAAGTGCAGACGGAGTGAGGCATCTCTGTGTTCATCCCGATATTAATAAACTCGGATCCAAAGCTAAAATTCTGAAAGGATGGCATGTTAGCTCCTCCATCCCCCCTGTTTAATACTGAATGTAAATCGACCCGCTGTACATTGCAAGATCAAGCTCAGAGCTCAATTTAGATGTGCGCGCATTCAAAGTTCTTAAAGACCCAAGTTCTATTCAGATGTGAGGCTCTCGCTGCACACACAGCCTTAATCAAAAGTAGAGCTGTATAGAATGGTTTAAATTTAATCCAAATCTCAGCGAATTTCATGAATCTGCCTACTCAAGCTTCACACGAGTGGGCTCATAAATGCCATTTCTGCGTTTATGCATGATGGAATACCGCGGCCACCGCACCCAGCTCCCGACGAATGCCACAGACAGAGTTTTCTCCTGCCTTCATGAGATTTTTATAGCATGAGCAAAATAAAACTCATCTTATTGATTGATAATGGGTAATAAAGTATGACTTTTCTTGCACAGGCTTCACTAGTAACTAGCTTGGGCCATAGGTGGTAAAATTAAAAATCTGATGATCCAAAAAGACAATATATGTGCAGTAATGAAGAGTTCAGTGTGTGTGTGAACGTAGGTGCTGAGGGGTCGGAGAGCGCTTCAAGAGGGAGGCCATGATTCTTCGTTGAATTAAAAGCTTCGGGCTCTCTTCACACACTACGCAGAATGGTTTTTCTCATACACGCAGAAAGTATTCACATGTATCTAGGCTCTTTTGAATTTTAAAAATATAATAGGTGATATGTAACAGTTTTGAAGTTCCACTACTAAATTAAACATGCCTCCACCAACTCTTCCTGTTTTTACAAACAGTCCGGCTCAGGCGAAGAGCTACTGGTCAGAGTCATCAAGGACATTTGCACTGAAAGTCACTTACCCCTGAATAAGGATTGTTCTTGCACGCCAAGTGCATGCAGGGGAAATGGATTTTCAAGAATAAATCAACGCATTTCTGAAGGCACACATGAAGCCTGTGCAAGGGACCCAAGTGGTAAGGAATGGCTTTTGACTTAAACAACATAAAAGGCTTCCATGTTGCACACACCTGTAGGCTGGCCTGCACGGCGCTCTGATGGGGAAAGTTACCTTTAGTAACTTCAGTGGGCAAGTCGAGTAGCAAATCCGGTGTGCACAGAGCCAACCAGAGCCCACAGTGAGGTGTCTGGTTTTAGGAGTCAGAGGGTCTTGGCCATTCAGTCCTTGGAGACACTGGCTTCTGCTCGGTCCCTGTTCACACTGCAGAATGGGTCTCCCCATAACCTCATGAGAATACTGACAGTCTGTGCCCTCCCACCAGCTAGAGCAGCCCGACCTTCCTTTAAATCCACCGAGACTGTTTTCAGACGGAGAACGCCAGGTTCAGGCCTTCCTGCCTGTCCCCTCAGCTCTAACGTTAGTCCGTCTTACAGGAGAGACATGGAAAATCAAACCTAATCACAAAAAAATTAATTTTCTACTTCTTATCAGATCTGTGGAGGTGTCATTTACACACCGTAAAAATCAGCCCTTGGAGCCTATAGTCCCTGACCGTTGATAGTGTTTGTAGCTGTAAACCCTACAACTACCACCACTGAACGCTGAATGTCCCCTCACGCCCCAGGCAGGCACTGGCTTCCCCACCTCTAACTGCGGGCCACCGCTGAGCGTACGTCTGTCTGTATAGGTTTGCCTTTTCCAGAAAGGAATTACACTCTCGGTCTCCGCCTGTGTGTGTTTCCCTCACTCGGTGTCTAGCTGCTGAGAGTTACCGTGTAGTGTGTGTCTGTGTGTGTCGCTGGCGTGGCTGTGTGCTCCTCTCCGTACCTGAGAAGTCCCGCACCGTCCGAGTGTGCCGACTGCTCAGCCGTTCGCCTGCGGATGGGCAATCGGGCGGTTTCTCCTTCTGGGTTACTGGGAGTAATGCTGCCGTGGACATCCGCGTCGCTGTGTGTGCGTATGTGTCCTTGTGCTTTTTCACTTCTCTTGGGTCAATACCTAGGAGGGGAAGGAGTGCATCTCATAGTAAGTGTGTGTCTAACTCCTGAGCAGCTGCCCGGCGGGTTCGCACCACGGCACGTTCCCTCCCGCAGCACGCCAAGGTTACAGTTGGCTCCGCATTCACTAGCACCGGGCACTGTCCACTTTCCTGCTGCTTTCTCCAGACTTTCTATGAGATGTGTAGTGGTGTTTCCTAGTGGTTTCGTCTGTGTCTTCATAATGACCGATAACGTTCATCATCTTCTCATGTGGCCACCAGTCGTTCTTATCCGTTTTTTGGTAACGTGTCTGTTCCCATCTTCTGATTTTTAGAGTAGTTGTAGGGTCATAGCAAAACTGAGTAGCAAGTGCAGATTTCTCCCACACAGCCTCCCCAAATATCAGGATCCCCCAGCAGGGCTGTGCCGCTTGCCTGACTCCTCATCTCCCGGAGTTCACAGGCTCCGTGAGGTCCCCTCTTGATGTGATATGTGGGTCTGGACAAAGTGCTATGAGTCCCCCGTTGGAACGTCACACCGAGTCGTTTCTCTGCCCTAAACATGTCCCGTCTCCACCTATTCAGCCCTTCCCCCATCGACCCCGGCAAATAATCTTTCTACTGTCCTCATGCTTGTGGCTTTTCCAGGATGTCACAGAGTTGGAATCACACACGCAGCACGTGACTTTGTCAGACCGGCGACTTTCACTGAACAATATGCCTTTAAGATTCTTCCCTGTCTCTTCATGGTTCGATGGGTCACTCCTTCCTAACGCTGGACAATATTGCGTTGTCTGGGTGCACCACTCTGTTTGTTCATCTGTTGACCTAATGAAGGACATCTTGGTGGCTTCCCAGTTTTGGCAATTCTGAATAAAGCAGCTGTAAGCAGCCACGTGCAGGTTTTTGTTTGGACGTAAAGTTTAACTCATTTGGGTAAATCCCAAGTAGTATATTGCAGGATCGCATGGTAAAAAACATGTTGTTTGTCAGAAACCAGCCGAGTGTCCCCCAAAGTGGCCGCACCATGTTGCATCGCCACCAGCAGTGAGGGAGCAGGACTTCCCCGTCATACCTTCACCGAGTTCCTGGGACTCCCCTTCCTCACCGGTGTTTGATGTTGTCAGTGTTCCAGATTTGGGCCATTCTAATGGGGATGCCATTGTGGATTTTTTATGTGACCAGATCCAGGGCTTTCTAAAGTATTTGGGATGCACAGACTCCAGAAATCTCCACACTGTAAGACCTGAACCCCTGAGGCATCCAGAAAAGACCTTCCGGTTTGTTGTCTCAGCCCACATCCTAGAGGGGTTTCTGGCTGAAGGTGGTGTTTCCCTCCCAAAGGCTCCCAGTCTACTTCATTTTTACCCATCACTGAGAATACTTACAACTGTCTTCAGGCCCCAAAAGAGGAAACAATATAGTCAAGAGAATGTCAATTTTTTTTTCAAATTTCTTTTATTTGAGAGAGACAGAGAGAGAGAGAGCAAGCACACAGGCAGGGGCAGAGGGAGAGGGGGAAGCAGGCTCCCGCTGAGCAGAGAGCCCAATGGGGGGCTCGATCACAGCACCCTGAGATCATGACCTGAGCCGAAGGCAGATGCTTCACCAACTGAGCCACCCAGGCGCCCCAGGAAAACGTCAGATTTTGAAAAGAGCGCTAGACTAATTCTAATTTGGCCCTATGTATAAAGTCTTCTATTTCACCTCAACGCAGCTCCAAGTAAAGTAAACTTACCTGAAAATTTCAGCCTGAATATATACCATAAGCTTAAGTGGATAATAATCTTATAATCTTGAAAATAAACTTTTCCCGGGAATATCAGTTAGATGGTGACCAAAAAACTATCTTTATTGGGTCTTAAGCTGTTTTTTTGTGTGTGGACGTGGATGAAATGAGAAGAGAGGGCAGATCCGTCTCCTCCGGCTCCTGCGTCCGGGCCCCTTCCTGCTGGAACAGTGAACGGATGGTTCGCAATGCTGACTTCTCACTGAGAAGGAACCACCTGAGTGAGAGACAGGGGCACGCTTTCTGCTCCCGCTCCCGGATGCCCTCAATCTGGAGGGCGACCGGACTAGGGGTCTGGAGCAGCCCCACCCTGTGTCACCTTCTGCGTCTTCACGTTGCTTTGCACCTTCCCTGTGTCCCTTCCGCTCGGGCCCGGCTGCCGGCGGGTCGTCAGCACCCATCGCCCGTGGCTTCCCATTACCAGGCCCCTGAGCCGTGCTGTCACGGGAACCTGAGCCAAGGTCATGACTCTTTCTGTGGTTCTTCCCCTGCTTTCCGTTGACACCGCACCAAAGAGGAGCTTGAGAAGAGAACTACGATGGAAGTTATGGATGTGGGCATTTTAGTTAAAATTTTCCTTAAGGAAATCACTTCCCCTTCATGTCGCGTGAGTCTGTCCGTCTGCACACAATGTACTCCAGCAGCGCTCTGTCTGTTCTCGTCGGCTCTGATGCCCCCGGAGTGAAGGAAGTGGAGGAGAACGGCTGGGGCCAAACCGAGCTGCCTCGTTGGCCATCCTGCTCCAAGTGCCACATGGCCACTGTGTCCTGTGCCGGTCAGGAGAGCCTGCAGGTATAGATGTCAGGATGTTAGACCAGTGTCGAATGGACGATCCTTGCCAGCCACATTCACGGTGTCAGTGCCCCGTAATTCTAGCCCGGAGCAGAGGAGAATAGTCTGTGCCATGCTGGCCTCCGTGGGGGCGCTCGCACCTGCCCGCTGACTGTGTGCGGGGAGGAATTAACCAGCTGCTGGGACGCGGACGGAGAGCATCCCCAGGACCTCGGGTGTCTCGGTGCCTCCAGCAGAAAGAGAAGACAGGGAAGGGGCCCCTGGAGAGCCGCCCATTACGTGGTTATAGCCGTGGATATGGCGCTGATGCCCTCCCTGGGGATGAATTAGCAGTCACTGCCACAAAAATCTCTATACATCGCATCATTGATATTTACGTACACCATTTAAGCTGTCATTTCAAAAGACAACTAAATAATTCACAGTTTTATGTCCCCACACTGGATTTCAGGACATCTGCAAACCTGAAAGATGTTTCGCATCACTTTATATGACGTTGTGCTCTTTCTAATCGACTTTTTTTCTCTAAACTTTGGCAGGAAGAGTTTTTACATCCACAATAATTTTATTTGTAGTCAAGTATGCATAATGTACAATGTGCCATGTTAGCCCTTTTTAAGTGTACAGTTTAGTGGCGTCCAGCACATGCACACTGCCGAGCAACCGTGGCTCACTCACTAAATTCCGTCTCCTGTCCACCCTCCCCAGCGCCTGGCACCCAAATGTGACTTTCTGTTTCTATGAACTTGAAATCTCTAGGGACCTCATTTAAGTGGAACCGCATAGTGTTTGCCCTTCTGTGACTGGCTTATTCCAAGCAGCCCATGCGCCTCAGGTCCAGGCCTGCAGGAACATGTATCAGGACCTCCTTCCTTCCCAAGGCTGAATAACACTCAACCGTGGCTTCCAACTGCTGGCTATTATGGAAAGTGCTGCTGTGAACAGGGGGGCACAAACGTCTGTCTTTGTCCTTAACTTAGGGGGTTATATAGGCAGAAGTGAAATTACAGAATTGTGCAGTAATTCTATGTTTAATTTTTTGAGGAGCTGCCGTAATTTTCACCACAGTAGCTACAAAGCTTTGCATTTCCATGAGCAACGCACGGGGGTTCCAATTTCTGCACATCCTCACCAGCACTTGTCATTTTGTCCTTTTGATAACAGCCACCACCCGAATGAGTACAAGGGGCGCCGCATTAACGTCTCCATTTCCATCCCCTAGTGATCGCTGGCACTGAACATCTTTTCATGGACTTTGTGGCCACGGGTATATCTTCTGTGGAGAAACGTCAACTTAAATCCTTCATCTATTTTCCAACGGGGCTGTTCGTTGGTCGGTGGTTGTTGTTGAGTTGTGCGGAGTCACGTTTTCCCTCCAGTTATTCCGGCTTACAAGTCCCTTGTCCGGTTTACGAAGGAGACGCACGGGATGGAGGGCCTCGTCCTCGTGAGGAGATGGAATCGCTTTGGAACACGGATCCCCAGTCCCTACCCATGGTGTCGCTCAAGGGAAGCCACCTCATCTCTCGGTGCCCTGGTGCAAACCTGGGGCTGAGGATAGTTTCCTCATTAATGAGGTGATGTATTGAGAAGTTCCTGATGCCGTGTCTGGTACATGGTAAGCACTTGATTAATTTAGTGGAATCTGAATATGAATTATCTTTTTTGGATATTCTGTGAATAGACTATATTTCTGAGAGGGGAAAGAAACAAAAGAAACAAAATGCAATTATCTGGCAGAAGATATGTTAGTAGTGCTTTTTACTCTGTAGTGTAATAAGAAAGTGAAAGGGCAAGATAAGTGAATTTAATAAAACACTGTACAACATTGAGTGTTTGTATATATTAATGGTGCACTTAATGTGTAAAATATTGTATATGTAGCAAATAGAGATAATTAATTTTATTTCTTGTGAGCACCTGCTTTGTTTATCTTGGCCATGGAGCGTCTGCTAAGGTAGCTGCAAACCACCCCCATTGTGGGATGAGAAAATGCATCGTTTGTTTTCCCCAAACAAATGGGGCCAATCTGCCAGCAAGAACCTGATATTTTTTTTTCCTCAGAATATTGGGAAAACTTTTCTTTTTCTTTTTTTTTTTCATTATTATCCATCATTATATATTTTTTTAAAGTTTTTATTTTAATTCTAGTGTAGTTAGCATCCAGTGTTACATTACTTTCAGGTACACATGCAGTGTTTCAACGCTTGTGTACATCATCCAGGGCTCATCGTGACAAGTGCACTCCTAATGCCCGTCACCTGTTTCTCCCGTCCGCCCACCCCACACCGCCCCTGTGGCGACCGTCAGTATGTTCTCTGCAGTAACGAGTCTGCTTCTTGGTTTGCCTTTCTCTCTCTTGTTTTCCAACTGCTCATTCATTGTGTTTCTCAAATTCCACATGTGAGTAAAAACTATAGTATCTGTCTTTCTCTGAGGGACTCATCTTGCTTAGTATTATACTCTCTAGTTCCAGCAATGTCACTTCGAATGGCAACCTTGCAGTCTTTCTTATGACTGAGTCCTAGTTGTGTATGTGCCTGTGTGTGTTTGTGTGTGTGTGTGTAAAGACAAACATATGCCACATCTTCTTTATCTGTTCATCTATAAATGGAAACACGGCTGCTTCCATAATTAGGCTATTATTAAAAAATGCTGCCATAAATATCAGGTGCATGTATGCCTTTGCATTAGAAGAGAAAACTTTTTGACAAAATTATATAATGCTTTCCAAAGAGTACCACAGGCTGTCATGTTCTGAGAAAACAATGGTGAAAAGCAGGTGATATTTATATTGTGTAGGCACCTGAGGTGTTTTCCCTAACCAACATCCTCTGAGCGCCACAGTAAGGGCCGATATGTCGGCCAGGGAAAGAAGGGAGCATATTCTGCTGCTTCTCAGATCCTCACCAACGTGGACAAAAACCTGGGGGTTGTTATGTTGGTATTAAAAAACATTTAGAAATGTTCTCGTGCTGTGAAGTGTGTAAACCTGGTGATTCACAGACCTGTACCCCTGGGGATAAAAATATGTGTTTATAAACAATTAAAAATTTAAAAAAAGAAAAAGAAAAAGAACTGTTCTCGTTGCCCTCGTGGAGGGTTAATGTAACACACTTTACACATCATTGCACAGACACAGCCAGCCCTGCATCCGTGCGGCTCCGTCCTCCCCCGCACGCGCACATCCCACGCACTGGACACCGCCCCGCGGGTTCTCCCACCCCGAGCGCTTGCCCCGGCCCGGCCGGGGGTCCCACCATCACCTCATTTCCGGCGCTGCGGACCTGGAGCTGGGGCCAGACCCCGCAGGTCGGGGCTCCGTCCCAGGAGACGCCCCCCTCAGACGCAAACAGCAGCTCCCCCAGCTACGTGCGCCTGGGCTGCAACCCGGGGGGTTCCCGGGCCCCCTTCTCAGGTTTGGTGAATCCGCAGGATTAGCCCACCGAACGCCGAGGGGCCGTCACCGACACTCACCGGGCTTGTAAAGGACGGGATAAGGGCGCAGAGGAGCAGCCGGTGACGAGACGCACAGGGCGAGCTCGGGGACGGCCCGAGCCCAGGAGCTTCTGTTCTGTGGAACTGGGGGGCGTGACTGTCTCCGTGTGGGTGCGTTTTCCCACAGAAGCCCCCGAACCCTGGACTACTGGGACCTGACGGAGGCTTCCCCACGGAGTCGTGGTCGTCACCAACTCCATGCCCAGCCCCGTCTTCTCTCCAGAGGATGGGCTGTTGCTCAGCCGTCCACGCTTCCAATCATGGCTTGGTCTTTCCGGCCAGCAGCCCCATCCCGGGGCCATGCAGGAGCCCACCCAGAGTCCCCTCGCTCGAACACAAGATGCTCCGAGTGCTCTCATCACTGGGGGAGTTTCAGGGGTTTCAGGTTAAGTTCCAAGAACTTAGCCAGACACCAAGTATTTCTTTTCTGTTGTCTCACAATTACATGAAGGCGCACAGGAGTCCTGTTGGTATAGGAGGCGATTCGCTTTGGAGAAAAGTATCTCCGTTTGCTTCCAGAGCCCCCCAAATTCCCACTGCCTTCGTGCCATGCTGGCTCCCTGGGCAGGCTCCCCATTGGCCCCAGCTCTCCTTCTGAGGCCTCTCCTCACTTCCCAGGTCACGACCTTCTGCTCCCTCCCGTGCCAGCGAAGCCACCTGGTTGCCTGGCTCAGGGGTTCCAGTGCCTCTTGTCGAGGTCTTCAGCACACTGTGAGTGGCATGAAGCCAAGTTGCCTATGATGAGGCTCGTCCTGATGACTGGGAAGAGCAGACACTGAAATTAAATCCTTCCAGCTGAAATAGGTTACTGGATTCTGGTTCCTATAGTGTCCACCTACACGCCTGCTGACTGGGAAGGTGGAGACCAGAGCTCGCAGGGGTCCAGCACATAGTAGGTGCTCATGAAGTATCTACTGAATGACCTTATAGTGGTGTCGATTAGCCAGAGCCAAAGGGAGGTTGCCCCATGGCAGGAATGCACCTCACTAGAGAATTCTTTCTGGAAGCCCTCCCATGGGCGTTATGTCTGAAGCTGTCTTTCCATGAGTTTCAGTCACTTGCTTGAGAATAGGTTGATCTTTGTGAAGTTGGTTATGGTTTTCTACTTTCCAGCCCTTGTCACATATGGGAAGATGGCATTGCATGTCTTCCACCAACTTCCTGCCCAAAGGACAAGTGGCTGGATAAGCCATGCTGAGTCCCCACAGAGTCCAAGGCCTCCGTGGTCAGGATGGCTCCCCGATGGAGTGCGCTGTTACAGGTGAGGGAAATGTGCAGAGAAGTTGAAATCTGGGTGACCTCCCACCTTGGGGGCCTGCAGTCCTGAGGAAGGGGATGCAGCTGGCCATGCTTGGTCCAGGACTGGATGGGGAGCCCGGTTCTCAGCTGCTCTGCATTTAGGGACAGGGCATGCCAGGAGACATAGAGGTGGCTCTCAGACAGGCCCTGCGAATCAGGACAGGGGTGCACTTGGTTCTTAGGGAGCTGCCCCGTCCCCTGCCCATCCCACTGAGCTAGAGAGCTCACAGCACTGAGAGTAGGAAGCCATTCGGCCATCAGTCCAGTTATCTTATTCTACTCCAGAGATAAGAGATTCACGTATCAGGAACCAGAATATGATCTGGCTTGACTCTGATCCTTTACACATTTTAAAGACAATTATGTTAATTACTTAACCCAGAATACCTCTGTAGCATGTATATCTCTTTCTCAAGGAGGGAAAAGAAACACTCTCCCATGCAGGGCAAACCCTAGTGTGCTGATTGATGACCTACATGGCTTCATTCTTACTCCCAAGGTTAGAGGATCACAAATCCGTCTTTGAGAAATATCTTCTGTGGGGTGTGTCTTCTTCACAACGTGGCAAGCCAGCTTCATGCATAGGACACCATTAGTTACAATTAATACTTTAGAGAGAAAAAAATACATTTTTTATGTCTATCCTTCAAAGGGTATCATTGTGTGTATATTAAAACACAAAGTTCTAGAAATGTATTCCAAATGCCTCCTGGCAATGCAATTCTGTATTTTATTCCAGAAGTCAGTTCATTCTTTAATCAGACTCTGGAAGCCCATGCTGCAGCTCTGCCCTTTCCCTGTGGAATGGTCCCCTTCGAGTCCCTTGCTCTCCCTGTCACTTGGTCATCCCGCTGGTAAAACGGCAGTGGGGACCCTTCCTCATGGTGGTGTTGGGACTACCCTGGAAGACATACATGAAAGCCCTTGTAAACGGTAAAGTGATTTGACAGTGTGATATGGTATCATGAGTAGTAAATTCTTAGGTCTAAGAAATTCCATGACAGATGCCAACCCCAGAAGAGCGGGTCCAATATGGCCGTGACACGTTTAGTTTAAAAAGTGGCACACGGTATACGGACGAACAGTGTAACTATGATCTGTTACAGTGACCAGTAAGAGCTAAGAGATTATTCAATGAAAACTAAAACCTCGTGACACGTTTAGTTTAAAAAGTGGCACACGGTATACGGACGAACAGTGTAACTATGATCTGTTACAGTGACCAGTAAGAGCTAAGAGATTATTCAATGAAAACTAAAACCTCGGTGAGTGAAGGTTGTGATGTCAGGCAAGGCTCGGGCAGCAATCACTGCAGATTCCAAAACAGTGGGATCTTCCATGAATTTGATCAACTGACTGGTGCCAGAGAGTGGTGATAAATCTCTTAAAATGTCCGACCTGCAAGTTGAGAGTTTTTAATTATAATAACCCACATGCAAGCTTCCAGAAATCCCCTGGCCTTCTCCTGCTGTGCTCAAAATGTTTGGATCCCGGGGTGTAATGATGTGTATAGATTATGCTTTCCCTACAGTTTTCCCAGAAGCAACACCTTATGTGGACACAGTCCCAGGCTTCAGGCACAGGCTAACACACCCTCTGACAATCCCATGTGGGCTACGGGGCTGACAGATGTCCCTACAAAAGTCCCGAGTCCAAGCCCTAAGCCTAATGTGACTGCATTTGCATTAAGGATGTAACTCAGGTTAATGGATCTCACAGGTGGGATCTGGGTCTGACGAAGCTCGTGTGCTATCAGGAACAGACAGCAGGGAGCTCTGGGTGCTACCTCTGCTCTCCGTGTGCAGACACGGGGAGAAGACAGTGTCTCCAAGCCAGGCACAGTGCTCTCCCCAGGAATCTGCTTGGCTCTTGGATTTTCAGTCTCCAAAGCTGTGAGAAAACGAATTTCTGTTGATTGAGCACCCCGGTCTGTAGTATTTTGACATGGCAGACCCAGCAGACCAAGAGAGATTTCACTAAATTCTTAGAAAGTCTCTCCACTCACCGAATGTAATTCAAGAGGAAGGACCAGCTGATTTGCTATGACACTCTAATTATGTTATTGAAAATTCTCTCTGGTATCCGCAGGCTGCTCCCTTCTGCATCTACAATGTGTTGATATGTATCCAAAGATAATAAAACT
Organism: Mustela lutreola; assembly: GCF_030435805.1. Lineage (NCBI taxonomy): Eukaryota > Metazoa > Chordata > Mammalia > Carnivora > Mustelidae > Mustela > Mustela lutreola. The sequence continues at coordinate 2,684,305 of NC_081294.1, read as the reverse complement.
CTCAAAACGTTAAAGGAAGAAATCATTATACATAAAATATTTGAAGGCAGAGCCAATTTTGTCCCAGAGGTTCGTGTCCCAGACACACACTTACACCGAGGGGTGATTTTTCTTTCTTTAAAAATAAACCTGCATTTTAATTTGAAGAAAGTTGGGTTGAAATTGTTTTCTTTTCTTTATTTATCCTGACTGAACGTGCTCCTTTCTGTTACAGAACACTTTTTGTAATATTGTATTTTATTCAGTAGACTGTCTTTTTTTTTTTTTTCCCAGAGAGCAAGGCTTGATTTAATATTTCCCGTTTCTGCAGCAGACACTGGAATAAGCGGAACATTCGGCCTGTGATTGCTTTGGGGACAAAACATCTCTAGTAGGTAATTAGACAAAAGCCCTTAAACACAGACACACACACACACACACACACACACACACAGAGGCACTCACACCAACCTTCCTCCAAGATTTGCTTTCATTAGTGTAAATATGGAAAAACCCAGTAGCGTCGGCACAAAGCGATGGTATTAAATCCTTCCTGGGTTCATGAAAACAGCACAGCCAGCTGGAGAAAGGTCTCCTGAAAACAGGACTACGCAGGTCCTTAGGAGCCCGTCTGTATCCTCCTGTTGGAGAAAGCCCCGCAGCAGGTGGCCGGCCAGTGCTACTGGTCGTGAGTTCCTGCCCCATCCCTCCTCATGGTGTGACCTTGGGTAACTCACTTGACCTCCTGAGCCTCCCCTTTGTTCCCTTCATTTTCCTTGTCTGGAGAAGGCAACTCATCCCTCCCTCATAGGTGTACCATGACCAAATGAGTTAAAGTGTGTCGGGTACTTGTAGCAACGTCGATGCTGTGGGGATGACTTGCAGGACGTATGGAACGTGGTGCGTGATCAGACCCACGGGTTATCTGAGAGAAGTGCAGCTTTTGCCGTTGTGGGGTGAATGATGTCCCCCAAAGTCCCTCCTTTGCACTCCTAAGTCCCGGTGCCTCAGATGATATTGGGCTGACATAGGAGTGATTCGCTAAGAGGAGGTCAGGCTAGCGTCGAGTGGGTCCTTAATCCACCATGACTGGTGTCCTTGGAAGAAAAGATAAGTCACAAGCATGGATAACACCATTTGCCCTGAAGGCAGAAAGGGGGATGATGTAGGCATGAGCCAGGGACAACCAGGCTGGCGAAAGCCGCCAGAGTCTAGAGGTAAGGTTTGAACAGAGTCCCATCACAGCTGGTGGGGAGCCAGCCCTGCCCACACCCTAGTCTCAGGCTTCCCGCCTCTGGAACTGGGACAGAACATAGTTCTTTCCAGCCACCGGGTTCGCGGTGCTGTTATGGAAACACCATCAGGAAAATGGTGGAAAGACACAGGTCCCGCACCTCCCCCACAGGGAAACTCGTGGTCTGGGTGAGATCTATTTGTGCTATCATGAACCTTTCTGTGCTCCGGGTCACAGAGGGTTCTCCCCAGGTTCAGGCGTGGACCAGGTAGCAGAGGTGAGGCAAGGCCCCCAACATTTCACCATGTGCATGTGGCATCCTGGCTTCTTGGATAGATTCTTGGGTCTGCCTTCTCCCCATCCGTCTATCAAGATCTCCAAGATCGGGACTGTTGGCCTCTCCAAGCCCAGCACAGTCCACTACCGCTCCCTCACCCCACTGTCCAGAGGCAGCACAAGCCTGTTCTCTGCCTTCCCAAAGCCTGTCCCTCCCCAGGGCCAAGTTGGCCCCTGGGCTGCCCTTCTGAGTCTGGGGCTCCCCCAAAGGCTGCATATCCTGCAGCTTCCCTCCTTTGGGAAATGCGGTCTTGGGACCCCTGGGTAGTGGGTGCTGTGATGCCTCCGTGTTGTAGTCAGGGAAGGCACCAGGTCATGGGCACAGTGCACACTGTGCAGATGCCCCGCTCTGACCATGTCGTGAAAGAGTACTGTGTTCCCTTGACTCGGGGCTTCATGGCTCCCATGTGGCAAAAATTCTGAGAGATAACAGGCCTGGTGCTCAGGAAGTGTTAACAGATATGCCGCTGTTCAGTCCAAAGTGGGGTGGCCTAGAACAGAGATTTTCAGCCCTTGAGGGATGCAGCCAGGGAGCGGAGGTGAGGGGCTGAGCCGCCCCAAGCCTGCAGCTAGAGTAGCTGGGCTTGCAGCAGCACCGGCGTCTGTGCTCTTGAAGACACCACCTTTGCGGAGAGGAGGACCCCGGCAAGATTTCTGAGTGTGGCTGATGTAGGATACAGTGTAAACACCAGCCCTCTGCTTTCCTCTGGAAAATGTATGTAAACTAACACCAGAGGAACTCAGGTTCCCACACCTGCATATCCAACGGACAATGACTCTAAAATGCCTATTACCGCCTTGTGAGCATCATTTATAAGCCTGACATGGGTGGGAGCGCAAAATTAAAAGGGGCCCTGAGCCCTTCTTCCTCCCCGTCACACCTCACAGGCATCCTGGCACCTGCTTAGTGGGCTGCTGGGTGCAAAGAGGCTGGGACCCCCGGGCTCTTTAACTGCCTGCATCTGCCTTGACATCTGCTTCGGGGACCCGAGCCACACACCGATGGTTCTTACTTAAGGAACAAAGGGCCGCAGGGATGCATGCTTGCCCCGTGTGCCCCCACCCCCGCTCCCTACCGCGACAGGTGCACACGCACACACACACACACACACACACACACTGAGGGAAGCAGGAAGCAGGGAACTGCTCAGCTGCCCGCTGGGTCCCCTCCACTCACCACGTGGCTCCCAGGGCACTCCGTCTGCTCAGCCCCGCCTTAGGCTCTTCCCACTACTTCTTCCGCAGAAAAGCAAAGAAACCAGCAAGACCCCTTCCCGGGGCCCACTGCCCCTGCTTGCTCCCTGCAGGCCGCAGGTCTTCGCTTTCCTTGCAGCAGGCTCTCCAGACGCACCGGCTCTCCGGCGTCCTGCAGTCTGCTCCAGACTGGCCTTCGCCACCTGCCTGCCCTCCTCAGGGTCCTGACACCCCCATGTTCCCAGGCCCATCAGCCAGTTCTACACGGACCTTTTCCCTGGCCAGCGAGTGCCTTTGCCGGGAGGGACGTTCCCCTCTGCCCCCCAGGAGTTCAATCCCAGAACGGGCACTTCTCACTCCACCTCCTCCAGGCGCCGCTTGTCGGCTCCCCTGGGACTCGCAGGGTCGAACCCCCTCTTCTCCATCTCCGTTAGGCTCCTTAGTGATCTTACTAGCTCCGGGGCATCCAACACCACTCAGAGGCTGACATTCTCCAGATAAACCTACTTAGCTTGTCTCCTATATTCCAACCTCTACACGAATGTCCAGAAATAGCGAACAAGCCCGTAAACCTTTCACGGGGACTACATGGCCCATGGTTCTGCTAAACTGGCCTCCGCCGCAGATTGCCCTGCTCAGCACCCGGCCGGACCTCCGCACGCCAGAGGCCTCCATGGCTCCTTGCTGCACCTTCTTGTAAGGACAGCCCTGACCACACCAAATGACACGGCCACATCCATCCGCGGCTTTCCTGTTTCCTGACCCTGCTCCTGTTACTTAAGGAACAGTGACACTCCAAGCCTGCAAACACACTGACTTATGCACTTTTTTTTTTTTTAAGATTTTACTTATTTATTTGACAGAGATCACAAGTAGGCAGAGAGGCAGGCGGAGAGAGAGGGGGAAGCAGGTTCCCCGCTGAGCAGAGAGCCCGATGCGGGGCTCGATCCCAGGACCCTGAGATCATGACCTGAGCCGAAGGCAGAGGTTTAACCCACTGAGCCACCCAGGTGCCCCTGACTTATGTACATTTAATCAAGTTTATAGTTGATGTCACTAGTCATCCTCGACCATGATGGAAGCTCTCGATCCCCAGGGTCTCTGTCTGTTTGTTCATTGATGCACTAGAGGCATATGGTAGGCACTCCATAAATATTTTTAGATAAATACATTAATAAAGCTAATATCCTAAAAGGCAAAAAAAAAAAAAAAAAAAAACCTTATAAATCATTTAACTTTGGGAAACTTAATCAGGGCTTTAGAATCTGGAGCTCCGTGACCCACTGGGGATATTGCTTCCCCCCTGAAAAGCAAGTGTCCGTGATACTGTGCTTTGGGGAGACTCAGCCCCTGACTCCCAGAGGGGCCTTCCCCCAGGTTCTCAGTTCTTTCCCCTCCCATCAGAGAGCCCCCTATGCGGAAGAAACTGCAGTCACAATCCCTGCTCACTAGTGACGTATTCTGGGCACCGCTGCACCCCACGAGGCTCCCAGCTCTCCAGCGTCCTGCTGCTTCCCCTGGGGCCAGGTGACAGCCCACACTCCTCTGCCATCTGCCGTCCTGAGTAGGCCCCATGCACACAGGCCACACTGAATGGGATGGGCACACGAAGCCTTGGGTCCCCGCAGCAGCCTCCTAGCTAGCCTTACTGGAAACAGCAGATATTTGAACCTACCTGGTTCTTGCATTTCTCAGCTGAATTTGAATCATCCGTGAGGAGTAAAGGCGGGGTGCTGCTCCCCTAGATTTCTCAACGTTACACGCGGAAACCAATTAAGATAGTGAGCCCTTTGATGACAAGTCTTGTTTTTTCTTCTCAAAAAAAAAAAAAAAAAAAAAATCCAGGGGTGATTATGATTGTCCTTCAATAAATGTTGCTGAGCAGGAAAAGAGAGACACTGAACATAATTTTATTTATAACAGAAACATTCTCTGATGTACCCACTAGGAACACCTTATGTAACCTTATTTTTGTATTAATTGGCTGAGTCGAAAATCTATAATGTGGGGCATTTTCAAGGTACCCAGCAAAAGATTATGGAAAAATTATACACTTGTCAGCCCGCATTTGTTAATATACTGTTTCTCTCCTGGGGACAGGGTAGTACCAGAGCCTGACAATGAATGGGTGAAGTTGTCCTAGATTAGTGGTTTTCGATGGTCAGGATGTTTTGTAAAGAAATGTAAAGAGACCATGTCATATAAGGTAATATAAAGTAAAAAAAAAAAAAAAAAAAAAAAAAAAAAAAAAAATCTGCACATCACTGAAACCCACCGTGCAATTGATTCCAGTATGTTCACCTCAACCAAAATGCCGCATCTTGGGTGGAATCATCGGTCAGTACCCGGGTGTCCCGTCAGTGTGCTGCGGCCTCCCTGTCTTCCGGACCAAGGTCAGGGTTAATCACCATCAACATTAGCAAGGCAGTTGCGGTCCTGACGTGGGGGTCCTGGGCAGGGGCGGGCTTCTGCCATGTCTCGGCGGCTCTCCAGCGGAGGGAGGCCCTAGGGACAGGGCCGGACCGCGTACGGGCTCCGGCCTATCGCCCATGGTTTGCCTGCTCTGCGCCGCAGCATGCCCCCCGCTGCCCCTTCAGGGCCAGAAAGGCCACAGCCCAGCCCCCACCAGGGCAACGCCCCTCGGAGGGCCAGTTCGGGGAGCCCTGGCCAGGCTCTGCATGCAGCCCCCGCCCCCCTCCAGCCTCCCTTCCAGCGGGCTCCGGGGCCTGAACCACCACCCTCCGCCCCGCAACGTGCTGTGCGCCCGTGGCTGGGGGTCAGTGGAGCTAAACACCGTCCAGTGACCCTCGGGAGCCACTTGAGCCGCAGAGGGTGACATCCGTCCTGCGGGCATTGCTGCGAACTCCCCCGCTTCAAAAGGGCGGCCTGGTTTCTTCCCCTGCCGGCCTGGAGGTAAACAAAGGAGAAGCCACCCGGGTCTCCGCTCCTGCAGCCGCCGCTGTTTATCAAGCGCGGGCAAATCCAATTAGCTGGTGGCCTACCTCCCAACCTCATTAACCTGCTGGGCTGTGAGGAGCCGCGCAGCCCCGCCAAGATCTCATTTCTCCGCGGCTGATAAGATCAGCCCCGACATTCAATGGGGCCTTCCCCCTCCGCTCCCGGCCCTCGCCCCGGCCGCCCGCGGCCCCATCCTATTTCCCCGCGCGCAATCGGACGGCCGGCGCGGGCCCCGAGAGCCGGCGGCACAGAGCGGCGGGGCCGGGCGCCGCGTGCCGGGGCGGCCGGACCCCCCTTATCGCGCCGGGCGCACAAAGGCCGGCGGCCGCGGCGATTAGCGCTCCCCGGCGAGCCCCGTCGCCCTAGTTCTGTCGCGCAGACAGATTGAGGCTTTCACTCAGCCTCGCGAATGAGTGACACATGGCCCGACCGGGAGGGCAACATTGTTATTGGAGTTAAGAAATCAATTTGTATCAAATGTACACTGTAATTTATTGGTTGGCTTTGAAGGGAACCGAGCCGAGATAAACGGGAGCGGCGGCTGCTCCCCTCCGCCGCGCTGATAAAGTTCTTCTGAGCCCAGATAGCTGCAGCCGGGCCCGAGTGACACACGTTTAAAGTTGCACAGTGATCTTTAAATCTCAAAAAGAACACCTTGTCGGACATGATAGAACATTTTTTACCTTTTCCCTCTATCTGTCAGAAAGCTGCTGTGACGGGCTGCTTTCGTGTTTTTGCTGACATTTTCTTTATCAAGCACATCTGTTTGTGGTCGAAAGATGCTTCTTCCCATTTCCTCACTCTAGGGCGGGCTGAGGAACGGGCCGCGGGAGGGGGGAATCGCGACGGCGCGTCCCAGCGTCACACCCGGATCCCGAGGCGGCCGCTCCCTGCGTCTTCGGGGCGCGCATCCTGGCTCGCCGCGCGGTGCCCTGTGGTGCGGTGCTCGCCTTCGCCCTCCTCCTCCTCCTCCTCCCCCGCCTCCCCCGCCCTCCTCGTCTGCTCCCTTCTTCTCGGGGAACGGGCACACAGCGATCACGCCGGGCCGGCCGATTCCACCTGCTGTTCACATAGTTCGGGAATCTGCTTCCTCCCACGGCCAGAAGGAAAAGTGCATGATCTTGAGCTTTTCTCTCTCTGACCTTCTACGTGTCCGGCCTTGTCCGCTCTCACGGAATGCTAGGCTGAGGCTCTATGGGAATTCCTTCTCTTTTAAGCTGAGGCCGGAGTGATACAAGGTTACATAACTGCACCCCCGCCCCGTGTGCACGGCCGCCGGCTGCCAGTGAGCAGGGTGTCCACCTTCCCCTGCGATTGGGCTCCTGAGCTGGGGGATTGCTTCCCTTCATCATGGAATTAAATTCCTCGTTCAGCACACCACACGGGAACGAGCAGTTGTGTATTATTAAATGCACGAAATGCGTAAATGCATAAATGTGTTTGGGCATCATTGAAACTCAAGTTTGGACATATTCTGAGCCCGCGGTCGACTTTAGACTTCTCTTCCGGTCTCCAAGCCCTCCTGCCGGCCTTGTGCTCCTTTTGCCTGTGGACCTCAGAAGGACAGAGGCAAGAAGGGAGCCAGCGGGGGACAGTCTGCCCCGGGGGGCGCCATCTCCTGTCTGGAAGGGGGGGTCGCGATGTGCTGTTGGGGGATCAGTGAGAACGCCAGACCCCAGCAAGAGGCAGAGCTGGTGGGGGGGTCGCTGCTTGACCAGCTGTCCTCCCCTCTCTGCTCTCCTCTTCCTGAGGCTCCCTGTCCCCACAGGGCTTCTGGGCCCCCACAAAGCTGCCCCTGTCTGGCCTTACGCAGCACTCCTCCTGAACGTATAACTTGAACACACCTTCAGGTGTTGATGCCAAGATTTTCCATTTGCCGGACTAAAATATGTGTCCCCAAACACTGGAGGCTCTTTTGCATAAAAATAATTAACCTTCAAAACGTGGCAGAACTTACTCTCCGGAAAATATGCAGGAGCCAAAGACAGTGGGAAGGTAAGTGGGAAAGCCACGGGGCCACTCAGCGAGCAGCTACAGCCCCGGTGCCGGCCTGCGCTCTGAGCGCTTGTTGGGATGACTGCTTTACTGAGATATAAGTCACACCCCACATGCTTTCCTCCTTTACGGTAGACAGCGCAGTGGCTCTTGGTGGACTCGTGGGGCCAGACAGGCATCACCATAACCCAGTTTAGAACATTTCTGTGGCCTCAGGAAGGAGCGCTTTGGCCATCCCGTCTCCGCCCTGTGCAGCGCCGACCTGCTCCTGGCCCGGCGGGTCCACCCACACTGGACATTCTGGAAACGCGGTCACAGAAGATGCGGTCTTTGTGGCCAGCTTCTTCCACCAAGCATCGTGATTTCCAGGCTCTCCTGTGCTCTGGCACGTGTCCGCACAGCGTCCCTGTTTACAGGTGGATTCTGTCCCTGTGCGGGGCGGACCGTCATCCCATTATCCAGCCAGACGCAGGTCGGCATCTGGGTTGTTCCCACACTGGGCTGTCCTGAGCAATGCTGCTATGGCCACCCGCGGACCCGATTCTGTGTGCAGGCACGTTGTCATTTCTCTTGGGTACAGACCTGGGTGACGTTGCTGGGTCAGATGGTAGCTGTGTGGTTAGCTTAGGATGGACCACCAGGCTGTTTTCCCAAGCAGCTGTGCCATGTACTGTTTTTGTGCACAGTCCAAACAAACCCAAGTAGCTCTTCTACAGTGAAAGAAGACCGGGGCCAGCAAAGGAAAAGGGATACCAGAAATATTGTTTGGGAAAGGAACAATGAAGCCACAGAAATCACTTAACTGAGAGTTAAGAGTGACCAAGTGGACAGGAAAAATAAAATGGTAGTGTAGAAATTAAAAAAGAGAGAGAGAGAGAGAAAGAAAAAGAATCAATAAGCTTCTCTCTGTATCTGGAATCCAGACAGGGTCACTTGTAATTGATTTTGGGATAGTTTCCTGACATGACAAGGAAAATATAAAACTATGCTCAGTATATATGGCTAAAGAAGTCACATACATGAATAAAATTCTGTTAAATAGAATGCAAGTGTACAAAGAAAGTGATTTAAGATACAAGCGCTGCATACGTGAGAAATTCACTTGAGAGAGTACTTTCTTTCCAGGTGTCGATAAAGGATCCCTGTGTTCCCCAAAGCCCATTGTGCATCCGCTGCCATCCAAAAGGGGCTTTGCGAGCACCATCTGGCCCTTCGGGGGCTTGCTGATGACCCCGTCCTGGGTGACGATGACAGACAGACAGTAACTTCCTCACCGAGAAGAAAGAGACGTCTGTGCAAAGGGGAAGAGGGTTCTTGAACATGAGGTAGCTTTTTCAAAATGTTGCTCTGATTATCTGAGTGCTAAAGAATACAGGTATAAATGCTTTAATTTTAAAATATACATTACTGGCTATCCAATGAGCTATCCTGATTATTTTTTAATTATTATTAATGTCATATAAGGATGTAAATTGAATTCTCTGTTGTTTTTTTTTTCCTAAAGTATGTATAAGCATTCAAGAGATTCTGTTTATTTTCCCCTTGTATGGCTGAAGCATCATTGTTTCCAATACATGTGTATCTGTAAACTGTATTATTAGCTGAAAGAGACAATCCTGGCTCGCTAGATGCCAGCACGATTGGGTTTACCAAATTATGTTTAGACTGAGCACTGAATTTAGGCATAAATGGTTCTCTGACCAAATCAGCATTAGCACCATGCCCTTGAAAGGAAGGCCTCGTGGTCCACACCATCCCCTTCACTCTAGGGACTGGAGTGTTTCCCATTTGACGTGATGAAGTAAGATTGTACGATGATTCCATGATTCGATCAACATGAAACACACACGTACACGCGCTGGCCCGTTCATCATAAATGTGAGAAACGAGAGGCCTGCTGTCCCACCGCCATCAGGACCCAGCTCAAAGGGCAGCTGCATACATGTGACAGTGACCATTCTTTCAGGAATGGACAATCAAAGCTGTCCCTGTGCCTGGGCCTGGTTCATAGCTGCCGAAGCCCAGCCTGACCTCGCCCTGGGTTCCCATGGCTTCCCCTGGACCCCTCCGCCTTCCCCCAAAACCCCACTCCTCCTCAGGGAAGCACACACCCCAGGAAGTTAAGGGTCAAGTTGGCCAAGTTTCCCTGTCCTCTCCCCAAGGCCACAGTCGCCGACCCCTGCTGGGACCCACCCCCCCCCCAAGCGCCTCTGTCTCCCCATGGAACCCCCCTCGGGTGCCAGCCACATTCTGCTCAGACTGAAGGAACAGATGGACGACAGCCACAAGTTGTCTGTGCTCCCGGGATAATGGCTGGGCTTCCTCACATGTAAGTGCGTCCACGAGGTACTGTCATTGTTTTTCATCAACGAAAAGCAATGGTGTTATTTTTCACCTAGAAAATCTATGCAGAGTTTATTGGACTAAATAAAAAAAATAACCAGAGTTCAGGTCCTTTGCAGCCAGACTGGGAGGGCTCCCATTTTTCTCGAAGCACAGGAAGGACCTCCTAATCAGGAATAATGGTGAATCATGAAATGTGTATTTATGTATGTATTTATATATTTATTTGACAGAGAGAGCCAGCAAGAGAGGGAACACCAGCAGGGGGAGTGGGAGAGAGAGAAGTAGTCTCCCTGCCGAGCAGGGAGCCCGATGCAGGGCTTGATCCCAGGACCCCGAGATCATGACCTGAGCTGAAGGCAGACGCTCAACGACTGAGCCATCCAGGTGCCCCATGAAATGTGTATTTAAATACAGTTTTATTAGTTTCATGTGTATTACACACTGGCAAGCAAGACACAGATCTGTACTACTCGGAGGAGGTGACTTAATGACAACAATATAGCATCGTGTGCCATATTATAATTATAAGACCCAGTAGCATATGAGGCTTAATTGCAAGGTCCAGAGCTGATATCATGCAGGCATTCTGAGTTTACCAATTCCTTATTTTGAAACTGAATTGCTTTTACTTGAACTTACTGCATTCCCAATTAGTATCCTGACCATCCGCAGGCATGTTTTCTTGAAATGTATAAATTTCAGTCAAAATCACATAGACTGAGCCTATGACAAGAAACCCTCAATGAGTAGAATTCAAGTTATTGTTCAAGTTCAAACAATATTTCAAAAATAGAATGTACCGCCAAGTCACTTGTGGTAATAACTGTATTGATTATATAATTGTATTGATAATTGATTGAGAATATGAAATACAGTTGGGCAGAGGTGGAATTGAGAGAGGAAGGAACCCAGAAAGTGTGCCCTTATTAAGAACCAGAGCAATTTCTAGTATTTGTTACTTAAAAAAAAAAAAAAAAAAAAAAAAAAAGGTTGACTAAAGGGTTTACCCTTTATCATGCAAGCTAAAGAACTGACAGGCATTATTATGATGTGAAATACTTCATTATCCAGCAGAGTTTAATTTAGAGCTTCAACAAAGAGGAGTTGGGGAAATGAGCCAGCTGAGAGCTGCAGCTCTGTGGTTCAGGCTCGAGGTCTGTTTGGAAAAGTGATGGGAGGGGAGGGGGCCATGCAAGGTCCGCAGCTACCTGGGGAGACCCGTTCCTGATGTTGTCTCGGGCACAAGTGCTTATGGACGGCCATCCCTCTGCAGGTTCCACACAAGCTCTGACCACCTCGCGAGGGCATGCAGCCCCACCAAGTCTGGCCACGTGACGCTAGAGCACAGCACAGACCCAGGGTGTCCACCACGGTCAGCCGCTGGCTGCGTGGACACAGTCACAGCTCTGACCGTCTGCAGCCTAAACCTGACACGTGTGTCCTGCCCTTTCGTGGTCTTCATTTCCTTCTTCACAGCTGCCTGCCCTTTCAGAAGCAGCTCAGAAGAGCAGGGGCTTTCAGTTGGGAAAGTCGCTTGTCACAAACACTTCCCGAGAGGGAGCTGAGATTCAGAGGTGGAGGTGCACATATCAGTCGTCCACCCGAGGTGGGTCTGGCACCGGCTCTCAGACAGGATGCCCCACCTGGCAGGACGGACTCCCCTTGCGGACTCTGCCACATGTGGTGGCCAGTGCTGCTCCAGAAGAACGTTTACCGGGCCCCAGCAAACCACTGTTTTCAACCACTCCTTACCCTCTGTCCCCTCTGCCGTAGATTAATAGGATTCTACGGTGTTCCCGGGCTGTATGCATCGACAGTCTGTCAGTTCGTCTTCCGTCTGCTGTAGTTCACATCACATTATCTTTCCCTTCGATCAGAGCATGCTCCTTGGCGGCAGGAGGACCGGCTTCTCTCATAACCTTATAGACACCACGTGTTGTATTTCCCTGCCAGAGCAGGTCCCGACGCATGAGAAGGAGGGGGATGGCAGGGGGGAGGGGAGGACAGACAGGAGGGAGGGAGCCGCATTGGGAGGGTCTCTTGGGAAAGCAGGTCCCTGGCAGGACCATCACTGGGGAGGAGGTGAGGCAGGTTTGTCAGCCTCCCTGGTGCGACTCTCATAAAAGCCAGTAGCCGTGGGCAGTCTGGGCTCCCCAGCAGTCTGTAGGGTGCCTAATAGCCTAGAATAAAGGCTGTTTTCTGACCCAGGTCACTAGAGTGGCCTCTACTATTCATAACTGGCTAGAGCTTGCAAGTAAAACCCAGAAGGAGCTAAGAGGTAGGACCCAGCACATCTCAGTCCCCATATGTCCTCACTGCAATGTTCAGGGTCCCCTTCCTTCTTGTCAAGCCCCAACTTTCACGCAAGATCGCCAGAAGGGGTATGAATTCAACCAGTTTTCTCACTGGTTCCAACTCTGGGCTTGGTTGTGGCTCCCTCAGCCGCAAAGCGGTCTGACAACGAGGGGTCTGGGAGCACAGGCGAAGGCGCCGGTTCCGGGACCCTTCCAGCCGCAGACTTGACACTCTGAGCTCGTGACTGTCCTTCGAGCTCCCAGGAGAGCCGTAAGCAGCCAGCCTGCTCCTCAGGCTCCCAAGCCTGCCGTGTTGTTCTGTGACTTGGCCTCATCCTCAGGATCACCTGACTGCCGGGACCCCAACGGAAGGTCTTTACATAGACCCTCCGTTACTGGAGCCCGTCGGCTGCTGGGCCCCCTCCTTAATAGCATCAGGTCAGAAATCCCTTCACGGCCGCCAAGATGATCCACCAGTGCCACATCTCCTTCTTCGTGACGTGGGACCTGCAAGACCAGCCATGTGTGCCTGTGTTCAAGCCCCATGGCCTGTTAGAGCAGAAGCGGAGTTCCCGAAGCATGGATCGGGCGCCCACCGGGACAAGACTGATGCAGAAGAGCCGCATGCCGAGCACTCCGGCTTCGGGTGAAGGCCCTCGAGGTCCTGGTCACCCATGAATACTTCGTCCGTGGGGCAGCACAGGAGCCCCAGGCTCGTCCTCTCTGCTGAGGTCGCCTGTTGCTCAGCCTGGAGAGGAGGCCAGGAGAGGAGGTCGCGTTCCAGGTGTGCCCCTTTCTGGCAGGTCTAAGGTCAGGGCGACTCTCTCCGCGGAAGGGGGCCTGCGGAGCCTAAGACCAGCCATCGCCAAAGGCCCCAAGAAAAAGAGCTTTCAGTTCCTGAGTGGAAAAGGGCACCGGCAGGGCAGGGGATTGCTAAAATGCGAAGGAAGGCGCTTCACCCGCCCGCTCTGACCCACGTGGCCCCAACTCCTTCAAGCCACCACGCCAAATTCAAGTCTCCCCACTGTCCCCAAAGATACCCATCGCCCGTCTGAGTGGAGAAGCTTTGAAGCTCGAGTGAGGCCTGCGGTGTGTGATCCTGCGGTGTGTGAAGGAGCCGGAGCTCCCGCCGGTGCTGCTTCCAGGAGGACAGAGCAAAGCTGCCGTGTTCCGTCAAAAGTCCCGTCAGCTCCTGTCCGCGGCGGGGTCCTGCGCTTCTCTCCTCCGCAGTCGGTTTCACTCTTCCGAGCTGTCTTTTAAAAAGAAACATACTGTCCTCATTATAATCTCCACAAATAGAGTTTGGCTTTCCTTTTCATTTATTTATTTTTCATACATCGGGCCTCGTGGGACGGACCCCACGTCCATGCCTGCCCTTTCCAGCAGGGCTTGGAGGCTTTGGCTGGCCAAGAGTCAACACGAAAAAGAGCGTCTTAAAAATTTGTTCACATCCATTTATGAAAGGGAAGGATGAAAGCACTGAGTGAAGTGTTGCCCGTCGTCGGAAGCCATGCGATCGCACCTGCTTTAAATCTGCAGTATTTGTCATGACTCGAAAGCTGAAGATCTAATGGTTTTTCCAGGGGTTTGCTCATAAACACGCACACAGACGCGTCTCAGGGCTCCGGCTTTCTTCTTTCACACAGACTTTCCTCTTCACACTTAAAATAGAAATGCATTTTCTCTGAGAAAGCGCTGACAGCGAGACTTGCTTTCTCCAGGCAGGAAAGTTGCTTGCCCCCGGGCTGTGAGCTGCGCGGCACACAGGGACACATGGCTGAGCCCGTGGGCCGGCTTTCATGGCTTCCCGAGGTCTGTGCATTTGAAACAGGCCCGCCAGCCCTCGGGAAGGGGAGTGGGCAGCCTGCTCCACGGGGCGGAACTTCAAACCACGGTGTTAACGCGGAGCCAGAGTTCTGGGCACCCCGCAGGAGACCTCACAGGGGTTTGTTAAGGAAATAAATCTTCATGGACTTCAGACTGTTGCCTTCCGTGTTTTCCTACCTGGGGGTAAAAAAACTCAAAGAAAACCAGAAGAATATTGTGCTGTTTTGTCATATTTAATTATCTTATGAATAGACCTCACTGAAGACAAAATTACATTCGTTTCTAATTCATTGCTTTAGTAGCGTGAGTAGCAGTTTAGTGAGAGAACCTCTCTCTCCCCATGCGTCAAAGGAACAACCTGCTTACACTTTGTTTCCTTTATCGGGAGGCCTGGGTCGTCAGGAGCGATGACACGCTCCTCATTTCCATGCCTCAGGGTTAATTCCAGGGACACCAGCTCAAGCTGCAGCAGAGATTTTGTTTCCCCTCTGATGAAGACACTATACAAGACTTAAACAGAAGGGAGTTTAATTGTTGTCTCTTAAGCCATCGTGAGAGGTGCGGATTTGCCCGTGAAGAGATGTTTACGGACTCCCTGGTCTTCTGGCTGGTCTGTCTCCTCCCCCTCCTGTGCATGGGATGGAGGAGACGCACGCACAGGTGTGCGTGGGGGGTGGGTACAAAGGGCACGGAAGAGACACTGCCCGGAAACCAGCCACTTGGATGTTCTAGAACATGGATTGGTCAAGAAAGAGATGATCGAGCTGATGTGGTGTGTTTGCACGAGGACGGAAGAGCCATGCGTCCCGGCAGGCCTCCTCCACCCCCAGCATCCTGCACTGCGTGATGAGAGGAGACAACGCGGGTTTGGGGGCTCTTGGTCACCGCAGCAGACGCACTGTCATAGAGACTCACCTTTCTTGGCAAAGAACCACAGCAAACTGACTGTGAGGTGAGAATGGGCAGCACTGTCCCCAGCCACAGATCCTCTGAAAACTAGGTCCATTCTGCACCAGCCAGAGGAGAACCAGACTTCCCCTAGAGCATCTCAACAGTAGCCTTCTTCAGAAGGATACAGGATGAGCTGAGCTGCCCCAGACAGAGCTGGGCTACGAGGCCATGTCCCAGGGCCACAGCAGGAAGGTACAGGAGAGGGATGGAAATAGACAAACACTTACATTTCATTCTCTTTTACTGAAGCTATATAAACAATTAATATACATTAATTGTATGTTTTTCTTATAACACAATAGCTAATAGCTGTAAGAAAACTTACAGAAAATAAGAAGCAACACTTATCCAATAATCCGGGTTGATGATTCCAGGTTTTGCACAGCCTTTCCGATGGAGCTTCTGGATTCTTTGCCCACTTCCCCACCTAGCCCTGCCCCAGCGTCTCTGCCTCAAGGAATGGCACCAGCATCCACTCCAGCCTGAATGTTCAGATCAGCCTGAGGTTCCTTTCCTCTGCGCTCCACTTCTGTCCCAGTGATGAGTCTTGTACTTCCTACCTCCTAGCCCGGCCCCATCTTTATGGCAACAAATTACAACGCTGCATCAGGATATAGATCTTGGACTGCATCCTGGGTGACCAGAGGTCCAGGAAATGATCTTAGGAGGTCTCATGAGATGTGTGGTCCATGTTAAGAATAAGGTATGGATGACCGTGCTGTGTCCTGAGAGGCTTCTTGCAAAAATTAAGTAGGTAAGAGTTAAAAATCTCTTGGTATAGTTTTGACACATATTTTGAAATCCATTGTGCAGATCCAAACAAAACTTACTGCAGACTACCCAAAATGCTATGGCAGATATTTGTTGCTGTTGGCATTCCTTAGTAGGACTCTTGCTCTGGTGGGCCAAGGGGTTTACGGAGGTGTCTTCTCCATGTCCCTCTGCTGGGGGCTGAACGTAGTCAATGAAAATCCAGGTGCTGTGGAATTCTGTGACATGAGGACTCTGTTAAAAGTCCATGTCTCCCAAGTATCTCCAGAAACATGAAGAAAGTCGTCACCACCTTTCTCAACCCTGTATGTACTGAAGCATATTTTCCAGCTTTAGTTTGCTTGTAGATTGTGTAACCTGAACTAACAGTCTTCACGGGTATTTTCCATGTATTATACCAGAATTCATAGCAAACCAGTAAAGCAGTGATCAAAACAAACAAACAAAAAAGTGTTTGATTTCTTTGATCAAGCATGACATTTTCTCTGGCCTCATGTAGAGTGTGTTCTGCTGTTTTGCTGTTTCATTTCTGACTTCCCTTGAATTCACTCTTATTTTCCAAAACATCTTATCTAGCTCAGGCTCTACAAAAATGCAGCAGAGCCATTTTGGTTCTCAAACTGTCAAGCCTTAGCACCAACAGTTTGTCAAGAAAAAACCCAGGCATGTCTGATATTGGGCTGCTGTGTTGAAAGCAAAAAGTATGGTGATGGAGAAAGAAACTTACGGCATTCGGGCAACCTGTGGAGCGCAGGGGGCCTGTGGCCTGTTTTTGAAGGCACCATGTGCCCTGTGGAGAGAACCCCCCCTCCACTGCCCATCAAGCTGACCTTGGTCAGGCGTCTGGTGGCAGGCCTCCCCCACTGGTGCTGAGCTGGGCCCAGACTTGCTTCCAGCCAGGACAGGCCTCCATGACCAACAAACTCACAGTGGTGCTCATTGAAGTTCACACACTTCTATGTGTAAGCGCGTGCACAGGTTGACCTCTGACTACCGCCAGTGCCGAGCATCGCACAGTCAGAAATAAGGTGGTTCATCATCCTCGGTCTCTGGAGTAAAGTGAAGAAATAGTGTTTTTTCATTGGAAATAACAACTGCCAAGTCTCAACACCATCTGTGGATAGGACAGGAACATTCAACTAGAACATAAGCAATACGGACTGGGTAAGCATATAAGGGGAAAGCATATAAAACTCACCTGTGTCAGGGGCGAGGCGAGGAGGGAAGCTGGAGATGACCTCCAGGGAGTCAGCGGACCAGCCCGCAGGAAAGTGACGAATGGGCCAGGACGTGCTTCAGAAGGGTCCTCCCGAATGCTGTCTTTCAGCCTTCACCCTGAGTGTGGCCTGAGCCCCGCTCTCTGTAGATGCGGCCACGAGCCCCTCCCCAGGCTGCTTGTATCAGAAACACACGTCCACGAACGCTTGCTACGTTCCAGGTCTGCTGCCTGCCCCCTCCCTGTCCACCAAGGCCACTCAACCCAAGACTTGTGGGAGGAAAGGCAGTTTTGCCACGTGAGTGAGCTTGGCCGCGGCAGCTAAGGGGGGTTTCCTCTCCAGTGGTTAAGCCGCTGCCTTCGGCTCAGGTCATGATCTCAGGGTCCTGGGATCGAGTCCCGCATCGGGCTCTCTGCTCGGCAGGGAGCCTGCTTCCTCCTCTCTCTCTCTGCCTGCCTCTCTACCTACTTGTGATTTCTCTCTGTCAAATAAATAAATAAAATCTTAAAAAAAAAAAAAAAAAAAAAAAAAAAAAAAAAAAAAAAGGGGCGCCTGGGTGGCTCAGTGGTTAAGGGGGGTTTCCTCTCCTCTTACTGAGCACGACCAAAAGTTATGTGAAGTTGCTGGTGCCTATTTAATAGTTCATCCCACTTAAAATTCAGAGTGCTTCGCTGAGACATTCGTGGGGCCGTGGAACCCCTTCCAGAGACCTCGTGAATATGGAAGTTCTGCTGGTTCTGCGAGGGCTCTACCCGCTCATGTGGGCAGCCTGTCGGTCTGGTCTCCCGGCGAGTTCCGGGTATCCTCACCGGCCAGAATACGGGTTGGGACCGTGAAGATGCCTTTTTGAAGAATGCACCCAAGGGGAGTGCAACTATCCCAAGTCACAGGGTCTCATCGTCATCAGGGATGGGGGAGGGAAATCGCTTTATGTGCCCTCCTCAGTTTCCAGAAGTTTGGGCTGCTGCCTGCTACTTAATAATAGAAGCATTTTAATCGAATTTACTAGGTTAAATACCTAGCACAAGGTGGACTTTTTGAAAGAACAGCAACATCCTACCTGTGTTTATACAAGCATTTTTCCCTCCACAGGTAACTTGTGCTCAATAGAATTCCATGCAGCTTTTAGTTGTTTTTTTTTTTTTTTTTTTTTTTTTTTTTTCTTAATTAGTCCTTTATAGCTTGGTGCCTTCCTTGCTGTTCCATATTACTTATGTTTCTAGTTCAGTAGTTTCTCTGAGATCCCAGATATGCCCTACAGAAGGAATAATAAAACTAAGTAAAATTTTATTACCAGGGAAAATGCCCATGGCTGTAAAAGTCTTTTTATAGTGGTAATGTTTGGTTTTAATATTTAATAAGCATAAACCACCATAAAGAAACATAACATTATGTTCAATCCCTTGAAGGATGGTGAGATTTGAAATTGTACAGGTGAAGTCTTATCTGATGTAACTAAAAAGGCTTTGGATGTACTTCAAACTTAGATCCAGAATCCAGATGTCGCCGAGCTCCAGGGAAACCCAGCGTTTAATAACAAGTTCATCAGCCACACGTTCCAGAGAAACGAGAAGTCAAGGATTTGCACGTATGGAGCAGTGACTCATTTTTCTAACATCTAAAGATGAAGTCAGAAAGGGATCTGCTGATAAAATGAACCTAAGCCGCAGGTAAATGGCTTACATGCCTCTAAATTGAATTGGAATTAGTGATTATTTTTTAAAAATGAGTAACTAACGGCTTCTGATGTTCTTTGAAGAATGCTAAGGAAGGGATGTCCGGGGTGAGGCGGTGCTCCGTAAATAACAAATCTCATTCCCATGACTATGCTGTGAGGCTGAATTTCACTCTCTAGGTTTCTGAAAATGGTGAAAAATTCAGTCTCAAACTCGTCAGAAAAGAGAGGTCAAAGGTTACTTATTTCTACTTTGGAAGCATTTCCTTTTCTTGACTTTTACAGCTGTCAAATGACATAGATTTATGACAATCAATGCCAGCACCCCCAGGGGTCCTGTGTTTGCTCATTTCTTTATTTCTCTCGGTCACGATTTGTGTGGGTCTCCAGCTCTGGCAGAAAACGCTAACTAGACTTACAAATGCTGGGGCTCAGGGGTGGGGAGTGAAAACAGTTTGAAATTAAGAAAAAATAAATCCATGTGTCAGCTGAAATTAAGTTAATTTTGGGATAGTTGAAAAGTATAGGAAAGGTAGCTTTCCGCTAGAACACCAAACAAGAAGAAAACTTTGTTCTCTAGATAAAACTAGATCACTCGGTGAAGACAGGATGGGGTTCTTGATGCTTATTTGGAATTACGTGGGCAAAATATGAGTAAATGTACTGTTTTATTAAATTTGTTATCTAATTATATCAGCCCGTCGCATGAAAGGAAACGACTATATACCATGGGTCCAGGTGTATTTTTCACTGTCATTCACCAGACCGACGCACGCATACGTGCTGACCCATACACCAGGATCCTTCAGGAGAGTTCCCGGGAGGTGTGTCCAAGGCAGAGTAGGGGTGACAGTGTACGAGGCCTTTCTGAGGACCTAAAGCTACTGGGATTTTAAGGTCAGAAGTGGTTCGATTGACAATCACGTAAACTAATCATCAGGAGCAGCTATATAGAGCTCGAATAAGACAACCACGCAAGTTAATCATTTCTGAAAAGTAATCTGGAGGGGCGCCTGGGCGGCTCTGTGAATGAAGCATCTGCCTTCAGTTCAGGTCATGATCCTGGGGTCCTGGGATCAAACCCCATGGTGGGGGGGGGGGTCCCTGCTCAGTGGGGAGTCTCTTCTCCCTCTCCCACCCCACACGCACATGCGCACTTTCTCTCTCTCGAATAAATAAATTAATCTTTTAAAAAATAACAACCTTGAACAAATAGTCTGTTTGGTATTAGTCCCAGAACTAATAACTATTTCCTTAGCAAATAGACAAAACGTTCTAACCGCCCTTAGTCCAGGTGACCCCATGTTAGCTCAGCTGAATAGGTCCCAACGACACTCTTAAGAAGGAAGAGAAGCCACGACACGCTGCAGGACCCAGCCACCGCTGGAGAGGTGGACGGTGCGTGCCATTGAGCTCACTGCAGTGCTGCTTGGTCCAGCGAAACAGAAGTGTGGTGAAGCCCCTCCAACACGCATTATGTTCCCATCACACCTGTGACACTGATGGCACACCAAAGTCTGGCCTTTGGACCCTGGCCTTAAGGGTGCCTAATGTGTTGGAAGTTTTATGAAAGTATTTTATTCCAGACATATTTGATTGCCATAATTTCAACTCACCTCGATGATGTTGAACTGACTTGAAAATTTATGTACTATGTGATGTTTAGTAGCATAAGCGGCATTAAGCTAATTTAATTGTTTTAACTGGGTAATGAAATAGTCCATAAAAAGGATTATGGTTCCATAGAAAGGCATTACTTTGTATTTCAAGCTGTATATTTCTTGCAGTTTCCTAAGGTTTAGTTAAGGCAATGACCGTCAAGCTTTAGTGAGATACGAGCGACACAAGATATCAGTTAAAGTGTAAGTTCCTTCTCCTGAGCTTCTGATTAAAATAATGAGGCCTAAACTTTGGAATTTTAATACGATTCCCAAATAATTCTGATGCAAGTACTCCATGGACAACACTTAGAGAAATGCTGCTGTAAACTATGCATTTTATTATTTAAAATTGTTCATAAGGAAAAAGCAATCCCACCATTTGTGCTCACAGTAGTAAAGATTATTTCAAAATCATCTGAGAATCACTGTAGGCATTATTTTGCCTTCCCGCAGTCACAGGGAGGAGGGAATAGTGGTCCGGACACAGTATACAGCCGTTCACTGGTGACTGGGTCCTAGTATCGTCCCTTACGAGCTAAACAGTCTCCAACCATTTTTGTTAAGCAATTGAAGTGTGCCTACCCATGCACAGTGGGCATAACCAGAGAACCCATGCCCTCAGATAATGAGCATTGGACAAGCTGTCTGTGCATATGAGATATTTAACATCTAGCACAGAGGACAAGGTTAAGAAACATTAGTTACTGTTATTATCATCCACTGATAATCACTACATCTAACACATTTCAGTAGATGGTAAGTGTCTTATTTGATGAGGCAAATTATCCAGAAAAAGGCATTATAGCCACAATCGAAGTTGATGCATTTCAATTAAATCAAGAACTAATGATCTTATGTTTGGTCTTAAATCTGCTCACATGCCTTAGTGGAAAGAGCATCGTGTTCTACCTTGAACATTAAATTCATGGTTATTTTTGCAAGTCTTTTCCTTCGCGGCGTTCTCAGCAAAATGTCGTCCTCGGTAAAGCAACGAAAAGGACACGTTTGCCCCAGGATTACTGGGGGTTTCACTGACACAAAGTCTCTGAATGCGGCTGGGAAAGCGTAGGGCATGTTAATATTATGGGATGTAGTATTTCAACATGGATCTCACCGCACTGAAGATGCCATGGCTGAGCTTTCTCTACATACCGATGATTTAGCTCTGCTGCAGTCGTCAGAAGAACTTGGCTCTTTTTCTAGATGAAAGAAAGCCACAATTTGCTAGTTTTAGATAGGAGTAGAAATATACTTACTCTTCGAGCTTTTGTATAAGGCTCGATGGAACATCAAAGAGTAATCTGAATCTAGAAATTACAAGACAGATTGGGCAAGAATCATCATCGAAAGACTGACCCTTTGGGAGCCACATGCTCTAAAGAGTTAGGATTAAGGTTCAAAGTGTGCTTAACTCTTGTGTGAAAGGTCAGCAAGTCAATTTAGTCATAAACATGCTTGTGTGATTCTCAGGTAATGTTCCAGATGGATGCCAGCAAAAGAACCTATGCACATCTATGCATTGTCTGTATCTAGATAGCTAGCTAGATGGATGGATGGATGGATGGATGGATGGATGGATGGATGGATGGATGATTGATAATCTGAAGTGTTGGAGAAACAATGATTTCTAAGAGGTCTCACATTTTTTTCTGAACATAAGAAATGCTGTAGATGTTAAGTATTGTTTAGTCAATCTGAATTTATCTTGTAATTCTTATTCCTATTCTGCATATAAGGAAGTTAATTATTATTATATTTTAACATGGAATCATAATGCCAGATTTAGAGGCATTTATTCATTGTATTTAGAATTGGGTAATCTACACACAGACACACACACACAGAGACACACACACATACACATAATTTCCTGTTCTCTACTCCCATTTTCTATGACATATCCAGGAATAGCTAGGGCCTTTGGGAAGGAGGTGACCATCATGTTGCACTGACAAGTGGGCCATGTAGTGGCCTCCTTACACATGTGTGTGTGTTTCATGACACTTGTCCATAATGTTTCCTTAATGAAGTCCATAAGTGCTCAGTGCTGCCTACAGTGCCAGCATCTTCATGCCCATGCTGCTCTTTCTGATTACCTCACCTCCCCCCTCAATTGTGCTGACGTAAATCTAATGAAGGCATACAGCATTTTTATAGGATATTGAGTTAACACACTGGCATATGGCAAATTTTGTAAACATACTCAAATATGGTGTGTATTCTGCCACAGCTGACTGTATATCAACAGTCATGTTATATCAACTATGTGATGTTCCTTAATAATTTTGTTCAAATATCTCATATCTTCTCAGTCTTATGCCCTTTTCATACCTCCATTTCCTATGTCTTCTAAAACTTTCCTATTTCTTGCTTTTTTATAAGAAAATCATGTCAATCTCCCCTACCATGATTTTGGAGTTCTCTATTTTTATTTAATTTACTTCAGTCAATTTTCACTCTATGTAATTGCAGCTACATTATTCACAGCTACACTTGTCCTGTCCTGAAACTTTTATCACTATCACGTGCCCCTCTTCACTTTTGTCATACCCTTTTGCTTTATAACCTCAAGATCATGAACAAACTATGAAGGAAATCTCCATCATCCGGACCTAGAAGTTACATTTTGATGTGAGAATTGGAAAGATACTTAGTCAGGGGGTGAAGAGCCCCAAGGAGAATCCATGCATCAAGGAAGAAATGTCTGACCCAGGTGGAACAAAAGAAAAAAAAAGAAAGAAAGAAAAGAAAGGAAGAGAGAAAATCTCCACAGAGAGGAAAAATGAACATAGTTTGTAAAATATATTGTAAATATTTTGTAAAATATAGACTAGAAAAAATATTTATTCAAATAATTTGTGTTTTCCAAAAAATAAATAAAACTTGGATTCTATAAAAAATAAGGTAATGGGCTGAAATTTTTATAAAAGAAGCTAAATGAACTAAGGGAAAAACTAAGTAAAATGGAAAATGAAGACTATACACTAATATTAGGATCATTATAGTCCTAAATCAACACTATAGGAAAGAGAATCAGTACTGTAGATAGCAATCTTCAGAAAATAGAATAAAATTTCAAAGTGATTAAAATTCCCAAAGAGGAATTAGAAATGTAAAAAACAGAAACAGATATCAAAATATTCATAAAATGTATTCCAAAAGAGACTAGAAGAATAAAGCAAAACAAAACAAAACAAAAACAAAAAAACAACCTTTAAAATAAAAATCTAGAAGAAAACTTTTCTGAGCTGAAGGAAGACAAGATTTTGCATTTTATTTCCCAAGAACAACAACCAAATGCATAGTCAAGTGAAAGTATGGAAATTCACAGAGGCAAATTCAGTCAAGATTGCTTTCTTTTTAAAAATAATTATTATTTTTATTATGTCATGTTACTCACCATACAGTACATCGTTAGTTTTTGATGTAGTGTTTCATGATTCATTGGGCATAACACCCAGTTCTCCATGGAATGTGTGCCCTCCTTAATACCTATCAACCCCTCTCCCCTTTAAAACCCCTAGTTTTCATATTTCAAAGATAATGTGAGGAAAGGAATCATAACGATTATGATAACCAATTTGCTTCTTGAGTTTATTTAGACACAATTTGAATCACACCTGAAATGTACAAGTAAAAAAGTAAAGAGGGCATGTGATATGATGAGCACTGGGTGTCATTCAACTAATGAATCTTTGAACACTACATCAAATCCCAATGATGGGGGCACCTGGGTGGCTCAGTGGGTTAAGCCTCTGCCTTTGGCTCAGGTCATGATCCCAGGGTTCTGGGATCGAGTCCCGCATCGAACTCTCTGCTCAGCAGGGAGCCTGCTTCCCCCTCTCTCACTGCCTGCCTCTCTGCCTACTTGTGATCTCTGTCTGTCAAATAAATAAATAAAATCTTTAAAAAAAACAAAAACAAAAACTCAATGATGCACTATACCTTGGCTAATTGAATTTAAATTAAAAAATAATTTAAAAATTTTAAAAAGAAGTAATTACAATAACAGACTGAAGTTCCCTTTCGTATTGTAATTAGAAATAATTTGTGATTATAAATAACCTGAGAATTATTAAAAGTAAAGCAACTGATTATACAAAAGACAAAATGCAGAGACTTCATATAGCAAGTTTCATATATCTTTAATACCATAACTTGTACTTCAAGTTAGTCTGTATATCCTCTGACTGGTTTATTTCATTCTGTATAATGTTCTCTAGGTTTCTCTATGTTGCTGTAAATGTCAAGATATTTCTTTTTTAAAAATATACATACATATACATATATATGTGATATTAATATAAAATTCATATGTGTATAATACAAAATTATATAAAATATGAGTTTATTAACTTTGTCAAAACATATATTACATGAATTATATACAAATTTAAAATGTTACATATATATGTAATATTTCATTGTTCTGTCATTGGACATTTAGTTTGTTTTCATGTTTTGGTCATTATAAATAATATTTGCAATGAATACAAAGGGAAGATATCTCTTCAAGATACTGATTTTGTTTCCTTCAGATATGTTCCCAAAGGTAGGATTACTGGATCATATGGTAGTTTTATTTTTTTAAGATTGTGAGGACCGTCTCTACTGTCTTCCGTGGTGGCTACACCAATTCCCACCCCCACCTACGCTGTACAAGGTTTCCCTTTTCCCCACATCTCATCAACAATTGCCATCTTTTGTTTTTGTTTTGTTTTGTTTTGCTTTGTTTCTGTTTTATAATAGCCATTCTATCTAGTGATTTGCATCTCCCAGATGTTGGGCATATTTACATATATTAGTTGGCAATTGGTATGTCTTTATTTTATTTTGAGAAGTATCAAATACTGTAAGAGTCTACTTATTTGTGGGATCTAAAATAGTCAACTTTATAGAAGCAAAGAGTGGAATGGTGGTTGCCAGAGCCTGGGAGAGGAGAAATTGGGGGGTATTAATTGGGGGGTACAAAGTTTCAGTTATGAAACAGGAATAAGACCTAGAGATCCAATGTATGACATAGTGCCCACAGTAAACAATGCTGTACAGCACCCTTAAGATCTTGCTAAGAGGACAGATCATATGTCAAAAGCTCTTAGCACGCAATAGCTTTTCAAGTAAATAAGAGGACAGGAAGGAAACTTTGCTGGCAACAGATAGGTTTATGGCATAGATAGCCATGGTTTCATGAGGGTATCCTTACCATCAAACCCACCATGTTGCATACATTTAATATGTACAGCATCATGTATGTCAATCATATCTCTTTAAAGTGGCTAAGAAAACAATTTTATGTAGTATTCACAAAAGAAATTTAAAATATTTTGATATATAAACATAACATCAAATATTTGCATATGGATGACCGTATGTTGATATGCTTGTATTTGTATTTTGTATTTGCAAAATTTGTAAATTTTCCATGATTCAGTGGGTTGCATATCCTCAGACGAAAAAGTATAATAAAACAAAGTTAAAAGTTAAAATAATTCATTTGTATCTTAATATC
The DNA here is from genome assembly GCF_030435805.1 of Mustela lutreola. Classification (NCBI taxonomy): domain Eukaryota; kingdom Metazoa; phylum Chordata; class Mammalia; order Carnivora; family Mustelidae; genus Mustela; species Mustela lutreola. The sequence goes on along the minus strand of NC_081294.1, from coordinate 2,658,358 downwards.
ATTTGATATCAAATTAAACAAGATGTCACTTTTAACCAAATTTGACAGATAATGCATAAATATTTAATTTAAAATAAATTAAGGAGGGGCGCCTGGTGGCTCAGTCATTGAGTGTCTGCCTTCAGCTCAGGTCATGATCCCAGGGTCCTGGGATCGAGCCCTGCATCGGGCTCCCTGCTCTGTGGGAAGCCTGCTTCTCCCTCTCCTGTTCCCCTTACTTGTATTCCCTCTCTCACTGTGTCTCTCTCTGTCAAATAAATAAATAAAAATCTAAAAAAAGTTTGAAAATAAAAATAAATTAAAATAAATTAAGGACATGTGTACCTGTGAAATGGGAAAACCATGTCTGTAACCTATACTTAACCATTACTGTGAACTATATGAGAAGGAAAATTACAATAGTATGTTAATGACATTGTGAACTGAATTTTTAAAATAAAAATCATTTTTTATTACATAATAGAGGAAATGGTTTCATAAAAGAGAAAATCCCCAAGGGGATTCATTAGCTTTATCATTGCAAAAGGAGTCCATGGATCCTAAATGTTTGGGAAGCCCTAGGCTAGGAAGGTTTCAGAAATTCAAGCTTTTTTCCTATTCACTTAGTGGACAAATCTCCATTCCTCTTACTGCGATTTGATTTAGGCAACAGCTCTTGCTAGAGAAGATATGAGTGGTCACTAATATGGAGCAGATGCCAGGTAGAGGGGGTTTTGGAAAGATACTTGGGGTGGGTTGGTGATCTCCCGGCATCCTCTTCTGACCTGAGACCCTGACGTGCCTCCTCTCTGGGCTCGGGGGATGGAAGGCTGCCAAACAGACCAGTCTCCACGCGAAGACATAACCTCTACACTGGAATTTAAGATTTCATGAGAAATCCTCTCTTTCTGGGCGTCTGGGTGGCTCAGTGGGTTAAAGCCTCTACCTTCAGTTCAGGTCATGATCCCAGGGTCCTGGCATCGAGCTCTACATCGGGCTCTCTACTCAGCAGGGAGCCTGCTTCCCCCCTTTCTCTCTGCCTGCCTCTCTGCCTTCTTATCATCTCTGTCAAATAAATAAATAAAGTCTTTAAAAAAAAAGAAAGAAAGAAAGAAATCCTCTCTTTCCAAAATGAATCCAACCCTTTGTTCTTTGCCATTGTTTTAAAATTTCCAGCTTTACTGCTGAGAATACAACCAAAGTACCGATCCTGACACTGTAAGTACAGACACATTATCACAATCGTCAGGTAAGGCAAACGCCTCTGTCGGATGCCATGTTGCCATCCCCTAACTCAGGACCACTTCCCCCGAACAAGTGTGAACATGTCGGGTCATGTGACTAAGCACTATTCTCAGGGGACCAGCTGGTGAGGTGGCAGGAGGCTTAGAAATGGAGGTCAGGCAGCCCAAGAGCAGGTGAACCTCACAACATGGCCTAAGGGCACTCAGGCCTAAAATGAGTACTTCCAGCCTCACAATGCTTTCTATGTTGGAAGTCAAACAAAAGTTAGATATTAACCTTAACTGGATTATTCAGGGATGAAAGTTTAGAGCTACACTTCAGATGACAAGTTTTGTGACTTAAAGATTGGTAATAACGTCACACTTCTCAGTGTTTTTAGACATATTGTGTGTGTGTGTGTATATATATATATATATATATATACATATATATATATATATAATGTCACCATACAGTACATCATTAGTTTTTGATGTAGTGTTCCATGATTCATTGTTTGCTTATAACACCCAGTGCTCCCTGCACTCCGTGCCCTCCTTAATACCCACCACCCCACCACCCCACCCCACCCCTCCAAAACCCTCAGTTTGTTTCTCAGAGTCCACAGTCTCTCATGGTTCATCCCCCACCTCCGATTCCCCCAACTCACTTCTCCTCTCCATCTCCCCATGGCCTCCATGTTATTCCTTATGCTCCACAAGTAAGTGAAACCATATGATAATTGACTCTCTCTGCTTGACTTGTTTCACTCAGCAGAATCTCCTCCAGTCCCGTCTATATTGATACAAATTTGGGTATTCATCCTTCCTGATGGAGGCATCATACTCCATTGTACGTATGGATCACATCTTCCTTATCCATTTTAATTGGTTTAATTGGTCAATTTCAGTTGTGCATTTGGGATGGTTTGGGGAGAGTCTTCTCTCCAGTTTCATGTTAGTCAAGGACTTACGCCCTGTGAGGGTGTGATCTTCCCGAAAAGCTTTTTTTTTTTCTCTAGGACATAGTCTTTCTTATGAGAACTTCACCACCTTGGGACCTGGTGTCTTCCATCTTTAGAACTGGGCCATATCCTGGACAAGGAGGCTTATTCTGGCCAACGTCCCTTTGCCCATGACAGTGTTGTAGCCACAAAAGCACAGACTTGAAATGTTCCTTGCACATTGGCCGACCTCGCAGGTGGTTGTGTGCCTAAGACAACTCCCAAATTGCTTCACACTTAAAGCCTCATGATTAGAAAAGTTTCACCTTCTCTAATGACTGCTAATTGTGAAATTTGTACAGACTTCTCTCAAAATGGCCTCATGCTGCTCATATACAAATCACTCTCCCATAGGTGTGCCTATTAATATGTTTTTAAAACAAATGTCACTCAGATGTTGACATGTAGGTGCAGGATTTGGGCTTGTCTTAATGTTGCAGTTGCCAACCCAAGATTCCCACCATGCTTAGGGGATACACTCCCACTCTTTATCCCAGAAAATGGAGCTGGGACAGGGCTGGGCCATTCACCAGCTCAGTCTCAGGCCCACACCCACACTTGATTGCCCGCTTGGTGACAACGGGGTGGGACCCTGTACATTTCTCACTTTCCATCCAGCACCAGGTAAGCTTTACCAGTAAGGGTGTGGAAAGGCATTGAAAGAGAAAAGGGCTCTTATCCTTCCTCTGGGCTATTCCTTCTGGGCATGACCCTGCAGTGGACACAACGTCTGCAGATCGGACTTGCCGCAGTTCTGGGGCTCAGCACCTCTCCGCCAATGACTCCCTGACACCAGAAGGTAAACCCCCGCTGAGTGCCCCGAAGCATCCCACTCCACAAACACCCCCACCATCCTCTGCCACAAGGTCTGGGTCCTGCTGTAGGATGGGGGCTCTTGAAAACTTGTCCCTTTGACGGCACCCAAGGATCAACCCTCCAGTCCTATATTCTTTAAGGTTCTCTCTTACCCTTTCTAGCTAGTCCCCCATGATCCCTGTATTCTGGCATAGCCAATAAGCCTTTATCTTGAACTTCCCCTGTTCACATATTCTGAACTCGTGTATCTCCTACCTCCCCACTGGGCCCTGACTGATGTGGGCCTCCAGAGCCGGGTGGGACATGAGACTCACGGTATGAATCCGTAGCTCTCTCCACCATTCGATTAAATCTCGATGGCCACAAAAAACATCATCTGACTGTAAAAGATAAACTGAATCCATATGTTGGGGCTTTCCTGGGCCTTATAATTAATGGACCAACCTCTGAAATGGGTGACAGAAATAGGAACATATTGTTGCTTTCTTCCTGTTTTGATCAAATAGGAAAAATCTTAACTATTGAATAAAAAGCCAGCAAAAGACATGGCTGTGGCTTATTTTCTCAAAAGGATGGTGAGTTGTCTTATGTGTCACAAACAAGTTTAGATAGATGTCCAGATTGAACATAAAACATCATTACATCCCTCTACTCGGTTGCCAGGAAAACATACACGCATGCACACACACACACACACACACACACACACACACCAAAACAGAACAAAACAAAACACCCTAATGCTGTAGAGGGGGAAAAAATGTTCAGCATGTAAGATTTCCCTTTGGGACAAAATTTCATAGCTTCATCCAAAAAGTCAGCACTGTTGAAGTTTTAAAAGGTCACAGAAGCAGAAAGAGGCCATGCTAAACAGGTAGGAAAGAAACGTGCTGTCACTTTTACGCTTTCACTTAATACTGGATTGGAAAAGAAAAAAAAAAAAACTTTCAGAACAAAAAATCCTTAGGGAATGACTGTCTTAAAAAGAAAAGAGAATTTCTGATGTTATTGGGAACAGATCTTTCAGTGTGAAAAATCAGTCAATATGGGAAGATCTCAAAGATGGAGCTGGTGACTCCATCCCCACAGGACACTTGTTGGCCAAGGACTCTGGCTGAATCGCATGTTCTCTGCCTGTCATGCCCGGGAGGAACTGTGAGCGGCGTGCTCCCCGGGGCCGGTTCTCTGCGGTGCTCGGCCCCCATGGAGCTCCGTGTGTCTCTGGCAATTTCTCTGTCTCCTTACTTGGGAGCACAGCTGCCCTGGCTGCTCTGTTGTCCTCCAGCTCTGACAGCATTCGGTCCTGGGACCCAGTCGGGGTAGGAGGACCAGCTCCCACTGAACTTGAATGGAATCCAAGCAACCTCTACCCCAGTTCAAAACTCAGCTAGAATATGAACTTCAGAAAGGGTTTTAAACAATTAATCCATTTAACGGGTCCTGCTTAGGACCATTCTGAGTTCAGAGCCGTTCCTTACAGTTTTCCCCTGGTGTTTTTCCTGGTGACGGCACAGGCTTTATCCCAACTCTGACAGCAAAAGCTGTTGCGTTCATGTCACGCGTGGGTCAACAAGTTCAGTGTTTTGTCCCAGTGGTGACAGGAAGAAAAAGAGAGCAGCCCTCTGCGAGTCCCGTGTGAAGTTTACTCTCATCTGTGTATCAAGAGAACAGCCCCATAGAAAAACACACAGGCTAAATGTTCCTGGTCCTGTTTGGAATTCCCTGAACAAATCGTCTAGCCTACAAGGGGCGGTGATGTGTTCTTCTGCGCACAACTGTTTTCTGCCGGGCCAGACTCTCACAGAGCTCAGGGTCGAGCTCCAGCAGCGTGATCTATGCCCACTCTGTGCTTCCCTCAAACTCACTGGGATCCGCAGCCACCAACCATTCATTATCCTGAAGCCGTCTTTTTGGAGGCGTTATGTTGTGAGCTAACTAGGAAGAGCCCCTCCATTTCTGGGAGGGAGCCCCAGACCCGTTCCCATTGTCAGAAGCTGCAGGGGACGAAAATACTTGGCATGGCCTCACACTTTGCTTGGGAAAGTGCTCACCATCCCATGCAGGAAACAATGTCGGAGCAGCGAGCCATCTTCTCAGCAGCCATGTGTGCTCAGGCTCATAAAGGGCCAAGGCCTCACAGCACGGATGACAGAGTAGCCGGGGAAACGGATTCCCGGGGAGCATTCATTTAAGGAAATTTCAATAGGGCCCAAGGTGGCTTGTTCCAAAATGTGTAATTTTCTGTGTCTGCCTAACCCCAGTTCCCAGTGTAATGACATTGTTTTCATACACATGGCGAGGCCCAGAGGAGTGATGTGCAAGCAGTTTTCTCTAAGGATCAAGTGAAATGCTTGAGAAAAGGATGTCCTTGGTGGGAGTGTGCTCTAAGACCCCTTTATCCATCTCAACGGTTGGAACGCGTGCAAGCGTGCGAGCGGGGTGCTGGGGGCTTGCAGCGGACGGTTACGGGGTCGAAGGCTGTGTAATACCAGGGAAACACTGAAGCACAGACAGGTCTCAAGGAATCAAATTCCATTGCCTGGGGTGTTTATCCATTAGCATCATAAAACTAAATTGTCTCAGCATCTCTTGCTCTGTAATTAACCATTTCAGTGCACCTGTAATTATTCTTCTAGCGTGCACCTGCACTGCGTCCCATCACAAAATGAGTGCTTTTGATGGAGACTGCTGGAGCGGAGGCCACGCCGCACGTGATGGACCTCATGGTGGACCGCCAACCGAGCCCCCGCCAGCCCCCAGAATACTGCGTGAATTTGCACAGACCTGAACATTCCACCCTGTAAACAATGACCCTGTCTGTTCTCATAACTGTTGTACAGCAGCTGCCCCTGAAGTAAGTCGTTGGAAGGAGGGTACCGGAGCCCTCCCCATGCAGCCGACCTCCCCACCTTGTCCCGTAATGATCAGATCCCACAGTTCAGCCCGCTCTCTCGTCTCAGACCAAGGCTGGCATGGGTGGAAAAGGAAGGCGATGCTGGGCCCTTCACCTTCCTGAAGCCAGGGCTGTCCCCTGCCCCTCAGCCCCTGCCTGAGCAGCTAACAGACCCCTCCTGAAAAGCACACCCCGGAATCTGCAGCTGCTTCCTAGCTGGTGGCACCTGTCCTGTGTGCAGGAACCCCAAGAGGCTATGTGTGTGCGGCAGAGACAGGGGCAGGAAGGGACAGTGGGGTTGACGCTGGGGACAAGCTGTGGACTTTCATGCATTTTAAAGAATGCATCTTTTTTACTTTTTCCTGTCTTCGTAGTTGTTACATTATCTTGCCTGTGCAAAAAATGGTAAAAACAAGAAAGAAAGAAAGAAAGAAAGAAAGAAAGAAAGAAAGAAAGAAAGAAAGAAAGAAAGAAGACACCAACTTGGAAACTAATTCTGAGTTGACGATCATATTTCTTTGTGCACAGATTTTCCAGGATTTAAATTATGTTCTAGCACACAAAAAAATTATAGAATCATCTTCAATGCTGAGTTCATGTTTGATATTGTCAAGGTAATTACTGTTAATGTTTCATGATGTTACCTAATGTAACTGTTCCTATTAATCAGTTTAAAGGGAGGCATTTTACAGTCACTTTGGTTTGAAAAGATAAGATAGAGCATCATTAAAACATGATGAGTTAATATATAAGGAAGACCTTTCGTTGGTTTTCTTGCAGTAGAATGTAACAAAGTCAAAGTTTAAATCAAATAAATCCTATATGAAGTAATTTTAGAAAAGAATGCACTGCCTTGGGAAAACTTGGAATGTTGAAATTATTTAAAATAATCAACAGGAAGCGTGAGCGATGAGCTAATGTGTCCATGTTGGAGCATGGACACAGCAGCCCTATCTCCAGAGCCCGCCTGTAAGATGGTAGTAAACTTTCCACCACAATGTCATGCTCGCTGCTCGGGGCTCTTGTGAAAATGGGCACAGCCCCTCCTAACCGTCACGGTGTTCACCTGAAAGTTGGAGGGCACCGGTGAGATCGTGTGCAGTGCTCCTTGCGTCTCTAGAATACGTCATGTTGCCGTGACTGCAGGGTCTGCTCTCCAGGCATTTGCTGGGAGACCTGGACAGGAGCAACCCTCCCCTCCTCTCTGATCTGGGTCCTGACTGCTTATCTAACACGGAGTCACAAATTCTCCAGGGAATTGTGGCTCAAGCCTTCCAAGCATAACTACACAGAGAACATTTTATTTGAATCACATTTTCAAAACAAATAAATCCGAGAGAGCCGGGATTCGAGTCTGACTCTATTGATTTCAAGTACCAGTCAGAGACCGGATGGGGCTCGTCCTCTAGTTTGTTCCTGGAGTTCATTAGACAAGCCAGCCTGGATCTGTGCAGATTCTGCATTTGTAAATCTGTGTACTCATGAAAAGTTATTTTTAACTCCCAAATCAATACCCACGGGGCCTTCCGGTCATTCGCAGACGTGGGCCCGAGCCGAGGAGGGAGACCGCCCGACATGCATCTTCCCAGTAGGGAATGGCCACGTGACCCTGCTTCTGGCTTTGTCTGCCGTACTCCAGAAGTGTCTTTGTAGGCTTTCTATGCTCGTCTTCCAGGTTTTTGTGTGAATGAACTGACAGTACGTAAGCAGTAAGGTGTCCTCAAACAGAAACACACTTAACACAAGGTTATGTCTTGGTCGGTTGGCAACAATACCATGACCAGGGGCTGGCAGGAACCTAGCCTTGTTTCCCTGGGAGCAGGGGGTCAGAATTCACTGAGTCAGCATCCACGGGGCCACGATGATGTGTGACCCCCGCCGGGCAAGGAAATCCCTCACATTTGTTCAGGGTCCTTCATTCCTGTCTCCTCCACTTTCTCCCCCACTTCCCCTCCACATGATCTAGTGACCGGTCTCCAGGGACGCAAACCATGCCCGACACTCAGTAGGTGCTCAGTTAATCACGGACTTGATATGTTCACCAAATGAAACCAAAACAACTCCTCTGTTCTACAGTCTAAAATCACGCAAAAGAATGACATGTGAACTTCTGAAATTCCCTTCTTCCTCTGTTTGGAAGGTTGTGTCCTGTGTCACACCGCTTCAGTCCCCCAGGGTTTGCTTTACCAGGTGCACGTACCGTCTGATGACCGGCATCTTTGACAGACAAGACCGTGCACCAGGGTTACTCATGAATGGGGGATGGAAAATCTACTGAAATGCACTTTCATGGTTTTATAAATTATTTCAAACTTGATCCCTTGTCACCTTAGGATTACTGAATCATGTTTAGTACATAACCAAGAAGCCATTCAGAAAAGGAAGAACCAGATCGAAAAATGAAAGATGCTTCACTCTCTGTCGGAAGTTGGCCCCTTAAGTAATTTGAGTGGAAAGATTTAGAGCAAGAAACCACTTTGTTATTTCTGAAGTAGTTTTAAGAGAATCATACTTTACCTCTCTTGTGGCATAGGCTTGGCAGTTCCTATGGCAGCCCTGAGTTTGGTTCCTGATGTGGTATGAGAAGTTTGGCCTGAAAAACCTGTGGTGTGCAATTCACCCTGAGGAAGAAACTTTGCTGGCAAGTTCTAAATAGTCAAATGCAATAATGATGATAATAATAATAATAATAATAATAATAAAATAGTCAAATGAAGAGAATAAGTAATTAAGTAAATGAAAACACATGTGAGACCAGGCTGACCCATCCTTGGTTGACGTAACCCAGCGCACCACCACATGGCGATCCGTTAATACATTTGCCCCTCTCCCTGTGGGCACGCTGCAACAAATAATATCACTGGGTTAGGTTAACAATGTGTTCCATGCAAGGGCATCATTTTGTTTCTTAATATAAGCCTTTAGCAACCAAAATACAACTGTCCTGACCCATTTGAGCAGCAATAACTGAAAACCACGGACCGGGCAGCCTGAAAACAGAAGAAAGGCATTTCTCACAGTTCGAGAGCTTGAGAAGACCGAGACAGAGGCTGTGGCAGATTTGACAGTGAGAGTCTTAGTGCGGACCGTCTTCCTGGTTCCTAGATGTGCTCTTCCTGCTGTGTCCTCAGGAGGAGAGAGCTCTCTGGGTCTCTTCTCTCAGGACACTAATTCTACTCATGAGGTCTCTGCCCTCATGGCCCAATCACCCCGCAAGCTCCACCTCCAAACACGATCCCATCAGGACTTGAGTTTCAACATATGAATGTTGAGGGGTACAAACATTCAGTGCATAGCAGTAATGTTTGGGGACCATAGCTTGAAGGAGTTTAAAAATGAATGTCTCAAATCAGTTTGATGGACAGTTTCCTTTAGGGAATGCCTTGGTTATAAAAACCTGGCTCCTGCCCCCAAAGGTGGACAATTCTGAAAGATTGTCCAAGCCCCAGAGTCTCCACTAAGTTGGCCAAGATCTTCACCGGGATGAAGGGAAACTCAGCTTCTCGGCCCACCAGTCCTGCCCCCTTCCCCTGCAGTCCACAGACATGGACCCAAGAGCACCCCTAACCATCTCAGGACACATAGTTTGATCCAGTTCCGTGGATCTGTGCCCAAACCCGCCCCATCAGGGACCTGGACACACCAATGTTCTTTTCTAAAATATGAACCTGATTTTCGTTTCTCTTCTAGTCAGCTAAAACCTTGATCCAAACACTGACCCTTTCTCAGATTTAGGTCAGTTGGTTGTCATAAGTCCTCAGTTCCAAAACAAAACCAAAATTTTGTTTCAGGAGATTATGCAGCTTTTCTTATTTCTGAGTGGGAGCAATGTCCTTCTGGTGGTCCATCTCCTAAGCAGAAGCCAGAAGGTCCACAATTTTAAAATGTTAAAACAAAAAGGAAGGAGTGACTTGTTCTACCAGCTACACAGATCTCAACAGTGATCCTTACCATGGACAGAGACACACAAAGGGCAGAGGCAAAGGACCCAGAAGGACAGACACAGCCCGAGATGGGTCTGAGGGCTTCCCCGTTTCAAAGCACCAGCAATAAAGAAAGACCAGTTACTAGATGTCAGTAAAGGATGAACAACTAACCACCTGTCATTTGAAAAGTTACATGAATGTCTTAAATCTTTAGTGATCTAAATCACAGCTAACTTTTGTGCGCAGAAAGCCAGTCTGAAATAAATGTGCACAAAACGCCATTATGGAGCTGAGAACTTCCTTAAGTCACAAAAGGAAAATTGAGGAATTCGATGAACATTAAAAATTCCTTTATGACAAGATACCTTTTTATCTGGTATTTTATTTTATTTTTAATTTTTAATTTCTTTTCAGCATAACAGTATTCATTATTTTTGCACCGCACCCAGTGCTCCATGCAATCTGTGCCCTCCCTAATACCCACCACCTGGTTCCCCCAACCTCCTACCCCCCCGACCCTTCAAAACCTTCAGGTTGTTTTTCAGAGTCCATAGTCTCTCATGGTTCACCTTTAATAAGGTTAAAGTCACTGGAAAAAATTAGAGAGACATCAAAGCTCAGAGAAGAGTAAGATCTGCAGTGCATGTCACCTAATTGTGTACCCACAGTAAGGAAGCGTGCACCACCAAAAAATGGACAAAGGACCCTTTTAAGGAATTGGCAGAAAAATAAGATAAAAATGATGAATGCAGGCATGGAGGGGAACCATGAGCAAGCAGAGAAACTAGCTGAAGTAGCAAAGGGTTTATTCTTCCCTCATCATGTTGGAAAAGAAATTCTCTTGAAAACACGGAGTGTGGTAGGAAGCAACCAACCCCACTGCAGGCAGGAAACCTGGCACACTGGGGCACCTCAGGGGGCACAGGGGTCTTCATCCCCTTGTCTGACTGAAACGGTGCCATGGCCAGGAGATGGAGTGTCCTGCCCCCAGTTAATCTTGGACCTGTACGTGTGTGTCCTCTGGCCTGTGGCATGTCGGCTGGTGTGACAGGGTGGTTGAACAGCCCCTCTCGACCCTCTGTCTCTCTGATGATGTCCCCAGAGAAGAGCAAGCCCAGGCAGCTGTGAGCCTGAACCCTGGACCGAGGAACGAAGACACGGAGGTGAACCTGAACCCACCCAAGCCCAGCAGGGGCCTGTCCAAGCACCGCCAGCCGGGTATGAGAGCCAGGGAAGAGTGGGCATGAGTGCCGGGGAGGGCTGGGCGTGAGGCACGGACTTCTGTCGCTGTCGGGTCCCTGATAATGTTGCAGGACTGACTACTCCAACTGCTCTGGAAATATTCTGGCAGATTCTATTAAAATTAAAATTGCACATTCCCTATAATCTAGTAATTCCTCTCTGGCTATCTTATAGACAGAATAGTAGCTATGCTAACTTGGAAAAAAATTAAATAAAATGGTTGAATAGTCATAGGAGAAGGATAAATGCCGGCTAATATATTCGTAAGATGAAAGGATGCATGAAGTACACGTTAGGAATACGGAAAGATCTTGGAAAACACATCACTGCATGCAGAAAACGAACCGCAGAGCCGCAGAGCCATACGTATGGTGTAATACTGTTTGTGTTTAAAAAATGCAAATCAATACTCTAAATTTTTAATGAGTATGTGTTTAAAAATCATGTGGAGGGGCGCCTGGGTGGCTCAGTGGGTTAAGCCTCTGCCTTCAGCTCAGGTCGTGATCTCAGGGTCCTGGGATCGAGCCCCGCATCGGGCTCTCTGCTCAGCAGGGAACCTGCTTCCCCCTCTCTCTCTGCCTGCCTCTCTGCCTACTTGTGATCTCTCTCTGTCTATCAAATAAATAAATAAAAATCTTTAAAAAAAAATCATGTGGAAAGATACAAATCCCTAGTACTATTTATATGTGGAGAAAAGTAGAATGCCCCATATTTGGGGAAGAGGTCAGAGAATAGAACATTTTACCAATGTTCTGATTTTTTCAAAGATGATATTCATATATTAATTATTTAAATATATATACTCCATGAGTGTGTGTGAGTGTGAGTGAGTAGAAAACTGGAAATAATTATGTCCAAACACTATCACTATTTCATTTTCTGTGGTAGAAACTCAAATGGTAGACAGATGATACACAGACAGACGATAGCTGGCCGGCTAGCTAGCTAGCTAGCAGATGACAGACAGATGATGCACAGACGGTGGGTAGGTTGTAATCTCTGGCCTGGACATTTGTCCCACAGCAGCACATCTTGAAGTGAGGAAGTCAAGAAAGCAGGTGCCAACAATTCCTTTTAGGAGAATAAATAGGGTCCAATATGGCTCGGGAGCGGCATGCCTGTTGCTTATAGAACATCTAGATAAAGAGAAGGGGACGTGAAGACAACTGCTGGAGAGACCCTCCTGATGAGCTGAGGGGCCGGGGGTCTGGAGCACACGGAGGGCTCGGCCCCGGAAGGTCTGCCTTTGTAAGGAGAGCAGAAGGGGCGGGAGTGGAGGAGACCCTCAGACAGTTCTCTTCCCAGAGGGCTCCAGGCAGCAGCTGAGCCTGACACGGGGGTTCCCAGGAAGGAGCCCGGGCGCCCCACACTGCCCTGAACCTGGGGGGGTGTGCTCTTGCTGGCATTTTTGGTCCCCTGCTGTCACAGCAGCCCCTGCCACAGCCGTGCTGGGAGCAGAAGTGCTACTCGGAACAAAGGAGGAGGAACACACTCTTACTTGCTGGTGTTCAGTACTAATAAGAACTACTATTGTTGCTGTTACTGTGCTGATGCTATTATTGCTACCAGTATGAGACATTAAATTCATACAGACTTTAATTGATTTGTTATAATTATACAATATTAATAACTATTAAATAATACTAGTTAAACCATTTCTGGTTTTCAACTATTTACTCTTGGGAAACTTACTGGCCTTTTCAAATCTAAAAGGTGGACCCTTCTTCCTCCCCGATATTTATGTTCTAGGTTAAAGACAAGTGGCATTCACTTCAGTCCCAGATTATGGAAATTTGGCCTTTTTTTGGTACTTGTTTTCATAACATAACTTTTCTCCTCTAAATTATTAGGATAAAAGTTTTGGGGAAGAGAATACATCCCCCACTATGAAAGTCACAAATCAGCAATTTTTGAACATTTAGTAAACAATTGTTCATGCTTATTATGCTTATATGTTCAAAAGCAAGGAAAAATCGCAATGAAATTAGTTAAATACCATGTTACATGGTTTAACCCCAACTTACTTAGCAATTGCTGGCATGTCGTTTTATTCAACTCCTTCCAGGAACCAAGCTGCTTACCAGTGCTTGGAAAGAGACAGATTAGAAAATAGTGTGAGCTGTGATACTTATGCTGTAGGGGTAGCACATATTATATGCTGTTTGTGCCATTTTATTAAAGGTAGACTGGTTCAGCTCAAATTCAGATTCAAGTCCCTTGAGATATGCAAGAGTCCAGGCTATGTCTTTTCACATTAGGAAACACTTGCTGAAGATCCAATCGTGATATCGTGACCTCAAGTTCACAGCCCGTTGGAGACAACCCAAAGCAAGTATGCCCAGAAAGACCTCAGAAGATCTGTTCTCAGGATGGCAAGCTTTCAGTTTGGGGGAGAAGTACTCTCTCCACCACAGCACCATTGGAATGGGGGCCATTCCGCTTTCTGCTCTGGACTTTCTGAGGCCTCCATCTGGCCTCCGCAGGGCAGGAAAAGCGAAGGTGGTGATCCTGGCATGGAGTCTCCATGTTCCAACAGCCATGTTGGAAGCATCAGAAAAAATTCTTTTTTTTTTTTTTTTTTTTTTTTATAAATTTTTTTTTTTAAGATTTTATTTATTTATTTGACAGAGAGAAATCACAAGTAGATGGAGAGGCAGGCAGAGAGAGAGAGAGAGGGAAACAGGCTCCCTGCTGAGCAGAGAGCCCGATGTGGGACTCGATCCCAGGACCCTGAGATCATGACCTGAGCCGAAGGCAGCGGCTTAACCCACTGAGCCACCCAGGTGCCCCATCAGAAAAAATTCTTAACTCTAATTTGGATTACAGTCATCGTCATCCTTCCCCCCAAACATGTCACAGGCTTATTTTGAATGAAATTAATTATTCAAAGATGACTGTTTTCCTACATAGTTATTCAATTCTGCAATCTAAGATGGGGTGAGAATTCGCAAAATGTTTTGTCCCAATGGAAGAACAGCATTTCATCCAAATAAAACATATGGTCTAATGACAGCCTGAATCTTAAAACATTTCCATTTTAATTTCTGAAAGTGTCAAAAAAAAGTCAGTGTGCTTTAATGAAATAAAAGTCAGTGAAGATCTTTTTCCCAAGGTCTTACAGTAAAACACAGGGATGAAACCGTACGTGGAGCCTCTTTTCCATCTCGACTCCAGGGCTAGAAAAGATCTGCCCTTGATCGTGAGGTTTTAGACATGAAAGACTTCGAATCTCTCCAAGCCCAAGATGAGCGCAGAATACTAATGTGGGCCCACGTGACACAGTAGAGAAGTAAATCCTTTATTTTAAACTGTTAGTGGCCCATTTTCCTCCAGCTCCATAATACAAGTCCACCCCAGAAAGAACTACGTCTGCATCAGGCAGCTCTTATTAAATAAGCCGCGCTGTGTGTCTAACTCCCTGCTCACCGAGGGAACCTGTTCTCCCCTATAACAACACGTTTAATCAAACACTGACTTCAAAGCGTTTGTTACGGTGTCATTAGAGAGACATAGCTGGCCTTTTTGCTGGGATGCAGTGAGCCTGGGTGTGCCGGGCCCCTCCCAGCCTTCTCTAACTCATTCCTCGGCAGGTGAAGACTAGGGAGAGGAAATTCTCTGGAGCTGGAGCCCACATCCCCGGACAATGCACACACCATGGGAATATCCTGAACTTCCCCAGGGTTCCTCACAGTTCGGCCCGCCAAGTTAGACCTGCCGGGTGTGGGCCTTCCTGCGAGGAGCGATCGTGGGAGGGTGTGGATTCGGTCTGCCGCTCAGGGAATGTGTTTGGAAAATTTTTCTCCTGACAGCACAGCTTGATGGAGCCCAGAACCGATCTCACTATCTTCTTGGCCCACAGGCTCCTTGACTTCCATGTTGGATGAATGCGTGTAGTCAGCAGTCACTCAAGGTGAGAGTCTGAGCCCCTCGATCCCTCAAGCCCTGCACTCTCCCACGGAGCAGAGGCTGCACCCAGGGTCATTCCCTGTCCTCCGTGCTCTGCTGGAGCCTCTGCCCTGCCCACTCAGCCCCGCCTGCAGGAGCCTCCCGGGTGGGTCTCCCTCTGCTCTCTGCACCCCCTGTGTGTCCAGCTGCCCCGTGAGTAGGATCCTCTTTGGAGTCCCTAGAAGGAAACCTCCGAAAACCTGGAGTTTCTGGGCTCTCTCCCATTACATTCTGGCAAGTATGCTGGGTTCCAGGCAAAGGATTGACCAGCCATAAGTCACCCCAGAGCCTACTCAGGGCAGGCTCTATTCCAAACACATTATATGCGCCATCCCTTGGGCTCCTGAGCAGCCCCTGGGGCGGGCAGGGGTCAGAGGATTGAAACCCTCCCTGAGCACACACTTCGCTGCACTGAACGATCACATCCGGTTCACCCCTCCCCCACCCCTCCTGACAAAATCTTCCTATTTCCAGAACTCACTGAATTGGACCAGGCAAATGGAACCGCGGCCATGAGTGGGGGACGGTGACCAAGAGCAGGCAACAGGGTCCCCACCACCACCTGGCTGTCTCCCTCCCAGTCAGTTAGTATACAGAGGTACTACTATTTCATGCTTCAGAAGCATGAGTCTCTAATCATTTAGGACATTTTACTCTCCTATGAAAGATACTGAACTCTCCCTCCATCTCATAATATTCCAAGAAAACAAAAAATTGAGTTTATAAGGATCCACAATAGTAGACACGATGCTGCAGGAAACTCTCAGATATAACTTTATTAGCAATGGGAAATGAAAGTCAAACTCACGTCCTCAGTCTGTGCTTACAACATTATTTTTTTCTGATTATAAATATTCATTATTGAAATCTCAGAAATACAAAAAACAAACAAACAAGTATTAATTTTACTCTTAGTCTTTCTACCCAGAGAGTTTCGACACTTTGAAGGATATTTTCCTCTCTCTGTGTTCACATATATTTTCAAAATAGATTTTAAATCATACTTTATGTAGATTGTTTATCTCTAATATTAGATTGTAATCCTATTACAGTGATATCAAGCTATTTAATGTTCTCTCCTTTTAATAGCCATATAACACTCCATATTATGGACATAAGACTGGTTTCTGTAACCATTACTACTGTGTTGGTCATACGTATATCATTAAAATATTAAATATCTTTGTTTTCAATCCTACTTTTTTTTGCTTATTATTATGTTCAGTTAGTCAACATGTAGTCCATCATTAGCTCTTGATTGCACGTTCAGTGACTCACTAGTTGCGTGTAACCCGCAGGGCTCATCACATCACGCGTCCTCCTTAATGCCCATCCCCCGTTACCCCGTCTCCTCACCTTCCTCCCTGTTTTTTAAGATTTCTATTTGTTTGGCAGAGAGAGACTCAGTGAGAAAGGGAACACAAGCAGGGGGAGTGGAAGAGAGAGAAGCAGACTCCCCCCAAGCAGGGAGCCCGATGCGGGGCTCAAACCCAGGGCCCTGGGCTCATGACTAGAGCTGAAGGCAGAGGCGTAACAGACGGAGCCGCCCGGGCGCCCCTCACCCCCCTCCCTCCTTGAACCCTCCGTTTGTTTCCCAGAGTCCAGAGTCTCTCGTGGTTTGTGTCCCGCTCTGATTTCTTCCCACTCGTTATTATTATTCTCACTATTACCCTCCCTCCCCTTCAGTTCTCCGTCCTATTCCGTATGTTCCACATCTGAATAAAACCATATGATAATTCTATTTCTCTGCTTGGCTTAGTTCACGTAGCATCATCCCCTTCAGTTCCATCCACGTCAATGCAAATGGTGGGCGTTCATCCTTTCTGATGGCAGAGTCATGTTCTATTGTACGTATGGACCACATCTGCTTTATCCATTCATCTGCTGAAGGGCATCTCGGCTCTTCCTGTAGTTTGGATATTGTGGGCATTGCTGTTAGGAACATTGGGCTGCAGGTGTCCCTTCTTTTCACTACATCTGTATCTTTGGGGTAAATACCCAGTAATGCTATTCCTGGGTGGTACAGTAGCTCTATTTTTAACATCTTGAGGAACCTCCACATTGTTTTTGGAGTGAGTGTACCAGCTGACATTCCCACCAAAGGTATAAGGGAATTTCAGGATATTTATTCACTCACATTCTGTATCATGAATACTTCCCTAGGAAAAGGACTAAAACCCTCTACATAAAGGATACACACAATGAACCAACATAAATATGGAAAATAGATCAGAATTCCCATCATTGCACCACAAACCTGGATGTGATGTGTGGTGGATAGTTGAACCCATAGCCACTGATTACATGAATTTTAGGTGACAAACATGAATAACAGAAATGAGCGGTATTGTTAGCAGTCTTTCAAAAGACGTAGGGTACTGGGATTAAGAACAAAGACAGATTAACTCCTCAGTCAAACAGAGGGTTGTCATGTCTGTTGACATTTCAAGGTCACTGTCCAACAACAAACCAGCTGGGTGGTGTTGACCTTGTTCCCAGGTCTTCAAATATCAGAGAACACTGTGGACTCAGAAATGGAAGTGAGATGAGTAGTGCCTCAGTGTTGATTTTATTAAAAACAAAACAAGACAAAAAAACCTCAAGAACTGTGTAAGGTGGCAACAAAACCACATGTTACGTACCGGTTACTACAGAGTCTATAACCCTGTGGCGAGCTGTTCCTGGTTCTGTCAAAGATACACTCAAGAATCCAGGCTTTGCTGATGTATCCACCCCCTGCCAAAGTGAGTGTGGCTTAACAGGTAGAATGGCCAGAAACGATTGTCTGGGAACCATGCCACATGCAAAGCCATGGATGCCAGGAGCAAGGCCGCTGCCACTCTCCCAAGACACAATCCAACTATTGTGGTAGCCTCAGGACGGCACTTAACCTCCTGTACCCCAACTCCATCAGCAAGTGGAGGTGGTGGTGATAAGAGCCAGGCTGTTGTCGCACAAAGGCGTGATTTGGATTTCAGAGTTAGCACGTGAGAACCTTTGATAAAAGGCAATGTGTGAACACATTGTTGAACGCTGTCTGAGAAATGGCATTACTGTAATCCTGAGCGCTTGTAATTGCAAGATCCAGGGTAACTAAATGTACATTTCTGTGGATTTTTTTTTTCCTTCCAAGGACTTATTTCCATTTTACTTGGTTAAAAGATTTGATCCTGATGATGTGTTTTGCTGCTACTTTTATTTTAGAGTACATTCCTTTGGTTTTCTTTAAAAATAGAAAATGCCATTGAAGTCTTATTTAGGAATAACAGGATTCCACTACCATAGAGCTGGAACACTTGGTCTGAGTATCTACAAAGTATTTTTTAAATGAATTCAGTCAGTGTGCAATTATATTCTCGTTATACTTTATTTTCCACATTTCACCACATTTTACCAAAACTTCTAGATGATGGTATTAGAACCAAGGAAAAGACACCATACAGCTGTGTCTGTTGCAAAATTCAAGTTGATATCTCATTTCTCTAAATTGATTATGAAATAGATTAATAAAAATAATCACATCACAATAGAAAAAAAATATACAAAATCACTCCAAACATCAGTGAACCTTGTTTGAAATGTCGAGTTGATATTCTTGTTAAACCCAAGGAAGTCATACAAGGGATTATAATTTTCTTAAGTCTCTTGTTCAGTTGACTTGGGAAATCTGTGAAAATACTCTTTGTGAAAAAGGTGTGGAGCTCTGCTCAGCACATGGGCGCACACGTCGTCCCAATAGCAGGAAAGCAAGGATGGCTCTCTTGACCGTGACACGAGTGGGCCAAGTGACTTTTGAAACCTAGAGATAAATTATTTTTTTTTACACAGACAGAGGTAGAGACACACACATGCGCACACACACACACACACACACACACACACATAACCCTTCGTCATACACATCTATGATGTTGTTTTCTGATTACAAGTGGGGTTTGTACGGCCATTTCATTTCATTTGTACAGCCAGATGCAAAGATAAATTTTGTATTAATGGAAGTTTGACACTGAATCTACTATAAATGTAGTTTGCCATTAGGTATGTTTCCCTATGCTCTTATCATTCTATAAAAGTCACGGGAGCTTTTGTAGCCTCTGTGATGCCTCTCTGGTTAAGTAAGAAAATTTTTGGTGAACAATAACATTCCACCACAACCATGAAGAATAAAGAAGAATTCGCTGTGTTTGGAAAGCATAACTGGAACTTAGGACTATAGAAGCCTACAGTCTAAGAGAATGGGTCAGGTAGAGGTCGTACTTAATTACATATTAGGGAAACCCAGAATCACTTATTGTCCCTACATTAACTTTGGGATATGACTTTGAACATGAGCAGTTACACTGTCTGTGTTTTCATCTCAAATTTGAAAATCTGGTTGACCTGATTCCCAGGAGTGCTGTGAAGTATTCACTCAGTAACTTTGATATACTTCAAGAACATGAAAATACTTGGCTTTAAGTGTGAAATAGGAGATGTGTTATCAAAATAATTAGTTACACAATTTTAGAAATTTTGCAAGTCTCCTTCACCAGATAAAATATCTGCTAAATATTTGACTTAGTTCCATGGGAAGAAATATCTCCCTCCAGATCAGCTGTGTCTGTCTGATCTTAGTTTTAACTTTCATTCCAAAACTAAATTTAAGTTTTCTCATTTTTTTCAATACCAGTATCAGTGGAAACCCTTCTCTTCAAGGAATTCCATCTAATTGGGTCAAACTCTTAATTCTCTGTCTAAGGGGAAATGCATTTTCTGCCCAGTATTTGTGGAGATCTCCTGTGGTTTCTGACTCTGATGACTCCTCTCACTCTTTCCTGGACTTAGCTCAGGCCACACTGCCCACCAGCCCTCCAAGCCAGGTTTCCTCAGGAATATCAATCCCGCCAGGCATTCGTTTTCTTGGAGGTTTTGCCTAGGTCAGGAGATGGTGGGTCTACCGGACCATGAGCCACCCCAGCAGGGTTAATGGCTCTCCATAGGGTCCCATCTCCGGGGTCGATGCTGAGCCTTCATCTTCTCACCTCCCTTCCTTCTTCTCCCTTTTCTTCTTCAAATCTCCACTATTTCCTCCAGGTGGAGGCTTCTTGTCTCTTCATTTTCCCTTTTCTTACCAAGATAGCCCAGCAAAACGTGTTGCTAAAAGATAGCCATGGGCTTGACAGGGAAATCCCTTCACTCCCTTAGGAGAAGGGAGCGCCACAATCAGTGGTTGATTCTAGACAGCACATAAAAGAACTCTAATATTTTAAAATAATTCGGCGATTTATACTTTAAACTGTGGATAAAAAAATGAATTTAAAAATGAAAATCTAGGCTTCTCTCTTATGCTTTGTCTTCAAGGTCATAATTCAATTGCTATTATTCTGAGTCCGCCTGTCATCTTATGTTGAGATACCCGCTTCTCTCTCTCAGATCCTGCGCTTAGTCTTGGAACTTATTCTGGAGGCTGGCCTATGTAGGAGGTTCTTTCATTTCCTCTTGAGTCTGCCAGGTACACATAGAAGGGTGATGTTTTTGAAACCTTCTCCCTTTACAGACCCCTTCTCTCCAGGATATATGGGACTGTCTCTGCTGTGGGGTGACCTTTGTGATGGCTGTAGAGTGGATTCTGCAGATGGCCCCATGCTGCCTACTGTAGACCGTGTGTCCACTTCACCCTACCCCTCCCGGCTTCTCCTGCCCTACTGAGGGGTGAGACTATCACACACATCACTCAGTTATCACACAATCTGAAGAAAATATCACTGAAATTAATTCATCAAAAAGAATATTTAAAAAGAAACCAAAATCATGGATCCTAAGGGTAGATAATGTTGACAAGAAACACATACAGGAGATGGTCTAATGTGAAACTTTACTTCACCATTGGAAGAAAGGTAGGGACCCTCCCTGCAGATCAATGGCCCTTTCATTTCATATATTTAATGTATTTACTTGGTAGGAATAACTTCATGATTGATTAGTGTGATATATTTTTCCTCTTTTTGTAGCTATTAAAGACACCAGCTACTACCAAGGCCCAAATAAAAGTATTACATTACATACAATGCCATCTTTCTCTTTTACATTTATTCATTTTATATATATTTTAAAACACTCCCTGAGGAAACTACTATGGAGATCCAGTTGGGGCAGAAATGTTTCAGGTGCCAAGATTATAAGAGTGTATTTCCATAAACACTGCAACCATAGTAAGATAATGTTTTTGACAATTCCACTAGAGGTTAGCTGGTCTGTAACAGAGGTCACAGCTTCAAACAGTCCCAAAGGGATGTGAGGATTCTTTGAGGATTATACTAGATGTTTCATCCAAGGACACAAAGGGATCATTTAACTGATTGTTTAAGAAAGGCCTAGAGACCATGGAGTTCTCTGTATGAAACTGGGCTCTGGCTTGTTGTAACTCTTCACCCATGAGGAAAGCCCTTTAAGGAACTTAATCAACACTTTAGGATTGCCAAGCATATTTATTCAATTAGGGCTTCGGGGCAGTAAAAATACACTAATAGGTTGAAATATTGTGGCTTTCCAAACATAATCTTTTTTTTTTTCTTACATGGGCTAAAATTACCCTTAATATTTAACAAACTTATAATAGTGTCTATGTCCACACTCTTAAAGAAAAATAATTCTGACACTAAAGATTGTTAAAGCATGAAATTCAGAACAAGGAAACCACTTACTGATAAAACTTGATTTAGTGGGAAAGTAAAATAAAAACAACACAGATTCCTAGTCATGCTTCCATCTAACAGAGGACCCAGAGCTGGTGTGGTCACCGGTGATAGAGTGCTATGTTTCTATTGCTATCTTTAGAGTAATACAAGATCCATTCCTAATCCAAAGCACTTCTGAGCTAATGATAAATCTAAGATAGAAATGTTTAGTATGAAACAGATTGCCAGGTGCTTAGCAATAATGTGTTATTTTAAAAGGTGTTCTTGATTCTATCGGTAGTTACAGGCTAAATTTAGTTAACAAAAAGGAGCCTTTCTCCACCACACTTGTGGGTAGCAGAACAAAGAAAAAAAAATAACAAGTAGGGCCACCACTTTGGAAACAGAAAGGCATCCTTACACCATCTTACACCATTCCACTAGAAACTCTACTCTTTCTAGGAAACTTAGTGCTCAATTTAGAAATGGCAGAATAGAGAAGCATTTTTAAGATAAATTAAACTTGTAGCTGGTCCAAGATGATTTCCAGGAAAATGAATTTTAGGTAGTTTTTCCCCCCATTTTCTTGTTTGCTTCAATGATATAATTGTGATTAGATATTTTGTAAAACATTTAAGAATGCATGCAAAAAAGTAAAAGAGACAGATCAACAGAGCCACCAAATACTAGACCAATTTCAAAAGAAGAAAATTATACCCACTAAGATTACATACTAGTGAGTTCAATAAAAATGTGGTGGTTACTCTCCATTTCTTAAAGTACATATTTACATATGTACATTTCATACAGACAATGAACAATGGGTTAATCATTACCAAATAAGTTAAAACAAACCTAATTTGAAGTTATATTTCTAATGTGACAGATTACAGAAAAGTTATGGAGACATTAATTCAAAAATTTACTGGAAAGTAAGCTTGGAATATACTTGTTTGAAGATGTTACTCACTATTAGAAAGTAGATTCTTGGGGGGAGGTGGTTCATAGGTTTCTCACTGCCTCAAGGGGGAGAGTTAGGCATTGATCACTAGGGCTTCTTGTTTACAAGTAACAGAAATTCATTGTCCAAAATAAACAAGGGATTTCACAGTAAGAATTTTTGGAAGATGACTCAGAGATTTCACAACTGTTTTACAAGAGTGAAGTGCAGAATTCACAGTTACAACCTTGTAGTGGCACATGCCTGGGCTCCTACACGCTTGTGATGAATAACCCTCCAACTGCTTCCTCCGTCGCGGCATTGCTGGCTCATGTGCAAAACCCCAGGCGGCGATCCCAGTGGCTGAGCTCAGACCATGTGCCTTTCACCTTGACCTTAGAGAATATCAGTAAAAAAAATGGGGGAAACACATCTGTCCCCTGTGCCCTCATCATCTTCCCACAAAGACTGTTCATAGTGAAAGGCAAATAAGTATCCCCCACAATGTACTATTTTGATTCCTAGAAGTGGGATGGATGTTTGCAGCAAAGCCAACAAGCTTTCACCACAAACGACCAATCAAAGAATAGTTTAAAGAAGACTTAGTAGGTGAAAAATTGATGTAGAATTTAACTGGGGTGTTTCCTGACTTTAATACAGTACTTGTCACAATTAAATCATGTAATACCGTGAGTTGAGCAAAGTGATCTATTGCATATATGACCCAATTGTTGCGTTCTAAGGAAATGGGCTGTGTAGCCAGTGACTCAGAAACTGGATTTTCTCACAGAAAGAAAGGAGACAGACATAATGTATGATGATGCAATACCTAAGGGAAGAAAGCACTGAGTGAGACAACCGAAGAAAAACAGGAGATGAGAGGGAAGCAGAAAACTGAGAATGTGAAAATCTAACCTGGTCTCTATCACAGAGAATCATCCCCACTCCTTGAAGCCATGCCTGATGCTAAGTGGAGGGCAATCTGAAAACATCATCTGGCTAGTTTATACTGAGTGATGTCTATGAGGAGCACCTTCCTGTAGATATATGACAAAGACCTCTGAGCATGGGCAGGGGAGATGTCAGGAGAGCCATATACCCATGCCTGTCCTAGGGAAGAATGTTCTTATAAGAGGAAAAGAAGCAATTCTTCTGCACTACATGGACACTGGAATATTCCAGGTGCCACATTTTTGGAGATATTTCAAAAGAGATCATCGCAGACACAGTCAACTAACAGATACTATGAGAAAATAGAAACCAATAGAAAGTTGAGAAAATTGGAATTATTGTGACTGAGGAAGAGAAGATGGCATTACATGAGTTGTTTTGTTTTGTTTTGTTTTTTCCCCTCAAAGGCTTGAAGTAGGATTCAGTAAAAGATTATCATTTCTTTATTTATCTACTGTCCCATCTTTGTGGAAAACCAACTGTCCCACATGTGTATAGCTTCCTCTAAGGTCCCTGCTCTGTTTCATTCCTCCCTCCCCTTTGTCCTGGTACTAGTATTTACCACCCAAACTATTATACCCTTGGAATAACTCCTGATATCTAACATTAATAAGTTCTGTCTTATTTTCAACAGTATCTTGATTAGTCTTGGTTCTTTACATTTTCATGTTCTAGAATCAGCTTGTCAAATCCTCAACACACACACACACACACACACACACACACACACCCCGTCACACACACACCCTGAATCTGTTTATATGTGTGGAAGACTGCTTTCCCATCTTGCTCTACCACTCATATGCCCTGCTTTTTTTAAATCTCAGTGTTATAATTTGTGCATTTAATGTTTAAAAGTTTGAGTTCATAAATTCTATTTTCCTCTGGGTCCAGTTGGCCACTAAGCTTATGCACTGAGTTATATTAAATTTTAAATATTATATATTATAGTTTTAAAATGCCCATATGAATGACTCTACATATTTTTTTAAAGAATTTATTTTTTTTTAGATTTTTATTTATTTATTTGACAGAGAGAGCTCACAAGTAGACAGAGAGGCAGGCAGAGAGAGAGGGAAGCAGGCTCCCTGCCAAGCAGAGAGCCTGATGTGGGGCTTGATCCCAGGACCCTGAGATCATGACCTGAGCTGAAGGCAAAGGCTTTATCCCACTGAACCACCCAGGCACCCTGACCTTTTAATTCCTTTTGATACTCATCTTTCTACCCATTTTTCCCCATTTTCTGCTATCCTCTTTACCTGGTTAATTTGTTAGGGTCTGTGATCAAAGGAATGAGACTGATACAAAGTGAAGGTCAAGCAAAGCTTTATTTTGCGCCAAGCATCAAGAATCAAACTGACCTGGGTCAAGGCTGTCTCTTACGAAAAGACGATGACGATGATCCCGACAAGGTCACTCCCAAAAAGGCCGCTCCAGATGAGGCTGCTCTATATGAGGCTGCTCTGCAGATGAGGCCGCTCCATGATCGGAGCCGCTCCCAAGAAGAGGCCACTCCGGACAAGGCCACTCCCAGGAGGAGGCCGCTGCTCAATGAGGTTGCTTCCCGGACAAGGCCGCTCCCAAGAAGAGGCCATTCTGGACAAGAGGGCTTCCCGGAGGCCGCTCCCGACGACGAAGAGGCAACGAGGACAGCGACGATGACACGGAGGACAACCCGGATGACACAGACTCTGCTCCCCACGAGGCCACTCTGACAAGGCTGCCACCCAGAGGAGGCCACCACTGCGGACAAGGCCGCTCGTGGCTCGGGATGGCGAGGCATTTTGCAGCGAGGCTGTTGGCATCTCGGGGCTGCAGGCGTCGGGACCGCTGACCGCTGGACCGCTGGTGTCTTAGGACCGCCGATGTCTAGGGGCTGCAGGTACAGACAGCTGGACCGCTGATGTCTCGGAGCGCCAGAGGCGGGAGCTCTGGAGGCGGTACCGCAGGCGGCGGGAGACTGCCGGCGGCCAGATCGCCCGCGGCGGTTATAGCTCTTACAAGAGCTGTTCCAGCTCCTCCACTCCGCCAACCCTTCCGGCCCGTGGACACTTCCTTCTGCGCCGGCCGCAGCTCTCCTGCTCTCCTGACAGCCTCGCAGCAACCTTTATGCTGTTGGGTGAGCCCCGCCCCTACACAGGTGGCCAATCGGATCTCAATCCACCCTAGTGGATATAGGCGCGCCCCACCGATTGGATGTCTCCGCCCAGCCTGCCCCGCCCCCACATCCAGGGTCCACAAGCAAGTTCCTCTGGGAGGAGCGGGCCCTTACAAATTGCAGTCCTTTATGTATATTCTCCAACATCTGGATCACACTGGATCTGCTCTTCTTGGTTATTTCATCTCTTTGTGATCAAACACAACTTCCTTTTCCTTTGTCTAATGATTTTTTGTAAAGATTTTATTTATTGATTGATTGATTTGTCGCACAGAGAGAGCACAAGCAGGGGCAACGGCAGACAGAGGGAGAAGCAGGCTCCTCACTGAGCAAGGAACCGAATGTGGGACTCCATCCAGGACATTGGGATCATGACCTGAGCCCAAGGCAGATGCTTAACTTGCTGAGCCACCCAGGTGTCTAATGATTTTTGATTGTGTGCAAGAATTGTGGATGAAATATTGCGGAAGCTCAAGTTTGTATTGGTTTTGCCCAGAAGGAACATTGGATTTGTTTTAGACATGAGTTAGATTGCCAGCCCATGACCTGGATCCTGATGAGTCTTAGGTTCAGACTTAATCACAAGGGGTCTGTTTCATTTGGCCTTTGCCCCGAAGGCACTGGGAGCACTTCGGATTGCTGAGCTCCGCTCTTGAGTGTCAGTTCAGTGATACCTTCACCCTGGCTGGGCATGCTCTAACAGCTCTCCTGGACTGAGATCTCCGCTCTGCCTCCCATCAGCTGTTCTCTGCTGGGGTTTCTGGAACTTGACTTGCACATGTGTTGGATAGTCAAAGATCCAAGAATTCTTCTGCAGAAATTTTGAGATCACTCTCTGTGGTGATTTTTTTTTTTTTTTAACTTTTGTCTGTTTGCTTGTTTGTTTGTTTTTTCTGGTAGCTAACCCCCATAAATCACAGTCTCCTTAGCATTCCCAGCTGCATACCTAGTCACACTGCCCTGTGAGACTGTCACACTCTGCTTGGGCTCTTTCTGCTTCGCCAAAAATTTGGAAGATGCCATCAGGGAGAAAACCTCTCAAATGCTGTAGTGCCGCATTGGTTATCATCTGATGATTATTGACCATTGTCCAGTTTCTCGGTTTTTATACCTATTGATGGCCACAGAGTAAGTCTAATACCAGCCTCTCTGTGCGGGGATAGCTGAAGGTCCACACATATATATAAATGTCACATACATCAGAGATATGCAGATCAGGCAAGACTGAATAACTTCAATATTGAAAGTTTTTTGTTTGATTTTTATTTTTGGTCAACACTCAATACCAATATCAAAAATACCAAAGTATATCAGCACCACTACCCTCCCCAAAAGGCAACTAATGCATGGCATCCAAAAGCCAATTATCTCATGAAAGAAAAAGTACTGACATTTTTAAGAAATATATATTTTATTTATTTGAGAGAGAGAGGAAGAGAGGGAGAGTACAAGCAGGGACAGAGAGAGGGAGAAGCAAAGACCCCACAGCACAAAGTATCTGACACAGGCCTCAGTCCAAAGACCCTGGGATCATGACCCAAGCTTAAGGCAGATGCTTAACCAACTGAGCCACCCACGCACCCCAGAAAAGAACTGAAATCTTAAAGGACACTTCATTTTCATTTTTCTCTCATCAAACCATCAGAGTTTATAGTGGTTATAATTCCCATTGGTGATGAAGTTGAAAGAAAAGTAGGAAACCCTCATTTCTTGTGGTTCAGTGTATGAATTAGGGCAACATCTTTAGGGTACAATCTAGTGACATATCTCTGATTTCTTCTAAAAATGTGAATACTGTTGTACAAACAATTCCATTTCCAGGAATTTTCTTGAGGAGCTGGTTAAGCATGTATTCTAAGCTGTAGCCACAAAGATGTCCATCTCATTATCGTATATTTGAAAAGGAAGAAACTGGAAACCACTTATTAGAGTAGATTGTGTAAATGTGAGGCCATTAAGAAAGAATTTAAAGCATAGGAAAATTTGCACTTTTTAAGTAAAAAACTATAAAATATATTAGTCTATGATGTTGTTTTGAGGGAATAAATACATATGGGAGAATTGTAGGTAACTTTACATTATTTTTATAAGTACTCCCATTATTTCCATGATTAAAGATCTATTGTTTTTGAGGTGGAAAAATATTATTTTATATTCCAAAAAAAGAAAACACCCTCAAATGCTAAGTTACAATATAAACATAAAATTCTCTGAGTTTTGACAGAGAACATTAAAAGTGTTTTTTGTTGTTGTTTTATTGTTGTTGTTAATAAGAAATCTCTTTAAAGTTGTTTTCTATATAGTATCCTGCTGGTTAATTCTTCTTCATTTCTTTTCCTTCTTTTCTGATAAAGTAAATAGGTGATAATCAAAGAATAAAGCAAACATTCCAATACATTGATTCATTGGATACATTTTTGGTGAACTATTTTTATATTGGTGTTTTGGTTTGTAACACCCCCCATTATTCAGATAAGCTTTCATTAAATTTCCCAAGTATGTGATTTTTGAAAGTTTGAAGCCAGTGATAGAACTCTAAAGGTTTTGCTGTCCTGAAGACAAGTAGCTTAAACCTTGCCTGCTTCCAATTCTGATGGTATTTTTCTAATCCTTGCCTTTACTGCTTAGGTATAAATTTAAACAGTAGCTTAAATTCAAGCCACCAAGGGCTGGGATAAATATGTCTTCAGCTGCATGAGATATAGGAAAACAGCATGTGAGAATGAAGTACAGAAAGTAGTGTCTCTATAAAAAAAAAAAAATGACAGAAATTGAGTTTGAGAAGCACACATGGAGATTTTTCTTCTAAGGCCATTTTGATTAATCTAATCCACCACGACAAATTCACAATTCAATATGAGAGGTAAGGGTGCCTGAAGATGCCCTTTACTATCATCCGGAGGGAAAAAATATGTCTAAGTAAGAGATGAAAACATGGCCAGCCTAAGTGTGCGATAAGGATCTGAACTGTGGCTGGCGCGATAATGTGCAAGTGACAGCTCGCGGGAGAAGATGAGGGCGCCCCGTGCTCTCGCTGCTCACGGGGACCAGGACAGACTGAAGCCAGCTCCCTACAGTAAATATGTTCCTTCCAGTATTGGGGGGGGGGGCGGTGTGACGCAAGTTCCTGCGTGCTTCTGTTGTATGCCCAAATCAACACCTGCAGAGATGTCCTTATTAAAGAAAAATCGTGTTTTCTAAGTAATTATGCCCTTGGGTTTTCTGACACTATTCTGGGTAGAATATTGTTGAGCTTCTGAGAAGCAATTGTTACAATTTGCTCAAAAAATGAAATTAAAGAAGAGATAATTAAAGCAGAATGTAGAGTAAATCCAGATCGACTGAACTAATGTGTATTATCTTTCTCTTGTTTTCCAGTTGATTAAGCTTGGTTTTCTTCCAATGGTTTCAAGTCTTTTGTTTTTTTTCTTTGCATTTTCTGAAGTCCCTTCAGGTTTCATCGACCCCCACAGCTACCCCCACCCTACCAGACATCCATCCAGCATTAAATGTCCTCTGTGGCCAGGCACTGGTGGCATAAGCCGGTAAACCCCAGCAGCTTTGTGCTCTGAGGAGACACAGGCAGCACACACGGAAGTCAGGACACTGTTAGAGGATCATGAAGTGATAAGCGTTAGGGAGGGAACCATGGGACATGATGAAAACAGCATGCCAAGGACATGTGATACTTGGCGAGCTTCAGCCATGGGCCAAACCAGCTCTGGGAAGGAGGGAGAGTAACGTTTGCACCCAGACCTGGAGTGGTGGGAGCCCAAGGAGCCCAGGCAGAAGTAGCAGAGGGAGGCCATGAAGCAGAGCCCTTTTCAGGAGCTGAGTGAAGACAGCTCTAGAGAAACTCAGCACAGAGAGACCAGTCTCACCAGAACCCACAGGGTCCAGCCAGCCACGGGAGCTCGTCATGGTATTAAGTCCGGTGAGAAACGACTGAAGGTGTCGTGTACTGCAACAGAGTCCTCTGATTTTAATATTTATGAGACCTAAAATTTCATTCCTGTTTGCACACACACACACACACACAGAACACACCCTGCCCAAAGTCAAAGCTGGCAGGCGAGGCAGCCGGGCCTAGGATGAGGAGGGCAGGTCAGTACTGAGTGTGCTGCCCAGGCCGACTGGTCGTGCGGAGCCCCGAAGGCCGGCACCACCGCAGAGGGCCGTTCGGAGGAAGGACGGTGATGCTGACCTCGGCAGCTGGATGCAGACACGTGCAAGGGCAGGGCTAGCCATGGGGCGGGGTGGGGGGTGCGGCGAGAGCCGCCTAAAATGCAGTTCTGAGCATGGGATGCTTGAAATTCCTGCAAAAAATCCAAGTCCAAGAGAATATGCAAAATAGATGACAACTGAATATATCATTTTAAAGCTCAAATAAAAGGTCCTAGCTGGAGGGCACGTGTAATGTGAGCGACTTCGTTGATCAAACAGGCTCCAGTCTCTTCATTCATGATAACTAACGCCGGCACTAGCTGGCCTCGTTGGTCAAAGGTGAGGAAAGCCAAAACCAGAAAAGCAATTTTATCATTTCATGGAAAAGTCAACTAGAGTAAACCCCCCTTAATTTTAAACTAGGATCACTCACCAAAATATGAGAAGAACAACTTGATAAGCCATGTGGTCCCTCCCTGGACACCAGCAGACATCCCTGGATTCTAAGTGTGCATGGTCTTTGTCTTGGTCTGTTCAGGCTGCTCTAACACATGATCACGTATTTTATTTGCCATTTATTTCTCTGAGCCCTGGATTCTGAAGGTCCAAGATCAGAGCACAGGCATGGTTAGTGCCTGGTGAGGGTCTTCTAGTGGTTTCCAGATGGTCACCATCTCATTGCGTGCCTACATAGCAGAGAGCAGACAGAGGAGGCAAGCAAGCCATCTCTTTCTGTAAGAGCATGGATGCCACCAGGGGGGCCCCACTGTGTGGATTTTTTATGGGGTCGTTCTTACTCAGGGAGTTGTCACAGGGGTAAGGTGGGACAATGAGCAAGAAAACCGAGGTCCTGCCCCAGGGGACTCTCACCGCAGTGAAACACTCCTCGGATACCAGACAGTTCCGTGTCAAGGCCGGGGTTGGGGGAGCTTTGCCACAACTCCTATGAGCAAAAACAAAGCAAGATGGGGTTAGAATTTGAGATGATGATCAGGGAAACCCTTTCAAAGAAAGATTAATGTGGAAGAAAGCCTGGTGAAGACAGTAAGCCAGCACCGAGGACCTCATTTTCCAGTGGAGCCAAGGGTGGGACGGGCTTCGAGATCTGTTTGGAGCACGGCTACCTCTGGGGTGTTCTAGAAAGATGGAGGTGATTCAGATGAGCAAAGCCTTTAGGGGGCCTGCCCAAGTGAGGGGCGGAATCAGATTACTGCAGGCAGGGAGATAAAAAGAAGGAAGGCAGTGGGTCACCAGGTGGTCACGGAGGTCAGCAAGAACAGGGTCATCGTTGACTGCGTCATGGCTCAAGCAGAAAGTGCAGGGTCTTAGCACTGGTGGGGAGAATGCGTGTGTGTGCTGTTAAAAGAATATGAATCACTAAATTCTACCTCTGAAAATCATATTTAAAAAAAGGAATATGAGAAGAAGCAATAGCAGATCCTGACAAAACATTTTCCTTTAATTTGTGTGTATCCGTATCTCTAGCCAAGTCCATATCTACATTGAGATGCCAGTGGCTGCTCGAGCAGTCTTCCCCCGGGGTTCCCAGGACCAGAAGACACCACCTCACTGTGGCAGCCGAACTCCCAGAGAATGTACCGTCTCTTCCTGTGTTCTCACTAATTCCAGTGGGCTGTGTTTGCCATGTGCTGAGAAAATAAAAAAAAAATCACCAAAATCTGTTTATGAGTAATTATTCTTTCTTACATATGGTAAAAAGGTTTATATAGCTCTATATACTTAGTTATATACTTTATATAATTTATTACACATATATTTCCCTGTAGAAAACTGGGAAACTGTCATAATGGCAGTTATGATCTCCAATGTCTCATTAGAGATAGTCCCTTCCAACCATACTATATGCTTTAAGTATTAACTTTATAAAAATCAACCAAAGAAATGCTTCCTTGGCTACCTCAAGGCAATCAGATGTTTTCAGGCCCAAACAAGTTAAAATACGTGGTGAGAAATAACACCTTTCCCTTTTACAGAAATCCCCTGTAATCACATCTAAATCACTTATACCCACCCAGCAGAGTCAGGGCTATTTAGAAGCCAAATAAAATAATCACCGATTTACTGTTCTTCAAGCAATGTGTAATTTAAAGTAGCGATCACATTGATTTCCCACTTTAAATACAAGGAGAAACTTTGCTCTTTATTTAAATATAATTAGATACGTGCTGTGGACTCTGAGCCCTGGTGTGAGGGGGGATGGGTTGTTCTAGTGCTGCTGAATAGAGGGATGTGTCTTCATTTTGGCCATCATTGGTAGCTTGAAGATGCTCCGACTGTTCGCTGGCACATTTTGCGGAATCTCCAGGAGCATGAGGGAATTTGCTCAGGAGAAGAACTGAAATGTCTCTGCTTCTCAAGCACCATCGTGGGTGTGGAACACGGTCATGACCGCCAGACATTATGGGTCGTTTCTACCTGCTCGTTTTCAAAGGCGTACATCAATGTGCATGAAGTGACACTACGTGAAAAATTTGCATCTGAAGGAATCCATCCACACGGTGACACTGGCCATGAAAACAACAGATCCGGGTACAATCCTCAAGATCATAATTATTAACCAAAAGACTGTTAAGCCACGCACATATAGTATCCTGTTTTATGATCGTCTCCGGCTCTTCCTCTCAAGAACATTCATACAGTCATTAAAATATGACAGGAGAGGCCTTCATTGAGCTGTTGAAGGACTGTGAACACTGAATCCCTGTGTGTTTGTGACGAGACACATATCAACTCCTCAGCCCTGAGGATACCATCTCAACCTCCCACTAGAACATAAATAAATAAATAAACAACCAAAGGACTCATTTTTTGCCTCCAACAAGGTGCTCATGTTATTCTTTGGCCAATGTGTCACCCAAAATAGCAAAATTAAAAAAAAATATATGTCTAATCTCTTGTTTAATGTATCCTTAATTTTAAACCCTCGAATTTGGGGTGGTAAGCACTCACTTACCTGCATACACCAGCCCCCTGTGCGCCCTTCGGACTCTTCTCAGCCCACCGAATGCTGCGTTCAGACAGCGGAGCTGGTGCCAGCCTCCCCTGCGAGGTCCCTGCGGCCTCCTCCTGTCACTCCCATCCTGTCGCTCCGAGAGCTTCGGGGACACGTGGGCCCTCCTGCTTTAGGTCAGGGGCCCTCCCTCCTCTCCAGCTTCTGGAATCGGACTCCTTGGACCCTGTGTACAGTGGTTGCTAACTCTGATTTTACCCTCGTGCCGTGTGGTGAGTCCAGACTTCTCTTCCATGAGAACCATGGTGATGTGAGCGCCACCGCCATCATGGCAGCCCGTGTACATCCCCAGGTCAGCAAGGGCTGCGTGCCAGGCCAGCACTGTCCCGTGCAGTCTCTCCATTATTTCTTCCCGTGACCCTGTAAGATTCTGTTCTTACTGCTGCTGCATAAAGGAGGAAACGGGAGGCTCGGAGAGGGTGGGTGCCTTGTCTAGGAACACATGGGTGGTAAATCCAGACCCGGACTTTGGACCTGACTCTGACCCCATGGCACCCCACACTTGCTGCTCCTCCCTGATGTGCTAGATCTCCCAACACCGCCTACAGTAGATGCAGGTAGGACATAGCAAAATAAGTACGTGCTTGTGGAGACGTGAACCTTTTCCTTGGAGGGGCTCTGCTCAGCGACATGTTCTCAATACATTCAGATTATCAGCTCGCGGAGGGGAGCAGAGCTGAGATGGCTGCTTCAGATCAGTGTGCGATGGTCGGAGCGGGGCCTCCCCAGTGTCCTGGAGCAAAATGTCTCTTTATGGGGGAGCTAGGTCCCAGGACATGAGCACGGCTCAGTCTCCTGGGATAATCGAGTGGAGGAGAAGAGTAGGCAGTGATCCGTCTGGAAGCCCTGAAATCAGTCAGCAGGTCACCAGCTCCCTCAACGTTCTGAGCCCAGCAAGCATCCCAGTGCCTTCCCTGAGAACCTGAGCATGTGAGCTCATGTCTAAAGGAGTGGAGATTGGCCAGCACACTGGATGGAGCCAACGTCTTTGCTGAGGGTTCTTCCTGCCATGGCTTCCGTGCTACTGGTGGAGAGACGGGCCTGTTCCACAGTCGATCGGTCACACATGTTTATCCTACAGGAAGGAGGTCAAGCCTGGGGGTTCTCAGGAGCCTGCCCTTGTTTTAGGTTCTGGAACCTTCTCAGAAATCCATGGCTAGCCATAGGAAACTAAACCCGAGAGTGGCACCTCCTTCTGAAGCACACTCGTCTCAGGACAATGCAAAGCTTTGCCTTTGAGGGGTGAGAGGGCCCTGATGCCCTCACCGGGACAGCTGAAGAGGGACACTGAGTGTTGACCCCACTGAGAGAACTGTCCCTTGAATGCCAGGTAAGTTCTTTCTCATGGTAACAAAACGTGTTTGACCAGATGACCCTGAGGACATCTCCCCGCCTTAAAATACTGTGATCTGCACAATTTCACCCAAATCCCCCCACATGACTTCCCATTGAAGCTGTCTGAAGAGGGGTCCTGTGCTCCCACCTTCTGCCTAGCAAGGCCAGCATCATCAGTCTGGGCTTCAGAAAAGAGCCAGAGAGGCTCATCAGCTTCTGGGCCTTCCTGAGTCATTCCTGGCAGATCTTAGAAAGATGTGCCTTCAACTCTTGGAAGAGGAAGTTATTTTTACTATGAGACATTTTTGTTCGTTTTGCTTTGTGTTGTGTTTTTTGTTTTTTGTTTTCAGTGTAAAGTGATGTTCTGCAGCATTTTGGGACCTCTGCTGAACTCCCACCACATCAAGAAAGCACCGGGAATTGCAGAATTCTAAATAAGGGTGGGAAGCAGATAAGCCAGCAAGCATCTCCCATCCAGGGACTGTCCCCGCTCCCCTGAGACTCGGTGCCCACGGAGCTCACCCACTTAAGTGTGTGTTTCCTGTTTTTGAGAAATTCAGCTTTGGGGACAGGGTCCCTCTCCCCCAGAGGCACCACTTACCTGAGCTACTTGGTCATGGGTTCATCATCTCCCTCGGTTAGGTCCCCCTCTCTCCCTCATGGCTGGCTGGTCCGCCCGGCATGGCGAGCTCACCGCCAACCCCCTTGTATCTCTTCCTACCTCCCTGAACCCACGGCCACTGCCTGAAACCCTGTGCAGGCAGCCTGGCTTCTATTGCTTCATGGGGAAGAGTTTCCACTCACCCTTGCTCCTACCTCTGCCCCCAACCCCCATTCTGGGCACCTGGGCACCTGAGAGCCCCCCACAACTTCTGTGCCCATCAGAACATCGGGTTGTATGCCTGAGGCCAGACACTCTTGTTTGCTGTCCCCTCTGTCCCACTTGGACCCCAAACTGCCTTCACAGATTCCTTGAGCTGCCCACAAAACGCCATCCATGTCCATGCTCCTCCGACCGGCTCCTCACCCCGCACGGCCCCACTGTTGCTTGGGGGTGTTGGCAGACGTTCGTCCGTTCTTCGAACAGGAGAGCCTCACCGTCACACGAGGACTGTGCAGTCACAACCGGTCTGCGCTAGGAGTACTCAGCAGGGAACTCGGCACCAAGTAACACGCCCGGTGGTAAGAACTTGTCAGCCTTATTCTCCCCTGTGACCTCATCAAAGTCCTTCCTTTCCCGTTGTTACTCCACTGTGCCTCCTTTGCTTTATTTGTTAGCTTGGAACTGAAAAAAAAAAAAATTACTTCTATTCCATAATTCAATAATAGTAATAATAAAAGAAATCTAGTTCCATATCCTCTCTGTGTTTAAGAAAGAAAGGACACGGTATGAGTAAACTTAATAAAACCTATTTGTGACCTAACCATCTTGGAGATGTGTTAATTTCAATTTCATATATTTCATGCTATTTAGGGAGAAGGAGTAAAATCAAGCATTATTAACTCCAGTTGGGAATGAAGAGAGTTGAAGAGATAAAATTTCATTGCTTATGATTCAATTTTATTTTTATGCTAAAGTCAGCTAGATGGAAAAGAGTATATGCCCATAGCCTCAGGAATAACGTCCCCACAATCAAATCAGCCTTGGAAGAGCTAATGGTGATCGGGATTTTTAAAGTAACATTAAAAACCCAAGTGACCAAAGTTGAATTTAGCATCACTGGAAAAGCTTATAAAAGAAAGCAAGGTCACTAATTGTCAATATTCTCACCTATTCCTATATTCTGTGCATCTGTACACAAACTCATTAAGGAATTTTACGTCTTAGATCAAAACTGCATGTTTCTTGAAACTGTGTATGCAAGAGAAGACAGATCAGAAAGGAGCAGGTGACCCCGGCCTTGCCTTGCTTCTCCTCCAACTGACCTCTGAGTCAGTAACCCAGGGGGACCCAGAGCCATACCGAGGCGCTCTCTAGTCGCTGGTAAATTAGATCGGCCGGATTCACTGTCAGCGGCAGAGTCCTCGTCCGGTTCCGCTTCTGGATGCTGTCCCTGACAGAAAGCCATCTTGCTGGGTTCGGACTCGAAATAAATACAATTAGAAGTGGTGACTCTATTTTAAAAGAATAAATACCCAGAGTAGCAGCTCAGAGCCGGTAAACGGCAGCAAACGGTCCCCGGAGGGAGGAAGGGGGGCCGGGGGTCGGGGGGGAGGAGCTCCCCGGGCTCACTGCAGGGTCTAATCAATATTAACCACATCATACACAGGGAGGCGCCGCCTGCAGAAAAAGGAGCACACGCTCGGCTTCCTTTCTCCCATGAAGGTCATAACAAGACGGGCGCGGTGAGGATAACGAATGGAGGGCGGTCGGCTCAGCAACACAGAAAAGCACGTCTGTTCTGACGAGGAATTCTCTCCAGCAATCTTGCAAAAGGACTGACCTCTGCTGCAAATGTGCTTGAGAACTACAAT
The DNA here is from genome assembly GCF_030435805.1 of Mustela lutreola. NCBI lineage: Eukaryota > Metazoa > Chordata > Mammalia > Carnivora > Mustelidae > Mustela > Mustela lutreola. Next base: position 2,621,620 of record NC_081294.1, on the reverse strand, counting down.
GGGGAGTTTAAATAAGATTTTTAGTGATTTCTGGCATCACAGAGAGCTGAAAAATGATAACTATTCAATTTAGGAGACTTTCTGCCTACAACAGGCAGAGGGAACCCCTGGTTAGACGGCCTGGCAGACTAGTGTGCTCTCTGCCTCCCCCTCGGCCCAAAAACGCCAGGTCTAAACAGTGCTGACCACGTCAACACAGGCGTCCTCTGTGCCAAGGAGCAAAGGGCTTGCCAAATTGGTCCTGATTTCCAGGGAGCCGAGCAAGCGGTGGAGCTCACCCTTCGTGCCGGAGGCGAGTCAGGGAGACAGTGTAAGTCATTTCACCAGTCACATTTACACAGAAACTGAAAGTGCCTGGTGTTCCTCTGAGTTCTCTTCTCTGTTGGTGGTGGTTTGAAGATTTCCTTTAAATGCATTTATTCTCTTATTTTTTAAGACTTTATTTGTTATTTAGAGAGCACTTTTGAGAGAGCACGAGCATGGGAGAGAGACGGAAGGGAGCATCTCCAGAAGACTCACCCCTGAGTGCAAAGCCAGACCCGGGGCTCAATGACCCTGCGATCACGACCTCAGCCAAAATCAAGCACCAGAGGCTTAACCGACAGAGCCAGGCAGGTGCCCCTCTTTGAGTGAATTTTGAACCTCTTGCGTCTGACCCGCCGAGTCCTGGCCCAGGTACACAGCCAAGAGGTGGGGTGTGGAGCAGCACAGGACGGCGGCTTCCCGCGGTGACTTCCCGCGGCGAATGGCTCCCCAGGGGACAGAGCTGGTCCGTGACCCCACAGGCGAGGTGCCAGCACACTCCGAGATCCTACCCAAAACACATACCTGGATGCAATGAGTTCTTCAATGTAGCAGTCGCCTGGGAAGAGTGGAAATACGAGTTTTTGGTCTCAGAAATCTCATACTTCTAGAGAATTCTATTTTTTTAGAGCATTCTATTTTTATTTAAATCACTATTAAGGAGAAAAAAAAAACAGCTAAAGGGGCCCATAGATAAAGAGAAATCCGTACCCCTTTCCTTAGCCGTGACTTCTACAAGCGCGAAGTGTGTGGAGCTGTTACCTTTGTGGATTCAGATGCAGGCACCGGGGGTTGGGGGTACATGGCCTAAGCGCTCGTCAGGGCGCAGGTGCAGGCACAGATACATGGCCGAGGGAGAGACAGGAGCTGACGTGGATGGGAACACAGACAGACAGTGTACGGTATAAAGAGTGACACAGATAGGTAGAGATATGACGCTGACAGATGCAGAGAGATGTAGACGCTTACAGACAGAGATGGGCGCACCTTCTTGGAGTCACCGTGGAGACGGACAGGGGTACAGACCCGATGCAGCCAGTGTCTCGAGTCGGTGACCTTTCGCTCTACACAGGTGCAGCCCTGCGCCAGGAGCAGCTGAAGAACGAGGTGCCGGCCTTACTCTCACGGTGCTTACAATCTAACGAAGGGAATTTGGGAGAAAAATAACCAGTGTCGTTTTAAAATCATCATCTGACCACTGGAATATCTGATACCTTGACGAACAAATCTGTGTCCTAGAAAAAGCCGTTACTGGTCAGTTCTCGGGAGGTCACTGCCATCTGCCCTGGCACGGGGCTCTGCGGGGGTTGGCTTCCTCAGCTCCCTTGGGACACTGGCTCCTCCCTTTCAGGACAGACACTGGCTTTGCAATACCCCTGGACTGACCAGCCAGGACATCTGATCCCAGCAGCCTGTCAGGGAAGCCAAGGGGGCAGGTGGGTCCGACCAGCAGGGCTGCCTGGGAGCTACTTGATCTCTTTCCTGGGCTCGGCCACGGCTCAGCGGAGCCCTAGCCCACCCCTGAGAGATTTCAGCAGTAGGACAACCATCAGTTCAACTTTCCCTAGAGAAAATTATGTTTGCAGTTTTTCAAAATAGTGCTCCATTTGAGAAAATGAGGCAGGTGCAGCGGGCCGGCCTGTTGGTGTTGCTGACCCACGTCCCCGGGGACAACAAAGCTCAGAATTTTCGTCCCAGGCAAGACTGACAATGACCTTCTCATGGGCAGCAGGGTCATCAAATCCCACTCCCACTGGTGTCAAGCAAGGTGTTTGTTTTCCATAATCTATAGAAGTGCATAAAAACATGACATGCTCAAATGCAAGTTGATCAGAAATATTTGAGTAATGCTAACAGCATTTCTTTAACCCAATTACGGGAAGCCCTGCCACAGAAGAAATTGCTTATCGGTGAGGAAAAGTTGTATAAATCAGGAAACGAGAGATGGGGTACAGAAAAATCTTCTGGAATGTCAGCTATTTCCCTTATCACTGACACTTGGTGTCTCTGTGTGTCTTTGCGGGCACGCACACAGGAACACACACGGCGCGTGAGCACCGTCCCCAGGCTCTCTGACCCATGAAAGAACCCCATGAAGTAAAAATTATTATGGAATGATGGGGAAAGGAACCCCAAGCTTAGAAACACCCCGGTAACGTGCCAGGGTCACAAAACAAATCAGGATTTTAAATCCAAGATGGACAGATTCTAATGCTGTGGGCTGCACAGTGCACTGAAGAAGACAGTCTCGTGACAAAGAATTTCTCCTGTTCTCCCCAGCCCCAAACCCACCCAATACCCCGGTGAGCTGACTGAGACTTCAGGACACCTCACTCTCAGGGCTGATCGTGGCAGGTTGGAAGACAGCCTTCCCAGCAGAGCTTCCCTTGCTAGGATCAGCAGGACCGTGGTTGTCTCCGGAACAACGTTGGGACGAAGTTGCACAAACACGTTCCCGAGAAAAACACATTTCCCATAAACCAGTGTGTGGTCTAGTTCTCAAAAGAGGATGACTAAAGTTCGCACCTCGGTGTTCCTTATGCAATGCCCTCCATACGTTTCACGCATTTTCGAAACCAAAGAAGTTACTTTTGAAAGTGCCCTTAAAGCAACCTTTGGCGCTCTCCATCACAGAAACGGAGTCGAGTTTCAGGACAACGCAAGGCCCACCTGCGTCGTGACGGTGCCGCCTTCCGGGCCTGCTGCAGGCAGGCAAACATTCTCTGCAACACCCCTGCCGCAGGGCGGTGGGCTCGCGGTCCCACTGACGGGGTGCCGCCGAGCATCTCTGTGTACCCCCCGGCAGCGAGGAGCCCAGTCTCTGAAGGCCGGCTCTCCGGCATGTGGTTGAAATGAGCTGGCTAACTTCAGTACGTTTCATATTTTTATCTTGTCAAAAGAAACATCCACTTCATTTAACGTTACCTTATTTTTGAACCCCAACACTTAAAATTAGCAACTCGGAGTTGCAAATGTGTGTTCAGGCCTTGTGCATATTTTAGGAACTAGCCATAGGAGGCCCAGAGCTAACCAAGCTCCCAGAACACTCTAGCTTTCATTGAATACCAACAGCAAAGGGTCTCCACTTCCTGGCAGCATTGGAAGGAAACTTGTCACAACCGCATCAACGTTTTCTTTCCCAACTCTCTCTTGTTTCACTATGTCTTTTTGTTTTCTTGCAGAAATGTAAAATAACACAAACGCATCATTGTGCATGGTCTTAGACCACCTAGAAGATGGGTTTCTGGAGCAGAAAAGCGTCCCGACTCTGGCAGAAAGCCCCAGCCACGCTCGGGTGAGGCTCGTGAACCGAGAGTCAGCCTTTTCTTCAGCAGGTGTGACGTTACCCGCTTTGACTGGCCTGTCTGTCCTCTGTCAGGGCGGACTTGGCTCTCTTGGACCTGAAAAGCAGAACGTGTGTTGGAGGAAAGTAAAGCCAGCCCCACAGTCAGCTGGGGTTGACCTGTCTCGGAAAGCCATTTCATAGACAGCAGCACGCATGGCTAGTTATTCCCTCCAGGCTCTGGGTAAAATCCTGCAGCTCCCAATGGGAAGAGGCCCACGGCTCTTTTCTTCAGCGGTTCTGTAGGAACACCTGCTACCCTGATTTTCCAGCAAGGCTTCTCCGACGGAACAGGACGCCCGGTGAGCCATGAGCCGGCACCCAAGTCAAGCTGAGGGTCATGGACCTCGTCCCAGTGAACCCATGAGCATCCGTGTGTTCACCTGCCCTCCCCGGGGGGCATTTTCACAGTAGAGAAAACATCCCCTGGGTGGCTGCTTCCATCCGGGAGCCCAGAAGCAATTCCCAGTTTTTCGTGGAACTAGATCCAGATTCCTCCCCCGTAGCAATGCCCAGCCGCTGTGTCACCATGCCTGTGTGGTCCGCAGCTCTTGCTATGAGGGTCATGGAATCCTCAGTCCTATGTGCCCTGGCATAGTGGGGGGATAAAAAGTGCCAAAGCAAAGAGACTTTTCCTTTGTTTCTGGGATTCCTCGATGTGCAAGCACCTGACATTCAGCGTTTACCAGCCTCGCTAGGTACTTACGTCGGTGATATTTTCTCTAAAGGTAAGAAAAATGTGTCTCTGTTTTAAATAGATTTTTAATCGTAGGCACCCTCTTTGTGATAAATGTGTCTCCCCTGTCATGGGAGCTCAGGAAAGCTGCGGTTCAGCAGGGCTGCAAGTCGTCTGTGGGCTATGACCGAGTCGTATTTTCTGGATGCTTTATATGTAAGTGCGTGCGGCTGCCTGTCACTTCGTTCTACAGTAATATCCCAAACTCAGCAGCAGTACTCCACACTACAGGGATCAGAGGAGTAAAACGCGGTTCTCAGCTGAGCAGGGGTGGAGTAGAGACTCGAACTCAGGGCTAACCAATTCGGATAGCACGTTATTATTATATACACGTATATGACCTGTCCTTCAGTCGGGATAGATCGGTTTGACCCATCCCATGTGGACATCAAAGTAGAGATACCACATTTTGGCTTCTTGTTGTGTCTATAGAGATTTTTAAAGACCCAGCATAGCGGTTTCTCCAAAGACCATCTAAGTTTGTCTTACTGAACGCACAAAGCCCACAGTCGAGATCTCTAACTTGTGTTCTGAACCGTATTCTCTTGTTTTCTAAGCTGTCCACCTCGGGTATAAGATTTTCTTCTCCGCACACTTGTCTGAAGGACACTGATTCCCTCGTGCCAAGCTTCTGAGTTGGTGCCCTCACCGGAGGTGGGGGGCATGGGGCCCCTGGGGTGAGGAAACACTGGAGCCCTGGAGGGCACAGAAACCAGCTCCAAGGGGTGAACACTAGGGACACAGGCTGTGCTGCAGGACCCGGGGAAGGCCAGGGGCAGCAGCTGTCAGCCCCCTCCCCATCAGGGCTCCTCCAAGAAGGGATCAGACCAGCCCACTGCTCACATAGGCCACAGGGTGTTTCTCTAGAAGCAGACAAGGGCCATGTGGTGAAGGAATCAGTTCAAAACATGCATGTTGACTGACCTCCCCAAGAGTCACAATCAGGCACTAAGGGACACCCAATTGGCTTGGCTGTGAGATCCAGCAAGCTAACGTTTGCAGTCTTTGCCAGCCCCAGTGTGAGGCCCGAAAATATTGCTCAGAGTGCCATGAGGAATGGATCTCCTTGGGGTGAAACCCACAGCCCTGGTTGGCCACCCTGCTCCTCACAGAGCAGGTGCTGGTCCCAGGCCAGCACCCCCTGCTCTCTGTACCCATCTGGGGAAGGCCACAGCAGAACAGCCAAGGGAATCACCTGCCAGACACGGCAGCTTGTCAAGCCTCCTATGGAAGCTTCCACCCGGGGTCCAGGAGGGCCCACGCCTCCGTAAGGCCATAGCCGGCCTCTCCTCATTCCGTGGCTCGGTCTTCCCAGGGTCTCTGCCACCAGGCGGCCGGCAGCAGGGAAAGCACAGGATGCTTGGATTCCTTGTTTCAATCTGCTCCCTGGCAGAGAAAGAGCTCCGCGAATTTGTGTGTAAATTCCCTTCTCCGTGAGGAAGCTGTGCCACTGAGCCTTCAGAAGGACCGCAGTGGCCGGTGGCTCAGGGGAGGCACGCTGTCTCTGCGGGGCTGGCAGCGCCACACGCTTACCTCAAGAACACTTGCAGGCCGATGGACCTGGCAAGAAGACCCGGCCCCATGAAGATGTCCCCGAGCAGCCCCACAGCTGCCGTGGACTCCAGGCCCAACCACCTTCTCTCATTTGAGGAGCGTAAGAAAGATGTTCACATGTGCCACTGCGGAGGTAGAGGATCACCTTTTGCCTTTTACTCACACTTTTTGTCTCAGATGAGAGCGAGCTGATGTAACCTGGAGATGCCACCCTTTTCCCCAGGAAAGACAGCTTCGCTATCAGTCAGCCGCCCAGCAAATTCTTCACTGGAAAGTTCCTTTATCAAGATCACACGCAATAGACAGAGCTATTTTGAAAGTCAATGCCTTCCTCTTTTTGAAAGCTTCACTCGAGGTGTGTTTTTAGAGGCAAGCTTCAAACTGTCAAGAGTTTTGTTGCCCTTGATAAAGCCAGCCTGGGATTGATGCCCAGAGGGGGGTCTGACTGAAAATTATAAGACAAAACTGGAATTAAATTAATTCTCCCCACAGCTCAGGGAAAGAAAACAAAGAAGACATAGTCTCCGAGCTGCAGGAGTGGATAGTCTGTAACTGCTCCTGGTCAGTGGGTGACTTGCTTTCCTACTTTAATGCCATTTCTTTTGCACTTAGTATTTGCTGAGATAATGTTTCCGGATCCAGCAGCCTCCACGAGCCTCCGTGGGACATCACCAGCAGCACACTGAAAGCTTCTGGACGCCTGCTGGCCACGCGTGTGCAGACGGGTCTCAGACAGAAAAGCAGGAGTCCTTCTTTAACCACATTGAATATTTACACCATAAACCTCTGTTAGCTTTTGATCTCTTTAAAAGACAATTTACGGTACAGATTGTCTTATCCAGTTGAGCTAAGTGAGGGCTTACATAAAATTATCAAAACTTCTCAGCAGATATGTGGCCACACAGATGATGTCAGGTACTCGGAACAGGTCAACCCTAAGATTAAACAAGCACAATTTCGTTTGGAGTGATAACATGCTCTGGGATTAGACCATTTCGGTAATTGTACAAGTTTATGAATCTACTAAAATCCACCAGATCGTGCACTTCAAAATGGTGCATTTTATGGCACGTGAAGCGTATCTCAATAAAAATAAAATAATCCCCGGAGACCCCACAGCCATCAACTAAATCGACCGGTTACTTCATGTCTGTGGTTCAGCCAGACTCCTCCTGAAGGGCTCTGTTTCCTCAATGTTCCTTCGGATTAATCTCTCCTATCTCTTCCTTTGAGCAACAGGCCTGGGTTTCTCAAGATAGGAGTTGTCAATGGTTAAAAGGGCCGTGAAATAAATTTCCTGGACATCGGAATCCTGGTGGGTCTCAGCTCCATCCTACTTACTTCTTGGCTGGCTCACAATGTAAAATGGGTCATTTGCGGTCATTCACATTTCAACATTCAGGAAGCCTCTCCGGTAAGTCTCCCACCGAAACGTTTGAATCCAACAATCAGGTGTTTCTATCCTTACTTCTGGCCATTTTGAGAGGTAGAAGGGTCAGGCTATTAAGTTGATAATGTCTTAAGTGCTTAGATAGCACTACACGGAGGAGACCTGAAAACATAAAATAAATCAAAGCTTTCCATCTGCTGGGTAACCCAATGGGATCCACCCATTCATTCTGTGTTTGGAACAGCCGAATGCAGTTCGTGCCCCTTGCCTCGTGTGAATTACAGTCCCTGTGAGCAGGTCCACGGGGGCCACCGTGAAAAGGTTCACCAGCCCTGAGGGAGGTGTGTCTCCACTGAGGGACATTTGTGCTCATAGAAGTCATTATCTTTGTCAAAAACATTTATTATATTACAGCCAGAAGGTGTGTGCCATTTTAAGTGAATGAGAATTTTCTACAAGGACTGAAAATGTTAGGTGGAGGGAAAGATGGTAGTTTTAAATGAGCTGTAAGCCCGGCCCCAGACGGCATGCGCGCGGCGGGGGCGGGGGCCGTGGCAGGGCGGTTAAGGGCCAAAGCCGCCATCTTCCGAGGTCATCTCATTAGCCAATCAAAGGCCCTCCCTAAGGCTAGCACAGTAAAAGTAAGGCCTTTTTAGGATCTTTATCTAATATCACAGGTGGAAAGAAGCCTTCCAACCCAACGCCTGTCTTTCCTCTTGGCATTACAGATCCGTTCCAGTGCACCCTCCAACCAAGTGTTTCACAGCAACAAAGGGTGCCCTACATGTTTGCAGATGTAACAGTACGTATAGGTCCCCAGAATCCCGGAAAGTCCTCAGGACGCAACTATGAGACCTGGCCCCACTCAACAATTTTGTCCCACTCAGACCTCCTGCTTCTATTTCTGGCTGTTCCAGACAATCGCCTTCCTCTCTGTCCCCTGTCTTCTCCCAGATCCGCCACAGCCTCTCAACGGCTGGTGGAGGAGAACGTGTCCCGCTCTGTGGTCACTCGGGTTCCAGCCCCAGTGCACATCGGGGAGCACCTGGCCCTCCAGGATAAAAGAGAAATTTCGTCTCTACCTGGACCGAGAGGCTGCGTCCCCCGGGGCGACCCCTCGCTTGCAGGCCGCCTACTTCCAGCATCTCGGGCGGTCTCTTGCGGACGCTGCCCCGCGATGGTGTCCTTCCACGGTGCAAAGCGCCCCGGACGCGGAAGCGGCCCCCGGTGGGGGGCGGCCCCACAGCACCTGGCCCTTCACGGCTGTACCCCACCAAAACTCTCGCTGGGGGTCGGAAAGGTGGCCCTCGAGGCGAGGGAGCATGTCAGAAAGAATGGCCTCTGGGACCGGCAGGCCATGCCGGGAAATCGGGCTCCCGCGCAGCGATGGGCACTTCTGGGCGAGCCTCAGGACAGCGAGCGCTGGAGGGTCCCGGGCAGCCGAGGCGCAGGGGTGGGCTTGCCCGCTGGTCCGGGGTCTCAGTCCGCGGAGCTGCTGTGACAGATACCTCCAGTGGCCCGTGTGCACCATCACTTTTCCGGGAGGTCAGAACTCCGCGCTCAAGCGTCTCCCGATCTGTTCCTGCGAGAACCCCTGGCTGTCCTCCTTGGTGGGGAGGGAGGACTCTGGTCTCTCTTCCTCGTCCTGTGAGGCCGCGGGTCCCACCCGGAGGCTCTGCCTTGTGACCCCGCCTCAGCCTAATCACCTCCCACAGGCCACCCCCTCATACTGCCCCACTGGGGGTCAGGACTGTAACACGTGCATTCTAGGGGCACACGGACGCGCGGTCCACAGCACCGAGGGACAATCTCTGGTACAGAGCAAGTGTTGTCCCTCAGCCTCCGTGGGGACCCCAGGGCGGCAGGTGCGTAACGATCGTGGCCTCTGGGGCCGCTGGAGAGCTCGTCCTGGCACAGGCATCCGCAGAGCCAGGATGGCTGCAGCTCTGCGGTGCAGGAGGGTCTCCAGAGGGGACCGGCCCGGCTCCCTACCTCCTCCTACCAAGGCGGAGGAGGTGGATGCGGAGACAGTAGGGCAGGGTCGTGGGAGGAGCCGTGGGGAGCAGCCCCGAGGAGCGACCTGCAGGGCTTCCTGTGTTGGTAGGGGATCATCAGAAGGACGGATGGTGCCTCATTCCTGGAGCGGTGACCCCATCTGGAGTCCCGGGGAGCAGTGGGCTTGTGCGCGTGGGGAGTCCCGGGGAACAGCGGGAAAGGCAGGTCCTGCTCTCATGTTGGGGAGCACCGAAGGCTCCAGTGGGAGCCCCTGGAAGTCAGCATCTGGGAGGCCGCGCGGCCCTGTAAGGAGAGGGATGTCCCTCAAGGAGGGAGCTTTCACGGAAGAGCAGTGCTGCCCTCGCCCCGGTGGGCTGCCAGGGTCAGGTCTCCGCACCAGGCAGAGGCGGCCAGACCACACGCTCCCGAGAACTGTGGGGCCGACGGGGTGGAGACCCCCACGCTGGAAAAGCCAGAACCCAAGAGGGGTCAGTCCCCAGGTCTGTGATTTTTATACCTCAAATTTTTACTTTCTTGAAACTGCCTTTCTAAAAAGTTTTATTTTCTTTTTAAGCTTCAAACAAACAAACAAACAAAAAACACTTCTAGTTTGAAGTGACATCAAGGAAACAGTGGAATCTGTTCTCTCTGATGTATGATGTGGAACCATCAGGACGCGGCTTCATGGCCACTGGAGGACCCACAGCGCTTCCCGTGGGTAAATGTCTGAGGTTGCTAGAAGCAGCTCCCCGGGCCTCACACTGAACTGCCTGTATAGTTGACTGGTTTTCAGCCACTTCAAAGAAAAAGAAAGTGCGTTTATCAGTGTGACTAAAAGAAAGTTTTGCTACGAAGGAGAAGTTTTGGAGTCCAGGATTCATGCTCAGCAGAGGCTGTGCACTGACCCTGGGGGATATCAGGGTCCCCGCTCCTGACCTACAGTGGGGGAGGGGAGGTGCCATCTCCCCACACCAGTTCAGGGAACGTGACCCAGGCAGACGACCTGCGAGCAGGGCTTCCAGGAGAATGTCCGGGGCTCCTTGAGGCCGTAGGGTTCTTCAGCCACGGACCTGGCGGGACACAGCCCCCGCCACTCCCAAGGCATTAGCTGTGTTCCAGTGTGTCCCTCAGGTGGAGGCTGAGATGCAAAATCTCTTTGGCTCCTTTTGGTTCATAGAAAATTTCTTGCACGTTTTCTGATGAAGCGTGTAGATGATGTTTATTTAAAAAGTGAAAAAGAGAGACACCCAGGTGGGTCAGTCCATTAAGGGTCTGTATTAGGCTCAGGTCATGATCTTAGGGTTCTGGGATCAAGCCTTACATCTGGCTCCTTGCTCAACGGAGAGCATGCTTCTCCCTCTCCTCCATGTTCCTGCTCTCTCTTGCTACCTCTGTCACTATTTCTGTCTCTCTTTCTTAAGTGAATAAAATCTTTTAAAAATAAAAAAAATTAAAATTAAAATTAAAACAAACAAACAAAAAAGAATGGTTTATGGTGATTTAATAAGTAGTGACTGAAAATCACATTTATTGTGCCAAGAAAATTCTTTCTGGAGAAGAGTGTGCATAAAAAGAAAACATATATATAAATAAGAAATCCAAGAATCTGTTTCTACTTTAGAAGACATGACCATCAGGATGAGAACAGACCTAAATTTTGTTAATTTCTCTCTTTGCTATACATTAAATTTGTGATGATAGAAACTGGGCTAAAAGAATCTGAATTCTACTGATTTTATTTTTACTATTTAACATCCTGGTCTGGGAGCAAAATTATATTTTTGAGCTGTCAGTAGTGGTAGACAGCCATTTTGCAGAGGGACATTTCTCTAAAATAAGTAGAGGTTTTTGTTCATATTCAGAAGCTAGGAAATGTCAAAGTTAGTGAGCATGCATGGAAATCAGGAAAAAAAAAATAAACACAGAATGTAAACTCCTGAGCTACCCTGAAATGAGGGATGATTTTCTTTTTAATTTAAATTCAATTAGCCAGCATATAGTACATCATCAGTTTCAAGCATAGAGTTCAGTAATTCATCAGTTGCATAGAATGCCCAGTGCTCATTAAATCATGTGCCCTCTTTAATGCCCATTCCCCAGTCACCCCATAACCCCACCCACCTCCCTTCTGCGACCCTCAGTTTGTTTCCTGGAGTTAAGAGTCTCTCAACCTTTCCGATGACTTCAGGTTCTCCTTCCTTTCCCTATGATCCACTCCACTGTTTTATTATGCTCCACATAAGACTGAAACCAAATGACAATTGTCTTTCTCTGACTGACTTATTTCACTCAGCATCATCCCCTTCAGTCCCTTCCATGTCAATATCTGTGGTAAGTATTCATCCTTACTGATGGCTGAGTAATACTCCATTGCATATATGGACCACACCTTTATCCATTCATCTGTTGAACGGCATCTCAGCTCTTTCCACAGTCTGTCTATTGTGGACATTGCTGCTGTGAACACTGGGGTACAGATGGCCCTTCTTTTCACTACATCTGTATCTGTGGGGTAAATACACCCAGTAGTGCAATTGCTGGGTCTTTTTTTTTTTTTTTTAGTTTTAACTTTTTGAGGAACCTCCATGCTATTTTCCAGAGTGGTTGCACCAGCTTGCATTTCCCACCAATAGCGTAGGAGGGTTCCCCTTTCTCGGCATGTGCGCCAACACCTGTCATTTCCTGACTGTTAATTTTAGCCATTTTGACTCCTGTGAAGTGGTATCAAATTGTGGTTTTGATTTGAATTTCCCTGATGCCGAGTGATGTGGAGCACTTTTTCATGTGTCTGTTGGCCATTTTGATGTCTTCTCTGGAGAAATGTCTGTTTATGTCTTCTGCCCATTTCCTTTTTTTTTTTTTTTAGTTTATTTATTTATTTTCAGCATAACAGTATTCATTATATTTTCACCACACCCAGTGCTCCATGCAATCTGTGCCCTCTATAATACCCACCACCTGGTACCCCAACCTCCCACCCCCACCCGCCACTTCAAACCCCTCAGATTGTTTTCAAGAGTCCAGAGTCTCTCATGATTCACCTCCCCTTCCAAATTAACCCAACTCCCTTCTCCTCTCCATCTCCCCATGTCCTCCATCATATTTGTTATGCTCCACAAATAAGTTAAGCCATATGATAATTGACTCTCTCTGCTTGACTTATTTCACTCAGCATAATCTCTTCCAGTCCCGTCCATGTTGCTACAAAAGTTGGGTATTCACCCTTTCTGATGGAGGCATCATACTCCATAGTGTATACGAACCACATCTTCCTTATCCATTCGTCCGTTGAAGGGCATCTTGGTTCTTTCCACAGTTTGGCGACCGTGGCCATTGCTGCTATAAACGTTGGGGTACAGATGGCCCTTCTTTTCATAACATCTGTGTCTTTGGGGTAAATACCCAGGAGTGCAATGGCAGGGTCATAGGGAAGCTCTATTTTTAATTTCTTGAGGAATCTCCACACTGTTCTCCAAAGAGGCTACACCAACTTGCATTCCCACCAACAGTGGAAGAGGGTTCCCCTTTCTCCACATCCCCTCCAACACATGTTGTTTCCTGTCTTGCTAATTTTGGCCATTCTAACTGGTGTAAGGTGATATCTCAATGTGGTTTTAGTTTGAATCTCCCTGAGGGCTAGTGATGATGAACATTTTTTCATGTGTCTGATAGCCATTTGTATGTCTTGACTGGAGAAGTGTCTGTTCATATCTTCTGCCCATTTTTTGATATGATTATCTGACCATTTCTAGATTGGATTCTTTGTTGAGTTTGAGAAGTTCTCTATAGATCTTGGATACCAGCCGTTCATCTGTAGCATCATTTGCAAGTACCCTCTCCCATTCCATAGATTGCCTTTTAGTTTTGTCAACTGTTTCCTTTGCTGTGCAGAAACTTTTTTTATCTTGATGAAGTCCCAATAGTTCATTTTTGCCTTTGTTTCCATTGCATTTGGAGATGTGACTAGCAAGAAGTTGATGAGGCCAAGGTAGAAGAGGTTGCTGCCTGTGTTCTGTAGTATTTCAGTGGATTCCTGTCTTAGTTCCTGACTTAGGTCTTTTTTGTGCGTGGTAAGGAAATGGTCCAGTTTCATTCTTCTGCATGTGGCTGTCCAATGTTCCCAACACCCTTTAATGAAGAGAGTGTCTTTTTCTCACTCCCTGCTTTGTCAAAGATTAGTTGACTATAGTGTTTAGGGTCCATTTCTGAGTTCTCTATTCTGTTCCATGGACCTATGAGTCTCTTTTTCTGCCAGTATTGTACTGTCTTGACAACTGCAGCTTTATAATAGAGCTTGAAGTCCGGCTTTGGTTTACTTTCTCAACATTCCTCTGGCCATTTGGGGTCTCTTCTGGTTTTTTCTTTCTTTCTTTCTTTCTTTCTTTCTTTCTTTCTCTCTCTCTCTCTCTCTCTCTCTCTTTCTTTCTCTTTCTTTTTTATTAAGTCCAATTAGCCAACATATAGTACATCATTAGCTTTTAATGTAGTGTTCAATGATTTATTATCCTTCCTGGTTTCATACAAATTTTAGGATTATTCGTTCCAGTTCTATGAAAACTTCAATGGCATTTTGATAGGGATTGCATTGAATGAGTAGATTGCTCTGGGAAGCATAGACATTTTCACAATATTTATTCTTCCAGTTCATGAGCATAGAATGTTTCTCCATGCTTTGGGTCTTGCTCAGTTTCCTTCATGACTGTTCTGTAGATGTCAGAGTGCAGATCCTGTACTCTTAGGTTTGGTGTATTCCTAGGTATCTTGGGGTTTTGGTGCAATTGTAAATGAGATCGATTCCTTAATATTTCTTTGTTCTGTCTCATTCTTAGTGTACAGAAATGCAACTGATTGCTGTGCTCTGATTGTATATCCTGCCACGTTGCTGAATTCCTGTATGAGTTCTAACAATTTTGACTTTTTAAAAGTATAATGGGAAGCAATGGTAGGAGAGACTCAAGGGTCAGAATGCAGCTTCTCCAGGATGCTTGTATTTTAATTTTGTTTTTTGACTACCCCCCTGAATGTCCTATTCTCTCTCTCAATATGCCAACTTAATTAATTCATTAATGATAGCTTTTTAGAAATAGAATCCTCAATGGTAACAGTACTGCCTTGTATCATTAGAGAGGACTTTTTGAAGATGTTTGATGTATTTTGTATTGCCATCCCCATTCTCATGGACACAGTCCGCAGCTGTCAGCCTGATGACCGCTTCTTCAGAGACACCCTTCCTGACCCGTCAGAGTCACGGGGTGACCTTGTCCCCGTTGCACTTGTCCCTTTATATTTACTTGTGGGAGTTGGATGATTATCTGTCTCTACTCTGGGCAGTGCCCTCTGAGGACATTTTCTCCTCGTTCATGACAAAGCAGCCTCATCCTGGACCCCTTGCTAACCGGATGGTGATGTCATGGTGGCCAGACCATCCCTCATCTATATGGGGTGGGGAGGGGAACCCACACCACCCCTTCCCAGAGCTGGGAAAGAGATATTGCCGGCAGCTACTGACGCATGATGCCCTTCACGTATTTTTTCTGCGACTAGTAGCGATCATTTCAATAACACACCCTTACCATCAGTTGACCTTTCTGTTTCCAGATAAAGTGGTTTCCATCGAGTCCATGGCATGGAAAAACATGAGCCCCAGGAAGAACTGAAGGGCCCCTATCATGATGAGAAGGAAACACTTGAACACACTTGTTTGTGAAAGAACAGGGTTGCAAAGCCCAAGCCATTTCAGAGAAGGACTTTTAAAGACAAGGGAAGCCGAGAGTGCCGTGGAATTGAGTGACGGCTGGCTCTCATCTCCCGCTGTCCTACGGCGGCACTAGATCTTGTCACCAAAGTCCCTTGAGCACGTGCTCCTCAAATCCCATGGCTTTTAAAATGGCTTAATGGACGCACACATCACTAACTTTTAAAATCAGTGAGAAGGAATCCGATCCAACTTTGCCTCTGGAAGTCCACAGTCCATAGCCCTGATGGGCTCCATCAGGAGCTCGCTGCCCCCCACCCTGTGCAGGGGCGCCTCTGGTGCAACTAGCACAGCTTCGCACACACACACTGCCGTCCGCAGCAGGTGTCCTGGGAACTAGGAAGGACGGCCTGGGAAGAGCTCTGCCACCCGTTCCTCACACACGAATGATTCTATGTTTGTTTACTCAACAGCAGCAATATTTGCATCTACACACGGAAACGAGAAGTGGCAGCATGTCCAGTCCTGGCCCTCGAAACTCCTCGGTGACTCCCTCCTGTGGGGGACAGACCTCACTCCCGGACAGGAACACCCGGCAAGTGCCCCGTCATTGAGAGACACGACGCGGCTGTGACCAAATGTGGGGGTGGGGCCCACAGAAGGAGGGTCAAGCTTGTGTGCCTCCCTGGCTGGCATCATGGACTTTTGGGAGCCCTGGGATGCTCAGGGCCTGTGGCAGCATCCGCACCAAGGGTGGGGTAGTTCGCCTTCCAGAGGCCTGACTTGGGGAGCATGTTAATGGTCGGGTTCAAGGAACAGCCCTAGTTTTAATTATTTCTCAAAAGCTAAAAGCATGTTTGTGTGTGTGTTTTATCCTGTGGGCATCATGACTCGTGCTTTACTTGATATGGGTTTTAGATGTGTCCATTCCTGGTGGCCCAGGGACCATGTGGAGACGCACAGGAAGGCCGAGTGGTCAGCAATGGACACAGCCCTGCCCACCCACCCCCCAGCTGGGACACAGCTCCCAGGACACGACGGACAGGTGGAGCTGTGGTGACACCCCTCTTGCTTCATGGGCCCTCTCTGCTCTCGTGGTCAGTACATCTGGGCCCAGAGTCATGCGTCTCTGGTCTCTGGTCCTTGGAGAGAGGTGGCCCCAACTTCTGAGTTCCAGACGAGGTTCTGCACCGCTCCCAGACGAGGCTCTGCACGGCTCCCAGACGACGCTTCCGCCACCTGGATGGCCCAGGCTCTGGGACTATGACTTCCTACAGCACTTGTGCAGCTCCTGTCTGCATGCACACCTGTGGGAAAACACACATCTTCTCTGCTAATTATACCGTGTTCTATCCCTTTCCAAGGCCTTCGTGAGGGTTAGGGCATTCTCACAATCAGAGTGTCTGTCTATTCTAAGAGAGAAGCTCGGTGCCTAGCTCACGTCACCTGCTTCTACAGAAGCAAAGATACAGCACCGGCGTGTGCTTCTCAGTGGTGATGACATCACACCGTCGCTGTTGGCAGCCTGTCCGATCTGCCGTGGGGGCAAGCTCCTGGAGCTGGATTCCCTTTGGAGTCTCTGCAGCGTATTATTTTTCAGGGAATGGGCCACTTGCTACCCTGTTTGGGGGGAACCTGCTGACCCCGTACATCAGCATCATTCTGGCTTCCTCACTAAAGAGCAAAACAGGACAGACATCATCCTCTTGATTCCTGGTCCCTGCTCTGGCCGCAGTGGGAGTGATGTGAGCAGCAGGACACCCACGGGTGCGGCTCCTGGAGCAGACAGTGCACATGGTCCAGACCGCAGTGTCCCGCCCCTGACCCCGGACCAGACACCTGCTGCCCTTCACCTCAGGGGCTCACCTGCGGGATTCTAAAGACACTGCCACTGGTTCCGAGGGCTCTGAACATGCGAGTGTCAGTTGGTGGGAAGTCCTAGTACCTGCGAGCTGCTGGCTCTGGAGGGTCCCAGAGAATTCCTGGGAAGCCAGCAGTAAAGGGAACTGTTTATGATATATATATAGTGAGCCCCAGGTTTATCAATTTTCAAAAGGAAAAACAAAAACAAAAACAAAAACCTGAGGGAGGAGAAGAAAGGTCCAGAGTGACCAGCACAAGGAGCTAGTGTGTTTCGCGCCGCGGGGTCCGCCTGGTCTCAGATCTGCCCTCCGCCCGTCCTGCTCTGGCAGCCAGCGGGCTTCTCTCACATATCCCCAGTCCCCTCAAAACTCGGTTTTGGTCAAAGACCTCCGTAAATGCATGCATAGGAGCACCAACAACACAGGATTATAACAAATGGTCACGAACTGATGACAAGTGTGCAAACGGTGCTAAAGTTTACCTTTTTATCATCAAAACACTCGGGAGAGGCCATGAAGTGGAAGAAGAATATAAACTTGTTATATTCTCGCCTATAAAGTACAAAAAGATCAGTGATTCAATGAAAACACCGTGAACTTCCAAAGCGGGACGTTTCTCAGTCATCACACCTGGAGGGAAGCCGCATTGCTTGTCAGAGGGACGCACGCCGTTCCCACAGCCTGCTGTCCAAGCCCACGCCGGGGTCTCAGACCAGGATGCGTCTCTAAGACTTCTCCGGCTGTACCCCATTTTTAATAACTCAGGAGGGAATTTTCCAGAAAGACAAATGAAAACCACATAGGCAACATGGGAAGGAGGCCTGCGTGCCGCCCAGAGCCTTCTGCCCAGGAAGCCAGACTATGCAGGACCTTTGCCAAAGGGCTTCTCGGTTCTCTTCTCCAAGGACAACCAAAACGCATCCTTTAGAGCAAGCTCCATTTCTCAGAGAAACTTCTTGTTCCAAAGCACTGTTAGTGGACACGCTGTCTGCACGGGTTCCCCCAGTTAAAACTTCAAGTGCTCTCTCATGGTGAAGCCTGAGGGCCAGCAGCTTTCCTGGGGGAACGACGTATTTTCCTAACAGATTCCTGTGGTTGTTTGTGTGTTTCCAGACCCAGAGAACCCGTGCCTGGTTTCGCCCACCCGGAGTCCATAGATCTCCGCTGCTGACACAGGCCAGGCCCGGAGGCCCGTCTGCGCGCCCACAGGCGCAGTGCGACCGGGAGGGACCACGGGCACTCGTTTCTTTTGGCAAAGCGCACCGCGCGGCGCTGCTGACCTGCATTCCACTGAAGTTATTAGTCAAAGTAATAGTTTATTTTCTTCGCCAGAAAAATAAACCTGATGCACTCAGCACAGCGTTTCCCTGAACCGCACGCGGGCTTTGTTTGACTTTCGGAGTGCTCTTATTGAGAAAAATTATTCAGTAATGGATGAGGAGTCTGTGAAAACTTGTCCTGCATGACATTAATTTGCCAGAATTATATGGCACTGCCACTGAAAGGGACCACCTAGGGTTATCTCGGGACAGACGGGGCCGGAGGGGATGCGCCCGCCCGGAGGAGCGCCGGGGCCCAGGGCGGCCCGCTCTGGCCTGCAGCCGGCCACCAGCCACCGTCAAAGCTGCCGTCCGTGGGAAAGGCGGGCTTCCTGCTGGAAACAGACGACTTGATCCATTTGCTCGGGTCACGTGTAAACAGGAGTAACACACAAGTGCCCAAAAGGAGGTCTAAACTGCGCCATGACACGGGCCCGTCGGTGGCTAAGACCCACAGGTTTCCACTGTACTATACTTTTTTAACACATAATGTTCCCAAATCAAAGTTTAATTCGTTCAGGACCCTTGTCACTGCGGTTTTCCAAGCAGGCAGATCTTCGAGGTTGAGGGCTAGGCCTCAACTCTGCAATATTCCCTGTCAACATAATCTTGAAAAATCTTCTAGGAAATACATTTCACACAACTTTCTTGCACATGAGGTCATGTCACACACGGTCCCCTGTCCTCCAGCCCTGCTCCTCTTTTGTCACCTGCTCTGGGGTCCCCCGTGACACCTCACACCCCCTTCGCTTCTCGAGACTGAAGAGTCCAGGGCTCAGAGCACCGTCCTGAGCTGTTCCCAAATTATGACAATCACTGCCTTGTCCCAGCGAGGTGGTCCAGACGCCAGCCCTGTGCCCAGGCCCAGCTCCGTTCTCCCCGAGGACAGGCTGGCAGGCCCCTCACCAGGAGACCCCGTGGGTGCCACTGGTCCCACTCGGTCTCACCAGAAAGAGAAGGCATCGCCCTCAGACACTAAGAGCCTTCCCTTCTGCAGGACTGAATTCTGGCCCTTCTCCTCATCCAGGACACAGTTGCCCATGTCCATCCAGCCAGGACCCTGGTGAAGGGACTCACTTCCTGCTTTCCTCTTGGATAGGCTCCGACTGTGAAGAGGAACCCAGGAGAAAGCACAGCATCCTAGGTCTTCACGCAACGTTTCAGTGGCCCAGGGGCTGGTCCTTCCACGGCAGCACCCGCGCCCTGCAGTCCTGGGCCAGACACAAACTCCGGAACCGGGTTACAGTGATGGACCCTGCTGGTCCAGAGCCCTGAGAGGGACAGGACATGCAAGCTGTCTCCAAGATGGGGCTGGATCTCCGGGGTCGCCAGCCTGCCCTGCGGACCGGTCTCTGTAAGACCCACCCAACAGATACAAGGTGCTTGCAGGCTTCAATCCCTGTGGCCGTCTCTGCATGACGGATGCTGTGGGGTTTCTGGCAAAATAACCATTTTTACTAAAAAACATTCTCAAGATTATCCATCTTCAAAATTAAAATATGCATGTCTGACGGGACTCCTGGGTGGCTCCGTTGGTTGAGCAGCTGCCTTCCGCTCGGGTCATGATCCCAGCGTCCTGGGATCGAGTCCCGCGTCGGGCTCCTTGCTCAGCAGGCAGCCTGCTTCTCCCTCAGCCTCTGTGTGCCATTCTGTCTGCCTGTGCTCGATCTCTCTCCCTCTCTCTCTGAAGAATAAATAAAATCTTAAAAAAAAAAATATGCATGTCTGTGAATTAAACCCATTCTATTAGATTCTGTTCATTATAAAATAAAGTTATGAGTGTGTGTTAGGATGGCTAATGGGCGTCACGCTCTCAGGGGAGGTCAGAACAGTCGTGGTGGACGTTCGTTCCCTGAAGTAGGCACCCAAATGTCAGGAGCCAACGAGCTCAGGAATGACCCAACGTCTGCCACTCACCCTCCCCCATCAGAGCTCTCTGACCGCACACCTTGTGTGACAGATCTGGGTCCCACCTCTCAACCCAGGGACCGAGGACACCACTAATGTCATTGGCCCAGGCAGGACCAATGCAGTGTCTTGTGGGAGAAAAGGTTTCCCTCTCCCCAGAGCCATGCCTGGCCTCCTGCGAGCCAGGATCTGAGCAGCTGGGGGCCTGGAGAGCTCACGAGCCTGTGGGTCTCCACTTTGCGCCCTCTGAGCCCCAGACGACGGGAGCCTGAACCTCGCAGCACGTGGGCATCTTAGCGCTGGCCAGGGGCCCTCACCTCGGGGCTGGCTCACATCTAGCTGGGAGCCTGTACTGAGCTGCACTGGGGACTGTAGCCCCAAACCCAGTGGAGCCCCGGGCCAGGGCCTCCTGACATGGGGTGGCCACCCTCTGCCATCTCCCCCTCTCCGTCACAGAGCTGATGGCTTAAGTGCTTTTGTGTTTAGCCGTTCATAAATAGTCTTGGCTATAGCATTTCCAAACACGATGGCAAGTGTTTAGCTTTTCCCAGAGTGACACGGAGCCCTGGGAGTGACGGGCGCAGGGCGGTCCTCGTGGAGGCTGTGGGGTCCTACAGGGCCTCTGCTGGCCAGTCAGGACCCCAGAATCTGCTGTTCCGGGCCCCGATTTCTGATCCGGCCACGGGCTCTGCGTCCCAGCCGGGGACCTGCTCATAGGGCCGGCAGCATGGCACATGTTGCTGTCCCTGCTCCCCACGTGACACAGCCTTGCTGTCCCTGCATCACGGACCCCGGACAGGATTTCAAGCAGACATGGCAGAATCGTAAGAAAGACAGAGCTCTGTGGGGCCTTCCTGGAAGGAAAAGAAACACACTTTCCTCCTGATTTATGAAAAATGATTCTAGACACACCCAAGAAGTTGCTCTCCTTGGGTAACAAGGGAGGCATTGCTGCCTGGAGAGAATTGGGGGGGACCTCGTCGGGAGCGAGCAGAGCATGTCTGTAGATTAAAACGAAGCATCTTCTTTATGTTGTGATAATTGCTGCATTTACTTCACTTAAATAAAGAAAAATATCACACTGTGATGGAACCTAAACTGTGGGGAGACTTTCATCTTTGAACAATTACATGATATTTTCACATATTAAGATGTAATTAGCCGAGTGGAATATTTCCAGAGCGTTGGCTTCTAACGTTTTCTGAATAATTTCTTTAAAATGTTTTTTTTTTTCCTTATTATGCTTTCCTGTTGCTTCTGTAATTATTTTAATTATCCGTTCTGGTGGGTGTTTGGCAGCGCAGGCTGGGTGTGGGCTCCCACGGGACAGGTCCACCGGCTGAGGCCAGCGCGGCCGCCCTCCGGCCTGCGTCCCCACTCAGAGGGCACTTGGGGACGTGTGGCTTCGACTCCCCCATCTGCAGTCATTACCAAAGAGTGCCTCGTTCTAGTCAAATGATACCACGTGAGGAGGAAAAGGCTTTAGCTTCAAAACGAATCCAACCACGCGTCTCTGTCTAGGAGGGGGTAGAAATCCCTGCCGGTCGTGAAGGGCCTGCTGAGGAGACGCGTCCGTCTGCAGAACTTTCCGCCTCGAGGGAAAGCCTCGTTTCCTCGTGGGTGTTTGGGTGCTGACTGTCAGGAGCGCGGCCCACGGTTGAAGGCAGGACTGAGGTGCGCTGGGCACGCGCGGCCGCCGTTCCGAGGCGACCCCCAGGCGGGCGTGAGGAGGCTGCGTGTGCGGGGAAGCCTCTCCTCGGGGCTTCGGTCTCGACGCGGGTCCTCGTTCGTGCCGTGATCTGGCTGAGACACGGAAATCTTCCGAGTTCGCGCTTTGTATCAAATATAAATAAGCCCGTCAGTGAGTGACTAGTCACCTCAGATGCGCTCTCCACGTGCTGGGGGAGGAGGGGACCTTCGGGGGTGGGGGCGTCCTTCCACACGCATGTGGGGCTCAGGTGCCACCATCCGCCGCGCCGATGGTTCTTTCCCCTGAGAAGATAGAACGTGAACATTATTTCCATCTTCGCCATAAGCTGTGGAACCAGCCCTCACCGGTCCACGCTGGAGGTGTGAGACGTCTTTTCACGGTCTAAGATGACAAGAGCAAAGGAAGTGCTGGGGATTTTTAGACCCCCCCCGGCCCCCCACTCTGAGGTGTGAGGGGCTGACACTGGGCTCATCCTTCCCTGTTCATCGCCGGGGACTCACATCCCAACGTGGATGAAATTGAACATTCCAGAAACTCGTATCTTTGAGAAAACAGAATATTCAATGATTCTGAATAAAATCACTGAGTCTCCAACAAATTACTCACTTTATTTACAAACAAGATCAGCGTCTTCCCCTGCCTCTCTTTAATTTACGCCAAATCTCTCCTTCCCTTAGGTCTGAACGTCTCCCATCCGGACGATGGGCGCCGGGCCTGGCTCTCGGGTTGGGCAGAGGCATTCTGGGTCAGACCGTTGGGTTTTCCTAGAGACTCTGCTGGTGGATGTTGCCAGCATCAGTCAGTCAGTCCCCCTGATGTGTCACTGAGGTGTCCTGGGAGATGTTCTCCTGGAGGAGCCAAGAGAGCATACTGAGCCAGTGTTTCCGACACTGCTATGTGCCAGTGTGGGCTCAGCCTCCCAGATACAACATCCAAGAGGCGATGCTGTGGCAAAGGCCGCCTTGTGGCAAAGCCTGCCATGACCCCACTCAGGAGATGAGAAGCATTAGATGTCCATGGCCTGGTCCAGGCAGGTCCATGGACCTGCCTGAAGGGACAAAGCTAAACGTCACCGTTGGATTTTGTGCATCCCTTGGTCCACGATCTTCCCAGGAGTTATGTCCACGGGCCCTGGCTGGGCACGAGGTGCGCCTCCCCGTGTGCGGGGCCCAGGGCAGGCTGAGTCTGAAGCACGAGGCAACGGGACATAGCCCGGCTAAGCCGGGCATGTCATGCTGCAGGGACAGGCAGGGCCACGGGGTTTTATCTTAAACCATCCAGGGGACCAACCCATGTAAGTGGAGGTCGCCGTCTGATTCTCCTTCTCCAAATGTCATCGAAGGCAGAAGAAAATTAGGAAGATAATGAACTTGGACCACGAAGCGCCGAGGAGAGACGGAGTCTGCAGGGAAGCAGCCAACAGACCCAACACCACGGGGCATTTCCCAGTCATGTCCTAACCCTGATAAAGGTTTTTCCATGCAGACTTCCCTTACCAATCTGGCCATGCTCATGAGTGCAAACACAGGATAACCTAACTTTTACTTTTTTTCAGGAAAATAGCATTGTCCGGCCTACTTAAGAAGATCGTTAGTCGGCAACCATTGAATCAGACCTACCGGGTGACGGTGCAGATCAAACCCCACTCCGCGTTCCGTGAGAAGTGATACCAAAAACGCAGTTCGATAGGCAACGATTTTTGTTGATACCTTCCTACCTTGTCCCATATTTGGAAGTATTTCAGTATTTGGCTAAACTGACAAATTCTATGCTTGCTTAGATAAAACTGAAAATGCCATTCAATAATTTGAGAGACCGAGGCCCCTCGGAGAGCTGACAGGGCAAGAGAAACGACTCTGGTTTACTTGGACTCGTCTTCCGTCGCCATCCACTCTTCCTCGTTCTCTACAGTCCTACCAGGTCGCTCCTCCTAAACCTGTCCCCGAGCAAGCCCTCCACCCCCCTTCCCCCTGCCCCACGGATACAACGAAAACCCCGTAAAGAAGCTCACCGGCCCTTTCTTTCCCTGGCTTGGAATCGCACGGAGGGTCCATTTTTCAGTTCTGCCAGATGGTGGCCTGTGGTGTCGCGTCCGTCCGTCTGCTCACACGTCGAGCCTCCGCTTTCTCACAAATCCGGTCTGAGCACGTTTACCTCGGGCAGGCGTCAGCACGTGGACGGAGGCACCCAGGCCCCGCGGACTCTGTTCCACAGCGACCCGCAGCCCCACTCCGGCTGCTGCACGCAGGAAGCCTCGAGTGGGAACCAACTGGGCCACGTGTGCCGCTGCTGCAGCTCGCCTGCTGGTGCACACGACGGACCGCGAAGGGCGGGCATGTCCAGGGGGGCGGGAGCCAGGGGCTGGAGCTCAAGTAGGCGGCGAGGGTACGCGGTGTCCGGCAGGAGATGTTTGAGCCAAGAACAGATGAGGTGAGGGCACAAGCCGGGCCCACATCTGGGGGAAGAAAGTCGCTGGCAGAGAGAACACGGGTGCCTGTGTCCTAACGGGCTGTTACCATTAAATGGGGAGGCCATTGCGAATGATTTCAGTGTGTTCAATACGCTTGTGCTGTCCCAGAGTTTGTATTCTAACTGCTGATTTACTGAAGAAAATTTAGTAGAAGTAGGGCTTAGATTCCAAGAGCAAGAGTGCCTTTGAGGCCTTCCGTCAACATCGCCAACATCCTCAGTTAATTTTCCCCTAATCAACCTCACCCAGTGTCCATGGATAGCAATTTGCATTTCCCAATACCTTGAACATAAAACTGAGTGACTCCCGGTGTGACAGGGGCCTGGTGGTAACCCTAGCACTTACCTTTGCTTGCTTGCTTCCTTTTTTTCTTTCTTTCTCTCTTTGCTTCCTTCTTGCTGGTGAACTGGTAGGATTGAGTCATTCACGTGCATTTACTGCTCTTCCTCTGTCTTCTTTTGTAAATTCAATATACAAAGACTCATTTTTTTTTATTTTTAAGCTTTTAAATTTTTGTGTGTTTTCATACATAAAGAGTTTTAAACTCCATGTGTAGTATGTTTTGATTCGTCACATGTCTTTCAGTGTTTATGCTATTTGAGACAAAGGAAAATCTTACATTTCTACGACGTTAAACATCAGCAACTCCCTTCGTGGTGTGTAATTTCAGTTCAGCATCTAGAACGGCTCCGCCTGCCCGTCTCCCTCCGTGGATGTCCAGGGGCGCAGAAGGGGGTGCGTAATGGATGCCACTGTCTCTGCCGCGTTAGGGCTCATCGGCCCGCCCACACCTTCTGTCAGCTAGTTTCCCCTTCCTCGGCCCCACCCCTTCAAACGCATGGGCCTGAAGGCATCTGGCAAAATCCCCTTGTTTTACAGACAGAAGACACTAAGGTTCAGAGAACGTAGCCCTTTCCTGGCCCTGAGTCCGGAGTTCATGCCTCTGGGACTGTGTCCTGGCTCCAGGCCTCACGGATGCTCCCACCTGAGGTCTGGTCACCACGGAGCTGTGTCCTGGGGACAGAGAGACCAAGGGACCTCCCCAGAGTGCGCCTGCGGAAGCAGCCCCACCCCACAGGCTCCTTTTCTGGAGAGCAGGGAGGATCCCGCAGGTCTCCTGGGTCTGGAGGGGCTGCGGATAAATGAGCGGGAGGACACCTTCCCCAGAGCGGGGCACTGAAGCTCTGAGGTGCCCCCAGCACCTCTGAAACCGAATGCCTCCCACACTCAGAGGCTTGCACATCTGACAGCATTGCTTCCAGTGCTCAGTGCTTTGACAAGACAGGAGGACGCATTTTATTTAAAATTGGCTAGAAAATAAGGTCATGGGGCGTGTCCTTATTTTGTGATTTTATTTTGCCATTTTCATATTCTAAAAAGAGTGCTTTCTGAATATGTATTTAAATATACCAAGGAAGATGGCATGTGATTCCTTGAAAATACTGTTGAGCAATTGATAAGGAACTTAGTGGGATCTTCCAAAGTCCATGATTCAAAGGAATGACAGTTCTTCTTCTTCTTCTTACTTAAAAGTAAACTTCTTTTCAGATTTGTTGGAAAATTAATTAATGTTAATAACTAAGCAATTATGAAAAGCCCATATCATGCTTCAAAGTTTCTTGTAATAAAGTATTACCAGAGCAAACCTACTTAAAATAAATATTGATTTGTATTTATTTCATGTACTTTCATGTAACATGTCATATCTGTGATACTCAAAAGCATATGCAAAGTTAGTATAATTCTCGTGTAAGAAGATAACTTTTGAAATAAGCACTTTTATACATAATCACTAGATAGATGTTCACAGGGAAAAAGGGATCTCTTCTTCTTTTAATATTTTATTTATTTAATTGCCAGAAAGAGAGACCACAAGCAGGGGAATGGCAGGCGCGGGAGAAGCAGGCTTCCCACTGAGCAGGGAGCCCAATGTGGGACTCGATCCCAGGACCCTGAGGCGAAGGCAGACACTTAACCCCCGGGCTGCCCAGGCATCCCGGGAACCGATTCTCTTGAAGTATAGCTTCGCCATCACCATAAATTCACCTAAAAATACAACGAAGTTTGATGATCTGTCTGTCGCGAAGCAGTTTGCCAGTGCTTATATATTCTCTGAAATTAAAGCGACCGGACGCTCTCGCTCGAGCAGCATTACCTTGGATGCAGCCCCCAGTGGAACCTCTCCATCCCCAAGTCCACGTGTTTCGTTACGATTCTCTTTTGTCCCTTGAAAAAGCAGCTTGGAAATCATTTAAGCAGCACGACTGAAAGTCACCGTCCAGCACGCCAGCTCCGCGGGGCCCATGAGGTCCTCTGCCGGCCCAGGCGGTCCTCTCCGCGGTCCTCTTGCGGGGCTGGCGTGGCGACTTTGTCCTGCACAGAGCGTCCCTGTGCGTCTGTCCCTGCTGTTCTTTCCCTCAACTCCCCTCGCTTCCCTGGCGGAGTTCAGGGCTGGCTGGAAGCAGGGGTCCTGTCTGCCTCTCAGCTGTCAGCGTCCTGAGGTCAACACTGAAGCCGGCCCCTCTGGAGGCCTGGAGGCCCAGCCTCCATCCCAGGTTCCATTCCTCTAATGTGGGAGCTTCAGGGGCACTTCCAGGGCCATGCCAGGCTCCCAGCCTCACCACCCCTGAGGGGATGGCCCGGTCCTCCGTTCTCTCTGTGCCTAGTGCCCAGCAGGGAGGGGTCTCCAAGAACGTGGGGGCGGCGGTCGGTGGGTGAGGCAGCGCGCACCCTCGCAGGCTGCGCCAAGACCCTGGGTCTCATTTTCCTTGGCTTTTTCTTCAGGGGCTCCTGCGTCATCTCCACGGGAGTCTGGACTTTTGGAAACCAACTGTCAGATTTCCCTCGAGATGAAAAAGCATGGGTCTGTTCTCCCCTCTTATGGGTTAAGGTAAATGGGATGCACAGTGCTAGCAAAACGTGGTAATATCGCCAAATAGTACCCGCTTCGCTCGTGCCCCTTCTCTCAGTAGGGAAATGCGCCAAGGCGAACGGGCTCGATGTGTTTGCAGAACACCAGCTTCCACGCAAAGCCTTCCCTCTGGAGAACGCGGCGGAGGAGGTGCACGCATCTGAAGTGTCAGGGACGAAGGCACACATGGCGGATTTAGTAGCGATTCTGTGTTGGGGTTTTCCAATTTATTTTTCTGAGTCCTCACCTGATTGAAACAATGACTAAAAGGGCTTTGCCCCCAGACAAAGGACATGACACAAAAAAGGAAGTCGTATACCTCAAGCACACGTTGTTGGTACACCTGCCCTGGACAAGCCCTGCTCTGAGAATGAAAGCTCCAGCTACAAGAAGCGGAGCGAGGAGCCACCGGGAGATGCACGACAGTCCAAGCAGTGTGATGTAGAGACATCTGTCCACGTCCAAGGAGACGACATCCTTTCTCCTGGGTGTGGGTAAAGGACCACAGACGGGGGGCACCGGAAAAGTGAAACCACTCTAACGGTGGTGCTGGGAGTCTGCGTGGGGAGCACGATATTGTCCCCAGCTGCAGAGTCTTCAAGGGCATTACTGTGTAGTGATGTGGGCGGGACAGATGCTACCTTGTGTCTCCGGAAGCATCACGGGCCGACCATCAGGGACAGTGCGTTTGCTGGACATCACGAGGAGTCGCAGGGCATCCTGAATCGTGCTGCGGAAATGTCTCGCGTCTGGTCTCCTTTCTTAGAACTGATAAATTAGCCTCACATGGCCAGTAGGGTTTGCATTGCAAATGCTCCCGAGTTGTTTCTTCTTGGTCTTCAAACTCCCCTGCTCCGGAGGGGTTTTCTTTCCCGTATTTGCTCATCCTGATGTTTCCCTTTGCATAAACAGCAATCCCATAATCCTGCGGATCAAAGAGCGCTGGGTTTATTGACTGACTTCCTGGTGTCAGAGGTTAGGACGCACTGTCAGACACAGGGGATATTAGGAAATAAAAAGGGTTACTAATATGAAAGCGGGGGATAAAATGCAGGCACCAAAAGGGATCTTTAATGCTCTAATAATCAGCCACAGTAGATTTCATATGCAGCTCCGGCAGCCACTCCAGTAACCTGGATAAGAAAACAAATCGTCCCCAGCTCTGTGGATCAGATCAGGGAGATGCTGGCCTCTGCACCAGCAGCCCCAGAGGCAGCAGAGGGGGGTTGGAGCAGGGGGCCCTCCATGGGCCACTTCACAAATGAAGATTGGAAGACGGACAGGCAAGGTGACTCGCCCCGCTCACACAGCATATAGATTGACTTAATGCACCTTCTGTGTGCCTGAGAAAAAGCGACAGCGTATCTAATGCCAAGCCTGCACAGGAGCAGAGCGGTGGAGAAATGTTTCACAGCTACGGCGGAGGAACCTGAATGCCCGTCTTTGCCTATTATGCTGATGTTCTTAATTAACTTGATTAGACCAAATCAGTTTGCTGCTTGAAAATCGTCTGTCTGCTACAAGGTGTTGAAAGGCACAAACAGGGGGGCAGAAGGTGGCACCAAACATGGACTCATTTCCAAAACCTGCAACGTACCTGACACAGACAAAAGATCAGTTTGCAATTTAGTATGTCTGACCGTCAAAGCACCCTTGCCCAGGTCCCCCTGCCATGACATCCATACAGGCTGTGCACCCAAGACTGTGTGTGTAAATGTGTGCACCTGTGTGTGTGCTTCTGCATGTGCGTGTGATGAGGGAGGGGGGCTGGAAGGCACCCGGCAGTATTTAGCACTCTGTACCTCCTTCGTGCACTCAGGAGGAGCACCTCTACTAGTCAATCGGGAGACTCGTGCTCCCTTGGAGGACAGAGGTTTCCTATCCCTGGAGTAAGGATGTCTCCTGGGTCCTCACCGCTCCAGACCCCCGACATAAGTATCACACACACTCCTTGGGGGTCCGCTCTCTGTGTCAGCCCCAGAGAGGACTCCTGTCCTGCATATGGCCACGAAGCAGTGCTTCCCTAGAGATCCAGCAATGAGCGAACTCCTAAGTGGCGGTGTGCACTTCTGCAGGTGACGGCGCTTCTCTGTCCGAGACCTCACCATCGTTGTAGTTTGTGTCCGACAGGATCGTCCCCACGAAGCCACTGTGTC
Source organism: Mustela lutreola (assembly GCF_030435805.1). NCBI lineage: Eukaryota > Metazoa > Chordata > Mammalia > Carnivora > Mustelidae > Mustela > Mustela lutreola. Next base: position 2,592,267 of record NC_081294.1, on the reverse strand, counting down.
CCCAGTGCAGAGCCCATCTTTCCTTCTCACTCCTGGGGCCCAGGACGACTCTGGCAAACACTCAGCACAGGCCAGTCTATACATTACCTGGAACTTGCTTTCTTAGTCTGTGAATCCTGGGTCAGGACGCCAGTGTTTGCCATCGTCCGGCCGGGTCCCTCCCTTCTCCCCTCTGTCCCCCTTCGTCAACGCTGAAGAATTTGCAATGTAACCACTTACACCAGAACTAAAGCCAACTCATTGACCAGTTTGATTTGACCCACAGAGCGGTTTCTTGCAAACACGTTTAGCTCAGTTGTCAGGGCTATTTAAGTGAGATGTTCCATATATGAAACTTTAAATGCCAACCTTCTTTAACAAACCATGCAGTCTGGCCCCGTTAGGTCTGCTCTCTGGTGGGTGGAGCTGGCCTCTTTTAAATGTGGCCCGTGTGCTCCGTGTGGCCATAGCAGCACTGGCCTCCATGGGCCTCTGATGGCCCCTGGCCAGGAAAGCATCTGTGTTTGCTGCCTTAAGTGAATGAATGACAGTGACTATTGTTAATGGGGTCTTGTATCCACAGGACCTCATCCAGGGCCTGATGTGGAGAAGACAGATAATTCAGTTTGGGGGTAAGTAAACAAGTTAATGAATTAATGCTCAGACTCGGTGCTCTATAAATTACCAACGTAAATGTCAACATAAACAATAGGCTAAAATTTAAAATGCAGTAAATGGAGACAGAAAAGCACCACTTGTTCCTCTCCTTCCGTTTCCTGTAACATCCCTTGTGGTTGATGTCGACATCTGAGGTCCGGCATACATTATGCGATCTTGAGTAATGCAAATAGTCATGAGTTAATGTGTCGTGTCGTTCGTGATGGAACCACTCCGACTTCTGTGAATGGTGGGTGCCAAGTAGGAGGGTCACTAATAAAAGACGCCATTCTTATTCCTAAAGGCGCCATTCCTACAACTAGTTAAACCCAGAACCTCCCGTAAACCCTCATCCTACCTGATTGCCCATATACGTGGCTGCTGAAATGATGTAAAAATGGACCATCTCCTGCATTCTGAACATTTCCCTGCATCCCAGATCTGTGGCCTTCGTAGCTAATCAACACACTATCTCTAGATACTATAGAAGTGGGACCTAGAATGGACATCTTGGTTATCGGGAAACAGAGGCACTACCTTGAGCAAACATTTAATGGGCTCCTGCTGCCAGGAACAGTGTGAGGACAGCACTGGGCCTGAGCTCCAAGGGTACAGAGATCTTGTCCCCCAGTCTCAGAAAGAAAGGACGTTGGGTTTGCTTATCCTTGTAGAACCAGGTCCTGACCCATGGCGGATCCGTACTTAATGCTAAATAAGCACTGATTAGGTCAGCTTGTAATGAAAGCAGGCAGGGACTTGTTTTTTGTTTTGTTTTGTTTTGTTTTGTTATGTTTTACAAACACAAGCCATTTTGGCCTCTGGCTATTATAAATGAGAAATAAACTTAGATCCTTAGTCAGAAAGTACATATCTGTTTTCCAAAGTTGACCAGTTTCAAGGCTGACCCCTTCACTAGGTAACCGAGAGTCAAGAGATGGACGCACTATTTTTCTGCTGCTTGAAGACAATGAGCCAAGTTGTGAATCAAGGTGACCCTACGGCTTCTGGAAGTCAGAATGCAGATTCTCAAGGAAGGATGTGCCCACTTCCTGTAAGCTCCAAGCATCAGTGCGAGGGCTCATTCCCTCTCAGCAGAAACCCTGGAGAAGGGATTCAGCCTCCCTGCCTTGCTGTGACAGTGGGGCTCGCTCGAACACAGTGGTGCTGGCAAAGCAGGCCCCAGAGAGCTTCTATGTAGACGCAAGGATGTGAGGGACAGAAAGTGATGTCATTCCAGGACGAGACTCAAAGGAAGGTTCTGGAAACACACAGCGTCTGATCCTGGGAGGCCCCCAAGGAACTGAAGAATAAAATGAAGCCAGCAAGGGGAGGGTGTCTACCCTGACTGGGGGGCAGGGTAGTGAGAGTCGCCCCCACACTCCCACATGCTCAGGTCCTCAAGGTCACGTCTCATCCAGGTGTGGGCAAGTGACTACAACCACCGGCTATTGCAGTTTTACTGAAACAAGACGTCATTCCTCAATGAGAAGACGTTTCCACACCCCGGGTCTGGGAACCCACACACAGAAGGTGCTAACCACGGGCATGTTTGAGTCAAGAAAAGCACGGGTGCCCGGGTCCCTGGCACCTGAGATGTCTAGCCGAAAGGCTAAAGCTCGATCCAAGATCTGGCGGCTTGGTTGTGGACCCACTGGGTTCTTGCGTCGAGGTATGCATTGCTTGCGGGTTAGGAAAATGTTGGCACCGTACCCACCCGCCGAGTGGTCACGCACTTCTGTCTGTGTGAGCACCTTATAGAGTGAAATTGTCCCCAGCAGGAAAGGGGGTGCCATGGGCAGACATCTGAGCAGGCCCTCACTTTCATCACTCATTCCTATTACACAATACTGAGAACAATCACTTTTAAGCAAAACATTTGTTTTCCTTACAATTTAACACTGGCAGGCTCTATCAGCTCTCAGATATGATACTAGTAAATGCTACTATAATTAATCTTGACATTTTATGTTTAATTAAAAGCAAAAATAGCCTTGGTCCCTGCATGTCTTCCTTCTGGGGCGGTTTTCTGGTGCTAATATGTGTAGACTCCCCAAGAGCAGGGGAATCTGTGGAAATCTGCTATTTGCTCTTGAGGTTATTGCTGAGGGACAAGGAAGGAATTTTAGTTAGTTCGGTTTTTTTTGTAATCCACTATTTATGACAATTAATTGGTGTTATGGATTGAATGTTAGAATCTTCCCCAAAACTCACTGGTTGAAATCCTCACCCCCAATATGGAAGTATTTGGGGATGAGGGCCCTCAGGATGTGATCGGATCACGAGGGTGGGGCCCTCGGGAATGGGGCAGGGAGCGGTAGGAGAGCCCAGAAAGCCCCTTCCGCCCATCTGCCGTGTGAATGCAAGGGGACAGTCATCTACAAACACGGAAGGAGCCCTCAGCAGACACAGCTTCCGCCAGAGCCGTGATCTTGGATTTCCAGCCTCCAGAGGTATGAAAAATGAGCATCTGCTGTGTCAGCCCGGAGTCTGTGGTGTTTCTACTCCAGCACCCAGGCGGAGGGAGGCAGGGACATGATGAAGCTACAAAAGAAGTCCTCATCGCAGAGCGCTAATACCACGTGAGGGGTTGCTCTGAGTGTTTGCCAACCTCACCGAAGGCCTAGGGGAGCGGCTCTGTTGCAGAGACTGGGTTCTGTTGACTTCTCTAGGTCCCCAAACCAGCAGAAACTTGTAGTGAAAAACCAGACCATGGACTTTCCATACATTGATTTGTATTTCTAGGAAATGAAAAGACACACACACACACACACATCTAGGAACACGTACATAGGCATATACATATAAAGTTTGAGACTGTAAGTCATAAGATTAAAACTTCTTCAATAATGTGAATCAAAAAGAGCTTTGATATTTGTTTTCCTTTCACTTAGGGAAGAAATGGGGCAAGTGAGCAACTTATTTAGGAAGAAATCGACAGCAGTGTTTTCACGTGGCTCTGGGAGACCGGTTCTGCCTGCTCTTTTCTGTTGGTTTCCGCCAGGGAACCTCCCCTTGTGCTCAGGGACAAGCCAGGGTGGAGGGCAGGCTCACAGCCCGGGTGGGCATCTATGGCTCTTCCGCATCAGGTGGCTGTCCTGAGCCATGTGGTCCTCACGTGCTGTGGCTTTGGACGTCAGCGGCCGTGAGGCCAGATGAAGGTGACCAGGAGGAAGCGTTCTGAGGGAGACCCGAGTTCTCGAAATGAAAGTATTAAATCAGATTTGAATAGTTGCATGAAAGTGAAAGAAATGAGAAAATGGACTTCAGGTTTTTCCTTTATATTTTTATCTAAGGGCTACAATTATTTATCATCTAATAATAATCTTGAATTATCTGTATTCTTTGTTGTTTGTCTATGCTCTTTTTTTTTTTTAAACATACCTTGAAGTATTTGTTAAGTATCTCCATAGTCCCGAATGGGAACATGCTCGACATCGGTCTTCCCATGCTGAAGACAGGAGACATCCACCACACGTCTTCGAGGAACATGGGGTAACAATGGGGGTAAGTCAACAATTTCCTAACGACATTAGCAAGTAGATTTGGACCATGAAAGTACATGAAGACAGAGAAGCACGTGACTTGGGACATTTCACTGAAGTTGTAGAGAAAGGAACAGTAACCCCTCTTGCCTCCCCTGGAGTGTGGCTGCAGCGAGTGGCCTGTTCCAAAGACCACGACATGGAAACGGGACCAGGAGTAGCTTTACAGGACAGCAATCCAGCAGCAAACACGCCTTGTCAGCTGATCAAGATGAAATGCCATGGACCCCGGATACAACGTGAGGAGAATGTCACTCTACCTCTACGCTCTCCCTCCCCAACATCCCCGTGCCCTGTCTAGCCATCAGGAAAACATTACCAAACCCGAGCTGAGGGACACTCACGCTTCTCCATGTCACCGAAAACGAGGGAAGTCGGACACCATCACAGGCCAGAGGAAGGTGTGGAGACATGTGGCGGCTGAAAGGGAAGAGGTCTTGGGAGGGGGTGTCCAGGACAGAAAAGGACATTCGGGAAAACTGATGGTGCTTGAATCAAGTGTGGGGCTCAGTTCAGAGTCATGTCGGGATGTTGGTTCACAACATGTAAAATGTATAGTAGTGGAGGGCGTGGAGGAGGGAAAACACGAGGGGGGGCTACGGGCAGCTTTTTCATTAGTCCAGATGAATTCTAGATGTTTTTATAAGATGAATTCTAGATGTTTATAAGATGAATTCTAGATGTTTATAAGAAATACTTCTTTCTCTTCCCTGCCGTTCTGAGATGTGCTGTCTGGAGTCATCCTGCCCCGAGATACCTCTATTCAAGGTGTGTGGCTGTCCCTCCAAGCCGGGCTGCAACCCCAGGATTCGGACAGATCCCTTAGGCACCTGCAAACAACACTGTGACATGGGATCCCTGGGTGTTGGTACAGGAAAGACAAAGACACCCAAGACACTCTTGCCATGGATGAGACCAAACCTTCAAGGAGATTTTTCTGATGTGGTGGGCAACGAGAAATTTCATTTTCTGCAATCCCAGGATTCTGAACAAAAAGCGGTCATACGATGCTATTCACAAAAGGAGGAAGAAAATGAGAACATTTGCACAGAATTGGAGGTCAGGGAGAACCGGTCCGCTGGCGGGTTGCGGGAAGCTTACCACAAGGTATGAACTATTTCCTTTCAATTGGGGTCATTATTGTTCATTAAAATATAGGGGCGAGTGTTACAGACTGAAGCTAAATTTTACACTGTTTGTGTTATTTGTATAAAGCTCTCCTCAGACATGTAACCTCAACCTGGGCATTTGCCAGAGCAAAGTCAAGGGAGCTTTTTATGAATAGAATAGAGTTTTACACCAAAGAACATTCTTTCCAGGTGAGCTATACGAAAAACCTCTTCTCTAAACACATAAGGATTACGGGATAATTAAATGTCCCTGAGCTCCAGTCTTGTCTGCTCTCCCGTCCCAAAGGTGGGTCTATACCCCCAAGAACCCCCAACGCCCACACTCACATCAGTGCTGGGCTGTGGCCAGGCTGTGGCTGGTGGCGCTGCGGCCCCAGCTGACGAGGATGTGCACACGGGGGGCAACATGAGCACAGTCAGGAAGAGGAGCAAGGGGCGGCCTTACCTCTGCTTTCCGAGAGACAGGCTCCGATGGGGAGGCCCCTAGACCTGCAGGGAGCCAGCAAGAAGGCAGAACCAGAGCAGCTGTCGTGGAGAATGTGTTAGGAAGAATTATTCTCTGGGCAAGTGGGAAGGTCCAGGAGAGCCCTCTCCATCCCGGAGCAACCTTGAGAGGCAGCCACCACTCTTGAGGCCGGGGGAACAAACAGACAGAGCTGGATGGTTAGCATTCAGGAACCGGCGGGAAGGCCGCACAAGGTAGCCGTGGAGACCTCTGAGGGTCGGAGGGGAGGCCCTGCCTGGCCAGCATGGCTGGGTTTGAGGATACCTTGAGACTGACTCAGGAAACTGGCATCTACTGTGACTCCTGGAAGAGCTTGCCCCCACCCAGGGAACCAAAAGAGGCTCCACTCTTGGGAAAGGGAGGCCAAGAGAAATCGCAGGAAGGAGCGGCCGCCCTGCTTTCCCCCAGTGCCCCCTCTCTGGGCCCATCTGCAGCAACAGAGCCTCCCAGGGTAGCTGGTCCAGGCCACATGGACAATGAGGCCCGGCCTCAGCCCCGCGGAGCAGAGCAAATGGTCACCTTCCCCCCCAACACGAGGTGAGCCTTCACGGCGCTCCAGAGAGCCAAGGCCAGTCAGCAGGCCTCGCGCCTGTTCAGCAGCCCAGACCCTCTGATGGAACCGGTCCTGCACAGGCCCGCATGACGGACTGTGTGAAGTGAATTTTCCCCATGCTTTGTGTTCCTGAGAGCAATGGCCTTTCACTCTCTGCCTCAGCCGCCTTCTCTGTCACCCGGACAGACAGGACAGCTTTGGTGTTTATGACGTTCCTAACCAGGGTTTCAGACAACATCTTCCAGTTTCGGGGGACAGCCCCGTCCCTGTCCTGGGGCTGACCGCAGAATGCGCTCCCAACCGTGTGACCTTCTTGAATCTGTGAGGTCAGATTTGTTTTGTGCACAGGCGTAGTGTAGTGCGCTTTTAGAAAACTTGCTGTGGGAGATGCCCATCTGCACTTGATGGAAGGTCGTGGAGACTTCCAGCTGACCCTCCACGGACATCCTTGGTGGGGGGACCTTCCCTCAATCATGGAACTGGGCTCTATTCACTCGCTCTGCCGAAGTGGCCCCGAGCCATAAATCGAGGTGGACCTGAGCACACAGGGACCACAAACGACGTCCCCACCATGATGACATTGGTCACGGAGTCCTCAGAGACACCTTTGGATAACTGAGGAAAAAGGAGAATGTCCCATTGTCCTGCCTCTGAAAACCTCAGCCACAGCCCGGACGGGTACCAGCCACTTGGCTGCGCTGGCCCGGCCCAGGGTCAGAGGCCACACGGTCATCTGAGTCAGAGCCCGCCGGCTGGTGGTTCTGCAGCTCTGAGAGTGGCTCGGCGTCTTGCTCCTTCATTTCCGCAGGGGAGAGAAATGGCCATGGACCCAAGGACAAAAGCAGCCAGTCCTCCCATTGCCAACGCAGACTGCTGCCGTCTGTGACCCTCATGAACTTTGGGAAAGAGCCTTATGCGGAAGACTGCAGAGGGGCATTTCGTGTCAGGGAACCTCTTTTTGCTGTGACGTCCACCCCATCATCCAAGAAGGCTGGGAAGCAGGTCCTAGTTCGTGACCTGGAAACCGTGAATCCCCGGCACAACCAGCAAACTTGACCCAACCTAGTTAGTGGGACTGTGGTTCGCCTTTTGCTTTTCCTTACTTCCAGGACCCCTCCTAACTCAGGATGCATTTCGCAGCGAATGGATTTGCTCCATTCACGGAGTGTGGGGATGGAGAAAGCAATTCTTGTCCCTTTCTGTAGATGGGAAGCCTTACTCACCCTAAGTCCCACAGATGCGAGTTCAAGGGACTCTCCCCACACACCCCCCCGCCATGAGGAAGACTCACAGATGCTGCTCCTCTGAGCTTACTTGGAGGAGATTTGCATAAAGGAAATAAAGTTGCCTCTTTGTTTAAAACAAAACAAAACAAAACAAAACAAAAACAAAGAGGCAACCCACGGAATGGGAGAAGATATTTGCAAATGACAGTACAGACAAAAGGTTGATATCCAGGATCTATAATGAACTCCTCAAACTCAACACAAATGAAACAGGCAAACATATCAAAAAATGGGCAGAAGATATGGACAGACACTTCTCCAATGAAGACAAACAAATGGCTATCAGACACGTGAAAAAATGTTCATCATCACTAGCCCTCAGGGAGATTCAAATTAAAACCACATTGAGATACCACCTTACACCAGTTAGAATGGCCAAAATTAACAAAACAGGAAACAACGTGTGTTGGAGAGGATGTGGAGAAAGGGGAACCCTCTTCCACTGTTGGTGGGAATGCAAGTTGGTGCAGCCTCTTTGGAGAACAGTGTGGAGATTCCTCAAGAAATTAAAAATAGAGCTTCCCTATGACGCTGCAGTTGCACTCCTGGGTATTTACCCCAAAGATATAGATGTAGTGAAGAGAAGGGCCATCTGTACCCCAATGTTTATAGCAGCAATGGCCATGGGCGCCAAACTGTGGAAAGAACCAAGATGCCCTTCAACGGACGAATGGATAAGGGAGATGTGGTCCATATACACTATGGAGTATGATGCCTCCATCAGAAAGGATGAATCCCCAACTTTTGTAGCAACATGGACGGGACTGGAAGAGATTATGCTGAGTGAAATAAGTGAAGCAGAAAGAGTCAATTATCATATGGTTTCACTTACTTGTGGAGCATAACAAATAGCATGGAGGACAAGGGGTGTTAGAGAGGAGAAGGGAGTTGGAAGAAATTAGAAGGGGAGGTGAACCATGAGAGACTATGGACTCTAAAAAACAATCTGAGGGGTTTGAGGTTGGGGGGGTGGGAGGTTGAGGTACTGGGTGGTGGGTATTATGGAGGGCATGGATTGCATGGAGCCCTGGGTGTGGTGAAAAAATAATGAATACTGTTTTTCTGAAAATAAATAAATTTATAAAAAAATTTAAAAAAGGAAATAAAGTTGCACTGACTTTCATCAAATGTAAATCTACTGATATATGTGTATATGGTACTTTGGTGCACATATATCACATGAACACATAGATATATGCACCTACTCTGTCATTAAACTGAAATCCTAGGACCAGTTCAGTCCTGGGCCTGACCCCTCTATGTCCCCAAATATCCCATGTCATTGGCTGATCTCCTGGCCCAAACTCAGTGCATCAGTCAGGCCCCTGCAGAGAAATAGCATGAGAAGGATCTGTACATGTGAAGACTAATTGTTAGGATTGGCTCCCCTGATAGTGGGGGCTGACATCCTGAGACTTATAAGGCCACATGACAGTGTGGAGACCCAGAACAGGTGCTGTCATTCTTGTCTGAAGTGGGCAGCTGGAGAACCAGAAAAAGCCACTGTTTCAGCTTAAGTCTCAGGGCAGCCAGGGCAGAGGAGTCCCTGTCACCATCTTTTTGTGCTATCTAGACCTTCAACTGATGGTTGAGGCCCACCCACATTGGGGACAGCAATCTGCTTGATTCAGTCTCCTGATGAAAATGCTAATCTCATCCAGAAGCTCCCTCATAGATCCAATGGGAATAATGTTTAACCAAATGTCTAGGCACCCCATGGACCAAGCAAACTGACATATGACATTAGCCACCACTTGTAGGAAGTAGAGTTAGTTATGGTCTAGTAACTCTCTACCTTTTAACAATTCCCAAGACTACTTTACCCACAGAGATTGAAGAAGAGCACTGGGGACTTTAAGACCTTGGTCAGGGTCTTGACCACACCTTTCAAGGCCTCCTGAAACCCATCCCTAACCCCTGCCTCCTTCTCTTTTCTGGCAGCTGTGGGCCCATGTTCATGCCAGGGTCATGACACCTGCTGGAAATATGTGTGAGGAAGAAGGCACATGCACGCCCATCCAAGCGGCCCCAGGTAACAAGACACTCCGTTATATTTAGGGTGTTATTCATGAAGACCATTGAGTGACTCCAGTGTCCCACTGCTGTAAGACATGGGTGGGAAAGGAAGCTCCAATGGGGTGAGTGCAGAAAACTTAGAACCACCTCATCCTCATCATCCTGGGTGCTCTCTGTGTCCCGGGCTGGGCTTCCTAGAAACCGACACGGAGATCAGGATTCGGACACAGCTAATTAACCTGAAGCTGAGCTCAAGGGGCAGCAGGGGAAGAATGCTGACGGGGTGGGCAGCTGGGTCTCAGTCCCCTTGGGGTCCTCCGGGAATGTGTAAGATCTCGCAAAACCCAGTCTGTGTTTATCTTCCTATTGCCATTAGCATCTGTCTTTGGCTGATGGTCGGTCACTGGTTTTACCTCCCGGCATTGCCAGCGTCATCACAGGAGGCTTCCTAGCCCAGCATGCACTTGCCCCACAAGCTGTGAGGGCACAGAAGTGAGGCTGGTGGGGGTGCGGGCAGGTGCCCCTCTGCTTAGCATGCACGGGGCCACAAACCTGAACTAGCCATTAAGGACTGTCAAGCAGGTAAGGGCTGTCAAGCAGGTGTAGTCTTTCTCCCAAGTTCAAATGTTAAACAGAGTAACCATGGTACTTTCACATACAATTTAAGAGAAGTTTTAGCAGAATTCATGGTTTTTAGAAAGACGTGTTTGGTTCTAGGTGCAGCCCTCACTGTTTCTCAGCTGTGATGGTGGAAGCCTCATGTTTTCAGTTTCCCCCTTATCATCTCCTGAGTTGTGACACCCACAAATATGGGTTTGGAGCCCTGCTCCCACCATTGTTCAGAGGTGGACCACAAGCTATAGGATGGCCATGACCCTGTCCAGGCACTGCCTTTGTGGCTTAAGTTCAACACATGAGCAGTCCCCTGTGGGCCAACATGTCCTTTTGCCTTCTTCATTGCTCATCGATGGACTCTGTGGTTGCTGAGTCACGGCATTCAGGAGCATACTTTGGGAGTTCTGAAATCAGGACCAGATCGAGTTGGAGGGACCGCTATAGTACCCATCCCCCAGCCCCCAGTCAGAGCTCTGATTTCAAGGTTCCATCCCACACAATGAAGGCAGCTCTGCTTTTAGTAACATGTAATTAGTGTAACCAGAAAACCCTTGGAATTGACGTTCGGAGCTTCAAAGGGGATGCAGAGTTATTGGTAGAAGACACTCGGCATTTTAACAGATGACTCTGAGCCAGGAGTCTATTCTTGGGGCAGCTATTTCTGCAGCTCTGGAGACATCTCCCAGCATGTGTCATGGTGATGACAGATCATCTGGCACCACGTCCCCTGCCCGTCAACACACACCCCCAAACAGGAGGACAGTGACACACACACATCTGAGCCCAGTGGCAGGCACTGTCACATCCCATGCCTCCCAAGCCCCACCTCCATCAGTCACCTCCACATGACACACAAGGCATGGACCCGAGTCCTGATGCGCCCACTCCCAGTGGTCGTCGTAAAAGGAGGTTGACTTAACAACACCTGCTTTACCAGGAGCTGCTTTCAGCTGCTGAATGAAGATGGCCCAACCTCAGCCAAGAGGGTGTGGTAGTTCCAGTGGCCCTCTGGGCTACATCTGGACCACCTGCTCAGGGCTGGTGACCTCGGAGCCATAGACATGACCTAACATCCATGGGGATCTGATTTTCAAGACTCTTTTGGTTTGTTTGTTTTCAGGCATTCCTGGCAGACAATCTGTGGTCTCCAAAAGCACGTCTTTCTCTTGAAGGGGAGATTCCAAGAGGCTGTGCCTGAGTGTGCAAACAGGTGAGTCTTCTGGGAGCCCTCAGTGAAGCAGGCTAGCATGTCACCCAGGGAACACCCTTCCTGGGGCACAGGTGCCTGTGACATCACGTCCTCCTAGCTCTGTGGTGGCTCATTGCACAATGTCATTCCTTTTGCAGCTGCTGCTTTGTATTCTCTATTTATTTTGAAGATTGGTTTAAGATAAATGAAGGGTCTGTCGTGGATACACCACGTGGTTTGGAATAAACAAAGCATTTCTGAAAGTCAATGAGACAGGAGGCGGGCAGGCTCTGAACGGCACTTCCGTGAGCTCTCAGCTCAGATGAACTTATACTTTATTCCTTTCTTTTGTACACATGCATCTTTCCTGATTTTTTTTGCTTGTTTTGTCTTTAAAATAGCACAGAAAGCACTTCCTCTCTACTAAAGGCACATTCCTTCCTGAAGGTTTTCCGTCCCCACTCTCCATCCCCGAAAAAGGCAGAAACAGTGAAATGGCCCGCGGCTCAGGAGACGTCCCAAAGTGAGCTGCTGGCACGGGGTTCCTGCCGCATTGCTGAGGGGATGCTGGGCAGAAGCCCACGGGGCCTGTGCCCAGCCCCGACCTCTCCCGCAGGCCCTGCAGCCCAGCACAGCCCCAGGTCTCCTGATGTCTCCAGCACCCAGGTCTCTCCGGTGGCCTCTCCTGACTCTGATCATTCTCAAGGCCTCCCTGCAAATGAGGGGTCTGCCCTTCCATGATCAAAATCCCACAATCCCTCTCTTTCTTGAACACAAACCGTAATAAACACTTTGGTTTGTGTGCGTGGGATAAAAGCAGGGCCCTCCTCACCCACAGCTGCCAACCTTGCATTACATTCCCTGATCACACACAAACTTTCTGAGGTCTGTGAAGTGTCAGAAACAGAAGCTGTGGATGTTCTAGAGGCTTATGTCCCAGGACACCCCAAACCCCTGTATTTGCAAATACCTACTCTCGTGAATGTGATTTTCTCACTTCCCTTATTTGTAGAGTGCAGTTTGTTTTTGTTTGTTTGTTTGTTTGTTTTAATCGGTGGTTATGAAGTGGGGTGGGCTGATTCAGGAATGTGCTAGACGCTCTGTACATTCCGGTTTGATGATAAGGTATTTGATTGGAAAACAATGAAACACATGTATTATATCATCATAGTTGTTGATTCTAGAATACTAAGATTTTTTTTTAAAGGATTAAGTTAGTCAGGGGACAGGTAAGTCACAACAGCACTCAGGAAACGTCTACTGCGTCAGTCAGGTTCTCTGAAGAAGCGGAGTCAATGGGAGGCTGAGAAGCCCCAAGACCCGCAGCTGGCGAGCTGATGACCCCACCAACCCAGTGGTAGAAGTTCCAGTCTGAGCCCCAGTCGGAAGGCAGGAGAAGAGCAGTGTCCCAGGCCTTTTAAGACTGTTAAGGTGGAGAGAGAGAGCAAATTCTTCCTTATTCAGCCTTTCGGGTCTACTCATGCCTTCAGCTGATTGGGTAAGGCCCACCCACTTTGAGGAGCATCATCTTTACTCAGGTTACCAACTCAAATGCTAAAATCTCATCCAGAAACACTCTAATAGACATGCCAGGATAATGTCTCACTAAGAATCTGGGACCCCATGGCCCAGTCGAATCGGCACATAAGATTAACAGTCACATCTATTAAGCCCTTAGCTTGCTCTGAATGAGATCTTAGAACTATAGGTCTGGCTAAATATCTGCCCTCAGAAGGAAAACACCTAAACCCCCCTGCAGCAGGATGGGACTATGCTGGGGCGGTGGGTGTGCATGTGGAGGACAAGAACTTTCTGGAAGGACAAGGCTTGGTCTGGACCTGCAGGACGCAGGGGGCAGCAGAAACAGCTAGGATGAGCACAGCCCTCACAGCTGACCTGAGAGACTGTTCTCGGCAACTGGACTATGGCCAGGCACCGGTCAGAGGACGGTGAGGACTGATTTACGTGCGGGGCTGTCCGAGGGGCTGGCGGTCTCCTGTAGAGGTGTGATATGGAGCAGTACACCAAAGGAGAAGGAACCCCGCAGAAATCCGCCCTGGGACGGTGTCCGGACTGGTTCGCACTCGGCAACAAAACTCACGAAGGAGAAGGGCGGGTGGGAACGCTGAGGAGGAGACGGTCAGAAGGCTGAGCAGCCCAGCATCCGCATGCTGCTAACTGCGCGTCCCACGAGTGCTGTCCTTCCACACGGCTTTACGGTTCCCCAAGCCGCTCATTATTCGGAAGGACCAGAGGACGGCATCTCCCTTTCCAAGGAGGAGGGAACCGAGATAAAAACAAACGAACAAACATTAATGTCTGACCCAGTGCCACAGCCCTAAGACGTCTCCACGTTGTCTCCACGTTGTTAACAAAATCAAAAGTATCTGGTTCCTGACAGGACGGTGAGATCGTTGCAGAGAGAGGCGCGGGAAGGAGCCTCTACATTGTTCCCAAAAGGACAAGCAGCACCACGAAGTGGAAGTGACAGGAAAGCAAATGTGAACTTGACGTAGGAAAAGATGTTGAGATCATCAGAATCCTTTAGATTTGCACCAGCCGCTTTCAGGGTGGCTCCTCGGAGGATCCCGACCTGTGACCACTGTGCTGGCGGGGATCCTCACGTCAGCAAAAAGGAGGAAGGCCGGATGAGACGGTGAAAGCAAAGGCGGCTTTGAGCTTACGCGAGCGACGCTCAGGAGTCGGGAGTATGGCGAGTGCGGGGAGCCTGCCAGCGCCCCATCTCAGGGGAGCCGTGGCCGGAGGAGGAGGCGTGGTGGCTGAGTGGGTCTGTCTACCCGACCAGCAGACGGTCTGCCGGCTCTCAGGGCTGAGTGCTGGCTGCTCACGGCCCAGTTGTGTTCTCTTACCTTATTCCTGTTCTTTTGGTCTGACTCTAGGAATCTTATTTACGGGCAATCTTGTCTTATATACGTCTGCAGCAGAATTGCTTTAAGGTGATTGTTTATTACTATTAAAAAGAGAAAATGTGACCCTATATACCTTCACTTGTAATCGTAAAGGAAGGTGGGTAAGAGAGCATCTTCTTGAAAATGAGGAGCTCGGGGGCACCTGGGTGGCTCATTCTGTGAAGCATCTGACCCTTGATTTGCACTCAGGCTGTGATCTCAAGGTGGTAGGGCTGAGCCCCCCCCCCCCCCATCAATCCCTGTTCAGGGGGAATATCTGCGTGTACCTCTCCCTCTGCTCTTCCCTTAGCTCACGTATATACGCATGCTGGCTTGCTCTCTCATAAATAAATATATTAATTAATTAATTAGTTGATTGATGGATGGATTAAAATCTTTAAAAAAAGAAAATAAAATGAGGGGACTGACACCATTCACAATTTCCCCATAATGACAGTTACGGGATTTTTTTTTTTTTTAAAGAAGAGATGCATAGAAGGACAAGACCCAGCCCAACACACACCCTAAACTTTCTGCAGAAAAGTAGAATTGGCTACACTTTCCAGCTAAGCCAGAGTAGAGAGCCAAGATCACCTCGCTTCAGAAGAAAGCCTGCAATGTGAGAAAAAGCCATGCACACACATGTTGGTTTCCTGAGATATAATAGTGTGTGTGTGTGTGTGTGTGTGTGTGTGTACACGTGCGTGCACGTGTGTGTGTGTGTGTGTGTGTGTGTGTGTGTGTGTGTGATGTAACACTGGAAACAAAGACAAATTGCAGAAAGATCACGACTTCAACGACGGGAAGTGACATCCTCATAGAGACAGTGCCCTGAGTGCTCGGAAGGGTGGTGGGATGCTATGAAAAGCAATACATTTGGAGGAGAGATTTTAAAAAGGGCTCCTGTGAATTAAAAATATGAAAGTAGCAATTGCAATTAAAATGGTTTGAAAGATCAAGTTGAGTGAAATGTGGAGGGAAAAAAAGGGAGAAATAGAGTTAGGAGAAGGAGCGGGAAAAGGAGAAGACGAGAACATTCCGAAAATCCAAAATTTAACTCATAGGAAGAACAGGAAAAGAAGAAACTAGAAGTAATGAAATAATCACCAACATAATTTTAGAAAACTCTGTAAAACTGAAGGCCAGGAAGTCCATGTCGAAAAGAAGCATCACGGACACATTGTGGACTCCAGGACACCCGGGTGACAGAGGAGCTCTAAGAACACCATCCACAGAGCAATCTACAAACAGGTTCCTTACAACTTTTTGATCTAGAATTATATTGCAAGAACAACTATCCACAGATTATGACAAGAGCAAAAAGAGCTTTCTAGATCTCAAGTATCATACCTTCTTAATCTGAAAGTATTTGAAAAGGAAGTAAACCAAGAAAAGAATCTGCATAGAAGCAAGAAAATGGGGTATAACATGGGAGAAAGGCAGGGGATCCTTGGGGCTGCGAGAGGAGACCCTGCAGGAAGCGCTGGGGCCCTACAGACCCTGGTCCCCATGAGAGCAGGGGGGAGTTACCCGGAGACAGTGGAGACGGTTGTCTGATCACTCTCATATGTGGATATATCGGAACAAGAGTCTGACGCTAGTGCAACGCTCGGGAATGAATTAGTGAATGATACTTAGCAAATTAAACAAACTGAAAAGCAAGGTGCTTCTAACTGAAAAAAAAAAAAAAAAGAAAAGTGTAGGAAAGAAAAAACAATCCCCTCCTACGTGACTCTCTTTTAAATATTGTCACATCATTGTACTCATCAACTGACCGTAAATATGATTCCCATTTACTGGCTGAATCAGTAAGAAAGTGCGGAGTTATGTGGGGTGGGGAGAGGGGCTCAGAGAAGGAGAAAGCACCTCAGCCCTACCTTTCTAGAAGAAAACCGCAGACAAAATCCTGTACTGAAAATACAGAAGAAATCAGCCACACTTAAGCAATGGGTATTTACGCCAAGATGGAGATACAATATTACAGATCATATCTCAAAGACTACAGTCAAACCCCAAGCTTTCACGTACCGGTGGGACCACTGCCAGGCCCCCTGCCGTGTTGTAAAGCCGGGTTCATCTCCCTGTGCAGCAACAGCTCCCACCTGAGTATGAGCAGGTCACGTAGGTTTGGGCATCTAGAAGGCAGGTGTCCACCACATCATTCTTATCCAGTGTATTCTTCTTATGGGCACTTGTTCTTTCCCCCAAATTTAAAATGTTAAAAAAATTAAAACCTGTTGCTCTTATTTTATTAGAATTGTCCTGAACAGAGAATACACAAATGAATGCTCTTGGACATGGGTCATCTCCAAAGTCTCGACCTCCTCTTTTCTCTTCTTCAGCATCACTGAGCAACTTGACAATTCCTCCCCATCTCCTGGCTTTAAATATGGCCTCTCCTCCAGCAGATCCTTCCGGTGTCTGCCAGTCTGCCTCGTCCTCGGGCCCCCATGCTCCCACCCACCTCATCCTCCACGTCCAGACTCGAATGTCCAATGAACGTGTTCAAAATTGAATTTCTGAAAATCACACCCCAGCCTGCTGGAGCCACCATCTTCTTGACTCAGTTGGCAAAACCCCATCTTCCAGAAGTTCAGGCCAAAATATTTTAAATCAATCTTGATTTTTCTCTGTCTCTTACACCTCATGGCTCATTTATTGGAAACCCTCCCTGGATAGACCATGGTCCCTCTGAGGCCCCCTTGGCCCGGCTTGCCATCATCACCAGCTGACTATCCAGCAGCCATCTCCTGGGTCTCTCTGCTTCTCTCCTAACCTTCGCAGTCTACACCCGCCCCAGCAGCCAGCCCGACCCATTTCAGAACCTGGGTAAGGTCTGTCTCTCTCCACACCAGTCCCAGCCATGCTCCTTCCATTCAGAGTAATGCCGAGTCCTCACAGTGGCCCCGGGCCCCAGGTCCTGTGTGATGTCCTCTCTTTCTAGCCGGTCCCTCTGCTCCAGCCACATGGTCACCTTGCTGCCCTGGGTACACCACACCCCCTTGCTCTGCTTGTCACTAGACCCGCATGAAATGACTTGCAGTTCCCTCCCCGCAGACATCGCCAGGACTTGCTCATCACTGCACTCGTCTTTGTGCAAATGTCTCCTTCTCAGTGACGTCCGTCTCAGCACTCCTTGTGGGCAGGTCCTCTGTCCATGCCCTCCACCCTGTACCTTGCCCTGGATCCTCCATAACACTCTCAAACTCGCTATACGGTTCACTGTTCATCACACTTGTTGGTCAAGGACTTCTGTCTTTATTCCCTGGCGTAGTCTCGGTGTGCAGGGCGCTCCCGGTGACACAGTGACTCCTCAAAACTACTTGCCAGATGAATAGCTACTTCTGTCAGAAGCTCCACACCTGTAAGTATCTTACATCGAGCGCGTAGTTTATTGAATATGTCTGTGGATCACATCTTCCAAATACACAAACATTCTAAAATTTAAATCGAAATCAAACATTTATTTGCTGTACATTTACAACTGCGCACAGCCTGAAAAAATAACTTGGGTGGCATGCGGCCCATGGGCTCCACACAGGTACACGGGCACATGGCCTCAGTGTCTCTGTGTCACAACTGATTGCACAGACGGCTGTTCCAGCTCTCTGGGTTTCCATTCCAACGTGCTGTGAACTTGCCCTTTTTGAAACGTTCTTCTATGGGAAGAATCACCACTAGGCATGCTGAGAGAGGAAAAATAATACAAGGTAATGTGTTTTACTTAACACTCCTAAGGTCAGTAAGAAATAAAAACATACACCTCAAAGTTCCCCTATCCTTCTACTGTTCACGTCTGAAATTAAGGAGTCCTGATCTGGTACCACTGCATCCTGCAGGACCGCAGACCACTGAGATGTCTGCCAAGGACAGCAGCAATAGGGTTGGACACATCCGGGGACAGACGTGGCATTGGGCATGGTCAGACCCCATAAATTACCTATTGTCATCGACAGAAGCTGAGGGAGTCACCCAGTGCCCAAAAAGGGGAGACAGAAGTAAGATGCATGCCTCTTTCCTAGGGTTCAACACATAAAATAGAAATTGTTTTCTTTCTTCTGCTGTGGTGTGAAGATTAATTGATTAGGGAGACAAAATGGCGGCCTTCAACACAGATTTTTTCCCCCTGTAACCTGTGACTTCAAATGCAGGAAAAATCTTATTTAGAGGTTTAGTGCTGGCAGAAACAGGAAAGAGGCTGATAGACAGCGGAGGCATCAAAGATTGGTTGAGACGTTTTTTCTGCCAAATATTCTTCCACATCACTCCAGGGACCCCTTTTTCTAGGGGGAAACGAGATTCTGCTTTCCACAGCTGCCAGGAGTTCTGCCACTTTATGAAGAAAAAAAGGGATTTCCATACCCGCTGCTGCTTGTGCAGATTTCTTACGACGCCCGAAACCACTCTCAAAAGAGAGAGATTGAGAGAAGAAAGAAAGAAAGAAAGAAAGAAAGAAAGAAAGAAAGAAAGAAAGAAAGAAAATAGATTGATACCTACATTCCTACATTTCAGGCAAACAAAACTTAAGAATGAATCGCCGTCCCCGTGTTTGTGCCGACTGTGGCCGGGGCTGGGGTTTTCTTCAGACCAGCCGGCAGCCCGGACTTGCATCTACTCTGGACAGTCTCCAGCACACTCTGCACAGAGCAATTCCGATTAGAAACCCTCCAGAGCTACGACTGTCAGGAGTCGTGGCGCATTTCTCATCACGCACACACATTTCTGTCCTTGAATCTGGCGGCTCAAACCCTCTGCTTTGCGTGTGTGGACTCTGAGTCCCAGGACCTGGGGATGGGTCAGCCGCCGCGCAGGACGAGCACCAGATCTGGGGTCTCCCAAGCCCTCATCACGTTCCTTGTGGGATTCCAGAAGAGTTTTGAT
The DNA here is from genome assembly GCF_030435805.1 of Mustela lutreola. Lineage (NCBI taxonomy): Eukaryota > Metazoa > Chordata > Mammalia > Carnivora > Mustelidae > Mustela > Mustela lutreola. The sequence continues at coordinate 2,573,005 of NC_081294.1, read as the reverse complement.
TCCTTTCGGTACTTCGGTGTGCCAAAGGCTATCTCCTCAGGACCGTGATCCTATCCATCTCGGGGCCCTCTCGAGGGGGGCGTGGTGCCATGCCCGACTCCAGGCAGAGCTCACAAGGGGGAGACGCCTGTCGGGATCCCTTACTGGGGACCGTTGACTCAGTATGGGGTCTCTCGCTGCCCGCACTGCAGAGCATCCCAGACTCTCGTCTCTAGATCGGCCTGCGGATGGCTTTGCCACTATGCACGGATCTGCCTGGGGGACGCTGTGTTACTTCTCCTTGTTTAAGTGGGAATTAATCAGTTTCCTAAATGCTTATTTAACTTTACGCTTTAATAGTCGGAGTGATTAAAACATTAGGATGGGCTGGCGAGGGCAGCCAGCATTCGATGTGAAGTGCAGCGCCCCAAGGCAGCATACGATTTTCTACCAAAAGAGCCAAACGTCTTATACCAAGGGGCGCTTGAGTGGCTCAGTGGGTTAAGCCTCTGCCTTCGGCTCAGGTCATGATCCCAGGGTCCTGGGATCGAGCCCCACATCGGGCTCTCTGCTCAGTGGGGAGTCTGCTTCCTCCTCTCTCTCTGCCTCCTGCCTCTCTGCCTACTTGTGATCTCTCTCTGTCAAATAAATAAATAAAATCTTAAAAAAAAAAAAAAAAAAAGTCTTATACCGAACTCGTTTTCTAGATGACGGAAAGACGTGTGCTCACAGTTGAAATGGAGCTTCGAGGGTCAGACTGCTGAATTTTGAGGGATACAAAATTTTATGAAACAAAGCCAGTTTATCTGGCATCCAGATCGCACTCAGGAGGAGCCGGCACTCCTCGGAGCATCGGCTGGTTCCAGGTCTGGGCTAAGACACAGACAAAAGGAGCCCGTGACAAGTCATTGGATAAGAAAGGATGGCATGTCCGAAGGACATCGGAGCCAGCTTGAAGGAACTCCCCTTGGCCAAAAATGGACACTCTTGGCACCCGGCGATGCCAACCTGTGGCCTTGCCAGTCCCTATTAGTACCACCTCGGTTCCTTCGAGAAATCACGCCCATCTGGTCATGTCCCGCTGGGCTGCCCAGGGCCTGCTTCCCCGAACTGCGATGCTGTCTGTGGCCTTTCTTTCCGTGGAAGCCCGGTGGGTTGGGGGCAGGAGCTGGCTCTCGTTGGTCAGGATCCCTCAGTCCCTAGGAGAGCATGTCGCTGTGCTCATTGCTGGGGGACTAAGCGTCAGTCTGCTCTCTGAACTTGCTTCTTCACGACCCTGATGCGGAACATTCTGGAGGCCATCGATGCACGAGACGGGGGACTCAGCCCTCTCCTATGAAGGACTGGTTTTCATGCCCTCGGTGATGCCACCAGCTCGCCTGGCAGCCACCAACTGCAAACACGCTGTTCACTTCTACGTGTCACTCACTGTCAAGTACAACAAAGAAGAGGAAAACAAAAATAAGGTGTACTAGTCAACACACAGAAAGATTATCTTTCTGGGGACCTGGACAGGCCTTCACAGAGGCTGCACAGGGTTTCCAGGTGGTGGGCCTGGGTGGCCCGGCACGCCGACACACGGGTACACACATGCTCTGTCCACAGTCATGGTTTTGGTGACGGCATCGCTGCTGGCAAGTGTACATCAGGATAAAGGGGTCCACACAGCATTCGCCCAACACCGCTGTCAATGAGCTATGGACAAGAGCTAAAAATAAAAAAAGATCAAGCCGGGTGTTTCCGCTAAAGGAGAAATTGACCGAGAAACAAGTTCCAGTCGCCTTTTTAGTACAAAACCCTCCCCCTGGCGAGGGTGAGGACTTGACCTAGTGGCCGGGAAGGTACCACGCCTGGGCTAGGTGGAGACTGTGGTCTGGTTCAAGCCTAAACCAAACATTTAACGGTTTGAAAGATCACTAAACAGGCAATTTCATTTTTGTCCCCCGGCAAGCCTCAACCATCTGAAGTCTGTTACGCAGACTCAGCCACGATTATTAAGTCCGTCCTCAGATATATATTTTTTTCAAGGCAAAATGCATTTAAGCTCCTCTCAAGGGGATTTATGTTCAAACCTTGTATCACTTTGGGCTCTCTCCTGGAACTTCCCTAAGCTCTCCACGTTGTGCTCATTTTTTCCTCATTCCATTATATCTGTCAGACTCGACTCCTTCGTAAGTAGTTGTGACAGTCAAAAAAGGAAAGAAAAACCCTTCAAGATTCAGAGCATCAAAGCCTGTGTCTCTCAGGTTATATCTTCAAGAACCTGGCAGCGGGGCAATCTTTGTGTTAAACAACCAAAAATGTGACATTTAAGTAAGGACAGATGCCTAACTTTATGGTATAATAAATGCTTGGCAACCCTCTTCGAAATCTGCAGGGCGTGCAAGTAGCGTTAGAGGTCAATTTTCCAAATGATCGTTAATTCTCTCATGACAATCTATCACTTTACCGATGACCCTAACAAAAGCAGTTAGCTGCCCTCGTATCACACAAACCCCAGAGGCGAACAGAATGATTTCATGCATAATATAAACAGCCATTTAGAAAATAAAATCAAATCACGTAAAATCGTGGTGGAGAAACAGCCACAATTGAGGCTAACAACTTCCATCCATGGAAATGTTTTTCTAATCTAGGATAACTCATGAACAGCAACGCCGCAGATTGATGTGGGGGCAAACCAGCAAAGAGATAATTTGTGGGTTGGGGGGAGCATGGTTTTCTGCCCCAGACCCCTGTGTTTATAAAGAGAGGCTTGTATGAGAAAATGACAGGAGGCAGAACCAAAATTATGAGGCGCAAGTCAAGGCCGAAGGTGGTCGTTGCCTTGAACACGTTCTCACAGGGGTAGCCCCCAGCCTGCCCCTCCTGGCGCTGCGGGCCCGCTTGGCAAGTCACCCCGTGAAAGCAGCAAAATAAAGAGGCGCCCTTGCCTCCACCCCTTGAGCCATTTAATGAGTCAACGGCCACTTGATAAAAGCATGTGCCAAATAAGTCAGTGGAAGAAAGCAACACAATAAACGGGTGAGAAAGCCTGAACTGAAAAAGCACATTTGGTCTCTGTGGACAGGTCTGACGTGATTCTGATGGGCTTTCCTCTGTAAGTAAGGAGCCTCTTTGTCCTAGCGGCTTTCAAGAGATCATACCTACAGTTATGATTCCTCAATTTGACTATCAGGTGCCTTGAGAGGAGAAGGGAGTTGGGGGAACTTGGAAGGGGATGTGAACCATGAGAGACTATGGACTCTGAAGAACAATCTGAGGGTTTTGAAGGGGCGGGGGGTGGGAGGTTGGGGGAACCAGGTGGTGGGTATTATGGAGGGCACGGATTGCATGGAGCACTGGGTGTGGTGCATAAACAATGAGTTCTGTTATGCTGAAAATAAAAAATAAATTAAAAAAAAAAAAAGAAAAAGCACATTTGGGGCCACGCATCAGGCACAGGGTGACACTTACGGTCCCCCGGCTTTGGTTTCAGGTTGCAGATTCCGCATACCCTGGGGAGATATTTCTCCAGAATAGGGAGCTCCGGAGAAAGGGGGGCGTGACGGACAGTCATTCTGATATCAGAGTCTAGTCTGTGTAACCACTTCCTTAAAAAAGTAGGGCGGTTGCAAGGGATCTGGTTCGCTGAGACTTTGCTACTGGGGTGATTCCCCACAAGACGACAGAATTTGCCTTCTCCTGTCTCCCTCACAGAGGTAGATGCCCCCACATTTATAGCTCCACCAAACTGAGACTCATCATTCCTGTTAGTATTGTGCGAGGGAACGATCACCCGTTTCTAGAACCAAATGTAGCCGGGGGACGGGCAGAAAGAGAGGAGGATGTGCAGAGGAGCGTCTTCGGGGCCACCGAGGTTCTCTCGCTTGGGCCCTGCCCCTCTCTTCATGGGCTCGCGCCACCGGCCCTCCTGCTGCCGGATGCAGGGGCTCCCGCTGCCTTCGTTCCGCAGCGATGCTCCTGATGACGAGGGGCTCCCTTCAGACAACTCCCAGAACCCCCGCGTGTTATTTCCGAGAAGCGGCAGGTGATGTAGCTGATACCGCCCCAAATGGGATCCTAGTGAACACGGCCATTTGCTCTCAACAGAAAAGGTTAAAAGAATGAAAATGTCGGTTTCTGCCACATTTCCCACATACAAGATTGTTAGCTGTTTGGAAAGTGACCTCCCTTCGAACAAGCTAATACAAGAGACCCGAGGATGGTGATTACAAGGAGGCTCTCTGAGGCTTATGTGGCTTCAGAAATCCACGCTGAACTATTAGATAAAAGGATTTGCTTCACTTTGTTTTGACACTGCTATTTCCCGGTAGCAGGTGTATAAACCTTGGGCTTTTTACTGGTTCCTGCCAATCCAAAACAATGGCAAGAAAGAAACATGAGGTCTAGATGTTCTTGGAGAAATTCTCCTTTAGTGGAAAGCACTTGTGTGCAGCAGGAATGTGGAGGGAGCTCCCGCCGAGAGCAGGGCACTCAGGGACTGACCGGGGCACGTTTGGGGAGCAAGCAGCCGGCTCCACGGAATGCTGAGGGTGCAGGAAGCCAGCTTAGGTATGCCCCAATGTGGCATAAGGTGACCCATGTCCTTGTCAGAGAATCTGTGCTGCCGGTGCCCTGCTGACCACAGCTCCTGCCACTCTGCGTGGCTCTTTAGACCGCCAAGTGTCCCTTCATCCCTCTGGACGGTGGGCACAGACGGGAGTGACAGTGTGGCCCAACAGAATCCCCCCATCGACACCAACCTGCTTGGCACCGACAAGGACGGGAAGCATCAATGGGAGAACCAGCAAATGAAAGGAAAGCAGCGCACAGAGAAGACGAGTCCCTCGCGGGGAGTTTCCACTGACCACGGCCAAGACGGCCAAGACGTAAGTTAGCTTTTGAAAGTCAGCAGCCATTGAAATAACAAAGGATTTGCATGTCTGCCTCTTGGTAGGCCAACCATGCTCCTCACACTCCTGAGAAGGGAGAGTGCGCTCACAATGGTGTCCCTCAGTAGCAGGGAAACACTGTGTCCCACCCCCTCCCAGCCTGCACCTGCCACTCCAGCCCGAGAGCATGGCGAGAAGGAAACCATCTGCCTTTCCAGCTCCTGGTAGAACCATTCTGACACAGGACTACTGGGGCTTTGTATAGCCAGATGTGCCTAACCCTGAACGGGGTCACAGGGTCCCGCGACAGACCTCAGCAGGAGACTGCACCCGGGGCCATCCCTTCGGACTTGGGCCCGTCAGAGTAAGGCTGGGGACCATCTTGACTCGGGGGTTGATTCTGCAAAGAGCTTGCAGCAATCGCATCCGCTCATGTTAAAGGAGCCTCATTGCCTGGATTTTCCCTCCTCTGGCCAGTGACTGCTCCAAACGTTGCGCAAGTTCAAGTGCTGCAACCACGGGCAAAATCTCTGGACATGTGGATGCCATCTGGGGCAGAAGTTTCCTCTGTTCTGTGTTGGAGGAAATACCTGAGCAGAAGCTAGGAGTTCTGGGCTCGGCCCTAGACTGATGCTGTGGGCTGGGCTGAAGACCAACCAGGAACAGGGGATCTTCGCTCCACATTCTGGGAGGTGGTGCTACAGGGACCTGGGCCGGGACAGGTGCTGTCCCCCAGGTTAAGATGGAAGCCAGGCTCCTTCATGCCCGTGACCTACATGCAGTGATAATGGAGAAGTTCCTACAGGGCATGAACAGCTGAGCTGAGACCAGGCACAGTATGCTTGTCGGGGAGGCTTGTGGCCTCTTACAGGGCCGGAGCCCGGGGCTGTCACCCTGAGCCCAGCAAATGCACAGCACTGAGCTGGGATACCCAGAGGACCAACAGAGCTGGCTAAGCCGGGACTTGGCCCAGGAGCCTCCCCACCCCGGGAGGCGCTAGCAGGGCCTGAGACACTGCACGAAGCAGGCCTCACAGCCATGGAAACCACACCACCAAGGATCAGATCTGCTCTCCTGGCTCTCATGCACACAGCACAAACTGTCCGTGCACCAGGGAGCCCAGCCACGGGCGAGGAGGCTGGACGCCAGCCCGTCCCCACTGGCTAAGCAGGGCCCTCGCTCCTGATTCCCGGAGAGGCACTGGAACCACTCATGTTAGGGCCACCCGTCCACACCTCTACCCCACCATGAAATTAAGATAGCAAGCTTTCTGCTGCACCCAGGATTCAGAGGCCCGGGGGAGCCCCAGGAAGTGAGGGAGAAACACTCTGAGGGTTAATAAACACGTACTTGAGGAGAGACAGTTGAGAGCATAACCATCGGGACGGAAGCCCAGACGTCCCGGGCTCTGTCCCGGCTCACCGTCTCTGCCTGGGGTGCAGCCCACCATCTTCTGCCCCTAGGGTCGTGGGATGAGCTGAGCTCCACACCTGCCTCACAGGGCTGCTGAGAGTCTCGGTGAGTTCCCGGGTATCAAGGCGCTGAGGTATGAGCCTGACGCACAGCACTTGTTACAGAAGTGGTGGGGTTGGACATAAGTAATGGAAGTTGGAGGCAGGCGCCATGGTCGCTGACGGCTGTGAGTAAGACTCGGTGAGGTCCGTGCTCTGGCCCACGTCCTCGGGGCGGTGGAGGCACAAAGAGCAGTCTCCATCCATTTGACAAGCAATCGATGTGGTGTTGTCTCTTCAGACATGGTCCTGACCAGGCAGAGGAACAACCCTGGCAGCATTCCATGGACAAGACTGGGGGAAAGAGAAAAAATGCTTTTGATGAAGTTGGCAGTAAGGGAAGGAAGATGAGAAACAAGGCTTTGACCAGACAAGGACTGATGGCCACAGGGTTTGCACGAGACGGGGGCGTCTCTAAGACCACGGTAGGGGCTGTGGGGGAGCAGGGCAGAGACTGAGGGCAGGGGCCTCTGCGAGTGGAGGCACGGGAAGGCAAGGACCGTCCCCGGACGCCAGTCATCCCCGAACAGGAAGGGGATGGGGCAGGGGGGTGGTGGGAGGTCAGATGCTTACCATGAGCACCTGCACACGGCCTGCGCCCAAGGAAGGTTTGTGTGAGCGCAGGACCAGCCCCACAGGCGCAGCGCCTTCCCAGAGCCCTGGAGGAGAACGCACAGACTGTGTTCCTTCCTTAAAGAGTTCCCGTTTGTGTGAGTCCCGACCACACAGAGCCTGGGCCCACCCGGCAGGCCTTTCACGTCCCTCTGAAGACTCCCTTGTGCTCCAGTTACTGGGATGGGGTCCAGGACCTTCCTCAGTAGACCAAACCCCCTATACTTTCTGACTTTGAATGTTTTCCCGAGCACTTTGATTTAAATATTTTTTATAAGTTGTCCTGCTTATATATGCTTCATGTCCAGTTACAAAGTATCACAGACTGTGTGGGGAGTGGGGCGGGGGGGAGCTTGAACTACGGAATGCTACTTTCTTGCAGTTCGGAGGCTGGAAGTTCAAGATGGAGGCATCAGCAGGGTGGTTTTGCCTGAGGCATCTCTCCCTGGCTCGTGGATGGCTGCCTCCTCCCTGTGTTCACATGTCCCTCTGTGTGGGACCGGTTATAATCCCCACCTCCTATAAGGACACCTGTCATACTGTGTTAGAGCCTGCCCACCACCTGTGCCTTAACTACTTCTTTAAAGATCCTCCTCCAAGTAGAGTCACACTGGGAGGTGGAACCAGGATTCCGAATACGGGTGAACACAGCTCAGCCCAGAACACCAGCTTCTGTTTTCTGAACTCTCAGTATTTTTTCTCCCATAGCAATAAATTATACACAGTCAGAAGCTTCAGGGGGGCAGGGTGGGGGTCGAGGAACAGAAATCGCCCTGTGCTGCCTTCAACCGAGTTGGGAGCAAAGATCTACTCAGAAAAATGAAGTCTTTCCCCCAAGTAATTGTCCACCGGTTCCTTTAGAAACTTCCGTAATTCAGATACAAATTTATTTCTTTTACAGTACTTTAGTTACAAATATATGGTTATTCTGAAACAGAACTTTAAAAATTAATAACATATTTAAGTAGAAGACTTTACAGGCTTTGAAACATAAATCTAAAGTGTTTCCATGACACATGGTAATAACTCTGTGAAGTAAGACGAGAACGGCTAAGTGTAAACTCTCCTTAATGTCATTCGTCAAGACGTGTTAGTGCAACATTCATAACATATTTCAGAAGCAGTGTTAATATTTCATCAAATCTGAAGCAAATAGCCTTTCAATCCATATATTAAAATCCTAATAGTTGCTATTACACTAGAGGCTAAAGGCAACAATAAAGCATATGGAAATAAGACCATTCATCTCCACCCAGAGCGTTCATATTTGCAGAAATTACGTTGAGCTCTTGGCTCCCTGACAGCCCGCGTTCCCATTACTACTTATGTTTATTGCACATCTTTATGGAAAAGTTAAAAATATTATAAGAGTAAAATCTTAATAGAATATAACCTGGAAAATCTCGAAGAAGGAGACGAAGCTATCAGAAGCACATTGTTCCCGGGGCAGAGCCACAGGCGAGCAGGTCGAAGGGGTCCATGTGGCTTCCGTGGGAAGGCGGCCACGTAAAGGCAATAGATTACAGATGGGGGGACGCAAGGGGCTTTGCTGTCAAGCTAAACTCCTCAATATGAGAACCTTATGGTGATGTGTGATCAATAAAGCTTACCCAGGGGTAAGCAGAGGGAGGCGTTAAGTAGTTATAAAAACAATTCCTAAATTACCTCTTTACACTTGAAAAATAAAAGTTACATATGGTATGTTTTGCATTTATTGAAATGCTGTAATACCGTGTGTTAAGTTTTTTAATCTCCTAAGGCATTACAGGGAAAGGCTTGTCTTTTTTTTAAAGAAATTTTAACTTTATGTAACATATGCCTCAGTTCAACCTTAAAAATGTAGCCTATTTATTTCTCATACTCATTATAGATGTATAAATATAGATGTGAGTCCTGTGCCTTTTTACCTCTTATTCTGTTCATCAACCAAAAATATTAGCCAGTATTCACCTTCATGGTGGAGACAAATGTTGCTTAAGGCAAAAAAGTTAAAGCAAAAGCCTGTGTATGATTTGTTCCATTTTTCAAATTTTTAGTAGTTTGTGTCAACTATACAATTTTATGATTGCATCTTTTTAAATGTAGTTTACTTTAATCATTTTAGTTCACATGATGCAGATCTTTCGGAAACAGCACTTGGTCCCGGGCATGCGATGGATATGAGGAACAGAGCCAGGGCTGCCGAGAAGTTCAGAGAACGGGCAGGAAGGGTTTCCCCGCGATCACACAGGACACCCTCTGTCCAGGCACACGGATGTTGTTCGGGACATTTTTAGAATTTGCAATTTAGAAACACCTCCAGAGTCTTCAACATATTAAAAAAAAAAAAAAAAAAAGTAAACATTTACAGAGTGCCTACCCCGAACGAGATAGTGTAAAAAGCAGTATAATCTCAATTTCTTTACCCACTAGTGGAGAACAGCCACTTGTTTTCTGCTTCTCTGTATCGACAGGGTGGTTAAGTACCATTGTTGTATTTTTACAGATGAACGGGCCGGGGTTCGAGGAGGTTAAGCGCTGTGAGTGTGCTCAGGGCTTTGCAAACTTCGTTATAGAAAGATCATATTTTGATTTGAAGAAATGGCAGGGGCTACTCAGAGCCACGTCTGTCGACTGATGTGTTAGCCAAACTGGAGAGTTCTGTAAACTTGATTCTTCAAAGTGTTGCTTGTAAATACAATGCTGTGTGTTCACGGGGTAGTTGTGATGTCATTTCTGCCGGCAGCTCCCACACGTCGGAGATATTGTCTCTCACGTGGATGGGGTCCTGCTCTGTGCCTTCCAGGCGCTCAAGCCACCTGTCCTGGGGCCCTGGGTCCCACGCCAGCTCTGGGGGCCCACGGAGCAGTTTCAAGTGTGGTCCCTGCCCCTCCCAGGCCCTGGCTCGCTCCTGTCTCCCTCCTTGGACTTGACTGTGACTTTTCTTTTTTCTCTCTACTTGTTACTACATCCTAAGTGGCACTACTCTTGTTTGCTCCTGGGCTTTGAGGGAGTCTCTGGGACCCATACCCTGTGCTATCTTTGGGGGAAGGATAAGTTACACCCTCAAAATTCACCCAAAGTACAAACCTCCAGTTGTGAGATGAAGAAGGACGAGGGAAAGCGAAGACGACACGACAAGCACAGATCGCTCTGCCGGATGGGGCGGAGGAAGGGCCCGCCAGCGGACCCCAGGAGTTCTCATCACAGCGGGAAATCAGCTTTCCTCCTCCTTTGCTTGGCATTGTATCTACATGAAGTGGCAGGCGTTAATTAAACCTGTTGTGATTATCACTTCGCTAGATGTAAAGCAAACCATCCTGGTGTACACATCATGTGTATATAGTACGGCATTGTAATTTCTCCATAAAACGAGGGGGAAAGTCTCCCCAAGGGGTGTGTTGAAAGACAGTACTACTTTAAACATACAAGTTCTGAATTTTTTCAAAAATGACTCATAAACACATGTGTGGCTTTTTAATTTCAAAAATTCCAATTCAAACTCTGACATGAGGCAAGGTTAAGGGGCAGCTCACTTGGAGTGAAGGATGAAAGGGTGAGCAGAGACGGGTTTGGGAATATATTTCCCTCTCCTATTCCTACCGACCTGAGAACAACCATCATGAGCTGGGAAAGGAGAGGGCGTGTGTTCTCTCCCTCTGGTTCTCCCTGCGAGAAACAGGACTCCCTCCCGAGCCGTCTGGCAGTGATGGGACCAACCCATCCACGGTGTAGCCCAAGTGACTCCCCCAACCTCGCACTCGGGCCATGGCTCTGCTGCGAGTTCCAGTGCAAGACACCCCGTTTTGGCGTGGGTCGGTAGAGTTTTGAATCAGCTCCATTGGCTCTGTCTCCCACCGCAGGGTTTGGATGGGAGACTCCTCTCCTCACATCTTCATGTGAGAGAACCTTTTCCAATTCCTTCTACCCTGAATCCCTTTCCTGGAAAAATGGTTTCAATTAGTTCCCTGAGGAAAAAATGATACTTGTAACTCTGTCTCAAACCCCCACCCCTCATGTCTCAACACCCCCCACCCCCGCACTGATCATGTCTCTTGTAAGGCTGGTGCAATTACAGAGTTCAGTGTCTTTTCTGGAATTTTCTAAGATTCAACAAAACCTTCCCACATTAAATTGGTCACAAACACAATCGTCATTTGTAAGCAAGATCGCCACCATGATCCTAAACCCTCAACACGCTGGGGACTGGTCCTCTAAGATATGAAGGCTCCCAACAACCTTTCTTGGCCATAAACTCACAGCCAACATGTGATGAACAGGCAGTGGGACCTTCAATAGTAAAATACTCAGTCTGCAAGACCCAAGTGGATTTAGTGCACTCCCATTCGTTGGAGAACACAGTGCTGGGTCGGGGGTGGGGGCAGGTCATCCCCGGCAGTTCATATCACCGCAACACACCCTTAGGAGGCTGCTCGCCATCGCCTCCCACCACGCCACTCAGGAGAGCCCCACAGACTGAGAGGACTTGATCTCCAAGGAAAATGCCTTCAAGTACGAACCTAGGGGATAAGTCACTTCACCAGTTTTGTCCCTTTTCTGTGTTGTGCTGTTCTCAACCACAGAGTGGATGCTCGTCAATGTTTTAGATTCTTCTAATTCTTCAGATAATCACAGGTTCAGCCTGACAAGCCACACACGCCTGCAACGGACTGGACTCAGAGGGAACTCATTATATTCCAACCCGCTCTGCACCTGGTCCACGTCACACACTATCCCAGGGAGTCCAGAAGGAATCCTGGCTCATCCTGAACCTCACAAAAATGATGGACTTGGTAATGCCCAAACCCACCCCCTTCCTCAGAATCCCTGAATTCAACGAAGTTACAGGGCCTGAGGTGGGCATTCACCCACACTTCTCTCCAGACCTGCTCTTCTGTTAAACGCAAACTTAGGGACGCACATCAATTTTAAAAACTCAGTGTCTGCCTTCAAGGTGTGTGGAGAAGGAAGAATATGAGGAGCTAGTAGAGGAAGAAGCAGGCCCTCATTCGCTGTGCGGCCAGGGCCCCGGGGACGGATTCCCAGGTGTGGAAGGTTGCCTAAGGCCTGCACCTCCTATCCCAACATCAACACCTGGAAATCCTATGGTCCCTCCAAAGCCCAGATGACTTCCTGCCTCTCTCTGTTGACTCTTGCTCTAAAATGAGCTGGAATAGATCTCCATGCATGGAAGATAGAGTCTTATTTATTCTATCAAATTCTTACATAACAACCTGTATGTTCCAGGCGCTCCGGAAGTGCTTGCCAAACACTGAGGGTCTGAACCTCCACAGTAAACCTTGTGAGGTGGGCGGACTTTATTCTTTTTGCATTGGAAGAGAATGGAGGTTCGTATCTCCGTTCTACCGGGGCGCCTGAGGTGCAGGGCGGTCATACAGCCGGGCGAGGAAAGGGTCGTAATTCAAGTCCAGAAAAATCTGGTTTGTCTCCAGCATCTGTGGTCTTTAGCCTGACCCCCTAAAGACCTCAAACACATACCAGCGGTGCTGGAAATTGACCCATGAAGGGATCATGGATTGGCAGCCATCAGAACCTCTCACCTGTTGGTTGGGGCAATCCCAGGCGTGCGGCCCATATGTCGGCTCTGTGAATGTCTATCTGTGAAGGACAACCAGGGCACCCTCGGTTGGCAGGTCACCTATCAGCGCGACGGGGTGTATCCTCTGCGAGTGACGGTTACAACACATGAGCCTCTCTACCGAGCATGCTTCATTTTTAGCATTTTTTTAAATGAATGAAAACATAAATTTGTGTGGGAAATTTATACTTATTGCATTGGAAGACTATTTCATTTTTTGCCACTTATAGTTGGGAGTATATCCAAATAATACTTTTATTCAGAGATAAGAATAGATTCTACCTGAGTAATAGTCTGACAGGCATGGAGAAAAGCTATAATGAATGGCAAAAGTAACTTAAAAATGTAGGATCAAGTGACTTAAATGTTTTGGAAATCATCAAATACTTACTGTTGTGAATAAAGAACATGATATAATTTTTAGTTCTTAAAACTTGAAAGCAAGAACTAATGCTCACAGGACGTCAACACCTGATGAGTGAAGAAGGGTCTGTACTCCCCTGCTCAGGTGCTCCCGTGTCAGAATCATCGAATTGTGATCCTGTCTGGTGACCCATGCAGAACACTGATCGACCTGACGTCACCTTTCTGACCCATGACTCCAGTGGACGGCATCTGTGTTCCTATGGGACGACCACACATGGGGACCAGGAAGAGCGTGGCGCCATGCTGCCAAGGACCGTGGCCCGGGTCTGGGCTGGACACTGTGAGGAGGCTGCAGTCACACACCCACCTGCTTGACCACCCCAGGAAAAGACTTTGTGATTCAAGCTCGTTTCCAGGAGGCGGGTTTTCCACCTCAAAGCACTGCTCGGTGCACTTGTCCTTAGTCCCTGTGGAGAAGGGAGCTTTTGGCTGCTGGGAATCTCCAGGACCATGCTCTCTGCAGGGCAGCATTGAAATGTGTTAGGAGCAGCCCCACACTGAGACATTCTATGGATGGACAAAAGAAGCCCATTTTAATGGCACCTTTCATTAAAAGTTTCTTTAAGGGAAAAGAGATATTTCAATGGTTGAAAGATTACAGCCCTCCTCTCCACCCCTCAGACAGGCATGGGGCTTGCTAATTACCTTGCAAGGTCCCATTGTATCAGCAATAAAGTTCACTCAGTGCTGCCTATCGGACATCAGAAATCTCTCTCAACTGAGGAGAAGGACAGGAGAGGGCCAGAAATGAAAGCATCCCAAGCATCCCACCTTTTTCTGATTATACGAGGTTAGTTGCGCCTGACCCACTGCCTTGGCACGGACTCACTCCATTTATGTGTATTTTTCACTCCTCCCCCAGGCTCTGAAAGCAAAGCAGAGGCTTACCGCATGCCATAAATATGCAATATGAGCGCCATGCTGGCTGGCTGAGAATATTCCAGGCTTAATGACAGTTCTCAAGACGTGAGTTTTGCAGATCCGAGATATCACAGGTGCCTCAGCCCCGCGCAAAGCAGCAGTCATGCTTCTGCAGAAGGCATTTGAATATTTCAGCATTTTAAGCTATTTGCATGCGTCCAAGGCTAATCCAAGCCTGAAATCATGGCGTAAGTGCTCCTCGCAAATCTTGTTTGGCAATCACAAAGGGAAAAAGTCACCAGCGGAGATGGACGGACGTCTTGCACACCATCCACCCACTCCGAGGGTGAAAAAACACTGTCAAAACAAAACTCGTCCTATTTTTTCCAAGTGAGCCACCAAACAGGAACATGTGCTGAGTTAAACACAAAGCCCTGAAGAAAGAGGCACAAAGCGGGTGCTGGAGAACAGGCCTGAATGGTCGAGCGGCTGAGCGCTCGCTCATGGCGGGTATGGACGGGAATGGCAGACTCCACATCCACCATCCCCAACAGTGAATTCCAGAGGCCCCGGCGTAGGAGGCCCTGCTGGCATGTGGGGGAGCTGGGTTGTGTCTGCAGGAGTCCCCTGTGGGCGCAGTGTTTGATGACATGACGTGTGTGGGCGTTCTGACACCTCTTCTGACGGTGTTTGTGCTTCTTTATTTCATATGGAGAAGCGTGATCACCGCTGTGGTCCATGCATACCCTCCCTTGACCACAGGGTTTCCAGGTTAATATGATTTGATGTATTTGCTCAGAGGTGCTACCAAAAAAAAAAAAAAAAAGTAAGAAATAAATTCCTTATTATCATAAGATTCTTCTACATGTGTTTATCAGAACTCAGTTTTGAATTTCCAAGAATTTAATGGATTCTGGACTTTGCTTCTAAGTTAATTATAGTTTCATTTCTGAGATTGAATCCATATAGCTCCTCAAATTCTGTAGCAGACACTAATACAATAGTGTGTGTGTGTGTATATATATGCGTGTGCGTGACCCTGTTCCTATAGATTCTTATCCTGTAGAGGTTCTGTTTATTTTTTACTTGTGTAATTGATTTGTAAAATGAGTTTGAAGGTCCTTACTAGTTCCGAAGAGCCTTTGGAAATTTGGGAGGAAAGCAGATGTGGGCACAGGATCGCAGCCCCTTCAGGGCAGCGCTTGGCAGGAACAGGACCTTGGTCGGCCCATGGAGCATCTCCATGCTGATGAGGAGGAAGAACCCAGTCACTTACGGAACCCACTCTACTCCACGTGTCCATCTAAAAAGTGGGGCTCAATTCATACTTGCTGACAGGTTTTCAATTATGCTGTAACACTTTCTAGTGAAGCGTACTGTTTGTAGTCTTAGTTTTAAACTTATAAGGACCTAATCAGACAAAAACAAAGCTGAATTGATCTGCAGGTCTCAGCAGGCAAACGTGGCCTTATCTTACTGTTATTGAGGATGGGGACCTCGGCTGCAGCAGGTCTTAATTTAGTGAAGAGAGATTCACCCCTAATTTTTTAAACTAGATTTCTCCCCCCGCAAACTCTTCAGAGAGAGTTATATGCATATCATAGGAATTGGCCAGCCCCTCCTAACAGGGGTGTGAAAGCGTCTGGGATGTGCTTTCATCCCAGTTGCAACATTCCAATGGTCAAAGCAATAGGTTGCAAACAGGCAATCAACGGAAAAGCAGAAACGGTCCGACTTCGACAATTTTTTCTAAATACAACTTCAATCAAGTGTTTCCCTATCACAAAAGAAAGATTAGCTACATTGTCAATAAGGAATTCAGAGTAGTGTGCTGGTTCTCGGGATTTTATCGATGATGTCACCTGGACAGCTGGGAAGTGCTCACCTCACTGCGGTGGGGGACCTTCGGATCACATCTTCTAAGTGTGCCTCGAAGAAATGTTCTCTTCTCTTCACTGAAGAGAATCACACTGTGTATGGTTTTCCTTGCTCCTTAAACCTTGCATTTACTTTATGGAATGATAAAGGGGAGAAAAATAAAATGTGAATCTATGATTAAGAAAAGAGTACAACAGGCTGTGCATTTAGCAATGGTCACCGTGGACGCCTGACTCCAGTGAATTCCCTTATGAATAGACACATGATAAAATCCAGATCCTGAAGTAGCACAAAAGAAGAGGAAAATAGTTATCCTGTGATGCCGGAGACATTCGATCAGAAACAGAAGACCCCAGACGAGGAAGGAAAAAGAAGGAGAAATGGGGAAAGAGAGAGAGATCGCAATGGATAAGAAAATGGCTTCATCTGGGACCTCTGGGTCTTCGGGGCTCTGCCACCCTGGGCTCATCTTCTCCCCATCTTTAAACCAAGGGCCTGACCTAGAGGATCCACTCAGCAGCACACATCGCCAGCCAGATCAGTGGACACCCCAGGAAACAGGTGCACACAGGACAAGTTAACTGGACAGGAGACACCTTCCGGGAGGAGCACCAGGTGCACTGATCACCACACAGGACCTGAAGGGCCGCTGTTGGCACAGACCGAGGATGGAAAACGTGCCTCATCAAGAGCCTTTAAAAGGTGATCCCAACAAGCCCGTGTCCCTGTGTGTTTCCACAGACTCTGTTCTGTCTGCTTGACACATACTGGCTCCTTCATTCCTGCCCGGACTACACAGCTAGCTGTTGTGACGACACACATTTTACAGATTAGGAAACAGGGGCACAGGGATTAAGCAACTTAGAGATGGAGAGAGACAGAACCAGAGCTAGAGCCGTCCGCCTCCAGACTAGAAATCACCGATGCTGACATGATGGAAAACAGGACAAGTGAAACCGAGAGCATGCTCGGTGGGAGAGTGTACAGAATTCACACCAGAAGAGCAGACCAACAGCCTGAGAAACTCCACAGAGAGCAGATCAGGGAAGAGACTTGGAAACAGGAAGGGAGAACCAGGAGGTGAGTGGTCCAGGATTACGTATGTCCAGCCTCCTTATAAGAGGAATCCAGAAAGAGAGAGGAAAGAATCATCAAAAAGTTGCTCAAAATAGAGACGATAGATCCCATGTTGCAAGGATTCAGAGACTGAATGGTTGGTGAGGGGAGCCCACGCTCGGACATATTGCAGGGAAATATGAGAATATCAAAGAAAGGAGAAATTCTAATAGCAGCAAGAGAAAAAAAGAGCAGATCATCTGCAAATGAACAGCAAGGAAACTGTCACCAGAGTCCTCCACAGCCACTCCGTGGGATGCATGAAGTTGGGGCCTCGTGTTTGTAAAGGAGTGAAGAGGTTAGAAAAAACCTTTGAGCCTGTCATCATGTGTTCCATCACAGGCTTGCTTAAATGGAAGAGCAAACATAAAATGTCCTCTGGCACACGAAAGCTCCGTGGATTAGGTACAGAATGATCTACCTGGGAATCTCACTAGGAGGAAGAACAGATTAGGAAATGAGCAAATCAAAACACAAACAAACAAACAAATCCTCCAAAAGAGTTCTGCAGGAGACACACAATGTAAGAGTCGTCAAACGGCGTCATACCGTCTTCATATAAAACGTAAGGACGAAAGCAAAGGGGACGTGAGCCACACTCACCCAGAACCAGAGTGACGGGATTCTTCATGACGTGCAGAAGGGAAGAGAAATGGAAAAGCTGTCGAAGGACGTCAGCGCATCTCAGGCTTCTTGGGACGTTTGACAGAAGACAGGGACATTTGAATTTGTTAAGACATCTGTATCCTTCTGCTTGATCTATAGATCTGATGCACACACTTTCAGAATCCCAGAAGGCTCTCTCTAAAGAAAGAGCTAAGCTGATTCTAAAATCTAGAGGGAAATGTAAGGAAGGTAGAGTGATGAGAACAATCTTGAAAAAGCAAAGCAAATGTGGAAAATGAACACTATGTGCTTTCAAGACCTGTGATAGAGCCATAAGACAGCTTAATATTGGCTGGAGGACGGGCAAACAGATCAGCGGACAAGGTAGACCAAAGTAGGTGGTCACATCCGCGGACATATTGTTGGAACAGTAGGTAATCATCTAGAAAAACATGAGGGGACTCTATCCCATGTCACTCCATAGACAAATGTGAATCATACACCTAAATATGAAATTAAAGCCCATAACCCTTCTAGGAAACCACATAACAGAGTACTTTCACAGTATTGAGGTAGCCATAGATTTCCAGGATAGGACAGGAAGGTAGAACCTGCCAAAAATAAAAAGAATTACTTCAATTCCATCAAACTTGAAAATTTCTGCTGATCTGAAGAGATGATTAAAACAGTAAATCAATACATCACAAATTGGGGAGTGGGATATTAGTAGTACGTGCATCTAATGAGTTTACATAAAAATTTTGGAAATTCAACAATAAAAAGACAACCCTTTTTTTTTTTTTTAACCAAGCAAACGATTTGAACAGGCATGTGACAGGGGCACCTGGGTGGCTCAGCTAGTAAACTGTCTCCTTTTGGCACAGGTCATGATCTCGGGGTCCCGGGACTGAGCCCCATGTCTGTCTCCTTGTTCAACAGGGACTCTTCTTCTCCATCTCCCTCTGCTTCCTCCCCCTGCTATGTGCTCTCTATCTTTCTCTCTCTCTCTCAAATAAATAAATAAATAAATAAATAAATAAAATATTTTACAAAGCAGCCATGTAACAAAAACAGGCATATATGAATGGCCAGTAAGCCCCTAAAAATATGGCGATATCATTAGTCACTAAGCTGATGACAATGGAAGTTGTGACAGGATACTATTTCACACCCAGTGAGTTGGGTTCAGAGAACAGAGAGTCCACACGTCACCGTGGGAGCTGAGCTAGTGGCCATCCGGTGCATGGACAGGGTCAGTACAAAATGCCAAACACCTTGGGGGACTATTTGCTCATTTCTTTAAAATATATATATATATATATATACACATATCTATATCTATATCCATGCACATGTCCCATGACATGTCCCATGTTCCACTGATGGGCATTTACTCAGAAGAGATGAGAATTGATGACCACGGGGAACACCTCGGTGGCTCAGTCATTAAGCATCTGCTTTCAGCTCGTATCATGATTCTGAGGTCCTGGGGTTGAGCCACTCATAAAAAAAAAAGACCATACAGGAATATTTACAGGCTCTATTCATGATACCTCAAACTGGAAATAACCAAGATGCCCATCAAAAGAAGAATGGATTTTTAAAAATCATGGTATTTTCATATATTCATAAACTGGAGTGCTATTTAGCAATTAAAAGGAATAAAACACAGGTGATTACAGATATGAATGAGCCCAAAACAATTGTAGTGGACCGTAGAAGTCATACACCGAAGATTAAATCTCTTTAATCGGGAGCATAGGCAAAGGCACAGGGTCAGAACTTCGTCATTTCTAGAGGATAGCAGAAACTGGCTTGAGGCCATCTTGAAGGCTCCTGGGGTGAAGCTGATGTTCTCACTTGAGGTGGTGGCTACAGAGGTGTGTGCCCTTGCCAGGACTCACCAAACTCAAGACTTAAGCTCATGCATTTACCTGTAAGTTAATTTTACCTTAATTCAGACATGGCAATAAAAGTTAATAAACATAATTATGGGTTCCTAATTTTAGGAAACCACTATAAGAGTGAAAAATAAAATCTATAATTCCAACTTATAATTTAAACCTGGTCTGTCTAATAAAGGACATGAAAGAAGAATAAAAGATCAATAAGTATAGCAAATTGGAAGTGTGAGTTGAGGGTAGAAATACATCCTAACAGAACAGTAATTATAATCGTGAAAGTGTGTGAAACTCAGCAACCCAGAAACCAAGAAATCAAATTAGATTTTGAAAAATAATAATCCTTTCCTTCCAAAAGAATCAAGAAAATTTAAACAGAAAAGCAGAAAAGTACATACCGTGGACATGTTACCCATAAGAAGCTATAATGACTATTTTAATATTTGACTAAGCAAATATCCAGACAACATTATCTTAAGGGAAAATGAGGTATGTTTTACTAGTAAAAACAGCATATAGCCACCATGAACTGGCATGTCCTTAACAATATATACTCAAAATACCCAAAATGACTGGCAAATTGAGTGAATAAATGTACAAATAAGAGTAGTTAGCGGTTTTGCCCCTCCCTTCACCTGAAGGAGAGGAAAGTAGACAGAGACAGAGAGGCTACGTGGGTAACGAAATTAAGAAGCTCAAGTGGTTCTGCCGGGTACCGCGGGCCTGGCAAAGGAAGGAAGCACGCCCTTCCCGGTGACACGGCCTGAGCATCCCTGTCACTTTCCCGTCAGCAATGAGATAAACATAAAAATTGAGGATGTTCAAAGACTCTCACAGTAACTTGGGGTTGCTGAGACATCTAATTACAGGATCCTTTTCCTAGTATCTCGTTATATCAGATTTTGTCAAATAATGGTTTTTGACAGGCTGGAAATTAACAAAAACAAAACGAAACAAAACAAAAGCCCCTGGTCCTTCACTGCAGAATGTTTGAGGAACTGGTGCTGAGAGACCAGGGAAGAGCCACAGACTAGAACGAGCGTCAGAGCCCCAACGAGGAGCCCCGTCACAAACTACTTTCTCCTAGAGCAGTGCCTAGGATCCGAAATTAAAAAGCACGCCAACCCAACTCCCTTTGTCTCTAGAACCTCCACATTATATATTTTGTTGAAATGAGAGTTATAAAGGAAATTGTGAAATATGCAGGACTGGATGATATGAAAACATTATATTTTAAACTGTGTGGACATATCCAGAATATTATGTAAAGTAAAATTCATATGTTAAAATACATTTTCATGAGGCAGGACAGATTGGAAACAAATGATCTAATCAAAGGGAAAATAGGTTCAATTTATCACACTAAATAGGGATTGATCTTAATGAAAAACACATGGACAAAGTTAGAAATAGATAACAGATTGAGATAATATGTTTGCAACATCTAAAACCAACAACGGACCATACTATCTAGAATATGCAAGAAATGCCTATAAATCAAGAAGAAAAAATGCAATGGACGTGGAGGCGGGGGACGTGAAGAGACCCTTCACAGGCAGAGGAACCCTCAAAGGCTGAGAAGATAAAAAGATGACCTGGTTTATCAAGGATCGCAGAACGGGGAGTGAAAGCCGTGAGATCAAACTGCATCTAGCAGACGGGCAAGGACCCATGAGCTGGACTGACAGGTGTCGGGAGGTCCATGGCAAAAAGACAATGCCTTACCCTGAGGTGGCCCCGGGATCTCACCTGGTTTGGGAGAGTAAACTGGCACCCCCGGGTTAAATCCAGCATGGACATACAGTCTGACCAGCAAGTCCGCTCCCGGGAACAGAGTAGAGACTCATGAGGTTCCCGGGAACCGAGACCTCATGAGAATGTCCCCCACGGCATCCTGTGTGGTGACCTGGAATCAGAAGGATTCCGAGCCTTGATGCTTTGGGGGAAGATGAGGAAAATGTTGGCACTGCGAACCACGGGACAGTAAGCAGGGAGCTGTCAGAGGCTGTGGACATCAAGAACATTCCATAATATGGAGAGTTCTCTTCAGTAGAATGAGGAGGGAAACCGCCAAGAACAGAATGATATTTATAGCATTTTACCATTAGTTTCTTGGTTTAAGAAACATACTGTAGTAAAATAAAATAAAATTTAGGATTTTAACCCACCACGGGGAGTTCCGGGGCACTGAGTCCACTGAGCAAGTTGTGTGAGCGTCACCGCCGTCCGCCTCCAGACCTTTCCTATGTCCCCAGAGGAGCTCTATACACATTCCACCCTCCCTGCCTGCTCTGCTCTCCCCTCAGAACCTGGGAACCCCCATGCGACTCCCTGCTCTCTAAATCAGGCTGGCCCAGGTACCCCGTGCAAGTGGCATTCACGGTATTTGTTGTTTTATGATTGGCCTATTTCACTGAGTGCAATGTCTTCAGGGTCACCCGTGTGGCGGGCTGCTGGTGTTCCCTTACTTCTTAAGGTTGAATAATAACCCTCCATTGTGATAAACCTCATTTTGTTTATTCCTTCATCTGTTCCCAGATGTTTGGGCAGCTTCCGTCTTCAGGCTACTCTGAGTAATGCTGGCTATTATGTTAGGATTATAGGTTTGCAAATATCTGTTGGGGTCCTTGTTTCAATTGTTGGGTGTATGTACCCCAGAAATGGGACCGCTAGATCCTCTGGGAATTTAGGTTACTGTGAACTGTTGGAATCACCACACCATGCTCCGTGGGAGCTCTAGCAGCCGACATTCCCACCAGCATTGCAGTTAGCAGCACTTTCAAAACTGCACGCACACAAGACTGACTTTTACAAAGCCTAGGGCGATAGAATGGTGCAGGGCTCCCCCTCTGCATGGGTGTGGTGTGAGAGGAGATGGGCAGGAAAGCAGGAAAGTGGACACACTGGGGGAAGCATCGTAAGTCAAGAGGGAGAGTCCCCCCCTGAGAAGAGAGATGATGCATCAGGAACCGGGGGTTTGGGGAATCCCAAGCTCTGCACTTTCCAGAACTCCCAAACCAGAACTGGCTCTCTTCTCTTTTCAAAAACCTGAAGCCACCCACACCCCCCGCCAAAAGCAATGCTTAGGGTAACACATTAGCAAAGGACTCTGCTTGGATAACTTTCTGTTTCCTTGTTAGCATCTTGGCGACAATGGATGGAGTCAAGCTCCCCTCCTGTGCTGGATGCTGGTCCCTCTTCCTCTGAGCCAGAGGGAAATGGACGGCTCTTCCTCGCTTGCTCAGCAGGGGCGGGACAGAGCCCTGCGAGGTTTCTTGGGTACAGAATATTCCTCACAGTGAGACATTGCCTTCCCAGAGGAGCTACTGGAGCACGCAGGGCTCCCGGGAGGACACCCCAAGCTCTGGGGACTGAGCTCCCCGTGCTCGCCATCTTTGTAACAGGTCCGGAGGGAGCCCTGCTCTGGAGAGTGGCAAAGCACGCTGCTTCTGTGCTCCTCAATGAGGCCCTCTAGAAAAATATGAAAAATTATTATCTGGTTTTGGTTGAAAAGTTCCATGGTCTCCATGCTCAAGGCCCGGGGACAAAAGCATGGGGACAGCTAGGGGGAATGGTTGAAGCCAACCAACCACCAACCACCACTAACATTATGAATAAAGTAAGTATTTGGCAGCTCTCTTTCTTCTCAAATTCTGAATTGCCCCCTGCTTCATATAGATACGTCTTTTGGAGGAGACGGGAAAGTATTTACGAGGAGGGCTGGTGAAACTAATAATTTGTTTATATGGAAATTTTTTTCCAGAACAGTACACTGGGGAAACATCTCCAGAATGAAGTTGTAAGGAGGCAAAAACAGCCCGTTTGTCTCTTCTTCTACCACAGATGCATGCCGATAACAAGTCACTGCGCTTTATGAGGCCGTTCTGGGGCCAACAGCAAGTGGGCAAACGGCCAGGTGCCAGGAAAAGGCAAACTCTTGCTACGGTGCCCTCCCTCCCCAGTGCGCGCGGCTGGCATGGACATCTCGTGGCCCACGCAGGGCCAGGTGGGCCAGAGGGAGCACCATTTGCCCACTGGGAGAGGTGAGAGTTGTTCCCAGAGCATCGTGGTGGGCTTGGATCAGGGGCAGCTGAGCAAGGGGGGAAAGCCACCCACTCCCCTCCTGCACAGGGAGGAAGAGGGGCCCATACCTGGCATGGGAGGGGGGAAGGGGCATGGAATCCCAGTTTCCCGTTCTCATGCCTTTGCTTACAGGGCCTCCGTGGTGACAGATTTCCCAGGGAGGGCACACCAGGTGTGTCCTGGGAACAGGAAAGGGCAGGAACATGCCGTTGCCCTGGGAGCAGCTCAGAGCTGGCACCTGCAGCTCATTCCAGGCACCACAGCTGGAAAGAGAAGCTCTGAAGGGTCCCAGCCAGCATTAGAATCCCTCCAGGGTAATCCTCTGTGAGAGGCTGGTTATCACCCGAGGGGCCCAAGCTGATGAGGGCACCTGATCGCAATGAAATGGGGTTGGAGGGCAAGCAAAATGCACGGGGGACTGAAGTAACTGGACATGGGGCTGTAGTCTGTGTCAAGGGAGTCATGTGTCCAGTCCTCTCTCTACCCATTGTCTGTCCAGTAAACAGAACAAAAACCTCGTGAGATGTCATTAGTGATAGAATGTACTCTTGTACGTGGAGTCGATTTCCAGTAATAAAATGCGAAGGTGAGTGGGATCTTCCAACTTGTGGATTAACCTGTCAATTGAGGATTAAGCAGAAACTATCTTTATATTCATCTTAGTGCTAGAAACCTTTCTAAAACGCATCACTTCCATTTCCTTGGCTCTCTGAGCAGTAACGTTTGAGAGGGTCCCGTGCGTCGGCTTATTTTTTAGAAGACCATTGGAGTATGTACCATATGGGAGGTGCTCTGATGGCATTGAAGGCAGGAAAAGACACAATTTTGTTCGCAACACAAAGCTGGAATTCATCCCTAACCTTGTTGACAGTCTCTGCTTTTCTACGGAAGAGCCGGGTTTCCTCACAGTGGATGTTGGGTCCATACATTTGATTCTGTCCCTTCGGGTTTCCTTGATCGCTTACTTTACTCAGTTTCACTTCCTGCCCCCACACTGATTTCCTTGCTGTCTAATACCTTCCCCTGCTATCAGCCGGGGGTTCTATTTGTTCTTCTCTCTTGTGTTTAATGGTGCTTTCCTCACACTCAACGAAACACAGTTTCTTTATGATGTGACAATGAGAAAACCTTTTGCCACATCAAGTTCTTCTATATTCCCACCCCTGCTGCCAACCCAGGCCAGACTCAGATGAAACATTAGGATGACACATTGAGAATGGTTTTCCTCCAGCATCCCCTGCCCTCTGCCCTAGGATGTTCTTCTGGGAACATAATTACTCCTGGATTTGCTCAGAGGATGTACTAGATTTTATTTTAGATTACTCCAAGAAGTTTCCTGGATGTGTGTCTCTTCTATTTTAAGAAACATAACTTTGCATGCAATTACATGTTCCCAGGTAGCATATAATCATCAAGAGAGAAAGAGAGAGAGGTCCCTGGTTTCAGCATGAAGCAGGCCTGTCTACTTCTGCCCCTCCGACATCCTACCCAGGTACCCTGTGTTCCATTAAGAGGCTTTGTCAGTATCTGCCAGGCCAATTCCCCATCTGTGTATTCTCTAACATGCATAGTGATGTGTGATATCTCTCACCTTGTCAAGGCAGTAATAGCTTGGCTGGGTATAGAAATCATGGTGTGCAGTCCTTGTCTTGAGCGCTCTGCAATTGATTTTATTATAAATTTCAGTGTTTCACTATGTTTTCCTTATACTTTTGATACCTGAGAAGAGTAACAGTAAAACTGTATCTTTGTTTTGTTAATAACTGGGTAATTGTGCCTAAAAAGTTATTCAATTTTTTATTTCATTTTAGGGATGTCTAAGTATAATAGTTGGTGAGCCATTTCAATCTATGGGGTACCTTCTTAGCTCAAAAATTCTCATCTATTATTTGTTTTTTCCTTCCTTTCTTTATTTCTTTTTTTATTTTTAATTTGACAGAGAGAGATCACAAGTAGGCAGAGAGACAAACAGAAAGAGAGGAGGAAGCCAAGCAGAGAGCCCAATGCAGGACTCGATCCCAGGACCCTGGGATCACGACCTGAGCCAAAGGCAGAGGCTTAACCCCCTGAGCCACCCAGGCGCCCCTATTATTTGCTTAATTATTTTTCCCATGTTTCTCTTTCCTGCCTCTGGAATGCCGGTCATGTTATAACAGATTTTTCAGATCCGGCCTGCAACTCTCTTTACAAATTCTCCCCTTGTGCCCTGTCTCTGGTGTTTTGGGTCTTCATTTTTACAGGCCACAAGTTTCTGGTGTAACAGTGTCTTCTATGTTTTTCTTCCATTTATTTCCTGATTTGGTTGTTTTAATTTTTTTTTTTTTTCTGTTTTGTTCTTGGGTTCAGGCCCCTGTCCGTGAAAAGAGAGATCAGAGAACAGGTGTATCATACCCCTTGCTTTGACTCTTGGCCTGTTTGCTGCGATTCCTTTGGCTTAGGGGTGACGGACAGATAGGCCTGGGATCTGGATGTGGAGAGAAAGACAGATCCTCAGGCCTTTTCTTAGAATCTCCACAAAATCAATACTGAAGCTTAAAAGCAGAGTGGGCTAAACAAAATCTGAAAGAAATCAGAAAAGTCCTTTATAGCCATACAAGACACACACACATACATACACACATTATGTAAATCAGAGGTCAAACAGATGGCTGGAAACAATGTAGAATTTGGGGGTGCATATAAAGATTTGATATATAAAGATCCAGCACAGGAGCTGCTAAAACATTCTTTGGCATCTGGTACTGAGAGCAAAGTCCCCACCAGCTGGTTACACTGGAAATGGTTGTGAAGAGGGGAACAGGGCGGGAAGGACTGACTGTCCTGGAACCCGGGAGAGAGGACCCTGAACCCACATCCAACCGCCCCAAGAATCTGTGAGGCCACCAGGGTCACTTGTCCTCCTTAGAGAGCCTGCACCCCAGACCCCCCTACCATGGCCATGGCATCCGCTCCTTCAGAGTTGAGGCAGGCCTGGTGCTGGCAAATCCGTGCCCCAGCACTGCACACAGCCCACGCCAGCGCTGCATCCTCTATGGGACATGCACAAGGCCCAGAGCTGACGCGGGCTCCATTGCCATCGGGAGCACCGTGACAGCATGGTGACAGTGTGGTAGGTGACGGCCCATTCCTGGCGGCAGCCCCTACCCCATCTGTCCACAAGACAGTCCTCTCTACGTCACACCAGAAGTCGTCCTTTCCTTGGGAACGAATGCTGTATTTCAAGAATGACCTGAGTGAAAGGTGACAGTAAAGTCATACAGAGAGTATTTATGAGCTAGGAGTAGCTAAGGCCCCGGACTAAAAAGTGTCACGGCGAGGGTCAGAGACCCGTTTACGTGGAGAGCCACCGGCCTCGGTAAGCACAGTGATCTGCAGTCACACCTGCCTGGAAGCGGAAAGAACGGAGGTGCTAGGATTAGCGACTGGGGGCAGCGCCTGGGGTGAGCCCTTCCCTCCTCACCAAGGCTTAGACTGCCCCAGACCCGGGCCACACTCACTGGATGGGTTTAAGGGGCTTTACACCAAGGGCGGCTTATATTGGATTTCTCTGTTTCTTGTTTGGAAGGTCCCTGAAGACGAGCCAACTACAAAGCAGCCGGCATAACAGGAATGTTGGAGCAGATGCTATTTGGGTATTTCCACATAATAAAGACTTCTAATAACCCCCAGCGCCCAATTATCCTCAGAGTCCCACCCAAGTTTTCACTCAGCGCATGAGAAATGCAGGCGATATCGACTCGAGTGAAACCACAGTTATTTAGGACACGGTGATGCCAATCAAAGGAGACATGTAAACAACTGACAACCACATTTTCTAGGACCAACATTAGCCAATGAGCCAGCTTTGTACCTACACAGAACCAATTAGTCAAGTAGTAACTGTCTGGTCAGGGCGATGTTCTCTGAGGAAAATAATATTTTCTGCATTTCTAGATCAAAAGTATATCATGATCATTAACTGTGAGCTTCACCAAACAGTGCCCAGTGTCTGCCTCCTTCACCCGAGTCAGAGGTGGAGAAGCACAGTCTGGGGAAAGACGCCATCGCTCCGGACATACTTTCATGTGCTGGAATGAGAGGTCCAGGGCCATGGCAGCACCGGTCAGACATTGTAGGCATTACCACCGCTGGCTTTTTTTTTTTTTTTTCTTTTGGTGAAAGTAGCACAATCCCCAAATGCGGCTTCTGATAACTTCCAGCCCGGAAGTAGCTCTACCTGGAACAAAACCGCGGATCTCTTCCAGTGGTCTCATGCCCTTCCTTCTCCTCACACTTCACTCTACACTTGGAAGATGATACGAGGCTGAGATTAACCAGAAGCACTTACAAGGCCAGGCCAAACCCACTCAGTATTTTCCTATCAAAAGCACACAAACAAACACCTTCCACTATACAGAAATAACACGTATTTTAAAAGGAGGTAAATAAGCTTTGGTGTCAAAAAGCCCACATCCGGTGGTGGACAGCTCTCTGCATGTGAGCTCTGATCCCTTCTGAGACCATGTACAAGGAGTTAGAAAAGAAGTCAGAGATTTACAGCCGTCCTCTCCGCCGCCCAGATAACGGAACAGGAGAGCAAAGGGGAGCGCAGTGAGCAGAGACACACGATGCCTCTGGGGGTTCGGCTGCTCAGACAGGCTGGCAGTGACGTGAATGTAAGGAGACACGGACACCGCTTTGCAGGACAAGGTCGTGGAGCCACCACTCAACTCCCGGCAGGGGTTTGTGGCCCTCGGGATGTTCACCTATGGTGGCGTGCAGTCCACGGACGGCGCCGGGCCACGCCTGTGGCCTTCCTGTTCCTTGCCTGTGGCCGACACAGAGGACTCTAGGCAGAGGAGCATCAGCCATCCCAGCCCCGGGGCCCCGCACACCGCTCGGGCTCATTTAGTGTTGTTGCTCGTCACGGGAGCGCTAGTATCTCAAGCCCAGTCGCCTTTGACCTCTGACCACATGGAACAGAGTGACTGTCTGGAAATGGAAGTTTCCGTCAAGTTTGGGGGATCGACCCCGAGTAGATCTCTCCTGTCAACGTAAACATGTTTTGGTTTTATTTATAGCACATTTCAAACATACAGAAAATAACACTCCTGTGCCCACTATTAAAGAGAAATGTAATATATGTTAATATTTTGCTATATTAGATCCAAATGACAGTTTTTAAAAGACATAACGCCTTGGGAAACTCATTCTATGGAAACCTCTGTGAGCAGTGGTGATGTCGTAAAGTCAACTTACGACGATGTCCTGGTGTTGGACAAGTTGACTCACAAACCAAACCTATAGTTTCAGGGAAAGGAGTCACCGAGAACTGAACATTTTCAACTAAATGCTACGCTTCTAACGCCCAGCGTACTACTCTGAAGGCAGCAGTTAAGTCTTACGAAAGCCTCATTTTCTATTCAACACAGACTGTCACTGGTAAAGGTAATGACTACTCTACCTTCGGACTCACAAAAGGGAGAGAGAGAGAACACGCCATGGAAGGAAGTAGGCTGGCCCAGAAAAGGAAGCCACTTGCCTACGAGGGAGGCAGCCCCCAGCAGCAGAGCCGGAGCTGACTCTCTCAGAAATGCTGCCCGGCTGCATGGACACACAACGTGGACCCAAACGGACTGGACCTAAACTGACTTTCTATCTCACAAGCGTGTCTTACGTTTTATAGGTACTGCCACACAGGGAGGGAGGTGGAGACCAGTGTCACTTTGCCTCTGCAAAGGCTTTCCCGCTGGCTAGCAGAGGGAAGGGACGCTGTGCGGTCCCCACAGATGGGACTTCCCTGGAGATGTCGGCTGAACACACCCCTGGGCTCGAACACAATGTCTACACAAATACAGCTTCGATCGACACTCACGAAATTACTGCAGCTTGAAATTTTATCGCCTCCTCCTTTTTGTTCCTCGGATTATGAAAGTTACAAATACATAACAACGAAAACAGTTTTAAAAGCACAGAAATGTATGATCATGAAGAGACCCCGTGAGCTTCTGACACTGAGGCTTTCAATTCACCACTCTGGGGGTGTTTAAGCTCACCTGTCCATGCCATCTTGCACCTGTAAATATTCTTCAAAACTCAGCTTCGGTGGTAAGATCGAATCAAATGCTTTATCAAACCAATGCCCGAATTTATTTAACCACTGCTTTCAGTTAGTTTATGCCCAGGGTCTCCCTATTATAAATAGTACTGCATTGAACATCTTTGAACAAATATTGGTGACATCTCTGAGTATTTGTTGGGGATAAATGTCTGTAAGAGACGTGTCTTGTAATCGCCTTATTTATTAATTCATTCAGTTAACATCTATTAAATGGTGGGTCAGGTGACCTCAGAACCCTTCTGACACAGAATTTCTAAATTTCTAAAGTATGCATGTATATGAAATTTTTAATGTACACCAATAAACATAGACTAATTCACAGAAACTAAGTCAGTAAGACAAAGTGAGTTCTGAGACATTACTACCAAGTCTGAGTGCCTCTGCTCATCCCTACAGACTCACAGTGTTCAATTTAATAGAACATGTGCAGGAAAAGAGACAAAGCCTTTGTCCCTGTCGGATGTAAAAGGACATCTGTATCCATATAACAGAACTACAAAGTTTACACCTGTAATCAGAAGGTGAAAGGAGCGGGGGGAAGCTCCCCAAAGAGAAAAGCAGCAGCAGTGAACCGTACTTCTCTAGGGCCAGGCTCTGCGTGAACAGACCCAAGTCTTTCCTGAGAGCCCGTCCCCACAAACTAGCCTTCCCGCAGATACGGGGCTCTAACTCATGCTTCCATATGTCCCAGGAACCCCAAACTTGGAATTTTGCTTAAAATGCTCTGCTGTGTGCCTGAGAAAAGCACAACATCATTTCTATGGTATTCTAGCTGAAAGTCCGTAAGTTCAGCGTCATCTTGAGAAAGGATCAGGCAAATGTGAACTGAGAGACATCCACAAGATAAGCAGTATTCTCCAGAAGTGTCAGGTCATGGAAGACAAGCACTGAGCACCTGACTCAGATTTGAGAGGCCAACAGGCCCCAGCAAATGCGTGCCATGTGGTAACCCGGTTGGGGTACTGGGACAGAAATAGGGCATGCATGTCAAGCTGGAGAAACACGAATGAGATCTATAGCTTAATTAAAGGTGCTGAGGTGCTGAGTTGACCATGCACTCAGGAACCTAGATAAAGTCATGAGGTCTGTCTAGAGAAATATGTCTTGAACAAAAGCCTCAATAATTTCCACAGATTAAGTCCTAATGATCATCAGTTCACAACTAAAAAAATAAAAAAATTAAAAAAAAAAAGTTAGGAAGCATATGAGGAAACCAGTCACTATAAGCCAGACACAAAAGAAAGAAAATAGAGCAAGCAAAATAATAAATTTCACAAAATCCTCTGATGATTAAATCACCAAAATATATAACAACTTACTTAATAAGGAAAAAAGTGATAAAAATGTGACAAAAGAGCAAGAGACTTTCAAAATAACCACACAACTGGGCAGACTGTGGGGAAAACTGTAGATGTAAATAATTATTGTATGTAAATATGTGACTATTAAGAGGAACAAAACCAATGGATATTTAATTATTATATATTAGATAAATATTAGAAATAACAAAAGGAAAAGCTGACCTGGACAAGGTATCTAAAGAAAGTATTCAGAATATGTAGAGATAAACAGCAAGATGCAAAATTAAAACAAAGGTTGGAGACATGAACTATAGAGTAGGAAGACCCAATATACTTCTATCTGGTGCTAGAAGAACAAAGTAACGATGAGGAAGAAGTGATATTTGAAAGGATAATGACTGGCCATTTTCCAACAAAAGCAAAAGACAAAAGTCTTTATATTAAGGAAGTTCCGTAGATACCACATAGGATAAATGAAAACCCACACAAGATACCCCTGGGTGACCTTGCAGAACACCAAAGACAAAGAGGAGAACTTCAACACAGCCAGAACTAAAAAGGAACTCTCCACCTAAAATTGAATGCCCCAAAATACTATCTTTCAAGAAAGAAGGCAAACAAAGACATTGCCTACCATCAGATGCCAAGCAGTGTCCCACCTAGTGAAGACGGAAGACAAACTGTCTGTGAGGGAAAGTCATCTGGGCTGAAAGTTGATTTGCAGAAATACCAGTGGAAAGCACGGCACAATGGATTCTCTTCAAAGTAGAAGTTTCTGCTAACCTAGAGTCAACTGCCCGGAGCCCCTGTCTTACAGAAGAGGGCAGTCGAAAGGTATTTTTCTGACAAACACAAGATAAGGGAAACATAAGACTACAGCTGGGAAAAAACCAGTCTGAATAGAAAACAGAAAATGGTAAACTTGATCGATCAAAGCAAATGGTGCCTTTATGAAATGAGCATAACAAGGTCTAACTTACATTAAGATTAAGGAACAAAATACAGAAATAAAATATCAGAACATAAAAATGCCAGGGAGTATATGACTCAAGAGGGAGGTAATTAACCCTAAAGAATTCTAAGTCTCTTATGTCATCTAGAAAGACAAGAAAGATATGTTTAATTTGGAGTTAGTCAAGTAAAAAATTCTTAAATCCCATGGAAACCACTAAAAGAATTTAAATAAAGTATACAACTCCCAGACTTGTCAAGGACAAAAATAGAAGGAGTAAATGAATTTAAGCAAAGGAACAAAGAGGGAAAGAAGAGAAAGAATAGAAAGCACATGGCAGAAATCAATCCAATGTATATGAAATCATTAAAAAAATATGACCATCTAGGAGTACCTGGGTGGCTCAGTCAGTTAAGCTTCCTGACTCTTGATTTCAGCTCAGGTCATGATCTCAAGGTCATGAGATCCAGCCTTGGATCAAGCTATACGCTCAGTATGGACCCTGCTTAAGATTCTCTTTCTCCATCCCCCCCTGGTCCCTCCCCTGTTAGTGCACACTCAATAAGTAAGTAAATAAGTAAATAAATATTTTTTAAATTAAAGAAAAAATATGGCCCTCTAGCTTAAAAATATTGTCAGATGGGGTGCCTGGGTGGCTCGATTGCTTAAAGCAACTGCCTTCAGCTCAGGTCATGATCCCGGAGTCCTGGGATTGAGTCCCGCTTTGGGCTCCCTGCTCGGCAGGGAGTCTGCTTCTCCCTCTGACCTCTCCCTTCTCATGCTTTCTCTCTCATTCTCCATCTCTCTTTCTCAAATACATAAATAAAATATTTAAAAATATATTGTCAGATTAGCTATAAAACAGCCCATCAATATGCTCTTAAAAATAAACAACCAAAAAAAGACACATGCAGGAAGTTTAGAAGTAAAACAGAAAATGAAGGAGACAGACAGATACTGATCTAAATAGACTCTTGACTCCAGGAAACAAACCAAGGCTTGTGGAAAGGGGGGTGGGTGGGGGATGGGGTAACCGGGTGGTGGGTATTAAGGAGGTCATGTGCTGTGATGAGCACCGCGGGTCACCGACAACTGAGGACTCGTTGAACAGTACATCAACACTGATGATGCACTGTGTGTTGGTTGATTGAATTTAAATAGGAATAAATGAATGAAAATATGGCACTAAATAAATAACTAAAGTAGGTATGACCGTGTTACCATAAAACAAAATAGATGTTAAGGAGAGAGACAATATGAATAAATAATTCATTATTGGATGTTGAAACCGCTTAAGTTCTCAAGAATATACATAAAATTTAACCTATAAATGTAATCCTACAGCTCCACGATTAAAAAAAAAAAAAGCAGCAAAAATTTAAATAAGAAGAAAAAAAAAGAGGAAAAATTTAAATAAAGCCAACTGAAATATCTACCATTACAGTAAGAGATCATAAAATTCCCCTCCTGGTGACTGGAAGATCATATTGAATCTGACCCCAAAGTTTCCGTATGGTTATAATTTGAACAGCAAATTAACAGGTACGGTCAATAAAACTACCAAGTGCTAGGCTGTAAAGCAAGACTTAAAAATTTCTAAAGATCATACCATACAAAAACTAATTCTGAAGGAGAAAGTTGTGGGGTTGAGACTTGTTTCTATCAGATCCCAGGATTTGGATACAGCAGTGAACATGGGTGGAACTGGCCATGAAGTCGAAATAAATAAATAAATAAGCCTAAAATAAGCAGAGTATTTTTATTATCTTAGAAAAAAGATTTTTAAGAAAGAAAAAAAATATTAAACTTGACAGTTAAGGGGAAAATATAGACTGGGCTATATTAGAATTAAGAACTTACAAAAAGGCCAATGCAGAACGTGGGAGGAACATACCAAAAACTGTCAGGACACACAACAGCAGATCAGGACCTGGGTTCTATAATCTAGATACTGAAAACAAATTCTTAAGGTAAATAAACAAAATCTGAAAGAAAAGAAAAAATGAGCAAAAGGTGTGAACAGACAGTTCCCAGAAGAAGAAAAACAAACGAACCAGGAAAGGAAGTGACCCTGTGGAAGGGTCCCCGGGGACGTGCGCATGGCACAGGCAGGAGCGCAGTGCGCGTCCCGTCGGCTGGAGCAGCTGCGGGCGGTGCGCGACCCGAGGGCAGCTCGACGGGTCCATGTGGACGGAAGAGCCCTCAGCAGTCGGGCCGGTGTGCGCCGTCCAGGGCGCTCGGCTCAGTCCGGAGTCGCTCCCCGAGTCGCGCGCAGGTCCCAGAAGGGGCTGCAGGAGGGTCTGCGGTGAGGAGGGGGGCGGGCCTCGCCGGCCGGTGCGGAGCGATGGTGTCGCGGGGCGGAGGAGCGTCGCGGGGCGACAGGGGTGAGGCCCTGCGGGGGCTCCGGGAGGACAAGCACGTCGGGGCAGACGGTCCAGCGGGGTCTCCGGGCCGGAGCAGCGCTACGCGGGGTGCGGTAGGGTCGCGGCGGCAGGTGTAGCCCCGCAGGAGACAGCGCGCATCCGAAGCGCAGAACGCTGGGGCGCAGCGGGCGCGGACCGGGTCGGAGGCGGCCCGGGAGGGACCGCGAGGGGCGGCGGCTCGTTGCCGAAACTGCGGCGCGGGGACCGCGGTGTGCTTGGCGCTCGGTGCGCTTTCGGAGCGCGCGCTGCGGTTCGGCGACGAAGCCCCCCCGGGCGCGGGGGGGACGGTCACGGCCGGAGAGAAACGGGGAAGGGAGGGACAGGAGCGCAGCGCGCGGGTCCGGCCCCCACGGCGGGTCAGGTCAGGCGAGCGCACCTCCCGCGGCCACGATTCCAGGCTGAATTCTGCCGTCGCGGGTGGAGAAGCGGCTGCCGCGGCGCTGGAGAAAGAGGAGCCAGCGCTGCCCGCGTCCCAGCACCGGGTCCCTGGGCCTCACCGCGGCCAGGCCTCGGGTTCCTGCCCCAGGCCCGTCCGGCAGGGCTTGCCGCTGGCCCGGGGGCCATCGCAGCGGCCGCGGAGGAGGAAGGCCTCAGGTTTGAAGAGGGAGATGTTTTTCCAGGCTTGGAAACCTCCTGACATTGTGTTAGCAAAGCTTTCCCCCAGCGCCTGGAGCGGGGCTGATGGCTGGGTTTTCAGGAGTCTCAAGGTTGCGCAGGGCGACTATTTATAGGGTGGATGTAACCGGTTTCAGCAAAGCCAAATGAGAGTATCGGTCTAATCGCCCTGCCCTGTACTTCCTCCTGTGACCGGAGGGCTACTGGTGGAAATCTATTAAAAGACTTCCTGATAAAAAAAAAAAAAAAAAAAAAAAAGTTGACATTTCACTTGGTCAAAATTGAAACCCGGAGGGACAGCCTCCATTTTCCCTGAGCTGGGTCTCACCCAGCCTGGCCTTTGGGGCTGAGCTGCCCAGACGGCAGCCTTCATGGCCAGCAGACCCAAGGAGCCTGCTGAGTGTCTCAGGGGCAGTGGGGCAGGGGGCACAGCATAGCTCCAGCAAAGGGCATTCCAGGGGGTGCTGGATTAGCCGCTGGGGAAGCCGGAGTGAGCATCCCTCTCCCCTCCGACCCTGGCTCTCCTCACTCACCGTGTGTCCACCCCGCAGGCAGAGCCCACACCCCGAAAGGCTGGAGCACCAGGGAGCAGGGCAGCACCCCTTTCTTACTGCCAAAGCAGGTCAAGCACCATCCTCCTCGTGCATTTCGTGTGGCTGAGCCGTCCCCGGGCCAGCGAGGGAGCCAGGCACCTGAATGCACAGTGAGGCTCCCGCAGCAAGGGCTCTGCCCTTGGAAATCTGAAGGCTGACCTCTATGAAGAACGGATCCTGGCTCGCAGGGAAGCAGTGCTTTAACGTTCGGAAGGGCTGCTCCTGCTCCCGGATGAACACTTTACACATCATCCCCAGTGGTCCTCACAGTAGCCCATTTCACAGATGAGGAAACTGACTTCCAGAGGAGGCAGTCAGCCATGACTGCAGGCCCCGCTGAGGGCTCCAGACCCGCCCAGGCCGGCCTCCCAGCTCCGGGCCAAGCACACAGCCCTGTAACAACATCTCAGTTAAAAGGTCTTACTACCTCACACAGGAATGACTTCTGAGTAGTCAAAACAAGACTCCTCCTCGGCGTCGTTGTTCCAAACCTTGCAAGTCATCTTGAATCAATTCTCCACAACATGGCAATTAAAACAAGTGTCATTTATCAACCAAAGTGAGACTAAAACAACTCTTGTCCTGCCAAAATTAACTTGGAAAAAAATCACTGTTATAAAGACTCTTAAAACCATTTCTAAGCTTCTCAAGGTTGCCCAAACAAGAAAGGAAAATAAAATTAAGAGGGAAAACTAACACGAGCTCCCTAGAAGCATTAAAATGCAAAATAATTCTCTTGCCCTCCGCCCCCTCCAAGTGGGATGGTTGTTGACTCTTCCTTTATGTCAACAGACTCAGGTCCAATTAAAAAGCCATCAGCCAACCACCCAGGGAGCGGCCAGAGCTCCCCCAGCCTGGGCAGGACCCTCCCTGCCTTGGCCCACAGAGAACCCAGGGCCTCAGGGAGCCACAGGGGACCATGGGGAGAGACATGCGCTCCTTCCAAATGACCTCCACACTTGGTTGCATTTGCTGGTCTCACCCAAATGTCACTGATAGAGCTCTCAGCACAGAGCAGGAAAGGTCTCTTTCCATCTTCAAGCAGAAATGGGGCTTGGAAAGCCCTCTGGCTGGAAATGCAGGGGGCCGGGGTCTTTAGGGCAGCTGTCTGCCCATGGGACCTTCAGGGACCCTCCCAGAGCTATGGCATTGCCCAGATGTGGATGAAACCACTTCAGTCCACTAAGCACATTCCAAATGTGATCCATAACCTCAAATTGCCACCTGTCTCAAAGCAGATTTCCCAGACATTCACACTGGGCCAAGCAGTTTGTTCAAACCATTTACCTATGTTCTGACCAATTCTCACAATACCCACAACATTCCCTTTTACTTGCTACCCCATTTTACAGAGTAGGGGACTGAGGCTTGAAGCCATTAGGGACTAGGCTCCAGCTGCTGAGCAGTGAGGCCGGCACACACAGCCCAAGCCCAGATGGTTCCTTAACCTGCTCCAGGGTTCCATCCCCCAAACTTGTCCAGTCCTGATAAAAGCCGTACCATGGCCATCGGTTGAAATGTATTTTGAAAGTTTTCTAAATGCAAATTGCTTGACTATCTTGCCCTAAACTCAGCTGGTTCTTATTTCACGTTCCTCTTCATGAAGAAGACAGACCCACAAAGAACCAAAGCAGTGGACTGCTCTCCTATCTGGAAACACTTGAAAGTACGCGAGGGCTGGGACTGCCTGGCTCTCCCTCTGATAGACTGAGTGACCAGGAGAGAGGGCAGTCCCTGCTCTGGGAGACATTCAACAGCTGCTGCCAACAGAATCCAGCCTGAAAGCAGGGGAGCATGTCCCCATGTCCCCTGAGCCCCCACCACCGTACAGCGCAGCCAGATGGGGCTGGCAGCCACACGCAGTGGGCACTGGTCAGCTGCAGCCCGGGTCCTGAGGGAACTGTGTCTACATGCCTCTCCGAGAAAAAGGAAAGACCAAATGCTCCACATCACCAAGCTCGTGGGGTCAGATGAAGCCTGAGCTCTGGATTGACTGGTTCCCCTCACACATTACTCAGGAAGCATACTCCACCCATGTCATGCTCAAATATTCTTAAAATACGGGACTATGGGATGCCTGGGTGGCTCCGTCGGTTAAGCATCTGCCTTCAGCTCCAGTCATGATCCCAGGGACCTGGGATGGAGACCCACCTCGGGTGCCTCTTTGCTTCCTCTCCCCACTCATGCTCTCTCTCGCTCTCTCTCTTTCTCTCTTATTCTTCCTCTCAAATAAATACAATCTTTAAAACAAAATAAATATTCTTAAAATACTATTTTTCCAAAGGAACAAAATGAAGAAAGGACTTCCAATGTAAAGTAATCAAGTAACTCCATGAATAAACACACATCTTTTTTCCTGTAATGAGCAGTTTTGAAGTAAGTTCTCCAATTGCGTCCGGATCATTGATAAGCAGAGATCACAGACTCCGAAGAAAATACATCCAATACAGACATGAGCAGGCAAGCAAAGGCCGAAGGAAGGCC
This sequence comes from Mustela lutreola, assembly GCF_030435805.1. Classification (NCBI taxonomy): domain Eukaryota; kingdom Metazoa; phylum Chordata; class Mammalia; order Carnivora; family Mustelidae; genus Mustela; species Mustela lutreola. The sequence continues at coordinate 2,535,112 of NC_081294.1, read as the reverse complement.
GCCCTGTGAGCGACCTTCCCGCACATCCAGGAGGGAATGCTAATGCAGCAGCTACCTTAACGTTGGTCCCGTAGAAAATATCTGTGACACAGGTAACCCTGGTCATTGCCAGTGACCTGTCCTTCTTCCTGGAGTTATTTCTAGGAAGAAGCCAATGGAGACCCTTAAGGTAAATCAGTGTTTGAACTGATTGACTGAGCGGATGAGAAGACGGTGGGTGAAGCAAGAAGCAAAGAAGGAGGGATGGGCAGCGCGTCCCCCGGAGGGTCCTAACCACCCACGGGGAAGAGGATCGTCGGAGAGTGAGACAACTGAGGCAGGCTGCTCGCTCGCTCGCGTGACCTCCTTCATCAAAATGTAGGCGATCGCCAACACCTCACAGCCCAGAAACTCCTATGGCAAATCCGCTTTGCTTATAACGCATCTGTTGGACGTAGATGACGTGTGACAAACACGTCAGAGGAGGCTTGGTTCTGATTTTATCATAATGTGTTATGAGAAAGGAGGGGATTGAACACGCAATGCCTTCACTCCGTCGTCCAGCAAGCGGTTTGAGTGCACAGACAGAGCTCGGCACAGTTCTAGAGCTAGGAGGTGGCCCAGGGCCCAGGTGGACACAATGGGGAAGCCACCAGGCTGGTGCACATGTCCTCCACAAATGGTGCTTTGGCCAGAAAACAGCTCTCACAAGCCTGTAAGGAATATCACTCTGTACCCACAGCTCTGTTTGCACAAACGTCTCTGTGTGCCTGCTGAATTTCCTTTCTCAAATGAAATTCCTGGAACAATGCCTATTTAGAGCTGGTGGACCCAGGCCTGCTTGGGAGGATAAGAAGGAGCCTCTGGTAGTCCATGGGGTCAGGATGTCAGGTCTGGAGCCCCCCCGTTGGATCTGACCCTAGCACAGTCTTTACTGGATGGAGCTGGGTCTTCCTCAGGCATGCAGCCCCTGTGATCTCCGGCGGGGGGAGGGCACGGCTCAAGCACGGGAGTAAGGCCCTGCCTCGCTGGGGTGCTTGGTCGTCGTGCTCCCTCTGCCACTGTGGACACAGACACTCACCTGCTTTCAGCCTCCTCCACATTCCGAATGAAGCTGGAGCTCTGAAAGACAGCTCCCAGCCAGGATCCGTGTGGGCCTTTCCCAGGCCTGGCCTGTCTTGGGCCTTGCTATGATGAATCGTGCCCCCCTCCAAATTCATCTGTTGAAGCCCGACCACCCAGAGTAGCTCCATTTGGAGATGGGGCCTCTACGGATGCCAGTGAGCATAAACGAGGTCATAAAAGTAGGCCTTGATCTGTAGAATTAGCATCCTTATCGGAAGTGACACCAGAGAGTTCTCTCTCTCTCTCTCCCTTACTCCTTCCGGCCCTCCTCCCCTCTCTCTCTTCCTCCCTCCCTCCATGGGCATGCGGGAGGAGCAGGTCATGTGAGGACAGAGAGAAGCCAAGCCAGGAAAAGCGCTCTCTCCAGAAGCTAATTGGCCATAGCCCTGATTCGGACTCCCAAGCCTCCAGAGCTGTGATAAATGAATGTCTTGTTGTCAAACGAGAGCCTTCTGCGGTATTTTCTGTTAGCAGCCCAAGAAGACGGATGCAGACCTGCATCAGAGGTTCTCTGGCTCGAAGAACCACAATGGCCAAGGGTGAGATGAAGCCCATGGTGGGCCTGACACAGGAGAGGCCAGGGACTCTGCCCCTAGTCTGAGACCAAAGAGCCGACACTCAGATCCACAGACACTGACCTGGCAAGTGACGGTTCAGGAAGACAGTTATCTAGAAGGGGGAGAGGGGTTCTGGAGAGAGACAGCTGTCAGGGGCGGTGGGTATGGTGATGTTTTGAGGAGTCAGACAGATATCCAGTTGTCCACTGACACGACATCCCTGAACTGCGAAGAGGTGCCCGGGGGTCCTCGCCCTCTCATCCAAGCAGGCGCCAGCATGGGGCTGGCCCTGGGGAAGGGTGAGCTCGGTGCCCAGGGCACAACACAGAAGGGGTGCCCTGCCCAGGGCCAGCCCTCCCTGACCCAGAGAGGGATGGTCCCCCTAAAGGTGCCACAGGTGTGCCACTCACCTGACCCCACACTCTGCCTTCAGCTCTGAGAGCCGACCGTCCAAGAGTCTGTGCTTTATCGGCGTGCGGCATCTTTGAGAGGCTGCAGAAATCGGAGTGGGGCTTGCTTCTCCACGTGCCCTCTTCCAGGACCAATCCTGCTGCGGGACGGAGGCGAGATGGCCATCTGCCTGGTGAGCAGAGGAAGCAGCCCCGGGAAAGGGATGTTTCGGATGAAGCCATGGTCGGGGGCCGGGGACCAGGGGAGGCAGAGCGGGGGTGGCTTCTGGGCTGTCCCAGCAAGTATTTCTGAAGACAGGACGTAGAGGGAGAAAGACAGATTGCAGCAGTCTCGTGCCAAGCCCACACCCAGACAGGAGCTGCCGTCCCGTGGGACGACGTACCACGCTCTCGCTTCCCTGCCGCGTGGCACCTGGTTGTTGCCGCAAAGCCATGAAGTCCTCCCTAAGCTCAAAGAGACACACAAGGCCCTGGCATGACGGCTGCCTGGCTGTGTCAAGCCTGACAGTTAGGATTTCTTCCTGAAACATAAATATATTTATTCCCTTTCAGGTTCAGTGGGGAGAGAGAGCAAGGAGAGGCTGCGTGAGACCTGCTCGTGGGCTGAGCCCAGGCCAGCTGCCGGGCACTGAAGGTTTTATGCCTCATGGCTGGAGGGCCCTCAGGCAGGCGCTCCCCAGCTGGCCAGAGGGCAGAGGACCCGGGGGCAGTGGCTCCATCACCTTGCAGAGAGAGGGCAGGAGGCCTCTGCAGGTTCTCTGAGGGGACGGCTCTGTGCTCGGCTGCCTGTCATGGCTCATGGCTCGTGGCTCAGGGATGGGGGATGGGGGAGTCCGCAGGTGTCTGGTGGCCCATGGCAAATCTTTTCTGCTCACTTGAAAGCCCAGAATGAAAACAGTTGCAGTGATGCCCACCGTGAGGCTGGGCCGGGACAGCCCCTCACGCAGGAGGATGTTTATAAACCTGTTTCCTTCCCTTGCTTCCCCCCAACGCACCTGAGGACGCTGGGCTCCTTCTGCAGTTTAATGACAAACGCACACGAGCGGTGAGCATTCTGTTCGAGAACCCGGAGAACGAGGCCAGGCACAGTCTCGGGGGAGACACGGCAGCAGGATGCAGGAAGCCTGCCACGATGGGACACATGCGGTGGGTCCTTGTCCAAATCCTGCCCAGTCCCCGCTGGCCACCGGACCTCAGGTTCTCTGAGCGCCCCCTTCCACACCCACCACAGCAGGTTGTAATCACTCTCTGTAAGCCTGCCTTGAGGTCTACGCACGATCACAGGTAAAAACACCTATTAAAGCACCTGCCAGAGTCTGGCCATGTAGCAGTCAACCCTCCAGCTCCTGTTCTCTGCGTGCTGTTGACCTCCGTGAGCCTTTGTTTTCCGTCTCCCAATTCTTGGTACCAAGACACGGCCGTTCACCGCCGTGAGAAGGACGTGGGAAGACGGAGGGATGAAGCTGGCCCAGGCTGGGCGTCACGGGCACTTCGTAGCTCCTGGAGGCAGGGGACAGGGGAGTGGCAGTTTCTCTATTCAGAGTGAACAGAGAATGTGGACCAAGCACCGAATCCCAGCATGACGAGGATTCACAGACAGAGAGAGCTTCTGGTCAGGACGCTTTGCAGGCCGATGATGGTTGTCCCAGGGGCTGTCCCGTGAGGACCCCGAGGTCGATGGAGCGCCCAGGTCCCGCCGGCTCAGGCCGTCCGCCGTGTTCGGGGGATGCGTGTCTTGTTGCCTAAAGTAACAGGTTCACAAGACCAGTTTTTAGACATGATCTACACATAAGTGCCTTTCCAAGATCATTATACGTGTTTATGATTCCCGCATGACTTTTCTAATCATGTGAACATCAAATTAATTTTCCATTCAGCTTAGCACATTTTACCTTTGGATCACTGGAATTAAAAACAAGAAGGCGGCTGGGACAGACGGCAGACGTAAATCTTGCTGTGGCTTTTTCCAGAAGTTCTCTTCTCCGCGGCCAGACCGGAAGTCCAGCTCCTGGACTGACCCGGAGCGAACCGCCTGCGGCTGGACTCGTCTGTGTCCAGGGCTCGTTTTTCTCTGTGGAAATTGTGCTTCCCGGTGATATTTTGTTCCTGAAGATGTGTAGCCGCAGACCAACAGGACCAAGAAAGGAATGTCGGGCTTTCATCCCGTCCTGAGTGGCAGCCCCCAAAAGCTCTAAATAATTTAACAAAAGACTAAACTTCTGACAGCGGCGGAGTGACTCGCACAGGAGCCACTTCAAGCAGGTGAGGGGCCACACGCGGAGCCCAGCCCGCAGCCTCGCCCCTTCTGAGGCACATCTCTGCGCCTTCCGTCTCCGGATCCGCGTCTGTCTGAAAGCAACACCCGTCCTGGCTCCAGAGGCTCTCGCACTAGCAGTCTGGTTGATAATTGCCAATATTAAGGTTGAAAGGCACCACCGAGGAGGTAAGCCGTGCAGCCCCAGGCCTCCCGTCCCCTGTCACCTGGGGGTTGGCAGCATCGGGGGCCGGGCTGGTGGCCGGCTGGTCGGCACAGCACTGAGCGCACCGTCCACTGCCGGGAACCCACTGCGGGGCTCGTTGCTTTGACAGAAATGGTTGTTCCGGGCACACGGGATCCTCTTGGAGAACCGAAAGGTCAAAGATCCCTGATCCGTCCTCACGCCCGGAGGTGACATTCTGCGGGAGGGGAGAGGGCACGCCCTAAAAAGCAAACACAGGAAGGAGCAGGTGCTCCGATGTGCAGGTCAGAGGGGCCCGCTGGGCGGGAGGGTGGTCTGCGCTCGGGGGAGACCTCGTGGAGAAGGTGGCCTTTGAAGACGGACCTGAGCCGTGGCTGCTGCGGCTGGAGATGCCGGCCCTGGTGGAGCCAGCAAGGGGACGGGCGGCGGGAAGCGGGGCCGGGGGGGGGACTCGAGGGCCGCGTGGGGCCGAGGGCAAAGCCAGGCCGGCCCCGCCCGCAGTGACCCGCGGAGCCTTCTCTGCGGGGGCATGTGCGACCCTCGCTGGACGTGGCCCAACGACGGAATCGCGTTACCTCGCCCGGAGCCCAGGAGGCTCTGGAACAGCGTTGCCCCCGTGACCTCTCGGGGGAAGGGGAAGGGGGGGCGGACGGAAGGGGAGCGGCGCGGGCGGTCCGGCAGACGGCGGAGGGGCGCGGGCGGAGGGGCGCGGGCGGAGGGGCGGCGGAGTGTCCGGCGGGCGTCCGAGGAGCTGACCCCGCGCAGCGGGCCGCGGCCCCACGAGCCCCGCACAGAGGCGCGAACCGCTCGGATCCCGCGCGGAAGACGGTTCGGTGCCTCGAGGATCCGAGCTCCCGAGCGCGGGGTCGTGCCTGAGCCCCGAGCCGCAGGGGCCCCGCCGTGGGACTGGCCGCGGACGCTCGGGGCCGGGGGGCGGCGCGGGCGGGACGGCGGCGTCTGGGGGGCCGCGCGGGCTGGACTCCGCTCCGGGACCGAAGCGCTGAAGGCGACACCCGCGCGGGACCGCCGGCCGTCCGTCGCCGCGGGGGCGCAGAGCCCGCGCTGGCCGCCCACGGACGGCGATCTCGGGGGGACCGCGGACCGCGGCAGCACGGGCGGCGGAAGGGCGGGCACTGAGGGCGCCGGCACAGCAGGGAGGCGTCTTCCCCCGGTGCCCTTGGATTTATTCTTTTCATACTGCTGGCCTGTCAGTCCACCCTACACACTCCAAACAATCAACTTAGTGTCCGGAGGTCGGTGGCATTTCCTTTATGCGGATTAAAGGCAGTCGTACTTGTGAGGAGACAGGCCTATGGAACGACCCTGTCTTCCACTGCAGACCTGAGCTTTTGGGGCGACCGACCCAGGTGGCTTTCTGGCCCAGACCGTGCCCCACCGCATGAGCTTGGTGCTGGCCCAGGCCCGGGAGCGGCGCTGCCGCTGATGTGGCCCAGCCTGGCGTCCCGAAGCCCCTTCCCGGAACCTGCAGTGGAGCGCGTCTCTGTCAGGTCAAGTTCCCAGGTTCCTGCCTCTGGGACTCTTCAGGGAAATCGGTCTTCAGGGGTTTGACCTTAAGGCTCCGGAACGATGAGCGCAACTTCGAACCCCGAGGAGCCCCTAGACACTCTCAGAAATCCATGGGTCTTTTCCTTTACAGGATGTTTTCACTTTGTGTTTTTGTTTCAATTCTAATAAAGAAAGAAGAACCTATTTTCTGTCAGCTTTGGCTTATGAAGGAACTGACCTTGACTGTGGCCTCTGCTGATAAGGAAAAGGGAGAACTGGTCCGAGTTAACACGTGGTTCTGCCGGACCAAGCAAAGCCCATTTGCCACCGTGGCGGCTGAAGGGTCTTTCTCTGTGGTTTTAGTGAGGAGGAGAGTCACCTGTAACACCGAGAAACAGGGCTCTGAGGTTGGAATGCACCGCGTCGGGAGCACCAACTGAACTCCAACCCAACAGCGAGGCCGCTCGTGGAAACCTCCTGACCGTCTGGTTTCACTCGCGTCTGATTCTCAGCTCCCTGGGCATCGTGGCAACCATGGAGCGTTCACACAAGCTTTGTTTGCAGACATCTTCAGGAATAGAAATCAAGATAACTTCCGTTGACACTGGGTAGCATTGGGAAGATGAAGCCCCAGGAAGGAGAGCCTACGCGCTTGTGCTGTTGCAGACACCCCGCGGTGGGAGGCGCCCACAGACCGGAGATACAGACCTCCTTGGTGAACACCTCGGGCCTCTGTCAGGCACAAAACAGAGCAAAGCCAGAGCCCCAGGGCCGGTGTGGCTGCTCTGGGGCTGAATGAAGCCTTCCCTTGAAGACGCAGCACGTGGGGTCTCCTTCCCTCCTCCGTCTGCCGCAGCATCCAGGCCCCGGAGTCTGGCTGGACTTGTGGACACGCAGGCTTGTGTCCGGCCTCAAACACAGGGCATACTTGCTCAACGATCATGACCATTTCATCCTTCCCTAAAGGGTCCAAGTGGGTGAGTAACGGGAGGCTAACACACCACACCCTACAAGTGGCTTCCACAAATGGGGCTTTTTTCCTTCCTCCTGGAGCGGCCTCAGAACCCTGAGGTGCCAGTCGCATCTCTGGTCTCCATTGGCAGTGGGTTCCCAGGGCACGCGTCTGTGGAGCAGCACGTGGGCTTTCACTGGTGGAGACTTCATTTCTGTTGCCGCACCAAGGACGCTTCCAGAAGAGTCCGGTCCGGCCATGGCCCGCTGACGCCCTGGGCCGCCCCGAGACCGCAGGAGCAGAGCCCGCTACCTGAGCAGGAAGGACCGGAGGAGGGGCCGCTCGGCCACAAACAACCCTTTCATTTTCATTTTTAAAACACTGTCACGCTGGCGGGTAATTGTAGGAAACCTAAGAATTGTAGGAAAGTCCAACATTTATGAAAACAAACTAAAGGTTTATGAAAATGTGCTTAGAATATCAGCCTGTTATATGTAATAACAAAAACACTCGTTTGGTGTATCCAATATTGTTTGGACAAGATTCAATTCTATTTTTAGGAGATTTCAATTTCCTTTCCCATAAACTCCATGAAATATAGTATGTGGCATATTTCTGGTGACCCTTTTGAAGAGTGTTACACTTTTAGACCCTTTAATAAGTCTAGATGAGATGGTCTCCCCCTCACCTCCCTGAGCAAATAAATAGATGCTCGTGACAATCATCGGAATTAGACGCCGTGTCCCTCTGCCTCCCGCAGTCCCCATCTCGGCTTCCAGTCCCTAGAACAAAAGCTCTCTAAAGACAGGTCTCAGCAATAAAGACAATATTTAGGGCCATCTGGTGATTCCATTCAATTTATTTCTCTGACAAGACTTATAAATAAGAAAGCATAATTTCCAGAAGCAATCATGAAATTTACTATGCAAACTCCTAGCCCTAGCCTCTTCTGCACCTTCCCCTTCTAGTGCACACGTGGGCCCCCTTCATCACCGGCATTTACGGCACTCTGCATGTTCAAAGCACTCTGCAAAATTAACCAATTTATTCTCAGAGAGAGGAAGGCAGTGCTGCCCGCAGTGCAGTGGAATAAACTGGTCGGGGCTTTTCCACATCCGGGGAGAGCCCTACAGGACAGGCACCGTTGGCTGGCATAACCCCCACCGTGGTCCTGGGGTGTCCATCTCACAGGAGGTGAGCCCTCGAGGCGTGACTTCCCACACGCTCTCCAGTTGTGTCCCCATGTGAAGGGACAGCAGAGCCACTGCCTCCTCCCCAACGCAGCCCAGAGCCTCTTCTGGGTTCCATCCCCTCCACAAGCCCCAAGTGCCCAAATGGCCAGTGACCAGAACTCTCCCCACTCCCCCCGTGATTCCCCATCACTAAACTGGGGCACTGGGGAGTTCCCGGGGTTTCTCTGGACAGATATGCGAGGATGTGGAGTCATATGAGTACCGTCTCTTGCTCTGCGATAAACTCATCCCACGGACCCTGAAATCACTCCAAACGTGCTGGGAACCCTTTGAGATTTCTTTCCCAGGGGTGGTGATAGTGAGAAATGTATTTTTAATTTTTAAATATTTTTCAAGTATGATTAACATACAGTGCTGTATTAGCTTCAGGCGTGCAGAACAGTGACTCAACAATTCTAGCATCACTCAGCGTTGGTGACAACAGGTCAACTCCTCATCCCCGCCCCCTATTCCCCCCCCCCGCCTCCGCCCCTGGCGACTATCAGGGGCTCTCTGTGGTCAAGAGTCTGGTTTTTGTTTGTCTCTTTTTTCTTTGTTTCTTAAGTGCCACATAGGACTGAAATCCTACACTATTTGTCTTTCTCTGATTGACTCATTTCATTTAGCATTATAGACCCATCCATGTTTTTACAAACGGCAAGATTTACTTCGGTTTTATGCCCGAGTAATATTCCGATATAGATAGACGTAGAGATAGAGAGATCTATCTTCCAGCTTCTTTATCCGTTCATCTGTCACGGACTCTTGGGGTGCTTCCATGTCTTGGCTACAGTAAGTGACCTGCAGTAAACAGAGGGTGCGTGTATCTTTTAGAGTTAGTGTTTTCTTTTTTTTTTCATGTAAATATCAAGTAGTGTGATCACTGGATCGTAGGTTGTTCTGTGTTTAACTGTTTGAGGAATCTCCGTACTGCTTTCCGAGTGGCTGCACCGGGTCGCATTCCCACGAACAGCACACAAGGGCTCCCCTCTCTCCAATCCTCGCCAACACCTGTGCTTCTTGTGTCTCCAATTTTCTCCTCGTAGTTCTAATTCTCTTAACCTGACCATGAATCATATCGAGCAGCTCTTCATATGTCTGTTGTCCATCTGCATGTCTTCATTGGAGGAACGTCTGTTCATGTCCTCTGGTTGTTTTAATTGGATTTTTTATTTTTTTGTTGTTGAGTTGCATAGGTTCTTTATATATTTTAGATATTAATCCCTTAGAGAAATGTGTTTTAAAAGTGTCTTGCCCATCCAGGCCATGGGAGGACCCTTGGCAACATAAAGAAATGGGCCAGCGGCATACGCACGACCTAAGTGAGTCTCAAGGGATTAATGCTGAGTTGGGGGTGGGGGCAAGAAACAGTCCCCAAAGCTTCCATGCCGTCTGATTCCCTTCATGTAACGTTCTTGAAGTGACCCAGTTTTGGAAGTAGGGAGCAGATGGTGGTTTCCAGGTGTTAAAGAGGGCAGGGCAGGGGCAATGGTGTGGCAGTGAGAGTTGGGGCACAGTGTAGGATGCTGGTGGGGGTGACCATCTGTGGGTCACGATGGTGATGGTCCATGCCCGGATCTGCCCACGTGGTAAATTGTATACAACTAAATGCACACGCAATGAACACATGTGAACCTTGGAAATCAGGGCCGGCCGGGTGGGTTCTATCAATGTTATCCCGCGGTGATTCCAAACTATGTTTATACAAGAAGGTTATCATCATGTGAACCTGGGCACGAAGGGTCTCTATGTACTATTTTGTACAGCAGCAGGTAATTCTAAAATTATCTCAAAATAGTGTATGAAGTTGAACTGAAAAGTGTATCACATCCTGGGCCTTTGCTTCGACCTTGGGCAGTGTGCATTCCACCGGCAACCTGCATGTGTGGTCACCTTTCTTGTTCAAAGCAGACTGTGGTCCACGCCATGACACATACAAGGCTGGGCAAGGCTGTCCCTGGGGTCAGGCAAACCCCTCCTCATCCAGCTCTAATGCAATGTCTTCTAGCTGTCCTTAGGCCAGATCTGATCCTATAGAACGGTGTCCAGAGGATGGTTGCATATCATTATCAAGTATTGCTCATTGGAAGGAAATATTCCAAGAATGCTGAGCCAACCTGAACACCTCAGGAGCAGCTGGGAGGGGCTGTGGACAGTCTTGAGAGCAGCTCTTAACGTTGTAGCCAGACTCATACCATAAAGCACAAGAGGGAACAGGCGACTTCTCTGAGCCAGTGCCTCCAAAGATGCCCCTTTCTTTCTTCATAAATACCCAGACCATACCTCCATGATCACACCAAGGCCATACCCATGGACCACCTCCTCAACTGCTTGCCTCATCATTCATTAATTCCGGACACACTGGTGTCCTCACTTTTCATGAAGCCCAAACACATTTATACCCCAGGACCTTTGCACATGTTTTTTCTATCTAGAAAGTTAACCTGCTCATATCTACATGCTGGGACAGATCCAGGTTTTGGGTGACAAAAGTTTATACAAATGGTTTCACTTATTTGTGGAGCATAACAAATAGCATGGAGGACATGGGGAGTTAGAGAGGAGAAGGGAGTTGGGGGAAATTGGAAGGGGAGGTGAACCATGAGAGACTATGGACTCTGAAAAACAATCTGAGGGGTTTGAAGGGGCGGGGGTGTGGGAGGTTGGGGTACCAGGTGGTGGGTATTATAGAGGGCACGGATTGCATGGAGCACTGGGTGTGGTGCAAAAACAATGAATACTGTTACGCTGAAAAGAAATTAAAAAATTAAAAAATAATGATAAAAAAAAAAGCTTATACAATGGTTGAGGTAGGGGGAAATGGAGCCTTTTTAAAGAAAAAACACAAAATTGCCAATGGAAAATGAGACACGAAGGTAGATATTTATTTAAATGGATAACATAAACGACAAATTTTAAAAAAAGTTTGATGAAGACCACATACATCACAAAATCCCAAACGATAACGCATCTTATCAATCAACCTCAGACACACTTCTATAATACTGCTTTCCCCATTTTTACTGCTTCTTCTTATGACAATGATTTACTAACATCATTTTTGTACAGAGAGTCGACCGATGATGTCTTGTGTCTGACTGAAATCCGCTTTTTATCGTCGATGTTTGGGGACCAGCCGCGCAGCAGGTCTGAGCTCTACAAGCAGACAACGTGTGCTAAGTCTCACTTCGGCCACTTCCCATTTTTAGAAAGAAATAAAGAAAGAGGAGAAGGCATCCTCCGTCGACCGTGGGTGTGCCGTGTAAGCAGGGACAGCGTTGAAAGGCATGTCCGGGCGCGGCGCGTTTCAGACCCGGCTGCAGTCACGCCTGCCGCAAGCAGGTCCCCGTGACCTGGAACCTTCATGCCGGGACCCCAGCAAGGTTACCCATGAGGGATGGGCACACTCCCACTGGCAGCTGTGTAACCGCAGAGACCATGTTCACAAACCACATACAGTCATTATTAACCCACGACGACACCCCAACCCAGATCACAACCCCGTCCCGGGGCCGTGCCCCAGAGCAGAATCCAAGGGGGTGGTCCGGACCGCCGGGGAAGCCTCTGTCCTGGGAACCAGCGCTCGGGCCCCAGGACCAGCCACGCAGGCAGCCCCTGCCCAGGTCTCTCCCCTGATAAGCGTTCCAGCCCGCGACCCCAGGGACACGTGCCTTCACTGTTGTTCCAATCTCGGTTGTCTCCCGGACGCTGGCGTTATCTAGTATCCTCCGTATGGGTATGTACCGGGCACATACTGGCACCATCCTGGGTATGCACGGACTCTTCGCACCGCTGGAGTGTCAGGTGCCCCTCGCACTAGGCTCCTGCCCCACCTCTGGGCCTAGAGGAATCCAGGCAGTTCGTAAATATCTGATGGATAAAAAGGTCAACAGCTTCGAGTCCCCGCGAACCCTTCCGCTCAGCAGCGCGCGTGCATCTGTGATCACGTCCAGACACGAGGGCGTCGTGGCAGCCGCGAACTAGTTTGCGGGGATCCCCTGCACTGACAGCTTCACCGGCCTGCCCCTTCAGGGTCGAGGAGAAGCGACAAAGACAGCACCTGGAAGACCTATGGTTAGACGGTCTGGGGGGAAGCGGTCCCCTGGGGAGCTCCCGCACTGCTGGGCACCCTCTGTGGGTGGCTCCCACCCCGGGTCCCCTAAAGGCAGCCAGGGGGCCTGGTTGTTTGCCCCACCGAGAGGAGTGCTGAGGATCAGGGCGGCTCACAGGCAGAGACTCGGGGCGATTCCCAGCAGGAAGGATCCGCCTGGGTGAGGGGCTTCAGTCCGCAGGCGTAGCCCCGAGGGGCGCTGCTCGGGAACGTGGTACATCTCGGAGAAGCTCTGCAGAAGGACACCTTTACCGAAGTTCAGCCCCTGTCGCGCTCGCCCACAGTATTGTCACGCGCTCGGATGCTTTTTGAGGCATTTCTGAAGTCAGTGTTCATCTGGGAAGCCCGGTTGGCATCAAGTTTCAATGAATTCCAGAAAAACTGTAATTGAGTTAATGGTGCATATTACAGTTGTCAGCACCTTAGAATAAGGAAATGTGATATTTAATTATTCACTCTTCTACCATATTTTCCCCAAACACACAGAACCGAGTTTGGGGAAGGAGGCTTTTGTCGGAGCAGCGAGTGGACATGATGGACCTGATCGCAGGAAACGCGGGGTCGGACGAACTGCCTCGAACCACCGAGACGCTCCCTCCCCTCACAGAGACACAGGCGCCGTGCCCCGGGGGTCCACATCCAGGATCTCGCTCCTGCACCCTCCCTCTCGTGTCCCTGCTCCCCCCTCCGCTCGTGTCCGTGCGCAGCAGCCTGCCACGCAGTGTCGGGACGGCAGTCCTGCCTGAGGTCCCTCCTCCTCCTGGCCCTGAGTCACCACGGCTCACCGCCCTCACGACAGAAACCGAGGGGACCCTACTCTGAATGTTGCCCAACATCAGGAGCTCTAGCCCTCAGGCGCTACCCTTGTCCCCACTTGGCCTAATTCTTTACAGATTTGCCCCAATTCTGGGCAGGCCTATTTTGGCATAGGTGAGCATGTCCTCACAGGAATGCGATGCTTCCTTCCCTGTCCACGGGGAAAGCTAAGGATCCTGGACCCTCACTGCGGGCTGCAGGGGACCATTGAGGAGTCCGACCCGGGGGCTCCAGGCTGCACTCCAGTGATTTCGGGACGAGGCCGCGTCTGAGAGCCCGAGGAACACGTGGGGCTCCAACCTGCTCGCGACCTCAAGGAGGAAGGTCTCGATTTCTTTAGAACCAGGAGACCATCCTGGGCATAGGAGCGCCGAGCTGGCAGCACAGCAGAGGTCCGGGGGCCTCTGAAGGTCCTGCCACGACCCATGGCAGATGGTGCCCATGCAGAGAGTGGGGCACAGCGTCGCACGTCAGTCTCTGTCCTGCGGTCCCGGAGCCGCCACAGTTCAGCTCGCAGGGTACTGCACTTGGGCGAATCTGCACTTTGAGGTCCCGAGAGGACGTCCCCGATGTCCCCGATGTGCCGCCAGGAGGAGGTGAGGAGCAGAACCACGTCGGTGTTGGTTCTTGTTTCTGTTTGTCCTAATAGAGAATGTTTCCTTCAACTGCTCCTGTTGCTGTGAATTTTGAAAAACTTCAAACCCATGAGAAGATTTTTTCAATTAGCATCGTGACCCTCCTCAGACTTCTGCGTGTTTACCGGCTGCTCCCGCGGTCACACCGGCTCTTCCCTCGGCGCCTCTGCCTTTGCTCCCATCCCGCACACACTCGCACACACAGTCGCACACCCTGCACGCCCACGCTCACACACTTGCACACGCACGTGTCAGTCACACACCCACACACATCACACCACCACGCCCATCCTCTCATGCTCACGTGTATTTCACACCCACATACATTCGCACACATCACAAGCCACACCCACACTCACACTCGCGTGTATCACTCACACATACCCTCCCACCCACACGCACACGCACACTTGCACATATCTTACAATCACAACCACTCGTGCACACTTACATGTACATGTACCGACACCCTCACACGCATGATCACACACTCCCCGGTACCACACGTGTTGCACACATGCACACGCACACGCACCATCACACCGTCCTCTCACACTCACACCCATGACTCACATTCACACACCTCACAGACACACGCACACACATTTTACCTGGGCCACTTGAAAATAAGCTACAGACCTCACAATCTCTTCCCCATTGGTCTCTGACCATTCTCATCAGAGATGGTCCCCGCGTCACCCCTTGTGCCCTGAGTCGACCCCGAGGCCGTGGCATTAGTATACGGTTCACATTCAAACTTCCTCAGTTGTCTCCAAAACGTCATTTGGAGCTGTTTGGATTCTCAGTTCTGCCCGGGACCCAGCCGAGGCCAAGAGCAGATTCAGTGGCCGGGGTCTTCACTTCCTTTCTGCCAACCGGCTGCCTCTCGTTTCTGGTTTGTCCTTCCTGGTGTTGATGTTCTGGAAGGTGTCTCACGTTATGACTTGTCTTTTTGTTTCTTCACGATTAGACTCAGGTTGGGTATTTCTGTGAGCACAACTGGTAGTTAATGTCCAGCCTCAGCCAGAAGAATGATACCCCAGAAACTGATGCATCTGTCTTGTAAGAGTTAGATGGCCTTTGTTGTGTGGTTTTAACTTTGGGACACAGACGTGTCTCTCACACTCAGACAGCAATGTTAAATTTTAAAAAGATTTTTTTGAAAGTGAATTCTTACATTGAACTCACCAAGAAGGAAGTGTAAGTAGGATCCAATGGTCAGTGTGACAACAAAGTAAAAAGAATGAATGCCGGCCACCCTTGAGCTGGTCACTATCTCAACCAAAAGGCAGGTGCAGGGCTGCGGGGCCCGGAGGAGGAGCAGGCAGAGGGAAGGGCCACGGGGAGCAGAGGCAGCAGAGCAGGAGCAGGTGTGGGGAAGGAGGCCTCTCCCCAGTGCGTGTGCCTGGTGTTTGCAAGGATCTTCTCGTTTCTTTCTCAGGCTCTGTCTCGTGGAATCGGCTTTCCTGATCACACTGATCAAATCGAGCAGGATGTGGGGTTTTATCTCAGGAGAAACAGATTTCCCGCAAATCCACTTGATGTGTTGTC
Source organism: Mustela lutreola (assembly GCF_030435805.1). Lineage (NCBI taxonomy): Eukaryota > Metazoa > Chordata > Mammalia > Carnivora > Mustelidae > Mustela > Mustela lutreola. The sequence continues at coordinate 2,519,779 of NC_081294.1, read as the reverse complement.
TGTTACCTGCCTGCCTGGTCCTGGGGGGCAGCTGGACCAGACCTGGTGGCCGAACAACCCCATGGACAGCAGGCAACACTGCTTCCAGCTACGGGTTGTGGAAGAACCCGGGCAGCTCCAGGCTTTGCACGGGCCAAGGATTCCACATTCTACAGCGACCGTGCAGCTGCCACACAGCCAAAGGTCCTGGAATGCCTTTCCTCTCGACAGATGTGGTTTAGAGGCATGGAAGTGGCACCTACTGAGAATGGTAATGGACGTATTTCCTGGGCTCTCAATCTTGACAAAGCATTTCCTCTCTGGATTCAGATGAAGACCATGAAAAACGGGCAAACTCAGACATCTCTGTCAGGCCGTAAATGGCTCGTGTTGAACAGCTGTTGGGGTCCGGCTTGGCTGTGCTGCCCAGTGAGAGGCAGGCACGCGACCCCGAAACCCCCAGCGGTCTCACAACAGTAGGCACTACATCACGACGGGCTGTATGTCAGTGTGTCCTCAGATGGGTGACGCAATGGAAAATACGTGATTTCAGCCTCAGCCTGGCATGTCCGCCGCCACCCCTAAGCCTGGAGGGGTGAGCTCTGATGTCCTGTCCGCAGCTCCCCCTGCTCCGCGGTCGTTCCTGTATTTGCTTCCTGGGGCTCCACGAGAGAGGAGCGAGGGGAAGACGAGTCAGCGGGTCCCTGACCCCTAGAGGCATTCGACACATCCTTCCTTCGGTCTCCTCAGCTCGTCCCTCTTACAAAGTCAGGAAGCAAGGAAACGGAGACGAATCAGGAACGACGGCTTCCAGCGTGGAATCGGGAAACCCGTAACAGTAACTTGCATGAGAGGCTGTAGTCTGGGCTCATAGAGGGAATCTCGAGCATTCCACTGTTTCCCTAGGTCGACTTCCTTCTCCTTCCAATGTGCTTTTTCTGTCATATGTTTCGCACTGTGAATCTGAGCCATTGAAATGGGCTAAGTCAGCCAGGATGGTGTATGGTGGTGTAGAGCAAAGCCCTTTGGACAGCTCCACGTTAGGTGTTTTAGAGCTCTGAAGTGGTGGCGTCGCATCTCCTTGTCAGAACTTTTATCAGTGGTGCCATCACCTGAACGTGCTCCTGTGCTAAAAGTGCACAGAGGCCTTCCCTCTGCAACCACTACCCACCCCCCATTTCAACTGCTGGAAAACACCTTGTGCCCTTGTGGTTTTACATGGCGAATGGGGTTCCCCTTGCATTTCCTGATTATTTTTGGCCGACACCAAAGTCAATCTTCAGCCATCACAAGTGACCAACACTACAAGACATTTTTTGGGGGGAAAAGCAGACTCTTGGACAGAAATGCTCACTCTATGATTATACATTTCAAGAAACCTTCATATAGAGTAAATATCGTTGAGAATCAGAGTCTGAGATCCCTTAGGATGCTTGACACTGACAAAGAAATATGGGGCTAGGGGCTACAGACGCAAATATTCACTTGACTCATCTCTCCAGGAAATTCCTGGGAGCCCCAGCCAGCCAGTGCTTTTGAGGTATCAGTGTCTCCCCGAATGGGTCATTTCAGGGGTAGACACTCCCCAAACAAAGTGGCAGGAAAAGAGCAGCAACTATTTGGGCAGAAATGATAACAAAAACTCCACAGGAATATATGGGGATGGTATTCGCCACGGAAAGTGTTACCACTGCCTTTTCAAGGACTTTCCAAGTATCGAAATGCTGAATTCTACTGTTGCTGAAGGTCCTGGCATGGGGACTGCTGTGTATTTATTTATCCATTCTTACTTTTTAAGTAAGCTCGATGCCCATCATTGGGCTTGAACTCATGATCCCGAGATCCAGAGGCGCATGCTCTGCTGACTGAGCCAGTCAGGTGCCCCTTAAAGACAGCCATATACAAAACAAAGCCATCTGTTAGTTTACCTGCTTAAAAAAAGTCAGATTACAGTTTATGTGTGCCAGGCCTACAAAGGCGTGGGGTTGAAGTCAACACAGGTGCACAGTGTGCGTTGTTCTGAAGTCCATCCATGCACACAACTAAATGGGAATTGTGTTACGCATCCAGGGTTGTACGGACACATCTGGAAAATAGCATGGATGAGCACAGATGGAACAGAGGGGCACGCTTGTTTAGGTGGCCAGTCCCCAAGGACCTCAGGGGACAGAATGCCCCTGAGATGGGTTGTATGGCCCTGACGGTGCAGGTCGGACACCTTAGCACCATGGTGGAGACACTGCCATTTTCCAGCTACGTGGTTAGGGAAACGCCTTAGCCCCAATGCCCTCAGTCTGCCTATCACAGAGATGGGTTCACGCCACCCACAGAGTTGCTGTAAATGGTCAACTCCATCTTCTCCACAGTGTGCTGGGAAGAATGCCAACAGCAAGGACCCCCTTCCAGAATCATGGCCCCTGAAGTAGACATCGATTTTCCCACCAACTGGAGGTACTGGCAGACCTCGTCCCAGAAGCTCTGTTGAATGCCCCTGTAGACTGGGTCATTACGGGGCCTGAGGAGTTTTTGAGTTCCTCCTGAGCACAGAGGACCTATAAAGAACAATGAGCAGAGAACCCACCATGTTCCTCCTGCATAGGAGCCATTCAGGATCCTATCACCCCCCCATATTCCATTGTTACACCTGACCTGTGCAAGGGCAAACACTGTCATTTTGAGTAGCCCCTCTACATAGACCTCCCAGTGCAAATGAGTTTTTGGGAAGATCAAGTTCACCATCTAAACCCCAAGAATGGAAGCTATGGCAGGTTCTGGTGCTCTGGGAGCCTCTAAGATGGCTGCAGTGATTGGTATAGGCATAACCCCCACTGGAAGCACACTGAGCTGGGAATACAGCCAGGGTTTCTTCTAGAAAATAGTGCGTGGACCAGCATGGCTGGTTGACTCATCCACACACAACACAACCAGATCCAATCCACCCGTCCAGCCATCAGTAAGGAGAAACATTGTTGACACACAGAGTTGTACAAAACACCAAGTTTCCATGTACACAGAGGGGAGGAAATCTAGTGGAAAGTTCAACCATTCCAAAAATGAAGCTCATAAAATATTTTTGAGCAAATGACTCTGCTTTTAACAGTTATTTACTGGATTTTATAGCTCAATGTTAACCAAAGTCATAAAATTATAATGGCTTAGACTGTGCAAAAGTAGCAATGCTTTTCAATTTTCATTCCCAGAATAGCAATGCATGGTTTTAATGTTTAGTTGGGGTTATTTGGATGTCCCAAAAATACGCTACGCATTGCTGTAGAAATTAGAATTAATTCAACAGAAAAATAAAGGCATTACTTCCTTCCCTCCTTCTCACCTTCAACCCAACAACACTGCTCTTTGTCTTCCTCTCGCTCGTGTGACACGTAACGAAGCTGACACCAGGCAGGAGGCAGGAGCAAACCTTAATGACTTCTCCTGGACTTGGACTTGCCTGACATCTAAAACAGCCATTTGTGTGATGGAACTTCTCAACAGGGAAAGTTTTTGTGTTTGCTAACTTCTTGGCCAAATTGAGTTGTTACTGATCAAAGTGACCAAAGAGGGGTGCCTGGGTGGCTCAGTGGGTTAAGCCTCTGCCTTCAGCTCAGGTCATGATCTCAGGGTCCTGGGATGGAGCCCAGCATCGGGCTCTCTGCTCAGTGAGGAGCCTGCTTCCTCCTCGCTCTCTCTCTACCTGCCTCTCTGCCTACTTGTGATCTCTGTCTGTCAAATAAATAAATAAAATCTTAAAAAAAAAAAAAAAAAAAAAGGACCAAAGAGAAGCCTGTCCCCAAGCCAGGGCAGCGTCATCTCCTGAAAGATAAACAATGTCACGGAAGACCGGAAGTCTGTGTTTCACTGGAAAATGGAGACAGAAGCGTGAGTCCGGCCAGTGCCCATGGAGCCATCCCAGCCCAGGTGAAGGGAAGAAGGGCTTGGGCAATCCAGCGGGAAGTCCCCAGGCCCACCGCGTGACACAGCCCTCCATCGTCCCCACTTGTAACCCCAGACCCCACACGCTGCTCTTCCTTCTAATCCCTCCCTAGGCTCCATGTGGAGGGTCCGTGGGCTTCTGAGCTACCGCAGCCATTCACTGGAGCTCCAGTCCTTCCACACGGGCACAGCTGCACCCCAAAGGCACTTGGCACAGCCTTTCCTCTCTGCATTCTGTGACGGTGAGGAAGGGCCATCATGGTACTCTGTCTGCTGAGGAATTAGGTGAATGGGAACAAACTCAGATTAGCGTCTGCTCACAGCCACTGGTCTGGAACCAGGAGACTGGAACCAAGACTTCCCTGTGGGGTCGACCCAGGCTAGCCCTTCTTCCCAGAGCCTGCAGAATGCCCAGAAGGCCTGTTTCCAAGAAGACACTGGGAGAGGAGAGGGGAGAAGAACCCACAGCTGGAAGGAGCTTCCCCTACTCCTGAACACAAGAGGAGTGTCCTCCTTAGAACTCCAAACCTCGTGGCTAGCGACAGAAAACAGCCGAGATATTGCCAAGGTACTGATGATTTTCCAGAATACTGACTAGCCCTCGTCATGAAAATGTCTCTCCCTCTACTCTGAGAAAAAGAAAAATGCAGAAGGAATTAACATGGATTAACCCCCTACTATGCACCAGGGGCTGTGCCATGAGCTGCCCATGACTCATGCCTTCCTCCTCTCCTTGGGCACTCAGGTGGGTCAGAGCATCTGCCACTGAAGGCTTAGTACCTTTCCCAAGGTCATGCTGTGACAGAAGGCAGCAGACACAGACACATTCGTCTGGCCCCTTCCGCATGACGGCAAGAGCTCCGCAGTGGGGAAGCACCCCTCCCTGAGAAGCACAGGTGGGACCTGATGGCAATGCGTCCTGGTCCTCAAGCGGGCAGTAGAGAGTATCTGAGAGAGTAGACCAACGGGCAACTCCACCCACCGGGAGCTCTCCATTTCCCCAGGGCTTGAGAGAAGTTGCCCATCCGGGGGTCTCCCTCCTTGAGCAGGGATGCCAAGACTCGTCAGCCTTCAGGAAGGGCAGCTTTGTCCACAGCAGGCAGTTGAGGCCGACTACCAAAAAGCCTTTGCTAAGAGAAATAATCTCCACTTACATTTTTCTTTTGCACGAAGCACCTTTCATCATGATACGGCAGGTTGAGAGCTCTGTGAACTCGCACTCACGAACTAAAAGCTGCAGAGAGAGCTTCTGTCTCTCTGAAAGCAACATCCACCCGGACACCCCTCCTGCATGAACCCTCATGGGGCCACTGTAGCCGGAGAAGGCCTCAGGGGACAGCCCTGCCGGCCCTCGGCCTCCGGGGAAGGAATGGGGTAGCAAGGTCTTGCGCCGGTCCAAACCGGGCTGCCCTGTCCCGCAATCCTCTGGGGCCCCAGGCTGAGCCCTTCCTCCTGCATTAGGGAGCTGGAGTGTGCAGGATGCAGGAAGCAGGACGCACGGACGCACGGACGCACGGAGCCAGCACGGGCATCTCCATCAAGGATGGGGACCACACGTGCTGGCTTGACCGAGGGGCGCTGGCCCTTCTGGGCTTTTCCACATCTCGTTTGCTCTGAACACACACACGATGCTTCGGGGCTTGAGGCCACAGCCCTCCAGAGAAACCGTGTCCAAAAGGAGGAGTACGAGGCAGGATGGAGATTTCCAAATATTGTAGGCAAATTGTATGTTTTCTCCTCATTTCTGAACTCAAGTGCCTCTGCCATCTTTCCGTCTTGATTAACTGCTGCTAACTGAGGGAGAGAGAGAGAGAGCTCCGCACCCGTGGTCCCCACTGAGCTCTGCACCGGTGGTCCCCATTGAGCTCCGCACCGGTGGTCCCCACTGGGCTCCGCACCGGTGGTCCCCACTGGGCTCCGCACCGGTGGTCCCCACTGAGCTCCGTACCGGTGGTCCCCACTGGGAGGGCAGGGGACAGCCGCACTGGCTCGCCCTGCCCTTACAGGTGGGGTCAGGAGGAAGCCCTGTGCTCATCAGCCGAGTCTGTCACAGTCCAGGATGGGGTGGTGGCCAGGGGGGTTTCCAGTCTTGGCCTCTCTGAGGCTGCTTTTCTTGTCCAGGAATGTGACGCAGCGCTGGCAGCTAGTCCACACCGACAGTGCTCGGGAGGAACCTGAGCTCTGTCACCGCGTGATGCCCAGAGCCAGACTCCTGTGCCCCAGGGGCTGCTGCCCGTCCCAGACGCTCCTGCAAGGGCTCCGACCCTGAGCATGGAAGCAGAGGCCCCGTGCGTGGAAGGGGAGAGCAGGCCGTGCTGATGTGGCTCCCACTGGGTGCTTCTCGGGGTTAGAGCCCCCTCACTTCAGTCTGGGCTGCGGCGGGGTGACGCTGCACCCAGATCACAGCAGCCCCGATATTCGGGGCAAGTCGTTACCACTTAAAAGCAATTCTTTGAAGAGCAATGTAGCTAAATCCCTTCATCATTGTTTCTAATCCCTCTCATGAAAGACGGACGTGTGCTCTGGGTGCCTCGGCCAAGAAGAGACTTCCAGGGTCTACACTTGACAGGACTCAAGATGTCTACACTCCTCAGGCTCAACTTCAATCCCTTCCCCAACAACCCCTAAAGCCCCCCCAGAATCCCCTTACTCCAGAGCCCCGCAAGGGGTCCCTTCCTCTCCCTAGACCCCACAAGAACTCCCCTCCCCCCACAGAGCCCTCTCCCCCCAAGAACCCCAGGATTTCCCTCCTCCCACTGCCCCCCATAGGAGCTCCCCTTTCCCAGAGCCCCCAGCCCTGGGCTGGCCCTTCTCCTGGGGAGACAGGGCCCAGGGTTCTTCCTGTTTGCTTTCTCAGGGCTCCACAGGCATGGAGCAGAGCCGTGTGTCCTGGGGCCGGTGTTCCACACATGCCTCCCATCCAGGCTCTCCGGATGCCCGGGAAGCCACCGCACCTCTACCTCTTTCTTTTCCTGCTTCTTCCTCCCTTGGTGGTTGAAAGTAGGGCTGAGTTTAGGAGTGGCAGCTCCTTTACCAGCAGCAGGGAAAGTGCTTCCCCCGGGGTCTCCCAGAGCAGCAGAGGTTTCCACCACACCCAGGGCAGGGGACACCAGGGGACACCTGTCAAATGAATCCTGACTGAATGGTAGGAGGGACAGCTTTGTCCTCCTGGTTCCTCCTGTGCTGCTCTGGGTGCTGGCCATTCAGCGTCGATCTCGAGGCTTGATGCCCTCAGCACAGTTGGGGAGACAGTCCCTCCAGGCCACTCCTGCCGGGGTGGGGAACCTGTGGGCAGAGTTGCCCGGGAGGCTTGGAACATGCAAAGTCCCAGGCCATGGGCTAGACCCGGGCTTCAGACTTTCTGAGTGCAGGCTAGTGTCTGCACTAGAGCAAGCTTCCCAGGTCGTCCTGCTGCTGCTCCAAGTCCGAGAGCCGCCCTCTGTCTTTCAGAGGGGCAAAGTGCTCCGGGGCAGGGAGGGTCTCTGCAGAGAGGCACAATGGATGCTGACCTGAACCCCACACTTAGAGCTTCCTGTCTTTCTCTACGGGCGCAAACACCTTGGCCCGCGCTCCCTTCCCCCCGACCCCCCGGTGTGAGCGTCCGCCGTAGCGCTGGTGGAGGTGAAGGTCCTCACACTGACGTGGCCGATGCAGGCTCTCCTGGGGTCCCCCGGGCAGCCGGAAGCAGAGAGGGCAGTGAGGGAGGAAGACGAGGTCCTGAATCGGGAGGGGAAATGCTGCTGGCCTGGAGGTTTCATGAGAAAATGAGTTAGCAAGTCGCTGCTTAAAGGCCACTCGATCTTTGCCAAGTCCTGCTGCCGCGCTCAGGGGCCAGTCCGGTCTGCACCTGCTGTCTCACACAGGTCTTGTGATTCTGTCCACATCAGAGCATTCTGGAGTTACGGGGAGATGACATGCGAAGTCACCACGCACCAGGGTGCCAAGAGGGGGTGGTCGCTCGTCTGAAAACCTGCTCGAACCCCAGAGGTGCAGACCAGAGGAAAGAGGTATCCTCACTTTCCAAAGAGGACTTGGGGACTGAAGGCTTAAACCAGAACTCTCCAAGGGCAAGGGGTTGAAAAATGTCCCCCAAAATGTCAAGCACAAGCCCCAACCCCCAGAGCCTGTGCTTTTCACCTCATCTGGGAAAAGGATCTTTGCAAATACGATAAACTTCACAATCCCTGAATGAGATCGTCCCGGACTCAGCCTGGGTCCTGTATCCAATGACAGGTGTCCTTACAAGAGGGGGCCAGAGAGGGATTTGAGCTTCAGACACACAGGAGGAGGCCAGGGGAGGACTGAGGTGATGTGGCCCTAAGTCAAGAAACCCCTGGAGCCGCCGTGAGCTGGAAGAGGTAGGAAGCCCTGGGACACCCGAAATTTGGACTTCTGCCCTCCAGAGCTGTGAGCACATAAAAGTCTTCGGTTGTGAGTGACACCCGAGTTGAAGGGTCAGGAACGCCCACGACATGGACCGGTGAGAGGAGGAGCAATACTCGTTTGTTCAGTAGTTTATTTGCCCAAATTAAGCAAAGGAGACTCGATAAACGAAGACATCAGAGGTTCCAAAGCTGACGAGTTGCAATTGCACCGACGCACAGAGGGTCGTCTCTAGACACGACAGGACCTGGGACCTGCCGTGTAGCAGTTTCAAAAGCCTCCTATGCACGGTGGGATCTTGACCGCCGGAAACCAGAGGCTCTCACCTCAGACTGTGGTTTTCCCCCTCATAGCCCTGGTAAGACGACTGCATATGAGACTTCTGCGAACGTCTTTATACGGAGCTTCCGTATTAATTTCAAGGAATCAGTATGATGTGCGGCTTGCCGATTATACTATAATTCTGTAATACAAATTAGACCGGGCTCCCATGTCTTTGAAATGTACTGTGTTAAAAATGGTAGGTACAGGTTAAAAGATACAGATTCGGAACACCAGGATTTACATGAAATTATCAGACAGACTTTGATAGAGTCCTGGACTGATTCAAAAGAGCAAGTTTCCTATGAAGCTGTCTCGCTCCCTTTGAAAGGGCCTTGATCTCCGCGTAGTCATCTATTAATTATATTACAGATAAGGTAAATAAAAGTGTTGCAATATGGAGATCACAGCCTTCTTTCTTCTCCTGGAGACGAAAGGTATGGTCTCTTGTGAAGTCGGCGGGCAGGAGGACGATAAAGGTTTCCTACGACTGAGAGACTCTATTTATTTTGACGCGTGATGGAAAGATCTGAAGTTCCACAGCTGAGAGCAGAGCTGGACGGAGCAGCACAGCCGTGGCCAGGGGGGAAGGAGAGCCGGTGAGGGCGCCCATCGGAGCCCAGAGCAGGAGGTGGGAGAAACCTTGGATTTAGAAATACCGTTATCAATGCCGTCGGTGTCGATATTTTAATCAACCTGGGTTAGCAGAGCAGATTCTGGTTCCCACCAAGACTGAGGAGGACCGCAGAGAGCGCCCACGTCCCCCGCCGTCCCACCAGCCAACCCCACACTGGAGGGACACGCATTTATCACTGTCGCGGACAAGGCCCGACGTCCGTAGCTCACATCACATCTTTTAAAGCCTTTTCAGTCCTACGGATTGTGGTGTATGTGTCCGTCTGTGTGCGGGCTCCGGGCCAACGGGAGTCCGCCCAGGGGCCCCGTCACTCACATGGGCACGTCAGTGGGGGTGCTGCCGGCGTGTTCCCAGGGCTGAGGTGCATGACGGTATCTGCTCTCAAGTTTTAGAGGCGAGAAACACCTTCCCTGAGGTGCAGGCCAGAAGTCTGGAGTCTCCACAGTGACTTGCCAGTGAGGTTCAGGAAAGTCAGAGCTGTCCTTTGGGGACGTGGGGAGAGCCAAGGATGGGACCCAGCCCAGGAGCCCCCTGTCTTCCAGCCGTGTCACGTGGCTCAGAGCGCAACACATGACAGCGTTGGGACACGTGTTTGTTAAATAAGTGGGTCCCAGGTCATGCGTTGCCATCTCTTCTGACCTTGTGTTTGGTCGCCGTCTCCTTACTAAACCATAGCGTGAGTGTGTTTGCTTCTCCTCCCCACGCTCCCGATGGCCCAGGCATCCTTTACGAGCCTTGTGGTCGCGCCGCTTTTCCTGCGAGCCTCAAGACCATTTCTCAAATCGATGGGAAACAAGGAAATAAACTCAGTCGAGCAGATGCAGGCTTCAGACATGACATCGGGCTTCGTGTAGGCAGAAGTCAAGCCTGTAGCTTTATTTTTTACTGTGACTGACTGTGCTCTTCGATTGCTGCCGTGGGACGCGCGTTGCAGGGCTTCTCAGAAAACACCACCTGTTCGGGGCTCCGAGAGCTTCTGCACCAATCTTGTCCTTCCCCAGGCTTTCCTGCAACTTGTGCCTCCCTCGACCCGCAGGACAAGAACCTTGCTCCAGACAGCCTGGCATCATCCCGGAGGATGGAGGCTCGATCTGCTCAAGAAAGAGAGAGCAGATCAGGGTCCTGGGGAGCTGGTGGCTGGGACTCTGTGTAAATGTGTTAGGAGAGTCGAGATGAAAAAACATTTCCAGGAAATAAATTTCATCGGACACTCAGGGCTACGCTTTAGCCTTGTTACCACACATTTCAGAGGGGGAGAAAATTTAGCAAGTTTAGAAAGAAATCACTTAGCAAGTTGAGAAAGAAATCATTTCTTCTGGATAAAGACGTTTTTAAACAGTATTTGAGAAACCATCCAAGTGAAGAAACGGCCCTTGCAATAATGGGAAAGCCAGCTGTGGCCGCAAGCCCGGGCGCAGGGTCTGACGGGTCTGACGTAGGGAGGAAGCGTCTCGGTGGCGCAGCCGCGGGCGTCTGAAGGAGGCTGGTCGGCTTCGGAGCCGCTCAGCCCGGGTGTCACATCAGCACGTTGAGAAGAGCTGGGGAAGGGGAGGGGGTGTCTTCTGTGGCTTCTGTCTGTAAGACAACATGCCTGTGTGTGCGAGGAAGCTTCTAGACCTCAGAGATGTTCATCTCCAGGGCGCCCACAGGGAGCAGAGGGAGGGAAGCCTCGGTCCCTCGAATCTCCACTGGCTCCCCAAAAATGTCCCAAATAAAACTAAGTAAAAATTCTGGCCATGGAAACAGTTTCCAGAGAAACCCCAGTTCTATTCGACCCCTAATGTCAGCCCTGGACCCCAGCATGAAAACCCCAGAACAACCAGAGACGGACGCCACACCTCTCGGAGGAGCCAGAGGTCTGGTAGTCCAGGAAAATGCAGCCAAGATTCCGGCCGCGCTCTGCCATCAACACGGGCATCAGGAAGGCACGTGGGCTCTGGCGAGCCCAGGGACTGAACGGTCGTCCGCCTTACATTCAGAGCTGCCTTTCGGCTGTGGCTTTTCATGTTATTTATGTCTTGTTTACGCCAAGACCGTAAGGATAACCTGCAACCATGACCCATTCGCAGCTACAGAGAAGCCGGCTTCATGGAGATGGGTTGAGCTAGCTAATTAATCCCGATGTCCTCGACTGGAGGGTGGGGACTACGCCAAGCCAAGTGAGTTGGCCGCAGTGGACACAGCTCATGAAGCTTTGTGATCTTAAAGCACTCGCCATCGATGCAACAATGACATTGTGGATGGAAAATCAATTTTTTCCCTTCCCTCCTGTTAACCTCTGGAGCCGTCTCCTCACCTTCCCCGGACTCAGATAACATAACTCACCATGAAAGCCAGACAGAAACGGCCTTGGGCATGACCACAGGAAACTCAAGGCCGTCTCATCAGCAGAAGGCCGGTTTCCTCCAGCAAAGGGCTCTTTACCCCAGTGACCAAATCACCCCTTTCAACTCTATTTATGAATCCTCGAAAATTCCCCAGGAAAAGGGGCGGGTTGTTTCTGTGCAGAACGCAAGCAGGCGTGAGGGCCAGTTGGGTGGTTCTGGAGGAGAGGGTTACGGCCTTGTTACACAGGTGCCCAGCCCTGCCTGGGCACAAACTCTTGAGCACAGGCTGGCAGGTGGAGGGCAGAGCCCATAGCAGCCACCGGCACCGGCGGACAGAGAGCGTTTTCTTCTCCCGATACTGACCCATGTGGAGCCTGTGTGCTCAGCGTGGGGTGGCGTGAAGGTTCCAAATCCAACAGCCTGGGATCCCCAGTGGATGTAGACATGTGCTGCTCAGGGGCCCCGTGAGGACCGGAGGACCTGCCCCAGCCACAGAGTCCTGTCCATGGGAGTAGGCTGGCCGCCCCCAAGGTCACACTCCCTCCTTAGGGTCCCATCTTCAGTAGCAGGAGAGGACAAGACCCGGCCTTCGCCCCATCTGTATCAGCCCCCGGGGGAAGGCTGCCCCCCACCACTGACGTGCATCCGTGTGGCTCCCCCCGCTACGTTGCCCGCCTGCGCATCTCTGTCCGGCGTCTCTCCCTGGACTCGGGCTACACAGCTTCCACAGGGAGTCACGGCGCCCTGCCTCCATCCCTGCCTGCTGGGAGCTCTCGGGGCCTCTCAACCTCAGTGTCCTCATCTGAAAAGTGGGTTTAGTAACAACGCCTACCTCGGAGCTCCTTCTGCCACACAGGGACTGAACTGGTTAGCAGTCGGTTGTCACTACACACGAGATCCCATGACGGCGTGAGCGGGTTATAACCGGAACCCACGGGCATTTTTCCCCATTTATCAAATGGACACTTCACGTTCTCGCTTGAGAACCACACTGGAGAGTGTGTGTGTGTGTGTGCGCCCGCGCGCGTGTGTGTGTGTGTTTGTGTGTGGGGGGGGGTGCTGTTTTTGGCAAGGGACAGAGATTGGAAGCACATAGTGATCAGAATTAGGTGCCATGGGATAAGAATTGCATTTTAGAGCCCTCTCTGGTGGTCTTTACCATCAAGAGCAAGACAAGAGGAGCGACTGGAAGGCTTTTCCAGGAACCCAGGCGGGAGCAGGTGGCGGTTGAGAGAAGGACCGGGAGGCGTGGGGTCCCGGGACGGGGGCGGGAGCAGCTGTCAGATGGGGCTGGGAGAGGTGGGATCGGGGAGAGGCGCTGGGGCAATCCCGCCCGTGGCTGGCGCACAGCCCCCCAGAAGGCAGAAAGACACAGCCCTTGTTTCCGGCCTGAGCACCTGGCAGAAGGGTGGTCCAGGTCATCCCCAAGGTACGGAGAGTGTGGAGCAGGTCTGAGGTGCAGGAGACCAAGGACCCCTCTAGACATGGGGTTGGCAGTGCCCGTGCGGCACCACACAGGCAGCCCCGCGGGGGTGGTCCATGGGCCCCGGGCCACTAAGCCGGCGACCGCCTGCCGTCATCTGATCGCTGATGTGATTCAGAGTCATCAGGCGGACATGGAGGCCTGGGAAAGTTCAAGAAGGTACCCCTGACTCGCCCCAGAGCTCAGGGCCAGGAGGGGCCAGTGGAAATGACAGGAAAGAGATGGCCAGTGAGCGGCGAGGACCACGGGGGCTGGGGGCGTCCGCTCTGCCAGCAGCCATGGGGGCGTCCGCTACGCCAGCAGCCACACTGGAAGGGGCTCTCCAGCCAGCAGCCCGCAGCACGCACGGCAGATGGGTGGAGAAAACACTCCTGGCGCCCGCGGGACGGAGGGGTCTGCCGGGCTTGGAGGGAGCTGAGGGGGCCGAGAGGGGAGGCACCCGTCTTCCCCGAGGCTACTCAGCAGAGAAGCAGCAGGATGAGGCGATGGTCCGAGGGCATCTGGAATGTCAGACCGTTAGACCCAACGGCGACGCAACACCAAGGCGGTAGGATTTGCTGCTTCGAATATGTTCGAACACGGATGAAAATAATCCAGCAGCCAGGGAACGGCGCACCTACTAACGCAGAAGGGGAGGCCGTGTGCAGCCACGCAGACACTCTCAGCACAAGCATGCGTACGTGCAAGAAGGCGGCGTGTGGCCTCTGTGTGGGGAACCCCTCCTTCCCGTCACAGAAGGGACAGAGCAGGGGGCTCTAGCACAGCATCAGGAGGCTGAGGGGCTCCTGTTCTCGGGCCATCAGTGGGAGTGGGGTGCTGGGGCTGCAGGACGGAGAAGGGTGCAGGGGTGCAGTCATGCGAGCACGTGCAGGGCTGCGGTCGTGAGAGAGCACATCCACGGGCGCAGACAACAGGCTCCCTGCGGCTGACCGTGGGCGTCGAGGGCCTCCGTGCAGGAGCGGCCCCGCGGTGTCTGCTCTTGTGCCGCGTGTCTGCGGTCGCAGTGACAGGACTCCCAGGCGCGGGTAGGCCCACAGGACACACGGACTCTTGCTGAGCGTCCTGCCGATGTGCTATCTAACCCGCCTCCCAGAGTCCCGTGGACGCAGGGACTGTGGGCACACTCTAACACTTACCTCACCCCTGCACCTGTCGCTGCGCCCCTGCCCCAGGACACGCATTCCTTCCTTGCAGACGGAGCCCTCTGGCCACCTCACAATCTCGAAGAACAAGAGGCTTTTGCCTTCCTGGTGTCTGACAACCTTCCCCTGGCCTGGGCTCCAGTCCAGACCAGGCTGACCCAAAGAACGGCCTGCTCTCGGGCTTCTGGAAAAGCTTTCCCTTGCTTATAAAAAGTCAAGAGTTGGGACGCTTGGGTGGCGCAGTCAGTTAAGCGTCTGAGTTATGATTTTGGCTCAGGTCATGATCTCAGGGTTATGAGGTCGAGCCCCAAGTCAGGCTCTGCACAGGGTCCTCCCCACCCTTGCTCAAGCTTGCTTTCTATCTCTCCCTTCTCTCTAAAATAAATCAATTAATCTTAAAAAAAAAAAAAAAAAGTTTCTCTCCCCCCTTTCCCTCTGCCCCTCCCCATCTCCCTTTTTAAATAAATAAATAGATAAAGAAATAATTCGAGAGAGGGCCCCTGGGTGGCTCAGTTGGTTAAGGATCCAACTCTTGGTTTCTTTCGGCTCAGGTCATGATCTCAGGATCGTGGGAACACGGGCTCAACGTGGACTTTACTGGAGATTCTCTTTCTTTTTCTCCCTCCGCCCCTCCCCCATCCACACTCTAAACAAACAAACAAACAAACAAAATCTTAAAAAAAAAAAAAAAAAAAAAAAGGAAAGAAAGAGTTCAAGAGAGCACGTCTGTGTTCTTGAAGGTTGAGGTCATAGCATGGGACCCTGGCAGCACCCCAGAGCTGCCCACCAAGCCACAGTGCCGCAGGAAAGTGAGCGTCCTCAGAACACCAGCCACACGGAGTTGAACCTCTCCTTACTGTCTAGGAGGTGTGCTAAGTGCTGTGACCATGGCAGCATTGACCTTACTGTCTAGGAGGTGTGCTAAGTGCTGTGACCATGGCAGCATTGACCTGTCCTCGCCTTACCTGTCAGAGGGGTCCGACCGAAAAGGCAGATCCGCAGGCGCTTGCCGGGACACAGAACATGGCACAAATCTAGTCAGTCACAACCAGCACCCAAAGTTAGAGTGCGAGGGAAGGTTCCGGATGCATCCCAGACGCTACGGTCAGTGTATTTCCATGAGGGCTTTTCTCAGCCACACATGACATGGATGTATGTGTGTGCGCAACGCTCGCATTTTCATGTGGGGGCTATGGAACTGTTTCTGTTTCATACTCATAAAAAAAAGAAAATTTGAGTTTGACACCATCATAGTAAATGACACCCATGGTCTTGTGGACCTAAGACACGGCGGAGGGGCCGAGCAGGGGCTGGGGGCTGCCCAGCCCCCAAGGACAGAAGCCTCAGCATGGAGGCCCGGACTCCGCACCCCACGTCCAGGAACTTTCTGGGGTACCAGGCGGCCCACTTTCTCCTGTCGGTGCACAGTGTAAAATAACCATGAGCCAATAGAGAGGAGACCTCAGAGAGGAGCATTTCCAGGAGCATTCCACGAGGGAGAAGCGTGCAGATAGATTGAAAACGGGACCTGTAGTTGACTCGCGTCAGTCGTGATCTCCGAAAGTAACAAGTGACGACGTGGGTTTGTCCTGTGGACGCACTGCCGAGCCCGGGTCGGCCTCTCACCACTGCCAGGCGTCCGTGACGGCCTCATCACTGTTCATAGGATTTCCGGTGCTGGTGGAAGACAGGGACGCGGCCTGTGAGGACGGGGCCGGAAGACGCTCCCCAAGATCCCAGGAGACTCTGTGCTTCTTTTCTTTTGTTAAAGCTCTTTTTAAAATTCATCCTATGGGGGCGCCTCGGTGGCTCAGTGGGTGAAGCGACTGCCTTTGGCTCAGGTCATGATCCCAGGGCCCTGGGTTCGAGTCCTGCGTCGGCTCCCTGCTTGGTGGGGAGCCTGCTTCTCCCTCTCCCCCTGCTCCTGTGCTCTCTCTTTCTCTCACCCACTCACTCTCTCTTTCAAATAAATAAATAATTAAAAGCCTTTTAGAAATTAAAATTAAAAAAATAAAATTCATCTACAGCCCAAACATCAGTGTGCATGGGTTAATCTTTAGAAACTGAGGAATGCCACTGGGGGCTTTTATCTCGCCGACTGGACTTCCAGGTCTGGGCATGATGAGGACCCGCCCACTGGACTGCTGTGGGGATCCCGCTAGAGGTGGACAGAGTGTAACATGCCCTGAGGGGTCCCTCGGTCATGAGACAGGCATTGGCGGCGTCCAGGTACGCTGGGTCTGTGGGGCGGGCACACATCTTCAGGCCTGAGCATGTTGTCTGAGGTGACATTTCATCTCCAAGGGGCCCTTGAAATATGGAGCTGTCCAGTCTCAGCTTCGCACAGCCCCGCAGGAGGTCTCCGTCCTCGGGGCACAGCCCCACGGGCTGTGACAGTGGCCTCTGCACCGCCCAGCCTGTCCATTCCGCACCGTGTCCGTGGCTGGAACACACACTCATGGCAGCTGCAGGAGAACCACGTCTGACTTTAAAGGAGAATCTGTGTCCAAGCCCAGATCTCAGGAAGAGGTGGCTTCCTTGATTTTATAACTTGAAGAGGACTTTATTCCAAAAATGTTTGCATGAACACATTTTTTATTACAAAAGTTTCATTTCTCATTAAAAAAAAGTCAGAAACCCATGTAAGTATAAAGAAGATACATAAATCAACAAGCATCCCATCACTTAATAGGGAGGAACAATTAATATTTTTACCAATTTCTCTGCAGGTTCCTTTCAATATCTGTGTGAGTAAACCTAGAAATACGGCTTCTTGTATTTTTCCCCAGAATCAGGATCAAAGCATAGCAACGGTCAGTACCATCTTCTGTCATTTATCATCAACACACAAACAGGCTCATAGTTTTAAGTGTTTTTCTGAAATTTGCTTTCTAATGCCAGTATCTTTTCCATTGGGTGGTTGGATCAAAATCCATTGAACTAATGTTTTCCTTTGAGACCTTAAGTTTATCCATACTTCACCCTCATAAATAATGTGGTAAACACATCTTTCCCTGAAGCTCTTAAGGGTCCTTATTCTCTCTTCTTTCTTACAACTCTTATGCTTTTCTCATCTTTTAAAAAACATATAAGCAGGAAAAATGCCCCTGGATTGCTCTGGGGTTGAAAGTCAAAATTAGTGCTGTTGCCTTGGGGGAAAGCAAAGGCCATTTAAGCAGGATTAAGAACGGAGCCAAAATGCAGAGCCTGAGGTCAGAGGGGAAGTCAAAGTCACAGTCACCTTGAGGGACATGCGAGAGAGACCAGAGGCTCCCTGTAGACTTAGAAAGATCAGTTGCTTTGTGATAACAGATCTGGCTCTCCAGACCCTACTCGCTCCCCCCCGTCTGAGCAGAGATGAAGCTCCGGGTTCGCGGCACAGACTGTCCAGGGGACACGCAGGACCACAGATATCACCTGGGGGGTGGGGTGGGGGCGGGGAGGGTTCCCTCTCTCCCAGCATGGTTGAGCATTTCAGCTCCTTCCTATTGACTCTATGGGTAGGATTGCCAAGCTACTGTAATAGGCATCTATAAGTTCATCATTTTGTTTCAAAACAACCCCTCAGGTTTAGTATTCTTTTACTAAAATGCAAACAAAGGAACAAAACAAAACTGGAACATATTTCCCCAGGAGCAGACCATTGGAGCTGTGATGGACAAAGCCACCCAAAGCAATGTATGTTCTGCCCATCCAGCCAGTGACACTAGTAACCAGACCATGCTCAGCCCGCTGACCTGTGCACTGTGCATACATGGATCATGACGATTATACCTTTCACGGGAGCTCTTCCCAAGCATGCTGCACCTGTGTAGCTAGGAAACGCTAAGTAACCCACTCCACGTCTGCTCTGTTAACTTGCCCCCTGACACCGTCTTCCTATGGGCTCATGTCCCTGGAGGGTGGGCTCCCATCCCTGTCCTGAATGGAGCCATGGATGTTCTAGGCTCCCTGGAGGTCCGTGCTCCCTCCACGGGGCTCCATGTGTCCAGCTCCCAGATGTGACGGAATAAGGTCCCGATGAGCTCCCATGCAGCACGTGGCTCTGCTGATGGTCAGTGACCCCAGAGGCCCTCACGGCCACTCCAGGCAATCACACCAACCTCACACTCCCTGCCAGAAGATGAGTTGCTTCCCTTCTGAATGGTCTAGATGTCATGGGCTGGGATTTGCTACCTTTGTGATTGGCTGTTCCTCGTAGACTTTTTTTTTTTAACGTACCTCCTTGTGGTGTAACAGTTTGCATTTCCTGAAGCCAGGGTCGGGTCCTAGGCTACGAGCCCAGCTGTGAAATCAGATGTTCCCACCATATGTCATACAGGGCGGGGACCAGAGAGTCCTTCCAAAGGCAGACAAGGCAATCGGTCTGGTTCTGCCTTCTCACAAATGCAGAGGATTTTGCGTCTGACACTGGGGACAATGGGACAAAGTGAACAGCAGTCTCCTGGCCCCGAGCATGCCGTCAGCTTGGCGTGTCCTGCCCACGCGCTGGGACGTGGATGTGGATGGCACATGTGCTAAAGGTCTCCTTACACACCTACCGCTTTCACTAGAGAAGGGTCTGGCCTCTCTTCTGTTTCACTCAGCACATGCTCCTACTCTCTGATTTACTTCTTCCTAAATTTCTCTTCAAGGGACAGAAAAACCCAAGCCCATCTTTAGCAATAGCAGAGCGTGTTCTGATTCACGTTAGCATGAACATGGCAGTCAACGCCCCGCCGGTGGAGGGTTGGGGGCCACCAGAGTTCAGAAGGGCTCCGAGAACCCCACAGGTCATCCCACGGAAGTCGCCGGGTGCGTGCTGTTCACCAGAAGACCCAGCTATTAACTTTGACGTTAAGATTTCTATTTCCTTTGGACTGCTAACATCTGAGCATTGTTGTACTCTCAGACAACACACTTTAAGGGTCTTTGTGGGTACAGAGCTGTGGGGAGGGCCGGTACATACGGGACTGACTGCCCAGCTCTGTGGACGTGTGGGATGCGATGACTCTCTGTTGGGCTGTGGAGGAAGTGGTCGGTCCTGGGCACTGTAGACACTGAGCAGCGTCTCTGGCCCTTCTCCACTGGACATTCACCCCAAACAGCACCCCAGTGTATCCAGACAACAAAATTTTCCAGGGGGCAGGCAGAGAATAGCCACACATGCCCCCGATGAAAGCCCCTGGGGCCCAGGGGGAAGCGATTTATCACCAACATCCCTACAGAAACATCCACGTGCAGTGTCAGCGAGAGGTCCGACTCACGTCCAGTACCACTGAGAGGTCCGACTCACGTCCAGTACCACTGAGAGGTCCGACTCACGTCCAGTGTCAGTGAGAGGTCCGACTCACGTCCACACCGTTCTTTGTGCAGACGTATCGAGAAATGCCCCCAAGACACCAGCTGAGTAACTCAGACACAGGGGGAATGGCCTTCCCAACCCTGCGGGCGGTGCCCCTGCCTCTTGGGGCGCCTGTCACACACTTAGATCTCTACTCCTCCTCCCCTGCTGGTGCCCTCCTCGGGGTGACCCATGTATCAGGCCGGCTGGATGCACAGCAGTCACCTAAGCTCCCTGCAAAGGGTCCTGCCGACATCGGCACCTCGGTGACAGATCAGGCAAAACGGGCTGAGAAGAGAGTGTGAGGAGAGACCGACACCAAGGGAGCCCGACAGGAAGGATGCGACCATGGGAAGCGGCTTTCCTCCTGCTCCTGCTCCTCCTCCTGCTCCTCCTGCTCCTGCTCCTCCTCCTGCTCCTCCTGCTCCTCCTCCTGCTCCTCCTGCTCCTCCTCCTCCTGCTCCTCCTGCTCCTCCTGCTCCTGCTCCTCCTGCTCCTGCTCCTCCTCCTGCTCCTCCTCTTCCTCCCCTTCCCTTCCCCCTCCCTCTCCCTTTTACTTCTTTTTAGCAAAACCAACAGATCCTTTGCTTCTGTGTCCTATGGTGGCTGGAGGGTCATGTGTCTTTCAGGGACACGGGTGAGTTGACATGGGGTCAGGCCGTGGCCTCCCGTTGGTGGGCCAGGCTTGCTGGTGTGTCTGGGAGACCGTCACACCTCCTCCTGGTGCCTTTCTTCCTCTTCCCTGGCAGGGCTGACCACAGGGCCCCTGACCACGGGCAGGCACCTCCATGGTTCACGTTCCCACCCGCAGACGGTCCTCAGGCTTTCTGAAAATGGACAGTGGGTGGGATCCCCCCTCATCTTCGTCAGCCGTCCGATGTGCACACTTGGTGTGGGAGCCGTGCGTGAGCCGGAGACCGCCGGACATGACCCAGCTCCGTCAGGTGGAGCTCCTGAAGCGGGAGTGACTCCCCGCGCTCCAGGTCCCCCCGCGGGCCCGAGAGGATTCCAGAAGCCGCTTTCCACCCACCCTCTTCAGCCTCTGCTTCTCCACTTCACCCAAGTTCCTTCCCGGTCCCCGTGCAGGAAACACATCCCGGTCCAAGCGTTCTACGTTGCTGGCATTTCTGGCTGATTCACGGCCCGGGGCTAAGAAGTCTGATGCAGTCCCTCTTTATGATGAGTAATTGCCACGAAAGTACCAGCAGGTCCCCGTACCTGGTGGTCGAGTGGCGCCGAGAGCCGTCTGATCCCCTGGATGCTGAGCCTGCTGGCGGGAGGTGACTCCGAGGACGGGGCCACCGCGCTGCATTGTTCTTGTCACTCTGCAGTGCCCCTGGACGCACACAGGCTGGGGCCGAGGCTCTTCCCTCCCAACTTTGCTTTACTTGGAAACGCCCGCACGCCACCACCACGCGGGTTGGTGCGCAGGGCGTAAAGCACAGCAGCCGGGGAGGCGGGTCTGTTGTAACGGGGAATGAGCGTTCCTTCTCCAGCGGGGGCACCTGGCCACTCCGGAGCGAGAGCCTCTCCGGCATTCAGGCAGTGGGGAAGCAAAGTCAAAGCTGGGCGGCCCCATGCAGGGCCCGGAGTCGACTGTCCCTGTGCAGTTAACGGAGGGTGCGGGCCCAGCCTGCGGAGTTGGGGAGCGTAGGAAAAGCTGGCTCCCAGGGCACAGAACATACCTTGGGGCACAGAACATACCTTGGGGCACAGAACATACCTTGGGGCACAGAACATACCTTGGCAGGGTGCGCTCTTGGAAGGCCTGGCTGGAACGCAGCAGGAAATAGGGCTTTCCTTTTGGGTCTGATGCTGTGTGCCGCTGACAAGAGCTGAGTCGGGGAGCCTGAGACACCCACAGCCTGGGTTTTGGGGGAACCTTTGTGTAACAGAAGGCTGGGCCCTGACCTCTACCCCATTATCCTGAGTCACATTTGGGACCACAAGGTCATACGTTCTTAGATGCCCTTTGTAAGGCCAAAGGGCAGAACCATTGGCTGGTCCCCCAGTCAAAGGACTGAAGCGTGTCGACACGACCGGCGTCTCATGTTCCGTGAGGGAAAGGATCGCGTACCTGTCTGCATTAGGAGTGGGTGATTTTCCATTTGTTAGGGTGCATTAGTAAAAATACACTCAAAAAACTTAATATTTATTTAACGTTCTGTCATGAGGACACACATCTTGGACACATCAGGAAAGTTGAGAAAGAAGTAGTTGTGCTTATTTTGCAGTGACCTGAATTTAGCATCAGATGTGAAAATCACGACATGAAACTTGGGTGGAGAGAGAAAAGTCAGCGCGCGCCGAACAGTATTAGTGGCAGATGCGATCTTCAGAGAGGCGATGGCATTTCTCCTGAATGGGTGGATACGCCCCTCCGACGGGGATGTTAGCATGATCAGCAATGAAAGTATGCTTTGTCCCCTGGCCTTCACGTCGTCGCAAAGTTGGCACACATCCTCTACTGGTAGTTTTTAAATCGCGCATTATTCCGCCCCATGCCCGCGACGCGGCCTGGGTGCTGTGTGGAGCCCCGCCGAACAGACGGCTGTTCACGAATCCCCAGATCCATGTGCTAAAAATAAGTGCAGCGGGGTACATGCTTTCCCCTTTTCCTTAATCCGACCATATATGTGCACATACGTGCATTCCTATAGATACGTAAATACCTGACTTTCTCCTTTGGTTTCTATGGTTTTCAGCCCCAGGATGACTTTTCCGAGCGCCCACGCCCCCTGCGCATAGCTGTCTGCCCCCAGACACCCATTAATTGACTGCAAACACAACTTTATTGCAAAATGACTGCAGCTTTATTAAGCAACTGGATTTACAGGCAATAACATAATCAATATAACATTAATATAGCACATAATTAAATAAGATTCCTACAAGGTCCTGCCTGTATCCCGAAATATACAGAAGTTAATTGTTTTCACCGATGGCGTTAACCGGCGGGATTTGAAACCAGACTTGGAAGAACAGAGTCCCCAGTTGTTCTGAAGTAAGTATTTCATCTGGTGGGAGAAGGAACCATCCTCACGACCCACAGGAATCCCGTTTTACCATGATTCCCCCCAAGACTCCCTCCCTGGGTGACGACAGCCACCGAACCAGCGAATTCTCTTGGGATGGACTGAGGGGCAAAAAGCAAGTAGCAAATTGTACTTAATGGGTTTCCCTACCAGTAGGAAGAGGAGGCACCACCCTGGGCTCTCAGAAGTGACCGTAGAATGCACCACATCTGCTGAAGATGGAGGAACTCACACCCCCGGCGTAAAACCAGCCAGTGATGTGTTCGTGTTTCAAATGCTGGGGAATCCCTCAGAATGCGTTTGCAGTGGGCCCAGGAGGTGAAGTACCCTGGGAAGGAACCACGGGAGGTGGGAGCCCTGCCCAGGCGCTCGGCCCGAGCCCCGTGCGACCGACAGACAAGCACCGTGGACAGGACAGGTCCTAGGGCAGGAGCACGTCACCGCCACACCTGCACCCGGCTCTCACCGCTCAGCCTCCCGGCCACACAGGCTCGCTTGGGAGCTTCTCGCCTCTGCCCGCAGCAGCTCCGGGAACTTGGAATCTGTTGCTTTCACATTCCGTTTCCCCTCATGACCACCTTGCCCGATCACCAGAAGTGAAATTTAATGCAAGTAAAACAGCTGAAGTGGGTACGGCTCTCGTACACAGGAGTGTGCGGGACCATTTAGCCTTGGAGCGAGATGCACAACCAGACACGATCAGGGACGGAGGTGTTCTTAGCCCTCGCCCTCGGGATCCACTCCTTCCACGACGCTGGCAGGCCGCCTGAAGAAAGGTCCGCACCCTCGAGAACGTCTCGGTCTCAGATGGTGAGCGCGGCAGCTGAAGGCCGGGACACAGGACTGTCTTGCAGACAGAAGCACGTTACCCATCAGATGGGGAGTTGGTCCCCATCCAGGAGCAGAGACACGGCTACCAGGGAACGTCAGCGGGAGTGAATTTCAGCAGGTCCTTGTAAAGTCTGTCTGATGGGGAAGATCCTAGGACCTCAGTGTTTCAGGAACGTGGGGCCGTTCACCTGCCAAGGGCACAGGAGTGGGGTTGTCCGGACTGGGAGCGTGGTGGAGGTGGAGGCCATGCGGAGCCTCCAGGAGGCGCAGGGAGGCCGGGAGCCGAGGATGACCCGCAGCACCTCCCTGCTCTGCACTGTCTGCCCTGAGGCCAGTTCCAGCCGCAGTGAAGACCCCTGTCGCTCACTGGGGATAAAGGCTGATCCCAGCGAACCTGGCAGCTCTGCCGGGACAGGACGTGAAGCCCAACTGAATGTGCTGCAGTCCCCCTGGGGCCCCCAAGTCTGCATGGCTCTCCACTCCTTGACCTGAGGCAGGGTCCCCGCCCTCTGGGACGTGTTACTGCTAACACCGGGCTCAGGCGTCCTCGTGCAAAGCTCCCCAGGTGTTCACACTGCCCACACCACTTCCCTCGCTGGGACCAGGGTCCATGGACAGACGGCAGGGTCCTCGCGAGGTGCACATGCCTTGGGGGACCCTCCCTCTGCCTGCAAAGGGAAGCTCTCTGTGCCTCAGAGTCTGTGGGTCTCTCACATGGGACAGGGCCAGTCTGGGACAGGAGGCACTCTCCGGGGAAGCCCAGCTTCGCTCTGACCAACGGGCACCTGGGGGTCTGTGGGCATAAATGATCACTTTGGCCACTCCACCAACCAGACAAGCAATGCTGACGCTCCTCCCCTGACCCGAGCCTTCCCACCCACTGTCCTCACGCGCACGCGCACACACACTCCACTGACCCACATATCAATACCTAAACTCGGGCCCTGTTCAGGAAGTCCACGAAATCCTCACATCACTGGCCGCCATGAGCCGCGGACAGGGCGGACGGCGAGTCCAGCCCCTGCGTCCCTCACCCACCCCTCAGGGAGCCCTGTGACTGCTGTGTGTGGAGCCACAGGAAGTGCGGGTGTGGGACAGAAAGAGGCAGAGAGATAGAGTGGGCACTCGGGAGGAGAGCGGGTCTGTGGCTCCTGGGGAAGGCAGGCCTGTCAGCTAGGAAGATGGAAGCGACCGGACACATGCAGGGGTGCGGAGGCCCTGTTGTAGGTGGGACTCAAGGGGCAGTGTCCCTGGGAAAGGAGTGACTTCTTCCCATAGACAAAATGTGGGAAATGACATGCTAGCTTGTCCCATTTGGGCATAAAAAGGCATCGCTAAAAAAAAAAAAAAAGAAAAGAATAGCATTGCCTACTGATGATAGAAAAATCACAACCAGATTTGAAAAAAACATCGGCCTCTGGATAGAGCAGCTCTGTCCCCAACAGGTAGCAGAGGGCCTCCGGGTGACAGAGGTCCATCTTGGAGCAGGGGTCCCGTCAGATGGCGGCACACACTGCGGGACGGGTTCCAGAATTACGGAGCTCCCACGGCCCTAAAGGCGGCCTCACTGCTGGCGGAGAAGTCACCCAACACCTTCCCCCATTCCAGGGGAGGGGGACTTACAGGCAGCAGAGGGGCAGCTAGAACCCTGAGCTTCCCAGCCCCCCAGGCTTAACACGAAGCAGAGAAGAGTCCGGACCTCCCCATCTCGTCGGCGGGTTTGCGCCACGACCACCTGCGAACCTACAGGCGGCTCTTGGCGTCCGGCGACTGCCGGTTCAGAGTCAGGAGCTGTGGGGACCGTGATTCAGGCCCGAGACGAAAGCGTCTCTATCCGCGAGTTCTAATCTCAGATTCCCTGCGCCCTCCTCGGTGGTCGGCCCACCCTCGTGCGACGGACACGCACCCACAGGAAGGCGTTCGGAAGTCCCCCCTCAAGGCTGCCTAGTGGGGAGACGCACCTTAGCTGCCTGCGCTACGAATTGCTTTTAACATAACACGGGCCCCCAGCCCTGACTTTTGGCTCAGGAAAAGGAGAATGAAACCCTCGAAATTCTTGGCACAGGTGGAGAGCTCATTCCTGTATCTGCAAGGGCGACCCTCACGCCCTGACCCAGGGGTCAAGTCACAGCCACCCGCCTGGGTCTTCCCTCTCCTGTCCTCCCAGATTAGCATGTTCCTGCCATGAAAAGGGCGTTTCTCATGGTGTCCAAAACGTGCTGAAACTCAGAGTTAAAGACTTGGGGCAATGTGCGCAGTCGGGGGCAGGAGGTCGTGAGGCTCTGGTGCGACACGTCTCCCGCAGCTCAGGGAAGCGACGGCGGGCCGGGGGCAAAGCCCCTCAGAGGCTCCCGCGCACAGAAGCTCTCCAGATGCGCAGCTGGCTCCGGCCACCGGGACCGTCGGAAACTCAGGCGCCGCACTCGTCGGCTCGTGCTGCCCACGGCACTGCCCGCGAACACCTCACGCTTCCTAGAAAAAAGTGGGGCTCGAAGGGAGCCGATGAGGGAACGTCCAGGCCAGGCCGTGTGTTTCTGACTTGTTTCTACTAGGCTTGTCAACAAGCCACTGGTTTGTAACAGATCTGTGTAGTCCAAAAAGGTCTGGGGTCTTTTCTTTTCTTTTCTTTCTTTTTTTTTTTTTTTTTTGGAAGATTTTATTTATTTATTTGAGAGAGAGGAAGAGAGAGAGAGCATAAGAGGGGGCAGGGTCAGTGGGAGAAGCTGAGCAGGGAGCCTGATGCAGGACTCGATCCCGGGACTCCAGGATCAGTCCAGAGCCACCCAGGAACCCCTGGGGTCTTTTTTTGGTGTTAAAACAAAACAAAACAAACAGAACTCGTCCTAGGAAGCGGAGGAAGTATCTCCCAAGAGAAAATCAACTCCAGTCCCCAAAGATAAGGCTGGTTTCCAACTGGGCTAAGAAATCCCTTTCTGCCTCTGTTTGTGAACGCAGGATGAGGAGGAAGGTGGGCGCAGGGAGGCCCGGGGTCTCTCCAGGTCTTTGCTTTTCCCGGAATGTGTCCGGAGCTTTCCTCCCTGGGCCCGTCTGGTGGAGGCCAGCGGTCAGCACGCAGCTTTCCTGCCGCCGCACTCCGCGGACACTTGAGAAGACGGCCGGCCGCTCTCACAACCACAGGCGCTTGCTGCCACCACGTCCCGCCATGTCCCGCCGCGCCCGCCGCTTGCTGCTCCCAGGAATGCGCACTCACGCCTCTGTTTAGGTAGGTGCCCGGCAGCCGTCCTTCTACGTTCTGAGTTCTCAACCGTGTGAATAGTAAAAAGGGGGAATGTGACGCACGAGACAAGGTTAACCAGATGTGCCGAGAATCAGGGACCCTCAGAGGATGGGGAGACCCTCACCATGGATGGCCTCAAGGTTTGAGCACACAGAGGTAGAAGGTGCTGGACGGTAGCCTCTCACCATGAGTAGAGCACAGGGAGCGGTTTTATTTTTCCTTTCTCACTGCTGTCAGATGATAGATGGCCCTGCTGGCCAGGAACAGGGTCACTGCCAGCGATGACCCGCTGTCCTCACACAGCCCCTCAAAGCCACGGCCACATCGGCAGTGACCACGGGACACCCAGCTTGCCCAGACTCTCTGGAGACCGTGACCGAGCCTCGCCACTAAAGACAGATGTGCTCGGTTCTGCGTTAGGGCCTTCTGGGTTTGGGAATTCAAGTGTTAATGAACCAAGAAGGGTGATCCCAGAGCCTCTCACTGGCTGATTCCTTAATGGGAAGTAAGTCAGTGCAGCTTGGGGTCCCCCCAGTGTTCCTCTGAGTGTGGATCCCCCCGTCGATGGCAGACAAACCTTGATCTGAAATGCGGGTGACTGGGCCCTGCCCCCACCTGCTAGAACAGAGAGCGAGACAGGGCTGCCGGGAAACACGCCTTTCCCATCCGTCTCCCTAAGGCTCCTGCTGCACCCTTCAGCCTCGGCAGAGGTCGCAGGCTGAGAGGTGTGTGGGAAGAGCAGGAGGTTCTCAGTTCTCAGGAGGCTCTGAGTTCTGGGTCTCCTCCTGCTCTCCCTGCGCTTCTTCCTGTGTCCCCTGCCCTCCTGCTCCCTCCCTCTCCCCCCCACACGTACACATACGTACACACACGTACACACACGTGTACACACGTACGCACACACACGTACACACACGTGTACACACATACGCACACACACGTACACTCACGTACACACACACACACACACACACACACACACTTGAACAACCTGGACAGCTCCTCTTGGTCCCCCTGCCTGTGCTCCTGGAGCTCACTCACAAGGTGGCTGTGGTCACCCCGGCTGTCCCATGCATCTGGAGGCTGGGAGGAGGTGCCCACCAGGGCTCAGCCTCCTGCTCCGTGAAGTGAAGCTTCTGGGACCCCCTTCCCCTGTCCACTCAGGTGCTCAAGTTTACCGGCCGGGAGACCTCGGAGAGCAGGAAACCCTCCCCCTGACAGGCTCTGCGAACCTTCGCTGACAGACTCCCGCGTCTAATCGTTCTCACTGCTGCTGGGAAAACACCGGATGCTTCCGGGGGCCCCGAAAAGTCCTGCACTGGGCTCCTTTGGACAGGAAAGAGATGTCGTTTCCAGCACACTCAGAAGAATCTCACTCCCGCCGACCTTACATTACATGTCATCATTAAGCGTCCTCCCCCCAAAAAATAAGGTGTTCTCTGCTTAGTAATCTGAGGTTCAATTTACAATCTGCAACCCTACACAGCGCTGAGCAAGGAAAGAGACTGCTGACCTCAAACAGCCTCCCGAAGAGGGACTGGGCGAGCAGAGCTCGGGAAACTCCTGGAGGAAAAGCAAATAAACGAAGGACGTGGAGGAAACGCTGGCCGAGGCGACGGTGATGCACCCAGAGTCAGGGCAGCAGACCGCCCAGCGCCCGCAACAGAAACTCTCAGTCAGGGACTAATTAGTCTAAAAGTACCCCTTAAAGGTTCCAAGTTGGAGGAGTCATTCCCAACCTACTCAGAAGTTAGGGGTAACAAGGGACTGGCGAGGGGGGGCTTCTGCACTTGCTTGGATCGGAGCTCCGGGAGGGACACGGAAAGAACGTGACGTGGATCTGTCCAGCCGGCTTAGTGACACACGCCACACGCCACACGCAAGGCAGGCACGGCATGCGGACCCCCCCCCCAGGGCCACGGACGCCCCTCTGGGGTGCAGCCCACACTACAGCCAAGATCCAGCCCTCTCTCAGCGGCCGTGCAGGCGTGTGAGAACATCAGACCGCCCGGGCCGGAAGCCCTGGTGTCCGGCGCGGGGTGGACGGTCAGCCACCTCGCTGGGGTGTACGCTGTTTTAAGTGGCAGATCTTTCATCCAGAAAGCAGCTGAAATCCTAGCCACGTGTCTGCCACAAGGTGGTTCCACTTAGGAGCGGTAAATAAATACACGCATTTATAAACGAATAAATACGAACTGTATGCAAGAGCGAGAGCCTTAGCAGAAACCCGAACTTTCGCTGCACATCTTGCTCAGAAAGCCCATGTTTTCAATCATACCACACTGAACCGATATTGATGCTAATATGTTTGCATTGCTGGCTTTCATTTTATTTTCTTACAACTCACCGCAGGACAGAGAAGTCAAAAATATACCATTCTGATCCACAGGACACATCTGGGGTGAATCCACACAGAAGCAATCAATTTCCTGGTGTATTTTTACACTGGGGGCCTGATGCAGGTCCCCATTATACAAACAAAAAAACTCCAGACAGCTCCTGCTGCCTGATAAAAAATAAATCAGACGGCGGAGGGCTGTTTGGCCTAGGACTGCTACAGGCTATGACTTGTAATGAGGCTCCCAACACTAATTACGAAGCTTATTAAGGAGAATCGGACAACTTGTCCTAAAGTGCAGGCTATCGTCACGCTGGAGAGGGTGGGCCCGCTCGAGCGACCCTCGGTCACCTGGCAGAGCGGAGACCCCGGTGGCACCACCGGGCTGTGGATCAAATCCCAACAGTAGGATTGCCCTCTTCAGCGAGTCAGTCCGGATCAGTCTGAGAGGGGCAGGGGAGAGTCCCCACCGCCCGCTGAGGTCCCCACATCGGAGTCCTCCCTCCTGGCGAGCATCTGCCGGGAAGGGTGCGGCGCTCCATTGTTACACTTACTCCGAACCCCGGATCTTCTCCGGGTCTGAGCGCAGAAGCCTGATTTCGACGCGCTCTTTCAGAAGGTAGGGGAAAGAAAAGATTAATAAAGATGTTATGAGCCTGAACCGCTGTGAGATTTGTTTAATTATTCCCCACAGGACTGCCCCAGCAATCTGCTGACATTTAGCCCCGACCTTGCAAATCCTCGGTAAATATTAATATATCAACTCAAACAGGGCCCGTTGTTTTATTGGTTCACGGAGCTCAGAGAGATTCGCCACAGCGGTAGGAAATCCTGTGTGGAAGTGAGGAGGCGGGCGGCTTTGATGCCACCTTCTGCCGCACACAGGAGCTGGGGACAGCAACAAAACGGCCCTGCTGCTCCTCCGCCGCAGCTGCTGGACCCTCAGGTGCCTTCGCCTCCTCCGCCGCAGCTGCTGGACCCCTTAGATGCCTTCGCTTTCCTTTGTACGGCGGCTGGAGTCGTCCCAAAACCACGGGGGCAGGAGATCAGAGAGGAGGGAGACAGGCTGGCCGAGAAACCGCATGTTCTCATCGGAAAGGCTGGAAATCTTAATAATGGGGAAGGCCCGTCCTCCAATCTGACCATCTTGGCCACAAGGGCGGGCCAGGACCGGGCGAGGAAGGGGAAAGCAGCCTTCCTCCCGCCCCGGGACCAGCCTCCCGCTACCTCCCCCTCACGGCCCACTACCCTCCTGGACCCAGGTCCACACAATTCCATGTGCAAATCCGAGAAGGAAAATTATAGCTCGTTCTGACCGAGGGTTTGCTATAGGGGTAAAAAAAGAAAGAAAGAAAGAAAGAAAAAGATTGTTTTTAATTTTTCCCCATATGTGCTGTGGATGGTGGTATTTGGGAGGTTGCATTTTCCTTGTCTCAAAGTTATCTCTCATGGACTCATCTCCTGAAAAGCATTCTCAAATCCCAAGAGGCTGGATGTTTGCTGGGGGCCCAGGAGGCCCCCCAAATTCTTGGGTGTAGGAAAGAGGGCAGCCGGGGCCACATTTGGCTTTCAGATGTACTGGGCGGCAGAGTCAACGCGTGATTAATTTTATTCATAAAAATGTTAATCACTTCATTGTGAGATCTTTTTAACATTCAGCGCGGGAACACCTTTTTAATTTCTCTTGCCCACCGTCTCGCAGATGTATTTAATATTTTCAGACGCCGCTGCAGCTACCCGAGGACCTGGCAATTAAGCATACGCTTAAAATTCAAACAACAGGGGAAGCTGCCTCGGCGACAAACAGGCCAACAGGAAGGGACCGGCCGGGGAGGCGCGCCGAGCTGCAGGGGCCGCGGGGAGCCCGGCCAGCCGTCCCTTCCCGCAGCCCCCGGCGCACCACGCGCCCCGCGGAGCCTCGCCTGCACCGAAGGGCGGCTTCAGGCCGAAGGAGTGAGGCAGGAGTGGGACCAGCTCCTCGGTTTAGGGGACTTTCGCGGCGTTACTGCGCCGCCGGCCGGGACTCCCGGCCGCTGGGGACCCGGGGACGGCGGTGCGCTGGCGAGGGCGACCGCGCCGGTTCCCCCCACCAGGCCCCCTGGCGCAGCGCGGCAGTTGCGCCCCCGCATTCAGGCCCTGGGCGCAGGTCACTGGATAACTGGATTAGGGGATCAGAGACACCCGCGGCTTCTTCAGAAGCCAAACAGCTCACGGAGGGGGCTGGCCCTCGAGTCCTTCCCCTGGGGGTTAGGCGACGGCTTGGCCCCCGCCCCCGGCCCCCCCCCTCCCGCGCGCGCTTCAGGCCTCCAGCCTGGGCGCCCTGGTGCGGCCTGGGAAGCCCAGCGCTGGGGAGAGGCCATCCAGGCTCGCAGCTCCCTCTGTGCACCCCTTCTGGGTTGGGGACACCTCACTCCTCTGACTTCCCATTCGTGATAATTCCAGAATTTTACGCAGCTCCGGGGAGGGGGGGTAGTGGGGGGGAGCTCCGGGGGCCTCCTCTGCCTAGGGCAGCTCTGCAACTTGGGGGAGGTGGGCCTCTTCCTCCATTGGAAACAAATGTTATAATATGAATGTTACAACTGCTGTTGGCACAAAGACGAATCTGTTGGTATTATACAGGAACACATTTCCTTTGACCTAAAAGTTACTTTTTAAAAATTTCTTTTCATTTGAGAATAAATTAGAACAATATTTTCCTGGGCTCTAAAAGCATTGTGGGCAGCAGGCCTTGTGGTCACTGTTCTGACAGGTCAGCCCACCTCCTCTGCCCAGCTCTGGGCTCCCTCTAAGACAGACCGTTTTGCCCATTTTCAGAGTCCTTATGGGTGGGGGCACGTATCCAGCTTCCTTAGCTGGCACACAAAAGGATGCCAGCAGTCCCCCAGGCGACCTTGGGAGGACTTTCAGCTCTGGAGTTACAATTAGAGCCACTGGTTGGTGGACACCCTGGAGAAGACCTGGAAAGCTCGGTGAGCCCCACCTGGCTGAGCGGGCTGTGGGATTGCTACCAGGATTTTAACTGGAGACCATTCTCCAGGGCTAGGATGAGTATTCGTAGGCAAGGTAACGTGTCCAGGAGCATTGCTCCATCCCCAGGGACTTTGGGGGACTCCTGCAAGGGGCTGAGTGCTGCCACCTCCCCCAGGGCACGATTCCTTTATCTCCTAGCTATCCATTCTGGATTCCAGACCCAGGGCCCTTTCCCTGCTCGCCCTCCCCACCTGGGGTCACATGCTGCAAGCTATGCCAGGACTGTCCCCAGGATGCTTCCCTGGGGGCCGGTAAGTCATGGGGCCACAAGACATGTGCTCCGTATCGGGTACCCCTTCCCCTCTCAGGTCCCTGGAAACCCGAGAGCCCAGCTGACTGGCCTCACAATGCTCAGCCCTGCAGTGTGGCCCATGTAACACGGCTCTGGTGGCAGGAGACCTCCGGGGGCTCCGGGGCCTTCCATGCCCCTACTGCCCACGTGCTCTAAACCCATTCAGAGCTGTCCCCACCCAGCCACCCTGGTCCTGGCTGCCTTACCTCCTATCCAACCTCCAACCTGGGCTAATGCAAGATTAAAATCCCATTCCCCATGGCAGACTGGGCCCAGGCACTTTCAGGAGAGCATGCCTGGCTCCAATCTTTCTGCATCAGTGTCCATAAATCGCTGGTCTCCAGCTGGCAGTTCAAGTCCTACCCAGACCCTGGCTGGGAGCAGCCAGGCAACCTCCAGCCTGCTCCCACCATCCGGAAGGAAGGGGAACAGGACAGCTAGTAGGACCAGAACCTGACTCCCCGGCTCAGGAGAAGGGGTCTGGAAGAGGGGTGAAGGCCAGCCAAAGCCTCCATGTTTGGGGGCTGAAGGCCAGCATCTGTCCCGTGGGAGCCCGGCACTGTGGTCACCCTTGTCCTTTCTCTCTCCTTTCTCCTCCTCTTTCCCGCTCGGGCTTCTTGGCTCTCTCGCAGAGCCCCATCTACAAGGACGACTGAAACTTTATAGGCCATGATTCATCGGGTGGCGCGCCCCTCGGAGCCATGGCGCGTCTTACATTAATCAGTGTCAGACCACTAAAACCGAGATATGAATATGAATTCTCCATATTGCAGGCGAGATAAATGTGCTGGTGAATATAATTGATCGGAGGAGGGAGGGATGGGTGCTGGGAACAGAGAGATTTCAGACTCCAGCACCCAGCAGGTCGTTGGCGGTGGGACCCGTGCCCACCTCGCAAGTCTTCAAGCGAGGAGCACGCTTGTAGGAGGGCGGAATCTGGAAGGTATGAGCTTCTGACCACCTCCTTGTAACCGGCCTGCCCTGGAGCAGGAAGGGAAGGGTTTCCACAGAGGATTTGCTACCCTTTCCTACCAGAAGACTCCGTAGACAGAAATCCTCTGCCCCGGACTCAGGCTGCCCTTTCCAGCTCCCCAGTAGAGCAGGGGGCGCCCAGTCACAAATACGAATCTCATGTCCATCCCTCGTTCCGACCCCTTTTCGGCTTCGATCTCCTCCTTGCCAGTCATAGAACTACCACCACCATCTGAAACTGTCCCTAAGCATGCATAGAGTATGAGAGCACCTTTGCACAGGCAGAAAGTTCCAGAAGAACTTCTGCTTTGGCTGTAGAAGAAAAAGAGGTTTCTATGTCTACTCCCAGGAATTTCAGGAGCCGAAATAGAGTGCCCAGCAGGTGCTCCGCCTGAGGAGCCTCCCTCGCACGCACACTCCGGCGGCTGTGACAGGAGGAAGGGAGATTACACACCATGCACAAAGAACAAAAATGATTTTTCGAAGCTCGATTAAAAATTCATCTCTACCTCTTCACTCGAGTAAAACAATTCTGAGGATGGCGATCTGATTTCTTTGCGTGGGAAACTTCAGTCGGGGGGGTGGGGGGGACACACAGACCCTTCAGGACTTCCCGACCACTGGGCTCCCAGGTGTGGGACTCAGCTGGTAAGCACATGCCCGCCCAGCCTCCAGGGCAGCCGTGTTCAGGGGTCCCAAATGTATTGGACAGGAAGAAAGGGAAGAGCAGAGATACCGGGTGTGCAAATAGCCGGTGCCTGCACGGCCTGGCCTATTTGATTCCCGGAAGTGACACCCTGGATGCTGCGGGGGCAGGGCACTCTGCCACCCACCTGGATCCCACCTGACCTTCCAGCAGTTACCCAGGAAGGTCCCACCGCGCCGACGCGGGAGCAGCCAGTCTGTGCTCCAGGAACAAGACACTCACCACAGGAACAAGACACTCCTGGTCACAACACACACAGGCCAAGTACACAGGATCTACCTGTCCCCAGTGGTCGGGGGAGGTGCACGGATCCAGGCCCGGGACCTCTGGAGTGGGGAGCTGAAGGTGCAGTGGCCCCTGAAGCCCCAGTGCTAAGGGTCGAGCAGGTAGTCCTCTCCAAATCCCCAACTTGACCTGCCAGTGAAAGCACCCTACGGAGGACCTGCACCCACTCCCACCCCCACACATGCCAGCAGGCCAACCAGCAGGCCCGCCACCGCACCCCCAAATTACAAACACCTGGTGGCATCCAAGATCACAGAGAAAGCCCGACCACCTCGAATGGAGGCTCCCGCGAAGGCGACTCCCAGGCCCAGCACCCCAGATCTTTCGCCTCGGCCGGCCGAGGAGCCACATCCAGGCCACGGTCAGGACCCCATTCCGCTTCCAGCCCATAGAGGGCGCGCCGAGCACGTCCTTCCGACTGGAAGCGGCTCCACCGCGGCCGCAGCCCCAGCGTGCCCGCGGGTGCCCGCCCTGCACCCGGCTCCCCACGCGCCCCTCCCGCCTGCCCCGCACCCCCTCGTGCCGCCTGCGCACGCTCTCCCGCGGCTTCGCGCCTCCTCCAGCCTCAGGGCCGGGAGGGCCCCCTCCTCTAAAGGGCGGGTGACGACGGGCGGGGCTGGGGGGCTGCTGGAGGACGACGCAGGCATCCGCGGAAGAGCAGTCAGGCCCCCATGGGGTGGCATCTCCACGGCCCCCGCGCGAGCCGCCCGCTCCCAGCCACAGAGGAGCCAGGGCAAGGACAGCGGCCAGACTGTCCCCTTCAGGGAGGCGCCCCTCGCCGCCACCAGCAGCCCCAGATAGCTTGGACTGGAGAGCCGGCCTGGGTGGGGGTCGGGGACGTCCTGCCCTGTGTCAGGGACTAGGTTTCTCTCCAATTCATTCACATCCTCACTGACAGTTCTGTGAATTTTGTATTCTCAGTGTTCACAAATCAGCATAAAGTCCTCTGTGCCTTGCTTGAAATGCAGGCTGTCCTGGCCAGGCCACAGGCTGCTCTGAGCGCCCAGAGGCCCAAACCCTGACCTTGGCAGTTCCCCAGGGTCCTGGGCCATTTCCCACCCAAGAGCATCCCAGGCCAGCTCCACACCCTGCATTGTCCTACCTTCTTCCCAGCCACCTCCCAGACCCTGCCACTAGAGGATTATTTTTCCTGCGCTCTCTGGGTGTGCCCGGTCCAGGGCTCATAAGTTTAAACGGGGGCCCCTGGGAGACCAGAGCCCCCACTCCTCTTTCTCATCCTGCAAGGCTAGGGCAGTTCCCTGGCTCACAAGCCCAGAGAACTCCCGAGCTGCGTCTCAGCCGCCTATCAGGTCCCTTTAAAAGAGCCTTCCAATCTCTCTCCGCGTTTGATTTCACCACGGAACTAAAAAAATGCATTCAGAGACAAATTTTCATACTCCATTTTGTCCTCCCTCCACCCACAAAACAACCCGACACCAGGATGCACTGTTGAGACAACTAGTTGTAATTGATTTCAAATCCAAAGTTCTCCTTTGGGGACATAATTAGAAATTCTTTTCATTTTCCCCCCATTGTTGCCCATTTCAAGAAATCGGTGTATAAACTGCTGAAACTCCAATTCATTTACCTCCGGAGAACGGCGTGCCCCCAGATAAATGTCTAAGGGTTGGAAAGAAACTGCCTACAAGAAACTGCCCTACTGATACTAACAAATTCAGCAAACGCGGAAAGACTGAGAAACACCAGAGTCTTCCCGTAGAAACCCCCCAAGGAGCCTCTGTTCCCTAACCCAGGGGCATCTGGGCCCTGCCAGCACTGCAGGATTCCGGACACCCCTGCACACACCCAGCCACACACAGCAGCGGGAGCAGTGGGCATCATTTCATTTAGTTTATTAGACAAAAATATATGATTTAGACAAGTTCGCTGACGCGCTATTTACAATCTGAAATCACTCTATATACAGAAAGAAGGGGGAAAAAAAAAAAAGACACAAGCACGTGGGGCGTTTACCGAGCGGATAGTGCACCAGAGCCTGGTGACCGCCACCAGAGCTGGGGGCAGAGGCCAGGCTGCCCGGACGAACCCCTTTCTGCAGAAAGCGATGGATGGGAGTCGTCGACGTCGTGGCTGTATTTGTCTTTACACCAGTCTGAAATATTTGTCCTAATTCCTCCCGCATCCCTCCCTCCCGAACTCCTCCCCCCTCCCCCCGCAAAAGTAACAGAAGACCCTGAATCAGGCGGACGGGAGGGCTGCTAGGATCCGCGGCGTTCCCTCCTGCGGGGCCAGTGAGCTGCGGGGGAAACACAAGGAGACAAGAAGCACGAGAAGTCAGTGACGGACGCCGCAGCCCGAGGCACCGGTTCTGGTTCTGCCGGCCGAGCGCCTGGGGGCGTGGCCGCCTGCCCCGCGCGGCTCCCGGGTCGGGAGAAACCCGGTGCGCCCGGCGGGCCCCGCGCCCCGCGCTGGCAGACAGCGCCCCTTCCGCAACGACCGTGGGACGCTGCCGCCCGGCGCAGCTCAGCTCCCCCGCCCCCGCGCCCTTCGCCCCGCATCCCCGCTCCGCGCCGGCCCCGACCACACGGAGGACACAAGCAAACCGCACTCACTTGTCGCGCACGGGCTGGAAGGGAGATTTTAACTGCTGTGCCGGCGAGTCCGGCCTGGGGACGAGGTCTCTCTCTGCGAGGGAGGGAGAAGCAGAGCGTTAAGACATGGGCGCGTGAGTGTTAGGGGCAGAGGGGTTGCTGCCTGAGTTCGCGAGCCTCTCCCCCACCCACTCCCTCCCTCTCACTACGAGGACAGGGTCTTGGAAAACCCCCCACCCCTCACTAGGCAGGCCTGCAGGTAGAACTCAGCTCTCCCAGGGCCGAGGCCTCAGGGCCTCAGTGCCCTAATCCAGGCAGAGATGACTGCTCATCCCTGGGCTGGGCTGCCACCGCCTCTCCCCTCCGGAGCCGGCGCGCTCCCTGCCGCCTGCCGCCACCCCCCCCCCCCCCCCCCGCCCACGATACGCCTGGGTTCCGGATTCCTGGCCCAGGGCGAGGCAGACACCCCGGGGGCCCCATACCTGGGAGCGCGGGGCTGCTGCGAGCAGAGGCCTTGTCACCGTGGAGCACCCCTGTAGCAACAGGGACTGGGGGCTGCGGCGGCGGCGGCGCGGGCAGGTGCGGGCCGTGCGGCGCGGCTTGGGGCGCGCCGACGCCCAGGAAGGAGCGCATGTTGAGCAGGGAGCCCTGCGCGAGGAACGCGCCGTTGGTCCAGTTGGAGAACTTGCCAATGTGGCAGGTGTACAGTCCGTGGCTGGGCAGGAAGGCGGGGTGTTGCAGCGGCGCACCCGCGGGGGCCCCGTGCGCGCCGGGATGGCCGGAGGGAGGAGGCGGTGAGGCCTTGGGCGCGCCGTCGGGGCTCGTGGCGGTCTCGGCCAAGGACCAGATCTTGGGCTTGCTGTGCGGGGCGCCCTGCAGGCCACCCGACCCGCCGCCGGGACTCAGCAGGCGCGTGCTGCCAGGCTCCGGGACCTCTTTGACCAGGCCCAGGGGCGAGTCCTGGGACTTGAGCGCGTCGGCAGCTGCTAGCGGCGAGCCCTGGTCTCGAGCAAGGGCCGTCGGTGCCGCCGGCGCGCGAGGGGCCTCGGCCTTGTCCTCATCGTCCTCATTGCTCTGGTCGCCGTCATGCTCGTCGATTTTGTCGATGTCAATGCTCTCCAGGTCTATCTCCTCATCGTCCTCGGCCTTCTCGGGGTCGCCCTCTGTATCGCTTCCGAAAAGGGCTCCGTCCTCCTGGTCCTTGCTGCGCGCACCCCACGTCACCTTATTCTCCTTCTTGAGGCGGCGGCGCGCGTTGGCGAACCAGGTGGACACCTGCGTGAGGGTCATCTTGGTGATGATGGCCAGCATGATCTTCTCGCCCTTGGTGGGGTAGGGGTTCTTGCGGTGCTCATTGAGCCAGGCCTTGAGCGTGCTGGTGCTCTCGCGCGTGGCGTTCTTGGGCCGCCCGGGATCCCCGTACTGGAACTGGCCGTAGGGGTAGTAGGCTGGCGCCGTGTGGGCTGCGAAGGTGGCAGGGTGCACCCCAGGGTTGTCTTTGAGTTCATACTGTGAGCCCTGCAACCACAAAGCCCACCGAGGGAGGAGAGAGAAAGATCAGGGGTGAGGGGGGAGAAGAAACAGAGAGAGAGAGCGCGATGAGTCCCCAAAACTGGGAAATTGGGGAAGAGCGGCTCTTGTCTGCTGGAGAACAGGAAGGCCCCCAGTGCACCACCCAGGGAGGAAGTGACGGGTCAGAACCATCAGCGGCCTCTAGAAACTGAACTTCCACCCATCGTGAAGAGGTTGTTTTTTGTTTTGGTTTGGTTTTGCTTTTATTTTTATCTTTATTTTATTTTATTTCATTACTCAAGAGAAGTTCCAGAATCCATGCATTTCCAGAAGACCACAGCGGGAGCCGCGGCCCCACAGACTCTCCCGGGGCGTCCCGCAGTCCCCTCACCCCCACCACTCCCAACAACTTCAACAGCCCTAATTTCCAAGTTTATCTCAGGCTAAGGAGAAGGGAAAACCTTTTAACTGCGCTGATAAAACAATTTCTCCAAACCTACTGAACCTAAAGCCTAAAGCCCCTCCCTTCGACCCTGAGGGGTTCAAGCAAAATAAACCATCTCGGGTTTTCTTTGGGTCCAAATCCACCAGCAATTTAAAATGAAAGCACACTATTTTTAGCTCCCAAATTAATCTGCATTTAATGGTTCCCCACACTTAAAGGTCGACCATGGTGACAGGTAATTTAAAATTTTAATCCTGGCCATCATCAACAACAATAACAAAAACACCATTTTTTTTTTTTTTTAAATACAAAAGGAGGGCTTAACTGGTAAAATATTAACAGGAGGGCTCAGGAGTCCCGGCTGTGAGAAAGGGAACCGCGCTCCTAGGCCAGTTCTCACTTTATCTCTGTGATGTGGCAAGAGGAAGCTCGAACTGTTCTCAGGCATTTAGAAGCTGTGATTTATTTGTGATCAATATTCTTTTTATCATCCGTAGTAAAACACAGTAAGTCAAATTATCCCATCAGGTTTTTTGGTAAATAACATTTTATCTTTCTAACAACCTCATTAGGCCTCATTATTACCATAAATTGCCCAGACAGACATTCACTCACAATTTTATCTTTTGACTTCCAAATCCCCAATCTTAAGGGCTTGGAAGCCCAGGCCTAGAATCAAGAGTTTGCATTTAGGCTTACTTTCTGAGAATCAGAGGGAGAGCACGAGCACATACTCATACCTTTTGGGGGTTATTTCTATATTGTTTCCCCTTAGTTTAAAAAAAAAAAAAAAAAGAAGAAGAAGAAGAAGAGAGGAGGAGGAAGAGGAGGAAGAAAAAGAGAAAGATCTCGTATCTCCCTTCCCCGCCGCATACAATGGGTGCAGAGTCCCACCACGCAGCTCCATTTCTCTCCTACAAATACTCGCTTGGGAGGGGGACTTGTTCCCAAAGAGCACACATCTGTATTCAAAATCTCTGTTAAAATTTAAAATTCTCCAAATAAACATGGTCCAGTTTTTACATTAGCAGAGGGGGTTTCCAGACTGAGAAGTTGTAAAGAGCAGAATATTTATTTGACTAATTAGTTTAGTGGTGGATGCCACTGAGAAAAGGTTGCCCTGGCCAGATTTCGTTTTTGCCCAATCTTTGCAAAATGTACTTTGCAAATTATTTTGGTTGTAACTGTAAGGACGACATTTCGGCCTCTTCTCTACCCCGAATTCTTTTTGAAAGGATACCTTGTAAATCTCTCATCGCTTCCCTGGCATCCCCAGCCGCCAGAACAAAATGGGAGCTGATCTTTTTCGATAGCAAGCGATCTCAAAGGCAGCTGGGGCCGCTTTCAGAGAAATAACCTTTTCTTTCCAAAACTACAAGAAAAAGTTACAGAAAAACACACCAGCCGCTTTTCTCGCTTACAATTGGCGGGTATTTATTTCCTGCCTCTTCTGGGGAGAGTGGGGAGACAAGCGGGGTGCCTGCAAACTGCGTCATCCCGCCAGCCCCAGCGCAAGGGGGGCTGCCTCCCTGGCCCCCAGCGCCCCGCGCGCAATTCAGCAGCATCCCGAAGTTTAAGCGCGACCTTGCAGTCAGACCAAGGAAAATGGATCCTTTGGGCCGACAGAATGGCGAATGCCCCGCGGAGAATTAAATTTGCAGCTCCCTCCCCCATCTGACACCCACTGGGACGGGAGACTAGGAGGACAGCATTTATTTTAAGCCCAGGGACTGTTTTCTTTAATCCTCCATTATGTAACGCGGAAAGAAAAGTGCTTTTCATTCGGTGCAAAAGAAATGAAAACTTTGGCAACTTACGAAAGTCAAAGCAAACACCGTTCCACACGCCAAAATTATTTCCAGTCCCCCCCGCATCTCAAATTTGCACGCACTCCATTAAGACACCCCATCCCGCCCGTCTGGTCTCGCCATTGTT
Source organism: Mustela lutreola (assembly GCF_030435805.1). NCBI lineage: Eukaryota > Metazoa > Chordata > Mammalia > Carnivora > Mustelidae > Mustela > Mustela lutreola. Next base: position 2,479,086 of record NC_081294.1, on the reverse strand, counting down.
AGGTTTATTTTGATCAACTCTTCCAGGCTTTCCAGGGTTCCCTCTGCAAAGTCGGACACAACTGGAGGAGGCCCACCAAAACGGGAGGGAGCGGGGTCTCCCCCGCCCGGCCCCAAAGCCGGAGAGGTCGCGCGAGCGGGGTGCGCCGGCCAGTCCTGGGCGTCCTGCAGAACCCCGGCCGAGCTGCCGGAACCCCGCCCGCCCGCCCCGCCGCCACCGCCGAGCCGGGGGCGCGAGCGACTTTGGCCCCAACCTCCGGCCGGAGCCGCGCGCCCCGGGCCTGCTGCTTCGGCCTCCCCGACTCCCGCCGAGACCCCGCTCGCGGCCCAGGCCTCCCGCCAACCCCCGGCCGAGCCGCAGGGGCCGTCGCCCGCCCGCCGCCCGGCGATCCCGCCGCCTCCCCCGGCCGCCCGGGACCCGCGGGCCGGGTCTCCCGCGCTCCCCCGCCGGGCCGGCCCCGCCCGCCCCCGCTCCCGCGCGCCGCGCCGCCCGGCCACCCGCGCCCGGGGCTCCGGGGCCGCCGGGGGAGGCGGCCGAGGCGAGGGCCGGCGGCAGGCCCGGCGCACTCACCATCTGCGAAAAGAGGCTGAGGTCGGCGGCGTAGGGCAGGAAGGCGCTGTAGTTGGGCGCGCCCGCGTACGGGCCGGCCGCCGCGTACATGCCCAGCACCGAGGTGACGGCGGCCGCGCCCGCGCCCAGCTCCGCCGCCCCCGGGCGGCCAGACGAGGCGGCGGCGGCGGCGGCGGCGGCCGCGGCCAGCACTCCCGGGCGCTCGCCTCCGTAGGCGCCGGGCCCCGCGGCGCTCAGGTACTGCGGGTAGCCCAGCTGCGGGAAGGACATGTCCGCGGATCGGCGGCGGCGGCGCCGGGCGAGGATGAAGGGGGCGGGGGCGGGGGTCGCGGCGGCGCGGCGGGGGTCGCGGCGGCGGGGGTGTGGGGGGGGGGGAGCGGGCGGCCGGCCGGGCGCGCTCGGGCCGGCCCGGAGGCGGGGGCCGCTGGCTGCTGCTCGGCCCGCTGCTCGCTGGCGCCCGGCTCCCGGCTGCGCCCGGCTCCGCGATCCCGCGCCGACTGCGGCGGCCGCCCTCCGCTCGGCGGCGGGGCTTTCAGACACAATTTGAAGTTGATGCTTTGATTGGCATCCCCTCGAGCGCTGGCCCCGCCCCCCGGCTCCCCGCCCGCCCCCTCCCTGCCTCCCGCCCGCCCTCGCCGGCCGCTCCCGCCCCTCCCGACTCGCACGTGGTGCTCCGCGCCGGCCGGGCCACCTCCGCCCGCTGTGGGCGCGCGAGCGGGCCGGGCGGCGGGTGCGGGCCTCGCGGCCACGGGCTCCCCGCCGCCGGGCTCCCGCGGCCGTCTGACGGCGGCCCGCACCGGCGGCGGCTGTCGGACCCGGGCTTTGCGGCCTCGGAGCCGGGGAGTGTCTGCGGGCTCAGGAAAGCGTCTCGGCGCCTGCTCTTCCGCCGTTGGGGCCGCGGTGCCGGCGCCGGGCCGGTGACAGCCCGCCGGGAAGGGCCTCTCCTCCGAGGCCGGCGCTGCCTTGGCCACCCCCAGACATCTCTGGCCGAAGTGGCCCCTCGCGCGCTCGGAGCGCTGCAGAAGCCGGCGTGGCGTGACCCCCGGACGCGGGCGTGGCGGCCCCGCGGCCCCCACGAGGTATTCCCGGGTCCCCTGGCCGCGACTGTCCTCGCTGCGCTCGGAGAAGCGGGTGGCCGCCCAGCTCTGCGCGCTCCCTAATTGGGAAAACTTCGAGAAAGGGCCGCTGAGAAGCCACTTCGGTGGCAAAGCAGAGGCAGTCCACAGTGACGGATTCTTGGAGGTGAGGGTGGGGACCTTTTCTTTGCTGGAAAATCACCACCGCCGCGCGAGGGAAACGCTCCGCCCCCACCCCGGCGACGGGAGGAACGAAGTGTGGCTCGGGGCCCCTCGTCTGTCCGCTACGTGTGCACACGCAGGGAGGAAACTTGTGTGGAGAGCGCCCGAGGCGACGCTGCGGCCGGCCCAGGGACACGGCGTCCCTCTTCTCCATCCTCAGCCGGCGGGGAGAGCGAGCGGACACTGCGCTGAACCCCGAGCTCCAGGAGGAGGTCCAGGTCCCCGCTAGGGCTCAGACTGGTGCACGGTCCTCCTCGCCTCCCTGTGCACCGGACTTCGGTGGGGCAGGCCGCTTCTGCCTTTCCACTCGCCGGCCAGATCCCCGCGGACCGGGTAGGGAATGTGCCGGGGTACCGGCCCAGGTTCCTGGGGCCACTTTTCCCCATCTCCGAATAAGCGGCCAGCCCCCCCCCCCGTACTCCCTGCTGTGAGGGGCTGGCACACTGGACCCTGCAGGAATCTCACCCACGCGCTGCAGTGTCAGCCTTGGTGTGGGTCAGTTCCAGTGTGTGGAGTTGAGGCTGGCCTCGGGGCCAGGTCCTCAGCAGGATGTGTTGCTGGACCTTGACCTGGACCCCATCCCCTAGTTCCCTCTCCAGGCCCCTGGATCCTGAAGGCCCAGTGACGCTTGCACCATCAGGAAGGCTCTCATTTCCCCGTTTGGGGGCCTGAGGACAGACAGAGAACCGCTGTCTATAATTAGCAACAATGACACCCATAATGGTAATTACTAATTAACAGATCTGTAATCAGGCTTTTATTTATCTGCTCAGTCAGGTTTTCTGCCGGTCCGTGCTGCCCCTTCACTCCTTCTCCTACTGCCCCCACCCAACCTCCACGAACTAGCCCTTGCTCAGACTAGAAACCTCCTGCAACATCTGGGGACTTTTCCTGCTTGGAAGCAGATTCTGGGGTGCTAGAGCTCAGTACGAGCCACTCCCAGTCCTGGCAGTCAATAAACCAGAGCTTCCTCCTGCTCCCCAGCCCACCACCTCCCTGCCTGCCAAAGCCCTCTTTCCTACATCTCAAACAGAGCCCGGGGCCAGCCCCAGCACTGTTGGGTTCAGCAAACCTCAGTGTCACATTTCAGGGTGACAGGTAAATACAGATTCAATAAACCCTCTTCCGTGACATGGAGGGCAGTCTGAATGTTAGGCCAAAGACCCTTGTCCCTGTAGGGATTCAGCCCCACAGATGGGTCCTGCTCCGCCCTCTCCCCCTGCAGCCCATGGCAGCTCACTCCAGGGGGGCCTGAGCCCTCAGAACCAGATGTGGGCAGCAGATTTTGTCCAGAACAACCCCCACAGACACATGCTGTGCCCTGCCTGTCTCATCTCCATCTGCATTATGAAAAGATAGAAGGTTCTAGAAGACAGGGAGGTGAGTGGGAAGGGCCCTCCTGGAAACCATGTCTGGGGATTCCCCAGCAGTGGGAGAACTGACTCTAAAAAGGCCTGTAGACTTCCTCTGTGAAGCCCTAGAAAGGCACCTTAGTGCTGACTGTGCTCATTCTCTGCCCAAGGCCAGGGCTGGATCCCAGCAGAGCCCGACTGTACCCCTGGCTCATCTCTTTCCTTCATTCTCCTTGAGCTTTACCCAAAAAATTGCATGAAGAAAACTAGGAAAACAATCTGACAAAAAAAAAAAAAAAAAAAAAAAAAAGCAGGGGGGGATGGGGATTGCCTCCAAACCATCCCACTGGAGATCAGGAGGAAAAGAGAAGGACCCCAAACTTCCGGGCTCAGCATCTCCATGGAAAGTATCATCCCACCATCCCTCTAATCCTTGTCAGCATCAAATAGTGGGGCTGAGGAGGAAAGGCCCCTCGGCTGTGCCTGAGCCTGGACCTTGGGCCTCACTTGAACATCTGCTTAAGGGGATTCCAGAACTTTCCACAAAGAAGATAGCCCAGCTCACTTGCTCAGCCCTTCCCGGGCCCTGGCCATCCCTCTGACAGCAGAGAGGCAGGGGAGAATAGGGGGGCCATATAGGGTCCTTTTGGGGCTCAGTGGCACTGCCTGGGGACCATCTGTGGGGTTCTACCCACCCACAGCCCCACCACTCTGGATCCACAAACAGGGAGAAACCACCTTCACAGACCCTCAGCCCCTATCCCCACCTGGCAGGGGTGGTTCCGGCCGGCCCCTGACTGGTCCCGAGGCCAGGACCAGGGGTGGGGCTGGAGGAGCCCCTCCCCTTTGCTTGTGACTGGCCAACCACTGAGCCGGAGGCAGATCAGTGGAATCAACAGTACAAAGCCAGACCTAGGGGTCGCTGTGAGGCCAGCCGAATCTGAGCTCCAAGGGGCCTGCATAGGGGCTCAGGTTGGGGAGGGAGTGCAAGGAAGCCCGTGCAGGGACCCCGGGAGTTGGAGCAGGTCATTGGCACAACCGGGAAGAGCTGGGCAGTGGCGGTTGGTCAAGACTTTATTATTGGAAAGCCTGGATCCTCCGCATCCCCAGCTAGGACCTGGGCCTCTGGGTGCACCCGTGGACGGGTCGTGCACCCGAGTATAGTGCAGGAGTGGTTTTGGAGGGAGGCAGGGGACTCTGGTGGGGAGGAGAGAAAGGCCCTGAGAACTCGGTGTGTGCTGGAGAAGGGAGAGTTGGCAAAAATAGGATTTGGGACCAACTTGACTTTTAGGCAGGTTTCAAGGCCTGATGAAAAGTTTACCTGCTGGTTGTCCTTTGGTGGGATGGGTGGGGGGTTAGTTTTCCAAATAAGAGGGAACTGTTCCCCCAGGTCCGAAAAAGGTCACGTCCCTTTGTTCTCCCCGGCCCGTGGCGATGGTTGGCAGCCACCATGCTCCCTACCCACCTACCCACTGTATATTTATGAGAGAATAAAAGTAAACCAACCAAACAGCATCCCGTTTACAATTTTATTTCGTCCAAAAGAATTCTCCGCTGATTTTGAGGCTCCGCCTCCCAGGGTCCCAGAAGAAGAGGATGCAGCTGCTGGGAAACTGCCCCTCTCCCGGAAGCCATCTTGGGGACCTGCCTTTGGCGCCAAGGACCCAGCGGGTGTCAGAGACCAGGGTCAGGGATGCAGTGGCAGCCCCAAGGCCTCTTCCTCTGCTTTTCAAAATGGCCATTCCTTCCTGCGCAGACGGTGGGGCAGGCATGCAGGGCAGCAGCTTCGTGCTGGGGCTTGGTGGCCTGACCTGGCCCGGCCCCAGACCCTGGCCCTGCCCTCCGCCCTGATGCGTGCCTCCTGATTTATGAGTCTTGTTAAATACCCATTAGACTTTGCACCTTTCTCCAGCAGGACCCAGGAAGCCACCGTGCTCCTCAGAGACAGACAGTGAGGCAAGAGTCAAACAGTCCCCAGCGGACGGCCTAGAAGCCTGGAGGAGCGCAGGACTGCACCCAGTTGCCCTTGGGTTCAAGCCAAGAAGAGAGCCTGGCTGCCCCGGAGGGACCAGAGTGAGGCCAGCAGGAGGCAAAGCCGAGACCCCAGGAACATCCCTGGAGCAAAACGTCCTGAAGTGAGGGGCCAGGGACTGGGGATGGTCTGAAGCTCTCCAGGCAGGGCCCGCCACCGGGCAAAGCAGAGCAGGTGCTGGGAGCAGTGGGGGCTTGGTTCCCCCGACTGCAGTGGGGCCGGAGAAGAGCGGCCCTGGGAGCGCTGCGCGGGGAACCGGCAGGGGTTCCCACCATGGCAGGGTAGAAGAATGGACCGCAGCCTCCCCGGGCTGGCTGCCGCGATGTCGCCGTCCCCGAGTGTAGGAGGAAGTGAATTACATGCGTGTGCACACACGTAAATATTTTATAAACCTCCCCTTAATTAACCAAATCATTTCCATTATGCCTCCAATGTGATCAACAGCGGCGGCGTGAGGGTTTCCAGGGCTTATAATTTGATGTCACCAGACGGTTGCTCAGGGGCAGAGGTGCCATGGCCGCGCCAGCTGCACGCGCATTTATTTGTTTTTCTACCGCGTTCCTGTAGGGCCCCATTATGCAGCTTTTAATTAGCTCGTGTGTGTGGTTCCCCGTCCCGAAGCAGCGCCGTCCCGGAGCCAGGCGATGTACATCCTCGCAGTACAGGTGTAGCCGCCCGTCCCGGAACGCTGGGAAACGCGTGTCTGACACAGCAATGCGGGGCCGCCACGCAGCCGACCCGCAGCTCTCCGCAGCCCAGAGGCGCAGATCCAAGCCGGCGGGGACTTCGGCGGCGCCCCCGTGAGCGCCGCGGTGGCTGCGGGTCCTCAGGCCTCAGAGGGAGACGGGCGAGCGCGGCTTGGGGGACCAAGTGAGGTTCCGTCCTTGCCCAAGTCCTGAGGTCCTTGTGCGGCTCCTCTGGCGCGCGTCCCGCTGCGGGCCTGGTGCGCGGGCCGGGCGCGCGGAAAACCGAGCGGCGGAGCAGGGCGCTGTGGCTTCCTGCCGGTGCCAGAGTCCCGTCCGCGGACCCAGGGCGCACAGCCCGGATCGCCGGGATCTCTGGGCAGGAGACCCGCCCCACCCGGCCCCTGCGCGGGCTGTCTTTTCCTTCTTGAAATGACCCCTGTGGAGCGCCTGTAAATCTATCCCTCCCGCCACGGGGGAATTCTTTTAAAGCTTTCTTTTTTGTCAGGAATAAGAGATTGTTCATCTTTAACTAGACCACATAGAAATTATGATTCAACAGCAGTGTGTATTTAATTAGAGTAATCTCACTTGAATTTAATTACTTAATGAATTATTTGTTTAAAAGGTACAACGTCTTGTTTGCCAAGTGCGGTGCAGACCTCTGATAAGAACTTCTGTTCTAAGGACATTACAGCTTAAAAGCAGTCATGTGTTAAGGTTTGTATTTTAACTCCTTGAGTGTGGAACCGTTAACTGTTGAGGTACTACTCCAAGGAAATCTCTGACATTTATGGGTGCAGAGAAGGTGCACAGAGGTTCCGTTCTGTTCTGTGCACAGGTCCCTTTGGAAATTAGCATCCTCTAACTTTTGCCGCGTAAGTCTATTTTTAAACTTACTGCATTCCGCTTGTGGTAGGCAGTCTCTTTTTTTCTGGTGCAAGATGACAGCTGTCTACTAGAGGACTCATTTTATTAGTATTTGCAGCGAAGCGGCACAGCCTTCAGGAAAACTCCTGCCTTGCTCCTCTGGGTCCCTGAGGCATCCACAGTAGTGGCAGGAAGATTTTCTGGGCTTATCGATCTTCTGGGATTGGAAGCTACGAAGGCCCATTCTTTGACCTTAACCCTTCATTCCTAAACTGTGGAAGAATCGCACTTCCTCTTGTTTCCCAAAAGCAAGAGCAAAAGACTCCAAGCCATGCCATCCTTTCCAGGAGGCTCTGAAGTTGACTTGTCTCCCGGTGATGCTAAGGATTGACGGAGGCAGCTAATGCAAGGTTCATAACCAGGGGCCGCAGAGGAGGGTGACCTGCTGGGATTCTGACATGATTTCTGTGTCTTCTGTGGTTAGGTTGCTGTAGAAGGAGACAGTTTCTTTTCCTCTGCTAACCTGCATGACGGGCAGAGCCTTCTATCCTGGCATGATGAAAATGCCCATATTGGGTAAGGGTGGGGGCGGGAAGCCTTTCCCCGTCAGTGAGAGAAAATAGAAACTAGGAACACCTTAAACCCAGCGGACTCAATTCCACTGTCATTTTCATTAATATTTCATTAATCAAATAAGTTACTTAAATGCACATTTGGGCATTAATGCACTATGGCCACATAAATATTAAATATTGTAAGTATCCTTTCCACCTAAAGAAGGAATGAGCTTCTAAGAGAAGTACAAGGTGTTGATAAGAGTGATTAGCTTTTTGTTTCTTTTCAGAATCCCGGATGTTTATGGTAGCCGAGCCTCTTGTCTTGCAATCGGAGTTCTTATGGCGGTTGAGTTATCAAGTAAACTTAATCCCATTCAGTTATGGCTACAGGAGCCCCTTTCTTCCAAAGAATCAGATCAATGCATATTTTAAACTGTTTATGAATTTACTTCACATATTCTACTGAGTAACAACTGACAGTAACAACCAGAAAGGACATGAGATAATAACTCAGGAATGAGAATACATTTCTCAGATCTGAGCAAATCCAAAGACGATTTGCTAGTAAAACCCTCAAAGGGAATGATATGTGTGGGATGGAAAAAGGTGAGAACACTAAATGGCATATTTATGTTTGACTCTTGGAGAACTGTTTGAAATTTCGACCAGATAGGATTCTACCTCCCATGACTTCCTAGCAGCCCTCAATCACTTATATTATAAAAGATTCAATCTACCTACTGGAAATACCTTTTAGAAATAGCAGTTGGAAAATACCCACTCACACAACGTCCTGGGCAGAAAGTGTTGTGCATTCCAGGTTTCACAGACCGTGTGTCCTAGGAGTCACTGGAGCGTAGGTTAAAATCGGTCCAGTGAAGGGGCATCTGTGCAACAAACGCGCCCAACAGGACACTTTGGGAGCTCAGGGGAAGGTTTCTCTGAGGTTTGGAAGATATTTGGGTCTGGCAGCGTTTTCCAGGACCATTCTTGTGGAAAAACAAAATCCAGGTATGAAATGGGCCTAGGGCGGGGGCTGGGGGGACTTGAAAGGTTACTCGACTGAGGTCCCTGGTCTGCTTTCATTCCCCTTCCACACTCCTGTCCCCAAGACTGTCTCCAGAGCCGGGGTTCCGGGGTGTCCGGGGTTCTTGGCTGGGTCAGACCAGCTACCTCCCTCCTTCCCCGTGCCGGAAGACTAGGTAGAGCGGCCTCGGGCCTTCTGGCCGCACTCTTGCGCCATCTCTGAGTGTGTGGATATTTGTATGAGTGTGTGGATATTTGTATGTGTACCAGGAAGTGGGGGGGGGGGGCGTGCAGGCTCCCTCCCAGGAACATTTCCAGAAGCTACTTTGACCCAAAGAACATGACACTTAGGACCAAGTTCAGGCTGTGTTTTTTCTCCGACCTCCAAGTTCCTGTAGGGTGTCCTCTAGCCACCCAGTTGCAGAGCCGCTCCTGATGACTTCATGCTGGTGAAAGCTCCCAAGACACACCCTCCAAGCCACTCACCCGTGTTCTGTGTCTCCCTCTCCTCTCTAGCCCCACACAGCCTGGCTGGCCTCTAGTCTCCTGGGAGTGAGCTCGGTGATTGGCAACTAACCACAGCTCCCAACTGGACCCAGGCTGGTCGGTAACCGACAGTGACGGTCGGTGAACTTAGGTCGCGTACAGCTGTCCTCTCAGAGTCCCCGACAGGGGCATCTCAACCAGGGAGATGCATGTTCTCACTGTCCTGGAGGCTGGGAGTCCAGGGGCCAGGAGTCCGCAGGGTTGTGTTGTCCAAGGCCTCTCTGTTCCGCAGGCGGATGCCTGGCCTGCCTCTGTCTTCCCGTGATCTCTCCTCGGCGCCCACACTCCCAGCGTCTCTCCAGCTCCAGCCTGTCCTTCCAAGGAGGCCAGTCAGGTTGGATGTGAGGCCCCTGCCTCCCTCCTCCCCCCTCCCTCCTCCCCCCTCCCGCCTCCCGCCTCCCCCCTCCCCCACCCCTCCCCCACCCCCTCCCCCCTTCCTTCCTTCATTCTTTTTCCCCTCTTTTTCCCCCCATTCATTCCCTACTTAGCAAACATTTGTGGGGGGGCCATGTAAAAAGCGGACGATTTCTCGTGGTACGGGTGAAGGAAACACAAACCAGACAGTTGTCTAAGCATCTAAAGTCCGCGTCTGAGGCCCGCGAAACGGGCGAAGCTCCTGAACACCTAATTCCCACCCGAGGCAGCGGTGCGAGTGAAGAGGGCTGCGCCAGCTGCTTACGTGGGTCTCTCAGCGGCCGCCCTTCCCTCCCCAGCGCGTTGGGCTTCCTCTCCATTAGACCCCGCAGCAGGTGCGGGGAGGGCTGAGCTGCGGGGCAGCGGGGAGGGGGGGGGCTGCCCCTTCCTTCTCCTGCAGCCCCTCCCTCCCCGCACCTCGGGGACCTCAGCTTTGCCTGGGGCCGCAGCTCCGAGTGCAGAGGCAGGGTCGCCGGCTCCCCCAGAGCCAGACCACGGTGCTCCCTGGTGCTCCCTGGACAGCCTGCCAGCCGCAGCCCCTCAGCCTCCCCGCCTGCGTTCAGCTCCTTGGGGCTCCTGACGTTTCGCAGTTTCCGTTCTTCTGTACGGGCAGCTGCCGCCTGGGTCTGCCTCTGAGGCTTCTCAGCCAACGGACTGGCCACTCTGTCCCCGTCGTCGTCGGCAAGCACTGCGACCCAGACTAGCTGGCTTAAACAACAGAAACTTATAGTCACTCGTCCTGGGGGTTAGAAGCCGAAGGTGGAGGTGTTGGTAGGGCTGGTTCCTACAGAGGTAGAGGGAAAACTTGCCCGGGGCCTCTCTCCTCCCTTCCAGAACATTCTGGTAATGCCCACCCTTCCTTGGCTTGTGGACGCATCACCACAGAGGCTCTGCCTCTGTCTTCACAGGACCTTCTCGACGGGAGTTTATCTGTGTCCCCAAACTCCCTTTTCTCCACACGGACACAGGTACATTGGGTGAAGGCCCACACACTCCAGTAAGACTCATCTTAGTAGCTGCATCTGCGACAACCCTGTTTCCACCCGGGGCCCCATTCTGAGGCAACTGGGCTAGGACCTCGGTGTGGATCTTGGGACAGACACAGTTCAACCCATAATGATGCTTGATTAAAAATTCTTTATCTTGGCCCTTCTGTCCAAAAAGCCCTGTAGTTCCCACCCATGTACTGGGCCAGGACTGACATGAGGGGCCCAGATTTTGGACCAACCAAAGAGAGGGCCCAGTGGCCTGTCCCTTGGACGGCCTTTGAAAGGTGACTTAGATTGGGAGAGGTCAAGAGGATGAGCAAAGTCTGTCCCTGCGCTGGCAGGACAGGGCTCTGGAAGCATGCCTGGGAGGTGGGTGATCCCAGGGAGGCGGAAGGACACAGAGGAGCAGAGTGGGCGGCGCGCGCAGACTTCGCTCTCTGGGCAAGGAGGGGATGACACAGGTCTCCGAGCAGGGGCAGATCAGGTGTGTCCATGGAATGGCAAGAGGGAGCTGGGTCGGAGCTACAGGGCGACATCGCAGAGGTGGGGGAACTGTGTGAACCCACCGACGTCCCAGAGGGAGGGAGAGAGGGGCTGTGGGCCATCAGCATGTGCCGGACCCCTCAGGCCTTCCAGGCACCGGCAGAGCCCCTCTGTGCGAGCACAAGGAAGAGGCCAGCGTCCGGCCCCTGCAGGGACTCTGCTCAGCATCACCTCGGGCAGGTGGCGGGGGCCCCATGGGGGATGCCTGGGGCAGGTAAGAGAGGGGCCCTGTGGGGGGACTCGGAGCCCTGGCTCCTGTTCACTAGGCAGAAAGCTCTGCTTCCCTCATTGACGTCGTGCTTACAGATGAGATTTTATCTGGACAAAGGCTTTTCCTTCGCTCTAACGCTGAAGAATCACAGAAGCACGTGACTGTCAGGGTTTGGATTCTGTTGTCTTCCGGTGGTTTGATGAGGCGTAAACCTCCAGTTGTGAAACGTGGCCTATGATCACATGGTTCTCTGCTCAGATCTGATGGGTTTTCTAGCCACGTCCGGAGTATACAGTCATGTATCTTATGACAGAATGTGTGAATATGTGCCCGATCCTCAGCGATGTATTAGGTGTTCACTTAAGCAGAAATCTGGAATGATGGGAATGTTGGGGAAAAGAATGCTTCGGATAAAGGTACTGGCTGTTATTATTATCAATACAGATGAAAACAAGTTACTTGCAAGCCTACCTTTGGCATCGACTCATGCAGGCCATAGCTCAAAGATTGAGTCAGTGGTTTCATCTTGAAAGAAAGACAAACCCAGTGATTATAAAGCAGGAAAACAGTCCTGCATCCCATCAGGAACCTCCTGACGGACGTGTGAAGGCGGAGTAGTTCGCCAGCACAGTGGGGGGAAATGGTGCTTCTGGCGGACGGTTTCCTTGCTAACTCCGGAATCCTGAGCTATGCAAGCTGCTTCGGTGATGGGTGATGATCACCCGCCGCACAGCACATTCAGGGTGAGCTGGGAGATGCTATCCATGCCCCGCGGCATCTTCTCTTAGGAGTAAACTTTCTTGTGCTCCCACCTGTGAACTCGGTTTTATGTGTTCCGAGAAAGGGGCGAACAGGCTTCAACCCCGGCTCCCTCAACAGCTGACTCGTGGAGAGTCCGAGGTCCGGTGTTCTGGGCAGCTCCCGCCTGACTTCGTCATGTCACTGTGGAACCAGGTGATAAAAGAAGGTCCACAGACACCCCGGCCGGAGGCTCCCTCCCTCAGGAGGGGTTGGCCTTCTCAGAAGACGTGTGATTTGGCCGTGTGGTGCGTCTGTGTAAACCCGCCTGTCCCTGCCTGGGGAGCGCGGGGCCACAGGCAGAGGAAAGCCTCTGCTTCTCACCCCACCCTGCCTTCCGTTGGAATATCGCGTGGCCAGAACACCTGCTTGTTGCAAGGATGCAGTCGGCTTTCTGTAAATCCGTCCCTCACCCCTGGAAGTACGTGTTCTGCTTTGTCATCCAGTCAGCCATTTGAGGAGAAATCACCTCTTCAAACTTGGGGTCTCCCACCTGAAATGCAAATCTGTGGAAGTGTCCCAAGGCTTTGAGAGAAAATGTGGATCCCCTGCCCTCCCGCACCCCCACTCCCTGAGCCGCGCACCTCTGAGCGCGGCTCCTCCTCCTCCCCCTCCCCCACCACCATTCTTCTGGGAAGGAGAACAGTTTGAATTCCTCCTTCTCCTGGCTGCCCACACCCAGGGACCGAGACCTGTCACCTGCATTCCGGAAATCCAGCCTCACTGCTCAGACCCAGCCTCACTGCTCTCAAGGCCAAGGTCTTCTTCGCTAGCCGGCCTGCAGGGTTGCAGGCTGTGTGTCATCCATGTCCCTCATTCTTTTATTCCAGGATGCATGGGGTTGTGCCAGCCTCCTCGAGTCTGTTTTCTCCCCTGCCAAGATGCCCTCTGCTCCCCTGGTCTGCGGAGGCCCGTCTCCATAGCACGTCACTTGTTCGTCTTCATGGCTGAAATGTTCCTGCTCAAGCTGCAGAGGGTCGAGCAGCTCTGGTCTCTTGCCTCGTCTCCTAGAAAAGCCCATGTGAATGCAGCCTGCCGTCTCCTTAGAAGGGGGAGAACGCACTACGTGAAATATTGGATTTGGCCTTGGTCTGGGTTTGTCATTAGTGCTCATCATTGCCTCTACGTTTCAACCCGCAGTCTGAGCCCAGAACTGTCTCTTCACTCCCAAACCCATCTGTCATTCCTGGTTTTAAAATCCAGCTGGAAAACCCATATATAATCCTAGAATTCTAAAACTTTGAAGCTCTTGGAAAGTGTCTTAAAATGTGTGGACCTTGCCTAGAAATCTCTTGATTCATTAGGTGTGGGGCTGGGTCCAACCTGTGAATTTGAAGTAAGTATGGAGATAACTGGGACTTGGTTGAAAAAACACATTTCATAAAAAGGACTCCTAGATCTACACCCGGTTTGACCGTTTGAACCCAGCAAACTTCACTGTGCTCTCTGCAGACCCCAAGTCTGACTCGCTCTGACGCCCCCTTCACTGACACCGCCCTGCGGAAGGGCCTCCTCCTCCTCAGTTCACTCCGTGTCCGTCTCTTTGCCCACCGGCTAACCTCGCTGCTCTCGTGGGCTTACCCCAGTGCGCATCCTCGCTGGAACACCTCTCTCACACCCCGGCTTTGTACTGTGGGCTCCCCACATCTGTATCTAATCCAAACCTCAGCCATGAGCTACAGGCCCAAATATCCATCTACGTGTGACCCTTCTCCACCGGAAGCTACAGATATGCCAAGCGGCTCTCTGTGCCCCTGGGACTCCATGAAGCAGCCGGACCCCGGCCACCGGCCTCTGCCTCCGTCAGCGGTCCGCCTTCACTTCTGTCTTGTTCGACATCTGTAGGCCCCGTGATGGTGGGCAGAACACGCAGGATGCTCCTGGCACCAGGGCAGCTCCGCGATGCTACAGTAGATGAGGAACAGAAAAGGTGGTTGGGTTTCTGTACTCAGGGAGGTGCCCGTGACCTGTGACTTTGCAGAGGTCCCGCTGCACCTCTCCTTCTCCCCCGGCTCCGCTAGCGAGGAGTCCGTACACCGCCCCCCCACATGTGGGCATGCTCAGGGCCTCTTTGGCTCTCAGATTCCATCTTCTCCAGGATCCAGGTTGGACAAGAAATTACACGGTGACCCTTCCCACAGGCACTTCACGTCCGCATCGTCAGCTGACTGGATTGTGGGCACGGTGTCTTGAAAGATCTCCTGCCTTCAGTCTGGTTGCATTTCGTTCTGCTGCCAGTGACCTTCTGCCGCCACACCCTGGCCCAGTGATGACCATCGGCTGCTGGTGACCCCGGAGGTCCCGCTGCCCACATTGTGTGCGAGGTGGCAGGTCGTGTGCCTCCCAGTCCGTTTTCCCATCCAGCCTCAGCCTCCGTCAGGAAGCTGTGATTCTCCAGACGCCCTGTCCTTCCGGAAGCTTCCGACCCGCATGCCGCTGAGGGCTGTCTTCCTCTTTTGCCGTGCTTTCTTACTAGGATGCATCTTAATGGATTTTTAACTTTATTGGTAGCAGTAACATGTATAATTTTTTCATTAAAATTTTCAAATAAAACTAAACTACCCCTGGTCAAGTGTGCCTCGCATGTGAGTGTATTGCATCCTTCCACTCCCACAGGGAACCCTGAGGCCGTTCACGCGGCTCCTTTATCCGATCCCCTTCCCTGCATTAACGTGTGCGGCCGTGCGCACTCACGATGGATACATGTACACACGCGCACGTGATCGTGTGTAGTTTGTAGGTGTTTGCACAGGCGAACCCCTGCCCTGAGGAAGGTTGTTTGCGACTCCGTTTTCCTTAATGGCTCTTGGCCTGTTCCATGTCAGCACACAGATCCTCGCTGTGCTCTAAAAACTGTTGCTTAGAATCCCAGAGCATGAATGTGCTCTATTTTATTTAATTATCTTTCAATTAAAGGGCATTTTGATGGTTTCTAATTAGTCATGAGTCTGTGTGGTGCCGTGGGAGCGGGCTTGGCTGTGCCTCTCTCCCCACATGAGGTTTTCTCCAGGGTAGGTGCATGTGCACATCTGTCCGTTAAGGTTTCTGCTGGGGACCGTGTCTGTGTCTCCTTGGCAGCTGTGGCATGCAGCCGGCCCAAGAACTGTCAGGGGAGCGTCCCAGGGTTGGGAAGCAGGCTCCCTCTGTGGAAGCCCCAGGCCCGGAGGGAGGGGGGCATCTGCCACACCCTCTGCTGGGTTTCTTTGTCTCTGCTGGGGTCCATGCCGGTCATGGGGCGGGACAGGCAGAAGCATGAAGGCACCGCTGGGTAGCTGCCCTTTGCACGGAAAGAAGGCAGGGTAGGCAGAGTGCCCTTGCAGCCTGTGCGAGTCTGAGCCCCCCAGGATGCCTGCTGTGGCGTTGGTCCCCAGGGCCAGGCCCCCTGGGGTGGGCGGGGAGCACTGAGGTGCCCAGGATCCAACATAGCAAGTGAGTATGGGCTGAATGTGTTGGCCCACTGGAGGCTGGGAGGGATTGTATCCAGCAGGGGTGGCCGCCTGGTGGTCAGTGCCCACTCTGGAGTGCTCTGTTGTGTGGATACAGAGTGGGGGCAGCGCCAGGACCCTGAGAGCAGAAGGTGGCAGGCAGATCTAGGTGCCCAGAGTCCCTGTCCCTGCAGCCTGCTCTGTGTCTGCCCCACGGTGGGCTCCTGGGGATGGAGAGACCCTGTGGATGAAGAGACCACAGACGGATCATTTTAGAGCATGTCGGTGACCAGCATGTTGTTTTGGAAAACCTACTGTTTTACTGTTACTCGTTTCAGAAGTGGGCAATAGATCTTTAGGTCTAATTCCAACTTTGAAATCCTTCGCAGATGTTTGCTGGAGTCACTGTCTAAAATATAAATGGTCGAATTAGCTTTGAACGTCTACCCCGTGGTTTCTTTGTTTCGCTGTTTCAGAGTTCCATCCTTCCTTGTGCTCTTCCGTCTGTCCTCAAAGGAGCAGACGGGCTCTTCGCTCAGGAACTGGCTTGGGGGTCTGTTGGTGATGGACGCGTTTGGATAGTGAATTCATAAAAGCCAGTCAAAGGGCATTCTTTTTTTTTTTTTCTTTTTCAGGACAGGTGTCCTCCATTGCATGTCTGTCTACACCTGCTGTGGATTCTTGTCCCCAGCTTCACCCAGAAGATGCCGAGGGCACGCAGGTTCTCCCTTAAGTAGGGTTGCATAACAGATTGGAAGAGTATGACGTGCAAGTATTTATTAAGTGGCGACCATGAGCCAGACGTGGGACCGGGCCAGCGATCCAGCGTTCAGGAGCTGTGTGGGCAGGAACGTGAGGTGGGAACAACCTGTTTGTTGGTGTCGAGGACTTCTGGGTGCCCGATGCCTTGAGATAAGATTCAGCACGTCTGGTGCCTCGCATGGAGAGGCACCTGCTGGGCAGGGCCCCAGGCTGTCCTTGGGGCACCTCACATAACCCCACACACTGGGCAGCATGCAATGACAAAAGCCCATTTTCTCACAGCTCCAGAAGCTCACAACAAGAGACCCCAGGGTCTTGCTCCCTCCAGACACCCCGGGGGAGGACCTGTCCTGCCCCTCCCAGCTTCCGGCGGCCCCTGGTTTTCCTAGGGCTTGTGCGTCCATCATTCTAACCACTCTTCACGATCTCCCGGCCTGCTCTGTGTTGGGGTCTCTTCACCTCCATTTTTCGCAAAAACACTTGTCATTGGATTTAGGGCCCATCCAGAGGACGCAGACTGCTCCTCATACCAAGATCCCTTGCTTGGTTGCATCTGCAAAGACCTTCTTCCCAGATGAGGTCATGTTCACGGACTCTGCGGATTAAGATGCAGACACACCTTTGGGAGCCACCGTTCAACCCATGACAGGGCCTGGCAGCCAGTGCTTCGCGTCTCGGCGGAGGGAGTCTGACACAAACCCACCATGAATGGCCGGCGTGGACAGGAAGCTCTGGCCTGTGGAGACCCATGGGGCCCGCAGCTTGGGGTCGTCCTTGGGGTAGGGGCGGCAAGGAGAGATTGGCATGAAGCCCGGGTTTCTGGACGACGGCAGGAGGACGGTACAGGAGAGGCCGTAGGAAAGAGCTGTGCCCGGGGCCCCGTCAAGAACATCCAACCGGTGCACCAGGACAGCACACTCTGAGACCCGACACCAACGTGTGAGAGTCACAAGGGATCCTAGTAAAGAGGGTGAAACCACCAGATTTTCACATAGTCTCATTAAGGCTCCCCTCAGGGACAAGAGAAGAAAGTGGAGCTTTAACGTCCCTGTACTTGCTGTCACCACAGAGGGACCTCTTCTTCACACTTCCGTGGTCAGCGATGCCGTGAGCTCCTCGGGCTGCTCTCACGCGGGAACGTGGAAGTGTGTCCAAGCTAGTCACAGCCCCTGGCCAAGCTGGGTGCTGTGGGATGCACTAGACTCCAATCAGAGCCAGAGCCCACAGGGCGACAGACGGTGACACATGTCCATTGTGTCCATTGACACCTTGCGGAGCATGGCACATGGAACTAGGAGTGCACAGCTGGTGCTTGCTACGTCAGACCCCGCGAAGGGCTCGGGACCACCCTCCGTCTCCCAACTCTGCCTTTACTCACGTTGTCCTGTTGTCAGGAAGGCTCTGTCCCCGTGGCCCGAAGACACCCTTCTCCCATACCCAGTCCCACTGCACCTTCACCGACCACTGTCCCCGTGGAGAAGGGAGAACATTCTCCCCTGATGGCGGCGACCAGAGCCACCCCAGTCAGCCAGCTCTCCCCAGCCAGGACCTGGCACAGACACTGGGGGGCCAAGTCAGGGCTGTTCTCCAGTGAAAGGTGAAATGGCAGAGCACTCTGCCCTGCCCCGGGGTGCCGCTGACATCTCCCTGTGCCAGACCCATACCAGGCTGTCCAAGTCTTTGCCGTCCAGACAGGGCCTCTGATTCCAGTGGACTCAGTTCTTCTCGACCCCTTCACTGAATACTAGATCTCTGTTGCGACGTCAGTAGTCATCTGCTCTTTAGTGATTGGCAGAAATGTGATTGTATCCCTTCACTGACCAGCAACAACATACTGGACTCATTCAGGCTTAAGCCGAAATGTCACTCTCATCCCACGGAAGAAGCCTGAGGGGGTGCAGTTTGGGGTTTGGTGAGGCCGATCCATGCCATCGTCCGTGCGGAGGCTTCTCCTAGTGCCCTGCTCCGTCCCCTGTGGCTGCTTGGGGTTGCCTCACGGCTTCAATCTCGCTGCCACTGCTCCAAGCATCACACTCTTACCCAAACACATTCCAACAGGGAGAAACACAGACCGAAGGAGAGGAATTTACTTACATCTGAGAGAGTGATCCTGTTCTGGAGTCCCCTGGCAGAGCTTCCCACCTGGCCCCATGACAGGTTTGGTTCCATGGCCATGCCAGATGCAGAGGAAGTTGGGACATCAAGCCAGGAATGAGTCGTCCTGAGCAGTTGTGTGTTCCAGCCGTGGCCGGAGCTGGGCATATTCCTCCCCACGCTGGCCCTTACGTCTGCTCTCACGTTTCCAGACTCTACCTCTGGGAACAAGATGGCGCCTTTTACTTAAGGCTGGATGGGGCTGTGTGACTTCTGGAGCTGAGAAACATGAACAGAGGAACACGTGTCACTGTCTAGAGCACCTTCAAGGGCTGTCGTGTGATTCAGGGTGCAGAGAGGAAGCTTCCTCCAGGGTGGACACCTGGGTTAGGAGGGTGAGCAGAGGCCCCATGTTCTCCATGAGGGACATGTGATGTGAACGAGAAAGAAACCTTTCCTGTGTGGGTCACTGTGAGCCTGGAAGTGTGGGTGACCCGTCCACTCACCACCATCCCTGACAGAATTCCCAAGCTTCAGGACAACTTCAACCCTTCAATAGGGGTTATTTTCCATTCTATTTTCTCCAGCAGAAGGTGCAGGCTGTGCAATCAAGCCCAGCTCCCTTTCTGGTGGAATCTTAAATTGGGGGATACAACAGACTTTCTGAATATTTGCCTCTTCAAGTTGAACTTGGCAGTAATACAGTCTTATGAATTCTGACGTGAAGTCTGTTTCCAGATATGGACGAGCAGAGCTCGTGGAAACAGGTGTGGCTGCGTGACACTAGGGACACCTCCTGGCTTAAGAGGTCCAAGAGTTCCCTTCTGACCAACACGGGACTCATCCATTGGTGGGATATAGCCAATGACTCATCGTTCACTTATTTGTTTTGAAAATGGGCAACCTCCTCCACAAGCACTTAAATAGAGAAAACATATGATTGGTTGTTTAAGTTTTATTTTGCTAGCAATTTAGACTTTGGTGACTTTCTAAAAATATCAGGTGACGGTTGTGTCAAAACGAGAATCTCTGAGTGAGATCTGAGGGTCACGGCTTCTTCTCCAACTTCGTTTTCATCGATGATGGATGTGGGGGGATGTTTACTTTCTACGGGAAGGAGTGGCTGCGGGGACGGAGGCGCATCCGCGGGCTGACAGCCCGAGGACGTTGGAGGTTTTGACAGGGCAGAGGGTACCCCTTCAGCACTCCTTCTTGACACCTGTCTTGGAGGCGAGGCTGTGGCAAGACGGGCGGGTGCCTCGGGCAGGATGTCAGTTGGGCATCGTCTCCCCTTCAATTACCCAGCAGCCGATAGAAAAGAAAATGAAATAAAATTTAAAATTTGACATGATTCACTAAGTTAGTCATCACAAGTTTGCATTGGATTCAATTTTGAAGCCATTGTCCAGCCCGCCCGCGGGGAAGGAATGAGCTGTGCTCTGGGACGCCACGGGGGGCATCCCCAGCCGCGGGGCATCAGACGGCCCCGGCGGGCAGGACAGAACCCGCCAGGAGGGACCAGCTCAATCCACCTTCCAGAGCTTCCAGAGGTGTGCCCTGCTACAAGGTGAGAGGGAGATACTCTCAACGCCCATCACGTTCTGCCACTGGGTCCCTGTACTTGGTTTGTGAAGCCACGGTCATGCTTAATAGAAGGGTGTCAGGGTTGAAGCCACTCTTGGAACCAGCCTCTCTTGGAACCAGACTTTCCAGGGGACACAGTGTAGAGCTGTGACAGTGAGCGAGGTTCAGACTACCCAGAAGGGATTCACACAGTGAGCCAATAGTCAATTAATTTACTCAGCCCAGAATGCACCTAAGTGATAGCCTAATGTCTTGAAAGAGGCAGTGCCCAGAGCTGTCTGTTAGATTCCCCGGGCACCACTTAATGTTCTAAAAGCCCATTTTCTGGACGACACAGTGGTGGGCTTAACGAATTACTGCCATTGATTTTTTTCCCCCCTCTCGGTAAGAATAATGTAGGCATGTTTAAGAAAATATAGAAAATTATAAAAAGAAAAATAATCTATCATCACAGAATGTTCCAGTGGACAGTGTTGTCTGGGCTCACTCCCAGGAGGCGGGCTGGGGAGGACCATCTGCGTCAAATGGGGGCCTGCTTCTTTCCAGACGCCAGGCAACAACTGGTCATGCTCTTCTCCAGCTGGCTTGTCCGTGACCCCAAGTATGGCCCTGCAGCGTTCGCTTCTTCGGGGGAGTATCTCCAGAGCTTCAGGTCTTCAGGGCAAGAAGGGACAGCATCTGCGGTCTAAAGGAGCCCATGGTGCCCAGCGGGCATGACCTCCCACCGAGGCTTACCTGCCTTCAGAGGTCCGTCCATCCTGCATCTCGATAAGGTCGAGAAATACTCGGAGCTCTGTCTGAAATTAAAACACAGCCCATGCTAACCTGACATGTTCAACAGAAGGTACCATTTCTCAAGGAACCTGCTACTTAGTACCACTGACAACAGTTTTGGTGATGGTTTCCTCTGGGCACTGAGAAAGGGGAAAATAAATGAATGGGAAAAGTTACTGTATGCTATTATCATTCATTTATCACTAGTGCTTTCCTTTTTTTTGAGATGTTCTACCTCATTTAATTCATCCGGACCGCAGTGGGAGGGACACAGAATGCTGCCGGCTGAGTGGGTGAGGAAAGGGGTTTCTTCCTGAGCTGCGAGGTTACAGGCAAACGATCAGGGGGAGGCTCAAACCCAGGTTGTTCTACTTTTTACTTTTTTATTTTCTCATCAGAAATGTGATAAACCCTAAGATAAAGGATCTCTCACAAATAAACCATCGGATTTGGCCTCCAGTGAGAAGATGCGTAAAGGTGTTTTATTTCAGCGTTTGGAGGCCTGGCGATTTCCTATTCCGATTTGTCGTTACAAAAACACCAGTCAGGGACTCCTAGTCTCGCCTCTGGGTCTCTGGGGCACATTCTCAGCCCTCCGTTAGGGCTCAAGCTTGTCCTGAAGCCAGTCCCGTGGGATGGGAAAGGGCACCGAATCTCCCCATGTTGCTCCTTGGAGGACCGAGGAGACAGGAGCCCCTCAGAGGCCGGCGGCCAAGAGGCCCAGAGGAAACGGCATTAAGAACCAAAATTGACATCCTGGACCAGTGCGACAGGAGGAACGGGGGTGCAGGTGAGGCAGTGTCCATGTGTGCCTCAACCCCTCTTGCGACACAGCAGAACCACCTTGATGTGAGAGTCAGCCACGTTGGCCTCTCCTCTTGCCGCATCAGAAGCCTAGATGCTGCAGAAAAAGCTATTTATGGGAACTAAATTTCTCCTTTGAAATGTGGGCCCAGACAACGGATCAGTTTCTCTCCCACTGCCAGTTGGAGGACTGGCTAATGCCTGTTCGGCGAAATTTGATCTTGGAGTCGATGATGAAGTGGTAACCAGGAAAATCCTATTAATTGACGTAGGGAAAGCTACGTGGTGCGGGCGCAGGACACAAGACCTTTTCCAGCACATGGCCTTCTTGGAGGAGAGCGGGATGAGCCGGTGTGGGCAGGGTTTGGGGGAACCGCCCTCAGGTGTGAGAGTCACCGTTGGAGATGCACAGGCCCAGAAGGGTCCCTGTCGTACTGGGTCACGGACAACTGAGCCACGACAACCGTGAGGGTGACAGACTGTCTGGTTGCTCAAGACTTTCCATGTTTTCCCATTGGACGTCTTGAGTCTGGAGAGCTCCCTCCCTCCTGGGAAAAGGAGGCAGCAGGTCATCCCTTGTATCCTGCCAAGTGTGGACAAGTCCTTAAAATCTTTCTGGGGGGCTACTTGGGGGGCTCCGTGGGTTAAAGCCTCTGCCTTCGGCTCAGGTCATGATCTCAGGGTCCTGGGATCGAGCCCCGCATCAGGCTCTCTGCTCCGCGGGGAGCCTGCTTCTTCCTCTCTGCCTGCCTCTCTGCCTACTTGTGATCTTTCTCTGCCAAATAACTAAATAAAATCTTAAAAAAAAAAAAAATCTTTCTGGGGAAGTGTGGGTTTTTGCTTGTCTGGTTGGCGGATTGCAAATGAATGCTCAGGAGATAATGAGCCTCTTACATCCCATAAACTGATGTCACCTACCCAGAACTCTGGCTTCGGGCCTGGGGGCGGGGGTCTGCCCGAGGGAGGTCCCAGTGCAGCACCTGTTGGAGGGAGGTGCGGTGGGAGGTCAGAGGGAGGGGGTCCGGCAAGGTGGCCACTCCAGTCCAAGGTTTAAATGCAGGTTCAGCAGCAGCCCACGGGGGAGACCGTGAGCAGGGAAGAAGCACGCGGTGTGGCCCACAGTGAAACGCGCTGATCTCAGCCCCAGGTGTCTGAGTCATGGAGCAGAGGGCCGAGCAGGCCGGGAGACACGGCCTCGTTGTGTTTACAGAGAGCCCGAGAACATTCTGTCTTCAAGGAAATGCTCTTCAGAGTCCTCAGGGTTCGTTAGACAGGGGAGAGGATTAAATCAGTTCCTCTGAGATCTGAAGTGTCCAGGAGCAGGATCCCGGTTTGGCTCTGTTTTGTCAGTGTTGAGCGACGTCTTTGATGTCTAGTGCACACTGATCGTCTCTTCTTCCCGACGCAGGTTCTCTGCTACAAGTCGACAGGGGACGGGAAGCGAGCAGTGGGGCTCTAATTGCATATAATTACTCGGGGTGCCAAAGTATGTTACAATTGAGATCATTTGCCTGAAAGTGTGGGTATTTAGTGACTAGAATTTACGGTAATTCCCTTGTTTTCCCCCAACTGCCTCGTAATCTTCAGAACAAGGAAGTGGAAGGACAATAAAAATCCTGACCTGAGACAAAGCCGTACAAAAAAGTGCTTAAAATGTATCTGTTTGTCTTTGTTTCAGTAGGAATCCACAACAAAGTTAATCAGACCCACAAGGATCAATAGGAAAGTGAGTGAAGATTCGCGTTTCTTTGAAGCGGGTAGAGGCAAGGAAATAATCCCTCCAAACAATGGAGGCCTTTAATTCACGGGCGGCAGCACTGAGGGCCATTGTGAAGTGGGATTTGCTGGGTTTCAGGTTTTAATTTGAACCGTACAAGCAGGTGCAGCCAGGAGCCCCGCCCCGGCTCCTACACTCCTGCCTCTCCCTGCGCGTCAGCCTCCCCGGGCCTCCCGCGCCGCGGGATGGACACGCCTGCCTTCTGTTCTGTTCTGTCCCACGCGGCCGCGAGGCACGCGACTCCCTGGCGCGCGGTCTTCTTCGCTTGGTTCCGTCCTCAGCGCCTTCTCCCACCGGTGAATTGTGAGCCAGGGAAGGAGGAGAACCAGGGGAGGCGAGCTCAGCTTCAAACCCGGAAAACAAAGCTTCACTGAAAAACATCCTCATTTAACCGCAATAGGATGTAGACTGAAACACTCTCGGAATGTTATTCTCTGGGGCAGAAGAGTGCCCGCTTCTGAAGTGCAGGGAGCTGGCTTTCCCGTCAGCCACCACCCAAGCCACGGGACCATTAGGAGAAGTCCCGCTGCCCGTTATGTTGTGTGGGTATGTTCCCTCCCAGACTCAGACACACTGTCCCTTGTCATTCTTGACTGCAGATGGTGGATGACGAGGAGAGAACTGAGAGCCTGTGGCTCGGTCAGGGTCTCACACGGCGGGGGCACTGTGTGCGGCCGGCGAGAGGAACTGAAGAGTCGGGGATGTGACCAAACGCAGGCTCTCTCAGGTCCGGAACGTCATCGCAACTGGCCTTCGGAGATGCCCGCCCGGAGTCGGACACAGCTGCTTCTGGGCATGTAGACTGTGCTCAGGAGCTCAGAGCACAGAACACAGCAAGAGCCACATGAGAGGTGCCAGTGCTGTGAGCTGCCCCTGGGCTCTGCTGTCTCACCTTATCTGGAGTCTGTCGGGACATGGGCTTATGAGCTGTTCTGGTGGGATGGTGTGCCGTCCGGCATGCCAGCGACCGTAAAGGACAAGTTGGACAGCCACGTGCAGAGATTCAGAGGACCTGGGAAGCGGAAGGAGCATGGGGATCTGCCGGCAGCTTTGGTCCTGGGAGCCGTGGAGCCAGGGTAGTGGGAGCAGAGGTTCTGGATGGTGCAGGACGCCCGTGCAGGGCTGAGGAATTTGCCCGCCATCCTGCGGGCTGTGAGGCGCTCTGAGGGCCACCTCAGCCGGGAGCAAGGTGCTGAACTGGATGTGTGGCTCAGCAGAGGAAGGGCTGGGGAGGTGGGGGAGGATTCTGCTGGGACGTTCCAGGGCGGATCAGACCCAAATTCCCCTTTGTCATTGCATACCTTCCTGAATTTGGGCAGATTGTGTATATCTCCTCTGAATCATAACTTTATTTTTTTTTAATGGAAATAAATAATAACCTTCTTTCCAGTTCTGAGAAATGAGTGTAATACTACACGGAAACTGGTTACCGTGTGCCTTTGGATGCTCACCTAACACCAGTGTTTTTTCTTCTCTTATTGCTTGTTCTACCAGTGGACACACTCAGCTTGGGAAATCTCAGCAGAAACATGGCAGTGGGTACGTCTGGACAGTCAAGGATCCGTGAGATAGGAGGCTGCTAGCCATCAAGGTCTTTGTCTGTTTCATTTTTCTTGGCATGGTCTAGGAGGGCGCTTCGTTTTCCAAGCATGAATCAGCTCTGTGGGGTTGCTGCCGTGTGGGGTTTCTCCTGCTCTGATGACTTTGCAGCTAAGCCTGGAGCTGCAGAATTGTCCCTGGGTGGGACCTTTGAGCTCCTTCATCAACTCCACCAAGGTCTAAGTGGGGTTTGCCGGCCCATCAGCCCGGTGTCTCCCTCGGATTCTTACGTCTCCTGGTAGCTCCTCCAACAGCCTATGTCTTTCCAGCCTCCCATGTTGAGAATTAAAGTTGGTGACATGTTGCTCCACTTCTTCTAAACCATTAGAATTTACACTTGTCACAGCTCCCCTGGTCACCCTTGTCTGCAGAATGACCCTAAAAAACTTTTATCACTTTTTTAATTAAAATTCAATTAGCCAACATACTTAGTTTCAGATGTAGAGTTCAAGAATTCATCGATTGCATAGAAGACCCAGTGCTCATCACATCACATGTCTTCCTTCACGCGCATCGCCCAACTGCCTGGGGTAGTTGGGTGATGGGCCTTTTATCCTTGTAAGGATCACACCAGACTCTTTCCTCTGAGGCACCTCTGGGCTGAACGGTCATCACAGGATTGAACGGAATCACAGGATTCTCCCGGGGAAGGCAGGTCCTTCTCAGCAGGGCCTCCCTGGGTTCCTTGAAGAGCCTTGGATCCGCCGCTAGGGTTCTGTCTCACGCAGTTACCCGATCTTTCATTAAACTGCTTCATCTTCCTTTCTTTACGATTGTCTCTGCCATTTTCTATTCTCATTTGAGGCTAATGAGACACTGTTAGTACCACGATCTCCCTTTAAATGGGAGATGGTTTGTGGGGCCAACCCTGTCTCTGGGGCTCACACAGGCAGGCTTTCTCCCTGGCTCTCGGGGGCCTGCATTCCACCCTCTCTACGTACCTCACGCGGCATCTGGCGTTCCTAGGAAGACTTCTGTTTCTTTCTAATTTTGTTTTGTTTTGCTTTGGTTTGGTTTGTTTGTTTTTTAAACTTTCTCTCTTCAATCGGCTGTTAAACATTTCCTAGATTTAAGTCTTCCCTTTTGAAACTCTGTTCCTGTGTTACTGTGACAGGAACCCCCAAGTGCTTAAAATATCCAATCTGATCGTGTGCTGGCTGCTGATCCTGGGTCAGAGGGCCTGAACACCCCTTGACCAGTAAGTTATGCATTAGATTCTCCCACAAGTTAGAATACTGGGTGGTGTTCCTAGTGCTCTTGAGAACACAGTAGTGGATTCCTGCCAGAGTGGCTGATGATCAACCAGGAAAATGCGGGGAAAGGGCCGTCGTGAACCCCCGCCCCCGCCCTTGCTTTTTCTCCAGGTGCCACGTTCCTCAGCTAAATGGACTGGAGGGCCTAAAGAGAGCCGGGCTGTCTGCGTGCAGGCCCTGGAACCGTCCCCCAATTCCCGGAGCCCTGGCATGTCAGGCAGCCAGCCTGAGTGGCTAGGGGGCTTTGACCCCTCAGGCAGCTCTGCTGCTCCGTGATGCAGGGGTTCTCCCAACCGTAAGGGGCTGTATTAGGGCTGGACAGTGGAGGTCACATCTCGGTTCCAGGCCTGGCTTCTGAGCCTCGTGCTGGGGTTGTGTGAGCCGCTGGGCAGAAGAAGGGCCCTGGGCTGTGGGCCCTGCCCGCTTGCCGGCAGCACGACTCCGACTTTCTGTCCAGTGCAAATGAAAGCCTTTTAACCTTTCCCCCAAGCCACTCAACTTGGATGCAAGAAGCCGGAGTCCTTTGGAGAACACAGGACTGGACATAGGGAGGGTCACTACTAAACCTCAACCCTGCGTTCCGCCCCGCCGGCTGAGGGCGCTTGGCTCCAGGCTCTCCTCACTGGATCGCACGTCATGGAAGTCCGCCTAGAGCCTTTGTCCTTGCCCAGAAAGGGTACAGAAGGCCCCGTCTCCTCTCTTCTCTGCGGCGACCTGCCTCGTGGAGTCGCTTGGGACGCCCGCTTTGGCCAGCACACATGTCACACTGTGGTCCCAGCGCAAGCATCGCCGGCCTTGGGGACGCAAAGCATTCATTGTCCTTAACACCATGCCCAGAATCACATCATGGGTTTGTGGGTTTCACTGTTTTTTCACATTTACTAGAAACACGACTTTTGACGTTTCTTTTTTAATTTATTTATTACGATTTTTTTTTTTTTTTAAAGCAGACTCTTTATTACAACTTGATGGTTTACTTTCAGAAGGTGGTAGTTAGCTTCAGCAAGGGCAAGGGTGGCGTCAGGACACAGGCTCACCCCAGGACGGACGGCCCATCAGCCACGTGTGTCGGGAGTGAGACAGCCACGTGTTCTGCCAGCCACATGCTCTCCGGGCCGCATTTGCCTCTGGACCGCAGCTTGTGTGGACAGTGTTACGTGAGTGTCTTTCTTCAGAAACGTTCTGGGGTTGTATACGTAATCACCCGACGTCTCTATCCCCCTCCCCCAATAACGGCATCTACTTTACTAGCCGAATGACAACCGCAAATATTCTTTATAGACCACGTCTGGGCTGGACAGGGCTGGCTACATCATTGGCAGGACTCGCTGGAAAATGGCATTGCAGGGGCTTTTGTTCAGAAATTATTAAGAATCTCAAGATGAGAGGCGCCTGGGGGGCTCAGTGGGTCAAAGCCTCTGCCTTCAGCTCAGGTCATGATCTCAGGGTCCTGGGATCGAGCCCCGCGTCGGGCTCTCTGCTCAGCAGGGAGCCTGCTTCCCTCTCTTTCCCTGCCTGCTTCTCTGCCTACTTGTGATCTCTGTCTGTCAAATAAATACATAAAATCTTAAAAAAAAAAAAAAAAAAAAAAAGAATCTCCAGATGATAGAGGTTAGTATGAGCCACGCATGAGGCCCTCTTGAGGTCGTGTGCAAAGGTAGACATGCGTATCTGTGATGCTGGTCACCGTCAGGCTGAAGCTGACAGATGCCCCTCAACCAGGATCCCCTGTGCCCTCTGCGGTCCTGACCAGTGTGGGTTTGCTCCTTTCCTGAGTCCAAGCTAATGCTTCCATGAAGGTCTGCCTGGGGTGCCCGTGTCCGCCCCCCCAGTTCGGAAGCCCGGCCCTCCCACTCTCTCCCATCACCACAAAGAGACTAAACGCCAAAGTAAGAATTGTTCCGGGATTTTTAATTCCCTGGGAACTCTGTGGGTGTGTCTAGGTGACTTCTTAAATTTTAAATGCTGTACTCAAGGAAATGGGCTGGTCAGACATGTACACAGAGAGGAGTTGGTTCGACGCTGTACCAGGATCTAGCTGGACGGATTGATGACCCCCAGGCGTAGCTGGCTATGCCCTTGTCTTTCTCTTCCGCTGAGTGCTGACGGACCCTTATTAGAGACACGCTATAGGCCTTATTACATAAGGTCTAAAATAGACCTTATTATAGACACATTCCAATTAAGGAATGGCACAAATCCTGGTTAAATGTTCATAAAGCTGGGGGGCGCCTGGCTGGCTCATTCGGTGAAGCATCTGCCTTTGGCACAGGTCATGGTCTCGGGGTCCTGGGATCGAGCCCCACGTGGGGCTCCCTGCTCAGTGGGGAGTCTGCTTGTCCCTGTGCCTCTGCCTGCGTTTGTTCTCTCTCTCCCTCTCTCACACATACACACACACACACACACACTCACTCTCTCTCTCCTTCACTCTCTCAAATAAAATCTTTAAAAAAAAAAAAATGTTTTCAAGGCAGCAGGAAGTTTCCTGGCCACTTTCCCAGTGATGTGCCAGCCCCCACTGGACCACTCCGCGGCACGGGGGGGACACACTGCAGAGCCATGAACCTGTGGCCCCTGGAGCCAGACTGTACCCGGCTTCCCACCATGGGAGCTTACTTCGCCAAGGTCCTCATCCTGGCCCTGCGGCGCCATCTGCCTCCCTGAGAAACGGGCTTCATGCAGAGTCCTGCGCGGTCGGGCTGCTGTGAGAAGGACGTGGGCCAGGACCGCAGGAGAACATCTACCCCACGATGGCTCGAGAACGTTGCTACTTTTGCTGTTATACCCAGTGGATGCCCACGCATTCCCAGGCCTGCTAGACAGGAGCAAGTATGTGCTGGCCTAAATGAAAAGGGAAAACTTTCTTTAGGAAAGACTAAACCCATCCTGCCTTCAGATCAGACACGGAAGCAGCAGGTTCCTTTGGAAACAGGAATGACAGGAGGAAATGCAGATGAAATAAGACCATTAATACGGAAAATTCCGGGAGAACGTTGGGCCACAGGCTGTGAGATGCTGGCAGCTCCCAGTGGGGGCGGCACCCCTCCTTTGGCTCGCCAAGGCTGGTCTGGGGCTTGTCATCTTAGTTTGCAGGTTTTCTCCCCAAACCTCACACCCGCCACGGTCCATTGCCCACCAGGGCTGTGGCCAGAGGGGTCCAGTGGAGTCAATCACGGGGCCTTTTACTAATAACACCTTCTCCTCGGCTGGATCCTTTTGTTCTGTTTTCAGGAAGTTAATTCCAGATAAATACCTTACCTGGTACCTAGATAAATACAAACAAGACTTCCATGGAGACTTTGTGCCATTCGGCGCATCTGATTTTGGCTCCGCAAGTTTAAGAAGCTGCCTTCCCGACGGCTTTCCAGAACTTGCGTGATCGCCTAAAGCTAGTCCTCTGTCCCTGTAGCCTTCATGTGTCCTTCTAGCCTGTCGCACCAGCTCCTTGTGTTTGGGCTTGAGTTCCAATAATTCAGTCCACGAGAAGGGGACACAATCATCCAGGGTTCCAGATCATTCCACCGAGGAGAGCAGAGGGACTGGTAGCAGCTCTGCGGCTGGGGTTCGGGGACTCCCCTGGCTGGAACGTTCCGAAGACTGTCCAGGACTGCAAAGACCAGTTGCCTCTGCACTTGCCAACTTCCTGAAGACAGACTCCCAGGCTGTCTGTCTCCTCCGGCAGGGCCCAGATTCCCAGCTGGCTTTGCTGGGAGACAGGCTATCAGCCGCCAAGCAGGAGGGAAGAGATAATAATGACAAGGCAAAATAAAAAATGGTATTTATCATGGCTCCAGTGTCACCAACTGTTATTTTTATTGTTCTTCAGAATAATGGGATTTATTAGGGCCATTTATCCTCAAGTCACATGGAAAATGCCGGGTATGAAGGATGAAGAGCTGGCTGGAATACCCAAAAAGCTTGGAAACCTGAAAATAAGTTGCAGCACTCCTTTTCAAGTAAACCTGTCTTTCAAAACTTGAAAGCGCTGCCCTTTTAAGGGAGCCCGGACTCGGGTGATGTGGCAAGCAGAGTCAAAGTCAAAACTCAAACAGCTCAATTTGGAAAAATGTGAAAATTACATGGCGTTGGTGAGATCCCAGACACAAAATAAAATGAAAACAGCTGTGGACAGAAAACCCCGTGTACACGGTGGATGGTCATTTATCTTGGAAAGTCAAGGGGGGAGTTGTCCGCTGCGGTGACCGCGACTGCGTATGGGAAGGGTGCAGGGCCACACGCCAGCCCCTGTCCCTCGCTGCTCCGTGCCTCCCGGGAGCGTAAGGGGCGCTGCTCCCAGGAAGCGGCATCAGATGTGAGCGTTTGGGGGACTTTACAGAACGTCTTGCCCTAGCGCAGGAAATGGGGGACGCCGAGTATACGATTTAAGTGTCTCGTTTGGACGTCAGCCCCCATGTGATGCGCGGAGCCCCGACGGCTGGCGCTCAGGTCACGCATAGTCCCTGAAAGGCTTCGTCAGGATGACGCACTTGTCAGCGCTAGTCTCTTTCCCTCTAAAGCACACTGGGATCGGGCAGAAATGCCGGCCCCGGAACAGCATCTTCCCGGAGCAGGGGGGCTGCCCTTTCCCACCCCACCCCGTTCGGGGCTCCCGAGCGCACAGGTTCACACAGATTCCTGGGGATGCAGGGAGCCAGGATCACAGCGCCGGGATCCGGGGGCATCTGCTGCACCGCATTCCCCAAGACACCGCTGTCTTGAGTTACGGCTCCTGGGGCCATTGGAAAACATCAGAGTCCTTCTGCAGATCCACCTCAAACTGGAAATTCTCTCCACGGCCGCGATGGAAATGATTTTGTGGGGCCTCTGCGGATGAACCCGCAGCAGGGCCTGCGTCTCCTCCCGGGAGAGCCAGCCGCCTGTCAGGTTGCCCAGGGCGGCCAGTCTCCGTAGCCCAAGGCGCCTTGGCTGGGGTTACCCTCAAGTCCCAATTAGAAGAAAAACACTGCCTGAGAGAAAACACAAGATAAATATGACTGGTCTTACTTTAATTAAGTTTGATCGAAAGTTATTCTGCATCCAGGGAAGCCAGAGCCAATTTTCACAGTGTGGTTTGCAAACCAAAGGCAAGTCGTCTAAGGCTGCCGGAGAACACGGTCCCCTCAATCTGGCCTGGGGTGAACCGAATTATTCCTTCAGGCAGTTCACATAGAAAGCAAATACTCTGTGGTTTCTAAGTGCTCAGACTCCAAATTGTCTTCTTTTCATGTTCCCGGTGGCTCAAATTCTCCTCCTTACAGGGAGGCTGGTCCTGGACAGGATTCCAGGCCTCCAGGGGGGTCTTGCTTCGTGTCCAGGGGGAGATCTGGGTTCCTGCCTCACCCCCGGCTGCCGCCCTTCTCACCTGTCAGCCTCCGTCCCGGCCCCTGGGGGGGCTGGGGTTTGGTCCGTGGGCCAGAGAGGGAGTGATGGGGATGCTTTGAAGATGACATCATGACAGCGTCTTGCTACTACAGAAGACAGCAGCTTCTGATTTCTCCACATTAATAAATGATGTGCAAGCGTGTGTGTGTGTATACACACACACATATATATATATAATTTATTAATCTGGAGAAAATATATATAAAGTAAATACATTTATATCTGTATTCCCCCTGCTGGGGATAGGAAGAGTTGGTCATAGTTTCTTAAAGTCCCAATGACAGTCAAAGCTTTTCCACAGACACATACATGGTTACATACTAACCATTCGGCATCCAATTCCAGGAGGTCCACGATGACCTCATGTGGCAGAGGCCACGCTGGCCAGCCCACGGTGTCTGGAGTGGGTCAGGCTAGCCAGAGCCGCTCAGGGACAGCCTCCTCAGCAGCGGGCCCCTGCAGTGCTTCTAGGCCCCGGGGACGTGGGTCCTCTCCTTACACTGGGAAGGAGACCGGCCAGCTGGGCAGAGCAGGGCTGGGTGGGGACACAGGCGTGTTGTTGGCATGTTGTGGGAACTTAGGACGCTGTTCCAGGGAGAACGGGGGCAGGCGGCCTGGGCTGGTGTCTTCGCCTGCTTCTCCATGCCTGTGACTCGTCTGGAGATGGGCTGCCCAGGCCTGGTGCCTCTGACCACGCTTGCAGGTTTGGGGCCTGGCTGACCCGGGTGTCCCCCCGCAGCCAATCCTGGGGGCGGCTTCCAGGACCCTGAGCCATTTTCCCCTCTTCACGTCCGGCTCATTGCGCAGCACGGCCTCCAGGCTGCTTTCCAAACCGCACCCATGTCAGGGAGCCCGGGCCAGGGATGTCCACGCACAAGGAAGCGTGTAGGCTTTTAGACGCGGTGGGTCCTTCCCCACGTCAGTGAACAGCATAGACCGTCCACGGCAGACATGCTGTCCCACTCGGACGCCTTCAAAACTGCCGTGATTGAGTCCACTTTCTCTTTTGATATGCAGCCTTTCTAAGACAACATTTAGTGACAACTCTCAGGCTTTATTTATTTAGGAAATCACCCCCTCATGTGTGCAGCAGGCAGAATTCTCAGACGGTGCTCAAGACTTCCACCACGCCCCAAGGTTTCTCCCAGGACTGTGAAAGCAGCGCATCTCTCTCCCATGACTGGAATGTTCTGTGGCACCAAAGACGCTGGAAGAGGGCGGCCTGATCTCGTGCCTCGAGCCCCCAACGGTCTGAGCTTTCTGCAGCCGCTTGCAGAGCGGGAAGTCAGGGAATCAAGAGCCTGAAGGACTGTGTCTGAACGAGAGTCCGCTGCTGAGATGGAGCCCGTAGTGGTTCCCGGGGACAGCCAGCCAGGAAGCGGGGACCTCCGTTCCTCCGCCGCAGCGCAGGACGCCACCAGTGACAAGGCAGCGCTGAAGTGAGCTTCTCCCCAGAGCCTTGGATGAGGAGCTGCAGACGCCTGGGCCCACAGCCTTGCAGGTGCCGCATGGCCAGACGGGAGGGGGCACGTGGAGTCGCTCCGTCTCCTGCGGCCGGAGAGGCAGCCCCAGATGGTTTCCCGAGTTTGGGTGGTTGGTGGGGCTGTGCTGATTTGCAGGGTGGGCAGCCCTGGGGGCGAACTTCCTGGCCGCCACCCTTCCCCTGACCCCCCCACCCCCGTACCATGAGGCATCTCTGGGCCTCAGGTCCCTCCTGCAGGGCAGAGGCGGTGTTGGCCGCTATGGGGGTGGCAGCGAAGTCGAGCCTGAACCGACCTGTCTGAACCTCAGTGTCTCCTCCGGGAAGTGGGACCATGAGAACATCGGCATCCAGAGCCGTGACAGCACACGGCTCGCTGCGGCCGAGGCTCGAGACCGGTGTCTGCTAGGTACTGAAGGCTGCAGAACTTCCTCGAGTATCTTCTGTTTTTATTCTTCTAGAAACTGTAAAGCAATTCTTTAAGTGAATTTAGGTGACCTACAGAAGAAAATGATACCTTTACCCACATATTTAAATACTGAATGTTCTTATGAATTCTAATCATTTTGTATTTGATTTTTCTTGATAAGCTACCAGAAATCAGAAATAAATATGCTTGAAGTATTTCTTTCTGACATAAATTTATTCTATTTCATGCCTTAGATAGGATGATCCCATAGTTCCGTAAGTGACATACATCAGGATATTTTAAGAGTAAAAGGGTAAGGTACTTCACAGAATCAACAGCTGTCAACAGGTCAGTCCCGGGGTTAGAGGGGTGTCGGTTCTCTGGGGTGGTGCTTATAGCGGCAGCAGGGATGGTGGGCTGCCCTTGCCCCTGGCTGTGTTTCTGCATCAAATTGGATGTTTTCTGTGGTTATAGTGTCAGAGATGCACACATAAGGAGACACACTGATCACACAACTACACGTACGCACGCGCACACACACACACACACAGACACCTGGAGACACCGACGTAGGTACTTAGTAGGTATTTGGATGTATAAAGAACGTCTCTCCTAACTTGCTAAGACCTTCTTAAAAAAGACAACTTCAAGTACACATGTAGAATTTTATCGTGGTTTCCTTCACTCTGGAGTCGTGTGCTGTTTGCACTCCTGCAGCAAATGTTACCTGGTCACAATGGATCGTTCTTAGAACCCCGCCAGGTCTGGCTGTTAGTAGCGCAGCTACGATACGTGTAACACACTCATAGGAGGGAGTCACCTGGGAGAGGTCCCTGTGTGTGTCAGTGTGTGTGCGTGCGCGCGTGTGATGTGTGCCTGCCAGACCTTATTCCGTGTCTACCTGCGTCCTGGGAGAGATCAGAGCTTGCTTCTACCTGAAACCTTTTTTTCCCTTCTCTGCATTAGATGCAGGAGCATGAGGTGTTAAGGCAAAAACGCCTCTGGCATGAGATGACTCAAGCTGGGACCGCTCTGACCCGAAGCTTTGACCTTGAGTCAAGGGGCATCCTTAGGCATTGATCGGCAGTGTCCACACAGGCCTTTTCTGGAGTGCTGCTTGGAACAGCATGTGCTTCCAAGCTTTCTGAAAGAGCCTCGCACAGAGACGTAAGCCCGGTGCACGGACAGCACCGCCAGCGATGCTGCTTGCTTGGTGACTCGTCCCGTCAGACTCCCCCATGCACGCACGAAAAAGCTCACGTTTGCTTCAGCAGACATGCAGGGAAGGTCTGCAAAGAGGAAAAGCCCCGTGCTTTATCTTCCTCTCTCTTCTCGGAGCCCTTCCTACATCTGTGGGTACCGTGACACTCCAGCTGGCTTTCCTCCCCGCTGTCCCCAACGGCGCGGTGCCCCTAGATCGAGGGGCCTGCTGAGCCTCCGTCACCGAGAGCGTCTGATCTCCTAACGGTACAAAGTTATTCCAGGGCTGGCCTGTGCCCCCGCCGTGACTGCTAGGGCTGGCCTGTGCCCCTGCCGTGACTGCTAGGGCTGGCCTGTGCCCCCGCCGTGACTGCTAGGGAGCCACCCGTCGTATCCCAGTCTCCTGTCCGGCCCCTCGCCCTTGGGGGTGTGCCTGCTCCCTGCCGGGCCTGTATGAGGCCCATCACATGCCCCATCTCCTTTCCCGGTGGGAGCGGGTCTAACTCCCCTGGGCGTGGTCATCTCGGAGTCCGGCTGGGTCTTGAGGGTTTGGGTGCTCCTACCCGAGCACTGTGCCCCGCACCTGGGAGCTTTGACTCTGTCTCCACCTTGAACGAACCAGTGAGAGAAGATCTCCCAGTCCCTGCAGACCTCACGTGCGCAGCTCGCACGGCCTGGGCTCGACCAAATTACAGCCCAGCACATCCGTATCCACACCCCGCACGTTGATATACTCGGAAGCACCGGATTCCCAGGCCTGCTCTGCGTATTATTTTTATTAACTACGAAATGGTTATATAAACTCATTTACATCCACAATTTATAAACTCCAAAGAAACAGCAATGCTTTAGGGATGTCAGAAAAATGTTATTTACAAGTCACACTCCACTGTAATTTATAGAGATTTACCCCCTGGGTTACTGGAATTGAATCGGAAAGTAGAAGCGCATTTCCAGATTCGTCATTTGCATATTTATTGGCACTTATCAGCAGACTTGAGGCTCCCACATCTTCCTGATGCCCCCTCCCACCTGCCCTCCTTGGGCGCTCGCTGAGCCCCCACTGTGTGCCAGGCACTCGACCAGACCCAGATGCAGGGCAGAGGGACCCTGAGCCTGCCTTCCAGGCAACTGCATTTGGAGGGAAGAGGCAGAAGGGGAAAAGCATTGCTGTTACGCTTTCTTACCTGTGTGAGTGCAACCTCCATCTCTAGCCTCACCCTTCATCTGAGGAAGACCAAAGACAGATAGTAAATGAACCTCCTTGGGGGGTGGGAAGAGCTGTGGACCCAGCAGAGTCCTGATCAGGTTGAACTTTCCAGGGACCCCAAAGGCCTCAGAAGCCTCTGGGGGTGGACAGCTCACTGGTCACCTGCCGGCCATGCTCACACAACGGACCAAGGAGCTGAGGTTGTCTCTGTGCACATCCTTTTGTGTCCCTGTCCTTGGCTGGTCCGCCCTCCCAAGAAATGCAGGTTTCTCTTAGAGCCCAACTGCCCCTGGGGACACCTGCTATGGTCGTGGTGATACGTGGGTCCAGTGAGCCAAGTAGAGGCATGTGTTCATGGCCACGAGCCCCTCAGCCTGATTTCTGGGCAAAGGGCAGAGAGTTCCCCGCATGGGGGGCTTTCCCCACCGTGGAGCAGCAGGAGGGGAGGAGACGTCGGTCTGGGTCCTGCCCCCGCCCCCCGCAGGTTGGGCTCCGTGGGGGTGTGGCGCTCCGGCTGACCTGCCGTCTTGTCCAGGGAAGGTGGTGGGTGCGGCCCCTCTGGAGTTCTTCAGGACTCTGTCCTTGGAACCTGGGTTGCACTCCCGAGGTGCTTCCACAGCAACTTAGCAGAGAGGTTGTACACAGGTTGGAGAGCATCACAGCTGAAGTGACACGACCTGGGGAAAAACGGGGTGGAGGGGCATGGACTTGATGGCTGATGCCTGCGAGCGCAGCGTGGGGCCCAGGGCAGAGCCCGTGGGAGCAGCACAGGGTGTGCGGAGCCTGAACTCCCAAGGAGCATCTTCATGCCGCGGTAGGTGGTTAGGACTGTTCATACAGAATGCGCGGTGTTTCCGTGCACGTGCTGAAACACATGCGGGGGCTGTGGGTGAGTTGTCTTACCCTCTAACCTCATAACCCTGTGAGAGGCGATGGGGGAGAGGGATGCGTTCGCCGGATTCCCGGGGAATGCCCCGTCCTGCTGCCCATGTGTTCCACTGAACGGCGCTTGAGCTTCTCCAGAATCTGACTTCTCCCGCCCAGTTAAATGTGACCCATTACTCAGAGGACTGTCCCACAAGTAATAGCCAAATGCTTTGACCCATCAGAGAGATTGCTGGACGTTCTCAGCCCTCACCATAAAGTAAGTCTTCGTGAAATCACTGTGTATGGTTTAGAAGAGATACACACACATGCATGTTTATTGCATATTATTAAACATCTCAGTATGTTCCCCACCTTGTTATTATGGATAAAGTATGTTGCGAGACACACCCTACATGCAAATAGGCTTTCGGAGAGATCCAATTCAGAGACCCTGTGGCGGCATTGTCGGTTGCGTCCTTTCCAGTGCAAAGCCGGCTGGTCCACCCGCCCTTGTGGAAGGCAACACGGGGTGCCCAGGTCTGGGAGCAGCTGTTTTCTCCACACCGCACTAAAACAGGAAGACGGTGATGGCCTCAGATGTCATCCAGGTTCTTTGTTAGCCCAGGACGTTCTCGAGTCCCTCTGAGCAGCCTCTAGGGAAGCCGGGGGCAGGTGACCCACACTCACGGGGAGCCTTCCCTGAGTAGGTCTGCTCTCCTCCCTGACATGCCGGGCTGTGGACACCCCATCCCTGCCAGGACCCCAGCTCTGTCGTCACACCGTCCCACAGAAGATGGGGCCTCGGGAACCCAGGCTCCGTATCTCTTCTTTGCGACGGTGCTGGGAAACCCGTGTTTTGAAAAATGTGGCTGTTTTCCTTTCTTTTATGATTTTATTTATTTATTTGACAGAGAGCATGCACAAGCAGGGGGAGGGGCAGAGGGAGAGAGAGAAGCAGCCTCCCCACTGAGCAGGGATCCCCAACGTGGGACTCGATCCCAGGACCCGGAGATCGTGACCTAAAATGAAGGCAGACGCCCAACCAACTGAGCCACCCAGGCGCCAGCCACCATTTTCCCTTTGATGGCACATCTTCTGGTTAATTTTGGTCATATGTGGAGTGTGACTCAGACGGGCTGCACCCGACCCTGTTCCGTTTTCTTTGGAAGTGAGCTCAGCCACCCTGGGTTAGATCACTTGAATGTGGCTGGAGATAACAGAGATCTGCCAAGGCTGTTGCTGATTTCAGGCTCTGGAACACGCAGCTTCACACGGAACACCGCTGAGGAGAAGGACGGGCACCAAAGATGGGAAATGATTTTCATGGAAAGTTGTCAAGTCTGTTTCAAAGACTCAAAGAGGGTTTACCAATCCCCTGCTTCCCACCAGCATTATGAGGTGGGGTGTGTGTGTGTGTGTGTGTGTCACATGGGGGAAATAGATCAGAATTCTGTCTTACGGACCGCGGAAGTCAACAGATGTCTCTCTAAGGCATCCACACTAGGGCAAAAGGTTTTATACCGGTGAGGTATAAGTCTGCTGTGAGATAGATTCACAAGGGGTAGTGTATCTGTTCCTATTAAAAGCAGCAGCAGAGGCCCGAGGAAGAAAGGATTGTGGATGTGCACATTCTCCTCGGGGCTGTGGTCCCCATATTTGTGGTCTGGAAACAGCTCATCTCTCTGGCCCTCGGTCCCCTCATTTGTAAAATGAGGACGTTGCAGGACATGATCTTGGATTCATCCAACTCAGAAAGATCCTCACACAGAGTTCAGTTCCAAAGTGGCTGTTGAGCACCCTGCTCACGCACACCCTTTGCTGGAACTGGGGGACCAACAGCACTTTCCAAAGGTAGGTCACTGAGTGGCTGTGGACAAGGCCAGATGCCCACTCAGTCCAGGGACGGAGCCAGGCGCCCCTGCTTGACCAGGCACACCTGGAGGGTGTGCATCAGAGTCAGTGCCGTGGAGGAACCTATAAGCCGG
This sequence comes from Mustela lutreola, assembly GCF_030435805.1. Lineage (NCBI taxonomy): Eukaryota > Metazoa > Chordata > Mammalia > Carnivora > Mustelidae > Mustela > Mustela lutreola. Next base: position 2,440,592 of record NC_081294.1, on the reverse strand, counting down.
GGCTCAGTGGCAGGATCAGAGACCCAAACTAGGGAGGGACGGGCCACAGACCATGGCTGAGGGAGTGGGTGGTGCTGGTTGGGGTCTCATGGACACCACAGTCCTGGAGCCCTTCCCTTCAAGATCAAGAAGTATTGAATTTTAGTCTGTGCTCAGCACTATGAAAATGTCGGGCTTTCAATCCCATCTGTGAGGGGCGGTCCCAGGCATAGACCACCTTCTGCAGTGCCCCTGGACTCAACCCACAGAGGGCCATGGCATCCTTGACTGTGACATTCAAGACGTCCCCTGACATTTTCCTGGACACCCCAGTCATCACGGGCTGAGAACCTCTGTGTAGACTCATGGTGTCGTCGGTCCTTTTTCCTACTCATTCAGCCCATGAGTTTAAAAAAAAAAAAAAATTGAGTCACCATATGTAGAAATTTTTAAAAATTAAATGCACAAATTTCCATCCCTATAAGAAAGTTGAATTTCTCTGTGTTTTTATTTTCAACTTTCCTTCTGTGCCTTCAGGGATCATCTTACAAACTATTTCAGAGATGATTTTCAAGGACTGTAACTGAAGTTTACGTTTTTTTCTCCAGAAACATCGGCGGGGGGGAACTAAGGGGAGAAAATTCTGAGACAGGGGCACCTTGGCTGAGCGGCTGTGATAATGTTCTCAGAACAAAGCTGAAACTTAGAAAAGAGCAGCCAGAGGCGGCCTGACTATAGGTGAGCTTCCTCCCACCCCCGGCTGGCCAGACACGGCTGGAAGCAGGTGCTCACAGCAGCGCGGCGGCCGGGGACTGGACTCTGAGCCTCGCAGATGCTGTGGGAAGGTGTCTACACCGACAGTCCTCTAGGGAGGACCCTCCAATGGGCCCTGAGGTTCAGCTTTGTGTGACGCAATCACAAGACCATGAGTACAAGTACATCCCACCCCCGGCTCCGCGGGGCCTCATCTCCCTCGCTCCTCGTGGGGTTTCCCGACACTTCAGCCTTTTCCAGAATCATGGTTTAGATAAGTAGTTTCATGATCGGCTTTTCCTTCGACTCTTGGGAACTTATGGAACTCGTGGCGTGTTGCTGCTCTTCCCTCTCGGGAGTTGGGGATGATTTCTTGCCATCTAACCTCGTCAGTCTGGGCCCCTTGACGTTTGCAGGAGCACGACCTGAGACTGAGGAGCGCAGCATGTGCTGTGGGAGGAAGGCGCAGGCGTGTCTGTGCCTGAAGCACAGTTATGGCTCTGTCTGAGGGTCTGCGTCTCCCCGGACATCCTCTCTAGAAACCATCATGCCTGTTGTAATCTGTTCTCCCTGGGCCTTGAAGGTGGTCTCCAGCCCCTTTCCGAGTGGGAGGGGTTCTTGAGCGCAGGCAGGGTCCTGAGCGCCACTAGAGAGTCCGGCCTCACATCCCTGCCGTGGTTCCTGCCCCACATGAGAACAGTAGCACTAGCTCCAACCTCGGCGCTCTGGAAGGTGGGACATCATGCACGTGCACAGAGTTAACTGCCAATTGTTAGAAGCTCTGCGGAGATAATCCCGCACACCTCTCTGTTTACCCTGGTGACTCTTCCAGCAAGCATGGATTTGTCACCTCCTGGGTGCCGACTCAGGGCTGGGCACAGCAGGAAGCAAGCCTTGGGACACACACTGGGTGTGCCGCCAGGGGGCTAACCCAGATCACCCCCTCGCCCAAACCCCAGCCTGTGGGCACAACTTCCTCATGCCCCGTTCTGTACCCACTGAAGTCCATGGCAAGAAGGAACCTTGTCCAGATAAATGCACGGCTGCCAGGCCTGCACACTCTCCGTCCCTGTGATGTCCCTGTGAGCACAGACGTGAGGGTTCTAGACAGAGCTGCCGCGCAGGCAAGAACCAGGGGCCCATCTCCCTCACCTCGCCCCAGCTCCGGGGGGCTCTCCCCATATCTGCCTTCCCGAGGACCCCTCACCACTTAGATTTGTTCACCAGAAAAGCTCGTGTGTTCAGAGTCTCTTTTGGGAAAAGTCACCAAATGAATAAATAAAGTGTTAATTGAATGCCTTGTTTGGTTGTTAACTTCTATTTTGGCTGTGATGCTAAGAGGAACAACCCTAGGAAACCCCAAGATCTTTAGTATTGACCTTCTAGGGTCATTGGTTGAACCCTTACTGAATAATCCAGTACTCTAGCATCAGGCCGGGTGCACGGGCACCGGCCAGGAGCAGGGGTGATCAGGACGGAGAGCAGCAGGAGGCTGGAGCCAGCGGTGGGAACCCGTGCGGACCACACTCTCTGACAGGCCATGGAAGAACAACTTCTGTGTCATGGCAACAAAGTAAAATTGTTTCACAAGTCTTCGCCAACCCACAAAGTTTGCCCGTTTGTCAGTGAGCAGGACTTGAGACTTCACAAAGAAAAAGAAGAAGAAGGTAGTTTGTTGGAATTTCGGCTGGTGGCATTCCTGGGATTCCACCACTCAGGCCCGGCCTGCCGGTGCTCAGGGAGGGTTCCAGCAGCTGCTTCCGGGGGCTCCTGCCCTGTGCCTCGCCTCCGGGAAGCCGCCTTCCCTTAGCCGCTGAAGTACAAGGCACGTTCGCCCTCGACCACCAGCTCCCGCAGTAGATGCTGACTTTTTAAAACATTTTTGCCCGTTAGAATATTTTCTGTGAGTGAATGGCAGGCGCAGACAACTGTCTTTCTGTAAAACGGAGCGAGGTTATTCAGTACAAATGGAAAGAACCTGATTTTTTTTTTCCCCTGATCAAAGCAAAACTCTTTTGAAGTTTAGCTATTTGATAGAAAGTGGCTTTTCTAACAAGCCGATATATGAGTTAATCGGACATAAAGCTATTTTATTAAGCTGCAAACCATTATTAATATTGCAGTTCCGACTTGAAAGAAATATGTGGAATGACACCGGAAATTAATTAGATTATTTCATCGTTCGTTCACACTACGAACTTTGATACAGTTGCATAGAGCTATAGGTACATTGATAAAAAGACACAAAGACAAACAGAATTTTAATGAGTGGGGAGCTTTTATCTACTAACACTTTGTGACTTAATTTTTTCTGTTTATTCTGCCTATTGATTCCAGTTGAAACCTGCTGTTCTAATGTTGTTATTGATATTCTCTCTGGGTTTTCTTCTAATTCTGGCATTGATATTACCTTGATCGGATTTAGTTTATTTGAATTGCCTGTAGGTTTTGGTCTCCGGAGTTTTTCACTGCTTATAGACATGCAAAGATAAAACCTCTCTTTTTATCTAAAAATCCTTGAGAGACTCTGAAAGATACAGCCGTTTTCTGAGAACATTAAAAAGCAAGAGACAACAATCAAAAGGAATGTACTTCTCCCCCAGTTTATTCAAGAATTCATTTCTATACTCCCTGCCTTTTCTAACACCCACGGACTTCTAGTCTCAGTCCCGTTGGCTTTTGCAGACTGTGTTTGGAGAAACGGTTTTATCACAAAGTCGTAAGTGCTTCAGGCTCTGGGTCACCGACTTCAGCTCACAAGTGGCTAATTTTCACAAGGGAAAATGATGCATGCTTGAGGAAGCTGTTTATTTCTTTACTATTGAAGGCATCCAAACCTGTATTCATTTGAATCATGGGCAATGGTCATTTTTTTAAGGTCTCAAGTAGGGCCAATAAGTTGTGTTTTTTGTTTGTTTGTTTGTCTGTTTTTGTGGTTCAGCCCAATGTTAATAATAATAATCACCTTCAAAATGAGGTGCCACTACGTGTTCAGTCCGTCCAAAATGGCAGCCACCATTCCTCACGGGCAGCACCTGGAGAAATCGGAGGGGGGTGCGTGCAGGTCGGACGACTAAACCACACATGTCCCAGATGTCATGAGTTTGGTAGAGACTCCGTTATGATCCCCCGTGGAAGGAAGAGTGCGGTCAACCAAGGGGCTCCCCCGCACAGCGGGACGGCCAACGCCTCCTCGGGCTCTGGCCCGGTTGCTGACCTCCACCATCGTCTTCTCCGGGGGCCTTCCCAGCTCCTTCTTTCCATTTTATTTATTTTATTTTATTTGTAAAGCTTTTATTCGTTATTTTTTTGAAAGAGAGAGAAACTGGCGGTGAGAATAGGGAGCAGGGGGAGGAGCAGCAGCGGAGGGAGGAGGAGGGAGAGGGGCGAACCGAAACGGCTCCGAGGGGGAGCCCAGCAGCAGGAGCCGAGGCCCGGGGCGCCACAGAGTCAGCCGCCCAGGCGCCCCCCAGCCCCCTCGCATTCTTTAGCTCGCTATTGCAGACGGTGCTGTGTTCTTTTGTTCCTTCCTTTCTTCCTTCACCTTACTTTTATTTTTTCTAGTTTTTGCCTTAAATGATATCGAAAACCGAGACACTAATTAAAACTCTCAAAGCTGTGAACTCAGGCTGACAGAGCGGGGGTCCTTAACGATCTTTCTACACTTCCGATATCATCAGTCAATGAGTCTCTCTCTTCCACAACTACTGGGGGCTTTGAAATCTAGCCCTTGGCCTGCTCAGGGTGTGTTGAAGGAGGAGGAGGGAAAAGAGGCCGTTTGGCCAGCGGGGAGAGGAGTCTGGGGACAGGCTGCTGCTTAGCTATTTCCTTCTCTGACCTGCACAGCTTTGTTTTCTGAGTGACCACCGGGACTCGGCCAGGCTACTGCGAGCAACTCAGCTTGATAAGCTACCCTACAAACCAGGAGCTCTCACTCCAGGACTGGTCTCCCCTGGCATTGCTTTAACTATGGTAATGCCTCCTCCACCCAGGCAGGCAAGGAGGGGCTCCACGTGGATTGCATTTTCTAGAGAAATCCTATATTGACCTACGTATCAAAGCACCAACAAAAATGAGCCCAATGGATGAAATTCATCCCACATTGACTAATACTCTTCTATTTCCTTAAAAATTGCCAATGTAACATAATCTGGAATTTCTTTGGGGAGTCACGTGGTCAGGCATCACCATTGCTATGTCCTGCTATGGCCAGATGACGCTCTCAGGGCTACCAAGACATGTGATCTCCCAGAACCTTATTTCATAGTGTGCACATGAAGGTGTGTCCGAGGTCAGTCTGTGCGGTATTTCCGTGCTCTGCCTTGCGGTCTCCAGGGAAAGAACACAGCGGCCCAAACCATTGCTGTGTGTGCTCTTGTCAGGAGACCAGCCCGGATGGGTAACTCCTGTGAAACATGCCCAAAACACGAAGGCTCTCATATTGGACCCTGGACATATCCATACTTTAATAATCATTAAATAATTGAGTACATATTCATGCACTTTTTTTTCTTTTTTCATTTCAATTAGCCGACGTACAGTACGTCATTGGTTTTCGACGTAGCGTTCGGCGATGCATCAGTTGCATAGAACACCCCGTGCTCACCCCATTACGTGCCCTCCGTAACGCTCCTTCCCCAGCTTCCCCTCCCCCCCACCTCCCCTCGAGCAACCCCCAGTGTGTTTCCTAGAGTCACGAGTCTCTCATGGTTTGTCTCCCTCTCTGATGACGTCCCACTCAGGGCTCCCTCCCTTCTCCCACGGTCCTCTGTGCAGCTTCTCATATTCCACATATGGGTGAAACCATTTGATAATTATCTTTCTCTGATTGACCTATTTCAGTCAGCATCATGCCCTCCAGTTCCATCCACAGCCTTGCAAATGGCAAGATTTCATCCTTTCCAATGGCTGAGTAATATTCCAAGGTATATAAGAGCCACATCTTTATCCATTCGTGTTCAAGCAATTATGACCCAAATTGTAAGTGGTTTATGTATGGTAGCCTTCCTTTGCATCATGGCTTTACTCCTGTTCCTCCTGTATCTCCCGAGTTAATCTGCATAAAATGTACCTGCGACACGAAAAACCATGCTTGCATTATTTAGATCCCCATTCAGGGGGCTGTAACGTAGTACCATTCAACAGGGCTTGGACTGGGGTCCTTACAAAGGACCCCATTTTCAGAGGAACAAAATGGTGCTGACTTTCTTTTCTTTTTTTTTTTTTTAATATTTTATTTATTTATTTGACAGAGAGATCAGAAGGAGGCAGAGAGGCAGGCAGAGAGAGAGAGAGGAGGAAGCAGGCTCCCGGCCGAGCAGAGAGCCCGATGTGGGGCTCAATCCCAGGACCCTGAGACCATGACCCAAGCTGAAGGCAGAGGCTTTAACCCACTGAGCCACCCAGGTGCCCCATGGTGCTGACTTTCTGCAGCAAGAACTTTCTTGATACAGCAGCAGAGGGTGGTTACTTATCTGGAGAAACTCAGAAATGTTGACGTCTGGATATGAAGTCAACTGCAGTCAAAGGGAGAACACATTAATGACTGTAGAGCTGTTGGTGAGGGCATGAAGACCAGGAAGTGACGTCCATGCAGCACGTTATCTCGGTGTGGCCCACGACAAGTGGGCCTTGTCCACCTTGCTCGACCACAGCTCCCCCACTGGGGAAATCCTGACTGGGCTGCAATCATAGAGAGAAGATACAGTGCACAAAATGTGGGTGATTGATTGAGGGACATGCCTTGCTCTGCACTGTAAGCAATCGACGCAGAAGGACCTGGGTGCAGATGAGTCAGAAAGTCCCTCCTTCTGGGTGGGCTCCTCCAATCATACAACCGCAGCCGAACCTTGCTCTGAATACGGAGATGTACGTAACAGACTCCTGACCCTTTAAGTCATCAGAAGTCTCTTCGTGAACGGAGCAGACCACCAATTTAGCCACATGGATTAGTTCTGCAGCAGCAATTAAGACGGGGTCTTTCTCTGCTCAGAGTCGGCTGCAGGCTCTTGGGAGCTCCTTGTCGGCAGTGCCGAGCACTGGCCGGCTTCTTGACTTTTCATGATGGGGGTGGGCCGAGCTCACGGGAGGTGTTTCGAGTTCTGGGGAAAACAGATTTCACACTTCCGCTATGATAGAGCACATATTTCATCTCCATGTGAAGTGTATCCTATGGAGATATGTGCTTCTTATAACACGGTTATTGTATACTCTATCTTACGTCAATACCAGATGTTCAAATGCAACCGCACCAACTGTGCTTGTAGGTTCGTGCCTTCATTATAAATCACTGCCTCAAACCATCTAGTAGAACCGTTCTGACAGTGTCACTCAAAACCAGCGGTTTGTATGACTGCGCATTGTACAGTCCATGAAAACACACCGGGAAGACGGGCGTCTCTGTCCTCAGTGCAGCCGACACCCCACATTCTTGAATTTGAAGGGGCAGAACACCAGGCCACACTCTTCCCACAGTTCCCATCCACATGTCACCATCACTAATGAAACCTGGAGGTGCCGTCCTAAGTGGTGAATGCCCCACACCGTCGATTTATTTGCTCATACGTGCCGCCCTGAACATGATTGGCTGCCCCTGAGAGGAAGGTCCGTTCTACTTGTCTTGTACCCCGGAGGAGTTGTTCAAACTCTGCTCTGCCTCACAGTGATGTGTGTGTATACCTGTGAGTGTGTGTGTGTGTGTGTGTGTGTGGTTCATTTGGGACACAAACAATTGAAGGAGTAGAGGCTTGGGAACCGATGTAGAACTCTCCACTCAGGTCATGGTAACCTTCCAGGTAGCAGGTTAGGACCAGTGTGGGGGTAAGACTCAGAGCCTGGATTGGTGGGGGACTGGGGGGGGGCAGGTCTGGAGGGTCCACTGTGTAGAAGTCTGCTGCGTGGCAGATGGCAGGGTCACTGTGAGTGTTAGGATGGGAATCAGCACCTTCTGTTTTGTGGCTGGGGGGTAATCTGCCAACGTTTTGAAGGGTAGATTACGGGCCTCTTGTAAGATGGGGAAGCCACGATGAGGCTGGGTTGTGGGAAATGCTGGGGTCCTGGGGCGTCAGGAAGCACGGCAGCACCACGGGATTTCTCTTTGCCTCTACATGGAGGAGAGTCATGGGATTCTGGACAAGAGATCACTGTTACATTGTGTAGAAAAAGTTTTAGGAAAAGGAAAGTTGGGACTCTTTAAAGAAGTGAAGAGAGAGAAGGAATGCGCTTAGCAAACTTGTACGTGCACCACATCCTGCAAAGCCTCAACCACACGCAGCAGTGCGGCGCTCTGACCCTGTGAGATCCAAATTACCCCGCCATTGAAGGATCCGTCTCAATCAAATGGGTGAATTCGGTGCAGAGAATTTTCTAGAGTTTGAGTCATGAGGGAAGAGTCCCAAACTAAACTCTTGAATCATATTCCATGATGAAAGACATGTTATTTTCAGTTAAAAAAAGAAAAAAAAGTAAAGAAAGGAAAATTTTAGCTTCCAAAATTCTCATTCCAATCTCAAACGGCTCTAGAAGTAGTCACAGTGGAGAGATGAGCGATATTATCCAGTGATTTTAATATGGAAAAGTCAGTAAGTCTAGATGGTGCCCACATTTATTGGGGTGAAGGTTTGGAGGATAGCTCGTGTTCACGGTGATGACGTGCAATTTCCTCTCCTGTCAGAGAAGCTGGGAGCCGATGCCCGTCCAGGGACATTCTTGAATCATGTATGGTGCGCACATACCATCAGACGACGAGAGGCGGCTCACTTGGCGTGAGGCTACAGTCGGTTTTCTCCAGATCCAGGAAAGGCGGGGTTCGAGGGCGGCTAATAGTTCGCTTGGAAATTTAAGACATTAAAAAGCCCCATGTAGTCAATGACATTTTACAATGGGGTAAATTAACGAGTAATGCTTTGCGGGAACTAATCTACCTCACATGAGTAAGCACTCCACAGACATCGACTCGCCCGTCAACTGTGGGATCAGCTCCTTATGTTTTGCTTAATAAGATCAAGGTTACAGCATGAGGGGGCTCGGGTAATGAGAGAAACAAGTCACATCTTCCCATAGGTTTGTGGCTGCGGGCCCGATCAAGGTCGTTCTGGGATGTGGAAGAGAATGGAAGCCTGTAACATCTTGCACAGCATTTTTGGAGCCCGTGTGTGTGTGTGTGTGTGTGTGTGTGTGTGTGTGTGTGCGTGTGCGCGCGCGCACGCATGCACGGGTGTGAGCGCGTGTGTAGTGGTGTTTTCTGCTGACTCATGCAGAATTCAGGATGACCTAGAGGTTGCTTTAGAAACACGTATGAAGACAACTGAGAATAAAATCGTTGCCAGGAAAATTGTATCCACCGCCGTCAGATGTCACAGCAGTGTGACGCTAATGGGACATGCCAGCCTGACTGGGTCATGGGGTGCCCAGACAGTCGGCTCAGCATGATTCTGGCTGTGTCTGTGGGGGTGTTTCAGATGCCACTACATTTCCATCTGTAGCCTGATTAAAGCCGATCACCTTTCCCTAGTGAGTGTGCGGCACCCTATTCCCAGAGGGTCTGACTAGAGCAAAGAGGCAGAGGTAGGGAGACTTTGTTTTTTCTTCCCGACTGCCGAGCTGGAGTGGGTGGTCTTCTCCTGCCCTCAGACCGGGACTGACCCCCTCTGCCTCCCAGTTCTCACTGGTGCGCCATCAGCTTTCCTGGGTCTCCAGCTTGCAGATCGTGGAACGTCTCAATTTCCGTAGTCATATGGGCCAACTCCTTATAGCCAACATTTTAACTTCTATATATAATATAGACCTACCAGTCTGTGTCAATACCATTCATACTGTATTAACTATGAGTTTGATCTCTCTAGAGAACTCGGATGAAAGAAGACAATCATCCGGGATTCCCACCCAGACTCTGGCGCTCAGAGTCACTCCCGTCCTCTGTCCCAGCTTCCTCGTCTCGAGAGATTGGACGGAGTATGCGGCTCCCGGGTCAGACTACGAGGCTTCCAGAAATAATGCACAGCATACACATAAAATTTTGTAGAAATACAAAATTTGATTAGAAGCATTATTTCCCCAAGAATGCAATCCTTGACTTGGTCTACACCTGTTGCTTCTACACACAAATATGTTGATAATCCAATGCATATAGAACTTCTGGTTGAAAACCTTAGGTACTAATAATCTCCAGCTAAAAATATTAGGTGTTGATGACTTGGCATGGGCTGGGCAGAATCCTAAGAACGTCGCAACTGCACATATTTCGTTAAATTATCACCAGAGTAGCGTGTGGTGGCGGTAACTTCCATCTGCAGTTGGGAATGCTGAGGTCGGGAAGGTGTAGGGACCTGACCCAGGCCTTACAGGGAGCAAGGGCCAGAGCCAGCTCACATGGGCTGGGCTCCAGAGCTCACCCTCAGGCACACGCTTTACGAAAATGGGAGCTGGTGTGTTTCACATTAGACTGTCACATCTTTACAAACTTGGCTTGGCCTTTCCCCAAGGACCTGATGATCTTTCATTGTGCTCTACTGCTGTGAATGGGAAAGAAGGAGACAAAAACCAAGGTGTATATTCAATAATACGGTTTATAGAAAAATTCAGCGTAGCCATCACCTGTGCCTGTGTTGGCAAAAATCCTACCGGGAAAGACATTGATGGCTTAAGATATATAAGAGATATGCCCAGGCACTCGTGCCCTGAGCACTGGGAGGTCGTCCCCGGTGGGTGGGAGCTCCTTCACTATCAGGGCCCCACACTCAAACCGCAGCCCCACCCGGGCTCCCCTGGGCCTCTGTGCACAGGCTCGCTAGAACCTCGGCTGTGACCCTCCACACCCACTGTGGACGCTCTGCCTAGACAGCTGTCCCTGTGTCTGCGCAGCAGGTGCGGCTGAGCTACCTGGCAGGAGGGACCACCGAGCGGGGAGCAGACGGGGAAACATGGAAACAGCCCAGAACGCATTTCCTAGGCAGGGGTCCACCCTCAACCTGGTCCTAGTCGAATGCTTTCCTTTTCCCGTTCTTTTCTTTCTTCATTGTGAACGTGTGACGTGTCTGGAGAAAGAGGCATGGGTGTCCTGAGTGTATAAATGAAAACACGGCAGCCTCGCGGCGTGAGAGGAAGGACCCTGGTGAGACAAGGACACGGAGAAGGAGGCCTGTCGGTGGCCCCGGGTGCCTCCCTGGGTCCGAGATTGTCCGGCGGCTGCCATGCCAGGCCCCGGGGCCCCGGGCGCCTCCCTGGGTCCGAGATTGTCCAGCGGCTGCCATGCCAGGCCCCGTGGTGAGGACGAGAGACGACACAGCCTGCAGAGTCGGGAGAGCCAACCACGCACCACCATGAACTATTGGGAGCAGAATATGTGCTTGGATAGGATTACATGTCAACGGCGATATTCACCCCCGGGACTGGAGCAGCTCGAAGGAGGGGGTCAGGGAGGCAGGCGGGGGCGCCGGAAACACGATTTCCAAGGGAGGGGGTATGGGTCAGGTTGAGGACACGTGTACAGCCCGAGCCAGGAAGGGCAGAGACCGATCGTGAGTGTCGAGGTCCCGGGGTGCGTCCAGCCTGTCGTGACGGATACGGCTTGTCTCGCTGAGGTCACCTCAGGTGGTTTTAAGTCAAGGCAATGGTGAGCTCCTAGCAGGCTGTGGGGCCGATCGGCAGTAAGGCCTGTGCAGGGAGAGTGGAGTAGGGCTCATGGAGGCACAGTGTGTGCACCATTAACCATGAAACGGGGGTTTCCAGGGGCGCCAGGGACCAAGCCTGGGACACGGGGTCAGGTGGGTGATGACGGGTGGTCGCAGCCAGGGTCATCGTGGCTGGGAGTGGGAGTCGCCCCGGGCAGAGGGATGCACTCTGTGGTGACGGGGTGAATGTGGGTCAGGCGCAGAGGACGCCCTGCGGATGCTCATGGTCCCCTCTGCGCGTCGTCCAAGGGGCCAGCCAGGTGGCGGCCGTGCGTGTGCTGAAGGGGATTTAGACCAACAAGGGGCAGGGGTGCCGAGCTAGAGCCCGGACGGGGCGTAGGGGTGCCTGTGCGTGCAGTGGAGAGCTGGGTTCAGAGGGGGCAGTGGGCTCTGAGCGCGCCTGGGTGTGTCTGAGGGGACAGGGGATGTCAGGACTCATTCTCTGGGCGTTGAAGGCAAGGGCCCGCTCTTGCGGGAGACGCCCAGCAAGTGCTCTGCTAACGGGGAGCTTGGGGCAGCACACTCCGAGGGGGCGGAGGAGCTGAACGTGTGCCGGGGGCTTCGGCCCAGGCAGAAAGTAGATCCATGGCTTGGGGGAGGCGTCCACGGGAGCAGGGATGATCCTGTTTCAAGGGAAAGAGGAGTGGGGGCTGGTTCTTGGGTCCACGGCAGGAGTAAAGAAAAGGAAAAAACATTTGACGCAAGTGGGGGAGGGGAAGTGCCTGGCAGCGGGGCCAGAGGAGGAGACCAGGGCGGGCAGAGGGCCGGCTGTTGCAACAAAAGTAGGCGGATACTGCCCGCGCCTGGGGGGCACGAGGAGTCCCGTGGAGGCCAAACGGACCCTCACACGGAGGGGTGCCAACGGTCCGGGGGACTGCGGATCTGCCAGAAGGTCAACCAAGCCAGTACTTTTTTAAGACTTCCTTGTATCCCTTTTGGCTAGAGTGAACTGAGTCCTGGAGTAGGGGGGCCCTCCCCCAAAAATATGGCCTCAACGGGCTCTGAACTGCATGTGCACAGACACGGTCCCTAGGTGAGGTCACAGGCACAGTGCCAGGCACGGCGACTTCACCGTCTCGTTCCGGGAACAGCATACCCCATGCAGAAGCCTTGCAAGGGACGCCCAACACCCCCTGGGTGTCCTGCATCTGACCGGGCCTCCGCGGCCTGCTCTCACGTCCGGCGTCCGCAGTGGATTCCCACCCGGCTGCACTAATGCCCCGCCGTGGAGGTCATGGCTGGGCGGTGGGGGTCCTGCAGAAGCAGGCAGGGCTGTGGTGGCCTCGCCCTGGGGCGCAGTGCCTGTGGCTGAGCCCAGCTGAGGGGCAGAGCTGGGTGTGCTCAGGGGCCGGCCTCCCCTCTCGGCCAGCAGACGTGTGCGGCAGAGGGACATGGCACCTCGGGCAAGCCCAGGGGTCTCTGGGGCGCCTCCTGCCTGTGGAACCTGCTGGACTCGGGGCCATCACTTCCTTTACCCTCTACTTACTTTGTGTTTCTTCTCTCCCAGAAACACTCTGTTCTCAGCCACCCGTCTCTTCCAACTGCCGTCTCTGCACGGTGAGTCCCATGTCTGGAGTAGGATTTAAAGCATCCATTCTTGGGCCTTTAAAATCCTCTGAAATTTATTTTTGGTGGTGGAAGGCGAGGAAGCAGAGTGGGAGCAGGAGTGACACGCGGGGAGGGTGAGGAAGGAGGCGGTGGGGGGGGGACTGACCTGCAGGGCTCTCCCCGGGAGGCTGGGCTATCGGGAGAGACACCCCCCACCCCGTTTCCTGCCTCCTCCTCTACCAGTTAATCCCTGTTTCTGCCCCGACCCGGTTCCGACCACAGTCGCTCTGGAGGCCTGCCCGCCCAGGTCTGTGTTTTGGGGACCAGCCGCTCGGGCAACGGGCATGCAGGCGCTGTGCCCCGAAGTCTTTGTTCTCCTGCTGTGGGGCCATGTGCTCGGGCCAGGGCTTAGCACCCTCCGTGCTGCCTGGGTTCCTCCGACCTTTCTGGCTTTGGTCCAATCTGGAGGACGCTCCCTCACCTGGTCTCAGGTAAACAGGAGGTGTCCTGCTGCTCTTCACCCGGAGGACCCATGCTTTCTGGGCCTCTCATGGTCTTCCAGGAGGGGTCCTGTGGACTCAGCAGGATGTCGGTTCTGTGTGTCCACCTGCACGCGCACGCGTGCACACACACATGTGTAAGCGGGACCTGGCTCTTGCTGCAAGTGGTGCCTGGTCCTGGGGTGATCTGGGGCCACCTACCAAGAATGCCAGCACCCACGCAGGCGTGTACTTCCAGAGCCTCCGCCTTACCTCCAGGCACCAGGGGCTCGTTACTGAGTCGGATGGCTGGATCCCGTGTACCTGGATAGGAGGTGCTTTATGTGATTCCTTGGTCCGTCCAAGCACGGGACACTTGGTGCTGAGCTCCCAAAGCGAAGAAGCCACAGTGACCCTGCTTATTGGTACGGCAGCAGTTGGCCTCTAGAACACCGGTGAGAACTTGCACGCCCCGAGATTTCTCTGGGTTTGAACCAGGCTCATGACTTTGATTTTACACACGGACGGATGTGGCCCTTCCCCCACCAGCCTTTGGGAATGGCCACTGTCCTCAAATAGTTGTAATAGGCCTCGGGGACCATGAGGGTTATACCGAGTTACCAAGGCCTTCAGGGGGGACAGCACAGTCACACACGTCCCATCATGGACACTGTTCCCTGGGCTGACCGAGAGCTCGCTGTGGGGAGTGGGGGCCCCCCGAAGTGTCCCCAGCTTCACACAAGGAGCTGCCAAATAATCAGTGCTTGTAGGATTAGAAAGAGCTGAACCCAACTTGGATTGAAATTGTTACTTTTTTCTTTCTTTTTTTAAAAAGATTCTATTTATTTATTTGACAGACAGAGATCACAAGTAGGCAGAGAGAGAGGGGGAAGCAGGCTCCCCGCGGAGCAGAGACCCTGACGTGGGGCTCGATCCCAGGACCCTGAGATCATGACCTGAGCCGAAGGCAGAGGCTTTAACCCACTGAGCCACCCAGGCGCACTGAAATAGTTACTTTTTTAAAAGTCAAGAAAGCAAATAAATTTCTCCCTGAACTTTGTGATTAAATTTTGAGGGTTTTTCACTTGGGGGGTGTCATGGAGGAGGCTGATGTATGGCAGACTCCCTCCTCCTGCGTGTGTTTGTGAGTGTGCGAGAGTGTGTGCTATGTGTAAGTGTGCACACGTGTTTGTGTGTGCCCATGCATGTGTGTGGAATGTGTGAGAGTGTGCACACATGCATGTGAGTACACATGAACATACGTATACAGTCCTGCATGTACCTGCATCAAGAGCGTGCGTGCATGAGGGCTGTGAGTGAATGTATGTACACACGTGACTACACATGCATATACATGTGGCCGTGTGTGTAAGTGTGTGCGCGTGTACACGTGTGAAATGTGTGAGAGTGTGTACACATGCCTGTGAGTACATATGCACACATGTAAGCAGTCATGTGTGTACATGCATCCATGAGTGTGCGTGCATGAGGGCTATGTGTGAATGTGTGTGCACATGTGATTATGCATGCATATCCATGCGGCCATGTGTGCAAGTGTGTGAGTGTGCACATGTGTAGACTGTGTGAATATATGTGTGTATGCATGCATGTGTGTTCATGCATGTGAGTGTGTGCAGGCGTGGGCCGTGTCTGATTGTGTGAGTGTGCACATGCATGAGTGTCCACACATGTATGTGCATGTACATGTGTGCCAATGTGTGTGTGTGTACATAGGTCTGCACCCGTGTGTGTACTTACGTGCAAGAGTACAAGTGTCCGTATCTTCATGTGTGTGTGTATGCATGTGTTCAATAGTATGTTTAATTCCCCGAGATTTCCCAACCTACCTCCAGTGCTTGGAGGGCAGCGTCTCAGAAGGAGAGGTGGGTGAGATCGAGGGGTTCCTAGAACCTGCCCCCAGTCGGCCCACATATCCAACAGTGCTTAATTGAAAGGTTGGGGCCGACCTTCCTTTTGTGAAAATCCTAACACAGACAATGGATTCCTATCGAATATCCTTTAGTTTTTCAGGAAACGGGAGCTTCCCCCCTTGATGGGGCTGCTGCCCTCCCCGAGGCAGTGGGGTAGGTCCATGTGGGTCGTGCCCCCCACCCCTTGCAGGGCGGTTGGGTCCCTGTCACCCAGAAGCGGTGGCCCGCTCTGCACTGTTCCCAGCACCTCTGTTCCCAGGCCACGTCGGGCACCGCACACACGCCGTGGTGATCTGTTCTCTGCGAATTAAATATGTTTGCACTTCATGTGTATATTTCACATTCCCATGTTTTTCATGATGAGATGCGAATCAGTAAATCTTTTATGTGTAAATATCATCGCTCCATGTAGAAGTCATTAAAGAAGCTTTTGGAAATGGAAATTCATGCTAAAGCACCATTAACTTATTTTCTGATGGTTTTGTATTTCTCACAGCATCGCCATGGTCAGAGGCTGGGTGTGACCCTCGGTCCATAGACGGTCCCTCTCTGAGGGCCTGCGATCCGCCGTGCACTACACCAGGGTAAGACCGAAGACCGCAGGTGCCGGTCCCGTGCTGGGCAGTCACACGCTCAGGTGGCACATGCAAGGTCGTGAAGCAATCCGTGACACACAGGCGCCTTCTCCATTTTCCAGAGCAACAGTCACGGCTGCGGCCTCCGGGCCTCGCCGTCCTCATGCTCCCGGAATATTCCAGAGTTTTATTTAAGGAAACTCTGTTGTTATCTCTTAAAGGTGACGCAACCCTGGAGCTGTTACTTCCTTCTGGGAAGGGAAAGTTTGCTGGAATTCAGAACCCAGAACAGGAATCTTTCCCGGGCCAGGGGCAGTGCTGTGGCTGATCGCCACCTGCTTGCCGGGTGCCCCTCTGTCCAGCACTGCATGCTTGCAGGGTGCCGCTCCGTCTCGCTCTTCGTACCGGGCACGATCCTCGAGGTGCCTGTGTCATTCTCCATCCAGGGGAAAAGAGCTCCTTATGGGTCCCAGGGCGTCCACAGCTCGGGGCACTCAGTGCACACCCAGAGAGGGCACACTGCATGAGATCTGCTCAGCCAATGAATATACGAATTTTGGGTAAAGAAACACTTTTCCAAAAATAACACACAAGGAAAATGCCAGCAGGCACGGCTGGTCATCAGTGGTTGAGGAACTCGGCTCAACGTTGGTCAAGTGTTCTGATGGGCCATGGCCTCCCTGCTCCAGCGCCAGAGGTTGTAAAGACCTGACACTTTGGGAAGGCTGAAAGCCCGTGCCTCCTCCGCGAGCACCTGAACGGCGCAGCTGAAGCCGTTGTGTCGAGCCTCTCTATAAGCGGATGGTTTTCTTGGATGCCCGAGAAGCAGCGGCTAACTCGCTTCAGAGATGCTGTTGTGCCTGCCACCATATATTGATGTGTCTTTTTCTTTATTTTTAGGAGATTTTCCTTTCGAAGGTGGCCCCAAGCTCCCATGGCGGTGCACACACGCTCCGCTGGCACGCTGGGACAAGGGAACGCATTTCGCATTCCTGTCACTGCCGCCGAGGTCATATCTGTTAGTGCTGGAGGTTGTTAGGCCATTATCAGCCACTGATGCCTCTCCAGCTGCGAGACTAATTTGGATTCAGGGAGGAAACACGGACTGATCTCCCCTTGGCCATCCACCACTAGGCCTCACGGCATGTGCGTTCCCCATGCTGTCCAGGGCCGCCGGGACCAGCGGCTGACTTCCCCGGCTCCGAACGACAAAACACAGGTTAAAGCCCAGGCAGGATCCAATGCCAGCCCCAAGAAAGACGGCGGTGTCTTTATCATTCAATAACCAACTTACGGGGCTAAATTTTAAGTTTAAATTAGACATGTATGAATAGTACATCATGTCATTTATAATTCATGATGAATAGTAAATTATTCTAATGGACTTTCCTGTTCTATTTATATTCTAACTCTCCATACCAGGAGCGGAGAAACAGATTCATGATGTGGCTTCTGATTACTTCCTGTATGACTGGGGGTGTTTGCCTTCCCGTCGGACAACATTTATGGTAATGAAGACTGAGAAATCGTGAAGGAAGGGCAGAATGAGATACTCTGTGCCCTTCCCCCCCAGAGTATATTTTGATCTTTTTTTTTTCTATTATTCTTTATGTGGAGGAACATAAATGGGAGGCACATGAGATCGAGTCTAAGTGAGAGCGCACGGAGGAACACTGCGACTCGGAGGCCTGGTGTTTCGGCCACTGGGGGCCAGGCCCTCCCTTTCTCGTTCCTTTGCCCTTGACGAGCAGAGCTCTCTTTCAAGTCCAAGACCCTGCGAAGGGGCAGCAAGGAGAGATGGACACCCCAAGCTGAGAGGCACCACGGTCTCCTGATCCTGGCACCGTCTTGAGGAAAATGGTCCCAATAAGTAGACTCAGAGCATCTCTACTATAAGGAGACGTGGGGCAGGGCATGTTCCTTTGCTGCAAGGCTATGAACATCCAGGAACTTGCACTCTAAGTGACAGAAGAAGGAGCCCACAATTTGGACACTGGTCTGGGCCTGGAGTTCACTTTACATAATTCACGACACAAGAGGCAATAATGAATTTAGCCCGTTGAACCTGAAAAAAGTTGCCATTTGAGACGTCTACCTACGTAGGTGGTCACATTGGACCTACCTGCCTACCTAAGGTCACATTTGTGACCTATCTACATAATGAAATGATATGGGGGATATTGGAACATGAAATTTCAGGGACTTTAACCTTAAGATGATGGAGAAAAGCAAGGCCGTACCCACAGAATCTTCGGGAATCAGCACTTTTGCAAAATCTCACAGGTCTAGAAGGGAGGCCGACTTGGATCTCACAGGACGGAGGTTGGCTCTCCCCCCACGGCAAGGAAGACTGACTGTCACCGAGGAGGGACTGAAGCCAACTCGGACCCCCGGAAAGTGGAAGGACACTGCCACCTCCTAAACGAAGGCCGGACTCTCCGTCTTTAGGAAAGGGGATGGAGCCCAACGTCCAGTTCCTCCTAAGAATTTGACCGACAGGCGGCAGAGTAAGTAGCACCTGACTCCGACCTTGGACGTGTCCAGTCGTTCTAACAATGTCTCCCTTTCTGTGTTATCCTGAAGTCTGATTCTCAGCCAGGCTTGGTTATACCAAGGCCTTCTTGTCTCCTGCAGGAGTGCAAAACCGCCCTGTCCGTGATTCCGGAAGGAGGTGGTTCTGCAGACCACGATAGGGTTTCAGTATTGCCCCGCACGCCGATCAGACAGATTGGTTATTGATAGACGGGTCACCTGAGAATCGCTTATCCCTCTTCCCGCTCAGTCGTGACCCTGATTCCCCGCCCCGGTGAGATCTGCCCCAGCTCCGCTGCGGAGCTCCCCGGAACCCAGCCCAGTTGTCTGGGGGCAGGAGAGTCTGCTCCCGCCGCGTTAGCCTGCTCCGGCGCTGTTTGGCGGCCACTCGCTCCCCTGCCCCCGACACGGCCGCTTCCTTGCGGAGCAAAGCGTCACTGTTGGTTGCTTTCATGGACTTTTTCTATTTCGCTCCTTCCTGACTTTTCTTCCAGGCGGTGCATGGCTCATCCCCTTGCTCTTGTTCGCGGTTTATCTGGTAAATAACAAACTTTTAACCTTTTGCTTCCTCTCCCTGTCTCCGTTCTTCACCCATATTTTTAGTGAACACTCTGACCCATTGAGCGGATTTTTTTTTTCTCTTCTTGACCCTCCTTTAACACTTTTGCCCTTTAGGCTGTGTTGTTTAGCCTGTGCACAGAGGTGTTGGGGGGGGGGGGGTTCTTCCAGGCTGGGGATAGCCCTTGAGCCCCCCATGGGGGTCACTGTCCCTACCTGCTCGCTTTCCGATCACCGACATTTAACGCACGCTCAACTTATATATATATACTTTAAGCATGAATGATTTCATGTCTTTCGTAGTTTTTTCCTAGATCATTTGCTCTCTTCTGGCCTTTCTTAACTTGTATCTAAATAGAAATTAGGATTGAAATGTGGGGTGGCTGACACAAAGCAAAACACATTTGGGCTGAGCGCGCGAGCTGTGCTGTGAAGCTCGTCTTGCTCTGCGCTCCGCGCGCTTGCAGGCGGGCTCTCTCCTCCGGGCTCTCTTCTCCTTACCCAGGAATGACCGACCGCGGCGTGGTCGCATCTCTCAGTGAGGTTGCAGCGGTAACAGCTGATTGTTAAGGTGGAAGCGCTCGGACCCCCAAATTATGAAGCGGACGCCGGGACTAGAAGGGATGCGGCGGACGGCGGGGTGCGTGGACTTCGCCTTACGCGCCCCTCCCGGAGCCCCGTCCACCCCCAACCTCTGCACCCCGCCCACCCCCAACCCCGGCACCCTCGGCTCTCCAGCCGGCCCAGCACCCCGGGGCTCTGCCCACTCTTGCCGCGGAGGAAGAGAGGCTCTCGCTCCAGAAAGGTTGAGGATTCAGGATGCCCGGTGGCAGCGCTGCCGGACCCAGGGTGACCCGCGTGTTTTCTACTGAACTTCGCCACCATCTCCTGGAAGCTGTTTCTCGATCCCCCGCTGGAGAGAAACAGGAAACATTCATTCTCTTGACTTTATGCTTACGTCCTGACATTTTCTTTTATTTCAGATTGCATACGATTAGGAAAACACAACAGCCAGTGGCGGGCCCCCTGGCTGCTCCCCAGGACTGCTCCGCTGGGTCAGGGCTCGCGCGCACTGGGAGTCACACGCACCTGCTAGAAGACTCGCCCACGGCCTCCAAGCCTGCCGCCCCACGCGCTGGGGCTCCCCGTGGGTCTCCCCAGTCCCCTTCTAGGGGTTCATCCTCACTCCCCCTCATCCCCGGAGCCACGGTCCCCGCTTTACGGTCTTGGTGCCGGTCAGAAGCGGGCAGTGTGCGCATCACTGCCGAGAGGCCAGGCTGGGGCTGGGATCGGCTGCGGCCGCTTGCCGGGGGGCGCGCAGGGCCACGTCCCACCGGCTCCTCTCGGAAGTGCTACTCACGCTCCCCTCGAGTGGCTGCAAAAAATCAATGCGAAATAAAAAATTCCTTCAGTAAGGAGATAAGCACACGGACACACACATTCGTTTTTCAGAATGTCTCCGATGGCTTGGGCTGCTTGCCTTTCCTGCGGAATGGTACGATTTTATTTGCTTTCTATGCCTTATTCTCCCTCACATTTTAATGATGTTATTTTTCCCGATTTTCAT